>NW_026061759.1:0-5000000 GCF_023897955.1 Schistocerca gregaria
ACACTAGATCGCGTGTTTGAAAGAAGGACTAGCAGCTGCGTTGTACGGGAGAATGTGAAAAGTGTTCATATGTAGTAAAAATCTGAGAAATCTGTCCGTTTTCGTCATTTGTTATCGAATCGACTTAAAGCCAGATCGTCACATTGGCCGCTCTTCTCTCTGAAACGGTTACATTTATCGTCTGCAAAGCTATGTCGCGTACTGCGGTATGCGGGAGAGACTAAAAGCACCATAGTAGAACACAGAAGAAGCTTCTAAGTTGAAGTAATAGCCAGTAAGAAGTAGTACAATTCATATTTTAGTTGTCAATTATTCACTTTTTAGCCGACTTTGGTGGCTTGGACATGACCTAGGACCTTAAGATTTTGCATGAAAGCAGGACTAGCAGCCACGTTGCACGGGAGAATGTGAAAAGTGTTCATATGTAGTAAAAACCTGAGAAATCCGTCCGTTTTCGTCATTTGTTATCGAATCGACTTAAAGCCAGATCGTCACATTGGCCGCACTTCTCTCTGAAACGGGTTACATTTATCGTCTGCAAAGCTATGTCCCGTGCTGCGGTGTGCGGAGAGAATAAAAGCACCATAGTAGAACACAGAAGTAGCTTCTAAGTTGAAGTAATAGCCAGTAAGAAGTAGTACAATTCAAGTTTTAGCTGTCGATTATTCACTTTTTAGCCGGCTTTGGTGGCTTGGACATGACCTAGGACCTTAAGATTTTGCATGAAAGGAGGACTAGCAGCCGCGTTGCACGGGAGAATGTGAAAAGTGTTCATATGTAGTAAAAACCTGAGAAATTCGTCCGTTTTCGTCATTTGTTATCGAATCGACTTAAAGCCAGATCGTCACATTAGCCGCTCTTCTCTCTGAAAACGGTTACATTTATCGTCTGCAAAGCTATGTCGCATGCTGCGGTATGCGGAAACACTAAAATCACCATAGTAGAACACAGAAGAAGTTTCTAAGTTGAAGTAATAGCCAGTAAGAAGTAGTACAATTCAAGTTTTAGTTGTCGATTATTCACTTTTTAGCCGGCTTTGGTGGCTTGGACGTGACCTAGGACCTTAAGATTTTGCATGAAAGGAGGACTAGCAGCCGCGTTGCACGGGAGAATGTGAAAGTGTTCATATGTAGTAAAAACCTGAGAAATCCGTCCGTTTTCGTCATTTGTTATCGAAACGACTTAAAGACAGATCGTCACATTTTCCGCATTTCTCTGTGAGACGGTTATATTTATCGTCTGCAAAGCTATGTCGCGTGCTGCGGTATGCGGAGACACTAAAAGCACCATAGTAGAACACAGAAGAAGCTTATAAGTTGAAACAATAGCCAGTAAGAAGCAGTACAATTCAAGTTTTTGTTATCGATTATTGATTTTTAGCCGGCTTTGGTGCCTTGGACAAGAGGTGGAACCATAAGATTTTGCATGAAAGGAGGAGTAGCAGCCGCGTTGCACGAGAGAATGTGAAAAGGGTTCATATGTAGTATAAACGTGAGAATTCCGTCCGTTTTCGTCACTTCTTATCCAATCGAGTTAAAGGCAGATCGTCACATTGGCCGCTCTTCTCTATGAAATGGTTGTAAAATATCGTCTGCGAAGCTATATCGCGTGCTGCGGTATGCGGAGACATTAAAAGCACCATAGTTGATCAGAGATGAAGCTTCTAAGTTGATGTAATAGCCAGTAAGTAGTAGTACAATTCAAGTTTTAGGTACCGATTATTGACTTTTTACCCTTTTTTGGTGCCTTGGACATGGCGCTAGGAACTTATGATTAGCATGGAAGGAGGACTAGCAGCTGCGTTGCACGGGAGAATGTGAAAAGTGTTCATATGTAGTAAGAACCTGAGAAATCCGTCTGTTTTCGTCATTTGTTATCGAATCGACTTAAAGCCAGATCGTCACATTGGGCGCTCTTCCTTTGAAACGGTTACATTTATCGTCTGCAAAGCTATGTCGCGTGCTGCGGTATGCGGAGAACACTAAAAGCACCATAGTAGAAGACAGATGAAGCTTCTAAGTTAATGTAATAGCCAGTAAGAAGTAGTACAATTCAAGTTTTAGTTATCAATTATTGACTTCTTAGCTGCTTTGGTGCCTTGGACATGAGCTAGGACCTTAACATTTTGCATGAAAGGAGGACTAGTAGCCGCGTTGTACGGGAGAATGTGAAAAGTGTTCATATGTAGTAAAAACCTGAGAAATCAGTCCGTTTTCGTCATTTGTTATCAAATCGACTCAAAGCCAGATCGTCACATTGGCCGCTCTTCTCTCTGAATCGTTTACATTTATAATCTGCAAAGCTATGTCGCGTGCTGCGGTATGCGGAGAGAATAAAAGCACCAAAGTAGAACACAGAAGTAGCTTCTAAGTTGAAGTAATAGCCAGTAAGAAGTAGTACAATTCAAGTTTTAGCTGTCGATTATTCACTTTTAGCCGGCTGTGGTGGCTTGGACATGACCTAGGACCTTAAGATTTTGGATGAAAGGAGGATTAGCAGCCGCGTTGTATGGGAGAATGTGAAAAGTGTTCATATGTAGTAAAAACCTGAGAAAACAGTCCGTTTTCGTCATTTGTTATCGAATCGATTTAAAGCCAGATCGTCACATTGGCCGCTCTTCTCTCTGAAACGGTTACATTTATCGTCTGCAAAGCTATGTCGCATGCTGCGGTATGCGGAAACACTAAAATCACCATAGTAGAACACAGAAGAAGTTTCTAAGTTGAAGTAATAGCCAGTAAGAAGTAGTACAATTCAAGTTTTAGTTGTCGATTATTCACTTTTTAGCCGGCTTTGGTGGCTTGGACGTGACCTAGGACCTTAAGATTTTGCATGAAAGGAGGACTAGCAGCCGCGTT
Organism: Schistocerca gregaria; assembly: GCF_023897955.1. Taxonomy (NCBI): domain Eukaryota; kingdom Metazoa; phylum Arthropoda; class Insecta; order Orthoptera; family Acrididae; genus Schistocerca; species Schistocerca gregaria. The sequence goes on from NW_026061759.1 coordinate 2,859, forward strand.
GCACGGGAGAATGTGAAAAGTGTTCATATGTAGTAAAAACCTGAGAAATCCGTCCGTTTTCGTCATTTGTTATCGAAACGACTTAAAGACAGATCGTCACATTTTCCGCATTTCTCTGTGAGACGGTTATATTTATCGTCTGCAAAGCTATGTCGCGTGCTGCGGTATGCGGAGACACTAAAAGCACCATAGTAGAACACAGAAGAAGCTTATAAGTTGAAACAATAGCCAGTAAGAAGCAGTACAATTCAAGTTTTTGTTATCGATTATTGATTTTTAGCCGGCTTTGGTGCCTTGGACAAGAGGTGGAACCATAAGATTTTGCATGAAAGGAGGAGTAGCAGCCGCGTTGCACGAGAGAATGTGAAAAGGGTTCATATGTAGTATAAACGTGAGAATTCCGTCCGTTTTCGTCACTTCTTATCCAATCGAGTTAAAGGCAGATCGTCACATTGGCCGCTCTTCTCTATGAAATGGTTGTAAAATATCGTCTGCGAAGCTATATCGCGTGCTGCGGTATGCGGAGACATTAAAAGCACCATAGTTGATCAGAGATGAAGCTTCTAAGTTGATGTAATAGCCAGTAAGTAGTAGTACAATTCAAGTTTTAGGTACCGATTATTGACTTTTTACCCTTTTTTGGTGCCTTGGACATGCGCTAGGAACTTATGATTTAGCATGGAAGGAGGACTAGCAGCTGCGTTGCACGGGAGAATGTGAAAAGTGTTCATATGTAGTAAGAACCTTAGAAATCCGTCTGTTTTCGTCATTTGTTATCAAATCGACTTAAAGCCAGATCGTCACATTGGGCGCTCTTCCGTTTGAAACGGTTACATTTATCGTCTGCAAAGCTATGTCGCGTGCTGCGGTATGCGGAAACACTAAAAGCACCATAGTAGAAGACAGATGAAGCTTCTAAGTTAATGTAATAGCCAGTAAGAAGTAGTACAATTCAAGTTTTAGTTATCAATTATTGACTTCTTAGCTGGCTTTGGTGCCTTGGACATGAGCTAGGACCTTAACATTTTGCATGAAAGGAGGACTAGTAGCCGCGTTGTACGGGAGAATGTGAAAAGTGTTCATATGTAGTAAAAACCTGAGAAATCAGTCCGTTTTCGTCATTTGTTATCAAATCGACTCAAAGCCAGATCGTCACATTGGCCGCTCTTCTCAATGAATCGTTTACATTTATAATCTGCAAAGCTATGTCGCGTGCTGCGGTATGCGGAGAGAATAAAAGCACCAAAGTAGAACACAGAAGTAGCTTCTAAGTTGAAGTAATAGCCAGTAAGAAGTAGTACAATTCAAGTTTTAGCTGTCGATTATTCACTTTTAGCCGGCTGTGGTGGCTTGGACATGACCTAGGACCTTAAGATTTTGGATGAAAGGAGGATTAGCAGCCGCGTTGTATGGGAGAATGTGAAAAGTGTTCATATGTAGTAAAAACCTGAGAAAACAGTCCGTTTTCGTCATTTGTTATCGAATCGATTTAAAGCCAGATCGTCACATTGGCCGCTCTTCTCTCTGAAACGGTTACATTTATCGTCTGCAAAGTTATGTCGCGTGCTGCGGTATGCGGAGAGACTAAAAGCACCATAGTAGAACACAGAAGTAACTTCTAAGTTGAAGTAATAGCCAGTAAGAAGTAGTACAATTCAAGTTTTAGCTGTCGATTATTCACTTTTTAGCCGGCTTTGGTGGCTTGGACATGACCTAGGACCTTAAGATTTTGCATGAAAGGAGGACTAGCAGCCGCGTTGCACGGGAGAATGTGAAAAGTGTTCATATGTAGTAAAAACCTGAGAAATCCGTCCGTTTTCGTCATTTGTTATCGAATCGACTTAAAGCCAGATCGTCACATTTTCTGCATTTCTCTGTGAGACGGTTATATTTATCGTCTGCAAAGCTATGTCGCATGCTGCGGTATGCGGAAACACTAAAAGCACCATAGTAGAACACAGAAGAAGCTTATAAGTTGAAACAATAGCCAGTAAGAAGCAGTACAATTCAAGTTTTGGTTATCGATTATTTATTTTTAGCCGGCTTTGGTGCCTTGGACAAGAGGTGGAACCATAAGATTTTGCATGAAAGGAGGAGTAGCAGCCGCGTTGCACGAGAGAATGTGAAAAGGGTTCATATGTAGTATAAACGTGAGAATTCCGTCCGTTTTCGTCACTTCTTATCCAATCGAGTTAAAGGCAGATCGTCACATTGGCCGCTCTTCTCTATGAAATGGTTGTAAAATTATCGTCTGCGAAGCTATATCGCGTGCTGCGGTATGCGGAGACATTAAAAGCACCATAGTTGATCAGAGATGAAGCTTCTAAGTTGATGTAATAGCCAGTAAGTAGTAGTACAATTCAAGTTTTAGGTACCGATTATTGACTTTTTACCCTTTTTTGGTGCCTTGGACATGCGCTAGGAACTTATGATTTAGCATGGAAGGAGGACTAGCAGCTGCGTTGCACGGGAGAATGTGAAAAGTGTTCATATGTAGTAAGAACCTTAGAAATCCGTCTGTTTTCGTCATTTGTTATCAAATCGACTTAAAGCCAGATCGTCACATTGGGCGCTCTTCCGTTTGAAACGGTTACATTTATCGTCTGCAAAGCTATGTCGCGTGCTGCGGTATGCGGAAACACTAAAAGCACCATAGTAGAAGACAGATGAAGCTTCTAAGTTAATGTAATAGCCAGTAAGAAGTAGTACAATTCAAGTTTTAGTTATCAATTATTGACTTCTTAGCTGGCTTTGGTGCCTTGGACATGAGCTAGGACCTTAACATTTTGCATGAAAGGAGGACTAGTAGCCGCGTTGTACGGGAGAATGTGAAAAGTGTTCATATGTAGTAAAAACCTGAGAAATCAGTCCGTTTTCGTCATTTGTTATCAAATCGACTCAAAGCCAGATCGTCACATTGGCCGCTCTTCTCAATGAATCGTTTACATTTATAATCTGCAAAGCTATGTCGCGTGCTGCGGTATGCGGAGAGAATAAAAGCACCAAAGTAGAACACAGAAGTAGCTTCTAAGTTGAAGTAATAGCCAGTAAGAAGTAGTACAATTCAAGTTTTAGCTGTCGATTATTCACTTTTAGCCGGCTGTGGTGGCTTGGACATGACCTAGGACCTTAAGATTTTGGATGAAAGGAGGATTAGCAGCCGCGTTGTATGGGAGAATGTGAAAAGTGTTCATATGTAGTAAAAACCTGAGAAAACAGTCCGTTTTCGTCATTTGTTATCGAATCGATTTAAAGCCAGATCGTCACATTGGCCGCTCTTCTCTCTGAAACGGTTACATTTATCGTCTGCAAAGTTATGTCGCGTGCTGCGGTATGCGGAGAGACTAAAAGCACCATAGTAGAACACAGAAGTAACTTCTAAGTTGAAGTAATAGCCAGTAAGAAGTAGTACAATTCAAGTTTTAGCTGTCGATTATTCACTTTTTAGCCGGCTTTGGTGGCTTGGACATGACCTAGGACCTTAAGATTTTGCATGAAAGGAGGACTAGCAGCCGCGTTGCACGGGAGAATGTGAAAAGTGTTCATATGTAGTAAAAACCTGAGAAATCCGTCCGTTTTCGTCATTTGTTATCGAATCGACTTAAAGCCAGATCGTCACATTTTCTGCATTTCTCTGTGAGACGGTTATATTTATCGTCTGCAAAGCTATGTCGCATGCTGCGGTATGCGGAAACACTAAAAGCACCATAGTAGAACACAGAAGAAGCTTATAAGTTGAAACAATAGCCAGTAAGAAGCAGTACAATTCAAGTTTTGGTTATCGATTATTTATTTTTAGCCGGCTTTGGTGCCTTGGACAAGAGGTGGAACCATAAGATTTTGCATGAAAGGAGGAGTAGCAGCCGCGTTGCACGAGAGAATGTGAAAAGGGTTCATATGTAGTATAAACGTGAGAATTCCGTCCGTTTTCGTCATTTCTTATCCAATCGAGTTAAAGGCAGATCGTCACATTGGCCGCTCTTCTCTATGAAATGGTTGTAAATTATCGTCTGCAAAGCTATATCGCGTGCAGCGGTATGCGGAGACATTAAAAGCACCATAGTTGATCAGAGATGAAGCTTCTAAGTTGATGTAATAGCCAGTAAGTAGTAGTACAATTCAAGTTTTAGGTACCGATTATTGACTTTTTACCCTTTTTTAGTGCCTTGGACATGCGCTAGGAACTTATGATTTAGCATGGAAGGAGGACTAGCAGCTGCGTTGCACGGGAGAATGTGAAAAGTGTTCATATGTAGTAAGAACCTTAGAAATCCGTCCGTTTTCGTCATTTGTTATCAAATCGACTTAAAGCCAGATCGCCACATTGGGCGCTCTTCTGTTTGAAACGGTTACATTTATCGTCTGCAAAGCTATGTCGCGTGCTGCGGTATGCGGAAACACTAAAAGCACCATAGTAGAAGACAGATGAAGCTTCTAAGTTGATGTAATAGCCAGTAAGAAGTAGTACAATTCAATTTTAGTTATCAATTATTGACTTCTTAGCTGGCTTTGGTGCCTTGGACATGAGCTAGGACCTTAACATTTTGCATGAAAGGAGGACTAGTAGCCGCGTTGTACGGGAGAATGTGAAAAGTGTTCATATGTAGTAAAAACCTGAGAAATCAGTCCGTTTTCGTCATTTGTTATCAAATCGACTCAAAGCCAGATCGTCACATTGGCCGCTCTTCTCTCTGAATCGTTTACATTTATAATCTGCAAAGCTATGTCGCGTGCTGCGGTATGCGGAGAGAATAAAAGCACCATAGTAGAACACAGAAGTAGCTTCTAAGTTGAAGTAATAGCCAGTAAGAAGTAGTACAATTCAAGTTTTAGCTGTCGATTATTCACTTTTAGCCGGCTGTGGTGGCTTGGACATGACCTAGGACCTTAAGATTTTGCATGAAAGGAGGATTAGCAGCCGCGTTGTACGGGAGAATGTGAAAAGTGTTCATATGTAGTAAAAACCTGAGAAAACAGTCCGTTTTCGTCATTTGTTATCGAATCGATTTAAAGCCAGATCGTCACATTGGCCGCTCTTCTCTCTGAAACGGTTACATTTATCGTCTGCAAAGTTATGTCGCGTGCTGCGGTATGCGGAGAGACTAAAAGCACCATAGTAGAACTCAGAAGAAGCTTCTAAGTTGAAGTAATAGCCAGTAAGAAGTAGTACAATTCATATTTTAGTTGTCGATTATTCACTTTTTAGCCGACTTTGGTGGCTTGGACATCACCTAGGACCTTAAGATTTTGCATGAAAGGAGGACTAGCAGCCACGTTGCACGGGAGAATGTGAAAAGTGTTCATATGTAGTAAAAACCTAAGAAATCAGTCCGTTTTCGTCATTTGTTATCGAATCGGCTTAAAGCTAGATCGTCACATTGGCCGCTCTTCTCTATGAAATGGTTGTAAATTATCGTCTGCAAAGCTATATCGCGTGCCGCGGTATGCGGAGACATTAAAAGCACAATAGTTGATCAGAGATGAAGCTTCTAAGTTGATGTAATAGCCAGTAAGTAGTAGTACAATTCAAGTTTTAGGTACCGATTATTGACTTTTTACCCTTTTTTGGTGCCTTGGACATGCGCTAGGAACTTATGATTTTGCATGGAAGGAGGACTAGCAGCTGCGTTGCACGGGAGAATGTGAAAAGTGTTCATATGTAGTAAGAACCTTAGAAATCCGTCCGTTTTCGTCATTTGTTATCAAATCGACTTAAAGCCAGATCGTCACATTGGGCGCTCTTCTGTTTGAAACGGTTACATTTATCGTCTGCAAAGCTATGTCGCGTGCTGCGGTATGCGGAAACACTAAAGCACCATAGTAGAAGACAGATGAAGCTTCTAAGTTGATGTAATAGCCAGTAAGAAGTAGTACAATTCAAGTTTTAGTTATCAATTATTGACTTCTTAGCTGGCTTTGGTGTCTTGGACATGAGCTAGGACCTTAACATTTTGCATGAAAGGAGGACTAGTAGCCGCGTTGTACGGGAGAATGTGAAAAGTGTTCATATGTAGTAAAAACCTGAGAAATCAGTCCGTTTTCGTCATTTGTTATCAAATCGACTTAAAGCCAGATCGTCACATTGGCCGCTCTTCTCTCTGAATCGTTTACATTTATCGTCTGCAAAGCTATGTCGCGTGCTGCGGTATGCGGAGAGAATAAAAGCACCATAGTAGAACACAGAAGTAGCTTCTAAGTTGAAGTAATAGCCAGTAAGAAGCAGTACAATTCAAGTTTTAGCTGTCGATTATTCACTTTTTAGCCGGCTGTGGTGGCTTGGACATGACCTAGGACCTTAAGATTTTGCATGAAGGGAGGACTAGCAGCCGCGTTGTATGGGAGAATGTGAAAAGTGTTCATATGTAGTAAAAACCTGAGAAATCCGTCCGTTTTCGTCATTTGTTATCGAATCGATTTAAAGCCAGATCGTCACATTGGCCGCTCTTCTCTCTGAAACGGTTACATTTATCGTCTGCAAAGCTATGTCGCGTGCTGCGGTATGCGGGGACACTAAAAGCACCATAGTAGAACACCGATGAAGCGTCTAAGTTGAGGTAATGGCCAGTAAGAAGTAGTACAATTCAAGTTTTAGGTATCGGTTGTTGACATTTCACCCTTCTTTGGCGCCTTGGACATGAGCTATTAACATAAGATTTTGCATGAAAGGAGGACTAGCAGCCGCGTTGCAAGGGAGAATGTGAAAAGTGTTCATATGTAGTAAAAACCTGAGAAATCTGTCCGTTTTCGTCATTTGTTATCGAATCGACTTAAAGCCAGATCGTCACATTGGCCGCAGCTCTGTCTGAAAACGTTACATTTATCGTCTGCAAAGCTATGTCGCGTGCTGCGGTATGGGGAGACACTAAATGCACCATAGTAGAACACAGATGAAGCTTCTAAGTTGATGTAATAGCCAGTAAGAAGTAGTACAATTCAAGTTTTACGTATCGATTATTGACTTTGTACCCTTCTTTGGTGCCTTGGACATGAGCTAGGAACATAAGATTCTGCATGAAAGGAGGACTAGCAGCCGCTTAGCACGGTAGAATGTGAAAAGTGTTCATATGTAGTAAAAACCTGAGAAATCCGTCCGTTTTCGTCATATGGTTATCAAATCGACTTAAAGCCAGATCGTCACGTTGGCCGCTCTTCTGTCTGAAACGGTTACATTTATCGTCTGCAAAGCTATGTCGCATGCTGCGGTATGCGGAGACACAAAAAGCACCGTAGTAGAACACAGGTGAAGCTTCTAAGTTGATGTAATAACTAGTAAGAAGTAGTACAATTCAAGTTTTAGGTATCGATTGTTGACTTTTTACCCTTCTTTGGTGCCTTGGACATGAGCTAGGAACATAATATTTTGCATGAAAGGAGGACTAGCAGCCGCGTTGCACGGGAGAATGTGGAAAGTGTTCATATGTAGTAAAAACCTGAGAAATATGTCTGTTTTCGTCACTTGTTATCGAATCGACTTAAAGCCAGATCGTCACATTGTCCCCTCTCCTCTCTGAAACGGTTGTACTTATCGTCTGCAAAGCTATGTCGCGTGCTGCGGTATGCAGAGACACTAAAAGCACCATAGTAGAACACAGATGAAGCTTCTATGTTGATGTAATAGAGAGTAAGAAGTAGTACAATTCAAGTATTAGGTATCGATTATTGACTATTTAGTTGGCTTTGGTGCATTGAACATGAGCTAGGAACTTAAGATTTTGCATGAAAGGAGGACTAGCAGCCGCGTTTTATGGGTGAATGTGAAAAGTGTTCATATGTAGTAATAAACCTGAGAAATCCGTCCGTTTTCGTCATATGTTATCGAATCGACTTAAAGCCAGGTCGTCACATTGGCCGCTCTTCTCTCTGAAACGGTTGTACTTACCGTCTGCAAAGCTATGTCGCGTGCTGCGGTATGCGGAGACACTAAAAGCACCATAGTGGATCACAGATGAAGCATCTAAGTTGATGTAATAGCCAGTATGAAGTAGTATAACTCAAGTTTTATCTATCGTCTATTGACTTCTAGCTGGCTTTGGTGCCTTGGACATGAGGTAGGAACTTCAGATTCTGCGTGAAAGGTGGACTAGCAGCCGCGTTGCACGCGAGAATGTGAAAATGGTTCATATGTAGTAAAAACCTGAGAAATCCGAACGTTTTCGTCATTTGTTATCGAATCGACTTAAAGCCAGATCGTCACATTGGCCGCTCTTCTGTCTGAAACGGTTACATTTATCGTCTGCAAAGCTATGTCGCGTGCTGCGGTATGCGGAGACACTACAAGCACCATAGTGGAAAACAGATGAAGCATCTAAGTTGATGTAATAGCCAGTAAGAAGTAGTATAATTCAAGTTTTATCTACGGATTATTGACTTTCTGGATTTGGTGCCTTGGACATGAGCTAGTACCTTAAGTTTGTGCATGAAAGGAGCACTAGCAGCCAAGTTGCACGGGAGAAAGTGAAAAGTGTTCATATGTAGTAAAAACCTGAGAAATCCGTCCGTTTTCGTCATTTGTTATCGAATCGACCTAAAGCCAATTCGTCACATTGGGCGCACGTCTGTCTGAAACGGTTACATTTATCGTCTGCAAAGCTATGTCGCGTGCTGCGGTATGCGGAGACACTAAAAGCACCATAGTAGAAGACAGATGAAGCTTCTAAGTTGATGTAATAGCCAGTAAGAAGTAGTACAATTCAAGTTTTAGTTATCAACTATTGACTTTTTAGCTGGTTTTGGTGCCTTGGACATGAGCTGGGACCTTAACATTTTGCATGAAAGGAGGACTAGCAGCCGCGTTGTACGGGAGAATGTGAAAAGTGTTCATATGTAGTAAAAACCTGAGAAATCCATCCGTTTTCGTCATTTGTTACCGAATCGACTTAAAGCCAAATCGTCACATTGGCCGCACTTCTGTCTGAAACGGTTACATTTATCGTCTGCAAAGCTATGTCGCGTGCTGCGGTATGCGAAGATACTATAAGCACCATAGTAGAACACAGAAGAAGCTTCTATGTTGATGTAATAGCCAGTAAGAAGTAGTACAATTCAAGTTTTAGGTATCGATTATTGACTTTTTACCCTTTTTTGGTGTCTTGGACATGCGCTAGGAACTTAAGATTTTGCATGCAAGGAGGACTAGCAGCTGCGTTGCACGGGAGAATGTGAAATGTGTTCATATGTAGTAAACACATGAGAAATCCGTCCGTTTTCGTCATTTGTTATCGAATCGACTTAAAGCCAGATCGTTACATTGGAAGCTCTTCTCTCTGAGACGGTTACATTTATCGTCTGCAAGGCTATGTCGCGTGCTGCGGTATGCGAAGACACTATAAGCACCATAGTAGAACACAGAAGAAGCTTCTAAGTTGATGTAATAGCCAGTAAGAAGTAGTACAATTCAAGTTTCAGTTGTCGATTATTCACTTTTTAGCCGGCTTTGGTGGCTTGGACATGACCTAGGACCTTAAGATTTTGCATGGAAGGAGGAATAGCATCCGCGTTGCACGGGAGAATGTGAAAAGTGTTCATATGTAGTAAGAACCTTAGAAATCCGTCCGTTTTCGTCATTTGTTATCAAATCGACTTAAAGCCAGATCGTCACATTGGAAGCTCTTCTGTCTGAAACGGTTACATCTATCGTCTGCAAAGCTATGTCGCGTGCTGCGGTATGCGGAGACACTAAAAGCACCATAGTAGAAGACAGATGAAGCTTTTAAGTTGATGTAATAGCCAGTAAGAAGTAGTACAATTCAAGTTTCAGTTGTCGATTATTCACTATTTAGCCGGCTTTGGTGGCTTGGACATGACCTAGGACCTTAAGATTTTGCATGAAAGGAGGACTTGCAGCCGCGTTGTACGGGAGAATGTAAAAAGTGTTCACATGTAGTAAACACCTGAGAAATCCGTCCGTTTTCGTCATTTGATATCGAAACGACTTAAAGCCAGATCGTCACATTGGCCGCACTTCTGTCTGAAACGGTTACATTTATCGTCTGCAAAGCTATGTCGCGTGCTGCGGTATGCGAAGACACTATAAGCACCATAGTAGAACACAGAAGAAGCTTCTATGTTGATGTAATAGCCAGTAAGAAGTAGTACAAATCAAGTTTTAGTTGGCGATTACTCACTTTTTAGCCGACTTTGGTGGCTTGGACATGACCTAGGACCTTACGATTTTGCATGAAAAGAGGACTAGCAGCCGCGTTGCACGGGAGAATGTGAAAAGTGTTCATATGTAGTAAAAACCTGAGAAATCCGTCCGTTTTCGTCATTTGTTATCGAATCGACTTAAAGCCAGATCATCACATTGGCCGCTTTTCTCTCTGAGACGGTTACATTTATCGTCTGCAAAGATATGTCGCGTGCTGCGGTATGCGAAGACACTAAAAGCACCATAGTAGAACACAGAAGAAGCTTCTAAGTTGAAGTAATAGCCAGTAAGATGTAGTACAATTCAAGTTTTAGTTGTCGATTATTCACTTTTTAGCCGACTTTGGTGGCTTGGACATGACCTAGGACCTTACGATTTTGCATGAAAAGAGGACTAACAATAGCGTTGCACTGGAGAATGTGAAAAGAGTTCATATGTAGTAAAAACCTGAGAAATCCGTCTGTTTTCGTCATTTGTTATCGAATCGACTTAAAGCCAGATCATCACATTGGCCGCTTTTCTCTCTAAGACGGTTACATTTATCGTCTGCAAAGCTATGTCGCGTGCTGCGGTATGCGAAAACACTATAAGCACCATAGTAGAACACAGAAGAAGCTTCTAAGTTGAAGTAATAGCCAGTAAGAAGTAGTACAATTCTACTTTTAGTTGTCGATTATTCACATTTTAGCCGCCTTTGGTGGCTTGGACATGACCTAGGACCTTAAGATTTTGCATGAAAGGAGGACTAGCAGCCGCGTTGCACGGGAGAATGTGAAAAGTGTTCATATGTAGTAAAAACCTGAGAAAGCCGTCCGGTATCGTCATTTGTCATCGAATCGACTTAAAGCCAGATTGTCACATTGGCCGCTCTTCTCTCTGAAACAGTTACATTTATCGTCTGCAAAGCTATTTCGCGTGCTGCCGTCTGCGGAGAGACTAAAAGCACCATTGTAGAACACATAATAAGCTTCTAAGTTGAAGTAATAGCCAGTAAGAAGTAGTACAATTCAAGTTTCAGTTGTCGATTATTCACTTTTTAGCCGGCTTTGGTGGCTTGGACATGACCTAGGACCTTAAGATTTTGCATGAAATGACGACTAGCAGCCACGTTGCACGGGAGAATGTGAAAAGTGTTCATATGTAGTAAGAACCTTAGAAATCCGTCCGTTTTCGTCTTTTGTTATCAAATCGACTTAAAGCCAGATCGTCACATCGGCCGCTCTTCTCTCTGAAACGGTTACATTTATCGTCTGCAAAGCTATGTCGCGTGCTGCGGTATGCGGAGACACTAAAAGCACCATAGTAGAAGACAGATGAAGCTTCTAATTTGATGTAATAGCCAGTAAGAAGTAGTACAATTCAAGTTTTAGTTATCAATTATTGACTTTTCAGCTGGTTTTGGTGCCTTGGACATGAGCTAGGACCTTAACATTTTGCATGAAAGGAGGACTAGCAGCCGCGTTGTACGGGAGAATGTAAAAAGTGTTCATATGTAGTAAACACCTGAGAAATCCGTCCGTTTTCGTCATTTGATATCGAAACGAGTTAAAGCCAAATCGTCACATTGGCCGCACTTCTGTCTGAAACGGTTACATTTATCGTCTGCAAAGCTATGTCGCGTGCTGCGGTATGCGAAGATACTATAAGCACCATAGTAGAACACAGAAGAAGCTTCTATGTTGATGTAATAGCCAGTAAGAAGTAGTACAATTCAAGTTTTAGTTGGCGATTATTCACTTTTTAGCCGACTTTGGTGGCTTGGACATGACCTAGGACCTTACGATTTTGCATGAAAAGAGGACTAGCAGCCGCGTTGCACGGGAGAATGTGAAAAGTGTTCATATGTAGTAAAAACCTGAGAAATCCGTCCGTTTTCGTCATTTGTTATCGAATCGACTTAAAGCCAGATCATCACATTGGCCGCTTTTCTCTCTGAGACGGTTACATTTATCGTCTGCAAAGATATGTCGCGTGCTGCGGTATGCGAAGACACTAAAAGCACCATAGTAGAACACAGAAGAAGCTTCTAAGTTGAAGTAATAGCCAGTAAGAAGTAGTACAATTCAAGTTTTAGTTGTCGATTATTCACTTTTTAGCCGACTTTGGTGGCTTGGACATGACCTAGGACCTTACGATTTTGCATGAAAAGAGGACTCACAATAGCGTTGCACTGGAGAATGTGAAAAGAGTTCATATGTAGTAAAAACCTGAGAAATCCGTCTGTTTTCGTCATTTGTTATCGAATCGACTTAAAGCCAGATCATCACATTGGCCGCTTTTCTCTCTAAGATGGTTACATTTATCGTCTGCAAAGCTATGTCGCGTGCTGCGGTATGCGAAAACACTATAAGCACCATAGTAGAACACAGAAGAAGCTTCTAAGTTGAAGTAATAGCCAGTAAGAAGTAGTACAATTCTACTTTTAGTTGTCGATTATTCACATTTTAGCCGCCTTTGGTGGCTTGGACATGACCTAGGACCTTAAGATTTTGCATGAAAGGAGGACTAGCAGCTGCGTTCCACGGGAGAATGTGAAAAGTGTTCATATGTAGTAAACACCTGAGAAATCCGTCCGTTTTAGTAATTTGTTATCGAATCGGCTTAAAGCCAGATCGTCACATTGACCGCTTTTCTCTCTGAGACGGTTGTACTTATCGTCTGCAAAGCTATGTCGCGTGCTGCGGTATCCGGAGACACTAAACGCTCCATAGTAGAACATAGATGAAACTTCTAAGTTGATGTAATAGGAAGTAAGAAGTAGTACAATTCAAGTTTTAGGTGTCGATTATTGACTTTTTACCCTTTTTTGGTGCCTTGGACATGAGCTAGGAACTTAAGATTTTGCATGGAAGGAGGACTAGCAGCTGCGTTCCACGGGAGAATGTGAAAAGTGTTCATATGTAGTAAACACCTGAGAAATCCGTCCGTTTTCGTCATTTGTTATCGAAACGGCTTAAAGCCAGATCGTCACATTGGCCGCTCTTCTCTCTGAAACGGGTACATTTATCGTCTGCAAAGCTATGTCGCGTGCTGCGGTATGCGGAGACACTAAAAGCACCATAGTAGAAGACAGATGAAGCTTCTAAGTTTATGTAATAGCCAGTAAGAAGTAGTACGATTCAAGTTTTAGTTATCAATTATTGACTTTTTAGCTGGCTTTGGTGCCTTGGACATGAGCTAGGACCTTAACATTTTGCATGAAAGGAGGACTAGCAGCCGCGTTGTACGGGAGAATGTGAAAAGTGTTCATATGTAGTAAAAACCTGAGAAATCCGTCCGTTTTCGTCATTTGTTATCGAATCGGCTTCAAGCCAGATCGTCACATTGGCCGCTCTTCTCTCTGAATCGGTTACATTTATCGTCAGCAAAGCCATGTCGCGTGCTGCGGTATGCGGAAACACTAAAATCACCATAGTAGAACACAGAAGAAGCTTCTAAGTTGAAGTAATAGCCAGTAAGAAGTAGTACAATTCAAGTTTTAGGTATCGATTATTGACTTTTTACCCTTTTTTGGTGTCTTGGACATGAGCTAGGAACTTAAGATATTGCATGGAAGGAGGACTAGCAGCTGCATTGCACGGGAGAATGTGAAAAGTGTTCATATGTAGTAAACACCTGAGAAATCCGTCCGTTTTCGTCATTTGTTATCGAATCGACTTAAAGCCATATCGTCACATTGGCCGCTTTTCTCTCTGAGACGGTTGTACTTATCGTCTGCAAAGCTATGTCGCGTGCTGCGGTATCCGGAGACACTAAAAGCTCCATAGTACAACACAGATGAAACTTCTTAGTTGATGTAATAGCCAGTAAGAAGTAGTACAATTCAAGTTTTAGGTATCGATTATTGACTTTTTACCCTTTTTTGGTGCCTTGGTCATGAGCTAGGAACTTAAGATATTGCATGGAAGGAGGACTAGCAGCTGCATTGCACGGGAGAATGTGAAAAGTGTTCATATGTAGTAAACACCTGAGAAATCCGTCCGTTTTCGTCAGTTGTTATCGAATCGGCTTAAATCCAGATCGTCACATTGGCCGCTCTTCTCTCTGAAACGGTTACTTTTATCGACTGCAAAGCTATGTCGCGTGCTGCGGTATGCGGAAACACTAAAATCACCATAGTAGAAAACAGAAGAAGCTTCTAAGTTGATGTAATAGCCAGTAACAACTAGTACAATTCAAGTTTTAGTTGTCGATTATTCACTTTTTAGCCGACTTTGGTGGCTTGGACATGACCTAGGACCTTACGATTTTGCATTAAAAGAGGACTAGCAGCCGCGTTGCACGGGAGAATGTGAAAAGTGTTCGTATGTAGTAAGAACCTTAGAAATCCGTCCGTTTTCGTCATTTGTTATCGAATCGACTTAAAGCCAATTCGTCACATTGGCCGCACTTCTGTCTGAAACGGTTGCATTTATCGTCTGCAAAGCCATGTCGCGTGCTGCTGTATGCGGAGACACTAGAAGCACCATAGTATAACACAGAAGAAGCTTCTAAGTTGAAGTAATAGCCAGTAAGAAGTAGTACAATTCAAGTTTTAGTTGTCGATTATTCACTTTTTAGCCGGCTTTGGTGGCTTGGACGTGACCTAGGACCTTAAGATTTTGCATGAAAGGAGGACTAGCAGCCGCGTTGCACGGGAGAATGTGAAAATGTTCATATGTAGTAAAAACCTGAGAAATCCGTCCGTTTTCGTCATTTGTTATCAAATCGACTTAAAGCCAGATCGTCACATTGGGCGCTCTTCTGTCTGAAACGATTACATTTATCGTCTGCAAAGCTATGTCGCGTGCTGCGGTATGCGGAGACACTAAAAGCACCATAGTAGAAGACAGATGAAGCTTCTAAGTTGATGTAATAGCCAGTAAGAAGTAGTACTATTCAAGTTTTAGTTATCAATTATTGATTTTTTAGCTGGCTTTGGTGCCTTGGACATGAGCTAGGACCTTAACATATTGCATGAAAGAAGGACTAGCAGCTGCGTTGTACGGGAGAATGTGAAAAGTGTTCATATGTAGTAAAAATCTGAGAAATCTGTCCGTTTTCGTCATTTGTTATCGAATCGACTTAAAGCCAGATCGTCACATTGGCCGCTCTTCTCTCTGAAACGGTTACATTTATCGTCTGCAAAGCTATGTCGCGTACTGCGGTATGCGGAGAGACTAAAAGCACCATAGTAGAACACAGAAGAAGCTTCTAAGTTGAAGTAATAGCCAGTAAGAAGTAGTACAATTCATATTTTAGTTGTCAATTATTCACTTTTTAGCCGACTTTGGTGGCTTGGACATGACCTAGGACCTTAAGATTTTGCATGAAAGCAGGACTAGCAGCCACGTTGCACGGGAGAATGTGAAAAGTGTTCATATGTAGTAAAAACCTGAGAAATCCGTCCGTTTTCGTCATTTGTTATCGAATCGACTTAAAGCCAGATCGTCACATTGGCCGCACTTCTCTCTGAAACGGTTACATTTATCGTCTGCAAAGCTATGTCCCGTGCTGCGGTGTGCGGAGAGAATAAAAGCACCATAGTAGAACACAGAAGTAGCTTCTAAGTTGAAGTAATAGCCAGTAAGAAGTAGTACAATTCAAGTTTTAGCTGTCGATTATTCACTTTTTAGCCGGCTTTGGTGGCTTGGACATGACCTAGGACCTTAAGATTTTGCATGAAAGGAGGACTAGCAGCCGCGTTGCACGGGAGAATGTGAAAAGTGTTCATATGTAGTAAAAACCTGAGAAATTCGTCCGTTTTCGTCATTTGTTATCGAATCGACTTAAAGCCAGATCGTCACATTAGCCGCTCTTCTCTCTGAAACGGTTACATTTATCGTCTGCAAAGCTATGTCGCATGCTGCGGTATGCGGAAACACTAAAATCACCATAGTAGAACACAGAAGAAGTTTCTAAGTTGAAGTAATAGCCAGTAAGAAGTAGTACAATTCAAGTTTTAGTTGTCGATTATTCACTTTTTAGCCGGCTTTGGTGGCTTGGACGTGACCTAGGACCTTAAGATTTTGCATGAAAGGAGGACTAGCAGCCGCGTTGCACGGGAGAATGTGAAAAGTGTTCATATGTAGTAAAAACCTGAGAAATCCGTCCGTTTTCGTCATTTGTTATCGAAACGACTTAAAGACAGATCGTCACATTTTCCGCATTTCTCTGTGAGACGGTTATATTTATCGTCTGCAAAGCTATGTCGCGTGCTGCGGTATGCGGAGACACTAAAAGCACCATAGTAGAACACAGAAGAAGCTTATAAGTTGAAACAATAGCCAGTAAGAAGCAGTACAATTCAAGTTTTTGTTATCGATTATTGATTTTTAGCCGGCTTTGGTGCCTTGGACAAGAGGTGGAACCATAAGATTTTGCATGAAAGGAGGAGTAGCAGCCGCGTTGCACGAGAGAATGTGAAAAGGGTTCATATGTAGTATAAACGTGAGAATTCCGTCCGTTTTCGTCACTTCTTATCCAATCGAGTTAAAGGCAGATCGTCACATTGGCCGCTCTTCTCTATGAAATGGTTGTAAAATATCGTCTGCGAAGCTATATCGCGTGCTGCGGTATGCGGAGACATTAAAAGCACCATAGTTGATCAGAGATGAAGCTTCTAAGTTGATGTAATAGCCAGTAAGTAGTAGTACAATTCAAGTTTTAGGTACCGATTATTGACTTTTTACCCTTTTTTGGTGCCTTGGACATGCGCTAGGAACTTATGATTTAGCATGGAAGGAGGACTAGCAGCTGCGTTGCACGGGAGAATGTGAAAAGTGTTCATATGTAGTAAGAACCTTAGAAATCCGTCTGTTTTCGTCATTTGTTATCAAATCGACTTAATGCCAGATCGTCACATTGGGCGCTCTTCTGTTTGAAACGGTTACATTTATCGTCTGCAAAGCTATGTCGCGTGCTGCGGTATGCGGAAACACTAAAAGCACCATAGTAGAAGACAGATGAAGCTTCTAAGTTAATGTAATAGCCAGTAAGAAGTAGTACAATTCAAGTTTTAGTTATCAATTATTGACTTCTTAGCTGGCTTTGGTGCCTTGGACATGAGCTAGGACCTTAACATTTTGCATGAAAGGAGGACTAGTAGCCGCGTTGTACGGGAGAATGTGAAAAGTGTTCATATGTAGTAAAAACCTGAGAAATCAGTCCGTTTTCGTCATTTGTTATCAAATCGACTCAAAGCCAGATCGTCACATTGGCCGCTCTTCTCTCTGAATCGTTTACATTTATAATCTGCAAAGCTATGTCGCGTGCTGCGGTATGCGGAGAGAATAAAAGCACCAAAGTAGAACACAGAAGTAGCTTCTAAGTTGAAGTAATAGCCAGTAAGAAGTAGTACAATTCAAGTTTTAGCTGTCGATTATTCACTTTTAGCCGGCTGTGGTGGCTTGGACATGACCTAGGACCTTAAGATTTTGGATGAAAGGAGGATTAGCAGCCGCGTTGTACGGGAGAATGTGAAAAGTGTTCATATGTAGTAAAAACCTGAGAAAACAGTCCGTTTTCGTCATTTGTTATCGAATCGATTTAAAGCCAGATCGTCACATTGGCCGCTCTTCTCTCTGAAACGGTTACATTTATCGTCTGCAAAGCTATGTCGCATGCTGCGGTATGCGGAAACACTAAAATCACCATAGTAGAACACAGAAGAAGTTTCTAAGTTGAAGTAATAGCCAGTAAGAAGTAGTACAATTCAAGTTTTAGTTGTCGATTATTCACTTTTTAGCCGGCTTTGGTGGCTTGGACGTGACCTAGGACCTTAAGATTTTGCATGAAAGGAGGACTAGCAGCCGCGTTGCACGGGAGAATGTGAAAAGTGTTCATATGTAGTAAAAACCTGAGAAATCCGTCCGTTTTCGTCATTTGTTATCGAAACGACTTAAAGACAGATCGTCACATTTTCCGCATTTCTCTGTGAGACGGTTATATTTATCGTCTGCAAAGCTATGTCGCGTGCTGCGGTATGCGGAGACACTAAAAGCACCATAGTAGAACACAGAAGAAGCTTATAAGTTGAAACAATAGCCAGTAAGAAGCAGTACAATTCAAGTTTTTGTTATCGATTATTGATTTTTAGCCGGCTTTGGTGCCTTGGACAAGAGGTGGAACCATAAGATTTTGCATGAAAGGAGGAGTAGCAGCCGCGTTGCACGAGAGAATGTGAAAAGGGTTCATATGTAGTATAAACGTGAGAATTCCGTCCGTTTTCGTCACTTCTTATCCAATCGAGTTAAAGGCAGATCGTCACATTGGCCGCTCTTCTCTATGAAATGGTTGTAAAATATCGTCTGCGAAGCTATATCGCGTGCTGCGGTATGCGGAGACATTAAAAGCACCATAGTTGATCAGAGATGAAGCTTCTAAGTTGATGTAATAGCCAGTAAGTAGTAGTACAATTCAAGTTTTAGGTACCGATTATTGACTTTTTACCCTTTTTTGGTGCCTTGGACATGCGCTAGGAACTTATGATTTAGCATGGAAGGAGGACTAGCAGCTGCGTTGCACGGGAGAATGTGAAAAGTGTTCATATGTAGTAAGAACCTTAGAAATCCGTCTGTTTTCGTCATTTGTTATCAAATCGACTTAATGCCAGATCGTCACATTGGGCGCTCTTCTGTTTGAAACGGTTACATTTATCGTCTGCAAAGCTATGTCGCGTGCTGCGGTATGCGGAAACACTAAAAGCACCATAGTAGAAGACAGATGAAGCTTCTAAGTTAATGTAATAGCCAGTAAGAAGTAGTACAATTCAAGTTTTAGTTATCAATTATTGACTTCTTAGCTGGCTTTGGTGCCTTGGACATGAGCTAGGACCTTAACATTTTGCATGAAAGGAGGACTAGTAGCCGCGTTGTACGGGAGAATGTGAAAAGTGTTCATATGTAGTAAAAACCTGAGAAATCAGTCCGTTTTCGTCATTTGTTATCAAATCGACTCAAAGCCAGATCGTCACATTGGCCGCTCTTCTCTCTGAATCGTTTACATTTATAATCTGCAAAGCTATGTCGCGTGCTGCGGTATGCGGAGAGAATAAAAGCACCAAAGTAGAACACAGAAGTAGCTTCTAAGTTGAAGTAATAGCCAGTAAGAAGTAGTACAATTCAAGTTTTAGCTGTCGATTATTCACTTTTAGCCGGCTGTGGTGGCTTGGACATGACCTAGGACCTTAAGATTTTGGATGAAAGGAGGATTAGCAGCCGCGTTGTACGGGAGAATGTGAAAAGTGTTCATATGTAGTAAAAACCTGAGAAAACAGTCCGTTTTCGTCATTTGTTATCGAATCGATTTAAAGCCAGATCGTCACATTGGCCGCTCTTCTCTCTGAAACGGTTACATTTATCGTCTGCAAAGTTATGTCGCGTGCTGCGGTATGCGGAGAGACTAAAAGCACCATAGTAGAACACAGAAGTAACTTCTAAGTTGAAGTAATAGCCAGTAAGAAGTAGTACAATTCAAGTTTTAGCTGTCGATTATTCACTTTTTAGCCGGCTTTGGTGGCTTGGACATGACCTAGGACCTTAAGATTTTGCATGAAAGGAGGACTAGCAGCCGCGTTGCACGGGAGAATGTGAAAAGTGTTCATATGTAGTAAAAACCTGAGAAATCCGTCCGTTTTCGTCATTTGTTATCGAATCGACTTAAAGCCAGATCGTCACATTTTCTGCATTTCTCTGTGAGACGGTTATATTTATCGTCTGCAAAGCTATGTCGCATGCTGCGGTATGCGGAAACACTAAAAGCACCATAGTAGAACACAGAAGAAGCTTATAAGTTGAAACAATAGCCAGTAAGAAGCAGTACAATTCAAGTTTTGGTTATCGATTATTTATTTTTAGCCGGCTTTGGTGCCTTGGACAAGAGGTGGAACCATAAGATTTTGCATGAAAGGAGGAGTAGCAGCCGCGTTGCACGAGAGAATGTGAAAAGGGTTCATATGTAGTATAAACGTGAGAATTCCGTCCGTTTTCGTCATTTCTTATCCAATCGAGTTAAAGGCAGATCGTCACATTGGCCGCTCTTCTCTATGAAATGGTTGTAAATTATCGTCTGCAAAGCTATATCGCGTGCAGCGGTATGCGGAGACATTAAAAGCACCATAGTTGATCAGAGATGAAGCTTCTAAGTTGATGTAATAGCCAGTAAGTAGTAGTACAATTCAAGTTTTAGGTACCGATTATTGACTTTTTACCCTTTTTTAGTGCCTTGGACATGCGCTAGGAACTTATGATTTAGCATGGAAGGAGGACTAGCAGCTGCGTTGCACGGGAGAATGTGAAAAGTGTTCATATGTAGTAAGAACCTTAGAAATCCGTCCGTTTTCGTCATTTGTTATCAAATCGACTTAAAGCCAGATCGCCACATTGGGCGCTCTTCTGTTTGAAACGGTTACATTTATCGTCTGCAAAGCTATGTCGCGTGCTGCGGTATGCGGAAACACTAAAAGCACCATAGTAGAAGACAGATGAAGCTTCTAAGTTGATGTAATAGCCAGTAAGAAGTAGTACAATTCAATTTTAGTTATCAATTATTGACTTCTTAGCTGGCTTTGGTGCCTTGGACATGAGCTAGGACCTTAACATTTTGCATGAAAGGAGGACTAGTAGCCGCGTTGTACGGGAGAATGTGAAAAGTGTTCATATGTAGTAAAAACCTGAGAAATCAGTCCGTTTTCGTCATTTGTTATCAAATCGACTCAAAGCCAGATCGTCACATTGGCCGCTCTTCTCTCTGAATCGTTTACATTTATAATCTGCAAAGCTATGTCGCGTGCTGCGGTATGCGGAGAGAATAAAAGCACCACAGTAGAACACAGAAGTAGCTTCTAAGTTGAAGTAATAGCCAGTAAGAAGTAGTACAATTCAAGTTTTAGCTGTCGATTATTCACTTTTAGCCGGCTGTGGTGGCTTGGACATGACCTAGGACCTTAAGATTTTGCATGAAAGGAGGATTAGCAGCCGCGTTGTACGGGAGAATGTGAAAAGTGTTCATATGTAGTAAAAACCTGAGAAAACAGTCCGTTTTCGTCATTTGTTATCGAATCGATTTAAAGCCAGATCGTCACATTGGCCGCTCTTCTCTCTGAAACGGTTACATTTATCGTCTGCAAAGTTATGTCGCGTGCTGCGGTATGCGGAGAGACTAAAAGCACCATAGTAGAACTCAGAAGTAACTTCTAAGTTGAAGTAATAGCCAGTAAGAAGTAGTACAATTCAAGTTTTAGCTGTCGATTATTCACTTTTTAGCCGGCTTTGGTGGCTTGGACATGACCTAGGACCTTAAGATTTTGCATGAAAGGAGGACTAGCAGCCGCGTTGCACGGGAGAATGTGAAAAGTGTTCATATGTAGTAAAAACCTGAGAAATCCGTCCGTTTTCGTCATTTGTTATCGAATCGACTTAAAGCCAGATCGTCACATTTTCTGCATTTCTCTGTGAGACGGTTATATTTATCGTCTGCAAAGCTATGTCGCATGCTGCGGTATGCGGAAACACTAAAAGCACCATAGTAGAACACAGAAGAAGCTTATAAGTTGAAACAATAGCCAGTAAGAAGCAGTACAATTCAAGTTTTGGTTATCGATTATTTATTTTTAGCCGGCTTTGGTGCCTTGGACAAGAGGTGGAACCATAAGATTTTGCATGAAAGGAGGAGTAGCAGCCGCGTTGCACGAGAGAATGTGAAAAGGGTTCATATGTAGTATAAACGTGAGAATTCCGTCCGTTTTCGTCATTTCTTATCCAATCGAGTTAAAGGCAGATCGTCACATTGGCCGCTCTTCTCTATGAAATGGTTGTAAATTATCGTCTGCAAAGCTATATCGCGTGCAGCGGTATGCGGAGACATTAAAAGCACCATAGTTGATCAGAGATGAAGCTTCTAAGTTGATGTAATAGCCAGTAAGTAGTAGTACAATTCAAGTTTTAGGTACCGATTATTGACTTTTTACCCTTTTTTAGTGCCTTGGACATGCGCTAGGAACTTATGATTTAGCATGGAAGGAGGACTAGCAGCTGCGTTGCACGGGAGAATGTGAAAAGTGTTCATATGTAGTAAGAACCTTAGAAATCCGTCCGTTTTCGTCATTTGTTATCAAATCGACTTAAAGCCAGATCGCCACATTGGGCGCTCTTCTGTTTGAAACGGTTACATTTATCGTCTGCAAAGCTATGTCGCGTGCTGCGGTATGCGGAAACACTAAAAGCACCATAGTAGAAGACAGATGAAGCTTCTAAGTTGATGTAATAGCCAGTAAGAAGTAGTACAATTCAATTTTAGTTATCAATTATTGACTTCTTAGCTGGCTTTGGTGCCTTGGACATGAGCTAGGACCTTAACATTTTGCATGAAAGGAGGACTAGTAGCCGCGTTGTACGGGAGAATGTGAAAAGTGTTCATATGTAGTAAAAACCTGAGAAATCAGTCCGTTTTCGTCATTTGTTATCAAATCGACTCAAAGCCAGATCGTCACATTGGCCGCTCTTCTCTCTGAATCGTTTACATTTATAATCTGCAAAGCTATGTCGCGTGCTGCGGTATGCGGAGAGAATAAAAGCACCATAGTAGAACACAGAAGTAGCTTCTAAGTTGAAGTAATAGCCAGTAAGAAGTAGTACAATTCAAGTTTTAGCTGTCGATTATTCACTTTTAGCCGGCTGTGGTGGCTTGGACATGACCTAGGACCTTAAGATTTTGCATGAAAGGAGGATTAGCAGCCGCGTTGTACGGGAGAATGTGAAAAGTGTTCATATGTAGTAAAAACCTGAGAAAACAGTCCGTTTTCGTCATTTGTTATCGAATCGATTTAAAGCCAGATCGTCACATTGGCCGCTCTTCTCTCTGAAACGGTTACATTTATCGTCTGCAAAGTTATGTCGCGTGCTGCGGTATGCGGAGAGACTAAAAGCACCATAGTAGAACTCAGAAGAAGCTTCTAAGTTGAAGTAATAGCCAGTAAGAAGTAGTACAATTCATATTTTAGTTGTCGATTATTCACTTTTTAGCCGACTTTGGTGGCTTGGACATCACCTAGGACCTTAAGATTTTGCATGAAAGGAGGACTAGCAGCCACGTTGCACGGGAGAATGTGAAAAGTGTTCATATGTAGTAAAAACCTAAGAAATCAGTCCGTTTTCGTCATTTGTTATCGAATCGGCTTAAAGCTAGATCGTCACATTGGCCGCTCTTCTCTATGAAATGGTTGTAAATTATCGTCTGCAAAGCTATATCGCGTGCCGCGGTATGCGGAGACATTAAAAGCACAATAGTTGATCAGAGATGAAGCTTCTAAGTTGATGTAATAGCCAGTAAGTAGTAGTACAATTCAAGTTTTAGGTACCGATTATTGACTTTTTACCCTTTTTTGGTGCCTTGGACATGCGCTAGGAACTTATGATTTTGCATGGAAGGAGGACTAGCAGCTGCGTTGCACGGGAGAATGTGAAAAGTGTTCATATGTAGTAAGAACCTTAGAAATCCGTCCGTTTTCGTCATTTGTTATCAAATCGACTTAAAGCCAGATCGTCACATTGGGCGCTCTTCTGTTTGAAACGGTTACATTTATCGTCTGCAAAGCTATGTCGCGTGCTGCGGTATGCGGAAACACTAAAGCACCATAGTAGAAGACAGATGAAGCTTCTAAGTTGATGTAATAGCCAGTAAGAAGTAGTACAATTCAAGTTTTAGTTATCAATTATTGACTTCTTAGCTGGCTTTGGTGTCTTGGACATGAGCTAGGACCTTAACATTTTGCATGAAAGGAGGACTAGTAGCCGCGTTGTACGGGAGAATGTGAAAAGTGTTCATATGTAGTAAAAACCTGAGAAATCAGTCCGTTTTCGTCATTTGTTATCAAATCGACTTAAAGCCAGATCGTCACATTGGCCGCTCTTCTCTCTGAATCGTTTACATTTATCGTCTGCAAAGCTATGTCGCGTGCTGCGGTATGCGGAGAGAATAAAAGCACCATAGTAGAACACAGAAGTAGCTTCTAAGTTGAAGTAATAGCCAGTAAGAAGCAGTACAATTCAAGTTTTAGCTGTCGATTATTCACTTTTTAGCCGGCTGTGGTGGCTTGGACATGACCTAGGACCTTAAGATTTTGCATGAAGGGAGGACTAGCAGCCTAGTTGTATGGGAGAATGTGAAAAGTGTTCATATGTAGTAAAAACCTGAGAAATCCGTCCGTTTTCGTCATTTGTTATCGAATCGATTTAAAGCCAGATCGTCACATTGGCCGCTCTTCTCTCTGAAACGGTTACATTTATCGTCTGCAAAGCTATGTCGCGTGCTGCGGTATGCGGGGACACTAAAAGCACCATAGTAGAACACCGATGAAGCGTCTAAGTTGAGGTAATGGCCAGTAAGAAGTAGTACAATTCAAGTTTTAGGTATCGGTTGTTGACATTTCACCCTTCTTTGGCGCCTTGGACATGAGCTATTAACATAAGATTTTGCATGAAAGGAGGACTAGCAGCCGCGTTGCAAGGGAGAATGTGAAAAGTGTTCATATGTAGTAAAAACCTGAGAAATCTGTCCGTTTTCGTCATTTGTTATCGAATCGACTTAAAGCCAGATAGTCACATTGGCCGCAGCTCTGTCTGAAAACGTTACATTTATCGTCTGCAAAGCTATGTCGCGTGCTGCGGTATGGGGAGACACTAAATGCACCATAGTAGAACACAGATGAAGCTTCTAAGTTGATGTAATAGCCAGTAAGAAGTAGTACAATTCAAGTTTTACGTATCGATTATTGACTTTGTACCCTTCTTTGGTGCCTTGGACATGAGCTAGGAACATAAGATTCTGCATGAAAGGAGGACTAGCAGCCGCTTAGCACGGTAGAATGTGAAAAGTGTTCATATGTAGTAAAAACCTGAGAAATCCGTCCGTTTTCGTCATATGGTTATCAAATCGACTTAAAGCCAGATCGTCACGTTGGCCGCTCTTCTGTCTGAAACGGTTACATTTATCGTCTGCAAAGCTACGTCGCATGCTGCGGTATGCGGAGACACAAAAAGCACCGTAGTAGAACACAGGTGAAGCTTCTAAGTTGATGTAATAACTAGTAAGAAGTAGTACAATTCAAGTTTTAGGTATCGATTGTTGACTTTTTACCCTTCTTTGGTGCCTTGGACATGAGCTAGGAACATAATATTTTGCATGAAAGGAGGACTAGCAGCCGCGTTGCACGGGAGAATGTGGAAAGTGTTCATATGTAGTAAAAACCTGAGAAATATGTCTGTTTTCGTCACTTGTTATCGAATCGACTTAAAGCCAGATCGTCACATTGTCCCCTCTCCTCTCTGAAACGGTTGTACTTATCGTCTGCAAAGCTATGTCGCGTGCTGCGGTATGCAGAGACACTAAAAGCACCATAGTAGAACACAGATGAAGCTTCTATGTTGATGTAATAGAGAGTAAGAAGTAGTACAATTCAAGTATTAGGTATCGATTATTGACTATTTAGTTGGCTTTGGTGCATTGAACATGAGCTAGGAACTTAAGATTTTGCATGAAAGGAGGACTAGCAGCCGCGTTTTATGGGTGAATGTGAAAAGTGTTCATATGTAGTAATAAACCTGAGAAATCCGTCCGTTTTCGTCATATGTTATCGAATCGACTTAAAGCCAGGTCGTCACATTGGCCGCTCTTCTGTCTGAAACGGTTACATTTATCGTCTGCAAAGCTATGTCGCGTGCTGCGGTATGCGGAGACACTACAAGCACCATAGTGGAAAACAGATGAAGCATCTAAGTTGATGTAATAGCCAGTAAGAAGTAGTATAATTCAAGTTTTATCTACGGATTATTGACTTTCTGGATTTGGTGCCTTGGACATGAGCTAGTACCTTAAGTTTGTGCATGAAAGGAGCACTAGCAGCCAAGTTGCACGGGAGAAAGTGAAAAGTGTTCATACGTAGTAAAAACCTGAGAAATCCGTCCGTTTTCGTAATTTGTTATCGAATCGACTTTAAGCCAGATCGTCACATTGGCCGCTCTTCTCTCTGAAACGGTTGTACTTATCGTTTGCAAAGCTATGTCGCGTGCTGCGGTATGTGGAGACACTAAAACCACCATAGTAGAACACAGATGAAGCTTCTAAGTTGATGTAACAGCCAGTAATAAGTAGTACAACTCAAGTTTTAGGTATCGATTATTGACTTTTTAGCTGGCTTTGGTGCCAGTAATAAGTAGCACAATTCAAGTTTTAGGTATCGATTTTTGACTTTTTAGCTGGCTTTGGTGCCTTGGACATGAGCTAGGACCTTAAGATTCTGCATGAAAGGAGGACTAGCAGCCGAGTTGCACGGGAGAAAGTGAAAAGTTTTCGTACATAGTAAAAACCTGAGAAATCCGTCCATTTTCGTCATTTGTTATTGAATCGGCTTAAAGCCAAATCGTCACATTCGCCGCTCTTCTCTCTGAAACGGTTGTACTTATCGTTTGCAAAGCTATGTCGCGTGCTGCGGTATGTGGAGACACTAAAACCACCATAGTAGAACACAGATGAAGCTTCTAAGTTGATGTAATAGCCAGTAATAAGTAGTACAATTCAAGTTTTAGGTATCGATTATTGACTTTTTAGCTGGCTTTGGTGCCAGTAATAAGTAGTACAATTCAAGTTTTAGGTATCGATTATTGACTTTTTAACTGGCTTTGGTGCCTCGGACATGAGCTAGGACCTTAAGATTCTGCATGAAAGGAGGGCTAGCAGCCGAGTTGCACGGGAGAATGTGAAAATTGTTCAAATGTAGTAAAAACATGAGAAATCCGTCCGTTTTCGTCATTTGTTATCGAATCGACTTAAAGCCAGATCGTCACATTGGCCGCTCTTCTCTCTGAAACGGTTGTACGTATCGTCTGCAAAGCAATGTCGCGTGCTGCGGTGTGCGGAGACATTAAAAGCACCATAGTAGAACACAGATAAAGCTTCTAAGTTGTTGTAATAGCCAGTAAGAATCATTACAATACAAGTTTTAGGTATCGATTATTGACTTTTTACCCTTTTTTGGTGCCTTGGACATGAGGTAGGAACTTAAGATTTTGCATGAAAGGAGGACTAGCAGCCGAGTTGCACGGGAGAATGTGAAAAGTGTTCATATGTAGTAAAAACCTGAGAAATCCGTCCGTTTTCGTCATTTGTTATTGAATCGGCTTAAAGCCAAATCGTCACATTCGCCGCTCTTCTCTCTGAAACGGTTGTACTTACCGTTTGCAAAGCTATGTCGCGTGCTGCGGTACGCGGAGACACTAAAAGCACCATAGTAGAACACAGATGAAGCTTCTAAGTTGATGTAGTACAATTCTAGTTTTAGTTGTGGATTTTTGACTTTTTACCCTTCTTTGGTGCCTTGGACATGAGCTGGGAACTTAAGGTTTTGCATGAAAGGAGGACTAGCAGACGCGTTGCAGGGGAGAATGTGAGAAGTGTTCATATGTAGTAAAAACCTGAGAAACCCGTCCGGGTTCGTCATTTGTATTCGAATCGACTTAAAGCCAGATAGTCACATTGGCCGCTCTTCTCCCTGAAACGGTTGTACTTATCGCCTGCAAAGTATGTCGCGTGCTGCGGTATGCGGAGACACTAAATGCACCATAGTTGAACACAGATGAAACTTCTAAGGTGATGTAATAGCCAGTAAGAAGTAGTACAATTCAAGTTTTAGGTATCGATTATTGACATTTTACCCTTCTTTGGTGCCTTGGACATGAGCTAGGAACTTACGATTTTGCATGAAAGGAGGACTAGCAGCCGCGTTAAAAGGGAGAGTATGAAAAGTGTTCATATGTAGTAAAAACCTGAGAAATCTGTCCGTTTTCGTCATTTGTTATCGAATCGACTTAAAGCCAGATCGTCACATTGGCCGCAGTTCTGTCTGAAAACGTTACATTTATCGCCTGCAAAGCTATGTCGCGTGCTGCGGTATGCGGAGACACTAAATGCACCATTGTAGAACACAGATGAAGCTTCTAAGTTGATGTAATAGCCAGTAAGAAGTAGTACAATTCAAGTTTTACGTATCGATTATTGACTTTTTACCCTTCTTTGGTGCCTTGGACATGAGCTAGGAACATAAGATTCTGCATGATAGGAGGACTAGCAGCCGCTTTGCACGGGAGAATGTGAAAAGTGTTCATATGTAGTAAAAACCTGAGAAATCCGTCCGTTTTCGTCATATGTTATCAAATCGACTTAAAGCCATATCGTCACGTTGGCCGCTCTTCTGTCTGAAACGGTTACATTTATCGTCTGCAAAGCTATGTCGCATGCTGCGGTATGCGGAGACACAAAAAGCACCGTAGTAGAACACAGGTGAAGCTTTATAAGTTGATGTGTTAACTAGTAAGAAGTAGTACAATTCAAATTTTAGGTATCGATTGTTGCCTTTTTACCCTTCTTTGGTGCCTTGGACATGAGCTAGGAACTTAATATTTTGCATGAAAGGAGGACTAGCAGCCGCGTTGCACGGGAGAATGTGGAAAGTGTTCATATGTAGTAAAAACCTGAGAAATATGTCTGTTTTCGTCATTTGTTATCGAATCGACTTAAAGCCAGATCGTCACATTGCCCCCTCTCCTCTCTGAAACGGTTGTACTTATCGTCTGCAAAGTTATGTCGCGTGCTGCGTTATGCAGAGACACTAAAAGCACCATAGTAGAACACAGATGAAGCTTGTAAGTTGATGTATAAGCCAGTAAGAAGTAGTACAATTCAAGTTTCAGGTATCGATTATTGACTTTTTACCCTTCTTTGGTGCCTTAGACATGTGCTAGGAAATTAAGATTTTGCATGAAAGGAGGACTAGCAGCCGCGTTGCACGGGAGAACGTGAAAAGTGTTCATATGTAGTAAAAACCTGAGAAATCCGTCCGTTTTCGTCATTTGTTATGGAATCGACTTAAAGCCAGATCGTCACATTGGCCGCTCTTCGCTCTAGGACGGTTGTACGTATCGTCTGCAAAGCTATGTCGCGTGCTGCGGTATGTGGAGACACTAAAAGCACCATTATAGAACACAGATGAAGTTTCTAAGTTGATGTAATAGCCAGTAAGATGTAGTACAATTCAAGTATTAGGTATCGATCTTTGACTTTTTAGCTGGCTTTGGTGCCTTGGACATTAGCTAGGAACTTAAGATTTTGCATGAAAGGGGGACTAGCAGCCGCGTTGCACGGGAGATTGTGAAAAGTGTTCATATGTAGTAAAAACCTGAGTTATCCGTCCGTATTCGTCATTTGTTATCGAATCGAATTAAAGCCAGATCGTCTCATTGGCCGCTCTTCTGTCTGAAACGGTTACATTTATCGTCTGCAAAGCTATGTCGCGTGCTGCGGTATGTGGAAACACTAAAAGCACCATAGTAGAACACAGATGAAGCTTGTAAGTTGATGTATAAGCCAGTAAGAAGTAGTACAATTCAAGTTTTAGGTTTCGATTATTGACTTTTTACCCTTCTTTGGTGTCTTGGACATGACCTAGGAACTTAAGATTTTGCATGAAAGGAGGACTAGCAGCCGCGTTGCACGGGAGACTGTGAAAAGTGTTCATATGTAGTAAAAACCTGCGTAATCCGTCCGTATTCGTCATTTGTTATCGATTCGACTTAAAGCCAGGTCGTCACATTGGCCGCTCTTCTCTCTGAAACGGTTGTACTTACCGTCTGCAAAGCCATGTCGCGTGCTGCGGTATGTGGAGACACTAAAAGCACCATAGTGGATCACAGGTGAAGCATCTAAGTTGATGTAATAGCCAGTATGAAGCAGTATAACTCAAGTTTTATCAACTATTGACTTTTAGCTGGCTTTGGTGCCTTGGACATGAGGTAGGATCTTCAGATTCTGCATGAAAGGTGGACTAGCAGCCGCGTTGCACGCGAGAATGTGAAAATGGTTCATATGTAGTAAAAACCTGAGAAATCCGACCGTTTTCGTCATTTGTTATCGAATCGACTTAAAGCCACATCGTCACATTGGCCGCTCTTCTGTCTGAAACGGTTACATTTATCGTCTGCAAAGCTATGTGGCGTGCTGCGGTATGCGGAGACACTAAAAGCACCATAGTGGAACATAGAAAAAGCATCTAAGTTGATGTAATAGCCAGTAAGAAGTAGTATAATACAAGTTTTATCTATCGATTATTGACTTCTTAGCTGGATTTGGTGCCCTTTTACATGAGGTAGGATCTTCAGATTCTGCATGAAGGAGGACTAGCAGCCGCGTTGCACGGGAGAATGTGAAAAGTGTTCATATGTAGTAAAAACCTGAGAAATCCGTCCGTTTTCGTCATTTGTTATCGAATCGACATAAAGCCAGATCGTCACATTGGCCGCTCTTCTCCCTGAAACGGTTGTACTTATCCTCTGCAGAGCTATGTCGCGTGCTGCGGTATGTGGAGACACTAAAAGCACCATAGTAGAACACAGATGAAGCTTCTAAGTTGATGTAATAGCCAGTAATAAGTAGTACAATTCAAGTTTTAGGTATCGATTATTGACTTTTTAGCTGGCTTTGGCGCCAGTAATAAGTAGTACAATTCAATTTTTAGGTATCGATTATTGACTTTTTACCTGGCTTTGGTGCCTCGGACATGAGCTAGGACCTTAACATTCTGCATGAAAGGAGGACTAGCAGCCGAGTTGCACGGGAGAATGTGAAAATTGTTCATATGTAGTAAAAACATGAGAAATCCGTCCGTTTTCGTCATTTGTTATCGAATCGACTTAAAGCCAGATCGTCACATTGGCCGCTCTTCTCTCTGAAACGGTTGTACTTATCGTCTGCAAAGCTATGTCGCGTGCTGCGGTATGCGGAGACACTAAAAGCACCATAGTAGAACACAGATGAAGCTTCTAAGTTGTTGTAATAGCCAGCAAGAAGTAGTACAATTCAAGTTTGAGGTATCGATTATTGACTTTTTACCCCTCTTTGGTGCCTTGGACATGAGCTAGAAACTTAAGATTTTGCATGAAAGGAGGACTAGCAGCCGAATTGCACGGGAGAATGTGAAAAGTGTTCATATGTAGTAAAAACCTGAGAAATCCGTCCGTTTTCGTCATTTGTTATCAAATCGACTTACAGCCAGATCGCCACATTGGCCTCTCTTCTGTCTGAAACGGTTACATTTATCGTCTGCAAAGCTATGTGGCGTGCTGCGGTATGCGGAGACACTAAAAGCACCATAGTGGAACATAGATGAAGCATCTAAGTTGATGTAATAGCCAGTAAGAAGTAGTATAATTCAAGTTTTATCTATCGATTATTGACTTTTTAGCTGGCTTTGGTGCCTTGGACATGAGGTAAGATCTTCAGATTCTGCATGAATCGAGGACTAGCAGCCGCGTTGCATGGGAGAATGTGAGAAGTGTACATATGCAGTAAAAACCTGAGAAATCCGAACGTTTTCGTCACTTGTTATCGAATCGACTTAAACCCAGATCGTCACATTGGCCGCCCTTCTCTCTGAAACGGTTGTACTTATCGTCTGCAAAGCTATGTCGTGTGCTGCGGTATGCGGAGACACTAAAAGCACCAAAGTAGAACACAGATGAAGCTTCTAAGTTGATGTAATACCTAGTAAGATGTAGTACAATTCAAGTTTTAGGTATCGATTATTGACTTTTTAGCTGGCTTTGGTGCCTTGGACATGAGCTAGGATCTTAAGATTTTGCATGAAAGGAGGACTAGCAGCCGCGTTGCACGGGAGAATGTGAAAAATGTTCATATGTAGTAAAAACCTGAGTTATCCGTCCGTATTCGTCATTTGTTATCGAATCGACTTACAGCCAGATCGTCACATTGGCCGCTCTTCTGTCTGGAACGGTTACATTTATCGTCTGCAAAGCTATGTCGCGTGCTGCGGTATGCGGAGACACTAAAAGCACCATATTGGAAAACAGATGAAGCATCTAAGTTGATGTAATAGCCAGTAAGAAGTAGTATAATTTAAGTTTTATCTATCGATTATTGACTTTCTGGCTTTGGTGCCTTGGACATGAGCTAGGACCTTAAGTTTCTGCATGAAAGGAGCACTAGCAGCCAAGCTGCACGGGAGAAAGTGAAAAGTGTTCATATGTAGTAAAAACCTGAGTAAACCGTAGGCTTTCGTAATTTGTTGTCGAATCGACTTAAAGCCAGATCGTCACATTGGCCGCTCTTCTTTCTGAAACGGTTACATTTATCGTCTGCAAAGCTATGTCGCGTGCTGCGGTATGTGGAGACACTAAAAGTACCATAGTAGAACACAGATGAAGCTTCTAAGTTGATGTAATAGCTAGTAAGATGTAGTACAATTCAAGTTTCAGTTATCGATTATTGACTTTTTTGCTAGCTTTGGTGCCTTGGACATGAGCTAGGACCTTAAGATACTGCATGAAAGGAGGATTAGCAGCCGCGTTGCAAGGGAGAAAGTTAAAAGTGTTCATATGTAGTAAGAACCTGAGAAATCCGTCCGTTTTCGTCATTTGTTATCGAATCGACTTAAAGCCAGATCGCCACATTGGCCGCTCTTCTGTCTGAAACGGTTACATTTATCGTCTGCAAAGCTATGTGGCGTGCTGCGGTATGCGGATACACTAAACGCACCATAGTGGAACACAGATGAAGCATGTAAGTTGATGTAATAGCCAGTAAGAAGTAGTATAATTCAAGTTTTATGTATCGATTATTGACTTTTTAGCTGGCTTTGGTGCCTTGGACATGAGGTAGGATCTTCCGATTTAGCAAGAAGGGAGGACTAGCAGCCGCGTTGCACGGGAGAATGTGAAAAGTGTTCATATGTAGTAAAAACCTGAGAAATCCGAACGTTTTCGTCATTTGTTATTGAATCGGCTTAAAGCCAAATCGTCACATTCGCCGTTCTTCTCTCTGAAACGGTTGTACTTATCGTTCGCAAAGCTATGTCGCGTGCTGCGGTATGCGGAGACACTAAAACCACCATAGTAGAACACAGGTGAAGCTTCTAAGTTGATGTAATAGCCAGTAAGAAGTAGTACAATTCAAGTTTTAGGTATCGATAATTGACTTTTTAGCTGGCTTTGGTGCCTTGGACATGAGCTAGGAACTTAAGATTTTGCATGAAAGGGGGACTAGCAGCCGCGTTGCACGGGAGAATGTGAAAAGTGTTCATATGTAGTAAAAACCTGAGTAAACCCTAGGTTTTCGTAATTTGTTGTCGAA
Organism: Schistocerca gregaria; assembly: GCF_023897955.1. Taxonomy (NCBI): domain Eukaryota; kingdom Metazoa; phylum Arthropoda; class Insecta; order Orthoptera; family Acrididae; genus Schistocerca; species Schistocerca gregaria. The sequence continues at coordinate 36,178 of NW_026061759.1, forward strand.
TCGACTTAAAGCCAGATCGTCACATTGGCCGCTCTTCTTTCTGAAACGGTTACATTTATCGTCTGCAAAGCTATGTCACGTGCTGCGGTATGTGGAGACACTAAAAGTACCATAGTAGAATACAGATGAAGCTTCTAAGTTGATGTAATAGCTAGTAAGATGTAGTACAATTCAAGTTTCAGTTATCGATTATTGACTTTTTTGCTAGCTTTGGAGCCTTGGTCATGAGCAAGGACCTTAAGATACTGCATGAAAGGAGGATTAGCAGCCGCGTTGCAAGGGAGAAAAAGAAAAGTGTTCATATGTAGTAAAAACCTGAGAAATCCGTCCGTTTTCGTCATTTGTTACCGAATGGACTTAAAGCCAGATCGCAACATTGGCCGCTCTTCTGTCTGAAACGGTTACATTTATCGTCTGCAAAGCTATGTGGCGTGCTGCGGTATGCGGAGACACTAAAAGCACTATAGTGGAACACAGATGAAGCATCTAAGTTGATGTACTAGCCAGTAAGAAGTAGTATAATTCAAGTTTTATCTATCGATTATTGACTTTTTAGCTGGCTTTGGTGCCTTGGACATGAGGTAGGATCTTCAGATTCTGCATGAAGGGAGGACTAGCAGCCGCGTTGTACGGGTGAATGTGAAAAGTGTTCATATGTAGTAGAAACCTGAAAAAACCGTCCGTTGAAGTCATTTGTTATCGAATTGACTTGAAGACAGATCGTCACATTGGCCGCACTTCTCTCTGAAACGGTTGTACTTATCGTCTACAAGGCTATGTCGCGTGCTGCGGTATGCGGAGACACTAAAAGCACCATAGTAGAACACAGATGAAGCTTCTAAGTTGATGTAATAGCCAGTATGAAGTAGTATAATTCAAGTTTTAGGTATCGATTATTGACTTTTTACCCTTCTTTGGTGCCTTGAGCTAGGAACTTAAGATTTTGCATGAAAGGAAAACTCGCAGCCGCGTTGCACGGGGGAATGTGAAAATTGATCATATGTAGTAGAAACCTGAGAAAACCGTCCGTTGTCGTCATTTGTTATCGAATTGAGTTGAAGACAGATCGTCACATTGGCCGCTCTTCTCTCTGAAACGGTTGTACTTATCGTCTGCAAGGCTATGTCACGTGCAGCGGTATGCGGAGACACTAAAAGCACCATAGTAGAACACAGATGAAGCTTCTAAGTTGATGTAATAGCCAGAAGAAGTAGTACAATTCGAGTTTTAGGTATCGATTATTGACCTTTAGCTGGCTTTAGTGCCTTGGACATGAGCTAGGACCTTAAGATTCTGCATGAAAGGAAGACAAGCAGCCGTGTTGCACGGGAGAATTGTAAAAAGTGTTCATATGTAGTAAAAACCTGATAAATCCGTCAGTTTACGTCATTTGTTATCAAATCGACTTAAAACCAGATCCTCACATTGGCCGCTCTTCTCTCTGAAACGGTTGTACTTTTCGTGTGCAAAGCTATGTCGCGTGCTGCGGTATGCGGAGACACTAAAAGCACCATCGTAGAACACAGATGAAGCTTCTAAGTTGTTGTAATAGCCAGTATGAAGTAGTACAATTCAAGTTTTAGGTATCGATTATTGACTTTTTACCCTTCTTTGGTGCCTTGGACTTGAGCTAGGAATTTAAGATTTTGCATGAAAGGAGGACTAGCAGCCGAGTTGCACGGGAGAATGTGAAAAGTGTTCATATGTAAAAAAAACCCTAAGAAATCCAACCGTTTTCGTCATTTGTTATCGAATCGACATAATGCCAGAACGTCACATTAGCCGCTCTTCTCTCTGAAACGGTTGTATTTATTGTCTGCATTGCTATGTCGCGAGCTGCGGTATGCGGAGACACTAAAAGCACCATAGTAGAACACAGATGAAGCTCCTAAGTTGATATAATATCCAGTAAGAAGTAGTACAATTCAAGTTTTATATATCGGTTATAGACTTTTTAGCTGGCTTTGCTGCCTTGGACATGAGCTAGGACCTTAAGATTCTGCATGAAAGGAGGACTAGCAGCCCAGTTGCATGGGAGAATGTGAATAGTGTTCATATGTAGTAAAAACCTGAGAAATCCGTCCGTTTTCGTCGTTTGTTATCGAATCGACGTAAAGCCAGATCATCATATTTGCTGCTCTTCTCTCTGAAACGGTTGTACTTATCGTGTGCAAAGCTATGTCGCGAGCTGCGGTATGCGGAGACACTAAAAGCACCATAGTAGAACACAGATGAAGCTTCCAAGTTGATGTAATAGCCAGTATGAAGTAGTACAGTTCAAGTTTTACTTATCGATTATTGACTTTGTACCCTCCTTTGGTGCCTTGGACATGAACTAGGGACTTAAGATTTTGCATGAAAGGAGGACTAGCAGCCGCGTTGCACGGGAGAATGTGAAAAGTGTCCATGTGTAGCAAAATACTGAGAAATCCGTCCGATTTCGTCATTTGTTATTATCGAATCGACTTTAGCCAGATCGTCACATTGGCCGCCCTTCTCTCTGAAACAGTTGTACTTATGGTCTGCAAAGCTATGTCGTGTGCTGCGGTATGCGGAGACACCAAAAGCGTCATAGTAGAACACAGATGAAGATTCTAAGTTGATGTAATATCCAGGAAGATGTAGTACAATACAAGTTTTGGGTATCGATTATTGACTTTTTACCCTTCTTTGGTGCCTTGGACATGAGCTAGGAACTTAAAATTTTGCATGAAAGGAGGACAATCAGCCGCGTTGCACGTGAGAATGTGAAAAGTGTTCATATGTAGTAAAAACCTGAGCCAGATCGTCACATTGGCCGCACTTCTGTCTGAAACGGTTGTACTAATCGTCTGCAAAGCTATGTCGCGTGCTGCGGTATGCGGAGACACTAAAAGCACCATAGTAGAACACAGATGAAGCTCCTAAGTTGATATAATATCCAGTAAGAAGTAGTATAATTCAAGTTTTATATATCGATTATAGACTTTTTAGCTGGCTTTGGTGCATTGGACATGACCCAGGACCTTAAGATTTTGCATGAAAGGAAGACTAGCAGCCGCGTTGCACGGGAGAATGTGAAAAGTGTTCATATGTAGTAAAAACCTGAGAAATCCGTCCGTTTTCGTCATTTGTTATCGAATCGACTTAAAGCCAGATCGTCACATTGTCCGCCATTCTCTCTGAAACAGTTGTACTTATCGTCTGCAAAGCTATGTCGTGTGCTGCGGTATGCAGAGACACTAAAAGCACCATAGTAGAACACAGATGAAGCTTCTAAGTTGATGTAATAGCCAGTATGAAGTAGTATAATTCAAGTTTTAGGTATCGATTATTGAATTTTTACCCTTCTTTGGTGCCTTGAGCTAGGAACTTAAGATTTTGCATGAAAGGAAAACTCGCAGCCGCGTTGCACGGGGGAATGTGAAAAGTGTTCATATGTAGTAGAAACCTGAGAAAACCGTCCGTTGTCGTCATTTGTTATCGAATTGACTTGAAGACAGATCGTCACATTGGCCGCTCTTCTCTCTGAAACGGTTGTACTTATCGTCTGCAAGGCTATGTCGCGTGCAGCGGTAAGCGGAGACACTAAAAGCACCATAGTAGAACACAGATGAAGCTTCTAAGTTGATGTAATAGCCAGAAGAAGTAGTACAATTCGAGTTTTAGGTATCGATTATTGACCTTTAGCTGGCTTTGGTGCCTTGGACATGAGCTAGGACCTTAAGATTCTGCATGAAAGGAAGACAAGCAGCCGCGTTGCACGGGAGAATTGTAAAAAGTGTTCATATGTAGTAAAAACCTGATAAATCCGTCAGTTTTCGTCATTTGTTATCAAATCGACTTAAAACCAGATCCTCACATTGGCCGCTCTTCTCTCGGAAACGGTTGTACTTTTCGTGTGCAAAGGTATGTCGCGTGCTGCGGTATGCGGAGACACTAAAAGCACCATCGTAGAACACAGATGAAGCTTCTAAGTTGATATAATATCCAGTAAGAAGTAGTACAATTCAAGTTTTATATATCGGTTATAGACTTTTTAGCTGGCTTTGCTGTCTTGGACATGAGCTAGGACCTTAAGATTCTGCATGAAAGGAGGACAAGCAGCCGAGTTGCACGGGAGAATGTAAAAAGTGTTCATATTTAGTAAAAACCTGAGAAATCCGTCAGTTTTCGTCATTTGTTATCAAATCGACTTAAAGCCAGATCCTCACATTGGCCGCTCTTCTCTCTGAAAAAGTTGTACTTATCGTGTGCAAAGCTATGTCGCGTGCTTCGGTATGCGGAGACACTAAAAGCACCATAGTAGAACACAGATCAAGCTTCTAAGTTGATGTAATAGCTAGTATGAAGTAGTACAATTCAAGTTTTAGGTATCGATTATTGACTTTTTACCCTTCTTTGGTGCCTTGGATATGAGCTAGGAACTTAAGATTTTGCATGAAAGAGGACTAGCAGCCGAGTGGCACGGGAGAATGTGAAAAGTGTTCATATGTAAAAAAAAACCTTAAGAAATCCGTCCGTTTTCGGCATTTGTTATCGAATCGACATAAAGCAGAAACGTCACATTAGCCGCTCTTCCCTATGAAACGGATGTATTTATCGTCTGCATTGCAATGTCGCGAGCTGCGGTATGCGGAGACACTAAAAGCACCATAGTAGAACACAGATGAAGCTCCTAAGTTGATATAATATCCAGTAAGACGTAGTACAATTCAAGTTTTATATATCGGTTATAGACTTTTTAGCTGGCTTTGGTGTCTTGGACATGAGCTAGGACCTTAAGATTCTGCATGAAAGGAGGACTAGCATCCGAGTTGCACGGGAGAATGTGAAAAGTGTTCATATGTAGTAAAAACCTAAGAAATCCGTCCGTTTTCGGCATTTGTTATCGCATAGACTTAAAGCCAGAACGTCACATTGGCCGCTCTTCTTTCTGAAACGGTTGTACTTATCGTCTGCATAGCTATGTCGCGTGCTGCGGTATGCGGAGACACTAAAAGCACCATAATAGAACACAGATAAAGCTTCTAAGTTGATGTAATATCCACTAAGAAGTAGTACAATTCAAGTTTTATATATCGATTATAGACTTTTTAGCTGGCTTTGGTGCCTTGGACATGAGCTAGGACCTTAAGATTCTGCATGAAAGGATGACTAGCAGCCGCGTTGCACGGGAGAATGTCAAAAGTGTTCATATGTAGTAAAAACTTAGAAATCCGTCCGATTTCGTCATTTGTTATCGAATCCACTTAAAGCCAGGTCGTCACATTGGCCGCCCTTCTCTCTGAAACGGTTGTACTAATCGTCTGCAAAGCTATGTCGCGTGCTGCGGTATGCGGAGGCACTAAAAGCATCATAGTGCAACACAGATGATGCTTCTATGTTGCTGTAATATCCTCTAAGAAGTAGTACAATTCAAGTTTTATATATCGATGATAGACTTTTCAGCTGGCTTTGGTGCCTTGGACATCAGCTAAGACCTTGAGATTCTGCATGAAAGGAGGACTAGCAGCCGCGTTGCACGGGAGAATGTGAAAAGTGTCCATATTTATTAAAAAAACTTAGAAATCCGTCCGATTTCGTCATTTGTTATCGAATCCACTTAAAGCCAGATCGTCACATTGGCCGCCCTTCTCTCTGAAACGGTTGTACTTATCGTCTGCAAAGCTATGTCGTGTGCTGCGGTATGTGGAGACACTAAAAGCATCATAGTGGAACACAGATGAAGCTTCTAAGTTGATGTAATAGTCAGTAAGATGTAGTACAATACAAGTTTTAGGTATCGATTATTGACTTTTTACCCTTCTTTGGTGCCTTGGACATGAGCTAGGAACTTAAAATTTTGTATGAAAGGAGGACTAGCAGCCGCGTTGCACGTGAGAATGTGAAAAGTGTTCATATGTAGTAAAAACCTGAGAAATCCGTCCGTTTTCGTCATTTGTTATCGAATCGACTTAAAGCCAGATCGTCACATTGGCCGCACTTCTGTCTGAAACGGTTACATTTATCGTGTGCAAAGCTATGTCGCGTGCTGCGGTATGCGGAGACACTAAAAGCACCATCTTAGAACTTAGATGAAGCATCTAAGTTGAAGTAATAGCCAGTAAGGTGTAGTACAATACAAGTTTTAGGTTTCGATTATTGACTTTTTACCCTTCTTTGGTGCCTTGGACATGAGCTAGGAAATTAAGATATTGCATGAAAGGAGGACTAGCAGCCGCGTTGCACGGGAGAATGTGAAAAGTGTCCATATTTATTAAAAAAACTTAGAAATCCGTCCGATTTCGTCATTTGTTATCGAATCCACTTAAAGCCAGATCGTCACATTGGCCGCCCTTCTCTCTGAAACGGTTGTACTTATCGTCTGCAAAGCTATGTCGTGTGCTTCGGTATGCGGAGACACTAAAAGCACCATAGTGGAACACAGATGAAGCATCCAAGTTGATGTAATAGCCAGTATGAAGTTGTACAGTTCAAGTTTTACTTATCGATTATTGACTTTGTACCCTCCTTTGGTGCCTTGGACATGAGCTAGGACCTTAAGATTCTGCATGAAAGGAGGACAAGCAGCCGAGTTGCACGGGAGAATGTGAAAAGTGTTCATATGTACAAAAAAACCCTAAGAAATCCGTCCGTTTTCGGCATTTGTTATCGAATCGACATAAAGCCAGAACGTCACATTAGCCGCTCTTCTCTCTGAAACGGTTGTGTTTATCGTCTGCATTGCTATGTCGCGAGCTGCGGTATGCGGAGACACTAAAAGCACAATAGTAGAACACAGATGAAGCTCCTAAGTTGATATTATATCCAGTAAGAAGTAGTACAATTTAAGTTTTATATATCGGTTATAGACTTTTTAGCTGGCTTTGCTGTCTTGGACATGAGCTAGGATCTTAAGATTCTGCATGAAAGGAGGACTAGAAACCCAGTTGCATGGGAGAATGTGAAAAGTGTTCATATGTAAAAAAAACCCTAAGAAATCCGTCCGTTATCGTCGTTTGTTATCGAATCGACTTAAAGCCAGATCATCAAATTTGCTGCTCTTCTCTCTGAAACGGTTGTACTTATCGTGTGCAAAGCTATGTCGCGAGCTTCGGTATGCGGAGACACTAAAAGCACCATAGTAGAACACAGATGAAGCTTCCAAGTTGATGTAATAGCCAGTATGATGTAGTACAGTTCAAGTTTTACTTATCGATTATTGACTTTGTACCCTCCTTTGGTGCCTTGGACATGAGTTAGGACCTTAAGATTTTGCATGAAAGGAGGACTAGCAGCCGCGTTGCACGGGAGAATGTGAAAAGTGTCCATATGTAGTAAAAAACTGAGAAATCCGTCCGATTTCGTCATTTGTTATCGAATCGACTTAAAGCCAGATCGTCACATTGGCCGCACTTCTCTCTGAAACGGTTGTACTTATCGTCTGCATAGTTATGTCGCGTGCTGCGGTATGCGGAGACACTAAAAGCACCATAGTAGAACACAGATGAAGGTTCTATGTTGCTGTAATATCCTCTAAGAAGTAGTACAATTCGAGTTTTATATATCGATTATAGACTTTTTAGCTGGCTTTGGTGCCTTGGACATGAGCTAGGACCTTGAGATTCTGCATGAAAGGAGGACTAGCAGCCGCGTTGCACGGGAGAATGTGAAAAGTGTTCATATGTAGTAAAAACCTGAGAAATCCGTCCGTTTTCCTCATTTGTTATCGAAACGACTTAAAGCCAGATCGTCACATTGGCCGCCCTTTTCTCTGAAACAGTTGTACTTATCGTCTGCAAAGCTATGTCGTGTGCTGCGGTATGCGGAGACACTAAAAGCATCATAGTAGAACACAGATGAAGCTTTAAGTTGATGTAATAGCCAGTAAGATGTAGTACAATTCAAGTTTTAGGTATCGAATATTGACTTTTTACCCTTCTTTGGTGCCTTGGACATGAGCTAGGAACATAAAATTTTGCATGAAAGGAGGACAAGCAGCCGCGTTGCACGTGAGAATGTAAAAAGTGTTCATATGTAGTAAAAACCTGAGAAATCCGTCCGTTTTCGTCATTTGTTATCGAATCGACTTAAAGCCAGATCGTCACATTGGCTGCACTTCTGTCTGAAACGGTTGTACTAATCGTCTGCAAAGCTATGTCGCGTGCTGCGGTATGCGGAGACACTAAAAGCACCATAGTAGAACACAGATGAAGCTCCTAAGTTGATATAATATCCAGTAAGAAGTAGTACAATTCAAGATTTATATATCGGTTATAGACTTTTTAGCTGGCTTTGGTGTCTTGGACATGAGGTAGGACCATAAGATTCTGCATGAAAGGAGGACTAACAGCCCAGTTGCACGGGAGAATGTGAAAAGTGTTCATATGTAGTAAAAACCTGAGAAATCCGTCCGTTTTCGTCATTTGTTATCGAATCGACTTAAAGCCAGATCGTCACATTGGCCGCTCTTCTGTCTGAAACGGTTACATTTATTGTCTGCAAAGCTATGTCGCGTGCTGCGGTATGCGGAGACACTAAAAGCACCATAGTAGAACACAGATGAAGCTTCTAAGTTGATGTAATAGCCAGTAAGAAGTAGTACAATTCAAGTTTCAGTTATCGATTATTCACTTTTTAGCTGGCTTTGGTGCCTTGGACATGAGCTAGGACCTTAAGATTCTGCATGAAAGGAGGACTAGCAGCCGCGTTGCACGGGGGAATGTGAAAAATGTTCATATGTAGTAGAAACCTGAGAAAACCGTCCGTTGTCGTCATTTGTTATCGAATTGACTTGAAGACAGATCGTCACATTGGCCGCTCTTCTCTCTGAAACGGTTTTACTTCATCGTCTACAAGGCTATGTCGCGTGCAGCGGTATGCGGAGACACTAAAAGCACCATAGTAGAACACATATGAGGCTTCTAAGTTGATGTAATAGCCAGTAAGAAGTAGTACAATTCGAGTTTTAGGTATCGATTATTGACTTTTTAGCTGGCTTTGGTGCCTTGGACATGAGCTAGGACCTTAAGATTCTGCATGAAAGGAGGACAAGCAGCCGAGTTGCACGGGAGAATGTAAAAAGTGTTCATATTTAGTAAAAACCTGAGAAATCCGTCAGTTTCCGTCATTTGTTATCAAATCGACTTAAAGCCAGATCCTCACATTGGCCGCTCTTCTCTCTGAAAAAGTTGTACCTATCGTGTGCAAAGCTATGTCGCGTGCTGCGGTATGCGGAGACACTAAAAGCACCATAGTAGAACACAGATCAAACTTCTAAGTTGATGTAATAGCCAGTATGAAGTAGTAAAATTCAAGTTTTAGGTATCGATTATTGACTTTTTACCCTTCTTTGGTGCCTTGGGTATGAGCTAGGAACTTAAGATTTTGCATGAAAGGAGGACTAGCAGCCGCGTTGCACGGGAGAATGTGAAAAGTGTCCATATTTAGTAAAAAACTGAGAAATCCGTCCGATTTCGTCATTTGTTATCGAATCGACTTAAAGCCAGATCGTCACATTGGCCGCACTTCTCTCTGAAACGGTTGTACTTATCGTCTGCATAGTTATGTCGCGTGCTGCGGTATGCGGAGACACTAAAAGCACCATAGTAGAACACAGATGAAGCTTCTATGTTGCTGTAATATCCTCTAAGAAGTAGTACAATTCGAGTTTTATATATCGATTATAGACTTTTTAGCTGGCTTTGGTGCCTTGGACATGAGCTAGGACCTTGAGATTCTGCATGAAAGGAGAACTAGCAGCCGCGTTGCACGGGAGAATGTGAAAAGTGTTCATATGTAGTAAAAACCTGAGAAATGTCCGTTTTCGTCATTTGTTATCGAATCGACTTAAAGCCAGATCGTCACATTGGCCGCCCTTTTCTCTGAAACAGTTGTACTTATCGTCTGCAAAGCTATGTCGTGTGCTGCGGTATGCGGAGACACTAAAAGCATCATAGTAGAACACAGATGAAGCTTTAAGTTGATGTAATAGCCAGTAAGATGGAGTACAATACAAGTTTTAGGTATCGAATATTGACTTTTTACCCTTCTTTGGTGCCTTGGACATGAGCTAGGAACATAAAAGTTTGCATGAAAGGAGGACAAGCAGCCGCGTTGCACGTGAGAATGTGAAAAGTGTTCATATGTAGTAAAAACCTGAGAAATCCGTCCGTTTTCGTCATTTGTTATCGAATCGACTTAAAGCCAGATCGTCACATTGGCTGCACTTCTGTCTGAAACGGTTGTACTAATCGTCTGCAAAGCTATGTCGCGTGCTGCGGTATGCGGAGACACTAAAAGCACCATAGTAGAACACAGATGAAGCTCCTAAGTTGATATAATATCCAGTAAGAAGTAGTACAATTCAAGATTTATATATCGGTTATAGACTTTTTAGCTGGCTTTGGTGTCTTGGACATGAGGTAGGACCATAAGATTCTGCATGAAAGGAGGACTAACAGCCCAGTTGCACGGGAGAATGTGAAAAGTGTTCATATGTAGTAAAAACCTGAGAAATCCGTCCGTTTTCGTCATTTGTTATCGAATCGACTTAAAGCCAGATCGTCACATTGGCCGCTCTTCTGTCTGAAACGGTTACATTTATTGTCTGCAAAGCTATGTCGCGTGCTGCGGTATGCGGAGACACTAAAAGCACCATAGTAGAACACAGATGAAGCTTCTAAGTTGATGTAATAGCCAGTAAGAAGTAGTACAATTCAAGTTTCAGTTATCGATTATTCACTTTTTAGCTGGCTTTGGTGCCTTGGACATGAGCTAGGACCTTAGGATTCTGCATGAAAGGAGGACTAGCAGCCGCGATGCACGGGGGAATGTGAAAAATGTTCATATGTAGTAGAAACCTGAGAAAACCGTCCGTTGTCGTCATTTGTTATCGAATTGACTTGAAGACAGATCGTCACATTGGCCGCTCTTCTCTCTGAAACGGTTTTACTTCATCGTCTACAAGGCTATGTCCCGTGCAGCGGTATGCGGAGACACTAAAAGCACCATAGTAGAACACAGATCAAGCTTCTAAGTTGATGTAATAGCCAGTATGAAATAGTACAATTCAAGTTTTAGGTATCGATTATTGACTTTTTACCCTTCTTTGGTGCCTTGGATATGAGCAAGGAACTTAAGATTTTGCATGAAAGGAGGACTAGCAGCCGAGTGGCACGGGAGAATGTGAAAAGTGTTCATATGTAAAAAGAAATCCTAAGAAATCCGTCTATTTTCGGCATTTGGTATCGAATCGACATAAAGCAGAAACGTCACATTAGCCGCTCTTCCCTATGAAACGGATGTATTTATCGTCTGCATTGCTATGTCGCGAGCTGCGGTATGCGGAGACCCTAAAAGCACCATAGTAGAACACAGATGAAGCTCCTAAGTTGATATAATGTCCAGTAAGACGTAGTACAATTCAAGTTTTATATATCGGTTATAGACTTTTTAGCTGGCTTTGGTGTCTTGGACATGAGCTAGGACCTTAAGATTCTGCATGAAAGGAGGACTAGCAGCCCAGTTGCATGGGAGAATGTGAAAAGTCTTCATAAGTAGTAAAAACCTGAGAAATCCGTCCGTTTTCGTCGTTTGTTATCGAATCGACTTAAAGCCAGATCGTCACATTGGCCGCTCTTCTCTCTGAAACGTTTGTACTTATCGTCTGCATAGCTATGTCGCGTGCTGCGGTATGCGGACACACTATAAGCACCATAGTAGAACACAGATGAAGCTTCTATGTTGCTGTAATATCCTCTAAGAAGTAGTACAATTCAAGTTTTATATATCGATTATAGACTTTTTAGCTGGCTTTGGTGTCTTGGACATGAGCGAGGACCATGAGATTCTGCATGAAAGTAGGACTAGCAGCCGCGTTGCACGGGAGAATGTGAGAAGTGTTCATATGTAGTAAAAACCTGACAAATCCGTCCGTTTTCGTCATTTGTTATCGAATCGACTTAAAGCCACATCGTCACATTGGCCGGGCTTCTCTCTGAAACAGTTGTACTTATCGTCTGCAAAGCTATGTCGTGTGCTGCGGTATGCGGAGACACTAAAAGCATCATAGTAGAACACAGATGAAGCTTCTAAGTTGATATAATAGCCAGTAAGATGTAGTACAATACAAGTTTTAGGTACCGATTATTGACTTTTTACCCTTCATTGGTGCCTTGGACATGAGCCAGGAACTTAAAATTTTGCATGAAAGGAGGACTAGCACTCGAGGTGCACGGGAGAATGTGAAAAGTGGCCATATGTAGTAAAAAACTGAGATATCCGTCCGATTTCGACATATGTTATCGAATCGACTTAAGCCGGATCGTCATATTGGCCGCTCTTCTGTCTGAAACGGTTACATTTATCGTCTGCAAAGCTATGTCGTGTGCTGCGGTATGTGGAGACACTAAAAGCATCATAGTGGAACACAGATGAAGCTTCTAAGTTGATGTAATAGTCAGTAAGATGTAGTACAATACAAGTTTTAGGTATCGATTATTGACTTTTTAGATGGCTTTGGTGCCTTGGACATGAGCTAGGACCTAAACATTCTGCATGAAAGGAAGACTAGCAGCCGAGTTGCACGGGAGAATGTGAAAAGTGTTCATATGTAGTAAAAACCTGAGAAATCCGTCCGTTTTCGGCATTTGTTATCGCATCGACTTAAAGCCAGAACGTCACATTGGCCGCTCTTCTTTCTGAAACGGTTGTACTTATCGTCTGCATAGCTATGTCGCGTGCTGCGGTATGCGGAGACACTAAATCCACCATAATAGAACACAGATAAAGCTTCTAAGTTGATGTAATATCCACTAAGAAGTAGTACAATTCAAGTTTTATATATCGATTATAGACTTTTTAGCTGGCATTGGTGCCTTGGACATGAGCTAGGACCTTAAGATTCTGCATGAAAGGATGACTAGCACCCGCGTTGCACGGGAGAATGTCAAAAGTGTTCATATGTAGTAAAAACTTAGAAATCCGTCCGTTTTCGTCATTTGTTATCGAATCGACTTAAAACCAGATCGTCACATTGGCCGCCCTTCTCCCTGAAACGGTTGTACTAATCGTCTGCAAAGCTATGTCGCGTGCTGCGGTATGCGGAGGCACTAAAAGCATCATAGTGCAACACAGATGAAGCTTCTATGTTGCTGTAATATCCTCTAAGAAGTAGTACAATTCAAGTTTTATATATCGATGATAGACTTTTCAGCTGGCTTTGGTGCCTTGGACATCAGCTAAGACCTTGAGATTCTGCATGAAATTAGGACTAGCAGCCGCGTTGCACGGGAGAATGTGAAAAGTGTCCATATTTATTAAAAAACTTAGAAATCCGTCCGATTTCGTCATTTGTTATCGAATCCACTTAAAGCCAGATCGTCACATTGGCCGCCCTTCTCTCTGAAACGGTTGTACTTGTCGTCTGCAAAGCTATGTCGTGTGCTGCGGTATGTGGAGACACTAAAAGCATCATAGTGGAACACAGATGAAGCTTCTAAGTTGATGTAATAGTCAGTAAGATGTAGTACAATACAAGTTTTAGGTATCGATTATTGACTTTTTACCCTTCTTTGGTGCCTTGGACATGAGCTAGGAAATTAAGATATTGCATGAAAGGAGGACTAGCAGCCGCGTTGCACGGGAGAATGTGAAAAGTGTTCATATGTAGTAAAAACCTGAGAAATCCGTCCGTTTTCTTCATATGTTATCGAATCGACTTAAAGCCAGATCGTCACATTGGCCGCCCTTCTCTCTGAAACGGTTGTACTAATCGTCTGCAAAGCTATGTCGCGTGCTGCGGTATGCGAAGACACTAAAAGCACCATAGTAGAACACAGATGAAGCTTCTAAGTTGATGTAATAGCCAGTAAGGTGTAGTACAATTCAAGTTTTAGGTATCGATTATTGACTTTTTACCCTCCTTTCGTGCCTTGGACATGAGCTAGGAACTTAAGATTTTGCATGAAAGGAGGACTAGCAGACGCGTTGTACGAGAGGATGTAAAAGTGTTCGTATGTAGAAAAAACCTGAGAAATCCGTCCGTTTTCGTCATTTGCTATCGAATCGACTTAAAACCAGATCGTCACATTGGCCGCCCTTCTCTCTGAAACGGTTGTACTAATCGTCTGCAAAGCTATGTCGCGTGCTGCGGTATGCGGCGGCACTAAAAGCATCATAGTGCACACAGATGAAGCTTCTATGTTGCTGTAATATCCTCTAAGAAGTAGTACAATTCACGTTTTATATATCGATGATAGACTTTTTACCCTTCTTTGGTGCCTTGGAAATCAGCTAAGACCTTGAGATTCTGCATGAAAGGAGGACTAGCAGCCGCGTTGCACGGGAGAATGTGAAAAGTGTCCATATTTATTAAAAAACTTAGCAATCCGTCCGATTTCGTCATTTGTTATCGAATCCACTTAAAGCCAGATCGTCACATTGGCCGCCCTTCTCTCTGAAACGGTGTACTTATCGTCTGCAAAGCTATGTCGTGTGCTGCGGTATGTGGAGACACTAAAAGCATCATAGTGGAACACAGATGAAGCTTCTAAGTTGATGTAATAGTCAGTAAGATGTAGTACAATACAAGTTTTAGGTATCGATTATTGACTTTTTACCCTTCTTTGGTGCCTTGGACATGAGCTAGGAACTTAAAATTTTGCATGAAAGGAGGACTAGCAGCCGCGTTGCACGTGAGAATGTGAAAAGTATACATATGTAGTAAAAACCTGAGAAATCCGTCCGTTTTCGTCATTTGTTATCGAATCGACTTAAAGCCAGATCGTCACATTGGCCGCACTTCTGACTGAAACGGTTACATTTATCGTGTGCAAAGCTATGTCGCGTGCTGATGTATGCGGAGACACTAAAAGCACCATCTTAGAACTTAGATGAAGCATCTAAGTTGATGTAATAGCCAGTAAGATGTAGTACAATACAAGTTTTAGGTATCGATTATTGACTTTTTACCCTTCTTTGGTGCCTTGGACATGAGCTAGGACCTTGAGATTCTGCATGAAAGGAGGACTAGCAGCCGCGTTGCACGTGAGAATGTGATAAGTTTTCATATGTAGTAAAAACCTGAGAAATCCGTCCGTTTTCGTCGTTTGTTATCGAATCGACTTAAAGCCAGATCGTCATATTGGCCGCTCTTCTCTCTGAAACGGTTGTACTTATCGTCTGCATTGCTATGTCGCGAGCTGCGGTATGCGGAGACACTAAAAGCATCATAGTAGAACACAGATGAAGATTCTAAGTTGATGTAATAGACAGGAAGATGTAGTACAATTCAAGTTTTAGGTATCGATTATTGACTTCTTACCCTCCTTTCGTGTCTTGGACATGAGCTAGGAACTTAAGATTTTGCATGAAAGGAGGACTAGCAGCCAAGTTGCACAGGAGAATGTGAAAAGTGTCCATATGTAGTAAAAAACTGAGAAATCGGTCCAATTTCGTCATTTGTTATCGAATCGACTTAAAGCCAGATCGTCATATTGGCCGCTCTTCTCTCTGAAACGGTTGTACTTATCGTCTGCAAAGCTACGTCGCGAGCTGCGGTATGCGGAGACACTAAAAGCACCATAGTGGAACACAGATGAAGCATCCAAGTTGATGTAATAGCCAGTATGAAGTAGTACAGTTCAAGTTTTACTAATCGATTATTGACATTTTATCCTCCTTTGGTGCCTTGGACATTAGCTAGGAACTTAAGATTTTGCATGAAAGGAGGACTAGCAGCCGCGTTGCACGGGAGAATGTGAAAAGCGTTCCTATGTAGTAAAAACCTGAGAAATCGGTCCGTTTTCGTCATTTGTTATCGAATCGACTTAAAGCCAGATAGTCACCTTGGCCGCCCTTCTCTCAGAAACGGTTGTACTAATCGTCTGCAAAGCTATGTCGCGTGCTGCGGTATGCGGAGACACTAAAAGCACCACAGCAGAACACAGATGAAGCTCCTAAGTTAATATAATATCCAGTAAGAAGTTGTACAATTCAAGTTTAATATATCGGTTATAGACTTTTTAGCTGGCTTTGGTGTCTTGTACATGAGCTAGGACCTTAAGATTTTGCATGAAAGGAGGACTAGCAGCCCAGTTGGACGGGAGAATGTGAAAAGTGTCCATATGTAGTAAAAAAATGAGAAATCCGTCCGATTTCGTCATTTGTTATCGAATCGACTTAAAGCCATATCGTCACATTGGCCGCTCTTCTCTCTGAAACGGTTGTACTTATCGTCTGCAAAGCTATGTCGTGTGCTGCGGTATGCGGAGACACTAAAAGCATCATAGTGGAACACAGATGAAGCTTCTAAGTTGATGTAATAGCCAGTAAGATGTAGTACAATACAAGTTTTAGGTATCGATTATTTTTTTACCCTTCTTTGATGCCTTGGACATGAGCTAGGAACTTAAGATTTTGCATGATGGGAGGACCAGCACTCGAGGTGCACGGGAGAATGTGAAAGGTGTCCATATGTAGTAAAAACTGAGAAATCCGTCCGAATTCGACATTTGTTATCGAATCGACTTAAGCCGGATCGTCACATTGGCCGCTCTTCTGTCTGAAACGGTTACATTTATCGTCTGCAAAGCTATGTGGCGTGCTGCGGTATGCGGAGACACTAAAAGCACCATATTATAACACAGATGAAGCTTCTAAGTTGATGTAATATCCACTAAGAAGTAGTACAATTCAAGTTTTATATATCGAGTATAGAGTTTTTAGCTGGCTTTGGTGCCTTGGACATGAGCTAGGGACTTAAGATTCTGTAAGAAAGGAGGACTAGCAGCCGCGTTGCACGGGAGAATGTGAAAAGTGTTCATATGTAGTAAAAACCTGAGAAATCCGTCCGTTTTCATCATTTGTTATCGAATCGACTTAAAGCCAGATCGTCACATTTTCCGCTCTTCTCTCTGAAATGGTTCTACTTATCGTCTGCAAAGCTATGTCGCGTGCTGCGGTATGCGGAGATACTAAAAGCACCATAGTAGAACACAGATGAAGCTTCTAAGTTGATGTAATAGCCAGTAAGACGTAGTACAATTCAAGTTTTAGGTATCGATTATTGACTTTTTACCCTTCTTTGGTGCCTTGGACATGGGCTAGGAACTTAAGATATTGCATGAAAGGAGGACTAGCAGCCGCGTTGCACGGGAGAATGTGAAAAGTTTTCATATGTAGTAAAAACCTGAGAAATCCGTCCGTTTTCGGGGTTTGTTATCGAATCGACTTAACGCCAGAACGTCACATTGGCCGCTCTTCTCTCTAAAACGGTTGTACTTTTCGTCTGCAAAGCTGTGTCGCGTGCTGCGGTGTGCGGAGACATTAAAAGCACCATAGTAGAACACAGATGAAGCTCCTAAGTTGATATTATATCCAGTAAGAAGTAGTACAATTCAAATTTTATATATTGATTATAGACTTTTTAGATGGCTTTGGTGTCTTGGACATGAGCTCGGACCTTAAGATTCTGCATGAAAGGAGGACTAGCAGCCCAGTGGCACGGGAGAATGTGAAAAGTGTTCATATTTAGTAAGAACCTGAGAAATCCGTCCGTTTTCGTCGTTTGTTATCGAATCGACTTAAAGCCAGATCGTCATATTGGCCGCTCTTCTGTCTGAAACGGTTACACTTATCGTCTGCAAAGCTATGTCGCGTGCTGCGGTATGCGGAGACACTAAAAGCACCATATTAGATTTTAGATGAAGCATCTAAGTTGATGTAATAGCCAGTAAGAAGTAGTACATTTCAAGTTTTAGGTGTCGATTATTGACTTTTTAGATGGCTTTGGATCCTTGGACATGAGCTAGGACCTTAAGATTCTGCATGAAAGGAGGACTAGCAGCCGAGTTGCACGGGAGAATGTGAAAAGTGTTCATATGTAGTAATAACCTAAGAAATCCATCTGTTTTCGGCATTTGTTATCGAATCGACTTAAAGCCAGAACGTCACATTGGCCGCTCTTCTTTCTGAAACGGTTGTACTTATCGTCTGCATAGCTATGTCGCGTGCTGCGGTATGCGGAGACACTAAAAGCACCATATTAGAACACAGATGAAGCTTCTAAGTTGATGTAATATCCACTAAGGAGTAGTACAATTCAAGTTTTATATATCGATTATAGACTTTTAGCTGGCTTTGGTGCCTTGGACATGAGCTAGGACCTTCAGATTCTGCATGAAAGGAGGACTAGCAGCCGCGTTGCACGGGAGAATGTGAAAAGTGTTCATATGTAGTAAAAACCTGAGAAATCCTTCCGTTTTCGTCATTTGTTATCGAATCGACTTAAAGCCAGATCGTCACATTGGCCGCCTTTCTCTCTGAAACGGTTGTACTAATCGTCTGCAAAGCTATGTCGCGTGCTGCGGTATGCGGAGACACTAAAAGCACCATAGTAGAACACAGATGAAGCTTCTAAGTTGATGTAATAGCTAAAAAGATGTAGTACAATTTAGGTTTTAGGTATCGATTATTGACTTTTTACCCTCCTTTCGTGCCTTGGACCTGAGCTAGGAACTTACGATTTTGCATGAAAGGAATACTAGCAGCTGCGTTGCACGTTAGAATGTGAAAAGTTTTCATATGTAGTAAAAACCTGAGAAATCCGTCCGTTTACGTCATTTGTTATCGAATCTACTTAAAGCCAGATCGTCAAATTGGATGCCCTTCTCTCTGAAACGGTTGTACTAATCGTCTGCAAAGCTATGTCGCGTGCTGCGGTATGTGGAGACACTACAAGCACCATAGTAGAACACAGATGAAGCTCCTAGGTTGATATAATATCCAGTAAGAAGTAGTACAATTCAAGTTATATATATCGATTATAGACTTTTTAGCTGCCTTTAATGTCTTGGACATGAGCTAGGACCTTAAGATTCTGCATGAAAGGAGGACTAGCAGCCCAGTTGCACGGGAGAATGTGATAAGTGTTCATATGTAGTAAAAACCTAAGAAATCCGTCCGTTTTCGGCATTTGTTATCGAATCGACTTAAAGCCAGAACGTCACATTGGCCGCTCTTCTTTCTGAAACGGTTGTACTTATCGACTGCATAGCTATGTCGCGTGCTGCGGTATGCGGAGACACTAAAAGCACCATATTAGAACACAGATTAAGCTTCTAAGTTGATGTAATATCCACTAAGGAGTAGTACAATTCAAGTTTTATATATCGATTCTAGACTTTTTAGCTGGCTTTTGTGCCTTGGACATGAGCTAGGACCTTCAGATTCTGCATGAAAGGAGGACTAGCAGCCGCGTTGCACGGGAGAATGTGAAAAGTGTTCATATGTAGTAAAAACCTGAGAAATCCGTCCGTTTTCGTCATTTGTTATCGAATCGACTTAAAGCCAGATCGTCACATTGGCCGCCTTTCTCTCTGAAACGGTTGTACTAATCGTCTGCAAAGCTATGTCGCGTGCCTCGGTATGCGGAGACACTAAAAGCACCATAGTAGAACACTGATGAAGCTTCTAAGTTGATGTAATAGCCAATTAGATGTAGTACAACTCAAGTTTTAGGTATCGATTATTGACTTTTTACCCTCCTTTCGTGCCTTGGACATGAGCTAGGAACTTAAGATTTTGCATGAAAGGAGGACTAGCAGCTGCGTTGCACGGTAGAATGTGAAAAGTTTTCATATGTAGTAAAAACCTGAGAAATCCGTCCGTTTTCGTCATTTGTTATCGAATCGACTTAAAGACAGATCGTCACATTGGCGGCCCTTCTCTCTGAAACGGTTGTACTAATCGTCTGCAAAGCTATGTCGCGTGCTGCGGTATGTGGAGACACTAAAAGCACCATAGTAGAACACAGATGAAGCTCCTAATTTGATATAATATCCAGTAAGAAGTAGTACAATTCAAGTTTTATATATCGGTTATAGACTTTTTAGCTGGCTTTGCTGTTTTGGACATGAGCTATGACCTTAAGATTCTGCATGAAAGGAGGACTAGCAGCCGAGTTGCACGGGAGAATTTGAAAAGTGTTCAGATGTAGTAAAAACCTGAGAAATCCGTCCGTTTTCGTCATTTGTTATCGAATCGACTTAAAGCCAGATCGTCACATTGGCTGCCCTGCTCTCTGAAACGGATGTACTAATCGTCTGCAAAGCTATGTCGCGTGCTGCGGTATGTGGAGACACTAAAAGCACCATAGTAGAACACAGATGAAGCTCCTAGGTTGATATAATATCCAGTAAGAGGTAGTACAATTCAAGTTATATATATCGATTATAGACTTTTTAGCTGGCTTTGGTGTCTTGGACATGAGCTAGGACCTTAAGATTCTGCATGAAAGGAGGACTAGCAGCCCAGTTGCACGGGAGAATGTAAAAAGTGTTCATATGTAGTAAAAACCTGAGAAATCCGTCCGTTTTCGTCATTTGTTATCGAATCGACTTAAAGCCAGATCGTCACATTGGCCGCACTTCTCTCTGAAACGGTTGTACTAATCGTCTGCAAAGCCATGTCGCGTGCTGCGGTATGCGGAGACAGTAAAAGCACCATAGTAGAACACAGATGAAGCATCTAAGTTGATGTAATAGCCAGTAAGAAGTAGTACAATTCAAGATTTAGGGATCGATTATTGACTTTTTAGCTGGCTTTGGTGCCTTGGACATGAGCTAGGACCTTAAGTTTCTGCATGAAAGGAGGACTAGCAGCCGAATTGCACGGGAGAATGTGAAAAGTGTTCATATGTAGTAAAAACCTAAGAAATCCGTCCGTTTTCGGCATTTGTTATCGAATCGACTTAAAGCCAGAACGTCACATTGGCCGCTCTTCTTTCTGAAACGGTTGTACTTATCGTCTGCATAGCTATGTCGCGTGCTGCGGTATGCGGAGACACTAAAAGCACCATATTAGAACACAGATGAAGCCTCTAAGTTGATGTAATATCCAATAAGAAGTAGTACAATTCAAGTTTTATATATCGATTATAGACTTTTTAGCTGGCATTGGTGCCTTGGACATGAGCTAGGACCTTCAGATTCTGCATGAAAGGAGGACTAGCAGCCGCGTTGCACGGGAGAATGTGAAAAGTGTTCATATGTAGTAAAAACCTGAGAAATCCTTCCGTTTTCGTCATTTGTTATCGAATCGACTTAAAGCCAGATCGTCACATTGGCCGCCTTTCTCTCTGAAACGGTTGTACTAATCGTCTGCAAAGCTATGTCGCGTGCTGCGGTATGCGGAGACACTAAAAGCACCATAGTAGAACACAGATGAAGCTTCTAAGTTGATGTAATAGCCAATAAGATGTAGTACAATTCAAGTTTTAGGTATCGATTATTGACTTTTTACCCTCCTTTCGTGCCTTGGACCTGAGCTAGGAACTTACGATTTTGCATGAAAGGAAGACTAGCAGCTGCGTTGCACGTTAGAATGTGAAAAGTTTTCATATGTAGTAAAAACCTGAGAAATCCTTCCATTTTCGTCATTTGTTATCGAATCTACTTAAAGCCAGATCGCCACATTGGCCGCCCTTCTCTCTGAAACGGTTGTACTAATCGTCTGCAAAGCTTTGTCGCGTGCTGCGGTACGCGAAGACACTAAATGCACCATAGTAGAACACAGATGAAGCTTCTAAGTTGATGTAATAGCCGGTAAGATGTAGTACAATTCAAGTTTTAGATATCGATTATTGACTTATTGCCATCCTTTCGTGAATCGGACATGAGCTAGGAACTTAAGATTTTGCATGAAAGGAGGACTAGTAGCCGCGTTGCATGGGAGGATGTGAAAAGTGTTCATATGTAGTAAAAACCTGAGAAATCCGTCCGTTTTCGTCATTTGTTATCGAATCGACTTAAAGCCAGATCGTCACATTGGCCGCTCTTCTTTCTGAAACGGTTGTACTTATCGTCTGCATAGCTATGTCGCGTGCTGCGGTATGCGGAGACACTAAAAGCACCATATTAGAACACAGATGAAGCCTCTAAGTTGATGTAATATCCAATAAGAAGTAGTACAATTCAAGTTTTATATATCGATTATAGACTTTTTAGCTGGCATTGGTGCCTTGGACATGAGCTAGGACCTTCAGATTCTGCATGAAAGGAGGACTAGCAGCCGCGTTGCACGGGAGAATGTGAAAAGTGTTCATATGTAGTAAAAACCTGAGAAATCCTTCCGTTTTCGTCATTTGTTATCGAATCGACTTAAAGCCAGATCGTCACATTGGCCGCCTTTCTCTCTGAAACGGTTGTACTAATCGTCTGCAAAGCTATGTCGCGTGCTGCGGTATGCGGAGACACTAAAAGCACCATAGTAGAACACAGATGAAGCTTCTAAGTTGATGTAATAGCCAATAAGATGTAGTACAATTCAAGTTTTAGGTATCGATTATTGACTTTTTACCCTCCTTTCGTGCCTTGGACCTGAGCTAGGAACTTACGATTTTGCATGAAAGGAAGACTAGCAGCTGCGTTGCACGTTAGAATGTGAAAAGTTTTCATATGTAGTAAAAACCTGAGAAATCCTTCCATTTTCGTCATTTGTTATCGAATCTACTTAAAGCCAGATCGCCACATTGGCCGCCCTTCTCTCTGAAACGGTTGTACTAATCGTCTGCAAAGCTTTGTCGCGTGCTGCGGTACGCGAAGACACTAAATGCACCATAGTAGAACACAGATGAAGCTTCTAAGTTGATGTAATAGCCGGTAAGATGTAGTACAATTCAAGTTTTAGATATCGATTATTGACTTATTGCCATCCTTTCGTGAATTGGACATGAGCTAGGAACTTAAGATTTTGCATGAAAGGAGGACTAGTAGCCGCGTTGCATGGGAGGATGTGAAAAGTGTTCATATGTAGTAAAAACCTGAGAAATCCGTCCGTTTTCGTCATTTGTTATCGAATCGACTTAAAGCCAGATCGTCACATTGGCGGCCCTTCTCTCTGAAACGGTTGTACTAATCGTCTGCAAAGCTATGTCGCGTTTTGCGGTATGTGGAGACACTAAAAGCACCATAGTAGAACACAGATGAAGCTCCTAGGTTGATATAATATCCAGTAAGAAGTAGTACAATTCAAGTTATATATATCGATTATAGACTTTTTAGGTGGCTTTGGTGTCTTGGACATGAGCTAGGACCTTAAGATTCTGCATGAAAGGAGGACTAGCAGCCCAGTTGCACGGGAGAATGTAAAAAGTGGTCATATGTAGTAAAAACCTGAGAAATCCGTCCGTTTTCGTCATTTGTTGTCGATTCGACTTAAAGCGAGATCGTCACATTGGCCGCACTTCTTTCTGAAACGGTTACATTTATCGTCTGCAAAGCTATGTCGCGTGCTGCGGTATGCGGAGACAGTAAAAGCACCATAGTGGAACACAGATGAAGCATCTAAGTTGATGTAATAGCCAGTAAGAAGTAGTACAATTCAAGATTTAGGGATCGATTATTGACTTTTTAGCTGGCTTTGGTGCCTTGGACATGAGCTAGGACCTTAAGATTCTGCATGAAAGGAGGACTAGCAGCCGAGTTGCACGGGAGAATGTGAAAAGTGTTCATATGTAGTAAAAACCTAAGAAATCCGTCCGTTTTTGGCATTTGTTATCGAATCGACTTAAAGCCAGAACGTCACATTGGCCGCTCTTCTTTCTGAAACGGTTGTACTTATCGTCTGCATAGCTGTGTCGCGTGCTGCGGTATGCGGAGACACTAAAAGCACCATATTAGAACACAGATGAAGCTTCTAAGTTGATGTAATATCCAATAAGAAGTAGTACAATTCAAGTTTTATATATCGATTATAGCCTTTTTAGCTGGCTTTGGTGCCTTGGACATGAGCTAGGACCTTAAGATTCTGCATGAAAGGAGAACTAGCAGCCGCGTTGCACAGGAGAATGTGAAAAGTGTTCATATGTTGTAAAAACCTGAGAAATCGGTCCAATTTCGTCATTTGTTATCGAATCGACTTAAAGCCAGATCGTCAAATTGGCCGCCCTTCTCTCTGAAACGGTTGTACTAATCGTCTGCAAAGCTATGTCGCGTGCTGCGGTATGCGGGAACACTAAAAGCACCATAGTAGAACACAGATGAAGCTTCTAAGTTGATGTAATATCCACTAAGAAGTAGTACAATTCAGTTTTTATATATCGATTATAGACTTTTTAGCTGGCTTTGGTGCCTTGGACATGAGCTAGGACCTTAAGATTCTGCATGAAAGGAGGACTAGCAGCCAAGTTGCACGGGAGAATGTGAAAAGTGTTCATATGTAGTAAAAACCTGAGAAATCCGTCCGTTTTCGTCATTTGTTATCGAATCGACTTAAAGCCAGATCTTCACATTGGCCGCCCTTCTCTCTGAAACGGTTGTACTAATCGTCTGGAAAGCTATGTCGCGTGCTGCGGTATGCGGAGACTCTAAAAGCACCATATTAGAACACAGATGAAGCTTCTAAGTTGATGTAATATCCACTAAGGAGTAGTACAATTCAAGTTTTATATATCGATTATACACTTTTTAGCTGGCTTTGCTGCCTTGGACGTGAGCTAGGACCTTCAGATTCTGCATGAAAGGAGGACTAGCAGCCGCGTTGCACGGGAGAATGTGAAAAGTGTACATATGTAGTAAAAACCTGAGAAATCCGTCCGTTTTCGTCGTTTGTTATCGAATCGATTTAAAGCCAGATCGTCATATTGGCCGCTCTTCTCTCTGAAACGGTTGCACCTATCGTCTGCAAAGCTCAGTCGCGTGCTGCGGTATGCGGAGACACTAAAAGCACCATATTAGATTTTAGATGAAGCATCTAAGTTGATGTAATAGCCAGTAAGATGTAGTACAATTCAAGTTTTAGGTATCGATTATTGACTTCTTACCCTCCTTTCGTGACTTGGACATGAGCTATTCACTTAAAATTTTGCATGAAAGTGGACTAGCAGCCGAGGTGCAAGGGAGAATGTGAAAAGTGTCAATATGTAGTAAAAAACTGTGGAAATCCGTCCGATTTTGTCATTTGTTATCGAATCGACTTAAGCCAGATCGTCACATTGGCCGCACTTCTTTCTGAAACGGTTACATTTATCATCTGCAAAGCTATGTCGCGTGCTGCGGTATGCGGAGACAGTAAAAGCACCATAGTAGAACACAGATGAAGCACCTAAGTTGAAGTAATAGCCAGTAAGAAGTAGAACAATTCAAAATTTAGGGATCGATTATTGACTTTTTAGCTGGCTTTGGTGCCTTGGACATGAGCTAGGACCTTAAGATTCTGCATGAAAGGAGGACTAGCAGCCGAGTTGCACGGGAGAATGTGAAAAGTGTTCATATGTAGTAAAAACCTAAGAAATCCGTCCGTTTTCGGCATTTGTTATCGAATCGACTTAAAGCCAGATCGTCACATTGGCCGCTCTTGTCTCTGAAACGGTTGTACTTATCGCCTGCAAAGCTATGTCGCTTGCTGCGGTATGCGGAGACACTAAAAACACCATAGTAGAACACAGATGAAGCATCTATGTTGATGTAATAGCCAGTAAGAAGAACTACAATTCAAGTTTTACGTACCGATTATTGACTTTTAGCTGGCTTTGGTGCCTTGGACATGAGCTAGGACCTTAAGATTTTGCATGAAAGGAGCACTAGCATCCGCGTTGCACGCAAGAATGTGAAAAGTGTTCATATGTAGCAAAAACCTGAAAATTCCGTCCGTTTTCGTCATTTGTTATCCAATCGACTTAAAGCCAGATCGTCACATTGGCCGCTCTTCTGTCTGAAACGGATACATTTATCGTCTGCAAAGCTATGTCGTTTGCTGCGGTATGCGGAGACAAGAAAAGTACCATAGAAGAACACAGATGAAGCTTCTAAGTTGATGTAATAGCCAGTAAGAAGTAGTAGAATTCAAGTTTTAGGTATCGATTATTGACTTTTTACCCTTCTTTGGTGACTTGGACATGAGCTAGGATCTTAAGATATTGCATGAAACGTTGACTAGCAGCCGAGTTGCACGGGAGAATGTGAAAAGTGTTCATATGTAGGAAAAACCTGAGAAATCCGTCCGTTTTCGTCATTTGTTATCGAATCGACTTAAAGCCAGATCGTCACATTGGTCGCTCTTCTGTCTGGAACGGATACATTTATCATCTGCAAAGCTATGTCGCGTGCTGCGGTATGCGGAGACACAAAAAGCACCATAGTAGAAAACAGATGAAGCTCCTAAGTTGATGTAATAGGTAGTAAGAAGTAGTACAATTCAAGTTTTAGGTATCGATAATTGACTTTTTACATTGCTTTGGTGCCTTGGACATGAGCTAGGGACTTATGATTTTGCATGAAAGGAGGACTAGCTCATGTCCAAGACACCAAAGCCAGCTAAAAGTCAATAATCGGTACAAAAAACTTGAATTGTAGTGCTTCTTACTGGCTATTACATCAACTTAGATGCTTCATCTGTGTTCTACTATGGTGTTTTTATTTTTTCCGCATACCGCAGCACGCGACATAGCTTTGCAGACGATAAGTACCACCGTTTCAGAGACAAGAGCTGCCAATGTGACGATCTGGCTTTAAGTCGATTGGATAACAAATGACGAAAACGGACGGATTTCTCAGGTTTTTCCTACATATGAACACTTTTCGCATTCTCCCGTGCAACTCGGCTGCTAGTCCACGTTTCATGCAATATCTTAAGTTCCTAGCTGATGTCCAAGGCACCAAAGAAGGGTAAAAAGTCAATAATCGATACCTAAAACTTGAATTCTACTACTTCTTACTGGCTATTACATCAACTTAGAAGCTTCGTCTGTGTTCTACTATGAGCTTTTAGTGTCTCCGCATACCGCAGCACGCGACATAGCTTTGCAGACAATAAATGTAACCGTTTCAGACAGAAGAGCGGCCAATGTGACGATCTGGCTTTAAGTCGATTCGATAACAAATGACGAAAACTGACGGATTTCTCAGGTTTTTCTACATATGAACACTTTTCACATTCTCCCGTGCAACTCGGCTGCTAGTCATCCTTTCATGCAAAATCTTAAGTTCTTAGCTCATGTCCAAGGCACCAAAGCCAGCTAAAAGTCAATAATCGGTACGTAAAACTGGAATTGTAGTACTTCTTACTGGCTATTACATCAACTTAGAACATTCATCTGTGTTCTACTATGGTGCTTTTAGTGTCTCCGCATGCCGCAGCACGCGACATAGCTTTGCAGACGATAAGTACAACCGTTTCAGAGCGAAGAGCGGCTAATGTGACGATCTGGCTTTAAGTCGATTCGATAACAAATGAAGAAAATGGACGGATTTCTCAGATTTTTACTACATATGAACACTTTTCACATTCTCCCGTGTAACGCGGCTGCTAGTCCTCCTTCCATGCTAAATCTTAAGATCCTAGCTCATGACCAAGGCACCAAAGAAGGGTAAAAAGCCAATAATCGATACCTAAAACTTGAATTGTACTAGTTCTTACTGGCAATTACATCAACTTAGAAGCTTCATCTGTCTTCTACTATGGTGCTTTTATTGTCTCCGCATACCGCAGCACGTGACATAGCTTTTCAGACGATAAGTACAACTGTTTCGGAGAGGAGGTCGGCCAATTTAACGATCTGGCTTGAAGTCGATTCGATAACAAATGACGAAAACGGACGGATTTATCAGGTTTATACTACATATGAACACTTTTCACATTCCCCCGTGCAACTCGGCTGCTAGTCCTCCCTTCATGCTGAATCGTAAGGTGCTAGCTCATGTCCAAGGCACGAAAGCCAGCAAAAAAGTCAATAATCGATACCTAAAACCTGAGTTGTACTACTTCTTACTGGCTATTACATCAACTTAGAAGCTTCGTCTGTGTTCTACTATGGTGCTTTTAGTGTCTCCGCATACCGCAGCACGCGACATAGCTTTGCAGACAATAAACGTAACCGTTTCAGACAGAAGAGCGGCCAATGTGACGATCTGGCTTTAAGTCGATTCGATAGCAAATGACGAAAACTGACGGATTTCTCAGGTTTTTCGACTTAAAGCCAGATCGTCACCTTGGCCGCTCTTCACTCTGAAACGGTTACATTTATCGTCTGCAAAGCAATGTCGCGTGCTGCGGTATGCGGAGACACAAAAAGCACCATAGTAGACCACAGATGAAGCTCCTAACTTGATGTAATAGCTAGTAAGAAGTAGTACAATTCAAGCTTTAGGTATCGGTTATTGAGTTTTTACCCTTCTTTGGTGCCTTGGATATGAGTTAGGGACTTATGATTTTGCATGAAAGGAGGGCTAGCAGCAGCGTTACACGGGAGAATGTGAAAAGTACTCATATATAGTAAAAATCTGAGTAATCCGTCCGTTTTCTTCATTTGTTATCGAATCGCCTTAAAGCCAGATCGTCACATTGGCCGCTCTTCTGTCTGAAACGGATACATTTATCATCTGCAAAGCTATGTCGCGTGCTGCGGTATGCGGAGACACTAAAATTAGCATAGAAGAACACAGATGAAGCTTCTAAGTTGATGTAATGGCCAGTAAGAAGTAGTACAATTCAAGTTTTAGGTTTCGATTATTGACTTTTTACCCTTCTTTGGTGCCTTGGACATGAGCTAGGAACTTAAGATATTGCATGAAACGTGGACTAGCAGCCGAGTTGCACGGGAGAATGTGAAAAGTGTTCATATGTAGTAAAAACCGTAGAAATCCGTCCGTTTTCGTCATAGGTTATCGAATCGACTTCAAGCCAAATCGTCACATTGGCCGTTCTTCTGTCTGAAACGGTTACATTTATCGCCTGCAAAGCTATGTCACGTGCTGCGGTATGCGGAGACACTAAAAGTACCATAGAAGAACACAGAAAAAGCTTCTAAGTTGATGTAATGGCCAGTAAGAAGTAGTAGAATTCAAGTTTTAGGTATCGATTATTGACTTTTTACCCTTCTTTAGTGCCTTGGACATGAGCTAGGGCCTTATGATTTTGCATGAAAGGAGGACTAGCAGCCGCGTTGCGTGGGAGAATGTGAAAAGTGTTCATATGTAGGAAAAACCTGAGAAATCCGTCCGTTTTCGTCATTTGTTATCGAGTCGACTTAAAGCCAGATCGTCACCTTGGCCGCTCTTCACTCTGAAACGATTACATTTATCGTCTGCAAAGCTATGTCGCGTGCTGCGGTATGCGGAGACACAAAAAGCACCATAGTAGACCACAGATGAAGCTCCTAACTTGATGTAATAGCTAGTAAGAAGTAATACAATTCAAGTTTTAGGTATCGGTTATTGACTTTTTACCCTTCTTTGGTGCCTTGGATATGAGCTAGGGACTTATGATTTTGCATGAAAGGAGGACTAGCAGACGCGTTGCATGGGAGAATGTGAATAGTGTTCATATGTAGGAAAAACCTGAAAAATCCGTCAGTTTTCGTCATTTGTTATCGAATCGACTTAAAGCCAGATCGTCACACTGGCCGCTCTTCTGTCTGAAACGGTTACGATTATAGTCTGCAAAGCTATGTCGCCTGCTGCGGTATGCGGAGACACTAAAAGCACCATAGTAGAACACAGATGAAGCTTCTAAGTTGATGTAAAAGCCAGTAAGAAGTACTACAACACAGGTTTTAGGTATCGATTATTGAATTTTTTGGTGGCTTTGGTGCCTTGGACATGAGCTAGGACCTTAAGATTCTGCATGAAAGGAGGACTAGCAGCCGAGTTGCACGGGAGAATGTCAAAAGTGTTCATATGTAGTAAAAACCTGAGAAATCCGTCAGTTTTCGTCATTTGTTATCGAATCGACTTAAAGCCAGATCGTCACATTGGCCGCTCTTCTGTCTGAAACGGTTACGTTTATTGTCTGCAAAGGTATGTCGCGTGCTGCGGAATGCGGAGACACAAACAGCACCATAGTAGAAAACAGATGAAGCTCCTAAGTTGATGTAATAGGTAGTAAGAAGTAGTACAATTCAAGTTTTAGGTATCGATTATTGACTTTTTACATTTCTTTGGTGCCTTTTTACATGAGCTAGGGACTTATGATTTTGCATGAAAGGAGGACTAGCAGCCGCGTTGCATGGGAGAATGTGAAAAGTGTTAATATGTAGTAAAAATCTGAGTAATCCGTCCGTTTTCTTCATTTGTTATCGAATCGACTTAAAGCCAGATCGTCACATTAGCCGCTCTTCGCTCTGAAACAGTTGTACTTATCGTCTGCAAAGCTATGTCGCGTGCTGCGGTATGTGGAAACACTAAAAGAACCATAGTAGAACACAGATGAAGGGTCTAAGTTGATGTAATAGACAGTAAGAAGTAGTACAATTCAAGTTTTAGGTATCGATTATTGACTTTTTAGCCTTCTTTAATGCCTTGGACATGAGCTAGGGATTATGATTTTGCATGAAAGGAGGAATAGCAGCCGCGTTGCATGGGAGAATGTGAAAAGTGTTCATATGTAGGAAAAACCTGAGCAATCCGTCCGTTTTCGTCATTAGTTGTCGAGTCGACTTAGAGCCAGATCGTCACACTGGCCGCTCTCCTCTCTGAAACGGTTGTACTTATCATCTGCAAAGCACCGTCGTGTGCTGCGGTATGCGGAGACACAAAAAGCACCATAGTAGAACACAGATGAGGATTCTAAGTTGATGTAATAGCCAGTACGAAGTAGTACAATTCAAGTTTTAGGTATCGATAATTGACTTTTTACCCTAGTTTGGTGCCTTGGACATGAGCTAAGAACTTAAGATTTTGCATGAAAGGAGGGCTAGCAGCCGCGTTACACGGGAGAATGTGAAAAGTATTCATATGTAGTAAAAATCTGAGTAATCCGTCCGTTTTCTTCATTTGTTATCGAATCGACTTAAAGCCAGATCGTCACATTAGCTGCTTTTCGCTCTGAAACTGTTGTACTTATAGTCTGCAAAGCTATGTCGCGTGCTGCGGTATGTGGAGACACTAAAAGAACCATAGTAGAACATAGATGAAGCTTCTAAGTTGATGTAATAGACAGTAAGAAGTAGTACAACTCAAGTTTTAGGTATCGATTATTGACTTTTTAGCAGGCTTTGGTACCTTGGACATGAGCTAGTACCTTAAGATTCTGCATGAATGAAGGACTAGCAGCCGAGTTGCATGGGAGAATGTGAAAAGTGTTCATATGTAGTAAAGACCTGAGAAATCCGTCCGTTTTCGTCATTTGTTATCGAATCGACTTAAAGCCAGATCGTCACATTGGCCGCTCTTCTGTCTGAAACGGATACATTTATCGTCTGCAAAGCTATGTCACGTGCTGTGGTATGCGGAGACACTAAAAGCACCATAGTAGGACACAGATGAAGCTTCTAAGTTGATGTAATAGCCAGTAAGACGTAGTAGAATTCAAGTTTTAGGTATCGATTAATGACATTTTACCCTTCTTTGGTGCCTTGGTCTTGAGCTATTAACTTGAGATATTGCATGAACGAAGAACTAGCTCCCGAGTTGCACGGGAGAATGTGAAAAGTATTCATATGTAGTAAAAACCTGAGATATCCGTCCGTTTTCGTCATTTGTTATCGAATCGCCTTAGAGCCAGATCGTCACATTGGCCGCTCTTCTGTCTGAAACGGATACATTTATCGTCTGCAAAGCTATGTCGCGTGCTGCGGTATGCGGAGACACTAAAAGTACCATAGAAGAACACAGATGAAGCTTCTAAGTTGATGTAATGGCCAGTAAGAAGTAATAGAATTCAAGTTTTTGGTATAGATTATTGACTTTTTACCCTTCTTTGGTGCCTTGGACATGAGCTAGGAACTTAAGATATTGCATGAAAGGAGGAATAGCAGCCGAGTTGCACGGCAGAATGTGAAAAGTGTTCATATGTAGGAAAAACCTAAGACATCCATCCGTTTTCGTCATTTGTTATCGAGTCGACTTAAAGCCAGATCGTCACATTGGCCGCTCTCCTCTCTGAAACGGTTGTACTTATCATCTGCAAAGCTATGTCGCGTGCTGCGGTATGCGGAGACACTAAAAGCACCATAGTAGAAGACAGATGAAGCTTCTAAGTTGATGTAATAGCCAGTAAGAAGTAGTACAATTCAAGTTTCAGTTATCGATTATTGACTTTTTAGCTGGCTTTGGTGCCTGGGACATGAGCTAGGACCTTAAGATTCATTTTGAAAGGAAGACTAGCATCCGAGTTGCACCGGAGAATGTGAAAAGTGTTCATATGTTGTAAAAGCCTGAGAAATCCGTCCGTTTTCGTCATTTGTTATCGAATCGACTTAAAGCCAGATCGTCACATTGGCCGCTCTTCTCTCTGAAACGGTTGAACTTATCGTCTGCAAAGCTATGTCACGTGCTGTGGTATGCGGAGACACTAAAAGCACCACAGTAGGACACAGATGAAGCTTCTAAGTTGATGTAATAGCCAGTAAGACGTAGTAGAATTCAAGTTTTAGGTATCGATTAATGACATTTTACCCTTCTTTGGTGCCTTGGACTTGAGCTATTAACTTGAGATATTGCATGAACGGAGAACTAGCTCCCGAGTTGCACGGGAGAATGTGAAAAGTGTTCATATGTAGGAAAAACCTGAGATATCCGTCCGTTTTCGTCATTTGTTATCGTATCGCCTTAGAGCCAGATCGTCACATTGGCCGCTCTTCTGTCTGAAACGGATACATTTATCGTCTGCAAAGCTATGTCGCGTGCTGCGGTATGCGGAGAAACTAAAAGTACCATAGAAGAACACAGATGAAGCTTCTAAGTTGAAGTAATGGCCAGTAAGGAGTAGTAGAATTCAAGTTTTTGGTATAGATTATTGACTTTTTACCCTTCTTTGGTGCCTTGGATATGAGCTAGGAACTTAAGGTACTGCATGAAATGAGGAATAGCAGCCGAGTTGCACGGGAGAATGTGAAAAGTGTTCATATGTAGGAAAAACCTAAGAAATCCGTCCGTTTTCGTCATTTGTTATCGAGTCGACTTAAAGCCAGATCGCCACATTGGCCGCTCTCCTCTCTGAAACGGTTGTACTTATCATCTCCAAAGCTATGTCGCGTGCTGCGGTATGCGGAGACACTAAAAGCACCATAGTAGAACACAGATGAAGCTTCTAAGTTGATGTAATAGCCAGTAACAAGTAGTACAATTCAACTTTCAGTTATCGATTATTGACTTTTTAGCTGGCTTTGGTGCTTTGGACATGAGCTAGGACCTTAAGATTCTGCATGAAAGGAGGACTAGAAGCCGCGTTGCATGGGAGAATGTGAAAAGTGCTCATATGTAGTAAAAACCTGAGAAATCCGTCCGTTTTCGTCATTTGTTATCGAGTCGACTTAAAGCCAGATCGTCACATTGGCCGCTCTTCTGTCTGAAACGGTTACATTTATCATCTGCAAAGCTATGTCGCGTGCTGCGGTATGCGGAGACACAAAAAGCACCATAGTAGAAAACAGATGAAGCTCCTAAGTTGATGTAATAGGTAGTAAGAAGTAGTACAATTCAAGTTTTAGGTATCGATTATTGACTTTTTTGCTGGCTTTGGAGCCTTGGACATGAGCTAGAACCTTAAGATTCTGCATGAAGGGAGGACTAGCAGCCGAGTTGCACGGGAGAATGTGAAAAGTGTTCATATGTAGTATAAACCTGATAAATCCGTCCGTTTTCGTAATTTGTTATCGAATCGACTTAAAGCCAGATCGTTACATTGGCTGACCTCCTCTATGAAACAGTTGTACTTATCGTCTGCAAAGCTATGTCACGTGCTGCGGTGTGCGGAGAATTTAAAAGCACCATAGTAGAACACAGATGAAGCTTCTAAGTTGATGTAATAGCCAGTAAGAAGTAGTACAATTCAAGTTTTAGGTATCGACAATTGACTTTTACCCTTCTTTGGTTCCTTGGACATGAGCTAAGACCTTAAGATTTTTCATGAAAGGAGGATTAGCAGCCGCGTTCCACGGGAGAATGTGAAAAGTTTTCATATGTAGTAAAAGCCTGAGAAATCCGTCCGTGTTCGTCATTTGTTATCGAATCGACTTAAAGCCAGATCGTCAAATTGGCCGCTCTTCTTTCTGAAACGGTTACGTTTATTGTCTGCAAAGCTATGTCGCGTGCTGCGGTATGCGGAGACACTAAAGGCACCATAGTAGAACACAGATGAAGCTTCTAAGTTGATGTAATAGCCAGTAAGAAGTAGTAGAATTCCAGTTTTAGGTATCGATTATTGACTTCTTACCCTTCTTTGATGCCTTGGACATGAGCTAGGAACTTAAGATTTTGCATGAAAGGAGGGCTAGCAGCCGCGTTACACGGGAGAATGTGAAAAGTATTTATATGTAGTAAAAATCTGAGGAATCCATCCGTTTTCTTCATTTGTTATCGAATCGACTTAAAGCCAGATCGTCACATTAGCCGCTCTTCGCTCTGAAACAATTGTACTTATCGTCTGCAAAGCTATGTCGCGTGCTGCGGTATGTGGAGACACTAAAAGAACCATAGTACAACACAGATGAAGCTTCTAAGTTGATGTAATAGACAGTAAGAAGTAGTACAATTCAAGGTTTAGGTATCGATAATTGACTTTTTAGCTGGCTTTGGTGCCTTGGACATGAGCTAGTACCTTAAGATTGTGCATGAATGGAGGACTAGCAGCCGAGTTGCATGGGAGAATGTGAAAAGTGTTCATATGTAGTAAAGAACTGATAAATCCGTCCGTTTTCTTCATTCGTTGTCGAATAGACTTAAAGCCAGATCGTCTCATTGGCCGCTCTTCTGTCTGAAACGGTTACATTTATCGTCTGCAAAGCTATGTCGCGTGCTGCGGTATGCGGAGACACTAAAAACACCATAGTAGAACACAGATGAAGCATCTAAGTTGATGTAATAGCCAGTAAGAAGTACTACAATTCACGTTTTACGTACCGATTATTGACTTTTAGCTGGCTTTGGTGCCTTGGACATGAGCTAGGACCTTAAGATTTTGCATGAAAGTAGCACTAGCAGCCGCGTTGCACGCGAGAATGTGAAAAGTGTTCATATGTAGTAAAAACCTGAGAAATCCGTCAGTTTGCGTCTTTTGTTATCGAATCGACTTAAAGCCAGATCGTCACAATGGCCGCTCTTTTGTCTGAAACGGTTACGTTTATTGTCTGCAAAGCTATGTCGCGTGCTGCGGTATGCGGAGACACTAAAAGCACCATAGTAGAACACAGATGAAGCTTCTAAGTTGATGTAATAGCCGGTAAGAAGTAGTACAACTCAGGTTTTAGGTATTGATTATTGACTTTTTTGCTGGCTTTGGTGCCTTGGACATGAGCTAGGACCTTAAGATTCTCCATGAAAGGAGGACTAGCAGCCGAGTTGCACGGGAGAATGTGAAAAGTTTTCTAATGTAGTAAAAACGTGATAAATCCGTCAGTTTTCGTAATTTGTTATCGAATCGACTTAAAGCCAGACGTCACATTGGCCGCTCTTCTGTTTGAAACGGTTACATTTATCATCTGCAAAGCTATGTCGCGTGCTGCGGTATGCGGAGACACAAAAAGCACCATAGTAGAAAACAGAAGAAGCTCATAAGTTGATGTAATAGGTAGTAAGAAGTAGTAGAATTCAACTTTTAGGTATCGATTATTGACTTTTTACATTTCTTTGGTGCCTTGGACATGAGCTAGGGACTTATGATTTTGCATGAAAGGAGGACAAGCAGCCGCGTTGCATGGGAGAATGTGAAATGTTTTCATATGTAGGAAAAACCTGAGAAATCCGTCCGTTTTCGTCATTTGTTATAGAGTCGACTTAAAGCCAGATCGTCACATTGGCCGCTCTCCTCTCTGAAACGGTTGTACTTATCATATCCAAAGCTATGTCGCGTCCTGCGGTATGCGGAGACAATAAAAGCACCATAGTAGAACACAGATGAAGCTTCTAAGTTGATGTAATAGCCAGTAAGGAGTAGTACAATTCATGTTTTATTTATCGATTATTGAATTTTTAGCTGGCTTTGGAGCCTTGGACATGAGCTAGGACCTTAAGATTCTGCTTGAAAGGAAGACTAGCAGCCGATTTGCACGGGAAAATGTGAAAAGTGTTCATATGTTGTAAAAGCCTGAGAAATCCGTCCGTTTTCGTCATATGTTATCGAATCGACTTAAAGCCAGATCGTCACATTGGCCGCTCTTCTGTCTGAAACGGTTACGTTTATCGTCCTCAAAGCTATGTCGCGTGCTGCGTTACGCGGAGACACAAAATGCACCATAGTAGAACACAGATGAAACTCCTAAGTTGATGTAATAGCCAGTAAGTAGTAGTAAAATTCAAGTATTAGGTATCGATTATTGACTTTTTACCCTTCTTTGGTGCCTTGGACATGAGCTAAGAACTTAAGATTTTGCATGGAAGGAGGACTAGCAGCCGCGTTACACGGGAGAATGTGAAAAGTGTTCATATGTAGTAAAAATCTGAGAAATTCGTATATTTTCTTAAGTTGTTATCGAATCGACTTAAAGCCAGATCGTCATATTAGCCGCTCTTCGCTCTGAAACGGCTGTACTTATCGTCTGCAAAGCTATGTCGCGTGCTGCGGTATGCGGAGACACTAAAAGCACCATAGTAGAACACAGATGAAGCTTCTAAGTTAATGTAATAGCCAGTAAGAAGAAGTACAACTCAGGTTTTAGGTATCGATTATTGACTTTTTTGCTGGCTTTGGTGCCTTGGACATGAGCTAGGACCTTAAGATTTTGCATGAAAGGAGCACTAGCAGCCGCGTTGCACGCGAGAATGTGAAAAGTGTTCATATGTAGTAAAAACCTGAGAAATCCGTCCGTTTTCGTCATTTGTTATCCAATCGACTTAAAGCCAGATCGTCACATTGGCCGCTCTTCTGTCTGAAACGGATACATTTATCGTCTGAAAAGCTATGTCGCGTGCTGCGGTATGCGGAGACACAAAAAGCACCATAGTAGAAAACAGATGAAGCTCCGAAGTTGATGTAATAGGTAGTAAGAAGTAGTACAATTCAAGTTTTACGTATCGATTATTGACTTTTTACATTTCTTTGGTGCCTTGGACATGAGCTAGGGATTATGATTTTGCATGAAAGGAGGACTAGCAGCCGCGTTGCACGCGAGAATGTGAAAAGTGTTCATATGTAGTAAAAACCTGAGAAATCCGTCCGTATTCTTCATTTGTTATCGAATCGACTTAAAGCCAGATCGTCACATTAGCCGCTCTTCGCTCTGAAACAGTTGTACTCATCGTCTGCAAAGCTATGTCGCGTGCTGCGGTATGCGGAGACACTAAAAGCACCATAGTAGAACACAGATGAAGTTTTTAAGTTGATGTAATAGCCAGTAAGAAGTAGTACAACTTAGGTTTTAGGTATCGATTATTGACTTTTTTGCTGTCTTTGGTGCCTTGGACACGAGCTAGGACCTTAAGACACTGCATGAAAGGAGGACTAGCAGCCGAGTTGCACGGGAGAATCTGAAAAGTGTTCTTATGTAGTAAAAGCGTGATAAATCCGTCCGTATTCTTCATTTGTTATCGAAACGACTTAAAGCCAGATCGTCACATTAGCCGCTCTTCGCTCAAAAACAGTTGTACTCATCGTCTGCAAAGCTATGTCGCGTGCTGCGGTATGCGGAGACAATAAAAGCACAATAGTAGAACACAGATGAAGCTTCTAAGTTGATGTAATAGCCAGTAAGAAGTAGTAGAATTGAAGTTTTAGGTATCGATTATTGATTTTTACCCTTCTTTCTTGCCTTGGACATGA
This sequence comes from Schistocerca gregaria, assembly GCF_023897955.1. Taxonomy (NCBI): domain Eukaryota; kingdom Metazoa; phylum Arthropoda; class Insecta; order Orthoptera; family Acrididae; genus Schistocerca; species Schistocerca gregaria. The sequence continues at coordinate 73,831 of NW_026061759.1, forward strand.
GCTATGAACTTAAGATATTGCATGAAAAGTGGACTAGCAGCCGAGTTGCACGGGAGAATGTGCTAAGTGTTCATATGTAGGAAAAACCTGAGAAATCCGTCCGTTTTCGTCATTTGTTATCGTGTCGACTTAAAGCCAGATCGTCACACTGGCCGCTCTTCTGTCTGAAACGGTTACATTTATCATCTGCAAAGCTATGTCGCGTGCTGCAGAATGCGGAGACACAAAAAGCACCATAGTAGAAAACAGATGAAGCTCCTAAGTTGATGTAATAGGTAGTAAGAAGTAGTACAATTCAAGTTTTAGGTATCGATTATTGACTTTTTACATTTCTTTGGTGCCTTGGACATGAGCTAAGAAGTTAAGATTTTTCATGAAAGGAGGACTAGCAGCCGCGTTGCACGAGAGAATGTGAAAAGTTTTCATATGTAGTAAAAGCCTGAGACATCCGTCCGTGTTCGTCATTTGTTATCGATTCGACATAAAGCCAGATCGTCAAATTGGCCGCTCTTCTTTCTGAAACGATTACGTTTATTGTCTGCAATGCTATGTCGCGTGCTGCGGTATGCGGAGACACTAAAAGCACCATAGTAGAACACAGATGAAGCTTCTAAGTTGATGTAATAGCAAGTAAGAAGTAGTACAATTCAAGTTTTAAGTATCGATTATTGACTTCTTACCCTTCTTTGGTGCCTTGGACATGAGCTAGCAACTTAAGATTTTGCATGAAAGGAGGGCTAGCAGCCGCGTTGCACGGGAGAATGTGAAAAGTGTTCATATGTAGGAAAAACCTGAGAAATCCGTCCGTTTTCGTCATTTGTTATCGAGTCGACTTAAAGCCAGATCGTCACATTGGCCACTTTTCTGTCTGAAACGGTTACATTTATCATCTGCAAAGCTATGTCGCGTGCTGCGGTATGCGGAGACACAAAAAGCACCATAGTAGAAAACAGATGAAGCTCCTAAGTTGATGTAATAGGTAGTAAGAAGTAGAAAAATTCAAGTTTTAGGTATCGATTATTGACTTTTTACATTTCTTTGGTGCCTTGGACATGAGCTAGGGACTTATGATTTTGCATGAAAGGAGGACTAGCAGAGGCGTTCCATGGGAGAATGTGAAAAGTGTTCATATGTAGGAAGAACCTGAGAAATCCGTCAGTTTTCGTCATTCGTTATCGAATCGACTTAAAGCCAGATCGTCACATTGGCCGCTCTTCTGTCTGAAACGGTTACGTTTATCGTCTGCAAAGCTATGTCGCGTGCTGCGTTATACGGAGACACTAAATGCACTATAGTAGAACACAGATGAAGCTTCTAAGTTGATGTAATAGCCAGTAAGAAGTAGTAGAACTCAAGTTTTAGGTATCGATTATTGACATTTAACCCTTCTTTGGTGCCTTGGACATGAGCTAGGAACTTAAGATATTTCATGAAAGGAGGAATAGCAGCCTAGTTGCACGGGAAAATGTGAAAAGTGTTCAAATGTAGTAAAAACCTGAGATATCCGTCCGTTTTCGTCATTTGTAATCGAATCGCCTTAAAGCCAGATCGTCACATTGGCCGCTCTTCTGTCTGAAACGGATACATTTATCGTCTGCAAAGCTATGTCGCGTGCTGCGGTATGCGGAGACACTAAAAGTACCATAGAAGAACACAGATGAAGCTTCTAAGTTGATGTAATGGCCAGTAAGAAGTAGTAGAATTCAAGTTTTAGGTATAGATTATTGACTTTTTACCCTTCTTTGGTGCCTTGGCCATGAGCTAGGAACTTAAGATATTTCATGAAAGGAGGAATAGCAGCCGAGTTGCACGGGAGAATGTGAAAAGTGTTCATATGTAGGAAAAACCTGATAAATCCGTCAGTTTTCGTCATTTGTTATCGAATCGACTTAAAGCCAGATCGTCACATTACCCCGCTATTCGCTCTGAAACGGTTGTACTTATCGTCTGCAAAGCTATGTCGCGTGCTGCGGTATGCGGAGACACTAAAAGCACCATAGTAGAACACAGATCAAGCTTCTAAGTTGATGTAATAGCAAGGAAGAGGTAGTACAATTCAAGTTTTACGTATCGATTATTGACTTTCAACCCTTCTTTGGTGCCTTGGACATGAGCTAAGAACTTAAGATTTTGCATGAAATTAGGACTAGCAGCCACGTTTCATGGGAAAATGTGAAAAGTGTTCATATTTAGTAAAAACCTTAGAAATCCGTCCGTTTTCGTCATATGTTATCGAATCGACTTAAAGCCGTATCGTCACATTGGCCGCTCTTCTGTCTGAAACGGTTACATTTATCGTCTGCAAAGCTATGCCGCGTGCTGTGGTATGCGGAGACACTAAAAGTACCATAGAAGAACACAGATGAAGCTTCTAAGTTGATGTAATAGCCAATAAGATGTAGTACAATTCAAGTTTTAGGTGTCGATTATTGACTTTTTACCCTTCTTTGGTGCCTTGGACATGAGCTAGGAACTTAAGATATTGCATGAAACGTGGACTAGCAGCCGAGTTGCACGGGAGAATGTGAAAAGTGTTCATATGTAGTAAAAACCTGAGAAAACCGTCCGTTTTCGTCATTTGTTATCGAATCGACTTAAAGCCAGATCGTCACATTGGCCGCTCTTCTGTCTGAAACGGTTACATTTATCGTCTGCAAAGCTATGTCGCGTGCTGCGGTATGCGGAGACACAAAAATGCACCATAGTAGAACACAGATGAAGCTCCTAAATTCATGTAATAGCTAGTAAGAAGTAGTAAAATTCAAGTTTTAGGTATCGATTATTGACTTTTTTACCCTTCTTTGGTGCCTTGGACATGAGCTAGGGATTTTTGATTTTGCATGAAAGGAGGACTAGCAGCCGCGTTGCATGGGAGAATGTGAAAAGTGTTCATATGTAGTAAAAGCCTGAGAAATCCGTCCGTTTTCGTCATTTGTTATCGAGTTGACTTAAAGCCAGATCGTCACCTTGGCCGCTCTGCTGTCTGAAACGGTTACACTTATCGTCTGCAAAGCAATGTCGCGTGCTGTGGTATGCGGAGACACAAAAAGCACCATAGTAGAACACAGATGAAGCTCCTAAGTTGATGTAATAGCTAGGAAGAAGTAGTAAATTTCAAGTTTTGAGTAGCGGTTATTGACTTTTTACCCTTCTTTGGTGCCTTGGACATGAGCTAGGGACTTATGATTTTGCATGAAAGGCGGACTAGCAGACGCGTTGCATGGGAGAATGTGAAAAGTTTCATATGTAGTAAAAACCTGAGAAATCAGTCAGTTTTCGTCATTTGTTATCGAATCGACTTAAAGCCAGATCGCCACATTGGCAATCTCCTCTCTGAAACAGTTGTACTTATCGTCTGCAAAGCTATGTCACGTGCTGCGGTATGCGGAAACAATAAAAGCACCATAGTAGAACGCAGATGAAGTTTCTATGTTGATGTAATAGCCAGTAAGAAGTAGTGCAACTCAGGTTTTAGGTATCGATTATTGACTTTTTTGCTATCTTTGATGCCTTGGACATGAGCTAGCACCTTAAGATTCTGCATGAAAGGAGGACTAGCAGCCGAGTTGCACGGGAGAATGTAAAAAGTGTTCTTATGTAGTAAAAACCTGAGAAATCCGTCAGTTTTCGTCATTTGTTATCGAATCGACTTAAAGCCAGATCGTCACATTGGCCGCTCTTCTGTCTGTAACGGTTACGTTTCTTGTCTGCAAAGCTATGTCGCGAGCTGCGGTATGCGGAGACACTAAAAGCAGAATAGTAGAACACAGATGTAGCTTCTATCTTGATGTAATAGCCAGTAAGAAGTAGTACAACTCAGGTTTTAGGTATCGATTATTGACATTTTTGCTGGCTTTGGTGCCTTGGACATGAGCTAGAACCTTAAGATTCTGCATGAAAGGAAGACTACCAGCCCCGTTGCATGGGAGAATGTGAAAAGTGTTCATATGTAGTTAAAACCTGAGAAATCCGACCGTTTTCGTCATTTGTTAACGAATCGACTTTAAACCAGATCGTCACATTGGCCGCTCTTCTCTCTGAAACGATTACATTTATCGTCTGCAAAGCTATGTCGCGTGCTGCATTATGCGGAGACACTAAACGCACCATAGTAGAACACATATGAAGCTTCTACGTTGATGTAATAGCCAATAAGAAGTAGTGCAATGCAATTTTTAGTTACCGATTATTGACATTTTAGACGGCTTTGGTGCCTTGGACATAAGCTAGGACCTTAAGATTTTGCATGAAAGGAGGACTAGCAGCCCCGTTGCATGGGAGAATGTGAAAAGTGTTCATATGTAGTAAAAACCTGAAAAATCCGTCAGTTTTCGTCATTTGTTATCGAATCGACTTAAAGCCAGATCGTCACATTGGCCGCTCTTATGTCTGAAACGGTTACGTTTATTGTCTGCAAAGCTATGTCGCGTGCTGCGGTATGCGGAGACAATACAAGCACACTAGTAGAACACAGATGAAGCTTGTAAGTTGATGTAATAGCCAGTAAAAAGTAGTACAATTCAAGTTTTAGGTATCGATAATTGACTTTTTACTCTTCTTTGGTGCCTTGGACATGAGCTAAGAAGTTAAGATTTTTCATGAAAGGAGGACTATCAGCCGCGTTGCACGAGAGAATGTGAAAAGTTTTCATATGTAGTAAAAGCCTGGAAATCCGTCCGTGTTCGTCATTTGCTATCGATTCGACATAAAGCCAGATCGTCAAATTGGCCGCTCTTCTTTCTGAAACGATTACGTTTATTGTCTGCAAAGCTATGTCGCGTGCTGCGGTATGCGGAGACACAAAAAGCACCATAGTAGAACACAGATGAAGCTCCTAAGTTGATGTAATAGCTAGGAAGAAGTAGAATAATTCAAGTTTTAGGTATCGATTATTGACTTTTTACATTTCTTTGGTGCCTTGGACATGAGCTAGGGACTTATGATTTTGCATGAAAGGAGGACTAGCAGACGCGTTGCATGGGAGAATGTGAAGAGTTTCATAAGTAGGAAAAACCTGAGAAATCCGTCAGTTTTTGTCATTTGTTATCGAATCGACTTAAAGCCAGATCAACACATTGGCCGCTCTTCTGTCTGAAACGGTTACGTTTATCGTCTGCAAAGCTATGTCGCGTGCTGCGTTATGCGGAGACACTAAATGCACCATAGTAGAACACAGATGAAACTCCTAAGTTGATGTAATAGCTAGTAAGAAGTAGTACAATTCAAGTTTTAGGTATCAATTATTGACTTTTTACCCTTCTTTAATGCCTTGGGCATGAGCTAGGGATTATGATTTTGCATGAAAAGAGGATTAGCAGCCGCGTTGCATGGGAGAATATGAAAAGTGTTCATATGTAGGAAAAACCTGAGAAATCCGTCCGTTTTCGTCATTTGTTGTCGAGTCGACTTAGAGCCAGATCGTCACACTGGCCGCGCTCCTCTCTGAAACAGTTGTACTTATCGTCTGCAAAGCAATGTCACGTGCTGCGGTATGCAGAGATACTAAAAGAACCTTAGTAGAACACAGATGAAGCTTCTAAGTTGATGTAATAGCCAGTAAGAAGTAGTACAATTCAAGTTTTAGATATCGATTATTGACTTTTTACCCTTCTTTAATGCCTTGGGCATGAGCTAGGGATTATGATTTTGCATGAAAGGAGGACTAGCAGCCGCGTTGCATGGGAGAATATGAAAAGTGTTCATATGTAGAAAAAACCTGAGAAATCCGTCCGTTTTCGTCATTTGTTGTCGAGTCGACTTAGAGCCAGATCGTCACACTGGCCGCTCTCCTCTCTGAAACGGTTGTACTTATCATCTGCAAAGCTATGTCGCGTTCTGCGGTATGCGGAGACAATAAAAGCACCATAGTAGAACACAGATGAAGTTTCTAAGTTGATGTAATAGCCAGTAAGAAGTAGTACAACTCAGGTTTTAGGTATCGATTATTGACTTTTTTGCTGGCTTTGGTGCCTTGGACATGAGCTAGGACCTTAAGATTCTGCATGAAAGGAGGACTAGCAGCCGAGTTGCACGGGAGAATGTGAAAAGTGTTCTTATGTAGTAAAAACGTGATAAATCCGTCCGTTTTCGTAATTTGTTATCGAATCGACTTAAAGCCAGATCGTCACATTGGCCATCTCCTCTCTGAAACAGTAGTACTTATCGTCTGCAAAGCTATTTCACGTGCTGCGGTATGCGGAGACAATAAAAGCACCATAGTAGAACACAGATGAAGCTTCTAAGTTGATGTAATAGCCAGTAAGAAGTAGTACAATTCAAGTTTTAAGTATCGATTATTGACTTTATACCCTTCTTTGGTGCATTGGACATGAGCTAGGAACTTCAGATTTTGCATGGAAGGAGGACTAACAGCCGCGTTGCACGGGAGAATATGAAAAGTGTTCATATGTAGTAAAAACCTGAGAAATCCGTCCGTTTTCGTCATTTGTTATCGAGTCGACTTAAAGCCAGATCGTTACATTGGCCGCTCTTCTGTCTGAAACGGTTACATTTATCATCTGCAAAGCTATGTCGCGTGCTGCGGTATGCGGAGGCACAAAAAGCACCATAGTAGAAAACAGATGTAGCTCCTAAGTTGGTGTAATAGGTAGTAAGAAGTAGTACAATTCAAGTTTTAGGTATCGATTATTGACTTTTTACATTTCTTTGGTGCCTTGGACATGAGCTAAGAGCTTAAGATTTTTCATGAAAGGAGGACTAACAGCCGCGTTGCACGGGAGAATATGAAAAGTGTTCATATGTAGTAAAAACCTGAGAAATCCATCCGTGTTCGTCATTTGTTATCGAATCGACTTAAAGCCATATCGTCAAATTGGCCGCTCTTCTTTCTGAAACGGTTAAGTTTATTGTCTGATAAGCTATGTCGCGTGGTGCGGTATGCGGAGACACTAAAAGCACCATAGTAGAACACTGATGAAGCTTCTAAGTTGATGTAATAGCCAGTAAGGAGTAGTACAATTCAAGTTTTAAGTATCGTTTATTGACTTTTTACCATTCTTTGGTGCATTGGACATAAGCTAGAAACTTCCGATTTTGCATGGAAGGAGGACTAGCAGCCGCGTAGCACGGGAGAATGTGAAAAGTGTTCATATGTAGTAAAAACCTGAGAAATCCGTCAGTTTTCGTCATTTGTTATCGAATCGACTTAAAGCCAGATCGTCACATTGGCCGCTCTTCTATCTGAAACGGTTACGTTTATCGTCTGCAAAGCTATGTCGCGTGCTGCGTTATGCGGAGACACTAAATGCACCATAGTAGAACACAGATGAAACTCCTAAGTTGATGTAATAGCTAGTAAGAAGTAGTACAATTCAAGTTTTAGATATCGATTATTGACTTTTTACCCTTCTTTAATGCCTTGGACATGAGCTAGGGATTATGATTTTGCATGAAAGGAGTTGTAGCAGCCGCGTTGCATGGGAGAATGTGAAAAGTGTTCATATGTAGGAAAAACCTGAGAAATCCGTCCATTTTCGTCATTTGTTGTCGAGTCGACTTAGAGCCAGATCGTCACACTGGCCGCTCTCCTCTCTGAAACAGTTTACTTATCGTCTGCAAACAATGTCACGTGCTGCGGTATGCGGAGATACTAAAAGAACCATAGTAGAACACAGATGAAGCTTCTAAGTTGATGTAATAGCCAGTAAGAAGTAGTACAATTCTAGTTTTAGATATCGATTATTGACTTTTTACCCTTCTTTAATGCCTTGGACATGAGCTAGGGATTTTGATTTTGCATGAAAGGAGGACTAGCAGCCGCGTTGCATGGGAGAATATGAAAAGTGTTCATATGTAGGAAAAACCTGAGAAATCCGTCCGTTTTCGTCATTTGTTGTCGAGTCGACTTAGAGCCATATCGTCACACTGGCCGCTCTCCTCTCTGAAACGGTTGTACTTATCATCTGCAAAGCTATGTCGCGTGCTGCGGTATGCGGAGACAATAAAACCACCATAGTAGAACACAGATGAAGTTTCTAAGTTGATGTAATAGCCAGTAAGAAGTAGTGCAACTCAGGTTTTAGGTATCGATTATTGACTTTTTTGCTGGCTTTGGTGCCTTGGACAAGAGCTAGGACCTTCAGATTCTGCATGAAAGGAGGACTAGCAGCCGAGTTGCACTGGAGAATGTTAAAAGTGTTCTTATGTAGTAAAAACGTGATAAATCCGTCCGTTTTCGTAATTTGTTATCGAATCGACTTAAAGCCAGATCGTCACATTGGCCATCTCCTCTCTGAAACAGTAGTACTTATCGTCTGCAAAGCTATTTCACGTGCTGCGGTATGCGGAGACAATAAAAGCACCATAGTATAACACAGATGAAGCTTCTAAGTTGATGTAATAGCCAGTAAGAAGTAGTACAATTCAAATTTTAAGTATCGATTATTGACTTTTTACACTTCTTCGGTGCATTGGACATGAGCTAGGAACTTCACATTTTGCATGAAAGGAGGACTAGCAGCCGAGTTGCACGGGAGAATATGAAAAGTGTTCATATGTAGTAAAAACCTGAGAAATCCGTCCGTTTTCGTCATTTGTTATCGAGTCGACTTAAAGCCAGATCGTTACATTGGCCGCTCTTCTGTCTGAAACGGTTACATTTATCATCTGCAAAGCTATGTCGCGTGCTGCGGTATGCGGAGGCACAAAAAGCACCATAGTAGAAAACAGATGAAGCTCCTAAGTTGGTGTAATAGGTAGTAAGAAGTAGTACAATTCAAGTTTTAGGTATCGATTATTGACTTTTTACATTTCTTTGGTGCCTTGGACATGAGCTAAGAGCTTAAGATTTTTCATGAAAGGAGGACTAGCAGCCGCGTTGCACGGGAGAATGTGAAAAGCTTTCATATGTAGTAAAAGCCTGAGAAATCCATCCGTGTTCGTCATTTGTTATCGAATCGACTTAAAGCCAGATCGTCAAATTGGCCGCTCTTCTTTCTGAAACGGTTAAGTTTATTGTCTGATAAGCTATGTCGCGTGGTGCGGTATGCGGAGACACTAAAAGCACCATAGTAGAACACTGATGAAGCTTCTAAGTTGATGTAATAGCCAGTAAGGAGTAGTACAATTCAAGTTTTAAGTATCGTTTATTGACTTTTTACCATTCTTTGGTGCATTGGACATAAGCTAGAAACTTCCGATTTTGCATGGAAGGAGGACTAGCAGCCGCGTAGCACGGGAGAATGTGAAAAGTGTTCATATGTAGTAAAAACCTGAGAAATCCGTCAGTTTTCGTCATTTGTTATCGAATCGACTTAAAGCCAGATCGTCACATTGGCCGCTCTTCTATCTGAAACGGTTACGTTTATCGTCTGCAAAGCTATGTCGCGTGCTGCGTTATGCGGAGACACTAAATGCACCATAGTAGAACACAGATGAAACTCCTAAGTTGATGTAATAGCTAGTAAGAAGTAGTACAATTCAAGTTTTAGATATCGATTATTGACTATTTACCCTTCTTTAATGCCTTGGACATGAGCTAGGGATTATGATTTTGCATGAAAGGAGTTGTAGCAGCCGCGTTGCATGGGAGAATGTGAAAAGTGTTCATATGTAGGAAAAACCTGAGAAATCCGTCCATTTTCGTCATTTGTTGTCGAGTCGACTTAGAGCCAGATCGTCACACTGGCCGCTCTCCTCTCTGAAACAGTTTACTTATCGTCTGCAAACAATGTCACGTGCTGCGGTATGCGGAGATACTAAAAGAACCATAGTAGAACACAGATGAAGCTTCTAAGTTGATGTAATAGCCAGTAAGAAGTAGTACAATTCTAGTTTTAGATATCGATTATTGACTTTTTACCCTTCTTTAATGCCTTGGACATGAGCTAGGGATTTTGATTTTGCATGAAAGGAGGACTAGCAGCCGCGTTGCATGGGAGAATATGAAAAGTGTTCATATGTAGGAAAAACCTGAGAAATCCGTCCGTTTTCGTCATTTGTTGTCGAGTCGACTTAGAGCCAGATCGTCACACTGGCCGCTCTCCTCTCTGAAACGGTTGTACTTATCATCTGCAAAGCTATGTCGCGTGCTGCGGTATGCGGAGACAATAAAACCACCATAGTAGAACACAGATGAAGTTTCTAAGTTGATGTAATAGCCAGTAAGAAGTAGTACAACTCAGGTTTTAGGTATCGATTATTGACTTTTTTGCTGGCTTTGGTGCCTTGGACAAGAGCTAGGACCTTCAGATTCTGCATGAAAGGAGGACTAGCAGCCGAGTTGCACTGGAGAATGTTAAAAGTGTTCTTATGTAGTAAAAACGTGATAAATCCGTCCGTTTTCGTAATTTGTTATCGAATCGACTTAAAGCCAGATCGTCAAATTGGCCATCTCCTCTCTGAAACAGTAGTACTTATCGTCTGCAAAGCTATTTCACGTGCTGCGGTATGCGGAGACAATAAAAGCACCATAGTATAACACAGATGAAGCTTCTAAGTTGATGTAATAGCCAGTAAGAAGTAGTACAATTCAAATTTTAAGTATCGATTATTGACTTTTTACACTTCTTCGGTGCATTGGACATGAGCTAGGAACTTCACATTTTGCATGAAAGGAGGACTAGCAGCCGAGTTGCACGGGAGAATATGAAAAGTTTTCATATGTAGTAAAAACCTGAGAAATCCGTCAGTTTTCGTCATTTGTTATCGAATCGACTTAAAGCCAGATTTTCACATTGGCCGCTCTTCTGTCTGAAACGGTTACGTTTATTGTCTGCAAAGCTATGTCGCGTGCTGCGGTATGGGGAGACACTAAAAGCTCAAAGTAGAACACAGATGAAGCTTCTAAGTTGATGTAATAGCAAGTATGAAGTAGTAGAATTCAAGTTTTAGATATCGATTATTGACTTTTTACCCTTCTTTGGTGCCTTGGACATGAGCTAGGAACTTAAGATATTGCATGAAACTTGGACTAGCAGCCGAGTTGCACGGGAGAATGTGAAAAGTGTTCATATGTAGGAAAAACCTGAGAAATCCGTCCGTTTTCGTTATTTGTTATCGAGTCGACTTAAAGCCAGATCGTCACATTGGCCGCTCTTCTGTCTGAAACGGTTACATTTATCATCTGCAAAGCTATGTCGCGTGCTGCGGTATGCGGAGACACGAAAATGCACCATCTTAGAACACAGATGAGGCTCCTAAGTTCATGTAATAGCTAGTAAGAAGTAGTACAATTCAAGTTTTAGGTATCGATTATTGACTTTTTACCCTTCTTTGGTGCCTTGGACATGAGCTATGGACTTTTGATATCGCATGAAAGGAGGACTAGCAGCCGCGTTGCATGGGAGAACGTGAAAAGTGTTCATATGTAGGAAAAAAATGAGAAATCCGTCCGTTTTCGTAATTTGTTATCGAGTCGACTTAAAGCCAGGTCGTCACCTTGGCCGCTCTGCTGTCTGAAACGGGTACTTTTATCGTCTGCAAAGCAATGTCAAGTGCTGCGGTATGCGGAGACGCAAAAAGCACCATAGTAGAACACAGATGAAGCTCCTAAGTTGATGTAATAGCTAGGAAGAAGTAGAAAAATTCAAGTTTTAGGTATCGATTATTGACTTTTTACCCTTCTTTAGTGCCGTGGACATGAGCTAGGGACTTATGATTTTGCATGAAAGGAGGACTAGCAGACGCGTTGCATGGGAGAATATGAAAAGTGTTCATATGTAGGAAAAACCTGAGAAATCCGTCCGTTTTCGTCATTTGTTGTCGAGCGACTTAGAGCCAGATCGTCACACTGGCCGCTCTCCTCTCTGAAACGGTTGTACTTATCATCTGCAAAGCTATGTCGCGTGCTGCGGTATGCGGAGACAATAAAAGCACCATAGTAGAACACAGATGAAGTTTCTAATTTGATGTAATAGCCAGTAAGAAGTAGTACAACTCAGGTTTTAGGTATCGATTATTGACTTTTTTGCTGGCTTTGGTGCCTTGGACACGAGCTAGGACCTTAAGATTCTGCATGAAAGGAGGACTAGCAGCCGAGTTGCACGGGAGAATGTTAAAAGTGTTCTTATGTAGTATAAACGTGATAAATCCGTCCGTTTTCGTAATTTGTTATCGAATCGACTTAAAGCCAGATCGTCACATTGGCCATCTCCTCTCTGAAACAGTAGTACTTATCGCCTGCAAAGCTATTTCACGTGCTGCGGTATGCGGAGACAATAAAAGCACCATAGTATAACACAGATGAAGCTTCTAAGTTGATGTAATAGCCAGTAAGAAGTAGTACAATTCAAGTTTTAAGTATCGATTATTGACTTTTTACACTTCTTCGGTGCATTGGACATGAGCTAGGAACTTCACATTTTGCATGAAAGGAGGACTAGCAGCCGAGTTGCACGGGAGAATATGAAAAGTTTTCATATGTAGTAAAAACCTGAGAAATCCGTCAGTTTTCGTCATTTGTTATCGAATCGACTTCAAGCCAGATCGTCACATTGGCCGCTCTTCTGTCTGAAACGGTTACGTTTAATGTCTGCAAAGCTATGTCGCGTGCTGCTGTATGGGGAGACACTAAAAGCTAATAGTAGAACTCAGATGAAGCTTCTAAGTTGATGTAATAGCCAGTAAGAAGTAGTAGAATTCAAGTTTTAGGTATCGATTATTGACTTTTTACCCTTCTTTGGTGCCTTGGACATGAGCTAGGAACTTTAGATATTGCATGAAACGTGGACTAGCAGCCGAGTTGCACGGGAGAATGTGAAAAGTGTTCATATGTAGGAAAAACCTGAGAAATCCGTCAGTTTTCGTCATTTGTTATCGAATCGACTTCAAGCCAGATCGCCACATTGGCCGCTCTTCTGTCTGAAACGGTTACGTTTATTGTCTGCAAAGCTATGTCGCGTGCTGCGGTATGCGTAGACACTAAAAGCACCATAGTAGAACACAGATGAAGTTTCTAAGTTGATGTAATAGCCAGTAAGAAGTAGTACAACTCAGGTTTTAGGTATCGATTATTGACTTTTTTGCTGGCTTTGGTGCCTTTGACATGAGCTAGGACCTTAAGATTCTGCATGAAAGGAGGACTAGCAGCCGAGTTGCACGGGAGAATGTGAAAAGTGTTCTTATGTAGTAAAAACGTAATAAATCCGTCCGTTTCCGTAATTTGTTATCGAATCGACTTAAAGCCAGATCGTCACATTGGCCATCTCCTCTCTGAAACAGTAGTACTTATCGTCTGCAAAGCTATTTCACGTGCTGCGGTATGCGGAGACAATAAAAGCACCATAGTAGAACACAGATGAAGCTTCTAAGTTGATGTAATAGCCAGTAAGAAGTAGTACAATTCAAGTTTTAAGTATCGATTATTGACTTTTTACGCTTCTTTGGTGCATTGGACATGAGGTAGGAACTTCAGATTTTGCATGGAACGAGGACTAACAGCCGCGTTGCACGGGAGAAAATGAAAAGTGTTCATATGTAGGAAAAACCTGAGAAATCCGTCCGTTTTCGTCATTTGTTATCGAGTCGACTTAAAGCCAGATCGTCACATTGGCCGCTCTTCTGTCTGAAACGGTTACATTTATCATCTGCAAAGCTATGTCGCGTGCTGCGGTATGCGGAGACACAAAAAGCACCATAGTAGAAAACAGATGAAGCTCCTAAGTTGATGTAATAGGTAGTAAGAAGTAGTACAATTCAAGTTTTAGGTATCGATTATTGACTTTTTACATTTCTTTGGTGCCTTGGACATGAGCTACGGACTTATGAATTTGCATGAAAGGAGGATTAGCAGCCGCGTTGAGCCTGAGAATGTGAAAAGTGTTCATATGTAGTAAAAACCTGAGAAATCCTTCCGTTTTCGTCATATGTTATCAAATCGACTTAAAGAAAGATCGTCACATTGGCCGCTCTTCTGTCTGAAACGGTTACGTTTATCGTCTGCAAAGCTATGTCGCGTGCTGCGTTATGCGGAGACACAAAATGCACCATAGTAGAACACAGATGAAACTACTAAGTTGATGTAATAGCTAGTAAGAAGTAGTACAATTCAAGTTGTAGGTATCGATTATTGACTTTTTACGCTTCTTTGGTGCATTGGACATGAGGTAGGAACTTCAGATTTTGCATGGAACGAGGACTAACAGCCGCGTTGCACGGGAGAATATGAAAAGTGTTCATATGTAGGAAAAACCTGAGAAATCCGTCCGTTTTCGTCATTTGTTATCGAATCGACTTAAACCCAGATCGTCAACATTAGCCGCTCGTCGCTCTGAAACGGTTGTACTTATCGTCTGCAAAGCTATGTCGCGTGCTGCGGCATGCGGAGACACTAAACGCACCATAGTAGAACACAGATGAAAGTTCTAAGTTGATGTAATAGCCAGGAAGAAGTAGTACAATTCAAGTTTTAGGTATCGATTATTGACTTTTTACCCTTCTTTGGTGCGTTGGACATGAGCTAAGAACTTAAGATTTAGCATGAAATTAGGACTATTAGCCAACGTTGCACGGGAGAATGTGAAATGTGTTCATATGTAGTAAAAACCTGAGAAATCCGTCAGTTTTCGTCATTTTAATCGAATCGACTTAAAGCCAGATCGTCGCATTGGCCGCTCTTCTGTCTGAAACGGTTACGTTTATTGTCTGCAAAGCTATGTCGCGTGCTGCGGTATGCGGAGACACTAAAAGCACCATAGTAGAGCACATATGAAGCTTCTAAGTTGATGTAATAGCCAATAACAAGTAGTACAACTCAGGTTTTAGGTATCGATTATTGACTTTTTTGCTGGCTTTGGTGCCTTGGACATGAGCTAGGACCTTAAGATTCTGCATGAAGGGAGGTCTATCAGCCGCGTTACACGGGAGAATGTGAAAAGTGTTCATATGTATTAAAAACCTGAGAAATCCGTCCGTTTTCGTCATTTGTTATCGAATCGACTTAAAGCCAGATCGTCACATTGGCCGCTCTTCTGCCTGAAACATTTACATTTATCGTCTGCAAAGCTATGTCAGGTGCTGTGGTATGCGGAGACAATAAAAGCACCATAGTAGAACACAGATGAAGCTTGTAAGTTGATGTAATTGCCAGTAAGAAGTAGTACAATTCAAGTTTTAGGTATCGATTATTGGCTTTTTACCCTTCTTTGGTGCATTGGTCATGAGCTAGGAAATTAAGATATTGCATGGAAGGAGGACTAGCAGCCGCGTTACACGGGAGAATGTGAAAAGTGTTCATATGTAGTAAAAATCTGAGAAATCCGTCCATTTTCTTCATTTGTTATCGAATCGACTTAAAGCCAGATCGTCACATTAGCCGCTCTTCGCTCTGATACCGTTGTACTTATCGTCTGCAAAGCTATGTCGCGTGCTGCGGCATGCGGAGACACTAAAAGCACCATAGTAGAACAATGATGAAAGTTCTAAGTTGATGTAATAGCCAGGAAGAAGTAGTACAATTCAAGTTTTAGGTATCGATTATTGACTTTTTACCCTTCTTTGGTGCGTTGGACATGAGCTAAGAACTTAAGATTTAGCATGAAATTAGGACTATTAGCCAACGTTGCACGGGAGAATGTGAAATGTGTTCATATGTAGTAAAAACCTTAGAAAACCGTCCATTTTCGTCATAGGTTATCGAATCGACTTAAAGCCATATCGTCACATTGGCCGATCTTCTGTCTGAAACGGTTACATTTATCATCTGCAAAGCTATGTCGCGTGCTGCGGTAAGCTGAGACACAAAAAGCACCATAGTAGAACACAGATGAAGCTCTTAAGTTGAAGTAATAGCTATTAAAAAGTAGTACAATTAAAGTTTTAGGTATCGATTATTGACTTTTTATTCTTCTTTGGTACCTTGGACATGAGCTAAGAACTTAAGATTTTGCATGAAAGGATGACTAGCGGCCGAGTTGCACGGGAGAATGTGAAAAGTGTTCATATGTAGTAAAAACCTGAGAAATCCGTTCGTTTTCGTCATTTGTTATCGAATCGACTTAAAGCCAGATCGTCACATTGGCCGCTCTTGTCTCTGAAACGGTTGTACTTATCGCCTGCAAAGCTATGTCGCGTGCTGCGGTATGCGGAGACACTAAAACCACCATAGTAGAACACAGATGAAGCATCTAAGTTGATGTAATAGCCAGTAAGAAGTACTACAATTCAAGTTTTACGTACCGATTATTGACTTTTAGCTGGATTTGGCGCCTTGAACATGAGCTAGGACCTTAAGATTTTGCATGAAAGGAGCACTAGCAGCCGCGATGCACGCGAGAATGTGAAAAGCGTTCATATGTAGTAAAAACCTGAGAATTCCGTCCTATTTCGTCATGTGTTATCGAATCGACTTAAAGTCAGATCGTCACATTGGCCGCTCTTCTGTCTGAAACCGTTACGTTTATCGTCTGCAAAGCTATGTCGCGTGCTGCGGTATGCGGAGTCAATAAAAGCACCGTAGTAGAGCACAGATGAAGCTTCTAAGTTGATGTAATAGCCAGTAAGAAGTAGTGCAATTCAAGTTTTAGGTATTGATCATTGACTTTTTACCCTTCTTTGGGGCCTTGGACATAAGCTAAGAATTTAAGATTTTTCATGAACGGAGGACTAGCAGCCGCGTTGCACGGGAGAATGTGAAAAGTTTTCAAATGTAGTAAAAACCTGAGAAATCCGTCCGTATTCTTCATTTGTTATCGAATCGACTTCAAGCCAGATCGTCACATTGGCCGTTCTTCTGTCTGAAACGGTTACGTTTATTGTCTGCAAAGCTATGTCGCGTGCTGCGGTATGCGGACACACTAAAAGCACCATAGTAGAACACAGATGAAGTTTCTAAGTTGATGTAATATCCAGTAAGAAGTAGTACAACTCAGGTTTTAGGTATCGATTATTGACTTTTTTGCTGGCTTTGGTGCCTTGGACATGAGCTAGGACCTTAAGATTCTGCATGAAAGGAGGACTAGCAGCCGAGTTGCACGGGAGAATGTAAAAAGTGTTCTTATGTAGTAAAAACCTGAGAAATCCGTCAGTTTTCTTCATTTGTTATCGAATCGACTTAAAGTCAGATCGTCACATTGGCCGCTCTTCTGTTTGAAACGGATACATTTATCGTCTGCAAAGCTATGTCACGCGCTGCGGTATGCCGAGACACTAAAAGCACCATAGTAGAGCACAGATGAAGCTACTAAGTTGATGTAATAGCCAGTAAGAAGTAGTACAATTCAAGTTTTAGGTATCGATTATTGACTTTTTACCCTTCTTTGGTGCCTTGGACATGAGCTAAGAACTTAAGATTTTTCATGAAAGGAGGACTAGCTGCCGAGTTGCACGGGAGAATGTCAAAAGTGTTCATATGTAGTAAAAACCTGATAAATCCGTCCGTTTCCGTAATTTGTTATCGAATCGACTTAAAGCCAGATCGTCACATTGGCCGCCCTCCTCTCTGAAACAGTTGTACTTATCGTCTGCAAAGCTATGTCAAGTGCTGCGGTATGTGGAGACAATAAAAGCACCATAGTAGAAAACAGATGAAGCTTCTAAGTTGATGTAATAGCCAGTAAGAAGTAGTACAATTCAAGTTTTAGTTATCGATTATTGACTTTTTACCCTTCTTTGATGCCTTGGACATGAGCTAGGAACTTAAGATTTTGCATGGAAGGAGGACTAGCAGCCGCGTTGCACAGGAGAATGTGAAAAGTGTTCATATGTAGTAAAAACCTGAGAAATCCGTCAGTTTTTGTCATTTTAATCGAATCAACTTAAAGCCAGATCGTCGCATTGGCCGCTCTTCTGTCTGAAACGGTTACGTTTATCGTCTGCAAAGCTATGTCGCGTGCTGCGGTATGCGGAGACACTAAAAGCTCCATAGTAGAGCACATATGAAGCTTCTAAGTTGATGTAATAGCCAATAAGAAGTAGTACAACTCAGGTTTTAGGTATCGATTAATGACTTTTTTGCTGGCTTTGGTGCCTTGGACATGAGCTAGGACCTTAAGATATTGCATGGAAGGAGGACTAGCAGCCGCGTTACACGGGAGAATGTGAAAAGTGTTCATATGTAGTAAAAATCTGAGAAATCCGTCCATTTTCTTCATTTGTTATCGAATCGACTTAAAGCCAGATCGTCACATTAGCCGCCCTTCGCTCTGATACGGTTGTACTTATCGTCTGCAAAGCTATGTCGCGTGCTGCGGCATGCGGAGACACTAAAAGCACCATAGTAGAACACAGATGAAGGTTCTAAGTTGATGTAATAGCCAGGAAGAAGTAGTACAATTCAAGTTTTAGGTATCGATTATTGACTTTATACCCTTCTTTGGTGCGTTGGACATGAGCTAAGAACTTAAGATTTAGCATGAAATTAGGACTATTAGCCACGTTGCACGGGAGAATGTGAAAAGTGTTCATATGTAGTAAAAACCCTAGAAATCCGACCGTTTTCGTCATACGTTATCGAATCGACTTAAAGCCAGACCGTCACATTGGCCGCTCTTCTGTCTGAAACGGTTACATTTATCGTCTGCAAAGCTATGTCGCGTGCTGCAGTATGCGGAGACACAAAAAGCACCATTGTAGAACACAGATGAATCTCCTAAGTTGATGTAATAGCTAGTAAGAAGTAGTACAATTCAAGTTTTAGGTATCGATTATTGACTTTTTACACTTCTTTGGTGCCTTGGACATGAGCTAGGGACTTATGATTTTGCATGAAAGGAGGACTAGCAGACGTGTTGCATGGGAGAATGTGAAAAGTGTTCATATGTAGGAAAAACCTGAGAAATCCGTCAGTTTTCGTCATTTGTTATCGAATCGACTTAAAGCCAGATCGTCACATTGGCCGCTCTTCTGTCTGATACGGTTACGTTTATTGTCTGCAAAGCTATGTCGCGTGCTGCGGTATGCGGAGACACTATAAGCACCATAGTAGAACACAGACGAAGCTTCTAAGTTGATGTAATAGCCAGTAAGAAGTAGTACAACTCAGGTTTTAGGTATCGATTATTGACTTTTTTGCTGGCTTTGGTGCCTTGGACATGAGCTAGGACCTTAAGATTATGCATGAAATTATGACTAGCCGCCACGTTGCACGTGAGAATGTGAAAAGGTCTCATATGTAGTAAAAACCTGAGAAATCCGTCCGTTTTCGTCATTTGTTATCGAATCGACTTAAAGCCAGATCGTCACATTCGCCGCTCTTGTCTCTGAAACGGTTGTACTTATCGTCTGCAAAGCTATGTCGCGTGCTGCGGTATGCGGAGACACTAAAAACACCATAGTATAACACAGATGAAGCATCTATGTTGATGTAATAGCCAGTAAGAAGTACTACAATTCAAGTTTTACGTACCGATTATTGACTTTTAGCTGGCTTTGGTGCCTTGGACATGAGCTAGTACCTTAAGATTTTGCATGAAAGGAGCACTAGCAGCCGCGTTGCAAGCAAGAATGTGAAAAGTGGTCATATGTAGCAAAAACCTGAGAAATCCGTCCGTTTTCGTCATTTGTTATCCAATCGACTTAAAGCCAGATCGTCACATTGGCCGCTCTTCTGTCTGAAACGGATACATTTATCGTCTGCAAAGCTATGTCGCGTGCTGCGGTATGCGGAGACAATAAAAGTACCATAGAAGAACACAGATGAAACTTCTAAGTTGATGTAATAGCCAGTAAGATGTAGTACAATTCAAGTTTTAGGTACCGATTATTGACTTTTTACCCTTCTTTGGTGCCTTGGACATGAGCTAGGAACTAAAGATATTGCATGAAACGTGGACTAGCAGCCGAGTTGCACGGGAGAATGTGAGAAGTGTTCATATGTAATAAAAATCTGAGAAATCCGTCCATTTTCTTCATTTGTTATCGAATCGACTTAAAGCCAGATCGTAACATTAGCCGCTCTTCGCTCTGAAACGGTTGTACTTATCGTCTGCAAAGCTATGTCGCGTGCTGCGGTATGCGGAGACACTAAAAGCTCCATAGTAGAGCACATATGAAGCTTCTAAGTTGATGTAATAGCCAATAAGAAGTAGTACAACACAGGTTTTAGGTATCGATTATTGACTTTTTTGCTGGCTTTGGTGCCTTGGACATGAGCTAGGACCTTAAGATATTGCATGGAAGGAGGACTAGCAGCCGCGTTACACGGGAGAATGTGAAAAGTGTTCATATGTAGTAAAAATCTGAGAAATCCGTCCATTTTCTTCATTTGTTATCGAATCGACTTAAAGCCAGATCGTCACATTAGCCGCCCTTCGCTCTGATACGGTTGTACTTATCGTCTGCAAAGCTATGTCGCGTGCTGCGGCATGCGGAGACACTAAAAGCACCATAGTAGAACACAGATGAAGGTTCTAAGTTGATGTAATAGCCAGGAAGAAGTAGTACAATTCAAGTTTTAGGTATCGATTATTGACTTTATACCCTTCTTTGGTGCGTTGGACATGAGCTAAGAACTTAAGATTTAGCATGAAATTAGGACTATTAGCCACGTTGCACGGGAGAATGTGAAAAGTGTTCATATGTAGTAAAAACCCTAGAAATCCGACCGTTTTCGTCATAGGTTATCGAATCGACTTAAAGCCAGACCGTCACATTGGCCGCTCTTCTGTCTGAAACGGTTACATTTATCGTCTGCAAAGCTATGTCGCGTGCTGCAGTATGTGGAGACACAAAAAGCACCATTGTAGAACACAGATGAATCTCCTAAGTTGATGTAATAGCTAGTAAGAAGTAGTACAATTCAAGTTTTAGGTATCGATTATTGACTTTTTCACTTCTTTGTTGCCTTGGACATGAGCTAGGGACTTATGATTTTGCATGAAAGGAGGACTAGCAGACGTGTTGCATGGGAGAATGTGAAAAGTGTTCATATGTAGGAAAAACCTGAGAAATCCGTCAGTTTTCGTCATTTGTTATCGAATCGACTTAAAGCCAGATCGTCACATTGGCCGCTCTTCTGTCTGATATGGTTACGTTTATTGTCTGCAAAGCTATGTCGCGTGCTGCGGTATGCGGAGACACTAGAAGCACCATAGTAGAACACAGACGAAGCTTCTAAGTTGATGTAATAGCCAGTAAGAAGTAGTACAACTCAGGTTTTAGGTATCGATTATTGACTTTTTTGCTGGCTTTGGTGCCTTGGACATGAGCTAGGAACTTAAGATTTTGCATGAAAGGATGACTAGCCGCCACGTTGCACGTGAGAATGTGAAAAGGACTCATATGTAGTAAAAACCTGAGAAATCCGTCCGTTTTCGTCATTTGTTATCGAATCGACTTAAAGCCAGATCGTCACATTCGCCGATCTTGTCTCTGAAACGGTTGTACTTATCGTCTGCAAAGCTTTCTCGCGTGCTGCGGTATGCGGAGACACTAAAAACACCATAGTATAACACAGATGAAGCATCTATGTTGATGTAATAGCCAGTAAGAAGTACTACAATTGAAGTTTTACGTACCGATTATTGACTTTTAGCTGGCTTTGGTGCCTTGGACATGAGCTAGTACCTTAAGATTTTGCATGAAAGGAGCACTAGCAGCCGCGTTGCAAGCAAGAATGTGAAAAGTGGTCATATGTAGCAAAAACCTGAGAAATCCGTCCGTTTTCGTCATTTGTTATCCAATCGACTTAAAGCCAGATCGTCACATTGGCCGCTCTTCTGTCTGAAACGGATACATTTATCGTCTGCAAAGCTATGTCGCGTGCTGCGGTATGCGGAGACAATAAAAGTACCATAGAAGAACACAGATGAAACTTCTAAGTTGATGTAATAGCCAGTAAGATGTAGTACAATTCAAGTTTTAGGTACCGATTATTGACTTTTTACCCTTCTTTGGTGCCTTGGACATGAGCTAGGAACTAAAGATATTGCATGAAACGTGGACTAGCAGCCGAGTTGCACGGGAGAATGTGAGAAGTGTTCATATGTAATAAAAATCTGAGAAATCCGTCCATTTTCTTCATTTGTTATCGAATCGACTTAAAGCCAGATCGTAACATTAGCCGCTCTTCGCTCTGAAACGGTTGTACTTATCGTCTGCAAAGCTATGTCGCGTGCTGCGGCATGCGGAGACACTAAAAGCACCATAGTAGAACACAGATGAAGCTTCTAAGTTGATGTAATAGCCTGGAACAAGTAGTACAATTCAAGTTTTAGGTACCGATTATTGACTTTTTACCCTTCTTTGGTGCCTTGGACATGAGCTAGGAACTTAAGATATTGCATGAAACGTGGACTAGCATCCGAGTTGCACGAGAGAATGTGAAAAGTGTTCATATGTAGTAAAAACCCTAGAAATCCGTCCGTTTTCGTCATAGGTTATCGAATCGACTTAAAGCCAGACCGCCACATTGGCCGCTCTTCTGTCTGATACGGTTACATTTATCGTCTGCAAAGCTATGTCGCGTGCTGCAGTATGCGGAGACACAAAAAGCACCATTGTAGAACACAGATGAATCTCCTAAGTTGATGTAATAGCTAGTAAGAAGTAGTACAATTCAAGTTTTAGGTATCGATTATTGACTTTTTACACGTCTTTGGTGCCTTGGACATGAGCTAGGGACTTATGATTTTGCATGAAAGGAGGACTAGCAGACGCGTTGCATGGGAGAATGTGAAAAGTGTTCATATGTAGGAAACACCTGAGAAATCCGTCAGTTTTCGTCATTTGTTATCGAATCGACTTAAAGCCAGATCGTCACATTGGCCGCTCTTGTGTCTGAAACGGTTACGTTTATTGTCTGCAAAGCTATGTCGCGTGCTGCGGTATGCGGAGACACTAAAAGCACCATAGTAGAACACAGACGAAGCTTCTAAGTTGATGTAATAGTCAGTAAGAAGTAGTACAACTCAGGTTTTAGGTATCGATTATTGACTTTTTTGCTGGCTTTGGTGCCTTGGACATGAGCTAGGACCTTAAGATTTTGCATGAAAGGATGACTAGCAGCCACGTTGCACGTGAGAATGTGAAAAGGTCTCATATGTAGTAAAAACCTGAGAAATCCGTCCGTTTTCGTCATTTGTTATCGAATCGACTTAAAGCCAGATCGTCACATTGGCCGCTCTTGTCTCTGAAACGGTTGTACTTATCGTCTGCAAAGCTATGTCGCGTGCTGCGGTATGCGGAGACACTAAAAACGCCATAGTAGAACACAGATGAAGCATCAAAGTTGATGTAATAGCCAGTAAGAAGTACTACAATTCAAGTTTTACGTACCGATTATTGACTTTTAGCTGGCTTTGGTGCCTTGGACATGAGCTAGTACCTTAAGATTTTGCATGAAAGGAACACTAGCAGCCGCGTTGCAAGCAAGAATGTGTAAGGTGGTCATATGTAGCAAAAACCTGAGAAATCCGTCCGTTTTCGTCATTTGTTATCCAATCGACTTAAAGCCAGATCGTCACATTAGCCGCTCTTCGCTTTGAAACGGTTGTACTTATCGTCTGCAAAGCTATGTCGCGTGCTGCGGCATGCGGAGACACTAAAAGCACCATAGTAGAACACAGATGAAGGTTCTAAGTTGATGTAATAGCCAGGAAGAAGTAGTACAATTCAAGTTTTAGGTATCGATTATTGACTTTTTACCCTTCTTTGGTGCGTTGGACATGAGCTAAGAACTTAAGATTTTTCATGAAATTAGAACTATTAGCCACGTTGCACGGGAGAATGTGAAAAGTGTTCATATGTAGTAAAAACCTTAGAAATCCGTCCGTTTTCGTCATAGGTTATCGAATCGACTTAAAGCCAGATCGTCACATTGGCCGCTCTTCTGTCTGAAACGGATACATTTATCGTCTGCAAAGCTATGTCGCGTGCTGCGGTATGCGGAGACATTAAAAGTACCATAGAAGAACAAGATGAAGCTTCTAAGTTGATGTAATAGCCAGTATGATGTAGTACAATTCAAGTTTTAGGTACCGATTATTGATTTTTTACCCTTCTTTGGTGCCTTGGACATGAGCTAGGAACTTAAGATATTGCATGAAACGTGGACTATCAGCCGATTTGGACGGGAGAATGTGAAAAGTGTTCATATGTAGTAAAAACCCTAGAAATCCGTCCGTTTTCGTCATAGGTTATCGAATCGACTTAAAGCCAGATCGTCACATTGGCCGCTCTTCTGTCTGAAACGGTTACATTTATCGTCTGCAAAGCTGTGTCGCGTGCTGCGGTATGCGGAGACAAAAAAATGCACCATAGTAGAACACAGATGAAGCTCCTAAGTTGATGTTATAGCTGGTAAGAAGTAGTACAATTCAAGTTTAGGTATCGATTATTGACTTTTTACCCTTCTTTAGTGCCTTGGACATGAGCAAGGGACTTGTGATTTTGCATGAAAGGAGGACTAGCAGCCGCGTTGCATGGGAGAATGTGAAAAGTGTTCATATGTAGGAAAAACCTGAGAAATCCGTCCGTTTTCGTCATTTGTTATCGAGTCGACTTAAAGCCAGATCGTCACCTTGGCCGCTCTTCTGTCTGAAACGGTTACATTTATCGTCTGCAAAGCTATGTCGAGTGCTGCAGTATGCGGAGACACAAAAAGCAGCATAGTAGAACACAGATGAATCTCCTAAGTTGATGTAATAGCTAGTAAGAAGTAGTACAATTTAAGTTTTAGGTATCGATTATTGACTTTTTACCCTTCTTTGGTGCCTTGGACATGAGCTAGGGACTTACGATTTTGCATGAAAGGAGGCTAGCAGACGCGTTGCATGGGAGAATGTGAAAAGTGTTCATATGTAGTAAAAACCTGAGAAATCCGTCAGTTTTCGTCATTTGTTATCGAATCGACTTAAAGCCAGATCGTCACATTGGCCGCTCTTCTGTCTGAAACGGTTACGTTTATTGTCTGCAAAGCTATTTCGCGTGCTGCGATATGCGGAGACACTAAAAGCACCATAGTAGAACACAGATGAAGCTTCTAAGTTGATGTAATAGCCAGTAAGAAGTAGTAAAACTCTGGTTTTAGGTATCGATTATTGACTTTTTTGTTGGCTTTGGTGCCTTGGACATGAGCTAGGACCTTACGATATTGCATGAAAGGATGACTAGCAGCCACGTTGCACGTGAGAATGTGTAAAGGTCTCATATGTAGTAAAAACCTGAGAAATCCGTCCGTTTTCGTCATTTGTTATCGAATCGACTTAAAGCCAGATCGTCACATTGGCCGCTCTTGTCTCTGAAACGGTTGTACTTATCGTCTGCAAAGCTATGTCGCGTGCTGCGGTATGCGGAGACACTAAAAACACCATAGTAGAACACAGATGAAGCATCTAAGTTGATGTAATAGCCAGTAAGAAGCACTACAATTCAAGTTTTACGTACCGATTATTGACTTTTAGCTGGCTTTGGTGCCTTTGACATGAGCTAGGAACTAAAGGTATTGCATGAAACGTGGACTAGCAGCCGAGTTGCACGCAAGAATGTGAAAAGTGTTCATATGTAGCAAAAACCTGAGAAATCCGTCCGTTTTCGTCATTTGTTATCGAATCGACTTAAAGCCAGATCGTCACATTGGCCGCTCTTCTGTCTGAAACGGATACATTTATCGTCTGCAAAGCTATGTCATTTGCTGCGGTATGCGGAGGCAATAAAAGTACCATAGAAGAACACAGATGAAGCTTCTAAGTTGATGTAATAGCCAGTAATATGTCGTACAATTCAAGTTTTAGGTACCGATTATTGACTTTTTACCCTTCTTTGGCGCCTTGGACATGAGCTAGGAACTAAAGGTATAGCATGAAACGTGGACTAGCAGCCGGGTTGCACGGGAGAATGTGAAAAGTGTTCATATGTAGGAAAAACCTGAGAAATCCGTCAGTTTTCGTCATTTGTTATCGAATCGACTTAAAGCCAGATCGTCACATTGGCCGCTCTTCTGTCTGATACGGTTACGTTTATTGTCTGCAAAGCTATGTCGCGTGCTGCGGTATGCGGAGAAACTAAAAGCTCATAGTTGAACACAGATGAAGCTTCTAAGTTGATGTAATAGCCAGTAAGAAGTAGTAGAATTCAAGTTTTAGGTATCGATTATTGACTTTTTACCCTTCTTTGGTGCCTTGGACATGAGCTAGGAACTTAAGATATTGCATGAAACGTGGACTAGCAGCCGAGTTGCACGGGGGAATGTGAAAAGTGTTCATATGTAGGAAAAACCTGAGAAATCCGTCCGTTTTCGTCATTTGTTATCGAGTCGACTTAAAGCCAGATCGTCACTTTGGTCGCTCTTCTGTCTGGAACGGTTACATTTATCATCTGCAAAGCTATGTCGCGTGCTGCGGTATGCGGAGACACAAAAAGCACCATAGTAGAAAACAGATGAAGCTCCTAAGTTGATGTAATAGGTAGTAAGAAGTAGTACAATTCAAGTTTTAGGTATCGATAATTGACTTTTTACATTTCTTTGGTGCCTTGGTCATGAGCTAGGATCTTAAGATTTTGCATGGAAGGAGGACTAGCAGCCGCGTTGCACGGGAGAATGTGAAAAGTGTTCATATGTAGTAAAAACCTGAGAAATCCGTCAGTTTTCGTCATTTGTTATCCAATCGACTTAAAGCCAGATCGTCACATTGGCCGCTCTTGTCTCTGAAACCGTTGTACTCATCGTCTGCAAAGCTATGTCGCGTGCTGCGGTATGCGGAGACACTAAAAGTACCATAGAACAGCACAGATGAAGCTTCTAAGTTGATGTAATAGCCAGTACGATGTAGTACAATTCAAGTTTTAGGTGTCGATTATTGACTTTTTACCCTTCTTTGGTGCCTTGGACATGAGCTAGGAACGTAAGATATTGCATGAAACGTGGACTAGCAGCCGAGTTGCACGGGAGTATGTGAAAGGTGTTCATGTGTAGTAAAAACCTGAGAAATCCGTACGTTTTCGTCATTTGTTATCGAATCGACTTAAGGCCAGATCGTCACATTTGCCGCTCTTCTGTCTGAAACGGTTACGTTTATTGTCTGCAAAGCTATGTCGCGTGCTGCGGTATGCGGAGGCACTAAAAGCACCATAGTAGAACACAGATGAAGCTTCTAAGTGGATGTAATAGCCAGTAAGAAGTAGTACAATTCAAGTTTTAAGTATCGATTATTCACTTTTTACCCTTCTTTGGTGCATTGGACATGAGCTAGGAACTTCAGTTTTTGCATGGAAGGAGGACTAGCAGCCGCGTTGCACGGGAGTATGTGAAAAGTGTTCATATGTAGTAAAAACCTGAGTAATCCGTCCGTTTTCGTCATTTGTTATCGAGCCGACTTAAAGCCAGATCGTCACCTTGGCCGCTCTACTGTCTGAAACGGTTACATTTATCGTCTGCAAAGCTATGTCGCGTGCTGCGGTATACGGAGACACTAAAAGCACCATAGTAGAACACAGATGAAGCTTCTAAGTTGATGTAATAGCCAGTAAGAAGTAGTAAAACTCAGGTTTTAGGTATCGATTATTGACTTTTTTGCTGGCTTTGGTGCCTTGGACATGAGCTAGGACCTTAAGATTTTGCATGAAAGGATGACTAGCAGCCACGTTGCACGTGAGAATGTGAAAAGGTCTCATATGTAGTAAAAACCTGAGAAATCCGTCCTTTTTCGTCATTTGTTATCGAATCGACTTAAAGCCAGATCGTCACATTGGCAGCTCTTGTCTCTGAAACGGTTGTACTTATCGTCTGCAAAGCTATGTCGCGTGCTGCGGTATGCGGAAAAAATAAAAACACCATAGTAGAACACAGATGAAGCATCTAAGTTGATGTAATAACCAGTAAGAAGTACTACAATTCAAGTCTTATGTACCGATTATTGACATTTAGCTGGCTTTGGTGTCTTGGACATGAGCTAGGACCTTAAGATTTTGCATGAAAGGAGCACTAGCAGCCGCGTTGCACGCGAGAATGTGAAAAGTGTTCATATGTAGTAAAAACCTGAGAAATCCGTCAGTTTTCGTCATTTGTTATCGAATCGACTTAAAGCCAGATCGTCACATTGGCCGCTCTTCTGTCTGAAACGGTTACGTTTATTGTCTGCAAAGCTATGTCGCGTGCTGCGGTATGCCGAGACACTAAAAACACCATAGTAGAACACAGATGAAGCTTCTAAGTTGATGTAATAGGCAGTAAGAAGTACTACAATTCAAGTTTTACGTATCGATTATTGACTTTTTAGCTAGCTTTGGTGCCTTGGACATGAGCTAGGACCTTAAGATTTTGAATGAAAGGAAAACTAGCAGCCGTGTTGCACGCGAGAATGTGAAAAGTATTCATATGTAGTAAAAACCTGAGAAATCCGTCCGTTTTCGTCATTTGTTATCCAATCGACTTAAAGCCAGATCGTCACATTGGCCGCTCTTCTGTCTGAATAGGGATACATTTATCGCCTGAAAAGCTATGTCGCTTGCTGCGGTATGCGGAGACACTAAAAGTACCATAGAACAGCACAGATGAAGCTTCTAAGTTGATGTAATAGCCAGTACGATGTAGTACAATTCAAGTTTTAGGTGTCGATTATTGACTTTTTACCCTTCTTTGGTGCCTTGGACATGAGCTAGGAACGTAAGATATTGCATGAAACGTGGACTAGCAGCCGAGTTGCACGGGAGAATGTGAAAGGTGTTCATGTGTAGTAAAAACCTGAGAAATCCGTACGTTTTCGTCATTTGTTATCGAATCGACTTAAGGCCAGATCGTCACATTTGCAGCTCTTCTGTCTGAAACGGTTACGTTTATTGTCTGCAAAGCTATGTCGCGTGCTGCGGTATGCGGAGTCACTAAAAGCACCATAGTAGAACACAGACGAAGCTTCTAAGTGGATGTAATAGCCAGTAAGAAGTAGTACAATTCAAGTTTTAAGTATCGATTATTCACTTTTTACCCTTCTTTGGTGCATTGGACATGAGCTAGGAACTTCAGTTTTTGCATGGAAGGAGGACTAGCAGCCGCGTTGCACGGGAGTATGTGAAAAGTGTTCATATGTAGTAAAAACCTGAGTAATCCGTCCGTTTTCGTCATTTGTTATCGAATCGACTTAAAGCCAGATCGTCACATTGGCCGCTCTTCTGTCTGAAACGGTTAAATTTATCGTCTGCAAAGCTATGTCGCGTGCTGCGGTATGCGGAGACACTAAAAGCACCATAGTAGAACACAGATGAAGCTTCTAAGTTGATGTAATAGCCAGTAAGAAGTAGTAGAATTCAAGTTTTAGGTATCGATTATTGACTTTTTACCCTTCTTTGGTGCCTTGGACATGAGCTATGAACTTATGATTTTGCATGAAAGAAGCACTAGCAGCCGCGTTGAACGGGAGAATGTGAAAAGTGTTCATATGCAGAAAAAACCTGAGAAATCCGTCCGTTTTCGTCCTTTGTTATCGAATCGACTTAAAGACAGATCGTCACATTGGCCGCTCTAGTGTCTGAAACGGTTACATTTATAGTCTGCAAAGCTATGTCGCGTGCTGCGGTATGCGGAGACACTAAAAGCACTTTAGTAGAACACAGATTAAGCTTCTAAGTTGATGTAATAGCCAGTAAGAAGTACTACAATTCAAGTTTTAGTTATCGATTATTGACTTTTTACCCTTCTTTGATCCCTTGGACATAAGCTACGAACTTAAGATTTTGCATGAACGGAGCACTAGCAGCCGCGTTGCACGGGAGAATGTGAAAACTTTTCATATGTAGTAAAAACCTGAGAAATCCGTCAGTTTTCGTCATTTGTTATCGAATCGACTGAAAGCCAGATCGTCACATTGGCCGCTCTTCTGTCTGAAACGGTTACATTTATTGTCTGCAAAGCTATGTCGCGTGCTGCGGTATGTGGAGATACTAAAAGCACCATAGTAGAA
Source organism: Schistocerca gregaria (assembly GCF_023897955.1). Taxonomy (NCBI): domain Eukaryota; kingdom Metazoa; phylum Arthropoda; class Insecta; order Orthoptera; family Acrididae; genus Schistocerca; species Schistocerca gregaria. The sequence goes on from NW_026061759.1 coordinate 103,617, forward strand.
CACAGATGAAGCTTCAAAGTTGATGTAATAGCCAGTAATAAGTAGTACAACTCAGGTCTTAGGTATCGATTATTGACTTTTTTGCTGGCTTTGCTGCCTTGGACATGAGCTAGGACCTTAAGATTCTGCATGAAAGGAGTACTAGCAGCCGAGTTGCACGGGAGAATGTGAAAAGTGTTCATATGTAGTAAAAACCTGAGAAATCCGTCCGTATTCGTCATTTGTTATCGAATCGACTTAAAGCCAGATCGTCACATTGGCCATCTCCTCTCTGAAACAGTAGTGCTTATCGTCTGCAAAGCTATTTCACGAGCTGCGGTATGCGGAGACACCAAAAGCACCATAGTAGAACACAGATGAAGCTTCTAAGTTGATGTAATAGCCAGTAAGAAGTAGTACAACTCAGGTTTTAGGTATCGATTATTGACTTTTTTGCTGGCTTTGGTGCCTTGGACATGACCTAGGACCTTAAGATTCTTTATGAAAGGAGGACTAGCAGCCGAGTTGCACGGGAGAATGTGAAAAGTGTTCTTATGTAGTAAAAACGTGATAAATCCGTCCGTTTTCGTAATTTGTTATCGAATCGACTTAAAGGCAGATCATCACATTGGCCATCTCCTCTCTGAAACAGTTGTACTTATCGTCTGCAAAGCTATGTCAGGAGCTGCGGTATGCGGAGACAATAAAAGCACCATAGTAGTACACAGATGAAGCTTCTAAGTTGATGTAATAGCCATTAAGAAGTAGTACATTTCAAGTTTTAATTATCGATTGTTGACTTTTTACCCTTCTTTGGTGCATTGGACATGAGCTAGGAACTTCAGATTTTGAATGGAAGGAGGGCTAGCAGCCGCGTTGCACGGGAGAATGTGGAAAGTGTTCATATGTAGTTAAAACTTGAGAAATCCGTCCGTTTTCGTCATTTGTTATCGAATCGACTTAAAGCCAGATCGTCACATTGGCCGCTCTTCTGTCTGAAACGGTTACGTTTATCGACTGCAAAGCTATGTCGCGTGCTGCGGAATGCGGAGACACTAAAAGCATTTTAGTAGAACACAGATTAAGCTTCTAAGTTGATGTAATAGCCAGTAAGAAGTACTACAATTCAAGTTTTAGTTATCGATTATTGACTTTTTACCCTTCTTTGATCCCTTGGACATGAGCTACGAACTTAAGATTTTGCATGAAAGGAGCACTAGCAGCCGCGTTGCACGGGAGAATGAGAAAAGTGTTCATATGTAGTAAAAACCTGAGAAATCCGTCCGTTTTCGGCATTTGTTATCGAATCGACTTAAAGCCAGATCGTCACATTGGCCGCTCTTCTGTCTCAAACGGATACATTTATTGTCTGCAAAGCTATGTCGCGTGTTGTGGTTTGCGTAGACACTAAAAGTACCATAGAAGAACACAGATGAAGCTTCTAAGATGATGTAATAGCCAGTAAGGAGTAGTACAATTGAAGTTTCAGGTATCGATTATTGACTTTTTACCCTTCTTTGGTGCCTTGGACATGAGCTAGGAACTTAAGATATTGCATGAATTGAGGACTAGCAGCCGAGTTGCACGGGAGAATGCGAAAAGTGTTCATATTTAGTAAAAACCTGAGAAATCCGTCCTTTTTCGTCATTTGTTATCGAATCGACTTAAAGCCAGATCGTCACATTGGCCGCTCTTCTGTCTGAAACGGATACATTTATCGTCTGCAAAGCTATGTCGCGTGCTGCGGTATGCGGAGACACTAAAAGCACTTTAGTAGAACACAGATTAAGCTTCTAAGTTGATGTAATAGCCAGTAAGAAGTACTAGAATTCAAGTTTTAGTTATCGATTATTGACTTTTTACCCTTCTTTGATCCCTTGGACATGAGCTACGAACTTAAGATTTTGCATGAAAGGAGCACTAGCAGCCGCGTTGCATGGGAGAATGTGAAAAGTGTTCATATGTAGTAAAAACCTGAGAAATCCGTCCATTTTGTCATTTGTTATCGAATCGACTTAAAGCCAGATCGTCACATTGGCCATCTCCTCTCTGAAACAGTTGTACTTATCTTCTGCAAAGCTATGTCACGAGCTGCGGTATGCGGAGACAATAAAAGCACCATAGTAGTACACAGATGAAGCATCTAAGTTGATGTAATAGCCATTAAGAAGTAGTACAATTCAAGTTTTAAGTATCGATTATTGACTTTGTACCCCTCTTTGGTGCATTGGACATGAGCTAGGAACATCAGATTTTGCATGGAAGGAGGACTAGCAGCCGCGTTGCACGGGAGAATGTGAAAAGTGTTCATATGTAGTAAAAACCTGAGAAATCCGTCAGTTTTCGTCATTTGTTATCGAATCGACTTAAAGCCAGATCGTCACATTGGCCGCTCTTCTCTCTGAAACGGTTGTACTTATCGTCTGCAAACCTATGTCGCGCGCAGCGGTATGCGGAGACTCTACATGCACCATAGTAAAACACAGATGAAACTTCTAAGTTGATGTAATAGCCAATAAGAAGTAGTACAATTCAAGTTCTAGGTATCGATTATTGACTTTTTACCCTTCTTTGGTGCCTTGGACATGAGCTAAGAACTTAAGATTTTGCATGAAAGGAGGACTAGCAGCCACGTTGCACGTGAGAATGTTCAAAGTGTTCATATGTAGTAAAAACCTGAGAAATCCGTCAGCTTTCGTCATTTGTTATCGAATCGACTGAAAGCCAGATCGTCACATTGGCCGCTCTTCTGTCTGAAACGGTTACGTTTATTGTCTGCAAAGCTATGTCGCGTGCTGCGGTATGTGGAGACACTAAAAGCACCATAGTAGAACACAGATGAAGCTTCAAAGTTGATGTAATAGCCAGTAATAAGTAGTACAACTCTGGTCTTAGGTATCGATTATTGACTTTTTTGCTGGCTTTGCTGCCTTGGACATGATCTAGGACCTTAAGATTCTGCATGAAAGGAGTACTAGCAGCCGAGTTGCACGGGAGAATGTGAAAAGTGTTCATATGTAGTAAAAACCTGAGAAATCCGTCCGTATTCGTCATTTGTTATCGAATCGACTTAAAGCCAGATCGTCACATTGGCCGCTCTTCTGTCTGAAACGGTTACGTTTATCCACTGCAAAGCTATGTCGCGTGCTGCGGTATGCGGAGACACTAAAAGAACTTTAGTAGAACACAGATTAAGCTTCTAAGTTGATGTAATAGCCAGTAAGAAGTACTACAATTCAAGTTTTAGTTATCGATTATTGACTTTTTACCCTTCTTTGATCCCTTGGACATGAGCTTCCAACTTAAGATAATGCATGAAAGGAGCACTAGCAGCCGCGTTGCACGGGAGAATGTGAAAAGCGTTCATATGTAGTAAAAACCTGAGAAATCCGTCCGTTTTCGGCATTTGTTATCGAATCGACTTAAAGCCAGATCGTCACATTGGCCGCTCTTCTGTCTCAAACGGATACATTTATCGTCTGCAAAGCTAAGTCGCGTGCTGTGGTTTGCGTAGACACTAAAAGTACCATAGAAGAACACAGATAAAGCTTCTAAGATGATGTAATACCCAGTAAGGAGTAGTACAATTGAAGTTTATGTATCGATTATTGACTTTTTACCCTTCTTTGGTGCTTTGGACATGAGCTGGGAACTTAAGATATTGCATGAAAGGAGGACTAGCAGCCGAGTTGCACGGGAGAATGTGAAAAGTGTTCATATTTAGTAAAAACCTGAGAAATCCGTCCTTCTTCGTCATTTGTTATCGAATCGACTTAAAGCCCGATCGTCACATTGGCCGCTCTTCTGTCTGAAGCGGATACATTTATCGTCTGCAAAGCTATGTCGCGTGCTGCGGTATGCGGAGACAGTAAAAGCACCATAGTAGAACACAGATGAACCTTCTAAATTGATGTAATAGGCAGTAAGAAGTAGTAGAATTCAAGTTTTAAGTATCGATTATTGGCTTTTTACCCTTCTTTGGTGCCTTGGACATGAGCTAGGAACTTAACATTTTGCATTAAAGGAGGACTAGCAGCTGCGTTGCACAGGCGAATGTGAAAAGCGTTCATATGTAGTAAAAACCTGAGAAATCCATCCGTGTTCGTAATTTGTTATCGAATCGACTTAAAGCCAGATCGTCACATTGGCCGTTCTTCTCTCTGAAACGGTTGTACTTATCGTCTGCAAAGCTATGTCGCGTGCTGCGGTATGCGGGGACACTAAAAGCACCATAGTAGAACACAGATGAATCTGCTTAGGTGATTGCAATAGCCAGTAAGAAATAGTACTATTCAAGTATTAGGTATCGATTATTGACTTTTTAGCTGGCTTTGGTGCCTTGGACATTACCTAGGACTCTAAGATTCTGCATGAAAGGAGGACTAGCAGCCGAGTTGCACGAGAGAATGTGAAAAGTGTTCATATGTAGTAAAAACCTGAGAAATCCGTCCGTTTTCGTTATTTGTTATAGAATCGACTTCAAGCCAGATGGTCACATTAGCCGCTCTTCTGTCTGAAATGGTTCCATTTATCGTCTGCAAAGCTATGTCGCGTGCTGCGGTATGCGGAGACACTAAAAGCACCATAGTAGAACACAGATGAAGCTTCTAAGTTGATGTAATAGCCAGTAAGAAGTAGTACAATTCAAGTTTTAGTTATCGATTATTGACTTTTTAGCCGGCTTTGGTGACTTGAACATTACCTAGGACTTTAAGATTCTGCATGAAAGGAGGACTAGCAGCCGAGTTGCACGAGAGAATGTGAAAAGTGTTCATATGTAGTAAAAACCTGAGAAATCCGTCCGTTTTCGTCATTTGTTATCGAAACGACTTAAGCCAGATCGTCACAATGACCGCTCTTCTCTCTGAAACAGTTGTACTTATCGTCTGCAAAGCTATGTCGCGCGCTGCGGTATGCGAAGACACTAAAAGCACCAAAGTAGAACACAGATGAAGCTTCTAAGTTGATGTAATAGCCAGTAAGAAGTAGCACAATTCTAGTTTTAGGTATCGATTATTGACTTTTTAGCTGGCTTTTTTGCCTTGGACATGAGCTAGGACCGAAAGATTCTGCTTGAAAGGAGGACTAGCAGCCGAGTTGCATGGGGGAATCTGAAAAGTGTTCATATGCAGTAAAAACCTGAGAAATCTGTCCGCTTTCGTCATTTGTTATCGAATCGACTTAAAGACAGATCGCCACATTAGCCGCTCTTCTGTCTGAAACGGTTACATTTATCATCTGCAAAGCTATGTCGCGTGCTGCGGTATGCGGAGACACTAAAAGCACCATAGTAGACCACAGATGAAGCTTCCAAGTTGATGTAATAGCCAGTAAGGTGTAGTAGAATTCAAGTTTTAGGTATCGATTATTGACTTGTTAGCTGGCTTTGGTGCCTTGGACATGAGCTAGGACCTTAAGATTCTGCATGAAATGAGGATTAGCAGCCGAGTTGCATGGGAGAATGTGAAAAGTGTCCATATGTAGTAAAAACTTGAGAAATCCGTCAGTTTTCGTCATTTGTTATCGAATCGACTTAAAGCCAGATCATCACATTGGCCGCTATTCTGTCTGAAACGGTTACATTTATCGTCTGCAAAGCTATGTCGCGTGCTGCGGTATGCGGAGACACTAGAAGCACCATAGTAGACCACAGATGATGCTTCTGGGTTGTTGTAATAGGCAGTAAGATGTAGTAGAATTCAAGTTTTAGGTATCGATTATTGACTTGTTAGCTGGCTTTGGTGCCTTGGACATGAGCTAGGACCTTAAGATTCTGCATGAAAGGAGGATTAGCAGCCGAGTTGCATGGGAGAATGTGAAAAGTGTTCATATGTAGTAAAAACTTGAGAAATCCGTCAGTTTTCGTCATTTGTTATCGAATCGACTTAAAGCCAGATCGTCACATTGGCCGCTCTTCTGTCTGAAACGATTACATTTATCGTCTGCAAAGCTAAGTCGCGTGCTGCGGTATGCGGAGACACTAAAAGCACCGTAGTAGAACACAGATGACGCTTCTAAGTTGATGTAATAGCTAGTAAGAAGTGGTACAATTCAAGTTTTAGGTATCGATTACTGACCTTTTACCCTTCTTTGGTGCCTTGGACAAGAGCTAGGATCTTAAGATTTTGCATGAAAGGAGGACTAGCAGCCGCGTGGCACGGGAGAATGTGAAAAGAGTTCATATGTAGTAAAAACCTGAGAAATACGTCCGTTTTCGTCATTTGTTATGGAATCGACTTAAAGCCAGATCGACACATTGGCCGCTCTTCTCTCTATAAAGGTTGTAATTATCGTCTGCAAAGCTACGTCGCGTGCTGCGGCATGCGGAGACACTAAAAGCACCGTAGTAGAAGACAGATGAAGCTTCTAAGTTGATATAATAGCCAGTAAGAAGTAGTACAATTCAAGTTTTAAGTATCGATTATTGGATTTGTACCCTTCTTTGGTGCCTTGGACATGAGCTAGGAACTTAAGATTTTGCATGAAATGAGGACTAGCCGCCGCGTTGCACGGGAGAATGTGAAAAGTGTTCATATGTAGTAAAAACCTAAGAAATCCGTCCGTTTCGTCATTTGTTATCGAATCGACTTAAAGCCAGATCGTCACATTGGCCGTTCTTCTCTCTGAAACGGTTGTACTTATCGTCTGCAAAGCTATGTCGCGTGCTGCGGTATGCGGGGACACTAAAAGCACCATAGTAGAACGCAGATGAATCTGCTTAGTTGATTGCAATAGCCAGTAAGAAATAGTACTATTCAAGTATTAGGTATCGATTATTGACTTTTAGCTGGCTTTGGTGCCTTGGACATTACCTAGGACTTTAAGATTCTGCATGAAAGGAGGACTAGCAGCCGAGTTGCACGAGAGAATGTGAAAAGTGTTCATATGTAGTAAAAACCTGAGAAATCCGTCCGTTTTCGTCATTTGTTATAGAATCGACTTAAAGCCAGATGGTCACATTAGCCGCTCTTCTGTCCGAAACGGTTCCATTTATCGTCAGCAAAGATATGTCGCGTGCTGCGGTATGCGGAGACACTAAAAGCACCATAGTAGAACACAGATGAAGCTTCTAAGTTGATGTAATAGCCAGTAAGAAGTACTACAATTCAAGTTTTAGTTATCGATTATTGACTTTTTATCCGGCTTTGGTGACTTGGACATTACCTGGGACTTTAAGATTCTGCATGAAAGGAGGACTAGCAGCCGAGTTGCACGAGAGAATGTGAAAAGTGTTCATATGTAGTAAAAACCTGAGAAATCCGTCCGTTTTCGTCATTTGTTATCGAAACGACTTAAGCCAGATCGTCACAATGACCGCTCTTCTCTCTGAAACAGTTGTACTTATCGTCTGCAAAGCTATGTCGCGCGCTGCGGTATGCGAAGACACTAAAAGCACCAAAGTAGAACACACATGAAGCTTCTAAGTTGATGTAATAGCCAGTAAGAAGTAGCACAATTCTAGTTTTAGGTATCGATTATTGACTTTTTAGCTGGCTTTTTTGCCTTGGACATGAGCTAGGACCGAAAGATTCTGCTTGAAAGGAGGACTAGCAGCCGAGTTGCATGGGGGAATCTGAAAAGTGTTCATATGTAGTAAAAACCAGAGAAATCTGTCCGCTTTCGTCATTTGTTATCGAATCGACTTAAAGACAGATCGCCACATTAGCCGCTCTTCTGTCTGAAACGGTTACATTTATCATCTGCAAAGCTATGTCGCGTGCTGCGGTATGCGGAGACACTAAAAGCACCATAGTAGACCACAGATGAAGCTTCCAAGTTGATGTAATAGCCAGTAAGGTGTAGTAGAATTCAAGTTTTAGGTATCGATTATTGACTTGTTAGCTGGCTTTGGTGCCTTGGACATGAGCTAGGACCTTAAGATTCTGCATGAAAGGAGGATTAGCAGCCGAGTTGCATGGGAGAATGTGAAAAGTGTTCATATGTAGTAAAAACTTGAGAAATCCGTCAGTTTTCTTCATTTGTTATCGAATCGACTTAAAGCCAGATCATCACATTGGCCGCTATTCTGTCTGAAACGGTTACATTTATCGTCTGCAAAGCTATGTCGCGTGCTGCGGTATGCGGAGACACTAGAAGCACCATAGTAGACCACAGATGACGCTTCTAGGTTGTTGTAATATCCAGTAAGAAGTAGTACAATTCAAGTTTTAGGTATCGATTATTGCCTTTTTAGCTGGCTTTGGTGCCTTGGACACGAGCTAAGACTTTAAGATTCTGCATGAAAGGAGGACCAGCAGCCGAGTTGCACGGGAGAATGTGAAAAGTGTTCATGTGTAGTAAAAACCTGAGAAATCCGACCGTTTTAGTCATTTGTTATCGAATCGACTTAAAGCCAGATCGTCACATTGGCCGCTATTCTGTCTGAAACGGTTACATTTATCGTCTGCAAAGCTAAGTCGCGTGCTGCGGTATGCGGAGACACTAAAAGCACCATAGTAGAACACAGATGAAGCTTCTAAGTTGATATAATAGCCAGTAAGAAGTAGTACAATTCAAGTTTTATGTATCGATTATTGGCTTTGTACCCTTCTTTGGTGCCTTGGACATGAGCTAGGAACTTAAGATTTTGCATGAAAGGAGGACTAGCCGCCGCGTTGCACGGGAGAATGTGAAAAGTGTTCATATGTAGTAAAAACCTAAGAAATCCGTCCGTTTCGTCATTTGTTATCGAAATGACTTAAAGCCAGATTGTCACATTGGCCGCTCTTCTGTCTGTAACGGTTACATTTATCGTCTGCAAAGCTATGTCGCGTGCTGCGGTATGCGGAGACACTAAAAGAACCATAGTAGAACACAGATGAAGCTCCTGAGTCGATGTAATAGCCAGTGAGAGGTAGTACAATTCAAGTTTTAAATATGGATTATTGACTTTTTACCCTTGTTTGGTGCCTTGGACATGAGCTAGGAACTTAACATTTTGCATGAAAGGAGGACTAGCGGCTGCGTTGCACAGGCGAATGTGAATAGTGTTCATATGTAGTAAAAACCTGAGAAATCCTCCGTGTTCGTCATTTGTTATCGAATCGACTTAAAGATAGATCGTCACATTGGCCGTTCTTCTCTCTGAAACGGTTGTACTTATCGTCTGCAAAGCTATGTCGCGTGCTGCGGTGTGCGGGGACACTAGAAGCACCATAGTAGAACACAGATGAATCTTCTTAGTTGATGCAATTGCCATTAAGAAGTAGTACTATTCAAGTATTGGGTATCGATTATTGACTTTTTAGCTGGCTTTGGTGCCTTGGACATGACCTAGGACCTTAAGATTCTGCATAAGAGGAGGACTAGCAGCCGAGTTGCACGAGAGAATGTGAAAAGTGTTCATATGTAGTAAAAACCTGAGAAATCCGTCCGTTTTCGTCATTTGTTATTGAACCGACTTAAAGCCAGATCGTCACATTGGCCGCTCTTCTGTCTGAAACGATTACATTTATCGTCTGCAAAGCTATGTCGCGTGCTGCGGTATGCGGAGACACTAAAAGCACCATAGTAGACCACAGATGAAGCTTCTAAGTTGATGTAATAGCCAGTAAGAAGTAGTACAATTCAAGTTTTAGTTATCGATTATTGACTTTTTAGCTGGCTTTGGTGCCTTGGACATGACCTAGGACTTTAAGATTCTGCATGAAAGGAGGACTAGCAGCCGAGTTGAACGAGAGAATGTGAAAAGTGTTCATATGTAGTAAAAACCTGAGAAATCCGTCCGTTTTCGTCATTTGTTATCGTAACAACTTAAGCCAGATCGTCGCAATGACCGCTCTTCTCTCTGAAACAGTTGTACTTATCGTCTGCAAAGCTATGTCGCGCGCTGCGGTATGCAAAGACACTAAAAGCACCAAAGTAGAACACAGATGAAGCTTCTAAGTTGATGTAATAGCCAGTAAGAAGTAGCACAATTCTAGTTTTAGGTATCGATTATTGACTTTTTAGCTGGCTTTGGTGCCTTGGACATGAGCTGGGACCGAAAGATTCTGCTTGAAAGGAGGACTAGCAGCCGAGCTGCATGGGAGAATGTGAAAAGTGTTCATATGTAGTAAAAACCTGAGAAATCTGTCCGTTTTCGTCATTTGTTATGGAATCGACTTAAAGCCAGATCGACACATTTGCCGCTCTTCTCTCTATAAAGGTTGTAATTATCGTCTGCAAAGCTACGTCGCGTGCTGCGGCATGCGGAGACACTAAAAGCACCATAGTAGAACACAGATAAAGCTTCTAAGTTGATATAATAGCCAGTAAGAAGTAGTACAATTCAAGTTTTATGTATCGATTATTGGCTTTGTACCCTTCTTTGCTGCCTTGGACATGAGCTAGGAACTTAAGATTTTGCATGAAAGGAGGACTAACAGCCGCGTTGCACGGGAGAATGTGAAAAGTGTTCATATGTAGTAAAAACCTAAGAAATCCGTCCGTTTCGTCATTTGTTATCGAAATGACTTAAAGCCAGATTGTCACATTGGCCGCTCTTCTGTCTGAAACTTTTACATTTATTGTCTGCAAAGCTATGTCGCGTGCTGCGGTATGCGGAGACACTAAAAGAACCATAGTAGAACACAGATGAAGCTCCTGAGTCGATGTAATAGCCAGTGAGAGGTAGTACAATTCAAGTTTTAGATATGGATTATTGACTTTTTACCCTTGTTTGGTGCCTTGGACATGAGCTAGGAACTTAACATTTTGCATGAAAGGAGGACTAGCGGCTGCGTTGCACAGGCGAATGTGAAAAGTGTTCATATGTAGGTATAACCTGAGAAATCCGTCCGTGTTCGTCATTTGTTATCGAATCGACTTAAAGCCAGATCGTCACATTGGCCGCTCTTCTCTCTGATACGGTTGTACTTATCGTCTGCAAAGCTATGTCGCGTGCTGCGGTGTGCGGGGACACTAAAAGCACCATAGTAGAACACAGATGAATCTTCTTAGTTGATGCAATAGCCAGTAAGAAGTAGTACTATTCAAGTATTGGGTATCGATTATTGACTTTTTAGCTGGCTTTGGTGCCTTGGACATGACCTAGGACCTTAAGATTCTGCATGAAAGGAGGACTAGCAGCCGAGTTGCACGAGAGAATGTGAAAAGTGTTCATATGTAGTAAAAACCTGAGAAATCCGTCCGTTTTCGACATTTGTTATTGAACCGACTTAAAGCCAGATGGTCACATTAGCCGCTCTTCTGTCTGAAACGGTTACATTTATCGTCTGCAAAGCTATGTCGCGTGCTGCGGTATGCGGAGACACTAAAAGCACCATAGTAGAACACAGATGAAGCTTCTAAGTTGATGTAATAGCCAGTAAGAAGTAGTAGAATTCAAGTTTTAGGTATCGATTATTGACGTTTTAGCTGGCTTTGGTGCCTTGGACATTACCTAGGAATTTAAGATTCTGCATGAAAGGAGGACTAGCAGCCGAGTTGCACGAGAGAATGTGAAAAGTGTTCATATGTAGTAAAAACCTGAGAAATCCGTCCGTTTTCTTCATTTGTTATCGAAACGACTTAAGCCAGATCGTCACAATGACCGCTCTTCTCTCTGAAACAGTTGTACTTATCGTCTGCAAAGCTATGTCGCGCGCTGCGGTATGCGAAGACACTAAAAGCACCAAAGTAGAACACAGATGAAGATTCTAAGTTGATGTAATAGCCAGTAAGAAGTAGCACAATTCTAGTTTTAGGTTTCGATTATTGACTTTTTAGCTGGCTTTGGTGCCTTGGACATGAGCAAGGACCGAAAGATTCTGCTTGAACAGAGGACTAGCAGCCGAATTGCATGGGAGAATGTGAAAAGTGTTCATATGTAGTAAAAACCTAAGAAATCTGTCCGCTTTCGTCATTTGTTATCGAATCGACTTAAAGACAGATCGCCACATTAGCCGCTCTTCTGTCTGAAACGGTTACATTTACCATCTGCAAAGCTATGTCGCGTGCTGAGTTATGCGGAGACACTAAGAGCACCATAGTATACCACAGATGAAGCTTCTAAGTTGATGTAATAGCCAGTAAGATGTAGTAGAATTCAAGTTTTAGGTATCGATTACTGACTTGTTAGCTGGCTTTGGTGCCTTGGACATGAGGTAGGACCTTAAGATTCTGCATGAAAGGAGGATTAGCAGCCGCGTGGCACGGGAGAAAGTAAAAAGAGTTCATATGTAGTAAAAACCTGAGAAATACGTCCGTTTTCGTCATTTGTTATTGAACAGACTTAAAGCCAGATGGTCACATTAGCCGCTCTTCTGTCTGAAACGGTTACATTTATCGTCTGCAAAGCTATGTCGCGTGCTGCGGTATGCGGAGACACTAAAAGCTCCATAGTAGAACACAGATGAAGCTTCTAAGTTGATGTAATAGCCAATAAGAGGTAGTAGAATTCAAGTTTTAGGTATCGATTATTGACGTTTTAGCTGGCTTTGGTGCCTTGGACATGAGCTAGGACATTAAGATTCTGCATGAAAGGAGGATTAGCAGCCGCGGTTCACGGGAGAATGTGAAAAGTGTTCATATGTAGTAAAAACTTGAGAAATCCATCCGTTTTCGTCATTTGTTATCGAATCGACTTAAAGCCAGATCGTCACATTGGCCGCTCTTCTGTCTGATACGATTACATTTATCGTCTGCAAAGCTATGTCGCGTGCTGCGGCATGCGGAGACACTAAAAGCACCATAGTAGAACACAGATGAAGCTTCTAAGTTGATGTAATAGCCAGTAAGAAGTAGTACAATTCAAGTTTTAAGTATCGATTATTGGCTTTGTACCCTTCTTTGGTGCCTTGGACATGAGCTAGGAACTTAAGATTTTGCATGAAAGGAGGACTAGCCGCCGCGTTGCACGGAAGAATGTGAAAAGTGTTCATATGTAGTAAAAACCTAAGAAATCCGTCCGTTTCGTCATTTGTTATCGAAATGACTTAAAGCCAGATTGTCACATTGGCCGCTCTTCTGTCTGAAACGGTTACATTTATCGTCTGCAAAGCTATGTCGCGTGCTGCGGTATGCGGAGACACTAAAAGAACCATAGTAGAACACAGATGAAGCTCGTGAGTCGATGTAATAGCCAGTGAGAGGTAGTACAATTCAAGTTTTAGATATGGATTATTGACTTTTTACCCTTGTATGGTGCCTTGGACATGAGCTAGGAACTTAACATTTTGCATGAAAGGAGGACTAGCGGCTGCGTTGCACAGGCGAATGTGAAAAGTGTTCATATGTAGTAAAAACCTGAGAAATCCGTCCGTGTTCGTCATTTGTTATCGAATCGACTTAAAGCCAGATCGTCACATTGGCCGCTCTTCTCTCTGAAACGGTTGTACTTATCGTCTGCAAAGCTATGTCGCGTGCTGCGGTGTGCGGGGACACTAAAAGCACCATAGTAGAACACAGATGAATCTTCTTAGTTGATGCAATAGCCAGTAAGAAGTAGTACTATTCAAGTATTGGGTATCGATTATTGACTTTTTAGCTGGCTTTGGTGCCTTGGACATGAGCTAGGACATTAAGATTCTGCATGAAAGGAGGATTAGCAGCCGCGTTGCTCGGGAGAATGTGAAAAGTGTTCATATGTACTAAAAACTTGAGAAATCCATCCGTTTTCGTCATTTGTTATCGAATCGACTTAAAGCCAGATCGTCACATTGGCCGCTCTTCTGTCTGAAACGATTACATTTATCGTCTGCAAAGCTATGTCGCGTGCTGCGGTATGCGGAGACACTAAAAGCACCATAGTAGAACACAGATGACGCTTCTAAGTTAATGTAATAGCCAGTAAGAAGTAGTACAATTTAAGTTTTAGGTATCGATTATTGACTTTTTACCCTTCTTTGCTGCCTTGGACATGAGCTAGGAACTTCAGATTTTGCATGAAAGGAGGACTAGCAGCCGCGTTGTACGAGAGATTGTGAAAAGTGTTCATATGTAGTAAAAACCTGAGAAATCCGTCCGTTTTCGTCATTTGTTATCGAATCGGCTTAAAGCCAGATCTACACATTGGCCGCCCTTCTCTCTGAAACGGTTGTACTTATCGTCTGCAAACCTATGTCGCGTGTTGCGGTATGCGCAGACACTGACCGCTCCATAGTAGAACTCAGATGAAGCTTCTAAGTTGATGTAATAGCCAGTAAGAAGTAGTTCAAATCAAGTTTTAGGTATCGATTATAAACTTTTTACCCTTCTTCGGTGCCTTGGAAATGAGCTAGGAACTTAAGATTTTGCATGAAAGGAGTACTAGCAGTCGCGTTGCACGGGAGAATGTGAAAAGTGTTCATATGTAGTAAAAACCTAAGAAATCCGTCCGTTTCGTCATTTGTTATCGAAATGACTTAAAGCCAGATTGTCACATTGGCCGCTCTTCTGTCTGAAACTTTTACATTTATTGTCTGCAAAGCTATGTCGCGTGCTGCGGTATGCGGAGACACTAAAAGAACCATAGTAGAACACAGATGAAGCTCCTGAGTCGATGTAATAGCCAGTGAGAGGTAGTACAATTCAAGTTTTAGATATGGATTATTGACTTTTTACCCTTGTTTGGTGCCTTGGACATGAGCTAGGAACTTAACATTTTGCATGAAAGGAGGACTAGCGGCTGCGTTGCACAGGCGAATGTGAAAAGTGTTCATATGTAGGTATAACCTGAGAAATCCGTCCGTGTTCGTCATTTGTTATCGAATCGACTTAAAGCCAGATCGTCACATTGGCCGCTCTTCTCTCTGAAACGGTTGTACTTATCGTCTGCAAAGCTATGTCGCGTGCTGCGGTGTGCGGGGACACTAAAAGCACCATAGTAGAACACAGATGAATCTTCTTAGTTGATGCAATAGCCAGTAAGAAGTAGTACTATTCAAGTATTGGGTATCGATTATTGACTTTTTAGCTGGCTTTGGTGCCTTGGACATGACCTAGGACCTTAAGATTCTGCATGAAAGGAGGACTAGCAGCCGAGTTGCACGAGAGAATGTGAAAAGTGTTCATATGTAGTAAAAACCTGAGAAATCCGTCCGTTTTCGACATTTGTTATTGAACCGACTTAAAGCCAGATGGTCACATTAGCCGCTCTTCTGTCTGAAACGGTTACATTTATCGTCTGCAAAGCTATGTCGCGTGCTGCGGTATGCGGAGACACTAAAAGCACCATAGTAGAACACAGATGAAGCTTCTAAGTTGATGTAATAGCCAGTAAGAAGTAGTAGAATTCAAGTTTTAGGTATCGATTATTGACGTTTTAGCTGGCTTTGGTGCCTTGGACATTACCTAGGAATTTAAGATTCTGCATGAAAGGAGGACTAGCAGCCGAGTTGCACGAGAGAATGTGAAAAGTGTTCATATGTAGTAAAAACCTGAGAAATCCGTCCGTTTTCTTCATTTGTTATCGAAACGACTTAAGCCAGATCGTCACAATGACCGCTCTTCTCTCTGAAACAGTTGTACTTATCGTCTGCAAAGCTATGTCGCGCGCTGCGGTATGCGAAGACACTAAAAGCACCAAAGTAGAACACAGATGAAGATTCTAAGTTGATGTAATAGCCAGTAAGAAGTAGCACAATTCTAGTTTTAGGTTTCGATTATTGACTTTTTAGCTGGCTTTGGTGCCTTGGACATGAGCAAGGACCGAAAGATTCTGCTTGAACAGAGGACTAGCAGCCGAATTGCATGGGAGAATGTGAAAAGTGTTCATATGTAGTAAAAACCTAAGAAATCTGTCCGCTTTCGTCATTTGTTATCGAATCGACTTAAAGACAGATCGCCACATTAGCCGCTCTTCTGTCTGAAACGGTTACATTTACCATCTGCAAAGCTATGTCGCGTGCTGAGTTATGCGGAGACACTAAAAGCACCATAGTATACCACAGATGAAGCTTCTAAGTTGATGTAATAGCCAGTAAGATGTAGTAGAATTCAAGTTTTAGGTATCGATTACTGACTTGTTAGCTGGCTTTGGTGCCTTGGACATGAGGTAGGACCTTAAGATTCTGCATGAAAGGAGGATTAGCAGCCGCGTGGCACGGGAGAAAGTAAAAAGAGTTCATATGTAGTAAAAACCTGAGAAATACGTCCGTTTTCGTCATTTGTTATTGAACAGACTTAAAGCCAGATGGTCACATTAGCCGCTCTTCTGTCTGAAACGGTTACATTTATCGTCTGCAAAGCTATGTCGCGTGCTGCGGTATGCGGAGACACTAAAAGCTCCATAGTAGAACACAGATGAAGCTTCTAAGTTGATGTAATAGCCAATAAGAGGTAGTAGAATTCAAGTTTTAGGTATCGATTATTGACGTTTTAGCTGGCTTTGGTGCCTTGGACATGAGCTAGGACATTAAGATTCTGCATGAAAGGAGGATTAGCAGCCGCGGTTCACGGGAGAATGTGAAAAGTGTTCATATGTAGTAAAAACTTGAGAAATCCATCCGTTTTCGTCATTTGTTATCGAATCGACTTAAAGCCAGATCGTCACATTGGCCGCTCTTCTGTCTGATACGATTACATTTATCGTCTGCAAAGCTATGTCGCGTGCTGCGGCATGCGGAGACACTAAAAGCACCATAGTAGAACACAGATGAAGCTTCTAAGTTGATGTAATAGCCAGTAAGAAGTAGTACAATTCAAGTTTTAAGTATCGATTATTGGCTTTGTACCCTTATTTGGTGCCTTGGACATGAGCTAGGAACTTAAGATTTTGCATGAAAGGAGGACTAGCCGCCGCGTTGCACGGAAGAATGTGAAAAGTGTTCATATGTAGTAAAAACCTAAGAAATCCGTCCGTTTCGTCATTTGTTATCGAAATGACTTAAAGCCAGATTGTCACATTGGCCGCTCTTCTGTCTGAAACGGTTACATTTATCGTCTGCAAAGCTATGTCGCGTGCTGCGGTATGCGGAGACACTAAAAGAACCATAGTAGAACACAGATGAAGCTCGTGAGTCGATGTAATAGCCAGTGAGAGGTAGTACAATTCAAGTTTTAGATATGGATTATTGACTTTTTACCCTTGTATGGTGCCTTGGACATGAGCTAGGAACTTAACATTTTGCATGAAAGGAGGACTAGCGGCTGCGTTGCACAGGCGAATGTGAAAAGTGTTCATATGTAGTAAAAACCTGAGAAATCCGTCCGTGTTCGTCATTTGTTATCGAATCGACTTAAAGCCAGATCGTCACATTGGCCGCTCTTCTCTCTGAAACGGTTGTACTTATCGTCTGCAAAGCTATGTCGCGTGCTGCGGTGTGCGGGGACACTAAAAGCACCATAGTAGAACACAGATGAATCTTCTTAGTTGATGCAATAGCCAGTAAGAAGTAGTACTATTCAAGCATTGGGTATCGATTATTGACTTTTTAGCTGGCTTTGGTGCCTTGGACATGAGCTAGGACATTAAGATTCTGCATGAAAGGAGGATTAGCAGCCGCGTTGCTCGGGAGAATGTGAAAAGTGTTCATATGTACTAAAAACTTGAGAAATCCATCCGTTTTCGTCATTTGTTATCGAATCGACTTAAAGCCAGATCGTCACATTGGCCGCTCTTCTGTCTGAAACGATTACATTTATCGTCTGCAAAGCTATGTCGCGTGCTGCGGTATGCGGAGACACTAAAAGCACCATAGTAGAACACAGATGACGCTTCTAAGTTAATGTAATAGCCAGTAAGAAGTAGTACAATTTAAGTTTTAGGTATCGATTATTGACTTTTTACCCTTCTTTGCTGCCTTGGACATGAGCTAGGAACTTCAGATTTTGCATGAAAGGAGGACTAGCAGCCGCGTTGTACGAGAGATTGTGAAAAGTGTTCATATGTAGTAAAAACCTGAGAAATCCGTCCGTTTTCGTCATTTGTTATGGAATCGGCTTAAAGCCAGATCTACACATTGGCCGCCCTTCTCTCTGAAACGGTTGTACTTATCGTCTGCAAACCTATGTCGCGTGTTGCGGTATGCGCAGACACTGACCGCTCCATAGTAGAACTCAGATGAAGCTTCTAAGTTGATGTAATAGCCAGTAAGAAGTAGTTCAAATCAAGTTTTAGGTATCGATTATAAACTTTTTACCCTTCTTCGGTGCCTTGGAAATGAGCTAGGAACTTAAGATTTTGCATGAAAGGAGTACTAGCAGTCGCGTTGCACGGGAGAATGTGAAAAGTGTTCATATGTAGTAAAAACCTAAGAAATCCGTCCGTTTCGTCATTTGTTATCGAAATGACTTAAAGCCAGATTGTCACATTGGCCGCTCTTCTGTCTGAAACTTTTACATTTATTGTCTGCAAAGCTATGTCGCGTGCTGCGGTATGCGGAGACACTAAAAGAACCATAGTAGAACACAGATGAAGCTCCTGAGTCGATGTAATAGCCAGTGAGAGGTAGTACAATTCAAGTTTTAGATATGGATTATTGACCTTTTACCCTTGTTTGGTGCCTTGGACATGAGCTAGGAACTTAACATTTTGCATGAAAGGAGGACTAGCGGCTGCGTTGCACAGGCGAATGTGAAAAGTGTTCATATGTAGGTATAACCTGAGAAATCCGTCCGTGTTCGTCATTTGTTATCGAATCGACTTAAAGCCAGATCGTCACATTGGCCGCTCTTCTCTCTGAAACGGTTGTACTTATCGTCTGCAAAGCTATGTCGCGTGCTGCGGTGTGCGGGGACACTAAAAGCACCATAGTAGAACACAGATGAATCTTCTTAGTTGATGCAATAGCCAGTAAGAAGTAGTACTATTCAAGTATTGGGTATCGATTATTGACTTTTTAGCTGGCTTTGGTGCCTTGGACATGACCTAGGACCTTAAGATTCTGCATGAAAGGAGGACTAGCAGCCGAGTTGCACGAGAGAATGTGAAAAGTGTTCATATGTAGTAAAAACCTGAGAAATCCGTCCGTTTTCGACATTTGTTATTGAACCGACTTAAAGCCAGATGGTCACATTAGCCGCTCTTCTGTCTGAAACGGTTACATTTATCGTCTGCAAAGCTATGTCGCGTGCTGCGGTATGCGGAGACACTAAAAGCACCATAGTAGAACACAGATGAAGCTTCTAAGTTGATGTAATAGCCAGTAAGAAGTAGTAGAATTCAAGTTTTAGGTATCGATTATTGACGTTTTAGCTGGCTTTGGTGCCTTGGACATTACCTAGGAATTTAAGATTCTGCATGAAAGGAGGACTAGCAGCCGAGTTGCACGAGAGAATGTGAAAAGTGTTCATATGTAGTAAAAACCTGAGAAATCCGTCCGTTTTCTTCATTTGTTATCGAAACGACTTAAGCCAGATCGTCACAATGACCGCTCTTCTCTCTGAAACAGTTGTACTTATCGTCTGCAAAGCTATGTCGCGCGCTGCGGTATGCGAAGACACTAAAAGCACCAAAGTAGAACACAGATGAAGATTCTAAGTTGATGTAATAGCCAGTAAGAAGTAGCACAATTCTAGTTTTAGGTTTCGATTATTGACTTTTTAGCTGGCTTTGGTGCCTTGGACATGAGCAAGGACCGAAAGATTCTGCTTGAACAGAGGACTAGCAGCCGAATTGCATGGGAGAATGTGAAAAGTGTTCATATGTAGTAAAAACCTAAGAAATCTGTCCGCTTTCGTCATTTGTTATCGAATCGACTTAAAGACAGATCGCCACATTAGCCGCTCTTCTGTCTGAAACGGTTACATTTACCATCTGCAAAGCTATGTCGCGTGCTGAGTTATGCGGAGACACTAAAAGCACCATAGTATACCACAGATGAAGCTTCTAAGTTGATGTAATAGCCAGTAAGATGTAGTAGAATTCAAGTTTTAGGTATCGATTACTGACTTGTTAGCTGGCTTTGGTGCCTTGGACATGAGGTAGGACCTTAAGATTCTGCATGAAAGGAGGATTAGCAGCCGCGTGGCACGGGAGAAAGTAAAAAGAGTTCATATGTAGTAAAAACCTGAGAAATACGTCCGTTTTCGTCATTTGTTATTGAACAGACTTAAAGCCAGATCGTCACATTGGCCGCTCTTCTGTCTGATACGATTACATTTATCGTCTGCAAAGCTATGTCGCGTGCTGCGGCATGCGGAGACAATAAAAGCACCATAGTAGAACACAGATGAAGCTTCTAAGTTGATGTAATAGCCAGTAAGAAGTAGTACAATTCAAGTTTTAAGTATCGATTATTGGCTTTGTACCCTTCTTTGGTGCCTTGGACATGAGCTAGGAACTTAAGATTTTGCATGAAAGGAGGACTAGCCGCCGCGTTGCACGGAAGAATGTGAAAAGTGTTCATATGTAGTAAAAACCTAAGAAATCCGTCCGTTTCGTCATTTGTTATCGAAATGACTTAAAGCCAGATTGTCACATTGGCCGCTCTTCTGTCTGAAACGGTTACATTTATCGTCTGCAAAGCTATGTCGCGTGCTGCGGTATGCGGAGACACTAAAAGAACCATAGTAGAACACAGATGAAGCTCGTGAGTCGATGTAATAGCCAGTGAGAGGTAGTACAATTCAAGTTTTAGATATGGATTATTGACTTTTTACCCTTGTATGGTGCCTTGGACATGAGCTAGGAACTTAACATTTTGCATGAAAGGAGGACTAGCGGCTGCGTTGCACAGGCGAATGTGAAAAGTGTTCATATGTAGTAAAAACCTGAGAAATCCGTCCGTGTTCGTCATTTGTTATCGAATCGACTTAAAGCCCGATCGTCACATTGGCCGCTCTTCTCTCTGAAACGGTTGTACTTATCGTCTGCAAAGCTATGTCGCGTGCTGCGGTGTGCGGGGACACTAAAAGCACCATAGTAGAACACAGATGAATCTTCTTAGTTGATGCAATAGCCAGTAAGAAGTAGTACTATTCAAGTATTGGGTATCGATTATTGACTTTTTAGCTGGCTTTGATGCCTTGGACATGAGCTAGGACATTAAGATTCTGCATGAAAGGAGGATTAGCAGCCGCGTTGCTCGGGAGAATGTGAAAAGTGTTCATATGTACTAAAAACTTGAGAAATCCATCCGTTTTCGTCATTTGTTATCGAATCGACTTAAAGCCAGATCGTCACATTGGCCGCTCTTCTGTCTGAAACGATTACATTTATCGTCTGCAAAGCTATGTCGCGTGCTGCGGTATGCGGAGACACTAAAAGCACCATAGTAGAACACAGATGACGCTTCTAAGTTAATGTAATAGCCAGTAAGAAGTAGTACAATTTAAGTTTTAGGTATCGATTATTGACTTTTTACCCTTCTTTGCTGCCTTGGACATGAGCTAGGAACTTCAGATTTTGCATGAAAGGAGGACTAGCAGCCGCGTTGTACGAGAGATTGTGAAAAGTGTTCATATGTAGTAAAAACCTGAGAAATCCGTCCGTTTTCGTCATTTGTTATCGAATCGGCTTAAAGCCAGATCTACACATTGGCCGCCCTTCTCTCTGAAACGGTTGTACTTATCGTCTGCAAACCTATGTCGCGTGTTGCGGTATGCGCAGACACTGACCGCTCCATAGTAGAACTCAGATGATGCTTCTAAGTTGATGTAATAGCCAGTAAGAAGTAGTTCAAATCAAGTTTTAGGTATCGATTATAAACTTTTTACCCTTCTTCGGTGCCTTGGAAATGAGCTAGGAACTTAAGATTTTGCATGAAAGGAGTACTAGCAGTCGCGTTGCACGGGAGAATGTGAAAAGTGTTCATATGTAGTAAAAACCTAAGAAATTCGTCCGTTTCGTCATTTGTTATCGAATCGCCTTAAAGCCAGATCGTCACATTGGCCGCTCTTCTGTCTGAAACGATTACATTTATCGTCTGCAAAGCTATGTCGCGTGCTGCGGTATGCCGAGACACTAAAAGCACCATAGTAGAAAACAGATGAAGCTTCTAAGATGATGCAATAGCCAATAAGAAGTAGTACAATTCAAGTTTTAATTATCGATTATTGACTTTGTACCCTTCTTTGGTGCCTTGGACATGAGCTAGAAACTTAAGATTTTGCATGAAAGGAGGACTAACAGCCGCGTTAAACGGGAGATTGTGAAAAGTGTTCATATGTAGTAAAAACCTGAGAAATCCGTCCGTTTTCGTCATTTGTTATCCAATCGGCTTCAAGCCAGATTGTCACATTGGCCGCCCTTCTCTCTGAAACGGTTACATTTATCGTCTGCAAAGCTATGTCGCGTGCTGCGGTATGCGGAGACACTAAAAGCTCCATAGTAGAACACAGATGAAGCTTCTAAGTTGATGTAATAGCCAATAAGAGGTAGTAGAATTCAAGTTTTAGGTATCGATTATTGACGTTTTAGCTGGCTTTGGTGCCTTGGACATGAGCTAGGACATTAAGATTCTGCATGAAAGGAGGATTAGCAGCCGCGTTGCACGGGAGAATGTGAAAAGTGTTCATATGTAGTAAAAACTTGAGAAATCCATCCGTTTTCGTCATTTGTTATCGAATCGACTTAAAGCCAGATCGTCACATTGGCCGCTCTTCTGTCTGAAACGATTACATTTATCGTCTGCAAAGCTATGTCGCGTGCTGCGGCATGCGGAGACACTAAAAGCACCATAGTAGATCACAGATGAAGCTTCTAAGTTGATGTAATAGCCAGTAAGAAGTAGTACAATTCAAGTTTTAAGTATCGATTATTGGCTTTGTACCCTTCTTTGGTGCCTTGGACATGAGCTAGGAACTTAAGATTTTGCATGAAAGGAGGACTAGCCGCCGCGTTGCACGGAAGAATGTGAAAAGTGTTCATATGTAGTAAAAACCTAAGAAATCCGTCCGTTTCGTCATTTGTTATCGAAATGACTTAAAGCCAGATTGTCACATTGGCCGCTCTTCTGTCTGAAACGGTTACATTTATCGTCTGCAAAGCTATGTCGCGTGCTGCGGTATGCGGAGACACTAAAAGAACCATAGTAGAACACAGATGAAGCTCGTGAGTCGATGTAATAGCCAGTGAGAGGTAGTACAATTCAAGTTTTAGATATGGATTATTGACTTTTTACCCTTGTATGGTGCCTTGGACATGAGCTAGGAACTTAACATTTTGCATGAAAGGAGGACTAGCGGCTGCGTTGCACAGGCGAATGTGAAAAGTGTTCATATGTAGTAAAAACCTGAGAAATCCGTCCGTGTTCGTCATTTGTTATCGAATCGACTTAAAGCCAGATCGTCACATTGGCCGCTCTTCTCTCTGAAACGGTTGTACTTACCGTCTGCAAAGCTATGTCGCGTGCTGCGGTGTGCGGGGACACTAAAAGCACCATAGTAGAACACAGATGAATCTTCTTAGTTGATGCAATAGCCAGTAAGAAGTAGTACTATTCAAGTATTGGGTATCGATTATTGACTTTTTAGCTGGCTTTGGTGCCTTGGACATGAGCTAGGACATTAAGATTCTGCATGAAAGGAGGATTAGCAGCCGCGTTGCACGGGAGAATGTGAAAAGTGTTCATATGTACTAAAAACTCGAGAAATCCATCCGTTTTCGTCATTTGTTATCGAATCGACTTAAAGCCAGATCGTCACATTGGCCGCTCTTCTGTCTGAAACGATTACATTTATCGTCTGCAAAGCTATGTCGCGTGCTGCGGTATGCGGAGACACTAAAAGCACCATAGTAGAACACAGATGACGCTTCTAAGTTAATGTAATAGCCAGTAAGAAGGAGTACAATTTAAGTTTTAGGTATCGATTATTGACTTTTTACCCTTCTTTGCTGCCTTGGACATGAGCTAGGAACTTCAGATTTTGCATGAAAGGAGGACTAGCAGCCGCGTTGCACGAGAGATTGTAAAAAGTGTTCATATGTAGTAAAAACCTGAGAAATCCGTCCGTTTTCGTCATTTGTTATCGAATCGGCTTAAAGCCAGATCTACACATTGGCCGCCCTTCTCTCTGAAACGGTTGTACTTATCGTCTGCAAACCTATGTCGCGTGTTGCGGTATGCGCAGACACTGACCGCACCATAGTAGAACTCAGATGAAGCTTCTAAGTTGATGTAATAGCCAGTAAGAAGTAGTTCAAATCAAGTTTTAGGTATCGATTATAAACTTTTTACCCTTCTTCGGTGCCTTGGAAATGAGCTAGGAACTTAAGATTTTGCATGAAAGGAGTATTAGCAGTCGCGTTGCACGGGAGAATGTGAAAAGTGTTCATATGTAGTAAAAACCTAAGAAATTCGTCCGTTTCGTCATTTGTTATCGAATCGCCTTAAAGCCAGATCGTCACATTGGCCGCTCTTCTGTCTGAAACGATTACATTTATCGTCTGCAAAGCTATGTCGCGTGCTGCGGTATGCCGAGACACTAAAAGCACCATAGTAGAAAACAGATGAAGCTTCTAAGATGATGCAATAGCCAATAAGAAGTAGTACAATTCAAGTTTTAGATATGGATTATTGACTTTTTACCCTTGTATGGTGCCTTGGACATGAGCTAGGAACTTAACATTTTGCATGAAAGGAGGACTAGCGGCTGCGTTGCACAGGCGAATGTGAAAAGTGTTCATATGTAGTAAAACCTGAGAAATCCGTCCGTTTTCGTCATTTGTTATCCAATCGGCTTCAAGCCAGATTGTCACATTGGCCGCCCTTCTCTCTGAAACGGTTGTACTTGTCGTCTGCAAAGCTATGTCGCGTGTTGCGGTATGCGGAGGCACTAAAAGCACCATAGTAGAACACAGATGAAGCTTCTAAGTTGATGTAATAGCCAGTAAGAAGTAGTACAATTCAAGTTTTATGTACCGATTATTGACTTTTTACATTTCTTTGGTGCCTTGGACATGTTCTAGGAACTTAAGATTAGCAGGAAAGGAGGACTAGCAGCCGCGTTGCATGGGAGAATGTGAAAAGTGTTCATATGTAGTAAAAAGCTGTGAAATCCGTCCGTTTTCGTCATTTGTTATCGAATCGTCTTAAAGCCAGATCGTCACATTGGCCGCACTTCTGTCTGAAACGCTTACATTTATCGTCTGCAAAGCTATGTCGTGTGCTGCTGTATGCGGAGACACTAAAAGCACCATAGTAGAACACAGATGAAGCTCCTAAGTCGCTGTAATAGCCAGTGAGAAGTAGTACAATTCAAGTTTTAGTTACGGATTATTGACTTTTTACCCTTCTTTGGTGCCTTGGACATGAGCTAGGAACTTAACATTTTGCATGAAAGGAGGACTAGCGGCCGCGTTGCACGGGCGAATTTGAAAAGTGTTCATATGTAGTAAGAACCAGAGAAATCCTTCCGTGATCGTCATTTGTTATCGATTCGACTTAAAACCAGATCGTCACATTGGCCGCTCTTCTCTCTGAAACGGTTGTACTTATCGTCTGCAAAGCTATGTCGCTTGCTGCGGTATGTGGAGACACTAAAAGCACCATAGTAGAACAAAGATGACGCTTCTAAGTTGATATAATATCCAGTAAGAAGTAGTACAATTGAAGTTTTAGGTATCGATTATTGCGTTGTTAGCTGGCTTTGGTGTCTTGGACATGAGCAAGGACTTTAAGATTCGGCATGAAAGGAGGACTAGCAGCCGAGTTGCACGGGAGAATGTGAAAAGTGTTCATATGTAGTAAAAACCGGAGAAATCCATCAGTTTCCGTCATTTGTTATTGAACCGACTTAAAGCCAGATGGTCACATTGGCCGCTATTCTGTCTGAAACGGTTACATTTATCGTCTGCAAAGCTATGTCGCGTGCTGCGGTATGCGGAGACACTAAAAGCACCATAGTAGACCACAGATGAAGCTTCTAAGTTGATGTAATAGCCAGTAAGATGTAGTAGAATTCAAGTTTTAGGTATCGATTACTGACCTTTTACCCTTCTTTGGTGCCTTGGACAAGAGCTAGGATCTTAAGATTTTGCATGAAAGGAGGACTAGCAGCCGCGTGGCACGGGAGAAAGTGAAAAGAGTTCATCTGTAGTAAAAACCTGAGAAATACGTCCGTTTTCGTCATTTGTTATGGAATCGACTTAAAGCCAGATCGACACATTGGCCGCTCTTCTCTCTATAAAGGTTGTAACTATCGTCTGCAAAGCTACGTCGCGTGCTGCGGCATGCGGAGACACTAAAAGCACCATAGTAGAACACAGATGAAGCTTCTAAGTTGATGTAATAGCCAGTAAGAAGTAGTACAATTCAAATTTTAAGTATCGATTATTTGCTTTGTACCCTTCTTTGGTGCCTTGGACATGAGCTAGGAACTTAAGATTTTGCATGAAAGGAGGACTAGCCGCCGCGTTGCACGGGAGAATGTGAAAAGTGTTCATATGTAGTAAAAACCTAAGAAATCCGTCCGTTTCGTCATTTGTTATCGAAATGACTTAAATCCACACTGTCACATTGGCCGCTCTTCTGTCTGAAACGCTTACATTTATCGTCTGCAAAGCTATGTCGCGTGCTGCGGTATGCGGAGACAGTAAAAGAACCATAGTAGAACACAGATGTAGCTCCTGAGTCGATGTAATAACCAGTGAGAGGTAGTACAATTCAAGTTTTAGATATGGATTATTGACTTTTTACCCTTGTTTGGTGCCTTGGACATGAGCTAGGAACTTAACATTTTGCATGAAAGGAGGACTAGCGGCTGCGTTGCACAGGCGAATGTGAAAAGTGTTCATATGTAATAAAAACCTGAGAAAACCGTCCGTGTTCGTCATTTGTTATCGAATCGACTTAAAGCCAGATCGTCACATTGGCCGCTGTTCTCTCTGAAACGGTTGTACTTATCGTCTGCAAAGCTATGTCGCGTGCTGCGGTGTGCGAGGACACTAAAAGCACCATAGTAGAACACAGATGAATCTTCTTAGTTGATGCAATAGCCAGTAAGAAGTAGTACTATTCAAGTATTGGGTATCGATTATTGACTTTTTAGCTGGCTTTGGTGCCTTGGACATGACCTAGGACCTTCAGATTCTGCATGAAAGGAGGACTAGCAGCCGAGTTGCACGAGAGAATGTGAAAAGTGTTCATATGTAGTAAAAACCTGAGAAATCCGTCCGTTTTCGTCATTTGTTATTGAACCGACTTAAAGCCAGATGGTCACATTAGCCGCTCTTCTGTCTGAAACGGTTACATTTATCGTCTGCAAAGCTATGTCACGTGCTGCGGTATGCGGAGACACTAAACGCACCATAGCAGAACAAAGATGAAGCTTCTAAGTTGATGTAATAGCCAATAAGAGGTAGTAGAATTCAAGTTTTAGGTATCGATTATTGACGTTTTAGCTGGCTTTGGTGCCTTGGACATGAGCTAGGACATTAAGATTCTGCATGAAATAAGGATTAGCCGCCGCGTTGCACGGGAGAATGTGAAAAGTGTTCATATGTAGTAAAAACTTGAGAAATCCATCCGTTTTCGTCATTTGTTATCGAATCGACTTAAAGCCAGATCGTCACATTGGCCGCTCTTCTGTCTGAAACGATTACATTTATCGTCTGCAAAGCTATGTCGCGTGCTGCGGTATGCGGAGACACTAAAAGCACCATAGTAGAACACAGATGACGCTTCTAAGTTAATGTAATAGCCAGTAAGAAGTAGTACAATTCAAGTTTTAGGTATCAATTATTGACTTTTTACCCTTCTATGGTGCCTTGGACTTGAGCTAGGAACTTAAGATTTTGCATGAAAGGAGGATTAGCAGCCGAGTTGCACGGGAGAATGTGAAAAGTGTTCACATCTAGTAAAAACCTGAGAAATCCGTCCGTTTTCTTCATTAGTTACCGAATCGACTTAAAGACAGATCGTCACATTGGCCGCACTTGTGTCTGAAACGGTTACATTTAGCGTCTGCAAAGTTATGTCACGTGCTGCGGTATGCGGAGACACTAAAAGCACCATAGTAGAACACAGATGAAGCTTCTAAGTTGATGTAATAGCCAGTAAGAAGTAGTTCAAATCAAGTTTTAGGTATCGATTATAAACTTTTTACCCTTCTTCGGTGCCTTGGAAATGAGCTAGGAACTTAAGATTTTGCATGAAAGGAGTACTAGCAGTCGCGTTGCACGGGAGAATGTGAAAAGTGTTCATATGTAGTAAAAACCTAAGAAATTCGTCCGTTTCGTCATTTGTTATCGAATCGCCTTAAAGCCAGATCGTCACATTGGCCGCTCTTCTGTCTGAAACGATTACATTTATCGTCTGCAAAGCTATGTCGCGTGCTCCGGTATGCCGAGACACTAAAAGCACCATAGTAGAAAACAGATGAAGCTTCTAAGTTGATGTAATAGCCAGTAAGAAGTAGTACAATTCAAGTTTTAAGTATCGATTATTGGCTTTGTACCCTTCTTTGGTGCCTTGGACATGAGCTAGGAACTTAAGATTTTGCATGAAAGGAGGACTAGCCGCGTTGCACGGGAGATTGTGAAAAGTGTTCATATGTAGTAAAAACCTAAGAAATCCGTCCGTTTCGTCATTTGTTATCGAAATGACTTAAAGCCAGATTGTCACATTGGCCATTCTTCTGTCTGAAACGGTTACATTTATCGTCTGCAAAGCTATGTCGCGTGCTGCGGTATGCGGAGACACTAAAAGAACCATAGTAGAACACAGATGAAGCTCGTGAGTCGATGTAATAGCCAGTGAGAGGTAGTACAATTCAAGTTTTAAATATGGATTATTGACTTTTTACCCTTGTATGGTGCCTTGGACATGAGCTAGGAACTTAACATTTTGCATGAAAGGAGGACTAGCGGCTGCGTTGCACAGGCGAATGTGAAAAGTGTTCATATGTAGTAAAAACCTGAGAAATCCGTCCGTGTTCGTCATTTGTTATCGAATCGACTTAAAGCCAGATCGTCACATTGGCCGCTCTTCTCTCTGAAACGGTTGTACTTATCGTCTGCAAAGCTATGTCGCGTGCTGCGGTGTGCGGGGACACTAAAAGCACCATAGTAGAACACAGATGAATCTTCTTAGTTGATGCAATAGCCAGTAAGAAGTAGTACTATTCAAGTATTGGGTATCGATTATTGACTTTTTAGCTGGCTTTGGTGCCTTGGACATGAGCTAGGACATTAAGATTCTGCATGAAAGGAGGATTAGCAGCCGCGTTGCACGGGAGAATGTGAAAAGTGTTCTTGTGCAGTAAAAACCTGAGAAATCCGTCCGTTTTCGTAATTTCTTATCAAATCGACTTAAAGCCAGGACGTCACATTGGACGCTCTTCTGTCTGAAACGATTACATTTATCGTCTGCAAAGCTATGTCGCGTGCTGCGGTATGCGGAGACACTAAAAGCACCATAGTAGAACACAGATGACGCTTCTAAGTTAATGTAATAGCCAGTAAGAAGTAGTACAATTTAAGTTTTAGGTATCGATTATTGACTTTTTACCCTTCTTTGCTGCCTTGGACATGAGCTAGGAACTTCAGATTTTGCATGAAAGGAGTACTAGCAGCCGCGTTGCACGAGAGATTGTGAAAAGTGTTCATATGTAGTAAAAACCTGAGAAATCCGTCCGTTTTCGTCATTTGTTATCGAATCGGCTTAAAGCCAGATCTACACATTGGCCGCCCTTCTCTCTGAAACGGTTGTACTTATCGTCTGCAAACCTATGTCGCGTGTTGCGGTATGCGCAGACACTGACCGCACCATAGTAGAACTCAGATGAAGCTTCTAAGTTGATGTAATAGCCAGTAAGAAGTAGTTCAAATCAAGTTTTAGGTATCGATTATAAACTTTTTACCCTTCTTCGGTGCCTTGGAAATGAGCTAGGAACTTAAGATTTTGCATGAAAGGAGTATTAGCAGTCGCGTTGCACGGGAGAATGTGAAAAGTGTTCATATGTAGTAAAAACCTAAGAAATTCGTCCGTTTCGTCATTTGTTATCGAATCGCCTTAAAGCCAGATCGTCACATTGGCCGCTCTTCTGTCTGAAACGATTACATTTATCGTCTGCAAAGCTATGTCGCGTGCTGCGGTATGCCGAGACACTAAAAGCACCATAGTAGAAAACAGATGAAGCTTCTAAGATGATGCAATAGCCAATAAGAAGTAGTACAATTCAAGTTTTAGATATGGATTATTGACTTTTTACCCTTGTATGGTGCCTTGGACATGAGCTAGGAACTTAACATTTTGCATGAAAGGAGGACTAGCGGCTGCGTTGCACAGGCGAATGTGAAAAGTGTTCATATGTAGTAAAACCTGAGAAATCCGTCCGTTTTCGTCATTTGTTATCCAATCGGCTTCAAGCCAGATTGTCACATTGGCCGCCCTTCTCTCTGAAACGGTTGTACTTGTCGTCTGCAAAGCTATGTCGCGTGTTGCGGTATGCGGAGGCACTAAAAGCACCATAGTAGAACACAGATGAAGCTTCTAAGTTGATGTAATAGCCAGTAAGAAGTAGTACAATTCAAGTTTTATGTACCGATTATTGACTTTTTACATTTCTTTGGTGCCTTGGACATGTTCTAGGAACTTAAGATTAGCAGGAAAGGAGGACTAGCAGCCGCGTTGCATGGGAGAATGTGAAAAGTGTTCATATGTAGTAAAAAGCTGTGAAATCCGTCCGTTTTCGTCATTTGTTATCGAATCGTCTTAAAGCCAGATCGTCACATTGGCCGCACTTCTGTCTGAAACGCTTACATTTATCGTCTGCAAAGCTATGTCGTGTGCTGCTGTATGCGGAGACACTAAAAGCACCATAGTAGAACACAGATGAAGCTCCTAAGTCGCTGTAATAGCCAGTGAGAAGTAGTACAATTCAAGTTTTAGTTACGGATTATTGACTTTTTACCCTTCTTTGGTGCCTTGGACATGAGCTAGGAACTTAACATTTTGCATGAAAGGAGGACTAGCGGCCGCGTTGCACGGGCGAATTTGAAAAGTGTTCATATGTAGTAAGAACCAGAGAAATCCTTCCGTGATCGTCATTTGTTATCGATTCGACTTAAAACCAGATCGTCACATTGGCCGCTCTTCTCTCTGAAACGGTTGTACTTATCGTCTGCAAAGCTATGTCGCTTGCTGCGGTATGTGGAGACACTAAAAGCACCATAGTAGAACAAAGATGACGCTTCTAAGTTGATATAATATCCAGTAAGAAGTAGTACAATTGAAGTTTTAGGTATCGATTATTGCGTTGTTAGCTGGCTTTGGTGTCTTGGACATGAGCAAGGACTTTAAGATTCGGCATGAAAGGAGGACTAGCAGCCGAGTTGCACGGGAGAATGTGAAAAGTGTTCATATGTAGTAAAAACCGGAGAAATCCATCAGTTTCCGTCATTTGTTATTGAACCGACTTAAAGCCAGATGGTCACATTGGCCGCTATTCTGTCTGAAACGGTTACATTTATCGTCTGCAAAGCTATGTCGCGTGCTGCGGTATGCGGAGACACTAAAAGCACCATAGTAGACCACAGATGAAGCTTCTAAGTTGATGTAATAGCCAGTAAGATGTAGTAGAATTCAAGTTTTAGGTATCGATTACTGACCTTTTACCCTTCTTTGGTGCCTTGGACAAGAGCTAGGATCTTAAGATTTTGCATGAAAGGAGGACTAGCAGCCGCGTGGCACGGGAGAAAGTGAAAAGAGTTCATCTGTAGTAAAAACCTGAGAAATACGTCCGTTTTCGTCATTTGTTATGGAATCGACTTAAAGCCAGATCGACACATTGGCCGCTCTTCTCTCTATAAAGGTTGTAACTATCGTCTGCAAAGCTACGTCGCGTGCTGCGGCATGCGGAGACACTAAAAGCACCATAGTAGAACACAGATGAAGCTTCTAAGTTGATGTAATAGCCAGTAAGAAGTAGTACAATTCAAATTTTAAGTATCGATTATTTGCTTTGTACCCTTCTTTGGTGCCTTGGACATGAGCTAGGAACTTAAGATTTTGCATGAAAGGAGGACTAGCCGCCGCGTTGCACGGGAGAATGTGAAAAGTGTTCATATGTAGTAAAAACCTTAGAAATCCGTCCGTTTCGTCATTTGTTATCGAAATGACTTAAATCCACACTGTCACATTGGCCGCTCTTCTGTCTGAAACGCTTACATTTATCGTCTGCAAAGCTATGTCGCGTGCTGCGGTATGCGGAGACAGTAAAAGAACCATAGTAGAACACAGATGTAGCTCCTGAGTCGATGTAATAACCAGTGAGAGGTAGTACAATTCAAGTTTTAGATATGGATTATTGACTTTTTACCCTTGTTTGGTGCCTTGGACATGAGCTAGGAACTTAACATTTTGCATGAAAGGAGGACTAGCGGCTGCGTTGCACAGGCGAATGTGAAAAGTGTTCATATGTAATAAAAACCTGAGAAAACCGTCCGTGTTCGTCATTTGTTATCGAATCGACTTAAAGCCAGATCGTCACATTGGCCGCTGTTCTCTCTGAAACGGTTGTACTTATCGTCTGCAAAGCTATGTCGCGTGCTGCGGTGTGCGAGGACACTAAAAGCACCATAGTAGAACACAGATGAATCTTCTTAGTTGATGCAATAGCCAGTAAGAAGTAGTACTATTCAAGTATTGGGTATCGATTATTGACTTTTTAGCTGGCTTTGGTGCCTTGGACATGACCTAGGACCTTCAGATTCTGCATGAAAGGAGGACTAGCAGCCGAGTTGCACGAGAGAATGTGAAAAGTGTTCATATGTAGTAAAAACCTGAGAAATCCGTCCGTTTTCGTCATTTGTTATTGAACCGACTTAAAGCCAGATGGTCACATTAGCCGCTCTTCTGTCTGAAACGGTTACATTTATCGTCTGCAAAGCTATGTCACGTGCTGCGGTATGCGGAGACACTAAACGCACCATAGCAGAACAAAGATGAAGCTTCTAAGTTGATGTAATAGCCAATAAGAGGTAGTAGAATTCAAGTTTTAGGTATCGATTATTGACGTTTTAGCTGGCTTTGGTGCCTTGGACATGAGCTAGGACATTAAGATTCTGCATGAAATAAGGATTAGCCGCCGCGTTGCACGGGAGAATGTGAAAAGTGTTCATATGTAGTAAAAACTTGAGAAATCCATCCGTTTTCGTCATTTGTTATCGAATCGACTTAAAGCCAGATCGTCACATTGGCCGCTCTTCTGTCTGAAACGATTACATTTATCGTCTGCAAAGCTATGTCGCGTGCTGCGGTATGCGGAGACACTAAAAGCACCATAGTAGAACACAGATGACGCTTCTAAGTTAATGTAATAGCCAGTAAGAAGTAGTACAATTCAAGTTTTAGGTATCAATTATTGACTTTTTACCCTTCTATGGTGCCTTGGACTTGAGCTAGGAACTTAAGATTTTGCATGAAAGGAGGATTAGCAGCCGAGTTGCACGGGAGAATGTGAAAAGTGTTCACATCTAGTAAAAACCTGAGAAATCCGTCCGTTTTCTTCATTAGTTACCGAATCGACTTAAAGACAGATCGTCACATTGGCCGCACTTGTGTCTGAAACGGTTACATTTAGCGTCTGCAAAGTTATGTCACGTGCTGCGGTATGCGGAGACACTAAAAGCACCATAGTAGAACACAGATGAAGCTTCTAAGTTGATGTAATAGCCAGTAAGAAGTAGTTCAAATCAAGTTTTAGGTATCGATTATAAACTTTTTACCCTTCTTCGGTGCCTTGGAAATGAGCTAGGAACTTAAGATTTTGCATGAAAGGAGTACTAGCAGTCGCGTTGCACGGGAGAATGTGAAAAGTGTTCATATGTAGTAAAAACCTAAGAAATTCGTCCGTTTCGTCATTTGTTATCGAATCGCCTTAAAGCCAGATCGTCACATTGGCCGCTCTTCTGTCTGAAACGATTACATTTATCGTCTGCAAAGCTATGTCGCGTGCTCCGGTATGCCGAGACACTAAAAGCACCATAGTAGAAAACAGATGAAGCTTCTAAGTTGATGTAATAGCCAGTAAGAAGTAGTACAATTCAAGTTTTAAGTATCGATTATTGGCTTTGTACCCTTCTTTGGTGCCTTGGACATGAGCTAGGAACTTAAGATTTTGCATGAAAGGAGGACTAGCCGCGTTGCACGGGAGATTGTGAAAAGTGTTCATATGTAGTAAAAACCTAAGAAATCCGTCCGTTTCGTCATTTGTTATCGAAATGACTTAAAGCCAGATTGTCACATTGGCCATTCTTCTGTCTGAAACGGTTACATTTATCGTCTGCAAAGCTATGTCGCGTGCTGCGGTATGCGGAGACACTAAAAGAACCATAGTAGAACACAGATGAAGCTCGTGAGTCGATGTAATAGCCAGTGAGAGGTAGTACAATTCAAGTTTTAAATATGGATTATTGACTTTTTACCCTTGTATGGTGCCTTGGACATGAGCTAGGAACTTAACATTTTGCATGAAAGGAGGACTAGCGGCTGCGTTGCACAGGCGAATGTGAAAAGTGTTCATATGTAGTAAAAACCTGAGAAATCCGTCCGTGTTCGTCATTTGTTATCGAATCGACTTAAAGCCAGATCGTCACATTGGCCGCTCTTCTCTCTGAAACGGTTGTACTTATCGTCTGCAAAGCTATGTCGCGTGCTGCGGTGTGCGGGGACACTAAAAGCACCATAGTAGAACACAGATGAATCTTCTTAGTTGATGCAATAGCCAGTAAGAAGTAGTACTATTCAAGTATTGGGTATCGATTATTGACTTTTTAGCTGGCTTTGGTGCCTTGGACATGAGCTAGGACATTAAGATTCTGCATGAAAGGAGGATTAGCAGCCGCGTTGCACGGGAGAATGTGAAAAGTGTTCTTGTGCAGTAAAAACCTGAGAAATCCGTCCGTTTTCGTAATTTCTTATCAAATCGACTTAAAGCCAGGACGTCACATTGGACGCTCTTCTGTCTGAAACGATTACATTTATCGTCTGCAAAGCTATGTCGCGTGCTGCGGTATGCGGAGACACTAAAAGCACCATAGTAGAAAACAGATGAAGCTTCTAAGATGATGCAATAGCCAATAAGAAGTAGTACAATTCAAGTTTTAATTATCGATTATTGACTTTTTACCCTTCTTTGGTGCCTTGGACATGAGCTAGGAACTTAAGATTTTGCATGAAAGGAGGACTAACAGCCGCGTTGCACGGGAGATTGTGAAAAGTGTTCATATGTAGTAAAAACCTGAGAAATCCGTACGTTTTCGTCATTTGTTATCCAATCGGCTTCAAGCCAGATTGTCACATTGGCCGCCCTTCTCTCTGAAACGGTTGTACTTATCGTCTGCAAAGCTATGTCGCGTGTTGCGGTATGCGGAGGCACTAAAAGCACCATAGTAGAACACAGATGAAGCTTCTAAGTTGATGTAATAGAAAGTAAGAAGTAGTACAATTCAAGTTTTATGTACCGATTATTGACTTTTTACATTTCTTTGGTGCCTTGGACATGTTCTAGGAACTTAAGATTAGCAGGAAAGGAGGACTAGCAGCCGCGTTGCATGGGAGAATGTGAAAAGTGTTCATATGTAGTAAAAAGCTGAGAAATCCGTCCGTTTTCGTCATTTGTTATCGAATCGTCTTAAAGCCAGATCGTCACATTGGCCGCACTTCTGTCTGAAACGGTTACATTTATCGTCTGCAAAGCTATGTCGTGTGCTGCTGTATGCGGAGACACTAAAAGCACCATAGTAGAACACAGATGAAGCTCCTAAGTCGCTGTAATAGCCAGTGAGATGTAGTACAATTCAAGTTTTAGTTACGGATTATTGACTTTTTACCCTTCTTTGGTGCCTTGGACATGAGCTAGGAACTTCAGATTTTGCATGAAAGGAGTACTAGCAGCCGCGTTGCACGAGAGATTGTGAAAAGTGTTCATATGTAGTAAAAACCTGAGAAATCCGTCCGTTTTCGTCATTTGTTATCGAATCGGCTTAAAGCCAGATCTACACATTGGCCGCCCTTCTCTCTGAAACGGTGGTACTTATCGTCTGCAAACCTATGTCGCGTGTTACGGTATGCGCAGACACTGACCGCACCATAGTAGAACTCAGATGAAGCTTCTAAGTTGATGTAATAGCCAGTAAGAAGTAGTTCAAATCAAGTTTTAGGTATCGATTATAAACTTTTTACCCTTCTTCGGTGCCTTGGAAATGAGCTAGGAACTTAAGATTTTGCATGAAAGGAGTACTAGCAGTCGCGTTGCACGGGAGAATGTGAAAAGTGTTCATATGTAGTAAAAACCTAAGAAATTCGTCCGTTTCGTCATTTGTTATCGAATCGCCTTAAAGCCAGATCGTCACATTGGCCGCTCTTCTGTCTGAAACGATTACATTTATCGTCTGCAAAGCTATGTCGCGTGCTGCGGTATGCCGAGACACTAAAAGCACCATAGTAGAAAACAGATGAAGCTTCTAAGATGATGCAATAGCCAATAAGAAGTAGTACAATTCAAGTTTTAATTATCGATTATTGACTTTTTACCCTTCTTTGGTGCCTTGGACATGAGCTAGGAACTTAAGATTTTGCATGAAAGGAGGACTAACAGCCGCGTTGCACGGGAGATTGTGAAAAGTGTTCATATGTAGTAAAAACCTGAGAAATCCGTACGTTTTCGTCATTTGTTATCCAATCGGCTTCAAGCCAGATTGTCACATTGGCCGCCCTTCTCTCTGAAACGGTTGTACTTATCGTCTGCAAAGCTATGTCGCGTGTTGCGGTATGCGGAGGCACTAAAAGCACCATAGTAGAACACAGATGAAGCTTCTAAGTTGATGTAATAGAAAGTAAGAAGTAGTACAATTCAAGTTTTATGTACCGATTATTGACTTTTTACATTTCTTTGGTGCCTTGGACATGTTCTAGGAACTTAAGATTAGCAGGAAAGGAGGACTAGCAGCCGCGTTGCATGGGAGAATGTGAAAAGTGTTCATATGTAGTAAAAAGCTGAGAAATCCGTCCGTTTTCGTCATTTGTTATCGAATCGTCTTAAAGCCAGATCGTCACATTGGCCGCACTTCTGTCTGAAACGGTTACATTTATCGTCTGCAAAGCTATGTCGTGTGCTGCTGTATGCGGAGACACTAAAAGCACCATAGTAGAACACAGATGAAGCTCCTAAGTCGCTGTAATAGCCAGTGAGATGTAGTACAATTCAAGTTTTAGTTACGGATTATTGACTTTTTACCCTTCTTTGGTGCCTTGGACATGAGCTAGGAACTTAACATTTTGCATGAAAGGAGGACTAGCGGCCGCGTTGCACGGGCGAATTTGAAAAGTGTTCATATGTAGTAAGAACCAGAGAAATCCTTCCGTGATCGTCATTTGTTATCGATTCGACTTAAAACCAGATCGTCACATTGGCCGCTCTTCTCTCTGAAACGGTTGTACTTATCATCTGCAAAGCTATGTCGCGTGCTGCGGTATGTGGAGACACTAAAAGCACCATAGTAGAACAAAGATGACGCTTCTAAGTTGATGTAATATCCAGTAAGAAGTAGTACAATTGAAGTTTTAGGTATCGATTATTGCGTTGTTAGCTGGCTTTGGTGTCTTGGACATGAGCAAGGACTTTAAGATTCGGCATGAAAGGAGGACTAGCAGCCGAGTTGCACGGTAGAATGTTAAAAGTGTTCATATGTAGTAAAAACCTGAGAAATCAGTCCGTTTTCGTCATTTGTTATTGAACCGACTTAAAGCCAGATGGTCACATTGGCCGCTATTCTGTCTGAAACGGTTACATTTATCGTCTGCAAAGCTATGTCGCGTGCTGCGGTATGCGGAGACACTAAAAGCACCGTTGTAGACCACAGATGAAGCTTCTAAGTTGATGTAATAGCCAGTAAGATGTAGTAGAATTCAAGTTTTAGGTATCGATTATTGACTTGTTAGCTGGCTTTGGTGCCTTGGACATGAGCTAGGACCTTAAGATTCTGCATGAAAGGAGGACTAGCAGCCGAGTTGCACGGGAGAATGTGAAAAGTGTTCATATGTAGTAAAAACTTGAGAAATCCGTCAGTTTTCGTCATTTGTTATCGAATCGACTTAAAGCCAGATATTCACATTGGCCGCTCTTCTATCTGAAACGATTACATTTATCGTCTGCAAAGCTAAGTCGCGTGCTGCGGTATGCGGAGACTCTAAAAGTACCATAGTAGAACACAGATGACGCTTCTAAGTTGATGTAATAGCTAGTAAGAAGTAGTACAATTCAAGTTTTAGGTATCGATTACTGACCTTTTACCCTTCTTTGGTGCCTTGGACAAGAGCTAGGATCTTAAGATTTTGCATGAAAGGAGGACTAGCAGCCGCGTAGCACGGGAGAAAGTGAAAAGAGTTCATCTGTAGTAAAAACCTGAGAAATACGTCCGTTTTCGTCATTTGTTATGGAATCGACTTAAAGCCAGATCGACACATTGGCCGCCCTTCTCTCTATAAAGGTTGTAACTATCGTCTGCAAAGCTACGTCGCGTGCTGCGGCATGCGGAGACACTAAAAGCACCATAGTAGAACACAGATGAAGCTTCTAAGTTGATGTAATAGCCAGTAAGAAGTAGTACAATTCAAATTTTAAGTATCGATTATTTGCTTTGTACCCTTCTTTGGTGCCTTGGACATGAGCTAGGAACTTAAGATTTTGCATGAAAGGAGGACTAGCCGCCGCGTTGCACGGGAGAATGTGAAAAGTGTTCATATGTAGTAAAAACCTAAGAAATCCGTCCGTTTCGTCATTTGTTATCGAAATGACTTAAAGCCACATTGTCACATTGGCCGCTCTTCTGTCTGAAACGCTTACATTTATCGTCTGCAAAGCTATGTCGCGTGCTGCGGTATGCGGAGACAGTAAAAGAACCATAGTAGAACACAGATGAAGCTCCTGAGTCGATGTAATAACCAGCGAGAGGTAGTACAATTCAAGTTTTAGATATGGATTATTGACTTTTTACCCTTGTTTGGTGCCTTGGACATGAGCTAGGAACTTAACATTTTGCATGAAAGGAGGACTAGCGGCTGCGTTGCACAGGCGAATGTGAAAAGTGTTCATATGTAGTAAAAACCTGAGAAATCCGTCCGTGTTCGTCATTTGTTATCGAATCGACTTAAAGCCAGATCGTCACATTGGCCGCTGTTCTCTCTGAAACGGTTGTACTTATCGTCTGCAAAGCTATGCCGCGTGCTGCGGTGTGCGGGGACACTAAAAGCACCATAGTAGAACACAGATGAATCTTCTTAGTTGATGCAATAGCCAGTAAGAAGTAGTACTATTCAAGTATTGGGTATCGATTATTGACGTTTTAGCTGGCTTTGATGCCTTGGACATGAGCTAGGACATTAAGATTCTGCATGAAATAAGGATTAGCAGCCGCGTTGCACGGGAGAATGTGAAAAGTGTTCATATGTACTAAAAACTTGAGAAATCCATCCGTTTTCGTCATTTGTTATCGAATCGACTTAAAGCCAGATCGTCACATTGGCCGCTCTTCTGTCTGAAACGATTACATTTATCGTCTGCAAAGCTATGTCGCGAGCTGCGGTATGTGGAGACACTAAAAGCACCATAGTAGAACACAGATGACGCTTCTAAGTTAATGTAATAGCCAGTAAGAAGTAGTACAATTCAAGTTTTAGGTATCAATTATTGACTTTTTACCCTTCTATAGTGCCTTGGACTTGAGCTAGGAACTTAAGATTTTGCATGAAAGGAGGATTAGCAGCCGAGTTGCACGGGAGAATGTGAAAAGTGTTCACATCTAGTAAAAACCTGAAAAATCCGTCCGTTTTCTTCATTAGTTACCGAATCGACTTAATGACAGATCGTCACATTGGCCGCACTTGTGTCTGAAACGGTTACAATTATCGTCTGCAAAGTTATGTCACGTGCTGCGGTATGCGGAGACACTAAAAGCACCATAGTAGAACACAGATGAAGCTTCTAAGTTGATGTAATAGCCAGTAAGAAGTAGTTCAAATCAAGTTTTAGGTATCGATTATAAACTTTTAGCCCTTCTTCGGTGCCTTGGAAATGAGCTAGGAACTTAAGATTTTGCATGAAAGGAGTACTAGCAGTCGCGTTGCACGGGAGAATGTGAAAAGTGTTCATATGTAGTAAAAACCTAAGAAATTCTTCCGTTTCGTCATTTGTTATCGAATCGCCTTAAAGCCAGATCGTCACATTGGCCGCTCTTCTGTCTGAAACGATTACATTTATCGTCTGCAAAGCTATGTCGCGTGCTGCGGTATGCCGAGACACTAAAAGCACCATAGTAGAAAACAGACGAAGCTTCTAAGATGATGCAATAGCCAATAAGAAGTAGTACAATTCAAGTTTTAATTATCGATTATTGACTTTTTACCCTTCTTTGGTGCCTTGGACATGAGCTAGGAACTTAAGATTTTGCATGAAAGGAGGACTAACAGCCGCGTTGCACGGGAGATTGTGAAAAGTGTTCATATGTAGTAAAAACCTGAGAAACAAGTCCGTTTTCGTCATTTGTTATCGAATCGACCTAAAGCCAGATCGTCACATTGGCCGCACTTCTGTCTGAAACGGTTACATTTATCGTCTGCAAAGCTATGTCGCGTGCTGCGGTATGCGGAGGCACTTAAAGCACCATAGTAGAACACAGATGAAGCTTCTAAGTTGATGTAACAGCCAGTAAGAAGTAGTAGAATTCAAGTTTTAGGTATCAATTATTGACATTTTAGCTGGCTTTGGAGCCTTGGACATGAGCTAGGACCTTAAGATTCTGCATGAAAGGAGGATTAGCAGCCGCGTTGCTTGGGAGAATGTGAAAAGTGTTCATATGTAGTAAAAACTTGAGAAATCCGTCCGTTTTCGTCATTTCTTATCGAATCGACTAAAAAACCCAGATCGTCACATTGGCCGCACTTCTGTCTGAAACGGTTAGATTTACCGTTTGCAGAGCTATGCCGCGTGCTGCGATATGCGGATACACTAAAAGCTCCATAGTAGATCACAGATGAAGCTTCTAAGTTGATGTAATAGCCAGTAAGAAGTAGTACAAATCAAGTATTAGGTATCGATTATAAACTTTTTACCATTCTTCGGTGCCTTGGAAATGATCTAGGAACTTAAGATTCTGCTTGAAAGGAGGACTAGCAGCCGAGTTGCATGGGAGAATGTGAAAAGTGTTCATGTGTAGTAAAAACCTGAGAACTCCGTCCGTTTTCGTCATTTGTTATCGAAAAGACTTAAAGCCAGATCGTCACATTGGCCGCTCTACTGTCTGAAACGGTTACATTTATCGTCTGCAAAGCTATGTCGTGTGCTGTGGTATGCGGAGACACTAAAAGAACCATAGTAGAACACAGATGAAGCTCCTAAGTCGATGTAATAGCCAGTGAGAAGTAGTATAATTCAAGTTTTAGTTATGGATTATTGACGTTTTACCCTTCTTTGGTGCCTTGGACGTGAGCTAGGTACTTAAGATTTTGCATGAAAGGAGGACTAGCAGCCGAGTTGCAGGGGAGAATGTGAAAAGTGTTCATGTGTAGTAAAAACCTGAGAAATCCGTCCGTTTCGTCATTTGTTATCGAATCGACTTAAAGCCAGATCGTCACATTGACCGCTCTTCTGTCTGAAACGATTACATTTATCGTCTGCAAAGCTAAGTCGCGTGCTGCGGTATGCGGAGACACTAAAAGCACCATAGTAAAACACAGATGAAGCTTCTAAGTTGATGTAATAGCCAGTAAGAAGTAGTACAATTCAAGATTTAAGTATTGATTATTGGCTTTTTACCCTTCTTTGGTGCCTTGGACATGAGCTAGGAACTTAAGATTTTGCATGAAAGGAGGACTAGCAGCCGCGTTGCACGGGAGAATGTGAAAAGTGTTCATATGTAGTAAAAACCTAAGAAATCCGTCCGTTTCCTCATTTGTTATCGAAATGACTTAAAGCCAGATTATCACATTGGCCGCTATTCTGTCTGAAACGGTTACATTTATCGTCTGCAAAGCTATGTCGCGTGCTGTGGTATGCGCAGACACTAAAAGAACCATAGTAGAACACAGATGAAGCTCCTGAGTCGATGTAATAGCCAGTGAGAGGTAGTACAATTCAAGTTTTAGGTATGGATTATTGACCTTTTACCCTTCTTTGGTGCCTTAGCCATGAGCTAGGAACTTAACATTTTGCATGAAAGGAGGACTAGCGGCTGCGTTGCACAGGCGAATGTGAAACGGTGTTCATATGTAGTAAAAACGTGAGGAATCCGTCCGTTTTCGTCATTTGTTATCGAATCGGCTTAAAGCCAGATCTTCACATAGGCCGCAATTCTCTCTGAAACGGTTGTACTTATCGTCTGCAAACCTATGTCGCGTGTTGCGGTATGCGCAGACACTGAACGCACCATAGTAGAACTCAGATGAAGCTTCTAAGTTGATGTAATAGCCAGTAAGAAGTAGTTCAAATCAAGTTTTAGGTATCGATTATAAACTTTTTACCCTTCTTCGGTGCCTTGGAAATGAGCTAGGAACTTTAGATTTTGCATGAAAGGAGGACTAGCAGTCGCGTTTCACGGGAGAATGTGAAAAGAGTTCATATGTAGTAAAAACCTAAGAAATTCGTCCGTTTAGTCATTTGTTATCGAATCGCCTTAAAGCCAGATCGTCAGATTGGCCGCTCTTCTCTCTGAAACGATTACATTTATCGTCAGCAAAGCTATGTCGCGTGCTGTGGTATGCCGAGACACTAAAAGCACCATAGTAGAAAACAGATGAAGCTTCTAAGATGATGCAATAGACAATAAGAAGTAGTACAATTCAAATTTTAAGTATCGATTATTTGCTTTGTACCCTTCTTTGGTGCCTTGGACATGAGCTAGGAACTTAAGATTTTGCATGAAAGGAGGACTAGCCGCCGCGTTGCACGGGAGAATGTGAAAAGTGTTCATATGTAGTAAAAACCTAAGAAATCCGTCCGTTTCGTCATTTGTTATCGAAATGACTTAAAGCCACATTGTCACATTGGCCGCTCTTCTGTCTGAAACGCTTACATTTATCGTCTGCAAAGCTATGTCGCGTGCTGCGGTATGCGGAGACAGTAAAAGAACCATAGTAGAACACAGATGAAGCTCCTGAGTCGATGTAATAACCAGTGAGAGGTAGTACAATTCAAGTTTTAGGTATCGATTATTGACTTTTTAGCTGGCTTTGGTGCCTTGGACATGAGCTAGGACCGTAAGATTCTGCTTGAAAGGAGGACTAGCAGCCGAGTTGCATGGGAGAATGTGAAAAGTGTTCATATGTATTAAAAACCTGAGATATCCGTCCGTTTTCGTCATTTCTCATCAAATCGACTTAAAGCCAGATCGTCACATTGGTCGCTCTTCTCTCTGAAACGGTTACATTTATCGTCTGCAAAGCAATGTCGCGTGCTGCGGTATGCGGAGACACTAACAGCACCATAGTAGAACACTGATGAAACTTCTAAGTTGATGTAATAGCCAGTAAGAAGTAGTGCAATAACGTTTTAGATATCGATTATTGACTTTTTAGCTGGCTTTGGGGACTTGGACATGAGCTAGGACCTCAAGATTTTGCATCAAGGGAGGACTAGCAGCTGCGATGCACGGGAGAATGTGCAAAGTGTTCATATGTAGTAAAAACCTGAGAAATCCGTCCGTTTTCCTCATTTCTGATCAAATCGACTTAAAGCCATATCGTCACATTGGTCGCTCTTCTCTCTGAAAAGGTTATGTTTATCGTCTGAAAAGCTATGTCGCGTG
This sequence comes from Schistocerca gregaria, assembly GCF_023897955.1. NCBI lineage: Eukaryota > Metazoa > Arthropoda > Insecta > Orthoptera > Acrididae > Schistocerca > Schistocerca gregaria. The sequence goes on from NW_026061759.1 coordinate 147,181, forward strand.
CTGCGATATGCGGAGACACTAACAGCACCATAGTAGAAAACGGATGAAACTTCTAAGTTGATGTAATAGCCAGTAAGAAGTAGTACAATAACGTTTTTGGTACCGATTATTGACTTTTTAGCTGGATTTGGGGACTTGGACATGAGCTATGACCTTAAGATTTTGCATCAAAGGAGAACTAGCAGCTGAGTTGCACGGGAGAATGTGAAAAGTGTTCATATGTAGTAAAAAACTGAGAAATCCGTCAATTTTCGTCATTTCTTATCAAATCAACTTAAAGCCAGTTCGTCACATTGGTCGCTCTTCTCCCTGAGATGGTTACATTTATCGTCTGCAAAGCTATGTCGCGTGCTGCGGTATGCGGAGACACTAACAGCACCATAGTAGAACACTGATGAAACTTCTAAGTTGATGTAATAGCCAGTAAGAAGTAGTACAATAACGTTTTAGAAACCGATTATTGACTTTTAAGCTGGCTTTGGGGCCTTGGACATGAGCTAGGACCTTAAGATTTTGCATCAAAGGAGGACTAGCAGCTGCGTTGCCCGGGAGAATGTGAAGAGTGTTCATATGTACTAAAACATGAGAAATCCGTCCGTTTTCGTCATTTCTTATCAAATCGACTTAAAGCCAGGTCTTCACATTGGTCGCTCTTCTCTCTGAAACGGTCACATTTATCGTCTGCAAAGCTATGTCGCGTGCTGCGGTATGTGGAGACACTAAGAGCACCATAGTAGAACACAGACGAAACTACTAAGTTGATGTTATAGCCAGTAGGAAGTAGTACAATAACGTTTTAGATATCGATTATTGTCTTTTTAGCTGGCTTTGGGGACTTGGACATGAGCTAGGACCTTAAGATTTTGCATCAAAGGAGGACTAGCAGCTGCGTTGCACGGGAGAATGTGAAAAGTGTTCATATGTAGTAAAAACTGGGAAATCCGTCCATTTTCGTCATTTCTTATCAAATCGACTTAAAGCCAGATCGACACATTGGTCGCTCTTCTGTCTGAAACCGTTACATTTATCGTCTGCAAAGGTATGTCGCTTGCTGCGGTATGCAGAGACACTAACAGCACCATAGTAGAACACTGATGAAACTTCTAACTTGTTGTAATAGCCAGTAAGAAGAATTGCAATAACGATTTAGATATCGATTATTGACTTTTTATCTGGCTTTGGGGTCTTGGACATGAGCTAGGACCTTAAGACTTTGCATCAAAGGAGGACTAGCAGCTCCGTTGCATGGGAGAATGTCAAAAGTGTTCATATGTAGTGAAAACTTGAGAAATCCGTCCGTTTTCGTCATTTCTTATGAAATCGACTTAAAGCCAGATCGTCACATTGGTCGCACTTCTCCCTGAAACGGTTACATTTATCGTCTGCAAAGCTATGTCGCGTGCTGCGGTTTGCGGAGACACTAACAGGTACATAGTAGAACACAGATGAAACTTCTAAGTTGATGTAATAGCCAGTAAGAAGTAGTACAATAACGTTTTAGATACCGATTATTGACTTTTTAGCTGGCTTTGGGGCCTTGGACATGACCTAGGACCTTAAGATTTTGCATCAAAGGAGAACTAGCAGCTGTGTTGCACGGGAGAATGTGAAAAGTGTTCATATGCAGTGAAAAAATGAGAAATCCGTCCGTATTCGTCATTTCTTATCAAATCGACTTAAAGCCAGATCGTCACATTGGTCGCTCTTCTCCCTGAAACGGTTACATTTATCGTCTGCAAAGCTACGTCGCGTGCTGAGGTATGCGGAGACACTAACAGCACCTTAATAGAACACAGATGAAATTTCTCAGTTATTGTAATAGCCTGTAAGGAGTAGTACAATAACGTTTTAGATATCGATTATTGACTTTTTAGCTGGCTTTGGGGCCTTCGACATGAGCTAGGACCTTAAGATTTTGCATCAAAGGAGGACTAGATGCTCCGTTGCACGGGAGAATGTAAAAAGTGTTCATGTGCAGTAAAAACCTGAGAAATCTGTCCGTTTTCGTAATTTCTTATCAAATCGACTTAAAGCCAGGACGTCACATTGGACGTTCTTCTCTCTGAAAAGATTACATTACTCGTCTGCAAAGCTATGTCGCGTGCTGCGGTATGCGGAGACACTAACAGCACCATAGTAGAACACAGATGAAACTTTTAAGTCGATGTAGTAGCCAGTAAGAAGTAGTACAATAACGTTTTAGATATCGATTATTGACTCTTTAGCCGGCTTTGGGGCCTAAGACATGAGCTAGGACCTTAAGATTTTGCATCAAAGGAGGACTACCAGCTGCGTTGCACGGGAGAATGTGAAAAGTGTTCATATGTAGTAAAAACCTGAGAAATCCGTCCGTTTTCGTCATTTCTTATAAAAGAGACTTAAAGCCAGATCGTCACATTGGTCGCTCTTCTCTCTGAAAAGGTTATGTTTATCGTCTGAAAAGCTATGTCGCGTGCTGCGATATGCGGAGACACTAACAGCACCATAGTAGAAAACGGATGAAACTTCTAAGTTGATGTAATAGCCAGTAAGAAGTAGTACAATAACGTTTTTGGTACCGATTATTGACTTTTTAGCTGGATTTGGGGACTTGGACATGAGCTATGACCTTAAGATTTTGCATCAAAGGAGAACTAGCAGCTGAGTTGCACGGGAGAATGTGAAAAGTGTTCATATGTAGTAAAAAACTGAGAAATCCGTCAATTTTCGTCATTTCTTATCAAATCAACTTAAAGCCAGTTCGTCACATTGGTCGCTCTTCTCCCTGAGATGGTTACATTTATCGTCTGCAAAGCTATGTCGCGTGCTGCGGTATGCGGAGACACTAACAGCACCATAGTAGAACACTGATGAAACTTCTAAGTTGATGTAATAGCCAGTAAGAAGTAGTACAATAACGTTTTAGAAACCGATTATTGACTTTTAAGCTGGCTTTGGGGCCTTGGACATGAGCTAGGACCTTAAGATTTTGCATCAAAGGAGGACTAGCAGCTGCGTTGCCCGGGAGAATGTGAAGAGTGTTCATATGTACTAAAACATGAGAAATCCGTCCGTTTTCGTCATTTCTTATCAAATCGACTTAAAGCCAGGTCTTCACATTGGTCGCTCTTCTCTCTGAAACGGTCACATTTATCGTCTGCAAAGCTATGTCGCGTGCTGCGGTATGTGGAGACACTAAGAGCACCATAGTAGAACACAGACGAAACTACTAAGTTGATGTTATAGCCAGTAGGAAGTAGTACAATAACGTTTTAGATATCGATTATTGTCTTTTTAGCTGGCTTTGGGGACTTGGACATGAGCTAGGACCTTAAGATTTTGCATCAAAGGAGGACTAGCAGCTGCGTTGCACGGGAGAATGTGAAAAGTGTTCATATGTAGTAAAAACTGGGAAATCCGTCCATTTTCGTCATTTCTTATCAAATCGACTTAAAGCCAGATCGACACATTGGTCGCTCTTCTGTCTGAAACCGTTACATTTATCGTCTGCAAAGGTATGTCGCTTGCTGCGGTATGCAGAGACACTAACAGCACCATAGTAGAACACTGATGAAACTTCTAACTTGTTGTAATAGCCAGTAAGAAGAATTGCAATAACGATTTAGATATCGATTATTGACTTTTTATCTGGCTTTGGGGTCTTGGACATGAGCTAGGACCTTAAGACTTTGCATCAAAGGAGGACTAGCAGCTCCGTTGCATGGGAGAATGTCAAAAGTGTTCATATGTAGTGAAAACTTGAGAAATCCGTCCGTTTTCGTCATTTCTTATCAAATCGACTTAAAGCCAGATCGTCACATTGGTCGCTCTTCTCCCTGAAACGGTTACATTTATCGTCTGCAAAGCTATGTCGCGTGCTGCGGTTTGCGGAGACACTAACAGGTACATAGTAGAACACAGATGAAACTTCTAAGTTGATGTAATAGCCAGTAAGAAGTAGTACAATAACGTTTTAGATACCGATTATTGACTTTTTAGCTGGCTTTGGGGCCTTGGACATGACCTAGGACCTTAAGATTTTGCATCAAAGGAGAACTAGCAGCTGTGTTGCACGGGAGAATGTGAAAAGTGTTCATATGCAGTGAAAAAATGAGAAATCCGTCCGTATTCGTCATTTCTTATCAAATCGACTTAAAGCCAGATCGTCACATTGGTCGCTCTTCTCCCTGAAACGGTTACATTTATCGTCTGCAAAGCTACGTCGCGTGCTGAGGTATGCGGAGACACTAACAGCACCTTAATAGAACACAGATGAAATTTCTCAGTTATTGTAATAGCCTGTAAGGAGTAGTACAATAACGTTTTAGATATCGATTATTGACTTTTTAGCTGGCTTTGGGGCCTTCGACATGAGCTAGGACCTTAAGATTTTGCATCAAAGGAGGACTAGATGCTCCGTTGCACGGGAGAATGTAAAAAGTGTTCATGTGCAGTAAAAACCTGAGAAATCTGTCCGTTTTCGTAATTTCTTATCAAATCGACTTAAAGCCAGGACGTCACATTGGACGTTCTTCTCTCTGAAAAGATTACATTACTCGTCTGCAAAGCTATGTCGCGTGCTGCGGTATGCGGAGACACTAACAGAACCATAGTAGAACACAGATGAAACTTTTAAGTCGATGTAGTAGCCAGTAAGAAGTAGTACAATAACGTTTTAGATATCGATTATTGACTCTTTAGCCGGCTTTGGGGCCTAAGACATGAGCTAGGACCTTAAGATTTTGCATCAAAGGAGGACTACCAGCTGCGTTGCACGGGAGAATGTGAAAAGTGTTCATATGTAGTAAAAACCTGAGAAATCCGTCCGTTTTCGTCATTTCTTATAAAAGAGACTTAAAGCCAGATCGTCACATTGGTCGCTCTTCTCTCTGAAACGGTTACATTTATCGTCTGCAAAGCTATGTTGCGTGCTGCGGTATGCAGAGACACAAACAGCACCATAGTAGAACACTGATGAAACTTCTAAGTTGATGCAATAACCTGTAAGAAGTAGTACAATAACGTTTTAGATACCGATTATTGACTTTTTAGCTGGCTTTGGGACTTGGACATGAGCTAGGACCTTAAGATTTTGCATCAAAGGAGAACTAGCAGCTGAGTTGCACGGGAGAATGTGAAAAGTGTTCATATGTAGTAAAAACCTGAGAAATCCGTCCGTTTTCGTCATTTCTTATCAAATCGACTTAAAGCCAGATCGTCACATTGGTCGCTCTTCTCCCTGAAATGGTTACATTTATCGTCTGCAAAGCTATGTCGCGTGCTGCGGTATGCGGAGACACTAACAGCACCATAGTAGAACACAGATGAAGCTTCTAAGTTGATGTAATAGCCAGTAAGAAGTAGTACACTCCAAGTTTTAAGTATCGATTATTGGCTTTTTACCCTTCTTTGGTGCCTTGGACATGAGCTAGGAACTTAAGATTTTGCATGAAAGGAGGACTAGCAGCCGCGCTGCACGGGAGAATGTGAAAAGTGTTCATATGTAGTAAAAACCTAAGAAATCTGTCCGTTTCCTCATTTGTTATCGAAATGACTTAAAGCCAGATTATCACATTGGCCGCTCTTCTGTCTGAAACGGTTACACTTATCGTCTGCAAAGCTATGTCGCGTGCTGCGGTATGCGCAGACACTAAAAGAACCATAGTAGAACACAGATGAAGCTCCTGAGTCGATGTAATAGCCAGTGAGAGGTAGTACAATTCAAGTTTTAGGTATGGATTATTGACATTTTACCCTTCTTTGGTGCCTTGGACATGAGCTAGGAACTTAACATTTTGCATGAAAGGAGGACTAGCGGCTGCGTTGCACAGGCGAATGTGAAAAGTGTTCATATGTAGTAAAAACGTGAGAAATCCGTCCGTTTAGTCATTTGTTATCGAATCGCCTTAAAGCCAGATCGTCAGATTGGCCGCTCTTCTCTCTGAAACGATTACATTTATCGTCTGCAAAGCTATGTCGCGTGCTGCGGTATGCAGAGACACTAACAGCACCATAGTAGAACACTGATGAAACTTCTAACTTGTTGTAATAGCCAGTAAGAAGTATTGCAATAACGTTTTAGATATCGATTATTGACTTTTTATCTGGCTTTGGGGTCTTGGACATGAGCTAGGACCTTAAGACTTTGCATCAAAGGAGGACTAGCAGCTCCGTATCACGTAAGAATGTCAAAAGTGTTCATATGTAGTGAAAACCTGAGAAATCCATCCGTTTTCGTCATTTCGTATCAAATCGACTTAAAGCCAGATCGTCACATTGATCGCTCTTCTCTCTGAAACGGTTACATTTATCGTCTGCAAAGCTATGTCGCGTGCTGCGGTATGCGGAGACACTAACAGGACCATAGTAGAACACAGTTGAAACTTCTAAGTTGATGTAATAGCCAGTAAGAAATAGTACAATAACGTTTTAGATACCGATTATTGACTTTTTAGCTGGCTTTGGGGCCTTGGACATGTGCTAGGACCTTAAGATTTTGCATCAATGGAGAACTAGCAGCTGCGTTGCACGGGAGAATGTGAAAAATGTTCATATGTAGTAAAAACCTGAGAAATCCGTCCATTTTCGTCATTTCTTATCAAATCGACTTAAAGCCAGATCGTCACATTGGTCGCCCTTCTCTCTGAAACGGTTACATTTATCGTCTGCAAAGCAATGTCGCGTGCTGCGGTATGCAGAGACACTAACAGCACCACAGTAGAACAGTGATGAAACTCCTAAGTTGATGTAATAGCCAGTAAGAAGTAGTGCAATAACGTTTTAGATATCGATTATTGACTTTTTAGCTGGCTTTGTGGTCTTGGACATGAGCTAGGACCTTAAGACTTTGCATCAAAGGAGGACTAGCAACTGCGTTGCACGGGAGAATGTGAAAAGTGTTCATATGTAGTAAAAACCTGAGAAATCCGACCGTTATCGTCATTTCTTATCAATTCGACTTAAAGCCAGATCGTCACATTGGTCGCTCTTCTCTCTGAAACGGTTACATTTATTGTCTGCAAAGCTATGTCGCGTGCTGCGGTATGCGGAGACACTAACAGCACCATAGTAGAAAACAGATGAAACTTCTAAGTTGATGTAATAGCCTGTAAGAAGTAGTACAATAACGTTTTAGATTCCGATTATTGACTTTTTAGTTTGCTTTGGGGCCTTGGACATGAGCTAGGACCTTAAGATTTTGCATCAAAGGAGAACTTGCAGCTGCGTTGCACGGGAGAATGTGAAAAGTGTTCATATGTAGTGAAAACCTGAGAAATCCGTCCGTTTTCGTCATTTCTTATCAAATCGACTTAAAGCCAGATAGTCACATTGGTCGCTCTTCTCCCTGAAACGGTTACATTTATCGTCTGCAAAGCTACGTCGCGTGCTGCGGTATGCGGAGACACTAACAGCACCTTAATAGAACACAGATGAAATTTCTCAGTTATTGTAATAGCCAGTAAGGAGTAGTACAATAACGTTTTAGATATCGATTATTGACTTTTTAGCTGGCTTTGGGGCCTTGGACATGAGCTAGGACCTTAAGATTTTGCATCAAACGAGGACTAGATGCTCCGTTGCACGGAGAATGTAAAAAGTGTTCATATGCAGTAAAAACCTGAGAAATCCGTCCGTTTTCGTAATTTCTTATCAAATCGACTTAAAGCCAGGACGTCACATTGGACGCTCTTCTCTCTGAAAAGGTTATATTACTCGTCTGCAAAGCTATGTCGCGTGCTGCGGTATGCGGAGACACTAACAGCACCATAGTAGAACACAGATGAAACTTCTAAGTTGATGTAATAGCCAGTAAGAAGTAGTACAATAACGTTTTAGATATCGATTATTGACTTTTTAGCTGGCTTTGGGGCCTAGGACATGAGCTAGGACCTTAAGATTTTGCATCAAAGGAGGACTAGCAGCTGCGTTGCCCGGGAGAATGTCAAAAGTGTTCATATGTAGTAAAAACCTTAGAAATCCGTCCGTTTTTGTCATTTCTTATCAAATCGACATAAAACCAGGTCTTCACATTGGTCGCTCTTCTTTCTGAAACGGTCACATTTATCGTCTGCAAAGCAATGTCGCGTGCTGCGGTAAGCGGAGACCCTAACAGCACCATAGTAGAAAACAGATGAAACTTCTAAGTTGATGTTATAGCCAGTAAGGAGTAGTACAATAACGTTTTAGATATCGATTATTGACTTTTTAGCTGGCTTTGGGGCCTTGGACATGAGCTAGGACCTTAAGATTTTGCATCAAACGAGGACTAGATGCTCCGTTGCACGGAGAATGTAAAATGTGTTCATATGCAGTAAAAACCTGAGAAATCCGTCCGTTTTCGTAATTTCTTATCAAATCGACTTAAAGCCAGGATGTCACATTGGACGCTCTTCTCTCTGAAAACGTTATATTACTCGTCTGCAAAGCTATGTCGCGTGCTGCGGTATGCGGAGACACTAACAGCACCATAGTAGAACACAGATGAAACTTCTAAGTTGATGTAATAGCCAGTAAGAAGTAGTACAATAACGTTTTAGATATCGATTATTGACTTTTTAGCTGGCTTTTGGGCCTAGGACATGAGCTAGGACATTAAGATTTTGCATCAAAGGAGGACTAGCAGCTGCGTTGCCCGGGAGAATGACAAAAGTGTTCATATGTAGTAAAAACCTGAGAAATCCGTCCGTTTTCGTCATTTCGTATCAAATCGACTTAAAGCCAGTTCGTCACATTGGTCGCTCTTCTCCCTGAAATGGTTACATTTATCGTCTGCAAAGCTATGTCGCGTGCTGCGGTATGCGGAGACACTAGCAGCACCATAGTAGAACACTGATGAAACTTCTAAGTTGATGTAATAGCCAGTAAGAAGTAGTACAATAACGTTTTAGAAACCGATTATTGACTTTTAAGCTGGCTTTGGGGCCTTGGACATGAGCTAGGACCTTAAGATTTTGCATCAAAGGAGGACTAGCAGCTGCGTTGCCCGGGAGAATGTGAAGAGTGTTCATATGTACTAAAACATGAGAAATCCGTCCGTTTTCGTCATTTCTTATCAATTCGACTTAAAGCCAGGTCTTCACATTGGTCGCTCTTGTCTCTGAAACGGTCACATTTATCGTCTGCAAAGCTATGTCGCGTGCTGCGGTATGTGGAGACACTAAGAGCACCATAGTAGAACACAGACGAAACTTCTAAGTTGATGTTATAGCCAGTAAGAAGTAGTAATATAACGTTTTAGATACCGATTATTGACTTTTTAGCTGGCTTTGGGGCCTCGGACATGAGCTAGGACCTTAAGATTTTGCATCAAAGGAGAACTAGCAGCTGCGTTGCACGGGAGAATGTGAAAAGTGTTCATATGTAGTAAAAACCTGAGAAATCCGTCCGTTTTCGTCATTTCTTATCAAATCGACTTAAAGCCAGATCGTCACATTGGTCGCCCTTCTCTCTGAAACGGTTACATTTATCGTCTGCAAAGCAATGTCGCGTGCTGCGGTATGCAGAGACACTAACAGCACCAGAGTAGAACAGTGATGAAACTTCTAAGTTGATGTAATAGCCTGTAAGAAGCAGTACAATAACGTTTTAGATATCGATTATTGACTTTTTAGCTGGCTTTGGGATCTTGGACATGATCTAAGACCTTAAGATTTTGCATGAAACTAAGACTAGCAGCCTCGTTGCACGGGAGTATGTGAAAAGTGTTCATATGTAGTAAAAACCTGAGAAATCCGTCCGTTTTCGTCATTTCTTATAAAATCGACTTAAAGCCAGATCGTCACATTGGTCGCTCTTCTCTCTGAAACGGTTACATTTATTGTCTGCAAAGCTATGTTGCGTGCTGCGGTATGCAGAGACACAAACAGCACCATAGTAGAACACTGATGAAACTTCTAAGTTGATGTAATAGCCAGTAAGAAGTAGTGCAATAACGTTTTAGATATCGATTATTGACTATTTAGCTGGCTTTGGGGTCTTGGACATGAGTTAGTACCTTAAGACTTTGCATCAAAGGAGCACTAGCAGCTGCGTTGCACGGGAGAAGGTAAAAAGTGTTCAAATGTAGCAAAAACCTGAGAAATCCGTCCTTTTTCGTCATTTCGTATCAAATCGACTTAAAGCCAGATCGTCACATTGGTCGCTCTTCTCCCTGAAATGGTTACATTTATCGTCTGCAAAGCTATGTCGCGTGCTGCGGTATGCGGAGACACTAGCAGCACCATAGTAGAACACTGATGAAACTTCTAAGTAGATGTAATAGCCAGTAAGAAGTAGTACAATAACGTTTTAGAAACCGATTATTGACTTTTAAGCTGGCTTTGGGGCCTTGGACATGAGCTAGGACCTTAAGATTTTGCATCAAAGGAGGACTAGCAGCTGCGTTGCCCGGGAGAATGTGAAGAGTGTTCATATGTACTAAAACATGAGAAATCCGTCCGTTTTCGTCATTTCTTATCAATTCGACTTAAAGCCAGGTCTTCACATTGGTCGCTCTTCTCTCTGAAACGGTTACATTTATCGTCTGCAAAGCAATGTCGCGTGCTGCGGTATGCAGAGACACTAACAGCACCACATTAGAACAGTGATGAAACTTCTAAGTTGATGTAATAGCCAGTAAGAAGTAGTGCAATAACGTTTTAGATATCGATTATTGACTTTTTAGCTGGCTTTGTGGTCTTGGACATGAGCTAGGACCTTAAGACTTTGCATCAAAGGAGGACTAGCAACTGCGTTGCACGGGAGAATGTGAAAAGTGTTCATATGTAGTAAAAACCTGAGAAATACGACCGTTATCGTCATTTCTTATCAAATCGACTTAAAGCCAGATCGTCACATTGGTCGCTCTTCTCTCTGAAACGGTTACATTTATTGTCTGCAAAGCTATGTCGCGTGCTGCGGTATGCGGAGACACTAACAGCACCATAGTAGAAAACAGATGAAACTTCTAAGTTGATGTAATAGCCTGTAAGAAGTAGTACAATAACGTTTTAGATTCCGATTATTGACTTTTTAGCTTGCTTTGGGGCCTTGTACATGAGCTAGGACCTTAAGATTTTGCATCAAAGGAGAACTTGCAGCTGCGTTGCACGGGAGAATGTGAAAAGTGTTCATATGTAGTGAAAACCTGAGAAATCCGTCCGTTTTCGTCATTTCTTATCAAATCGACTTAAAGCCAGATCGTCACATTGGTCGCTCTTCTCCCTGAAACGGTTACATTTATCGTCTGCAAAGCTACGTCGCGTGCTGCGGTATGCGGAGACACTAACAGCACCTTAATAGAACACAGATGAAATTTCTCAGTTATTGTAATAGCCAGTAAGGAGTAGTACAATAACGTTTTAGATATCGATTATTGACTTTTTAGCTGGCTTTGGGGCCTTGGACATGAGCTAGGACCTTAAGATTTTGCATCAAACGAGGACTAGATGCTCCGTTGCACGGAGAATGTAAATAGTGTTCATATGCAGTAAAAACCTGAGAAATCCGTCCGTTTTCGTAATGTCTTATCAAATCGACTTAAAGCCAGGACGTCACATTGGACGCTCTTCTCTCTGAAAAGGTTACATTACTCGTCTGCAAAGCTATGTCGCGTGCTGCGGTATGCGGAGACACTAACAGCACCATAGTAGAACACAGATGAAACTTCTAAGTTGATGTAATAGCCAGTAAGAAGTAGTACAATAACGTTTTAGATATCGATTATTGACTTTTTAGCTGGCTTTGGGGCCTAGGACATGAGCTAGGACCTTAAGATTTTGCATCAAAGGAGGACTAGCAGCTGCGTTGCCCGGGAGAATGTCAAAAGTGTTCATATGTAGTAAAAACCTTAGAAATCCGTCCGTTTTTGTCATTTCTTATCAAATCGACTTAAAACCAGGTCTTCACATTGTTCGCTCTTCTTTCTGAAACGGTCACATTTATCGTCTGCAAAGCTATGTCGCGTGCTGCGGTAAGCGGAGACCCTAACAGCACCATAGTAGAAAACAGATGAAACTTCTAAGTTGATGTTATAGCCAGTAAGAAGTAGTACAACAACTTTAGATATCGATTATTCACTTTTTAGCTGGCTTTGGGGAATTGGGCATGAGCTAGGACCTTAAGATTTTGCAGCAAAGGAGGACTAGCAGCTGCGTTGCACGGGAGAATGTGAAAAGTGTTCATATGTAGTAAAAACCTGAGAAATCCGTCCGTTTTCGTCATTTCTTATCAAATCGACTTAAAGCCAGATCGTCACATTGTTCGCCTTCTCTCTGAAACGGTTACATTTATCGTCTGCAAAGCAATGTCGCGTGCTGCGGTATGCAGAGACACTAACAGCACCAGAGTAGAACAGTGATGAAACTTCTAAGTTGATGTAATAGCCTGTAAGAAGTAGTACAATAACGTTTTAGATATCGATTATTGACTTTTTAGCTGGCTTTGGGGTCTTGGACATGATCTAAGACCTTAAGATTTTGCATGAAACTAAGACTAGCAGCCTCGTTGCACGGGAGTATGTGAAAAGTGTTCATATGTAGTAAAAACCTGAGAAATCCGTCCGTTTTCGTCATTTCTTATAAAAGCGACTTAAAGCCAGATCGTCACATTGGTCGCTCTTCTCTCTGAAACGGTTACATTTATTGTCTGCAAAGCTATGTTGCGTGCTGCGGTATGCAGAGACACAAACAGCACCATAGTAGAACACTGATGAAACTTCTAAGTTGATGTAATAGCCAGTAAGAAGTAGTGCAATAACGTTTTGGAAACCGATTATTGACTTTTAAGCTTTCTTTGGGGCCTTGGACATGAGCTAGGACCTTAAGATTTTGCATCAAAGGAGGACTAGCAGCTGCGTTGCACGGGAGAAGGTAAAAAGTGTTCAAATGTAGCAAAAACCTGAGAAATCCGTCCGTTTTCGTCATTTCGTATCAAATCGACTTAAAGCCAGATCGTCACATTGGTCGCTCTTCTCCCTGAAATGGTTACATTTATCGTCTGCAAAGCTATGTCGCGTGCTGCGGTATGCGGAGACACTAGCAGCACCATAGTAGAACACTGATGAAACTTCTAAGTTGATGTAATAGCCAGTAAGAAGTAGTACAATAACGTTTTAGAAACCGATTATTGACTTTTAAGCTGGCTTTGGGGCCTTGGACATGAGCTAGGACCTTAAGATTTTGCATCAAAGGAGGACTAGCAGCTGCGTTGCCCGGGAGAATGTGAAGAGTGTTCATATGTACTAAAACATGAGAAATCCGTACGTTTTCGTCATTTCTTATCAAATCGACTTAAAGCCAGGTCTTCACATTGGTCGCTCTTCTCTCTGAAACGGTTACATTTATCGTCTGCAAAGCAATGTCGCGTGCTGCGGTATGCAGAGACACTAACAGCACCACAGTAGAACAGTGATGAAACTTCTAAGTTGATGTAATAGCCAGTAAGAAGTAGTGCAATAACGTTTTAGATATCGATTATTGACTTTTTAGCTGGCTTTGTGGTCTTGGACATGAGCTAGTACCTTAAGACTTTGCATCAAAGGAGGACTAGCAACTGCGTTGCACGGGAGAATGTGAAAAGTGTTCATATGTAGTAAAAACCTGAGAAATCCGACCGTTATCGTCATTTCTTATCAAATCGACTTAAAGCCAGATCGTCACATTGGTCGCCCTTCTCTCTGAAACGGTTACATTTATTGTCTGCAAAGCTATGTCGCGTGCTGCGGTATGCGGAGACACTAACAGCACCATAGTAGAAAACAGATGAAACTTCTAAGTTGATGTAATAGCCTGTAAGAAGTAGTACAATAACGTTTTAGATTCCGATTATTGACTTTTTAGCTGGCTTTTGGGCCTTGGACATGAGCTAGGACCTTAAGATTTTGCATCAAAGGAGAACTTGCAGCTGCGTTGCACGGGAGAATGTGAAAAGTGTTCATATGTAGTGAAAACCTGAGAAATCCGTCCGTTTTCGTCATTTCTTATCAAATCGACTTAAAGCCAGATCGTCACATTGGTCGCTCTTCTCCCTGAAACGGTTACATTTATCGTCTGCAAAGCTACGTCGCGTGCTGCGGTATGCGGAGACACTAACAGCACCTTAATAGAACACAGATGAAATTTCTCAGTTATTGTAATAGCCAGTAAGGAGTAGTACAATAACGTTTTAGATATCGATTATTGACTTTTTAGCTGGCTTTGGGGCCTTGGACATGAGCTAGGACCTTAAGATTTTGCATCAAACGAGGACTAGATGCTCCGTTGCACGGAGAATGTAAAAAGTGTTCATATGCAGTAAAAACCTGAGAAATCCGTCCGTTTGCGTAATTTCTTATCAAATCGACTTAAAGCCAGGACGTCACATTGGACGCTCTTCTCTCTGAAAAGGTTACATTACTCGTCTGCAAAGCTATGTCGCGTGCTGCGGTATGCGGAGACACTAACAGCACCATAGTAGAACACAGATGAAACTTCTAAGTTGATGTAATAGCCAGTAAGAAGCAGTACAATAACGTTTTAGATATCGATTATTGACTTTTTAGCTGGCTTTGGGGCCTAGGACATGAGCTAGGACCTTAAGATTTTGCATCAAAGGAGGACTAGCAGCTGCGTTGCCCGGGAGAATGTCAAAAGTGTTCATATGTAGTAAAAACCTTAGAAATCCGTCCGTTTTTGTCATTTCTTATCAAATCGACTTAAAACCAGGTCTTCACATTGGTCGCTCTTCTTTCTGAAACGGTCACATTTATCGTCTGCAAAGCTATGTCGCGTGCTGCGGTAAGCGGAGACCCTAACAGCACCATAGTAGAAAACAGATGAAACTTCTAAGTTGATGTTATAGCCAGTAAGAAGTAGTACAACAACTTTAGATATCGATTATTCACTTTTTAGCTGGCTTTGGGGACTTGGGCATGAGCTAGGGCCTTAAGATTTTGCAGCAAAGGAGGACTAGCAGCTGCGTTGCACGGGAGAATGTGAAAAGTGTTCATATGTAGTAAAAACCTGAGAAATCCGTCCGTTTTCGTCATTTCGTATCAAATCGACTTAAAGCCAGATCGTCACATTGGTCGCTCTTCTCCCTGAAATGGTTACATTTATCGTCTGCAAAGCTATGTCGCGTGCTGCGGTATGCGGAGACACTAGCAGCACCATAGTAGAACACTGATGAAACTTCTAAGTTGATGTAATAGCCAGTAAGAAGTAGTACAATAACGTTTTAGAAACCGATTATTGACTTTTAAGCTGGCTTTGGGGCCTTGGACATGAGCTAGGACCTTAAGATTCTGCATCAAAGGAGGACTAGCAGCTGCGTTGCCCGGGAGAATGTGAAGAGTGTTCATATGTACTAAAACATGAGAAATCCGTCCGTTTTCGTCATTTCTTAACAATTCGACTTAAAGCCAGGTCTTCACATTGGTCGCTCTTCTCTCTGAAACGGTCACATTTATCGTCTGCAAAGCTATGTCGCGTGCTGCGGTATGTGGAGACACTAAGAGCACAATAGTAGAACACAGACGAAGCTTCTAAGTTGATGTTATAGCCAGTAAGAAGTAGTAATATAACGTTTTAGATACCGATTATTGACTTTTTAGCTGGCTTTGGGGCCTCGGACATGAGCTAGGACCTTAAGATTTTGCATCAAATGAGAACTAGCAGCTGCGTTGCACGGGAGAATGTGAAAAGTGTTCATATGTAGTAAAAACCTGAGAAATCCGTCCGTTTTCGTCATTTCTTATCAAATCGACTTAAAGCCAGATCGTCACATTGGTCGCTCTTCTCCCTGAAACGGTCACATTTATCGTCTGCAAAGCTATGTCGCGTGCTGCGGTATGTGGAGACACTAAGAGCACCATAGTAGAACACAGACGAAACTTCTAAGTTGATGTTATAGCCAGTAAGAAGTAGTAATATAACGTTTTAGATACCGATTATTGACTTTTTAGCTGGCTTTGGGGTCTTGGACATAAGCTAGGACCTTAAGATTTTCCATCAAAGGAGAACTAGCAGCTGCGTTGCACGGGAGAATGTGAAAAGCGTTCATATGTAGTAAAAACCTGAGAAATCCGTCCATTTTCGTCATTTCTTATCAAATCGACTTAAAGCCAGATCGTCACATTGGTCGCTCTTCTCCCTGAAACGGTTACATTTATCGTCTGCAAAGCTACGTCGCGTGCTGCGGTATGCGGAGACACTAACAGCACCATAGTAGAACACAGATGAAATTTCTCAGTTATTGTAATAGCCAGCAAAGAGTAGTACAATAACGTTTTAGATATCGATTATTGACTTTTTAGCTGGCTTTGGGGCCTTGGACATGAGCTAGGACCTTAAGATTTTGCATCAAAAGATGACTAGCAGCTGCGTTGCACGGGAGAATGTAAATAGTGTTCATATGTAGTAAAAACCTGAGAAATCCTTCCGTTTTCGTCATTTGTTACCGAATCGACTTAATGTCAGATCGTCTCATTGGCCGCTCATATCTCTGAAACGGTTACATATATCGTCTGCAAAGCTATGTCGCGTGCTGCGGCATGCGGAGACACTAAAAGAACCATAGTAGAACACAGATGAAGCTCCTAAGTCGATGTAATAGCCAGTGAGAAGTAGTATAATTCAAGTTTTAGTTATGGATTATTGACGTTTTACCCTTCTTTGGTGCCTTGGACATGATCTAGGTACTTAAGATTTTGCATGAAAGGAGGACTAGCAGCCGAGTTGCAGGGGAGAATGTGAAAAGTGTTCATGTGTAGTAAAAACCTGAGAAATCCGTCCGTTTCGTCATTTGTTATCGAATCGACTTAAAGCCAGATCGTCACATTGACCGCTCTTCTGTCTGAAACGATTACATTTATCGTCTGCAAAGCTAAGTCGCGTGCTGCGGTATGCGGAGACACTAAAAGCACCATAGTAAAACACAGATGAAGCTTCTAAGTTGATGTAATAGCCAGTAAGAAGTAGTACAATTCAAGTTTTAAGTATAGATTATTGGCTTTTTACCCTTCTTTGGTGCCTTGGACATGAGCTAGGAGCTTAAGCTGTTGCATGACAGGAGGACTAGCAGCCGCGTTGCACGGGAGAATGTGAAAAGTGTTCATATGTAGTAAAAACCTAAGAAATCCGTCCGTTTCCTCATTTGTTATCGAAATGACTTAAAGCCAGATTATCACATTGGCCGCTCTTCTGTCTGAAACGGTTACATTTATCGTCTGCAAAGCTATGTCGCGTGCTGTGGTATGCGCAGACACTAAAAGAACCGTAGTAGAACACAGATGAAGCTCCTGAGTCGATGTAATAGCCAGTGAGAGGTAGTACAATTCAAATTTTTAGGTGTGGATTATTGACTTTTTACCCTTCTTTGGTGCCTTGGACATGAGCTAGGAACTTAACATTTTGCATGAAAGGAGGACTAGAGGCTGCGTTGCACAGGCGAATGTGAAACGGTGTTCATATGTAGTAAAAACGTGAGGAATCCGTCCGTTTTCGTCATTTGTTATCGATTCGGCTTAAAGCCAGATCTTCACATAGGCCGCAATTCTCTCTGAAACGGTTGTACTTATCGTCTGCAAACCTATGTCGCGTGTTGCGGTATGCGCAGACACTGAACGCACCATAGTAGAACTCAGATGAAGCTTCTAAGTTGATGTAATAGCCAGTAAGAAGTAGTTCAAATCAAGTTTTAGGTATCGATTATAAACTTTTTACCCTTCTTCGGTGCCTTGGAAATGAGCTAGGAACTTTAGATTTTGCATGAAAGGAGGACTAGCAGTCGCGTTTCACGGGAGAATGTGAAAAGTGTTCATATGTAGTAAAAACCTAAGAAATTCGTCCGTTTAGTCATTTGTTATCGAATCGCCTTAAAGCCAGATCGTCAGATTGGTCGCTCGTCTCTCTGAAACGATTACATTTATCGACAGCAAAGCTATGTCGCGTGCTGCGGTATGCCGAGACACTAAAAGCACCATAGTAGAAAACAGATGAAGCTTCTAAGATGATGCAATAGCCAATAAGAAGTAGTACAATTCAAGTTTTAATTATCGATTATTGACTTTTTACCCTTCTTTGGTGCCTTGGACATGAGCTAGGAACTTAAGATTTTGCATGAAAGGAGGACTAACAGCCGCGTTGCACGGGAGATTGTGAAAAGTGTTCATATGTAGTAAAAACCTGAGAAATCCGTCCGTTTTCGTCATTTGTTATCGAATCTGCTTAAAGCCAGACCGTCACATTGGCCGCCCTTCTCTCTGAAACGGTTGTACTTATCGTCTGCAAAGCCATGTCGCGTGTTGCGGTATGCGGAGGCACTAAAAGCACCATAGTAGAACACAGATAAAGCTTCTAAGTTGATGTAATATCCAGTAAGAGGTAGCACAATTCAAGTTTTAGGTATCGATTATTGACTTTTTAGCTGGCTTTGGTGCCTTGGACATGAGCTAGGACCGTAAGATTCTGCTTGAAAGGAGGACTAGCAGCCGAGTTGCATGGGAGAATGTGAAAAGTGTTCATATGTAGTAAAAACCTGAGAAATCCGACCGTTTTCGTCATTTCTTATCAAATCGACTGAAAGCCAGATCGTTACATTGGTCGCTCTTCTCTCTGAAACGGTTACATTTATCGTCTGCAAAGCAATGTCGCGTGCTGCGGTATGCGGAGACACTAACAGCTCCATAGTAGAACACTGATGAAACTTCTAAGTTGATGTAATAGCCAGTAAGAAGTAGTGCAATAACGTTTTAGATATCGATTATTTACTTTTTAGCTGGCTTTGGGGACTTGGACATGAGCTAGGACCTCAAGATTTTGCATCAAAGGAGGACTAGCAGCTGCGTTGCCGGGGAGAATGTCAAAAGTGTTCATATGTAGTAAAAACCTGAGAAATCCGTCCGTTTTCGTCATTTCTTATCAAATCGACTTAAAGCCAGGTCTTCACATTGGTCGCTCTTCTCTCTGAAACGGTCACATTTATCGTCTGCAAAGCTATGTCGCGTGCTGCGGTATGTGGAGACACTAAGAGCACCATAGTAGAACACAGACGAAGCTACTAAGTTGATGTTATAGCCAGTAGGAAGTAGTACAATAACGTTTTAGAAACCGATTATTGACTTTTAAGCTGGCTTTGGGGCCTTGGACATGAGCTAGGACCTTAAGATTTTGCATCAAAGGAGGACTAGCAGCTGCGTTGCCCGGGAGAATGTGAAGAGTGTTCATATGTACTAAAACATGAGAAATCCGTCCGTTTTCGTCATTTCTTATCAATTCGACTTAAAGCCAGGTCTTCACATTGGTCGCTCTTCTCTCTGAAACGGTTACATTTATCGTCTGCAAAGCAATGTCGCGTGCTGCGGTATGCAGAGACACTAACAGCACCACAGTAGAACAGTGATGAAACTTCTAAGTTGATGTAATAGCCAGTAAGAAGTAGTGCAATAACGTTTTAGATATCGATTATTGACTTTTTAGCTGGCTTTGTGGTCTTGGACATGAGCTAGGACCTTAAGACTTTGCATCAAAGGAGGACTAGCAACTGCGTTGCACGGGAGAATGTGAAAAGTGTTCATATGTAGTAAAAACCTGAGAAATCCGACCGTTATCGTCATTTCTTATCAAATCGACTTAAAGCCAGATCGTCACATTGGTCGCTCTTCTCTCTGAAACGGTTACATTTATTGTCTGCAAAGCTATGTCGCGTGCTGCGGTATGCGGAGACACTAACAGCACCATAGTAGAAAACAGATGAAACTTCTAAGTTGATGTAATAGCCTGTAAGAAGTAGTACAATAACGTTTTAGATTCCGATTATTGACTTTTTAGCTTGCTTTGGGGCCTTGTACATGAGCTAGGACCTTAAGATTTTGCATCAAAGGAGAACTTGCAGCTGCGTTGCACGGGAGAATGTGAAAAGTGTTCATATGTAGTGAAAACCTGAGAAATCCGTCCGTTTTCGTCATTTCTTATCAAATCGACTTAAAGCCAGATCGTCACATTGGTCGCTCTTCTCCCTGAAACGGTTACATTTATCGTCTGCAAAGCTACGTCGCGTGCTGCGGTATGCGGAGACACTAACAGCACCTTAATAGAACACAGATGAAATTTCTCAGTTATTGTAATAGCCAGTAAGGAGTAGTACAATAACGTTTTAGATATCGATTATTGACTTTTTAGCTGGCTTTGGGGCCTTGGACATGAGCTAGGACCTTAAGATTTTGCATCAAACGAGGACTAGATGCTCCGTTGCACGGAGAATGTAAAAAGTGTTCATATGCAGTAAAAACCTGAGAAATCCGTCCGTTTTCGTAATGTCTTATCAAATCGACTTAAAGCCAGGACGTCACATTGGACGCTCTTCTCTCTGAAAAGCTATGTCGCGTGCTGCGGTATGCGGAGACACTAACAGCACCATAGTAGAACACAGATGAAACTTCTAAGTTGATGTAATAGCCAGTAAGAAGTAGTACAATAACGTTTTAGATATCGATTATTGACTTTTTAGCTGGCTTTGGGGCCTAGGACATGAGCTAGGACCTTAAGATTTTGCATCAAAGGAGTACTAGCAGCTGCGTTGCCCGGGAGAATGTCAAAAGTGTTCATATGTAGTAAAAACCTTAGAAATCCGTCCGTTTTTGTCATTTCTTATCAAATCGACTTAAAACCAGGTCTTCACATTGGTCGCTCTTCTTTCTGAAACGGTCACATTTATCGTCTGCAAAGCTATGTCGCGTGCTGCGGTAAGCGGAGACCCTAACAGCACCATAGTAGAAAACAGATGAAACTTCTAAGTTGATGTTATAGCCAGTAAGAAGTAGTACAACAACTTTAGATATCGATTATTCACTTTTTAGCTGGCTTTGGGGACTTGGGCATGAGCTAGGACTTTAAGATTTTGCAGCAAAGGAGGACTAGCAGCTGCGTTGCACGGGAGAATGTGAAAAGTGTTCATATGTAGTAAAAACCTGAGAAATCCGTCCGTTTTCGTCATTTCTTATCAAATCGACTTAAAGCCAGATCGTCACATTGGTCGCCCTTCTCTCTGAAACGGTTACATTTATCGTCTGCAAAGCAATGTCGCGTGCTGCGGTATGCAGAGACACTAACAGCACCAGAGTAGAACAGTGATGAAACTTCTAAGTTGATGTAATAGCCTGTAAGAAGTAGTACAATAACGTTTTAGATATCGATTATTGACTTTTTAGCTGGCTTTGGGGTCTTGGACATGATCTAAGACCTTAAGATTTTGCATGAAACTAAGACTAGCAGCCTCGTTGCACGGGAGTATGTGAAAAGTGTTCATATGTAGTAAAAACCTGAGAAATCCGTCCGTTTTCGTCATTTCTTATAAAAGCGACTTAAAGCCAGATCGTCACATTGGTCGCTCTTCTCTCTGAAACGGTTACATTTATTGTCTGCAAAGCTATGTTGCGTGCTGCGGTATGCAGAGACACAAACAGCACCATAGTAGAACACTGATGAAACTGCTAAGTTGATGTAATAGCCAGTAAGAAGTAGTGCAATAACGTTTTGGAAACCGATTATTGACTTTTAAGCTTTCTTTGGGGCCTTGGACATGAGCTAGGACCTTAAGATTTTGCATCAAAGGAGGACTAGCAGCTGCGTTGCCCGGGAGAATGTGAAGAGTGTTGATATGTACTAAAACATGAGAAATCCGTACGTTTTCGTCATTTCTTATCAAATCGACTTAAAGCCAGGTCTTCACATTGGTCGCTCTTCTCTCTGAAACGGTTACATTTATCGTCTGCAAAGCAATGTCGCGTGCTGCGGTATGCAGAGACACTAACAGCACCACAGTAGAACAGTGATGAAACTTCTAAGTTGATGTAATAGCCAGTAAGAAGTAGTGCAATAACGTTTTAGATATCGATTATTGACTTTTTAGCTGGCTTTGTGGTCTTGGACATGAGCTAGTACCTTAAGACTTTGCATCAAAGGAGGACTAGCAACTGCGTTGCACGGGAGAATGTGAAAAGTGTTCATATGTAGTAAAAACCTGAGAAATCCGACCGTTATCGTCATTTCTTATCAAATCGACTTAAAGCCAGATCGTCACATTGGTCGCCCTTCTCTCTGAAACGGTTACATTTATTGTCTGCAAAGCTATGTCGCGTGCTGCGGTATGCGGAGACACTAACAGCACCATAGTAGAAAACAGATGAAACTTCTAAGTTGATGTAATAGCCTGTAAGAAGTAGTACAATAACGTTTTAGATTCCGATTATTGACTTTTTAGCTGGCTTTGGGGCCTTGGACATGAGCTAGGACCTTAAGATTTTGCATCAAAGGAGAACTTGCAGCTGCGTTGCACGGGAGAATGTGAAAAGTGTTCATATGTAGTGAAAACCTGAGAAATCCGTCCGTTTTCGTCATTTCTTATCAAATCGACTTAAAGCCAGATCGTCACATTGGTCGCTCTTCTCCCTGAAACGGTTACATTTATCGTCTGCAAAGCTACGTCGCGTGCTGCGGTATGCGGAGACACTAACAGCACCTTAATAGAACACAGATGAAATTTCTCAGTTATTGTAATAGCCAGTAAGGAGTAGTACAATAACGTTTTAGATATCGATTATTGACTTTTTAGCTGGCTTTGGGGCCTTGGACATGAGCTAGGACCTTAAGATTTTGCATCAAACGAGGACTAGATGCTCCGTTGCACGGAGAATGTAAAAAGTGTTCATATGCAGTAAAAACCTGAGAAATCCGTCCGTTTTCGTAATGTCTTATCAAATCGACTTAAAGCCAGGACGTCACATTGGACGCTCTTCTCTCTGAAAAGCTATGTCGCGTGCTGCGGTATGCGGAGACACTTACAGCACCATAGTAGAACACAGATGAAACTTCTAAGTTGATGTAATAGCCAGTAAGAAGTAGTACAATAACGTTTTAGATATCGATTATTGACTTTTTAGCTGGCTTTGGGGCCTAGGACATGAGCTAGGACCTTAAGATTTTGCATCAAAGGAGGACTAGCAGCTGCGTTGCCCGGGAGAATGTCAAAAGTGTTCATATGTAGTAAAAACCTTAGAAATCCGTCCGTTTTTGTCATTTCTTATCAAATCGACTTAAAACCAGGTCTTCACATTGGTCGCTCTTCTTTCTGAAACGGTCACATTTATCGTCTGCAAAGCTATGTCGCGTGCTGCGGTAAGCGGAGACCCTAACAGCACCATAGTAGAAAACAGATGAAACTTCTAAGTTGATGTTATAGCCAGTAAGAAGTAGTACAACAACTTTAGATATCGATTATTCACTTTTTAGCTGGCTTTGGGGACTTGGGCATGAGCTAGGACTTTAAGATTTTGCAGCAAAGGAGGACTAGCAGCTGCGTTGCACGGGAGAATGTGAAAAGTGTTCATATGTAGTAAAAACCTGAGAAATCCGTCCGTTTTCGTCATTTCTTATCAAATCGACTTAAAGCCAGATCGTCACATTGGTCGCCCTTCTCTCTGAAACGGTTACATTTATCGTCTGCAAAGCAATGTCGCGTGCTGCGGTATGCAGAGACACTAACAGCTCCATAGTAGAACACTGATGAAACTTCTAAGTTGATGTAATAGCCAGTAAGAAGTAGTGCAATAACGTTTTAGATATCGATTATTTACTTTTTAGCTGGCTTTGGGGACTTGGACATGAGCTAGGACCTCAAGATTTTGCATCAAAGGAGGACTAGCAGCTGCGTTGCCGGGGGAGAATGTCAAAAGTGTTCATATGTAGTAAAAACCTGAGAAATCCGTCCGTTTTCGTCATTTCTTATCAAATCGACTTAAAGCCAGGTCTTCACATTGGTCGCTCTTCTCTCTGAAACGGTCACATTTATCGTCTGCAAAGCTATGTCGCGTGCTGCGGTATGTGGAGACACTAAGAGCACCATAGTAGAACACAGACGAAGCTACTAAGTTGATGTTATAGCCAGTAGGAAGTAGTACAATAACGTTTTAGAAACCGATTATTGACTTTTAAGCTGGCTTTGGGGCCTTGGACATGAGCTAGGACCTTAAGATTTTGCATCAAAGGAGGACTAGCAGCTGCGTTGCCCGGGAGAATGTGAAGAGTGTTCATATGTACTAAAACATGAGAAATCCGTCCGTTTTCGTCATTTCTTATCAATTCGACTTAAAGCCAGGTCTTCACATTGGTCGCTCTTCTCTCTGAAACGGTTACATTTATCGTCTGCAAAGCAATGTCGCGTGCTGCGGTATGCAGAGACACTAACAGCACCACAGTAGAACAGTGATGAAACTTCTAAGTTGATGTAATAGCCAGTAAGAAGTAGTGCAATAACGTTTTAGATATCGATTATTGACTTTTTAGCTGGCTTTGTGGTCTTGGACATGAGCTAGGACCTTAAGACTTTGCATCAAAGGAGGACTAGCAACTGCGTTGCACGGGAGAATGTGAAAAGTGTTCATATGTAGTAAAAACCTGAGAAATCCGACCGTTATCGTCATTTCTTATCAAATCGACTTAAAGCCAGATCGTCACATTGGTCGCTCTTCTCTCTGAAACGGTTACATTTATTGTCTGCAAAGCTATGTCGCGTGCTGCGGTATGCGGAGACACTAACAGCACCATAGTAGAAAACAGATGAAACTTCTAAGTTGATGTAATAGCCTGTAAGAAGTAGTACAATAACGTTTTAGATTCCGATTATTGACTTTTTAGCTTGCTTTGGGGCCTTGTACATGAGCTAGGACCTTAAGATTTTGCATCAAAGGAGAACTTGCAGCTGCGTTGCACGGGAGAATGTGAAAAGTGTTCATATGTAGTGAAAACCTGAGAAATCCGTCCGTTTTCGTCATTTCTTATCAAATCGACTTAAAGCCAGATCGTCACATTGGTCGCTCTTCTCCCTGAAACGGTTACATTTATCGTCTGCAAAGCTACGTCGCGTGCTGCGGTATGCGGAGACACTAACAGCACCTTAATAGAACACAGATGAAATTTCTCAGTTATTGTAATAGCCAGTAAGGAGTAGTACAATAACGTTTTAGATATCGATTATTGACTTTTTAGCTGGCTTTGGGGCCTTGGACATGAGCTAGGACCTTAAGATTTTGCATCAAACGAGGACTAGATGCTCCGTTGCACGGAGAATGTAAAAAGTGTTCATATGCAGTAAAAACCTGAGAAATCCGTCCGTTTTCGTAATGTCTTATCAAATCGACTTAAAGCCAGGACGTCACATTGGACGCTCTTCTCTCTGAAAAGCTATGTCGCGTGCTGCGGTATGCGGAGACACTAACAGCACCATAGTAGAACACAGATGAAACTTCTAAGTTGATGTAATAGCCAGTAAGAAGTAGTACAATAACGTTTTAGATATCGATTATTGACTTTTTAGCTGGCTTTGGGGCCTAGGACATGAGCTAGGACCTTAAGATTTTGCATCAAAGGAGTACTAGCAGCTGCGTTGCCCGGGAGAATGTCAAAAGTGTTCATATGTAGTAAAAACCTTAGAAATCCGTCCGTTTTTGTCATTTCTTATCAAATCGACTTAAAACCAGGTCTTCACATTGGTCGCTCTTCTTTCTGAAACGGTCACATTTATCGTCTGCAAAGCTATGTCGCGTGCTGCGGTAAGCGGAGACCCTAACAGCACCATAGTAGAAAACAGATGAAACTTCTAAGTTGATGTTATAGCCAGTAAGAAGTAGTACAACAACTTTAGATATCGATTATTCACTTTTTAGCTGGCTTTGGGGACTTGGGCATGAGCTAGGACTTTAAGATTTTGCAGCAAAGGAGGACTAGCAGCTGCGTTGCACGGGAGAATGTGAAAAGTGTTCATATGTAGTAAAAACCTGAGAAATCCGTCCGTTTTCGTCATTTCTTATCAAATCGACTTAAAGCCAGATCGTCACATTGGTCGCCCTTCTCTCTGAAACGGTTACATTTATCGTCTGCAAAGCAATGTCGCGTGCTGCGGTATGCAGAGACACTAACAGCACCAGAGTAGAACAGTGATGAAACTTCTAAGTTGATGTAATAGCCTGTAAGAAGTAGTACAATAACGTTTTAGATATCGATTATTGACTTTTTAGCTGGCTTTGGGGTCTTGGACATGATCTAAGACCTTAAGATTTTGCATGAAACTAAGACTAGCAGCCTCGTTGCACGGGAGTATGTGAAAAGTGTTCATATGTAGTAAAAACCTGAGAAATCCGTCCGTTTTCGTCATTTCTTATAAAAGCGACTTAAAGCCAGATCATCACATTGGTCGCTCTTCTCTCTGAAACGGTTACATTTATTGTCTGCAAAGCTATGTTGCGTGCTGCGGTATGCAGAGACACAAACAGCACCATAGTAGAACACTGATGAAACTTCTAAGTTGATGTAATAGCCAGTAAGAAGTAGTGCAATAACGTTTTGGAAACCGATTATTGACTTTTAAGCTTTCTTTGGGGCCTTGGACATGAGCTAGGACCTTAAGATTTTGCATCAAAGGAGGACTAGCAGCTGCGTTGCCCGGGAGAATGTGAAGAGTGTTGATATGTACTAAAACATGAGAAATCCGTACGTTTTCGTCATTTCTTATCAAATCGACTTAAAGCCAGGTCTTCACATTGGTCGCTCTTCTCTCTGAAACGGTTACATTTATCGTCTGCAAAGCAATGTCGCGTGCTGCGGTATGCAGAGACACTAACAGCACCACAGTAGAACAGTGATGAAACTTCTAAGTTGATGTAATAGCCAGTAAGAAGTAGTGCAATAACGTTTTAGATATCGATTATTGACTTTTTAGCTGGCTTTGTGGTCTTGGACATGAGCTAGTACCTTAAGACTTTGCATCAAAGGAGGACTAGCAACTGCGTTGCACGGGAGAATGTGAAAAGTGTTCATATGTAGTAAAAACCTGAGAAATCCGACCGTTATCGTCATTTCTTATCAAATCGACTTAAAGCCAGATCGTCACATTGGTCGCCCTTCTCTCTGAAACGGTTACATTTATTGTCTGCAAAGCTATGTCGCGTGCTGCGGTATGCGGAGACACTAACAGCACCATAGTAGAAAACAGATGAAACTTCTAAGTTGATGTAATAGCCTGTAAGAAGTAGTACAATAACGTTTTAGATTCCGATTATTGACTTTTTAGCTGGCTTTGGGGCCTTGGACATGAGCTAGGACCTTAAGATTTTGCATCAAAGGAGAACTTGCAGCTGCGTTGCACGGGAGAATGTGAAAAGTGTTCATATGTAGTGAAAACCTGAGAAATCCGTCCGTTTTCGTCATTTCTTATCAAATCGACTTAAAGCCAGATCGTCACATTGGTCGCTCTTCTCCCTGAAACGGTTACATTTATCGTCTGCAAAGCTACGTCGCGTGCTGCGGTATGCGGAGACACTAACAGCACCTTAATAGAACACAGATGAAATTTCTCAGTTATTGTAATAGCCAGTAAGGAGTAGTACAATAACGTTTTAGATATCGATTATTGACTTTTTAGCTGGCTTTGGGGCCTTGGACATGAGCTAGGACCTTAAGATTTTGCATCAAACGAGGACTAGATGCTCCGTTGCACGGAGAATGTAAAAAGTGTTCATATGCAGTAAAAACCTGAGAAATCCGTCCGTTTTCGTAATGTCTTATCAAATCGACTTAAAGCCAGGACGTCACATTGGACGCTCTTCTCTCTGAAAAGCTATGTCGCGTGCTGCGGTATGCGGAGACACTTACAGCACCATAGTAGAACACAGATGAAACTTCTAAGTTGATGTAATAGCCAGTAAGAAGTAGTACAATAACGTTTTAGATATCGATTATTGACTTTTTAGCTGGCTTTGGGGCCTAGGACATGAGCTAGGACCTTAAGATTTTGCATCAAAGGAGGACTAGCAGCTGCGTTGCCCGGGAGAATGTCAAAAGTGTTCATATGTAGTAAAAACCTTAGAAATCCGTCCGTTTTTGTCATTTCTTATCAAATCGACTTAAAACCAGGTCTTCACATTGGTCGCTCTTCTTTCTGAAACGGTCACATTTATCGTCTGCAAAGCTATGTCGCGTGCTGCGGTAAGCGGAGACCCTAACAGCACCATAGTAGAAAACAGATGAAACTTCTAAGTTGATGTTATAGCCAGTAAGAAGTAGTACAACAACTTTAGATATCGATTATTCACTTTTTAGCTGGCTTTGGGGACTTGGGCATGAGCTAGGACTTTAAGATTTTGCAGCAAAGGAGGACTAGCAGCTGCGTTGCACGGGAGAATGTGAAAAGTGTTCATATGTAGTAAAAACCTGAGAAATCCGTCCGTTTTCGTCATTTCTTATCAAATCGACTTAAAGCCAGATCGTCACATTGGTCGCCCTTCTCTCTGAAACGGTTACATTTATCGTCTGCAAAGCAATGTCGCGTGCTGCGGTATGCAGAGACACTAACAGCACCAGAGTAGAACAGTGATGAAACTTCTAAGTTGATGTAATAGCCTGTAAGAAGTAGTACAATAACGTTTTAGATATCGATTATTGACTTTTTAGCTGGCTTTGGGGTCTTGGACATGATCTAAGACCTTAAGATTTTGCATGAAACTAAGACTAGCAGCCTCGTTGCACGGGAGTATGTGAAAAGTGTTCATATGTAGTAAAAACCTGAGAAATCCGTCCGTTTTCGTCATTTCTTATAAAAGCGACTTAAAGCCAGATCGTCACATTGGTCGCTCTTCTCTCTGAAACGGTTACATTTATTGTCTGCAAAGCTATGTTGCGTGCTGCGGTATGCAGAGACACAAACAGCACCATAGTAGAACACTGATGAAACTTCTAAGTTGATGTAATAGCCAGTAAGAAGTAGTGCAATAACGTTTTGGAAACCGATTATTGACTTTTAAGCTTTCTTTGGGGCCTTGGACATGAGCTAGGACCTTAAGATTTTGCATCAAAGGAGGACTAGCAGCTGCGTTGCCCGGGAGAATGTGAAGAGTGTTGATATGTACTAAAACATGAGAAATCCGTACGTTTTCGTCATTTCTTATCAAATCGACTTAAAGCCAGGTCTTCACATTGGTCGCTCTTCTCTCTGAAACGGTTACATTTATCGTCTGCAAAGCAATGTCGCGTGCTGCGGTATGCAGAGACACTAACAGCACCACAGTAGAACAGTGATGAAACTTCTAAGTTGATGTAATAGCCAGTAAGAAGTAGTGCAATAACGTTTTAGATATCGATTATTGACTTTTTAGCTGGCTTTGTGGTCTTGGACATGAGCTAGTACCTTAAGACTTTGCATCAAAGGAGGACTAGCAACTGCGTTGCACGGGAGAATGTGAAAAGTGTTCATATGTAGTAAAAACCTGAGAAATCCGACCGTTATCGTCATTTCTTATCAAATCGACTTAAAGCCAGATCGTCACATTGGTCGCCCTTCTCTCTGAAACGGTTACATTTATTGTCTGCAAAGCTATGTCGCGTGCTGCGGTATGCGGAGACACTAACAGCACCATAGTAGAAAACAGATGAAACTTCTAAGTTGATGTAATAGCCTGTAAGAAGTAGTACAATAACGTTTTAGATTCCGATTATTGACTTTTTAGCTGGCTTTGGGGCCTTGGACATGAGCTAGGACCTTAAGATTTTGCATCAAAGGAGAACTTGCAGCTGCGTTGCACGGGAGAATGTGAAAAGTGTTCATATGTAGTGAAAACCTGAGAAATCCGTCCGTTTTCGTCATTTCTTATCAAATCGACTTAAAGCCAGATCGTCACATTGGTCGCTCTTCTCCCTGAAACGGTTACATTTATCGTCTGCAAAGCTACGTCGCGTGCTGCGGTATGCGGAGACACTAACAGCACCTTAATAGAACACAGATGAAATTTCTCAGTTATTGTAATAGCCAGTAAGGAGTAGTACAATAACGTTTTAGATATCGATTATTGACTTTTTAGCTGGCTTTGGGGCCTTGGACATGAGCTAGGACCTTAAGATTTTGCATCAAACGAGGACTAGATGCTCCGTTGCACGGAGAATGTAAAAAGTGTTCATATGCAGTAAAAACCTGAGAAATCCGTCCGTTTTCGTAATTTCTTATCAAATCGACTTAAAGCCAGGACGTCACATTGGACGCTCTTCTCTCTGAAAAGGTTACATTACTCGTCTGCAAAGCTATGTCGCGTGCTGCGGTATGCGGAGACACTAACAGCACCATAGTAGAACACAGATGAAACTTCTAAGTTGATGTAATAGCCAGTAAGAAGTAGTACAATAACGTTTTAGATATCGATTATTGACTTTTTAGCTGGCTTTGGGGCCTAGGACATGAGCTAGGACCTTAAGATTTTGCATCAAAGGAGGACTAGCAGCTGCGTTGCCCGGGAGAATGTCAAAAGTGTTCATATGTAGTAAAAACCTTAGAAATCCGTCCGTTTTTGTCATTTCTTATCAAATCGACTTAAAACCAGGTCTTCACATTGGTCGCTCTTCTTTCTGAAACGGTCACATTTATCGTCTGCAAAGCTATGTCGCGTGCTGCGGTAAGCGGAGACCCTAACAGCACCATAGTAGAAAACAGATGAAACTTCTAAGTTGATGTTATAGCCAGTAAGAAGTAGTACAACAACTTTAGATATCGATTATTCACTTTTTAGCTGGCTTTGGGGACTTGGGCATGAGCTAGGACCTTAAGATTTTGCAGCAAAGGAGGACTAGCAGCTGCGTTGCACGGGAGAATGTGAAAAGTGTTCATATGTAGTAAAAACCTGAGAAATCCGTCCGTTTTCGTCATTTCGTATCAAATCGACTTAAAGCCAGATCGTCATATTGGTCGCTCTTCTCCCTGAAATGGTTACATTTATCGTCTGCAAAGCTATGTCGCGTGCTGCGGTATGCGGAGACACTAGCAGCACCATAGTAGAACACTGATGAAACTTCTAAGTTGATGTAATAGCCAGTAAGAAGTAGTACAATAACGTTTTAGAAACCGATTATTGACTTTTAAGCTGGCTTTGGGGCCTTGGACATGAGCTAGGACCTTAAGATTCTGCATCAAAGGAAGACTAGCAGCTGCGTTGCCCGGGAGAATGTGAAGAGTGTTCATATGTACTAAAACATGAGAAATCCGTCCGTTTTCGTCATTTCTTAACAATTCGACTTAAAGCCAGGTCTTCACATTGGTCGCTCTTCTCTCTGAAACGGTCACATTTATCGTCTGCAAAGCTATGTCGCGTGCTGCGGTATGTGGAGACACTAAGAGCACAATAGTAGAACACAGACGAAGCTTCTAAGTTGATGTTATAGCCAGTAAGAAGTAGTAATATAACGTTTTAGATACCGATTATTGACTTTTTAGCTGGCTTTGGGGCCTCGGACCTGAGCTAGGACCTTAAGATTTTGCATCAAATGAGAACTAGCAGCTGCGTTGCACGGGAGAATGTGAAAAGTGTTCATATGTAGTAAAAACCTGAGAAATCCGTCCGTTTTCGTCATTTCTTATCAAATCGACTTAAAGCCAGATCGTCACATTGGTCGCTCTTCTCCCTGAAATGGTTACATTTATCGTCTGCAAAGCTATGTCGCGTGCTGCGGTATGCGGAGACACTAGCAGCACCATAGTAGAACACTGATGAAACTTCTAAGTTGATGTAATAGCCAGTAAGAAGTAGTACAATAACGTTTTAGAAACCGATTATTGACTTTTAAGCTAGCTTTGGGGCCTTGGACATGAGCTAGGACCTTAAGATTTTGCATCCAAGGAGGACTAGCAGCTGCGTTGCCCGGGAGAATGTGAAGAGTGTTCATATGTACTAAAAAATGAGAAATCCGTCCGTTTTCGTCATTTCTTATCAATTCGACTTAAAGCCAGGTCTTCACATTGGTCGCTCTTCTCTCTGAAACGGTCACATTTATCGTCTGCAAAGCTATGTCGCGTGCTGCGGTATGTGGAGACACTAAGAGCACCATAGTAGAACACAGACGAAACTTCTAAGTTGATGTTATAGCCAGTAAGAAGTAGTAATATAACGTTTTAGATACCGATTATTGACTTTTTAGCTGGCTTTGGGGTCTTGGACATAAGCTAGGACCTTAAGATTTTCCATCAAAGGAGAACTAGCAGCTGCGTTGCACGGGAGAATGTGAAAAGCGTTCATATGTAGTAAAAACCTGAGAAATCTGTCCATTTTCGTCATTTCTTATCAAATCGACTTAAAGCCAGATCGTCACATTGGTCGCTCTTCTCCCTGAAACGGTTACATTTATCGTCTGCAAAGCTACGTCGCGTGCTGCGGTATGCGGAGACACTAACAGCACCATAGTAGAACACAGATGAAATTTCTCAGTTATTGTAATAGCCAGCAAAGAGTAGTACAATAACGTTTTAGATATCGATTATTGACTTTTTAGCTGGCTTTGAGGCCTTGGACATGAGCTAGGACCTTAAGATTTTGCATCAAAAGATGACTAGCAGCTGAGTTGCACGGGAGAATGTAAATAGTGTTCATATGTAGTAAAAACCTGAGAAATCCGTCCGTTTTCGTCATTTGTTACCGAATCGACTTAATGTCAGATCGTCTCATTGGCCGCTCATATCTCTGAAACGGTTACATATATCGTCTGCAAAGCTATGTCGCGTGCTGCGGCATGCGGAGACACTAAAAGAACCATAGTAGAACACAGATGAAGCTACTAAGTCGATGTAATAGCCAGTGAGAAGTAGTATAATTCAAGTTTTAGTTATGGATTATTGACGTTTTACCCTTCTTTGGTGCCTTGGACGTGACCTAGGTACTTAAGATTTTGCATGAAAGGAGGACTAGCAGCCGAGTTGCAGGGGAGAATGTGAAAAGTGTTCATGTGTAGTAAAAACCTGAGAAATCCGTCCGTTTCGTCATTTGTTATCGAATCGACTTAAAGCCAGATCGTCACATTGACCGCTCTTCTGTCTGAAACGATTACATTTATCGTCTGCAAAGCTAAGTCGCGTGCTGCGGTATGCGGAGACACTAAAAGCACCATAGTAAAACACAGATGAAGCTTCTAAGTTGATGTAATAGCCAGTAAGAAGTAGTACAATTCAAGTTTTAAGTATAGATTATTGGCTTTTTACCCTTCTTTGGTGCCTTGGACATGAGCTAGGAACTTAAGCTTTTGCATGAAAGGAGGACTCGCAGCCGCGTTGCACGGGAGAATGTGAAAAGTGTTCATATGTAGTAAAAACCTAAGAAATCCGTCCGTTTCCTCATTTGTTATCGAAATGACTTAAAGCCAGATTATCACATTGGCCGCTCTTCTGTCTGAAACGGTTACATTTATCGTCTGCAAAGCTATGTCGCGTGCTGTGGTATGCGCAGACACTAAAAGAACCATAGTAGAACACAGATGAAGCTCCTGAGTCGATGTAATAGCCAGTGAGAGGTAGTACAATTCAAATTTTTAGGTGTGGATTATTGACTTTTTACCCTTCTTTGGTGCCTTGGACATGAGCTAGGAACTTAACATTTTGCATGAAAGGAGGACTAGAGGCTGCGTTGCACAGGCGAATGTGAAACGGTGTTCATATGTAGTAAAAACGTGAGGAATCCGTCCGTTTTCGTCATTTGTTATCGATTCGGCTTAAAGCCAGATCTTCACATAGGCCGCAATTCTCTCTGAAACGGTTGTACTTATCGTCTGCAAACCTATGTCGCGTGTTGCGGTATGCGCAGACACTGAACGCACCATAGTAGAACTCAGATGAAGCTTCTAAGTTGATGTAATAGCCAGTAAGAAGTAGTTCAAATCAAGTTTTAGGTATCGATTATAAACTTTTTACCCTTCTTCGGTGCCTTGGAAATGAGCTAGGAACTTTAGATTTTGCATGAAAGGAGGACTAGCAGTCGCGTTTCACGGGAGAATGTGAAAAGTGTTCATATGTAGTAAAAACCTAAGAAATTCGTCCGTTTAGTCATTTGTTATCGAATCGCCTTAAAGCCAGATCGTCAGATTGGTCGCTCGTCTCTCTGAAACGATTACATTTATCGTCAGCAAAGCTATGTCGCGTGCTGCGGTATGCCGAGACACTAAAAGCACCATAGTAGAAAACAGATGAAGCTTCTAAGATGATGCAATAGCCAATAAGAAGTAGTACAATTCAAGTTTTAATTATCGATTATTGACTTTTTACCCTTCTTTGGTGCCTTGGACATGAGCTAGGAACTTAAGATTTTGCATGAAAGGAGGACTAACAGCCGCGTTGCACGGGAGATTGTGAAAAGTGTTCATATGTAGTAAAAACCTGAGAAATCCGTCCGTTTTCGTCATTTGTTATCGAATCTGCTTAAAGCCAGACCGTCACATTGGCCGCCCTTCTCTCTGAAACGGTTGTACTTATCGTCTACAAAGCTATGTCGCGTGTTGCGGTATGCGGAGGCACTAAAAGCACCATAGTAGAACACAGATAAAGCTTCTAAGTTGATGTAATATCCAGTAAGAGGTAGCACAATTCAAGTTTTAGGTATCGATTATTGACTTTTTAGCTGGCTTTGGTGCCTTGGACATGAGCTAGGACCGTAAGATTCTGCTTGAAAGGAGGACTAGCAGCCGAGTTGCATGGGAGAATGTGAAAAGTGTTCATATGTAGTAAAAACCTGAGAAATCCGACCGTTTTCGTCATTTCTTATCAAATCGACTTAAAGCCAGATCGTTACATTGGTCGCTCTTCTCTCTGAAACGGTTACATTTATCGTCTGCAAAGCAATGTCGCGTGCTGCGGTATGCGGAGACACTAACAGCTCCATAGTAGAACACTGATGAAACTTCTAAGTTGATGTAACAGCCAGTAAGAAGTAGTGCAATAACGTTTTAGATATCGATTATTTACTTTTTAGCTGGCTTTGGGGACTTGGACATGAGCTAGGACCTCAAGATTTTGCATCAAAGGAGGACTAGCAGCTGCGTTGCCCGGGAGAATGTCAAAAGTGTTCATATGTAGTAAAAACCTGAGAAATCCGTCCGTTTTCGTCATTTCTTATCAAATCGACTTAAAGCCAGGTCTTCACATTGGTCGCTCTTCTCTCTGAAACGGTCACATTTATCGTCTGCAAAGCTATGTCGCGTGCTGCCGTATGTGGAGACACTAAGAGCACCATAGTAGAACACAGACGAAGCTACTAAGTTGATGTTATAGCCAGTAGGAAGTAGTACAATAACGTTTTAGATATCGATTATTGACTTTTTAGCTGGCTTTGGGGACTTGGACATGAGCTAGGACCTTAAGATTTTGCATCAAAGGAGGACTAGCAGCTGCGTTGCACGGGAGAATGTGAAAAGTGTTCATATGTAGTAAAAACTGGGAAATCCGTCCATTTTCGTCATTTCTTATCAAATCGACTTAAAGCCAGATCGTCACATTGGTCGCTCTTCTGTCTGAAACCGTTACATTTATCGTCGGCAAAGCTATGTCGCGTGCTGCGGTATGCAGAGACACTAACAGCACCATAGTAGAACACTGATGAAACTTCTAACTTGTTGTAATAGCCAGTAAGAAGTATTGCAATAACGTTTTAGATATCGATTATTGATTTTTTATCTGGCTTTGGGGTCTTGGACATGAGCTAGGACCTAAAGACTTTGCATCAAAGGAGGACTAGCAGCTCCGTTGCACGGGAGAATGTCAAAAGTGTTCATATGTAGTGAAAACCTGAGAAATCCGTCGGTTTTCGTCATTTCTTATGAAATCGACTTAAAGCCAGATCGTCACATTGGTCGCTCTTCTCCCTGAAACGGTTACATTTATCGTCTGCAAAGCTATGTCGCGTGCTGCGGTATGCGGAGACACTAACAGGTTCATAGTAGAACACAGATGAAACTTCTAAGTTGATGTAATAGCCAGTAAGAAGTAGTACAATAACGTTTTAGATACCGATTATTGACTTTTTAGCTGGCTTTGGGGCATTCGACATGAGCTAGGACCTTAAGATTTTGCATCAAAGGAGAACTAGCAGCTGTGTTGCACGGGAGAATGTGAAAAGTGTTCATATGCAGTGAAAACCTGAGAAATCCGTCCGTATTCGTCATTTCTTATCAAATCGACTTAAAGCCAGATCGTCACATTGGTCGCTCTTCTCCCTGAAACGGTTACATTTATCGTCTGCAAAGCCACGTCGCGTGCTGCGGTATGCGGAGACACTAACAGCACCTTAATAGAACACAGATGAAATTTCTCAGTTATTGTAATAGCCGGTAAGGAGTAGTACAATAACGTTTTAGATATCGATTATTGACTTTTTAGCTGGCTTTGGGCCTTCGACATGAGCTAGGACCTTAAGAATTTGCATCAAAGGAGGACTAGATGCTCCGTTGCACGGGAGAATGTAAATAGTGTTCATGTGCAGTAAAAACCTGAGAAATCCGTCCGTTTTCGTAATTTCTTATCAAATCGACTTAAAGCCATATCGTCACATTGGTCGCTCTTCTCTCTGAAAAGGTTATGTTTATCGTCTGAAAAGCTATGTCGCGTGCTGCGGTATGCGGAGACACTAACAACACCATAGTAGAAAACGGATGAAACTTCTAAGTTGATGTAATAGCCAGTAAGAAGTAGTACAATAACGTTTTTGGAACTGATTATTGACTTTTTAGCTGGATTTGGGGACTTGGACATGAGCTAGGACCTTAAGATTTTGCAACAAAGGAGAACTAGCAGCCTCGTTGCACGGGAGAATGTGAAAAGTGTTCATATGTAGTAAAAACCTGAGAAATCAGTCAATTTTCGTCATTTCTTATCAAATCGACTTAAAGCCAGTTCGTCACATTGGTCGCTCTTCTCCCTGAGACGGTTACATTTATCGTCTGCAAAGCTACGTCGCGTGCTGCGGTATGCGGAGACACTAACAGCACCTTAATAGAACACAGATGAAATTTCTCAGTTATTGTAATAGCCAGTAAGGAGTAGTACAATCACGTTTTAGATATCGATTATTGACTTTTTAGCTGGCTTTGGGGCCTTCGACATGAGCTAGGACCTTAAGATTTTGCATCAAAGGAGGACTAGATGCTCCGTTGCACGGGAGAATTTAAATAGTGTTCATGTGCAGTAAAGACCTGAGAAATCCGTCCGTTTTCGTAATTTCTTATCAAATCGACTTAAAGCCAGGACGTCACATTGGACG
This sequence comes from Schistocerca gregaria, assembly GCF_023897955.1. Taxonomy (NCBI): domain Eukaryota; kingdom Metazoa; phylum Arthropoda; class Insecta; order Orthoptera; family Acrididae; genus Schistocerca; species Schistocerca gregaria. Next base: position 184,217 of record NW_026061759.1, read on the forward strand.
CTCTTCTCTCTGAAAAGGTTACATTACTCGTCTGCAAAGCTATGTCGCGTGCTGCGGTATGCGGAGACACTAACAGCACCATAGTAGAACACAGATGAAACTTCTAAGTCGATGTAATAGCCAGTAAGAAGTAGTACAATAACGTTTTAGATATCGATTATTGACTTTTTAGCCGGCTTTGGGGCCTAGGACATGAGCTAGGACCTTAAGATTTTGCATCAAAGGAGGACTAGCAGCTGCGTTGCCCGGGAGAATGTGAAAAGTGTTCATATGTAGTAAAAACCTTAGAAATCCGTCCGTTTTTGTCATTTCTTATCAAATCGACTTAAAACCAGGTCTTCACATTGGTCGCTCTTCTCTCTGAAACGGTTACATTTATCGTCTGCAAAGCTATGTCGCGTGCTGCGGTAAGCGGAGACCCTAACAGCACCATAGTAGAAAACAGATGAAACTTCTAAGTTGATGTTATAGCCAGTAAGAAATAGTACAATAACTTTTAGATATCGATTATTGACTTTTTAGCTGGCTTTGGGGCCTTGGACATGAGCTAGGACCTTAAGATTTTGCATCAAAGGAGGACTAGCAGCTGCGTTGCACGGGAGAATGTGAAAAGTGTTCATATGTAGTAAAAACCTGAGAAATCCGTCCGTTTTCGTCATTTCTTATAAAAGCGACTTAAAGCCAGATCGTCACATTGGTCGCTCTTCTCTCTGAAACGGTTACATTTATCGTCTGCAAAGCTATGTTGCGTGCTGCGGTATGCAGAGACACAAACAGCACCATAGTAGAACACTGATGAAACTTCTAAGTTGATGCAATAACCTGTAAGAAGTAGTACAATAACGTTTTAGATACCGATTATTGACTTTTTAGCTGGCTTTGGGACTTGGACATGAGCTAGGACCTTAAGATTTTGCATCAAAGGAGAACTAGCAGCTGAGTTGCACGGGAGAATGTGAAAAGTGTTCATATGTAGTAAAAACCTGAGAAATCCGTCGGTTTTCGTCATTTCTTATCAAATCGACTTAAAGCCAGATCGTCACATTGGTCGCTCTTCTCCCTGAAATGGTTACATTTATCGTCTGCAAAGCTATGTCGCGTGCTGCGGTATGCAGAGACACTAACAGCACCATAGTAGAACACTGATGAAACTTCTAACTTGTTGTAATAGCCAGTAAGAAGTATTGCAATAACGTTTTAGATATCGATTATTGATTTTTTATCTGGCTTTGGGGTCTTGGACATGAGCTAGGACCTAAAGACTTTGCATCAAAGGAGGACTAGCAGCTCCGTTGCACGGGAGAATGTCAAAAGTGTTCATATGTAGTGAAAACCTGAGAAATCCGTCCGTTTTCGTCATTTCTTATGAAATCGACTTAAAGCCAGATCGTCACATTGGTCGCTCTTCTCCCTGAAACGGTTACATTTATCGTCTGCAAAGCTATGTCGCGTGCTGCGGTATGCGGAGACACTAACAGGTTCATAGTAGAACACAGATGAAACTTCTAAGTTGATGTAATAGCCAGTAAGAAGTAGTACAATAACGTTTTAGATACCGATTATTGACTTTTTAGCTGGCTTTGGGGCATTCGACATGAGCTAGGACCTTAAGATTTTGCATCAAAGGAGAACTAGCAGCTGTGTTGCACGGGAGAATGTGAAAAGTGTTCATATGCAGTGAAAACCTGAGAAATCCGTCCGTATTCGTCATTTCTTATCAAATCGACTTAAAGCCAGATCGTCACATTGGTCGCTCTTCTCCCTGAAACGGTTACATTTATCGTCTGCAAAGCTACGTCGCGTGCTGCGGTATGCGGAGACACTAACAGCACCTTAATAGAACACAGATGAAATTTCTCAGTTATTGTAATAGCCGGTAAGGAGTAGTACAATAACGTTTTAGATATCGATTATTGACTTTTTAGCTGGCTTTGGGCCTTCGACATGAGCTAGGACCTTAAGAATTTGCATCAAAGGAGGACTAGATGCTCCGTTGCACGGGAGAATGTAAATAGTGTTCATGTGCAGTAAAAACCTGAGAAATCCGTCCGTTTTCGTAATTTCTTATCAAATCGACTTAAAGCCATATCGTCACATTGGTCGCTCTTCTCTCTGAAAAGGTTATGTTTATCGTCTGAAAAGCTATGTCGCGTGCTGCGGTATGCGGAGACACTAACAACACCATAGTAGAAAACGGATGAAACTTCTAAGTTGATGTAATAGCCAGTAAGAAGTAGTACAATAACGTTTTTGGAACTGATTATTGACTTTTTAGCTGGATTTGGGGACTTGGACATGAGCTAGGACCTTAAGATTTTGCAACAAAGGAGAACTAGCAGCCTCGTTGCACGGGAGAATGTGAAAAGTGTTCATATGTAGTAAAAACCTGAGAAATCAGTCAATTTTCGTCATTTCTTATCAAATCGACTTAAAGCCAGTTCGTCACATTGGTCGCTCTTCTCCCTGAAACGGTTACATTTATCGTCTGCAAAGCTACGTCGCGTGCTGCGGTATGCGGAGACACTAACAGCACCTTAATAGAACACAGATGAAATTTCTCAGTTATTGTAATAGCCAGTAAGGAGTAGTACAATCACGTTTTAGATATCGATTATTGACTTTTTAGCTGGCTTTGGGGCCTTCGACATGAGCTAGGACCTTAAGATTTTGCATCAAAGGAGGACTAGATGCTCCGTTGCACGGGAGAATTTAAATAGTGTTCATGTGCAGTAAAGACCTGAGAAATCCGTCCGTTTTCGTAATTTCTTATCAAATCGACTTAAAGCCAGGACGTCACATTGGACGCTCTTCTCTCTGAAAAGGTTACATTACTCGTCTGCAAAGCTATGTCGCGTGCTGCGGTATGCGGAGACACTAACAGCACCATAGTAGAACACAGATGAAACTTCTAAGTCGATGTAATAGCCAGTAAGAAGTAGTACAATAACGTTTTAGATATCGATTATTGACTTTTTAGCCGGCTTTGGGGCCTAGGACATGAGCTAGGACCTTAAGATTTTGCATCAAAGGAGGACTAGCAGCTGCGTTGCCCGGGAGAATGTGAAAAGTGTTCATATGTAGTAAAAACCTTAGAAATCCGTCCGTTTTTGTCATTTCTTATCAAATCGACTTAAAACCAGGTCTTCACATTAGTCGCTCTTCTCTCTGAAACGGTTACATTTATCGTCTGCAAAGCTATGTCGCGTGCTGCGGTAAGCGGAGACCCTAACAGCACCATAGTAGAAAACAGATGAAACTTCTAAGTTGATGTTATAGCCAGTAAGAAATAGTACAATAACTTTTAGATATCGATTATTGACTTTTTAGCTGGCTTTGGGGCCTTGGACATGAGCTAGGACCTTAAGATTTTGCATCAAAGGAGGACTAGCAGCTGCGTTGCACGGGAGAATGTGAAAAGTGTTCATATGTAGTAAAAACCTGAGAAATCCGTCCGTTTTCGTCATTTCTTATAAAAGCGACTTAAAGCCAGATCGTCACATTGGTCGCTCTTCTCTCTGAAACGGTTACATTTATCGTCTGCAAAGCTATGTTGCGTGCTGCGGTATGCAGAGACACAAACAGCACCATAGTAGAACACTGATGAAACTTCTAAGTTGATGCAATAACCTGTAAGAAGTAGTACAATAACGTTTTAGATACCGATTATTGACTTTTTAGCTGGCTTTGGGACTTGGACATGAGCTAGGACCTTAAGATTTTGCATCAAAGGAGAACTAGCAGCTGAGTTGCACGGGAGAATGTGAAAAGTGTTCATATGTAGTAAAAACCTGAGAAATCCGTCGGTTTTCGTCATTTCTTATCAAATCGACTTAAAGCCAGATCGTCACATTGGTCGCTCTTCTCCCTGAAATGGTTACATTTATCGTCTGCAAAGCTATGTCGCGTGCTGCGGTATGCGGAGACACTAACAGCACCATAGTAGAACACTGATGAAACTTCTAAGTTGATGTAATAGCAAGTAAGAAGTTGTACAATTCAAGTTTTAAGTATGGATTATTGACTTTTTACCCTTCTTTGGTGCCTTGGACATGAGCTAGGAACTTAACATTTTGCATGAAAGGAGGACTAGCGGCTGCGTTGCACAGGCGAATGTGATAAGTGTTCATATGTAGTAAAAACGTGAGAAATCCGTCCGTTTTCGTCATTTGTTATCGAATCGGCTTAAAGCCAGATCTTCACATAGGCCGTAATTCTCTCTGAAACGGTTGTACTTATCGTCTGCAAACCTATGTCGCGTGTTGCGGTATGCGCAGACACTGAACGCACCATAGTAGAACTCAGATGAAGCTTCTAAGTTGATGTAATAGCCAGTAAGAAGTAGTTCAAATCAGGTTTTAGGTATCGATTATAAACTTTTTACCCTTCTTCGGTGCCTTGGAAATGAGCTAGGAACTTAAGATTTTGCATGAAAGGAGGACTAGCAGTCGCGTTGCACGGGAGAATGTGAAAAGTGTTCATATGTAGTAAAAACCTAAGAAATTCGTCCGTTTAGTCATTTGTTATCGAATCGCCTTAAAGCCAGATCGTCAGATTGGCCGCTCTTCTCTCTGAAACGATTACATTTATCGTCTGGAAAGCTATGTCGCGTGCTGCGGTATGCCGAGACACTAAAAGCACCATAGTAGAAAACAGATGAAGCTTCTAAGATGATGCAATAGCCAATAAGAAGTAGTACAATTCAAGTTTTAATTATCGATTATTGACTTTTTACCCTTCTTTGGTGCCTTGGACATGAGCTAGGAACTTAAGATTTTGCATGAAAGGAGGACTAACAGCCGCGTTGCACGGGAGATTGTGAAAAGTGTACATATGTAGTAAAAACCTGAGAAATCCGTCCGTTTTCGTCATTTGTTATCGAATCGGCTTAAAGCCAGACCGTCACATTGGCCGCCCTTCTCTCTGAAAGGGTTGTACTTATCGTCTGCAAAGCTATGTCGCGTGTTGCGGTATGCGGAGGCACTAAAAGCACCATAGTAGAACACAGATGAAGCTTCTAAGTTGATGTAAAATCCAGTAAGAGGTAGCACAATTCAAGTTTTAGGTATCGATTATTGACTTTTTAGCTGGCTTTGGTGCCTTGGACATGAGCTAGGACCGTAAGATTCTGCTTGAAAGGAGGACTAGCAGCCGAGTTGCATGGGAGAATGTGAAAAGTGTTCATATGTAGTAAAAACCTGAGAAATCCGTCCGTTTTCGTCATTTCTTATCAAATCGACTTAAAGCCAGATCGTCACATTAGTCGCTCTTCTCTCTGAAACGGTTACATTTATCGTCTGCAAAGCAAAGTCGCGTGCTGCGGTATGCGGAGACACTAACAGCACCATAGTAGAACACTAATGAAACTTCTAAGTTGATGTAATAGCCAGTAAGAAGTAGTGCAATAACGTTTTAGATATCGATTATTGACTTTTTAGCTGGCTTTGGGGACTTGGACATGAGCTAGGACCTTAAGACTTTGCATCAAAGGAGGACTAGCAGCTGCGTTGCACGGGAGAATGTGAAAAGTGTTCATATGTAGTAAAAACCTGAGAAATCCGACCGTTATCGTCATTTCTTATCAAATCGTATTAAAGCCAGATCGTCACATTGGTCGCTCTTCTCTCTGAAACGGTTACATTTATTGTCTGCAAAGCTATGTCGCGTGCTGCGGTAAGCGGAGACCCTAACAGCACCATAGTAGAAAACAGATGAAACTTCTAAGTTGATGTTATAGCCAGTAAGAAATAGTACAATAACTTTTAGATATCGATTATTGACTTTTTAGCTGGCTTTGGGGACTTGGACATGAGCTAGGACCTTAAGATTTTGCATCAAAGGAGGACTAGCAGCTGCGTTGCACGGGAGAATGTGAAAAGTGTTCATATGTAGTAAAAACCTGAGAAATCCGTCCGTTTTCGTCATTTCTTATAAAAGCGACTTAAAGCCAGATCGTCACATTGGTCGCTCTTCTCTCTGAAACGGTTACATTTATCGTCTGCAAAGCTATGTTGCGTGCTGCGGTATGCAGAGACACAAACAGCACCATAGTAGAACACTGATGAAACTTCTAAGTTGATGCAATAACCTGTAAGAAGTAGTACAATAACGTTTTAGATACCGATTATTGACTTTTTAGCTGGCTTTAGGACTTGGACATGAGCTAGGACCTTAAGATTTTGCATCAAAGGAGAACTAGCAGCTGAGTTGCACGGGAGAATGTGAAAAGTGTTCATATGTAGTAAAAACCTGAGAAATCCGTCCGTTTTCGTCATTTCTTATCAAATCGACTTAAAGCCAGATCGTCACATTGGTCGCTCTTCTCCCTGAAACGGTTACATTTATCGTCCGCAAAGCTACGTCGCGTGCTGCGGTATGCGGAGACACTAACAGCACCTTAATAGAACACAGATGAAATTTCTCAGTTATTGTAATAGCCAGTAAGGAGTAGTACAATAACGTTTTAGATATCGATTATTGACTTTTTAGCTGGCTTTGGGGCCTTGGACATGAGCTAGGACCTTAAGATTTTGCATCAAACGAGGACTAGATGCTCCGTTGCACGGAGAATGTAAAAAGTGTTCATATGCAGTAAAAACCTGAGAAATCCGTACGTTTTCGTAATTTCTTATCAAATCGACTTAAAGCCAGGACGTCACATTGGACGCTCTTCTCTCTGAAAAGGTTACATTACTCGTCTGCAAAGCTATGTCGCGTGCTGCGGTAAGCGGAGACCCTAACAGCACCATAGTAGAAAACAGATGAAACTTCTAAGTTGATGATATAGCCAGTAAGAAGTAGTACAATAACTTTAGATATCGATTATTCACTTTTTAGCTGGCTTTGGGGACTTGGACATGAGCTAGGACCTTAAGATTTTGCATCAAAGGAGGACTAGCAGCTGCGTTGCACGGGAGAATGTGAAAAGTGTTCATATGTAGTAAAAACCTGAGAAATCCGTACATTTTCGTCATTTCTTATAAAATCGACTTAAAGCCAGATCGTCACATTGGTCGCTCTTCTCTCTGAAACGGTTACATTTATCGTCTGCAAAGAAATGTCGCGTGCTGCGGTATGCGGAGACACTAACAGCACCATAGTAAAACACTGATGAAACTTCTAAAATGATGTAATTGCCGGTAAGAAGTAGTGCAATAACGTTTTAGATATCGATTATTGACTTTTTAGCTGGCTTTGAGGTCTTGGACATGAGCTAAGACCTTAAGATTTTGCATGAAACTAAGACTAGCAGCCTCGTTGCACGGGAGTATGTGAAAAGTGTTCATATGTAGTAAAAACCTGAGAAATCCGTCCGTTTTCGTCATTTCTTATCAAAGCGACTTAAAGCCAGATCGTCACATTGGTCGCTCTTCTCTCTGAAACGGTTACATTTATTGTCTGCAAAGCTATGTTGCGTGCTGCTGTATGCAGAGACACAAACAGCACCATAGTAGAACACTGATGAAACTTCTAAGTTGATGTAATAGCCAGTAAGAAGTAGTGCAATAACGTTTTAGATATCGATTATTGACTTTTTAGCTGGCTTTGGGGTCTTGGACATGAGTTAGTATCTTAAGACTTTGCATCAAAGGAGCACTAGCAGCTGCGTTGCACGGGAGAAGGTAAAAAGTGTTCAAATGTAGTAAAAACCTTAGAAATCCGTCCGTTTTCGTCATTTCTTATCAAATCGACTTAAAGCCAGATCGTCACATTGGTCGCCCTTCTCTCTGAAACGGTTACATTTATCGTCTGCAAAGCAATGTCGCGTGCTGCGGTATGCAGAGACACTAACAGCACCACAGTAGAACAGTGATGAAACTTCTAAGTTGATGTAATAGCCAGTAAGAAGTAGTGCAATAACGTTTTAGATATCGATTATTGACTTTTTAGCTGGCTTTGTGGTCTTGGGCATGAGCTAGGACCTTAAGACTTTGCATCAAAGGAGGACTAGCAGCTGCGTTGCACGGGAGAATGTGGAAAGTGTTCATATGTAGTAAAAACCTGAGAAATCCGTCCGTTATCGTCATTTCTTATCAAATCGACTTAAAGCCAGATCGTCACATTGGTCGCTCTTCCCTCTGAAACGGTTACATTTATTGTCTGCAAAGCTATGTCGCGTGCTGCGGTATGCGGAGACACTCACAGCACCATAGTAGAAAACAGATGAAACTTCTAAGTTGATGTAATAGCTTGCAAGAAGTAGTACAATAACAATTTAGATACCGATTATTGTCTTTTTAGCTGGCTTTGGGGTCTTGGACATGAGCTAGGACCTTAAGATTTTCCATCAAAGGAGAACTAGCAGCTGCGTTGCACGGGAGAATGTGAAAAGCGTTCATATGTAGTAAAAACCTGAGAAATCCGTCCATTTTCGTCATTTCTTATCAAATCGACTTAAAGCCAGATCGTCACATTGGTCGCTCTTCTCCCTGAAACGGTTACATTTATCGTCTGCAAAGCTACGTCGCGTGCTGCGGTATGCGGAGACACTAACAGCACCATAGTAGAACACAGATGAAATTTCTCAGTTATTGTAATAGCCAGTAAGGAGTAGTACAATAACGTTTTAGATATCGATTATTGACTTTTTAGCTGGCTTTGGGGCCTTGGACATGAGCTAGGACCTTAAGATTTTGCATCAAAAGATGACTAGCAGCTGCGTTGCACGGGAGAATGTAAATAGTGTTCATATGTAGTAAAAACCTGAGAGATCCGTCCGTTTTCGTCATTTGTTACCGAATCGACTTAATGTCAGATCGTCTCATTGGCCGCTCATATCTCTGAAACGGTTACATTTATCGTCTGCAAAGCTATGTCGCGTGCTGCGGTATGCGGAGACACTAACAGCACCATAGTAGAAAACAGAAGAAGCTTCCAAGTTGATGTAATAGCCAGTAAGAAGCAGTACAAATCAGGTTTTACTCATCGATTATTGCCTTTTGTGCTGGCTTTGGTGCCTTGGACATGAGCTAGGACCTTACGATTTTGCATAAGAGAAGGACTAGCATCAGCGTTGTTCGGGAGAATACGAAAAGTGTTCATATGTAGTAAAAACCCGAGAAATCCGTCCTTTGTCGTCATTTGTTATCGAGTCGACTTAAAGCCAGAACGTCACATTGGTCGCTCTTCTCTCTGAAACGGTTACATTTATCGTCTGCAAAGCTATGTCGCGTGCTGCGGTATGCGGAGACACTAACAGCACCATAGCGGAACACAGATGAAACTTCTAAGTTGATGTAATAGCCAGTAAGAAGTAGTACAATAACGTTTTAGGTACCGATTATTGACTTTTTAGCTGGCTTTGGGGACTTGGACATGAGCTAGGACCTTAAGATTTTGCATCAAAGGAGAACTAGCAGCTGCGTTGCACGGGAGAATGTGAAAAGTGTTCATATGTACTAAAAACCTGAGAATTCCGTCCGTTTTCGTCATTTCTTATCAAATCGACTTAAAGCCAGGTCTTCACATTGGTCGCTCTTCTCTCTGAAACGGTCACATTTATCGTCTGCAAAGCTATGTCGCGAGATGCGGTATCTGGAGACACTAACAGCACCATAGTAGAACACAGACGAAGCTTCTAAGTTGTTGTGATAGCCAGTAAGAAGTAGTACAATAACGTTTTAGATATCGATTATTGACTTTTTAGCTGGCTTTGGGGACTTGGACATGATCTAGGACCTTAAGATTTTGCATCAAAGGAGGACTAGCAGCTCCGTTGCACGGGAGAATGTGAAAAGTGTTCATATGTAGTAAAAACCTGAGAAATCCGTCCGTTTTCGTCATTTCTTATCAAATCGACTATAAGCCAGATCGTAACATTGGTCGCTCTTCTCTCTGAAACGGTTACATGTATCGTCTGCAAAGCTATGTCGCGTGCTGCGGTATGCGGATACACTAACAGCACCATAGTAGAACACAGATGAAACTTCTAAGTTGACGTAATAGCCAGTAACAGGTAGTACATTTCAAGTTTTAGTTATCGACTTTTGACTATTTACCCGGCTATGTAATAGCAAGTAAGATGTAGCACAATTCAAGTATTTGTTATCGATTATTGCCTATTTAGCCTCTTTGGTGCCTTGGACATGAGCTAGGAAATTACGATTTTTCACGAAAAGAGGACTAGGAGCCGCGTTGCACGGGAGAATGTAAATAGTGTTCATATGTAGTAAAACCCTGAGAAATCCGTCCGTTTTCGTCATTTGTTATCGAATCGACTTAATGTCAGATCGTCTCATTGGCCGCTTATATCTCTGAAACGGTTACATTTATCGTCTGCAAAGCTATGTCGCGTGCTGCGGTATGCGGAGACACTAACAGCACCATAGTAGAACACAGAAGAAGCTTCCAAGTTGATGTAATAGCCAGTAAGAAGCAGTACAAATCAGGTTTTACTTATCGATTATTGCCTTTTGTGCCGGCTTTGGTGCCTTGGACATGAGCTAGGACCTTACGATTTTGCATAAAAGAAGGACTAGCATCAGCGTTGTTCGGGAGAATACGAAAAGTGTTCATATGTAGTAAAAACCAGAGAAATCCGTCCTTTGTCGACATTTGCTATCGGGTCGACTTAAAGCCAGATCGTCACATTGGTCGCTCTTCTCTCTGAAACGGTTACATTTATCGTCTGCAAAGCTACGTCGCGTGCTGCGGTATGCGGAGAAACTAACAGCACCATAGCGGAACATAGATGAAACTTCTAAGTTGATGTAACAGCCAGTAAGAAATAGTACAATAACGTTTTAGATTTCGATTATTGGCTTTTTAGCTGGCTTTGGAGACTTGGACATGAGCTAGGACCTTAAGACTTTGCATGAATGGAGGACTAGCAGCTGCGTTGCACGGGAGAATGTCAAAAGTGTTCATATGTAGTAAAACCCTGAGATATCCGTCCGCTTTCGTCATTTCTTATCAAATCGACTTATAGCCAGATCGTCACATTGGTCGCTCTTCTCTCTGAAACGGTTATATTTATCGTCTGCGAAGCTATGTCGCGTGCTGCGGCATGCGGAAACACTAACAGCACCATAGTATAAAACAGAAGAAACTTCTAAGTTGATGTAATAGCCAGTAAGAAGTAGTACAATAACGTTTTAGGTACCGATTATTGACTTTTTAGCTGGCTTTGGGGACTTGGACATGAGCTAGGACCTTAAGATTTTTCATCAAAGGAGAACTAGCAGCTGCGTTGCTCTGGAGAATGTGAAAACTGTTCATATGTAGTAAAAACCTGAGAAATCCGTCCGTTTTCGTCATTTCTTATCAAATCGACTTAAAGCCAGATCGTCACATTGGTCGCTCTTCTCTCTGAAACGGTTACATTTATCGTCTGCAAAGCTATGTCGCGTGCTGCGGTATGCAGAGACACAAATAGCACCATAGTAGAACACTGATGAAACTTCTAAGTTGATGTAATAGCCAGTAAGAAGTAGTAAAATAACGTTTTACATATCGATTATTGACTTTTTAGCTGGCTTTGGGGACTTGGACATGAGCTAGGACATTAAGATTTTGCATCAAAGGAGAACTAGCAGCTGCGTTGCACGGGAGAATGTGAAAAGTGTTCATATGTACTAAAAACCTGAGAATTCCGTCCGTTTTCGTCATTTCTTATCAAATCGACTTAAAGCCAGGTCTTCACATTGGTCGCTCTTCTCTCTGAAACGGTCACATTTATCGTCTGCAAAGCTATGTCGCGTGCTGCGGTATCTGGAGACACTAACAGCACCATAGTAGAACACAGACGAAGCTTCTAAGTTGTTGTGATAGCCAGTAAGAAGTAGTACAATAACGTTTTAGATATCGATTATTGACTTTTTAGCTGGCTTTGGGGACTTGGACATGAGCTAGGACCTTAAGATTTTGCATCAAAGGAGGACTAACAGTTGCGTTGCACGGGAGAATGTGAAAAGTGTTCATATGTAGTAAAAACCTGAGAAATCCGATCATTTTCGTCATTTCTTATCAAATCGACTTAAAACCAGATCGTCACATTGGTCGCTCTTCTCTCTGAAACGGTTACATTTATCGTCTGCAAAGCTATGTCGCGTGCTGCGGTATGCAGAGACACTAACAGCACCATAGTAGAACACTGAAGAAACTTCTAAGTTGTTGTAATAGCCAGTAAGAAGTAGTGCAATAACGTTTTAGATATCCTTTATTGAGTTTTTAGCTGGCTTGGGGTCTTGGACATGAGCTAGGACCTTAAGACTTTGCATCAAAGGAGGACTAGCAGCTCCGTTGCGCGGGAGAATGTGAAAAGTGTTCATATGTACTAAAAACCTGAGAAATCCGTCCGTTTTCGTCATTTCTTATCAAATCGACTTAAAGCCAGATCGTCACATTGGACACTCTTCTCTCTGAAACGGTTACATTTATCGTCTGCAAAGCTATGTCGCGTGCTGCGGTACGCGGAGACACTAACAGAACCGTAGTAGAACACAGATGATACTTCTAAGTTGATGTAATAGCCAGTAAGAAGTAGTGCAATAACGTTTTAGATATCGATTATTGACTTTTTAGCTGGCTTTGTGGTCTTGGACATGAGCTAGGACCTTAAGACTTTGCATCAAAGGAGGACTAGCTGCTGCGTTGCACGGGAGAATGTGAAAAGTGTTCATATGTAGTAAAAACCTGAGAAATCCGTCCGTTATCGTCATTTCTTATCAAATCGACTTAAAGCCACATCGTCACATTGGTCGCTCTTCTCTCTGAAACGGTTACATTTATCGTCTGCAAAGCTATGTCGCGTGCTGCGGTATGCGGAGACACTAACAGCACCATAGTAGAACACAGATGAAACTTCTAAGTTGATGTAATAGCCAGTAACAGGTAGTACAATAAAAGTTTTAGTTATCGACTTTTGACTATTTACCCGGCTATGTAATAGCAAGTAAGATATTCGCCCGTTTTCGTCATTTGTTATCAAATCGACTTTAAGCCAGATCGCCACATTGGCCGCTCTTCTATCTGAAATGGTTACATTTATCGTCTGCAAAGCTATGTCGCGTGTTGCGGTATGCGGAGTCACTAAAATCACCATAGTAGAACACAGAAGTAGCTTCTAAATTGATGTAATACCCAGTAAAAAGTAGTAAAATTCACGTTTTAGTTATCGATTATTCACTTTTTAGCCATTTTTGATGCTTTGGGCATGAGCTAGGACCTTACGATTTTGCATGAAAGGAGGAATAGCAGCCGCGTTGCACGGGAGAATGTGAAAGGTGTTCATATGTCGTAAAAATCTGAGAAATCCGGACGTTTTCGTCATTTGTTATCGAATCGACTTAAAGCCAGATCGTACATTGGCCGCTCTTCCCTCTGAAACCGTTACATTTATCGTCTCCAAAGATATGTCGCGAGCTACGTAATGCGGAGACACTAAAAGCACTATACTAGAACACAGATGAAGCTTCTAAGTTGATGTTATAGCCAGTAAGAAGTAGTGTAATTCAAGTATTCGTTATCGATTATTCACTTTTCACCCGGCTTTGGTACCTTGTACAGCAGCTGGGACATTAAGATTTTGCATGAAAGGAGGACTATTAGCCGCGTTGCACGGGAGAATGTGAAAAGTGTTCATATGCAGTAAAAACCTGAGAAATCCGTCCGTTTTCGTAATTTGTTAATTTGTACATTGGCCGCTCTCCTCTCTGAAACGGTTACATTTATCGTCTGAAAAGCTATGTCACGTGCTGCGGTATGCGGAGACACTAAAAGCACCATAGTAAAACACTGAAAAACTTCTGAGTTTATGTAATAGCCAGTAAGAAGTAGCACAATTCACGTTTTAGATATCGATTATTGACTTTTTTGCCGGCTTTGGTGCCTTGGACATGAGCTAGGACCTTAAGATTTTGCGTGAAAGGTGGACTAGCAGCCGTGTTGCACGGGAGAATGTGAAATGTGTTCATATGTAGTAAAAACCTGAGAAATCCGTTCGTGTTCGATATTTGTTATCGAATCGACTTAAAGCCAGATCATCACATTGGCCGCTCTTCTCTCTGAAACGGTTACATTTACCGTCTGCAAAGCTATGTCGTTGGGTGCGGTATGCGGAGACACTAAAAGCCTCATAGTGGAACACAGTAGAAGCTTCTAAGTTGATGTAATAGGTAGTACAATTGAAGTTTTAGTTTTCGATTATTGAGTTTTTAGCCGGCTTTAGTCACTTGGACATGAGCTAGGACCATAAGATTTTGCAAGAAAGGAGGACTAGCAGCCGCGTTGCACGGGAAAATGTGTTAAAGTGTTCATATGTAGTAAAAAACTGAGAAATCTGTCGGTTTTCTTCATTTGTTATCGAATTGACTTAAAGCCAGGACGTACATTCGCCGCTCTTCTCTCTGAAACGGTTACATTTATCGTCTGCAATGCTATGTCGCGTGCTGCGGTATGCGGAGACACTAAAAGCACCATAGTAAAACACTGAAAAAACTTCTGAGTTTACGTAATAGCCAGTAAGAAGTAGCACAATTCACGTTTTAGATATCGATTATTGACTTTTTAGCCGGGTTTGGTGCCTTGGACATGAGCTAGGAACTTAAGATTTTGCGTGACAGGAGGACTAGCAGCCGCGTTACACGGGTGAATGTGAAAAGTGTTCATATGTAGTGAAAACCTGAGAAATCCGTATGTTTTCTTCAATTGTTTTCGAATCGAATTAAAGCCAGATCGTTACATTGGCCGCTCTTCCCTCTGAAACCGTTACATTTATCGTCTCCAAAGTTATGTCGCGAGCTACGTTATGCGGAGACACTAAAAGCACTATACTAGAACACAGATGAAGCTTCTAAGTTGATGTTATAGCCAGTAAGAAGTAGTGCAATTCAAGTATTCGTTATCGATTATTCACTTTTCACCCGACTTTGGTGCCTTGTGCAGCAGCTAGGACCTTAAGATTTGGCATGAAAGGAGGACTAGCAGCCGTGTTGCACGGGAGAATGTGAAATGTGTTCATATGTACTAAAAACCTGAGAAATCCGTCCGTTTTCGTCATTTGTTATCGAATCGACTTAAAGCCAGATCGTCACATTGGCCGCTTTTCTCTCTGAGACGGTTACATTTATCGTCTGCAAAGCTATGTCGCGTGCTGCGGTATGCGGAGACACTAAAAGCACCATAGTAGAACACTGAAAAAGCTTCTACGTTTATGTAATAGCAAGTAAAAAGTAGTACAATTCACGTTTTAGTTATCGATTATTGACTTTTTAGCCGGCTTTGGTGCCTTGGCGTGAGCTAGGACCTTAAGATTTTGCATGAAAGGAGGACTAGTAGCTGCGATACACGGGAGAGTGTGAAAAGTGTTCATTTGGAGTAAAAACCTAAGGTATTCGGCCGTTTTCGTCATTTGTTATCAAATCGACTTAAGGCCAGATCGTCACATTGGGCGCTCTTCTCTCTGAAACGGTTACATATATCGTCTGCTAAGCTATGTCGCGAGCTATGTTAGGCGGAGACACTAAAAGCACTATACTAGAACACAGAAGAAGCTTCTAAGTTGATGTTATAGCCAGTAAGAAGTAGTGCAATTCAAGTATTCGTTATCGATTATTCACTTTTCACCCGGCTTTGGTGCCTTGTACAGCAGCTAGGACCTTAAGATTTTGCATGAAAGGAGCACTATTAGACGCGTTGCATGGGAGAATGTGAAAAGTGTTCATATGTAGTAAAAACCTGAGAAATCCATCCGTGTTCGTAATTAGTTTTCGATTCGACTTAAAGGCAGATCGTCACATTGGCCGCTCTTCTCTCTGAAACGGTTACATTTATCGTCTGCAAAGCTATGTCGCATGCTGCGTTATGCGGGACTCTAAAATCACCATAGTAGAACACAGAAGTAGCTTCTAAGTTGATGTAATACCTAGTAAGAAGTAGTACAATTCACGTTTTAGTTATCGATTATTGACTACTTAGCCTTTTTTGGTGCCTTGGGCATGAGCTAGGACGTTACGATTTTGAATAAAAGGACTACTAGCATCCGCGTTGCACGGGAGAATGTGAAAAGTGTTCATATGTAGTAAAAACCTGAGAAATCTGTCCGTGTTCGTAATTTGTTTTCGATTAGACTTAAAGGCAGATCGTCACATTGGCCGGTCTACCCTCTGAAACGGTTACATTTATCATCTGCAAAGCTATGTCGCTGGGTGCGGTATGCGGAGACACTAAAAGCACTATACTAGAACACAGAAGAAGCTTCTAAGTTGATGTAATAGCCAGTAAGAAGTAGCACAATTCAAGTTTTAGTTTTCGATTACTGACTTTTTAGCCGGCTTTTGTGACTTGGACATGAGCTAGGACCTTAAGATTTTGCATGAAAGGAGGACTAGCAGCCGCGTTGCACGGGAGAATATGAAAAGTGTTCATATGTAGTAAAAAAATGAGAAATCCGTCCGTTTTCGTAATGTGTTATCGAATCGACTTAAAGCCAGATCGTCACATTGGCCGCTCATGTCTCTGAAACGGTTACATTTATCGTCTGCAAAGCTATATCGCGTGCTGCGGTATGCGGAGACACAAAAATCAGCACAGTATAACACAGTAGTAGCTTCTAAGTTGATGTAATACCCAGTAAGAAGTAGTAAAATTCACGTTTTAGCAATCGATTATTGACTTTTTAGCCGGCTTTGGTGCCTTGGGCATGAGCTAGGACCTTAAGATTTTGCATGAAAGAAGGACTAGAAGCCGCGTTGCACGGGAAAATGTGAAAAGTGATCATATGTAGTAAGAACCTGAGAAATCTTTCCGTTTTCGTCATTGTTATCAAATCGACTTAAAGCAAGATCGTTACATAGGTCGCTCTTCTCTCTGTAACGGTTTTATTTATCGTCTGCAAAGCTATGTCGTTGGGTGCGGTATGCGGAGACACTAAAAGCCTTATAGTAGAACACAGTAGAAGCTTCTAAGTTGATGTAATAGGTAGTACAATTGAAGTTTTAGTTTTTGATTATTGAGTTTCTAACCGGCTTTAGTCACTTGGACATGAGCTAGGACCATAAGATTTTGCATGAAAGGAGGACTAGCAGCCGCGTTGCACGGGAAAATGTGTTAAAGCGTTCATATGTAGTAAAAAACTGAGAAATCTGCCGGTTTTCTTCATTTGTTATCGAATTGACTTAAAGCCAGGACGTTACATTGTCTGCTCTTCTCTCTGAAACGGTTACATTAATCGTCTGCAAAGCTATGTCGCGTGCTGCGGTATGCGGAGACACAAAAAGCACCATAGTAGAACACTGAAAAAGCTTCTAAGTTTATGTAATAGCAAGTAAAAAGTAGTACAATTCACGTTTTAGTTATCGATTATTGACTTTTTGGCCGGATTTGGTGCCTTGGACGTGAGCTAGGACCTTAAGATTTTGCATGAAAGGAGGACTAGTAGCTGCGATACACGGGAGAGTGTGAAAAGTGTTCATTTGTAGTAAAAACCTAAGGTATTCGGCTGGTTTCTTCATTTGCTATCAAATCGACTTAAGGCCAGATCGTCACATTGGCCTCTCTTCTCTCTGAAACAATTATATTTATCGTCTGCAAAGTTATGTCACGTGCTGCGGTATGCGGAGACACTAAAAGCACCGTAGTAGAACACAGATGAAGCTTCTAAGTTGATGTAATAGCCAGTAAGATGTAGTACAATTCGTATTTTGGGTATAGATTATTGACTTTTTACCTTTCTTTGGAGCCTTAGACTTGAGCTAAGAACTTAAGATTTTGCATGAAAGGAGGACTAGCACCCGCGTTGCACGGGAGAATGTGAAAAGTGTTCGTATGTAGTAAATACCTGAGAAATCCGTCCGTTTTCGTCATTTGTTATCGAATCGACTTAAAGCCACTTCGTCTCATTGGCCGCACTTCTGTCTGAAACGGTTACATTTATCGTCTGCAAAGCTATGTCGCGTGCTGCGGTATGCGGAGACACTAAAAGCACCATAGTAGAACACAGATGAAGCTTCTAAGTTGATGTAATAACCAGTAAGATGTAGTACAATTGAAGTTTTAGGTATTGATTATTGACTTTTCACCCTTCTTTGGTGCCTTTGACATGAGCTAGGAACATAAGATTTTGCATGAAAGGTGGACTAGCAGCCGCGTTGCACGGAAGAATGTGAAAAGTGTTCATATGTGGTAAAAACTTGAGAAATTCGTCCGTTTTCGTCATTTGTTATCAAATCCACTTAAACCCAGATCGTCACATTGGGCACACTTCTGTCTGAAGCGGTTATATTTATCGTCTGCAAAGCTATGTCGCGTGCTGCGGTATACAGAGACACTAAAAGCACCATAGTAGAACACAGATGAAGCTTCTAAGTTGACGTAATAGCCAGTGAGATGTAGTACAATTCGTGTTTTAGGTATAGATTATTGACTTTTTACACTTCTTTGGTGCTTTGGACTTGAGCTAGGAACTTAAGATTTTGCATGAAAGGAGGACTAGCACCCGCGTTGTACGGGAGAATGTGAAAAGTGTTCATATGTAGTAAATACCTGAGAAATCAGTCCGTTTTCGTCATTTGTTATCGAATCGACTTAATCCCAGATCGTCACATTGGGCACACTTCTGTCTGAAACGGTTACATTTATCGTCTGCATAGCTATTTCGTGTGCTGCGGTATGCGGAGACACTAAAAGCACCATAGTAGAACACAGATGAAGCTTCTAAGTTGATGTAATAGCCAGTAAGAAGTAGTACACTTCAATTTTCAGGTATTGATTATTGACTTTTTACCCTTCTTTGGTGCCTTGGACAAAACCTAGGAACTTAAGATTTTGCATTAAAGGAGGACTAGCAGCCGCGTAGCACGGGCGAATGTGAAAAATGTTCATATGTAGTAAAAACCTGAGAAACCCGTCCGTTTTCGTCATTTGTTATCGAATCGACTTAAAGCCTGATCGTCACATTGGCCGCTCTTCTCTCTGAAACGGAAGTACTTATCGTCTGCAAATCTATGTCACGTGCTGCGGTATGCGGAGACACTAAAAGCACCATAGTAGAACACAGATGAAGCTTCTAAGTTGATGTAATAGCCAGTAAGAAGTAGTACTATTCAAGTTTTAGGTATCGTTTATTGACTTTTTACCCTTCTTTGGCGACTCGGACATGAGCTGGGAACTTAAGATTTTGCATGAAAGGAGGACTAGCAGCCGCGTTGCTCAGGAGAATGTGAAAAGTGTTCATATGTGGTAAGAACCTGAGAAATCCGTCCGTTCTCGTCATTTGTTATCGAATCGACTTAAAGCCAGATCGTCTCTTTGGCCGCTCTTCTGTCTGAAACGGTTACATTTATCGTCTGCAAAGCTATGTCGCGTGCTGCGGTATGCGGAGACAATAAAAGCACCATAGTAGAACACAGATGAAGCTTCTTAGTTGATGTAATAGCCAGTAAGATGTAGTAAAATTCAAGTTTTAGGTATCGATTATTGACTTTTTACCCTTCTTTGTTGCCTTGGACATGAGCTATGAACTTAAGATTTTGCATGAAAGGAGGATTAGCAGCCGAGTTGCACGGGAGAATGTGAAAAGTGTTCATATGTATTAAAAACCTGAGAAATCCGTCCGTTTTCGTCATTTGTTATCGAATCGACTTAAAGCCAGATCGTCACATTAGCCGCACTTCTGTCTGAAACGGTTAAATTTATCGTCTGCAAAGCTATGTCGCGTGCTGCGGTATGCGGAGACACTAAAGGCACCATAGTACAACACAGATGAAGCTTCTAAGTTGATGTAATAGGCAGTAAGATGTAGTACAATTCATGTTTTAGGTTTCGATTATTGACTTTTTACTCTTCTATGGTGCCTTGGACTTGAGCTAGGAACTTAAGATTTTGCATGAAAGGAGGATTAGCAGCCGATTTGCACGGGAGAATGTGAAAAGTGTTCATATCTAGTAAAAACCTGAGAAATCCGTAAGTTTTCTTCATTTGTTACCGAATCGACTTAAAAGCCAGATCGTCACATTGGCCGCACTTGTGTCTGAAACGGTTACATTTACCGTCTGCTAAGTTATGTCACGTGCTGCGGTATGCGGAGACACTAAAAGCACCATAGTAGAACACAGATGAAGCTTTTAAGTTGATGTAATAACCATTAAGAAGTAGTACAATTCAAGTTTTAGTTATTGATTATTGACTTTTCACCCTTCTTTGGTGCCTTTGACATGAGCAAGGAACTTAAGATTTTGCATGAAAGGTGGACTAGCAGCCGCGTTGCACGGGAGAATGTGAAAAGTGTTCATATGTGGTAAAAACTTGAGAAATCCGTCCGTTTTCGTCATTTGTTATCGAATCGACTTAATCCCAGATCGTCACATTGGGCACACTTCTGTCTGAAACGGTTACATTTATCGTCTGCATAGCTATTTCGTGTGCTGCGGTATGCGGAGACACTAAAAGCACCATAGTAGAACACAGATGAAGCTTCTAAGTTGATGTAATAGCCAGTAAGAAGTAGTACACTTCAATTTTCAGGTATTGATTATTGACTTTTTACCCTTCTTTGGTGCCTTGGACAAAACCTAGGAACTTAAGATTTTGCATTAAAGGAGGACTAGCAGCCGCGTAGCACGGGCGAATGTGAAAAATGTTCATATGTAGTAAAAACCTGAGAAACCCGTCCGTTTTCGTCATTTGTTATCGAATCGACTTAAAGCCTGATCGTCACATTGGCCGCTCTTCTCTCTGAAACGGTTGTACTTATCGTCTGCAAATCTATGTCACGTGCTGCGGTATGCGGAGACACTAAAAGCACCATAGTAGAACACAGATGAAGCTTCTAAGTTGATGTAATAGCCAGTAAGAAGTAGTACTATTCAAATTTAGGTATCGTTTATTGACTTTTTACCCTTCTTTGGTGACTCGGACATGAGCTAGGAACTTAAGATTTTGCATGAAAGGAGGACTAGCAGCCGCGTTGCTCAGGAGAATGTGAAAAGTGTTCATATGTGGTAAGAACCTGAGAAATCCGTCCGTTCTCGTCATTTGTTATCGAATCGACTTAAAGCCAGATCGTCTCTTTGGCCGCTCTTCTGTCTGAAACGGTTACATTTATCGTCTGCAAAGCTATGTCGCGTGCTGCGGTATGCGGAGACAATAAAAGCACCATAGTAGAACACAGATGAAGCTTCTTAGTTGATGTAATAGCCAGTAAGATGTAGTAAAATTCAAGTTTTAGGTATCGATTATTGACTTTTTACCCTTCTTTGTTGCCTTGGACATGAGCTATGAACTTAAGATTTTGCATGAAAGGAGGATTAGCACCCGAGTTGCACGGGAGAATGTGAAAAGTGTTCATATGTAGTAAAAACCTGAGAAATCCGTCCGTTTTCGTCATTTGTTATCGAATCGACTTAAAGCCAGATCGTCACATTAGCCGCACTTCTGTCTGAAACGGTTAAATTTATCGTCTGCAAAGCTATGTCGCGTGCTGCGGTATGCGGAGACACTAAAAGCACCATAGTAGAACACAGATGAAGCTTCTAAGTTGATGTAATAGTCAGTAAGATGTAGTACAATTCAAGTTTTAGGTATCGATTATTGACTTTTTACCCTTCTATGGTGCCTTGGACTTGAGCTAGGAACTTAAGATTTTGCATGAAAGGAGGATTAGCAGCCGATTTGCACGGGAGAATGTGAAAAGTGTTCATATCTAGTAAAAACCTGAGAAATCCGTAAGTTTTCTTCATTTGTTACCGAATCTACTTAAAAGCCAGATCGTCACATTGGCCGCACTTGTGTCTGAAACGGTTACATTTACCGTCTGCAAAGTTATGTCACGTGCTGCGGTATGCGGAGACACTAAAAGCACCATAGTAGAACACAGATGAAGCTTCTAAGTTGATGTAATAACCATTAAGAAGTAGTACAATTCAAGTTTTAGGTATTGATTATTGACATTTCACCCTTCTTTGGTGCCTTTGACATGAGCAAGGAACTTAAGATTTTGCATGAAAGGTGGACTAGCAGCCGCGTTGCGCGGGAGAATGTGAAAAGTGTTCATATGTGGTAAAAACTTGAGAAATCCGTCCGTTTTCGTCATTTGTTATCGAATCGACTTAATCCCAGATCGTCACATTGGGCACACTTCTGTCTGAAACGGTTACATTTATCGTCTGCATAGCTATTTCGTGTGCTGCGGTATGCGGAGACACTAAAAGCACCATAGTAGAACACAGATGAAGCTTCTAAGTTGATGTAATAGCCAGTAAGAAGTAGTACACTTCAATTTTCAGGTATTGATTATTGACTTTTTACCCTTCTTTGGTGCCTTGGACAAAACCTAGGAACTTAAGATTTTGCATTAAAGGAGGACTAGCAGCCGCGTAGCACGGGCGAATGTGAAAAATGTTCATATGTAGTAAAAACCTGAGAAACCCGTCCGTTTTCGTCATTTGTTATCGAATCGACTTAAAGCCTGATCGTCACATTGGCCGCTCTTCTCTCTGAAACGGTTGTACTTATCGTCTGCAAAGCTATGTCACGTGCTGCGGTATGCGGAGACACTAAAAGCACCATAGTAGAACACAGATGAAGCTTCTAAGTTGATGTAATAGCCAGTAAGAAGTAGTACTATTCAAGTTTTAGGTATCGTTTATTGACTTTTTACCCTTCTTTGGCGACTCGGACATGAGCTAGGAACTTAAGATTTTGCATGAAAGGAGGACTAGCAGCCGCGTTGCTCAGGAGAATGTGAAAAGTGTTCATATGTGGTAAGAACCTGAGAAATCCGTCCGTTCTCGTCATTTGTTATCGAATCGACTTAAAGCCAGATCGTCTCTTTGGCCGCTCTTCTGTCTGAAACGGTTACATTTATCGTTTGCAAAGCTATGTCGCGTGCTGTGGTATTAGGAGACAATAAAAGCACAATAGTAGAACACAGATGAAGCTTCTTAGTTGATGTAATAGCCAGTAAGATGTAGTAAAATTCAAGTTTTAGGTATCGATTATTGACTTTTTACCCTTCTTTGGTGCCTTGGACATGAGCTATGAACTTAAGATTTTGCATGAAAGGAGGATTAGCAGCCGAGTTGCACGGGAGAATGTGAAAAGTGTTCATATGTAGTAAAAACCTGAGAAATCCGTCCGTATTCGTCATTTGTTATCGAATCGACTTAAAGCCAGATCGTCACATTAGCCGCACTTCTGTCTGAAACGGTTAAATTTATCGTCTGCAAAGCTATGTCGCGTGCTGCGGTATGCGGAGACACTAAAAGCACCATAGTAGAACACAGATGAAGCTTCTAAGTTTATGTAATAGCCAGTAAGAAGTAGTACAATTCAAGTTTCAGGTATTGATTATTGACTTTTTACCCTTCTTTGGTGCCTTGGACATGAGCTAGGAACCTAATATTTTGCATGAAAGGTGGACTAGCAGCCGTGCAGCACGGGCGAATGTGGAAAGTGTTCATATGTAGTAAAAACCTGAGAAATCCGTCCGTTTTCGTCATTTGTTTTCGAATCGACTTCAAGCCAAATCGTCACATTGGCCGCTCTTCTGTCTGAAACGGTTACATTTATCCTCTGCAAAGCTATGTCACGTGCTGCGGTATGAGGAGACACTAAAAGCACCATAGTAGAACACAGATGAAGCTTCTAAGTTGATGTAATAACCAGTAAGAAGTACTACAATTCAAGTTTTAGGTATCGATTATTGACTTTTTACTCTTCTTTGGTGCCTTGGACATGAGCTAGGAACTTAAGATTTTGCATTAAAGGAGGACTAGCAGCCGCGTTGCACGGGAGAATGTGAAAAGTGTTCATATGTTTTAAAAAATTGACAAATCCGTCCGTTTTCGTCATTTCTTATCGAATCGACTTAAAGCCAGATCGTCACATCGGCCACACCTATGTCTGAAACGGGTACATTTATCGTCTGCAAAGCTATGTCGCGTGCTGCGGTATGCGGAGACAGTAAAAGCACCATAGTAGAACACAGATGAAGCTTCTAAGTTGAAGTAATAGGCAGTAAGATGTAGTACAATTCAAGTTTTAGGTATCGATTATTGACTTTTTACCCTTCTATGGTGCCTTGGACTTGAGCTAGGAACTTAAGATTTTGCATGAAAGGTGGACTAGCAGCCGCGTAGCACGGGAGAATGTGAAAAGTGTTCATATGTGGTAAAAACTTGAGAAATCCGTCCGTTTTCGTCATTTGTTATGGAATCGACTTAAACCCAGATCGTCACATTGGGCACACTTCTGTCTGAAACGGTTATATTAATCGTCTGCAAAGCTATGCCGCGTGCTGCGGTATGCGGAGACACTAAAGGCACCATAGTAGAACACAGATGAAGCTTCTAAGTTGATGTAATAGCCAGTAAGATGTAGTAAACTTCAAGTTTTATTTATCGATTATTGACTGTTAACCTTCTTTGGTGACTTGGACATGAGCTACGAACTTAAGATTTTGCATGAAATGAGGACTAGTAGCCCTGTTGCACCGGAGAATGTGAAAAGAGTTCATATGTAGTAAGAACCTTAGAAGTCCGTCCCTTTTCGTCATCTGTTATCAAATCGACTTAAAGCCAGATCGTCACATTGGCCGCTCTTCCTTCGAGAAACGGTTTCATTTATCGTGTGCAAAGCTATGTCGCGTGCTGTGATATGTGGAGACACTAAAAGCACCATAGTAGAACACAGATGAAGCTTCTAAGTTGATGTAATAGCCAGTAAGAAGTAGTACAATTCAAATTTTATTTATCGATTATTGACTGTTTACCCTTCTTTGGTGACTTGGACATGAGTTAGGAACTTAGGACTTTGCCTGAAATGAGGACTAGTAGCCCTGTTGCACGGGAGAATGAGAAAAGTGTCCATATGTAGTAAAAACCTGAGAAATCCGTCCGTTTTCGTCAATTGTTAACGAATCGACTTAAAGCCAGATCGTCACATTGGCCGCTCTTCCCTCTGAAACGGTTGTAATTATCGACTGCAAAGCTATGTCGCGTGCTGCGGTATGCGGAGACAATGAAAGCACCATAGTAGAACACAGTTGAAGCTTCTAAGTAGATGTAATAGCCAGTAAGAAGTAGTACAATTCAGGTTTTAGGAATCGATTATTGACTTTTTATCCTTCTTTGGTGCCTTGGACATGAGCTAGGAACTTAAGATTTTGCATGAAAGGAGGACTAGCAACCGCGTTGCACGGGAGAATGTGGAAAGTGTTCATATGTAGTAAAACCCTGAGAAATCCGTCCGTTTTCGACATTTGTTATCGAATCGACTTAAAGACAGATCGTCACATTGGCCGCTCTTCACCCTGAAACGGGTGTTCTTACCGTCTGCAAAGCTATGTCGCGTGCTGCGGTATGCGGACACACTAAAAGCACCATAGTAGAACACAGATGAAGCTTCTACGTTGATGTAATAGCCAGTAAGAAGTAGTACAATTCAAGTTTTAGGCATGGATTATTGACTTTTAAGCTGGCTTTGGTGCCTTGGACATGAGCTAGGACCTTGAGATTCTGCATCAAAGGAGGACTAGCAGCCGCGTTGCACGGGAGAATGTGAAAAATGTTCATATGTAGAAAAACCTGAGAAATTCGTCCGTTTTCGTCAATTGTTATCGAATCGACTTAAAGCCAGATCGTCTCATTGGCCGCTCTTCTCTCTGAAACGGTTGTAATTATCGTCTGCAAAGCTATGTCGCGTGCTGCGGTATGCGGAGACAATGAAAGCACCATAGTAGAACACAGTTGAAGTTTCTAAGTAGATGTAATAGCCAGTAAGAAGTAGTACAATTCAAGTTTTATTTATCGATAATTGACTGTTTACCCTTCTTTGGTGCCTTGGACATGAGCTAGGAACTTAAGATTTTGCATGATATGAGGACTAGTAGCCCTGTTGCACGGGAGAATGAGAAAAGTGTCCATATGTAGTAAAAACCTGAGAAATCCGTCCGTTTTCGTCAATTGTTAACGAATCGACTTAAAGCCAGATCGTCACATTGGCCGCTCTTCTCTTTGAAACGGTTGTAATTATCGACTGCAAAGCTATGTCGCGTGCTGCGGTATGCGGAGACAATGAAAGCACCATAGTAGAACACAGTTGAAGCTTCTAAGTAGATGTAATAGCCAGTAAGAAGTAGTATAATTCAAGTTTTAGGTATCGATTATTGACTTTTTACCCTTCTTTGGTGCCTTGGACATGAGCTAGGAACTTAAGATTTTGCATGAAAGGAGGACTAGCAACCGCGTCGCTCGGGTCAATTTGGAAAGTGTTCGTATGTAGTACAAACCTGAGAAATCCGTCCGTTTTCGTCAATTGTTATCGAATCGACTTAAAGCCAGATCGTCACATTGGCCGCTCTTCTCTCTGAAACGGTTGTAATTATCGACTGCAAAGCTATGTCGCGTGCTGCGGTATGCGGAGACACTAAAAGCACCATAGTAGAACACAGATGAAGCTTCTAAGTTGATGTAATAGCCAGAAAGAAGTAGTACAATTCAAGTTTTAGACATGGATTATTGACGTTTAAGCTGGCTTTGGTGCCTTGGACATGAGCTAGGACCTTGAGATTCTGCATCAAAGGAGGACTAGCAGCCGCGTTGCATGGGAGAATGTGGAAAGTGTTCACATGTAGTAAAACCCTGAGAAATCCGTCCGTTTTCGACATTTGTTATCGAATCGACTTAAAGACAGATCGTCACATTGGCCGCTCTTCACTCTGAAACGGGTGTACTTATCGTCTGCAAAGCTATGTCGCGTGCTGCGGTATGCGGAGACACTAAAAGCACCATAGTAGAACACAGTAGAAACTTCTAAGTTGATGTAATAGCCAGTAAGAAGTAGTAAAATTCAAGTTTTAGTTATCGATTATTGACTTATTACCCTTCTTTGGTGGCTTGGACGTGAGCTAGGACCTTAAGATTCGACATGAGAGGATGACTAGCAGCC
Source organism: Schistocerca gregaria (assembly GCF_023897955.1). NCBI lineage: Eukaryota > Metazoa > Arthropoda > Insecta > Orthoptera > Acrididae > Schistocerca > Schistocerca gregaria. Next base: position 211,097 of record NW_026061759.1, read on the forward strand.
GAGTTGCACGGGAGATCCTGAAAAGTGTTCATATGTGGTAAAAACCTGAGAAATCCGTCCATTTTCGTCATTTGTTATCAAATCGACTAAAAGCCAGATCGTCACAATGGCCGCTCTTCTCTCTGAAACGGTTACATTTATCGTGTGCCAACCGATGTCGCGTGCTGCGATATGCGGAGTCTCTAAAAGCACCATAGTAGAACACATTTGAAGCTTCAGAGTTGATGTAATAGACAGTAGAAGTAGTACAGTTCAAGTTTTAGGTATCGATAATTGAGTTTTTTTACTCTTCATTGGTGCCTTGGACATGACCTAGGAACTTAAGATTTTGCATGAAATGAGGACTAGTAGCCCTGTTGCACGTGAGAATTTGAAAAGTGTTCATATGTAGTAAAAACCTGTGAAATCTGTAACTTTTTTTCATTTGTTATCGAATCTACTTAAAGCCCGATCGTCACATTGGCCGCACTTCTGTCTGAAACAGTTACATTTATCGTCTGCAAAGCTATGTCGCGTGCTGCGGTATGCGGAGACACTAAATGCACAATAGTAGAACACAGATGAAGCTTCTAAGTTGATGTAATAGTCAGTAAGAAGTAGTGCAATTCAAGTTTTAGGCATGGATTATTGTCCTTTAAGCTGGCTTTGGTGCCTTGGACATGAGCTAGGAACTTAAGATTTTGCATGAAAGGAGGACTAGCAACCGCGTCGCTCGGGACAATTTGGAGAGTGTTCATATGTAGTAAAAAACTGAGACATCCGTCCGTTTTCGTCATTTGTTATCGAATCGACTTAACGCCAGATCGTCACATTGGCCGCTCTTCTCTCTGAAACGGTTGTACTTATCGTCTGCAAAGCTATGTCGCGTGCTGCGGTATGCGGAAACACTAAAAGCACTATAGTAGAACACAGTTGAAACTTCTAAGTTGATGTAATAGCCAGTAATAAGTAGTACAATTCATGTTTTAGTTATCGATTATTGACTTATTACCCTTCTTTGGTGGCTTGGACATGAGCTAGGACCTTAAGATTCGACATGAAAGAGAGGTCTAGCAGCCGAGTTGCACGGGAGAACGTGAAAAGTGTTCATATGTAGTAAAAACCTGTGAAATCCGTCCCTTTTTTTCATTTGTTATCGAATCGACTTAAAGCCACATCCTCACATTGGCCGCTCTTCTCTCTGATACGGTTGTACGTATCGTCTGCAAAGCTATGTCGCGTGCAGCGGTGTGCGGAGACACTAAAGGCACCATAGTAGAATACATATGAAGCTTCTAAGTTGATGTAATAGCCAGTAAGAAGCAGTACAATTCAAGTTTTATTTATCGATCATTGGCTGTTTACCCTTCTTTGGTGCCTTGGACATGAGCTAGGAACTTAAGATTTTGCATGATATGAGGACTAGTAGCCCTGTTGCACGGGAGAATGAGAAAAGTGTCCATATGTAGTAAAAACCTGAGAAATCCGTCCGTTTTCGTCAATTGTTAACGAATCGACGTAAAGCCAGATCGTCACATTGGCCGCTCTTCTCTCTGAAACGGTTGTAATTATCGACTGCAAAGCTATGTCGCGTGCTGCGGTATGCGGAGACAATGAAAGCACCATAGTAGAACACAGTTGAAGCTTCTAAGTAGATGTAATAGCCAGTAAGAAGTAGTACAATTCAGGTTTTAGGAATCGATTATTGACTTTTTATCCTTCTTTGGTGCCTTGGACATGAGCTAGGAACTTAAGATTTTGCATGAAAGGAGGACTAGCAACCGCGTTGCACGGGAGAATGTGGAAAGTGTTCATATGTAGTAAAACCCTGAGAAATCCGTCCGTTTTCGACATTTGTTATCGAATCGACTTAAAGACAGATCGTCACATTGGCCGCTCTTCACCCTGAAACGGGTGTTCTTACCGTCTGCAAAGCTATGTCGCGTGCTGCGGTATGCGGACACACTAAAAGCACCATAGTAGAACACAGATGAAGCTTCTACGTTGATGTAATAGCCAGTAAGAAGTAGTACAATTCAAGTTTTAGGCATGGATTATTGACTTTTAAGCTGGCTTTCGTGCCTTGGACATGAGCTAGGACCTTGAGATTCTGCATCAAAGGAGGACTAGCAGCCGCGTTGCACGGGAGAATGTGAAAAATGTTCATATGTAGAAAAACCTGAGAAATTCGTCCGTTTTCGTCAATTGTTATCGAATCGACTTAAAGCCAGATCGTCTCATTGGCCGCTCTTCTCTCTGAAACGGTTGTACTTATCGTCTGCAAAGCTATGTCGCGTGCTGCGGTATGCGGAGACAATGAAAGCACCATAGTAGAACACAGTTGAAGTTTCTAAGTAGATGTAATAGCCAGTAAGAAGTAGTACAATTCAAGTTTTATTTATCGATAATTGACTGTTTACCCTTCTTTGGTGCCTTGGACATGAGCTAGGAACTTAAGATTTTGCATGATATGAGGACTAGTAGCCCTGTTGCACGGGAGAATGAGAAAAGTGTCCATATGTAGTAAAAACCTGAGAAATCCGTCCGTTTTCGTCAATTGTTAACGAATCGACTTAAAGCCAGATCGTCACATTGGCCGCTCTTCTCTCTGAAACGGTTGTAATTATCGACTGCAAAGCTATGTCGCGTGCTGCGGTATGCGGAGACAATGAAAGCACCATAGTAGAACACAGTTGAAGCTTCTAAGTAGATGTAATAGCCAGTAAGAAGTAGTACAATTCAAGTTTTAGGTATCGATTATTGACGTTTTACCCTTCTTTGGTGCCTTGGACATGAGCTAGGAACTTAAGATTTTGCATGAAAGGAGGACTAGCAACCGCGTCGCTCGGGTCAATTTGGAAAGTGTTCGTATGTAGTACAAACCTGAGAAATCCGTCCGTTTTCGTCAATTGTTATCGAATCGACTTAAAGCCAGATCGTCACATTGGCCGCTCTTCTCTCTGAAACGGTTGTACTTATCGTCTGCAAAGCTATGTCGCGTGCTGCGGTATGCGGAGACACTAAAAGCACCATAGTAGAACACAGATGAAGCTTCTAAGTTGATGTAATAGCCAGAAAGAAGTAGTACAATTCAAGTTTTAGACATGGATTATTGACTTTTAAGCTGGCTTTGGTGCCTTGGACATGAGCTAGGACCTTGAGATTCTGCATCAAAGGAGGACTAGCAGCCGCGTTGCATGGGAGAATGTGGAAAGTGTTCACATGTAGTAAAACCCTGAGAAATCCGTCCGTTTTCGACATTTGTTATCGAATCGACTTAAAGACAGATCGTCACATTGGCCGCTCTTCACTCTGAAACGGGTGTACTTATCGTCTGCAAAGCTATGTCGCGTGCTGCGGTATGCGGAGACACTAAAAGCACCATAGTAGAACACAGTAGAAACTTCTAAGTTGATGTAATAGCCAGTAAGAAGTAGTAAAATTCAAGTTTTAGTTATCGATTATTGACTTATTACCCTTCTTTGGTGGCTTGGACATGAGCTAGGACCTTAAGATTCGACATGAGAGGATGACTAGCAGCCGAGTTGCACGGGAGATCCTGAAAAGTGTTCATATGTGGTAAAAACCTGAGAAATCCGTCCATTTTCGTCATTTGTTATCAAATCGACTAAAAGCCAGATCGTCACAATGGCCGCTCTTCTCTCTGAAACGGTTACATTTATCGTGTGCCAACCGACGTCGCGTGCTGCGATATGCGGAGACTCTAAAAGCACCATAGTAGAACACAGTTGAAGCTTCTGAGTTGATGTAATAGACAGTGGAAGTAGTACAGTTCAAGTTTTAGGTATCGATAATTGAGTTTTTTTACTCTTCATTGGTGCCTTGGACATGACCTAGGAACTTAAGATGTTGCATGAAATGAGGACTAGTAGCCCTGTTGCACGTGAGAATTTGAAAAGTGTTCATATGTAGTAAAAACCTGTGAAATCTGTAACTTTTTTTCATTTGTTATCGAATCTACTTAAAGCCCGATCGTCACATTGGCCGCACTTCTGTCTGAAACAGTTACATTTATCGTCTGCAAAGCTATGTCGCGTGCTGCGGTATGCGGAGACACTAAATGCACAATAGTAGAACACAGATGAAGCTTCTAAGTTGATGTAATAGTCAGTAAGAAGTAGTGCAATTCAAGTTTTAGGCATGGATTATTGTCCTTTAAGCTGGCTTTGGTGCCTTGGACATGAGCTAGGAACTTAAGATTTTGCATGAAAGGAGGACTAGCAACCGCGTCGCTCGGGACAATTTGGAGAGTGTTCATATGTAGTAAAAAACTGAGACATCCGTCCGTTTTCGTCATTTGTTATCGAATCGACTTAACGCCAGATCGTCACATTGGCCGCTCTTCTCTCTGAAACGGTTGTACTTATCGTCTGCAAAGCTATGTCGCGTGCTGCGGTATGCGGAAACACTAAAAGCACTATAGTAGAACACAGTTGAAACTTCTAAGTTGATGTAATAGCCAGTAATAAGTAGTACAATTCAAGTTTTAGTTATCGATTATTGACTTATTACCCTTCTTTGGTGGCTTGGACATGAGCTAGGACCTTAAGATTCGACATGAAAGAGAGGTCTAGCAGCCGAGTTGCACGGGAGAACGTGAAAAGTGTTCATATGTAGTAAAAACCTGTGAAATCCGTCCCTTTTTTTCATTTGTTATCGAATCGACTTAAAGCCACATCCTCACATTGGCCGCTCTTCTCTCTGATACGGTTGTACGTATCGTCTGCAAAGCTATGTCGCGTGCAGCGGTGTGCGGAGACACTAAAGGCACCATAGTAGAATACATATGAAGCTTCTAAGTTGATGTAATAGCCAGTAAGAAGCAGTACAATTCAAGTTTTATTTATCGATCATTGGCTGTTTACCCTTCTTTGGTGCCTTGGACATGAGCTAGGAACTTAAGATTTTGCATGAAATGAGGACTAGTAGCCCTGTTGCACGGGAGAATGTGAAACTTGTCCATATGTAGCAAAAACCTGAGAAGTCCGTCCGTTCTCGTCATTTGTTATCAAATCGACTTAAAGCCAGATCGTCACATTGGCAGCTCTTCCCTCTGAAACGGTAACATTTATCGCGTGCAAAGCTATGTCGCGTGCTGCGATATGCGGAGACACTAAAAGCACCATAGTAGAACACAGATGAAGCTTCTAAGTTGATGTAATAGCCAGTAAGAAATAGTAAAAATCAAGTTTTAGGTATCGATTATTGACTTTTTACCCTTCTTTGGTGATTTGGACATGAGCTAGGAACTTAAGATTTTGCATGAAAGGAGGATTAGCAGCTGCGTTGCACGGGACAATGTGACAAGTGTTCATATGTACTAAAAACCTGAGAAATCCGTCCGTTTTCGTCATTTGCTATCGAATCGACTTAAAGCCAAATCGTCACATTGGCCGCTCTTCTCTCTACAACGGTTGTAATTATCGTCTGCAAAACTATGTCGCGTGCTGCGGTATGCGGAGACACTAAAAGCACCATAGTAGAACACGGATGAAGCTTCTAAGTTGATGTAATAGCCAGTAAGAAGTAGTACAATTCAAGTTTTATTTATCGATTATTGACTGTTTACCCTTCTTTGGTGCCTTGGACATGAACTAGGAAGTTAAGATTTTGCATGAAATGAGGACTAGTAGCCCTGTAGCACGGGAGAATGTGAAAAGTGTTCATATGTATTAAAAACCTGAGAAATCCGTCCGTTTTCGTCATTTGTTATCGAATCGACTTAAAACCAGATCGTCACATTGGCCGCTCTTCTCTCTGAAACGGTTGTACTTATCGTCTGCAAAGCTATGTCGCGTGCTGCGGTATGCGGAGACACTAAAAGCACAATAGTAGAACACAGATGAAGCTTCTAAGTTGATGTAATAGTGAGTAAGAAGTAGTACAATTCAAGTTTTAGGTATGGATTATTGTCTTTTAAGCTGGCTTTCCCCCCATGAACCATGGACCTTGCCGTTGGTGGGGAGGCTTGCGTGCCTCAGCGATACAGATGGCCGTACCGTAGGTGCAACCACAACGGAGGGGTATCTGTTGAGAGGCCAGACAAACGTGTGGTTCCTGAAGAGGGGCAGCAGCCTTTTCAGTAGTTGCGGGGGCAACAGTCTGGATGATTGACTGATCTGGCCTTGCAACATTAACCAAAACGGCGTTGCTGTGCTGGTACTGCGAACGGCTGAAAGCAAGGGGAAACTACAGCCGTAATTTTTCCCGAGGACATGCAGCTTTACTGTATGATTAAATGATGATGGCATCCTCTTGGGTAAAATATTCCGGAGGTAAAATAGTCCCCCATTCGGATCTCCGGGCGGGGACTACTCAGGAGGATGTCGTTATCAGGAGAAGGAAAACTGGCGTTCTACGGATCGGAGCGTGGAATGTCAGATCCCTTAATCGGGCAGGTAGGTTAGAAAATTTAAAAATTGAAATGGATAGGTTAAAGTTAGATATAGTGGGAATTAGTGAAGTTCGGTGGCAGGAGGAACAAGACTTCTGGTCAGGTGATGACAGGGTTATAAACACAAAATCAAATAGGGGTAATGCAGGAGTAGGTTTAATAATGAATAGGAAAATAGGAATGCGGGTAAGCTACTACAAACAGCATAGTGAACGCATTATTGTGGCCAAGATAGATACGAAGCCCACACCTACTACAATAGTACAAGTTTATATGCCAACTAGCTCTGCAGATGACGAAGAAATTGAAGAAATGTACGATGAAATAAAAGAAATTATTCAGATAGTGAAGGGAGACGAAAATTTAATAGTAATGGGTGACTGGAATTCGAGTCTAGGAAAAGGGAGAGAAGGAAACATAGTAGGTGAATATGGATTGGGGCTAAGAAATGAAAGAGGAAGCCGCCTAGTAGAATTTTGTACAGAGCACAACTTAGTCATAGGTAACACTTGGTTTAAGAATCATGAAAGAAGGTTGTATACGTGGAAGAATCCTGGAGATACTAAAAGGTATCAGATAGATTATATAATGGTAAGACAGAGATTTAGGAACCAGGTTTTAAGTTGTAAGACATTTCCAGGGGCAGATGTGGACTCTGACCACAATCTATTGGTTATGACCTGTAGATTAAAACTGAAGAAACTGCAAAAATGTGGGAAATTAAGGAGATGGGACCTGGATAAACTGAAAGAACCAGAGGTTGTACAGAGTTTCAGGGAGAGCATTAGGGAACAATTGACAGGAATAGGGGAAAGAAATACAGTAGAAGAAGAATGGGTAGCTCTGAGGGATGAAGTAGTGAAGGCAGCAGAGGATAAAGTAGGTAAAAAGACGAGGGCTGCTAGAAATCCTTGGGTAACAGAAGAAATATTGAATTTAATTGATGAAAGGAGAAAATATAAAAATGCAGTAAATGAAGCAGGCAAAAAGGAATACAAACGTCTCAAAAATGAGATCGACAGGAAGTGCAAAATGGCTAAACAGGGATGGCTAGAGGACAAATGTAAGGATGTAGAAGCTTATCTCACTAGGGGTAAGATAGATACTGCCTACAGGAAAATTAAAGAGACCTTTGGAGAGAAGAGAACCACGTGTATGAATATCAAGAGCTCAGATGGCAACCTAGTTCTAAGCAAAGAAGGGAAGGCAGAAAGGTGGAAGGAGTATATAGAAGGTTTATACAAGGGTGATGTACTTGAGGACAATATTATGGAAATGGAAGAGGATGTAGATGAAGACGAAATGGGTGATACGATACTGCGTGAAGAGTTTGACAGAGCACTGAAAGACCTGAGTCGAAACAAGGCCCCCGGAGTAGACAACATTCCATTAGAACTACTGACGGCTTTGGGAGAGCCAGTCATGACTAAACTCTACCAGCTGGTGAGCAAGATGTATGAGACAGGCGAAATACCCTCAGACTTCAAGAAGAATATAATAATTCCAATCCCAAAGAAAGCAGGTGCTGACAGATGTGAAAATTACCGAACTATCAGTTTAATAAGTCACAGCTGCAAAATACTAACGCGAATTCTTTACAGACGAATGGAAAAACTGGTAGATGCGGACCTCGGGGAGGATCAGTTTGGATTCCGTCGAATTGTTGGAACACGTGAGACAATACTGACCTTACGACTTATCTTAGAAGAAAGATTAAGAAAAGGCAAACCTACGTTTCTAGCATTTGTAGACTTAGAGAAAGCTTTTGACAATGTTGACTGGAATATTCTTTTTCAAATTCTAAAGGTGGCAGGTGTAAAATACAGGGAGCGAAAGGCTATTTACAATTTGTACAGAAACCAGATGGCAGTCATAAGAGTCGAGGGGCATGAAAGGGAAGCAGTGGTTGGGAAAGGAGTGAGACAGGGTTGTAGCATCTCCCCGATGTTATTCAATCTGTATATTGAGCAAGCAGTAAAGGAAACAAAAGAAAAATTTGGAGTAGGTATTAAAATTCATGGAGACGAAGTAAAAACTTTGAGGTTCGCCGATGACATTGTAATTCTGTCAGAGACGGCAAAGGACTTGGAAGAGCAGTTGAACGGAATTGACAGTGTCTTGAAAGGAGGATATAAGATGAACATCAACAAAAGCAAAACGAGGATAATGGAATGTAGTCCAATTAAATCGGGTGATGCTGAGGGAATTAGATTAGGAAATGAGACACTTAAAGTAGTAAAGGAGTTTTGCGATTTAGGAAGTAAAATAACTGATGATGGTCGAAGTAGAGAGGATATAAAATGTAGACTGGCAATGGCAAGGAAAGCGTTTCTGAAGAAGAGAAATTTGTTAACATCGAATATAGATTTAAGTGTCAGGAAGTCATTTTTGAAAATATTTGTTTGGAGTGTAGCCATGTATGGAAGTGAAACATGGACGATAACTAGTTTGGACAAGAAGAGAATAGAAGCTTTCGAAATGTGGTGCTACAGAAGAATACTGAAGATAAGGTGGATAGATCACGTAACTAATGAGGAGGTATTGAATAGGATTGGGGAGAAGAGAAGTTTGTGGCACAACTTGACTAGAAGAAGGGATCGGTTGGTAGGACGTTTTTGGGCATCAAGGGATCACAAATTTAGCAATGGAGGGCAGTGTGGAGGGTCAAAATCGTAGAGGGAGACAGAGAGATGAGTACACTAAGCAGATTCAGAAGGATGTAGGTTGCAGTAGGTACTGGGAGATGAAGAAGCTTGCACAGGATAGAGTAGCACGGAGAGCTGCATCAAACCAGTCTCAGGACTGAAGACCACAACAACAACAACAACAACAACAAGCTGGCTTTGGTGCCTTGGACATGAGCTAGGACCTTAAGATTCAGCATGAAAGGAAGACTAGCAGCCGAGCTGCACGGGAGAATGTGAAAAGTGTTCATATGTAGAAAAAACCTGAGAAATCCGTCCGTTTTCGTCATTTGTTATCGAATCTACTTAAAGCCAGATCGTCACATTGGCCGCACTTCCGTCTGAAACAGTTACATTTGTCGTCTGCAAAGCTATGTCGCGTGCTGCGGTATGCGGAAACACTAAAAGCACCATAGTAGAACACAGATGAAGCTTCTAAGTTGATGTAATAGCCAGTAAGAAGTAGTACAATTCAAGTTTTAGGCATGGATTATTGACCTTTAAGCTGGCTTTGGTGCCTTGGACATGAGCTAGGACCTTAACATTCTGCATGAAAAGAGGACTAGCAGCCGAGTTGCACGGGAGAACGTGAAAAGTGTTCATATGTAGTAAAAACCTGAGAAATGCGTCCCTTTTTGTCATTTGTTATCGAATCGACTTAAAGTCAGAACGTCACATTGGCCGCTCTTCTCTCTGAAACGGTTGTACTTATCGCCTGCAAAGCTATGTCGCGTGCTGCGGTATGCGGAGACACTAAATGCACAATAGTAGAACACAGATGAAGCTTCTAAGTTGATGTAATAGTAGGTAAGAAGTAGTGCAATTCAAGTTTTAGGCATGGATTATTGTCCTTTAAGCTGGCTTTGGTGACTTGGACATGAGCTAGGAACTTAAGATTTTGCATGAAAGGAGGACTAGCAACCGCGTCGCTCGGGACAATTTGGAAAGTGTTCATATGTAGTAAAAAACTGAGACATCCGTCCGTTTTCGTCATTTGTTAACGAATCGACTTAAAGCCAGATCGTCACATTGGCCGCTCTTCTCTCTGAAACGAGTGTACTTATCATCTGCAAAGCTATGTCGCGTGCTGCGGTATGCGGAGACACTAAAGGCACCATAGTAGAATACAGATGAAGCTTCTAAGTTGATGTAATAGCCAGTAAGAAGTAGTACAATTCAAGTTTTATTTATCGATTATTGACTGTTTACCCTTCTTCGGTGATTTGGACATGAGCTAGGAAATTAAGATTTAGCATTTATGGAGGACTAGCATCCGCGTTGCACGGGAGAATGTGGAAAGTGTTCATATGTAGTAAAAACCTGAGAAATCCGTCCGTTTTCGTCAATTGTTATCTAATCGACTTAAAGCCAGATCGTCACATTGGTCGCTTTTCTCTCTGAAACGGGTGTACTTATCGTCTGCAAAGCCATGTCGTGTGCTGCGGTATACGGAGACACTAAAAGCACCATAGTAGAACACAGATGAAGCTTCTAAGTTGATGAATTAGCCAGTAAGAAGTAGTACAATTCAAGGTTTAGGTATCGATTATTGACTTTTTTACCCTTCTTTGTGGCTTGGACATGAGCTAGGACCTTAAGATTCGACATGAAAGGAGGACTAGCAGCCGAGTTGCACGGGAGAACGTGAAAAGTTCATATGTAGTAAAAACCTGAGAAATCCGTCCCCTTTGGTCATTTGTTATCGAATCGACTTAAAGCCAGATCGTCACATTGGCCGCTCTTCTCTCTGAAACGGTTGTAATTATCGACTGCAAAGCTATGTCGCGTGCTGCGGTATGCGGAGACACTAAAAGCTCCATAGTAGAACACAGATGAAGCTTCTAAGTTGATGTAATAGCCAGTAAGAAGTAGTACAATTCAAGTTTTAGTCATGGATTATTGACTTTTAAGCTGGCTTTGGTGCCTTGGACATGAGCTAGGACCTTGAAATTCTGCATCAAAGGAGGACTAGCAGCCGCGTTGCACGGGAGAATGTGGAAAGTGTTCATATGTAGTAAAACCCTGAGAAATCAGTCCGTTTTACACATTTGTTATCGAATCGACTTAAAGACAGATCGTCACATTGGCCGCTCTTCACTCTGAAACGGGTGTACTTACCGTCTGCAAAGCTATGTCGCGTGCTGCGGTATGCGGAGACACTAAAAGCACCATAGTAGAACACAGATGAAGCTTCTAAGTTGATGCAATGGCCAGTAAGAAGTTGTAAAATTCAAGTTTTAGGTATCGATTATTGACTTTTTACCCTTCTTTGGTGCCTTAGACATGAGCTAGGAACTAAAGATGTTGCATGAAAGGAGGACTAGCAGCCGCGTTGCAAGGGAGAATGTGGAAAGTGTTCATATGTAGTAAAACCCTGAGAAATCCGTCCGTTTTCATCATTTGTTATCGAATCGACTTAACGCCAGATCGTCACATTGGCCGCTCTTCTCTCTGAAACGGTTGTACTTATCGTCCGCAAAGCAATGTCGCGTGCTGCAATATGCGGAAACACTAAAAGCACTATAGTAGAACACAGTTGAAACTTCTAAGTTGATGTAATAGCCAGTAAGAAGTAGTACAATTCAAGTTTTAGTTATCGATTATTGACTTATTACCCTTCTTTGGTGGCTTGGACATGAGCTAGGACCTTAAGATTCGACATGAGAGAGAGGTCTAGCAGCCGAGTTGCACGGGAGAACGTGAAAAGTGTTCATATGTAGTAAAAACCTGTGAAATCCGTCCCTTTTTTTCATTTGTTATCGAATCGACTTAAAGCCACATCCTCACATTGGCCGCTCTTCTCTCTGATACGGTTGTACTTATCGTCTGCAAAGCTATGTCGCGTGCTGCGGTATGCGGAGACACTAAAGGCACCATAGCAGAATACATATGGAGCTTCTAAGTTGATGTAATAGCCAGTAAGAAGCAGTACAATTCAAGTTTTATTTATCGATTATTGGCTGTTTACCGTTCTTTGGTGCCTTGGACATGAGCTAGGAACTTAAGATTTTGCATGAAATGAGGACTAGTAGCCCTGTTGCACGGGAGAATGTGAAACTTGTCCATATGTAGCAAAAACCTGAAAAGTCCGTCCGTTTTCGTCATTTGTTATCAAATCGACTTAAAGATAGATCGTAACATTGGCAGCTCTTCCCTCTGAAACGGTAACATTTATCGCGTGCAAAGCTAAGTCGCGTGCTGTGATATGCGGAGACACTAAAAGCACCATAGTAGAACACAGATGAAGCTTCTAAGTTTATGTAATAGCCAGTAAGAAATAGTAAAAATCAAGTTTTAGGTATCGATTATTGACTTTTTACCCTTCTTTGGTGATTTGGACATGAGCTAGGAACTTAAGATTTTGCATGAAAGGAGGATTAGCAGCTGCGTTGCACGGGACAATGTGACAAGTGTTCATATGTACAAAAAACCTGAGAAATCCGTCCGTTTTCGTCATTTGCTATCGAATCGACTTAAAGCCAAATCGTCACATTGGTCGCTCTTCTCTCTACAACGGTTGTAATTATCGTCTGCAAAACTATGTCGCGTGCTGCGGTATGCGGAGACACTAAAAGCACCATAGTAGAACACGGATGAAGCTTCTAAGTTGATGTAATAGCCAGTAAGAAGTAGTACAATTCAAGTTTTATTTATCGATTATTGACTGTTTACCCTTTTTTGGTGCCTTGGACATGAACTAGGAAGTTAAGATTTTGCATGAAATGAGGACTAGCAGCCCTGTAGCACGGGAGAATGTGAAAAGTGTTCATATGTATTAAAAACCTGAGAAATCCGTCCGTTTTCGTCATTTGTTATCGAATCGACTTAAAACCAGATCGTCACATTGGCCGCTCTTCTCTCTGAAACGGTTGTACTTATCGTCTGCAAAGCTATGTCGCGTGCTGCGGTATGCGGAGACACTAAAAGCACAATAGTAGAACACAGATGAAGGTTCTAAGTTGATGTAATAGTGAGTAAGAAGTAGTACAATTCAAGTTTTAGGTATGGATTATTGTCTTTTAAGCTGGCTTTCCCCCCATGAACCATGGACCTTGCCGTTGGTGGGGAGGCTTGCGTGCCTCAGCGATACAGATGGCCGTACCGTAGGTGCAACCACAACCGAGGGGTATCTGTTGAGAGGCCAGACAAACGTGTGGTTCCTGAAGTGGGGCAGCAGCCTTTTCAGTAGTTGCGGGGGCAACAGTCTGGATGATTGACTGATCTGGCCTTGCAACATTAACCAAAACGGCGTTGCTGTGCTGGTACTGCGAACGGCTGAAAGCAAGGGGAAACTACAGCCGTAATTTTTCCCGAGGACATGCAGCTTTACTGTATGATTAAATGATGATGGCATCCTCTTGGGTAAAATATTCCGGAGGTAAAATAGTCCCCCATTCGGATCTCCGGGCGGGGACTACTCAGGAGGATGTCGTTATCAGGAGAAGGAAAACTGGCGTTCTACGGATCGGAGCGTGGAATGTCAGATCCCTTAATCGGGCAGGTAGGTTAGAAAATTTAAAAATTGAAATGGATAGGTTAAAGTTAGATATAGTGGGAATTAGTGAAGTTCGGTGGCAGGAGGAACAAGACTTCTGGTCAGGTGATGACAGGGTTATAAACACAAAATCAAATAGGGGTAATGCAGGAGTAGGTTTAATAATGAATAGGAAAATAGGAATGCGGGTAAGCTACTACAAACAGCATAGTGAACGCATTATTGTGGCCAAGATAGATACGAAGCCCACACCTACTACAATAGTACAAGTTTATATGCCAACTAGCTCTGCAGATGACGAAGAAATTGAAGAAATGTACGATGAAATAAAAGAAATTATTCAGATAGTGAAGGGAGACGAAAATTTAATAGTAATGGGTGACTGGAATTCGAGTCTAGGAAAAGGGAGAGAAGGAAACATAGTAGGTGAATATGGATTGGGGCTAAGAAATGAAAGAGGAAGCCGCCTAGTAGAATTTTGTACAGAGCACAACTTAGTCATAGGTAACACTTGGTTTAAGAATCATGAAAGAAGGTTGTGTACGTGGAAGAATCCTGGAGATACTAAAAGGTATCAGATAGATTATATAATGGTAAGACAGAGATTTAGGAACCAGGTTTTAAGTTGTAAGACATTTCCAGGGGCAGATGTGGACTCTGACCACAATCTATTGGTTATGACCTGTAGATTAAAACTGAAGAAACTGCAAAAATGTGGGAAATTAAGGAGATGGGACCTGGATAAACTGAAAGAACCAGAGGTTGTACAGAGTTTCAGGGAGAGCATTAGGGAACAATTGACAGGAATAGGGGAAAGAAATACAGTAGAAGAAGAATGGGTAGCTCTGAGGGATGAAGTAGTGAAGGCAGCAGAGGATAAAGTAGGTAAAAAGACGAGGGCTGCTAGAAATCCTTGGGTAACAGAAGAAATATTGAATTTAATTGATGAAAGGAGAAAATATAAAAATGCAGTAAATGAAGCAGGCAAAAAGGAATACAAACGTCTCAAAAATGAGATCGACAGGAAGTGCAAAATGGCTAAACAGGGATGGCTAGAGGACAAATGTAAGGATGTAGAAGCTTATCTCACTAGGGGTAAGATAGATACTGCCTACAGGAAAATTAAAGAGACCTTTGGAGAGAAGAGAACCACGTGTATGAATATCAAGAGCTCAGATGGCAACCTAGTTCTAAGCAAAGAAGGGAAGGCAGAAAGGTGGAAGGAGTATATAGAAGGTTTATACAAGGGTGATGTACTTGAGGACAATATTATGGAAATGGAAGAGGATGTAGATGAAGACGAAATGGGTGATACGATACTGCGTGAAGAGTTTGACAGAGCACTGAAAGACCTGAGTCGAAACAAGGCCCCCGGAGTAGACAACATTCCATTAGAACTACTGACGGCTTTGGGAGAGCCAGTCATGACTAAACTCTACCAGCTGGTGAGCAAGATGTATGAGACAGGCGAAATACCCTCAGACTTCAAGAAGAATATAATAATTCCAATCCCAAAGAAAGCAGGTGCTGACAGATGTGAAAATTACCGAACTATCAGTTTAATAAGTCACAGCTGCAAAATACTAACGCGAATTCTTTACAGACGAATGGAAAAACTGGTAGATGCGGACCTCGGGGAGGATCAGTTTGGATTCCGTCGAAATGTTGGAACACGTGAGGCAATACTGACCTTACGACTTATCTTAGAAGAAAGATTAAGAAAAGGCAAACCTACGTTTCTAGCATTTGTAGACTTAGAGAAAGCTTTTGACAATGTTGACTGGAATATTCTTTTTCAAATTCTAAAGGTGGCAGGTGTAAAATACAGGGAGCGAAAGGCTATTTACAATTTGTACAGAAACCAGATGGCAGTCATAAGAGTCGAGGGGCATGAAAGGGAAGCAGTGGTTGGGAAAGGAGTGAGACAGGGTTGTAGCCTCTCCCCGATGTTATTCAATCTGTATATTGAGCAAGCAGTAAAGGAAACAAAAGAAAAATTTGGAGTAGGTATTAAAATTCATGGAGACGAAGTAAAAACTTTGAGGTTCGCCGATGACATTGTAATTCTGTCAGAGACGGCAAAGGACTTGGAAGAGCAGTTGAACGGAATTGACAGTGTCTTGAAAGGAGGATATAAGATGAACATCAACAAAAGCAAAACGAGGATAATGGAATGTAGTCCAATTAAATCGGGTGATGCTGAGGGAATTAGATTAGGAAATGAGACACTTAAAGTAGTAAAGGAGTTTTGCGATTTAGGAAGTAAAATAACTGATGATGGTCGAAGTAGAGAGGATATAAAATGTAGACTGGCAATGGCAAGGAAAGCGTTTCTGAAGAAGAGAAATTTGTTAACATCGAATATAGATTTAAGTGTCAGGAAGTCATTTTTGAAAATATTTGTTTGGAGTGTAGCCATGTATGGAAGTGAAACATGGACGATAACTAGTTTGGACAAGAAGAGAATAGAAGCTTTCGAAATGTGGTGCTACAGAAGAATACTGAAGATAAGGTGGATAGATCACGTAACTAATGAGGAGGTATTGAATAGGATTGGGGAGAAGAGAAGTTTGTGGCACAACTTGACTAGAAGAAGGGATCGGTTGGTAGGACATGTTTTGAGGCATCAAGGGATCACAAATTTAGCATTGGAGGGCAGTGTGGAGGGTAAAAATCGTAGAGGGAGACCGAGAGATGAGTACACTAAGCAGATTCAGAAGGATGTAGGTTGCAGTAGGTACTGGGAGATGAAGAAGCTTGCACAGGATAGAGTAGCATGGAGAGCTGCATCAAACCAGTCTCAGGACTGAAGACCACAACAACAACAACAACAACAAGCTGGCTTTGGTGCCTTGGACATGAGCTAGGACCTTAAGATTCAGCATGAAAGGAAGACTAGCAGCCGAGCTGCACGGGAGAATGTGAAAAGTGTTCATATGTAGAAAAAACCTGAAAAATCCGTCCGTTTTCGTCATTTGTTATCGAATCTACTTAAAGCCAGATCGTCACATTGGCCGCACTTCCGTCTGAAACAGTTACATTTGTCGTCTGCAAAGCTATGTCGCGTGCTGCGGTATGCGGAAACACTAAAAGCACCATAGTAGAACACAGATGAAGCTTCTAAGTTGATGTAATAGCCAGTAAGAAGTAGTACAATTCAAGTTTTAGGCATGGATTATTGACCTTTAAGCTGGCTTTGGTGCCTTGGACATGAGCTAGGACCTTAAGATTCTGCATGAAAGGAGGACTAGCAGCCGAGTTGCACGGGAGAACGTGAAAAGTGTTCATATGTACTAAAAACCTGAGAAATCCGTCAGTTTTTGTCATTTGTTATCGAATCGACTTAAAGCCAGATCGTCACATTGGCCGCTCTTCGCTCTGAAACGGTTACATTTATCGTGTGCAATGGTATGTCGCGTGCTGCTATATGCGGAGACACTAAAAGCACCATAGTAGAACACAGATGAAGCATCTAAGTTGATGTAATAACCAGTAAGAAGAAGTACAATTCAAGTTTTAGGAATCGGCTATTGACTTTTTACCCTTCTTTGGTGCCTTGGACATGAGCTAGGAACTTAAGATTTTGCATGTAAGGAGGACTAGCAGCCGCGTTACTCGGGAGAATTTGGAAAGTGTTCATATGTGGTAAAAACCTGAAAAATCCGTCCGTTTTCGTCATTTGTTATCGAATCGACTTAAAGCCAGATCGTCACATTGGCCGCTCTTCTCTCTGAAACGGTTGTAATTATCGTCTGCAATGCTATGTCGCGTGCTGCGGCATGCGGAGACACTAAAAGCACCATAGTAGAACACAGATGAAACTTCTAAGTTGATGTTATAGCCAGTAAGAAGTAGTGCAATTCAAGTTTTATTTATCGATTATTGACTGTTTACCCTTCTTTAGGGCCTTGGACATGAGCTAGGAACTTAAGATTTTGCATGAAATGAGGACTAGTAGCCCTGTTGCACGGAAGAATGTGAAAAGTGTTCATATGTACAAAAAGCCTGAGAAATCCTGCCGTTTTCGACATTTGTTATCGAATCGACTTAAAGCCAGATCGTCACATTGGCCGCTCTTCTCTCTACAAAGGTTGTAATTATCGTCTGCAAAGCTATGTCGCGTGCTGCGGTATGCGGAGCCACTAAAAGCACCATAGTAGAACACGGATGAAGCTTCTAAGTTGATGTAATAGCCAGTAAGAAGTAGTACAATTCAAGTTTTATTGATCGATTATTGACTGTTTACCAATCTTTGGTGCCTTGGACATGAGCTAGGAACTTACGATTTTGCATCAAATGTGGACTAGTAGCCCTGTTGCACGGGAGAATGTGAAAAGTGTTCATATGTAGTAAAAACCTGAGAAATCCGTCCGTTTTCGTCATTTGTTATCGAATCTACTTAAAGCCAGATCGTCACATTGGCCGCACTTCCGTCTGAAGCAGTTACATTTGTCGTCTGCAAAGCTATGTCGCGTGCTGCGGTATGCGGAAACACTAAAAGCACCATAGTAGAACACAGATGAAGCTTCTAAGTTGATGTAATAGCCAGTAAGAAGTAGTACAATTCAAGTTTTAGGCATGGATTATTGACCTTTAAGCTGGCTTTGGTGCCTTGGACATGAGCTAGGACCTTAAGATTCTGCATGAAAGGAGGACTAGCAGCCGAGTTGCACGGGAGAACGTAAAAAGTGTTCATATGTACTAAAAACCTGAGAAATCCGTCAGTTTTTGTCATTTGTTATCGAATCGACTTAAAGCCAGATCGTCACATTGGCCGCTCTTCGCTCTGAAACGGTTACATTTATCGTGTGCAATGGTATGTCGCGTGCTACTATATGCGGAGACACTAAAAGCACCATAGTAGAACACAGATGAAGCATCTAAGTTGATGTAATAACCAGTAAGAAGAAGTACAATTCAAGTTTTAGGAATCGGCTATTGACTTTTTACCCTTCTTTGGTGCCTTGGACATGAGCTAGGAACTTAAGATTTTGCATGTAAGGAGGACTAGCAGCCGCGTTACTCGGGAGAATTTGGAAAGTGTTCATATGTGGTAAAAACCTGAGAAATCCGTCCGTTTTCGTCATTTGTTATCGAATCGACTTAAAGCCAGATCGTCACATTGGCCGCTCTTCTCTCTGAAACGGTTGTAATTATCGTCTGCAATGCTATGTCGCGTGCTGCGGCATGCGGAGACACTAAAAGCACCATAGTAGAACACAGATGAAACTTCTAAGTTGATGTTATAGCCAGTAAGAAGTAGTGCAATTCAAGTTTTATTTATCGATTATTGACTGTTTACCCTGCTTTAGGGCCTTGGACATGAGCTAGGAACTTAAGATTTTGCATGAAATGAGGACTAGTAGCCCTGTTGCACGGAAGAATGTGAAAAGTGTTCATATGTTCAAAAAGCCTGAGAAATCCGGCCGTTTTCGTCATTTGTTATCGAATCGACTTAAAGCCAGATCGTCACATTGGCCGCTCTTCTCTCTACAAAGGTTGTAATTATCGTCTGCAAAGCTATGTCGCGTGCTGCGGTATGCGGAGACACTAAAAGCACCATAGTAGAACACGGATGAAGCTTCTAAGTTGATGTAATAGCCAGTAAGAAGTAGTACAATTCAAGTTTTATTGATCGATTATTGACTGTTTACCAATCTTTGGTGCCTTTGACATGAGCTAGGAACTTACGATTTTGCATGAAATGTGGACTAGTAGCCCTGTTGCACGGGAGAATGTGAAAAGTGTTCATATGTAGTAAAAACCTGAGAAATCCGTCCGTTTTCGTCCTTTGTTATCGAATCTACTTAAAGCCAGATCATTACATTGGCCGCACTTCTGTCTGAAACAGTTACTATTATCGTCTGCAACGCTATGTCGCGTGCTGCGGTATGCGGAAACACTAAAAGCACCATAGCAGAACACAGATGAAGCTTCTTAGTTGATGTAATAGCCTGTAAGAAGTAGTACAATTCAAGTTTTAGGCCTGGAATATTGACCTTTAAGCTGGCTTTGGTGCCTTGGACATGAACTAGGACCTTAAGATTCTGCATGAATGGAGGACTAGCAGCCGAGTTTCACAGGAGAAAGTGAAAAATGTTCATATGTAGTAAAAACTTGAGAAATCTGTTACTTTTTGTCATTTGTTGTCGAATCGACTTAAAGGCAGATCGTCACATTGGCCATTCTTTTCTCTGAAACGGTTGTACTTGTCGTCGGCAAAGCTATGTCGCGTGCTGCTATATGCGGAGACACTAAATGCACCATGGTAGAACACAGATGAAGCTTCTAAGTCGATGTAACAGCCAGTAAGAAGTAGTACAAATCAAGGTTTAGTTATCGATTGTTGACTATGTACCCTTCTTTGGTGCCTTGGACATGAGCTAAGTACTTAAGACTTTGCATGAAAGCAGGACTAGCAACCGCGCTGCACGGGAGAATGTGAAAAGTGTTCATATGTACTAAAAACCTGAGAAATCCGTCCGTTTTCGTCATTTGTTATCGAATCGACTTAAAGCCAGATCGTCACGGTGACCGCACTTCTGACTGAAACGGTTACATTTATCGTCTGCAAAGCTGTGTCGAATGCTGCGGGATGCGGAGACACTAAAAGAACCATAGTAGAACACATATGAAGGTTCTAAGTTGATGTAATAGACAGTAAGAAGTAGTAAAATTCAAGTTTTAGGTATCGATTATTGACTTTTTACCGTTCTTTGGTGCCTTGGACATGAGCTAGGAACTTAAGATTTTGCATGAAGGAGGAGTAGCAGCCGCGTTGCACGGGAGAATGTGGAAAGTGTTCATATGTAGCAAAAACCTGAGACATCCGTCCGTTTTCGTCATTTGTTATCGAATCGACTTAAAGCCAGATCGTCACAATGATTTCTTTTCTCTCTGAAACGGTTGTACTTATCATCTGCAAAGCTATGTCGCGTGCTGCGGTATGCGCAGACACTAAAAGCACCATAGTAGAACACAGATGAAGCTTCTACGTTGATGTAATACCCAGTAAAAAGTAGCACAATTCAAGTTTTAGGTATCGATTATTGACTTTTAACCTGGCTTTGGTGGCTTGGACATGAGCTAGGACCTTAAGATTCTGCATGAAAGGAGGACTAGTAGCCGAGTTGCACGGGAGAATGTGAAAAGTGTTCATATGTACAAAAAGCCTGAGAAATCCGTCCGTTTTCGTCATTTGTTATCGAATCGACTTAAAGCCAGATCGTCACATTGGCCGCTCTTCTCTCTACAAAGTTTGTAATTATCGTCTGCAAAGCTATGTCGCGTGCTGCGGTATGCGGAGACACTAAAATCACCATAGTAGAACACGGATGAAGCTTCTAAGTTGATGTAATATCCAGTAAGAAGTAGTACAATTCAAGTTTTATTTATCGATTATTGACTGTTTACCAATCTTTGGTGTCTTGGACATGAGCTAGGAACTTAAGATTTTGCATCAAATGTGGACTAGTAGCCCTGTTGCACGGGAGAATGTGAAAAGTGTTCATATGTAGTAAAAACCTGATAAATACGTCCGTTTTCGTCTTTTGTTATCGAATCTACTTAAAGCCAGATCGACACATTGGCCGCACTTCTGTCTGAAACACTTACGTTTATCGTCTGCAAAGCTATGTCGCGTGCTGCGGTATGCGGAAACACTAAAAGCACCATAGTAGAACACAGATGAAGCTTCTAAGTTGATGTAATACCCAGTAAGAAGAAGTACAATTCAAGTTTTAGGAATCGGCTATTGACTTTTTACCCTTCTTTGGTGCCTTGGACATGATCTAGGAACTTAAGATTTTGCATGTAAGGAGGACTAGCAGCCGCGTTACTCGGGAGAATTTGGAAAGTGTTCATATGTGGTAAAAACCTGAGAAATCCGTCCGTTTTCGTCATTTGTTATCGAATCGACTTAAAGCCAGATCGTCACATTGGCCGCTCTTCTCTCTGAAACGGTTGTAATTATCGTCTGCAATGCTATGTCGCGTGCTGCGGCATGCGGAGACACTAAAAGCACCATAGTAGAACACAGATGAAACTTCTAAGTTGATGTTATAGCCAGTAAGAAGTAGTGCAATTCAAATTTTATTTATCGATTATTGACTGTTTACCCTTCTTTAGGGCCTTGGACATGAGCTAGGAACTTAAGATTTTGCATGAAATGAGGACTAGTAGCCCTGTTGCACGGAAGAATGTGAAAAGTGTTCATATGTACAAAAAGCCTGAGAAATCCGGCCGTTTTCGTCATTTGTTATCGAATCGACTTAAAGCCAGATCGTCACATTGGCCGCTCTTCTCTCTACAAAGGTTGTAATTATCGTCTGCAAAGCTATGTCGCGTGCTGCGGTATGCGGAGACACTAAAAGCACCATAGTAGAACACGGATGAAGGTTCTAAGTTGATGTAATAGCCAGTAAGAAGTAGTACAATTCAAGTTTTATTGATCGATTATTGACTGTTTACCAATCTTTGGTGCCTTGGACATGAGCTAGGAACTTACGATTTTGCATGAAATGTGGACTAGTAGCCCTGTTGCACGGGAGAATGTGAAAAGTGTTCATATGTAGTAAAAACCTGAGAAATCCGTCCGTTTTCGTCCTTTGTTATCGAATCTACTTAAAGCCAGATCGTTACATTGGCCGCACTTCTGTCTGAAACAGTTACAATTATCGTCTGCAACGCTATGTCGCGTGCTGCGGTATGCGGAAACACTAAAAGCACCATAGCAGAACACAGATGAAGCTTCTTAGTTGATGTAATAGCCTGTAAGAAGTAGTACAATTCAAGTTTTAGGCATGGAATATTGACCTTTAAGCTGGCTTTGGTGCCTTGGATATGAACTAGGACCTTAAGATTCTGCATGAATGGAGGACTAGCAGCCGAGTTGCACAGGAGAAAGTGAAAAATGTTCATATGTAGTAAAAACTTGAGAATTCTGTTACTTTTTGTCATTTGTTGTCGAATCGACTTAAAGGCAGGTCGTCACATTGGCCATTCTTTTCTCTGAAACGGTTGTACTTGTCGTCGGCAAAGCTATGTCGCGTGCTGCTATATGCGGAGACACTAAATGCACCATGGTAGAACACAGATGAAGCTTCTAAGTTGATGTAATAGCCAGTAAGAAGTAGTACAAATCAAGGTTTAGTTATCGATTGTTGACTATGTACCCTTCTTTGGTGCCTTGGACATGAGCTAAGTACTTAAGACTTTGCATGAAAGCAGGACTAGCAACCGCGCTGCACGGGAGAATGTGAAAAGTGTTCATATGTACTAAAAACCTGAGAAATCCGTCCGTTTTCGTCATTTGTTATCGAATCGACTTAAAGCCAGATCGTCACACTGACCGCACTTCTGACTGAAACGGTTACATTTATCGTCTGCAAAGCTATGTCGAATGCTGCGGGATGCGGAGACACTAAAAGAACCATAGTAGAACACATATGAAGGTTCTAAGTTGATGTAATAGACAGTAAGAAGTAGTAAAATTCAAGTTTTAGGTATCGATTATTGACTTTTTACCGTTCTTTGGTGCCTTGGACATGAGCTAGGAACTTAAGATTTTGCATGAAGGAGGAGTAGCAGCCGCGTTGCACGGGAGAACGTGGAAAGTGTTCATATGTAGCAAAAACCTGAGACATCCGTCCGTTTTCGTCATTTGTTATCGAATCGACTTAAAGCCAGATCGTCACAATGACTGCTTTTCTCTCTGAAACGGTTGTACTTATCATCTGCAAAGCTATGTCGCGTGCTGCGGTATGCGCAGACACTAAAAGCACCATAGTAGAACACAGATGACGCTTCTACGTTGATGTAATACCCAGTAAAATGTAGCACAATTCAAGTTTTAGGTATCGATTATTGACTTTTAACCTGGCTTTGGTGGCTTGGACATGAGCTAGGACCTTAAGATTTTGCATGAAATGAAGACTAGTAGCCCTGTATCACAGGAGTATGTGAAAAGTTTTCATATGTAGTAAAAACCTGAGAAATCCGTCCGTTTTCGTCATTTGCTATCGAATCGACTTAAAGCCAGATCGTCACATTGGCCGCTCTTCTCTCTACAACGGTTGTACTTATCGTCTGCAAAGCTATCTCGCGTGCTGCGGTATGCGGAGACACTAAAATCACCATAGTAGAACACGGATGAAGCTTCTAAGTCGATGTAATAGCCAGTAAGAAGCAGTACAATTCAAGTTTTAGGTATCGATTATTGACTTTTTACCCTTCTTTGGTGCCTTGGACATGAGCTAGGAACTTATGATTTTTCATGAAAGGAGGACTAGCATCCGCGTTGAACTGGAGAATGTGAAAAGTGATCGTATGTAGTAAAAAACTGAGAAATCCATCCGTTTTCCTTATTTGTTATCGAATCGACTTAAAGCCAGATCGTCACACTGGCCGTACTTCTGTCTGAAACGGTTACATTTATCGTCTGCAAAGCTATGTCGCGTGCTGCGGTATGCGGAGACACTAAAAGCACCATAGTAGAACACAGATGAAGCTTCTAAGTTGATGTAATAGCCAGTAAGAAGTAGTACAATTCAAGTTTTAGGTATAGGTTATTGACTTTTTACCCTTCTTTGGTGCCTTGGACTTGAGCTAGGAACTTATGATATTGCATGAAAGGAGGACTAGCAGCCGCGTTGCACGGGAGAATGTGAAAAGTCTTCATATGTAGTAAAAACCTGAGAAATCTGTCCGTTTTCGTCATTTGTTATCGATCGACTTAAAGCCAGATCGTCACATTGGCCGCTCGTCTTTCTGAAATGGTTGTATTTTTCGTCTGCAAAGCTATGTTGCGTGCTGCGGTATGCGGAGACACTAAAAGCACCATAGTAGAACACAGATGAAGCTTCCAAATTGATGTAATAGCCAGTAAGAAGTAGTACAATTCAAGTTTTAGGTATCCATTATTGACTTTTTACCCTTCTTTGTTGCCTTATACATGACCTAGGAACTTAAGGTTTTGCATAAAAGGAGGATTAGCAGCCGCGTTGCACGGGAGAATGTGAAAAGTTTTCATAAGTAGTAAAAACATGAGAAATCTGTCCGTTTTCGTCATTTGTTATCGAATCGACTTAAAGCCAGATCGTCACATTGGCCGCTCTTCTCTCTGAAACTGTTGCACTTGCCGTCTGCAAAGCTATATCGCGTGCAGCGGTATGCGGAGACACTAAAAGCACCATAGTAGAACACAGATGAAGCTTCTAAGTTGATGTAATAGCCGGTAAGTAGTAGTACTATTCAAGTTTTAGGTATCGTTTATTGACTTTTTACCCTTCTTTGGTGCCTTGGACATGAGCTAGGAACTTATGATTATGTATGAAAGGAGGAGTAGCAGCCGCGTTGCACGGGAGAATGTGAAAAGTGTTCATATGTAGCAAAAACCTGAGAAATCCGTCCGTTTTCGTTATTTGTTATCGAATCGACTTAAAGCCAGATCGTCACATTGGCCGCTCTTCTCTCTACAAAGGTTGTAATTATCGTCTGCAAAGCTATGTCGCGTGCTGCGGTATGCGGAGACACTAAAAGCACCATAGTAGAACACGGATGAAGCTTCTAAGTTGATGTAATAGCCAGTAAGAAGTAGTACAATTCAAGTTTTATTGATCGATTATTGACTGTTTACCAATCTTTGGTGCCTTTGACATGAGCTAGGAACTTACGATTTTGCATGAAATGTGGACTAGTAGCCCTGTTGCACGGGAGAATGTGAAAAGTGTTCATATGTAGTAAAAACCTGAGAAATCCGTCCGTTTTCGTCCTTTGTTATCGAATCTACTTAAAGCCAGATCATTACATTGGCCGCACTTCTGTCTGAAACAGTTACTATTATCGTCTGCAACGCTATGTCGCGTGCTGCGGTATGCGGAAACACTAAAAGCACCATAGCAGAACACAGATGAAGCTTCTTAGTTGATGTAATAGCCTGTAAGAAGTAGTACAATTCAAGTTTTAGGCCTGGAATATTGACCTTTAAGCTGGCTTTGGTGCCTTGGACATGAACTAGGACCTTAAGATTCTGCATGAATGGAGGACTAGCAGCCGAGTTTCACAGGAGAAAGTGAAAAATGTTCATATGTAGTAAAAACTTGAGAAATCTGTTACTTTTTGTCATTTGTTGTCGAATCGACTTAAAGGCAGATCGTCACATTGGCCATTCTTTTCTCTGAAACGGTTGTACTTGTCGTCGGCAAAGCTATGTCGCGTGCTGCTATATGCGGAGACACTAAATGCACCATGGTAGAACACAGATGAAGCTTCTAAGTCGATGTAACAGCCAGTAAGAAGTAGTACAAATCAAGGTTTAGTTATCGATTGTTGACTATGTACCCTTCTTTGGTGCCTTGGACATGAGCTAAGTACTTAAGACTTTGCATGAAAGCAGGACTAGCAACCGCGCTGCACGGGAGAATGTGAAAAGTGTTCATATGTACTAAAAACCTGAGAAATCCGTCCGTTTTCGTCATTTGTTATCGAATCGACTTAAAGCCAGATCGTCACGGTGACCGCACTTCTGACTGAAACGGTTACATTTATCGTCTGCAAAGCTGTGTCGAATGCTGCGGGATGCGGAGACACTAAAAGAACCATAGTAGAACACATATGAAGGTTCTAAGTTGATGTAATAGACAGTAAGAAGTAGTAAAATTCAAGTTTTAGGTATCGATTATTGACTTTTTACCGTTCTTTGGTGCCTTGGACATGAGCTAGGAACTTAAGATTTTGCATGAAGGAGGAGTAGCAGCCGCGTTGCACGGGAGAATGTGGAAAGTGTTCATATGTAGCAAAAACCTGAGACATCCGTCCGTTTTCGTCATTTGTTATCGAATCGACTTAAAGCCAGATCGTCACAATGATTTCTTTTCTCTCTGAAACGGTTGTACTTATCATCTGCAAAGCTATGTCGCGTGCTGCGGTATGCGCAGACACTAAAAGCACCATAGTAGAACACAGATGAAGCTTCTACGTTGATGTAATACCCAGTAAAAAGTAGCACAATTCAAGTTTTAGGTATCGATTATTGACTTTTAACCTGGCTTTGGTGGCTTGGACATGAGCTAGGACCTTAAGATTCTGCATGAAAGGAGGACTAGTAGCCGAGTTGCACGGGAGAATGTGAAAAGTGTTCATATGTACAAAAAGCCTGAGAAATCCGTCCGTTTTCGTCATTTGTTATCGAATCGACTTAAAGCCAGATCGTCACATTGGCCGCTCTTCTCTCTACAAAGTTTGTAATTATCGTCTGCAAAGCTATGTCGCGTGCTGCGGTATGCGGAGACACTAAAATCACCATAGTAGAACACGGATGAAGCTTCTAAGTTGATGTAATATCCAGTAAGAAGTAGTACAATTCAAGTTTTATTTATCGATTATTGACTGTTTACCAATCTTTGGTGTCTTGGACATGAGCTAGGAACTTAAGATTTTGCATCAAATGTGGACTAGTAGCCCTGTTGCACGGGAGAATGTGAAAAGTGTTCATATGTAGTAAAAACCTGATAAATACGTCCGTTTTCGTCTTTTGTTATCGAATCTACTTAAAGCCAGATCGACACATTGGCCGCACTTCTGTCTGAAACACTTACGTTTATCGTCTGCAAAGCTATGTCGCGTGCTGCGGTATGCGGAAACACTAAAAGCACCATAGTAGAACACAGATGAAGCTTCTAAGTTGATGTAATACCCAGTAAGAAGAAGTACAATTCAAGTTTTAGGAATCGGCTATTGACTTTTTACCCTTCTTTGGTGCCTTGGACATGATCTAGGAACTTAAGATTTTGCATGTAAGGAGGACTAGCAGCCGCGTTACTCGGGAGAATTTGGAAAGTGTTCATATGTGGTAAAAACCTGAGAAATCCGTCCGTTTTCGTCATTTGTTATCGAATCGACTTAAAGCCAGATCGTCACATTGGCCGCTCTTCTCTCTGAAACGGTTGTAATTATCGTCTGCAATGCTATGTCGCGTGCTGCGGCATGCGGAGACACTAAAAGCACCATAGTAGAACACAGATGAAACTTCTAAGTTGATGTTATAGCCAGTAAGAAGTAGTGCAATTCAAATTTTATTTATCGATTATTGACTGTTTACCCTTCTTTAGGGCCTTGGACATGAGCTAGGAACTTAAGATTTTGCATGAAATGAGGACTAGTAGCCCTGTTGCACGGAAGAATGTGAAAAGTGTTCATATGTACAAAAAGCCTGAGAAATCCGGCCGTTTTCGTCATTTGTTATCGAATCGACTTAAAGCCAGATCGTCACATTGGCCGCTCTTCTCTCTACAAAGGTTGTAATTATCGTCTGCAAAGCTATGTCGCGTGCTGCGGTATGCGGAGACACTAAAAGCACCATAGTAGAACACGGATGAAGGTTCTAAGTTGATGTAATAGCCAGTAAGAAGTAGTACAATTCAAGTTTTATTGATCGATTATTGACTGTTTACCAATCTTTGGTGCCTTGGACATGAGCTAGGAACTTACGATTTTGCATGAAATGTGGACTAGTAGCCCTGTTGCACGGGAGAATGTGAAAAGTGTTCATATGTAGTAAAAACCTGAGAAATCCGTCCGTTTTCGTCCTTTGTTATCGAATCTACTTAAAGCCAGATCGTTACATTGGCCGCACTTCTGTCTGAAACAGTTACAATTATCGTCTGCAACGCTATGTCGCGTGCTGCGGTATGCGGAAACACTAAAAGCACCATAGCAGAACACAGATGAAGCTTCTTAGTTGATGTAATAGCCTGTAAGAAGTAGTACAATTCAAGTTTTAGGCATGGAATATTGACCTTTAAGCTGGCTTTGGTGCCTTGGATATGAACTAGGACCTTAAGATTCTGCATGAATGGAGGACTAGCAGCCGAGTTGCACAGGAGAAAGTGAAAAATGTTCATATGTAGTAAAAACTTGAGAATTCTGTTACTTTTTGTCATTTGTTGTCGAATCGACTTAAAGGCAGATCGTCACATTGGCCATTCTTTTCTCTGAAACGGTTGTACTTGTCGTCGGCAAAGCTATGTCGCGTGCTGCTATATGCGGAGACACTAAATGCACCATGGTAGAACACAGATGAAGCTTCTAAGTTGATGTAATAGCCAGTAAGAAGTAGTACAAATCAAGGTTTAGTTATCGATTGTTGACTATGTACCCTTCTTTGGTGCCTTGGACATGAGCTAAGTACTTAAGACTTTGCATGAAAGCAGGACTAGCAACCGCGCTGCACGGGAGAATGTGAAAAGTGTTCATATGTACTAAAAACCTGAGAAATCCGTCCGTTTTCGTCATTTGTTATCGAATCGACTTAAAGCCAGATCGTCACACTGACCGCACTTCTGACTGAAACGGTTACATTTATCGTCTGCAAAGCTATGTCGAATGCTGCGGGATGCGGAGACACTAAAAGAACCATAGTAGAACACATATGAAGGTTCTAAGTTGATGTAATAGACAGTAAGAAGTAGTAAAATTCAAGTTTTAGGTATCGATTATTGACTTTTTACCGTTCTTTGGTGCCTTGGACATGAGCTAGGAACTTAAGATTTTGCATGAAGGAGGAGTAGCAGCCGCGTTGCACGGGAGAACGTGGAAAGTGTTCATATGTAGCAAAAACCTGAGACATCCGTCCGTTTTCGTCATTTGTTATCGAATCGACTTAAAGCCAGATCGTCACAATGACTGCTTTTCTCTCTGAAACGGTTGTACTTATCATCTGCAAAGCTATGTCGCGTGCTGCGGTATGCGCAGACACTAAAAGCACCATAGTAGAACACAGATGACGCTTCTACGTTGATGTAATACCCAGTAAAATGTAGCACAATTCAAGTTTTAGGTATCGATTATTGACTTTTAACCTGGCTTTGGTGGCTTGGACATGAGCTAGGACCTTAAGATTTTGCATGAAATGAAGACTAGTAGCCCTGTATCACAGGAGTATGTGAAAAGTTTTCATATGTAGTAAAAACCTGAGAAATCCGTCCGTTTTCGTCATTTGCTATCGAATCGACTTAAAGCCAGATCGTCACATTGGCCGCTCTTCTCTCTACAACGGTTGTACTTATCGTCTGCAAAGCTATCTCGCGTGCTGCGGTATGCGGAGACACTAAAATCACCATAGTAGAACACGGATGAAGCTTCTAAGTCGATGTAATAGCCAGTAAGAAGCAGTACAATTCAAGTTTTAGGTATCGATTATTGACTTTTTACCCTTCTTTGGTGCCTTGGACATGAGCTAGGAACTTATGATTTTTCATGAAAGGAGGACTAGCATCCGCGTTGAACTGGAGAATGTGAAAAGTGATCGTATGTAGTAAAAAACTGAGAAATCCATCCGTTTTCCTTATTTGTTATCGAATCGACTTAAAGCCAGATCGTCACACTGGCCGTACTTCTGTCTGAAACGGTTACATTTATCGTCTGCAAAGCTATGTCGCGTGCTGCGGTATGCGGAGACACTAAAAGCACCATAGTAGAACACAGATGAAGCTTCTAAGTTGATGTAATAGCCAGTAAGAAGTAGTACAATTCAAGTTTTAGGTATAGGTTATTGACTTTTTACCCTTCTTTGGTGCCTTGGACTTGAGCTAGGAACTTATGATATTGCATGAAAGGAGGACTAGCAGCCGCGTTGCACGGGAGAATGTGAAAAGTCTTCATATGTAGTAAAAACCTGAGAAATCTGTCCGTTTTCGTCATTTGTTATCGATCGACTTAAAGCCAGATCGTCACATTGGCCGCTCGTCTTTCTGAAATGGTTGTATTTTTCGTCTGCAAAGCTATGTTGCGTGCTGCGGTATGCGGAGACACTAAAAGCACCATAGTAGAACACAGATGAAGCTTCCAAATTGATGTAATAGCCAGTAAGAAGTAGTACAATTCAAGTTTTAGGTATCCATTATTGACTTTTTACCCTTCTTTGTTGCCTTATACATGACCTAGGAACTTAAGGTTTTGCATAAAAGGAGGATTAGCAGCCGCGTTGCACGGGAGAATGTGAAAAGTTTTCATAAGTAGTAAAAACATGAGAAATCTGTCCGTTTTCGTCATTTGTTATCGAATCGACTTAAAGCCAGATCGTCACATTGGCCGCTCTTCTCTCTGAAACTGTTGCACTTGCCGTCTGCAAAGCTATATCGCGTGCAGCGGTATGCGGAGACACTAAAAGCACCATAGTAGAACACAGATGAAGCTTCTAAGTTGATGTAATAGCCGGTAAGTAGTAGTACTATTCAAGTTTTAGGTATCGTTTATTGACTTTTTACCCTTCTTTGGTGCCTTGGACATGAGCTAGGAACTTATGATTTTGTATGAAAGGAGGAGTAGCAGCCGCGTTGCACGGGAGAATGTGAAAAGTGTTCATATGTAGCAAAAACCTGAGAAATCCGTCCGTTTTCGTTATTTGTTATCGAATCGACTTAAAGCCAGATCGTCACACTGGCCGCACTTCTGTCTGAAACGGTTACATTTATCGTCTCCAAAGCTATGTCGCGTGCTGCGGTATGCGGAGACACTAAAAGCACCATAGTAGAACACAGATGAAGCTTCTAAGTTGATGTAATAGCCAGTAAGATGTAGTAAAATTGATGTTTTAGGTATTGATTATTGACTTTTTACCCTTCTTTGGTGCCTTGGACATGAGCTAGGAACTTAAGATTTTGCATCAAAGGAGGACTAGCAGCCCCGTTGCAAGGGAGAATGTGAAAAGTGTTCATATGTAGTATAATCCCTGAGAAATCCGTCCGTTTTCGTTATTTGTTATCGACTCGACTTAAAGCCAGATCGTCACATTGGCCGCTCTTCTCTCTGAAACGGTTGTACTTATCGTCTGCAAAGCAATGTCGCATGCTGCGGTATGCGGAGACGCTAAAAGCACCATAGTAGAAGACAGATGAAGCATCTACGTTGATGTAATAGCCAGTAAGAAGTAGTACAATTCAAGTTTTAGGTATCCATTCTTGACTTTTTACCCTTCTTTGGTGCCTTGGACATGAGCTAGGAACTTAAGGTTTTGCATGAAAGGAGGACCAGCAGCCGCGTTGCACGGGAGAATGTGAAAAGTTTTCATAAGTAGTAAAAACCTGAGAAACCCGTCCGTTTTCGTCATTTGTTATCGAATCGACTTAAAGCCAGATCGTCACATTGGCCGCTCTTGTCACTGAAACGGTTGTACTTATCGTCTGCAAGGCTATGTCGCGTGCTGCGTTATGCGGAAACACTAAAAGCAACATAGTAGAACACAGATGAAGCTTCTAAGTTGATGTAATAGCCAGTAAGAAGTAGTACAATTCAAGTTTTAGGTATAGGTTATTGACTTTTTAATCTTCTTTGGTGCCTTGGACTTGAGCTAGGAACTTATGATATTGCATGAAAGGAGGACTAGCAGCCGCGTTGCACGGGAGAATGTGAAAAGCGTTCGTATGTAGTAAAAACCTGAGAAATCCGTCCGTTTTCGTCATGTGTTATCGAATCGACTTAATGCCAGATCGTCACACTGGCCGCACTTCTGTCTGAAACGGTTACATTTATCGTCTGCAAAGCTATGTCGCGTGCTGCGGTATGCGGAGACACTAAAAGCACCATAGTAGAACACAGATGAAGCTTCTAAGTTGATGTAATAGCCAGTAAGAAGTAGTACAATTCAAGTTTTAGGTATAGGTTATTGACTTTTTACCCTTCTTTGGTGCCTTGGACTTGAGCTAGGAACTTATGATATTGCATGAAAGGAGGACTAGCAGCCGCGTTGCACGGGAGAATGTGAAAAGCGTTCGTATGTAGTAAAAACCTGAGAAATCCGTCAGTTTTCGTCATGTGTTATCAAATCGACTTAATGCCAGATCGTCACACTGGCCGCACTTCTGTCTGAAACGGTTACATTTATCGTCTGCAAAGCTATGACGCGTGCTGCGGTATGCGGAGACACTAAAAGCACGATAGTAGAACACAGATGAAGCTTCTAAGTTGATGTAATAGCCAGTAAGAAGTAGAAAAATTCAAGCTTTAGGTATCGATTATTGACTTTTTACCCTTCTTTGAAGCCTTCGACATGAGCTAGGAACTTAAGATTTTGCATCAAAGGAGGACTAGCAGCCGCGTTGCACGGGAGAATGTGAAAAGTTTTCAGATGTAGTAAAAACCTGAGAAATCTGTCCGTTTTCGTCATTTGTTATCGAATAGACTTAAAGCCAGATCGTCACATTGGCCGCTCTTCTTTCTGAAATGGTTGTATTTTTCGTCTGCAAAGCTATGTCGCGTGCTGCGGTATGCGGAGACACTTAAAGCACCATAGTAGAACACACATGAAGCTTCTAAATTGATGTAATAGCCAGTAAGAAGTAGTACTATTCAAGTTTTAGGTATCCATTATTGACTTTTTACCCTTCTTTGTTGCCTTATACATGAGCTAGGAACTTAAGGTTTTGCATGAAAGGAGGATTAGCAGCCGCGTTGCATGGGAGAATGTGAAAAGTTTTCATAAGTAGTAAAAACATGAGAAATCTGTCCGTTTTCGTCATTTGTTATCGAATCGACTTAAAGCCAGATCGTCACACTGGCCGTACTTCTGTCTGAAACGGTTACATTTATCGTCTGCAAAGCAATGTCGCGTGCTGCGGTATGCGGAGACACTAAAAGCACCATAGTAGAACACAGATGAAGCTTCTAAGTTGATGTAATAGCCAGTAAGTAGTAGTACTATTAAAGTTTTAGGTATCGATTATTGACTTTTTAGATGGCTTTGGTGCATTGGACATGAGCTAGGAACTTATGATTTTGCATGAAAGGAGGAGTAGCAGCCGCGTTGCACGGGAGAATGTGAAAAGTGTTCATATGTAGCAAAAACCTGAGAAATCCGTCCGTTTTAGTTATTTGTTATCGAATCGACTTAAAGCCAGATCGTCACACTGGCCGCACTTCTGTCTGAACCGGTTACATTTATCGTCTGCAAAGCTATGTCGCGTGCTGCGGTATGCGGAGACACTAAAAGTACCATAGTAGAACACAGATGAAGCTTCTAAGTTGATGTAATAGCCAGTAAGAAGTAGTACAATTCAAGTTTTAGGTATCCATTCTTGACTTTTTACCCTTCTTTGGTGCCTTGGACATGAGCTAGGAACTTAAGGTTTTGCATGAAAGGAGGACCAGCAGCCGCGTTGCACGGGAGAATGTGAAATGTTTTCATAAGTAGTAAAAACCTGAGAAACCCGTCCGTTTTCGTCATTTGTTATCGAATCGACTTAAAGCCAGATAGTCACATTGGCCGCTCTTCTTTCTGAAACGGTTGTACTTATCGTCTGCAAAGCTATGTCGCGTGCTGCGTTATGCGGAAACACTAAAAGCACCATAGTAGAACACAGATGAAGCTTCGAAGTTGATGTAATAGCCAGTAAGAAGTAGTACAGTTCAAGTTTTAGGTATCGATTATTGACTTTTTAGATGGCTTTGGTGCCTTGGACATGAGCTAGGAACTTATGATTTTGCATGAAAGGAGGACTAGCAGCCGCGTTGCACGGGAGAATGTGAAAAGTGTTCATATGTAGCAAAAACCTGAGAAATCCGTCCGTTTTCTTCATTTGTTATCGAATCGACTTAAAGCCAGATCGTCACACTGGCCGTACTTCTGTCTGAAACGGTTACATTTATCGTCTGCAAAGCAATGTCGCGTGCTGCGGTATGCGGAGACACTAAAAGCACCATAGTAGAACACAGATGAAGCTTCTAAGTTGATGTAATAGCCAGTAAGAAGTAGTACAATTCAAGTTTTAGGTATAGGTTATTGACTTTTTACCCTTCTTTGGTGCCTTGGACTTGAGCTAGGAACTTATGATAGTGCATGAAAGGAGGACTAGCAGCCGCGTTGCACGGGAGAATGTGAACAGCGTTCGTATGTAGTAAAAACCTGAGAAATCCGTCCGTTTTCGTCATGTGTTATCGAATCGACTTAATGCCAGATCGTCACACTGGCTGCACTTCTGTCTGAAATGGTTACATTTATCGTCTGCAAAGCTATGTCGCGTGCTGCGGTATGCGGAGACACTAAAAGCACGATAGTAGAACACAGACGAAGCTTCTAAGTTGATGTAATAGCCAGTAAGAAGTAGAAAAATTCAAGCTTTGGGTATCGATTATTGACTTTTTAGCCTTCTTTGGTGCCTTCGACATGAGCTAGGAACTTAAGATTTTGCATCAAAGGAGGAATAGCAGCCGCGTTGCACGGGAGAATGTGAAAAGTTTTCATATGTAGTAAAAACCTGAGAAATCTGTCCGTTTTCGTCATTTGTTATCGAATCGACTTAAAGCCAGATCGTCACATTGGCCGCTCTTCTCTCAGAAACGGTTGTACTTATCGTCTGCAAAGCTATGTCGCGTGCTGCGTTATGCGGAAACACTAAAAGCACCATAGTAGAACACAGATGAAGCTTCTAAGTTGATGTAATAGCCAGTAAGTAGTACTACTATTCAAGTTTTAGGTATCGATTATTGACTTTTTCCCTTCTTTGGTGCCTTTGACATGAGCTAGGAACTTATGATTTTGCATGAAAGGAAGAGTAGCAGCCGCGTTGCACGGGAGAATGTGAAAAGTGTTCATATGTAGTAAAAACCTGAGAAATCCGTCCGTTTTAGTTATTTGTTATCGAATCGACTTAAAGCCAGATCGTCACACTGGCCGCACTTCTGTCTGAAACGGTTACATTTATCGTCTGCAAAGCTATGTCGCGTGCTGCAGTATGCGGAGACACTAAAAGCACCATAGTAGAACACAGATGAATCTTCTAAGTTGATGTAATAGCCAGTAAGAAGTAGTAAAATTGAAATTTTAGGTATCGATTATTGACTTTTTACCCTTCTTTGGTGCCTTGGACATGAGCTAGGACCTTAAGATTTTGCATCAAAGGAGCACTAGCAGCCCCGTTGCACGGGAGAATGTGAAAAGTGTGCTTATGTAGTAAAATCCCTGAGAAATCCGTCCGTTTTAGTTATTTGTTATCGAATCGACTTAAAGCCAGATCGTCACATTGGCCGCTCTTCTCTCTGAAACGGTTGTACTTATCGTCTGCAAAGCAATGTCGCATGCAGCGGTATGCGGAGACGCTAAAAGCACCATAGTAGAAGACAGATGAAGCATCTACGTTGATGTAATAGCCAGTAAGAAGTAGTACAATTCAAGTTTTAGGTATCCATTCTTGACTTTTTACCCTTCTTTGGTGCCTGGGACATGAGCTAGGAACTTAAGGTTTTGCATGAAAGGGGGACCAGCAGCCGCGTTGCACGGGAGAATGTGAAAAGTTTTCATAAGTAGTAAAAACATGAGAAATCTGTCCGTTTTCGTCATTTGCTATCGAATCGACTTAAAGCCAGATCGTCACATTGGCCGCTCTTCTCTCTGAAACGGTTGTACTTGTCGTCTGCAAAGCTATATCGCGTGCTGCGGTATGCGGAGACACTAAAAGCACCATAGTAGAACACAGATGAAGCTTCTAAGTTGATGTAATAGCCAGTAAGTAGTAGTACTATTCAAGTTTTAGGTATCGATTATTGACTTTTTACCCTTCTTTGGTGCCTTGGACATGAGCTAGGAACTTATGATCTTGCATGAAAGGAGGAGTAGCAGCCGCGTTGCAAGGGAGAATGTGAAAAGTGTTCATATGTAGCAAAAACCTGAGAAATCCGTCCGTTTTCGTTATTTGTTATCGAATCGACTAAAAGCCAGATCGTCACACTGGCCGCACTTCTGTCTGAAACGGTTACATTTATCGTCTGCAAAGCTATGTCGCGTGCTGCAGTATGCGGAGACACTAAAAGCACCATAGTAGAACACAGATGAATCTTCTAAGTTGATGTAATAGCCAGTAAGAAGTAGTAAAATTCAAGTTTTAGGTATCGATTATTGACTTCTTACCCTTCTTTGGTGCCTTGGACATGAGCTAGGAACTTAAGATTTTGCATGAAAGGAGGACTAGCAGCCGCGTTGCAAGGGAGAATATGAAAAGTGTTCATATGTAGTAAAATCCCTGAGAAATCCGTCCGTTTTCGTCATTTGTTATCGACTCGACTTAAAGCCAGATCGTCACATTGGCCGCTCTTCTCTCTGAAACGGTTGTACTTATCGTCTGCAAAGCTATGTCGCGTGCTGCGTTATGCGGAAACACTAAAAGCACCATAGTAGAACACAGATGAAGCTTGTAAGTTGATGTAATAGCCAGTAAGAAGTAGTACAGTTCAAGTTTTAGGTATCGATTATTGACTTTTTAGATGGCTTTGGTGCCTTGGACATGAGCTAGGAACTTATGATTTTGCATGAAAGGAGGAGTAGCAGCCGCGTTGCACTGGAGAATGTGAAAAGTGTTCATATGTAGCAAAAACCTGAGAAATCCGTCCGTTTTAGTTATTTGTTATCGAATCGACTTAAAGCCAGATCGTCACACTGGCCGCACTTCTGTCTGAAACGGTTACATTTATCGTCTGCAAAGCTATGTCGCGTGCTGCGGTATGCGGAGACACTAAAAGCACGATAGTAGAACACAGATGAAGCTTCTAAGTTGATGTAATAGCCA
This sequence comes from Schistocerca gregaria, assembly GCF_023897955.1. Taxonomy (NCBI): domain Eukaryota; kingdom Metazoa; phylum Arthropoda; class Insecta; order Orthoptera; family Acrididae; genus Schistocerca; species Schistocerca gregaria. Next base: position 248,222 of record NW_026061759.1, read on the forward strand.
GTAAGAAGTAGTAAAATTGAAGTTTTAGGTATCGATTATTGACCTTTTACCCTTCTTTGGTGCCTTGGACATGAGCTAGGAACTTACGATTTTGCATCAAAGGAGGACTAGCAGCCCCGTTGCACGGGAGATTGTGAAAAGTGTTCATATGTAGTAAAATCCCTGAGAAATCCGTCCGTTTTCGTCATTTGTCATCGACTCGACTTAAAGCCAGATCGTCACATTGGCCGCTCTTCTGTCTGAAACGGTTACATTTATCGTCTGCAAAGCTATGTCGCGTGCTGCGGTATGAGGAGACACTAAAAGCACCATAGTAGACCACAGATGAAGCTTCTAAGTTGATGTAATAGCCAGTAAGAAGTAGTAAAATTCAAGTTTTAGGTATCGATTATTGACTTCTTACCCTTCTTTGGTGCCTTGGACATGAGCTAGGAACTTAAGATTTTGCATGAAAGGAGGACTAGCAGCCGAGTTGCACGGGAGAATGTGAAAAGTGTTCATATGTAGTAAAAACCTGAGAAATCCGTCCGTTTTCGTCATTTGTTATGGAATGGACTTAAAGACCGATCGTCACATTGGGCGCTCTTCTGTCTAAAATGGTTGTACTTATCGTCTGAAAAGCTATGTCGCGTGCTACGGTATGCGGAGACACTAAAAGTACCATAGTAGAACACAGATGAAGCTTCTAAGTTGATGTAATAGCCAGTAAGAAGTAGTACAATTCAAGTTTTAGTTATCGATTGTTGACTTTGTACCCTTCTTTGGTGCCTTGGACATGAGCTAGGAACTTAAGATTTTGCATGAAAGGAGGATTAGCAGCCGCGTTGCACGGGAGAATGTGGAAAGTGTTCATATGTAGTAAAAACCTGAGAAATCCGTCCGTTTTCGTCATTTGTTATCGAATCGACTTAAAGCCAGATCGTCACATTGGCCGCTCTTCTCTCTACAACGGTAGTACATATCGTCTGCAAAGCTATGTCGCGAGCTGCGGTATGCGGAGACACTAAAAGCACCATAGTAGAACACAGATGAAGCTTCTAAGTTGATGTAATAGCCAGTAAGAAGTAATACAGTTCAAGTTTTAGGTATCGATTATTTACTTTTTAGCTGCCTTTGGTGCCTTGTACATAAGCTAGGACCTTAAGATTCTGCATGAAAAGAGGACTAGCAGCCGAGTTGCACGGTGGAATGTGAAAAGTGTTCATATGTAGTAAAAACCTGAGAAATCCGTACGTTTTCGTCATTTTTTATCGAATCGACTTAAAGCCAGATCGTCACATTGGCCGCTCTTCTCGCTGAAACGGTTGTACTTATCGTCTGCAAAGCTATGTCGCGTGCTGCGGTATGCGGAGACACTAAAAGCACCATAGTACAACGCAGATGAAGCTTCTAAGTTGAGGTAATAGCCAGTAAGAAGTAGTACAATTCAAGTTTTAGGTATCCATTCTTGACTTTTTACCCTTCTATGGTGGCTTGGACATGAGCTAGGAACTTAAGGTTTTGCATGAAAGGAGGACCAGCAGCCGCGTTGCACGGGAGAATGTGGAAAGTGTTCATATGTAGTAAAAACCTGAGAAATCCCTCCGTTTTCGTCATTTGTTATCGAATCGACTTAAAGCCAGATCGTCACATTGGCCTCTCTTCTCTCGAGAACGGTTGTACTTATCGTCTGCAAAGCAATGTCGCGTGCTGCGGTATGCGGAGACACTAAAAGCACCATAGTGGAACACAGATGAAGCTTGTAAGTTGATGTAATATCCAGTAAGAAGTAGTACAGTTCAAATTTTAGGTATCGATTATTGACTTTTTAGCTATCTTTGGTGCCTTGGACATGATCTAGGACCTTAAGGATTTGCATGAAAGGATGACTAGCAGCCGCGGTGGACGGGAGAATGTGAAAAGTTTTCATAAGTATTAAAAACCTGAGAAATCTGTCCGTTTTGGTCATTTGTTATCAAATCGACTTGAAGCCAGATCGTCACACTGACCGCACTTCTGTCGGAAACGGTTGCATTTATCGTCTGCAAAGCTATGTCGCGTGCTGCGGTATGCGGAGACACTAAAAGCACCATAGTAGAACACAGATGAAGTTTCTAAGTTGATGTAATAGCCAGTAAGAAGTAGAAAAATTCAAGCTTTAGGTATAGATTACCCTTCTTTGGTGCCTTCGACATGAGCTACGAACTTAAGACTTTGCATCAAAGGAGGACTAGCAGCCCCGTTGCACGGGAGAATGTGAAAAGCGTTCGTATGTAGTAAAATCCTGAGAAACCCGTCCGTTTTCGTCATTTGTTATCGAATCGACTTAAAGCCAGATCGTCACATTGGCCGCTCTTTTCTCTGAAATGGTTGCATTTTTCGTCTGCAAAGCTATGTCGCGTGCTGCGGTATGCGGAGACACTAAAAACACCATAGTAGAACACAGACGAAGCTTCTAAATTGATGTAGAAGCCAGTAAGAAGTAGTACAATTCAAGTTATAGGTATCCATTATTGACTTTCTACCCGTCTTTGTTGCCTTATACATGAGCTAGGAACGTAAGGTTTTGCATGAAAGGAGGATTAGCAGCCGCGTTGCACGGGAGAATGTGAAAAGTTTTCATAAGTAGTTAAAACCTGAGAAATCTGTCCGTTTTCGTCATTTGTTATCGAATCGACTTAAAGCCAGATCGTCACATTGACCGCTCTTCTCTCTGAAACGGTTGTACTTGTCGTCTGCAAAGCTATGTCGCGTGCTGTGGTATGCGGAGACACTAAAAGCACCATAGTAGAACACAGATGAAGCTTCGAAGTTGATGTAATAGCCAGTAAGAAGTTGTACAATTCAAGTTTGAGGTATCGATTATTGACTTTTTACCCTTCTTTGATGCCTTGGACATGAGCTAGGAACTTATGATTTTGCATGAAAGGAGGACTAGCATCGGCTTTGCACGGGAGAATGTGAAAAGTGTTCATATGTAGCAAAAACCTGAGAAATCCGTCCGTTTTCCTTATTTGTTATCGAATCGACTTAAAGCGAGATCGTCACACTGGCCGCACTTCTGTCTGAAACGGTTACATTTATCGTCTGCAAAGCTATGTCGCGTGCTGCGGTATGCGGAGACACTAAAAGCACCATAGTAGAACACAGATGAAGCTTCTAAGTTGATGTAATAGCTAGTAAGAAGTAGTAAAATTCAAGTTTTAGGTATCGATTATTGACTTTTTAGCTGGCTTTGGTGCCTTCGACATGAGCTAGGACCTTAAGGTTCTGCATGAAAGGAGGACTAGAAGCCGAGTTGCACGGGAGAATGTGAAAAGTGTTCATATGTAGAAAAAACCTGAGAAATCCGTCTGTTTTCGTCGTTTGTTATCGAATCGACTTAAAGCCCGATCGCCTATTTGGCTACTGTTCTGTCTGAAACGGTTACATTTATCGTCTGCAAACCTAAGTCGCGTGCTGCGGTATGCGGAGACACTAAACGCACCATAGCAGAACACAGATGAAGCATCTAAGTTGATGTAATAGCTAGTAAAAAATAGTACAATTCAAGTTTTAGGTATCGATTATTGACTTTTTAGCTGGCTTTGGTGCCTTCGACATGAGCTAGGACCTTAAGGTTCTGCATGAAAGGAGGACTAGGAGCCGAGTTGCTCGGGAGAATGTGAAAAGTGTTCATATGTAGAAAAAACCTGAGAAATCCGTCTGTTTTCGTCGTTTGTTATCGAATCGACTTAAAGCCAGATCGTCACACTGGCCGCTCTTCTCTCTGAAACGGTTGTACTTATTGTCTGCAAAGCTATGTCGCGTGCTGTGGTATGCGGAGACACTATAAGCACCATAGTACAACACAGATGAAGCTACTAAGTTGATGTAATACCCAGTAAGAAGTAGTACAATTCAAGTTTTACGTATCGATTATTGCCTTTTTACCTTCTTTGGTGCCTTGGACATGAGCTACCAACTTAAGATTTTGCATCAAACGAGGACTAACAGCCGCGTTGCACGGGAGAATGTGAAAAATTTTCATATGTAGTAAGAACCTGAGAAATCTGTCCGTTTTCGTCATTTGTTATCGAATCGACTTAAAGCCAGATCGTCACATTGGCCGCTCTTCTCTCTGAAGCGGTTGTACTTATCGTCTGCAAGGCTATGTCGCGTGCTGCGTTATGCGGAAACACTAAAAGCACCATAGTAGAACACAGATGAAGCTTCTAAGTTGATGTAATAGCCAGTAAGAAGTAGTACAGTTCAATTTTAGGTATCGATTATTGACTTTTTAGATGGCTTTGGTGCCTTGGACATGAGCTAGGACCTTATGATTTTGCATGAAAGGAGGACTAGCAGCCGCGTTGCACGGCAGAATGTGGAAAGTGTTCATATGTAGCAAAAACCTGAGAAATCCGTCCGTTTTCGTCATTTGTTATCGAATCGACTTAATGCCAGATCGTCACACTGGCCGCTCTTCTCTCTGAAACGGTTACATTTATCGTCTGCAAAGCTATGTCGCGTGCTGCGGTATGCGGAGACACTAAAAGCACCATAGTAGAACACAGATGAAGTTTCTAAGTTGATGTAATAGCCAGTAAGAAGTAGAAAAATTCAAGCTTTAGGTATCGATTATTGACTTTTTACCCTTCTTTTGTGCCTTCGACATGAGCTAGGAACTTAAGATTTTGCATCAAAGGAGGACTAGCAGCCCCGTTGCACGGGAGAATGTGAAAAGCGTTCGTATGTAGTAAAAACCTGAGAAATCCGTCCGTTTTCGTCATTTGTTATCGAATCGACTTAAAGCCAGATCGTCACACTCACCGCACTTCTGTCTGAAACGGTTGCATTTATCGTCTGCAGAGCTATGTCGCGTGATGCGGTATGCGGAGACACTAAAAGCACCATAGTAGAACACAGATGAAGTTTCTAAGTTAATGTAATAGCCAGTAAGAAGTAGTACAATTCAAGTTTTAGGTATAGGTTATTGACTTTTTACCCTTCTTTGGTGCCTTGGACTTGAGCTAGGAACTTATGATATTGCATGAAAGGAGGACTAGCAGCCGCGTTGCACGGGAGAATGTGAAAAGCGTTCATATGTAGTAAAAACGTGTCAAATCCGTCCGTTTTCCTTATTTGTTATCGAATCGACTTAAAGCCAGATCGTCACACTGGCCGCACTTCTGTCTGAAACGGTTACGTTTATCGTCTGCACAGATATGTCGCGTGCTGCGGTATGCGGAGACACTAAAAGCACCATAGTAGAACACAGATGAAGCTTCTAAGTTGATGTAATAGCCAGTAAGAAGTAGAAAAATTCAAGCTTTAGGTATCGATTATTGACTTTTTACCCTTCTTTTGTGCCTTCGACATGAGCTAGGAACTTAAGATTTTGCATCAAAGGAGGACTAGCAGCCCCGTTGCACGGGAGAATGTGATAAGTTTTCATATGTAGTAAAAACCTTAGAAATCTGTCCGCTTTCATCATTTGTTATCGAACCGACTTAAAGCCAGATCGTCACATTGGCCGCTCTTCTGTCTGAAACGGTTACATTTATTGTCTGCAAAGCTATGTCGCGTGCTGCGGTATGCGGAGACACTAAAAGCACCATAGTAGAACACAGATGAAGCTTCTAAGTTGATGTATAGCCAGTAAGAAGTAGTACAATTCAAGTTTTAGGTATCGATTATTGACTTTTTACCCTTCTTTGCTGTCTTGGACATGAGCTAGAACCTTACGATTCTGCATGAAAGGAGGACTAGCAGCCGAGTTGCACGGGAGAATGTGATAAGTGTTCATATGTAGTAAAAACCTGAGAAATCCGTCCGCTTTCGTCATTTGTTATCGAATCGACTTAAAGCCAGATCGTCACATTGGCCGCTCTTCTCTCTAAAATGGTTGTACTTATCGTCTGAAAAGGTATGTCGCGTGCTGCAGTATGCGAAGACACCAAAAGCACCATAGTAGAACACAGATGAAGATTCTAAGTTGATGTATAGCCAGTAAGAAGTAGTACAATTCAATTTTTAGGTATCGATTATTGACTTTTTACCCTTCTTTGGTACCTTGGACATGAGCTAGGAACTTAAGATTTTGCATGAAAGTGGGACTAGCAGCCGCGTTGCACGGGAGAATGTGCAAAGTGGTCATATGTAGTAAAAACCTGAGAAATCCGTCCGTTTTCGTCATTTGTTATCGAATCGACATAAAGCCAGATCGTCACATTGGCCGCTCTTCTCTCTGAAACGGTAGTAATTATCGTCTGCAAAGCTATGTCCCGTGCTGCGGTATGCGGAGACACTATAAGCACCATAGTAGAACACAGATGAAGCTTCTAAGCTGATGTAATACCCAGTAAGTAGTTGTACAATTCAAGTTTTACGTGTCGATTATTGACTTTTTACCCTTCTTTGGTGCCTTGGACATGAGCTAGGAACTTAAGATTTTGCATCAATCGTGGACTAACAGCCGTGTTGCACGGGAGAATGTGAAAAATATTCATATGTAGTAAGAACCTGAGAAATCGGTCCGTTTTCGTCATTTGTTATCGAATCGACTTAATGCCAGATCGTCACATTGGCCGCTCTTCTCTCTAAAATGGTTGTACGTATCGTGTGCAAAGCTAAGTCGCTTGCTGCGGTATGCGGAGACACTAAAAGCACCATAGTAAATCACAGATGAAGCTTCTAAGTTGATGTAATAGCCAGTAAGAAGTAAAAAAATTCAAGCTTTAGGTATCGATTATTGACTTTTTACCCTTCTTTGGTGCCTTGGACATGAGCTAGGAACTTATGATTTTGCATGAAAGGAGGAGTAGCAGCCGCGTTGCACGGGAGAATGTGAAAAGCGTTCGTATGTAGTAAAAACCTCAGAAATCCGTCCGTTTTCATCATTTGTTATCGAATCGACTTAAAGCCAGATCGTCACACTCACCGCACTTCTGTCTGAAACGGTTGCATTTATCGTCTGCAAAGCTATGTCGCGTGATGCGGTATGCGGAGACACTAGATGCACCATAGTAGAACACAGATGAAGTTTCTAAGTTGATGTAATAGCCAGTAAGAAGTAGAAAAATTTAAGCTTTGGGTATCGATTATTGACTTTTAACCTTCTTTGGTGCCTTGGACATGAGCTAGGAACTTAAGAATTTGCATCAAAGGAGGACTAGCAGCCCCGTTGCACGGGAGAATGTGAAAAGTTTTCATATGTAGTAAAAACCTGAGAAATCTGTCCGCTTTCGTCATTTGTTATCGAATCGACTTAAAGCCAGATCGTCACACTGGCCGCTCTTCTGTCTGAAACGGTTACATTTATTGTCTGCAAAGCTATGTCGCGTGCTGCGGTATGCGGAGACACTAAAAGCACCATAGTAGAACACAGATGAAGCTTCTAAATTGATGTATAGCCAGTAAGAAGTAGTACAATTCAAGTTTTAGGTATCGATTATTGACTTTTTACCCTTCTTTGCTGTCTTGGACATGAGCTAGGACCTTAAGATTCTGCATGAAAGGATGACTAGCAGCCGAGTTGCACGGGAGAATGTGAAAAGTGTTCATATGTAGTAAAAACCTGAGAAATCCGTCTATTTTCGTCATTTGTTATCGAATCGACTTAAAGCCCGATCGTCACATTGTCCGCTCTTGTCTCTAAAATGGTTGTACTTATCGTGTGAAAAGCTATGTCGCGCGCTGCAGTATGCGAAGACACCAAAAGCACCATAGTAGAACACAGATGAAGCTTCTAAGTTGATGTAATTGCCAGTAAGAAGTAGTACAATTCAAGTTTCAGGTATCGATTATTGACTTTTTAGCTGGCTTTGGTGCCTTCGACATGAGCTAGGACCTTAAGGTTCTGCATGAAAGGAGGACTAGGAGCCGAGTTGCACGGGAGAATGTGAAAAGTGTTCATATGTAGTAAAAACCTGAGAAATCCGTCCGTTTTCGTCGTTTGTTATCGAATCGACTTGAAGCCAGATCGTCACATTGCCCGCTCTTCTCTCTGAAAGGGTTGTACTTATTGTCTGCAAAGCTATGTCGCGTGCTGTGGTATGCGGAGACACTATAAGCACCATAGTACAACACAGATTAAGCTTCTAAGTTGATGTAATACCCAGTAAGAAGTAGTACAATTCAAGTTTTACATATCGATTATTGACTTTTTACCCTTCTTTGGTGCCTTGGACATGAGATAGGAACTTAAGATTTTGCATCAAACGAGGACTAACAGCCGCGTTGCACGGGAGAATGTGAAAAATTTTCATATGTAGTAAGAACCTGAGAAATCTGTCCGTTTTCGTCATTTGTTATCGAATCGACTTAAAGCCAGATCGTCATATTGGCCGCTCTTCTCTCTGAAACGGTTGTACTTATCGTCTGCAAGGCTATGTCGCGTGCTGCGTTATGCGGAAACACTAAAAGCACCATAGTAGAACACAGATGAAGCTTCTAAGTTGATGTAATAGCCAGTAAGAAGTAGTACAATTCAAGATTTAGGTATCGATTATTGACTTTTTACCCTTCTTTGCTGTCTTGGACATGAGCTAGGACCTTATGATTTTGCATGAAAGGAGGACTAGCAGCCGCGTTGCACGGGAGAATGTGAAAAGCGTTCATATGTAGTAAAAACCTGACAAATCTGTCAGTTTTCCTTATTTGTTATCGAATCGACTTAAAGCCAGATCGTCACACTGGCCGCACTTCTGTCTGAAACGGTTAAATTTATCGTCTGCAAAGCTATGTCGCGTGCTGCGGTATGCGGAGACACTAAAAGCACCATAATAGAACACAGATGAAGCTTCTAAGTTGATGTAATTGCCAGTAAGAAGTAGTACAATTCAAGTTTCAGGTATCGATTATTGACTTTTTAGCTGGCTTTGGTGCCTTCGACATGAGCTAGGACCTTAAGGTTCTGCATGAAAGGAGGACTAGGAGCCGAGTTGCACGGGAGAATGTGAAAAGTGTTCATACGTAGTAAAAACCTGAGAAATCCGTCCGTTTTCGTCGTTTGTTATCGAATCGACTTAAAGCCAGATCGTCACATTGGCCGCTCTTCTCTCTGAAAGGGTTGTACTTATTGTCTGAAAAGCTATGTCGCGTGCTGTGGTATGCGGAGACACTATAAGCACCATAGTAGAACACAGATGAAGCTTCTAAGCTGATGTAATACCCAGTAAGACGTGGTACAATTCAAGTTTTACGTGTCGATTATTGACTTTTTACCCTTCTTTGGTGCCTTGGACATGAGCTAGGAATTTAAGATTTTGCATCAATCGAGGACTAACAGCCGCGTTGCACGGGAGAATGTGAAAAATATTCATATGTAGTAAGAACCTGAGAAATCGGTCCGTTTTCGTCATTTGTTATCGAATCGACTTAAAGCCAGATCGTCACATTGGCCGCTCTTCTCTCTAAAATGGTTGTACGTATCGTGTGCAAAGCTAAGTCGCTTGCTGCGGTATGCGGAGACACTAGAAGCACCATAGTAGAACACAGATGAAGTTTCTAAGTTGATGTAATAGCCAGTAAGAAGTAGAAAAATTCAAGCTTTGGGTATCGATTATTGACTTTTTACCCTTCTTTGGTGCCTTGGACATGAGCTAGGAACTTAAGAATTTGCATCAAAGGAGGACTAGCAGCCCCGTTGCACGGGAGAATGTGAAAAGTTTTCATATGTAGTAAAAACCTGAGAAATCTGTCCGCTATCGTCATTTGTTATCGAATCGACTTAAAGCCAGATCGTCACATTGGCCGCTCTTCTGTCTGAAACGGTTACATTTATTGTCTGCAAAGCTATGTCGCGTGCTGCGGTATGCGGAGACACTAAAAGCACCATAGTAGAACACAGATGAAGTTTCTAAGTTGATGTAATAGCCAGTAAGAAGTAGAAAAATTCAAGCTTTGGGTATCGATTATTGACTTATTACCCTTCTTTGGTGCCTTGGACATGAGCTAGGAACTTAAGAATTTGCATCAAAGGAGGACTAGCAGCCCCGTTGCACGGGAGAATGTGAGAAGTTTTCATATGTAGTAAAAACCTGAGAAATCTGTCCGCTATCGTCATTTGTTATCGAATCGACTTAAAGCCAGATCGTCACATTGGCCGCTCTTCTGTTTGAAACGGTTACATTTATTGTCTGCAAAGCTATGTCGCGTGCTGCGGTATGCGGAGACACTAAAAGCACCATAGTAGAACACAGATGAAGCTTCTAAGTTGATGTAATAGCCAGTAAGAAGTAGTACAATTCAAGTTTCAGGTATCGATTATTGACTTTTTAGCTGGCTTTGGTGCCTTCGACATGAGCTAGGACCTTAAGGTTCTGCATGAAAGGAGGACTAGGAGCCGAGTTGCACGGGAGAATGTGAAAAGTGTTCATACGTAGTAAAAACCTGAGAAATCCGTCCGTTTTCGTCGTTTGTTATCGAATCGACTTAAAGCCAGATCGTCACATTGGCCGCTCTTCTCTCTGAAAGGGTTGTACTTATTGTCTGAAAAGCTATGTCGCGTGCTGTGGTATGCGGAGACACTATAAGCACCATAGTAGAACACAGATGAAGCTTCTAAGCTGATGTAATACCCAGTAAGACGTGGTACAATTCAAGTTTTACGTGTCGATTATTGACTTTTTACCCTTCTTTGGTGCCTTGGACATGAGCTAGGAATTTAAGATTTTGCATCAATCGAGGACTAACAGCCGCGTTGCACGGGAGAATGTGAAAAATATTCATATGTAGTAAGAACCTGAGAAATCGGTCCGTTTTCGTCATTTGTTATCGAATCGACTTAAAGCCAGATCGTCACATTGGCCGCTCTTCTCTCTAAAATGGTTGTACGTATCGTGTGCAAAGCTAAGTCGCTTGCTGCGGTATGCGGAGACACTAGAAGCACCATAGTAGAACACAGATGAAGTTTCTAAGTTGATGTAATAGCCAGTAAGAAGTAGAAAAATTCAAGCTTTGGGTATCGATTATTGACTTTTTACCCTTCTTTGGTGCCTTGGACATGAGCTAGGAACTTAAGAATTTGCATCAAAGGAGGACTAGCAGCCCCGTTGCACGGGAGAATGTGAAAAGTTTTCATATGTAGTAAAAACCTGAGAAATCTGTCCGCTATCGTCATTTGTTATCGAATCGACTTAAAGCCAGATCGTCACATTGGCCGCTCTTCTGTCTGAAACGGTTACATTTATTGTCTGCAAAGCTATGTCGCGTGCTGCGGTATGCGGAGACACTAAAAGCACCATAGTAGAACACAGATGAAGTTTCTAAGTTGATGTAATAGCCAGTAAGAAGTAGAAAAATTCAAGCTTTGGGTATCGATTATTGACTTATTACCCTTCTTTGGTGCCTTGGACATGAGCTAGGAACTTAAGAATTTGCATCAAAGGAGGACTAGCAGCCCCGTTGCACGGGAGAATGTGAGAAGTTTTCATATGTAGTAAAAACCTGAGAAATCTGTCCGCTATCGTCATTTGTTATCGAATCGACTTAAAGCCAGATCGTCACATTGGCCGTACTTCTGTCTGAAACGGTTACATTTATCGTCTGCAAAGCCATGTCGCGTGGTGCGGTATGTGGAGACACTAAGAGCACCATAGTAGAACACAGATGAAGTTTCTAAGTTAATGTAATAGCCAGTAAGAAGTAGTACAATTCAAGTTTTAGGTATAGGTTATTGACTTTTTACCCTTCTTTGGTGCCTTGGACTTGAGCTAGGAACTTATGATATTGCATGAAAGGAGGACTAGCAGCCGCGTTGCACGGGAGAATGTGAAAAGCGTTCATATGTAGTAAAAACCTGACAAATCTGTCCGTTTTCCTTATTTGTTATCGAATCGACTTAAAGCCAGATCGTCACACTGGCCGCACTTCTGTCTGAAACGGTTAAATTTATCGTCTGCAAAGCTATGTCGCGTGCTGCGGTATGCGGAGACACTAAAAGCACGATAGTAGAACACAGATGAAGCTTCTAAGTTGATGTAATAGCCAGTAAGAAGTAGAAAAATTCAAGCTTTAGGTATCGATTATTGACTTTTTACCCTTCTTTGGTGCCTTCGACATGAGCTAGGAACTTAAGATTTTGCATCAAAGGAGGACTAGCAGCCGCGTTGCACGGGAGAATGTGAAAAGTTTTCATATGTAGTAGAAACCTGAGAAATCTGTCCGTTTTCGTCATTTGTTATCGAATCGACTTAAAGCCAGATCGTCACATTGGCCGCTCTTCTGTTTGAAACGGTTACATTTATTGTCTGCAAAGCTATGTCGCGTGCTGCGGTATGCGAAGTCACCAAAAGCACCATAGTAGAACACAGATGAAGATTCTAAGTTGATGTATAGCCAGTAAGAAGTAGTACAATTCAAGTTTTAGGTATCCATTATTGACTTTCTACCCGTCTTTGTTGCCTTATACATGAGCTAGGAACGTAAGGTTTTGCATGAAAGGAGGATTAGCAGCCGCGTTGCACGTGAGAATGTGAAAAGTTTTCATAAGTAGTAAAAACCTGAGAAATCTATCCGTTTTCGTCATTTGTTATCGAATCGACTTAAAGCCAGATCGTCACATTGACCGCTCTTGTCTCTGAAACGGTTGTACTTGTCGTCTGCAAAGCTATGTCGCGTGCTGCGGTATGCGGAGACACTAAAAGCACCATAGTAGAACACAGATGAAGCTTCTAAGTTGATGTAATAGCCAGTAAGATGTAGTACAATTCAAGTTTTAGGTATCGATTATTGACTTTTTACCCTTCTTTGATGCCTTGGACATGAGCTAGGAACTTATGATTTTGCATGAAAGGAGGACTAGCATCGGCGTTGCACGGGAGAATGTGAAAAGTGTTCATATGTAGCAAAAACCTGAGAAATCCGTCCGTTTTCGTCATTTGTTATCGAATCGACTTAGAGCCAGATCGTCACACTGGCCGCACTTCTGTCTGAAACGGTTACATTTATCGTCTGCAAAGCTATGTCGCGTGCTGCGGTGTGCGGAGACACTAAAAGCACCATAGTAGAACACAGATGAAGCTTCTAAGTTGATGTAATAGCCAGTAAGAAGTAGCAAAATTCAAGTTTTAGGTATCGATTATTGACTTTTTACCCTTCTTTGGTTCCATGGCCATGAGCTAGGAACTTACGATTTTGCAGTAAAGGAGGACTAGCAGCCCCGTTGCAAGGGAGAATGTGAAAAGTTTTCATATGTAGTAAATACCTGAGAAATCTGTCCGCTTTCGTCATTTGTTATCGAATCGACTTAAAGCCAGATCATCACATTGGCCGCTCTTCTGTCTGAAACGGTTACATTTATTGTCTGCAAAGCTATGTCGCGTGCTGCGGTATGCGGAGACACTAAAAGCACCATAGTAGAACACAGATGAAGCTTCTAAGTTGATGTATAGCCAGTAAGAAGTAGTACAATTCAAGTTTTAGGTATCGATTATTGACTTTTTACCCTTCTTTGCTGTCTTGGACATGAGCTAGGACCTTAAGATTCTGCATGAAAGGAGGACTAGCAGCCGAATTGCATGGGAGAATGTGAAAAGTGTTCATATGTAGTAAAAACCTGAGAAATCCGTCCGTTTTCGTCGTTTGTTATAGAATCGACTTAAAGCCAGATCGTCAAATTGGCCGCTCTTCTCTCTGAAATTGTTGTACTTATTGTCTGCAAAGCTATGTCGCGTGCTGTGGTATGCGGAGACACTATAAGCACCATATACAACACAGATGAAGCTTTTAAGTTGATGTAATACCCAGTAAGAAGTAGTACAATTCAAGTTTCACGTATCGATTATTTTCTTTTTACCCTTCTTTGGTGCCTTGGACATGAGCTAGGAACTTAAGATTTTGCATCAAACGAGGACTATTAGCCGCGTTGCACAGGAGAATGTGAAAAATTTTCATATGTAGTAAGAACCTGAGAAATCTGTCCGTTTTCGTCATTTGTTATCGAATCGACTTAAAGCCAGATCGTCACATTGGCCGCTCTTCTCTCTAAAATTGTTGTATGTATCGTGTGCAAAGCTAAGTCGCTTGCTGCGGTATGCGGAGACACTAAAAGCACCATAGTAAAACACATATGAAGCATCTAAGTTGATGTAATAGCCAGTAAGAAGTAAAAAAATTCAAGCTTTATGTATCGATTATTGACTTTTTACCCTTCTTTGGTGTTTTGGACATGAGCTAGGAACTTATGATCTTGCATGAAAGGAGGAGTAGCAGCCGCGTTGCACGGGAGAATGTGAAAAGCGTTCGTATGTAGTAAAAACCTGAGAAATCCGTCCGTTTTCGTCATTTGTTATCGAATCGACTTAAAGCCAGATCGTCACACTCACCGCACTTCTGTCTGAAACGGTTGCATTTATCGTCTGCAAAGCTATGTCGCGTGATGCGGTGCGCGGAGACACTAAAAGCACCATAGTAGAACACAGATGAAGCTTCTAAGTTGATGTAATAGCCAGTAAGAAGTAGTAGAATTCAAGTTTTAGGTATCGATTATTGACTTTTTAACCTTCTTTGGTGCCTTGGACATGAGCTAGGAACTTAAGATTTTGCATCAAAGGAGGACTAGCAGCCGCGTTGCACGGGAGAATGTGGAAAGTGTTCATATGTAGCAAAAACCTGAGAAATCCGTCCGTTATCGTCATTTGTTATCGAATCGACTTAAAGCCAGATCGTCACATTGGCCGTACTTCTTTCTGAAACGGTTACATTTATCGTCTGCAAAGCCATGTCGCGTGCTGCGGTATGTGGAGACACTAAAAGCACCATAGTAGAACACAGATGAAGTTTCTAAGTTAATGTAATAGCCAGTAAGAAGTAGTACAATTCAAGTTTTAGGTATAGGTTATTAGCTTTTTACCCTTCTTTGATGCCTTGGACTTGAGCTAGGAACTTATGATATTGCATGAAAGGAGGACTAGCAGCCGCGTTGCACGGGAGAATGTGACAACTGTTCGTATGTAGTAAAAACCTGAGAAATCCGTCCGTTTTCGTCATTTGTTATCGAATCGACTTAAAGCCAGATCGTCACATTGACCGCTCTTGTCTCTGAAACGGTTGTACTTGTCGTCTGCAAAGCTATGTCGCGTGCTGCGGCATGCGGAGACACTAAAAGCACCATAGTAGAACACAGATGAAGCTTCTAAGTTGATGTAATAGCCAGTAAGAAGTAGTACAATTCAAGTTTTAGATATCGATTATTGACTTTTTACCCTTCTTCGATGCCTTGGACATGAGCTAGGAACTTATGATTTTGCATGAAAGGAGGACTAGCATCGGCGTTGCACGGGAGAATGTGAAAAGTGTTCATATGTAGCAAAAACCTGATAAATCCGTCCGTTTTCCTTATTTGTTATCGAATCGACTTAAAGCCAGATCGTCACACTGGCCGCACTTCTGTCTGAAACGGTTACATTTATAGTCTGCAAAGCTATGTCGCGTGCTGCGGTATGCGGAGACACTAAAAGCACCATAGTAGAACACAGATGAAGCTTCTAAGTTGATGTAATAGCCAGTAAGAAGTAGCAAAATTCAAGTTTTAGGTATAGATTATTGACTTTTTACCCTTCTTTGGTACCTTGGACATGAGCTAGGAACTTAAGATTTTGCATGAAAGTGGGACTAGCAGCCGCGTTGCACGGGAGAATGTGCAAAGTGGTCATATGTAGTAAAAACCTGAGAAATTCGTCCGTTTTCGTCATGTGTTATCGAATCGACTTAAAGCCAGATCGTCACATTGGCCGCTCTTCTCTCTGAAACGGTTGTAATTATCGTCTGCAAAGCTATGTCGCGTGCTGCGGTATGCGGAGACACTAAAAGCACCATAATAGAACACAGATGAAGCTTCTAAGTTGATGTAATAGCCAGTAAGAAGTAGTACAATTCAAGTTTCAGGTATCGATTATTGACTTTTTAGCTGGCTTTGGTGCCTTCGACATGAGCTAGGACCTTAAGGTTCTGCATGAAAGGAGGACTAGGAGCCGAGTTGCACGGGAGAATGTGAAAAGTGTTCATATATAGTAAAAACCTGAGAAATCCGTCCGTTTTCGTCGTTTGTTATCGAATCGACTTAAAGCCAGATCGTCACATTGGCCGCTCTTCTCTCTGAAAGGGTTGTACTTATTGTCTGCAAAGCTATGTCGCGTGCTGTGGTATGCGGAGACACTATAAGCACCATAGTAGAACACAGATGAAGCTTCTAAGTTAATGTAATAACCAGTAAGAAGTAGTACAATTCAAGTTTTACGTATCGATTATTGACTTTTTACCCTTCTTTGGTGCCTTGGACATGAGCTAGGAACTTAAGATTTTGCATCAAACGAGGACTAACAGCCGCGTTGCACGGGAGAATGTGAAAATTTTCATATGTAGTAAGAACCTGAGAAATCACTCGGTTTTCGTCATTTGTTATCGAATCGACTTAAAGCCAGATCGTCACATTGGCCGCTCTTCTCTCTAAAATGGTTGTACGTATCGTATGCAAAGCTACGTCGCTTGCTGCGGTATGCGGAGACACTAGAAGCACCATAGTGGAACACAGATGAAGCTTCTAAGTTGATGTAATAGCCAGTAAGAAGTAGTAGAATTCAAGTTTTAGGTATCGATTATTGACTTTTTACCCTTCTTTGGTGCCTTGGACATGAGCTAGGAACTTAAGATTTTGCATCAAAGGAGGACTAGCAGCCGCGTTGCACGGGAGAATGTGGTAAGTGTTCATATGTAGCAAAAACCTTGAGAAATCCGTCCGTTTTCGTCATTTGTTACCGAATCGACTTAAAGCCAGATCGTCACATTGGCCGTACATCTGCCTGAAACGGTTACATTTATCGTCTGCAAAGCCATGTCGCGTGCTGCGGTATGTGGAGTCACTAAAAGCACCATAGTAGAACACAGATGAAGTTTCTAAGTTAATGTAATAGCCAGTAAGTAGTAGTACAATTCAAGTTTTAGGTATAGGTTATTGAATTTTTACCCTTCTTTGGTGCCTTGGACTTGAGCTAGGAACTTATGATATTGCATGAAAGGAGGACTAGCAGCCGCGTTGCACGGGAGAATGTGAAAAGCGTTCATATGTAGTAAAAACCTGAGAAATCCGTCCGTTTTCGTCATGTGTTATCGAATCGACTTAATGCCAGATGTCACACTGGCCGCTCTTCTCTCTGAAACGGTTACATTTATCGTCTGCAAAGCTATGTCGCGTGCTGCGTTATGCGGAGACACTAAAAGCACCATAGTAGAACACAGATGAAGCTTCTAAGTTGATGTAATTTCCAGTAAGAAGTAGAAAAATTCAAGCTTTAGTTATCGAATATTGACTTTTTACACTTCTTTGGTGCCTTCGACATGAGCTACGAACTTAAGATTTTGCACCAAAGGAGGACTAGCAGCCCCGTCGCACGGGAGAATGTGATAAGCGTTCGTATGTAGTAAAAACCTGAGAAATCTGTCCGCTTTCGTCATTTGTTATCGAATCGACTTAAAGCCAGATCGTCACATTGGCCGCTCTTCTCTCTGAAACGGTAGTAATTATCGTCTGCAAAGCTATGTCCCGTGCTGCGGTATGCGGAGACACTATAAGCACCATAGTAGAACACAGATGAAGCTTCTAAGCTGATGTAATACCCAGTAAGTAGTTGTACAATTCAAGTTTTACGTGTCGATTATTGACTTTTTACCCTTCTTTGGTGCCTTGGACATGAGCTAGGAACTTAAGATTTTGCATCAATCGTGGACTAACAGCCGTGTTGCACGGGAGAATGTGAAAAATATTCATATGTAGTAAGAACCTGAGAAATCGGTCCGTTTTCGTCATTTGTTATCGAATCGACTTAATGCCAGATCGTCACATTGGCCGCTCTTCTCTCTAAAATGGTTGTACGTATCGTGTGCAAAGCTAAGTCGCTTGCTGCGGTATGCGGAGACACTAAAAGCACCATAGTAAATCACAGATGAAGCTTCTAAGTTGATGTAATAGCCAGTAAGAAGTAAAAAAATTCAAGCTTTAGGTATCGATTATTGACTTTTTACCCTTCTTTGGTGCCTTGGACATGAGCTAGGAACTTATGATTTTGCATGAAAGGAGGAGTAGCAGCCGCGTTGCACGGGAGAATGTGAAAAGCGTTCGTATGTAGTAAAAACCTCAGAAATCCGTCCGTTTTCATCATTTGTTATCGAATCGACTTAAAGCCAGATCGTCACACTCACCGCACTTCTGTCTGAAACGGTTGCATTTATCGTCTGCAAAGCTATGTCGCGTGATGCGGTATGCGGAGACACTAGATGCACCATAGTAGAACACAGATGAAGTTTCTAAGTTGATGTAATAGCCAGTAAGAAGTAGAAAAATTTAAGCTTTGGGTATCGATTATTGACTTTTAACCTTCTTTGGTGCCTTGGACATGAGCTAGGAACTTAAGAATTTGCATCAAAGGAGGACTAGCAGCCCCGTTGCACGGGAGAATGTGAAAAGTTTTCATATGTAGTAAAAACCTGAGAAATCTGTCCGCTTTCGTCATTTGTTATCGAATCGACTTAAAGCCAGATCGTCACACTGGCCGCTCTTCTGTCTGAAACGGTTACATTTATTGTCTGCAAAGCTATGTCGCGTGCTGCGGTATGCGGAGACACTAAAAGCACCATAGTAGAACACAGATGAAGCTTCTAAATTGATGTATAGCCAGTAAGAAGTAGTACAATTCAAGTTTTAGGTATCGATTATTGACTTTTTACCCTTCTTTGCTGTCTTGGACATGAGCTAGGACCTTAAGATTCTGCATGAAAGGATGACTAGCAGCCGAGTTGCACGGGAGAATGTGAAAAGTGTTCATATGTAGTAAAAACCTGAGAAATCCGTCTATTTTCGTCATTTGTTATCGAATCGACTTAAAGCCCGATCGTCACATTGTCCGCTCTTGTCTCTAAAATGGTTGTACTTATCGTGTGAAAAGCTATGTCGCGCGCTGCAGTATGCGAAGACACCAAAAGCACCATAGTAGAACACAGATGAAGCTTCTAAGTTGATGTAATTGCCAGTAAGAAGTAGTACAATTCAAGTTTCAGGTATCGATTATTGACTTTTTAGCTGGCTTTGGTGCCTTCGACATGAGCTAGGACCTTAAGGTTCTGCATGAAAGGAGGACTAGGAGCCGAGTTGCACGGGAGAATGTGAAAAGTGTTCATATGTAGTAAAAACCTGAGAAATCCGTCCGTTTTCGTCGTTTGTTATCGAATCGACTTGAAGCCAGATCGTCACATTGCCCGCTCTTCTCTCTGAAAGGGTTGTACTTATTGTCTGCAAAGCTATGTCGCGTGCTGTGGTATGCGGAGACACTATAAGCACCATAGTACAACACAGATTAAGCTTCTAAGTTGATGTAATACCCAGTAAGAAGTAGTACAATTCAAGTTTTACATATCGATTATTGACTTTTTACCCTTCTTTGGTGCCTTGGACATGAGCTAATAACTTAAGATTTTGCATCAAACGAGGACTAACAGCCGCGTTGCACGGGAGAATGTGAAAAATTTTCATATGTAGTAAGAACCTGAGAAATCTGTCCGTTTTCGTCATTTGTTATCGAATCGACTTAAAGCCAGATCGTCATATTGGCCGCTCTTCTCTCTGAAACGGTTGTACTTATCGTCTGCAAGGCTATGTCGCGTGCTGCGTTATGCGGAAACACTAAAAGCACCATAGTAGAACACAGATGAAGCTTCTAAGTTGATGTAATAGCCAGTAAGAAGTAGTACAATTCAAGATTTAGGTATCGATTATTGACTTTTTACCCTTCTTTGCTGTCTTGGACATGAGCTAGGACCTTATGATTTTGCATGAAAGGAGGACTAGCAGCCGCGTTGCACGGGAGAATGTGAAAAGCGTTCATATGTAGTAAAAACCTGACAAATCTGTCAGTTTTCCTTATTTGTTATCGAATCGACTTAAAGCCAGATCGTCACACTGGCCGCACTTCTGTCTGAAACGGTTAAATTTATCGTCTGCAAAGCTATGTCGCGTGCTGCGGTATGCGGAGACACTAAAAGCACCATAATAGAACACAGATGAAGCTTCTAAGTTGATGTAATTGCCAGTAAGAAGTAGTACAATTCAAGTTTCAGGTATCGATTATTGACTTTTTAGCTGGCTTTGGTGCCTTCGACATGAGCTAGGACCTTAAGGTTCTGCATGAAAGGAGGACTAGGAGCCGAGTTGCACGGGAGAATGTGAAAAGTGTTCATACGTAGTAAAAACCTGAGAAATCCGTCCGTTTTCGTCGTTTGTTATCGAATCGACTTAAAGCCAGATCGTCACATTGGCCGCTCTTCTCTCTGAAAGGGTTGTACTTATTGTCTGAAAAGCTATGTCGCGTGCTGTGGTATGCGGAGACACTATAAGCACCATAGTAGAACACAGATGAAGCTTCTAAGCTGATGTAATACCCAGTAAGACGTGGTACAATTCAAGTTTTACGTGTCGATTATTGACTTTTTACCCTTCTTTGGTGCCTTGGACATGAGCTAGGAATTTAAGATTTTGCATCAATCGAGGACTAACAGCCGCGTTGCACGGGAGAATGTGAAAAATATTCATATGTAGTAAGAACCTGAGAAATCGGTCCGTTTTCGTCATTTGTTATCGAATCGACTTAAAGCCAGATCGTCACATTGGCCGCTCTTCTCTCTAAAATGGTTGTACGTATCGTGTGCAAAGCTAAGTCGCTTGCTGCGGTATGCGGAGACACTAGAAGCACCATAGTAGAACACAGATGAAGTTTCTAAGTTGATGTAATAGCCAGTAAGAAGTAGAAAAATTCAAGCTTTGGGTATCGATTATTGACTTTTTACCCTTCTTTGGTGCCTTGGACATGAGCTAGGAACTTAAGAATTTGCATCAAAGGAGGACTAGCAGCCCCGTTGCACGGGAGAATGTGAAAAGTTTTCATATGTAGTAAAAACCTGAGAAATCTGTCCGCTATCGTCATTTGTTATCGAATCGA
Organism: Schistocerca gregaria; assembly: GCF_023897955.1. NCBI lineage: Eukaryota > Metazoa > Arthropoda > Insecta > Orthoptera > Acrididae > Schistocerca > Schistocerca gregaria. The sequence goes on from NW_026061759.1 coordinate 269,170, forward strand.
CTTAAAGCCAGATCGTCACATTGGCCGCTCTTCTGTCTGAAACGGTTACATTTATTGTCTGCAAAGCTATGTCGCGTGCTGCGGTATGCGGAGACACTAAAAGCACCATAGTAGAACACAGATGAAGTTTCTAAGTTGATGTAATAGCCAGTAAGAAGTAGAAAAATTCAAGCTTTGGGTATCGATTATTGACTTATTACCCTTCTTTGGTGCCTTGGACATGAGCTAGGAACTTAAGAATTTGCATCAAAGGAGGACTAGCAGCCCCGTTGCACGGGAGAATGTGAGAAGTTTTCATATGTAGTAAAAACCTGAGAAATCTGTCCGCTATCGTCATTTGTTATCGAATCGACTTAAAGCCAGATCGTCACATTGGCCGCTCTTCTGTTTGAAACGGTTACATTTATTGTCTGCAAAGCTATGTCGCGTGCTGCGGTATGCGGAGACACTAAAAGCACCATAGTAGAACACAGATGAAGATTCTAAGTTGATGTATAGCCAGTAAGAAGTAGTACAATTCAAGTTTTAGGTATCCATTATTGACTTTCTACCCGTCTTTGTTGCCTTATACATGAGCTAGGAACGTAAGGTTTTGCATGAAAGGAGGATTAGCAGCCGCGTTGCACGTGAGAATGTGAAAAGTTTTCATAAGTAGTAAAAACCTGAGAAATCTATCCGTTTTCGTCATTTGTTATCGAATCGACTTAAAGCCAGATCGTCACATTGACCGCTCTTGTCTCTGAAACGGTTGTACTTGTCGTCTGCAAAGCTATGTCGCGTGCTGCGGTATGCGGAGACACTAAAAGCACCATAGTAGAACACAGATGAAGCTTCTAAGTTGATGTAATAGCCAGTAAGATGTAGTACAATTCAAGTTTTAGGTATCGATTATTGACTTTTTACCCTTCTTTGATGCCTTGGACATGAGCTAGGAACTTATGATTTTGCATGAAAGGAGGACTAGCATCGGCGTTGCACGGGAGAATGTGAAAAGTGTTCATATGTAGCAAAAACCTGAGAAATCCGTCCGTTTTCGTCATTTGTTATCGAATCGACTTAGAGCCAGATCGTCACACTGGCCGCACTTCTGTCTGAAACGGTTACATTTATCGTCTGCAAAGCTATGTCGCGTGCTGCGGTGTGCGGAGACACTAAAAGCACCATAGTAGAACACAGATGAAGCTTCTAAGTTGATGTAATAGCCAGTAAGAAGTAGCAAAATTCAAGTTTTAGGTATCGATTATTGACTTTTTACCCTTCTTTGGTTCCATGGCCATGAGCTAGGAACTTACGATTTTGCAGTAAAGGAGGACTAGCAGCCCCGTTGCAAGGGAGAATGTGAAAAGTTTTCATATGTAGTAAATACCTGAGAAATCTGTCCGCTTTCGTCATTTGTTATCGAATCGACTTAAAGCCAGATCATCACATTGGCCGCTCTTCTGTCTGAAACGGTTACATTTATTGTCTGCAAAGCTATGTCGCGTGCTGCGGTATGCGGAGACACTAAAAGCACCATAGTAGAACACAGATGAAGCTTCTAAGTTGATGTATAGCCAGTAAGAAGTAGTACAATTCAAGTTTTAGGTATCGATTATTGACTTTTTACCCTTCTTTGCTGTCTTGGACATGAGCTAGGACCTTAAGATTCTGCATGAAAGGAGGACTAGCAGCCGAATTGCATGGGAGAATGTGAAAAGTGTTCATATGTAGTAAAAACCTGAGAAATCCGTCCGTTTTCGTCGTTTGTTATAGAATCGACTTAAAGCCAGATCGTCAAATTGGCCGCTCTTCTCTCTGAAATTGTTGTACTTATTGTCTGCAAAGCTATGTCGCGTGCTGTGGTATGCGGAGACACTATAAGCACCATATACAACACAGATGAAGCTTTTAAGTTGATGTAATACCCAGTAAGAAGTAGTACAATTCAAGTTTCACGTATCGATTATTTTCTTTTTACCCTTCTTTGGTGCCTTGGACATGAGCTAGGAACTTAAGATTTTGCATCAAACGAGGACTATTAGCCGCGTTGCACAGGAGAATGTGAAAAATTTTCATATGTAGTAAGAACCTGAGAAATCTGTCCGTTTTCGTCATTTGTTATCGAATCGACTTAAAGCCAGATCGTCACATTGGCCGCTCTTCTCTCTAAAATTGTTGTATGTATCGTGTGCAAAGCTAAGTCGCTTGCTGCGGTATGCGGAGACACTAAAAGCACCATAGTAAAACACATATGAAGCATCTAAGTTGATGTAATAGCCAGTAAGAAGTAAAAAAATTCAAGCTTTATGTATCGATTATTGACTTTTTACCCTTCTTTGGTGTTTTGGACATGAGCTAGGAACTTATGATCTTGCATGAAAGGAGGAGTAGCAGCCGCGTTGCACGGGAGAATGTGAAAAGCGTTCGTATGTAGTAAAAACCTGAGAAATCCGTCCGTTTTCGTCATTTGTTATCGAATCGACTTAAAGCCAGATCGTCACACTCACCGCACTTCTGTCTGAAACGGTTGCATTTATCGTCTGCAAAGCTATGTCGCGTGATGCGGTGCGCGGAGACACTAAAAGCACCATAGTAGAACACAGATGAAGCTTCTAAGTTGATGTAATAGCCAGTAAGAAGTAGTAGAATTCAAGTTTTAGGTATCGATTATTGACTTTTTAACCTTCTTTGGTGCCTTGGACATGAGCTAGGAACTTAAGATTTTGCATCAAAGGAGGACTAGCAGCCGCGTTGCACGGGAGAATGTGGAAAGTGTTCATATGTAGCAAAAACCTGAGAAATCCGTCCGTTATCGTCATTTGTTATCGAATCGACTTAAAGCCAGATCGTCACATTGGCCGTACTTCTTTCTGAAACGGTTACATTTATCGTCTGCAAAGCCATGTCGCGTGCTGCGGTATGTGGAGACACTAAAAGCACCATAGTAGAACACAGATGAAGTTTCTAAGTTAATGTAATAGCCAGTAAGAAGTAGTACAATTCAAGTTTTAGGTATAGGTTATTAGCTTTTTACCCTTCTTTGATGCCTTGGACTTGAGCTAGGAACTTATGATATTGCATGAAAGGAGGACTAGCAGCCGCGTTGCACGGGAGAATGTGACAACTGTTCGTATGTAGTAAAAACCTGAGAAATCCGTCCGTTTTCGTCATTTGTTATCGAATCGACTTAAAGCCAGATCGTCACATTGACCGCTCTTGTCTCTGAAACGGTTGTACTTGTCGTCTGCAAAGCTATGTCGCGTGCTGCGGCATGCGGAGACACTAAAAGCACCATAGTAGAACACAGATGAAGCTTCTAAGTTGATGTAATAGCCAGTAAGAAGTAGTACAATTCAAGTTTTAGATATCGATTATTGACTTTTTACCCTTCTTCGATGCCTTGGACATGAGCTAGGAACTTATGATTTTGCATGAAAGGAGGACTAGCATCGGCGTTGCACGGGAGAATGTGAAAAGTGTTCATATGTAGCAAAAACCTGATAAATCCGTCCGTTTTCCTTATTTGTTATCGAATCGACTTAAAGCCAGATCGTCACACTGGCCGCACTTCTGTCTGAAACGGTTACATTTATAGTCTGCAAAGCTATGTCGCGTGCTGCGGTATGCGGAGACACTAAAAGCACCATAGTAGAACACAGATGAAGCTTCTAAGTTGATGTAATAGCCAGTAAGAAGTAGCAAAATTCAAGTTTTAGGTATAGATTATTGACTTTTTACCCTTCTTTGGTACCTTGGACATGAGCTAGGAACTTAAGATTTTGCATGAAAGTGGGACTAGCAGCCGCGTTGCACGGGAGAATGTGCAAAGTGGTCATATGTAGTAAAAACCTGAGAAATTCGTCCGTTTTCGTCATGTGTTATCGAATCGACTTAAAGCCAGATCGTCACATTGGCCGCTCTTCTCTCTGAAACGGTTGTAATTATCGTCTGCAAAGCTATGTCGCGTGCTGCGGTATGCGGAGACACTAAAAGCACCATAATAGAACACAGATGAAGCTTCTAAGTTGATGTAATAGCCAGTAAGAAGTAGTACAATTCAAGTTTCAGGTATCGATTATTGACTTTTTAGCTGGCTTTGGTGCCTTCGACATGAGCTAGGACCTTAAGGTTCTGCATGAAAGGAGGACTAGGAGCCGAGTTGCACGGGAGAATGTGAAAAGTGTTCATATATAGTAAAAACCTGAGAAATCCGTCCGTTTTCGTCGTTTGTTATCGAATCGACTTAAAGCCAGATCGTCACATTGGCCGCTCTTCTCTCTGAAAGGGTTGTACTTATTGTCTGCAAAGCTATGTCGCGTGCTGTGGTATGCGGAGACACTATAAGCACCATAGTAGAACACAGATGAAGCTTCTAAGTTAATGTAATAACCAGGAAGAAGTAGTACAATTCAAGTTTTACGTATCGATTATTGACTTTTTACCCTTCTTTGGTGCCTTGGACATGAGCTAGGAACTTAAGATTTTGCATCAAACGAGGACTAACAGCCGCGTTGCACGGGAGAATGTGAAAATTTTCATATGTAGTAAGAACCTGAGAAATCACTCGGTTTTCGTCATTTGTTATCGAATCGACTTAAAGCCAGATCGTCACATTGGCCGCTCTTCTCTCTAAAATGGTTGTACGTATCGTATGCAAAGCTACGTCGCTTGCTGCGGTATGCGGAGACACTAGAAGCACCATAGTGGAACACAGATGAAGCTTCTAAGTTGATGTAATAGCCAGTAAGAAGTAGTAGAATTCAAGTTTTAGGTATCGATTATTGACTTTTTACCCTTCTTTGGTGCCTTGGACATGAGCTAGGAACTTAAGATTTTGCATCAAAGGAGGACTAGCAGCCGCGTTGCACGGGAGAATGTGGTAAGTGTTCATATGTAGCAAAAACCTTGAGAAATCCGTCCGTTTTCGTCATTTGTTACCGAATCGACTTAAAGCCAGATCGTCACATTGGCCGTACATCTGCCTGAAACGGTTACATTTATCGTCTGCAAAGCCATGTCGCGTGCTGCGGTATGTGGAGTCACTAAAAGCACCATAGTAGAACACAGATGAAGTTTCTAAGTTAATGTAATAGCCAGTAAGTAGTAGTACAATTCAAGTTTTAGGTATAGGTTATTGAATTTTTACCCTTCTTTGGTGCCTTGGACTTGAGCTAGGAACTTATGATATTGCATGAAAGGAGGACTAGCAGCCGCGTTGCACGGGAGAATGTGAAAAGCGTTCATATGTAGTAAAAACCTGAGAAATCCGTCCGTTTTCGTCATGTGTTATCGAATCGACTTAATGCCAGATGTCACACTGGCCGCTCTTCTCTCTGAAACGGTTACATTTATCGTCTGCAAAGCTATGTCGCGTGCTGCGTTATGCGGAGACACTAAAAGCACCATAGTAGAACACAGATGAAGCTTCTAAGTTGATGTAATTTCCAGTAAGAAGTAGAAAAATTCAAGCTTTAGTTATCGAATATTGACTTTTTACACTTCTTTGGTGCCTTCGACATGAGCTACGAACTTAAGATTTTGCACCAAAGGAGGACTAGCAGCCCCGTCGCACGGGAGAATGTGATAAGCGTTCGTATGTAGTAAAAACCTGAGAAATCTGTCCGCTTTCGTCATTTGTTATCGAATCGACTTAAAGCCAGATCGTCACATTGGCCGCTCTTCTGTCTGAAACTGTTACATTTATCGTCTGCAAAGCTATGTCGCGTGCTGCGGTATGCGGAGACACTAAAAGCACCATAGTAGAACACAGATGAAGCTTCTAAGTTGATGTAATAGCCAGTAAGAAGTAGTACAATTCAAGTTTTAGGTATCGATTATTGACTTCTTACCCTTCTTTGGTGCCTTGGACATGAGCTAGGAACTTAAGATTTTGAATGAAAGGATGACTAGCAGCCGCGTTGCACGGGAGAATATGAAAAGTGTTCATATGTAGTAAAATCCCTGAGAAATCCGTCCGTTTTCGTCATTTGTTATCGAATCGACTTAAAGAAAGGTCGTCACATTGGCCGCTCTTCTCTCTGAAACGGTTGTACTTAACGTCTGCAAAGCAATGTCGCGTGCTGCGGTATGCGGAGACGCTAAAAGCACCATAGTAGAAGACAGATGAAGCATCTACGTTGATGTAATAGCCAGTAAGAAGTAGTACAATTCAAGTTTTAGGTATCCATTCTTGACTTTTTACCCTTCTTTGGTGCCTTGGACATGAGCTAGGACCTTACGATTCTGCAAGAAAGGAGGACTAGAAGCCGAGTTAACGGGAGAATGTGAAAAGTGTTCATATGTAGTAAAAACCTGAGAAATCCGTCCGTTTTCGTCATTTGTTATCGAATCGACTTAATGCCAGATAGTCACATTGGCCGCTATTCTCTCTGAAACGGTTGTACTTATCGTCTGCAAAGCTATGTCGCGTGCTGCGGTATGCGGAGACACTAAAAGCACCATAGTAGAACACAGATGAAGCTTCTAAGTTGATGTAATAGCCAGTAAGAAGTAGTACAATTCAAGTTTTAGGTATCGATTATTGACTTTTTACAATTCTTTGGTACCTTGGACATCAGCTAGGAACTTAAGATTTTGCATTAAAGTGGGACTAGCAGCCGCGTTGCACGGGAGAATGTGGAAAGTGGTCATATGTATTAAAAACCTGAGAAATCCGTCCGTTTTCGTCATTTGTTATCGAATCGACTTAAAGCCAGATCGTCACATTGGCCGCTCTTCTCTCTCAAACGGTTGTCATATCGTCTGCAAAGCTACGTCGCGTGTTGCGGTATGCGGAGACACTAAAAGCACCATAGTAGAACACAGATGAAGCTTCTAAGTTGATGTAATAGCCAGTAAGAAGTAGTAAAATTCAAGTTTTAGGTATCGATTATTGACTTTTTACCCTTCTTTGGTGCCTTGGACATGAGCTAGGAACTTAAGATTTTGCATCAAAGGAGGACTAGCAGCCCCGTTGCACGGGAGAATGTGAAAAGTGTTCATATGTAGTAAAATCCCTGAGAAATCCGTCCGTTTTCGTCATTTGTTATCGACTCGACTTAATGCCAGATCGTCACATTGGCCGCTATTCTCTCTGAAACGGTTGTACTTATCGTCTGCAAAGCTATGTCGCGTGCTGCGGTATGCGGAGACACTAAAAGCACCATAGTAGAACACAGATGAAGCTTCTAAGTTGATGTAATAGCCAGTAAGAAGAAGAAAAATTCAAGCTTTAGGTATCGATTATTGACTTTTTACCCTTCTTTGGTGCCTTCGACATGAGCTAGGAACTTAAGATTTTGCATGAAAGGAGGATTAGCAGCCGCGTTGCACGGGAGAATGTGAAAAGTTTTCATAAGTAGTAAAAACATGAGAAATCTGTCCGTTTTCGTCATTTGTTATCGAATCGACTTAAAGCCAGATCATCACATTGGCCGCTCTTCTCTCTGAAACCGTTGTACTTGTCGTCTGCAAAGCTATATCGAGTGCTGCGGTATGCGGAGACACTAAAAGCACCATAGTAGAACACAGATGAAGCTTCTAAGTTGATGTAATACCCAGTAAGTAGTAGTACTATTCAAGTTTTAGGTATCGATTATTGACTTTTTACCCTTCTTTGGTGCCTTGGACATGAGCTAGGAACTTATGATTTTGCATGAAAGGAGGAGTAGCAGCCGCGCTGCACGGGAGAATGTGAAAAGTGTTCATATGTAGCAAAAACCTGAGAAATCCGTCCGTTTTAGTTATTTGTTATCGAATCGACTTAAAGCCAGATAGTCACACTGGCCGCACTTCTGTCTGAAACGGTTACATTTATCGTCTGCAAAGCTATGTCGCGTGCTGCGGTATGCGGCGACACTAAAAGCACCATAGTAGAACACAGATGAAGCTTCTAAGTTGATGTAATAGCCAGTAAGAAGTAGTAAAATAGAAGTTTTAGGTATCGATTATTGACTTTTTACCCTTCTTTGGTGCCTTGGACATGAGCTAGGAACTTAAGATTTTGCATCAAAGGAGGACTAGCAGCCCCGTTGCACGGGAGAATGTGAAAAGTGTTCATTTGTAGTAAAATCCCTGAGAAATCCGTCCGTTTTCGTCATTTGTTATCGACTCGACTTAAAGCCAGATCGTCACATTGGCCGCTCTTCTCTCTGAAACGGTTACATTTATCGTCTGCAAAGCTATGTCGCGTGCTGCGGTATGCGGAGACACTAAAAGCACCATAGTAGAACACAGATGAAGCTTCTAAGTTGATGTAATAGCCAGTAAGAAGTAGTACAATTCAAGTTTTAGGTATAGGTTATTGACTTTTTACCCTTCTTTGGTGCCTTGGGCTTGAGCTAGGAACTTATGATATTGCATGAAAGGAGGACTAGCAGCCGCGTTGCACGGGAGAATGAGAAAAGCGTTCGTATGTAGTAAAAACCTGAGAAATCCGTCCGTTTTCGTCATGTGTTATCGAATCGACTTAATGCCAGATCGTCACACTGGCCGCACTTCTGTCTGAAACGGTTACATTTATCGTCTGCAAAGCTATGTCGCGTGCTGCGGTATGCGGAGACACTAAAAGCACGAATGTAGAACACAGATGAAGCTTCTAAGTTGATGTAATAACCAGTAAGAAGTAGAAAAATTCAAGCTTTAGGTATCGATTATTGACTTTTTACCCTTCTTTGGTGCCTTCGACATGAGCTAGGAACTTAAGATTTTGCATCAAAGGAGGACTAGCAGCCGCGTTGCACGGGAGAATGTGAAAAGTTTTCATATGTAGTAAAAACCTGAGAAATCTGTCCGTTTTCGTCATTTGTTATCGAATCGACTTAAAGCCAGATCGTCACATTGGCCGCTCTTCTCTCTGAAATGGTTGTATTTTTCGTCTCCAAAGCTATGTCGCGTGCTGCGGTATGCGGAGACACTAAAAGCACCATAGTAGAACACAGATGAAGCTTCTAAATTGATGTAATAGCCAGTAAGAAGTAGTACAATTCAAGTTTTAATTATCCGTTATTGACTTTTTACCCTTCTTTGTTGCCTTATACATGAGCTAGGAACTTAAGATTTTGCATGAAAGGAGATTTAGCAGCCGCGTTGCAGTTGAGAATGTGAAAAGTTTTCATAAGTAGTATAAACATGAGAAATCTGTAAGTTTTCTTCATTTGTTATCGAATCGACTTAAAGCCAGATCGTCACATTGGCCGCTCTTCTCTCTGAAACGGTTGTACTTGTCGTCTGCAAAGCTATATCGCGTGCTGCGGTATGCGGAGACACTAAAAGCAACATAGTAGAACACAGATGAAGCTTCTAAGTTGATGTAATAGCCAGTAAGTAGTAGTACTATTCAAGTTTTAGGTATCGATTATTGACTTTTTACCCTCCTTTGGTGAATTGGACAGGAGATAGGTACATATGATTTTGCATGAAAGGAGGAGTAGCAGCCGCGTTGCACGGGAGAATGTGAAAAGTGTTCTTATGTAGCAAAAACCTGAGAAATCCGTCCGTTTTCGTTATTTGTTATCGAATCGACTAAAAGCCAGATCGTCACACTGGCAGCACTTCTGTCTGAAACGGTTACATTTATCGTCTGCAAAGCTATGTCGCGTGCTGCGGTATGCGGAGACACTAAAAGCACCATAGTAGAACACAGATGAAGCTTCTAAGATGATGTAATAGCCAGTAAGAAGTAGTAAAATTCAAGTTTTAGATATCGATTATTGACTTTTTACCCTTCTTTGGTGCCTTGGACATGAGCTAGGAACTTAAGATTTTGCATCAAAGGAGGACTAGCAGCCCCGTTGCACGGGAGAATGTGAAAAGTTTTCATATGTAGTATAATCCCTGAGAAATCCGTCCGTTTTCGTCGTTTGTTATCGACTCGACTTAAAGCCAGATTGTCACATTTTCCGCTCTTCTCTCTGAAACGGTTGTACTTATCGTCTGCAAGGCAATGTCGCATGCTGCGGTATGCGGAGACGCTAAAAGCACCATAGTAGAAGACAGATGAAGCATCTACGTTGATGTAATAGCCAGTAAGAAGTAGTACAATTCAAGTTTTAGGTATCCATTCTTGACTTTTTACCCTTCTTTGGTGCCTTCGACATGAGCTAGGAACTTAAGGTTTTGCATGAAAGGAGGACCAGCAGCCGCGTTGCACGGGAGAATGTGAAAAGTTTTCATAAGTAGTAAAAACCTGAGAAATCCGTCCGTTTTCGTCATTTGTTATCGAATCGACTTAAAGCCAGATCGTCACATTGGCCGCTCTTCTCTCTGAAATGGTTGTACTTATCGTCTGCAAAGCTATGTCGCGTGCTGCGTTATGCGGAAACACTAAAAGCACCATAGTAGAACACAGATGAAGCTTCTAAGTTGATGTAATAGCCAGTAAGAAGTAGTACAGTTCAAGTTTTAGGTATCGATTATTGACTTTTTAGATGGCTTTGGTGCCTTGGACATGAGCTATCAACTTATGATTTTGCATGAAAGGAGGAGTAGCAGCCGCGTTGCACGGGAGAATGTGAAAAGTGTTCATATGTAGCAAAAACCTGAGAGATCCGTCCGTTTTAGTTATCGAATCGACTTAAAGCCAGATCGTCACACTGGCCGCACTTCTGTCTGAAACGGTTACATTTATCGTCTGCAAAGCTATGTCGCGTGCTGCGGTATGCGGAGACACTAAAAGCACCATAGTAGAACACAGATGAAGCTTCTAAGTTGATGTAATAGCCAGTAAGAAGTAGTAAAATTGAAGTTTTAGGTATCGATTATTGACTTTTTACCCTTCTTTGGTGCCTTGGACATGAGCTAGGAACTTAAGATTTTGCATCAAAGGAGGACTAGCAGACCCGTTGCACGGGAGAATGTGAAAAGTGTTCATATGTAGTAAAATCCCTGAGAAATCCGTCCGTTTTCGTCATTTGTTATCGACTCGACTTAAAGCCAGATCGTCACATTGGCCGCTCTTCTCTCTGAAACGGTTGTACTTATCGTCTGCAAAGCTATGTCGCGTGCTGCGGTATGCGGAGACACTAAAAGCACCATAGTAGAACACAGATGAAGCTTCTAAGTTGATGTAATAGCCAGTAAGAAGTAGTACAATTCAAGTTTTAGGTATAGGTTATTGACTTTTTACCCTTCTTTGGTGCCTTGGACTTGAGCTAGGAACTTATGATATTGCATGAAAGGAGGACTAGCAGCCGCGTTGCACGAGAGAATGAGAAAAGCGTTCGTATGTAGTAAAAACCTGAGAAATCCGTCCGTTTTCGTCAAGTGTTATCGAATCGACTTAATGCCAGATCGTCACACTGGCCGCACTTCTGTCTGAAACGGTTACATTTATCGTCTGCAAAGCTATGTCGCGTGCTGCGGTATGCGGAGACACTAAAAGCAACATAGTAGAACACAGATGAAGCTTCTAAGTTGATGTAATAGCCAGTAAGTAGTAGTACTATTCAAGTTTTAGGTATCGATTATTGACTTTTTACCCTTCTTTGGTGCCTTGGACATGAGATAGGTACATATGATTTTGCATGAAAGGAGGAGTAGCAGCCGCGTTGCACGGGAGAATGTGAAAAGTGTTCATATGTAGCAAAAACCTGAGAAATCCGTCCGTTTTCGTTATTTGTTATCGAATCGACTAAAAGCCAGATCGTCTCACTGGCCGCACTTCTGTCTGAAACGGTTACATTTATCGTCTGCAAAGCTATGTCGCGTGCTGCGGTATGCGGAGACACTAAAAGCACCATAGTAGAACACAGATGAAGCTTCTAAGTTGATGTAATAGCCAGTAAGAAGTAGTAAAATTCTAGTTTTAGGTATCGATTATTGACTTTTTACCCTTCTTTGGTGCCTTGGACATGAGCTAGGAACTTAAGATTTTGCATCAAAGCAGGACTAGCAGCGCCGTTGCACGGGAGAATGTGAAAAGTTTTCATATGTAGTAAAAACCGGAGAAATCTGTCCGCTTAAGTCATTAGTTATCGAATCGACTTAAAGCCAGATCGTCACATTGGCCGCTCTTCTGTCTGAAACGGTTACATTTATCGTCTGCTAAGCTATGTCGCGTGCTGCGGTATGAGGAGACACTAAAAGCACCATAGTAGACCACAGATGAAACTTCTAAGTTGATGTAATAGCCAGTAAGAGGAAGTAAAATTCAAGTTTTAGGTATCGATTATTGACTTCTTACCCTTCTTTGGTGCCTTGGACATGAGCTAGGAACTTAAGATTTTGCATGAAAGGAGGACTAGCAGCCGCGTTGCACTTGAGAATGTGAAAAGTTTTCATAAGTAGTATAAACATGAGAAATCTGTCCGTTTTCGTCATTTGTTATCGATTCGACTTAAAGCCAGATCGTCACATTGGCCGCTCTTCTCTCGACAACGGTTGTACTTGTCGTCTGCAAAGCAATGTCGCGTGCTGCGGTATGCGGAGACACTAAAAGCACCATAGTGGAACACAGATGAAGCTTCTAAGTTGATGTAATATCCAGTAAGAAGTAGTACAGTTCAAGTTTTAGGTATCGATTATTGACTTTTTAGCTATCTTTGGTGCCTTGGACATAATCTAGGACCATAAGGTTTTGCATGAAAGGATGACTAGCAGCCGCGTTGCATGGGAGAATGTGGAAAATGTTCATAAGTAGTAAAAACCTGAGAAATCCGTCCGTTTTCGTGATTTGTTGTCGAATCGACTTAAAGCAAGATCGTCACATTGGCCGCTCTTCTCTCTGAAACGGTTGTACTTATCGTCTGCAAAGCTATGTCGCGTGTTGCGGAATGCGGAGACACTAAAAGCACCATAGCAAAACACGGATGAAGCTTCTAAGTTGATGTAATAGCCAGTAAGAAGTAATACAATTCGAGTTTTAGTTATCGATTATTGAATTTTTAGCTGGCTTTGGTGCCTTTGACATGAGCTAGGAACTTAAGATTTTGCATGAAAGGAGGACTAGCCGCCGCGTTGCACGGGAGGATGTGAAAAGTTTCCATATGTAGTAAAAACCTGAGAAATCTGTCCGCTTTCGTCATTTGTTATCGAATCGACTTAAAGCCAGGTCGTCACATTGGCCGCTCTTCTGTCTGAAACGGTTACATTTATTGTCTGCAAAGCTATGTCGCGTGCTGCGGTATGCGGAGACACTAAAAGCACCATAGTAGAACACAGATGAAGCTTCTAAGTTGATGTATAGCCAGTAAGAAGAAGTACAATTCAAGTTTTAGGTATCGATTATTGACTTTTTACCCTTCTTTGTGTCTTGGACATGAGCTAGGACCTTAAGATTCTGCATGAAAGGAGGACTAGCAGCCGCGTTCCACGGGAGAATGTGAAAAGTGTTCATATGTAGTAAAAACCTGAGAAATCCGTCTGTTTTCGTCATTTGTTATCGAATCGACTTAAAGCCCGATCGTCACATTGGCCGCTCTTCTCTCTAAAATGGTTGTACTTATCGTCTGAAAAGCTATGTCGCGTGCTGCAGTATGCGAAGACACTAAAAGCACCATAGTAGAACACAGATGAAGCTTCTAAGTTGATGTAATACCCAGTAAGAAGTAGTACAATTCAAGTTTTAGGTGTCGATTATTGACTATTTACCCTTCATTGATGCCTTGGACATGAGCTAGGAACTTATGATTTTGCATGAAAGGAGGACTAGCATCGGCGTTGCACGGGAGAATGTGAAAAGTGTTCATATGTAGCAAAAACCTGAGAAATCCGTCCGTTTTCCTTATTTGTTATCGAATCGACTTAAAGCCAGATCGTCACACTGGCCGCACTTCTGTTTGAAACGGTTACATTTATCGTCTGCAAAGCTATGTCGTGTGCTGCGGTATGCGGAGACACTAAAAGCACCATAGTAGAACACAGATGAAGCTTCTAAATTGATGTAATAGCCAGTAAGAAGCAGTACAATTCAAGTTTTAGGTATACATTATTGACTTTTTACCCTTCTTTGTTGCCTTATACATGAGCTAGGAACTTACGATTTTGCATGAAAGGAGATTTAGCAGCCGCGTTGCACTTGAGAATGTGAAAAGTTTTCATAAGTAGTATAAACATGAGAAATCTGTCCGTTTTCGTCATTTGTTATCGAATCGACTTAAAGCCAGATCGTCACATTGGCCGTTCTTCTCTCTGAAACGGTTGTACTTGTCGTCTGCAAAGCTATATCGCGTGCTGCGGTATGCGGAGACACTAAAAGCACCATAGTAGAACACAGATGAAGCTTCTAAGTTGATGTAATAGCCAGTAAGTAGTAGTACTATTCAAGTTTTAGGTATCGATTATTGACTTTTTACCCTTCTTTGGTGCCTTGGACATGAGCTAGGAACTTAAGATTTTGCATCAAAGCAGGACTAGCAGTGCCGTTGCACGGGAGAATGTGAAAAGTTTTCATATGTAGTAAAAACCTGAGAAATCTGTCCGCTTAAGTCATTAGTTATCGAATCGACTTAAAGCCAGATCGTCACATTGGCCGCTCATCTGTCTGAAACGGTTACATTTATCGTCTGCTAAGCTATGTCGCGTGCTGCGGTATGAGGAGACACTAAAAGCACCATAGTAGACCACAGATGAAGCTTCTAAGTTGATGTAATAGCCAGGAAGAGGTAGTAAAATTCAAGTTTTAGGTATCGATTATTGACTTCTTACCCTTCTTTGGTGCCTTGGACATGAGCTAGGAACTTAAGATTTTGCATGAAAGGAGGACTAGCAGCCGCGTTGCACTTGAGAATGTGAAAAATTTTCATAAGTAGTATAAACATGAGAAATCTGTCCGTTTTCGTCATTTGTTATCGAATCGACTTAAGGCCCGATCGTCACATTGGCCGCTCTTCTCTCTGAAACGGTTGTACTTATCGTCTGCAAAGCAATGTCGCATGCTGCGGTATGCGGAGACGCTAAAAGCACCATAGTAGAAGACAGATGAAGCATCTACGTTGATGTAATAGCCATTCAAAAGTAGTACAATTCAAGTTTTAGGTATCGATTATTGACTTTTTACCCTTCTTTGCTGCCTTGGACATGAGCTAGGACCTTAAGATTCTGCATGAAAGGAGGATTAGCAGCCGAGTTGCACGGGAGAATGTGAAAAGTGTTCTTATGTAGTAAAAACCTGAGAAATCCGTCCATTTTCGTCATTTGTTATCGAATAGACTTAAAGACCGATCGTCACATTGGCCGCTCTTCTCTCTAAAATGGTTGTACTTATCGTTTGAAAAGCTATGTCGCGTGCTACGGTATGCGGAGACACTAAAAGTACCATAGTAGAACACAGATGAAGCTTCTAAGTTGATGTAATAGCCAGTAAGAAGTAATACTGTTCAAGTTTTAGGTATCGATTATTTACTTTTTAGCTGCCTTTGGTGCCTTGTACATAAGCTAGGACCTTAAGATTCTGCATGAAAAGAGGACTAGCAGCCGAGTTGCACGGGAGAATGTGAAAAGTGTTCATATGTAGTAAAAATCTGAGAAATCCGTCCGTTTTCGTTATTTGTTATCGAATCGACTTAAAGCCAGATCGTCACATTGACCGCTCTTCTCTCTGAAACGGTTGTACTTGTCGTCTGCAAAGCTATGTCGCGTGCTGCGGTATGCGGAGACACTAAAAGCACCATAGTAGAACACAGATGATGCTTCTAAGTTGATGTAATAGCCAGTAAGAAGTAGTACAATTCAAGTTTTAGGTGTCGATTATTGACTTTTTACCCTTCTTTGATGCCTTGGACATGAGCTAGGAACTTATGATTTTGCATGAAAGGAGGACTGGAATCGGCGTTGCACGGGAGAATGTGAAAAGTGTTCATATGTAGCAAAAACCTGAGAAATCCGTCCGTTTTCCTTATTTGTTATCGAATCGACTTAAAGCCAGATCGTCACACTGGCCGCACTTCTGTCTGAAACGGTTACATTTATCGACTGCAAAGCTATGTCGCGTGCTGCGGTATGCGGAGACACTAAAAGCACCATAGTAGAACATAGATGAAGCTTCTAAGTTGATGTAATAGCCAGTAAGAAGTAGCAAAATTCAAGTTTTAGGTATTGATTATTGTCTTTTTACACTTCTTTGGTGCCTTGGACATGAGCTAGGAACTTAAGATTTTGCATCAAAGGAGGACTAGCAGCCCCGTTGCACGGGAGAATGTGAAAAGTTTTCATATGTAGTAAAAACCTGAGAAATCTGTCCGCTTTCGTCATTTGTTATCGAATCGACTTAAAGCCAGGTCGTCACATTGGCCGCTCTTCTGTCTGAAACGGTTACATTTATTGTCTGCAAAGCTATGTCGCGTGCTGCGGTATGCGGAGACACTAAAAGCACCATAGTAGAACACAGATGAAGCTTCTAAGTTGATGTATAGCCAGTAAGAAGTAGTACAATTCAAGTTTTCGGTATCGATTATTGTCTTTTTACACTTCGTTGCTGTCTTGGACATGAGCTAGGACCTTAAGATTCTGCATGAAAGGAAGACTAGGAGCCGAGGTGCACGGGAGAATGTGAAAAGTGTTCATATGTAGTAAAAACCTGAGAAATCCGTCCGTTTTCGTCATTTGTTATCGAATCGACTTAAAGCCCGATCGTCACATTGGCCGAACTTCTCTCTAAAATGGTTGTACTTATCGTCTGAAAAGCTATGTCGCGTGCTGCAGTATGCGAAGACACCAAAAGCACCATAGTAGAACACAGATGAAGCTTCTAAGTTGATGTAATTGCCAGTAAGATGTAGTACAATTCAAGTTTCAGGTATCGATTATTGACTTTTTAGCTGGCTTTGGTGCCTTCGACATGAGCTAGGACCTTAAGGTTCTGCATGAAAGGAGGACTAGGAACCGAGTTGCACGGGAGAATGTGAGAAGTGTTCATATGTAGTAAAAACCTGAGAAATCCGTCCGTTTTCGTCGTTTGTTATCGAATCGACTTAAAGCCAGATCGTCACATTGGCCGCTCTTCTCTCTGAAAGGGTTGTACTTATTGTCTGCAAAGCTATGTCGCGTGCTGTGGTATGCGGAGACACTATAAGCACCATAGTACAACACAGATGAAGCTTCTAAGTTGATGTAATACCCAGTAAGAAGTAGTACAATTCAAGTTTTACGTATCGATTATTGACTTTTTACCCTTCTTTGGTGCCTTGGACATGAGCTAGCAACTTAAGATTTTGCATCAAACGAGGACTAACAGCCGCGTTGCACGGGAGAATGTGAAAAATTTTCATATGTAGTAAGAACCTGAGAAATCTGTCCGTTTTCGTCATTTATTATTGAATCTACTTAAAGTCAGATCGTCACATTGGCAGCTCTTCTCACTGAAACGTTTGTACTTATCGTCTGCAAAGCTATGTCGCGTGCTGCGGTATGCGGAGACACGAAAGGCACCGTAGTAGAACACAGATGAAGCTTCTAAGTTGATGTAATAGCCAGTAAGAAGCAGTACAATTCAAGTTTTAGGTATCGGTTATTGACTTTTTAGCTGGCTTTGGTGCCTTGGAAATGAGCTACGAACTTATGATTTTGCATGAAAGGAGGACTAGCATCGGCGTTGCACGGGAGAATGTGAAAAGTGTTCGTATGTAGTAAAAACCTGAGAAATCCGTCCGTTTTCGTTATTTGTTATCGAATCGACTTAAAGCCAGATCGTCACATTGGCCGCACATCTGTCTGAAACTGTTACATTTATCGTCTGCAAGGCTATGTCGCGTGCTGCGGTATGCGGAGACACTAAAAGAACCATAGTAGAACACAGATCAAGCTTCTAAGTTGAGGTAATAGCCAGTAAGAAGTAGTACAATTCAAGTTTTAGGTATCCATTCTTGACTTTTTACCCTTCTTTGGTGGCTTGGACATGAGCTAGGAACTTAAGGTTTTGCATGAAAGGAGGACCAGCAGCCGCGTTGCACGGGAGAATGTGGAAAGTGTTCATATGTAGTAAAAACCTGAGAAATCCCTCCGTTTTCGTCATTTGTTATCGAATCGACTTAAAGCCAGATCGTCACATTGGCCGCTCTTCTCTCGACAACGGTTGTACTTATCGTCTGCAAAGCAATGTCGCGTGCTGCGGTATGCGGAGACACTAAAAGCACCATAGTGGAACACAGATGAAGCTTCTAAGGTGATGTAATATCCAGTAAGAAGTAGTACAGTTCAAGTTTTAGGTATCGGTTATTGACCTTTTAGCTATCTTTCGTGCCTTGGACATGATCTAGGACCTTAAGGTTTTGCATGAAAGGATGACTAGCAGCCGCGTTGCACGGGAAAATGTGAAAAGTTTTCATAAGTATTAAAAACCTGAGAAATCTGTCCGTTTTGGTCATTTGTTATCAAATCGACTTGAAGCCAGATCGTCACACTGACCGCACTTCTGTCTGAAACGGTTGCATTTATCGTCTGCAAAGCTATGTCGTGTGCTGCGGTATGCGGAGACACTAAAAGCACCATAGTAGAACACAGATGAAGCTTCTAAGTTGATGTAATAGCCAGTAAGAAGTAGTACAATTCAAGTTTTAGGTATCGATTATTGACTTTTTACCCCTCTTTGCAGCCTTGGACATAAGCTAGGAACTTAAGATTTTGCATGAAAGGAGGACTAGCAGCCGCGTTGCACGGCAGAATGTGAAAAGTGTTCATATGTAGCAAAAACCTGAGAAATCCGTCCGTTTTCCTTATTTATTATCGAATCGACTTAAAGCCAGATCGTCACACTGGCCGCACTTCTGTCTGAAACGGTTACATTTATCGTCTGCAAAGCTATGTCGCGTGCTGCGGTATGCGGAGACACTAAAAGCACCATAGTAGAACACAGATGAAGCTTCTAAGTTGATGTATAGCCAGTAAGAAGTAGTACAATTCAATTTTCGGTATCGATTATTGTCTTTTTACCCTTCTTTGCTGTCTTGGACATGAGCTAGGACCTTAAGATTCTGCATGAAAGGAGGACTAGGAGCCGAGGTGCACGGGAGAATGTGAAAAGTGTTCATATGTAGTAAAAACCTGAGAAATCCGTCCGTTTTCGTCATTTGTTATCGAATCGACTTAAAGCCCGATCGTCACATTGGCCGCTCTTCTCTCTAAAATGGTTGTACTTATCGTCTGAAAAGCTATGTCGCGTGCTGCAGTATGCGAAGACACCAAAAGCACCATAGTAGAACACAGATGAAGCTTCTAAGTTGTTGTAATTGCCAGTAAGAAGTAGTACAATTCAAGTTTCAGGTATCGATTATTGACTTTTTAGCTGGCTTTGGTGCCTTCGACATGAGCTAGGACCTTAAGGTTCTGCATGAAAGGAGTACTAGGAGCCGAGTTGCACGGGAGAATGTGAGAAGTGTTCATATGTAGTAAAAACCTGAGAAATCCGTCCGTTTCCGTCGTTTGTTATCGAATCGACTTAAAGCCAGATCGTCACATTGGCCGCTCTTCTCTCTGAAAGGGTTGTACTTATTGTCTGCAAAGCTATGTCGCGTGCTGTGGTATGCGGAGACACTATAAGCACCATAGTACAACACAGATGAAGCTTCTAAGTTGATGTAATACCCAGTAAGAAGTAGTACAATTCAAGTTTTACGTATCGATAATTGACTTTTTACCCTTCTTTGGTGCCTTGGACATGAGCTAGGAACTTAAGATTTTGCATCAAACGAGGACTAACAGCCGCGTTGCACGGGAGAATGTGAAAAATTTTCATATGTAGTAAGAACCTGAGAAATCTGTCCGTTTTCGTCATTTGTTATCGAATCGACTTAAAGCCAGATCGTCACATTGGCCGCTCTTCTCTCTAAAATGGTTGTAAGTATCGTGTGCAAAGCTAAGTCGCTTGCTGCGGTATGCGGAGACACTAAAAGCACCATAATAAAACACAGATGAAGCTTCTAAGTTGATGTAATAGCCAGTAAGAAGTAAAAAAATTCATGCTTTAGGTATCGATTATTGACTTTTTACCCTTCTTTGGTGCCTTGGACATGAGCTAGGAACTTATGATTTTGCATGAAAGGAGGAGTAGCAGCCGCGTTGCACGGGAGAATGTGAAAAGCGTTCGTATGTAGCAAAAACCTGAGAAATCCGTCCGTTTTCGTCATTTGTTATCGAATCGACTTAAAGCCAGATCGTCACATTGGCCGCTCTTTTCTCTGAAATGGTTGTATTTTTCGCCTGCAAAGCTATGTCGCGTGCTGCGGTATGCGGAGACTCTAAAAACACCATAGTAGAACAGAGATGAAGCTTCTAAATTGATGTAGAAGCCAGTAAGAAGTAGTACAATTCAAGTTTTAGGTATCGATTATTGACCTTTTACCCTTCTTTGATGCCTTGGACATGAGCTAGGAACTTATGATTTTGCATGAAAGGAGGACTAGCATCGGCGTTGCACGGGAGAATGTGAAAAGTGTTCATATGTAGCAAAAACCTGAGAAATCCGTCCGTTTTCCTCATTTGTTATCGAATCGACTTAAGGCCAGATCGTCACACTGGCCGCACTTCTGTCTGAAACGGTTACATTTATCGTCTGCAAAGCTATGTCGCGTGCTGCGGTATGCGGAGACACTAAAAGCACCATAGTAGAACACAGATGAAGCTTCTAAGTTGATGTAATAGCCAGTAAGAAGTAGCAAAATTCACGTTTTAGGTATCGATTATTGACTTTTTACCCTTCTTTGGTGCCTTGGACATGAGCTAGGAACTTAAGATTTTGCATCAAAGGAGGACTAGCAGCCCCGTTGCACGGGAGAATGTGAAAAGCGTTCGTATGTAGTAAAATCCTGAGAAATCCGTCCGTTTTCGTCATTTGTTATCGAATCGACTTAAAGCCAGATCGTCACATTGGCCGCTCTTTTCTCTGAAATGGTTGTATTTTTCGTCTGCAAAGTTATGTCGCGTGCTGCGGTATGCGGAGACACTAAAAACACCATAGTAGAACACAGATGAAGCTTCTAAATTGATGTAATAGCCAGTAAGAAGTAGTACAATTCAAGTTTTAGGTATAGGTTATTGACTTTTTACCCTTCTTTGGTGCCTTGGACTTGAGCTAGGAACTTATGATACTGCATGAAAAGAGGACTAGCAGCCGCGTTGCACGGGAGAATGTGAAAAGCGTTCGTATGTAGTAAATACCTGAGAAATCTGTCCGTTTTCGTCATTTGTTATCGAATCGACTTAAAGCCAGATCGTCACACTCAGCGCACTTCTGTCTGAAACGGTTGCATTTATCGTCTGCAAAGCTATGTCGCGTGCTGTGGTATGCGGAGACACTATAAGCACCATAGTAGAACACAGATGAAGCTTCTAAGTTGATGTAATACCCAGTAAGAAGTAGTACAATTCAAGTTTTACGTATCGATAATTGACTTTTTACCCTTCTTTGGTGCCTTGGACATGAGCTATGAACTTAAGATTTTGCATCAAACGAGGACTAACAGCCGCGTTGCACGGGAGAATGTGAAAAATTTTCATATGTAGTAAGAACCTGAGAAATCTGTCCGTTTTCGTCATTTGTTATCGAATCGACTTAAAGCCAGATCGTCACATTGGCCGCTCTTCTCTCTAAAATGGTTGTACGTATCGTGTGCAAAGCTAAGTCGCTTGCTGCGGTATGCGGAAACACTAAAAGCACCATAGTAAAACACAGATGAAGCTTCTAAGGTGATGTAATAGCCAGTAAGAAGTAAAAAAATTCAAGCTTTAGGTATCGATTATTGACTTTTTACCCTTCTTTGGTGCATTGGACATGAGCTAGGAACTTATGATTTTGCATGAAAGGAGGAGTAGCAGTCGCGTTGCACGGGAGAATGTGAAAAGCGTTCGTATGTAGTAAAAACCTGAGAAATCCGTCCGTTTTCGTCATTTGTTATCGAATCGACTTAAAGCCAGTTCGTCACATTGGCCGCTCTTCTCTCTAAAATGGTTGTACGTATCGTCTGCAAAGCTATGTCGCGTGCTGCGGTATGCGGAGACACTAAAAGCACCATAGTAGAACACAGATGAAGCTTCTAAGTTGATGTAATAGCCAGTAAGAAGTAGCAAAATTCACGTTTTAGGTATCGATTATTGACTTTTTACCCTTCTTTGGTGCCTTGGACATGAGCTAGGAACTTAAGATTTTGCATCAAAGGAGGACTAGCAGCCCCGTTGCACGGGAGAATGTGAAAAGCGTTCGTATGTAGTAAAATCCTGAGAAATCCGTCTGTTTTCGTCATTTGTTATCGAATCGACTTAAAGCCAGATCGTCACATTGGCCGCTCTTTTCTCTGAAATGGTTGTATTTTTCGTCTGCAAAGCTATGTCGCGTGCTGCGGTATGCGGAGACACTAAAAACACCATAGTAGAACACAGATGAAGCTTCTAAATTGATGTAATAGCCAGTAAGAAGTAGTACAATTCAAGTTTTAGGTATAGGTTATTGACTTTTTACCTTTATTTGGTGCCTTGGACTTGAGCTAGGAACTTATGATATTGCATGAAAAGAGGACTAACAGCCGCGTTGCACGGGAGATTGTGAAAAGCGTTCATATGTAGTAAAAACCTGAGAAATCCGTCCGTTTTCGTCATTTGTTATCGAATCGACTTAAAGCCAGATCGTCACATTGACCGCTCTTCTCTCTGAAACGGTTGTACTTGTCGTCTGCAAAGCTATGTCGCGTGCTGCGGTATGCGGAGACACTAAAAGCACCATAGTAGAACACAGATGAAGCTTCTAAGTTGATGTAATTGCCAGTAAGAAGTAGTACAATTAAAGTTTCAGGTATCGATTATTGACTTTTTAGCTGGCTTTGGTGCCTTCGACATGAGCTAGGAACTTAAGATTTTGCATCAAAGAGGACTAGCAGCCGCGTTGCACGGGAGAATGTGGAAAGTGTTCATATGTAGCAAAAACCTTGAGAAATCCGTCCGTTTTCGTCATTTGTTATCGAATCGACTTAAAGCCAGATCGTCACATTGGCCGTACTTCTGTCTGAAACGGTTACATTTATCGTCTGCAAAGCCATGTCGCGTGCTGCGGTATGTGGAGACACTAAAAGCACCATAGTGGAACACAGATGAAGTTTCTAACTTAATGTAATAGCCAGTAAGAAGTAGTACAATTCACGTTTTAGGTATAGGTTATTGAATTTTTACCCTACTTTGGTGCCTTGGACTTGAGCTAGGAACTTATGATATTGCATGAAAGGTGGACTAGCAGCCGCGTTGCACGGGAGAATGTGAAAAGCGTTCATATGTAGTAAAAACCTGAGAAAACCGTCCGTTTTCGTCATTTGTTATCGAATCGACTTAATGCCAGATCGTCACACTGGCCGCTCTTCTCTCTGAAACGGTTGTACTTAACGTCAGCAAAGCAATGTCGCGTGCTGCGGTATGCGGAGACGCTAAAAGCACCATAGTAGAACACAGATGAAGCATCTAAGTTGATGTAATAGCCATTCAAAAGTAGTACAATTCAAGTTTTAGGTATCGATTATTGACTTTTTTCCCTTCTTTGCTGCCTTGGACATGAGCTAGGACCTTAAGGTTCTGCATGAAAGGAGGACTAGAAGCCGAGTTGCACGGGAGAATGTGAAAAGTGTTCATATGTAGTAAAAACCTGAGAAATCCGTCCGTTTTCGTCATTTGTTATCGAATCGACTTAAAGCCCGATCGTCACATTGGCCGCTCTTCTCTCTAAAATGGTTGTACTTATCGTCTGAAAAGCTATGTCCCGTGCTGCAGTATGCGAAGACACCAAAAGCACCATAGTAGAACACAGATGAAGCTTCTAAGTTGATGTAATAGCCAGTAAGAAGTAGTACAATTCAAGTTTTAGGTATCGATTATTGACTTTTTACCCTTCTTTGGTAGCTTGGACATCAGCTAGGAACTTAAGATTTTGCATTAAAGTGGGACTAGCAGCCGCGTTGCACGGGAGAATGTGGAAAGTGGTCATATGTATTAAAAACCTGAGAAATCCGTCCGTTTTCGTCATTTGTTATCGAATCGACTTAAAGCCAGATCGTCACATTGGCCGCTCTTCTCTCTGAAACGGTTGTCATATCGTCTGCAAAGCTATGTCGCGTGCTGCGGTATGCGGAGACACTAAAAGCACTATAATAGAACACAGATGAAGCTTCTAAGTTGATGTAATTGCCAGTAAGAAGTAGTACAATTCAAGTTTCAGGTATCTATTATTGACTTTTTAGCTGGCTTTCGTGCCTTCGACATGAGCTAGGACCTTAAGGTTCTGCATGAAAGGAGGACTAGGAGCCGAGTTGCACGGGAGAATGTGAAAAGTGTTCATATATAGTAAAAACCTGAGAAGTCCGTCCGTTTTCGTCGTTTGTTATCGAATCGACTTAAAGCCAGATCGTCACATTGGCCGCTCTTCTCTCTGAAAGGGTTGTACTTATTGTCTGCAAAGCTATGTCGCGTGCTGTGGTATGCGGAGACACTATAAGCACCATAGTAGAACACAGATGAATCTTCTAAGTTGATGTAATAGCCAGTAAGAAGTAGTACAATTCAAGTTTTAAGTATCGATTATTGACTTTCTACCCTTCTTTGGTGCCTTGTACATGAGCTAGGAACTTATGATTTTGCATGAAAGGAGGACTAGCATCCGCGTTGCACGGGAGAATGAGAAAAGTGTTCGTATGTAGTAAAAACCTGAGAAATCCGTCCGTTGTCGTCATTTGTTTTCGAATCGACTTAAAGCCAGATCGTCACACTGGCCGCACTTCCGTCTGAAACAGTTACATTTATCGACTGAAAAGCAATGTCGCGTGCTGCGGTATGCGGAGACACTAAAAGCACCATAGTAGAACACAGATGAAGCTTCTAAGTTGATGTAATAGCCAGTAAGAAGAAGTAAAATTCAAGTTTTACGTATCGATTATTGACTTTTTACCCTTCTTTGGTGCCTTGGACTTGAGCTAGGAACTTAAGATTTTGCATCAAACGAGGAATAACAGCCGCGTTGCACAGGAGAATGTGAAAAATTTTCATATGTAGTAAGAACCTGTGAAATCAGTCCGTTTTCGTCATTTGTTATCGAATCGACT
Organism: Schistocerca gregaria; assembly: GCF_023897955.1. Classification (NCBI taxonomy): domain Eukaryota; kingdom Metazoa; phylum Arthropoda; class Insecta; order Orthoptera; family Acrididae; genus Schistocerca; species Schistocerca gregaria. The sequence goes on from NW_026061759.1 coordinate 294,150, forward strand.
TAAAGCCAGATCGTCACATTGACCGCACTTCTCTCTAAAAAGGTTGTACGTATCGTGTGCAAAGCTAAGTCGCTTGCTGCAGTATGCGGGGACACTAAAATCACGATAGTAGAACACAGATGAAGCTTCTAAGTTGATGTAATAGCCAGTAAGAGGTAAAAAAATTCAAGCTTTAATTATAGATTATTGACATTTTACCCTTCTTTGGTGCCTTCGACATGAGCTACGAACTTAAGATTTTGCATCAAAGGAGGACTAGCAGCCCCGTTGCACGGGAGAATGTGAAAAGTTTTCATAACTAGTAAAAACCTGAGAAATCTGTCCGTTTTCGTCATTTGTTATCGAATCGACTTAAAGCCCAATCGTCACATTGGCCGCTCTTCTCTCTAACATGGTTGTACTTATCGTCTGAAAAGCTATGTCGCGTTCTGCAGTATGCGAAGACACCAAAAGCACCATAGTAGAACACAGATGAAGCTTCTAAGTTGATGTAATAGCCAGTAAGGAGTAGTACAATTCAAGTTTTAGGTATCGATTATTGACTTTTTACCCTTCTTTGGTACCTTGGACATGAGCTAGGAACGTAAGGTTTTGCATGAAAGGAGGATTAGCAGCCGCGTTGACGGGAGAATGTGAAGAGTTTTCATAAGTAGCAAAAACCTGAGAAATCTGTCCGCTTTCGTCATTTGTTATCGAATCGACTTAAAGTCAGATCGTCGCATTGGCCGCTCTTCTCTCTGAAACGGTTGTACTTGTCGTCTGCAAAGCTATGTCGCGTGCTGCGGTATGCGAAGACACTAAAAGCACCATAGTAGAACACAGATGAAGCTTCTAAGTTCATGTAATAGCCAGTAAGAAGTAGTACAATTCAAGATTTAGGTAGCGATTATAGACTTTTTACCCTTCTTTGGTGCCTTGGACATGAGCTAGGAACTTAAGATTTTGCATGAAAGTGGGACTAGCAGCCGCGTTGCACGGGAGAATGTGGAAAGTGGTCAGATGTAGTAAAAAACCTGAGAAATCCGTCCGTTTTCGTCATTAGTTATCGAATCGACTTAAAGCCAGATCGTCCAATTGGCCCCTCTTCTTACTGAAATGTTTGTATTTTTCGTCTGCAAAGCTATGTCACGTGCTGCGGTATGCGGAGACACTAAAAGCACCATAGTAGATCACAGATGAAGCTTCTAAATTGATGTAATAGCCAGTAAGAAGTAGTACAATTCAAGTTTTAGGTATCCATTATTGACTTTCTACCCTTCTTTGTTGCCTTATACATGAGCTAGGAACGTAAGGTTTTGCATGAAAGGAGGACCAGCAGCCGCGTTGCACGGGAGAATGTGAAAAGTTTTCATAAGTAGTAAAAACCTGAGAAATCCGTCCGTTTTCGTCATTTGTTATCGAATCGACTTAAAGCCAGATCGTCCCATTGGCCGCTCTTCTCTCTGAAACGGTTGTACTTGTCGTCTGCAAAGCTATGTCGCGTGTTGCGGTATGCGGAGACACTAAAAGCACCATAGTAGAACACAGATGAAGCTTCTAAGCTGATGTAATATCCAGTAAGAAGTAGTACAATTCAAGTTTTAGGTATCGATTATAGACTTTTTACCCTTCTTTGGTGCCTTGGACATGAGCTAGGAATTTATGATTTTGCATGAAAGGAGGAGTAGCAGCCGCGTTGCACGGGAGAATGTGAAAAGTGTTCATATGTAGCAAAAACCTGAGAAATCCGTCCGTTTTCGTTATTTGTTATCGAATCGACTTAAAGCCAGATCGTTACACTGGCCGCACTTCTGTCTGAAACGGTTACATTTATCGTCTGCAAAGCTATGTCGCATGCTGCGGTATGCGGAGACACTAAAAGCACCATAGTAGAACACAGATGAAGCTTCTAAGTTGATGTAATAGCCAGTAAGAAGTAGTGCAATTCAAGTTTTAGGTATCGATTATTGACTTCCTACCCTTCTTTGGTGCCTTGGACATGAGCTAGGAACGTAAGGTTTTGCATGAAAGGAGGATTAGCAGCCGCGTTGCACGGGAGAATGTGAAAAGTTTTCATAAGTAGTAAAAACCTGCGAAATCTATCCGTTTTCGTCATTTGTTATCGAATCGACTTAAAGCCAGATCGTCACATTCTCCGCTCTTCTCTCTGAAACGGTTGTACATATCGTCTGAAAAGCTATGTCGCGTGCTGCGGTATGCGGAGACACTAAAAGCACCATAATAGAACACAGATGAAGCTTCTAAGTTGATGTAATAGCCAGTAAGAAGTAGTACAATTCAAGTTTTAAGTATCGATTATTGTTTTTTTACCCTTCTTTGGTGCCTTGTACATGAGCTAGGAACTTATGATTTTGCATGAAAGGAGGACTAGCAGCCGCGTTGCACGGGAGAATGAGAAAAGTGTTCATATGTAGTAAAAACCTGAAAAATCCGTCCGTTTTCGTCATTTGTTAAGGAATCGACTTAAAGCCAGATCGTCACACTGGCCGCACTTCTGTCTGAAACGGTTACATTTATCGTCTGCAAAGCTACGTCGCGTGCTGCGGTATGCGGAGACGCTAAAAACACCATAGTAGAACACAGATGAACTTCTAAGTTGATGTAATAGCCATTCAAAAGTAGTACAATTCAAGTTTTAGGTATCATTTATTGACTTTTTACCCTTCTTTAGTGCCTTGGACATGAGCAAGGGACTTGTGATTTTGCATGAAAGGAGGACTAGCAGCCGCGTTGCATGGGAGAATGTGAAAAGTTTTCATATGTGGTAAAAACATGAGAAATCCGCCCCTTTTCATCGTTTGTTATCGAATCGACTTAAAGCCAGATCGTCACATTAGAATCACTTCTGACTGAAACGGTTACATTTATTGTCTGCAAACCTATGTCGCGTGCTGCAGTATGCGGAGCCAGCAAATGCACCATTGTAATACACAGATGAAGCTTCTAAGTTGATGTAATAGCCAGTAAGAAGTAGTACAATTCAAGTTTTAGTTATCGATTATTGACTTTTTAGCTGGCTTTGGTGCCTTGGACATGAGCTAGGACCTTAAGATTCTGCATGAAAGGAGGACTAGCAGCCGCGTTGCAAGGGAGAATGTGAAAAGTGTTCATATGTACTAAAAACCTGAGAAATCCGTCCGTTTTCGCCATTTGTTATCGAATCGACTTAAAGCCAGATCTTCACATTGGCCGCTCTTCTCTCTGAAACGGTTGTACTTATCGTCTGCAAAGCTATGTCGCGTGCTGCGGTTTGTGGAGACACTAAAAGCACCATAGTAGAATCAGATAAAGCTTGCAAGTTGATGTAATAGCCAATAAGAAGTAGTGCAATTCAAGTTTTAGGTATCGATTGTTGACTTTTTACCCTTCTTTGGTGCCTTGGACACGAGCTAGGAACTTAAGATTTTGCATGAAAGGAGGACTAGCAGCCGCGTTGCATGGGAGAATGTGGAAAATGTTCATAAGTAGTAAAAACCTGAGAAATCCGTCCGTTTTCGTGATTTGTTATCGAATCGACTTAAAGCCAGATCTTCACAATGGCCGCTCTTCTCCCTGAAACGGTTGTACTTATAGTCTGCAAAGCTATGTCGCGTTCTGCGGTTTGCGGAGACACTAAAAGCACCATAGTAGAATACAGATAAAGCTTCTAAGTTGATGTAATAGACGGTAAGAAGTAGTACAATTCAAGTTCTAGGTATCGATTATTGACTTTTTACCCTTCTTTGGTGAATTGGACATGAGCTAGGAACTTAAGATTTTGCATGAAAGGAGGACTAGCAGCCGCGTTGCATGGGAGAATGTGAAAAGTGTTCATATGTAGTAAAAACCTGAGAAATCCATCCGTTTTCGTCATTTGTTATCAAATCGACTTAAAGCCAGATCGTCACATTGGCCGCTCTTCTGTCTGAAACAGTTACATTTATCGTGTGCAAAGCTATGTCGCGTGCTGTGGTATGCGGAGACACTAAAAGCACAATAGTAGAACACAAACGAAGCTTCGAAGTGGATGTAATAGCCAGTAAGAAATAGTACAAATCAAGTTTTAGGTATGGATTACTGACTTTTTACGCTTTTTTGTTGTTTGGACGTGAGCTAGGAACTTAAGATTTTGCATGAAAGGAGGACTAGCCGCCGCGTTGCACGGGAGAATGTGAAAAGTTTCCATATGTAGTAAAATCCAGAGATATCCGTCCGTTTTCGTCATTTGTTATCGAATCGGCTTAAAGCCAGATCGTCACATTGGCCGCTCTTCTCTCTGAAACGGTTGTACTTACCGTCTGCAAATTTATGTCGCGTGCTGCGGTATGCGGAGACAGTAAAAGCACCATAGTAGAACACAGATGAAGCTTCTAAGTTGATGTAATAGCCAGTTAGAGGTATTACAATTCAAGTTTTAGGTATCGATTATTGACTTTTTAGCTGGCTTTGGTGCCTTGGACATGAGCTAGGACCTTAAGATTCTCCGTGAAAGGAGGACTAGAAGCCGAGTTGCAAGGGAGAATGTGAAAAGTGTTCATTTGTAGTAAAAACCTGAGATATCCGTCCGTTTTCGTCATTTGTTATCGAATCGACTTAGCCAGATCGTCACATTGGACGCTCTTCTGTCTGAAACAGTTACATATATCGTGTGCAAAGCTATTTTTGGAGCTGTGGTATGCGGAGACACGAAAAGCACCATAGTAGAACACAGATGAAGCTTCTAAGTTGGTGTAATAGCAGTAAGAAGTAGTACAATTAAAATTTTAGGTATCGATTATTGCCTTTTTACCCTTCATTGGTGCCTTGAACATGAGCTAGGAACTTAAGATTTTGCATGAAAGGAGGACTAGCATCTGCGTTGCTTGGGAGAAAGTGAAAAGTGTTCATATGTAGTAAAAACCTGATAAATCCGTCCGTTTTCGTCATTTGTTATCGAATCGACTTAAAGCCAGATCTTCACAATGGCCGCTCTTCTCCCTGAGACGGTTGTACTTATAGTCTGCAAAGCTATGTCGCGTTCTGCGGTTTGCGGAGACACTAAAAGCACCATAGTAGAATACAGATAAAGCTTGCAAGTTGATGTAATAGCCAGTAAGAAGTAGTACAATTCAAGTTTTAGGTATCGATTATTGACTTTTTACCCTTCTTTGGTACCTTGGACATGAGCTAGGAACGTAAGGTTTTGCATGAAAGGAGGATTAGCAGCCACGTTGACGGGAGAATGTGAAGAGTTTTCATAAGTAGCAAAAACCTGAGAAATCTGTCCGCTTTCGTCATTTGTTATCGAATCGACTTAAAGTCAGATCGTCGCATTGGCCGCTCTTCTCTCTGAAACGGTTGTACTTGTCGTCTGCAAAGCTATGTCGCGTGCTGCGGTATGCGAAGACACTAAAAGCACCATAGTAGAACACAGATGAAGCTTCTAAGTTCATGTAATAGCCAGTAAGAAGTAGTACAATTCAAGATTTAGGTAGCGATTATAGACTTTTTACCCTTCTTTGGTGCCTTGGACATGAGCTAGGAACTTAAGATTTTGCATGAAAGTGGGACTAGCAGCCGCGTTGCACGGGAGAATGTTGAAAGTGGTCAGATGTAGTAAAAAACCTGAGAAATCCGTCCGTTTTCGTCATTAGTTATCGAATCGACTTAAAGCCAGATCGTCCAATTGGCCCCTCTTCTTACTGAAATGTTTGTATTTTTCGTCTGCAAAGCTATGTCACGTGCTGCGGTATGCGGAGACACTAAAAGCACCATAGTAGATCACAGATGAAGCTTCTAAATTGATGTAATAGCCAGTAAGAAGTAGTACAATTCAAGTTTTAGGTATCCATTATTGACTTTCTACCCTTCTTTGTTGCCTTATACATGAGCTAGGAACGTAAGGTTTTGCATGAAAGGAGGACCAGCAGCCGCGTTGCACGGGAGAATGTGAAAAGTTTTCATAAGTAGTAAAAACCTGAGAAATCCGTCCGTTTTCGTCATTTGTTATCGAATCGACTTAAAGCCAGATCGTCCCATTGGCCGCTCTTCTCTCTGAAACGGTTGTACTTGTCGTCTGCAAAGCTATGTCGCGTGTTGCGGTATGCGGAGACACTAAAAGCACCATAGTAGAACACAGATGAAGCTTCTAAGCTGATGTAATATCCAGTAAGAAGTAGTACAATTCAAGTTTTAGGTATCGATTATAGACTTTTTACCCTTCTTTGGTGCCTTGGACATGAGCTAGGAATTTATGATTTTGCATGAAAGGAGGAGTAGCAGCCGCGTTGCACGGGAGAATGTGAAAAGTGTTCATATGTAGCAAAAACCTGAGAAATCCGTCCGTTTTCGTTATTTGTTATCGAATCGACTTAAAGCCAGATCGTTACACTGGCCGCACTTCTGTCTGAAACGGTTACATTTATCGTCTGCAAAGCTATGTCGCATGCTGCGGTATGCGGAGACACTAAAAGCACCATAGTAGAACACAGATGAAGCTTCTAAGTTGATGTAATAGCCAGTAAGAAGTAGTGCAATTCAAGTTTTAGGTATCGATTATTGACTTCCTACCCTTCTTTGGTGCCTTGGACATGAGCTAGGAACGTAAGGTTTTGCATGAAAGGAGGATTAGCAGCCGCGTTGCACGGGAGAATGTGAAAAGTTTTCATAAGTAGTAAAAACCTGCGAAATCTATCCGTTTTCGTCATTTGTTATCGAATCGACTTAAAGCCAGATCGTCACATTCTCCGCTCTTCTCTCTGAAACGGTTGTACATATCGTCTGAAAAGCTATGTCGCGTGCTGCGGTATGCGGAGACACTAAAAGCACCATAATAGAACACAGATGAAGCTTCTAAGTTGATGTAATAGCCAGTAAGAAGTAGTACAATTCAAGTTTTAAGTATCGATTATTGTTTTTTTACCCTTCTTTGGTGCCTTGTACATGAGCTAGGAACTTATGATTTTGCATGAAAGGAGGACTAGCAGCCGCGTTGCACGGGAGAATGAGAAAAGTGTTCATATGTAGTAAAAACCTGAGAAATCCGTCCGTTTTCGTCATTTGTTATCGAATCGACTTAAAGCCAGATCGTCACACTGGCCGCACTTCTGTCTGAAACGGTTACATTTATCGTCTGCAAAGCTACGTCGCGTGCTGCGGTATGCGGAGACGCTAAAAACACCATAGTAGAACACAGATGAACTTCTAAGTTGATGTAATAGCCATTCAAAAGTAGTACAATTCAAGTTTTAGGTATCATTTATTGACTTTTTACCCTTCTTTAGTGCCTTGGACATGAGCAAGGGACTTGTGATTTTGCATGAAAGGAGGACTAGCAGCCGCGTTGCATGGGAGAATGTGAAAAGTTTTCATATGTGGTAAAAACATGAGAAATCCGCCCCTTTTCATCGTTTGTTATCGAATCGACTTAAAGCCAGATCGTCACATTAGAATCACTTCTGACTGAAACGGTTACATTTATTGTCTGCAAACCTATGTCGCGTGCTGCAGTATGCGGAGCCAGCAAATGCACCATTGTAATACACAGATGAAGCTTCTAAGTTGATGTAATAGCCAGTAAGAAGTAGTACAATTCAAGTTTTAGTTATCGATTATTGACTTTTTAGCTGGCTTTGGTGCCTTGGACATGAGCTAGGACCTTAAGATTCTGCATGAAAGGAGGACTAGCAGCCGCGTTGCAAGGGAGAATGTGAAAAGTGTTCATATGTACTAAAAACCTGAGAAATCCGTCCGTTTTCGCCATTTGTTATCGAATCGACTTAAAGCCAGATCTTCACATTGGCCGCTCTTCTCTCTGAAACGGTTGTACTTATCGTCTGCAAAGCTATGTCGCGTGCTGCGGTTTGTGGAGACACTAAAAGCACCATAGTAGAATCAGATAAAGCTTGCAAGTTGATGTAATAGCCAATAAGAAGTAGTGCAATTCAAGTTTTAGGTATCGATTGTTGACTTTTTACCCTTCTTTGGTGCCTTGGACACGAGCTAGGAACTTAAGATTTTGCATGAAAGGAGGACTAGCAGCCGCGTTGCATGGGAGAATGTGGAAAATGTTCATAAGTAGTAAAAACCTGAGAAATCCGTCCGTTTTCGTGATTTGTTATCGAATCGACTTAAAGCCAGATCTTCACAATGGCCGCTCTTCTCCCTGAAACGGTTGTACTTATAGTCTGCAAAGCTATGTCGCGTTCTGCGGTTTGCGGAGACACTAAAAGCACCATAGTAGAATACAGATAAAGCTTCTAAGTTGATGTAATAGACGGTAAGAAGTAGTACAATTCAAGTTCTAGGTATCGATTATTGACTTTTTACCCTTCTTTGGTGAATTGGACATGAGCTAGGAACTTAAGATTTTGCATGAAAGGAGGACTCGCAGCCGCGTTGCATGGGAGAATGTGAAAAGTGTTCATATGTAGTAAAAACCTGAGAAATCCATCCGTTTTCGTCATTTGTTATCAAATCGACTTAAAGCCAGATCGTCACATTGGCCGCTCTTCTGTCTGAAACAGTTACATTTATCGTGTGCAAAGCTATGTCGCGTGCTGTGGTATGCGGAGACACTAAAAGCACAATAGTAGAACACAAACGAAGCTTCGAAGTGGATGTAATAGCCAGTAAGAAATAGTACAAATCAAGTTTTAGGTATGGATTACTGACTTTTTACGCTTTTTTGTTGTTTGGACGTGAGCTAGGAACTTAAGATTTTGCATGAAAGGAGGACTAGCCGCCGCGTTGCACGGGAGAATGTGAAAAGTTTCCATATGTAGTAAAATCCAGAGATATCCGTCCGTTTTCGTCATTTGTTATCGAATCGGCTTAAAGCCAGATCGTCACATTGGCCGCTCTTCTCTCTGAAACGGTTGTACTTACCGTCTGCAAATTTATGTCGCGTGCTGCGGTATGCGGAGACAGTAAAAGCACCATAGTAGAACACAGATGAAGCTTCTAAGTTGATGTAATAGCCAGTTAGAGGTATTACAATTCAAGTTTTAGGTATCGATTATTGACTTTTTAGCTGGCTTTGGTGCCTTGGACATGAGCTAGGACCTTAAGATTCTCCGTGAAAGGAGGACTAGAAGCCGAGTTGCAAGGGAGAATGTGAAAAGTGTTCATTTGTAGTAAAAACCTGAGATATCCGTCCGTTTTCGTCATTTGTTATCGAATCGACTTAGCCAGATCGTCACATTGGACGCTCTTCTGTCTGAAACAGTTACATATATCGTGTGCAAAGCTATTTTTGGAGCTGTGGTATGCGGAGACACGAAAAGCACCATAGTAGAACACAGATGAAGCTTCTAAGTTGGTGTAATAGCAGTAAGAAGTAGTACAATTAAAATTTTAGGTATCGATTATTGCCTTTTTACCCTTCATTGGTGCCTTGAACATGAGCTAGGAACTTAAGATTTTGCATGAAAGGAGGACTAGCATCTGCGTTGCTTGGGAGAAAGTGAAAAGTGTTCATATGTAGTAAAAACCTGATAAATCCGTCCGTTTTCGTCATTTGTTATCGAATCGACTTAAAGCCAGATCTTCACAATGGCCGCTCTTCTCCCTGAGACGGTTGTACTTATAGTCTGCAAAGCTATGTCGCGTTCTGCGGTTTGCGGAGACACTAAAAGCACCATAGTAGAATACAGATAAAGCTTGCAAGTTGATGTAATAGCCAGTAAGAAGTAGTACAATTCAAGTTTTAGGTATCGATTATTGACTTTTTACCCTTCATTAGTGCATTGGACATGAGCTAGGAACTTAAGATTTTGCATGAAAGGAGGACTCGCAGCCGCGTTGCATGGCAGAATGTGAAAAGGGTTCATATGTAGTAAAAACCTGAGAAATCCGTTCGTTATCGTCATTTGTTATCGAATCGACTTTAAAACAGATCTTCACATTGGCCGCTCTTCTCTCTGAAACGGTTACATTTATCGTGTTCAAAGCTATGTCGCGTTCTGCGGTATGCGGAGACACTAAAAGCACCATAACAGAACACAGATGAAGCTTCTAAGTTGATGTGATAGCCTGTACGAAGCAGTACAATTCAAGTTTTAGTTATCGATTATTGAATTTTTAGACTATTTTGGTGCCTTGGACATGAGGTAGGACCTTACGACCTTGCATGAAGGGAGGTCTAGCAGTCGCGTTGCACGGGGGAATGTGAAAAGTGTTCATATGTAGTGAAAACCTGAGAGATCCGCCCGTTTTGTCATTTGCTATCGAATCGACTTTTGCCTGATGGTCATATAGGCCGCCCTTCTCTCTGAAACGCTTACATTTACCGTGTGCAAAGCAAGGTCTCGTGCTGCGGTATGCGGAGACACTAAACGCACCATAATGGATCACAGAAGAAGCTTCTCAGTTAATGTGATAGACAGTACGAAGCAGTACAGTTAAAGTTTTAGGTATCGATTATTGACTTTTTAGACTGTTTTGGTGCCTTGGACATGAGCTAGGACCTCACGATTTTGAATGAAGGGAGGTCTAGCAGCCGCGTTGCACGGGAGAATGTGAAAAGTGCTCATGTGTGGTGAAAACCTGAGAAATCCGCACGTTTTCGTCATTTGCTATCGAATCGACTTAATGCCAGATCGTCATATTGGCCGCTCTTCTCTCTGAAACGGTTACACTTATCGTGTGCAAAGCTATGTCGCGTGCTGCGGTATGCGGAGACACTAAAATCACCATAACAGAACACAGAAGAAGCTTCTATGATGACATGATAGCCAGTGCGAAGCCGTACAATTCAAGTTTCAGTTATCGATTACTGACTTTTGAGACTGCTTTGGTTCCTTTGACATAAGCTTCGACCTTAAGATATTGCATGAAGGGAGAGCTAGGAGCTGCGTTGCATGGGGGAATGTGAAATGTGTTCATATGTAGTGAAAACCTGAGAAATCCACCCGTTTTCGTCATTTGTTATCTAATCGACTTAATGCCAGATCGTCATATAGGCCGCTATTCACTCTGAAACCGTTACATTTATCGTGTGCAAAGCTATGTCGCGTGCTGCGGTATGTGGAGACACTAAAAGGTCCATAACAGAACACAGATGAAGCTTCTAAGTTGATGTGATAGCCAGTACGATGCAGTACAATTCAGGTTCTAGTTATCGATAATTGATTTTTTAGACTGCTTTGGTGCCTTGTACATGAGCTAGGACCTTAAGATGTTCCATGAATGGAGATCTAGCAACCGCGTTGCACGGGGGAATGTGGAAAGTGTTCATATGTAGTGAAAACCTGAGAAATCCGTCCGTTTTCGTCATTTGCTATCGAATCGACTTTTGCCAGATGGTCATATTGGCCGCTCTTCTCTCTGAAACGGTTACATTTATCGTTTTCAAAGTTATGTCGCGTGCTGCGGTATGCGGAGACACTAAAAGCACATTAACAGAACACAGATGAAGCTTCTAAGTTGATGTGATAGCCTGTACGAAGCAGTACAATTCAAGTTTTAGTTATCGATTATTGAATTTTTAGACTATTTTGGTGCCTTCGACATGAGGTAGGACCTTACGACCTACCATGAAGGGAGGTCTAGCAGCCGCGTTGCACGGGGGAATGTGAAAAATGTTCATATGTAGTGAAAACCTGAGAGATCCGCCCGTTTTCGTCATTTGCTATCGAATCGACTTTTGCCTGATGGTCATATAGGCCGCCCTTCTCTCTGAAACGGTTACATTTACCGTGTGCAAAGCAAGGTCTCGTGCTGCGGTATGCGGAGACACTAAACGCACCATAATGGTTCACAGAAGAAGCTTCTCAGTTAATGTGATAGACAGTACGAAGCAGTACAGTTAAAGTTTTAGGTATCGATTATTGACTTTTTAGACTGTTTTCGTGCCTTGGACATGAGCTAGGACCTTACGATTTTAAATGAAGGGAGGTCGAGCAGCCGCGTTGCACGGGAGAATGTGAAAAGTGTTCATGTGTGGTGAAAACCTGAGAAATCCGCCCGATTTCGTCATTTGCTATCGAATCGACTTAATGCCAGATCGTCATATTGGCCGCTCTTCTCTCTGAAACGGTTACACTTATCGTGTGCAAAGCTATGTCGCGTGCTGCGGTATGCGGAGACACTAAAAGCACCATAACAGAACACAGAAGAAGCTTCTATGATGACATGATAGCCAGTGCGAAGCCGTAAAATTCAAGTTTCAGTTATCGATTACTGACTTTTTAGACGGCTTTGGTTCCCTTGACATAAGCTTCGACCTTAAGATATTGCATGAAGGGAGATCTAGGAGCTGCGTTGCATGGGGGAATGTGAAATGTGTTCATATGTAGTGAAAACCTGAGAAATCCACCCGTTTTCGTCATTTGTTATCTAATCGACTTAATGCCAGATCGTCATATAGGCCGCTATTCACTCTGAAACCGTTAAATTTATCGTGTGCAAAGCTATGTCGCGTGCTGCGGTATGCGGAGACACTAAAAGCACCATAACAGAACACAGATGAAGCTTCTAAGTTGATGTGATAGCCAGTACGATGCAGTACAATTCAGGTTTTAGTTATCGATTATTGATTTTTTAGACTGCTTTGGTGGCTTGTACATGAGCTAGGACCTTAAGGTTTTCCATGAATGGAGATCTAGCAGCAGAGTTGCACGGGGGAATGTGGAAAGTGTTCATATGTAGTGAAAACCTGAGAAATCCGTCCGTTTTCGTCATTTGCTATCGATTCGACATAATGCGAGATCGTCATGTTGGCCGCTCTTCTCTCTGAAAAGGATACATTTATCGTGTGCAAAGCTATGTCGCGTGCTGTGGTGTGCGGAGACACTAGAAGCACCATAATAGAACACAGAAGAAGCTTCTAGGTCGATGTTATAGCCAGTACGAAGCAGTACAATTCAAGATTTAGTTATCGATTACTGACTTTTTAGACGATTTTGGTGCCATGGAAATGCGCTAGGACTTACGACCTTGCATGAAAGGAGAATAGCAGCCGCGTTGCACGGGGGAGTGTGAAAAGTGATCGTATGTAGTGAATACCTAAGAAATCCGCTCGTTTTCGTCATTAGCTATCGAATCGACTTTTGCCAGATCGTCATATTGGCCGGTATTCTCCCTGAAAAGGTTATATTTATTGTGAGGAAAGGGATGTCGCGTGCTGCGGTATGCGGAGATACTAAAAGCACCATAATAGAACACAGAAGAATCTTCTAAGTTGATGTGATAGCTAGTAAGAAGCAGTACAATTCAAATTTTAGATATCGATTATTGAATTTTTAGACGGTTTTATTGCCTTGGACATGAGCTAGGACATTACGATTTTGCATGAAGAGAGGTCTAACAACCGCGTTGCACAGGTGAATGTGAAAAGTGTTCATATGTTGTGAAAACCTGATAAACCCACCCGTTATGGTCATTTGCTATCGAATCGACTTAATGCCAGATCGTCATATTGGCCGTACTTCTCTCTGAAACGGTTACACTTATCGTCTGTAAAGCTATGTCGCGTGCTGCGGTATGCCGAAACACTAAAAGCACCATAGTAGAACACAGAAGAAGCTTCTAAGTTGATGTGATAGCCAATACGCAGCAGTACAATTCAGGTTTCAGTTGTCGATTATTGACTTTTTAGACGGCTTTGGTTCCTTTGACATGAGCTAGGACCTTAAGATATTGCATAAAGGGATGTCTAAGAGAAGCGATGCACGGGCGAATGTGAAAATTGTTCATATGTAGAGAAAACCTGAGATAACCGAGCGTTTTCGTCATTTGCTATGGAATCGACTTAATTACAGATTGTCATATTGCCCGCAATTCTCTCTGAAACCATTACATTTAGCGTGTGCCAAGCTATGTCGCGTGCTGCGGTATGAAGAGACACTAAAAGCACCATAATAGATCACAGAAGATGCTTCTAAGTTGATGTGATAGTTAGTACGAAACAGTACAATTCAAGTCTTAGTTATCGATTATTGAATTTTTAGACGGATTCGGTGTCTTGGACATGAGCTAGGACATTAAAATTTTGCATGAAGGGAGATCTAGCAGCCGCGTTGCACGGAGGAATGTGAAAAGTGTTCATATGTAGTGGAAACCGGAGAAATCCGCCCGTTTTCGTCATTTGCTATAGAATCGAATTAATGCCAGATCTTCATATTGGCCGCTCATCAATCTGAAACTGTTACATTTATCGTGTGCAAAGCCATATGGCGTGCTGCGGTATGTGGAGACACTAAAAGCACCATAATAGAACACAGATGAAGCTTCTAAGTTAATGTGATAGTCAGTACGATGCAGTACAATTCAAGTTTTATTTATCGATTATTAACTTTTTAGACGGCTTCGGTGTCTTGGACCTGATCCAGGCACTTAAGATTTTGCATGAACCGAGGTCTAGCAGCCACGTTGCACTCGAGATTGTGAGAAGTGTTCATATGTAGTGAAATACTGAGAAAGCCGCTCGTTTTCGTCATTTTCTATCAAGTCGAATTAATGCCAGATCGTTATAATGGCCGCTCTTATCTCAGAAACGGTTACATTTTTCGTGTGCAAAGCTATGTCGCGTGCTGCGGAATGCCTAGACGTTAAAAGCTCCATTATAGAACACAGAAGAAGCTTCTAAGTTGATGTGATAGTTAGTACGAAACAGTACAATTCAAGTCTTAGTTATCGATTATTGAATTTTTAGACGGATTCGGTGTCTTGGACATGAGCTAGGACATTAAAATTTTGCATGAAGGGAGATCTAGCAGCCGCGTTGCACGGGGGAATGTGAAAAGTGTTCATATGTAGTGAAAACCTGATAAACCCGCCCGTTTTCTTCATTTGCTATCGAATCGACTTAATGCCAGATCGTCATATTGGCCGGTATTCTCCCTGAGAAGGTTACATTTATCGTGAGGAAAGCTATGTCACGTGCTGCAGTATGCGGAGTCACTAAAAGCACCATAATAGATCAAAGAAGAAGCTTCTAAGTTGATGTGATATCCGTTTCGAAGCAGTCCAATTCAAGTTTTAACTATCGCTTATTGACTTTTTAGACGGCTTTCGTGGCTTGGACATGAGGTAGGTCCTTAAGATTTTGCATGAGGGAGGTCTAGCAGCCGCATTTGACGGGGGAATGTGAGAGGTGTTCATATATAGTGCAAACCTGGGAAATCCGCCCGTTCTCCTCATTTGCTATCGAATCGACATTTGCCAGATCGTCATATTGGCGGCTCTTCTCTCTGAAACGGTTACATTTATCGTGTGCAAAGCTATGTCACGTGCTGCGGTATGCGGAGACACTAAAAGCACCACAATAGAACACAGAAGAAGCTTCTAAGTTGATGTGATAGCCAAAACGAAGCAGTACAATTCAAGTTTTAGCTATCGATTATTGACTTTTTAGACGGCTTTGGTGTCTTGGACATGAGCTAGGACATTAAAATTTTGCATGAAGGGAGATCTAGCAGCCGCGTTGCACGGGGGAATGTGAAAAGTGTTCATATGTAGTGAAAACCTGATAAACCCGCCCGTTTTCTTCATTTGCTATCGAATCGACTTAATGCCAGATCGTCATATTGGCCGTACTTCTCTCTGAAACGGTTACATTTATCATGTGCAAAGCTATGTCGCGTGCTGCGGTATGCGGAGACACTAAAAGCACCATAATGGATCACAGAAGAAGCATCTAAGTTGATGTGATAGCTAGTACGTAGCAGTACAATTCAAGTTTTAGATATCGATTATTGAATTTTTAGACGGTTTTGGTGCCTTCGACATGAGCTAGGACATTACGATTTTGCATGAAGGGAGGTCTAGGAGCTGTGTTGCACTGGGGAATGTGAAAAGTGTTCATATGTAGTGAAAACCTGAGAAATCCGCCCGTTTTCGTCATTTGTTATCGAATCGGCTTTTAGCTAGATCGTCACATTGGCCGGTCTTCTCTCTGAAACGGTTACATTTATCGACTGCAAATCTATGTCGCGTGCTGCGGTATGCGTAGACACTAAAAGCAGCATAGCAGAACACATAAGAGGCTTCTAAGTTGATGTAATAGGCAGTAAGAAGCAGTACAATTCAAGTTTTAGTTATCGATTATTGACTTTTTAGCCTTCTTTGGTGCCTAGGACTTGAGCTAGGACCTTACAATTTTGCACGAAAGAAGAACTAGCACAAGGGAGAATGTGAAAAGTGTTCAAAAGTAGTAAAAACCTGTGAAATCCGTCCGTTTTCGTCATTTGTTATCAAATCGTCTTAAAGTGAGATCGTCACATTGGCCACTCTTCACTCTGAAACGGTTACATTTATCGTCTGCAAAGCTAAGTCGTGTGCTGCGGTATACGGAGACAATAAAAGCACCATAGTAGAACACAGAAGATGACTCTCAGAAGATGCAATCTTCTAGTACGAAGCATTACAATTCACATTTTACTTATCTATTATTGACTTATTAACCGGCATTGGTTATTTGGAGATGAGCTATGACCTTGAGATTGTTCATGAAACGAGGTCTGTCTGCCACGTTGCGCCTGAGAATGTGAAAAGTGTTCATATGTAGTAAAAACCTGAGAAATCCTCCCGTTTTCGTCATTTTCTATTTAATCGATTTACTGCCAGATCGTCATATTGGCCGCTTTTCTCTCTGAAACTGTTACATATATCGTCTGCAAGCTTATGTCGCGTGCTGCGTTATGCGGAGACAGTCAAAGCATCACAGTAGAACACAGAAGAAGCTTCTCTGTTGGTGTAATCAGCGAGAAAGAACAAGTAATAAGCAGTACAATTAAAATTTTAGTTATCATTTATTGACTTATTAGCCTGCTTTGGTACCTTTGACATGAGCTAGGGCCTTACGATTTTGCATGAAACGCGGTCTGGACGCCACGTTGCACGGGATGATGGGAAAAGTGTCCATTTGTAGTAAAAACCTAAGAAATCCGACCGTTTTCTTCATTTGCTGTCGAATCGACTTATTGGCAGATCGTCACATCGGCCGCTTTACGCTCTGAGACGGTTAAATTTATAGTCTGCAAACTTATGTCGCCTGCTGCGGTTTGCGGAGACACTAAAAGCACCACAGTAGAAGACAGAAGAAGGTGTTAAGAAGATGTATTTGGCCAGTAAGAAGCAGTACAATTCAAGTTTTAGTTATCGATTACTGACTTATTAGCCGGCTTTGGTGCTTTGGACATGATCGAGGACCTCAAGCTTTTGCATCAAACGAGGTCTGAACGCCACGTTGCACGGGGAAATGTGAAACGTGTTAATATGTAGTAAAAACCTAAGAAAACCTTTCGCATTTATTTAAGTTCCGTTAGTACAATAAGAATCTGTTAAAAAACTGACTACAATAATCATAATCTTGCTGTACAAGGGAAGTAGCTACTATTATTAACAGTATTTATTAACAGCAAATAAAACAAAAGGTAAAACAGAAAGATTATCTAACGTCTAATGGCACAGTAACGAAACTGAAAACAGTTCGCGACAATTTCTTCTGAAATTATTTCACCAGGAAACAACAAGAACAGCGATTGAAGACTACTAAAGTTCCAAAATAAACCACTATACACAAACAACTAATTAGTACTTAGCTTTGGATGTCCCGCTACAGCTGCAACTGGTCAGCGCGGAATGTAAACACAGGTAAGAAGTTAAGTTGCTCGATACGAAACACTCGCAAATATCAGGTCACTACCCAAGAAAGGCGGAGGTGAATGAAGAAACCACTAATAAGTATCTTATATAGTAAATATTATCACAAAAACCGTTAAAATATGTATCTGAAACCTATAAATGTATGAAAACTTAGAGAGCGATTTCACACGCACTCACGCGCCTAATCGTAATGCCAGATCGTCGCAGTGGCAGCTTTGCTTACGGAACTGTTTACATATACATCTGGAAACTTACGTCATGTGCTGTGGTATGCGGTCGCACCACAAACAACAAAATAGGAGCTTCTCATTTGATGCAATCGGCAGGTAAGAAGTAGTACTACTCAAGTTTTAGGTATCGAAAATTCAACTGTAGGCCGGTTCTGGTGTCTTGCAGTTGATAGAGGACCTTGGAACATGTCTGTCTTTTTACCCCCCTCCGCCCTCGTAAGATGACTGTCTACGTACACCCGCCACCCCCCCCCCCCCCTCGTAATATGTCTGTCTACCTACTCACGCCTTCTGAAAATGTGTGTCTACCCACTTCCCCCTCAGAAGATGACTCTCTACTTATCCCCCCAACTGGAAAACGTCAGTTTTCCCACCCCCTCCCCCGCCTCAGAAGATGACTGTCTACCTACACACCCTCGGAAGATACCTGTCTACCTAACCCCCCCCCCCCCCCCTCGTTTGGAACATGTCTGCCTACCTACCAGCCTCTCAAAATATGTCTTTCTATCTACATCCCCCACCCCCCTCAGAAGATCACTCACTACCTACTCCGCACGTGGATGATGTCTGTCTCCCTAACCCACCCTTCAGAAGATGTTTGCCTACCTACTACTCCATGGAAGATGTCTCTATACATACCACCTATCGGGTGATGTTTGTCTACTCGCCCCCCCCCCCCACCCCATAAGATGCCAATCTAACATCCCCCCCTGTGAAGATGCCTATCTATCGCCTAGCTCGGAAGCTACCCCAACTCAGAAGATTCCTATCTACCTGCACTTGGAAGATGACTATCTCTCCATCACCTTCAGAAGACTCTTATCTACCCCCTCAGAAGATGGCTGTCTACATACCCCACCCTCAGAATATGACTCTCTCTGATCTCCCACCCTATCTGTCTGTCTACCATTCTCACACATCGAGAGAGGTGGTACAGTGGTTAGCACACTGGACTCGCATTCGGGAGGACGACGGTTCAATCCCGTCTCCGGCCATACTGATTTAGGTTTTCCGTGATTACCCTAAATCGTTTCAGGCAAATGCCGGGATAGTTCCTTTGAAAGGGCACGGCCAATTTCTTTCCCAATCCTTCCCTAACCCGAGCTTGCGCTCCGTCTCTAATGACCTCGTTGTCGACGGGACGTTAAACACTAACCACCACCACCACCATTCTCACAATCAGAAACTGTCTGTCTACCTACCTCCCCCCCCCCCCCCGAAGATGTTTGCCTATCTGCCTAGGTACCGCCATTTAGATGGTGTCTGCCTACCTTCACCCACTTCAAAAGATGTGTAACTGACTACCCCACCTCCGAAGATCTCTGTCAAACCCTCCTCCCATCCCTGGAGGATGTATGTGTGCAGACCCCCCTCTTGGAAGACATTTGACAACCGAAAAAACCGCTTTGGAAGATGTATGACTTCCTACCACTACCCTCGGAAGGTGTATGTCTAGCTAGCACACCCTCGAAGATGCCTGTCTATCTACCGAACCGCGGTATATGCCTGCCTCACCCTGTCAGAATATGTCTGTCTACATACCCCACATGGAAGATGTCTGTCTACTTACCCCCCCCCCCCCCCCTTGGAAGATGTTTGTCTACCTAGCCCCTCTTGGAAGATGTCTGCCCACATAAACACACACTCGGAATATGTATGACTAGCCACCACTCCCCTCGGAACATGTGTGTCTACCTACCCCACTTCCGGACATGTCTCTCTACCTACGCCCCCACTCATAAGTTGTGTGTCTACCAACCCGCCATTTGAAGATGTCTGTCAACCTGGCCCTCCCTCAGAAAATGTCTGTCTACCTGCCCACCTTGGAATATTTATGTCTACCAAAACCCGGAGGATGTCTGTCTACCCAACACTCCCCTCAGAAGATGATTGTCTACCTACCCCCGGAAGATTTCAGTCTACCTGCACCCCCTCACTTCTGAAAGATGCCTGTCAATCAACCCCTCCAACAGAAAATGTCTGTCTACCTACTGCCCCTCGAAAGTTGTATGTCTATCACCCCTCCTCGGGAGATGTCTGTCTACCTACCCCCCTTCAGAAGATGTCTATCTACCTACCCTCCACCCCCTCGGTAAATGCCTGTCTACCCAACCCCCTCTCGGGAAAAGTATGTCTATCTATCCCCACTCGGAAGATGGCTGTCTACCTACCACCTCCCTCGGAATATGTCTGTATATCTAACCCGACCTCGGAATATGATTTTCCACCTACTGCATGGGAGATGTCAGTCCACCTGCACCCCACTTTGTAAAATGCCTGTCTACTTTCCACCCCTTTGGAAGATGTCTATCATCCCACCTCGGAAGATGTCTGTCTACCTACCCCCCTCTGAACATGATTGCCTACTGAACCACAACTCAGAAGATGATTGTCTACTGACCACCCAGAAGATGGAAGCCTACCTGCCCCCTCCCACTACAACAGAAGATGACCATACATCTAACCCCCTTGGTGGATGTCTGTTAATCTCCCCCCCCCTTGGAGGACTTTGTCTTCCTACCCCCTCGGAAGATGTATGTATTCCATTCGCCCCTCAGAAGATGTCTATCTTCCAACCCCCCTCAGATGATTTTTGTCTACCTACCCTGCCTTGGTATATGTATGTCTTCCTACACCCCCTCATACAATGTCTGCATACCTACCCCCCTCGGAAGAAGTTTATCATCCCTCTGTTGGAGATTTTCTGTCTACCTTGCCCCCCCCCCCCCCCTCGGAAGATATATGTCTTCATATCCTCTACCCTTGGTGCCTACATACTCAACCTCAGAAGATGTCTACCAACCTACCCCACCTTATAAGAAATCTTTCTACCTACCCCCCCCCCCTCTTAATATCTGTGTCTACCCCTCGTAAAATGTCTATCTTTCCCAGTTGGAAAGATGTCTATCATCCCACTCTTAGAAGGTGTCTGTCTACCTATCCTCCCACTCTGAAGATGTCTGTGTACCTACCCTCCCTCAGGAGATATCGGTCTAATTGCCCACCGGGACTATGTCTATCTATATACTCTCAGCCTTGGAAAATACGTGCCTACTTACTCCACCCCCTGTAAGATATCTGTCTACCTACAACCTGCCCTCGGAAACTGTCTGTCTACATACACCCTCTAATAAGATGTCTGTCTACCTACCCCACACTGTCTGTCTTCCTACCCCAACCATCCTCGGAAGATGTATGTCTACCTACCCCTCCTTGGAAAATGCCTGTCTACCTAAATCTTGCTTGGAAAATATCTGTCTGCCTACCCCCCATCCTTGGAAGGTGTCTGTCCACCAACTCTCCTGTCGGAAGATGTATGGCTACCTAACCCCCCTCAGAAGATGTCTGTCCATCTATCTGCCTGTGGGATGTGTATGTCTACCTAACTACCTTAGACAATGTCAGTCTACATACCCCCCTCGGAAGATACCTGTCTACCAATACTCCTCTACATGCCAAAACTAATAATAAGATAGCTGCCAACCTAACCCACTTCAGAAGGTCTCTGTTTATGCACCCAAACTGAACATGTATGTCTATCTACCCCCCAGAAGTTGTCTGTCTACCTGCCCCCTCAGAAAATGTCAGTCGACCTACCCCCCCTTGGAAGATTTCTGTCTACCTATAACACCTCACGGAAAATATCTGTCTACCAGCCCCCTCTCAGAAGATGTCTCTCTACCTACCACCCCCCTCAGAAGTAGTATATCTATCTACCCTACCCTTGAAACATGTCTGTCTACCTACCCCCCCCCCCCAGTCAGCAGATGTCTGTCTACCACCTACATAAGTTGTCTATCTACACCCGCTCGGAAGATGTCTGTCCAATACACCACCCTCAGAAGATATCTGTCCTACCCCTCTCGAAAATGTTAGTCTACCTACACCCCAGATAATGAATGTCTACCAACCCCACCTCGGAAGATGATTGTCTACCTACCCCATAGAAGATGTGTTTACCTACCACCACTCGTAGTATGTGTGTTTACCTACCCCCATTGGAAAATATCGGTCTACCAACCGCCCTTGAAGATGTATGCCTACATACCCAACACCCTCGGAAGACGTCTGGCTACCTAGCTCCCCCTACGAAGATATCTGCCTTCATACCCACTTCTATTGGAAGATGTCTGTCAACATACCCAAATTCAGAAAACGACTGCCTACCTACCCCACCTCAGAAGATGTCTGCCTACCAACCACCCCTCGGAATATGTATGTCTACCTACACTCATTCGGAATATTGCTTTCTACCACCCCTCCCTCTGAACATGTCTATCTCCCTCCCTCCCTCAGAACATGTCTATCTACCAACATCCCCCACCTCCTATGAAGTCTCTCTCACTACCCCCCACCCCCTCCCCCCTTCGAAAGTGACACCCTACCTACCATCCTCAGGAAATGTCAGTCTTCCTACTCCCCATACCTCAGAAGGTGTGTCTAACTATCCCCATGGACAATGTCTGTCTACATACCCCAAGCCTCAGAAAATACTTGTCTAACTACACCCCCTCAGATTATTTCTGTCTACCTACAACCCAGCCTCGGATAATGTCTGTCTACCTACCCCCTCACTAATTGTCTCTCTACCTACGCTACCTTAGAAGATGTCTGTCTACATATCCCTCATCCTCTGAAGCTGTATGTCTACTACCCCTGCTCAGAAGATATCTGTCTACTTAAAAAAACCCTCAGAACATGTCTGTCTAACAACCCCCCCCCCCCTCAGTTGTCTGTCTACCTACCCCCTTGAAGATGTCTGTCTACCTACCCCCAGTAAAACATCTCTGTACCCATCTTCCCCTCAGAAAATGATTGTCTACCTACCCCTGTATGTAAGATGTCTCACTACCTACCCCACCCCTTCGGGAAATGTCTGTCTATCTACCCCATCCACTCATGGAAGATGCTTATCTAATCACCTTGGAAGATGCCTTTCTACCCCAGCTCAGAAATTGTTTATCTACCCCCCTCCTCAGAAGATGTCGGCCAGTGTACCACCCCTTCAGAAAATGTCTATCTACCACCCTTGGAAGATGTATGTCTGTCTACCCCTTCAAAGATATATGTCTACCTGCCCAACTCGGAAAATGTCCGTCAATGTGCCCCCCTTTGGAAAATGTCTAACATCACCAAACTCAGTAGATGTGTGTCTATCTGTCCCACACCCTCGGAAGATGTCTGTATTTCCAGCCCATCTCAGAAGAAGTATGTTTACCAACTTTACATCAGGAGAAGTCTGTCCAACTACCCCCTAGGAAGGTCTCTGTCTCCCTACCCCCTCTTGGAAGATACCTCTCTACCTACAAAACCCCTCAGAAAATGTCTGTCTACCTACCCCCTCAGAAGGTTTCTGTCTACCTACACCTCCTCAGATGATGTCTATCTACCTACCCCCCCCCCTCATCCTCAGAAGACGTATGTCTACCTACCATCCTCAGAAGATGTCTGTCTACCTAACCACCCCCCCAGAAGATTTCTGTCTATCTACTGCCTCCCTTAGAAGAAGTCTGTTACCAACACACCCATCAGAAGATGTCAGTCTACCAATCCCCACCTCAGAAGATGTCAGTCTTACCCCCCCCCTTGGAAAAAGTCTATCAACCTCCCTCATCAGATGTCCATCTACCACCCCATCAGAAGATGTCTGTCAACATACCCCCAGAAGATGGCACTTTTCCCAACCACAATCAGAAGATGTTTGTCTACCTGCCCTTCTGCTATAGGAAGATTACCTATCAGCCCTCAGAATATGTCTGTCTACCTAAATTCCCTCAGAAGATGCCTTACTACCAACCATCCCCCTTAAGGAAAAGTCTGTCTATCTACCCCCCCCCCCCTCGGAGGAATTTCTATCTAACCCCTAACTAGAAGTCTGTCTACCTATACCCCCTATCTAAGGTGTCTGTCTACATACCCAACCTCCAAAGATGACTGTCTACCTCCCGCCCTCAAAAACGTTGGTGTACCCATCTTCCCCCTCAGAAGATGATTGTCTACCTACTCCCATGTGCTAGATGTCCCTCTACCTGCCTCCCTTTGGAAGATGTCTGTCTAACTGCCCGCTCCACCCACAAAGATGCCTTTCTAATACTGGCAGAACATGTCTATCAAACCCCCTCAGATGATGTCTGTCTACCCACCCCCGGAAGAGGTCTGTGTACCCATCCCCCTCAGAAGATGATTGTCTACCTACCCCCGTACAGAAGATGCCAGTCTACTTACACCCCTTTCCGAAAATGTCTGTCTACCTACCCCATCCACGCACGGAAGATTCCTATCTACCCATCTTGGACGATGCCTTTCTACCCCAACTCAGAAATGTCTATCTACCACCATCTCAGAAGATGTCTGTCTACCTACCCCCCATTGAATATATCTGCCTACCCAACCCATCTTTGGAAGATGATTGGCTACCTACCCCATGGAAGATGTCAGGCAACCTGCCCGCTCACTTAGGAAGATGCCTACCTCCCCCTTGGAAGTGGTCTATTTTCCACCACTCAGAAGATGTCTGTCTAACTACCCCCTCTGAATGTATATGTCTGTCAACTATGTCTGTTTACCTACTCCCATAAGATGTCTATCATCCCCCTCAGAAGGTATCTTCCTATATACTCCCTCCCCTTGGAAGATGTCTGTCTACATACCCAAACTAAGATGACGTCTGCCAACCTACTCCCCCACAGAAGATGTCTGTCTACCCACCACCCTTGGAACATCTATGTCTTTCTACTCCCCGGAAGATGTCTGTCAGTCTGCCCAACTTGGAACATGTCTGTCTATGTGCCCTCCTTCGGAAGATGTCTATCATCCCCAGCCTCAGAAGAATTATGTCTATTTGTCCCGCACCAACAGTAGACGTCTGTGTACCTACCCCCTTAAGAAGAAGTCTGTTTACCAACCCCCCATCAGGAGATTCTCAAACCACCCACCAGGAAAGTCTCTGTCTACCTATCCCCCCCCCCCCCCTTTGGGAGATATCTGTCTACCTACAACACAACTCGGTAAATGTCTGTCTACCTACCTCTCAGAAGATGTCTGTTTATCCACACCTCCACAGATGATGTCTATCTACCTACCCCCTGCCCCCATCCTCCGAGGATGTCTGTCTACCTACACCCTCCGAAGATTTCTGTCTACCTACCCCCCTTGGAAGATGTTGGTCTACTTACCCCTCTAGATGATGTCTGTCTAAGTACACCCATCAGAAGATGGCTGTCTACCAACCCACCAATGGGAGATGTCTGTCAACAAACCCCCTCGAAAGGTGCCTTTCTGCCTACCCCCTCAGAAGATTGTCTACCTACGAACACTCAGAAAATGTATGTATACCTACCCCCCCCCCCCCCCCTCGGAAGAAGTCTGTCTAATTATTCCCCACCCCTTGGTAATTTCTGTCTACATACCACTCCCTTGCAAGATGTCTGTCTACCTACTCCCTCTTGAAAGATATCTGTTTACCTACATCTTCTGTGGGGAGGTAGGAAGACACACATCTTCCACGAGGGGTAGGTAGACAGACATATTCCAAAGCAGGGTACATGGTCAGACATCTTCTGAATGGTGGTAGGTAGACAGACATCTTCCAAGAGGGGGGAGAGACAGCTTCTGTGGTGATAATGGTAGACAAACAATTCCAAGGAGGGGTAGTAAGACAGACATCTTCTGAGGGGTTGTTTCTTAGTCATACGTCTTCAAGGGGGAGGCTTGGTAGACCGACATTTTCCAAGGGGGGAGACATTTTTCGATTGGGGCCAGATAGGGGAGGTAGACATTTTCCGGGGGGGGGGGGGGAGATATTTTCGAGGGGGAGAGTAGATTGACATCTTCTGGGAGGGGGGAGATAGTATTCTTCCATGGGGGAAGGTGAGTAGTCAGACATCTTCAAAGGTTGGGGGGGGGGGGGGTCAGTAGACAGACATCTTCCAAGAAATGTCGGTAAGTAGACAGACATCTTCTGTGGGGAGTGATGGTATGTACACTTACGTCTTCTGATGGGTTCGGGTAGATAAACAGGCATCTTTCATGAAGGGGGGATAGAGCTCCTCGAAGATGGGGTGTAGATATCTTTGGCAAGGAGGGTAGATAGACATAATCAGAGAGGGGTTTAGATATATTTCTTCCATAGTGGGGATAGATAGACTTGTCCGGAGTTTGTGAGGTAGACAGACATACAGACATCTTCCTAGAATTTGGAGGTAGACAAACATATACAGAATGGGCAGTAGACACATTCCAAATGAAGGAAGGCTGTAGAACTCTTCTGAGTCTAGGATAAATGTTCTCTGAGAGGAGGGGATAGATGGAAATCTTAACAGGGGTGGGGTAGGTAGACATACATATTCTGAGAGGAGGGGGTTGATAGACAGGCATCTTTCATGAGGTGAGTTATAGACATCCGCGTGGGGGATAGACATCTTCTGAGGTGGGGGTAGATACACCTCTTCCGAGGAAGGTATGGATAGATAATCTTATGAGGTGGGTGTTGGTAGGCATCAGCTGAAGGGAGCTAGATTGGCATCTTCCGATGTGGAAGGGTTTAGGTAGGCATTTTTAGAGGGAGGGATTTCATCCCAGGGGTTTAGATAGGCATCTTCCAAGTGGGTGTAGAATGACATCTCAGAGAGGGGGTAGACAAAATCTTCCGAGAGGGGGTAGGTAGAAAGACATCTTTGGATGGGAGAGTAGGTAAGCAGACATCTTTTGAGTGGGGTTGGTAAACTGACATCTTCCAAAGGGGCAAGGTAGACAGATAGTTTCTGAGGGTGGGGCATAGGTAGACTGACACTTTCCGATGTGTGGTAAGTAGAATTACATCTTCTGAAGTGATGGGGTAGGTAGACAGACATTTTCCGAAGGGGTGTAGGTTTACAGACATATACCTAGGGGGAAGGTAGACAGACATGTCCTGAGTGGTGGTAGGTAGACAGCCATCTTCCAGTTGGGTAGGTACACAGACATCATCCAAGGGGGTTAGAAGGACAGACATTTTCCATGTGGGGGTTGGTAGACATAAATCATCTGAGGGGGCAGAGACATCTTTTGAGGGGAGGGTACATAGACGGACATCTTCAGAGAGGAGGTAGTCATCCTCCGAGAGGGAGATAGTCATCCTCCGAGAGGGGGAGTAGATGTCTTCCAAGATGGGAGGCAGTTGTACATCTTCCACTGGTCTTAGCTAGGCAGACATCTTCTGAGGGAGGGTATGTAGACAGACATCTTCTGAGGGGGATAACGTCGACAGTCATCTTCTGATCGGGGTGGGTGGGTAGACAGACATCTTCCGAGTGGTGGTAGGTATGGAGGCATCTTCTGAGGCTGGATTCGGTAGACAGGCATCTTCCAAGGGGGGGGTGTTGGAAGACAGATATCTTTCAAGGGGTGGGAAACATCTTCTAAAGGATGCAGTTTGGTAGACAGTATCCTCCGAGAGGGGCCTAGACATTCTGTGAGGGAGATAACGTCGACAGTCATCTTCTGATGGGGGTGGGTAGGTAGAAAGACATCTTCCGAGGAGTGTTAGGTATGGAGACATCTTCTGAGCCTGGGTGCGGTAGAAAGACATCTTCCAAGGGGGGGAAGGGGGGTGTTGGAAGACAGACATCTTCCAAGGGGTGGGAAGCACCTTCTAAAGGATGCAGTTTGGTAGACAGACATCCTACGAGAGAGGATGTAGACATTCTCAGATGGGGAGTGTATATCTTCTGAGAGGAGTGGTAGATTGACATATTCCGAGAGGGGGGAGATACTTTTCTTCCATGGCGGCAATAGATACATATCTTCCCAGAGGAGTACATAGATAGACATGTTTAAATGTGTGGTGAATGTAGACAGACAACTTTCGAGAAAGGGGGGGTAGGTATACAGACATCCTCAGAGGGGGTGGGTTGGGAGACAGACATCTTCCGAGATAGGGATAAGATAGAGACAAATCATTCAAGGTGTGGTAGATAAATATACAGATTCTGAGGGGTTTAGGTAAACATTCATATTATGACGGGTTGTGGGTGTAGGTAGACAGAAACCATCCGAGGAAGGGTATTTAGGCAGATAACATCTGAGAGGGGTTATGAAGACTGACATCTTCTGAGGGGTTGTAGGAGGACAGACGTCTTCCAAGTGGAGGGTTGGTAGACAGACATCTTCAGATGTGGGGTGGGGTAGGTAGCCAGACATCTTCCAATAGGAGGTTGGTAGGCAGACATATCATGTGAGGGGATGGTTGTAGACAGCCTTCTTCTGATGGGTGGGTGGGTAGACTGACATCTTCCATGATGGGGCGTAGGCAGAGAGACATTGTCCGAGGCAGGGTGACTATAGACATTTTTTGAGAGTGGGGGAGTTAGACAGACTTCTTCTGGGGGGTTGTAGGTAAACTGACCTCTTCAGAGGGGTGGTGTAGAATGACATTTGCCAAGAGCGGTAGGTAGAGAGACATTTTCAAATGGTGGAAAGTAGACAACATCTTCTGATGAGTGTAGGTAGACAGACATCTTCTGAGGGGGATGTGTAGATGGACATACATCTTCCGATGGTTGGTGGGTACATAGACAGACATATTCCAATGGGTGCGGTAGGTAGACAAACATCTTCCAAGTGCGGGCGTCATAGATAGATATCATACAAAAGTTCATGTAGGTAGACACACATCTTCTGAGGGGGTGTAGGGAGACAGACATTTTCCGAGGGGTGTACATAGACATACATTTTCCAAGTGGGGTCTAGGTAGACAGACATCTTCAGATGAGGGGGTAATTAGACAATCATCTTCTGGGGTAGGTAGACAGACATATTCAGAAGTATGGGTTGGTAGACAATACTTTATGACTGGAGGGATGTAGAGAGACATCTTCCAAGGGGTGTAAGTAGGTAGACAGACCTCTTCCGAAGCAGAGGTGTTGGTAAACAGACAATTATCATGGACAGGGTTAGGTAGGCAGACATCTTCCCAGTGAAGTTTTGTAGACAGGCATCTTCCGACGAAGGGTTAGGTAAACTGACACCTTCTGAGGCAGGGTAGGTAGATAGTCATCTTCAGAGGGGTGTTTGGTATACAGACATCTTCCGAATGGGTGTAGGTATACAGACATATACCTAAGGGGGAGGTAGACAGACATCATGGGAGTGGGGGTACATAGACAGACAGGTGGGTAGGTATACTGACATCTTCCGAGGGGGATTAGGAGGACAGACATTTTCCATTTGAGGGTTGATAGACTTACATCATCTGAGGGAGGAGAAATATCTTTCGAGAGGAGGGTATGTAGACAGACATCTTCAGAGAGAGGGTAGACATCATCCGAGAGGGAGGTAGTCATCCTCCAAGACAGGGGTAGATATCTTCCTAGAGGGGTGTAAATAAATATCTTCCAAGATGCGAGGTAGATGGACCTCTTCCGAGGGTTTTAGGTAGGCAGACATGTTCCGAGGCGTGGCATGTAGACATACACCTTCTGAGGGGAATAAGGTCATCTTCTTATGGGAAATGGATAGGTAGACAGACATATTCCAAGGGAGGGGGGGGTAGGTTAGGAGGAGATATATTCTGAGGGTGAGTTCAGTACACAGACATCTTCTGCGGGGGTGTTCATTGTAGACAGACATCTTTCAAAGGGGGTGAGACATCTTCCAAAGTATGCGTTTTGGTATACAGACAGCCTCCAAGAGGGGTGTGGACATTCTCTGATGTGGGAGTAGATATCTTCCCAGAGGAGTGGTAGTTTAACAACTTCCGGGAGGGGGGGGGGGGGGGGGGTAGGCAGACAGATATCCTCAGAGGTAGGGGTAGGGAGACAGATATCTCCCACAGGAGGGATAAAATCGAATCATTTGAAGGGGGTAGATAGGCATACATCTTCTGAGGGGTTTAGGTAGACATTCATCTTATGACAGGGGAAGGGGGTAGGTAGACAGATCATGCGGGGGGGGGGGGGGGCATATGTAGACAGATATCTTACGAGAGGGGGGTAGGTAGGCAGACATATTCTGAAGAGTTGTAGGAGGACGGACATATTCCAAGGGGGTAGGTAGACAGGCATCTACAGAGGGGGGTTAGGTAGACAGTCGTCATCAGAGGTGTATAGGTAGACAGACATCTTCTAAGGGGTTTGGTAACCGACATTTCCTAAGGAGTGGCAGGTAGACAAACTTTTTCCGAGTGTGGGTGGGTATGTAGACAGACACCTGTAAGGAATTGTAGGCTGACAGACAACCTTTGTGATAGATGGTAGGTAGGCAGAAATATTCTGAAGGGAGGGTTGGAAAACATATATCTTCCAATGGGAGGGGTAGGTAGTCATACATCTTCTGAGGGCTGGGTTTAGGTATACAGAGATCTTTCCAAGGGGGGGCAGGTAAGTAGACAGACATATACTCAGGGTAGGGGGATGAGAGACAGACATTTTCCGAGGGGGAGGGGTAGGTAGACAGACATCTTCTGATGGTTGGGTAGGTAGACAGACATCTTCCGGGATGGATAGCTAATCGGACATGGTTTGAGGGAGCTTAGGTAGACAGACATTTCCGATGGGGAGTGTAGGTAGACAGACATATTCCAAGGGTGGGGAGATGAGAGACAGACATTTTCTGATGTGGAGATAGGTAGACAGACGTCTTCTGAGGGGTTGTAGGTAGACAGACATCTTCCAAGCGGGAGCTGTAGGTAGACAGACATCTTCAGAAGGAGATTGTAGGTTGATGGACATATTTTGTGCAGGTAATGATAGATAAACAAATTCCAAGGGGTGGTAGTTTAACAGATATCTTCCCAGGGGGGCTGAGTAGATAGACAGACATCATCCAACGTGGGTAGACAGACATATTCCAGGTGGAGTAGACATCCTCCAAGGGGTAGACATCTTCGAATGGTGGTGAGGGTAGGTAGACAGACATCCTATGAGAGTGGGGTTAGAGATTCTCTGAGAGGGGGGTGTAGATAGCTACCGAGAGTGGAGGTAGATAGACATATTCCAAGTGGGGGGGGGTTGGATAGAAATCTTCCGGGGGTTGAAATTTGGCAGTTGGTAGACTGGGCTCTTCTGAGACTGTGTTTGGAAGACATTTTCCGAGGTGGGAGGTAGACAGATATATTCCGAGGCAGTTGGTAGGTAGACAGACTAATTCCAGGGTGGTTGGTATGCTGACAGACATCTTCTGAGGGGGGGGGGGGTAGACAGACATCGCCTGAGGGGCTGGAAGACACCTTCCAAAGTTTGGGGGTCGCTAGACATCTTCCGAGACAGGGGTAAACAACTTCCGAGTGGGGGGGCTGAGTAGGGGTTGGGATAGGTCGACAGACAAATTCCGAGAGGGCAGGTAGGTAGATAGACATCTCCTTAGTGTGGGGGGGGGGGGGGTTGAGAGACATCTTTCAGGGTGATAGACATCTTACGAGGTGGGGAGAGAGTTTTTGTGGGGGTGTAGATAGACATCTTCACAGGGTGAGGTAGGTGGACAAACATCTTCCTTAGGGGGGTGACGTAGGCAGACATCTGCCGAGGGGGTAGGTAGATAGACATCTCCTGTGGAGAGTTACGTAGACTGACATTTTCTAACGAGGCAAGTAGGTAGAATTACATATTAGGTGGTGGGGCGATGAGAGACAGACAGCTTTCGATGGGGTAGAGGTAGTATGAAATCTTCCGATGTGGGAGGTGTAGGTAGATATCTTCTGGGAGGGGTGGGTACACAGACATCTCCCGAGGGGTGGGGTAGGTAGACATTCATATTCTGTGGGGAGGGGTAGGTAGTCATACATATTCTAAGGGGAGGGGGTTTAGGTAGACAGACATATTCCAAGGGTGTGGGTAGGTATACAGACATCATCTGAGGGGGGAGGGGAGGTGCAGGTTGACAGAGATCTTCCATGGATGGGTAGCTCGGTAGATATCTTCTGAGGGGGATAGATAGGCATATTTCGAAGGTGGGGTAGATAGGCACCTTCCCAAGGGGGGGGGGGGGCAGATCATCATGTGTGTGACGTCACGTGAGCTGCACTGCTGTTGAAATAGCTTGTTAATGTTTTATAAATTTTAGACTTCATTTACGTATTTTAAAGTTTTTTTGTGTTATTATTTTTGCCGTAAAAGCAAATTATTTGTGGATATTCATTTATCTCAGTCTTTCTTCCTGTGGTATTGACTCGAGTGGTCTATTATTTGTGAGTGTGCTTTCATGGTTCGTCTAAGCCTCGCGCCTCATCAGTGTGTTTACATTTTGCGGCGTGCACTGCCTCTGTAGCGGTTATAAGTTAAGTACTGACGAACTTGTTTGTGCTCTGTAATACAGTTATTAAACTGAATAGATTGCAGTGGTGTTGCTTGCCATTTTTGGCGAAATAATGACTTAATAAACTCTTGTAATCGTTCGCTCGCTGTGTTTTATAGAGTTTTCAGTGTGTTGAAGTCGTTTAGTAAATTTCGTGCTTTAGTTTTCAACTGGCGTTTAGTTTAAATTTTTTGGTTTTAGCCAATAATTTTGTGAAGTTTTGCTGGTATTGGTATCGGCTGTGTTGTAGTAGTGTTAATACAAGAAGCTGCTTTCTTAGTAGACAGAGAATTTCGAGACCATAGTTGTTAGTTCTTAAATAGTGCTGCTTTTGTAACTGAACTTTGGTAACGTAAACGTATAGTTTTTTTTAGTAACTGTAAAATTTTATCGTGAGTGAGAAGTGATGGCTATGTCGTAGGTTTGTGAGTAGTGGATTACGCTGTGGGATTTGTTCAAAGTATTTTCATTGGGGGGAATGCAGTGGGGAAGCCAGTGGTCATTTGAGGGTGATCCTGTCCTGGGAATGTAGAATCTGTAGTAGAAACAAGTTAATAGAGGAGCAGGAGCGTAAGATCTGTGCCCTTCAGGTGCAGTTACAATGCGCAAAGGAGGAACTAGATAAGTTGAGGAGGGTGAAGGGTGCTGGGGAATGGGAACTGGCAGGTGACAAGAAGATAGATAGGAAAAGGAGGTAGTCAGACAGTTTTACTTTGCATACATGCAATAGATACGACAAACTGTCAAAGTTGAGCGGAGAGGAGCCTCGTGTAGCTGTATATGGAGGTAACTTGCAGCCGTCCTCAGCAATTAGGAGGCCTAGGTTCTGCTGCTAGGTAGTTACCGGGTAGAGGTGTGGGCCAGCATTTGCAAGAAGTTTTGTGGAGTGAGTACCAGGTCACAAGCATTGTGAAGCCTAATGCAGGGTTGGCTCAGGTGGCTGAAAGCATAGGGGAGTTATGTAAGAATTTTACAAAGGAGGATCAGGTAGTGATAGTGGGTGGTGCTGGGAGCAGTCACAATAGGGACAGGGGGTATGATGTCAGTGGTGACTTGGTTAAGATAGCTACTCAAACTGGTGGCACTAATGTGCTTTTCGTGCAACTGTTTCAGCATAATGATCGGGCACACCTTAATGCGGCTGTTGGGCGCGTAATTGTGGGGCTGGGGAGTGCACTGATGGGAGAGGGCATGGATCACATCTCAGTGGTGCCAGTTGGGTCTATCAGTAGATGGGGTTTCACTAGGCATGGCCTTCCCCTCAATAGGTATGCGAAGGAGAGGCTACCTAAGCTTATAGGTGACAGTGTAGTGGGTGGTGGTGGCGGTAGTGGTGTCACTCATGGAAAAATTCCTGTAGTAGTTGGTGTTAGAGCTGCACCTTTTTAATACTGAAGTCAGCTGATTGGTATACCTGCTTAAAGGAAGTGCTTCTAAGTTTCAAAAATGGTTCTAATGGCTCTGAGCACTATGCAAATTAACATATGGGGTCATCAGTCGCCTAGAACTTAGAACTAATTAAACCTAACTAACCTAAGGACATCACACACATCCATGCCCGAGGCAGGATTCGAACGTGCGACCGTAGCAGTCGCGCGGTTCCGAACTGAGCGCCTAGAACCGCAAGACCACCGCGGCCGGCGTGCCTCTAAGGGCTCTCCTCCAGAGGATGTAATGTTTCCAAGTAGAGAAGGAATTGGCATATTTCATCAGAATATAAGAGTTATTAGGGATAAAGTTAGTGAACTGCTAACAGATGTTAACGCTGAAATTATTTGTATATCAGAGCACCACTTCAATAAATTGATAATTTATAGGCTTCCTTTACCAGGCTACATATTAGCTGGCTGTTTCTCAAGGAGTTTCTTGCGGGGTGGGGAGGTGTCACCGTACATAAAAAACAGTACGTTATTTGAGTCCATAGACTTATCACGACACTGCACTGAACAGATATTTGAAAGTTGTGCAGCATTTGTTGAATTTAGTGAAACTCAACTTCTAATTGCTTGTGTTTATAGGGCCTCCAACTCCAACTTCAGAGCATTTTTGCTTAAGCTAGAGAGGGTTCTTGATTCACTTTGTAGGAAGTACCAGCAAGTAGTTATATGTGGGGGACTTCAATATTAATTTTGTATATGATTGTGCAAGAAAAAGGGGGGTTGGGTTGTTTGGGGAAGGAGACCAGACAGCGATGTCATTGGTCTCATCGGATTAGGGAAGGATGGGGAAGGAAGTCGGCCATGCCCTTTGAGAGGAACTAACCCAGAATTTGCCGGGAGTGATTTAGGGAAATCACGGAAAACCTGAATCAATATGGCTGAACGCGGGACTGAACCGTCGTCCTCCCGAATGTGAGTCCAGTGCCTTAACCACTGCGCCACCTCGCTCGGTCCCAAGAAAAATGATGTTGGTAGATCACCTAAATTCATATGATCTGATGCCAACTGTGTTTTTTTTTCAAACTAGGGTGCAGGCGAATAGTAGCACGGTCATAGACAATATTTTTATTCGTTCCTCAATACTAGATGGGCATCCTGTTAGTAAAAGTGTGAATGGCCTTTCAGACCATAATGCACAAATTTTAACACTAAAAGGTTTTTGTACTCAACTCAATGTCATATTTAGTTACAAAGAACGTAGGAAAGTCAATCCAACAGCAATAGAGTGTTTTTTAAAACTTGTCAAGGAACAAGAGTGGCAAGATGTTTATAGTGCCAATAATACAGATGATAAATACAATGCTTTCCATGGCACATTTCTCATGCTCTTTGAGAGTTGTTTTCCATTAAAACATTCTGAATGGGGTACTAGCAGTAATAGACAGCACAGTTGGCTGACTAGTGGGATAATGATTTCATGTAAAACATAGGGCGAATTATATCAAAATGTTCGAAGTAGTCACAATCAAGCTAAATAAAAATTTAGTTCCAACAGGAAATCATACAAATTTCTTAGCAAATACCTTTCTGAGATTGACGTCTGAAATACTCCTCTGTGATACAAACAAGAGAGAGATTGAGTCAATAACTATATCACTGAAGACTAAGGACTCTCATGGATATGATGGAGTGCCTAGCAGCATGTTAAAGTACTGTGCTGCACATGTTAGCCCTGTATTTAGCCATATTTGCAATTTTTCCTTTAGAACTGGTCAGTTTCCTGACCGATTAAAGTACTCATCAGTAAAGCCGCTTTATGAAAAGGGAGAAAGGGATAATGTAGCTAATTTTAGACCTACTTCTATGCCATCAGTGTTTGCAAAAGTTACCGAAAAGGCTGTGCATGTAAGGTTAATTGATCATTTGATATCACACAATTTGCTGTCAAATGAACAGTTCGGGTTTAGAAGCCGTTTGACAACTGAAAATGATGTATTCTGGCGTACAGACGTACTTTTATGCAAAATCGTAAGGTCCTAGCTCTTGTCCAATGCACCAAAGCCGACAAATAAGGGAATAACCGATAACTAAGACTTGAATAGTACTGCTTCTTACTGGCTATTACATCTTCTTAGAAGATATTTCTGTGTTCTAATAGAATGTTTTCATTTTTTTCCGCATACCGCAACACGCGACATAATTTTGCAGACGATAAATGTAACCGTTTCAGAGAGAAAAGCGGCCAATGTGAAGATGTGGCAATAAAGTCGATTCGATAGCAAATGACGAAAGCGGGCGGATTTCTGAAGTTTTTACTACGTATGAACAGTTTCACATTCTCCCGTGCAACGTGGTTTCCAGACGTCGTTTCATGCTGAATCTTTAGGTCGTCGGTCATGTCCAATGTACCAAAGCCGGCAAATAAGTGAATAACCGATAACTAAAACTTGACTACTACTGCTTGTTACTAGCCGATAACATCTTCTTAGAAGCTTCTTCTGTGACTACTATAGTGCTTTTAGTGACTGCGCATACCGCGGCAAGCGACATAACTTTGTATACGATGAATGTAACCGTTTCAGAGAGAAAAGCCACCAGTGTGACGATCTGTCATTAAGTCGATTCTTATGCAAATGACGAAAACGGGCGGATTTCTCATGGTGTTACTACATATGAAAGCTTTTCTCATTCTCCCGTACAACGTGGCGTACAGACGTACTTACATGCAAAATCTTAAGATCTTAGCTCATGTCCAATGTACCGTTTCAGAGAGAAAAGCGGCCAATATGACGGTCTGACATTAAGTCGATTCGATGGAAAATGTCGAAAACGGGCGGATTTCTCATGTTGTTACTACATATGAACATTTTTTATATTCTCCCGTGCAACGTGGCGTACAGACGTACTCTCATGCATAATCTTAAGGTCCTAGCTCATGTCCAATGCACCAAGGCGGCAAATAAGTGAATAACCGATAACTAAAGCATGTATATTACTGCTTCCTACTTTCGATTATATCTTCTTTGAAGCTTTTTCTGTCTTCTAATATAATGTTTTCAGTTTTTTCCGCACACCCCAACACGCGACATAACTTTACAAACGATAAATGTAACCGTTTCAGAGAGAAAAGTAACCAATATGACGATCTGGCAATAAGTCGATTCAATGGCAAATGTCGAAAACGGGCGGATTTCTCATGTTGTTAGTACATATGAACACTTTTCACATTCTCCCGTGCAACGTGGCGTACAGACGTACTTTCATGCAAAATCTTAAGGTCCTAGCTCATGTCCAACCGTGCGACTGCTAAGGTCGCAGGTTCGAATCCTGAATGGGGCATGGATGTGTGTCATCTCCTTGGGTGAGTTAGGTTTAAGTAGTTCTAAGTTCTAGGGGACTAACGACCTCAGCAGTTGAGTCCCATTGTGCTCAGAGCCATTTGAACTGATGTTCAATGCACCAAAGCCGGCAAATAAGTCAATAGTTTAGTTCTGCTTGCTGCTTTCGATTACATCTTCTTAGAAGCTTTTTTTGTGTTCTAATATGATGTTTTCAGTTTCTTCCGCATATTGCAATAC
Organism: Schistocerca gregaria; assembly: GCF_023897955.1. Lineage (NCBI taxonomy): Eukaryota > Metazoa > Arthropoda > Insecta > Orthoptera > Acrididae > Schistocerca > Schistocerca gregaria. Next base: position 331,170 of record NW_026061759.1, read on the forward strand.
GCGACATACATTTCCAGACGATAAATGTAACTGTTTCAGAGAGAAAAGCGGCTAGTGTGACGATCTGGCATCAAGTCGATTCGATGGCAAATGACGAAAGCGAGTGGATCTCTCAAATTTTTACTACATATGAACAGTTTTCACATTCCCCCGCGCAATGTGATTTCCAGACGTCGTTTCATGCGAAATCTATAGGTCGTCGGTCATGTCCAATATACCAAAGCCGGCAAATAAGTGAATTACCGATAGCTAAATCTTGAATAGTACTGCTTCTTATTGGCGATTACATCTTCTTCGAAGCTTTTTCTGTGTTCTAATATAATGTTTTCAGTTTTTTTCCATACCGCAACACGCGACATAATTTTGTCGACGATGGATGTAACCTGTTCAGAGAGAAAAGCGGCCAATGGGACGATCTGGCAATACATTCGACTCGATAGCAAATGACGAAAGCGATCGGGTTTCTCAGGTTTTTACTACATATGAACACTTTCCACATTCTCCCGTGCAACGTTTCGTACAGACGTACTTTCTTGCAAAATCCTAAGGTCCTAGCTCATGTCCAATGCACAAAAGCCGGAAAATAAGTGAATAAACCGATAACTGAAACTTGAATAGTACTGCTTCTTACTGGCAAATATATCTTTTTTGAAGCTTTTTCTGTATTCTAATATAATGTTTTCAGTTTTTTCCGCATACCGCTACACGTGACATAATTTTGCATACGATAAATGTAACCGTTTCAGAGAGAAAAGCGGCCAATGTTACGATCTGGCATTAAGTCGATTCGAACGCAAATGACGAAAACTGGCGGATTTCTCATGTTGTTACTATTATGTACACCTTTCTCATTCTCCCGTGCAACGTGGCGTACAGACGTACTTTCATGCAAAATCTTAATGTTATAGCTCACGTCCAATGCACCAAAGCTTGCAAATAAGTGAATAACCGATAGCAAAAACTTGAATAGTACTGCTTCCTACTTTCGATTACGTCTTCTTAGAAGCTTTTTTGTGTTCTGATATGATGTTTTCAGTTTTTTCCGCATATTGCAATACGCGACATAAATTTCCAGACGATAAATGTAACTGTTTCAAAGAGAAAAGCGGCCAATGTGAAGATTTGGCAATACATTCAATTCGATAGCAAATGACGAAAGCGATCGGATTTCTCAGGTTTTTACTACATATGAACACTTTCTACATTCTCCCGTGCAACGTGGCGTACAGACGTAATTTCATGCAAAATCCTAAGGTCCTAGCTCATGTCCAATGCAACAAAGCCGCAAATAAGTGAATAACCGATCGCTTAAACTTGAATAGTACTGCTTCCTACTTTCGATTACATCTTCTTGGAAGCTTTTTCTGTGTTCTATTATGATATTTTTAGTTTTTTCCACATATTGCAAACACGTGACACAAATTTCCAGACGATAAATGTAACCGTTTCAGAGAGAAAAGCGGCCAATATGAAGATCTGGCAAATAAGTCGATTCGATAGCAAATGACGAAAGCGGGCGGATTTCTGAGGTTTTTAATACATATGAACACTTTCCACATTCTCCCGTGCAACGTGGCGTACGGACGTACTTTTATGCAAAATCTTAAGGTCCTAGCTCATGCCCATTGCACCAAAGCCGGCAAATAAGTCAATAGTATATTTCTGCTTGGTACTTTCGATTACATCTTCTTAGAAGCTTTTTTGTGATCTAATATGATTTTTTCAGTTTTTTCCTCATATTGCAATACGCGACATAAATTTTCAGACGATAAATGTAATTGTGTCAGAGATAAAAGCGGCCAATGTGAAGATCTGGCAATAAAATAGATTCGGTAGCAAATGACGAAAGCTGGCGGTTTTCTGTAGCTTTTACTACATATGAACAGATTCCACACTCCCCCGTGCAAAGTGGTTTCCAGACGTCGTTTCATGCAAAACTTTAGGTCGTCGGACATGTCCAATGTACCAAAGGCGGAAAATAAGTGAATAACCGACTACTAAATCTTGAATAGTACTGCTTCTTATTGGCGATTACATCTTCTTAGAATGTGCTTCTGTATTATACTATGTTGCTTTTGTGTCGCCACATACCGCGGCAAGCGACCTATCTTTGCAGACGATGAATGTAACCGTTTCAGAGAGAAGAGCGGCCAATGTGGCGATCTGCCATTAAGTCGATTCGATAGCAAATGACGCAAACGGGGGTATTTCTCAGGTTTTTACTACATATGAACACTTTTCACATTTTCATATGCAACGCGTCTGCTAGACCTCCCCTCATGCAAAATCTTAAGGTACTAACTCATGTACAAGGCACCAAAGTCGGTAAAAAATTCAATTATCGGTAATTAAAACTTGAATTGTATTGCTTCTTGCTGGCTACTACATCAACTTAGAAGCTTCTTCTGTGTTCTACTATGGTGCCTTTAGTGTCTCCGCATACCTCAGAACGCGACATAGCTTTGCACACGATAAATGTAACCGTTTCAGAGAGAAGAGCAGCCAATGTGACGATCTGGCATAAAGTAGATTCGATAGCAAATGACGAAAACGAACGGATTTCTCTGGTTTTTACTACATATGAACACTTTCCACATTGTCCAGTGCAACGCGGCTGCTAGACCTCCTTTCATGCAAAATCTTAACGTCCCAGCTCATGGACAAGGCACCAAAACTAGCTAATAAGTCAATAATCGATAACTAAAACTTGAATTGTACTGCATCTTACTGGCTAATACATCAACTTAGAAGCTTCTTCTGTGTTCTACTATGTGCTTTTAGTGTCTCCTTTCACCGCAGCACGCGGCACAGCTTTGCACACGCTAAATGTAACCGTTTCAGTGAGAAGAGCGGCCAATGAGACGATCTGACATTAAGTCGATTCGATAACAAATAACGAAAACGGGAGGATTTCTCAGGTTTTTACTACATATGAAAACTTTTCACATTCTCCCGTGCAACGCGGCTGCTAGACCTAATTTCATGCAAAATCTTAAATTACGAACTCATGACCAAGTCACCAAACCAGGCTAGTGAGTCAATAAACGGTAACTAAAACTAGAATTGTAGTACTCCTTACTACCCGACTATATCAACTTAGAAGCTTTTTCTGTGTTCGACTATGAAGCTTTTAGTGTCACCGCATACTTCAAAACGCTACATAGTTTGGAAGACGATAAATGAAACCGTTTCAGAGATATAAGCCTCCAATGATTCGATCGTTCAATAAGTCGATTCGATAGCAAATGACGAAAACGGGAGGATTTCTGTGGGTTTTACTACATATGAAGACATTTTGCATTCACCCGTGCAACGCGGCTGCTAGTCCTCCCTTCATGCAAAATCTTAAGGTCTTAGCTCATTTCCAAGGCACCGACGAAGGGAAAAACGTCAGTAATCGATAACTAAAACTTGAATTTTACTGCTTCTTACTGGCTATTACATCAACTTAGAAGCTTCTTCTGTGTTCTACTATGGTGCTTTTAGTGTCTCCGCATTCCGCACCGCGCGACTTCGTTTTACACACAATAAATGTAACCGTTTCAGAGAGAAGAGCGGCCAGTGTGACCAACTGACATAAGGTCGATTCGATAGCAAGTGAAGAAAAGGGGCGGATTTCTTAGCTTTTTACTACATATGAACACTTTTATCATTCTCCCGAGCAACGTGGCTGATATTCCTCCCTTCATGCAAAATTAAAAAGGTCCTAGCTCATGTCCAAGGCATCAAAGGCGGCTAAAAAGTCAAAAATCGATAACTAAACTTGAATTGTACTGCTACTTACTGGCTATTACATTAACTTAGAAGCTTATTCTGTGTTCTAATATGGTGCTTTTAGTGTCTCCGCATTCCGCAGCACGCGACATAGCTTTGCACGCGATAAATGTAACCGTTTCAGGAGAAGAGCGGTCAACGTGACCATATGACACTGAGTCGATTCGATTGCAGATGACGAAAACAGGCGGATTTCTTAGGTTTTTACTACATATGAACACTTTTTATATTTTCACGTGCAACGTGGCAGCTAGGCGTCCCTTCATGCAAAATCTTAAGGTCCTAGCTCATGTCCATGGCACCAAAGCCAGCTCCAAAGTCAAAAATCGATAACTAAACTTGAATTGTACTGCTTCTTACTGGCATTTACATGAAATTAGAAACTTCTTCTGTGTTCTTTTATGGGGATTTTAGTGTCTCCGCATCCGCAGCAGGCGACATAGCTTTGCACATGATAAATGTCACTGTTCTACATCTACATCTACATCTACATGACTACTCTGCAATTCACATTTAAGTGCTTGGCAGAGGGTTCATCGAACAACAATCATACTATCTCTCTACTATTCCACTCTCGAACAGCGAGCGGGAAAAACGAACACTTAAACCTTTCTGTTCGAGCTCTGATTTCTCTTATTTTATTTTGATGATGATTCCTACCTATGTAGGTTGGGCTCAACAAAATATTTTCGCATTCGGAAGAGTAAGTTGGTGACTGAAATTTCGTAAAAAGGTCTCGCCGCGACGAAAAACGTCTATGCTGTAATGACTTCCATCCCAACTCGTGTATCATATCTGCCACACTCTCTCCCCTATAACGCGATAATACAAAACGAGCTGCCTTTCTTTGCACCCTCACGATGTCCTCCGTCAATCCCACCTGGTAAGGATCCCACACCGCGCAGCAATATTCTAACAGAGGACGAACGAGTGTAGTGTAAGCTGTCTCTTTAGTGGACTTGTTGCATCTTCTAAGTGTCCTGCCAATGAAACGCAACCTTTGGCTCGCCTTCCCGACAATATTATCTATGTGGTCCTTCCAACTGAAGTTGTTCGTAATTTTAACACCCAGGTACTTAGTTGAATTGACAGCCTTGAGAATTGTACCATTTATCGAGTAATCGAATTCCAACGGATTTCTTTTGGAACTTAAGTGGATCATCTCACACTTTTTTTATTTAGCGTCAACTGCCACCTGACACACCATACAGCAATATTTTCTAAATCGCTTTGCAGCTGATACTGGTCTTCGGATGACCCTACTAGACGGTAAATTACAGCATCATCTGCGAACAGTCCAAGAGAACTGCTCAGATTGTCACCCAGGTCATTTATATAGATCAGGAACAGTAGAGGTCCCAGGACGCTTCCCTGGGGAACACCTGATATCACTTCAGTTTTACTCGATGATTTGCCGTCTATTACTACGAACTGCGACCTTCCTGACAGGAAATCACGAATCCAGTCGCACAACTGAGACGATACCCCATAGCTCCGCAGCTTGATTAGAAGTCGCTTGTGAGGAACGGTGTCAAAAGCTTTCCGGAAATCTAGAAATACGGAATCAACTTGAGATCCCCTGTCGATAGCGGCAATTACTTCGTGCGAATAAAGAGCTAGCTGCGTTGCACAAGAGCGATGTTTTCTGAAGCCATACTGATTACGTGTCAATAGATCGTTCCCTTCGAGGTGATTCATAATGTTTGAATACAGTATATGCTCCAACACCCTACTGCAAACCGACGTCAATGGTATAGGTCTGTAGTTAAATGGATTACTCCTACTACTCTTCTTGAACACTGGTGCGACCTGCGCAATTTTCCAATCTGTAGGTACAGATCTATCGGTGAGCGAGCGGTTGTATATGAGTGCTAAGTAGGGAGCTATAGTATCAGCGTAATCTGAAAGGAACCTAATCGGTATACAATCTGGACCTGAAGACTTGCCCGCATCAAGCGATTTGAGTTGCTTCGCAACCCCTAAGGTATCTACTTCTAAGAAACTCATGCTAGCAGATGTTCGTGTTTCAAATTCTGGAATATTCCATTCGTCTTCCCTGCTGATGGAATTTCGGAAAACTGCGTTCAATAACTCCGCTTTAGCGGCACAGTCGTCGATAACAGTACCATCGGCACTGCGCAGCGAAGGTATTGACTGCGTCTTGCCGCTTGTGTACTTTACATACGACCAGAATTTCTTCGGATTTTCTACCAAATTTCGAGACAATGTTTCGTTGTGGAACCTATTAAAGGCATCTCGCATCGAAGTACGTGCCAAATTTCGCGCGTCTGTAAATTTTAGCCCATCTTCAGGATTTCGCGTTCTTCTGAACTTCGCATGCTTTTTCCGTTGCCTCCTCAACAGCGTTCGGACCTTTTTTTGAGTACCACGGGGGATCCGTTCCATCTCTTACCAATTTATGAGGTATGAATATCTCAATTGCTGTTGCTACTATATCTTTGAATTTGAGCCACATCTCGTCTACATTCGCATAGTCAGTTCGGAAGAAATGGAAATTGTCTTTTAGGAAGGCTTCTAGTGGCACTTTATCCGCTTTTTTAAATAAAATTATTTTGCGTTTGTTTCTGATGGATTTGGAAGAAATGGTATTGAGCCTAGCTACAATGACCTTGTGATCACTAATTCCTGTATCAGTCATGATGCTCTCTATCAGCTCTGGATTGTTTGTGGCCAAGAGGTCAAGTGTGTTTTCGCAACCATTTACAATTCGCGTGGGTTCGTGGACTAACTGCTCGAAATAATTTTCGGAGAATGCATTTAGGACAATCTCGGAAGACGTTTTCTGCCTACCACCGGTTTTGAACAAGTATTTTTGCCAACATACCGAGGGTAGGTTGAGTCCCCACCAACTATAACTGTATGAGTGGGGTATTTATTTGTTACGAGACTCAAACTTTCTCTGAACTGTTCCGCAACTATATCATCGGAGTCTGGGGGTCGGTAGAAGGAGCCAATTATTAACTTAATTCGGCTGTTAAGTATAACCTCCACCCACACCAATTCGCACGGAGTATCTACTTCGACTTCACTACAAGATAAACCACTACTGACAGACACAAACACTCCACCACCAATTCTGCCTAATCTATCTTTCCTGAACACCGTCTGAGACTTCGTAAAAATTTCTGCAGAACTTATTTCAGGCTTTAGCCAGCTTTCTGTACCTATAACTATATCAGCTTCTGTGCTTTCTATTAGCGCTTGAAGCTCAGGGACTTTTCCAGCGCAACTACAACAATTTACAACTAAAATTCCGACTGTTCCTTGATCCAAGCACGTCCTGTAATTGCCAAGCACCCTTTGACATTTCAGCCCATCCCGCACTTTCCCGAGGCCTTCTAACCTAAAAAACCGCCCAGTCCACGCCACACAGCCTCCGCTACCCGTGTAGCCGCCAGCTGAGTGTAGTGAACTCCCGACCTATTCAGCGGAACCCGAAACCCAACCACCCTATGGCGCAAGTCTAGGAATCTGCAGCCAATACAGTCGCAAAACCGTCTGAGCCTCTGATTCAGACCCTCCACCCGGCTCTGCACCAAAGATCTGCAGTCGGTTCTGTCAACGATGCTGAAGATGGTGAGCTCTGCCTTCATCTCGTAAGCAAGACCGGCAGCCTTCACCAAATCAGATAGCCGCTGGAATCCAGAGAGAATTTCCTCAGATCCAAAGCGACTCAATTCATTACTGCCGACATGTGCCACCACCTGCAGCAGGCTGCACCCTGTGCTCTCCATAGCATCCGGAAGGACCCTTTCCACATCAGGAATGACTCCTCCCGGAATGCACACGGAGTGCACACTGGATTTCTTCCCCTCCTTAGCCGCCGTATCCCTAAGGGGCCCCATTACGCGCCTAACATTGGAGCTCCCAACTACCAGTAAGCCCACCCTCTGCGATTGCCTGGACCTTGAAGGCTGAGAATGATCCTCTGAAACAGGGCAGGCAGCTGCATCTGGCTCAGCCAGAGACAGTGCGTGAAACCGGTTTGTCAGACGCACCAGAGAGGCTTTCTGTTCAGCCTCCGGGGACGCCTTTCGCTGCCTGCCACGCCTTGGAACGACCTCCCAATCAACCACAGGCGAGGGCTCAGCCCCATTGCGGGCAGCAACCGGGGCAACCACAGCGGCAGACCGATCTGGGGACAGACGGGACGAGGTTGACATCCCCGTGATACCCGAGTCCGGCTCCCCACAGTGGTGCCCATTGGAAACAGCCTCAAGCTGCGCGACCGAAGTCAGCGCCGATTGCAGCTGTGAGGGAAGGGATGCCAAGTCAGCCCTCATCCGAACACAGCAATCGCAGTCCCTGTCCATTCTAATCGATGTTTAACAACACAAGTCCTTGCCTAGATAACGCAAGCGGAACACGCAAAGAATGTATCAACTAACCTGTACAAATGCCTAACGACTGCGCTACAATCTGCTGATTTTACGATTACTGTAACTAAAACTCGAAATTGCACCTCCTATACGAAACTCACACGCAATTTAAATAAGAATCTACGAAGTAAACACAGGGAAGAGCGGCCAATGTGACGATCTGACATTAAGTCGATTCGATAGCAAATGACGAAAACGGGCGGATTTCTTAGGTTTTTTTTACATATGAACACTTTTCACATTCTCCCGTGCAACGTGGCTGCTAGTCCTCCCTTCATGCAAAATCGTAAGGACCTAGCTCAAGTCCAAGGCACCGAAGCCGGCTAAAAAGTCAAAAATAGATAACTATACTTGAATTGTACTGCTGGTTACTGGCTATTACATCAACATAGAAGCTTCTTCTGTGTTCTACTGTGGTGCTTTTAGTGCCTCCGCATATCGCAGCACGCAACATACCTTTGCACACCATAAATGTAACCGTTTCAGAGAGAAGAGCGGCCAATGTGACGATCTGACATTAAGAAAATTCGACAGCAAATGACGAAAACGGACGAATTTCTCAGGTTTTTACTACATATGTACACTTTTCACATTCTCCCGTGAGAGGTGGCTGCTAGTCCTACCTTCATGCAAAATTGTAAGGTCCTAGCTCAGTCCGATGCACCAAAGCCGTCTAAAAATTCAAAATTCGATAACTAAAACTTGAATTGCTATGCTTCTTACTGTTTATTACTTCAACTTAGAAGCTAATTCTGTGTTCTACTATGGTACTTTTAGTGTCTGCGCATTTCGCAGCACGCCACATAGTTTTGCACACGAAAAATGTACCAGTTTCATTGAGAAGAGCGGCCAATGCGACGATCTGACATTAAGTCGATTCGATAGCAAATGACGAAAACGAGCGGATTTCTTAGGTTTTTACTACATTCGATCACTTTACACATTCTCCCGTGCTACGTGGCTGCTAGTCCTTCCTTCATGCAAAATCGTAAGGTCCTAGCTCATGTCCAAGGCACCAAAGCCGGATAAAAAGTCAAAGATTAATAACTATAACTTGAATTGTACTGCTTCTTACTGGTTATTACATCAACTTAGAAGCTCCTTCTGTGTTCTACTATGGTGATTTTTGAGTCTCCGAATTTTGCAGCACGCAACATAGCTTTGCACACGATAAATGTAACCGTTTCAGAGAGAAGAGCGGCCAATGTGACGATCTGACATTAAGTCGATTCGACAGCAAATGACGAAAACGGGCGGATTCCTAGGTTTTTACTACATATGAACTCTTTTCACATTCTCCCGTGCAACGTGGCTGCTAGTCCTTACTTCTTGCAAAATCTTAAGGTCCTTGCAAAATGTCCAAAGCAATAAAGCCGGCTAAAAAGTCAAAAATCGATAACTAAACTTGAATTGTAGTGCTTCTTACTGGCTATTACATCAACTTAGTAACTTCTTCTGTGTTCTTTATGAAGCTTTTTGTTTCTCCGCATTACACAGCACGCGACATAGCTTTGCACACGATAAATGTAACCGTTTCAGAGAGAGGAGCGGCGAATGTGACGATCTGATATAAAGTCGAATCGATAGCAAATGACGAAAACGAGCGGATTACTTAGTTTTTTACTACATTCGATCACTTTTCACATTCTCCCGTGCAACGTGGTTGCTTGTCCTCCCTTTATAGAAATTCTTAAGGTCCTAGCTCATGTCCAAGTCACCAAAGCCGGCTAAAAAGTTAATAATCGATACCTAAAACGATTATTTTACGGCTTCTTACTGGCTATTACGTCAACTTGGAAGCTTCTTCTGTGTTCTACTATGGTGCTTGTAGTGTCTCCGCATATCACAGCACGCGACGTAGCTTTCCACACGATAAATGTAACCGTTTCAGATAGAAGAGCCTCCAATGTGACCATCTGCCATTAAGTCGATTCGATAGCAAATGAGGAAAGCGTTCGGATTTCTTAGGTTTTTACTACATATGGACACGTTTCACATTCTCCCGTGCAACGTGGCTGCTAGTCCTCCCTTCATGCAAATTCTTAAGGTCCTAGCTCATGTCCAAGGCACCAAAGCCGGCTAAAAAATCAAAAATCGATAACTAAACTTTAATTGTACTGCTGGTTACTGGCTGTTACATCAACAAGAAGGTCCTAGCTAATATCCAAGGCACCAAAGCCGGCTAAAAAGTGAATAATCGATAGCTAAACTATTATTTTACGTCTTCTCACTGGCTATTACGTCAACTTAGAAGCTTCTTCTGTGTTCTACTATGGTGCTTGTAGTGTCTACGCATTCCGCAGCACGCGACATAGCTTTGCACACGATAAATGTAACCGTTTCAGACATAAGAGCGGCCAACGTGGCCATCTGACATTAAAACGATTCGATAGCAAGTAACGAAAACGCTAGGATTTCTTAGGTTTTTGCTACATATGAACACTTTTCAAATTATCCAGTGCAATGTAGCTAGTAGTCCTCCCTTCATGCAAAATCTTAAGGTCCTAGCTCATGTCCAAGGCACCTAAGCCGGCTAAAAAGTTAAAATCGTTAACTAAAACTTGAATTGTACTGCTTCTTATTGGCTATTACATCAACATAGAAGCTTCTTCTGTGGTCTACTATGGTGCTTTTAGTCTCTCCGCATTCCACAGCACGCGACATAGCTTTGCACACCATAAATGTAACCGTTTCAGATAGAAGAGCCTCCAATGTGACCATCTGACATTAAGTCGATTCGATAGCAAATGAGGAAAGCGTTCGGATTTCTTAGGTTTTTACTACATATGAACACGTTTCACATTCTCCCGTGCAACGTGGCTGCTAGTCCTCCCTTCATGCAAATTCTTAAGGTCCTAGCTCATGTCCAAGGCACCAAAGCCGGCTAAAAAATCAAAAATCGATAACTAAACTTTAATTGTACTGCTGGTTACTGGCTGTTACATCAACTTAGAAGCTTCTTCTGTGTTCTACTATGGTGCTTGTAGTGTCTCCACATGTCGCAGCACGCGACGTAGCTTTGCACACGATATATGTAACCTTTTCAGATAGACGAGCGGCCAATGTGACGGTCTGACATCAAGTCGAGTCGATAGCAAAAGACGAAAACGGGCGGATTTCTTAGGTTTTTACTACATATGAACACGTTTCATATTCTCCCGTACAACGTCGCTGCTAGTCCTTCCTTCATACAAATTGTTAAGGTCCTAGCTAATATCCAAGGCACCAAAGCCGGCTAAAAAGTGAATAATCGATAGCTAAACTATTATTTTACGTCTTCTTACTGGCTATTACGTCAACTTAGAAGCTTCTTCTGTGTTCTACTATGGTGCTTGTAGTGTCTACGCATTCCGCAGCACACGACATAGCTTTGCACACGATAAATGTAACCGTTTCAGGGAGTAGAGCGGCCAATGTGACGATTTGATATTAAGTCACTTCGACAGCAAATGACGAAAACTAGCGGATTTCTTAGATTTTTACTACATTTGAACACATTTCACATTCTCCCTTGCAAAGTGGCTGCTAGTCCCCCTTCATAAAAAGTCTTAAGGTCCTAGCTCAGTCCAAGGCACTAAAGCCGTCTAAAATGTCAAAAATCGATAACTAAAACCTGAATTGTTATGCCTCTTAGTGTTTTTTACATCAACTTAGAAGCTACTTCTGTGTTCTACTATGGTATGTTTAGTGTCTGCGCATTCCGCAGCACCCCAAATAGTTTTGCACACGATAAATGTAACCGTTTAATAGAGAAGAGCGGCCAATGTGACGATCTGACATTAAGTTGATTCGATAGCAAATGACGAAAACGGGCGAATTTCTTAGGTTTTTTTTACATATGAACACTTTTCACATTCTCCCGTGCAACGTGGCTGCTAGTCCTCCCTTCATGCAAAATCTTAAGGTCCTAGCTCATGTCCAAGGCACCAAATCCAGGTAAAAAGTCAAAAATCGTTAACTAAAACTTGAATTGTACTGCTTCTTATTGGCTATTACATCAACTTAGAAGCTTCTTCTGTGGTCTTCTATGGTGCTTTTAGTGTCTCCGCATTCCGCAGCACGCAACATAGCTTCGCACACGTTAAATGTAACCGTTTTAGAGAGAATAGCGGCCAATGTGAAAATCTGCCATTAAGTCGATTCGATAGCAAAATGACGAAAACGGGCGGATCTATTAGGTTTTTACTATATATGAACAGATTTCTCATTCTTTCGTGCAACATGGCTCCTAGTCCTCCCATCATGAAAAATCTTAAGGTCCTAGCTCATGTGCAAGGCACCAAAGCCGCCTAAAAAGTCAATAATCGATAGCTAAAACTATTATTTTACTGCTTCTTACTGGCTATTACATCAACTTATAATCTTCTTCTGTTTTCTACTATGGTGCTTTTAGTGTCTCCGCAATTCGCAGCACGCAACATAGCATTGCACCCGATAAATGTAACCGTTTCAGACATAAGAGCGGCCAACGTGGCCATCTGACATTAAAACGATTCGATATCAAGTGACGAAAACGCTAGGATTTCTTAGGTTTTTGCTACATATGAACACTTTTCACATTATCCAGTGCAATGTAGCTAGTAGTCCTCCCTTCATGCAAAATCTTAAGGTCCTAGCTTATGTCCAAGGCAACAAAGCTGACTAAAAAGTCAAAAATCGTTAACTAAAGTTTGAATTGTACTGCTTCTTATTGGCTATTACATCAACGTAGAAGCTTCATCTGTGGTCTAGTATGGTGCTTTTAGTGTCTCCCCGTTCCGCAGCACGTGACATAGCTTTTCACACGTTAAATATAACCGTTTCAGAGAGAAGAGCGGCCAATGTGACGATCTGACATTAAGTCGATTCGATAGCAAATGACGAAAACGGGCGAATTTCCTAGGTTTTTACTACATATGAACACTTTTCACATTCTCCCGTGTAACGTGGATGCTAGTCCTCCCTTCATACAAATTCTTAAGGTCGTAGCTCATGTCCAAGGCGCGAAAGCCGGCTAAGAAGTTTATAATCGATAGCTAAAACTATTATTTTACTGCTTCATACTGGCTATTCCATGAACTTAGAAGCTTCAACTGTGTTCTACTATGGTGCTTTTAGTGTTTCCGCATATCGCAGCACGCGACATAGCTTTGCACACGACAAATATAACCGTTTCAGAGAGAAGAGCGGCCAATGTGACGATCTGACATTAAGTCGATTCGACAGCAAATGACGAAAACGGGCGGATTCCTAGGTTTTTACTACATATGAACACTTTTCACATTCTCCCGTGCAACGTGGCTGCTAGTCCTTACTTCTTGCAAAATCTTAAGGTCCTAGCAAAATGTCCAAATCACAAGAAGCCGGCTAAAACGTCAAAAATCGATAACTAAACTTGAATTGTAGTGCTTCTTACTGGCTATTACATCAACTTAGTATCTTCTTCTGTGTTATTTTATGGTGCTTTTAGTTTCTCCGCATTACGCAGCACGCGACATAGCTTTGCACACGATTAATGTAACCGTTTCATTGATAAGAGCGGCCAACGTGCCCATCTGACATTAACTAAGGCTTGATTTGTACTGCTTCTTATTGGCTATTACATCAACTTAGAAGCTTCTTCTGTGGTCTAGTATGGTGCTTTTAGTGTCTGCGCATACCGCAGCACGCCACATAGTTTTGCACACGGTAAATGTAACCGTTTCATAAAGAAGAGCGGCCAATGTGACGCTCTGACATTAAGTCGATTCGATAGCAAATGACGAAAACGAGCGGATTTCTTAGGTTTATACTACATTAGATCACTTTTCACATTCTCACGTGCAACGTGGCGGCTAGTCCTCCCTTCATGCAAAATCTTAAGGTCCTAGCTCAGTCCAAGGCACCAAAGCCATCTAAAAACTCAAAAATCGATAACTAAAACTTGAATTGTTACGCCTCTTAGTGTTTTTTACAACAACTTAGAAGCTACTTCTGTGTTCTACTATGGTACATTTCGTGTCTGCGTATACTGCAGCACGCCACATAGTTTTGCACACGATAAATGTAACCGTTTCATAAAGAAGAGCGGCCAATGTGACGATCTGACATTAAGTCGATTCGATAGCAAATGACGAAAACGAGCGGATTTTTTAGGTTTTTACTACATCCGATCACTTTTCACGTTCTCCCGTGCAACGTGGCTGATAGTCCACCCTTCATGCAAAATCTGAAGGTCCTAGCTCTGTCCCCTGCACCAAAGCCGGATAAAAAGTCAAAAATCGATAACTAAACTTAAATTTTACTGCTTCTTACTGACATTTACATCAAATTAAATACTTCTTCTGTGTTCTTTTATGGGGATTTCAGTGCCTCCGCATCCGCAGCAGGCGACATAGCTTTGCACATGATAAATGTCACCGTTTCAGAAGAAAGAGCGGCCAATGTGACGATCTGACATTAAGTCGATTCGATAGCAAATGACGAAAACGAGAGGATTTCTTAGGTTTTTACTACATTCGAACTCTTTTCACATTCTCCCGTGCAACGTGACGGTTAGTCCTCCCTTCATGCAAAATATTAAGGTCCTACCTCATGTTCAAGGCACCAAATCCGGCTAAAAATTCAAAAATCGATAGCTAAATTTGAGTTCTACTGCTTCTTACTGGCTATAACATCAACATAGAAGCTTCTTCTGTGTTCTACTATGGTGCTTTCAGTGTCTCCGCATATCGCAGCACGCAACATGGCTTTGCACACGATAAATGTAACCGTTTCAGAGAGAAGAGCGGCCAATATGACGATCTGATATAAAGTCGCATCGATAGCAAATGACGCAAACGGATGGATTTCTTAGGTTTTTACTACATATGAACTCTTTTCACATTCTCCCGTGCAACGTGGCTGCTAGTCCTCCATTCATACAAATTCTTAAGGTCCTAGCTCATGTCCAAGGCACCAAAGCTGTCTAAAATGTCAAAAATCGATAACTAAACTTGAATTGTACTGCTTCTTACTGGCTATTACATCAACTTAGAAGTTTTATCTGTGTTCTACTGCGGCGCTTTTAGTGTCTCCGCATATCGCAGCACGCGACTTAGCTTTGCATAGATAAATGTAACCATTTCAGAGAGACGAGCAGCCAATGTGACGATTTGATATTAAGTCAATTCAACAGCAAATGACGAAAACTCGCGGATTTCTTAGATTTTAACTACATTTGAACACATTTCACATTCTCCCGTGCAACGTGGCTGCTAGTCCTCCCTTCATACAAATTCTTAAGGTCCTAGCTCATGTCCAAGGCACCAAAGCCGGCTAAAAAGTCAAAAATAGATAACTAAAACTTGAATTGTTATGCCTCTTAGTGCTTTTTACATCAACTTACAAGCTACTTCTGTGTTCTACTATGGTACTTTTAGTGTCTCCGATTCCGCAGCACGCGACATAGTTTTGCACACGATAAATGTAACCGTTTCAAAGAGAAGAGCGGCCAGTGTGACGATCTGATATGAAGTCGAATCGATAGCAAATGACGAAAACGGGGGGATTACTTAGGTTTTTACTACATATGAACACTTTTCACATTCCCCCGTGCAACGTCGCTGCTAGTCCTCCCTTCATGGAGAATCTTAAGGCCCTAGGTCAGTCCAGGGCACCAAAGCCGTCTAAAAAGTCAAAAATCGATAACTAAAACTTGAATTGTTATGCCTCTTAGTGTTTTTTACATCAACTTAGAAGCTACTTTTGTGTTCTACTATGGTACTTTTAGCGTCTGCACATTCCGCAGCACGCCACATAGTTTTGCACACGATAATTGTAACCGTTTCATTGAGAAGAGCGGCCAATGTGACGATCTGACATTAAGTCGATTGGATAGCAAATGACGAAAACGAGTGGATTTCTTAGGCTTTTAATACATTCGATCACTTTCCACATTCTCACGTGCAACGTGGCTGCTAGTCTTCCCTTCATGCAAAATCGTAAGGTCCTAGCTAATGTACAAGGCACCAAAGCCGTATAACATGTCAAAAATCGATAACTAAAACTTGAATTGTTATGCCTCTTAGTGTTTTTTACATCAACTTAGAAGCTACTTCTGTGTTCTACTATGGGACTTTTAGTGTCTCCGCATATCGCAGCACGTGACGTAGCTTTGCACACCATAAATGTAAACGTTTCAGAGAGAAGAGCGGCCAATGTGACGATCTGACAATAAGTCAATTCGATAGCAAATGGCGAAAACGGACAAATTTCTCAGGTTTTTGGTACATATGAACACTTTTCACATTCTTCCGTGGAAGGTGGCTGCTAGTCCTCCCTTCATGCAAGATCGTAAGGTCCTAGCTCATGTCCAAGGCACCAAAGCCGCCTATAAAGTCAACAATCGATAACTAAAACTTGTATTGTACTGCTTCTTACTGGATATTACATCAACTTAGAAGCTCCTTCTGTATTCTGCTATGGTGCTTTTAGTGTCTCCGAATTTCACAGCACGCAACATAGCTTTGAACACGATAAATGTAACCGTTTCAGAGAGAAGAGCGGCCAGTGTGACGATCTGAAATTAATTCGGTTCGATAGCAAATGACGAATACGGGCGGGTTTCTTAGGTTTCTACTACATATGAACTCATTTCACATTATCCCGTGCAACGTGGCAGCTAGTACTCCCTTCATGCAAAATCGTAAGGTCCTAGCTCATGTCCAAGGCACCAAAGCCGTCTAACATGTCAAAAATCGATAAGTAAACTTGAATTGTACTGCTGTTTACTGGCTATTACATCAACTTAGAAGCTTCTTCTGTGTTCTACTGTGGTGCTTTTAGTGTCTCCGCATATCGCAGCACGCGACATAGCTTTGCACACCATAAATGTAACCGTTTCAGAGAGAAGAGCGGCCAATGTGACGATCTGACAATAAGTGAATTCTATAGCAAATGACGAAAACGGACGAATTTCTCAGGTTATTGCTACATATGAACACTTTTAACATTCTTCCGTGCAAGGTGGCTGCTGGTCCTCCCTTCATGCAAGATCGTAAGGTCCTAGCTCATGTCCAAGGCACCAAAGCCGCCTATAAAGTAAACAATCGATAACTAAAACTTGTATTGTATTGCTTCTTACTGGTTATTAGATCAACTTAGAAGCTCCTTTTGTGTTCTACTATGGTGCTTATAGTGTCCGCGCATTCCGCAGCACGGCACATAGTTTTGCACACGATAAATGTCACCGTTTCATAGAGAAGAGCGGCCGATGTGACGATCTGACATTAAGTCGATTCGATAGCAAATGACGAAAACGAGCGGATTTCTTAGGTTTTTACTACATTCGATCACTTTTCACATTCTCCCGTGCAACGTGGCTGCTAGTCCACCCTTCATGCAAATTCTTAAGGTCCTACCTCATGTCCAAGGTACCAAAGCCGGCTATTAATTCAAAAATCGATAACTAAATTTTAGTTCTACTGCTTCTTACTGGCTGTTGCTTCAAATTAGAATCTTTTTTCTGTGTTCTACTATGGTGCTTTTAGTGTCTCCGCATATCGCAGCACGCAACATAGCTTTGCACACGATAAATGTAACCGTTTCAGAGAGAAGAACGGCCAATGTGACGATCTGATATAAAGTCGAATCGATACCAAATGACGAAAACGGGGGGATTTCTTAGGTTTTTACTACATATGAACTCTCTTCACATTCTCCCGTGCAACGTGGCTGCTAGTCCTCCCTTCATACAAATTATTAAGGTCCTAGCTCATGTCCAAGGCACCAAAGCTGTCTAAAATGTCAAAAATCGATAACTAAACTTGAATTGTACTGCTTCTTACTGGCTATTACATCAACTTAGAAGTTTTATCTGTGTTCTACTGCGGCGCTTTTAGTGTCTCCGCATATCGCAGCACGCGACTTAGCTTTGCATAGATAAATGTAACCATTTCAGAGAGACGAGCAGCCAATGTGACGATTTGATATTAAGTCAATTCAACAGCAAATGACGAAAACTCGCGGATTTCTTAGATTTTAACTACATTTGAACACATTTCACATTCTCCCGTGCAACGTGGCTGCTAGTCCTCCCTTCATACAAATTCTTAAGGTCCTAGCTCATGTCCAAGGCACCAAAGCCGGCTAAAAAGTCAAAAATAGATAACTAAAACTTGAATTGTTATGCCTCTTAGTGCTTTTTACATCAACTTACAAGCTACTTCTGTGTTCTACTATGGTACTTTTAGTGTCTCCGATTCCGCAGCACGCGACATAGTTTTGCACACGATAAATGTAACCGTTTCAAAGAGAAGAGCGGCCAGTGTGACGATCTGATATGAAGTCGAATCGATAGCAAATGACGAAAACGGGGGGATTACTTAGGTTTTTACTACATATGAACACTTTTCACATTCCCCCGTGCAACGTCGCTGCTAGTCCTCCCTTCATGGAGAATCTTAAGGCCCTAGGTCAGTCCAGGGCACCAAAGCCGTCTAAAAAGTCAAAAATCGATAACTAAAACTTGAATTGTTATGCCTCTTAGTGTTTTTTACATCAACTTAGAAGCTACTTTTGTGTTCTACTATGGTACTTTTAGCGTCTGCACATTCCGCAGCACGCCACATAGTTTTGCACACGATAATTGTAACCGTTTCATTGAGAAGAGCGGCCAATGTGACGATCTGACATTAAGTCGATTGGATAGCAAATGACGAAAACGAGTGGATTTCTTAGGCTTTTAATACATTCGATCACTTTCCACATTCTCACGTGCAACGTGGCTGCTAGTCTTCCCTTCATGCAAAATCGTAAGGTCCTAGCTAATGTACAAGGCACCAAAGCCGTATAACATGTCAAAAATCGATAACTAAAACTTGAATTGTTATGCCTCTTAGTGTTTTTTACATCAACTTAGAAGCTACTTCTGTGTTCTACTATGGGACTTTTAGTGTCTCCGCATATCGCAGCACGTGACGTAGCTTTGCACACCATAAATGTAAACGTTTCAGAGAGAAGAGCGGCCAATGTGACGATCTGACAATAAGTCAATTCGATAGCAAATGGCGAAAACGGACAAATTTCTCAGGTTTTTGGTACATATGAACACTTTTCACATTCTTCCGTGGAAGGTGGCTGCTAGTCCTCCCTTCATGCAAGATCGTAAGGTCCTAGCTCATGTCCAAGGCACCAAAGCCGCCTATAAAGTCAACAATCGATAACTAAAACTTGTATTGTACTGCTTCTTACTGGATATTACATCAACTTAGAAGCTCCTTCTGTATTCTGCTATGGTGCTTTTAGTGTCTCCGAATTTCACAGCACGCAACATAGCTTTGAACACGATAAATGTAACCGTTTCAGAGAGAAGAGCGGCCAGTGTGACGATCTGAAATTAATTCGGTTCGATAGCAAATGACGAATACGGGCGGGTTTCTTAGGTTTCTACTACATATGAACTCATTTCACATTATCCCGTGCAACGTGGCAGCTAGTACTCCCTTCATGCAAAATCGTAAGGTCCTAGCTCATGTCCAAGGCACCAAAGCCGTCTAACATGTCAAAAATCGATAAGTAAACTTGAATTGTACTGCTGTTTACTGGCTATTACATCAACTTAGAAGCTTCTTCTGTGTTCTACTGTGGTGCTTTTAGTGTCTCCGCATATCGCAGCACGCGACATAGCTTTGCACACCATAAATGTAACCGTTTCAGAGAGAAGAGCGGCCAATGTGACGATCTGACAATAAGTGAATTCTATAGCAAATGACGAAAACGGACGAATTTCTCAGGTTATTGCTACATATGAACACTTTTAACATTCTTCCGTGCAAGGTGGCTGCTGGTCCTCCCTTCATGCAAGATCGTAAGGTCCTAGCTCATGTCCAAGGCACCAAAGCCGCCTATAAAGTAAACAATCGATAACTAAAACTTGTATTGTATTGCTTCTTACTGGTTATTAGATCAACTTAGAAGCTCCTTTTGTGTTCTACTATGGTGCTTATAGTGTCCGCGCATTCCGCAGCACGGCACATAGTTTTGCACACGATAAATGTCACCGTTTCATAGAGAAGAGCGGCCGATGTGACGATCTGACATTAAGTCGATTCGATAGCAAATGACGAAAACGAGCGGATTTCTTAGGTTTTTACTACATTCGATCACTTTTCACATTCTCCCGTGCAACGTGGCTGCTAGTCCACCCTTCATGCAAATTCTTAAGGTCCTACCTCATGTCCAAGGTACCAAAGCCGGCTATTAATTCAAAAATCGATAACTAAATTTTAGTTCTACTGCTTCTTACTGGCTGTTGCTTCAAATTAGAATCTTTTTTCTGTGTTCTACTATGGTGCTTTTAGTGTCTCCGCATATCGCAGCACGCAACATAGCTTTGCACACGATAAATGTAACCGTTTCAGAGAGAAGAACGGCCAATGTGACGATCTGATATAAAGTCGAATCGATACCAAATGACGAAAACGGGGGGATTTCTTAGGTTTTTACTACATATGAACTCTCTTCACATTCTCCCGTGCAACGTGGCTGCTAGTCCTCCCTTCATACAAATTATTAAGGTCCTAGCTCATGTCCAAGGCACCAAAGCCGGCCAAAAAGTCAATAAACGATAGCTAAAACTATTATTTTACGTCTTCTTAATGGTTATTACGTCAACTTAGAAGCTACTTCTGTGTTCTAGTATGGTACTTTTAGTGTCTGCGCATTCCGCAGCACGACACATAGTTTTGCAAACGATAAATGTAACCGTTGCATTGGTAATAACGGCCAATGTGACGATCTGACATTAAGTCGATTCGATAGCAAATGACGAAAACGAGCGGATTTCTTAGGTTTTTTCTACATTCGATCACTTTTCACATTTTCCCGTGCAACGTGGCTGCTAGTCCTCCCTTCATGCATATCTTAAGGTCCTAGCTCGTGTGCAAGGCACCAAATCCAGCTAAAAATTCTAAAATCGATAACTAAACTTGAATTGTACTGCTTCTTACTGGGTATAACATCAACATTGAAGCGGCTTCTGTCTTCTACTATGGTGCTTTTAGTGTCTCCGCATATCGCAGCACGCAACATAGCTTTGCACACGATAAATGTAACCGTTTCAGAGTGAAGAGCCTCCAATGTGACCATCTGACATTAAGTCGATTCGATAGCAAATGACGAAAACGGGCGGATTTCTTAGGTTTTTACTACATATGAACACTTTTCACATTCTCCCGTGCAACGTGGCTGCTAGTCCTCCCTTCATGCAAAATCGTAAGGTCGTAGCTCATGTCCAAGGCACCAAAGCACGCTAAAAAGTCAACAATAGATAACTAAACTTGAATTGTACTGCTTCTTACTGGCTATTACATCAACATAAAAGCTTCTTCTGTGTTCTACTTCTGTGCATTTAGTGTCTCCGCAGTCCGCAGCACGCGACATAGCATTTCACACGATAAATGTAACCGTTTCAGAGATAAAAGCGGCCAACGTGGCCGTCTGACATTAAGTCGAATCGATAGCAAGTGACGAAAACGGGCGGATTTCTTAGGTTTTTACAACATATGAAAACATTTCACATTCTCCCGTGCAAAGTGGCTGCTAGTCATCCCTTCATGCAAAATCGTAAGGTCCTAGCTCATGTCCAAGGCACCAAAGCCGGCTAAAAAGTCAAAAATCGATAACTAAAACTTGAATGGTAATGCTTCTTACTGGTTATTACATCAACTTAGAAGCTATTTCTGTGTTCTACTATGGTGGTTTGAGTGTCTCCGCATATCGCAGCACGCGACATATCTTTGCAAAGATAAATGTAACCATTTCAGAGAGAAGGGCAGCCAATGTGACGATCTGACATTAAGTCGATTCGATAGCAGATGCCGCAAACGGGCGGATTTCTTAGGATTTTACTACATATGAACACTTTTCACATTCTCCCGTGCAACGGTCGTGCTAGTCCTCCCTCATGCAAAATCGTAAGGTCCTAGCTCATGTCCAAGGCACCAAAGCAAACTAAAAAGTCAATAATCGATAACTAACCTTGAATTGTACTGCTTCTTACTGACTGTTACATCAACTTAGAAGCTTCATTTGTGTTCTACTTTTGTGAATTTAGTGTCTCCGCATTCCGCAGCACGCGACCGTTTCAGAGATTAGGGTCCAATGTGACCATCTAACATGAAGCCGAATAGATAGCAAATGACGAAAACGGGCTGATTTCTTAGGTTATTACTACATATGCACACCTTTCAAATACTCCCGTGTAACGGGGTTCGCTAGTCCTCCGTTTATGCAATATCTTAAGGTCCTAGCTCATGTCCAAGGCACCGAACCCGGCTAAATATTCTATAACCTGTAACTTAAACTTGCATTGTACTGCTTCTTACTGTCTATTACATTAACTTAGAAGATTCTTCTGTGTTCTACTATGGTGCTTTTAGTGTCTCCGCATTTCGCAGCACGCGACATAACTTTGCACACGTTAAATGTAACCGTTTCAGAGAGAAGAGCGGTCAATGTGACGATCTGACATTAAGTCGACTCGATAGCAAATGACGATAACGGGCTGATTTCTTAGGTTTTTACTACATCTGAACTCTTTTCAGATTCTCCCGTGCAACGTGGCTGCTAGTCCTCCCTTCATGCAAAATCTTAAGGCCCTTGCTCAAGTCCAACGCACCAAAGCCGGCTAAAAAGTCAAATATCGGTAAGTAAACTTGAATGGTACTGCTTCTCACTGGCTATTACATCAACTTAGAAGCTTCTTCTGTGTTCTACTATGGTGCTTTTAGTGTCTCCGCATTCCGATGCACGCGACAAAGATTTGCACACGATAATTGTAACTGTTTCAGAGAGAAAAGCGGCCATTTTGACGATCTGACATTAAGTCGATTCGATAGCAAATGACGAAAACGGGCAGATTTCTCAGGTTTTTCCTACATATGAACACTTTTCACATTCTGCTGTGCAACGTGGCTGCTAGTCCTCCCTTCATGCAAAATCGTAAGGTCCTAGCTCATGTCCAAGGCACCGAAGCCGGCTAAAAAGTCAAAAATCGAAAACTAAACTTTAATTGTACTGCTTTATACTGGCTATTACTTCAACTTAGAAGCTTCTTCTCTGTTCTACTATGGTTCTTTTAGTGTCTCCGCATTTCGCAGTTCGCGACATAGCTTTGCACAAGATAAATGTAACCGTTTCAGAGCGAAGAGCGGCCAATGTGACTATCTGACTTTAAGTCGATTCGATAGCAAATTTATTTATTTATATATTTATTTATTTAACCTGACAAGATTAGGGCCATCAGTCCCTCTCTTACATCTAACCAGGCATTCTACTTATTTTACAGTCATATGTTGTAGTAGGCATGTTAAACTACATCTAATACAAAAAGTGAGATAAACAATTAGAAAGGTACACCTCCAAAAATACATTATTGAAGAGAAAGATTTCAGATAGGAGTGCTGGCAGCAGGGAGTGTGGGGGGAAATCATGGTGAAGGGAGGAGAAGAATAGAGGGACATGATGAAACATAATTAAGGAAAATATAAAGGAAAATAAGACTGCGTGGCTAATAGAGATAGATGAAGAAGAAGGCATCTCAGAAGCAAGATAGGAGACGCTAGCTTTGTTATTTGACATATGAGAGGATTGGCCTTGCACATTAATTTTGTGGAGAATTTTATGCGGATGATAGTAGGAAATGCTTCAACTTCTTCTTAAAATCAACAGGAGATTGAATTTTCCTCAAGGTAAGGGGCAGTTTGTTCCAGAGGCGGACAGCGGCAACTGAGAAGGAGTTTGCAAAAGTTTTTGTTTTGTGAGTGGGCACAGCTAGGATACCAGATAAGAGCGACCTCGTGTTTCGATTATGATGGCATTACACGTTTTTAATCTCTGAAGCTAGGTACTGGGGTGCTTGCGCGACGAGGAGTCGGTGAAGTAGACATATAGTGTGGTAGTCACGCAGTTTGTCCGGCGGCAGGCACCCTAGCTCGGAGTATGAAGCACTAACATGATCATATCGGCGAATGTTGCAGGTGTAACGCACACAGGCATTCATGGTTAGCTCTAGCCGTCTTTTGTTTTCACTACTCATGCCTTGTTGAATCACATCACAATAGTGGAGGTTCGGTAGAACGAGTGCTTGCACGAGCTGGCGTTTCAAGTTCTGTGGGAATATGTTCCGAAACTTTTTGAGAGCATAGAGACAAGCAGACGTCTTTCGGCACACTGCGACTGTATTCTCCGCCCAGTTGAGATGCTCGTCCAAAGTTACACCCAAGTTCTTCACTGTTTTCTGATATGGTATTGGAGTACCTTCGAGCAGAATAGGAGGTAGCCGTTCGCGGAAATCTGAACTTATTAATTTCTGATGGGCTATTAAGATTACTTGCGTCTTTTTTGCGTTTAATTTAAGCCCCTGGTTTTTCGCCCATGTCACTACTGAAGACAGATCATCATTCATCAGAGCGATTGCAGTGTTTACGTCTTCAGGTCTGACGCTTAGGTAGAGCTGGAGGTCGTCGGCATATGTTTACAGGAGGACAAAACCGACGAAATATCGTTGACATATAAAGAAAACAACAGTGGTCCTAAGACTGATCCTTGTGGCACTCCCGAAGAAATATGTTTCAAGGAAGATTTTTCATTTGCGCAGACAACACATTGCTGTCTGTCTTTTAAGTAGCTTTCAAACCATCTCATTGCACTATCAGAGAAATTAAGCTGTTGCATTTTTCTGAGTAATATGTCAAAGTTAACAATGTCAAAAGCTTTGCTAAAGTCCAGTACCGTCAATATTGTTGCCTTTCGATTGTCGATGGCATATTTCAGGTCATCAGTTACTTTAATTAGAGCAGTGTTTGTGCTGTGATGTTTATGGAAACCAGATTGAAATTTGTCATATAGACTGAATTCATGCAAGTGTTCAGTGATTTGGTCATGAACAATATATTCAAGGGCTTTGGAAACAGCTGGCTGTATGCTAATTGGTCGGTAATCACTAGGCAGTTGCGGGTTTTCGATCTTAGGGATGGGTCGAATTATGCTTCCTTTCCATGCAGTGGGGTATATTCCGTTCACGAGGGAAAAATTAAATATGTCAGTTAAGACGGGTACTAAGATATCGGCAACATTCTTAATCATGGTTATACCGATAATGTCGTTGCCTATTGCATCAGAAGAGATTCTCATTATTGCTTTTCTTGCCGTATTTGTTGTTACATGTTTTAGATGGAAGGTATCGTTGTTAGTTATCCTGTTTGGGGATTCTTGTGGACGGTAATTATCAGCCGTGCTGGTAATCAGAGGTGCAGAGAAGAATTCATTTAATTCGTTAGCTGACACATGAAAAGTAGTTTCCGATTTTGCCTTTCCGACCCCCAAGCTACGGAGATTCTTCCATAGAGTCGTGGGTGTCAGATCGCTGCATACAAGGGAGCGAGCGTGCCTGATTTTGGCATTGCGAATGCATTGTTTCACTCTGTTCCGTAGCTTTCTATATTCTTCGAAACTCTCGGTTTTCGGATCTGCCTTGAAACGCCTGTGGGCAGCATCCCTATTAGTCATCCTTTGACGTAATTCAGCTGTCAGCGATGGAGCAGGAGATTTTCTTACACGGACTGTGCGCACAGGTGCATGTTTGTCAAAGAGGGCAGTGAGTTTATCACCAAGTTCATTAATTTTGCCGTCGCTTGTAGGTTCTCTGATTATTTGATGCCATGAGATTTCTGAGCAATCGGCTGTTAGAGCGTCAAGGTCAATACGTTTCATGTTCCTACAAGTTATGTAACGCGATTTGATCCTTGGGGGCTGCACAGAGTAGGCCAGGAATATTACATAATGTGCTGAGAGGCCAGGGGCTGCTGATTGACCAACATCTCTTACTTTGTCTGTTTCGTTGCGATCACGTCTATAAGAGTATGACTGTGCGCCATATGGTGTGTAGGTTGTAGTGGAAGAATGTTCATGCTATTGCAACTAAACAATCTTCTTAGGTTTATTGCGGAGGAAGTGTCTCTTAGCAGGTCTATGTTCAAATCACCCATTACGATGACATGTTCGTATTGACACTGAAGTGAATGTAATTCCGACTGGAAGGAACTCATTGAGCTTACTTTTGGCGCATTGTACACGACGCCAGTCAAGAATCTCCGATTTTGTATATTTATCTCAATGAACATGAATTCAGCCTCTTTTTCTTCAGCAGGATTTGACGTACTTAAAACTTTCGCTTTGAGATCTGTTCGTATATTTGCGCCGACCCCGCCACCTCGCTTTTTTGATCTGTCTGCCCTAAGAAATTTGTACCCTGGGAGATGGATAGATGCAGAGGATACGTGTGGTTTCAACCACGTTTCGGATAAGAGGATTACGTGGTAGTTTAGTTGGTTGAAGAGGAGGCTAAGTTCTTCGTAATGCGCAGGTAAAGACTGAATGTTGCAGTGAGCTGCTAAAAGCTCGCTGAGCAGCCTGGAGTAGGGTGGCAGACTGGTTGTCCCTTTCTTAGGGACTACCTGCCGCGAGGGGCACTGGCCGGTGTTTCCGCCAATTGACATCATACAGGGGTGTCCGAGATTTTGCGCGCCCTGTTTGTGACTCCGCGAGTGTCAAAAGAAACGCGACTGCAAGAGATTTCCTGAGGTTGCGGGAGTATAGAAAATGGATTAGTGGTATTCGGTGCAGGGAGAATATGACCAAAATGGAGACGGCTGTGTGTCACTGAGTATCCTATGTCGTAAGAGGAGAAATGTAATTAGAGTTGAAACGTCCCCTAGGAACAATTATACAAGACTGTGCTTAAACTGACACACAATATTTTTTAACGCAACGCAATCTGACTTTCAATAATCCCTACAAAAGAATAGCCCTGACTAACATTAACCTATACCTTTCACAAATCACTTACCTCACCAAAAATCTTCGTTACTCGAACTACTGCAATACAGCGAGCACCACTACTGCCAGCTAAATAAAAGATTCAAACTACGGAAGTCACTAACTACTGATAGGCAGGCATAGTTAGCAAATGAAAGATTTTAATTGAGAACAAACAATGTATTTACCTTAAGAGTCATTATATATATATATATATATATATATATATATATATATATATATATATATATATATATCAGTTCATGACACCAATTCTTACAAATTTCAAAACTCCGCCATCTCTCTCCGCACATCCACCACTGCTGGCGGCTCACCTCCAACTGCACAACGCTACGCGCTGTTAACATCCAGCCGCCCAACACTACAATGGCGAGTATTACAACAATGCCAACCTGCCACTGACTGCACACAGCACAGCCAGTGATTTTTCATACAGAGCGCTATGTGGCGTTACCAATAAAAAAATCTAAACAGCCTACTTACATAGCCCCCATGCTCACCACAAAAAATTTTACAAATTATTTTGGGCAGTGGCCAATACAGATTTGAAAAAAATTTTTCATAATTACAATAACAAAGAAATGAAATGCACACACTTATCACTACAATGTTGGTCAAAAGCTAAAATTTTCTCACTGTCCATAATGACAGTCCTGATCATTCATCACAGTAAAATTGCAGAATTTTTTTTTTCTCAAAGTCGGAGCAGTAAAAGAAAATGCACATGCAAGTAGTGTATTTCCATGCAGTCTTCAAGAAGTAGTGGTGTCCTTCCAACGGAAAGACATGCTGACAGGTAATGGGCCACAACGGAGCAAACCCACAGCAGAGTCAGTCGAAGTTTTGAAGAATATTGGAAGGTTGGTCATCACAGAGCAGACCTACTATAGTCCTAGTAGAGATTATGGTATTGGTGGGCCACCAGAGGTGCAGACCCACTGCAGTCCTTGTACAGATAATGGTATTGGTGAGTCATCAACGGTGTAGACCCACTGTAGTCCTTGTAGAGATGGCTAGCAGGCAACTGTTGCGACTGTGCAGGTGCACAATCACCATCGAAGAGTCTTGCGGAGAATATAGCAAATCCATCAACCAATTTTCCTTAGAACCAACAATGCTGTTAACCAGTCCCTTGCTGAATCATTAACACACGTGCAAACACTATCAGTCCCTGCTTCTCACATATTGTCTGTATACTATGGCCAACAGAAACGTGTGCAGTGAAATGTAACTTACAAGTTACTTAATTTGATGAACTGGTGTCAATTACAATTTTATAACATAAGAATACAATAACAAAGGTACAAAATACATCATTAAAACGTAATAATACAGATAACATTTGTAGTAAAACAGACATTACAAAAGAATAGAAATAAACATGCACATCAGAGTTACAAAAATTATGACATAAGTACATACATAAAAGATCAGAATAACTTTTGAAACATCAACTTCACACATGAGCATTAGAATAAAACAGAATAAATAATGTGTAAACATCTTTACGAAGTAAATAACATGTTATTAATGCAAATTATATTTGAGGATAACGGTATTCCTCATCATAGTGAATGTAGCTTAGTATTAGAAGAGAAAAAATTCTATGAAACAGTACATAGAGACAGGAAGAAAACAAATACACAAGGGTACACAAACACATAGTGGGATAACACAAAAGGAAAGGACAGGGTTTTTTTTCAATGTAACATTTGGTATTGCAGTGCAACCCAAAACTTCATTCCATAGATCGTCCCTCTTATTTCAACATTTGCTCCAGCCAAAAAAAATCCTATCCAAGCATGCTTTCTGTTTTCTGTTCACATCCTCTTTCAAAAATAGTTTTTCTCCACTGTACACTACTTTTTTGGCCAAACCATTTTCTTATAGCTTCTCAATGCTTTTCTTCCAATTCATCATAGTTAGTTTCTTATATAGTCTACCCCCTCTTAAGCTAACTTCAACCTACTGAGCTCAGATGCTTAACTAAGGGACGAGGCAATGCAGCAGCACAAAACAATTTACACGAACAGCAATGATAAAAAAATGGAAATTGCCAAAAAAGGCAGCAATATTACAACTATATAAGGCAATGCGCACCAAACAAGAAAAATAAATCAGTAATAAAATTGGCTTAACCTAGTAACACAAAGTGACATTCAGTAGCACTATGAATGGCAAACAGCCGCAGAAAATGCTATAACTTATACCTAAACATGACAAAGCTCAAGCAGAAAAAAATGTACACTAAAGACAACAATGCAGATATGGACAATGTCCATTCACATCTTATAGTCTATGTAATTAAAGTGGTGCACCATGAAAACTTATTGTAAAAAAATATTACTGTGTACTTGAAAAGAAAATTTTGTATTCAGTTACTGTGATTAATCCCTTCATATTGTTCTTTCTATTCAAAGTGCTCCTTTTTCGAATAATATGGATCATAAAATTATTATTTAATAGGTCTGTTGGCAGAAAGTGTTCATATTAGCAAATGCATTTAATTTTATTTTATAAAATCAGTGATGCAACACAGCTGGAAAACAGATATCAAATGAAATAAGCAACTATGGACAAAGCATAAAAATATCATTCAATAGTCATGTGACATTTCATAAGTTAGTAGAATTCTCTCAACTCTAGTAGAAAGACGTTTGTTATAATCAGGTGTCAGATGTAAGTATCTTTCTCAGTAATGAGCGTGTCGTATTTGCGGTGCTTTCTACAAAGGAATGTCAATAGCGAAGATAATGGCCTCCCTTATTTTTACCTGTGCCTCTGAAAGGCACACACTAATGGCTTTCTTTTGTCAGGTGGTTGTCGCGCAGCTGGGTGCCCGCGACACATTACGTGCAGGTGGTCACTTAACTGTCTTATCGAAATATTTACGACACCAGTTTCCCCTACAGTGGCAGTCTCATATAAAAAAAATTCACAGATGAAGAATTTGCGTTACAAATCTGTAGAAATAAAATCTTTTAAAAATAATAGTGTTCAAAAATTTTCGACAGCATAGTGATACATTCACGCATATACATAGTTTTCATAACACTTAAAGTACGATTCCTGGTTTCCAACAACATTTTTCACAAACCAGAGTCCCTAACCACTACTCATTATTCCTTACCTTATTCGTCTACACTTCTTCAATATTTCATCATAACAGATACGTAGCATAACCAAATAACTCATATAGCATCAGCTTAAACATACCTCAGCAGCATAATTCACATCGTCGTCGTAATAATAACATTGTAACACCTCAGTCAAATCTCAAAAATGTCATAGCTTTCTGCAATAATTTCAAAGCCTAAAAAAAATTCTCTGCTCACGACAAAAGTGTCATCTACCTCAAACGTACTTTAAAAATCATGATCCCATACCAAATATATCATTCAAAGCGCTCATAGTGTCACAATGGTTCCGAAAAAATATGAACTGTTCACAAAGTACAGACAAAATACAATTTCATAAGTGTGAAGTAATCCACCCGTATAATTACGTAAACATTTGTCACTGATGTAGTAAAAATATGTTTGTCTCTCAGTTAAATCATCAGATAGCTGTGTAATTAATGTGCTAGAGAAATATGGTACCGATGTGTAAAGTTGTATAAGCAAATACTATATTAGCTAGGCCTCCTTGAGCTTGCCATACACATGGTACACAAAGTAAGCGTGTAGCCCCCTGAGGATTAATGTAATTATATCCTCAGGTGTTACAGATTACAGCAAAGGAATGAAATGTATCACGGAAAACCTTTGTATCATTGTACTTCAAATATCTTTAAAAATAAATGTTTTAAGTACAAAATTAATCACTCAAATACGTGTACTGTAGCGCTAAAATGTGCGTCTTGTTGTAAGATAATCTCTGTGGAAGTGTCGTAGTTATCGTCCTCCGAAAGCTACGTTTTGCATAAGTCAATGTACTTACCTCATGATAAACAAAAGTGAAATGCTTTGCGTGTAGATATCGTAGTTACTACGCTTATTGCCGTGATGAAGTAAGTACTGTACTGTAGCGTATTGTTGTGCTACAGGAAAGGCTGTCTCATTGTAGCTATACCACAAAGTTACTACTAAAACATGTTTTCCTTTCCAGAAGAATTCAGAAAAACTGTGCAGATATAAAACAGATACACAATAAAAGCACAATGTAAGTTGTGTCACACATTAGTAGCGTCGTGATATAATCGTGTAGCTATCAAAGAAACGAAATGCAAAGTCATCTTTAATCTCACAAAACTGCAAAGCAATTATCATGTTGTATAAGTCGATAAAAAATGTAAAAATTTTCTCAAAGTTTGCGTCTATGTTATTTTTCTCGGAGCCAACGTAGCTGCTAGTCCTCCCTTCTTGCAAAATCTTAAGGTCCTAGCTCACGTCCAAGGCACCAAACCCTGCTAAAACGTCCAAAATCGATAACTAAACTTGAATTGTAATGTTTCTTACTGGCTATTACATCAACTTAGAAGGTTCTTCTGTGTTCTACTATGGTGCTTTTAGTGTCTCCGCATTCCGCAGCTCCCGACATAGCTTTGCACACGATAAATGTAACGGTTTCAGGGAGAAGAGCGGGCAATGTGACGATCTGACATTAAGTCGATTCGATAGCAAATGACGCAGACGGTCAGATTTCTTAGGTTTTTACTACATATGGACACGTTTCACATTCTCCCGCCCAACTTGGCTCCTAGTCCTCCCTTCCTGCATAATCTTAAGGTCCTAGCTCATCTCCAAGGCACCAAACGCGGTTATAAAGTCAAAATTCGATAACTAAACTTGAAATGTAATGTTTCTTACTGGCTATTACATCAACTTAGAAGCTTCTTCTGTGTTCTGCTATGGTGCTTTTAGTGTCTCCGCATTCCGCAGCACGCGACATAGCTTGGCACAAAATAAATGTAACCGTTTGAGAGAGAAGAGCGGCCAATGTGACGATCTGACATCAAGTCGATTCGACAGCAAATGACGAAAACTGGCGGATTTCTTAGGTTTTTACCACATATGAACACTTTTCACTTTCTCCCGTGCAACGCTTGTGCTAGTCCACCCTTCTTGCAAAATCTTAAGGTCCTAGTTCACGTCCAAGGAGTAAAAGCCAGCTAAAGAGCAAAAAATCGATAACTAAACTTGAATTGTACTGCTTCTTACTGGCTATTACATCAACTTAGAAGCTTTTTCTGTGTTCTACTGAGGGACTTTTAATGTCTCCGCATTCCGCAGCACGCGACATAGCTTTGCACACGATAAATGTAACCGTTTCAAAGACAATAACTGCCAATGTGATGATCTGACAAAAAGTCGATTCGATAGCAAATGACGAAAACGGGCGGATTTCTTAGGTTTATACTACAAATGAAAAGTTTTCACCATTTCCCGTACAACGTGGCTGCTAGTCTTCCCCTCATGCAAAATCGTAAGGTCCTAGCTCATGTCCAAGGCAAAAAAAGCTGGCTAAAAAGAAAAAATCGATATCTAAACTAGAATTGTACGGCTTCATACTGGCTATTACATACTTAGAAGCTTCTTCTGTGTTCAATTATAGTACGTTTAGTATCTCCGCATATCAGAGCACGCGACATAGCTTTGCCCACGATAAATGTAACCGTTTCAGAGAGAAGAGCGGCCAATGTGACGATCTGACATTAAGTCGATTTGATAGCAAATGACGAAAACGGGCGGATTTGTTAGGTTTTTACTACATATGTACACTTTTCACATTCTCCCGTGCAACGTGGCTGATAGTCCTCCCTGCATGCAAAATCTTTAGGTCCTAGCTCATGTCCAAGTCACCAACGCCGGCTGAAAAGTCAATAATCGATAACTAAATCTTAAATTATACTGCTTATTACTGGCTGTTATGTCAAATTAAAAGCTTCTTCTGTGTTCTACTATGGTGCTTTTAGTGTCTCCGCATATCGTAGCACACGATAAATGTAACCGTTTCAGAGAGAAGAGCGGCGAATGGGACGATCTGGCATTAAGTCGATTTGATAGTAAATGACGAAAACGGGCGGATTTCTTAGGTTTTAACTACATTTTAACACTTTTCACATTCTCCCGTTCAACGTGGCTGCTAGACCTCCCTTCATGCCAAATCGTAAGGTCGTAGCTCATGTCCAAGGCACCAAAGCCGGCTAAAAAGTCAATAATCGAAAACTAAACTTGAATTGTACTGTTCCTTACTGGTCGATTACATCAACTTACAAGCTTCTTCTGTGTTCTGCTATGTTGTAATTAGTGCTTCCGCATACCGCAGCAAGCGACGTAAGTTTGCAGACGATAAATTTTATCGTTTCAGAGAGAAAAGCGGCCATTGTGGCGATCTGGTATTTCGTCGATCCGATAGCAGATGCCGAAAACGGGCGGATTTCTTAAGTTTTTACTACATATGATCAGTTTTCACATATTCTCGTGTAACGTGGTTCCCAGACCTCGTTTCATGCAAAATCGTAACGTCGTCAGTCACATCCCTGGCGCCAAAGGCGGCTAGTAAGTCCATAATCGATAGTAAAACTTGAATTGTACTGCTTCTTACTGGCAGATTACATAAACTTAGAGCCGGCCGCGGTGGTCTAGAAGTTCTGGCACTCAGTCCGGAACCGCGGGGCTGCTATGCTCGCAGGTTGGAATCCTGCCTCGGGCATGGATGTGTTTGATGTCCTTAGGTTAGTTAGGTTTAAGGAGTTCTACGCTCTAGGGGACTGATGACAACAGATGTTAAGTCCCATAGTGCTCAGAGCCATTTGAACCAATAACTTAGAAGCTTCTTCTGTGTTCTCTGGTGTTGCTATTAGTGCCTCCGCATGCCGCAGCCCGCGACATAAGTTTCCAGACGATAAATGTAACTGTTTTATACAGAAAAGCATCCAATGTGACGATCTGTCATTACGTCGATTCGACGGCAATTGACGAAAACGGGACGATTTCTTAGGTTTTTACAACACATGAACACTTTTCCAATTCTCTCGTGTAACGTGTCTTCCAGACTTCGTTTCATGCCAAATCTTAAGGTCGTCGGACATGTCTGAGGCACCAAAGCCGGATAATAAGTCAATAATCGATTACTAAAACTTGAATTTTACTGCTTCTTACTGGATGATTACATCAACTTATAAGCTTCTTCTGTGTTTTACTGTGTTGCTATTAGTGCCTCCGCATACCGCAGCACACAACATAAGTTTGCTGATGATGAAGGTAACCGCTTCACAGAGATATTTCAAACTCTGTGTCTGTGTCTATTGCCTGCTCATATTGTTTAAAGCAGGTTGCTCTAAATGCCCAGTGGATCTGATTCCCTTGATACCTATTCTAAACAATCTCGGATTGGTAAAGACCAAGCTCTGCTTATACATATAGTCTGGGAAGTTGACATATCTTAGACAGTAAAATATGATGGTTAAAGATGTCCACTGAGTATTCCCATATACACTGAAGTTAGCTTTGAACAACAAATTATTAATTGGCCACCTACTCTTGACTCAATAGCTACTAAGATCTTTCACTAGTGAAGGAGGTGACGACGTTGTTATGTCCATTAGAGGCTTCTGTAGTTTGCTGAAAATGATGTGATATAATTGTGACTTGTGATTTTCTGTGGAGTTCCAGAGTAAGTTCTATACTGGTGCAGGACATTCATTCCTGCTGTTCTCATTCGAGGCAATCCTGGATTCTGAATCTCAAGCACCAGAGGATTATAAACAGCAATGATACCTCTGTCTTCCTGGCAGTGCACTATTTCAAAGTGCTCTGGTTGACAGTCTCTTCTCATTGTGCAGTGCTTGTAGATTATTGTAAATGGATTATCTGTAATATTTAGAACATCTCATTCTAAACTTTCTAAAGAACGAGACTTTTCTGTCATGACCACTTTTTGTGTGAGGTGATAAATACCAGGAATTTGATTGCATTTTGAGAACCTAATGGTAACTGACATGATTGTCTATGTAAATTAATGGAACTGGATTTTTCCTGAGGTCAGCAGTTTTCCGAAGGTCGTCGTTTTTCCCGAGGTCGTCGTTTTTCCCGAGGTCGTCGTTTTTCCCAAGGTCGGCGTTTTTCCCCGAGGTCGGCGTTTTTCCCCGAGGTCGGCGTTTTTCCCCGAGGTCGGCGTTTTTCCCCGAGGTCGGCGTTTTTCCCCGAGGTCGGCGTTTTTCCCCGAGGTCGGCGTTTTTCCCCGAGGTCGGCGTTTTTCCCCGAGGTTGGCGTTTTTCCCCGAGGTCGGCGTTTTTCCCCGAGGTCTGCGTTTTTCCCCGAGGTCTGCGTTTTTCCCCGAGGTCGGCGTTTTTCCCCGAGGTCGGCGTTTTTTCCCAACAGCGGCGTTTTTCCCCGATGTCGGCGTTTTTCCACGATGTCGTCGTTTTTCCCCCAGGTCGGCGTTTTTCCCCGAGATCGGCGTTTTTCCCCGAGGTCGGTGTTTTTGCCCCGAGGTCGGCGTTTTTCCCCGAGGTCGGCGTTTTTCCCCGAGGTCGGCGTTTTTCCCCGAGGTCTGCATTTTTGCCCCGAGGTCGGATCAAAGATTTTTTTCCCGAGGTCTACAAATCTATCGATATATTGAAAATCCAAAGTATTTTCATGTATGTAGACTATACTGTTATGTCATGTCATCTTGAAACATTTATCCGACCACTAGATAACGGTATTTATCAAGATAGCGATATATTTCGTTATATCTATTTATTTCGATATTCGTTTTCTTAGGGGTACAGATTTATTTTGAGACGTCCATACTTTTCCCATTATCGATTCAATTCGATATATCGACATACGTAGATGCACACATTATATCATGATATCGATTTATTTCGAGATATCTACCTATATTGAGGAGTCTATTTATTTCGAGGTATCGATTGATTTCGAGTATACGATTATATCGAGATAACGATTTATTTTGATATACCGACACAATACAGGTTGTCTATATATTTCAAAGTATCGATATATTTCCATGTATTGGTGTACTACAGATATCGATTCTTCTCGAGATATCGATATATTTCAAGGTACCTCTATATCTCTAGTAATCCATAAATTTCTAGATATCGCTATTTTTAGAGATATCTTTATATTACGTGGTACCAATATATTTCGAGATATCGATATAATTCTATACCTCGATTTATCTCGATATGTCGACTAACATCGAGATTTCGGTCTATATGGTAAGCCGAAATGCATCTAGATGTCGATATATTTCGGGATATCGACTCATTTCGATGTAGCGGTTTTTTGGAGGTGATTTATTTCGAGGTTTCGAATTATTTCACGGTGTCGATTTATTTCGAGGTTGCGATTTATTTAGAGGTTGCGATTTATTTCGAGGTGGCGATTTATTTCGAGGTGTGGATTTATTTCAAGGTGTCGATGTATTTCCTGGTGACGATATATTTCGATGTTACTTGTCGACTGCATCAGCTTAGAACCTATTTCGTACAGAGTGGTGCGACTGCATATCTCAGCAGGCGAGATTGATATCCAGACGATGAATTTTACCGTTTCCTAGAGAAAAGCGTGCGATGTGACGAATTGTCATTATGAAAACAAATGACGAAAACGTGAGGTTTTCTTTGGTTTTTCTGCCACTGCTGCCAACTTTCAGCCCACCCCCTCCTCCCCTTCCCCAGTCGTGGCGATCAGCTGGTGTGATGGAAATGAACACAGGAAAGTAATAACGTTCCATGAAATCCCATTCTAGGGACGTTCAAGGGTAAATGTTCCAGACGGTTTAATTGCATTAAGACACGCATACTGGGCATCTACAATGTCACATCTGCCAGATCGTTTCTATTATCAACAGTGGAAAACAAAACAGCGTACTGAAGAAGCCATAGTGAGACGCGGTTTTTGGTAGAATACTCTAGCCATTGATAATGATGATCTAATGAGAATTCTGTTATTGTTTTGAAAGATGCATTTAAATATGCATTGAACGTAGCTCCAAATTATTTTGTGAATTATAATTGTGGTATTATGAATCTACATTGGAGATTTTGTAATGCAAAACATTTCGATCTGAGAATACTTTACGTGATAGTACGTCATTGACCTTGTGTGTCATTAGGGTAAAGTTAATTTGCCGCGATTAACAAAAAATTTATCCGCCATTAAGGCTGAGTGCAACCCGAAAAATGCCAACAGCGCATAGCGGCCCATATGGTCACCCATCCAAGTGCCGACCACGCCCGAAAGTGCTAAACTTTAGTGATCTGACGGGAACCGGTGTATACACTGCGGCAAGGCCATTGCCCCTACCACTTTTACATGATATTTTTGATCGTGGTTCAGGTCTGATGGCTGGAAAGAATGGACCTTTACCATGTTATGCACATTTATATTTTCACTACGTCGACACAGCTGGACCAATTACGACCACAGGTGATGGTAGCCATAATGATCGTGCCAAGCATCCCGTGTACATTAGTTACACCCAAGTGTGTGGGCATCACAGCATTCGTGACATTTAAGTTTGTTACTTCTTTGCTACTATATTCGCAATAAATTTTGCAGACAGTATCCGCTTATGACGCTGAATGTACCTATAAAATTATATCATTGTACGACACATGTTTCAGGAGATACGTCATAAAAACTCAGGACAAGGCCAGACGCTGCATAGTACGGACGTGGACGCACAGCTGTAAATAAATGCCTGGTCAACACCAAGCTTTTCCGCTAGTCATCTATAAAGATAAAAAATCCCCAATATTGTCTACCAGCGTATTTTAGAAAAACCTTCATTTTGTCATCCATTTTTTTCCTGTAAAAATCGTAAAAGCCGTGCATCATTGTGTTTTTAAAAATCGTTTCTTATTGTCATCTCTTTTTATGTATTTTAAACCATCTATCGCTTGTGTAACCTGTGGCTACAAGTCCATTCCCTTTATGGGGTAATCGAAATAATAAACAACGGAAAAAAGTGTGGC
Source organism: Schistocerca gregaria (assembly GCF_023897955.1). NCBI lineage: Eukaryota > Metazoa > Arthropoda > Insecta > Orthoptera > Acrididae > Schistocerca > Schistocerca gregaria. The sequence continues at coordinate 369,114 of NW_026061759.1, forward strand.
TCAATTTCTTCCTCATTTTTCGGAACTTCTGATAATAGTAAATCGTTGGCTCTTTGAGGGCGTGGTAGGTACATACAAGAGATTAGTGTAAGATTAGAATTTGGGTTAGATGCAGTGCCAGGAGGTTCTGTTTCTATCTGGCTAGCTTCAGAGTACTTCACCATCTACCAAGTGATGCGTTTCATTGGGAATGGTGTGTTCTGTGCTAGGTCTACCCTTTACTGCACAATTCTGTTACTTCGATGCTATTAAAACCAGGATGTTATCAAAATATATGCACAGTGGCAGACTGGAGTCTGCAGAAATATTTCCAGTGGTGGGGAGGGGGGAAGGCGCGTCGGGGCTGGAGTGCATGATTCTGAAACTGGCACTCTGTGTACAAATCAGCTGGTCAGTTACGAGGTGCATCAAGCTACAAGACCCTAACTCCATGAGCGCTACAACTGGTCAAAGCTAAGGTTTATCAGTATTGTGGAGAATTCTTATCTGGAAGAGTATACTGTAACGAATAAAAACTCTTTACTCCAGATTCCAGGGAGGGTTGGGGGCGATGGGTGAAAGTGCCCTTTTGCCTATCCTCCCCTCCCCACCTCCTCCCCTCCCCATCCTCTCCCCCTCCCCCTCCCCTCCCCCTCCCCTTCCCCCTCGCGGACACCAATGGCTGGCCCGTTCATTTTGAGAACATCAGAGCTGCAGTAACCTTTCTGAGAAACTGTTCTTGATGTCCTTGTGCGTCAATCTTACCACTCAGAACACCAGTGGGAATGTTGGTTATCGCTGAAACAACTGGTTTTCGGCTCTTATCAGTTTCCCAACCCTTCTTTAAGCTAATTGTTAAAACCCGTCACAATACCAGTTCTTGTAATAACCGATTTTCAGTCTTTTATTTACATTATTTCCTCTAGTAAACGTAGAAATCAAACAAATATTAAACAATTTTTACTTTCTCAGTTTCTTGATAAATGTAATCAAAATGTCAAATTAAATACCCTTATGATGACCTGCAGCCGTTCAGAACGAAATTAGAATTATATTAATACCGTCAGCTGCTCACGGGTGTCGATATATATCAACGGGGACAGGTGACAATGTGTGCACGTCTGGGACTCGAACCCGGGATCTCCTGCTTACATGGCAGGTGCTCTGCCCATCTGAGCCACCGAGGGCACAGACGATAGTGTGACTGCAGGTATTATCTCACGCCCGCCTCCCGCGAGACTCACATTCTCACCTTGCACGTCCACACACTACATTCGTAGTGTCCCACACCGACACACTCATTACTCGTGGAACACATTCTTACCAAGTCCCGTAACAGTTCGCGGAATACGTGTGCATCTTCACAGAAGAAGGTCATGGCTGGTATTGCCAGAACCATATACTTATATGGATATGGACATGTCTTCCACGAGGAATGAGTGTGTTGGAGTGGGACTCTACGACTGTAGTGTATGGACATTCAAGGTGAGAATGTGAGTCTCGCAGGAGGCGTGCGCGAGATAGTCCCTGCAGTCGAACCATACACTGTGTCCTCTGTGCCTCAGATGGATAGAGCGTCTGTCATTTTAGCAAGAGATCCCGGGTTCGAGTCCCGGTCGCGGCACACATTTTCACTTGTCCACGTTGATATTTATCAACGCCCGCGAGCAACTGACGGTATTAATATAATTCTAATTTCTTTCAATTAAATAGTCCAATAAAACTTTGTCCGATGTTCGCTGCTTCTCTCAAAATATAGCGAGTGCTTCTATACTACAGAAAACTGCCAGTATTATCCTACTGATTTTAGTTTTTAGAACTCTGCTCAAAAATTATATTGAAATCGGTTATCACAGCACTATGCGGGCATTACGTATAGTCCAGCGATAAAGAGTGAAAACTGCGGCAGGAGAACTCTCTTTTTCGTTTTAATTTCTCTGTTTTTAAGGGCTAAAAGCAGATAACGGCATACTACGTAGACACAGCAGCAGATGAGGCACTTTCTACTTTTATCCCGAACTATGAATGATTTGTTAAATTTTAACTTCTTTCCTTGTATGATGTCGCAAGTCGACCAAATCTAACTTTGTTCTTCACTCGTACCGCATATCGTAAAATACTTCCAGACTTCCAGATGGTGCCATTCTATGTTACAACTGACGTTCGACAACAGCGAGAAACTGTGTCCAGTCTCGCGCACTGCTTGTGTAACAGGGACAATATTGTCTCGGCAATGTTGGACCAATCCATTTGTTGCTCGTTTCTATCAGCAGTGTTATTAAAGTGGCATACATAACTTTTCCCATTTTTTTCTGTAATAACGCCGTGTTTCAGTGCTATGGAAATCTTACGAATAAAAATAACTCGTCTTTTTTAAAAAAGGTTTATTTGAAAACAAAAAATTTTACTACCACATCTGTGGCTAATTGATATATCTGTTTTTAGGTGGTTATCAGAAAAAAATAAAAAGGTACTTGTTATAACCGAGAGCAAACAAATACCGAAAGACATCGGTTATTCAGAACTAAAATACCCATATCGTTTTAACTGATCGGTTTTTCTATCTCTAAACTGCAGTGTCGCCATAGAAAAGTGTGTCGCTCCATCAATGTCCATAGCAACTTTGAGATATGTGTTTATGCGCAATATCGGCAAATGGAAACACGAAGAGGTAATAAGCACCTGAGCGATAGAATTTATTTCACAGTCAGAAAAGTCGAGTGACAGACAAGACTGAATCACTGTAATAGAAATTATATGGAAAGCTGTGTAAAGGAAAATTTCCAGTTCTTTCGTGGATTCCAAAATTGAAGCAAATTCCGGGACACCAATGTGACATAGTCTTATACGGATAGTATTCCATGACTAACGTAATTGGCCCATATACTGTACTGGTATACGGATTATATTACACGACTAACGTAATTTACGTGAAATAATTTACAAACATGTTACTGTAACATTCGCTACTACTCATTACGCTAATTCACCTTCAGCCATTCAGCGCAAATCTCAGTTATGATACGTGCGCCAAACAAAAATTTATCAACGTAGTAACTCAAGACATCTACAAACGATCATTGTGTGCAAAATAAATAGAACACTTCATAAGAAGAACATGACGGGTTTGAATCATTCTCACCACAAAGGATGAAAAATTCAGGCTCGCACACAAGACCACTTGATAACTAACCAGAAATTCAGATTAGTTGTAGCTTCGGTGACAATCGCCTTTTTTACATTTTCCCCGTAAACTAGATAATTATGAAACGTAAGCAACTACTCTGAAATATCTGCGGCAACGGCCTTGCCGCGGAGGTTGCATCGGTTCACGTGAGATCACCGAAGTCGCTGATTTCACAACGAACTGTTCGTTGTCTACTGAGTATACTGTCTGTTGCACGACACTATCCCTCCCACGCTGCTAAATGTAGGTCGTCGGCAAAATATGACTGTAGTGGAACAAGGGCGTCTGCAGAAATTTCCCCAGGAGGTGGTGGTGGCATTGGTAGTGGTGTGTGTGTGTGTGTGTGTGTGTGTGTGTGTGTGTGTGTGTGTGTTTGTGTGTGTGTAGGACTATTACTATGAAACTCACACAGTCCAGACCGCCAAGGAAAATAAACCTTGACATTTGGAAAGGGTGTTGATCTTATACAGCTTATACTGCATATTTCGAAATTCCACCTCTAAGGGGGAGACGCAGGACATGAAAGGATTTCTGAATCATGTAGCTATTAAGGTAATTTTGAAGCTAGGCATAGGAACATTTGTATCTGGTTTCTAGGTCAGAAATAAAGAAATATGTGTTCCAGTATCATTGGGAATTTAACCTCTATGAAGTGAAATAGTGGATGAACATTTTATTTTGAGATAAATAATTATGGAAGAACTATGAAAGTATTTTTAAGGCTACATCTAAGAAAATTGGTATTTGACTTCAAGGCTACAAATAAGAAAATACGTGTTTCGGTGTTTTTGGAAGTTCAACCCCTAAGGGGATGAAATAGAGTGAGCTGGTGCGTTTCTGGTGCCAGTTTCCGTCGACCGTTGTTTCGGTCTTTGAGTCGCAGTCCAGAGGACACTGTTCCTAAGTGACTGTAGTAGTTCTCTGTGCGGCCCCACATCGGGCTTACCGCGCTTACACTGGACACAGTTGCCAAGAAATCGCCTGCCATCGCGATATAGGTTGGGCCAAAACATGTATTCCCGAACTCGGTTCAAGGTCTTGAAGAACCCCAAATGACCCCCGTCCGCCAAATCGTGGAAATATCTGAGTGCCATGCTAACTCGTTCCTGTGGAATACAGACCTTCACTTGGCCACGGTTGGCTCCCCCTTTACACAAGAGGCCCGCACGAAGGCAACAGCCAGTGACGACGTCGCCATCCACCAACTGCTGCCTATTCGGTCCCCACCCGTCGTCCTCGGCCTGTTTGCCGGCTAAGTCGAAGAAGAAGCCGGGTGTCTCGGAGAGAAGGAAATTCACCCCCAGATCTGGCTCCACGTTTCTGAAAATGGTTCATTATGAAAGCATTATGAAAGCATATCTGACAATTCGTATTCGGCTAATCTGTTACAATTTTTAAAAACTACGTGTTTCACTGGTTTTTAACTTCGAGCATAAGGGGATGAGAATTTTAATGAAATATTTATTGCGTTATATTAAAATATTTTAAATCTGCATCTACGATAACCGGTATTTCACTTCTCAATTAGATACAAAGAAATATGCGTTATGGAATGAAAGACTCTGCGGAGATATCACCACAAGAATACAAACAGCTTGATTAACAAAAACCTTGGACTCCAGCTGTCAGCATTGCTTTTTGGTCATTCAGCAAAAGACCATGCTTCAACGGCATTAAGTTTAGAAAAGTTTAGAAAGTGTTGCAGTTTATAAAAGACATAAAAAAACGATTAAAGAAAAAAATGCTTTGCAGACCATGAACGGTCTAAGTAAGTAAAGAAGCGGATGATAAGCTAGCTCTTTATGCAAATAAGTTGGTCAGTTTAAGTTCCGAGACATGTCATGCAGCAGGAACGGAATCCTATAGTTGCTACGATTGGCTAAAGGAAAAGTTTTGCAGAATCACGCGAAATCACTTCTGCAAGTGGCTGAGAATCTCGTAATGAATAAAAATTCTGTACTAAGAATTCCAAGGTTGGAGATGCAAGATTCCTCCCCCCCCCCCTTTCCCCCTCCTCACAATCCTATCCTTCTTTACCTACAGCAAAAAATAAATAAATAAATAAAACTAGAGAAATTTCTACTGTGAAACTATTTGCATACAAGAGAACGGCCATTAAAATTTAACTCTCCAAAGTTTTAAGCCCTGCCCCGTTCGATAAATTTAATTTCTTTGTAGTTGCATTTTCTAAAGGTGTACTTGTCTAGACTCCTGGAACGGAAAGGTTTTTTATTTTTAATCCGTGCTTTACAAAAGTTTCTACAGCCCAGTGTTTGAAGCAGTGTCACGGCTGCCATGAGCCGCGCGGGGTACCCGCCATGTCTCCAACGCCTTGTCAGGGTTTGCGCGGCTCCCCCCGTTGGAGGTTCGAGTCCTCCTTCGGGCATGGTTGTGTGTGTGTTGTCCTTAGCATAAGTTACTGTAAGTAGTGTGCAAACATACGGACTGATGGTTCAAATGGCTATGAGCACTTTGGGACTTAAGATCTGAGGTCATCAGTTTCCTAGAACTTAGAACGACTTAAACCTAACTAACCTAAGGACATCACACACATCCATGCTCGAGGCAGGATTTGAACCTGCGACCGTAGCGGTCGCGTGGCTCCCGACTGAAGTGCCTAGAACCGCTCGGCCACATCGGCCGGTCTATCATGTATTCTAGAAGTGCTGCACGGTCGTCAGTGGCGCCTGTTCTTTCGAGAACAGTTACTTCATATCTACGGTTAAACGTTACCCAGCCATTGACCTTCGTCTGTGCGAATGCGCACAGGTTGCCCGAACTCTTACGGGAATCGTCACATTAGTGTGAGCCAGTAATGAGTGGATAGGCAAATACCTATTACGTACATTACGTATGCGGATTGTGGACGGTTGGCGATGTGTCTCACGGGAAGCGTGCAAGGGATAAATTCCTGCAGTCGTGCTGTTCATTTGTGCCCTCGATGGCTCAGATGGATTGAGCGTCTGCCATGTAAGCAGGAGATCGTGGGTTCGAGTCCCAGTAGGGGCACACTTTTCAGCTGTCCCCATCGAAGTATATCAACAACACCTGTCGGCAGCTGAGGGTTTCAATTAATTATCAGTTGTGAAGGTGATTCGATGAACCATTTGCCAGGCACTTAAATGTGTTTTGCAGGGTATCCATATAGATGTAGATGATAACTCGTCCCGTGTCGCACGTGCTCAAAATGATTTATACTGCACAATGCATGCAAACATACTCACCGAAAATAAGGACGATTATCAAGTGCAGGCTGCCGAGTGCTGCAAATCCAGCTTAGACAGATCGGCTTTTCCTGCCAAGAAGAACAGGAAGTTGCTGTCTAGGAACAATCAGAGGTAGAGGAAGGGTTGATAAATACTCCTTGAATTGCAGACTAAACGTAAATAACGAAAATACAATTTTGGTAAAAATTGGTCAAAACATAATCGTTTGCCCTCCGTATTGGATTAGCTGTTTTGAATATTGAAAATCTGACTTCAGATTCGTTTTCAGCGACATTAAAAATATATATGTAACACTCAGTTCATGCAAATCGAAGTAATAATATAACTAAATGTTTTCCCTAAACATTGAACACATTTTTTTCGGGTAACTATTTTCTCAGAACGGCATGCAGCATAAATTGAAAGTGGTTCGATCTCTTAACTTCTACCTCTGACCCCTAAAAGTAAACACTTTTCTTAGGAACTTATAGCTATAATATGACATTTGTTAATATTAACTAATTTTTGTGTAGGCATAAGGAGTGAAACAAACCCCCAAAAATCGAACTCAAAGTTCGAATTAGCACCGTATCGTTAAATTTAAGGTTGTTTCATTGCGGTTAGGCATGCGCTCGCATAAATTTTATGTTTTATCGACTGATGTTATCCATTTTCAATTTCAGAGGAATAATGTAGTATCAACTGATGTTACCCATTTTTGAATTCAGGTAACATCTGTGGTGCCACACTGCACGCACTCTGCGTACTCCAGTCTCGCAGGCCCTTGATCAAATCATAATTACGGGCGCCATTTTTATTGAAAATCTAAAATTAAGCTCATAGTATTATCACTCGTAATTCCCAAACACATCCTTCGAATGTATTGTCATTGTCTCAAAAAAAAAAATTTCAAATGTACCCTTTGTTGCTCATTTGTATGAGAACCTGGCCGTAACGCCGGAATATAGTCACGAGATTTTTTTTTTCAGAGACGCTGTACGATCGCGAGAAGACTTTCGTTCTGCGCGTGTCGAAGGACATTCCTCAGATATTACTGTGTGTGTGCTACTCAGTCGTGCCAGTTAAGTGTACATCTTTGCATAGTTTTCCTTTCACGATGTAAACAGTGTTCCGCTCAATTGCTAACTGGCCAGTGAGTGGTTCCGAAGGTGTCGGATGTGCGGTGCGTTCGGTATGCTAGGACAACAGCAGACTGGCGTGGTGCGATGGCAGAAGCAGACACTGAGGGAGCTAGCTGCTGGGACGCCAGCGAACAATTTATGCCAAGTAAGACGAAGAGGACTATTCTAAAATTACTAGCCGTCTCAAAAGTGTTTACCATTGGTAAATCTTGCTGTTGAGTCTGACAAAACTGGCAGTTGGGCCTAGAGATACATTAGAGAGAGATACAGGAAATCCCCCCACCCCCCTCAATGAATTTTTGGTTGTGATGACAGGCCGATTGGTAGTGTAGCCCGAGATCTAAGTTAGGTTGGAAGGTGGTAATTTGATTGAGAGTTGTTTACGCCAACGATTATGAATGCCGACTAAACGTTGTGCGAGCAGATTGCCCTGTAGCGTAGCCTAGTGTTTCCGTCCGCGCCACATTTAACACACTTTCTCTAACTGTGTACAAAAGTCTCACAACAGCCACGATAACTACGTTTCTGGTGGGGGGAGGGTAGAGTCCACTATGTAACTTTCACTGCAAATTTTAGTAACCGCCGAAACTAACCGAAATAGAAGCGTAATTTTAACTATATTTCCTTTTGTGGGAAAATAATGGTTCTCCTCTTTCGGCAGCAACTGTAATATGTAGGCGACTTATTAGTTTTCTTTAAACTATGAATCATAATCTCAATGGACGCAGTGCTTTTTTTACGTTACTTGATTTGTGGTCTATAGTAAACAATGCAACGAATTGGTAAATTCTTTGAAGTTTGACGTGTGTTACATAGACGACGTCTGCAATGTTCGTAAGGCCAAGTTTGCATATATTCGGTGTCTGTTTTTTTGGCCATGTACTGTATAATTAAGGGGAGGAGGATTATGTTCAAGGAGCAGTGTATTAGCAGTCTATGGAGAAATTGAGAATTTCGATCTAACGAACGGCATGCTCGGGCAGTTCGTGCTATTCTGTTGACCACTGTGTAATTCGGACACAGTGATCATTGCCTCTCCCTAGTAACCAGGGGACTCGGGTGCTAATCCTGGTCTGGCACAAATTTTCAACAGTGCCCATTGACTAAAGTCTGTGCCCATTGTCAACTAATGTCATTGTTTCGGTGTTAAATTGTATTTTGTTCACGATACGTCGTTTAGCTTTTTCATGGATAACAGCTTTGAAAAGCGTACAGGTTATATTGATATTCGCTCGTCGTTAGTCCAAGGCAACTATAGCGATTTATGAACACAGTTGTAGTTCGTATTAAGCCTACATACGTAATTGTGTCCTGTGTTTCTTTACCAAGAACTGCTTCGTAAGTAATTCCCCGGTAGTGGTATTTTGTTTCAGTATTTTGTTTAAATATTTATAGACTGCAGGCTTGGATGAAATATGAAACACATGTCCGAAGTTCCTGTTGATACTGCAGATACTGTTTCATCCGTACTAGGGGCCAAAACATTTAATCTAATACAAAAGGACACAATTTGTCTCGAGATTTAGCTATTTTTCGTAATAGAGGCCTTGCTTCGATATGTTTTTCTCTAATTCTTGTTTGGATATAATCTTAAAACACACTAACTCTTCCACCAGTTATTCGATATGTTGTTTCATCCCTTTCGTAGCCTAGAGTTCCTAAACGGTCGATAATATTAATGATTTCCTTTCTCAATTTTATTTTCTGTAAAATCTCCTGTTTATGGTTAATTCTAACATGTTTCACGTTCTCACTTTTATTATTTTTATTTTTCTAGTTTTTGGCTGGTAGCCAAATTTTCTTTGAATCTGGTTTTTAATTCTGAAATAGTAACAGTTGAAGGTCAAGAGAAGATGGCGATCTATTTGAGGAGAGTGGCTTGGAGATTTTTTATAATAGACGTACACAGGTCATGGGGATCCTTACCTATATAAATTTACTTCGAGTGTGATGTAGCCCATTCTCTTGTCATGATCTCGGCTGTATCGTAGCACATTGTCTCGGTTAGGTTGGAGATTTCTGTTGAGAGTTGCCGAAGTCAACGAAAGTGATTACAAAGTGAGGACTTTGCTAACAGAACGATCTGTAGCGTAGTCCAACACGTTCTTGCTGTCCTTTTAAAGCCTCTTTTAATTAAAAATAACTAAAGCTGCAAGATACAATCACAAAAACTGTTACGTAATAGAGTAATCCCAGACTATTGTTGTGTAAGTTGTGTGCGTACACTTTTTTTTGTCAGTGAATATACATTTTTTTACTCATTTGCTGGGTTTCAGTTTTCCCCGTTTTCCGGCGAAAAACCTTTTCCTGTGAAGGGCCCATTAGCTTGTCGGTTATATTTGTGACTTTCTCGACGGTCAGTAATTTCGTGATAGTCCATCCACCGGCGTCATTGTTAACATCGAATATAGATTTAAGTATTAGGAAGGCTAATATGAAGCTAATGCATGAGTAGGTCTAATAATTAATAAAAATAGGAATGCGGGTAAGCCACTACAAACAGCATAGTGAAAGCATTGTTGTGGCCAATATAGCCACGAATCCCACGCCTACCACAGTCGTAAAAGTAGTCCGCAGATGATGAAGAAATTGATGGAATGTGTGATGAGATAAAAGAAATCATTCAGATAGTGATGGGAGATGAAAATTTAATATTAGTGGGTGACTGGAATTCGACGGTAGGAAATGGAATAAAAGGAAACGCAGTAGGTGAATATGGAATGTGGGTAAAAAATGAAAGAGGAAGCCGCCTGGTAGGTTTTTGCCCAGAGCATAATTTAATCATAGCTAACACTTGGTTCAAAAATCATGAAAGAAGGTTGTATACGTGGAAGAGACCTGGAGATACTGCAATATTTCATATAGATTATATAATGGTAAGACAGATTTAGGAACCAGATTTTAAATTGTATGACATTTCCAGGGGCAAATGTGGTCTCTGATAACAATATATTGATTATGAACTGTAGATAAAAACTGAAGAAACTGGAAAAACGTGGGAATTTAAGGATATGGGACCTGAAAGAACTGACAGAATCAGAAGTTGTAGAGTGTTTCAGGAAGTGCATTAGGGAACGATCTACAGGAATGGGGCAAAGTAATACAGTGTGATGGGGGATCTGAGTGGTATACTGTCAAGGGGGAGGGGGTTCCTCAGGGATCAGTGTTGTGGCCGCTCTAGTTGCTTATTTATATAAATGATATGCCCTCAAGTATTATGGGTAACTCTAAAATATTTCTGATTGCTGATGACACTAGCTTGGTAGTAAAGGATGTTGTGTGCAACATTGACTCCGTTTCAAGTAGTGCAGTACATGACCTCAGTCAATGGCTTGTAGAAAATAAACTAACGTTAAATCACAGTAAGATTCAGTTTTTACAGTTTCTAACACACAATTCAACAAAACCTGACGTTTTAATCTCACAGCATGGGCAAATGATTGGTGAAGCTGAGCGGCTCAAATTCCTAGGTGTTCAAATAAATAGTAAGGTGTCATGGAAAGCCCACATTCAGGATCTTGTTCAAAGACTTAATACTGCCATTTTCACTATTCGAACGGTACCGAAAGTGAGTGATACTTCGCCAAGTAAATTAGTCTACTTTGCTTATTTCCATTCACTTATGTCGTATGGTATTATGTTTTTGGATAACTCTTCCCATTCTAGAAGGATATTTTTGGCTCAGAAACGGGAGGTTCGGGCAAAAAGTGGTGTGAGTTCACGGACCTCTTGTCGACCTCTGTTCAGGGAGTCTGGGTATTTTGACATTGGCCTCTCAATATGTATATTCCTTATAGTCGTTTCTTGTTACCAATATTAGTTTATTTCCAACAATAAGCAGCTTTCACTCGGTTAATACTCGGGAGAAATCAAACCTCCATTTGGATCGGACTTCCTTAACTCTTGTGCAAAAATGTGTGCAGTATACTGCTACATCCATTTTCAATAAGCTGCTACTCGAATTCAAAAATCTTAGCAGTAATCCACGCGCTTTCAAATCGAAACTGGAGTGTTTCCTCATGGGTCACTCCTTCTATTCTGTCGAGGAGTTAATTGAAAAATTAAGCTGATTCTCATTGTACTGCTGATAGCGTTTGCTTAAACTTATGGACTGATTTTTCTCTCTGGTTCATGAACATGTATTTTTATCTGTTATTACTTTTATGTTGTAAGTTCATGTGTCGCCCAAACCGCCGTCTGCTTCACGTCTGCTGTGCAGCGAGCTACCTTGATTGAAGTATTAACTGTAGTTTTCTTACTTGTCACTACTTCTTCCGTGTGTTTTTGCTTTTAGGAAGCTTTAATTGTCGAGTGCTAGTAATAGAGTTAAATAGATTTCATGTTTGTTTTGAATACAGTCAGATAGAGTCCTTTTAGTCAGCCATAGTGCTAGTAGTGCTAGTGTTTGTTTTCAATACAGTCCAGAGACAGGTAGTGCTATTTTCATTGTTTTCTACAAGAAGTGGTTAGCAATCACAGTTTAGTCAGTAATCAGCCGCCTTTAGTGAATTAGCAGTCTACTTAAAAGTTGATTAAGTCTCTTCAGTATATTGATTCCTTAGGATGGATAGGATGTGTGACTGCTGTGTACGGACGCTGGCCACTCTTCGCGAACAGCTGAGCGTGTTGATGGCCGCGGTCAGCCGTCTTCAGGCTGCTGCCTCGGAGGGTAGCGGCAGTGTGGAGTCTGGTGCGTCGCATGGTGCACCCCAGGTGTTAGATGCTTCACCCACTGTCCCTGCTGTCGAGACATTTTCGCGGGTACCGGGCGCGGTTGGGCCACCCTCTCCCCAAGGGGAGTGGCGGGTTCAGCGGCGTCCGCGGCGCACGAGGCAGAGGGTCAATGTGGAGGCTGGCCGTGTGGCATCGTCCGCTCTGCCTGTGAATGGACATGTGGCTGCTCATTCAGCAAGGTCCGAGCAGGCACACGGGGGGAGGGGTTTATTAGTTATTGGGAGCTCCAACGTTAAGCTGGTGATGGAGCCCCTTAGGGAAATAGTGGAAAGGTCGGGGAAGAAGGCCAGTGTTCACTCTGTCTGCTTGCCGGGGGGTCTCATCCGAGATGTGGAGGCGGCCCTACCGGCGGTGATAGAGAGCACTGGGTGCACCCGACTGCAAATTGTTGCTGATGTCGGCACCAATGACTCCTGCCGTGTGGATTCAGAGGTCATCCTCAGTTCGTACAAGCGGTTGTCGGAGTTGGTGAAGGCGGAAAGCCTCGCTCGCGGGGTGGAATCAGACCTAACTATTTGTAGTATCGTTCCCAGAACCGATCGCGGTCCTCTGGTTTGGATCCGAGTGGAAGGCTTAAACCAGAGGCTCAGACGATTCTGCGGAGAGCTGGGGTGCAAATTTCTCGACCTCCGCAATGGGGTGGAGAAATGTAGGGTCCCCTGAATATGTCAGTCGTGCACTACACGCCGGAAGCGGCTACGAGGGTAGCGGAGTACGTGTGGAGTGCACATGGTGTTTTTTTTTTTTTTTAGGTTAGAGAATTCCCTCCCTAGACCCGACAAGACGCCTCCTGAGACGCGGCAAGGCAGGAGTAGGCAAAATGCAACAGGGAATAACAATATTAATGTGCTAATAGTAAACTGCAGGAGCGTCTATAGAAAGGTCCCAGAACTGCTCTCATTAATAAACGGTCACAACGCCCATATAGTTCGCAGACAAAGGCTGGACAGTAAAGGGGGAGGCGTGTTTATAGCGATAATAAGTGCAATAGTATCGAAGGAAATTGACGGAGATTCTAATTGTGAAATGATTTGGGTGAAGGTCACGGTTAAAGCAGGCTCAGACATGGTAATTGGATGTCTCTATAGGCCCCCAGGCTCAGCAGCGGTTGTGGCTCTGCACCAGAAGAATAATTTGGAAAATATTTCGAGTAGATTTCCCCACCATGTTATAGTTCTGGGTGGAGATTTTAATTTGCTGGATATAGACTGGGAGACTCAAACGTTCATAACGGGTGGCAGGGACAAAGAATCCAGTGAAATATTTTTAAGTGCTTTATCTGAAAACTACCTTGAGCAGTTAAACAGAGAACCGACTCGTGGCGATAATATATTAGACCTTCTGGTGACAAACAGACCCGAACTATTAGAATCAGTTAATGCAGAACAGGGAATCAGCGATCATAAAGCGGTTACTGCATCTACGATTTCAGCCGTAAATAGAAATATTAATAGAGGTAATAAGATTTTTCTGTTTAGCAAAAGTGACAAAAAGCAGATTACAGAGTACCTGACGGCTCAACACAAAAGTTATGTCTCAAGTACAGATAGTGTTGAGAATCAGTGGACAAATTTCAAAACCATCGTACAATATGCGTTAGATGAGTATGTGCCAAGCAAGATCGTAAGAAATGGAAAAGAGCCACCGTGCTACAACAACCGAGTTAGAAAACTGCTGCGGAAGCAGAGGGAACTTCACAGCCAACATAAACATAACCAAAGCCTTGCAGACAAACAAAAATTACGCGAAGTGAAATGTAGTGTGAGGTGGTCTATGCGAGAGGCTTTCAATGAATTCGAAAGTAAAGTTCTATGTACTGACTTGGCAGAAAATCGTAAGAAATTTTGGTCCTATGTCAAAGCGGTAGGTGGATCAAAACAAAATGTCCAGACACTCTGTGACAAAAATGGTACTGAAACAGAGTATGACAGACTAAAGGCCGAAATACTAAATGTCTTCTTCCAAAGCTGTTTCACAGAGTAAGACTGCACTGTGCTTCCTTCTCTTGAAGTCGCACAGTTGACAAAATGGTAGATATCGAAATAGACGACAGAGGGATAGAGAAACAATTAAAATCGCTCAATAGAGGAAAGGCCTCTGGTACTGATGGGATACCAGTTCGATTTTACACAGAGTACGCGAAGGAACTTGCCCCCCTTCTTGCAGCGGTGTACCGTAGGTCTCTAGAAGAGCGAAGCGTTCCAAAGGATTGGAAAAGGGCACAGGTCATCCCCGTTTTCAAGAAGGGACGTCGAACAGATGTGCAGAACTATAGACCTATATCTCTAACGTCAATCAGTTGTAGAGTTTTGGAACACGTATTATGTTCGAGTATAATGAATTTTCTGGAGACTAGAAATCTACTCTGTAGGAATCAGCATGGGTTTCGAAAAAGACGGCCGTGTGAAACCCAGCTCGCGCTATTCGTCCACGAGACTCAGAGGGCCTTAGACACGGGTTCACAGGTAGAAGCCGTGTTTCTTGACTTCCGCAAGGCGTTTGACACAGTTCCCCACAGTCGTTTAATGATCAAAGTAAGAGCATACGGACTATCAGATCGGTTGTGTGCTTGGATCGAGGAGTTCCTAGATAACAGAACGCAGCATGTCATTCTCAATGGAGAGAAGTCTTCCGAAGTAAGAGTGATTTCAGGTGTGCCGCAAGGGAGTGTCATAGGACCGTTGCTATTCACAATATTCATAAATGACCTGGTGGGTGACATCGGAAAGTCTCTGAGGCTTTTTGCAGATGATGCTGTGGTGTATCGAGAGGTTGCAACAATGGAAAATTGTACTGAAATGCAGGAGGATCTGCAGCGAATTGACGCATGGTGCACGGAATGGCAATAGAATCTCAATGTAGACAAGTGTAATGGGATGCGAATACATAGACTGATAGGTCCTTATCATTTAGCTACAAAATAGCAGGTCAGCAAATGGAAGCAGTTAAATCCATAAATTATCTGGGAGTACGCGTTAGGAGTGATTTAAAATGGAATGATCGTATAAAGTTGATCGTTGGTAAAGCAGATGCCAGACTGAGATTCATTGGAAGAATCCTAAGGAAATGCAATCCGACAACGAAGGAAGTAGGTTACAGTACGCTTGTTCGCCCACTGCTTGAATACTGCTCAGCAGTGTGGGATCCGCACCAGATAGGGTTGATAGAAGAGATAGAGAAGATCCAACAAAGAGCAGCGCGCTTCGTTGCAGGATCATTTAGTAATCGCGAAAGCGTTACGGAGATGATAGATAACCTCCAGTGGAAGACTCTGCAGGAGAGACGCTCCGTAGCTCTGTATGGGCTTTTGTTGAAGTTTCGAGAACATACCTTCACCGAAGAGTCAAACAGTGTATTGCTCCCTCCTACTTATATTTCGCGAAGAGACCACGAGGATAAAATTAGAGAGATTAGAGCCCACACAGAAGCATACCGAGAATCCTTCTTTCCACGTACAATACGAGACTGGAATAGAAGGGAGAACCGATAGAGGTACTCAGGGTACCCTCCGCCACACACCGTCAGGTGGCTTGCGGAGTACGGATGTAGATGTAGATACTGGCACGTTCCATGACCTAGAAGATTTGCTCCTCAATTTGGGCCTACGGAACTTGACATGCGCAAAGAAAGAGGGTAACAGAAGATATATTGAATTTAATTTATGAAAGGAGAAAATACAAAAATGCAGTAAATTAACCCGACAAAAAGAAATACAAACGTCTCAAAAATGAGATCGACAGGAAGTGCAAAATGGCTAAGCAGGGATATCTAGAGGACAAACGTAAGGATATAGATGCGCTTATCACTAGGGGCATGATAGATAGTGCCTAAAGAAAAACTAAAGAGACTTTTATAGAAAAGAGATTCACTTGTATGCATATCAAGAGCTCAGATGGAAACCCTGTTATCAGCAAAGAAGATATTGCAGAAAGGTGGAAGGTGTATATAGAGGATCTATACAAGGGCAATGTACTTGAGGACAATATAATGGAAACGGAAGAGGATGTAGATGAAGATGAAATGGGAGATGACATACTGCGTGAAGAGTTTGACAGGGCACTGAAAGACCTTAGTGGAAATAAGGTTCCGGGAGTAGGCAACATTCCATTAGAACTACTGACAGGCTTGGGAGACCCAGCTCTGACAGAACGTGACCGTCTGATGAGCAAGATGCATGAGACAGCCGAAATACCGTCAGACTTCAAGAAGAATGAAATAATTCCAATTTCAAAGAAATCAGGTGTTGACAGGTGTGAAAATTAGCTAACTATCAGTTTAATAAGTCACAGCTGCAAAATACTAACGCAAATTCTTTACAGACGAATGGAAAAAATGGTAGAAGCCGACCTCAGGGAAGACCAGTTTGGATTCCGTGGAAATACTGGGACATGTGAGGCAATACTGACCCTACGACTTACCTTATAAAGTAGATTAAGAAAAGGCAAACCTACGTTTCTAACATTTGTAGACTTAGAGAAATCCTTTGACAATGTTGACTGGAATACTCTCTTTCAAATTCTGAAGGTGGCAGGGTTAAATTACAGGGAGCGAAAGGCAATTTACAATTTGTACAGAAACAGGTGGTAGTTATAAGAGTCGAGGGATATGAAACGGAAGCAGTGGTTGGGAAGGGAATGAGACAGGGTTGTAGACTATCCCCAATGTTATTCAATCTGTTTATTGAGCAAGTAGTAAAGGATACAAAAGAAAAATTCTGAGTAGAAATTAAAATCCATGGATAAGAAACTAAAACCTTGAGGTTTGCCGATGACGTTCTAATTCAGAGACAGCAAAGAACCTAGAAGAGTAGCTGAACAGAATGAAGTGTCCTGAAAGGATGATATAAGATCAGCATCAATAAAAGCAAAACGAGGATAATGGAATGTAGTCGAATTAAGGTGGGTGATGCTGAGGGAATTAGATTAGGAAATGAGACATTTAAAGTAGTAAAGGAGTTTCGCTATTTAGGGAGCAAAATAACTGATGACGGTCGAAGTAGAGAGGATATAAAATGTCGACTGTCAATGGTAAGAAAAGTGTTTCTAAAGAAGAAAAATTTGTTAACATCGAGTATAGCTTTAGGTATCAGGAAGTCCTTTCTCCGAGTATTTGTATGGAGTGTAGCCACGTATGGAAGTGAATAATGGACAATATATAGTTTGAACAAGAATAGAATAGAAGCTTTCGAAATGTGGTGCTACGGAAGAATGCTGAAGATTAAGTGGGTAGATTACATAACTAATGTGGAGGTATTGAATAGGATACTGGAGAAGAGAACTTTGTGGCAAAACTTGACTAGAAGATGGGGTCGGATGGTAGGACACGTTCTGAGGCATTAAGGGATCACCAATTTAATATTGGAGGGCAGCGTGGAGGGTAAAAATCGAGGTGGGAGACCAGGAGATGAATACACTAAGCAGATTCACAAGGATATAGGTTTGCAATGGGTACTGGGAGATGAAGCTTCCACACGATACAGTAGCATGGAGAGCTGCATCAAACCAGTCTGTGGACTGAAGACAAGAGCAACAACAACAACAACAACAACAAGGTATTTGTCTGATGTGTAACCTTCAACAGAAGTGGGGCAGACAAGAGGGTTAATTCATTAATGGTGTCGGAACAGATGGTTAGCAAGAAATCCTTTAGGCGTGGTGCGTGATGCGGCGCTCCCCATCCCCATATACCGATCAAATCAGTCACGACTTGAACCGAGCGTGCCCGAACATTGTCCTACAAAATGATGGCCGCCTTCTGCAGAAACCGACGCCGCTTCTTTCTCTCAGTTGCTTTTCTACTTTGTAACACAGTCTGTTTCGTTTTCGAGTGCAAACCGCTTAACATATATTGTTCAAATTTGGCATGGAGACAGTTTGAACCCTGAGAAAGAACATAGCCCACTTTAAAAAGCAAGAAAAATTTTTTGCATCAGTGAACGTAAACTACATTAAAACTTACTTATTTTGCTTGTACAACTTAAGAATTCTATAATGTATAAGTACTTCAGTAGTCGCCGCGCGGGATAGTCTCTACAAACGAAATTGCTCCCACGTCCGAGGCCTTTCAATATCACGTCTTCCATTCCGCTTGTAGTTCAGAATATTTTGGGGAAGTCTGGGACGTAGCATTCTCACCAGTCTTCACGATATTTTTGAATTTTTTAGTTTCTGTTGAAAATACTTAATTTTTCTCTAGTATCTTCATTCCTAATCATTTCTTGTTGTGCAGCTCTTCGAATTTCTTAGGAAACTCATCTCTGCCGTGTGATTTATTTTTCGTTTTTTTTAACCATGTTTTCGCTTTCATAGCATAATACAGGAACCGCGACCACGTTATAGAATTTCGGGACAACCTTTTTGTACTTTATTGCCCAATGTTCAGATAATAGTGTCACAGACAGCTTAGAATTTGTGTAATTTATTTTAAGTATCAGAGTAAAAATCAGATCTTACAGCGTAGCCTAAATGAAAGATTAAGAGACCAGTTCTAAAGCAGGATTATCCAAAACTAGTTTTAAACTGACTGAGTATTTTCCTCGGAGTGCACTTATTTTCGTTTTATTACTAGAAATTTTAAAGTTGTATTCATTGCATATTTCGTTCAGGTGGTATATAGATCTTTGGAGGTCATTTCGTGAACTTGAATCATGTCATCTACAAACAGAAGCACAATCAGGTATTTCTCATTCGTTATCCCAATTCCTTGGTCTTGTCGTAGTTCCTGCTTTCATTTATGAAGAACGAAGTCAATGTAAATACTAAAAATGCTGACTTAATCTGCTCATTTAAATGTATACCAAGCGAGCTGCCGCAGTGGTTAGTACATGGTATGATGATGATGATGATGATGATGATGATGATGATGATGTTTGGTTTGTGGGGCGCTCAACTGCACGGTTATCAGCGCCTGTACAAAGCCCCAACCTTTACACAGTCCAGTTTCGCCACCATCACGAATGATGAAGAAATGATGACACCACAGACACCTACTTCCCGGGCGGAGAAAGCAACCCAGCCGTGAATCGAACCCGGAATCCCATCACCAGCAACGCTTGCTACACGACGAGCTGTCAACTAGTACACTAGACTCGCATTCGGGAGGATGACGTTTAAATCCGCATCCGGCCATCCTGATACGTATTCCGTAACTTTTCTGAATCGCTCCAAGCAAATGCTGGGATGGTTCCTTTGAAAGGGAACGGCGGACTACTTTTACCCTTCCCTGACGCAGTGCCAACTACTGCTCCGTTTCTAATGACCTCAACATCGATAGCACATTAAATGCAATCCTCCTTCCGTCCTTCATTTAAAGGCATAGGTTTACGCAATAAGTCGGGCGTTAAAAGTTAAAAACTGCGTACTCGTCTAAGGCAGCATAATTTCATGGCGCGCAAATTATCGAGACTATATTCACCGAGCATTTGTGAAAGGCAGCACGTGGCGACTTCCAACAAACTTCACACATAATTTCGAAACTTTTTTTCCCTCTGACATCCCTGGCAGAATGATGAAAGGAAAAAGACTTTTATCACTTCTACATTTTCGCTGTTCGTGTAGTAAGGTGTCAGCATCAGGCTTGATGTTTCACTTTATTACTTCTTTACTACTCACTTTATTCGCAACACATTTGTCAGACAGTATCCACATACGTCGCCGAATGTACCTGAAAATTATAGAATTGTACAACACCTAGTTCAGTACATAAATATTGAGACTTGTCAAAAAACTAGCTTCTCTTACAACAGAGCGTCTTCAACTGCAAAGGGTCATGTTTCTTCAGGTCAAGTTTCTAACACATTAACTGATACGGAAAGTGAACGAACTTCTGAAGGTGGTTTACATATGGGACTTCCAGTTTTCAGACAGCAATTTGGAGGGGAGAAGGGGGGGTGCTTACGCGGTCTATTTGAAACTTCAGTGTTTCCGTAAATGATGCAGTTGCCTGTAATAAAGTTCTGTTTGAAAGAAGCCACGCCCTCATAAGATTTCAGTGTAGTGCAAAGCATGACAACTTAGTTTAAATGTTCCCGAAATGTAGAATTGTTCGGTTCACAAAACGATATAACCTTATCCTACGAGTATAGTGCAGCGAGTCAAATTCGCAATCGCTCAACCCACATGAATACCTGGGTGTAAAAATTTCTAGAGATTTGAAATGGAACCGTCACATAGTCGCAGTCTTAGGGAAATACGGTGGCTGGCTGCAATTCGTTGGTAGAATTCTAGGAAAATACAATCAGTGTACAAAAGAAATTGCTTACAAATCACGCTTGCGACTTATCCCCCAATATTGGTCGAGATTCTTGGATCCTAATCAGATACAACTGCCAGGCGAAACTGAATGTATACAGAGAAGGGCGGCACGAATGGTCACAGGTTTTTTGACCCGTTGGAGAATGTCACGCAGTTTCTGCTCAAATTGAACAGGCAGGCGCTTGGAAACAAACGTACAATATCCAGAGTAAGTCTACTTGGAATATTTCCGGAGGAATCCTTAACTGTTGAATATAGGCGAATGGTAGTCAATGGAGGGAATGACTGTGAATGCTCGTTCGATTTGCGTTCTCTTCCGTAGGCTGCGATGCAAACTAATCCTGGTAATATTCCCGGTGTGAGATGTAGGTGGCAGCTCTGTAAATGCTGACCGGTGAGTCGCTTAAAGCCCAGGTGAAGTTAATCTCGGAGGGACACATCACGCTCCCAACCGATGAAGCATATCCCCTAAGGATCGCCGAGAGCCTGTGACTAGTGCATTGAATTTAAATACGGAAAACTGCAAAAACTCACTTTTTGAACTATTTGTAATTCCATTAACTAGTTTTGTAACCTTTACAGACTCATCTTCAAATGTGGCACACAGAATTTCCGTCTCTCTGACGTGGAGACAGAGCGACAGTTACATGGCGACATGTGTCGGAAAACCAGTTATTCCACTTACTGACTAACGGACAGTTCATGGTAGACACAGACTATTCCGTGGAAGAGCAAAGTATCGCGAGGAGACCTAATTAGAAAGTTTCTAGAACTGACGTTACATGATGAATGTAGGAATGGAATATACTGAAACCGCCTACGTATTGTAACTGTAGGAAGCGTGATGACCAGAAGAGACTAAGCACAGCACGCACAGAGGCTTTTAAGCAGCCACAGTACGCACGCTCCATACGTCAGTGGAGTGGGAATAAGTCCTAATAACTGGTATACTGGCAAGTTCCATCTGTCACGCAATTCACGGTCGTTTATAGACTACAAATTATAAGCTGCCTATGTTTTGTTTAAATTTGGATTACAAGAAAATGGGCGTTTTGCAAAATATCCTACATAAGTCTCCTCTTCATCAACACCACCACCATGAGTGTTCTGCCCTAGGGCAGGTCTTCACATGTAGCTCTCCATGCAGTCCCATCATTTGTTACCCTCTTATTTTCTCACAACTATTTTCTGTTCTTACGCTGTCCACCACCTGGTATGTTCTGAGTCTTCTTCTTCTTCTTCTTCTTCTTCTTCTTCTTCTTCTTATTGCATTCACCATTTCCTCCATACCATCAATAAACAATCTCTTCTCATTCAGTGTCCATGCCAATTGTGTTTGCTCATCCTGCTACCTTTAAAATTTCTCTCTGTTCTCCCACTCAACACCACCTCATTTCTCACTGTGCTTGCCTATTTTATCACCTATCAACGCACCCACATAAAAGCCTCCTGTTATGAAACGTCTCGTTGGCAATTGCTATACGTATTTTCACCTCCTTATTACTTCCAATGTCGTCCATAATAGCACGTCGCAGTTATCTAAAAATACTAAATTGTTGTGTGTCTTCCTGCCTAACATTATAGTTGTTCTTGATTTTCTTGCACCTATCACCGGACATTTTGCGTTTTTCTTATTATTTCTCATTCCAATTTACTCACTACTCTTGTCCAATTCTTTTAACATTTCAGTCATACTTCTTTCGCTCTCTGTCAATAACACCACATGATCCGCGAGTCTAATACATTCTGCTCTCCTAACAACATCCCGCTCCCGTCTATTTCATTTCAAACGTTTTTGAATGACATGCTCCAAATATATTTACACACTAAGGAGAATAAACGTATCCCGAAGGACTTACCCCAGCGCGATGGAAATCGATACACGTGATGTCTATTCATGCCCAATAGTATCCGAACGACCTGAATTGAATTTCGCCTGATTCACATGCAACCCACATAGCGCAACTGTCTAGCAGGTCTCCTTATCGCTCCTTGGTACAGTCGTTTGACTATTGAAAGTGGTTCCAACAAGTCACCACGAGAAAAAACTGTTCTGTATCGCAATAACTCAAAATGTAAAGTAATACCACGATACTACAAATATCACGGAACACCTTATCACAGATAAGACTGCCCTTAAGGCTTGTAGCTCACATTTATTACAATAAATGACATATCTGACATTTTACCACTCTCATTATTACGTCAGATAGGTAATGCACGTAGTAAATTTGTCGTATTCTTCATTTACTCTTCAAAGTAACATACCGTACTAATTAAACACAAAATAAGATTAAAAATTAAAGGTATTCACGAGCAGCTAATTGAGAATATTTATGAACTTCAAATGACACGACGAACCGTCTCGTTCTGCATATGGGTGCAAACTCAGGTCATGCAGACTAAGCAATGATTTCGTGCCTGACGGATACTAACAGTCACTCGTGATTAGGCATATAGAGAGTGATATACCTCGATTTTAGACAGAGCCAGTTTGCAAATTCCAACTTTAAATTTCATAGCGCAAGCATTTTTGCCGGACGCGAATTCCTACCCAGCACCTGTTGTCCCTGTTAACGAACGATGAGAGATGTTGAATCTTGGTTCCTAACAAGTAACTTACTTGAATTGCCGTGAGGTAAGGCTTTGTATTTGGCAGGGATTCGAACTCAGAACTTAATCGGATAGATATCGACGCACAATCAACTGTGACATTTCGGATTTTCTCGGCAGTAGCTAGATGTTTTAACTGAAATGACGAGACGAAACATTATTTTTTTTTCCTTCCCAAGACTCCAACCTGGCACAAATCGCTGTTATATTCTACAGAAAACGAACGTTAAATATGGGTTTGTTGCACCAGCAGCGACATGTGAGCGTGTTTGAACTAGAAATAATATGACGAAGAGTTCAGTGCTCACTGGGAATACAGCTCCACACATCATATCGCTTTTGACTACACACAAAGATGCGTCAGCTTCCGAATTTTTGTCCAGCTCGGACTAACATCTTGAACTTACAGTGATCTCGCAAATAGTTCTGTCTCTCACTGGGTGTCAAAACGTCACATATCGTTAGTGTTGACAAGGAATGAAAATACATTAAACATTAAAATAATTATCCACCAGCAGATAGGTGTTCTCATGCTAGAGCTTGATAATACATAATGAAATCTATAGTGCCAGGCCAGGATTCGAACCCATTCACGCGCAGTATGTGGAGATGTTGAGGAATCTGCAGTTCTGAACAAACAACAAATTGTAGCCGTGCTGTATTCTCACGAAGGGATCAAATTCAGCCTTAAGTACGGTCTAAGTTGCATTCCCAGTTCAGAACCGATTTTATCGACATACAGAAGCTCAGATAAAATATGGACTAAATGTCCTGTGAGCCTACATAGCGTTTGTTTCGTCACTAGAAATAAATAATAAGTATAAGAAAGGTTTCTACGTGTCGCCGCCCCAGTCTTTATTGTGATTCATCCTAACGTCTACTTTGTAGAAAAGGAATATCATTTTTCATGTTAATTTCAGACCACAATGTCATTATATCTTCTTCACTTGGTGTAGCCAGAAGAGAATGGAATCTGTCTCACCTTATCTAAAATCATTGACAGAAGTTGGAATCGAACCAAGTCTATAGATATACAAGCATATCATAAGTATGTGGCTCATTTTTCTATCGTAACGCCGTTGCACCACACTGGATGAGAATTCTGACACACAGGCTTCCTGTAGTAATTTGCAGCAGGTTCAGTAAATTCATTTACTTGGTTGGCCGAATCACAATGAACTAGCTGCCTCGACTACCCAGTGCATACATTCGACTTTATTTTGTAATCACCGAAATAAAATCACGTACCTGCCACCTACACAGAACAGCCAACAGTCTAGGATGCGCAAATTTAAATAGGAAGTGTTTCTTTCCACTTGGTCTACTGTATTGCGCCATCTCTTTGTTGAAAACGTCGTGCAGTGCAAATGTCGCATTTCGTAAGTAAAGTTTTGTATTCCTAGAAACCCAAAATTTGCTTGTCATCGGCGGGAAGAGGAGTTACCTGTTGTGCAGCATTGTAAGTTTTCACCATTGCACTATGAGCCGAAAGTATTTTTTTGCGATTTCCTTATCGATGTTTTATCTGACTGCTTGTAGCTCTTTCACAGAAGGGATAAAAACGTTACAGTTAGTGAGACTGGAAGTGCGAACCATAACAGATGCTTTTTCTCAGGTCAGCGCATTACCATAGAGCTGGGGTAGAAATACGTGTCTTAGCTCACTCTTACGAGTTCGATAATGTCTAGCACTCGTAAACCGCTATTTAAAGGACGAGATTAGTTGCGATTTCCACGTGCAACGACTTTCCTGGGCTGAAAACCGTAAATTTATAATCTTTTGTTACACCTAAAACGATAATAAATCAGATTATTCAATGGAAATGACAGGTAAAATCAAGTGAACCTTGAGGATAAATTTCGTGCACACCAGGAAGGAACTGGTCGATCACAGAGTTCCCAAACATACGTTGCCTTGTTGTCAAATCTCAGTTACAGTACCAGCAGAAAGACGACGACCCGATGTGATCGTACAGCGGGCTGGGAAGTGACCATAGCTGGTGTCTCCAAGTCGCGGCAACTACGGCCTGGAATACGTAATGCGTCTGATTCGCATTTCTGTAACTAGGTTTAGGGACTGGAGCGTGGTTACTAACAATACTCCGAACTGACTGAAAACTAAGCATCATATATCAGTAACTCTCACAGTTGTTTTTATATTTATTTCGTAAGTGTACTAAAAAGTAAGAAGCTCATTCAGAGACGTTTTGATGCCTCGCCGATAGTCGAGCAAAACAAACAAATAAAGAAAAAAAGAATGTGTGTGTGTGTATGATAGAGAGAGAGAGAAAGAGAGAGAGAGAGAGAGAGAGAGAGAGAGAGAGAGAGAGAGAGAGAGAGAGATCAAAAAGAATGAGAGAGAGTAAGAAATTGTTGTAAAGAAATTGAATCATGGTATGTAAAGAAACCTTTCATTAAAATGACATGTTACACATCATTACGAAATATCGTTTTCATGATCTATGCATTAGGAGGTGTCTGCTTCGTGCAAAAGGTCTTGAGTTCATATTGACGACAACAAGTAATTCTTCATTATAGACGTTTATTTACAAACAGAACTGACAGACTCAACAACAGACTCTCCCAGCCAACCGCACTGCACATCCGAACTGCCCACTGACAACTCCTAGGTGTACTAATATCCTTCCAAACAATGAGAGTCTTTGACAATGCTTTGTTCACAATACGATAGCAATTCACGACTTAAAACCAAATCAGACATTACAGAACTTTAGCACAGATTAAAGCAAGTAAAAGGATGAGCACATATAAATTCTTACAAGCATAATTTCAAAATAGAGTTTATAACATTTTTCTACCAGCCTTCGGATAACCTTCACCAGACTTGCACCGACGTTTCCAGAAATATCTTGACATTTGATTCTGGATATTTCTTGGGTGATTTAGAACAATTATTTATATGTAAAATGATTTAAATCCTGTTTCAAAACGTAAATAAATCTTTTTAGCAATATTTCTTGATACAAATCGTCTTTCGAAATTAGGTTATGAAACAGTTTTCACAAGTTTTCGTATTTTTGGGATGATAATATAGAATTTCTCCATAGAAAATTCCAGAAGTGTGCATTAAACGTTCATTTACAGACTTTCTCTTTAGCTGGTGAGTTTTTTAAAAGTATTTTGTCCATATTATACGAAATAATTTAGCTCAAAACTGATAATTTATACAATTAATCAGAGCTACAGCAAACAGTGAGTCTTTCTTTTACAAAATGAAATATAATTACAAAATTGAATGAAAATAGGTTACTAACACTAATATATACTTATATTAATTCTATTTTTGTTCTTTCTGTGCAAAATGTCCTAATATTGACACAGTACAATATTTAAACATCACCAAAGTTTCCCTTTACATTTTGCATATCTGTATCGACATCCCCTAAAAGTCTACAGTATCGAATACTTCAATATGTCCCAATATGTCCTGTAATGTTACAACATGAATATACATTAAAAGCGCACGTTGGTTTTCACTAGCGGGACGGTGTGCACGTTATAGGGCTTGAACTGAAACTATGAATGTTTTTGTATTGGATCAGGATGCGGACCCACATACTTACCTTTGGAGGAGACCTAGAGAAGGTTGCAGTCTTGCGAAAAGGAACGAAATGGTTGAACTATAATGTTCCGAGTGATTCAGATCCTCGAAAGAGGAGAAACGAATTCGAATCACAGTCCAGCACCAAATTTTTCAACGTCTCTAGTTCAATCAGTTACAAGTAAAATAAGAGCCCCATCCTTTAAATGGCTATCGCTTCATAAAATAAAATAAAATTTTCTAATGTAAGTAAGTTTACTGGCGACTGTATTTCTGTTTACGATGACTTCCGCTATGTCGTTTCCCAACGTAACCTGGCTCTGCCCAGTTTGTAATGATGGAACGTGATTTGTATTGCGAAATCTGGATTATAACGTCTTTCTCTTGAGGTTACCAGAGGCAAAGTAAATCTGTTTGTGCTTCTTAAAAGTAAATGTCTGACCCACGCATTGCTCCTGTGATAGTTCCACCAGACCATTGTGCCCACATTTCCCAGCCCCAGGAGTGAGCTGCAACGGATGATGTGCTGAGCTTACAAAAGTAGTCACGGTGGATAAAACGCGAGACTATTAAATGGTTAAGTAGAAACAAGCTTCTGACGCGGAGATTGTTATTCTCATGTCAGCAGGATGTAAAGACCCTTGTAGGCATCATAGGCTCGATGTGAAGCTATTTTGAAATGTTCACAAATTCAGAAATTTTCTTAGTTCGTGAAGATCCACTGGGAAGTGTGAAGTTACCGGATAATTGGATTATTACCGTCATTATTACTATCATTTTCTTCATGCCGCTGCTGGAACACTGTACTTGAATATCAGTTCGTTCCTTTTGGTCACTATACAAGTAGTTTCCCAAGAAGAGGTTTTTTCACTGTCAACAGAATTCTTTCCATGTTAAAATCAAACACCAGCAATTACTCATAGATTACATTAAAACTAAAGTAATCGATGAAGACGTTACTTGATAACAAAAACGCTCTGCCTTTCTTCTATTACTTGCGCCTAGAAATGGCTGTCGAGTACTGCCAAACCAAAAGCCAAGAGATCTTACTGCCTGCCGATATACGTCGCTGTCAATTTTTCCATAAGATTTGGTCGACGTGACCTGTTTCAAGTTGTGTATGACAGAGAATGTTTTAGAAAATCAATTGTTTTCCTTTGCAATAAAGAAAAAGATATTCATTCTAAGCTATCCAAGTTCAAAATTTTTGGAATATTAGTTCCAGTTTAATATTCGCTTCTATAATGTAGGAAAGTATTTCGCACTTGCAAAACTCGGATCCGGCCCACTGACCTTGCACTCAGCTGCTGGCCATAAATTCTGGCTCAGAGTGACACCAGATTAATTAAACTAATATACCGAAGACTATTTGCCAGTGCTCTCTCTCACCGAAAAATATGCAGTTCACTCATTAATTGGGCTCCATTAGTACACTGTAACAGTAATTTCTGTGTGTCTGCAATGCATTCGGATTGTAGAATTTAGCGGTGCTCTCTCTCCCACTTCTGTATACAATATGACTGACCTAAACGGGCCCTTTATCGTTACAGGCCCTGAGCAGTGCTACATCATACTGACAACAGTAATGTTCTTATACTGACAATCTGACTGGTCGTTTTACCTGATTTTGTAATCATTTAAATAAGACAACATGACCTTCCAGTGGGAGACATTTCTTTCTCCCTTTTCCTTCTGTGACATTTTTCCGTAAGCTATTTGCCTTCCAGTCAGAGAAATGCGGCAGAGTACGGCCGGTAAACGATTTACAAACCACGATTTAGTCCCGTTAAGACGATTTCTTCAAACATTGTCGTTGCTGAAGGAATTTACTTTCGTCTTAAATCGTCTCAAGCAGCAACGTTCACAGACATCCCAAATACGTAAAAGCTCATTATCCTGGTACGAAGTTTGTAAAACAAACTTCCCACAGTTTGTGTCAGGTTGATCTTTTCGTCTGATAGCACTGCCTAAGTATCACAAGTAGTGTCCCTGTAGCTGTGGGAATCATTGGTTAATAACGAGTTTAACACCAATGAGTATAGTATTGCTAAATATTCAAATTAATTATCAACCTAAGTGTGAGTTCATCCGCAGACTGTAGCGAATTTATTATACTGAAGCTAGACTTTGCATCCTTGTCCTCCTTGAGTGGGCATTGGAAGGCGTTTGCACACACGAACACAACACTATGAATACTTCTAACGCCATAGTTAACGTTGCTTTCATAAACTACTTTTGTTTTCTTAATTCTTCTAGGTGTTCAGGGTGCAATATGTGTTGTAGATACAGCCTTAGAGCAAAACATTGACCGCCGAGCCGTCCACATAAGGTGGACAACACAGTCGTGCTCCTCTCAGGATCCTGTGTCCGGCAGTATGCTCGATCAGCAACATTGTAGACTGCGGCACTTCCCAGAGGAAGTCTTGAGTTCAGTCTTAGTACATTATTCTTGACTAAGGCTGTAGTCTTGAGGTAAAACGCGAGACTAGCTAATATGAAATCTGGCGACCGGAAGCAGACAACGACAAAATTTTTATCGCCCCTTTCGTCTCGGTGCTGAAGCTATGCGTGTAATTCAAGCGAATCTACAATATATTTCGCTTTGTGTCACACTGGTAATAATAGTTTGGTTCAACAATGTTTTAGCGAAAGATTTCTTTACCGAGCATCTGCCTCTGAACACCGTTTTCTGCCTACCGGCGGGGGCTGAGGCACTGCGCTGCCTTCTGCCGACAACATCTGCTCCACTCCACACTCTCAACCATGTACAATGCTTTAATGTTGTTGAGTAGTGACCCATAAAATCTGTCTACGATTTGTGTTTCACTCCTGATAGCAAAGGAGGCACAAAACCGTTTTTATTTGATGATTACTTTATTACATTAGAATGCAGTACATCAATGTGACACAAAATTAATTTCATTGTTTCAGATCCAGTGCGCTATAATTAAAGCGTCACATTCTGTTCTTTTCCTTGCACAAGAGATTCTTCAAATAATTTATTATTGTCGTGGATTCATATGTATTACTCAATGTACAGGGAGTAAATGCAATGTAATGTGTTTGGTTTCTTTCTTTGATTTTCTATGGTAAATGGATGAAAATGATTGCGTCAATACCTATGAGAACCTGCTCTATAGCTACTAAGGCAAATTGCTTGTTTTGAGGTCCATAAATTTAATTAATGGAGAAGTGAACGCTTTTCACAAATGATATTTAGATTATTCAATTGGATTTAAGGCGACAAAACTGCCCATATTTGAAGCTACCCAGAGAAAAAGTAAGTTGCTAGAGACACTGTCAGCACATGTCTGCAGGAAAGTTTAGCATAGAGTAATCAAGAGGCTCATTTCCTTCATACTTATCACCCTGGAATGTGAGTTAAGTGAAGAACAATACTGAAATTCGTATCGTTGATGGTCGATTCGAATTTCTTCAGAGACGCTGGTATTGCGAAGCAGCTTGGCAGTCAGAACGCCATGATCTATGACGATTAACACAACTTACTGAGTCGAGCTACCAAGAAGATTTGATGTGTAAAGGTTTTCTTCCGATTTCGATACAGAATTTTTTCTGGAAATTCGCAGCTCCATAAAAAAAAAGCTCGCACACGATGGTCCCTACCTCAGTTGGAACTGACGACTGATTGAGCCGTTCTGACACGAGACATGGGCGGCACCACCGGGTTACAGACACACTGCTACCTTTACACCACTCTCATCATGGTATTGGTCGCTCAGCCTCATAACGCATCGTGAAAAATAATAAAAGTTGCCACTTATGTGGAGAATAGCATTTCTTTAGCCAAAAAATTGAATTTTCTGCCTCAGTATCTTAGTTTACGTAAGGATTATACAGCATGAGCCATTCAAATGGAAAGGTACTATCAAGTAAATTTAGTGAGCCAATTCAGTACCATAGGCGGAAGTGATTGCACTGTCACAGTGTTGCCTAATGTTTGTGACGATGTTGCCAAATCTCAGGTATGCTAGGAACAGCTATGTAGCGGTATGCGTGGAGAATCCCCTGCTCGTGTCTTACGGGGATATGGAGAGGAACCGCGGGGTTTGGTTAGGATGCAGCGTTTTCTCCTAGCAGTTTTGTCAAACATTAAGGTGTATAATCTTCCATTACGATTACAGTTTCCTACAAAATATATACGAATAAAACACTTACCTTGTTTCTTTCCGACAAAAGATTATTTCAGTACGATAAAAAGTTTTTGGAAATCTCTTATGCCCACCTGTCACCAAAGTAAGATAAACACTTTGCACCTCGAAATCGATTGCATGTATGTGCAGTCTTGTGATGCTTAAATAACGCTCAAAGGACATTTAGTCCATATTTTATCTGAGCTTCTGTATGTCGATAAAATCGGTTCTGATCTGGGAATGCAACTTAGACCGTACTTAACGCTCAATTTGATCCCTTCGTGAGAATACAGCACGGCTACAATTTGTTGTTTGTTCAGAACTGCAGATTCCTCAACATCTCCACATACTGCGCGTGAATGGGTTCGAATACTGGCCCGGCACTATAGATTTCATTATGTATTATCAAGCTCTAGCATGAGAACACCTATCTGCTGGTGGATAATTATTTTAATGTTTAATGTATTTTCATTCGTTGTCAACACTAACGATATGTGACGTTTTTGACACCCAGTGAGACACAGGACTATTTGCGAGATCACTGTAAGTTCAAGATGTTAGTCCGAGCTGGACAAAAATTCGGAAGCTGACGTATCTTTGTGTGTAGTCAAAAGCGATATGATGTGTGGAGCTGTATTCCCAGTGAGCACTGAACTCTTCGTCATATTATTTCTAGTTCAAATACGCTCACATGTCGCTGCTGGTGCAACAAACCCATATTTAACGTTCGTTTTATCTAGAATATAACAGCGATAGATGCCGGGTTGGAGTCTTGGGAAGGAAAAAAATTAATGTTTGGTCTTATCATTTCAGTTAAAACATCTAGCTACTGCCGAGAAAATCCGAAATGTCACAGTTGATTGTGCGTCGATATCTATCCGATTAAGTTCTGAGTTCGAATCCCTGCCCAATACAAAGCCTTTCCTCACGGCAATTCAAGTAAGTTACTTGTTAAGAACCAAGATTCAACATCTCTCGTCGTTCGTTAACAGGGACAACAGGTGCTGGGTAGGAATTCGCGTCCGGCAAAAATACTTGCGCTATGTAATTTAAAATTGGTATTTGCAAACTGGCTCTGTCTAAAATCGAGGTATATCACTCTCTGTATGCCTAATCACGAGTGACTGTTAGTTTCCGTCAGGCACGAAATCTTTGCTTAGTCTGCATGACCTGAGTTTGCATCCATATGCAGAACGAGACGGTTCGTCGTGTAATTTGAAGTTCATAAATATTCTCAATCAGCTGCTCGTGAATACCTTTAATTTTTAATCTTATTTTGTGTTTAATAAGTACGGTATGTTACTTTGAAGAGTATATAATGATTTCGACGAATTTACTATGTGCATTACCTATCTGACGTAATAATGAGAGTGGTAAAATGTCAGATATGTCATTAATTGTAATAAATGTGAGCTACAAGCCTTAAGGGCAGTCTTATCTGTGATAAGGTGTTCCGTGATATTTGTAGTATCGTGGTATTACTTTACATCTTGAGTTATTGCGATACAGAACAGTGTTTTCTCGTGGTGACTTGTTGGAACCACTTTCAATAGTCAAACGACTGTACCAAGGAGCGATAAGGGGACCTGCTAGACAGTTGCGTTATGTGGGTTGCATGTGAATCAGGCGAAATTCAATTCGTTCGTTAGGATAGTTTTGAGCATGACTGTACGTGTAGGGCCAAATGAATGATTAGAGTTGAAGAAAAACTGGATGATTAATTCAAGACAAAGAGCTTCACAAATTGATAAGTCGATAACGTGTTGGGCCACCTCTGGCAGTTACTAGGCTTGACATTGACTGATAGGGTTAGTGGATACCCTCCTGATGGATATGGTACCAAATTCAGTTCAGTTGGTTCATTACATCGCCAAAATCGCGACCTTCTTTACAGAACCTGTCCATTTTGCTCCAAATGTTCAAAATTGGCGAGAGATGTGGCTATCTTGCTGAGAAATGTATTGCCTTGCATGTACAAACACGTAGATACGATCTCTGTGTGTGGTGCGTAAATTGTCGGCAGGCACCTCACTTAGTGTCCCGAGCAGAGTTCAAGCCGCCATAGAGACAAAGGTTGGACACACTGCATATTAATGTCCACTAATAGGTGTCTGTACATTCATTGATAGGATAGTGTATTTCGAAATGTTAGCAGATAAAGCTTACGTGGGGCGAGTCGTAGAATCTCTAAAAAGAGACACCTCTGGCAACACTAGTTGAAAGTTGCTTTCAAACTAGCCGTGCTGCGCTCTCTACCTCCGGCTATTCTCGTGGCCGTCAGAGCTCCCGTAGCCGAGACGCCCCCTGGGTAAACGCGCCTCGCGATCTGTCACGAATTATGGAATGTATTCGCAGATACCAATTGTAATACGACAACGGCTATACAGTTTGCTGGAAACGTACAGGATGTTCTGAAATTCCCGTCACTACCTGCTAGAACTTGTAGAGGGGACTGAGAACATAATACTCATATTTTAAATTGTAACCCGTCTCACGAGACGTACCGTATACTAGAACCATTTGAAAACATGTTGGTAACGCTGTCACATTGACAAGTAATTTGTTACACTGTGGAGCCAAAGAAATATCGTTTATGGCCCCCGCGAGAAATCCCTCAACACGCCGTGGCATGGACTCTATTGATGGCTGAAGTCGCGCAGCAGGGAACTGACACCATGAAACCTGCAGAGCTGCCCATAAATCCGTAACAGTAAGAGGGAGCAGAGATCTCTTCTGATCAACACGTTGCAAGGCATTCCAGATATGCTAGTTAATGCTATAAAATTTACTAGAAACGTACAGTATATTTGGGGAGTTTGGTGGCCAGCGAAAGTGTTTAAGCTCGGAAGAGTGTTCCTGCAGCGACTCTTTAGCAACTGTGGTTGTGTGGGCCGCTCCTTTGTCCTGCTGGAATTAACCACTTCCGTCGGAATCCACAATGGACTCGAATGGATGCAGGTGATTAGACAGGATGTATCTAGACGTATCAGGGATCCCACATCACTCCGAATGCGCACGCTCTACAACGTCACAGAGCCTCCACCAGATTGAACAGTCCGCAGTTGACATGCGGGGTCCATGGAGTCATGATGTCGTATTCATACCCATACTCTTCCATACTGTATATACATTT
Organism: Schistocerca gregaria; assembly: GCF_023897955.1. Lineage (NCBI taxonomy): Eukaryota > Metazoa > Arthropoda > Insecta > Orthoptera > Acrididae > Schistocerca > Schistocerca gregaria. The sequence continues at coordinate 403,072 of NW_026061759.1, forward strand.
TGAAATGAGACACGTCCAACCAGGCAATATGTTTCGAGTCATCAACAGTCCAATGTTCGTACCGATGGGCCCAAATGAGGCGTAAAGCTTTGTACTGTGCAGCCAGCAAGGGTACACGAGTGGGCCTTCGGCTCTGAAAGCCCATGTAGATATATTGAACATTTCGCATGCTGAAACTTGTTGATGGTCAAGCATTGAAATTTTCAGTAATTTGTGGAAGGGTTGCACTTTCGCCACGCTGAACGGTTCTCTTCAGATTCCATTCTTGCAGGATATTTTTCCGGCCGCAGAGATGTCGGAGATTTGTTGTTTTACTGGATTGCTAATATTCACGGTGCCCTCGTGGAATGGTCGTAGAGGAAAATCCCCACTTCATCGCTACCTCGTAGATGCTGTGTCCCATCGGCCTTGCGCCCAGTATAAAACCACGTTCAAAGTCATTTAAATCTTGATAACCTGCCATTGTAGCAGCAGTAACCGATCTAACAACTGCGCCAGACACACGTCATACACAGGCGTTGCCGGCCGCAGCACCATATTAAACCTGTTTACATACCTCTCCGTTTGAATATGCATTATTATACTAGTTTCATTGGCATTTCAGTGTAAATGTGATCTAGTACATCTATTGTATTACACTTTCACTCGTTAATAATCAAGAAACAAAGAAATTGCTCTTCAGATACACTGTTTTTACAGGAGGGCCTTTTCCAATTTGAAATTAGAATGATATTATTTCCTTCAGCTACTGACGGGCGTTGATATATATCAACGAATACAGGTGAAAATGTGTGCCCCGACCGGAACTTGAACCATGGATCTCCTGCTTACATGGCAGTCGATCTGTCCATTTGAGCCACCGACGGCACAGAGGATAGTGAGACTATAGGGACTCTCTCGCGCACGCCTCCCGCGAGACCCACTTTCTCACCTTTGTATGACCACACACTACATTCGTAGAGTCCTTTCGGACATGTCCGAAAGAACAGACACCATATCCATATAAATATATTTTCCAATTCTCGTGCGCTGCGTCTCCACGGGGCACCTCAGACGCACCTGCTAAACGGTGAAGGCACCCTTACTCGAAGACGTTGCGCAATGGTAACGAAAAGCGTGTGGGGAGGAGTCAGACGTTGTGGAAAACGATCTTGATAAAGGCGACCAGCAGCTCTCCCAGTACTGTGCGCTTTGGCCACACAATACTCGTGTCGGTGTATTCGGCAAAAGTGTACTCAGCAATGTTCCTCTAACACTCACAGAAACATGAACGAGACTCGAACCAGGTCAGAGAGGAGACAGCTGTCAAATGACATCATACGATCCGACGTAAGTAACCCCCCCCCCCCCCCCTCCAGTGATTATAACCCTGTTGCATACCACATTAGCGAAAGTGTATTCATACGGCTGTAGCACGGTTATACCTTTCCATACATGGGCTCCTCTTCACAATATCATTACTCAGTTCCCTAGAAGTTTTAACGTGATTTTGGAACATCCTGTATCTCTCCAGTAACTATACAGCTGTTTCCAGAATTAGTTCCCTCTGGAGCGGAGTGTGCGCCGATATGAAACTTCGTGGCAGATTAAAACTCTGTGCGGGACCAAGATTCGAACTCGGTACCTCTGCCTTTCATGGGCAAGTGCTCTACCATCTGAGATACCCAAACACGACTCACGCCCCGTCTAAACAGCTTTACTTCTGCAGTACCTCGTCTCCTACCTACAGCTGTTGTACCACATTCGAAATATACGGATGTATTTCAGAATTTCGGCGTAATGCTACTTCGCAGAAACATGGCTGAATTTTCCTGTATATTGTTATCATTAAAACCAAGCACCGTCTCTGTCTCCATATCAAAAAGTATTAGGTACTATTTTCATCATTTCTAGCACTATTAAAGTTGGTAGGTGTAGGAAAAAATACTACTATCATTCTGAAAATATCGTTGAGAAGCGATAGAATTCCTACAAACAAATTTAAGAAAATCATTTTGGGTACTAGGCCATTTCATTATGCAACAGTGAAACAACTAAAATAACGACATTTCGACCATCGTTTCAACGATCCTCTTCAGAGCGAATAAATGCCACGAAATTTCAAATCAGCAGCAGCGAAATGAAAGGTCGATTTGGAAACAATTTCTATTTCTTCTTTCTTATCTTCGATTAATTTCCCAAATATCTCGTTCGTTTCGTATGTTGCTTTCATTATACAAGGTGTTTCACATTTCTAGAGCTTGCAATTTTTCCTAGTAACTCATGCATGCAAACGTCATCTAACGAGGCTACAGAGCATCAAAATACAAGCGCCAGCTCCGGCAAATGTATGTAAGTAGAGTGTGATGCCGTGATCATGTATCAATTTGATCATGTATCATGATCCAGAAACGAATGAGTCGAAAGTTACATACCTCTGACGGCGGAATACAAGTACTGGTACTGTTGTTGCTAACTTTCAAAGCTGGTAGTATGGATCAAAGTAAGAAAAAAATGTCCGGTAAACATGGGATACAAAATGCATACCTGAGGCGCTATGAGCACTTGTTCAACAGTGGAGATATGTTTTATGCTAGCGAAGATGAACAAGTCCTCACAGCTCTTAAGGTATGCATTTTACAGCCCATGTGTACTGGACATTCGGTCCATACTACCACCTCTGAAAGTTTCCTGCCCTACATCTTAGCTGCAACACTACCGGTACATACTGTCACACGTAACAGGAATGTCTTCTCTTCCAATTTTCCGTTATAGGGACATAACCTCAAATTTATACATTTATCCATCTCCATCATCATAGAAAATTGCTAACATCTTCATTGGATCTCCCTGTGTACACATATTTTACAGACTCCAGTGCCTGTAACTTTGTTACTCTGTAGCGTCGCTGGATGACGTTTCCAGACATCGATTCCCAGGTAGGTCCCCTCTACAAACGCGATAAGTGTGTCGCACGACGTGTGAAACTTTCTGTATGCAAACTCTCTCTCTCTCTCTCTCTCTCTCTCTCTCCCTCCTCAACTATCAACTACCGGCTTCCTTATAAGTTTTACATCTGCTGGCTGATTTTTGGCAGAGCTCTAGATAACATGCCGCTCACTGTATTTTATTGCTGGTTGCATCTTACATTCAAACTGTATATTTTGGTCAAAACTGTGAAAAGTTGTTTTCTACATCTATAGATGTTATAAATATGGGTTGAATTTCTTCAACCGATCTCTAGCGGCTAGTGTGTTCGATTTTCCTCTAGATCGTCTCCTCTAATGTGTTCCATTCCTCTGCAAATATTTTGGATCTGTATTTTCAGCCAGGACGTATGAAAGAGATGGTTCGGTAGTATTCACAATTATCACTATTTGCCATATGTGGTGTTGGTGTTGTTTTTTTCGTTTATTCTGAAGATTTAGCAGCATATCAGCGAGCATAGATGTTGAGCAGTGAAGCAGCAAACGCCGACAGAGTGAGTCCTCGCCGATGCTGATAGAGCCCTCTGGTAGCGAAGCTCTGCACTACAGGCAACGAAGTGTGTGAGGTACTAGTAGCGACACGTAGCAGCGAAGTGATGAACCGCAAAATGGCCGCGAATATTGAGTGACTTAAATGTCTAGTTGCTGTTTATTTCTTCCTTTACACTATTATTACAAAACAGACTACTGCATCACTGCTCGGTTTGTCTGTTACCGTATTTTTGTGTATTTCACACATTACAAAATAATTCTGTTCTCTTAACATATAATGCAAACTACATCTCGAGCGACATTAATGTACGCAGAATGTTACATTCATCATTCCCTCTTCGTAATTTAGTATTACTAATAGTTTTGTCCACTCTTTTAAGCATTAAAAATGGATTTGTGGCTCGGAACAGGGCTACTGTTATATTAAATGTTAACAAAATAATCGCACGGTATAGTGAGTTAAAGAATATTGAACAGCAACGAGAACTGTAAGTAAGTTTATGCAATGCAACGCTAGTGATATAATAGTACAACAGTAATAGACTTTTTTCATCTCTTTTTCCTATTTTACAGTTTCACTCATTACCGATGGCAAATGCCTTGCAGAGAAGGTAACATTCAGCATCTTCGGCTGAGGCCATTACAATCTCTTTCATTCAACCAGACTTAACGCGTAGAAGTAGTAATATAATTTCTCTTCTGATCCAAAAGATACTTTTACATAAAGTAGAGGCAGAGAGGTAGTCATATAACTATTAATCGAAATATTATATCAAATATATGGGCGTGTTAGTGAAATCGCCAAGAAATTCCTCTTGTTAACGTTAAGTGTTATCTGTTTGATACAGCACTCAGCTCACATAAAACCACGAGAAACAACGTTTTTCATACAAAAAAAGAGTTTATCTCTTTAGTGACCTGTGTCACATCAAACATCTCATTTTGATACTAGAATAATTTGAGAAAAAAGAAGGCCTTTGTTCGTTTTTGAAAATGCAATTATACAGGATTTATTTATCACATAGTCAATCATGATACTAAAAATAACACAGCGTTGGCTTGTGATTTGCTATTGATGTAATATTTGGCATTTTCTTATGACGTTGAAATAATTACTGCTTTTTCAGCACTGAGAACATGTGAAATACAGTATGTAATATATGAATCAGTATGATAACATTTTTTTTTCGAATATTGACTGTTAACTACAGGAAAATGGCACATGTTTGGGTATTTACCTCAGCAGTATTCAGTACACGAAGGAAAACAAAATCTTTTTTTTGTAAGGGTTTTATTTGATAGTTGTAATCCTACAAATATACCAAGCAGTTTCTTTTGATAGTGAGATATATTAAATACCTTAAAATATATGTAGATGAAGTCTGGTGAAGAAAGTGTGTGAATTAAAATTTTAAATGTTTGTAGCAGCATAATTAGGTACAGTTTGTAGTGTGGGAGTGAGCTCCACGTGGGATCCAAAGCACGGACCCCACGGGGGTGCCTGACATGCGCCACATGCCAAGGCAGAGGTGGAGGCTAGTGTTCGGAAGTCTGAAAATTCCAGCGCCGGCTGGGGATTGAACCCCGACCCGGCTGGGGCGAATAGCCCCAGCCGAGGCGCTGGAACGTTTCAGACCCTCTTACCACTAGACCACCGGGGACCCCGGCTGTTTCCTGCTCTGGAGTCCAGCTAGTGGTCGTAGTGTACTTCCTGCTGTCCTCCGTGTTTACACCGAGGCAGCAGTGGCGTGGTGTAACAGGAAGTGTTTACCTGCGTCCGCTGGATGTCCACTTAGTGTGGGACTTATTTACCCGGCTGACGTTCGTGTCGCTATAAAGTCCTTAGTTGAGTTACAATTATTTCCAGGGACCGAAATCTGCCTATGCTGTTCCACACAGTCGCGTCTCACTATTTGAACCTCTGTAATTCGATCGTGTTGTCAAGACCCATGTAAGAACTTCTGTTTACCGAAGAAACCTCCTGTGTTCGGTACATTCCATAAACGGATGCGGCTGTCATAACAGACAGCCCCGTAAACATTTCGTAATGAAGTGCCAGCCGGTACATATTACTCGATATCTGGAATTGTTTTATCGGTTATTAAGATAATCGTTTCATCCCTAAACACTTTGAAAAATTCCCGTGTTTTCTCAATAAAGCATAAGCACAGTACATAGATCCGCCGTGAAAATGACATCGAAGAAGTACAAGTGTTCGAGTGCCACAGAAAAGAAGTTCGTCCTTGAAGGTGTGGAACGAAGAGCAGTACAAAAGTAAGATGTCACGTTTCGGGATTCCCTCATACTCGCTGTAGACACTCCAGAAGCAGGAAAATAAGTTTGATGATGTCTCATGAGGAGCGAGGAATAAATTCACTCTCATATAACTACTGTACGAGATGCCTCGCCGCCTCTTAAAGGGTGTCATGGGCTTCTGCGGCCGTGGACTCGGCGACCCGTGAGTCAACGTGGTGTTTCTGGCCACATACATTTTAGCTGCGGTTTCTGCGACCTGCAAGGGAAGCCGCGACAACGGGGAGGCTGTGTTTTGTAATAAGATCGCCCCTCCACATTTTATCTAGGCTTAAGGCTGTCTATGCACATAGTGCATAGCCGTGTTTAAAAAAATATTTTTTTTTACATTTTCCGTTCTACAACATTACTTCTGTCTTATTTTACGAACTTTTCGTACGAATGACGTAAATTTTAAACTCCTTAAATCCACCAAGTCATTATGTATTCTTAAAATGTCTTTTAACTCCTTTTCAACACGGATTTATTTTTAATCTCTTTCACTGAATAGGCTAACCGACGGATTACTTTTTTTTTTAATTTCAGGTATTGATTTTATTACATTCTCCTTTAGCATATTGATCAGAAATTGTAGGTTCAGATACCTTTGCCTGATTGAGTATCGTTTGCTATGCCAAACTTCGACAGTATTCATGGTCCTGTGCATCGAATTGATGACGGTAGATAGCTGACCGAAATCACTTCGAAATAAATTCTCTGAACGCAGATGTGTTAGCTATCGAGGTGTTACCTAACCGCAACTGAAGACAAGTTAAGCATGAATTTATTTCGATATAATTTCGGTCGACTGTCTGTCTTCACCAATTCCACATTTCAGATGGTGTACTAGGATTTTCCATCTATTGACTGACTATATAGTCAACGAATTCATGACCTTTTCGCCACCGGGCATTTGCTACGCTGTTACCATCCATGCATCATCAAGGCAGTCCGGTGGAAGATGTGCTCTACAGCATGCATGCGGCAAGACAATCGAACTACATCTTCATCCCTGTATTTCTCCACTAATCCATTGCAGTTAATATCCATCTGACAACTTGGTTTTAGTTGTATATTGGCCACTGGTCAATCTCTCTTCATTGTAAATATAAATACGCATTGTCACCATATATCACCAGCATAACGTTTAATACAGATGTACATTACAAAGATCTTCACTTAAAAGTACAGCATACTTTGTTTCAGAGCAATTTTTTGGATTTTTGTGCTTATAACACGACGGCGTGCTGAGAAGATAACGACTCGGTCTGTTTTATTTGATGAAGTCAGTAACATTCTACATCTTTACTTTGGATTCCTACAGCCCTCTGATTTTGCGTAAGGAGCGTTTTGTAACAAGTGTTTATCCTTATTTTGGATAGTTACCTCTCTTATCTAAGTGACTATGTTGGTGGGTGAGAAAGAGCTCACAAAACTAAAAGAACGAATTCGAAGACTTCGTCCGCATGTGGAGCACACTCTCCTTGAGCACGGCAGTGCCAAACTACACACGATCGCTGCGGCATCTGCAGCAAGCCGACGTCCTTGGTGCACTGCCGTCGATCATCCTACACACAGTCTCGATTTTCGTCTATCGCAAAACTAAGAAAACCTTTGAGCACTTCAGTTGTGTCAAGCGGTGCAAGCAGGGGTAAGGTTGTGGCTCTGTTAACATAGTCAAACAATACACTGTGACGGTGTCAACAAAATAGTATCTAGTTGGGGAAATTTTGCTGGTTCCGAGGGTGAGTGTCTTGAGAAATAAATTTATAGACGTGAAGAATACAATGTAGAATGTTAATGAAGTTTGTTTTATTTAAAAAGCTTTGCGAGTTTTCACGTAAAACATCTGTCGACATTACTTTTCAGTGCGTCCTCGTACGGTGGATGTCTGAGAAAATACGTACATTGATTAAAATAAGTGGTGACATGAGTGCTGTTAAGAGCACTAGGTTCAAAAAATTTTAACTGTATGCCAATTGCAGATTAATTGTAATGGCAGCTAGCGCGATTATATGAGTGGAGTATTAGATTTAATGGTGAGCATTTATGTAATTTTTAAGCATTGTCATTCTTCCTCTCTTAAGTACCTCGTCCTCCAGTAACACTGCCGATCGATAGCATGATCTGTTGTCCGTCCATGGTTTTTCAGAACATTGATTCAGTGCTGAACCCAAACTGCTGGTTTGAGTTATTTAGCCAGGTTAATCCTGTGCGTCGTGGATCACATATTCCATTAATCTTTCAAAAAATGGTTCATATGGCTCTGAGCACTATGGGACTTAACATCGGAGCTCATCAGTCCCCTAGAACCTACAACTACTTAAACCTAACTAACCTAAGGACATCACACACACCCATTTCCCGGGCAGGATTCGAACCTGCGACCGTAGCGGTCGCACGGTTCCAGACTGAAGCGCCTAGAAACGCTCGTCCAGACTGCCGGCCATTAATGTTTCCTTTAATTATTAATTTCAACAGGTTTTATTTGTTGTTGCGGAATTGCGCTACCAAAACAATCGAGTTTTGCTCTCTGGATGCTGTTGAGAATTTCTACATTTTCGTACCGCCGTACTTTTGACTAAATCTGTCGATGGTATCCTTAATATTTTTCCATACGATCGCATTTCAAATGCCTAATACAGTCCATGACTCAGCTCCATAGAGTAGGACACCGAACGTGTAACATCGAAGTAGTAGAGTGCGAATCGTAATGACTGCTCTGAAGGTTCTCAACAGTCGCTACGGACTAAATGACTTCAGGGGACTCGGTTCATTGGCTACAAGTCTTCTAGTAATTCTGGAGATTTTCCATTGGACTAAGTGCGAGGTAGTCCCTCGTTGCTTAGATCGTGCAGTTTTCAGACCGTTTGTGTTACTATGGCTACACTACTAACTGTGTGTCCACCACCGTATCAGTAGATATAATGAAACGGCGGCACTCTTTCGTTATGTCTTACAAGGAGATTTCTCCAGGGGTAGGATCGACTTTCTGTAACCATCTATATGGTTATGTAGGTTAAGCACCCAAGTATTACACAGTGCAGCCATTCATCCTGGTGGGTAGACGGTTTCGAGGAACTGACGAGAAAAGAAATTCGGAATTTTGTGTGAGACTCAATAACGTGAAGAAAGCCGAATGACCTAAGTTGGTTGTGAGGGTTTTGGAAAGGATACTAGCTTCACATGCATGAGGTTGTGGGTTTGAATCTCACCAGAGGAAGAAATCTATGCTAGGTGTTTATCGAAGTGATATTGATAATCATTTTCATTCAACTGATGTAAATATATTTTTTTTATTTCCGCTCCTCGGTCACGTGATTCAATAGTGATATGAACTTCTTCATTTGCTCTAATTTTTCTTCTTATCATCCATTTTCCACTGGAAATATTTGTTCGTGAACTTTTAATTATCTTCATGTATTAATTCCGATTTAATTTCTCCTATTTTTATGGCCCTGTGTTTTCGTTATTGTGTTCATTATATCGATTTCTCACATTGCTTGAATTTTGTTTTACTTAGAAAACTTTCTCTCATTCATATCCTCATCTACCATACATTTCCATAGTACACAAAGAATTTAGGTTATGTTTTAAATATTTGTATGTCGATTACCATGCAAAAAAAGGCACGTCTTGTAACGAAAAATACGTTTTTCACGTTAATGCACAGTCAATATAAATAGATTATTTCGTCTTTTGTTTTTTTAATTAATTTATCGGAGTTTTGAAGTAATTGAATAGTCAAACAGATAGGTACAATAAAATACACATTCACAAAAATTCCGATTGGAAGAAGAATGATGTAAAGAAAAATGAAACAAATGGAAAAGTTTATACGGTGATTAAAACGATGTGACAGAGGAATAGAACGAAAGAAATTACATTTAAAACAATAAATTGAGTAAAAATAGGCACCAAAGTCATTTCGATAAGGATTTAAAAAAAATTTACTGCACCTGACGAGGCATGGTTAAGCTTCTGTCCTAACCATTATGACACGCAACCAGACTATGGAATAAGACTTCCTTAACGCTATATAGCATGACGCAAAATTCCAAACTCTTCTGCGTCAGTTACTTGCAAACGGAGGCCCACCTGGATGCAGGGTCTGATACTGGGGGGTCTTGAGTTACACTACCGCTTATTTGGTTTCAAAAAGTCGACCCCACCGCTGGGGAGCTCTCCATGTTGGTTTTAAGAGTAACAAACGGCACATTTCGAAAGAACAGTAATGTCGCAATCCAATAGAAGCAACTAGCGGTGGCTCCTGCAAACTTAAAAGACGGCTCTAGCAAAGGCAAAAAAAAAAAAAAAAAAAAAAGAAATTACTGTAGCAAGTAACCTGGCAACGCTACACACACGTTAACCAACAGAACAACAACGAAATAATAATAATAACAAGCAACAAACCTAGCAACCAATACAACTGGATACAGATCACAAGTATACACAACATTTACTACCAGATGCCCAGAATTAAAATTTTTAACAGAACAACGACTAGCTGATCAGATCTGTGTAATAATCAGAATTAGAAAACATCAAACAACGAGTACAACAAATACTGGAACAAAATAATGCCCAATCAGAAGAAGAAGAAGAAAATAATACAGTAATGGACTCACACATCCCAGAGCAAACAAACGAAGAACAACACGCATCAATTAAACAATCAAAGGGAAACGAAATCTTAAGACTGCCACCAGAACAAGTACAAATAGAACACGAAGTGACACACATGTTAGATATAAAAGAAAAATTTCAGCTGACATATATAGAATACAAAGACACAAATACAGACATTAGACCATTCTTGCATACACCGCAAAATAACCCACAAGTCGAAACAACAATAAAAACTATCAACACAATCATACACAACAAAATAAATGAAAAAACAACTATGGGAGAGTTACAACTACTGGTTTAAATAGGAGCATTCTCTACACTAAATTTACACACTAGACAGACATCAGAACCAACCAACACACAGAAGAAACCCACAAAACCTGCATGGCAACACAGGCTACAGATCGGAATAGAAAAACTGAGAGAAGACATCAGACAGCTAACACAATTTCTAAGAAAAGAAATATCATATAAAAAACGAAAAAGGTTAGGTAAAATCTCACAACAAGAAGCGACAGAGCAATTAGATGAAAAGAAGCAGAAATTAGAAGCATTGGCCAAACGACTTAGAACATACAAAAAAAGTGAAAATAGAAGGAAACAAAACCAAACATTCAACACAAACCAAAAGAAATTTTACCAGACAATAGATAACACACGCATTAAAATAGACAATCCACCAAACATAACAGACATGGAACACTTCTGAAGCAACATATGGTCAAACCTGATACAACATTAAAGACATGCACGGTGGATACAAGCGGAAACAGAGACATAAAAGATGATACCACAAATGCCTGAAGTGATAATTTTGCAACATGAAGCGACCAAAGCAATTAATTCTACACACAATTGGAAAACCACTGGAAAAGATAAAATAGCAAATTTCTGCCTAAAGAAGTTCACGTCAACACATTCACATCTAACTAAATTATTTAACAGTTACATTGCAGACCCATACACATTCCCTGATACACATACACAAGGAATAACGTGTCTGAAACCTAAAGATCAAGCACACACAGCAAACCCAGCAAATTATTGCCCCATGACATGCCTACCAACAATATACTAAATATTAACTTCAGTCATTACACAGAAAATAACGATACATACAACACAGAACAAAATTACAAATGAAGAACAAAAAGGCTGTTGCAAAGGAGCACGAGGATGTAAAGAGCACCTGATAATAGATGCAGAGGTAACATATCAAGCTAAAACTAAACAAAGGTCGCTACAGTACACATACATTGATTACCGAAAAGGTTTTGATAGTGTACCCCACTCATGGTTACTATAAATATTGGACATATACAAAGTAGATCCTAAATTGATACAGTTCCTAAACATAGTAATGAAAAACGACACTTAATATCCAAACAAATTCAAATAATATCACATCACAGCCAATACAGATTAAGCGTCGAATATACTAAGGAGACTCATTAAGTCCTTTCTGGTTCTGCCTTGCTCTGAACCCACTATCCAACATGCTAAATAATACAAATTATGGATACAATATTACTGGAACATACCCACACATGGATGATCTAAAACTACTGGCAGCAACAAATCAACAACTCAACCAATTACTGAAGATAACATAAGTATTCAGCAATTATATAAATATGGCTTTTGGAACAGACAAATGTAAGAAAAATAGCATAGGCAAGGGAAAACACACTAAACAAGAAGATTACATATTGGATAACCACAGCGACTGCATAGAAGCGCTGGAATAATCAGATGCCTATAAATATCTAGGATGCAGACAAAAAATAGGAATACATAATACAAATATTAAATTTAGGAGAGTATATTTTATGTTGTACAACTTCTTGTGGTTGTCCCGTACCTCATATTGTCACATTATGACAGTTCACCTCTCCGTGTAAATGGAGTGTTGCCTCGTCACTAAACACTAACTGTGGGAGAAAACAGCAATGCTCCACCTTGCCAAGAGTGAAATTACGGAACTTCACACGATGTTAGCACCCTCACGAACAGCTCGCAGTAGCTGAATTTAATGTTGTTTGATGCAGAAACGTCGACGCATAGACGCCAGACGGACATCGGGGGCGTGCTGAGCTGTCGAGCTGCACGGCGAACGGATTTCTGCGGACCCCTCGTGAAACTGTGGCGGATGCGTTCGACGTCTGTATCATTCACTCGGGGACAGCCCGGCGGTTTGCCTTTATGCAAACATTCTGTTTCTCTTAACGCTAGGATGCATGGTGCCGAAAACAAACGTGAATGCATATGCAGGGCCTCCAAGGCCCTGACCTAATTTAAAATTTTCCTCTTTCCACATATTCATTCTTTGGAGTTAAATTTCGTTCTGTCAAATTTTTTGTCATATTGCAAGATTCCTAAGATACAGTGACAGGATCTGGTGGGCCTGATTAAAATTTTTTATGTAAAACTCTAAGAGTGAATTTTTATTAGTTACTTTCCTTTAAAAACAACATATACAAATTATTTTATTAATTCACTTATAACTTGCAGTTTACATTTTAAAACACTTATTACAACCAATTTCTTCAATTAAAACATGCTCATTATTCACAGTATTATGTATATAGGCAATATTTTTATAAAAAGTTATTATTCATTGTTCACATAAAATTGCATCTTTCTTAGTTTCCAACATGTGACAAACAAGAAGCACAAAGAACGCCACTATGTTCCTTACAAATGTTGGGTTTGCACTTAATGCATGTCATAGCACTTTTCCTGTGTTTCTTATATGGACAATAATTGCATCTTCTTCTTTTTCCTGAAACATGTAGTTGGTTCGGCAATATGACATCTTCGCAAATCATCAACGATTTTCTTTGGAAGATTAGGGATCTGAATATGAAGTTCCATTAGAGGTCTTACCATTTCCTCTGCTAAACCTCTTAGGAACAAACGCCTTTTATGGCTTCTTCCACTATGGTATGTCAGATGTTGGGTGGAAAATAAAATTTCAGTGGTCATTGCTGCGATGTCCATCATATTCATCCATAATGCAAATGGACATCTTCTCGTTTGTCTCTTGCAAGTGTAATAACGAATATTCTGGTCCATTTATCTACTCCACCCTTCGTAGAGTTATAGAAGTTTATTGCATCTGGTTTCTTTTTTGCATGAGTTTCATCAATGTTTCTGTCGTATTGCATTGTGCTAATGAGAACTATAGACTTCTTCTTATTGGGAAGATAACTCACCATTGTAATGACACCTATAAATGCAAACAAAGAGGAATGAATTGCTCTTGAGACAGATGGTTTCATCTCATTAGGAATTTCTGGTTTATTTTGTTTGATTGTTCCCAGCACTGTAATTTGCTTCTGAAGCACACTAGTAAAGAAGTTGTCAACGGTAATATTTTTTGATGATCATTGAATGCTTTTAGCAAGATCTTTCACTACATTCAATCCAAGATTTTTCTGAATAAATTCATGGGGCTTCCTTCTCGTGTAAACAGTTCCCTCTAAAGCATATGATCACATAACAAAAATATTTTTATGCCGCACTTGGCTGGTTCAGAGGGCATATACTGGGTGAAGCTGCATCTTCCACGGATTAGGACTAGCTGTTCGTCAACTGTGAGCGAATGATTGGGATTCATTCTATTTCTACACTTATCTAGAAATAGTTCACATACATAGCGAACTGCTGCATCATCTGCAGATCGAGCTTCACGGGTACGCCTGTCATCAAATCTAATCATTCTCCTTATATCCTCGAATCTATTTACTGACAAGGTAGCCTTCTATGTAGGATTTTCCTTTTCATCCTAGAATAATTCTCTAATAAGGACATCCCAAGTCTTCTCATCACCAGAAAGCAGTAAAAGACCAAGAAAACCCACCATTCCAGCAAGCAAAACGTTTTTCCACGTAAAGCAGCCACTCTTCTGCCTTCAATATTTGTGCAGATGATCATTTCCTTGGAGATGAAATAGTCCCAGGCATCCTTAGGTTTACAGGTATTCAAACCAAGGGCTGGACTAGATGCCTTCTTTACGATGTTATGGACAGGCGTACGAAAAGTTGCAGGAGGATCTAATTTCCAAATCGCTCCATTCCGACTAATGTATGTGTGGTCTTCTATACCTTTTTGTGGTGGTGCTCCATTTTCAGACTCTCATGAAGTAATATTATCGGAAGGACTGCCATCTGCCTCAATATTCACATCTGCAGGTTCATTGGCTAATTCTTCACTACTTGCATCTTCAAATATATTTCCTTCCTCGCAAGAATCATCTTCTTCAGACCACTGAGCCACAACACTTCTAGAGCTTGCAGTTTTACATAGAAACTCATGCCTGCAAACGTCACCCACCGACGCTGTGGAGCATCAAAGTCACAGGCGCCAGCTCCGGTAAATGTATGTATATGCAAGATGATCCGTGATTGTGTTACAGACTTCCTAGTATGATGGAAACAGACAAATGTATCGATTTGAGGTAAGGGCCCCTGTACCGGAAACAAACGTGTCGAAAGTTGTAAGTGAAAATCGTTATCCTGCCTCTGACAGTGGAATACATGTACTGGTACTGTTGTTGCTAGGATTGTAGGGTAGGCAAAGTTCAGAGGCGGCAGTATAGACCGAAACAAGAAAAAAAGTGCAGTAAACATGGAACTCTAAACTGCATAATTCTGGAGCTGTAAGCACTTGTTCAATAGTGGAGATGGCTTTCACGCAAGCGATGATGAACAAGTGCTCATGGTTCATGATGTATGCATCTTACAGCCTATGTGTACTGCACATTGTTTTCTTCTTTCGTTCCATACCACCGCCTCTGCAAGTTTCCTGTCCTACATCCTAGCAACAACGATAACGTTACATACTGTCAGAGGTAACAGAAAGGTTTTCTGTTATAATTTTCCGGTGCAAGGACATAATCACAAATGTACGCATTTATCCATCTGCATCATCTTAGAAAGTTTGTAACATCTTCATGGGATCCATCTATTTTTGTAGTTGCCGGTTCCTATAACTTTGACGTTCTGTAGCATCGCAAGATGACGTTTTCAGAAGTAGATTCCTATGTAAAACTTGATCAGTTAAATCCCCTGTATAGTCACGAGTAGTGTGAAACACCGTGCATATAGAATGAATAACATCAGGCAATGGACTAGAACGCTGTCTCACTCACTTCTCACGTATTGCCTTACTTTTATGTCCTTCGACTTGTACAGCCTCTGTCTCATTTCTGGTGGAGTTCTAAGTAATGTTTCTCTCGCTATATTTTATTCCTGGTTCCATCTTAAATTCAAACTGTATATTCTGGTCAACATCGTCAAAAGTTTTTTCTGTATCGAAAGATGTTATAAATATAGGTGCTGTTCCCTCCAAAAAGATTTTCCTCTAAATCAGCTTCTGTAAGGTGCTCCATTCCTCCGCAAATAGTTTGTATCAGTATTTTCAGCTAGGAGTTATCATAGTGGTGGTTTGAAAATATTCGCACTGACCACGAGTTGCCTTATTTGGTATTGGTGCTATTACGCTTCTCGTTTAGTGTGAGGATTTAGCGGGTATCTCAGCTGGCGTACTCGTTCAGGAGTGAAGCAGCAAATCCCGGCAGAGTGAGTCGTCGCCAGCTCCGCTAGAGCCCTCTGGTAGCGAAGCCCTGCGCTACAGACAACTGACTGCATGAGGGACCAGTAGCGACACCTAGCAGCGATGTGGTGAAAAGGAAATAGTATTGCTAAAAGTTTTATCCACGCCTTTTAGCATTTAGAATGGAGATATGGCACGGAATTTAATAGCAAAAGAAAACAGCTATAGTAGCAGTCTCTCTCTCGCAATGCAACAATAGTACAACAACAATAGACCAACTGAATCTGTAGAGGTAGTAATAAAATTTCTTTTCTGACCTGCAAGGTACTTTTATATAAAGCTGAGCCTTAGAGGTTGTCATGAAACTACCAACAGAAATATTATATGAGACATGTAGACCTGTCAGTAAAATTCATTTTTTTTAAATGTTAACTGTTTAATTTAGCATTCAGCTGACATAAGACCAGGAGAATTATCCTGTATCATACAAACAAAGAGTTTATCTCATTAGTGACCTGTATCCTATCTTAATCTCATTTTGACACTTGCCTAATTTGAAAAAAAGGCCTGTGTTCGTTTTGAAACTACAATTACTGACAATATTCACTTATAAATGGCACTGAGTGTGAACTGTTACGAAACGATTTCTGATACAGAATTTATTTATTATCGTATAATCAATCAGGATACTAAAAAGAAAAGGCAGACTGAGACACCTGAAAATATCTTGTGTGATGGTATTGATATAATATTTTGCATTTCTTTGACATTGAGATAATTTATTCAGTATTATAGCCAAACTTACTTTCATAATTACCTACAAGAAAATGAAAGCTGTTTTGGTATTTATCTTAGCAGCATTTAGCACAAAAAGGAAAATAAAACTTATTAGTTTTTTTAGTGAGGATTTCATTTCATTGTTGCAATCCTACAAATGTTCATGATACTATGCAGTTTCTTGCGACAGTGAGATGTCTTATGTAGAAAGTACCTGGAAAATATATGTGGATGTGGTCTGGTGAAGAAAGTGTGCGTATTAAAATTTAAAATAAGTAATTGCAGCAGCATAATGAGGTATATTTTGTAGTGTGGGAGTGAGCTCCACGTGGGATCCGAAGCACGGACCCCACGGGGGTGCCCGGCATGCGCCACATGCCAGGGCAGAGGTGGAGGCTAGTGTTCGGAAATCTGAAAATTCCAGCGCCGGCCGGGGATTGAACCCCGGCCCGGCTGGGGCGAATAGCCCCAGCCGAGGCGCTGGAACGTTCCAGACCCCCTTACCACTAGACCACCGGGGACCCCGGCCGTTTCCTGCTCTGAACTCGGTCTGGTAGACCTGTCACACTTCCTGTTGTCGGCTGTGTTTACATCGGACGCTGAGTGGCATAGTGTAGCCGGCAACATTAGAACGCTGTGAGGGGGAAGTGTTTACCTCCGACTAGTAGCTGTCCCCCCTACCCAGGTGCAGTAGCTTTACAGTTACCAAAGACATTTGAAATCAGCCTTTGCGACTGTATGCAGTCGACGGTTGTTAATCGTTTGTTTCAACCTGTTCCCAAATGCCTCGAGAAAACCGAAGCAACTTCTTCACTAATCGAGGCGACTGTCATATCAAAACGACCCGCAGACATTCTATAATTACAAGTCAACGCCTAGCTTACACCAGATAATTCTGTCTGTTTCATCAGTTGTTTTAACAATGCACGAAATACCACAGCATATTATTAATCCGTTGCAAATAAATTTCTGTGTGTGCAGTTCAGGTCTGCGCCGTACATTTTTCGTGAAAACGTCGGGATAAAATCGTAACATGTGTTTCATATTAATATGAAATTAAGTTATCAATATCTTTATTACAGTGTTCACACTCACAATTTTGGACTTTTCAGTGGCTGGGGTACGATATAGCCTTTGAGTACGTTATCGCGTTGCGCAATTTCTTCCTTTTTTTCCGACTCTGAGGGAGCTGTCGCCTTCTCTCAGCGCTGCCCTATTTAGGCTTCTGGGAGGGCTTTTCTCGCGTTTTCTGTAATTTAGAGCATATTTACAAGTCCTGAGACGAACTCTCCCTTTGTGTCGTAGGTTTAAACTCAATATAGATTTTCGTTTATATTCCGGCGAATATTTTTATTTTCTGTTACTCCTAGCGGCGCTCCCTAAGCTGTTCATCGCAATGACACACAAATGAGAATCCTATCTTACAGCTACACCAGTTTATAACTTTACATAAAGATGATTCCTAACAATGACCCGCATATGCCAATACAGGCAATAAGTGACAACCACGTGGACTTAACCTTTGTTTGCGCACTGTCAGTCTCGTAATTAATAGTGATTCAAATCTGACGCCATTTTGTCACACAAGGAACTTCTACCACGGAGAAAGTAGACGTTTTTCACTTTAGGATATTTTCCAGGAAGTTTCCGACATTCGTAAAACAGAAACGAGTTTCGACGCTGTGGAATGCAACGAGAAGTAGCAGGTAACGAATTGTTTCGGGATTCCACCATCCAAGCTGCAAACGATCATCGAGCGGAAAGATAATGTTGCTCATAAGTATTAAAAAGCGGGAGCAAGCAGACCGGGCGAGGCGAAAGTTTATGGTATTGCCTTACTCAATGCAGGGTACAAAAGGTATATGTCGGAGGTTATAGCTTTACGGAACGCTAAGACATTTACGGTTAGTCTGGGAACAGAAGTCTCAGATACAAATAAGGAGTGACAAGCTAGCTCCAAAGACATAAGGTCCTTTATGAGAAACTTAATTGACAAAAAGCAACCATTCGTGACAGTTGATTCAGCATTGAAAAATGAATGAAGCTGAATTTATGTATTTTCGAACATTTGTGTGTACCTTCCGTTTCAAATACTAAAGCAAAAAACATGTAAGAAAACTGGAAATACGTTAGTAAAAAGAAAATAAAATTTTTATTTCGATTTTTCCTGATTTCATCTAGAGTAAAGTCGAGTTAAATAGAATTAATTATTCGAACTTCGAATTGTGCAGACTCGATTGTAACGGTCCTTTGCGCTTCGAATTTTCTAGTCAGGAGTAATGTCTAAAAAGTAAAAACAAATCTTTTCGTACTACTATCCACGTTGCAGTAGATGCTGGTTTGGTTGTCCTTTTTAGTATATCAGTATGATCATAGAGTCATAATCAACGTACACAACGCTGTTACGGTATAAAAGTACTTTTATTTTTACCAAAGTCGCGTAAGAATGCGCTTTTGCCATGCATCCCAACTCCCTAAATCCGCCATGAGGGAAAAGAAAATGAATACTCTTTCCTTTGCTTTCACCCTTCATCAATGACAATTGATAATGACTTGGCAGCAGAGACCTGTTTAGCTTGAGTGAGCTTAAACGGAAGGCATTGACGAATAAAAATACAAAACAGATATATACGTAACGTCACGTAACCATGAAGAAAAGCAGACTTGGTTCATTTTACCATATAAGTTCATTCTTTTAAAACATCGTAAGTAGAATTAACAATTTCGGTCGCTTTCAACATCTAGGAATGTTCTTTATAATAAATAAGTTTCTGATATTTACTTACAGCAATCTTGTGTCTTTTCCCCTTGCATTTGGAGTTGTCTTCTCTGACTGCAGATCTTCGAGCAGCAGTGATGTCATTATCCTACATTTATGTTGGTCTGCTGCGCTGAGGTTGATCCCTCACCTGTGGTCGAGTGAGAGATCATTCCAAAGTATGGCAGGCAGCGAAAGACTTTGCGAGGGGCCGATCGTAGGGCCTCCAGAGGAAGCTTCTTGGAACGCAAATTCTGTGTGTTCACAGAAGGTGAGTTTGCTGGTAGTTCGGAACTCCAATAATAGGCGCGTAATTGGCCGCCTTAGTAACATGGCTGCCAAGGAGGGGAACGACGGCAGTATGCACAAGGTGGGGGAGTCAGTCCTGATTTGTAAAGAGTGCTTCCGGATGCCATGAAGAGTACAGGGTGCACCCAACTGCAGGTGGTGGCCCAACTCGGTGCCAATGGCGTGTGTCGCTTTGGATTGTTGGAGATTCTCTCTCCTTTTGTTTAGCGGATATGGTTAAGCGAGTTTAAGGCGGAGCTCATAATCTGCACCATCATCGACAGAACCGACTGTGGTCCATCGGTGCAGAGCCGAGTGGAAGGTATGAATAATAGGCTCAGGCGGTTACGTGACTGTGTAGGCCTCAGATTCCTTGACTTGAGCCATAGTGTGGTGGGTTTCCGGATTCCGCTTAATAGGTCAGGAGTCCACTACACGGGTAGTGGGGTCGGCTGGGGTGCATTTTTAGGTTAGAGGGTCTCAGGAAAACATAGAAATGGCGTCTGTCTAAAAGGGGGCAGGTAACACACAGTAAGGTGGTTGTAGAAACGATCGGTGTTGTAAATTATCGTAGCTGTGTTGGGAAAGAACCAGAGCTCCAGGCCCTAATAGAAAGCACTGAAGCTCAAACAGTTATAGGTACGGAAAGCTGGCTAAAGCCGGAAATAAGTTAAGCCGAAATTTTTTCAAACGACCTAACAACGTTCAGAAGGGATAGATTAAACATAGTTGGTGCTGGAGTATTTATTGCTGTCAGAAGTAGTTTACCTTGTAGTGAAACTAAAGTAGATAGTTCCTGCGAAACAGTATGGGTAGAGGCTATACTTGTCAATCGGACTAAACTGGATCGTTTTACCGACCCCGACTGAGAGGATATAGTTGCTGAACAGTTCAAAGAAAACGTGAGTCTCATTTCAAATCGGTACCCCACTCCCACAATTATAGTCGGTGTTGATTTCGATCTATCCTCGATATGCTGGAAAATTTATACCTTTAAAGGCGGCGGTACGCATAAAACGTCAGCCGAAATTGTACTGAATGCTTTCTAAAAACATTATTTTGAACAATTAGTTCGTGAGCCCACTCGAAGCATAAATGATTGCGAAGGCGTACTTGACCTCTTAGCAGCAAATATTCCTGGATGAATAGGTAGTATCATGACGAATACAGGGATTAGCGACCACAAGTCAGTTGCCTGTACACTGAATACTGTAACACCTACAACCATCAAAAAGAAACTTAAAGTACATCTGTTTAAAAAAAGGTGACAATGCTCTTAACGATTTTTAAGGAAACAGCCTCCACTCCTTCCGATCTGATCATGTAAGCGTAGAAAAGATGTGGAATGATTTCAGAGAAATAGTATCGATTGCAATTGAGAGATATATATACCACATCAATTAATAAGTGATGGTACTGATCCCCCATGGACAAAACGGGTGAAATCGCTGTTGCAGAAGTAACGAAAAAGCATGCCAAATCTAAAAGAATCCAAAATCCGCAAGACTGGCAATGTTTTGCAGAAGTTCTAAATATAGCGGTTACTACAGTGCGAGATGCTCTTGATAATTTCCGCAACAAAACTCTGTTTCGAAATCTGGCGAAAAACCCAAAGAGATTCTGGTCATGCATAGAGTACACCAGTGTCAAGACGCAATCAGTACCTTCACTGGGCGAAAGTAACAGTGGAGTCACTGATGACAGTGCCACTAAAGTAGAGTTAAGAAACGTGGTTTTCCGAAACTCCTTCAGCAAAGAATACGAAGTAAGCATTCCCGAAGCCCAGTCAACAGAAAGTGCATATCCTCGGTGTAGCAAAGCACCTTAAATCACTTATTAAGGGCAAGGTTTCCGTTCCAGATTGTATACCAGTCAAGTTCCTCTGAGTGTGCTGATACAATAGCTCCATGTTTAGTAATTATATACAACCGCTCACAGAAAAATCCGTACCTAAAGACTGGAAAATTGCTCAGGTCACACCAATTTCTTACAGTACTGCCTTTTGTGATGTTTAACAAAACTGTTGGCAAGCGTACTTGTTATACAAATGGGCACGGCAAAGGCTTAAGGTCGTAAAAAAAATTTCAGCGTTAAACTGGAAATAGTTGTAGGAGAGTATCAGAAGTAATAACCTAATGACATCTTTAATTTCTTGTACATTAGGTTTTTGTGTTGGAGAAGATTCTCATCAGTAATTTTAATAGTCTCATAAATGTGAATGTTAGCAAGTAAATTAATTACGTTAAAGGATACGGAATTACCATCATCAGAAATGGAAAAGTTTTTAATTTTAGCTGTTAGTTAAAGGGAATTTTTGACAGTGTAGTTTTCTTCAAAAACATAATATTCTTTAAATGGTGTATCTAATTTTTTGCCGATTTCGTAGAAGCGCCGTCTGTATAGTTAACACTGTGGACAGGAAGCGAAGGCGGCGTGCAGTCGGAGGCGATGCTGGGCACCAATTGTCGGCTACGACAGGACTGCCCGGGAGGCACACTTACACTCCAGTGGCCGCACGAGTCACAGTGGATGCAGCGAAAGGTCCGCAGCAGCACTGATACTGTCGCGGTTGTGTGCACCACCTGTTCTAGTGTCTCGTATGCACGAAGGACCTCTGCAGACCGAGTTGCAACTTTCTTAGCTCGCTGGACTGTGCATTTGCTGATTTACAGGGGCTGTGCTCGATGCAGCCCGCCTGGCAGTGGTGTGTTGCAGCGTGGCGTCAGCGCCTGACAGCTTCCGCAACTGGACAAATGAACTGGCGGTAAAAAAAAGTCACAACAACTTTCGTTTTCTGACAAAGGCTGCAGCCAGAAATTTAGTTATAGAGTTTGATGGTCTTTTCTATGTGCCTGAGCGATCATCCTTACGGTGAGTTGCTGACTACGCTCAGAGTATTTGCTCGAGTTACCCGTTGCGTGTGTTATCGCCGCGGTATCATTTCATCGACGTGGTGACTGTGACATGTGAATGGCTGGTCACATGAATGGACTTTCGTGGCGGGCAAAAATTGCAGGCCATTTCTGTGGGTCTCTCTAACGGATCGGGCCTGCCGATCCAAAGCCCATAGTTTGCCACTAATGTGCGGGTACTACCATGGACCTAGGACTGTGGTGCCCCTCCTCGGCCCCAGGCGATGTATTTCGGGAATCGTGACTGTCTCACAGCAAGTATATTGTACAGTGCGGCGTTTGATACAAAATTTATTTATTATAGTATATTTTGGCACTTCGAAAGTAGTTTATATATTTGAAAGAATGGACGATAAGAAAAAAAAATTGTGGCAATCGCAGGCAGTTTGTACACTATGAAGTCATGTATTTATTGAAAGAAAAAAAAATCACACAATACCTGTAGATAATAGACATAACTCAGTGAGTAATAACCGACAATTACGAACATAGAAGCATAATTTTATTAGCAGTCACCTACAGAGTTGGTTGACACACCTCTTGCCCACCTTGTACATTTATTTCGAGAGGCCTACTTTTTTCTGAGATTATTTTAAATACCATCACTGCTTTCAGGAATGTGTCTCGCAACTCCAAGAAAATGCATATTTCCGTCACCAAATGGGTTTCGCTTTATGAAAATAAAATCAGTGATCTTAATTAAACATATCTACCATTGGGCTTCCTTTCTCCATCTACAAGCAGTTCATTACACAACATTTTGATGTTAGTACTTAAGATTTTTGTTCACACGTTCAGAAACACAGAGGTCATTACTTTTTTTTTTTTTTTCAATTTAGGTCTTTCACTTGGGCGAAAGTTGTGGCAACCCTGTAATAGGTTTCATTTTTCAGTCTCATTGCAGCATTGTTATTTAAGACAAGGCATAAGAATGTAATGGGTTTGAATCATTGCATGTCAGTCATCCATGAACTGCAAAATCTTACACGTCATTAAGACACATTTTCAAAAGAGAAAAAAGGTACATTGCATAATATACAAAAAATGGACTCGCTCGCTGGGGATGTTATACAAACTTAATTATGTACGTAGACAGTTCATACGTTCCGGGAATAGAGAATCTCGACTATTTTCACCCGTTATCGACATTGATCCCGGCAAGATACCGATCCCACGGATTAAAAGATTTTCGAGAATGTTTTCATTTTAATAGTATAAATGTGACAAAGTCATGCAGGAAGCAGGCGACCAGTATTATTATTTTAATAATGAACAGCCTCTGTTGCATCGCTTACCTAGAATTTACCCAGGTTTCAGTAGGGATAACTCAACCTTCTTCAGAATAACAATGTTTACTGTGTGTTCATAGTGGAGATCCAGTACAGCACTCGTGGCTGCCGTATCGCGGTCGCGAAGTGGGGCCGATGCAGTGCCAGATAAGTTTTACAGTCTGGCGATAGTTTATGAATTAGTAGTATTAACTTGGCGATGTCCACTATGGACAGACAGTAGATACTGTTATTGTGAAGAAGGTTGGGTTATCCCGACTGAAACACAGGTAAATTCTAGATAAACGGTGCAACTGAGACTGTTCATTATTAAAATTAATGTTTATACAGTTGGTGACAGGACCGCGAAATGTTGCAGATATTTAAGTATTACTGTTATTAGAGTAATTAGAAGTTCTGCATTGAGGCTAACTGTGTCTGTTCTGCTTCACATGCAACTTTGAACGACATATGCAGATGCAGTAATCGCATATGGATATCTGATGACGGCTACATTCCGAAACACAATACTGCCATTCCTTGCGCGATATTTGACGTTTAGTATTGGGAACCAGTCAACATGAACGCAGAACTACTGATGTTGTAATTTGAAGTTCGATGTTGGATAACAATTTCCGTGTGATATAATAACAAATTCCCAGTTTTCGGATTTTTCCTTTACGTGTACTGTAAAACCTTGCTCCTTGCTAATTTTCATTAGTGTAGGTCAACAGAAAGTGCCCTCTAGGTCTGTATATTTTACACCGTGAAGGGAACACGACCTCAGTATGTGAAAAAAATTTCAACTTGATACATCTCCCCGTTCCTGAAGCAAAGGATCTGCAACAGACAGACGAAAACAAGGGTAAAAGATTAAGTGGTATATTTAGCCAAAAACATGGCACACTGCACTTAAAAATACAAAAAAAGAAAGGCACCGAGATTCGAACTCACGACTTCTACTGTTCCTGCACGCTCATTATCGCTAGACTACCAAGCCCGACATTTGCCTTTTTATACTTATGTGGGGGGGGATTTATTTTAATTGGTTGTGATGCCCAGATAACATACACGTAAACGCGATCCTGTTGCCAGTTACAGAGCAGTAAAACGCCCAACTCACATCAGTATATTGCTTTATTTGTATCACATATTCGAGCACAATTTCCATCTGTACTTGTGTAAACTTTTAAGAAGCTAATCGCCATAACTACGCTTACGTCTTTGGTCACGAGATATTTTTTGTACTCCTACTGTCAAACTCTGTGTTACCTTTTGCGTCGGTAATCACGTGCTGATTATCCAAGTAGCAGCCGACTGTTAATAAATGTTTTACTTTTTATCAGCGCACCTTGTATTCACGCATACGACTGTGTACAGTTCTCAGAGATTATCAGCATTAACTTCCAAGCCATCCACAAGGAATCAAGAGTGGCATTAGAGCCACCCTGAAGTCTAGGCTGGTCTTCACGGTGGCACGAAATCTTGGTCAAGCAGAAAATTTATAATTCTGAACTCAGGCGTAACGAGTTACCTCAGACTGAATGAGCTCCCCCCTGCTAAGCAGCATGGATTCCGAAAACATCGACTACGTGCAACCCGACTCGAACGACAGTCTGAATACCAGAGATCAAGGCAGACAGGGGAAAACGGTGTTTACTGATTTCCGAAACGCATTTCACTCACCAGGACAACTGTGCTTTTTAAGTGAATTGGGTTTCGCATGATCTATATTCTCAAAATTCATGCTGGCTCGCGTTGAGGTCGTTCTGTTTGACCTCAGAATATGTTCTAAGGTACTACAGCAAATCGATAGCGAAAAATAAAACTGTGCAGTTAAACAGGCGAAAAAATACCGTACCCTATTACCGTGATGCCAAAGAGTCGCAGTTGTAACAGCTGAAATCATACAAATACATTGTTGCAACACTTAATAGGTATAAGAAATGTCACGACCACAATAGTCTGAGTTGTAGGTAAAGCAGCAAAACAGTGCAGCTGACTATCCCCGCGAATTTCCGCTAGCCCCTTGTAACTCAGGGCAGGCTGCCGCTTCTTGTGGTCGAACAGCCAACCCCTTACTGCATTCCACGGTTACGCCGATGGCGATGGCTGTGGTACTGAGATGAGAAGAATTTAGTGCACGAAGGCTGAGGGCTTACACATCCACACTATGTTCGTTTAGGACTTAAGCTCACGTTCTCTAAACACTTCCATAGTGGAAAATGATGAAAGGTTTCTGTTCCAGTAGTGTGCTGCAGCGTTGGCTCTTGCTATACCGTGCCCAGTTGGCTGTGTTTTGCCTTGCAATGCATAACACACTCATCCACTCGCAACTTTTATTTATCATCATCCCATTGAACCATGAACCATGGACCTTGCCGTTGGTGGGGAGGCTTGCTTGCCTCAGTGATACAGATAGACGTACCATAGGGCAACCAAAACGGAGGAGTATCTGTTGAGAGGCCAGACAAACGTGTGGTTCCTAAAGAGGGGCAGCATCCTTTTTAGTAGTTGCAGGGCAACATTATGGATGATTGACTGATCTGGCCTTGTAACACGAACCGAAACGGCCCTGCTGTGCTGGTACTGCGAATGGCTGAAAGCGAGGGGAAACTATGGTAGAAATTTTTCCCGAGGGCATGCACATTTACTGTATGGTTAAATGAGATGGCGTCCACTTCGGTAAAACATTTCGGGGGTAAAATAATCCCCCATTCGGATCTCTGGGCGAGCTCTACTCAGTAGGATGTCGTTATCAGGAGAAAGAAAACTGACGTTCTACGGAACGGAGCGTGGAATTTCATATCCCTTAATCGGGCAGGTAGGTTAGAAAATTTAAAAAGGGAAATGGATAAGTTAAAGTAAGATATAGTGGGAATTGGTGAAGTTCGGTGGCAGGAGGAACAAGACTTTTGGTCAGGTGACTACAGGGTTATAAACACAAAATCAATTAGGGGTAACCAGGAGTAGGTTAAATAATGAATAAAAAAATAGGAGTGTGGGTAAGCTACTACAAACAGCATAGTAAACGCATTATTGTGGCCAAGATAGACACGAAGCCCACGCCTACCACAGTAGTAGAACTTTATATGCCAACTAGCTCTGCAGATGACGAAGAAATGTTTGATGAAGTAAAAGAAATTATTGAGATAGTGAAAGGAGACGAAAATTTAATAGTCATTGGTGACTGCAATTCGGTAGTAGGAAAATGGAAATAAGGAAACGTGGTAGGTGAATATGGATTGGGGGGGAAGAAATGAAAGAGGAAGCCATCTGGTAGAATTTTGCACAGATCATAACTTAGCTATGATTAACACTGGGTTCAAGAATCATGAAAGAAGGTTGTATATGTGGAAGAGACCTGGAGATACTGCAATATTTCAAATTATATAATGGTAAGACAGAGATTTAGAAAACAGGTTTTAAATTGTAAGACATTTCCAGGGGCAAATGTGGACTCTGGACACAATCTATTGGTTATGACCTGTAGATTAAAACTGAAGAAACTGCAAAAAGGTGGGAATTTAAGGAGATGGGACCTGGATAAACTGAAAGAACCAGTGGTTGTACAGAGCTTCAAGGAGACCATAAGGGAACAAATGACAGGAATGGGTGGAAGTAATACAGTAGAAGAAGAATGGGTAGCTTTGAGGAACGAAGTAGTGAAGGCAGCAGAGGATAAAGTAGGAAAAAAGATGAGGGCTGCTAGAAATCCTTGGGTAACAGAAGAGATATTGAACCTAACTGATGAAAGGAGAAAATATAAAAATGCAGTAAATGAAGCAGGCAAAAGGGTATACAAATGTCTCAAAAATGAGAACGACAGGACGTGCAAAATGGCTAAGCAGGGATGGGTAAAGGACAAATGTAAGGATGTAGAGGCTTGTCTCACCAGAGGTAATATAGATACTGCCTACAGGAAAATTAAAGAGAACCACTTGTATGAATATCAAGAGCTCAGATGGAAACTCAGTTCTAAGCAAAGAAGGGAAAGCTGAAAGTTGGAAGGAGTATATAGAGGGTCTATACAAGGGTGATGTACTTGAGGACAATATTGTGGAAATGGAAGAGGATGTAGATGAAGATGAAATGGGAGATATGATACTGCATGAAGAGTTTGATAGAGCAGTGAAAGACCTGAGTCGAAAACCTTCCATTAGAACTACTGACAGCCTTGGGAGAGCCAGTCCTGACAAACCTCTACCATCTGGTGAGCAAGTTGTATGAGACAGGCGAAATACCCTCAGACCTCAAGAAGAGTATAATAATTCCAATCCCAAAGAGAGCAAGCGTTGACAGATGAGAAAATTACCAAACTATAAGTTTAATAAGTCACAGCTGCAAAGTACTAACGCAAATTCTTTACAGATGAATGGAAAAAATGGTAGAAGCCAACCTCGGGGAAGATCAGTTTGGATTCTGTAGAAATATTGGAACACATGAGGCAATACTGACCCTACGACTTACCTTATAAAGTAGATTAAGGAAAGGCAAACCTACGTTTCTAACATTTGTAGACTTAGAGAAATCTTTTGACAATGTTGACTGGAATACTCTCTTTCAAATTCTAAAGGTGGCAGGGGTAAAATACAGTGAGCGAAAGGCTATTTACAGTTTGTACAGAAACAAGATGGCAGTTATAAGAGTCAAGGGACATGAAAGGGAAGCAGTGGTTGGGAAGGGAATGAGACAGGGTTGTAGCCTCTCCCCGATGTTATTCAATCTGTATATTGTGCAAGCAGTAATAGAAACAAAAGAAAAGTTCGGAGTAGGTATTAAAATCCACGGAGAAGAAATAAAAACTTTGAGGTTCACCAGTGACGTGGTAATTCTGTCAGAGACAGCAAAGGACCTGGAAGAGCAGTTGAACGGAATGAATAGTGTCTTGAAAGGAGGATATAAGGTGAACATCAACAAAAGCAAAACAAGGATAATGGAATGTAGTCGAATTAAGTCAGGTGATACTGAGGGAATTATATTAGGAAATGAGACACTTAAAGTAGTAAATGAGTTTTGCTATTTGGGGAGCAAAATAACTGATGAGAAGTAGAGAGGATATAAAATGTAGACTGGCAATGGCAAGGAAAGCGTTTCTGAAGAAGAGAAATTTGTTCACATCGAGTATAGATTTATGTGTCAGGAAGTCGTTTCTGAAAGTATTTGTATGGAGTGTAGCCTGGTATGGAAGTGAAACATGGACAATAAGAGAATAGAAGGTTTCGAAATGTGGTGCTACAGAAGAATGCTGAAGATTAGATGGGTAGATCATATAACTAATGAGGAGGTATTGGATACGATTCGGGAGAAGGCGAGTTTGTGGCACAACTTGAGTAGAAGAAGGGATCGGTTGGTAGGACATGTTCTCAGACATCACCAATTTAGTATTGGAGGGCTGCAGGGAAGGTAAAAACGTAGAGGAAGACCAAGAGATGAATACAGTAAACAGATTCAGCAGGATGTAGGTTGCAGTAGGTACTAGGAGATGAAGCAGCTTGCACAGGATAGAGTAGCATGGAGAGCTGCAACAAAACCAGTATCAGGACTTAAGACCACAAAATCCCAATGATCAAATTTGTGCTGTATTCATATTAATTTATCTCATTTTTAATACAATATACAACAAATAACTGTTTTTATGACACAAGAAATTATGTGCTTTACAGACCTATTCCTTGATGTTGTGATTTCATTTGTCACATCATATATTTTTGTACAGTTGAGCAGAGCTATTCACTTATACTGAAGTGACATTTGTTAAGCATGTGGTTATTGATCTTCTTATGGGCTTGCCAGACATATTCATTGATGAAATTTCGTTCATCACATGAAATTAAATCCTTATACATTTGCGCACAGCTATTCACTTATGCTGTAATAGCATTTGTCAAGCATGTGGTTCTTTATAACAGTTTTAAATTTATCCTAATTTTCCAGCTCTTTGATATGTTTTGGTAGTGCATTAAAAAGTTTGATGCCTTGTTTACATACATGTTTCTCACTTTGGGTCCCTTATTACAGCCTGTAAGTGGAGATCTTTACATTGCCGTGTATGGTAATCTGTATTGGTTTTTCATTTTGTCGTGATTTTGTTTGAACACCGACAGACATTTCAGAATGTATAATGATGGAATTGCAAAAATTTCCAATGCTTTAAAAAGGGGCCTACAACGTGTTTGATGTGGGCTCTGGGTCATTATCTGAATAGGGTGTTTTTGTAATTTGAAAATCTCATTTAAACAACAATTTGTTTTTCCTCAAGGATACTATCCCATAGGCCTCAATTGACTGTAAATAGTCAAAATATACTAATCTGGTACAGTCATTACTACAAACTCTTGAAATTATTCCAAGTACAAAACATGCCGAATTGGGTTTTAGTGCTAAGCTCACCACATGGTCCTTCCAGTTTACCTTCTCATCAATGTGCATACCCAGGAATTTTGCTCACTGAACTCTTTCAAGTTGTTTCCCTCCATAGTGAGATGTAGGTCGTCATGTTCACTTATTCTTCCATATTGCACATAATTAGTTTTTTTTTTTTTTTTGCATTCAGTGTTAGCTTGTTTGCACTGAGCCATTTTTGTGTATCTTGTAGGACATGGTCCACAATAGTGTGCAATGACTGCTTCATAAAACAAACAATTAAACTAGTATCTTCAGCAAAACAACTTGATTCTAGCTTTTCTCTCTGGCACATGAATATAATTAATGTAAATGGGGAACAGCAAGGGGCCTAATACACTTCTTTTGGTGCTGTAATTCCAACCACCGTCATCCTCTTTTCCAGATACTACTCAAGCCACTTTTTGTTCCGGTCCTCTGATACCTATAGCTTCAAGCTTTTCCAAAAGTATGCTGTGGTCAACAGTGTCAAAGGCTTTTGACAGCTCTAGATTTATCCTGACAACACTTTTTCCCTCTCCCAATTTACTAATTATTTCTTTTGGGTTTCTTCCAGTACAGCTGTTTCGGTACTACTCCCAGCTAGAAATCCATGCTGATTACTGTTTATCAGATTCCATAATTAAGATAATGTGTCACTCTATATTTGATTAGTATCGCCAAAACCTTAGAGAAAGTTGGGAGAAGTGAGACAGGTCTGCAGTTTTCTGTTTCAAGATTATCACTCTTTTTCAACAGGGGAACGAATTTAGAAATTTTCCATTTCTGTGAAAAAAACTTGCATATTTTTTGACAAAATACAGTTGATATGCTACACTGGTTTTTTTTCTTTATTGTGTAGATACAGGGTCTGGTCCATAATATTAATGTGACCACTGCCAGCAATCAAAATCGACATGCAGTAACCACTAGCAGTGAAGGGTATACAAAGCATGTTGGGAGCCACAGAAAACAGTGCAGTTGTCACTATAAGGAGGAGACAAAATGTGCACTGTCATTGGCTTTTGGGGAAAGGGTGGAAGCGTTTGGGAATGACTAAGTCTGTAAACTGTTTGCATGTCAGTGTGGTTAAAGTATACTAAGCTCAGCAAAATGGCGCTATTCAGAATTGGTGCCGAGGATACTGTGGTGTAGTCGCGGGCCACAGATGACAGGGGTGAATGTCAGCTGCAGAGACGTGCATCTGTTAAACAACTGACCACCCAGATGAACTGAGAGGCATTTCAAATGACAGATGGCTATTGGAATGCACATTGTTAAATGTCTGAAAGCAAAACACACTGCAACAACTGTCAGAATGGGGCACGACAGGGGAGGGAGTCTGTGGCATTCCCTGGGTGGTGATGATATTCTGGGAGGCACAAAGGATTAACAGATGTATCCGTCTGTCCTCGAGGGCCGTGTCCACCCGCACACACAGTTTGTTTTTATTCAGCATAGTGACATTTACCAGCAGTACAATGCAACACAGCTCGCAGGGTACATGTGTGGTTCAAACAGCAACAGGACGAGTTTATCACATGCCTCTAACCACCAAAGTCCTCGGATTTAAACCAACTGAGAATCTGTGGGAACCCCCCTGCCAGGGTGTATTGTCCGTGGATCCTCACATGAGAAACGTAGAACACCTGGACTTGGCAATGAAATCGTAATGGCTCCACACCCCTGTTAATACAGAACCTCACAGCCACGTGGGGGAGCCCAGTTTGATAAGGGATTTTTGTGTCCTTGGAAAGTGGGCATTGTGTTGTTCTTGTCATGAACAAGCATGCCTCAAAAGCAGCATAAAATGAAAAGAATTGCAGTAGGCAACTGATCGAGCCTGGATGGGGTCTGCCAGTCATTAATGCCATATGATCATTTCCATGAATCTCTTCCTGCATGTCTCGCAACGGTGTGCACTGCAAAAAGAGGTTATTCGAGGTCTTGACGGGTAGTCACATTAACGTGTATTTTCAGAAGAAATGAAGGTAACAAACTAAATAAATCATAATTACATTATTACTTTGCAGTGAGCCACAGGAGACCAAGGTCCATTGTACCAAAATACTCATAAAACACCTTTGAACCACCACCTGAATTTTATCAGTGGAGTTCATCTCACCCTTTATGTAGGAGAAAGTAAAAAACCTCCATAGACAATTTCAGAGGAGCCTCATATCTGATAGTACACTGATAAGATATCTTTTCGGTTGCTACTTTGCACTTCTGATCACTGTATGTTTCTAAGGAAAAGTCATAATGTTCAGACTTTGGTGACCAAGGTAGACAAAAGCTTTTAAATTTTGAAATAGTATCCTTGTTTGTTTATAGCCCAACACATTTAGCATATTTGGTCACTGTTCCTCTTTAGTACGTTTCCCTTTCTAATGCTCTAGGTGGAATGAAGTGGTCATATGGACATTGATACCTGGGAGTCACTTGCTGGGTAAATTTGGCTGACAAGTTGCAGGTCTTTTCTGTTGACACCACGGTGGGTGACTTTCATGCTGGCGATGATGAATCAATAATAAGGACAACATATCACCCACTCCCTGAGCAGAGAGAAGGTGCGACATGACTGGAAATGAACTGCATGGCAGTCAGATATGCTGACCACTCAGTGAAGTGGGTCGATAGATGCTACTCCACGTTATTTGCCTCCCCTCATCACATATTTTATAATGTGCCTTTTACATGCTCTTTCCTCAATCCTCCTCATATGGGATTATTCTCTCCCAAATGCTTGTCTACAAGGAATGTTGTACCACACAATGTGGCCAAATTAAGATCCTAACTCGTAGTTAGTCATCGAGATGAACATTGTAAGTTGCCATTGACAGTCAGTCTCAAACACAACAGGAATCACTGCAGACCCATGTCTACTAGTTTTCAACCAAATATTGTGATGGCAAGTTGCATGCAGTGGGACCCTTGCAGAAGACTATTGAGGCATAAAAATGTATATGTTGTCAGTGGAGCAAACACCACATAATCTGGACAGCAGGTGACTTGAAATGTGTGGTGGTTTAGCCTCTTTCTGAGAACATATCAAGGACTCTGACAGCACAATAAGGTTTTTAACCTGCAATGGGCAGAGGATAAACAGAGTGTCTCAAAAGTTACAGAACACTTATGTTGTGTAACAGCATGCAAACAAATTAGACCTAAGGTATTGTCACAAAGTTTTATGCAGTTTAATCAATTTCAACATGTGTGCACCAGTGGTAGTGGGCACAATTTCCAGTCTGTTATCAGGATCGATCCACATTCAGCACATTATATCTGCATCACCTGTGGCAAGGACAGTAATGATTTTGTTCATTTAATTTTTGATGTGGTTGACAGCTGCTTGTTAGACTCTGTCCTTGGTATATGCTCATAGAAAGAAGCCCAAGTTTCCAATGCCTGTTGGCCTAGAACACCAGGGAATAGGACCACCCCTGCCATTTCAGCATACCTCGTAACACCTGTTCCGCAACATCTGCCACAGTGCACCATATTGCTGGAAAAAGACTGTGTCTCGGGAGTCAGCCAGTCATAGTAACAGCCTGAGCATATCAAGGTAAGAGGTTTTTTTTCTGAGGATAAAATGGTCCCAGAATACCATGGACCTTTTCCATCACAGTATGTGGATTTTTTAACATATCATTATCTTCTCACAGGATATGTATATACTCTGAATTGCCAACAAAACTGGCTTTGGCATACGTATTCAAATACAGGGATTTGTAAACATACAGATTATGGCACTGCTGTCGGCAATGCCTATATAAGATAACATTTTTCTGGCACAGATGCTAGATTGCTTAGTGCTGCTACAATGGCAGCTTATCAAGATTTACGTGAATTTGAATGTGGTGTTATAGTTGGCATATGAGCAATAGGACAAAGCATCTCCAACGTAAGAATGAAGTGGTTATTTTCATGAGCATTCAGTGAATATCCGGAATCTAGTAAAACATAAGATCTCCGACATCGTTGCAGCCGAAGAAAGATCCTGCAAAAACAGGACCAACAACTGAAGAGAATCATTCAAAGTGAAGAAGTGCAACCCTTCTGCAAATTGCTGCATATTTCAATGTTGGGCCATGGACAAGTGTCAGAGTGTGAACCATCAACGATATGAACTTTCATAGCTGAAGGTCCACTTGTGTACCCTTGATGACTGAACGACACCAATTTTTATGCCTCACCTGGGTCCATCAACACCAATATTTGACTGTTGATGAGTGGAAATGTATTGCCTTGTCGGACAAGTCTCATTTCAAACTGTGTCGTGCAGTTGGACACGTACAGGCATGGAGACAACCTCCTGAATCTATGGACACTGCATGTCAGTAGGGGACAGTTGTAGCTGGTGGAGGCTCTGTAATGATGTAGGAGGCATGCAGTTGGAGTATATGGGTAGGTATGACCCTGAAAGGTGACACATACATAAGCATCCTGTCCATTGGGAATTCCGATGGACTCGGTCAATTCCAGCAGGACAATGATACAGTTGGCAGGTCCAGAATTGCTACAAAGTGGCTCCTGGAACACTCTTCTAAATTTAAACACTTCCACTGGCCACTAAACTCCCCAGATTTGAACATTGAGCTTATCTGGTATGATTTGCAATGTGCTGCTCAGAAAAGATACTCACATAGCCCTCTATGCAGCATTCACAGTGTCAATTCCTTCCATCACTACTTCAGACAATAGTCATGCCCATGAGGCACAATCGATTACTAAACTTAGCCAGCACTGTACAACTGATGCGTGTTATGAAGATATAACATACTTTGCTCAGAGACAATAAAAGTGTGTGGGTAAATACTTTAATCAAAACTGAACATGAATGCCCAATAATAGAGTTAAGTTCCAATATTTGCAGCTCTTGCTATGTAGATGAAGTTTACTTTTAAAAACAAGAGTAGAAGGCTTAGATATATCATGCAAGATTATTTATAGTGATATCAATGTAGGTAAGATGTAAAGAGAGATAGGGGGGCAGGTCTTTTTTTTATTTAATTATTTTTGAAATAGAAAGTCTTCATAGTTGTGAAGGCAAGATTTGTCATTGAGCAAGTAGACTGGTGCTGTATCTGTGTTGAAAGATATTTCAGTTCCTTCAAGAAAGTCAGATTTCTTGCCTGGTTCTTTTCTACACTGTTTGCCACAATTCTTGCCCAGTAACTCATTCTGCAAAGTTGGATTTGTTCTGGATGTTAAGACGGAGTGCATCCCTGTGCTTCTACCAGTTTGTTTATTGCCAAAGTTTGGACATACCTGACTTGTGATATTCTTGCTTAGTGCTTTCAGTATTGTGTTGCTTGTGAAGAAGCTTATTTTCATGTCATACAACTTGAAGAGGTTGGCATGAAATCTTCCTTGAGGAAGGTCAGATTATTACAAAGATGGTCTTCCTGTTTGTGGGTGGTTGTCCAGAAACTGGTTGGTTTAATTTATGTATTACAGCAGGAATGTATTCATAACTGGAGGCAGCTGATTTTACAATTTGTGTTTCTTTTTATCTTTAACTTGTATCCATTGGACCTTTACGCATGTGATTAAACATTCTTCTGAAGAACACATTTTTATATTGATATGGATGGTAACCCTGGTAATTGTTGGCTTCCTGGAAATTTCAGAATTTTATATAAAAAGCTTTGTTAATGTTTCATTCCTACAGTGACATGAAGTGAATTGAATTTTGTGGTGTAATTTATTAATTTCTTCAGCTAGATTTTCTATTTCCTTTGGTTGTTCTGTTGAAAATAATGAAATGAGAGTGTCGCAATTTCTCGTATTCTCAATGAATTAACTTATTCTAGGTCCCTACAGCTGTTGTGTGATAATCTAGTGTAAATTCCTGCAGATAAGAAAGGGATTTTGAACTCATGTCCATATAGTTTCCATAAGCTGCACTCATATGCGATACTTATAGAAATGATTCTGGTTGTTATTGAGTACAGTGGTTCTACCTGACAGCAGTTTCTAGTGATTTAAGTGTGTGTGTGTGTTTTTTTCAGGACCTCAAAACCCAGTGATGTAAGCACGGGCATTAGAATGCTTTTGAGTCTTGCAGCCAGACCACAAACAAGGTTTTGCCCCCTGCTGAACACCAAACCCACAGACAGTCTGGTTTTCTTTTTGTGAAAGTGAAAATTGAACCATTGTGGGTGCTATGATTGTCAGTTTCCATTAACATGACACAAGCAGAGTGGCAGGTATTATAAAAAAACGGTGCCATATCTTGGCGAACTTCTTTGATATGTTAAGCACTGCCCTAAAAACAGCAGAATGCCAAAGTTATGAGGTGATGTGAGATATTATGCTTGATATCATTACAGCCCACTATAAACTAGAGATTGCTTCTGCCAAGTGATCAAAATGTGGTCCATAAAGAAACTTTGTTATTCCAGCTGGCAGTGGGTCATTGATGTTTAGTATGCTTGAGAGCTGTTCTTTGTTCACACAGTGTTACTCATGAAAAATGACATCTTAGGCATGTATTGACCTAACCAATGACAACTGGCTTTGGCAAAACTTATTACTAGTCAATACCTGTTATGTGTTCAGTTGATGAATTTACACATTTGTCTATCTGGCATAGCAGTTCACAATATTTTTCCCTTTCTTCTGTGGTGAAGAGGTGGTTTGTTCTCTCGCACCCCTAGTGCAGAGGACCAACTGTCATGGTCTTAAATAGTCCTTGATTGGCATACATAATCCTTCCTAGTGTCAGTAGATCTTTCAAAGGAACATAAACAGCTCACTTCATTTCTCTGTCTCTTCTCGGCCTTGAGAACCCAGTTCCGTGCACCACCAAGATTATATAGCCACTGGCCTAATTAGAGTGATTCTCACACATTCTAATTTCTCATTCCATTTCCTTTTAGTTTTTTCTTATAAAACTTGTCTATTAAGTAAAACGTATGCTCCCAACATAAAGGAACTTGCAGACCACACAGAAGACCTGAAAATTTAGTTTGATTTTGGAGCAGAACAACTGTTGTTGGCAGTAAAAAATTTTATAATTTCGGTGTGGAGCAACCTTACTTACCTTCTATTGTTGTGACAGAAATACTAATAAACATTTAACATGTATTTGGTCCAAAGAAGTTTATTTCTACAGTGTCTGCTAGGATGCCATTGTTTATCAGTGAACAATGTAAACCACAAAAAAGTAAATGAGAACAATAGGGTTTAGGAGCATACTTGTCACAACCATTGTAGTGGAAGTGCTTCTGCTGTGACTAACATTGTGTGAATGTTTCTAACTGGATGACAGTAAGACCATGGTCAGTACTGGAACCTGAAAGTACCTTACCTTGCTCCTGCCCTTCTGCAGTAATATAAAAATGAAACAGAGTGTCTTCCAGTGTAGAATTTTAACATTTTAAAGTAGTTCCTAGAACATGTTTCAGTATTCAGGTTGCAAAAGAAATTTTTGGAGCATCTGTCAACGTTTTCAATTGTATACCTGTGTGAAAATGTACGTACGTCTTGTTCAGCAGTATTCAGTTTGTAAATATTTCAAGAGAGATGCTCTTCTTAATTTATTAAATGGCACATCAGTAAAGTGGCAATCTATGGGATCAAATTGAGGCAGTTTTAATATTGGAACTGGTATGGCTTACAGATGCACCATTGGTTATTTATACTAAACACAAGCCTTAGAACAAAATGAATAGCACTGAATGTAAACAAAATTTGAAAGAGGTAAGTGCTGGCACAGATTGCATTGACTTGTTTATCGAGTTTTGTATTGTCATCAGAGCTAATAAAGTTATTGCCAATAACAGTGAACATGAAGGAGTTATAAGTCTGTCTTGTATCAATTGGCAAAAATTGAAAACTAATAGGTTAATGTGAGAACAAGGGGACATAAGTGACAACATAATCTGGATCTTGGTGAAACAAACTCAAATGAATACAGATATTATTTAGTTACATTTACTAGCTATTCTAGGTCCCCACAACAATGTACAACTGCCTTTGGTTAGGAGATTTAGCTTTATTGCAGCAAGGTATTTCAGTGTGTACTGCAAGTATTTTGATGAATTTTCATTTTCAACAAGTAGTAAATTCTGGCTGTAGGCATACAATTTTAAATGTATTGGGCCTAATTATTTTTTCTATTGTAAACATGACTATCATTAGTGGTCATGTAAAAACAGTAGCACATATTATGTAGCTCTATTTGCTGAAGAGCTACTCAGGTCAGAATATTACAACCTATTTGTAGCCCACCTTATTGGTGAAATTACTGTAGCTGTGAAGTTGTCATTTGGAACAGAAGCGCACAATAAAGTATTTTGAGACCAGCAGAACTGCTTTTCACCAATGTATGTGGGTAGTTACAACAATTTTTCGTCCAGTGAGTCTTCCACCTAGCTTATGGTTCAACACTATGTAGCAGTGACAGACTGCAGGGAGATAACAGGTGACCATCGGCATGATTAAATGTTTCTTAACCTAACTGTTTCTGTAAGTTGATAAAATTAACCCTTAAGTAATAAAAATGGTCATGTATATAGTTGCACACTGAAGTCCCAAATTATATTTATAATGCAGTGTTTGTTAATGTTGTAATGTGCCTACGAAACATTTATGGCTGAAATTTACTGTAAAAGATAGATGAATTTAAAAAAAAATGCTAATGGTCTTCTTAATTTTGTTGGTTCCATTGTTCCCATCACCTATTGCGTATGTGAGAAATATTAGCAGTGAGGCTGTTTCGTTTTTTCGTATGGCATCGAGTAATTACTTCGTAGCAAATCCCAGAGGTTAAAAATGTTGTACTGCATGAAAGTCATGGTAATTCTACAGAGCTGTGTACATTTTTTAAAATACAAGCAGGTATCGGTTTTATGCTGTAAATGTCTTGGTAAGCTTTCCAGTGGAACAACCAGAAATCTGTGTGCAAATTAACACCATGCAAGCAGTGTAGGTAATGGTGACAGCTCTTTTAATACACCCTGTATATGAAAACAAACTACATACACACAATTTTCGAGTGTTTAGGAGAGGAAAAGAAGCTTTTTTTTATGTGACTGCCTCTAAATTTCTTTTTTTATAGGGGGAGACGAAGTTGGTATATGAAGCACTGGTTACCAGTTCAGCTGAATGCATTGTCACTATTTGAGCAAGCATATTCCAGTTGTGCCATAATGTAGACAGGCGATATTTTCTGAATTGCCCCTATACCAATAGTCACACCATATCTTGAGCATTACTAACATCTCTGACCCCACAAATTCTTTGTGAATGTAGATTTTTGTACACAATGTATGCAATTTTTTTAGGAGCACCTGCTGACCAGAGAGTAACAACCTCAGGATAAAAGCAAGTAGCTGTACAGGACAGAAGGGTTGGAGCTTGACTAAGGTAACTCAGAAAGTACCTTTGTCCTTGATTCACATTACCTGTCATGACTAGAGAGAGATAAACAAAACAAAGATAGTTCAACTGTTAATTACCCCCCTTGCCACACACACACACACTGCTTAAACATAGTTTCCATCATAAGCAAAAATTTACATTAAAAGGTGACAGGCACTTCCATTGAAGTCCTAAGTATGAGGTGCATCCTGAAAGTAATTGCCAAATCATTCTACTGCCACTGCAGCACTTGTGTTGTACGTTCACACATTTCTCTGGTTCATTGTCTTGTCACTGCAGCTCAATTTTGTGGTATTTATATTTGTTAGTGATCAGTCAAAATCTTTAGGACAACCCCTGAGCCCAGTGACTGTGACGTGTGCTCTGTTATGTTTAGTTCCAACACACAGAACATTAAGCCAGCTGAAATTCATCAACTTGTAGACATTTACGGTGAGAAAGTGGATGAGACAGTTGAAGAAACACTCATGACGAAGCATGTGTTGGACAGCCTTCTGTTGTCACTGATGATATGGGTGAGAAAACACATGGTTCACAATAAGAATGTATTTCAAAAACTGTTTTGCATGACTCAGTCATAAATTGCTTAAATTTTTGTGAATTTCGTTTGAAAAATGCTTACAAAATTATGTACCTTGGCAGAGTTTTGACATTTCAGCACTGAATACAGTGATAAGGAAGATGAGTTCTTAAATAGAATCGTGACTGGTGATGAAACTTGGGGTCTTCATGACACTCCAAAATAAAATCAACAATCTATGGAGTGAAGGAACTGACAGTCCGACAATCCTCCACCACCCCCAAAAAAGAAATCATAATGAAGTTGCAAGTGCAAAAAGTCAGGTCAAATGGATTCTACGACCAACAAGGCATTCTGCTTGTTGAGTTCCTTCTGAGAGCTGAAACCATGAAAGCGGTATGATACTGGAAAACACCGAGAGAACTCCATCACACTATTCAAAACAAAAGATGCAAAACTCTCAATCGAATCATTATGATGCTTCATTTCTGCTGGTGGCACTGAAAACCTTACTAAACAATTCAGTTGGGAACAGTGAGACCACCTGCCAATCAGTGCTGATCTCACATCTCCGGACTACCACTTTTACTTCATCATCAGTCAGGATGAAGGTGCTTGAACACCTATGATGATGTAAGCAAGTGTGATCAGTATTGGAGGTCTTAAATGGTATTATCTTTCTATGAAAAGGGCATAGAAAAGTTGGATTACTGCTATGACAAATGTCTGAACAGTGGTGGCTGTTACGGTCTGAAGAAATGTTTTCATGAGTCCTTTCCCACAATGGTACTTACATTCTTGGCATACCAATGTGGGTGTAAAAGTTGACAGAGAACACCCCACATCCTCTTCTTTACAGCAGTCACGTAATGGGGATACGCAAAGCCAATATGAACCACCTATTTTCTGTCAGCAGCCATGTGGTGGAATCTTCTGGATCATACACAGGGTTATTCAGCTGCCCCTGCCATAAAGTTTTATGGAACCTGCAACATCTTCAAGAACCACACCCATGATTTTAATCTTCTCTCCTCTCCTCCCTACATGCACACTGTTAGTCCTGCAAAAACAATGAAGAGAACCTTTTTGTATCAAAATTAACTACATTACATTTTGTACTTTGTTGGACACCACACTTTCTGTGACATTCAAGAAAAAAGGCATTTGAATGCCTGTCTTGTACTTTTTGAATTATTTAACAAAAACTATGGCTTCTAGCAAAAATGTATCCCCTCCCCTCCCAAAAAGAAATGACTACATTAAATTTCCCACAAAAAGATCCTGTTCATTTTTTTTATGTAGGACTAGTAATTTGCATGTAGTGGGTGAGAGAAATGAAAATCTTGCCCATGACATTTGTAGGCATTGCAAGTTGCATAAAACCCATGGGTAGGTGTAGTTTAATCATCGTGTACAGGTTTTTCATGCCAAAAGAACTAATATAAGATTTCTCTGGCTTCATAAACAGCTCAAGAAACATTTTACACCACATTGATGTATAGTGTTTGCACTTTTCTTAATCAGAAAATCATTTCTCATTGCTTTCCTGACCACAGAAAATTCCTACACACAGCCAACTGTTTTTGTTGTTGTGGTCTTCAGTCCAAAGACTGGTTTGATGCAGCTCTCTATGCAAGCCTACATCTATTTGAACCTGCTTACTGTATTTCCCCTTCAACAGCTTTTCCTCCTCTCACTCAAATCCCACCAATACCAAATTGATGATTCCTCGATGCATCAGGGTATGTCTTATCAACCAGTTCCTTCTTTTACTCATGTTGTGCTGAAAATTTCTTTCAATACTATGTCCCTGGTAATTTGATTTGCAACTGCATAATTATTCCATTAGCCACCTCTAGGTGCAGTGCAGAGGGTGTCGAGTGCCAGTAGTAGTCATCTATCCACTTATTGACTACCTCTGTAACTTAGTATTCACTGCTGCTGCCTATCATGGCGAGGACGCAGGTTTAGATTCCCTGTACTGCCAGGGATTTTTCTGGGTGAGAGGATTGGGAAAGTGTACATTCACCCTTGTGATGCCAACTGAGGAACTCGAGGACAAGAAAACTGACACAGGCAGGACAGTGGTGTGCTGGACGTCATTGGTAAACGATGACACGGTGGTCGGCCAGTACCGATGGACAGAGTTTACCTTATGTTTTATCCACGTAATCATCAAAATTTCTTCCTAGAAACACATTTCAAAAGATACCATCCTTTTCTAGCTTCAACTGCTTGTTGTTCACATCTCGTTTCGGAGCAAGGCTACACTTCACGCAGATACCTCCAGAAAAGACTCCGTAACATTTACATCCACTCCTAACATATTCCTCTTTCTCAGATATACAGTCCAGCCTGCATTTTATATCCTCTCTGTGTCATCCAAAATCAATTATTTTGTTACCCAAATAACAAAACACTTCTATTATCTTCAGTGTCTCATTTCCTAATCTGCGAGGTTTGTCCGAAAAATACATATAAAAGTTGCATAATAACTTTATTTTACAATTATTCAGGTATTACAATATGGTCTCCTTCAAAGTGCTCACCCTGAGACGTGATACACTTCTGCCAACGCCATTTCCACTGTTGATAACATTGCTGAAAGTCTTCAGTTGTGATGTTGTTTAGTTGCCATGTCGTTTCCACATCTCCCAATGCCACACCATTACGCATTTTTGGGAACATGAAGAACTGACACGGGACTAAATCCGGTGGTGATTGAGCTTCGGGCCAAAAACACAACGAGCGACATGTGTGCGGGCGCATTCTTGTGATGAAGGATCAAACTCTGGTCGAACTCTTGCCACAAGAGCTCCGAGATGTGTCAGAACTTCAACGTAAAAATTTCCGTTCTATCTCTGGCTGGGAGGGACAAATTCCTTGTGAACAATGCTCCAAGAATCAACACTGTCATCACATTGGACCTTGATTTTCGCGACTCTCCTGCTAGTTTCCATACCTTGCTTCGAGCTCCACATCGAATTTCTAAAACCAGGACACGTCTCCAGTGATGACTCGGTTGAGAAAGTACCCTCGTTCCTCTGCTTCCAACCAATCCTTACAGCACTCAACCCTCTTTGCTTTCTGTTCTGGTGTCAAGAGCTTCGGTACAATTTCTCCATTTCAAGTTTTTGTGAACAATTGTTTTGAGGGTTGACAGCTCGTCAGCAATCATTCTGTCAATCCACGGTCTTTAAGAACACAAGCTGCGGCTGCACACTCCCACCTTCACGCAGAGTGCTCTGACTCGAACTGAGCATTGATTTGATTGATTACAGCAGTAGTCTCACCTGATGGTGACTGCAACCTGTAACATAAAGACATTATTCAACCTTTATACGTATTTTCCGGACAAACCTCGTATAATGGACAATGAAAAACTTCCCATTCTAGTTAGTTAGTTATATTAGTTGTTCCATGGATCATGAACACGATTCTTTTGTAATGATGTGGAACGTGTCAAAGTGTCACCTGCCATATTCTCCAGATCTGACTGTGTCAGACTTTTTCCTTTTCCCAAACCGAAAAAAAATACCTCAAAGGATGATGATGATGATGATGCAGTGACTGATGCTTTGTTGCAATTGAAATCAAAGATCTTTTACTTGAATGGTTTGCAGAAGTTATCTGAGCAGCCTCCAAGTGTATTAGTGTACACAGGTATTATATATACAAATAAATTGATACTATGAAATTTCTTTCACTCTTTATTTGTTAGGGTAGAAGCTTTTTGACCCCTCCTCGTACAGCTTTCAAATGCAAACTCGCTGATCATCCCTCGTTATTCATTCCGCATCTCCTGATTGAACTTGACTACATTCCATTATTCTTGTCTTACGTTCATCTTAGACCTGCTCTTTAACACACTATCCATTCCACTGTCTGCCTCCTTAGCTGTGCCATTCGACTAACTGCCAGCTATTTTTCCTTGGGTGGGAGGGAGGGGGGGTGGGGGGTGACTGGTACAAAATGCAGTCAGTCTTGTGAGGAGCTGCTTGACCAAGTAGTTGTGGTTCCACAGTAAAAAAATACCCAGGAGAGAGGTGTGCTGACCAGCTGCCCCTCCATGTTGCATCACATCAGATCACACCACACCACTGGCAGGGGGCAATA
Source organism: Schistocerca gregaria (assembly GCF_023897955.1). Classification (NCBI taxonomy): domain Eukaryota; kingdom Metazoa; phylum Arthropoda; class Insecta; order Orthoptera; family Acrididae; genus Schistocerca; species Schistocerca gregaria. The sequence continues at coordinate 447,423 of NW_026061759.1, forward strand.
TGTCGGTTGGTGGAATTTTAGCATTTTTAAAACAACCAACGGGAATTCCAGGTAGGAATGTCAAAAATTTCTGATTTTTATTCCTTCCATTCCATTCAACTTATCTTCCAAGACCCTTCCTGCCTCTGATATCAAGAGCTTTATTTCTTCTCTCTTCCTGTGTCTTATAAGAGTCCCGTTACTCACTCCAAACAACAAGAAAATATTGAAACGATGTAACATTTGTTTGTCAGAACTGTCTGAAGTGTAATGTTGGGATATGACACTGTAGGATAGAGTTCCAATGACATTTGTTGCATAACCTAGAAAACAGTATCAACAATCATCGACAAGATTTGAAGTATTTTGTGCTCAGCTCACCATCCAAATATATTTAGAAGTACAATTCATGTGGGCTCTAGGTCATATAGTTTCAGTTAATATCTTGACTTGCTGATGAAACAACATTGTAGCTTTTGCTAAGCCCAATTCTCCAAATGTAATCAACAACTAACACCACATTTCTAAAGCTTTGGCAACTGGCTAAAAAGAGTCACTTATTTCAAAGTTGCAGAAGTATAAAAGCAAATTACAGTTCATGAAATACACTGGGTTCACATTACTCAGTCCAACAGATAAAACTGCACTTGGTTCCATGTGACATCAAGTCCAAGGCTGGCCCAACACAACTACTCTCATTCAGTAACCTCACTAAAACTATTGAGAAAGTTAACAACGATAGCACAACTCAACTCACGGGTGCAAAGCATCAAAGGTACATTTTTACAATATTAACTTCAGGAACTGTTCTAGTGGTTATGAAAAATTATAACAGTTTCAATTTGATACAGAAGTGCTATGAGGCATTTTCATAACCAAATAATTTGAAAATGTGAAACACATGATATTTATAATCTCAAACATCAAAGAAACAGAATGAAATTTCAAACAAAATATCAATCCAAAAGGCTTCAATTTTTGAACAGCAGATTTGCAATTATTGAAAAAACATAGCTGAAAATTTAATGGAATCAGATACTTTGTTGGCCAGAATATTTATCATAATCTACTATTGAACAGAAATCTCTGTGAGACAGATTCATTAAAATCTTCAACTGTGTTGTCTGTAAACATGCTCTGAAGGATCATTTCAGGCTTATCTGCATTGTGAGTGTATAGCAGCATGGTAAGTTGCCTGTCAATTTGTCATACACCACAGTGACATCATTCAAACAAAGAACCGCTACTGTGAGACAAACCATCTTCCAGAGGTAGCCTGGAGTCAACAACCTGTTTAGAGCATAAGAGTTGTGGCTCATAGGCACCCACAAGAAAATGCAAAAGAGCTGTGCACTGCCCATTTAGAAGGCAGCTGTATTAGTACAGCCCAGTCACCAAGTTTTTTCTGAACTAAATCGGGATATTTTTTAAAAACCAAGACTAAACACACACAGGCAACAATTCAATGTTTTTTTTTTACCTTATTGAGATTTTTGCTCACTTTTCAATCTCCTTCATAGAATCTTCTCTTCTTCCTCAATAAAACTGGAGACATCTAAATCACTAAACCATCTTCATTATTATTATTATTATTATTATTTCAGCTACTAATGTTGCTGCTGGGAAAAGGTTCCTCTCAGCTCACCAAGTGTTCACCATCATCTGAAACAAAACGGAAAAGTTGTCATAGTTTTCATAACAATGAAAAAAAATTCCTTCCACTAATCAGATTTCAGCTTGAAAAGTTCTTCTCTTCATCCTTGAGAAAGTTCTTTAACTGCACATATTCTTCAAACATCAAATCCCCATCTACAAGAAATAACTTCTAGATATTCTGAAAATGAGGTCTGTTTCACTGTCAGTGAAAATGGTTTGAAAGTCCTGTAGACACTTTCTTCAAAGTCAAATCATTTTTCAACATAGTTTAGACTGTGCTGCAAGTAAACTGCCATTTTGTTGTGGTTTGCCTACTTTGTTGTCCTCGGTGTCTACATACTGGCTGAAAACATAGGGGTTGGATGTGCAGTACTGTCTACTGTAAATGATGTAGCCGACAGATGCACAGTCTTCTACTTTCACTTTTCACATCCTCCCAATAATACACAGTTATGTATGGCCAGTGCACAACTTCCCATTTATAAGTCAACATCAGAATTAAAGTTACATAAAAATGACTGATTTTGCCCTATAATAAAAGATACTAACTAGGAATACTCAATATAAATTAGAAAATCAATTACACAGACAAAATTCAACCTGAGGGGGCTGCCTTTCTCTTTTATGAAAATGCAGATTACAATTCACATATGTTAATGGTAATTAGTTGAAAGTGAAGAAACAAATTTGAAGGAGGCATATGGCAAAACAAGGGGGAAGTAAAAATTATCCCAGCTTCCTTCGTCACAATTTCTCTTTCGAATGTTTTGATAAGATCATCATGACGACTAAGGCTGCCACAGGGGAAGGAAACTGCCCAACCCTATTCAATTTTTTCAGCAGAGAATTAAAAAGCACTGTCACGATTGACCGCTGATGCACTACTCGAAAACAATGGCTATTGAGTCAAGTATGGCCACTTAGCGCTGTTAATAAAAGGAGGAGTTTAAGTCAGTAACTCATACAAGACTGCCCCTCATTAGAAATTGGTAATGAGCAATTTGAAGTGAAGACCACATCATTTTATATAATGTTGTCCATTTTTATGTAACCAGGAATTTTATCTATCCCAACAAAGTACAGTTGGGAGTTGGGTTTCCAACCAGATATCTGGGATATCAGGCAACTATGGTCAAGACAGAATCCAAGTCTCCACATTATCAATGTGGCCTCAGATAGCACTAGCATCCCTCCCCCAAAGCATTCGTCTGTGGAGTTGGGTACGGGAAAACACAGAATGGATACTCAGTCAGCAGAGTAGGATTCCATTCACTGATGCATCCAGGAGTAACCTCACATCTGATGATTGTCAAAGAAAGGTGTGAAAGCAGCAGGAAAGTATGAGACTTCAGAAAGAAAGTTACCCGTTACTATGGCAGACTGAGTAACTTTTACTGTATGCTGCAATACAATTCAAAGTGATGCAGATACTACAGTCACTAAAACCTGTAAACAACAATTGTAACATCGCACAAACTATTCAGTTTCTTGAAAATATAAATGTGCGCCTCAGTCATGGAACCATTTGAGGACTGCTGTGTGAATTTCCTCTTTGATGGAAAATCTCTTTCCTGTCAGATATCCACTGAGCTTGCTGGAAAGACTGAATGGTCTTCATCAAATTGTTGGCACTGTTTCACTACGACTGGATGCTACATTGCATTGCACCATACACTGCAAGAATTTCATGGCGAATTTGTGTGCAATTTATATGTTTGGCTAACAAGAAACTTACTGTTCCTTGTACCTCAACTTTGGAGTGCCATTTCACTCCCACAATGTGATGAACCTGTTGTCCGTACTGCAGCAGAATTGTCTCTCAGGAAATCGGTAACATGCCCACTCTTCTGAAAGGGTGCCGTGCCTGTTGTGTAACTTAATTTCAGAAGTCCCTGTACCTCAAGCATGTCTCTTGAATGAATCAATAACCATCCAAGACCATTTCTTCAGCAATTCCTTTGGATCAGTGCTCATTGTGTAGAAGCAGAAGAAGATACACACATGAATGTGAGTCACGAGGCAACGGTTCAAATCTGTGTTCTGTAACTAGTGCAACATTCTTTAATAATTCTCCTGATACTGTGTTACTATCACATTTTTACTGTTAAATGTTTGTTTGCTGATGGGGTGGTAGGGTCAACCAATAACTCTCTGGAAATTTATACAGTGAGATAATCACAAGCCTATTTGGGGCCCACCCAAACAGAACCCTGCTTGCCCCAGTACAGCATATTCCATAGCAGTTACTCAGTAATGATTGTTTCACTCCCCTCAACCCTTATTGACAAACGGTGCATTTTCAAAATTATTTTTCTCCTACAATGTTCACAGTTCAGCCAATAAGATCAAAATCCCATGCACTATGACGTACAGTGTTCCATTACTGTGTCATTGGATGGTAGGCAAAAGCATGTCCAGAGCTTAGAGTAGTAATCGACTGTTCGTGTTAACAAGTCCCCAGCTCATGAAATCCATGTTTGACAAATGTGCACCCAGTCAATGAGACTGATCTCATCAAGATGGTCAACATTTGTCATGACCCAAAAATCAAAAGTAGCATAAAGAATTATGAGGGCATAGCAAGCATTTACCATGCACCCTGCCCCCCCACCAAGTGTTTTCTGGAAGTTGAGGAAGGCAATTGTAACCTGAGAGCTTTTATCGTCTGCTTTTCTGGGGTTCCCATTGCACAGCATGACTATGTACTGAACTTTGTTGCTGTCTTAATCCTCAACAAAATTTTATATGAGGAGCTTACATGCAAAAGCAAGCATGTCAGGAATTTAAAATAAATGAGACACAGAATGGAACAAAACAAACAGGATAGGCAGAACCTAGATAATCATACAATTTAAGTGAAATCAAACATTTGCCGAGATACAAGCCTAGGAAAATACATGTGTGTCCACATACACATTTTGTGTGAAGGATAACTAATCCATTACATCCAGTCGAGTGATTTCCATTCCAGTCACACTGTTTCTCTAATGCAGAGCAACTGTTTGTGCTTCTGTGTTCCCTCATAATATGTTGCATAGCACTAATAATTACTATTATTAAAAGGACACAGTTACTTATGCACTGACTCCACTTTTGATAGAATAGGAAAACTTCTAAGAAAAAGGCCAACAATTGTAACAAAAGAGGAATACAATGAGATCTACAATCAGTGACTCAGCTAAGAAACCTTGCTCGCCAATGTACATCTTGTAGGTCCTTAGATAGGGATTTCACATTAAATGTGTGAAATAAAATGCACTTCCATACACAAGTACAAAGCTATGGGAAACACTCATACTCATGTTGAGACAAATTCCCAACTAGATGTAAAAGAGCAGATGAACCACTACAAAACCCTTTCCTTGGACAAAAGCAAAAGTACTTTTCAGCCATCCAGTCTAAGATAATAGGAAAAAAAGATGTTGATGGTTTACAGTAAACTATTTTTTAAGAAGCCTGCCGAAATCACTAGTACCTAAGTTGGAACACAACCATCACCGATGATATTTCCATGTTGCCTGTGACTGTTAAGAAAATTATTCTGGTTTGCATGTAACACTTACGTCAAAGAATACTTCTAAAGATAGTTAATGCCACAGTTACGTCATTTTATTCTGGCATGGTGATCTGAAACATTTCAAATCATTGTGAAGTACAGTTTTTTCTATGGTATCACATACTACACTATAAAAATATGTTATAACAAGCATTATACAACACTAGATCGCGTGTTTTGAAAGAAAGAAGAAGATTTTTGGGTTTGAAAATCGCTCATGGTTCATGTAATGAATATTTTCATTTACAGATATGAACTGCCTTTTGGCCTAAAAGTAAAAGGCATTCACACTGCAGTATGCTATTTTCCTTCTTATGTATGCCCAAAATAAGTTTCATGTTGACTGTGATAAATTGCATTTAGTAGATATGTTCATTTTTGGATGTCACCTTCTCATCATTTGCTTGGGCCTTTGCCCCGCTTCAACACGGGGTTGACCCTGTTACTATAGAGTTGGCAATGTTAGTGTCACAGAGAGTTGTTGCCAGATGCCCTTTGTGTCACCATCATGTACCCCCCAGAACAGAAGTAATGTACCCTAGCTCTCTGCGTCTAGTGTAAGCCATGAAATAGTGCGAATGTTTTTCAGATGTCTGTAAGTTGTGTAACTGAGGTGGTACATGGGGACCAGCCCCGTATTTACCATGTGGGATATGGAAAACTGCCTAAAAACCACATTCAGGCATGCCGTCCCTCGTTGTTAACCTGCTGGGCTGATTCAGTCCGGGGCCGGCGCACCTACCCAAGTCCAGGAAGCAGCACATCAGTGCTCATGGGTAACCTGTTGTTTCCTTCTCAGAAATTCATCTATGGAATAGCACTTGTCAACTTTCATTATCAGCCAGCACCTTGTTAATTAAAGGGAGGTGGTCAAATATTTTTATGGCTGCATGATATGCTTCTTTCTGTGCTACAACAAGATTAAGTCCCACTGTTTTCCTCCTAGTATTGTATTTATGAATGCTAGTATTATTTTCAAATTGTGCTGATCCTTCAAAACAAACTTTGTAAGAGTGTATGTGTTGCGAGGCTACCTAATTTCTTTATCTATGTGAAGTTTGAGGATAGGCACTGTGTATTTGTGAGTGTGTGTAGTGGGAGGGAGCAGAGGCCCCCTTTCTAAATATGACATCAATGAAAGAAGGAAGTCAAATTTTCTAGTGCTGTCATTGACACTTATGGCAATCACATTTATAGAAAATGTTGCTGCACTCAGTTTTATAATTCTTGTTCTCATCACTATGTACCCCCAAGTAATTTTAACAATCAGCCTTCACATATTTCTTTTCTGTAATGCTTCATTATTAGTGATGATTTGTCTTTCCTTATTCAGTTTTGTACAAGATGCCTTTTCTTTGTAAATGGGGTGTTAGACCATTTATTGAGAACCAATGAATGACAGTTTCGAATATTTCATTTATTGCTCCGTGCTTTTGAGGTGAATTAAGAGATCTATTTTGCCTTTACTGATAAAGTTGCAGACAATTACCCTTCAGCAAATTCATGTTGAGACCTAGAGAAGACAATTCTGGTCTACAAAGAGTGTCACAATTAAGAAATGTTAACTGTGTTCTTTAATGCTTCAACAGATTGTTACCCATAATATAGGCGTGCATTTGCCTTGCAACCATTCCAGAAAATGGGAATGGTGTGTCCTTTTTAGTCACAATGCCTTGTTGCTCCAGTGACATACAATAAACTGCCACAAGAGGAGGGGCTCTCAGACTAGATACATTAATTATTTATTCCACAGACCCACAAAAGAGGGTATCCTCCTGGGTGTGGAACATGTCCATCAGTATTGGAATAGTACCTCAGAATCAAACTAAACTGGAGGTCCTGCCTGAGACCCAGGTATAGCTGCTTTCATTAAATGAAACTATATTGTTCCATTTCATTCAAAACTGAGGTGCTATTCCATGACAGTTTGACAACCTCTGTGGTGCTCTTTGTGTTTTGGGGGAATAAGTGGACTGAGGAGGGAGGCATGCTGGGGCAAACAGTGCAGAGCCACTGTGCCAGGGTGGTGTAGTGGTTCGTGCATCTGCCCAGTGAGCAGAGGATCTGGGTTCAAATTTTCATTCATCTCTTCAGTCTACATGTATACTGCATAGTTGGTTGAGACTTGTAAAGGTCCATGGAACCATAAAGTATCTTTTCGTTTTGATGGTCATTCATATCAATGTTATTTTCAGTTTCAAGTGACAACTGAAAGAACAAACTAATAGTCTTATCTCCCTTAATAATACCCTTTTCGGCGACGGAGAGAATACAGGCAAATGATTTAATAGTGATGCATCAGTCATCTAATCCGAGTTAGTTAGTAGGATACATGTTCTATGGATCATAATGATGAGGAATGTGTCATTTTACATTCATTTGCAAATTAATTTATGCATATGGTTACATTATGAACATTTCTAATGTTGAGAATATCATGATTTTGCCATGTATCAAAAAATATGAGGCGTACATAAAGTCCAGGAACACTTTCAATTATTTATTGCACAAGAATCAAACAGTGTGCAGCTATCATACATGTGTCATTTCAAAGAGACACTGAAAGTTTTTTTTTTAATGTATACCACCACAGTGTAGTTTCGTAACTTGCGGATAGTCACAAACGTGGTGTGGAGTGAGCTTTCTGTGTGTTGGCGTCCAACAAAAAACTAGTGTGGTAAGGAGCCACCAACAAGGAAGGCCATTTACCACTGGCACAACAAATTTGTTACGATGGGTTGCTTGTGCCCGGGAAAGAGAAGCAGACGTCCCATCTACATCTACATGACTACTCTGCAATTCACATTTAAGTGCTTGGCAGAGGGTTCATCGAACCACAATCATACTATCTCTCTACTATTCCACTCCCGAACAGCGAGCGGGAAAAACGAACACCTAAACCTTTCTGTTCGAGCTCTGATTTCTCTTATTTTGTTTTGATGATCATTCCTACCTATGTAGGTTGGGCTCAACAAAATATTTTCGCATTCGGAAGAGAAAGTTGGTGACTGAAATTTGGTAAAAAGGTCTCGCCGCGCCGAAAAACGTCTATGCTGTAATGACTTCCATCCCAACTCGTGTATCATATCTGCCACACTCTCTCCCCTACAACGCGATAATGCAAAACGAGCTGCCCTTTTTTGCACCCCCTCGATGTCCTCCGTCAATCCCACCTGGCAAGGATCCCACACCGCGCAGCAATATTCTAACAGAGGACGAACGAGTGTAGTGTAAGCTGTCTCTTTAGTGGACTTGTTGCATCTTCTAAGTGTCCTGCCAATGAAACGCAACCTTTGGCTCGCCTTCCTGACAATATTATCTATGTGGTCCTTCCAACTGAAGTTGTTCGTAATTTTAACACCCAGGTACTTAGTTGAATTGTAGTATTTATCGAGTAATCGAATTCCTGCGGATTTATTTTGGAACTCATGTGGATCGTCTCACACTTTTCGTTATTTAGCGTCAACTGCCACCTGACACACCATACAGCAATCTTTTCTAAATCGCTTTGCAACTGATACTGGTCTTCGGATGACCTTACTAGATGGTAAATTACAGCATCATCTGCGAACAGTCTAAGAGAACTGCTCAGATTGTCACCCAGGTCATTTATATAGATCAGGAACAGCAGAGGTCCCAGGACGCTTCCCTGGGGAACACCTAATATCACTTCAGTTTTACTCGATGATTTGCCGTCTATTACTATGAACTGCGACCTTCCTGACAGGAAATCACGAATCCAGTCGCACAACTGAGACGACACCCCATAGCTCCGCAGCTTGATTAGAAGTCGCTTATGAGGAACGGTGTCAAAAGCTTTCCGGAATCAACTTGAGATCCCCTGTCTGTAGCGGCCATTACTTCGTGCGAATACAGAGCTAGCTGTGTTGCACAAGAGCAATGTTTTCTGAAGCCATGCTGATTACGTGTCAATAGATCGTTCCCTTCGAGGTGATTCATAATGTTTGAACACAGTATATGCTCCAAAACCCTACTGCAACCGACGTCAATGATATAGGTCTGTAGTTAAATGGATTACTCCTACTACCCTTCTTGAACACTGGTGCGGCCTGCGCAATTTTCCAATCTGTAGGTACAGATCTATCGGTGAGCGAGCGGTTTTATATGAGTGCTAAGTAGGGAGCTATAGTATCAGTGTAATCTGAAAGGAACCTAATCAGTATACAATCTGGACCTGAAGACTTGCCCGTATCAAGCGATTTGAGTTGCTTCGCAACCCCTAAGGTATCTACTTCTAAGAAACTCATTCTAGCAGATGTTCGTGTTTCAAATTTGGAATATTCCATTTGTCTTCCCTGGCGAAGGAATTTCGGAAAACTGCGTTCAATAACTCCGCTTTAGCGGCACAGTCGTCGATAACAGTACCATTGGCACTGCGCAGCGAAGGTATGACTGCGTCTTGCCGCTTGTGTACTTTACATACGACCAGAATTTCTTCGGATTTTCTACCAAAGTGTGAGTGAAGTGAATGAGGAGTGCATACGAGAGACATCTATAAGGAGTCCGAGAAAATCTGTGCGTCATGCATCCCATGATCTCAAAATAGCTCCAATGACATAGTGGAAAGTCCTGCTACAGAAGGTGTCAATGAAATCATTCAAACTGGAGCTAGTGCAGGAACTCAATGATGATGACAAAGACAAGCATTTTGAGTTTTGTTCAAAGTTGCAAAAACTGAATGAGGATGGTAATGGCTTTGATTACATAATATTTACCAGGGAAGCCATTTTTCACACTAATGGGAAAGTGAACAGGCATAATTGTCATATCTGGGGGTACAAAGCATCCACACGAATGCATTGAATTTGAGCATGAGTCCCCAGAAGTGAATGTTTTTTTTGTGCCTTGTCATACCAAAAACAGCACAGGCAATTCTTCTTCACTGAGAGCACTGTTACTGGATATTCCTACTTTGATATCTTGCAGCAATGGCTGATACCTCAAATGCAACTGGACCCTTCATTCATCTTTCAGCAGGATGGAGCTCCAACCCATTTTCATCGTGAAGTTTGTGGGTGTGTGAACACAGAGCTGCTGCATCGATGGATCGGCCTTGCTACAGAAGAGGACAGGTGTTTCACTAAATGGTTCCCCAATCACCACATCTCACTCCGTGTGACTTTTTTTCTGTGGGGACACATTACAGATCTGGTGTGTGTACTGCCTCTACCACATGATGTAGCAGTGCCCTGTTTGTTTGGAAGATTTTTACAGGTTTGCTTCAAATTGCAATATGTATGATATCTGTGCAATAATTACTTGAAAGTGTTCCTGGACTTTATGTACACCCTATATAAAGGTATGATAGGAGTGGCAGGCTTGTTAACATGGTGCTGAAATGTACAATGGTAGCTAACGAAAAGCTCTGTTTGATGTGTTGCAGACACTACTGGCTATAACAACTCCCACATTTAGGTATTTAAATATTATTCTAATGTTCTCGTAAGATAAGGCATAGTATTCACTATACTATTGTTAAAAACAGCATTGTTTATTAAACATGTTATCTTCTATATGAACCTTAAAAATTATTTAGATTTGTTTCAGCTATTGCCACATGATTTACAGTCACTTCAACTTAAAAAAATATACGAAAAAGGAGACAAACATTTTTTTCAAGGCACTTTCTTGATCCTAAATTACCACAGCATTACATTTAAATGTTTAGCAGCCAATACCATTTTTCACAGCACCTGACATTTCTTGTAACTGTACCCAAGATGTAGTCTGGAATGTCTGAAACACCATTATCATTAGTTACCTTTATAATTCAGTCAATATATGTATTATATTTTCTTTAGCAACAGTCCTTCTCACACAGGCAAGCAAAGCCACAAACATTTCATCCTGGTTACTGTAAATGCACTCCAAGAACTAGCACCTCTACTTTGTGCAGTACTCTGTTTCACCCATAGCAGTTCAATATACCAGACTGTACACAAAATGTTCACCACATCTTGTACTTTTTCTGTAAAATGTTTGTGTTTCTGACCCTGCACAATTTGTCAGATACTCCCGGCAGTACACACTGTTGAGTATTAATCAAATCCCAGGGTAGCTTGCTTGGAATCATTTCAGTTAAGACACTAATCCCATGTTCCCTGTGATCTTAACTGTCTTGGGGTGATTTCCATGCTTCAATGTAGCAAGCTGTACAATGATAACTGTAACTGAATGCAGAAAATTAAGAATTGGAAATATAACAATAATAGACACAGTGTAATCCAATGAGCAATTCTACGTTCACTTACTCATTTATATTTCAGCTTTCTATTCAATTGGAGGCTTTTTCCCCCATCATTTGTAATGAATAACCATGTCTCTGAACTGGCAATTATAATACCAACACTTCTAGGGATACGAGTTGTGACATTTCACACCTTCCAAAAGCACATGAAAATATTCTGAATTCAAATTTTGAAGATGGAACATTTTGGTGCTACATAGGCACTGTAATACACAGATGGAACACGATTCAACAGCAGAAACATATTACAAAATTAGATACTGTTATAAAGAGAAGATCCCTGATTTTGTTGTAGCAACTCAATATCATTCCTGTGTTTAGTCACTTCTCTGCCAATTCAGTTACAGTTACCTTGACAGAGAGAACACTTAAAATAGCAGAATGTCTGTGCTAGTAGTAAGTGGCATGCATTCTAATGTCTTACAAAGGTTGAATTGCAATCACACAATTCAATTTCTGAGGTTTAGAAGCAGTTTATGTTGGGATCACTATAAAACCACTTACATGCTACTTTGGCCCTCGAGATGTGCCAATGACTCGGATGGCTTGCTGTCAGATGCATTTTGATCTTTTTGGGTGTACAAGGGCTGTGGTCCAGATGATCACACACATTGTCTGCGAATTTTAGATGCTAAAGTGAAGAAAAGTTTTCAGTCGCAGCTATTGATTTGCGTTAAAACAGGGATTTAACTTTGAGTATTGCACCATAAACCTGTTTTGATAGTAAAACATGCAAAAACTAAGCTCATTCTTCACCCAGAGAGGTGCTGGTGAGTCTCCACAACACTGGTGGCCTTTACCTAAGAGGGTTCCATTTAAATAGGTCTCATTTCTTTTGCTGCCTTTGTACACTGTGTGTACCTAGAAGTGAGTTTCTATACTTGTTCAAGTTCATGCTGTATTGCATCCTAATAAGATGGAAGGAGGAGGTCGGAATTGAAAAAAGTGCTGTAATTGTAGCTCTGCATCACAAAGGCTATAGGAACAAAATTTGGCCTAACCAAGCTTACAGTAGTGTATACATTGCTCTGGTGCCAGCTCAAGTGTTTGACAATCTGGAAGACCCTGAGTAACACCGTAAAGCAAAGATTAGTTCCTATGTGTACAGAGTAAATGTGAGGACTCCTCCTGCACCTAAAGTAAACAATATGTGAGAAGCTCCAACCTTTGTCTCAACAGAGCAATGCCATTTGTGTGACCATGACTTAAATGGATGGATAGAGAGAAGTTGAACTGATTGCAATGGGCACAGCAATGTAAAAACTGGAGAGCGCAGCAATGGTCCAAGGATTAATCGAGTTTTAAATTTGTAAGCCTTCACTGAATGTTTACTCATTGACATTGTGGAGAACATATGAAGTCAGTACTGATCAACAATTCAGTTCAATCTGCCAAGAGGCATACTAGTTGTGGGTTGATCTGCAGCAAGACAATGATCTCAGACAGACTTCTAAATTGTGCCAATAGTAAGTCAATAGAGGAAAGAAATTTGGGAAACTGAAGAGTATGGTCTGGTGAAGTCAGCCACCTCTCTTAAATCCCATCGAATACTTACGGGATGAACTTGAGGGAGGGAGATTAAACACTAATGTCCCACTGAAAACAAGGTTATTAGAGACGGAGCACAAGCTTGGATTAGGGAAGTCGACTCTGCCCTTTCACAAGAACCATCACGGCATTTGCCTGAAGCGATTTAGTGATATAACAGAAAACCTAAATCAAGATGGCTGGACATGGGTTTGAACCGTTGTCCTCCTGAATGTGAGTCCAGTGTGCTAACCACTGCTCCACCTCACCCACTGGGATGAACACGGCAGGGCGATCAGAGAACTGAGGTCATCTAATGTTGAAAATCTGTGGATTACAGATGCATGGGACTGTAATCTCTGCAAAAATATTATCTCCATAATGCCAACAGTCTGCGCAGCTGTTCTTAGCACGAAGGGTACTTAATGACAGAGAGAGAGAAAATATTTGTATTGTTAGCCTATTTAGTTTGAAGAGTGTAGTTGTCTATTAAAATAAAGTGCACAGCTTTTTTCATAGGTGATCGAATAATTTTGACCTGCAGTATATACTTAGTAACAACAATAAACAGAAAATAAGCAAATATTGAGATCCTTGTCAAGGAAGGTGATTTATTTACTAAACTAGAAAGGTTACAATGAAATGCATACCATTTACTCTGCTGAAAGAAGAAACTGCAACACCCTCAAGGAAATGGTCATTTTTGTCACACGATGTGACATCGCTGTAATTTAGGTCAAATGAAACACGTGTCACAGTGAAGGGTGTCCTGTCACATCACTACAATGCATACCACTCTCTGATGGCAATGCAGGTGTATATTCTGACACATAAAGGTGCCAAATGCCATCCTGTGATACATTGCCCCATAGCATCTTGGGCTGTTTGTTGGCACAATCTTTCATGAACTCACGATATATAGTGAAGTTTTGCTAAAGTTAAAAAGTGATTTTTACTGCTGAGTGTATATTTTTTGTTTTTTTCAAAGTACGACAACAATTACTGCAAAATGGCCGATACACAGCTCAGTGGAGACAACATGGCGTGTAGAGACATTGTCAATAATAGATCAACTCTATGCATTGTTTGAATAACATTACATACAAGCTAAACATTGTAGAGACGAGTTTAAAAAAAAATCTTATTACTTTTTGCTATTGATACGGTCATGTCTCATAGAATGGATAACATAAACAGTTTGCCTACTGCAAGTTCTGTATCCTATGAAGCAGCATAGAATTAAATTACACTTGCTCAAACAAGTGAAACAGTAAATGAAATACAGAACCTAAATAATCTAGCCGTAGGAACCGACAGTAACATAGAGTTGCAAGATATGGAAAGTGAGTCACAAGCAGTAAATTCTCACGATTTACCGGGGGCAGATAATGTTCAAACAGTAAATTTCTCACAATTTATCAGTGCAGTCATGCAACAATTTCAGCAGATGAATACAAGTTTACAGAACAATGAGAAACTGTTTACGGAAAAATTTCAGGAAATAAAGAAAAAACTTGACAGTAATGATGCTAAATTAACCAAAATTGGTACTGACTTGAACAAAAGGATCACTCAAATGGCCACCTAGTTTTGAAAACTAACAGTTTTAGCAAAACATAATGAAATCAATGTCAAACCTTTAAGTAGCACATGATGACAAAAGTAGGAAAGTGACATCACGAGGCGTGTCACACAAGTAGAGGCAGATTTAGAAACCATGGCCAAGACAATCGAATTAGAGACAGACAGATGTTTTGCTAAAATGAATGAAAATAAACAAACTAATTAATTTCACATCACTTTGGCAAATTGTGCTTGGATGGGGATGAATAGGTGATTATCTGGACAACACAACACCCAGTCCCTGAGTGGAGAAAATCTCTTATCCAGCTGGGGATCAAATGCGGGCCCTTAAGATCGACAGTATGTCACACTCACCACTCAGCTAACGTGGGTGGACAATGATTTAATAGAAACAAGCAGACTGCAAACTGACTTATTCAACAACCGTGGACACTGGAGCCAATAATCAGTCTGTATTTATATGTCCAAAAGTAATAAATAAAGTATTGTATGTAAAAAAGTTAAATTGCATCATAGTGTTCTCAGTAACTATTCCTTCTCTTTGCAGCCCGTCTGTCCCCCCCACACACACACACATCTCCACCATCTTCCCCCTCCCCATATATGCCTATCATGTACAATGCAGTTAGCTTTCAGCTCATATTGACTCCAAATGACTTTTTTTTCCAGTAAATTGTGTCTTGCTGATTACCGCATCTTCCATTGTTAAGCTCTCAGGTTTTCAAATCTCATCCAGCGCAGGCACCAAGGATCAGTCTTTCCTTCTCATCCTGTCTGGTAAGTCTCCTCTGACCTATGGTTTTGGGCAACTTTTCCGTAACTCTCTCCCTTTCTTAAGTCTTGCCAGTCTTCTTTCTTTCCCTTCAAATCTTCTGCTAGAAGGAAGAGCCATTGGCTCTGAAAGCTTCCACATTTCTATATCCTTTACATATAGTTTCTGCTGCCACCAGTGTGGTGAGTAGATCATCTTATTTATCCAATTATACTGCAGCCATCTTCATGATAGTGCTGGCAACAAGGCTGTGGATGAGGTCGTGTTTGGTATGAGAGTCAGCTACCATCTGACATCGGTTTACGAGTACTCAACAAAAAGCTTGTGAGAATTCAATTCCATACAGCTGGAACCAAAAGAAAATTGGTAGTTCATACCAGCACAAGACCATAAATGAAAAAGTTGTTATTAATAATCTGTGTCCCTGATACTCTGTCTACAAGTATGTTAAGTAAGTTTCAATATACCATTTCACACTTAGTCTGCTATTAACACTATTTTACTCAACTCCAGTTGCTTGTGACAAATGGACTGATGCATCAAACAGGCTACAGTATATTTTATTACATGATACATTATTATCTTTTTTGCAGTTTTGGGAAAATGGTGCACACTGACACTTAAGTAAAATGCTAATCCGTCTGCATGCATAGAACTTTATTGCAGGTTTCCTAATACAAACTACTCTATCAATAATGTATTGGACTGAGTGTAATGGAGCAGCTTGTCTTTTATTGTTAGCCAAAATTAGCAGCAATGGCTTTGTGTACATGGTAGCTCCAAATTGTGACAAGCTTTGAGAGCACTTGCCTGCTAAAGGCAAAGGATCTGAGTTTGAGTCTCAGTTTTAATCTGCCAGGAAGTTTCACATCAGCACACACTCCACTGCAGAGTGAAAATTTCATTCTGTAAACATCCCCCACGCTGTGACAAGCCATGTCTTTGCTATATCCTTTCTTCCAGGAGTGCTAGTTCTGCAGCATTGCAGGACAGCTTCTGTGAAGTTTGGATGGTAGGAGATGAGGTACTGGAGGAAGTAAAGCTGTGAGGATGGGTCATGAGTCATGCTTAGGTGGCTCAGTTGGTAGAGCACTTTCCCACAGAAGGCAAAGGTACTGAGATAGAGTCTCAGTACAGCACACAGTTTTAAATCTGTGTACACTTTGCTGCAGAGAGAAAATTTCATTCTGGAAGCTTTGAGAGGTTGTGTGTTTGGGTGGGAAGGAGTGTTTTACGACTGTGGAACATGTATTGTGATTAGTTGGTTTATGAGCACAGAATAGAACTACTGAAACTAATAAGTTATTGGAGGTAATTTGTCACACTTTTTGTGGGTTTTAGAAGCAGAGTGTTCACGACTTTGCAATACAAATATTCCGAATGAATCTCTGAGATTGTATTTACAAGATGACTTGAAGTTCCCTCGATCCCATTCAGTAGCAGCAGACCTCTTCTGTGGCTGTGTGTTGGTTGGCCAAATATTTGACAAGTCTCCTTACACATCAGTGTAGCAACTGTGAGGAGAGAAACCTCAAATTGCCAAATTTTTCTATATGTGCTTAATTTTACTAGCTGTGCTGTGGATCTTCCAAGCTCTGACTGGGAAAAATGCTCCTCAGAGAGCACAACTCCCCTTCCCTGGGCTATGTTTTACTCTGGCAACCATTGCTTCCATTTCTGCTATACCCCTTGGAAAAAGTCATGCCTCACTATTCGTATCTCTCTCCCGTGTCAGTGAGGCAGCTTCCTTTTAGCTCTCTGTCACTCTGAAAAACATCAAGATGAACCACTGTCCAAAGGTCTTAAATCCCTAAACAAAATTTTTGTAAGAGTTATGTGTTTGGTGGCATTTAAAAGGCCTTGCTGGGAGTTCACCTGTAAGACAGCAATCTCTGGCACACACCCCAAAGCCAGATTTTCTGCATTTGGCAGTCAATTGCATCTTTCACAAACATTACTCCTCACTCCAACACGTAAAATATTTGTGTGAGTGAACAATGCAGAATGTCTTGACTCTTGTCCATCCGCACGGTGGTGCCATTAGGGATCACAAAGACACTTACTGGGCCAGGCTGCCACAGTGAAAGTTTCCCCTCACCGCCGCTTTCCAGACGAGCTCAGCCAGATCCCCTTATTCCCAGCTAATGTACAAATCTGTTTTAAATTACTCTCTAAACTGACTATCACTCAGACATTTAATATCAATACCGTGCTTCATTCGTAATTAATTGCACGGCTCAAGGTGGACCTCTACTATGAACTCACAAGAACTTGTGTATGTTGTATGACAGTGTTGAAAACTTGTCCTGTAACGATTATAATAGCTTCATAGTTAGGTCTACATCATTTTATGGCCACAGAAAGAAAGTTCCTGTTTCAATTGACATTTTAGCTTGGAATGTGAAATATTTTAAAATGTTGTGTAAATGCCCCATTCCATCACACGAGTCAGTTTAGGTGGTTGTTGGTCACAGTTTGGAAGAGTCCATTCAGGATAGCAGACAGCTGGTCACACGTCGTACCATGCACGAATAGAGTGTAAGGAGATTTGCTAGCTGATTTTCAAGGGAATGAAATATATGGTGGGAACCTGGTATCAGGATGACATACAAATGTACTAGCAAATGGTTTAAGTTAAGTGATTAATAGCATACTGTTATTGGAAGCAAACACAAAATTTTGACCACGATATTCTTACTCCTCACATCAAGCTATGATGAAGTGGGCAAAGTTCTGTTGAAAGATGTAGCCAATTTTCACAAAGCCTGTAAATGTTGGTAAGTGAAGTGTTCATTTGTTAGCGAGCAATTTAGTCAAATACGTTAGGACTGTAATAAAAAACTATGGTTGTGGGATTAGACATGTCTGTTATCCAGCTTGGCAGCAAAATTCTGAGCCCTGTAAGAAACCACGTGTGATTTTAACCGATGCACATCTCGATGAAACATTGTGAGTGAAGCTCTCTGTACTGTGCTGTGTGGGCAAGGTTCAATAAGGGTGCACGCAGCCCTTGTAAGGCCAACTGAGGAGCTACTCAACTGAGAAGTAGCATTGCCATTGCCAAAAACTGACAACGGCCGGGACAGAGGTGTGGTGACCCCATTCCCCTCCAGTGAATTTGGTTAGCTGAGGATGACACAGTTGTCAGTCAGTACCATCACTGTTGAGACGTCCGATGCCTCTTCGCATAGATTTTTTTTTTTTTTTAGGTTCAAGTCATGGCTGAAATGTACTGATTGTTATTTACATTTTTTTTTATGGAAGAGTACAATACATGATTATTAAGCTGTTGTTATAAAAGTGTGCTTGTAGCCCACCATATGTACAAAGACTCTCTAAAAGACTGACAGTATGCACAGGTTCCTAATATATCTAAACTTCAGCCAATGCTCAGTATTAGTGTATTATTCAGCTTTTCCGTAAATTCACAATGGGGCACTGACTGGCTTGTAAATAAAGTTCAAAATTTCATAACGACAAAAATAAATATAAATCAACCCAGAGCACAATCTTTTTTAAATCTCGTCTTCACAAGAAACAAATAAAGCTGAGTTACACACTGGTTCCAGATGTGGCTTAAATTCCATGAGTTTACACCTCTTAAATACAAGAAGTCTCACATTTTTGTAACTTTAAAGTGGAAATTCAGGCAGTGTGTAGCACAGTCAGTCGTCATTTCTCTTGAACGACTAACTACACTGCTAGGTTAGGCATGTGGAGGCTGGCTGTCCAGCCACGCCCACTCGTCTGTGTGTCACTCCTCCGACGGCATCTGAGCGAGCTCACCGGAGGAGGGGTTCACAAGTGTTGGACACATTAGGGAAATATTGTTCACAGCAAGAAAGATAGCCAATATGCACTCAGTAGGTCTGTCAGGGAGCCTCATCCGAGATGGGGCATCTTTGCCTGTGGCTATTGAGCTTGCAGGGTGCAGTCATCTCCGAGGAGTGGCATCAGTTCTGACAGTGCCTTTTGCGAGGGTTCCAAAGTCATCCTCAGTTCATTCAGATGACTGGTGGAGGCTGCTGGCCTCTCATATGGAGTGCAAGAACAGCTCACGATTTGCAGCACAGTTTCCAGAGTTGACTGGGGTCCTAAGGTCTGGAGCCGAGTGGACAATCTCGGCCAGAGGCTTTGTTGAGTCTGACAGTCTTGGCTGGACCACCATTATTGGGTGGATAATTGTAGGACTCTCCTAGACAGGTCAGGGTACACTACACAAAGGAAGCAGCTACTCAGTTAGGTAAGTACTTGCGGGGTGCACATGGTGGTTTTTAGGCTACATGGTAGTCTGAGATACTCTGATGAACACAAAGCAGTTGACATACAGATAACAAAATCAGACAGCATTCAGAGTGAAGACACTTTGACAAATTTTATCAGTTAACTGTTGTAGTTTTTGCAACAAAATTCCCAAACTTATTTATTTATGGCTTATTTACCCTGACTAGATTAGATGCTTCAGGCGCTAACTTACATATGACCAGGAACAATATTACACAGAAACTAAATAATAATAACACTAACATTAATAATGATGCTAAAATAATGTATTATAATAATACGTTAAGACACAACAATCTCAATGCAAATAATTTGGATTATTAATGAAAAGTACACCCCCCCCCACCCCAAGAAACATGGACCTTGCCATTGGTGGGGAGGCTTGCGTGCCTCAGCGATACACATAGCCGTACTGTAGGAGCAACCACAACGGAGGGGTATCTGTTGAGAGGCCCGACAAACGTGTGGTTCCTGAAGAGGGGCAGCAGCCTTTTCAGTAGTTGCAGGAGCAACAGTCTGGATGATTGACTGATCTGGCCTTGAAACACTAATCAAAATGGCCCTGCTGTGCTAGTACTGCGAACGGTTGAAAGCAAGGGGAAACTACAGCCATAATTTTTCCTGAGGGCATGCAGCTTTACTGTATGGTTAAATGATGGTGTCTTCTTGGGTAAAATAGTCCCCCATTATAATCTCCAGGAGGGGCCTACTCGAGGATGTCGTTATCAGGAGAAAGAAAACTGGCATTCTATGGATCGCAGCGTGTAATGTCGGATCCCTTAATCGGGCAGGTATGTAAGAAAATTTAAAAAGAGAAATGGATAGGTTAAAGTTAGATATAGTGAGAAGTAGTAAAGTTCGGTGGCAAGAGGAACAAGACTTTTGGTGAGTTGAATACAGGGTAATCAACACAAAATCAAATAGGGGTAATGCAGGAGTAGGTTTAATAATGAATAGGAAAATAGGAATGCGGGTAAGCTACTACAAACAGCATAGTGAACGCTACTACAGTAGTACAAGTTTATATGCCAACTAGCTCTGCACATGATGAAGAAATTGATAAAATGTATGATGAGGTAAAAGAAATTATTCAGGTGGTGAAGGGAGACGAAAATTTAATAGTCATGGGTGAATGGAATTCGGTAGGGAGGAAAGGAAACATTGTAAGACATTTCCAGGGGCAGATGTGGACTCTGTCCACAATCTATTGGTTAGGACCTGTAGATTATAACTGCAAAAAGGTGGGAATTTAAGGAGATGGGATCTGGATAAACTGAAAGAACCAGAGGTTGTACAGAGTTTCAGGGAGAGCATAAGGGAACAATTGACACCAATGGCGGAAGGAAGTACAGTAGAAGGAGAATGGGTAGCATTGAGGGATGAAATAGTAAAGGCAGCAGAAGATCAAATATGTAAAAAGAAGAGGGCTAGTAGAAACTGTTGGGTAACAGAAGAAATACTGAATTTAATTGATGAAAGGAAAAAATATAAAAATGCAGGCAAAAAGTAATATAAACGTCTCAAAAATGTGATTGACAGGAAATGCAAGATGGCTAGAGGACAAATGTAAGGCTGTAAGGGCTGATCTCACTAGGGGTAAGATAGATACTGCCTACAGGAAAATTTGAGAGACCTTTGAAGAAAAGAGAACCACTTGTATGAACATCAAGAGCTCAGATGGAAACCCAGTTCTAAGCAAAGAAGGGAAAGCAGAAAGGTGGAAGGAGTATATAGAGGGTCTATACAAGGCCGATGTACTTGAGAACAATATTATGGAAATGGAAGAGAATGTAGATGAAAATGAAATGGGAGATATGATACTGTGTGAAGAGTTTGACAGAGCACTGAAAGACCTGAGTCGAACCAAGGCCCCAGGAGTAGACAACATACCATTAGAACTACTGACGGCCTTGGGAGAGCCAGTCCTGCCAAAACTCTACCATCTGGTGAGCAAAATGTATGAGACAGGCGAAATACCCTCAGACCTCAAGAAGAGTATAATAATTCCAATCCCAAAGAGAGCAAGCGTTGACAGATGAGAAAATTACCAAACTATCAGTTTAATAAGTCACTGCTGCAAAATACTAATGTGAATTCTTTACAGACAAATGGAAAAACTAGTTGAAGCCGACCTTGGGGAATGTCAGTTTGGATTCCGTAGAAATATTGGAACACGTGAGGCAATACTGACAGTCTGTGGAGATTTCAATTTTAATTTTCAGTTGTCCACTATCTGTAACTCATATGCAAATAATTTATTAAATTTGTTTGGTCTTTATATTACAACCACTGAAATAACAAGGCTTCATTATAAAGGTACTGGTACATGTATTGACAATATATTTGTATCAAATGAGTTAGTGCATCTGAAGTCAGACGTAATTAAGACCTGGGTATCTGGCCACTGACTCAGTGCACATGGCAGGAAAGAGTGTATGTGTGGTCAATTATGATAATCTAAATATGTTTAAGTCTAATATTGATAAAAGTTATTGGTTGCAAGTTTATCGAGAACATGCAATAGGTAGAAAGGTGGAAGAACTCATATCTACTCTATCTGTATATGCTAAGATGTCGTTTCCCATTAAGGTACCAAATAATAAGAAGGCACTAAGAGTAAATAAGGTCAAGGGTGAAAAGGTGTTGGAGATCAAGAGGGAGTGTGATCAATATTATGCCTTTATAGAAGTACAGGTTCTCAAGTATTTAAAGACATGCTCACAGTGAAAAAGGAAAGATTAAGACAGGCCTTAAAGGAAGCTAGGTGTATGAAAAAATGAAGATATAATACTAACATCAGAAAATAATATCATTAACAGTCAATGCAACAGGAAAATGACTTCACAGGCTGAAGGCAGCAATCTGAATGCTGCACAGTTAAATACATCCTTCACTAAGAAAGTGATTGGCACTTACAATATAGTCACTGACCATAAATACTGCCTGAGAAATACCACAAAACCTGAAAGTACATTTAGCTTTAAATTGGTCAAGGCACAGGATGTTACCTATATACTGAGGAAAATGAAGAACAGTTTTAGTAATGACGTTTGTGGTTTAAGTTCAGCTGCCAGAATTGATAACACATGTAGTAAATACATGTATTTTGGAGGCTCAGTTCCCCAGGGCAGTAAAGTCACTCGAAAACACAAAAAAGGCAGCCTCCAAACATGTGATAATTTTAGGCCTGTTTCAATTGTGCCAGTCTTGTCTAAAGTGATAGAAGCTATATTAAATAGTAAAATACTTTGAAGGAAACTATATCTTCAGTGATAGACAATTTGGCTTCAGATCAGGGTTAGGATCTGTTAAATCTGCCTTATCACTTTTAACACAGTGTGTGAAGCAACTAGAAAGCAAGCTCATGGTTCAGAATAAACTCTGTGATTTATGAAAAGCTTTTGACACTGTGTCTCATGAAATCTTATTGAACAAAGTGCAATTCTATGGCTTTACACGAAGTGCTTGGGAATTGATAAGATTTTATCTAAGTAATAGAGTGCAGAAGGTGGTTTTTAATGGTACAGAATCAGATTACTTACTTGTGGGCATGTTCTGTACTTGGCCCAATTCTATTTATTATTTATATATATGACTTATCATGTAACATAGTTGGGCCATCAGCTAGGAGTTACTTATTTGCAGATGATCTTGCAGTCTGTGTAACTGCAGAAACAGCACAGAAGGTCAAATATTAAGCAGACCAGTGCACTGTCAAAGTTGAAAACTGGTGTAAAGCTAATTCCCTTTGTGTCAAAAAAATAAATAAAATCAAGACCTGTATGTATTGTGGAATAATAACACTGAACTTGAGCAGAGCTCAAATGATGTTGATTTCCTAGGAATCTCAATTGATTCAAAAAGGTGGGAAGCAGCATTAGCAAAGGAATATTTTCTCCAAGGAAGCTGTGTCTTTGTCTAAATGTGCCAGTACTTAAAGCAAAAGAAACCACAGTCACATTTACTGTGGGGACATCAAAGCAAGGCAGCTAATGTCTTCAAACTACAAAATAAGACAATAAGACTGATATGTAGCTTGGCACCCAGAGCTCACTGTAGACCAAGCTTTAAAAAATTACAGATTATGACCCTGCTGTCAATATTTATACCAAGGAAAACTATCCGAAGTATCAACAGTATGACATGCGGCATAATTATAACACAAGAAACAAGCAAGACCTAGTTTCTTTCTGATGTAACTATAAGAAAACACAAAAGTGCTCTTTATACAAGCCCATAAAATTTTTTTATGCCATGCCCCAACATATCAGAGATCTTCCAATAAAAAAAAAAAAAAAAGTAAAAGAATTTCTTCTTGAACTCAACATTTATGGAACGGATGAATTTTCAAGGGAAGCAAAGAATATGGTATGACTACACTTTGTGATCAGTTTTTACATGCTTCTATATATGAGTAAGTCTGTAATTGGCTAAATTTACTATGCAATATCAATTTGTACCAGAAGCTTCTCTGTTTTGTAATGCCTCTGAGGTATCTACAACAATAAAAATCAATCAATTGTAGACTTCCTTGAGAGTTTCATTTGCTTTCTCTTAGAGGAGTTCTCTTGTTTTCTCACTGACTATAATATTGCTGTCATCAGTGAAAAGAATTTTTTCACCATGAGTAACACTACTGGGAAAGTCATTGATGTACAGCAGGAATACTATTGGTCCTAATATGATACCTTGCGGAAACCCCATATTAATGTATTTTTCGCCGGCCGTGGTGGCCGAGCAGTTCAGTCCAGAACCGCACGACTGCTACGGTCGCAGGTTGAAATCCTGCCTCGGGCATGGATGTGTGTAATATGCTTACATTTGTTCGGGTAAGTGTTTTACTAAATGTTAAGCTCTATTTGAAGTATGTGTTATCACTATTCTTTGTACCTTGTCTGCTAGGTATGATCAAAACCAGTCCTTAGGAACCACTCTTATTCCTAATGCTTCTAATTTATTTAATTGAATCTGTGGTTGACTGCATCAAAGGGCTTAGAAAGATCATAAAGGAACCCTCTGACAGACTCTTCTTTATTAAGAGCATCAAGTACAACTTTTGTGCGTTCTACGACAGCTGACTCCGTATTTTTGCCACATCAGAAACAAAACTGTGATTCACTTAAAAGATTGTATTTATTCAGGTAATTCATTAATCTGTTTTTCATAGTTGCTTCTATTATTTTTGAGAATGGTGACAGCTGGTAATTTTCTGCATTACCTTTCTTAAACAAAGGCACAACTCTTGCCTGTTTTAACTGCTGTGGAAATGTCCCTGGTGTACAGGATTCATTTATTATGTGTGTTAAGGGACCTTGTATAACCTCTGTGCATTGTTTTAGTACACACATTGGTACTTCATATAGGCCTGCTGACTTTTTAGTTTTTCAACAGTTTTACTGGCTTCATTATCTGTGATTTGAAGTAACATCATTGTATTTAGTGCAACATTTTTTACAGGGGTTATATTTGTTTTGGGGAATTCTTGTCGTAACTTCCCTGCCATACTTGAAAAATGCTCATTTACATAGTTTGATAAGTGTTGTGGCTTATTTATAACCTTATCAGTATGTTGTTCTGTCTGTCTTTCTTTGCCTCTCCCTGTTCCCGTTTTTATAACATCCCAGACTGCTTTGCTTTTATTCCCTGCATTATATAATACTGTGTCATTAAACGACTTTTTAGCAGCTATCAGCACCTTCCTATGGATCATTGTGACTCTTTTTCCATGGAAGTGAGGTATTTAATTGTTTGGGAGGACTTCTTAGTACCTGCTGTTATCCATCTACTTTTGTGTGACGTTGATACAGACATGCATACTTTTGGAAATGCCTTTTCAAAGTTCAATTTAAATAATGTGGATTCTTATTCACATTGGTTTCCCTATACACTTCATCCCAGCGTTTTTTTTTTTTTTTTTTTTTTTTTTTTTTGCTAGTTCCTTTGAAAAATCCTTTATTTTCATTTCCAATGGATGTCATTTGTAGGCTTGTAGTTTATGGGATGATTTCATGTCTCATATTACTGTTGTTGTTTGACAGAGATGGTCTGATAATCCGAGATCTTTTACAGCTACATCACATTTTTCCCTGTCCATATTTGTGGCAACATGGTCAATTACTGATGAAGTCATTGTAGCAACCCTTGTTGCACTATTGACCAATAGGGAGAGGCCAAAACTTTGAAGGTGCTGCTGGATTCATTTATGATATTCATATTGATTTTAATGTCCCTATACAGAATTGTGCTGAGCTTTGTGCTTGAGACTTTATATAGAAATTTTGTTAATTTATTGAAAAACAGTGTCCACACTATCTCTGGGAGATCCATACAAACACAAAATTATTAATATCTTGGTGATATCAAGCCCTGTTAATTCAAACTGCTGGAGACACTCTTTAGGCAGGGGAACCTGTTGTCTGGATTTATCCTAAAAAAGACCTACTTCTCATACTGATGACAACAGGTATTTAACCATGTGTGGCCCGAGATCCACCCCCTATACTTTCACAAATCAGCTGTACCAATCTTCCTTTGCCAGTCCTGTTTAGGTATAGGCCACACCCAGTGAAACCCCATCTGTCGATAGTCCCGACGGGCACGTGAGCAAAGTTGGCTTCCCTCAGAGCAATCCCTAACCCCAAATTGATTCGCCTCACATCTCCATCAAGGTGTGGCCAATCGTGACACCGGAACAGCTCAACAAAGTGTACGTTGGTGCCACAAGTCAGGGAAGCTATCTTGCCCAGGTCACCACCTATGTCATGTGCCCTATCCCTGTGCAAACTGTTTCCTGCCCCACCCACTATCACTACATGGTCTTCTTTTGTAAAGACCTTAAGTCCTCTATCACATGACTTAGCCCTGCATTTGGCTGGAACATACTGGTGGCCTGGTATGTTGCCCCTAAACATTCCTGTAACTCGGGGCCTACAACTCACCCATGCCTAATACCTAGCAGCAGCACTTTCTTCTTCCTAACATTTTGTATATTTCTAAGCTTCTTGGCCTCAGTTGAAGTGTGCTGCACATTTCTTGCTCCGTGTTCTACCAGAGGCTCTGGCAGTGGTAGACACACAGTTTTATCTTCAACCCCAAAAACATCAGATCATGTTCTCTTTCTTCCTACCCTCCTACAAGCTGCCAGTTCACAACCTCCCTATCTCTCTTGATCCTTATCAGTTCCTTCCTTGCTTCCTTCAACTGTGCCCCAAGGGCACAGATTTTCCTTTCCTGTACCCCAACCAAAATGTTCCTACTGCATACTCTGCAGTTCCAGGAGAGAGCCTCTTCTGTTCTCCCAAGATTCTCCCCCCACCTCTCCCTCTCCCAGTGAAAATATTTCCTACAAGGTTAGCAACAAATCCCTCTACTCACAATGCTATAACAGGTTCCACATTTCCCACCCATGATCAGTTTCAAAAGAATTATTAAGTTTTAAATTTGTCCAGAACACGAGATTGGCTATATGTATGCAAAAATGACATGGAAGTCTTACATGCCATTGTTGTTGTTTTTGTACTGATTTAGAGATACAATGACAGGAGAGTGAATTAGTAATTACTTTGCTTTTAGAGAATTTACTGTAGTGTTTGGTCAGGTTTTAAATTTATGCCTAGATGACCTCTAACTAGTGAACAATATGAAATGTGTTAGTTAAATACAATTTGGAAAACTTTTAATTATACTTTTATTGTAACAATAGGCACTGATGAAACTAGTACCTGCCTTTCTTAAACGAATTTTCCGCTATCAAGAAAATTTGAATAGAATTTTTTGTATTTTGGAACGCAAAATTTCGCATTATGTCACAATTATCGTGAATTCAGATTACACAAAGTTTTTTTTTCAAGAATAATCTCTATGGGGACGCAAATATTCAGTTTTGTGACAAGAATGGACACTACAGCAAATATACAAAACAAAGGAAATTTAAATTTGACACTATTTCTTCTCAAATAAGTTCTTTTAGTGGACGAAGAAAACACCTGTGATCTCACTCGCTGGACATCTTGTCTTCCTGTCTGTTTACTTAAAAGGCCTGTCACTGGGCGTGAAGGGTAAGCTTTTGGTTTAAAAAAGGTAGCTGGAGATTCCACACAGCACACCAGGTATGAGATTAATTATGTAATATGCACTATACTGAAATGCCTTGTGAGACGTCTATAAATTCAAATATGCTCAATGTTACTTTCCTGTTTCAATACACAATGCCTGCATTCTGATTTAGTGTTTACTTATTTGCTTACAGGACCTGTTATTGGGTGTGAGGGATAAGCTTTTGGCATACCATGGCAGCAAGAGCATCCAAACAGCACACCATATATGCAACTGATTGTGTGTAAGCACAATACTGAAATGCCATGTGAGTCATCCCTATATTCATATGCCCAATGTTGCTTTCCTCTTCCGATACACAATGCCTTACAGGACTGTCAGTAAATGAGTGTGTTGGAGGCCAGCTCTGTCCATCACTGTGGCTGTCGGATAGAGAGACCAACAGCTATGCAGGGGCTCCAGGTGCAATTCCTGGCCAATTTGAGAATTTATCCTCTCAGAGGTTGGGTGTTGTGTTGTGCTTATCACCATTTTACCATTTCTTTAGATGCAAAAATAAGCAGTATCAACTGATGTAGACTTGCAGTATGCAGCCGATTTCTCCTGCATAAGAAATCCCGGCCAGAAATGCCATACTGTCATTTCATTTCACGCTAGGTATGAAACTGATTCTCTGATATGCACATTATTGAATTGTGAGTCATCTCTTAATTTGTATATGCTCAGTCGGTTTAATATTAATTTGCAGGGCTCTAGAGTAAGCAGTGTGTAGTTGTGTGCACTATGGTGAGTTGTCGTGTCACCTAGCATGGCAATACAACATGCGACTGCAACAGTGCCAACAGCACTGGGTAGTGTTGTCTACTTCACTGCATGAGAAATAGAGCTGTCACGATGGCCAGTCTGGCCTCAGTACTACATGTTTGCATGTTGGCCAGTGGATACTTGGAGCAAGTCCAGTAATACTCACATATGAAGATTCGTTTATCTTTAACATCACAGAATCATGTTTCTATATCTGCTCCATCCCCATTCCCCAGTGGAAGGGGGTCACAATTATTTTGTGCACATGAGGCTGCTAGTAATTGGATCCTTTCTACTTTTCAAAATTGCATTAACTTTCCCGTGCTCATCCATCCCTGTCCTCAATCCTTTCCCTTGCTTACATTGGCCTGGCTATCTTTTTTTTGTTGATACCCCTTACAGTATTATTCCTCTTGCTTTACAATTCCCTTTTTGGAAATTTTGGTCCCTCTTTGGGGATTGAACTACTCTAAATTTTGTCTCCATGGTGTGAGCAAGCTGTGGAACAACACCATACATGAAGTCTTTGGCATGTGGGCTTACCACCTCTTCCATTTTTTACCGGAAGCCATTGTCCTTTTTGTGCTGTACAGTTACACAGTAGTCATTTCGTGTGCTTGGGGTGTTATGTACTCTTTTGATGGAGTCCTCTGAAAACAGGGATGACAGTTCTGATACACGAGCTGCTACCTCCCTGTGTATGCCTAGGAGTAGTGGCTTGTCATTCTGAAGCATTGGAACTCCCAGCAACAGCCCCTATGACATTGGCCCTTGGTGTGGCTGAGTAGTGCACAAGGGGAGAGCCCCTGATTGGTTTTGGTGCTATTAGGGTCTACACTTTGTATCAAACGTATCAGACTTAAAAAACTGGCCGTCTTTGGCTGACCTTTAGTCAGGATCGACTTTTCATGATACCCCTTTTCAACTTACAACTATCCCCTCATGGGAGGAGGGTCAGACTCGCTTGCTTGGGGTCAAATCCTTTCCCCATTACCTGGTCTGCATCAAGACTGACAAGGACACCTTCCCACCATGAACCCATTATTTTGGTAGAAACTATCAAAGACAAGTTTGGCAAACCATTACTCCTCACTAGCCTTTGAATATGCTTCAGGGTGTCTTTTTCATAGAGACCTCATCTTCCAAACTGGTGAAGCGTGGGCCAGTCTGGAGTGGCAAGGCATTCATTTTGTTCATCATATTCAGAAAGGCACTAAGGACAACCACACTGATAATGACCACTTTATTCTGGTCTTTGAAGGGGATACCCCCAAGACAAGGTCAAGGTTATGGCTCATCACTGTGCACTGTGATGTATGTCCTGCCACTGCTAAAATGTTTTTGGTGTTTATGATTTGTACACATGTATTAATCCTGTATGCAATGAATGAGGATGCCCAGGTGTGCCTTTGTTCTACTGACCACGTGTATTAATTGTCACAACTGTCGCTGGATTGTAAGAAGGAAAGAATATATTGGGGTATACGATCAGCTTTGCCTTGTGTCTACAAAAATCTACTATTGACTCTGTTACATCCTTTCCCCCACCTTATCCCAGTGATGCCTCACTCTTCTCTCCCTCTCCCTCTCCCCTGAACTTACATCTTCCTCCCCTCCAACTGTTGCTCCTTTCATCCACCAGAGAAGTGTCTCTTCTCTGGTGTCTGCTGCCATTAGGGCCTCCCCTCAGTCCAAGAGTCTGCTGGTACACATTGGCCATGGAACCGTCAGCTCTAGCATCCCCAAGGTTGCCTGGTCTCTCTTTATAGAACTAGCAGAAGACTCTCTCCCCCCTTACCTCTCTGGCATCTAGCGTGTGTCCTCCTCTACTTATGAAAGAGAAGAAGGAACATAAGTCCTGGGATGAGTACACTCCATTGCTGAGGAGGATGGCATTCCATAGGGTTCAGTGTTAAGTATCCTTTTCCTCATCACTATTAAAGGACTTGTGACCTCCGTGAAACTGTTGGTCACCCCTGCTCTGCATGTGGATGACTTCTGTGTCTGAGTTATTTAACACTTGGTGGCTTTTGTGAAGTGACAGTTCCAGGGTGCCATGTGGTATGCTTCTGCATGGACCTTCTCACACAGTTTTCAGTTTTCCCCTCTTAAATTGTGGGTGGTGCATTTCTGTCACCATATTGTGTACGATACCTACTGGAGCTCTATCTCGAGACCCAATTTCTGATTGTGGTCCACCACTTCCATTTCTTGGGTCGTCTTATGACATTTACTTGTGTGTGTGTGTGGGGGTGGGGGGGGGGGGAGGGGGGGGAGGGGGGGGCATGGTAGCCAAATTTAGGGCTCAGTACCTTTTGCACTAGCCGTATTGTTTCCTGGTTGAAGCTGGGGTTGTCCCCCACTCACTGCCCTTTTGGTTCAACAGTCTAAGCTTCTTGTTTCCTATGCCATCACCATCTTCTCTTTCCCCACACATTCCTTATATTTTATACTTTAGCAGCAGGAAATTGCTCACCATTCAGGTGAGTTTAACAGTTGGGCTCCAGCTTGCAGTCCTTTGCCATGATTTTTATCTTCCCTCTTTGTCCTGTTCCCCATTCTCTCCAAAAACCTCCTCCCCCTTGGTTAGTTCCTTGATCCCAGATTCAGAGGGGTCTGTGTTTCATTGTTTGTTCTGCCAGCTTTTATGGGAGTTTCAGGCTGCTGTTGTGTTTTAATGGAATGGCTCTAGGCTCTAAATCTGCTAATTACAAGGAATGTGCCTTCTGCTGGCAAGTAACACCATCTCTTACCTGCCCCATGTAGCATGTGTACTGCATAGCTAATGGCCATTTACCAGGTTCTTTAGTATGTTTAACAGTCCTCTCCCACCCACGTTATGTGCAGACTTGATAACTGCCCTTGAGGCTATCAGACAGTGGTTTTCCCTCCCTCTTCTTGGTCTATGACTTCTAAGACCACCTTACCAATCTTGACCATGCTGGTTGTTCAGTTGACTTTCTTTGGGTTCCCACTCATGTGGGTATCCCAGGTAATGAACTGCTGATCCTGTGGCTGGAGGGTGTGCCCCTTTTGTGTGACCTCTCTGGTGCTGGGTTTGCAGCCTCATGTCCAATTCCTTTTAGCTCAGCCTTGAGCTGACTCTTGGAGGCCAACCCCCTGCCTAATAAACTTATTGCGATAAGGGGACTCTTGCCACATGGCCCACTGGGGATCTACCATCCTCTGCGAACTTCGTATTGGTCATACAAGGTTGAATCTAAGCCTCTTACTCCATAATGATCTGTAACCCCCACATTTTATGAGACTCCCCTACCATTTGGCCTTTTGCACTAAACACACTCTTCCATTCTCCATTATCACATATGGTAGCATACAACCTTACATAGTTACATCTGTCCTTGGTTTTCATCATAAAAGTGGTTTGTTCCATGGATTTAAGTACCTGAATTGTCTTCCACAATTGGAGGCCGTCAGTTTGGAAGGCCTGCATCATTGCTTTCATGCTGGTCAGGTTTTCCTCTCCATTTTGTGCTGTTTCATCACCCCCCCCTCCCCCCTCCGCCGCCACGGTGTTTTCCCCATTGTGTCGCAGTCATGGTATGAAGTGCGAACTGGGGTGGGTTAGCAGTGATTCCAGCACCATGTCACACATAGCACCATTGGGGTGTCTTATGATCTCCCCCTTCCTCCCTCCAGTTCATTACTCTTCCTGCCACCCCAGTGTTCCATCTTCATTTGCCTGTTTTGCTTCGCCATCAAATAGATTGTGCTGTTGGTTTGCTGCTCCCACAGTCTCTGCCACTTTGGATCTTGTGACAAATGATGTCACTGTTTCGTTCCTCTCCTCATTCAGACAATCAATCAACATCTGCAGCCAGCAGGCAAGCAGTGAGACTTGGTATCTGCTCTCTTAGCATCTGTGTCAGGGTGTTACTAGCATTAATGACAAGTTTGAAATTATTACTTGTTTCCAAATAAAAACAGCCACTTTTGTGCCCTGGTAAATTAGAACTACAAAATTATATGCTTAAATTTAGGAAATAATGGCCCGCTAAAAACAGAAAATTCTGGAATATGAGTTATTTGGTTACAGATAACTTTTCAAAAAGGGGGATTTTTTTTTAAAAGTAAAATTATACTGCAAATTGGAACCTGAAAGGCTTTCAGTTGGGTTATATTGCTAATTCATAATTACTCATTCCTAATTCCAACTGCATGTGTTTGTACTGATACTGAAATTATTATTTATTCACCAAATTTATTTTTTGGTAAATGAGTTACATTATCAGGAAAATTGATTGTGAACAATCAGATGTTAGTGTATTCTTTGCTAGAATATGAAAATATTTAATCTGTTTAACAGTTGCACTAGTGTTACCCATCTAGCTAGATCAAAAATAAATATATATTACAAGTTGACGATTGCAACTCACTCTGTTGTCACGTTGGGACAGTTGT
The DNA here is from genome assembly GCF_023897955.1 of Schistocerca gregaria. Lineage (NCBI taxonomy): Eukaryota > Metazoa > Arthropoda > Insecta > Orthoptera > Acrididae > Schistocerca > Schistocerca gregaria. Next base: position 480,330 of record NW_026061759.1, read on the forward strand.
CAAATGTGTGGCCATCACCAGCAGTGTGCTGAGCCTCAGTCACAGTCATCACTGCCCAGCACGGCTTGGGAGGGGGCTGACCCAGTGATGCCAGCATTCTAGGCTGCTGGCACAAGCCGCAGCAGAACTGCCGCACCAGAGGCCAGTGAAGAAGGAAGGAATATCGACATCTGACATTCTGTCAACAGTGAGGCCGTCAGAGACAGAGCATAAACTCTGACTGTTTCAAGGATGGGGGAGAAAATTGGCCTTGGCCTTGGCCTTGGCCTTGGCCTTTCAAAGGAACCATCCCAGGATTTGCCTTGATTGATCTAGGGAAATAATGGAAAACCTAAAACTGGATGGCAGGACACGGAATAAAGCCATCATGTTCCTGAATGTGAGATCAACACACTAGCTAATGTGGTGTAAACCTTCATCCAGAAGTGTTAACAGTTTCTTCTGTATCAGGAACTGCCATGAGTATGCAGCTTGAGGAATTTGTTTTCTTTGCTCAAAACAGTCTCCTCTGTACTGCAAGTTTTCTCTTGTGACTCCTTTGTGGGCTATTGAAAGAGACGCCACTACTGGCATGAACAGCACCTACACTAGCCTTCAGTGAAGTTACCATTTTGTTGGCCAGCTAAACTTCAGTAACTGAAATACCAGAAACAATTTCTGCCAGTACCTCTGTGTCACAGGAACAAACTGGCTTCAGAATTTTCCTCTCCAACATTCATAAGTAGTACATCTGGTAATTCAGAAATTTCAAACGGTTTTTCTTCTATACTCTCTACTTCATAAACATTATGTATATGCTTGCACGTATTTAACTTAATGCTGTAATCAATACATGCATAGTAATATCTATGAATTCTTACTTTACAGTCAGTGCACACTAATTTGGAGTTACAGTGGATAATATTTTCTTCCACAAGGTAAACTTCAAGTGATTTTGTGGCTGGTACTTTCCAACCTCTGCCTACCTTTCTAGTTGAGTCCTTATTCATCAAAATACTGGATTCGTGCTTATGGTGGATGTTCTCATTTTACTTGTTACTTTTTCTTTCACAATGACAATGAGCCCGTCAAACAGATTTGCTGTTACAAGCAACGTGAATGCAAGTACACCTTTATCCAAATGTTTCACCTGCTTTGCATTACCATGTAGAGTAAGTGGTGGTAATATGCACACACCCCCCCCCCCCCCTTAATATCTTAATAATATTTAGCTGAACTCTAGTGATGTATTAACATACCATTATTGGTTAATACTTAGATGCAACCTACTAAGTATTGGCAACAGTTTCAAATAGATTAAAAGTATGGTATTATTGCATTTTTAAGCTGTCTACACTAGTTTACAAGGTGTATGTGACTGTAATGTGGACCCCAGGGTCCATATTATAAGCAGACCGTAAAATGTTTTTATTTCTGTTTTCAGATGCCTAGGACTAATCTGGCACCTAAATGAACCCGTAAAAGGCAGGTGTGGGATAAAAACAAAATGCGAGAGGCAGTGTATGCTGTTGTAGTAAAAATCATGGGAGTTAAAAAAGCAAACATTGCGCTGTCCCAAAAACAACTCTGTGCCAGTATGTGTATGAGGCTAATACCTGACAGACGTTGAAACTAAAAAGTTTGGAAGAAAACCAGCTGCCCTAGAAAGAGAACTAGTGGTTTACATACACTATATGGAGGCCAAATTCTATGCTTTTACTAGTATGGATGTTAGAAAAATGGCCTACCAACTTGCAGTTGGGAATGGAATTGCAACAAACTTCAGAAATGAAATTGCTGGAAGGCCTTGTCTTGACCATTTTCTTTGATGTCATCAAGATAAGCTTTCAATTAGAAAGCCAACTGGAACATCATATGCTCGAGCAAAACGCTTTTCGCATGAGAGAGTTAACTCATTCTACGACTTGCTATAAGCTGAATTCTGGAAACATAAATATCCAGAAGATCGTGTATGGAACGTTGAGAAAACAGGCCTTAGTGTAGTTCAGACTGATACTGCAAGCAGAGGTAAACGCCAAATTTGTTCTGTGACAGCTGCTGAGTGTGGGTCTCTAGTAATGGTCATCTGTTTGCTGAGTGCAGGAGGTTCTTATTTTGCCCTGATGTTCGTATTCCCAAGAACGGATGAGGGGAAAGACCATTGTTTCAACTGATTTGCTGTACAAAAAAGAGTTAGAAGCCATTATTAAAGAAAAAAGAGGAAAAGAACTTTGCCAAAGACCCCCTAGTGAGATAAGCTTCTACATCCTTCATTTGTCCTCTAGCCATGCCTGCTTAGCCATTTTGCGCTTCCTGTCGATTTCATTTTTGAGACGTCTGTGTACCTTGTTGGCTGCTTCATTTATTGCATTTTTATATTTTCTCCTTTCATCAATTAAATTCAATATCTCTTCTGTTATCCAAGGATTTCTAATAGCCCTCATCTTTTTACCTATTTGATCCTCTGCTGCCTTCACTACTTCATCCTTCCCTTGCCAAAGAAACACACTATATCATAGGATCCAACAAGTTTGCTTTCATGGAGCATCCACTGCCAAATATTCTCGCTGTAGTGAGTCTTAAGTGCATCCATAAATGTACGATCTAGCAGTTGCAGGACTAGAACAATTAGCCTCAGTAACTTCGTCATTCTTGGGAGGCAGTTCATAGTTACAATTCGCTGAAACCTGCCAGCTTGATCACCCAATCTGTTGGAGTCGTCTTTTTTACCTGGTGTGCTAGGTGAAGGCAACTCAAATCGTTCAGCTCCAGATACGATAACCTCTTTATCTGACGGCATCTCAAGTCCGATGTCAGTTTTGTCTTCCGGGAGGAAATCTGCATCGGTGAATACAGACTGGTCCGTGGGCCATACTCCAGTAGCTTTCAAACCTTTAATAGCAAATAGCATTGTTGCACTTTTGATGAAAAAAGCGTTGAAATTTGAAAGACCACCGCAGCCTGCACATCCCTCGGTCCATACGCGGAGTCGTTGGAGGGGAGAGGCGACAGGTATATATACCACACCGCCCGGCGGCATAGGACGTCTGTCAACAGGAGTAATCTGATGATGATGGCACGCTACGCCGTGACTGGAACACGATAGTGGGAAAAGGAAGAGAAGGAAACGTAGTAGGTGAATATGGATTGGGGTTAAGAAATGAAAGAGGAAGCTGCCTGGTAGAATTTTGCACACAGCACAACTTCATTGTAGCTAACACTTGGTTTCAGAATCATGAAAGGAGGTTGTATACATGGAAGAACCCTGGAGATACCTTTTAGTATCAGATAGATTATATAATGGTAAGGCAGAGATTAAGGAACCAGGTTTTAAATTGTAAGACATTTCCAGGGGCAAATGTGGACTCTGACCACAATCTATTGGTTATGACCTGTAGAAACTGCAAAAAGGTGGGAATTTAAGGAGATGGGACCTGGATAAACTGAAAGAACCAGTGGTTGTACAGAGCTTCAAGGAGACCATAAGGGAACAAATGACAGGAATGGGGGAAAGAAATACAGTAGAAGAAGAATGGGTAGCTTTCAGAGATGAAATAGTGAAGGCAGCAGAGGATCAAGTAGGTAAAAAGACGAGGGCTAGTAGAAATCCTTGGGTAACAGAAGAGATATTGAATCTAACTGAGGAAAGGAGAAAATATGAAAATACAGTAAGTGAAGCAGGCAAAAAGGAATACAAACGTCTCAAAAATGAAATCGACAGGAAGTGCAAAATGGCTAAGCAGGGATGGATAGAGGACAAATGTAAGGATGTAGAGTCTTGTCTCACCAGGGGTAAGATAGATACTGCCTACAGCTGCATGCCCGAGAGACCTTCAAGCACATTCATATTATATTAATATCCAGAAAAACTTGAATTTCAACACAGTCTAACATGTGTTGGACTGTGACGATACGGTAACAACTTTGATACAGCTTCCAGTTTGCGGAACTGGCGGCTGTTTAGGGGAGGCCCTTTGGGCCGGACTTGTTCTGGGTGAAATCCTGGCGCTAAGGGCACGTGTCGGTTATGCCATCGGCACCCGGACTGTTCATTCGAACGTAGAGCTTTGAGAATGCCGAGTTTATATCGTCATAGCATGGAAAACGCACGCTGGGGAGTCTTTCCAAACGTGCAGCGCAATATCAAGCAAGACAGATATTCTGAAAGTGTGTTCGAACATTGACCAAAGAGATGGAAGAACGCCTTGTACGCCATCTTTCTTCAGTACAGACTCGCCATACACCATACTGGCTTTCAGTTGGTGTTGGTTTCAATGTATAGTCTGTCTGTAAACTCAAGAGCGAGCAGCGCTTTTGGTGGGGGAAGCGGCCTTTTCCGGTAGAACCCTGCCACTGGCCTACAGGGGCACCCAAAATCAGTTGCCTATTACCTGTCTAGCGGCGTAGATCGGCGTGCAGTGGTGTACAATACGTCGTTTCTGTTCGTGAGATCCTTGTTGCCAGCATCAGTCACTGACATACTTCGGTATCTGGAAGTGCTGGATAACAGCGTTGCATTTCAAGAAAATTGCAGAAGACGAAGAGGAGCTATTTGCGGAGTACATTTCCCCACCATGTTCTAGTTCTGGGTGGAGATTTTAATTTGCCAGATACACCAGGTGACCAAGAAGTCAGTATAAATTTGAAAACTGAATAAATCACGGAATAATGTAGATAGGGAGGTACAAATTGACACACATGCTTGGAATGACATGGGATTTGATTAGAAAAAGAAAAAAATACAAAAGCTCAAAAAATGTCCGACAGGTGGCGATTCATCAGATCAGAATAGCATGACAAAGCAAAAATTATGTTCTTTACAGGAAATGCTCAATACGTCCACCATCATTCCTCAACAGTAATTGTAATCGAGGAATAATGTTGTGAAAAGCACTGTAAAGCATGTCCGGAGTATGTGGTGAGGCATTGGCGTTGGATGTTGTCTTTCAGCATCCCTAGAGATGTCGCTCGATCACGATACACTTGCGACTTCAGGTAACCCCAAAGCCAATAATAGCACGGACTGAGGTCTGGGGACCTAGGAGGCCAAGCGTGACGAAAGTGGCGGCTGATCACACGATCATCACCAAACGGCGCTCATAAGAGATCTGTCAGACATTTTGTGAATTTGTTTTTTCTAATAAATCCCCATGTCATTCCAAGCATGTGTCTCAATTTTTACCTCTCTATCTACATTATTCCATGGTTTATCACATTTTCCAATTTATACTTACTTTTTGATCACCCGTTAGACTGGGAGACTCAAACGTTTATAACGGGTGGCAGGGACAAAGAATCCAGTGAAATTTTCTTAAAGTCCTTTATCTGAAAAACTACCTTGAGCAGTTAAACAGAGAACCGACTCGTGGCGATAACATATTGGACCTTCTGGCGACAAACAGACCCGAAACAGTTAACGCAGAACACGGAATCAGCGATCATAAAGCGGTTACTGCATCACTGATTTCAGCCGTAAGTAGAAATATTAAAGAAGGTAGGAAGATTTTTCTGTTTAGCAAAAGTGACAAAAAGCAGATTACAGAGTACCTGACGGCTCAACACAAAAGTTTTGTCTCAAGTACAGATAGTGTTGAGGATCAGTGGACAAAGTTCAAAACCATCGTACAATATGCGTTAGATGAGTATGTGCCAAGCAAGATCGTAAGAAATGGAAAAGAGCCACCGTGGTACAACAACCGAGTTTGAAAACTGCTGCGGAAGCAAAGGGAACTTCTCAGCAAACATGAACATAGCCAAAGCCTTGCAGACAAACAAAAATTACGCGAAGCGAAATGTAATGTGAGGAGGGCTATGCGAGAGGCTTTCAATGAATTCGAAAGTAAAGTTCTATGTACTGATTGGCAGAAAACCGTAAGAAATTTTGGTCTTATGTCAAAGCAGTAGGTGGAGCAAAACGAAATGTTCAGACACTCTGTGACCAAAATGGTACTGAAACAGACTGAAGGCCGAACTACTAAATGGCTAATTCACAGAGGAAGACTGCACCGTAGTTCCTTCTCTACACTGTCGCACATATGACAAAATAGTAGATGTCGCAAGAGACGGCAGAGGGATAGAGAAACAATTAAAATCGCTCAAAAGAGGAAAGGCCGCTGGACCTTATGGGATACCAGTTCGATTTTACACAGAGTACGCGAAGGAACTTGCCCCCCTTCTTGCAGCGGTGTAGCGTTCCGAACGATTGGAAAAGGGCACAGGTCATCCACGTTTTCAAGAAGGGACTTCAAACAAATGTGCAGAACTATAGACCTATATCTCTAACGTCAATCAGTTGTAGAATTTTGGAACACGTATTATGTTCGAGTATAATGACTTTTCTGGAGACTAGAAATCTACTCTGTAGGAATCAGCACGGGTTTCGGAAAAGACGGTCGTGTGATACCCAGCTCTCGCTATTCGTCCATGAGACTCAGAAGGGCATAGACACGGGTTCACAGGTAGATGCCGTGTTTCTTGACTTCCGCAAGGCTTTCGATACAGTTCCCCACAATCGTTTAATGAACAAAGTAAGAGCATACGGACTATCAGACCAATTGTGTGATTGGATTGAAGAGTTCCTACATGACAGAACGCAGAATGTCATTCTCAATGGAGAGAAGTCTTCCGAAGTAAGAGTGATTTCAGGTGTGCCGCAGGGGAGTGTCATAGGACTGTTGCTATTCACAATATACATAAATGACCTTGTGGATATCATCGGAAGATCACTGAGGCTTTTTGCGGATGACGCTGTAGTCTATCCAGAGGTTGTAACAATGGAAAATTGTACCGAAATGCAGGAGGATCTGCAACGAATTAACGCATGGTGCAGGGAATGGCAATTGAATCTCAATGTGGACAAGTGTAATGTGCTGCGAATACATGGAAAGATAGATCCCTTATCATTTAGCTACAATATAGCAGGTCAGCAACTGGAAGAACGCATTAGGAGTGATTTAAAATGGAATGATCATATGAAGTTGATCGTCGGTAAAGCAGATGCCAGACTGAGATTCATTGGAAGAATCCTAAGGAAATGCAATCCGACAACAAAGGAAGTAGGTTGCAGTACCCTTGTTCGCCCACTGCTTCAATACTGCTCAGCAGTGTGGGATCCACACCAGATAGGGTTGATAGAAGAGATAGAGAAGATCCAACGGAGAGCCGCGCGCTTCGTTACAGGACGATTTAGTAATCGCGAAAGCGTTACAGAGATGACAGATAAACTCGAAGACTCTGCAGGAGAGACGTTCCGTAGCTCTGTATGGGCTTCTGTTGAAGTTTCTAGAACATACCTTCACCGAGGAGTCAAGCAGTATATTGCTCCCTCCTACGTATGTCTCGCGAAGAGACATGAGGATAAAATCAGAGAGATTAGAGGCCACACAGAGGCATACCGACAATCCTTCTTTCCACGAACAATACGAGACTGGAATAGAAGGGACAACTGATAGAGATACTCAAGGTACCCTCCGCCACACACCGTCAGGTGGCTTGCGGAGTACGGATGTAGATGTAGATGTAACGAGCGTTCGATCGTCTGTTATGTTACAGCGTGTGTTAAGGAGGTGACACGAAAAGAACTGTTACCCGTTCCAAGAAAAGGGCTCCAATTTATGCAAACGTCTGCCACGCCTAAGGAACGAACGCAAAAATGAACCGCGTGCTTTACAGGGATCGCCACGAAGGAAAACTAGTAATTTTGGGAGGAAACCCGTCGTCATAGACAATTTCATAAAATCGACCCTTCCACAAACGATGGAGGACTTTTACATCAATCTAAAAATAGTGCCGACATTACGGAAACTACAAATTGCCGTGAAACAAAAAAATGCAATTTTACTCGTAACAGGCTAGCCAAAAGGAATATTTAACTTTTTTTAAAATTCCATACTCTTTATTCTTAAAACAAAATGTAAGAAAGATTCTCTAATCTGTTTTTACACAAAACAAATAATCGTTGATGCTACCAAAACACATGTATCCTTTTTGACAGCTGACAATAGAGCAAATAGCCAATGCGTATAACATTGTCCACATACTTTTCACGTACGTTTACGAAGGCAGTGACAAAAAATGTAGTGCAAATCGGACTAGTACAACACAAGAAATTGTAAATTTCTTGTTACTTTTTAAACACTCATTGTGTTGCAAGACCTGTTAAGTTTCAACGCAATCCTTCAAAGAAAACTTCTATCCTTTACTAGAAACACAAAGTGACAATAATTCTTAAATTCTACAGATTCATTGCGCTTTATGGGGTAGAAGTAGAGGAACGTACATTCACATGAACAGGCATTCGGTTCCATGTTTGTAGTAAAATCCCGACTTACGTTCATATGTTAATATTATTTACTCTATAGCGTTATGTTTCGGAAGAAGCTATCGTCTTTTGTATTCTTTACGGTACTAAAACACTCGTCTAAAAATTAACGCTGCCGGGCCGTGTATGCAGACGGCGTCGCCGCCGACTTAAAGCGCGCGCCGCGGCAGGGCGGTACTGCGTCGTGAGACAGCCTATGGAGGCGCCCCGTGACGTGGCTGGGTAGCCAGAGTGGGGACAGACTGTAAACGGGTACAGTGAGGATCCATAAGAAACGCATTGTCGTTGATACAATCTGTAATATTTCAGTGTCAGTTAATAACGTATCTACCATTAAAACTTTCAGTAGGTCAGATTCAATGTATGGCCATTCGACAGTCACAGTCGGTAGAGCGAAATGATGAGGTAGCTGGTAATGTGATTCTTGTTTGCGCCTCAGTGGATCCGAATATTTTTATTACTAGTCTTCGCTTTTTCTGTTAGGATCTGATACTTTCTTTTCAGTGCAATAAAAGTATATTCTCTACCGGGGCGGACAACCGGGTGATGTGTGACCCAGATGCTGCCGCTGCGGTCGCGTGTACCACGTTGACAGGCACATGCTGTATGCACAAGTCAGAGCGTTCGGCAGCACTTTCAACTTGGCACGCTCAAGACTGACGTTCACAACACCGTCCGTGTAGTGACGGCATTACACTTTCCTAAAACAGTGCACGGAGATCGGCGCAAATACTGTTGAGTGGTACTTAAGATAGGGAAATAAATTAGTGAAATCAAGGTGAAGTAGAAATTTAAAATTAATGAGAAACTTCGTTTAGCTTAGAAGAGTTACACTCTGGCAAACAATGGGCAGAGCAGAAGAGGCAATGACCGCGAAGTCAGCACATTCAGGAGAAGCTATCGTCCTCCCCCACGTAAGCAGAAGCTGTCGATTCAGCCGTCAGGGCATCGCCCGTCCGGCTCACGTGTTTCTCAATTGTCACACGTGATCAAAGGCCCTCGCCTACATTCCGAGAGCCAATGACCGACGTTAAGAAGATTCTTCGCGAAGCTTTTCGACGTGACAGAAGAGGCAACGACAGTGATGTTGTTCACCTCCAGTGAAGTGAATAAGTACGCGAGACGCAGTGGGCCCGACAGGAGTAGCTTTCAGTTCAGTTCCGGTACAGTCGGTGCTCAAGACCGTCATGCAGGAAGATACTACATCGTACACAGAAGCACCGAGTCCGCCGCTGTAATGGAATAGCAAGCAGCAGCCTCGGCGCCAGAAGACAGAAGGTATTTGAGGCCAGATTTTTATGTACCCGAGTGACTCGTGAGGACGGGAAGGAGACAGCGCACATCAGCAGTCACATCCGAGTCGTCACCGTCCGATTCACGACTTCTTCCTCAATAATTAAACGGACCACCTCGCGATGCCCGTCTCCAGTCAACTGGGCGAAACGGCGACACGAGATACACACCGCCGTGCGTAATCAGACGCCGCCGCTCACGCAAGCAGAAGGCTTCGCAAACGACACAGTTGCCAGTATCCCAGCCAGAAACCCTTGTACAAAACTTTCAATAAAAGTTATCTTATGTAAAACTGCTGTTTCATTCTACCTCATACCTGAGCCAACGATGAACCCACCCTGCAAAAATGTTGTTAAGAGAGAAAAAGTAATTTATTTAGTGTTTTTCACCCTGACATAATGCTTTAGAATCAAATGCCCTTTGCAGTAGTGCTCATCCTGACAGATGACCATCGCAAACAGAGAAAACCCAGTTACAGTACGGAGTAGAGAGGAGCGGAGAGTATTCGTTGTGAAGGGGTGCCGTCGAGAAAAGATACGATGTGTCAGGGGACGAAAAGCAGTTCGCTATAAAATTAACGAAGAATGCCAACAAGTTAGGAATTACTACAATAATAGTGATTGCGATATTTCTCTCGGCAGTTTAAACCGAGTAGGTGAGCGAGTAAGGTAACCAGGAAAATAACAATAGCTACAGTTGTATGCTATAGCATACAATGTAAAGAATTTCAGGCAAATAGTTTCAGATCAAGTAATGCTACAGTTAACGGTAACAGTCGAAGACACTAGCAGGAAGATAATTACGGAGTTACAGTTACAAGAACAATAGGTAAAGGCACAGAAACAGAGATAGTTGGAGAGTAGATGCAATTTCAAGATAGCATTCAGAGAAGGAGAGATGTTGCAAAAGATTAGTATTAAATTAAGGTGAGAGGTGCTAGGTTTTCGCTTTGGCTCGCATAGTTCCTCTTAATGCTGTTCAGTTCTGACACGTTTCTAAATGCATTCTTTTCAGGGGGGGGGGGGGGGGGGCGGCGGTCTTAATTATGCTGCCGCCCAGAGTACATACATTCTGAAGGCCGAAATGGGGTGTGGCGCTGTTTTAAATCCTTAGATGGTCCTTTGTACACTCCTGGAAATGGAAAAAAAACACATTGACACCGGTGTGTCAGACCCACCATACTTGCTCCGGACACAGCGAGAGGGCTGCACAAGCAATGATGACACGCACGGCACAGTGGACACACCAGGAACCGCGGTGTTGGCCATCGAATGGCGCTCGCTGCGCAGCATTTGTGCACCGCCGCCTTCAGTGTCAGTCAGTTTGCCGTGGGATACGGAGCTCCATCGCAGTCTTTAACACTGGTAGCATGCCGCGATAGCGTGGACGTGAACCGTATGTGCAGTTGACGGACTTTGAGCGAGGGCGTGTAGTGGGCATGTGGGAGGCTGGGTGGACGTACCGCCAAATTGCTCAACACGTGGGGCGTGAGTTCTCCACAGTACATCGATGTTGTCGCCAGTGGTCGGCGGAAGGAGCACGTGCCCGTCGACCTGGGACCGGACCGCAGCGACGCACGGATGCACTCCAAGACCGTAGGATCCTACGTAGTGCCGTAGGGGACCGCACCGCCACTTCCCAGCAAATTAGGGACACTGTTGCTCCTGGGGTATCGGCGAGGACCATTCGAAACCGTCTCCATGAAGCTGGGCTACGGTCCCGCACACCGTTAGGCCGTCTTCCGCTCACGCCCCAACATCGTGCAGCCCGCCTCCAGTGGTGTCGCGACAGGCGTGAATGGAGGGACGAATGGAGACGTGTCGTCTTCAGCGATGAGAGTCGCTTCTGCCTTGGTGCCAATGATGGTCGTATGCGTGTTTGGCGCCGTGCAGGTGAGCGCCATAATCAGGTCTGCATACGACCGAGGCACACAGGGCCAACACCCAGCATCATGGTGTGGGGAGCGATCTCCTACACTCGCCGTACACCTCTGGTGATCGTCGAGGGGACACTGACTAGTGCATGGTACATCCAAACCGTCATCGAACCCATCGTTCTACCATTCCTAGACCGGCAAGGGAACTTGCTGTTCCAACAGGACAATGCACGTCCGCATGTATCCCGTGCCACCCAACGTGCTCTAGAAGGTGTAAATCAAGTACCCTGGCCAGCAAGATCTCTGGATCTGTCCCCCATTGAGCATGTTTGGGACTGGATGAAGCGTCGTCTCACGCAGTCTGCACGTCCAGCTGGTCCAACTGAGGCGCCAGGTGGAAATTGGAAATGGCATGGCAAGCCGTTCCACAGGACTACATCCAGCATCTCTACGATCGTCTCCATGGGAGAATAGCAGCCTGCATTGCTGCGAAAGGTGGATATACACTGTACTAGTGCCGACATTGTGCATGCTCTGGTGCCTGTGGTTCTGTCAGTGTGATCATGTGATGTATCTGAGCCCAGGAATGTGTCAATAAAGTTTCCCCTTCCTGGGACAATGAATTCACGGTGTTCTTATTTCAATTTATAGGAGTGTAAGATCTTGTCTTATAGTAAGCCCTGCCCTTGCTAACTATTTTTTCTCGTGGCTGAAGATCTGCGTCCTTTTTCGGTGTGAGACAAATTTGACAATTATTGGATGAGATTTCGAAGCACCTTATAATCCACGTACCACCCAGTGTCTACCTTACCTATGTCAATGCCTAATATTTCTCGTGCAACCTGTATAAGGAGGTCATCTGTGTCTTCCGGCTCATCTTCGCCGCCGGCTATTTTGCCTTTTCATGTAGACTGAAGCGAGGAGAAAGGAAACGGAAGGAACTATTAAGGTAAGCTGCACTGAGACCTTGCGCGGAATCAGCGGCAATGAGAAAAAATGTATGCAACCCTGGAACTCGAACCCGGGGTCCGCTGCTACCTGATTCATTGCTCGTAGAGGCGAATCAGTTATATGAAAGCGTGCTGTCCGTTTATTCAAACATGTCACAAAGAACAGACATCGCATATTCCTAATATTTCGCCTTTACTGCCCTCTCTGAAATTCGTCACACACAAATTATTCTCGGGACCGAGAGCTGTCTGAAACTCCAAGTATAAAGCTCTGAAATGTTTAGCGATTCGTGGAACGTGTAACGAAAAGACATGTTAAACGCCACTGATGGGGAAGCGTTTACCGAGGGTGACAAAAATGTTGTTTCTACTCAAGTCGGATTTCAGTGTGGCTGTGAAGTTATCTGGTAACGCACAACAGGTTTAGGTGAAAAGAAGGTAATTGTTGGATGTTATTAACGGCCTCCCGATTCCGTCGAGACAGAGTTATTCAAAGAAAGTCTACGCCCAGTAGTGCGGAAGTACCCAAATCGTGCAGTATTAGTTCCGAGCATAGACAAGGACACCGATGGATTCATTACAAGGTTTCCACATAAGTAGCCTTGCAGAGTACTGTTGAACATGTTTTTTCGAAAACTGTCTTGAGCACCTAGTTCGAGAGAGCACATACAATGGAAATACACACATTAAAAAAAAATTGCGTGACCCCGGTTACCAGAACTCGGGAAGATAAACTTTGGCTGTGGATATCGTATCAGATACACAGTCCCTTTGACTTTTTAAAGATGTCACTAAGCCCGACCACAGATGTGAGCAACCGTGTATGAGCAGCGCCTATTAGACAGACGGGGTCCGACAGCCGATCCGTTCCAGTCATTCCACCACGAAGGAGGTACACGGCTCGTGTTGTATGTAGTTCAACCGTGCCTACACCGTCAATACAGCGGTCCGCATTGTTCGTTTGTGCCAGGAAGGGCTCTCAACAAGTGAAGTGTCAAGGCGAGTCGGAGTAAACGAAAGCGATGTCGATGACATGTCTCGCTCAGGATGCCCGGGGGCGACTACGGCAATCGATGACCGCTGCCTGCGGATTATGGCTCGGAGGTACCCCGACAGCAAAGCCAACATGTTGAATAATGCCTTTCGTGCAGCCACAGGACGTCGTGTTAAGACTCAAACAGTGCACAGTAACCTGCACGATGCACGTCTTCACTCCCGACGTCCGTGGCGAGATCCATCTTCGCAACTACGACACAGTGCAGCGCGGTACCGATGGGCCCAACAACATGCCGGATGGACCTCTCAGCATTGGCATCACGTTCTCTGCACCGATGAGTCTCATATATACCTTCAACCAGACAATCGTCGGAGACGTGCTTGGAGGCAACCCGGTCAGGCTGAAAGCTTTAAATACACTGTCGAGCGAGTGCAGCAACATAGAGGTTCCCTGCTGTTTTGGGGTGCCATTATGTGGGACCGATGTACTCTCTCGTGGTCATGGAAGGCGCCGCAACGGCTGTACAATACGTGAATGCCATCCTCCGACCGCTTTTTTAATTTCGTTTTTAGTGCAACGAGATCGGCAGTATACAGTATATTGCCAAGGCATTCGTCTTCATGGACGACAATTCGCGGCCCCATCGTGCACATCTTGTGGCTGACTTCCTTCAGGATAACGACATCGCCCGACTAGTGTGGCCAGCATATTCTCCAGACATGTGCCGGCCGGAGTGGCAGAGCGGTTCTAGGCGCTACAGTCTGGAGCAGGGCGACAGCTACGGTCTCAGGTTCGAATGCTGCCATGGGCATGGATGTGTGTGATGTCCTTAGGCTAGTTAGGTTTAATTAGTTCTAAGTTCTAGGCGACTCATGACCTCGTAAGTCAATGTTCATAGTGCTCAGAGCCATTTGAACCATTTTTCTCCAGACATGTACCCTATCGAACATACCTGGGACAGAATGAAGAGGGCTGTTTATGGCCGACGTGACCCTCCAACCACACTGAGTGATCTACGCCGAATCAGCTTTAGGAATGGGACAATCTGCCTTGATGAACTTGTGGATAGTATTCCACGACGAATACAGGCGTGCATTAATTCAAGAGGACGTGGTAGTGGGTATTACAGGTTCCGGTGTGTACACCAATCTGGGCAACCGACTCTGAAGGTCTCGCTATACGGTGGTACAACATGCCATGTGCCATTTTTATGAGCAATAAAAAGGGCGGAAACGATGTTTATATCGATCTCTGTACAAAAAATTGGAATAGTTTCCAGAACCAATGGAAGTGATGCTAAACTTTTTTTTATGTAAGTATTTTAGAGCATGTAGCTACAAAGATGCCTGGACTCACCGAGGGTGTCACTACAGAGACAGGCGTTAGTGATAATGACGTCGCCGTAGCGACGATGGTTACTTAAGTTATTAAATCAATCAAGAAAGCTAGGAGAGTAGTTGAGCAGAAAAGCGGTTGTTAGAATCTCAAACAGTGAATGGACATTATTTAGTTCCAGTATGATGGGTGTAGAGTAATTATAAGCCAAGTTTAAACATATTCTAAATCGTGCTGTGGAAAACTATGTGCCTAGTAAGCGAATGAAGGATGGAGAAGATACATTGCGGAAAATGATGATGAAGCAGAGACTGTTGCACTCTCAGTTCAACAGAGAGCACGCTAACAACAATTCAAGGTTAGTAGAGATTCGTGCTTCTGTGGAAAGATCGATGCTCGAGCATAAAGCTGCCACCGTCATACCTCAACAAATTATCTTGAAGAGATCGCGAGACTATTCTGGTCCTGCGTAAAACCGCTGAGTGGGGAGCGAAGCTTCAGCCTGGTGTGCTAGTAGAAAACAACAAAAGGAATGCCCAAGTTTTAAATTTCATGTTTTAGGAATATTTCACGCAGCAGAATCGTAGATACACGCAGTCGTTAAACTCTCGTGTCGACAGCACGGTAATGGACATTCCTAGCCTAGAGAAGCAGCTGGAACATTTGGTAGCAAATAAGTCGCCAGGTCCTTTCCGAATACCGATTCGGTTTCACAAACAGTACTCTACGGCATTGGCCCCTTACTTAGATTACATTTATCGTGAATCTCTCGCATAACGCAAAGTCCCAAATGACTGGATAAAAGTGACTCCTATGTACACTACTGGCCATTAAGATTGCTAAACTACGAAGATGACCTGCTACATGCGCGAAATATAACCGACAGGAAGAAGATGCTGTGATAAGCAAATAATTAGCTTTCCAGAGCATTCACACAACACTGGCGCCGCTGGCGACAACTACAACGTGCTGGAATGAGGAAAGTTTTCAACCGATTTCTCATACACAAACAGCAGTTGACCGGCGTTGTCTGGTGAAACGTTGTTGTCATGCCTCGTGTAAGGAGGAGAAATGCGTGCCATCACGTTTCCGACTTTGATAAATGTCGGATTCTAGCCTATCGCGATTGCGGTTTATCGGAGCGCGACATTGCTGCTCGCATTGGTCGAGATCCAATGACTGTTAGCAGAATATGGAATGCCGTGCAGGATGCCAACGACCTCGTATCACTAGCAGTCTAGGTGACAGGCATCTTATCCGCATGGCTGTAACGGACCGTGCAGCCACGTCTCGATCCCTGAGTCAACAGGTGGGGACGTTTCCAAAACAACAACCATCTGCACGAACAGTTTGACGACGTTTGCAGCAGCATGGACTATGAGCTCTGTTACTCTTGACGCTGCATCACAGACAAGAGCGCCTGCGATGGTGTACTCAACGACGAACCTGGGTGCACGAATGGCAAAACGCTATTTTTTCGGATGAATGCAGGTTCTGTTTACAACATCACGAAAGTGTGTATTCGTCATCGCCATACTGCTGTATCACCCCGCGTGACGGTATGGGGAGCCATTGGTTACACGTCTCGGTCACCTCTTGTCCGCATTGGCGGCACTTTGAACAGTGGACGTTACATTGCAGATGTGCTACGACCCGTGGCTCTACCCTTCATTTCAGCAGGATAATGCAAGACCACATGTTACTGGCCTTTCTGGATACAGAAAATTTTCGACTGATGCCCTGGCCAGCACATTCTCCAGATCTCTCACCAACTGAAAAGGCCTGGTCAATGGTAGCCGAGCAACGGGCTCGTCACAATACTCCAGTCACTACTTTTGATGAGCTGTGGTATCGTGTTGAAGCTGCATGGGCAGCTGTACCTGTACACGCCATCCAAGCTCTGTTTGACTCAATGCCCAGGCGTATCAAGGCCGTTATTACGGTCAGGGGTGGTTGTTCTGGGTACTGATTTCTCTGGATCTATGGACCCAAATTGCGTGAAAATGTAACGACATGTCAGTTCTAGTATAATATATTTGTCCAATGAATACCCGTTTATCATCTGTAGCTATTTTAATGGCCAGTAGTGTATAAGAACAGTAATAGGACGGACCTGCAAAATTACAGTCCAATATCGTTAACATCCATTTGCTGCAGAATTCTTGAACATACAGCGACGGAAAAAATCGCAACACCACAAGCAGTTGTGAGAGATAAACGAAAGTTGGTAGGCGTGTTTCTACAATTGAAAAATAGTGTCGATTTAAATTTCGCGCCAGTCGCATAAGAATGGTGTTAGTAGGGGCACTGTGAGGGTGCAGATCAGGTCTGCTGTAAATACACGCCGTGGCGGTTGTGAGCGTTAGTTACCTTCTAGATTGGACGTGGTGGTTTGATCTTAGCCAAGAATGCCTTTGAGGAGACAGAGACGCCATTACGATCATCTTAATGAGTTTGAACGAGGTCGTGTAATAGGGCCACGAGAAGCTGGATGTTCCTCCAGCGATTTCGCAGGAGACTTGGCAGAAATGTAGCACTGTATACTGGCAGCGGTGACCGCGAGAATGTACGGTCGCAAAAAGCTCGAGCTCCGACCGGTCACGTGGCGCTACCAAGAGGGAAGGCAGTCGTGTCTGGCGTACGTCTCTGGCACATCACATTTCTTCTGCAGTAGCAATTCGAACAGCAGTCGACGACATAACGAAATAAAAATCGATTACTTCAGGGACAGCCCCGAGCCAAGGCGCCCAGTAGCATGCATTTCACTGACCCCCAAACCACCGGCATTTGCGACACAAAACTGACATCGCAAACCATTACAACACAATGCGTGCCCGTTTCAATGCTTGCATTCAACATTCTGATCGTTACATCTGTTATTAACTTACCAGCATGTCACTTTTGCAACGGCTTATTTCGCGCTTACGTTGCCCTGTGATGCTGCAATGTTAATTACTTAAATATCCTACATAGACAGACGTATTCCCGAAATTTCATTACTCTACATGACTTTTTGTTCGTTTGTTGCTATGATTTTTTTTTTATCGCCAGTTCATTTGTCCAGTCGCGGAAGCCGTCAGGCTCTGATGCCACCCTGCAACACACCTCTGCCAGGCAGGCTGCATAGAGCATAACCCCTGTAAATCAGTAACTGCACAGTCCAGCGAGCTAAGAAAGTTGCAGCTCGGTCCGCAGAGGTCCTTCGTGTACACGAGACACTAGAACAGGTGGTGCACGCATCCGCGACAGGGTCACTGCTGCTATGGACCTTCTGCTGCATCCACCGTGTCACGTGCGGCCACTCGAGTGTGAGTGTGAGTGTGCCTCCCGGGCAGTCCCGTCTTAGCCGACAATTGGTGCCCACCGCTACGAACCCAGTATCGCCTCCGACTGCACGCCGCCTTCGCTTCCTGTCCACAGTGTTAACTATACAGACGGCACTTCTATGAAATCGGCAAAAAATCTCATACACCATTTAAAGAGTATTATGTCTTTGAAGAAAACTACACTGTCAAAAATTCCCTTTAACTAACAGCTAAAATTAAAAACTTTTCCATTCCTGATGATGGTAATTTCATATCCCTTAACGTAGTTAATTTACTTGCTAACATTCACATTTTTGAGACTATTAAAATTACTGATGAGAATCTTCTCCAACACAAAAACCTAATGTACAAGAAATTAAATCCTACAACTATTTCCAGTTTAACGCTGAAATATATTTTACGACCGTAAGCCTATGCCGTGCCCATTTGTATAACAAGTACGCTTGCCAACAATATTGTTAAACATCACAAAAGGCAGTACTTTAAGAAATTGGTGTCACCTGAGCAATTTTTCAGTCTTTAGGTACGGATCTTTCTGTGAGTGGTTGTATATAATTACTAAACATGGAGCTATTGTATCAGCACACTCAGAGGAACTTGACTGGTATACAATCTGGAACGGAAACCTTGCCTTTAATAAGTGATTTAAGGTGCTTTGCTACACCGAGGATATATGCTTCTCATTTTGGCACTTTCTGTTGACTGGGCTTCGGGAATGCTTACTTCGTATTCTTTGCTGAAGGAGTTTCGGAAAACCACGTTTCTTAACTCTACTTTAGTGACACTGTCATCAGTGACTCCACCGTTACTTTCGCGCAGTGAAGGTACTGATTGCGTCTTGACACTGGTGTACTCTATGCATGAACAGAATCTCTGGGTTTTTCGCCAGATTTCGAAACAGAGTTTTGTTGCGGAAATTATCAAGAGCATCTCGCACTGTAGTAACCGCTATATTTAGAACTTCTGCAAAACATTGCCAGTCTTGCGGATTTTGGATTCTTTTAGATTTGGCATGCTTTTTCGTTACTTCTGCAACAGCGATTTCACCCGTTTTGTCCATGGGGGATCAGTACCATCACTTATTAATTGATGTGGTATATATATCTCTCAATTGCAATCGATACTATTTCTCTGAAATCATTCCACATCTTTTCTACGCTTACATGATCAGATCAGAAGGAGTGGAGGCTGTTTCCTTAAAAATCGTTAAGAGCATTGTCAGCTTTTTTTAAACAGATGTACTTTAAGTTTCTTTTTGATGGTTGTAGGTGTTACAGTATTCAGTGTACAGGCAACTGACTTGTGGTCGCTAATCCCTGTATTCGTCATGATACTACCTATTCATCCAGGAATATTTGCTGCTATGAGGTCAAGTACGCTTTCGTAACCATTTATGCTTCGAGTGGGCTCACGAACTAATAGTTCAAAATACTTTTTTTAGAAAGCATTCAGTACTATTTCAGGTGACGTTTTAAGCCTGCCGCCGGCTTTAAACGTGTAAATTTTCCAGCATATCGAGGATACATTGAAATCACCACCGACTATAATTGTGTGAGTGGGGTACCATTTGAAATGAGACTCACGTTTTCTTTGAACTGTTCAGCAACTATATCCTCTCACTCGGGGGTCGGTAAAACGATCCAATTTAGTCCGATTGACAAGTACAGCCTCTACCCAACTATTTCGCAGGAACTATGTACTTCAGTTTCACTACAAGGTAAACTACTTCTGACAGCAATAAATACTCCAGCACCAACTATGTTTAATCTATCCCTTCTGAACGTTGTTAGGTCGTTTGAAAAAATTTCGGCTTAACATATTTCCGGCTTTAGCCAGGTTTCCGTACCTATAACTGTTTGAGCTTTAGTGCTTTCTATTAGGGCCTGGAGCTCAGGTTCTTTCCCAACACAGCTACGATAATTTACAACACCAATCGTTTCTACAACCACCTTACTGTGTGTTACCTGCCCCCTTTTAGACAGACGCCATTTCTATGTTTTCCTGAGACCCTCTAACCTAAAAATGCACCCCAGCCGCCCCCACTACCCGTGTAGTGGACTCCTGACCTATTAAGCGGAATCCAGAAACCCACTACCCTATGGCACAAGTCAAGGACTCTGAGGCCTACACAGTAAGATAACCACCCGAGCCTATGGCTCATACCTTTCATTTGGCTCTGCACCGAAGGACCACAGTCAGTTCTGTCGATGATGGTGCAGATTGTGAGCTCCGCCTTAAACTCGCTTAACCATATCCGCTAAACAAAACCAATCCAAAGCGACACACGCCATTGGCACCGACTGGGGCCACCACATGCTGTTGGCTGCGCCCTGTACTCTTCATGGCATCCGGAACACTCTTTACAAATCAGGAATGACTCCCCCACCTTGTGCACACTGCCGTCCTTCCCCTCCTTGGCAGCCATGTTATTAAGGGGGCCCAATTACTCGCCTATTATTGGAGTTCCGAACTACCAGCAAACTCACCTTCTGTGAACGCCCAGAATTTGCGTTCCAAGAAGCTTCCTCTGGAGGCCCTACGATCGGCCCCTCGCAAAGTCGTTCGCTGCCTGTCAGGCTTTGGAATGATCTCTCAGTCGACCACAGGTGAGGGATCAACCTCAGCGCTGTAGACCAACATAAATTTAGGCTAATGGCACCAGTGCTGCTCAGAAATCTGCAGTCTGAGAAGACAATTCACAAATGCAAGGGGAAAAGACACAACAATGCTGTAAGTGAATATCAGAGACTTATCTATTATAAAGAACGTTCCTAGATGTAGAAAGCGACCGAAATTGGTAATTCTACTTACGATGTTTTAAAAGAATTAACTGATATGGTAAAATAAACCAAGTCTGCTTTTCTTCATGGTTACGTGACGTTACGTATATATCTCTTTTGTATTTTTATTCATCCATGCCTTTCGTTTAAGCACTCACTCAAGCTAAACAGGTCTCTGCTGCCAAGTCATTATCACTTGTCATCGATGAAGGGTGAAAAACAAAGGAAAGGGTATTCACTTTCTTTTTCCTGATGGCGGATTTAAGGAGTGGGGATGCATAGCAAAAGCGCATTCTTACGCAACTTTGGTAAAAATAAACGTACGTTTATACCGTAACAGCGTTGCGTACGTGGATTACGACTCTAGAATCATATTGATATACTAAGAAGGACAACCAAATCAGCATCCGCTGAAAAGTGGATAGTAGCACGAGGAGATTTATTTTTACTTTCCAGACATTAATGCAGACTCTAGAAAATTCGAAGCCCAAGGGCCAGTTACAATCGAGTCTGCACAATTCGAAGGATGTAAGAAAAAGTTAGAACAATTAATTCTATTTAACTCTCCTTTATTCCAGATGGAATCAGGAAAAATCTAAATAAAATTTCGACTTTTTTTCTATTGTATTCCCAGTTTTCTTACATGTTATGTCCTTTTGTATTTGAAACGGAAGGCACGCACAAATCTTCAAAAATACATAAATTCAGCTTCATTCATTTTTTCAATACTGAACAAACTGTTACGAATGGATGCATTTTGTGAACTAAATTTCTTATAAACCACCTTATGTCTTTGGATTTAGCGTGTCACTTCTTATTTGTATCTGTGACTTCGGTTCCCAGACTAACCGTTAATGATTTAGCGTTCCGTTAAGCTATAACCTCCGACAAATACCCTTGCTACCCTGCACTGAGTAAGCCAATTCCATAAGCTTTCAGCAAGAGGCGGGAACTCGCCTCGCCGGTCTGCTTGCTCCCGCCTTTTAACAATTATCAGCAACATTATCTTTCTGCTCGATGATCGTTTGCAGCATGGATAGTGGAATCCCGAAACAATTCGTCACCTACTACTTCTCGAAGCATTCCACAGCGTCGAAACTCGTTTCTGCTTTACGAAAGTCGAAAACTTCCTGGAAGGTATTCTGACGTGAAAACGTCTAGTTTCTCCTTGGTCGGAGTTTCTTATATGACAAAATGGCGTCAGATTTGAATCACTATTAATTACGAGACCGACAGTGCGCAAACAAAGGTTAAGTCCACGTGGTTGTCGCTTATTGCCTGTGTTGGCATATGCGGGTCATTGTTAGGAATCATCTTTGTGTAAAGTTGTAAACTGGTGTAGCTGTAAGCTAGGATTCTCATTCGTGAGTCATTGCGATGAACAGCTTAGGGAGCGCCGCTAGGAGTAACAGAAAATAAAAATATTCGCCGGAATATAAACGAAAATCTATATTGAGTTTAAACCTACGACACAAAGGGAGAGTTCGTCTCAGGACTTGTAAATATGCTCTAAATTACAGAAAACGCGAGAAAAGCCTAAAAAGGGCAGCGCTGAGAGAAGGCGACAGCTCCCTCAGAGTCGGAAAAAAAGGAAGAAATTGCGCAACGCGATAACGTACTCAAAGGCTATATCGTACCCCAGCCACTGAAAAGTCCAAAATTGTGAGTGTGACCACTGTAATAAAGATATTGATAACTTAATTTCATATTAATATGAAACACATGTTACGATTTTATCCCGACGTTTTCACGAAAAATCTACGGCGCAGACCTGAACTGCACACACAGAAATTTATTTGCAACGGATTAATAATATGCTGTGGTATTTCGTGCACTGTTAAAACAACTGATGAAACAGACAGAATTATCTGGTGTAAGCTAGGCGTTGACTTTTAATTATAGAATGTCTGCGGGTCGTTTTGATATGACAGTCGCCTCGATTAGTGAAGAAGTTGCTTCGGTTTTCTCGAGGCATTTGGGAACAGGTTGAAACAAACGATTAACAACCGTCGACTGCATACAGTCGCAAAGGCTGATTTCAAATGTCTTTGGTAACTGTAAAGCTACTTCACCTGGGTAGGGGGGACAGCTACTAGTCGGAGGTAAACACTTCCCCCTCACAGCGTTCTAATGTTGCCGGCTACACTATGCCACTCAGCGTCCGATGTAAACACAGCCGACAACAGAAAGTGCTCTAAGACCACTAGCTGGACTATGGAGCAGGAAACGGCCGGGGTCCCCGGTGGTCTAGTGGTAAGGGGGTCTGGAACGTTCCAGCGCCTCGGCTGGGGCTATTCGCCCCAGCCGGGCCGGGGTTCAATCCCCGGCCGGCGCTGGAATTTTCAGACTTCCGAACACTAGCCTCCACCTCTGCCCTGGCATGTGGCGCATGCCGGGCACCCCCGTGGGGTCCGTGCTTCGGATCCCACGTGGAGATCACTCCCACAATATAAAATATACCTCATTATGCTGCTGCAATCACTTATTTTAAATTTTAATACGCACACTTTCTTCACCAGACCGCATCTGCATATATTTTCCAGGTACTTTCTACATATTATATCTCACTGTCAAAAGAAACAGCATAGTATCATGAACATTTGTAGGATTACAACAATGAAATAATATCCTTACTAAAAAAAACTAATACGTTTTATTTTCGTTTTTGTTCTAAATGCTGCTAAGATAACTACAAGAAATTGGAAGCTGTTTTGGTATTTAATAATCAGTAATTAGAAAAATAAATTTGGCTATAATACTGATACATATATTAGATATTTACTTAGTACATTCTCAGTGCAGGAACAGGATAAATTCTTTCAATGTCAAAAGAAATGCAAAATATTATATCAATTTTTTTTAATTATTCAAGAGTCAAAATGAGATTATGATATGACACAGGTCACTAATGAGGTACTCTCTTTCTTTGTATGAAAGAGGATAATTATCCTGGTTTTATGTGAGCTGAATGTTAAATTAAACAGATAACATTTAACATTTAAAAAACGAATTTCTTGACGATTTTTCTGACAGGTCTACATATTTCATATTATATTTCTGACGGTAGTTAGCTGACATCCTCTCAGGCTCAGCTTTATATGAAAGTATCTTGCAGGTCAGAAAATAAATTTTATTACTACCTCTACAGATTCAGTTGGTCTATTGTTGTTGTACTATTGTTGCATTGCGAGAGAGAGACTGCTACTATAGCTGTTTTCTTTTTCTATTAAATTCCGTGCCATATCTCCATTCTAACTGCTAAAAGGCGTGGATAAAACTTTTAGCAATACTATTTCCTTTTCACCACATCGCTGCTAGGTGTCGCTACTGGTCCCTCACACAGTCAGTTGTCTGTAGCGCAGGGCTTGGCTACCAGTGGGCTCTAGCGGACCTGGCGACGACTCACTCTGCCGGGATTTGCTGCTTCATTCCTGAACGAGTACGCGGGCTGAAATACCCGCTAAATCCTCACACTAAACGAGAAGCGTAATAGCACCAATACCAAATAAGGCAACTCGTGGTCAGTGCGAATATTTTCAAACCACCACTATGATAACTCCTAGCTGAAAATACTGATACAAACTATTTGCAGAGGAATGGAGCACCTTACAGAAGCTGATTTAGAGGAAAATCAATTTGGAGGGAACAGCACCTATATTTATAACATCTTTCGATACAGAAAAAACTTTTGACGATGTTGACCAGAATATACAGTTTGAATTTAAGATGCAACCAGGAATAAAATATAGCGAGCGAAGCATTACTTAGAACTCCACCAGAAACGAGACAGCAGCTGTACGAGTTGAAGGACATGAAAGAAAGGAAATACGTGACAAGTGAGTGAGACAGGATTCCAGTCCATTCCCTGATGTTATTCATTCTTTATACAGGGTGTTTCACAAATCATGCTTAACACTACTCAGGGCTGTTCAGGGGACGTAACTGATGAAGTTTTACATAGGAATCTACTTCTGAAAACGTCATCCAGCGACGCTACAGAGCGTCAAAGTTATAGATACCGGTGCCTACAAAAATAGAGGGATCCCACGAAGATGTTACAACCTTTCTAAGATGATGCAGATGGAAAAATGCATAAATTTGAGATTATGTCCTTGTACCGGAAAATTATAACAGAGAACCTTTCTGTTACCTCAGTATGTACCGTTATCGTTGTTGCTAAGATGTAGGACAGGAAACTTTCAGGTGTGGTGGTACGGAACGAGAGAAGAAAACAATGTGCAGTACACATAGGCTGTTAAATGCATACATCAGGAACCATGAGCACTTGTTCATCTTCGCTAGCGTTCTTTGTAGGAACTATATCGCTTCTGTCCGATATTTTGAGAATGATACAATTATTTTTTCCTAAAACCTAGCAGCTGAATAGTGCTTGAAACGATATAAATGGTACTTATGATTTATGGTATGGAGACAGAAACGGTAGTTCACTTTAATGATAACAATATACAGCAAAATTCAGTAATGTTTCTGCAAAATGCCATAACACCCAAATCCTGAAATATAATCGGATATTTCGAATGTGGTACGACACCAGCTGTACGGTTTACTGGACAGATACAGAGTTTTCCGAAATTCTAGCACTTTTAGAGAGAACTAAGCGACCACATTTTTAATTTGAACCCCCGTACGGAAACGTATACTTTCCGTGCTACAGCCGTTTGAATACATGTTTGCTAGGTGGGTATGCAACAGGGTAGCCATCGTGGGATGGCGGAAGGGGTGGGGGAAGATGCTTACTTCGGATGTCATTCACCGTCAGCCCTGCCACTCTGACAAGGTTCGTGCGTCACTCAAGTGTCTCTCAGTATTAGAGAAATATTGCGGAGTGCACTTTTGCCGAATACACCGATATGATCCTACTGTATGGCGAAGTTCGTCGCCTTTATCAAGCTCGTTCTCAGCAGCGTCCAACTTCACGGCATACGCTTTTCGCCACAACTGCGCAACGACTTTGAGATAATGGTGCGTTCACCGTCAGCAGGGGTGACTGCAGTGCTACAAAGAGACGCAGCGCACCTAAGTTTCAAAAGGCCGTATTGTAAAGAAGAGTGTTTCTGAAAACTTATCAAGTTTCCTTTCAGTGAGTGGAATTGTGGAACTATCGATGTACTGGGTCACAGCTAATGACTTACTTGTACAAGTGGTCGCGTTACTAACATGTTTTCCGACGGCTGTAGCGAGGAAACGGTGAGTTACAGGAGATGGGTTCCAATTCAGAATACGAGTATTGTGTACTCATTCCCCATCTACACTTATCAAGTTTCCTTTCAGTGAGTGGAATTGTGGAACTATCGATGTACTGGGTCACAGCTAATGACTTACTTGTACAAGTGGTCGCGTTACTAACATGTTTTCCGACGGCTGTAGCGAGGAAACGGTGCGTTACAGGAGATGGGTTCCAATTCAGAATACGAGTATTGTGTACTCATTCCCCATCTACACTAGGAGTTTGTAACGGAAATTTCGGAACATCGTGCATGTTTCCGGTATATTGTACAGTTGTTGTTCCACCATAATAGAAATTTCGAATACATTTCATAATTTCTGAGAGCTCACAAGGCGCGACTACCGTGTCCGCAGTATAAAACCCAGGGGGCCTCTTGCGTACGGGGGCTCTGACGCCCACGAGAACAACTGTAGGTAGAGAGCGCAACACAGCTTCTTTGATGGACATTTCACTCTAATGCTGCCAGATGTCTCTATTTTTAGAGGTATCTTGAACAGCCTCGCACCAGCTTTAAGCTCAAAGCCGAATGTCCCAAATTCTGGCCACTGCTAACATTCTGAAATACACTATCCGATCAAAAGTATCCAGACATCTGGTAGTGGACTTCAATATGCGGTATGACCACCTTTTGCCATTACGAGGGGTTAACCTCTGCTGGGAACGCTTTCAGTGTAGACGATATTTTATGCATCACACATGTTGAGAGTTTCATCTGTGTGTACGCACGTGACAGTACACTGGCCAACAAGATCTCCACCTCTCTCCCCAATTTTGGAGCTATATGGGATTCTCCTTGCAACCAGGTCGAGATTTTGACGATGTAACAAATCAATTGAACTGAATATGGTACGACATCCGTCAGGAGGACATCCACCAACTTTATCAATGAAAATCAAGTCGAATAGCTGCTTCCTTAAGGGCCAGAGGTGGACCAACGCGTTATGACTTTCTCCTGAATGAGTCACCCAATTTAACAGCAATTGTTATCATTTGTTTGCCTTTACACGTACATCACATCTAACAATTTCCTTCACTCTGGGATAATTTATTGGTGGTACTGTTTAGAGTGTAAATATGCAGGGTGTATCAAAAAGGATCAACCGATTTTTTTTAAAAAAGTAACTATTATGTTATTCGACATATGTACGTGAATAGCGTACTGCTGGAAAGAGCAAACCCTACGGCTTTACATGGTTACCGCTTGGCAGCAGCACTGTCCGACCATTTCAGTCCTAGTAAAAATGGTGTCGCGGCGACAGGAAGCGTTTTGTGTTCTGCACTTTGCGCAGTGTGGGCAGTAATAAGTGTTCGACGTGACTTTCGTACAAGGTACGATGATGATCCTCCTACAGCACAGAGCATTAGATGATAGCATCAACGATTAAGAGAAAGAGAAGGTTTGCGGAAAGGCGAATCGCCGGGCCGTCCCCGAATGCCTGACACAGACGTCAAACGCATCCGCCACAGTTTCACGAGGGGTTCGCAGAAATCCGTTCGCCGTGCAGCTCGAGAGCTCAGCACGTCCCCGATGTCCGTCTGGCGTCTCTGCGTCGACGTTTATGCATCAAACAATATTAAATTCAGCTAATGCGAGCTGTTCGTGAGGGCGATAACATCGTGTGAAGTTCCATAATTTCACTCTTGTCAAGGTGGAGGATGGCCGTTTTCTCCCACAGTCAGTGTTTAGTGACGAGGCAACACTCCATTTACACAGAGAAGTGAACTGTCATAATGTGACAATATGAGGTACGGGACAACCACATGAAGGTGTACAACATAAAATAGACTCTCCTAAATTTAATGTATTTTGTACAGTTTAGAGGGAAAATGTGTATGATTCATATTTCTTTGCCGGAAACACTGTTACAGTAAGCATATATCTCGATATGCCTGAAAACTTTCTCTTCCCACATGAACGACTTCATTTTCCAATGCGATGGGGCACCGCGACAGTGGCATCTGGAAGTGTGGGAATTTCTAAATCAAACGATTGCTGAACGATGGATCGTTCACACTGGACTAAATCACTCACCCCTAGACTACTAGACTCCAAGGTCACCGCACCCGACTATATGTGATTATATATGTATGGTTTTGTAAGAGACTCTTTATGTACCTACATTACCAACAGCAATAAATGAACTGAGACATCGCATAACAGCACCTGTGGAAACTGTAACTCCAGACATGCTTGCTGCAGTGTTGGTACAATTTGAACACCGCATTGACATGTTCCGTGCATCTCAACGATGCATATTGAACACCAATGAAAAGGATGAAAATAGCTTTTTTAGTTTTCGTACATCAAAGGACAAAATTCATTGTATTCATTGTATATGTTTCTTAGTTCCAGAAATATAGACGGCCCAGGTCGGATGATTGTTTTTGATACACCACGTATAGATAATGCACTTCAAAACCTCACAATAATTAGGCCACTACCAAGATGGGAGACAACAAGTAGTCACACATGCGTCTTTGCATGTGTTGGATAAAAAGTGGTAGCACAATGCCATAACATGACGGATGTGAGTCATTCGGTACGCACACTTTCTGTTGCTGACAGATGGTGGGCTGAAGTAGTAAAGTCATCAGCACAAGTCGTGTTTGAGTCAGTTGCAGTGTGTACTCTCTCTGAGTTGGAGAGGCTAGCTCGAGTGCCTAAATAGTATGTTTGGGAAACACGAAAAAGGTGCTTGGGTGCAGACTGCAAGGGCACGTGGTCGGAGCGCGCAACAATCTTTCCTTCCAGCGCTGCATTCTACCAACTTACACGACGCCAAACGACGAGCCCTGTGCAGGAGCACCGCATACGTGGCAGCGGGACATACTGGGACATCCACCGTATTCATCCGGTAGAGTCCCCCCAATTATGGCCTGATCACCCAAATGAACGAAGTATTTCGTGGCACGTCTTACAGCAAATGATAAGGCACCATATGGCGGTCCTAGCGAGACATCATCACAGATGGATGCACTGACAGTGTATGACATCTTTCATGTGGGTGTGGAAAGTGATCGAGACGCGAGACGGAAATGTGATCAAGTGTATTTTAGTCAAAGAAGACTGACATGAATTATAGCCAAACTGCCACTACTTTTCATTCACCTCCATGTATATTAGCATACCCGTTTATTTTTACTCATAAAAATTTGTCAGTAATCTTGTATGAAATGTTTTCACAATTTTGGTTTGTTTTCTAGATGTATAGCAATTCGGTAAGAAAAATGGAAGAGTTTGATTTTTACTTACAATACTGCTCTGGCTGCACATTTTTCTGGGATCGGAACTGATGCCCTTAGCGTGAATGTACTTTGGCTTACACCACAGCACATTTACGTGACGCAAAATACGACGAAATACTCTGCCAATACAGTTCGATTACCGTCTCGTAACTGTTGGACCTGGTGGTCTACCGGCACAGCGCGTGCCTGCAAATCGAGAATCTCGGGATCGAATCCCAGATGAACAAATAAATTTTTCTGTCTGCTTTTAATACAGCCTTCACCTCTCAATGATATGAGGAGTCGGTAGAAACAACATGTGGTGCGGATTCCACGTTAAACTGCCGATTCCCTTTCCCCGGTTGGACAACTGGAGTACGTTAATGATAAGCATGTCTTCAAAGTGCCGTCCAATTGAAAGACTTAAACGAGGGCACTGAAATACGCGAAATTTATTAGTATTATTACACTGTCCAGTCGCAGTAATCTGACCACGTGTTAAAATACCGAATAAACACCTTCTGCAGCACGAGACGCACAGGAATAGAGTCAATGATGTAACGACAGTCATAAGAAGCCATTCCGACACCAGTACTTGTCATGCTGCGATAGAATTCTATCGATTGAGGATCCGTGGCACAAACTACTCGATCGAGGTGACCTTTCAGATTCTCGATTGGGTTTAAAGGCGGAAAATTTGGTGGTGAGGGCAGTACGGTAAATTCATCCTAGAGCTTTCAGAACCACGCACATACACTGCGAGCTATGTTACACGTGCATCTAGGGGTGGATATGGTCCCCAAGGATAGGTGCGTACTAGGGTTGATCCATTGTGCCTTTCAGAACAACGAGATCACCCAGGTAGTGCCACTAAAACATTGCCCACACCATAACACTCCCTCAGGGTTGCAGGGCGTTTGCTTTCAATCTGTCCGATGGAGCACAAAATGTGATGAATATGGAGAGGCCACCTGTAGCACTCAGTGGACTTTCAGTTGTGGTACCGGCGTGCAAATGCAAGCTTTCAACGCCAATGAAGATCAGTCAGCGTGGGTGCAGGGACCAGGTGCCCACTGCGGAAGCCCATAAGTTGTTGAGGAAACATTGGTGGCAGCCCTCGGTTCGCCTGGGCTGTCAGCTGCACAAAAGTTGCACGTCTTCTCGCCAGCACACACATCTGCAGCTATCGTTCACCTGTGTCGCCTACTGCCCGTAGTCCAACACACTTGCCTTGGAGCCGGATTAGAATACCGAGATTTTGCCACTCACGGTTTACTTTACATACAGTGGCATGTGAAAAGATTACAGATTTTGCCGTTTCGGAAATGCTTCCACCCTTGGGAAGAAAGCCAACGATTATGCCCTGTTGGACGTCACATAAATCGCCCCTTTTATGCATTATGACAACGACTTCACTGTTTCCAGCCTCCTCCCCCCACCCCCAATCATCACCTACTAATGCTATCTCCTGGAGTCTATGGGTTATTACACGTTGACCTCGAAAATAGGAGTTGGTCATATTAATATGACTGGATCTATTATTATTATTATTGAAACTTCCTGGCAGATTGAAAATGGGTGCCGCACCGAGACTCGAACTCGGGACCCTTGCCTTTCGCGGGCAAGTGCTCTACCAACTGAGCCACTCCAGCACGACTCACGCCCTGTCCTCACAGCTTTACCAGTGCCTCGTCTCCTACCTTCCAAACTTTACAGAAGCTCTCCTGCGAACCTATTATTGTTATTATTTCGTTGTTGTTCAGTTGCCTACAGTAATTTACTTGCTACAGTAAAATTTTCTTTGCCTTTGCTGGAGTTGTCTTTCAAGTTTGCAGGGTCCGGCGCTACTGGACTGCGATATTACTGTTATTTCAAAATGTGCCGTTTGTTACTTTTAAAACTAACAAGGAGAGCCCCCAGCGGTGGGATCGACTTTTTGAATCCAAATAAGCCGTAGTGCAACTTAAGATCCCTGCATCCAGGTGGCCCTCGGATTGAAAGTAACTGACGGAAAAGATTTCAAAATTTTGCCTGGTGCTACATAGCGTGAAGGAAGTCGTATTCCACAGTCTGGTTACGTGTCATAATGGTTACGATAGAAGCTTAACCATGCCTCGTCAGGTGCAGTAAATTTTTTTAAAATCTTTATCGAAATGACTTTGATGTTTATTTGTACTCTATTTATTGGTTTAAATGTAATTTCTTTCGTTCTATTCTTTTGTCACATCGTTTTAGTCACCGTATGAACTTTTCCATTAGTTTAATTTTTCTTTATGTCATTCTTCTTCCAATCGGAATTTTTGTGAATGTGTAATTTATTATACCTATCTGTTGACTATTGAATTACTTCAAAACTCCGATAAATTAATTAAAAAACAAAAGACGAAATAATCTATTTATATTGACTGTGCATTAATGTGAAAAACGTTTTTCTTTGGGAGACGTGCCTTTTTTGCATGGTAATCGACATACAAATATTTAAAACATAACATAAAATCTTTGTGCACTATGGAAATTATAGTGTAGATGAGGACATAAATGAGAGAATGTTTTCTAAGTAAAATAAAATTCAAGCAAAGTGAGAAATCGATGTAATGTACACAATAACGTAGACGAAAATACAGGGTAATAAAAACAGGAGACATTAAATCGGAATTGATACATGAAGATAATTAAAAGTTCACAAACAAATATTTCCAGTGGAGAAGGGATGATAAGAAGAAAAACTAGACCAAATGAAGAAGTTCATATCACTATTGAATCACGTGACCCAGGAGTGGAACTAAAAAAATATATATATATTTACATCAGTTGAAGGAATATGATTATCAATGTCACTTCGATAAAGACCTAAAATAGATTTATTTCTCTGGTGAGATTCGAACCCACAACCTCATGCATGTGAAGCTAGTATCCTTTCAATTATCCTCATAACCAACTTATGTCATTCGGCTTTCTTCATACTATCGAGTCTCACACAAAATTCCGAATTTCTTTTCTCGTCACTTCCTCGCTAACGTCGACTCACCAGGATGAATGGCTGCAGTGTGCGATACTTGGATGCTTAACCTACATAACCGTATAGATGGTTCAAAAAGTCGATCCTACCGCTGGAGATATCTCCTTGTAAGGCATGACGAAAGAGGGCCGCCGTTTCATTATATACCCTGATATGGTGGTGGATACACATTTAGTAGTGTAGCAATACTAACACAATCGGTCTGAAACCTGCACGATCTAAGCAACAAGGAACGACTTCATACTTAGTCCAAAGGAAAATCTCCAGAATTACTAGAAAACTTATGGCCAATGCAACGAGTCCCCTGCAGTCATTTAGTCCGCGGCGACTGCTGAGAACCTTCAGAGCAGTCATTAGGATTCGCACTCGACTACTTCGATGTTACATGTTCGGTGTCCTACTCTATGGAGCTGAGTCATGGACTGTATTAAGCATTTGAAATGCGATCGTATCGAAAAATATTAAGGATACCATCGACAGAGGGGTAAAATACAGGGAGCGAAAGGATATTTACAATTTGTACAGAAACCAGATGGCAATTATTAGAGTCGAGGGGCATGAAAGGGAAGCAGTGGTTGGAAAAGGAGTGAGACAGGGTTGTAGCCTCTCCCGATGTTATTCAATCTGTATATTGAGCAAACAGTGGAGGAAACAAAAGAAAAATTTGGAGTAGGTATTAAAATTCATGGAGAAGAAGTAAAAACTTTGAGGTTCGCCGATGAAATAGTAATTCTGTCAGAGACGGCAAAGGACTTGGAAGAGCAGTTGAACGGAATGGACAGTGTCTTGAAAAGAGGATATAAGATGAACATCAAATAAAGCAAAACGAGGATAATGGAATGTAGTCAAATTAAATCGGGTGATGCTGAGGGGATTAGATTAGGAAATGAGACACTTAAAGTAGTAAAGGAGTTTTGCTATTTAGGAAGTAAAATAACTGATGATGGTCGAAGTAGAGAGGATATAAAATGTAGACTGACAATGGCAAGGAAAGCGTTTCTGAAGAAGAGAAATTTGTTAATATCGAATATAGATTTATGTATCAGGAAGTCGTTTCTCCGAGTATTTGTTTGGAGTGTAGCCATGTATGAAAGTGAAACATGGACGATAACTAGTTTGGACAAGAAGAGAATAGAAGCTTTCGAAATGTGATGCTACAGAAGAATGCTGAAGATTAGATGGGTAGATCACGTAACTAATGAGGAGGTATTGAATAGGATTGGAGAGAAGAGAAGTTTGTGACACAACTTGACTAGAAGAAGGGATCGGTTGGTAGGACATGTTTGGAGGCATCAAGGGATCACAAATTTAGCATTGGAGGGCAGCGTGCAGGGTAAAAATCGTAGAGGGAGACCAAGAGATGAATACACTAAGCAGATTCAGAAGGATGTAGGTTGCAGTAGGTACTGGGAGATGAAGCAGCTTTCACAGGATAGAGTAGCATGGAGAGCTGCATCACACCAGTCTCAGGACTGAAGACAACAACAACACCATCGAAAGATATAGTCAAAAATATGGCGGTACGAAAATTCAGAAATTCTCAACAGCATCCACATAGCAAAACTCGATTGTTTTGGTAGCGCAATTCCGCAACAATAAATAAAACTTGTTGAAATTAATAATTCAATGAAACATTAATGGCCGGCCATTGTGGACGAGCTGTTCTAGGCACTTCAGTCTCGAACCGCGCGACCGCTACGGGCGTGTGTGTGTGTGTGTGTGTGTGTGTGTGTGTGTGTGTGTGTGTGTGATGTCCTTAGGTTAGTTAGAACTACTTAAACCTAAGTTCTAAGGGACTGACGACCTCAGATGTTAAGTCCCATTTCTTTGAAAGATTAATGGCATACGTGACACATGACGCACAGGATTATCCAGGATAAATAACTCAGACCAGCAGTTTGGGTTCAGCACTGAATCAATGGTCTGAAAAACCATGGACGGACAACAGATCATGCTGTCGATCGACAGTGTTACTGGAAGACGAGGCACTTTAGAGAGGAAGAATGACAAGGCAGAGAATGTTTAAAAATTAGATAAATGCTCACCATTAAATCTAATAGTCCACTCATATAATCGCGCTAGCTGCCATTAAAATTAATCTGCAATTGGCATACAGTTAAAATTTTTTGAACCTAGTGCTGTTAAAAGCATTCATGTTAACACTTATTTTGATCCATGTACGTATTTTTTGAGACATCCATTGTACGAGGACGTACAGAAAAGTAATGTTGACATGTTTTGAGTGAAAAGTCACAAAGATTTTTAAATAAAACAAACTTCATGAACATTCTGCATCGGTATTCTTCACGTCAATAAATTTAGTTTTCAACACACTCACCCTCGGAACCAGCACAATTTCCCCAACTAGATACTATTTTGTTGACACCGTCACAGTATATTGTTTGACTATGTTAACAGAGCCACAACCTTACCTCTTCTTGCACCGCTTGAAATAATTGAAGTGCTCGAAGGTTTTCTTAGTTTTGCACATAGACGAAAATCGAGACTGTGTGTAGGATGATCGACGGCAGTGAACCAAGGACGTCGGCTTGCTGCAGATGCCGCAGCGATCGTGTGTAGTTTGGCACTGCCGTGCTCAAGGAGAGAGTGCTCCACATGCGGACGAAGTCTTCGAATTCGTGCTTTTAGTGTTGTGAGCTCTTTCTCACTCCCAACGTAGTCACGTCACACACCGCTATCTAACGCGGTACGAAGCAGAGGGCTGCAGATATCCATAGTAAAGATGTAGAATGTTACTGACTTCAAATAAAACAGACCGAGTCATTATCTTCTCAGCACGCCGTCGTGTTATAAGCACAAAAATCAAAAAAATTGTTTCCGAGCAAAGTATGCTGTATTTTTAAGTGAAGATCTTTGTAAGGTACATCTGTGGTAAACGTTATGCTTGTGATATATGGTGACAATTCGTATTTATATTTACAATGGAAAGAGATTGACCAGTGGCCAACAGACAACTAAAACGCAAGTTGCTAGATGGATATTAACTGCAATAGTGCTCACGCTGCCACGGTAAGTAGGTGTTTTGGTTTCGCGATACATGTCGCCGTTTAACTGCCGCTCGTGGCGATACATTAAAGAGTGCTCTGTCTTATTGTCAAAGAGCCAGTACCCAGATTCAATCTAAAGAAATAAAGACGCGAATTCTGTGCGCCACATTTTCAGATGTCCCTCAAACGGTTCCAAAACTAGTTAACTCGAATTAAAAAAAATTCAAAAAGGGAGTTGTGTCAGTTTTCCACATTTATGTTCAGTATACATTCACAGGCAGTTGAACAGTGGTTCCCAGCCTTTCTTAGGCCGTTGCTCCTGAGTGCCATCAGACATTTGCCAGTACCCCCTGTCTCCCCCCCCCCCCCCCGTCCCTGAGGTCTGTGGCCTTCCCTCCCCCTCCCCCACATTATCACTAACTTTGGCACATAAATAAACTGTACAGTGATCAACTTTTCTAGGAACACTTTCATTTTTAAAATCATGAGAGGTGGAGGGTATTGTGTAGGGGGGAAGGTGATATTAGACTGAATGACGAAGGAATTCGTGATGCATTTCAAGGGCTAGCCACAATTACTTCTCAGATAAGAAAGCTAACTATCCAAAATAAGGATAAACACTTGTTCCAAACGCTTCTCTTGCTCAACCACTCTACAGTACGGTACTTGCTTGATCTGCACGTTGCAACCTCAATTAAAATCAACCGAGCAAAAATGTGTGCACTTACTGTTCATAAATCACTTGATTGTTACGCTCCTTGCTTCTGAAATATAAGACTTCAGGCTTTTAAATCTTGGTATCCGAACACAACATGTGAAGCTATTATCCTTTCCATTACACCTCACAACCAACTAACGTCACTCAGCTTTCTTAATGCTACGGAGTGTCACACAAAATTCAGAATTTCTTTTCTCGTCAGTTACTCGCAAACGTGGAGCCACCATTTTGAGTGGCTGCAGTGTCTTAACCTACATAACCGTACAGATGGTTTCAGACCAAGTGTTACTTGCAGAGCAGTAGGATAACGAGCTATCGGCCTGGCAATTGAGTTTGAGTTTGGCCGAAGCAACTTTAGGCACGAAGGGGATAATGATGTGTCCCTCCGAGAATAATTTCGCGTGGGCTGTAAGCGGCGCACAGCTCAGCGTTTACATAGTTTGCCAATTACATCTCACACAGGGAATATTATTATTAAGCCCAGTTCCCACAGCAGCGAATGGAAGCGAACTCAAGCGTACGAACATTTGCAGACCACTTGCCTGTATTCATTACCTTTCGTCTAAGAGGTCTGTTTAAAAAAATCCGGAACTTTGTCCACAAAAATTTTCTACGCATACCTTCACATATTTGTATATGATCACCCCCACGACTGATAAACCGTTTCCACTTCTGGGAGCAGACTTGGTTCACCTTTCGCTGGACCGTGCGTCTATCGTTACAAATCTTCGTCCTCTCAACTTGGTTTTCAACTTTGAAAATAATTGTCTGCAAGGGCCAAGCTGACCTGACAAGCTATTTTATATGTTGATCGTTCAGAACATTTCCCTACACATTGTGAAGATTGAACCTTCATGTCAACGTCATAACTGCAGACCCACGTCTCATCACCAGTTATAATTTTCTTAAGGAACATCTCGTTCTCATTTGGGTGATCCTAAGGCTCTTCTCAGATTGGGAGGTGGAGGTCTTTCTGCTCTTAACTCGTGAGCCGTGGCACGAACTTGGCGGCAACACGATACATTCCAAGATGCTGTATTAGGATTTCACGATCCAACTGCAATGTTACATTCTTCTGCAATCTCTCGGACAGTCAGTCTTCGTTCAGCACGCACAGCATCGTTGACGTTCCTGACACAAGCGTTGCTGGCAGAAGTCGGAGGACGAGCGTCG
The DNA here is from genome assembly GCF_023897955.1 of Schistocerca gregaria. Lineage (NCBI taxonomy): Eukaryota > Metazoa > Arthropoda > Insecta > Orthoptera > Acrididae > Schistocerca > Schistocerca gregaria. The sequence continues at coordinate 517,577 of NW_026061759.1, forward strand.
TCTTTAGCTTCCGTCCGGCCGTTTTTAAACCGTGTGAACCATCCGTAACACGGAGTGCGGCTTAAGCACTCATCACCGTAGGCTTCCTGCATCATTTGGGGTGTCTCTGTAGAGGTGTTCTTGAGTTTAGCTCTTATGTTCCTATGGGACCAACTGCTGATGTCATCAGTCCCTAGGCTTGCACCACTTACACACACCCACGCCGAGGGAGGACTCTAACCTCCGACAGAGGGGAGCCACACGAACCGTGGCAAGGCCCCTAGACTGCGCAGCTACCCCGAGCGGCGGTTTTCTTGAGTTTCACGCAAAATTTATTGCAGGCGCATTGCTCCTCTAACTATACCCTCTCGAAGTTCGCCAACTGTGCGACACAACGTTCTAGTCAATACAGCACTGAACAATAAGCTAACAGACATACAACAGTGAAACTTCCCGCAGTTACACATTAAGCACACGCGCGTGCAGGGATGTCAACTGCATTTCGCCCCAACACGCCATTGGCGCGAAATTACGAACGTTCCCAATTTTTTTTAACACACCTCGTATATTCAAAATTTACGGTATGTTCTAGAAATTTGGCAAGTAAGCTTTCTCGGGATAGCTTATGTGTATCTTCAGGCATCTCCCAATTTCTTCAGCATCTCTGTTACATTCTCCTGTGAACCAAACAAACCTGTGCTGACTTTATTGTGAACAGTTCAATATCCCCTGCTACTCGTATATGGGACAGGTCCCACACCACGGAGCAATATTAGAGTATGGGTCGCACCAATAGTTCAAAAAAGATCATCTTTGTGCACTGATTATATTGCTCTTTAATTCTATCAATAAATTACAGTTCGCCACCACCTTTATCTTTGACTGACACGATGTGATGGTTCCATTTCTTACTTCGTTATCACCAATGTTAAGACTCTCGCTTTTCCCGTTTATGCTTCATCTCATCACTATTGTCTTTGATTTACTCTGACCCCTAATTCTACACTCATTATATTGTATATTTCATTCATCAGATCCTGTAGTAATTCACTTTCACTGACAACGATAATATTATCAGCAAACATTGTCACTGGTATCCTTTCAACCCGTATTTCAGTGCGAATCTTGAACCTCTCTCTTATTTTCTTCATTGCTTCTTTGATGCAAACATTGAACAGTATAGGCGAATAACTATATCAAAGTCTTACTCTCTTTTTAATCCTTGCACTTCGTTCTTGGTCTTCCACTCTTATTTCCTCTTGGGTCTTGTACTAATATATACCCGTCTCTGCCTAGAGCTATTTTCTTCACAACTTCGATCTTGCACCATTTTACATTGTCGAACGCTTATCTAGGTGTAGAAATCGTATGAACGCGTCTTGAGTTTTATTCAGTCCTGCTTCCATTCCGTATCCTTACAATGTGTTACACCGAGGTATTTGTGTGAGCTGACCGATTGAAAATGAGAGTTATTGATGCTGTAGTCATAGGATACTATGATTTTTCGTTTTGTGAACTGCACAATTTTAGGTTTTCGAACATCTAAAGCAAGCTGCAAAAACATCCGGAATTCTGTTTGAGTCTACGTACAAAAATGCATTGTTAGGAAAACAAAGTAAACCAAGGAGGGACAAAATATCAGTAACGAACAACGTAGAATCTCTGTGGCTAATCTGGATTAAACTGCTCCATCATCTTCAGCAACAACCAGGGCACAATCCAAGGAGGGATCTACACCCACATGGATATTGTGCAAATCATATCTAAGTGCCAGGCATAGGGTTTATCGAATCACCTTCACAATTGTCTATTATTCCAACTTCATGTTTTGAACTGCCCAAGGTGTGGCGAAGACTAAAACGAGTCTGTCACGGAAGACTGTATTGAATGTGATGTCTGCTCCCAACAGTGGCATGAAGAATGCACAGTTTACGAAGGTCATGGTGCATTTTCTTGTTATTGGTGTTAATGCGTACTCTTGCCAGATGATGCAGCTACGAGCAGTGTCATATATATGACATTTAAGGTTTGGGTTAAACGTTACTCAGCTGTATCTGATAAATGTTGTTCCTAAATAAATGAGCAATGGTTTGCTACTTGTTTGTTTTAACTTTCTCATCAACTAGAAATGACCGACTAAATACTAAGCGCATACTCCTTCGTGAGTTTCCCCTGCAAAGCAAATTAATGAAGTCGAATAGTCCGTAGGAAGAATTTTTGTAGTTTCATGACTTTAGGATGGCATGACTGTGATGAGCTAAGAGCGGCTGACAAAAAATAATTGTTTTATTTATAACCTTAATGTTGCAATTGAGAATGGCGTGTCCGGTTGAAGTTTCCACATTAACTGAGCAACGTTCAACGATGCGTTTTCCCTTTCAGAAGACGGAAAACGGCCGAAATATTTTCTCTAACGTTTTTTCAGTATGGTCGAAGCTGTGCGAACGACGGAAATTTTTGATAAATACGTAGGACAGTTCAAAAACCATCTAACTTCAGTGACTAATAAAAAACACCGTGGCCGGCCAATTGAACTGTCTCCTCCTTCGCTTAAAGCCGGCTCTCACGACATTACTCCTGATGGCCGACGTGTTGCAGTAGAACTGAATAGCAAAATAGCTGCAACAGGTAGTGGCACAGTCCATAACGTCGTCATTGACATGCTCAAGTACAGCGAAACAAGTCCAACGTGGGTCCCGAGAGAATTCACACAACACAAGGAAACAAAGAGTGCTATGAACGTGAAGGTGAACATTTTTCGAACGAGATTTTAACGTGTGATTAAACTTTCGTTCAAAATGGGGAACCCGACTCGAAAAGACAAGGAGTGAAATGGAAGCACACTAGTTCACCTGTCCGAAAGGAATTCAAACTCGAGCTTCAGCGAGGAAAGTGATGCTGGCCATCATTTGGATGCCAAAGTAGTTGTATTTTGGTGATTATTTGGAAGATCAGCGTACAGGATGCAGCGCTGACCACTCACACATAGTGATGAGCAAAGTAAAGCCGAAAACGAGAGGAAAGGGTCGCCAATGTCAAAGAAAAGACGTGATACTATTACACAACAACGCTCGCCCAAACATAGCGCAGCTGATCCAAGAAACCACTGGAAGGGAAAAGAAACAGTAATGGGTTGGGAGACTCTGCGTCATTATCGCTACAGTCCAGATTTGACTTTCGTGAATTTTCATTTTCATATTGCTGATATTATGGAGAATGGAAGCTGTCTGCATTGTACTTGACTGGTAAGAAAAACTTCAAAAGTCACCCTACTTGTAGAGCATTTATTGCTACCTGTTTGACCCGCTCAAGGACGCATCGCTTGGAAAGGATTCGGCGACAGCGAAGAAGTTAAAACAATTTCAGTTTTACTTACTTCATTCGCATTTATCGCCTTTCTCTTGCCCAGCAGTATTTCGCAAAGGACTGGCAAAAGCGCAAGTTGCAGCCGTATATAACGAGATCAATATACATTTGCCTTCTGAATATTACACCTGTAATGGGTCCAACCTAAGGCAGTTTAAAAAATCGCAGGTGACACTCGTGTACAAGAAGAGTAAAAGAAAGGATGTGCAAAATTACAGACATCGATTTTCTGCAGAATCCTAGAACGTATTCTGAATATGATTACAATAAATTTCCTAGACACCGAAAAGCTTACGTCCAGAAATCAGCACGGTTTTAGAAAGCTCGTGTGAATCGCAGCTTGCCCTTTTCGCACATTATATACTGCGAACCACGGATGAAGGGTCCCAAGCACATTGCACTCTCCTATATTTGAGAAAAGCCTTTGGCACGGTGCTCCACTGCACACTGTTAACCAAGGGCCTCGTATGAGCATACGGAGTCGGTTCCCAGATATGAGAGCGGCTTAAAGTCTACAACAGATACCAGTACGTTCTCGACAGCGAGCGTTGATCAGACACAAGGGTATCATCAGGAGTGTCCCAGGAAGTGTGACAGCTGTTATACTGTATAGACATAAATGAGGTGACAGGCAGAGTGAACAGTAGTCTGCGGCTGTTGATGATGCTGTCGTGTACGGGAGAGTGTCGTCATTGAGTCACTGTAGGGGGATACGATTAACGGGAAGCGCGGACAACTGAGAAACGCGCAGGAGTCAGTGAGGTACTGAGCCATGCCGACGTCGGTGCCTTAGTTAGCTGCGCTACGTTTTTCGATTGAGGACCCAGGATACGAAGAGCTTCATCGAGGTGGTCCCACATATTCTCGATTCCGTTAAGTCCGGGAAGCCTGGTGGTCGACGGAGTACAGCAAACTCATCCTGGTGCTTTTCCCACTGCAAGCTGTGTCACAGATTTAGTTGTTCTGCTGGTAGATTCCGAGGGAAAAAAGACTCGATGTAGGTGTGGCAACGGTTCCGACCGATATTTCTGCTCATCCACTGTGCCTTCCAGAACGACGGGAGTGTCACGATAACGTTTGTGAGATCGTAACGATCCTTCCTCCTGTCCTAACCCTGCCACCGACTGTTGCAGGGTGTTCACTTTCAGGTGAATCGCGCCCTACACGCCAACGTCTGTCTGTCACTTGGAAAGCCCGCAGGTCACCGTTCAGTGGACGCCCAGTCGCAGAACTGGCGTGAAAATTCCAGCCTTCGTCGCGGACGAACAGCAGTCAGCATAGGTGTGTGGACCAGGAGTCTGCTGTGGAGACCTACACATAGCATTTTTCGCTGAGTGGTCTTAGAGGAGACACTGTCGGTAGGCTCTTCGGTTCACGTGCATGGTCAGTTGCTCAGCAGTTGCACGTTATTCACCTGCGGTCTCCTTTAACTCCTGTCCTCTGTGGACCGTTGGGCACCACAACGGCCTCAGCGTCGGCTCTCGACAGCGCCATGCGCGGAGTGCTTTAAATATGGCAACACGCCAACATTTTACGAACTCTGCCGTTTCGAAAATGCATCCACCTGTGGCCCGAAAGGCAATGATCACGTCCTTTTGGATGTCACATAAGTGGCTGAGTTTCCGCGTTACGCATACCCTACACATTAGCGTCGGACACAGGCGGTGGTCACGTTAATGTGACTGGAGCGTGTGGTTAGAAAAAGGAAAGGAAAAGGAAACAGAAAGGGGAAAGGATGGTAAGCGGTGCCAGGAGCACCGGAAATGTGGTAATTATACGAATTGCCTGTACAGGAACTCCGAACGGAATAGGAGCAGCGGCAGTTTAAAAATTGTAAATGGTAGAATCACGGCTCAACAGTAAGTTTCTCGCCCAACCTGACGAAACAGATGTGTAGATTGAGAAACGAATGCATAACTGCTGGGAAACAGTCTGCGGTGAGTAGACAGTGCCTTTTTTCGGAGGGTTTAAAGAGCAATTTCAAGATTTGCGAGATAAAGGTTTAGATTACGTCGCAAGTATAACGAATTATGAGAAAGACGGCAGTAGTTCAGGGATTCGGCAGCACGAAGATATTTTGAAAGTGACTGAAGTTTTTAAGGAGACATAATAACCCTGTTCCTGACAAATGAATCCTGGTGATCAGTTAAGAAGAAGGGGAGAAAATGTTTGAAAATAAAGCTCTTCTTATGGACGGACATTTCAGAGGTGTTCGAAACAACTTGTCGATACCTGAAGCACGGAAGACTAGCTTTTTTACCAGAGGAAAGTCAAAATAATTGTGAAATATTTTTTCTCAACCGAGAAATGTCATAACTTGGTTGTCATTTAAAACTGCATTGCTTTACTTCGAAATGGCTGCAAATTAAGCTATGAAAACAGTGTTATCCGAGACATTTATTTTCCAGTTGTAATTTTCATTTCAAGCAATGCCTGTGGAAGACATACAAGAACTGAGATTAGTGGAGCAATACAGGGATGAAGAAGTAGTTCGTTTGTCTTGCCGCACGTGTGCTGTAGAGTCCATCTTCCACCGGACTGCCTTGATGAAGCATGGAGAGTAACAGCGTAGCAAGTGCCCAGTGGCGTAGACTATTTAATCAGTCAATAGATGGAAAATGCTAGTACACAACCTGAAATGTGGAATTGGTGAAGACAGACAGTCGACCGAAATATTTCGAAATAAATTCACTCTTAGGTTGGCTTCAGTTGCGTTAGATAATACCTCGATACCTAACACTACTGTATCAAAGTTATCTGCGTTCAGAGAATTTATTTCAAAGTGATTTCGGTCAGCTATCTACCGTCATCAATTCGATGCACAGGACCATGAATGCTGTCGAAGTTTGGCATAGCAGACGATACTCAATAAGGCAAAGGTATCTTAACCTACAATTTCTGATCAATACGCTAAAGGAGAATGCAATAAAACCAATACCTGAAATTGAAAAAAAAATCTGTTGGTCAGCTTCTTCAGTGAAAGAGGTAAAAGATACATATGTGTTGAAAAAGAGTTAAAGATATTTTAAGAATACATAATGACTCGGTGGATCTAAGAAGTTTAAAATTTATATCATTCCTACGATAAAATGTGGAGAGGCGTTCTTATTACAAAACGGCACGCAGAGCCTCCCCATTGTCGCGGCTTCCTTTGCACGTCGGAGAACCCGCAGTTAAAATGTATGTGGTCAGAAACACCGCGTTGGCTCACGGGGTCGCCGAGTCCACGGCTGCAGAATCCCATGACACCCTTCAAGAGGCGGCGAGGCATCTTGTACAGTATTTATTTGAGAGTGAATTTTTTCCTCACTCCTCAAGAGACGTCATCAAACGGATCTTCCTGCTTCTGGAGTGTCTACGCGACTATGAGGGAATCCCGAAACGTTACATCTTATTTTAGTTCTGCTCTCCGTTCCACACCTTCAAGGACCCACTTGTTTTCTGTGGCACTCGAACACTTGTACTTCTCCGATGTCATTTTCGCGAGGGATTTATGTACTGTGCTTATGCTTTATTGAGAAAACACGGGAATTTTTTTAAGTGTATAGGGGTGAAACGATTATCTTAATAACCGATAAAACAACTCCAGGTATCGAGTATTACGTACCGGCTGACACTTCATTACAAAATGTTTACGGGCTGTGTGTTATCCCAGTCGCTTCCGTTTATGAAATGTACCGAACACATGAGCTTTCTTCGATAAACAGTTCTGACATGGGTCTTGACAACACGATCGAATTACAGAGGTTCAAATAGTGAGATGCGACTGCGTGCAACTGCATAGGCAGATTTTCAGTCCCTGCATATAATTGTAACGCAACTAAGGAGATTATAGCGACACGAACGTCAGCCGGGTAAATAAGTCGTACACTAAGTGGACATCCAGCGGACGCAAGTAAACACTTCCTGTTACACCACGCCACTGCTGCCTCGGTGTAAACACGGAGGACAACAGGAAGTGCTCTACGACCACTAGCTGGACTATGGAGCAAGAAACCGCCGGGGTCACCGGTGGTCTAGTGGTAAGGGGGTCTGGAACGTTCCAGCGCCTCGGCTGGGGCTATTCGCCCCAGCCGGGCCGGGGTTCAATCCCCGGCCGGCGCTGGAATTTTCAGACTTCCGAACACTAGCCTCCACCTCTGCCTTGGCATGTGGCGCATGCCGGGCACCCCCGTGGGGTCCGTGCTTCGGGTCCCACGTGGAGCTCACTCCCACACTACAAACTAAACCTGATTATGCTGGTGCAAGCATTTTAAAATTTAATTTACACACTTTCTTCACCAGACCACATCTACATATATTTTAAGGTACTTAATATATCTCACTATGGTATCAGTAATATTTGTAGGAAACTATCAAACAAAAACCTTACCAAAAAAATGATTTTTGTTATCCTTCGTGTGCTGAATACTTCTGAGGTAAATACCCAAACATCTGCCATTTTCTTGAAGTTAACAATGAATATTCGAAAAAAGTTTATCATACTGATTCATATATTACATAATGTATTTTACTCATTCTCAGTGCTGAAAAGGCAGTAATTATGTCAAAGTCATAAGAAAATGCAAAGTATTGTGTCACAAGCCAACAAGGTGTTCTTTTTAGTATCATGATTTACTATGCGATTTATAAATTCTGTATAATAAATCGTTTCGTAACAATTGACAATACCTTTTAAAATACATTGTTTTCACTTATTGCATTTTCAAAAACTAAAACAGGCCTTTTTTTCTCAAATTATTCTAGTGTCAAAATGAGATGTTTGATATTACACAGGTCACTAAAGACATAAACTGTTTTTTTTTTTTATAAAAACGATATTTCTCGTGGTTTTATGTGAGCTGAATGCTGAATCAAACAGATAACACTTAAAATTAATAAGAGGAATTTCTTGGTGATTTTACTAACACGCCCATATAGTTCATATAATATTTCGATTAATAGTTACATGACTACCTCTCTGCCTCTACTTTTTGTAAAAGTATCTTGTAGATCAGAGAAAAAATTGTATTACTACCTCTCCATGTTAAGTGCAGTTCAATGAAAGAGATTGTAAAGGCCGTACCGAAGATGCAGAATATTACGTTCTCTGCAAGGCATTTGCCATCAGTAATGAGTGAAACTGTAAAATAGAAAAAAAGGGCTGACAAACGCCTATTACTGTTGTACTATTATATCACTAACGTTGCATTGCATAAACTTACTTACAGTTCTCGTTGCTGTTCAATAATCTTTAACTCACTATACCGTGCGATTATGTTGTTAACATTTAATGTAACAGTAGTCCTGTTCCGAGCCACATATCCATTTTTAATGCTTAAAAGTGTGGACAAAACTATTAGTAATACTAAATTACGAAGAGGGAATGATGAATGTAACATGCTGCGTACATTAATGTCGCTCGAGAAGTAGTTTGCATTATATGTTACCAGAACAGAATTATTTTGTAATGTGTGAAATACACAAAAATACGGTAACAGACAAACCGAGCAGTGATGCCGTAATCTGTTTTGTAATAATAGTGTAAAGGAAGAAATAAACAGCAACTAGACATTTAAGTCACTCGATTTTCGCGGCCATTTTGCTGTTCATCACTTCGCTGCTAGATGTCGCTACTAGTTCCTCACACACTCAGTTGTCTGTAGTGCAGGGCTTCGCCACCAGAAGGCTCTATCAGCACCGGTGAGGACTCACTCTGTCGACGTTTGCTGCTTCACTCCTCAACATCTATGCTAACTGACGTGACTGCTAAATTTTCAGACTAAACGAAAAAAATAACACCAACACCAAATAAGGCAAATAGTGATAAGTGCGGATACTATCGAACCATCACTTTCATACGTCCTGGCTGAAAATACTGATCCAAAATATTTACACAGGAATTAGAGGAGACGAGCTAGAGGAAAATCGATTTTGAGAGAACACACTAGCCGCTAGAGATCGGTTGAAGAAATTCAACCCATATTTATAACATCTATAGATGTTACAAAATAACTTCTGACAATTTTGAGCAAAATATACAGTTTGAATTTAAGATGATGTAACCAGCGATAAAATACAGTGAGCGGCATGTTATCTAGAGCTCTGCCAGAAATCAGACAGCAGTTTTAAGACTTAAAAGACATAAAGGAAAGCTGGCAGTTGATAGTTGAGAAGAGAGAGTGAGAGAATGAAAGTGAGAGAATGAGAGAGAGAGAGAGAGAGAGAGAGAGAGAGAGAGAGAGAGAGAGAGAGAGAGAGAGAGAGATAATGGGAGGGGGGGGCTTCGGTTCTAGTCCATTCACCCATGTTATTCACTTTGCATACAGAATGTTTCACACGTCGTGCTACACACTTATCGCGTCTGTAGAGGGGACCTACCAGATGAAGTTTTACATAGGAATCGATGTCTGGAAACGTCATCCAGCGACGCTACAGGGTATCGAAGTTACAGGCGCTGGAGTCTGTAAAATATGTGTACACAGAAAGATTCAATGAAGATGTTACCAATTTTCTATGATGATGGAGATGGATAAATCTATAAATTTGAGGTTATGTCCCTATAACGGAAAATTGGAAGAGAAGACATTCCTGTTACTTGTGACAGGATCTACCGGTAGTGTTGTAGCTGAGATGTAGGGCAGGAAACTTTCAGAGGTGGTAGTATGGACCGAATGTCCAGTACACATGGGCTGTAAAATGCATACCTTAAGAGCTGTGAGGACTTGTTCATCTTCGCTAGCATAAAACATATCTCCACTGCTGAACAAGTGCTCATAGCTCCTCAGGTATGCATTTTGTAGCCCATGTTTACCGGACATTTTTTCTTACTTTGATCCATACTACCAGCTTTGAAAGTTAGCAACAACAGTACCAGTACTTGTATTCCGCCGTCAGAGGTATGTAACTTTCGACTCATTCGTTTCTGGATCATGATACATGATCAAATTGATACATGATCACGGCATCACACTCTACTTACATACATTTGCCGGAGCTGGCGCTTGTATTTTGATGCTCTGTAGCCTCGTTAGATGACGTTTGCATGCATGAGTTACTAGGAAAAATTGCAAGCTCTAGAAATATGAAACACCTTGTATAATGAAAGCAACATACGAAACGAACGAGATATTTGGGAAATTAATCGAAGATAAGAAAGAAGAAATAGAAACTGTTTCCAAATCGACCTTTCATTTCGCTGCTGCTGATTTGAAATTTCGTGGCATTTATTCGCTCTGAAGAGGATCGTTCAAACGATGGTCGGAATGTAGTTATTTTAGTTGTTTCACTGTTTTATAATGACATGGCTTAGAACCCAAAATGATTTTCTCCAAGTTGTTTGTAGGAATTCTATCGCTTCTCACCGATATTTTCAGTATGGTACTGGTATTTTTTTCCTACACCTACCAACTTTAATAGTGCTTGAAATGATGAAAATTGTCTCCATATCAAAAAGTATTAGGTACTGAGACGGTGCTTGGTTTTAATGATAACAATATACAGGAAAATTCAGCCATGTTTCTGCGAAGTTGCATTACGCCGAAATTCTGAAATACATCCGTATATTTCGAATGTCGTACAACAGCTGTAGGTAGGAGACGGGGTACTGCAGAAGTAAAGCTGTTTAGACGGGGCGTGAGTCGTGTTTGGGTAGCTCAGATGGTAGAGCACTCGCCCACGAAAGGCAAAGGTCCCGAGTTCGAGTCTCGGTCCCGCACAGAGTTTTAATCTGCCGGGAAGTTTCATATCGGCGCACACTCCACTGCAGAGGGATCTAATTCTGGAAAGAACTGTATAGTTAGTGGAGAGATACAGGATGTTGCAAAATTCCCGTTAAAAACTTCTAGGGAACTGAGTGACGATATTTTGAAGAGGAGCCCATGTATGGAAAGGTATATCCGTGATACAGCCGTATAAATACACCTTCGCTAATGTGGTATGCAACAGGGTTATAATCACTGGAGGGGGGGGGGGGTTACTTACGTCTGATCCTATGATGTCATTTGACGGCTGTCTCCTCTCTGACCTGGATCGAGTCTCGTTCATGTGTCTGTGAGTGTTAGAGCAACATTTCTGAGCAAACTTTTGCCGAATACACCGACACAAGTATTCTGTGTGGCCAAAGCGCTCAGTACTGGAAGAGCTGCTGGTCGCCTTTATCAAGATCGTTGTCCACAACGTCTGACTCCTCCCCACACGCTTTTCGTTACCATTGCACAACGTCTTCGAGTAAGGGTGCCTTCACCGTCAGCAGGTGCGTCTGTGGTGCTCCGTGGAGACGCAGCGCATGCGAATTGGAAAATATATTTATATGGATATTGTGTCTGTTCTTCCGGACATGTGCGAAAGGACGCTACGAATGTAGTGTGTGGACATACAAAGGTGAGAATGTGGGTCTTGCGGGAGGCGTGCGAGAGACAGTCCCTGTAGTCTCACTATCCTCTGTGCCGTCGGTGGCTCAGATGGATAGAGCGACTGCCATGTAATCAGGAGATCCCTGGTTCAAGTTCCGGTCGGGGCACACATTTTCACCTGTCTTCGTTGATATCTATCAACGCCTCTCAGCAGCTGAAGGAAATAATATCATTGTAATTTCAAATTGGAAAACGCCCTCCTGTAAAACCAGTGTCTCTGAAGACCGATTTTTTTGATTCTTTGGTTATTAAAGAGTGAAACTGTAGAACAATAGATGTACTCGGTCACATCTACACTGAAATGCCAAAGAAATTATTATAATAATGCGTATTCAAACAGAGAGATATGTAAACAGGCTTAATATGGTGCTGCCGCCGGCAACGCCTATGTAAGACGTGTGTCTACCGTAGTTGTTAGATCGGTTACTGCTGCTACAATGGCAGGTTATCAAGATTTAAATGACTTTGAACGTGGTTTTATACTGGGCGCAAGGCCGATGGGGCACAGCATCTACGAGGTAGCGATGAAGTGGGGATTTTCCTGTACGACCATTCCACGAGGGCACCGTGAATATTAGCAATCCAGTAAAACAACAAATCTCCGACATCTCTGCGGCCGGAAAAATATCCTGCAAGAATGGAATCTGAAGAGAACCGTTCAGCGTGGCGAAAGTGCAACCCTTCCGAAAATAACTGAAAATTTCAATGCTTGACCATCAACAAGTATCAGCATGCGAACCATTCATGGAAACATCATCTACATGGGCTTTCAGAGCCGAAGGCCCACTCGTGTACCCTTGCTGACTGCACAGCACAAAGCTTTACGCCTCATTTGGGCCCATCGGTACGAACATTGGACTGTTGATGACTCGAAACATAATCCCTGGTTGGACGTGTCTCATTTCAAAATGTATATACAGTATGGACGTGTATGGGTATGAAGACAACATCATGACTCCATGGACCCCGCATGTCAACTGCGGACTGTTCAATCTGGTGAAGGCTCTGTGACGTTGTAGAGCGTGCGCATTCGGAGTGATGTGGGATCCCTGATACGTCTAGATACATCCTGTCTGATCACCTGCATCCATTCGTGTCCATTGTGGATTCCGACGGAAGTGGGTAATTCCAGCAGGACAAAGGAGCGGCCCACACAACCACAATTGCTACATGGTCGCTGCAGAAACACTCTTCCGAGCCTAAACACTTTCGCTGGCCACCAAACTCCCCAAACATACTGTACGTTTCTAGTAAATTTTATAGCATTAACTAGCATATCTGGAACGCCTTGCAACGTGTTGATCAGAAGAGATCTCTGCTCCCTCTTACTGTTACGGATTTATGGGCAGCTCTGCAGGTTTCATGGTGTCAGTTCCCTGCAGCGCGACTTCAGCCATCAGCAGAGTCCATGCCACGGCGTGTTGAGGCACTTCTGCGTGCTCGCGGGGACCATAAACGATATTTCTTTGGCTCCTCAATGTAACAAATTACTTGTCAAAGTGACATCGTTACCAACATGTTTTCAAGTGGTTCTAGTATACGGTACGTCTCGGGAGACAGGTTACAATTTAAAATATGAGTATTATGTACTCAGTCCCCTCTACAAGTTGTAGCAGGTAGTGATGGGAATTTCAGAACATACTGTACGTTTCCTGCAAACTGTATAGCCGTTGTCGTATTACAATTGGTATCTGCGAATACATTCCATAATTCGTGACAGATCGCGAGGCGCGACTGCAGAAGTCCGTAGCGTTTACCCAGGGGGCGTCTCGGCTACGGCAGCTCTGACGGCTAGTTTGAAGGCCACTTTCAACTAGTGTTGCCAGAGGTGTCTCTTTATAGAGATTCTACAACTCTCCCCACTTAAGCTTTAAGAGGAAGACCAAATGCTCCAACTTCTGGCCTCTGCTAACATTTAGAAATACACTATCCTATCAGTGAGTGTACAGACACCTGTTAGTGGACATTAATATGCAGTGCGTCCACCCTTTGTCTTAATGGCGGCTTGAACTCTGCTCGGGACACTAAGTGAGGTGCCTACCGACAATTTACGCACCACACACGGATATCGTATCTACGTGTTTGTACACGCAAGGCAATACATTGCACACCAAGATCGCCATATCTCTCACCAATTTTAAACATCTGGAGCACAATGGGCAGGTTCTTTAAAGCAGGTCGCGATTTTGAGGATGTAACGAACCAACTGAACTGAATTTGGTACGATATCCGTCAGAAGGGTATCCACTAACTTTATCAGTGAATGCCAAGCCTAGTAACTGCCCGCGGAAAGACCAGAGGTGGCCCAACACGTTATCGACTTATCAATTTGTGAAGCTCTTTGTCTTGAATTAATCATCCAGTTTTTCTTCAACTCTAATCATTCATTTGCCCCTACACGTACAGTCATGCTCAAAACTATCCTAACGAACGAATTGAATTTCGCCTGATTCACATGCAACCCACATAACGCAACTGTCTAGCAGGTCCCCTTATCGCTCCTTGGTACAGTCGTTTGACTATTGAAAATGGTTCCAACAAATCACCACAAGAAAACACTGTTCTGTATCGCAATAACTCAAGATGTAAAGTAATACCACGATACTACAAATATCACGGAACACCTTATCACAGATAAGACTGCCCTTAAGGCTTGTAGCTCACATTTATTACAATAAATGACATACCTGACATTTTACCACTCTCATTATTACGTCAGATAGGTAATACACGTAGTAAATTCGTCGTATTCATGATTTCCTCTTCAATGTAACATACCGTACTTATCATTGAACACAAAATGAGATTAAAAATTAAAGTTATTCACGGGCAACCAGTTGAGAATATGTATGAACTTCAAATGACACGACGAACCGTCTCGTTTTGCATATGGATTCAAACCCAGGTCATGCAGACTAAGCAAAGATTTCGTGCCTGACGGAAACTAACAGTCACTCCTGATTAGGCATACAGAGAGTGATATACCTCGATTTTAGAGAGAGCCAGTTTGCAAATACCAACTTTAAATTACATAGCGCAAGCATTTTTGCCGGACGCGAATTCCTACCAAGCACCTATTGCTCCTGTTAACGAACGACGAGAGATGTTGAATCTTGGTTCTTGACAAGTAACTTACTTGAATTGCCGTGAGGTAAGGCTTTGTACTGGGCAGGGATTCGAACTCAGAACTTAATCGGATAGATATCGACGCACAATCGACTGTGACATTTCGGATTTTCTCGGCAGTAGCTAGATGTTTTAACTGAAATGACGAGACGAAACATATTTTTTTTTTCCTTCGAAAGACTCCAACCCGGCATCTATCGCTGTTATATTCTACAGAAAACGAACGTTAAATATGGGTTTGTTGCACCAGCAGCTACATGTGAGCGTGTTTGACCTAGAAATAAAATGACGAAGAGTTCAGTGCTCACTGGGAATACAGCTCCACACATCATATCGCTTTTGACTACACACAAAAATACGTCAGCTTCCGAATTTTTGTCCAGCTCGGACTAACATCTTGAACTTACAGTGATCTCGCAAATAGTCCTGTGTCTCACTGGGTGTCAAAAACGTCACATATCGTTAGTGTTGACAACGAATGAAAATACATTAAACATTAAAATAATTATCCACCAGCAGATAGGTGTTCTCATGCTAGAGCTTGATAATACATAATGAAATCTATAGTGCCGGGCCAGGATTCGAACCCATTCACGCGCAGTATGTGGAGATGTTGAGGAATCTGCAGTTCTGAACAAACAACAAATTGTAGCCGTGCTGTATTCTCACGAAGGATCAAATTGAGCGTTAAGTACGGTCTAAGTTGCATTCCCAGATCAGAACCGATTTTATCGACATACAGAAGCTCAGATAAAATATGGACTAAATGTCCTTTGAGCGTTATTTAAGCATCACAAGACTGCACATACATGCAATCGATTTCGAGGTGCAAAGTGTTTATCTTACTTTGGTGACAGGTGGGCATAAGAGATTTCCAAAAACTTTTTATCGTACTGAAATAATCTTTTGTCGGAAAGAAACAAGGTAAGTGTTTTATTCGTATATATTTTGTAGGAAACTGTAATCGTGAGGGAAGATTATACACCTTAATGTTTGACACAACTGCTAGGAGAAAACGCTGCATCCTAACCAAACCCTGCAGTTCCTCTCCATATCCCCGTAAGACACGAGCAGGGGATTCTCCACGCATACCGCTACACAGCTGTTCCTAGCACACCTGAGATTTGGCAACATCGTCACAAACATTAGGCAACACTGTGACAGTGCAATCACTTCCGCCTATGGTACTGAATTGGCTCACTAAATTTACTTGATATTACCTTTCCATTTGAATGGCTCATGCTGTATAATCCTTACGTAAACTAAGATACTGAGGCAGAAAATTCAATTTTTTGGCTAAAGAAATGCTATTCTTCACATAAGTGGCAACTTTTATTATCTTTCACGATGCGTTATGAGGCTGAGCGACCAATACCATGATGAGAGTGGTGCAAAGGTAGCAGTGTGTCTGTAACCCGGTGGTACCGCCCATGTCTCGTGTCAGAACGGCTCAATCAGTCGTCAGTTCCAACTGAGGTAGGGACCATCGTGTGCGAGCTTTTTTTTTAAGGAGCTGCGAATTTCCAGAAAAAATTCTGTATCGAAATCGGAAGAAAACCTTTACACATCAAATCTTCTTGGTAGCTCGACTCAGTAAGTTGTGTTAATCGTCATAGATCATGGCGTTCTGACTTCCAAGCTGCTTCGCAATACCAGCGTCTCTGAAGAAATTCGAATCGACCATCAACGATACGAATTTCAATATTGTTCTTCACTTAAGACTCACATGCCAGGGTGATAAGTATGAAGGAAATGAGCCTCTTGATTACTCTATGCTAAACTTCCCTGCAGACATGTGCTGACAGTGTCTCTAGCAACTTACTTTTTCTCTGGGTAGCTTCAAATATGGGCAATTTTTTCGCCTTAAATCCAATTGAATATTCTAAATATCATTTGTGAACAGCGTTCACTTCTCCATTAATTAATTTATGGACCTCAAAACAAGCAGTTTGCCTTAGTAGCTATAGAGCAGGTTCTCATAGGTATTGACGCAATCTTTTGCATCCATTTACCATAGAAAATCTAAGAAAGAAACCAAACACATTACATTGCATTTACTCCCTGTGCCTTGAGTAACACATATGAATCCATGACAATAATAAATTATTTGAAGAATCTCCTGTGCAAGGAAAGGAACAGAATGTGACGCTTTAATTATAGCGCACTGGATCAGAAACAATGAAATTAATTCTGCGTCACATTGATGTACTGCATTCTAATGTAATAAAGTAATCATCAAATAAAAACGGTTTTGTGCCTCCTTTGCTATGAAGAGTGAAACACAAATCGTAGGCAGATTTTATGGGTCACTACTCAACAACATTAAAGCATTTTACATGGTTGAGAGTGTGGAGTGGAGCAGATGTTGTCGGCAGAAGGCAGCGCAGTGCCTCAGCCCCCGCCGGTAGGCAGCAAACGGGTCCCAGAGAACTCAGACGCATGCGGTGTTCAGAGGCAGATGCTCGGTAAAGAAATCTTTCGCTAAGACATTGCTGAACCAAACTATTATTACCAGTGTGACACAAAGCGAAATATATTGTAGATTCGCTTGAATTACAAGCATAGCTTCAGCACCGAGAGCAAAGGGGCGATAAAAATTTTGTCGTTGTCTGCTTCCGGTCGCCAGACGTCATATTAGCTAGTCTCGCGTTTTACCTCAAGACTACGGCCTTAGTCAAGAATAATGTACTAAGACTGAACTCAAGACTTCCTCTGGGAAGTGCCGCAGTCTACAATGTTGCTGATCGAGCATACTGCCGGACACAGGATCCTGAGAGGAGCACGACTGTGTTGTCCACCTTATGTGGACGGCTCGGCGGTCAATGTTTTGCTCTAAGGCTGTATCTACAACACATATTGCACCCTGAACACCTAGAAGAATTAAGAAAACAAAAGTAGTTTATGAGAGCAACGTTAACTATGGCGTTCGAAGTATTCATAGTGTTGTGTTCGTGTGTGCAAACGCCTTCCAATGCCCACTCAAGGAGGACAAGGATGCAAAGTCTAGCTTCAGTATTATAAATTCGCTACAGTCTGCGGATGAACTCAGACTTAGGTTGATAATTAATTTGAATATTTAGCAATACTATACCCACTGGTGTTAAACTCGTTATTAACCAATGATTCCCAAAGCTACAGGGACACTACTTGTGATACTTAGGCTGAGCTATCAGACGAAAAGATCAACCTGACACAAACTGTGGGAAGTTTGTTTTACAAACTTCGTACCAGGATAATGAGCTTTTACGTATTTGGGATGTCTGTGAACGTTGCTGCTTGAGACGATTTAAGACGAAAGTAAATTCCTTTAGCAACGACAATGTTTGAAGAAATCGTCTTAACGGGACTAAATCGTGATTTGTAAATCGTTTACCGGCCGTACTCTACCGCATTTCGCTGATTGGAAGGCAAATAGATTACGGAAAAATGTCACAGAAGGAAAAGGGAGAACGAAATGTCTCCCACTGGAAGGTCATGTTGTCTTATTTAAATGATTACAAAATCAGGTAAAACGACCAGTCAGATTGTCAGTATAAGAACATTACTGTTGTCAGTATGATGTAGCACTGCTCAGGGCCTGTAACGATAAAGGGCCCGTTTAGGTCAGTCATATTGTATACAGAAGTGGGAGAGAGAGCACCGCTAAATTCTACAATCCGAATGCATTGCAGACACACAGAAATTACTGTTACAGTGTACTAATGGAGCCCAATTAGTGAGTGAACTGCGTATTTTCTGGTGAGAGAGAGCACTGGCAAATAATCTTCGCTATATTAGGTTACTTAATCTGGTGTCACTCTGAGACAGAATTTATGGCCGGCGGCTGAGTGTAAGGTCAATGGGCCGGATCCGAGTTTTGCAAGTGCGAAATACTTTCCTACATTATAGAAGCGAATATTAAACTGGAACTAATATTCCAAAAATTTTGAACTTGGATAGCTTAGAATGAAAATCTTTTTCTTTATTGCAAAGGAAAACAATTGATTTTCTAAAACATTCTCTGTCATACACAACTTGAAACAGGTCACGTCAACCAAATCATATGGAAAAATTGACAGCGACGTATATCGGCAGGCAGTAAGATCTCTTGGCTTTTGGTTTGGCAGTACTCGACAGCCATTTCTAGGCGCAAGTAATAGAAGAAAGGCAGAGCGTTTTTGTTATCAAGTAACGTCTTCATCGATTACTTTAGTTTTAATGAAATCTATGAGTAATTGCTGATGTTTGATATTAACATGAAAAGAATTCTGTAGACAGAGAAAGAACCTCTTCTTGTGAAACTACTTGTATAGTGACCAAAAGGCACGAACTGATATTCAAGTACAGTGTTCCAGCAGCGGCATGAAGAAAATGATAGTAATAATGACGGTAATAATCCAATTATCCGGTAACTTCACACTTCCCAGTGGATCTTCACGAAATAAGAAAATATCTGAATTTGTGAACATTTCAAAATGGCTTCACATCGAGCCTATGATGCCTACAAGGGTCTTTACATCCTGCTGACATGAGAATAGCATAATCTCCGCGTCAGAAGCTTGTTTCTACTTAAACATTTAATAGACTCGCGTTTTATCCACCGTGACTACTTTTGTAAGCTCAGCACATCATCCGTTGCAGCTCACTCCTGGGGCTGGGAAATGTGGGCACAATGGCCTGGTGGAACTATCACAGGAGCAATGCGTGGGTTCAGACATTTACTTTTAAGAAGCACAAACAGATTTACTTTGCGTCTGGTAACCTCAAAAGACAGACGTTATAATCCAGAATTCGCAATACAAATCACGTTCCATCATTACCAACTGGGCAGAGCCAGGTTACGTTGGGAAATGACATAGCGGAAGTCATCGTAAACAGAAATACAGTCGCCAGTAAACTTACTTACATTAGAAAATTTTATTTTATTTTATGAACCGATAGCCATTTAAAGGATGGGGCTCTTATTTTACTTGTAATTGATTGAACTAGAGACGTTGTAAAATTTGGTGCTGGACTGTGATTCGAATTCGTTTCTCCTCTTTCGAGGATCTGAATCTCTCGGAACATTATAGTTCAACCATTTCGTTCCTTTTCGCAAGACTGCAACCTTCTCTAGGTCTCCTCCAAAGGTAAGTATGTGGGTCCGAATCCTGATCCAATACAAAAATATTCATAGTTTCAGTTCAAGCCCTATAACGTGCACACCGTCCCGCTAGTGAAAACCAACGTGCGCTTTTAATGTCTATTCATGTGTTGCCAACAATCGCAATAGGTGTCATTATTTCTTGTCAAACACGCACACACCTTACCGTTGGTGAGTAAGCAACTGATATTTAAGCTATATTTGTGGATGCACGGTAGGCGTGCAGTTAGATTGTCGCTTAGGTACTAAAGTTTGTATCTTTAGTTTAGATCCAAACACCTAGCAGCTGGTAAGAAAAACCGATACGTAACATTTGATTTTACTTAACTAACAATACGATTACGTGTTGGGTTCGTATCTCCGTCATATAACTTCACATCATGCACTTAATCTTTAAATGCATGCGCACTTTGTTACTTGAGCATGGAGGTATATCAGACATCTTTCGTGGTTAGTTAAGAGGGACGAAAGGGTCTTGTTAGGAGTCCCGGTTTATTACAAAAATTGTCGTCTTTTATTTTCAAGTTTAGATTTCATTACTGGTATTGGCAAAAATTTCGGTAATTTATGACTCTTCATGGATAGCCATCAATATGATATGATTAGATTACATTAGATCAATTCTTGTTTCATAGATCATGAATACGATATTTCGTAATGATGTGTAACATGTCATTTTAATGAAAGGTTTCTTTACATACCATGATTCAATTTCTTTACAACAATTTCTTACTCTTTCTCATTCTTTTTGATCTCTCTCTCTCTCTCTCTCTCTCTCTCTCTCTCTCTCTCTCTCTCTCTCTCTCTCTCTCTATCATACACACACACATTCTTTTTTTCTCTATTTGTTTGTTTTGCTCGACTATCGGCGAGGCATCAAAACGTCTCTGAATGAGCTTCTTAGTTTTTAGTACACTTACGAAATAAATATAAAAGCAACTGTGAGAGTTACTGATATATGATGCTTAGTTTTCAGTCAGTTCGGAGTATTATTAGTAACCACGCACCAGTCCCTAAACCTAGTTACAGAAATGCGAATCAGACGCATTACGTATTCCAGGCCGTAGCAACCGCGACTTGGAGACACCAGCTATGGTCACTTCCCAGACCGCTGAACGATCACATCGGTTCGTCTTCTTTCTGCTGGTACTGTAACTGAGATTTTACAACAAGGCAACGTATGTTTGGCAACTATGTGATCGACGAGTTCCTTCCTGGTGCGCACGGAATTTATCCTCAAAGTTCACTTGATTTTACCTGTCATTTCCATTAAATAATCTGATTTATTATCACGTTAGGTGTAACAAAAGTTTGTAAATTTACGGTTTTCAGCCCAGGAAAGTCGTTGCACGTGGAAATCGCAACTAATCTCGTCCTTTAAATAGCGGTTTACGAGTGCTAGACATTATCGAACTCGTAAGAGTAAGCTAAGACACGTACTTCTACGCCAGCTCTATGGTAATGCGCTGGCCTGAGAAATAGCATCTGTTATGGTTCGCACTTCCAGTCTCACTGACTGTAACGTTTTTATCCCTTCTGTGAAAGAGCTACAAGCAGTCAGATAAAACATCGATAAGGAAATCGCAAAAAAATACTTTCGGCTCATAGTGCAATGGTGAAAACTTACAATGCTGCACAACAGGTAACTCCTCTTCCCGCCGCTCACAAGCAAATTTTGGGTTTCTAGGAATACAAAACTTTACTTATGAAATGCGACATTTGCACTGCACGACGTTTTCAACAAAGAGATGGCGCAATACAGTAGCTCAAGTGGAAAGAAACACTTCCTTTTCAAATTTGTGCATCCTACACTGTTGGCTGTTCTGTGTAGGTGGCAGGTACGTGATTTTATTTCGGTGATTACAAAATAAAGTCGAATGTATGCACTGGGTAGTCGAGGCAGCTAGTTCATTGTGATTCGGTCAACCAAGTACATGAATTTACTGAACCTGCTGCAAATTACTACAGGAAGCCTGTGTGTCAATTCTCATCCGGAGAGGTGCAACGGCGTTACGATAGAAAAATGAGCCACATACTTATAATATGCTTGTATATCTATGGACTGGGTTCGATTCCAACTTCTGTCAATGATTTTAGATAGGGAGAGACAGATTCCATTCTCTTCTGGCTACACCAAGTGAAGAAGATATAATGACATTGTGGTCTGAAATTAACATGAAAAATGATATTCCTTTTCTACAAAGTAGACGTTAGGATGAATCACAATAAAGACTGGAGCGGCGACACGTAGAAACCTTTCTTATACTTGTTATTTATTTCTAGTGACGAAACAAACGCTATGTAGGCTCACAGGACATTTAGTCCATATTTTATCTGAGCTTCTGTATGTCGATAAAATCGGTTCTGAACTGAGAATGCAACATAGACCGTACTTAAGGCTGAATTTGATCCCTTCGTGAGAATACAGCACGGCTACAATTTGTTGTTTGTTCAGAACTGCAGATTCCTCAACATCTCCACATACTGCGCGTGAATGGGTTCGAATCCTGGCCCGGCACTATAGATTTCATTATGTATTATCAAGCTCTAGCATGAGAACACCTATCTGCTGGTGGATAATTATTTTAATGTTTAATGTATTTTCATTCGTTGTCAACACTAACGATATGTGACGTTTTTGACACCCAGTGAGACACAGGACTATTTGCGAGATCACTGTAAGTTCAAGATGTTAGTCCGAGCTGGACAAAAATTCGGAAGCTGACGTATCTTTGTGTGTAGTCAAAAGCGATATGATGTGTGGAGCTGTATTCCCAGTGAGCACTGAACTCTTCGTCATATTATTTCTAGTTCAAACACGCTCACATGTCGCTGCTGGTGCAACCAACCCATATTTAACGTTCGTTTTCTGCAGAATATAACAGCGATAGATGCCGGGTTGGAGTCTTTCGAAGGAAAAAAAATTATGTTTCGTCTCGTCATTTCAGTTAAAACATCTAGCTACTGCCGAGAAAATCCGAAATGTCACAGTTGATTGTGCGTCGATATCTATCCGATTAAGTTCAGAGTTCGAATCCCTGCCCAGTACAAAGCCTTACCTCACGGCAATTCAAGTAAATTACTTGTTAAGAACCAAGATTCAACATCTCTCGTCGTTCGTTAACAGGAGCAATAGGTGATTGGTAGGAATTCGCGTCCGGCAAAAATGCTTGCGCTATGTAATTTAAAGTTGGTATTTGCAAACTGGCTCTCTCTAAAATCGAGGTATATCACTCTCTGTATGCCTAATCAGGAGTGACTGTTAGTTTCCGTCAGGCACGAAATCTTTGCTTAGTCTGCATGACCTGGGTTTGAATCCATATGCAAAACGAGACGGTTCGTCGTGTCATTTGAAGTTCATACATATTCTCAACTGGTTGCCCGTGAATAACTTCAATTTTTAAACTCATTTTGTGTTCAATGATAAGTACGGTATGTTACTTTGAAGAGGAAATCATGAATACGACGAATTTACTACGTGTATTACCTATCTGACGTAATAATGAGAGTGGTAAAATGTCAGGTATGTCATTTATTGTAATAAATGTGAGCTACAAGCCTTAAGGGCAGTCTTATCTGTGAGAAGGTGTTCCGTGATATTTGTAGTATCGTGGTATTACTTTGCATCTTGAGTTATTGCGATACAGAACAGTTTTTTCTCGTGGTGACTTGTTGGAACCACTTTCAATAGTCAAACGACTGTACCAAGGAGCGATAAGGAGACCTGCTAGACAGTTGCGCTATGTGGGTTGCATGTGAATCAGGTGAAATTCAATTCAGGTCGTTCGGATACTATTGGGCATGAATGAACATCACGTGTATCGATTTCCATCGCGCTGGGGTAAGTCCTCATGGATACGTTTATTCTCCTTAGAGTGTAAATATATTTGGAGCATGTCATTCAAAAACGTTTGAAACGACATAGACGGGAGCGGGTTGTTGTTAGGAGAGCAGAATGTATTAGACTCGCGGATCATGTGGTGTTATTGGCAGAGAGCGAAAGAAGTATGACTGAAATGTTAAAAGAATTGAACAAGAGGCGTGAGTAAATTGGAATGAGAAATAATAAGAAAATCGCAAAATGTCCGGTGATAGGTGCAAGAAAAGCAAGAACAACTATAACGTTAGGCAGGAAGATACACAACAATTTAGTGTTTTTAGATAACTGCGACGTGCTATTATGGACGACATTGGAAGTAATAAGGAGGTGAAAATACGTATAGCAATTGCCAACGAGACGTTTCATAACAGGAGGCTTTTATGTGGGTGCATTGATAGGGGATAAAATAGGCAGGCACAGTGAGAAATGAGGTGGTGTTGAGTGGGAGAACAGAGAGAAATTTTAAAGGTAGCAAGATGAGCAAACACAATTGGCATGGACACTGAATGAGAAGAGATTGTTTATTGATGGTATGAAGGAAATGGTGAATGCAAGAAGAAGAAGAAGAAGAAGAAGAAGAAGACGCAGAACATACCAGGTGGTGGACAGCGTAAGAACAGAAAATAGTTGTGAGAAAACAAGAGGGTAACAAATGATGGGACTGCATGGAGAGCTACATGTGAAGACCTGCCCTAGGGCAGAACACTCATGGTGGTGGTGTTGATGAAGAGGAGACTTATGTAGGACATTTTGCAAAACGCCCATTTTCTTGTAATCCAAATTTAAACAAAACATAGGCAGCTTATAATTTGTAGTCTATAAACGACCGTGAATTGCGTGACAGATGGAACTTGCCAGTATACCAGTTATTAGGACTTATTCCCACTCCACTGACGTATGGAGCGTGCGAACTGTGGCTGCTTAAAAGCCTCTGTGCGTGCTGTGCTTAGTCTCTTCCGGTCTTCACGCTTCCTACAGTTACAATACGTAGGTGGTTTCAGTATATTCCATTCCTACTTTCATCATGTAACGTCAGTTCTAGAAACTTTCTAATTAGGTCTCCTCGCGATACTTTGCTCTTCCACGGGATAGTCTGTGTCTACCATGAACTGTCCGTTAGTCAGTAAGTAGAATAACTGGTTTTCCGACACATGTCGCCATGTAACTGTCGCTCTGTCTCCACGTCAGAGAGACGGAAATTCTGTGTGCCACATTTGAAGATGAGTCTGTAAAGGTTACAAAACTAGTTAATGGAATTACAAATAGTTCAAAAAGTGAGTTTTTGCGGTTTTCCGTATTTACATTCAATGCACTAGTCACAGGCTCTAGGCGATCCTTAGGGGATATGCTTAGTCGGTTGAGAGCGTGATGTGTCCCTCCGAGATTAATTTCACCTGGGCTTTAAGCGACTCACCGGTCAGCATTTACAGAGCTGCCAACTACATCTCACACCGGGAATATTATCAGGATTGGTTTGCATCGCAGCCTACGGAAGAGAACGAAAATCGAACGAGCATTCGCAGTCATTCCCTCCATTGACTACCATTCGCCTATATTCAACAGTTAAGGATTCCTCCGGAAATATTCCAAGTAGACTTTCTCTGGATATTTTACGTTTCTTTCCAAGCGCCTGCCTGTTCAATTTGATCAGAAACTGTGTGACATTCTCCAACGCGTCAAAAAACCTGTGACCATTCGTGCCGCCCTTCTCTGTATACATTCAGTATCGCCTGGCAGTTGTATCTGATTAGGATCCAAGAATCTCGAGCAATATTGGGGGATGGGTCACAAGCGTGATTTGTAAGCAATTTCTTTTGTACACTGATTGTATTTTCCTAGAATTCTACCAACGAATTGCAGCCAGCCACCGTATTTCCCTAAGACTGCGACTATGTGACGGTTCCATTTCAAATCTCTAGAAATTTTTACACCCAGGTATTCATGTGGGTTGAGCGATAGCGAATTTGACTCGCTGCACTATACTCGTAGGATAAGGTTATATCGTTTTGTGAACCGAACAATTTTACATTTCGGGAACATTTAAACTAAGTTGTCATGCTTTGCACTACACTGAAATCTTATGAGGGCGTGACTTCTTTCAAACAGAACTTTATTACAGGCAACAGCATCATTTGCGAAAACACTGAAGTTCCAAATAGACCGCGTAACCACCGCCCCCTTCTCCCCTCCAAATTGCTGTCTGAAAACTGGAAGTCCCACTTGTAAAACACCTTCAGAAGTTCGTTCACATTCCGTATCAGTTAATGTGTTAAAAACTTGACCTGAAGAAACATAACCCTTTGCAGTTGAAGACGCTCTGTTGTAAGAGAAGCTAGTTTTTCGAAAACGTCTCAATATTTATTTACTGAACTAGGTGTTGTACAATTCTATAATTTTCAGGTACATTCGGCGACGTATGTGGATACTGTGACAAATGTGTTGCGAATAAAGTGAGTAGTAAAGAAGTAATAAAGTGAAACATCAAGCCTGATGCTGACACCTTACTACACGAACAGCGAAAATGTAGAAGTGATCAAAGTCTTTTTCCTTTCATCATTATGTCAGGGATGTCAGACGGGAAAAAAAGTTTCGCCAAGTTTCGAAATTATGTGTGAAGTTTGTTGGAAGTCGCCACGTGCTGCCTTTCACAAATGCTCGGTGAATATATTCTCGATAATTTGCGCGCCATGAAATTGTGCTGCCTTAGACGAGTACGCAGTTTTTAACTTTCAACGCCCGACTTATTGCGTAAACCTATGCCTTTAAATGAAGGACGGAAGGAGGATTGCATTTAATGTGCCATCGATGTTGAGGTTGGTTTGTGGGGGGTTAAAGGGACCAGACTACTTAGGTCATCGGTCCCTTGTTCCACGACCATAATAATACACGAAGAAAAGTCCAACAAGCAATAAACACATAACGGAGACGACAAGGGACGACACAGTACAAGAAAGACATAGATGAAGACCAGAGAAAAGAGATTAAAAGACACACAGAGTGCGACGGTCATTGGCCGACCATGAAAATAAAACTGGAAAGGCCAACAACCAAGGGACACATTAAAACACCACAAACTAAAACCCCAGGCCAAAAGCCACAGTCGACACTAAAAAAAAAATGAAAAGGGACTCTCATATTGAATGATAAAAACCCCCTGCTCGAATAAAACGGAGAACTAAGTCAGCCATAGTAGAGTCATCGGTTAAAAGAGCAGGGAGTGTATCAGGCAGCGCGAACGTCTGCCTGAGGGCAGTTAAAAGTGGGCAGTCTAGTAAGACGTGTACCACGGTCAGGGCCAATCCACAGCGACAGAGAGGCGGGTCGTCACGGCACAAGAGATACGCGTGCGTGAGCCGGGTATGTCCTATGCGGAGCCGGCAGAGGACGACAGCGTCCTTGCGAGACCCCCGCATGGAGGAGCGCCACACACTGGTTGTCTCCTTGACTGCCCGAAGTTTGTTGGGAGAGGGCAGGGTGCGCCACTCATCACGCCAAGCAGCAAGGACCTTCTGCCGCAATACGGATCGGACGTCACTCTCTAAAAGACCGATCTCCATGGCCGGGGAACTGACCGCCTGTTTCGCCAGTTCGTCAACCCGCTCGTTACCCGGGATGCCGACGTGACCCGGGGACCAAACAAAGGTGACAGAGCGGCCGCAACGGACGAGAGTATGGAGGGACTCCTGGATGGCCATCACCAGACGGGAACGAGGGAAACACTGGTCAAGAGCTCGTAAACCGCTCAGGGAGTCACTACAGATGACAAAGGACTCACCTGAGCGGGAGCGGAGAAACTCTAGGGCACGATAGATGGCAACCAACTCGGCAGTGTATACACTGGAGCCAGCTGCCAATGACCGTTGCTCACAATAATCCCGTAGAGTGAGAGCGTAACCAGTGTGACCAGATACCACCGAACCGTCGGTGTAGGCCACCACCGCGTTCGGAAACTCGGCCAGGATGGAAAGAAAGCGGCGGCGGAGGGCCTCCGGAGGCACTGAGACCTTCGGACCCTGTGCCAAGTCGAGCCGAAGGCACGGTCGGGGCACACTCCACGGGGGCAGACGGAGATTGGCCCGGAAAACAGGCGGCAGAGGAAAAAAGTCAAGGCCACGGAGAAGGTCCCGGAGGCGAACCGCAATGGGACACCCTGACCGGGGCCGCCTGTCTGGAACATGGACGATCGAGCGCGGGAACAGGAGACGGTAGTTTGGATGCCCTGACATGCTATAAACGTGCGCGGCATAGGCGGCCAGAAGGCGGTCACGCCGGAACCGCAATGGAGGGACACCAGCCTCCACAAGTATGCTGTCGACGGGGCTTGTCCGGAACGCCCCGTGGCGAGGCGGATCCTGCAGTGGTGTATGGGATCCAGCAATCGCAATGCTGAAGGCGAGGCAGAACCGTACGCCACACACCCATAATCAAGGCGGGACTGGATCAGCGCTTGATATAGGTGGAGGAGGGTGGACCGGTCGGCACCCCACCTGGTGTGGCTTAAGCAACGGAGAGCGTTTAAGTGCCGCCAGCATGTTTGCTTCAGCTGCCTAATATGGGGCAGCCAAGTCAACCGGGTATCGAACACCAGTCCCAAGAACCGATGCGTCGCGACCACAGCAAGAGGTTCACCATCAAGGTAAAGGCGCGGCTCAGGGTGAACCGTGCGACGCCGGCAGAAATGCATAACGCAGGTCTTCGCGGCCGAAAACTGGAAGCCGTGCGCTACAGCCCATGACTGCGCCTTGCGGATGGCATCTTGCAGCTGCCGTTCAGCAGCGGCGATGCCACTGGAGCTGTAATATAGGCAGAAGTCGTCCGCATATAAAGAAGCCTCGACGGACGACCCCACCGCCTCAAGGAGCCCATTGATGGCAATTAAAAACAGGGACACACTGAGGACAGACCCCTGTGGGACCCCGTTCTCCTGGACCCGGGAGGAACTATGCGACGCAGCTACTTGCACGCGGAAGGAACGATACGAAAGAAAATTCTGAATAAAAATCGGGAGCGGGCCCCTAAGGCCCCACCCATGAAGTGTGGCCAGGATGTGATGGCGCCAAGTCGTATCGTATGCCTTCCGCATGTCGAAGAAGACGGCAACCAGATGTTGGCGGCGTGCAAAGGCTGTACGGATGGCAGACTCCAGGGAGACCAGATTATCGACGGCAGAGCGGCCTTTACGGAACCCACCCTGAGACGGAGCCAGAAGGCCCCGAGACTCGAGGAGCCAACTCAACCTCCGGCTCACCATACGTTCCAGCAACTTGCAAGGAACGTTGGTGAGGCTTATGGGGCGATAGCTGTCCACCTCCAGCGGGTTCTTGCCAGGTTTCAATACGGGGAGGACTATGCTTTCCCGCCATTGAGACGGGAAAACACCCTCGACCCAGACGCGATTGAAAAGATCTAGGAGGCGTCGCTGGCAAGGCACTGAGAGGTGTTTCAGCATCTGGCTGTGAATGCGGTCTGGTCCAGGAGCCGTATCAGGGCAAGCAGAAAGTGCGCTCTGGAATTCCCATTCGCTGAAAGGAGCATTGTACGACTCCGCGTGGCGCGTGTGAAAGGAAAGCCTCCGACTTTCCAACCGCTCTTTCCGGGAGCGGAAGGCCAACGGGTAGTTCGTTGACGCGGAACACTGAGCAAAATGCTCTGCTAACCGGTCCGCAATCGTGTCGGAGTCGGTGCACACTGCTCCATTCAGCGAAAGCCCAGGGACAGAGACAGGTGGCCGATAGCCTTGGAGTCGCCGAATCTGGGCCCAAACCTGCGATGCAGAGGTACGGACGCCAATGGTGGAAACATAACGTTCCCAACACTCCTGCTTCCGTTGGCGAATAAGGCGTCGGGCTCGGGCGCGGAACTGTTTAAAAGCAATGAGGGTCTCCAACGACGGGTGCCGCTTATGGCGCTGAAGAGCCCGCCGGCGATCTCGAATCGCCTCTGCGATCTCGGGCGACCACCACGGCACAGTCCTCCGCCGAGGTGACCCGGATGTACAGGGAATCGCAGATGCCGCCGCAGAAACGATGCTGGTGGTGACCGACTGAACCACCGCATCAATCGGATCAGTGGAAGGAGGTGCGATCACTGCGACAGATGTAAATAAGTCCCAATCAGCCTTATTCAGAGCCCATCTGGAGGGGCGTTCAGAAGAGTGACGCTGTGGCAGTGACAGAAAGATGGGGAAATGGTCACTACCACATAAGTCGTCATGGACCCTCCAGTGGATGGGTGGTGAAAGTCCGGGGCTGCAAATAGAAAGGTCAATGGCCGAAAACGAGCCATGGACCGCACTAAAGTGGGTCGCCTCTCCCATGTTTAAAAGGCAGAGGTCAAGCTGTGACAGAAGAGTCTCGACATCTCTGCCCCGGCCAGTAATCGCGGCGCTACCCCACAAGGGGTTATGGGCGTTAAAGTCGCCCAGCAACACAAAGGGAGGCGGCAGTTGTCCTATCAATGCAGCCAACACGTGACGAGAGACATCACCATCCGGCGGAAGGTACAAACTGCAGACAGTAATAGGCTGAGGCGTCCACATCCTTACAGCGACAGCCTCTAAGGGTGTATGAAGAGGCACACACTCGCTGTAGATAGAGTTAAGGACGTAGACGCAGACTCCACCAGACACCCTCTCATAAGCTGCCCGGTTCTTATAATAACCCCGATACCCTCGTAGGGCAGGGGTCCGCATTGCCAGAAACCACGTTTCCTGGAGGGCAATGCAGAAGAAAGGGTGACTGCTGACGAGTTGGCGGAGCTCAGCAAGGTGGTGGAAAAAACCGCTGCAGTTCCACTGGAGAATCACTTTGTCCATGGGCGAAATAGGCGTGAAGGGACCGAGGAGGCAGATCACGTCACTGGGTCACCTGCTGTCACCGATCGAGGACCAGTACAATCGGCGTCCTTGGCGTCTGAGGGTATGGCGAGATCCAGGTCCTCAGCGGACGCCAGGATCTCCACCTCATCCCCAGACGCAGAGCCTGTATGGAGCGGTGGGGTGGATGCCACCGCGCGTTCCTTGGCCTTAGAGGCCTTCTTCTTCTTCGTCTTCTCTCTCTGCTCCTTGGGCTTTACTAGCTGGGAGGGCTCCACCGAGTCAGTCTCCGGGACGGAGGAGGAGCGGGAAGCCCTGCGACCAGCCGCTGGCCTGCTTTTCAGCCATTGGCTGACGTCACCCTTCCCAGAGGTGGAAACCTGGGAAGGGAGGGACCCGAGGGATCCCTTGCGAGAGAGAGTCGCCGAAGAAGTCGGACGCTTCTCCGGCTTAGAGTTGGGGACTTGTGTCCCTGATGGTTGGGGGGTCGTTGCTCCTGAGGTAGATGGTGCAGGAGCAACAGATGGGGAAGTGCCCCCCCACCATCAAGGGGGCAGGTGTAGTATTCCGGCTCAGAGTGTTCAGTGGAATCGGTGCAGCAGATGACAAAACTACTGTTTTGGCAGCGGTGGCATAGGAGCTGGTCAGAGCCACAGGATGTAGCCTCTCGTATTTCCGCTTAGCCTCAGTATAGGTCATGCGGTCCAGGGCCTTATATTCCATGATCCTTCGTTCTTTCAGTAGGACCTTGCAGTCTGGCGAGCAAGGGGAATGGTGTTCGCCGCAGTTCACACATATGGGAGGCGGCGCACATGCAGTATTAGGATGTGAAGGGCGTCCACAATCTCTGCATGTCATGCTGGAAGTACACCGAGATGACATGTGGCCGAACTTCCAGCATTTGAAACACCTCATCGGGGGAGGGATATAGGGCTTCACATCACATCGGTAGACCATCACCTTGACCTTTTCGGGTAGGACGTCACCCTCGAAGGCCAAGATGAAGGCACCGGTGGCTACCTGATTATCCCTCGGACCCCGATGGACGCGCCGGACGAAGTGAACACCCCGCCGTTCTAAATTGGCGCGTAGCTCGTCGTCTGACTGCAAGAGTAGGTCCCTATGGAATATAATGCCCTGGACCATGTTGAGACTCTTATGGGGTGTGATCGTGACGGAAACATCCCCCAACTTGTCACAAGCGAGTAACCGCCGTGACTGTGCAGAGGATGCCGTTTTGATCAATACTGCCCCAGAGCGCATTTTGGACAAGCCCTCCACCTCCCCAAACTTGTCCTCCAAGTGCTCGACAAAAAACTGAGGCTTGGTCGCCATAAACGATTCCCCATCGACTCGTGTACAAACTAAATAGCGAGGTGAATAAGGTTCGCTGCCAACTGTAGCCTTTCGTTCCTCCCATGGTGTGGCCAGGGAGGGGAACGATTGTGGATCATATGCCTGAGCGTTGTATTGAGGCCGAGAACGCTTAGAGACTGCTGGCGGCTGGCCGCCAGCAAGAGATGATGTACCACGCTTCATCGCGGGTCATCCGCCCTGATGCCACCTACTCCGACCAAGGGCCCTCCCCACGGGCGCCACCCAGCCTCAGCAACGACCACCTGGCGGGATGGCCATTGCCGGGAGTCCCGATGCCCCAAGGAGACAGGCATCTACTCCTTGGCATACGCGGGGAGTTAACGGCGCAGGCATCAGTAGAGCGATCCCTGTGTTGTCAGGGGGCTACAAACGACAGGGTACATGGCGGCCCCACCACAACGGACTGGCTACCATGCTGGATTTCAGGCGAAATGTAGCCCATGATCGTCATTGGCGCATAAAGCGACACAGCAGAGCAGACTGCAAAAACCGCACCCAAGAACAAAGCCACGCCCTAGAGATGGTGAGTGGGCGGGACAGCTATGCGACGACGACCAACCAAGCTAGAGATGGTAATGAGCGATGGACACATTGCACCTTGTAAGGCGCCCTTCCCCAATCAGCTCGCTCTTCGGAAGAATTTAGAAG
Organism: Schistocerca gregaria; assembly: GCF_023897955.1. NCBI lineage: Eukaryota > Metazoa > Arthropoda > Insecta > Orthoptera > Acrididae > Schistocerca > Schistocerca gregaria. The sequence goes on from NW_026061759.1 coordinate 550,282, forward strand.
ATGGAGGTCAAACCCGGTAGGGGACCATCACATAAGGCCGAAACGTTTGAGACTCCTTTTAGTCGCCTCTTACGACAGGCAGGAATACCGTGGGCCTATTCTTACCCCCGAACCCACAGGGGGCCATCGATGTTGAGGTCATTAGAAACGGAGCAGGAGTTGGCACTGCGTCAGGGAAGGGTAAAAGAAGTCCGCCGTTCCCTTTAAAAGGAACCATCCCAGCATTTGCTTGGAGCGATTCAGGAAAGTTACGGAAAACGTATCAGGATGGCCGGATGCGGATTTAAACGTCATCCTCCCGAATGCGAGTCTAGTGTACTAGTTGACAACTCGTCGTGTAGAAGCTAGCGTTGCTGGTGGTGGGATTCCGGGTTCGATTCACGGCTGGGTTGCTTTCTCCGCCCGGGAAGTAGGTGTCTGTGGTGTCATCATTTCATCATCATCCGTGAAGGTGGCGAAACTGGACTGTGTAAAGGTTGGGGCTTTGTACAGGCGCTGATAACCGTGCAGTTAAGCGCCCCAAAAACCAAACATCATCATCATCATCATGGAATAACCACTGCGGCAGCTCGTTCGGAATACATTTAAATGAGCAGATTAAGTCAGCATTTTTAGTATATACATTGACTTCGTTCTTCATAAATGAAAGCAGGAACTACGACAAGACAAAGGAATTGGGATAACGAATGAGAAATACCTGATTGTGCTTCTGTTTGTAGATGACATGATTCAAGTTCACGAAATGACCTCCAAAGATCTATGTACCACCTGAACGAAATATGCAATGAATACAACTTTAAAATTTCTAGTAATAAAACGGAAATAAGTGCACTCCGAGGAAAATACTCAGTCAGTTTAAAACTAGTCTTGGATAATCCTGCTTTAGAACTGGTCTCTTAATCTTTCATTTAGGCTACGCTGTAAGATCTGATTTTTACTCTGATACTTAAAATAAATTACACAAATTCTAAGCTGTCTGTGACACTATTATCTGAATATTGGGCAATAAAGTACAAAAAGATTGTCCCGAAATTCTATAACGTGGTCGCGGTTCCTGTATTATGCTATGAAAGCGAAAACATGGTTAAAAAAAAAGCAAAAAAAATCACACGGCAGAGATGAGGTTCCTACGAAATTCGAAGAGCTGCACAACAAGAAATGATTAGGAATGAAGTTACTAGAGAAAAATTAAGTATTTTCAAAAGAAACTAAAAAATTCAAAAATATCCTGAAGACTGGTGAGAATGCTACGTCCCAGACTTCCCCAAAATATTCTGAACTACAAGCGGAATGGAAGACGTGATATTCAAAGGCCTCGGACGTGGGAGCAATTTCGTTTGAGAGACTATCCCGCGTGGCGACTACTGAAGTACTTATACATTATAGAATTCTTAAGTTATACAACCAAAATAAGTAAGTTTTAATGTAGTTTACGTTCACTGATGCAAAAAAAAATTTCTTGCTTTTTAAAGTGGGCTATGTTCTTTCTAAGGGTTCAAACTGTCTCCATGACAAATTTGAACAATATCTGTTAAGCTGTTTGGACTCTAAAACGAAACAGACTGTGTTACAAAGTAGAAAAGCAACTGAGAGAAAGAAGCGGCGTCGGTTTCTGCAGGAGGCGGCCATCATTTTGTAGGACAATGTTCGGGCACGCTCGGTTCAAGTCGTGACTGATTTGATCGGTATATAGGGATGGGGAGCGCCGCATCACGCACCACACTCATCTACATCTATATTTATACTCCGCAAGCCACCCAAAGGTGTGTGGCGGAAGGCACTTTACGTGCCACTGTCATTACCTCCCTTTCCTGTTCCAGTCGCGTATGGTTCGCGGGAGGAAAGACTGTCTGAAAGCCTCCGTGCGCTCTCTAATCTCTCTAATTTTACATTCGTGAACTCCTCGGGAGGTATAAGTAGGGGGAAGCAATATATTCGATACCTCATCCAGAAACGCACCCTCTCGAAATCTGGCGAGCAAGCTACACCGCGATGAAGAGCGGCTCTCTTGCAGAGTCTGGCACTTGAGTTTGTCAAACATCTCCGTAACGCTATCACGGTTACCAAATAACCCTGTGACGAAACGCGCCGCTCTTCTTTGAATCTTCTCTATCTCCTCCGCAAACCCGATCTGGTACGGATCCCACACTGAATAGCAATACTCAAGTATAGGTCGAACGAGTGTTTTTGAAGCCACCTCCTTTGTTGATGAACTACAGTTTCTAAGGACTCTCCCAATGGATCTCAACGTGGTACGCGCCTTACCAACAGTTAATTTTATATGATCATTCCACTTCAAATCGTTCCGCACGCATACTCCGAGATATTTTACAGAAGTAACTGCTACCAGTGTTTGATCCGCTATCATATAATCATACAATAAAGGATCCTTCTTTCTATGTATTCGCAATACATTACATTTGTATATGTTAAGGGTCAGTTTCCACTCCCTGCACCAATGGCCTATCCGCTGCAGATCTTCCGGCATTTCGCTACAATTTTCTAATGCTGCAACTTCTGTGTATGCTACAGAATCATCCGCGAAAAACCGCATGGAACTTCCGACACTATCTACTACCTCATTTATATATATTGTGAAAAGTAATGGTCCCATAACACTCCCCTGTGGCACGCCAGAGATTATTTTAACGTCTGTAGACGTCTCTCCAGTGATAACAACATGCTGTGTTCTGTTTGTTAAAACGCTTCAATCCAACCAGAGAGCTGATCTGATATTCCGTGGGCTCTTACTTTATTTATCAGGCGACAGTGCGGAACTGTATCGAACGCCTTCCGGAAGTCGAGAAAAATAGCATCTACCTGGGAGCCTGTATCTAATATTTTCTGGGTCTCATGAACAAATAAAGTGAGTTGGGTCTCACACGATGGATGTTTCCGGAATCCATGTTGATTCCTACAGAGTAGATTCTGGGTTTCCAAAAACTACATGATACTCGAGCAAAAAACATGTTCTAAAATTCTACAACAGATCGACGTCAGAGATATAGGTCTATAGTTTTGCGCATCTGCTCTACGACCCTTCTTGAAGACTCGGACTACCTGTGCTCTTTTCCAATCATTTGGAGCCTTCCGTTCCCCTAGAGACTTGCGGTACACGGCTGTTAAAAGGGAGGGCAAGTTCTTTCGCGTACTGTGTAGAATCGAATTGGTACCCCGTCAGGTTCAGTGGACTTTCCTCTGTTGAGTGATTCCAGTTGCTTTTCTACTCCTTGGACACTTATTTCGATGTCAGCCATTTTCTCGTTTGTGCTAGGATTTAGAGAAGGAACTGCAGTGCGGTCTTCCTCTATGAAACATCTTTGGAAAAATGTGTTTAGTATTTCAGCTTTACGCCTGTCATCCTCTGTTTCAATGCCATCATCACCCCGGAGTGTCTGGACATGCTGTTTCCAACCACTTACTGATTTAACGTGAGACCAGAACTTTCTAGGATATTCTGTCAAGTCGGTACATAGAATTTTACTTTCGAATTCACTGAACGCTTCACGCATGGCCCTCCTTACGCTAAGTTTGACATCGTTTAGCTTCTGTTTGTCTGAGAGGTTTTGGCTGCGTTTATACTTGGAGTGAAGCTGTCTTTGCTTTCGCAGTAGTTTCCTAACTTTGTTGTTGAACCACGGTGGGTTTATCCCGTCCCTCACAGTTTTACTCTACACGTACCTGTATAAAACGCATTTTACGATTGCCTTGAACTTTTTCCATAAATACTGAACATTGTCAGTGTCAGAACAGAAATTTTCGTTTTGATCTGTTAGGTAGACTGAAATCTGCCTTCTATTACCCTTGCTAAACACGTAAGCCTTCCTCCCTCTTTTTATATTCGTATTAACTTCCATATTCAGGGATGTTGCAACAGCCTTATGATCACTAATCCCTGTTCTGCACATACAGAGTCGAAAAGTTCGGGTCTGTTTGTTATCAGTAGGTCCAAGATGTTATCTCCACGAGTCGGTTCTCTGTTTAATTGCCTGAGGTAATTTTCGGATAGCGCACTCAGTATAATGTCACTCGACGCTCTGTCCCTACGACCCATCCTAAACATCTGAGTGTCCCAGTCTATATCTGGTAAATTGAAATCTCTACCTAAGACTATAACATGCTGAGAAAATTGATTTGAAATGTATTCCAAATTTTCTCTCAGTTGTTCTGCCACTAATGCAGCTGGGTCGGGAGGTCAGTAAAAGGAGCCAATTATTAACCTAGCTCGGCTGTTGCGTGTAACCTCCACCCATAATAATTCACAGGAACTATCCACTTCTACTTAACTACAGGATAAACTTCTACTAACAGCGACTAACTCTCCACCACCGGTTGCATGCAATCTATCATTTCTATCTGTCTGTACCTTTGTAAAAATTTCGGCAGAATTTCTCTCTGGTTTCAGCCAGCTTTCTGTACCTATAACGATTTCAGCTTCGGTACTTTCTATCAGCGCTTGAAGTTCCGGTACTTTACCAACGCAGCTTCGACAGTTTACCATTACAATACCGATTGCTGCTTGGTCCCCGCATGTCCTGCTTTGCCCCGAACTCGTTGAAGCTGCCGCCCTTTCTGTACTTGCCCAATGCCATCTAACCTAAAAAACCGCCCAGCTCACGCCACACAACCCCTGCTACCCGTGTAGCCGCTTGTTGCGTGTAGTGGACTCCTGACCTATCCAGCGGAACCCGAAACCCCACCACCCTATGGCTCAAGTCGAGGAATCTGCAGCCCACACGGTCGCAGAACAATCTCAGCCTCTGATTCAGACCCTTTACTCAGCTCTTTACCAAAGGCCCGCAGTCAGTCCTGTCGACGATGCTACAGATGGTGAGCGGTGAGCTCTGCTTTCATCCGGCTAGCGAGACTGGCAGTCTTCACCAAATCAGATAGCCAGGGAGGGTTTCCTCCGATCCATAGCGACACACATCATTGGTGCCGACATGAGCGACCACCTGCAAATGGGTGCAACCTGTACCCTTCATGGCATCCGGAAGGACCCTTTTTCACATCTGGAATGACTCACCCCGGTATGCACACGGATTGCACATTGGTTTTCTTCCCCTCTCTTCCCCTCTCTGCCCCATTACGCTCCTGACGTTGGAGCTCCCAACTACCAGTAAGACCACCCTCTGCGACTGCTCGGATCTTGCAGACTGAGGGGCAACACCTGGAACAGGACAAGCAGCCACGTCAGGCCGAAGATCAGTATCGGCCTGAGACAGACCCGGACTTGCGCCCTTCTGAGCTCAGCTTGATTCCTGACGTGAAGGTAGCGTTCTCGCTTTCCGCGTCTGGGTTCCCGGGTTCGATTCACGGCGGGGTCAGGGGTTTTGTCTGCCTCGTGATGGCTGGGTGTTGTGTGATGTCCTTAGGTTAGTTAGGTTTACGTAGTTCTAAGTTCTAGGAGACTGATGACCATAGATGTTAAGACCCATAGTGCTCAGAGCCATTTGAACCATTTGTCGAACTTTGGGGTATTCGGTTCGGAGCTGTTATGGAGATACGTCAGACAATAGACCGCTCCATTCGAACTACCTAATCAACTGGCGTAGTTAGGGGTATCTTGCTCTTTCGACATCACTGGCGATGGCTTATATACATGAGCTGTTCAAAAAATATCCGACCTTTTTTAATTGTTGAAATCAACAATGGTATCAGGGCGCGCATGGGCTCATGTTTTCAGGCATATTTAGCACACATACCTGATTTTCTCCACTACTTCGGAACACTTGCAAGTCGTACACGTTGGATTTAGTATTCTGAGCAAAATGACGTCTTTACATCACATTTGGCTCCAAGCTTGGCGATTCTCAAGTTGAAACCATCGTGTGTTTGTGGACAAAGTAATGGGTACTGCAGGGCTAAAGGAGTGGTACAACCATTTCAAAGGTAGCCGCTAATCAATGAAGACAGAAGCCAGTTAAGGTACGCCCGCAATATCAACAAATCAGGTCGTTACTGATCCCGCAATATTGCTGGTGAAGCAGAATGGACTAATCACTATGAGAGAAGTTGCAGTCTAATCTAAAAGCCGTAAAGTCAACTAAATAACAAGGTATTACAATAACTAACGTCCGCCCCCGGTAGCTGAGTGGTCAGCACGACAGACTGTCAATCCTAAGATTCCTTCGATTCCCGGCTGGGTCGGAGATTTTCTCCGCCCAGGGACTGGGTGTTGTGTTGTACTAATCATCATTTCATCCCCATCGACGCGCAAGTCGCCGAAGTGGCGTCAAATCGAAAGACTTGCACCAGGCGAACGGTCTACCCGATGGGAGGCCCTCGTCACACGCCATTATTATTATACAATAACGAACAACTTAAATTGGAAAGAACACATAGAAAATGTTGCGGTTAAGGCTAACCAAAGACTGCGTTTTATTGGCACAACACTTAGAAAACGTAACAGACCTAGAAAGGACACTGCCTACACTACGCTTGTCCGTCCTCTTTTAGAATACTGCTGGGAAATGTGGGATCCTTACAAGATAGGACTGACGGAGTAGATCTAAAAAGTCCAATGAAAGGCAGCACGTCCTCCTATTATCGCGAAATATGAGAGAGTGTGTCACACAAATGATACAGGATTTTGGCTGGACATCATTAAAAGAAAAGCGTTTTTCTTTGCGACGGAATCTTCTCACGAAATTCCAATCACCAACTTTTTCCTCCGAATGCGAAAATATTTTGTTGACACCGAACTACGTAGGGAGAAACGACCACAACGATAAAATAAGGGAAGTCAGAGCTCGTATGGAAAGACACAGGTGATCATTCTTTCCGGGTGCTATGCGAGATTGGAATAATAGAGACCTGTGAAGGTGGTTCGATGAACAATCTGCCAGGCACTTAAATGTGATTTGCAGAGTATCCATGTAGATGCAAGTATAGGTGGTCACATTTTTATTATCCCCTGTATGTGCATATCGCTTCACACGGACTTTGTTACCTCTATGTCGATATCTGCATCATTTTCGAAATATGTGAGCTTACTTATATTATCTGTAATGTTAATATACAACATGAACAGTAAGGCTACCAACACACTCCCTCTGGCACAAGTGGTTACATTTACACGTATAGATGAACTCTTCATTCAGGATGAGATGATGTGTCCTCCCTACAAAAATATTTTATTGGCCGTACTCTATACGGTGCAGGCAAACGGTCAACTACAATTGCTGTTTACTGTGCGGTAACCTCTAGCGTATCAGAAGCAGTTTAGGAACATTTTTTCAAATGAGTATACGCACTCGTATTTCGGCAGGTGCACAGTTTTGCCATTTCAATTTTTGCACGTTCCCCAGATACCTTTTCGAAAATTTCGAGCAAAACAAATAGAAATCTTTATTACATCATGAAACAATGAAGAAGCAAATTCGGATTTGTTCGCAAGCCCGAAGCAAAATCTAGTACAAGAATCATTGATTTTAACAAAGTAGCTGTCGATAGGTTTTTTTCGTTGCTAACAAATGTAACTGACAATCACAAACTAATGACTTCTCAAATAACTAATTGTGATGGAACAGGCGTCTCGGTTAATGCTAAAAACCAATCGAACATCGCAGCTTGCAAAGGGAACCGTCCAGTGCGATCGTTAACCTCTGCAAAAAGGGGCGAAACTGCAACCAGCCTCATTAGTACTTCAGCAAGCGGAGCTGACATTCCTCCTACGATTATTTTTCCACGAAAGAAGAAGCAGAAAGAATTTGAGTTAGGACTGGCAGCAGGAGGTTGCGCTGAGGTCCACAGCACCGCATGGATGGCCACAGAGTCATTCTTTGTATGGTTTCCACAATTTGTGGTATTTTCTAAGGCATCAAAGCACGTCCCAGTTCTCCTTATATCAGATGGCCACTCAGCTCATACCACGAACAATGACGTTATGGACAACGTGAGGGAGAGTGGCGTTTCTTCACCACCACATTGCTCTCACAGACTTCAGCCGCTTGATGTTTGTTTTATAAATCCTCGTTATAGTGATCAGCTTCGAAAATGGCTGCGAAGCCACGCAGGGAAAGTCGTAACTGTCTTTCAAATTTCAACGCTTTTTGGTTCAGCTTTCGTCTAAAGCGCAAAAATGAAAACCGCTATTAAAGGTTTCGAAGCTACTGCAATATGGCCCACGGACCCATCCATATTCACGACGCACACTTCCTCCCGGCACACACAACTGACAGCGGACGTGATAGGCCGTCAGATAAAGGGGTTATTATATCTGAACAATTGTAATTGCCTCCACCTAGCACACCAGCTGAAAAAGACGACTCAAACGGGCTGGATAATCAAGCGGACGAGGTTTCAGCTATTTGTTACAATGAACTGCCGCCTAAGAATAACAAAGTTATTGGGGCTAATTGTTCTAATCTTGGGTGCTCTTGGATGACAACTGACAACACAACCTCCTCATTTCATATTTCACCTGAGATTCTGATTTTCTTGTCAAAAGTTAACGAAAGCAAGAAAAGAGCGAGACTGAAAATGGGGAAGAACGTTGTTTTAACTGATTCGCCGTACAAAAAAAGAGTTAAAAGTCATTAATGGGAGAAACAGAAAAAAGAACTTTGACAAAGAAGAAAGAGCAAACAGAAAACTTTTTGCGAAAGAGAATAAAGTTAAGAACTCAAAAAAGAGAGAAAGAATCTGAAGGTAAATGGAAAAAAGGAGAGAGAATACAATACTAACGAGAGTGATTACGAGGAAAGTTCTGACTGTCAATGTGTATATTGTGGTGGGTTATATTCAAAATCAGTTGGAGGTTGGGTAGCTTGTTCCACGTGCAAAAAATGGACACACGATTCTTGTGCAGGAATAGATAGCGAAGATGATGAGTGTCTCCCCGTGTGTGAATTTTGTAAACAGCCTCAAGAAAAGGATACGATACATGAAAACTGTAGTTTGACATTAATACTCACTTTGAACTAAAAAAAATTCCGAGCAAGCCAATATTTTCTGCATTTCCGATAATTTTATACGTTTTTGTAATCACTTGTATTTACCACCCCATACTACCGCGTGCAAATGATATAAATTTCTGTTTTTGAGTCAGAAAATATTGTTGTTTTATTTTATGGCAATGTTCTTGTATTTTTCTGATTAATACATCATAATGTGTTCATATAAAAATTTGTAGCTCTCTTATTTATCAATTTTGTACATTTAATCAAAGTTTTCAACTGTGTACCCCATTATACCTTGGATACCCCAACGTGTCGGATAAGAAAGATAAAAATACAATCACTACTCGTTTCTTCAACGACAATTTAAGCTGTGTTCAGTGGTTCCTCCCAGAGTTCATCACGATATATTCCGAAAAAAAATCATAGTTAACGAACATTATAAATTGTTCTAGAAACGAAGGCAATCACAGTTAACATTTAATAAGGCCACTGGTATCCTTCGAAATGCAACTAATCTACGTCATGCAGAACGTCATGGGTCACAGTGGATGGGTGGAATCGAAATATGACATTTACCCACGATCGCTTCTTTTTGTCAATTTGTGCCATTAATTTCTCTGCTCCCTAATCTGATTTCGTATCTCCCCTTCAGCTATTCGATCAAAGCTTTTTTAGCATTCTTCTACACCACCACATTTCGGAAGTTTCTAGTCGTCTCCTGTTTGGGGAACCAGGCATGTTAACTACTGATTCGCAATATATTTATTCCGAAAGGCAAAAGGAACCCCGAAAACAATGAAAATAATTTTGTTTATTGGTGATTGTACCAGTTTTATTTACACTTAGTGCGAATATGAAAGTATTTTAGTCCAAATCCTTATTTGAAGGTCCTAAATGTCGGTTTAAATGGCTGCTTGCTATGTAAGACATGCCCACTTGTTTCTCTGTGCCATCTCTTCTTTGAGACGATAAGCCTAGGGACATTTTACCCGTAGCTTTGAGCTTTCACGTATGAATACATTTTTTCTTGTCTCGTAGTCAGTTTACTATTAGCACATTAATATTGTTATTCCCTGTTGCATTTTGCCTACTCCTGCCTTGCCGCGTCTCAGGAGGCGTCTTGTCGGGTCTAGGGAGGGAATTCTCTAACCTAAAAAATACCCCATGTGCACTCCACACGTACTCCGCTACCCTCGTAGCCGCTTCCGGCGTGTAGTGCATGCCTGACCTATTCAGGGGGACCCTACATTTCTGCACCCTATTGCGGAGGTCGAGAAATTTGCACCCCAGCTCTCCGAAGAATCTTCTGAGCCTCTGGTTTAAGCCTTCCACTCGGCTCCAAACCAGAGGACCGCGATCGGTTCTGGGAACGATACTACAAATAGTTAGCTCTGATTCCACCCCGCGAGCGAGGCTTTCCGCCTTCATACAATCCGCCAACCGCCTGTACGAAATGAGGATGACCTCTGAACCCAGACGGCAGGAGTCATTGGTGCCGACATCAGCAACAATTTGCAGTCGGGTGCACCCAGTGCTCTCTATCGCCGCCAGTAGGGCCCCCTCCACATCTCGAATGAGACCCCCCGGCAAGCAGACAGAGTGAACACTGGCCTTCTTCCCCGACCTTTCCGCTATTTCCCTAAGGGGCTCCATCACCAGCCTAACGTTGGAGCTCCCAATAACTAATAAACTCCTCCCCCCGTGTGCCTGCTCGGACCTTGCAGAAGGAGCAGCCACATGTCCATTCCCAGGCAGAGCGGGCGATGCCACACGGCCAGCCTCCACATTGGCCCAACTGTGCCCGGTACCCGCGAAGATGTCTCGACAGCAGGGACAGTGGGTGAAGCATCTAACACCTGAGGTGCACCATGCGACGCACCAGACTCCCCACTGCCGCTACACTCCGAGGCAGCAGCCTGAAGATGGCTGACCGCGGCCATCAACACGCTCAGCTGTTCGCGAAGAGTGGCCAGCGTCCGTACACAGCAGTCACACATCCTATCCATCCTAAGGAATCAATTTACCGAAGAGACTTAATCAACTTTTAAGTATCCAGAATGAGATTTTCACTCTGCAGCGGAGTGTGCGCTGATATGAAACTTCCTGGCAGATTAAAACTGTGTGCCCGACCGAGACTCGAACTCGGGACCTTTGCCTTTCGCGGGCAAGTGGTCGGGCACACAGTTTTAATCTGCCAGGAAGTTTCATATCAGCGCACACTCCGCTGCAGAGTGAAAATCTCATTCTGGAAACATCCCCCAGGCTGTGGCTAAGCCATGTCTCCGCAGTATCCTTTCTTTCAGGAGTGCTAGTTCTGCACGTTTCGCAGAAGAGCTTCTGTAAAGTTTGGAAGGTAGGAGACGGATACTGGCAGAAGTAAAGCTGTGAGTACCGGACGTGAGTCGTGCTTCGGTAGCTCAGTTGGTAGAGCACTTGCCCGCGAAAGGCAAAGGTCCCGAGTTCGAGTCTCGGTCGGGGACACAGTTTTAATCTGCCAGGAAGTTTCATATCAGCGCACACTCCGCTGCAGAGTGAAAATCTCATTCTGAAAACATCCCCCAGGCTGTGGCTAAGCCATGTCTCCGCAGTATCCTTTCTTTCAGGAGTGCTAGTTCTGCACGTTTCGCAGAAGAGCTTCTGTAAAGTTTGGAAGGTAGGAGACGGATACTGGCAGAAGTAAAGCTGTGAGTACCGGACGTGACTCGTGCTTTGGTAGCTCAGTTGGTAGAGCACTTGCCCGCGAAAGGCAAAGGTCCCGAGTTCGAGTCTCGGTCGGGCACACAGTTTTAATCTGCCAGGAAGTTTCATATCAGCGCACACTCCGCTGCAGAGTGAAAATCTCATTCTGGAAACATCCCCCAGGCTGTGGCTAAGCCATGTCTCCGCAGTATCCTTTCTTTCAGGAGTGCTAGTTCTGCACGTTTCGCAGAAGAGCTTCTGTAAAGTTTGGAAGGTAGGAGACGGATACTGGCAGAAGTAAAGCTGTGAGTACCGGACGTGAGTCGTGCTTCGGTAGCTCAGTTGGTAGAGCACTTGCCCGCGAAAGGCAAAGGTCCCGAGTTCGAGTCTCGGTCGGGCACACAGTTTTAATCTGCCAGGAAGTTTCAACTTTTAAGTAGACTGCTAATTCACTAAAGGTGGCTGATTACTGACTAAACTGTGATTGCTAACGACTTCTTGTAGAAAACAATGAAAATAGTACTACCTGTCTCTGGACTGTATTCAAAACAAACACTAGCATTACTGGCACTATGGCTGACTACAAGGACTCTCTCTGACTGTATTCAAAACAAACACGAAATCTATGTAACTGTATTACTAGCACTCGACAATTAAAGCTTCCTAAAAGCAAAAACACACGGAAGAAGAAGTGACAAGTAAGAAAAATACAGTTAATACTTAAATTAAGGTAGCTCGCTGAACAGCAGACGTGAAGCAGACGGCGGTTAGGGCGACACATGAACTTACAACATAAAAGTAATAACAGATAAAAATACATGTTCATGAACCTGAGAGAAAATCAGTCCATAAGTTTAAGCAAACGCTATCAGCAGTACAATGAGAATCAGCTTAATTTTTCAATTAACTCCTTGACAGGATAAAAGGAGTGACCCATGAGGAAACACTCCAGTTTCGATTTGAAAGCGCGTGGATTACTGCAAAGATTTTTTAATTCGAGTGGCAGCTTATTGAAAATGGATGCAGCAGTATACTGCACACATTTTTGCACAAGAATTAAGGAAGTCCGAACCAAATGGGAGTTTGACTTCTGCCGAGTATTAACCGAGTGAAAGCTGCTTATTGTTGGAAATAAACTAATATTGGTAACAAGAAACGACAATAAGGAATATACATATTGAGAGGCCAAGGTCAAAATACCCAGACTCCCTGAACAGAGGTCGACAAGTGGTTCGTGAACTCACACCACTTTTTGCCCGAACCTCCAGTTTCTGAGCCAAAAATATCCTTCTAGAATGGGAAGAGTTACCCAAAAACATAATACCATATGACATAAGTGAATGGAAATAGGCAAAGTAGACTAATTTACTTGTCGAAGTATCACTCAATTTCGGTACCGTTCGAATAGTGAAAATGGCAGTATTAAGTCTTTGAGCAAGATCCTGAACGTGGGCTTTCCACAACACCTTACTATTTATTTGAACACCTAGGAATTTGAACCGTTTAGTATCACTAATCATATGCCCATGCTGTGAGATTAAAACGTCAGGTTTTGTTGAATTGTGTGTTAGAAACTGTAAAAACTGAATCTTACTGTGATTTAACGTTAGTTTATTTTCTATAAGCCATTGACTGAGGTCATGTACTGCACTACTTGAAACGGAGTCAATGTTGCACACAACATCCTTTACTACCAAGCTAGTGTCATCAGCAAACAGAAATATTTTTGAGTTACCCGTAATACTTGAGGGCATATCATTTATATAAATAAGGAACAGGAGCGGCCCCAACACTGATCCCTGAGGAACCCCCTCCCCCTTGACAGTACACCACTCAGATCCCCCATCACACTGTATTACTTTCCCCCATTCCTGTAGATCGTTCCCTAATGCTCTTCCTGAAACACTGTACAACTTCTGATTCTGTCAGTTCTTTCGGGTCCCATCTCCTTAAATTCCCACCTTTTTACAGTTTCTTCAGTTTTTATCTACAGTTCATAATCAATATACTGTGATCAGAGACCACATTTGCCCCTGGAAATGTCATACAATTTAAAATCTGGTTCCTAAATCTCTGTCTTACCATTATATAATCTATATGAAATATTGCAGTATCTCCAGGTCTTTTATGATTTTTGAACCAAGTGTTAGCTATGATTAAGTTATGCTCTGGGAAAAAACCTACCAGGCGGCTTCCTCTTTCATTTTTTACCCCCATTCCATATTCACCTACTACGTTTCCTTTTCTTCCATTTCCTACTGTCGAATTCCAGTCACCCATTAATATTAAATTTTCATCTCCCATCACTATCTGAATGATTTCTTTTATCTCATCACACATTCCATCAGTTTCATAATCATCTGCGGACTACTTTTACGACTTTGGTAGGCGTGGGATTCGTGGCTATCTTGGCCACAACAATGCGTTCACTATGCTGTTTGTAGTATCTTACCCACATTTCTATTTTTATTAATTGTTAGACCTACTCATGCATTAGCTTCATATTAGCCTTCCTAATACTTAAATCTATATTCGATGTTAACAATGACGCCGGTGGATGGACTATCACGAAATTACTGACCGTCGAGAAAGTCACAAATATAACCGACAAGCTAATGGGCCCTTCACAGGAAAAGGTTTTTTGCCGTTAAAGGGGAAAACTGAAACCCAGCAAATGAGTAAAAAAATGTATATTCACTGACAAAAAAAAATACTGTACGCACACAACTTACACAACAATAGTCTGGGATTACTCTATTACGTAACACAGTTTTTGTGATTGTATCTTGCAGCTTTAGTTATTTTTAATTAAAAGAGGCTTTAAAAGGACAGAAAGAACGTGTTGGACTACGCTACAGATCGTTCTGTTAGCACAGTCTTTACTTTGTAATCACTTTCGTTGACTTCGGCAACTCTCAACAGAAATCTCCAACCTAACCGAGACAATGTGCTACGATACGGCCGAGATCATGACAAGAGAATGGGCTACATCACACTCGAAGTAAATTTATATAGGTAAGGATCCCCATGACCTGTGTACGTCTATTATAGAAAATCTCCAAGCCACTCTCCTCAAATATATCGCAATCTTCTCTTGACCTTCATCTGTTACTATTTCAGAATTAAAAACCAGATTCAAAGAACATTTGGCTACCAGTCACAAAACTAGAAAAATAAAACTAATAAAAGTGAGAACGTGAAACACGTTAGCAATAACCATAAACAGGAGATTTTACAGAAAATAAAATTGAGAAAGGAAATTATTAATATTATCGACCGTTTAGGAACTCTAGGCTACGAAAGGTATGAAACCACATATCGAATAACTGGTGGAAGAGTTAGTGTGTTTTAAGATTAAATCCAAACAAGAATTAGAGAAAAATATATCGAAGCAAGGCAACTATTACGAAAAATTGCTAAATCTCGAGACAAATTGTGTCCTTCTGTATTAGATGAAATGTTTTGGCCCCTAGTACGGATGAAACAGTATCTGCAGAATCAACAAGAACTTCGGACATGTGTTTCATATTTCATCCAAGCCTGCAGTCTATAAATATTTAAACAAAATACTAAAACAAAATACCACTACAGGGGAATTACTTACGAAGTAATTCTTGGTAAAGAAAAACAGGACACAATTACGTATGTAGGCTTAATACGAACTACAGCTGTGTTTATAAATCGCTATAGTTGCCTTGGACTAACGACGAGAGAATATCAATATAACCTATACGCTTTTCAAAGCTGTTATCCATGAAAAAGCTAAACTACGTATCGTAAACAAAATACAATTTAACACCGAAACAATGACATTAGCTGACAATGGGCACAGACTTTAGTCAATGGGCACTTGAAAATTTGTGCCAGACCAGGATTAGCACCCGAGTCCCCTGGTTACTAGGGAGAGGCCATAATCACTGTGTCCCAATTACACAGTGGTCAACAGAATAGCACGAACTGCCCGAGCATGCCGTTCGTTAGATCCAAATTCTCAATTTCTCCATAGACTGCTAATACACTGCTCCTTGAACATAATCCTCCTCCCCTTAATTATACAGTACATGGCCAAAAAAACAGACACAGAATATATGCAAACTTGGCTTTACGAACATTGCAGACGTCGTCTATGTAACACACGTCAAACTTTAAAGAATTTACCAGTTCGTTGCATTGTTTACTATAGACCACAAATCAAGTAACGTAAAAAAAGCACTGCGTCTATTGAAATCATGATTCATAGTTTTAAAAAAAACTAATAAGTCGCCTACATATTACAGTTGCTGCCGAAAGAGGAGAACCATTATTTTCCCACAAAAGGAAATATAGTTAAAATTACGCTTCTATTTCGGTTAGTTTCGGCGGTTACTAAAATTTGCAGTGAAAGTTACATAGTGGACTCTACCCTCCCCCCACAAGAAACGTAGTTATCGTTGCTGTTGTGAGACTTTTGTACACAGTTAGAGAATGTGTGTTAAATGTGGCGCGGGCGGAAACACTAGGCTACGCTACAGGGCAATCTGCTCGCACAACGTTTAGTCGGCATTCATAATCGTTGGCGTAAACAACTCTCAATCAAATTACCACCTTCCAACCTAACTTAGATCTCGGGCTACACTACCAATCGGCCTGTCATCACAAACAAAAATTCATTGAGGGGGGTGGGGGGATTTCCTGTATCTCTCTCTGTAATGTATCTGTAGGCAAAACTGCCAGTTTTGTCAGACTCAACTGCAAGATTTACCAATGGTAAACACTTTTGAGACGGCTCGTAATTTTAGAATAGTCCTCTTCGTCTTACTTGGCATAAATTGTTCGCTGGCGTCCCAGCAGCTAGCTCCCTCAGTGTCTGCTTCTGCCATCGCACCACGCTAGTCTGCTGTTGTCCTAGCAGACCGAACGCACCGCACACCCGATACCTTCGGAACCACTCACTGGCCAGTTAGCAACTGAGCGGAACACTGTTTACATCGTGAAAGGAAAACTATGCAAAGATGTACACTTAAATGGCACGACTGAGTAGCACACACACAGTAATATCTGAGGAATGTCCTTCGACACGCGCAGAACGAAAGTCTTCTCGCGAACGTACAGCATCTCTGAAAAAAAATCTCGTGACTATATTCCGGCGTTACGGCCAGGTTCTCATACAAATGAGCAAAAAAAGGGTACATTTGAAATTTTTTTTGAGACAATGACAATACATTCGAAGGATCTGTTTGGGAATTACGAGTGATAATACTATGAGCTTAATTTTAGATTTTCAATAAAAAATGGCGCCCGTAATTATGATTTGATCAAGGGCCTGCGAGACTGGAGTACGTAGAGTGCGTGCAGTGTGGCACCTGAGATGTTACCTGAATTCAAAAATGGGTAACATCAGTTGATACTACATTATTTCTTTGAAATTGAAAATGGATAACATCAGTCGATAATACATAAAATTTATGGGAGCGCATACCTAACCGCAATGAAACAACCTTAAATTTAACGATACAGTGCTAATTCGAACTTTGAGTTCGATTTTGGGGGGTTTGTTTCACTCCTTATGCCTACACAAAAATTAGTTAATATTAACAAATGTCATATTATAGCTATAAGTTCCTAAGAAAAGTGTTTACTTTTAGGGGTCAGAGGTAGAAGTTAAGAGATCGAACCACTTTTAATTTATACTGCATGCCGTTCTGAGAAAATCGTTACTCGAAAAAAAAGTGTTCAAAGTTTAGGGAAAACATTTAGTTATATTATTACTTCGATTTGCATGAACTGAGTGTTACATATATATTCTTAATGTCGCTGAAAACGAATCTGAAGTCAGATTTTCAATATTCAAAACAGCTAATCCAATACGGAGGGCAAACGATTATTTTTGACAAATTTTTACCAAAAATGTATTTTCGTTATTTACGTTTAGTCTGCAATTAAAGGAGTATTTATCAACCCTTCCTCTACCTCTGATTGTTACTAGACAGCAACTTCCTGTTCTTCTTGGCAGGAAGGTCGCAGTTCGCAGTAATAGACGGCAAATCATCGAGTAAAACTGAAGTGATATCAGGTGTTCCCCAGGGAAGCGTCCTGGGACCTCTACTGTTCCTGATCTATATAAATGACCTGGGTGACAATCTGAGCAGTTCTCTTAGGTTGTTCGCAGATGATGCTGTAATTTACCGTCTAGTAAGGTCATCCGAAGACCAGTATCAGCTGCAAAGCGATTTAGAAAAGATTGCTGTATGGTGTGTCAGGTGGCAGTTGACGCTAAATAACGAAAAGTGTGAGATGATCCACATGAGTTCCAAAAGAAATCCGTTGGAATTCGATTACTCGATAAATAGTACAATTCTCAAGGCAGTCAATTCAACTAAGTACCTGGGTGTTAAAATTACAAACAACTTCAGTTGGAAGGACCACATAGATAATATTGTCGGGAAGGCGAGCCAAAGGTTGCGTTTCATTGACAGGACACTTAGAAGATGCAACAAGTCCACTAAAGGGACAGCTTACACTACACTCGTTCGTCCTCTGTTAGAATATTGCTGCGCGGTGTGGGATCCTTACCAGGTGGGATTGACGGAGGACATCGAGAGGGTGCAAAGAAGGGCAGCTCGTTTTGTATTATCGCTTTATAGGGGAGAGAGTGTGGCAGATATGATACACGAGTTGGGATGGAAGTCATTACAGCATAGACGTTTTTCGTCGCGGCGAGACCTTTTTACGAAATTTCAGTCACCAACTTTCTGTTCCGAATGCGAAAATATTTTGTTGAGCCCAACCTACATAGGTAGGAATGATCATCAAAATAAAATAAGAGAAATCAGAGCTCGAACAGAAAGGTTTAGGTGTTCGTTTTTCCCGCTCGCTGTTCGGGAGTGGAATAGTAGAGGGATAGTATGATTGTGGTTCGATGAACCCTCTGCCAAGCACTTAAATGTGAATTGCAGAGTAGTCATGTAGATGTAGTCATGTAGATGTAGATGAAAAGCCGATCTGTCTAAGCTGGATATGCAGCACTCGGCAGCCTGCACTTGATATTCGTCCGTATTTTCGGTGAGTATGTTTGCATGCATTCTGCAGTATGAATCATTTTGAGCACGTGCGACACGGGACGAGTTATCATCTACATCTATATGGATAACCTGCAAAACACATTAAAGTTCCTGGCAAAGGGTTCATCGAATCACCTTCACAACTGATAATTAATTGAAACCCTCAGCTGCCAACAGGTGTTGTTGATATACTTCGATGGGGACAGCTGAAAAGTGTGCCCCTACTGGGACTCGAACCCAAGATCTCCTGCTTACATGTCAGACGCCCAATCCATCTGAGCCATCGAGGGCACAAATGAACATCAGGACTGCAGGAATTTATCCCTCGCACGCTTCCCGTGAGACTCACATCCTCAAACGTCCACAATCCGATTACGTAATGTACTTAATAGGTATTTGTCCATCCACTCATTACTGGCTCACACTAAGGTGAGTTCCGGCAACCTGTGCGCATTCGCACAGACGAAGGTCAATGGCTGGGTAACGTTTAACCATAGATATGAAGATAGTAACTCTTCTCGAAAGAACAGGCGCCACCGACGACCGTGCAGCTCTTCTAGAATACATGACAGACCGGCCGATGTGGCCGAGCGGTTGTAGAAGCTTCAGTCGGGAGCCACGCGCCCGCTACGGTCGCAGGTTCAAATCCTGCCTCGAGCATGGATGTGTGTGATGTCCTTAATTTAGTTAGGTTTAAGTCGTTCTAAGTTCTAGGAAACTGATGACCTCAGATGTTAAGTCCCAAAGTGCTCAGAACCATTTGAACCATCAGTCCCTATGTTTACACACTACTTACAGTAACTTATGCTAAGGACAACACACACACACAACCATGCCCGAGGGAGGACTCGAACCTCCAACGGGGGGAGCCGCGCGAACCGTGACAAGGCGTTGGAGACATGGCGGGTACCCCGCGCGGCTCATGGCAGCCGTGACACTGCTTCAAACAATGGACTGTAGAAACTTGTGTAAAGCACGGATTAAAAAAAAAACCTTTCCGTTCCAAGAGTCTAGACAAGTACACCTTTAAAAAATGCAACTACAAAGAAATTGAATTTTCGAACGTTTTGAATGAGAACCTGTCCTTATGGAACACCGTTGATCAAATGTCACAGGGATTATATACTCAGGTTTCACCTGTGGATTAACACTTTCTAATCAATATCCGGAATGAGCAGGGCTTAAAACTTTGAAGAGTTAAATTTCAAGGGCCGTTCTCTTGTATGCAAATAGTTTCACAGTAGAAGTTTCTCTAGTTTTGTTTATTAATTAATTTATTTATTTTTTGCTGTAGGTAAAGAAGGATAGCATTGTGAGGAGGGGGAAGGGGGAGGGAGGAATCTTGCATCTCCCACCTTGGAATTCTCAGTACAGAATTTTTATTCATTACGAGATTCTTAGCCACTTGCAGAAGTGATTTCGAGTGATTCTGCAAAACTTTTCCTTTAGCCAATCGTAGCAACTATAGGATTCCGTTCCTGCTGCATGACATGTCTCGGAACGTACACTGACCAACTCATTTGCATAAAGAGCTAGCTTATCATCCGCTTCTCTACTTGCGTAGACCGTTCATGGTCTGCAAAGAATTTTTTTCTTTAATCGTTTTTTTATGTCTTTTATAAACTGCAACACTTTCTAAACTTTCTAAACTTAGCACCGTTGAAGCATGGTCTTTTACTGAATGATCAAAAAGCAATGCTGACAGCTGGAGTCCAAGGTTTTTGTTAATCAAGCCGTTTGTATTCTTGTGGTGATATCTCCGTAGAGTCTTTCATTCCCTAACGCATATTTCTTTATATCTAATTGAGAAGTGAAATACCGGTTTTCATAGATGCAGATTTAAAATATTTTAATATAACGCAATAAATATTTCATTAAAATTTTCATCCCCTTATGCTCGAAGTTCCAAAACCAGAAAAACACGTAGTTTTTAAAAATTGTAACACATTAGCCGAATACGAATTGTCAGATATATTTAGCAATCCTTTCATAATGAACCATTTTCTGAAACATCTCACACCCTTTAGGGGTTGGGTTTTCAAAAACAATTAAACACATATTCTTCTATTTAGAGCCGAGGAGCCAAATTCAAATCTTCATCCATTTAATTCTAAAAATTCTTTCATAGTGAAATATTTCATAAAACATTTCATCCCCTATTTCACTCTGTTAGTGAGTTAAATTTCCAAAAGCAACGAAACACATTTATTTTACATCCAACCGAGATGTCAAATACCTATTTTCATAGATGTAGCTATAGAAATGCTTCAGTAGTTCTTTAATAATTATTTATTTTCAAAAAACCTTCACTAATTATTTTATCCCCCAATGGAAGAATTTCGGAAAATGCTAAAAACTTGTTTCTTTTTTGTTTCTGACTGAGACACCAAATATCAATTTTCGTAGTTTTGTAGTTATAGCTTCAATAGGGACATAGGGACATATATTAAAAAAAACTTTCAACCCATATTTCACCCCCTTAGGAGTGAAATTTCGAACAATCTCTTCTTAAATGATGCTTTCAGCGTAAGATTTACACCTTCATCAAATTTCAAGTCCATATACTTTGCAGGTTGGGCTGGAAGGCTATGGGTCAGTGAAACCTGTGCTCCTATTGCACCTTCTTGGAGGTTGTAGTTCCAAAAACAGTGAAACACGTATTTTTCAATAACACAATTTTCATAGATTTCGCTTTAAAAATTCTTTCGCACTGAAATACTTTCATAAAACATTACATCCTATATTCCACCCCTCTTAATGGTTGAATGTATCAAAAACAGGTTTTCATATATTTCATGAAACATTTCATCCTCTATGAAATGGGGTATGGTAGTGACACACCAAAATCACAATAGTAATCCGTTGTAGTTGCTACATATTTTATTACAATCAAAAGCATTATAAAATCACAATCACAATAATAGAGGAGACTGCCTTACAAGGCCAGATCAGTTGGACAAATAATAAATAAGTGGAACGAGACCCGTAAAACTTGAAATTTGAATATGACTATGTAAATATACTTAGGTAAAGCTTTACTAAAATAGCACATATGTCCATAAAATTCATAGCAGAACTCTCACTACTTGCAATCAGGGGAGAAACAGATTAAGCGTAAGAATACAGATATTTAACGTTCGGCTAGCCAACTTTCCTAAACAAAACTGTATAAAAATGAGTAAAACAATTAAGGGGGTCCTTTAATTTTGACCAAACGGACCTTCAAATTTACTTACTCAGTTGATTAATCAACAATATTCTTAGAATGATTACAACTAGAACATGACTATATGACAATACCCTTAAAATAAGGTTGCTTCAATATTTCGCGTGAATTGGCGATAGACGCGAGCAGACTAAGGATTCTAATCAATACAAGAGATCCACGAGGCAGAGAATGACATAGAAATATACTCAACTTGGCAATGCAATTGAACTTTGGATGCTATAGTTCAGCACCGGAAAGATGGAATCACGCAAAAGTGACAACATAACCCAGGATGTAAAGGAGAGGACATGGCCTTAAATATCTCTCTGCCGCCGTGGTGCTCTGCTCGCAGTATGTTAGCGTCGACCGCTGCCAATTATCTCTAACAAAACACACATCAAGGGCAGACACTTCTCTGAGACATAAACTACACAACCTTATCTGGAGAACAGATGAGCAATACAACTGGACTGAAACCAATGAGCCTCCGTGAGTTACTTGGCCAGTGCCAGCCCTTAAACTTTGATTAATAAGATCGCTAAAAATCATACCGAAGTTAAGATGACAAGACTTATCTCCAGGTTCGGCATATTAGTGGAAGAGACAATGAATTGGCGACGCTCTCAGCCGTATGTTCGCGGTAGAGTCTAGGGAAGGCAAGGGCCACGTGGAGCCGGATCTTGGGGAGAATTTCCTTCTCTCCGAGACACCCGGCTTCTTCTGCGACTTAGCCGGCAAACAGGTTGAGGACCCCGGGTGGGGACCGATTCGGCAGCAGTTGGCGGATGGCGAGGTCTTCGGGGGGTGGGGGGGGGGGGGTCTTGTGTAAAGGGGAAGACAACCGTGGTGAAGGGAAGGTCTGTATTCCACAGGAACGAGTTAGCATGGCACTCAGATATTTCCACTATTCGGCGGTAGGGGATCATTTGGGGTTCTACAAGTCCTTGAACCGAGTTCGGGAACACATGTTTTGGCCCAACCTATATGGTGATGGCAGGCGATTTGTTGGCAACTGTGTCCAGTGTAAGCGCGGTAAGCCCGATGTTGGGCCGCACAGGGAACTACTACAGTCGCTTAGGGAGCAGTGTCCTCTGGACCGCGACTCAAAGATCGAAACAACGATCGACGGAAACTGGCGCCAGAAACGCACCAGCTCACTCTATTTCATCCCCTTAGAGGTTGAACTTCCAAAAACACGAAAATACGTATTTTCTTATTTGTAACCTTGAAGTCAAATACCAATTTTCGTAGATGTAGCCTTAAAAATACTTCCATAGTTCTTCCATAATTTTTTATCTCAAAATAAAATGTTCATCCACTATTTCACCTCATAGAGGTTAAATTCCCAATAATACTGGAACACATATTTCTTTATTTCTGACCTAGAAACCAGATACAAGTTTTCGTCTGCCAAGCTTCAAAATTACCTTAATAGCTACATGTTTCAAAAATCCTTTCATTTCCTGTGTATCCCCCTTAGAGGTGGAATTTCGAAATATGCAGCATAAGCGGTATAAGATCAACACCCTTTCCAAATCTCAAGGTTTATTTTCCTTGGCGGTCTGGACTGCGTGAATTTCATAGTAATGGCCTCCACACACACACGCACACACACACACACACACACACACACACACACACACACACACACACACACACCACTAACAATGCCACCACCACCTCCTGGGGAAATTTCTGCAGACGCCCTTGTTCCACTGCAGTCATATTTTGCCGACGACCTACATTTAGCAGCGTGGGAGGGATAGTGTCGTGCAACAGACAGTATACTCAGTAGATAACGAACTGTTAGTTGTGAAATCAGCGACATAGGAACCGAGACTGACACAGAAGGTGCTGTAGGTGAAGCACACTAGACTCGTGTCTACCACGGCTTCAAATAGTATCGATTTACTATGAACGGAAGTTCCGAAAAGTGAGCAAGTAATTTTACAGTGAATTCAGTACCGATTGTGAGGATATACAACGAAAAACATTTCTATAATATTTCAGAAATAATGAAACATTCCACTCAAGTCGCGCGGCAGAAAACGCAATGGATATGCTTGCACTTAAGACGGAAGGCCCCACGTGCTTACGCAGGCTTACGACAGATCGCAAAATTCGGCAGTAGGCGTAAGGCAACCTCTTGTGCTGCCATCTGTTATTGATGCCAGGAATCAAGGTCTCAGTAGTACGACCATCCACTGGAGAGTAGTTTGCTTTGTAAGCACTCCGTCTTCAGGCCACGAGTGGCCTGCTGGGACGGGACCATCCGACCGCCGTGTCATCATCCGTGGAGGATGCGAACAGGAGGGGCGGGGGTCAGCACACTGTTCTCCCAGTCGTTATGATGGTTTTCTTTGACCGGAGCCGCTACTATTGGGTCGAGTAACTCCTCGATTGGCATCATGAGGCTTAGTGCACCCCGAAAAATGGCAAGAGCGCATGGCGGACTGGATGATCACCCATCCAATTGCCTTCAACGCCCGACAACGCACTTAACTTCGGTGATCTCACGTGAACCGATGTAACCTCCGCGGCAAGTCCGTTGCTGCAGATATTTTAGAGTAGTTGTTACGTTTCATAATTATCTAGTTTACGGGGAAAATGTAAAAAAGGCGATTGTCACCGAAGCTACAACTAATCTGAATTTCTGGTTAGTTATCAAGTGGTCTTATGTGCAAGCCTGAATATTTCATCCTTTGCGGTGGGAATGATTCAAACCCGTCATGTTCTTCTTATGAGGTGTTCTATTTATTTTGCACACAATGATCGTTTGTAGTTGTGTTGAGTTACCACCTTGATAAATTTTTGGATGGCGCACGTATCACAACTGAGATCTGCGCTTGCGCTTAATGGCTGAAGGTCAATTAGCGTAATGAGTAGTAGCGAATGTTATAGTTACATGTTTGTAAATTACTTCAGGTAAATTACCTTAGTAGTGTAATATTATCAGTATACCAGTACAGTATGTGGGCCAATTACGTTAGTCATGGAATACTATCCGTATAAGACTATGTCACCTTGATGTCCCGGACTTGGCTTCAATTTTGGAATCCACGAAAGAACTGGAAATTTTCCTTTACACAGCTTTCCATATAATTTCTATTACAGTGATTCAGTCTTGTCTCTCACTCGACTTTTCTGACTGTGAAATAAATTCTATCGCTCAGGTGCTTATTACCACTTCGTGTTTCCATTTGCCGATATTGCGCATAAACACTTACATATCTCAAAGTTGCTATGGACATTGATGGAACGACACACTTTTCTGTGGCGACATTGCAGTTTAGAGATAGAAAAACCGATCAGTTATAACGACATGGGTATTTTAGTTCTGAATAACCGATGTCTTTCGGTATTTGTTTGCTCTCGGTTATAACAAGTATCTTTTTATTTTTTCCTGATAACCACGTAAAAACAGATATACCAATTAGCCACAGCTGTCGTAGTAAAATTTTTAGTTTTCAAATAAACCTTTTTTAAAAAAGACGAGTAATTTTTATTCGTAAGATTTCCATAGTTCTAAAATACTGCGTTATTACAGAAAAAATGGGTAAAGTGATGTATGCCGCTTTAATAACACTGCTGATAGAAACGAGCAACAAATGAATTGGTCCAACATTGCCGAGACAATACTGTGCGTGCCTGTTATACAAGCAGTTCGCGAGAATGGACGCAGTTTCTCGCTGTTGTCGAACGTCAGTTGTAACACAGAATGGCACCATCTGAAAGCCTGGAAGTATTTTACGATATGCAGTACGAGTGAAGCACAATGGTCGATTTGGTCACTTGCGACATCATACAAGGAAAAAAGTTAAAATTTTACAAATCATTCATAGTTCGGGATAAAAATAGAAAGTGCGTGATCTGCTGCCTGTGTCTACGTAGTATGCCGTTATCTGCTTTTAGCCTTTAACAGAGAAATTAAAACGAAAAAGAGAGTTCTCCTGCCGCAGTTTTCACTCTTTATCGCTGGACTATACGTAATGCCCGCATAGTGCTGTGATAACCGATTTCAATATAATTTTTGATCAGAGTTCTAAAAACTAAAATCAGTAGGATAATACTGGCAGTTTTCTGTAGTATAGAAGCACTCGCTATATTTTGAGAGAAGCAGCGAACATCGGACAAAGTTTTATTGGACTATTTAATTGAAAGAAATTAGAATTATATTAATACCGTCAGTTGCTCAAGGGCGTTGATAAATATCAACGTGGACAAGTGAAAATGTGTGCCGCGACCGGGACTCGAACCCGGGATCTCTTGCTAAAATGACAGACGCTCTATCCATCTAGGCCACCGAGGGCACAGTGTATGGTTCGACTGCAGGGACTATCTCGCGCACGCCTCCTGCGAGACTCACATTCTCACCTTGAATGTCCATACACTACAGTCGTAGAGTCCCACTCCAACACACTCATTCCTCGTGGAAGACATGTCCATATCCATATAAGTATATGGTTCTGGCAATACCAGCCATGACCTTCTTCTGTGAAGATGCACAAGTATTCCCCGAACTGCTACGGGACTTGGTAAGAATGTGTTCCACGAGTAATGAGTGTGTTGGTGTGGGACACTACGAATGTAGTGTGTGCATATGCAAGGTGAGAATGTGAGTCTCGCGGGAGGCGTGCGCGAGATAGTACCTGCAGTCACACTATCGTCTGTGCCCTCGGTGGCTCAGATGGGCAGAGCGCCTGCCACGTAAGCAGGATATCCCGGTTCGAGTCCCAGACGTGCACACATTGTCACCTGTCCCCGTTGATATTTATCGACACCCGTGAGCAGCTGACGGTATTAATATAATTCTAATTTCGTTCTGGACGGCTGCAGGTCGTCATAAATGTATTTGACGTTTTGATTCCATTTATCAATAAACTGAGAAAGTAAAATTTTTTTAATCTTTGTTTGATTTCTACGTTTACTAGAGGAAATAATGTAAATAAAAGACTGAAAATCGGTTATTACAAGAACTGGTATTGTGACGGGCTTTAACAATTAGGTTAAAGTGAGGCTGGGAAACTGATAAGAGCCGAAAACCAGTTGTTTCAGCGATAACCGACATTCCCACTGCTGTTCTGAGTGGTAAGATTGACGCGCAAGGACATCTAGAACAGTTTCTCAGAAAGGTTACTGCAACTCTGATGTTCTCAAAATGAACGGGCCAGCCATTGGCGTCCGCGAGGGGGAAGGGGAGGGGGAGGGGAGGAGGTGGGGAGGGGAGGATTGGCAAAAGGGCACTTTCACCCGTCGCCCCTAACCATCCTTGGAATCTGGAGTAAAGAGTTTTTATTCGTTACAGTATACTCATACTCTTCCAGATAAGAATTCTCCACAATACTGCTAAACCTTAGCTTTGACCAGTTGTAGCGCTTATACAGTTAGGGTCTTGTAGCTTGATGCACCTCGTAACTGACCAGCTGATTTGTACACAGAGTGCCAGTTTCAGAATCATGCATTCCAGCCCCGACGCGCCTTCCCCCCTCCCCACCACTGGAAATATTTCTGCAGACTCCAGTCTGCCACTGTGCATATATTTTGATAACATCCTGGTTTTAATAGCATCGAGGGAACAGCATTGTGGAGTAAGGGTAGACCTAGCACAGAACACACCATTCCCAATGAAACGCATCACTTAGTAGATGGTGAAGTACTCTGAAGCTAGCCAGATAGAAACAAAACCTCCTGGCACTGTATCTAACCCAAATTCTAATCTTACACTAATCTCTTGTATGTACCTACCACGCCCTCAAAGGGCCAACGATTTACTATTATCAGAAGTTCCGAAAAATGAGGAAGAAATTGACCCACACTTTTTTCCGTTGTTCATTATTTCGATTACCCCATAAACGGAATGGACTTGTAGCCACAGGTTACACAAGCGATAGATGGTTTAAAATACATAAAAAGAGATGACAATAGGAAACGATTTTTAAAAACACAATGATGCTCGGCTTTTACGATTTTTACAGGAAAAAAATGGATGACAAAATAAAGGTTTTTCAAAAATACGCTGGTGGGCAATATTGGGGATTTTTTTATCTGTATAGATGACTAGCGGAAAAGCTTGGTGTTGACCAGGCATTTATTTACAGCTGTGCGTCCACGTCCGTACTATGCAGCGTCTGGCCTTGTCCTGAGTTTTTATGACGTATCTCCTGAAACATGTGTCGTACAATGATATAATTTTGTAGGTACATTCAGCGTCATATGCGGATACTGTCTGCAAAATTTATTGCGAATATAGTACCAAAGAAGTAACAAATTTAAATGTCACGAATGCTGTGATCCCCACACACATGGGTGCAACTAATGTACACAGGATGCTTGGCTCCATCATTATGGCTACCATCACCTGTGGTCGAAATTGGACCAGCTGTGTCGACGTAGTGAAAATATAAATGTGCATAACATGGTAAACGTCCATTCTTTCCAGCCATCAGACCTGATCTACGATCAAAAATATCATGTAAAAGTTGGAGGGGCAACGGCCTTGCCGCAGTGGATACACCGGTTCCCGTCAGATCACTGAAGTTTAGCACTTTCGGGCGTGGTCGGCACTTGGATGGGTGACCATCCGATCCGCTATGCGCTGTTTCCATTTTTCGGGTTGCACTCAGCTTTGCGATGCCAATTGAGGAACTACTCGACCGAATAGTAGCGGCTCAAGTCAAAGGAAACTACCACAACGAGTGGGAGAGCCAGCTCCTCCTCCACCCTCAGTGCGAATGACGTGGCGGTCGGATGGTCCTGATTGGCCACTTGTGGCCTGAACACGGAGTGCTTTCTTAAAGTAGTGCTCCCTACATAAAATTGACAGTCTTGGCTCAGGGACTGTCCACGGTAAATGCTGCATTGGACCTACGAATACTATTAAAATAACGGTTTGAGTTCTCTTTAATTGTCCAATCATCTGAAGTGAGTCCTTATTGAAGTGCGCTGAAAAATAGATTTTATGTTAATGGCGGATAAATTTTTTGTTAATGGCGGCAAATTAACTTTACCCTAATGACACACAAGGTCAATGCCGTTCTATCACGTAAAGTATTCTCAGATCGAAATGTTTTGCATTACCAAATCTCCAGTGTAGATTCATCATACCGCAATTATAATTCTCAAAATAATTTGGAGCTACGTTCAATGCATATTTAAATGCATCTTTCAAAACAATACCAGAATTCTCATTAGATCATCATTATCAGTGGCTAGAGTATTCCTATTATTTCGTCTACCAAAAACCGCGTTTCACTATGGCTTTTTCAGTACGCTGTTTTGTTTTCCACTGCTGACAATAGAAACGATCTGGCAGATGTGACATTGTAGATGTCCAGTATGCGTGTCTTAATGCAAATAAACCGTCTGGAACATTTACCCTTGAACCTCCCTAGAATGGGATTTCATGGAACGTTATTACTTTCCTGTGTCCATTTCTATCACACCAGCTGATCGCCACGACTGGGGAGAGTGAGGAGGGGTTGGGGTGAAAGTTGGCAGCACTTTGAGTGGCAGAAACCTCACGTTTCCGTCATTTGTTTTCATAATGACGTAGTGCCAATTCGTCACATTGGACGCTTTTCTCTCGGAAACGTTTACATTCATCGTCTGGATATCAATGTCGCCTTCTGAGGTATGCAGTCGCACCACTCTGTACGAAATAGGTTCTAAGCTGATGCAGTCGACAAGTAACGTCGAAATATATCGTCACATCGAAATATATCGACACCTCGAAATAAATCAACACCTAGAAATAAAAGGCCACCCCGAAATAAATCGCAACCTCGAAATAAATCGACACAATGAGAAAAATCGAAACTTCGAAA
Source organism: Schistocerca gregaria (assembly GCF_023897955.1). Taxonomy (NCBI): domain Eukaryota; kingdom Metazoa; phylum Arthropoda; class Insecta; order Orthoptera; family Acrididae; genus Schistocerca; species Schistocerca gregaria. The sequence goes on from NW_026061759.1 coordinate 579,935, forward strand.
TAAATCGACACCTCCAAAAGACTGCTACATCGAAATGATTCGATATCCCGAAATATATCGACATCTAGATGCATTCAGCTTACCATATAGAACGATATCTCGAAACTCAAGGAGCTCTCGAGATAAATCGAGGTATAGAAACATATCGATATCTTGAAATATAATGGTACCTCGTAATATAAAGATATCTCTAAAAATACGATATCTAGAAATTTATGGATTACTTGAGATATAGAGGTTCCTTGAAATATATCGATGTCTCGATATTAATTGATATCTGAAGTACACCGATACATTGAAATATATCGATACCTCGAAATATATAGACAACCCGATTGCGTCGGTATATCAAAATAAATCGATAACTCGACGTAAACGTGTACTTCGAAACCAATCGATACCTCGAAATAAATGGACTCCTCAGTATAGATAGATATCTCGAAATAAATCGACATCTCGATATAATGTGTGCCTCGAAATAAGTCAATATACCGAAATAAATCGATAATGGGAAAAAACTGGACGTCTCGAAATAAATCTGTACCCCTAAGAAAACGATTCTCGAAATAAATAGATATATCGAAATATATCGCTATCTCGATAAATACCGATATCTAGTGGTCGGATATATGTTTCAAGATGACATGACATATCAGTATAGTTCGATATACATGAAAATACTTTGGATTTTCAATATATTCGTAGATTTCTGGACCTCGGGGAAAAAATCGCCGATCCGACCTCGGTGCAAAAACGCAGACCTAGGGAAAAAACGCCGACCTCGGGGAAAAACGCAGACGTCGAGGGAAAAACGCCGACGTCGGGGTAAAACGCCGACCTCGGGGGAAAAACGCCGACCTCGGGGTAAACCGCCAGCCTCGGGGAAAAACGACGATATCGTGGGAAAACGCCGACCTTCGGAAAACTGCCGACCTCAGAAAAAATCCAGTTCCATTAATTTACACAGACACTAATGTATGTCACCATTAGGTTCTCAAAATGCAACAAAATTCCTGGTATTTATCACCTCACACAAAAAGTGGTCGCGACAGAAAAGTCTCGTTCTTTAGAAAGTTTAGAATGAGATGTTCTAAATATTGCAGTTTATCCATTTACAATAATCTACAAGCACTGCACAATGAGAAGAGACTGTCAACCACAGCACTTTGAAATAGTGGACAGCCAGGAAGACAGAGGTTGCATTGCTGTTTCTAATCCACTGGTGCTTGAGATTCAGAATCCAGGATTGCCTCGAATAAGAACAGCAGGAATGAATGTCCTGCACCAGTGTAGAACTTATTCTGGAACTCCACAGAAAATCACAAGGCACAATTATATCACATCATTCTCAGAAAACTACAGAAGCCTCTAATGGACGTAACAACGTCGTCAACTCCTTCACCAGTGAAAGATCTTAGTAGCTATTGAGTCAAGAGTAGAAGGCCAATTAATAATTTGTTGTTCAAAGCTAACTTCAGTGTATATGGGAATACTCAGTGGACATCTTTAACCATCATATTTTACTGTCTAAGATATGTCAACTTCCCAGACTATAAGTATAAGCTGAGCTTGGTCTTTCCCAATCCGAGATTGTTTAGAATGGGTATCACGGGAATCAGATCCACTGGGCATTTAGAGCAACCTGCTTTAAACTATATGAGCAGGCAATAGACACAGACACAGAATTTGAAATTTCTCTGTGAAGCGGTTACCTTCATCGTCTGCAAACTTATGTTGTGTGCTGCGGTATGCGGAGGCACTAATAGCAACACAGTAGAACATAGAAGAAGCTTCTAGGTTTATGTAAGTAGCCCGTAGGAAACAGTACAATTCAGGTTTTAGTTATCGATTATTGATTTATTAGCCGGCTTTGCCAGTAAAATGACCTACTACCTTAAGATTTGGCATTAAACAAGGTCTGGCAGCCACGTTACACGAGAGAATGTGAAAAGTGTTCATATGAACTAAAAACCTAACAAATCCGCCCGTTTTCACATCTGCTTTTGAATCCACGTAATGCGAGATCGTCACATTGGCCGTTTTCTCTCTGAAACGGTTACATTTATCGTTTGCAATGCTATGTAGCGTGCTGCGATTGCGGAGACACTAAAACCACCATAGTAGAACACAGAAGAAGCTTTTAATTTGGTGTAATAGCCAGTAAGAAGCAGTACAAATCAAGTTTTAGTTATCGATTATTGAATTTTTAGCCAGCTTTGGTGCCTTGGACATGGGCTAGGACCTCAAGATTTGGCATGAGGGGACGTCTAGCAACCACGTTGCACGGGAGAATGTGAAAAGTTTTCATGTGCAGTAAAAACCTAAGAAACCCGCCCGTTTTCGTCATCTGCTTTCGAATCGACGTAATGCCAGATCATCACATTGGCCGTTTTCAACCTGAAACGGTTACATATATCATGTGCAAAGCTTTGTCGCGTGCTGCGGTATGCGGAGACACTGGAAGCACCATAGTAGAACACAGAAGAAGCTTTTAATTTGATGTAACAGCCACTAAGGAGCAGTACAACTCAAGTTTTGGTTATCGATTATTGATTTTTAGCCGGCTTTGGTGCCTTGGACATGGGCTACGACCTTAGGATTTTGCATGAAGGGAAGTCTAGAAGCCGCATTGCACGAGAGAATGTGAAAAGTGTTCATATGTAGTAAAAACCTGAGAAATCCGTCCGTTTTCGTCATTTGTTATCGAACCGACATATAGAAAGATAGTCACATTGGCCGCTCTTCTCTTTGAAACGGTTACATTTATCGTCTGGAAAGCTATGTCGCGTGCTGCGGTATGCGCGAGACACTAAAAGCACCATAGTAGAACACAGAAGAAGCTTCTAAGTTGATGTAATAGCCAGTAACAAACGGTGCAATTCAAGTTTTAGTTATCGATTATTGACCTTTTACCCTTCTTTGGTGCCTTGGACATGAGCTAGGACCTGAAGATTTTACATGAAGCTAAGTCTAGCAGCCGCCTTGCACGGGAGAATGTGAAAAGTGTTCATATGTAGTAAAAACCTGAGAAATCCGTCCGTTTTCGCCATTTGTTATTGAATCGACTTAAAGCCATATCGATACATTGGGCGCTCTTCTCTCTGAAACGGTTACATTTATCGTCTGCAAAGCTATGTCGCGTGCTGCGGTATACGGAGACACTAAAAGCACCATAGTAGAACACAGAAGATGCTTCTAAGTTCATGTAATAGCCAGTAAGAAGTAGTACAAATCAAGTTTTTTGTTATCGATTATTCACTTTTTAGCCGGCATTGGTGCCTTGTACATGAGCTAGGACCTTACGATTTTGCATGAAAGGAGCACTAGCAGCCGCGTTGCACGGGAGAATGTGTTAAGTGTTCATTTGTAGTAAAAACCTTAGAAATCAGTTTGTTTTCGTCATTTGTTATCAAATCGGCTTAAAGCCAGATCGTCACATTGGTCGCTCTTCTCTTAAAACGGTTACATTTATTGTCTGGAAAGCTATGTCGCGTGATGCGGTATGCGGAGACACTAAAAACACCATAGCAGAACACAGAAGAAGCTTCTAAGTTGAAGTAATAGGAAGTAAGAAGTAGTACAATCCAAGTTTTAGTTATCGATTATTGACTTTTTAGCCCGCTTTGGTACCTTGGACATGAGCTAGGACCTTACGATATTGCAAGAATGGACGACTAGCAGCTGTGTGCATGGGAGAATGTAAAAATTGTTCTTATGTAGTAAACACCTGAGATATCCGTCCCTTTTCGTCATTTGTTACCAAATCGACTTAAAGCCAGATCGTTACATTGGCAGCACTTGTCTCTGAAACGGTTACATTTATCGTCTGCATGGCTATGTCGCGTGCTAAAGTATGCGGAGACACTAAAAACACCATAGTAGAACACAGAAGAACCTTCTAAGTTGATGTAACAGCCAGTAAGCAGTAGTACAATCAAGTTTTAGTTATTGGTTTTTGACTTTTTATTCTGCTATGTAATAGCCAGTAAGATGTTGTACAATTCAAGTTTTAATTATCGATTATTGAATTTTTAGCTTTATGGTGCCTTGGACATGAGGTAGGACCTTACGATTTTGTATGAAAGGAGGATTAGCAGCCGCGATGCTCGGGACAATGTGAAAAGTGTTCATTTGTAGTAAAAACCTGAGAAATCCGTCCGTTTTCGTCATTTGTTATCAAATCGACTTTAAGCCAGTTCGTCACATTGGCCGCTCTTGTCTCTGAAACGGTTACATTTATCGTCTGGAAAGCTATGTCGCGTGCTGCGGTATGCGGAGACACTAAAAGCACCATAGTAGAGCACAGAAGATGCTTCTAAGTTCATGTAATAGCCAGTAAGAAGTAGTACAAATCAAGTTTTCGTTATCGATTATTCACTTTTCAGCCGGCTTTGGTGCCTTGTACATGAGCTAGGACCTTACGATTCTGCATGAAAGGAGGACTAGCAGCCGCGTTGCACGGGAGGAAAGTGTTCATATCTAGATAAAACCTGAGAAATCCTGCCGTTTTCGTCATTTGTTATGGAGTCGACTTAAAGTTAGATCGTCACATTAATCGCTCTTCCCTCTGAAACGGTTACATTTATAGTCTGAAAGGCTATGTCGCGTGCTGCGGTATGCGCAAGACACTAAAATTACCATAGTTGAACACAGAAGAAGCTTCTGAGTTCATGTAATAGCCAGTAAGAAACATTACAATTCAAGTTTTAGTTATCGATTATTGACCTTTTACCCTTCCTGGGTGCCTTGGACATAAGCTAAGACCATAAGACTTTGCATGAAAGGAGCACTAGCAGCCGCGTTGCACGGGAGAATATGTTAAGTCTTCATTTGTAGTAAAAACCTTAGAAATCCGTTCGGTTTCGTCATTTGTTATCAAATCGACTTAAAGCCAGATCGTCACATTGGTCGCTCTTCTCACTGAAACGGTTACATTTATAGTCTGGAAAGCTATGCCGCGTGATGCGGTATGCAGAGACACTAAAAGCACCATAGCAGAACACAGAAGAAGCTTCTAAGGTGAAGTAATGGCCAGTAATAAGTAGTACAATGCAAGTTTTAGTTATCGATTATTGACTTTTTAGCCCGCTTTGGTATCTTGGACAGGAGCTAGGACCTTACGATATTGCAAAAATGGACGACTAGCAGCTGCGTTGCATGGGAGAATTTGAATATTTTTCTTATGTAGTAAACACCTGAGATATCCGTCCCTTTTCCTCATTTGTTATCAAATAGACTTAAAGCCAGATCGTTACATTAACCACTCTTCTGTCTGAAACGGTTACATTTATCGTCTGCATAGCTATGTCGCGTGCTGCCGTACGCGCAAGACACTAAAAGCACCACAGTTGAACTCAGAAGAAGCTTCTAAGTTCATGTAATAGTCAGTAAGAAACATTACAATTCAAGTTTTAGTTATCGATTATTGATCTTTTACCCTTCCTGTTTGCGTTGGACTTGATCTAGGACCTTAAGACTTTGCATGAAAGGACCACTAGCAGCCGCGTTGCACGGGAGAATGTGTTAAGTGTTCATTTGTAGTAAAAACCTTAGAAATCCGTTCGGTTTCGTCATTTGTTATCAAATCGAGTTCAAGCCAGATCGTCACATTGGTCGCTCTTCTCACTGAAACGGTTACATTTATAGTCTGGAAAGCTATGTCGCGTGATGCGGTATGCAGAGACACTAAAAGCACCATAGCAGAACACAGAATAAGCTTCTAAGTTGAAGTAATAGCCAGTAATAAGTAGTACAATGCAAGTTTTAGTTATCGATTATTGACTTTTTAGCCCGCTTTGGCACCTTGGACAGGAGCTAGGACCTTACGATATTGCAAAAATAGACGACTAGCAGCTGCGTTGCATGGGAGAATTTGAATATTTTTCTTATGTAGTAAACACCTGAGATATCCGTCCCTTTTCCTCATTTGTTATCAAACCGACTTAAAGCCAGATCGTTACATTGGCAGCTCTTGTCTCTGAAACGGTTACATTTATCGTCTGTATAGCTATGTCGCGTGCTAAGGTATGCGGAGACACTAAAAGCACCATAGTAGAACACAGAAGAACCTTCTAAGTTGATGTAACAGTTAGTAAGCAGTAGTACAATCAAGTTTTAGTTATTGGTTTTTGACTTTTTATTTTGCTATGTAATAGCCAGTAAGATGTATTACAATTCAAGTTTTAATTATCGATTATTGAATTTTTAGACTGTTTTGGTGCCTTGGACATGAGCTAGGACCTTACGATTTTGTATGAAAGGAGGATTAGCAGCCGCGTTGCTCGGGACAATGTGAAAAGTGTTCATATGTAGTAACAAACTGAGAAGTCCGTCCGTTTTCGTCATTTGTTATCGAATCGACTTAAGGCAAGGACGTTACATTGGCCGCTCTTCTCTCTGAAACGGTTACACTTATCATCTGCAAAGCAATGTCGCGTGCTCCAGTATGCGGAGACACTAAAAGCACCATAGTAGAACACAGAAGAAACTTCCAAGTTGATGTAATTGCCAGTAAGAAACAGTACAATTCAAGTTTTCGTTATCGATTATTGATCTTTTACCCTTTTTTGGTGCCTTGGACATGAGCTATTACCTTAAGATATTGCATGAATCGAAGTGTACCAGCCGCTTTGCGCGGGAGAATGTGAAAAGTGTTCATATATAGTAAAAACCTTGAGAAATCCGTCCGTTATCGTCATTTGTTATCGAATAGACTTAAACCAAGATCGTCACGTAGGCCGCTCTTCTCTCTGAAACGGTTACATTTATCGTCTGCAAAGCTATGTCTCATGCTGCGGTATGCGGAGACACAAAAAGCACCATAGTAGAACACAGAGGAAGCTTCTAAGTTGAAGTAATAGCCAGTAAGTAGTACAATGCAAGTTTGAGTTATCGATTACTGACTTTTTAGCCGGCTTTGGTACCTTGGACATGAGCTAGGACGTTACGATTTTGCATGAAGGGAACTGTAGCAGCCGCTTTGCACGGGAGAATGTGAAATATGTTCATATATAGTAAAAACCTGAGAATTCCCTCCGTTTCCGTCATTTGTTATCGAATCGACTTAAACCCAGATCGTCACGTTGGCCGCTCTTCTCTCTGAAACGGTTACATTTATCGTCTGCAAAGCTGTGTCGCGTGATGCCGTATGCGGAGACAGTAAAAGCACCATAGTAGAACACTGATAAAGCTTCTACGTTTATGTAATAGGCATTAAGAAGTAGTACAATTCACGTTTTAGTTATCTATTATTGACTATTTAGCCGGCTTTGGTGCATTGGACATGAGCTAGGACCTTAAGATCTTGCATGAAAGGAGGACTATTAGCCGCGTTGCACGGGAGAATGTGAAAAGTGTTCATATGTATTAAAAACCTGAGAAATCCGGCCGTTTTCGTCATTTGTTATCGAATCGACTTAAAGCCAGATCGTCTTATTGGACGCACTTCCCTCTGAAACGGTTACATTTATAGGCTGCTAAGCTATGTCGCTGGGTGCGGTATTCGGAGACACTAAAAGCACCATAGTAGAACACAGATGAAGCTTCTAAGTTGATGTAATACCCAGTAAGAAGTAGTACAACTAAAGTTCTAGTTGTCGATTATTGACTTTTTAGCCGGTTTTGGTGCTTTGGTCATGAGCTAGGACCTTAAGATTTTGCATGAAAGGAGGACTAGCAGCCGAATTGCACGGGAGAATGTGAAAACTGTTCATACGTGGTAAAAACCTGAGAAATCCTTCCGTTTTCGTCATTTGTTATCGAATCGACTTACAGCCAGATCGCCTTATTGACCGGTCCTCCCTCTGAAACGGTTACATTTATCGGCTGCTAAGCTATGTCGCAGGGTGCGGTATGCGGAGACACTAAAAGCACCATAGTAGAACACAGAAGAAGCTTCTAAGTTGATGTAATAGCCAGTAAGAAGTAGTACAATTCAAGTTTTCGTTAACGATTATTCACTTTTCAGCCGGCTTTGGTGCCTTGTACATGCTCTAGGTCCTTAAGATTTTGCATGAAAGGAGGACTAGCAGCCGCATTGCATGGGAGAATGTGAAAATTGTTCTTATGTAGGAAACACCTGAGATATCCGTCCCTTTTCGTCATTTGTTATCAAATCGACTTAAAGCCAGATCGTTACATTGGCAGCACTTGTCTCTGAAACGGTTACATTTATCGTCTGGAAAGCTGTGTCGCGTGATGCGGTATGCAGAGACACTAAAAGCACCATAGCAGAACACAGAAGAAGATTCTAAGTTGAAGTAATAGCCAGTAATAAGTAGTACAATGCAAGTTTTAGTTATCGATTATTGACTTTTTAGCCTGCTTTGGTACCTTGGACAGGAGCTAGGACCTTAGATATTTCAAAAATGGACGACTAGCAGCTGCGTTGCATGGGAGAATTTGAATGTTTTTCTTATGTAGTAAACACCTGAGATATCCGTCCCTTTTCCTCATTTGTTATCAAATCGACTTAAAGCCAGATCGTTACATTGGCAGCTCTTGTCTCTGAAACGGTTACATTTATCGTCTGTATAGCTATGTCGCGTGCTAAGGTATGCGGAGACACTAAAAGCACCATAGTAGAACACAGAAGAACCTTCTAAGTTGATGTAACAGCTAGTAAGCAGTAGTACAATCAAGTTTTAGTAGTTGGTTTTTGACTTGTTATTTTGCTATGTAATAGCCAGTAAGATGTATTACAATTCAAGTTTTAATTATCGATTATTGAATTTTTAGCCTTTTTTGGTGCCTTGGACATGAGCTAGGACCTTACGATTTTGTATGAAAGGAGGATTAGCAGCCGTGTTGCTCGGGACAATGTGAAAAGAATTCATATGTAGTAACAAACTGAGAAGTCCGTCCGTTTTCGTCATTCGTTATCGAATCGACTTAAGGCAAGGACGTTACATTGGCCGCTCTTCTCTCTGAAACGGTTACACTTATCATCTGCAAAGCAATGTCGCGTGCTCCAGTATGCGGAGACACTAAAAGCACCATAGTAGAACACAGAAGAAACTTCCAAGTTGATGTAATTGCCAGTAAGAAACAGTACAATTCAAGTTTTCGTTATCGATTATTGATCTTTTACCCTTCTTTGTTGCCTTGGACATGAGCTATTACCTTAAGATATTGCATGAATCGAAGTGTACCAGCCGCTTTGCGCGGGAGAATGTGAAAAGTGTTCATATATAGTAAAAACCTGAGAAATCCTTCCGTTATCGTCATTTGTTATCGAATAGACTTAAACCAAGGTCGTCACGTAGGCCGCTCTTCTCTCTGAAACGGTTACATTTATCGTCTGCAAAGCTATGTCTCGTGCTGCGGTATGCGGAGACACAAAAAGCACCATAGTAGAACACAGAGGAAGCTTCTAAGTTGAAGTAATAGCCAGTAAGTAGTACAATGCAAGTTTTAGTTATCGATTACTGACTTTTTAGCCGGCTTTGGTACCTTGGACATGAGCTAGGACGTTACAATTTTGCATGAAGGGAACTGTAGCAGCCGCTTTGCACGGGAGAATGTGAAAAATGTTCATATATAGTAAAAACTTGAGCATTCCCTCCGTTTCCGTCATTTGTTATCGAATCGACTTAAAGCCAGATCGTCTCATTGGTGGCTCTTCTCTCTGAAACAGTTACATTTATCGTCTGCAAAGCTATGTCGCGTGCTGCGGTATGGGCGAGACACTAAAAGGAGCATAGTAGAACACAGAAGAAGCTTCTAAGTTGTTGTAATAGACAGTAAGAAGTAGTACAATTCAAGTTTTAGTTATCGATTATTGACTTTTTATTCGGCTTTCGTGCCTTGGGCATAAGCTAGGACCTTAAGATTTTGCATGAAAGGAGGACTAGCAGCCGCGTTGCACGGGAGACTGTGAAAAGTGCTCATTTGTAGTAAAAACCTAAAAAATCCGCCCGTTTTCGTCATTTGTTGTCAAATCGACTTAAAGCCAGTTCGTCACATTGTCCGCTCTTCTCTCTGAAACGGTTACATTTATCGTCTGCAAAGCTATGTCGAGTGTTGCGGTATGCGGAGTCACTAAAAGCACCATAGTACAACACAGCAGAAGTTTCTAAGTTCATGTATTAGCCAGTAAGAAACAGTGCAATTCAAGTTTTAGTTATCGATTATTGACTTTTTAGCCGGCTTTCATACCTTAGACATGAGCTAGGTCTTTATGATTTTGCATGAAAGGAGGACTAGAATCCGCGGGCACGGGAGAATGGGAAAAGTGTTCATATATAGTAAAAACCTGAGAAATCCGTCAGTTTTCGTCATTTGTTATCGAATGGACTTAAACCCAGATCGTCACGTTGGCCGCTCTTCTCTCAGAAACGGTTACATTTATCGTCTGCAAAGCTGTGTCGCGTGATGCCGTATGCGGAGACAGTAAAAGCACCATAGTAGAACACTGATAAAGCTTCTACGTTTATGTAATAGGCATTAAGAAGTAGTACAATTCACGTTTTAGTTATCGATTATTGACTATTTAGCCGGCTTTGGTGCATTGGACATGAGCTAGGACCTTAAGATCTTGCATGAAAGGAGGACTATTAGCCGCGTTGCACGGGAGAATGTGAAAAGTGTTCATATGTATTAAAAACCTGAGAAATTCGTCCGTTTTCGTCATTTGTTATCGAATCGACTTAAAGCCAGATCGTCTTATGGGACGCACTTCCCTCTGAAACGGTTACATTTATCGGCTGCTAAGCTATGTCGCTGGGTGCGGTATGCGGAGACACTAAAAGCACCATAGTAGAACACAGAAGAAGCTTCTAAGTTGATGTAATACCCAGTAAGAAGTAGTACAACTAAAGTTCTAGTTGTCGTTTATTGACTTTTTAGCCGGCTTTGGTGCTTTGGTCATGAGCTAGGACCTTAAGATTTTGCATGAAAGGAGGACTAGCAGCCGAATTGCACGGGAGAATGTGAAAAGTGTTCATACGTGGTAAAAACCTGAGAAATCCTTCCGTTTTCGTCATTTGTTATCGAATCGACTTAAAGCCAGATCGTTACATTGGCAGCACTTGTCTCTGAAACGGTTACATTTATCGACTGCATAGCTATGTCGCGTGTTAAAGTATGCGGAGACACTAAAAGCACCATAGTAGAACACAGAAGAACCTTCTAAGTTGATGTAACAGCCAGTAAGCAGTAGTACAATCAAGTTTTAGTTATTGGTTTTTGACTTTTTATTCTGCTATGTAATAGCCAGTAAGATGTAGTAAAATTCAAGTTTTAATTATCGATTATTGAATTTTTAACCTTTTTTGGTGCCTTGGACATGAGCTAGGACCTTACGATTTTGTATGAAAGGAGGAGTAGCATACGCGTTGCTCGGGACAATGTGAAAAGTGTTCATATGTAGTAACAAACTGAGAAGTCCGTCCGTTTTCGTCATTTGTTATCGAATCGACTTAAGGCAAGGACGTTACATTGGCCGCTCTTCTCTCTGAACTGGTTAGATTTATCGTCTGCAAAGCTATGTCGCTGGGTGCGGTATGCGGAGACACTAAAAGCACCATAGTGGAACACAGAGGAAGCTTCTAAGTTTATGTTATAGCCAGTAAGAAGTAGTACAATTCAAGTTTTCGTTATCGATTATTCACTTTTCAGCCGGCTTAGGTGCCTTGTACATGATCTAGGACCTTAAGATTTTGCATGAAAGGAGGACTAGCAGCCGCGTTGCACGAGGGAACGTGAAAAGTGTTAATATGTAGTAAAAACCTGAGAATTCCGGCCGTTTTCGTCATTTGTTATCGAGTCGACTTAAACCCAGATCGTCACATTGGCCGCACTTCCCTCTGAAACGGTTACATTTTTCGCCTGCAAAGCTATGTCGCTGGGTGCGGTATGCGGAGACACTAAAGGCACCACAGTAGAAGCTTCTAAGTTGATGTAATAGCCAGTAAGAAGTGGTACAATTCAAGTTTTAGTTATCGGTTTTTGACTTTTTATTCGGTTTTGTAATAGCCAGTAAGATTTAGTACAATTCAAGTTTTAACTATCGATTATTGAATTTCTAGCCTTCTTTGGTGCCTTGGACATGAGCTAGGACCTTACGATTTTGTATGAAAGGAGGATTAGCAGCCGCGTTGCTCGAGACAATGTGAAAAGTGTTCATATGTAGTAACAACCTTAGAAATCCGTCAGTTTTCGTCATTTGTTATCGAATCGACTTAAAGCAAGGACGTTACATTGGCCGCTCTTCTCTCTGAAACGGTTACATTTATCGTCTGCAAAGCTATGTCGCGTGCTGCGGTATGGGCCAGACATTAAAAGCACCATGGGAGAACACAGAAAAAGCTTCTATGTTGACGTAATAGCCAGTAAGAGACAGTAAAATTCAAGTTTTAGTTATTGATTATTTACCTTTTACCTTCCTTTGGTGCCTTGGACATAAGCTAGAAACCTACGATTTTGCTTGATGGGAAGTCTAGCAGCCGCGTTGCACAGGAGAATCTGAAAAGTGTTTATATGTAGAAAAAACCTGAAAAATCCGGCCGTTTTCGTTATTTGTTATCTGTTCGACTTAAAACCAGATCGTCACACTGGCCGCTCTTCTCTCTGAAACGGTTACATTTATCGTCTGCAAAGCTATGTCGCGTGCTGCCGTATGCGCAAGACACTAAAAGCACCGCAGTTGAACACAGAAGAAGCTTCTAAGTTCATGTAATAGTCAGTAAGAAACATTACAATTAAAGTTTTAGTTATCGATTATTGACCTTTTACCCTTCCTGGGTGCGTTGGACGTGATCTAGGACCTTAAGACTTTGCATGAAAGGACCACTAGCAGCCGCGTTGCACGGGAGAATGTGTTAAGTGTTCATTTGTAGTAAAAACCTTAGAAATCCATTCGGTTTCGTCATTTGTTATCAAATCGACTTAAAGCCAGATTGTCACATTGGTCGCTCTTCTCACTGAAACGGTTACATTTATAGTCTGGAAAGCTATGTCGCGTGATGCGGTATGCGTAGACACTAAAAGCACCATAGCAGAACACAGAAGAAGCTTCTAAGTTTAAGTAATAGCCAGTAATAAGTAGTTCAATGCAAGTTTTAGTTATCGATTATTGACTTTTTAGCCCAGCTTGGTACCTTGGACAGGAGCTAGTACCTTACGATATTGCAAAAATGGACGACTAGCAGCTGCGTTGCATGGGAGAATTTGAATATTTTTCTTATGTAGTAAACACCTGAGACATCCGTCCCTTTATCTCATTTGTTATCAAATCGACTGAAAGCCAGATCGTTACATTGGCAGCTCTTGTCTCTGAAACGGTTACATTTATCGTCTGTATAGCTATGTCGCGTGATGCGGTATGCGGAGACACAAAAAGCACCATAGTAGAACACAGAGGAAGCTTCTAAGTTGAAGTAATAGCCAGTAAGTAGTACAATGCAAGTTTTAGTTATCGATTACTGACTTTTTAGCCGGCTTTGGTACCTTGGACATGAGCTAGGACGTTACGATTTTGCATGAAGGGAACTGTAGCAGCCGCTTTGCACGGGAGAATGTGAAAAATGTTCATATATAGTAAAAACCTGAGAATTCCCTCCGTTTCCGTCATTTGTTATCGAATCGACTTAAAGCCTGATCGACTCATTGGTGGCTCTTCTCTCTGAAACAGTTACATTTATCGTCTGCAACGCTATGTCGCGTGCTGCGGAATGCGGAGACACTAAAGGCAGCATAGTAGAACACAGAAGAAGCTTCTAAGTTGTTGTAATAGACAGTAAGAAGTAGTACAATTCCAGTTTTAGTTATCGATCATTGACTTTTTATTCGGCTTTCGTGCCTTGGGCATAAGCTAGGACGTTAAGATTTTGCATGAAAGCAGGACTAGCAGCCGCGTTGCACGGGAGACTGTGAAAAGTGCTCATTTGTAGTAAAAACCTAAGAAATCCGCCCGTTTCCGTCATTTGTTGTCAAATCGACTTAAAGCCAGTTCGTCACATTGCCCGCTCTTCTCTCTGAAACGGTTACATTTGTCGTCTGCAAAGCTATGTCGCGTGCTGCTGTATGTGGAGTCACTAGAAGCACCATAGTAGAACACAGATGAAGCTTCTAAGTTGATGTAATACCCAGTAAGAAGTAGTACAATTCACGTTAATTTATCGATTATTGACTTTTTAGCCTTTTTTGGTGCTTTGGGCATGAGCTAGGATCTTAAGATTTTGCATGAAAGGAGAACTAGCAGCAGCGTGGCACGGGAGAATGTGAAAAGTATTTATATGTAGTAAAAACTCTTAGAAATCCGTCCGTTTTCGTCATTTGTTATCGAATCGACTTAAAGCCAGATCGCACATTGGCCGCTCTTCTCTCTGAAACGGTTACATTTATCGTCTGCAAAGCTATGTCGCTGGGTGCGGTATGCCGAGACACTAAAAGCACCATAGTAGAACACAGAAGAAGCTTCTAAGTTGAAGCAATAGCCAGTAAGAAGTAGTACAATTCAAGTTTTAGTTGTCGATTATTCACATTTTAGCCGGCTTTGGTGGCTTGGATATGACTTAGGACCTTACGATTTTGCATGAAAGGAGGACTAGCAGCCGCGTTGCACGGGAAAATGGGAAAAGTGTTTCATATGTAGTAAAAACCTGAAAAATCCGTCCGTTTTCGTCATTTGTTATCGAATCGACTTAAAGCCACATGGTCACATTGGCCGCTCTTCTCTCTGAAACGATTACATTTATCGTCAGCGAAGCTATGACGCGTGCTGCAGTATTCGGAGTCACTAAAAGCACCATAGTAGAACACAGAAGAACTTCTAAGTTGATGTAATAGCCAGTAAGAAGTATTACAATTCGAGTTTTAGTTATCGATTATAGACTTTTTAGCCGGCTTTGGTACCTTGGACATGAGCTATTACCTTACGATTTTGCATGAAAGGATAACTAGGAGCTGCGTTGCACGGGAGAATGTGAGAAGTGTTGATATGTAGTAAAAACCTAAGATATTCGCCCGTTTTCCTCATTTGTTATCAAACCGACTTTAAGCCAGATCGTCACTTTTGCCGCTCTTCTCTCTGAAACGGTAACATTTATCGTCTGCAGAACTATGTCGCGTGTTGCGGTATGCGGAGACACTAAAAGCACCATAGTAGAACACAAAAGCAGGTTATAAGTTGATGTAATACCCAGTAAGATGCAGTACAATTCATGTTTTAGTTATCGATTATTGACTTTTTATAATTTTTTGGGGCCTAGGGCATGAGCTAGGACCTTAAGATTTCGCATGAATGGCGGAATATTAGCCGCGTTGCACGGGAGAATGTAAAATGTGTTCATATGTAGTAAAAACCTGAGATATCCGGCCGTTTTCGTCATTTGTTATCGAATCGACTTAAAGCCAGATCGCCACATTGGCCGCTCTTCTCTCTGAGACGGTTACATTTATCGTCTGCAAAGCTATGTCGCGTGCTGCGGTACGCGGAGACACTAAAAGCACCATAGTAGAACACAGAAAAATCTTCTAAGTTGAAGCAATAGCCAGTAAGAAGCAGTACAATTCAAGTATTGTTTATCGATTATTGATTTTTAGCCGAGTTTGGTGCTTTGTACAGCAGCTAGGACCTTAAGATTTTGCATGAAAGGCGGAATATTAGCCGCATTGCACGGGCGAATGTGAAAAGTGTTCATATGTAGTAAAAACATGAGATATCCGGCCGTTTTCGTCATTTGTTATCGAATCGACTTAAAGCCAGATCGTCACATTGGCCGCCCTTCCCTCTGAAACGGTGTTATTTATCGTCTGCAAAGCTATGTCGCTGGTTGCAGTATGCGGAGACACTTAAAGCACCATAGTACAACACAGAAGAAGCTTCTAAGTTGATGTAATAGCCAGTAATAAGTAGTACAATTCACATTCTAGTTATCGATTATTCACTTTTTAGCCGGCTTTGGTGCCCTTTACATGAGCTAGGACCTTAAGATTTTGCATGAAAGGAGGACTATTAGCCGCGTTGCACGGGAGAATGTGAAAAATGTTCATATGTAGTAAAAACCTGAGAAATCACTCCGTTTTCGTCATTTGTTATCGAATTGACTTAAAGCCATTTCGTCACATTTGCCGCTCTTCTCTCTGAAACGGTTACATTTATCGTCTGCAAAGCTATGTCGCGTGCTGCGGTATGTGGAGACACTAAAAGCACCATAGTAGAACACAGAAGAAGCTTCTAAGTTGAAGCAATAGCCAGTAAGAAGTAGTACAATACAAGTTTTAGTTGTCGATTATTCACTCTTTAGCCGGCTTTGGTGGCTTGGACACGACCTAGGTACTTAAGTTTTTGCATGGAAGGAGGACTAGCAGCCGCGTTGCACGGGAGAATGTGAGAAGTGTGTGAAAAGCTATGTCGCGTGCTGCGGTATGCGGAGACACTAAAAGCATCATAGTAGAACACAGAAGAAGCTTCTAAGTTGAAGCAATAGCCACTAAGAAGTAGTACAATTTAAGTTTTAGTTGTCGATTATACCCTGTTTAGCCGGCTTTGGTGGCTTGGACATGACCTAGGACCTTAAGATTTTGCATGAAAGGAGGACTAGCAGCCGCGTTGCACGGGAGAATGTGAAAAGTGTTCATATGTAGTAAAACCTGAGAAATTCGTCTGTTTTCGTCATTTGTTATCATATCGACTTAGAGCCAGAACGTCACATTGGACGCTCTTCTCTCTGAAACGGTTACATTTATCGTCTGCAAAGCTATGACGAGTGCTGCGGTATGTGGAGACACTAAAAGCACCATAGTAGAACACAGAAGAAGCTTCTAAGTTGAAGCAATAGCCAGTAAGAAGTAGTACAATTCAAGTTTTAGTTGTCGATTATTCACTTTTTAGCCGGCTTTGGTGGCCTGGACATGACCTAGGACCTTAAGGTTTTGCATGAAAGGAGGTTTAGCAGCCACGTTGCAAGGGAGAATGTGAAAAGTGTTCATATGTAGTAAAAACCTGAGAAATCCGTCTCTTTTCGTCATATGTTATGAATCGACTTAGAGCCAGATCGTCAAATTGGCCGCTCTTCTCTCTGAAACGGTTACATTTATCGTCTGCAAAGCTATGTCGCGTGCTGCGGAATGTGCGAGACACTAAAAGCACCATAGTAGAACACAGAAAAAGCTTCTAAGTTTATGTAATAGCCAGTAAGAAGTAGTACAGTTCACGTTTAAGTTATCGATTATTGACTTTTAGGGGGCTATGGGGCATTGGACGGGAGCTAGGACCTTAAGATTTTGCATGAAAGGAGGACTAGAAGGTGCGTTGCACGGGAGAATGTGAAAAGTGTTGATATGTAGTAAAAACCTGAGAAATACGTCCGTTTTCGTCATTTGTTATCGAATCGACTTAAAGCCAGATCGTCACTTTTCTCTCTGAGACGGTTACATTTATCGTCTGCAAAGCTATGTCGCGTGCTGCGGTATGCGGAGACACTAAAAGCACCATAGTAGAACATAGAAGAAGCTTCTAAGTTGAAGCAATATCCAGTAAGAAGTAGTACAATTCAAGTTTTAGTTGTCGATTATTCACTTTTTAGCCGGCTTTGGTGGCTTGGACATGACCTAGGACCTTAAGATTTTGCATGAAAGGAGGACTAGCTGCCGCGTTGCACGGGAGAATGTGAAAAGTGTTCATATGTAGTAAAAACTTGAGAAATCCGTCTGTTTTCGTCATTTGTTATCATATCGACTTAGAGCCAGATCGTCACATTGGCCGCTCTTCGCTCTGAAACGGTTACATTTATCGTCTGCAAAGCTATGTCGCGTGCTGCGGTATGCGGAGACACTAAAAGCACCATAGTAGAACACAGAAGAAGCTTCTATGTTGATGTAATAGCCAGTAAGAAGTAGTACAATTCACGTCTTATTTATCGATTATTGACTTTTTAGAAGGCTTTGGTGCCTTGGACATTGGCTAGGACCTTAAGATTTTGCATGAAAGGGCGACTAGCAGGCGCGTTGCACGGGAGAATGTGAAAAGTGTTCATATGTAGTAAAAACCTGAGAAATCCGTCTGTTTTCGTCATTTGTTATCATATCGAATTAGAGCCAGATCGTCACAAAGGCCGCTCTTCTCTCTGAGACAGTTACATTTATCGTCTGCAAAGCTATGTCGCGTGCTGCGGTATGCGGAGACACTAAAAGCACCATAGTAGAACGCAGAAGAAGCTTCTAAGTTGAAGTAATATCCAGTAAGATGTAGTACAAATCAAGTTTTAGTTGTCGATTATTCACTTTTTAGCTGGCTTTGGTGGCTTGGATATGACCTAGGACCTTAAGATTTTGCATGAAAGGAGGACTAGCAGCCGCGTTGCACGGGAGAATGTAAAAAGTGTTCATATGTAGTAAAAACCTGAGAAATCCGTCTGTTTTCGTCATTTGTTATCATATCGACTTCGAGCCAGATCGTCACATTGGCCGCTCTTCGCTCTGAAACGGTTACATTTATCGTCTGCAAAGCTATGTCGTGTGCTGTGGTATGCGGAGACACTAAAAGCACAATAGTAGAACACAGACGATGCTCCTAAGGCGAAGCAATAGCCAGTAAGAAGTAGTACAATTTAAGTTTTAGTTGTCGATTATACACTTTTTAGCCGGCTTTGGTGGCTTGGACATGACCTAGGACTTTACGATTTTGCATGAAACGGCGACTAGCAGCCGCGTTCCACGGGAGAATGTGAAAAGTGTTCATATGTAGTAGAAAACCTGATAAATCCGCACGTTTTCGTCATTTGCTATCGAATCGATTTAAAGCCAGACCGTTACATTGGCCGCTCTTCTCTCTGAAACGGTAACGTTTATCGTCTGCAAAGCTATGTCGCGTGCTGCGGTATGCGGAGACACTAAAAGCACCATAGTAGAACACAGAAGAAGCTTCTAAGAGAATGTAATAGTAAGTTAGAAGAAGTACTATTCAAGTTTTAGTTATCGATTATTGACTTTTTTGCCGGCTTTGGTGTTTTGGCCATGAGCTAGGACCTTAAGATTTTGCATGAAAGGGCGACTAGCAGCCGCGTTGCACGGGGGAATGTGAAAAGTGTTCATATGTAGTACAAACCAGATAAATCCGTCCGTTTTCGTCATTTGTTATCGAATCGACTTTAAGCCAGATCGTCACATTGGCCGCTCTTCTCTCTGAAACGGTTACATGTATCGTCTGCAAAGCTATGTCGCGTGCTGCGGTATGCGGAGACACTAAAAGCACCATAGTAGAACTCAGAAGAAGCTTCTAAGTTGAAGTAATATCCAGTAAGATGTAGTACAAATCAAGTTTTAGTTGTTGATTATTCACTTTTTAGCCGGCTTTGGTGGCTTGGATATGACCTAGGACCTTAAGATTTTGCATGAAAGGAGGACTAGCAGCCGCGTTGCACGGGAGAATGTAAAAAGTGTTCATATGTAGTAAAAACCTGAGAAATCCGTCTGTTTTCGTCATTTGTTATCATATCGACTTCGAGCCAGATCGTCACATTGGCCGCTCTTCGCTCTGAAACCGTTACATTTATCGTCTGCAAAGCTATGTCGCGTGCTGCGGTATGCGGAGACACTAAAAGCACAATAGTAGAACACAGACGATGCTCCTAAGGCGAAGCAATAGCCAGTAAGAAGTAGTACAATTTAAGTTTTAGTTGTCGATTATACACTTTTTAGCCGGCTTTGGTGGCTTGGACATGACCTAGGACTTTACGATTTTGCATGAAACGGCGACTAGCAGCCGCGTTCCACGGGAGAATGTGAAAAGTGTTCATATGTAGTAGAAAACCAGATAAATCCGCACGTTTTCGTCATTTGCTATCGAATCGATTTAAAGCCAGACCGTTACATTGGCCGCTCTTCTCTCTGAAACGGTAACATTTATCGTCTGCAAAGCTATGTCGCGTGCTGCGGTATGCGGAGACACAAAAAGCACCATAGTAGAACACAGAAGAAGCTTCTAAGAGAATGTAATAGTAAGTTAGAAGAAGTACTATTCAAGTTTTAGTTATCGATTATTGACTTTTTTGCCGGCTTTGGTGTTTTGGCCATGAGCTAGGACCTTAAGATTTTGCATGAAAGGGCGACTAGCAGCCGCGTTGCACGGGAGAATGTGAAAAGTGTTCATATGTAGTACAAACCAGATAAATCCGTCCGTTTTCGTCATTTGTTATCGAATCGACTTTAAGCCAGATCGTCACATTGGCCGCTCTTCTCTCTGAAACGGTTACATGTATCGTCTGCAAAGCTATGTCGCGTGCTGCGGTATGCGGAGACACTAAAAGCACAATAGTAGAACACAGAAGAAGCTCCTAAGGCGAAGCAATAGCCAGTAAGAAGTAGTACAATTCAAGTTTTTGTTTTCGATTATTCACTTTTTAGCCGGCTTTGGTGGCTTGGACATGACCTAGGATCTTAAGATTTTGCATGATAGAAGGTCTAGCAGCCACGTTGCACGGAAGAATGTGAAAAGATTTCATATGTAGTAAAAACTTGAGAAATCCGTACGTTTTCGTCATTTGTTATCGAATCGACTTAAACCCAGATCGTCACATTGGCCGCTCTTCGCTCTGAAACCGTTACATTTATCGTCTGCAAAGCTATGTCGCGTGCTGCAGTATGCGGAGACACTAAAAGCACCATATTAGAACACAGAAGAAGTTTCTAAGATAATGTAATAGTAAGTTAGAAGTAGTACTATTCAAGTTTTAGTTATCGATTATTGACTTTTTTGCCGGCTTTGGTGTTTTGGCCATTAGCTAGGACCTTAAGATTTTGCATGAAAGGGCGACTAGCAGCCGCGTTGCACGGGAGACTGTGAAAAGTGTTCATATGTAGTACAAACCAGATAAATCCGTCCGTTTTCGTCATTTGTTATCGAATCGACTTTAAGCCAGATCGTCACATTGGCCGCTCTTCTCTCGGAAACGGTTACATGTATCGTCTGCAAAGCTATGTCGCGTGCTGCGGTATGCGGAGACACTAAAAGCACAATAGTAGAACACAGAAGAAGCTCCTAAGGCGAAGCAATAGCCAGTAAGAAGTAGTACAATTCAAGTTTTTGTTTTCGATTATTCACTTTTTAGCCGGCTTTGGTGGCTTGGACATGACCTATGATCTTAAGATTTTGCATGATAGAAGGTCTAGCAGCCGCGTTGCACGGAAGAATGTGAAAAGATTTCATATGTAGTAAAAACTTGAGAAATCCGTACGTTTTCGTCATTTGTTATCGAATCGACTAAAAACCCAGATCGTCACATTGGACGCTCTTCTCTCTGAAATGGTTACATTTATCGTCTGCAAAGCTATGTCGCGTGCTGCGGTATGCGGAGCCCCCTAAAGCACCATAGTAGAACACAGTAGAAGCTTCTAAGAGAATGTAATAGTAAGATAGAAGTAGTACTATTCAAGTTTTAGTTATCGATTATTGACTTTTTTGCCGGCTTTGGTGCCTTGGCCATGAGCTAGGACCTTAAGATTTTGCATGAAAGGGCGACTAGCAGCCGCGTTGCACGGGAGTATGTAAGAAGGGTTCATATATAGTAAAAACCTGATAAATCCCCACGTTTTCGTCATTTGCTATCGAATCGATTTAAAGCCAGACCGTTACATTGGCCGCTCTTCTCTCTGAAACGGTAACATTTATCGTCTGTAAAGCTATGTCGCGTGCTGCGGTATGCGGAGACGCTAAAAGCACCATAGTAGAACACAGAAGAAGCTTCTAAGAGAATGTAATAGTAAGTTAGAAGTAGTACTATTCAAGTTTTAGTTATCGATTATTGACCTTTTTGCCAGCTTTTGTGCCTTGGCCAAGAGCTAGGACCTTAAGATTTTGCATGAAAGGGCGACTAGCAGCGGCGTTGCACGGGAGAATGTGAAAAGTGTTCATATGTAGTAAAAACCTGATAAATCCGCACATTTTCGTCATTTGCTATCGAATCGATTTAAAGCCAGACCGTTACATTGGCCGCTCTTCTCTCTGAAACGGTAACATTTATCGTCTGCAAAGCTATGTCGCGTGCTGCAGTATGCGGAGACACTAAAAGCACCATAGTAGAACACAGAAGAAGCTTCTAAGTTGAAGTAATAGCCAGTAAGAAGTAGTACAATTGAAGTTTTTGTTATCGATTATTGATTTTTCGCCGGCCTTGGTGCCTTGGACATGAGGTGGAACCTTAAGATTTTGCATGAAGGGAGGACTAGCAGCCGCGTTGCACGCGAGAATGTAAAAAGGGTTCATATGTAGTAAAAACCTGAGAAATCCGTCCGTTTTCGTCATTTGTTATCGAATCGACTTAAAGCAAGATCGTCACGTTGGCCGCTTTTCTCTCTGAGACGGTTACATTTATCGTCTGCAAAGCTACGTCGCGTGCTGCGGTATGCGGAGACACTAAAAGCACCATAGTAGAACACAGAAGAAGCTTCTAAGTTGAAGTAATAGCCAGTAAGAAGTAGTACAATTGAAGTTTTAGTTGTCGATTATTCACTTTTTAGCCGACTTTGGTGGCTTGGACATGTCCTAAGACCTCGAGATTTTGCATGAAAGGAGGACTAGCAGCCGCGTTGCACGGGAGTATGTGAAAAGTGTTCATATGTAGTAAAAACCTGATAAATCCCCACGTTTTCGTCATTTGTTATCGAATCGACTTAAAGCCAGATCGTCACATTGGCCGCTTTTCTCTCTGAGACGGTTACATTTATCGTCTGCAAAGCTATGTCGCGTGCTGCGGTATGCGGAGACACTAAAAGCACCATAGTAGAACACAGAGGAAGCTTCTAAGTTGAAGCAATAGCCAGTAAGAAGCAGTACAATTCACGTTTTGGTTATCGATTATTGATTTTTAGACGGCTTAGGTGCCTTGGACATGAGGTGGAACATTAAGATTTTGCATGAAAGGAAAACTAGCAGCCGCGTTGCACGCGAGAATGTGAAAAGTGTTCATATGTAGTAAAAACCTGAGAAATCCGTCCGTTTTCGTCATTTGTTATCGAATCGATTTAAAGACAGATCGTCTCATTGGCCGCTCTTCTCTCTGAAACGGTTACTTTTATTGTGTGGACAGCTATGTCGCGTGCTGCGGAATGCGGAGACATCAAAAGCACCATAGTAGAACACAGAAGAAGCTTCGAAGTTGAAGCAATACCCAGTAAGGAGGAGTACAATTCAAGTTTTGCTTATCGATTATTGATTTTTAGGCGGCTTTGGTGCCTTGGACATGAGGTGGAACATTAAGATTTTGCATGAAAGGAGGACTAGCAGCCACGTTGCACGGGAGAATGTGAAAAGTGTTCTTATGTAGTAAAAAGCTGAGAAATCCGTCCGTTTTCGTCATTTGTTATCGAATCGACTTAGAGCCAGATCGTCACATTGGCCGCTTTTCTCTCTGAGATGGTTACATTTTTCGTCTGCAAAGGTATGTCGCGTGCTGCAGTATGCGGAGACTCTAAAGGCACCATAGTAGAACCCAGAAGAATCTTCTAAGTTGAAGCAATAGCCAGTAAGAAGCAGTACAATTCACGTTTTGGTTATCGATTACTGATTTTTAGACGGCTTTGGTGCCTTGGACATGAGGTGGAACCTTAAGATTTTGCATGAAAGGAGGACTAGCAGTCCCGTTGCTCGGGAGAATGAGAGAAGTAAAAACCTGAGAAATCCGTCCGTTTTCGTCATTTGTTACCGAATCGACTTAAAGCCAGGTCGTCACATTGGGCACGCTTCTTTTTGAATCGGTTACATTTATCGTCTGCAAAGCTATGTCGCGTGCTGCGGTATGAGGAGACACTAAAAGCACCATAGTAGAACACAGAAGAAGCTTCTAAGTTGAAGCAATAGCCAGTAAGAAGCAGTACAATTCAAGTTTTGGTTATCGATTATTGATTTTTAGCCGGCTTTGGTGCGTTGGACATGAGGTGGAACCTTAACATTTTGCATGAAAGGAGGACTAGCAGCCGCGTTGCACGGGAGAATGAGAAAAGGTTTCATATGTAGTAAAAACCTGAGAAATCCGTCCGTTTTCGTCATTTGTTATCGAATCGACTTAAAGCCAGATCGTCACATTGGCCGCTTTTCTCTCTGACACGGTTACATTTATAGTCTACTAAGCTATGTCGCGTGCTGCGGTATGCGGAGACACTAAAAGCACCATAGTAGAACACAGAAGAAGCTTCTATGTTGATGTAATAGCCAGTAAGAAGTAGTACAATTCACGTCTTATTTATCGATTATTGACTTTTTAGAAGGCTTTGGTGCCTTGGACATTGGCTAGGACCTTAAGATTTTGCATGAAAGGGCGACTAGCAGGCGCGTTGCACGGGAGAATGTGAAAAGTGTTCATATGTAGTAAAAACCTGAGAAATCCGTCTGTTTTCGTCATTTGTTATCATATCGAATTAGAGCCAGATCGTCACAAAGGCCGCTCTTCTCTCTGAGACAGTTACTTTTATCGTCTGCAAAGCTATGTCGCGTGCTGCGGTATGCGGAGACACTAAAAGCACCATAGTAGAACGCAGAAGAAGCTTCTAAGTTGAAGTAATATCCAGTAAGATGTAGTACAAATCAAGTTTTAGTTGTCGATTATTCACTTTTTAGCCGGCTTTGGTGGCTTGGATATGACCTAGGACCTTAAGATTTTGCATGAAAGGAGGACTAGCAGCCGCGTTGCACGGGAGAATGTAAAAAGTGTTCATATGTAGTAAAAACCTGAGAAATCCGTCTGTTTTCGTCATTTGTTATCATATCGACTTCGAGCCAGATCGTCACATTGGCCGCTCTTCGCTCTGAAACCGTTACATTTATCGTCTGCAAAGCTATGTCGCGTGCTGCAGTATGCGGAGACACTAAAAGCACCATAGTAGAACACAGAAGAAGCTTCTATTTTGATGTAATAGCCAGTAAGAAGTAGTACAATTCACGTCTTAGTTATCGATTGTTGACTTTTTAGAAGGCTTTGGTGTCTTGGACATTGGCTAGGACCTTAAGATTTTGCATGAAAGGGCGACTAGCAGCAGCGTTGCCCGGGAGAATGTGAAAAGTGTTCATATGTAGTAAAAACCTGATAAATTCGCACGTTTTCGTCATTTGCTATCGAATCGATTTAAAGCCAGACCGTTACATTGGCCGCTCTTCTCTCTGAAACGGTTACATTTATCGTCTGCAAAGCTATGTCGTGTGCTGTGGTATGCGGAGACACTAAAAGCACAATAGTAGAACACAGACGATGCTCCTAAGGCGAAGCAATAGCCAGTAAGAAGTAGTACAATTTAAGTTTTAGTTGTCGATTATACACTTTTTAGCCGGCTTTGGTGGCTTGGACATGACCTAGGACTTTACGATTTTGCATGAAACGGCGACTAGCAGCCGCGTTCCACGGGAGAATGTGAAAAGTGTTCATATGTAGTAGAAAACCTGATAAATCCGCACGTTTTCGTCATTTGCTATCGAATCGATTTAAAGCCAGACCGTTACATTGGCCGCTCTTCTCTCTGAAACGGTAACGTTTATCGTCTGCAAAGCTATGTCGCGTGCTGCGGTATGCGGAGACACTAAAAGCACCATAGTAGAACACAGAAGAAGCTTCTAAGAGAATGTAATAGTAAGTTAGAAGAAGTACTATTCAAGTTTTAGTTATCGATTATTGACTTTTTTGCCGGCTTTGGTGTTTTGGCCATGTGCTAGGACCTTAAGATTTTGCATGAAAGGGCGACTAGCAGCCGCGTTGCACGGGGGAATGTGAAAAGTGTTCATATGTAGTACAAACCAGATAAATCCGTCCGTTTTCGTCATTTGTTATCGAATCGACTTTAAGCCAGATCGTCACATTGGCCGCTCTTCTCTCTGAAACGGTTACATGTATCGTCTGCAAAGCTATGTCGCGTGCTGCGGTATGCGGAGACACTAAAAGCACCATAGTAGAACTCAGAAGAAGCTTCTAAGTTGAAGTAATATCCAGTAAGATGTAGTACAAATCAAGTTTTAGTTGTTGATTATTCACTTTTTAGCCGGCTTTGGTGGCTTGGATATGACCTAGGACCTTAAGATTTTGCATGAAAGGAGGACTAGCAGCCGCGTTGCACGGGAGAATGTAAAAAGTGTTCATATGTAGTAAAAACCTGAGAAATCCGTCTGTTTTCGTCATTTGTTATCATATCGACTTCGAGCCAGATCGTCACATTGGCCGCTCTTCGCTCTGAAACCGTTACATTTATCGTCTGCAAAGCTATGTCGCGTGCTGCGGTATGCGGAGACACTAAAAGCACAATAGTAGAACACAGACGATGCTCCTAAGGCGAAGCAATAGCCAGTAAGAAGTAGTACAATTTAAGTTTTAGTTGTCGATTATACACTTTTTAGCCGGCTTTGGTGGCTTGGACATGACCTAGGACTTTACGATTTTGCATGAAACGGCGACTAGCAGCCGCGTTCCACGGGAGAATGTGAAAAGTGTTCATATGTAGTAGAAAACCAGATAAATCCGCACGTTTTCGTCATTTGCTATCGAATCGATTTAAAGCCAGACCGTTACATTGGCCGCTCTTCTCTCTGAAACGGTAACATTTATCGTCTGCAAAGCTATGTCGCGTGCTGCGGTATGCGGAGACACAAAAAGCACCATAGTAGAACACAGAAGAAGCTTCTAAGAGAATGTAATAGTAAGTTAGAAGAAGTACTATTCAAGTTTTAGTTATCGATTATTGACTTTTTTGCCGGCTTTGGTGTTTTGGCCATGAGCTAGGACCTTAAGATTTTGCATGAAAGGGCGACTAGCAGCCGCGTTGCACGGGAGAATGTGAAAAGTGTTCATATGTAGTACAAACCAGATAAATCCGTCCGTTTTCGTCATTTGTTATAGAATCGACTTTAAGCCAGATCGTCACATTGGCCGCTCTTCTCTCTGAAACGGTTACATGTATCGTCTGCAAAGCTATGTCGCGTGCTGCGGTATGCGGAGACACTAAAAGCACAATAGTAGAACACAGAAGAAGCTCCTAAGGCGAAGCAATAGCCAGTAAGAAGTAGTACAATTCAAGTTTTTGTTTTCGATTATTCACTTTTTAGCCGGCTTTGGTGGCTTGGACATGACCTAGGATCTTAAGATTTTGCATGATAGAAGGTCTAGCAGCCACGTTGCACGGAAGAATGTGAAAAGATTTCATATGTAGTAAAAACTTGAGAAATCCGTACGTTTTCGTCATTTGTTATCGAATCGACTTAAACCCAGATCGTCACATTGGCCGCTCTTCGCTCTGAAACCGTTACATTTATCGTCTGCAAAGCTATGTCGCGTGCTGCAGTATGCGGAGACACTAAAAGCACCATATTAGAACACAGAAGAAGTTTCTAAGATAATGTAATAGTAAGTTAGAAGTAGTACTATTCAAGTTTTAGTTATCGATTATTGACTTTTTTGCCGGCTTTGGTGTTTTGGCCATTAGCTAGGACCTTAAGATTTTGCATGAAAGGGCGACTAGCAGCCGCGTTGCACGGGAGACTGTGAAAAGTGTTCATATGTAGTACAAACCAGATAAATCCGTCAGTTTTCGTCATTTGTTATCGAATCGACTTTAAGCCAGATCGTCACATTGGCCGCTCTTCTCTCGGAAACGGTTACATGTATCGTCTGCAAAGCTATGTCGCGTGCTGCGGTATGCGGAGACACTAAAAGCACAATAGTAGAACACAGAAGAAGCTCCTAAGGCGAAGCAATAGCCAGTAAGAAGTAGTACAATTCAAGTTTTTGTTTTCGATTATTCACTTTTTAGCCGGCTTTGGTGGCTTGGACATGACCTATGATCTTAAGATTTTGCATGATAGAAGGTCTAGCAGCCGCGTTGCACGGAAGAATGTGAAAAGATTTCATATGTAGTAAAAACTTGAGAAATCCGTACGTTTTCGTCATTTGTTATCGAATCGACTAAAAACCCAGATCGTCACATTGGACGCTCTTCTCTCTGAAATGGTTACATTTATCGTCTGCAAAGCTATGTCGCGTGCTGCGGTATGCGGAGCCCCCTAAAGCACCATAGTAGAACACAGTAGAAGCTTCTAAGAGAATGTAATAGTAAGATAGAAGTAGTACTATTCAAGTTTTAGTTATCGATTATTGACTTTTTTGCCGGCTTTGGTGCCTTGGCCATGAGCTAGGACCTTAAGATTTTGCATGAAAGGGCGACTAGCAGCCGCGTTGCACGGGAGTATGTAAGAAGGGTTCATATATAGTAAAAACCTGATAAATCCCCACGTTTTCGTCATTTGCTATCGAATCGATTTAAAGCCAGACCGTTACATTGGCCGCTCTTCTCTCTGAAACGGTAACATTTATCGTCTGTAAAGCTATGTCGCGTGCTGCGGTATGCGGGGACGCTAAAAGCACCATAGTAGAACACAGAAGAAGCTTCTAAGAGAATGTAATAGTAAGTTAGAAGTAGTACTATTCAAGTTTTAGTTATCGATTATTGACCTTTTTGCCAGCTTTTGTGCCTTGGCCAAGAGCTAGGACCTTAAGATTTTGCATGAAAGGGCGACTAGCAGCCGCGTTGCACGGGAGAATGTGAAAAGTGTTCATATGTAGTACAAACCTGATAAATCCGTCCGTTTTCGTCACTTGTTATCGAATCGACTTAAAGCCAGATCGTCACATTGGCCGCTTTTCTCTCTGAGACGGTTACATTTATCGTCTGCAAAGCTATGTCGCGTTTTGCGGTATGCGGAGACACTAAAAGCACCATACTGGAACACAGAAGAAGCTTCTAAGTTGAAGCAATAGCCAGTAAGAAGTAGTAAAATTCAAGTTTCAGTTGTGGATTATTCACTTTTTAGCCGGCTTTGGTGGCTTGGATATGACCTAGGACCTTAAGATTTTGCATGAAAGGAGGACTAGCACCCGCGTTGCACTGGAGAATGTGAAATGTGTTCATATGTAGTAAAAACCTGAGATATCCGTCTGTTTTCGTCATTTGTTATCATATCGACTTAGAGCCAGATCGTCACATTGGCCGCTCTTCGGTCTGAAACGGTTACATTTATCGTCTGCAAAGCTATGTCGCGTGCTGCGGTATGCGGAGACACTAAAAGCACCATAGTAGAACCCAGAAGAAGCTTCTATGTTGATGTAATAGCCAGTAAGAAGTAGTACAATTCACGTCTTAGTTATCGATTATTGACTTTTTAGAAGACTGTGGTGCCTTGGACATTGGCTAGGACCTTACGATTTTGCATGAAAGGACGACTAGCAGCGGCGTTGCACGGGAGAATGTGAAAAGTGTTCATATGTAGTAAAAACCTGATAAATCCGCACATTTTCGTCATTTGCTATCGAATCGATTTAAAGCCAGACCGTTACATTGGCCGCTCTTCTCTCTGAAACGGTAACATTTATCGTCTGCAAAGCTATGTCGCGTGCTGCAGTATGCGGGGACACTAAAAGCACCATAGCAGAACACAGAAGAAGCTTCTAAGTTGAAGCAATAGCCAGTAAGAAGTAGTACAATTCAATTTTTAGTTGTCGATTATTCACTTTTTAGCCGGCTTTGGTGGCTTGGACATGACCTAGGACCTTAAGATTTTGCATGAAAGGATGACTAGCAGCCGCGTTGCACGGGAGAATGTGAAATGTGTTCATATGTAGTAAAAACCTGAGAAATCCGTCCGTTTTCGTCATTTGTTATCGAATCGACTTAAAGCCAGATCGTCACATTGGCCGCTCTTCTCTCTGAATCGGTCGCATTTGTCGTCTGCAAAGCTATGTCGCGTGCTGCGGTATGCGGAGACACTAAAAGCACCATAGTAGAACACAGAAGAAGCTTCTAAGTTGAAGCAATATCCAGTAAGAAGTAGTACAATTCAAGTTTTAGTTGTCGAATATTCACTCTTTAGCCGGCTTTGGTGGCTTGGACATGACCTAGGACCTTAACATTTTGCATGAAAGGAGGACTAGCAGCCGCGTTGCACGGGAGAATGTGTAAAGGGTTCATATGTAGTAAAAACCTGAGAAATCCGTCCGTTATCGTCATTTGTTATCGAATCAACTTAAAGCCAGATCGTCACTTTGGCCGCTTTTCTCTATGAGACGGTTACATTTATCGTCTGCAAAGCTATGTCGCCTGCTGCGGTATGCAGAGACACTAAAAGCACCATAGTAGAACACAGAAGAAGCTTCTAAGTTGATGTAATAGCCAGTAAGAAGTAGTACAATTCAATTTTTAGTTGTCGATTATTCACTTTTTAGCAGGCTTTGGTGGCTTGGACATGACCTAGGACCTTAAGATTTTGCATGGAAGGAGGACTAGCAGCCGCGTAGCACGGAAGAATGTGAAAAGTGTTCATATATAGTAAACACCTGAGAAATCCGTCCGTTTTCGTCATTTGATATCGATTCGACTTAAAGCCAGATCGTCACATTGGCCGCTCTTCTCTCTGAGACGGTTACGTTTATAGCTTGCAAAGCTATGTCGCGTGCTGCGGTATGCGGAAACACTAAAAGCACCATAGTAGAAGACATAAGAAGC
Organism: Schistocerca gregaria; assembly: GCF_023897955.1. NCBI lineage: Eukaryota > Metazoa > Arthropoda > Insecta > Orthoptera > Acrididae > Schistocerca > Schistocerca gregaria. The sequence goes on from NW_026061759.1 coordinate 610,403, forward strand.
TTCTAAGTTGAAGCAATAGCCAGTAAGAAGCAGTCCAATTCAAGTTTTGGTTATCGATTATTGACTTTTACCCGGCTTTGGTGGCTTGCACATGACATAGGACCTTAAGATTTTGCATGAAAGGAGGACTAGCAGCCGCGTTGCACGGGAGAATGTAAAAAGGGTTCATATGTAGTAAAAACCTGAGAAATCCGTCCGTTTTCGACATTTGTTATCGAATCGACTTACAGCCAGATCGTCACATTGGCCGCTCTTCTCTCTGAATCGGTTACATTTATCGTCTGCAAAGCTATGTCGCGTGCTGCGGTATGCGGAGACACTAAAAGCACAATAGTAGAACACAGAAGAAGCTTCTAAGTTCAAGCAATAGCAAGTAAGAAGTAGTACAATTCAAGTTTTAGTGTTCGATTATTCACTCTTTAGCCGGCTTTGGTGGCTTGGACATGACCTAGGACCTTAAGATTTTGCCTGAAAAGAGGACAAGCAGCCCCGTTGCACGGGAGAATGTGAAAAGTGTTCATATGTAGTAAAAACCTGAGAACTCAGTCCGTTTTCGTCATTTGTTATCGAATCGACATACAGCCAGATCGTCACATTGGTCGCTTTTCTCTCTGAGACGGTAACATTTATCGTCTGCAAAGCTATGTCGCGTGCTGCGGTATGCGGAGATTCTAAAAGCATCATAGTAGAACACAGAAGAAGCTTCTAAGTTGAAGCAATTGCCAGTAAGAAGCAGTACAATTCAAGTTTTGGTTATCGATTATTTATTTTTAGACGGCTTTGGTGCCTTGGACATGAGGTGGAACCTTAAGATTTTGCATGAAAGGAGGACTAGCAGCCGCGTTGCACGGGATAATGTGAAAAAAGTTCATATGTAGTAAAAACCTGAGAAATCCGTCCGTTTTCGTCATTTGTTATCGAATCGACTTAAAGCCAGATCGTCACATTGGCCGCTTTTCTCTCAGAGACGGTTACATTTATCGTCTGCATAGCTATGTCGCGTGCTGCGGAGACACTAAAAGCACCATAGTAGAACACAGAAGAAGCTTCTAAGTTGAAGCAATAGCCAGTAAGAAGCAGTCCAATTCACGTTTTTGTTGTAGATTGTTCACTTTTTAGCCGGCTTTGGTGGCTTGGACATGACCTAGGACCTTAAGATTTTGCATGAAAGGAGGACTAGCAGCCGCGTTGCACGGGAGAATATGAAAAGGGTTCATATGTAGTAAATACCTGAGAAATCCGTCCGTTTTCGGCATTTGTTATCGAATCGACGTAAAGCCAGATCGTCAAATTGGCCGCTCTTCTCTCTAAAACGGTTACATTTATCGTGTGCAAAGCTATGTCGCGTGCTGCGGCATGCGGAGACACTAAAAGCACCATAGTAGAACACAGAAGAAGCTTCTAAGTTGAAGTAATAGCCAGTAAGAAGTAGTACAATTGAAGTTTTAGTTGTCGATTATTCACTTTTTAGCCGGCTTTGGTGGCTTGGACATGACCTAGGACCTTAGGATTTTGCATGAAAGGAGGACTAGCAGCCCCGTTGCACGGCAGAATGTGAAAAGTGTTCATATATAGTAAACACCTGAGAAATCCGTCCGTTTTCGTCATTTGTTATCGAATCGACTTAAAGCCAGATCGTCACATTGGCCGCTTTTCTCTCTGAGACGGTTACATTTTTCGCCTGCAAAGCTATGTGGCGTGCTGCGGTATGCGGAGACACTAAAAGCACCATAGTAGAACACAGAAGAACTTCTAAGTTGAAGCAATAGCCAGTAAGAAGCAGTACAATTCAAGTTTTGGTTATCGATTATAGATTTTTAGGGGGCTTTGGTGTCTTGGACATAAGGTGGAATCTTAAGATATTGCTTGAAAGGAGGACTAGCAGCCGCGTTGCACGGGAGAATGTGAAAAGTGTTCATATGTAGTAAAAACCTGAGAAATCCGTCTGTTTTCGTCATTTGTTATCGAATCGACTTAAAGCCAGATCGTCACATTGGCCGCTTTTCTCTCTGAGACGGTTACATTTATCGTCTGCAAAGCTATGTCGCGTGCTGCGGTATGCGAAGACACTAAAAGCACCATAGTAGAACACAGAAGATGCTTCTAAGTTGAAGCAATAGCCAGTAAGAAGTAGTAGAATTCAAGTTTTAGTTGTCGATTATTCACTCGTTAGCCGGCTTTGGTGGCTTGGACATGACCTAGGACCTTAAGATTTTGCATGAAAGGAGGACTAGCAGCCGCGTTGCACGGGAGAATGTGAAAAGGGTTCATATGTAGTAAAAACCTGAGAAATCCGTCCGTTATCGTCATTTAATATCGAAACAACTTAAAGCCAGATCGTCACATTGGCCGCTTTTCTCTATGAGACGGTTACATTTATCGTCTGCAAAGCTATGTCGCGTGCCGCGTTATGCGGAAACACTAAAAGCACCATAGTAGAACACATAAGAAGCTTCTAAGTTGAAGCAATACTCAGTAAGAAGCAGTAAAATTCAAGTTTTGGTTATCGATTATTGACTTTTACCCGGCTTTGCTGGCTTGCACATGACCTAGGACCTTAAGATTTTGCATGAAAGGAGGACTAGCAGCCGCGTTGCACGGGAGAATATGAAAAGGGTTCATATGTAGTAAAAACCTGAGAAATCCGTCCGTTTTCGTCATTTGTTATCGAATCGACTTAAAGCCAGATCGTCACATTGGCCGCTTTTCTCTCTGAGACGGTTACATTTATCGTCTGCAAAGATATGTCGCGTGCTGCGGTATGCGGAGACTCTAAAAGCACCATAGTAGAACACAGAAGAAGCTTCTAAGTTGAAGGAATCGCCAGTAAGAAGCAGTACAATTCAAGTTTTGGTCATCGATTATTGATTTTTAGTCGGCTTTGGTGCTTTGGACATGAGGTGGAACCTTAAGATTTTGCATGAAAGGAGGACTAGCAGCCGCGTTGCACGGGAGAATGAGAAAAGGTTTCATATGTAGTAAAAACCTGAGAAATCCGTCCGTTTTCGTCATTTGTTATCGAATCGACTTAAAGCCAGATCGTCACATTGGCCGCTTTTCTCTCTGAGACGGTTACATTTATAGTCTGCAAAGCTATGTCGCGTGCTGCGGTATGCGTAAACTCTAAAAGCACCATAGTAGAACATATAAGAAGCTTCTAAGTTGAAGCAATAGTCATTAAGAAGCAGTACAATTCAAGTTTTGGTTATCGATTATTGATTTTTAGCCGGCTTTGGTGGCTTGGACATGACCTAGGACCTTAAGATTTTGCCTGAAAGGAGGACTTGAAGCCGCGTTGCACGGGAGAATATGAAAAGGGTTCATATGTAGTAAAAACCTGAGAAATCTGTCCGTTTTCGTCATTTGTTATCGAATCGACATAAAGCCAGATCGTCACATTAGCCGCTCTTCTCTCTGAGTCGGTTACATTTATCGTCTGCAAAGCTATGTCGCGTGCTGCGGTATGCGGAGACACTAAAAGCACCATAGTAGAACACAGAAGATGCTTCTAAGTTGAACCAATAGCCAGTAAGAAGCAGTCCAATTCAAGTTTTGGTTATCGATTATTGAACTTTGGCCGTCATTGGTGCCTTGGACATAAGGTGGAATCTTAAGATTTTGCATTATAGGAGGACTAGCAGCCGCGTTGCACGGGAGAATGTGAAAAGGGTTCATATGTAGTAAAAACCTGAGAAATCCGTCCGTTTCCGTCATTTTTTATCGAATCGACTTAAAGCCAGATCGTCACATTGGCCGCTCTTCTCTCTGAATCGGTTACATTTATCGTCTGCAAAGCGATGTCGCATGCTGCGGTATGCTGAGACACTAAATGCACCATAGTAGAACACAGAAGAAGCTTCTAAGTTGAGGCAATAGCCAGTAAGATGTAGTAGAATTCAAGTTTTAGTTGTCGATTATTCACTCTTTAGCCGGCTTCGGTGGCTTGGACATGACCTAGGACCTTAAGATTTTGCATGAAAGGAGGACTACCAGCCGCGTTGCACGGGAGTATGTGAAAAGGGTTCATATGTAGTAAAAACCTGAGAAATCCGTCCGTTATCGTCATTTGTTATCGAATCGACTTAAAGCCAGATCGTCACATTGGCCGCTTTTCTCTCTGAGACGGTTACATATATCGTCTGCAAAGCTATGTCGCGTGATGCGGTATGCGGAGACTCTAAAAGCACCATAGTAGAACACAGAAGAAGCTTCTAAGTTGAAGTAATAGCCAGTAAGAGGTAGTACAATTCAAGTTTTAGTTGTAGATTGTTCACTTTATAGCCGGCTTTGGTGGCTAGGACATGACCTAGGACCTTAAGATTTAGCATGAAAGGAGGACTAGCAGCCGCGTTGCACGGGAGAATGTGAAAAGTTTTCATATTTAGCAAAAACCTGAGAAATCCGTCCGTTTTCGTCATTTGTTATCGAATCGACTTAAAGCCAGATCGTCACATTGGCCGCTTTTATCTCTGAGACGGTTACATTTATCGTCTGCAAAGCTATGTCGCGTGCTGGGGTATGCGGAGACACTAAAAGCACCATAGTAGAACACAGAAGAACTTCTAAGTTGAAGCAATAGCCAGTAAGAAGCAGTCCAATTAAAGTTTTGGTTATCGATTATTGACTTTTAGCCGGCTTTGGTGGCTTGGACATGACCTAGGACCTTAAGATTTTGCATGAAAGGAGGACTAGCAGCCGCGTTGCACGGGAGAATATGAAAAGGGTTCATATGTAGTAAAAACCTGAGAAATCCGTCCGTTTTCGGCATTTGTTATCGAATCGACGTAAAGCCAGATCGTCACATTGGCCGCTCTTCTCTCTGAAACGGTTACATTTATCGTGTGCAAAGCTATGTCGCGTGCTGCGCCATACGGAGACACTAAAAGCACCATAGTAGAACACAGAAGAAGCTTCTAAGTTGAAGTAATAGCCAGTAAGAAGTAGTACAATTGAAGTTTTAGTTGTCGATTATTCACTTTTTAGCCGGCTTTGGTGGCTTGGACATGACCTAGGACTTTAGGATTTTGCATGAAAGGAGGACTAGCAGCCCCGTTGCACGGGAGAATGTGAAAAGTGTTCATATATAGTTAACACCTGAGAAATCCGTCCGTTTTCGTCATTTGTTATCGATTCGACTTAAAGCCAGATCGTCACATTTGCCGCTTTTCTCTCTGAGACGGTTACATTTATAGTCTGCAAAGCTATGTCGCGTTCTGCGGTATGCGGAAACACTAAAAGCACCATAGTAGAAGACATAAGAAGCTTCTAAGTTGAAGCAATAGTCAGTAAGAAGCATTACAATTCAAGTTTTGGTTATCGATTATTGACTTTTACCCGGCTTTGGTGGTTTGTACACGACATAGGACCTTAAGATTTTACATGAAAGGAGGACTAGCAGCCGCGTTGCACGGGAGAATGTGAAAAGGGTTCATATGTAGTAAAAACCTGAGAAATCCGTCCGTTTTCGTCATTTGTTATCGAATCGACTTAAAGCCAGATCGTCACATTGGCCGCTTTTCTCTCTGAGACGGTTACATTTATCGTCTGCAAAGCTATGTCGCGTGCTGCGGTATGCGGAGACTCTAAAAGCACCATAGTAGAACACAGAAGAAGCTTCTAAGTTGAAGGAATCGCCAGTAAGAAGCAGTACAATTCAAGTTTTGGTCATCGATTATTGATTTTTAGTCGGCTTTGGTGCCTTGGACATGAGGTGCAACCTTAAGATTTTGCATGAAAGGAGGACTAGCAGCCGCGTTGCACGGGAGAATGGGAAAAGGTTTCATATGTAGTAAAAACCTGAGAAATCCGTCCGTTTTCGTCATTTGTTATCGAATCGACTTAAAGCCAGATCGTCACATTGGCCGCTTTTCTCTCTGAGACGGTTACATTTATAGTCTGCAAAGCTATGTCGCGTGCTGCGGTATGCGTAAACTCTAAAAGCACCATAGTAGAACATATAAGAAGCTTCTAAGTTGAAGCAATAGTCAGTAAGAAGCAGTACAATTCAAGTTTTGGTTATCGATTATTGATTTTTAGCCGGCTTTGGTGGCTTGGACATGACCTAGGACCTTAAGATTTTGCCTGAAAGGAGGACTAGAAGCCGCGTTGCACGGGAGAATATGAAAAGGGTTCATATGTAGTAAAAACCTGAGAAATCCGTCCGTTTTCGTCATTTGTTATCGAATCGACATAAAGCCAGATCGTCACATTGGCCGCTCTTCTCTCTGAGTCGGTTACATTTATCGTCTGCAAAGCTATGTCGCGTGCTGCGGTATGCGGAGACACTAAAAGCACCATAGTAGAACACAGAAGAAGCTTCTAAGTTGAAGCAATAGCCAGTAAGAAGCAGTCCAATTCAAGTTTTGGTTATCGATTATTGATTTTTGGCCGGCTTTGGTGCCTTGGACATAAGGTGGAATCTTAAGATTTTGCATGAAAGGAGGACTAGCAGCCGCGTTGCACGGGAGAATGTGAAAAGGGTTCATATGTAGTAAAAACCTGAGATATCCGTCCGTTTTCGTCATTTGTTATCGAATCGACTTAAAGCCAGATCGTCACATTGGCCGCTCTTCTCTCTGAGTCGGTTACTTTTATCGTCTGCAAAGCTATGTCGCGTGCTGCGGTATGCGGAGACACTAAAAGCACCATAGTAGAACACAGAAGAAGCTTCTAAGTTGAAGCAATAGCCAGTAAGAAGTGGTAGAATTCAAGTTTTAGTTGTCGATTATTCACTCTTTAGCCGGCTTTGGTGGCTTGGACATGACCTAGGACCTTAAGATTTTGCATAAAAGGAGGACTAGCAGCCGCGTTGCACGGGAGAATGTGAAAAGGGTTCATATGTAGTAAAAACCTGAGAAATCCGTCCGTTATCGTCATTTGTTATCGAATCGACTTAAAGCCTGATCGTCACATTGGCCGCTTTTCTCTCTGAGACGGTTACATATATCGTCTGCAAAGCTATGTCGCGTGATGCGGTATGCGGAGACTCTAAAAGCACCATAGTAGAACACAGAAGAAGCTTCTAAGTTGAAGTAATAGCCAGTAAGAGGTAGTACAATTCAAGTTTTAGTTGTAGATTGTTCACTTTTTAGCCGGCTTTGGTGGCTAGGACATGACCTAGGACCTTAAGATTTAGCATGAAAGGAGGACTAGCAGCCGCGTTGCACGGGAGAATGTGAAAAGTTTTCATATTTAGCAAAAACCTGAGAAATCCGTCCGTTTTCGTCATTTGTTATCGAATCGACTTAAAGCCAGATCGTCACATTGGCCGCTTTTATCTCTGAGACGGTTACATTTATCGTCTGCAAAGCTATGTCGCGTTCTGCGGTATGCGGAAACACTAAAAGCACCATAGTAGAAGACATAAGAAGCTTCTAAGTTGAAGCAATAGTCAGTAAGAAGCATTACAATTCAAGTTTTGGTTATCGATTATTGACTTTTACCCGGCTTTGGAGGTTTGTACACGACATAGGACCTTAAGATTTTACATGAAAGGAGGACTAGCAGCCGCGTTGCACGGGAGAATGTGAAAAGGGTTCATATGTAGTAAAAACCTGAGAAATCCGTCCGTTTTCGTCATTTGTTATCGAATCGACTTAAAGCCAGATCGTCACATTGGCCGCTTTTCTCTCTGAGACGGTTACATTTATCGTCTGCAAAGCTATGTCGCGTGCTGCGGTATGCGGAGACTCTAAAAGCACCATAGTAGAACACAGAAGAAGCTTCTAAGTTGAAGGAATCGCCAGTAAGAAGCAGTACAATTCAAGTTTTGGTCATCGATTATTGATTTTTAGTCGGCTTTGGTGCCTTGGACATGAGGTGCAACCTTAAGATTTTGCATGAAAGGAGGACTAGCAGCCGCGTTGCACGGGAGAATGGGAAAAGGTTTCATATGTAGTAAAAACCTGAGAAATCCGTCCGTTTTCGTCATTTGTTATCGAATCGACTTAAAGCCAGATCGTCACATTGGCCGCTTTTCTCTCTGAGACGGTTACATTTATAGTCTGCAAAGCTATGTCGCGTGCTGCGGTATGCGTAAACTCTAAAAGCACCATAGTAGAACATATAAGAAGCTTCTAAGTTGAAGCAATAGTCAGTAAGAAGCAGTACAATTCAAGTTTTGGTTATCGATTATTGATTTTTAGCCGGCTTTGGTGGCTTGGACATGACCTAGGACCTTAAGATTTTGCCTGAAAGGAGGACTAGAAGCCGCGTTGCACGGGAGAATATGAAAAGGGTTCATATGTAGTAAAAACCTGAGAAATCCGTCCGTTTTCGTCATTTGTTATCGAATCGACATAAAGCCAGATCGTCACATTGGCCGCTCTTCTCTCTGAGTCGGTTACATTTATCGTCTGCAAAGCTATGTCGCGTGCTGCGGTATGCGGAGACACTAAAAGCACCATAGTAGAACACAGAAGAAGCTTCTAAGTTGAAGCAATAGCCAGTAAGAAGCAGTCCAATTCAAGTTTTGGTTATCGATTATTGATTTTTGGCCGGCTTTGGTGCCTTGGACATAAGGTGGAATCTTAAGATTTTGCATGAAAGGAGGACTAGCAGCCGCGTTGCACGGGAGAATGTGAAAAGGGTTCATATGTAGTAAAAACCTGAGATATCCGTCCGTTTTCGTCATTTGTTATCGAATCGACTTAAAGCCAGATCGTCACATTGGCCGCTCTTCTCTCTGAGTCGGTTACATTTATCGTCTGCAAAGCTATGTCGCGTGCTGCGGTATGCGGAGACACTAAAAGCACCATAGTAGAACACAGAAGAAGCTTCTAAGTTGAAGCAATAGCCAGTAAGAAGTGGTAGAATTCAAGTTTTAGTTGTCGATTATTCACTCTTTAGCCGGCTTTGGTGGCTTGGACATGACCTAGGACCTTAAGATTTTGCATAAAAGGAGGACTAGCAGCCGCGTTGCACGGGAGAATGTGAAAAGGGTTCATATGTAGTAAAAACCTGAGAAATCCGTCCGTTATCGTCATTTGTTATCGAATCGACTTAAAGCCAGATCGTCACATTGGCCGCTTTACTCTATGAGACGGTTACATTTATCGTCTGCAAAGCTATGTCGCGTGCTGCGGTATGCGGAAACTCTAAAAGTACCATAGTAGAACACAGAAGAAGCTTCTAAGTTGAAGAAATAGTCAGTAAGAAGCAGTACAATTCAAGTTTTGGTTATCGATTATTGATTTTTAGCCGGATTTGGTGGCTTGGACATGACCTAGGACCTTAAGATTTTGCATGAAAGGAGGACTAGAAGCCGCGTTGCACGGGAGAATATGAAAAGGGTTCATATGTAGTAAAAACCTCAGAAATCCGTCCGTTTTCGTCATTTGTTATCGAATCGACTTCAAGCCAGATCGTCACATTGGCCGCTCTTCTCTCTGAATCGGTTACATTTATCGTGTGCAAAGCTATGTCGCGTGCTGCGGTATGCGGAGACACTAAAAGCACCATAGTAGAACACAGAAGATCTTCTAAGTTGAACTAATAGCCAGTAAGAAGTAGTTCAATTGAAGTTTTAGTTGTCGATTATTCACTTTTTAGCCGGCTTTGGTGGCTTGGACATGACCTAGGACCTTAAGATTTTGCATGAAAGGAGGACTAGCAGCCATGTTGCAAGGGAGAATGTGAAAAGTGTTCATAAATAGTAGACACCTGAGAAATCCGTCCGTTTTCGTCATTTGTTATCGATTCGACTTAAAGCCAGATCGTCACATTGGCCGCTTTTCTCTCTGAGACGGTTACTTTTATCGTCTGCAAAGCAATGTCGCGTGCTGCGGTATGCGGAGACACTAAAAGCACCATAGTAGAACACAGAAGAAGCTTCTAAGTTGAAGCAATAGCCAGTAAGAAGTAGTACAATTCAAGTTTTAGTTGTCGATTATTCACATTTTAGCCGGCTTTGGTGGCTTGGATATGACTTAGGACCTTAAGATTTTGCATGAAAGGAGGACTAGCAGCAGCGTGGCACGGGAGAATGTGAAAAGTATTCATATGTAGTAAAAACTCTTAGAAATCCGTCCGTTTTCGTCATTTGTTATCGAATCGACTTAAAGCCAGATCGCACATTGGCCGCTCTTCTCTCTGAAACGGTTACATTTATCGTCTGCAAAGCTATGTCGCTGGGTGCGGTATGCCGAGACACTAAAAGCACCATAGTAGAACACAGAAGAAGCTTCTAAGTTGAAGCAATAGCCAGTAAGAAGTAGTACAATTCAAGTTTTAGTTGTCGATTATTCACATTTTAGCCGGCTTTGGTGGCTTGGATATGACTTAGGACCTTAAGATTTTGCATGAAAGGAGGACTAGCAGCCGCGTTGTACGGGAGAATGTGAAAAGTGTACATATATAGAAAACACCTGAGAAATCCGTCCGTTATCGTCATTTGTTATCGATTTTTTTTGGTGCTTTTTTGGTGCTTTGGGCATGAGCTAGGACCTTAAGATTTTGCATGAAAGGAGAACTAGCAGCAGCGTGGCACGGGAGAATGTGAAAAGTATTCATATGTAGTAAAAACTCTTAGAAATCCGTCCGTTTTCGTCATTTGTTATCGAATCGACTTAAAGCCAGATCGCACATTGGCCGCTCTTCTCTCTGAAACGGTTACATTTATCGTCTGCAAAGCTATGTCGCTGGGTGCGGTATGCCGAGACACTAAAAGCACCATAGTAGAACACAGAAGAAGCTTCTAAGTTGAAGCAATAGCCAGTAAGAAGTAGTACAATTCAAGTTTTAGTTGTCGATTATTCACATTTTAGCCGGCTTTGGTGGCTTGGATATGACTTAGGCCCTTAAGATTTTGCATGAAAGGAGGACTAGCAGCCGCGTTGTACGGGAGAATGTGAAAAGTGTACATATATAGAAAACACCTGAGAAATCCGTCCGTTATCGTCATTTGTTATCGATTCGACTTAAAGCCAGATCGTCACATTGGCCGCTTTTCTCTCTGAGACGGTTACATTTATAGTCTGCAAAGCTATGTCGCGTGCTGCGGTATGCGGAAACTCTAAAAGCACCATAGTAGAACACATAAGAAGCTTCTAAGTTGAAGCAATAGTCAGTAAGAAGCAGTACAATTCAATTTTTGGTTATCAATTATTGATTTTTACCCGGCTTTGGTGGCTTGGACATGACCTACGACCTTAAGATTTTGCCTGAAAGGAGGACTAGAAGCCGCGTTGCACGGGAGAATATGAAAAGGGTTCATATGTAGTAAAAACCTGAGAAATCCGTCCGTTTTCGTCATTTGTTATCGAATCGACATAAAGCCAGAGACACTAAAAGCACCATAGTAGAACACAGAAGAAGCTTCTAAGTTGAAGCAATAGGCAGTAAGAAGCAGAACAATTCAAGTTTTGGTTATCGATTATTGACTTTTGGCCGGCTTTGGTGCCTTGGACATAAGGTGGAATCTTAAGATTTTGCATGAAAGGAGGACTAGCAGCCGCGTTGCACGGGAGAATGTGAAAAGGGTTCATATGTAGTAAAAACCTGAGAAATCCGTCCGTTTTCGTCATTTGTTATGGAATCGACTTCAAGCCAGATCGTCACATTGGGCGCTCTTCTCTCTGAATCGGTTACATTTATCGTGTGCAAAGCTATGTCGGGTGCTGCGGTATGCGGAGGCACTAAAAGCACCATAGTAGAACACAGAAGAACTTCTAAGTTGAACTAATAGCCAGTAAGAAGTAGTACAATTGGAGTTTTAGTTGTCGATTATTCACTTTTTAGCCGGCTTTGGTTGCTTGGACATGACCTAAGACCTTAAGATTTTGCATGAAAGGAGGAATAGCAGCCGCGTTGCAAGGGAGAATGTGAAAAGTGATCATATATAGTAAACACCTGAGAAATGAGTCCGTTTTCGTCATTTGTTATCGATTCGACTTAAAGCCAGATCGTCACATTGGCCGCTTTTCTCTCTGAGACGGTTACTTTTATCGTCTGCAAAGCAATGTCGCGTGCTGCGGTATGCGGAGACACTAAAAGCACCATAGTAGAACACAGAAGAAGCTTCTAAGTTGAAGCAATAGCCAGTAAGAAGTAGTACAATTCAAGTTTTAGTTGTCGATTATTCACATTTTAGCCGGCTTTGGTGGCTTGGATATGACTTAGGACCTTAAGATTTTGCATGAAAGGAGGACTATCAGCCGCGTTGCACGGGAGAATGTGAAAAGTGTACATATATAGAAAACACCTGAGAAATCCGTCCGTTATCGTCATTTGTTATCGATTCGACTTAAAGCCAGATCGTCACATTGGCCGCTTTTCTCTCTGAGACGGTTACATTTATAGTCTGCAAAGCTATGTCGCGTGCTGCGGTATGCGGAAACTCTAAAAGCACCATAGTAGAACACATAAGAAGCTTCTAAGTTGAAGCAATAGTCAGTAAGAAGCAGTACAATTCAATTTTTGGTTATCAATTATTGATTTTTACCCGGCTTTGGTGGCTTGGACATGACCTAGGACCTTAAGTTTTTGCCTGAAAGGAGGACTAGAAGCCGCGTTGCACGGGAGAATATGAAAAGGGTTCATATGTAGTAAAAACCTGAGAAATCCGTCCGTTTTCGTCATTTGTTATCGATTCGACTTAAAGCCAGATCGTCACATTGGCCGCTTTTCTCTCTGAGACGTTTACATTTTTCGTCTGCAAAGCTATGTCGCGTGCTGCGGTATGCGGAGACACTAAAAGCATCATAGTAGAACACAGAAGATTCTTCTAAGTTGAAGAAATAGCCAGTAAGAAGCAGTACAATTCAAGTTTTGGTTATCGATTATTGATTTTTAGGGGGCTTTGGTGCCTTGGACATGAGGTGGAACGTTAAGATTTCGCATAAAAGGAGGACTAGCAGCCGCGTTGCACGGGAGAATGTGATAAAGGGTTCATATGTAGTAAAAACCTGAGAAATCCGTCCGTTATTGTCATTTGTTATCGAATCGACTTAAAGCCAGATCGTCACATTGGCCGGTTTTCTCTCTGAGGCCATTACATTTATCGTCTGCAAAGCTATGTCGCGTGCTGCGGTATGCAGAGACACTAAATGCACCATAGTAGATCACAGAAGAAGCTTCTAAGTTGAAGTAATAGCCAGTAAGAAGTAGTACAATTCAAGTTTTAGTTGTCGATTACTCACTTTTTAGCCGGCTTTGGTGGCTTGGACATGACCTAGGACCTTAAAATGTTGCATGAAAGGTGGACTTGCAGCCGTGTTGCACGGGAGAATGTGAAAAGTGTTCATATGTAGTAAAAACCTGAGAACTCCGTCCGTTTTCGTCATTTGTTATCGAATCGACTTAAAGTCAGATCGTCACATTGGCCTCTTTTCTCTCTGAGACGGTTACATTTATCGTCTGCAAAGCTATGTCGCGTGCTGCGGTATGCGGAGACACTAAAAGCACCATAGTAAAACACAGAAGAAGCCTCTAAGTTGATGCAATAGCCAGTAAGAAGCAGTACAATTCAAGTTTTGGTTATCGATTATTGATTTTTAGCCGGCCTTGTTACTATGGACATAAGGTGGAACCTTAAGATTTTGCATGAAAGGAGGACTAGCAGCCCCGTTGCACGGGAGAATGTGAAAAGTAAAAACCTGAGAAATCAGTCCGTTTTCGTCATTTGTTATCGAATCGACTTAAAGCCAGATCGTCACATTGGCCGCTTTTCTCTCTGAGACGGTTACATTTATAGTCTGCAAAGCTATGTCGCGTGCTGCGGTATGCGGAAACTCTAAAAGAACCATAGTAGAACACATAAGAAGCTTCTAAGTTGAAGCAATAGTCAGTAAGAAGCAGTACAATACAAGTTTTGGTTATCGATTATTGATTTTTAGCCGGCTTTGGTGGCTTGGACATGACCTAGGACCTTAAGATTTTACATGAAAGGAGGACTAGCAGCCGCGTTGCACGGGAGAATATGAAAAGGTTTCATATGTAGTAAAAACCTGAGAAATCCGTCCGTTTTCGTCATTTGTTATCGAATCGACTTAAAGCCAGATCGTCACATTGGCCGCTTTTCTCTCTGAGACGGTTACATTTATCGTCTGCATAGCTATGTCTCGTGCTGCGGTATGCGGAGACTCTAAAAGCACCATATTAGAACACAGATGAAGCTTTTAAGTTGAAGGAATAGCCTGTAAGAAGCAGTACAATTCAAGTTTTTGTTATCGATAATTGATTTTAGGCGGCTTTGTTGCCTTGGACATGAGGTGGAACATTAAGATTTTGCATGAAAGGAGGACTAGCAGCCGCGTTGCACGGGAGAATGTGAAAAGTGTTCATATGTAGTAAAAACCTGAGAAATCCGTCTGTTTTCGTAATTTGTTATCGAATCGACTTAAAGCCAGATCGTCATATTGGCCGCTTTTCTCTCTGAGACGGTTACATTTTTCGTCTGCAAAGCTATGTCGCGTGCTGCGGTATGCGGAGACCCCAAATGCACCATAGTAGAACACAGAAGAATCTTCTAAGTTGAAGCAATAGCCAGTAAGAAGCAGTACAATTCAAGTTTTGGTTATCCATTATCGATTTTTAGCCGACTTTGGTGCCTTGGACATGAGGTGGAACATTAAGATTTTGCATGAAAGGAGGACTAGCAGCCGCGTTGCACGGCAGAATGTGAAAAGTGTTCATATGTAGTAAAAACCTGAGAAATCCGTCCGTTTTCGTCATTTGTTATCGAATCGACTTAAAGCCAGATCGTCACATTGGCCACTTTTCTCTCTGAGACGGTTACATTTATCGTCTGCAAAGCTATGTCGCGTGCTGCGGTATGCGGAGACACTAAGAGCACCATAGTAGAACACAAAAGAAGCTTCTAAGTTGAAGCAATAGCCAGTAAGAAGCAGTACAATTCAAGTTTTGGTTATCGATTATTAGTTTTTTGCCGGCTTTGGTGTCTTGGACATAAGGTGGAATCTTAAGATTTTGCATAAAAGGAGGACTAGCAGCCGCGTTGCACGGGAGAATGTAAAAAGGGTTCATATGTAGTAAAAACCTGAGAAATCCGTCCGTTTTCGTCATTTGTTATCGAATCGACTTAAAGCCAGATCGTCACATTGGCCGCTTTTCTCTCTGAGACGGTTACATTTATCGTCTGCAAAGCTATGTCGCGTGCTGCGGTATGCGGAGACACTAAAAGCACCATAGTAGAACACAGAAAAATCTTCTAAGTTGAAGCAATAGCCAGTAAGAAGCAGTACAATTCAAGTTTTGGTTATCGATTATTAATTTTTTGCCGGCTTTGGTGTCTTGGACATGAGGTGGAACATTAAGATTTTGCATGAAAGGAGGACTAGCAGCCGCGTTGCAAGGGAGAATGTGAAAAGTGTTCATATGTAGTAAAAAGCTGAGAAATCCATCCGGTTTCGTCATTTGTTATCGAATCGACTTAAAGCCAGATCGTCACATTGGCCGCTTTTCTCTCTGAGACGGTTACATTTATCGTCTGCATAGCTATGTCTCGTGCTGCGGTATGCGGAGACACTAAAAGCACCATATTAGAACACAGATGAAGTTTTTAAGTTGAAGCAATAGCCAGTAAGAAGCAGTACAATTCAAGTTTTGGTTATCGATTATTAATTTTAGGCGGCTTTGGTGCCTTGGACATGAGGTGGAACATTAAGATTTTGCATGAAAGGAGGACTAGCAGCCGCGTTGCAGGGGAGAATGTGAAAAGGGTTCATATGTAGTAAAAACCTGAGAAATCCGTCCGTTTTCGTCATTTGTTATCGAATCGACTTAAAGCCAGATCGTCACATTGGCCGCTTTTCTCTCTGAGACGGTTACATTTATAGTCTGCAAAGCTATGTCGCGTGCTGCGGTATGCGGAGACACTAAATGCACCATAGTAGAACACAAAAGAAGCTTCTAAGTTGAAGCAATAGCCAGTAAGAAGCTGTACAATTCAAGTTTTGGTTGTCGATTATTGATTTTTAGCCGGCCTTGGTGCTTTGGACATGAGGTGGAACCTTAAGAGTTTGCATGAAAGGAGGACTAGCAGCCCCGTTTCACGGGAGAATGTGAAAAGTAAAAACCTAAGAAATCAGTCCGTTTTCGTAATTTGTTATCGAATCGACTTAAAGCCTGATCGTCACATTGGCCGCTTTTCTCTCTGAGACGGTTACATTTATCGTCTGCAAAGCTATGTCGCCTGCTGCGGTATGCGGAGACTCTAAAAGCACCATAGTAGAACACAGAAGAAGCTTCTAAGTTGAAGCAATAGCCAGTAAGAAGCAGTACAATTCAAGTTTTGGTTATCCATTATTGAATTTTAGCCGGCTTTGGTGCCATGGACATGAGGTGGAACCATAAGATTTTGCATGAAAGGAGGACTAGCAGCCGCGTTGCACGGGAGAATGTGAAAAGGGTTCATATGTAGTAAAAACCTGAGAAATCCGTCCGTTTTCGTCATTTGTTATCGAATCGACTTAAAGCCAGATCGTCACATAAGCCGCTTTTCTCTCTGAGACGGTTACATTTATCGTCTGCAAAGCTATGTCGCGCGCTGCGGTATGCGGAAACACTAAAAGCACCATAGTAGAACACAGAAGAAGCTTCTAAAGTGAAGTAATAGCCAGTAAGAAGTAGTACAATTCAAGTTTTAGTTGTCAAGTATTCACTTTTTAGCCTCCTTTGGTGGCTTGGACATGACCTAGGACTTTAAGATTTTGCATGAAAGTAGGACTAGCAGCCGCGTTGCACGGGAGAATGTGAAAAGTATTCATATGTAGTAAAAAGCTGAGAAATCCGTCCGTTTTCGTCATTTGTTATCGAATCGACTTAAAGCCAGATCGTCACATTGGCCGCTTTTCTCTCTGAGACGGTTACATTTATCGTCTGCAAAGCTATGTCGCGTATGCGGTATGCGGAGACACTAAAAGCACCATAGTGGAACAATGAATAAGCTTCTAATTTGAAGCAATGGCCAGTAAGAAGTAGTACAATTCAAGTTTTGGCTATCGATTATTGATCTTTAGCCGGCTTTGGTGCCTTGGACATGAGGTGGAACATTAAGATATTGCATGAAAGGAGGACTAGCAGCCGCGTTGCACGGGAGAATGTGAAAAGTGTTCATATGTAGTAAAAACCTGAGAAATCCGTCCGTTTTCGTCATTTGTTATCGAATCGACTTAAAGCCAGATCGTCACATTGGCCGCTTTTCTCTCTGAGACGGTTACATTTTTCGTCTGCAAAGCTATGTCGCGTGCTGCGGTGTTGAGACCCCAAATGCACCATAGTAGAACACAGAAGAATCTTCTAAGTTGAAGCAATAGCCAGTAAGAAGCAGTACAATTCAAGTTTTGGTAATCGATTATTAATTTTTTGCCGGCTTTGGTGTCTTGGACATAAGGTGGAATCTTAAGATTTTGCATGAAAGGAGGACTAGCAGCCGCGTTGCACGGGAGAATGTAAAAAGGGTTCATATGTAGTAAAAACCTGAGAAATCAGTCCGTTTTCGTAATTTGTTATCGAATCGACTTAAAGCCAGATCGTCACATTGGCCGCTTTTCTCTCTGAGACGGTTACATTTATCGTCTGCAAAGCTATGTCGCGTGCTGCGGTATGCGGAGACACTAAAAGCACCATAGTAGAACACAGAAAAATCTTCTAAGTTGAAGCAATAGCCAGTAAGAAGCACTACAATTTAAGTTTTGGTTATCCATTATCGATTTTTAGCCGGCTTTGGTGCCTTGGACATGAGGTGGAACATTAAGATTTTGCATGAAAGGAGGACTAGCAGCCGCGTTGCACGGGAGAATGAGAAAAGGGTTCATATGTAGTAAAAACCTGAGAAATCCGTCCGTTTTCGTCATTAGTTATCGAATCGACTTAAAGCCAGATCGTCACTTTGGCCGCTTTTCTCTCTGAGCCGGTTAGATTTATCGTCTGCAAAGCTATGTCGCGTGCTGCGGTATGCGGAGACACTAAGAGCACCATAGTAGAATACAGAAGAAGCTTCTAAGTTGAAGCAATAGCCAGTAAGAAGCAGTACAATTCAAGTTTTGGTTATCGATTATTAATTTTTTGCCGGCTTTGGTGCCTTGGACATAAGGTGGTATCTTAAGATTTTGCATGAGAGAAGGACTAGCAGCCGCGTTGCAGGTTAGAATGTGAAAAGGGTTCATATGTAGTAAAAACCTGAGAAATCCGTCCGTTTTCGTCATTTGTTATCGAATCGACTTAAAGCCAGATCGTCACATTGGCCGCTTTTCTCTCTGAGACGGTTACATTTATAGTCTGCAAAGCTATGTCGCGTGCTGCGGTATGCGGAAACACTAAAAGCACCGCAGTAGAACACAGAAGAAGCTTCTAAGTTTAAGCAATAGTCAGTAAAATGTAGTACAATTCAAGATTTAGTTGTCGATTATTCACTTTTTAGCCGGCTTTGGTGGCTTGGACATGACGTAGGACCTTAAGATTTTGCATGGAAGGAGGACTAGCAGCCGCGTTGCACGGGAGAATGTGAAATGTGTTCATATATAGTAAAAACCTGAGAAATCCGTCCGTTTTCGTCATTTGTTATCGAGTCGACTTAAAGCCAGATCGTCACATTGGCCGCTTTTCTCTCTGAGACGGTTACATTTATCGTCTGCAAAGCTATGTCGCGTGCTGCGGTATGCGGAGGCACTAAAAGCACCATAGTAGAACACAGAAAAATCTTCTAAGTTGAAGCAATAGCCAGTAAGAAGCAGTACAATATAAGTTTTGGTTATCGAGTATCGATTTTTAGCCGGCTTTGGCGCCTTGGACATGAGGTGGAACCTTAAGATTTTGCATGAAAGGAGGACTAGCAGCCGCGTTGCACGGGAGAATGAGAAAAGGGTTCATATGTAGTAAAAACCTGAGAAATACGTCCGTTTTCGTCATTTGTTATCGAATCGACTTAAAGCCAGATCGTCACTTTGGCCACTCTTCTGTCAGAAACGGTTACACTTGTCGTCTGCAAAGCTATGTCGCGTGCTGCGGTATGCGGAGACACTAAAAGCACCATAGTAAAACACAGAAGAAGCTTCTAAGTTGAAGTAATAGCCAGTAAGAAGTAGTACAATTCAAGTTTTAGTTGTCGATTATTCACTTTTTAGCCGGCTTTGCTGGCTTGGACATGATGTAGGACCTCAAGATTTTGCATGAAAGGAGGACTAGCAGCCCCTTTGCACGGGAGAATGTAAAAAGTTTTCATATGTAGTAAAAACCTGAGAAATCCGTCCGTTTTCGTCAATTGTTATCGAATCGACTTAATGCCAGATCGTCACATTGGCCGCTTTTCTCTCTGACACGGTTACATTTATCGTCTGCAAAGCTATGTCGCGTGCTGCGGTATGCGGAAACACTAAAAGCACCATAGTAGAACACAGAAGAAACTTCTAAGTTGAAGCAATAGTCAGTAAGAAGCAGTACTATTCTTGTTTTGTTTATCGACAATTGATTTGTAGCCGGCTTTGGTGCCTTGGACATGAGGTGGAACGTTAAGATTTTGCATGAAAGGAGGACTAGCAGCCGCGTTGGCGGGAGAATGTAAAAAGGGTTCATATGTAGTAAAATCCTGAGAAATCCGTCCGTTATCGTCATTTGTTATCGAATCGACTTAAAGCCAGATCGTCACATTGGCCGCTTTTCTCTCTGAGACGGTTACATTTATCGTCTGCAAAGATATGTCGTGTGCTGCGGTATGCGGAAACACTAAAAGCACCATAGTAGAACACAGAAGAAGCTTCTAAGTTGAAGTAATAGTCAGTAAGAAGTAGTACAATTCAAGTTTTAGTTGTCGATTATTCACTTTTTAGCCGGTTTTGGTGGTTTGGACATGATGTAGGAACTTAAGATTTTGCATGAAAGTAGGACTTGCAGCCGCGTTGCACGGGAGAATGTGAAAAGTGTTCATTTGTAGTAAAAACCTGAGAAATACGTCCGTTTTCGTCATGTGTTACCGAATCGACTTAAAGCCAGATCGTCACATTGGCCGCTTTTCTCGCTGAAACGGTTAGATTTACGTCTGCAAAGCTATGTCGCGTATGCGGTATGCGGAGATACTAAAAGCACCATAGTGGAACAATGAATAAGCTTCTAAGTTGAAGCAATGGCCAGTAAGAAGTAGTACAATTCAAGTTTTGGCTATCGATTATTGATCTTTAGCCGGCTTTGGTGCCTTGGACATGAGGTGGAACATTAAGATATTGCATGAAAGGAGGACTAGCAGCCGCGTTGCACGGGAGAATGTGAAAAGTGTTCATATGTAGTAAAAACCTGAGAAATCCGTCCGTTTTCGTAATTTGTTATCGAATCGACTTAAAGCCAGATCGTCACATTGGCCGCTTTTCTCTCTGAGACGGTTACATTTTTCGTCTGCAAAGCTATGTCGCGTGCTGCGGTGTTGAGACCCCAAATGCACCATAGTAGAACACAGAAGAATCTTCTAAGTTGAAGCAATAGCCAGTAAGAAGCAGTACAATTTAAGTTTTGGTAATCGATTATTAATTTTTTGCCGGCTTTGGTGTCTTGGACATAAGGTGGAATCTTAAGATTTTGCATGAAAGGAGGACTAGCAGCCGCGTTGCACGGGAGAATGTAAAAAGGGTTCATATGTAGTAAAAACCTGAGAAATCCGTCCGTTTTCGTCATTTGTTATCGAATCGACTTAAAGCCAGATCGTCACATTGGCCGCTTTTCTCTCTGAGACGGTTACATTTATCGTCTGCAAAGCTATGTCGCGTGCTGCGGTATGCGGAGACACTAAAAGCACCACAGTAGAACACAGAAAAATCTTCTAAGTTGAAGCAATAGCCAGTAAGAAGCACTACAATTTAAGTTTTGGTTATCCATTATCGATTTTTAGCCGGCTTTGGTGCCTTGGACATGAGGTGGAACATTAAGATTTTGCATGAAAGGAGGACTAGCAGCCGCGTTGCACGGGAGAATGAGAAAAGGGTTCATATGTAGTAAAAACCTGAGAAATCCGTCCGTTTTCGTCATTAGTTATCGAATCGACTTAAAGCCAGATCGTCACTTTGGCCGCTTTTCTCTCTGAGCCGGTTAGATTTATCGTCTGCAAAGCTATGTCGCGTGCTGCGGTATGCGGAGACACTAAGAGCACCATAGTAGAATACAGAAGAAGCTTCTAAGTTGAAGCAATAGCCAGTAAGAAGCAGTACAATTCAAGTTTTGGTTATCATTATTAATTTTTTGCCGGCTTTGGTGCCTTGGACATAAGGTGGTATCTTAAGATTTTGCATGAGAGAAGGACTAGCAGCCGCGTTGCAGGTTAGAATGTGAAAAGGGTTCATATGTAGTAAAAACCTGAGAAATCCGTCCGTTTTCGTCATTTGTTATCGAATCGACTTAAAGCCAGATCGTCACATTGGCCGCTTTTCTCTCTGAGACGGTTACATTTATAGTCTGCAAAGCTATGTCGCGTGCTGCGGTATGCGGAAACACTAAAAGCACCGTAGTAGAACACAGAAGAAGCTTCTAAGTTGAAGCAATAGTCAGTAAAATGTAGTACAATTCAAGATTTAGTTGTCGATTATTCACTTTTTAGCCGGCTTTGGTGGCTTGGACATGACGTAGGACCTTAAGATTTTGCATGGAAGGAGGACTAGCAGCCGCGTTGCACGGGAGAATGTGAAATGTGTTCATATATAGTAAAAACCTGAGAAATCCGTCCGTTTTCGTCATTTGTTATCGAATCGACTTAAAGCCAGATCGTCACATTGGCCGCTTTTCTCTCTGAGACGGTTACATTTATCGTCTGCAAAGCTATGTCGCGTGCTGCGGTATGCGGAGGCACTAAAAGCACCATAGTAGAACACAGAAAAATCTTCTAAGTTGAAGCAATAGCCAGTAAGAAGCAGTACAATATAAGTTTTGGTTATCGAGTATCGATTTTTAGCCGGCTTTGGTGCCTTGGACATGAGGTGGAACCTTAAGATTTTGCATGAAAGGAGGACTAGCAGCCGCGTTGCACGGGAGAATGTGAAAAGTGTTCATATGTAGTGAAAACCTGAGAAATCCGTCCGTTTTCGTCATTTGTTATCGAATCGACTTAAAGCCAGATCGTCACATTGGCCGCTTTTCTCCCTGAAACGGTTACATTTATCGTCTGCAAAGCTATGTCACGTGCTGCGGTATGCGGAGACATTAAAAGCACAATAGTAGAACACAGAAGAAGAATCTAAGTTGAAGCAGTAGCCAGTAAGAAGTAGTACAATTCCAATTTTAGTTGTCGATTATCACTTTTTAGAAGCGTTATTGGCTTCTACATGACGTAGTACCTTAAGATTTTGCATGAAAGGAGGACTAACAGCCGCGTTGTACGGGAGAATGTGAAATGTGGTCATATGTAGTAAAAACCTGAGAAATCCGTCCGTTTTCGTCATTTGTTATCGAATCGACTTAAAGCCAGATCGTCACATTGGCCGCTTTTCTCTCTGAGACGGTTACATTTATCTTCTGCAAAGCTATGTCGCGTTCTGCGGTATGCAGAGACAAAGCACCATAGTACAACACAGAAGAAGCTTCTAAGTTGAAGTAATAGGCAGTAAGAAGTAGTACAATTCAAGTTTTAGTTGTCAAAAATTCGCTTTTTATCCGGCTTTGGTGACTTGGACATGACCTAGGACCTTAAGACTTTGCATGAAAGGAGGACTAGCAGCTGCGTTGCACGGGAGAATGTGAAAAGTGTTCATATGTAGTAAAAACCTGAGAAATCCGTTCGTTTTCGTCATTTGTTATCGAATCGACTTAAAGCCAGATCGTCACATTGGCCGCTTTTCTCCCTGAGACGGTTACATTTATCATGTGCAAACCTATGTCCCGTGCTGCGGTATGCAGAGACACTAAAAGCACCATAGTAGATCACAGAAGAAGCTTCTAAGTTGAAGCAATAGCCAGTAAGAAGGAGTACAATTCAAGTTTTGGTTGTCGATTGTTCACTTTTTAGACGGCTTTGGTGGCTTGGAAATGACCTAGGACCTTAAGATTTTGCATGAAAGGAGGACTAGCAGCCCCGTTGCACGGGAGAATGTGAAAAGGGTTCATATGTAGTAAAAACCTGAGAAATCCGTCCGTTTTCGTCATTTGTTATCGAATCGACTTAAAGCCAGATCGTCACATTAGCCGCTTTTCTCTCTGAGACGGTTACATTTATCGTCTGCAAAGCTATGTCGCGTGCTGCGGTATGCGGAGACACTAAAAGCACCAAAGTAGAACACAGAAGAAGCTTCTAAGTTGAAGCAATAGTCAGTAAAATGTAGTACAATTCAAGTTTTAGTTGTCGATTATTCACTTTTTAGCCGGCTTTGGTGGCTTGGACATGACCTAGGACCTTAAGACTTTGCATGAAAGGAGGACTAACAGCCGCGTTGTACGGGAGAATGTGAAATGTGTTCATATGTAGTAAAAACCTGAGAAATCCGTCCGTTTTCGTCATTTGTTATCGAATCGACTTAAAGCCAGATCGTCACATTGGCCGATCTTCTCTCTGAATCGGTTACATTTATCGTCTGCAAAGCTATGTCGCGTGCTGCGGTATGCGGAGACACTAAAAGCACCATAGTAGAACACAGAATAAGCTTCTATGTTGAAGTAATAGCCAGTAAGAAGTAGTACAATTCAAGTTTTAGGCGTCTATTATTCCCTTTTTAGCCGGCTTTGGTGGCTTGGAAATGACCTAGGACCTTAAGATCTTGCATGAAAGGAGGACTAGCAGCCGCGTTGCACGGGAGAATGTGAAAAGTGTTCATATGTAGTAAAAACCTGAGAAATCCGTCCGTTTTCGTCATTTGTTATCGAATCGACTTAAAGCCAGATCGTCACATTGGCCGCTTTTCTCTCTGAGACGGTTACATTTATCGTCTGCAAAGCTATGTCGCGTGCTGCGGTATGCGGAGACACTAAAAGCACCATAGTAGAACACAGAAGTAGCTTCTAAGTTGAAGCAATAGCCATAAGAAGCAGTACAATTCAAGTTTTGGTTATCGATTATTCATTTTTAGCCGGCTTTGGTGCCTTGGACATGAGGTGGAACCTTATGATTTTGCATGAAAGGAGGACTAGCAGCTGCGTTGCACGGTAGAATGTGAAAAGGGTTCATATTTAGTAAAAACCTGAGAAATCCTTCCGTTTTCGTCATTTGTTATAGAATCGACTTAAAGCCAGATCGTCACATTCTCCGCTTTTCTCTCAGAGACTGTTACATTTATCGTCTGCAAAGCTATGTCGCGTGCTGCGGTATGCGGAGACACTAAAAGCACCTTAGTAGAACACAGAAGAAGCTTCTAAGTTGAAGCAATGGCCAGTAAGAAGTAGTACAATTCAAGTTTTGGTTATCGATTATTGATTTTTAGCCGGCTTTGGTGCCTTGGACATGAGGTGGAACCTTAAGATTTTGCATGAAAGGAGGACTAGTAGCTGCGTTGCACGGGAGAATGTGAAAAGGTTTCATATGTAGTAAAAACCTGAGAAATCCGTCCGTTTTCGTCATTTGTTATCGAATCGACTTAAAGCCAGATCGTCACATTGGCCGCTTTTCTCTCTGAAACGGTTACGTTTATTGTCTGCAAAGCTATGTAACGTGCTGCGGTATGCGGAGACACTAAAAGCACCTTAGTAGAACACAGAAGAAGCTTCTAAGTTGAAGCAATAGCCAGTAAGAAGCAGTACAATTCAAGTTTTAGTTGTGGATTATTCACATTTTAGCCGGCTTTGGTGGCTTGGACATGACCTAGGACCTTAATATTTTGCATGAAAGGAGGACTAGCAGCCGCGGTGCACGGGAGAATGTGAAAAGTGTTCATATGTAGTAAAAACCTGAGAAATCCGTCCGTTTTCGTAATTTCTTATCGAATCGACTTAAAGCCAGATCGTCACATTAGCCGCTTTTCTCCCTGAAACGGTTACATTTATCGTCTGCAAAGCTATGTCACGTGCTGCGGTATGCGGAGACATTAAAAGCACAATAGTAGAACACAGAAGAAGAATCTAAGTTGAAGCAGTAGCCAGTAAGAAGTAGTACAATTCCAATTTTAGTTGTCGATTATCACTTTTTAGAAGCGTTATTGGCTTCTACATGACCTAGTACCTTAAGTTTTGCATGAAAGGAGGACTAACAGCCGCGTTGTACTGGAGAATGTGAAATGTGTTCATATGTAGTAAAAACCTGAGAAATCCGTCCGTTTTCGTCATTTGTTATCGAATCGACTTAAAGCCAGATCGTCACATTGGCCGCTTTTCTCTCTGAGACGGTTACATTTATCTTCTGCAAAGCTATGTCGCGTTCTGCGGTATGCAGAGACAAAGCACCATAGTACAACACAGAAGAAGCTTCTAAGTTGAAGCAATAGTCAGTAAAATGTAGTACAATTCAAGATTTAGTTGTCGATTATTCACTTTTTAGCCGGCTTTGGTGGCTTGGACATGACCTAGGACCTTAAGACTTTGCATGAAAGGAGGACTAACAGCCGCGTTGTACGGGAGAATGTGAAATGTGTTCATATGTAGTAAAAACCTGAGAAATCCGTCCGTTTTCGTCATTTGTTATCGAATCGACTTAAAGCCAGATCGTCACATTGGCCGCTCTTCTCTCTGAATCGGTTACATTTATCGTCTGCAAAGCTATGTCGCGTGCTGCGGTATGCGGAGACACTAAAAGCACCATAGTAGAACACAGAAGAAGCTTCTAAGTTGAAGCAATAGCCAGTAAGAAGTAGTACAATTCAAGTTTTAGTTGTCGATTATTCACATTTTAGCCGGCTTTGGTGGCTTGGACATGACCTAGGACCTTAATATTTTGCATGAAAGGATGACTAGCAGCCGCGGTGCACGGTAGAATGTGAAAAGTGTTCATATGTAGTAAAAACCTGAGAAATCCGTCCGTTTTCGTCATTTGTAATCGAATCGACTTAAAGCCAGATCGTCACATTGGCCGCTTTTCTCTCTGAGACGGTTACATTTATCGTCTGTAAAGCTATGTCGCGTGCTGCGGTATACGGAGACACTAAAAGCACCATAGTAGAACACAGAATAAGCTTCTATGTTGAAGTAATAGCCAGTAAGAAGTAGTACAATTCAAGTTTTAGGCGTCTATTATTCTCTTTTTAGCCGGCTTTGGTGGCTTGGAAATGACCTAGGACCTTAAGATCTTGCATGAAAGGAGGACTAGCAGCCGCGTTGCACGGGAGAATGTGAAAAGTGTTCATATGTAGTAAAAACCTGAGAAATCCGTCCGTTTTCGTCATTTGTTATCGAATCGACTTAAAGCCAGATCGTCACATTGGCCGCTTTTCTCTCTGGGACGGTTACATTTATCGTCTGCAAAGCTATGTCGCGTGCTGCGGTATGCGGAGACACTAAAAGCACCATAGTAGAACACAGAAGAAGCTTCTAAGTTGAAGCAATAGCCAGTAAGAAGTAGTACAATTCAAGTTTTAGTTGTGGATTATTCACATTTTAGCCGGCTTTGGTGGCTTGGACATGACCTAGGACCTTAATATTTTGCATGAAAGGAGGACTAGCAGCCGCCGTGCACGGGAGAATGTGAAAAGTGTTCATATGTAGTAAAAACCTGAGAAATCCGTCCGTTTTCGTAATTTCTTGTCGAATCGACTTAGAGCCAGATCGTCACATTGGCCGCTTTTCTCTCTGAGACGGTTACATTTATCGTCTGCAAAGCTATGTCGCGTGCTGCGGTATGTGGAGACACTAAAAGCACCATAGTAGAACACAGAAGAAGCTTCTAAGTTGAAGCAATAGCCATAAGAAGCAGTAGAATTCAAGTTTGGGTATCGATTATTGATTTTTAGCGGCTTTGGTGCCTTGGACAAGAGGTGGAACCTTTAGATTTTGCATGAAAGGAGGACTAGCAGCCCCGTGGCACGGGAGAATGTGAAATGTGTTCATATGTACTAAAAACCTGAGAAATCCGTCCGTTTTCGTCATTTGTTATCGAACCGACTTAAAGCCAGATAGTCACATTGGCCGCTTGTCTCTCTGAGACGGTTACATTTATCGTCTGCAAAGCTATGTCGCGTGCTGCGGTATGCGGAGACACTAAAAGCACCATAGTAGAACACAGAAGAAGCTTCTAAGTTGAAGCAATAGCCGTAAGAAGCAGTACAATTCAAGTTTCGGTTATCGATTATTGATTTTTTGCGGCTTTGGTGCCTTGGACAAGAGGTGGAACCTTAAGATTTTGCATGAAAGGAGGACTAGCAGCCGCGTTGCACGGGAGAATGTGAAAAGGGTTCATATGTAGTAAAAACCTGAGAAATCCGTCCGTTTTCGTCATTTGTTAACAAATCGACTTAAAGCCAGATCGTCACATTGGCCGCTTTTCTCTCTGAAACGGTTACGTTTATCGTCTGCAAAGCTATGTCACGTGCTGCGGTATGCGGAGACACTAAAAGCACCATAGTAGAACACAGAATAAGCTTCTAAGTTGAAGCAATAGCCTTAACAAGAAGTACAATTCAAGTTTTGGTTATCGATTATTGATTTTTAGCCGGCTTTGGTGCCTTGGACATGAGGTGGAGCCTTAAGATTTTGCATGAAAGGAGGACTAGCAGCTGCGTTCACGGGAGTATGTGAAAAGGGTTCATATGTAGTAAAAACCTGAAAAATCCGTCCGTTTTCGTCATTTGTTATCGAATCGACTTAAAGCCAGATCGTCACATTGGCCGCTTTTCTCTCTGAAACGGTTACGTTTATCGTCTGCAAAGCTATGTCACGTCCTGCGGTATGTGGAGACACTAAAAGCACCATAGTAGAACACAGAAGAAGCTTCTAAGTTGAAGCAATAACCAGTACGAAGTAGTACAAATCAAGTTTTAGTTGTCGATTATTCACTTTTTAGCCGGCTTTATTGGCTTGGACATGACCTAGTACCTTAAGATTTTGCTTGAAAGGAGGACTAGCAGCCGCGTTGCACGGGAGAATGTGAAAAGTGTTCATATGTACTAAAAACCTGAGAAATCCGTCCGTTTTCGTCATTTGATATCGAATCGACTTAAAGCCAGATCGTCACATTGGCCGCTTTTCTCTCTGAGACGGTTACATTTATCGTCTGCAAACCTATGTCGCGTGCTGCGGTATGCGGAGACACTATAAGCACCAAAGTAGAACACAGAAGAAGCTTCTAAGTTGAAGCAATAGTGAGTAAGATGTAGTACAATTCAAGATTTAGTTGTCGATTATTCACTTTTTAGCCGGCTTTGGTGGCTTGGACATGACCTAGGACCTTAAGACTTTGCATGAAAGGAGGACTAGCAGCTGCGTTGCACGGGAGAATGTGAAAAGTGTTCATATGTAGTACAAACCTGGGAAATCCGTTCGTTTTCGTCATTTGTTATAGAATCGACTTAAAGCCAGATCGTCACATTGGCCGCTTTTCTCTCTGAAACGGTTACATTTATCGTCTGCAAAGCTATGTCGCGTGCTGCGGTTTGCGGAGACACTAAATGCACCATAGTAGAACACAGAAGAAGCTTCTAAGTTGAAGTAATAGCCAATAAGATGTAGTACAATTCAAGTTTTAGGCGTCGATTATTCACTTTTTAGCCAGTTTTGGTAGCTTGGTCATAACCTCGGACCTTAAGATTTTGCATGAAAGGAGGACTAGTAGAAGCGTTACACGGGAGAATGTGAAAAGTGTTCATATGTAGTAAAAACCGGAGAAATCCGTCCGTTTTCGTAATTTGTTATCGAATCGCCTTAAAGCCAGATCGTCACATTGGCCGCTTTTCTCTCTGAGACGGTTACATTTATCGTCTGCAAAGCTATGTCGCGTGCTGCGGTATGCGGAGACACTAAAAGCACCGTAGTAGAACACAGAAGAAGCTTCTAAGTTGAAGCAATAGCCATAAGAAGCAGTACAATTCAAGGTTTGGTTATCGATTATTGATTTTTAGCCGGCTTTGGTGCCTTGGACATGAGGTGGAACCTTAACATTTTGCATGAAAGGAGGACTAGCAGCTGCGTTGCACGGGAGAATGTGAGAGGGGTTCATATGTAGCAAAAACCTGAGAAATCCGCCCGTTTTCGTCATTTGTTATCCAATCAACTTAAAGCCAGATCGTTACATTGGCCGCTCTTCTCTCTGAATCGGTTACATTTATCGTCTGCAAAGCTATGTCGCGTGCTGCGGTATGCAGAGACAAAGCACCATAGTACAACACAGAAGAAGCTTCTAAGTTGAAGCAATAGTCAGTAAAATGTAGTACAATTCAAGATTTAGTTGTCGATTATTCACTTTTTAGCCGGCTTTGGTGGCTTGGACATGACCTAGGACCTTAAGACTTTGCATGAAAGGAGGACTAACAGCCGCGTTGTACGGGAGAATGTGAAATGTGTTCATATGTAGTAAAAACCTGAGAAATCCGTCCGTTTTCGTCATTTGTTATCGAATCGACTTAAAGCCAGATCGTCACATTGGCCGCTCTTCTCTCTGAATCGGTTACATTTATCGTCTGCAAAGCTATGTCGCGTGCTGCGGTATGCGGAGACACTAAAAGCACCATAGTAGAACACAGAAGAAGCTTCTAAGTTGAAGCAATAGCCAGTAAGAAGTAGTACAATTCAAGTTTTAGTTGTCGATTATTCACATTTTAGCCGGCTTTGGTGGCTTGGACATGATCTAGGACCTTAATATTTTGCATGAAAGGATGACTAGCAGCCGCGGTGCACGGTAGAATGTGAAAAGTGTTCATATGTAGTAAAAACCTGAGAAATCCGTCCGTTTTCGTCATTTGTTATCGAATCGACTTAAAGCCAGATCGTCACATTGGCCGCTTTTCTCTCTGAAACGGTTACGTTTATTGTCTGCAAAGCTATGTCACGTGCTGCGGTATGCGGAGACACTAAAAGCACCATAGTAGAACACAGAAGAAGCTTCTAAGTTGAAACAATAACCAGTACGAAGTAGTACAATTCAAGTTTTAGTTGTCGATTATTCACTTTTTAGCCGGCTTTATTGGCTTGCACATTACCTAGTACCTTAAGATTTTGCTTGAAAAGAGGACTAGCAGCCGCGTTGCACGGGAGAAAGTGAAGTGTTCATATGTACTAAAAACTTGAGAAATCCGTCCGTTTTTGTCATTTGTAATCGAATCGACTTAAAGCCAGATCGTCACATTGGCCGCTTTTCTCTCTGAGACGGTTACATTTATCGTCTGTAAAGCTATGTCGCGTGCTGCGGTATACGGAGACACTAAAAGCACCATAGTAGAACACAGAATAAGCTTCTATGTTGAAGTAATAGCCAGTAAGAAGTAGTACAATTCAAGTTTTAGGCGTCTATTATTCTCTTTTTAGCCGGCTTTGGTGGCTTGGAAATGACCTAGGACCTTAAGATCTTGCATGAAAGGAGGACTAGCAGCCGCGTTGCACGGGAGAATGTGAAAAGTGTTCATATGTAGTAAAAACCTGAGAAATCCGTCCGTTTTCGTCATTTGTTATCGAATCGACTTAAAGCCAGATCGTCACATTGGCCGCTTTTATCTCTGGGACGGTTACATTTATCGTCTGCAAAGCTATGTCGCGTGCTGCGGTATGCGGAGACACTAAAAGCACCATAGTAGAACACAGAAGAAGCTTCTAAGTTGAAGCAATAGCCAGTAAGAAGTAGTACAATTCAAGTTTTAGTTGTGGATTATTCACATTTTAGCCGGCTTTGGTGGCTTGGACATGACCTAGGACCTTAATATTTTGCATGAAAGGAGGACTAGCAGCCGCGGTGCACGGGAGAATGTGAAAAGTGTTCATATGTAGTAAAAACCTGAGAAATCCGTCCGTTTTCGTAATTTCTTATCGAATCGACTTAAAGCCAGATCGTCACATTGGCCGCTTTTCTCTCTGAGACGGTTACATTTATCGTCTGCAAAGCTATGTCGCGTGCTGCGGTATGTGGAGACACTAAAAGCACCATAGTAGAACACAGAAGAAGCTTCTAAGTTGAAGCAATAGCCATAAGAAGCAGTAGAATTCAAGTTTGGGTATCGATTATTGATTTTTAGCGGCTTTGGTGCCTTGGACAAGAGGTGGAACCTTTAGATTTTGCATGAAAGGAGGACTAGCAGCCGCGTGGCACGGGAGAATGTGAAATGTGTTCATATGTACTAAAAACCTGAGAAATCCGTCCGTTTTCGTCATTTGTTATCGAACCGACTTAAAGCCAGATAGTCACATTGGCCGCTTGTCTCTCTGAGACGGTTACATTTATCGTCTGCAAAGCTATGTCGCGTGCTGCGGTATGCGGAGACACTAAAAGCACCATAGTGGAACACAGAAGAAGCTTCTAAGTTGAAGCAATAGCCGTAAGAAGCAGTACAATTCAAGTTTCGGTTATCGATTATTGATTTTTTGCGGCTTTGGTGCCTTGGACAAGAGGTGGAACCTTAAGATTTTGCATGAAAGGAGGACTAGCAGCCGCGTTGCACGGGAGAATGTGAAAAGGGTTCATATGTAGTAAAAACCTGAGAAATCCGTCCGTTTTCGTCATTTGTTAACAAATCGACTTAAAGCCAGATCGTCACATTGGCCGCTTTTCTCTCTGAAACGGTTACGTTTATCGTCTGCAAAGCTATGTCACGTGCTGCGGTATGCGGAGACACTAAAAGCACCATAGTAGAACACAGAATAAGCTTCTAAGTTGAAGCAATAGCCTTAACAAGAAGTACAATTCAAGTTTTGGTTATCGATTATTTATTTTTAGCCGGCTTTGGTGCCTTGGACATGAGGTGGAGCCTTAAGATTTTGCATGAAAGGAGGACTAGCAGCTGCGTTCACGGGAGTATGTGAAAAGGGTTCATATGTAGTAAAAACCTGAAAAATCCGTCCGTTTTCGTCATTTGTTATCGAATCGACTTAAAGCCAGATCGTCACATTGGCCGCTTTTCTCTCTGAAACGGTTACGTTTATCGTCTGCAAAGCTATGTCACGTCCTGCGGTATGTGGAGACACTAAAAGCACCATAGTAGAACACAGAAGAAGCTTCTAAGTTGAAGCAATAACCAGTACGAAGTAGTACAAATCAAGTTTTAGTTGTCGATTATTCACTTTTTAGCCGGCTTTATTGGCTTGGACATGACCTAGTACCTTAAGATTTTGCTTGAAAGGAGGACTAGCAGCCGCGTTGCACGGGAGAATGTGAAAAGTGTTCATATGTACTAAAAACCTGAGAAATCCGTCCGTTTTCGTCATTTGATATCGAATCGACTTAAAGCCAGATCGTCACATTGGCCGCTTTTCTCTCTGAGACGGTTACATTTATCGTCTGCAAACCTATGTCGCGTGCTGCGGTATGCGGAGACACTAAATGCACCATAGTAGAACACAGAAGAAGCTTCTAAGTTGAAGTAATAGCCAATAAGATGTAGTACAATTCAAGTTTTAGGCGTCGATTATTCACTTTTTAGCCAGTTTTGGTAGCTTGGTCATAACCTCGGACCTTAAGATTTTGCATGAAAGGAGGACTAGTAGAAGCGTTACACGGGAGAATGTGAAAAGTGTTCATATGTAGTAAAAACCGGAGAAATCCGTCCGTTTTCGTAATTTGTTATCGAATCGCCTTAAAGCCAGATCGTCACATTGGCCGCTTTTCTCTCTGAGACGGTTACATTTATCGTCTGCAAAGCTATGTCGCGTGCTGCGGTATGCGGAGACACTAAGAGCACCGTAGTAGAACACAGAAGAAGCTTCTAAGTTGAAGCAATAGCCATAAGAAGCAGTACAATTCAAGGTTTGGTTATCGATTATTGATTTTTAGCCGGCTTTGGTGCCTTGGACATGAGGTGGAACCTTAACATTTTGCATGAAAGGAGGACTAGCAGCTGCGTTGCACGGGAGAATGTGAGAAGGGTTCATATGTAGCAAAAACCTGAGAAATCCGCCCGTTTTCGTCATTTGTTATCCAATCAACTTAAAGCCAGATCGTTACATTGGCCGCTCTTCTCTCTGAATCGGTTACATTTATCGTCTGCAAAGCTATGTCGCGTGCTGCGGTATGCGGAGACACTAAAAGCACCATAGTAGAACACAGAAGAAGCTTCTAAGTTGAAGCAATAGCCAGTAAGAAGTAGTACAATTCAAGTTTTAGTTGTCGAGTATTCACATTTTAGCCGGCTTTAGTGGCTTGGACATCACCTAGGACCTTAATATTTTCCATGAAAGGAGGACTAGCAGCCGCGGTGCACGGGAGAATGTGAAAAGTGTTCATATGTAGTAAAAACATGAGATATCTGTCCGTTTTCGTAATTTGTTATCGAATCGACTTAAAGCCAGATCGTCACATTGGCCGCTTTTCCCTCTGAGACGGTTACATTTATCGTCTGCAAAGCTATGTCGCGTGCTGCGGTATGCGGAGACACTAAAAGCACCATAGTAGAACACAGAATAAGCTTCTAAGTTAAAGCAATGGCCAGTAAGAAGTAGTACAATTCAAGTTTTGGTTATCGATTATTGATTTTTAGCCGGCTTTGGTGCCTTGGACATGATGTGGAACCTTAAGATTTTGCATGAAAGGAGGACTAGCAGCTGCGTTCCACGGGAGAATGTGAAAAGGTTTCATATGTAGTAAAAACCTGAGAAATCCGTCCGTCTTCGTCATTTGTTATCGAATCGACTTATAGCCAGATCGTCACATTGGCCGCTTTTCTCTCTGAAACGGTTACGTTTATTGTCTGCAAACCTATGTCACGTGCTGCGGTATGCGGAGACACTAAAAGCACCATAGTAGAACACAGAAGAAGCTTCTAAGTTGAACCAAAAACCAGTACGAAGTATTACAATTCAAGTTTTAGTTGTCAATTATTCACTTTTTAGCCGGCTTTATTGGCTTGCACATGACCTAGTACCTTAAGATTTTGCTTGAAAGGAGGACTAGCAGCCGCGTTGCACGGGAGAATGTGAAAAGTGTTCATATGTACTAAAAAATTGAGAAATCCGTCCGTTTTCGTCATATGTTATCGAATCGACTTAAAGCCAGATCGTCACATTGGCCGCTTTTCTCTCTGAGACGGTTACATTTATCGTCTGCAAAGCTATGTCGCGTGCTGCGGTATGCGGA
This sequence comes from Schistocerca gregaria, assembly GCF_023897955.1. NCBI lineage: Eukaryota > Metazoa > Arthropoda > Insecta > Orthoptera > Acrididae > Schistocerca > Schistocerca gregaria. The sequence continues at coordinate 644,454 of NW_026061759.1, forward strand.
GACACTAAAAGCACCATAGTAGAACACAGAAGAAGCTTCTAAGTTGAAGCAATAGCCATAAGAAGCAGTACAATTCAAGTTTTGGTTATCGATTATTGATTTTTAGCCGGCTTTGGTGCCTTCGACATGAGGTGGAACCTTATGATTTTGCATGAAAGGAGGACTAGCAGCTGCGTTGCACGGGAGAATGTGAAAAGGGTTCATATGTAGCAAGAACCTGAGAAATACGCCCGTTTTCGTCATTTGTTATCGAATCTACTTAAAGCCATATCGTCACATTGGCCGCTCTTCTCTCTGAATCGGTTACATTTATCGTCTGCAAAGCTATGTCGCGTGCTGCGGTATGCGGAGACACTAAAAGCACCATAGTAGAACACAGAAGAAGCTTCTAAGTTGAAGCAATAGCCAGTAAGAAGTAGTACAATTGAAGTTTTAGTTGTGGATTATTAACATTTTAGCCGGCTTTGGTGGCTTGGACATGACCTAGGACTATAATATTTTGCATGAAAGGAGGACTAGCAGCCGCGGTGCACGGTAGAATGTGAAAAGTGTTCATATGTAGTAAAAACCTGAGAAATCCGTCCGTTTTCGTAATTTCTTATCGAATCGACTTAAAGCCAGATCGTCACATTGGCCGCTTTTCTCTCTGAGACGGTTACATTTATCGTCTGCAAAGCTATGTCGCGTGCTGCGGTATGTGGAGACACTAAAAGCACCATAGTAGAACACAGAAGAAGCTTCTAAGTTGAAGCAATAGCCATAAGAAGCAGTAAAATTCAAGTTTTGGTTATCGATTATTGATTTTTAGCGGCTTTGGTGCCTTGGACAAGAGGTGGAACCTTTAGATTTTGCATGAAAGGAGGACTAACAGCCGCGTTGCACGGGAGAATGTGAAAAGTGTTCATATGTACTAAAAACCTGAGAAATCCGTCCGTTTTCGTCATTTGTTATCGAACTGACTTAAAGCCAGATCGTCACATTGGCCGCTTTTCTCTCTGAGACGGTTACATTTATCGTCTGCAAAGCTATGTCGCGTACTGCGGTATGCGGAGACACTAAAAGCACCATAGTAGAACACAGAAGAAGCTTCTAAGTTGAAGCAATAACCAGTACGAAATAGTACAAATCAAGTTTTAGTTGTCGATTATTCTTTTTTTAGCCGGCTTTATTGGCATGGACATGACCTAGTACCTTAAGATTTTGCTTGAAAGGAGGACTAGCAGCCGCGTTGCACGGGAGAATGTGAAAAGTGTTCATATGTACTAAAAACCTGAGAAATCCGTCCGTTTTCGTCATTTGTTATCGAATCGACTTAAAGCCAGATCTTCACATTGGCCGCTTTTCTCTCTGAGACGGTTACATTTATCGTCTGCAAAGGTATGTCGCGTGCTGCGGTATGCGGAGACACTAAAAGCACCATAGTAGAACACAGAGGAAGCTTCTAAGATGAAGTAATAGCCAGTAAGAAGTAGTACAATTCAAGTTTTAGGCGTCGATTATTCACTTTTTAGAGGGCTTTGGTGGCTTGGACATGACATAGGACTTTAAGATTTTGCATGAAAGGAATACTAGCAGCCGCGTTGCACGGGAGAATGTTAAAAGTGTTCATATGTAGTAAAAACCTGAGAAATCCGTCTGTTTTCGTCATTTATTATCGAATTGACTTAAAGCCAGATCGTCACATTGGCCGCTTTCCTCTCTGAGACGCTTTCATTTATCGTCTGCAAAGCTATGTCGCGTGCTGCGGTATGCGGAGACACTAAAAGCACCATAGTAGAACACAGAAGAAGCTTCTAAGTTGAAGCAATAGCCATAAGAAGCAGTACAATTCAAGTTTTGTTTATCGTTTATTGATTTTTAGCGGCTTTGGTGAATTGGGCAAGAGGTGGAACCTTAAGATTTTGCATGAAAGGAGGACTAGCAGCTGCGTTGCACGGGAGAATGTGAAAAGGGTTCATATGTAGTAAAAACCTGAGAAATCCGCCCGTTTTCGTCATTTGTTATCGAATCGACTTAAAGCCAGATCGTCACATTGGCCGCTCTTCTCTCTGAATTGGTTATATTTATCGTCTGCAAAGCTATGTCGCGTGCTGCGCTATGCGGAGACACTAAAAGCTCCATAGTAGAACACAGAAGAAGCTTCTAAGTTGAAGCAATAGCCAGTAAGAAGTAGTACAATTCAAGTTTTAGTTGTCGATTATTCACATTTTAGCCAGCTTTGGTGGCTTGGACATGACCTAGGACCTTAATATTTTGCATGAAAGGAGGACTAGCAGCCGCGGTGCACGGGAGAATGTGAAAAGTGTTCATATGTACTAAAAACCTGAGAAATCAATCCGTTTTCGTCATTTGTTATCGAATCGACTTAAAGCCAGATCGTCACATTGGCCGCTTTTCTCTCTGAGACGGTTACATTTATCGTCTGCAAACCTATGTCGCGTGCTGCGGTATGCGGAGACACTAAAAGCACCATAGTAGAACACAGAATAAGCTTCTAAGTTGAAGCAATGGCCAGTAAGAAGTAGTACAATTCAAGTCTTGGCTATCGATTATTGATCTTTAGCCGGCTTTGGTGCCTTGGACATGAGGTCGATTCTTAAGATTTTGCTTGAAAGGAGGACTAGAAGCTGCGTTGCACGGGAGAATGTAAAAAGGGTTCATATGTAGTAAAAACCTGAGAAATCCGTCCGTTTTCGTCATTTGTTATCGAATCGACTTAAAGCCAGATCGTCACTTTGGCCGCTTTTCTCTCTGAAATGGTTACGTTTATCGTCTGCAAGGCTATGTCACGTGCTGCGGTATGCGGAGACACTAAAAGCACCATAGTAGAACACAGAAGAGGCTTCTAAGTTGAAGCAATAAAAAGTAACGAGTAGTACAATTCAAGTATTAGTTGTCGATTATTCACTTTTTAGCCGCCTTTATTGGCTTGGACATGACCTAGTACCTTAAGATTTTGCATGAAAGGAGCATTAGCAGCCGCGTTGCACGGGAGAATGTGAAAAGTGTTCATATGTACTAAAAACCTGAGAAATCCGTCCGTTTTCGTCATTTGTTATCGAATCGACTTAAAGCCAGATCACCACATTGGCCGCTTTTCTCTCTGAGACGGTTACATTTATCGTCTGCAAAGCTATGTCGCGTGCTGCGGTATGCGGAGACACTAAAAGCACCATAGTAGAACACAGAAGAAGCTTCTAAGTTGAAGCAATAACCAGTACGAAGTAGTACAATTCAAGTTTTAGTTGTCGGTTATTCACTTTTTAGCCGGCTTTATTGACTTGGACATGACCTAGTACCTTAAGATTTTGCTTGAAAGAAGGACTAGCAGCCGCGTTGCACGGGAGAATGTGAAAAGTGTTCATATGTACTAAAAACCTGAGAAATCCGTCCGTTTTCGTCATTTGTTATCGAATCGACTTAAAGCCAGATCGTCACATAAGCCGCTTTTCTCTCTGAGACGGTTACATTTATCGTCTGCAAAGCTATGTCGCGTGCTGCGGTATGCGGAGACACTAAAAGCAGCATAGTAGAACACAGAAGAAGCTTCTAAGTTGAAGTAATAGATAGTAAGAAGTAGTACAATTCAAGTTTTAGGCGTCGATTATTCACTTTTTAGCCAGTTTTGGTGGCTTGGACATGACCTATGACCTTAAGATTTTGCATGAAAGGAGGACTGGTAGCCGCGTTGCACGGGAGAATGTGAAAGGTGTTCATATGTAGTAAAAACCTGAGATATCCGTCCGTTTTCGTCATTTGTTATCGAATCGACTTAAAGCCAGATCGTCACATTGGCCGCTTTTCTCTCTGAGACGGTTACATTTATCGTCTGCAAAGCTATGTCGCGTGCTGTGGTATGCGGAGACACTAAAAGCACCATAGTAGAACACAGAAGAAGCTTCTAAAATGAAGTAATAGCCAGTAAGAAGTAGTACAATTCAAGTTTTAGGCGTCGATTATTCACTTTGTAGCCGGCTTTGGTGGCTTGGACATGACCTAGGACTTTAAGATTTTGCATGAAAGTAGGACTAGCAGCCGCGTTGCACGGGAGAATGTGAAAAGTGTTCATATGTAGTAAAAAGCTGAGAAATCCGTCCGTTTTCGTCATTTGTTATCGAATCGACTTAAAGCCAGATCGTCACATGGGCCGCTTTTCTCTCTGAGACGGTTACATTTATCGTCTGCAAAGCTATGTCGCGTGCTGCGGTATGTGGAGACACTAAAAGCACCATAGTGGAACAATGAATAAGATTCTAAGTTGAAGCAATGGCCAGTAAGAAGTAGTACTATTCAAGTTTTTGCTATAGATTATTGATCTTTAGCCGGCTTTGGTGCCTTGGACATGAGGTCGAACCTTAAGATTTTGCTTGAAAGAAGGACTAGCAGCTGCGTTGCACGGGAGTATGTGAAAAGGGTTCATATGTAGTAAAAACCTGAGAAATCCGTCCGTCTTCGTCATTTGTTATCGAATCGACTTAGAGCCAGATCGTCACTATGGCCGCTTTTCTCTCTGAAATGGTTACGTTTATCGTCTGCAAAGCTATGTCACGTGCTGCGGTATGCGGAGACACTAAAAGCACAATAGTAGAACACAGAAGAAGCTTCTAAGTTGAAGCAATAAAAAGTAACAAGTAGTACAATTCAAGTATTAGTTGTCGATTATGCACTTTTTAGCCGGCTTTATTGGCTTGGACATGACCTAGTACCTAAAGATTTTGCATGAAAGGAGGACTTGCAGCCGCGTTGCACGGGAGAATGTGAAAAGTGTTCATATGTACTAAAAACCTGAGAAATCCGTACGTTTTCGTCATTTGTTATCGAATCGACTTAAAGCCAGATCGTCACATTGGCCGCTTTTCTCTCTGAGACGGTTACATTTATCGTCTGCAAAGCTGTGTCGCGTGCTGCGGTACGCGGAGACACTAAAAGCACCATAGTAGAACACAGAAGAAGCTTCTAAGTTGAAGCAATAGCCATAAGAAGCAGTACAATTCAAGTTTTGGTTATCGATTATTGATTTTTAGCGGCTTTGGTGCCTTGGACAAGAGTTGGAACCTTTAGATTTTGCATGAAAGGAGGACTAACAGACGCGTTGCACGGGAGAATGTGAAAAGTGTTCATATGTACTAAAAACCTGAGAAATCCGTCCGTTTTCGTCATTTGTTATCGAACCGACTTAAAGCCAGATCGTCACATTGGCCGCTTTTCTCTCTGAGACGGTTACATTTATCGTCTGCAAACCTATGTCGCGTGCTGCGGTATGCGGAGACACTAAAAGCACCATAGTAGAACACAGAAGAAGCTTCTAAGTTGAAGCAATAAAAAGTAACAAGTAGTACAATTCAAGTTTTAGTTGTCGATTATTCACATTTTAGCCAGCTTTGGTGGCTTGGACATGACCTAGGACCTTAATATTTTGCATGAAAGGAGGACTAGCAGCCGCGGTGCACGGGAGAATGTGAAAAGTGTTCATATGTACTAAAAACCTGAGAAATCAATCCGTTTTCGTCATTTGTTATCGAATCGACTTAAAGCCAGATCGTCACATTGGCCGCTTTTCTCTCTGAGACGGTTACATTTATCGTCTGCAAACCTATGTCGCGTGCTGCGGTATGCGGAGACACTAAAAGCACCATAGTAGAACACAGAATAAGCTTCTAAGTTGAAGCAATGGCCAGTAAGAAGTAGTACAATTCAAGTCTTGGCTATCGATTATTGATCTTTAGCCGGCTTTGGTGCCTTGGACATGAGGTCGATCCTTAAGATTTTGCTTGAAAGGAGGACTAGAAGCTGCGTTGCACGGGAGAATGTAAAAAGGGTTCATATGTAGTAAAAACCTGAGAAATCCGTCCGTTTTCGTCATTTGTTATCGAATCGACTTAAAGCCAGATCGTCACTTTGGCCGCTTTTCTCTCTGAAATGGTTACGTTTATCGTCTGCAAGGCTATGTCACGTGCTGCGGTATGCGGAGACACTAAAAGCACCATAGTAGAACACAGAAGAGGCTTCTAAGTTGAAGCAATAAAAAGTAACGAGTAGTACAATTCAAGTATTAGTTGTCGATTATTCACTTTTTAGCCGCCTTTATTGGCTTGGACATGACCTAGTACCTTAAGATTTTGCATGAAAGGAGCATTAGCAGCCGCGTTGCACGGGAGAATGTGAAAAGTGTTCATATGTACTAAAAACCTGAGAAATCCGTCCGTTTTCGTCATTTGTTATCGAATCGACTTAAAGCCAGATCACCACATTGGCCGCTTTTCTCTCTGAGACGGTTACATTTATCGTCTGCAAAGCTATGTCGCGTGCTGCGGTATGCGGAGACACTAAAAGCACCATAGTAGAACACAGAAGAAGCTTCTAAGTTGAAGCAATAACCAGTACGAAGTAGTACAATTCAAGTTTTAGTTGTCGGTTATTCACTTTTTAGCCGGCTTTATTGACTTGGACATGACCTAGTACCTTAAGATTTTGCTTGAAAGGAGGACTAGCAGCCGCGTTGCACGGGAGAATGTGAAAAGTGTTCATATGTACTAAAAACCTGAGAAATCCGTCCGTTTTCGTCATTTGTTATCGAATCGACTTAAAGCCAGATCGTCACATAAGCCGCTTTTCTCTCTGAGACGGTTACATTTATCGTCTGCAAAGCTATGTCGCGTGCTGCGGTATGCGGAGACACTAAAAGCAGCATAGTAGAACACAGAAGAAGCTTCTAAGTTGAAGTAATAGATAGTAAGAAGTAGTACAATTCAAGTTTTAGGCGTCGATTATTCACTTTTTAGCCAGTTTTGGTGGCTTGGACATGACCTATGACCTTAAGATTTTGCATGAAAGGAGGACTGGTAGCCGCGTTGCACGGGAGAATGTGAAAGGTGTTCATATGTAGTAAAAACCTGAGATATCCGTCCGTTTTCGTCATTTGTTATCGAATCGACTTAAAGCCAGATCGTCACATTGGCCGCTTTTCTCTCTGAGACGGTTACATTTATCGTCTGCAAAGCTATGTCGCGTGCTGTGGTATGCGGAGACACTAAAAGCACCATAGTAGAACACAGAAGAAGCTTCTAAAATGAAGTAATAGCCAGTAAGAAGTAGTACAATTCAAGTTTTAGGCGTCGATTATTCACTTTGTAGCCGGCTTTGGTGGCTTGGACATGACCTAGGACTTTAAGATTTTGCATGAAAGTAGGACTAGCAGCCGCGTTGCACGGGAGAATGTGAAAAGTGTTCATATGTAGTAAAAAGCTGAGAAATCCGTCCGTTTTCGTCATTTGTTATCGAATCGACTTAAAGCCAGATCGTCACATGGGCCGCTTTTCTCTCTGAGACGGTTACATTTATCGTCTGCAAAGCTATGTCGCGTGCTGCGGTATGTGGAGACACTAAAAGCACCATGGTGGAACAATGAATAAGATTCTAAGTTGAAGCAATGGCCAGTAAGAAGTAGTACTATTCAAGTTTTTGCTATAGATTATTGATCTTTAGCCGGCTTTGGTGCCTTGGACATGAGGTCGAACCTTAAGATTTTGCTTGAAAGAAGGACTAGCAGCTGCGTTGCACGGGAGTATGTGAAAAGGGTTCATATGTAGTAAAAACCTGAGAAATCCGTCCGTCTTCGTCATTTGTTATCGAATCGACTTAGAGCCAGATCGTCACTATGGCCGCTTTTCTCTCTGAAATGGTTACGTTTATCGTCTGCAAAGCTATGTCACGTGCTGCGGTATGCGGAGACACTAAAAGCACCATAGTAGAACACAGAAGAAGCTTCTAAGTTGAAGCAATAAAAAGTAACAAGTAGTACAATTCAAGTATTAGTTGTCGATTATGCACTTTTTAGCCGGCTTTATTGGCTTGGACATGACCTAGTACCTAAAGATTTTGCATGAAAGGAGGACTTGCAGCCGCGTTGCACGGGAGAATGTGAAAAGTGTTCATATGTACTAAAAACCTGAGAAATCCGTACGTTTTCGTCATTTGTTATCGAATCGACTTAAAGCCAGATCGTCACATTGGCCGCTTTTCTCTCTGAGACGGTTACATTTATCGTCTGCAAAGCTGTGTCGCGTGCTGCGGTACGCGGAGACACTAAAAGCACCATAGTAGAACACAGAAGAAGCTTCTAAGTTGAAGCAATAGCCATAAGAAGCAGTACAATTCAAGTTTTGGTTATCGATTATTGATTTTTAGCGGCTTTGGTGCCTTGGACAAGAGTTGGAACCTTTAGATTTTGCATGAAAGGAGGACTAACAGACGCGTTGCACGGGAGAATGTGAAAAGTGTTCATATGTACTAAAAACCTGAGAAATCCGTCCGTTTTCGTCATTTGTTATCGAACCGACTTAAAGCCAGATCGTCACATTGGCCGCTTTTCTCTCTGAGACGGTTACATTTATCGTCTGCAAAGCTATGTCGCGTGCTGCCGTATGCGGAGACACTAAAAGCACCATAGTGGAACACAGAATAAGCTTCTAAGTTGAAGCAATGGCCAGTAAGAAGTAGTGCAATTCAAGTCTTGGCTATCGATTATTGATCTTTAGCCGTCTTTGGTGCCTTCGACATGAGGTCGATCCTTAAGATTTTGCTTGAAAGGAGGACTAGAAGCTGCGTTGCACGGGAGAATGTGAAAAGGGTTCATATGTAGTAATAACCTGAGAAATCCGTCCGTTTTCGTAATTTGTTATCGAATCGACTTAAAGCCAGATCGTCACATTGGCCGCTTTTCTCTCAAATGGTTACGTTTATCGTCTGCAAGGCTATGTCACGTGCTGCGGTATGCGGAGACACTAAAAGCACCATAGTAGAACACAGAAGAGGCTTCTAAGTTGAAGCAATAAAAAGTAACGAGTAGTACAATTCAAGTATTAGTTGTCGATTATTCACTTTTTAGCCGGCTTTATTGGCTTGGACATGACCTAGTACCTTAAGATTTTGCACGAAAGGAGGATTAGCAGCCGCGTTGCACGGGAGAATGTGAAAAGTGTTCATATGTACTAAAAACCTGAGAAATCCGTCCGTTTTCGTCATTTGTTATCGAATCGACTTAAAGCCAGATCGCCACATTGGCCGCTTTTCTCTCTGAGACGGTTACATTTATCGTCTGCAATGCTATGTCGCGTGCTGCGGTATGCGGAGACACTAAAAGCACCATAGTAGAACACAGAAGAAGCTTCTAAGTTGAAGCAATAACCAGTACGAAGTAGTACAATTCAAGTTTTAGTTGTCGATTATTCACTTTTTAGCCGGCTTTATTGACTTGGACATGACCTAGTACCTTAAGATTTTGCTTGAAAGGAGGACTAGCAGCCGCGTTGCACGGGAGAATGTGAAAAGTGTTCATATGTACTAAAAACCTGAGAAATCCGTCCGTTTTCGTCATTTGTTATCGAATCGACTTAAAGCCAGATCGTCACATTGGCCGCTTTTCTCTCTGATACGGTTACATTTATCGTCTGCAAAGCTATGTCGCGTGCTGCGGTATGCGGAGACACTAAAAGCAGCATAGTAGAACACAGAAGAAGCTTCTAAGTTGAAGTAATAGCCAGTAAGAAGTAGTACAATTCAAGTTTTAGGCGTCGATTATTCACTTTTTAGCCAGTTTTGGTGGCTTGGACATGACCTAGGACATTAAGATTTTGCATGAAAGGAGGACTGGTAGCCGCGTTGCACGGGAGAATGTGAAAGGTGTTCATATGTAGTAAAAACCTGAGATATCCGTCCGTTTTCGTCATTTGTTATCGAATCGACTTAAAGCCAGATCGTCACATTGGCCGCTTTTCTCTCTGAGACGGTTACATTTATCGTCTGCAAAGCTATGTCGCGTGCTGCGGTATGCGGAGACACTAAAAGCACCATAGTGGAACAATGAATAAGCTTCTAAGTTGAAGCAATGGCCAGTAAGAAGTAGTACAATTCAAGTTTTAACTATCGATTATTGATCTTTAGCCGGCTTTGGTGCCTTGGACATGAGGTCGAACCTTAAGATTTTGCTTGAAAGAAGGACTAGCATCTGCGTTGCACGGCAGTATGTGAAAAGGGTTCATATGTAGTAAAAACCTGAGAAATCCGTCCGTTTTCGTCATTTGTTATCGAATCGACTTAGAGCCAGATCGTCACTATGGCCGCTTTTCTCTCTGAAATGGTTACGTTTATCGTCTGCAAAGCTATGTCACGTGCTGCGGTATGCGGAGACACTAAAAGCACCATAGTAGAACACAGAAGAAGTTTCTAAGTTGAAGCAATAAAAAGTAACAAGTAGTACAATTCAAGTATTAGTTGTCGATTATTCACTTTTTAGCCGGCTTTATTGGCTTGGACATGACCTAGTACCTAAAGATTTTGCATGAAAGGAGGACTTGCAGCCGCGTTGCACGGGAGAATGTGAAAAGTGTTCATATGTACTAAAAACCTGAGAAATCCGTACGTTTTCGTCATTTGTTATCGAATCGACTTAAAGCCAGATCGTCACTATGGCCGCTTTTCTCTCTGAGACGGTTACATTTATCGTCTGCAAAGCTATGTCGCGTGCTGCGGTATGCGGAGACACTAAAAGCACCATAGTAGAACACAGAAGAAGCTTCTAAGTTGAAGCAATAGCCATAAGAAGCAGTACAATTCAAGTTTTGGTTATCGATTATTGATTTTTAGCGGCTTTGGTGCCTTGGACAAGAGTTAGAACCTTTAGATTTTGCATGAAAGGAGGACTAACAGCCGCGTTGCACGGGAGAATGTGAAAAGTGTTCATATGTACTAAAAACCTGAGAAATCCGTCCGTTTTCGTCATTTGTTATCGAACCGACTTAAAGCCAGATCGTCACATTGGCCGCTTTTCTCTCTGAGACGGTTACATTTATCGTCTGCAAAGCTATGTCGCGTGCTGCGGTATGCGGAGACACTAAAAGCACCATAGTGGAACACAGAATAAGCTTCTAAGTTGAAGCAATGGCCAGTAAGAAGTAGTACAATTCAAGTCTTGGCTATCGATTATTGATCTTTAGCCGGCTTTGGTGCCTTGGACATGAGGTCGATCCTTAAGATTTTGCTTGAAAGGAGGACTAGACGCTGCGTTGCACGGGAGAATGTGAAAACGGTTCATATGTAGTAAAACCCTGAGAAATCCGTCCGTTTTCGTCATTTGTTATCGAATCGACTTAAAGCCAGATCGTCACTTTGGCCGCTTTTCTCTCTGAAATGGTTACGTTTATCGTCTGCAAGGCTATGTCACGTGCTGCGGTATGCGGAGACACTAAAAGCACCATAGTAGAACACAGAAGAGGCTTCTAAGTTGAAGCAATAAAAAGTAACGAGTAGTACAATTCAAGTATTAGTTGTCGATTATTCACTTTTTAGCCGGCTTTATTGGCTTGGACATGACCTAGTACCTTAAGATTTTGCATGAAAGGAGGATTAGCAGCCGCGTTGCACGGGAGAATGTGAAAGTGTTCATATGTACTAAAAACCTGAGAAATCCGTCCGTTTTCGTCATTTGTTATCGAATCGACTTAAAGCCAGATCGTCACATTGGTCGCTTTTCTCTCTGAGACGGTTACATTTATCGTCTGCAAAGCTATGTCGCGTGCTGTGGTATGCGGAGACACTAAAAGCACCATAGTAGAACACAGAAGAAGCTTCTAAAATGAAGTAATAGCCAGTAAGAAGTAGTACAATTCAAGTTTTAGGCGTCGATTATTCACTTTGTAGCCGGCTTTGGTGGCTTGGACATGACCTAGGACTTTAAGATTTTGCATGAAAGTAGGACTAGCAGCCGCGTTGCACGGGAGAATGTGAAAAGTGTTCATATGTAGTAAAAAGCTGAGATATCCGTCCGTTTTCGTCATTTGTTATCGAATCGACTTAAAGCCAGATCGTCACATTGGCCGCTTTTCTCTCTGAGACGGTTACATTTATCGTCTGCAAAGCTATGTCGCGTGCTGCGGTATGCGGAGACACTAAAAGCACCATAGTGGAACAATGAATAAGCTTCTAAGTTGAAGCAATGGCCAGTAAGAAGTAGTACAATTCAAGTTTTAACTATCGATTATTGATCTTTAGCCGGCTTTGGTGCCTTGGACATGAGGTCGAACCTTAAGATTTTGCTTGAAAGAAGGACTAGCATCTGCGTTGCACGGCAGTATGTGAAAAGGGTTCATATGTAGTAAAAACCTGAGAAATCCGTCCGTTTTCGTCATTTGTTATCGAATCGACTTAGAGCCAGATCGTCACTATGGCCGCTTTTCTCTCTGAAATGGTTACGTTTATCGTCTGCAAAGCTATGTCACGTGCTGCGGTATGCGGAGACACTAAAAGCACCATAGTAGAACACAGAAGAAGTTTCTAAGTTGAAGCAATAAAAAGTAACAAGTAGTACAATTCAAGTATTAGTTGTCGATTATTCACTTTTTAGCCGGCTTTATTGGCTTGGACATGACCTAGTACCTAAAGATTTTGCATGAAAGGAGGACTTGCAGCCGCGTTGCACGGGAGAATGTGAAAAGTGTTCATATGTACTAAAAACCTGAGAAATCCGTCCGTTTTCGTCATTTGTTATCGAATCGACTTAAAGCCAGATCGTCACATTGGCCGCTTTTCTCTCTGAGACGGTTACATTTATCGTCTGCAAAGCTATGTCGCGTGCTGCGGTATGCGGAGACACTAAAAGCACCATAGTAGAACACAGAAGAAGCTTCTAAGTTGAAGCAATAGCCATAAGAAGCAGTACAATTCAAGTTTTGGTTATCGATTATTGATTTTTAGCGGCTTTGGTGCCTTGGACAAGAGTTAGAACCTTTAGATTTTGCATGAAAGGAGGACTAACAGCCGCGTTGCACGGGAGAATGTGAAAAGTGTTCATATGTACTAAAAACCTGAGAAATCCGTCCGTTTTCGTCATTTGTTATCGAACCGACTTAAAGCCAGATCGTCACATTGGCCGCTTTTCTCTCTGAGACGGTTACATTTATCGTCTGCAAAGCTATGTCGCGTGCTGCGGTATGCGGAGACACTAAAAGCACCATAGTGGAACACAGAATAAGCTTCTAAGTTGAAGCAATGGCCAGTAAGAAGTAGTACAATTCAAGTCTTGGCTATCGATTATTGATCTTTAGCCGGCTTTGGTGCCTTGGACATGAGGTCGATCCTTAAGATTTTGCTTGAAAGGAGGACTAGACGCTGCGTTGCACGGGAGAATGTGAAAACGGTTCATATGTAGTAAAACCCTGAGAAATCCGTCCGTTTTCGTCATTTGTTATCGAATCGACTTAAAGCCAGATCGACACTTTGGCCGCTTTTCTCTCTGAAATGGTTACGTTTATCGTCTGCAAGGCTATGTCACGTGCTGCGGTATGCGGAGACACTAAAAGCACCATAGTAGAACACAGAAGAGGCTTCTAAGTTGAAGCAATAAAAAGTAACGAGTAGTACAATTCAAGTATTAGTTGTCGATTATTCACTTTTTAGCCGGCTTTATTGGCTTGGACATGACCTAGTACCTTAAGATTTTGCATGAAAGGAGGATTAGCAGCCGCGTTGCACGGGAGAATGTGAAAGTGTTCATATGTACTAAAAACCTGAGAAATCCGTCCGTTTTCGTCATTTGTTATCGAATCGACTAAAAGCCAGATCGTCACATTGGTCGCTTTTCTCTCTGAGACGGTTACATTTATCGTCTGCAAAGCTATGTCGCGTGCTGTGGTATGCGGAGACACTAAAAGCACCATAGTAGAACACAGAAGAAGCTTCTAAAATGAAGTAATAGCCAGTAAGAAGTAGTACAATTCAAGTTTTAGGCGTCGATTATTCACTTTGTAGCCGGCTTTGGTGGCTTGGACATGACCTAGGACTTTAAGATTTTGCATGAAAGTAGGACTAGCAGCCGCGTTGCACGGGAGAATGTGAAAAGTGTTCATATGTAGTAAAAACCTGAGAAATCCGTCCGTTTTCGTCATTTGTTATCGAATCGACTTAAAGCCAGATCGTCACATTGGCCGCTTTTCTCTCTGAGACGGTTACATTTATCGTCTGCAAAGCTATGTCGCGTGCTGCGGTACGCGGAGACACTAAAAGCACCATAGTAGAACACAGAAGAAGCTTCTAAGTTGAAGCAATAGCCATAAGAAGCAGTACAATTCAAGTTTTGGTTATCGATTATTGATTTTTAGCGGCTTTGGTGCCTTGGACAAGAGTTGGAACCTTTAGATTTTGCATGAAAGGAGGACTAACAGACGCGTTGCACGGGAGAATGTGAAAAGTGTTCATATGTACTAAAAACCTGAGAAATCCGTCCGTTTTCGTCATTTGTTATCGAATCGACTTAAAGCCAGATCGTCACATTGGCCGCTTTTCTCTCTGAGACGGTTACATTTATCGTCTGCAAAGGTATGTCGCGTGCTGCCGTATGCGGAGACACTAAAAGCACCATAGTGGAACACAGAATAAGCTTCTAAGTTGAAGCAATGGCCAGTAAGAAGTAGTACAATTCAAGTCTTGGCTATCGATTATTGATCTTTAGCCGGCTTTGGTGCCTTCGACATGAGGTCGATCCTTAAGATTTTGCTTGAAAGGAGGACTAGAAGCTGCGTTGCACGGGAGAATGTGAAAAGGGTTCATATGTAGTAAAAACCTGAGAAATCCGTCCGTTTTCGTAATTTGTTATCGAATCGACTTAAAGCCAGATCGTCACATTGGCCGCTTTTCTCTCAAATGGTTACGTTTATCGTCTGCAAGGCTATGTCACGTGCTGCGGTATGCGGAGACACTAAAAGCACCATAGTAGAACACAGAAGAGGCTTCTAAGTTGAAGCAATAAAAAGTAACGAGTAGTACAATTCAAGTATTAGTTGTCGATTATTCACTTTTTAGCCGGCTTTATTGGCTTGGACATGACCTAGTACCTTAAGATTTTGCACGAAAGGAGGATTAGCAGCCGCGTTGCACGGGAGAATGTGAAAAGTGTTCATATGTACTAAAAACCTGAGAAATCCGTCCGTTTTCGTCATTTGTTATCGAATCGACTTAAAGCCAGATCGCCACATTGGCCGCTTTTCTCTCTGAGACGGTTACATTTATCGTCTGCAATGCTATGTCGCGTGCTGCGGTATGCGGAGACACTAAAAGCACCATAGTAGAACACAGAAGAAGCTTCTAAGTTGAAGCAATAACCAGTACGAAGTAGTACAATTCAAGTTTTAGTTGTCGATTATTCACTTTTTAGCCTGCTTTATTGACTTGGACATGACCTACTACCTTAAGATTTTGCTTGAAAGGAGGACTAGCAGCCGCGTTGCACGGGAGAATGTGAAAAGTGTTCATATGTACTAAAAACCTGAGAAATCCGTCCGTTTTCGTCATTTGTTATCGAATCGACTTAAAGCCAGATCGTCACATTGGCCGCTTTTCTCTCTGATACGGTTACATTTATCGTCTGCAAAGCTATGTCGCGTGCTGCGGTATGCGGAGACACTAAAAGCAGCATAGTAGAACACAGAAGAAGCTTCTAAGTTGAAGTAATAGCCAGTAAGAAGTAGTACAATTCAAGTTTTAGGCGTCGATTATTCACTTTTTAGCCAGTTTTGGTGGCTTGGACATGACCTAGGACCTTAAGATTTTGCATGAAAGGAGGACTGGTAGCCGCGTTGCACGGGAGAATGTGAAAGGTGTTCATATGTAGTAAAAACCTGAGATATCCGTCCGTTTTCGTCATTTGTTATCGAATCGACTTAAAGCCAGATCGTAACATTGGCCGCTTTTCTCTCTGAGACGGTTACATTTATCGTCTGCAAAGCTATGTCGCGTGCTGTGGTATGCGGAGACACTAAAAGCACCATAGTAGAACACAGAAGAAGCTTCTAAAATGAAGTAATAGCCAGTAAGAAGTAGTACAATTCAAGTTTTAGGCGTCGATTATTCACTTTGTAGCCGGCTTTGGTGGCTTGGACATGACCTAGGACTTTAAGATTTTGCATGAAAGTAGGACTAGCAGCCGCGTTGCACGGGAGAATGTGAAAAGTGTTCATATGTAGTAAAAAGCTGAGGAATCCGTCCGTTTTCGTCATTTGTTATCGAATCGACTTAAAGCCAGATCGTCACATTGGCCGCTTTTCTCTCTGAGACGGTTACATTTATCGTCTGCAAAGCTATGTCGCGTGCTGCGGTATGCGGAGACACTAAAAGCACCATAGTGGAACAATGAATAAGCTTCTAAGTTGAAGCAATGGCCAGTAAGAAGTAGTACAATTCAAGTTTTAACTATCGATTATTGATCTTTAGCCGGCTTTGGTGCCTTGGACATGAGGTCGAACCTTAAGATTTTGCTTGAAAGAAGGACTAGCATCTGCGTTGCACGACAGTATGTGAAAAGGGTTCATATGTAGTAAAAACCTGAGAAATCCGTCCGTTTTCGTCATTTGTTATCGAATCGACTTAGAGCCAGATCGTCACTATGGCCGCTTTTCTCTCTGAAATGGTTACGTTTATCGTCTGAAAAGCTATGTCACGTGCTGCGGTATGCGGAGACACTAAAAGCACCATAGTAGAACACAGAAGAAGTTTCTAAGTTGAAGCAATAAAAAGTAACAAGTAGTACAATTCAAGTATTAGTTGTCGATTATTCACTTTTTAGCCGGCTTTATTGGCTTGGACATGACCTAGTACCTTAAGATTTTGCATGAAAGGAGGATTAGCAGCCGCGTTGCACGGGAGAATGTGAAAGTGTTCATATGTACTAAAAACCTGAGAAATCCGTCCGTTTTCGTCATTTGTTATCGAATCGACTTAAAGCCAGATCGTCACATTGGTCGCTTTTCTCTCTGAGACGGTTACATTTATCGTCTGCAAAGCTATGTCGCGTGCTGTGGTATGCGGAGACACTAAAAGCACCATAGTAGAACACAGAAGAAGCTTCTAAAATGAAGTAATAGCCAGTAAGAAGTAGTACAATTCAAGTTTTAGGCGTCGATTATTCACTTTGTAGCCGGCTTTGGTGGCTTGGACATGACCTAGGACTTTAAGATTTTGCATGAAAGTAGGACTAGCAGCCGCGTTGCACGGGAGAATGTGAAAAGTGTTCATATGTAGTAAAAAGCTGAGAAATCCGTCCGTTTTCGTCATTTGTTATCGAATCGACTTAAAGCCAGATCGTCACATTGGCCGCTTTTCTCTCTGAGACGGTTACATTTATCGTCTGCAAAGCTATGTCGCGTGCTGCGGTATGCGGAGACACTAAAAGCACCATAGTGGAACAATGAATAAGCTTCTAAGTTGAAGCAATGGCCAGTAAGAAGTAGTACAATTCAAGTTTTGGCTATCGATTATTGATCTTTAGCCGGCTTTGGTGCCTTGGACATGAGGTCGAACCTTAAGATTTTGCTTGAAAGAAGGACTAGCACCTGCGTTGCACGGGAGTATGTGAAAAGGGTTCATATGTATTAAAAACCTGAGAAATCCGTCCGTTTTCGTCATTTGTTATCGAATCGACTTAAAGCCAGATCGTCACTATGGCCGCTTTTCTCTCTGAAATGGTTACGTTTATCGTCTGCAAAGCTATGTCACGTGCTGCGGTATGCGGAGACACTAAAAGCACCATAGTAGAACACAGAAGAAGCTTCTAAGTTGAAGCAATAAAAAGTAACAAGTAGTACAATTCAAGTATTAGTTGTCGATTATTCACTTTTTAGCCAGTTTTGGTGGCTTGGACATGACCTAGGACCTTAAGATTTTGCATGAAAGGAGGACTGGTAGCCGCGTTGCACGGGAGAATGTGAAAGGTGTTCATATGTAGTAAAAACCTGAGATATCCGTCCGTTTTCGTCATTTGTTATTGAATCGACTTAAAGCCAGATCGTCACTATGGCCGCTTTTCTCTCTGAAACGGTTACGTTTATCGTCTGCAAAGCTATGTCACGTGCTGCGGTATGCGGAGACACTAAAAGCACCATAGTAGAACACAGAAGAAGCTTCTAAGTTGAAGCAATAAAAAGTAACAAGTAGTACAATTCATGTAAGAGTTGTCGATTATTCACTTTTTAGCTGGCTTTATTGGCTTGGACATGACCTAGTACCTTAAGATTTTGCATGAAAGGAGGATTAGCAGCCGCGTTGCACGGGAAAATGTGAAAAGTGTTCATATGTACTAAAAACCTGAGAAATCCGTCCGTTTTTGTCATTTGTTATCGAATCGACTTAAAGCCAGATCGTCACATTGGCCGCTTTTCTCTCTGAGACGGTTACATTTATCGTCTGCAAAGCTATGTCGCGTGCTGCCGTATGCGGAGACACTAAAAGCACCATAGTGGAACACAGAATAAGCTTCTAAGTTGAAGCAATAGCCAGTAAGAAGTAGTACAATTCAAGTCTTGGCTATCGATTATTGATCTTTAGCCGGCTTTGGTGCCTTGGACATGAGGTCGATCCTTAAGATTTTGCTTGAAAGGAGGACTAGAAGCTGCGTTGCACGGGAGAATGTGAAAAGGGTTCATATGTAGTAAAAACCTGAGAAATCCGTCCGTTTTCGTCATTTGTTTTCGAATCGACTTAAAGCCAGATCGTCACTTTGGCCGCTTTTCTCTCTGAAATGGTTACGTTTATCGTCTGCAAGGCTATGTCACGTGCTGCGGTATGCGGAGACACTAAAAGCACCATAGTAGAACACAGAAGAGGCTTCTAAGTTGAAGCAATAAAAAGTAACGAGTAGTACAATTCAAGTATTAGTTGTCGATTATTCACTTTTTAGCCGGCTTTATTGGCTTGGACATGACCTAGTACCTTAAGATTTTGCATGAAAGGAGGATTAGCAGCCGCGTTGCACGGGAGAATGTGAAAAGTGTTCATATGTACTAAAAACCTGAGAAATCCGTCCGTTTTCGTCATTTGTTATCGAATCGACTTAAAGCCAGATCGCCACATTGGCCGCTTTTCTCTCTGAGACGGTTACATTTATCGTCTGCAAAGCTATGTCGCGTGCTGCGGTATGCGAAGACACTAAAAGCACCATAGTAGAACACAGAAGAAGCTTCTAAGTTGAAGCAATAACCAGTACGAAGTAGTACAATTCAAGTTTTAGTTGTCGATTATTCACTTTTTAGCCGGCTTTATTGACTTAGACATGACCTAGTACCTTAAGATTTTGCTTGAAAGGAGGACTAGCAGCCGCGTTGCACGGGAGAATGTGAAAAGTGTTCATAGGTACTAAAAACCTGAGAAATCCGTCCGTTTTCGTCATTTGTTATCGAATCGACTTAAAGCCAGATCGTCACATTGGCCGCTTTTCTCTCTGAGACGGTTACATTTATCGTCTGCAAAGCTATGTCGCGTGCTGCAGTATGCGGAGACACTAAAAGCACCATAGTAGAACACAGAAGAAGCTTCTAAGTTGAAGTAATAGCCAGTAAGAAGTAGTACAATTCAAGTTTTAGGCGTCGATTATTCACTTTTTAGCCAGTTTTGGTCGCTTGGACATGACCTAGGACCTTAAGATTTTGCATGAAAGGAGGACTGGTAGCCGCGTTGCACGGGAGAATGTGAAAGGTGTTCATATGTAGTAAAAACCTGAGATATCCGTCCGTTTTCGTCATTTGTTATCGAATCGACTTAAAGCCAGATCGTAACATTGGCCGCTTTTCTCTCTGAGACGGTTACATTTATCGTCTGCAAAGCTATGTCGCGTGCTGTGGTATGCGGAGACACTAAAAGCACCATAGTAGAACACAGAAGAAGCTTCTAAAATGAAGTAATAGGAAGTAAGAAGTAGTACAATTCAAGTTTTAGGCGTCGATTATTCACTTTGTAGCCGGCTTTGGTGGCTTGGACATGACCTAGGACTTTAAGATTTTGCATGAAAGTAGGACTAGCAGCCGCGTTGCACGGGAGAATGTGAAAAGTATTCATATGTAGTAAAAAGCTGAGAAATCCGTCCGTTTTCGTCATTTGTTATCGAATCGACTTAAAGCCAGATCGTCACATTGGCCGCTTTTCTATCTGAGACGGTTACATTTATCGTCTGCAAAGCTATGTCGCGTATGCGGTATGCGGAGACACTAAAAGCACCATAGTAGAACACAGAAGAAGTTTCTAAGTTGAAGCAATAAAAAGTAACAAGTAGTACAATTCAAGTATTAGTTGTCGATTATTCACTTTTTAGCCGGCTTTATTGGCTTGGACATGACCTAGTACCTAAAGATTTTGCATGAAAGGAGGACTTGCAGCCGCGTTGCACGGGAGAATGTGAAAAGTGTTCATATGTACTAAAAACCTGAGAAATCCGTCCGTTTTCGTCATTTGTTATCGAATCGACTTAAAGCCAGATCGTCACATTGGCCGCTTTTCTCTCTGAGACGGTTACATTTATCGTCTGCAAAGCTATGTCGCGTGCTGCGGTATGCGGAGACACTAAAAGCAGCATAGTAGAACACAGAAGAAGCTTCTAAGTTGAAGCAATAGCCATAAGAAGCAGTACTATTCAAGTTTTGGTTATCGATTATTGATTTTTAGCGGCTTTGGTGCCTTGGACAAGAGGTGGAACCTTAAGTTTTTGCATGAACGGAGGACTAGCAGCCGCGTTGCACGGGAGTATGTGAAAAGGGTTCATATGTAGTAAAAACCTGAGAAATCCGCCCGTTTTCGTCATTTGTTATCGAATCAACTTAAAGCCAGATCGTCACATTGGCCGCTTTTCTCTCTGAGACGGTTACGTTTATCGTCTGCAAAGCTATGTCGCGTGCTGCGGTATGCGGAGACACTAAAAGCACCATAGTAGAACACAGAAGAAGCTTCTAAGTTGAAGTAATAGCCAGTAAGAATTAGTACAATTCAAGATTTAGGCGTCGATTATTCACTTTTTAACCAGTTTGGTGGCTTGGACATGACCTAGGACCTTAAGATTTTGCATGAATGGAGGACTAGTAGAAGCGTTGCACGGGAGAATGTGTGAGGTGTTCATATGTAGTAAAAACCTGAGAAATCAGTCCGTTTTCGTCATTTGTTATCGAATCGACTTAAAGCCAGATCGTCACATTGGCCGCTTTTCTCTCTGAGACGGTTACATTTATCGTCTGCAACGCTATGTCGCGTGCTGTGGTATGCGGAGACACTAAAAGCACCATTGTAGAACACAGAAGAAGCTTCTATGTTGAAGTAATAGCCAGTAAGAAGTAGTACAATTCAAGTTTTAGGCGTCGATTATTCACTTTTTAGCCGTCTTTGGTGGCTTGGACATGACCTAGGACCTTAAGATTTTGCATGAAAGGAGGACTAGCAGCCGCGTTGCACGGGTGAATGTGAAAAGTGTTCATATGTACTAAAAAGCTGAGAAATCCGTCCGTTTTCGTCATTTGTTATCGAATCGACTTAAAACCAGATCGTCACATTGGCCGCTTTTCTCTCTGAGACGGTTACATTTATCGTCTTCAAAGCTATGTCGCGTGCTGCGGTATGTGGAGACACTAAAAGCACCATAGTAGAACACAGAAGAAGCTTCTAAGTTGAAGCAATAGGCAGTAAGAAGTAGTACAATTCAAGTTTTGGCTATCGATTATTCACATTTTAGCCGGCTTTGGTGGCTTGGACATGACCTAGGACCTTAATATTTTGCATGAAAGGAGGACTAGCAGCCGCGGTGCACGGGAGAATGTGAAAAGTGTTCATATGTACTAAAAACCTGAGAAATCCGTCCGTTTTCGTCATTTGTTATCGAATCGACTTAAAGCCAGATCGCCACATTGGCCGCTTTTCTCTCTGAGACGGTTACATTTATCGTCTGCAAAGCTATGTCGCGTGCTGCGGTATGCGAAGACACTAAAAGCACCATAGTAGAACACAGAAGAAGCTTCTAAGTTGAAGCAATAACCAGTACGAAGTAGTACAATTCAAGTTTTAGTTGTCGATTATTCACTTTTTAGCCGGCTTTATTGACTTGGACATGACCTAGTACCTTAAGATTTTGCTTGAAAGGAGGACTAGCAGCCGCGTTGCACGGGAGAATGTGAAAAGTGTTCATAGGTACTAAAAACCTGAGAAATCCGTCCGTTTTCGTCATTTGTTATCGAATCGACTTAAAGCCAGATCGTCACATTGGCCGCTTTTCTCTCTGAGACGGTTACATTTATCGTCTGCAAAGCTATGTCGCGTGCTGCGGTATGCGGAGACACTAAAAGCACCATAGTAGAACACAGAAGAAGCTTCTAAGTTGAAGTAATAGCCAGTAAGAAGTAGTACAATTCAAGTTTTAGGCGTCGATTATTCACTTTTTAGCCAGTTTTGGTGGCTTGGACATGACCTAGGACCTTAAGATTTTGCATGAAAGGAGGACTGGTAGCCGCGTTGCACGGGAGAATGTGAAAGGTGTTCATATGTAGTAAAAACCTGAGATATCCGTCCGTTTTCGTCATTTGTTATCGAATCGACTTAAAGCCAGATCGTCACATTGGCCGCTTTTCTCTCTGAGACGGTTACATTTATCGTCTGCAAAGCTATGTCGCGTGCTGTGGTATGCGGAGACACTAAAAGCACCATAGTAGAACACAGAAGAAGCTTCTAAAATGAAGTAATAGGAAGTAAGAAGTAGTACAATTCAAGTTTTAGGCGTCGATTATTCACTTTGTAGCCGGCTTTGGTGGCTTGGACATGACCTAGGACTTTAAGATTTTGCATGAAAGTAGGACTAGCAGCCGCGTTGCACGGGAGAATGTGAAAAGTATTCATATGTAGTAAAAAGCTGAGAAATCCGTCCGTTTTCGTCATTTGTTATCGAATCGACTTAAAGCCAGATCGTCACATTGGCCGCTTTTCTCTCTGAGACGGTTACATTTATCGTCTGCAAAGCTATGTCGCGTATGCGGTATGCGGAGACACTAAAAGCACCATAGTGGAACAATGAATAAGCTTCTAAGTTGAAGCAATGGCCAGTAAGAAGTAGTACAATTCAAGTTTTGGCTATCGATTATTGATCTTTAGCCGGCTTTGGTGCCTTGGACATGAGGTCGAACCTTAAGATTTTGCTTGAAAGAAGGACTAGCAGCTGCGTTGCACGGGAGAATGTGAAAAGGGTTCATATGTAGTAAAAACCTGAGAAATCCGTCCGTTTTCGTCATTTGTTATCGAATCGACTTAGAGCCAGATCGTCACTATGGCCGCTTTTCTCTCTGAAATGGTTACGTTTATCGTCTGCAAAGCTATGTCACGTGCTGCGGTATGCGGAGACACTAAAAGCACCATAGTAGAACACAGAAGAAGCTTCTAAGTTGAAGCAATAAAAAGTAACAAGTAGTACAATTCAAGTATTAGTTGTCGATTATTCACTTTTTAGCCGGCTTTATTGGCTTGGACATGACCTAGTACCTAAAGATTTTGCATGAAAGGAGGACTAGCAGCCGCGTTGCACGGGAGAACGTGAAAAGTGTTCATATGTAGTAAAAACCTGAGAAATCCGTCCGTTTTCGTCATTTGTTATCGAATCGACTTAAAGCCAGATCGTCACATTGGCCGCTTTTCTCTCTGAGACGGTTACATTTATCGTCTGCAAAGCTATGTCGCGTGCTGCGGTATGCGGAGACACTAAAAGCACCATAGTAGAACACAGAAGAAGCTTCTAAGTTGAAGCAATAGCCATAAGAAGCAGTACAATTCAAGTTTTGGTTATCGATTATTGATTTTTAGCCGGCTTTGGTGCCTTGGACATGAGGTCGAACCTTAAGATTTTGCATGAAAGAAGGACTAGCAGCTGCGTTGCACGGGAGTATGTGAAAAGGGTTCATATGTAGTAAAAACCTGAGAAATCCGTCCGTTTTCGTCATTTGTTATCGAATCGACTTAAAGCCAGATCGTCACATTGGCCGCTTTTCTCTCTGAAATAGTTACGTTTATCGTCTGCAAAGCTATGTCACGTGCTGCGGTATGCGGAGACACTAAAAGCACCATAGTAGAACACAGAAGAAGCTTCTAAGTTGAAGCAATAAAAAGTAACAAGTAGTACAATTCAAGTATTAGTTGTCGATTATTCACTTTTTAGCCGGCTTTGGTGGCTTGGACATGACCTAGTACCTAAAGATTTTGCATGAAAGGAGGACTTGCAGCCGCGTTGCACGGGAGAATGTGAAAAGTGTTCATATGTACTAAAAACCTGAGAAATCCGTCCGTTTTCGTCATTTGTTATCGAATCGACTTAAACCTGATCGTCACATTGGCCGCTTTTCTCTCTGAGACGGTTACATTTATCGTCTGCAAAGCTATGTCGCGTGCTGCGGTATGCGGAGACACTAAAAGCACCATAGTAGAACACAGAAGAAGCTTCTAAGTTGAAGCAATAGCCATAAGAAGCAGTACAATTCAAGTTTTGGTTATCGATTATTGATTTTTAGCGGCTTTGGTGCCTTGGACAAGAGGTGGAACCTTAAGTTTTTGCATGAACGGAGGACTAGCAGGCGCGTTGCACGGGAGTATGTGAAAAGGGTTCATATGTAGTAAAAACCTGAGAAATCCGCCCGTTTTCGTCATTTGTTATCGAATCAACTTAAAGCCAGATCGTCACATTGGCCGCTTTTCTCTCTGAGACGGTTACGTTTATCGTCTGCAAAGCTATGTCGCGTGCTGCGGTATGCGAAAACACTAAAAGCACCATAGTAGAACACATAAGAAGCTTCTAAGTTGAAGTAATAGCCAGTAAGAATTAGTACAATTCAAGTTTTGGGCGTCGATTATTCACTTTTTAGCCAGTTTGGTTGCTTGGACATGACCTAGGACCTTAATATTTTGCATGAAAGGAGGACTAACAGCCGCGGTGCACGGGAGAATGTGAAAAGTGTTCATATGTACTAAAAACCT
Organism: Schistocerca gregaria; assembly: GCF_023897955.1. NCBI lineage: Eukaryota > Metazoa > Arthropoda > Insecta > Orthoptera > Acrididae > Schistocerca > Schistocerca gregaria. The sequence goes on from NW_026061759.1 coordinate 669,258, forward strand.
GAGAAATCCGTCCGTTTTCGTCATTTGTTATCGAATCGACTTAAAGCCAGATCGTCACTATTGCCGCTTTCCTCTCTGAAACGGTTACGTTTATCGTCTGCAAAGCTATGTCACGTGCTGCGGTATGCGAAGACACTAAAAGCAGCATAGTAGAACACAGAAGAAGCTTCTAAGTTGAAGCAATAAAAAGTAACAAGTAGTACAATTCAAGTATTAGTTGTCGATTATTTACTTTTTAGCCGGCTTTATTGGCTTGGACATGACCTAGGACCTTAAGATTTTGCATGAAAGGAGGACTAGCAGCCGCGTTGCACGGGAGACTGTGAAAAGTGTTCATATGTACTAAAAACCTGATAAATCCGTCCGTTTTCGTCATTTGTTATCGAATCGACTTAAAGCCAGATCGTCACATTGGCCGCTTTTCTCTCTGAGACGGTTACATTTATCGTCTTCAAAGCTATGTCGCGTGCTGCGGTATGCGGAGACACTAAAAGCACCATAGTAGAACACAGAAGAAGCTTCTAAGTAGAAGCAATAGGCAGTAAGAAGTAGTACAATTCAAGTTTTGGCTATCGATTATTCACATTTTAGCCGGCTTTGGTGGCTTGGACATGACCTAGGACCTTAATATTTTGCATGAAAGGAGGACTAGCAGCCGCGGTGCACGGGAGAATGTGAAAAGTGTTCATATGTAGAAAAAACCTGAGAAATCCGTTCGCTTTCGTCATTTGTTATCGAATCGACTTAAAGCCAGATCGTCACTATGGCCGCTTTTCTCTCTGAAATGGTTACGTTTATCGTCTGCAAAGCTATGTCACGTGCTGCGGTATGCGAAGACACTAAAATCACCATAGTAGAACACACAAGAAGCTTCTAAGTTGAAGCAATAACCAGTACGAAGTAGTACAAATCAAGTTTTAGTTGCCGATTATTCACTTTTTAGCCGGCTTTATTGGCTTGGACATGACCTAGTACCTTAAGATTTTGCTTGAAAGGAGGACTAGCAGCCGCGTTGCACGGGAGAATGTGAAAAGGGTTCATATGTAGTAAAAACCTGAGAAATCCGTCCGTTTTCGTCATTCGTTATCGAATCGACTTAAAGCCAGATCGTCACATTGGATGCTTTTCTCTCTGAAACGGTTACGTTTATCGTCTGCAAAGCTATGTCACATGCTGCGGTATGCGGAGACACTAAAAGCACCATAGTAGAACACAGAATAAGCTTCTAAGTTGAAGCAATGGTCAGTAAGAAGTAGTACAATTCAAGTTTTGGCTATCGATTATTGATTTTTAGCCGGCTTTGGTGCCTTGGACATGAGGTGGAACCTTAAGATTTTGCATGAAAGGAGGACTAGCAGCCGCGGTGCACGGGAGAATGTGAAAAGTGTTCGTATGTAGTAAAAACCTGAGAAATCCGTTCGTTTTCGTCTTTTGTTATCAAATCGACTTAAAGCCAGATCGTCACATTGGCCGCTTTTCTCTCTGAGACGGTTACATTTATCGTCCTCAAAGCTATGTCGCGAGCAGCGGTAAGCGAAGACACTAAAAGCACCATAGTAGAACACAGAATAAGCTTCTAAGTTTAAGCAATGGCCAGTAAGAAGTAGTAAAATTCAAGTTTTGGCTATCGATTATTGATTTTTAGCCGGCTTTGGTGCCTTGGACATGAGGTGGAACCTTAAGATTTTGCATGAAAGGAGGACTAGCAGCCGCGTTGCACGGGAGAATGTGAAAAGGGTTCGTATGTAGTAAAAACCTCAGAAATCCGTACGTTTTCGTCATTTGTTATCGAATCGACTTAAAGCCAGATCGTCACTATGGCCGCTTTTCTCTCTGAAACGGTTACGTTTATCGTCTACAAAGCTATGTCACGTGCTGCGGTATGCGGAGACACTAAAAGCACCATAGTAGAACACAGAAGAAGCTTCTAAGTTGAAGTAATAGCCAGTAAGAAGTAGTACAATTCAAGTTTTAGGCGTCGATTATTCACTTTCTAGCCGGCTTTGGTGGCTTGGACATGACCTAGGACTTTAAGATTTTGCATGAAAGGAGGACTAGCAGCCGCGTTGCACGGGAGAATGTGAAAAGTGTTCATATGTAGTAAAAACCTGAGAAATCCGTCCGTTTTCGTCATTTGTTATCTAATCTACTTAAAGCCAGATCGCCACATTGGCCGCTTTTCTCTCTGAGACGGTTACATTTATCGTCTGCAAAGCTATGTCGCGTGCTGCGGTATGCGGAGACACTAAAAGCACCATAGTAGAACACAGAAGAAGCTTCTAAGTTGAAGCAATAGCCATAGGAAGCAGTACAATTCAAGTTTTAGTTATCGATTATTGTTTTTTAGCGGCTTTGGTGCCTTGGACAAGAGGTGGAACCTTAAGATTTTGCATGAAAGGAGGACTAGCAGCTGCGTTGCACGGGAGAATGTAAAAAGGGTTCATATGTAGTAAAAACCTGAGAAATCCGCCCGTTTTCGTCATTTGTTATCTAATCTACTTAAAGCCAGATCGTCACATTGGCCGCTCTTTTCTCTGAATCGGTTACATTTATCGTCTGCAAAGCTATGTCGCGTGCTGCGGTATGCGGAGACACTAAAAGCACCATAGTTGAACACAGAAGAAGCTTCTAAGTTGAAGCAATAAAAAGTAACAAGTAGTACAATTCAATATTAGTTGTCGATTATTCACTTTTTAGGCGGCTTTATTGGCTTGGACATGACCTAGTACCTTACGATTTTGCATGAACGGAGGACTAGCAGCCGCGTTGCACGGGAGAATGTGAAAAGTGTTCATATGTAGTAAAAACCTGAGAAATTCGTCCCTTTTCGTCATTTGTTATCGAATCGACTTAAAGCCAGATCGTCACATTGACGCTCTTCTCTCTGAGACGGTTACATTTATCGTCTGCAAAGCTATGTCGCGTGCTGCGGTATGCGGAGACACTAAAAGCACTATAGTAGAACACAGAAGAAGCTTCTAGGTTGAAGTAATAGCCAGTAAGAAGTAGTACAATTCAAGTTTTAGGCGTCGATTATTTACTTTTTAGAAAGTTTTGGTGGCTTGGACATGACCTAGGACCTTAAGATTTTGCATGAAAGGAGGACTGGTAGCCGCGTTGCACGGGAGAATGTGAAAGGTGTTCATATGTAGTAAAAACCTGAGAAATCCATCCGTTTTCGTCATTTGTTATCGAATCGACTTAAGCCAGATCGTCACTATGGCCGCCATTCTCTCTGAGACGGTTACATTTATCGTCTGCAAAGCTATGTCGCGTGCTGCGGTATGCGGAGGCACTAAAAGCACCATAGTAGAACACAGAAGAAGCTTCTAAGTTGAAGCAATACCCATAAGAAGCAGTACAATTCAAGTTTTGGTTATCGATTATTGATTTTTAGCCGGCTTTGGTGCCTTGGACATGAGGTGGAACCTTAAGATTTTGCATGAAAGGAGGACTAGCAGCTGCGTTGCACGGGAGAATGTGAAAAGGGTTCATATGTAGAAAAAACCTGAGAAATCCGCCCGTTTTCGTCATTTGTTACCGAATCTACTTAAAGCCAGATCGTCACATTGGCCGCTCTTCTCTCTGAATCGGTTACATTTATCGTCTGCAAAGCTATGTCGCGTGCTGCGGTATGCGGAGACACTAAAAGCACCATAGTAGAACACTGAAGAAGCTTCTAAGTTGAAGCAATAGCCAGTAAGAAGTAGTACAATTCAAGTTTTGGCTATCGATTATTCACATTTTAGCCGGCTTTGGTGGCTTGGACATGACCTAGGACCTTAATATTTTGCGTGAAAGGAGGACTAGCAGCCGCGGTGCACGGGAGAATGTGAAAAATGTTCATATGTAGTAAAAACCTGAGAAATCCGTTCGCTTTCGTCATTTGTTATCGAATCGACTTAAAGCCAGATCGTCACTATGGACGATTTTCTCTCTGAAACGGTTACGTTTGTCGTCTGCAAAGCTATGTCATGTGCTGCGGTATGCGGAGACACTAAAATCACCATAGTACAACACACAAGAAGCTTCTAAGTTGAAGCAATAAAAAGTAACGAGTAGTACAATTCAAGTATTAGTTGTCGATTATTCACTTTTTAGCCGGCTTTATTGGCTTGGGCATGACCTAGTACCTTAAGATTTTGCATGAAAGGAGGATTAGCAGCCGCGTTGCACGGGAGAATGTGAAAAGTGGTCATATCTACTAAAAACCTGAGAAATCTTTCCGTTTTCGTCATTTGTTATCGAATCGACGTAAAGCCAGATCGCCACATTGGCCGCTTTTCTCTCTGAGACGGTTACATTTATCGTCTGCAAAGCTATGTCGCGTGCTGCGGTATGCGGAGACACTAAAAGCACCATAGTAGAACACAGAAGAAGCTTCTAAGTTGAAGCAATAAAAAGTAACGAGTAGTACAATTCAAGTATTAGTTGTCGATTATTCACTTTTTAGCCGGCTTTATTGGCTTGGACATGACCTATTACCTTAAGATTTTGCATGAAAGGAGGACTTGCAGAAGCGTTGCACGGGAGAATGTGAAAAGTGTTCCTATGTACTAAAAACCTGAGAAATCCGTCCGTTTTCGTCATTTGTTATCGAATCGACTTAAAGCCAGATCGTCACATTGGCCGCTTTTCTCTCTGAGACGGTTACATTTATCGTCTGCAAAGCTATGTCGCGTGCTGCGGTATGCGGAGACACTAAAAGCACCATAGTAGAACACAGAAGAAGCTTCTAAGTTGAAGCAATAACCAGTACGAAGTAATACAATTCAAGTTTTAGTTGTCGATTATTCACTTTTTAGCCGGCATTATTGGCATGGACATGACATACTACCTTAAGATTTTGCTTGAAAGGAGGACTAGCAGCCGCGTTGCACGGGAGAATGTGAAAAGTGTTCATATGTACTAAAAACCTGAGAAATCCGTCCGTTTTCGTCATTTGTTATCGAATCGACTTAAAGCCAGATCGTCACATTGGCCGCTTTTCTCTCTGAGACGGTTACATTTATCGTCTGCAAACCTATGTCGCGTGCTGCGGTATGCGGAGACACTAAAAGCACCATAGTCGAACACAGAATAAGCTTCTAAGTTGAAACAATGGCCAGTAAGAAGTAGTACAATTCAAGTCTTGGCTATCGATTATTGATCTTTAGCCGGCTTTGGTGCCTTGGACATGAGGTCGAACCTTAAGATTTTGCTTGAAAGGAGGACTAGCAGCTGCGTTGCACGGGAGAATGTGAAAAGTGTTCCTATGTACTAAAAACCTGAGAAATCCGTCCGTTTTCGTCATTTGTTATCGAATCGACTTAAAGCCAGATCGTCACATTGGCCGCTTTTCTCTCTGAGACCGTTACATTTATCGTCTGCAAAGCTATGTCGCGTGCTGCGGTATGCGGAGACACTAAAAGCAGCATAGTAGAACACAGAAGAAGCTTCTAAGGTGAAGTAATAGCCAGTAAGAAGTAGTACAATTCAAGTTTTAGGCGTCGATTATTCACTTTTTTGCCAGTTTTGGTGGCTTGGACATGACCTAGGACCTTAAGATTTTGCATGAAAGGAGGACTGGTAGCCGCGTTGCACGGGAGAATGTGAAATGTGTTCATATGTAGTAAAAACCTGAGAAATCCGTCCGTTTTCTTCATTTGTTAACGAATCGACTTAAAGCCAGATCGTCACATTGGCCGCTTTTCTCTCTGAGACGGTTACATTTATCGTCTGCAAAGCTATGTCGCGTGCTGTGGTATGCGGAGACACTAAAAGCACCATAGTAGAACACAGAAGAATCTTCTAAAATGAAGTAATAGCCAGTAAGAAGTAGTACAATCAAGTTTTGGGCGTCGATTATTCACTTTTTAGCCGGCTTTGGTGGCTTGGACATGACCTAGGACTTTAAGATTTTGCATGAAAGTAGGACTAGCAGCCGCGTTGCACGGGAGAATGTGAAAAGTGTTCATATGTAGTAAAAATCTGAGAAATCCGTCCGTTTTCGTCATTTGTTATCGAATCGACTTAAAGCCAGATCGTCACATTGGCCGCTTTTCTCTCTGAGACGGTTACATTTATCGTCTGCAAAGCTATGTCGCGTGCTGCGGTATGCGGAGACACTAAAAGCACCATAGTGGAACACAGAATAAGCTTCTAAGTTGAAGCAATGGCCAGTAAGAAGTAGTACAATTCAAGTTTGGCTATCGATTATTGATCTTTAGCCGGCTTTGGTGCCTTGGACATGAGGTCGAACCTTAAGATTTTGCTTGAAAGAAGGACTAGCAGCTGCGTTGCACGGGAGTTTGTGAAAAGTGTTCATATGTAGTAAAAACCTGAGAAATCCGTCCGTTTTCGTCATTTGTTATCGAATCGACTTAAAGCCAGATCGTCACATTGGCCGTTTTTCTCCTTGAGCCGGTTACATTTATCGTCTGCAGAGCTATGTCGCGTGCTGCGGTATGCGGAGACACTAAAAGCACCATAGTAGAACACAGAAGAAGCTTCTATGTTGAAGTAATAGCCATAAGAAGTAGTACAATTCAAGTTTTAGGCGTCGATTATTCACTTTTTAGCCGGCTTTGGTGGCTTGGACATGACCTAGGACCTTATGATTTTGCATGAAAGGAGGACTTGCAGCCGCGTTGCACGGGAGAATGTGAAAAGTGTTCATATGTACTAAAAACCTGAGAAATCCGTCCGTTTTCGTCATTTGTTATCGAATCGACTTAAAGCCAGATCGTCACATTGGCCGCTTTTCTCTCTGAGACGGTTACATTTATCGTCTGCAAAGCTACGTCGCGTGCTGCGGTATGCGGAGACACTAAAAGCACCATAGTAGAACACAGAAGAAGCTTCTAAGTCGAAGTAATAGCCGGTAAGAAGTAGTACAATTCAAGTTTTAGGCGTCGATTATTCACTTTTTAGCCAGTTTTGGTGGCTTGGACATGACCTAGGACCTTAAGATTTTGCATGAAAGGAGGACTAGCAGCCGCGTTGCACGGGAGAATGTGAAAAGTGTTCATATGTAGTAAAAACCTGAGAAATCCGTCCGTTTTCGTCTTTTGTTATCGAATCGACTTAAAGCCAGATCGTCACATTGGCCGCTTTTCTCTCTGAGACGGTTACATTTATCGTCTGCAAAGCTATGTCGCGTGCTGCGGTATGCGGAGACACTAAAAGCAGCATAGTAGAACACAGAAGAAGCTTCTAAGTTGAAGTAATAGCCAGTAAGAATTAGTACAATTCAAGTTTTAGGCGTCGATTATTCACTTTTTAGCCAGTTTGGTGGCTTGGACATGACCTAGGACCTTAAGATTTTGCATGAAAGGTGGACTAGTAGAAGCGTTGCACGGGAGAATGTGAGAGGTGTTCATATGTAGTAAAAACCTGAGAAATCCGTCCGTTTTCGTCATTTGTTATCGAATCGACTTAAAGCCAGATCGTCACATTGGCCGCTTTTCTCTCTGAGACAGTTACATTTATCGTCTGCAAAGCTATGTCGCGTGCTGCGGTATGCGGAGACCTTAAAAGCACCATAGTAGAACACAGAATAAGCTTCTAAGTTGAAGCAATGGTCAGTAAGAAGTAGTACAATTCATGTTTTGGTTATCGATTATTGATTTTTAGCCGGCTTTGGTGCCTTGGACATGAGGTCGAACCTTAAGATTTTGCATGAAAGGAGGACTAGCAGCTGCGTTGCACGGGAGATTGTGAAAAGGGTTCATATGTAGTAAAAACCTGAGAAATCCGTCCGTTTTCTTCATTTGTTATCGAATCTACTTAAAGCCAGATCGTCACATTGGCCGCTTTTCCCTCTGAAACGGTTACGTTTATCGTCTGCAAAGCTATCTCACGTGCTGCGGTATGCGGAGACACTAAAAGCACCATAGTAGAACACAGAAGAAGCTTCTAAGTTGAAGCAATAAAAAGTACAAGTAGTACAATTCAAGTATTAGTTGTCGATTATTCGCTTTTTAGCCGGCTTTATTGGCTTGGACATGACCTAGTACCTAAAGATTTTGCATGAAAGGAGGACTTGCAGCTGCGTTGCACGGGAGAATGTGAAAAGTGTTCATATGTAGCAAAAACCTGAGAAATCCGTCCGTTTTCGTCTTTTGTTATCGAATCGACTTAAAGCCAGATCGTCACATTGGCCGTTTTTCTCTCTGAGACGGTTACATTTATCGTCTGCAAAGCTATGTCGCGTGCTGCGGTATGCGGAGACACTAAAAGCACCATAGTAGAACACAGAAGAAGCTTCTAAGTTGAAGTAATAGCCAGTAAGAATTAGTACAATTCAAGTTTTAGGCGTCGATTATTCACTTTTTAGCCAGTTTGGTGGCTTGGACATGACCTAGGACCTTAAGATTTTGCATGAAAGGAGGACTAGTAGAAGCGTTGCACGGGAGAATGTGAGAGGTGTTCATATGTAGTAAAAACCTGAGAAATCCGTCCGTTTTCGTCATTTGTTATCGAATCGACTTAAAGCCAGATCGTCACATTGGCCGCTTTTCTCTCTGAGACGGTTACATTTATCGTCTGCAAAGCTATGTCGCGTGCTGCGGTATGCGGTGACACTAAAAGCACCATAGTAGAACACAGAAGAAGCTTCTATGTTGTAGTAATAGCCAGTAAGAAGTAGTACAATTCAAGTTTTAGGCGTCGATTATTCACTTTTTAGCCGTCTTTGGTGGCTTGGACATGACCTAGGACCTTAAGATTTTGCATGAAAGGAGGACTAGCAGCCGCGTTGCACGGGAGAATGTGAAAAGTGTTCATATGTAGTAAAAACCTGAGAAATCCTTCCGTTTTCGTCATTTGTTATAGAATCGACTTAAAGCCAGATCGTCACATTCGCCGCTTTTCTCTCTGAGACGGTTACATTTATCGTCTGCAAAGCTATGTCGCGTGCTGCGGTATGCGGAGACCTTAAAAGCACCATAGTATTACACAGAAGAAGCTTCTAAGCTGAAGCAATAGCCATAAGAAGCAGTACAATTCAAGTTTTGGTTATCGATTATTCACTTTTTAGGCGGCTTTGGTGCCTTGGACAATGGGTGGAACCATATGATTTTGCATGGAAGGAGGACTAGCAGCCGCGTTGCACGGGAAAATTTGAAAGGCGTTCATATGTAGTAAAAACTTGAGAAATCCGCCCGTTTTCGTCAATTGTTATCGAATCTACTTAAAGCCATATCGTCACGTTGGCCGCTCTTCTCTCTGAATCGGTTACATTTATCGTCTTCAAAGCTATGTCGCGTGCTGCGGTATGCGGAGATACTAAAAGCACCATAGTAGAACACAGAAGAAGCTTCTAAGTTGAAGCAATAGCCAGTAAGAAGTAGTACAATTCAAGTTTTAGTTGTCGATTATTCACATTTTAGCCGGCTTTGGTGGCTTGGACATGACCTGGGACCTTAATATTTTGCATGAAAGGAGGACTAGCAGCCGCGGTGCACGGGAGAATGTGAAAAGTGTTCATATGTAGTAAAAACCTGAGAAATCCGTCCGTTTTCGTCATTTGTTATCGAATCGACTTAAAGCCAGATCGTCACATTGGCCGCTTTTCTCTCTGAGACGGTTACGTTTATCGTCTGCAAAACTATGTCACGTGCTGCGGTATGCGGAGACACTAAAAGCACCATAGTAGAACACAGAAGAAGCTTCTAATTTGAAGCAATAGCCAGTAAGAAGTAGTACAATTCAAGTTTTAGTTGTCGATTATTCACTTTTTAGCCAGTTTTGGTGGCTTGGACATGACCTAGGACCTTAAGATTTTGCATGAAAGGAGGACTAGTAGAAGCGTTGCACGGGAGAATGTGAGAGGTGTTCATATGTAGTAAAAACCTGAGAAATCCTTCCGTTTTCGTCATTTGTTATAGAATCGACTTAAAGCCAGATCGTCACATTCGCCGCTTTTCTCTCTGAGACGGTTACATTTATCGTCTGCAAAGCTATGTCGCGTGCTGCGGTATGCGGAGACACTAAAAGCAGCATAGTAGAACACAGAAGAAGCTTCTAAGTTGAAGTAATAGCCAGTAAGAATTAGTACAATTCAAGTTTTAGGCGTCGATTATTCACTTTTTAGCCAGTTTGGTGGCTTGGACATGACCTAGGACCTTAAGATTTTGCATGAAAGGAGGACTAGTAGAAGCGTTGCACGGGAGAATGTGAGAGGTGTTCATATGTAGTAAAAACCTGAGAAATCCGTCCGTTTTCGTCATTTGTTATCGAATCGACTTAAAGCCAGATCGTCACATTGGCCGCTTTTCTCTCTGAGACGGTTACATTTATCGTCTGCAAAGCTATGTCGCGTGCTGCGGTATGCGGAGACACTAAAAGCACCATAGTGGAACACAGAATAAGCTTCTAAGTTGAAGCAATGGCCAGTAAGAAGTAGTACAATTCAAGTTTGGCTATCGATTATTGATCTTTAGCCGGCTTTGGTGCCTTGGACATGAGGTCGAACCTTAAGATTTTGCTTGAAAGAAGGACTAGCAGCTGCGTTGCACGGGAGTATGTGAAAAGGGTTCATATGTTGTAAGAACCTGAGAAATCCGTCCGTTTTCGTCATTTGTTATCGAATCGACTTAAAGCCAGATCGTCACTATGGCCGCTTTTCTCTCTGAAATGGTTACGTTTATCGTCTGCAAAGCTATGTCACGTGCTGCGGTATGCGGAGACACTAAAAACACCATAGTAGAACACAGAAGAAGCTTCTAAGTTGAAGCAATAAAAAGTAACAAGTAGTACAATTCAAGTATTAGTTGTCGATTATTTACTTTTTAGCCGGCTTTATTGGCTTGGACATGACCTAGTACCTAAAGATTTTGCATGAAAGGAGGACTTGCAGCCGCGTTGCACGGGAGAATGTGAAAAGTGTTCATATGTACTAAAAACCTAAGAAATCCGTCCGTTTTCGTCATTTGTTATCGAATCGACTTAAAGCCAGATCGTCACATTGGCCGCTTTTCTCTCTGAGCCGGTTACATTTATCGTCTGCAAAGCTATGTCGCGTGCTGCGGTATGCGGAGACACTAAAAGCACCATAGTAGAACACAGAAGAAGCTTCTAAGTTGAAGTAATAGCCAGTAAGAAGTAGTACAATTCAAGTTTTAGGCGTCGATTATTCACTTTTTAGCCAGTTTTGGTGGCTTGGACATGACCTAGGACCTTAAGATTTTGCATGAAAGGAGGACTGGTAGCCGCGTTGCACGGGAGAATGTGAAAGGTGTTCATATGTAGTAAAAACCTGAGAAATCCGTCCGTTTTCGTCATTTGTTATCGAATCGACTTAAAGCCAGATCGTCACATTGGCCGCTTTTCACTCTGAAATGGTTACCTTTATCGTCTGCAAGGCTATGTCACGTGCTGCGGTATGCGGAGACACTAAAAGCACCATAGTAGAACACAGAAGAAGCTTCTAAGTTGAAGTAATAGCCAGTAAGAAGTAGTACAATTCAAGTTTTAGGCGTCGATTATTCACTTTTTAGCCAGTTTTGGTGGCTTGGACATGACCTAGGACCTTAAGATTTTGCATGAAAGGAGGACTGGTAGCCGCGTTGCACGGGAGAATGTGAAAGGTGTTCATATGTAGTAAGAACCTGTGATATCCGTCCGTTTTCGTCAATTGTTAACGAATCGACTTAAAGCCAGATCGTCACATTGGCCGCTTTTCTCTCTGAGACGGTTACATTTATCGTCTGCAAACCTATGTCGCGTGCTGTGGTATGCGGAGACACTAAAAGCACCATAGTAGAACACAGAAGAAGCTTCTAAAATGAAGTAATAGCCAGTAAGAAGTAGTACAATTCAAGTTTTAGGCGTCGATTATTCACTCTTTAGCCGGCTTTGGTGGCTTGGACATGACCTAGGACTTTAAGATTTTGCATGAAAGTAGGACTAGCAGCCGCGTTGCACGGGAGAATGTGAAAAGTGTTCATATGTAGTAAAAAGCTGAGAAATCCGTCCGTTTTCGTCATTTGTTATCGAATCGACTTAAAGCCAGATCATCACATTGGCCGCTTTTCTCTCTGAGACGGTTACATTTATCGTCTGCAAAGCTATGTCGCGTGCTGCGGTATGCTGAGACACTAAAAGCACCATAGTGGAACACAGAATAAGCTTCTAAGTTGAAGCAATGGCCAGTAAGAAGTAGTACAATTCAAGTTTTGGCTCTCGATTATTGATCTTTAGCCGGCTTTGGTGCCTTGGACATGAGGTCGAACCTCAAGATTTTGCTTGAAAGAAGGACTAGTAGCTGCGTTGCACGGGAGTATGTGAAAAGGGTTCATATGTAGTAAAAACCTGAGAAATCCGTCCGTTTTCGTCATTTGTTATCGAATCGACTTAAAGCCAGATCGTCACTATGGCCGCTTTTCTCTCTGAAATGGTTACGTTTATCGTCTGCAAAGCTATGTCACGTGCTGCGGTATGCGGAGACACTAAAAGCACCATAGTAGAACACAGAAGAAGTTTCTAAGTTGAAGCAATAAAAAGTACAAGTAGTACAATTCAAGTAATAGTTGTCGATTATTCGCTTTTTAGCCGGCTTTATTGGCTTGGACATGACCTAGTACCTAAAGATTTTGCATGAAAGGAGGACTTGCAGCTGCGTTGCACGGGAGAATGTGAAAAGTGTTCATATGTAGCAAAAACCTGAGAAATCCGTCCGTTTTCGTCATTTGTTATCGAATCGACTTAAAGCCAGATCGTCACATTGGCCGCTTTTCTCTCTGAGACGGTTACATTTATCGTCTGCAAAGCTACGTCGCGTGCTGCGGTATGCGGAGACACTAAAAGCACCATAGTAGAACACAGAAGAAGCTTCTAAGTTGAAGTAATAGCCGGTAAGAAGTAGTACAATTCAAGTTTTAGGCGTCGATTATTCACTTTTTAGCCAGTTTTGGTGGCTTGGACATGACCTAGGACCTTAAGATTTTGCATGAAAGGAGGACTAGCAGCCGAGATGCACGGGAGAATGTGAAAAGTGTTCATATGTAGTAAAAACCTGAGAAATCCGTCCGTTTTCGTCTTTTGTTATCGAATCGACTTAAAGCCAGATCGTCACATTGGCCGTTTTTCTCTCTGAGACGGTTACATTTATCGTCTGCAAAGCTATGTCGCGTGCTGCGGTATGCGGAGACACTAAAAGCAGCATAGTAGAACACAGAAGAAGCTTCTAAGTTGAAGTAATAGCCAGTAAGAATTAGTACAATTCAAGTTTTAGGCGTCGATTATTCACTTTTTAGCCAGTTTGGTGGCTTGGACATGACCTAGGACCTTAAGATTTTGCATGAAAGGAGGACTAGTAGAAGCGTTGCACGGGAGAATGTGAGAGGTGTTCATATGTAGTAAAAACCTGAGAAATCCGTCCGTTTTCGTCATTTGTTATCGAATCGACTTAAAGCCAGATCGTCACATTGGCCGCTTTTCTCTCTGAGACGGTTACATTTATCGTCTGCAAAGCTATGTCGCGTGCTGCGGTATGCGGTGACACTAAAAGCACCATAGTAGAACACAGAAGAAGCTTCTATGTTGTAGTAATAGCCAGTAAGAAGTAGTACAATTCAAGTTTTAGGCGTCGATTATTCACTTTTTAGCCGTCTTTGGTGGCTTGGACATGACCTAGGACCTTAAGATTTTGCATGAAAGGAGGACTAGCAGCCGCGTTGCACGGGAGAATGTGAAAAGTGTTCATATGTAGTAAAAACCTGAGAAATCCTTCCGTTTTCGTCATTTGTTATAGAATCGACTTAAAGCCAGATCGTCACATTCGCCGCTTTTCTCTCTGAGACGGTTACATTTATCGTCTGCAAAGCTATGTCGCGTGCTGCGGTATGCGGAGACCTTAAAAGCACCATAGTATTACACAGAAGAAGCTTCTAAGCTGAAGCAATAGCCATAAGAAGCAGTACAATTCTCGTTTTGGTTATCGATTATTCACTTTTTAGGCGGCTTTGGTGCCTTGGACAATGGGTGGAACCATATGATTTTGCATGGAAGGAGGACTAGCAGCCGCGTTGCACGGGAAAATGTGAAAAGCGTTCATATGTAGTAAAAACTTGAGAAATCCGCCCGTTTTCGTCAATTGTTATCGAATCTACTTAAAGCCATATCGTCACATTGGCCGCTCTTCTCTCTGAATCGGTTACATTTATCGTCTTCAAAGCTATGTCGCGTGCTGCGGTATGCGGAGATACTAAAAGCACCATAGTAGAACACAGAAGAAGCTTCTAAGTTGAAGCAATAGCCAGTAAGAAGTAGTACAATTCAAGTTTTAGTTGTCGATTATTCACATTTTAGCCGGCTTTGGTGGCTTGGACATGACCTGGGGCCTTAATATTTTGCATGAAAGGAGGACTAGTAGCCGCGGTGCACGGGAGAATGTGAAAAGTGTTCATATGTAGTAAAAACCTGAGAAATCCGTCCGTTTTCGTCATTTGTTATCGAATCGACTTAAAGCCAGATCGTCACATTGGCCGCTTTTCTCTCTGAGACGGTTACGTTTATCGTCTGCAAAACTATGTCACGTGCTGCGGTATGCGGAGACACTAAAAGCACCATAGTAGAACACAGAAGAAGCTTCTAATTTGAAGCAATAGCCAGTAAGAAGTAGTACAATTCAAGTTTTAGTTGTCGATTATTCACTTTTTAGCCAGTTTTGGTGGCTTGGACATGACCTAGGACCTTAAGATTTTGCATGAAAGGAGGACTAGTAGAAGCGTTGCACGGGAGAATGTGAGAGGTGTTCATATGTAGTAAAAACCTGAGAAATCCTTCCGTTTTCGTCATTTGTTATAGAATCGACTTAAAGCCAGATCGTCACATTCGCCGCTTTTCTCTCTGAGACGGTTACATTTATCGTCTGCAAAGCTATGTCGCGTGCTGCGGTATGCGGAGACCTTAAAAGCACCATAGTAGAACACAGAATAAGCTTCTAAGTTGAAGCAATGGTCAGTAAGAAGTAGTACAATTCATGTTTTGGTTATCGATTATTGATTTTTAGCCGGCTTTGGTGCCTTGGACATGAGGTCGAACCTTAAGATTTTGCATGAAAGGAGGACTAGCAGCTGCGTTGCACGGGAGATTGTGAAAAGGGTTCATATGTAGTAAAAACCTGAGAAATCCGTCCGTTTTCGTCATTTGTTATCGAATCGACTTAAAGCCAGATCGTCACATTGGCCGCTTTTCTCTCTGAGACGGTTACATTTATCGTCTGCAAAGCTATGTCGCGTGCTGCGGTATGCGGAGACACTAAAAGCACCATAGTATTACACAGAAGAAGCTTCTAAGCTGAAGCAATAGCCATAAGAAGCAGTACAATTCAAGTTTTGGTTATCGATTATTCAATTTTTAGGCGGCTTTATTGGCTTGGACATGACCTAGTACCTTAAGATTTTGCATGAAAGGAGGATTAGCAGCCGCGTTGCACGGGAGAATGTGAAAAGTGTTCATATGTACTAAAAACCTGAGAAATCCGTCCGTTTTCGTCATTTGTTATCGATTCGACTTAAAGCCAGATCGTCACATTGGCCGCTTTTCTCTCTGAGACGGTTACATTTATCGTCTGCAAAGCTACGTCGCGTGCTGCGGTATGCGGAGACACTAAAAGCACCATAGTAGAACACAGAAGAAGCTTCTAAGTTGAAGTAATAGCCGGTAAGAAGTAGTACAATTCAAGTTTTAGGCGTCGATTATTCACTTTTTAGCCAGTTTTGGTGGCTTGGGCATGACCTAGGACCTTAAGAGTTTGCATGAATGGAGGACTAGCAGCCGCGTTGCACGGGAGAATGTGAAAAGTGTTCATATGTAGTAAAAACCTGAGAAATCCGTCCGTTTTCGTCTTTTGTTATCGAATCGACTTAAAGCCAGATCGTCACATTGGCCGCTTTTCTCTCTGAGACGGTTACATTTGTCGTCTGCAAAGCTATGTCGCGTGCTGCGGTATGCGGAGACACTAAAAGCAGCATAGTAGAACACAGAAGAAGCTTCTAAGTTGAAGTAATATCCAGTAAGAATTAGTACAATTCAAGTTTTAGGCGTCGATTATTCACTTTTTAGCCAGTTTGGTGGCTTGGACATGACCTAGGACCTTAAGATTTTGCATGAAAGGAGGACTAGTAGAAGCGTTGCACGGGAGAATGTGAGAGGTGTTCATATGTAGTAAAAACCTGAGAAATCCGTCCGTTTTCGTCATTTGTTATCGAATCGACTTAAAGCCAGATCGTCACATTGGCCGCTTTTCTCTCTGAGACGGTTACATTTATCGTCTGCAAAGCTATGTCGCGTGCTGCGGTATGCGGTGACACTAAAAGCACCATAGTAGAACACAGAAGAAGCTTCTATGTTGTAGTAATAGCCAGTAAGAAGTAGTACAATTCAAGTTTTAGGCGTCGATTATTCACTTTTTAGCCGTCTTTGGTGGCTTGGACATGACCTAGGACCTTAAGATTATGCATGAAAGGAGGACTAGCAGCCGCGTTGCACGGGAGAATGTGAAAAGTGTTCATATGTAGTAAAAACCTGAGAAATCCTTCCGTTTTCGTCATTTGTTATAGAATCGACTTAAAGCCAGATCGTCACATTCGCCGCTTTTCTCTCTGAGACGGTTACATTTATCGTCTGCAAAGCTATGTCGCGTGCTGCGGTATGCGGAGACCTTAAAAGCACCATAGTAGAACACAGAATAAGCTTCTAAGTTGAAGCAATGGTCAGTAAGAAGTAGTACAATTCATGTTTGTTTATCGATTATTGATTTTTAGCCGGCTTTGGTGCCTTGGACATGAGGTCGAACCTTAAGATTTTGCATGAAAGGAGGACTAGCAGCTGCGTTGCACGGGAGATTGTGAAAAGGGTTCATATGTAGTAAAAACCTGAGAAATCCGTCCGTTTTCGTCATTTGTTATCGAATCGACTTAAAGCCAGATCGTCACATTGGCCGCTTTTCTCTCTGAGACGGTTACATTTATCGTCTGCAAAGCTATGTCGCGTGCTGCGGTATGCGGAGACACTAAAAGCACCATAGTATTACACAGAAGAAGCTTCTAAGCTGAAGCAATAGCCATAAGAAGCAGTACAATTCAAGTTTTGGTTATCGATTATTCACTTTTTAGGCGGCTTTATTGGCTTGGACATGACCTAGTACCTTAAGATTTTGCATGAAAGGAGGATTAGCAGCCGCGTTGCACGGGAGAATGTGAAAAGTGTTCATATGTACTAAAAACCTGAGAAATCCGTCCGTTTTCGTCATTTGTTATCGATTCGACTTAAAGCCAGATCGTCACATTGGCCGCTTTTCTCTCTGAGCCGGTTACATTTATCGTCTGCAAAGCTATGTCGCGTGCTGCGGTATGCGGAGACACTAAAAGCACCATAGTAGAACACAGAAGAAGCTTCTAAGTTGAAGTAATAGCCAGTAAGAAGTAGTACAATTCAAGTTTTAGGCGTCGATTATTCACTTTTTAGCCAGTTTTGGTGGCTTGGACATAACCTAGGACCTTAAGATTTTGCATGAAAGGAGGACTGGTAGCCGCGTTGCACGGGAGAATGTGAAAGGTGTTCATATGTAGTAAAAACCTGAGAAATCCTTCCGTTTTCGTCATTTGTTATCGAATCGACTTAAAGCCAGATCGTCACATTGGCCGCTTTTCTCTCTGAAATGGTTACGTTTATCGTCTGCAAGGCTATGTCACGTGCTGCGGTATGCGGAGACACTAAAAGCACCATAGTAGAACACAGAAGAAGCTTCTAAGTTGAAGCAATAAAAAGTAACGAGTAGTATAATTCAAGTATTAGTTGTCGATTATTCACTTTTTAGCCGGCTTTATTGGCTTGGACATGACCTAGTACCTTAAGATTTTGCATGAAAGGAGGATTAGCAGCCGCGTTGCACGGGAGAATGTGAAAAGTGTTCATATGTACTAAAAACCTGAGAAATCCGTCCGTTTTCGTCATTTGTTATCGATTCGACTTAAAGCCAGATCGCCACATTGGCCGCTTTTATCTCTGAGACGGTTACATTTATCGTCTGCAAAGCTATGTCGCGTGCTGCGGTATGCGGAGACACTAAAAGCACCATAGTAGAACACAGAAGAAGCTTCTAAGTTGAAGCAATAAAAAGTAACGAGTAGTATAATTCAAGTATTAGTTGTCGATTATTCACTTTTTAGCCGGCTTTATTGGCTTGGACATGACCTAGTACCTTAAGATTTTGCATGAAAGGAGGATTAGCAGCCGCGTTGCACGGGAGAATGTGAAAAGTGTTCATATGTACTAAAAACCTGAGAAATCCGTCCGTTTTCGTCATTTGTTATCGATTCGACTTAAAGCCAGATCGCCACATTGGCCGCTTTTATCTCTGAGACGGTTACATTTATCGTCTGCAAAGCTATGTCGCGTGCTGCGGTATGCGGAGACACTAAAAGCACCATAGTAGAACACAGAAGAAGCTTCTAAGTTGAAGCAATAACCAGTACGAAGTAGAACAATACAAGTATTAGTTGTCGATTATTCACTTTTTAGCCGGCTTTATTGGCTTGGACATGACCTAGTACCTTAAGATTTTGCTTGAAAGGAGGACTAGCAGCCGCGTTGCACGGGAGAATGTGAAAAGTGTTCATATGTACTAAAAACCTGAGAAATCCGTCCGTTTTCGTCATTTGTTATCGAATCGACTTAAAGCCAGATCGTCACATTGGCCGCTTTTCTCTCTGAGACGGTTACATTTATCGTCTGCAAAGCTATGTCGCGTGCTGCGGTATGCGGAGACACTAAAAGCACCATAGTGGAACACAGAGCAAGCTTCTATGTTGAAACAATGGCCAGTAAGAAGTAGTACAATTCAAGTCTTGGCTATCGATTATTGATCTTTAGCCGGCTTTGGTGCCTTGGACATGAGGTCGAACCTGAAGATTTTGCTTGAAAGGAGGACTAGCAGCTGCGTTGCACGGGAGAATGTCAAAAGGGTTCATATGTAGTAAAAACTTGAGAAATCCGTCCGTTTTCGTCATTTGTTATCGAATCGACTTAAAGCCAGATCGTCACTATGGCCGCTTTTCTCTCTGAAATGGTTACGTTTATCGTCTGCAAGGCTATGTCGCGTGCTGCGGTATGCGGAGACACTAAAAGCAGCATAGTAGAACACAGAAGAAGCTTCTAAGTTGAAGTAATAGCCAGTAAGAAGTAGTACAATTCAAGTTTTAGGCGTCGATTATTCACTTTTTAGCCAGTTTTGGTGGCTTGGACATGACCTAGGACCTTAAGATTTTGAATGAAAGGAGGACTGGTAGCCGCGTTGCACGGGAGAATGTGAAAGGTGTTCTTAAGTAGTAAGAACCTGTGATATCCGTCCGTTTTCGTCAATTGTTAACGAATCGACTTAAAGCCAGATCGCCACATTGGCCGCTTTTCTCTCTGAGACGGTTACATTTATCGTCTGCAAAGCTATGTCGCGTGCTGCGGTATGCGGAGACACTAAAAGCACCATAGTGGAACACAGAATAAGCTTCTAAGTTGAAGCAATGGCCAGTAAGAAGTAGTACAATTCAAGTTTTGGCTCTCGATTATTGATCTTTAGCCGGCTTTGGTGCCTTGGACATGAGGTCGAACCTCAATATTTTGCTTGAAAGAAGGACTAGTAGCTGCGTTGCACGGGAGTATGTGAAAAGGGTTCATATGTAGTAAAAACCTGAGAAAACCGTCCGTTTTCGTCATTTGTTATCGAATCGACTTAAAGCCAGATCGTCACTATGGCCGCTTTTCTCTCTGAAATGGTTACGTTTATCGTCTGCAAAGCTATGTCACGTGCTGCGGTATGCGGAGACACTAAAAGCACCATAGTAGAACACAGAAGAAGCTTCTAAGTTGAAGCAATAAAAAGTAACAAGTAGTACAATTCAAGTATTAGTTGCCGATTATTCACTTTTTAGCCGGCTTTATTGGCTTGGACATGACCTAGTACCTAAAGATTTTGCATGAAAGGAGGACTTGCAGCTGCGTTGCACGGGAGAATGTGAAAAGTGTTCATATGTAGCAAAAACCTGAGAAATCCGTCCGTTTTCGTCATTTGTTATCGAATCGACTTAAAGCCAGATCGTCACATTGGCCGCTTTTCTTTCTGAGACGGTTACATTTATCGTCTGCAAAGCTACGTCGCGTGCTGCGGTATGCGGAGACACTAAAAGCACCATAGTAGAACACAGAAGAAGCTTCTAAGTTGAAGTAATAGCCGGTAAGAAGTAGTACAATTCAAGTTTTAGGCGTCGATTATTCACTTTTTAGCCAGTTTTGGTGGCTTGGACATGACCTAGGACCTTAAGATTTTGCATGAAAGGAGGACTAGCAGCCGAGATGCACGGGAGAATGTGAAAAGTGTTCATATGTAGTAAAAACCTGAGAAATCCGTCCGTTTTCGTCTTTTGTTATCGAATCGACTTAAAGCCAGATCGTCACATTGGCCGTTTTTCTCTCTGAGACGGTTACATTTATCGTCTGCAAAGCTATGTCGCGTGCTGCGGTATGCGGAGACACTAAAAGCAGCATAGTAGAACACAGAAGAAGCTTCTAAGTTGAAGTAATAGCCAGTAAGAATTAGTACAATTCAAGTTTTAGGCGTCGATTATTCACTTTTAGCCAGTTTGGTGGCTTGGACATGACCTAGGACCTTAAGATTTTGCATGAAAGGAGGACTAGAAGAAGCGTTGCACGGGAGAATGTGAAAAGTGTTCATATGTAGTAAAAACCTGAGAAATCCGTCCGTTTTCGTCTTTTGTTATCGAATCGACTTAAAGCCAGATCGTCACATTGGCCGTTTTTCTCTTTGAGACGGTTACATTTATCGTCTGCAAAGCTATGTCGCGTGCTGCGGTATGCGGAGACACTAAAAGCACCATAGTAGAACACAGAAGAAGCTTCTAAGTTGAAGTAATAGCCAGTAAGAATTAGTACAATTCAAGTTTTAGGCGTCGATTATTCACTTTTTAGCCAGTTTGGTGGCTTGGACATGACCTAGGACCTTAAGATTTTGCATGAAAGGAGGACTAGTAGAAGCGTTGCACGGGAGAATGTGAGAGGTGTTCATATGTAGTAAAAACCTGAGAAATCCTTCCGTTTTCGTCATTTGTTATAGAATCGACTTAAAGCCAGATCGTCACATTCGCCGCTTTTCTCTCTGAGACGGTTACATTTATCGTCTGCAAAGCTATGTCGCGTGCTGCGGTATGCGGAGACCTTAAAAGCACCATAGTATTACACAGAAGAAGCTTCTAAGCTGAAGCAATAGCCATAAGAAGCAGTACAATTCAAGTTTTGGTTATCGATTATTCACTTTTTAGGCGGCTTTGGTGCCTTGGGCAATGGGTGGAACCATATGATTTTGCATGAAAGGAGGACTAGCAGCCGCGTTGCACGGGAAAATGTGAAAAGCGTTCATATGTAGTAAAAACCTGAGAAATCCGCCCGTTTTCGTCAATTGTTATCGAATCTACTTAAAGCCAGATCGTCACATTGGCCGCTCTTCTCTCTGAGACGGTTACATTTATCGTCTGCAAAGCTACGTCGCGTGCTGCGGTATGCGGAGACACTAAAAGCACCATAGTAGAACACAGAAGAAGCTTCTAAGTTGAAGTAATAGCCGGTAAGAAGTAGTACAATTCAAGTTTTAGGCGTCGATTATTCACTTTTTAGCCAGTTTTGGTGGCTTGGGCATGACCTAGGACCTTAAGATTTTGCATGAATGGAGGACTAGCAGCCGCGTTGCACGGGAGAATGTGAAAAGTGTTCATATGTAGTAAAAACCTGAGAAATCCGTCCGTTTTCGTCTTTTGTTATCGAATCGACTTAAAGCCAGATCGTCACATTGGCCGCTTTTCTCTCTGAGACGGTTACATTTATCGTCTGCAAAGCTATGCCGCGTGCTGCGGTATGCGGAGACACTAAAAGCAGCATAGTAGAACACAGAAGAAGCTTCTAAGTTGAAGTAATAGCCAGTAAGAATTAGTACAATTCAAGTTTTAGGCGTCGATTATTCACTTTTTAGCCAGTTTGGTGGCTTGGACATGACCTAGGACCTTAAGATTTTGCATGAAAGGAGGACTAGTAGAAGCGTTGCACGGGAGAATGTGAGAGGTGTTCATATGTAGTAAAAACCTGAGAAATCCCTCCGTTTTCGTCATTTGTTATCGAATCGACTTAAAGCCAGATCGTCACATTGGCCGCTTTTCTCTCTGAGACGGTTACATTTATCGTCTGCAAAGCTATGTCGCGTGCTGCGGTATGCGGTGACACTAAAACCACCATAGTAGAACACAGAAGAAGCTTCTATGTTGTAGTAATAGCCAGTAAGAAGTAGTACAATTCAAGTTTTAGGCGTCGATTATTCACTTTTTAGCCGTCTTTGGTGGCTTGGACATGACCTAGGACCTTAAGATTTTGCATGAAAGGAGGACTAGCAGCCGCGTTGCACGGGAGAATGTGAAAAGTGTTAAGATGTAGTAAAAACCTGAGAGATCCTTCCGTTTTCGTCATTTGTTATAGAATCGACTTAAAGCCAGATCGTCACATTCGCCGCTTTTCTCTCTGAGACGGTTACATTTATCGTCTGCAAAGCTATGTCGCGTGCTGCGGTATGCGGAGACCTTAAAAGCACCATAGTAGAACACAGAATAAGCTTCTAAGTTGAAGCAATGGTCAGTAAGAAGTAGTACAATTCATGTTTTGGTTATCGATTATTGATTTTTAGCCGGCTTTGGTGCCTTGGACATGAGGTCGAACCTTAAGATTTTGCATGAAAGGAGGACTAGCAGCTGCGTTGCACGGGAGATTGTGAAAAGGGTTCATATGTAGTAAAAACCTGAGAAATCCGTCCGTTTTCGTCATTTGTTATCGAATCGACTTAAAGCCAGATCGTCACATTGGCCGCTTTTCTCTCTGAGACGGTTACATTTATCGTCTGCAAAGCTATGTCGCGTGCTGCGGTATGCGGAGACACTAAAAGCACCATAGTATTACACAGAAGAAGCTTCTAAGCTGAAGCAATAGCCATAAGAAGCAGTACAATTCAAGTTTTGGTTATCGATTATTCACTTTTTAGGCGGCTTTGGTGCCTTGGACAATGGGTGGAACCATATGATTTTGCATGAAAGGAGGACTAGCAGCCGCGTTGCACGGGAAAATGTGAAAAGCGTTCATATGTAGTAAAAACCTGAGAAATCCGCCAGTTTTCGTCAATTGTTATCGAATCTACTTAAAGCCAGATCGTCACATTGGCCGCTCTTCTCTCTGAATCGGTTACATTTATCGTCTGCAAAGCTATGTCGCGTGCTGCGGTATGCGGAGATACTAAAAGCACCATAGTAGAACACAGAAAAAGCTTCTAAGTTGAAGCAATAGCCATAAGAAGTAGTACAATTCAAGTTTTAGGCGTCGATTATTCACTTTTTAGCCGGCTTTGGTGGCTTGGACATGACCTGGGCCCTTAATATTTTGCATGAAAGGAGGACTAGCAGCCGCGGTGCACGGGAGAATGTGAAAAGTGTTCATATGTAGTAAAAACCTGAGAAATCCGTCCGTTTTCGTCATTTGTTATCGAATCGACTTAAAACCAGATCGTCACTATTGCCGCTTTTCTCTCTGAGACGGTTACGTTTATCGTCTGCAAAACTATGTCACGTGCTGCGGTATGCGGAGACACTAAAAGCACCATAGTAGAACACAGAAGAAGCTTCTAAGTTGAAGCAATAGCCCTAAGAAGCAGTACAATTTAAGTTTTGGTTATCGATTATTGTTTTTTAGCGGCTTTGGTGCCTTGGACAAGAGGTGGAACCTTAAGATTTTGCATGAAAGGAGGACTAGCAACTGCGTTGCACGGGAGAATGTGAAAAGTGTTCATATGTAGTAAATACCTGAGAAATCCGTCCGTTTTCGTCATTTGTTATCGAATCGACTTAAAGCCAGATCGTCACATTGGCCGCTTTTCTCTCTGAGACGGTTACATTTATCGTTTGCAAAGCTATGTCGCGTGCTGCGGTATGCAGAGACACTAAAAGCACCATAGTAGAACACAGAAGAAGCTTCTATGTTGAAGTAATAGCCATAAGAAGTAGTACAATTCAAGTTTTAGGCGTCGATTATTCACTTTTTAGCCGGCTTTGGTGGCTTGGACATGACCTAGGACCTTAAGATTTTGCATGAAAGGAGGACTTGCAGCCGCGTTGCACGGGAGAATGTGAAAAGTGTTCATATGTACTAAAAACCTGAGAAATCCGTCCGTTTTCGTCATTTGTTATCGAATCGACTTAAAGCCAGATCGTCACATAGGCCGCTTTTCTCTCTGAGACGGTTACATTTATCGTCTGCAAAGCTACGTCGCGTGCTGCGGTATGCGGAGACACTAAAAGCACCATAGTAGAACACAGAAGAAGCTTCTAAGTTGAAGTAATAGCCGGTAAGAAGTAGTACAATTCAAGTTTTAGGCGTCGATTATTCACTTTTTAGCCAGTTTTGGTGGCTTGGACATGACCTAGGACCTTAAGATTTTGCATGAATGGAGGACTAGCAGCCGCGTTGCACGGGAGAATGTGAAAAGTGTTCATATGTAGTAAAAACCTGAGAAATCCGTCCGTTTTCGTCTTTTGTTATCGAATCGACTTAACGCCATATCGTCACATTGGCCGCTTTTCTCTCTGAGACGGTTACATTTATCGTCTGCAAAGCTATGTCGCGTGCTGCGGTATGCGGTGACACTAAAAGCACCATAGTAGAACACAGAAGAAGCTTCTATGTTGTAGAAATAGCCAGTAAGAAGTAGTACAATTCAAGTTTTAGGCGTCGATTATTCACTTTTTAGCCGTCTTTGGTGGCTTGGACATGACCTAGGACCTTAAGATTTTGCATGAAAGGAGGACTAGCAGCCGCGTTGCACGGGAGAATGTGAAAAGTGTTCATATGTAGTAAACACCTGAGAAATCCGTCCGTTTTCGTCATTTGTTATCGAATCGACTTAAAGCCAGATCGTCACATTGGCCGCTTTTCTCTCTGAGACGGTTACATTTATCGTCTGCAAAGCTATGTCGCGTGCTGCGGTATGCGGAGACACTAAAAGCACCATAGTATTACACAGAAGAAGCTTCTAAGCTGAAGCAATAGCCATAAGAAGCAGTACAATTCAAGTTTTGGTTATCGATTAATCACTTTTTAGGCGGCTTTGGTGCCTTGGACAATGGGTGGAACCATATGATTTTGCATGAAAGGAGGACTAGCAGCCGCGTTGCACGGGAAAATGTGAAAAGCGTTCATATGTAGTAAAAACCTGAGAAATCCGCCCGTTTTCGTCAATTGTTATCGAATCTACTTAAAGCCAGATCGTCACATTGGCCGCTCTTCTCTCTGAATCGGTTACATTTATCGTCTTCAATGCTATGTCGCGTGCTGCGGTATGCGGAGATACTAAAAGCACCATAGTAGAACACAGAATAAGCTTCTAAGTTGAAGCAATAGCCAGTAAGAAGTAGTACAATTCAAGTTTTAGTTGTCGATTATTCACATTTTAGCCGGCTTTGGTGGCTTGGACATGACATGGGACCTTAATATTTTGCATGAAAGGAGGACTAGCAGCCGCGGTGCACGGGAGAATGTGAAAAGTGTTCATATGTAGCAAAAACCTGAGAAATCCTTCCGTTTTCGTCATTTGTTATCGAATCGACTTAAAGCCAGATCGTCACTATTGCCGCTTTTCTCTCTGAGACGGTTACGTTTATCGTCTGCAAAACTATGTCACGTGCTGCGGTATGCGGAGACACTAAAAGCACCATAGTAGAACACAGAAGAAGCTTCTAAGTTGAAGCAATAGCCATAAGAAGCAGTACAATTCAAGTTTTGGTTATCGATTATTGTTTTTTAGCGGCTTTGGTGCCTTGGACAAGAGGTGGAACCTTAAGATTTTGCATGAAAGGAGGACTAGCAGCTGCGTTGCACGGGAGAATGTGAAAAGTGTTCATATGTAGTAAATACCTGAGAAATCCGTCCGTTTTCGTCATTTGTTATCGAATCGACTTAAAGCCAGATCGTCACATTGGCCGCTTTTCTCTCTGAGACGGTTACATTTATCGTTTGCAAAGCTATGTCGCGTGCTGCGGTATGCAGAGACACTAAAAGCACCATAGTAGAACACAGAAGAAGCTTCTATGTTGAAGTAATAGCCATAAGAAGTAGTACAATTCAAGTTTTAGGCGTCGATTATTCACTTTTTAGCCGGCTTTGGTGGCTTGGACATGACCTAGGACCTTAAGATTTTGCATGAAAGGAGGACTTGCAGCCGCGTTGCATGGGAGAATGTGAAAAGTGTTCATATGTACTAAAAACCTGAGATATCCGTCCGTTTTCGTCATTTGTTATCGAATCGACTTAAAGCCAGATCGTCACATAGGCCGCTTTTTTCTCTGAGACGGTTACATTTATCGTCTGCAAAGCTACGTCGCGTGCTGCGGTATGCGGAGACACTAAAAGCACCATAGTAGAACACAGAAGAAGCTTCTAAGTTGAAGTAATAGCCGGTAAGAAGTAGTACAATTCAAGTTTTAGGCGTCGATTATTCACTTTTTAGCCAGTTTTGGTGGCTTGGACATGACCTAGGACCTTAAGATTTTGCATGAATGGAGGACTAGCAGCCGCGTTGCACGGGAGAATGTGAAAAGCGTTCATATCTAGTAAAAACCTGAGAAATCCGTCCGTTTTCGTCTTTTGTTATCGAATCGACGTAAAGCCAGATCGTCACATTGGCCGCTTTTCTCTCTGAGACGGTTACATTTATCGTCTGCAAAGCTATGTCGCGTGCTGCGGTATGCGGAGACACTAAAAGCAGCATAGTAGAACACAGAAGAAGCTTCTAAGTTGAAGTAATAGCCAGTAAGAATTAGTACAATTCAAGTTTTAGGCGTCGATTATTCACTTTTTAGCCAGTTTGGTGGCTTGGACATGACCTAGGACCTTAAGATTTTGCATGAAAGGAGGACTAATAGAAGCGTTGCACGGGAGAATGTGAGAGGTGTTCATATGTAGTAAAAACCTGAGAAATCCGTCCGTTTTCGTCATTTGTTATCGAATCGACTTAAAGCCAGATCGTCACATTGGCCGCTTTTCTCTCTGAGACGGTTACATTTATCGTGTGCAAAGCTACGTCGCGTGCTGCGGTATGCGGTGACACTAAAAGCACCATAGTAGAACACAGAAGAAGCTTCTATGTTGTAGTAATAGCCAGTAAGAAGTAGTACAATTCAAGTTTTAGGCGTCGATTATTCACTTTTTAGCCGTCTTTGGTGGCTTGGACATGACCTAGGACCTTAAGATTTTGCATGAAAGGAGGACTAGCAGCCGCGTTGCACGGGAGAATGTGAAAAGTGTTCATATGTAGTAAAAACCTGAGAAATCCTTCCGTTTTCGTCATTTGTTATAGAATCGACTTAAAGCCAGATCGTCACATTGGCCGCTTTTCTCTCTGAGACGGTTACATTTATCGTCTGCAAAGCTATGTCGCGTGCTGCGGTATGCGGAGACACTAAAAGCACCATAGTATTACACAGAAGAAGCTTCTAAGCTGAAGCAATAGCCATAAGAAGCAGTACAATTCAAGTTTTGGTTATCGATTATTCACTTTTTAGGCGGCTTTGGTGCCTTGGACAAGAGGTGGAACCTTATGATTTTGCATGAAAGGAGGACTAGCAGCCGCGTTGCACGGGAAAATGTGAAAAGCGTTCATATGTAGTAAAAACCTGAGAAATCCGTCCGTTTTCGTCAATTGTTATCGAATCTACTTAAAGCCAGATCGTCACATTGGCCGCTCATCTCTCTGAATCGGTTACATTGATCGTCTGCAAAGCTATGTCGCGTGCTGCGGTATGCGGAGATACTAAAAGCACCATAGTAGAACACAGAATAAGCTTCTAAGTTGAAACAATAGCCAGTAAGAAGTAGTACAATTCAAGTTTTAGTTGTCGATTATTCACATTTTAGCCGGCTTTGGTGGCTTGGACATGACCTAGGACCTTAATATTTTGCATGAAAAGAGGACTAGCAGCCGCGGTGCACGGGAGAATGTGAAAAGTGTTCATATGTAGTAAAAACCTGAGAAATCCGCCCGTTTTCGTCAATTGTTATCGAATCTACTTAAAGCCAGATCGTCACATTGGCCGCTCTTCTCTCTGAAACGGTTACGTTTATCGTCTGCAAAGCTATCTCACGTGCTGCGGTATGCGGAGACACTAAAAGCACCATAGTAGAACACAGAAGAAGCTTCTAAGTTGAAGCAATAGCCATAAGAAGCAGTACAATTCAAGTTTTGGTTATCGATTATTGTTTTTTAGAGGCTTTGGTGCATTGGACAAGAGGTGGAACCTTAAGATTTTGCATGAAAGGAGGACTAGCAGCCGCGGTGCACGGGAGAATGTGAAAAGTGTTCATATGTAGTAAAAACCTGAGAAATCCTTCCGTTTTCGTCATTTGTTATAGAATCGACTTAAAGCCAGATCGTCACATTCGCCGCTTTTCTCTCTGAGACGGTTACATTTATCGTCTGCAAAGCTATGTCGCGTGCTGCGGTATTCGGAGACCTTAAAAGCACCATAGTAGAACACAGAATAAGCTTCTAAGTTGAAGCAATGGTCAGTAAGAAGTAGTACAATTTATGTTTTGGTTATCGATTATTGATTTTTAGCCGGCTTTGGTGCCTTGGACATGAGGTCGAACCTTAAGATTTTGCATGAAAGGAGGACTAGCAGCTGCGTTGCACGGGAAAATGTGAAAAGCGTTCATATGTAGTAAAAACCTGAGAAATCCGCCCGTTTTCGTCAATTGTTATCGAATCTACTTAAAGCCAGATCGTCACATTGGCCGCTCTTCTCTCTGAAACGGTTACGTTTATCGTCTGCAAAGCTATCTCACGTGCTGCGGTATGCGGAGACACTAAAAGCACCATAGTAGAACACAGAAGAAGCTTCTAAGTTGAAGTAATAGCCGGTAAGACGTAGTACAATTCAAGTTTTACGCGTCGATTATTCACTTTTTAGCCAGTTTTGGTGGCTTGGACATGACCTAGGACCTTCAGATCTTGCATGAAAGGAGGACTAGCAGCCGCGTTGCATGGGAGAATGTGAAAAGTGTTCATATGTAGTAAAAACCTGAGAAATCCGTCCGTTTTCGTCTTTTGTTATCGAATCGACTTAAAGCCAGATCGTCACATTGGCCGCTTTTCTCTCTGAGACGGTTACATTTATCGTCTGCAAAGCTATGTCGCGTGCTTCGGTATGCGGAGACACTAAAAGCACCATAGTATTACACAGAAGAAGCTTCTAAGCTGAAGCAATAGCCATAAGAAGCAGTACAATTCAAGTTTTGGTTATCGATTATTCACTTTTTAGGCGGCTTTGGTGCCTTGGACAAGAGGTGGAACCTTAAGATTTTGCATGAAAGGAGGACTAGCAGCCGCGGTGCACGGGAGAATGTGAAAAGTGTTCATATGTAGTAAAAACCTGAGAAATCCGTCCATTTTCGTCATTTGTTATCGAATCGACTTAAAGCCAGATCGTCACTATTGCCGCTTTTCTCTCTGAGACGGTTACGTTTATCGTCTGCAAAACTATGTCACGTGCTGCGGTATGCGGAGACACTAAAAGCACCATAGCAGAACACAGAAGAAGATTCTAAGTTGAAGCAATAGCCATAAGAAGCAGTACAATTCAAGTTTTGGTTATCGATTATTGTTTTTTAGAGGCTTTGGTGCCTTGGACAAGAGGTGGAACCTTAAGATTTTGCATGAAAGGAGGACTAGCAGCTGCGTTGCACGGGAGAATGTGAAAAGGGTTCATATGTAGTAAAAACCTGAGAAATCCGCCCGTTTTCGTCATTTGTTATCTAAACTACTTAAAGCCAGATCGCCATATTGGCCGCTCTTCTCTCTGAATCGGTTACATTTATCGTCTGTAAAGCTATGTCGCGTGCTGCGGTATGCGGAGACACTAAAAGCACCATAGTAGAACACAGAAGAAGCTTCTAAGTTGAAGCAATAGCCAGTAAGAAGTAGTACAATTCAAGTGTTAGTTGTCGATTATCCACATTTTAGCCGGCTTTGGTGGCTTGGACATGACCTAGGACCTTAAGATTTTGCATGAAAGGAGGACTAGCAGCCGCGGTGCACGGGAGAATGTGAAAAGTGTTCATATGTAGTAAAAACCTGAGAAATCCGTTCGTTTTCGTCTTTTCTTATCAAATCGACTTAAAGGCAGATCGTCACATTGGCCGCTTTTCTCTCTGAGACGGTTACATTTATCGTCTGCAAAGCTATGTCGCGAGCAGCGGTATGCGAAGACACTAATAGCACCATAGCAGAACACAGAATAAGCTTCTAAGTTGAAGCAATGGCCAGTAAGAAGTAGTACAATTCAAGTTTTGGCTATCTATTATTGATTTTTAGCCGGCTTTGGTGCCTTGGACATGAGGTGGAACCTTAAGATTTTGCTTGAAAGGAGGACTAGCAGCCGCGTTGCACGGGAGAATGTGGAAAGGGTTCGTATGTAGTAAAAACCTCAGAAATCCGTACGTTTTCGTCGTTTGTTATCGAATCGACTTAAAGCCAGATCGTCACTATGGTCGCTTTTCTCTCTGAAACGGTTACGTTTATCGTCTACAAAACTATGTCACGTGCTGCGGTATGCGGAGACACTAAAAGCACCATAGTAGAACACAGAAGAAGCTTCTAAGTTGAAGTAATAGCCAGTAAGAAGTAGTACAATTCAAGTTTTAAGCGTCGATTATTCACTTTTTAGCCGGCTTTGGTGGCTTGGACATGACCTAGGACCTTAAGATTTTGCATGAAAGGAGGACTAGCAGTCGCGTTGCACGGGAGAATGTGAAAAAGTGTTCATATGTACTAAAAACCTGAGAAATCCATCCGTTTTCGTCATTTGTTATCGAATCGACTTAAAGCCAGATGGCCACATTGGCCGCTTTTCTCTCTGAGACGGTTACATTTATCGTCTGCAAAGCTATGTCGCGTGCTGCGGTATGCGGAGACACTAAAAGCACCATAGTAGAACACAGAAGAAGCTTCTAGGTTGAAGTAATAGCCAGTAAGAAGTAGTACAATTCAAGTTTTAGGCGTCGATTATTCTCTTTTTAGAAAGTTTTGGTGGCTTGGACATGACCTAGGACCTTAAGATTTTGCGTGATAGGAGGACTCGTAGCCGCGTTGCACGGGAGAATGTGAAAGGTGTTCATATGTAGAAAAAACCTGAGAAATCCGTCCGTTTTCGTCATTTGTTATCGAATCGACTTAAAGCCAGATCGTCACATTGGCCGCTTTTCTCTCTGAGACGGTTACATTTATCGTCTGCAAAGCAATGTCGCGTGCTGCGGTATGCGGAGACACTAAAAGCACCATTGTAGAACACAGAAGAAGCTTCTAAGTTGAAGCAATAGCCATAAGAAGCAGTACAATTCAAGTTTTGGTTACCGATTATTGATTTTTAGCCGGCTTTGGTGCCTTGGACATGAGGTGGAACCTTAAGATTTTGCATGAAAGAAGGACTCGCAGCTGCGTTGCACGGGAGAATGTGAAAAGGGTTCATATGTCGCAAAAACCTGAGAAATCCGCCCGTTTTCGTCATTTGTTACCGAATCTACTTAAAGCCAGATCGTCACATTGGCCGCTCTTCTCTCTGAATCGGTTACATTTATCGTCTGCAAAGCTATGTCGCGTGCTGCGGTATGCGGAGACACTAAAAGCACCATATTAGAACACAGAAGAAGCTTCTAAGTTGAAGCAATAGCCAGTAAGAAGTAGTACAATTCAAGTTTTGGCTATCTATTATTCACATTTTAGCCGGCTTTGGTGGCTTGGACATGACCTAGGACCTTAATATTTTGCATGAAAGGAGGACTAGCAGTCGCGGTGCACGGGAGAATGTGAAAAGTGTTCATATGTAGTAAAAACCTGAGAAATCCGTTCGTTTTCGTCATTTGTTATCGAATCGACTTAAAGCCAGATCGTCACTATGGACGATTTTCTCTCTGAAACGGTTACGTTTATCGTCTGCAAAGCTATGTCACGTGCTCCGGTATGCGGAGACACTAAAATCACCATAGTAGAACACAGAAGAAGCTTCTAAGTTGAAGCAATATAAAGTAACAAGTAGTACAATTTAAGTATTAATTGTCGATTATTGACTTTTTAGCCGGCTTTATTGGCTTGGACATGACCTAGTACCTTAAGATTTTGCATGAAAGGAGGACTAGCAGCCGCGTTGCACGGGAGACTGTGAAAAGTGTTCATATGTACTAAAAACCTGATAAATCCGTCCGTTTTCGTCATTTGTTATCGAATCGACTTAAAGCCAGATCGTCACATTGGCCGCTTTTCTCTCTGAGACGGTTACATTTATCGTCTGCAAAGCTATGTCGCGTGCTGCGGTATGCGGAGACACTAAGAGCACCATAGTAGAACACAGAAGAAGCTTCTAAGTTGAAGTAATAGCCAGTTAGAAGTAGTAAAATTCAAGTTTTAGGCGTCGATTATTCACTTTTTAGCCGTCTTTGGTGGCTTGGACATGACCTAGGCCCTTAAGATTTTGCATGAAAGGAGGAATGGTAGCCGCGATGCACGGGAGAATGTGAAAGGTGTTCATATGTAGTAAAAACCTGAGAAATCCGTCCGTTTTCGTCATTTGTGATCGAATCGACTTAAAGCCAGATCGTCACATTGGCCGCTTTTCTCTCTGAGACGGTTACATTTATCGTTTGCAAAGCTACGTCGCGTGCTGCGGTATGCGGAGACACTAAAAGCACCATAGTAGAACACAGAAAAAGCTTCTAAGTTGAAGCAATAGCCATAAGAAGCAGTACAATTCAAGTTTTGGTTATCGATTATTGATTTTTAGCGGCTTTGGTGACTTGGACAAGAGGTGGAACCTTAACATTTTGCATGAAAAGAGGACTAGCAGCTGCGTTGCACGGGAGAATGTGTAAAGGGTTCATATGTAGTAAAAACCTGAGAAATCCGTCCGTTTTCGTCTTTTGTTATCGTATCGACTTAAAGCCAGATCGTCACATTGGCCTCTTTTCTCTCTGAGACGGTTACATTTATCTTCTGCAAAGCTATGTCGCGTGCTGCGGTATGCGGAGACACTAAAAGCACCATAGTAGAACACAGATGAAGCTTCTAAGTTGAAGCAATGGCCAGTAAGAAGTAGTACAATTCAGGTTTTAGTTGTCGATTATTCACATTTTAGCCGGCTTTGGTGGCTTGGATATGACCTAGGACCTTAATATTTTGCATGAAAGGAGGACTAGATGCCGCGGTGCACGGGAGAATGTGAAAAGTGTTCATATGTAGTAAAAACCTGAGAAATCCGTCCGTTTTCGGCATTTGTTATCGAATCGACTTAAAGCCAGATCGCCACATTGGCCGCTTTTCTCTCTGAGACGATTACATTTATCGTCTGCAAAGCTATGTCGCGTGCTGCGGTATGCGGAGATACTAAAAGCACCATAGTAGAACACAGAAGAAGCTTCTAAGTTAAAGCAATAGCCAGTAAGAAGTAGTACAATTCAAGTGTTAGTTGTCGATTATCCACATTTTAGCCGGCTGTGGTGGCTTGGACATGACCTAGGACCTTAAGATTTTGCATGAAAGGAGGACTAGCAGCCGCGGTGCACGGGAGAATGTGAAAAGTGTTCATATGTAGTAAAAACCTGAGAAATCCGTTCGTTTTCGTCTTTTGTTATCAAATCGACTTAAAGCCAGATCGTCACATTGGCCGCTTTTCTCTCTGAGACGGTTACATTTATCGTCCTCAAAGCTATGTCGCGTGCTGCGGTATGCGGAGACCTTAAAAGCACCATAGTAGAACACAGAATAAGCTTCTAAGTTGAAGCAATGGTCAGTAAGAAGTAGTACAATTCAATGTTTTGGTTATCTATTATTGATTTTTAGCCGGCTTTGGTGCCTTGGACATGAGGTGGAACATTAAGATTTTGCTTGAAAGGAGGACTAGCAGCCGCGTTGCACGGGAGAATGTGAAAAGGGTTCGCATGTAGTAAAAACCTCAGAAATCCGTCCGTTTTCGTCATTTGTTATCGAATCGACTTAAAGCCAGATCGCCACTATGGCCGCTTTTCTCTCTGAAACGGTTACGTTTATCGTCTACAAAGCTATGTCACGTGCTGCGGTATGCGGAGACACTAAAAGCACCATAGTAGAACACAGAAGAAGTTTCTAAGTTGAAGTAATAGCCAGTAAGAAGTAGTACAATTCAAGATTTAGGCGTCGATTATTCACTTTTTAGCCGGCTTTGGTGGCTTGGACATGACCTAGGACCTTAAGATTTTGCATGAAAGGAGGACTAGCAGTCGCGTTGCACGGGAGAATGTGAAAAAGTGTTCATATGTACTAAAAACCTGAGAAATCCGTCCGTTTTCGTCATTTATTATCTAATCTACTTAAAGCCAGATCGTCACATTGGCCACTCTTCTCTCTGGATCGGTTACATTTATCGTCTGCAAAGCTATGTCGCGTGCTGCGGTATGCGGAGACACTAAAAGCACCATAGTAGAACACAGAAGAAGCTTCTAAGTTGAAGCAATAAAAAGTAACAAGTAGTGCAATTCAATATTAGTTGTCGATTATTCACTTTTTAGGCGGCTTTATTGGCTTGGACATGACCTAGTACCTTACGATTTTGCATGAAAGCAGGACTAGCAGCCGCGTTCCACGGGAGAATGTTAAAAGTGTTCATATGTAGTAAAAACCTGAGAAATCCGTCCGTTTTCGTCATTTGTTATCGAATCGACTTAAAGCCAGATCATCACATTGACGCTTTTCTCTCTGAGACGGTTACATTTATCGTCTGCAAAGCTATGTCGCGTGCTGCGGTATGCGGAGACACTAAAAGCACCATAGTAGAACACAGAAGAAGCTTCTAGGTTGAAGTAATAGCCAGTAAGAAGTAGTACAATTCAAGTTTTAGGCGTCGATTATTCACTTTTTAGAAAGTTTTGGTGGTTTGGACATGACCTAGGACCTTAAGATTTTGCATGGTAGGAGGACTGGTAGCCGCGTTGCACGGGAGAATGTGAAAGGTGTTCATATGTAGTAAAAACCTGAGAAATCCGTCCGTTTTCGTCATTTGTTATCGAATCGACTTAAAGCCAGATCGTCACATTGGCCGCTCTTCTCTCTGAATCGGTTACATTCATCGTCTGCTATGTCGCCTGCTGCGGTATGCGGAGACACTGAG
Source organism: Schistocerca gregaria (assembly GCF_023897955.1). NCBI lineage: Eukaryota > Metazoa > Arthropoda > Insecta > Orthoptera > Acrididae > Schistocerca > Schistocerca gregaria. Next base: position 704,525 of record NW_026061759.1, read on the forward strand.
AGCACCATAGTAGAACACAGAAGAAGCTTCTAAGTTGAAGTAATAGCCAGTTAGAAGTAGTAAAATTCAAGTTTTAGGCGTCGATTATTCACTTTTTAGCCGTCTTTGGTGGCTTGGACATGACCTAGGCCCTTAAGATTTTGCATGAAAGGAGGAATGGTAGCCGCGATGCACGGGAGAATGTGAAAGGTGTTCATATGTAGTAAAAACCTGAGAAATCCGTCCGTTTTCGTCATTTGTTATCGAATCGACTTAAAGCCAGATCGTCACATTGGCCACTCTTCTCTCTGGATCGGTTACATTTATCGTCTGCAAAGCTATGTCGCGTGCTGCGGTATGCGGAGACACTAAAAGCACCATAGTAGAACACAGATGAAGCTTCTAAGTGGAAGCAATAGCCATAAGAAGCAGTACAATTCAAGTTTTGGTTATCGATTATAGTTTTTAGCGGCTTTGGTGCCTTGGACATGAGGTGGAACCTTAAGATTTTGCATGAAAGGAGGTCTAGCAGCTGCGTTGCACGGGAGAATGTGAAAAGGGTTCATATGTAGTAAAAACCTGAGAAATCCGCCCGTTTTCGTCATTTGTTATCTAATCTTCTTAAAGCCAGATCGTCACATTGGCCGCTCTTCTCTCTGAATCGGTTACATTCATCGTCTGCTATGTCGCCTGCTGCGGTATGCGGAGACACTGAGAGCACCATAGTAGAACACAGAAGAAGCTTCTAAGTTGAAGTAATAGCCAGTAAGAAGTAGTACAATTCAAGTATTAGTTGTCGATTATTCACTTTTTAGCCAGTTTCGGTGGCTTGGACATGACCTAGGACCTTAAGATTTTGCATGAAAAGAGGACTGGTAGCCGCGTTGCACGGGAGAATGTGAAAGGTGTTCATATGTAGTAAAAACCTGAGAAATCCGTCCGTTTTCGTCTTTTGTTATCGAATCGACTTAAAACCAGATCGTCACATTGGCCGCTTTTCTCTCTGAGACGGTTACATTTATCGTCTGCAAAGCAATGTCGCGTGCTGCGGTATGCGGAGACACTGAAAGCACCACAGTAGAACACACAAGAAGCTTCTAAGTTGAAGCAATAGCCATAAGAAGCAGTACAGTTCAAGTTTTGGTTATCGATTATTGATTTTTAGCCGGCTTTGGTGCCTTGGATATGAGATGGAACCTTAAGATTTTGCATGAAAGGAGGACTAGCAGCCGCGGTGCACGGGAGAATGTGAAAAGTGTTCATATGTAGTAAAAACCTGAGAAATCCGTCCGTTTTCGTAATTTGTTATCGAATCGACTTAAAGCCAGATAGTCATATTGGCCGCTTTTCTCTCTGAGACGGTTACATTTATCGTCTGCAAAGCTATGTCGCGTGCTGCGGTATGCGGAGACACTAAAAGCACCATAGTAGAACACAGAATAAGCTTCTAAGTTGAAGCAATGGCCAGTAAGAAGTAGTACAATTCAAGTTTTGGTTATCGATTATTGATTTTTAGCCGGCTTTGGTGCCTTGGACAGGAGGTGGAACCTTAAGATTTTGCATGAAAGGTGGACTAGCAGCTGAGTTGCATCTGAGAATGTGAAAAGGGTTCATATGTAGTAAAAACCTGAGAAATCCGTCCGTTTTCGTCATTTGTTATCGAATCGACTTAAAGCCAGATCGTCACATAGGCCGCTCTTCTCTCTGAAACGGTTACGTTTATCGTCTGCAAAGCTATGTCACGTGCTGCGGTATGCGGAGACACTAAAAGCACCATAGTAGAACACAGATGAAGCTTCGAAGTTGAAGCAATGGCCAGTAAGAAGTAGTACAATTCAAGTTTAGGTTACCGATTATTGATTTTTAGCCGGCTTTGGTGGCTTGGACATATGGTGGAACCTTAAGATTTTGCATCAAAGGAGGACTAGCAGCTGCGTTGCACGGGAGAATGTGAAAAGTGTTCATATGTAGTAAAAAGCTGAGAAATCCGTCCGTTTTCGTCATTTGTTATCGAATCGACTTAAAGCCAGATCGTCACATTGGCCGCTCTTCTGTCTGAAACGGTTACATTTATCGTCTGCAAAGCTATGTCGCGTGCTGCGGTATGCGGAGATGCTAAAAGCACCATAGTAGAACATAGGAGAAGATTCTAAGTTGAAGCAATAGCCAGTAAGAAGTAGTGCAATTCAAGTTTTAGTTGTCGATTATTCACTTTTTAGCCGGCTTTGGTGGCTTGGACAGGACCTAGGACCTTAAGATTTTGCATGAAAGGAGGACTAGCAGCCGCGTTGCACGGGAGAATGTGAAAAGTGTTCATATGTAGTAAAAACCTGAAAAATCAGTCCGTTTTCGTCATTTGTTACTGAATCGACTTAAAGCCAGATCGTCACATTGGCCGCTCTTCTGCTGAAAAGGTTACATTTATCGTCTGCAAAGCTATGTCGCGTGCTGCGGTATGCGAAGACACTAAAAGCACCATTGTAGAACACAGAAGAAGCTTCTAAGTTGAAGAAGTAGCCAGTAAGAAGTAGTACATTTCAAGTTTTAGTTGTCGATTATTCACTTTTTAGCCGGCTTTCGTGGCTTGGACATAAACTAGGACCTTAAGATTTTGCATGAAAGGAGGACTAGCAGCCGCGTTGCACGGGGGAATATGAAAAGTGTTCATATGTAGTAAAAAGCTGAGAAATCCGTCCGTTTTCGTCATTTGTTATCGAATCGACTTAAAGCCAGATCGTCACATTGGCCGCTCTTCTGTCTGAAACGGTTACATTTATCGTCTGCAAAGCTATGTCGCGCGCTGCGGTATGCGGAGACACTCAAAGTTCAGTAGTATAACACAGAAGAAACTTCTAAGTTGAGGTAATAGCCAGTAAGAGGTAGTACAATTCAAGTTTTAGTTATCGATTATTGACATTTTAGCTGGCTTTGGTGCCTTGGCCATGAGCTAGGACCTTAACATTTTGCATGAAAGGAGCACTAGCAGCCGCGTTGCAAGGGAGAATGTGAAAAGTGTTCATATGTAGTAAAAACCTGAGAAATCAGTCCGTTTTCGTCATTTGTTATCGAATCGACTTAAAATTAGATCGTCACATTGGCCGCTCTTCTCTCTTAGACGGTTGTACTTATCGTTTGCAAAGCTATGTCGCGTGCTGCGGTATGCGGAGACACTAAAAGCACCGTAGTAGAACACAGAAGAAGCTTCTAAGTTGAAGTAATAGCCAGTAAGCAGTAGTACAATTCAAGTTTTAGTTGTCGATTATTCACTTTTTAGCCGGCATTGGTGGCTTGGACATGACCTAGGACCATACGATTTTGCATGAAACGAGGACAAGCAGCCGCGTTGCACGGGAGAATGTGAAAAGTGTTCATATGTAGTAAAAACATGAGAAATCCGTCCGTTTTCGTCATTTGTTATCGAATCGACTTGAAGGAAGATCGTCACATTGGCCATTCTTCTCTCTAAAACGGTTACATTTATCGTCTGCAAAGATATGTCGCGTGCTGCGGTAAGCCGAAACACTAAAAGCACCATAGTAGAACACAGAAGAAGCTTCTAAGTTGAAGTAATAGCCAGTAAGAAGTAGTACAATTCAAATTTTAGTTGTCGATTATTCACTTTTTAGCCGGCTTTGGTGGCTTGGACATGACCTAGGACCTTAAGATTTTGCATGAAAGGAGGACTTGCAGCCGCGTTGCACGGGATAATGTGAAAAGTGTTCATATGTAGGAAAAACCTGAGAAATCCGTCCGTTTTCGTCATTTGTTATCGAATCGACTTAAAGCCAGATCGTCACATTGGCCGCTTTTCTCTCTGAAACGGTTACATTTATCGTCTGCAAAACTATGTCGCGTGCTGCGGTATGCGGAGACACTAAAAGAACCATAGTAGAACACAGAATAAGCTTCTAAGTTGAAGTAATAGCCAGTAAGAAGTAGTACAATTCAAGTTGTAGTTGTCGATTATTCACTTTTTAGCCGGCTTTGGTGGCTTGGACATGACCTAGGACCTTACGATTTTGCTTGAAAGGAGGATTAGCAGCCGCGTTGCACGGGAGAATGTGAAAAGTGTTCATATGTAGTAAAAACCTGAGAAATCCGTCCGTTTTCGTCATTTGTTATCGAATCGACTTAAAGCCAGATCGTCACATTGGCCGCTCTTCTCTCTGAAACGGCTATATTTATCGTCTGCAAAAGCTATGTCGCGTGCTGCGGTATGCGGAAACACTAAAAGCACCATAGTAGAATACAGAAGAAGCTTCTAAGTTGCAGTAATAGCCAGTAAGAAGTAGTACAATTCAAGTTTTAGTTGTCGATTATTCACTTTTTAGCCGGCTTTCGTGGCTTGGACATAAACTAGGACCTTAAGATTTTGCATGAAAGGAGGACTAGCAGCGGCGTTGCACGGGAGAGTGTGAAAAGTGTTCATATGTAGTATAAAGCATGAGAAATCCGTACGTTTTCGTCATTTGTTATCGAATCGACTTAAAGCCAGATCGTCACATTGGCCGCTCTTCTGTCTGAAACGGTTACATTTATCGTCTGCAAAGCTATGTCGCGCGCTGCGGTATGCGGAGACACTAAAAGCACCATAGTAGAACACAGAAGAAACTTCTAAGTTGAAGTAATAGCCAGTAAGAAGTAGTACAATTCAAGTTTTAGTTGTCGATTGTTCACTTTTTAGCCGGCTTTGGTGGCTATGACATGACCTAGGACCATACGATTTTGTATGAAAGGAGGACTAGCAGCCGCGTTGCACGGGAGAATGTGAAAAGTGTTCATATGTAGTAAAAACCTTAGAAATCCGTCCGTTTTCGTCATTTGTTATCGAATCGACTTAAAATTAGATCGTCACATTGGCCGCTCTTCTCTCTTAGACGGTTGTACTTATCGTTTGCAAAGCTATGTCGCGTGCTGCGGTATGCGGAGACACTAAAAGCACCGTAGTAGAACACAGAAGAAGCTTCTAAGTTGAAGTAATAGCCAGTAAGCAGTAGTACAATTCAAGTTTTAGTTGTCGATTATTCACTTTTTAGCCGGCTTTGGTGGCTTGGACATGGCCTATGTTCTTAAGATTTTGCATGAAAGGAGGACTAGCAGCCGCGTTGCATGAGAGAATGTGAAAAGTGTTCATATGTAGTAAAAACCTGAGAAATCCGTCCGTTTTCGTCATTTGTTATCGAATCGACTTAAAGTAAGATCGTCACATTGGCCGCTCTTCTCTCTGAAACGGTTGCACTTATCGTCTGCAAAGCTATGTCACGTGCTGCGGTGTGCGGAGACACTAAAAGCACCATAGTAGAACACAGAAGAAGCTTCTAAGTTGACGTAATAGTCAGTAAGAAGTAGTACTATTCAAGTTTAGTTGTCGATTATTCACTTTTTAGCCGGCTTTGGTGGCTTAGACATGACCTACGACCTTAAGATTTTGCATGAAAGGAGGACTAGCAGCCGCGTTGCACGGGAGAATGTGAAAAGTGTTCATATGTAGTAAAAACCTGAGAAATCCATCCGTTTTCGTCATTTGTTATCGAATCGACTTAAAGTAAGATCGTCACATTGGCCGCTTTTCTCTCTGAGACGGTTACATTTATCGTCTGCAAATTATGTCGCGTGCTGCGGTAAGCAGAAACACTAAAAGCACCATAGTAGAACACAGAAGAAGCTTCTAAGTTGAAGTAATAGCCAGTAAGAAGTAGTACTATTCAAGTTTTAGTTGTCGATTATTCACTTTTTAGCCGGCATTGGTGGCTTGGACATGACCTAGGACCTTAACATTTTGCATGAAAGGAGGACTAGCAGCCGCGTTGCATGGGAGAATGTGAAAAGTGTTCATATGTACTAAAAACCTGAGAAATCCGTCCGTTTTCGTCTTTTGTTATCGAATCGACTTAAAGCCAGATCGTCACATTGGCCGCTTTTCTCTCTGAGACGGTTACATTTATCGTCTGCAAAGCTATGTCGCGTGCTGCGGGATGCGGAGACACTAAAAGAACCATAGTAGAACACAGAAGAAGCTTGTAAGTTGAAGCAATAGCCAGCAAGAAGTAGTACGATTAAAGTTTTAGTTGTCGATTATTCACTTTTTAGCCGGCTTTGGTGCCCTGGACATGAGGTGGAACCTTAAGATTTTGCATGAAAGGAGGACTAGCAGCCGCGTTGCATGGGAGAATGTGAAAAGTGTTCATATGTAGGAAAAACCTGAGAAATCCGTCCGTTTTCGTCTTTTGTTATCGAATCGACTTAAAGCCAGATCGCCACATTGGCCACTTTTCTCTCTGAGAAGGTTTCATTTATTGTCTGCAATGCTATGTCGCGTGCTGCGGTATGCGGAGACACTAAAAGCACCATAGTGGAACACAGAAGAAACTTGTAAGTTGAAGTAATAGCCAGTAAGAAGTAGTACAATTCAAGTTTTAGTTGTCGATTATTCACTTTTTAGCCGGCTTTGGTGGCTTGGACATGACCTAGGACCTTAAGATTTTGCATGAAAAGAGTACTTGCAGCCGCGTTGCACGGGAAATGTGAAATGTGTTCATATGTAGCAAAAACCTGAGAAATCCGCCCGTTTTCGTCATTTGTTATCGAATCTACTTAAAGCCAGATCGTCACCTTGGCCGCTCTTCTCTCTGAATCGGTTACATTTATCGTCTGCAAACCTATGTCGCGTGCTGCAGTATGCGGAAACACTAAAAGCACCATAGTAGAACACAGAAGAAGCTTCTAAGTTGAAGTGATAGCCAGTAAGAAGTAGTACAATTCAAGTTTTAGTTGTCGATTATTCACTTTTTAGTCGGCTTTGGTGGCTATGACATGACCTAGGACCATAAGATTTTGCATGAAAGGAGGACTAGCAGCCGCGTTGCACGGGCGAATGTGAAAAGTGTTCATATGTAGTAAAAACCTGAGAAATCCGTCCGTTTTCGTCATTTGTTATCGAATCGACTTAAAGTTATATCGTCACATTGGCCGCTTTTCTCTCTAAGACGGTTACATTTATCGTCTGCAAAGCTATGTCGCGTGCTGCGGGATGCGGAGACACTAAAAGAACCATAGTGGAACACAGAAGAAGCTTCTAAGTTGAAGCAATAGCCAGCAAGAAGTAGTAAAATTCAAGTTTTAGGCGTCGATTATTCACTTTTTAGACGGCATTTGTGGCTTGGACATCACCTAGGACGTTAAAATTTTGCATGAAAGGAGGACTGGCAGCCGCGTTGCAAGGGGGAATGTGAAAAGTGTTCATATGTAGTAAAAACGTGAGAAATCAGTCCGTTTTCGTCATTTGTTATCGAATCGACTTAAAGCCAGATCGTCACATTGGCCGCTTTTCTCTCTGAGACGGTTACATTTATCGTCTGCAAAGCTATGTCGCGTGCTGCGGTGTGCGGAGCCACTAAAAGCACCATAGTAGAACACAGAAGAATCTTCTAAGTTGAAGTAATAGCCAGTAAGAAGTAGTACAATTCAAGTTTTAGTTGTCGATTATTCACTTTTTAGCCGGCTTTGGCGGCTTGGACATGACCTAGGACCATAGGATTTTGAATGAAAGGAGGACTAGCAGCCGCGTTGCACGGGAGAATGTGAAAAGTGTTCATATGTAGTAAAAACCTGCGAAATCCGTCCGTTTTCGTCATTTGTTACCGAATCGACTTAAAGCCAGATCGTCACATTGGCCGCTCTTCTCTCTGAAAGGGTTACACTTATCGTCTGCAAAGCTATGTCGCGTGCAGCGGTGTGCGGAGACACTAAAAGCACCATAGTAGAACACAGAAGAAGCTTCTAAGTTGACGGAATAGCTAGTAAGAAGTAGTACAATTCAAGTTTTAGTTATCGATTATTGACATTTTAGCTGGCTTTGGTGCCTTGGCCATGAGCTAGGACCGTAACATTTTGCATGAAAGGAGGACTAGCAGCCGCGTTGCATGGGAGAATGTGAAATGTGTTCATATGTACTAAAAACCTTAGAAATCCGTCCGTTTTCGTCTTTTGTTATCGAATCGACTTAAAGCCAGAATGTCACATTGGCCGCTTTTCTCTCTGAGACGGTTACATTTATCGTCTACAAAGCTATGTCGCGTGCTGCGGGATGCGGAGACACTAAAAGAACCATAGTAGAACACAGAAGAAGCTTCTAAGTTGAAGCAATAGCCAGAAAGAAGTAGTACAATTCAAGTTTTAGTTGTCGATTATTCACTTTTTAGACGGCTTTGGTGGCTTGGACATCACCTAGGACGTTAAAATTATGCATGAAAGGAGGACTTGCAGCCGCGTTGCACGGGATAATGTGAAAAGTGTTCATATGTAGGAAAAACCTGAGAAATCCGTCCGTTTTCGTCATTTGTTATCGAATCGACTTAAAGCCATATCGTCACATTGGCCGCTTTTCTCTCTGACACGGTTACATTTATCGTCTGCAAAGCTATGTCACGTGCTGCGGTATGCGGAGGCACTAAAAGAACCATAGTAGAACACAGAATAAGCTTCTAAGTTGAAGTAATAGCCAGTAAGAAGTAGTACAATTCAAGTTGTAGTTGTCGATTATTCACTTTTTAGCCGGCTTTGGTGGCTTGGACATGACTTAGGACCTTAAGATTTTGCTTGAAAGGAGGACTAGCAGCCGCGTTGCACGGGAAAATGTGAAAAGTGTTCATATGTAGTAAAAACCTGAGAAATCCGTCCGTTTTCGTCATTTGTTACCGAATCGACTTAAAGCCAGATCGTCACATTGGCCGCTCTTCTCTCTGAAACGGTTACATTTATCGTCTGCAAAGCTATGTCGCGTGCTGCGGTATGCGGAAACACTAAAAGCACCATAGTAGAACACAGAATAAGCTTCTAAGTTGAAGTAATAGCCAGTAAGAAGTAGTACAATTCAAGTTTTAGTTGTCGATTATTCACATTTTAGCCGGCTTTGGTGGCTTGGACATGACCTAGGACCTTAAGATTTTGCATGAAAGGAGGACTTGCAGCCGCGTTGCACGGGAGAATGTGAAAAGTGTTCATATGTAGTAAAAACCTAAGAAATCCGTCCGTTTTCGTAATTTGTTATCGAATCGACTTAAAGTAAGATCGTCACATTGGCCGCTTTTCTCTCTGAGACGGTTACATTTATCGTCTGCAAATTATGTCGCGTGCTGCGGTAAGCAGAAACACTAAAAGCACCATAGTAGAACACAGAAGAAGCTTCTAAGTTGAAGTAATAGCCAGTAAGAAGTAGTACTATTCAAGTTTTAGTTGTCGATTATTCACTTTTTAGCCGGCTTTGGTGGCTTGGACATGACCTAGGACCTTAACATTTTGCATGAAAGGAGGACTAGCAGCCGCGTTGCATGGGAGAATGTGAAAAGTGTTCATATGTAGTAAAAACCTGAGAAATCCGTCCGTTTTCGTCTTTTGTTATCGAATCGACTTAAAGCCAGATCGTCACATTGGCCGCTTTTCTCTCTGAGACGGTTACATTTATCGTCTGCAAAGCTATGTCGCGTGCTGCGGGATGCGGAGACACTAAAAGAACCATAGTAGAACACAGAAGAAGCTTGTAAGTTGAAGCAATAGCCAGCAAGAAGTAGTACGATTAAAGTTTTAGTTGTCGATTATTCACTTTTTAGACGGCTTTGGTGGCTTGGACATCACCTAGGACGTTAAAATTTTGCATGAAAGGAGGACTGGCAGCCGCGTTGCAAGGGGGAATGTGAAAAGTGTTCATATGTAGTAAAAACGTGAGAAATCCGTCCGTTTTCGTCACTTGTTATCGAATCGACTTAAAGCCAGATCGTCACATTGGCTGCTTTCCTCAATGAGACGGTTACATTTATTGTCTGCAAAGCTATGTCGCGTGCTGCGGTATGCGGAGACACTAAAAGCACCACAGTAGAACACAGAAGAATCTTCTAAGTTGAAGTAATAGCCAGTAAGAAGTAGTACAATTCAAGTTTTAGTTGTCGATTATTCACTTTTTAGCCGGCTTTGGTGGCTTGGACATGACCTAGGACCTCAAGATTTTGCATGAAAGGAGGTCTAACAGCCGAGTTGCATGGGAGAATTTGAAAAGTGTTCATATGTAGTAAAAACCTGAGAAATCCGTCCATTTTCGTCATTTGTTATCGAATTGACTTCAAGCCAGATCGACACATTGGCCATTCTTCTCTCTCAAACGGTTACATTTATCGTCTGCAAAGCTATGTCGCGTGCTGCGATATGCCGAAACACTAAAAGCAACATAGTAGAACACAGAAGGAGCTTCTAAGTTGAAGTAATAGCCAGTAAGAAGCAGTACAATTCAAGTTTTAGTTGTCGATTATTCGCTTTTTAGCCGGCTTTGGTGGCTTGGACATGCGGTGGAACCTTAAGACTTTGCATGAAAGGAAGACGAGCAGCCGCGTTGCATGGGAGAATTGTGAAAAGTGTTCATATGTAGTAAAAACCTGAGAAATACGTCCGTTTTCGTCATTTGCTATCGAATCGACGTAAAGCCAGATCGTCTCATTGGCCGCTTTTCTCTCTGAGACGGTTACATTTATCGTTTGCAAAGCTATGTCGCGTGCTGCGGTGTGCGGAGACACTAAAAGCACCATAGTAGAACACAGAAGAAGCTTCTAAGTTGAAGTAATAGCCAGTAAGAAGTAGTACAATTCAAGTTTTAGTTGTCGATTATTCACTTTTTAGCCGGCTTTGGTGGCTTGGACATGACCTAGGACCTCAAGATTTTGCATGAAAGGAGGTCTAACAGCCGAGTTGCATGGGAGAATTTGAAAAGTGTTCATATGTAGTAAAAACCTGAGAAATCCGTCCATTTTCGTCATTTGTTATCGAATTGACTTCAAGCCAGATCGTCACATTGGCCATTCTTCTCTCTTAAACGGTTACATTTATCGTCTGCAAAGCTATGTCGCGTGCTGCGATATGCCGAAACACTAAAAGCACCATAGTAGAACACAGAAGGAGCTTCTATGTTGAAGTAATAGCCAGTAAGAAGTAGTACAATTCAAGTTTTAGTTGTCGATTATTCACTTTTTAGCCGGCTTTGGTGGCTTGGACATGCGGTGGAACCTTAAGATTTTGCATGAAAGGAAGACTAGCAGCCGCGTTGCACGGGAGAATGTGAAAAGTGTTCATATGTAGTAAAAACCTGAGAAATCCGTCCGTTTTCGTCATTTGTTATCGAATCGACTTAAAGCCAGATCGTCTCATTGGCCCCTTTTCTCTCTGAGACGGTTACATTTATCGTCTGCAAAGCTATGTCGCGTGCTGCGGTATGCGGAGACACTAAAAGCACCATAGTAGAACACAGAAAAAGCTTCTAAGTTGAAGTAATAGCCAGTAAGAAGTAGTACAATTCAAGTTTTAGTTGTCGATTATTCACTTTTTAGCCGGCTTTGGTGGCTTGGACATGACCTAGGACCTTAAGATTTTGCATGAAAGGAGGACTAGCAGCCGCGTTGCACGGGAGAATGTGAAAAGTGTTCATATGTAGTAAAAACCTGAGAAATCCGTCCGTTTTCGTCATTTGTTATCGAATCGACTTAAAGCCAGATCGTCACATTGGCCGCTTTTCTCTCTGAGACGGTTTCATTTATCGTCTGCAAAGCTATGTCGCGTGCTGCGGTATGCGGAGACACTAAAAGCACCATAGTAGAACACAGAAGAAGCTTCTAAGTTGAAGTAATAGCCAGTAAGAAGAAATACAATTCAAGTTTTAGTTGTCGATTATTCACATTTTTGCCGGCTTTAGTCGCTTGGACATGACCTAGGACATTAAGATTTTGCATGAGAGGAGGACTAGCAGCCGCGTTGCACGGGAGAATGTGAAAAGTGTTCATATGTAGTAAAACCTGAGAAATCCGTCCGTTTTCGTCATTTGTTATCGAATCTACTTAAAGCCAGATCGTCACATTGGCCGCTCTTCTCTCTGAAACGGTTACACTTATCGTCTGCAAAGCTATGTCGCGTGCTGCGATATACGGAAACACTAAAAGCACCATAGTAGAACACAGAAGAAGCTTCTAAGTTGAAGTAATAGCCAGTAAGAAGTAGTACAATTCAAGTTTTAGTTGTCGATTATTCACTTTTTAGCCGGCTTTGGTGGCAATGACATGACCTAGGACCATAAGATTTTGCATGAAAGGAGGACTAGCAGCCGCGTTGCACGGGAGAATGTGAAAAGTGTTCATATGTAGTAAAAACCTGAGAAATCCGTCCGTTTTCGTCATTTGTTATCGAATCGACTTAAAGCCTGATCGTCACATTGGTCTCTTTTCTCTCTGAAACGGTTACACTTATCGTCTGCAAAGCTATGTCGCGTGCTGCGGTATGCGGAGACACTAAAAGCTCCATAGTAGAACACAGAAGAAACTTCTAAGTTGAAGTAATAGCCAGTAAGAAGTAGTACAATTCAAGTTTTAGTTGTCGATTATTCACTTTTTAGCCGGCTTTGGTGGCTTGGACATGACCTAGTACCTTAAGATTTTCCATGAAAGGAGGACTAGCAGCCGCGTTGCACGGGAGAATGTGAAAGGTGCTCATATGTAGTAAAAACCTGAGAAATCCGTCCGTTTTTGCCATTTGTTATCGAATCTTCTTAAAGCCAGATCGTCACATTGGCCGCTCTTCTCTCTGAAACGGTTACATTTATCGTCTACAAAGCTATGTCGCGTGCTGCGGTATGCGGAAACACTAAAAGCACCATAGTAGAACACAGAAGAAGCTTCTATGTTGAAGTAATAGCCAGTAAGAAGTAGTACAATTCAAGTTTTAGTTGTCGATTATTCACTTTTTTGCCGGCTTTGGTTCCTTGGACATGACCTAGGACATTAAGATTTTGCATGAAAGGAGGACTAGCAGCCGCGTTGCATGGGAGAATGTGAAAAGTGTTCATAAGTAGTAAAAACCTGAGAAATCCGTCCATTTTCGTCATTTGTTATCGAATTGACTTCAAGCCAGATCGTCACATTGGCCATTCTTCTCTCTCAAACGGTTACATTTATCGTCTGCAAAGCTATGTCGCGTGCTGCGATATGCCGAAACACTAAAAGCACCATAGTAGAACACAGAAGGAGCTTCTAAGTTGAAGTAATAGCCAGTAAGAAGTAGTACAATTCAAGTTTTAGTTGTCGATTATTCACTTTTTAGCCGGCTTTGGTGGCTTGGACATGCGGTGGAACCTTAAGATTTTGCATGAAAGGAAGACTAGCAGCCGCGTTGCACGGGAGAATGTGAAAAGTGTTCATATGTAGTAAAAACCTGAGAAATCCGTCCATTTTCGTCATTTGTTATCGAATTGACTTCAAGCCAGATCGTCACATTGGCCATTCTTCTCTCTCAAACGGTTACATTTATCGTCTTTAAAGGTATGTCGCGTGCTGCGATATGCCGAAACACTAAAAGCACCATAGTAGAACACAGAAGGAGCTTCTAAGTTGAAGTAATAGCCAGTAAGAAGTAGTACAATTCAAGTTTTAGTTGTCGATTATTCACTTTTTAGCAGGCTTTGGTGGCTTGGACATGCGGTGGAACCTTAAGATTTTGCATGAAAGGAGTACTTGCAGGCGCGTTGCATGGGAGAATGTGAAAAGTGTTCATATGTAGTAAAAACGTGAGAAATCCGTCTGTTTTCGCCATTTGTTATCGAATCGACTTAAAGCCAGATCGTCACATTGGCCGCTTTTCTCTCTGAAACGGTTACATTTATCGTCTGCAAAGCTAAGTCTCGTGCTGCAGTATGCGGAAACACCAAAAGCACCATAGTAGAACACAGAAGAAGCTTCTAAGTTGAAGTAATAGCCAGTAAGAAGTAGTACAATTCAAGTTTTAGTTATCGATTATTCACTTTTTAGGCGGCTTTGGTGGCTTGGACATGACATAGGACCTTAAGATTTTGCATGAAAGGAGGTCTAACAGCCGCGTTGCATGGGAGAATGTGAAAAGTGTTCATATGTAGTGAAAACCTGAGAAATCCGTCCGTTTTCGTCATTTGTTATCGAATCGACTTAAAGCCAGATCGTCACATTGGCCGCTCTTCTCTCTGAAACGGTTACACTTATCGTCTGCAAAGCTATGTAACGTGCTGCGGTATGCCGAAACAATAAAAGCACCATAGTAGAACAAAGAAGAAGCTTCTAAGTTGACGTAATAGCCAGTAAGAAGTAGTACAATTCAAGTTTTAGTTGTCAATTATTCACTTTTTAGCCGGCTATGGTGGCTTGGACACGACCTTGGACCTTATGATTTTGCATGAAAGGAGGACTAGCAGCCGCGTTGCATGGGAGAATGTGAAAAGTGTTCATATGTAGTAAAAACCTGAGAAATCCGTCCATTTTCGTCATTTGTTATCGAATGGACTTAAAGCCAGATCGTCACATTGGTCGCTTTTCTCTCTGAGACGGTTACATTTATCGTCTGCAAAGCTATGTCGCGTGCTGCGATATGCCGAAACACTAAAAGCACCATAGTAGAACACAGAAGGAGCTTCTAAGTTGAAGTAATAGCCAGTAAGAAGTAGTACAATTCAAGTTTTAGTTGTCGATTATTCACTTTTTAGCCGGCTTTGGTGGCTTGGACATGCGGTGGAACCTTAAGATTTTGCATGAAAGGAAGACTAGCAGCCGCGTTGCACGGGAGAATGTGAAAAGTGTTCATATGTAGTAAAAACCTGAGAAATCCGTCCATTTTCGTCATTTGTTATCGAATTGACTTCAAGCCAGATCGTCACATTGGCCATTCTTCTCTCTCAAACGGTTACATTTATCGTCTGCAAAGCTATGTCGCGTGCTGGGATATGCCGAAACACTAAAAGCACCATAGTAGAACACAGAAGGAGCTTCTAAGTTGAAGTAATAGCCAGTAAGAAGTAGTACAATTCAAGTTTTAGTTGTCGATTATTCACTTTTTAGCCGGCTTTGGTGGCTTGGACATGCGGTGGAACCTTAAGATTTTGCATGAAAGGAGTACTTGCAGGCGCGTTGCATGGGAGAATGTGAAAAGTGTTCATATGTAGTAAAAACGTGAGAAATCCGTCTGTTTTCGCCATTTGTTATCGAATCGACTTAAAGCCAGATCGTCACATTGGCCGCTTTTCTCTCTGAAACGGTTACATTTATCGTCTGCAAAGCTAAGTCTCGTGCTGCAGTATGCGGAAACACTAAAAGCACCATAGTAGAACACAGAAGAAGCTTCTAAGTTGAAGTAATAGCCAGTAAGAAGTAGTACAATTCAAGTTTTAGTTATCGATTATTCACTTTTTAGGCGGCTTTGGTGGCTTGGACATGACATAGGACCTTAAGATTTTGCATGAAAGGAGTACTTGCAGGCGCGTTGCACGGGAGAATGTGAAAAGTGTTCATATGTAGTAAAAACGTGAGAAATCCGTCTGTTTTTGCCATTTGTTATCGAATCGACTTAAAGCCAGATCGTCACATTGGCCGCTTTTCTCTCTGAAACGGTTACATTTATCGTCTGCAAAGCTATGTCGCGTGCTGCAGTATGCGGAAACACTAAAAGCACCATAGTAGAACACAGAAGAAGCTTCTAAGTTGAAGTAATAGCCAGTAAGAAGTAGTACAATTCAAGTTTTAGTTATCGATTATTCACTTTTTAGGCGGCTTTGGTGGCTTGGACATGACCTAGGACCTTAAGATTTTGCATGAAAGGAGGTCTAACAGCCGCGTTGCATGGGAGAATGTGAAAAGTGTTCATATGTAGTAAAAACCTGAGAAATCCGTCCATTTTCGTCATTTGTTATCGAATGGACTTACAGCCAGATCGTCACATTGGTCGCTTTTCTCTCTGAGACGGTTACATTTATTGTCTGCAAAGCTATGTCGCGTGCTGCGGTATGCGGAGACACTAAAAGCACCACAGTAGAACACAGAAGAATCTTCTAAGTTGAAGTAATAGCCAGTAAGAAGTAGTACAATTCAAGTTTTAGTTGTCGATTATTCGCTTTTTAGCCGGCTTTGGTGGCTTGGACATGCGGTGGAACCTTAAGATTCTGCATGAAAGGAAGACTAGCAGCCGCGTTGCACGGGAGAATGTGAAAAGTGTTCATATGTAGTAAAAACCTGAGAAATCCGTCCGTTTTCGTCATTTGCTATCGAATCGACTTAAAGCCAGATCGTCTCATTGGCCGCTTTTCTCTCTGAGACGGTTACATTTATCGTCTGCAAAGCTATGTCGCGTGCTGCGGTATGCGGAGACACTAAAAGCACCATAGTAGAACACAGATGAAGCTTCTAAGTTGAAGTAATAGCCAGTAAGAAGTAGTACAATTCAAGTTTTAGTTGTCGATTATTCACTTTTTCGCAGGCTTTGGTGGCTTGGACATGACGTAGAACCTTAAGATTTTGCATGAAAGGAGGACTAGCAGCCGCGTTGCATGGGAGAATGTGAAAAGTGTTCATATGTTGGAAAAACCTGAGAAATCCGTCCGTTTTCGTCATTTGTTATCGAATCGACTTAAAGCCAGATCGTCACATTGGCCGCTTTTCTCTCTGAGACGGTTTCATTTATCGTCTGCAAAGCTATGTCGCGTGCTGCGGTATGCGGAGACACTAAAAGCACCATAGTAGAACACAGAAGAAGCTTCTAAGTTGAAGTAATAGCCAGTAAGAAGAAATACAATTCAAGTTTTAGTTGTCGATTATTCACATTTTTGCCGGCTTTAGTCGCTTGGACATGACCTAGGACATTAAGATTTTGCATGAAAGGAGGACTAGCAGCCGCGTTGCACGGGAGAATGTGAAAAGTGTTCATATGTAGCAAAACCTGAGAAATCCGTCCGTTTTCGTCATTTGTTATCGAATCGACTTAAAGCCAGATCGTCACATTGGCCGCTCTTCTCTCTGAAACGGTTACACTTATCGTCTGCAAAGCTATGTCGCGTGCTGCGATATACGGAAACACTAAAAGCACCATAGTAGAACACAGAAGAAGCTTCTAAGTTGAAGTAATAGCCAGTAAGAAGTAGTACAATTCAAGTTTTAGTTGTCGATTATTCACTTTTTAGCCGGCTTTGGTGGATTGGACATGACCTAGGACCTTAGGGTTTTGCATGAAAGGAGGACTAGCAGCCGCGTTGCACGGTAGAATGTAAAAAGTGTTCATATGCAGTAAAAACCTGAGAAATCCGTCCGTTTCCGTCATTTGTTATCGAATCGACTTAAAGCCAGATCGTCACATTGGCCATTCTTCTCTCTCAAACGGTTACATTTATCGTCTGCAAAGCTATGTCGCGTGCTACGGTATGCCAAAACACTAAAAGCACCATAGTAGAACCCAGAAGAAGGTTCTAAGTTGAAGTAATAGCCAGTAAGAAGTAGTACAATTCAAGTATTAGTTGTCGATTATTCACTTTTTAGCCGGCTTTGGTGGCTATGACATGACCTAGGACCATAAGATTTTCCATGAAAGGAGGACTAGCAGCCGCGTTGCACGGGAGAATGTGAAAGGTGCTCATATGTAGTAAAAACCTGAGAAATCCGTCCGTTTTTGCCATTTGTTATCGAATCGTCTTAAAGCCAGATCGTCACATTGGCCGCTCTTCTCTCTGAAACGGTTACATTTATCGTCTACAAAGCTATGTCGCGTGCTGCGGTATGCGGAAACACTAAAAGCACCATAGCAGAACACAGAAGAAGCTTCTATGTTGAAGTAATAGCCAGTAAGAAGTAGTACAATTCAAGTTTTAGTTGTCGATTATTCACTTTTTTGCCGGCTTTGGTTTCTTGGACATGACCTAGGACCTTAAGATTTTGCATGAAAGGAGGACTAGCAGCCGCGTTGCATGGGAGAATGTGGAAAGTGTTCATAAGTAGTAAAAACCTGAGAAATCCGTCCATTTTCGTCATTTGTTATCGAATTGACTTCAAGCCAGATCGTCACATTGGCCATTCTTCTCTCTCAAACGGTTACATTTATCGTCTGCAAAGCTATGTCGCGTGCTGCGATATGCCGAAACACTAAAAGCACCATAGTAGAACACAGAAGGAGCTTCTAAGTTGAAGTAATAGCCAGTAAGAAGTAGTACAATTCAAGTTTTAGTTGTCGATTATTCACTTTTTAGCCGGCTTTGGTGGCTTGGACATGTGGTGGAACCTTAAGATTTTGCATGAAAGGAAGACTAGCAGCCGCGTTGCACGGGAGAATGTGAAAAGTGTTCATATGTAGTAAAAACCTGAGAAATCTGTCCGTTTTCTTCATTTGTTATCGAATCGACTTAAAGCCAGATCGTCTCATTGGCCCCTTTTCTCTCTGAGACGGTTACATTTATCGTCTGCAAAGCTATGTCGCGTGCTGCGGTATGCGGAGACACTAAAAGCACCATAGTAGAACACAGAAGAAGCTTCTAAGTTGAAGTAATAGCCAGTAAGAAGTAGAACAATTCATGTTTTAGTTGTCGATTATTCACTTTTGAGCCGGCTTTGGTGGCTTGGACATGACCTAGGACCTTAAGATTTTGCATGAAAGGAGTACTTGCAGGCGCGTTGCACGGGAGAATGTGAAAAGTGTTCATATGTAGTAAAAACGTGAGAAATCCGTCTGTTTTCGCCATTTGTTATCGAATCGACTTAAAGCCAGATCGTCACATTGGCCGCTTTTCTCTCTGAAACGGTTACATTTATCGTCTGCAAAGCTATGTCGCGTGCTGCAGAATGCGGAAACACTAAAAGCACCATAGTAGAACACAGAAGAAGCTTCTAAGTTGAAGTAATAGCCAGTAAGAAGTAATACAATTCAAGTTTTAGTTATCGATTATTCACTTTTTAGGCGGCTTTGGTGGCTTGGACATGACCTAGGACCTTAAGATTTTGCATGAAAGGAGGTCTAACAGCCGCGTTGCATGGGAGAATGTGAAAAGTGTTCATATGTAGTAAAAACCTGAGAAATCCGTCCGTTTTCGTCATTTGTTATCGAATCGACTTAAAGCCAGATCGTCACATTGGCCGCTCTTCTCTTTGAAACGGTTACACTTATTGTCTGCAAAGCTATGTAACGTGCTGCGGTATGCCGAAACAATAAAAGCACCATAGTAGAACACAGAAGAAGCTTCTCAGTTGACGTAATAGCCAGTAAGAAGTAGTACAATTCAAGTTTTAGTTGTCGATTATTCACTTTTTAGCCGGCTATGGTGGCTTGGACATGACCTAGGACCTTATGATTTTGCATGACAGGAGGACTAGCAGCCGCGTTGCATGGGAGAATGTGAAAAGTGTTCATATGTAGTAAAAACCTGAGAAATCCGTCCATTTTCGTCATTTGTTATCGAATGGACTTACAGCCAGATCGTCACATTGGCCGCTTTCTCTCTGAGACGGTTACATTTATTGTCTGCAAAGCTATGTCGCGTGCTGCGGTATGCGGAGACACTAAAAGCACCACAGTAGAACACAGAAGAATCTTCTATATTGAAGTAATAGCCAGTAAGAAGTAGTACAATTCAAGTTTTAGTTGTCGATTATTCACTTTTTAGCCGGCTTTGGTGGCTTGGACATGACCTAGGACCTTAAGATTTTGCATGAAAGGAGGCCTAACAGCCGATTAGCATGGGAGAATTTGAAAAGTGTTCATATGTAGTAAAAACCTGAGAAATCCGTCCATTTTCGTCATTTGTTATCGAATTGACTTCAAGCCAGATCGACACATTGGCCATTCTTCTCTCTCAAACGGTTACATTTATCGCCTGCAAAGCTATGTCGCGTGCTGCAGTATGCGGAAACACTAAAAGCACCATAGTAGAACACAGAAGAAGCTTCTAAGTTGAAGTAATAGCCAGTAAGAAGTAGTACAATTCAAGTTTTAGTTATCGATTATTCACTTTTTAGGCGGCTTTGGTGGCTTGGACATGACCTAGGACCTTAAGATTTTGCATGAAAGGAGGTCTAACAGCCGCGTTGCATGGGAGAATGTGAAAAGTGTTCATATGTAGTAAAAACCTGAGAAATCCGTCCATTTTCGTCATTTGTTATCGAATGGACTTACAGCCAGATCGTCACATTGGTCGCTTTTCTCTCTGAGACGGTTACATTTATTGTCTGCAAAGCTATGTCGCGTGCTGCGGTATGCGGAGACACTAAAAGCACCACAGTAGAACACAGAAGAATCTTCTAAGTTGAAGTAATAGCCAGTAAGAAGTAGTACAATTCAAGTTTTAGTTGTCGATTATTCGCTTTTTAGCCGGCTTTGGTGGCTTGGACATGCGGTGGAACCTTAAGATTCTGCATGAAAGGAAGACTAGCAGCCGCGTTGCACGGGAGAATGTGAAAAGTGTTCATATGTAGTAAAAACCTGAGAAATCCGTCCGTTTTCGTCATTTGCTATCGAATCGACTTAAAGCCAGATCGTCTCATTGGCCGCTTTTCTCTCTGAGACGGTTACATTTATCGTCTGCAAAGCTATGTCGCGTGCTGCGGTATGCGGAGACACTAAAAGCACCATAGTAGAACACAGAAGAAGCTTCTAAGTTGAAGTAATAGCCAGTAAGAAGTAGTACAATTCAAGTTTTAGTTGTCGATTATTCACTTTTTAGCAGGCTTTGGTGGCTTGGACATGACGTAGAACCTTAAGATTTTGCATGAAAGGAGGACTAGCAGCCGCGTTGCACGGGAGAATGTGAAAAGTGTTCATATGTTGGAAAAACCTGAGAAATCCGTCCGTTTTCGTCATTTGTTATCGAATCGACTTAAAGCCAGATCGTCACATTGGCCGCTTTTCTCTCTGAGACGGTTTCATTTATCGTCTGCAAAGCTATGTCGCGTGCTGCGGTATGCGGAGACACTAAAAGCACCATAGTAGAACACAGAAGAAGCTTCTAAGTTGAAGTAATAGCCAGTAAGAAGAAATACAATTCAAGTTTTAGTTGTCGATTATTCACATTTTTGCCGGCTTTAGTCGCTTGGACATGACCTAGGACATTAAGATTTTGCATGAAAGGAGGACTAGCAGCCGCGTTGCACGGGAGAATGTGAAAAGTGTTCATATGTAGCAAAACCTGAGAAATCCGTCCGTTTTCGTCATTTGTTATCGAATCGACTTAAAGCCAGATCGTCACATTGGCCGCTCTTCTCTCTGAAACGGTTACACTTATCGTCTGCAAAGCTATGTCGCGTGCTGCGATATACGGAAACACTAAAAGCACCATAGTAGAACACAGAAGAAGCTTCTAAGTTGAAGTAATAGCCAGTAAGAAGTAGTACAATTCAAGTTTTAGTTGTCGATTATTCACTTTTTAGCCGGCTTTGGTGGATTGGACATGACCTAGGACCTTAGGATTTTGCATGAAAGGAGGACTAGCAGCCGCGTTGCACGGTAGAATGTAAAAAGTGTTCATATGCAGTAAAAACCTGAGAAATCCGTCCGTTTCCGTCATTTGTTATCGAATCGACTTAAAGCCAGATCGTCACATTGGCCATTCTTTCTCTCTCAAACGGTTACATTTATCGTCTGCAAAGCTATGTCGCGTGCTACGGTATGCCAAAACACTAAAAGCACCATAGTAGAACCCAGAAGAAGGTTCTAAGTTGAAGTAATAGCCAGTAAGAAGTAGTACAATTCAAGTATTAGTTGTCGATTATTCACTTTTTAGCCGGCTTTGGTGGCTATGACATGACCTAGGACCATAAGATTTTCCATGAAAGGAGGACTAGCAGCCGCGTTGCACGGGAGAATGTGAAAGGTGCTCATATGTAGTAAAAACCTGAGAAATCCGTCCGTTTTTGCCATTTGTTATCGAATCGTCTTAAAGCCAGATCGTCACATTGGCCGCTCTTCTCTCTGAAACGGTTACATTTATCGTCTACAAAGCTATGTCGCGTGCTGCGGTATGCGGAAACACTAAAAGCACCATAGCAGAACACAGAAGAAGCTTCTATGTTGAAGTAATAGCCAGTAAGAAGTAGTACAATTCAAGTTTTAGTTGTCGTCTATTCACTTTTTTGCCGGCTTTGGTTTCTTGGACATGACCTAGGACCTTAAGATTTTGCATGAAAGGAGGACTAGCAGCCGCGTTGCATGGGAGAATGTGGAAAGTGTTCATAAGTAGTAAAAACCTGAGAAATCCGTCCATTTTCGTCATTTGTTATCGAATTGACTTCAAGCCAGATCGTCACATTGGCCATTCTTCTCTCTCAAACGGTTACATTTATCGTCTACAAAGCTATGTCGCGTGCTGCGATATGCCGAAACACTAAAAGCACCATAGTAGAACACAGAAGGAGCTTCTAAGTTGAAGTAATAGCCAGTAAGAAGTAGTACAATTCAAGTTTTAGTTGTCGATTATTCACTT
Organism: Schistocerca gregaria; assembly: GCF_023897955.1. Lineage (NCBI taxonomy): Eukaryota > Metazoa > Arthropoda > Insecta > Orthoptera > Acrididae > Schistocerca > Schistocerca gregaria. Next base: position 726,777 of record NW_026061759.1, read on the forward strand.
TTTAGCCGGCTTTGGTGGCTTGGACATGTGGTGGAACCATAAGATTTTGCATGAAAGGAAGACTAGCAGCCGCGTTGCACGGGAGAATGTGAAAAGTGTTCATATGTAGTAAAAACCTGAGAAATCTGTCCGTTTTCTTCATTTGTTATCGAATCGACTTAAAGCCAGATCGTCTCATTGGCCCCTTTTCTCTCTGAGACGGTTACATTTATCGTCTGCAAAGCTATGTCGCGTGCTGCGGTATGCGGAGACACTAAAAGCACCATAGTAGAACACAGAAGAAGCTTCTAAGTTGAAGTAACAGCCAGTAAGAAGTAGTACAATTCATGTTTTAGTTGTCGATTATTCACTTTTGAGCCGGCTTTGGTGGCTTGGACATGACCTAGGACCTTAAGATTTTGCATGAAAGGAGTACTTGCAGGCGCGTTGCACGGGAGAATGTGAAAAGTGTTCATATGTAGTAAAAACGTGAGAAATCCGTCTGTTTTCGCCATTTGTTATCGAATCGACTTAAAGCCAGATCGTCACATTGGCCGCTTTTCTCTCTGAAACGGTTACATTTATCGTCTGCAAAGCTATGTCGCGTGCTGCAGAATGCGGAAACACTAAAAGCACCATAGTAGAACACAGAAGAAGCTTCTAAGTTGAAGTAATAGCCAGTAAGAAGTAATACAATTCAAGTTTTAGTTATCGATTATTCACTTTTTAGGCGGCTTTGGTGGCTTGGACATGACCTAGGACCTTAAGATTTTGCATGAAAGGAGGTCTAACAGCCGCGTTGCATGGGAGAATGTGAAAAGTGTTCATATGTAGTAAAAACCTGAGAAATCCGTCCGTTTTCGTCATTTGTTATCGAATCGACTTAAAGCCAGATCGTCACATTGGCCGCTCTTCTCTTTGAAACGGTTACACTTATTGTCTGCAAAGCTATGTAACGTGCTGCGGTATGCCGAAACAATAAAAGCACCATAGTAGAACACAGAAGAAGCTTCTCAGTTGACGTAATAGCCAGTAAGAAGTAGTACAATTCAAGTTTTAGTTGTCGATTATTCACTTTTTAGCCGGCTATGGTGGCTTGGACATGACCTAGGACCTTATGATTTTGCATGACAGGAGGACTAGCAGCCGCGTTGCATGGGAGAATGTGAAAAGTGTTCATATGTAGTAAAAACCTGAGAAATCCGTCCATTTTCGTCATTTGTTATGGAATGGACTTAAAGCCAGATCGTCACATTGGCCGCTTTCTCTCTGAGACGGTTACATTTATTGTCTGCAAAGCTATGTCGCGTGCTGCGGTATGCGGAGACACTAAAAGCACCACAGTAGAACACAGAAGAATCTTCTATACTGAAGTAATAGCCAGTAAGAAGTAGTACAATTCAAGTTTTAGTTGTCGATTATTCACTTTTTAGCCGGCTTTGGTGGCTTGGACATGACCTAGGACCTTAAGATTTTGCATGAAAGGAGGTCTAACAGCCGATTAGCATGGGAGAATTTGAAAAGTGTTCATATGTAGTAAAAACCTGAGAAATCCGTCCATTTTCGTCATTTGTTATCGAATTGACTTCAAGCCAGATCGACACATTGGCCATTCTTCTCTCTCAAACGGTTACATTTATCGCCTGCAAAGCTATGACGCGTGCTGCGATATGCCGAAACACTAAAAGCACCATAGTAGAACACAGAAGGAGCTTCTAAGTTGAAGTAATAGCCAGTAAGAAGCAGTACAATTCAAGTTTTAGTTATCGATTATTCACATTTTAGCCGGCTTTGGTGGCTTGGACATGACCTAGGACCTTACGATTTTGCGTGAAAGGAGGTCTAACAGCCGCGTTGCATGGGAGAATGTGAAAAGTGTTCATATGTACTAAAAACCTGAGAAATCCGTCCGTTTTCGTCATTTGTTATCGAATCGACTTAAAGCCAGATCGTCACTTTGGCCGATTTTCTCTCTGAGAAGGTTACATTTATCGTCTGCAAAGCTATGTCGGGTGCTGCGGTGTGCGGAGACACTAGAAGCACCATAGTAGAACACAGAAGAAGCTTCTAAGTTGAAGTAATAGCCAGTAAGAAGTAGTACAATTCAAGTTTTAGTTATCGATTACTCACTTTTTAGCCGGCTTTGGTGGCTTGGACATGACCTAGGACCTTAAGATTGTGCATGAAAGGAGGACTAGCAGCCGCGTTGCACGGCAGAATGTGAAAAGTGTTCATATGTAGTAAAAACCTGAGAAATCCGTCCGTTTTCGTCATTTGTTATCGAATCGACTTAAAGCCAGATCGTCACATTGGCCACTTTTCTCTCTGAGAAGGTTACATTTACTGTCTGCAAAGCTATGTCGCGTGCTGCGGTATGCGGAGACACTAAAAGCACCACAGTAGAACACAGAAGAAGCTTCTAAGTCGAAGTAATAGCCAGAAAGAAGTAGTACAATTCAAGTTTTAGTAGTCGATTATTCACTTTTTAGCCGGCTTTGGTGTCTTGGACATGACCTAGGACCTTAAGATTTTGCATGAAAGGAGTACTTGCAGGCGCGTTGCATGGGAGAATGTGAAAAGTGTTCATATGTAGTAAAAACGTGCGAAATCCGTCTGTTTTCGTCATTTGTTATCGAATCGACTTAAAGCCATATCGTCACATTGGCCGCTTTTCTCTCTGAAACGGTTACATTTATCGTCTGCAAAGCTATGTCGCGTGCTGCGGTATGCCGAAACAATAAAAGCACCATAGTAGAACACAGAAGAAGCTTCTCAGTTGACGTAATAGCCAGTAAGAAGTAGTACAATTCAAGTTTTAGTTGTCGATTATTCACATTTTAGCCGGCTTTGGTGGCTTGGACATGACCTAGGACCTTAAGATTTTGCATGAAAGGAGGTCTAACAGCCGCGTTGCATGGGAGAATGTGAAAAGTGTTCATATGTAGTAAAAACCTGAGAAATCCGTCCGTTTTCGTCATTTGTTATCGAATCGACTTAAAGCCAGATCGTCACATTGGCCGCTCTTCTCTCTGAAACGGTTACACTTATCGTCTGCAAAGCTATGTAACGTGCTGCGGTATGCCGAAACAATAAAAGCACCATAGTAGAACACAGAAGAAGCTTCTCAGTTGACGTAATAGCCAGTAAGAAGTAGTACATTTCAAGTTTTAGTTGTCGATTATTCACTTTTTAGCCGGCTTTGGTGGCTTGGACATGACCTAGGACCTTAAGATTGTGCATGAAAGGAGGACTACCAGCCGCGTTGCACGGGAGAATGTGAAAAGTGTTCATATGTTGGAAAAACCTGAGAAATCCGTCCGTTTTCGTCATTTGTTATCGAATCGACTTAAAGCCAGATCGTCACATTGGCCACTTTTCTCTTTGAGAAGGTTACATTTACTGTCTGCAAAGCTATGTCGCGTGCTGCGGTATGCGGAGACACTAAAAGCAACACAGTAGAACACAGAATAAGCTTCTAAGTTGAAGTAATAGCCAGTAAGAAGTAGTACAATTCAAGTTTTAGTAGTCGATTATTCACTTTTTAGCCGGCTTTGGTGGCTTGGACATGACCTAGGACCTTAAGATTTTGCATGAAAGGAGTACTTGCAGGCGCGTTCACGGGAGAATGTGAAAAGTGTTCATATGTAGTAAAAACGTGAGAAATCCGTCTGTTTTCGCCATTTGTTATCGAATCGACTTAAAGCCAGATCGTCACATTGGCCGCTTTTCTCTCTGAAACGGTTACATTTATCGTCTGCAAAGCTATGTCGCGTGCTGCAGTATGCGCAAACACTAAAAGCACCATAGTAGAACACAGAAGAAGCTTCTAAGCTGAAGTAATAGCCAGTAAGAAGTAGTACAATTCAAGTTTTAGTTATCGATTATTCACTTTTTAGGCGGCTTTGGGGGCTTGGACATGACCTAGGACCTTTAGATTTTGCATGAAAGGAGGTCTAACAGCCGCGTTGCATGGGAGAATGTGAAAAGTGTTCATATGTAGTAAAAACCTGAGAAATCCGTCCGTTTTCGTCATTTGTTATCGAATCGACTTAAAGCCAGATCGTCACATTGGCCGCTCTTCTCTCTGAAACGGTTACACTTATCGTCTGCAAAGCTAGGTAACGTGCTGCGGTATGCCGAAACAATAAAAGCACCATAGTAAAACACAGAAGAAGCTTCTAAGTTGACGTAATAGCCAGTAAGAAGTAGTACAATTCAAGTTTTAGTTGTCGATTATTCACTTTTTAGCCGGCTTTGGTGGATTGGACATGACCTAGGACCTTAAGATTTTGCATGAAAGGAAGACTAGCAGCCGCGTTGCACGGGAGAATGTGAAAAAAGTTCATATGTAGTAAAAACCTGAGAAATCCGTCCGTTTCCGTCATTTGTTATCGAATCGACTTAAAGCCAGATCGTCACATTGGCCATTCTTTCTCTCTCAAACGGTTACATTTATCGTCTGCAAAGCTATGTCGCGTGCTACGGTATGCCAAAACACTAAAAGCACCATAGTAGAACCCAGAAGAAGGTTCTAAGTTGAAGTAATAGCCAGTAAGAAGTAGTACAATTCAAGTATTAGTTGTCGATTATTCACTTTTTAGCCGGCTTTGGTGGCTATGACATGACCTAGGACCATAAGATTTTCCATGAAAGGAGGACTAGCAGCCGCGTTGCACGGGAGAATGTGAAAGGTGCTCATATGTAGTAAAAACCTGAGAAATCCGTCCGTTTTTGCCATTTGTTATCGAATCGTCTTAAAGCCAGATCGTCACATTGGCCGCTCTTCTCTCTGAAACGGTTACATTTATCGTCTACAAAGCTATGTCGCGTGCTGCGGTATGCGGAAACACTAAAAGCACCATAGCAGAACACAGAAGAAGCTTCTATGTTGAAGTAATAGCCAGTAAGAAGTAGTACAATTCAAGTTTTAGTTGTCGATTATTCACTTTTTTGCCGGCTTTGGTTTCTTGGACATGACCTAGGACCTTAAGATTTTGCATGAAAGGAGGACTAGCAGCCGCGTTGCATGGGAGAATGTGGAAAGTGTTCATAAGTAGTAAAAACCTGAGAAATCCGTCCATTTTCGTCATTTGTTATCGAATTGACTTCAAGCCAGATCGTCACATTGGCCATTCTTCTCTCTCAAACGGTTACATTTATCGTCTGCAAAGCTATGTCGCGTGCTGCGATATGCCGAAACACTAAAAGCACCATAGTAGAACACAGAAGGAGCTTCTAAGTTGAAGTAATAGCCAGTAAGAAGTAGTACAATTCAAGTTTTAGTTGTCGATTATTCACTTTTTAGCCGGCTTTGGTGGCTTGGACATGTGGTGGAACCATAAGATTTTGCATGAAAGGAAGACTAGCAGCCGCGTTGCACGGGAGAATGTGAAAAGTGTTCATATGTAGTAAAAACCTGAGAAATCTGTCCGTTTTCTTCATTTGTTATCGAATCGACTTAAAGCCAGATCGTCTCATTGGCCCCTTTTCTCTCTGAGACGGTTACATTTATCGTCTGCAAAGCTATGTCGCGTGCTGCGGTATGCGGAGACACTAAAAGCACCATAGTAGAACACAGAAGAAGCTTCTAAGTTGAAGTAACAGCCAGTAAGAAGTAGTACAATTCATGTTTTAGTTGTCGATTATTCACTTTTGAGCCGGCTTTGGTGGCTTGGACATGACCTAGGACCTTAAGATTTTGCATGAAAGGAGTACTTGCAGGCGCGTTGCACGGGAGAATGTGAAAAGTGTTCATATGTAGTAAAAACGTGAGAAATCCGTCTGTTTTCGCCATTTGTTATCGAATCGACTTAAAGCCAGATCGTCACATTGGCCGCTTTTCTCTCTGAAACGGTTACATTTATCGTCTGCAAAGCTATGTCGCGTGCTGCAGAATGCGGAAACACTAAAAGCACCATAGTAGAACACAGAAGAAGCTTCTAAGTTGAAGTAATAGCCAGTAAGAAGTAATACAATTCAAGTTTTAGTTATCGATTATTCACTTTTTAGGCGGCTTTGGTGGCTTGGACATGACCTAGGACCTTAAGATTTTGCATGAAAGGAGGTCTAACAGCCGCGTTGCATGGGAGAATGTGAAAAGTGTTCATATGTAGTAAAAACCTGAGAAATCCGTCCGTTTTCGTCATTTGTTATCGAATCGACTTAAAGCCAGATCGTCACATTGGCCGCTCTTCTCTTTGAAACGGTTACACTTATTGTCTGCAAAGCTATGTAACGTGCTGCGGTATGCCGAAACAATAAAAGCACCATAGTAGAACACAGAAGAAGCTTCTCAGTTGACGTAATAGCCAGTAAGAAGTAGTACAATTCAAGTTTTAGTTGTCGATTATTCACTTTTTAGCCGGCTATGGTGGCTTGGACATGACCTAGGACCTTATGATTTTGCATGACAGGAGGACTAGCAGCCGCGTTGCATGGGAGAATGTGAAAAGTGTTCATATGTAGTAAAAACCTGAGAAATCCGTCCATTTTCGTCATTTGTTATGGAATGGACTTAAAGCCAGATCGTCACATTGGCCGCTTTCTCTCTGAGACGGTTACATTTATTGTCTGCAAAGCTATGTCGCGTGCTGCGGTATGCGGAGACACTAAAAGCACCACAGTAGAACACAGAAGAATCTTCTATATTGAAGTAATAGCCAGTAAGAAGTAGTACAATTCAAGTTTTAGTTGTCGATTATTCACTTTTTAGCCGGCTTTGGTGGCTTGGACATGACCTAGGACCTTAAGATTTTGCATGAAAGGAGGTCTAACAGCCGATTAGCATGGGAGAATTTGAAAAGTGTTCATATGTAGTAAAAACCTGAGAAATCCGTCCATTTTCGTCATTTGTTATCGAATTGACTTCAAGCCAGATCGACACATTGGCCATTCTTCTCTCTCAAACGGTTACATTTATCGCCTGCAAAGCTATGACGCGTGCTGCGATATGCCGAAACACTAAAAGCACCATAGTAGAACACAGAAGGAGCTTCTAAGTTGAAGTAATAGCCAGTAAGAAGCAGTACAATTCAAGTTTTAGTTATCGATTATTCACATTTTAGCCGGCTTTGGTGGCTTGGACATGACCTAGGACCTTACGATTTTGCGTGAAAGGAGGTCTAACAGCCGCGTTGCATGGGAGAATGTGAAAAGTGTTCATATGTACTAAAAACCTGAGAAATCCGTCCGTTTTCGTCATTTGTTATCGAATCGACTTAAAGCCAGATCGTCACTTTGGCCGATTTTCTCTCTGAGAAGGTTACATTTATCGTCTGCAAAGCTATGTCGGGTGCTGCGGTGTGCGGAGACACTAGAAGCACCATAGTAGAACACAGAAGAAGCTTCTAAGTTGAAGTAATAGCCAGTAAGAAGTAGTACAATTCAAGTTTTAGTTATCGATTACTCACTTTTTAGCCGGCTTTGGTGGCTTGGACATGACCTAGGACCTTAAGATTGTGCATGAAAGGAGGACTAGCAGCCGCGTTGCACGGCAGAATGTGAAAAGTGTTCATATGTAGTAAAAACCTGAGAAATCCGTCCGTTTTCGTCATTTGTTATCGAATCGACTTAAAGCCAGATCGTCACATTGGCCACTTTTCTCTCTGAGAAGGTTACATTTACTGTCTGCAAAGCTATGTCGCGTGCTGCGGTATGCGGAGACACTAAAAGCACCACAGTAGAACACAGAAGAAGCTTCTAAGTCGAAGTAATAGCCAGAAAGAAGTAGTACAATTCAAGTTTTAGTAGTCGATTATTCACTTTTTAGCCGGCTTTGGTGTCTTGGACATGACCTAGGACCTTAAGATTTTGCATGAAAGGAGTACTTGCAGGCGCGTTGCATGGGAGAATGTGAAAAGTGTTCATATGTAGTAAAAACGTGCGAAATCCGTCTGTTTTCGTCATTTGTTATCGAATCGACTTAAAGCCATATCGTCACATTGGCCGCTTTTCTCTCTGAAACGGTTACATTTATCGTCTGCAAAGCTATGTCGCGTGCTGCGGTATGCCGAAACAATAAAAGCACCATAGTAGAACACAGAAGAAGCTTCTCAGTTGACGTAATAGCCAGTAAGAAGTAGTACAATTCAAGTTTTAGTTGTCGATTATTCACATTTTAGCCGGCTTTGGTGGCTTGGACATGACCTAGGACCTTAAGATTTTGCATGAAAGGAGGTCTAACAGCCGCGTTGCATGGGAGAATGTGAAAAGTGTTCATATGTAGTAAAAACCTGAGAAATCCGTCCGTTTTCGTCATTTGTTATCGAATCGACTTAAAGCCAGATCGTCACATTGGCCGCTCTTCTCTCTGAAACGGTTACACTTATCGTCTGCAAAGCTATGTAACGTGCTGCGGTATGCCGAAACAATAAAAGCACCATAGTAGAACACAGAAGAAGCTTCTCAGTTGACGTAATAGCCAGTAAGAAGTAGTACATTTCAAGTTTTAGTTGTCGATTATTCACTTTTTAGCCGGCTTTGGTGGCTTGGACATGACCTAGGACCTTAAGATTGTGCATGAAAGGAGGACTACCAGCCGCGTTGCACGGGAGAATGTGAAAAGTGTTCATATGTTGGAAAAACCTGAGAAATCCGTCCGTTTTCGTCATTTGTTATCGAATCGACTTAAAGCCAGATCGTCACATTGGCCACTTTTCTCTTTGAGAAGGTTACATTTACTGTCTGCAAAGCTATGTCGCGTGCTGCGGTATGCGGAGACACTAAAAGCAACACAGTAGAACACAGAATAAGCTTCTAAGTTGAAGTAATAGCCAGTAAGAAGTAGTACAATTCAAGTTTTAGTAGTCGATTATTCACTTTTTAGCCGGCTTTGGTGGCTTGGACATGACCTAGGACCTTAAGATTTTGCATGAAAGGAGTACTTGCAGGCGCGTTCACGGGAGAATGTGAAAAGTGTTCATATGTAGTAAAAACGTGAGAAATCCGTCTGTTTTCGCCATTTGTTATCGAATCGACTTAAAGCCAGATCGTCACATTGGCCGCTTTTCTCTCTGAAACGGTTACATTTATCGTCTGCAAAGCTATGTCGCGTGCTGCAGTATGCGCAAACACTAAAAGCACCATAGTAGAACACAGAAGAAGCTTCTAAGCTGAAGTAATAGCCAGTAAGAAGTAGTACAATTCAAGTTTTAGTTATCGATTATTCACTTTTTAGCCGGCTTTGGTGTCTTGGACATGACCTAGGACCTTAAGATTTTGCATGAAAGGAGTACTTGCAGGCGCGTTGCATGGGAGAATGTGAAAAGTGTTCATATGTAGTAAAAACGTGCGAAATCCGTCTGTTTTCGTCATTTGTTATCGAATCGACTTAAAGCCATATCGTCACATTGGCCGCTTTTCTCTCTGAAACGGTTACATTTATCGTCTGCAAAGCTATGTCGCGTGCTGCGGTATGCCGAAACAATAAAAGCACCATAGTAGAACACAGAAGAAGCTTCTCAGTTGACGTAATAGCCAGTAAGAAGTAGTACAATTCAAGTTTTAGTTGTCGATTATTCACATTTTAGCCGGCTTTGGTGGCTTGGACATGACCTAGGACCTTAAGATTTTGCATGAAAGGAGGTCTAACAGCCGCGTTGCATGGGAGAATGTGAAAAGTGTTCATATGTAGTAAAAACCTGAGAAATCCGTCCGTTTTCGTCATTTGTTATCGAATCGACTTAAAGCCAGATCGTCACATTGGCCGCTCTTCTCTCTGAAACGGTTACACTTATCGTCTGCAAAGCTATGTAACGTGCTGCGGTATGCCGAAACAATAAAAGCACCATAGTAGAACACAGAAGAAGCTTCTCAGTTGACGTAATAGCCAGTAAGAAGTAGTACATTTCAAGTTTTAGTTGTCGATTATTCACTTTTTAGCCGGCTTTGGTGGCTTGGACATGACCTAGGACCTTAAGATTGTGCATGAAAGGAGGACTACCAGCCGCGTTGCACGGGAGAATGTGAAAAGTGTTCATATGTTGGAAAAACCTGAGAAATCCGTCCGTTTTCGTCATTTGTTATCGAATCGACTTAAAGCCAGATCGTCACATTGGCCACTTTTCTCTTTGAGAAGGTTACATTTACTGTCTGCAAAGCTATGTCGCGTGCTGCGGTATGCGGAGACACTAAAAGCAACACAGTAGAACACAGAATAAGCTTCTAAGTTGAAGTAATAGCCAGTAAGAAGTAGTACAATTCAAGTTTTAGTAGTCGATTATTCACTTTTTAGCCGGCTTTGGTGGCTTGGACATGACCTAGGACCTTAAGATTTTGCATGAAAGGAGTACTTGCAGGCGCGTTCACGGGAGAATGTGAAAAGTGTTCATATGTAGTAAAAACGTGAGAAATCCGTCTGTTTTCGCCATTTGTTATCGAATCGACTTAAAGCCAGATCGTCACATTGGCCGCTTTTCTCTCTGAAACGGTTACATTTATCGTCTGCAAAGCTATGTCGCGTGCTGCAGTATGCGCAAACACTAAAAGCACCATAGTAGAACACAGAAGAAGCTTCTAAGCTGAAGTAATAGCCAGTAAGAAGTAGTACAATTCAAGTTTTAGTTATCGATTATTCACTTTTTAGGCGGCTTTGGGGGCTTGGACATGACCTAGGACCTTTAGATTTTGCATGAAAGGAGGTCTAACAGCCGCGTTGCATGGGAGAATGTGAAAAGTGTTCATATGTAGTAAAAACCTGAGAAATCCGTCCGTTTTCGTCATTTGTTATCGAATCGACTTAAAGCCAGATCGTCACATTGGCCGCTCTTCTCTCTGAAACGGTTACACTTATCGTCTGCAAAGCTAGGTAACGTGCTGCGGTATGCCGAAACAATAAAAGCACCATAGTAAAACACAGAAGAAGCTTCTAAGTTGACGTAATAGCCAGTAAGAAGTAGTACAATTCAAGTTTTAGTTGTCGATTATTCACTTTTTAGCCGGCTTTGGTGGATTGGACATGACCTAGGACCTTAAGATTTTGCATGAAAGGAAGACTAGCAGCCGCGTTGCACGGGAGAATGTGAAAAAAGTTCATATGTAGTAAAAACCTGAGAAATCCGTCCGTTTCCGTCATTTGTTATCGAATCGACTTAAAGCCAGATCGTCACATTGGCCATTCTTTCTCTCTCAAACGGTTACATTTATCGTCTGCAAAGCTATGTCGCGTGCTACGGTATGCCAAAACACTAAAAGCACCATAGTAGAACCCAGAAGAAGGTTCTAAGTTGAAGTAATAGCCAGTAAGAAGTAGTACAATTCAAGTATTAGTTGTCGATTATTCACTTTTTAGCCGGCTTTGGTGGCTATGACATGACCTAGGACCATAAGATTTTCCATGAAAGGAGGACTAGCAGCCGCGTTGCACGGGAGAATGTGAAAGGTGCTCATATGTAGTAAAAACCTGAGAAATCCGTCCGTTTTTGCCATTTGTTATCGAATCGTCTTAAAGCCAGATCGTCACATTGGCCGCTCTTCTCTCTGAAACGGTTACATTTATCGTCTACAAAGCTATGTCGCGTGCTGCGGTATGCGGAAACACTAAAAGCACCATAGCAGAACACAGAAGAAGCTTCTATGTTGAAGTAATAGCCAGTAAGAAGTAGTACAATTCAAGTTTTAGTTGTCGATTATTCACTTTTTTGCCGGCTTTGGTTTCTTGGACATGACCTAGGACCTTAAGATTTTGCATGAAAGGAGGACTAGCAGCCGCGTTGCATGGGAGAATGTGGAAAGTGTTCATAAGTAGTAAAAACCTGAGAAATCCGTCCATTTTCGTCATTTGTTATCGAATTGACTTCAAGCCAGATCGTCACATTGGCCATTCTTCTCTCTCAAACGGTTACATTTATCGTCTGCAAAGCTATGTCGCGTGCTGCGATATGCCGAAACACTAAAAGCACCATAGTAGAACACAGAAGGAGCTTCTAAGTTGAAGTAATAGCCAGTAAGAAGTAGTACAATTCAAGTTTTAGTTGTCGATTATTCACTTTTTAGCCGGCTTTGGTGGCTTGGACATGTGGTGGAACCATTAGATTTTGCATGAAAGGAAGACTAGCAGCCGCGTTGCACGGGAGAATGTGAAAAGTGTTCATATGTAGTAAAAACCTGAGAAATCTGTCCGTTTTCTTCATTTGTTATCGAATCGACTTAAAGCCAGATCGTCTCATTGGCCCCTTTTCTCTCTGAGACGGTTACATTTATCGTCTGCAAAGCTATGTCGCGTGCTGCGGTATGCGGAGACACTAAAAGCACCATAGTAGAACACAGAAGAAGCTTCTAAGTTGAAGTAACAGCCAGTAAGAAGTAGTACAATTCATGTTTTAGTTGTCGATTATTCACTTTTGAGCCGGCTTTGGTGGCTTGGACATGACCTAGGACCTTAAGATTTTGCATGAAAGGAGTACTTGCAGGCGCGTTGCACGGGAGAATGTGAAAAGTGTTCATATGTAGTAAAAACGTGAGAAATCCGTCTGTTTTCGCCATTTGTTATCGAATCGACTTAAAGCCAGATCGTCACATTGGCCGCTTTTCTCTCTGAAACGGTTACATTTATCGTCTGCAAAGCTATGTCGCGTGCTGCAGAATGCGGAAACACTAAAACCACCATAGTAGAACACAGAAGAAGCTTCTAAGTTGAAGTAATAGCCAGTAAGAAGTAATACAATTCAAGTTTTAGTTATCGATTATTCACTTTTTAGGCGGCTTTGGTGGCTTGGACATGACCTAGGACCTTAAGATTTTGCATGAAAGGAGGTCTAACAGCCGCGTTGCATGGGAGAATGTGAAAAGTGTTCATATGTAGTAAAAACCTGAGAAATCCGTCCGTTTTCGTCATTTGTTATCGAATCGACTTAAAGCCAGATCGTCACATTGGCCGCTCTTCTCTTTGAAACGGTTACACTTATTGTCTGCAAAGCTATGTAACGTGCTGCGGTATGCCGAAACAATAAAAGCACCATAGTAGAACACAGAAGAAGCTTCTCAGTTGACGTAATAGCCAGTAAGAAGTAGTACAATTCAAGTTTTAGTTGTCGATTATTCACTTTTTAGCCGGCTATGGTGGCTTGGACATGACCTAGGACCTTATGATTTTGCATGACAGGAGGACTAGCAGCCGCGTTGCATGGGAGAATGTGAAAAGTGTTCATATGTAGTAAAAACCTGAGAAATCCGTCCATTTTCGTCATTTGTTATGGAATGGACTTAAAGCCAGATCGTCACATTGGCCGCTTTCTCTCTGAGACGGTTACATTTATTGTCTGCAAAGCTATGTCGCGTGCTGCGGTATGCGGAGACACTAAAAGCACCACAGTAGAACACAGAAGAATCTTCTATATTGAAGTAATAGCCAGTAAGAAGTAGTACAATTCAAGTTTTAGTTGTCGATTATTCACTTTTTAGCCGGCTTTGGTGGCTTGGACATGACCTAGGACCTTAAGATTTTGCATGAAAGGAGGTCTAACAGCCGATTAGCATGGGAGAATTTGAAAAGTGTTCATATGTAGTAAAAACCTGAGAAATCCGTCCATTTTCGTCATTTGTTATCGAATTGACTTCAAGCCAGATCGACACATTGGCCATTCTTCTCTCTCAAACGGTTACATTTATCGCCTGCAAAGCTATGACGCGTGCTGCGATATGCCGAAACACTAAAAGCACCATAGTAGAACACAGAAGGAGCTTCTAAGTTGAAGTAATAGCCAGTAAGAAGCAGTACAATTCAAGTTTTAGTTATCGATTATTCACATTTTAGCCGGCTTTGGTGGCTTGGACATGACCTAGGACCTTACGATTTTGCGTGAAAGGAGGTCTAACAGCCGCGTTGCATGGGAGAATGTGAAAAGTGTTCATATGTACTAAAAACCTGAGAAATCCGTCCGTTTTCGTCATTTGTTATCGAATCGACTTAAAGCCAGATCGTCACTTTGGCCGATTTTCTCTCTGAGAAGGTTACATTTATCGTCTGCAAAGCTATGTCGGGTGCTGCGGTGTGCGGAGACACTAGAAGCACCATAGTAGAACACAGAAGAAGCTTCTAAGTTGAAGTAATAGCCAGTAAGAAGTAGTACAATTCAAGTTTTAGTTATCGATTACTCACTTTTTAGCCGGCTTTGGTGGCTTGGACATGACCTAGGACCTTAAGATTGTGCATGAAAGGAGGACTAGCAGCCGCGTTGCACGGCAGAATGTGAAAAGTGTTCATATGTAGTAAAAACCTGAGAAATCCGTCCGTTTTCGTCATTTGTTATCGAATCGACTTAAAGCCAGATCGTCACATTGGCCACTTTTCTCTCTGAGAAGGTTACATTTACTGTCTGCAAAGCTATGTCGCGTGCTGCGGTATGCGGAGACACTAAAAGCACCACAGTAGAACACAGAAGAAGCTTCTAAGTCGAAGTAATAGCCAGAAAGAAGTAGTACAATTCAAGTTTTAGTAGTCGATTATTCACTTTTTAGCCGGCTTTGGTGTCTTGGACATGACCTAGGACCTTAAGATTTTGCATGAAAGGAGTACTTGCAGGCGCGTTGCATGGGAGAATGTGAAAAGTGTTCATATGTAGTAAAAACGTGCGAAATCCGTCTGTTTTCGTCATTTGTTATCGAATCGACTTAAAGCCATATCGTCACATTGGCCGCTTTTCTCTCTGAAACGGTTACATTTATCGTCTGCAAAGCTATGTCGCGTGCTGCGGTATGCCGAAACAATAAAAGCACCATAGTAGAACACAGAAGAAGCTTCTCAGTTGACGTAATAGCCAGTAAGAAGTAGTACAATTCAAGTTTTAGTTGTCGATTATTCACATTTTAGCCGGCTTTGGTGGCTTGGACATGACCTAGGACCTTAAGATTTTGCATGAAAGGAGGTCTAACAGCCGCGTTGCATGGGAGAATGTGAAAAGTGTTCATATGTAGTAAAAACCTGAGAAATCCGTCCGTTTTCGTCATTTGTTATCGAATCGACTTAAAGCCAGATCGTCACATTGGCCGCTCTTCTCTCTGAAACGGTTACACTTATCGTCTGCAAAGCTATGTAACGTGCTGCGGTATGCCGAAACAATAAAAGCACCATAGTAGAACACAGAAGAAGCTTCTCAGTTGACGTAATAGCCAGTAAGAAGTAGTACATTTCAAGTTTTAGTTGTCGATTATTCACTTTTTAGCCGGCTTTGGTGGCTTGGACATGACCTAGGACCTTAAGATTGTGCATGAAAGGAGGACTACCAGCCGCGTTGCACGGGAGAATGTGAAAAGTGTTCATATGTTGGAAAAACCTGAGAAATCCGTCCGTTTTCGTCATTTGTTATCGAATCGACTTAAAGCCAGATCGTCACATTGGCCACTTTTCTCTTTGAGAAGGTTACATTTACTGTCTGCAAAGCTATGTCGCGTGCTGCGGTATGCGGAGACACTAAAAGCAACACAGTAGAACACAGAATAAGCTTCTAAGTTGAAGTAATAGCCAGTAAGAAGTAGTACAATTCAAGTTTTAGTAGTCGATTATTCACTTTTTAGCCGGCTTTGGTGGCTTGGACATGACCTAGGACCTTAAGATTTTGCATGAAAGGAGTACTTGCAGGCGCGTTCACGGGAGAATGTGAAAAGTGTTCATATGTAGTAAAAACGTGAGAAATCCGTCTGTTTTCGCCATTTGTTATCGAATCGACTTAAAGCCAGATCGTCACATTGGCCGCTTTTCTCTCTGAAACGGTTACATTTATCGTCTGCAAAGCTATGTCGCGTGCTGCAGTATGCGCAAACACTAAAAGCACCATAGTAGAACACAGAAGAAGCTTCTAAGCTGAAGTAATAGCCAGTAAGAAGTAGTACAATTCAAGTTTTAGTTATCGATTATTCACTTTTTAGGCGGCTTTGGGGGCTTGGACATGACCTAGGACCTTTAGATTTTGCATGAAAGGAGGTCTAACAGCCGCGTTGCATGGGAGAATGTGAAAAGTGTTCATATGTAGTAAAAACCTGAGAAATCCGTCCGTTTTCGTCATTTGTTATCGAATCGACTTAAAGCCAGATCGTCACATTGGCCGCTCTTCTCTCTGAAACGGTTACACTTATCGTCTGCAAAGCTAGGTAACGTGCTGCGGTATGCCGAAACAATAAAAGCACCATAGTAAAACACAGAAGAAGCTTCTAAGTTGACGTAATAGCCAGTAAGAAGTAGTACAATTCAAGTTTTAGTTGTCGATTATTCACTTTTTAGCCGGCTTTGGTGGATTGGACATGACCTAGGACCTTAAGATTTTGCATGAAAGGAAGACTAGCAGCCGCGTTGCACGGGAGAATGTGAAAAGTGTTCATATGTAGTAAAAACCTGAGAAATCCGTCCGTTTTCGTCATTTGCTATCGAATCGACTTAAAGCCAGATCGTCACATTGGTCTCTTTTCTCTCTGAAACGGTTACACTTATCGTCTGCAAAGCTATGTCGCGTGCTGCGGTATGCGGAGACACTAAAAGCTCCATAGTAGAACACAGAAGAAGCTTCTAAGTTGAAGTAATAGCCAGTAAGAAGTAGTACAATTCAAGTTTTAGTTGTCGATTATTCACTTTTTAGCCGGCTTTGGTGGCTTGGACATGACCTAGTACCTTAAGATTTTCCATGAAAGGAGGACTAGCAGCCGCGTTGCACGGGAGAATGTGAAAAGTGTTCATATGTAGGAAAAACCTGCGAAATCCGTCCGTTTTCGCCATTTGTTATCGGATCGTCTTAAAGCCAGATCGTCACATTGGCCGCTCTTCTCTCTGAAACGGTTACATTTATCGTCTACAAAGCTATGTCGCGTGCTGCGGTATGCGGAAACACTAAAAGCACCATAGTAGAACACAGAAGAAGCTTCTATGTTGAAGTAATAGCCAGTAAGAAGTAGTACAATTGAAGTTTTAGTTGTCGATTATTCACTTTTTAGCCGGCTTTGGTTTCTTGGACATGACCTAGGACCTTAAGATTTTGCATGAAAGGAGGACTAGCAGCCGCGTTGCATGGGAGAATATGAAAAATGTTCATAAGTAGTAAAAACCTGAGAAATCCGTCCATTTTCGTCATTTGTTATCGAATTGACTTCAAGCCAGATCGTCACATTGGCCATTCTTCTCTCTCAAACGGTTACATTTATCGTCTGCAAAGCTATGTCGCGTGCTGCGATATGCCGAAACACTAAAAGCACCATAGTAGAACACAGAAGGAGCTTCTATGTTGAAGTAATAGCCAGTAAGAAGTAGTACAATTCAAGTTTTAGTTGTCGATTATTCACTTTTTAGCCGGCTTTGGTGGCTTGGACATGACCTAGGACCTTAAGATTTTGCATGAAAGGAGGACTAGCAGCCGCGTTGCATGGGAGAATGTGAAAAGTGTTCATATATAGTAAAAACCTGAGAAATCCGTCCATTTTCGTCATTTGTTATCGAATGGACTTAAAGCCAGATCGTCACATTGGCCGCTTTCTCTCTGAGACGGTTACATTTATTGTCTGCAAAGCTATGTCGCGTGCTGCGGTATGCGGAGACACTAAAAGCACCACAGTAGAACACAGAAGAATCTTCTAAGTTGAAGTAATACCCAGTAAGAAGTAGTACAATTCAAGTTTTAGTTGTCGATTATTCACTTTTTAGCCGGCTTTGGTGGCTTTGACATGGCCTAGGACCTCAAGATTTTGCATGAAAGGAGGTCTAACAGCCGAGTTGCATGGGAGAATTTGAAAAGTGTTCATATGTAGTAAAAACCTGAGAAATCCGTCCATTTTCGTCATTTGTTATCGAATTGACTTCAAGCCAGATCGACACATTGGCCATTCTTCTCTCTCAAACGGTTACATTTATCGTCTGCAAAGCTATGACGCGTGCTGCGATATGCCGAAACACTAAAAGCACCATAGTAGAACACAGAAGGAGCTTCTAAGTTGAAGTAATAGCCAGTAAGAAGAAGTACAATTCAAGTTTTAGTTGTCGATTATTCGCTTTTTAGCCGACTTTGGTGGCTTGGACATGCGGTGGAACCTTAAGACTTTGCATGAAAGGAAGACTAGCAGCCGCGTTGCATGGGAGAATTGTGAAAAGTGTTCATATGTAGTAAAAACCTGAGAAATCCGTCCGTTTTCGTCATTTGCTATCGAATCGACTTAAAGCCAGATCGTCTCATTGGCCGCTTTTCTCTCTGAGACGGTTACATTTATCGTTTGCAAAGCTATGACGCGTGCTGCGGTATGCGGAGACACTAAAAGCACCATAGTAGAACACAGAAGAAGCTTCTAAGTTGAAGTAATAGCCAGTAAGAAGTAGTACAATTCATGTTTTAGTTGTCGATTATTCACTTTTTAGCCGGCTTTGGTGGCTTGGACATGACCTAGGACCTTAAGATTTTGCATGAAAGGAGGACTAGGAGCCGCGTTGCACGGGAGAATGTGAAAAGTGTTCATATGTTGGAAAAACCTGAGAAATCCGTCCGTTTTCGTCATTTGTCATCGAATCGACTTAAAGCCAGATCGTCACATTGGCCGCTTTTCTCTCTCAGACGGTTTCATTTATCGTCTGCAAAGCTATGACGCGTGCTGCGGTATGCGGAGACACAAAAAGCACCATAGTAGAACACAGAAGAAGCTTCTAAGTTGAAGTAATAGCCAGTAAGAAGTAATACAATTCAAGTTTTAGTTGTCGATTATTCACTTTTTAGCCGGCTTTGGTGGATTGGACATGACCTAGGACCTTAGGATTTTGCATGAAAGGAGGACTAGCAGCCGCGTTGCACGGTAGAATGTAAAAAGTGTTCATATGCAGTAAAAACCTGACAAATCCGTCCGTTTTCGTCATTTGTTATCGAAACGACTTAAAGCCAAATCGTCACATTGGCCGCTTTTCTCTCTGAGACGGTTACATTTATCGTCAGCAAAGCTATGTCGCGTGCTGCGGTATGCGGAGACACTAGAAGCACCATATTAGAACACAGAAGAAGCTTCTAAATTGAAGTAATAGCCAGTAAGAAGTAGTACTATTTAAGTTTTAGTTGTCGATTAATCACATTTTAGCCGGCTTTGGTGGCTTGGACATGACTTAGGACCTTAAGATTTTGCATGAAAGGAAGACTAGCAGCCGCGTTGCACGGGAGAATGTGAAAAGTGTTCATATGTAGTAAAAACCTGAGAAATCCGTCCGTTTTCGTCATTTGTTATCGCATCGACTTAAAGCCAGATCGTCACATTGGTCTCTTTTCTCTCTGAAACGGTTACACTTATCGTCTGCAAAGCTATGTCGCGTGCTGCGGTATGCGGAGACACTAAAAGCTCCATAGTAGAACACAGAAGAAGCTTCTAAGTTGAAGTAATAACCAGTAAGAAGTAGTACAATTCAAGTTTTAGTTGTCGATTATTCACTTTTTAGCCGGCTTTGGTGGCTTGGACTTGACCTAGTACCTTAAGATTTTGCATGAAAGGAGGACTAGCAGCCGCGTTGCATGGGTGAATGTGAAAAATGTTCATAAGTAGTAAAAACCTGAGAAATCCGTCCATTTTCGTCATTTGTTATCGAATTGACTTCAAGCCAGATCGTCACATTGGCCATTCTTCTCTCTCAAACGGTTACATTTATCGTCTGCAAAGCTATGTCGCGTGCTGCGATATGCCGAAACACTAAAAGCACCATAGTAGAACACAGAAGGAGCTTCTATGATGAAGTAATAGCCAGTAAGAAGTAGTACAATTCAAGTTTTAGTTGTCGATTATTCACTTTTTAGCCGGCTTTGGTGGCTTGGACATGACCTAGGACCTTATGATTTTGCATGAAAGGAGGACTAGCAGCCGCGTTGCACGGGAGAATGTGAAAAGTGTTCATATGTTGGAAAAACCTGAGAAATCCGTCCGTTTTCGTCATTTGTTATGGAATCGACTTAAAGCCAGATCGTCACATTTGCCGCTTTTCTCTCTGAGACGGTTACATTTATCGTCTGCAAAGCTATGTCGCGTGCTGCGGTATGCGGAGACACTAAAAGCACCATAGTAGAACACAGAAGAAGCTTCTAAGTTGAAGTAATAGCCAGTAAGAAGTAGTACAATTCAAGTTTTAGTTGTCGATTATTCACTTTTTAGGCGGCTTTGGTGGCTTGGACATGACCTAGGACCTTAAGATTTTGCATGAAAGGAGGTCTAACAGCCGCGTTGCATGGGAGAATGTGAAAAGTGTTCATATGTAGTAAAAACCTGAGAAATCCGTCCATTTTCGTCATTTGTTATCGAATTGACTTCAAGCCAGATCGTCACATTGGCCATTCTTCTCTCTCAAACGGTTACATTTATCGTCTGCAAAGCTATGTCGCGTGCTGCGATATGCCGAAACACTAAAAGCACCATAGTAGAACACAGAAGGAGCTTCTAAGTTGAAGTAATAGCCAGTAAGAAGTAGTACAATTCAAGTTTTAGTTGCCGATTATTCACTTTTTTGCCGGCTTTGGTGGCTTGGACATGCGGTGGAACCTTAAGTTTTTAGCATGAAAGGAGTACTTGCAGGCGCGTTGCATGGGAGAATGTGAAAAGTGTTCATATGTAGTAAAAACGTGAGAAATCCGTCTGTTTTCGCCATTTGTTATCGAATCGACTTAAAGCCAGATCGTCACATTGGCCGCTTTTCTCTCTGAAACGGATACATTTATCGTCTGCAAAGCTAAGTCGCGTGCTGCAGTATGCGGAAACACTAAAAGCTCCATAGTAGAACACAGAAGAAGCTTCTAAGTTGAAGTAATAGCCAGTAAGAAGTAGTACAATTCAAGTTTTAGTTATCGATTATTCACTTTTTAGGCGGCTTTGGTGGCTTGGACATGACCTAGGACCTTAAGATTTTGCATGAAAGGAGGTCTAACAGCCGCGTTGCATGGGAGAATGTGAAAAGTGTTCATATGTAGTGAAAACCTGAGAAATCCGTTCGTTTTCGTCATTTGTTATCGAATCGACTTAAAGCCAGATCGTCACATTGGCCGCTCTTCTCTCTGAAACGGTTACAGTTATCGTCTGCAAAGCTATGTAACGTGCTGCGGTATGCCGAAACAATAAAAGCACCATAGTAGAACACAGAAGAAGCTTCTAAGTTGACGTAATAGCCAGTAAGAAGTAGTACAATTCAAGTTTTAGTTGTCGATTATTCACTTTTTAGCCGGCTATGGTGGCTTGGACACGACCTAGGACCTTATGATTTTGCATGAAAGGAGGACTAGCAGCCGCGTTGCATGGGAGAATGTGAAAAGTGTTCATATGTAGTAAAAACCTGAGAAATCCGTCCATTTTCGTCATTTGTTATCGAATCGACTTAAAGCCAGATCGTCACATTGGTCGCTTTTCTCTCTGAGACGGTTACATTTATTGTCTGCAAAGATATGTCGCGTGCTGCGGTATGCGGAGACACTAAAATCACCACAGTAGAACACAGAAGAATCTTCTAAGTTGAAGTAATAGCCAGTAAGAAGTAGTACAATTCAAGTTTTAGTTGTCGATTATTCGCTTTTTAGCCGGCTTTGGTGGCTTGGACATGCGGTGGAACCTTAAGATTTTGCATGAAAGGAAGACTAGCAGCCGCGTTGCACGGGAGAATGTGAAAAGTGTTCATATGTAGTAAAAACCTGAGAAATCCGTCCGTTTTCGTCATTTGCTATCGAATCGATTTAAAGCCAGATCGTCTCATTGGCCGCTTTTCTCTCTGAGACGGTTACATTTATCGTCTGCAAAGCTATGTCGCGTGCTGCGGTATGCGGAGACACTAAAAGCACCATAGTAGAACACAGAAGAAGCTTCTAAGTTGAAGTAATAGCCAGTAAGAAGTAGTACAATTCAAGTTTTAGTTGTCGATTATTCACTTTTTAGCCGGCTTTGGTGGCTTGGACATGACCTAGGACCTTAAGATTTTGCATGAAAGGAGGACTAGCAGCCGCGTTGCACGGGAGAATGTGAAAAGTGTTCATATGTTGGAAAAACCTGAGAAATCCGTCCGTTTTCGTCATTTGTTATCGAATCGTCTTAAAGCCACATCGTCACATTGGCCGCTTTTCTCTCTGAGACGGTTTCATTTATCGTCTGCAAAGCTATGTCCCGTGCTGCGGTATGCGGAGACACTAAAAGCACCATAGTAGAACACAGAAGAAGCTTCTAAGTTGAAGTAATAGCCAGTAAGAAGAAATACAATTCAAGTTTTAGTTGTCGATTATTCACATTTTTGCCGGCTTTGGTCGCTTGGACATGACCTAGGACATTAAGATTTTGCATGAAAGGAGGACTAGCAGCCGCGTTGCACGGGAGAATGTGAAAAGTGTTCTTATGTAGTAAAACCTGAGAAATCCGTCCGTTTTCGTCATTTGTTATCGAATCGACTTAAAGCCAGATCGTCACATTGGCCGTTCTTCTCTCTAAAACGTTTACACTTATCGTCTGCAAACCTATGTCGCGTGCTGCGATATACGGAAACACTAAAAGCACCATATTAGAACACAGAAGAAGCTTCTAAGTTGAAGAAATAGCCAGTAAGAAGTAGTACAATTCAAGTTTTAGTTGTCGATTATTCACTTTTTAGCCGGCTTTGGTGGCTTGGACATGACCTAGTACCTTAAGATTTTCCATGAAAGGAGGACTAGCAGCCGCGTTGCACGGGAGAATGTGAAAAGTGTTCATATGTAGTAAAAACCTGAGAAATCCGTCCGTTTTCGTCATTTGTTATCGAATCGACTTAAAGCCAGATCGTCACTTTGGTCTCTTTTCTCTCTGAGACGGTTACATTTATCGTCTGCAAAGCTATGTCGCGTGCTGCGGTATGCGGAGACACTAAAAGCACCATAGTAGAACACAGAAGAAGCTTCTAAGTTGAAGTAATAGCCAGTAAGAAGTAGTACAATTCAAGTTTTAGTTGTCGATTATTCACTTTCGAGCCGGCTTTGGTGGCTTGGACATGACCTAGGACCTTAAGATTTTGCATGAAAGGAGGACTAGCAGCCGCGTTGCACGGGAGAATGTAAAAAGTGTTCATATGTAGTAAAAACCTGAGAAATCCGTCCGTTTTCGTCATTTGTTATCGAATCGACTTAAAGCCAGATCGTCACATTTGCTGCTTTTCTCTCTGAGACGGTTACATTTATCGTCTGCAAAGCTATGTCGCGTGCTGCGGTATGCGGAGACACTAAAAGCACCATAGTAGAACACAGAAGAAGCTTCTAAGTTGAAGTAATAGCCAGTAAGAAGTAATAAAAATCAAGTTTTAGTTGTCGATTATTCACATTTTTGCCGGCTTTGGTCGCTTGGACATGACCTAGGACCTTAATATTTTGCATAAAAGGACGACTAGCAGACGCGTTGCACGGGAGAATGTGAAAAGTGTTCACATGTAGTAAAAACCTGAGAAATCTGTCCGTTTTTACCATTTGTTATCGAATCGTCTTAATGCCAGATCGTCACATTGGCCATTCTTCTCTCTCAAACGGTTACACTTATCGTCTGCAAAGCTATGTCGCGTGCTGCGATATGCGGATACACTAAAAGCACCACAGTACAACACAGAAGAAGCTTCTAAGTTGAAGTAATAGCCAGTAAGAAGTAGTACAATTCAAGTATTAGTTGTCGATTATTCACTTTTTAGCCGGCTTTTTTGGCTTGGACATGACCTAGGACCTTAGGATTTTGCATGAAAGGAGGACTAGGAGCCGCGTTGCACGGTAGAATGTAATAAGTGTTCATAAGTAGTAAAAACCTGTGAAATCCGTCCGTTTTCGTCATTTGTTATCGAATCTACTTAAAGCCAGATCGTCACATTGGTCATTCTTCTCCCTCAAACGGTTACATTTATCGTCTGCAAAGCTATATCGCGTGCTACGGTATGCCAAAACACTAAAAGCACCATAGTACATCCCAGAAGAAGCTTCTAAGTTGAAGTAATAGCCAGTAAGAAGTAGTACAATTCAAGTATTAGTTGTCGATTATTCACTTTTTAGCCGGCTTTGGTGGCTATGACATGACCTAGGACAATAAGATTTTGCATGAAAGGAGGACTAGCAGCCGCGTTGCACGGGAGAATGTGAAAAGTGTTCATATGTTGGAAAAACCTGAGAAATCCGTCCATTTTCTTCATTTGATATCAAATCGACTTAAAGCCAGATCGTCACATTTGCCGCTTTTCTCTCTGAGACGGTTACATTTATCGTCTGCAAAGCTATGTCGCGTGCTGCGGTATGCGGAGACACTAAAAGCACCATAGTAGAACACAGAAGAAGCTTCTAAGTTGAAGTAATAGCCAGTAAGAAGTAATACAATTCAAGTTTTAGTTGTCGATTATTCACATTTTTGCCGGCTTTGGTCGCTTGGACATGACCTAGGACGTTAAGATTTTGCATAAAAGAAGGACTAGCAGACGCGTTGCACGGGAGAATGTGGAAAGTGTTCACATGTAGTAAAAACCTGAGAAAACCGTCCGTTTTCGACATTTGTTATCGAATCGTCTTAATGCCAGATCGTCACATTGGAGGCTCTTCTCTCTGAAACGGTTACATTTATCGTCTGCAAAGCTATGTCGCGTGCTGCGATATGCCGAAACACTAAAAGCACCATAGTAGAACACAGAAGAAGCTTCTAAGTTGAAGTAATAGCCAGTAAGAGGTAGTACAATTCAAGTATTAGTTGTCGACTATTCACTTTTTAGCCGGCTTTGGTGGCTATGACATGACCTAGGACCATAAGATTTTGCATGAAAGGAGGACTAGCAGCCGCGTTGCACGGGAGAATGGGAAATGTGTTCATATGTAGTAAAAACCTGAGAAATCCGTCCGTTTTCGTCATTTGTTATCGAATCGACTTAAAGCCAGATCGTCACATTCGCCCCTCTTCTCTCTGAAACGGTTACACTTATCGTCTGCAAAGCTATGTCGCGTGCTGCGATATGCGGAAACACTAAAAGCACCACAGTACAACACAGAAGAAGCTTCTAAGTTGAAGTAATAGCCAGTAAGAAGTAGTACAAGTGAAGTTTTAGTTGTCGATTATTCACTTTTTAGCCGGCTTTGGTGGCTTGGACATGACCTGGGACCATAAGATTTTACATGAAAAGAGGACTGGCAGCAGCGTTGCACGGGAGAATGTGAAAAGTGTTCATATGTGGTAAAA
The DNA here is from genome assembly GCF_023897955.1 of Schistocerca gregaria. NCBI lineage: Eukaryota > Metazoa > Arthropoda > Insecta > Orthoptera > Acrididae > Schistocerca > Schistocerca gregaria. Next base: position 751,878 of record NW_026061759.1, read on the forward strand.
ACCTGATAAATCCGTCCGTTTTCGTCATTTGTTATCGAATCGACTTAAAGCCAGATCGTCACATTGGCCGCTTTTCTCTCTGAGACTGTTACATATATCGTCTGCAAAGCTATGTCACGTGCTGCGGTCTGCGGAGACACTAAAAGCACCATAGGAGAACACAGAAGAAGCTTCTAAGTTGAAGTAATAGAAAGTAAGAAGTAGTACAATTGAAGTTTTAGTTGTCGATTATTCACTTTTTAGCCGGCTTTGGTGGCTTGGACATGACCTAGGACCTTAAGATTTTGCATGAAAGGAGGACTAGCAGACGCGTTGCACGGGAGAATGTGAAAAGTGTTCATATGTTGGAAAAACCTGAGAAATCCGTCCGTTTTCGTCATTTGTTATCGAGTCGACTTAAAGCCAGATCGTCACATTGGCTGCTCTTCTCTCTGAAACGGTTACACTTATCGTCTGCAAAGCTATGTCGCGTGCTGCGATATGCGGATACACTAAAAGCACCACAGTACAACACAGAAGAAGCTTCTAAGTTGAAGTAATAGCCAGTAAGAAGTAGTACAATTCAAGTATTAGTTGTCGATTATTCACTATTTAGCCGGCTTTGGTGGCTATGACATGACCTAGGACAATAAGATGTTGCATGAAAGGAGGACTAGCAGCCGCGTTGCACGGGAGAATGTGAAAAGTGTTCATATGTAGTAAAAAACTGAGAAATCCGTCCGTTTTCTTCATTTGTTATCGATTTGACTTAAAGCTAGATCGTCTCATTGGCCCCTTTTCTCTCTGAGACGGTTACATTTATCGTCTGCAAAGCTATGTCGCGTGCTGCGGTATGCGGAGACACTAAAAGCACCATAGTAGAACACAGAAGAAGCTTCTAAGTTGAAGTAATAGCCAGTAAGAAGTAGTACAATTCAAGTTTTAGTTGTCGATTATTCACTTTTTAGCCGGCTTTGGTGGCTTGTACATGACCTAGGACCTTAAGATTTTGCATGAAAGGAGGACTAGCAGCCGCGTTGCACGGGAGAATGTGAAAAGTGTTCATATGTTGGAAAAACATGACAAATCCGTCCGTTTTCGTCATTTGTTATCGAATCGACTTAAAGCCAGATCGTCACATTTGCCGCTTTTCTCTCTGAGACGGTTACATTTATCGTCTGCAAAGCTATGTCGCGTGCTGCGGTGTGCGGAGACACTAAAAGCACCATAGTAGAACACAGAAGAAGCTTCTAAGTTGAAGTAATATCCAGTAAGAAGTAATACAATACAAGTTTTAGTTGTCGATTATTCACATTTTGCCGGCTTTTGTCGCTTGGACATGACCTAGGACCTTAAGATTTTGCATAAAAGGAGGACTAACAGACGCGTTGCACGGGAGAATGTGAAAAGTGTTCACATGTAGTAAAAACCTGAGAAATCCGACCGTTTTCGCCATTTGTTATCGAATCGTCTTAATGCCAGATCGTCACATTGGAGGCTCTTCTCTCTGAAACGGTTACATTTATCGTCTGCAAAGCTATGTCGCGTGCTGCGATATGCCGAAACACTAAAAGCACCATAGTAGAACACAGAAGAAGCTTCTAAGTTGAAGTAATAGCCAGTAAGAAGTAGTACAATTCAAGTTTTAATTGTCGATTATTCACTTTTTAGCCGGCTTTGGTGGCATGGACATGAGGTTGAACCTTAAGATTTTGCATGAAAGGACGACTAGCAGCCGCGTTGCACATGAGAATGTGAAAAGTGTTCATATGTACTAAAACCCTGAGAAAATATGTCCGTTTTCGTCATTTGTTATCGAATCGACTTAAAGCCAGATCGTCACATTGGCCGCTCTTCTCTCTGAAACGGTTACACTTATCGTCTGCAAAGCTATGTCGCGTGCTGCGAACTGCGGAAACACTAAAAGCACCACAGTACAACACAGAAGAAGCTTCTAAGTTGAAGTAATAGCCAGTAAGAAGTAGTACAATTCAAGTATTAGTTGTCGACTATTCACTTTTTAGCCGGCTTTGGTGGCTATGACATGACCTAGGACCATAAGATTTTGCATGAAAGGAGGACTAGCAGCCACGTTGCACGGGAGAATGGGAAATGTGTTCATATGTAGTAAAAACCTGAGAAATCCGTCCGTTTTCGTCATTTGTTATCGAATCGACTTAAAGCCAGATCGTCACATTCGCCCCTCTTCTCTCTGAAACGGTTACACTTATCGTCTGCAAAGCTATGTCGCGTGCTGCGAACTGCGGAAACACTAAAAGCACCACAGTACAAAACAGAAGAAGCTTCTAAGTTGAAGTAATAGCCAGTAAGAAGTAGTACAATTCAAGTATTAGTTGTCGACTATTCACTTTTTAGCCGGCTTTGGTGGCTATGACATGACCTAGGACCATAAGATTTTGCATGAAAGGAGGACTAGCAGCCGCGTTGCACGGGAGAATGGGAAATGTGTTCATATGTAGTAAAAACCTGAGAAATCCGTCCGTTTTCGTCATTTGTTATCGAATCGACTTAAAGCCAGATCGTCACATTCGCCCCTCTTCTCTCTGAAACGGTTACATTTATCGTCTGCAAAGCTATGTCGCGTGCTGCGGTATGCGGAGACACTAAAAGCACCATAGTAGAACACAGAATAAGCTTCTAAGTTGAAGTAATCTCCAGTAAGAAGTAATACAATACAAGTTTTAGTTGTCGATTATTCACATTTTGCCGGCTTTTGTCGCTTGGACATGACCTAGGACCTTAAGATTTTGCATAAAAGAAGGACTAGCAGACGCGTTGCACGGGAGAATGTGGAATGTGTTCACATGTAGTAAAAACCTGAGAAAACCGTCCGTTTTCGACATTTGTTATCGAATCGTCTTAATGCCAGATCGTCACATTGGAGGCTCTTCTCTCTGAAACGGTTACATTTATCGTCTGCAAAGCTATGTCGCGTGCTGCGAACTGCGGAAACACTAAAAGCACCACAGTACAACACAGAAGAAGCTTCTAAGTTGAAGTAATAGCCAGTAAGATGTAGTACAATTCAAGTATTAGTTGTCGACTATTCACTTTTTAGCCGGCTTTGGTGGCTATGACATGACCTAGGACCATAAGATTTTGCATGAAAGGAGGACTAGCAGCCGCGTTGCACGGGAGAATGGGAAATGTGTTCATATGTAGTAAAAACCTGAGAAATCCGTCCGTTTTCGTCATTTGTTATCGAATCGACTTAAAGCCAGATCGTCACATTCGCCCCTCTTCTCTCTGAAACGGTTACACTTATCGTCTGCAAAGCTATGTCGCGTGCTGCGATATGCGGAAACACTAAAAGCACCACAGTACAACACAGAAGAAGCTTCTAAGTTGAAGTAATAGCCAGTAAGAAGTAGTACAATTCAAGTTTTAGTTGTCCATTATTCACTTTTTAGCCGGCTTTGGTGGCTTGGACATGACCTAGGACCTTAAGATTTTGCATGAAAGGAGGACTAGCAGACGCGTTGCACGGGAGAATGTGAAAAGTGTTCATATGTTGGAAAAACCTGAGAAATCCGTCCGTTTTCGTCATTTGTTATCGAATCGACTTAAAGCCAGATCGTCACATTGGCTGCTCTTCTCTCTGAAACGGTTACACTTATCGTCTGCAAAGCTATGTCGCGTGCTGCGATATGCGGATACACTAAAAGCACCACAGTACAACACAGAAGAAGCTTCTAAGTTGAAGTAATAGCCAGTAAGAAGTAGTACAATTCAAGTATTAGTTGTCCATTATTCACTATTTAGCCGGCTTTGGTGGCTATGACATGACCTAGGACAATAAGATGTTGCATGAAAGGAGGACTAGCAGCCGCGTTGCACGGGAGAATGTGAAAAGTGTTCATATGTAGTAAAAAACTGAGAAATCCGTCCGTTTTCTTCATTTGTTATCGATTTGACTTAAAGCTAGATCGTCTCATTGGCCCCTTTTCTCTCTGAGACGGTTACATTTATCGTCTGCAAAGCTATGTCGCGTGCTGCGGTACGCGGAGACACTAAAAGCACCATAGTAGAACACAGAAGAAGCTTCTAAGTTGAAGTAATAGCCAGTAAGAAGTAGTACAATTCAAGTTTTAGTTGTCGATTATTCACTTTTTAGCCGGCTTTGGTGGCTTGTACATGACCTAGGACCTTACGATTTTGCATGAAAGGAGGACTAGCAGCCGCGTTGCACGGGAGAATGTGAAAAGTGTTCATATGTTGGAAAAAACTTAGAAATCCGTCCGTTTTCGTCATTTGTTATCGAATCGACTTAAAGCCAGATCGTCACATTTGCCGCTTTTCTCTCTGAGACGGTTACATTTATCGTCTGCAAAGCTATGTCGCGTGCTGCGGTATGCGGAGACACTAAAAGCACCATAGTAGAACACAGAAGAAGCTTCTAAGTTGAAGTAATATCCAGTAAGAAGTAATACAATACAAGTTTTAGTTGTCGATTATTCACATTTTGCCGGCTTTTGTCGCTTGGACATGACCTAGGACCTTAAGATTTTGCATAAAAGGAGGACTAACAGACGCGTTGCACGGGAGAATGTGAAAAGTGTTCACATGTAGTAAAAACCTGAGAAATCCGACCGTTTTCGCCATTTGTTATCGAATCGTCTTAAAGCCAGATCGTCACATTGGCCGCTCATCTCTCTGAAACGGTTACACTTATCGTCTGCAAAGCTATGTCGCGTGCTGCGAACTGCGGAAACACTAAAAGCACCACAGTACAACACAGAAGAAGCTTCTAAGTTGAAGTAATAGCCAGTAAGAAGTAGTACAATTCAAGTATTAGTTGTCGATTATTCACTTTTTAGCCGGCTTTGGTGGCTATGACATGACTTAGGACAATAAGATTTTGCATGAAACGAGGACTAGCAGCCGCGTTGCACGGGAGAATGTGAAAAGTGTTCATATGTAGTAAAAAACTGAGAAATCCGTCCGTTTTCGTCATTTGTTATCGAATCGACTTAAAGTCAGATCGTCACATTTTTCTCTTTTCTCTCCGAAACGGTTACACTTATCGTCTGCAAAGCTATGTCGCGTGCTGCGGCATGCAGAGACACTAAAAGCTCCATAGTAGAACACAGAAGAAGCTTCTAAGTTGAAGTAATAGCCAGTAAGAAGTAGTACAATTAAAGTTTTAGTTGTCGATTATTCACTTTTTAGCCGGCTTTGGTGGCTTGGACATGACCTAGGACCTTAAGATTTTGCATGAAAGGAGGACTAGCAGCCGCGTTGCACGGGAGAATGTGAAAAGTGTTCATATGTTGAAAAAACCTGAGAAATCCGTCCGTTTTCGTCATTTGTTATCGAATCGACTTAAAGCCAGATCGTCACATTGGCTGCTCTTCTCTCTGAAACGGTTACACTTATCGTCTGCAAAGCTATGTCGCGTGCTGCGATATGTGGATACACTAAAAGCACCACAGTACAACACAGAAGAAGCTTCTAAGTTGAAGTAATAGCCAGTAAGAAGTAGTACAATTCAAGTATTAGTTGTCGATTATTCACTATTTAGCCGGCTTTGGTGGCTATGACATGACCTAGGACAATAATATGTTGCATGAAAGGAGGACTAGCAGCCGCGTTGCACGGGAGAATGTGAAAAGTGTTCATATGTAGTAAAAAACTGAGAAATCCGTCCGTTTTCTTCATTTGTTATCGATTTGACTTAAAGCTAGATCGTCTCATTGGCCCCTTTTCTCTCTGAGACGGTTACATTTATCGTCTGCAAAGCTATGTCGCGTGCTGCGGTATGCGGAGTCACTAAAAGCACCATAGTAGAACACAGAAGAAGCTTCTAAGTTGAAGTAATAGCCAGTAAGAAGTAGTACAATTCAAGTTTTAGTTGTCGATTATTCACTTTTTAGCCGGCTTTGGTGGCTTGTACATGACCTAGGACCTTAAGATTTTGCATGAAAGGAGGACTAGCAGCCGCGTTGCACGGGAGAATGTGAAAAGTGTTCATATGTTGGAAAAACCTGAGAAATCCGTCCGTTTTCGTCATTTGTTATCGAATCGACTTAAAGCCAGATCGTCACATTTGCCGCTTTTCTCTCTGAGACGGTTACATTTATCGCCTGCAAAGCTATGTCGCGTGCTGCGGTATGCAGAGACACTAAAAGCACCATAGTAGAACACAGAAGAAGCTTCTAAGTTGAAGTAATATCCAGTAAGAAGTAATACAATACAAGTTTTAGTTGTCGATTATTCACATTTTGCCGGCTTTTGTCGCTTGGACATGACCTAGGACCTTAAGATTTTGCATAAAAGGAGGACTAGCAGACGCGTTGCACGGGAGAATGTGAAAAGTGTTCACATGTAGTAAAAACCTGAGAAATCCGACCGTTTTCGCCATTTGTTATCGAATCGTCTTAATGCCAGATCGTCACATTGGAGGCTCTTCTCTCTGAAACGGTTACATTTATCGTCTGCAAAGCTATGTCGCGTGCTGCGATATGCCGAAACACTAAAAGCACCATAGTAGAACACAGAAGAAGCTTCTAAGTTGAAGTAATAGCCAGTAAGAAGTAGTACAATTCAAGTTTTAATTGTCGATTATTCACTTTTTAGCCTTCTTTGGTGGCTTGGACATGAGGTTGAACCTTAAGATTTTGCATGAAAGGACGACTAGCAGCCGCGTTGCACATGAGAATGTGAAAAGTGTTCATATGTACTAAAACCCTGAGAAATATGTCCGTTTTCGTCATTTGTTATCGAATCGACTTAAAGCCAGATCGTCACATTGGCCGCTCTTCTCTCTGAAACGGTTACACTTATCGTCTGCAAAGCTATGTCGCGTGCTGCGAACTGCGGAAACACTAAAAGCACCACAGTACAACACAGAAGAAGCTTCTAAGTTGAAGTAATAGCCAGTAAGAAGTAGTACAATTCAAGTATTAGTTGTCGATTATTCACTTTTTAGCCGGCTTTGGTGGTATGACATGACCTAGGACAATAAGATTTTCCATGAAACGAGGACTAGCAGCCGCGTTGCACGGGAGAATGTGAAAAGTGTTCATATGTAGTAAAAAACTGAGAAATCCGTCCGTTTTCGTCATTTGTTATCGAATCGACTTAAAGTCAGATCGTCACATTTTTCTCTTTTCTCTCTGAAACGGTTACACTTATCGTCTGCAAAGCTATGTCGCGTGCTGCGGCATGCGGAGACACTAAAAGCTCCATAGTAGAACACAGAAGAAGCTTCTAAGTTGAAGTAATAGCCAGTAAGAAGTAGTACAATTCAAGTTTTAGTTGTCGATTATTCACTTTTTAGCCGGCTTTGGTGGCTTGGACATGACCTAGGACCTTAAGATTTTGCATGAAAGGAGGACTAGCAGCCGCGTTGCACGGGAGAATGTGAAAAGTGTTCATATGTTGAAAAAACCTGAGAAATCCGTCCCTTTTCGTCATTTGTTATCGAATCGACTTAAAGCCAGATCGTCACATTGGCCGCTCTTCTCTCTGAAACGGTTACACTTATCGTCTGCAAAGCTACGTCGCGTGCTGCGATATGCGGAAACACTAAAAGCACCACAGTACAACACAGAAGAAGCTTCTAAGTTGAAGTAATAGCCAGTAAGAAGTAGTACAAATCAAGTATTAGTTGTCGATTATTCACTTTTTAGCCGGCTTTTTTGGCTTGGACATGACCTAGGACCTTAGGATTTTGCATGAAAGGAGGACTAGCAGCCGCGTTGCACGGTAGAATGTAATAAGTGTTCATAAGTAGTAAAAACCTGAGAAATCCGTCCGTTTTCGTCATTTGTTATCGAATCGATTTAAAGCCAGATCGTCACAGTGGCCGTTCTGCTCTCTGAAACGGTTACACTTATCGTTTGCAAAGCTATGTCGCGTGCTGCGATATGCGGATACACTAAAAGCACCACAGTACAACACAGAAGAAGCTTCTAAGTTGAAGTAATAGCCAGTAAGAAGTAGTACATTTCAAGTTTTAGTTGTCGATTATTCACTTTTTAGCCGGCTTTTTTGGCCATGACATGACCTAGGACAATAAGAATTTGCATGAAAGGAGGACTAGCAGCCGCGTTGCACGGGAGAATGTGAAAAGTGTTCATATGTAGTAAAAAACTGAGAAATCCGTCCGCTTACGTCATTTGTTGTCGATTCGACTTAAAGCCAGATCGTCTCATTGGCCGCTTTTCTCTCTGAGACGGTTACATTTATCGTCTGCAAAGCTATGTCGCGTGCTGCGGTATGCGGAGACACTAGAAGCACCATAGTACAACACAGAAGAAGCTTCTATGTTGAAGTAATAGCCAGTAAGAAGTAGTACAATTCAAGTTTTACTTGTCGATTATTCACTTTTTAGCCGGCTTTGGTGGCTTGGACATGACCTAGGACCTTAAGATTTTGCATGAAAGGAGGACTAGCAGCCGCGTTGCACGGGAGAATGTGAAATGTGTTCATATGTTGGAAAAACCTGAGAAATCCGTCCGTTTTCGTCATTTGTTATCGAATCGACTTAAAGTCAGATCGTCACATTTTTCTCTTTTCTCTCTAAAACGGTTACACTTATCGTCTGCAAAGCTATGTCGCGTGCTGCGGTATGCGGAGACACTAAAAGCTCCATAGTAGAACACAGAAGAAGCTTCTAAGTTGAAGTAATAGCCAGTAAGAAGTAGTACAATTCAAGTTTTAGTTGTCGATTATTCACTTTTTAGCCGGCTTTGGTGGCTTGGACATGACCTAGGACCTTAAGATTTTGCATGAAAGGAGGACTAGCAGCCGCGTTGCACGGGAGAATGTGAAAAGTGTTCATATGTTGGAAAAACCTGAGAAATCCGTCCGTTTTCGTCATTTCTTATCGAATCGACTTAAAGCCAGATCGTCACATTGTCCGCTCTTCTCTCTGAAACGGTTACACTTATCGTCTGCAAAGCTATGTCGCGTGCTGCGATATGCGGAAACACTAAAAGCACCACAGTACAACACAGAAGAAGCTTCTAAGTTGAAGTAATAGCCAGTAAGAAGTAGTACAATTCAAGTTTTAGTTGTCGATTATTCACTTTTTAGCCGGCTTTTTTGGCTTGGACATGACCTAGGACCTTAGGATTTTGCATGAAAAGAGGACTAGCAGCCGCGTTGCACGGTAGAATTTAATAAGTGTTCATAAGTAGTAAAAACCTGTGAAATCCGTCCGTTTTCGTCATTTGTTATCGAATCGACTTAAAGCCAGATCGTCAGATTGGCCATTCTTCTCTCTCAAACGGTTACATTTATCGTCTGCAATGCTATGTCGCGTGCTGCGATATGCGGAAACACTAAAAGCACCACAGTACAACACAGAAGAAGCTTCTAAGTTGAAGTAATAGCCAGTAAGAAGTAGTACAATTCAAGTTTTAGTTGTCGATTATTCACTTTTTAGCCGGCTTTTTTGGCTTGGACATGACCTAGGACCTTAGGATTTTGCATGAAAGGAGGACTAGCAGCCGCGTTGCACGGTAGAATGTAATAAGTGTTCATAAGTAGTAAAATCCTTAGAAATCCGTCCGTTTTCGTCATTTGTTATCGAATCGACTTAAAGCCAGATCGTCACATTGGCCATTCTTCTCTCTCAAACGGTTACATTTATCGTCTGCAAAGCTATGTCGCGTGCTACGGTATGCCGAAACACTAAAAGCACCATAGTACAACCCAGAAGAAGCTTCTAAGTTGAAGTAATAGCCAGTAAGAAGTAGTACAATTCAAGTTTTAATTGTCGATTATTCACTTTTTAGCCTTCTTTGGTGGCTTGGACATGAGGTTGAACCTTAGGATTTTGCATGAAAGGACGACTAGCAGCCGCGTTGCACATGAGAATGTGAAAAGTGTTCATATGTACTAAAACCCTGAGAAATATGTCCGTTTTCGTCATTTGTTATCGAATCGACTTAAAGCCAGATCGTCACATTGGCCGCTCTTCTCTCTGAAACGGTTACACTTATCGTCTGCAAAGCTATGTCGCGTGCTGCGAACTGCGGAAACACTAAAAGCACCACAGTACAACACAGAAGAAGCTTCTAAGTTGAAGTAATAGCCAGTAAGAAGTAGTACAATTCAAGTATTAGTTGTCGATTATTCACTTTTTAGCCGGCTTTGGTGGTATGACATGACCTAGGACAATAAGATTTTCCATGAAACGAGGACTAGCAGCCGCGTTGCACGGGAGAATGTGAAAAGTGTTCATATGTAGTAAAAAACTGAGAAATCCGTCCGTTTTCGTCATTTGTTATCGAATCGACTTAAAGTCAGATCGTCACATTTTTCTCTTTTCTCTCTGAAACGGTTACACTTATCGTCTGCAAAGCTATGTCGCGTGCTGCGGCATGCGGAGACACTAAAAGCTCCATAGTAGAACACAGAAGAAGCTTCTAAGTTGAAGTAATAGCCAGTAAGAAGTAGTACAATTCAAGTTTTAGTTGTCGATTATTCACTTTTTAGCCGGCTTTGGTGGCTTGGACATGACCTAGGACCTTAAGATTTTGCATGAAAGGAGGACTAGCAGCCGCGTTGCACGGGAGAATGTGAAAAGTGTTCATATGTTGAAAAAACCTGAGAAATCCGTCCCTTTTCGTCATTTGTTATCGAATCGACTTAAAGCCAGATCGTCACATTGGCCGCTCTTCTCTCTGAAACGGTTACACTTATCGTCTGCAAAGCTACGTCGCGTGCTGCGATATGCGGAAACACTAAAAGCACCACAGTACAACACAGAAGAAGCTTCTAAGTTGAAGTAATAGCCAGTAAGAAGTAGTACAAATCAAGTATTAGTTGTCGATTATTCACTTTTTAGCCGGCTTTTTTGGCTTGGACATGACCTAGGACCTTAGGATTTTGCATGAAAGGAGGACTAGCAGCCGCGTTGCACGGTAGAATGTAATAAGTGTTCATAAGTAGTAAAAACCTGAGAAATCCGTCCGTTTTCGTCATTTGTTATCGAATCGATTTAAAGCCAGATCGTCACAGTGGCCGTTCTGCTCTCTGAAACGGTTACACTTATCGTTTGCAAAGCTATGTCGCGTGCTGCGATATGCGGATACACTAAAAGCACCACAGTACAACACAGAAGAAGCTTCTAAGTTGAAGTAATAGCCAGTAAGAAGTAGTACATTTCAAGTTTTAGTTGTCGATTATTCACTATTTAGCCGGCTTTTTTGGCTATGACATGACCTAGGACAATAAGAATTTGCATGAAAGGAGGACTAGCAGCCGCGTTGCACGGGAGAATGTGAAAAGTGTTCATATGTAGTAAAAAACTGAGAAATCCGTCCGCTTACGTCATTTGTTGTCGATTCGACTTAAAGCCAGATCGTCTCATTGGCCGCTTTTCTCTCTGAGACGGTTACATTTATCGTCTGCAAAGCTATGTCGCGTGCTGCGGTATGCGGAGACACTAAAAGCACCATAGTACAACACAGAAGAAGCTTCTATGTTGAAGTAATAGCCAGTAAGAAGTAGTACAATTCAAGTTTTACTTGTCGATTATTCACTTTTTAGCCGGCTTTGGTGGCTTGGACATGACCTAGGACCTTAAGATTTTGCATGAAAGGAGGACTAGCAGCCGCGTTGCACGGGAGAATGTGAAATGTGTTCATATGTTGGAAAAACCTGAGAAATCCGTCCGTTTTCGTCATTTGTTATCGAATCGACTTAAAGTCAGATCGTCACATTTTTCTCTTTTCTCTCTAAAACGGTTACACTTATCGTCTGCAAAGCTATGTCGCGTGCTGCGGTATGCGGAGACACTAAAAGCTCCATAGTAGAACACAGAAGAAGCTTCTAAGTTGAAGTAATAGCCAGTAAGAAGTAGTACAATTCAAGTTTTAGTTGTCGATTATTCACTTTTTAGCCGGCTTTGGTGGCTTGGACATGAGGTTGAACCTTAAGATTTTGCATGAAAGGACGACTAGCAGCCGCGTTGCACGGGAGAATGTGAAAAGTGTTCATATGTAGTAAAAACCTGAGAAATATGTCCGTTTTGGTCATTTGTTATCGAATCGACTTAAAGCCAGATCGTCACATTGGTCGCTCTTCTCTCTGAAACGGTTACACTTATCGTCTGCAAAGCTATGTCGCGTGCTGCGATATGCGGAAACACTAAAAGCACCACAGTATAACACAGATGAAGCTTCTAAGTTGAAGTAATAGCCAGTAAGAAGTAGTACAATTCAAGTTTTAGTTGTCGATTATTCAATTTTTAGCCGGCTTTTTTGGCTATGACATGACCTAGGACAATAAGATTTTGTATGAAAGGAGGACTAGAAGCCGCGTTGCACGGTAGAATGTGAAAAGTGTTCATATGTAGTAAAAACCTGAGAAATCCGTCCGTTTTCGTCATTTGTTATCGAATCGACTTAAAGCCAGATCGTCACATTGGCCGCTCTTCTCTCTGAAACGGTTACACTTATCGTCTGCAAAGCTATGTCGCGTGCTGCGATATGCGGAAACACTAAATGCACCATAGTACAACACAGAAGAAGAATCTAAGTTGAAGTAATAGCCAGTAAGAAGTAGTACAATTCAAGTTTTAGTTGTCGATTATTCACTTTTTTGCCGGCTTTGGTGGCTTGGACATGCGGTGGAACTTTAAGATTTTGCATGAAAGGAAGACTAGCAGCCGCGTTGCACGGGAGAATGTGAAAAGTGTTCATATGTAGTAAAAACCTGAGAAATCCGTCCGTTTTCGTCATTTGTTATCGAATCGACTTAAAGCCAGATCGTCTCATTGGCCCCTTTTCTCTCTGAGACGGTTACATTTATCGTCTGCAAAGCTATGACGCGTGCGGCGGTATGTGGAGACACTAAACGCACCATAGTAGAACACAGAAGAAGATTCTAAGTTGAAGTAATAGCCAGTAAGAAGTAGTACAATTCAAGTTTTAGTTGTCGATTATTCACTTTTTAGCCGGCTTTGGTGGCTTGGTCATGAGGTTGAACCTTTAGATTTTGCATGAAAGGACGACTAGCAGCCGCGTTGCACGGGAGAATGTGAAAAGTGCTCATATGTAGTAAAAACCTGAGAAATCAGTCCGTTTTCGTCATTTGTTATCGAATCGACTTAAAGCCAGATCGTCACATTGGCCGCTCTTCTCTCTGAAACGGTTACACTTATCGTCTGCAAAGCTATGTCGCGTGCTGCGATATGCGGAAACACTAAATGCACCATAGTACAACACAGAAGAAGAATCTAAGTTGAAGTAATAGCCAGTAAGAAGTAGTACAATTCAAGTTTTAGTTGTCGATTACTCACTTTTTAGCCGGCTTTGGTGGCTTGGACATGACCTAGGACCTTAGGATTTTGCATGAAAGGAGGACTAGCAGCCGCGTTGGACGGTAGAATGTGAAAACTGTTCATATGCAGTAAAAACCTGAGAAATCCGTCCGTTTTCTTCATTTGTTATCGAATCGACTTCAAGCCAGATCGTCATATTGCCCATTCTTCTCTCTCAAACGGTTACATTTATCGCCTGCAAAAGCTATGTCGCGTGCTACGGTATGCCAAAACACTAAAAGCACTATAGTAGAACCCAGAAGAAGCTTCTAAGTTGAAGTAATAGCCAGTAAGGAGTAGTACAATTCAAGTTTTAGTTGTCGATTATTCACTTTTAAGCCGACTTTGGTGGCTATGACATGACCTAGGACCATAAGATTTTGCATGAAAGGAGGACTAGCAGCCGCGTTGCACGGTAGAATGTGAAAAGTGTTCATATGTAGTAAAAACCTGAGAAATCCGTCCATTTTCGTCATTTGTTATCGAATTGACTTCAAGCCAGATCGTCACATTTTCCATTCCTCTCTCTCAAACGGTTACATTTATCGTCTGCAAAGCTATGTCGCGTGCTGCGATATGCCGAAACACTAAAAGCACCATAGTAGAACAAAGAAGGAGCTTCTAAGTTGAAGTAATAGCCAGTAAGAAGTAGTACAATTCAAGTTTTAGTTGTCGATTATTCACTTATTAGCCGGCTTTGGTGGCTTGGACAAGCGGTGGAACCTTAAGATTTTGCATGAAAGGAAGACTAGCAGCCGCGTTGCACGGGAGAATGTGAAAAGTGTTCATATTAGTAAAAACCTGAGAAATCCGTCCGTTTTCGTTATTTGTTATGGAATCGACTTAAAACCAGATCGTCTCATTGGCCACTTTTCTCTCTGAGACGGTTACATTTATCGTCTGCAAAGCTATGTCGCGTGCTGCGGTATGCGGAGACACTAAAAGCACCATAGTAGAACACAGAAGAAGCTTCTAAGTTGAAGTAATAGCCAGTAAGAAGTAGTACAATTCAAGTTTTAGTTGTCGATTATTCACTTTTTATCCGGCTTTGGTGGCTTGGACATGACCTAGGACCTTAAGATTTTGCATGAAAGGAGGACTAGCAGCCGCGTTGCACGGGAGAATGTGAAAAGTGTACATATGTTGGAAAAACCTGAGAAATCCGTCCCTTTTCGTCATTTGTTATCGAATCGACTTCAAGCCAGATCGTCACATTGGCCGCTTTTCTCTCTGAGACGGTTACATTTATCGTCTGCAAAGCTATGTCGCGTGCTGCGGTATGCGGAGTCACTAAAAGCACCATAGTAGAACACAGAAGAAGCTTCTAAGTTGAAGTAATAGCCAGTAAGGAGTAGTACAATTCAAGTTTTAGTTGTCGATTACTCACTTTTTAGCCGGCTTTGGTGGCTATGACATGACCTAGGACCATAAGATTTTGCATGAAAGGAAGACTAGCAGCCGCGTTGCACGGGAGAATGTGAAAAGTGTTCATATGTAGTAAAAACCTGAGAAATATGTCCGTTTTCGTCATTTGTTATTAATCGACTTAAAGCCAGATCGTCATATTGGCCGCTCTTCTCTCTGAAACGGTTACACTTATCGTCTGCAAAGCTATGTCGCGTGCTGCGGAATGCGGAGACACTAAAAGCTCCATAATAGAACACAGAAGAAGCTTCTAAGTTGAAGTAATAGCCAGTAAGAAGTAGTAGAATTCAAGTTTTAGTTGTCGATTATTCACTTTTAGCCGGTTTTGGTGGCTTGGACATGAGGTTGAACCTTAAGATTTTGCATGAAAGGAGGACTAGCAGCCGCGTTGCACGAAAGAATGTGAAATGTGTTCATATGCAGTAAAAACCTGAGAAATCCGTCCGTTTTCGTCATTTGTTATCGAATCGACTTAAAGCCAGATCGTCACATTGGCCGCTCTTCTCTCTGAAACGGTTACATTTATGGTCTGCAAAGCTATGTCGCGTGATGCGGTATGCGGAAACACTAAAAGCACCATAGTAGAACACAGAAGAAGCTTCTATGTTGAAGTAATAGCCAGTAAGAAGTAGTATAATTCAAGTTTTAGTTGTCGATTATTCACTTTTTAGCCGGCTTTGGTGGCTTGGACATGCGGTGGAACCTTAAGATTTTGCATGAAAGGAAGACTAGCAGCCGCGTTGCACGGGAGAATGTGAAAAGTGTTCATATGTAGTAAAAAACTGAGAAATCCGTCCGTTTTCGTCATTTGTTATCGAATCGACTTAAAGCCAGATCGTCACATTGGTCTCTTTTCTCTCTGAAACGGTTACACTTATCGTCTGCAAAGCTATGTCGCTTGCTGCGGTATGCGGAGACACTAAAAGCACCATAGTAGAACACAGAAGAAGATTCTAAGTTGAAGTAATAGCCAGTAAGAAGTAGTAAAATTCAAGTTTTAGTTGTCGATTATTCACATTTTTGCCGGGTTTGGTCGCTTGGACATGACCTAGGACCTTAAGATTTTGCATGAAAGGAGGACTAGCAGCCGCGTTGCACGGGAGAATGTGAAAATTGTTCATATGTAGTAAAAACCTGAGAAAACCGTCCGTTTTCGCCATTTGTTATCGAATCGTCTTAATGCCAGATCGTCACTTTGGCCGCTCTTCTCTCTGAAACGGTTACATTTATCGTCTGCAAAGCTATGTCGCGTGCTGCGATATGCCAAAACACTAAAAGTACCATAGTAGAACACAGAAGAAGCTTCTAAGTTGAAGTAATAGCCAGTAAGAAGTAGTACAATTCAAGTTTTAGTTGTCGATTATTCACTTTTTAGCCGGCTTTGGTGGCTTGGACATGAGGTTGAACCTTTAGATTTTGCATGAAAGGACGACTAGCAGCCGCGTTGCACGGGAGAATGTGAAAAGTGCTCATATGTAGTAAAAACCTGAGAAATCAGTCCGTTTTCGTCATTTGTTATCGAATCGACTTAAAGCCAGATCGTCACATTGGCCGCTCTTCTCTCTGAAACGGTTACACTAATCGTCTGCAAAGCTATGTCGCGTGCTGCGATATGCGGAAACACTAAAAGCACCATAGTACAACACAGAAGAAGAATCTAAGTTGAAGTAATAGCCAGTAAGAAGTAGTACAATTCAAGTTTTAGTTGTCGATTATTCACTTTTAAGCCGACTTTGGTGGCTATGACATGACCTAGGACCATAAGATTTTGCATGAAGGGAGGACTAGTAGCCGCGTTGCACGGGAGAATGTGAAAAGTGTACATATGTTGGAAAAACCTGGGAAATCCGTCCCTTTTCGTCATTTGTTATCGAATCGACTTCAAGCCAGATCGTCACATTGGCCGCTTTTCTCTCTGAGACGGTTACATTTATCGTCTGCAAAGCTATGTCGCGTGCTACGGTATGCCAAAACACTAAAAGCACCATAGTAGAACCCAGAAGAAGCTTCTAAGTTGAAGTAATAGCCAGTAAGGAGTAGTACAATTCAAGTTTTAGTTGTCGATTATTCACTTTTTAGTCGGCTTTGGTGGCTATGACATGACCTAGGACCATAAGATTTTGCATGAAAGGAGGACTAGCAGCCGCGTTGCACGGGAGAATGTGAAAAGTGTTCATATGTAGTAAAAACCTGAGAAATATGTCCGTTTTCGTCCTTTGTTATTAATCGACTTAAAGCCAGATCGTCATATTGGCCGCTCTTCTCTCTGAAACGGTTACACTTATCGTCTGCAAAGCTATGTCGCGTGCTACGGTATGCCAAAACACTAAAAGCACCATAGTAGAACACAGAAGAAGCTTCTAAGTTGAAGTAATAGCCAGTAAGAAGTAGTACAATTCAAGTTTTAGTTGTCGATTATTCACTTTTTAGCCGGCTTTGGTGGCTTGGACATGACCTAGGACCTTAAGATTTACCATGAAAGGAGGACTAGCAGCCGCGTTGCATGGGAGAATGTGAAAAGTGTTCATATGTAGTAAAAAACTGAGAAATCCGTCCGTTTTCGTCATTTGTTATCGAATCGACTTAAAGCCAGATCGTCACATTGGTCTCTTTTCTCTCTGAAACGGTTACACTTATCGTCTGCAAAGCTATGTCGCTTGCTGCGGTATGCGGAGACACTAAAAGCACCATAGTAGAACACAGAAGAAGATTCTAAGTTGAAGTAATAGCCAGTAAGAAGTAGTAAAATTCAAGTTTTAGTTGTCGATTATTCACATTTTTGCCGGGTTTGGTCGCTTGGACATGACCTAGGACCTTAAGATTTTGCATGAAAGGAGGACTAGCAGCCGCGTTGCACGGGAGAATGTGAAAATTGTTCATATGTAGTAAAAACCTGAGAAAACCGTCCGTTTTCGCCATTTGTTATCGAATCGTCTTAATGCCAGATCGTCACTTTGGCCGCTCTTCTCTCTGAAACGGTTACATTTATCGTCTGCAAAGCTATGTCGCGTGCTGCGATATGCCAAAACACTAAAAGTACCATAGTAGAACACAGAAGAAGCTTCTAAGTTGAAGTAATAGCCAGTAAGAAGTAGTACAATTCAAGTTTTAGTTGTCGATTATTCACTTTTTAGCCGGCTTTGGTGGCTTGGACATGAGGTTGAACCTTTAGATTTTGCATGAAAGGACGACTAGCAGCCGCGTTGCACGGGAGAATGTGAAAAGTGCTAATATGTAGTAAAAACCTGAGAAATCAGTCCGTTTTCGTCATTTGTTATCGAATCGACTTAAAGCCAGATCGTCACATTGGCCGCTCTTCTCTCTGAAACGGTTACACTAATCGTCTGCAAAGCTATGTCGCGTGCTGCGATGTGCGGAAACACTAAAAGCACCATAGTACAACACAGAAGAAGAATCTAAGTTGAAGTAATAGCCAGTAAGAAGTAGTACAATTCAAGTTTTAGTTGTCGATTATTCACTTTTAAGCCGACTTTGGTGGCTATGACATGACCTAGGACCATAAGATTTTGCATGAAGGGAGGACTAGCAGCCGCGTTGCACGGGAGAATGTGAAAAGTGTACATATGTTGGAAAAACCTGGGAAATCCGTCCCTTTTCGTCATTTGTTATCGAATCGACTTCAAGCCAGATCGTCACATTGGCCGCTTTTCTCTCTGAGACGGTTACATTTATCGTCTGCAAAGCTATGTCGCGTGCTACGGTATGCCAAAACACTAAAAGCACCATAGTAGAACCCAGAAGAAGCTTCTAAGTTGAAGTAATAGCCAGTAAGGAGTAGTACAATTCAAGTTTTAGTTGTCGATTATTCACTTTTTAGTCGGCTTTGGTGGCTATGACATGACCTAGGACCATAAGATTTTGCATGAAAGGAGGACTAGCAGCCGCGTTGCACGGGAGAATGTGAAAAGTGTTCATATGTAGTAAAAACCTGAGAAATATGTCCGTTTTCGTCCTTTGTTATTAATCGACTTAAAGCCAGATCGTCATATTGGCCGCTCTTCTCTCTGAAACGGTTACACTTATCGTCTGCAAAGCTATGTCGCGTGCTGCGGTATGCGGAGACACTAAAAGCTCCATAGTAGAACACAGAAGAAGCTTCTAAGTTGAAGTAATAGCCAGTAAGAAGTAGTACAATTCAAGTTTTAGTTGTCGATTATTCACTTTTTAGCCGGCTTTGGTGGCTTGGACATGACCTAGGACCTTAAGATTTTCCATGAAAGGAGGACTAGCAGCCGCGTTGCATGGGAGAATGTGAAAAGTGTTCATAAGTAGTAAAAACCTGAGAAATCCGTCCGTTTTCGTCATTTGTTATCGAATTGACTTCAAGCCAGATCGTCACATTGGCCATCCTTCTCTCACAAACGGTTACATTTATCGTCTGCAAAGCTATGTCGCGTGCTGCGATATGCCGAAACACTAAAAGCACCATAGTAGAACACAGAAGGAGCTTCTAAGTTGAAGTAATAGCCAGTAAGAAGTAGTACAATTCAAGTTTTAGATGTCGATCATTTTCTTTTTAGCCGGCTTTGGTGGCTTGGACATGCGGTGGAACCTTAAGATTTTGCATGAAAGGAAGACTAGCAGCCACGTTGCACGGGAGAATGTGAAAAGTGTTCATATGTAGTAAAAACCTGAGAAATCCGTCCGTTTTCGTCATTTGTTATCGAATCGACTTAAAGCCAGATCGTCTCATTGGCCCCTTTTCTCTCTGAGACGGTTACATTTATCGTCTGCAAAGCTATGTCGCGTGCTGCGGTATGCGGAGACACTAAAAGCACCATAGTAGAACACAGAAGAAGCTTCTAAGTTGAAGTAATAGCCAGTAAGAAGAAATACAATTCAAGTTTTAGTTGTCGATTATTCACATTTTTGCCGGCTTTAGTCGATTGGACATGACCTAGGACATTAAGATTTTGCATGAAAGGAGGACTAGCAGCCGCGTTGCACGGGAGAATGTGAAAAGTGTTCATATGTAGTAAAACCTGAGAAATCCGTCCGTTTTCGTCATTTGTTATCGAATCGACTTAAAGCCAGATCGTCACATTGGCCGCTCTTCTCTCTGAAACGGTTACACTTATCGTCTGCAAAGCTATGTCGCGTGCTGCGATATACGGAAACACTAAAAGCACCATAGTAGAACACAGAAGAAGCCTCTAAGTTGAAGTAATAGCCAGTAAGAAGTAGTACAATTCAAGTTTTAGAGTTCGATTATTCACTTTTTAGCCGGCTTTGGTGGCTTGGACATGGCCTAGGACCTTAGGATTTTGCATGAAAGGAGGACTAGCAGCCGCGTTGGACGGTAGAATGTGAAAAGTGTTCATATGCAGTAAAAACCGGAGAAATCCGTCCGTTTTCTTCATTTGTTATCGAATCGACTTAAAGCCAGATCGTCATATTGGCCATTCTTCTCTCTCAAACGGTTACATTTATCGTCTGCAAAGCTATGTCACTTGCTACGGTATGCCAAAACACTAAAAGCACCATAGTAGAACCCAGAAGAAGCTTCTAAGTTGAAGTAGTAGCCAGTAAGGAGTAGTACAATTCAAGTTTTAGTTGTCAATTATTCACTTTTAAGCCGACTTTGGTGGCTATGACATGACCTAGGACCATAAGATTTTGCATGAAAGGAGGACTAGCAGCGGCGTTGCACGGGAGAATGTGAAAAGTGTTCATATGTAGTAAAAACCTGAGAAATCCGTCCGTTTTCGTCATTTGTTATCGAATCGACTTAAAGCCAGATCGTCACATTGGCCGCTCTTCTCTCTGAAACGGTTACACTTATCGTCTGCAAAGCTATGTCGCGTGCTCCGATATACGGAAACACTAAAAGCACCATAGTAGAACACAGAAGAAGCCTCTAAGTTGAAGTAATAGCCAGTAAGAAGTAGTACAATTCAAGTTTTAGTTGTCGATTATTCACTTTTTAGCCGGCTTTGGTGGCTTGGACATGACCTAGGACCTTAAGATTTTGCATGAAAGGAGCACTAGCAGCCGCGTTGCACGGTAGAATGTGAAAAGTGTTCATATGTTGGAAAAACCTGAGAAATGCGTCCGTTTTCGTCATTTGTTATCGAATCGACTTAAAGCCAGATCGTCACATCGGCCGCTTTTCTCTCTGAGACGATTACATTTATCGTCTGCAAAGCTATGTCGCGTGCTGCGGTATGCGGAGACACTAAAAGCACCATAGTAGAACACAGAAGAAGCTTCTAAGTTGAAGTAATAGCCAGTAAGAAGTAATACAATTCAAGTTTTAGTTGTCGATTATTCACATTTTTGCCGGCTTTGGGCGCTTGGACATGACCTAGGACCTTAAGATTTTGCATGAAAGGAAGACTAGCAGCCGCGTTGCACGGGAGAATGTGAAAAGTGTTCATATGTAGTAAAAACCTGAGAAAACCGTCCGTTTTCGCCATTTGTTATCGAATCGTCTTAATGCCATATCGTCACATTGGCCGCTCTTCTCTCTGAAACGGTTACATTTATCGTCTGCAACGCTATGTCGCGTGCTGCGATATGCGGAAACACTAAAAGCACCATAGTAGAACACAGAAGAAGCTTCTAAGTTGAAGTAATAGCCAGTAAGAAGTAGTACAATTCAAGTTTTAGTTGTCGATTATTCACTTTTTAGCTGGCTTTGGTGGCTTGGACATGAGGTTGAACCTTAAGATTTTGCATGAAAGGACGACTAGCAGCCGCGTTGCACGGGAGAATGTGAAAAGTGCTCATATGTAGTAAAAACCTGAGAAATCAGTCCGTTTTCGTCATTTGTTATCGAATCGACTTAAAGCCAGATCGTCACATTGGCCGCTCTTCTCTCTGAAACGGTTACACTTATCGTCTGCAAAGCTATGTCGCGTGCTGCGATATGCGGAAACACTAAAAGCACCATAGTACAACACAGAAGAAGCCTCTAAGTTGAAGTAATAGCCAGTAAGAAGTAGAACAATTCAAGTTTTAGTTGTCGATTATTCACTTTTTAGCCGGCTTTGGTGGCTTGAACATGACCTAGGACCTTAGGATTTTGCATTAAAGGAGGACTAGCAGCCGCGTTGGACGGTAGAATGTGAAAAGTGTTCATATGTAGTAAAAACCTGAGAAATCCGTCCGTTTTCGTCATTTGTTATCGAATCGACTTAAAGCCAGATCGTCACATTGGTCTCTTTTCTCTCTAAAACGGTTACACTTATCGTCTGGAAAGCTATGACGCGTGCTGCGGTATGCGGAGACACTAAAAGCTCCATAGTAGAACACAGAAGAAGCTTCTAAGTTGAAGTAATAGCCAGTAAGAAGTAGTACAATTCAAGTTTTAGATGTCGATTATTTTCTTTTTAGCCGGCTTTGGTGGCTTGGACATGCGGTGGAACCTTAAGATTTTGCATGAAAGGAAGACTAGCAGCCACGTTGCACGGGAGAATGTAAAAAGTGTTCATATGTAGTAAAAACCTGAGAAATCCGTCCGTTTTCGTCATTTGTTATCGAATCGACTTAAAGCCAGATCGTCTCATTGGCCCCTTTTCTCTCTGAGACGGTTACATTTATCGTCTGCAAAGCTATGTCGCGTGCTGCGGTATGCGGAGACACTAAAAGCACCATAGTAGAACACAGAAGAAGCCTCTAAGTTGAAGTAATAGCCAGTAAGAAGTAGTACAATTCAAGTTTTAGAGTTCGATTATTCACTTTTTAGCCGGCTTTGGTGGCTTGGACATGGCCTAGGACCTTAGGATTTTGCATGAAAGGAGGACTAGCAGCCGCGTTGGACGGTAGAATGTGAAAAGTGTTCATATGCAGTAAAAACCTGAGAAATCCGTCCGTTTTCTTCATTTGTTATCGAATCGACTTAAAGCCAGATCGTCATATTGGCCATTCTTCTCTCTCAAACGGTTACATTTATCGTCTGCAAAGCTATGTCGCTTGCTACGGTATGCCAAAACACTAAAAGCACCATAGTAGAACCCAGAAGAAGCTTCTAAGTTGAAGTAGTAGCCAGTAAGGAGTAGTACAATTCAAGTTTTAGTTGTCGATTATTCACTTTTAAGCCGACTTTGGTGGCTATGACATGACCTAGGACCATAAGATTTTGCATGAAAGGAGGACTAGCAGCCGCGTTGCACGGGAGAATGTGAAAAGTGTTCATATGTAGTAAAAACCTGAGAAATCCGTCCGTTTTCGTCATTAGTTATCGAATCGTATTAAAGCCAGATCGTCACATTGGTCTCTTTTCTCTCTGAAACGGTTACACTTATCGTCTGGAAAGCTATGACGCGTGCTGCGGTATGCGGAGACACTAAAAGCTCCATAGTAGAACACAGAAGAAGCTTCTAAGTTGAAGTAATAGCCAGTAAGAAGTAGTACAATTCAAGTTTTAGTTGTCGATTATTCACTTTTTAGCTGGTTTTGGTGGCTTGGACATGACCTAGGACCTTAAGATTTTCCATGAAAGGAGGACTAGCAGCCGCGTTGCACGGGAGAATGCGAAAGGTGTTCATATGTAGTAAAAACCTAAGAAATCCGTCCGTTTTCTTCATTTGTTATCGAATCGACTTAAAGCCAGATCGTCACATTGGCCGCTCTTCTCTCTGCAACAGTTACATTTATCGTCTACAAAGCTATGTCGCGTGCTGCGATGTGCCGAAACACTAAAAGCACCATAGTAGAACACAGATGGAGCTTCTAAGTTGAAGTAATAGCCAGTAAGAAGTAGTACAATTCAAGTTTTAATTGTCGATTATTCACTTTTAAGCCGACTTTGGTGGCTATGACATGACCTAGGACCATAAGATTTTGCATGAAAGGAGGACTAGCAGCCGCGTTGGACGGTAGAATGTGAAAAGTGTTCATATGCAGTAAAAACCTGAGAAATCCGTCCGTTTTCTTCATTTGTTATCGAATCGACTTAAAGCCAGATCGTCATATTGGCCATTCTTCTCTCTCAAACGGTTACATTTATCGTCTGCAAAGCTATGTCGCTTGCTACGGTATGCCAAAACACTAAAAGCACCATAGTAGAACCCAGAAGAAGCTTCTAAGTTGAAGTAGTAGCCAGTAAGGAGTAGTACAATTCAAGTTTTAGTTGTCGATTATTCACTTTTAAGCCGACTTTGGTGGCTATGACATGACCTAGGACCATAAGATTTTGCATGAAAGGAGGACTAGCAGCCGCGTTGCACGGGAGAATGTGAAAAGTGTTCATATGTAGTAAAAACCTGAGAAATCCGTCCGTTTTCGTCATTAGTTATCGAATCGTATTAAAGCCAGATCGTCACATTGGTCTCTTTTCTCTCTGAAACGGTTACACTTATCGTCTGGAAAGCTATGACGCGTGCTGCGGTATGCGGAGACACTAAAAGCTCCATAGTAGAACACAGAAGAAGCTTCTAAGTTGAAGTAATAGCCAGTAAGAAGTAGTACAATTCAAGTTTTAGTTGTCGATTATTCACTTTTTAGCCGGTTTTGGTGGCTTGGACATGACCTAGGACCTTAAGATTTTCCATGAAAGGAGGACTAGCAGCCGCGTTGCACGGGAGAATGCGAAAGGTGTTCATATGTAGTAAAAACCTAAGAAATCCGTCCGTTTTCTTCATTTGTTATCGAATCGACTTAAAGCCAGATCGTCACATTGGCCGCTCTTCTCTCTGCAACAGTTACATTTATCGTCTACAAAGCTATGTCGCGTGCTGCGATGTGCCGAAACACTAAAAGCACCATAGTAGAACACAGAAGGAGCTTCTAAGTTGAAGTAATAGCCAGTAAGAAGTAGTACAATTCAAGTTTTAGTTGTCGATTATTCACTTTTTAGCCGGCTTTGGTGGCTTGGACATGCGGTGGAACCTTAAGATTTTGCATGAAAGGAAGACTAGCAGCCGCGTTGCACGGGAGAATGTGAAAAGTGTTCATATTAGTAAAAACCTGAGAAATCTGTCCGTTTTCGTCATTTGTTATGGAATCGACTTAAAACCAGATCGTCTCATTGGCCCCTTTTCTCTCTGAGACGGTTACATTTATCGTCTGCAAAGCTATGTCGCGTGCTGCGGTATGCGGAGACACTAAAAGCACCATAGTAGAACACAGAAGAAGCTTCTAAGTTGAAGTAATAGCCAGTAAGATGTAGTACAATTCAAGTTTTAGTTGTCGATTATTCACTTTTTAGCCGGCTTTGGTGGCTTGGACATGACCTAGGACCTTAAGATTTTGCATGAAAGGAGGACTAGCAGCCGCGTTGCACGGGAGAATGTGAAAAGTGTACATATGTTGGAGAAACCTGAGAAATCCGTCCCTTTTCGTCATTTGTTATCGAATCGACTTCAAGCCAGATCGTCACATTGGCCGCGTTTCTCTCTGAGACGGTTACATTTATCGTCAGCAAAGCTATGTCGCGTGCTACGGTATGCCAAAACACTAAAAGCACCATAGTAGAACCCAGAAGAAGCTTCTAAGTTGAAGTAATAGCCAGTAAGGAGTAGTACAATTCAAGTTTTAGTTGTCGATTATTCACTTTTTAGCCGGCTTTGGTGGCTATGACATGACCTAGGACCGTAAGATTTTGCATGAAAGGAGGACTAGCAGCCGCGTTGCACGGGAGAATGTGAAAAGTGCTCATATGTAGTAAAAACCTGAGAAATCCGTCCGTTTTCGTCATTTGTTATCGAATCGACTTAAAGCCAGATCGTCACATTGGCAGCTTTTCTCTCTGAGACGGTTACATTTATCGTCTCCAAAGCTATGTCGCGTGCTGCGGTATGCGGAGACACTAAAAGCACCATAGTAGAACACAGAAGAAGCTTCTAAGTTGAAGTAATAGCCAGTAAGAAGTAATACAATTCAAGTTTTAGTTGTCGATTATTCACATTTTTGCCGGCTTTGGGCGCTTGGACATGACCTAGGACCTTAAGATTTTGCATGAAAGGAAGACTAGCAGCCGCGTTGCACGGGAGAATGTGAAAAGTGTTCATATGTAGTAAAAACCTGAGAAAACCGTCCGTTTTCGCCATTTGTTATCGAATCGTCTTAATGCCAGATCGTCACATTGGCCGCTCTTCTCTCTGAAACGGTTACATTTATCGTCTGCAACGCTATGTCGCGTGCTGCGATATGCGGAAACACTAAAAGCACCATAGTAGAACACAGAAGAAGCTTCTAAGTTGAAGTAATAGCCAGTAAGAAGTAGTACAATTCAAGTTTTAGTTGTCGATTATTCACTTTTTAGCTGGCTTTGGTGGCTTGGACATGAGGTTGAACCTTAAGATTTTGCATGAAAGGACGACTAGCAGCCGCGTTGCACGGGAGAATGTGAAAAGTGCTCATATGTAGTAAAAACCTGAGAAATCAGTCCGTTTTCGTCATTTGTTATCGAATCGACTTAAAGCCAGATCGTCACATTGGCCGCTCTTCTCTGTGAAACGGTTACACTTATCGTCTGCAAAGCTATGTCGCGTGCTGCGATATGCGGAAACACTAAAAGCACCATAGTACAACACAGAAGAAGCCTCTAAGTTGAAGTAATAGCCAGTAAGAAGTAGAACAATTCAAGTTTTAGTTGTCGATTATTCACTTTTTAGCCGGCTTTGGTGGCTTGAACATGACCTAGGACCTTAGGATTTTGCATTAAAGGAGGACTAGCAGCCGCGTTGGACGGTAGAATGTGAAAAGTGTTCATATGTAGTAAAAACGTGAGAAATCCGTCCGTTTTCGTCATTTGTTATCGAATCGACTTAAAGCCAGATCGTCACATTGGTCTCTTTTCTCTCTGAAACGGTTACACTTATCGTCTGGATAGTTATGTCGCGTGCTGCGGTATGCGGAGACACTAAAAGCTCCATAGTAGAACAGAGAAGAAGCTTCTAAGTTGAAGTAATAGCCAGTAAGAAGTAGTACAATTCAAGTTTTAGTTGTCGATTATTCACTTTTTAGCCGGTTTTGGTGGCTTGGACATGACCTAGGACCTTAAGATTTTCCATGAAAGGAGGACTAGCAGCCGCGTTGCAGGGGAGAATGTGAAAGGTGTTCATATGTAGTAAAAACCTAAGAAATCCGTCCGTTTTCGCCATTTGTTATCGAATCGCCTTAAAGCCAGATCGTCGCATTGGCCGCTCTTCTCTCTGAAACGGTTACATTTATCGTCTACAAAGCTATGTCGCGTGCTGCGGTATGCGGAAACACTAAAAGCACCATAGCAGAACACAGAAGAAGCTTCTATGTTCAAGTAATAGTCCGTAAGAAGTAGTTCAATTGAAGTTTTAATTGTCGATTATTCACTTTTTTGCCGGCTTTGGTGGCTTGGACATGACCTAGGACCTTAAGATTTTGCATGAAAGGAGGACTAGCAGCCGCGTTGCACGGGAGAATGTGAAAAGTGTTCATATGTAGTAAAAACCTGAGAAATACGTCCGTTTTCGTCATTTGCTATCGAATCGACTTAAAGCCAGATCGTCACATTGGCCGCTTTTCTCTCGGAGACGGTTACATTTATTGTCTGCAAAGCTATGTCGCGTACTGCGGTATGCGGAGACACTAAAAGCACCATAGTAGAACATAGAAGAAGCTTCTAAGTTGAAGTAATATTCAGTAAGAAGTAGTACAATTCAAGTTTTAGTTATCGATTATTCACTTTTTAGCCGGCTTTGGTGGCTTGGACATGACCTAGCGCCTTAAGATTTTGCATGAAAAGAGGTCTAGCAGCCGCGTTGCATGGGAGAATGTGAAAAGTGTTCATATGTAGTAAAAACCTGAGAAATCCGTCCGTTTTCGTCATTTGTTATCGAATCGACTTAAGCCAGATCGTCACATTGGCCGCTTTTCTCTCTGAGACGGTTACATTTATCGCCCGCAAAGCTGTGTCGCGTGCTGCGGTGTGTGGAGACACTAAAAGCACCATAGTAGAACACAGAAGAAGCTTCTAAGTTGAAGTAATAGCCAGTAAGAAGTAGTACAATTCAAGTTTTAGTTGTCGATTATTCACTTTTTAGCCGGCCTTGGTGGCTTGGACATGACCTAGGACCTTAAGATTTTGCATGAAAGGAGGACTAGCAGCCGCGTTGCACGGTAGAATGTGAAAAGTGTTCATATGTAGTAAAACCCTGAGAAATCCGTCCGTTTTTGTCATTTGTTATCGAATCGACTTAAAGCCAGATCGTCACATTTTCCGCTTTACTCTCTGAAACGGTTACATTTGTTGTCTTCAAAGCTATGTCGCGAGCTGCGGTATGCGGAGACACTAAAAGCACCATAGTAGAACACAGAAGAAGCTTCTAAGTTGAAGTAATAGCCAGTAAGAAGTAGTACTATTCAAGTTTTAGTTGTCGAATATTCACTTTTTAGCCGGCTTTGGTGGCTTGGACATGTCCTAGGACCTTAAGATTTTGCATGCAAGGAGTACTTGCAGCCGCGTTGCACGGGAGAATGTGAAAAGTGTTCATATGTAGTAAAAACCTGAGAAATCCGTCCGTTTCCGTCATTTGTTATCGAATCGACTTAAAGCCAGATCGTCACATTTGCCGCTTTATTCTCTGAGACGGTTACATTTATCGTCTGCAACGCTATGTCGCGTGCTGCGGTGTGCGGAGACACTAAAAGCACCATAGTAGAACACAGAAGAAGCTTCTATGTTGAAATAATAGCCAGTAAGAAGTAGTACAATTCAAGTTTTAGTTGTCGATTATTCACTTTTTAGCCGGCTTTGGAGGCTTGGACATGTGGTGGAACCTTAAGATTTTGCATGAAAGGATGACTAGCAGCCGCGTTGCATGGGAGAATGTGAAAAGTGTTCATATGTAGTAAAAACCTGAGAAATCAGTCCGTTTTCTTCATTTGTTATCGAATCGGCTTAAAGCCAGATCGTCACATTGGCCGCCTTTCTCTCTGAGACGGTTACATTTATCGTCTGCAAAGCTATGTCGAGTGTTGCGGTATGCGGAAACACTAAAAGCACCTTAGTAGAACACAGAAGAAGCTTCTAAGTTGAAGAAACAGCCAGTAAGAAGTAGTACAATTCAAGTAGTCGATTATTCACTTTATAGCCGGCTTTGGTGGCTTGGACATGACCTAGGACCTTAAGATTTTCCATGGAAGGAGGACTTGCAGCCGCGTTGCACGGGAGAATGTGAAAAGTGTTCATATGTAGTAAAAACCTGAGAAATCCGTCCGTTTTCGGCATTTGTTATCGAATCGACTTAAAGCCAGATCGTCACATTGGCCGTTCTTCTCTCTGAAACGGTTACATTTATCGTCTGCAAAGCTATGTCGCATGCTGCGGCATGCGGAAACACTAAAAGCACCATAGTAGAACACAGAAGAGGCTTCTAAGTTGAAGAAACAGCCAGTAAGATGTAGTACAATTCAAGTTTTAATTATCGATTATTCACTTTTTAGCCGGCTTTGGTGGCTTGGATATGACCTAGGACCTTAAGATTTTGCATGAAAGGAGGACTAGCAGCCGCGTTGCACGGGAGAATGTGAAAAGTGTTCATATGTAGTAAAAACCTGAGAAATCCTTCCGTTTCCGTCATTTGTTATCGAATCGACTTAAAGCCAGATCGTCACATAGGCCGCTTTTCTCTCTGAGACGGTTACATTTATCGTCTGCAAAGCTTATTCGCGTGCTGCGGTATGCGGAGACTCTAAAAGCACCATAGTAGAACACAGAAGAAGCTTCTAAATTGAAGCAATAGCCAGTAAGAAGTAGTACAATACAAGTTTTAGTTGTCGATTATTCACTTTTTAGCCGGCTTTGGTGGCTTGGACATGACCTAGGTCCTTAAGATTTTGCATGAAAGGAGGACTAGCAGCCGCGTTGTATGGGAGAATGTTAAAAGTGTTCATATGTAGTAAAACCCTGAGAAATCCGTCCGTTTTCGTCATTTGTTATCGAATCGACTTAAAGCCAGATCGTCACATTTTCCGCTTTACTCTCTGAGACGGTTACATTTGTTGTCTTCAAAGCTATGTCGCGAGCTGCGGTATGCGGAGACACTAAAAGCACCATAGTAGAACACAGAAGAAGCTTCTAAGTTGAAGTAATAGCCAGTAAGAAGTAGTACAATTCAAGTTTTAGTTGTCGATTATTCACATTTTAGCCGGCTTTGGTGGCTTGGACATGACCTAGTACCTTAAGATTTTGCATGAAAGGAGGACTAGCAGCCGCGTTCCACGGGAGAATGTGAAAAGTGTTCATATGTAGTAAAAACCTGAGAAATCCGTCCGTTTTCGTCATTTGTTATCGAATCGACTTAAAGCCAGATCGTCACATAGGCCGCTTTTCTCTCTGAGACGGTTACATTTATCGTCTGCAACGCTATGTCGCGTGCTGCGGTGTGCGGAGACACTAAAAGCACCATAGTAGAACACAGAAGAAGCTTCTATGTTGAAGTAATAGCCAGTAAGAAGTAGTACAATTCAAGTTTTTGTTGTCGATTATTCACTTTTTAGCCGGCTTTGGTGGCTTGGACATTAGGTGGAACCTTAAGAATTTGCATGAAAGGAGGACTAGCAGCCGCGTTGCACGGGAGAATGTGAAAAGTGTTTATATGTAGTAAAAACCTGAGAAATCCGTCCGTTTTCGTAATTTGTTATCGAATCGACTTAAAGCCAGATCGTCACATTGGCCGCTCTACTCTCTGAAACGGTTACATTTATCGTCTGCAAAGCTATGTCGCGTGCTGCTGTATGCGGAAACACAAAAAGCACCATAGTAGAACACAGAAGAAGCTTCTAAGTTGAAGTAATAGCCAGTAAGAAGTAGTACAATTCAAGTTTTTGTTGTCGATTATTCACTTTTTAGCCGGCTTTGTTGGATTGGATATTACCTAGGACGTTAAGATTTTGCATGAAAGGAGGACTGCCAGCCGCGTTGCACAAGAAAATGTGAAATGTGTTCATATGTGGTAAAAACCTGAGAAATCCGTCCGCTTTCGTCATTTGTTATCGAATCGACTTAAAGCCAGATCGTCACATTGGCCGCCCTTCTCTCTGAAACGGTTACATTTATCGTCTACAAAGCTATGTCGCGTGCTGCGGTATGCGGAAACACTAAAAGCACCATAGTAGAACACAGAAGAAGCTTCTATGTTGATGTAATAGCCAGTAAGACGCTGTACAATTGAAGTTTTAGTTGTCGATTATTCACTCTTTAGCCGGCTTTGGTGGCTTGGACATGACCAAGGACCTTAAGATTTTGCATGAAAGGAGGACTAGCAGCCGCGTTCCATGGGATACTGTGAAAAGTGTTCATATGTAGTAAAAACCTTAGAAATCCGTCCGTTTTCGTCATTTGTTATCGAATCGACTTAAAGCAAGATCGTCACATTGGCAGCTTTTCTCTCTGAGACGGTTACATTTATGGTCTGTAAAGCTATGTCGCGTGCTGCGGTGTGCGGAGACACTAAAAGCACCATAGTAGAACACAGAAGAAGCTTCTAAGTTGAAGTAATAGCCAGTAAGAAGTAGTACAATTCAAGTTTTAGTTGTCGATTATTCACTTTTTAGCCGGCTTTGGTGGCTTGGACATGAACTAGGACCTTAAGACTTTGCATGAAAGGAGTACTTGCAGCCGCGTTGCACGGGAGAATGTGAAATATGTTCATATGTAGTAAAAACCTGAGAAATCCGTCCTTTTTCGTCATTTGTTATCGAATCGACTTGAAGCCAGATCGTCACATTGGCCGCTTTTCTCTCTGAGACGGTTACATTTATCGTCTGCCAAGGTATGTCGCGTGCTGCGGTATGCGGAGACACTAAAAGCACCATAGTAGAACACAGAAGAAGCTTCTAAGTTGAAGTAATAGCCAGTAAGACGTAGTATAATTCAAGTTTTAGTTATCGATTATTCACTTTTTAGCCGGCTTTGGTGGCTTCTACATGACCTAGGACCTTAAGATTTTGCATGAAAGGAGGTCTAGCAGCCGCTTTGCATAGGAGAATGTGAAAAGTGTTCATATGTAGTAGAAACCTGAGAAATCAGTCCGTTTTCGTCATTTGTTATCGAATCGACTTAAAGCCAGATCGTCACATTGGCCGAATTTCTCTCTGAGACAGTTACATTTATCGTCTGCAAAGCTATGTCGCGTGCTGCGGTATGCGGAGACACTTAAAGCACCATAGAAGAACACAGAAGAAGCTTCTAAGTTGAAGTAATAGCCAGTAAGAAGTAGTACAATTCAAGTTTTAGCTGTCGTTTATTCACTTTTTAGCCGGCTATGGTGGCTTGGACATGACCTAGGAAATTAAGATTTTGCATGAAAGGAGTACTTGCAGCCGCGTTGCACGGGAGAATGTGAAATGTGTTCATATGTAGTAAAAACCTGATAAATCCGTCCGTTTTCGTCATTTGTTATCGAATCGACTTAAAGCTAGATCGTCACATTGGCCGCCCTTCTCTCTGAAACGGTTACATTTATCGTCTACAAAGCTATGTCGCGTGCTGCGGTATGCGGAAACACTAAAAGCACCATAGTAGAACACAGAAGAAGCTTCTATGTTGAAGTAATAGCCAGTAAGACGCTGTACAATTATAGTTTTAGTTGTCGATTATTCACTCTTTAGCCGGCTTTGGTGGCTTGGACATGACCAAGGACCTTAAGATTTTGCATGAAAGGAGGACTAGCAGCCGCGTTCCATGGGATACTGTGAAAAGTGTTCATATGTAGTAAAAACCTTAGAAATCCGTCCGTTTTCGTCATTTGTTATCGAATCGACTTAAAGCAAGATCGTCACATTGGCAGCTTTTCTCTCTGAGACGGTTACATTTATCGTCTGCAAAGCTATGTCGCGTGCTGCGGTGTGCGGAGACACTAAAAGCACCATAGTAGAACACAGAAGAAGCTTCTAAGTTGAAGTAATAGCCAGTAAGAAGTAGTACAATTCAAGTTTTAGTTGTCGATTATTCACTTTTTAGCCGGCTTTGGTGGCTTGGACATGACCAAGGACCTTACGATTTTGCATGAAAGGAGGTCTAGCAGCCACGTTGCATGGGAGAATGTGTAAAGTGTTCATATGAAGTAAAAACCTGAGAAATCCGTCCGTTTTCGTCATTTGTTATCGAATCGACTTGAAGCCAGATCGTCACATTGGCCGCTTTTCTCTCTGAGACGGTTACATTTATCGTCTGCAAAGCTATGTCGCGTGCTGCGGTGTGCGGAGACACTAAAAGCACCATAGTAGAACACAGAAGAAGCATCTAAGTTGAAGAAATAGCCAGTAAGAGGTAGTAGAATTAGAGTTTTAGTTGTCGATTATTCACCTTTTAGCCGACTTTGTTGGCTTCTACATGACCTAGGACCTTAAGATTTTGCATGAAAGGAGGTCTAGCAGCCACGTTGCATGGGAGAATGTGTAAAGTGTTCATATGAAGTAAAAACCAGAGAAATCCGTCCGTTTTTGTCATTTGTTATCGAATCGACTTAAAGCCAGATCGTCACGTTGGCCGCTTTTCTCTCTGAAACGGTTACATTTATCGTCTGCAAAGCTATGACGCGTGCTGCAGTATGCGGAAACACTAAAAGCACCATAGTAGAACACAGAAGAAGCTTCTAAGTTGAAGTAATAGCCAGTAAGAGGTAGTACAATTCAAGTTTTGGATGTCGATTATTCACTTTTTTGCCGGCTTTGGTTTCTATGACATGACCTAGGACCATAAGATTTTGCATGAAAGGAGGACTAGCAGCCGCGTTGTATGGGAGAATGTGAAAAGTGTTCATATGTAGTAAAAACCTGAGAAATCAGTCCGTTTTCGTCATTTGTTATCGAATCGACTTAAAGCCAGATCGTCACATTGGCCGCCTTTCTCTCTGAGACGGTTACATTTATCGTCTGCAAAGCTATGTCGCGTGCTGCGCTATGCGGAAACACTAAAAGCACCATAGTAGAACACAGAAGAAGCTTCTAAGTTGAAGAGACAGCCAGTAAGATGTAGTACAATTCAAGTTTTAACTATCGATTATTCACTTTTTAGCCGGCTTTGGTGGCTTGGATATGACCTAGGACCTTAAGATTTTGCATGAAAGGAGGACTAGCAGCCGCGTTGTATGGGAGAATGTGAAAAGTGTTCATATGTAGTAAAAACCTGAGAAATCAGTCCGTTTTCGTCATTTGTTATCGAATCGACTTAAAGCCAGATCGTCACATTGGCCGAATTTCTCTCTGAGACAGTTACATTTATCGTCTGCAAAGCTATGTCGCGTGCTGCGGTATGCGGAGACACTTAAAGCACCATAGAAGAACACAGAAGAAGCTTCTAAGTTGAAGTAATAGCCAGTAAGAAGTAGTACAATTCAAGTTTTAGCTGTCTATTATTCACTTTTTAGCCGGCTATGGTGGCTTGGACATGACCTAGGACCTTAAGATTTTGCATGAAAGGAGTACTTGCAGCCGCGTTGCACGGGAGAATGTGAAATGTGTTCATATGTAGTAAAAACCTGATAAATCCGTCCGTTTTCGTCATTTGTTATCGAATCGACTTAAAGCTAGATCGTCACATTGGCCGCCCTTCTCTCTGAAACGGTTACATTTATCGTCTACAAAGCTATGTCGCGTGCTGCGGTATGCGGAAACACTAAAAGCACCATAGTAGAACACAGAAGAAGCTTCTATGTTGAAGTAATAGCCAGTAAGACGCTGTACAATTGAAGTTTTAGTTGTCGATTATTCACTCTTTAGCCGGCTTTGGTGTCTTGGACATGACCAAGGACCTTAAGATTTTGCATGAAAGGAGGACTAGCAGCCGCGTTCCATGGGATACTGTGAAAAGTGTTCATATGTAGTAAAAACCTTAGAAATCCGTCCGTTTTCGTCATTTGTTATCGAATCGACTTAAAGCAAGATCGTCACATTGGCAGCTTTTCTCTCTGAGACGGTTACATTTATCGTCTGCAAAGCTATGTCGCGTGCTGCGGTGTGCGGAGACACTAAAAGCACCATAGTAGAACACAGAAGAAGCTTCTAAGTTGAAGTAATAGCCAGTAAGAAGGAGAACAATTCAAGTTTTAGTTGTCGATTATTCACTTTTTAGACGACTTTGGTGGCTTGGACATGAACTAGGACCTTAAGATTTTGCATGAAAGGAGTACTTGCAGCCGCGTTGCACGGGAGAATGTGAAATATGTTCATATGTAGTAAAAACCTGAGAAATCTGTCCTTTTTCGTCATTTGTTATCGAATCGACTTGAAGCCAGATCGTCACATTGGCCGCTTTTCTCTCTGAGACGGTTACATTTATCGTCTGCCGAGGTATATCGCGTGCTGCGGTATGCGGAGACACTAAAAGCACCATAGTAGAACACAGAAGAAGCTTCTAAGTTGAAGTAATAGCCAGTAAGACGTAGTACAATTCAAGTTTTAGTTGTCGATCATTCACTTTTTAGCTGGCTTTGGTGGCTTCGACATGACCTAGGACCTTAAGATTTTGCATGAAAGGAGGACTAGCAGCCGCGTTGCATGGGAGAATGTGAAAAGTGCTCATATGTAGTAAAAACCACAGAAATCCGTCCGTTTTCGTCATTTGTTATCGAATCGACTTAAAGCTAGATCGTCACATTGGCCGCTTTTCTCTATGAGACTGTTACATTTATCGTCTGCAAAGCTATGTAGCGTGCTGCCGTCTGCGGAGACCCTAAAAGCACCATAGGAGAACACAGAAGAAGCTTCTAAGTTGAAGTAATAGCCAGTAAGAAGTAGTACAATTGAAGTTTTAATTGTCGATTATTCACTTTGTAGCCGGCTTTGGTGGCTTGGACATGACCGATGACCTTAAGATTTTGCATGAAAGGAGGACTAGCAGCCGCGTTGCACTGGAGAATGTAAAAAGTGTTCATATGTGGTAAAATCCTGAGAAATCCGTCCGTTTTCGTCATTTGTTATCGATTCGACTTAAAGCCAGATCGTCACATTGGCCGCTCTTCTCTCTGAAACGGTTACATTTATCGTCTACAGAGCTGTGTCGCGTGCTGCGGTATGCGGAAACACTAAAAGCACCATAGTAGAGCACAGAAGAAGCTTCTAAGTTGAAGTAATAGCCAGTAAGAAGTAGTACAATTGAAGTTTTAGTTGTCGATCGTTCACTTTTTAGCTGGCTTTGGTGGCTTCGACATGACCTAGGACCTTAAGATTTTGCATGAAAGGAGGACTAGCAGCCGCGTTGCATGGGAGAATGTGAAAAGTGCTCATATGTAGTAAAAACCACAGAAATCCGTCCGTTTTCGTCATTTGTTATCGAATCGCCTCAAAGCCAGATCGTCACATTGGCCGCTCTACTCTCTGAAACGGTTACACTTATCGTCTGCAAAGCTATGTCGCGTGCTGCGGTATGCCGAAACACTAAAAGCACCATAGTAGAACACAGAAGAAGCTTCTAAGTTGAAGTAATAGCCAGTAAGAAATAGTACAATTTAAGTTTTAGTTGTCGATTATTCTCATTTTAGCCCGCTTTGGTGGCTTGGACATGACCTAGGACCTTAAGATTTTGCATGAAAGGAGGACTAGCAGCCGCGTTGGACGGGAGAATGTGAAAAGTGTTCATATGTAGTAAAATCCTGAGAAATCCGTCCGTTTTCGTCATTTGTTATCGAATCGACTTAAAGCCAGATCGTCACATTGGCCGCTCTTCTCTCTGAAACGGTTACATTTATCGTCTGCAAAGCTATGTCGCGTGCTGCGGTATGTTGAAACACTAAAAGCACCATAGTAGAACACAGAAGAAGCTTCTAAGTTGAAGTAATAGCCAGTAAGAAGTACTACAATTCAAGTTTTAGTTGTCGATTATTCACTTTTTAGCCGGCTTTGGTGGCTTGGACATGACCTAGGACCTTAAGATTTTGCATGGAAGGAGTACTTGCAGCCGCGTTGCACAGGAGAATGTGAAATGTGTTCATATGTAGTAAAAACCTGAGAAATCCGTCCGTTTTCGTCATTTGTTATCGAATCGACTTATAGCCAGATCGTCACATTGGCCGCTCCACTCTCTGCAACGGTTCATTTATCGTCTGCAAAGCTATGTCGCGCGCTGCAGTATGCGGAAACGCTAAAAGCACCATAGTAGAACACAGAAGAAGCTTCTAAGTTGAAGTAATAGCCAGTAAGAGGTAGTACAATTCAAGTTTTAGTTGTCGATTATTCACTTTTTAGCCGGCGTTGGTGGCTTGGACATGACCTAGGACGTTAAGATTTTGCATGAAAGGAGGACTGGCAGCCGCGTTGCACGGGAGAATGTGAAAAGTGTTCATATGTAGTAAAAACCTGAGAAATCCGTCCGTTTTCGTCATTTGTTATCGAATCGCCTCAAAGCCAGATCGTCACATTGGCCGCTCTACTCTCTGAAACGGTTACACTTATCGTCTGCAAAGCTATGTCGCGTGCTGCGGTATGCCGAAACACTAAAAGCACCATAGTAGAACACAGAAGAAGCTTCTAAGTTGAAGTAATAGCCAGTAAGAAATAGTACAATTTAAGTTTTAGTTGTCGATTATTCTCATTTTAGCCCGCTTTGGTGGCTTGGACATGACCTAGGACCTTAAGATTTTGCATGAAAGGAGGACTAGCAGCCGCGTTGGACGGGAGAATGTGAAAAGTGTTCATATGTAGTAAAATCCTGAGAAATCCGTCCGTTTTCGTCATTTGTTATCGAATCGACTTAAAGCCAGATCGTCACATTGGCCGCTCTTCTCTCTGAAACGGTTACATTTATCGTCTGCAAAGCTATGTCGCGTGCTGCGGTATGTTGAAACACTAAAAGCACCATAGTAGAACACAGAAGAAGCTTCTAAGTTGAAGTAATAGCCAGTAAGAAGTACTACAATTCAAGTTTTAGTTGTCGATTATTCACTTTTTAGCCGGCTTTGGTGGCTTGGACATGACCTAGGACCTTAAGATTTTGCATGGAAGGAGTACTTGCAGCCGCGTTGCACAGGAGAATGTGAAATGTGTTCATATGTAGTAAAAACCTGAGAAATCCGTCCGTTTTCGTCATTTGTTATCGAATCGACTTATAGCCAGATCGTCACATTGGCCGCTCCACTCTCTGCAACGGTTCATTTATCGTCTGCAAAGCTATGTCGCGCGCTGCAGTATGCGGAAACGCTAAAAGCACCATAGTAGAACACAGAAGAAGCTTCTAAGTTGAAGTAATAGCCAGTAAGAGGTAGTACAATTCAAGTTTTAGTTGTCGATTATTCACTTTTTAGCCGGCGTTGGTGGCTTGGACATGACCTAGGACGTTAAGATTTTGCATGAAAGGAGGACTGGCAGCCGCGTTGCACGGGAGAATGTGAAAAGTGTTCATATGTAGTAAAAACCTGAGAAATCCGTCCGTTTTCGTCATCTGTGATCGAATCGCCTTAAAGCCAGTTTGTCACATTGGCCGCTCTACTCTCTGAAACGCTTACACTTATCGTCTGCAAAGCTATGTCGCGTGCTGCGGTATGCCGAAACACTAAAAGCACCATAGTAGAACACAGAAGAAGCTTCTAAGTTGAAGTAATAGCCAGTAAGAAGTAGTACAATTTAAGTTTTAGTTGTCGATTATTCACATTTTAGCCGGCTTTTGTGGCTTGGACATGACCTAGGACCTTAAGATTTTGCATGAAAGGAGGACTAGCAGCCGCGTTGGACGGGAGAATGTGAAAAGTGTTCATATGTAGTAAAAACCTGAGAAATCCGTCCGTTTTCGTCATTTGTTATCGAATCGACTTAAAGCCAGATCGTCACATTGGCCGCTCTTCTCTCTGAAACGGTTACATTTATCGTCTGCAAAGCTATGTCGCGTGCTGCGGTATGCGGAGACACTGAAAGTACCATAGCAGAACACAGAAGAAGCTTCTAAGTTGAAGTAATAGCCAGTAAGAAGTTATACGATTCAAGTTTTAGTAGTCGATTATTCAAATTTTAGCCGGCTTTGGTGGCTTGGACATGACCTAGGACGTTAAGATTTTGCATGAAAGGAGGACTAGCAGCCGCGTTGCACGGGAGAATGTGAAAAGTGTTCATATGTAGTAAAAACCTGCGAAATCCGTCAGTTTTCGTCATTTGTTATCAAATCGACTTGAAGCCAGATCGTCACATTGGCCGCTCTTCTCTCTGAAACGGTTACATTTATCGTCTGCAAAGCTATGTCGCGTGCTGCTGTAAGCGAAGACACTAAAAGCACCATAGTACAACACAGAAGAAGCTTCTAAGTCGAAGTAATAGTTAGTAAGAAGTAATACAATTCAAGTTTTAGTTGTCGATTTTTTACATTTTAGCCGTCTCTGGTGACTTGGACATGACCTAGGACCTTAAGATTTTGCATGAAAGGGGGTCTAGCAGCCGTGTTGCATGGGAGAATGTGAAAAGTGTTCATATGTAGTAAAAACCTGAGAAATCCGTCCGTTTTCGTCATTTGTTATCGAATCGACTTAAAGCCAGATCGTCACATTGGCCGCTTTTCTCTCTGAGACGGTTACATTTATCGTCTGCAAAGCTATGTCGCGTGCTGCGGTGTGCGGAGACACTAAAAGCACCATAGTAGAACACAGAAGAAGCTTCTAAGTTGAAGTAATAGCCAGTAAGAAGTAGTAGAATTCAAGTTTTAGTTGTCGATTATTCACTTTTTAGCCGGCTTTGGTGGCTTTTACATGACCTAGGACCTTAAGATTTTGCATGAAAGGAGGTCTAGCAGCCGCGTTGCATGGGAGAATGTGAAAAGTGTTCATATGTAGTAAAAACCTGAGAAATCCGTCCGTTTTCGTCATTTGTTATCGAATCGCCTCAAAGCCAGATCGTCACATTGGCCGCTCTACTCTCTGAAACGGTTACACTTATCGTCTGCAAAGCTATGTCGCGTGCTGCGGTATGCCGAAACACTAAAAGCACCATAGTAGAACACAGAAGAAGCTTCTAAGTTGAAGTAATAGCCAGTAAGAAATAGTACAATTTAAGTTTTAGTTGTCGATTATTCTCATTTTAGCCCGCTTTGGTGGCTTGGACATGACCTAGGACCTTAAGATTTTGCATGAAAGGAGGACTAGCAGCCGCGTTGGACGGGAGAATGTGAAAAGTGTTCATATGTAGTAAAATCCTGAGAAATCCGTCCGTTTTCGTCATTTGTTATCGAATCGACTTAAAGCCAGATCGTCACATTGGCCGCTCTTCTCTCTGAAACGGTTACATTTATCGTCTGCAAAGCTATGTCGCGTGCTGCGGTATGTTGAAACACTAAAAGCACCATAGTAGAACACAGAAGAAGCTTCTAAGTTGAAGTAATAGCCAGTAAGAAGTACTACAATTCAAGTTTTAGTTGTCGATTATTCACTTTTTAGCCGGCTTTGGTGGCTTGGACATGACCTAGGACCTTAAGATTTTGCATGGAAGGAGTACTTGCAGCCGCGTTGCACAGGAGAATGTGAAATGTGTTCATATGTAGTAAAAACCTGAGAAATCCGTCCGTTTTCGTCATTTGTTATCGAATCGACTTATAGCCAGATCGTCACATTGGCCGCTCCACTCTCTGCAACGGTTCATTTATCGTCTGCAAAGCTATGTCGCGCGCTGCAGTATGCGGAAACGCTAAAAGCACCATAGTAGAACACAGAAGAAGCTTCTAAGTTGAAGTAATAGCCAGTAAGAGGTAGTACAATTCAAGTTTTAGTTGTCGATTATTCACTTTTTAGCCGGCGTTGGTGGCTTGGACATGACCTAGGACGTTAAGATTTTGCATGAAAGGAGGACTGGCAGCCGCGTTGCACGGGAGAATGTGAAAAGTGTTCATATGTAGTAAAAACCTGAGAAATCCGTCCGTTTTCGTCATCTGTGATCGAATCGCCTTAAAGCCAGTTTGTCACATTGGCCGCTCTACTCTCTGAAACGCTTACACTTATCGTCTGCAAAGCTATGTCGCGTGCTGCGGTATGCCGAAACACTAAAAGCACCATAGTAGAACACAGAAGAAGCTTCTAAGTTGAAGTAATAGCCAGTAAGAAGTAGTACAATTTAAGTTTTAGTTGTCGATTATTCACATTTTAGCCGGCTTTTGTGGCTTGGACATGACCTAGGACCTTAAGATTTTGCATGAAAGGAGGACTAGCAGCCGCGTTGGACGGGAGAATGTGAAAAGTGTTCATATGTAGTAAAAACCTGAGAAATCCGTCCGTTTTCGTCATTTGTTATCGAATCGACTTAAAGCCAGATCGTCACATTGGCCGCTCTTCTCTCTGAAACGGTTACATTTATCGTCTGCAAAGCTATGTCGCGTGCTGCGGTATGCGGAGACACTGAAAGTACCATAGCAGAACACAGAAGAAGCTTCTAAGTTGAAGTAATAGCCAGTAAGAAGTTATACGATTCAAGTTTTAGTAGTCGATTATTCAAATTTTAGCCGGCTTTGGTGGCTTGGACATGACCTAGGACGTTAAGATTTTGCATGAAAGGAGGACTAGCAGCCGCGTTGCACGGGAGAATGTGAAAAGTGTTCATATGTAGTAAAAACCTGCGAAATCCGTCAGTTTTCGTCATTTGTTATCAAATCGACTTGAAGCCAGATCGTCACATTGGCCGCTCTTCTCTCTGAAACGGTTACATTTATCGTCTGCAAAGCTATGTCGCGTGCTGCTGTAAGCGAAGACACTAAAAGCACCATAGTACAACACAGAAGAAGCTTCTAAGTCGAAGTAATAGTTAGTAAGAAGTAATACAATTCAAGTTTTAGTTGTCGATTTTTTACATTTTAGCCGTCTCTGGTGACTTGGACATGACCTAGGACCTTAAGATTTTGCATGAAAGGAGGACTGGCAGCCGCGTTGCACAGGAGAATGTGAAAAGTGTTCATATGTAGTAAAAACCTGAGAAACCCGTCCGTTTTCGTCATTTGTTATCGAATCGACTTAAAGCCAGATCGTCACATTGGCCGCCTTTCTCTCTGAGAAGGTTACATTTATCATCTGCAAAACTATGTCGCGTGCTGCGGTATGCGGAGACACTAAAAGCACCATAGTAGAACGCAGAAGAAGCTTCTAAGTTGAAGTAATAGCCAGTAAGAAGTAATACAATTCAAGTTTTAGTTGTCGATTATTCACATTTTAGCCGGCTTTGGTGGCTTGGACGTGACCTAGCACCTTAAGATTTTGCATGAAAGGAGGACTAGCAGCCGCGTTGCTCGGGAGAATGTGAAAACTGTTCATATGTAGTAAAAACCTGAGAAATCCGTCAGTTTTCGTCATTTGTTATCGAATCGACTTAAAGCCAGATCGTCAATTTGGCCGCTTTTCTCTCTGAGAAGGTTACATTTGTCATCTGCAAAACTATGTCGCGTGCTGCGGTATGCGGAGACACTAAAAGCACCATAGTAGAACGCAGAAGAAGCTTCTAAGTTGAAGTAATAGCCAGTAAGAAGTAATACAATTCAAGTTTTAGTTGTCGATTATTCACATTTTAGCCGGCTTTGGTGGCTTGGACATGACCTAGCACCTTAAGATTTTGCATGAAAGGAGGACTAGCAGCCGCGTTGCTCGGGAGAATGTGAAAACTGTTTTATGTAGTAAAAACCTGAGAAATCCGTCAGTTTTCGTCATTTGTTATCGAATCGACTTAAAGCCAGATCGTCAATTTGGCCGCTTTTCTCTTTGAGACGGTTACATTTATCGTCTGCAAAGCTATGTCACGTGCTGCTGTAAGCGAAGACACTAAAAGCACCATAGTAGAATACAGAAGAAGCTTCTAAGTTGAAGTAATAGCCAGTAAGAAGTAGTGCAATTCAAGTTTTAGTTATCGATTATTCACTTTTTAGCCGGCTTTGGCGGCTTTTTTAATGACCTAGGACCTTAAGATTTTGCATGAAAGGAGGTCTAGCAGCCGCGTTCTATGGGAGAATGTGAAAAGTGTTCATATGTAGTAAAAACCTGAGAAATCCGTCCGTTTTCGTCATTTTTTATCGAATCGACTTAAAGCCAGATCGTCACATTGGCCGCTTTTCTCTCTGAGACGGTTACATTTATCGTCTGCAAAGCTATGTCGCGTGCTGTGGTCTGCGGAGACACTACAAGCACCATAGGAGAACACAGAGGAAGCTTTTAAGTTGAAGTAAAAAAAAGTAAGAAGTAGCACAATTGAAGTTTTAGTTGTCGATTATTCACTTTTTAGCCGGCTTTGGTGGCCTGGACATGACCTAGGACCTTAAGATTTTGCATGAAAGGAGGACTAGCAGCCGAGTTGCATGGCAGAATGTGAAAAGTGTTCATATGTAGTAAAAACCTAGGAAATCCGTCCGTTTTCGTCATTTGTTATCGAATCGACTTAAAGCCAGATCGTCACATTGGCCGCCTTTCTCACTGAGAAGGTTACATTTGTCATCTGCAAAACTATGTCGCGTGCTGCGGTATGCGGAGACACTAAAAGCACCATAGTAGAACGCATAAGAAGCTTCTAAGTTGAAGTAATAGCCAGTAAGAAGTAATACAATTCAAGTTTTAGTTGTCGATTATTCACATTTTAGCCGGCTTTGGTGGCTTGGACATGACCTAGCACCTTAAGATTTTGCATGAAAGGAGGACTAGCAGCCGCGTTGCTCGGGAGAATGTGAAAACTGTTTTATGTAGTAAAAACCTGAGAAATCCGTCAGTTTTCGTCATTTGTTATCGAATCGACTTAAAGCCAGATCGTCAATTTGGCCGCTTTTCTCTTTGAGACGGTTACATTTATCGTCTCCAAAGCTATGTCGCATGCTGCGGTATGCGGAGACACTAAAAGCACCATAGTAGA
This sequence comes from Schistocerca gregaria, assembly GCF_023897955.1. NCBI lineage: Eukaryota > Metazoa > Arthropoda > Insecta > Orthoptera > Acrididae > Schistocerca > Schistocerca gregaria. Next base: position 795,310 of record NW_026061759.1, read on the forward strand.
ATACAGAAGAAGCTTCTAAGTTGAAGTAATAGCCAGTAAGAAGTAGTGCAATTCAAGTTTTAGTTATCGATTATTCACTTTTTAGCCGGCTTTGGCGGCTTTTACATGACCTAGGACCTTAAGATTTTGCATGAAAGGAGGTCTAGCAGCCGCGTTGTATGGGAGAAAGTGAAAAGTGTTCATATGTAGTAAAAACCTGAGAAATCCGTCCGTTTTCGTCATTTTTCATCGAATCGACTTAAAGCCAGATCGTCACATTGGCCGCTTTTCTCTCTGAGACGGTTACATTTATCGTCTGCAAAGCTATGACGCGTGCTGCGGTCTGCGGAGACACTAAAAGCACCATAGGAGAACACAGAAGAAGCTTTTAAGTTGAAGTAAAAGAAAGTAAGAAGTAGCACAATTGAAGTTTTAGTTGTCGTTTATTCACTTTTTAGCCGGCTTTGGTGGCCTGGACATGACCTAGGACCTTAAGATTTTGCATGAAAGGAGGACTAGCAGCCGAGTTGCATGGCAGAATGTGAAAAGTGTTCATATGTAGTAAAAACCTAGGAAATCCGTCCGTTTTCGTCATTTGTTATCGAATCGACTTAAAGCCAGATCGTCACATTGGCCGCCTTTCTCTCTGAGAAGGTTACATTTATTGTCTGCAAAGCTATGTCGCGTGCTGCAGTATGCGGAGACACTAAAAGCACCATAGAAGAACACAGATGATGCTTCTAAGTTGAAGTAATAGCCAGTAAGAAGTAGTACAATTGAAGTTTTAGTTGTCGATTATTCACTTTTTAGCCGGCTTTGGTGGCGTGGACATGAGGTGGAACCATAAGATTTTGCATGAAAGGAAGACTAGCAGCCCCGTTGCACGGGAGAAAGTGAAAAGTGTTCATATGTAGTAAAAACCTGAGAAATCCGTCCGTTTTCGTCATTTTTTATCGAATCGACTTAAAGCCAGATCGTCACATTGGCAGCTTTTCTCTCTGAGACTGTTACATTTATCGTCTGCAAAGCTATGTCGCGTGCTGCGGTCTGCAGAAACACTAAAAGCACCATAGTAGAACACAGAAGAAGCTTCTAAGTTGAAGTAATAGCCAGTAAGAAGTAGTACAATTCAACTTTTAGTTGTCGATTATTCACTTTTTAGATGACTTTGGTGGCTTGGACATGACCTAGGACCTTAAGATTTTGCATGAAAGGAGGACTGGCAGCCGCGTTGCACGGCAGAATGTGAAAAGTGTTCATATGTAGTAAAAACCTGAGAAACCCGTCCGTTTTCGTCATTTGTTATCGAATCGACTTAAAGCCAGATCGTCACATTGGCCGCTTTTCTCTCTGAGAAGGTTACATTTATTGTCTGCATAGCTATGTCGCATGCTGCGGTATGCGGAGACACTAAAAGCACCATAGTAGAACACAGAAGAAGCTTCTAAGTTGAAGTAATAGCCAGTAAGAAGTAGTACAATTCAACTTTTAGTTGTCGATTATTCACTTTTTAGCCGGCTTTGGTGGCTTGGACATGACCAAGGACCTTAAGAATTTGCATGAAAGGAGTTCTTGCAGCCGCGTTGCACGGGAGAATGTGAAATGTGTTCATATGTAGTAAAAACCTGAGAAATCCGTCGGTTTTCGTCATTTGTTATCGAATCGACTTAAAGCCAGATCGTCAAATTGGCCGCCTTTCTCTCTGAGAAGGTTACATTTATTGTCTGCAAAGCTATGTCGCGTGCTGCGGTATGCGGAGACACTAAAAGCACCATAGAAGAACACAGAAGATGCTTCTAAGTTGAAGTAATAGCCAGTAAGAAGTAGTACAATTCAAGTTTTAGTTGGTGATTATTCACTTTTTAGCCGGCTTTGGTGGCTTGGACATGACCTAGGACGTTAAGATTTTGCATGAAAGGAGGACTAGCATCCGCGTTGCATGGGAGAATGTGAAAAGTGTTCATATGTAGTAAAAACCTGAGAAATCCGTCCGTTTTCGTCATTTGTTATCGAATCGACTTAAAGCCAGATCGTCAAATTGGCCGCTTTTCTCTCTGAGACGGTTACATTTATCGTCTGCAAAGCTATGTCGCGTGCTGCGGTATGCGGAGACATTAAACGCACCATAGTAGAACACAGAAGAAGCTTCTAAGTTGAAGTAATAGCCAGTAAGAAGTAGTACAATTTAAGTTTTAGTTGTCGATTATTCACTTTTTAGCCGGCATTTGTAGCTCGGACATCACCTAGAACGTTAAGATTTTGCATGAAAGGAGGACTAGCATCCGCGTTGCATGGGAGAATGTGAAAAGTGTTCATATGTAGTAAAAACCTGAGAAATCCGTCCGTTTTCGTCATTTGTTATCGAATCGACTTAAAGCCAGATCGTCAAATTGGCCGCTTTTCTCTCTGAGACGGTTACATTTATCGTCTGCAAAGCTATGTCGCGTGCTGCGGTATGCGGAGACACTAAACGCACCATAGTAGAACACTGAAGAAGCAATAGCCAGAAAGAAGTAGTACAATTGAAGTTTTAGTTGTCGATTATTCACTTTTTAGCCGGCTTTGGTGGCTTGGACATGACCTAGGACCATAAGATTTTGCATGAAAGGAGGACTAACAGCCGCGTTGCACGGGAGAATGTGAAAAGTGTTCATATGTAGTAAAAACCTGAGAAATCCGTCCGTTTTCGTCATTTGTTATCGAATCGACTTAAAGGCAGATCGTCACACTGGCCGCTTCTCTCTCTGAGACGGTTACATTTATCGTCTGCAACGCTATGTCGCGTGCTGCGGTATGCGGAGACACTAAAAGCACCATAGTAGAACACAGAAGAAGCTTCTAAGTTGAAGTAATAGCCAGTAAGAAGTAATACAATTCAAGTTTTAGTTGTCGATTATTCACATTTTAGCAGGCTTTGGTGGCTTGGACATCACCTAGGACCTTAAGATTTTGCATGAAAGGTGGACTAGCAGCCGCGTTGCACGGGAGAATGTGAAAAGTGTTCATATGTAGTAAAAACCTGAGAAATCCGTCCGTTTTCGTCATTTGTTATCGAATCGCCTTAAAGCCAGATCGTCACATTGGCCGCTCTACTCTCTGAAACGGTTACACTTATCGTCTGCAAAGCTATGTCGCGTGCTGCGGTATGCCGAAACACTAAAAGCACCATAGTAGAACACAGAAGAAGCTTCTAAGTTGAAGTAATAGCCAGTAAGAAATAGTACAATTTAAGTTTTAGTTGTCGATTATTCTCATTTTAGCCCGCTTTGGTGGCTTGGACATGACCTAGGACCTTAAGATTTTGCATGAAAGGAGGACTAGCAGCCGCGTTGGACGGGAGAATGTGAAAAGTGTTCATATGTAGTAAAAACCTGAGAAATCCGTCCGTTTTCGTCATTTGTTATCGAATCGACTTAAAGCCAGATCGTCACATTGGCCGCTCTTCTCTCTGAAACGGTTACATTTATCGTCTGCAAAGCTATGTCGCGTGCTGCGGTATGTTGAAACACTAAAAGCACCATAGTAGAACACAGAAGAAGCTTCTAAGTTGAAGTAATAGCCAGTAAGAAGTACTACAATTCAAGTTTTAGTTGTCGATTATTCACTTTTTAGCCGGCTTTGGTGGCTTGGACATGACCTAGGACCTTAAGATTTTGCATGAAAGGAGTACTTGCAGCCGCGTTGCACGGGAGAATGTGAAATGTGTTCATATGTAGTAAAAACCTGAGAAATCCGTCCGTTTTCGTCATTTGTTATCGAATCGACTTAAAGCCAGATCGTCACATTGGCCGCTCCACTCTCTGCAACGGTTCATTTATCGTCTGCAAAGCTATGTCGCGCGCTGCAGTATGCGGAAACGCTAAAAGCACCATAGTAGAACACAGAAGAAGCTTCTAAGTTGAAGTAATAGCCAGTAAGAGGTAGTACAATTCAAGTTTTAGTTGTCGATTATTCACTTTTTAGCCGGCTTTGGTGGCTTGGACATGACCTAGGACGTTAAGATTTTGCATGAAAGGAGGACTGGCAGCCGCGTTGCACGGGAGAATGTGAAAAGTGTTCATATGTAGTAAAAACCTGAGAAATCCGTCCGTTTTCGTCATCTGTGATCGAATCGCCTTAAAGCCAGTTGGTCACATTGGCCGCTCTACTCTCTGAAACGCTTACACTTATCGTCTGCAAAGCTATGTCGCGTGCTGCGGTATGCCGAAACACTAAAAGCACCATAGTAGAACACAGAAGAAGCTTCTAAGTTGAAGTAATAGCCAGTAAGAAGTAGTACAATTAAGTTTTAGTTGTCGATTATTCACATTTTAGCCGGCTTTGGTGGCTTGGACATGACCTAGGACCTTAAGATTCTGCATGAAAGGAGGACTAGCAGCCGCGTTGGACGGGAGAATGTGAAAAGTGTTCATATGTAGTAAAAACCTGAGAACTCCGTCCGTTTTCGTCATTTGTTATCGAATCGGCTTAAAGCCAGATCGTCACATTGGCCGCTCTTCTCTCTGAAACGGTTACATTTATCGTCTGAAAAGCTATGTCGCGTGCTGCGGTATGCTGAAACACTAAAAGCACCATAGTAGAACACAGAAGAAACTTCTCAGTTGAAGTAATAGCCAGTAAGAAGTAGTACGATTCAAGTTTTAGTTATCGATTATTCACTTTTAGCCGGCTTTGGTGGCTTTTACATGACCTAGGACCTTAAGATTTTGCATGAAAGGAGGTCTAGCAGCCGCGTTGCATGGGAAAATGTGAAAAGTGTTCATATGAAGTAAAAAACCTGAGAAATCCGTCCGTTTTCGTCATTTGTTATCGAATCGACTTAAAGCCAGATCGTCACATTGGCCGCTTTTCTCTCTGAGACGGTTACATTTATCGTCTGCAAAGCTATGTCGCGTGCTGCGGTATGCGGAGACACTGAAAGTACCATAGTAGAACACAGAAGAAGCTCTAAGTTGAAGTAATAGCCAGTAAGAAGTTATACGATTCAAGTTTTAGTAGTCGATTATTCACATTTTAGCCGGCTTTGAGGGCTTGGACATGACCTAGGACGTTAAGATTTTGCATGAAAGGAGGACTAGCAGCCGCGTTGCACGGGAGAATGTGAAAAGTGTTCATATGTAGTAAAAACTTGCGAAATCCATCCGTTTTCGTCATTTGTTATCGAATCGATTTAAAGCCAGATCGTCACAGTGGCCGCTCTTCTCTCTGAAACGGTTACATTTATCGTCTGCAAAGCTATGTCGCGTGCTGCGGTGTGCGGAGACACTAAAAGCACCATAGTAGAACACAGAAGAAGCTTCTAAGTTGAAGTAATAGTTAGTAAGAAGTAGTACAATTCAAGTTTTAGTTATCGATTATTCACTTTTCAGCCGGCTTTGGTGGCTTGGACTTGACCTAGGACCTTAAGATTTTGCATGAAAGGAGGTCTAGCAGCCGCGTTGCATGGGAGAATGTGAAAAGTGTTCATATGTAGTAAAAACCTGAGAAACCCGTCCGTTTTCGTCATTTGTTATCGAATCGACTTAAAGCCAGATCGTCACATTGGCCGCTTTTCTCTCTGAGACGGTTACATTTATCGTCTGCAAAGCTACGTCGCATGCTGCGGTGTGCGGAGACTCTAAAAGCACCATAGTAGAACACAGAAGAAGCTTCCAATTTGGAGTAATAGCCAGTAAGAAGTTGTACAATTCAAGTTTTAGTTATCGATTATTCACTTTTTAGCCGGCTTTGGTGGCTTTTACATGACCTAGGACCTTAAGATTTTGCATGAAAGGAGGACTAGCAGCCGCGTTGCACGGGAGAATGTGAAAAGTGTTCATATGTAGTAAAAACCTGCGAAATCCGTCCGTTTTCGTCATTTGTTGTCAAATCGACTTGAAGCCAGATCGTCACATTGGCCGCTCTTCTCTCTGAAACGGTTACATTTATCGTCTGCAAAGCTATGTCGCGTGCTGCTGTAAGCGGAGACACTAAAAGCACCATAGTACAACACAGAAGAAGCTTCTAAGTTGAAGTAATAGTTAGTAAGAAGTAATACAATTCAAGTTTTAGTTGACGATTTTTTACATTTTAGCCGTCTCTGGTGACTTGGACATGACCTAGGACCTTACGATTTTGCATGAAAGGAGGACTAGCAGCCGCGTTGCATGGGAGAATGTGAAAAGTGTTCATATGTAGTAAAAACCTGAGAAATGTGTCCGTTTTCGTCATTTGTTATCGAATCGACTTAAAGCCAGATCGTCACATTGGCCGCTGTTCTCTCTGAGACGGTTATATTTATCGTCTGCAAAGCTATGTCGCGTGCTGCGATATGCGGTAACACTAAAAGCACCATAGTAGAACACAGAAGAAGCTTCTATGTTGAAGAAATAGCCAGTAAGAAGTAGTACAATTCAACTTTTAGTTGTCGATTATTCACTTTTTAGATGACTTTGGTGGCTTGGACATGACGTAGGACCTTACGATTTTGCATGAAAGGAGGACTGGCAGCCGCGTTGCACAGGAGAATGTGAAAAGTGTTCATATGTAGTAAAAACCTGAGAAACCCGTCCGTTTTCGTCATTTGTTATCGAAACGACTTAAAGCCAGATCGTCACATTGGCCGCTCTTCTCTCTGAGAAGGTTACATTTATTGTCTGCATAGCTATGTCGCGTGCTGCGGTATGCGGAGACACTAAAAGCACCATAGTAGAACACAGAAGAAGCTTCTAAGTTGAAGTAATAGCCAGTAAGAAGTAGTACAATTCAAGTTTTAGTTGTCGATTATTCACTTTTTAGCCGGCTTTGGTGGCTTGGAGATGACCTAGGACCTTAAGAATTTGCATGAAAGGAGTACTTGCAGCCGCGTTGCACGGGAGAATGTGAAATGTGTTCATATGTAGTAAAAACCTGAGAAATCCGTCCGTTTTCGTCATTTGTTATCGAATCGACTTAAAGCCAGATCGTCACATTGGCCGCCTTTCTCTCTGAGAAGGTTACATTTATCATCTGCAAAACTATGTCGCGTGCTGCGGTATGCGGAGACACTAAAAGCACCATAGTAGAACGCAGAAGAAGCTTCTAAGTTGAAGTAATAGCCAGTAAGAAGTAATACAATTCAAGTTTTAGTTGTCGATTATTCACATTTTAGCCGGCTTTGGTGGCTTAGACGTGACCTAGCACCTTAAGATTTTGCATGAAAGGAGGACTAGCAGCCGCGTTGCTCGGGAGAATGTCAAAACTGTTCATATGTAGTAAAAACCTGAGAAATCCGTCAGTTTTCGTCATTTGTTATCGAATCGACTTAAAGCCAGATCGTCAATTTGGCCGCTTTTCTCTCTGAGACGGTTACATTTATCGTCTGCAAAGCTATGTCGCATGCTGCGGTATGCGGAGACACTAAAAGCACCATAGTAGAATACAGAAGAAGCTTCTAAGTTGAAGTAATAGCCAGTAAGAAGTAGTGCAATTCAAGTTTTAGTTATCGATTATTCACTTTTTAGCCGGCTTTGGCGGCTTTTACATGACCTATGACCTTAAGATTTTGCATGAAAGGAGGTCTAGCAGCCGCGTTGTGTGGGAGAATGTGAAAAGTGTTCATATGTAGTAAAAACCTGAGAAATCCGTCCGTTTTCGTCATTTTTTATCGAATCGACTTAAAGCCAGATCGTTACATTGGCCGCTTTTCTCTCTGAGACGGTTACATTTATCGTCTGCAAAGCTATGTCGCGTGCTGCGGTCTGCGGAGACACTAAAAGCACCATAGGAGAACACAGAAGAAGCTTTTAAGTTGAAGTAAAAGAAAGTAAGAAGTAGCACAATTGAAGTTTTAGTTGTCGTTTATTCACTTTTTAGCCGGCTTTGGTGGCCTGGACATGACCTAGGACCTTAAGATTTTGCATGAAAGGAGGACCAGCAGCCGAGTTGCATGGCAGAATGTGAAAAGTGTTCATATGTAGTAAAAACCTAGGAAATCCGTCCGTTTTCGTCATTTGTTATCGAATCGACTTAAAGCCAGATCGTCACATTGGCCGCCTTTCTCACTGAGAAGGTTACATTTATCATCTGCAAAACTATGTCGCGTGCTGCGGTATGCGGAGACACTAAAAGCACCATAGTAGAACGCAGAAGAAGCTTCTAAGTTGAAGTAATAGCCAGTAAGAAGTAATACAATTCAAGTTTTAGTTTTCGATTATTCACATTTTAGCCGGCTTTGGTAGCTTGGACATGACCTAGCACCTTAAGATTTTGCATGAAAGGAGGACTAGCAGCCGCGTTGCTCGGGAGAATGTGAAAAGTGTTCATATGTAGTAAAAACCTGAGAAATCCGTCCGTTTTCGTCATTTGTTATCGAATCGACTTAAAGCCAGATCGTCAATTTGGCCGCTTTTCTCTCTGAGACGGTTACATTTATCGTCTGCAAAGCTATGTCGCATGCTGCGGTATGCGGAGACACTAAAAGCACCATAGTAGAATACAGAAGAAGCTTCTAAGTTGAAGTAATAGCCAGTAAGCAGTAGTGCAATTCAAGTTTTAGTTATCGATTCTTCACTTTTTAGCCGGCTTTGGCGGCTTTTACATGACCTAGGACCTTAAGATTTTGCATGAAAGGAGGTCTAGCAGCCGCGTTGTATGGGAGAAAGTGAAAAGTGTTCATATGTAGTAAAAACCTGAGAAATCCGTCCGTTTTCGTCATTTGCTATCGAATCGACTTAAAGCCAGATCGTCACATTGGCCGCTTTTCTCTCTGAGACGGTTACATTTATCGTCTGCAAAGCTATGTCGCGTGCTGCGGTCTGCGGAGACACTAAAAGCACCATAGGAGAACACAGAAGAAGCTTTTAAGTTGAAGTAAAAGAAAAAAAGTAGTAGTACAATTGAAGTTTTAGTTGTCGTTTATTCACTTTTTAGCCGGCTTTGGTGGCCTGGACATGACCTAGGACCTTAAGATTTTGCATGAAAGGAGGACTAGCAGCCGAGTTGCATGGCAGAATGTGAAAAGTGTTCATATGTAGTAAAAACCTAGGAAATCCGTCCGTTTTCGTCATTTGTTATCGAATCGACTTAAAGCCAGATCGTCACATTGGCCGCCTTTCTCTCTGAGAAGGTTACATTTATTGTCTGCAAAGCTATGTCGCGTGCTGCAGTATGCGGAGACACTAAAAGCACCATAGAAGAACACAGATGATGCTTCTAAGTTGAAGTAATAGCCAGTAAGAAGTAGTACAATTAAAGTTTTAGTTGTCGATTATTCACTTTTTAGCCGGCTTTGGTGGCTTGGACATCACCTAGGACGTTAAGATTATGCATGAAAGGAGGACTTGCGGCCGCGTTGCACGGGAGAATGTGAAAAGTGTTCATATGTGGTAAAAACCTGAGAAATGCTTGCGTTTTCGTCATTTGTTATCGAATCGACTTAAAGCCAGATCGTCACATTGGCCGCTTTTCTCTCTGAGACGGTTACATTTATCGTCTGCAAAGCTATGTCGTGTGCTGCGGTATGCGGAGACACTAAAAGCACCATAGTAGAACACAGAAGAAGCTTCTAAGTTGAAGTAATAGCCAGTAAGGAGTAGTACAATTGAAGTTTTAGTTGTAGATTATTAACTTTTTAGCCGGCTTTGGTGGATTGGACATGACCTAGGACCTTAAGATTTTGCATGAAAGGAGGACTAGCAGCCGCGTTGCACGGGAGAATGTGAAAAGTGTTCATATGTAGCAAAAACCTGAGAATTCCGTCAGTTTTCGTCATTTGGTATCGAATCGACTTAAAGCCAGATCGTCACATTGGCTGCTCTTCTCTCTGAAACGGTTACATTTATCGTCTACAAAGCTATGTCGCGTGCTGCGTTATGCAGAAACACTAAAAGCACCATAGTAGAACACAGAAGAAGCTTCTATGTTGAAGTAATAGCCAGTAAGAAGTAGTACAATTGAAGTTTTAGTTGTCGATTATTCACTTTTTAGCCGGCTTTGGTGGCGTGGACATGAGGTGGAACCATAAGATTTTGCATGAAAGGAAGACTAGCAGCCACGTTGCACGGGAGAAAGTGAAAAGTGTTCATATGTAGTAAAAACCTGAGAAATCCGTCCGTTTTCGTCATTTTTTATCGAATCGACTTAAAGCCAGATCGTCACATTGGCTGCTTTTCTCTCTGAGACTGTTACATTTATCGTCTGCAAAGCTATGTCGCGTGCTGCGGTCTGCAGAAACACTAAAAGCACCATAGTAGAACACAGAAGAAGCTTCTAAGTTGAAGTAATAGCCAGTAAGAAGTAGTACAATTCAACTTTTAGTTGTCGATTATTCACTTTTCAGATGACTTTGGTGGCTTGGACATGACCTAGGACCTTAAGATTTTGCATGAAAGGAGGACTGGCAGCCGCGTTGCACGGGAGAATGTGAAAAGTGTTCATATGTAGTAAAAACCTGAGAAACCCGTCCGTTTTCGTCATTTGTTATCGAATCGACTTAAAGCCAGATCGTCACATTGGCCGCTTTTCTCTCTGAGAAGGTTACATTTATTGTCTGCATAGCTATGTGGCATGCTGCCGTATGCGGAGACACTAAAAGCACCATAGTAGAACACAGAAGAAGCTTCTAAGTTGAAGTAATAGCCAGTAAGAAGTAGTACAATTCAACTTTTAGTTGTCGATTATTCACTTTTTAGCCGGCTTTGGTGGCTTGGACATGACCAAGGACATTAAGAATTTGCATGAAAGGAGTACTTGCAGCCGCGTTGCACGGGAGAATGTGAAATGTGTTCATATGTAGTAAAAACCTGAGAAATCCGTCCGTTTTCGTCATTTGTTATCGAATCGACTTAAAGCCAGATCGTCAAATTGGCCGCCTTTCTCTCTGAGAAGGTTACATTTATTGTCTGCAAAGCTATGTCGCGTGCTGCGGTATGCGGAGACACTAAAAGCACCATAGAAGAACACAGAAGATGCTTCTAAGTTGAAGTAATAGCCAGTAAGAAGTAGTACAATTCAAGTTTTAGTTGGTGATTATTCACTTTTTAGCCGGCTTTGGTGGCTTGGACATGACCTAGGACGTTAAGATTTTGCATGAAAGGAGGACTAGCATCCGCGTTGCATGGGAGAATGTGAAAAGTGTTCATATGTAGTAAAAACCTGAGGAATCAGTCCGTTTTCGTCATTTGTTATCGAATCGACTTAAAGCCAGATCGTCAAATTGGCCGCTTTTCTCTCTGAGACGGTTACATTTATCGTCTGCAAAGCTATGTCGCGTGCTGCGGTATGCGGAGACACTAAAAACACCATAGTAGAACACAGAAGAAGCTTCTAAGTTGAAGTAATAGCCAGTAAGAAGAAATACAATTCAAGTTTTAGTTGTCGATTATTCACTTTTTAGCCGGCATTGGTAGCTCGGACATCACCTAGGACGTTAAGATTTTGCATGAAAGGAGGACTGGCAGCCGCGTTGCACGGGGGAATATAAAAAGTGTTCATATGTAGTAAAAACCTGAGAAATCCGTCCGTATTCGTCATTTGTTATCGAATCGACTTAAAGCCAGATCGTCACATTGGCCGCCTTTCTCTCTGAGAAGGTTACATTTATTGTCTGCAAAGCTATGTCGCGTGCTGCGGTATGCGGAGACACTAAAGCACCATAGAAGAACACAGAAGATGCTTCTAAGTTGAAGTAATAGCCAGTAAGAAGTAGTACAATTCAAGTTTTAGTTGGTGATTATTCACTTTTTAGCCGGCTTTGGTGGCTTGGACATGACCTAGGACGTTAAGATTTTGCATGAAAGGAGGACTAGCATCCGCGTTGCATGGGAGAATGTGAAAAGTGTTCATATGTAGTAAAAACCTGAGAAATCCGTCCGTTTTCGTCATTTGTTATCGAATCGACTTAAAGCCAGATCGTCAAATTGGCCGCTTTTCTCTCTGAGATGGTTACATTTATCGTCTGCAAAGCTATGTCGCGTGCTGCGGTATGCGGAGACACTAAACGCACCATAGTAGAACACTGAAGAAGCTTCTAAGTTGAAGTAATAGCCAGTAAGAAGAAATACAATTGAAGTTTTAGTTGTCAATTATTCACTTTTTAGCCGGCTTTGGTGGCTTGGACATGACCTAGGACCATAAGATTTTGCATGAAAGGAGGACTAACAGCCGCGTTGCACGGGAGAATGTGAAAAGTGTTCATATGTAGTAAAAACCTGAGAAATCCGTCCGTTTTCGTCATTTGTTATCGAATCGACTTAAAGGCAGATCGTCACACTGGCCCCTTTTCTCTCTGAGACGGTTACATTTATCGTCTGCAACGCTATGTCGCGTGCTGCGGTATGCGGAGACACTAAAAGCACCATAGTAGAACACAGAAGAAGCTTCTAAGTTGAAGTAATAGCCAGTAAGAAGTAATACAATTCAAGTTTTAGTTGTCGATTATTCACATTTTAGCAGGCTTTGGTGGCTTGGACATGACCTATGACCTTAAGATTTTGCATGAAAGGTGGACTAGCAGCCGCGTTGCACGGGAGAATGTGAAAAGTGTTCATATGTAGTAAAAACCTGAGAAATCCGTCCGTTTTCGTCATTTGTTATCGAATCGACTTTAAGCCAGATCGTCACATTGGCCGCTCTTCTCTCTGAAACGGTTACATTTATCGTCTACAAAGCTATGTCGCGTGCTGCGTTATGCGGAAACACTAAAAGCACCATAATAGAACACAGAAGAAGCTTCTATGTTGAAGTAATAGATAGTAAGAAGTAGTAAAATTGAAGTTTTAGTTGTCGATTATTCACTTTTTAGCCGGCTTTGGTGGCTTGGATATGAGGTGGAACCATAAGATTTTGCATGAAAGGAAGACTAGCAGCCACGTTGCACGGGAGGATGTGAAAAGTGGTCATATGTAGTAAAAACCTGAAAAATGCGTCCGATTTCGTCATTTGTTATCGAATCGAATTAAAGCCACATAGTCACATTGGCCGCTTTTCTCTCTGAGACTGTTACATTTATCGTCTGCAAAGCTGTGTCGCGTGCTGCGGTCTGCGGAGACACTAAAAGCACCATAGGAGAACACAGAAGAAGCTTCTAAGTTGAAGTAATAGGCAGTAAGAAGTAGTACAATTTAAGTTTTAGTTGTCGATTATTCACATTTTAGCAGGCTTTGGTGGCTTGGACATGACCTAGGACCATAAGATTTTGCATGAAAGGAGGACTAGTTGACGCGTTGCATGGGAGAAAGTGAAAAGAGTTCATATGTAGTAAAAACCTGAGAAATCCGTCCGTTTTCGTCATTTGTTATCCAATTGACTTAAAGCCAGTTCGTCACATTGGCCGCTTTTCTCTCTGAGACGGTTACATTTATCGTCTGCAAAGCTATGTCGCGTGCTGCGGTATGCGGAGACACTAAAAGCCCCATAGTAGAACACAGAAGAAGCTTCTAAGTTGAAATAATAGCCAGTAAGAAGTAGTACAATTCAAGTTTTAGTTGTCGATTATTCACTTTTTAGCCGGCTTTGGTGCCTTGGACATGACCTAGGACCATAAGATTTTGCATGAAAGGAGGACTAGCAGCCGTGTTGCACGGGAGAATGTGAAAAGTGTTCATATGTAGTAAAAGCCTGAGAAATCCGTCCGTTTTCGTCATTTGTTATCGAATCGACTTAAAGCCAGATCGTCACATTGGCCCCTCTTCTCTCTGAAACGGTTACATTTATCGTCTGCAAAGCTATGTCGCGTGCTGCAGTATGCGGAAACCCTAAAAGCACCATAGTAGAACACAGAAGAAGCTTCTAAGTTGAAGTAATAGCCAGTAAGAAGTATTTCAATTCAAATTTAGTTGTCGATTATTCACTTTTTAGCCGGCTTTGGTGGCTTGGACATGACCTAGGACCTTAAGATTTTGCATGAAAGGAGGACTAGCAGCCGCGTTGCACGGGAGAATGTGAAAAGTGTTCATATGTAGTAAAAACCTGAGAAATCCGTCCGTTTTCGTCATTTGTTATCGAATCGACTTAAAGCCAGATCGTCACATTGGCCCCTCTTCTCTCTGAAACGGTTACATTTATCGTCTGCAAAGCTATGTCGCGTGCTGCGGTATGCGGAAACACTAAGAGCACCATAGTAGAACACAGAAGAAGCTTCTATGTTGATGTGATAGCCAGTAAGAAGTAGCACAATTAAAGTTTTAGTTGTCGATTATTCACTTTTTAGCCGGCTTTGGTGGCTTTTACATGACCTAGGACCTTAAGATTTTGCATGAAAGGAGGTCTAGCAGCCGCGTTGCACGGGAGAATGTGAAAAGTGTTCATATGTAGTAAAAACCTGAGAAATCCGTCCGTTTTCGTCATTTGTTATCGAATCGACTTAAAGCCAGATCGTCACATTGGCCGCTTTTCTCTCTGAGACTGTTACATTTATCTTCTGCAAAGCTATGTCACGTGCTGCGGTCTGCGGAGACACTAAAAGCACCATAGGAGAACACAGAAGAAGCTTCTAAGTTGAAGTAATAGAAAGTAAGAAGTAGTACAATTGAAGCTTTAGTTGTCGATTATTCACTTTTTAGCCGGCTTTGGTGGCTTGGACATGACCTAGGACCTTAAGATTTTGCATGAAAGGAGGACTAGCAGCCGTGTTGCATGGCAGAATGTGAAAAGTGTTCATATGTAGTAAAAACCAGAGAAATGCGTCCGTTTTCGTCATTTGTTATCGAATTGACTTGAAGCCAGATCGTCACATTGGCCGCTTTTCTCTCTGAGACGGTTACATTTATCGTCTGCAAAGCTATGTCGCGTGCTGCGGTATGCGGAGACACTAAAAGCACCATAGTAGAACACAGAAGAAGCTTCTAAGTTGAAGTAATAGCCAGTAAGAAGTAGTAAAATTGAAGTTTTAGTTGTCGATTATTCACTTTTTAGCCGGCTTTGGTGGCTTGGACATGACCTGGGACCATATTATTTTACATGAAAAGAGGACTGGCAGCCGCGTTGCACGGGAGAATGTGAAAAGTGTTCATATGTGGTAAAAACCTGATATATCCGTCCGTTTTCGTCATTTGTTATCGAATCGACTTAAAGGCAGATCGTCACATTGGCCGCTTTTCTCTCTGAGACGGTTACATTTATCGTCTGCAACGCTATGTCGCCTGCTGCGGTATGCGGAGACACTAAAAACACCATAGTAGAACACAGAAGAAGCTTCTAAGTTGAAGTAATAGCCAGTAAGAAGAAATACAATTCAAGTTTTAGTTGTCGATTATTCACTTTTTAGCCGGCTTTGGTGGCTTGGACATGACCTAGGACCTTAACATTTTGCCCGAAAGGAGGACTAGCAGCCGCGTTGCACGGGAGAATGTGAAAAGTGTTCATATGTGGTAAAAACCTGATATATCCGTCCGTTTTCGTCATTTGTAATCGAATCGACTTAAAGGCAGATCGTCACATTGGCCGCTTTTCTCTCTGAGACGGTTACATTTATCGTCTGCAACGCTATGTCGCGTGCTGCGGTATGCGGAGACACTAAAAACACCATAGTAGAACACAGAAGAAGCTTCTAAGTTGAAGTAATAGCCAGTAAGAAGAAATACAATTCAAGTTTTAGTTGTCGATTATTCACATTTTAGCCGGCTTTGGTGGCTTGGACATGACCTAGGACCTTAACATTTTGCCTGAAAGGAGGACTAGCAGCCGCGTTGCACGGGAGAATGTGAAAAGTGTTCATATGTAGTAAAAACCTGAGAAATCCGTCCGTTTTCGTGATTTGTTATCGAATCGACTTAAGGCCACATAGTCACATTGGCCGCTCTACTCTCTGAAACGGTTACATTTATCGTCTGCAAAGCTATGTCGCGTGCTGCAGTATGCGGAAACACTAAAAGCACCATAGTAGAACACTGAAGAAGCTTCTATGTTGAAGTAATAGCCAGTAAGAAGTAGTGCAATTGAAGTTTTAGTTGTCGATTATTCACATTTTAGCCGGCTTTGGTGGCTTGGACATGAGGTGGAACCATAAAATTTCGCATGAAAGGAAGACTAGCAGCCACGTTGCACCGGAGAATGTGAAAAGTGTTCATATGTAGTAAAAACCTGAGAAATCCATCGTTTTCGACATTTGTTATCAAATCGTCTTAAAGCCAGATCGTCACATTGGCTGCTTTTCTCTCTGAGACGGTTACATTTATCGTCTGCAAATCTATGTCGCCTGCTGTGGTATGCGGAGACACTAAAAGCACCATAGTAGAACACTGAAGAAGCTTCTAAGTTGAAGCAATAGCCAGTAAGAAGTAGTACAATTGAAGTTTTAGTTGTCGATTATTCACTTTTTGGCCGGCTTTGGTGGCTTGGACATGACCTAGGATAATAAGATTTTGCATGAAAGGAGGACTAACAGCCGCGTTGCACGGGAGAATGTGAAAAGTGTTCATATGTAGTAAAAACCTGAGAAATCCGTCCGTTTTCGTCATTTGTTATCGAATCGTCTTAAAGCCAGATCGTCACATTGGCCGCTTTTCTCTCTGAGACGGTTACATTTATCGTCTGCAAAGCTATGTCACGTGCTGCGGTATGCGGAGACACTAAAAGCACCATAGTAGAACACTGAAGAAGCTTCTACGTTGAAGCAATAGCCAGAAAGAAGTAGTACAATTGAAGTTTTAGTTGTCGATTATTCACTTTTTAGCCGGCTTTGGTGGCTTGGACATGACCTAGGATAATAAGATTTTGCATGAAAGGAGGACTTACAGCCGCGTTGCACGGGAGAATGTGAAAAGTGTTCATATGTAGTAAAAACCTGAGAAATCCGTCCGTTTTCGTCATTTGTTATCGAATCGTCTTAAAGCCAGATCGTCACATTGGCCGCTTTTCTCTCTGAGACGGTTACATTTATCGTCTGCAAAGCTATGTCGCGTGCTGCGGTATGCGGAGACACTAAAAGCACCATAGTAGAACACTGAAGAAGCTTCTAAGTTGAAGCAATAGCCAGAAAGAAGTAGTACAATTGAAGTTTTAGTTGTCGATTATTCACTTTTTAGCCGGCTTTATTGGCTTGGACATGACCTAGGACCATAAGATTTTGCATGAAAGGAGGACTAACAGCCGCGTTGCACGGGAGAATGTGAAAAGTGGTCATATGTAGTAAAAACCTGAAAAATGCGTCCGTTTTCGTCATTTGTTATCGAATCGAATTAAAGCCACATGGTCACATTGGCTGCTTTTCTCTCTGAGACTGTTACATTTATCGTCTGCAAAGGTGTGTCGCGTGCTGCGGTCTGCGGAGACACTAAAAGCACCATAGGAGAACACAGAAGAAGCTTCTAAGTTGAAGTAATAGCCAGTAAGAAGTAGTACAATTTAAGTTTTAGTTGTCGATTATTCACATTTTACACGGCTTTGGTGGCTTGGACATGACCTAGGACCATAAGATTTTGCATGAAAGGAGGACTAGTTGCCGCGTTGCATGGGAGAAAGTGAAAAGAGTTCATATGTAGTAAAAACCTGAGAAATCCGTCCGTTTTCGTCATTTGTTATCGAATCGACTTAAAGCCAGTTCGTCACATTGGCCGCTTTTCTCTCTGAGACGGTTACATTTATCGTCTGCAAAGCTATGTCGCGTGCTGCGGTATGCGGAGACACTAAAAGCACCATAGTAGAATACAGAAGAAGCTTCTAAGTTGAAGTAATAGCCAGTAAGAAGTAGTACAATTCAAGTTTTAGTTGTCGATTATTCACTTTTTAGCCGGCTTTGGTGGCTTGGACATGACCTAGGACCATAAGATTTTGCATGAAAGGAGGACTAGCAGCCGCGTTGCACGGGAGAATGTGAAAAGAGTTCATATGTAGTAAAAGCCTGAGAAATCCGTCCGTTTTCGTCATTTGTTATCGAATCGACTTAAAGCCAGATCGAAACATTGGCCCCTCTTCTCTCTGAAACGGTTACATTTATCGTCTGCAAAGCTATGTCGCGTGCTGCAGTATGCGGAAACCCTAAAAGCACCATAGTAGAACACAGAAGAAGATTCTAAGTTGAAGTAATAGCCAGTGAGAAGTATTTCAATTGAAATTTAGTTGTCGATTATTCACTTTTTAGCCGGCTTTGGTGGCTTGGACATGACCTAGGACCTTAAGATTTTGCATGAAAGGAGGACTAGCAGCCGCGTTGCACGGGAGAATGTGAAAAGTGTTCATATGTAGTAAAAACCTGAGAAATCCGTCCGTTTTCGTCATTTGTTATCGAATCGACTTAAAGCCAGATCGTCACATTGGCCCCTCTTCTCTCTGAAACGGTTACATTTATCGTCTGCAAAGCTATGTCGCGTGCTGCGGTATGCGGAAACACTAAGAGCACCATAGTAGAACACAGAAGAAGCTTCTATGTTGATGTGATAGCCAGTAAGAAGTAGTACAATTAAAGTTTTAGTTGTCGATTATTCACTTTTTAGCCGGCTTTGGTGGCTTTTACATGACCTAGGACCTTAAGATTTTGCATGAAAGGAGGTCTAGCAGACGCGTTGCACGGGAGAATGTGAAAAGTGTTCATATGTAGTAAAAACCTGAGAAATCCGTCCGTTTTCGTCATTTGTTATCGAATTGACTTGAAGCCAGATCGTCACATTGGCCGCTTTTCTCTCTGAGACGGTTACATTTATCGTCTGCAAAGCTATGTCGCGTGCTGCGGTATGCGGAGACACTAAAAGCACTATAGTAGAACACAGAAGAAGCTTCTAAGTTGAAGTAATAGCCAGTAAGAAGTAGTAAAATTGAAGTTTTAGTTGTCGATTATTCACTTTTTAGCCGGCTTTGGTGGCTTGGACATGACCTGGGACCATAAGATTTTACATGAAAAGAGGACTGGCAGCCGCGTTGCACGGGAGAATGTGAAAAGTGTTCATATGTGGTAAAAACCTGATATATCCGTCCGTTTTCGTCATTTGTTATCGAATCGACTTAAAGGCAGATCGTCACATTGGCCGCTTTTCTCTCTGAGACGGTTACATTTATCGTCTGCAACGCTATGTCGCGTGCTGCGGTATGCGGAGACACTAAAAACACCATAGGAGAACACAGAAGAAGCTTCTAAGTTGAAGTAATAGCCAGTAAGAAGAAGTACAATTCAAGTTTTAGTTGTCGATTATTCACATTTTAGCCGGCTTTGGTGGCTTGGACATGACCTAGGACCTTAACATTTTGCCTGAAAGGAGGACTAGCAGCCGCGTTGCACGGGAGAATGTGAAAAGTGTTCATATGTAGTAAAAACCTGAGAAATCCGTCCGTTTTCGTCATTTGTTATCGAATCGACTTAAAGCCAGATCGTCACATTGGCCGCTCTTCTCTCTGAAACGGTTACATTTATCGTCTGCAAAGCTATGTAGCGTGCTGCGGTATGCGGAAACACTAAAAGCACCATAGTAGAACACAGAAGAAACTTCAAAGTTGAAGTAATAGCCAGTAAGAAGTAGTACAATTCAAGTTTTAGCCGGCTTTGGTGGCTTGGATATGACCTAGAACCATAAGATTTTGCATGAAAGGAGGACTAGCAGACGCGTTGCACGGGAGAATGTGAAAAGTGTTCATATGTAGTAAAAACCTGAGAAATCCGTCCGTTTTCGTCATTTGTTATCGAATCGACTTAAAGCCACATAGTCACATTGGCCGCTCTACTCTCTGAAACGGTTACATTTATCGTCTGCAAAGCTATGTCGCGTGCTGCAGTATGCGGAAACACTAAAAGCACCATAGTAGAACACTGAAGAAGCTTCTATGTTGAAGTAATAGCCAGTAAGAAGTAGTGCAATTGAAGTTTTAGTTGTCGATTATTCACATTTTAGCCGGCTTTGGTGGCTTGGACATGAGGTGGAACCATAAAATTTTGCATGAAAGGAAGACTAGCAGCCACGTTGCACCGGAGAATGTGAAAAGTGTTCATATGTAGTAAAAACCTGAGAAATCCATCGTTTTCGTCATTTGTTATCAAATCGTCTTAAAGCCAGATCGTCACATTGGCTGCTTTTCTCTCTGAGACGGTTACATTTATCGTCTGCAAATCTATGTCGCCTGCTGTGGTATGCGGAGACACTAAAAGCACCATAGTAGAACACTGAAGAAGCTTCTAAGTTGAAGCAATAGCCAGTAAGAAGTAGTACAATTGAAGTTTTAGTTGTCGATTATTCACTTTTTAGCCGGCTTTGGTGGCTTGGACATGACCTAGGATAATAAGATTTTGCATGAAAGGAGGACTAACAGCCGCGTTGCACGGGAGAATGTGAAAAGTGTTCATATGTAGTAAAAACCTGAGAAATCCGTCCGTTTTCGTCATTTGTTATCGAATCGACTTAAAGCCACATAGTCACATTGGCCGCTCTACTCTCTGAAACGGTTACATTTATCGTCTGCAAAGCTATTTAGCGTGCTGCAGTATGCGGAAACACTAAAAGCACCATAGCAGAACACTGAAGAAGCTTCTATGTTGAAGTAATAGCCAGTAAGAAGTAGTGCAATTGAAGTTTTAGTTGTCGATTATTCACATTTTAGCCGGCTTTGGTGGCTTGGACATGAGGTGGAACCATAAAATTTTGCATGAAAGGAAGACTAGCAGCCACGTTGCACCGGAGAATGTGAAAAGTGTTCATATGTAGTAAAAACCTGAGAAATCCATCGTTTTAGTCATTTGTTATCAAATCGTCTTAAAGCCAGATCGTCACATTGGCTGCTTTTCTCTCTGAGACGGTTACATTTATCGTCTGCAAATCTATGTCGCCTGCTGTGGTATGCGGAGACACTAAAAGCACCATAGTAGAACACTGAAGAAGCTTCTAAGTTGAAGCAATAGCCAGTAAGAAGTAGTACAATTGAAGTTTTAGTTGTCGATTATTCACTTTTTAGCCGGCTTTGGTGGCTTGGACATGACCTAGGATAATAAGATTTTGCATGAAAGGAGGACTAACAGCCGCGTTGCACGGGAGAATGTGAAAAGTGTTCATATGTAGTAGAAACCTGAGAAATGCGTCCGTTTTCGTCATTTGTTATCGAATCGTCTTAAAGCCAGATCGTCACATTGGCCGCTTTTCTCTCTGAGACGGTTACATTTATCGTCTGCAAAGCTATGTCGCGTGCTGCGGTATGCGGAGACACTAAAAGCACCATAGTAGAACACTGAAGAAGCTTCTACGTTGAAGCAATAGCCAGAAAGAAGTAGTACAATTGAAGTTTTAGTTGTCGATTATTCACTTTTTAGCCGGCTTTGGTGGCTTGGACATGACCTAGGATAATAAGATTTTGCATGAAAGGAGGACTTACAGCCGCGTTGCACGGGAGAATGTGAAAAGTGTTCATATGTAGTAAAAACCTGAGAAATCCGTCCGTTTTCGTCATTTGTTATCGAATCGTCTTAAAGCCAGATCGTCACATTGGCCGCTTTTCTCTCTGAGACGGTTACATTTATCGTCTGCAAAGCTATGTCGCGTGCTGCGGTATGCGGAGACACTAAAAGCACCATAGTAGAACACTGAAGAAGCTTCTAAGTTGAAGCAATAGCCAGAAAGAAGTAGTACAATTGAAGTTTTAGTTGTCGATTATTCACTTTTTAGCCGGCTTTGGTGGCTTGGACATGACCTAGGACCATAAGATTTTGCATGAAAGGAGGACTAACAGCCGCGTTGCACGGGAGAATGTGAAAAGTGGTCATATGTAGTAAAAACCTGAAAAATGCGTCCGTTTTCGTCATTTGTTATCGAATCGAATTAAAGCCACATAGTCACATTGGCTGCTTTTCTCTCTGAGACTGTTACATTTATCGTCTGCAAAGGTGTGTCGCGTGCTGCGGTCTGCGGAGACACTAAAAGCACCATAGGAGAACACAGAAGAAGCTTCTAAGTTGAAGTAATAGCCAGTAAGAAGTAGTACAATTTAAGTTTTAGTTGTCGATTATTCACATTTTAGCCGGCTTTGGTGGCTTGGACATGACCTAGGACCATAAGATTTTGCATGAAAGGAGGACTAGTTGCCGCGTTGCATGGGAGAAAGTGAAAAGAGTTCATATGTAGTAAAAACCTGAGAAATCCGTTCGTTTTCGTCATTTGTTATCGAATCGACTTAAAGCCAGTTCGTCACATTGGCCGCTTTTCTCTCTGAGACGGTTACATTTATCGTCTGCAAAGCTATGTCGCGTGCTGCGGTATGCGGAGACACTAAAAGCACCATAGTAGAACACAGAAGAAGCTTCTAAGTTGAAGTAATAGCCAGTAAGAAGTAGTACAATTCAAGTTTTAGTTGTCGATTATTCACTTTTTAGCCGGCTTTGGTGGCTTGGACATGACCTAGGACCATAAGATTTTGCATGAAAGGAGGACTAGCAGCCGCGTTGCACGGGAGAATGTGAAAAGTGTTCATATGTAGTAAAAGCCTGAGAAATCCGTCCGTTTTCGTCATTTGTTATCGAATCGACTTAAAGCCAGATCGTCACATTGGCCCCTCTTCTCTCTGAAACGGTTACATTTATCGTCTGCAAAGCTATGTCGCGTGCTGCAGTATGCGGAAACCCTAAAAGCACCATAGTAGAACACAGAAGAAGCTTCTAAGTTGAAGTAATAGCCAGTGAGAAGTATTTCAATTGAAATTTAGTTGTCGATTATTCACTTTTTAGCCGGCTTTGGTGGCTTGGACATGACCTAGGACCTTAAGATTTTGCATGAAAGGAGGACTAGCAGCCGCGTTGCACGGGAGAATGTGAAAAGTGTTCATATGTGGTAAAAACCTGAGAAATCCGTCCGTTTTCGTCATTTGTTATCGAATCGACTTAAAGCCAGATCGTCACATTGGCCCCTCTTCTCTCTGAAACGGTTACATTTATCGTCTGCAAAGCTATGTCGCGTGCTGCGGTATGCGGAAACACTAAGAGCACCATAGTAGAACACAGAAGAAGCTTCTATGTTGATGTGATAGCCAGTAAGAAGTAGTACAATTAAAGTTTTAGTTGTCGATTATTCACTTTTTAGCCGGCTTTGGTGGCTTTTACATGACCTAGGACCTTAAGATTTTGCATGAGAGGAGGTTTAGCAGCCGCGTTGCACGGGAGAATGTGAAAAGTGTTCATATGTAGTAAAAACCTGAGAAATCCGTCCGTTTTCGTCATTTGTTATCGAATCGACTTAAAGCCAGATCGTCACATTGGCCGCTTTTCTCTCTGAGACTGTTACATTTATCTTCTGCAAAGCTATGTCACGTGCTGCGGTCTGCGGAGACACTAAAAGCACCATAGGAGAACACAGAAGAAGCTTCTAAGTTGAAGTAATAGAAAGTAAGAAGTAGTACAATTGAAGTTTTAGTTGTCGATTATTCACTTTTTAGCCGGCTTTGGTGGCTTGGACATGACCTAGGACCTTAAGATTTTGCATGAATGGAGGACTAGCAGCCGCGTTGCATGGCAGAATGTGAAAAGTGTTCATATGTAGTAAAAACCAGAGAAATGCGTCCGTTTTCGTCATTTGTTATCGAATTGACTTGAAGCCAGATCGTCACATTGGCCGCTTTTCTCTCTGAGACGGTTACATTTATCGTCTGCAAAGCTATGTCGCGTGCTGCGGTATGCGGAGACACTAAAAGCACTATAGTAGAACACAGAAGAAGCTTCTAAGTTGAAGTAATAGCCAGTAAGAAGTAGTAAAATTGAAGTTTTAGTTGTCGATTATTCACTTTTTAGCCGGCTTTGGTGGCTTGGACATGACCTGGGACCATAAGATTTTACATGAAAAGAGGACTGGCAGCCGCGTTGCACGGGAGAATGTGAAAAGTGTTCATATGTAGTAAAAACCTGAGAAATCCGTCCGTTTTCGTCATTTGTTATCGAATCGACTTAAAGGCAGATCGTCACATTGGCCGCTTTTCTCTCTGAGACGGTTACATTTATCGTCTGCAACGCTATGTCGCGTGCTGCGGTATGCGGAGACACTAAAAACACCATAGGAGAACACAGAAGAAGCTTCTAAGTTGAAGTAATAGCCAGTAAGAAGAAATACAATTCAAGTTTTAGTTGTCGATTATTCACATTTTAGCCGGCTTTGGTGGCTTGGACATGAGGTGGAACCATAAAATTTTGCATGAAAGGAAGACTAGCAGCCACGTTGCACCGGAGAATGTGAAAAGTGTTCATATGTAGTAAAAACCTGAGAAATCCATCGTTTTCGTCATTTGTTATCAAATCGTCTTAAAGCCAGATCGTCACATTGGCTGCTTTTCTCTCTGAGACGGTTACATTTATCGTCTGCAAATCTATGTCGCCTGCTGTGGTATGCGGAGACACTAAAAGCACCATAGTAGAACACTGAAGAAGCTTCTAAGTTGAAGCAATAGCCAGTAAGAAGTAGTACAATTGAAGTTTTAGTTGTCGATTATTCACTTTTTAGCCGGCTTTGGTGGCTTGGACATGACCTAGGATAATAAGATTTTGCATGAAAGGAGGACTAACAGCCGCGTTGCACGGGAGAATGTGAAAAGTGTTCATATGTAGTAAAAACCTGAGAAATCCGTCCGTTTTCGTCATTTGTTATCGAATCGTCTTAAAGCCAGATCGTCACATTGGCCGCTTTTCTCTCTGAGACGGTTACATTTATCGTCTGCAAAGCTATGTCGCGTGCTGCGGTATGCGGAGACACTAAAAGCACCATAGTAGAACACTGAAGAAGTTTCTAAGTTGAAGCAATAGCCAGAAAGAAGTAGTACAATTGAAGTTTTAGTTGTCGATTATTCACTTTTTAGCCGGCTTTGGTGACTTGGACATGACCTAGGACCATAAGATTTTGCATGTAAGGAGGACTAACAGCCGCGTTGCACGGGAGAATGTGAAAAGTGTTCATATGTAGTAAAAACCTGAGAAATCCGTCCGTTTTCGTCATTTGTTATCGAATCGTCTTAAAGCCAGATCGTCACATTGGCCGCTTTTCTCTCTGAAACGGTTACATTTATCGTCTGCAAAGCTATGTCGCGTGCTGCGGTATGCGGAGACACTAAAAGCACCATAGTAGAACACTGAAGAAGCTTCTAAGTTGAAGCAATAGCCAGAAAGAAGTAGTACAATTGAAGTTTTAGTTGTCGATTATTCACTTTTTAGCCGGCTTTGGTGGCTTGGACATGACCTAGGACCATAAGATTTTGCATGAAAGGAGGACTAACAGCCGCGTTGCACGGGAGAATGTGAAAAGTGTTCATATGTAGTAAAAACCTGAGAAATCCGTCCGTTTTCGTCATTTGTTATCGAATCGACTTAAAGTCAGATCGTCACATTGGCCCCTCTTCTCTCTGAAACGGTTACATTTATCGTCTACAAAGCTATGTCGCGTGCTGCGGTATGCGGAAACACTAAAAGCACCATAGTAGAACACAGAAGAAGCTTCTAAGTTGAAGTAATAGCCAGTAAGAAGTAGTACAATTCATGTTTTAGTTGTCGATTATTCACTTTTTAGCCGGCTTTAGTGCCTTGGACATGACCTGGGACCTTACGATTTTGCATGAAAGGATTACTACCAGCCGCGTTGCATGGGAGAATGTGAAAAGTGTTCATGTGTAGTAAAAACCTGAGAAATCCGTCCGTTTTCGTCATTTGTTATCGAATCGACTTAAAGCCAGATCGTCACATTTGCCGCCTTTCTCTCTGAGAAGGTTACACTTATTGTCTGCAAAGCTATGTCGCGTGCTGCAGTATGCGGAGACACTAAAAGCACCATAGAAGAACACAGAAGATGCTTCTAAGTTGAAGTAATAGCCAGTAAGAAGTAGTACAATTGAAGTTTTAGTTGTCGATTATTCACTTTTTAGCCGGCTTTGGTGGCTTGGACATGACCTAGGACCTTAAGATTTTGCATGAAAGGAGGACTAGCTGCCGCGTTGCACGGGAGAATGTGAAAAGTGTTCATATGTAGTAAAAACCTGAGAAATCCGTCCGTTTTCGTCATTTGTTATCGAATCGACTTAAAGCCAGATCGTCACATTGGCCGCTCTTCTCTCTGAAACGGTTACATTTATCGTCTACAAAGCTATGTCGCGTGCTGCGTTATGCGGAAACACTAAAAGCACCATAGTAGAACACTGAAGAAGCTTCTATGTTGAAGTAATAGCCAGTAAGAAGTAGTACAAATGAAGTTTTAGTTGTCGATTATTCACTTTTTAGCCGGCTTTGGTTGCTT
This sequence comes from Schistocerca gregaria, assembly GCF_023897955.1. Taxonomy (NCBI): domain Eukaryota; kingdom Metazoa; phylum Arthropoda; class Insecta; order Orthoptera; family Acrididae; genus Schistocerca; species Schistocerca gregaria. Next base: position 821,412 of record NW_026061759.1, read on the forward strand.
GGACATGAGGTGGAACCATAAAATTTTGCATGAAAGGAAGACTAGAAGCCACGTTGCACCGGAGAATGTGAAAAGTGTTCATATGTAGTAAAAACCTGAGAAATCCGTCCGTTTTCGTCATTTGCTATCGAATCGACTTAAAGCCAGATCGTCACATAACCGCTCTTCTCTCTGACACGGTTACACTTATCGTTTGCAAAGCAATGTCGGGTGCTAGGGTATGCCGAAACACTAAAAGCACCATAGTAGAACACAGAAGAAACTTCAAAGTTGAAGTAATAGCCAGTAAGAAGTAGTACAATTCAAGTTTTAGTTATCGATTATTCACTTTTTAGCCGGCTTTGGCAGCTTTTTCATGACCTAGGACCTTAAGATTTTGCATGAAAGGAGGTCTAGCAGCCGCGTTGTATGGGAGAATGTGAAAAGTGTTCATATGTAGTAAAAACCTGAGAAATCCGTCCGTTTTCGTCATTTTTTATCGAATCGACTTAAAGCCAGATCGTCACATTGGCCGCTTTTCTCTCTGAGACGGTTACATTTATCGTCTGCAAAGCTATGTCGCGTGCTGCGGTATGCGGAGACACTAAAAGCACCATAGTAGAACGCAGAAGAAGCTTCTAAGTTGAAGTAATAGCCAGTAAGAAGTAATACAATTCAAGTTTTAGTTGTCGATTATTCACCTTTTAGCCGGCTTTGGTGGCTTCGACATCACCTAGGACGTTAAGATTATGCATGAAAGGAGGACTGGCAGCCGCGTTGCACGGGAGAATGTGAAAAGTGTTCATATGTGGTAAAAACCTGAGAAATGCTTGCGTTTTCGTCATTTGTTATCGAATCGACTTAAAGCCAGATCGTCACATTGGCCGCTTTTCTCTCTGAGACGGTTACATTTATCGTCTGCAAAGCTATGTCGTGTGCTGCGGTATGCGGAGACACTAAAAGCACCATAGTAGAACACAGAAGAAGCTTCTAAGTTGAAGTAATAGCCAGTAAGAAGTAGTAAAATTGAAGTTTTAGTTGTCGATTATTCACTTTTTAGCCGGCTTTGGTGGCTTGGACATGACCTAGGACCTTAACATTTTGCATGAAAGGAGGACTAGCAGCCGCGTTGCACGGAAGAATGTGAAAAGTGTTCATATGTGGTAAAAACCTGAGAAATGCGTCCGTTTTCGTCATTTGTTATCGAATCGACTTAAAGCCAGATCGTCACATTGGCTGCTTTTCTCTCTGAGACTGTTACATTTATCGTCTGCAAAGCTATGTCGCGTGCTGCGGTCTGCGGAGACACTAAAAGCACCATAGGAGAACACAGAAGAAGCTTCTAAGTTGAAGTAATAGCCAGTAAGAAGTAGTACAATTTAAGTTTTAGTTGTCGATTAATCACATTTTAGCCGGCTTTGGTGGCTTGGACATGACCTAGGGCCTTAAGATTTTGTATGAAAGGAGGTCTAGCAGCCGCGTTGCACGGGAGAATGTGAAAAGTGTTCATATGTAGTAAAAACCTGAGAAATCCGTCCGTTTTCGTCATTTGTTATCGAATCGACTTAAAGCCAGATCGTCACATTGGCCGCTCTTCTCTCTGAAACGGTTACATTTATCGTCTACAAAGCTATGTCGCGTGCTGCGTTATGCGGAAACACTAAAAGCACCATAATAGAACACAGAAGAAGCTTCTATGTTGACGTAATAGATAGTAAGAAGTAGTACAATTGAAGTTTTAGTTGTCGATTATTCACTTTTTAGCCGGCTTTGGTGGCTTTGACATGACCTAGGACCATAAGATTTTGCATGAAAGGAGGACTAGTTGCCGCATTGCATGGGAGAAAGTGAAAAGAGTTCATATGTAGTAAAAACCTGAGAAATCCGTCCGTTTTCGTCATTTGTTATCGAATCGACTTAAAGCCAGTTCGTCACATTGGCCGCTTTTCTCTCTGAGACGGTTACATTTATCGTCTGCAAAGCTATGTCGCGTGCTGCGGTATGCGGAGACACTAAAAGCACCATAGTAGAACACAGAAGAAGCTTCTAAGTTGAAGTAATAGCCAGTAAGAAGTAGTACAATTCAAGTATTAGTTGTCGATTATTCACTTTTTAGCCGGCTTTGGTGGCTTGGACATGACCTAGGACCATAAGATTTTGCATGAAAGGAGGACTAGCAGCCGCGTTGCACGGGAGAATGTGAAAAGTGTTCATATGTAGTAAAAACCTGAGAAATCCGTCCGTTTTTGTCATTTGTTATCGAATCGACTTAAAGCCAGATCGTCACATTGGCCTCTCTTCTCTCTGAAACGGTTACAGTTATCGTCTGCAAAGCTATGTCGCGTGCTGCAGTATGCGGAAACCCTAAAAGCACCATAGTAGAACACAGAAGAAGCTTCTAAGTTGAAGTAATAGCCAGTAAGAAGTATTTCAATTCAAATTAAGTTGTCGATTATTCACTTTTTAGCCGGCTTTGGTTGCTTGGACATGACCTAGGACCTTAAGATTTTGCATGAAAGGAGGACTAGCAGCCGCGTTGCATGGGAGAATGTGAAAAGTGTTCATATGTAGTAAAAACCTGAGAAATCCGTCCGTTTTCGTCATTTGTTATCGAATCGACGTAAAGCCAGATCGTCACATTGTCCCCTCTTCTCTCTGAAACGGTTACATTTATCGTCTGCAAAGCTATGTCGCGTGCTGCGGTATGCGGAAACACTAAAAGCACCATAGTAGAACACAGAAGAAGCTTCTATGTTGAAGTAATAGTTAGTAAGAAGTAGTACAATTAAAGTTTTAGTTGTCGATTATTCACTTTTTAGCCGGCTTTGGTGGCTTTTACATGACCTAGGGCCTTAAGATTTTGTATGAAAGGAGGTCTAGCAGCCGCGTTGCACGGGAGAATGTGAAAAGTGTTCATATGTAGTAAAAACCTGAGAAATCCGTCCGTTTTCGTCATTTGCTATCGAATCGACTTAAAGCCAGATCGTCACATTGGCCGCTTTTCTCTCTGAGACTGTTACATATATCGTCTGCAAAGCTATGTCACGTGCTGCGGTCTGCGGAGACACTAAAAGCACCATAGGAGAACACAGAAGAAGCTTCTAAGTTGAAGTAATAGAAAGTAAGAAGTAGTACAATTGAAGTTTTAGTTGTCGATTATTCACTTTTTAGCCGGCTTTGGTGGCTTGGACATGACCTAGGACCTTAAGATTTTGCATGAAAGGAGGACTAGCAGCCGCGTTGCATGGCAGAATGCGAAAAGTGTTCATATGTGGTAAAAACCTGAGAAATGCGTCCGTTTTCGTCATTTGTTATCGAATTGACTTAAAGCCAGATCGTCACATTGGCCGCTTTTCTCTCTGAGACGGTTACATTTATCGTCTGCAAAGCTATGTCGCGTGCTGCGGTATGCGGAGACACTAAAAGCACCATAGTAGAACACAGAAGAAGCATCTAAGTTGAAGTAATAGCCAGTAAGAAGTAGTACAATTGAAGTTTTAGTTGCCGATTATTCACTTTTTAGCCGGCTTTGGTGGCTTGGACATGACCTGGGACCATACGATTTTACATGAACAGAGGACTGGCAGCAGCGTTGCACGGGAGAATGTGAAAAGTGTTCATATGTGGTAAAAACCTGATAAATCCGTCCGTTTTCGTCATTTGTTATCGAATCGACTTAAAGCCAGATCGTCACATTGGCCGCTTTTCTCTCTGAGACTGTTACATATATCGTCTGCAAAGCTATGTCACGTGCTGCGGTCTGCGGAGACACTAAAAGCACCATAGGAGAACACAGAAGAAGCTTCTAAGTTGAAGTAATAGAAAGTAAGAAGTAGTACAATTGAAGTTTTAGTTGTCGATTATTCACTTTTTAGCCGGATTTGGTGGCTTGGACATGACCTAGGACCTTAAGATTTTGCATGAAAGGAGGACTAGCAGCCGCGTTGCATGGCAGAATGTGAAAAGTGTTCATATGTGGTAAAAACCTGAGAAATGCGTCCGTTTTCGTCATTTGTTATCGAATTGACTTAAAGCCAGATCGTCACATTGGCCGCTTTTCTCTCTGAGACGGTTACATTTATCGTCTGCAAAGCTATGTCGGGTGCTGCGATCTGCGGAGACACTAAAAGCACCATAGTAGAACACAGAAGAAGCTTCTAAGTTAAAGTAATAGCCAGTAAGAAGAAATACAATTCAAGTTTTAGTTGTCGATTATTCACATTTTAGCCGGCTTTGGTGGCTTGGACATGACGTAGGACCTTAACATTTTGCATGAAAGGAGGACTAGCAGACGCGTTGCACGGGAGAATGTGAAAAGTGTTCATATGTAGTCAAAACCTGAGAAATCCGTCCGTTTTCGTCACCTCTTATCGAATCGACTTTAAGCCAGATCGTCACATTGGCCGCTTTTCTCTCTGAGACGGTCACATTTATCGTCTGCTAAGCTATGTCGCGTGCTGCGGTATGCGGAGACACTAAAAGCACCATAGTAGAACACTGAAGAAGCTTCTAAGTTGAAGCAATAGCCAGAAAGATGTAGTACAATTGAAGTTTTAGTTGTCGATTATTCACTTTTTAGCCGGCTTTGGTGGCTTGGACATGACCTAGGACCATAAGATTTTGCATGAAAGGAGGACTAACAGCCGCGTTGCACGGGAGAATGTGAAAAGTGTTCATATGTAGTAAAAACCTGAGAAATCCGTCCGTTTTCGTCATTTGTTATCGAATCGACTTAAAGCCAGATCGTCACATTGGCCGCTTTTCTCTCTGGGACGGTTACATTTATCGTCTGCAAAGCTATGTCGCGTGCTGCGGTATGCGGAGACACTAAAAGCACCATAGTATAACACAGAAGAAACTTCAAAGTTGAAGTAATAGCCAGTAAGAAGTAGTACAATTCAAGTATTAGTTGTCGATTATTCACTTTTTAGCGGGCTTTGGTGGCTTGGATATGACCTAGGACCATCAGATTTTGCATGAAAGGAGGACTAGCAGACGCGTTGCATGGGAGAATGTGAAAAGTGTTCATATGTAGTAAAAACCTGAGAAATCCGTCCGTTTTCGTCATTTGTTATCGAATCGACTTAAAGCCACATAGTCACATTGGCCGCTCTACTCTCTGAAACGGTTACATTTATCGTCTGCAAAGCTATGTCGCGTGCTGCAGTATGCGGAAACACTAAATGCACCATAGTAGAACACTGAAGAAGCTTCTAAGTTGAAGTAATAGCCAGTAAGAAGTATTTCAATTCAAATTTAGTTGTCGATTATTCACTATTTAGCCGGCTTTGGTGGCTTGGACATGACCTAGGACCTTAAGATTTTGCATGAAAGGAGGACTAGCAGACGCGTTGCACGGGAGAATGTGAAAAGTGTTCATATGTAGTACAAACCTGAGAAATCCGTCCGTTTTCGTCATTTGTTATCGAATCGACTTAAAGCCACATAGTCACATTGGCCGCTCTACTCTCTGAAACGGTTACATTTATCGTCTGCAAAGCTATGTCGCGTGCTGCAGTATGCGGAAACACTAAAAGCACCATAGTAGAACACTGAAGAAGCTTCTATGTTGAAGTAATAGCCAGTAAGAAGTAGTGCAATTGAAGTTTTAGTTGTCGATTATTCACATTTTAGCCGGCTTTGGTGGCTTGGACATGAGGTGGAACCATAAAATTTTGCAGGAAAGGATGACTAGCAGCCACGTTGCACCGGAGAATGTGAAAAGTGTTCATATGTAGTAAAAACCTGAGAAATCCATCGTTTTCGTCATTTGTTACCAAATCGTCTTAAAGCCAGATCCTCACATTGGCTGCTTTTCTCTCTGAGACTGTTACATTTATCGTCTGCAAAGCTATGTCGCGTGCTGCGGTATGCGGAGACACTAAAAGCACCATAGTAGAACACAGAAGAAGCTTCTAAGTTGAAGTAATAGCCAGTAAGAAGTAGTACAATTGAAGTTTTAGTTGTCGATTATTCACTTTTTAGCCGGCTTTGGTGGCTTGGACATGACCTGGGACCATAAGATTTTACATGAAAAGAGGACTGGCAGCCGCGTTGCACGGGAGAATGTGAAAAGTGTTCAAATGTGGTAAAAACCTGATAAATCCGTCCGTTTTCGTCATTTGTTTTTGAATCGACTTAAAGGCAGATCGTCACATTGGCCGCTTTTCTCTCTGAGACGGTTACATTTATCGTGTGCAACGCTATGTCGCGTGCTGCGGTATGCGGAGACACGAAAAGCACCATAGTAGAACACAGAAGAAGCTTCTAAGTTGAAGTAATAGCCAGTAAGAAGAAATACAATTCAAGTTTTAGTTGTCGATTATTCACATTTTAGCCGGCTTTGGTGGCTTGGACATGACCTAGGACCTTAACATTTTGCATGAAAGGAGGACTAGCAGCCGCGTTGCACGGGAGAATGTGAAAAGTGTTCATATGTAGTAAAAACCTGAGAAATTGGTCCGTTTTCGTCATTTGTTATCGAATCGACTTAAAGCCAGATCGTCACATTGGCCGAATTTCTCTCTGAGACAGTTACATTTATCGTCTGCAAAGCTATGTCGCGTGCTGCGGTATGCGGAGACACTTAAAGCACCATAGAGGAACAAAGAAGAAGCTTCTAAGTTGAAGTAATAGCCAGTAAGAAGTAGTACAATTCAAGTTTTAGCTGTCGTTTATTCACTTTTTAGCCGGCTATGGTGGCTTGGACATGACCTAGGACCTTAAGATTTTGCATGAAAGGAGTACTTGCAGCCGCGTTGCACGGGAGAATGTGAAATGTGTTCATATGTAGTAAAAACCTGATAAATCCGTCCGTTTTCGTCATTTGTTATCAAATCGTCTTAAAGCCAGATCGTCACATTGGCCGCTCTTCTCTCTGAAACGGTTACATTTATCGTCTACAAAGCTATGTCGCGTGCTGCGTTATGCGGAAACACTAAAAGCACCATAATAGAACACAGAAGAAGCTTCTATGTTGAAGTAATAGATAGTAAGAAGTAGTACAATTGAAGTTTTAGTTGTCGATTATTCACTTTTTAGCCGGCTTTGGTGGCTTGGACATGACCTAGGACCATAAGATTTTGCATGAAAGGAGGACTAGTTGCCGCGTTGCATGGGAGAAAGTGAAAAGAGTTCATATGTAGTAAAAACCTGAGAAATCCGTCCGTTTTCGTCATTTGTTATCGAATCGACTTAAAGCCAGTTCGTCACATTGGCCGCTTTTCTCTCTGAGACGGTTACATTTATCGTCTGCAAAGCTATGTCGCGTGCTGCGGTATGCGGAGACACTAAAAGCACCATAGTAGAACACAGAAGAAGCTTCTAAGTTGAAGTAATAGCCAGTAAGAAGTAGTACAATTCAAGTATTAGTTGTCGATTATTCACTTTTTAGCCGGCTTTGGTGGCTTGGACATGACCTAGGACCATAAGATTTTGCATGAAAGGAGGACTAGCAGCCGCGTTGCACGGGAGAATGTGAAAAGTGTTCATATGTAGTAAAAACCTGAGAAATCCGTCCGTTTTTGTCATTTGTTATCGAATCGACTTAAAGCCAGATCGTCACATTGGCCTCTCTTCTCTCTGAAACGGTTACAGTTATCGTCTGCAAAGCTATGTCGCGTGCTGCAGTATGCGGAAACCCTAAAAGCACCATAGTAGAACACAGAAGAAGCTTCTAAGTTGAAGTAATAGCCAGTAAGAAGTATTTCAATTCAAATTTAGTTGTCGATTATTCACTTTTTAGCCGGCTTTGGTGGCTTGGACATGACCTAGGACCTTAAGATTTTGCATGAAAGGAGGACTAGCAGCCGCGTTGCATGGCAGAATGCGAAAAGTGTTCATATGTGGTAAAAACCTGAGAAATGCGTCCGTTTTCGTCATTTGTTATCGAATTGACTTAAAGCCAGATCGTCACATTGGCCGCTTTTCTCTCTGAGACGGTTACATTTATCGTCTGCAAAGCTATGTCGCGTGCTGCGATCTGCGGAGACACTAAAAGCACCATAGTAGAACACAGAAGAAGCTTCTAAGTTAAAGTAATAGCCAGTAAGAAGAAATACAATTCAAGTTTTAGTTGTCGATTATTCACATTTTAGCCGGCTTTGGTGGCTTGGACATGATCTAGGACCTTAACATTTTGCATGAAAGGAGGACTAGCAGCCGCGTAGCACGGGAGAATGTGAAAAGTGTTCATATGTAGTCAAAACCTGAGAAATCCGTCCGTTTTCGTCACCTCTTATCGAATCGACTTTAAGCCAGATCGTCACATTGGCCGCTTTTCTCTCTGAGACGGTCACATTTATCGTCTGCAAAGCTATGTCGCGTGCTGCGGTATGCGGAGACACTAAAAGCACCATAGTAGAACACTGAAGAAGCTTCTAAGTTGAAGCAATAGCCAGTAAGAAGTAGTACAATTGAAGTTTTAGTTGTCGATTATTCACTTTTTAGCCGGCTTTGGTGGCTTGGACATGACCTAGGACCATAAGATTTTGCATGAAAGGAGGACTAACAGCCGCGTTGCACGGGAGAATGTGAAAAGTGTTCATATGTAGTAAAAACCTGAGAAATCCGTCCGTTTTCGTCATTTGTTATCGAATCGACTTAAAGCCAGATCGTCACATTGGCCGCTTTTCTCTCTGAGACGGTTAAATTTATCGTCTGCAAAGCTATGTCGCGTGCTGCGGTATGCGGAGACACTAAAAGCACCATAGTAGAACACAGAAGAAGCTTCTAAGTTGAAGTAATAGCCAGTAAGAAGTAGTACAATTGAAGTTTTAGTTGTCGATTATTCACTTTTTAGCCGGCTTTGGTGGCTTGGACATGACCTGGGACCATAAGATTTTACATGAAAAGAGGACTGGCAGCAGCGTTGCACGGGAGAATGTGAAAAGTGTTCATATGTGGTAAAAACCTGATAAATCCGTCCGTTTTCGTCATTTGTTATCGAATCGACTTAAAGCCAGATCGTCACATTGGCCGCTTTTCTCTCTGAGACTGGTTACATATATCGTCTGCAAAGCTATGTCACGTGCTGCGGTCTGCGGAGACACTAAAAGCACCATAGGAGAACACAGAAGAAGCTTCTAAGTTGAAGTAATAGAAAGTAAGAAGTAGTACAATTGAAGTTTTAGTTGTCGATTATTCACTTTTTAGCCGGCTTTGGTTGCTTGGACATGACCTAGGACCTTAAGATTTTGCATGAAAGGAGGACTAGCAGCTGCGTTGCATGGCAGAATGTGAAAAGTGTTCATATGTGGTAAAAACCTGAGAAATGCGTCCGTTTTCGTCATTTGTTATCGAATTGACTTAAAGCCAGATCGTCACATTGGCCGCTTTTCTCTCTGAGACGGTTACATTTATCGTCTGCAAAGCTATGTCGCGTGCTGCGATCTGCGGAGACACTAAAAGCACCATAGTAGAACACAGAAGAAGCTTCTAAGTTAAAGTAATAGCCAGTAAGAAGAAATACAATTCAAGTTTTAGTTGTCGATTATTCACATTTTAGCCGGCTTTGGTGGCTTGGACATGATCTAGGACCTTAACATTTTGCATGAAAGGAGGACTAGCAGCCGCGTTGCACGGGAGAATGTGAAAAGTGTTCATATGTAGTCAAAACCTGAGAAATCCGTCCGTTTTCGTCACCTCTTATCGAATCGACTTTAAGCCAGATCGTCACATTGGCCGCTTTTCTCTCTGAGACGGTCACATTTATCGTCTGCAAAGCTATGTCGCGTGCTGCGGTATGCGGAGACACTAAAAGCACCATAGTAGAACACAGAAGAAGCTTCTAAGTTGAAGCAATAGCCAGTAAGAAGTAGTACAATTGAAGTTTTAGTTGTCGATTATTCACTTTTTAGCCGGCTTTGGTGGCTTGGACATGACCTAGGACCATAAGATTTTGCATGAAAGGAGGACTAACAGCCGCGTTGCACGGGAGAATGTGAAAAGTGTTCATATGTAGTAAAAACCTGAGAAATCCGTCCGTTTTCGTCATTTGTTATCGAATCGACTTAAAGCCAGATCGTCACATTGCCCGCTTTTCTCTCTGAGACGGTTAAATTTATCGTCTGCAAAGCTATGTCGCGTGCTGCGGTATGCGGAGACACTAAAAGCACCATAGTAGAACACTGAAGAAGCTTCTAAGTTGAAGCAATAGCCAGAAAGAAGTAGTACAATTGAAGTTTTAGTTGTCGATTATTCACTTTTTAGCCGGCTTTGGTGGCTTGGACATGACCTAGGACCATAAGATTTTGCATGAAAGGAGGACTAACAGCCGCGTTGCACGGGAGAATGTGAAAAGTGTTCATATGTAGTAAAAACCTGAGAAATCCGTCCGTTTTCGTCACCTCTTATCGAATCGACTTAAAGCCAGATCGTCACATTGGCTGCTTTTCTCTCTGGGACGGTTACATTTATCGTCTGCAAAGCTATGTCGCGTGCTGCGGTATGCGGAGACACTAAAAGCACCATAGAAGAGCACAGAAGAAACTTCAAAGTTGAATCAATAGCCAGTATGAAGTACTACAATTCAAGTTTTAGTTGTCGATTATTCACTTTTTAGCCGGCTTTGGTGGCTTGGATATGACCTAGGACCAAAAGATTTTGCATGAAGGGAGGACTAGCAGACGCGTTGCACGGGAGAATGTGAAAAGTGTTCATATGTAGTAAAAACCTTAGAAATCCGTCCGTTTTCGTCATTTGTTATCGAATCGACTTAAAGCCACATAGTCACATTGGCCGCTTTACTCTCTGAAACGGTTACATTTATCGTCTGCAAAGCTATGTCGCGTGCTGCAGTATGCGGAAACACTAAAAGCACCATAGTAGAACACAGAAGAAGCTTCTAAGTTGAAGTAATAGCCAGTAAGAAGTATTTCAATTCAAATTTAGTTGTCGATTATTCACTTTTTAGCCGGCATTGGTAGCTCGGACATCACCTAGGACGTTAAGATTTTGCATGAAAGGAGGACTGGCAGCCACGTTGCACGGGGGAATATAAAAAGTGTTCATATGTAGTAAAAACCTGAGAAATACGTCCGTTTTCGTCATTTGATATCGAATCGACTTAAAGCCACATAGTCACATTGGCCGCTCTACTCTCTGAGACGGTTACATTTATCGTCTGCAAAGTTATGTCGCGTGCTGCAGTATGCGGAAACACTAAAAGCACCATAGTAGAACATTGAAGAAGCTTCTATGTTGAAGTAATAGCCAGTAAGAAGTAGTGCAAATGAAGTTTTAGTTGTCGATTATTCACTTTTTAGCCGGCTTTGGTGGCTTGGACATGAGGTGGAACCATAAAATTTTGCATGAAAGGAAGACTAGCAGCCACGTTGCACTGGAGAATGTGAAAAGTGTTCATATGTAGTAAAAACCTGAGAAATCCATCGTTTTCGTCATTTGTTATCAAATCGTCTTAAAGCCAGATCGTCACATTGGCTGCTTTTCTCTCTGAGACGGTTACATTTATCGTCTGCAAATCTATGTCGCCTGCTGCGGTATGCGGAGACACTAAAAGCACCATAGTAGAACACTGGAGAAGCTTCTAAGTTGAAGCAACAGCCAGTAAGAAGTAGTACAATTGAAGTTTTAGTTGTCGATTATTCACTTTTTACCCGGCTTTGGTGGCTTGGACATGACCTAGGACCATAAGATTTTGCATGAAAGGAGGACTAACTGCCGCGTTGCACGGGAGAATGTGAAAAGTGTTCATATGTAGTAAAAACCTGAGAAATCCGTCCGTTTTCTTCATTTGTTATCGAATCGACTTAAAGCCAGATTGTCCCATTGGCCGCTTTTCTCTCTGGGACGGTTACATTTATCGTCTGCAAAGCTATGTCGCGTGCTGCGGTATGCGGAGACACTAAAAGCACCATAGTATAACACAGAAGAAACTTCAAAGTTGAAGTAATAGCCAGTAAGAAGTAGTACAATTCAAGTTTTAGTTGTCGATTATTCACTTTTTAGCCAGCTTTGGTGGCTTGGATATGACCTAGGACCTTAAGATTTTGCATGAAAGGAGGACTAGCAGACGCGTTGCACGGGAGAATGTGAAAAGTGTTCATATGTAGTAAAAACCTGAGAAATCCGTCCGTTTTCGTCATTTGTTATCGAATCGACTTAAAGCCACATAGTCACATTGGCCGCTCTACTCTCTGAAACGGTTACATTTATCGTCTGCAAAGCTATGTCGCGTGCTGCGTTATGCGGAAACACTAAAAGCACCATAGTAGAACACTGAAGATGCTTCTAATTTGAAGTAATAGCCAGTAAGAAGTATTTCAATTCAAATTTAGTTGTCGATTATTCACTATTTAGCCGGCTTTGGTGGCTTGGACATGACCTAGGACCTTAAGATTTTGCATGAAAGGAGGACTAGCAGACGCGTTGCACGGGAGAATGTGAAAAGTGTTCATATGTAGTAAAAACCTGAGAAATCCATCGTTTTCGTCATTTGTTATCAAATCGTCTTAAAGCCAGATCGTCACATTGGCTGCTTTTCTCTCTGAGACGGTTACATTTATCGTCTGCAAATCTATGTCGCCTGCTGCGGTATGCGGAGACACTAAAAGCACCATAGTAGAACACTGAAGAAGCTTCTAAGTTGAAGCAATAGCCAGTAAGAAGTAGTACAATTGAAGTTTTAGTTGTCGATTATTAACTTTTTAGCCGGCTTTGGTGGCTTGGACATGACCTAGGACCATAAGATTTTGCATGAAAGGAGGACTAACAGCCGCGTTGCACGGGAGAATGTGAAAAGTGTTCATATGTAGTCAAAACCTGAGAAATCCGTCCGTTTTCGTCATTTGTTATCGAATCGACTTAAAGCCAGATCGTCACATTGGCCGCTTTTCTCTCTGAGACGGTTACATTTATCGTCTGCAAAGCTATGTCGCGTGCTGCGGTATGCGGAGACACTAAAAGCACCATAGTAGAACACTGAAGAAGCTTCTAAGTTGAAGCAATAGCCAGAAAGAAGTAGTACAATTGAAGTTTTAGTTGTCGATTATTCACTTTTTAGCCGGCTTTGGTGGCTTGGACATGACCTAGGACCATAAGATTTTGCATGAAAGGAGGACTAGCAGACGCGTTGCACGGGAGAATGTGAAAAGTGTTCATATGTAGTAAAAACCTTAGAAATCCGTCCGTTTTCGGCATTTGTTATCGAATCGACTTAAAGCCACATAGTCACATTGGCCGCTCTACTCTCTGAAACGGTTACATTTATCGTCTGCAAAGCTATGTCGCGTGCTGCAGTATGCGGAAACACTAAAAGCACCATAGTAGAACACAGAAGAAGCTTCTAAGTTGAAGTAATAGCCAGTAAGAAGTATTTCAATTCAAATTTAGTTGTCGATTATTCACTATTTAGCCGGCTTTGGTGGTTTGGACATGACCTAGGATCTTAAGATTTTGCATGAAAGAAGGACTAGCAGCCGCGTTGCACGGGAGAATGTGAAAAGTGTTCATATGTAGTAAAAACCTGAGAAATCCGTCCGTTTTCGTCATTTGTTATCGAATCGACTTAAAGTCAGATCGTCACATTGGCCCCTCTTCTCTCTGAAACGGTTACATTTATCGTCTACAAAGCTATGTCGCGTGCTGCGGTATGCGGAAACACTAAAAGCACCATAGTAGAACACAGAAGAAGCTTCTAAGTTGAAGTAATAGCCAGTAAGAAGTAGTACAATTCATGTTTTAGTTGTCGATTATTCACTTTTTAGCCGGCTTTGGTGGCTTGGACATGACCTAGGACCATAAGATTTTGCATGAAAGGAGGACTAACAGCCGCGTTTCACGGGAGAATGTGAAATGTGTTCATATGTAGTAAAAACCTTAGATATCCGTCCGTTTTCGTCATTTGTTATCGAATCGACTTAAAGCCAGATCGTCACATTTGCCGCTCTTCTCTCTGAAACGGTTACATTTATCGTCTGCAAAGCTATGTCGCGGTCTGCGATCTGCGGAGACACTAAAAGCACCATAGGAGAACACAGAAGAAGCTTCTAAGTTGAAGTAATAGCCAGTAAGAAGTAGTACAATTGAAGTTTTAGTTGTCGATTATTCACTTTTTAGCTGGCTTTGGTGGCTTGGACATGACCTGGGACCTTACGATTTTCCATGAAAGTAGGACTAGCAGCCATGTTGCATGGGAGAGTGTGAAAAGTGTTCATGTGTAGTAAAAACCTGAGAAATCCGTCCGTTTTCGTCATTTGTTATCGAATCGACTTAAAGCCAGATCGTCACATTTGCCGCCTTTCTCTCTGAGAAGGTTACACTTAATGTCTGCAAAGCTATGTCGCGTGCTGCAGTATGCGGAGACACTAAAAGCACCATAGAAGAACACAGAAGATGCTTCTAAGTTGAAGTAATAGCCAGTAAGAAGTAGTACAATTGAAGTTTTAGTTGTCGATTATTCACTTTTTAGCCGGCTTTGGTGGCTTGGACATGACAAGGGACCTTAAGATTTTACATGAAAGGAGGACTGGCAGCCGCGTTGCACGGGAGAATGTGAAAAGTGTTCATATGTGGTAAAAACCTGATAAATCCGTCCGTTATCGTCATTTGTTATCGAATCGACTTAAAGCCAGATCGTCACATTGGCCGCTTTTCTCTCTGGGACGGTTACATTTATCGTCTGTAAAGCTATGTCGCGTGCTGCGGTATGCGGAGACACTAAAAGCACCATAGTATAACACAGAAGAAACTTCAAAGTTGAAGTAATTGCCAGTAAGAAGTAGTACAATTCAAGTTTTAGTTGTCGATTATTCACTTTTTAGCCGGCTTTGATGGCTTGGATATGACCTAGGACCATAAGATTTTGCATGAAAGGAGGAGTAGCAGACGCGTTGCACGGGAGAATGTGAAAAGTGTTCATATGTAGTAAAAACCTGAGAAATCCGTCCGTTTTCGTCATTTGTTATCGAATCGACTTAAAGCCACATAGTCACATTGGCCGCTCTACTCTCTGAAACGGTTACTTTTATCGTCTGCAAAGCTATGTCGCGTGCTGCAGTATGCGGAAACACTAAAAGCACCATAGTAGAACACTGAAGAAGCTTCTAAGTTGAAGTAATAGCCAGTAAGAAGTATTTCAATTCAAATTTAGTTGTCGATTATTCACTTTTTAGCCGGCATTGGTAGCTCGGACATCACCTAGGACGTTAAGATTTTGCATGAAAGGAGGACTGGCAGCCGCGTTGCACGGGGGAATATAAAAAGTGTTCATATGTAGTAAAAACCTGAGAAATCCGTCCGTTTTCGTCATTTGATATCGAATCGACTTAAAGCCACATAGTCACATTGGCCGCCCTACTCTCTGAAACGGTTACATTTATCGTCTGCAAAGTTATGTCGCGTGCTGCAGTATGCGGAAACACTAAAAGCACCATAGTAGAACATTGAAGAAGCTTCTATGTTGAAGTAATAGCCAGTAAGAAGTAGTGCAATTGAAGTTTTAGTTGTCGATTATTCACTTTTTAGCCGGCTTTGGTGGCTTGGACATGAGGTGGAACCATAAAATTTTGCATGAAAGGAAGACTAGCAGCCACGTTGCACTGGAGAATGTGAAAAGTGTTCATATGTAGTAAAAACCTGAGAAATCCATCGTTTTCGTCATTTGTTATCAAATCGTCTTAAAGCCAGATCGTCACATTGGCTGCTTTTCTCTCTGAGACGGTTACATTTATCGTCTGCAAATCTATGTCGCCTGCTGCGGTATGCGGAGACACTAAAAGCACCATAGTAGAACACTGAAGAAGCTTCTAAGTTGAAGCAACAGCCAGTAAGAAGTAGTAAAATTGAAGTTTTAGTTGTCGATTATTCACTTTTTACCCGGCTTTGGTGGCTTGGACATGACCTAGGACCATAAGATTTTGCATGAAAGGAGGACTAACAGCCGCGTTGCACGGGAGAATGTGAAAAGTGTTCATATGTAGTAAAAACCTGAGAAATCCGTCCGTTTTCTTCATTTGTTATCGAATCGACTTAAAGCCAGATTGTCCCATTGGCCGCTTTTCTCTCTGGGACGGTTACATTTATCGTCTGCAAAGCTATGTCGCGTGCTGCGGTATGCGGAGACACTAAAAGCACCATAGTATAACACAGAAGAAACTTCAAAGTTGAAGTAATAGCCAGTAAGAAGTAGTACAATTCAAGTTTTAGTTGTCGATTATTCACTTTTTAGCCAGCTTTGGTGGCTTGGATATGACCTAGGACCTTAAGATTTTGCATGAAAGGAGGACTAGCAGACGCGTTGCACGGGAGAATGTGAAAAGTGTTCATATGTAGTAAAAACCTGAGAAATACGTCCGTTTTCGTCATTTGTTATCGAATCGACTTAAAGCCACATAGTCACATTGGCCGCTCTACTCTCTGAAACGGTTACATTTATCGTCTGCAAAGCTATGTCGCGTGCTGCAGTATGCGGAAACACTAAAAGCACCATAGTAGAACACTGAAGATGCTTCTAATTTGAAGTAATAGCCAGTAAGAAGTATTTCAATTCAAATTTAGTTGTCGATTATTCACTATTTAGCCGGCTTTGGTGGCTTGGACATGACCTAGGACCTTAAGATTTTGCATGAAAGGAGGACTAGCAGACGCGTTGCACGGGAGAATGTGAAAAGTGTTCATATGTAGTAAAAACCTGAGAAATCCATCGTTTTCGTCATTTGTTATCAAATCGTCTTAAAGCCAGATCGTCACATTGGCTGCTTTTCTCTCTGAGACGGTTACATTTATCGTCTGCAAATCTATGTCGCCTGCTGCGGTATGCGGAGACACTAAAAGCACCATAGTAGAACACTGAAGAAGCTTCTAAGTTGAAGCAATAGCCTGTAAGAAGTAGTACAATTGAAGTTTTAGTTGTCGATTATTCACTTTTTAGCCGGCTTTGGTGGCTTGGACATGACCTAGGACCATAAGATTTTCCATGAAAGGAGGACTAACAGCCGCGTTGCACGGGAGAATGTGAAAAGTGTTCATATGTAGTCAAATCTGAGAAATCCGTCCGTTTTCGTCATTTGTTATCGAATCGACTTAAAGCCAGATCGTCACATTGGCCGCTTTTCTCTCTGAGACGGTTACATTTATCGTCTGCAAAGCTATGTCGCGTGCTGCGGTATGCGGAGACACTAAAAGCACCATAGTAGAACACTGAAGAAGCTTCTAAGTTGAAGCAATAGCCAGAAAGAAGTAGTACAATTGAAGTTTTAGTTGTCGATTATTCACTTTTTAGCCGGCTTTGGTGGCTTGGACATGACCTAGGACCATAAGATTTTGCATGAAAGGAGGACTAGCAGACGCGTTGCACGGGAGAATGTGAAAAGTGTTCATATGTAGTAAAAACCTTAGAAATCCGTCCGTTTTCGGCATTTGTTATCGAATCGACTTAAAGCCACATAGTCACATTGGCCGCTCTACTCTCTGAAACGGTTACATTTATCGTCTGCAAAGCTATGTCGCGTGCTGCAGTATGCGGAAACACTAAAAGCACCATAGTAGAACACAGAAGAAGCTTCTAAGTTGAAGTAATAGCCAGTAAGAAGTATTTCAATTCAAATTTAGTTGTCGATTATTCACTATTTAGCCGGCTTTGGTGGTTTGGACATGACCTAGGATCTTAAGATTTTGCATGAAAGAAGGACTAGCAGCCGCGTTGCACGGGAGAATGTGAAAAGTGTTCATATGTAGTAAAAACCTGAGAAATCCGTCCGTTTTCGTCATTTGTTATCGAATCGACTTAAAGTCAGATCGTCACATTGGCCCCTCTTCTCTCTGAAACGGTTACATTTATCGTCTACAAAGCTATGTCGCGTGCTGCGGTATGCGGAAACACTAAAAGCACCATAGTAGAACACAGAAGAAGCTTCTAAGTTGAAGTAATAGCCAGTAAGAAGTAGTACAATTCATGTTTTAGTTGTCGATTATTCACTTTTTAGCCGGCTTTGGTGGCTTGGACATGACCTAGGACCATAAGATTTTGCATGAAAGGAGGACTAACAGCCGCGTTTCACGGGAGAATGTGAAATGTGTTCATATGTAGTAAAAACCTGAGATATCCGTCCGTTTTCGTCATTTGTTATCGAATCGACTTAAAGCCAGATTGTCACATTTGCCGCTCTTCTCTCTGAAACGGTTACATTTATCGTCTGCAAAGCTATGTCGCGGTCTGCGATCTGCGGAGACACTAAAAGCACCATAGGAGAACACAGAAGAAGCTTCTAAGTTGAAGTAATAGCCAGTAAGAAGTAGTACAATTGAAGTTTTAGTTGTCGATTATTCACTTTTTAGCTGGCTTTGGTGGCTTGGACATGACCTGGGACCTTACGATTTTGCATGAAAGGAGGACTAGCAGCCATGTTGCATGGGAGAGTGTGAAAAGTGTTCATGTGTAGTAAAAACCTGAGAAATCCGTCCGTTTTCGTCATTTGTTATCGAATCGACTTAAAGCCAGATCGTCACATTTGCCGCCTTTCTCTCTGAGAAGGTTACACTTAATGTCTGCAAAGCTATGTCGCGTGCTGCAGTATGCGGAGACACTAAAAGCACCATAGAAGAACACAGAAGATGCTTCTAAGTTGAAGTAATAGCCAGTAAGAAGTAGTACAATTGAAGTTTTAGTTGTCGATTATTCACTTTTTAGCCGGCTTTGGTGGCTTGGACATGACAAGGGACCTTAAGATTTTACATGAAAGGAGGACTGGCAGCCGCGTTGCACGGGAGAATGTGAAAAGTGTTCATATGTGGTAAAAACCTGATAAATCCGTCCGTTATCGTCATTTGTTATCGAATCGACTTAAAGCCAGATCGTCACATTGGCCGCTTTTCTCTCTGGGACGGTTACATTTATCGTCTGCAAAGCTATGTCGCGTGCTGCGGTATGCGGAGACACTAAAAGCACCATAGTATAACACAGAAGAAACTTCAAAGTTGAAGTAATTGCCAGTAAGAAGTAGTACAATTCAAGTTTTAGTTGCCGATTATTCACTTTTTAGCCGGCTTTGGTGGCTTGGATATGACCTAGGACCATAAGATTTTGCATGAAAGGAGGAGTAGCAGACGCGTTGCACGGGAGAATGTGAAAAGTGTTCATATGTAGTAAAAACCTGAGAAATCCGTCCGTTTTCGTCATTTGTTATCGAATCGACTTAAAGCCACATAGTCACATTGGCCGCTCTACTCTCTGAAACGGTTACTTTTATCGTCTGCAAAGCTATGTCGCGTGCTGCAGTATGCGGAAACACTAAAAGCACCATAGTAGAACACTGAAGAAGCTTCTAAGTTGAAGTAATAGCCAGTAAGAAGTATTTCAATTCAAATTTAGTTGTCGATTATTCACTATTTAGCCGCCTTTGGTGGCTTGGACATGACCTAGTACCTTAAGATTTTGCATGAAAGGAGGACTAGCAGACGCGTTGCAAGGGAGAATGTGAAAAGTGTTCATATGTAGTAAAAACCTGAGAAATCCGTCCGTTTTCGTCATTTGTTATCGAATCGACTTAAAGCCACATAGTCACATTGGCCGCTCTACTCTCTGAAACGGTTACATTTATCGTCTGCAAAGCTATGTCGCGTGCTGCAGTATGCGGGAACACTAAAAGCACCATAGTAGAACACTGAAGAAGCTTCAATGTTGAAGTAATAGCCAGTAAGAAGTAGTGCAATTGAACTTTTAGTTGTCGATTATTCACTTTTTAGCCGGCTTTGGTGGCTTGGACATGAGATGGAACCATAAAATTTTGCATGAAAGGAAGACTAGCAGCCACGTTGCACCGGAGAATGTGAAAAGTGTTCATATGTAGTACAAACCTGAGAAATCCATCGTTTTCGTCATTTGCTATCAAATGGTCTTAAAGCCAGATCGTCACATTGGCTGCTTTTCTCTCTGAGACGGTTACATTTATCGTCTGCAAATCTATGTCGCCTGATGCGGTATGCGGAGACACTGAAAGCACCATAGTAGAACACTGAAGAAGCTTCTAAGTTGAAGCAACAGCCAGTAAGAAGTAGTACAATTGAAGTTTTAGTTGTCGATTATTCACTTTTTAGCCGGCTTTGGTGGCTTGTACATGACCTAGGACCATAAGATTTTGCATGAAAGGAGGACTAACAGCCGCGTTGCACGGGAGAATGTGAAAAGTGTTCATATGTAGTAAAAACCTGAGAAATCCGTCCGTTTCGTCATTTGTTATCGAATCGACTTAAAGCCAGATCGTCACATTGGCCGCTTTTCTCTCTGAGACGGTTACATTTATCGTCTGCAAAGCTATGTCGCGTGCTGCGGTATGCGGAGACACTAAAAGCACCATAGTAGAACACTGAAGAAGCTTCTAAGTTGAAGCAATAGCCAGTAAGAAGTAGTACAATTCAAGTTTTAGTTGTCGATTATTCACTTTTTAGCCGGCTTTGGTGGCTTGGATATGACCTAGGACCATAAGATTTTGCATGAAAGGAGGACTAGCAGACGCGTTGCACGGGAGAATGTGAAAAGTGTTCATATGTAGTAAAAACCTTAGAAATCCGTATGTTTTCGTCATTTGTTATCGAATCGACTTAAAGCCAGATCGTCACATTTGCCGCTCTTCTCTCTGAAACGGTTACATTTATCGTCTGCAAAGCTATGTCGCGTGCTGCGATCTGCGTAGACACTAAAAGCACCATAGGAGAACACAGAAGAAGCTTCTAAGTTGAAGTAATAGCCAGTAAGAAGTAGTACAATTGAAGTTTTAGTTGTCGATTATTCACTTTTTAGCCGGCTTTGGTGGCTTGGACATGACCTGGGACCTTACGATTTTGCATGAAAGGAGGACTAGCAGCCGCGTTGCATGGGAGAATGTGAAAAGTGTTCATGTGTAGTAAAAACCTGAGAAATCCGTCCGTTTTCGTCATTTGTTATCGAATCGCCTTAAAGCCAGATCGTCACATTTGCCGCCTTTCTCTCTGAGAAGGTTACACTTATTGTCTGCAAAGCTATGTCGCGTGCTGCAGTATGCGGAGACACTAAAAGCACCATAGAAGAACACAGAAGATGCTTCTAAGTTGAAGTAATAGCCAGTAAGAAGTAGTACAATTGAAGTTTTAGTTGTCGATTATTCACTTTTTAGCCGGCTTTGGTGGCTTGGACATGACAAGGGACCTTAAGATTTTACATGAAAGGAGGACTGGCAGCCGCGTTGCACGGGAGAATGTGAAAAGTGTTCATATGTGGTAAAAACCTGATAAATCCGTCCGTTTTCGTCATTTGTTAACGAATCGACTTAAAGGCAGAACGTCACATTGGCCGCTTTTCTCTCTGAGACGGTTACATTTATCGTCTGCAACGCTATGTCGCGTGCTGCGGTATGCGGAGACACTAAAAGCACCATAGTAGAACACAGAAGAAGCTTCTAAGTTGAAGTAATAGCCAGTAAGAAGTAATACAGTTCAAGTTTTAGTTGTCGATTATTCACATTTTAGCCGGCTTTGGTGGCTTGGACATGACCTAGGACCTTAAGATTTTGCATGAAAGGAGGACTAGCAGCCGCGTTGCACGGGAGAATGTGAAAAGTGTTCATATGTAGTAAAAACCTGAGAAATCCGTCCGTTTTCGTCATTTGTTATCGAATCGACATAAAGCCAGATCGTCACATTGGCCGCTCTTCTCTCTGAAACGGTTACATTTATCGTCTGCAAAGCTATGTCGCGTGCTGCGGTATGCGGAGACACTAAAAGCACCATAGTAGAACACAGAAGAAGCTTCTAAGTTGAAGCAATAGCCAGTAAGAAGTAGTACAATTCAAGTTTTAGTTGTCGATTATTCACTTATTAGCCGGCTTTGGTGGCTTGGACATGAGGTGGAACCATAAAATTTTGCATGAAAGGAAGACTAGCAGCCACGTTGCACCGGAGAATGTGAAAAGTGTTCATATGTAGTAAAAACCTGAGAAATCCGTCCGTTTTCGTCATTTTTATCGAATCGACTTAAAGGCAGATCGTCACATTGGCCGCTTTTCTCTCTGATACCGTTACATTTATCGTCTGCAACGCTATGTCGCGTGCTGCGGTATGCGGAGACACTAAAAGCACCATAGTAGAACACAGAAGAAGCTTCTAAATTGAAGTAATAGCCAGTAAGAAGTAATACAATTCAAGTTGTAGTTGTCGATTATTCACATTTTAGCCGGCTTTGGTGGCTTGGACATGACCTAGGACGTTAAGATTTTGCATGAAAGGAGGACTAGCAGCCGCGTTGCACGGGAGAATGTGAAAAGTGTTCATATGTAGTAAAAACCTGAGAAATCCGTCCGTTTTCGTCATTTGTTATCGAATCGACATAAAGCCACATAGTCACATTGGCCGCTCTTCTCTCTGAAACGGTTACATTTATCGTCTACAAAGCTATGTCGCGTGCTGCGTTATGCGGAAACACTAAAAGCACCGTAGTAGAACACTGAAGAAGCTTCTATGTTGAAGTAATAGCCAGTAAGAAGTAGTACAAATGAAGTTTTAGTTGTCGATTATTCACTTTTTAGCCGGCTTTGGTTGCTTGGACATGAGGTGGAACCATAAAATTTTGCATGAAAGGAAGACTAGCAGCCACGTTGCACCGGAGAATGCGAAAAGTGTTCATATGTAGTAAAAACCTGAGAAATCCGTCCGTTTTTGTCATTTGTTATCGAATCGTCTTAAAGCCAGATCGTCACATAGGCTGCTTTTCTTTCTGAGACGGTTACATTTATCGTCTGCAAATCTATGTCGCGTGCTGCGGTATGCGGAGACACTAAAAGCACCATAGTAGAACACTGAAGAAGCTTCTAAGTTGAATCAATAGCCAGTAAGAAGTAGTACAATTGAAGTTTTATTTGTCGATTATTCACTTTTTAGCCGGCTTTGGTGGCTTGGATATGACCTAGGACCATAAGATTTTGCATGAAAGGAGGACTAGCAGACGCGTTGCACGGGAGAATGTGAAAAGTGTTCATTTGTAGTAAAAACCTTAGAAATCCGTCCGTTTTGGGCATTTGTTATCGAATCGACTTAAAGCCACATAGTCACATTGGCCGCTCTACTCTCTGAAACGGTTACATTTATCGTCTGCAAAGCTATGTCGCGTGCTGCAGTATGCGGAAACACTAAAAGCACCATAGTAGAACACAGAAGAAGCTTCTAAGTTGAAGTAATAGCCAGTAAGAAGTATTTCAATTCAAATTTAGTTGTCGATTATTCACTATTTAGCCGGCTTTGGTGGCTTGGACATGACCTAGGATCTTAAGATTTTGCATGAAAGAAGGACTAGCAGCCGCGTTGCACGGGAGAATGTGAAAAGTGTTCATATGTGGTAAAAACCTGAGAAATCCGTCCGTTTTCGTCATTTGTTATCGAATCGACTTAAAGTCAGATCGTCACATTGGCCCCTCTTCTCTCTGAAACGGTTACATTTATCGTCTACAAAGCTATGTCGCGTACTGCGGTATGCGGAAACACTAATAGCACCATAGTAGAACACAGAAGAAGCTTCTAAGTTGAAGTAATAGCCAGTAAGAAGTAGTACAATTGAAGTTTTAGTTGTCGATTATTCACTTTTTAGCCGGCTTTGGTGGCTTGGACATGACCTAGGACCATAAGATTTTGCATGAAAGGAGGACTAACAGCCGCGTTTCACGGGAGAATGTGAAATGTGTTCATATGTAGTAAAAACCTGAGAAATCCGTCCGTTTTCGTCATTTGTTATCGAATCGACTTAAAGCCAGATCGTCACATTTGCCGCTCTTCTCTCTGAAACGGTTACATTTATCGTCTGCAAAGCTATGTCGCGGTCTGCGATCTGCGGAGACACTAAAAGCACCATAGGAGAACACAGAGGAAGCTTCTAAGTTGAAGTAATAGCCAGTAAGAAGTAGTACAATTGAAGTTTTAGTTGTCGATTATTCACTTTTTAGCTGGCTTTGGTGGCTTGGACATGACCTGGGACCTTACGATTTTGCATGAAAGGAGGACTAGCAGCCATGTTGCATGGGAGAGTGTGAAAAGTGTTCATGTGTAGTAAAAACCTGAGAAATCCGTCCGTTTTCGTCATTTGTTATCGAATCGACTTAAAGCCAGATCGTCACATTTGCCGCCTTTCTCTCTGAGAAGGTTACACTTAATGTCTGCAAAGCTATGTCGCGTGCTGCAGTATGCGGAGACACTAAAAGCACCATAGAAGAACGCAGAAGATGCTTCTAAGTTGAAGTAATAGCCAGTAAGAAGTAGTACAATTGAAGTTTTAGTTGTCGATTATTCACTTTTTAGCCGGCTTTGGTGGCTTGGACATGACAAGGGACCTTAAGATTTTACATGAAAGGAGGACTGGCAGCCGCGTTGCACGGGAGAATGTGAAAAGTGTTCATATGTGGTAAAAACCTGATAAATCCGTCCGTTATCGTCATTTGTTATCGAATCGACTTAAAGCCAGATCGTCACATTGGCCGCTTTTCTCTCTGGGACGGTTACATTTATCGTCTGCAAAGCTATGTCGCGTGCTGCGGTATGCGGAGACACTAAAAGCACCATAGTATAACACAGAAGAAACTTCAAAGTTGAAGTAATTGCCAGTAAGAAGTAGTACAATTCAAGTTTTAGTTGTCGATTATTCACTTTTTAGCCGGCTTTGATGGCTTGGATATGACCTAGGACCATAAGATTTTGCATGAAAGGAGGAGTAGCAGACGCGTTGCACGGGAGAATGTGAAAAGTGTTCATATGTAGTAAAAACCTGAGAAATCCGTCCGTTTTCGTCATTTGTTATCGAATCGACTTAAAGCCACATAGTCACATTGGCCGCTCTACTCTCTGAAACGGTTACTTTTATCGTCTGCAAAGCTATGTCGCGTGCTGCAGTATGCGGAAACACTAAAAGCACCATAGTAGAACACTGAAGAAGCTTCTAAGTTGAAGTAATAGCCAGTAAGAAGTATTTCAATTCAAATTTAGTTGTCGATTATTCACTATTTAGCCGGCTTTGGTGGCTTGGACATGACCTAGTACCTTAAGATTTTGCATGAAAGGAGGACTAGCAGACGCGTTGCACGGGAGAATGTGAAAAGTGTTCATATGTAGTAAAAACCTGAGAAATCCGTCCGTTTTCGTCATTTGTTATCGAATCGACTTAAAGCCACATAGTCACATTGGCCGCTCTACTCTCTGAAACGGTTACATTTATCGTCTGCAAAGCTATGTCGCGTGCTGCAGTATGCGGGAACACTAAAAGCACCATAGTAGAACACTGAAGAAGCTTCAATGTTGAAGTAATAGCCAGTAAGAAGTAGTGCAATTGAACTTTTAGTTGTCGATTATTCACTTTTTAGCCGGCTTTGGTGGCTTGGACATGAGATGGAACCATAAAATTTTGCATGAAAGGAAGACTAGCAGCCACGTTGCACCGGAGAATGTGAAAAGTGTTCATATGTAGTATAAACCTGAGAAATCCATCGTTTTCGTCATTTGTTATGAAATGGTCTTAAAGCCAGATCGTCACATTGGCTGCTTTTCTCTCTGAAACGGTTGCACTTATCGTCTGCAAAGCTATGTCGCGTTCTGCGGTATGCCGATACACTAAAAGCACCATAGTATAACACAGAAGAAACTTCAAAGTTGAAGTAATTGCCAGTAAGAAGTAGTACAATTCAAGTTTTAGTTGTCGATTATTCACTTTTTAGCCGGCTTTGGTGGCTTGTACATGACCTAGGACCATAAGATTTAGCATGAAAGGATAACTAACAGCCGCGTTGCACGGGAGAATGTGAAAAGTGTTCATATGTAGTAAAAACCTGAGAAATACGTCCGTTTTCGTCATTTGTTATCGAATCGACTTAAAGCCAGATCGTCACATTGGCCGCTTTTCTCTCTTAGACGGTTACATTTATCGTCTGCAAAGCTATGTCGCGTGCTGCGGTATGCGGAGACACTAAAAGCACCATAGTAGAACACTGAAGAAGCTTCTAAGTCGAAGCAATAGCCAGTAAGAAGTAGTACAATTCAAGTTTTAGTTGTCGATTATTCACTTTTTAGCCGGCTTTGGTGGCTTGGATATGACCTAGGACCATACGATTTTGCATGAAAGGAGGACTAGCAGACGCGTTGCACGGGAGAATGTGAAAAGTGTTCATATGTAGTAAAAACCTTAGAAATCCGTCCGTTTTCGTCATTTGTTATCGAATCGACTTAAAGCCAGATCGTCACATTTGCCGCTCTTCTCTCTGAAACGGTTACATTTATCGTCTGCAAAGCTATGTCGCGTGCTGCGATCTGCGGAGACACTAAAAGCACCATAGGAGAACACAGAAGAAGCTTCTAAGTTGAAGTAATAGCCAGTAAGAAGTAGTACAATTGAAGTTTTAGTTGTCGATTATTCACTTTTTAGCCGGCTTTGGTGGCTTGGACATGACCTGGGACCTTACGATTTTGCATGAAAGGAGGACTAGCAGCCGCGTTGCATGGGAGAATGTGAAAAGTGTTCATGTGTAGTAAAAACCTGAGAAATCGGTCCGTTTTCGTCATTTGTTATCGAATCGACTTAAAGCCAGATCGTCACATTTGCCGCCTTTCTCTCTGAGAAGGTTACACTTATTGTCTGCAAAGCTATGTCGCGTGCTGCAGTATGCGGAGACACTAAAAGCACCATAGAAGAACACAGAAGATGCTTCTAAGTTGAAGTAATAGCCAGTAAGATGTAGTACAATTGAAGTTTTAGTTGTCGATTATTCACTTTTTAGCCGGCTTTGGTGGCTTGGACATGACAAGGGACCTTAAGATTTTACATGAAAGGAGGACTGGCAGCCGCGTTGCACAGGAGAATGTGAAAAGTGTTCATATGTGGTAAAAACCTGATAAATCCGTCCGTTTTCGTCATTTGTTATCGAATCGACTTAAAGGCAGATCGTCACATTGGCCGCTTTTCTCTCTGAGACGGTTACATTTATCGACTGCTTCGCTATGTCACGTGCTGCGGTATGCGGACACACTAAAAGCACCATAGTAGAACACAGAAGAAGCTTCTAAGTTGAAGTAATAGCCAGTAAGAAGTAATACAATTCAAGTTTTAGTTGTCGATTATTCACTTTTTAGCCGGCCTTGGTGGCTTGGACATGACCTAGGACCTTAAGAATTTGCATGAAAGGAGGACTAGCAGCCGCGTTGCACGGGAGAATGTGAAAAGTGTTTATATGTAGTAAAAATCTGAGAAATCCATCGTTTTCGTCATTTGTTATCAAATCGTCTTAAAGCCAGATCGTCACATTGGCTGCTTTTCTCTCTGAGACGGTTACATTTATCGTCTGCAAATCTATGTCGCCTGCTGCGGTATGCGGAGACACTAAAAGCACCATAGTAGAACACTGAAGAAGCTTCTAAGTTGAAGTAACAGCCAGTAAGAAGTATTTCAATTCAAATTTAGTTGTCGATTATTCACTATTTAGCCGGTTTTGGTGGCTTGGACATGACCTAGGACCTTAAGATTTTGCATGAAAGGAGGACTAGCAGACGCGTTGCACGGGAGAATGTGAAAAGTGTTCATATGTAGTAAAAACCTGAGAAATCCGTCCGTTTTCGTCATTTGTTATCGAATCGACTTAAAGCCAGATCGTCACTTTTTCCGCTCTACTCTCTGAAACGGTTACATTTATCGTCTGCAAAGCTATGTCGCGTGCTGCAGTATGCGGAAACACTAAAAGCACCATAGTAGAACACTGAAGAAGCTTCTATGTTGAAGTAATAGCCAGTAAGAAGTAGTACAATTGAAGTTTTATTTGTCGATTATTCATATTTTAGCCGTCTTTGGTGGCCTGGACTTGAGGTGGAACCATAAAATTTTGCATGAAAGGAACACTAGCAGCCACGTGGCACCGGAGAATGTGAAAAGTGTTCATATGTAGTAAAAACCTGAGAAATAAATCGTTTTCGTCATTTGTTATCAAATCGTCTTAAAGCCAGATCGTCACATTGGCTGCTTTTCTCTCTGAGACGGTTACATTTATCGTCTGCAAATCTATGTCGCCTGCTGCGGTATGCGGAGACACTAAAAGCACCATAGTAGAACACTGAAGAAGCTTCTAAGTTGAAGCAATAGCCAGTAAGAAGTAGTACAATTGAAGTTTTAGTTGTCGATTATTCACTTTTTAGCCGGCTTTGGTGGCTTGGACATGACCTAGGACCATAAGATTTTGCATGAAAGGAGGACTAACAGCCGCGTTGCACGGGAGAATGTGAAAAGTGTTCATATGTAGTAAAAACCTGAGAAATCCGTCCGTTTTCGTCATTTGTTATCGAATCGTCTTAAAGCCAGATCGTCACATTGGCTGCTTTTCTCTCTGAGACGGTTACATTTATCGTCTGCAAAGCTATGTCGCGTGCTGCGGTATGCGGACACACTAAAAGCACCATAGTAGAACACTGAAGAAGCTTCTAAGTTGAAGCAATAGCCAGAAAGAAGTAGTACAATTGAAGTTTTAGTTGTCGATTATTCACTTTTTAGCCGGCTTTGGTGGCTTGGACATGACGTAGGACCATAAGATTTTGCATGAAAGGAGGACTAACAGCCGCGTTGCACGGGAGAATGTGAAAAGTGTTCATATGTAGTCAAAACCTGAGAAATCCGTCCGTTTTCGTCATTTGTTATCGAATCGACTTAAAGCCAGATCGTCACATTGGCCGCTCTACTGTCTGAAACGGTTACATTGATCGTCTGCAAAGCTATGTCGCGTGCTGCAGTATGCGGAAACACTAAGAGCACCATAGTAGAACACAGAAGAAGCTTCTAAGTTGAAGTAATAGCCAGTAAGAAGTATTTCAATTCAAATTTAGTTGTCGATTATTCACTATTTAGCCGGCTTTGGTGGCTTGGACATGACCTAGGACCTTAAGATTTTGCATGAAAGGAGGACTAGCAGCCGCGTTGCACGGGAGAATGTGAAAAGTGTTCATATGTAGTAAAAACCTGAGAAATCCGTCCGTTTTCGTCTTTTGTTATCGAATCGACTTAAAGTCAGATCGTCACATTGGCCCCTCTTCTCTCTGAAACGGCTACATTTATCGTCTACAAAGCTATGTCGCGTGCTGCGGTATGCGGAAACACTAAAAGCACCATAGTAGAACACAGAAGAAGCTTCTAAGTTGAAGTAATAGCCAGTAAGAAGTAGTACAATTCATGTTTTAGTTGTCGATTATTCACTTTTTAGCCGGCTTTGGTGGCTTGGACATGACCTAGGACCTTAAGATTTTGCATGAAAGGAGGACTAACAGCCGCGTTGCACGGGAGAATGTGAAAAGTGTTCATATGTAGTAAAAACCTGAGAAATCCGTCCGTTTTCGTCATTTGTTATCGAATCGACTTAACGCCAGATCGTCACATTTCCGCTCTTCTCTCTGAAACGGTTACATTTATCGTCTGCAAAGCTATGACGCGTGCTGCGATCTGCGGAGACACTAAAAGCACCATAGGAGAACACAGAAGAAGCTTCTAAGTTGAAGTAATAGCCAGTAAGAAGTAGTACAATTGAAGTTTTAGTTGTCGATTTTTCACTTTTTAGCCGGCTTTGGTGGCTTGGACATGACCTGGGACCTTACGATTTTGCATGAAAGGAGGACTAGCAGCCGCGTTGCATGGGAGAATGTGAAAAGTGTTCATGTGTAGTAAAAACCTGAGAAATCCGTCCGTTTTCGTCATTTGTTATCGAATCGACTTAAAGCCAGATCGTCACATTTGCCGCCTTTCTCTCTGAGAAGGTTACACTTATTGTCTGCAAAGCTATGTCGCGTGCTGCAGTATGCGGAGACACTAAAAGCACCATAGAAGAACACAGAAGATGCTTCTAAGTTGAAGTAATAGCCAGTAAGAAGTAGTACAATTGAAGTTTTAGTTGTCGATTATTCACTTTTTAGCCGGCTTTGGTGGCTTGGACATGACAAGGGACCTTAAGATTTTACATGAAAGGAGGACTGGCAGCCGCGTTGCACGGGAGAATGTGAAAAGTGATCATATGTGGTAAAAACCTGATAAATCCGTCCGTTTTCGTCATTTGTTAACGAATCGACTTAAAGGCAGAACGTCACATTGGCCGCTTTTCTCTCTGAGACAGTTACATTTATCGTCTGCAACGCTATGTCGCGTGCTGCGGTATGCGGAGACACTAAAAGCACCATAGTAGAACACAGAAGAAGCTTCTAAGTTGAAGCAA
This sequence comes from Schistocerca gregaria, assembly GCF_023897955.1. NCBI lineage: Eukaryota > Metazoa > Arthropoda > Insecta > Orthoptera > Acrididae > Schistocerca > Schistocerca gregaria. The sequence goes on from NW_026061759.1 coordinate 851,585, forward strand.
TAGCCAGTAAGAAGTAGTACAATTCAAGTTTTAGTTGTCGATTATTCACTTATTAGCCGGCTTTGGTGGCTTGGACATGAGGTGGAACCATAAAATTTTGCATGAAAGGAAGACTAGCAGCCACGTTGCACCGGAGAATGTGAAAAGTGTTCATATGTAGTTAAAACCTGAGAAATCCGTCCGTTTTCGTCATTTTTATCGAATCGACTTAAAGGCAGATCGTCACATTGGCCGCTTTTCTCTCTGATACCGTTACATTTATCGTCTGCAACGCTATGTCGCGTGCTGCGGTATGCGGAGACACTAAAAGCACCATAGTAGAACACAGAAGAAGCTTCTAAATTGAAGTAATAGCCAGTAAGAAGTAATACAATTCAAGTTGTAGTTGTCGATTATTCACATTTTAGCCGGCTTTGGTGGCTTGGACATGACCTAGGACCTTAAGATTTTGCATGAAAGGAAGACTAGCAGCCGCGTTGCACGGGAGAATGTGAAAAGTGTTCATATGTAGTAAAAACCTGAGAAATCCGTCCGTTTTCGTCATTTGTTATCGAATCGACTTAAAGCCAGATCGTCACATTGGCCGCTCTTCTCTCTGAAACGGTTACATTTATCGTCTACAAAGCTATGTCGCGTGCTGCGTTATGCGGAAACACTAAAAGCACCGTAGTAGAACACTGAAGAAGCTTCTATGTTGAAGTAATAGCCAGTAAGAAGTAGTACAAATGAAGTTTTAGTTGTCGATTATTCACTTTTTAGCCGGCTTTGGTTGCTTGGACATGAGGTGGAACCATAAAATTTTGCATGAAAGGAAGTCTAGCAGCCACGTTGCACCGGAGAATGCGAAAAGTGTTCATATGTAGTAAAAACCTGAGAAATCCGTCCGTTTTTGTCATTTGTTATCGAATCGTCTTAAAGCCAGATCGTCACATAGGCTGCTTTTCTTTCTGAGACGGTTACATTTATCGTCTGCAAATCTATGTCGCGTGCTGCGGTATGCGGAGACACTAAAAGCACCATAGTAGAACACTGAAGAAGCTTCTAAGTTGAAGCAATAGCCAGTAAGAAGTAGTACAATTGAAGTTTCAGTTGTCGATTATTCACATTTTAGCGGGCTTTGGTGGCTTGGACATGACCTAGGACCATAAGATTATGCATGAAAGGAGGACTAACAGCCGCGTTGCACGGGAGAATGTGAAAAGTGTTCATATGTAGTAAAAACCTGAGAAATCCGTCCGTTTTCGTCATTTGTTATCGAATCGTCTTAAAGCCAGATCATCATATTGGCCGCTTTTCTCTCTGAGACGGTTACATTTATCGTCTGCAAAGCTATGTCGCGTGCTGCGGTATGCGGAGACACTAAAAGCACCATAGTAGAACACTGAAGAAGCTTCTAAGTTGAAGCAATAGCCAGTAAGAAGTAGTACAATTGAAGTTTTAGTTGTCGATTATTCACTTTTTAGCCGGCTTTGGTGGCTTGGACATGACCTAGGACCATACGATTTTGCATGAAAGGAGGACTAACAGCCGCGTTGCACGGGAGAATGTGAAAAGTGTTCATATGTAGTAAAAACCTGAGAAATCCGTCCGTTTTCGTCATTTGTTATCGAATCGACTTAAAGCCAGATCGTCACATTGGCCGCTTTTCTCTCTGAGACGGTTACATTTATCGTCTGCGAAGCTATGTCGCGTGCTGCGGTATGCGGAGACACTAAAAACACAATAGTAGAACACAGAAGAAACTTCAAAGTTGAAGTAATAGCCAGTAAAAAGTAGTACAATTCAAGTTTTAGTTGTCGATTATTCACTTTTTAGCCGGCTTTGGTGGCTTGGACATGACCTAGGACCATAAGATTTTGCATGAAAGGAGGACTAGCAGACGCGTTGCACGGGAGAATGTGAAAAGTGTTCATATGTACTAAAAACCTGAGAAATCCGTCCGTTTTCGTCATTTGTTATCGAATCGACTTTAAGCCACATAGTCACATTGGCCGCTCTACTCTCTGAAACGGTTACATTTATCGTCTGCAAAGCTATGTCGCGTGCTGCAGTATGCGGAAACACTAAAAGCACCATAGTAGAACACAGAAGAAGCTTCTAAGTTGAAGTAATAGCCAGTAAGAAGTAGTACAATTGAAGTTTTAGTTGTCGATTATTCACTTTTTAGCCGGCTTTGGTGGCTTGGACATGAGGTGGAACCATAAAATTTTGCATGAAAGGAAGACTAGCAGCCACGTTGCACCGGAGAATGTGAAAAGTGTCCATATGTAGTAAAAACCTGAGAAATCCGTCCGTTTTCGTCATTTGTTATCGAATCGTCTTAAAGCCAGATCGTCACATTGGCCGCATTTCTCTCTGAGACGGTTACATTTATCGTCTGCAAAGCTATGTCGCGTGCTGCGGGATGCGGAGACACTAAAAGCACCATAGTAGAACACAGAAGAAGCTTCTAAGTTGAAGTAATAGCCAGTAAGAAGTAGTACAATTCATGTTTAGTTGTCGATTATTCACTTTTTAGCCGGCTTTGGTGGCTTGGACATGACCTAGGACCATAAGATTTTGCATGAAAGGAGGACTAACAGCCGCGTTGCACGGGAGAATGTGAAAAGAGTTCATATGTAGTAAAAACCTGAGAAATCCGTCCGTTTTCGTCATTTGTTATCGAATCGACTTAAAGCCAGATCGTCACATTTGCCGCTCTTCTCTCTGAAACGGTTACATTTATCGTCTGCAAAGCTATGTCGCGTGCTGCGATCTGCGGAGACACTAAAAGCACCATAGGAGAACACAGAAGAAGCTTCTAAGTTGAAGTAACAGCCAGTAAGAAGTAGTACAATTGAAGTTTTAGTTGTCGATTATTCACTTTTTAGCCGGCTTTGGTGGCTTGGACATGACCTGGGACCTTACGATTTTGCATGAAAGGAGGAGTAGCAGCCGCGTTGCATGGGAGAATGTGAAAAGTGTTCATGTGTAGTAAAAACCTGAGAAATCCGTCCGTTTTCGTCATTTGTTATCGAATCGACTTAAAGCCAGATCGTCACATTTGCCGCCTTTCTCTCTGAGAAGGTTACACTTATTGTCTGCAAAGCTATGTCGCGTGCTGCAGTATGCGGAGACACTAAAAGCACCATAGAAGAACACAGAAGATGCTTCTAAGTTGAAGTAATAGCCAGTAAGAAGTAGTACAATTGACGTTTTAGTTGGCGATTATTCACTTTTTAGCCGGCTTTGGTGGCTTGGACATGACAAGGGACCTTAAGATTTTACATGAAAGGAGGACTGGCAGCCGCGTTGCACGGGAGAATGTGAAAAGTGTTCATATGTGGTAAAAACCTGATAAATCCGTCCGTTTTCGTCATTTGTTAACGAATCGACTTAAAGGCAGAACGTCACATTGGCCGCTTTTCTCTCTGAGACGGTTACATTTATCGTCTGCAACGCTATGTCGCGTGCTGCGGTATGCGGAGACACTAAAAGCACCATAGTAGAACACAGAAGAAGCTTCTAAGTTGAAGTAATAGCCAGTAAGAAGTAATACAATTCAAGTTTTAGTTGTCGATTATTCACATTTTAGCCGGCTTTGGTGGCTTGGACATGACCTAGGACATTAAGATTTTGCATGAAAGGAGGACTAGCAGCCGCGTTGCACGGGAGAATGTGAAAAGTGTTCATATGTAGTAAAAACCTGAGAAATCCGTCCGTTTTCGTCATTTTGTTATCGAATCGACTTAAAGCCAGATCGTCACATTGGCCGCTCTTCTCTCTGAAACGGTTACATTTATCGTCTGCAAAGCTATGTCGCGTGCTGCGGTATGCGGAGACACTAAAAGCACCATAGTAGAACACAGAAGAAGCTTCTAAGTTGAAGCAATAGCCAGTAAGAAGTAGTACAATTCAAGTTTTAGTTGTCGATTATTCACTTATTAGCCGGCTTTGGTGGCTTGGACATGAGGTGGAACCATAAAATTTTGCATGAAAGGAAGACTAGCAGCCACGTTGCACCGGAGAATGTGAAAAGTGTTCATATGTAGTAAAAACCTGAGAAATCCGTCCGTTTTCGTCATTTGTTATCGAATCGTCTTAAAGCCAGATCGTCACGTTGGCCGCATTTCTCTCTGAGACGGTTACATTTATCGTCTGCAAAGCTATGTCGCGTGCTGCGGGATGCGGGGACACTAAAAGCACCATACTAGAACACTGAAGAAGCTTCTAAGTTGAAGCAATAGCCAGTAAGAAGTAGTACAATTGAAGTTTTAGTTGTCGATTATTCACTTTTTAGCCGGCTTTGGTGGCTTGGACATGACCTAGGACCATACGATTTTGCATGAAAGGAGGACTAACAGCCGCGTTGCACGGGATAATGTGAAAAGTGTTCATATGTATTAAAAACCTGAGAAATCCGTCCGTTTTCGTCATTTGTTATCGAATCGTCTTAAAGCCAGATCGTCACATTGGCCGCTTTTCTCTCTGAGACGGTTACATTTATCGTCTGCAAAGCTATGTCGCGTGCTGCGGTATGCGGAGACACTAAAAGCACCATAGTAGAACACAGAAGAAACTTCAAAGTTGAAGTAATAGCCAGTAAGAAGTAGTACAATTCAAGTTTTAGTTGTCGATTATTCACTTTTTAGCCGGCTTTGGTGGCTTGGACATGACCTAGGACCATAAGATTTTGCATGAAAGGAGGACTAGCAGACGCGTTGCACGGGAGAATGTGAAAAGTGTTCATATGTAGTAAAAACCTGAGAAATCCGTCCGTTTTCGTCATTTGTTATCGAATCGACTTTAAGCCACATAGTCACATTGGCCGCTCTACTCTCTGAAACGGTTACATTTATCGTCTGCAAAGCTATGTCGCGTGCTGCAGTATGCGGAAACACTAAAAGCACCATAGTAGAACACAGAAGAAGCTTCTAAGTTGAAGTAATAGCCAGTAAGAAGTAGTACAATTGAAGTTTTAGTTGTCGATTATTCGCTTTTTAGCCGGCTTTGGTGGCTTGGGCATGAGGTGGAACCATAAAATTTTGCATGAAAGGAAGACTAGCAGCCACGTTGCACCGGAGAATGTGAAAAGTGTTCATATGTAGTAAAAACCTGAGAAATCCGTCCGTTTTCGTCATTTGTTATCGAATCGTCTTAAAGCCAGATCGTCACATTGGCCGCATTTCTCTCTGAGACGGTTACATTTATCGTCTGCAAAGCTATGTCGCGTGCTGCGGGATGCGGAGACACTTAAAGCACCATAGTAGAACACTGAAGAAGCTTCTAAGTTGAAGCAATAGCCAGTAAGAAGTAGTACAACTGAAGTTTTAGTTGTCGATTATTCATTTTTTAGCCGGCTTTGGTGGCTTGGACATGACCTAGGACCATACGATTTTGCATGAAAGGAGGACTAACAGCCGCGTTGCACGGGAGAATGTGAAAAGAGTTCATATGTAGTAAAAACCTGAGAAATCCGTCCGTTTTCGTCATTTGTTATCGAATCGACTTAAAGCCAGATCGTCACATTTGCCGCTCTTCTCTCTGAAACGGTTACATTTATCGTCTGCAAAGCTATGTCGCGTGCTGCGATCTGCGGAGACACTAAAAGCACCATAGGAGAACACAGAAGAAGCTTCTAAGTTGAAGTAACAGCCAGTAAGAAGTAGTACAATTGAAGTTTTAGTTGTCGATTATTCACTTTTTAGCCGGCTTTGGTGGCTTGGACATGACCTGGGACCTTACGATTTTGCATGAAAGGAGGAGTAGCAGCCGCGTTGCATGGGAGAATGTGAAAAGTGTTCATGTGTAGTAAAAACCTGAGAAATCCGTCCGTTTTCGTCATTTGTTATCGAATCGACTTAAAGCCAGATCGTCACATTTGCCGCCTTTCTCTCTGAGAAGGTTACACTTATTGTCTGCAAAGCTATGTCGCGTGCTGCAGTATGCGGAGACACTAAAAGCACCATAGAAGAACACAGAAGATGCTTCTAAGTTGAAGTAATAGCCAGTAAGAAGTAGTACAATTGACGTTTTAGTTGGCGATTATTCACTTTTTAGCCGGCTTTGGTGGCTTGGACATGACAAGGGACCTTAAGATTTTACATGAAAGGAGGACTGGCAGCCGCGTTGCACGGGAGAATGTGAAAAGTGTTCATATGTGGTAAAAACCTGATAAATCCGTCCGTTTTCGTCATTTGTTAACGAATCGACTTAAAGGCAGAACGTCACATTGGCCGCTTTTCTCTCTGAGACGGTTACATTTATCGTCTGCAACGCTATGTCGCGTGCTGCGGTATGCGGAGACACTAAAAGCACCATAGTAGAACACAGAAGAAGCTTCTAAGTTGAAGTAATAGCCAGTAAGAAGTAATACAATTCAAGTTTTAGTTGTCGATTATTCACATTTTAGCCGGCTTTGGTGGCTTGGACATGACCTAGGACATTAAGATTTTGCATGAAAGGAGGACTAGCAGCCGCGTTGCACGGGAGAATGTGAAAAGTGTTCATATGTAGTAAAAACCTGAGAAATCCGTCCGTTTTCGTCATTTTGTTATCGAATCGACTTAAAGCCAGATCGTCACATTGGCCGCTCTTCTCTCTGAAACGGTTACATTTATCGTCTGCAAAGCTATGTCGCGTGCTGCGGTATGCGGAGACACTAAAAGCACCATAGTAGAACACAGAAGAAGCTTCTAAGTTGAAGCAATAGCCAGTAAGAAGTAGTACAATTCAAGTTTTAGTTGTCGATTATTCACTTATTAGCCGGCTTTGGTGGCTTGGACATGAGGTGGAACCATAAAATTTTGCATGAAAGGAAGACTAGCAGCCACGTTGCACCGGAGAATGTGAAAAGTGTTCATATGTAGTAAAAACCTGAGAAATCCGTCCGTTTTCGTCATTTGTTATCGAATCGTCTTAAAGCCAGATCGTCACGTTGGCCGCATTTCTCTCTGAGACGGTTACATTTATCGTCTGCAAAGCTATGTCGCGTGCTGCGGGATGCGGGGACACTAAAAGCACCATACTAGAACACTGAAGAAGCTTCTAAGTTGAAGCAATAGCCAGTAAGAAGTAGTACAATTGAAGTTTTAGTTGTCGATTATTCACTTTTTAGCCGGCTTTGGTGGCTTGGACATGACCTAGGACCATACGATTTTGCATGAAAGGAGGACTAACAGCCGCGTTGCACGGGATAATGTGAAAAGTGTTCATATGTATTAAAAACCTGAGAAATCCGTCCGTTTTCGTCATTTGTTATCGAATCGTCTTAAAGCCAGATCGTCACATTGGCCGCTTTTCTCTCTGAGACGGTTACATTTATCGTCTGCAAAGCTATGTCGCGTGCTGCGGTATGCGGAGACACTAAAAGCACCATAGTAGAACACAGAAGAAACTTCAAAGTTGAAGTAATAGCCAGTAAGAAGTAGTACAATTCAAGTTTTAGTTGTCGATTATTCACTTTTTAGCCGGCTTTGGTGGCTTGGACATGACCTAGGACCATAAGATTTTGCATGAAAGGAGGACTAGCAGACGCGTTGCACGGGAGAATGTGAAAAGTGTTCATATGTAGTAAAAACCTGAGAAATCCGTCCGTTTTCGTCATTTGTTATCGAATCGACTTTAAGCCACATAGTCACATTGGCCGCTCTACTCTCTGAAACGGTTACATTTATCGTCTGCAAAGCTATGTCGCGTGCTGCAGTATGCGGAAACACTAAAAGCACCATAGTAGAACACAGAAGAAGCTTCTAAGTTGAAGTAATAGCCAGTAAGAAGTAGTACAATTGAAGTTTTAGTTGTCGATTATTCGCTTTTTAGCCGGCTTTGGTGGCTTGGGCATGAGGTGGAACCATAAAATTTTGCATGAAAGGAAGACTAGCAGCCACGTTGCACCGGAGAATGTGAAAAGTGTTCATATGTAGTAAAAACCTGAGAAATCCGTCCGTTTTCGTCATTTGTTATCGAATCGTCTTAAAGCCAGATCGTCACATTGGCCGCATTTCTCTCTGAGACGGTTACATTTATCGTCTGCAAAGCTATGTCGCGTGCTGCGGGATGCGGAGACACTTAAAGCACCATAGTAGAACACTGAAGAAGCTTCTAAGTTGAAGCAATAGCCAGTAAGAAGTAGTACAACTGAAGTTTTAGTTGTCGATTATTCATTTTTTAGCCGGCTTTGGTGGCTTGGACATGACCTAGGACCATACGATTTTGCATGAAAGGAGGACTAACAGCCGCGTTGCACGGGAGAATGTGAAAAGTGTTCATATGTAGTAAAAACCTGAGAAATCCGTCCGTTTTCGTCATTTGTTATCGAATCGTCTTAAAGGCAGATCGTCACATTGGTCGCATTTCTCTCTGAGACGGTTACATTTATCGTCTGCAAAGCTATGTCGCGTGCTGCGGGATGCGGAGACACTAAAAGCACCATAATAGAACACAGAAGAAGCTTCAAAATTGAAGTAATAGCCAGTAAGAAGTAATACATTTCAAGTTGTAGTTGTCGATTATTCAAATTTTAGCCGGCTTTGGTGGCTTGGACATGACCTAGGACCTTAAGATTTTGCATGAAAGGAGGACTAGCAGCCGCGTTGCACGGGAGAATGCGAAAAGTGTTCATATGTAGTAAAAACCTGAGAAATCCGTCCGTTTTCGTCATTTGTTATCGAATCGACTTAAAGCCACATAGTCACATTGGCCGCTCTTCTCTCTGAAACGGTTACATTTATCGTCTACAAAGCTATGTCGCGTGCTGCGTTATGCGGAAACACTAAAAGCACCATAGTAGAACACTGAAGAAGCTTCTATGTTGAAGTAATAGCCAGTAAGAAGTAGTACAATTGAAGTTTTAGTTGTCGATTATTCACTTTTTAGCCGCCTTTGGTGCCTTGGACATGACCTAGGACCATACGATTTTGCATGAAAGGAGGACTAACAGCCGCGTTGCACGGGATAATGTGAAAAGTGTTCATATGTATTAAAAACCTGAGAAATCCGTCCGTTTTCGTCATTTGTTATCGAATCGTCTTAAAGCCAGATCGTCACATTGGCCGCTTTTCTCTCTGAGACGGTTACATTTATCGTCTCCAAAGCTATGTCGCGTGCTGCGGTATGCGGAGACACTAAAAGCACCATAGTAGAACACTGAAGAAGCTTCTAAGTTGAAGCAATAGCCAGTAAGAAGTAGTACAATTGAAGTTTTAGTTGTCGATTATTCACTTTTTAGCCGGCTTTGTTGGCTTGGACATGACCTAGGACCATAAGATTTTGCATGAAAGGAGGACTAACAGCCGCGTTGCACGGGAGAATGTGAAAAGTTTTCATATGTAGTAAAAACCTGAGAAATCCGTCCGTTTTCGTCATTTGTTATCGAATCGACTTAAAGCCAGATCGTCACATTGGCCGCTTTTCTCTCTGAGACGGTTACATTTATCGTCTGCAAAGCTATGTCGCGTGCTGCGGTATGCGGAGACACTAAAAGCACCATAGTAGAACACAGAAGAAACTTCAAAGTTGAAGTAATAGCCAGTAAGAAGTAGTACAATTCAAGTTTTAGTTGTCGATTATTCACTTTTTAGCCGGCTTTGGTGGCTTGGACATGACCTAGGACCATAAGATTTTGCATGAAAGGAGGACTAGCAGACGCGTTGCACGGGAGAATGTGAAAAGTGTTCATATGTAGTAAAAACCTGAGAAATCCGTCCGTTTTCGTCATTTGTTATCGAATCGACTTTAAGCCACATAGTCACATTGGCCGCTCTACTCTCTGAAACGGTTACATTTTTCGTCTGCAAAGCTATGTCGCGTGCTGCAGTATGCGGAAACACTAAAAGCACCATAGTAGAACACAGAAGAAGCTTCTAAGTTGAAGTAATAGCCAGTAAGAAGTAGTACAATTGAAGTTTTAGTTGTCGATTATTCACTTTTTAGCCGGCTTTGGTGGCTTGGACATGAGGTGGAACCATAAAATTTGGAATGAAAGGAAGACTAGCAGCCACGTTGCAGCGGAGAATGTGAAAAGTGTTCATATGTAGTAAAAACCTGAGAAATCCGTCCGTTTTCGTCATTTGTTATCGAATCGTCTTAAAGCCTGATCGTCACATTGGCAGCATTTCTCTCTGAGACGGTTACATTTATCGTCTGCAAAGTTATGTCGCGTGCTGCGGGATGCGGAGACACTAAAAGCACCATAGTAGAACACTGAAGAAGCTTCTAAGTTGAAGCAATAGCCAGTAAGAAGTAGTACAATTGAAGTTTTAGTTGTCGATTATTCACTTTTTAGCCGGCTTTGGTGGCTTGGACATGACCTAGAACCATAAGATTTTGCATGAAAGGAGGACTAACAGCCGCGTTGCACGGGAGAATGTGAAAAGTGTTCATATGTAGTAAAAACCTGAGAAATCCGTCCGTTTTCGTCATTTGTTATCGAATCGTCTTAAAGCCAGATCGTCACATTGGCCGCATTTCTCTCTGAGACGGTTACATTTATCGTCTGCAAAGCTATGTCGCGTGCTGCGGTATGCGGAGACACTAAAAGCACCATAGTAGAACACAGAAGAAGCTTCTAAATTGAAGTAATAGCCAGTAAGAAGTAATACAATTCAAGTTGTAGTTGTCGATTATTCACATTTTAGCCGCCTTTGGTGGCTTGGACATGACCTAGGACCTTAAGATTTTGCATGAAAGGAGGACTAGCAGCCGCGTTGCACGGGAGAATGTGAAAAGTGTTCATATGTAGTAAAAACCTGGGAAATCCGTCCGTTTTCGTCATTTGTTATCGAATCGACTTAAAGCCAGATCGCCACATTGGCCGCTCTTCTCTCTGAAACGGTTACATTTATCGTCTACAAAGCTATGTCGCGTGCTGCGTTATGCGGAAACACTAAAAGCACCATAGTAGAACACTGAAGAAGCTTCTATGTTGAAGTAATAGCCAGTAAGAAGTAGTACAAATGAAGTTCTAGTTGTCGATTGTTCACTTTTTAGCCGGCTTTGGTTGCTTGGACATGAGGTGGAACCATAAAATTTTGCATGAAAGGAAGACTAGCAGCCACGTTGCACCGGAGAATGCGAAAAGTGTTCATATGTAGTAAAAACCTGAGAAATCCGTCCGTTTTCGTCATTTGTTATCGAATCGTCTTAAAGCCAGATCGTCACATTGGCTGCTTTTCTTTCTGAGACGGTTACATTTATCGTCTGCAAATCTATGTCGCGTGCTGCGGGATGCGGAGACACTAAAAGCACCATAGTAGAACACTGAAGAAGCTTCTAAGTTGAAGCAATAGCCAGTAAGAAGTAGTACAATTGAAGTTTTAGTTGTCGATTATTCACTTTTTAGCCGGCTTTGGTGGCTTGGACATGACCTAGGACCATAAGATTATGCATGAAAGGAGGACTAACAGCCGCGTTGCACGGGAGAATGTGAAAAGTGTTCATATGTAGTAAAAACCTGAGAAATCCGTCCGTTTTCGTCATTTGTTATCGAATCGTCTTAAAGCCAGATCATCACATTGGCCGCTTTTCTCTCTGAGACGGTTACATTTATCGTCTGCAAAGCTATGTCGCGTGCTGCGGTATGCGGAGACACTAAAAGCACCATAGTAGAACACTGAAGAAGCTTCTAAGTTGAAGCAATAGCCAGTAAGAAGTAGTACAATTGAAGTTTTAGTTGTCGATTATTCACTTTTTAGCCGGCTTTGGTGGCTTGGACATGACCTAGGACCATACGATTTTGCATGAAAGGAGGACTAACAGCCGCGTTGCACGGGATAATGTGAAGAGTGTTCATATGTATTAAAAACCTGAGAAATCCGTCCGTTTTCGTCATTTGTTATCGAATCGTCTTAAAGCCAGATCGTCACATTGGCCGCTTTTCTCTCTGAGACGGTTACATCTATCGTCTCTAAAGCTATGTCGCGTGCTGCGGTATGCGGAGACACTAAAAGCACCATAGTAGAACACTGAAGAAGCTTCTAAGTTGAAGCAATAGCCAGTAAGAAGTAGTACAATTGAAGTTTTAGTTGTCGATTATTCACTTTTTAGCCGGCTTTGGTGGCTTGGACATGACCTAGGACCATAAGATTTTGCATGAAAGGAGGACTAGCAGACGCGTTGCACGGGAGAATGTGAAAAGTGTTCATATGTAGTAAAAACCTGAGAAATCCGTCCGTTTTCGTCATTTGTTATCGAATCGACTTTAAGCCACATAGTCACATTGGCCGCTCTACTCTCTGAAACGGTTACATTTATCGTCTGCAAAGCTATGTCGCGTGCTGCAGTATGCGGAAACACTAAAAGCACCATAGTAGAACACAGAAGAAGCTTCTAAGTTGAAGTAATAGCCAGTAAGAAGTAGTACAATTGAAGTTTTAGTTGTCGATTATTCACTTTTTTGCCGGCTTTTGTGGCTTGGACATGAGGTGGAACCATAAAATTTTGCATGAAAGGAAGACTAGCAGCCACGTTGCAGCGGAGAATGTGAAAAGTGTTCATATGTAGTAAAAACATGAGAAATCCGTCCGTTTTCGTCATTTGTTATCGAATCGTCTTAAAGCCAGATCATCACATTGGCCGCTTTTCTCTCTGAGACGGTTACATTTATCGTCTGCAAAGCTATGTCGCGTGCTGCGGTATGCGGAGACACTAAAAGCACCATAGCAGAACACTGAAGAAGCTTCTAAGTTGAAGCAATAGCCAGTAAGAAGTAGTACAATTGAAGTTTTAGTTGTCGATTATTCACTTTTTAGCCGGCTTTGGTGGCTTGGACATGACCTAGGACCATACGATTTTGCATGAAAGGAGGACTAACAGCCGCGTTGCACGGGATAATGTGAAGAGTGTTCATATGTATTAAAAACCTGAGAAATCCGTCCGTTTTCGTCATTTGTTATCGAATCGTCTTAAAGCCAGATCGTCACATTGGCCGCTTTTCTCTCTGAGACGGTTACATTTATCGTCTCCAAAGCTATGTCGCGTGCTGCGGTATGCGGAGACACTAAAAGCACCATAGTAGAACACTGAAGAAGCTTCTAAGTTGAAGCAATAGCCAGTAAGAAGTAGTACAATTGAAGTTTTAGTTGTCGATTATTCACTTTTTAGCCGGCTTTGTTGGCTTGGACATGACCTAGGACCATAAGATTTTGCATGAAAGGAGGACTAACAGCCGCGTTGCACGGGAGAATGTGAAAAGTGTTCATATGTAGTAAAAACCTGAGAAATCCGTCCGTTTTCGTCATTTGTTATCGAATCGACTTAAAGCCAGATCGTCACATTGGCCGCTTTTCTCTCTGAGACGGTTACATTTATCCCCTGCAAAGCTATGTCGCGTGCTGCGGTATGCGGAGACACTAAAAGCACCATAGTAGAACACAGAAGAAGCTTCTAAGTTGAAGTAATAGCCAGTAAGAAGTAGTACAATTCAAGTTTTAGTTGTCGATTATTCACTTTTTAGCCGGATTTGGTGGCTTGGACATGACCTAGGACCATAAGATTTTGCATGAAAGGAGGACTAGCAGACGCGTTGCACGGGAGAATGTGAAAAGTGTTCATATGTAGTAAAAACCTGAGAAATCCGTCCGTTTTCGTCATTTGTTATCGAATCGACTTTAAGCCACATAGTCACATTGGCCGCTCTACTCTCTGAAACGGTTACATTTATCGTCTGCAAAGCTATGTCGCGTGCTGCAGTATGCGGAAACACTAAAAGCACCATAGTAGAACACAGAAGAAGCTTCTAAGTTGAAGTAATAGCCAGTAAGAAGTAGTACAATTGAAGTTTTAGTTGTCGATTATTCACTTTTTTGCCGGCTTTGGTGGCTTGGACATGAGGTGGAACCATAAAATTTTGCATGAAAGGAAGACTAGCAGCCACGTTGCAGCGGAGAATGTGAAAAGTGTTCATATGTAGTAAAAACCTGAGAAATCCGTCCGTTTTCGTCATTTGTTATCCAATCGTCTTAAAGCCAGATCGTCACATTGGCCGCTCTTCTCTCTGAAACGGTTACATTTATCGTCTGCAAAGCTATGTCGCGTGCTGCGGGATGCGGAGACACTAAAAGCACCATAGTAGAACACTGAAGAAGCTTCTAAGTTGAAGCAATAGCCAGTAAGAAGTAGTACAATTGAAGTTTTAGTTGTCGATTATTCACTTTTTAGCCGGCTTTGGTGGCTTGGACATGACCTAGGACCATAAGATTTTGCATGAAAGGAGGACTAACAGCCGCGTTGCACGGGAGAATGTGAAAAGTGTTCATATGTAGTAAAAACCTGAGAAATCCGTCCGTTTTCGTCATTTGTTATCGAATCGTCTTAAAGCCAGATCGTCACATTGGCCGCATTTCTCTCTGAGACGGTTACATTTATCGTCTGCAAAGCTAAGTCGCGTGCTGCGGGATGCGGAGACACTAAAAGCACCATAGTAGAACACTGAAGAAGCTTCTAAGTTGAAGCAATAGCCAGTAAGAAGTAGTACAATTGAAGTTTTAGTTGTCGATTATTCACTTTTTAGCCGGCTTTGGTGGCTTGGACATGACCTAGGACCATACGATTTTGCATGAAAGGAGGACTAACAGCCGCGTTGCACGGGAGAATGTGAAAAGTGTTCATATGTATTAAAAACCTGAGAAATCCGTCCGTTTTCGTCATTTGTTATCGAATCGTCTTAAAGCCAGATCGTCACATTGGCCGCTTTTCTCTCTGAGACGGTTACATTTATCGTCTGCAAAGCTATGTAGCGTGCTGCGGTATGCGGAGACACTAAAAGCACCATAGTAGAACACTGAAGAAGCTTCTAAGTTGAAGCAATAGCCAGTAAGAAGTAGTACAATTGAAGTTTTAGTTGTCGATTATTCACTTTTTAGCCGGCTTTGTTGGCTTGGACATGACCTAGGACCATAAGATTTTGCATGAAAGGAGGACTAACAGCCGCGTTGCACGGGAGAATGTGAAAAGTGTTCATATGTAGTAAAAACCTGAGAAATCCGTCCGTTTTCGTCATTTGTTATCGAATCGACTTAAAGCCACATAGTCACATTGGCCGCTCTACTCTCTGAAACGGTTACATTTATCGTCTGCAACGCTATGTCGAGTGCTGCGGTATGCGGAGACACTAAAAGCACCATAGTAGAACACAGAAGAAGCTTCTAAGTTGAAGTAATAGCCAGTAAGAAGTAATACAATTCAAGTTTTAGTTGTCGATTATTCACATTTTAGCCGGCTTTGGTGGCTTGGACATGACCTAGGACCTTAAGATTTTGCATGAAAGGAGGACTAGCAGACGCGTTGCACGGGAGAATGTGAAAAGTGTTCATATGTAGTAAAAACCTGGGAAATCCGTCCGTTTTCGTCATTTGTTATCGAATCGACTTAAAGCCAGATCGTCACATTGGCCGCTCTTCTCTCTGAAACGGTTACATTTATCGTCTACAAAGCTATGTCGCGTGCTGCGTTATGCGGAAACACTAAAAGCACCATAGTAGAACACTGAAGAAGCTTCTATGTTGAAGTAATAGCCAGTAAGAAGTAGTACAAATGAAGTTTTAGTTGTCGATTATTCACTTTTTAGCCGGCTTTGGTTGCTTGGACATGAGGTGGAACCATAAAATTTTGCATGAAAGGAAGACTAGCAGCCACGTTGCACCGGAGAATGCGAAAAGTGTTCATATGTAGTAAAAACCTGAGAAATCCGTCCGTTTTCGTCATTTGTTATCGAATCGTCTTAAAGGCAGATCATCACATTGGCCGCTTTTCTCTCTGAGACGGTTACATTTATCGTCTGCAAAGCTATGTCGCGTGCTGCGGTATGCGGAGACACTAAAAGCACCATAGTAGAACACAGAAGAAACTTCAAAGTTGAAATAATAGCCAGTAAGAAGTAGTACAATTCAAGTTTTAGTTGTCGATTATTCACTTTTTAGCCGGCTTTGGTGGCTTGGACATGACCTAGGACCATAAGATTTTGCATGAAAGGAGGACTAGCAGACGCGTTGCACGGGAGAATGTGAAAAGTGTTCATATGTAGTAAAAACTTGAGAAATCCGTCCGTTTTCGTCATTTGTTATCGAATCGACTTTATGCCACATAGTCACATTGGCCGCTCTACCCTCTGAAACGGTTACATTTATCGTCTGCAAAGCTATGTCGCGTGCTGCAGTATGCGGAAGCACTAAAAGCACCATAGTAGAACACAGAAGAAGCTTCTAAGTTGAAGTAATAGCCAGTAAGCAGTAGTACAATTGAAGTTTTAGTTGTCGATTATTCACTTTTTAGCCGGCTTTGGTGGCTTGGACATGAGGTGGAACCATAAAATTTTGCATGAAAGGAAGACTAGCAGCCACGTTGCAGCGGAGAATGTGAAAAGTGTTCATATGTAGTAAAAACCTGAGAAATCCGTCCGTTTTCGTCATTTGTTATCCAATCGTCTTAAAGCCAGATCGTCACATTGGCCGCATTTCTCTCTGAGACGGTTACATTTATCGTCTGCAAAGCTATGTCGCGTGCTGCGGGATGCGGAGACACTAAAAGCACCATAGTAGAACACTGAAGAAGCTTCTAAGTTGAAGCAATAGCCAGTAAGAAGTAGTACAATTGAAGTTTTAGTTGTCGATTATTCACTTTTCAGCCGGCTTTGGTGGCTTGGACATGACCTAGGACCATAAGATTTTGCATGAAAGGAGGACTAACAGCCGCGTTGCACGGGAGAATGTGAAAAGTGTTCATATGTAGTAAAAACCTGAGAAATCCGTCCGTTTTCGTCATTTGTTATCGAATCGTCTTAAAGCCAGATCGTCACATTGGCCGCATTTCTCTCTGAGACGGTTACATTTATCGTCTGCAAAGCTAAGTCGCGTGCTGCGGGATGCGGAGACACTAAAAGCACCATAGTAGAACACTGAAGAAGTTTCTAAGTTGAAGCAATAGCCAGTAAGAAGTAGTACAATTGAAGTTTTAGTTGTCGATTATTCACTTTTTAGCCGGCTTTGGTGGCTTGGACATGACCTAGGACCATACGATTTTGCATGAAAGGAGGACTAACAGCCGCGTTGCACGGGAGAATGTGAAAAGTGTTCATATGTATTAAAAACCTGAGAAATCCGTCCGTTTTCGTCATTTGTTATCGAATCGTCTTAAAGCCAGATCGTCACATTGGCCGCTTTTCTCTCTGAGACGGTTACATTTATCGTCTGCAAAGCTATGTCGGGTGCTGCGGTATGCGGAGACACTAAAAGCACCATAGTAGAACAGTGAAGAAGCTTCTAAGTTGAAGCAATAGCCAGTGAGAAGTAGTACAATTGAAGTTTTAGTTGTCGATTATTCACTTTTTAGCCGGCTTTGTTGGCTTGGACATGACCTAGGACCATAAGATTTTGCATGAAAGGAGGACTAACAGCCGCGTTGCACGGGAGAATGTGAAAAGTGTTCATATGTAGTAAAAACCTGAGAAATCCGTCCGTTTTCGTCATTTGTTATCGAATCGACTTAAAGCCACATAGTCACATTGGCCGCTCTACTCTCTGAAACGGTTACATTTATCGTCTGCAAAGCTATGTCGCGTGCTGCAGTATGCGGAAACACTAAAAGCACCATAGTAGAACACAGAAGAAGCTTCTAAGTTGAAGTAATAGCCAGTAAGAACTAATACAATTCAAGTTTTAGTTGTCGATTATTCATATTTTAGCCGGCTTTGGTGGCTTGGACATGACCTAGGACAATAAGATTTTGCATGAAAGGAGGACTAACAGCCGCGTTGCACGGGAGAATGTGAAAAGTGTTCATATGTAGTAAAAACCTGAGAAATCCGTCCGTTTTCGTCATTTGTTATCGAATCGACTTAAAGCCAGATCGTCACATTGGCCGCTTTTCTCTCTGAGACGGTTACATTTATCGTCTCCAAAGCTATGTCGCGTGCTGCGGTATGCGGAGACACTAAAAGCACCTTAGTAGAACACTGAAGAAGCTTCTAAGTTGAAGCAATAGCCAGTAAGAAGTAGTACAATTTAAGTTTTAGTTGTCGATTATTCACTTTTTAGCCGGCTTTGGTGGCTTGGACATGAGGTGGAACCATAAAATTTTGCATGAAAGGAAGACTAGCAGCCACGTTGCAGCGGAGAATGTGAAAAGTGTTCATATGTAGTAAAAACCTGAGAAATCCGTCCGTTTTCGTCATTTGTTATCCAATCGTCTTAAAGCCAGATCGTCACATTGGCCGCATTTCTCTCTGAGACGGTTACATTTATCGTCTGCAAAGCTATGTCGCGTGCTGCGGGATGCGGAGACACTAAAAGCACCATAGTAGAACACTGAAGAAGCTTCTAAGTTGAAGCAATAGCCAGTAAGAAGTAGTACAATTCAAGTTTTAGTTGTCGATTATTCACTTTTTAGCCGGCCTTGGTGGCTTAGACATGACCTAGGACCATAAGATTTTGCATGAAAGGAGGACTAACAGCCGCGTTGCACGGGAGAATGTGAAAAGTGTTCATATGTAGTAAAAACCTGAGGAATCCGTCCGTTTTCGTCATTTGTTATCGAATCGTCTTAAAGCCATATCGTCACATTGGCCGCTTTTCTCTCTGAGACGGTTACATTTATCGTCTGCAAAGCTATGTCGCGTGCTGCGGTATGCGGAGACACTAAAAGCACCATAGTAGAACACTGAAGAAGCTTCTAAGTTGAAGCAATAGCCAGTAAGAAGTAGTACAATAGAAGTTTTAGTTGTCGATTATTCACTTTTTAGCCGGCTTTGTTGGCTTGGACATGACCTAGGACCATAAGATTTTGCATGAAAGGAGGACTAACAGCCGCGTTGCACGGGAGAATGTGAAAAGTGTTCATATGTAGTAAAAACCTGAGAAATCCGTCCGTTTTCGTCATTTGTTATCGAATCGACTTAAAGCCACATAGTCACATTGGCCGCTCTACTCTCTGAAACGTTTACATTTATCGTCTGCAAAGCTATGTCGCGTGCTGCAGTATGCGGAAACACTAAAAGCACCATATTAGAACACAGAAGAAGCTTCTAAGTTGAAGTAATAGCCAGTAAGAAGTAGTACAATTGAAGTTTTAGTTGTCGATTATTCACTTTTTAGCCGTCTTTGGTGGCTTGGACATGACCTGGGACCATAAGATTTTACATGAAATTAGGACTAGCAGCCGCGTTGCACGGGAGAATGTGAAAAGTGTTCATATGTAGTAAAAACCTGATAAATCCGTCCGTTGTCGTCATTTGTTATCGAATCGACTTAAAGGCAGATCGTCACATTGGCCGCTTTTCACTCTGAGACGGTTACATTTATCGTCTGCAACGCTATGTCGCCTGCTGCGGTATGCGGAGGCACTAAAAGCACCATAGTAGAACACAGAAGAAGCTTCTAAGTTGAAGTAATAGCCAGTAAGAAGTAATACAATTCAAGTTTTAGTTGTCGATTATTCACATTTTAGCCGGCTTTGGTGGCTTGGACATGACCTAGGACCTTAAGATTTTGCATGAAAGGAGGACTAGCAGCCGCGTTGCACGGGAGAATGTGAAAAGTGTTCATATGTAGTAAAAACCTGAGAAATCCGTCCGTTTTCGTCATTTGTTATCGAATCGACTTAAAGCCAGATCGCCACATTGGCCGCTCTTCTCTCTGAAACGGTTACATTTATCGTCTACAAAGCTATGTCGCGTGCAGCATTATGTGGAAACACTAAAAGCACCATAGGAGAACACTGAAGAAGCTTCTATGTTGAAGTAATAGCCAGTAAGAAGTAGTACAATTGAAGTTTTAGTTGTCGATTATTTACTTTTTAGCCGGCTTTGGTGGCTTGGACATGACCTATGACCATAAGTTTTAGCATGAAAGGAGGACTAGCAGACGCGTTGCACGGGAGAATGTGAAAAGTGTTCATATGTAGTAAAAACCTGAGAAATCCGTCCGTTTTCGTCATTTGTTATCGAATCGACTTTAAGCCACATAGTCACATTGGCCGCTCTACTCTCTGAAACGGTTACATTTATCGTCTGCAAAGCTATGTCGCGTGCTGCAGTATGCGGAAACACTAAAAGCACCATAGTAGAACACAGAAGAAGCATCTAAGTTGAAGTAATAGCCAGTATGAAGTAGTACAATTGAAGTTTTAGTTGTCGATTATTCAACTTTTAGCCGGCTTTGGTGGCTTGGACATGAGGTGGAACCATAAAATTTTGCATGAAAGGAAGACTAGCAGCCACGTTGCACCGGAGAATGTGAAAAGTGTTCATATGTAGTAAAAACCTGAGGAATCCGTCCGTTTTCGTCATTTGTTACCGAATCGACTTAAAGCCAGATCGTCAAATTGGCCGCTTTTCTCTCTGAGACGGTAACATTTATCGTCTGCAAAGCTATGTCGCGTGCTGCGGTATGCGGAGACACTAAAAGCACCATAGTAGAACACAGAAGAAGCTTCTAAGTTGAAGCAATAGCCAGTAAGAAGTAGTACAATTCAAGTTTTAGTTGTCGATTATTCACTTTTTAGCCGGCTTTGGTGGCTTGGACATGAGGTGGAACCATAAAATTTTGCATGAAAGGAAGACTAGCAGCCACGTTGCACCGGAGAATGTGAAAAGTGTTCATATGTAGTAAAAACCTGAGAAATCCGTCCGTTTTCGTCATTTGTTATCGAATCGACTTAAAGGCAGATCGTCACATTGGCCGCTTTTCTCGCTGAGACGGTTACATTTATCGTCTGCAACGCTATGTCGCGTGCTGCGGTATGCGGAGACACTAAAAGCACCATAGTAGAACACAGAAGAAGCTTCTAAGTTGAAGTAATAGCCAGTAAGAAGTAATACAATTCAAGTTTTAGTTGTCGATTATTCACATTTTAGCCGGCTTTGGTGGCTTGGACATGACCTAGGACCTTAAGATTTTGCATGAAAGGAGGACTAGCAGCGGCGTTGCGCGGGAGAATGTGAAAAGTGTTCATATGTAGTAAAAACCTGAGAAATCCGTCCGTTTTCGTCATTTGTTATCGAATCGACTTAAAGCCAGATCGTCACATTGGCCGCTCTTCTCGCTGAAACGTTTACATTTATCGTCTATAAAGCTATGTCGCGTGCTGCGTTATGCGGAAACACTAAAACCACCATACTAGAACACTGAAGAAGCTTCTATGTTGAAGTAATAGCCAGTAAGAAGTAGTACAAATGAAGTTTTAGTTGTCGATTATTCACTTTTTAGCCGGCATTGGTTGCTTGGACATGAGGTGGAACCATAAAATTTTGCATGAAAGGAAGACTAGCAGCCACGTTGCACCGGAGAATGTGAAAAGTGTTCATATGTAGTAAAAACCTGAGAAATCCGTCCGTTTTCGTCATTTGTTATCGAATCGACTTAAAGGCAGATCGTCACATTGGCCGCTCTTCTCTCTGAGACGGTTACATTTATCGTCTGCAACGCTATGTCGCGTGCTGCGGTATGCGGAGACACTAAAAGCACCATAGTAGAACACAGAAGAAGCTTCTAAGTTGAAGTAATAGCCAATAAGAAGTAATACAATTCAAGTTTTAGTTGTCGATTATTCACATTTTAGCCGGCTTTGGTGGCTTGGACATGACCTAGGACCTTAAGATTTAGCATGAAAGGAGGACTAGCAGCCGCGTTGCACGGGAGAATGTGAAAAGTGTTCATATGTAGTAAAAACCTGAGAAATCCGTCCGTTTTCGTCATTTGTTATCGAATCGACTTAAAGCCAGATCGTCACATTGGCCGCTCTTCTCTCTGAAACGGTTACATTTATCGTCTACAACCCTATGTCGCCTGCTGCGTTAAGCGGAAACACTAAAAGCACCATAGTAGAACACTGAAGAAGCTTCTATGTTGAAGTAATAGCCAGTAAGAATTAGTACAATTGAAGTTTTAGTTGTCGATTATTCACTTTTTAGCCGGCTTTGGTGGCTTGGACATGAGGTGGAACCATAAAATTTTGCATGAAAGGAAGACTAGCAGCCACGTTGCACCGGAGAATGTGAAAAGTGTTCATATGTAGTAAAAACCTGAGAAATCCGTCCGTTTTCGTCATTTGTTATCGAATCGACATAAAGCCACATAGTCACTTTGGCCGCTCTACTCTCTGAAACGTTTACATTTATCGTCTGCAAAGCTATGTCGCGTGCTGCAGTATGCGGAGACACTAAAAGCACTATAGTAGAACACTGAAGAAGCTTCTAAGTTGAAGCAATAGCCAGTAAGAAGTAGTACAATTGAAGTTTTAGTTGTCGATTATTCACTTTTTAGCCGGCTTTGGTGGCTTGGACATGACCTAGGACCATAAGATTTTGCATGCAAGGAGGACTAACAGCCGCGTTGCACGGGAGAATGTGAAAAGTGTTCATATGTAGTAAAAACCTGAGAAATCCGTCCGTTTTCGTCATTTGTTATCGAATCGTCTTAAAGCCAGATCGTCACATTGGCCGCTTTTCTCTCTGAGACGGTTACATTTATCGTCTGCAAAGCTATGTCGCGTGCTGCGGTATGCGGAGACACTAAAAGCACCATAGTAGAACACAGAAGAAACTTCAAAGTTGAAGTAATAGCCAGTAAGAAGTAGTACAATTCAAGTTTTAGTTGTCGATTATTCACTTTTTAGCCGGCTTTGGTGGCTTGGACATGACCTAGGACCATAAGATTTTGCATGAAAGGAGGACTAGCAGACGCGTTGCA
The DNA here is from genome assembly GCF_023897955.1 of Schistocerca gregaria. Taxonomy (NCBI): domain Eukaryota; kingdom Metazoa; phylum Arthropoda; class Insecta; order Orthoptera; family Acrididae; genus Schistocerca; species Schistocerca gregaria. The sequence continues at coordinate 874,243 of NW_026061759.1, forward strand.
CGGGAGAATGTGAAAAGTGTTGATATGTAGTAAAATCCTGAGAAATCCGTCCGTTTTCGTCATTTGTTATCGAATCGACTTAAAGCCACATAGTCACATTAGCCGCTCTACTCTCTGAAACGGTTACATTTATCGTCTGCAAAGCAATGTCGCGAGCTGCAGTATGCGGAAACACTAAAAGCACCATAGTAGAACACAGAAGAAGCTTCTAAGTTGAAGTAATAGCCAGTAAGAAGTAGTACAATTGAAGTTTTAGTTGTCGATTATTCACTTTTTAGCCGTCTTTGGTGGCTTGGACATGATCTGGGACCATAAGATTTTACATGAAAGGAGGACTGGCAGCCGCGTTGCACGGGAGAATGTGAAAAGTGTTCATATGTAGTAAAAACCTGATAAATCCGTCCGTTTTCGTCATTTGTTATCGAATCGACTTAAAGGCAGATCGTCACATTGGCCGCTTTTCACTCTGAGACGGTTACATTTATCGTCTGCAACGCTATGTCGCGTGCTGCGGTATGCGGAGACACTAAAAGCACCATAGTAGAACACAGAAGAAGCTTCTAAGTTGAAGTAATAGCCAGTAAGAAGGAATACAATTCAAGTTTTAGTTGTCGATTATTCACATTTTAGCCGGCTTTGGTGGCTTGGACATGACCTAGGACCTTAAGATTTTGCATGAAACGAGGACTAGCAGCCGCGTTGCACGGGATAATGTGAAAAGTGTTCATATGTAGTAAAAACCTGAGAAATCCGTCCGTTTTCGTCATTTGTTATCGAATCGACTTAAAGCCAGATCGTCACATTGGTCGCTCTTCTCTCTGAAACAGTTACATTTATCGTTTACAAAGCTATGTCGCGTGCTGCATTAAGCGGAAACACTAAAAGCACCATAGTAGAACACTGAAGATGCTTCTATGTTGAAGTAATAGCCAGTAAGAAGTAGTACCATTCTAGTTTTAGTTGTCGATTATTCACTTTTTAGCCGGCTTTGGTGGCTTGGACATGAGGTGGAACCATAAAATTTTGCATGAAAGGAAGACTAGCAGCCACGTTGCACCGGAGAATGTGAAAAGTGTTCATATGTAGTAGAAACCTGAGAAATCCGTCCGTTTTCGTCATTTGTTATCGAATCGTCTTAAAGCCAGATCGTCACATTGGCTGCTTTTCTCTCTGAGACGGTTACATTTATCGTCCGCAAATCTATGTCGCGTGCTGCGGTATGCGGAGACACTAAAAGCACCATAGTAGAACACTGAAGAAGCTTCTAAGTTATAGCAATAGCCAGTAAGAAGTAGTACTATTGAAATTTTAGTTGTCGATTATTCACTTTTTAGCCGGCTTTGGTGGCTTGGACATGACCTAGGACCATAAGATTTTGCATGAAAGGAGGACTAACAGCCGCGTTGCACGGGAGAATGTGAAAAGTGTTCATATGTAGTAAAAACCTGAGAAATCCGTCCGTTTTCGTCATTTGTTATCGAATCGTCTTAATGCCAGATCGTCACATTGGCCGCTTTTCTCTCTGAGACGGTTACATTTATCGTCTGCAAAGCTACGTCGCGTGCTGCGGTATGCGGAGACACTAAAAGCACCATAGTAGAACACTGAAGAAGCTTCTAAGTTGAAGCAATAGCCAGTAAGAAGTAGTAAAATTGAAGTTTTAGTTGTCGATTATTCACTTTTTAGCCGGCTTTGGTGGCTTGGACATGAGGTGGAACCAAAAAATTTTGCATGAAAGGAAGACTAACAGCCGCGTTGCACGGGAGAATGTGAAAAGTGTTCATATGTGGTAAAAACCTGAGAAATCCGTCCGTTTTCGTCATTTGTTATCGAATCGACTTAAAGGCAGATCGTCACATTGGCCACTTTTCTCTCTGAGACCGTTACATGTATCGTCTGCAAAGCTATGTCGCGTGCTGCGGTATGCGGAGACACTAAAAGCTCTATAGTAGAACACTAAAGAAGCTTCTAAGTTGAAGAAATAGCCAGTAAGAAGTCGTAAAATTGAAGTTTTAGTTGACGATTATTCACTTTTTAGCCGGCTTTGTTGGCTTGGACATGACCTAGGACCATAAGATTTTGCATGAAAGGAGGACTAACAGCCGCGTTGCACGGGAGAATGTGAAAAGTGTTCATATGTGGTAAAAACCTGATAAATCCGTCCGTTTTCGTCATTTGTTATCGAATCGACTTAAAGGCAGATCGTCACATTGGCCGCTTTTCTCTCTGAGACGGTTACATTTATCGTCTGCAACGCTATGTCGCGTGCTGCGGTATGCAGAGACACTAAAAGCACCATAGTAGAACACAGAAGAAGCTTCTAAGTTGAAGTAATAGCCAATAAGAAGTAATACAATTCAAGTTTTAGTTGTCGATTATTCACATTTTAGCCGGCTTTGGTGGCTTGGACATGACCTAGGACCTTAAGATTTTGCATGAAAGGAGGACTAGCAGCCGCGTTGCACGGGAGAATGTGAAAAGTGTTCATATGTAGTAAAAACCTGAGAAATCCGTCCGTTTTCGTCATTTGTTATCGAATCGACTTAAAGCCAGATCGTCACATTGGCCGCTCTTCTCTCTGAAACGTTTACATTTATCGTCTACAACGCTATGTCGCGTGCTGCGTTAAGCGGAAACACTAAAAGCACCATAGTAGAACACTGAAGAAGCTTCTATGTTGAAGTAATAGCCAGTAAGAATTAGTACAATTGAAGTTTTAGTTGTCGATTATTCACTTTTTAGCCGGCTTTGGTGGCTTGGACATGAGGTGGAACCATAAAATTTTGCATGAAAGGAAGACTAGCAGCCACGTTGCACCGGAGAATGTGAAAAGTGTTCATATGTAGTAAAAACCTGAGAAATCCGTCCGTTTTCGTCATTTGTTATCGAATCGACTTAAAGCCACATAGTCACATTGGCCGCTCTACTCTCTGAAACGTTTACATTTATCATCTGCAAAGCTATGTCGCGTGCTGCAGTATGCGGAGACACTAAAAGCACTATAGTAGAACACTGAAGAAGCTTCTAAGTTGAAGCAATAGCCAGTAAGAAGTAGTACAATTGAAGTTTTAGTTGTCGATTATTCACTTTTTAGCCGGCTTTGGTGGCTTGGACATGACCTAGGACCATAAGATTTTGCATGCAAGGAGGACTAACAGACGCGTTGCACGGGAGAATGTGAAAAGTGTTCATATGTAGTAAAAACCTGAGAAATCCGTCCGTTTTCGTCATTTGTTATCGAATCGTCTTAAAGCCAGATCGTCACATTGGCCGCTTTTCTCTCTGAGACGGTTACATTTATCGTCTGCAAAGCTATGTCGCGTGCTGCGGTATGCGGAGACACTAAAAGCACCATAGTAGAACACTGAAGAAGCTTCTAAGTTGAAGCAGTAGCCAGTAAGAAGTAGTACAATTGAAGTTTTAGTTGTCGATTATTCACTTTTTAGCCGGCTTTGGTGGCTTGGACATGACCTAGGACCATACGATTTTTCATGAAAGGAGGACTAACAGCCGCGTTGCACGGGAGAATGTGAAAAGTGTTCATATGTATTAAAAACCTGAGAAATCCGTCCGTTTTCGTCATTTGTTATCGAATCGTCTTAAAGCCAGATCGTCACATTGGCCGCTTTTCTCTCTGAGACGGTTACATTTATCGTCTGCAAAGCTATGTCGCGTGCTGCGGTATGCGGAGACACTAAAAGCACCATAGTAGAACACTGAAGAAGCTTCTAAGTTGATGCAATAGCCAGTAAGAAGTAGTACAATTCAAGTTTTAGTTGTCGATTATTCACTTTTTAGCCGGCTATGTTGGCTTGGACATGACCTAGGACCATAAGATTTTGCATGAAAGGAGGACTAACAGCCACGTTGCACGGGAGAATGTGAAAAGTGTTCATATGTAGTAAAAACCTGAGAAATCCGTCCGTTTTCGTCATTTGTTATCGAATCGACTTAAAGCCAGATCGTCACATTGGCCGCTTTTCTCTCTGAGACGGTTACATTTATCGTCTGCAAAGCTATGTCGCGTGCTGCGGTATGCGGAGACACTAAAAGCACCATAGTAGAACACAGAAGAAACTTCAAAGTTGAAGTAATAGCCAGTAAGAAGTAGTACAATTCAAGTTTTAGTTGTCGATTATTCACTTTTTAGCCGGCTTTGGTGGCTTGGACATGACCTAGGACCATAAGATTTTGCATGAAAGGAGGACTAGCAGACGCGTTGCACGGGAGAATGTGAAAAGTGTTGATATGTAGTAAAATCCTGAGAAATCCGTCCGTTTTCGTCATTTGTTATCGAATCGACTTAAAGCCACATAGTCACATTAGCCGCTCTACTCTCTGAAACGGTTACATTTATCGTCTGCAAAGCAATGTCGCGTGCTGCAGTATGCGGAAACACTAAAAGCACCATAGTAGAACACAGAAGAAGCTTATAAGTTGAAGTAATAGCCAGTAAGAAGCAGTACAATTGAAGATTTAGTTGTCGATTATTCACTTTTTAGCCGTCTTTGGTGGCTTGGACATGATCTGGGACCATAAGATTTTACATGAAAGGAGGACTGGCAGCCGCGTTGCACAGGAGAATGTGAAAAGTGTTCATATGTAGTAAAAACCTGATAAATCCGTCCGTTTTCGTCATTTGTTATCGAATCGACTTAAAGGCAGATCGTCACATTGGCCGCTTTTCACTCGGAGACGGTTACATTTATCATCTGCAACGCTATGTCGCGTGCTGCGGTATGCGGAGACACTAAAAGCACCATAGTAGAACACAGAAGAAGCTTCTAAGTTGAAGTAATAGCCAGTAAGAAGGAATACAATTCAAGTTTTAGTTGTCGATTATTCACATTTTAGCCGGCTTTGGTGGCTTGGACATGACCTAGGACCTTAAGATTTTGCATGAAACGAGGACTAGCAGCCGCGTTGCACCGGAGAATGTGAAAAGTGTTCATATGTAGTAAAAACCTGAGAAATCCGTCCGTTTTCGTCATTTGTTATCGAATCGACTTAAAGCCAGATCGTCACATTGGTCGCTCTTCTCTCTGAAACGGTTACATTTATCGTCTGCAAAGCTATGTCGCGTGCTGCGGTATGCGGAGACACTAAAAGCACCATAGTAGAACACTGAAGAAGCTTCTAAGTTGAAGCAATAGCCAGTAAGAAGTAGTAAAATTGAAGTTTTAGTTGTCGATTATTCACTTTTTAGCCGGCTTTGGTGGCTTGGACATGACCTAGGACCATAAGATTTTGCATTAAAGGAGGACTAACAGCCGCGTTGCACGGGAGAATGTGAAAAGTGTTCATATGTATTAAAAACCTGAGAAATCCGTCCGTTTTCGTCATTTGTTATCGAATCGACTTAGAGCCAGATCGTCACATTGGCCGCTCTTCTCGCTGAAACGTTTACATTTATCGTCTATAAAGCTATGTCGCGTGCTGCGTTATGCGGAAACACTAAAACCACCATACTAGAACACTGAAGAAGCTCCTATGTTGAAGTAATAGCCAGTAAGAAGTAGTACAAATGAAGTTTTAGTTGTCGATTATTCACTTTTTAGCCGGCATTGGTTGCTTGGACATGAGGTGGAACCATAAAATTTTGCATGAAAGGAAGACTAGCAGCCACGTTGCACCGGAGAATGTGAAAAGTGTTCATATGTAGTAAAAACCTGAGAAATCCGTCCGTTTTCGTCATTTGTTATCGAATCGTCTTAAAGCCAGATCGTCACATTGGCCACTTTTCTCTCTGAGACGGTTACATGTATCGTCTGCAAAGCTATGTCGCGTGCTGCGGTATGCGGAGACACTAAAAGCTCTATAGTAGAACACTAAAGAAGCTTCTAAGTTGAAGCAATAGCCAGTAAGAAGTCGTAAAATTGAAGTTTTAGTTGACGATTATTCACTTTTTAGCCGGCTTTGTTGGCTTGGACATGACCTAGGACCATAAGATTTTGCATGAAAGGAGGACTAACAGCCGCGTTGCACGGGAGAATGTGAAAAGTGTTCATATGTGGTAAAAACCTGATAAATCCGTCCGTTTTCGTCATTTGTTATCGAATCGACTTAAAGGCAGATCGTCACATTGGCCGCTTTTCTCTCTGAGACGGTTACATTTATCGTCTGCAACGCTATGTCGCGTGCTGCGGTATGCGGTGACACTAAAAGCACCATAGTAGAACACAGAAGAAGCTTCTAAGTTCAAGTAATAGCCAATAAGAAGTAATACAATTCAAGTTTTAGTTGTCGATTATTCACATTTTAGCCGGCTTTGGTGGCTTGGACATGACCTAGGACCTTAAGATTTTGCATGAAAGGAGGACTAGCAGCCGCGTTGCACGGGAGAATGTGAAAAGTGTTCATATGTAGTAAAAACCTGAGAAATCCGTCCGTTTTCGTCATTTGTTATCGAATCGACTTAAAGCCAGATCGTCACATTGGCCGCTCTTCTCTCTGAAAGGGTTACATTTATCGTCTACAACGCTATGTCGCGTGCTGCGTTAAGCGGAAACACTAAAAGCACCATAGTAGAACACTGAAGAAGCTTCTATGTTGAAGTAATAGCCAGTAAGAATTAGTACAATTGAAGTTTTAGTTGTCGATTATTCACTTTTTAGCCGGATTTGGTGGCTTGGACATGAGGTGGGACCATAAAATTTTGCATGAATGGAAGACTAGCAGCCACGTTGCACCGGAGAATGTGAAAAGTGTTCATATGTAGTAAAAACCTGAGAAATCCGTCCGTTTTCGTCATTTGTTATCGAATCGACTTAAAGCCACATAGTCACATTGGCCGCTCTACTCTCTGAAACGTTTACATTTATCGTCTGCAAAGCTATGTCGCGTGCTGCAGTATGCGGAGACACTAAAAGCACTATAGTAGAACACTGAAGAAGCTTCTAAGTTGAAGCAATAGCCAGTAAGAAGTAGTACAATTGAAGTTTTAGTTGTCGATTATTCACTTTTTAGCCGGCTTTGGTGGCTTGGACATGACCTAGGACCATAAGATTTTGCATGCAAGGAGGACTAACAGCCGCGTTGCACGGGAGAATGTGAAAAGTGTTCATGTGTAGTAAAAACCTGAGAAATCCGTCCGTTTTCGTCATTTGTTATCGAATCGTCTTAAAGCCAGATCGTCACATTGGCCGCTTTTCTCTCTGAGACGGTTACATTTATCGTCTGCAAAGCTATGTCGCGTGCTGCGGTATGCGGAGACACTAAAAGCACCATAGTAGAACACTGAAGAAGCTTCTAAGTTGAAGCAGTAGCCAGTAAGAAGTAGTACAATTGAAGTTTTAGTTGTCGATTATTCACTTTTTAGCCGGCTTTGGTGGCTTGGACATGACCTAGGACCATACGATTTTTCATGAAAGGAGGACTAACAGCCGCGTTGCACGGGAGAATGTGAAAAGTGTTCATATGTAGTAAAAACCTGAGAAATCCCTCCGTTTTCGTCATTTGTTATCGAATCGTCTTAAAGCCAGATCGTCACATTGGCCGCTTTTCTCTCTGAGACGGTTACATCTATCGTCTGCAAAGCTATGTCGCGTGCTGCGGTATGCGGAGACACTAAAAGCACCATAGTAGAACACTGAAGAAGCTTCTAAGTTGAAGCAATAGCCAGTAAGAAGTAGTACAATTGAAGTTTTAGTTGTCGATTATTCACTTTTTAGCCGGCTATGTTGGCTTGGACATGACCTAGGACCATAAGATTTTGCATGAAAGGAGGACTAACAGCCACGTTGCACGGGAGAATGTGAAAAGTGTTCATATGTAGTAAAAACCTGAGAAATCCGTCCGTTTTCGTCATTTGTTATCGAATCGACTTAAAGCCAGATCGTCACATTGGCCGCTTTTCTCTCTGAGACGGTTACATTTATCGTCTGCAAAGCTATGTCGCGTGCTGCGGTATGCGGAGACACTAAAAGCACCATAGTAGAACACAGAAGAAACTTCAAAGTTGAAGTAATAGCCAGTAAGAAGTAGTACAATTCAAGTTTTAGTTGTCGATTATTCACTTTTTAGCCGGCTTTGGTGGCTTGGACATGACCTAGGACCATAAGATTTTGCATGAAAGGAGGACTAGCAGACGCGTTGCACGGGAGAATGTGAAAAGTGTTGATATGTAGTAAAATCCTGAGAAATCCGTCCGTTTTCGTCATTTGTTATCGAATCGACTTAAAGCCACATAGTCACATTAGCCGCTCTACTCTCTGAAACGGTTACATTTATCGTCTGCAAAGCAATGTCGCGTGCTGCAGTATGCGGAAACACTAAAAGCACCATAGTAGAACACAGAAGAAGCTTCTAAGTTGAAGTAATAGCCAGTAAGAAGTAGTACAATTGAAGTTTTAGTTGTCGATTATTCACTTTTTAGCCGTCTTTGGTGGCTTGGACATGATCTGGGACCATAAGATTTTACATGAAAGGAGGACTGGCAGCCGCGTTGCACGGGAGAATGTGAAAAGTGTTCATATGTAGTAAAAACCTGATAAATCCGTCCGTTTTCGTCATTTGTTATCGAATCGACTTAAAGGCAGATCGTCACATTGGCCGCTTTTCACTCTGAGACGGTTACATTTATCGTCTGCAACGCTGTGTCGCGTGCTGCGGTATGCGGAGACACTAAAAGCACCATAGTAGAACACAGAAGAAGCTTCTAAGTTGAAGTAATAGCCAGTAAGAAGGAATACAATTCAAGTTTTAGTTGTCGATTATTCACATTTTAGCCGGCTTTGGTGGCTTGGACATGACCTAGGACCTTAAGATTTTGCATGAAACGAGGACTAGCAGCCGCGTTGCACGGGATAATGTGAAAAGTGTTCATATGTAGTAAAAACCTGAGAAATCCGTCCGTTTTCGTCATTTGTTATCGAATCGACTTAAAGCCAGATCGTCACATTGGTCGCTCTTCTCTCTGAAACGGTTACATTTATCGTCTACAAAGCTATGTCGCGTGCAGCATTATGCGGAAACACTAAAAGCACCATAGTAGAACACTGAAGATGCTTCTATGTTGAAGTAATAGCCAGTAAGAAGTAGTACCATTCAAGTTTTAGTTGTCGATTATTCACTTTTTAGCCGGCTTTGGTGGCTTGGACATGAGGTGGAACCATAAAATTTTGCATGAAAGGAAGACTAGCAGCCACGTTGCACCGGAGAATGTGAAAAGTGTTCATATGTAGTAGAAACCTGAGAAATCCGTCCGTTTTCGTCATTTGTTATCGAATCGTCTTAAAGCCAGATCGTCACATTGGCTGCTTTTCTCTCTGAGACGGTTACATTTATCGTCCGCAAATCTATGTCGCGTGCTGCGGTATGCGGAGACACTAAAAGCACCATAGTAGAACACTGAAGAAGCTTCTAAGTTATAGCAATAGCCAGTAAGAAGTAGTACTATTGAAGTTTTAGTTGTCGATTATTCACTTTTTAGCCGGCTTTGTTGGCTTGGACATGACCTAGGACCATAAGATTTTGCATGAAAGGAGGACTAGCAGACGCGTTGCACGGGAGAATGTGAAAAGTGTTCATATGTAGTAAAAACCTGAGAAATCCGTCCGTTTTCGTCATTTGTTATCGAATCGTCTTAATGCCAGATCGTCACATTGGCCGCTTTTCTCTCTGAGACGGTTACATTTATCGTCTGCAAAGCTATGTCTCGTGCTGCGGTATGCGGAGACACTAAAAGCACCATAGTAGAACACTGAAGAAGCTTCTAAGTTGAAGCAATAGCCAGTAAGAAGTAGTAAAATTGAAGTTTTAGTTGTCGATTATTCACTTTTTAGCCGGCTTTGGTGGCTTGGACATGACCTAGGACCATAAGATTTTGCATGAAAGGAGGACTAGCAGACGCGTTGCACGGGAGAATGTGAAAAGTGTTGATATGTAGTAAAATCCTGAGAAATCCGTCCGTTTTCGTCATTTGTTATCGAATCGACTTAAAGCCACATAGTCACATTAGCCGCTCTACTCTCTGAAACGGTTACATTTATCGTCTGCAAAGCAATGTCGCGTGCTGCAGTATGCGGAAACACTAAAAGCACCATAGTAGAACACAGAAGAAGCTTATAAGTTGAAGTAATAGCCAGTAAGAAGCAGTACAATTGAAGTTTTAGTTGTCGATTATTCACTTTTTAGCCGTCTTTGGTGGCTTGGACATGATCTGGGACCATAAGATTTTACATGAAAGGAGGACTGGCAGCCGCGTTGCACGGGAGAATGTGTAAAGTGTTCATATGTAGTAAAAACCTGATAAATCCGTCCGTTTTCGTCATTTGTTATCGAATCGACTTAAAGGCAGATCGTCACATTGGCCGCTTTTCACTCTGAGACGGTTACATTTATCGTCTGCAACGCTATGTCGCATGCTGCGGTATGCGGAGACACTAAAAGCACCATAGTAGAACACAGAAGAAGCTTCTAAGTTGAAGTAATAGCCAGTAAGAAGGAATACAATTCAAGTTTTAGTTGTCGATTATTCACATTTTAGCCGGCTTTGGTGGCTTGGACATGACCTAGGACCTTAAGATTTTGCATGAAACGAGGACTAGCAGCCGCGTTGCACGGGATAATGTGAAAAGGGTTCATATGTAGTAAAAACCTGAGAAATCCGTCCGTTTTCGTCATTTGTTATCGAATCGACTTAAAGCCAGATCGTCACATTGGTCGCTCTTCTCTCTGAAACGGTTACATTTATCGTCTGCAAAGCTATGTCGCGTGCTGCGGTATGCGGAGACACTAAAAGCACCATAGTAGAACACTGAAGAAGCTTCTAAGTTGAAGCAATAGCCAGTAAGAAGTAGTAAAATTGAAGTTTTAGTTGTCGATTATTCACTTTTTAGCCGGCTTTGGTGGCTTGGACATGACCTAGGACCATAAGATTTTGCATTAAAGGAGGACTAACAGCCGCGTTGCACGGGAGAATGTGAAAAGTGTTCATATGTATTAAAAACCTGAGAAATCCGTCCGTTTTCGTCATTTGTTATCGAATCGACTTAAAGCCAGATCGTCACATTGGCCGCTCTTCTCGCTGAAACGTTTACATTTATCGTCTATAAAGCTATGTCGCGTGCTGCGTTATGCGGAAACACTAAAACCACCATACTAGAACACTGAAGAAGCTCCTATGTTGAAGTAATAGCCAGTAAGAAGTAGTACAAATGAAGTTTTAGTTGTCGATTATTCACTTTTTAGCCGGCATTGGTTGCTTGGACATGAGGTGGAACCATAAAATTTTGCATGAAAGGAAGACTAGCAGCCACGTTGCACCGGAGAATGTGAAAAGTGTTCATATGTAGTAAAAACCTGAGAAATCCGTCCGTTTTCGTCATTTGTTATCGAATCGTCTTAAAGCCAGATCGTCACATTGGCCACTTTTCTCTCTGAGACGGTTACATGTATCGTCTGCAAAGCTATGTCGCGTGCTGCGGTATGCGGAGACACTAAAAGCTCTATAGTAGAACAATAAAGAAGCTTCTAAGTTGAAGCAATAGCCAGTAAGAAGTCGTAAAATTGAAGTTTTAGTTGACGATTATTCACTTTTTAGCCGGCTTTGTTGGCTTGGACATGACCTAGGACCATAAGATTTTGCATGAAAGGAGGACTAACAGCCGCGTTGCACGGGAGAATGTGAAAAGTGTTCATATGTGGTAAAAACCTGATAAATCCGTCCGTTTTCGTCATTTGTTATCGAATCGACTTAAAGGCAGATCGTCACAATGGCCGCTTTTCTCTCTGAGACGGTTACATTTATCGTCTGCAACGCTATGTCGCGTGCTGCGGTATGCGGTGACACTAAAAGCACCATAGTAGAACACAGAAGAAGCTTCTAAGTTCAAGTAATAGCCAATAAGAAGTAATACAATTCAAGTTTTAGTTGTCGATTATTCACATTTTAGCCGGCTTTGGTGGCTTGGACATGACCTAGGACCTTAAGATTTTGCATGAAAGGAGGACTAGCAGCCGCGTTGCACGGGAGAATGTGAAAAGTGTTCATATGTAGTAAAAACCTGAGAAATCCGTCCGTTTTCGTCATTTGTTATCGAATCGACTTAAAGCCAGATCGTCACATTGGCCGCTCTTCTCTCTGAAAGGGTTACATTTATCGTCTACAACGCTATGTCGCGTGCTGCGTTAAGCGGAAACACTAAAAGCACCATAGTAGAACACTGAAGAAGCTTCTATGTTGAAGTAATAGCCAGTAAGAATTAGTACAATTGAAGTTTTAGTTGTCGATTATTCACTTTTTAGCCGGATTTGGTGGCTTGGACATGAGGTGGGACCATAAAATTTTGCATGAAAGGAAGACTAGCAGCCACGTTGCACCGGAGAATGTGAAAAGTGTTCATATGTAGTAAAAACCTGAGAAATCCGTCCGTTTTCGTCATTTGTTATCGAATCGACTTAAAGGCAGATCGTCACATTGGCCGCTTTTCACTCTGAGACGGTTACATTTATCGTCTGCAACGCTATGTCGCATGCTGCGGTATGCGGAGACACTAAAAGCACCATAGTAGAACACAGAAGAAGCTTCTAAGTTGAAGTAATAGCCAGTAAGAAGGAATACAATTCAAGTTTTAGTTGTCGATTATTCACATTTTAGCCGGCTTTGGTGGCTTGGACATGACCTAGGACCTTAAGATTTTGCATGAAACGAGGACTAGCAGCCGCGTTGCACGGGATAATGTGAAAAGGGTTCATATGTAGTAAAAACCTGAGAAATCCGTCCGTTTTCGTCATTTGTTATCGAATCGACTTAAAGCCAGATCGTCACATTGGTCGCTCTTCTCTCTGAAACGGTTACATTTATCGTCTGCAAAGCTATGTCGCGTGCTGCGGTATGCGGAGACACTAAAAGCACCATAGTAGAACACTGAATAAGCTTCTAAGTTGAAGCAATAGCCAGTAAGAAGTAGTAAAATTGAAGTTTTAGTTGTCGATTATTCACTTTTTAGCCGGCTTTGGTGGCTTGGACATGACCTAGGACCATAAGATTTTGCATTAAAGGAGGACTAACAGCCGCGTTGCACGGGAGAATGTGAAAAGTGTTCATATGTATTAAAAACCTGAGAAATCCGTCCGTTTTCGTCATTTGTTATCGAATCGACTTAAAGCCAGATCGTCACATTGGCCGCTCTTCTCGCTGAAACGTTTACATTTATCGTCTATAAAGCTATGTCGCGTGCTGCGTTATGCGGAAACACTAAAACCACCATACTAGAACACTGAAGAAGCTCCTATGTTGAAGTAATAGCCAGTAAGAAGTAGTACAAATGAAGTTTTAGTTGTCGATTATTCACTTTTTAGCCGGCATTGGTTGCTTGGACATGAGGTGGAACCATAAAATTTTGCATGAAAGGAAGACTAGCAGCCACGTTGCACCGGAGAATGTGAAAAGTGTTCATATGTAGTAAAAACCTGAGAAATCCGTCCGTTTTCGTCATTTGTTATCGAATCGTCTTAAAGCCAGATCGTCACATTGGCCACTTTTCTCTCTGAGACGGTTACATGTATCGTCTGCAAAGCTATGTCGCGTGCTGCGGTATGCGGAGACACTAAAAGCTCTATAGTAGAACACTAAAGAAGCTTCTAAGTTGAAGCAATAACCAGTAAGAAGTCGTAAAATTGAAGTTTTAGTTGACGATTATTCACTTTTTAGCCGGCTTTGTTGGCTTGGACATGACCTAGGACCATAAGATTTTGCATGAAAGGAGGACTAACAGCCGCGTTGCACGGGAGAATGTGAAAAGTGTTCATATGTGGTAAAAACCTGATAAATCCGTCCGTTTTCGTCATTTGTTATCGAATCGACTTAAAGGCAGATCGTCACATTGGCCGCTTTTCTCTCTGAGACGGTTACATTTATCGTCTGCAACGCTATGTCGCGTGCTGCGGTATGCGGTGACACTAAAAGCACCATAGTAGAACACAGAAGAAGCTTCTAAGTTCAAGTAATAGCCAATAAGAAGTAATACAATTCAAGTTTTAGTTGTCGATTATTCACATTTTAGCCGGCTTTGGTGGCTTGGACATGACCTAGGACCTTAAGATTTTGCATGAAAGGAGGACTAGCAGCCGCGTTGCACGGGAGAATGTGAAAAGTGTTCATATGTAGTAAAAACCTGAGAAATCCGTCCGTTTTCGTCATTTGTTATCGAATCGACTTAAAGCCAGATCGTCACATTGGCCGCTCTTCTCTCTGAAAGGGTTACATTTATCGTCTACAACGCTATGTCGCGTGCTGCGTTAAGCGGAAACACTAAAAGCACCATAGTAGAACACTGAAGAAGCTTCTATGTTGAAGTAATAGCCAGTAAGAATTAGTACAATTGAAGTTTTAGTTGTCGATTATTCACTTTTTAGCCGGATTTGGTGGCTTGGACATGAGGTGGGACCATAAAATTTTGCATGAAAGGAAGACTAGCAGCCACGTTGCACCGGAGAATGTGAAAAGTGTTCATATGTAGTAAAAACCTGAGAAATCCGTCCGTTTTCGTCATTTGTTATCGAATCGACTTAAAGCCACATAGTCACATTGGCCGCTCTACTCTCTGAAACGTTTACATTTATCGTCTGCAAAGCTATGTCGCGTGCTGCAGTATGCGGAGACACTAAAAGCACTATAGTAGAACACTGAAGAAGCTTCTAAGTTGAAGCAATAGCCAGTAAGAAGTAGTACAATTGAAGTTTTAGTTGTCGATTATTCACTTTTTAGCCGGCTTTGGTGGCTTGGACATGACCTAGGACCATAAGATTTTGCATGCAAGGAGGACTAACAGCCGCGTTGCACGGGAGAATGTGAAAAGTGTTCATATGTAGTAAAAACCTTAGAAATCCGTCCGTTTTCGTCATTTGTTATCGAATCGTCTTAAAGCCAGATCGTCACATTGGCCGCTTTTCTCTCTGAGACGGTTACATTTATCGTCTGCAAAGCTATGTCGCGTGCTGCGGTATGCGGAGACACTAAAAGCACCATAGTAGAACACTGAAGAAGCTTCTAAGTTGAAGCAGTAGCCAGTAAGAAGTAGTACAATTGAAGTTTTAGTTGTCGATTATTCACTTTTTAGCCGGCTTTGGTGGCTTGGACATGACCTAGGACCATACGATTTTTCATGAAAGGAGGACTAACAGCCGCGTTGCACGGGAGAATGTGAAAAGTGTTCATATGTATTAAAAACCTGAGAAATCCGTCCGTTTTCGTCATTTGTTATCGAATCGTCTTAAAGCCAGATCGTCACATTGGCCGCTTTTCTCTCTGAGACGGTTACATTTATCGTCTGCAAAGCTATGTCGCGTGCTGCGGTATGCGGAGACACTAAAAGCACCATAGTAGAACACTGAAGAAGCTTCTAAGTTGAAGCAATAGCCAGTAAGAAGTAGTACAATTGAAGTTTTAGTTGTCGATTATTCACTTTTTAGCCGGCTATGTTGGCTTGGACATGACCTAGGACCATAAGATTTTGCATGAAAGGAGGACTAACAGCCACGTTGCACGGGAGAATGTGAAAAGTGTTCATATGTAGTAAAAACCTGAGAAATCCGTCCGTTTTCGTCATTTGTTATCGAATCGACTTAAAGCCAGATCGTCACATTGGCCGCTTTTCTCTCTGAGACGGTTACATTTATCGTCTGCAAAGCTATGTCGCGTGCTGCGGTATGCGGAGACACTAAAAGCACCATAGTAGAACACAGAAGAAACTTCAAAGTTGAAGTAATAGCCAGTAAGAAGTAGTACAATTCAAGTTTTAGTTGTCGATTATTCACTTTTTAGCCGGCTTTGGTGGCTTGGACATGACCTAGGACCATAAGATTTTGCATGAAAGGAGGACTAGCAGACGCGTTGCACGAGAGAATGTGAAAAGTGTTGATATGTAGTAAAATCCTGAGAAATCCGTCCGTTTTCGTCATTTGTTATCGAATCGACTTAAAGCCACATAGTCACATTAGCCGCTCTACTCTCTGAAACGGTTACATTTATCGTCTGCAAAGCAATGTCGCGTGCTGCAGTATGCGGAAACACTAAAAGCACCATAGTAGAACACAGAAGAAGCTTCTAAGTTGAAGTAATAGCCAGTAAGAAGTAGTACAATTGAAGTTTTAGTTGTCGATTATTCACTTTTTAGCTGTCTTTGGTGGCTTGGACATGATCTGGGACCATAAGATTTTACATGAAAGGAGGACTGGCATCCGCGTTGCACGGGAGAATGTGAAAAGTGTTCATATGTAGTAAAAACCTGATAAATCCGTCCGTTTTCGTCATTTGTTATCGAATCGACTTAAAGGCAGATCGTCACATTGGCCGCTTTTCACTCTGAGACGGTTACATTTATCGTCTGCAACGCTGTGTCGCGTGCTGCGGTATGCGGAGACACTAAAAGCACCATAGTAGAACACAGAAGAAGCTTCTAAGTTGAAGTAATAGCCAGTAAGAAGGAATACAATTCAAGTTTTAGTTGTCGATTATTCACATTTTAGCCGGCTTTGGTGGCTTGGACATGACCTAGGACCTTAAGATTTTGCATGAAACGAGGACTAGCAGCCGCGTTGCACGGGATAATGTGAAAAGTGTTCATATGTAGTAAAAACCTGAGAAATCCGTCCGTTTTCGTCATTTGTTATCGAATCGACTTAAAGCCAGATCGTCACATTGGTCGCTCTTCTCTCTGAAACGGTTACATTTATCGTCTACAAAGCTATGTCGCGTGCAGCATTATGCGGAAACACTAAAAGCACCATAGTAGAACACTGAAGATGCTTCTATGTTGAAGTAATAGCCAGTAAGAAGTAGTACCATTCAAGTTTTAGTTGTCGATTATTCACTTTTTAGCCGGCTTTGGTGGCTTGGACATGAGGTGGAACCATAAAATTTTGCATGAAAGGAAGACTAGCAGCCACGTTGCACCGGAGAATGTGAAAAGTGTTCATATGTAGTAGAAACCTGAGAAATCCGTCCGTTTTCGTCATTTGTTATCGAATCGTCTTAAAGCCAGATCGTCACATTGGCTGCTTTTCTCTCTGAGACGGTTACATTTATCGTCCGCAAATCTATGTCGCGTGCTGCGGTATGCGGAGACACTAAAAGCACCATAGTAGAACACTGAAGAAGCTTCTAAGTTATAGCAATAGCCAGTAAGAAGTAGTACTATTGAAGTTTTAGTTGTCGATTATTCACTTTTTAGCCGGCTTTGTTGGCTTGGACATGACCTAGGACCATAAGATTTTGCATGAAAGGAGGACTAGCAGACGCGTTGCACGGGAGAATGTGAAAAGTGTTCATATGTAGTAAAAACCTGAGAAATCCGTCCGTTTTCGTCATTTGTTATCGAATCGTCTTAATGCCAGATCGTCACATTGGCCGCTTTTCTCTCTGAGACGGTTACATTTATCGTCTGCAAAGCTATGTCGCGTGCTGCGGTATGCGGAGACACTAAAAGCACCATAGTAGAACACTGAAGAAGCTTCTAAGTTGAAGCAATAGCCAGTAAGAAGTAGTAAAATTGAAGTTTTAGTTGTCGATTATTCACTTTTTAGCCGGCTTTGGTGGCTTGGACATGACCTAGGACCATAAGATTTTGCATTAAAGGAGGGCTAACAGCCGAGTTGCACGGGAGAATGTGAAAAGTGTTATATGTATTAAAAACCTGAGAAATCCGTCCGTTTTCGTCATTTGTTATCGAATCGTCTTAAAGCCAGATCGTCACATTGGCCACTTTTCTCTCTGAGACGGTTACATTTATCGTCTGCAAAGCTATGTCGCGTGCTGCGGTATGCGGAGACACTAAAAGCTCCATAGTAGAACACTGAAGAATCTTCTAAGTTGAAGCAATAGCCAGTAAGAAGTAGTAAAATTGAAGTTTTAGTTGACGATTATTCACTTTTTAGCCGGCTTTGTTCTCTTGGACATGACCTAGGACCTTAAGATTTTGCATGAAAGGAGGACTAGCAAACGCGTTGCACCGGAGAATGTGAAAAGTGTTCATATGTAGTAAAAACCTGAGAAATCCGTCCGTTTTCGTCATTTGTTATCGAATCGTCTTAAAGCCAGATCGTCACATTGGCCACTTTTCTCTCTGAGACGGTTACATTTATCGTCTGCAAAGCTATGTCGCGTGCTGCAGTATGCAGAAACACAAAAAGAACCATAGTAGAACACAGAAGAGGCTTCTAAGTTGAAGTAATAGCCAGTAAGAAGTAGTACAATTCATGTTTTAGTTGTCGATTATTCACTTTTTAGCCGGCTTTGGTGGCTATGACATGACCTAGGACCATAAGATTTTGCATGAAAGGAGGACTAACAGCCGCGTTGCACGGGAGAATGTGAAAATTGTTCATATGTAGTAAAAACCTGAGAAATCCGTCCGTTTTCGTCATTTGTTTTCGAATCGACTTAAAGCCAGATCGTCACATTGGCCGCTCTCCTCTCTGAAACGGTTACATTTATCGTCTGCAAAGCTATGTCGCGTACTGCAGTATGCGGAAACACTAAAAGCACCATAGTAGAACACAGAGGAAGCTTCTATATTGAAGTAATAGAGAGTAAGAAGTAGTACTATTCAAGTTTTAGTTGTCGATTATTCACTTTTTGCCGGCTTTGGTGGCTATGACATGACCTCGGACCATAAGATTTTGCATGAAAGGAGGACTAGCGTCCGCGTTGCACGGGAGAAAGTGAAAAGTGTTCATATGTAGTAAAAACCTGAGAAATCCGTCCGTTTTCGTCATTTGTTATCGAATCGACTTAAAGCCAGATCGTCACATTGGCCGCTTTTCTCTCTGAGACGGTTACATTTATCGTCTGCAAAGCTATGTCGCGTGCTGCGGTATGCGGAGACACTAAAAGCACCATAGTAGAGCACAGAAGAAGCTTCTAAGTTGAAGTAATAGCCAGTAAGAAGTAGTGCAATTCAAGTTTTAGTTATCGATTATTCACTTTTTAGCCGGCTTTGGTGGCTTGGACATGACCTAGGACCTTAAGATTTTGCATGAAAGGAGGACTAGCAGCCGCGTTGCACGGGAGAATGTGAAAAGTGTTCATATGTAGTAAAAACCTGAGATATCCGTCTGTTTTCGTCATTTGTTATCGAATCGACTTAAGGCCATATCGTCACATTGGCCCCTCTTCTCTCTGAAACGGTTACATTTATCGTCTGCAAAGCTATGTCGCGTGCTGCGATATGCGGAAACACTAAAAGCACCATAGTAGAACACAGAAAAAGCTTCTAAGTTGAAGTAATAGCCAGTAAGAAGTAGTACAATTCAAGTTTTAGTTGTCGATTATTCACTTTTTAGCCGGCTTTGGTGGCTATGACATGACCTAGGACCATAAGATTTTGCATGAAAGGAGGACTAACAGCCGCGTTGCACGGGAGAATGTGAAAAGTGTTCATATGTAGTAAAAACCTGAGAAATCCGTCCGTTTTCGTCATTTGTTATCGAATCGACTTAAAAGCCAGATCGTCACATTGGCCGCTTTTCTCTCTGAGACGGTTACATTTGTCGTCTGCAAATCCATGTCGCGTGCTGCGGTATGCGGAGACACTAAAAGCACCATAGTAGAACACTGAAGAAGCTTCTAAGTTGAAGCAATTGCCAGTAAGAAGTAGTGAAATTGAAGTTTTAGTTGTCGATTATTCACATTTTAGCCGGCATTGGTAGCTTGGACATGACCTAGGACCTTAAGATTTTGCATGAAAGGAGGACTAGCAGACGCGTTGCACGGAAGAATGTGAAAAGTGTTCATATGTAGTAAAAACCTGAGAAATCCGTCCGTTTTCGTCATTTGTCGTCGAATCGACTTAAAGCCAGAGCGTCACATTGGCCGCTCTACTCTCTGAAACGGTTACATTTATCGTCTGCAAAGCTATGTCGCGTGCTGCAGTATACAGAAACACAAAAAGAACCATAGTAGAACACAGAAGAAGCTTCTAAGTTGAAGTAATAGCCAGTAAGAAGTAGTACAATTCATGTTTTAGTTGTCGATTATTCACTTTTTAGCCGGCTTTGGTGGCTATGACATGACCTAGGACCTTAAGATTTTGCATGAAAGGAGGACTAGCAAACGCGTTGCACGGGAGAATGTGAAAAGTGTTCATATGTTGTAAAAACCTGAGAAATCCGTCCGTTTTCGTCATTTGTCATCGAATCGACTTAAAGCCAGAGCGTCACCTTGGCCGCTCTACTCTCTGAAACGGTTACATTTATCGTCTGCAAAGCTATGTCGCGTGCTGCAGTATGCAGAAACACAAAAAGAACCATAGTAGAACACAGAAGAAGCTTCTAAGTTGAAGTAATAGCCAGTAAGAAGTAGTACAATTCATGTTTTAGTTGTCGATTATTCACTTTTTAGCCGGCTTTGGTGGCTATGACATGACCTAGGACCATAAGATTTTGCATGAAAGGAGGACTAACAGCCGCGTTGCACGGGAGAATGTGAAAATTGTTCATATGTAGTAAAAACCTGAGAAATCCGTCCGTTTTCGTCATTTGTTTTCGAATCGACTTAAAGCCAGATCGTCACATTGGCCGCTCTCCTCCCTGAAACGGTTACATTTATCGTCTGCAAAGCCATGTCGCGTACTGCAGTATGCGGAAACACTAAAAGCACCATAGTAGAACACAGAGGAAGCTTCTAAATTGAAGTAATAGAGAGTAAGAAGTAGTACAATTCAAGTTTTAGTTGTCGATTATTCACTTTTTGCCGGCTTTGGTGGCTATGACATGACCTAGGACCATAAGATTTTGCATGAAAGGAGGACTAGCGTCCGCGTTGCACGGGAGAAAGTGAAAAGTGTTCATATGTAGTAAAAACCTGAGAAATCCGTCCGTTTTCGTCATTTGTTATCGTATCGACTTAAAGCCAGATCGTCACATTGGCCGCTTTTCTCTCTGAGACGGTTACATTTACCGTCTGCAAAGCTATGTCGCGTGCTGCGGTATGCGGAGACACTAAAAGCACCATAGTAGAGCACAGAAGAAGCTTCTAAGTTGAAGTAATAGCCAGTAAGAAGTAGTGCAATTCAAGTTTTAGTTATCGATTATTCACTTTTTAGCCGGCTTTGGTGGCTTGGACATGACCTAGGACCTTAAGATTTTGCATGAAAGGAGGACTAGCAGCCGCGTTGCACGGGAGAATGTGAAAAGTGTTCATATGTAGTAAAAACCTGAGATATCCGTCTGTTTTCGTCATTTGTTATCGAATCGACTTAAGGCCAGATCGACACATTGGCCCCTCTTCTCTCTGAAACGGTTACATTTATCTTCTGCAAAGCTATGTCGCGTGCTGCGATATGCGGAAACACTAAAAGCACCATAGTAGAACACAGAAGAAGCTTCTAAGTTGAAGTAATAGCCAGTAAGAAGTAGTACAATTCAAGTTTTAGTTGTCGATTATTCTCTTTTTAGCCGGCTTTGGTGGCTATGACATGACCTAGGGCCATAAGATTTTGCATGAAAGGAGGACTAACAGCCGCGTTGCACGGGAGAATGTGAAAAGTGTTCATATGTAGTAAAAACCTGAGAAATCCGTCCTTTTTCGTCATTTGTTATCGAATCGACTTAAAGCCAGATCGTCACATTGGCCGCTTTTCTCTCTGAGACGGTTACATTTATCGTCTGCAAATCTATGTCGCGTGCTGCGGTATGCGGAGACACTAAAAGCACCATAGTAGAACACTGAAAAAGCTTCTAAGTTGAAGCAATAGCCAGTAAGAAGTAGTAACATTGAAGTTTTAGTTGTCGATTATTCACATTTTAGCCGGCATTGGTAGCTTGGACATGACCTAGGACCTTAAGATTTTGCATGAAAGGAGGACTAGCAGACGCGTTGCACGGGAGAATGTGAAAAGTGTTCATATGTAGTAAAAACCTGAGAAATCCGTCCGTTTTCGTCATTTGTCGTCGAATCGACTTAAAGCCAGAGCGTCACATTGGCCGCTCTACTCTCTGAAACGGTTACATTTATCGTCTGCAAAGCTATGTCGCGTGCTGCAGTATGCAGAAACACAAAAAGAACCATAGTAGAACACAGAAGAAGCTTCTAAGTTGAAGTAATAGCCAGTAAGAAGTAGTACAATTCATGTTTTAGTTGTCGATTATTCACTTTTTAGCCGGCTTTTGTGGCTATGACATGACCTAGGACCATAAGATTTTGCATGAAAGGAGGACTAGCGTCCGCGTTGCACGGGAGAAAGTGAAAAGTGTTCATATGTAGTAAAAACCTGAGAAATCCGTCCGTTTTCGTCATTTGTTATCGAATCGACTTAAAGCCAGATCGTCACATTGGCCGCTTTTCTCTCTGAGACGGTTACATTTATCGTCTGCAAAGCTATGTCGCGTGCTGCGGTATGCGGTGACACTAAAAGCACCATAGTAGAACACAGAAGAAGCTTCTAAGTTGAAGTAATAGCCAGTAAGAAGTAGTACAATTGAAGTTTTAGTTGTTGATTATTCACTTCTTAGCCGGCTTTGGTGGCTTGGACACGACCTGGGACCTTACGATTTTGCATGAAAGGAGGACTAGCAGCCGCGTTGCATGGGAGAATGTGAAAAGTTTTCGTGTGTAGTAAAAACCTGAGAAATCCGTCCGTTTTCGTCATTTGTTATCGAATCGACTTAAAGCCAGATCGTCACATTTGCCGCCTTTCTCTCTGAGAAGGTTACATTTATTGTCTGCAAAGCTATGTCGCGTGCTGCGGTATGCGGAGACACTAAAAGCACCATAGATGAACACAGAAGTAGCTTCTAAGTTGAAGTAATAGCCAGTAAGAAGTAGTACAATTCAAGTTTTAGTTGTCGATTATTCACCTTTTAGCCGGCTTTGGTGGCTTGCACATCACCTAGGACGTTAAGATTTTGCATGGAAGGAGGACTGGCAGCCGCGTTGCACGGGAGAATGTGAAAAGAGTTCATATGTGGTAAAAACCTGATAAATCCGTGCGTTTTCGTTATTTGTTATCGAAACGACTTAAAGGCAGATCGTCGCATTGGCCGCTCTTCTCTCTGAAACGGTTACATTGATCGTCTACAAAGCTATGTCGCGTGCTGCGTTATGCGGAAACACTAAAAGCACTATAGTAGAACACAGAAGAAGCTTCTATGTTGAAGTAATAGCCAGTAAGAAGTAGTACAATTGAAGTTGTAGTTGTCGATTATTCACTTTTTTGCCAGCTTTGGTGGCTTGGACATGAGGTGGAACCATAAGATTTTGCATGAAAAGAAGACTAGCAGCAGCGTTGCACGGGAGAATGTGAAAAGTGATCATATGTAGTAAAAACCTGAGAAATCCGTCCGTTTTCGTCATTTGTTATCGAATCGACTTAAAGCCAGATCGTCACATTGGCCGCTCTCCTCTCTGAAACGGTTACATTTATCGTCTGCAAAGCTATGTCGCGTACTGCAGTATGCGGAAACACTAAAAGCACCATAGTAGAACACAGAAGAAGCTTCTAAATTGAAGTAATAAAAGGTAAGAAGTAGTACAATTCAAGTTTTAGTTGTAGATTATTCAATTTTTAGCTGGCTTTGGTGGCCATGACATGACCTAGGACCATAAGATTTTGCATGAAAGGAGGACTAGCAGCCGCGTTGCACGGGAGAAAGTGAAAAGTGTTCATATGTAGTAAAAACCTGAGAAATCCGTCCGTTTTCGTCATTTGTTATCGAATCGGCTTAAAGCCAGAGCGTCACATTGGCCGCTTTTCTCTCTGAGACGGTTACATTTATCGTCTGCAAAGCTATGTCGCGTGCTGCGGTATGCGGAGACACTAAAAGCACCATAGTAGAACACAGAATAAGCTTCTAAGTTGAAGTAATAGCCAGTAAGAAGTAGTGCAATTCAAGTTTTACTTATCGATTATTCACTTTTTAGCCGGCTTGGTGGCTTTTACATGACCTAGGACCGTAAGATTTTGCATGAAAGGAGGTCTAGTAGCCGCGTTGCATGGGAGAATGTGAAAAGTGTTCATATGTAGTAAAAACCTGAGAAATCCGTCCGTTTTAGTCATTTGTTATCGAATCGACTTGAAGCCAGATCGTCACATTGGCCGCTTTTCTCTCTGAGACGGTTACATTTATCGTCTGCAAAGCTATGTCGCGTGCTGCGGTATGCGGAGATACTAAAAGCACCATAGTAGAACACAGAAGAAGCTTCTAAGTTGAAGTAATAGCCAGTAAGAAGTAGTTCAATTCAAGTTTTAGTTGTCGATTATTCACTTTTTAGCCGGCTTTGGTGGCTTGGACATGACCTAGGACCTTAAGATTTTGCATGAAAGGAGGACTAGCAGCCGCGTTGCACGGGAGAATGTGAAAAGTGTTCATATGTAGTAAAAACCTGAGATATCCGTCTGTTTTCGTCATTTGTTATCGAATCGACTTAAAGCCAGATCGTCACATTGGACCCTCTTCTCTCTGAAACGGTTACATTTATCGTCTACAAAGCTATGTCCCGTGCTGCGGTATGCGGAAACACTAAAAGCACCATAGTAGAACACAGAAGAAGCTTTATGTTGAAGTAATAGATAATAAGAAGTAGTACAATTGAAGTTTTAGTTGTCGATTATTCAATTTTTAGCCGGCTTTGGTGGCTATGACATGACCTAGGACCATAAGATATTGCAAGAAAGGAGGACTAACAGCCGCGTTGCGCGGGAGAATATGAAAAGTGTTCATAAGTAGTAAAAACCTGAGAAATCCGTCCGTTTTCGTGATTTGTTATCGAATGGACTTAAAGCCAGATCGTCACATTGGCCGCTCTTCTCTCTGAAACGGTTGCACTTATCGTCTGGAAAGCTATGTCGCGTGCTGCGGTATGCCGAAACACTAAAAGCACCATAGTATAACACAGAAGAAGCTTCTAAGTTGAAGTAATAGCCAGTAAGAAATAGTACAATTCAAGTTTTAGTTGTCGATTATTCACATTTTAGCCGGCTTTGGTGGCTTGGACATGACCTAGGACCTTACGATTTTGCATGAAAGGAGGACTAGCAGCCGCGTTGCACGGGAGAATGTGAAAAGTGTTTATATGTAGTAAAAACCTGAGAAATCCGTCCGTTTTCGTCATTTGTTATCGAATCGAATTAAAGCCAGATCGTCACATTGGCCGCTCTACTCTCTGAAACGGTTACATTTATCGTCTGCAAAGCTATGTCGCGTGCTGCGGTATGCGGAGACATTAAAAGCACCATAGAAGGACACAGAAGTAGCTTGTAAGTTGAAGTAATAGCCAGTAAGAAGTAGTACAATTCAAGTTTTAGTTGTCGATTATTCACTTTTTAGCCGGCTTTGGTGGCTTGGACATGACCTAGGACGTTAAGATTTTGCATGAAAGGAGGACTGGCAGACGCGTTGCACGGGAGAATGTGAAAAGAGTTCATATGTGGTAAAAACCTGATAAATCCGTCCGTTTTCGTCATTTGTTATCGAAACGACTTAAAGGAAGATCGTCGCATTGGCCGCTCTTCTCTCTGAAACGGTTACATTTATCGTCTACAAAGCTATGTCGCGTGCTGCGTTATGCGGAAACACTAAAAGCACTATAGTAGAACACAGAAGAAGCTTCTATGTTGAAGTAATAGCCAGTAAGAAGTAGTACAATTGAAGTTGTAGTTGTCGATTATTCACTTTTTAGCCAGCTTTGGTGGCTTGGACATGAGGTGGAACCATAAGATTTTGCATGAAAAGAAGACTAGCAGCAGCGTTGCACGGGAGAATGTGAAAAGTGTTCATATGTAGTAAAAACCTGAGAAATCCGTCCGTTTTCGTCATTTGTTATCGAATCGACTTAAAGCCAGATCGTCACATTGGCCGCTCTCCTCTCTGAAACGGTTACATTTATCGTCTGCAAAGCTATGTCGCGTACTGCAGTATGCGGAAACACTAAAAGCACCATAGTAGAACACAGAAGAAGCTTCTAAATTGAAGTAATAGAAGGTAAGAAGTAGTACAATTCAAGTTTTAGTTGTCGATTATTCACTTTTTAGCTTGCTTTGGTGGCCATGACATGACCTAGGACCATAAGATTTTGCATGAAAGGAGGACTAGCAGCCGCGTTGCACCGGAGAAAGTGAAAAGTGTTCATATGTAGTAAAAACCTGAGAAATCCGTCCGTTTTCGTCATTTGTTATCGAATCGGCTTAAAGCCAGAGCGTCACAGTGGCCGCTTTTCTCTCTGAGACGGTTACATTTATCGTCTGCAAAGCTATGTCGCGTGCTGCGGTATGCGGAGACACTAAAAGCACCATAGTAGAACACAGAAGAAGCTTCTAAGTTGAAGTAATAGCCAGTAAGAAGTAGTGCAATTCAAGTTTTAGTTATCGATTATTCACTTTTTAGCCGGCTTGGTGGCTTTTACATGACCTAGGACCGTAAGATTTTGCATGAAAGGAGGTCTAGTAGCCGCGTTGCATGGGAGAATGTGAAAAGTGTTCATATGTAGTAAAAACCTGAGAAATCCGTCCGTTTTAGTCATTTGTTATCGAATCGACTTAAAGCCAGATCGTCACATTGGCCGCTTTTCTCTCTGAGACGGTTACATTTATCGTCTGCAAAGCTATGTCGCGTGCTGCGGTATGCGGAGATACTAAAAGCACCATAGTAGAACACAGAAGAAGCTTCTAAGTTGAAGTAATAGCCAGTAAGAAGTAGTTCAATTCAAGTTTTAGTTGTCGATTATTCACTTTTTAGCCGGCTTTGGTGGCTTGGACATGACCTAGGACCTTAAGATTTTGCATGAAAGGAGGACTAGCAGCCGCGTTGCACGGGAGAATGTGAAAAGTGTTCATATGTAGTAAAAACCTGAGATATCCGTCTGTTTTCGTCATTTGTTATCGAATCGACTTAAAGCCAGATCGTCACATTGGACCCTCTTCTCTCTGAAACGGTTACATTTATCGTCTACAAAGCTATGTCCCGTACTGCGGTATGCGGAAACACTAAAAGCACCATAGTAGAACACAGAAGAAGCTTTATGTTGAAGTAATAGATAATAAGAAGTAGTACAATTGAAGTTATAGTTGTCGATTATTCACTTTTTAGCCGGCTTTGGTGGCTATGACATGACCTAGGACCATAAGATATTGCAAGAAAGGAGGACTAACAGCCGCGTTGCACGGGAGAATATGAAAAGTGTTCATAAGTAGTAAAAACCTGAGAAATCCGTCCGTTTTCGTGATTTGTTATCGAATGGACTTAAAGCCAGATCGTCACATTGGCCGCTCTTCTCTCTGAAACGGTTGCACTTATCGTATGGAAAGCTATGTCGCGTGCTCCGGTATGCCGAAACACTAAAAGCACCATAGTATAACACAGGAGAAGCTTCTAAGTTGAAGTAATAGCCAGTAAGAAATAGTACAATTCAAGTTTTAGTTGTCGATTATTCACATTTTAGCCGGATTTGGTGGCTTGGACATGACCTAGGACCTTACGATTTTGCATGAAAGGAGGACTAGCAGCCGCGTTGCACGGGAGAATGTGAAAAGTGTTCATATGTAGTAAAAACCTGAGAAATCCGTCCGTTTTCGTCATTTGTTATCGAATCGATTTAAAGCCAGATCGTCACATTGGTCGCTCTACTCTCTGAAACGGTTACATTTATCGTCTGTAAAGCTATGTCGCGTGCTGCGGTATGCGGAGACACTAAAAGCACCATAGAAGAACACAGAAGTAGCTTGTAAGTTGAAGTAATAGCCAGTAAGAAGTAATAGAATTCAAGTTTTAGTTGTCGATTATTCACATTTTAGCCGGCTTTGGTGGCTTGGACATGACCTAGGACCTTAAGATTTTGCATGAAAGGAGGACTAGCAGCGGCGTTGCACGGGAGAATGTGAAAAGTGTTCATATGTAGTAAAAACCTGAGAAATCCGTCCGTTTTCGTCATTTGTTTTCGAATCGACTTAAAGCCAGATCGTCACATTGACCGCTCTTCTCTCTGAAACGGTTACATTTATCGTCTACAACGCTATGTCGCGTGCTGCGTTATGCGGAAACACTAAAAGCACTATAGTAGAACACAGAAGAAGCACCTATGTTGAAGTAATAGCCAGTAAGAAGTAGTACAATTGAAGTTTTAGTTGTCGGTTATTCACTTTTTAGCCAGCTTTGGTGGCTTGGATATGAGGTGGAACCATAAGATTTTGCATGGAAAGAAGACTAGCAGCAGCGTTGCACGGGAGAATGTGAAAAGTGTTCATATGTAGTAAAAACCTGAGAAATCCGTCCGTTTTCGTCATTTGTTATCGAATCGACTTAAAGCCAGATCGTCACATTGGCCGCTCTCCTCTCTGAAACGGTTACATTTATCGTCTGCAAAGCTATGTCGCGTACTGCAGTATGCGGAAACACTAAAAGCACCGTAGTAGAACACAGAAGAAGCTTCTAAATTGAAGTAATAGAAAGTAAGAAGTAGTACAATTGAAGTTTTAGTTGTCGATTATTCACTTTTTAGCCGGCTTTGGTGGCTATGGCATGACCTAGGACCATAAGATTTTGCATGAAAGGAGGACTAGCAGCCGCGTTGCACGGGAGAAAGTGAAACGTGTTCATATGTAGTAAAAACCTGAGGAATCCGTCCGTTTTCGTCATTTGTTATCGAATCGGCTTAAAGCCAGATCGTCACATTGGCCGCTTTTCTCTCTGAGACGGTTACATTTATCGTCTGCAAAGCTATGTCGCGTGCTGCGGTATGCGGAGACACTAAAAGCACCATAGTAGAACACAGAAGAAGCTTCTAAGTTGAAGTAATAGCCAGTAAGAAGTAGTGCAATTCAAGTTTTAGTTGTCGATTATTCACGTTTTAGCCGGCTTTGGTATCTTTTACATGAACTAGGACCGTAAGATTTTGCATGAAAGGAGGTCTAGTAGCCGCGTTGCATGGGAGAACGTGAAAAGTGTTCATATGTAGTAAAAACCTGAGAAATCCGTCCGTTTTAGTCATTTGTTATCGAATCGACTTAAATCCAGATCGTTACATTGGCCGCATTTCTCTCTGAGACGGTTACATTTATCGTCTGCAAAGCTATGTCGCGTGCTGCGGTATGCGGAGACACTAAAAGCACCATAGTAGAACACAGAAGAAGCTTTATGTTGAAGTAATAGATAGTAAGAAGTAGTACAATTGAAGTTTTAGTTGTCGATTATTCACCTTTTAGCCGGCTTTGGTGGCTTGGACATGACCTAGGACCTTAAGATTTTGCATGAAAGGTCGACTAGCAGCCGCGTTGCACAGGAGAATGTGAAAAGTGTTCATATGTAGTAAAAACCTGAGATATCCGTCTGTTTTCGTCATTTGTTATCGAATCGACTTAAAGCCAGATCGTCACATTGGACCCTCTTCTCTCTGAAACGGTTACATTTATCGTCTACAAAGCTATGTCGCGTGCTGCGTTATGCGGAAACACTAAAAACACTATAGTAGAACACAGAAGAAGCACCTATGTTGAAGTAATAGCCAGTAAGAAGTAGTACAATTCATGTTTTAGTTGTCGATTATTCACTTTTTAGCCGGCTTTGGTGGCTATGACATGACCTAGGACCATAAGATTTTGCATGAAAGGAGGACTAACAGCCGCGTTGCACGGGAGAATTTGAAAAGTGTTCATATGTAGTAAAAACCTGAGAAATCCGTCCGTTTTCGTGATTTGTTATCGAATCGACTTAAAGCCAGATCGTCACATTGGCCGCTTTTCTCTCTGAGACGGTTACATTTATCGTCTGCAAAGCTATGTCGCGTGCTGCGGTATGCGGAGACACTAAAAGCACTATAGTAGAACACAGAAGAAGCTTTTAAGTTGAAGTAATAGCCAGTAAGAAATAGTACAATTCAAGTTTTAGTTGTCGATTATTCACATTTTAGCCGGCTTTGGTAGCTTGGACATGACCTAGGACCTTAAGATTTTGCATGAAAGGAGGACTAGCAGCCGCGTTGCACGGGAGAATGTGAAAAGTGTTCATATGTAGTAAAAACCTGAGAAATCCGTCCGTTTTCGTCATTTGTTATCGAATCGAATTAAAGCCAGATCGTCACATTGGCCGCTCTACTCTCTGAAACGGTTACATTTATCGTCTGCAAAGCTATGTCGCGTGCTGCGGTATGCGGAAAAACTAAAAGCACCATAGTAGAAAACAGAAGAAGCTTCTATGTTGAAGTAATAGCCAGTAAGAAATAGTACAATTCAAGTTTTAGTTGTCGATTATTCACTTTTTAGCCGGCTTTGGTGGCTTGGACATCACCTAGAACGTAAGATTTAGCATGAAAGGAGAACTAGCAGCCGCGTTGCACGGGAGAATGTGAAAAGTGTTCATATGTAGTAAACACCTGAGAAATCCGTCCGTTTTCGTCATTTGTTATCGAATCGACTTAAGGCCAGATCGTCACATTGGCCGCTCTTCTCTCTGAAACGGTTACACTTATCGTCTGCAAAGCTATGTCGGGTGCTGCGGTATGCCGAAACACTAAAAGCACCATAGTAGAACACAGAAGAAGCTTCTAAGTTGAAGTAATAGCCAGTAAGAAATAGTAAAATTCAAGTTTTAGTTGTCGATAAATCACTTTTTAGCCGGCTTTGGTGGCTTGGACATGACCTAGGACCTTAAGATTTTGCATGAAAGGAGGACTAGCAGCCGCGTTGCATGGGAGAATGTGAAAAGTGTTCATATGTAGTAAAAACCTGAGATATCCGTCCGTTTTCGTCATTTGTTATCGAATCGACTTAAAGCCAGATCGTCACATTCGCCGCCTTTCTCTCTGAGAAGGTTACATTTATTGTCTGCAAAGCTATGTCGCGTGCTGCGGTATGCGGAGACACTAAAAGCACCATAGAAGAACACAGAAGATGCTTCTAAGTTGAAGTAATAGCCAGTAAGAAGTAGTAAAATTCAAGTTTTAGTTGTCGACTATTCACTTTTTAGCCGGCTTTGGTGGCTTGGACATCACCTAGGACGTTAAGATTATGCATGAAAGGAGGACTGGCAGCCGCGTTGCACGGGAGGATGTGAATAGTGTTCATATGTGGTAAAAACCTGATAAATGCGTCCGTTTTCGTCATTTGTTATCGAATCGACTTAAAGCCAGATCGTCACATAGGCCGCTTTCCTCTCTGAGACGGTTACATTTATCGTCTTTAACGCTATGTCGCGTGCTGCGGTATGCGGAGACAATAAAAGCACCATAGTAGAACACAGAACATGCTTCTAAGTTGAAGCAATAGCCAGTAAGAAGTAGTACAATTTAAGTTTTAGGTATTGATTATTCACTTTTTAGCCGGCTTTGGTGGCTTGGACATGACCTAGGTCCTTAAGATTTTGCATGAAAGGAAGACTAGAAGCCGCGTTGCTTGGGAGAATGTGAAAAGTGTTCATATGTAGTAAAAACCTGAGAAATCCGTCCGGTTTCGTCTTTGTTATTGAATCGACTTAAAGCCAGATCGTCACATTGGTCGCTCTTCTCTCTGAGACGGTTACATTTATCGTCTGCAAAGCTATGTCGCGCGCTGCGGTATCCTGAGACACTAAAAGCACGATAGTAGAACACAGAAGATGCTTCTAAGTTGAAGTAAAAGCCAGTAAGAAGTAGTTCAATTCAAGTTTTAGTTGTCGATTATTCACTCTTTAGCCGGCTTTGGTGGCTTGGACATGACCTAGGACCTTAAGATTCTGCATGAAAGGAGGACTTACAGCCGCGCTGCACGGGAGAATGTGAAAAGTGTTCATATGTAGTAAAAACCTGAGAAATCCGTAGGTTTTCGTCATTTGTTATCGAATCGACTTAAAGCCAGATCGTCACATTGGCCGCTCTTCTCTCTGAAACGGTTACATTTATCGTCTACAAAGCTATGTCGCGTGCTGCGGTATGCCGAAACACTAAAAGCACCATAGTAGAACACAGAAGAAGCTTCTAAGTTGAAGTAATAGCCAGTAAGAAATAGTACAATTCAAGTTTTAGTTGTCGATTATCACATTTTAGCCGGCTTTGGTGGCTTGGACATGACCTAGGACCTTAAGATTTTGCATGAAAGGAGGACTAGCAGCCGCGTTGCATGGGAGAATGTGAAAAGTGTTCATATGTAGTAAAAACCTGAGAAATCCGTCCGTTTTCGTCATTTGTTATCGAATCGACTTAAAGCCAGATCGTCACATTGGCCGCTTTTCTCTCTGAGACGGTTACATTTATCGTCTGCAAAGCTATGTCCCGTGCTGCGGTATGCGGAGACACTAAAAGCACCATAGCAGAACACTGAAGAAGCTTCTAAGTCGAAGCAATAGCCAGTAAGAAGTAGTACAATTCAAGTTTTAGTTGTCGATTATTTACTTTTTAGCCGGCTTTGGTGGCTTGGACATGCGGTGGAACCTTAAGATTTTGCATGAAAGGAAGACTAGCAGCCGCGTTGCACGGGAGAATGTGAAAAGTGTTCATATGTAGTAAAAACCTGAGAAATCCGTCCGTTTTCGTCATTTGTTATCGAATCGACTTAAAGCCAGATCGTCACATTGGCCGCTCTTCTCTCTGAAACGGTTGCACTTATCGTCTGCAAAGCTATGTCGCGTTCAGCGGTATGCCGATACACTAAAAGCACCATAGTAGAACACAGAAGAAGCTTCTAAGTTGAAGTAATAGCCAGTAAGAAATAGAACAATTCAAGTTTTAGTTGTCGATTATTCACATTTTAGCCGGCTTTGGTGGCTTGGACATGACCTAGGACCTTAAGATTTTGCATGAAAGGAGGACTAGCAGCCGCGTTGCACGGGAGAATGTGAAAAGTGTTCATATGTAGTAAAAACCTGAGAAATCCGTCCGTTTTCGTCATTTGTTATCGAATCGAATTAAAGCCAGATCGTCACATTGGCCGCTCTACTCTCTGAAACGGTTACATTTATCGTCTGCAAAGCTATGTCGCGAGCTGCGGTATGCGGAAAAACTAAAAGCACCATAGTAGAACACAGAAGAAGCTTCTATGTTGAAGTAATAGCCAGTTAGAAGTAGTACAATTGAAGTTTTATTTGTCGATTATTCACTATTTAGCCGGCTTTAGTGGCTGGGACATGACCTGGGACCATAAGATTTTGCATGAAAGGAGGACTAACAGCCGCGTTGCACGGGAGAATGTGAAAAGTGTTCATATGGAGTAAAAACCTGAGAAATCCGTCCGTTTTCTTGATTTGTTATCGAATCGACTTAAAGCCAGATCGTCACATTGGCCGCTTTTCTCTCTGAGACGGTTACATTTATCGTCTGCAAAGCTATGTCGCGTGCTGCGGTATGCGGAGACACTAAAAGCACCATAGTAGAACACTGAAGAAGCTTCTAAGTTGAAGTAATAGCCAGTAAGAAGTAGTACAATTCAAGTTTTAGTTGTCGATTATTCACTTTTTAGCCGGCTTTGGTGGCTTGGACATGACCTAGGACCTTAAGAATTTGCATGAAAGGAGTAGTTTCAGCCGCGTTGCACGGGAGAATGTGAAATGTGTTCATATGTAGTAAAAACCTGAGAAATCCGTCCGTTTTCGTCATTTGTTATCGAATCGAGTTAAAGCCAGATCGTCACAGTGGCCGCTCTTCTCTCTGAAACGGTTACATTTATCGTCTACAAAGCTATGTCGCGTGCTGCGGTAAGCGGAAACACTAAAAGCACCATAGTAGAACACAGAAGAAGCATCTATGTTGACGTAACAGCCAGTAAGAAGTAGTACTATTCAAGTTTTAGTTGTCGATTATTCACTTTTTAGCCGGCTTTGGTGGCTTGGACATGAGGTGGAACCTTAAGATGTTGCATCAAAGGAGAACTAGCAGCCGCGTTGCACGGGAGAATGTGAAAAGTGTTCATATGTAGTAAAAACCTGAGAAAACCGTCCGTTTTCGTCATTTGTTATCGAATCGACTTAAAGCCAGATCGTCACATTGGCCGCTTTTCTCTCTGAGACGGTCACATTTATCGTCTGCAAAGCTATGTCGCGTGCTGCGGTATGCGGAGACACTAAAAGTACCATATTAGAACACAGAAGAAGCTTCTAAGTTGAAGTAATAGCCAGTAAGAAATAGTAAAATTCAAGTTTTAGTTGTCGATAAATCACTTTTTAGCCGGCTTTGGTGGCTTGGACATGACCTAGGACATTAAGATTTTGCATGAAAGGAGGACTAGCAGCCGCGTTGCATGGGAGAATGTGAAAAGTGTTCATATGTAGTAAAAACATGAGAAATCCGTCCGTTTTCGTCATTTGTTATCGAATCGACTTAAAGCCAGATCGACACATTGGCCGCCTTTCTCTCTGAGAAGGTTACATTTATTGTCTGCAAAGCTATGTCGCGTGCTGCGGTATGCGGAGACACTAAAAGCACCATAGAAGAACACAGAAGATGCTTCTAAGTTGAAGTAATAGCCAGTAAGAAGTAGTAAAATTCAAGTTTTAGTTGTCGACTATTCACTTTTTAGCCGGTTTTGTGGCTTGGACATCACCTAGGACGTTAAGATTATGCATGAAAGGAGGACTGGCAGCCGCGTTGCACGGGAGGATGTGAATAGTGTTCATATGTGGTAAAAACCTGATAAATGCGTCCGTTTTCGTCATTTGTTATCGAATCGACTTAAAGCCAGATCGTCACATTGGCCGCTTTACTCTCTGAGACGGTTACATTTATCGTCTTTAACGCTATGTCGCGTGCTGCGGTATGCGGAGACAATAAAAGCACCATAGTAGAACACAGAACATGCTTCTAAGTTGAAGCAATAGCCAGTAAGAAGTAGTACAATTTAAGTTTTAGGTATTGATTATTCACTTTTTAGCCGGCTTTTGTGGCTTGGACATGACCTAGGTCCTTAAGATTTTGCATGAAAGGAAGACTAGAAGCCACGTTGCTTGGGAGAATGTGAAAAGTGTTCATATGTAGTAAAAACCTGAGAAATCCGTCCGGTTTCGTCTTTGTTATTGAATCGACTTAAAGCCAGATCGTCACATTGGTCGCTCTTCTCTCTGAGACGGTTACATTTATCGTCTGCAAAGCTATGTCGCGCGCTGCGGTATCCGGAGACACTAAAAGCACGATAGTAGAACACAGAAGATGCTTCTAAGTTGAAGTAAAAGCCAGTAAGAAGTAGTTCAATTCAAGTTTTAGTTGTCGATTATTCACTCTTTAGCCGGCTTTGGTGGCTTGGACATGACCTAGGACCTTAAGATTTTGCATGAAAGGAGGACTAGCAGCCGCGCTGCACGGGAGAATGTGAAAAGTGTTCATATGTAGTAAAAACTTGAGAAATCCGTAGGTTTTCGTCATTTGTTATCGAATCGACTTAAAGCCAGATCGTCACATTGGCCGCTCTTCTCTCTGAAACGGTTACATTTATCGTCTACAAAGCTATGTCGCGTGCTGCGGTATGCCGAAACACTAAAAGCACCATAGTAGAACACAGAAGAAGCTTCTCAGTTGAAGTAATAGCCAGTAAGAAATAGTACAATTCAAGTTTTAGTTGTCGATTATCACATTTTAGCCGGCTTTGGTGGCTTGGACATGACCTAGGACCTTAAGATTTTGCATGAAAGGAGGACTAGCAGCCGCGTTGCATGGGAGAATGTGAAAAGTGTTCATATGTAGTAAAAACCTGAGAAATCCGTCCGTTTTCGTCATTTGTTATCGAATCGACATAAAGCCAGATCGTCACATTGGCCGCTTTTCTCTCTGAGACGGTTACATTTATCGTCTGCAAAGCTATGTCGCGTGCTGCGGTATGCGGAGACACTAAAAGCACCATAGTAGAACACTGAAGAAGCTTCTAAGTTGAAGCAATAGCCAGTAAGAAGTAGTACAATTCAAGTTTTAGTTGCCGATTTTTCACTTTTTAGCCGGCTTTGGTGGCTTGGACATCACCTAGGACGTTAAGATTTAGCATGAAAGGAGAACTAGCAGCCGCGTTGCACGGGAGAATGTGAAAAGTGTTCATATGTAGTAAAAACCTGAGAAATCCGTCCGTTTTCGTCATTTGTTATCGAATCGACTTAAGGCCAGATCGTCACATTGGCCGCTCTTCTCTCTGAAACGGTTACATTTATCGTCTGCAAAGCTATGTCGGGTGCTGCGGTATGCCGAAACACTAAAAGCACCATAGTAGAACACAGAAGAAGCTTCTAAGTTGAAGTAATAGCCAGTAAGAAGTAGTACAATTCAAGTTTTAGTTGTCTATTATTCACATTTTAGCCGGCTTTGGTGGCTTGGACATGACCTAGGACCTTAAGAATTTGCATGAAAGGAGTAGTTTCAGCCGCGTTGCACGGGAGAACGTGAAATGTGTACATATGTAGTAAAAACCTGAGAAATCGGTCCGTTTTCGTCATTTGTTATCGAATCGAGTTAAAGCCAGATCGTCACAGTGGCCGCTCTTCTCTCTGAAACGGTTACATTTATCGTCTACAAAGCTATGTCGCGTGCTGCGGTATGCGGAAACACTAAAAGCACCATAGTAGAACACAGAAGAAGCATCTATGTTGACGTAACAGCCAGTAAGAAGTAGTACTATTCAAGTTTTAGTTGTCGATTATTCACTTTTTAGCCGGCTTTGGTGGCTTGGACATGAGGTGGAACCTTAAGATGTTGCATCAAAGGAGAACTAGCAGCCGCGTTGCACGGGAGAATGTGAAAAGTGTTCATATGTAGTAAAAACCTAAGTAATCTGTCCGTTTTCGTCATTTGTTATCGAATCGACTTAAGGCCAGATCGTCACATTGGCCGCTTTTCTCTCTGAGACGGTCACATTTATCGTCTGCAAAGCTATGTCGCGTGCTGCGGTATGCGGAGACACTAAAAGTACCATATTAGAACACAGAAGAAACTTCTAAGTTGAAGTAATAGCCAGTAAGAAATAGTAAAATTCAAGTTTTAGTTGTCGATAAATCACTTTTTAGCCGGCTTTGGTGGCTTGGACATGACCTAGGACCTTAAGATTTTGCATGAAAGGAGGACTAGCAGCCGGGTTGCATGGGAGAATGTGAAAAGTGTTCATATGTAGTAAAAACCTGAGAAATCCGTCCGTTTTCGTCATTTGTTATCGAATCGACTTAAAGCCAGATCGTCACATTGGCCGCCTTTCTCGCTGAGAAGTTTACATTTATTGTCTGCAAAGCTATGTCGCGTGCTGCGGTATGCGGAGACACTAAAAGCACCATAGAAGAACACAGAAGATGCTTCTAAGTTGAAGTAATAGCCAGTAAGAAGTAGTAAAATTCAAGTTTTAGTTGTCGACTATTCACTTTTTACCCGGCTTTGGTGGCTTGGAAATCACCTTGGACGTTAAGATTATGCATGAAAGGAGGACTGGCAGCCGCGTTGCACGGGAGGATGTGAATAGTGTTCATATGTGGTAAAAACCTGATAAATGCGTCCGTTTTCGTCATTTGTTATCGAATCGACTTAAAGCCAGATCGTCACATTGGCCGCTTTTCTCTCTGAGACGGTTACATTTATCGTCTTTAACGCTATGTCGCGTGCTGCGGTATGCGGAGACAATAAAAGCACCATAGTAGAACACAGACCATGCTTCTAAGTTGAAGCAATAGCCAGTAAGAAGTAGTACAATTTAAGTTTTAGGTATTGATTATTCACTTTTTAGCCGGCTTTGGTGGCTTGGACATGACCTAGGTCCTTAAGATTTTGCATGAAAGGAAGACTAGAAGCCGCGTTGCTTGGGAGAATGTGAGAAGTGTTCATATGTAGTAAAAACCTGAGAAATCCGACCGGTTTCGTCTTTGTTATTGAATCGACTTAAAGCCAGATCGTCACATTGGTCGCTCTTCTCTCTGAGACGGTTACATTTATCGTCTGCAAAGCTATGTCGCGTGCTGCGGTATCCGGAGACACTAAAAGCACGATAGTAGAACACAGAAGATGGTTCTAAGTTGAAGCCAGTAAGAAGTAGTTCAATTCAAGTTTTAGTTGTCGATTATTCACTCTTTAGCCGGCTTTGGTTGCTTGGACATGACCTAGGACCTTAAGATTTTGCATGAAAGGAGGACTAGCAGCCGCGCTGCACGGGAGAATGTGAAAAGTGTTCATATGTAGTAAAAACCTGAGAAATCCGTAGGTTTTCGTCATTTGTTATCGAATCGACTTAAAGAGAGATCGTCACATTGGCCGCTCTTCTCTCTGAAACGGTTACATTTATCGTCTACAAAGCTATGTCGCGTGCTGCGGTATGCCGAAACACTAAAAGCACCATAGTAGAACACAGAAGAAGCTTCTAAGTTGAAGTAATAGCCAGTAAGAAATAGTACAATTCAAGTTTTAGTTGTCGATTATCACATTTTAGCCGGCTTTGGTGGCTTGGACATGACCTAGGACCTTAAGATTTTGCATGAAAGGAGGACTAGCAGCCGCGTTGCATGGGAGAATGTGAAAAGTGTTCATATGTTGTAAAAACCTGAGAAATCCGTCCGTTTTCGTCATTTGTTATCGAATCGACTTAAAGCCAGATCGTCACATTGGCCGCTTTTCTCTCTGAGACGGTTACATTTATCGTCTGCAAAGCTATGTCGCGTGCTGCGGTATGCGGAGACACTAAAAGCACCATAGTAGAACACTGAAGAAGCTTCTAAGTTGAAGCAATAGCCAGTAAGAAGTAGTACAATTCAAGTTTTAGTTGTCGATTTTTCACTTTTTAGCCGGCTTTGGTGGCTTGGACATCACCTAGGACGTTAAGATTTAGCATGAAAGGAGAACTAGCAGCCGCGTTGCACGGGAGAATGTGAAAAGTGTTCATATGTAGTAAAAACCTGAGAAATGCGTCCGTTTTCGTCATTTGTTAACGAATCGACTTAAGGCCAGATCGTCACATTGGCCGCTCTTCTCTCTGAAACGGTTACACTTATCGTCTGCAAAGCTATGTCGGGTGCTGCGGTATGCCGAAACACTAAAAGCACCATAGTAGAACACAGAAGAAGCTTCTAAGTTGAAGTAATAGCTAGTAAGAAGTAGTACAATTCAAGTTTTAGTTGTCTATTATTCACATTTTAGCCGGCTTTGGTGGCTTGGACATCACATAGGACGTTAAGATTATGCATGAAAGGAGGACTGGCAGCCGCGTTGCACGGGAGGATGTGAATAGTGTTCATATGTGGTAAAAACCTGATAAATGCGTCCGTTTTCGTCATTTGTTATCGAATCGACTTAAAGCCAGATCGTCACATTGGCCGCTTTACTCTCTGAGACGGTTACATTTATCGTCTTTAACGCTATGTCGCGTGCGTCGGTATGCGGAGACAATAAAAGCACCATAGTAGAACACAGAACATCCTTCTAAGTCGAAGCAATAGCCAGTAAGAAGTAGTACAATTTAAGTTTTAGGTATTGATTATTCACTTTTTAGCCGGCTTTGGTGGCTTGGACATGACCTAGGTCCTTAAGATTTTGCATGAAAGGAAGACTAGAAGCCGCGTTGCTTGGGAGAATGTGAAAAGTGTTCATATGTAGTAAAAACCTGAGAAATCCGTCCGGTTTCGTCTTTGTTATTGAATCGACTTAAAGCCAGATCGTCACATTGGTCGCTCTTCTCTCTGAGACGGTTACATTTATCGTCTGCAAAGCTATGTCGCGTGCTGCGGTATCCGGAGACACTAAAAGCACGATAGTAGAACACAGAAGATGCTTCTAAGTTGAAGTAAAAGCCAGTAAGAAGTAGTTCACTTCAAGTTTTAGTTGTCGATTATTCACTCTTTAGCCGGCTTTGGTGGCTTGGACATGACCTAGGACCTTAAGATTTTGCATGAAAGGAGGACTACCAGCCGCGCTGCACGGGAGAATGTGAAAAGTGTTCATATGTAGTAAAAACCTGAGAAATCCGTAGGTTTTCGTCATTTGTTATCGAATCGACAAAGCCAGATCGTCACATTGGCCGCTCTTCTCTCTGAAACGGTTACATTTATCGTCTACAAAGCTATGTCGCGTGCTGCGGTATGCCGAAACACTAAAAGCACCATAGTAGAACACAGAAGAAGCTTCTAAGTTGAAGTAATAGCCAGTAAGAAATAGTACAATTCAAGTTTTAGTTGTCGATTATCACGTTTTAGCCGGCTTTGGTGGCTTGGACATGACCTAGGACCTTAAGATTTTGCATGAAAGTAGGACTAGCAGCCGCGTTGCATGGGAGAATGTGAAAAGTGTTCATATGTAGTAAAAACCTGAGAAATCCGTCCGTTTTCGTCATTTGTTATCGAATCGACTTAAAGCCAGATCGTCACATTGGCCGATTTTCCCTCTGAGACGGTTACATTTATCGTCTGCAAAGATACGTCGCGTGCTGCGGTGTGCGGAGACACTAAAAGCACCATAGTAGAACACAGAAGAAACTTCTAAGTTGAAGTAATAGCCAGTAAGAATTAGTATAATTCAAGATTTAGTTGTCGATTATTCACTTTTTAGCCGGCTTTGGTGGCTTGGACATGACCTAGGACCTTAAGATTTTGCATGAAAGGAGGAATAGCAACCGCGTTGCACGGGAAAATGTGAAATGTGTTCATATGTAGTAAAAACCTGAGAAATCCGTCCGTTTTCGTCATTTGATATCGAATCGACTTAATGCCAGATCGTCACATTGGCCGCTTTTCTCTCTGAGAAGGTTACATATACTGTCTGCAAAGCTATGTCGCGTGCTGCGGTATGCGGAGACACTAAAAGCGCCATAGTAGAACACAGAAGAAGCTTCTATATTGAAGTAATGGCCAGTAAGAAGCAGGACAATTCAAGTTTTAGTTGTCTATTATTCACATTTTAGCCGGATTTGGTGGTTTGGACATGACCTAGGACATTAAGAATTTGCATGAAAGGAGTAGTTTCAGCCGCGTTGCACGGGAGAATGTGAAATGTGTTCATATGTAGTAAAAACCTGAGAAATCCGTCCGTTTTCGTCATTTGTTATCGAATCGACTCAAAGCCAGATCGTCACATTGGCCGCCTTTCACTCTGAGAAGGTTACATTTATTGTCTGCAAAGCTATGTCGCGTGCTGCGGTATGCGGAGACACTAAAAGCACCATAGAAGATCACAGAAGATGCTTCTAAGTTGAAGTAATAGCCAGTAAGAAGTAGTACAATTGAAGTTTTGAGTTGTCAATTATTCACTTTTTAGCCGCCTTTGTTGGCTTGAACATGCCCTAGGACCTTAAGATTTTGCATGAAAGGAGGACTAGCAGCCGCGTTGCATGGGAGAATGTGAAAAGGGTTCATATGTAGTAAAAACCTGAGAAATCCGTCCGTTTTCGTCATTTGTTATCGAATCGACTTAAAGTCAGATCGTCACATTGGCCGCTCTTCTCTCTGAAACGGTTACATTTATCGTCTACAAAGCTATGTCGCGTGCTGCGGTATGCGGAAACACTAAAAGCACCATAGTAGAACACAGAAGAAGCTTTTATGTTGAAGTAACAGCCAGTAAGAAGTAGTACAAATGAAGTTTTGGATGTCGATTATTCACTTTTTAGCCGGCTTTGGTGGCTTGGACATGACCTAGGACCTTAAGATTTTGCATGAAGGGAGGACTAGCAGCCACGTTGCATGTGAGAATGTGAAAAGTGTTCATATGTAGTAAAAACCTGAGAAATCCGACCGGTTTCGTCTTTGTTATTGAATCGACTTAAAGCCAGATCGTCACATTGGTCGCTCTTCTCTCTGAGACGGTTACATTTATCGTCTGCAAAGCTATGTCGCGTGCTGCGGTATCCGGAGACACTAAAAGCACGATAGTAGAACACAGAAGATGGTTCTAAGTTGAAGCCAGTAAGAAGTAGTTCAATTCAAGTTTTAGTTGTCGATTATTCACTCTTTAGCCGGCTTTGGTTGCTTGGACATGACCTAGGACCTTAAGATTTTGCATGAAAGGAGGACTAGCAGCCGCGCTGCACGGGAAGATGTGAAAAGTGTTCATATGTAGTAAAAACCTGAGAAATCCGTAGGTTTTCGTCATTTGTTATCGAATCGACTTAAAGAGAGATCGTCACATTGGCCGCTCTTCTCTCTGAAACGGTTACATTTATCGTCTACAAAGCTATGTCGCGTGCTGCGGTATGCCGAAACACTAAAAGCACCATAGTAGAACACAGAAGAAGCTTCTAAGTTGAAGTAATAGCCAGTAAGAAATAGTACAATTCAAGTTTTAGTTGTCGATTATCACATTTTAGCCGGCTTTGGTGGCTTGGACATGACCTAGGACCTTAAGATTTTGCATGAAAGGAGGACTAGCAGCCGCGTTGCATGGGAGAATGTGAAAAGTGTTCATATGTTGTAAAAACCTGAGAAATCCGTCCGTTTTCGTCATTTGTTATCGAATCGACTTAAAGCCAGATCGTCATATTGGCCGCTTTTCTCTCTGAGACGGTTACATTTATCGTCTGCAAAGCTATGTCGCGTGCTGCGGTATGCGGAGACACTAAAAGCACCATAGTAGAACACTGAAGAAGCTTCTAAGTTGAAGCAATAGCCAGTAAGAAGTAGTACAATTCAAGTTTTAGTTGTCGATTTTTCACTTTTTAGCCGGCTTTGGTGGCTTGGACATCACCTAGGACGTTAAGATTTAGCATGAAAGGAGAACTAGCAGCCGCGTTGCACGGGAGAATGTGAAAAGTGTTCATATGTAGTAAAAACCTGAGAAATGCGTCCGTTTTCGTCATTTGTTATCGAATCGACTTAAGGCCAGATCGTCACATTGGCCGCTCTTCTCTCTGAAACGGTTACACTTATCGTCTGCAAAGCTATGTCGGGTGCTGCGGTATGCCGAAACACTAAAAGCACCATAGTAGAACACAGAAGAAGCTTCTAAGTTGAAGTAATAGCTAGTAAGAAGTAGTACAATTCAAGTTTTAGTTGTCTATTATTCACATTTTAGCCGGCTTTGGTGGCTTGGACATGACCTAGGACCTTAAGAATTTGCATGAAAGGTGTAGTTTCAGCGGCGTTGCACGGGAGAATGTGAAATGTGTTCATATGTAGTAAAAACCTAAGTAATCTGTCCGTTTTCGTCATTTGTTATCGAATCGACCTAAAGCCAGATCGTCACATTGGCCGCTTTTCTCTCTGAGACGGTCACATTTATCGTCTGCAAAGCTATGTCGCGTGCTGCGGTATGCGGAGACACTAAAAGTACCATATTAGAAAACAGAAGAAGCTTCTAAGTTGAAGTAATAGCCACTAAGAAATAGTAAAATTCAAGTTTTAGTTGTCGATAAATCACTTTTTAGCCGGCTTTGGTGGCTTCGACATGACCTAGGACCTTAAGATTTTGCATGAAGGGAGGACTAGTAGCCGCGTTGCATGGGAGAATGTGAAAAGTGTTCATATGTAGTAAAAACCTGAGAAATCCGTCCGTTTTCGTCATTTGTTATCGAATCGACTTAAAGCCAGATCGTCCCATTGGCCGCCTTTCTCTCTGAGAAGGTTACATTTATTGTCTGCAAAGCTATGTCGCGTGCTGCGGTATGCGGAGACACTAAAAGCACCATAGAAGAACACAGAAGATGCTTCTAAGTTGAAGTAATAGCCAGTAAGAAGTAGTAAAATTCAAGTTTTAGTTGTCGACTATTCACTTTTTAGCCGGCTTTGGTGGCTTGGACATCACATAGGACGTTAAGATTATGCATGAAAGGAGGACTGGCAGCCGCGTTGCACGGGAGGATGTGAATAGTGTTCATATGTGGTAAAAACCTGATAAATGCGTCCGTTTTCGTCATTTGTTATCGAATCGACTTAAAGCCAGATCGTCACATTGGCCGCTTTACTCTCTGAGACGGTTACATTTATCGTCTTTAACGCTATGTCGCGTGCTGCGGTATGCGGAGACAATAAAAGCACCATAGTAGAACACAGAACATCCTTCTAAGTCGAAGCAATAGCCAGTAAGAAGTAGTACAATTTAAGTTTTAGGTATTGATTATTCACTTTTTAGCCGGCTTTGGTGGCTTGGACATGACCTAGGTCCTTAAGATTTTGCATGAAAGGAAGACTAGAAGCCGCGTTGCTTGGGAGAATGTGAAAAGTGTTCATATGTAGTAAAAACCTGAGAAATCCGTCCGGTTTCGTCTTTGTTATTGAATCGACTTAAAGCCAGATCGTCACATTGGTCGCTCTTCTCTCTGAGACGGTTACATTTATCGTCTGCAAAGCTATGTCGCGTGCTGCGGTATTCGGAGACACTAAAAGCACGATAGTAGAACACAGAAGATGCTTCTAAGTTGAAGTAAAAGCCAGTAAGAAGTAGTTCACTTCAAGTTTTAGTTGTCGATTATTCACTCTTTAGCCGGCTTTGGTGGCTTGGACATGACCTAGGACCTTAAGATTTTGCATGAAAGGAGGACTACCAGCCGCGCTGCACGGGAGAATGTGAAAAGTGTTCATATGTAGTAAAAACCTGAGAAATCCGTAGGTTTTCGTCATTTGTTATCGAATCGACAAAGCCAGATCGTCACATTGGCCGCTCTTCTCTCTGAAACGGTTACATTTATCGTCTACAAAGCTATGTCGCGTGCTGCGGTATGCCGAAACACTAAAAGCACCATAGTAGAACACAGAAGAAGCTTCTAAGTTGAAGTAATAGCCAGTAAGAAATAG
Organism: Schistocerca gregaria; assembly: GCF_023897955.1. NCBI lineage: Eukaryota > Metazoa > Arthropoda > Insecta > Orthoptera > Acrididae > Schistocerca > Schistocerca gregaria. Next base: position 918,799 of record NW_026061759.1, read on the forward strand.
TACAATTCAAGTTTTAGTTGTCGATTATCACGTTTTAGCCGGCTTTGGTGGCTTGGACATGACCTAGGACCTTAAGATTTTGCATGAAAGTAGGACTAGCAGCCGCGTTGCATGGGAGAATGTGAAAAGTGTTCATATGTAGTAAAAACCTGAGAAATCCGTCCGTTTTCGTCATTTGTTATCGAATCGACTTAAAGCCAGATCGTCACATTGGCCGATTTTCTCTCTGAGACGGTTACATTTATCGTCTGCAAAGATACGTCGCGTGCTGCGGTGTGCGGAGACACTAAAAGCACCATAGTAGAACACAGAAGAAGCTTCTAAGTTGAAGTAATAGCCAGTAAGAATTAGTATAATTCAAGATTTAGTTGTCGATTATTCACTTTTTAGCCGGCTTTGGTGGCTTGGACATGACCTAGGACCTTAAGATTTTGCATGAAAGGAGGAATAGCAACCGCGTTGCACGGGAAAATGTGAAATGTGTTCATATGTAGTAAAAACCTGAGAAATCCGTCCGTTTTCGTCATTTGATATCGAATCGACTTAATGCCAGATCGTCACATTGGCCGCTTTTCTCTCTGAGAAGGTTACATATACTGTCTGCAAAGCTATGTCGCGTGCTGCGGTATGCGGAGACACTAAAAGCGCCATAGTAGAACACAGAAGAAGCTTCTATATTGAAGTAATAGCCAGTAAGAAGCAGGACAATTCAAGTTTTAGTTGTCTATTATTCACATTTTAGCCGGATTTGGTGGTTTGGACATGACCTAGGACATTAAGAATTTGCATGAAAGGAGTAGTTTCAGCCGCGTTGCACGGGAGAATGTGAAATGTGTTCATATGTAGTAAAAACCTGAGAAATCCGTCCGTTTTCGTCATTTGTTATCGAATCGACTCAAAGCCAGATCGTCACATTGGCCGCCTTTCACTCTGAGAAGGTTACATTTATTGTCTGCAAAGCTATGTCGCGTGCTGCGGTATGCGGAGACACTAAAAGCACCATAGAAGATCACAGAAGATGCTTCTAAGTTGAAGTAATAGCCAGTAAGAAGTAGTACAATTGAAGTTTTGAGTTGTCAATTATTCACTTTTTAGCCGCCTTTGTTGGCTTGAACATGCCCTAGGACCTTAAGATTTTGCATGAAAGGAGGACTAGCAGCCGCGTTGCATGGGAGAATGTGAAAAGGGTTCATATGTAGTAAAAACCTGAGAAATCCGTCCGTTTTCGTCATTTGTTATCGAATCGACTTAAAGTCAGATCGTCACATTGGCCGCTCTTCTCTCTGAAACGGTTACATTTATCGTCTACAAAGCTATGTCGCGTGCTGCGGTATGCGGAAACACTAAAAGCACCATAGTAGAACACAGAAGAAGCTTTTATGTTGAAGTAACAGCCAGTAAGAAGTAGTACAAATGAAGTTTTGGATGTCGATTATTCACTTTTTAGCCGGCTTTGGTGGCTTGGACATGACCTAGGACCTTAAGATTTTGCATGAAAGGAGGACTAGCAGCCACGTTGCATGTGAGAATGTGAAAAGTGTTCATATGTAGTAAAAACCTGAGAAATCCGTCCGTTTTCGTCATTTGTTATCGAATCGACTTAAAGCCAGATCGTCACATTGGCCGCTTTTCTCTCTGAGACGGGTACATTTATCGCCTGCAAAGCTATGTCGCGTGCTGCGGTATGCGGAGACACTAAAAGCACCATAGTAGAACACAGAAGAAGGTTCTAAGTTGAAGTAATAGCCAGTAAGAAGTAGTACTATTCAAGTTTTAGTTGTCGATTATTCACTTTTTAGCCGGCTTTGGTGGCTTGGACATGAGGTGGAACCTTAAGATTTTGCATCAAAGGAGGACTAGCAGCCGCGTTGCACGGGAGAATGTGAAAAGTGTTCATATGTAGTAAAAACATAAGAAATCTGTCCGTTTTCGTCATTTGTTATCGAATCGACTTAAAGCCAGATCGTCACATTGCCCGCTTTTCTCTCTGAGACGGTCACATTTATCGTCTGCAAAGTTATGTCACGTGCTGCGGTATGCGGAGACACTAAAAGCACCATAGAAGAACACAGAAGATGCTTCTAAGTTGAAGTAATAGCCAGTAAGAAGTAGTACTATTCAAGTTTTAGTTGTCGATTATTCACTTTTTAGCCGGCTTTGGTGGCTTGGACATCACCTAGGACGTTAAGATTATGCATGAAAGGAGGACTGGCAGCCGCGTTGCACGGGAGAATGTGAAAAGTGTTCATTTGTGGTAAAAACCTGAGAAATGCGTCCATTTTCATCATTTGTTATCGAATCGACTTAAAGAAAGATCGTCACATTGGCCGCTTTTCTCTCTGAGACGGTTACATTTATCGTCTTTAACGCTATGTCGCGTGCTGCGGTATGCGGAGACACTAAAAGCACCATAGTAGAACACAGAAGAAGCTTCGAAGTTGAAGTAAGAGTCAGTAAGAAGTAGTACAATTCAAGTTTTAGTTATTGATTATTCACTTTTAGCCGCCTTGGTGGCTTGGACATGAGGTGGAACCTTAAGATTTTGCATGAAAGGAGGACTAGCAGCCGCGTTGCACGGGAGAATGTGAAAAGTGTTCATATGTAGTAAAAAAATTGAGAAATCCGTCCGTTTTCGTCATTTGTTATCGAATCGACTTAAAGCCAGATCGTCACATTGGCCGCTTTTCTCTCTGAGACGGTTACATTTATCGTCTTTAACGCTATGTCGCGTGCTGCGGTATGCGGAGACAATAAAAGCACCATAGTAGAACACAGAACATCCTTCTAAGTCGAAGCAATAGCCAGTAAGAAGTAGTACAATTTAAGTTTTAGGTATTGATTATTCACTTTTTAGCCGGCTTTGGTGGCTTGGACATGACCTAGGTCCTTAAGATTTTGCATGAAAGGAAGACTAGAAGCCGCGTTGCTTGGGAGAATGTGAAAAGTGTTCATATGTAGTAAAAACCTGAGAAATCCGTCCGGTTTCGTCTTTGTATTGAATCGACTTAAAGCCAGATCGTCACATTGGTCGCTCTTCTCTCTGAGACGGTTACATTTATCGTCTGCAAAGCTATGTCGCGTGCTGCGGTATCCGGAGACACTAAAAGCACGATAGTAGAACACAGAAGATGCTTCTAAGTTGAAGTAAAAGCCAGTAAGAAGTAGTTCACTTCAAGTTTTAGTTGTCGATTATTCACTCTTTAGCCGTCTTTGGTGGCTTGGACATGACCTAGGACCTTAAGATTTTGCATGAAAGGAGGACTAGCAGCCGCGTTGCATGGGAGAATGTGAAAAGTGTTCATATGTAGTAAAAACCTGAGAAATCCGTCCGTTTTCGTCATTTGTTATCGAATCGACTTAAAGCCAGATCGTCACATTGGCCGATGTTCTCTCTGAGACGGTTAAATTTATCGTCTGCAAAGATACGTCGCGTGCTGCGGTGTGCGGAGACACTAAAAGCACCATAGTAGAACACAGAAGAAGCTTCTAAGTTGAAGTAATAGCCAGTAAGAATTAGTATAATTCAACTTTTAGTTGTCGATTATTCACTTTTTAGCCGGCTTTGGTGGCTTGGACATGACCTAGGACCTTAAGATTTTGCATGAAAGGAGGAATAGCAACCGCGTTGTACGGGAAAATGTGAAATGTGTTCATATGTAGTAAAAACCTGAGAAATCCGTCCGTTTTCGTCATTTGATATCGAATCGACTTAATGCCAGATCGTCACATTGGCCGCTTTTCTCTCTGAGAAGGTTACATATACTGTCTGCAAAGCTATGTCGCGTGCTGCGGTATGCGGAGACACTAAAAGCGCCATAGTAGAACACAGAAGAAGCTTCTAAGTTGAAGTAATAGCCAGTAAGAAGCAGTACAATTCAAGTTTTAGTTGTCTATTATTCACATTTTAGCCGGATTTGGTGGTTTGGACATGACCTAGGACATTAAGAATTTGCATGAAAGGAGTAGTTTCAGCCGCGTTGCACGGGAGAATGTGAAATGTGTTCATATGTAGTAAAAACCTGAGAAATCCGTCCGTTTTCGTCATTTGTTATCGAATCGACTCAAAGCCAGATCGTCACATTGGCCGCCTTTCACTCTGAGAAGGTTACATTTATTGTCTGCAAAGCTATGTCGCGTGCTGCGGTATGCGGAGACACTAAAAGCACCATAGAAGATCACAGAAGATGCTTCTAAGTTGAAGTAATAGCCAGTAAGAAGTAGTACAATTGAAGTTTTGAGTTGTCAATTATTCACTTTTTGCCGCCTTTGTTGGCTTGAACATGCCCTAGGACCTTAAGATTTTGCATGAAAGGAGGACTAGCAGCCGCGTTGCATGGGAGAATGTGAAAAGGGTTCATATGTAGTAAAAACCTGAGAAATCCGTCCGTTTTCGTCATTTGTTATCGAATCGACTTAAAGTCAGATCGTCACATTGGCCGCTCTTCTCTCTGAAACGGTTACATTTATCGTCTACAAAGCTATGTAGCGTGCTGCGGTATGCGGAAACACTAAAAGCACCATAGTAGAACACAGAAGAAGCTTTTATGTTGAAGTAACAGCCAGTAAGAAGTAGTACAAATGAAGTTTTGGATGTCGATTATTCACTTTTTAGCCGGCTTTGGTGGCTTGGACATGACCTAGGACCTTAAGATTTTTCATGAAAGGAGGACTAGCAGCCACGTTGCATGTGAGAATGTGAAAAGTGTTCATATGTAGTAAAAACCTGAGAAATCCGTCCGTTTTCGTCATTTGTTATCGAATCGACTTAAAGCCAGATCGTCACATTGGCCGCTTTTCTCTCTGAGACGGGTACATTTATCGCCTGCAAAGCTATGTCGCGTGCTGCGGTATGCGGAGACACTAAAAGCACCATAGTAGAACACAGAAGAAGGTTCTAAGTTGAAGTAATAGCCAGTAAGAAGTAGTACTATTCAAGTTTTAGTTGTCGATTATTCACTTTTTAGCCGGCTTTGGTGGCTTGGACATGAGGTGGAACCTTAAGATTTTGCATCAAAGGAGGACTAGCAGCCGCGTTGCACGGGCGAATGTGAAAAGTGTTCATATGTAGTAAAAACATAAGAAATCTGTCCGTTTTCGTCATTTGTTATCGAATCGACTTAAAGCCAGATCGTCACATTGCCCGCTTTTCTCTCTGAGACGGTCACATTTATCGTCTGCAAAGCTATGTCACGTGCTGCGGTATGCGGAGACACTAAAAAAAACCATAGAAGAACACAGAAGATGCTTCTAAGTTGAAGTAATAGCCAGTAAGAAGTAGTACAATTCAAGTTTTAGTTGTCGATTATTCACTTTTTAGCCGGCTTTGGTGGCTTGGACATCACCTAGGACGTTAAGATTATGCATGAAAGGAGGACTGGCAGCCGCGTTGCACGGGAGAATGTGAAAAGTGTTCATTTGTGGTAAAAACCTGAGAAATGCGTCCATTTTCATCATTTGTTATCGAATCGACTTAAAGAAAGATCGTCACATTGGCCGCTTTTCTCTCTGAGACGGTTACATTTATCGTCTTTAACGCTATGTCGCGTGCTGCGGTATGCGGAGACACTAAAAGCACCATAGTAGAACACAGAAGAAGCTTCGAAGTTGAAGTAATAGTCAGTAAGAAGTAGTACAATTCAAGTTTTAGTTATTGATTATTCACTTTTTAGCCGGCTTTGGTGGCTTGGAAATGAGGTGGAACCTTAAGATTTTGCATGAAAGGAGGACTAGCTGCCGCGTTGCACGGGAGAATGTGAAAAGTGTTCATATGTAGTAAAAAAATTGAGAAATCCGTCCGTTTTCGTCATTTGTTATCGAATCGACTTAAAGCCAGATCGTCACATTGGCCGCTTTTCTCTGTGAGACGGTCACATTTATCGTCTGCAAAGCTATGTCGCGTGCTGCGGTATGCGGAGACACTAAAAGCACGATAGTAGAACACAGAAGAAGCTTCTAAGTTGAAGTAAAAGCCAGTAAGAAGTAGTACAATTCAAGTTTTAGTTGTCGATTGTTCACTTTTTAGACGGCTTTGGTGGCTATGACATGACCTAGGATCATAAGATTTGCATGAAAGGAGGACTAGCAGCCGCGTTGCACGGGAGAATGTGAAAAGTGTTCATATGTAGTACAAACCTGAGAAATCCGTCCGTTTTCATCATTTGTTATCGAATCGACTTAAAGCCAGATCGTCACATTGGCCGCTCTTCTCTCTGAAATGGTACATTTATCGTCTACAAAGCTATGTCGCGTGCTGCGGTATGCGGAAACACTAAAAGCACCATAGGAGAACACAGAAGAAGCTTCTAAGTTGAAGTAATAGCCAGTAAGAAGTAGTACAATTGAAGTTTTGAGTTGTCAATTATTCACTTTTTAGCCGCCTTTGTTGGCTTGAACATGCCCTAGGACCTTAAGATTTTGCATGAAAGGAGGACTAGCAGCCGCGTTGCATGGGAGAATGTGAAAAGTGTTCATATGTAGTAAAAACCTGAGAAATCCGTCCGTTTTCGTCATTTGTTATCGAATCGACTTAAAGCCAGATCGTCACATTGGCCGCTTTTCTCTCTGAGACGGTCACAATTATCGTCTGCAAAGCTATGTCGCGTGATGCGGTATGCGGAGACACTAAAGGCACCATAGTAGAACACAGATGAAGCTTCTAAGTTGAAGTAATAGCCAGTAAGAAGTAGTACAATTCAAGTATTAGTTGTCGATTATTGACTCTTTAGCCGGCTTTGGTGGCTTGGACATGACCTAGGACCTTAAGATTTTGCATGAAAGGAGGACTAGCAGCCGCGTTGCATGGGAGAATGTGAAGAGTGTTCATATGTAGTAAAAACCTGAGATATCCGCCCGTTTTCGTCATTTGTAATCGAATCGACTTAAAGTGAGATCCTCACATTGGCCCCCTTTTCTCTCTGAGACGGTTACATTTGTTGTCTGCAAAGCTATGTCGCGTGCTGCGGTATGCGGAGACACTAAAAGCACCATAGTAGAACACAGAAGAAGCTTCTAAGTTGAAGTAATAGCCAGTAATAAGTAGTACTATTCAAGTTTTAGTTGTCGATTATTCACTCTTTAGCCGGCTTTGGTGGCTTGGACATGACCTAGGACCTTAAGATTTTGCATGAAAGGAGGACTAGAAGCCGCGTTGCACGGGAGAATGTGAAAAGTGTTCATATGTAGTAAAAACCTGAGAAATCCGTCCGTTTTCGTCATTTGTTATCGAATCGACTTAAAGATAGATCGTCACATTGGCCGCTCTTCTCTCTGAAACGGTTACATTTATCCTCTACAAAGCTATTTCGCGTGCTGCGGTATGCCGAAACACTAAAAGCACCATAGTAGAACACAGAAGAAGCTTCTAAGTTGAAGTAATAGCCAGTAAGAAATAGTACAATTCAAGTTTTAGTTGTCGATTATTCACATTTTAGCCGGCTTTGGTGGCTTGGACATGACCTAGGACCTTAAGATTTTGCATGAAAGGAGGACTAGCAGCCGCGTTGCATGGGAGAATGTGAAAAAGGTACATATGTAGTAAAAACCTGAGAAATCCGTCCGTTTTCGTCATTTGTTATCGAATCGACTTAAAGCCAGATCGTCACATTGGCCGTTTTTCTCTCAGAAACGGTTACATTTATCGTCTGCAAAGCTACGTCGCGTGCTGCGGTGTGCGGAGACACTAAAAGCACCATAGTAGAACACAGAAGAAGCTTCTAAGTTGAAGTAATAGCCAGTAAGAATTAGTACAATTCAAGTTTTAGTTGTCGATTATTCACTTTTTAGCCGGCTTTGGTGGCTTGGACATGACCTAGGACCTTAAGATTTTGCATGAAAGGAGGAATAGCAGCCGCGTTGCACGGGAAAATGTGAAAAGTGTTCATATGTAGTAAAAACCTGAGAAATCCGTCCGTTTTCGTCTTTTGTTATCGAATCGACTTAAAGCCAGATCGTCACATTGGCCGCTTTTCTCTCTGAGAAGGTTACATATACTGTCTGCAAAGCTATGTCGCGTGCTGCGGTATGCGGAGATACTAAAAGCGCCATAGTAGAACACAGAATAAGCTTCTAAGTTGAAGTAATAGCCAGTAAGAATCAGTACAATTCAAGTTTTAGTTGTCTATTATTCACATTTTAGACGGATTTGGTGGTTTGGACATGACCTAGGACATTAAAAATTTGCATGAAAGGAGTAGTTTCAGCCGCGTTGCACGGGAGAATGTGAAATGTGGTGATATGTAGTAAAAACCTGAGAAATCCGTCCGTTTTCGTCAATAGTTATCGAATCGACTTAAAGCCAGATCGTCACATTGGCCGCTCTTCTCTCTGAAACGGTTACATTTATCGTCTACAAAGCTATGTCGCGTGCTGCGGTATGCGGAAACACTAAAAGCACCATAGTAGAACACAGAAGAAGCTTCTATGTTGACGTAACAGCCAGTAAGAAGTAGTAGAATTGAAGTTTTGGTTGCCGATTATTTACTTTTTAGCCGGCTTTGGTGGCTTGGACATGACCTAGGACCTTATGATTTTGCCTGAAATGAGGACTAGCAGCCACGTTGCATGGGAGAATATGAAAGGTGTTCATATGTAGTAAAAACCTGAGAAATCCGTCCGTTTTCGTCATTTGTTATCGAATCGACTCAAAGCCAGATCGTCACATTGGCCGCCTTTCACTCTGAGAAGGTTACATTTATTGTCTGCAAAGCTATGTCGCATGCTGCGGTATGCGGAGACACTAAAAGCACCATAGAAGAACACAGAAGATGCTTCTAAGCTGAAGTAATAGCCAGTAAGAAGTAGTACAATTCAAGTTTTTAGTTGTCGATTATTCACTTTTTAGACGGCTTTGGTGGCTTGACATCACCTAGGACGTTAAGATTATGCATGAAAGGAAGACTGGAAGCCGCGTTGCACGGGAGAATGTGAAAAGTGTTCATATGTAGTAAAAACCTGAGAAATGCGTCCGTTTTCGTCATTTGTTATCGAATCGACTTAAAGCCAGATCGTCACATTGGCCGCTATTCTCTCTGAGACGGTTACATTTATCGTCTTTAACGCTATGTCACGTGCTGCGGTATACGGAGACACTAAAAGCACCATAGTAGAACACAGGAGAAGCTTCTAAGTTGAAGTAATAGCCAGTAAGAAGTAGTACAATTTAAGTTTTAGTTATTGATTAGTAACTTTTTAGCCGGCTTTGGTGGCTTGGACATGACCTAGGACATTAAGATTTTGCATGAAAGGAAGACTAGCAGCCGCCGTTGCTTGGGAGAATGTGAAAAGTGTTCATATGTAGTAAAAACCTGAGAAATCCGTCCGGTTTCGTCTTTGTTATTGAATCTACTTAAAGCCAGATCGTCACATGGTGGCTCTTCTCTCTGAGACGGTTACATTTATCGTCTGCAAGGCTATGTCGCGTGCTGCGGTATGCGGAGACACTAAAAGCACGATAGTAGAACACAGAAGAAGCTTCTAAGTTGAAGTAAAAGCGAGTAAGAAGTAGTACAATTCAAGTTTTAGTTGTCGATTTTTCACTCTTTAGCCGGCTTTGGTGGCTTGGACATGACCTAGGACCTTAAGATTTTGCATGAAAGGAGGACTAGCAGCCGCGTTGCACGGGAGAATGTGAAGAGTGTTCATATGTAGTAAAAACCTGAGAAATCCGCCCGTTTTCACATTTGTAATCGAATCGACTTAAAGTGAGATCCTCACATTGGCCCCCTTTTCTCTCTGAGACGGTTACATTTGTTGTCTGCAAAGCTATGTCGCGTGCTGCGGTATGCGGAGACACTAAAAGCACCATAGTAGAACACAGAAGAAGCTTCTAAGTTGAAGTAATAGCCAGTAATAAGTAGTACTATTCAAGTTTTAGTTGTCGATTATTCACTCTTTAGCCGGCTTTGGTGGCTTGGATAAGACCTTGGACCTTAAGATTTTGCATGAAAGGAGGACTAGCAGCCGCGTTGCACGGGAGAATGTGAAAAGTGTTCATATGTAGTAAAAACCTGAGAAATCCGTCCGTCTTCGTCATTTGTTATCGAATCGACTTAAAGCCAGATCGTCACATTGGCCGCTTTTCTCTCTGAGACGGTTACAATTATCGCCTGATAAGCTATGTCGCGTGCTGCGGGATGCGGAGACACTAAAAGCACCATAGTAGAACACAGAAGAAGCTTCTAAGTTGAAGTAATAGCCAGTAAGAAGTAGTACTATTCAAGTTTTAGTTGTCGATTATTCACTTTTTAGCCGGCTTTGGTGGCTCGGACATGAGGTGGAACCTTAAGATTTTGCATCAAAGGAGGACTAGCAGCCGCGTTGCACGGGAGAATGAGAAAAGTGTTCATATGTAGTAAAAACATAAGAAATCTATCCGTTTTCGTCATTTGTTATCGAATCGACTTAAAGCCAGATCGTCACATTGGCCGCTTTTCTCTCTGAGACGGTCACATTTATCGTCTGCAAAGCTATGTCGCGTGCTGCGGTATGCGGAGACACTAAAGGCACCATAGTAGAACACAGATGAAGCTTCTAAGTTGAAGTAATAGCCAGTAAGAAGTAGTACAATTCAAGTTTTAGGTGTCGATTATTCACTCTTTAGCCGGCTTTGGTGGCTTGGACATGACCTAGGACCTTAAGATTTTGCATGAAAGGAGGACTAGCAGCCGCGTTGCACGGGAGAATGTGAAGAGTGTTCATATGTAGTAAAAACCTGAGAAATCCGCCCGTTTTCACATTTGTAATCGAATCGACTTAAAGTGAGATCCTCACATTGGCCCCCTTTTCTCTCTGAGACGGTTACATTTGTTGTCTGCAAAGCTATGTCGCGTGCTGCGGTATGCGGAGACACTAAAAGCACCATAGTAGAACACAGAAGAAGCTTCTAAGTTGAAGTAATAGCCAGTAATAAGTAGTACTATTCAAGTTTTAGTTGTCGATTATTCACTCTTTAGCCGGCTTTGGTGGCTTGGATAAGACCTTGGACCTTAAGATTTTGCATGAAAGGAGGACTAGCAGCCGCGTTGCACGGGAGAATGTGAAAAGTGTTCATATGTAGTAAAAACCTGAGAAATCCGTCCGTTTTCATCATTTGTTATCGAATCGACTTAAAGCAAGATCGTCACATTGGCCGCTCTTCACTCTGAAACGGTTACATTTATCCTCTACAAAGCTATTTCGCGTGCTGCGGTATGCCGAAACACTAAAAGCACCATAGTAGAACACAGAAGAAGCTTCTAAGTTGAAGTAACAGCCAGTAAGAAATAGTAAAATTCAAGTTTTAGTTGTCGATTATTCACATTTTAGCCGGCTTTGGTGGCTTTGACATGACCTAGGACCTTAAGATTTTGCATGAAAGGAGGACTAGCAGCCGCGTTGCATGGGAGAATGTGAGAAGTGTTCATATGTAGTAAAAACCTGAGAAATGCGTCCGTTTTCGTCATTTGTTATCGAATCGACTTAAAGCCAGATCGTCACATTGGCCGCTTTTCTCTCTGAGACGGTTACATTTATCGTCTGCAAAACTACGTCGCGTGCTGCGGTGTGCGGAGACACTAGAAGCACCATAGTAGAACACAGAAGAAGCTTCTAAGTTGAAGTAATAGCCAGTAAGAATTAGAACAATTCAAGTTTTAGTTGTCGATTATTCACTTTTTAGCCGGCTTTGGTGGCTTGGACATGACCTAGGACCTTAAGATTTTGCATGAAAGGAGGAATAGCAGCCGCGTTGCACGGGAAAATGTGAAAAGTGTTCATATGTAGTAAAAACCTGAGAAATCCGTCCGTTTTCGTCTTTTGTTATCGAATCGACTTAAAGCCAGATCGTCACATAGGCCGCTTTTCTCTCTGAGAAGGTTACATATACTGTCTGCAAAGCTATGTCGCGTGCTGCGGTATGCGGAGATACTAAAAGCGCTATAGTAGAACACAGAAGAAGCTTCTAAGTTGAAGTAATAGCCAGTAAGAAGCAGTACAAATCAAGTTTTAGTTGTCTATTATTCACATTTTAGCCGGATTTGGTGGTTTGGACATGACCTAGGACATTAAGAATTTGCATGAAAGGAGTAGTTTCAGCCGCGTTGCACGGGAGAATGTGAAATGTGTTCATATGTAGTAAAAACCTGAGAAATCCGTCCGTTTTCGTCATTTGTTATCGAATCGACTTAAAGCCAGATCGTCACATTGGCCGCCTTTCACTCTGAGAAGGTTACATTAATTGTCTGCAAAGTTATGTCGCGTGCTGCGGTCTGCGGAGACACTAAATGCACCATAGGAGAACACAGAAGAAGCTTTTATGTTGAAGTAACAGCCAGTACGAAGTAGTACAATTGAAGTTTTGGTTGTCGATTATTCACTTTTTAGCCGGCTTTGGTGGGTTGGACATGACCTATTACCTTAAGATTTTGCATGAAAGGAGGACTAGCAGCCACGTTGCATGGGAGAATGTGAAAAGTGTTCATATGTAGTGAAAACCTGAGAAATCCGTCCGTCTTCGTCATTTGTTATCGCATCGACTTAAAGCCAGATCGTCACATTGGCCGCTTTTCTCTCTGAGACGGTTACATTTATCGCCTGCAAAGCTATGTCGCGTGCTGCGGTATGCGGAGACACTAAAAGCACCATAGTAGAACACAGAAGAAGCTTCTAAGTTGAAGTAATAGCCAGTAAGAAGTAGTACTATTCAAGTTTTAGTTGTCGATTATTCACTTTTTAGCCGGCTTTGGTGGCTTGGACATGAGGTGGAAGATTAAGATTTTGCATCAAAGGAGGACTTGCAGCCGCGTTGCAAGGGAGAATGTGAAAAGTGTTCATATGTAGTAAAAACCTGAGAAATCCGTCCGTTTTCGTCATTTGTTATCGAATCGACTTAAAGCCAGATCGTCACATTGGCCGCTCTTCTCTCTGAAATGGTTACATTTATCGTCTGCAAAGCTATGTCGCGTGCTGCGGTATGGGGAAACACTTAAAGCACCATAGTAGAACACAGAAGAAGCTTCTAAGTTGAAGTAATAGCCAGTAAGAAGTAGTACAATTCAAGTTTTAGTTGCCGATTATTCACATTTTAGCCGGCTTTGGTGGCTTGGACATGACCTAGGACCTTAAGATTTTGCATGAAAGGAGGACTAGCAGCCGCGTTGCACGGGAGAATGTGAAGAGTGTTCATATGTAGTAAAAACCTGAGAAATCCGCCCGTTTTCGTCATTTGTTATCGAATCGACTTAAAGCCAGATCCTCACATTGGCCCACTTTTCTCTCTGAGACGGTTACATTTGTTGTCTGCAAAGCTATGTCGCGTGCTGCGGTATGCGGAGACACTAAAAGCACCATAGTAGAACACAGAAGAAGCTTCTAAGTTGTAGTAATAGCCAGTAATAAGTAGTACTATTCAAGTTTTAGTTGTCGATTATTCACTTTTTAGCCTTCTTTGGTGGCTTGGACATGACCTAGGACCTTAAGATTTTGCATGAAAGGAGTACTTGCAGCCGCGTTGCACGGGAGAGTGTGAAAAGTGTTCATATGTAGTAAAAACCTGAGAAATCTGTCCGTTTTCGTCATTTGTTATCGAATCGACTTATAGCCAGATCGTCACATTGGCCGCTTTTCTCTCTGACACGGTCACATTTATCGTCTGCAAAGCTATGTCGCGTGCTGCGGTATGCGGAGACACTAAAAGCACGATAGTAGAACACAGAAGAAGCTTCTAAGTTGAAGTAAAAGCCAGTAAGAAGTAGTACAATTCAAGTTTTAGTTGTCGATTGTTCACTTTTTAGCCGGCTTTGGTGGCTATGACATGACCTAGGATCATAAGATTTTGCATGAAAGGAGGACTAGCAGCCGCGTTGCACGGGAGAATGTGAAAAGTATTCATATGTAGTACAAACCTGAGAAATCCGTCCGTTTTCATCATTTGTTATCGAATCGACTTAAAGCCAGATCGTCACATTGGCCGCTCTTCTCTCTGAAATGGTACATTTATCGTCTACAAAGCTATGTCGCGTGCTGCGGTATGCGGAAACACTAAAAGCACCATAGTAGAACACTGAAGAAGCTTCTATGTTGAAGTAATATCCAGTAAGATGTAGTACAATTGAAGTTTTAGTTGTCAATTATTCACTTTTTAGCAGCCTTTGTTGGCTTGGACATGCCCTACGACCTTAAGATTTTGCATGAAAGGAGGTCTAGCAGCCGCGTTGCATGGGAGAATGTGAAAAGTGTTCATATGTAGTAAAAACCTGTGAAATCCGTCCGTTTTCGTCATTTGTTATCGAATCGACTTATAGCCAGATCGTCACATTGGCCGCTTTTCTCTCTGACACGGTCACATTTATCGTCTGCAAAGCTATGTCGCGTGCTGCGGTATGCGGAAACACTAAAAGCACCATAGTAGAACACAGAAGAAGCTTCTATGTAATAGCCAGTAAGAAGTAGTACAATTCAAGTTTTAGTTGTCGATTATTTACTTTTTAGCCGGCTTTGGAGGCTTGGACATGACCTAGGACCTTAAGATTTTCCATGAAAGGAGGACTTGCAGCCGCGTTGCACGGGAGAATGTGAAAAGTGTTCATATGTAGTAAAAACCTGAGAAACCGTCCGTTTTCGTCATTTGTTATCGAATCGACTTAAAGCCAGATCGTCACATTGGCCGTTCTTCTCTCTTAAACGGTTACACTTATCGGCTGCAAACCTATTTTGCCTGCTGCGGTATGCGGAAACACTAAAAGCACCATAGAACAACACAGAAGAAGCTTCTAAGTTGAAGTAATAGCCAGTAAGAAGTTGTATAATTCAAGTTTTAGTTGTCGATTATTTACTTTTTAGCCGGTTTTGGTGGCTTGGACATGACCTAGGACCTTATGATTTTGCATGAAAGGAGGACTAGCAGCCGAGTTGCACGGGAGAATGTGAAAAGTGTTCATATGCAGTAAAAACCTGAGAAATCCGTCCGTTTTCGTCATTTTTTATCGAATCGACTTAAAGCCAGATCTTCACATTGGCCGCTTTTCTCTCTGAGACGGTTACATTTGTTGTTGCAAAGCTATGTCGCGTGCTGCGGTATGCGGAAACACTAAAAGCACGATAGTAGAACACAGAAGGAGCACCTAAGTTGAAGTAATAGCCAGTAAGATGTAGTACAATTCAAGTTTTAGTTGTCGATTGTTCACTTATTAGCCGGCTTTGGTGGCTATGACATGACCTAGGACCTTAAGATTTTGCATGAAGGGAGGACTAGCAGCCGAGATGCACGGGAGAATGTGAAAAGTGTTCATATGCAGTAAAAACCTGAGAAATCCGTCCGTTTTCGTCATTTTTTATCGAATCGACTTAAAACCAGATCGTCACATTGGCCGCTTTCCTCTCTGAGATGGTCACATTTATCGTCTGCAAAGCTATGTCGCGTGCTGCGGTATGCGGAAACACTAAATGCACCATAGTAGAACACAGAAGAAGCTTCTATGTTGAAGTAATAGCCAGTAAGAAGTAGTACAATTGAAGTTTTAGTTGTCAATTATTCACTTTTTAGCCGCCTTTGTTGGCTTGAACATGCCCTAGGACCTTAAGATTTTGCATGAAAGGAGGACTAGCAGCCGCGTTGCATGGGAGAATGAGAAAAGTGTTCATATGTAGTAAAAACCTGAGAAATCCGTACGTTTTCGTCATTTGTTATCGAATCGACTTAAAGCCAGATCGTCACATAGGCCGCTTTTCTCTCTAAGACGGTTACATTTATCGTCTGCAAAGCTATGTCGTGTGCTTCGTTATGCGGAAACACTAAAAGCACCATAGTAGAACACAGAAGAAGCTTCTAAGTTGATACAATAGCCAGTAAGAAGTAGTACAATTCAAGTTTTAGTTATCGATTATTCACCTGATAGCCGGCTTTGGTGGCTTGGACATGACCTAGGACCTTAAGATTTTGCATGAAAGGAGGACTAGCAGCCGCGTTGCATGGGAGAATGTGAAAGGTGTTCATATGTAGTAAAAACCTGAGAAATCCGTCCATTTTCGTCATTTGTTATCGAATCGCCTTAAAGCCAGATCGTCACATTGGCCGCTCTTCTCTCTGAGACGGTTACATTAATCGTCTGCAAAGCTATGTCGCGAACTGCGGTATGCGGAGACACTAAAAGCACCATAGTAGAACACAGAAGAAGCTTCTAAGTTGAAGTGATAGCCAGTAAGAAGTTGTACAATTCAAGTTTTAGTTATCGATTATTCACTTTTTACCCGGCTTTGGAGGCTTGGACATGAGGTGGAACGTTAAGATTTTGCATGAAAGGAGGACTAGCAGCCACGTTGCACGGGAGAATGTGAAAAGTGTTCATATGTAGTAAAAACCTGAGAAATCTGTCCGTTTTCGTCATTTGTTATCGAATCGACTTATAGCCAGATCGTCACATTGGCCGCTTTTCTCTCTGAGACGGTCACATTTATCGTCTGCCAAGCTATGTCGCGTGCTGCGGTATGCGGAGACACTAAAAGCACGATAGTAGAACACAGAAGAAGCTTCTAAGTTGAAGTAAAAGCCAGTAAGAAGTAGTACAATTCAAGTTTTAGTTGTCGATTGTTCACTTTTTAGCCGGCTTTGGTGGCTATGACATGACCTAGAATCATTAGATTTTGCATGAAAGGAGGACTAGCAGCCGCGTTGCACGGGAGAATGTGAAGAGTGTTCATACGTAGTAAAAACCTGAGAAATCCGTCCGTTTTTGTCATTTGTTATCGAATCGACTTAAAGCCAGATCGTCACATTGGCCGCTTTTCTCTCTGAGACGCTTACATTTATCGTCTGCAAAGCTATGTCGCGTGGTGCGGTATGCGGAAACACTAAAAGCACCATAGTAGAACACAGAAGAATCTTCTAAGTTGAAGTAATAGCCAGTAAGAAGTAGTACAATTCAAGTTTTAGTTGTCGATTATTCACTTTTTAGCCTTCTTTGGTGGCTTGGACATGACCTAGGACCTTAAGATTTTCCATGAAAGGAGGACTTGCAGCCGCGTTGCACGGGAGAATGTGAAAAGTGTTCATATGTAGTAAAAACCTGAGAAATCCGTCCGTTTTCGTCATTTGTTATCGAATCGACTTAAAGCCAGATCGTCACATTGGCCGTTCTTCTCTCTGAAACGGTTACATTTATCGTCTGCAAAGCAATGTCGCGTGCTGCGGTATGCGGAGACACTAAAAGCACCACAGAAGAACACAGAAGAAGCTTCTACGTTGAAGTAATAGCCAGTAAGACGTAGTACAATTCAAGTTTTAGTTGTCGATTATTCACTTTTTTTCCGGCTTTGGTGGCTTGGACATGACCTAGGACCTTAAGATTTTGCATGGAAGGAGGACTATCAGCCGCGTTGCACGGGAGAATGTGAAAAGTGTTCATATGTAGTAAAAACCTGAGAAATCCGTCCGTTTTCGTCATTTGATATCGAATCGACTTAAAGCCAGATCGCTCTTCTCTCTGAAACGGTTACACTTATCGGCTGCAAAGCTATTTAGCGTGCTGCGGTATGCGGAAACACTAAAAGCACCATAGAACAACACAGAAGAAGCTTCTAAGTTGAAGTAATAGCCAGTAAGAAGTAGTACAATTCAAGTTTTAGTTGTCGATTATTTACTTTTTAGCTGGTTTTGGTTGCTTGGACATGACCTAGGACCTTAAGATTTTGCATGAAAGGAGGACTAGCAGCCGAGTTGCACGGGAGAATGTGAAAAGTGTTCATATGCAGTAAAAACCTGAGAAATCCGTCCGTTTTCGTCATTTTTTATCGAATCGACTTAAAGCCAGATCTTCACATTGGCCGCTTTTCTCTCTGAGACGGTTACATTTGTTGTCTGCAAAGCTATGTCGCGTGCTGCGGTATGCGGAAACACTAAAAGCACCATAGTAGAACACAGAAGAAGCTTCTAAGTTGAAGTAATAGCCAGTAAGGAGTAGTACAATTCAAGTTTTAGCTGTCGATTATTCACTTTTTAGCCGGCTTTGGTGGCTTGGACATGACCTAAGACCTTACGATTTAGAATGAAAGGAGGACTAGCAGCCGCGTTGCATGGGAGAATGTGAAAAGTGTTCATATGTAGTAAAAACCTGAGAAATCCGTCCGTTTTCGTCATTTGTTATCGAATCGACTTAAAGCCAGATCGTCACATTGGCCGCTTTTCTCTCTGAGGCGGTTACATTTATCGTCTGCAAAGCTATGTCGCGTGCTGCGGTATGCGGAGACACTAAAAGCACCATAGTGGAACACAGAATAAACTTCTATGTTGAAGTAATAGCCAGTAAGAAGTAGTACAATTCAAGTTTTAGTTATCGATTATTCACTTTTTAGCCGTCTTTGGTGGCTTGGACATAACCTAGGACCTTAAGATTTTGCATGAAAAGAGGACTAGCAGCAGCGTTGCATGGGAGAATGTGAAAAGTGTTCATATGTAGTAAAAACCTGAGAAACCCGTCCGCTTTCGTCATTTGTTATCGAATCGACTTAAAGCCTGGTCGTCAAATTGGCCGCTCTTCTCTTTGAAACGGTTACATTTATCGTCTGCAAAGCTATGTTGCGTGCTGCGGTATGCGGAGACACTAAAAGCACCATAGTAGAACACAGAAGAAGCTTCTAAGTTGAAGAAATAGCCAGTAAGAAGTAGTACAATTCAAGTTTTAGTTATCGATTATTCACTTTTTAGCCGTCTTTGGTGGCTTGGACATGACCTAGGACCTTAAGATTTTGCATAACAGGAGGACTAGCAGCAGCGTTGCATGGGAGAATGAGAAAAGTGTTCATATGTAGTAAAAACCTGAGAAATCCTTCCGTTTTCGTCATTTGTTATCGAATCGACTTAAAGCCAGATCGTCACATTGGCCGTTCTTCTCTCTGAAACAGTTACATTTATCGTCTGCAAAGCTATGTCGCGTGCTGCGGTATGCCGAAACACTAAAAGCACCATAGGAGAACACAGAAGAAGCTTCTAATTTGAAGTAATAGCCAGTAAGAAGTAGTACAATTCAAGTTTTAGTTTTCGATTATTCACTTTTTAGCCGGGTTTGGTGGCTTTGACATTAGGTGGAACCTTAAGATTTTGCATGAAAGGAGGACTAGCAGCCGCGTTGCACGCGAGAATGTGAAAAGTGTTCATATGTAGTAAAAACCTGAGAAATCTGTCCGCTTTCGTCATTTGTTATCGAATCGACTTAAAGCCAGATCGTCACATTGGCCGCTCTTCTCTCTGAAACGGTTACATTTATCGTCTGCAAAGCTATGTCGCGTGCTGCGGTATGCGGAAACACTAAAAGCACCATAGTAGAACACAGAAACGCTTCTAAGTTGAAGTAATAGCCAGAAAGAAGTAGTACAATTCAAGTTTTAGTTGTCGATTATTCACTTTTTAGCCGGCTTTGGTGGCTTGGACATGACCTAGGACCTTAAGATTTTGCATGAAAGGAGGACTAGCAGCCGCGTTGCATGGGAGAATGTGAAAAGTGTTCATATGTAGTAAAACCTGAGAAATCCGTCCGTTTTCGTCATTTGTTATCGAATCGACTTAAAGCCAGATCGTCACATTGGCCGCTTTTCTCTCAGAGACGGTTACATTTATCGTCTGCAAAGCTATGTCGCGTGCTGCGGTATGCGGAAACACTAAAAGCACCATAGTAGAACACAGAAGAAGCTTCTAAGTTGAAGTAATAGCCAGTAAGAAGTAGTACAATTCAAGTTTTAGTTGTCGATTATTCATTTTTTAGCCTTCTTTGGTGGCTTGGACTTGACATGGGACCTTAAGATTTTCCATGAAAGGAGGACTTGCAGCCGCGTTGCACGGGAGAATGTGAAAAGTGTTCATATGCAGTAAAAACCTGAGAAATCCGTGGGTTTTCGTCATTTGTTATAGTATCGACTTAAAGCCAGATCGTCACATTGGCCGCTTTTCTCTCTGAGACGGTCACATTTATCGTCTGCAAAGCTATGTCGCGTGCTGCGATATGACGAAACACTAAAAGCACCATAGTAGAACACAGAAGAAGCTTCTAATTTGAAGTAATAGCCAGTAAGAAGTAGTACAATTCAAGTTTTAGTTGTCGATTGTTCACTTATTAGCCGGCTTTGGTGGCTATGACATGACCTAGGACCTTAAGATTTTGCATGAAAGGAGGACTAGCAGCCGAGTTGCACGGGAGAATGTGAAAAGTGTTCATATGCAGTAAAAACCTGAGAAATCCGTCCGTTTTCGTCATTTTTTATCGAATCGACTTAAAACCAGATCGTCACATTGGCCGCTTTTCTCTCTGAGATGGTCACATTTATCGTCTGCAAAGCTATGTCGCGTGCTGCGGTATGCGGAAACACTAAAAGCACCATAGTAGAACACAGAAGAAGCTTCTATGTTGAAGTAATAGCCAGTAAGAAGTAGTACAATTGAAGTTTTAGTTGTCAATTATTCACTTTTTAGCCGCCTTTGTTGGCTTGAACATGCCCTAGGACCTTAAGATTTAGCATGAAAGGAGGACTAGCAGCCGCGTTGCATGGGAGAATGTGAAAAGTGTTCATATGTAGTAAAAACCTGAGAAATCCGTACGTTTTCGTCATTTGTTATCGAATCGACTTAAAGCCAGATCGTCACATAGGCCGCTTTTCTCTCTAAGACGGTTACATTTATCGTCTGCAAAGCTATGTCGTGTGCTTCGTTATGCGGAAACACTAAAAGCACCATAGCAGAACACAGAAGAAGCTTCTAAGTTGATGCAATAGCCAGTAAGAAGTAGTACAATTCAAGTTTTAGTTATCGATTATTCACCTGATAGCCGGCTTTGGTTGCTTGGACATGACCTAGGACCTTAAGTTTTGCATGAAAGGAGGACTAGCAGCCGCGTTGCATGGGAGAATGTGAAATGTGTTCATATGTAGTAAAAACCTGAGAAATCCGTCCATTTTCGTCATTTGTTATCGAATCGCCTTAAAGCCAGATCGTCACATTGGCCGCTCTTCTCTCTGAGACGGTTACATTAATCGTCTGCAAAGCTATGTCGCGAACTGCGGTATGCGGAGACACTAAAAGCACCATAGTAGAACACAGAAGAATCTTCTAAGTTGAAGTAATAGCCAGTAAGAAGTAGTACAATTCAAGTTTTAGTTGTCGATTATTCACTTTTTAGCCTTCTTTGGTGGCTTGGACATGACCTAGGACCTTAAGATTTTCCATGAAAGGAGGACTTGCAGCCGCGTTGCACGGGAGAATGTGAAAAGTGTTCATATGTAGTAAAAACCTGAGAAACCGTCCGTTTTCGTCATTTGTTATCGAATCGACTTAAAGCCAGATCGTCACATTGGCCGTTCTTCTCTCTTAAACGGTTACACTTATCGGCTGCAAAGCTATTTTGCCTGCTGCGGTATGCGGAAACACTAAAAGCACCATAGAACAACACAGAAGAAGCTTCTAAGTTGAAGTAATAGCCAGTAAGAAGTTGTATAATTCAAGTTTTAGTTGTCGATTATTTACTTTTTAGCCGGTTTTGGTGGCTTGGACATGACCTAGGACCTTAAGATTTTGCATGAAAGGAGGACTAGCAGCCGAGTTGCACGGGAGAATGTGAAAAGTGTTCATATGCAGTAAAAACCTGAGAAATCCGTCCGTTTTCGTCATTTTTTATCGAATCGACTTAAAGCCAGATCTTCACATTGGCCGCTTTTCTCTCTGAGACGGTTACATTTGTTGTTGCAAAGCTATGTCGCGTGCTGCGGTATGCGGAAACACTAAAAGCACGATAGTAGAACACAGAAGGAGCACCTAAGTTGAAGTAATAGCCAGTAAGATGTAGTACAATTCAAGTTTTAGTTGTCGATTGTTCACTTATTAGCCGGCTTTGGTGGCTATGACATGACCTAGGACCTTAAGATTTTGCATGAAGGGAGGACTAGCAGCCGAGATGCACGGGAGAATGTGAAAAGTGTTCATATGCAGTAAAAACCTGAGAAATCCGTCCGTTTTCGTCATTTTTTATCGAATCGACTTAAAACCAGATCGTCACATTGGCCGCTTTCCTCTCTGAGATGGTCACATTTATCGTCTGCAAAGCTATGTCGCGTGCTGCGGTATGCGGAAACACTAAATGCACCATAGTAGAACACAGAAGAAGCTTCTATGTTGAAGTAATAGCCAGTAAGAAGTAGTACAATTGAAGTTTTAGTTGTCAATTATTCACTTTTTAGCCGCCTTTGTTGGCTTGAACATGCCCTAGGACCTTAAGATTTTGCATGAAAGGAGGACTAGCAGCCGCGTTGCATGGGAGAATGAGAAAAGTGTTCATATGTAGTAAAAACCTGAGAAATCCGTACGTTTTCGTCATTTGTTATCGAATCGACTTAAAGCCAGATCGTCACATAGGCCGCTTTTCTCTCTAAGACGGTTACATTTATCGTCTGCAAAGCTATGTCGTGTGCTTCGTTATGCGGAAACACTAAAAGCACCATAGTAGAACACAGAAGAAGCTTCTAAGTTGATACAATAGCCAGTAAGAAGTAGTACAATTCAAGTTTTAGTTATCGATTATTCACCTGATAGCCGGCTTTGGTGGCTTGGACATGACCTAGGACCTTAAGATTTTGCATGAAAGGAGGACTAGCAGCCGCGTTGCATGGGAGAATGTGAAAGGTGTTCATATGTAGTAAAAACCTGAGAAATCCGTCCATTTTCGTCATTTGTTATCGAATCGCCTTAAAGCCAGATCGTCACATTGGCCGCTCTTCTCTCTGAGACGGTTACATTAATCGTCTGCAAAGCTATGTCGCGAACTGCGGTATGCGGAGACACTAAAAGCACCATAGTAGAACACAGAAGAAGCTTCTAAGTTGAAGTGATAGCCAGTAAGAAGTTGTACAATTCAAGTTTTAGTTATCGATTATTCACTTTTTACCCGGCTTTGGAGGCTTGGACATGAGGTGGAACGTTAAGATTTTGCATGAAAGGAGGACTAGCAGCCACGTTGCACGGGAGAATGTGAAAAGTGTTCATATGTAGTAAAAACCTGAGAAATCTGTCCGTTTTCGTCATTTGTTATCGAATCGACTTATAGCCAGATCGTCACATTGGCCGCTTTTCTCTCTGAGACGGTCACATTTATCGTCTGCCAAGCTATGTCGCGTGCTGCGGTATGCGGAGACACTAAAAGCACGATAGTAGAACACAGAAGAAGCTTCTAAGTTGAAGTAAAAGCCAGTAAGAAGTAGTACAATTCAAGTTTTAGTTGTCGATTGTTCACTTTTTAGCCGGCTTTGGTGGCTATGACATGACCTAGAATCATTAGATTTTGCATGAAAGGAGGACTAGCAGCCGCGTTGCACGGGAGAATGTGAAGAGTGTTCATACGTAGTAAAAACCTGAGAAATCCGTCCGTTTTTGTCATTTGTTATCGAATCGACTTAAAGCCAGATCGTCACATTGGCCGCTTTTCTCTCTGAGACGCTTACATTTATCGTCTGCAAAGCTATGTCGCGTGGTGCGGTATGCGGAAACACTAAAAGCACCATAGTAGAACACAGAAGAATCTTCTAAGTTGAAGTAATAGCCAGTAAGAAGTAGTACAATTCAAGTTTTAGTTGTCGATTATTCACTTTTTAGCCTTCTTTGGTGGCTTGGACATGACCTAGGACCTTAAGATTTTCCATGAAAGGAGGACTTGCAGCCGCGTTGCACGGGAGAATGTGAAAAGTGTTCATATGTAGTAAAAACCTGAGAAATCCGTCCGTTTTCGTCATTTGTTATCGAATCGACTTAAAGCCAGATCGTCACATTGGCCGTTCTTCTCTCTGAAACGGTTACATTTATCGTCTGCAAAGCAATGTCGCGTGCTGCGGTATGCGGAGACACTAAAAGCACCACAGAAGAACACAGAAGAAGCTTCTACGTTGAAGTAATAGCCAGTAAGACGTAGTACAATTCAAGTTTTAGTTGTCGATTATTCACTTTTTTTCCGGCTTTGGTGGCTTGGACATGACCTAGGACCTTAAGATTTTGCATGGAAGGAGGACTATCAGCCGCGTTGCACGGGAGAATGTGAAAAGTGTTCATATGTAGTAAAAACCTGAGAAATCCGTCCGTTTTCGTCATTTGATATCGAATCGACTTAAAGCCAGATCGCTCTTCTCTCTGAAACGGTTACACTTATCGGCTGCAAAGCTATTTAGCGTGCTGCGGTATGCGGAAACACTAAAAGCACCATAGAACAACACAGAAGAAGCTTCTAAGTTGAAGTAATAGCCAGTAAGAAGTAGTACAATTCAAGTTTTAGTTGTCGATTATTTACTTTTTAGCTGGTTTTGGTTGCTTGGACATGACCTAGGACCTTAAGATTTTGCATGAAAGGAGGACTAGCAGCCGAGTTGCACGGGAGAATGTGAAAAGTGTTCATATGCAGTAAAAACCTGAGAAATCCGTCCGTTTTCGTCATTTTTTATCGAATCGACTTAAAGCCAGATCTTCACATTGGCCGCTTTTCTCTCTGAGACGGTTACATTTGTTGTCTGCAAAGCTATGTCGCGTGCTGCGGTATGCGGAAACACTAAAAGCACCATAGTAGAACACAGAAGAAGCTTCTAAGTTGAAGTAATAGCCAGTAAGGAGTAGTACAATTCAAGTTTTAGCTGTCGATTATTCACTTTTTAGCCGGCTTTGGTGGCTTGGACATGACCTAAGACCTTACGATTTAGAATGAAAGGAGGACTAGCAGCCGCGTTGCATGGGAGAATGTGAAAAGTGTTCATATGTAGTAAAAACCTGAGAAATCCGTCCGTTTTCGTCATTTGTTATCGAATCGACTTAAAGCCAGATCGTCACATTGGCCGCTTTTCTCTCTGAGGCGGTTACATTTATCGTCTGCAAAGCTATGTCGCGTGCTGCGGTATGCGGAGACACTAAAAGCACCATAGTGGAACACAGAATAAACTTCTATGTTGAAGTAATAGCCAGTAAGAAGTAGTACAATTCAAGTTTTAGTTATCGATTATTCACTTTTTAGCCGTCTTTGGTGGCTTGGACATAACCTAGGACCTTAAGATTTTGCATGAAAAGAGGACTAGCAGCAGCGTTGCATGGGAGAATGTGAAAAGTGTTCATATGTAGTAAAAACCTGAGAAACCCGTCCGCTTTCGTCATTTGTTATCGAATCGACTTAAAGCCTGGTCGTCAAATTGGCCGCTCTTCTCTTTGAAACGGTTACATTTATCGTCTGCAAAGCTATGTTGCGTGCTGCGGTATGCGGAGACACTAAAAGCACCATAGTAGAACACAGAAGAAGCTTCTAAGTTGAAGAAATAGCCAGTAAGAAGTAGTACAATTCAAGTTTTAGTTATCGATTATTCACTTTTTAGCCGTCTTTGGTGGCTTGGACATGACCTAGGACCTTAAGATTTTGCATAACAGGAGGACTAGCAGCAGCGTTGCATGGGAGAATGAGAAAAGTGTTCATATGTAGTAAAAACCTGAGAAATCCTTCCGTTTTCGTCATTTGTTATCGAATCGACTTAAAGCCAGATCGTCACATTGGCCGTTCTTCTCTCTGAAACAGTTACATTTATCGTCTGCAAAGCTATGTCGCGTGCTGCGGTATGCCGAAACACTAAAAGCACCATAGGAGAACACAGAAGAAGCTTCTAATTTGAAGTAATAGCCAGTAAGAAGTAGTACAATTCAAGTTTTAGTTTTCGATTATTCACTTTTTAGCCGGGTTTGGTGGCTTTGACATTAGGTGGAACCTTAAGATTTTGCATGAAAGGAGGACTAGCAGCCGCGTTGCACGCGAGAATGTGAAAAGTGTTCATATGTAGTAAAAACCTGAGAAATCTGTCCGCTTTCGTCATTTGTTATCGAATCGACTTAAAGCCAGATCGTCACATTGGCCGCTCTTCTCTCTGAAACGGTTACATTTATCGTCTGCAAAGCTATGTCGCGTGCTGCGGTATGCGGAAACACTAAAAGCACCATAGTAGAACACAGAAACGCTTCTAAGTTGAAGTAATAGCCAGAAAGAAGTAGTACAATTCAAGTTTTAGTTGTCGATTATTCACTTTTTAGCCGGCTTTGGTGGCTTGGACATGACCTAGGACCTTAAGATTTTGCATGAAAGGAGGACTAGCAGCCGCGTTGCATGGGAGAATGTGAAAAGTGTTCATATGTAGTAAAAACCTGAGAAATCAGTCCGTTTTCGTCATTTGTTATCGAATCGACTTAAAGCCAGATCGTCACATTGGGCGCTTTTCTCTCTGAGACGGTTACATTTATCGTCTGCAAAGCTATGTCGCGTGCTGCGGTATGCGGAGACACTAAAAGGACCATAGTAGAACACAGAAGAAGCTTCTAAGTTAAAGTAATAGCCAGTAAGAAGTAGTACAATTCAAGTTTTAGTTATCGATTATTCACTTTTTAGCCGTCTTTGGTGGCTTGGACATGACCTAGGACCTTAAGATCTTGCATAAAAGGAGGACTAGCAGCAGCGTTGCATGGGAGAATGTGAAAAGTGTTCATATGTAGTAAAAACCTGAGAAATCCGTCCGTTTTCGTCATTTGTTATCGAATCGACTTAAAGCCAGATCGTCACATTAGCCGTTGTTCTCTCTGAAACAGTTACATTTATCGTCTGCAAAGCTATGTCGCGTGCTGCGGTATGCCGAAACACTAAAAGCACCATAGGAGAACACAGAAGAAGCTTCTAATTTGAAGTAATAGCCAGTAAGAAGTAGTACAATTCAAGTTTTAGTTGTCGATTATTCACATTTTAGCCGGCTTTGGTGGCTTTGACATTAGGTGGAACCTTAAGATTTTGCATGAAAGGAGGACTAGCAGCCGCGTTGCACGCGAGAATGTGAAAAGTGTTCATATGTAGTAAAACCTGAGAAATCCGTCCGTTTTCGTCATTTGTTATCGAATCGACTTAAAGCCAGATCGTCACATTGGCCGCTTTTCTCTCAGAGACGGTTACATTTATCGTCTGCAAAGCTATGTCGCGTGCTGCGGTATGCGGAAACACTAAAAGCACCATAGTAGAACACAGAAGAAGCTTCTAAGTTGAAGTAATAGCCAGTAAGAAGTAGTACAATTCAAGTTTTAGTTGTCGATTATTCATTTTTTAGCCTTCTTTGGTGGCTTGGACTTGACATGGGACCTTAAGATTTTCCATGAAAGGAGGACTTGCAGCCGCGTTGCACGGGAGAATGTGAAAAGTGTTCATATGCAGTAAAAACCTGAGAAATCCGTGGGTTTTCGTCATTTGTTATAGTATCGACTTAAAGCCAGATCGTCACATTGGCCGCTTTTCTCTCTGAGACGGTCACATTTATCGTCTGCAAAGCTATGTCGCGTGCTGCGATATGACGAAACACTAAAAGCACCATAGTAGAACACAGAAGAAGCTTCTAATTTGAAGTAATAGCCAGTAAGAAGTAGTACAATTCAAGTTTTAGTTGTCGATTGTTCACTTATTAGCCGGCTTTGGTGGCTATGACATGACCTAGGACCTTAAGATTTTGCATGAAAGGAGGACTAGCAGCCGAGTTGCACGGGAGAATGTGAAAAGTGTTCATATGCAGTAAAAACCTGAGAAATCCGTCCGTTTTCGTCATTTTTTATCGAATCGACTTAAAACCAGATCGTCACATTGGCCGCTTTTCTCTCTGAGATGGTCACATTTATCGTCTGCAAAGCTATGTCGCGTGCTGCGGTATGCGGAAACACTAAAAGCACCATAGTAGAACACAGAAGAAGCTTCTATGTTGAAGTAATAGCCAGTAAGAAGTAGTACAATTGAAGTTTTAGTTGTCAATTATTCACTTTTTAGCCGCCTTTGTTGGCTTGAACATGCCCTAGGACCTTAAGATTTAGCATGAAAGGAGGACTAGCAGCCGCGTTGCATGGGAGAATGTGAAAAGTGTTCATATGTAGTAAAAACCTGAGAAATCCGTACGTTTTCGTCATTTGTTATCGAATCGACTTAAAGCCAGATCGTCACATAGGCCGCTTTTCTCTCTAAGACGGTTACATTTATCGTCTGCAAAGCTATGTCGTGTGCTTCGTTATGCGGAAACACTAAAAGCACCATAGCAGAACACAGAAGAAGCTTCTAAGTTGATGCAATAGCCAGTAAGAAGTAGTACAATTCAAGTTTTAGTTATCGATTATTCACCTGATAGCCGGCTTTGGTTGCTTGGACATGACCTAGGACCTTAAGTTTTGCATGAAAGGAGGACTAGCAGCCGCGTTGCATGGGAGAATGTGAAATGTGTTCATATGTAGTAAAAACCTGAGAAATCCGTCCATTTTCGTCATTTGTTATCGAATCGCCTTAAAGCCAGATCGTCACATTGGCCGCTTTTCTCTCTGAGACGGTCACATTTATCGTCTGCAAAGCTATGTCGCGTGCTGCGATATGACGAAACACTAAAAGCACCATAGTAGAACACAGAAGAAGCTTCTAATTTGAAAAAATAGCCAGTAAGAAGTAGTACAATTCAAGTTTTAGTTGTCGATTGTTCACTTATTAGCCGGCTTTGGTGGCTATGACATGACCTAGGACCTTAAGATTTTGCATGAAAGGAGGACTAGCAGCCGAGTTGCACGGGAGAATGTGAAAAGTGTTCATATGCAGTAAAAACCTGAGAAATCCGTCCGTTTTCGTCATTTTTTATCGAATCGACTTAAAACCAGATCGTCACATTGGCCGCTTTTCTCTCTGAGATGGTCACATTTATCGTCTGCAAAGCTATGTCGCGTGCTGCGGTATGCGGAAACACTAAAAGCACCATAGTAGAACACAGAAGAAGCTTCTATGTTGAAGTAATAGCCAGTAAGAAGTAGTACAATTGAAGTTTTAGTTGTCAATTATTCACTTTTTAGCCGCATTTGTTGGCTTGAACATGCCCTAGGACCTTAAGATTTAGCATGAAAGGAGGACTAGCAGCCGCGTTGCATGGGAGAATGTGAAAAGTGTTCATATGTAGTAAAAACCTGAGAAATCCGTACGTTTTCGTCATTTGTTATCGAATCGACTTAAAGCCAGATCGTCACATAGGCCGCTTTTCTCTCTAAGACGGTTACATTTATCGTCTGCAAAGCTATGTCGTGTGCTTCGTTATGCGGAAACACTAAAAGCACCATAGCAGAACACAGAAGAAGCTTCTAAGTTGATGCAATAGCCAGTAAGAAGTAGTACAATTCAAGTTTTAGTTATCGATTATTCACCTGATAGCCGGCTTTGGTTGCTTGGACATGACCTAGGACCTTAAGTTTTGCATGAAAGGAGGACTAGCAGCCACGTTGCAAGGGAGAATGTGAAAAGTGTTCATATGTAGTAAAAACCTGAGAAATCTGTCCGTTTTCGTCATTTGTTATCGAATCGACTTATAGCCAGATCGTCACATTGGCCGCTTTTCTCTCTGACACGGTCACATTTATCGTCTGCAAAGCTATGTCGCGTGCTGCGGTATGCGGAAACACTAAAAGCACGATAGTAGAACACAGAAGAAGCTTCTAAGTTGAAGTAAAAGCCAGTAAGACGTAGTACAATTCAAATTTTAGTTGTCGATTGTTCACTTTTTAGCCGGCTTTGGTGGCTATGACATGACCTAGGATCATAAGATTTTGCATGAAAGGAGGACTAGCAGCCGCGTTGCACGGGAGAATGTGAAAAGTGTTCATATGTAGTGCAAACGTGAGACATCCGTCCGTTTTCATCATTTGTTATCGAATCGACTTAAAGCCAGATCGTCACATTGGCCGCTCTTCTCTCTGAAATGGTACATTTATTGTCTACAAAGCTATGTCGCGTGCTGCGGTATGCGGAAACACTAAAAGCACCATAGTAGAACACAGAAGAAGCTTCTATGTTGAAGTAATAGCCAGTAAGAAGTAGTACAATTCAAGTTTTAGTTGTCGATTATTCACTTTTTAGCCGGCTTTGGTGGCTTGGACATGACCTGGGACCTTACGATTTAGCATGAAAGGAGGAGTAGCAGCCGCGTTGCACGGGAGAATGTGAAGAGTGTTCATACGTAGTAAAAACCTGAGAAATCCGTCCGTTTTCGTCATTTGTTATCGAATCGACTTAAAGCCAGATCGTCACATTGGCCGCTTTTCTCTCTGAGACGCTTACATTTATCGTCTGCAAAGCTATGTCGCGCGGTGCGGTATGCGGAAACACTAAAAGCACCATAGTAGAACACAGAAGAATCTTCTAAGTTGAAGTAATAGCCAGTAAGAAGTAGTACAATTCAAGTTTTAGTTGTCGATTATTCACTTTTTAGCCTTCTTTGGTGGCTTGGACATGACCTAGGACCTTAAGATTTTCCATGAAAGGAGGACTTGCAGCCGCGTTGCACGGGAGAATGTGAAAAGTGTTCATATGTAGTAAAAACCTGAGAAACCGTCCGTTTTCGTCATTTGTTATCGAATCGACTTAAAGCCAGATCGTCACATTGGCCGTTCTTCTCTCTTAAACGGTTACATTTATCGTCTGCAAAGCTATGTCGCGTGCTGCGGTATGCGGAGACACTAAAAGCACCATAGAAGAACACAGAAGAAGCTCCTACGTTGAAGTAATAGCCAGTAAGACGTAGTACAATTCAAGTTTTAGTTGTCGATTATTCAATTTTTAGCCGGCTTTGGTGGCTTGGACATGACCTAGGACCTTAAGATTTTGCATGGAAGGAGGACTATCAGCCGCGTTGCATGGGAGAATGTGAAAAGTGTTCATATGTAGTAAAAACCTGAGAAATCCGTCCGTTTTCGTCATTTGATATCGAATCGACTTAAAGCCAGATCGCTCTTCTCTCTGAAACGGTTACACTTATCGGCTGCAAAGCTATTTTGCCTGCTGCGGTATGCGGAAACACTAAAAGCACCATAGAACAACACAGAAGAAGCTTCTAAGTTGAAGTAATAGCCAGTAAGAAGTTGTATAATTCAAGTTTTAGTTGTCGATTATTTACTTTTTAGCCGGTTTTGGTGGCTTGGACATGACCTAGGACCTTAAGATTTTGCATGAAAGGAGGACTAGCAGCCGAGTTGCACGGGAGAATGTGAAAAGTGTTCATATGCAGTAAAAACCTGAGAAATCCGTCCGTTTTCGTCATTTTTTATCGAATCGACTTAAAGCCAGATCTTCACATTGGCCGCTTTTCTCTCTGAGACGGTTACATTTGTTGTCTGCAAAGCTATGTCGCGTGCTGCGGTATGCGGAAACACTAAAAGCACGATAGTAGAACACAGAAGGAGCTCCTAAGTTGAAGTAATAGCCAGTAAGATGTAGTACAATTCAAGTTTTAGTTGTCGATTGTTCACTTATTAGCCGGCTTTGGTGGCTATGACATGACCTAGGACCTTAAGATTTTGCATGAAGGGAGGACTAGCAGCCGAGATGCACGGGAGAATGTGAAAAGTGTTCATATGCAGTAAAAACCTGAGAAATCCGTCCGTTTTCGTCATTTTTTATCGAATCGACTTAAAACCAGATCGTCACATTGGCCGCTTTCCTCTCTGAGATGGTCACATTTATCGTCTGCAAAGCTATGTCGCGTGCTGCGGTATGCGGAAACACTAAATGCACCATAGTAGAACACAGAAGAAGCTTCTATGTTGAAGTAATAGCCAGTAAGAAGTAGTACAATTGAAGTTTTAGTTGTCAATTATTCACTTTTTAGCCGCCTTTGTTGGCTTGAACATGCCCTAGGACCTTAAGATTTTGCATGAAAGGAGGACTAGCAGCCGCGTTGCATGGGAGAATGAGAAAAGTGTTCATATGTAGTAAAAACCTGAGAAATCCGTACGTTTTCGTCATTTGTTATCGAATCGACTTAAAGCCAGATCGTCACATAGGCCGCTTTTCTCTCTAAGACGGTTACATTTATCGTCTGCAAAGCTATGTCGTGTGCTTCGTTATGCGGAAACACTAAAAGCACCATAGTAGAACACAGAAGAAGCTTCTAAGTTGATACAATAGCCAGTAAGAAGTAGTACAATTCAAGTTTTAGTTATCGATTATTCACCTGATAGCCGGCTTTGGTGGCTTGGACATGACCTAGGACCTTAAGATTTTGCATGAAAGGAGGACTAGCAGCCGCGTTGCATGGGAGAATGTGAAAGGTGTTCATATGTAGTAAAAACCTGAGAAATCCGTCCATTTTCGTCATTTGTTATCGAATCGCCTTAAAGCCAGATCGTCACATTGGCCGCTCTTCTCTCTGAGACGGTTACATTAATCGTCTGCAAAGCTATGTCGCGAACTGCGGTATGCGGAGACACTAAAAGCACCATAGTAGAACACAGAAGAAGCTTCTAAGTTGAAGTGATAGCCAGTAAGAAGTTGTACAATTCAAGTTTTAGTTATCGATTATTCACTTTTTAGCCGGCTTTGGAGGCTTGGACATGAGGTGGAACGTTAAGATTTTGCATGAAAGGAGGACTAGCAGCC
This sequence comes from Schistocerca gregaria, assembly GCF_023897955.1. Classification (NCBI taxonomy): domain Eukaryota; kingdom Metazoa; phylum Arthropoda; class Insecta; order Orthoptera; family Acrididae; genus Schistocerca; species Schistocerca gregaria. Next base: position 951,231 of record NW_026061759.1, read on the forward strand.
ACGTTGCACGGGAGAATGTGAAAAGTGTTCATATGTAGTAAAAACCTGAGAAATCTGTCCGTTTTCGTCATTTGTTATCGAATCGACTTATAGCCAGATCGTCACATTGGCCGCTTTTCTCTCTGAGACGGTCACATTTATCGTCTGCAAAGCTATGTCGCGTGCTGCGGTATGCGGAGACACTAAAAGCACGATAGTAGAACACAGAAGAAGCTTCTAAGTTGAAGTAAAAGCCAGTAAGAAGTAGTACAATTCAAGTTTTAGTTGTCGATTGTTCACTTTTTAGCCGGCTTTGGTGGCTATGACATGACCTAGAATCATTAGATTTTGCATGAAAGGAGGACTAGCAGCCGCGTTGCACGGGAGAATGTGAAGAGTGTTCATACGTAGTAAAAACCTGAGAAATCCGTCCGTTTTCGTCATTTGTTATCGAATCGACTTAAAGCCAGATCGTCACATTGGCCGTTCTTCTCTCTGAAACGGTTACATTTATCGTCTGCAAAGCAATGTCGCGTGCTGCGGTATGCGGAGACACTAAAAGCACCACAGAAGAACACAGAAGAAGCTTCTACGTTGAAGTAATAGCCAGTAAGACGTAGTACAATTCAAGTTTTAGTTGTCGATTATTCACTTTTTTTCCGGCTTTGGTGGCTTGGACATGACCTAGGACCTTAAGATTTTGCATGGAAGGAGGACTATCAGCCGCGTTGCACGGGAGAATGTGAAAAGTGTTCATATGTAGTAAAAACCTGAGAAATCCGTCCGTTTTCGTCATTTGATATCGAATCGACTTAAAGCCAGATCGCTCTTCTCTCTGAAACGGTTACACTTATCGGCTGCAAAGCTATTTAGCGTGCTGCGGTATGCGGAAACACTAAAAGCACCATAGAACAACACAGAAGAAGCTTCTAAGTTGAAGTAATAGCCAGTAAGAAGTAGTACAATTCAAGTTTTAGTTGCCGATTATTTACTTTTTAGCCGGTTTTGGTTGCTTGGACATGACCTAGGACCTTAAGATTTTGCATGAAAGGAGGACTAGCAGCCGAGTTGCACGGGAGAATGTGAAAAGTGTTCATATGCAGTAAAAACCTGAGAAATCCGTCCGTTTTCGTCATTTTTTATCGAATCGACTTAAAGCCAGATCTTCACATTGGCCGCTTTTCTCTCTGAGACGGTTACATTTGTTGTCTGCAAAGCTATGTCGCGTGCTGCGGTATGCGGAAACACTAAAAGCACCATAGTAGAACACAGAAGAAGCTTCTAAGTTGAAGTAATAGCCAGTAAGGAGTAGTACAATTCAAGTTTTAGCTGTCGATTATTCACTTTTTAGCCGGCTTTGGTGGCTTGGACATGACCTAAGACCTTACGATTTAGCATGAAAGGAGGACTAGCAGCCGCGTTGCATGGGAGAATGTGAAAAGTGTTCATATGTAGTAAAAACCTGAGAAATCCGTCCGTTTTCGTCATTTGTTATCGAATCGACTTAAAGCCAGATCGTCACATTGGCCGCTTTTCTCTCTGAGGCGGTTACATTTATCGTCTGCAAAGCTATGTCGCGTGCTGCGGTATGCGGAGACACTAAAAGCACCATAGTGGAACACAGAATAAACTTCTAAGTTGAAGTAATAGCCAGTAAGAAGTAGTACAATTCAAGTTTTAGTTATCGATTATTCACTTTTTAGCCGTCTTTGGTGGCTTGGACATAACCTAGGACCTTAAGATTTTGCATGAAAAGAGGACTAGCAGCAGCGTTGCATGGGAGAATGTGAAAAGTGTTCATATGTAGTAAAAACCTGAGAAACCCGTCCGCTTTCGTCATTTGTTATCGAATCGACTTAAAGCCTGATCGTCAAATTGGCCGCTCTTCTCTTTGAAACGGTTACATTTATCGTCTGCAAAGCTATGTTGCGTGCTGCGGTATGCGGAGACACTAAAAGCACCATAGCAGAACACAGAAGAAGCTTCTAAGTTGAAGAAATAGCCAGTAAGAAGTAGTACAATTCAAGTTTTAGTTATCGATTATTCACTTTTTAGCCGTCTTTGGTGGCTTGGACATGACCTAGGACCTTAAGATTTTGCATAACAGGAGGACTAGCAGCAGCGTTGCATGGGAGAATGAGAAAAGTGTTCATACGTAGTAAAAACCTGAGAAATCCTTCCGTTTTCGTCATTTGTTATCGAATCGACTTAAAGCCAGATCGTCACATTGGCCGTTCTTCTCTCTGAAACAGTTACATTTATCGTCTGCAAAGCTATGTCGCGTGCTGCGGTATGCCGAAACACTAAAAGCACCATAGGAGAACACAGAAGAAGCTTCTAATTTGAAGTAATAGCCAGTAAGAAGTAGTACAATTCAAGTTTTAGTTTTCGATTATTCACTTTTTAGCCGGGTTTGGTGGCTTTGACATTAGGTGGAACCTTAAGATTTTGCATGAAAGGAGGACTAGCAGCCGCGTTGCACGCGAGAATGTGAAAAGTGTTCATATGTAGTAAAAACCTGAGAAATCTGTCCGCTTTCGTCATTTGTTATCGAATCGACTTAAAGCCAGATCGTCACATTGGCCGCTCTTCTCTCTGAAACGGTTACATTTATCGTCTGCAAAGCTATGTCGCGTGCTGCGGTATGCGGAAACACTAAAAGCACCATAGTAGAACACAGAAACGCTTCTAAGTTGAAGTAATAGCCAGAAAGAAGTAGTACAATTCGAGTTTTAGTTGTCGATTATTCACTTTTTAGCCGGCTTTGGTGGCTTGGACATGACCTAGGACCTTAAGATTTTGCATGAAAGGAGGACTAGCAGCCGCGTTGCATGGGAGAATGTGAAAAGTGTTCATATGTAGTAAAAACCTGAGAAATCAGTCCGTTTTCGTCATTTGTTATCGAATCGACTTAAAGCCAGATCGTCACATTGGGCGCTTTTCTCTCTGAGACGGTTACATTTATCGTCTGCAAAGCTATGTCGCGTGCTGCGGTATGCGGAGACACTAAAAGGACCATAGTAGAACACAGAAGAAGCTTCTAAGTTAAAGTAATAGCCAGTAAGAAGTAGTACAATTCAAGTTTTAGTTATCGATTATTCACTTTTTAGCCGTCTTTGGTGGCTTGGACATGACCTAGGACCTTAAGATCTTGCATAAAAGGAGGACTAGCAGCAGCGTTGCATGGGAGAATGTGAAAAGTGTTCATATGTAGTAAAAACCTGAGAAATCCGTCCGTTTTCGTCATTTGTTATCGAATCGACTTAAAGCCAGATCGTCACATTAGCCGTTCTTCTCTCTGAAACAGTTACATTTATCGTCTGCAAAGCTATGTCGCGTGCTGCGGTATGCCGAAACACTAAAAGCACCATAGGAGAACACACAAGAAGCTTCTAATTTGAAGTAATAGCCAGTAAGAAGTAGTACAATTCAAGTTTTAGTTGTCGATTATTCACATTTTAGCCGGCTTTGGTGGCTTTGACATTAGGTGGAACCTTAAGATTTTGCATGAAAGGAGGACTAGCAGCCGCGTTGCACGCGAGAATGTGAAAAGTGTTCATATGTAGTAAAACCTGAGAAATCCGTCCGTTTTCGTCATTTGTTATCGAATCGACTTAAAGCCAGATCGTCACATTGGCCGCTTTTCTCTCAGAGACGGTTACATTTATCGTCTGCAAAGCTATGTCGCGTGCTGCGGTATGCGGAAACACTAAAAGCACCATAGTAGAACACAGAAGAAGCTTCTAAGTTGAAGTAATAGCCAATAAGAAGTAGTACAATTCAAGTTTTAGTTGTCGATTATTCATTTTTTAGCCTTCTTTGGTGGCTTGGACATGACATGGGACCTTAAGATTTTCCATGAAAGGAGGACTTGCAGCCGCGTTGCACGGGAGAATGTGAAAAGTGTTCATATGTAGTAAAAACCTGAGAAATCCGTGGGTTTTCGTCATTTGTTATAGTATCGACTTAAAGCCAGATCGTCACATTGGCCGCTTTTCTCTCTGAGACGGTTACATTTATCGTCTGCAAAGCTATGTCGCGTGCTGCGATATGACGAAACACTAAAAGCACCATAGTAGAACACAGAAGAAGCTTCTAATTTGGAGTAATAGCCAGTAAGAAGTAGTAGAATTCAAGTTTTAGTTGTCGATTATTCACTATTTAGCCGGCTTTGGTGGCTTTGACATTAGGTGGAACCTTAAGATTTTGCATGAAAGGAGGACTAGCAGCCGCGTTGCACGCGAGAATGTGAAAAGTGTTCATATGTAGTAAAAACCTGAGAAATCCGTCCGCTTTCGTCATTTGTTATCGAATCGACTTAAAGCCAGATCGTCACATTGGCCGCTCTTCTCTCTGAAACGGTTACATTTATCGTCTGCAAAGCTATGTCGCGTGCTGCGGTATGCGGAGACACTAAAAGCACCATAGTAGAACACAGAAGAAGCTTCTAAGTTGAAACAATGGCCAGTAAGAAGTAGTACAATTCAAGTTTTAGTTGTCAATTATTCACTTTTTAGCCGGCTTTGGTGGCTTGGACATCACTTAGGACCTTAAGATTTTGCATGAAAGGAGGACTTGCACCCGCGTTGCAAGGGAGAATGTGAAAAGTGTTCATATGTAGTAAAAACCTGAGAAATCCGTCCGTTTTCGTCATTTGTTATCGAATCGACTTAAAGCCAGATCGCCACATTGGCCGCTCTTCTCTCTGAAACGGTTACATTTATCGTCTGCAAAGCTATGTCGCGTACTGCGGTATGCGGAAACACTAAAAGCACCATAGTAGAACACAGAAGAAGCTTCTATGTTGAAGTAATAGCCAGTAAGAAGTAGTACAATTCAAGTTTTAGTTGTCGATTATTCACTTTTTAGCCTGCTTTGGTGGCTTGGACATGACCTAGGACCTTAAGATTTTGCATGAATGGAGGACTAGCAGGCGCGTTGCATGGGAGAATGTGAAAAGTGTTCATTTGTAGTAAAAACCTGAGAAATCAGTCCGTTTTCGTCATTTGTAATCGAATCGACTTAAAGCCAGATCGTCGCATTGGCCGCTTTTCTCTCTGAGACGGTTACATTTATCGTCTGCAAAGCTATGTCGCGTGCTGCGGTATGCGGAGACACTAAAAGCACCATAGTAGAACACAGAAGAAGCTTCTAAGTTGAAGAAATAGCCAGTAAGAAGTAGTACAATTCAAGTTTTAGTTATCGATTATTCACTTTTTAGCCGTCTTTGGTGGCTTGGACATGACCTAGGACCTTAAGATTTTGCATAACAGGAGGACTTGCACCCGCGTTGCAAGGGAGAATGTGAAAAGTGTTCATATGTAGTAAAAACCTGAGAAATCCGTCCGTTTTCGTCATTTGTTATCGAATCGACTTAAAGCCAGATCGTCACATTGGCCGCTCTTCTCTCTGAAACGGTTACATTTATCGTCTGCAAAGCTATGTCGCGTACTGCGGTATGCGGAAACACTAAAAGCACCATAGGAGAACACAGAAGAAGCTTCTAATTTGAAGTAATAGCCAGTAAGAAGTAGTACAATTCAAGTTTTAGTTTTCGATTATTCACTTTTTAGCCGGGTTTGGTGGCTTTGACATTAGGTGGAACCTTAAGATTTTGCATGAAAGGAGGACTAGCAGCCGCGTTGCACGGGAGAATGTGAAAAGTGTTCATATGTAGTAAAAACCTGAGAAATCTGTCCGCTTTCATCATTTGTTATCGAATCGACTTAAAGCCAGATCGTCATATTGGCCGCTCTTCTCTCTGAAACGGTTACATTTATCGTCTGCAAAGCTATGTCGCGTGCAGCGGTATGCGGAAACACTAAAAGCACCATAGTAGAACACAGAAACGCTTCTAAGTTGAAGTAATAGCCAGAAAGAAGTAGTACAATTCAAGTTTTAGTTGTCGATTATTCACTTTTTAGCCGGCTTTGGTGGCTTGGACATGACCTAGGACCTTAAGATTTTGCATGAAAGGAGGACTAGCAGCCGCGTTGCATGGGAGAATGTGAAAAGTGTTCATATGTAGTAAAAACCTGAGAAATCAGTCCGTTTACGTCATTTGTTATCAAATCGACTTAAAGCCAGATCGTCACATTGGGCGCTTTTCTCTCTGAGACGGTTACATTTATCGTCTGCAAAGCTATGTCGCGTGCTGCGGTATGCGGAGACACTAAAAGGACCATAGTAGAACACAGAAGAAGCTTCTAAGTTAAAGTAATAGCCAGTAAGAAGTAGTACAATTCAAGTTTTAGTTATCGATTATTCACTTTTTAGCCGTCTTTGGTGGCTTGGACATGACCTAGGACCTTAAGATCTTGCATAAAAGGAGGACTAGCAGCAGCGTTGCATGGGAGAATGTGAAAAGTGTTCATATGTAGTAAAAACCTGAGAAATCCGTCCGTTTTCGTCATTTGTTATCGAATCGACTTAAAGCCAGATCGTCACATTAGCCGTTCTTCTCTCTGAAACAGTTACATTTATCGTCTGCAAAGCTATGTCGCGTGCTGCGGTATGCCGAAACACTAAAAGCACCATAGGAGAACACAGAAGAAGCTTCTAATTTGAAGTAATAGCCAGTAAGAAGTAGTACAATTCAAGTTTTAGTTGTCGATTATTCACATTTTAGCCGGCTTTGGTGGCTTTGACATTAGGTGGAACCTTAAGATTTTGCATGAAAGGAGGACTAGCAGCCGCGTTGCACGCGAGAATGTGAAAAGTGTTCATATGTAGTAAAACCTGAGAAATCCGTCCGTTTTCGTCATTTGTTATCGAATCGACTTAAAGCCAGATCGTCACATTGGCCGCTTTTCTCTCAGAGACGGTTACATTTATCGTCTGCAAAGCTATGTCGCGTGCTGCGGTATGCGGAAACACTAAAAGCACCATAGTAGAACACAGAAGAAGCTTCTAAGTTGAAGTAATAGCCAGTAAGAAGTAGTACAATTCAAGTTTTAGTTGTCGATTATTCATTTTTTAGCCTTCTTTGGTGGCTTGGACATGACATGGGACCTTAAGATTTTCCATGAAAGGAGGACTTGCAGCCGCGTTGCACGGGAGAATGTGAAAAGTGTTCATATGTAGTAAAAACCTGAGAAATCCGTGGGTTTTCGTCATTTGTTATAGTATCGACTTAAAGCCAGATCGTCACATTGGCCGCTTTTCTCTCTGAGACGGTTACATTTATCGTCTGCAAAGCTATGTCGCGTGCTGCGATATGACGAAACACTAAAAGCACCATAGTAGAACACAGAAGAAGCTTCTAATTTGAAGTAATAGCCAGTAAGAAGTAGTAGAATTCAAGTTTTAGTTGTCGATTATTCACTATTTAGCCGGCTTTGGTGGCTTTGACATTAGGTGGAACCTTAAGATTTTGCATGAAAGGAGGACTAGCAGCCGCGTTGCACGCGAGAATGTGAAAAGTGTTCATATGTAGTAAAAACCTGAGAAATCCGTCCGCTTTCGTCATTTGTTATCGAATCGACTTAAAGTCAGATCGTCACATTGGCCGCTCTTCTCTCTGAAACGGTTACATTTATCGTCTGCAAAGCTATGTCGCGTGCTGCGGTATGCGGAGACACTAAAAGCATCATACTAGAACACAGAAGAAGCTTCTAAGTTGAAACAATGGCCAGTAAGAAGTAGTAGAATTCAAGTTTTAGTTGTCGATTATTCACTTTTAAGCCTGCTTTGGTGGCTTGGACATGACCTAGGACCTTAAGATTTTGCATGAAAGGAGGACTAGCAGGCGCGTTGCATGGGAGAATGTGAAAAGTGTTCATTTGTAGTAAAAACCTGAGAAATCAGTCCGTTTTCGTCATTTGTAATCGAATCGACTTAAAGCCAGATCGTCGCATTGGCCGCTTTTCTCTCTGAGACGGTTACATTTATCGTCTGCAAAGCTATGTCGCGTGCTGCGGTATGCGGAAATACTTAAAGCACCATAGTAGAACACAGAAGAAGCTTCTAAGTTGAAGTTATAGCCAGTAAGAAGTAGTACAATTCAAGTTTTAGTTGTCGATTATTCACTTTTTAGCCGGCTTTGGTGGCTTGGACATGACCTAGGACCTTAAGATTTTCCATGAAAGGAGGACTTGCAGCCGCGTTGCACGAGAGAATGTGAAAAGTGTTCATATGTAGTAAAAACCTGAGAAATCCGTCCGTTTTCGTCATTTGTTATCGAATCGACTTAAAGCCAGATCGTCACATTGGCCGTTCTTCTCTCTGAAACGGTTACATTTATCGTCTGCAAAGCTATGTCGCGTGCTGCGGTATGCCGAAACACTGAAAGCACCTTAGTAGAACACAGAAGAAGCTTCTAATTGGAAGTAATAGCCAGTAAGAAGTAGTACAATTCAAGTTTTAGTTGTCGATTATTCACTTTTTAGCCGGCTTTACTGGCTTGGACATTAAGTGGAACCTTAATATTTTGCATGAAAGGAGGAGTAGCAGCCGCGTTGCACGGGAGAATGTGAAAAGTGTTCATATGTAGTAAAAACCTGAGAAATCCGTCCGTTTTCGTCATTTGTTATCGAATCGACTTAAAGCCAGATCGTCGCATTGGCCGCTTTTCTCTCTGAGACGGTTACATTTATCGTCTGCAAAGCTATGTCGCGTGCTGCGGTATGCGTAAACACTAAAAGCACCATAGTAGAACACAGAAGAAGGTTCTAAGTTGAAGTAATAGCCAGTAAGAAGTAGTACAATTCAAGTTTCAGTTGTCGATTATTCACTTTTTAGCCGGCTTTGGTGGCTATGACATGACCTAGGACCATAAGATTTTGCATAAAAGGAGGACTAGCAGCCGAGTTGCACGGGAAAATGTGAAAAGTGTTCATATGTAGTAAAAACCTTAGAAATCCGTTCGTTTTCGTCACTTGTTGTCGAATCGACTTAAAGCCACATCGTCACTTTGGCCGCTCTTCTGTCTGAAACGGTTACATTTATCGTCTGCAAAGCTATGTCGCGTGCTGCGGTATGCGGAAACACTAAAAGTACCATAGTAGAACACAGAAGAAGCTTCTATGTTGAAGTAATATCCAGTAAGAAGTAGTACAATTCAAGTTTTAGTTGTCGATTATTCACTTTTTAGCCTGCTTTGGTGGCTTGGACATGACCTATGACCTTAAGATTTTGCATGAAAGGAGGACTTGCAGCCGCGTTGCATGGGAGAATGTGAAAAGTGTTCATATGTAGTAAAAACCTGAGAAATCCGTCCGTTTTCGTCATTTGTTATCGAATCGACTTGAAGCCAGATCGTCACATTGGGCGCTTTTCTCTCTGAGACGGTTACATTTATCGTCTGCAAAGCTATGTCGCGTGCTGCGGTATGCGGAAACACTTAAAGCACCATAGTAGAACACAGAAGAAGCTTGTAAGTTAAAGTAATAGCCAGTAAGAAGTAGTACAATTCAAGTATTAGTTGTCGGTTATTCACTTTTTAGCCGGCTTTGGTGGCTTGGACATGACCTAGGACCTTAAGATTTTCCATGAAAGGAGGACTTGCGGCCGCGTTGCACGGGAGAATGTGAAAAGTGCTCATATGTAGTAAAAACCTGAGAAATCCGTCCGTTTTCGTCATTTGTTATCGAATCGACTTAAAGCCAGAACGTCACATTAGCCGTTCTTCTCTCTGAAACAGTTACATTTATCGTCTGCAAAGCTATGTCGCGTGCTGCGGTATGCCGAAACACTAAAAGCACCATAGGAGAACACAGAAGAAGCTTCTAATTTGAACTAATACCCAGTAAGAAGTAGTACAATTCAAGTTTTAGTTGTCGATTATTCACTTTTTAGCCTTCTTTGGTGGCTTGGACATGACATGGGACCTTAAGATTTTCCATGAAAGGAGGACTTGCAGCCGCGTTGCACGGGAGAATGTGAAAAGTGTTCATATGTAGTAAAAACCTGAGAAATCCGTGGGTTTTCGTCATTTGTTATAGTATCGACTTAAAGCCAGATCGTCACATTGGCCGCTTTTCTCTCTGAGACGGTTACATTTATCGTCTGCAAAGCTATGTCGCGTGCTGCGGTATGACGAAACACTAAAAGCACCATAGTAGAACACAGAAGAAGCTTCTAATTTGAAGTAATAGCCAGTAAGAAGTAGTAGAATTCAAGTTTTAGTTGTCGATTATTCACTATTTAGCCGGCTTTGGTGGCTTTGACATGACCTAGGACCTTAAGATTTTCCATGAAAGGAGGACTTGCAGCTGCGTTGCACGGGAGAATGTGAAAAGTGTTCATATGTATTAAAAACATGAGAAATCGGTTCGTTTTCGTCATTTGTTATCGAATCGACTTAAAGCCAGATCGTCAAATTGGCCGCTCTTCTCTTTGAAACGGTTACATTTATCGTCTGCAAAGCTATGTCGCGTGCTGCGGTATGCGGACACACTAAAAGCACCATAGTAAAACACAGAAGAAGCTTCTAAGTTGTAGTAATAACCAGTAAGAAGTAGTACAATTCAAGTTTTAGTTATCGATTATTCACTTTTTAGCCGTCTTTGGTGGCTTGGACATGACCTAGGACCTTAAGATCTTGCATAAAAGGAGGACTAGCAGCAGCGTTGCATGGGAGAATGTGAAAAGTGTTCATATGTAGTAAAAACCTGAGAAATCCGTCCGTTTTCGTCATTTGTTATCGAATCGACTTAAAGCCAGATCGTCACATTAGCCGTTCTTCTCTCTGAAACAGTTACATTTATCGTCTGCAAAGCTATGTCGCGTGCTGCGGTATGCCGAAACACTAAAAGCACCATAGGAGAACACAGAAGAAGCTTCTAATTTGAACTAATAGCCAGTAAGAAGTAGTACAATTCAAGTTTTAGTTGTCGATTATTCACTTTTTAGCCTTCTTTGGTGGCTTGGACATGACATGGGACCTTAAGATTTTCCATGAAAGGAGGACTTGCAGCCGCGTTGCACGGGAGAATGTGAAAAGTGTTCATATGTAGTAAAAACCTGAGAAATCCGTGGGTTTTCGTCATTTGTTATAGTATCGACTTAAAGCCAGATCGTCACATTGGCCGCTTTTCTCTCTGAGACGGTTACATTTATCGTCTGCAAAGCTATGTCGCGTGCTGCGGTATGACGAAACACTAAAAGCACCATAGTAGAACACAGAAGAAGCTTCTAATTTGAAGTAATAGCCAGTAAGAAGTAGTAGAATTCAAGTTTTAGTTGTCGATTATTCACTATTTAGCCGGCTTTGGTGGCTTTGACATTAGGTGGAACCTTAAGATTTTGCATGAAAGGAGGACTAGCAGCCGCGTTGCACGCGAGAATGTGAAAAGTGTTCATATGTAGTAAAAACCTGAGAAATCCGTCCGCTTTCGTCATTTGTTATCGAATCGACTTAAAGCCAGATCGTCACATTGGCCGCTCTTCACTCTGAAACGGTTACATTTATCGTCTGCAAAGCTATGTCGCGTGCTGCGGTATGCGGAAACACTAAAAGCACCATAGTAGAACACAGAAAAGCTTCTAAGTTGACGTAATAGCCAGAAAGAAGTAGTACTATTCAAGTTTTAGTTGTCGATTATTCACTTTTTAGCCGGCTTTGGTGGCTTGGACATGACCTACGACCTTAAGATTTTGCATGAAAGGAGGACTAACAACCGCGTTGCATGGGAGAATGTGAAAAGTGTTCATATGTAGTAAAAACCTGAGAAATCCGTCCGTTTTCCTCATTTGTTATCGAATCGACTTAAAGCCAGATCGTCACATTGGGCGCTTTTCTCTCTGATACGGTTACATTTATCGTCTGCAAAGCTATGTCGCGTGCTGCGGTATGCGTAAACACTAAAAGCACAATAGTAGAACACAGAAGAAGCTTCTAATTTGAAGTAATAGCCAGTAAGAAGTAGTACAATTAAAGTTTTAGTTGTCGATTATTCACTTTTTAGCCGGCTTTGGAAGCTTGGACATGACCTAGGACCTTAAGATTTTGCATGAAAGGAGGAGTAGCAGCCGCGTTGCCCGCAAGAATGTGAAAAGTGTTCATATGTAGTAAAAACCTGAGAAATCCGTCCGTTTTCGTCATTTGTTATCGAATCGACTTTAAGACAGATCGTCACATTGGCCGCTTTTCTCTCTGAGACGGTTACATTTATCGTCTGCAAAGCTATGTCGCGTGCTGCGGTATGCGGAGACACTAAAAGCACCATAGTAGAACACAGAAGAAGCTTCTAAGTTGAAACAATGGCCAGTAAGAAGTAGTACAATTCAAGTTTTAGTTGTCAATTATTCACTTTTTAGCCGGCTTTGGTGGCTTGGACATCACTTAGGACCTTAAGATTTTGCATGAAAGGAGGACTTGCACCCGCGTTGCAAGGGAGAATGTGAAAAGTGTTCATATGTAGTAAAAACCTGAGAAATCCGTCCGTTTTCGTCATTTGTTATCGAATCGACTTAAAGCCAGATCGTCACATTGGCCGTTCTTCTCTCTGAAACGGTTACATTTATCGTCTGCAAAGCTATGTCGCGTGCTGCGGTATGCCGAAACACTAAAAGCACCTTAGTAGAACACAGAAGAAGCTTCTAATTTGAAGTAATAGCCAGTAAGAAGTAGTACAATTCAAGTTTTAGTTGTCGATTATTCACTTTTTAGCCGGCTTTACTGGCTTGGACATTAAGTGGAACCTTAATATTTTGCATGAAAGGAGGAGTAGCAGCCGCGTTGCACGGGAGAATGTGAAAAGTGTTCATATGTAGTAAAAACCTGAGAAATCCGTCCGTTTTCGTCATTTGTTATCGAATCGACTTAAAGCCAGATCGTCGCATTGGCCGCTTTTCTCTCTGAGACGGTTACATTTATCGTCTGCAAAGCTATGTCGCGTGCTGCAGTATGCGTAAACACTAAAAGCACCATAGTAGAACACGGAAGAAGGTTCTAAGTTGAAGTAATAGCCAGTAAGAAGTAGTACAATTCAAGTTTTAGTTGTCGATTATTCACTTTTTAGCCGGCTTTGGTGGCTATGACATGACCTAGGACCATAAGATTTTGCATGAAAGGAGGACTAGCAGCCGAGTTGCACGGGAAAATGTGAAAAGTGTTCATATGTAGTAAAAACCTTAGAAATCCGTTCGTTTTCGTCACTTGTTGTCGAATCGACTTAAAGCCACATCGTCACTTTGGCCGCTCTTCTGTCTGAAACGGTTACATTTATCGTCTGCAAAGCTATGTCGCGTGCTGCAGTATACCGAAACACTAAAAGCACCATAGTAGAACACGGAAGAAGGTTCTAAGTTGAAGTAATAGCCAGTAAGAAGTAGTACAATTCAAGTTTTAGTTGTCGATTATTCACTTTTTAGCCTTCTTTGGTGGCTTGGACATGACATGGGACCTTAAGATTTTCCATGAAAGGAGGACTTGCAGCCGCGTTGCACGGGAGAATGTGAAAAGTGTTCATATGTAGTAAAAACCTGAGAAATCCGTGGGTTTTCGTCATTTGTTATAGTATCGACTTAAAGCCAGATCGTCACATTGGCCGCTTTTCTCTCTGAGACGGTTACATTTATCGTCTGCAAAGCTATGTCGCGTGCTGCGGTATGACGAAACACTAAAAGCACCATAGTAGAACACAGAAGAAGCTTCTAATTTGAAGTAATAGCCAGTAAGAAGTAGTAGAATTCAAGTTTTAGTTGTCGATTATTCACTATTTAGCCGGCTTTGGTGGCTTTGACATTAGGTGGAACCTTAAGATTTTGCATGAAAGGAGGACTAGCAGCCGCGTTGCACGCGAGAATGTGAAAAGTGTTCATATGTAGTAAAAACCTGAGAAATCCGTCCGCTTTCGTCATTTGTTATCGAATCGACTTAAAGCCAGATCGTCACATTGGCCGCTCTTCACTCTGAAACGGTTACATTTATCGTCTGCAAAGCTATGTCGCGTGCTGCGGTATGCGGAAACACTAAAAGCACCATAGTAGAACACAGAAAAGCTTCTAAGTTGACGTAATGGCCAGAAAGAAGTAGTACTATTCAAGTTTTAGTTGTCGATTATTCACTTTTTAGCCGGCTTTGGTGGCTTGGACATGACCTACGACCTTAAGATTTTGCATGAAAGGAGGACTAACAACCGCGTTGCATGGGAGAATGTGAAAAGTGTTCATATGTAGTAAAAACCTGAGAAATCCGTCCGTTTTCCTCATTTGTTATCGAATCGACTTAAAGCCAGATCGTCACATTGGGCGCTTTTCTCTCTGATACGGTTACATTTATCGTCTGCAAAGCTATGTCGCGTGCTGCGGTATGCGTAAACACTAAAAGCACAATAGTAGAACACAGAAGAAGCTTCTAATTTGAAGTAATAGCCAGTAAGAAGTAGTACAATTAAAGTTTTAGTTGTCGATTATTCACTTTTTAGCCGGCTTTGGAAGCTTGGACATGACCTAGGACCTTAAGATTTTGCATGAAAGGAGGAGTAGCAGCCGCGTTGCCCGCAAGAATGTGAAAAGTGTTCATATGTAGTAAAAACCTGAGAAATCCGTCCGTTTTCGTCATTTGTTATCGAATCGACTTTAAGACAGATCGTCACATTGGCCGCTTTTCTCTCTGAGACGGTTACATTTATCGTCTGCAAAGCTATGTCGCGTGCTGCGGTATGCGGAGACACTAAAAGCACCATAGTAGAACACAGAAGAAGCTTCTAAGTTGAAACAATGGCCAGTAAGAAGTAGTACAATTCAAGTTTTAGTTGTCAATTATTCACTTTTTAGCCGGCTTTGGTGGCTTGGACATCACTTAGGACCTTAAGATTTTGCATGAAAGGAGGACTTGCACCCGCGTTGCAAGGGAGAATGTGAAAAGTGTTCATATGTAGTAAAAACCTGAGAAATCCGTCCGTTTTCGTCATTTGTTATCGAATCGACTTAAAGCCAGATCGTCACATTGGCCGTTCTTCTCTCTGAAACGGTTACATTTATCGTCTGCAAAGCTATGTCGCGTGCTGCGGTATGCCGAAACACTAAAAGCACCTTAGTAGAACACAGAAGAAGCTTCTAATTTGAAGTAATAGCCAGTAAGAAGTAGTACAATTCAAGTTTTAGTTGTCGATTATTCACTTTTTAGCCGGCTTTACTGGCTTGGACATTAAGTGGAACCTTAATATTTTGCATGAAAGGAGGAGTAGCAGCCGCGTTGCACGGGAGAATGTGAAAAGTGTTCATATGTAGTAAAAACCTGAGAAATCCGTGGGTTTTCGTCATTTGTTATAGTATCGACTTAAAGCCAGATCGTCACATTGGCCGCTTTTCTCTCTGAGACGGTTACATTTATCGTCTGCAAAGCTATGTCGCGTGCTGCGGTATGACGAAACACTAAAAGCACCATAGTAGAACACAGAAGAAGCTTCTAATTTGAAGTAATAGCCAGTAAGAAGTAGTAGAATTCAAGTTTTAGTTGTCGATTATTCACTATTTAGCCGGCTTTGGTGGCTTTGACATTAGGTGGAACCTTAAGATTTTGCATGAAAGGAGGACTAGCAGCCGCGTTGCACGCGAGAATGTGAAAAGTGTTCATATGTAGTAAAAACCTGAGAAATCCGTCCGCTTTCGTCATTTGTTATCGAATCGACTTAAAGCCAGATCGTCACATTGGCCGCTCTTCACTCTGAAACGGTTACATTTATCGTCTGCAAAGCTATGTCGCGTGCTGCGGTATGCGGAAACACTAAAAGCACCATAGTAGAACACAGAAAAGCTTCTAAGTTGACGTAATAGCCAGAAAGAAGTAGTACTATTCAAGTTTTAGTTGTCGATTATTCACTTTTTAGCCGGCTTTGGTGGCTTGGACATGACCTACGACCTTAAGATTTTGCATGAAAGGAGGACTAACAACCGCGTTGCATGGGAGAATGTGAAAAGTGTTCATATGTAGTAAAAACCTGAGAAATCCGTCCGTTTTCCTCATTTGTTATCGAATCGACTTAAAGCCAGATCGTCACATTGGGCGCTTTTCTCTCTGATACGGTTACATTTATCGTCTGCAAAGCTATGTCGCGTGCTGCGGTATGCGTAAACACTAAAAGCACAATAGTAGAACACAGAAGAAGCTTCTAATTTGAAGTAATAGCCAGTAAGAAGTAGTACAATTAAAGTTTTAATTGTCGATTATTCACTTTTTAGCCGGCTTTGGAAGCTTGGACATGACCTAGGACCTTAAGATTTTGCATGAAAGGAGGAGTAGCAGCCGCGTTGCCCGCAAGAATGTGAAAAGTGTTCATATGTAGTAAAAACCTGAGAAATCCGTCCGTTTTCGTCATTTGTTATCGAATCGACTTTAAGACAGATCGTCACATTGGCCGCTTTTCTCTCTGAGACGGTTACATTTATCGTCTGCAAAGCTATGTCGCGTGCTGCGGTATGCGGAGACACTAAAAGCACCATAGTAGAACACAGAAGAAGCTTCTAAGTTGAAACAATGGCCAGTAAGAAGTAGTACAATTCAAGTTTTAGTTGTCAATTATTCACTTTTTAGCCGGCTTTGGTGGCTTGGACATCACTTAGGACCTTAAGATTTTGCATGAAAGGAGGACTTGCACCCGCGTTGCAAGGGAGAATGTGAAAAGTGTTCATATGTTGTAAAAACCTGAGAAATCCGTCCGTTTTCGTCATTTGTTATCGAATCGACTTAAAGCCAGATCGTCACATTGGCCGTTCTTCTCTCTGAAACGGTTACATTTATCGTCTGCAAAGCTATGTCGCGTGCTGCGGTATGCCGAAACACTAAAAGCACCTTAGTAGAACACAGAAGAAGCTTCTAATTTGAAGTAATAGCCAGTAAGAAGTAGTACAATTCAAGTTTTAGTTGTCGATTATTCACTTTTTAGCCGGCTTTACTGGCTTGGACATTAAGTGGAACCTTAATATTTTGCATGAAAGGAGGAGTAGCAGCCGCGTTGCACGGGAGAATGTGAAAAGTGTTCATATGTAGTAAAAACCTGAGAAATCCGTCCGTTTTCGTCATTTGTTATCGAATCGACTTAAAGCCAGATCGTCGCATTGGCCGCTTTTCTCTCTGAGACGGTTACATTTATCGTCTGCAAAGCTATGTCGCGTGCTGCAGTATGCGTAAACACTAAAAGCACCATAGTAGAACACGGAAGAAGGTTCTAAGTTGAAGTAATAGCCAGTAAGAAGTAGTACAATTCAAGTTTTAGTTGTCGATTATTCACTTTTTAGCCGGCTTTGGTGGCTATGACATGACCTAGGACCATAAGATTTTGCATGAAAGGAGGACTAGCAGCCGAGTTGCACGGGAAAATGTGAAAAGTGTTCATATGTAGTAAAAACCTTAGAAATCCGTTCGTTTTCGTCACTTGTTGTCGAATCGACTTAAAGCCACATCGTCACTTTGGCCGCTCTTCTGTCTGAAACGGTTACATTTATCGTCTGCAAAGCTATGTCGCGTGCTGCGGTATGCGGAAACACTAAAAGCACCATAGTAGAACACAGAAGAAGCTTCTAATTTGAACTAATAGCCAGTAAGAAGTAGTACAATTCAAGTTTTAGTTGTCGATTATTCACTTTTTAGCCTTCTTTGGTGGCTTGGACATGACATGGGACCTTAAGATTTTCCATGAAAGGAGGACTTGCAGCCGCGTTGCACGGGAGAATGTGAAAAGTGTTCATATGTAGTAAAAACCTGAGAAATCCGTGGGTTTTCGTCATTTGTTATAGTATCGACTTAAAGCCAGATCGTCACATTGGCCGCTTTTCTCTCTGAGACGGTTACATTTATCGTCTGCAAAGCTATGTCGCGTGCTGCGGTATGACGAAACACTAAAAGCACCATAGTAGAACACAGAAGAAGCTTCTAATTTGAAGTAATAGCCAGTAAGAAGTAGTAGAATTCAAGTTTTAGTTGTCGATTATTCACTATTTAGCCGGCTTTGGTGGCTTTGACATTAGGTGGAACCTTAAGATTTTGCATGAAAGGAGGACTAGCAGCCGCGTTGCACGCGAGAATGTGAAAAGTGTTCATATGTAGTAAAAACCTGAGAAATCCGTCCGCTTTCGTCATTTGTTATCGAATCGACTTAAAGCCAGATCGTCACATTGGCCGCTCTTCACTCTGAAACGGTTACATTTATCGTCTGCAAAGCTATGTCGCGTGCTGCGGTATGCGGAAACACTAAAAGCACCATAGTAGAACACAGAAAAGCTTCTAAGTTGACGTAATAGCCAGAAAGAAGTAGTACTATTCAAGTTTTAGTTGTCGATTATTCACTTTTTAGCCGGCTTTGGTGGCTTGGACATGACCTACGACCTTAAGATTTTGCATGAAAGGAGGACTAACAACCGCGTTGCATGGGAGAATGTGAAAAGTGTTCATATGTAGTAAAAACCTGAGAAATCCGTCCGTTTTCCTCATTTGTTATCGAATCGACTTAAAGCCAGATCGTCACATTGGGCGCTTTTCTCTCTGATACGGTTACATTTATCGTCTGCAAAGCTATGTCGCGTGCTGCGGTATGCGTAAACACTAAAAGCACAATAGTAGAACACAGAAGAAGCTTCTAATTTGAAGTAATAGCCAGTAAGAAGTAGTACAATTAAAGTTTTAGTTGTCGATTATTCACTTTTTAGCCGGCTTTGGAAGCTTGGACATGACCTAGGACCTTAAGATTTTGCATGAAAGGAGGAGTAGCAGCCGCGTTGCCCGCAAGAATGTGAAAAGTGTTCATATGTAGTAAAAACCTGAGAAATCCGTCCGTTTTCGTCATTTGTTATCGAATCGACTTTAAGACAGATCGTCACATTGGCCGCTTTTCTCTCTGAGACGGTTACATTTATCGTCTGCAAAGCTATGTCGCGTGCTGCGGTATGCGGAGACACTAAAAGCACCATAGTAGAACACAGAAGAAGCTTCTAAGTTGAAACAATGGCCAGTAAGAAGTAGTACAATTCAAGTTTTAGTTGTCAATTATTCACTTTTTAGCCGGCTTTGGTGGCTTGGACATCACTTAGGACCTTAAGATTTTGCATGAAAGGAGGACTTGCACCCGCGTTGCAAGGGAGAATGTGAAAAGTGTTCATATGTAGTAAAAACCTGAGAAATCCGTCCGTTTTCGTCATTTGTTATCGAATCGACTTAAAGCCAGATCGTCACATTGGCCGTTCTTCTCTCTGAAACGGTTACATTTATCGTCTGCAAAGCTATGTCGCGTGCTGCGGTATGCCGAAACACTAAAAGCACCATAGTAGAACACAGAAGAAGCTTCTATGTTGAAGTAATATCCAGTAAGAAGTAGTACAATTCAAGTTTTAGTTGTCGATTATTCACTTTTTAGCCTGCTTTGGTGGCTTGGACATGACCTATGACCTTATGATTTTGCATGAAAGGAGGACTTGTAGCCGCGTTGCATGGGAGAATGTGAAAAGTGTTCATATGTAGTAAAAACCTGAGAAATCAGTCCGTTTTCGTCATTTGTTATCGAATCGACTTAAAGTCATATCGTCACATTGGCCGCTTTTCTCTGTGAGACGGTTACATTTATCGTCTGCAAAGCTAAGTCGCGTGCTTCGGTATGCGGAGACACTAAAAGCACCATAGTAGAGTAGAACACAGAAGAAGCTTCTCAGTTGAAGTAATAGCCATTAAGAAGTAGTACAATTCAAGTTTTAGTCGTCTTTTGTGGTTTGGACATGACTTAGGACCTTAAGATTTTGCATGAAAGGAGGACTTGCAGCTGCGTTGCACGGGAGAATGTGAAAAGTGTTCATATGTATTAAAAACATGAGAAATCGGTTCGTTTTCGTCATTTGTTATCGAATCGACTTAAAGCCAGATCGTCAAATTGGCCGCTCTTCTCTTTGAAACGGTTACATTTATCGTCTGCAAAGCTATGTCGCGTGCTGCGGTATGCGGAAACACTAAAAGCAACATAGTAGAACACAGAAGAAGCTTCTATGTTGAAGTAGTAGTACAATTCAAGTTTTAGTTGTCGATTATTCACTT
Organism: Schistocerca gregaria; assembly: GCF_023897955.1. NCBI lineage: Eukaryota > Metazoa > Arthropoda > Insecta > Orthoptera > Acrididae > Schistocerca > Schistocerca gregaria. Next base: position 971,173 of record NW_026061759.1, read on the forward strand.
TTTAGCCGGCTTTGGTGGATTTGACATGACCTAGGACTTTACGATTTTGCATGAAACGGCGACTAGCAGCCGCGTTCCACGGGAGAATGTGAAAAGTGTTCATATGTAGTAGAAAACCTGATAAATCCGCACGTTTTCGTCATTTATTATCGAATTGACTTAAAGCCAGATCGTCACATTTGCCGCTTTTCGCTCTGAGACGGTTACATTTATCGTCTGCAAAGCTATGTCGCCTGCTGCAGTATACCGAAACACTAAAAGCACCATAGTAGAACACAGAAGAAGCTTCTAATTTGAAGTAATAGCCAGTAAGAAGTAGTACAATTCAAGTTTTAGTTTTCGATTATTCGCTTTTTAGCCGGCTTTGGTGGCTTGGACATGACCTAGGACCTTAAGATGTTCATGAAAGGAGGACTAGCAGCCGCGTTGCATGGGAGAATGTGAAAAGTATCTGTAGTAAAAACCTGAGAAATCGGTCCGTTTTCTTCATTTGTTATCGAATCGACTTAAAGCCAGATCGTCACATTGGCCGTTCTTCTCTCTGAAACGGTTACATTTATCGTCTGCAAAGCTATGTCGCGTGCTGCGGTATGCCGAAACACTAAAAGCACCTTAGTAGAACACAGAAGAACCTTCTAATTTGAAGTAATAGCCAGTAAGAAGTAGTACAATTCAAGTTTCAGTTGTCGATTATTCACTTTTTAGCCGGCTTTGGTGGCTTGGACATTAGGTGGAACCTTAATATTTTGCATGAAAGGAGGAGTAGCAGCCGCGTTGCACGGGAGAATGTGAAAAGTGTTCATATGTAGTAAAAACCTGAGAAATCCGTCCGTTTTCGTCATTTGTTATCGAATCGACTTAAAGCCAGTTCGTCACATTGGCCGCTCTTCTCTCTGAAACGGTTACATTTATCGTCTGCAAAGCTATGTCGCGTGCTGCGGTATGCGGAAACACTAAAAGCACCATAGTGGAACACAGAAGAAGCTTCTATGTTGAAGTAATAGCCAGTAAGAAGTAGTACAATTGAAGTTTTAGTTGTCGATTATTCACTTTTTAGCCTGCTTTGGTGGCTTGGACATGACCTAGGACCTTAAGATTTTGCATGAAAGGAGGACTAGCAGCCGCGTTGCACGGGAGAATGCGAAAAGTTTTCATATGTAGTAAAAACCTGATAAATCCGTACGTTTTCGTCATTTGTTATCGAATCGACTTAAAGCCAGATCGTCACATTGGCCGTTCTTCTCTCTGAAACGGTTACATTTATCGTCTGCAAAGCTATGTCGCGTGCTGCAGTATACCGAAACACTAAAAGCACCATAGTAGAACACAGAAGAAGCTTCTAATTTGAAGTAATAGCCAGTAAGAAGTAGTACAATTCAAGTTTTAGTTGTCGATTATTCACTTTTTAGCCGGCTTTGGTGGCTTGGACATGACCTAGGACCTTAAGATTTTGCATGAAAGGAGGAGTAGCAGCCGCGTTGCCCGCGAGAATGTGAAAAGCGTTCATATGTAGTAAAAACCTGAGAAATCCGTCCGCTTTCGTCATTTGTTATCGAATCGCCTTAAAGACAGATCGTCACATTGGCCGCTTTTCTCTCTGAGACGGTTACATTTATCGTCTGCAAAGCTATGTCGCGTGCTGCGGTATGCGGAGACACTAAAAGCACCATAGTAGAGCACAGAAGAAGCTTCTAAGTTGAAGTAATAGCCAGTAAGAAGTAGTACAATTCAAGTTTTAGTTATCGATTATTCACTTTTTAGCCGTCTTTGGTGGCTTGGACATGACCTAGGACCTTAAGATTTTGCATGAAAGGAGGAGTAGCAGCCGCGTTGCCCGCGAGAATGTGAAAAGTGTTCATATGTAGTAAAAACCTGAGAAATCCGTCCGCTTTCGTCACTTGTTATCGAATCGACTTAAAGTCAGATCGTCACATTGGCCGCTTTTCTCTCTGAGACGGTTACATTTATCGTATGCAAAGCTATGTCGCGTGCTGCGGTATGCGGAGACACTAAAAGCACCATAGTAGAACACAGAAGAAGCTTCTACGTTGAAGCAATAGCCAGTGAGAAGTAGTACAATTCAAGTTTTAGTTGTCGATTATTCACTTTTTAGCCGACTTTGGTGGCTTGGGCATGACCTAGGACCTTAAGATTTTGCATGAAAGGAGGACTAGCAGCCGCTTTGCACGCGGGATGTGAAAAGTGTTCATATGCAGTAAAAACCTGAGAAATCCGTCCGTTTTCGTCATTCGTTATCGAATCGACTTAAAGCCAGATCGTCACATTGGCCGCTTTTCTGTCTGAAACGGTTACATTTATCGTCTGCAAATCTATGTCGCTTGCTGCGGTATGCTTAGACGCAAAAAGCACCATAGTAGAACACAGAAGAAGCTTCTAATTTGAAGTAATAGCCAGTAAGAAGTAGTACAATTCAAGTTTTAGTTTTCGATTATTCGCTTTTTAGCCGGCTTTGATGGCTTGGACATGACCTAGGACCTTAAGATTTTGCATGAAAGGAGGACTAGCAGCCGCGTTGCACGGGAGAATGTGAAAAGTGTTCATATGTAGTAAAAACCTGATAAATCCGTCCGTTTTCGTCATTTGTTATCGAATCGACTTAAAGCCAGATCGTCACATTGGCCGTTCTTCTCTCTGAAACGGTTACATTTATCGTCTGCAAAGCTAAGTCGCGTGCTGCGGTATGCGGAATACTAAAAGCACCACAGTAGAACACAGAAGAAGCTTCTAATTTGAAGTAATAGCCAGTAAGAAGTAGTACAATTCAAGTTTTAGTTGTCGATTATTCACTTTTTAGCCGGCTTTGGTGGCTTGGACATGACCTAGGACCTTAAGATTTTGCATGAAAGGAGGAGTAGCAGCCGCGTTGCCCGCGAGAATGTGAAAAGTGTTCATATGTAGTAAAAACCTGAGAAATCCGTCCGCTTTCGTCATTTGTTATCGAATCGCCTTAAAGACAGATCGTCACATTGGCCGCTTTTCTCTCTGAGAAGGTTACATTTATCGTCTGCAAAGCTATGTCACGTGCTGCGGTATGCGGAGACACCAAAAGCACCATAGTAGAACACAGAAGAAGCTTCTAAGTTGAAGCAATAGCCAGTAAGAAGTAGTACAATTCAAGTTTTAGTTATCGATTATTCACTTTTTAGCCGGCTTTGGTGGCTTGGACATCACCTAGGACCTTAAGATTTTGCATGAAAGGAGGACTTGCACCCGCGTTGCAAGGGAGAATGTGAAAAGTGTTCATATGTAGTAAAAACCTGAGAAATCAGTCCGTTTTCGTCATTTGTTATCGAATCGACTTAAAGCCAGATCGTCACATTGGCCGCTCTTCACTCTGAAACGGTTACATTTATCGTCTGCAAAGCTATGTCGCGTGCTGCGGTATGCGGAAACACTAAAAGCACCATAGTAGAACACAGAAGAAGCTTCTATGTTGAAGTAATAGCCAGTAAGAAGTAGTACAATTCAAGTTTTAGTTGTCGATTATTCACTTTTTAGCCGGCTTTGGTGGATTGGACATGACCTAGGATTTTAAGATGTTGCATGAAAGGAGGACTAGCAGCCGCGTTGCATGGAAGAACGTGAAAAGTGTTCATATGTAGTAAAAACCTGAGAAATCAGTCCGTTTTCGTCATTTGTTATCGAATCGACTTAAAGCCAGATCGTCACATTGGCCGCTTTTCTCTCTGAGACGGTTACATTTATCGTCTGCAAAGCTATGTCGCGTGCTGCAGTATACCGAAACACTAAAAGCACCATAGTAGAACACAGAAGAAGCTTCTAATTTGAAGTAATAGCCAGTAAGAAATAGTACAAATCAAGTTTTAGTTGTCGATTAATCACTTTTTAGCCGGCTATGGTGGCTTGGACATGACCTAGGACCTTAAGATGTTGCATGAAAGGAGGACTAGCAGCCTCGTTGCATGGGAGAATGTGAAAAGTGTTCATATGTAGTAAAAACCTGAGAAATCCGTCCGTTTTCGTCATTTGTTATCGAATCGACTTAAAGCCAGATCGTCACATTGGCCGCTTTCTCTCTGAGACGGTTACATTTATCGTCTGCAAAGCTATGTCGCGTGCTGCGGTTTGCGGAGACACTAAAAGCACCATAGTAGAGCACAGAAGAAGCTTCTAAGTTGAAGCAATAGCCAGTAAGAAGTAGTACAATTCAAGTTTTAGTTGTCGATTATTCACTTTTTAGCCGGCTTTGGTGGCTTGGACATCACCTAGGACCTTAAGATTTTGCGTGAAAGGAGGACTTGCAGCCGCGTTGCAAGGGAGAATGTGAAAAGTGTTCATATGTAGTAAAAACCTGAGAAATCCGTCCGTTTTCGTCATTTGTTATCGAATCGACTTAAAGCCAGATCGTCACATTGTCCGCTCTTCTCTCTGAAACGGTTACATTTATCGTCTGCAAAGCTATGTCGCGCGCTGCGGTATGCGGAAACACTAAAAGCACCATAGTAGAACACAGAAGAAGCTTCTATGTTGAAGTAATAGCCAGTAAGAAGTAGTACAATTGAAGTTTTAGTTGTCGATTATTCACTTTTTAGCCTGCTTTGGTGGCTTGAACATGACCTAGGACCTTAAGATTTTGCATGAAAGGAGGACTAGCAGCCGCGTTGCATGGGAGAAAGTGAAAAGTGTTCATATGTAGTAAAAACCTGAGAAATCCGTCCGTTTTCGTCATTTGTTATCGGATCGACTTAAAGCCAGTTCGTCACATTGGCCGCTCTTCTCTCTGAAACGGTTACATTTATCGTCTGCAAAGATATGTCGCGTGCTGCGGTATGCGGAAACACTAAAAGCACCATAGTAGAACACAGAAGAAGCTTCTATGTTGAAGTAATAGCCAGTAAGAAGTAGTACAATTGAAGTTTTAGTTGTCGATTATTCACTTTTTAGCCTGCTTTGGTGGCTTGGACATGACCTAGGACCTTAAGATTTTGCATGAAAGGAGGTCTAGCAGCCGCGTTGCACGGGAGAATGTGAAAAGTGTTCATATGTAGTAAAAACCTGATAAATCCGTCCGTTTTCGTCATTTGTTATCGAATCGACTAAAAGCCAGATCGTCACATTGGCCGTTCTTCTCTCTGAAACGGTTACATTTATCGTCTGCAAAGCTATGTCGCGTGCTGCAGTATACCGAAACACTAAAAGCACCATAGTAGAACACAGAAGAAGCTTCTAAATTGAAGTAATAGCCAGTAAGAAGTAGTACAATTCAAGTTTTAGTTGTCGATTATTCACTTTTTAGCCGGCTTTGGTGGATTGGACATGACCTAGGACTTTAAGATGTTGCATGAAAGGAGGACTAGCAGCCGCGTTGCATGGGAGAATGTGAAAAGTGTTCATATGTAGTATAAACCTGAGAAATCAGTCCGTTTTCGTCATTTGTTATCGAATCGACTTAAAGCCAGATCGTCACATTGGCCGCTTTTCTCTCTGAGACGGTTACATTTATCGTCTGCAAAGCTATGTCGCGTGCTGCGGTATGCGGAGACACTAAAAGCACCATAGTAGAGCACAGGAGAAGCTTCTAAGTTGAAGTAATAGCCGGTAAGAAGTAGTTCAATTCAAGTTTTAGTTATCGATTATTCACTTTTTAGCCGTCTTTGGTGGCTTGGACATGACCTAGGACCTTAAGATTTTGCATGAAAGGAGGAGTAGCAGCAGCGTTGCCCGCGAGAATGTGAAAAGTGTTCATATGTAGTAAAAACCAGAGAAATCCGTCCGCTTTCGTCACTTGTTATCGAATCGACTTAAAGTCAGATCGTCACATTGGCCGCTTTTCTCTCTGAGACGGTTACATTTATCGTATGCAAAGCTATGTCGCGTGCTGCGGTATGCGGAGACACTAAAAGCACCATAGTAGAACACAGAAGAAGCTTCTACGTTGAAGCAATAGACAGTAAGAAGTAGTACAATTCAAGTTTTAGTTGTCGATTATTCACTTTTTAGCCGGCTTTGGTGGCTTGGGCATGACCTAGGACCTTAAGATTTTGCATGAAAGGAGGACTAGCAGCCGCGTTGCACGGAAGAATGTGAAAAGTGTTCATATGTAGTAAAAACCTGATAAATCCGTCCGTTCTCGTCATTCGTTATCGAATCGACTTAAGGCCAGATCGTCACATTGGCCGTTCTTCTCTCTGAAACGGTTACATTTATCGTCTGCAAAGCTATGTCGCGTGCTGCAGTATACCGAAAAACTAAAAGCACCATAGTAGAACACAGAAGAAGCTTCTAATTTGAAGTAATAGCCAGTAAGAAGTAGTACAATTCAAGTTTTAGTTTTCGATTATTCACTTTTTAGCCGGCTTTGGTGGCTTGGACATGACCTAGGACCTTAACATTTTGCATGAAAGGAGGACTAGCAGCCGCGTTGCATGGGAGAATGTGAAAAGTGTTCATATGTAGTAAAAACCTGAGAAATCCGTCCGTTTTCGTCATTTGTTATCGAATCGACTTAAAGCCAGATCGTCACATTGTCCGCTCTTCTCTCTGAAACGGTTACATTTATCGTCTGCAAAGCTATGTCGCGCGCTGCGGTATGCGGAAACACTAAAAGCACCATAGTAGAACACAGAAGAAGCTTCTATGTTGAAGTAATAGCCAGTAAGAAGTAGTACAATTGAAGTTTTAGTTGTCGATTATTCACTTTTTAGCCTGCTTTGGTGGCTTGAACATGACCTAGGACCTTAAGATTTAGCATGAAAGGAGGACTAGCAGCCGCGTTGCATGGGAGAAAGTGAAAAGTGTTCATATGTAGTAAAAACCTGAGAAATCCGTCCGTTTTCGTCATTTGTTATCGGATCGACTTAAAGCCAGTTCGTCACATTGGCCGCTCTTCTCTCTGAAACGGTTACATTTATCGTCTGCAAAGCTATGTCGCGTGCTGCGGTATGCGGAAACACTAAAAGCACCATAGTAGAACACAGAAGAAGCTTCTATGTTGAAGTAATAGCCAGTAAGAAGTAGTACAATTGAAGTTTTAGTTGTCGATTATTCACTTTTTAGCCTGCTTTGGTGGCTTGGACATGACCTAGGACCTTAAGATTTTGCATGAAAGGAGGTCTAGCAGCCGCGTTGCACGGGAGAATGTGAAAAGTGTTCATATGTAGTAAAAACCTGATAAATCCGTCCGTCCGTTTTCGTCATTTGTTATCGAATCGACTAAAAGCCAGATCGTCACATTGGCCGTTCTTCTCTCTGAAACGGTTACATTTATCGTCTGCAAAGCTATGTCGCGTGCTGCAGTATACCGAAACACTAAAAGCACCATAGTAGAACACAGAAGAAGCTTCTAAATTGAAGTAATAGCCAGTAAGAAGTAGTACAATTCAAGTTTTAGTTGTCGATTATTCACTTTTTAGCCGGCTTTGGTGGATTGGACATGACCTAGGACTTTAAGATGTTGCATGAAAGGAGGACTAGCAGCCGCGTTGCATGGGAGAATGTGAAAAGTGTTCATATGTAGTATAAACCTGAGAAATCAGTCCGTTTTCGTCATTTGTTATCGAATCGACTTAAAGCCAGATCGTCACATTGGCCGCTTTTCTCTCTGAGACGGTTACATTTATCGTCTGCAAAGCTATGTCGCGTGCTGCGGTATGCGGAGACACTAAAAGCACCATAGTAGAGCACAGGAGAAGCTTCTAAGTTGAAGTAATAGCCGGTAAGAAGTAGTACAATTCAAGTTTTAGTTATCGATTATTCACTTTTTAGCCGTCTTTGGTGGCTTGGACATGACCTAGGACCTCAAGATTTTGCATGAAAGGAGGAGTAGCAGCAGCGTTGCCCGCGAGAATGTGAAAAGTGTTCATATGTAGTAAAAACCTGAGAAATCCGTCCGCTTTCGTCACTTGTTATCGAATCGACTTAAAGTCAGATCGTCACATTGGCCGCTTTTCTCTCTGAGACGGTTACATTTATCGTATGCAAAGCTATGTCGCGTGCTGCGGTATGCGGAGACACTAAAAGCACCATAGTAGAACACAGAAGAAGCTTCTACGTTGAAGCAATAGACAGTAAGAAGTAGTACAATTCAAGTTTTAGTTGTCGATTATTCACTTTTTAGCCGGCTTTGGTGGCTTGGGCATGACCTAGGACCTTAAGATTTTGCATGAAAGGAGGACTAGCAGCCGCGTTGCACGGAAGAATGTGAAAAGTGTTCATATGTAGTAAAAACCTGATAAATCCGTCCGTTCTCGTCATTCGTTATCGAATCGACTTAAAGCCAGATCGTCACATTGGCCGTTCTTCTCTCTGAAACGGTTACATTTATCGTCTGCAAAGCTATGTCGCGTGCTGCAGTATACCGAAACACTAAAAGCACCATAGTAGAACACAGAAGAAGCTTCTAATTTGAAGTAATAGCCAGTAAGAAGTAGTACAATTCAAGTTTTAGTTTTCGATTATTCACTTTTTAGCCGGCTTTGGTGGCTTGGACATGACCTAGGACCTTAACATTTTGCATGAAAGGAGGACTAGCAGCCGCGTTGCATGGGAGAATGTGAAAAGTGTTCATATGTAGTAAAAACCTGAGAAATCCGTCCGTTTTCGTCATTTGTTATCGAATCGTCTTAAAGCCAGATCGTCACATTGGCCGTTCTTCTCTCTGAGACGGTTACATTTATCGTCTGCAAAGCTATGTCGCGTGCTGCGGTATGCGGAGACACTAAAAGCACCATAGTAGAGCACAGAAGAAGCTTCTAAGTTGAAGCAATAGCCAGTAAGAAGTAGTACAATTCAAGTTTTAGTTGTCGATTATTCACTTTTTAGCCGGCTTTGGTGGCTTGGACATCACCTAGGACCTTAAGATTTTGCGTGAAAGGAGGACTTGCAGCCGCGTTGCAAGGGAGAATGTGAGAAGTGTTCATATGTAGTAAAAACCTGAGAAATCCGTCCGTTTTCGTCATTTGTTATCGAATTGACTTAAAGCCAGATCGTCACATTGGCCGCTCTTCTCTCTGAAACGGTTACATTTATCGTCTGCAAAGCTATGTCGCGTGCTGCGGTATGCGGAAACACTAAAAGCACCATAGTAGAACACAGAAGAAGCTTCTATGTTGAAGTAATAGCCAGTAAGAAGTAGTACAATTGAAGTTTTAGTTGTCGATTATTCACTTTTTAGCCTGCTTTGGTGGCTTGGACATGACCTAGGACGTTAAGATGTTGCATGAAAGGAGGACTGGCAGCCGCGTTGCATGGGAGAAAGTGAAAAGTGTTCATATGTAGTAAAAACCTGAGAAATCCGTCCGTTTTCGTCATTTGTTATCGAATCGACTTAAAGCCAGTTCGTCACATTGGCCGCTCTTCTCTCTGAAACGGTTACATTTATCGTCTGCAAAGCTATGTCGCGTGCTGCGGTATGCCGAAACACTAAAAGCACCTTAGTAGAACACAGAAGAAGCTTCTATGTTGAAGTAATAGCCAGTAAGAAGTAGTACAATTCAAGTTTTAGTTATCGATTATTCACTTTTTAGCCGTCTTTGGTGGCTTGGACATGACCTAGGACCTTAAGATTTTGCATGAAAGGAGGAGTAGCAGCAGCGTTGCCCGCGAGAATGTGAAAAGTGTTCATATGTAGTAAAAACATGAGAAATCCGTCCGCTTTCGTCACATGTTATCGAATCGACTTAAAGTCAGATCGTCACATTGGCCGCTTTTCACTCTGAGACGGTTACATTTATCGTATGCAAAGCTATGTCGCGTGCTGCGGTATGCGGAGACACTAAAAGCACCATAGTAGAACACAGAAGAAGCTTCTACGTTGAAGCAATAGCCAGTAAGAAGTAGTACAATTCAAGTTTTAGTTGTCGATTATTCACTTTTTAGCCGGCTTTGGTGGCTTGGGCATGACCTAGGACCTTAAGATTTTGCATGAAAGGAGGACTAGCAGCCGCGTTGCACGGAAGAATGTGAAAAGTGTTCATATGTAGTAAAAACCTGATTAATCCGTCCGTTTTCGTCATTCGTTATCGAATCGACTTAAAGCCAGATCGTCACATTGGCCGTTCTTCTCTCTGAAACGGTTACATTTATCGTCTGCAAAGCTATGTCGCGTGCTGCAGTATACCGAAACACTAAAAGCACCATAGTAGAACATAGAAGAAGCTTCTAATTTGAAGTAATAGCCAGTAAGAAGTAGTACAATTCAAGTTATAGTTTTCGATTATTCACTTTTTAGCCGGCTTTGGTGGCTTGGACATGACCTAGGACCTTAAGATGTTGCATGAAAGGAGGACTAGCAGCCGCGTTGCATGGGAGAATGTGAAAAGTGTTCATATGTAGTAAAAACCTGAGAAATCCGTCCGTTTTCGTCATTTGTTATCGAATCGTCTTAAAGCCAGATCGTCACATTGGCCGTTCTTCTCTCTGAGACGGTTACATTTATCGTCTGCAAAGCTATGTCGCGTGCTGCGGTATGCGGAGACACTTAAATCACCATAGTAGAGCACAGAAGAAGCTTCTAAGTTGAAGCAATAGCCAGTAAGAAGTAGTACAATTCAAGTTTTAGTTGTCGATTATTCACTTTTTAGCCGGCTTTGGTGGATTGGGCAAGACCTAGGACCTTAAGATTTTGCATGAAAGGAGGACTAGCAGCCGCGTTGCACGGGAGAATGTGAAAAGCGTACATATGTAGTAAAAACCTGATAAATACGTCCGTTTTCCTCATTCGTTATCGAATCGACTTAAAGCCAGATCGTCACATTGGCCGTTCTTCTCTCTGAAACGGTTACATTTATCGTCTGCAAAGCTATGTCGCGTGCTGCAGTATACCGAAACACTAAAAGCACCATAGTAGAACACAGAAGAAGCTTCTAATCTGAAGTAATAGCCAGTAAGAAGTAGTACAATTCAAGTTTTAGTTTTCGATTATTCACTTTTTAGCCGGCTTTGGTGGCTTGGACATAACCTAGGACCTTAAGATGTTCATGAAAGGAGGACTAGCAGCCGCGTTGCATGGGAGAATGTGAAAAGTATTCATATGTAGTAAAAACCTGAGAAATCCGTCCGTTTTCTTCATTTGTTATCGAATCGACTTAAAGCCAGATCGTCACATTGGCCGTTCTTCTCTCTGAAACGGTTACATTTATCGTCTGCAACGCTATGTCGCGTTCTGCGGTATGCCGAAGCACTAAAAGCACCTTAGTAGAACACAGAAGAAGCTTCTAATTTGAAGTAATAGGCAGTAAGAAGTAGTAGAATTCAAGTTTTAGTTGTCGATTATTCACTTTTTAGCCGGCTTTGGTGGCTTGGACATTAGGTGGAACCTTAATATTTTGCATGAAAGGAGGAGTAGCAGCCGCGTTGCACGGGAGAATGTGAAAAGTGTTCATATGTAGTAAAAACCTGAGAAATCCGTCCGTTTTCGTCGTTTGTTATCGAATCGACTTAAAGCCAGTTCGTCACATTGGCCGCTCTTCTCTCTGAAACGGTTACATTTATCGTCTGCAAAGCTATGTCGCGTGCTGCGGTATGCGGAAACACTAAAAGCACCATAGTAGAACACAGAAGAAGCTTCTATGTTGAAGTAATAGCCAGTAAGAAGTAGTACAATTGAAGTTTTAGTTGTCGATTCTTCACTTTTTAGCCTGCTTTGGTGGCTTGGACATGACCTAGGACCTTAAGATTTTGCATGAAAGGAGGACTAGCAGCCGCGTTGCACGGGAGAATGTGAAAAGTGTTCATATGTAGTAAAAACCTGATAAATCCGTCCGTTTTCGTCATTTGTTATCGAATCGACTTAAAGCCAGATCGTCACATTGGCCGTTCTTCTCTCTGAAACGGTTACATTTATCGTCTGCAAAGCTATGTCGCGTGCTGCAGTATACCGAAACACTAAAAGCACCATAGTAGAACACAGAAGAAGCTTCTAATTTGAAGTAATAGCCAGTAAGAAGTAGTACAATTCAAGTTTTAGTTGTCGATTATTCACTTTTTAGCCGGCTTTGGTGGATTGGACATGACCTAGGACTTTAAGATGTTGCATGAAAGGAGGACTAGCAGCCGCGTTGCATGGGAGAATGTGAAAAGTGTTCATATGTAGTAAAAACCTTAGACATCCGTTCGTTTTCGTCACTTGTTGTCGAATCGACTTAAAGCCAGATCGTCACATTGGCCGCTTTTCTGTCTGAAACGGTTACATTTATCGTCTGCAAATCTATGTCGCTTGCTGCGGTATGCTTAGACGCAAATAGCACCATAGTAGAACACAGAAGAAGCTTCTAAGTTGAACTAATAGCCAGTAAGAAGTAGTAAAATTCAAGTTTTAGTTGTCGATTATTCACTTTTTAGCCGGCTTTGGTGGCTTGGACATGACCTAGGTCTTTAAGATGTTGCATGAAAGGAGGACTAGCAGCCGCGTTGCATGGGAGAATGTGAAAAGTGTTCATATGTAGTAAAAACCTGAGAAATCAGTCCGTTTTCGTCATTTGTTATCGAATCGACTTAAAGCCAGATCGTCACATTGGCCGCTTTTCTCTCTGAGACGGTTACATTTATCGTCTGCAAAGCTGTGTCGCGTGCTGCGGTATGCGGAGACACTAAAAGCACCATAGTAGAGCACAGAAGAAGCTTCTAAGTTGAAGTAATAGCCAGTAAGAAGTAGTACAATTGAAATTTTAGTTATCGATTATTAACTTTTTAGCCGACTTTGGTGGCTTGGACATGACCTAGGACCTTAAGATTTTGCATGAAAGGAGGAGTAGCAGCCGCGTTGCCCGCCAGAATGTGAAAAGTGTTCATATGTAGTAAAAACCTGAGAAATCCGTCCGCTTTCGTCACTTGTTATCGAATCGACTTAAAGTCAGATCGTCACATTGGCCGCTTATCTCTCTGAGACGGTTACATTTATCGTCTGCAAAGCTATGTCGCGTGCTGCAGTATACCGAAACACTAAAAGCACCATAGTAGAACACAGAAGAAGCTTCTAATTTGAAGTAATAGCCAGTAAGAAGTAGTACAATTCAAGTTTTAGTTTTCGATTATTCGCTTTTTAGCCGGCTTTGGTGGCTTGGACATGACCTAGGACCTTAAGATGTTCATGAAAAGAGGACTAGCAGCCGCGTTGCATGGGAGAATGTGAAAAGTATATGTAGTAAAAACCTGAGAAATCGGTCCGTTTTCTTCATTTGTTATCGAATCGACTTAAAGCCAGATCGTCACATTGGCCGTTCTTCTCTCTGAAACGGTTACATTTATCGTCTGCAAAGCTATGTCGCGTGCTGCGGTATGCCGAAACACTAAAAGCACCTTAGTAGAACACAGAAGAAGCTTCTAATTTGAAGTAATAGCCAGTAAGAAGTAGTACAATTCAAGTTTTAGTTGTCGATTATTCACTTTTTAGCCGGCTTTGGTGGCTTGGACATTAGGTGGAACCTTAATATTTTGCATGAAAGGAAGACTAGCAGCCGCGTTGCACGGGAGAATGTGAAAAGTGTTCATATGTAGTAAAAACCTGAGAAATCCGTCCGTTTTCGTCATTTGATATCGAATCGACTTAAAGCCAGATCGTCACATTGGCCGTTCTTCTCTCTGAAACGGTTACATTTATCGTCTGCAAAGCTATGTCGCGTGCTGCAGTATACCGAAACACTAAAAGCACCATAGTAGAACACAGAAGAAGCTTCTAATTTGAAGTAATAGCCAGTAAGAAGTAGTACAATTCAAGTTTTAGTTGTCGATTATTCACTTTTTAGCCGGCTTTGGTGGCTTGGACATGACCTAGGACCTTAAGATTTTGCATGAAAGGAGGAGTAGCAGCCGCGTTGCCCGCGAGAATGTGAAAAGTGTTCATATGTAGTAAAAACCTGAGAAATCCGTCCGCTTTCGTCATTTGTTATCGAATCGCCTTAAAGACAGATCGTCACATTGGCCGCTTTTCTCTCTGAGACGGTTACATTTATCGTCTGCAAAGCTATGTCACGTGCTGCGGTATGCGGAGACACTAAAAGCACCATAGTAGAACACAGAAGAAGCTTCTAAGTTGAAGCAATAGCCAGTAAGAAGTAGTACAATTCAAGTTTTAGTTATCGATTATTCACTTTTTAGCCGGCTTTGGTGGCTTGGACATCACCTAGGATAATAAGATTTTGCATGAAAGGAGGACTTGCACCCGCGTTGCAAGGGAGAATGTGAAAAGTGTTCATATGTAGTAAAAACCTGAGAAATCCGTCCGTTTTCGTCATTTGTTATCGAATCGACTTAAAGCCAGATCGTCACATTGGCCGCTCTTCTCTCTGAAACGGTTACATTTATCGTCTGCAAAGCTATGTCGCGTGCTGCGGTATGCGGAAACACTAAAAGCACCATAGTAGAACACAGAAGAAGCTTCTATGTTGAAGTAATAGCCAGTAAGAAGTAGTACAATTCAAGTTTTAGTTGTCGATTATTCACTTTTTAGCCGGCTTTGGTGGATTGGACATGACCTAGGATTTTAAGATGTTGCATGAAAGGAGGACTAGCAGCCGCGTTGCATGGAAGAACGTGAAAAGTGTTCATATGTAGTAAAAACCTGAGAAATCAGTCCGTTTTCGTCATTTGTTATCGAATCGACTTAAAGCCAGATCGTCACATTGGCCGCTTTTCTCTCTGAGACGGTTACATTTATCGTCTGCAAAGCTATGTCGCGTGCTGCAGTATACCGAAACACTAAAAGCACCATAGTAGAACACAGAAGAAGCTTCTAATTTGAAGTAATAGCCAGTAAGAAATAGTACAAATCAAGTTTTAGTTGTCGATTAATCACTTTTTAGCCGGCTATGGTGGCTTGGACATGACCTAGGACCTTAAGATGTTGCATGAAAGGAGGACTAGCAGCCGCGTTGCATGGGAGAATGTGAAAAGTGTTCATATGTAGTAAAAACCTGAGAAATCCGTCCGTTTTCGTCATTTGTTATCGAATCGACTTAAAGCCAGATCGTCACATTGGCCGCTTTCTCTCTGAGACGGTTACATTTATCGTCTGCAAAGCTATGTCGCGTGCTGCGGTTTGCGGAGACACTAAAAGCACCATAGTAGAGCACAGAAGAAGCTTCTAAGTTGAAGCAATAGCCCGTAAGAAGTAGTACAATTCAAGTTTTAGTTGTCGATTATTCACTTTTTAGCCGGCTTTGGTGGCTTGGACATCACCTAGGACCTTAAGATTTTGCGTGAAAGGAGGACTTGCAGCCGCGTTGCAAGGGAGAATGTGAAAAGTGTTCATATGTAGTAAAAACCTGAGAAATCCGTCCGTTTTCGTCATTTGTTATCGAATCGACTTAAAGCCAGATCGTCACATTGTCCGCTCTTCTCTCTGAAACGGTTACATTTATCGTCTGCAAAGCTATGTCGCGCGCTGCGGTATGCGGAAACACTAAAAGCACCATAGTAGAACACAGAAGAAGCTTCTATGTTGAAGTAATAGCCAGTAAGAAGTAGTACAATTGAAGTTTTAGTTGTCGATTATTCACTTTTTAGCCTGCTTTGGTGGCTTGGACATGACCTAGGACCTTAAGATTTTGCATGAAAGGAGGACTAGCAGCCGCGTTGCATGGGAGAAAGTGAAAAGTGTTCATATGTAGTAAAAACCTGAGAAATCCGTCCGTTTTCGTCATTTGTTATCGAATCGACTTAAAGCCAGTTCGTCACATTGGCCGCTCTTCTCTCTGAAACGGTTACATTTATCGTCTGCAAAGCTATGTCGCGTGCTGCGGTATGCGGAAACACTAAAAGCACCATAGTAGAACACAGAAGAAGCTTCTATGTTGAAGTAATAGCCAGTAAGAAGTAGTACAATTGAAGTTTTAGTTGTCGATTATTCACTTTTTAGCCTGCTTTGGTGGCTTGGACATGACCTAGGACCTTAAGATTTTGCATGAAAGGAGGTCTAGCAGCCGCGTTGCACGGGAGAATGTGAAAAGTGTTCATATGTAGTAAAATCCTGATAAATCCGTCCGTTTTCGTCATTTGTTATCGAATCGACTAAAAGCCAGATCGTCACATTGGCCGTTCTTCTCTCTGAAACGGTTACATTTATCGTCTGCAAAGCTATGTCGCGTGCTGCAGTATACCGAAACACTAAAAGCACCATAGTAGAACACAGAAGAAGCTTCTAATTTGAAGTAATAGCCAGTAAGAAGTAGTACAATTCAAGTTTTAGTTGTCGATTATTCACTTTTTAGCCTGCTTTGGTGGCTTGAACATGACCTAGGACCTTAAGATTTAGCATGAAAGGAGGACTAGCAGCCGCGTTGCATGGGAGAAAGTGAAAAGTGTTCATATGTAGTAAAAACCTGAGAAATCCGTCCGTTTTCGTCATTTGTTATCGGATCGACTTAAAGCCAGTTCGTCACATTGGCCGCTCTTCTCTCTGAAACGGTTACATTTATCGTCTGCAAAGCTATGTCGCGTGCTGCGGTATGCGGAAACACTAAAAGCACCATAGTAGAACACAGAAGAAGCTTCTATGTTGAAGTAATAGCCAGTAAGAAGTAGTACAATTGAAGTTTTAGTTGTCGATTATTCACTTTTTAGCCTGCTTTGGTGGCTTGGACATGACCTAGGACCTTAAGATTTTGCATGAAAGGAGGTCTAGCAGCCGCGTTGCACGGGAGAATGTGAAAAGTGTTCATATGTAGTAAAAACCTGATAAATCCGTCCGTCCGTTTTCGTCATTTGTTATCGAATCGACTAAAAGCCAGATCGTCACATTGGCCGTTCTTCTCTCTGAAACGGTTACATTTATCGTCTGCAAAGCTATGTCGCGTGCTGCAGTATACCGAAACACTAAAAGCACCATAGTAGAACACAGAAGAAGCTTCTAAATTGAAGTAATAGCCAGTAAGAAGTAGTACAATTCAAGTTTTAGTTGTCGATTATTCACTTTTTAGCCGGCTTTGGTGGATTGGACATGACCTAGGACTTTAAGATGTTGCATGAAAGGAGGACTAGCAGCCGCGTTGCATGGGAGAATGTGAAAAGTGTTCATATGTAGTATAAACCTGAGAAATCAGTCCGTTTTCGTCATTTGTTATCGAATCGAGTTAAAGCCAGATCGTCACATTGGCCGCTTTTCTCTCTGAGACGGTTACATTTATCGTCTGCAAAGCTATGTCGCGTGCTGCGGTATGCGGAGACACTAAAAGCACCATAGTAGAGCACAGGAGAAGCTTCTAAGTTGAAGTAATAGCCGGTAAGAAGTAGTACAATTCAAGTTTTAGTTATCGATTATTCACTTTTTAGCCGTCTTTGGTGGCTTGGACATGACCTAGGACCTCAAGATTTTGCATGAAAGGAGGAGTAGCAGCAGCGTTGCCCGCGAGAATGTGAAAAGTGTTCATATGTAGTAAAAACCTGAGAAATCCGTCCGCTTTCGTCACTTGTTATCGAATCGACTTAAAGTCAGATCGTCACATTGGCCGCTTTTCTCTTTGAGACGGTTACATTTATCGTATGCAAAGCTATGTCGCGTGCTGCGGTATGCGGAGACACTAAAAGCACCATAGTAGAACACAGAAGAAGCTTCTACGTTGAAGCAATAGACAGTAAGAAGTAGTACAATTCAAGTTTTAGTTGTCGATTATTCACTTTTTAGCCGGCTTTGGTGGCTTGGGCATGACCTAGGACCTTAAGATTTTGCATGAAAGGAGGACTAGCAGCCGCGTTGCACGGAAGAATGTGAAAAGTGTTCATATGTAGTAAAAACCTGATAAATCCGTCCGTTCTCGTCATTCGTTATCGAATCGACTTAAAGCCAGATCGTCACATTGGCCGTTCTTCTCTCTGAAACGGTTACATTTATCGTCTGCAAAGCTATGTCGCGTGCTGCAGTATACCGAAACACTAAAAGCACCATAGTAGAACACAGAAGAAGCTTCTAATTTGAAGTAATAGCCAGTAAGAAGTAGTACAATTCAAGTTTTAGTTTTCGATTATTCACTTTTTAGCCGGCTTTGGTGGCTTGGACATGACCTAGGACCTTAACATTTTGCATGAAAGGAGGACTAGCAGCCGCGTTGCATGGGAGAATGTGAAAAGTGTTCATATGTAGTAAAAACCTGAGAAATCCGTCCGTTTTCGTCATTTGTTATCGAATCGTCTTAAAGCCAGATCGTCACATTGGCCGTTCTTCTCTCTGAGACGGTTACATTTATCGTCTGCAAAGCTATGTCGCGTGCTGCGGTATGCAGAGACACTAAAAGCACCATAGTAGAGCACAGAAGAAGCTTCTAAGTTGAAGCAATAGCCAGTAAGAAGTAGTACAATTCAAGTTTTAGTTGTCGATTATTCACTTTTTAGCCGGCTTTGGTGGCTTGGACATCACCTAGGACCTTAAGATTTTGCGTGAAAGGAGGACTTGCAGCCGCGTTGCAAGGGAGAATGTGAAAAGTGTTCATATGTAGTAAAAACCTGAGAAATCCGTCCGTTTTCGTCATTTGTTATCGAATTGACTTAAAGCCAGATCGTCACATTGGCCGCTCTTCTCTCTGAAACGGTTACATTTATCGTCTGCAAAGCTATGTCGCGTGCTGCGGTATGCGGAAACACTAAAAGCACCATAGTAGAACACAGAAGAAGCTTCTATGTTGAAGTAATAGCCAGTAAGAAGTAGTACAATTGAAGTTTTAGTTGTCGATTATTCACTTTTTAGCCTGCTTTGGTGGCTTGGACATGACCTAGGACGTTAAGATGTTGCATGAAAGGAGGACTAGCAGCCGCGTTGCATGGGAGAAAGTGAAAAGTGTTCATATGTAGTAAAAACCTGAGAAATCCGTCCGTTTTCGTCATTTGTTATCGAATCGACTTAAAGCCAGTTCGTCACATTGGCCGCTCTTCTCTCTGAAACGGTTACATTTATCGTCTGCAAAGCTATGTCGCGTGCTGCGGTATGCCGAAACACTAAAAGCACCTTAGTAGAACACAGAAGAAGCTTCTATGTTGAAGTAATAGCCAGTAAGAAGTAGTACAATTCAAGTTTTAGTTATCGATTATTCACTTTTTAGCCGTCTTTGGTGGCTTGGACATGACCTAGGACCTTAAGATTTTGCATGAAAGGAGGAGTAGCAGCAGCGTTGCCCGCGAGAATGTGAAAAGTGTTCATATGTAGTAAAAACATGAGAAATCCGTCCGCTTTCGTCACATGTTATCGAATCGACTTAAAGTCAGATCGTCACATTGGCCGCTTTTCACTCTGAGACGGTTACATTTATCGTATGCAAAGCTATGTCGCGTGCTGCGGTATGCGGAGACACTAAAAGCACCATAGTAGAACACAGAAGAAGCTTCTAAGTTGAAGCAATAGCCAGTAAGAAGTAGTACAATTCAAGTATTAGTTGTCGATTATTCACTTTTTAGCCGGCTTTGGTGGCTTGGGCATGACCTAGGACCTTAAGATTTTGCATGAAAGGAGGACTAGCAGCCGCGTTGCACGGAAGAATGTGAAAAGTGTTCATATGTAGTAAAAACCTGATTAATCCGTCCGTTTTCGTCATTCGTTATCGAATCGACTTAAAGCCAGATCGTCACATTGGCCGTTCTTCTTTCTGAAACGGTTACATTTATCGTCTGCAAAGCTATGTCGCGTGCTGCAGTATACCGAAACACTAAAAGCACCATAGTAGAACATAGAAGAAGCTTCTAATTTGAAGTAATAGCCAGTAAGAAGTAGTACAATTCAAGTTTTAGTTTTCGATTATTCACTTTTTAGCCGGCTTTGGTGGCTTGGACATGACCTAGGACCTTAAGATGTTGCATGAAAGGAGGACTAGCAGCCGCGTTGCATGGGAGAATGTGAAAAGTGTTCATATGTAGTAAAAACCTGAGAAATCCGTCCGTTTTCGTCATTTGTTATCGAATCGTCTTAAAGCCAGATCGTCACATTGGCCGTTCTTCTCTCTGAGACGGTTACATTTATCGTCTGCAAAGCTATGTCGCGTGCTGCGGTATGCGGAGACACTTAAATCACCATAGTAGAGCACAGAAGAAGCTTCTAAGTTGAAGCAATAGCCAGTAAGAAGTAGTACAATTCAAGTTTTAGTTGTCGATTATTCACTTTTTAGCCGGCTTTGGTGGATTGGGCAAGACCTAGGACCTTAAGATTTTGCATGAAAGGAGGACTAGCAGCCGCGTTGCACGGGAGAATGTGAAAAGCGTACATATGTAGTAAAAACCTGATAAATACGTCCGTTTTCCTCATTCGTTATCGAATCGACTTAAAGCCAGATCGTCACATTGGCCGTTCTTCTCTCTGAAACGGTTACATTTATCGTCTGCAAAGCTATGTCGCGTGCTGCAGTATACCGAAACACTAAAAGCACCATAGTAGAACACAGAAGAAGCTTCTAATCTGAAGTAATAGCCAGTAAGAAGTAGTACAATTCAAGTTTTAGTTTTCGATTATTCACTTTTTAGCCGGCTTTGGTGGCTTGGACATAACCTAGGACCTTAAGATGTTCATGAAAGGAGGACTAGCAGCCGCGTTGCATGGGAGAATGTGAAAAGTATTCATATGTAGTAAAAACCTGAGAAATCCGTCCGTTTTCTTCATTTGTTATCGAATCGACTTAAAGCCAGATCGTCACATTGGCCGTTCTTCTCTCTGAAACGGTTACATTTATCGTCTGCAACGCTATGTCGCGTTCTGCGGTATGCCGAAGCACTAAAAGCACCTTAGTAGAACACAGAAGAAGCTTCTAATTTGAAGTAATAGGCAGTAAGAAGTAGTAGAATTCAAGTTTTAGTTGTCGATTATTCACTTTTTAGCCGGCTTTGGTGGCTTGGACATTAGGTGGAACCTTAATATTTTGCATGAAAGGAGGAGTAGCAGCCGCGTTGCACGGGAGAATGTGAAAAGTGTTCATATGTAGTAAAAACCTGAGAAATCCGTCCGTTTTCGTCGTTTGTTATCGAATCGACTTAAAGCCAGTTCGTCACATTGGCCGCTCTTCTCTCTGAAACGGTTACATTTATCGTCTGCAAAGCTATGTCGCGTGCTGCGGTATGCGGAAACACTAAAAGCACCATAGTAGAACACAGAAGAAGCTTCTATGTTGAAGTAATAGCCAGTAAGAAGTAGTACAATTGAAGTTTTAGTTGTCGATTCTTCACTTTTTAGCCTGCTTTGGTGGCTTGGACATGACCTAGGACCTTAAGATTTTGCATGAAAGGAGGACTAGCAGCCGCGTTGCACGGGAGAATGTGAAAAGTGTTCATATGTAGTAAAAACCTGATAAATCCGTCCGTTTTCGTCATTTGTTATCGAATCGACTTAAAGCCAGATCGTCACATTGGCCGTTCTTCTCTCTGAAACGGTTACATTTATCGTCTGCAAAGCTATGTCGCGTGCTGCAGTATACCGAAACACTAAAAGCACCATAGTAGAACACAGAAGAAGCTTCTAATTTGAAGTAATAGCCAGTAAGAAGTAGTACAATTCAAGTTTTAGTTGTCGATTATTCACTTTTTAGCCGGCTTTGGTGGATTGGACATGACCTAGGACTTTAAGATGTTGCATGAAAGGAGGACTAGCAGCCGCGTTGCATGGGAGAATGTGAAAAGTGTTCATATGTAGTAAAAACCTTAGACATCCGTTCGTTTTCGTCACTTGTTGTCGAATCGACTTAAAGCCAGATCGTCACATTGGCCGCTTTTCTGTCTGAAACGGTTACATTTATCGTCTGCAAATCTATGTCGCTTGCTGCGGTATGCTTAGACGCAAATAGCACCATAGTAGAACACAGAAGAAGCTTCTAAGTTGAACTAATAGCCAGTAAGAAGTAGTAAAATTCAAGTTTTAGTTGTCGATTATTCACTTTTTAGCCGGCTTTGGTGGCTTGGACATGACCTAGGTCTTTAAGATGTTGCATGAAAGGAGGACTAGCAGCCGCGTTGCATGGGAGAATGTGAAAAGTGTTCATATGTAGTAAAAACCTGAGAAATCAGTCCGTTTTCGTCATTTGTTATCGAATCGACTTAAAGCCAGATCGTCACATTGGCCGCTTTTCTCTCTGAGACGGTTACATTTATCGTCTGCAAAGCTGTGTCGCGTGCTGCGGTATGCGGAGACACTAAAAGCACCATAGTAGAGCACAGAAGAAGCTTCTAAGTTGAAGTAATAGCCAGTAAGAAGTAGTACAATTGAAGTTTTAGTTATCGATTATTAACTTTTTAGCCGACTTTGGTGGCTTGGACATGACCTAGGACCTTAAGATTTTGCATGAAAGGAGGAGTAGCAGCCGCGTTGCCCGCCAGAATGTGAAAAGTGTTCATATGTAGTAAAAACCTGAGAAATCCGTCCGCTTTCGTCACTTGTTATCGAATCGACTTAAAGTCAGATCGTCACATTGGCCGCTTATCTCTCTGAGACGGTTACATTTATCGTCTGCAAAGCTATGTCGCGTGCTGCAGTATACCGAAACACTAAAAGCACCATAGTAGAACACAGAAGAAGCTTCTAATTTGAAGTAATAGCCAGTAAGAAGTAGTACAATTCAAGTTTTAGTTTTCGATTATTCGCTTTTTAGCCGGCTTTGGTGGCTTGGACATGACCTAGGACCTTAAGATGTTCATGAAAAGAGGACTAGCAGCCGCGTTGCATGGGAGAATGTGAAAAGTATATGTAGTAAAAACCTGAGAAATCGGTCCGTTTTCTTCATTTGTTATCGAATCGACTTAAAGCCAGATCGTCACATTGGCCGTTCTTCTCTCTGAAACGGTTACATTTATCGTCTGCAAAGCTATGTCGCGTGCTGCGGTATGCCGAAACACTAAAAGCACCTTAGTAGAACACAGAAGAAGCTTCTAATTTGAAGTAATAGCCAGTAAGAAGTAGTACAATTCAAGTTTTAGTTGTCGATTATTCACTTTTTAGCCGGCTTTGGTGGCTTGGACATTAGGTGGAACCTTAATATTTTGCATGAAAGGAGGAGTAGCAGCCGCGTTGCACGGGAGAATGTGAAAAGTGTTCATATGTAGTAAAAACCTGAGAAATCCGTCCGTTTTCGTCATTTGTTATCGAATCGACTTAAAGCCAGTTCGTCACATTGGCCGCTCTTCTCTCTGAAACGGTTACATTTATCGTCTGCAAAGCTATGTCGCGTGCTGCGGTATGCGGAAACACTAAAAGCACCATAGTAGAACACAGAAGAAGCTTCTATGTTGAAGTAATAGCCAGTAAGAAGTAGTACAATTGAAGTTTTAGTTGTCGATTATTCACTTTTTAGCCTGCTTTGGTGGCTTGGACATGACCTAGGACCTTAAGATTTTGCATGAAAGGAGGACTAGCAGCCGCGTTGCACGGGAGAATGTGAAAAGTGTTCATATGTAGTAAAAACCTGATAAATCCGTCCGTTTTCGTCATTTGATATCGAATCGACTTAAAGCCAGATCGTCACATTGGCCGTTCTTCTCTCTGAAACGGTTACATTTATCGTCTGCAAAGCTATGTCGCGTGCTGCAGTATACCGAAACACTAAAAGCACCATAGTAGAACACAGAAGAAGCTTCTAATTTGAAGTAAAAGCCAGTAAGAAGTAGTACAATTCAAGTTTTAGTTGTCGATTATTCACTTTTTAGCCGGCTTTGGTGGCTTGGACATGACCTAGGACCTTAAGATTTTGCATGAAAGGAGGACTAGCAGCCGCGTTGCCCGCGAGAATGTGAAAAGTGTTCATATGTAGTAAAAACCTGAGAAATCCGTCCGCTTTCGTCATTTGTTATCGAATCGCCTTAAAGACAGATCGTCACATTGGCCGCTTTTCTCTCTGAGACGGTTACATTTATCGTCTGCAAAGCTATGTCACGTGCTGCGGTATGCGGAGACACTAAAAGCACCATAGTAGAACACAGAAGAAGCTTCTAAGTTGAAGCAATAGCCAGTAAGAAGTAGTACAATTCAAGTTTTAGTTATCGATTATTCACTTTTTAGCCGGCTTTGGTGGCTTGGACATCACCTAGGACCTTAAGATTTTGCATGAAAGGAGGACTTGCACCCGCGTTGCAAGGGAGAATGTGAAAAGTGTTCATATGTAGTAAAAACCTGAGAAATCCGTCCGTTTTCGTCATTTGTTATCGAATCGACTTAAAGCCAGATCGTCACATTGGCCGCTCTTCTCTCTGAAACGGTTACATTTATCGTCTGCAAAGCTATGTCGCGTGCTGCGGTATGCGGAAACACTAAAAGCACCATAGTAGAACACAGAAGAAGCTTCTATGTTGAAGTAATAGCCAGTAAGAAGTAGTACAATTCAAGTTTTAGTTGTCGATTATTCACTTTTTAGCCGGCTTTGGTGGATTGGACATGACCTAGGATTTTAAGATGTTGCATGAAAGGAGGACTAGCAGCCGCGTTGCATGGAAGAACGTGAAAAGTGTTCATATGTAGTAAAAACCTGAGAAATCAGTCCGTTTTCGTCATTTGTTATCGAATCGACTTAAAGCCAGATCGTCACATTGGCCGCTTTTCTCTCTGAGACGGTTACATTTATCGTCTGCAAAGCTATGTCGCGTGCTGCAGTATACCGAAACACTAAAAGCACCATAGTAGAACACAGAAGAAGCTTCTAATTTGAAGTAATAGCCAGTAAGAAATAGTACAAATCAAGTTTTAGTTGTCGATTAATCACTTTTTAGCCGGCTATGGTGGCTTGGACATGACCTAGGACCTTAAGATGTTGCATGAAAGGAGGACTAGCAGCCGCGTTGCATGGGAGAATGTGAAAAGTGTTCATATGTAGTAAAAACCTGAGAAATCCGTCCGTTTTCGTCATTTGTTATCGAATCGACTTAAAGCCAGATCGTCACATTGGCCGCTTTCTCTCTGAGACGGTTACATTTATCGTCTGCAAAGCTATGTCGCGTGCTGCGGTTTGCGGAGACACTAAAAGCACCATAGTAGAGCACAGAAGAAGCTTCTAAGTTGAAGCAATAGCCAGTAAGAAGTAGTACAATTCAAGTTTTAGTTGTCGATTATTCACTTTTTAGCCGGCTTTGGTGGCTTGGACATCACCTAGGACCTTAAGATTTTGCGTGAAAGGAGGACTTGCAGCCGCGTTGCAAGGGAGAATGTGAAAAGTGTTCATATGTAGTAAAAACCTGAGAAATCCGTCCGTTTTCGTCATTTGTTATCGAATCGACTTAAAGCCAGATCGTCACATTGTCCGCTCTTCTCTCTGAAACGGTTACATTTATCGTCTGCAAAGCTATGTCGCGCGCTGCGGTATGCGGAAACACTAAAAGCACCATAGTAGAACACAGAAGAAGCTTCTATGTTGAAGTAATAGCCAGTAAGAAGTAGTACAATTGAAGTTTTAGTTGTCGATTATTCACTTTTTAGCCTGCTTTGGTGGCTTGGACATGACCTAGGACCTTAAGATTTTGCATGAAAGGAGGACTAGCAGCCGCGTTGCATGGGAGAAAGTGAAAAGTGTTCATATGTAGTAAAAACCTGAGAAATCCGTCCGTTTTCGTCATTTGTTATCGAATCGACTTAAAGCCAGTTCGTCACATTGGCCGCTCTTCTCTCTGAAACGGTTACATTTATCGTCTGCAAAGCTATGTCGCGTGCTGCGGTATGCGGAAACACTAAAAGCACCATAGTAGAACACAGAAGAAGCTTCTATGTTGAAGTAATAGCCAGTAAGAAGTAGTACAATTGAAGTTTTAGTTGTCGATTATTCACTTTTTAGCCTGCTTTGGTGGCTTGGACATGACCTAGGACCTTAAGATTTTGCATGAAAGGAGGTCTAGCAGCCGCGTTGCACGGGAGAATGTGAAAAGTGTTCATATGTAGTAAAATCCTGATAAATCCGTCCGTTTTCGTCATTTGTTATCGAATCGACTAAAAGCCAGATCGTCACATTGGCCGTTCTTCTCTCTGAAACGGTTACATTTATCGTCTGCAAAGCTATGTCGCGTGCTGCAGTATACCGAAACACTAAAAGCACCATAGTAGAACACAGAAGAAGCTTCTAATTTGAAGTAATAGCCAGTAAGAAGTAGTACAATTCAAGTTTTAGTTGTCGATTATTCACTTTTTAGCCGGCTTTGGTGGATTGGACATGACCTAGGACTTTAAGATGTTGCATGAAAGGAGGACTAGCAGCCGCGTTGCATGGGAGAATGTGAAAAGTGTTCATATGTAGTAAAAACCTGAGAAATCAGTCCGTTTTCGTCATTTGTTATCGAATCGACTAAAAGCCAGATCGTCACATTGGCCGTTCTTCTCTCTGAAACGGTTACATTTATCGTCTGCAAAGCTATGTCGCGTGCTGCGGTATGCGGAGACACTAAAAGCACCATAGTAGAGCACAGGAGAAGCTTCTAAGTTGAAGTAATAGCCGGTAAGAAGTAGTACAATTCAAGTTTTAGTTATCGATTATTCACTTTTTAGCCGTCTTTGGTGGCTTGGACATGACCTAGGACCTTAAGATTTTGCATGAAAGGAGGAGTAGCAGCAGCGTTGCCCGCGAGAATGTGAAAAGTGTTCATATGTAGTAAAAACCTGAGAAATCCGTCCGCTTTCGTCACTTGTTATCGAATCGACTTAAAGTCAGATCGTCACATTGGCCGCTTTTCTCTCTGAGACGGTTACATTTATCGTATGCAAAGCTATGTCGCGTGCTGCGGTATGCGGAAACACTAAAAGCACCATAGTAGAACACAGAAGAAGCTTCTATGTTGAAGTAATAGCCAGTAAGAAGTAGTACAATTGAAGTTTTAGTTGTCGATTATTCACTTTTTAGCCTGCTTTGGTGGCTTGGACATGACCTAGGACGTTAAGATGTTGCATGAAAGGAGGACTAGCAGCCGCGTTGCATGGGAGAAAGTGAAAAGTGTTCATATGTAGTAAAAACCTGAGAAATCCGTCCGTTTTCGTCATTTGTTATCGAATCGACTTAAAGCCAGTTCGTCACATTGGCCGCTCTTCTCTCTGAAACGGTTACATTTATCGTCTGCAAAGCTATGTCGCGTGCTGCGGTATGCCGAAACACTAAAAGCACCTTAGTAGAACACAGAAGAAGCTTCTATGTTGAAGTAATAGCCAGTAAGAAGTAGTACAATTCAAGTTTTAGTTATCGATTATTCACTTTTTAGCCGTCTTTGGTGGCTTGGACATGACCTAGGACCTTAAGATTTTGCATGAAAGGAGGAGTAGCAGCAGCGTTGCCCGCGAGAATGTGAAAAGTGTTCATATGTAGTAAAAACATGAGAAATCCGTCCGCTTTCGTCACATGTTATCGAATCGTCTTAAAGCCAGATCGTCACATTGGCCGTTCTTCTCTCTGAGACGGTTACATTTATCGTCTGCAAAGCTATGTCGCGTGCTGCGGTATGCGGAGACACTAAAAGCACCATAGTAGAGCACAGAAGAAGCTTCTAAGTTGAAGCAATAGCCAGTAAGAAGTAGTACAATTCAAGTTTTAGTTGTCGATTATTCACTTTTTAGCCGGCTTTGGTGGATTGGGCATGACCTAGGACCTTAAGATTTTGCATGAAAGGAACACTAGCAGCCGCGTTGCACGGGAGAATGTGAAAAGCGTACATATGTAGTAAAAACCTGATAAATACGTCCGTTTTCCTCATTCGTTATCGAATCGACTTAAAGCCAGATCGTCACATTGGCCGTTCTTCTCTCTGAAACGGTTACATTTATCGTCTGCAAAGCTATGTCGCGTGCTGCAGTATACCGAAACACTAAAAGCACCATAGTAGAACACAGAAGAAGCTTCTAATCTGAAGTAATAGCCAGTAAGAAGTATTACAATTCAAGTTTTAGTTTTCGATTATTCACTTTTTAGCCGGCTTTGGTGGCTTGGACATCACCTAGGACCTTAAGATGTTCATGAAAGGAGGACTAGCAGCCGCGTTGCATGGGAGAATGTGAAAAGTATTCATATGTAGTAAAAACCTGAGAAATCCGTCCGTTTTCTTCATTTGTTATCGAATCGACTTAAAGCCAGATCGTCACATTGGCCGTTCTTCTC
The DNA here is from genome assembly GCF_023897955.1 of Schistocerca gregaria. Taxonomy (NCBI): domain Eukaryota; kingdom Metazoa; phylum Arthropoda; class Insecta; order Orthoptera; family Acrididae; genus Schistocerca; species Schistocerca gregaria. The sequence goes on from NW_026061759.1 coordinate 999,159, forward strand.
TCTGAAACGGTTACATTTATCGTCTGCAAAGCTATGTCGCGTTCTGCGGTATGCCGAAACACTAAAAGCACCTTAGTAGAACACAGAAGAAGCTTCTAATTTGAAGTAATAGCCAGTAAGAAGTAGTAGAATTCAAGTTTTAGTTGTCGATTATTCACTTTTTAGCCGGCTTTGGTGGCTTTGACATTAGGTGGAACCTTAATATTTTGCATGAAAGGAGGAGTAGCAGCCGCGTTGCACGGGAGAATGTGAAAAGTGTTCATATGTAGTAAAAACCTGAGAAATCCGTCCGTTTTCGTCGTTTGTTATCGAATCGACTTAAAGCCAATTCGTCACATTGGCCGCTCTTCTCTCTGAAACGGTTACATTTATCGTCTGCAAAGCTATGTCGCGTGCTGCGGTATGCGGAAACACTAAAAGCACCATAGTAGAACACAGATGAAGCTTCTATGTTGAAGTAATAGCCAGTAAGAAGTAGTACAATTGAAGTTTTAGTTGTCGATTCTTCACTTTTTAGCCTGCTTTGGTGGCTTGGACATGACCTAGGACCTTAAGATTTTGCATGAAAGGAGGACTAGCAGCCGCGTTGCACGGGAGAATGTGAAAAGTGTTCATATGTAGTAAAAACCTGATAAATCCGTCCGTTTTCGTCATTTGTTATCGAATCGACTTAAAGCCAGATCGTCACATTGGCCGTTCTTCTCTCTGAAACGGTTACATTTATCGTCTGCAAAGCTATGTCGCGTGCTGCAGTATACCGAAACACTAAAAGCACCATAGTAGAACACAGAAGAAGCTTCTAATTTGAAGTAATAGCCAGTAAGAAGTAGTACAATTCAAGTTTTAGTTGTCGATTATTCACTTTTTAGCCGGCTTTGGTGGCTTGGACATGACCTAGGACCTTAAGATTTTGCATGAAAGGAGGAGTAGCAGCCGCGTTGCCCGCGAGAATGTGAAAAGTGTTCATATGTAGAAAAAACCTGAGAAATCCGTCCGCTTTCGTCATTTGTTGTCGAATCGCCTTAAAGACAGATCGTCACATTGGCCGCTTTTCTCTCTGAGACGGTTACATTTATCGTCTGCAAAGCTATGTCACGTGCTGCGGTATGCGGAGACACTAAAAGCACCATAGTAGAACACAGAAGAAGCTTCTAAGTTGAAGCAATAGCCAGTAAGAAGTAGTACAATTCAAGTTTTAGTTGTCGATTATTCACTTTTTAGCCGGCTTTGGTGGCTTGGACATGACCTAGGACCTTAAGATTTTGCATGAAAGGAGGACTAGCAGCCGCGTTGCATGGGAGAAAGTGAAAAGTGTTCATATGTAGTAAAAACCTGAGAAATCCGTCCGTTTTCGTCATTTGTTATCGAATCGACTTAAAGCCATTTCGTCACATTGGCCGCTCTTCTCTCTGAAACGGTTACATTTATCGTCTGCAAAGCTATGTCGCGTGCTGCGGTATGCGGAAACACTAAAAGCACCATAGTAGAACACAGAAGAAGCTTCTATGTTGAAGTAATAGCCAGTAAGAAGTAGTACAATTGAAGTTTTAGTTGTCGATTATTCACTTTTTAGCCTGCTTTGGTGGCTTGGACATGTACTAGGACCTTAAGATTTTGCATGAAAGGAGGACTAGCAGCCGCGTTGCACGGGAGAATGTGAAAAGTGTTCATATGTAGTAAAAACCTGAGAAATCCGTCCGTTTTCGTCATTTGTTATCGAATCGACTAAAAGCCAGATCGTCACATTCGTCGTTCTTCTCTCTGAAACGGTTACATTTATCGTCTGCAAAGCTATGTCGCGTGCTGCAGTATACCGAAACACTAAAAGCACCATAGTAGAACACAGAAGAAGCTTCTAATTTGAAGTAATAGCCAGTAAGAAGTAGTACAATTCAAGTTTTAGTTTTCGATTATTCACTTTTTAGACGGCTTTGGTGGATTGGACATGACCTAGGACTTTAAGATGTTGCATGAAAGGAGGACCAGCAGCCGCGTTGCATGGGAGAATGTGAAAAGTGTTCATATGTAGTAAAAACCTGAGAAATCAGTCCGTTTTCGTCATTTGTTATCGAATCGACTTAAAGCCAGATCGTCACATTGGCCGCTTTTCTCTCTGAGACGGTTACATTTATCGTCTGCAAAGCTATGTCGCGTGCTGCGGTATGCGGAGACACTAAAAGCACCATAGTAGAGCACAGAAGAAGCTTCTAAGTTGAAGTAATAGCCAGTAAGAAGTAGTACAATTCAAGTTTTAGTTATCGATTATTGACTTTTTAGCCGTCTTTGGTGGCTTGGACATGACCTAGGACCTTAAGATTTTGCATGAAAGGAGGAGTAGCAGCCGCGTTGCCCGCGAGAATGTGAAAAGTGTTCATATGTAGTAAAAACCTGAGAAATCCGTCCGCTTTCGTCACTTGTTATCGAATCGACTTAAAGTCAGATCGTCACATTGGCCGCTTTTCTCTCTGAAACGGTTACATTTATCGTATGCAAAGCTATGTCGCGTGCTGCGGTATGCGGAGACACTAAAAGCACCATAGTAGAACACAGAAGAAGCTTCTACGTTGAAGCAATAGCCAGTAAGAAGTGGTACAATTCAAGTTTTAGTTGTCGATTATTCACTTTTTAGCCGGCTTTGGTGGCTTGGACATCACCTAGGACCTTAAGATTTTGCGTGAAAGGAGGACTTGCAGCCGCGTTGCAAGGGAGAATGTGAAAAGTGTTCATATGTAGTAAAAACCTGAGAAATCCGTCCGTTTTCGTCATTTGTTATCGAATCGACTTAAAGCCAGATCGTCACATTGGCCGTTCTTCTCTCTGAGACGGTTACATTTATCGTCTGCAAAGCTATGTCGCGTGCTGCGGTATGCGGAGACACTAAAACCACCATAGTAGAGCACAGAAGAAGCTTCTAATTTGAAGTAATAGCCAGTAAGAAGTAGTACAATTCAAGTTTTAGTTTTCGATTATTCACTTTTTAGCCGGCTTTGGTGGCTTGGACATGACCTAGGACCTTAAGATGTTGCATGAAAGGAGGACTAGCAGCCGCGTTGCATGGGAGAATGTGACAAGTGTTCATATGTAGTAAAAACCTGAGAAATCCGTCCGTTTTCGTCATTTGTTATCGAATCGTCTTAAAGCCAGATCGTCACATTGGCCGTTCTTCTCTCTGAGACGGTTACATTTATCGTCTGCAAAGCTATGTCGCGTGCTGCGGTATGCGGAGACACTAAAAGCACCATAGTAGAGCACAGAAGAAGCTTCTAAGTTGAAGCAATAGCCAGTAAGAAGTAGTACAATTCAAGTTTTAGTTGTCGATTATTCACTTTTTAGCCGGCTTTGGTGGATTGGGCATGACCTAGGACCTTAAGATTTTGCATGAAAGGAGGACTAGCAGCCGCGTTGCACGGGAGAATGTGAAAAGCGTACATATGTAGTAAAAACCTGATAAATACGTCCGTTTTCCTCATTCGTTATCGAATCGACTTAAAGCCAGATCGTCACATTGGCCGTTCTTCTCTCTGAAACGGTTACATTTATCGTCTGCAAAGCTATGTCGCGTGCTGCAGTATACCGAAACACTAAAAGCACCATAGTAGAACACAGAAGAAGCTTCTAATCTGAAGTAATAGCCAGTAAGAAGTAGTACAATTCAAGTTTTAGTTTTCGATTATTCACTTTTTAGCCGGCTTTGGTGGCTTGGACATCACCTAGGACCTTAAGATGTTCATGAAAGGAGGACTAGCAGCCGCGTTGCATGGGAGAATGTGAAAAGTATTCATATGTAGTAAAAACCTGAGAAATCCGTCCGTTTTCTTCATTTGTTATCGAATCGACTTAAAGCCAGATCGTCACATTGGCCGTTCTTCTCTCTGAAACGGTTACATTTATCGTCTGCAAAGCTATGTCGCGTTCTGCGGTATGCCGAAACACTAAAAGCACCTTAGTAGAACACAGAAGAAGCTTCTAATTTGAAGTAATAGCCAGTAAGAAGTAGTAGAATTCAAGTTTTAGTTGTCGATTATTCACTTTTTAGCCGGCTTTGGTGGCTTGGACATTAGGTGGAACCTTAATATTTTGCATGAAAGGAGGAGTAGCAGCCGCGTTGCACGGGAGAATGTGAAAAGTGTTCATATGTAGTAAAAACCTGAGAAATCCGTCCGTTTTCGTCGTTTGTTATCGAATCGACTTAAAGCCAATTCGTCACATTGGCCGCTCTTCTCTCTGAAACGGTTACATTTATCGTCTGCAAAGCTATGTCGCGTGCTGCGGTATGCGGAAACACTAAAAGCACCATAGTAGAACACAGAAGAAGCTTCTATGTTGAAGTAATAGCCAGTAAGAAGTAGTACAATTGAAGTTTTAGTTGTCGATTCTTCACTTTTTAGCCTGCTTTGGTGGCTTGGACATGACCTAGGACCTTAAGATTTTGCATGAAAGGAGGACTAGCAGCCGCGTTGCACGGGAGAATGTAAAAAGTGTTCATATGTAGTAAAAACCTGATAAATCCGTCCGTTTTCGTCATTTGTTATCGAATCGACTTAAAGCCAGATCGTCACATTGGCCGTTCTTCTCTCTGAAACGGTTACATTTATCGTCTGCAAAGCTATGTCGCGTGCTGCAGTATACCGAAACACTAAAAGCACCATAGTAGAACACAGAAGAAGCTTCTAATTTGAAGTAATAGCCAGTAAGAAGTAGTACAATTCAAGTTTTAGTTGTCGATTATTCACTTTTTAGCCGGCTTTGGTGGCTTGGACATGACCTAGGACCTTAAGATTTTGCATGAAAGGAGGAGTAGCAGCCGCGTTGCCCGCGAGAATGTGAAAAGTGTTCATATGTAGTAAAAACCTGAGAAATCCGTCCGCTTTCGTCATTTGTTGTCGAATCGCCTTAAAGACAGATCGTCACATTGGCCGCTTTTCTCTCTGAGACGGTTACATTTATCGTCTGCAAAGCTATGTCACGTGCTGCGGTATGCGGAGACACTAAAAGCACCATAGTAGAACACAGAAGAAGCTTCTAAGTTGAAGCAATAGCCAGTAAGAAGTAGTACAATTCAAGTTTTAGTTGTCGATTATTCACTTTTTAGCCTGCTTTGGTGGCTTGGACATGACCTAGGACCTTAAGATTTTGCATGAAAGGAGGACTAGCAGCCGCGTTGCATGGGAGAAAGTGAAAAGTGTTCATATGTAGTAAAAACCTGAGAAATCCGTCCGTTTTCGTCATTTGTTATCGAATCGACTAAAAGCCAGATCGTCAGATTGGTCGTTCTTCTCTCTGAAACGGTTACATTTATCGTCTGCAAAGCTATGTCGCGTGCTGCAGTATACCGAAACACTAAAAGCACCATAGTAGAACACAGAAGAAGCTTCTAATTTGAAGTAATAGCCAGTAAGAAGTAGCACAATTCAAGTTTTAGTTTTCGATTATTCACTTTTTAGCCGGCTTTGGTGGATTGGACATGACCTAGGACTTTACGATGTTGCATGAAAGGAGGACCAGCAGCCGCGTTGCATGGGAGAATGTGAAAAGTGTTCATATGTAGTAAAAACCTGAGAAATCAGTCCGTTTTCGTCATTTGATATCGAATCGACTTAAAGCCAGATCGTCACATTGGCCGCTTTTCTCTCTGAGACGGTTACATTTATCGTCTGCAAAGCTATGTCGCGTGCTGCGGTATGCGGAGACACTAAAAGCACCATAGTAGAGCACAGAAGAAGCTTCTAAGTTGAAGTAATAGCCAGTAAGAAGTAGTACAATTCAAGTTTTAGTTATCGATTATTCACTTTTTAGCCGTCTTTGGTGGCTTGGACATGACCTAGGACCTTAAGATTTTGCATGAAAGGAGGAGTAGCAGCCGCGTTGCCCGCGAGAATGTGAAAAGTGTTCATATGTAGTAAAAACCTGAGAAATCCGTCCGCTTTCGTCACTTGTTATCGAATCGACTTAAAGTCAGATCGTCACATTGGCCGCTTTTCTCTCTGAGACGGTTACATTTATCGTATGCAAAGCTATGTCGCGTGCTGCGGTATGCGGAGACACTAAAAGCACCATAGTAGAACACAGAAGAAGCTTCTACGTTGAAGCAATAGCCAGTAAGAAGTAGTACAATTCAAGTTTTAGTTGTCGATTATTCACTTTTTAGCCGGCTTTGGTGGCTTGGACATCACGTAGGACCTTAAGATTTTGCGTGAAAGGAGGACTTGCAGCCGCGTTGCAAGGGAGAATGTGAAAAGTGTTCATATGTAGTAAAAACCAGAGAAATCCGTCCGTTTTCGTCATTTGTTATCGAATCGACTTAAAGCCAGATCGTCACATTGGCCGTTCTTCTCTCTGAGACGGTTACATTTATCGTCTGCAAAGCTATGTCGCGTGCTGCGGTATGCGGAGACACTAAAAGCACCATAGTAGAGCACAGAAGAAGCTTCTAAGTTGAAGCAATAGCCAGTAAGAAGTAGTACAATTCAAGTTTTAGTTGTCGATTATTCACTTTTTAGCCGGCTTTGGTGGCTTGGACATCACCTAGGACCTTAAGATTTTGCGTGAAAGGAGGACTTGCAGCCGCGTTGCAAGGGAGAATGTGAAAAGTGTTCATATGTAGTAAAAACCTGAGAAATCCGTCCGTTTTCGTCATTTGTTATCGAATCGACTTAAAGCCAGATCGTCACATTGGCCGCTCTTCTCTCTGAAACGGTTACATTTATCGTCTGCAAAGCTATGTCGCGTGCTGCGGTATGCGGAAACACTAAAAGCACCATAGTAGAACACAGAAGAAGCTTCTATGTTGAAGTAATAGCCAGTAAGAAGTAGTACAATTCAAGTTTTAGTTGTCGATTATTCACTTTTTAGCCTGCTTTGGTGGCTTGGACATGACCTAGGACCTTAAGATGTTGCATGAAAGGAGGACTAGCAGCCGCGTTGCATGGGAGAAAGTGAAAAGTGTTCATATGTAGTAAAAACCTGAGAAATCCGTCCGTTTTCGTCATTTGTTATCGAATCGACTTAAAGCCAGTTCGTCACATTGGCCGCTCTTCTCTCTGAAACGGTTACATTTATCGTCTGCAAAGCTATGTCGCGTGCTGCGGTATGCGGAGACACTAAAAGCACCTTAGTAGAACACAGAAGAAGCTTCTAATTTGAAGTAATAGCCAGTAAGAAGTAGTACAATTCAAGTTTTAGTTGTCGATTATTCACTTTTTAGCCGGCTTTGGTGGATTGGGCATGACCTAGGACCTTAAGATTTTGCATGAAAGGAGGACTAGCAGCCGCGTTGCACGGGAGAATGTGAATAGCGTACATATGTAGTAAAAACCTGATAAATACGTCCGTTTTCCTCATTCGTTATCGAATCGACTTAAAGCCAGAACGTCACATTGGCCGTTCTTCTCTCTGAAACGGTTACATTTATCGTCTGCAAAGCTATGTCGCGTGCTGCAGTATACCGAAACACTAAAAGCACCATAGTAGAACACAGAAGAAGCTTCTAATCTGAAGTAATAGCCAGTAAGAAGTAGTACAATTCAAGTTTTAGTTTTCGATTATTCACTTTTTAGCCGGCTTTGGTGGCTTGGACATCACCTAGGACCTTAAGATGTTGCATGAAAGGAGGACTAGCAGCCGCGTTGCATGGGAGAATGTGAAATGTGTTCATATGTAGTAAAAACCTGAGAAATCCGTCCGTTTTCGTCATTTGTTATCGAATCGTCTTAAAGCCAGATCGTCACATTGGCCGTTCTTCTCTCTGAGACGGTTACATTTATCGTCTGCAAAGCTATGTCGCGTGCTGCGGTATGCGGAGACACTAAAAGCACCATAGTAGAACACAGAAGAAGCTTCTACGTTGAAGCAATAGCCAGTAAGAAGTAGTACAATTCAAGTTTTAGTTGTCGATTATTCACTTTTTAGCCGGCTTTGGTGGCTTGGGCATGACCTAGGACCTTAAGATTTTGCATGAAAGGAGGACTAGCAGCCGCGTTGCACGGAAGAATGTGAAAAGTGTTCATATGTAGTAAAAACCTGAGAAATCCGTCCGTTTTCGTCATTCGTTATCGAATCGACTTAAAGCCAGATCGTCACATTGGCCGTTCTTCTCTCTGAAACGGTTACATTTATCGTCTGCAAAGCTATGTCGCGTGCTGCAGTATACCGAAACACTAAAAGCACCATAGTAGAACATAGAAGAAGCTTCTAATTTGAAGTAATAGCCAGTAAGAAGTAGTACAATTCAAGTTTTAGTTTTCGATTATTCACTTTTTAGCCGGCTTTGGTGGCTTGGACATGACCTAGGACCTTAAGATGTTGCATGAAAGGAGGACTAGCAGCCGCGTTGCATGGGAGAATGTGAAAAGTGTTCATATGTAGTAAAAACCTGAGAAATCCGTCCGTTTTCGTCATTTGTTATCGAATCGTCTTAAAGCCAGATCGTCACATTGGCCGTTCTTCTCTCTGAGACGGTTACATTTATCGTCTGCAAAGCTATGTCGCGTTCTGCGGTATGCGGAGGCACTAAAAGCACCATAGTAGAGCACAGAAGAAGCTTCTAAGTTGAAGCAATAGCCAGTAAGAAGTAGTACAATTCAAGTTTTAGTTGTCGATTATTCACTTTTTAGCCGGCTTTGGTGTCTTGGACATCACCTAGGACCTTAAGATTTTGGGTGAAAGGAGGACTTGCAGCCGCGTTGCAAGGGAGAATGTGAAAAGTGTTCATATGTAGTAAAAACCTGAGAAATCCGTCCGTTTTCGTCATTTGTTATCGAATCGACTTAAAGCCAGATCGTCACATTGGCCGCTCTTCTCTCTGAAACGGTTACATTTATCGTCTGCAAAGCTATGTCGCGTGCTGCGGTATGCGGAAACACTAAAAGCACCATAGTAGAACACAGAAGAAGCTTCTATGTTGAAGTAATAGCCAGTAAGAAGTAGTACAATTGAAGTTTTAGTTGTCGATTATTCACTTTTTAGCCTGCTTTGGTGGCTTGGACATGACCTAGGACCTTAAGATGTTGCATGAAAGGAGGACTAGCAGCCGCGTTGCATGGGAGAAAGTGAAAAGTGTTCATATGTAGTAAAAACCTGAGAAATCCGTCCGTTTTCGTCATTTGTTATCGAATCGACTTAAAGCCAGTTCGTCACATTGGCCGCTCTTCTCTCTGAAACGGTTACATTTATCGTCTGCAAAGCTATGTCGCGTGCTGCGGTATGCCGAAACACTAAAAGCACCTTAGTAGAACACAGAAGAAGCTTCTAATTTGAAGTAATAGCCAGTAAGAAGTAGTAGAATTCAAGTTTTAGTTGTCGATTATTCACTTTTTAGCCGGCTTTGGTGGCTTGGACATTAGGTGGAACCTTAATATTTTGCATGAAAGGAGGAGTAGCAGCCGCGTTGCACGGGAGAATGTGAAAAGTGTTCATATGTAGTAAAAACCTGAGAAATCCGTCCGTTTTCGTCATTTGTTATCGAATCGACTTAAAGCCAGTTCGTCACATTGGCCGCTCTTCTCTCTGAAACGGTTACATTTATCGTCTGCAAAGCTATGTCGCGTGCTGCGGTATGCGGAAACACTAAAAGCACCATAGTAGAACACAGAAGAAGCTTCTATGTTGAAGTAATAGCCAGTAAGAAGTAGTACAATTGAAGTTTTAGTTGTCGATTATTCACTTTTTAGATTGCTTTGGTGGCTTGGACATGACCTAGGACCTTAAGATTTTGCATGAAAGGAGGACTAGCAGCCGCGTTGCACGGGAGAATGTGAAAAGTGTTCATATGTAGTAAAAACCTGAGAAATCCGTCCGTTTTCGTCATTTGTTATCGAATCGACTTAAAGCCAGATCGTCACATTGGCCGTTCTTCTCTCTGAAACGGTTACATTTATCGTCTGCAAAGCTATGTCGCGTGCTGCAGTATACCGAAACACTAAAAGCACCATAGTAGAACACAGAAGAAGCTTCTAATTTGAAGTAATAGACAGTAAGAAGTAGTACAATTCAAGTTTTAGTTGTCGATTATTCACTTTTTAGCCGGCTTTGGTGGCTTGGACATGACCTAGGACCTTAAGATTTTGCATGAAAGGAGGAGTAGCAGCCGCGTTGCCCGCGAGAATGTGAAAAGTGTTCATATGTAGTAAAAACGTGAGAAATCCGTCCGCTTTCGTCATTTGTTATCGAATCGCCTTAAAGACAGATCGTCACATTGGCCGCTTTTCTCTCTGAGACGGTTACATTTATCGTCTGCAAAGCTATGTCACGTGCTGCGGTATGCGGAGACACTAAAAGCACCATAGTAGAACACAGAAGAAGCTTCTAAGTTGAAGCAATAGCCAGTAAGAAGTAGTACAATTCAAGTTTTAGTTATCGATTATTCACCTTTTAGCCGGCTTTGGTGGCTTGGACATGACCTAGGACCTTAAGATTTTGCATGAAAGGAGGACTAGCAGCCGCGTTGCAAGGGAGAAAGTGAAAAGTGTTCATATGTAGTAAAAACCTGAGAAATCCGTCCGTTTTCGTCATTTGTTATCGAATCGACTTAAAGCCAGTTCGTCACATTGGCCGCTCTTCTCTCTGAAACGGTTACATTTATCGTCTGCAAAGCTATGTCGCGTGCTGCGGTATGCGGAAACACTAAAAGCACCATAGTAGAACACAGAGGAAGCTTCTATGTTGAAGTAATAGCCAGTAAGTAGTAGTACAATTGAAGTTTTAGTTGTCGATTATACACTTTTTAGCCTGCTTTGGTGGCTTGGACATGACCTAGGACCTTAAGATTTTGCATGAAAGGAGGACTAGCAGCCGCGTTGCACGGGAGAATGTGAAAAGTGTTCATATGTAGTAAAAACCTGATAAATCCGTCCGTTTTCGTCATTTGTTATCGAATCGACTAAAAGCCAGATCGTCACATTGGTCGTTCTTCTCTCTGAAACGGTTACATTTATCGTCTGCAAAGCTATGTCGCGTGCTGCAGTATACCGAAACACTAAAAGCACCATAGTAGAACACAGAAGAAGCTTCTAAGTTGAAGCAATAGCCAGTAAGAAGTAGTACAATTCAAGTTTTAGTTGTCGATTATTCACTTTTTAGCCGGCTTTGGTGGCTTGGACATCACCAAGGACCTTAAGATTTTGCGTGAAAGGAAGACTTGCAGCCGCGTTGCAAGGGAGAATGTGAAAAGTGTTCATATGTAGTAAAAACCTGAGAAATCCGTCCGTTTTCGTCATTTGTTAAGAATCGACTTAAAGCCAGATCGTCACATTGGCCGCTCTTCTCTCTGAGACGGTTACATTTATCGTCTGCAAAGCTATGTCGCGTGCTGCGGTATGCGGAGACACTAAAAGCACCATAGTAGAGCACAGAAGAAGCTTCTAAGTTGAAGTAATAGCCAGTAAGAAGTAGTACAATTCAAGTTTTAGTTATCGATTATTCACTTTTTAGCCGTCTTTGGTGGCTTGGACATGACCTAGGACCTTAAGATTTTGCATGAAAGGAGGAGTAGCAGCAGCGTTGCCCGCGAGAATGTGAAAAGTGTTCATATGTAGTAAAAACCTGAGAAATCCGTCCGCTTTCGTCACTTGTTATCGAATCGACTTAAAGTCAGATCGTCACATTGGCCGCTATTCTCTCTGAGACGGTTACATTTATCGTATGCAAAGCTATGTCGCGTGCTGCGGTATGCGGAGACACTAAAAGCACCATAGTAGAACACAGAAGAAGCTTCTACGTTGAAGCAATAGCCAGTAAGAAGTAGTACAATTCAAGTTTTAGTTGTCGATTATTAACTTTTTAGCCGGCTTTGGTGGCTTGGGCATGACCTAGGACCTTAAGATTTTGCATGAAAGGAGGACTAGCAGCCGCGTTGCACGGAAGGATGTGAAAAGTGTTCATATGTAGTAAAAACCTGATAAATCCGTCCGTTTTCGTCATTCGTTATCGAATCGACTTAAAGCCAGATCGTCACATTGGACACTCTTCTCTCTGAAACGGTTACATTTATCGTCTGCAAAGCTATGTCGCGTGCTGCAGTATACCGAAACACTAAAAGCACCATAGTAGAACACAGAAGAAGCTTCTAATTTGAAGTAATAGCCAGTAAGAAGTAGTACAATTCAAGTTTTAGTTGTCGATTATTCACTTTTTAGCCGGCTTTGGTGGTTTGGACATGACCTAGGACCTTAAGATGTTGCATGAAAGGAGGACTAGCAGCCGCGTTCATGGGAGAATGTGAAAAGTGTTCATATGTAGTAAAAACCTGAGAAATCCGTCCGTTTTCGTCATTTGTTATCGAATCGTCTTAAAGCCAGATCGTCACATTGGCCGTTCTTCTCTCTGAGACGGTTACATTTATCGTCTGCAAAGCTATGTCGCGTGCTGCGGTATGCGGAGAGACTAAAAGCATCATAGTAGAGCACAGAAGAAGCTTCTAAGTTGAAGCAATAGCCAGTAAGAAGTAGTACAATTCAAGTTTTAGTTGTCGATTATTTACTTTTTAGCCGGCTTTGGTGGCTTGGACATCACCTAGGACCTTAAGATTTTGCGTGAAAGGAGGACTTGCAGCCGCGTTGCAAGGGAGAATGTGAAAAGTGTTCATATGTAGTAAAAACCTGAGAAATCCGTCCGTTTTCGTCATTTGTTATCGAATCGACTTAAAGCCAGATCGTCACATTGGCCGCTCTTCTCTCTGAAACGGTTACATTTATCGTCTGCAAAGCTATGTCGCGTGCTGCGGGATGCGGAAACACTAAAAGCACCATAGTAGAACACAGATGAAGCTTCTATGTTGAAGTAATAGCCAGTAAGAAGTAGTACAATTCAAGTTTTAGTTGTCGATTATTCACTTTTTAGCCTGCTTTGGTGGCTTGGACATGACCTAGGACCTTAAGATTTTGCATGAAAGGAGGAGTAGCAGCCGCGTTGCCCGCGAGAATGTGAAAAGTGTTCATATGTAGTAAAAACCTGAGAAATCCGTCCGCTTTCGTCATTTGTTATCGAATCGACTTAAAGACAGATCGTCACATTGGCCGCTTTTCTCTCTGAGACGGTTACATTTATCGTCTGCAAAGCTATGTCACGTGCTGCAGTATACCGAAACACTAAAAGCACCATAGTAGAACACAGAAGAAGCTTCTGAGTTGAAGCAATAGCCAGTAAGAAGTAGTGCAATTCAAGTTTTAGTTATCGATTATTCACTTTTTAGCCGGCTTTGGTGGCTTGGACATCACCTAGGACCTTAAGATTTTGCACGAAAGGAGGACTTGCACCCACGTTGCAAGGGAGAATGTGAAAAGTGTTCATATGTAGTAAAAACCTGAGAAATCCGTCCGTTTTCGTCATTTGTTATCGAATCGACTTAAAGCCAGATCGTCACATTGGCCGCTCTTCTCTCTGAAACGGTTACATTTATCGTCTGCAAAGCTATGTCGCGTGCTGCGGTATGCGGAAACACTAAAAGCACCATAGTAGAACACAGAAGAAGCTTCTATGTTGAAGTAAAAGCCAGTAAGAAGTAGTACAATTCAAGTTTTAGTTGTCGATTATTCACTTTTTAGCCGGCTTTGGTGGATTGGACATGACCTAGGACTTTAAGATGTTGCATGAAAGGAGGACTAGCAGCCGCGTTGCATGGGAGAATGTGAAAAGTGTTCATATGTAGTAAAAACCTGAGAAATCAGTCCGTTTTCGTCATTTGTTATCGAATCGACTTAAAGCCAGATCGTCACATTGGCCGCTTTTCTCTCTGAGACGGTTACATTTATCGTCTGCAAAGCTATGTCGCGTGCTGCGGTATGCGGAGACACTAAAAGCACCATAGTAGAACACAGAATAAGCTTCTACGTTGAAGCAATAGCCAGTAAGAAGTAGTACAATTCAAGTTTTAGTTGTCGTTTATTCACTTTTTACCCGGCTTTGGTGGCTTGTGCATGACCTTGGACCTTAAGATTTTGCATGAAAGGAGGACTAGCAGTCGCGTTGCACGGGAGAATGTGAAAAGTGTTCATATGTAGTAAAAATCTGAGAAATCCGTCCGCTTTCGTCACTTGTTATCGAATCGACTTAAAGTCAGATCGTCACATTGGCCGCTATTCTCTCTGAGACGGTTACATTTATCGTATGCAAAGCTATGTCGCGTGCTGCGGTATGCGGAGACACTAAAAGCACCATAGTAGAACACAGAAGAAGCTTCTACGTTGAAGCAATAGCCAGTAAGAAGTAGTACAATTCAAGTTTTAGTTGTCGATTATTAACTTTTTAGCCGGCTTTGGTGGCTTGGGCATGACCTAGGACCTTAAGATTTTGCATGAAAGGAGGACTAGCAGCCGCGTTGCACGGAAGAATGTGAAAAGTGTTCATATGTAGTAAAAACCTGATAAATCCGTCCGTTTTCGTCATTCGTTATCGAATCGACTTAAAGCCAGATCGTCACATTGGACCCTCTTCTCTCTGAAACGGTTACATTTATCGTCTGCAAAGCTATGTCGCGTGCTGCAGTATACCGAAACACTAAAAGCACCATAGTAGAACACAGAAGAAGCTTCTAATTTGAAGTAATAGCCAGTAAGAAGTAGTACAATTCAAGTTTTAGTTTTCGATTATTCACTTTTTAGCCGGCTTTGGTGGCTTGGACATGACCTAGGACCTTAAGATGTTGCATGAAAGGAGGACTAGCAGCCGCGTTCATGGGAGAATGTGAAAAGTGTTCATATGTAGTAAAAACCTGAGAAATCCGTCCGTTTTCGTCATTTGTTATCGAATCGTCTTAAAGCCAGATCGTCACATTGGCCGTTCTTCTCTCTGAGACGGTTACATTTATCGTCTGCAAAGCTATGTCGCGTGCTGCGGTATGCGGAGAGACTAAAAGCATCATAGTAGAGCACAGAAGAAGCTTCTAAGTTGAAGCAATAGCCAGTAAGAAGTAGTACAATTCAAGTTTTAGTTGTCGATTATTTACTTTTTAGCCGGCTTTGGTGGCTTGGACATCACCTAGGACCTTAAGATTTTGCGTGAAAGGAGGACTTGCAGCCGCGTTGCACGGGAGAATGTGAAAAGTGTTCATATGTAGTAAAAACCTGAGAAATCCGTCCGTTTTCGTCATTTGTTATCGAATCGACTTAAAGCCAGATCGTCACATTGGCCGCTCTTCTCTCTGAAACGGTTACATTTATCGTCTGCAAAGCTATGTCGCGTGCTGCGGTATGCGGAAACACTAAAAGCACCATAGTAGAACACAGATGAAGCTTCTATGTTGAAGTAATAGCCAGTAAGAAGTAGTACAATTCAAGTTTTAGTTGTCGATTATTCACTTTTTAGCCTGCTTTGGTGGCTTGGACATGACCTAGGACCTTAAGATTTTGCATGAAAGGAGGACTAGCAGCCTCGTTGCACGGGAGAATGTGAAAAGTGTTCATATGTAGTAAAAACCTGAGAAAGCCGTCCGGTATCGTCATTTGTCATCGAATCGACTTAAAGCAAGATTGTCACATTGGCCGCTCTTCTCTCTGAAACAGTTACATTTATCGTCTGCAAAGCTATTTCGCGTGCTGCGGTCTGCGGAGAGACTAAAAGCACCATAGTAGAACACAGAATAAGCTTCTAAGTTGAAGTAATAGCCAGTAAGAAGTAGTACAATTCAAGTTTCAGTTGTCGATTATTCACCTTTTAGCCGGCTTTGGTGGCTTGGACATGACCTAGGACCTTAAGATTTTGCACGAAAGGAGGACTTGCACCCACGTTGCAAGGGAGAATGTGAAAAGTGTTCATATGTAGTAAAAACCTGAGAAATCCGTCCGTTTTCGTCATTTGTTATCGAATCGACTTAAAGCCAGATCGTCACATTGGCCGCTCTTCTCTCTGAAACGGTTACATTTATCGTCTGCAAAGCTATGTCGCGTGCTGCGGTATGCGGAAACACTAAAAGCACCATAGTAGAACACAGAAGAAGCTTCTATGTTGAAGTAATAGCCTGTAAGAAGTAGTACAATTCAAGTTTTAGTTGTCGATTATTCACTTTTTAGCCGGCTTTGGTGGATTGGACATGACCTAGGACTTTAAGATGTTGCATGAAAGGAGGACTAGCAGCCGCGTTGCATTGGAGAATGTGAAAAGTGTTCATATGTAGTAAAAACCTGAGAAATCAGTCCGTTTTCGTCATTTGTTATCGAATCGACTTAAAGCCAGATCGTCACATTGGCCGCTTTTCTCTCTGAGACGGTTACATTTATCGTCTGCAAAGCTATGTCACGTGCTGCGGTATGCGGAGACACTAAAAGTACCATAGTAGAACACAGAAGAAGCTTCTAAGTTGAAGTAATAGCCAGTAAGAAGTAGTACAATTCAAGTTTTAGTTATCGATTATTCACTTTTTAGCCGGCTTTGGTGGCTTGGACATCACCTAGGACCTTAAGATTTTGCATGAAAGGAGGACTTGCACCCGGGTTGCAAGGGAGAATGTTAAAAGTGTTCATATGTAGTAAAAACCTGAGAAATCCGTCCGTTTTCGTCATTTGCTATCGAATCGACTTAAAGCCAGATCGTCACATTGGCCGTTCTTCTCTCTGAGACGGTTACATTTATCGTCTGCAAAGCTATGTCGCGTGCTGCGGTATGCGGAGACACTGATAGCACCATAGTAGAGCACAGAAGAAGCTTCTAAGTTGAAGCAATAGCCAGTAAGAAGTAGTACAATTCAAGTTTTAGTTGTCGATTATTCACTTTTTAGCCGGCTTTGGTGGCTTGGACATCACCTAGGACCTTACGATTTTGCGTGAAAGGAGGACTTGCAGCCGCGTTGCAAGGGAGAATGTGAAAAGTATTCATATGTAGTAAAAACCTGAGAAATCCGTCCGTTTTCGTCATTTGTTATCGAATCGACTTAAAGCCAGATCGTCACATTGGCCGCTCTTCTCTCTGAAACGGTTACATTTATCGTCTGCAAAGCTATGTCGCGTGCTGCGGTATGCGGAAACACTAAAAGCACCATAGTAGAACACAGAAGAAGCTTCTATGTTGAAGTAATAGCCAGTAAGAAGTAGTACAATTGAAGTTTTAGTTGTCGATTATTCACTTTTTAGCCTGCTTTGGTGGCTTGGACATGACCTAGGACCTTAAGATTTTGCATGAAAGGAGGACTAGCAGCCGCGTTGCATGGGAGAAAGTGAAAAGTGTTCATATGTAGTAAAAACCTGAGAAATCCGTCCGTTTTCGTCATTTGTTATCGAATCGATTTAAAGCCAGTTCGTCACATTGGCCGCTCTTCTCTCTGAAACGGTTACATTTATAGTCTGCAAAGCTATGTCGCGTGCTGCGGTATGCGGAAACACTAAAAGCACCATAGTAGAACACAGAAGAAGCTTCTATGTTGAAGTAATAGCCAGTAAGAAGTAGTACAATTGAAGTTTTAGTTGTCGATTATTCACTTTTTGGCCTGCTTTGGTGGCTTGGACATGACCTAGGACCTTAAGATTTTGCATGAAAGGAGGACTAGCAGCCGCGTTGCACGGGAGAATGTGAAAAGTGTTCATATGTAGTAAAAACCTGATAGATCCGTCCGTTTTCGTCATTTGTTATCGAATCGACTTAAAGCCAGATCGTCACATTGGCCGTTCTTCTCTCTGAAACGGTTACATTTATCGTCTGCAAAGCTATGTCGCGTGCTGCAGTATACCGAAACACTAAAAGCACCATAGTAGAACACAGAAGAAACTTCTAATTTGAAGTAATAGCCGGTAAGAAGTAGTACAATTCAAGTTTTAGTTGTCGATTAATCACTTTTTAGCCGGCTTTGGTGGCTTGGACATGACCTAGGACCTTAAGATTTTGCATGAAAGGAGGAGTAGCAGCCGCGTTTCCCGCGAGAATGTGAAAAGTGTTCCTATGTAGTAAAAACCTGAGAAATCCGTCCGCTTTCGTCATTTGTTATCGGATCGATTTAAAGACAGATCGTCACATTGGCCGCTTTTCTCTCTGAGACGGTTACATTTATCGTCTGCAAAGCTATGTCACGTGCTGCGGTATGCGGAGACACTAAAAGTACCATAGTAGAACACAGAAGAAGCTTCTAAGTTGAAGCAATAGCCAGTAAGAAGTAGTACAATTCAAGTTTTAGTTATCGATTATTCACTTTTTAGCCGGCTTTGGTGGCTTGGACATCACCTAGGACCTTAAGATTTTGCATGAAAGGAGGACTTGCACCCGCGTTGCAAGGGAGAATGTGAAAAGTGTTCATATGTAGTAAAAACCTGAGAAATCCGTCCGTTTTCGTCATTTGCTATCGAATCGACTTAAAGCCAGATCGTCACAATGGCCGTTCTTCTCTCTGAGACGGTTACATTTATCGTCTGCAAAGCTATGTCGCATGCTGCGGTATGCGGAGACACTAATAGCACCATAGTAGAGCACAGAAGAAGCTTCTAAGTTGAAGCAATAGCCAGTAAGAAGTAGTACAATTCAAGTTTTAGTTGTCGATTAGTCACTTTTTAGCCGGCTTTGGTGGCTTGGACATGACCTAGGACCTTAAGATTTTGCATGAAAGGAGGACTTGCAGCCGCGTTGCAAGGGAGAATGTGAAAAGTGTTCATATGTAGTAAAAACCTGAGAAATCCGTCCGTTTTCGTCATTTGTTATCGAATCGACTTAAAGCCAGATCGTCACATTGGCCGCTCTTCTCTCTGAAACGGTTACATTTATCGCCTGCAAAGCTGTGTCGCGTGCTGCGGTATGCGGAAACACTAAAAGCACCATAGTAGAACACAGAAGAAGCTTCTATGTTGAAGTAATAGCCAGTAAGAAGTAGTACAATTGAAGTTTTAGTTGTCCATTATTCACTTTTTAGCCTGCTTTGGTGGCTTGGACATGACCTAGGACCTTAAGATTTTGCATGAAAGGAGGACTAGCAGCCGCGTTGCATGGGAGAAAGTGAAAAGTGTTCATATGTAGTAAAAACCTGAGAAATCCGTCCGTTTTCGTCATTTGTTATCGAATCGACTTAAAGCCAGTTCGTCACATTGGCCGCTCTTCTCTCTGAAACGGTTACATTTATAGTCTGCAAAGCTATGTCGCGTGCTGCAGTATGCGGAAACAATAAAAGCACCATAGTAGAACACAGAAGAAGCTTCTATGTTGAAGTAATAGCCAGTAAGAAGTAGTACAATTCAAGTTTTAGTTGTCGATTATTCACTTTTTGGCCTGCTTTGGTGGCTTGGACATGACCTAGGACCTTAAGATTTTGCATGAAAGGAGGACTAGCAGCCGCGTTGCACGAGAGAATGTGAAAAGTGTTCATATGTAGTAAAAACCTGATAGATCCGTCCGTTTTCGTCATTTGTTATGGAATCGACTTAAAGCCAGATCGTGACATTGGCCGTTCTTCTCTCTGAAACGGTTACATTTATCGTCTGCAAAGCTATGTCGCGTGCTGCAGTATACCGAAACACTAAAAGCACCATAGTAGAACACAGAAGAAGCTTCTAATTTGAAGTAATAGCCAGTAAGAAGTAGTACAATTCAAGTTTTAGTTGTCGATTAATCACTTTTTAGCCGGCTTTGGTGGCTTGGACATGACCTAGGACCTTAATATTTTGCATGAAAGGAGGACTTGCACCCGCGTTGCAAGGGAGAATGTGAAAAGTGTTCATATGTAGTAAAAACCTGAGAAATCCGTCCGCTTTCGTCATTTGTTATCGAATCGACTTAAAGACAGATCGTCACATTGGCCGCTTTTCTCTCTGAGACGGTTACATTTATCGTCTGCAAAGCTATGTCACGTGCTGCGGTATGCGGAGACACTAAAAGTACCATAGTAGAACACAGAAGAAGCTTCTAAGTTGAAGCAATAGCCAGTAAGAAGTAGTACAATTCAAGTTTTAGTTATCGATTATTCACTTTTTAGCCGGCTTTGGTGGCTTGGACATCACCTAGGACCTTAAGATTTTGCATGAAAGGAGGACTTGCACCCGCGTTGCAAGGGAGAATGTGAAAAGTGTTCATATGTAGTAAAAACCTGAGAAATCAGTCCGTTTTCGTCATTTTGTTATCGAATCGACTTAAAGCCAGATCGTCACATTGGCCGCTTTTCTCTCTGAGACGGTTACATTTATCGTCTGCAAAGCTATGTCGCGTGCTGCGGTATGCGGAGACACTAAAAGCACCATAGTAGAGCACAGAAGAAGCTTGTAAGTTGAAGTAATAGCCAGTAAGAAGTAGTACAATTCAAGTTTTAGTTATCGATTATTCATTTTTTAGCCGTCTTTGGTGGCTTGGACATGACCTAGGACCATAAGATTTTGCATTAAAGGAGGAGTAGCAGCCGCGTTGCCCGCGAGAATGTGAAAAGTGTTCATATGTAGTAAAAACCTGAGAAATCCGTCCGCTTTCGTCACTTGTTATCGAAGCGACTTAAAGTCAGATCGTCACATTGGCCGCTTTTCTCTCTGAGACGGTTACATTTATCGTATGCAAAGCTATGTCGCGTGCTGCGGTATGCGGAGACACTAAAAGCACCATAGTAGAACACAGAAGAAGCTTCTAAGTTGAAGCAATAGAAAGTAAGAAATAGTACAATTCAAGTTTTAGTTGTCGATTATTCACTTTTTAGCCGGCTTTGGTGGCTTGGGCATGACCTAGGACCTTAAGATTTTGCATGAAAGGAGGACTAGCAGCCGCGTTGCACGGGAGAATGTGAAAAGTGTTCAAATGCAGTAAAAACCTGAGAAATCCGTACGTTTTCGTCAATTGTTATCGAATCGACTTAAAGCCAGATCGTCAGATTGGTCGCTCTTCTCTCTGAAACGGTTACATTTATCGTCTGCAAAGCTATGTCGCGTGCTGCAGTATACCGAAACACTAAAAGCACCATAGTAGAACACAGAAGAAGCTTCTAATTTGAAGTAATAGCCAGTAAGAAGTAGTACAATTCAAGTTTTAGTTGTCGATTATTCACTTTTTAGCCGGCTTTGGTGGCTTGGACATGACCTAGGACCTTAAGATTTTGCATGAAAGGAGGAGTAGCAGCCGCGTTGCCCGCGAGAATGTGAAAAGTGTTCATATGTAGTAAAAACCTGAGAAATCCGTCCGTTTTCGTCATTTGTTATCAAATCGACTTAAAGCCAGATCGTCACATTGGCCGCTCTTCTCTCTGAAACGGTTACATTTATCGTCTGCAAAGCTATGTCGCGTGCTGCGGTATGCGGAAACACTAAAAGCACCATAGTAGAACACAGAAGAAGCTTCTATGTTGAAGTAATAGCCAGTAAGAAGCAGTACAATTGAAGTTTCAGTTGTCGATTATTCACTTTTTAGCCTGCTTTGGTGGCTTGGACATGACCTAGGACCTTAAGATTTTGCATGAAAGGAGGACTAGCAGCCGCGTTGCATGGGAGAAAGTGAATAGTGTTCATATGTAGTAAAAACCTGAGATATCCGTCCGTTTTCGTCATTTGTTATCGAATCGACTTAAAGCCAGTTCGTCACATTGGCCGCTCTTCTCTCTGAAACGGTTACATATATCTTCTGCAAAGCTATGTCGCGTGCTGCGGTATACCGAAACACTAAAAGCACCATAGTAGAACACAGAAGAAGCTTCTAATTTGAAGTAATAGCCAGTAAGAAGTAGTACAATTCAAGTTTTAGTTGTCGATTATTCACTTTTTAGCCGGCTTTGGTGGCTTGGACATGACCTAGGACCTTAAGATTTTGCATGAAAGGAGGAGTAGCAGCCGCGTTGCCCGCGAGAATGTGAAAAGTGTTCATATGTAGTAAAAACCTGAGAAATCCGTCCGTTTTCGTCATTTGTTATGAAATCGACTTAAAGCCAGATCGTCACATTGGCCGCTCTTCTCTCTGAAACGGTTACATTTATCGTCTGCAAAGCTATGTCGCATGCTGCGGTATGCGGAGACACTAATAGCACCATAGTAGAGCACAGAAGAAGCTTCTAAGTTGAAGCAATAGCCAGTAAGAAGTAGTACAATTCAAGTTTTAGTTGTCGATTAGTCACTTTTTAGCCGGCTTTGGTGGCTTGGACATGACCTAGGACCTTAAGATTTTGCATGAAAGGAGGACTTGCAGCCGCGTTGCAAGGGAGAATGTGAAAAGTGTTCATATGTAGTAAAAACCTGAGAAATCCGTCCGTTTTCGTCATTTGTTATCGAATCGACTTAAAGCCAGATCGTCACATTGGCCGCTCTTCTCTCTGAAACGGTTACATTTATCGCCTGCAAAGCTGTGTCGCGTGCTGCGGTATGCGGAAACACTAAAAGCACCATAGTAGAACACAGAAGAAGCTTCTATGTTGAAGTAATAGCCAGTAAGAAGTAGTACAATTGAAGTTTTAGTTGTCGATTATTCACTTTTTAGCCTGCTTTGGTGGCTTGGACATGACCTAGGACCTTAAGATTTTGCATGAAAGGAGGACTAGCAGCCGCGTTGCATGGGAGAAAGTGAAAAGTGTTCATATGTAGTAAAAACCTGAGAAATCCGTCCGTTTTCGTCATTTGTTATCGAATCGACTTAAAGCCAGTTCGTCACATTGGCCGCTCTTCTCTCTGAAACGGTTACATTTATAGTCTGCAAAGCTATGTCGCGTGCTGCAGTATGCGGAAACAATAAAAGCACCATAGTAGAACACAGAAGAAGCTTCTATGTTGAAGTAATAGCCAGTAAGAAGTAGTACAATTCAAGTTTTAGTTGTCGATTATTCACTTTTTGGCCTGCTTTGGTGGCTTGGACATGACCTAGGACCTTAAGATTTTGCATGAAAGGAGGACTAGCAGCCGCGTTGCACGAGAGAATGTGAAAAGTGTTCATATGTAGTAAAAACCTGATAGATCCGTCCGTTTTCGTCATTTGTTATGGAATCGACTTAAAGCCAGATCGTGACATTGGCCGTTCTTCTCTCTGAAACGGTTACATTTATCGTCTGCAAAGCTATGTCGCGTGCTGCAGTATACCGAGACACTAAAAGCACCATAGTAGAACACAGAAGAAGCTTCTAATTTGAAGTAATAGCCAGTAAGAAGTAGTACAATTCAAGTTTTAGTTGTCGATTAATCACTTTTTAGCCGGCTTTGGTGGCTTGGACATGACCTAGGACCTTAATATTTTGCATGAAAGGAGGACTTGCACCCGCGTTGCAAGGGAGAATGTGAAAAGTGTTCATATGTAGTAAAAACCTGAGAAATCCGTCCGCTTTCGTCATTTGTTATCGAATCGACTTAAAGACAGATCGTCACATTGGCCGCTTTTCTCTCTGAGACGGTTACATTTATCGTCTGCAAAGCTATGTCACGTGCTGCGGTATGCGGAGACACTAAAAGTACCATAGTAGAACACAGAAGAAGCTTCTAAGTTGAAGCAATAGCCAGTAAGAAGTAGTACAATTCAAGTTTTAGTTATCGATTATTCACTTTTTAGCCGGCTTTGGTGGCTTGGACATCACCTAGGACCTTAAGATTGTGCATGAAAGGAGGACTTGCACCCGCGTTGCAAGGGAGAATGTGAAAAGTGTTCATATGTAGTAAAAACCTGAGAAATCAGTCCGTTTTCGTCATTTGTTATCGAATCGACTTAAAGCCAGATCGTCACATTGGCCGCTTTTCTCTCTGAGACGGTTACATTTATCGTCTGCAAAGCTATGTCGCGTGCTGCGGTATGCGGAGACACTAAAAGCACCATAGTAGAGCACAGAAGAAGCTTGTAAGTTGAAGTAATAGCCAGTAAGAAGTAGTACAATTCAAGTTTTAGTTATCGATTATTCATTTTTTAGCCGTCTTTGGTGGCTTGGACATGACCTAGGACCATAAGATTTTGCATTAAAGGAGGAGTAGCAGCCGCGTTGCCCGCGAGAATGTGAAAAGTGTTCATATGTAGTAAAAACCTGAGAAATCCGTCCGCTTTCGTCACTTGTTATCGAAGCGACTTAAAGTCAGATCGTCACATTGGCCGCTTTTCTCTCTGACACGGTTACATTTATCGTATGCAAAGCTATGTCGCGTGCTGCGGTATGCGGAGACACTAAAAGCACCATAGTAGAACACAGAAGAAGCTTCTAAGTTGAAGCAATAGAAAGTAAGAAATAGTACAATCCAAGTTTTAGTTGTCGATTATTCACTTTTTAGCCGGCTTTGGTGGCTTGGGCATGACCTAGGACCTTAAGATTTTGCATGAAAGGAGGACTAGCAGCCGCGTTGCACGGGAGAATGTGAAAAGTGTTCAAATGCAGTAAAAACCTGAGAAATCCGTACGTTTTCGTCAATTGTTATCGAATCGACTTAAAGCCAGATCGTCAGATTGGCCGCTCTTCTCTCTGAAACGGTTACATTTATCGTCTGCAAAGCTATGTCGCGTGCTGCAGTATACCGAAACACTAAAAGCACCATAGTAGAACACAGAAGAAGCTTCTAATTTGAAGTAATAGCCAGTAAGAAGTAGTACAATTCAAGTTTTAGTTGTCGATTATTCACTTTTTAGCCGGCTTTGGTGGCTTGGACATGACCTAGGACCTTAAGATTTTGCATGAAAGGAGGAGTAGCAGCCGCGTTGCCCGCGAGAATGTGAAAAGTGTTCATATGTAGTAAAAACCTGAGAAATCCGTCCGTTTTCGTCATTTGTTATCAAATCGACTTAAAGCCAGATCGTCACATTGGCCGCTCTTCTCTCTGAAACGGTTACATTTATCGTCTGCAAAGCTATGTCGCGTGCTGCGGTATGCGGAAACACTAAAAGCACCATAGTAGAACACAGAAGAAGCTTCTATGTTGAAGTAATAGCCAGTAAGAAGCAGTACAATTGAAGTTTCAGTTGTCGATTATTCACTTTTTAGCCTGCTTTGGTGGCTTGGACATGACCTAGGACCTTAAGATTTTGCATGAAAGGAGGACTAGCAGCCGCGTTGCATGGGAGAAAGTGAATAGTGTTCATATGTAGTAAAAACCTGAGATATCCGTCCGTTTTCGTCATTTGTTATCGAATCGACTTAAAGCCAGTTCGTCACATTGGCCGCTCTTCTCTCTGAAACGGTTACATATATCTTCTGCAAAGCTATGTCGCGTGCTGCGGTATGCGGAAACACTAAAAGCACCATAGTAGAACACAGAAGAAGCTTCTATGTTGAAGTAATAGCCAGTAAGAAGTAGTATAATTGAAGTTTTAGTTGTCGATTATTCACTTTTTATCCTGCTTTGGTGGCTTGGACATGACCTAGGACCTTAAGATTGTGCATGAAAGGAGGACTAGCAGCCGCGTTGCACGGGAGAATGTGAAAAGTGTTCATATGTAGTAAAAACCTGATAAATCCGTCCGTTTTCGTCATTTGTTATCGAATCGACTTAAAGCCAGATCGTCACATTGGCCGTTCTTCTCTCTGAAACGGTTACATTTATCGTCTGCAAAGCTATGTCACGTGCTGCGGTATGCGGAGACACTAAAAGCACCATAGTAGAACACAGAAGAAGCTTCTAAGTTGAAGCAATAGCCAGTAAGAAGTAGTACAATTCAAGTTTTAGTTATCGATTATTCACTTTTTAGCCGGCTTTGGTGGCTTGGACATCACCTAGGACCTTAAGATTTTGCATGAAAGGAGGACTTGCACCCGCGTTGCAAGGGAGAATGTGAAAAGTGTTCATATGTAGTAAAAACCTGAGAAATCCGTCCGTTTTCGTCATTTGTTATCGAATGGACTTAAAGCCAGATCGTCACATTGGCCGCTCTTCTCTCTGAAACGGTTACATTTATCGTCTGCAAAGCTATGTCGCGTGCTGCGGTATGCGGGAACACTAAAAGCACCATAGTAGAACACAGAAGAAGCTTCTATGTTGAAGTAATAGCCAGTAACAAGTAGTACAATTCAAGTTTTAGTTGTCGATTATTCACTTTTTAGCCGGCTTTGGTGGATTGGACATGACCTAGGACCTTAAGATTTTGCATGAAAGGAGGAGTAGCAGCCGCGTTGCCCGCGAGAATGTGAAAAATGTTCATATGTAGTAAAAACCTGAGAAATCCGTCCGCTTTCGTCACTTGTTATCGAAGCGACTTAAAGTCAGATCGTCACATTGGCCGCTTTTCTCTCTGAGACGGTTACATTTATCGTATGCAAAGCTATGTCGCGTGCTGCGGTATGCGGAGACACTAAAAGCACCATAGTAGAACACAGAAGAAGCTTCTAAGTTGAAGCAATAGAAAGTAAGAAGTAGTACAATTCAAGTTTTAGTTGTCGATTATTCACTTTTTAGCCGGCTTTGGTGGCTTGGGCATGACCTAGGACCTTAAGATTTTGCATGAAAGGAGGACTAGCAGCCGCGTTGCACGGGAGAATGTGAAAAGTGTTCATATGCAGTAAAAACCTGAGAAATCCGTACGTTTTCGTCATTTGTTATCGAATCGACTTAAAGCCAGATCGTCACATTGGCCGCTCTTCTCTCTGAAACGGTTACATTTATCGTCTGCAAAGCTATGTCGCGTGCTGCAGTATACCGAAACACTAAAAGCACCATAGCAGAACACAGAAGAAGCTTCTAATTTGAAGTAATAGCCAGTAAGCAGTAGTACAATTCAAGTTTTAGTTGTCGATTATTCACTTTTTAGCCGGCTTTGGTGGCTTGGACATGACCTAGGACCTTAAGATTTTGCATGAAAGGAGGAGTAGCAGCCGCGTTGCCCGCGAGAATGTGAAAAGTGTTCATATGTAGTAAAAACCTGAGAAATCCGTCCGTTTTCGTCATTTGTTATCGAATCGACTTAAAGCCAGATCGTCACATTGGCCGCTCTTCTCTCTGAAACGGTTACATTTATCGTCTGCAAAGCTATGTCGCGTGCTGCGGTATGCGGAAACACTAAAAGCACCATAGTAGAACACAGAAGAAGCTTCTATGTTGAAGTAATAGCCAGTAAGAAGCAGTACAATTGAAGTTTCAGTTGTCGATTATTCACTTTTTAGCCTGCTTTGGTGGCTTGGACATGACCTAGGACCTTAAGATTTTGCATGAAAGGAGGACTAGCAGCCGCGTTGCATGGGAGAAAGTGAATAGTGTTCATATGTAGTAAAAACCTGAGAAATCCGTCCGTTTTCGTCATTCGTTATCGAATCGACTTAAAGCCAGTTCGTCACATTGGCCGCTCTTCTCTCTGAAACGGTTACATATATCGTCTGCAAAGCTATGTCGCGTGCTGCGGTATGCGGAAACACTAAAAGCACCATAGTAGAACACAGAAGAAGCTTCTATGTTGAAGTAATAGCCAGTAAGAAGTAGTATAATTGAAGTTTTAGTTGTCGATTATTCACTTTTTATCCTGCTTTGGTGGCTTGGACATGACCTAGGACCTTAAGATTTTGCATGAAAGGAGGACTAGCAGCCGCGTTGCACGGGAGAATGTGAAAAGTGTTCATATGTAGTAAAAACCTGATAAATCCGTCCGTTTTCGTCATTTGTTATCGAATCGACTTAA
The DNA here is from genome assembly GCF_023897955.1 of Schistocerca gregaria. Lineage (NCBI taxonomy): Eukaryota > Metazoa > Arthropoda > Insecta > Orthoptera > Acrididae > Schistocerca > Schistocerca gregaria. The sequence goes on from NW_026061759.1 coordinate 1,026,582, forward strand.
AGCCAGATCGTCACATTGGGCGTTCTTCTCTCTGAAACGGTTACATTTATCGTCTGCAAAGCTATGTCACGTGCTGCGGTATGCGGAGACACTAAAAGCACCATAGTAGAACACAGAAGAAGCTTCTAAGTTGAAGCAATAGCCAGTAAGAAGTAGTACAATTCAAGTTTTAGTTATCGATTATTCACTTTTTAGCCGGCTTTGGTGGCTTGGACATCACCTAGGACCTTAAGATTTTGCATGAAAGGAGGACTTGCACCCGCGTTGCAAGGGAGAATGTGAAAAGTGTTCATATGTAGTAAAAACCTGAGAAATCCGTCCGTTTTCGTCATTTGTTATCGAATCGACTTAAAGCCAGATCGTCACATTGGCCGCTCTACTCTCTGCAACGGTTACATTTATCGTCTGCAAAGCTATGTCGCGTGCTGCGGTATGCGGAAACACTAAAAGCACCATAGTAGAACACAGAAGAAACTTCTATGTTGAAGTAATAGCCAGTAACAAGTAGTACAATTCAAGTTTTAGTTGTCGATTATTCACTTTTTAGCCGGCTTTGGTGGATTGGACATGACCTAGGACTTTAAGATGTTGCATGAAAGGAGGACTAGCAGCCGCGTTGCATGGGAGAATGTGAAAAGTGTTCATATGTAGTAAAAACCTGAGAAATCAGTCCGTTTTCGTCATTTGTTATCTAATCGACTTAAAGCCAGATCGTCACATTGGCCCCTTTTCTCTCTGAGACGGTTACATTTATCGTCTGCAAAGCTATGTCGCGTGCTGCGGTATGCGGAGACACTAAAAGCACCATAGTAGAGCACAGAAGAAGCTTCTAAGTTGAAGTAATAGCCAGTAAGAAGTAGTACAATTCAGGTTTTAGTTATCGATTACTCACTTTTTAGCCGTCTTTGGTGGCTTGGACATGACCTAGGACCTTAAGATTTTGCATGAAAGGAGGAGTAGCAGCCGCGTTGCCCTCGAGAATGTGAAAAATGTTCATATGTAGTAAAAACCTGAGAAATCCGTCCGCTTTCGTCACTTGTTATCGAATCGACTTAAAGTCAGATCGTCACATTGGCCGCTTTTCTCTCTGAGACGGTTACATTTATCGTATGCAAAGCTATGTCGCGTGCTGCGGTATGCGGAGACACTAAAAGCACCATAGTAGAACACAGAAGAAGCTTCTAAGTTGAAGCAATAGCCAGTAAGAAGTAGTACAATTCAAGTTTTAGTTGTCGATTATTCACTTTTTAGCCGGCTTTGGTGGCTTGGGCATGACCTAGGACCTTAAGATTTTGCATGAAAGGAGGACTAGCAGCCGCGTTGCCCGCGAGAATGTGAAAAATGTTCATATGTAGTAAAAACCTGAGAAATCCGTCCGCTTTCGTCACTTGTTATCGAAGCGACTTAAAGTCAGATCGTCACATTGGCCGCTTTTCTCTCTGAGACGGTTACATTTATCGTATGCAAAGCTATGTCGCGTGCTGCGGTATGCGGAGACACTAAAAGCACCATAGTAGAACACAGAAGAAGCTTCTAAGTTGAAGCAATAGAAAGTAAGAAGTAGTACAATTCAAGTTTTAGTTGTCGATTATTCACTTTTTAGCCGGCTTTGGTGGCTTGGGCATGACCTAGGACCTTAAGATTTTGCATGAAAGGAGGACTAGCAGCCGCGTTGCACGGGAGAATGTGAAAAGTGTTCATATGCAGTAAAAACCTGAGAAATCCGTACGTTTTCGTCATTTGTTATCGAATCGACTTAAAGCCAGATCGTCACATTGGCCGCTCTTCCCTCTGAAACGGTTACATTTATCGTCTGCAAAGCTATGTCGCGTGCTGCAGTATACCGAAACACTAAAAGCACCATAGCAGAACACAGAAGAAGCTTCTAATTGGAAGTAATAGCCAGTAAGCAGTAGTACAATTCAAGTTTTAGTTGTCGATTATTCACTTTTTAGCCGGCTTTGGTGGCTTGGACATGACCTAGGACCTTAAGATTTTGCATGAAAGGAGGAGTAGCAGCCGCGTTGCCCGCGAGAATGTGAAAAGTGTTCATATGTAGTAAAAACCTGAGAAATCCGTCCGTTTTCGTCATTTGTTATCGAATCGACTTAAAGCCAGATCGTCACATTGGCCGCTCTTCTCTCTGAAACGGTTACATTTATCGTCTGCAAAGCTATGTCGCGTGCTGCGGTATGCGGAAACACTAAAAGCACCATAGTAGAACACAGAAGAAGCTTCTATGTTGAAGTAATAGCCAGTAAGAAGCAGTACAATTGAAGTTTCAGTTGTCGATTATTCACTTTTTAGCCTGCTTTGGTGGCTTGGACATGACCTAGGACCTTAAGATTTTGCATGAAAGGAGGACTAGCAGCCGCGTTGCATGGGAGAAAGTGAATAGTGTTCATATGTAGTAAAAACCTGAGAAATCCGTCCGTTTTCGTCATTCGTTATCGAATCGACTTAAAGCCAGTTCGTCACATTGGCCGCTCTTCTCTCTGAAACGGTTACATATATCGTCTGCAAAGCTATGTCGCGTGCTGCGGTATGCGGAAACACTAAAAGCACCATAGTAGAACACAGAAGAAGCTTCTATGTTGAAGTAATAGCCAGTAAGAAGTAGTATAATTGAAGTTTTAGTTGTCGATTATTCACTTTTTATCCTGCTTTGGTGGCTTGGACATGACCTAGGACCTTAAGATTTTGCATGAAAGGAGGACTAGCAGCCGCGTTGCACGGGAGAATGTGAAAAGTGTTCATATGTAGTAAAAACCTGATAAATCCGTCCGTTTTCGTCATTTGTTATCGAATCGACTTAAAGCCAGATCGTCACATTGGGCGTTCTTCTCTCTGAAACGGTTACATTTATCGTCTGCAAAGCTATGTCACGTGCTGCGGTATGCGGAGACACTAAAAGCACCATAGTAGAACACAGAAGAAGCTTCTAAGTTGAAGCAATAGCCAGTAAGAAGTAGTACAATTCAAGTTTTAGTTATCGATTATTCACTTTTTAGCCGGCTTTGGTGGCTTGGACATCACCTAGGACCTTAAGATTTTGCATGAAAGGAGGACTTGCACCCGCGTTGCAAGGGAGAATGTGAAAAGTGTTCATATGTAGTAAAAACCTGAGAAATCCGTCCGTTTTCGTCATTTGTTATCGAATCGACTTAAAGCCAGATCGTCACATTGGCCGCTCTACTCTCTGAAACGGTTACATTTATCGTCTGCAAAGCTATGTCGCGTGCTGCGGTATGCGGAAACACTAAAAGCACCATAGTAGAACACAGAAGAAACTTCTATGTTGAAGTAATAGCCAGTAACAAGTAGTACAATTCAAGTTTTAGTTGTCGATTATTCACTTTTTAGCCGGCTTTGGTGGATTGGACATGACCTAGGACTTTAAGATGTTGCATGAAAGGAGGACTAGCAGCCGCGTTGCATGGGAGAATGTGAAAAGTGTTCATATGTAGTAAAAACCTGAGAAATCAGTCCGTTTTCGTCATTTGTTATCGAATCGACTTAAAGCCAGATCGTCACATTGGCCCCTTTTCTCTCTGAGACGGTTACATTTATCGTCTGCAAAGCTATGTCGCGTGCTGCGGTATGCGGAGACACTAAAAGCACCATAGTAGAGCACAGAAGAAGCTTCTAAGTTGAAGTAATAGCCAGTAAGAAGTAGTACAATTCAGGTTTTAGTTATCGATTACTCACTTTTTAGCCGTCTTTGGTGGCTTGGACATGACCTAGGACCTTAAGATTTTGCATGAAAGGAGGAGTAGCAGCCGCGTTGCCCTCGAGAATGTGAAAAATGTTCATATGTAGTAAAAACCTGAGAAATCCGTCCGCTTTCGTCACTTGTTATCGAATCGACTTAAAGTCAGATCGTCACATTGGCCGCTTTTCTCTCTGAGACGGTTACATTTATCGTATGCAAAGCTATGTCGCGTGCTGCGGTATGCGCAGACACTAAAAGCACCATAGTAGAACACAGAAGAAGCTTCTAAGTTGAAGCAATAGCCAGTAAGAAGTAGTACAATTCAAGTTTTAGTTGTCGATTATTCACTTTTTAGCCGGCTTTGGTGGCTTGGGCATGACCTAGGACCTTAAGATTTTGCATGAAAGGAGGACTAGCAGCCGCGTTGCACGGGAGAATGTGAAAAGTGTTCATATGCAGTAAAAACCTGAGAAATCCGTCCGTTTTCGTCATTTGTTATCAAATCGACTTAAAGCCAGATCGTCACATTGGCCGCTCTTCTCTCTGAAACGGTTACATTTATCGTCTGCAAAGCTATGTCGCGTGCTGCGGTAGGCGGAAACACTAAAATCACCATAGTAGAACACAGAAGAAGCTTCTATGTTGAAGTAATAGACAGTAAGAAGTAGTACAATTCAAGTTTTAGTTGTCGATTATTCACTTTTTAGCCGGCTTTGGTGGCTTGGACATGACCTAGGACCTTAAGATTTTGCTTGAAAGGAGGAGTAGCAGCCGCGTTGCCCGCGAGAATGTGAAAAGTGTTCATATGTAGTAAAAACCTGAGAAATCCGTCCGTTTTCGTCATTTGTTATCGAATCGACTTAAAGCCAGATCGTCACATTGGCCGCTCTTCCCTCTGACACGGTTACATTTATCGTCGGCAAAGCTATGTCGCGTGCTGCGGTATGCGGAAACACTAAAAGCACCATAGTAGAACACAGAATAAACTTCTATGTTGAAGTAATAGCCAGTAAGAAGCAGTACAATTGAAGTTTTAGTTGTCGATTATTCACTTTTTAGCCTGCTTTGGTGGCTTGGACATGACCTAGGACCTTAAGATTTTGCATGAAAGGAGGACTAGCAGCCGTGTTGCATGGGAGAAAGTGAAAAGTGTTCATATGTAGTAAAAACCTGAGAAATCAGTCCGTTTTCGTCATTTTTTATCGAATCGACTTAAAGCCAGTTCGTCACATTGGCCGCTCTTCTCTCTGAAACGGTTACATTTATCGTCTGCAAAGCTATGTCGCGTGCTGCGGTATGCGGTAACACTAAAAGCACCATAGTAGAACACAGAAGAAGCTTCTATGTTGAAGTAATAGCCAGTAAGAAGTAGTATAATTGAAGTTTTAGTTATCGATTATTCACTTTTTAGCCGGCTTTGGTGGCTTGGACATCACCTAGGACCTTAAGATTTTGCATGAAAGGAGGACTTGCACCCACGTTGAAAGGGAGAATGTGAAAAGTGTTCATATGTAGTAAAAACCTGAGAAATCCGTCCGTTTTCGTCATTTGTTATCGAATCGACTTAAAGCCAGATCGTCACATTGGCCGCTCTTCTCTCTGAAACGGTTACATTTATCGTCTGCAAAGCTATGTCGCGTGCTGCGGTATGCGGAAACACTAAAAGCACCATAGTAGAACACAGAAGAAGCTTCTATGTTGAAGTAATAGCCAGTAACAAGTAGAACAATTCAAGTTTTAGTTGTCGATTATTCACTTTTTAGCCGGCTTTGGTGGATTGGACATGACCTAGGACTTTAAGATGTTGCATGAAAGGAGGACTAGCAGCCGAGTTGCATGGGAGAATGTGAAAAGTGTTCATATGTAGTAAAAACCTGAGAAATCAGTCCGTTTTCGTCATTTGTTATCGAATCGACTTAAAGCCAGATCGTCACATTGGCCGCTTTTCTCTCTGAGACGGTTACATTTATCGTCTGCAAAGCTATGTCGCGTTCTGCGGTATGCGGAGACACTAAAAGCACCATAGTAGAGCACAGAAGAAGCTTCTAAGTTGAAGTAATAGCCAGTAAGAAGTAGTACAATTCAAGTTTTAGTTATCGATTATTCACTTTTTAGCCGTCTTTGGTGGCTTGGACATGACCTAGGACCTTAAGATTTTGCATGAAAGGAGGAGTAGCAGCCGCGTTGCCCGCGAGAATGTGAAAAATGTTCATATGTAGTAAAAACCTGAGAAATCCGTCCGCTTTCGTCACTTGTTATCGAATCGACTTAAAGTCAGATCGTCACATTGGCCGCTTTTCTCTCTGAGACGGTTACATTTATCGTATGCAAAGCTATGTCGCGTGCTGCGGTATGCGGAGACACTAAAAGCACCATAGTAGAACACAGAAGAAGCTTCTAAGTTGAAGCAATAGCCAGTAAGAAGTAGTACAATTCAAGTTTTAGTTGTCGATTATTCACTTTTTAGCCGGCTTTGGTGGCTTGGGCATGACCTAGGACCTTAAGATTTTGCATGAAAGGAGGACTAGCAGCCGCGTTGCACGGGAGAATGTGAAAAGTGTTCATATGCAGTAAAAACCTGAGAAATCCGTCCGTTTTCGTCATTTGTTATCAAATCGACTTAAAGCCAGATCGTCACATTGGCCGCTCTTCTCTCTGAAACGGTTACATTTATCGTCTGCAAAGCTATGTCGCGTGCTGCGGTATGCGGAAACACTAAAATCACCATAGTAGAACACAGAAGAAGCTTCTATGTTGAAGTAATAGACAGTAAGAAGTAGTACAATTCAAGTTTTAGTTGTCGATTATTCACTTTTTAGCCGGCTTTGGTGGCTTGGACATCACCTAGGACCTTAAGATTTTGCGTGAAAGGAGGACTTGCAGCCGCGTTGCAAGGCAGAATATGAAAAGTGTTCATATGTAGTAAAAACCTGAGAAATCCGTCCGTTTTCGTCATTTGTTATCGAATCGACTTAAAGCCAGATCGTCACATTGGCCGCTCTTCTCTCTGAAACGGTTACATTTATCGTCTGCAAAGCTATGTCGCGTGCTGCGGTATGCGGAAACACTAAAAGCACCATAGTAGAACACCGAAGATGCTTCTATGTTGAAGTAATAGCCAGTAAGAAGTAGTACAATTGAAGTTTTAGTTGTCGATTATTCACTTTTTAGCCTGCTTTGGTGGCTTGGACATGACCTAGGACCTTAAGATTTTGCATGAAAGGAGGACTAGCAGCCGCGTTGCACGGGAGAATGTGAAAAGTGTTCATATGTAATAAAAACCTGATAAATCCGTCCGTTTTCGTCATTTGTTATCGAATCGACTTAAAGCCAGATCGTCACATTGACCGTTCTTCTCTCTGAGACGGTTACATTTATCGTCTGCAAAGCTATGTCGCGTGCTGCAGTATACCGAAACACTAAAAGCACCATAGTAGAACACAGAAGAAGCTTCTATGTTGAAGTAATAGCCAGTAAGAAGTAGTACAATTCAAGTTTTAGTTGTCGATTATTCACTTTTTAGCCGGCTTTGGTGGATTGGACGTGACCTAGGACTTTAAGATTTTGCATGAAAGGAGGACTAGCAGCCGCGTTGCATGAGAGAAAGTGAATAGTGTTCATATGTAGTAAAAACCTGAGAAATCCGTCCGTTTTCGTCATTTGTTATCGAATCGACTTAAAGCCAGATCGTCACATTGGCCGCTTTTCTCTCTGAGACGGTTACATTTATCGTCTGCAAAGCTATGTCGCGTTCTGCGGTATGCGGAGACACTAAAAGCACCATAGTAGAGCACAGAAGAAGCTTCTAAGTTGAAGTAATAGCCAGTAAGAAGTAGTACAATTCAAGTTTTAGTTATCGATTATTCACTTTTTAGCCGTCTTTGGTGGCTTGGACATGACCTAGGACCTTAAGATTTTGCATGAAAGGAGGAGTAGCAGCCGCGCTGCCCGCGAGAATGTGAAAAATGTTCATATGTAGTAAAAACCTGAGAAATCCGTCCGCTTTCGTCACTTGTTATCGAATCGACTTAAAGTCAGATCGTCACATTGGCCGCTTTTCTCTCTGAGACGGTTACATTTATCGTATGCAAAGCTATGTCGCGTGCTGCGGTATGCGGAGACACTAAAAGCACCATAGTAGAACACAGAAGAAGCTTCTAAGTTGAAGCAATAGCCAGTAAGAAGTAGTACAATTCAAGTTTTAGTTGTCGATTATTCACTTTTTAGCCGGCTTTGGTGGCTTGGGCATGACCTAGGACCTTAAGATTTTGCATGAAAGGAGGACTAGCAGCCGCGTTGCACGGGAGAATGTGAAAAGTGTTCATATGCAGTAAAAACCTGAGAAATCCGTCCGTTTTCGTCATTTGTTATCGAATCGACTTAAAGCCAGATCGTCACATTGGCCGCTCTTCTCTCTGAAACGGTTACATTTATCGTCTGCAAAGCTATGTCGCGTGCTGCGGTATGCGGAAACACTAAAAGCACCATAGTAGAACACAGAAGAAGCTTCTATGTTGAAGTAATAGCCAGTAACAAGTAGAACAATTCAAGTTTTAGTTGTCGATTATTCACTTTTTAGCCGGCTTTGGTGGATTGGACATGACCTAGGACTTTAAGATGTTGCATGAAAGGAGGACTAGCAGCCGAGTTGCATGGGAGAATGTGAAAAGTGTTCATATGTAGTAAAAACCTGAGAAATCAGTCCGTTTTCGTCATTTGTTATCGAATCGACTTAAAGCCAGATCGTCACATTGGCCGCTTTTCTCTCTGAGACGGTTACATTTATCGTCTGCAAAGCTATGTCGCGTTCTGCGGTATGCGGAGACACTAAAAGCACCATAGTAGAGCACAGAAGAAGCTTCTAAGTTGAAGTAATAGCCAGTAAGAAGTAGTACAATTCAAGTTTTAGTTATCGATTATTCACTTTTTAGCCGTCTTTGGTGGCTTGGACATGACCTAGGACCTTAAGATTTTGCATGAAAGGAGGAGTAGCAGCCGCGTTGCCCGCGAGAATGTGAAAAATGTTCATATGTAGTAAAAACCTGAGAAATCCGTCCGCTTTCGTCACTTGTTATCGAATCGACTTAAAGTCAGATCGTCACATTGGCCGCTTTTCTCTCTGAGACGGTTACATTTATCGTATGCAAAGCTATGTCGCGTGCTGCGGTATGCGGAGACACTAAAAGCACCATAGTAGAACACAGAAGAAGCTTCTAAGTTGAAGCAATAGCCAGTAAGAAGTAGTACAATTCAAGTTTTAGTTGTCGATTATTCACTTTTTAGCCGGCTTTGGTGGCTTGGGCATGACCTAGGACCTTAAGATTTTGCATGAAAGGAGGACTAGCAGCCGCGTTGCACGGGAGAATGTGAAAAGTGTTCATATGCAGTAAAAACCTGAGAAATCCGTCCGTTTTCGTCATTTGTTATCAAATCGACTTAAAGCCAGATCGTCACATTGGCCGCTCTTCTCTCTGAAACGGTTACATTTATCGTCTGCAAAGCTATGTCGCGTGCTGCGGTATGCGGAAACACTAAAATCACCATAGTAGAACACAGAAGAAGCTTCTATGTTGAAGTAATAGACAGTAAGAAGTAGTACAATTCAAGTTTTAGTTGTCGATTATTCACTTTTTAGCCGGCTTTGGTGGCTTGGACATCACCTAGGACCTTAAGATTTTGCGTGAAAGGAGGACTTGCAGCCGCGTTGCAAGGCAGAATATGAAAAGTGTTCATATGTAGTAAAAACCTGAGAAATCCGTCCGTTTTCGTCATTTGTTATCGAATCGACTTAAAGCCAGATCGTCACATTGGCCGCTCTTCTCTCTGAAACGGTTACATTTATCGTCTGCAAAGCTATGTCGCGTGCTGCGGTATGCGGAAACACTAAAAGCACCATAGTAGAACACCGAAGATGCTTCTATGTTGAAGTAATAGCCAGTAAGAAGTAGTACAATTGAAGTTTTAGTTGTCGATTATTCACTTTTTAGCCTGCTTTGGTGGCTTGGACATGACCTAGGACCTTAAGATTTTGCATGAAAGGAGGACTAGCAGCCGCGTTGCACGGGAGAATGTGAAAAGTGTTCATATGTAATAAAAACCTGATAAATCCGTCCGTTTTCGTCATTTGTTATCGAATCGACTTAAAGCCAGATCGTCACATTGACCGTTCTTCTCTCTGAGACGGTTACATTTATCGTCTGCAAAGCTATGTCGCGTGCTGCAGTATACCGAAACACTAAAAGCACCATAGTAGAACACAGAAGAAGCTTCTATGTTGAAGTAATAGCCAGTAAGAAGTAGTACAATTCAAGTTTTAGTTGTCGATTATTCACTTTTTAGCCGGCTTTGGTGGATTGGACGTGACCTAGGACTTTAAGATTTTGCATGAAAGGAGGACTAGCAGCCGCGTTGCATGAGAGAAAGTGAATAGTGTTCATATGTAGTAAAAACCTGAGAAATCCGTCCGTTTTCGTCATTTGTTATCGAATCGACTTAAAGCCAGATCGTCACATTGGCCGCTTTTCTCTCTGAGACGGTTACATTTATCGTCTGCAAAGCTATGTCGCGTTCTGCGGTATGCGGAGACACTAAAAGCACCATAGTAGAGCACAGAAGAAGCTTCTAAGTTGAAGTAATAGCCAGTAAGAAGTAGTACAATTCAAGTTTTAGTTATCGATTATTCACTTTTTAGCCGTCTTTGGTGGCTTGGACATGACCTAGGACCTTAAGATTTTGCATGAAAGGAGGAGTAGCAGCCGCGCTGCCCGCGAGAATGTGAAAAATGTTCATATGTAGTAAAAACCTGAGAAATCCGTCCGCTTTCGTCACTTGTTATCGAATCGACTTAAAGTCAGATCGTCACATTGGCCGCTTTTCTCTCTGAGACGGTTACATTTATCGTATGCAAAGCTATGTCGCGTGCTGCGGTATGCGGAGACACTAAAAGCACCATAGTAGAACACAGAAGAAGCTTCTAAGTTGAAGCAATAGCCAGTAAGAAGTAGTACAATTCAAGTTTTAGTTGTCGATTATTCACTTTTTAGCCGGCTTTGGTGGCTTGGGCATGACCTAGGACCTTAAGATTTTGCATGAAAGGAGGACTAGCAGCCGCGTTGCACGGGAGAATGTGAAAAGTGTTCATATGCAGTAAAAACCTGAGAAATCCGTCCGTTTTCGTCATTTGTTATCAAATCGACTTAAAGCCAGTTCGTCACATTGGCCGCTCTTCTCTCTGAAACGGTTACATTTATCGTCTGCAAAGCTATGTCGCGTGCTGCGGTATGCGGAAACACTAAAATCACCATAGTAGAACACAGAAGAAGCTTCTATGTTGAAGTAATAGACAGTAAGAAGTAGTACAATTCAAGTTTTAGTTGTCGATTATTCACTTTTTAGCCGGCTTTGGTGGCTTGGACATCACCTAGGACCTTAAGATTTTGCGTGAAAGGAGGACTTGCAGCCGCGTTGCAAGGCAGAATATGAAAAGTGTTCATATGTAGTAAAAACCTGAGAAATCCGTCCGTTTTCGTCATTTGTTATCGAATCGACTTAAAGCCAGATCGTCACATTGGCCGCTTTTCTCTCTGAAACGGTTACATTTATCGTCTGCAAAGCTATGTCGCGTGCTGCGGTATGCGGAAACACTAAAAGCACCATAGTAGAACACCGAAGATGCTTCTATGTTGAAGTAATAGCCAGTAAGAAGTAGTACAATTGAAGTTTTAGTTGTCGATTATTCACTTTTTAGCCTGCTTTGGTGGCTTGGACATGACCTAGGACCTTAAGATTTTGCATGAAAGGAGGACTAGCAGCCGCGTTGCACGGGAGAATGTGAAAAGTGTTCATATGTAATAAAAACCTGAGAAATCCGTCCGTGTTCGTCATTTGTTATCGAATCGACTTAAAGCCAGATCGTCACATTGACCGTTCTTCTCTCTGAAACGGTTACATTTATCGTCTGCAAAGCTATGTCGCGTGCTGCAGTATACCGAAATACTAAAAGCACCATAGTAGAACACAGAAGAAGCTTCTATGTTGAAGTAATAGCCAGTAAGAAGTAGTACAATTCAAGTTTTAGTTGTCGATTATTCACTTTTTAGCCGGCTTTGGTGGATTGGACGTGACCTAGGACTTTAAGATGTTGCATGAAAGGAGGACTAGCAGCCGCGTTGCATGGGAGAATGTGAAAAGTGTTCATATGTAGTAAAAACCTGAGAAATCAGTCCGTTTTCGTCATTTGTTATCGAATCGACTTAAAGCCAGATCGTCACATTGGCCGCTTTTCTCTCTGAGACGGTTACATTTATCGTATGCAAAGCTATGTCGCGTGCTGCGGTATGCGGAGACACTAAAAGCACCATAGTAGAACACAGAAGAAGCTTCTACGTTGAAGCAATAGCCAGTAAGAAGTAGTACAATTCAAGTTTTAGTTGTCGATTATTCACTTTTTAGCCGGCTTTGGTGGCTTGGACATCACCTAGGACCATACGATTTTGCTTGAAAGGAGGCCTAGCAGCCGCGTAGCACGGGAGAATGTGAAAAGTGTTCATATGTAGTAAGAACCTGAGAAATCCGTCCGTTTTCGTCATTTGTTATCGAATCGACTTAAAGCCAGATCGTCACATTGGCCGCTCTTCTCTCTGAAACGGTTACATTTATCGTCTGCAAAGCTATGTCGCGTGCTGCGGTATGCGGAAACACTAAAATCACCATAGTAGAACACAGAATAAGCTTCTATGTTGAAGTAATAGACAGTAAGAAGTAGTACATTTCAAGTTTTAGTTGTCGATTATTCACTTTTTAGCCGGCTTTGGTGGCTTGGACATCACCTAGGACCTTAAGATTTTGCGTGAAAGGAGGACTTGCAGCCGCGTTGCACGGGAGAATGTGAAAAGTGTTCATATGTAATAAAAACCTGATAAATCCGTCCGTTTTCGTCATTTGTTATCGAATCGACATAAAGCCAGATCGTCACATTGGCCGTTCTTCTCTCTGAAACGGTTACATTTATCGTCTGCAAAGCTATGCCGCGTGCTGCAGTATACCGAAACACTAAAAGCACCATAGTAGAACACAGAAGAAGCTTCTATGTTGAAGTAATAGCCAGTAAGAAGTAGTACAATTCAAGTTTTAGTTGTCGATTATTCACTTTTTAGCCGGCTTTGGTGGATTGGACGTGACCTAGGACTTTAAGATTTTGCATGAAAGGAGGACTAGCAGCCGCGTTGCATGAGAGAAAGTGAATAGTGTTCATATGTAGTAAAAACCTGAGAAATCCGTCCGTTTTCGTCATTTGTTATCGAATCGACTTAAAGCCAGTTCGTCACATTGGCCGCTCTTCTCTCTGAAACGGTTACATATATCGTCTGCAAAGCTATGTCGCGTGCTGCGGTATGCGGAAACACTAAAAGCACCATAGTAGAACACAGAAGAAGCTTCTATGTTGAAGTAATAGCCAGTAAGAAGTAGTATAATTGAAGTTTTAGTTGTCGATTATTCACTTTTTATCCTGCTTTGGTGGCTTGTACATGACCTAGGACCTTAAGATTTTGCATGAAAGGAGGACTAGCAGCCGCGTTGCACGGGAGAATGTGAAAAGTGTTCATATGTAGTAAAAACCTGATAAATCCGTCCGTTTTCGTCATTTGTTATCGAATCGACTTAAAGCCAGATCGTCACATTGGCCGTTCTTCTCTCTGAAACGGTTACATTTATCGTCTGCAAAGCTATGTCACGTGCTGCGGTATGCGGAGACACTAAAAGCACCATAGTAGAACACAGAAGAAGCTTCTAAGTTGAAGCAATAGCCAGTAAGAAGTAGTACAATTCAAGTTTTAGTTATCGATTATTCACTTTTTAGCCGGCTTTGGTGGCTTGGACATCACCTAGGACCTTAAGATTTTGCATGAAAGGAGGACTTGCACCCGCGTTGCAAGGGAGAATGTGAAAAGTGTTCATATGTAGTAAAAACCTGAGAAATCCGTCCGTTTTCGTCATTTGTTATCGAATCGACTTAAAGCCAGATCGTCACATTGGCCGCTCTTCTCTCTGAAACGGTTACATTTATCGTCTGCAAAGCTATGTCGCGTGCTGCGGTATGCGGAAACACTAAAAGCACCATAGTAGAACACAGAAGAAGCTTCTATGTTGAAGTAATAGCCAGTAACAAGTAGTACAATTCAAGTTTTAGTTGTCGATTATTCACTTTTTAGCCGGCTTTGGTGGATTGGACATGACCTAGGACTTTAAGATGTTGCATGAAAGGAGGACTAGCAGCCGCGTTGCATGGGAGAATGTGAAAAGTGTTCATATGTAGTAAAAACCTGAGAAATCAGTCCGTTTTCGTCATTTGTTATCGAATCGACTTAAAGCCAGATCGTCACATTGGCCCCTTTTCTCTCTGAGACGGTTACATTTATCGTCTGCAAAGCTATGTCGCGTGCTGCGGTATGCGGAGACACTAAAAGCACCATAGTAGAGCACAGAAGAAGCTTCTAAGTTGAAGTAATAGCCAGTAAGAAGTAGTACAATTCAGGTTTTAGTTATCGATTATTCACTTTTTAGCCGTCTTTGGTGGCTTGGACATGACCTAGGACCTTAAGATTTTGCATGAAAGGAGGAGTAGCAGCCGCGTTGCCCGCGAGAATGTGAAAAATGTTCATATGTAGTAAAAACCTGAGAAATCCGTCCGCTTTCGTCACTTGTTATCGAATCGACTTAAAGTCAGATCGTCACATTGGCCGCTTTTCTCTCTGAGACGGTTACATTTATCGTATGCAAAGCTATGTCGCGTGCTGCGGTATGCGGAGACACTAAAAGCACCATAGTAGAACACAGAAGAAGCTTCTAAGTTGAAGCAATAGCCAGTAAGAAGTAGTACAATACTAGTTTTAGTTGTCGATTATTCACTTTTTAGCCGGCTTTGGTGGCTTGGGCATGACCTAGGACCTTAAGATTTTGCATGAAAGGAGGACTAGCAGCCGCGTTGCGCGGGAGAATGTGAAAAGTGTTCATATGCAGTAAAAACCTGAGAAATCCGTCCGTTTTCGTCATTTGTTATCAAATCGACTTAAAGCCAGATCGTCACATTGGCCGCTCTTCTCTCTGAAACGGTTACATTTATCGTCTGCAAAGCTATGTCGCGTGCTGCGGTAGGCGGAAACACTAAAATCACCATAGTAGAACACAGAAGAAGCTTCTATGTTGAAGTAATAGACAGTAAGAAGTAGTACAATTCAAGTTTTAGTTGTCGATTATTCACTTTTTAGCCGGCTTTGGTGGCTTGGACATGACCTAGGACCTTAAGATTTTGCTTGAAAGGAGGAGTAGCAGCCGCGTTGCCCGCGAGAATGTGAAAAGTGTTCATATGTAGTAAAAACCTGAGAAATCCGTCCGTTTTCGTCATTTGTTATCGAATCGACTTAAAGCCAGATCGTCACATTGGCCGCTCTTCTCTCTGACACGGTTACATTTATCGTCTGCAAAGCTATGTCGCGTGCTGCGGTATGCGGAAACACTAAAAGCACCATATTAGAACACAGAATAAGCTTCTATGTTGAAGTAATAGCCAGTAAGAAGCAGTACGATTGAAGTCTTAGTTGTCGATTATTCACTTTTTAGCCTGCTTTGGTGGCTTGGACATGACCTAGGACCTTAAGATTTTGCATGAAAGGAGGACTAGCAGCCGTGTTGCATGGGAGAAAGTGAAAAGTGTTCATATGTAGTAAAAACCTGAGAAATCAGTCCGTTTTCGTCATTTGTTATCGAATCGACTTAAAGCCAGATCGTCACATTGGCCGCTCTTCTCTCTGAAACGGTTACATTTATCGTCTGCAAAGCTATGTCGCGTGCTGCGGTATGCGGAAACACTAAAAGCACCATAGTAGAACACAGAAGAAGCTTCTATGTTGAAGTAATAGCCAGTAACAAGTAGTACAATTCAAGTTTTAGTTGTCGATTATTCACTTTTTAGCCGGCTTTGGTGGATTGGACATGACCTAGGACTTTAAGATGTTGCATGAAAGGAGGACTAGCAGCCGCGTTGCATGGGAGAATGTGAAAAGTGTTCATATGTAGTAAAAACCTGAGAAATCAGTCCGTTTTCGTCATTTGTTTTCGAATCGACTTAAAGCCAGATCGTCACATTGGCCGCTTTTCTCTCTGAGACGGTTACATTTATCGTCTGCAAAGCTATGTCGCGTTCTGCGGTTTGCGGAGACACTAAAAGCACCATAGTAGAGCACAGAAGAAGCTTCTAAGTTGAAGTAATAGCCAGTAAGAAGTAGTACAATTCAAGTTTTAGTTATCGATTATTCACTTTTTAGCCGTCTTTGGTGGCTTGGACATGACCTAGGACCTTAAGATGTTGCATGAAAGGAGGAGTAGCAGCCGCGTTGCATGGGAGAATGTGAAAAGTGTTCATATGTAGTAAAAACCTGAGAAATCCGTCCGTTTTCGTCAATTGTTATCGAATCGACTTAAAGCCAGATCGTCACATTGGCCGCTCTTCTCTGTGAAACGGTTACATTTATCGTCTGCAAAGCTATGTCGCGTGCTGCGGTATGCGGAAACACTAAAAGCACCATAGTAGAACACAGAAGAAGCTTCTATGTTGAAGTAATAGACAGTAAGAAGTAGTACAATTGAAGTTTTAGTTGTCGATTATTCACTTTTAGCCTGCTTTGGTGGCTTGGACATGACCTAGAACCTTAAGATTTTGCATGAAAGGAGGACTAGCAGCCGCGTTGCATGGGAGAATGTGAAAAGGGTTCATATGTAGTAAAAACCTGAGAAATCCCTCCGTTTTCGTCATTTGTTATCGAATCGACTTAAAGCCCGATCGTCACATTGGCCGCTTTTCTCTCTGGGACGGTTACATTTATCGTCTGCAAAGCTATGTCGCGTGCTGCGGTAAGCGGAGACACTAAAAGCACCATAGTAAAACACAGAAGAAGCTTCTAAGTTGAAGTAATAGCCAGTAAGAAGTAGTACAATTCAAGTATTAGTTGTCGATTATACACTATTTAGCCGGCTTTGGTGGCTTTGATATTTGGTGGAACCTTAATATTTTGCATGAAAGGAGGAGTAGCAGCCGCGTTGCACGCGAGAATGTGAAAAGTGTTCATATGTAGTAAAAACCTGAGAAATCCGTCCGCTTTCGTCATTTGTTATCGAATCGTCATAAAGACAGATCGTCACATTGGCCGCTTTTCTTTCTGAGACGGTTACAACTATCGTCTGCAAAGCTATGTCGCGTGCTGAGGTATGCGGAGACACTAAAAGCACCATAGTAAAACACAGAAGAAGCCTCTAAGTTGTAGTAATAACCAGTAAGAAGTAGTACAATTCAAGTTTAAGTTGTCGATTATTCACTTTTTAGCCGGCTTTGATGGCTTGGACATGAGGTGGAACCTTAAGATTTTGCATGAAAGGAAGACTAGCAGCCGCGTTGCACGAGAGAGTGTGAAAAGTGTTCATATGTAGTAAAAACCTGAGAAATCCGTCCGTTTTCGTCATTTGTTATCGAATCGACTTAAAGCCAGATGTCACATTGACCGCTCTTCTCTCTGAAACGGTTACACTTATCGTCTGCAAAGCTATGTCGCGTGCTGCGGTATGCCGAAACACTAAAAGCACCATAGTAGAACACAGAAGAAGCTTCTAAGTTGAAGTAATAGCCAGTAAGAAGTAGTACAATTCAACTTTTAGTTGTCGATTATTCACGTTTTTGCCGGCTTTGGTGGCTTGGACATGACGTAGGACCATAAGATTTTGCTTGAAAGGAGGACTAGC
The DNA here is from genome assembly GCF_023897955.1 of Schistocerca gregaria. Taxonomy (NCBI): domain Eukaryota; kingdom Metazoa; phylum Arthropoda; class Insecta; order Orthoptera; family Acrididae; genus Schistocerca; species Schistocerca gregaria. Next base: position 1,044,085 of record NW_026061759.1, read on the forward strand.
AGCCGCGTAGCACGGGAGAATGTGAAAAGTGTTCATATGTAGTAAGAACCTGAGAAATCCGTCCGTTTTCGTCATTTGTTATCGAATCGACTTAAAGCCAGATCGTCACATTGGCCGTTCTTCTCTCTGAAACGGTTACATTTATCGTTTGCAAAGCTATGTCGCGTGCTGCAGTGTACCGAAACACTAAAAGCACCATAGTAGAACACAGAAGAAGCTTCTATAATGAAGTAATAGCCAGTAAGAAGTAGTACAATTCAAGTTTTAGTTGTCGATTATTCACTTTTTAGCCGGCTTTGGTGGATTGGACGTGACCTAGGACTTTAAGATGTTGCATGAAAGGAGGACTAGCAGCCGCGTTGCATAGGAGAATGTGAAAAGTGTTCATATGTAGTAAAAACCTGAGAAATCAGTCCGTTTTCGTCATTTGTTATCGAATCGACTTAAAGCCAGATCGTCACATTGGCCGCTTTTCTCTCTGAGACGGTTACATTTATCGTATGCAAAGCTATGTCGCGTGCTGCGGTATGCGGAAACACTAAAAGCACCATAGTAGAACACAGAAGAAGCTTCTACGTTGAAGCAATTGAAGTTTTAGTTGTCGATTATTCACTTTTTAGCCGACTTTGGTGGCTTGGACATCACCTAGGACCTTAAGATTTAGCGTGAAAGGAGGACTTGCAGCCGCGTTGCAAGGGAGAATGTGAAAAGTGTTCATATGTAGTAAAAACCTGAGAAATCCGTCCGTTTTCGTCATTTGTTATCGAATCGACTTAAAGCCAGATCGTCACATTGGCCGCTCTTCTCTCTGAAACGGTTACATTTATCGTCTGCAAAGCTATGTCGCGTGCTGCGGTATGCGGAAACACTAAAACCACCATAGTAGAACACAGAAGAAGCTTCTATGTTGAAGTAATAGCCAGTAAAAAGTAGTACAATTGAAGTTTTAGTTGTCGATTATTCACTTTTTAGCCTGCTTTGGTGGCTTGGACATGACCTAGGACTTTAAGATGTTGCATGAAAGTAGGAGTAGCAGCCGCGTTGCATGGGAGAATGTGAAAAGTGTTCATATGTAGTAAAAAAATGAGAAATCCGTCCGTTTTCGTCAATTGTTATCGAATCGACTTAAAGCCAGATCGTCACATTGGCCGCTCTTCTCTGTGAAACGGTTACATTTATCGTCTGCATAGCTATGTCGCGTGCTGCGGTATGCGGAAACACTAAAAGCACCATAGTAGAACACAGAAGAAGCTTCTATGTTGAAGTAATAGCAAGTAAGATGTAGTACAATTGAAGTTTTAGTTGTCGATTATTCACTTTTAGCCTGCTTTGGTGGCTTGGACATGACCTAGGACCTTAAGATTTTGCATGAAAGGAGGACTAGCAGCCGCGTTGCATGGGAGAATGTGAAAAGGGTTCATATGTAGTAAAAACCTGAGAAATCCGTCCGTTTTCGTCATTTGTTATCGAATCGACTTAAAGCCAGATGTCACATTGGCCGCTCTTCTCTCTGAAACGGTTACACTTATCGTCTGCAAAGCTATGTCGCGTGCTGCGGTATGCCGAAACACTAAAAGCACCATAGTAGAACACAGAAGAAGCTTCTAAGTTGAAGTAATAGCCAGTAAGAAGTAGTACAATTCAACTTTTAGTTGTCGATTATTCTCGTTTTTGCCGGCTTTGGTGGCTTGGACATGACGTAGGACCATAAGATTTTGCTTGAAAGGAGGACTAGCAGCCGCGTAGCACGGGAGAATGTGAAAAGTGTTCATATGTAGTAAGAACCTGAGAAATCCGTCCGTTTTCGTCATTTGTTATCGAATCGACTTAAAGCCAGATCGTCACATTGGCCGCTCTTCTCTCTGAAACGGTTACATATATCGTCTGCAAAGCTATGTCGCGTGCTGCGGTAAGCGGAGACACTAAAAGCACCATAGTAAAACACAGAAGAAGCTTCTAAGTTGAAGTAATAGCCAGTAAGAAGTAGTACAATTCAAGTTTTAGTTGTCGATTATACACTATTTAGCCGGCTTTGGTGGCTTTGACATTAGGTGGAACCTTAATATTTTGCATGAAAGGAGGAGTAGCAGCCGCGTTGCACGCGAGAATGTGAAAAGTGTTCATATGTAGTAAAAACCTGAGAAATCCGTCCGCTTTCGTCATTTGTTATCGAATCGACATAAAGACAGATCGTCACATTGGCCGCTTTTCTTTCTGAGACGGTTACAATTATCGTCTGCAAAGCTATGTCGCGTGCTGAGGTATGCGGAGACACTAAAAGCACCATAGTAAAACACAGAAGAAGCTTCTAAGTTGAAGTAATAGCCAGTAAGAAGTAGTACAATTCAAGCTTTAGTTGTCGATTATTCACTTTTTAGCCGGCTTTGATGGCTTGGACATGAGGTGGAACCTTAAGATTTTGCATGAAAGGAAGACTAGCAGCCGCGTTGCACGAGAGAGTGTGAAAAGTTTTCATATGTAGTAAAAACCTGAGAAATCCGTCCGTTTTCGTCATTTGTTATCGAATCGACTTAAACCAGATCGTCACATTGGCCGCTCTTCTCTCTGAAACGGTTACACTTATCGTCTGCAAAGCTATGTCGCGTGCTGCGGTAAGCGGAGACACTAAAAGCACCATAGTAAAACACAGAAGAAGCTTCTAAGTTGAAGTAATAGCCAGTAAGAAGTAGTACAATTCAAGTTTTAGTTGTCGATTATACACTATTTAGCCGGTTTTGGTGGCTTTGACATTAGGTGGAACCTTAATATTTTGCATGAAAGGAGGAGTAGCAGCCGCGTTGCACGCGAGAATGTGAAAAGTGTTCATATGTAGTAAAAACCTGAGAAATCCGTCCGCTTTCGTCATTTGTTATCGAATCGACTTAATGACAGATCGTCACATTGGCCGCTTTTCTTTCTGAGACGGTTACAATTATCGTCTGCAAAGCTATGTCGCGTGCTGAGTATGCGGAGGGACTAAAAGCACCATAGTAAAACACAGAAGAAGCTTCTAAGTTGAAGTAATAGCCAGTAAGAAGTAGTACAATTCAAGTTTTAGTTGTCGATTATTCACTTTTTAGCCGGCTTTGATGGCTTGGACATGTGGTGGAACCTTAAGATTTTGCATGAAAGGAAGACTAGCAGCCGCGTTGCACGAGAGAGTGTGAAAAGTGTTCATATGTAGTATAAACCTGAGAAATCCGTCCGTTTTCGTCATTTGTTATCGAATCGACTTAAAGCCAGATCGTCACATTGGCCGCTCTTCTCTCTGAAACGGTTACACTTATCGTCTGCAAAGCTATGTCGCGTGCTGCGGTATGCCGAAACACTAAAAGCAATATAGTAGAACATAGAAGAAGCTTCTAAGTTGAAGTAATAGCCAGTAAGAAGTAGAACAATTCAAGTTTTAGTTGTCGATTATTCACGTTTTTGCCGGCTTTGGTGGCTTGGACATGACGTAGGACCATAAGATTTTGCTTGAAAGGAGGACTAGCAGCCGCGTTGCACGGGAGAATGTGAAAAGTGTTCATATGTAGTAAGAACCTGAGAAATCCGTCCGTTTTCGTCATGTGTTATCGAATCGACTTAAAGCCAGATCGTCACATTGGCCGCTCTTCTCTCTGAAACGGTTACACTTATCGTCTGCAAAGCTATGTCGCGTGCTGCGGTATGCGGAAACACTAAAAGCACCATAGTAGAACACAAAAGAAGCTTCTATGTTGAAGTAATAGCCAGTAAGATGTAGTACAATTCAAGTTTTAGTTGTCGATTATACACTATTTAGCCGGTTTTGGTGGCTTTGACATTACGTGGAACCTTAATATTTTGCATGAAAGGAGGAGTAGCAGCCGCGTTGCACGCGAGAATGTGAAAAGTGTTCATATGTAGTAAAAACCTGAGAAATCCGTCCGCTTTCGTCATTTGTTATCGAATCGACTTAATGACAGATCGTCACATTGGCCGCTTTTCTTTCTGAGACGGTTACAATTATCGTCTGCAAAGCTATGTCGCGTGCTGAGTATGCGGAGGGACTAAAAGCACCATAGTAAAACACAGAAGAAGCTTCTAAGTTGAAGTAATAGCCAGTAAGAAGTAGTACAATTCAAGTTTTAGTTGTCGATTATTCACTTTTTAGCCGGCTTTGATGGCTTGGACATGTGGTGGAACCTTAAGATTTTGCATGAAAGGAAGACTAGCAGCCGCGTTGCACGAGAGAGTGTGAAAAGTGTTCATATGTAGTAAAAACCTGAGAAATCCGTCCGTTTTCGTCATTTGTTATCGAATCGACTTAAAGCCAGATCGTCACATTGGCCGCTCTTCTCTCTGAAACGGTTACACTTATCGTCTGCAAAGCTATGTCGCGTGCTGCGGTATGCCGAAACACTAAAAGCACCATGGTAGAACACAGAAGAAGCTTCTAAGTTGAAGTAATAGCCAGTAAGAAGTAGTAAAATTCAAGTTTTAGTTGTCGATTATTCACGTTTTTGCCGGCTTTGGTGGCTTGGACATGACGTAGGACCATAAGATATTGCTTGAAAGGAGGCCTAGCAGCCGCGTTGCACGGGAGAATGTGAAAAGTGTTCATATGTAGTAAGAACCTGAGAAATCCGTCCCTTTTCGTCATTTGTTATCGAATCGACTTAAAGCCAGATCGTCACATTGGCCGCTCTTCTCTCTGAAACGGTTACATATATCGTCTGCAAACCTATGTCGCGTGCTGCGGTATGCGGAAACACTAAAAGCACCATAGTAGAACACAAAAGAAGCTTCTATGTTGAAGTAATAGCCAGTAAGAAGTAGTACAATTCAAGTTATAGTTGTCGATTATTTACTTTTTAGCCGGCTTTGGTGGCTTGGGCATGACCTAGGACCTTAAGATTTTGCATGAAAGGAGGAGTAGCAGCCGCGTTTCCCGCGAGAATGTGAAAAGTGTTCATATGTAGTAAAAACCTCAGAAATCCGTCCGCTTTCGTCATTTGTTATCGAATCGACTTAAAGCCAGATTGTCACATTGGCCGCTTTTCTCTCTGAGACGGTTACATTTATCGTCTGCAAAGCTATGTCGCGTGCTGCGGTATGCGGAGACAATAAAAGCACCATATTAAAACACAGAAGAAGGTTCTAAATTGAAGTAATGCCAGTAAGAAGTAGTACTATTTAAGTTTTAGTTGTCGATTAATCACTTTTTAGCCGGCTTTGGTGGCTTGGACATGACCTAGTACCTTAAGATTTTGCATGAAAGGAGGACTAGCAGCCGCGTTCCACGGGAGAATGTGAAAAGTGTTCATATGTAGTAAAAACCTGGGAAATCCGTCCGTTTTCGTCATTTGTTATCGAGTCGACTTAAAGCCAGATCGTCACATTGGCCGCTTTTCTCTCTGAAACAGTTACATTTATCGTCTGCAAAGCTATGTCACGTGCTGCGATATGCGGAGACACTAAAAGCACCATAGTAGAACACAGAAGAAGCTTCTAAGTTGAAGTAATAGCCAGTAAGAAGTAGTACAATTCATGTTTTAGTTATTGATTATTCACTTTTTAGCCGGCTTTGGTGGCTTGGACATGAGGTGGAACCTTAAGATTTTGCATGAAAGTAGGACTAGCAGCCGCGTTGCACGGGAGAATGTGAAAAGTGTTCATATGTAGTAAGAACCTGAGAAATCCGTCCGTTTTCGTCATTTGTTATCGAATCGACTTAAAGCCAGATCGTCACATTGGCCGCTCTTCTCTCTGAAACGGTTACATATATCGTCTGCAAAGCTATGTCGCGTGCTGCGGTAAGCGGAGACACTAAAAGCACCATAGTAAAACACAGGAGAAGCTTCTAAGTTGAAGTAATAGCCAGTAAGAAGTAGTACCATTCAAGTTTTAGTTGTCGATTATTCACTTTTTAGCCGGCTTTGGTGGCTTGGACATGACCTAGAACCTTAAGATTTTGCATGAAAGGAGGACTAGCAGCCGCGTTGCATGGGAGAATGTGAAAAGTGTTCATATGTAGTAGAAACCTGAGAAATCCGTCCGTTTTCGTCTTTGTTATCGAATCGACTTAAAGCCAGATCGTCACATTGGCCGCTTTTCTCTCTGAGACGGTTACATTTATCGTCTGCAAAGCTATGTCGCGTGCTGCGGTATGTGGAGACACTAAAAGCACCATAGTAGAACACAGAAGAAGCTTCTAAGTTGAAGTAATAGCCAGTAAGAAGTAGTACAATTCAAGGTTTAGTTGTCGATTATTCACTTTTTAGCCGGCTTTGGTGGCTTGGACGTGACCTAGGACCTTAAGATTTTGCATGAAAGGAGGACTAGCAGCCGCGTTGCACGCGAGAATGTGAAAAGTGTTCATATGTAGTGAAAACCTGAGAAATCCGTCCGTTTTCGTCATTTGTTATCGAATCGACTTAAAGCCAGATCGTTATATTGGCCGCTTTTCTCTCTGAGACGGTTACATTTATCGTCTGCAAAGCTATGTCGCGTGCTGCGGTATGCGGAACACTAAAAGCACCATAGTAGAACACAGAAGAAGCTTCTAAGTTGAAGTAATAGCCAGTAAGAAGTAGTACAATTCAAGTTTTAGTTGTCGATTATTCACGTTTTTGCCGGCTTTGGTGGCTTGGACATGACCTAGGACCTTAAGATTTTGCTTGAAAGGAGGACTAGCAGCCGCGTTGCACGGGAGAATGTGAAAAGTGTTCATATGTAGTAAGAACCTGAGAAATCCGTCCGTTTTCGTCATTTGTTATCGAATCGACTTAAAGCCAGATCGTCACATTGGCCGCTCTTCTCTCTGAAACGGTTACATATATCGTCTGCAAAGCTATGTCGCGTGCTGCGGTATGCGGAAACACTAAAAGCACCATAGTAGAACACAAAAGAAGCTTCTAATTTGAAGTAATAGCCAGTAAGAAGTAGTACAATTCAAGTTTTAGTTGTCGATTATTTACTTTTTAGCCGGCTTTGTTGGCTTGGGCATGACCTAGGACCTTAAGATTTTGCATGAAAAGAGGAGTAGCAGCCGCGTTGCCCGCGAGAATGTGAAAAGTGTTCATATGTAGTAAAAACCTCAGAAATCCGTCCGCTTTCGTCATTTGTTATCGAATCGACTTAAAGCCAGATCGTCACATTGGCTGTTCTTCTCTCTGAGACGGTTACATTTATCGTCTGCAAAGCTATGTCGCGTGCTACGGTATGCGGAAACACTTAAAGCACCATAGTAGAACACAGAAGAAGCATCTAAGTTGAAGTAATAGCCAGTAAGAAGTAGTACAATTCAAGTTTTAGTTGTCGATTATTCACATTTTAGCCGGCTTTGGTGGCTTGGACATGACCTAGTACTTTAAGATTTTGCATGAAAGGAGGACTAGCAGCCGCGTTTCACGTGAGAATGTGAAAAGTGTTCATATGTAGTAAAAACCTGAGAAATCCGTCAGTTTTCGTCATTTGTTATCGAGTCGACTTAAAGCCAGATCGTCACATTGGCCGCTTTTCTCTCTGAGACGGTTACATTTATTGTCTGCAAAGCTATGTCGCGTGCTGCGGTATGCGGAGACACTAAAAGCACCATAGAAGAACACAGAAGTAGCTTCTAAGTTGAAGTAATAGGCAGTAAGAAGTAGTACAATTGAAGGTTTAGTTGTCGATTATTCACTTTTTAGCCGGCTTTGGTGGCTTGGACATGACCTAGGACCTTAAGATTTTGCATGAAAGGAGACCTAGCAGCTGCGTTCCACGGGAGAATGTGAAAAGTGTACATATGTAGTAAAAATCTGAAAAATCCGTCCGTATTCGTCATTTGTTATCGAATCGACTAAAGCCAGGTCGTCACATTGGCCGTTCTTCTCCCTGAAACGGTTACACTTGTCGTCTGCAAAGCTATGTCGCGTGCTGCGGTATGCCGAAACACTAAAAGCACCATAGTAGCACACAGAAGAAGCTTCTAATTTGAAGTAATAGCCAGTACGAAGTAGTACAATTCAAGTTTTACTTGTCGATTATTCACGTTTTAGCCGGCATTGGTGGCTTTGACATTAGGTGGAAGCTTAAGGTTTTGCATGAAAGGAGGACTAGCAGCCGCGTTGCACGCGAGAATGTGAAAAGTGTTCATATGTAGTAAAAACCTGAGAAATCCGTCCGTTTTCGTCATTTGTTATCGAGTCGACTTAAAGCCAGATCGTCACATTGGCCGCTTTTCTCACTGAGACGGTTACATTTATCGTCTGCAAAGCTATGTCGCGTGCTGCGGTATGTGGAGACACTAAAAGCACCATAGTAGAACACAGAAGAAGCTTCTAAGTTGAAGTAATAGCCAGTAAGAAGTAGTACAATTCAAGTTTTAGTTATCGATTATTCACTTTTTAGCCGGCTTTGGTGGCTTGGACATGACCTAGAACCTTACGATTTTGCATGAAAGGAGGACTAGCAGCCGCGTTGCATGGGAGAATGTGAAAAGTGTTCATATGTAGTAAAAACCTGAGAAATCCGTCCGTTTTCGTCATTTGTTATCGAATCGACTTAAAGCCAGATCGTCACATTGGCCGCTTTTCTCTCTGAGACTGTTACATTTATCGTCTGCAAAGCTATGTCGCGTGATGCGGTGTGCGGAGACACTAAAAGCACCATAGTAGAACACAGAAGAAGCTTCTAAGTTGAAGTAATAGCCATTAAGAAGTAGTACAATTTAAGTTTTAGTTGTCGAATATTCACTTTTTTGCCGGCTTTGGTGGCTTGGACATAACCTAGGACCTTACGATTTTGAATGAAAGGAGGAATAGCAGCCGCGTTGCACGGGAGAATGTGAAAAGTGTTCATATGTAGTAAAAACCTGAGAAATTCGTCCGTTTTCGTAATTTGTTATCGAATCGACTTAAAGCCAGATCGTCACATTGGCCGTTCTTCTCTCTGAAACGGTTACATTTGTCGTCTGCAGAGCTATGTCGCGTGCTGCGGTATGCCGAAACACTAAAAGCACCATAGTGGAACACAGAAGAAGCTTCTAATTTGAAGTAATAGCCAGTAAGAAGTAGTACAATTCAAGTTTTAGTTGCCGAATATTCACTTTTTAGCCGGCTTTGGTGGCTTGGACATGACCTAGGACCTTAAGATTTTGCATGAAAGGAGTACTTGCAGCCGCGTTGCACGGGAGAATGTGAAATGTGTTCATATGTGGTAAAAAAATGAGAAATCCGTCCGTTTTCGTCATTTGTTATCGAATCGACTTAAAGCCAGATCGTCACATTGGCCGCTTTTCTCTCTGAAACAGTTACATTTATCGTCTGCAAAGCTATGTCACGTGCTGCGATATGTGGAGACACTAAAAGCACCGTAGTAGAACACAGAAGAAGCTTCTAAGTTGAAGTAATAGCCAGTAAGAAGTAGTACAATTCATGTTTTAGTTATTGATTATTCACTTTTTAGCCGGCTTTGGTGGCTTGGACATGAGGTGGAACCTTAATATTTTGCATGAAAGGAGGAGTAGCAGCCGCGTTGCACGCGAGAATGTGAAAAGTGTTCATATGTAGTAGAAACCTGAGAAATCCGTCCGTTTTCGTCATTTGTTATCGAATCGACTTAAAGCCAGATCGTCACATTGGCCGCTCTTCTATCTGAAACGGTTACATTTATCGTCTGCAAAGCTATGTCGCGTGCTGCGGTATGCGGAGACACTAAAAGCACCATAGTAGAACACAGAAGAAGCTTCTAAGTTGAAGTAATAGCCAGTAAGATGTAGTACAATTCAAGTTTTAGTTGTCGATTATTCACTTTTTATCCTGCTTTGGTGGCTTGGGCATGACCTAGGACCTTAAGATTTTGCATGAAAGGAGGAGTAGCAGCCGCGTTGCCCGCGAGAATGTGAAAAGTGTTCATATGTAGTAAAAACCTCAGAAATCCGTCCGCTTTCGTCATTTGTTATCGAATCGACTTAAAGCCAGATCGTCACATTGGCTGTTCTTCTCTCTGAGACGGTTACATTTATCGTCTGCAAAGCTATGTCGCGTGCTACGGTATGCGGAAACACTTAAAGCACCATAGTAGAACACAGAAGAAGCATCTAAGTTGAAGTAATAGCCAGTAAGAAGTAGTACAATTCAAGTTTTAGTTGTCGATTATTCACATTTTAGCCGGCTTTGGTGGCTTGGACATGACCTAGTACTTTAAGATTTTGCATGAAAGGAGGACTAGCAGCCGCGTTTCACGTGAGAATGTGAAAAGTGTTCATATGTAGTAAAAACCTGAGAAATCCGTCAGTTTTCGTCATTTGTTATCGAGTCGACTTAAAGCCAGATCGTCACATTGGCCGCTTTTCTCTCTGAGACGGTTACATTTATTGTCTGCAAAGCTATGTCGCGTGCTGCGGTATGCGGAGACACTAAAAGCACCATAGAAGAACACAGAAGTAGCTTCTAAGTTGAAGTAATAGGCAGTAAGAAGTAGTACAATTGAAGGTTTAGTTGTCGATTATTCACTTTTTAGCCGGCTTTGGTGGCTTGGACATGACCTAGGACCTTAAGATTTTGCATGAAAGGAGACCTAGCAGCTGCGTTCCACGGGAGAATGTGAAAAGTGTACATATGTAGTAAAAATCTGAAAAATCCGTCCGTATTCGTCATTTGTTATCGAATCGACTAAAGCCAGGTCGTCACATTGGCCGTTCTTCTCCCTGAAACGGTTACACTTGTCGTCTGCAAAGCTATGTCGCGTGCTGCGGTATGCCGAAACACTAAAAGCACCATAGTAGCACACAGAAGAAGCTTCTAATTTGAAGTAATAGCCAGTACGAAGTAGTACAATTCAAGTTTTACTTGTCGATTATTCACGTTTTAGCCGGCATTGGTGGCTTTGACATTAGGTGGAAGCTTAAGGTTTTGCATGAAAGGAGGACTAGCAGCCGCGTTGCACGCGAGAATGTGAAAAGTGTTCATATGTAGTAAAAACCTGAGAAATCCGTCCGTTTTCGTCATTTGTTATCGAGTCGACTTAAAGCCAGATCGTCACATTGGCCGCTTTTCTCACTGAGACGGTTACATTTATCGTCTGCAAAGCTATGTCGCGTGCTGCGGTATGTGGAGACACTAAAAGCACCATAGTAGAACACAGAAGAAGCTTCTAAGTTGAAGTAATAGCCAGTAAGAAGTAGTACAATTCAAGTTTTAGTTATCGATCATTCACTTTTTAGCCGGCTTTGGTGGCTTGGACATGACCTAGAACCTTACGATTTTGCATGAAAGGAGGACTAGCAGCCGCGTTGCATGGGAGAATGTGAAAAGTGTTCATATGTAGTAAAAACCTGAGAAATCCGTCCGTTTTCGTCATTTGTTATCGAATCGACTTAAAGCCAGATCGTCACATTGGCCGCTTTTCTCTCTGAGACTGTTACATTTATCGTCTGCAAAGCTATGTCGCGTGATGCGGTGTGCGGAGACACTAAAAGCACCATAGTAGAACACAGAAGAAGCTTCTAAGTTGAAGTAATAGCCATTAAGAAGTAGTACAATTTAAGTTTTAGTTGTCGAATATTCACTTTTTTGCCGGCTTTGGTGGCTTGGACATAACCTAGGACCTTACGATTTTGAATGAAAGGAGGAATAGCAGCCGCGTTGCACGGGAGAATGTGAAAAGTGTTCATATGTAGTAAAAACCTGAGAAATTCGTCCGTTTTCGTAATTTGTTATCGAATCGACTTAAAGCCAGATCGTCACATTGGCCGTTCTTCTCTCTGAAACGGTTACATTTGTCGTCTGCAGAGCTATGTCGCGTGCTGCGGTATGCCGAAACACTAAAAGCACCATAGTGGAACACAGAAGAAGCTTCTAATTTGAAGTAATAGCCAGTAAGAAGTAGTACAATTCAAGTTTTAGTTGCCGAATATTCACTTTTTAGCCGGCTTTGGTGGCTTGGACATGACCTAGGACCTTAAGATTTTGCATGAAAGGAGTACTTGCAGCCGCGTTGCACGGGAGAATGTGAAATGTGTTCATATGTGGTAAAAAAATGAGAAATCCGTCCGTTTTCGTCATTTGTTATCGAATCGACTTAAAGCCAGATCGTCACATTGGCCGCTTTTCTCTCTGAAACAGTTACATTTATCGTCTGCAAAGCTATGTCACGTGCTGCGATATGTGGAGACACTAAAAGCACCGTAGTAGAACACAGAAGAAGCTTCTAAGTTGAAGTAATAGCCAGTAAGAAGTAGTACAATTCATGTTTTAGTTATTGATTATTCACTTTTTAGCCGGCTTTGGTGGCTTGGACATGAGGTGGAACCTTAATATTTTGCATGAAAGGAGGAGTAGCAGCCGCGTTGCACGCGAGAATGTGAAAAGTGTTCATATGTAGTAGAAACCTGAGAAATCCGTCCGTTTTCGTCATTTGTTATCGAATCGACTTAAAGCCAGATCGTCACATTGGCCGCTCTTCTATCTGAAACGGTTACATTTATCGTCTGCAAAGCTATGTCGCGTGCTGCGGTATGCGGAGACACTAAAAGCACCATAGTAGAACACAGAAGAAGCTTCTAAGTTGAAGTAATAGCCAGTAAGATGTAGTACAATTCAAGTTTTAGTTGTCGATTATTCACTTTTTATCCTGCTTTGGTGGCTTGGACATGACCTAGGACCTTAAGATTTTGCATGAAAGGAGACCTAGCAGCCGCGTTCCACGGGAGAATGTGAAAAGTGTACATATGTAGTAAAAATCTGAAAAATCCGTCCGTATTCGTCATTTGTTATCGAATCGACTAAAGCCAGGTCGTCACATTGGCCGTTCTTCTCCCTGAAACGGTTACACTTGTCGTCTGCAAAGCTATGTCGCGTGCTGCGGTATGCCGAAACACTAAAAGCAACATAGTAGCACACAGAAGAAGCTTCTAATTTGAAGTAATAGCCAGTACGAAGTAGTACAATTCAAGTTTTACTTGTCGATTATTCACGTTTTAACCGGCTTTGGTGGCTTTGACATTAGGTGGAAGCTTAAGATTTTGCATGAAAGGAGGACTAGCAGCCGCGTTGCACGCGAGAATGTGAAAAGTGTTCATATGTAGTAAAAACCTGAGAAATCCGTCCGTTTTCGTCATTTGTTATCGAGTCGACTTAAAGCCAGATCGTCACATTGGCCGCTTTTCTCACTGAGACGGTTACATTTATCGTCTGCAAAGCTATGTCGCGTGCTGCGGTATGTGGAGACACTAAAAGCACCATAGTAGAACACAGAAGAAGCTTCTAAGTTGAAGTAATAGCCAGTAAGAAGTAGTACAATTCAAGTTTTAGTTATCGATTATTCACTTTTTAGCCGGCTTTGGTGGCTTGGACATGACCTAGAACCTTACGATTTTGCATGAAAGGAGGACTAGCAGCCGCGTTGCATGGGAGAATGTGAAAAGTGTTCATATGTAGTAAAAACCTGAGAAATCCGTCCGTTTTCGTCATTTGTTATCGAATCGACTTAAAGCCAGATCGTCACATTGGCCGCTTTTCTCTCTGAGACGGTTACATTTATCGTCTGCAAAGCTATGTCGCGTGATGCGGTGTGCGGAGACACTAAAAGCACCATAGTAGAACACAGAAGAAGCTTCTAAGTTGAAGTAATAGCCATTAAGAAGTAGTACAATTTAAGTTTTAGTTGTCGAATATTCACTTTTTTGCCGGCTTTGGTGGCTTGGACATGACCTAGGACCTTACGATTTTGCATGAAAGGAGGAATAGCAGCCGCGTTCCACGGGAGAATGTGAAAAGTGTTCATATGTAGTAAAAACCTGAGAAATTCGTCCGTTTTCGTCATTTGTTATCGAATCGACTTAAAGCCATATCGTCACATTGGCCGTTCTTCTCTCTGAAACGGTTACATTTGTCGTCTGCAGAGCTATGTCGCGTGCTGCGGTATGCCGAAACACTAAAAGCACCATAGTAGAACACAGAAGAAGCTTCTAATTTGAAGTAATAGCCAGTAAGAAGTAGTACAATTCAAGTTTTAGTTGCCGAATATTCACTTTTTAGCCGGCTTTGGTGGCTTGGACATGACCTAGGACCTTAAGATTTTGCATGAAAGGAGTACTTGCAGCCGCGTTGCACGGGAGAATGTGAAATGTGTTCATATGTGGTAAAAAAATGAGAAATCCGTCCGTTTTCGTCATTTGTTATCGAATCGACTTAAAGCCAGATCGTCACATTGGCCGCTTTTCTCTCTGAAACAGTTACATTTATCGTCTGCAAAGCTATGTCACGTGCTGCGATATGTGGAGACACTAAAAGCACCGTAGTAGAACACAGAAGAAGCTTCTAAGTTGAAGTAATAGCCAGTAAGAAATAGTACAATTCATGTTTTAGTTATTGATTATTCACTTTTTAGCCGGCTTTGGTGGCTTGGACATGAGGTGGAACCTTAAGATTTTGCATGAAAGTAGGACTAGCAGCCGCGTTGCACGGGAGAATGTGAAAAGTGTTCTTATGTAGTAAAAACCTGAGAAATCCGTCCGTTTTCGTCATTTGTTATCGAATCGACTTAAAGCCAGATCGTCACATTGGCCGCTTTTCTCTCTGAGACGGTTACATGTATCGTCTTCAAGGCTATGTCGCGTGCTGCGGTATGCGGAAACACTAAAAGCACCATAGTAGAACACAGAAGAAGCTTCTAAGTTGAAGTAATAGCCAGTAAGAAGTAGTACTATTCAAGTTTTAGTTGTCGATTATTCACTTTATAGCCGGCTTTGGTGGCTTGGACATGACCTAGAACCTTAAGATTTTGCATAAAATGAGGACTAGCAGCCGCGTTGCATGGGAGAATGTGAAAAGTGTTCATATGTAGTAAAAACCTGAGAAATCCGTCCGTTTTCGTCATTTGTTATCGAATCGACCTAAAGCCAGATCGTCATATTGGCCGCTTTTCTCTCTGAGACGGTTACATTTATCGTCTGCAAAGCTATGTCGCGTGATGCGGTGTGCGGAGACACTAAAAGCACCATATTAGAACACAGAAGAAGCTTCTAAATTGAAGTAAAGCCGGTAAGAAGTAGTACAATTTAAGTTTTAGTTGTCGGTTAATCACTTTTTAGACGTCTTTGGTGGCTTGGACATGACCTAGGACCTTAAGATTTTGCATGAAAGGAAGACTAGCAGCCGCGTTGCACGGGAGAAAGTGAAAAGTTTTCATATGTAGTAGAAACCTGAGAAATCTGTCCGTTTTCGTCTTTGTTATCGATTCGACTTAAAGCCAGATCGTCACATTGGCCGCTTTTCTCTCTGAGACGGTTACATTTATCATCTGCAAAGCTATTTCGCGTGCTGCCGTATGCGGAGACACTAAAAGCACCATATTAGAACACAGAAGAAGCTTCTAAGTTGAAGTAATAGCCAGTAAGAAGTAGTACAATTCAAGTTTTAGTTGTCGATTGTCACTTTGTAGCCGGCTTTGGTGGCAGTGACATGACCTAGGACCATAAGATTTTGCATGAAAGGAGGACTAGCAGCCGCGTTGCACGGGAGAATGTGAAAAGTGTTCATATGTAGTAAAAACCTGAGAAATCCGTCCGTTTTCGTCATTTGTTATCGAATCGACCTAAAGCCAGATCGTCACATTGGCCGCATTTCTCTCTGAGACGGTTACATTTATCGTCTGCAAAGCTATGTCGCGTGCTGCGGTATGCGGAGACACTAAAAGCACCATAGTAGAACACAGAAGAAGCTTCTAAGTTGAAGTAATAGCCAGTAAGAAGTAGTACAATTCAAGTTTTAGTTGTCGATTATTCACTTTTTAGCCGGCTTTGGTGGCTTGGACATGACCTTGGACCTTAAGATTTTGCATGAAAGGAGGACTAGCAGCCGCTTTGCACGGGAGAATGTGAAACGTGTTCATATGGAGTAAAAACCTGAGAAATCCGTCCGTTTTCGTCATTTGTTATCGAATCGACTTACAGCCAGATCGTCACATTGGCCGCTTTTCTCTCTGAGATGGTTACATTTATCGTCTGCAAAGCTATGTCGCGTGCTGCGGTATGCGGAAACACTAAATGCACCATAGTAGAACACAGAAGAAGCTTCTACGTTGAAGCAATAGCCAGTAAGAAGTAGTACAATTCAAGTTTTAGTTATCGATTATTCACGTTTTAGCCGGCTTTGGTGGCTTGGACATGACCTTGGCCCTTAAGATTTTGCATGAAAGGAGGACTAGCAGCCGTGTTGCACGGGAGAATGTGAAAAGTGTTCATATGTAGTAAAAACCTGAGAAATCCGTCCGTTTTCGTCATTTGTTATCGAATCGACTTAAAGCCAGATCGTCACATTGGCCGGTTTTCTCTCTGAGACGGTTACATTTATCGTCTGCAAAGCTATGTCGCATGCTGCGGTATGCGGAAACACTAGAAGCACCATAGTAGAATGCAGAAGAAGCTTCTAAGTTGAAGCAATAGCCAGTAGGAAGTAGTACAATTCAAGTTTTAGTTATCGATTATTCACCTTTTAGCCGGCTTTGGTGGCTTGGACATGACCTAGGACCTTACGATTTTGCATGAAAGGAGGACTAGCAGCCGCGTTGCATGGGAGAATGTGAAAAGTGTTCATATGTAGTAAAAACCTGAGAAATCTGTCCATTTTCGTCATTTGTTATCGAATCGACTTAAAGCCAGATCGTCACATTGGCCGCTTTTCTCTCTGAGACGGTTACTTTTATCGTCTGCAAAGCTATGTCGCGTGCTGCGGTATGCGGAGACACTAAAAGCACCATAGTAGAACACAGAAGAAGCTTCTAAGTTGAAGTAATAGCCAGTAAGAAGTAGTACAATTCAAGTTTTTGTTATCGATTATTCACTTTTTAGCCGTCTTTGGTGGCTTGAATTTAACCTAGGACCTTATGATTTTGCATGAAAGGATGACTAGCAGCCGCGTTGCACGGGAGAATGTGAAAAGTGTTCATATGTAGTAAAAACCTGAGAAATCCGTCCGGTTTCGTCTTTGTTATCGAATGCACTTAAAGCCAGATCGTCACATTGGCCGCTTTTCTCTCTGAGACGGTTACATTTATCGTCTGCAAAGTTACGTCGCGTGCTGCCGTATGCGGAGACACTAAAAGCACCATAGCAGAACACAGAAGAAGCTTTTAAGTTGAAGTAATAGCCAGTAAGATGTAGTACAATTCAAGTTTTATTTGTCGATTGTCACTTTTTAGCCGGCTTTGGTGGCTATGATATGACCTAGGAGCATAAGATTTTGCATGAAAGGAGTACCAGCAGCCGCGTTGCACGGGAGAATGTGAAAAGTGTTCAGATGTAGTAAAAACCTGAGAAATCCGTCCGTTTTCGTCATTTGTTATCGAATCGACATAAAGCCAGATCGTCACATTGGCTGGTTTTCTCTCTGAGACGGTTACATTTATCGTCTGCAAAGCTATGTCGCGTGCTGCGGTATGCGGAAACACTAAAAGCACCATAGTAGAACACAGAAGAAGCTTCTAAGTTGAAGCAATAGCCAGTAAGAAGTAGTACAACTCAAGTTTAAGTTATCGATTATTCACCTTTTAGCCGGCTTTGGTGGCTTGGACATGACCTAGGACCTTAAGATTTTGCATGAAAGGAGGACTAGCAGCCGCGTTACATGGGAGAATGTGAAAGTGTTCATATGTAGTAAAAACCTGAGAAATCTGACCATTTTCGTCATTTGTTATCGAATAGACTTAAAGCCAGATCGTCACATTGGCCGCTTTTCTCTCTGAGACGGTTACATGTATCGTCTTCAAGGCTATGTCGCGTGCTGCGGTATGCGGAAACACTAAAAGCACCATAGTAGAACACAGAAGAAGCTTCTAAGTTGAAGTAATAGCCAGTAAGAAGTAGTACCATTCAAGTTTTAGTTGTCGATTATTCACTTTATAGCCGGCTTTGGTGGCTTGGACATGACCTAGAACCTTAAGATTTTGCATAAAATGAGGACTAGCAGCCGCGTTGCATGGGAGAATGTGAAAAGTGTTCATATGTAGTAAAAACCTGAGAAATCCGTTCGTTTTCGTCATTTGTTATCGAATCGACCTAAAGCCAGATCGTCATATTGGCCGCTTTTCTCTCTGAGACGGTTACATTTATCGTCTGCAAAGCTATGTCGCGTGATGCGGTGTGCGGAGACACTAAAAGCACCATATTAGAACACAGAAGAAGCTTCTAAATTGAAGTAAAGCCGGTAAGAAGTAGTACAATTTAAGTTTTAGTTGTCGGTTAATCACTTTTTAGACGTCTTTGGTGGCTTGGACATGACCTAGGACCTTAAGATTTTGCATGAAAGGAAGACTAGCAGCCGCGTTGCACGGGAGAAAGTGAAAAGTTTTCATATGTAGTAGAAACCTGAGAAATCTGTCCGTTTTCGTCTTTGTTATCGAATCGACTTAAAGCCAGATCGTCACATTGGCCGCTTTTCTCTCTGAGACGGTTACATTTATCATCTGCAAAGCTATTTCGCGTGCTGCCGTATGCGGAGACACTAAAAGCACCATATTAGAACACAGAAGAAGCTTCTAAGTTGAAGTAATAGCCAGTAAGAAGTAGTACAATTCAAGTTTTAGTTGTCGATTGTCACTTTGTAGCCGGCTTTGGTGGCAGTGACATGACCTAGGACCATAAGATTTTGCATGAAAGGAGGACTAGCAGCCGCGTTGCACGGGAGAATGTGAAAAGTGTTCATATGTAGTAAAAACCTGAGAAATCCGTCCGTTTTCGTCATTTGTTATCGAATCGACCTAAAGCCAGATCGTCACATTGGCCGCATTTCTCTCTGAGACGGTTACATTTATCGTCTGCAAAGCTATGTCGCGTGCTGCGGTATGCGGAGACACTAAAAGCACCATAGTAGAACACAGAAGAAGCTTCTAAGTTGAAGTAATAGCCAGTAAGAAGTAGTACAATTCAAGTTTTAGTTGTCGATTATTCACTTTTTAGCCGGCTTTGGTGGCTTGGACATGACCTTGGACCTTAAGATTTTGCATGAAAGGAGGACTAGCAGCCGCTTTGCACGGGAGAATGTGAAACGTGTTCATATGGAGTAAAAACCTGAGAAATCCGTCCGTTTTCGTCATTTGTTATCGAATCGACTTACAGCCAGATCGTCACATTGGCCGCTTTTCTCTCTGAGATGGTTACATTTATCGTCTGCAAAGCTATGTCGCGTGCTGCGGTATGCGGAAACACTAAATGCACCATAGTAGAACACAGAAGAAGCTTCTACGTTGAAGCAATAGCCAGTAAGAAGTAGTACAATTCAAGTTTTAGTTATCGATTATTCACGTTTTAGCCGGCTTTGGTGGCTTGGACATGACCTTGGCCCTTAAGATTTTGCATGAAAGGAGGACTAGCAGCCGTGTTGCACGGGAGAATGTGAAAAGTGTTCATATGTAGTAAAAACCTGAGAAATCCGTCCGTTTTCGTCATTTGTTATCGAATCGACTTAAAGCCAGATCGTCACATTGGCCGGTTTTCTCTCTGAGACGGTTACATTTATCGTCTGCAAAGCTATGTCGCATGCTGCGGTATGCGGAAACACTAGAAGCACCATAGTAGAATGCAGAAGAAGCCTCTAAGTTGAAGCAATAGCCAGTAGGAAGTAGTACAATTCAAGTTTTAGTTATCGATTATTCACCTTTTAGCCGGCTTTGGTGGCTTGGACATGACCTAGGACCTTACGATTTTGCATGAAAGGAGGACTAGCAGCCGCGTTGCATGGGAGAATGTGAAAAGTGTTCATATGTAGTAAAAACCTGAGGAATCTGTCCATTTTCGTCATTTGTTATCGAATCGACTTAAAGCCAGATCGTCACATTGGCCGCTTTTCTCTCTGAGACGGTTACTTTTATCGTCTGCAAAGCTATGTCGCGTGCTGCGGTATGCGGAGACACTAAAAGCACCATAGTAGAACACAGAAGAAGCTTCTAAGTTGAAGTAATAGCCAGTAAGAAGTAGTACAATTCAAGTTTTTGTTATCGATTATTCACTTTTTAGCCGTCTTTGGTGGCTTGAATTTAACCTAGGACCTTATGATTTTGCATGAAAGGATGACTAGCAGCCGCGTTGCACGGGAGAATGTGAAAAGTGTTCATATGTAGTAAAAACCTGAGAAATCCGTCCGGTTTCGTCTTTGTTATCGAATGCACTTAAAGCCAGATCGTCACATTGGCCGCTTTTCTCTCTGAGACGGTTACATTTATCGTCTGCAAAGTTACGTCGCGTGCTGCCGTATGCGGAGACACTAAAAGCACCATAGCAGAACACAGAAGAAGCTTTTAAGTTGAAGTAATAGCCAGTAAGATGTAGTACAATTCAAGTTTTATTTGTCGATTGTCACTTTTTAGCCGGCTTTGGTGGCTATGATATGACCTAGGAGCATAAGATTTTGCATGAAAGGAGTACCAGCAGCCGCGTTGCACGGGAGAATGTGAAAAGTGTTCAGATGTAGTAAAAACCTGAGAAATCCGTCCGTTTTCGTCATTTGTTATCGAATCGACATAAAGCCAGATCGTCACATTGGCTGGTTTTCTCTCTGAGACGGTTACATTTATCGTCTGCAAAGCTATGTCGCGTGCTGCGGTATGCGGAAACACTAAAAGCACCATAGTAGAACACAGAAGAAGCTTCTAAGTTGAAGCAATAGCCAGTAAGAAGTAGTATAACTCAAGTTTAAGTTATCGATTATTCACCTTTTAGCCGGCTTTGGTGGCTTGGACATGACCTAGGACCTTAAGATTTTGCATGAAAGGAGGACTAGCAGCCGCGTTACATGGGAGAATGTGAAAGTGTTCATATGTAGTAAAAACCTGAGAAATCTGACCATTTTCGTCATTTGTTATCGAATAGACTTAAAGCCAGATCGTCACATTGGCCGCTTTTCTCTCTGAGACGGTTACATTTATCGTCTGCAAAGCTATGTCGCGTGCTGCCATATGCGGAGACACTAAAAGCAACATAGTAGAACACAGAAGGAGTTTCTAAGTTGAAGTAATAGCCAGTAAGAAGTAGTACAATTCAAGTTTTAGTTGTCGATTATTCACTTTTTAGCCGGCTTTGGTTGCTTTGACATGACCTAGGACCTTAAGATTTTGCATGGAAGGAGGACTAGCAGCCGCGTTGCACTGGTGAATGTGAAATTGTTCATATGTAGTAAAAACCTGAGAAATCAGTCCGTTTTCGTCATTTGTTATCGAATCGACTTAAAGCCAGATCGTCACATTGGCCGCTTTTCTTTCTGAGACGGTTACATTTATCGTCTGCAAAGCTATGTCGCTTGCTGCGGTATGCGGAGACACTAAAAGCACCATAGTAGAACACAGAAGAAGCTTCTAAGTTGAAGTAATAGCCAGTAAGAAGTAGTACAATTCAAGTTTTAGTTATCGATTATTCAATTTTTAGCCGTCTTTGGTGGCTTGGACATGACCTCGGACCATAAGATTTTGCATGAAAGGAGGACTAGCAGCCGCGTTGCACGGGAGAATGTGAAAAGTGTTCATATGTAGTAAAAACCTGAGAAATCCGTCTTTTTTCGTCATTTGTTATCGAATCGATTTAAAGCCAGATCGAAACGTTGGCCGCTCTTCTCTCTGAAACGGTTACATTTATCGTCTGCAAAGCTATGTCGCGTGCTTCGGTATGCGGGAACACTAAAAGCACCATAGTAGAACACAGAAGAAGCTTCTAAGTTGAAGTAATAGTCAGTAAGAAGTAGTACAATTTAAGTTTTAATTATCGATTATTCACATTTTAGCCGGCTTTGGTGGCTTGGGTATGACCTAGGACCTTAACATTTTGCATGAAAGGAAGACTAGCAGCCGCGTTGCACGGGAGAATGTGAAAAGTGTTCATATGTAGTAAAAACCTGAGAAATCCGTCCGTTTTCGTCATTTGTTATCGAATCGATTTAAAGCCAGATCGTCACATTGGCCGCTCTTCTCTCTGAAACGGTTACATTTATCGTCTGCAAAGCTATGTCGCGTGCTGCGGTATGCGGAGACACTAAAAGCACCATATTAGAACACAGAAGAAGCTTCTAAGTTGAAGTAATAGCCAGTAAGAAGTAGTACAATGCAAGTTTTAGTTATAGATTATTCACTTTTTAGCTGTCTTTGATGGCTTGAACATGACCTAGGACCTTAAGATTTTGCATGAAAGGAGGACTATCAGTCGCGTTGCACGGGAGTATGTGAATAGTGTTCATATGTAGTAAAAACCTGAGAAATCCGTCCGGTTTCGTCTTGTTATCGAATGCACTTAAAGCCAGATCGTCACATTGGCCGCTTTTCTCTCTGAGACGGTTACATTTATCGTCTGCAAAGTTACGTCGCGTGCTGCCGTATGCGGAGACACTAAAAGCACCATAGCAGAACACAGAAGAAGCTTCTAAGTTGAAGTAATAGCCAGTAAGATGTAGTACAATTCAAGTTTTATTTGTCGATTGTCACTTTTTAGCCGGCTTTGGTGGCTATGATATGACCTAGAAGCATAAGATTTTGCATGAAAGGAGTACTAGCAGCCGCGTTGCACGGGAGAATGTGAAAAGTGTTCATATGTAGTAAAAACCTGAGAAATCCGTCCGTTTTCGTCATTTGTTATCGAATCGATTTAAAGCCAGATCGTCACATTGGCCGCTCTTCTCTCTGAAACGGTTACATTTATCGTCTGCAAAGCTATGTCGCGTGCTGCGGTATGCGGGATCACTAAAAGCACCATAGTAGAACACAGAAGAAGCTTCTAAGTTGAAGTAATAGTCAGTAAGAAGTAGTACAATTCAAGTTTTAATTCTCGATTATTCACATTTTAGCCGGCTTTGGTGGCTTGGATATGACCTAGGACCTTAACATTTTGCATGAAAGGAAGACTAGCAGCCGCGTTGCACGGGAGAATGTGAAAAGTGTTCATATGTAGTAAAAACCTGAGAAATCCGTCCGTTTTCGTCATTTGTTATCGAATCGATTTAAAACCAGATCGTCACATTGGCCGCTCTTCTCTCTGAAACGGTTACATTTATCGTCTGCAAAGCTATGTCGCGTGCTGCAGTATGCGGGATCACTAAAAGCACCATAGTAGAACACAGAAGAAGCTTCTAAGTTGAAGTAATAGCCAGTAAGAAGTAGTACAATTCAAGTTTTAATTATCGATTATTCACTTTTTAGCCGGCTTTGGTGGCAATGACATGACCTAGGACCATAAGATTTTGCATGAAAGGAGGACTAGCAGCCGCGTTGCACGGGAGAATAAGAAAAGTGTTCACATGTAGTAAAAACCTGAGAAATCCGTCCCTTTTCGTCATTTGTAATCGAATCGACTTAACGCCAGATCGTCACTTTGGCCGCTTTTCTCTCTGAGACGGTTACATTTATCGTCTGCAAAGCTATGTCGCATGCTGCGGTATGCGGAAACACTAAAAGCACCATAGTAGAATACAGAAGAAGCTTCTAAGTTGAAGCAATAGCCAGTAAGAAGTAGTACAATTCAAGTTTTAATTATCGATTATTCACCTTTTAGCCGGCTTTGGTGGCTTGGACATGACCTAGGACCTTAAGATTTTGCATGAAAGGAGGAGTAGCAGCCGCGTTGCATGGGAGAATGTGAAAAGTGTTCATATGTAGTAAAAACCTGAGAAATCTGACCATTTTCGTCATTTGTTATCGAATCGACTTAAAGCCAGATCGTCACATTGGCCGCTTTTCTCTCTGAGACGGTTACATTTATCGTCTGCAAAGCTATGTCGCGTGCTGCGGTATGCGGAGACACTAAAAGCACAATAGTAGAACACAGAAGAAGCTTCTAAGTTGAAGTAATAGCCAGTAAGAAGTAGTACAATTCAAGTTTTAATTATCGATTATTCACTTTTTAGCCGGCTTTGGTGGCAATGACATGACCTAGGACCATAAGATTTTGCATGAAAGGAGGACTAGCAGCCGCGTTGCACGGGAGAATAAGAAAAGTGTTCACATGTAGTAAAAACCTGAGAAATCCGTCCCTTTTCGTCATTTGTAATCGAATCGACTTAACGCCAGATCGTCACTTTGGCCGCTTTTCTCTCTGAGACGGTTACATTTATCGTCTGCAAAGCTATGTCGCGTGCTGCGGTATGCGGAGACACTAAATGCACCATATTAGAACACAGAAGAAACTTCTAAGTTGAAGTAATAGCCAGTAAGAAGTAGTACAATTCATGTTTTAGTTGTCGATTATTAACTTTTTAGCCGCTTTGGTGGCTTGGACATGACCTAGGACCTTAAGATTTTGCATGAAAGGAGGACTATCAGTCGCCTTGCACGGGAGAATGTGAAAAGTGTTCATATGTAGTAGAAACCTGAGAAATCCGTCCGGTTTCGTCTTTGTTATCGAATGCACTTAAAGCCAGATCGTCATATTGGCCGCTTTTCTCTCTGAGACGGTTACATTTATCGTCTGCAAAGCTATGTCG
This sequence comes from Schistocerca gregaria, assembly GCF_023897955.1. Lineage (NCBI taxonomy): Eukaryota > Metazoa > Arthropoda > Insecta > Orthoptera > Acrididae > Schistocerca > Schistocerca gregaria. The sequence continues at coordinate 1,068,486 of NW_026061759.1, forward strand.
CGTGCTGCCGTATGCGGAGACACTAAAAGCACCATAGTAGAACACAGAAGAAACTTCTAAGTTGAAGTAATAGCCAGTAAGAAGTAGTACAATTAAACTTTTAGTTATTGATTATTCACCTTTTAGCAAGCTTTGGTGGCTTGGACATGACGTAGGACCTTAAGATTTTGCATGAAAGGAGGACTAGCAGCCGCGTTGCACGGGAGAATGTGAAAAGTGTTCACATGTAGTAAAAACCTGAGAAATCCGTCCCTTTTCGTCATTTGTTATCGAATCGACTTAAAGCCAGATCGTCACATTGGACGCTTTCTCTCTGAGACGGTTACATTTATCGTCTGCAAAGCTATGTTGCGTGCTGCCGTATGCGGAAACACTAAAAGCACCATAGTTGAACACAGAAGAAGCTTCTAAGTTGAAGTAGTAGCCAGTAAGAAGTAGTAAAATTCAAGTTTTAGTTGTCGATTATTCACTTTTTAGCCGGCTTTGGTGGCTTGGACATGACCTAGGACCTTAAGATTCTGCATGAAAGGAGGACTAGGAGCCGCGTTGCATGGGAGAATGTGAAAAGTGTTCATATGTAGTAAAAACCTGAGAAATCCGTCCGTTTTCGTCATTTGTTATCGAAACGACTTAAAGCCAGATCGTCACATTGGCCGCTTTTCTCTCTGAGACGGTTACATTTATCGTCAGCAAAGCTATGTCGCGTGCTGCGGTATGCGGAGGCACTAAAAGCACCATATTAGAACACAGAAGAAGCTTCTAAATTGAAGTTATAGCCAGTAAGAAGTAGTACTATTTAAGTTTTAGTTGTCGGTTAATCACTTTTTAGCCGGCTTTGGTGGCTTGGACATGACTTAGGACCTTAAGATTTTGCATGAAACGAAGACTAGCAGCCGCGTTGCACGGGAGAATGTGAAAAGTGTTGATATGTAGTAAAAACCTGAGAAATCCGTCCGTTTTCGTCATTTGTTATCGAATCGATTTAAAGCCAGATCGTCACATTGGCCGCTCTTCTCTCTGAAACGGTTACATTTATCGTCTGCAAAGCTATGCCGCGTGCTGCGGTATGCGGGAACACTAAAAGCACCATAGTAGAACACAGAAGAAGCTTCTAAGTTGAAGTAATAGCCAGTAAGAAGTAGTACAATTCATGTTTTAGTTGTCGATTATTCACTCTTTAGCCGGCTTTGGTGGCTTGGACATGACCTAGGACCTTAAGATTTTGCATGAAAGGAGGACTATCAGTCGCGTTGCACGGGAGAATGTGAAAAGTGTTCATACGTAGTAGAAACCTGAGAAATCCGTCCGGTTTCGTCTTTGTTATCGAATGCACTTAAAGCCAGATCGTCACATTGGCCGATTTTCTCTCTGAGACTGTTACATTTATCGTCTGCAAAGCTATGTCGCGTGCTGCCGTATGCGGAGACACTAAAAGCACCATAGTAGAACACAGAAGAACTTCTAAGTTGAAGTAATAGCCAGTAAGAAGTAGTACAATTAAAGTTTTAGTTATCGATTATTCACCTTTTAGCCGGCTTTGGTGGCTTGGACATGACCTAGGACCTTAAGATTTTGCATGAAAGGAGGACTAGCAGCCGCGTTGCACGGGAGAATGTGAAAAGGGTTCATATGTAGTAAAAACCTGAGAAATCCGTCCGTTTTCGTCATTTGTTATCGAATCGACTTAAAGCCAGATCGTCACATTGGCCGCTTTTCTCTCTGAGACGGTTACATTTATCGTCTGCAAAGCCATGTTGCGTGCTGCGGTATGCGGAAACACTAAAAGCACCATAGTAGAACACAGAAGAAGCTTCTAAGTTGAAGCAATAGCCAGTAAGAAGTAGTACAATTGAAGTTTAAGTTATCGATTATTCACCTTTTAGCCGGCTTTGGTGGCTTGTACATGACCTAGGACCTTAAGATTTTGCATGAAAGGAGGACTAGCAGCCGCGTTGCATGTGAGAATGTGAAAGTGTTCATATGTAGTAAAAACCTGAGAAATCTGACCATTTTCGACATTTGTTATGGAATCGACTTAAAGCCAGATCGTCACATTGCCCGCTTTTCTCCCTGAGACGGTTACATTTATCGTCTGCAAAGCTATGTCGCGTGCTGCGGTATGTGGAGACACTAAAAGCACCATATTAGAACACAGAAGGATCTTCTAAGTTGAAGTAATAGCCAGTAAGAAGTAGTACAATTCAAGTTTTAGTTGTCGATTATTCACTTCTTAGCCGGCTTTGGTGGCTTGGACATGACCTAGGACCATAAGATTTTGCATGAAAGGAGGACTAGCAGCCGCGTTGCACGGGAGAATGTGAAAAGTGTTCATATGTAGTAAAAACCTGAGAAATCCGTCCCTTTTCGTCATTTGTAATCGAATCGACTTAAAGATAGATCGCCACATTGGCCGCTTTTCTCTCTGAGACGGTTACATTTATCGTCTGCAAAGCTATGTCGCATGCTGCGGTATGCGGAAACACTAAAAGCACCATAGTAGAGTACAGAAGAAGCTTCTAAGTTGATGTAATAGCCAGTAAGAAGTAGTACAATTCAAGTTTTAGTTGTCGATTATTCACTTTTTAGCCGTCTTTGGTGGTTTGAACATGACCTAGGACCTTAAGATTCTGCATGAAAGGAGAACTAGGAGCCGCGTTGCATGGGAGAATGTGAAAAGTGTTCATATGAAGTAAAAACCTGAGAAATCCGTCCGTTATCGTCATTTGTTATCGAATCGACTTAAAGCCAGATCGTCACATTGGCCGCTTTTCTCTCTGAGACGGTTACATTTATCGCCTGCAAAGCTATGTCGCGTGCTGCGGTATGCGGAGACACTAAAAGCACCATATTAGAACACAGAAGAAGCTTCTAAATTGAAGTAATAGCCAGTAAAAAGTAGTACTATTTAAGTTTTAGTTGTCGACTAATCACTTTTTCTCCGGCTTTGGTGGCTTGGACATGACTTAGGACCTTAAGATTTTGCATGAAAGGAAGACTAGCAGCCGCGTTGCACGGGAGAATGTGAGAAGTGTTCATATGTAGTAAAAACCTGAGAAATCCGTCCGTTTTCGTCATTTGTTATCGAATCGATTTAAAGCCAGATCGTCACATTGGCTGCTCTTCTCTCTGAAACGGTTAAATTTATCGCCTGCAAAGCTATGTCGCGTGCTGCCGTATGCGGGCACACTAAAAGCACCATAGTAGAACACAGAAGAAGTAATAGCCAGTAAGAAGTAGTACAATTCAAGTTTATATTATCGATTATTCACTTTTTAGCCGGCTTTGGTGGCTTGGATAAGACCTAGGACCTTAAGATTTTGCATGAAAGGAGGACTAGCAGCCGCGTTGCACGGGAGAATGTGAAAAGTCTTCATATGGAGTAAAAATCTGAGAAATCCGTCCGTTATCGTCATTTGTTATCGAATCGACTTAAAGCGAGATCGTCACATTGGCCGCTTTTCTCTCTGAGACGGTTACATTTATCGTCTGCAAAGCTATGTCGCGTGCTGCGGTATGCGGAGGCACTAAAAGAACCATAGTAGAACACAGAATAAGCTTCTAAGTAGAAGTAATAGCCAGTAAGAAGTAGTACAATTCAAGTTGTAGTTGTCGATTATTCACTTTTTAGCCGGCTTTGGTGGCTTGGACATGACCTAGGACCTTAAGATTTTGCTTGAAAGGAGGACTAGCAGCCGCGTTGCACGGGAGAATGTGAAAAGTGTTCATATGTAGTAAAAACGTGAGAAATCCGTCCGTTTTCATCATTTGTTATCGAATCGACTTAAAGCCAGATCGTCACATTGGCCGCTTTTCTCTCTGACACGGTTACATTTATCGTCTGCAAAGCTATGTCGCGTGCTGCGGTATGCGGAGACACTAAAAGCACCATAGTAGAACACAGATGAAGCTTCAAAGTTGAAGTAATAGCCAGTAAGAAGTAGTACAATTCAAGTTTTAATTCTCGATTATTCACTTTTTAGCCGGCTTTGGTGGCTTGGATAAGACCTAGGACCTTAAGATTTTGCATGAAAGGAAGACTAGCAGCCGCGTTGCACGGGAGAATGTGAAAAGTGTTCATATGAAGTAAAAACCTGATAAATCCGTCCGTTATCGTCATTTGTTATCGAATCGACTTAAAGCCAGATCGTCACATTGGCCGCTTTTCTCTCTGAGACGGTTACATTTATCGCCTGCAAAGCTATGTCGCGTGCTGCGGTATGCGGAGACACTAAAAGCACCATATTACAACACAGAAGAAGCTTCTAAATTGAAGTAATAGCCAGTAAGAAGTAGTACTATTTATGTTTTAGTTGTCGACTAATCACTTTTATGCCGGCTTTGGTCGCTTGGACATGACTTAGGACCTTAAGATTTTGCATGAAAGGAAGACTAGCAGCCGCGTTGCACGGGAGAATGTGAAAAGTGTTCATATGTAGTAAAAACCTGAGAAATCCGTCCGTTTTCGTCATTTGTTATCGAATCGATTTAAAGCCAGATCGTCACATTGGCCGCTCTTCTCTCTGAAACGGTTACATTTATCGTCTGCAAAGCTATGTCGCGTGCTGCGGTATGCGGGCACACTAAAAGCACTATAGTAGAACACAGAAGAAGCTTCTAAGTTGAAGTAATAGCCAGTAAGAAGTAGTACAATTCAAGTTTATATTATCGATTATTCACTTTTTAGCCGGCTTTGGTGGCTTGGATAAGACCTAGGACCTTAAGATTTTGCATGAAAGGAGGACTAGCAGCCGCGTTGCATGGGAGAATGTGAAAAGTGTTCATATGGTGTAAAAACCTGAGAAATCCGTGCGTTATCGTCATTTGTTATCGAATCGACTTAAAGCGAGATCGTCACATTGGCCGCTTTTCTCTCTGAGACGGTTACATTTATCGTCTGCAATGCTATGTCGCGTGCTGCGGTATGCGGAGACACAAAAAGCACCATATTAGAACACAGAAGAAACTTCTAAGTTGAAGTAATAGCCAGTAAGAAGTAGTACAATTCAAGTTTTAGTTGTCGATTATTCACTTTTTAGCCGGCTTTGGTGGCTTGGACATGACCTAGGACCTTAAGATTTTGCATGAAAGGAGGACTAGCAGCCGCGTTGCACGGGAGAATGTGAAAAGTGTTCATATGTAGTAAAAACCTGGGAAATCCGTCCGGTTTCGTATTTGTTATCGAATCCACTTAAAGCCAGATCGTCACATTGGCCGCTTTTCTCTCTGAGACGGTTACATTTATCGTCTGCAAAGCTATGTCGCGTGCTGCCGTATACGGAGACACTTAAAGCACCATAGTAGAACACAGAAGAAGCTTCTAAGTTGAAGCAATAGCCAGTAAGAAGTAGTTCAATTCAAGTTTTAATTATAGATTATTCACTTTTTAGCCGGCTTTGGTGGCTTGGATAAGACCTTGGACCTTAAGATTTTGCATGAAAGGAGGACTAGCAGCCGCGTTGCACGGGAGAATGTGAAAAGTGTTCATATGTAGTAAAAACCTGAGAAATCCGTCCGTTATCGTCATTTGTTATTGAATCGACTTAAAGCCAGATCGTCACATTGGCCGCTTTTCTCTCTGAGACGGTTACATTTATTGTCTGCAAAGATATGTCGCGTGCTGCGGTATGCGGAAACACTAAAAGCACAATAGTAGAATACAGAAGAAGCTTCTAAGTTGAAGTAATAGCCAGTAAGAAGTAGTACAATTCAAGTTTTAGTTATCGATTATTAACTTTTTAGCCGTCTTTGGTGGTTTGAACATGACCTAGGACCTTACGATTCTGCATGAATGGAGGACTAGCAGCCGCGTTGCATGGGAGAATGTGAAAAGTGTTCATATGTAGTAAAAATCTGAGAAATCCGTCCGTTTTCGTCATTTGTTATCGAAACGACTTAAAGCCAGATCGTCACATTGGCCGCTTTTCTCTCTGAGACGGTTACATTTATCGTCAGCAAAGCTATGTCGCGTGCTGCGGTATGCGGAGACACTAAAAGCACCATATTAGAACACAGAAGAAGCTTCTAAATTGAAGTAATAGCCAGTAAGAAGTAGTACTATTTAAGTTTTAGTTGTCGATTAACCACTTTTTAGCCGGCTTTGGTGGCTTCGACATGACTTAGGACCTTAAGAGTTTGCATGAAAGGAAGACTAGCAGCCGCGTTGCACGGGAGAATGTGAAAAGAGTTCATATGTAGTAAAAACCTGAGAAATCATTCCGTTTTCGTCATTTGTTATCGAATCGATTTAAAGCCAGATCGTCACATTGGCCGCTCTTCTCTCTGAAACGGTTACATTTATCGTCTGCAAAGCTATGTCGCGTGCTGCGGTATGCGGGAACCCTAAAAGCACCATAGTAGAACACAGAAGAGGCTTCTAAGTTGAAGTAATAGCCAGTAAGAAGTAGTACTATTTATGTTTTAGTTGTCGACTAATCACTTTTATGCCGGCTTTGGTCGCTTGGACATGACTTAGGACCTTAAGATTTTGCATGAAAGGAAGACTAGCAGCCGCGTTGCACGGGAGAATGTGAAAAGTGTTCATATGTAGTAAAAACCTGAGAAATCCGTCCGTTTTCGTCTTTTGTTATCGAATCGATTTAAAGCCAGATCGTCACAGTGGCCGCTCTTCTCTCTGAAACGGTTACATTTATCGTCTCCAAAGCTATGTCGCGTGCTGCGGTATGCGGGCACACTAAAAGCACCATAGTAGAACACAGAAGAAGCTTCTAAGTTGAAGTAATAGCCAGTAAGAAGTAGTACAATTCAAGTTTATATTATCGATTATTCACTTTTTAGCCGGCTTTGGTGGCTTGGATAAGACCTAGGACCTTAAGATTTTGCATGAAAGGAGGACTAGCAGCCGCGTTGCATGGGAGAATGTGAAAAGTGTTCATATGGTGTAAAAACCTGAGAAATCCGTCCGTTATCGTCATTTGTTATCGAATCGACTTAAAGCGAGATCGTCACATTGGCCGCTTTTCTCTCTGAGACGGTTACATTTATCGTCTGCAATGCTATGTCGCGTGCTGCGGTATGCGGAGACACAAAAAGCACCATATTAGAACACAGAAGAAACTTCTAAGTTGAAGTAATAGCCAGTAAGAAGTAGTACAATTCAAGTTTTAGTTGTCGATTATTCACTTTTTAGCCGGCTTTGGTGGCTTGGACATGACCTAGGACCTTAAGATTTTGCATGAAAGGAGGACTAGCAGCCGCGTTGCACGGGAGAATGTGAAAAGTGTTCATATGTAGTAAAAACCTGGGAAATCCGTCCGGTTTCGTATTTGTTATCGAATCCACTTAAAGCCAGATCGTCACATTGGCCGCTTTTCTCTCTGAGACGGTTACATTTATCGTCTGCAAAGCTATGTCGCGTGCTGCCGTATACGGAGACACTTAAAGCACCATAGTAGAACACAGAAGAAGCTTCTAAGTTGAAGCAATAGCCAGTAAGAAGTAGTTCAATTCAAGTTTTAATTATAGATTATTCACTTTTTAGCCGGCTTTGGTGGCTTGGATAAGACCTAGGACCTTAAGTTTTTGCATGAAAGGAGGACTAGCAGCCGCGTTGCACGGGAGAATGTGAAAAGTGTTCATATGTAGTAAAAACCTGAGAAATCCGACCGTTATCGTCATTTGTTGTTGAATCGACTTAAAGCCAGATCGTCACATTGGCCGCTTTTCTCTCTGAGACGGTTACATTTATTGTCTGCAAAGATATGTCGCGTGCTGCGGTATGCGGAAACACTAAAAGCACAATAGTAGAATACAGAAGAAGCTTCTAAGTTGAAGTAATAGCCAGTAAGAAGTAGTACAATTCAAGTTTTAGTTATCGATTATTAACTTTTTAGCCGTCTTTGGTGGTTTGAACATGACCTAGGACCTTACGATTCTGCATGAATGGAGGAGTAGCAGCCGCGTTGCATGGGAGAATGTGAAAAGTGTTCATATGTAGTAAAAACCTGAGAAATCCGTCCGTTTTCGTCATTTGTTATCGAAACGACTTAAAGCCAGATCGTCACATTGGCCGCTTTTCTCTCTGAGACGGTTACATTTATCGTCAGCAAAGCTATGTCGCGTGCTGCGGTATGCGGAGACACTAAAAGCACCATATTAGAACACAGAAGAAGCTTCTAAATTGAAGTAATAGCCAGTAAGAAGTAGTACTATTTAAGTTTTAGTTGTCGATTAACCACTTTTTAGCCGGCTTTGGTGGCTTCGACATGACTTAGGACCTTAAGAGTTTGCATGAAAGGAAGACTAGCAGCCGCGTTGCACGGGAGAATGTGAAAAGAGTTCATATGTAGTAAAAACCTGAGAAATCCTTCCGTTTTCGTCATTTGTTATCGAATCGATTTAAAGCCAGATCGTCACATTGGCCGCTCTTCTCTCTGAAACGGTTACATTTATCGTCTGCAAAGCTATGTCGCGTGCTGCGGTATGCGGGAACCCTAAAAGCACCATAGTAGAACACAGAAGAGGCTTCTAAGTTGAAGTAATAGCCAGTAAGAAGTAGTACTATTTATGTTTTAGTTGTCGACTAATCACTTTTATGCCGGCTTTGGTCGCTTGGACATGACTTAGGACCTTAAGATTTTGCATGAAAGGAAGACTAGCAGCCGCGTTGCACGGGAGAATGTGAAAAGTGTTCATATGTAGTAAAAACCTGAGAAATCCGTCCGTTTTCGTCTTTTGTTATCGAATCGATTTAAAGCCAGATCGTCACAGTGGCCGCTCTTCTCTCTGAAACGGTTACATTTATCGTCTCCAAAGCTATGTCGCGTGCTGCGGTATGCGGGCACACTAAAAGCACCATAGTAGAACACAGAAGAAGCTTCTAAGTTGAAGTAATAGCCAGTAAGAAGTAGTACTATTTAAGTTTTAGTTGTCGACTAATCACTTTTTCTCCGGCTTTGGTGGCTTGGACATGACTTAGGACCTTAAGATTTTGCATGAAAGGAAGACTAGCAGCCGCGTTGCTCGGGAGAATGTGAAAAGTGTTCATATGTAGTAAAAACCTGAGAAATCCGTCCGTTTTCGTCATTTGTTATCGAATCGATTTAAAGGCAGATCGTCACATTGGCCGCTCTTCTCTCTGAAACGGTTACATTTATCGCCTGCAAAGCTATGTCGCGTGCTGCCGTATGCGGGCACACTAAAAGCACCATAGTAGAACACAGAAGAAGCTTTTAAGTTGAAGTAATAGCCAATAAGAAGTAGTACAATTCAAGTTTATATTATCGATTATTCACTTTTTAGCCGGCTTTGGTGGCTTGGATAAGACCTAGGACCTTAAGATTTTGCATGAAAGGAGGACTAGCAGCCGCGTTGCACGGGAGAATGTGAAAAGTGTTCATATGGAGTAAAAACCTGAGAAATCCGTCCGTTATCGTCATTTGTTATCGAATCGACTTAAAGCGAGATCGTCACATTGGCCGCTTTTCTCTCTGAGACGGTTACATTTATCGTCTGAAAAGCTATGTCGCGTGCTGCGGTATGCGGGAACACTAAAAGCACCATAGTAGAACACAGAAGAAGTTTCTAAGTTGAAGTAATAGCCAGTAAGAAGTAGTACAATTTAAGTTTTAATTATCGATTATTCACTTTTTAGCCGGCTTTGGTGGCTTGGATAAGACCTAGGACCTTAAGATTTTGCATGAAAGTAGGACTAGCAGCCGCGTTGCACGGGAGAATGTGAAAAGTGTTCATATGTAGTAAAAACCTGAGAAATCCGACCGTTATCGTCATTTGTTATTGAATCGACTTAAAGCCAGATCGTCACATTGGCCGCTTTTCTCTCTGAGACGGTTACATTTATTGTCTGCAAAGATATGTCGCGTGCTGCGGTATGCGGAAACACTAAAAGCACAATAGTAGAATACAGAAGAAGCTTCTAAGTTGAAGTAATAGCCAGTAAGAAGTAGTACAATTCAAGTTTTAGTTATCGATTATTAACTTTTTAGCCGTCTTTGGTGGTTTGAACATGACCTAGGACCTTACGATTCTGCATGAATGGAGGACTAGCAGCCGCGTTGCATGGGAGAATGTGAAAAGTGTTCATATGTAGTAAAAACCTGAGAAATCCGTCCGTTTTCGTCATTTGTTATCGAATCGATTTAAAGCCAGATCGTCACATTGGCCGCTCTTCTCTCTGAAACGGTTACATTTATCGTCTGCAAAGCTATGTCGCGTGCTGCGGTATGCGGGCACACTAAAAGCACCATAGTAGAACACAGAAGAGGCTTCTAAGTTGAAGTAATAGCCAGTAAGAAGTAGTACTATTTATGTTTTAGTTGTCGACTAATCACTTTTATGCCGGCTTTGGTCGCTTGGACATGACTTAGGACCTTAAGAGTTTGCATGAAAGGAAGACTAGCAGCCGGGTTGCACGGGAGAATGTGAAAAGAGTTCATATGTAGTAAAAACCTGAGAAATCCTTCCGTTTTCGTCATTTGTTATCGAATCGATTTAAAGCCAGATCGTCACATTGGCCGCTCTTCTCTCTGAAACGGTTACATTTATCGTCTGCAAAGCTATGTCGCGTGCTGCGGTATGCGGGAACCCTAAAAGCACCATAGTAGAACACAGAAGAGGCTTCTAAGTTGAAGTAATAGCCAGTAAGAAGTAGTACTATTTATGTTTTAGTTGTCGACTAATCACTTTTATGCCGGCTTTGGTCGCTTGGACATGACTTAGGACCTTAAGATTTTGCATGAAAGGAAGACTAGCAGCCGCGTTGCACGGGAGAATGTGAAAAGTGTTCATATGTAGTAAAAACCTGAGAAATCCGTCCGTTTTCGTCTTTTGTTATCGAATCGATTTAAAGCCAGATCGTCACAGTGGCCGCTCTTCTCTCTGAAACGGTTACATTTATCGTCTCCAAAGCTATGTCGCGTGCTGCGGTATGCGGGCACACTAAAAGCACCATAGTAGAACACAGAAGAAGCTTCTAAGTTGAAGTAATAGCCAGTAAGAAGTAGTACTATTTAAGTTTTAGTTGTCGACTAATCACTTTTTCTCCGGCTTTGGTGGCTTGGACATGACTTAGGACCTTAAGATTTTGCATGAAAGGAAGACTAGCAGCCGCGTTGCTCGGGAGAATGTGAAAAGTGTTCATATGTAGTAAAAACCTGAGAAATCCGTCCGTTTTCGTCATTTGTTATCGAATCGATTTAAAGGCAGATCGTCACATTGGCCGCTCTTCTCTCTGAAACGGTTACATTTATCGCCTGCAAAGCTATGTCGCGTGCTGCCGTATGCGGGCACACTAAAAGCACCATAGTAGAACACAGAAGAAGCTTCTAAGTTGAAGTAATAGCCAATAAGAAGTAGTACAATTCAAGTTTATATTATCGATTATTCACTTTTTAGCCGGCTTTGGTGGCTTGGATAAGACCTAGGACCTTAAGATTTTGCATGAAAGGAGGACTAGCAGCCGCGTTGCACGGGAGAATGTGAAAAGTGTTCATATGGAGTAAAAACCTGAGAAATCCGTCCGTTATCGTCATTTGTTATCGAATCGACTTAAAGCGAGATCGTCACATTGGCCGCTTTTCTCTCTGAGACGGTTACATTTATCGTCTGAAAAGCTATGTCGCGTGCTGCGGTATGCGGGAACACTAAAAGCACCATAGTAGAACACAGAAGAAGTTTCTAAGTTGAAGTAATAGCCAGTAAGAAGTAGTACAATTCAATTTTTAATTATCGATTATTCACTTTTTAGCCGGCTTTGGTGGATTGGATAAGACCTAGGACCTTAAGATTTTGCATGAAAGGAAGACTAGCAGCCGCGTTGCACGGGAGAATGTGAAAAGTGTTCATATGAAGTAAAAACCTGATAAATCCGTCCGTTATCGTCATTTGTTATCGAATCGACTTAAAGCCAGATCGTCACATTGGCCGCTTTTCTCTCTGAGACGGTTACATTTATCGTCTGAAAAGCTATGTCGCGTGCTGCGGTATGCGGGAACACTAAAAGCACCATAGTAGAACACAGAAGAAGTTTCTAAGATGAAGTAATAGCCAGTAAGAAGTAGTACAATTCAATTTTTAATTATCGATTATTCACTTTTTAGCCGGCTTTGGTGGCTTGGATAAGACCTAGGACCTTAAGATTTTGCATGAAAGGAAGACTAGCAGCCGCGTTGCACGGGAGAATGTGAAAAGTGTTCATATGTAGTAAAAACCTGAGAAATCCGTCCGTTTTCGTCATTTGTTATCGAATCGATTTAAAGCCAGATCGTCACATTGGCCGCTCTTCTCTCTGAAACGGTTACATTTATCGTCTGCAAAGCTATGTCGCGTGCTGCGGTATGCGGGCACACTAAAAGCACCATAGTAGAACACAGAAGAAGCTTCTAAGTTGAAGTAATAGCCAGTAAGAAGTAGTACAATTCAAGTTTATATTATCGATTATTCACTTTTTAGCCGGCTTTGGTGGCTTGGATAAGACCTAGGACCTTAAGATTTTGCATGAAAGGAGGACTAGCAGCCGCGTTGCACGGGAGAATGTGAAAAGTGTTCATATGGTGTAAAAACCTGAGAAATCCGTCCGTTATCGTCATTTGTTATCGAATCGACTTAAAGCGAGATCGTCACATTGGCCGCTTTTCTCTCTGAGACGGTTACATTTATCGTCTGCAATGCTATGTCGCGTGCTGCGGTATGCGGAGACACAAAAAGCACCATATTAGAACACAGAAGAAACTTCTAAGTTGAAGTAATAGCCAGAAAGAAGTAGTACAATTCAAGTTTTAGCTGTCGATTATTCACTTTTTAGCCGGCTTTGGTGGCTTGGACATGACCTAGGACCTTAAGATTTTGCATGAAAGGAGGACTAGCAGCCGCGTTGCACAGGAGAATGTGAAAAGTGTTCATATGTAGTAAAAACCTGGGAAATCCGTCCGGATTCGTATTTGTTATCGTATCCACTTAAAGCCAGATCGTCACATTGGCCGCTTTTCTCTCTGAGACGGTTACATTTATCGTCTGCAAAGCTATGTCGCATGCTGCGGTATGAGGAAACACTAAAAGCATAATAGTAGAATACAGAAGAAGCTTCTAAGTTGAAGCAATAGCCAGTAAGAAGAAGTACAATTCAAGTTTTAGTTATCGATTATTCACCTTTTAGCCGGCTTTGGTGGCTTGGACATGACCTAGGACCTTAAGATTTTGCATGAAAGGAGGACTAGCAGCCGCGTTGCACGGGAGAATGTGAAAAGTGTTCATATGTAGTAAAAACCTGAGAAATCCGTCCGTTTTCGTCATTTGTTATCGAATCGACTTAAAGCCAGATCGTCACATTGACCGCTTTTCTCTCTGAGACGGTTACATTTATCGTCAGCAAAGCTATGTCGCGTGCTGCGGTCTGCGGAGACACTAAAAGCACCATATTAGAACACAGAAGAAGCCTCTAAATTGAAGTAATAACCAGTAAGAAGTAGTACTATTTAAGTTTTAGTTGTCGACTAATCACTTTTTCTCCGGCTTTGGTGGCTTGGACATGACTTAGGACCTTAAGATTTTGCATGAAAGGAAGACTAGCAGCCGCGTTGCTCGGGAGAATGTGAAAAGTGTTCATATGTAGTAAAAACCTGAGAAATCCGTCCGTTTTCGTCATTTGTTATCGAATCGATTTAAAGGCAGATCGTCACATTGGCCGCTCTTCTCTCTGAAACGGTTACATTTATCGCCTGCAAAGCTATGTCGCGTGCTGCGGTATGCGGGGACACTAAAAGCACCATAGTAGAACACAGAAGAAGCTTCTAAGTTGAAGTAATAGCCAATAAGAAGTAGTACAATTCAAGTTTATATTATCGATTATTCACTTTTTAGCCGGCTTTGGTGGCTTGGATAAGACCTAGGACCTTAAGATTTTGCATGAAAGGAGGACTAGCAGCCGCGTTGCACGGGAGAATGTGAAAAGTGTTCATATGGAGTAAAAACCTGAGAAATCCGTCCGTTATCGTCATTTGTTATCGAATCGACTTAAAGCGAGATCGTCACATTGGCCGCTTTTCTCTCTGAGACGGTTACATTTATCGTCTGAAAAGCTATGTCGCGTGCTGCGGTATGCGGGAACACTAAAAGCACCATAGTAGAACACAGAAGAAGTTTCTAAGATGAAGTAATAGCCAGTAAGAAGTAGTACAATTCAATTTTTAATTATCGATTATTCACTTTTTAGCCGGCTTTGGTGGCTTGGATAAGACCTAGGACCTTAAGATTTTGCATGAAAGGAAGACTAGCAGCCGCGTTGCACGGGAGAATGTGAAAAGTGTTCATATGAAGTAAAAACCTGATAAATCCGTCCGTTATCGTCATTTGTTATCGAATCGACTTAAAGCGAGATCGTCACATTGGCCGCTTTTCTCTCTGAGACGGTTACATTTATCGTCTGAAAAGCTATGTCGCGTGCTGCGGTATGCGGGCACACTAAAAGCACCATAGTAGAACACAGAAGAAGCTTCTAAGTTGAAGTAATAGCCAGTAAGAAGTAGTACAATTCAAGTTTATATTATCGATTATTCACTTTTTAGCCGGCTTTGGTGGCATGGATAAGACCTAGGACCTTAAGATTTTGCATGAAAGGAGGACTAGCAGCCGCGTTGCACGGGAGAATGTGAAAAGTGTTCATATGGTGTAAAAACCTGAGAAATCCGTCCGTTATCGTCATTTGTTATCGAATCGACTTAAAGCGAGATCGTCACATTGGCCGCTTTTCTCTCTGAGACGGTTACATTTATCGTCTGCAATGCTATGTCGCGTGCTGCGGTATGCGGAGACACAAAAAGCACCATATTAGAACACAGAAGAAACTTCTAAGTTGAAGTAATAGCCAGTAAGAAGTAGTACAATTCAAGTTTTAGCTGTCGATTATTCACTTTTTAGCCGGCTTTGGTGGCTTGGACATGACCTAGGACCTTAAGATTTTGCATGAAAGGAGGACTAGCAGCCGCGTTGCACAGGAGAATGTGAAAAGTGTTCATATGTAGTAAAAACCTGGGAAATCCGTCCGGATTCGTATTTGTTATCGTATCCACTTAAAGCCAGATCGTCACATTGGCCGCTTTTCTCTCTGAGACGGTTACATTTATCGTCTGCAAAGCTATGTCGCATGCTGCGGTATGAGGAAACACTAAAAGCATAATAGTAGAATACAGAAGAAGCTTCTAAGTTGAAGCAATAGCCAGTAAGAAGAAGTACAATTCAAGTTTTAGTTATCGATTATTCACCTTTTAGCCGGCTTTGGTGGCTTGGACATGACCTAGGACCTTAAGATTTTGCATGAAAGGAGGACTAGCAGCCGCGTTGCACGGGAGAATGTGAAAAGTGTTCATATGTAGTAAAAACCTGAGAAATCCGTCCGTTTTCGTCATTTGTTATCGAATCGACTTAAAGCCAGATCGTCACATTGGCCGCTCTTCTCTCTGAAACGGTTACATTTATCGCCTGCAAAGCTATGTCGCGTGCTGCGGTATGCGGGCACACTAAAAGCACCATAGTAGAACACAGAAGAAGCTTCTAAGTTGAAGTAATAGCCAATAAGAAGTAGTACAATTCAAGTTTATATTATCGATTATTCACTTTTTAGCCGGCTTTGGTGGCTTGGATAAGACCTAGGACCTTAAGATTTTGCATGAAAGGAAGACTAGCAGCCGCGTTGCTCGGGAGAATGTGAAAAGTGTTCATATGTAGTAAAAACCTGAGAAATCCGTCCGTTTTCGTCATTTGTTATCGAATCGATTTAAATGCAGATCGTCACATTGGCCGCTCTTCTCTCTGAAACGGTTACATTTATCGCCTGCAAAGCTATGTCGCGTGCTGTGGTATGCGGGCACACTAAAAGCACCATAGTAGAACACAGAAGAAGCTTCTAAGTTGAAGTAATAGCCAATAAGAAGTAGTACAATTCAAGTTTATATTATCGATTATTCACTTTTTAGCCGGCTTTGGTGGCTTGGATAAGACCTAGGACCTTAAGATTTTGCATGAAAGGAGGACTAGCAGCCGCGTTGCACGGGAGAATGTGAAAAGTGTTCATATGGAGTAAAAACCTGAGAAATCCGTCCGTTATCGTCATTTGTTATCGAATCGACTTAAAGCGAGATCGTCACATTGGCCGCTTTTCTCTCTGAGACGGTTACATTTATCGTCTGAAAAGCTATGTCGCGTGCTGCGGTATGCGGGAACACTAAAAGCACCATAGTAGAACACAGAAGAAGTTTCTAAGTTGAAGTAATAGCCAGTAAGAAGTAGTACAATTCAATTTTTAATTATCGATTATTCACTTTTTAGCCGGCTTTGGTGGCTTGGATAAGACCTAGGACCTTAAGATTTTGCATGAAAGGAAGACTAGCAGCCGCGTTGCACGGGAGAATGTGAAAAGTGTTCATATGAAGTAATAACCTGATAAATCCGTCCGTTATCGTCATTTGTTATCGAATCGACTCAAAGCGAGATCGTCACATTGGCCGCTTTTCTCTCTGAGACGGTTACATTTATCGTCTGAAAAGCTATGTCGCGTGCTGCGGTATGCGGGCACACTAAAAGCACCATAGTAGAACACAGAAGAAGCTTCTAAGTTGAAGTAATAGCCAGTAAGAAGTAGTACAATTCAAGTTTATATTATCGATTATTCACTTTTTAGCCGGCTTTGGTGGCTTGGATAAGACCTAGGACCTTAAGATTTTGCATGAAAGGAGGACTAGCAGCCGCGTTGCACGGGAGAATGTGAAAAGTGTTCATATGGTGTAAAAACCTGAGAAATCCGTCCGTTATCGTCATTTGTTATCGAATCGACTTAAAGCGAGATCGTCACATTGGCCGCTTTTCTCTCTGAGACGGTTACATTTATCGTCTGCAATGCTATGTCGCGTGCTGCGGTATGCGGAGACACAAAAAGCACCATATTAGAACACAGAAGAAACTTCTAAGTTGAAGTAATAGCCAGTAAGAAGTAGTACAATTCAAGTTTTAGCTGTCGATTATTCACTTTTTAGCCGGCTTTAGTGGCTTGGACATGACCTAGGACCTTAAGATTTTGCATGAAAGGAGGACTAGCAGCCGCGTTGCACAGGAGAATGTGAAAAGTGTTCATATGTAGTAAAAAGCTGGGAAATCCGTCCGGATTCGTATTTGTTATCGTATCCACTTAAAGCCAGATCGTCACATTGGCCGCTTTTCTCTCTGAGACGGTTACATTTATCGTCTGCAAAGCTATGTCGCATGCTGCGGTATGAGGAAACACTAAAAGCATAATAGTAGAATACAGAAGAAGCTTCTAAGTTGAAGCAATAGCCAGTAAGAAGAAGTAGAATTTAAGTTTTAGATATCGATTATTCACCTTTTAGCCGGCTTTGGTGGCTTGGACATGACCTAGGACCTTAAGATTTTGCATGAAAGGAGGACTAGCAGCCGCGTTGCACGGGAGAATGTGAAAAGTGTTCATATGTAGTAAAAACCTGAGAAATCCGTCCGTTTTCGTCATTTGTTATCGAATCGACTTAAAGCCAGATCGTCACATTGACCGCTTTTCTCCCTGAGACGGTTACATTTATCGTCTGCAAAGCTATGTCGCGTGCTGCGGTATGTGGAGACACTAAAAGCACCATATTAGAACACAGAAGGATCTTCTAAGTTGAAGTAATAGCCAGTAAGAAGTTGTACAATTCAAGTTTATATTATCGATTATTCACTTTTTAGCCGGCTTTGGTGGCTTGGATAAGACCTAGGACCTTAAGATTTTGCATGAAAGGAGGACTAGCAGCCGCGTTGCACGGGAGAATGTAAAAAGTGTTCATATGGTGTAAAAACCTGAGAAATCTGTCCGTTATCGTCATTTGTTATCGAATCGACTTAAAGCGAGATCGTCACATTGGCCGCTTTTCTCTCTGAGACGGTTACATTTATCGTCTGCAATGCTATGTCGCGTGCTGCGGTATGCGGAGACACAAAAAGCACCATATTAGAACACAGAAGAAACTTCTAAGTTGAAGTAATAGCCAGTAAGAAGTAGTACAATTCAAGTTTTAGTTGTCGATTATTCACTTTTTAGCCGGCTTTGGTGGCTTGGACATGAGGTGGAACCTTAAGATTTTGCATGAAAGGAGGACTAGCAGCCGCGTTGCACGGGAGAATGTGAAAAGTGTTCATATGAAGTAAAAACCTGATAAATCCGTCCGTTATCGTCATTTGTTATCGAATCGACTTAAAGCCAGATCGTCACATTGGCCGCTTTTCTCTCTGAGACGGTTACATTTATCGTCTGCAAAGCTATGTCGCATGCTGCGGTATGAGGAAACACTAAAAGCATAATAGTAGAATACAGAAGAAGCTTCTAAGTTGAAGCAATAGCCAGTAAGAAGAAGTACAATTCAAGTTTTAGTTATCGATTATTCACTTTTTAGCCGGCTTTGGTGGCTTGGACATGACCTAGGACCTTAAGATTTTGCATGAAAGGAGGACTAGCAGCCGCATTGCACGCGAGAATGTGAAAAGTGTTCATATGTAGTAAAAACCTGAGAAATCCGTCCGTTTTCGTCATTTGTTATCGAATCGATTTAAAGCCAGATCGTCACATTGGCCGCTTTTCTCTCTGAGACGGTTACATTTATCGTCAGCAAAGCTATGTCGCGTGCTGCGGTATGCGGAGACACTAGAAGCACCATATTAGAACACAGAAGAAGCTTCTAAATTGAAGTAATAGCCAGTAAGAAGTAGTACAATTCAAGTTTTAATTATCGATTATTCACTTTTTAGCCGGCTTTGGTGGCTTGGATAAGACCTAGGACCTTAAGATTTTGCATGAAAGGAGGACTAGCAGCCGCGTTGCACGGGAGAATGTGAAAAGTGTTCATATGAAGTAAAAACCTGAGAAATCCGTCCGTTATCGTCATTTGTTATCGAATCGACTTAAAGCCAGATCGTCACATTGGCCGCTTTTCTCTCTGAGACGGTTACATTTATCGCCTGCAAAGCTATGTCGCGTGCTGCGGTATGCGGAGACACTAAAAGCACCATATTAGAACACAGAAGAAGCTTCTAAATTGAAGTAATAGCCAGTAAGAAGTAGTACTATTTAAGTTTTAATTGTCGACTAATCACTTTTTCTCCGGCTTTGGTGGCTTGGACATGACTTAGGACCTTAAGATTTTGCATGAAAGGAAGACTAGCAGCCGCGTTGCACGGGAGAATGTGAAAAGTGTTCATATGTAGTAAAAACCTGAGAAATCCGTCCGTTTTCGTCATTTGTTATCGAATCGATTTAAAGCCAGATCGTCACATTGGCCGCTCTTCTCTCTGAAACGGTTACATTTATCGTCTGCAAAGCTATGTCGCGTGCTGCGGGATGCGGGAACACTAAAAGCACCATAGTAGAACACAGAAGAAGCTTCTAAGTTGAAGTAATAGCCAGTAAGAAGTAGTACTATTTATGTTTTAGTTGTCGACTAATCACTTTTATGCCGGCTTTTGTCGCTTGGACACGACTTAGGACCTTAAGATTTTGCATGAAAGGAAGACTAGCAGCCGCGTTGCACGGGAGAATGTGAAAAGTGTTCATATGTAGTAAAAACCTGAGAAATCCGTCCGTTTTCGTCATTTGTTATCGAATCGATTTAAAGCCTGATCGTTACATTGGCCGCTCTTCTCTCTGAAACGGTTACATTTATCGTCTCCAAAGCTATGTCGCGTGCTGCGGTATGCGGGCACACTAAAAGCACCCTAGTAGAACACAGAAGAAGCTTCTAAGTTGAAGTAATAGCCAGTAAGAAGTAGTACAATTCAAGTTTATATTATCGATTATTCACTTTTTAGCCGGCTTTGGTGTCTTGGATAAGACCTAGGACCTTAAGATTTTGCATGAAAGGAGGACTAGCAGCCGCGTTGCACGGGAGAATGTGAAAAGTGTTCATATGGTGTAAAAACCTGATAAATCCGTCCGTTATCGTCATTTGTTATCGAATCGACTTAAAGCGAGATCGTCACATTGGCCGCTTTTCTCTCTGAGACGGTTACATTTATCGTCTGCAAAGCTATGTCGCGTGCTGCGGTATGCGGAAACACTAGAAGCACAATAGTAGAATACAGAAGAAGCTTCTAAGTTGAAGTAATAGCCAGTAAGAAGTAGTACAATTCAAGTTTTAGTTATCGATTATTAACTTTTTAGCCGTCTTTGGTGGTTTGAACATGACCTAGGACCTTAAGATTCTGCATGAAAGGAGGACTAGCAGCCGCGTTGCATGGGAGAATGTGAAAAGTGTTCATATGTAGTAAAAACCTGAGTAATCCGTCTGTTTTCGTCATTTGTTATCGAATCGATTTAAAGCCAGATCGTCACATTGGCCGCTCTTCTCTCTGAAACGGTTACATTTATCGCCTGCAAAGCTATGTCGCGTGCTGCGGTATGCGGGCACACTAAAAGCACCATAGTAGAACACAGAAGAAGCTTCTAAGTTGAAATAATAGCCAGTAAGAAGTAGTACAATTCAAGTTTATATTATCGATTATTCACTTTTTAGCCGGCTTTGGTGGCTTGGATAAGACCTAGGACCTTAAGATTTTGCATGAAAGGAGGACTAGCAGCCGCGTTGCACGGGAGAATGTGAAAAGTGTTCATATGTAGTAAAAACCTGAGAAATCCGTCCGTTATCGTCATTTGTTATTGAATCGACTTAAAGACAGATCGTCACATTGGCCGCTTTTCTCTCTGAGACGGTTACATTTATTGTCTGCAAAGCTATGTCGCGTGCTGCGGTATGCGGAAACACTAAAAGCACAATAGTAGAATACAGAAGAAGCTTCTAAGTTGAAGTAATAGCCAGTAAGAAGTAGTACAATTCAAGTTTTAGTTATCGATTATTAACTTTTTAGCCGTCTTTGGTGGTTTGAACATGACCTAGGACCTTAAGATTCTGCATGAATGGAGGATTAGCAGCCGCGTTGCATGGGAGAATGTGAAAAGTGTTCATATGTAGTAAAAACCTGAGAAATCCGTCCGTTTCCGTCATTTGTTATCGAATCGATTTAAAGCCAGATCGTCACATTGGCCGCTCTTCTCTCTGAAACGGTTACATTTATTGTCTGCAAAGCTATGTCGCGTGCTGCGGTATGCGGAAACACTAAAAGCACAATAGTAGAATACAGAAGAAGCTTTTAAGTTGAAGTAACAGCCAGTAAGAAGTAGTACTATTTATGTTTTAGTTGTCGACTAATCACTTTTATGCCGGCTTTGGTCGCTTGGACATGACTTAGGACCTTAAGATTCTGCATGAATGGAGGATTAGCAGCCGCGTTGCATGGGAGAATGTGAAAAGTGTTCATATGTAGTAAAAACCTGAGAAATCCGTCCGTTATCGTCATTTGTTATTGAATCGACTTAAAGCCAGATCGTCACATTGGGCGCTTTTCTCTCTGAGACGGTTACATTTATTGTCTGCAAAGCTATGTCGCGTGCTGCGGTATGCGGAAACACTAAAAGCACAATAGTAGAATACAGAAGAAGCTTCTAAGTTGAAGTAATAGCCAGTAAGAAGTAGTACAATTCAAGTTTTAGTTATCGATTATTAACTTTTTAGCCGTCTTTGGTGGTTTGAACATGACCTAGGACCTTAAGATTCTGCATGAATGGAGGATTAGCAGCCGCGTTGCATGGGAGAATGTGAAAAGTGTTCATATGTAGTAAAAACCTGAGAAATCCGTCCGTTTCCGTCATTTGTTATCGAATCGATTTAAAGCCAGATCGTCACATTGGCCGCTCTTCTCTCTGATACGGTTACATTTATCGTCTCCAAAGCTATGTCGCGTGCTGCGGTATGCGGGCACACTAAAAGCACCATAGTAGAACACAGAAGAAGCTTCTAAGTTGAAGTAATAGCCAGTAAGAAGTAGTACAATTCAAGTTTATATTATCGATTATTCACTTTTTAGCCGGCTTTGGTGGCTTGGATAAGACCTAGGACCTTAAGATTTTGCATGAAAGGAGGACTAGCAGCCGCGTTGCACGGGAGAATGTGAAAAGTGTTCATATGGTGTAAAACCTGAGAAATCCGTCCGTTATCGTCATTTGTTATCGAATCGACTTAAAGCGAGATCGTCACATTGGCCGCTTTTCTCTCTGAGACGGTTACATTTATCGTCTGAAAAGCTATGTCGCGTGCTGCGGTATGCGGGAACACTAAAGGCACCATAGTAGAACACAGAAGAAGTTTCTAAGTTGAAGTAATAGCCAGTAAGAAGTAGTACAATTCAAGTTTTAATTATCGATTATTCACTTTTTAGCCGGCTTTGGTGGCTTGGATAAGACCTAGGACCTTAAGATTTTGCATGAAAGGAAGACTAGCAGCCGCGTTGCACGGGAGAATGTGAAAAGTGTTCATATGAAGTAAAAACCTGAGAAATCCGTCCGTTATCGTCATTTGTTATCGAATCGACTTAAAGCCAGATCGTCACATTGGCCGCTTTTCTCTCTGAGACAGTTACATTTATCGCCTGCAAAGCTATGTCGCGTGCTGCGGTATGCGGAGACACTAAAAGCACCATATTAGAACACAGAAGAAGCTTCTAATTTGAAGTAATAGCCAGTAAGAAGTAGTACTATTTATGTTTTAGTTGTCGACTAATCACTTTTATGCCGGCTTTGGTCGCTTGGACTTGACTTAGGACCTTAAGATTTTGCATGAAAGGGGGACTAGCAGCCGCGTTGCACGGGAGAATGTGAAAAGTGTTCATATGTAGTAAAAACCTGAGAAATCCGTCCGTTTTCGTCATTTGTTATCGAATCGATTTAAAGCCAGATCGTCACATTGGCCGCTCTTCTCTCTGAAACGGTTACATTTATCGTCTGCAAAGCTATGTCGCGTGCTGCGGTATGCGGGCACACTAAAATCACCATAGTAGAACACAGAAGAAGCTTCTAAGTTGAAGTAATAGCCAGTAAGAAGTAGTACAATTCAAGTTTATATTATCGATTACTCACTTTTTTAGCCGGCTTTGGTGGCTTGGATAAGACCTAGGACCTTAAGATTTTGCATGAAAGGAGGACTAGCAGCCGCGTTGCACGGGAGAATGTGAAAAGTGTTCATATGGTGTAAAAACCTGAGAAATCAGTCCGTTATCGTCATTTGTTATCGAATCGACTTAAAGCGAGATCGTCACATTGGCCGCTTTTCTCTCTGAGACGGTTACATTTATCGTCTGCAATGCTATGTCGCGTGCTGCGGTATGCGGAGACACAAAAAGCACCATATTAGAAAACAGAAGAAACTTCTAAGTTGAAGTAATAGCCAGTAAGAAGTAGTACAATTCAAGTTTTAGTTGTCGATTATTCACTTTTTAGCCGGCTTTGGTGGCTTGGACATGACCTAGGACCTTAAGAATTTGCATGAAAGGAGGACTAGCAGCCGCGTTGCACGGGAGAATGTGAAAAGTGTTCATATGTAGTAAAAACCTGGGAAATCCGTCCGGTTTCGTATTTGTTATCGAATCCACTTAAAGCTAGATCGTCACATTGGGCGCTTTTCTCTCTGAGACGGTTACATTTATTGTCTGCAAAGCTATGTCGCGTGCTGCGGTATGCGGAAACACTAAAAGCACAATAGTAGAATACAGAAGAAGCTTCTAAGTTGAAGTAATAGCCAGTAAGAAGTAGTACAATTCAAGTTTTAGTTATCGATTATTAACTTTTTAGCCGTCTTTGGTGGTTTGAACATGACCTAGGACCTTAAGATTCTGCATGAAAGGAGGACTAGCAGCCGCGTTGCATGGGAGGATGTGAAAAGTGTTCATATGTAGTAAAAACCTGAGAAATCCGTCCGTTTTCGTCATTTGTTATCGAATCGACTTAAAGCCAGATCGTCACATTGGCCGCTTTTCTCTCTGAGACGGTTACATTTATCGTCTGCAAAGCTATGTCGCGTGCTGCGGTATGCGGGCACACTAAAATCACCATAGTAGAACACAGAAGAAGCTTCTAAGTTGAAGTAATAGCCAGTAAGAAGTAGTACAATTCAAGTTTATATTATCGATTATTCACTTTTTTAGCCGGCTTTGGTGGCTTGGATAAGACCTAGGACCTTAAGATTTTGCATGAAAGGAGGACTAGCAGCCGCGTTGCACGGGAGAATGTGAAAAGTGTTCATATGGTGTAAAAACCTGAGAAATCCGTCCGTTATCGTCATTTGTTATCGAATCGACTTAAAGCGAGATCGTCACATTGGCCGCTTTTCTCTCTGAGACGGTTACATTTATCGTCTGCAATGCTATGTCGCGTGCTGCGGTATGCGGAGACACAAAAAGCACCATATTAGAACACAGAAGAAACTTCTAAGTTGAAGTAATAGCCAGTAAGAAGTAGTACAATTCAAGTTTTAGTTGTCGATTATTCACTTTTTAGCCGGCTTTGGTGGCTTGGACATGACCTAGGACCTTAAGATTTTGCATGAAAGGAGGACTAGCAGCCGCGTTGCACGGGAGAATGTGAAAAGTGTTCATATGTAGTAAAAACCTGGGAAATCCGTCCGGTTTCGTATTTGTTATCGAATCCACTTAAAGCCAGATCGTCACATTGGCCGCTTTTCTCTCTGAGACGGTTACATTTATCGTCTGCAAAGCTATGTCGCGTGCTGCCGTAAACGGAGACACTAAAAGCACCATAGTAGAACACAGAAGAAGCTTCTAAGTTGAAGCAATAGCCAGTAAGAAGTAGTTCAATTCAAGTTTTAATTATAGATTATTCACTTTTTAGCCGGCTTTGGTGGCTTGGATAAGACCTAGGACCTTAAGATTTTGCATGAAAGGTGGACTAGCAGCCGCGTTGCACGGGAGTATGTGAAAATTGTTCATATGGAGTAAAAACCTGAGAAATCCGTCCGTTATCTTCATTTGTTATTGAATCGACTTAAAGCCAGACCGTCACATTGGCCGCTTTTCTCTCTGAGACGGTAACATTTATTGTCTGCAAAGCTATGTCGCGTGCTGCGGTATGCGGAAACACTAGAAGCACAATAGTAGAATACAGAAGAAGCTTCTAAGTTGAAGTAATAGCCAGTAAGAAGTAGTACAATTCAAGTTTTAGTTATCGATTATTAACTTTTTAGCCGTCTTTGGTGGTTTGAACATGACCTAGGACATTAAGATTCTGCATGAAAGGAGGACTAGCAGCCGCGTTGCATGGGAGAATGTGAAAAGTGTTCATATGTAGTAAAAACCTGAGAAATCCGTCCGTTTTCGTCATTTGTTATCGAAACGACTTAAAGCCAGATCGTCACATTGGCCGCTTTTCTCTCTGAGACAGTTACATTTATCGTCTGCAATGCTATGTCGCGTGCTGCGGTCTGCGGAGACACTAAAAGCACCGTATTAGAACACAGAAGAAGCTTCTAAATTGAAGTAATAGCCAGTAAGAAGTAGTACTATTTAAGTTTTAGTTGTCGATTAACCACTATTTAGCCGGCTTTGGTGGATTCGACATGACTTAGTACCTTAAGAGTTTGCATGAAAGGAAGACTAGCAGCCGCGTTGCTCGGGAGAATGTGAAAAGAGTTCATATGTAGTAAAAACCTGAGAAATCCTTCCGTTTTCGTCATTTGTTATCGAATCGATTTAAAGCCAGATCGTCAAATTGGCCGCTCTTCTCTCTGAAACGGTTACATTTATCGTCTGCAAAGCTATGTCGCGTGCTGCGGTATGCGGAAACACTAAAAGCACCATAGTAGAACACAGAAGAAGCTTCTAAGTTGAAGTAATAGCCAGTAAGAAGTAGTACAATTCAAGTTTTAGTTATCAATTATTCACTTTTTAGCCGGCTTTGGTGGCTTGGATAAGACCTAGGACCTTAAGATTTTGCATGAAAGGAGGACTAGCAGCCGCGTTGCACGGGAGAATGTGAAAAGTGTTCATATGGAGTAAAAACCTGAGAAATCCGTCCGTTATCGTCATTTGTTATCGAATCGACTTAAAGCCAGATCGCCACATTGGCCGCTTTTCTCTCTGAGACGATTACATTTATCGTCTGCAAAGCTATGGCGCGTGCTGCGGTATGCGGAATACTAAAAGCACCATATTAGAACACAGAAGAAACTTCTAAGTTGAAGTAATAGCCAGTAAGAAGTAGTACAATTCAAGTTTTAGTTATCGATTATTCACCTTTTAGCCGGCTTTGGTGGCTTGGACATGACCTAGGACCTTAAGATTTTGCATGAAAGGAGGACTAGCAGCCGCGTTGCATGGGAGAATGTGAAAAGTGTTCATATGTAGTAAAAACCTGAGAAATCAGTCCGTCTTCGTCATTTGTTATCGAATCGACTTAAAGCCAGATCGTCACATTGGCCGCTTTTTTCTCTGAGACGGTTACATTTATCGTCTGCAAAGCTATGTCGCGTGCTGCCGTATGTGGGGACACTAAAAGCACCATAGTAGAACACAGAAGGAGCTTATAAGTTGAAGTAATAGCCAGTAAGACGTAGTACAATTCAAGTTTTAGTTGTCGATTATTCACTTTTTAGCCGGCTTTGGTGGCTTGGACATGTCCTAGGACCTTACGATTTTGCATGAAAGGAGGACTAGCAGCCGCGTTGCACGGGAGAATGTGAAAAGTGTTCATATGTCGTAAAAACCTGAGAAATCTGTCTATTTTCGTCATTTGTTATCGAATCGACTTAAAGCCAGATCGTCACATTGGCCGCTTTTCTCTCTGAGACGGTTACATTTATCGTCTGCAAAGCTATGTCGCGTGCTGCGGTATGTGGAGACACTAAAAGCACCATAGTAGAACACAGAAGAAACTTCTAAGTTGAAGTAATAGCCAGTAAGAAGTAGTACAATTCAAGTTTTAGTTGTCGATTATTCACTTTTTAGCCGGCTTTGGTGGCTTGGAAGTGACCTAGGACCTTAAGATTTTGCATGAAAGGAGGACTAGCAGCCGCGTTGCACGGGAGAATGTGAAAAGTGTTCATATGGTGTAAAAACCTGAGAAATCAGTCCGTTTTCTTCATTTGTTATCGAATCGACTTAAAGCCAGATCGTTATATTGGCCGCTTTTCTCTCTGAGACGGTTACATTTATCGTTTGCAAAGCTATGTCGCGTGCTGCGGTATGCGGAACACTAAAAGCACCATAGTAGAACACAGAAGAAGCTTCTAAGTTGAAGTAATAGCCAGTAAGAAGTAGTACAATTCAAGTTTTAATTATCGATTATTCACTTTTTAGCCGGCTTTGGTGGCTTGGATAAGACCTAGGACCTTAAGATTTTGCATGAAAGGAGGACTAGCAGCCGCGTTGCGCGGGAGAATGTGAAAAGTGTTCATATGGAGTAAAAACCTGAGAAATCCGTCCGTTATCGTCATT
This sequence comes from Schistocerca gregaria, assembly GCF_023897955.1. NCBI lineage: Eukaryota > Metazoa > Arthropoda > Insecta > Orthoptera > Acrididae > Schistocerca > Schistocerca gregaria. The sequence continues at coordinate 1,095,828 of NW_026061759.1, forward strand.
TGTTATCGAATCGACTTAAAGCCAGATCGTCACATTGGCCGCTTTTCTCTCTGAGACGGTTACATTTATCGTCTGCAAAGCTATGTCGCGTGCTGCGGTATGTGGCGACACTAAAAGCACCATAGTAGAACTCAGAAGGAGCTTCTAAGTTGAAGTAATAGCCAGTAAGAAGTAGTACAATTCAAGTTTTAGTTGTCGATTATTCACTTTTTAGCCGGCTTTGGTGGCTTGGACATGACCTAGGACCTTAAGATTTTGCATGAAAGGAGGACCAGCACCGCGTTGCACGGGAGAATGTGAAAAGTGTTCATATGTAGTAAAAACCTGAGAAATCTGTCCATTTTCGTCATTTGTTATTGAATCGACTTGAAGCCAGATCGTCACATTGGCCGCTTTTCTCTCTGAGACGGTTACATTTATCGTCTGCAAATCTATGTCGCGTGCTGCGGTATGTGGAGACACTAAAAGCACCATAGTAGAACACAGAAGAAGCTTCTAAGTTGAAGTAATAGCCAGTAAGAAGTAGTACAATTCAAGGTTTAGTTGTCGATTATTCACTTTTTAGCCGGCTTTGGTGGCTTGGACGTGACCTAGGACCTTAAGATTTTGCATGAAAGGAGGACTAGCAGCCGCGTTGCACGCGAGAATGTGAAAAGTGTTCATATGTAGTGAAAACCTGAGAAATCCGTCCGTTTTCGTCATTTGTTATCGAATCGACTTAAAGCCAGATCGTTATATTGGCCGCTTTTCTCTCTGAGACGGTTACATTTATCGTCTGCAAAGCTATGTCGCGTGCTGCGGTATGCGGAACACTAAAAGCACCATAGTAGAACACAGAAGAAGCTTCTAAGTTGAAGTAATAGCCAGTAAGAAGTAGTACAATTCAAGTTTTAGTTATTGATTATTCACTTTTTAGCCGGATTTGGTGGCTTGGACATGAGGTGGAACCTTAAGATTTTGCATGATAGGAGGACTAGCAGCCGCGTTGCACGGGAGAATGTGAAAAGTGTTCATATGTAGTAAAAACCTGAGAAACCCGGCCGTTTTCGTCATTTGTTATCGAATCGATTTATAGCCAGATCGTCACATTGGCCGTTCTTCTCTCTGAAACGGTTACATTTATCGTCTGCAAAGCTATGTCGCGTGCTGCGGTATGCGGGAACACTAAAAGCACCATAGTGGAACACAGAAGAAGCTTCTAAGTTGAAGTAATAGCCGGTAAGAAGTAGTACAATTCAAGTTTTAATTATCGATTATTCACATTTTTGCCGGCTTTGGTGGCTTGAATAAGACCTAGGACCTTAAGATTTTGCATGAAAGGAGGACTAGCAGCCGCGTTGCGCGGGAGAATGTGGAAAGTGTTCATATGGAGTAAAAACCTGAGAAATCCGTCCGTTATCGTCATTTGTTATCGAATCGACTTAAAGCCAGATCGTCACATTGGCCGCTTTTCTCTCTGAGACGGTTACATTTATCGTCTAAAAAGCTATGTCGCGTGCTGCCGTATACGGAGACACTTAAAGCACCATATTAGAACACAGAAGAAACTTCTAAGTTGAAGTAATAGCCAGTAAGAAGTAGTACAATTCAAGTTTTAGTTATCGATTATTCACCTTTTAGCCGGCTTTGGTGGCTTGGACATGACCTAGGACCTTTAGATTTTGCATGAAAGGAGGATTAGCAGCCGCGTTGCACGGGAGAATGTGAAAAGTGTTCATATGTAGTAAAAACCTGAGAAACCCGGCCGTTTTCGTCATTTGTTATCGAATCGATTTAAAACCAGATCGTCACATTGCCCGCTCTTCTCTCTGAAACGGTTACATTTATCGTCTGCAAAGCTATGTCGCGTGCTGCGGTATGCGGGAACACTAAAAGCACCATAGTAGAACACAGAAGAAGCTTCTAAGTTGAAGTAATAGCCAGTAAGAAGTAGTACAATTCAAGTTTTAATTATCGATTATTCACTTTTTAGCCGGCTTTGGTGGCTTGGATAAGACCTAGGACCTTAAGATTTTGCATGAAAAGGAGGACTAGCAGCCGCGTTGCGCGGGAGAATGTGAAAAGTGTTCATATGTAGTAAAAACCTGAGAAATCCGTCCGTTATCGTCATTTGTTATCGAATCGACTTAAAGCCAGATCGTCACATTGGCCGCTTTTCTCTCTGAGACTGTTACATTTATCGTCTGCAATGCTATGTCGCGTGCTGCGGTATGCGGAGACACTAAAAGCACCATATTAGAACACAGAAGAAACTTCTAAGTTGAAGTAATAGCCAGTAAGAAGTAGTACAATTACAGTTTTAGTTATCGATTATTCACCTTTTAGCCGGCTTTGGTGGCTTGGACATGACCTAGGACCTTTAGATTTTGCATGAATGGAGGATTAGCAGCCGCGTTGCATGGGAGAATGTGAAAAGTGTTCATATGTAGTAAAAACCTGAGAAATCTGACCATTTTCGTCATTTGTTATCGAATCGACTTAAAACCAGATCGTCACATTGGCCGCTTTTCTCTCTGAGACGGTTACATTTATCGTCTGCAAAGCTATGTCGCGTGGTGCGGTATGTGGCGACACTAAAAGCACCATAGTAGAACACAGAAGGAGCTTCTAAGTTGAAGTAATAGCCAGTAAGAAGTAGTACAATTCAAGTTTTAGTTGTCGATTATTCACTTTTTAGCCGGCTTTGGTGGCTTGGACATGACCTAGGACCTTACGATTTTGCATGAAAGGAGGACCAGCAGCCGCGTTGCACGGGAGAATGTGAAAAGTGTTCATATGTAGTAAAAACCTGAGAAATCTGTCCATTTTCGTCATTTGTTATTGATTCGACTTAAAGGCAGATCGTCACATTGGCCGCTTTTCTCTCTGAGACGGTTACATTTATCGTCTGCAAAGCTATGGCACTTGCTGCGGTATGTGGAGACACTAAAAGCACCGTAGTAGAACACAGAAGAAGCTTCTAAGTTGAAGTAATAGCCAGTAAGAAGTAGTACAATTCAAGTTGTAGTTGTCGATTATTCACTTTTTAGCCGGCTTTGGTGGCTTTGACATGACCTAGGACCTTAAGATTTTGCATGAAAGGAGGACTAGCAGCCGCGTTGCACGGGAGAATGTGAAAAGTGTTCATATGGAGTAAAAACCTGAGAAATCCGTCCGTTTTCGTCATTTGTTATCGAATCGATTTAAAGCCAGATCGTCACATTGGCCTCTCTTCACTCTGAAACGGTTACATTTATCGTCTGCAGAGCTATGTCGCGTGCTGCCGTATGCGTAGACACTAAAAGCACCATAGTAGAACACAGAAGAAGCTTCTAAATTGAAGTAATAGCCAGTAAGAAGTAGTACAATTCAATTTTTAATTATCGATTATTCACCTTTTAGCCGGCTTTGGTGGCTTGGACATGACCTAGGACCTTAAGATTTTGCATGAAAGGAGGACTAGCAGCCGCGTTGCACGGGAGAATGTGAAAAGTGTTCATATGGAGTAAAAACCTGAGAAACCCGTCCGTTTTCGTCATTTGTTATCGAATCGATTTAAAGCCAGATCGTCACATTGGCCGCTTTTCTCTCTGAGACGGTTACATTTATCGTCTGCAAAGCTATGTCGCGTGCTGCGGTATGTGGGGACACTAAAAGCACCATAGTAGAACACAGAATCAGCTTCTAAGTTGAAGTAGTAGCCAGTAAGAAGTAGTACAATTCAAGTTTTAGTTAATGATTATTCACTTTTTAGCCGGATTTGGTGGCTTGGACATGAGGTGGAACCTTAAGATCTTGCATTATAGGAGGACTAGCAGCCGCGTTGCACGGGAGAATGTGAAAAGTGTTCGTATGTAGTAAAAAACTGAGAAACCCGGCCGTTTTCGTCATTTGTTATCGAATCGATTTAAAGCCAGATTGTCACATTGGCCGCTCTTCTCTCTGAAACGGTTACATTCATCGTCTGCGAAGCTATGTCGCGTGCTGCGGTATGTGGAGACACTAAAAGCACCATAGTAGAACACAGAAGAAGCTTCTAAGTTGAAGTAATAGGCAGTAAGAAGTAGTACAATTCAAGTTTTAGTTATCGATTATTCACTTTTTAGCCGTCTTTGGTGGCTTGGACATGACCAAGGATCTTACGACTTTGCATGAAAGGAGGACTAGCAGCCGCGTTGCATGGGAGAATGTGAAAAGTGTTCATATGTAGTAAAAACCTGAGAAATCTGTCCTTTTTCGTCATTTGTTATCGAATAGACTTGAAGCCAGATCGTCACATTGGACGCTTTTCTCTCTGAGACGGTTACATTTATCGTCTGCAAAGCTATGTCGCGTGCTGCGGTATGTGGAGACACTAAAAGCACCATAGTAGAACACAGAAGAAGCTTCTAAGTTGAAGTAATAGCCAGTAAGAAGTAGTACAATTCAAGTTTTAGTTGTCGATTATTTACTTTTTAGCCGGCTTTGGTGGCTTGGACATGACCTAGGACCTTAAGATTTTGCATGAAAGGAGGACTAGCAGCCTCGTTGCACGGGAGAATGTGAAAAGTGTTCATATGTAGTCAAAACCTGAGAAATCCGTCCGTTTTCGTCATTTGTTATCGAATCGACTTAAAGCCAGATCGTTATATTGGCCACTTTTCTCTCTGAGACGGTTACATTTATCGTCTGCAAAGCTATGTCGCGTGCTGCGGTATGCGGAACACTAAAAGCACCATAGTAGAACACAGAAGAAGATTCTAAGTTGAAGTAATAGCCAGTAAGAAGTAGTACAATTCAAGTTTTAGTTATTGATTATTCACTTTTTAGCCGGATTTGGTGGCTTGGACATGAGGTGGAACCTTAAGATTTTGCATTATAGGAGGACTAGCAGCCGCGTTGCACGGGAGAATGTGAAAAGTGTTCATATGGAGTAAAAACCTGAGAAATCCGTCCGTTTTCGTCATTTGTTATCGAATCGATTTAAAGCCAGATCGTCACATTGGCCTCTCTTCTCTCTGAAACGGTTTCATTAATCGTCTGCAAAGCTATGTCGCGTGCTGCCGTATGCGTAGACACTAAAAGCACCATAGTAGAACACAGAAGAAGCTTCTAAGTTGAAGTAATAGCCAGTAAGAAATAGTACAATTCAATTTTTAATTATCGATTATTCACTTTTTAGCCGGCTTTGGTGGCTTGGATATGACCTAGGACGTTAAGATTTTGCATGAAAGGAGGAGTAGCAGCCGCGTTGCACGGGAGAATGTGAAAAGTGATCATATGGAGTAAAAACCTGAGAAATCCGTCCGTTTTCGTCATTTGTTATCGAATCGATTTTAAGCCAGATCGTCACATTGGCCGCTTTTCTCTCTGAGACGGTTACATTTATCGTCTGCAAAGATATGTCGCGTGCTGGGGTATGCGGAAACACTAAAAGCACCATAGTAGAACACAGAAGAAGCTTCTAAGTTGAAGTAATAGCCAGTAAGAAGTAGTACAATTCAAGTTTTAGTTGTCGATTATTCACTTTTTAGCCGGCTTTGGTGGCTTGGACATGACCTAGGACATTAGATTTTGATGAAAGGAGGACTAGCAGCCGCGTTGCATGGGAGAATGTGAAAAGTGTTCATATGTAGTAAAAACCTGAGAAATCTGTCCATTTTCGTCATTTGTTATCGAATCGACTTAAAGCCAGATCGTCACATTGGCCGCTTTTCTCTCTGAGACGGTTACATTTATCGTCTGCAAAGCTATGTCGCGTGCTGCGGTATGTGGAGACACTAAAAGCACCATAGTAGAACACAGAAGGAGCTTCTAAGATGAAGTAATAGCCAGTAAGAAGTAGTAAAATTCAAGTTTTAGTTGCCGATTAATCACTTTTTAGCCGGCTTTGGTGGCTTGGACAAGACCTAGGACCTTAAGATTTAGCATGAAAGGAGGACTAGCAGCCGCGTTACACGGGAGATTGTGAAAAGTGTTCATATGTAATAAAAACCCGAGAAATCAGTCCGTTTTCGTCATTTGTTATCGAATCGACTCAAAGCCAGATCGTCACGTTGGCCGCTCTTCTCTCTGAAACGGTTACATTTATCGTCTGCAAAGCTATGTCGCTTGCTGCGGTATGCGGGAACACTAAAAGCACCATAGTAGAACACAGAAGAAGCTTCTAAGTCGAAGTAATAGCCAGTAAGAAGTAGTACAATTCAAGTTTTAGTTGTCGATTATTCACTTTTTAGCCGGCTTTGGTGGCTTGGACATGACCTAGGACCTTAAGATTTTGCATGAAAGAAGGACTAGCAGCCGCGTTGCATGGGAGAATGTGAAAAGTGTTCATATGTAGTAACAACCTGAGAAATCCGTCCGGTTTCGTCTTTGTTATCGAATCGACTTAAAGCCAGATCGTCACATTGGCCGCTTTTCTCTCTGAGACGGTTACATTAATCGTCTGCAAAGCTATGTCGCGTGCTGCGGTATGTGGAGACACTAAAAGCACCATAGTAGAACACAGAAGGAGCTTCTAAGTTGAAGTAATAGCCAGTAAGAAGTAGTACAATTCAAGTTTTAGTTATCGATTATTCACTTTTTAGCCGGCTTTGGTGGCTTAGACATGAGGTGGAACCTTAAGATTTTGCATGAAAGGAGGACTAGCAGCCGCGTTGCACGGGAGAATGTGAAAAGTGTTCATATGTAGTAAAAACCATAGAAATCCGTCCGTTTTCGTCATTTGTCATCGAATCGTTTTAAAGCCAGATCGTCACAATGGCCGCTCTTCTCTCTGTAACGGTTACATTTATCGTCTGCAAAGCTATGTCGCGTGCTGCGGTATGCGGAAACACTAAAACCACCATAGTAGAACACAGAAGAAGCTTCTAAGTTCCCCCCATCGGCTCAGCATTCACTTGCTGAGTACGGGCTTGGCGACCCCGGGGTCCTGAGCTGGGGACTGGTCTGCGCCGCCGGTGTCCTGTCACCGTAACCCCCGGACATGCTTCAGCGACCACCGTACGGCGCGGCGGTGAAACGTTGTGTGCTGCGGGGAATGGTAATCATGGCTTGACCGTCTGGATTGCGAGGAAGGCCAACCTCTATAAAAACCCCTCAATCTTTCGGTGTGCTCCGCGCCTAGAAGATGCATGGCTGTTGGGGTGGAACAGTCGCAAGTGGGTAACCTCTGGGGCACCTGCCGCACCCCAGTTGTATAAGGCTTACTCAGGCACGCGGGGCTCTGTCTGAGCGGACTTTTAGTTCCCTAGCTGCTCGTGGGACCACAATGGACCCTTCGACCTCTACTTTTCCCCCTACCAGTGGCTTGGGTGGGCCGCTGGTAGGAAAACACACCCAATCGAAAAAGCGGCTACGCGCTGCGAGTCCTCCAGCGCCTGGTGTTGCTAGAGATTTAACAGAATGTAGTAACGGAGCACATGCTGATAATCAGAATGTGTTTTTGATTATTAAAAGGAAGGAGGGTAGCTTTGAGAGGGTTTCTCCCTTTTACATCCACAAGGGTCTTGAGGGAATTGCAGGAACACTGAAATCTGTAAAGCGACTGCGCAATGGGACTCTGTTAGTTGAAACTTCTAGTTCCCGTCAAGTCGCTGCCCTTCGGAAAGCAAATTGTCTAGGAGAGTACGCTGTCGAGACCGAGCTCCACTCCACTTTGAACTATAGTAAGGGTGTTGTGACGTGTAGGGACTTGGTGGATATCCCCATAGACGTGCTAAAATCTGAGTGGGCTGACGAAGGAATTGTTGACGTGCAGCACATTATGAAACGAGTCAATGGGGACCTCGTCAAATCTGACTCGTTTATTCTCACATTCAGTTGCCCGAGACTCCCGGAGCATGTTAAAGCGGGGTTCTTACGTTTGTCCGTACGGCCATATTTCCCCAACCCAATGCGCTGTTTTAAATGTCAGCGCTTTGGGCATACTACGTTGGGGTGCAATGGAATAGCCACGTGTGGTAAATGTGGTCAGCCTGCCCATGATGGAGCCGATTGTTCATCGCCTGTGAAGTGCGTGAATTGCTCTGGGAGTCACCCTGTCTGGAGCCGGATCTGCCCCATCTATCTCGAAGAGCGGAAGGTACAGGAGATTAAAACATCTAAGCGCATCCCCTATGGTGAGGCCAAGAAGATCTTTAAGGCCATGCAACCTCCTGTGTTTTCCACATCTTTCGCTTCCGCTCTCAAAAAACCGGTACAACTGGCCACTGTTGCTACACAAACGGAGGTTGCTAGCGTTAGCACTAAAACCTGCGCTTGCCAGTGCACTTGTGCTGCTGCGGTTGTTTTGCAATCTGCGGCTCTCCCCACTACATCGGACAAGGCCGTGGTTGCTGACATTGAGGTACTTCCAGCCTCCCCCCATATGGCGCCTTCTGCCCAGGCGAGTCAACCTCCAACTGTTGACAAGGCTCTGCATTCCAAGTTCCCCAAGACAAAGCCTCAGAAGATGAAGGTTCTGCCACCTGAGGAGACTAGTCAGCGTCGGTCCGATGATGATGCCATTGTACTGTCTGACATCTCCCGTGGGTCGTCATCGGATCTTATGGACATTGATGTCGACCGGGGGCGATCTTCTCGCCCCAGGAATAAATCTCCGGCCAGTACGGTCTCTCCTCCAAAGCACAGAGGCAGGGTGAAAGTTCAGCCACCCTCATCACTGGCTCCCATATTACAGTGGAACCTGAATGGTTTCAGGACGCATGTGGCCGAATTACAACTCCTCATACGAGAGTGCCCCTTGTGCTTATGTCTCCAAGAGACACATTTTCGGGCCACTGATTCTCCTTCTTTACGCGGCTATACCGCATATCGAAAAGATGATCTGACGGGGCAAAGGGCAAAGGGTGGTGTTGCAGTTTTTGTCCGTGATGTGCACCCCTCATCTGAGCTCCCTCTCGTCACCGACTTGCAAGCAGTTGCAGTTGACATTCTTGTGGGTCGGAGGCTCACAGTCTGTTCTGTTTATTTACCACCTCCGGATGCGATAGACACTCAGGCTCTCACGGACCTTATTAGCCAACTCCCTCGCCCATTTCTTCTTCTGGGGGACTTCAACGCTCATAATGTCTTATGGGGCTCTCCGACTACTTGCCCCAGGGGTCGCATTCTGGAAAGCGTCATGATGTCTGAAGAACTGTGCCTCCTCAACTCTGGTGCTCCCACTCATTTCTGTACTGCTTCCGGATCGTCATCGGCTATTGACCTTTCCTTTTGCTCTCCAGCACTCGCGGATTCTGCTCTGTGGGAGGCTGCTGCTGACCTCCATTCTAGTGACCACTTCCCCCTCTGGATTCGCCTCCTGGATGAGGCTGTGGCATTACCAGTGCCGCCCCGGTGGCACCTTTGCAGAGCTGACTGGACACTTTTCAGTCAACTGGCTGTTTTGGAACACCGTGCCAGCGTCCACGAATGGGTAGATCATGTTGCAGCCGTGATCTCTCATGCTGCTGAATCGTCCATCCCACGGTCATCCGGTCATCCCAAGAGGCGTCCTGTCCCTTGGTGGACCACTGAGTGCCACTCAGCCATCCGCGCCCGCCGTGCAGCACTGCGCCGCTTCAAGTGCCGTCCCTCAGCTGACAATCTTGCGGCCTTTCGAGTGGCAAGGGCCAGAGCGCGGCGGGTGATTAAAGAGAGCAAACGACGGTCATGGCAATCGTTCTTGAATTCCATCTCTCGCTCCACTAGTTCTACGAAAGTATGGGAAGCCATCAGGAGGATTTCCGGGAAACTCAGCCAGCTACCTATCACGGCATTGCTGCATCAGGGATGTCTCCTCACGGCGCCGAGAGACATTGCCCAGACACTGGCCATGCATTTTGCGGAATCTACCGCCACTATTAACTGTGATCCAGATTTCTGCCGCTACCGCACTGCCGTCGAAAGGGGTCACTTGGACTTCCGGTCTCTAAATTCTGAACCCTATAACTGCCCCTTCACAATGTGGGAGCTGGATTCTGCGCTGTCTGTGGCTCATGATACTGCGCCTGGTCATGATCAAATCCGGTACAGCATGCTGCGGCACCTGTCGCTGCCATCCAAGGAAGTTCTCCTGAACTGTTTCAATATGATATGGTTATCTGGCACGTACCCTGACTCGTGGAGGGAGGCAATTTTGATTCCCCTCCTCAAACCAGAGAAGGACCGAACGCATCCCAGTAGTTATCGGGGTATTGCCTTGACGAGCTGTGTTGGGAAGACGTTGGAACGCATGGTCAACCGCCGCCTGGTTTGGCTGCTCGAGACCAGGCAGCTCCTTAGCCCCTCTCAGTGTGGCTTTCGGAGATGTCGTTCCACTATAGACAACTTGACCCTGCTTGAGGCCGCCATCCAGCAGGCCTTTCTACGTAACCAGCATTGTCTAGGGGTCTTCTTTGACATTAATAAGGCGTATGACACTACTTGGCGCCGCCTTATCCTCAATCAACTCCATGAGTGGGGCTTTCGTGGCCGTCTCCCCATCTTCATTCGGTCCTTTCTTTCTCACCGCCTCTTTCGATATCGGGTTGGTAATGTGCTATCGGATTTGTACGTGCAGGAGAATGGTGTTCCTCAGGGCAGCGTTTTAAGTGTCACCCTCTTTGCCGTTGCTATTAACAGTATCACGTCCACTATCCGGAGTCCTGCCCAATGCTCCTTGTTTGTGGGCGATTTTGCTGTTTTCTGTTCTTCCTCCAGTCTTGTCAGTGCTAGTCGGCAGTTACAGCTTACGATAAAGCGCTTAGAGGCATGGACTGCAAAGACGGGTTTTACCTTTTCTGCAGACAAATCTGTGTGTGTTCATTTTAATCGTTCTCGGCGTCTTTTTACCTCCCCTGAATTGCGTCTGAGGGACACCGTTCTTCCTTTTAGAGACACTGTGAGGTTCCTGGGCCTCACTTTTGATTCCAAGTTGTCGTGGTTGCCTCACCTTAAAGACCTCAAGGTGCGGGCCCTGAAGGCACTGAATATTTTGAAGTGTCTGAGCCTTCAGTCCTGGGGAGCAGATCGGGCGCGTCTGCTGCAGTTTTATAGGGCTTTCGTCCGATCGCGTCTTGACTATGCTTGCACCGTGTATGGGTCAGCAAGGCCTTCGTATCTGAAGATCCTTGACGCAGTACACACCATGAGGGTATCAGGCTGGCCACTGGTGCCTTCCGTACCAGTCCCATCCCCAGCATGTGTGCTGAGGCAGGGGAACCGCCGCTCGCCATCCGGCGGAAACTCCTCATGGTGCGACGGGTTTGTCATTTCCTTGCCTGTCCTACCTCCCCTGCGTACCCTACCGTTGCCCGACCGCCTATGGAACGTCTCTTTTCCAGTCGTCCCAGGGCAACAAAACCATTTGGGATTCGTGCCAAGCATTTGCTTGAGTCCCTTGGTGTGGAGCGTGTGGCCCCCCAACGACAAGGTTTTACTCGCCTGCCTCCCTGGTTGCTCCAGAGGCCCAGCATCCTTTTAGACTTGTCGCAGAACCGGAGGAACTGCACTCCGGCGTTTGTTTTTACCTCCTTATTTTACGATATTTTAAACCAACATCCGGACCATGTACCTGTATTCACAGATGGCTCTAAACAGGGGGACACTGTTGGTTGTGCTGTTGTTTTCCCTGATCGAGTCGTCAAGTTACGGCTTCCTGCGGTGTTTACCATCCTCGATGCCGAATTGTTTGCAATACTGCGGGCATTGGAGCAGATGAGATGTGTTCCCAGTATTAAGTTCCTCATCTGTTCTGACTCCCTGAGTGCGCTTCAGACCATTCAACACTTGTACCCAGCGGATACGGTCGTCCAGAACATCCATGATGCCCTACTCCACCTGCAACGGCAGGGGAAGGAGGTTTCTTTCTGCTGGGTGCCGGGGCACGTGGGTATTAGGGGCAACGAACTGGCGGATGTGGCTGCCAAAGATGCATGTTCCCTCCCTCACGTTGTTGAATGTGCCGTCCCCCTCCATGCTGTAACCTCCTTTTTGCGTTTTCGTGTTATGCATCAATGGGAAGAGGAGTGGTTGGCAGTTTCTGACAATAAGCTGCGTATGGTAAAGGCCACTACGCGACCATGGCGTACGTCCTACCAGTCATACAGGCGGGATGAGGTTCTCCTCACTCGCCTCCGCATTGGACACAGTCCCTTCACGCATGGTTTTTTACTCTGGCGGGAGGACCCCCCAATCTGCAGTGCTTGTGGCGTCCAGATTACTGTCCGCCACATTTTACTTGACTGTCTTTTATTCTCTGACCAGAGGGCGGTGGTTTCCTTGCCACCGGATTTACCCTCTATTTTGCAAGACGACGCAGCGACTGTGGTTACGGTTTTGTGTCCTGTCCAATCTGTTGCCTCGGATTTTAGGGAGAAGGTTTTAATGTGCTGCTGGGTGACTGGCTCACCCAGTTTTTAGGTAAGAGGTCCGCCAGTCACGATTACCTCCTTGTTTCACTTCGGTATCTGTTCTCTTTTCCTTGTGTTTCCTTTCCTTTTTTAGTGTGTTTCTTCTCCTCTTGTTTTGCCTCTGTATGTGCGCATTTGGAACTGCGTCAGGCCTGTGTCTTTTAGCCGTTCTCCTTGTTCGGCGTCCGTCTTCGTCCCTTCACCGCCTCTGTTCCTGTTTCTATGCGCTTGGGCGCTGATGACCACGATGTTTAGCGCTCGTAAACCTCAAACACACACACACACACACGCTTCTAAGTTGAAGTAATAGCCAGTAAGAAGTAGTACAATTCAAGTTTAAATTATCGATTATTCACTTTCTAGCCGGCTTTGGTGGCTTGGATATGAATTAGGACCTTACGATTTTGCATGAAAGGAGGACTAGCAGCCGGGTTGCACGGGAGAATGTGAAAAGTGTTCATATGTAGTAAAAACCTGAGAAATCCGTAGGTTTTCGTCATTTGTTATCGAATCGACTTAAAGGCAGATCGTTATATTGGCCGCTTTTCTCTCTGAGACGGTTACATTTATCGTCTGCAAAGCTATGTCGCGTGCTGCGGTATGCGGAGACACTAAAAGCACCATAGTACAACACAGAAGAAGATTCTAAGTTGAAGTAATAGCCAGTAAGAAGTAGTACAATTGAAGTTTTAGTTGTCGATTATTCACTTTTTAGCCGGCTTTGGTGGCTTGGGCATGACCGAGGACCTTAAGATTTTGCATGAAAGGAGGTCTAGCAGCCGCGTTGCATGGGAGAATGTGAAAAGTGTTCATATGTAGTAAAAACCTGAGAAATCCGTCCGTTTAAGTCATTTGTTATCGTATCGACTTAAAGCCAGATCGTTATATTGGCCGCTTTTCTCTCTGACACGGTTACATATATCGTTTGCAAAGCTATGTCGCGTGCTGCGGTGTGCGGAGACACTAAAAGCACCATAGTAGAACACAGAAGAAGCTTCTAAGTTGAAGTAATAGCCAGTAAGAAGTAGTACAATTCAAGTTTTAGTTGTCGATTATTCACTTTTTAGCCGGCTTTGGTGGCTTGGACACGTCCTAGGACCTTAAGTATTTGCATGAAAGGAAGACTAGCAGCCGCGTTGCACGGGAGAATGTGAAAAGTGTTCATATGTAGTAAAAACCTGAGAAATCCGTCCGTTTTCGTCATTTGTTATCGAATCGATTTAAAGCCAGATCGTCACATTGGCTCTCTGAAACGGTTACATTTATCGTCTGCAAAGCTATGTCGCGTGCTGCGGTATGCGGAGACACTAAAAGCACCATATTAGAACACAGAAGATGCTTCTAAGTTGAAGTAATAGCCAGTAAGAAGTAGCACTATTTAAGTTTTAGTTGTCGATTAATCACTTTTTAACCGGCTTTGGTGGCTTGGACAGGTCCTAGGACATTAAGATTTTGCATGAAAGGAAGACTAGCAGCCGCGTTGCACGGGAGAATGTGAAAAGTGTTCATATGTAGTCAAAACCTGAGAAATCCGTCCGTTTTCGTCATTTGTTATCGAATCGATTTAAAGCCAGATCGTCACAGTGGCCGCTCTTCTCTCCGAAACGGTTACATTTATCGTCTGCAAAGCTATGTCGCGTGCTGCGGTATGCGGAAACACTAAAAGCACCATAGTAGAACCCAGAAGAAGCTTCTAAGTTGAAGTGATAGCCAGTAAGAAGTAGTACAATTCAAGTTTTAGTTGTCGATTATTCACTTTTTAGCCGGTTTTGGTGGCTTGGACATGACCTAGGACCTTAAGATTTTGCATGAAAGGAGGACAAGCAGCCGCGTTGCACGGGAGAATGTGAAAAGTGTTCATATGTAGTAAAAACGTGATAAATCCGTCCGTTCTCGGCATTTGTTATCGAATCGACTTAAAGCCAGATCGTCATATTGGCCGCATTCTCTCTGAGACGGTTACATTAATCGTCTGCAAAGCTATGTCGCGTGCTGCGGTATGCGGAGACTCTAAAAGCACCATATTAGAACACAGAAGAAGCTGATATGTTGAAGTAATAGCCAGTAAGAAGTAGTACAATTCAAGTTTTAATTATAGATTATTCACTTTTTAGCCGGCTTTGGTGGCTTGGACATGAGGTGGACCTTAAGATTTTACATGAAATGAGGACGAGCAGCCGCGTTGCACGGGAGAATGTGAAAAGTGTTCATATGTAGTAAAAACCTGAGAAATCCGTCCGTTTTCGTCATTTGTTATCGTATCGACTTAAAGCCAGATCATCACATTGGCCGCTTTTCTCTCTGAGACGATTTATCGTCTGCAAAGCTATGTCGCGTGCTGCGGTATGCGGAGACACTAAAAGCACCATAGTAGAACACAGAAGAAGCTTCTAAGTTGAAGTAATAGCCAGTAAGAAGTAGTACAATTCAAGTGTTAGTTGTCGATTAATCACTTTTTAGCTGGCTTTGGTGGGTTGGACATGACCTAGGACCTTAAGATTTTGCATGAAAGGAAGACTAGCGCCGCGTTGCACGGGAGAATGTGAAAAGTGTTCATATGTAGTAAAAACCTGAGAAATCCGTACGTTTTCGTCATTTGTTATCGAATCGATTTAAAGCCAGATCGTCACAATGGCCGCTCTTCTCTCTGAAACGGTTACTTTTATCGTCTGCAAAGCTATGTCGCGTGCTGCGGTATACGGAAACACTAAAAGCACCACAGTAGAACTCAGAATAAGCTTCTAAGTTGAAGTA
Organism: Schistocerca gregaria; assembly: GCF_023897955.1. Classification (NCBI taxonomy): domain Eukaryota; kingdom Metazoa; phylum Arthropoda; class Insecta; order Orthoptera; family Acrididae; genus Schistocerca; species Schistocerca gregaria. The sequence continues at coordinate 1,110,914 of NW_026061759.1, forward strand.
ATAGCCAGTAAGAAGTAGTACAATTCAAGTTTTAATTATAGATTATTCACATTTTAGCCGGGTTCTGTGGCTTGGATATGACGTAGGACCTTAAGAATTTGCATGAAAGGAGGACTAGCAGCCGCGTTGCACGGCAGAATGTGAAAAGTGTTCATATGTAGTAAAAACCTGAGAAATCCGTCCGTTTTCGTCATTTGTTATCGAATCGACTTAAATTCAGATCGACACATTGGCCGCTTTTCTCTCTGAGACGGTTACATTTATCGTCTGCAAAGCTATGTCGCGTGCTGCGGAATGCGGAAACACTAAAAGCACCACAGTAGCACTCAGAATAAGCTTCTAAGTTGAAGTAATAGCCAGTAAGGAGTAGTACAATTCAAGTTTTAATTATAGATTTTTCACATTTTAGCCGGGTTTGGTGGCTTGGATATGACCTAGGAACTTAAGAATTTGCATGAAAGGAGGACTAGCAGCCGCGTTGCACGGGAGAATGTGAAAAGTGTTCATATGTAGTAAAAACCTGAGAAATCCGTCCGTTTTCGTCATTTGTTATCGAATCGATTTAAAGTCAGATCGTCACATTGGCCGCTCTTCTCTCTGAAACGGTTACATTTATCGTCTGCAAAGCTATGTCGCGTGCTGCGGTATGCGGAGACCCTAAAAGCACCATATTAGAACACAGAAGAAGCTTATATGTTGAAGTAATAGATAGTAAGAAGTAGTACAATTCAAGTTTTAATTATAGATTATTCACATTTTAGCCGGGTTTGGTGGCTTGGATATGACCTAGGACCTTAAGAACTTGCATGAAAGGGAGACTAGCAGCCGCGTTGCACGGGATAATGTGAAAAGTGTTCATATGTATTAAAAACCTGAGAAATCCGTCCGTTTTCGTCATTTGTTATCGAATCGACTTAAATTCAGATCGACACATTGGCCGCTTTTCTCTCTGAAACGGTTACATTAATCGTCTGCAAAGCTATGTCGCATGCTGCGGTATGCGGAGACACTAAAAGCACCATAGTAGAACACAGAAGAAGCTTCTAAGTTGAAGTAATAGCCAGTAAGAAGTAGTACAATTCAAGTTTTAGTTATCGATTATTCACTTTTTAGCCGGCTTTGGTGGCTTGGACATGAGGTGGGTCCTTAAGATTTTGCATGAAAGGAGGACTAGTAACCGCGTTGCACGGGAGAATGTGAAAAGTGTTCATATGTAGTAAAAACCTGAGAAATCCGTGGGTTTTCGTCATTTGTTATCGTATCGACTTAAAGCCAGATCGTCACATTGGCCGCTTTTCTCTCTGAGACGGTTACATTTATCGTCTGCAAAGCTATGTCGCGTGCTGCGGTATGCGAAGACACTAAAAGCACCATATTAGAACACAGAAGGAGCTTCTAAGTTGAAGTAATAGCCAGTAAGAAGTAGTACAATTCAAGTTGTAGTTGTCGATTAATCACTTTTTAGCTGGCTTTGGTGGGTTGGACATGACGTAGGACCTTAAGATTTTGCATGAAAGGAAGTCTAGCAGCCGCGTTGCACGGGAGAATGTGAAAAGTGTTCATATGTAGTAACAACCTGAGAAATCCGTCCGGTTTCGTCTTTGTTATCGAATAGACTTAAAGCGAGATCGTCACATTGGCCGCTTTTCTCTCTGAGACGGATACATTTATCGTCTGCAAAGCTATGTCGCGCGCTGCGGTATGCGGAGACACTAAAAGCACCATAGTAGAACACAGAAGAAGCTTCTAAGTTGAAGTAATAGCCAGTAAGAAGTAGTACAATTCAAGTTTTAGTTGTCGATTATTCACTTTTTAGCCAGCTTTGGTGGCTATGACATGACCTAGGACCTTAAGATTTTGCATGAAAGGAGGACTAGCAGCCGCGTTGCACGGGAGAATGTGAAAAGTGTTCATATGTAGTAAAAACCTTAGAAATCTGTCCATTTTCGCCATATGTTATCGAATCGACTTAAAGCCAGATCGTCACATTGGCCGCTTTTCTCTCTGAGACGGTTACATTTTTCGTCTGCAAAGCTATGTCGCGTGCTGCGGTATGCGGAGACACTTAAAGCACCATAGTAGAACACAGAAGGAGCTTTTAAGTTGAAGTAATAGCCAGTAAGACGTAGTACAATTCAAGTTTTAGTTGTCGATTATTCACTTTTTAGCCGTCTTTGGTGGCTTGGACATGACCTAGGCCCTTAAGATTTTGCATGAAAGGAGGACTAGCAGTCGCGTTGCACGGGAGAATGTGAAAAGTGTTCATATGTAGTAAAAACCTGAGAAATCCGTCCGTTTTCGGCATTTGTTATCGAATCGACTTAAAGCCAGATCGTCATATTGGCCGCTTTTCTCTCTGAGACGGTTACATTAATCGTCTGCAAAGCTATGTCGCGTGCTGCGGTATGCGGAGACACTAAAAGCACCATAGCTGGACACACTAGAAGCTTCTAAGTTGAAGTAATAGCCAGTAAGAAGTAGTACAATTCAAGTTGTAGTTGTCGATTAATCACTTTTTAGCTGGCTTTGGTGGGTTGGAGATGACGTAGGACCTTAAGATTTTGCATGAAAGGAAGACTAGCAGCCGCGTTGCACGGGAGAATGTGAAAAGTGTTCATATGTAGTAACAACCTGAGAAATCCGTCCGGTTTCGTCTTTGTTATCGAATCGACTTAAAGCCAGATCGTCACATTGGCCGCTTTTCTCTCTGAGACGGTTACATTTATCGTCTGCAAAGCTATGTCGCGCGCTGCGGTATGCGGAGACAAAAAAACAAAATAGCAGAACACAGAAGAAGCTTCTAAGTTGAAGTAATAGCCAGTAAGAAGTACTACAATTCAAGTTGTAGTTGTCGATTATTCACTTTTTAGCCGGCTTTGGTGGCTTTGACATGACCTAGGACCTTAAGATTTTGCATGAAAGGAGGACTAGCAGCCGCGTTGCACGGGAGAATGTGAAAAGTGTTCATATGTAGTAAAAACCTGAGAAATCTGTCCATTTTCGCCATTTGTTATCGAATCGACTTAAAGCCAGATCGTCAGATTGGACGCTTTTCTCTCTGAAACGGTTACATTAATCGTCTGCAAAGCTATGTCACATGCTGCGGTATGCGGAGACACTAAAAGCACCATAGTAGAACGCAGAAGAAGCTTCTAAGTTGAAGTAATAGCCAGTAAGAAGTAGTACAATTCAAGATTTAGTTATCGATTATTCACTTTTTAGCCGGCTTTGGTGGCTTGGACATGAGGTGGAAGCTTAAGATTTTGCATGAAAGGAGGACTAGCAACCGCGTAGCACGGGAGAATGTGAAAAGTGGTCATATGTAGTAAAAAACTGAGAAATCCGTGGGTTTTCGTCATTTGTTATCGTATCGACTTAAAGCCAGATCGTCACATTGGCCGCTTTTCTCTCTGAGACGGTTACATTTATCGTCTGAAAAGCTATGTCGCGTGCTGCGGAATGCGGAGACACTAACAGCACCATATTAGAACACAGAAGAAGCTTCTAAGTTGAAGTAATAGGCAGTAAGAAGTAGTACTATTTAAGTTTTAGTTGTCGATTAATCACTTTTTAACCGGCTTTGGTGGCTTGGACCTGTCCTAGGACCTTAAGATTTTGCATGAAAGGAAGACTAGCAGCCGCGTTGCACGGGAGAATGTGAAAAGTGTTCATATGTAGTAAAAACCTGAGAAATCCGTCCGTTTTCGTCATTTGTTATCGAATCGATTTAAAGCCAGATCGTCACATTGGCCGCTCTTCTATCTGAAACGGTTACATTTATCGTCTGCAAAGCTATGTCGCGTGCTGCGGTATGCGGAAACACTAAAAGCACCACAGTAGAACTCAGAATAAGCTTCTAAGTTGAAGTAATAGCCAGTAAGGAGTAGTACAATTCAAGTTTTAATTATAGATTATTCACATTTTAGCTGGGTTTGGTGGCTTGGATATGACCTTGGACCTTAAGAATTTGCATGAAAGGAGTACTAGCAGCCGCGTTGCACGGGAGAATGTGAAAAGTGTTCATATGTAGTAAAAACCTGAGAAATCCGTCCGTTTTCGTCATTTGTTATCGAATCGATTTAAAGTCAGATCGTCACATTGGCCGCTCTTCTCTCTGAAACGGTTACATTTATCGTCTGCAAAGCTACGTCGCGTGCTGCGGTATGCGGAGACACTAAAAGCACCATATTAGAACACAGAAGAAGCTTATATGTTGAAGTAATAGCCAGTAACAAGTAGTACAATACAAGTTGTAGTTGTCGATTAATCACTTTTTAGCTGGCTTTGGTGGGTTGGACATGACCTAGGACCTTAAGATTTTGCATGAAAGGAAGACTAGTAGCCGCGTTGCACGGGAGAATGTGAAAAGTGTTCATATGTAGTAAAAACTTGAGAAATCCGTCCGTTTTCGTCATTTGTTATCGAATCGACTTAAAGCGAGATCGTCACATTGGCCGCTTTTCTCTCTGAGACGGTTACATTAATCGTCTGCAAAGCTATGTCGCGTGCTGCGGTATGCGGAGACACTAAAAGCACCATAGTAGAACAGAGAAGAAGCTTCTAAGTTGAAGTAATAGCCAGTAAGAAGTAGTAATATTTAAGTTTTAGTTGTCGTTTAATCACTTTTTAACCGGCTTTGGTGGCTTTGACAAGTCCTAGGACCTTAAGATTTTGCATGAAAATAAGACTAGCAGCCGCTTTGCACGGGAGAATGTGAAAAGTTTTCATATGTAGTAAAAACCTGAGAAATCCGTCCGTTTTCGTCATTTGTTATCGAATCGATTTAAAGCCAGATCGTGACAATGGCCGCTCTTCTCTCTGAAACGGTTACATTTATCGTCTGCAAAGCTATGTCGCGTGCTGCGGTATACGGAAACACTAAAAGCACCACAGTAGAACTCAGAATAAGCTTCTAAGTTGAAGTAATAGCCAGTAAGAAGTAGTACAATTCAAGTTTTAATTATAGATTATTCACATTTTAGCCGGGTTTGGTGGCTTGGATATGACCTAGGACCTTAAGAACTTGCATGAAAGGCGGACTAGCAGCCGCGTTGCACGGGAGAATGTGAAAAGTGTTCATATGTATTAAAAACCTGAGAAATCCGTCCGTTTTCGTCATTTGTTATCGATTCGACTTAAATTCAGATCGACACATTGGCCGCTTTTCTCTCTGAGACGGTTACATTTATCGTCTGCAAAGCTATGTCGCATGCTGCTGTATGCGGAGACACTAAAAGCACCATAGTAGAACACAGAAGAAGCTTCTAAGTTGAAGTAATAGCCAGTAAGAAGTAGTACAATTCAAGTTTTAGTTATCGATTATTCACTTTTTAGCCGGCTTTGGTGGCTTGGACATGAGGTGGGTCCTTAAGATTTTGCATGAAAGGAGGACTAGCAACCGCGTTGCACGGGAGAATGTGAAAAGTGTTCATATGTAGTAAAAACCTGAGAAATCCGTGGGTTTTCGTCATTTGTTATCGTATCGACTTAAAGCCAGATCGTCACATTGGCCGCTTTTCTCTCTGAGACGGTTACATTTATCGTCTGCAAAGCTATGTCTCGTGCTGCGGTATGCGGAGACACTAAAAGCACCATATTAGAACACAGAAGGAGCTTCTAAGTTGAAGTAATAGCCAGTAAGAAGTAGTACAATTCAAGTTGTAGTTGTCGATTAATCACTTTTTAGCTGGCTTTGGTGGGTTGGACATGACGTAGGACCTTAAGATTTTGCATGAAAGGAAGACTAGCAGCCGCGTTGCACGGGAGAATGTGAAAAGTGTTCATATGTAGTAACAACCTGAGAAATCCGTCCGGTTTCGTCTTTGTTATCGAATAGACTTAAAGCCAGATCGTCACATTGGCCGCTTTTCTCTCTGAGACGGATACATTTATCGTCTGCAAAGCTATGTCGCGCGCTGCGGTATGCGGAGACACTAAAAGCACCATAGTAGAACACAGAAGAAGCTTCTAAGTTGAAGTAATAGCCAGTAAGAAGTAGTACAATTCAAGTTTTAGTTGTCGATTATTCACTTTTTAGCCAGCTTTGGTGGCTATGACATGACCTAGGACCTTAAGATTTTGCATGAAAGGAGGACTAGCAGCCGCGTTGCACGGGAGAATGTGAAAAGTGTTCATATGTAGTAAAAACCTTAGAAATCTGTCCATTTTCGCCATTTGTTATCGAATCGACTTAAAGCCAGATCGTCACATTGGCCGCTTTTCTCTCTGAGACGGTTACATTTTTCGTCTGCAAAGCTATGTCGCGTGCTGCGGTATGCGGAGACACTTAAAGCACCATAGTAGAACACAGAAGGAGCTTTTAAGTTGAAGTAATAGCCAGTTAGACGTAGTACAATTCAAGTTTTAGTTGTCGATTATTCACTTTTTAGCCGTCTTTGGTGGCTTGGACATGACCTAGGCCCTTAAGATTTTGCATGAAAGGAGGACTAGCAGTCGCGTTGCACGGGAGAATGTGAAAAGTGTTCATATGTAGTAAAAACCTGAGAAATCCGTCCGTTTTCGGCATTTGTTATCGAATCGACATAAAGCCAGATCGTCATATTGGCCGCTTTTCTCTCTGAGACGGTTACATTAATCGTCTGCAAAGCTATGTCGCGTGCTGCGGTATGCGGAGACACTAAAAGCACCATAGCTGAACACACTAGAAGCTTCTAAGTTGAAGTAATAGCCAGTAAGAAGTAGTACAATTCAAGTTTTAGTTATCGATTATTCACTTTTTAGCCGGCTTTGGTGGCTTGGACATGAGGTGGAATCTTAAGATTTGGCATGAAAGGAGGACTAGCAGCCGCGTTGCACGGGAGAATGTGAAAAGTGTTCATATGTAGTAAAAACCTGAGAAATCCGTGGGTTTTCGTCATTTGTTATCGTATCGACTTAAAGCCAGATCGTCACATTGGCCGCTTTTCTCTCTGAGACGGTTACATTTATCGTCTGCAAAGCTATGTCTCGTGCTGCGGTATGCGGAGACACTAAAAGCACCATATTAGAACACAGAAGGAGCTTCTAAGTTGAAGTAATAGCCAGTAAGAAGTAGTACAATTCAAGTTGTAGTTGTCGATTAATCACTTTTTAGCTGGCTTTGGTGGGTTGGACATGACGTAGGACCTTAAGATTTTGCATGAAAGGAAGACTAGCAGCCGCGTTGCACGGGAGAATGTGAAAAGTGTTCATATGTAGTAACAACCTGAGAAATCCGTCCGGTTTCGTCTTTGTTATCGAATAGACTTAAAGCCAGATCGTCACATTGGCCGCTTTACTCTCTGAGACGGTTACGTTTATCGTCTGCAAAGCTATGTCGCGTGCTGCGGTATGCGGAGACACTAAAAGCACCATATTAGAACACAGAAGAAGCTTCTAAGTTGAAGTAATAGCCAGTAAGAAGTAGTACAATTCAAGTTGTAGTTCTCGATTAATCACTTTTTAGCTGGCTTTGGTGGGTTGGACATGACGTAGGACCTTAAGATTTTGCATGAAAGGAAGACTAGCAGCCGCGTTGCACGGGAGAATGTGAAAAGTGTTCATATGTAGTAACAACCTGAGAAATCCGTCCGGTTTCGTCTTTGTTATCGAATCGACTTAAAGCCAGATCGTCACATTGGCCGCTTTTCTCTCTGAGACTGTTACATTTATCGTCTGCAAAGCTATGTCGCGCGCTGCGGTATGCGGAGACAATAAAAGCACCATATTAGAACACAGAAGAAGCTTCTAAGTTGAAGTAATAGCCAGTAAGAAGTAGTACAATTCAAGTTGTAGTTGTCGATTAATCACGTTTTAGCTGGCTTTGGTGGGTTGGACATGACGTAGGACCTTAAGATTTTGCATGAAAGGAAGACTAGCAGCCGCGTTGCACGGGAGAATGTGAAAAGTGTTCATATGTAGTAACAACCTGAGAAATCCGTCCGGTTTCGTCTTTGTTATCGAATAGACTTAAAGCCAGATCGTCACATTGGCCGCTTTTCTCTCTGAGACGGATACATTTATCGTCTGCAAAGCTATGTCGCGCGCTGCGGTATGCGGAGACACTAAAAGCACCATAGTAGAACACAGAAGAAGCTTCTAAGTTGAAGTAATAGCCAGTAAGAAGTAGTACAATTCAAGTTTTAGTTGTCGATTATTCACTTTTTAGCCAGCTTTGGTGGCTATGACATGACCTAGGACCTTAAGATTTTGCATGAAAGGAGGACTAGCAGCCGCGTAGCACGGGAGAATGTGAAAAGTGTTCATATGTAGTAAAAACCTTAGAAATCTGTCCATTTTCGCCTTTTGTTATCGAATCGACTTAAAGCCAGATCGTCACATTGGCCGCTTTTCTCTCTGAGACGGTTACATTTTTCGTCTGCAAAGCTATGTCGCGTGCTGCGGTATGCGGAGACACTTAAAGCACCATAGTAGAACACAAAAGGAGCTTTTAAGTTGAAGTAATAGCCAGTTAGACGTAGTACAATTCAAGTTTTAGTTGTCGATTATTCACTTTTTAGCCGTCTTTGGTGGCTATGACATGACCTAGGACCTTAAGATTTTGCATGAAAGGAGGACTAGCAGTCGCGTTGCACGGGAGAATGTGAAAAGTGTTCATATGTAGTAAAAACCTGAGAAATCCGTCCGTTTTCGGCATTTGTTATCGAATCGACTTAAAGCCAGATCGTCATATTGGCCGCTTTTCTCTCTGAGACGGTTACATTAATCGTCTGCAAAGCTATGTCGCGTGCTGCGGTATGCGGAGACACTAAAAGCACCATAGCTGAACACACTAGAAGCTTCTAATTTGAAGTAATAGCCAGTAAGAAGTAGTACAATTCAAGTTTTAGTTATCGATTATTCACTTTTTAGCCGGCTTTGGTGGCTTGGACATGAGGTGGAATCTTAAGATTTGGCATGAAAGGAGGACTAGCAGCCGCGTTGCACGGGAGAATGTGAAAAGTGTTCATATGTAGTAAAAACCTGAGAAATCCGTGGGTTTTCGTCATTTGTTATCGTATCGACTTAAAGCCAGATCGTCACCTTGGCCGCTTTACTCTCTGAGACGGTTACGTTTATCGTCTGCAAAGCTATGTCGCGTGCTGCGGTATGCGGAGACACTAAAAGCACCATATTAGAACACAGAAGAAGCTTCTAAGTTGAAGTAATAGCCAGTAAGAAGTAGTACAATTCAAGTTGTAGTTGTCGATTAATCACTTTTTAGCTGGCTTTGGTGGGTTGGACATGACGTAGGACCTTAAGATTTTGCATGAAAGGAAGACTAGCAGCCGCGTTGCACGGGAGAATGTGAAAAGTGTTCATATGTAGTAACAACCTGAGAAATCCGTCCGGTTTCGTCTTTGTTATCGAATCGACTTAAAGCCAGATCGTCACATTGGCCGCTTTTCTCTCTGAGACTGTTACATTTATCGTCTGCAAAGCTATGTCGCGCGCTGCGGTATGCGGAGACAATAAAAGCACCATATTAAAACACAGAAGAAGCTTCTAAGTTGAAGTAATAGCCAGTAAGAAGTAGTACAATTCAAGTTGTAGTTGTCGATTAATCACGTTTTAGCTGGCTTTGGTGGGTTGGACATGACGTAGGACCTTAGGATTTTGCATGAAAGGAAGACTAGCAGCCGCGTTGCACGGGAGAATGTGAAAAGTGTTCATATGTAGTAACAACCTGTGAAATCCGTCCGGTTTCGTCGTTGTTATCGAATCGACTTAAAGCCAGATCGTCACATTGGCCGCTTTTCTCTCTGAGACGGTTACATTTATCGTCTGCAATGCTATGTCGCGCGCTGCGGTATGCGGAGACAATAAAACACCATAGTAGAACACAGAAGAAGCTTCTAAGTAGAAGTAATAGCCAGTAAGAAGTAGTACAATTCAAGTTTTAGTTGTCGATTATTCACTTTTTAGCCGGCTTTGGTGGCTTTGACATGACCTAGGACCATAAGATTTTGCATGAAAGGAGGACTAGCAGCCGCGTTGCACGGGAGAATGTGAAAAGTGTTCATATGTAGTAAAAACCTGAGAAATCTGTCCATTTTCGCCATTTGTTATCGAATCGACTTAAAGCCAGATCGTCACATTGGACGCTTTTCTCTCTGAGACGGTTACATTTTTCGTCTGCAAAGCTATGTCGCGTGCTGCGGTATGCGGAGACACTTAAAGCACCATAGTAGAACACAGAAGGAGCTTTTAAGTTGAAGTAATAGCCAGTAAGAAGTAGTACAATTCAAGTTTTAGTTGTCGATTATTCACTTTTTAGCCGTCTTTAGTGGCTTGGACATGACCTAGGACCTTAAGATTCTGCATGAAAGGAGGACTAGCAGCCGCGTTGCACGGGAGAATGTGAAAAGTGTTCATATGTAGTAAAAACCTGAGAAATCCGTGGGTTTTCGTCATTTGTTATCGTATCGACTTACAGCCAGATCGACACATTGGCCGCTTTTCTCTCTGAGGCGGTTACATTTATCGTCTGCAAAGGTATGTCGCGTGCTGCGGTATGCGGAAACACTAAAAGCATCATATTAGAACACAGAAGAAGCTTCTAAGTTGAAGTAATAGCCAGTAAGAAGTAGTACAATTCAAGTTTTAGTTATCGATTATTCACTTTTTAGCCGGCTTTGGTGGCTTGGACATGAGGTGGAACCTTAAGATTTTGCATGAAAGGAGGACTAGCAGCCGCGTTGCACGGGAGAATGTGAAAAGTGTTCATATGTAGTAAAAACCTGAGAAATCCGTGGGTTTTCGTCATTTGTTATCGTATCGACTTAAAGCCAGATCGTCACATTGGCCGCTTTTCTCTCTGAGGCGGTTACATTTATCGTCTGCAAAGCTATGTCGCGTGCTGCGGTATACGGAAACACTAAAAGCACCATTGTAGAACTCAGAATAAGCTTCTAAGTTGAAGTAATAGCCAGTAAGAAGTAGTACAATTCAAGTTTTAATTATAGATTATTCACATTTTAGCCGGCTTTGGTGGCTTGGATATGACCTAGGACCTTAAGAATTTGCATGAAAGGAGGACTAGCAGCCGCGTTGCACGGGAGAATGTGAAAAGTGTTCATATGTAGTAAAAACCTGAGAAATCCGTCGGTTTTCGTCATTTGTTATCGAATCGACTTAAATTCAGATCGACACATTGGCCGCTTTTCTCTCTGAGACGGTTACATTAATCGTCTGCAAAGCTATGTCGCATGCTGCGGTATGCGGAGACACTAAAAGCACCATAGTAGAACACAGAAGAAGCTTCTAAGTTGAAGTAATAGCCTGTAAGAAGTAGTACAATTCAAGTTTTAATTATAGATTATTCACATTTTATCCGGCTTCGGTGGCTTGGATATGACCTAGGACCTTAAGAATTTGCATGAAAGGCGGACTAGCAGCCGCGTTGCACGGGAGAATGTGAAAAGTGTTCATATGTATTAAAAACCTGAGAAATCCGTCCGTTTTCGTCATTTGTTATCGAATCGACTTAAAGCCAGATCGTCACATTGGCCGCTTTTCTCTCTGAGACGGTTACATTTATCGTCTGCAAAGCTATGTCGCGCGCTGCGGTATGCGGAGACAATAAAAGCACCATAGTAGAACACAGAAGAAGCTTCTAAGTTGAAGTAATAGCCAGTAAGAAGTAGTACAATTCAAGTTTTAGCTGTCGATTATTCACTTTTTAGCCGGCTTTGGTGGCTATGACATGACCTAGGACCTTAAGATTTTGCATGAAAGGAGGACTAGCAGCCGCGTTGCACGGGAGAATGTGAAAAGTGTTCATATGTAGTAAAAACCTGAGAAATCTGTCCATTTTCGCCATTTGTTATGGAATCGATTTAAAGCCAGATCGACACATTGGCCGCTTTTCTCTCTGAGACGGTTACATTTTTCGTCTGCAAAGCTATGTCGCGTGCTGCGGTATGCGGAGACACTAAAAGCACCATAGTTGAACACAGAAGAAGCTTCTAAGTTGAAGTAATAGCCAGTAAGAAGTAGTACAATTCAAGTTTTAGTTATCGATTATTCACTTTTTAGCCGGCTTTGGTGGCTTGGACATGAGGTGGAACCTTAAGATTTTGCATGAAAGGAGGACTAGCAGCCGCGTTGCACGGGAGAATGTGAAAAGTATTCATATGTAGTAAAAACCTGAGAAATCCGTGGGTTTTCGTCATTTGTTATCGTATCGACTTACAGCCAGATCGTCACATTGGCCGCTTTTCTCTCTGAGGCGGTTACATTTATCGTCTGCAAAGGTATGTCGCGTGCTGCGGTATGCGGAAACACTAAAAGCATCATATTAGAACACAGAAGAAGCTTCTAAGTTGAAGTAATAGCCAGTTAGAAGTAGTACAATTCAAGTTTTAATTATAGATTATTCATATTTTAGCCGGCTTTGGTGGCTTGGATATGACCTAGGACCTTACAAATTTGCTTGAAAGGAGGACTAGCAGCCACGTTGCAACGGGAGAATGTGAAAAGTGTTCATATGTAGTAAAAACCTGAGAATCCGTCCGTTTTCGTCATTTGTTATAGCATCGACTTACATTCAGATCGACACATTGGCCGCTTTTTCCTCTGAGACGGTTACATTCATCGTCTGCAAAGCTATGTCCCGTGCTGCGGTATGCGGAGACACTAAAAGCACCATAGTAGAACACAGAAGAAGCTTCTAAGTTGAAGTAATAGCCAGTAAGAAGTAGTACAATTCATGTTTTAGTTGTCGATTATTCACTTTTTAGCCGGCTTTGGTGGCTTGGACATGACCTAGGACCTTAAGATTTTGCATGAAAGGAAGACTAGCAGCCGCGTTGCACGGGAGAATGTGAAAAGTGTTCATATGTAGTAAAAACCTGAGAAATCCGTCCGTTTTCGTCATTTGTTATCGAATCGATTTAAAGCCAGATCGACACAATGGCCGCTCTTCTCTCTGAAACGGTTACATTTATCGTCTGCAAAGCTATGTCGCGTGCTGCGGTATACGGAAACACTAAAAGCACCACAGTAGAACTCAGAATAAGCTTCTAAGTTGAAGTAATAGCCAGTAAGAAGTAGTACAATTCAAGTTTTAATTATAGATTATTCACATTTTAGCCGGCTTTGGTGGCTTGGATATGACCTAGGACCTTACGAATTTGCTTGAAAGGAGGAATAGCAACCGCGTTGCACTGGAGAATGTGAAAAGTGTTCATATGTAGTAAAAACCTGAGAAATCCGTCCGTTTTCGTCATTTGTTATCGAAACGACTTAAAGCCCGATCGTCACATTGGCCGCTTTTCTCTCTGAGACGGTTACATTTATCGTCAGCAAAGCTATGTCGCGTGCTGCGGTATGCGGAGACACTAAAAGCACCATATTAGAACACAGAAGAAGCTTCTAAATTGAAGTAATAGCCAGTAAGAAGTAGTACTATTTAAGTTTTAGTTGCCGATTAACCACTTTTTAGCCGGCTTTGGTGGCTTCGACATGACTTAGGACCTTAAGAGTTTGCATGAAAGGAAGACTAGCAGCCGCGTTGCACTGGAGAATGTGAAAAGAGTTCATATGTAGTATAAACCTGAGAAATCCTTCCGTTTTCGTCATTTGTTATCGAATCGATTTAAAGCCAGATCGTCACATTGGCCGCTCTTCTCTCTGAAACGGTTACATTTATCGTCTGCAAAGCTATGTCGCGTGCTGCGGTATGCGGGAACACTAAAAGATCCATAGTAGAACACAGAAGAGGCTTCTAAGTTGAAGTAATAGCCAGTAAGAAGTAGTACTATTTATGTTTTAGTTGTCGACTAATCACTTTTATGCCGGCTTTGGTCGCTTGGACATGACTTAGGACCTTAAGATTTTGCATGAAAGGAAGACTAGCAGCCGCGTTGCACGGGAGAATGTGAAAAGTGTTCATATGTAGTAAAAACCTGAGAAATCCGTCCGTTTTCGTCATTTGTTATCGAATCGATTTAAAGCCAGATCGTCACATTGGCCGCTCTTCTCTCTAAAACGGTTACATTTATCGTCTGCAAAGCTATGTCGCGTGCTGCGGTATGCGGGAACTCTAAAAGCACCATAGTAGAACACAGCAGAAGCTTCTAAGTTGAAGTAATAGCCAGTAAGAAGTAGTACAATTCAAGTTTTAATTATCGATTATTCACTTTTTAGCCGGCTTTGGTGGCTTGGATAAGACCTAGGACCTTAAGATTTTGCATGAAAGGAGGACTAGCAGCCGCGTTGCACGGGAGAATGTGAAAGGTGTTCATATGAAGTAAAAACCTGAGAAATCCGTCCGTTATCGTCATTTGTTATCGAATCGACTTAAAGCCAGATCGTCACATTGGCCGCTTTTCTCTCTGAGACGGTTACATTTATCGCGTGCAAAGCTATGTCGCGTGCTGCGGTATGCGGAGACACTAAAAGCACCATATTAGAACACAGAAGAAGCTTCTAAATTGAAGTAATAGCCAGTAAGAAGTAGTACTATTTAAGTTTTAGTTGTCGACTAATCACTTTTTCTCCGGCTTTGGTGGCTTGGACATGACTTAGGACCTTAAGATTTTGCATGAAAGGAAGACTAGCAGCCGCGTTGCACGGGAGAATGTGAAAAGTGTTCATATGTAGTAAAAACCTGAGAAATCCGTCCGTTTTCGTCATTTGTTATCGAATCGATTTAAAGCCAGATCGTCACATTGGCCGCTCTTCTCTCTAAAACGGTTACATTTATCGTCTGCAAAGCTATGTCGCGTGCTGCGGTATGCGGAGACACTAACAGCACCATATTAAAACACAGAAGAAGCTTCTAAGTTGAAGTAATAGCCAGTAAGAAGTAGTACAATTCAAGTTGTAGTTGTCGATTAATAACTTTTTAGCTGGCTTTGGTGGCTTGGACATGAGGTGGAACCTTAAGATTTTGCATGAAAAGAGGACTAGCAGCCGCGTTGCACGGGAGAATGTGAAAAGTGTTCATATGTAGTAAAAACCTGAGAAATCCGTCCGTTATCGTCATTTGTTATTGAATCGACTTAAAGCCAGATCGTCACATTGGCCGCTTTTCTCTCTGAGACGGTTACATTTATTGACTGCAAAGCTATGTCGCGTGCTGCGGTATGCGGAAACACTAAAAGCACAATAGTAGAATACAGAAGAAGCTTCTAAGTTGAAGTAATAGCCAGTAAGAAGTAGTACAATTCAAGTTTTAGTTATCGATTATTAACGTTTTAGCCGTCTTTGGTGGTTTGAACATGACCTAGGACCTTAAGATTCTGCATGAATGGAGGACTAGCAGCCACGTTGCATGGGAGAATGTGAAAAGTGTTCTTATGTAGTAAAAACCTGAGAAATCCGTCCGTTTTCGTCATTTGTTATCGAAACGACTTAAAGCCAGATCGTCACATTGGCCGCTTTTCTCTCTTTGACGGTTACATTTATCGTCAGCAAAGCTATGTCGCGTGCTGCGGTATGCGGAGACACTAAAAGCACCATATTAGAACACAGAAGAAGCTTCTAAATTGAAGTAATAGCCAGTAAGAAGTAGTACTATTTAAGTTTTAGTTGTCGATTAACCACTTTTTAGCCGGCTTTGGTGGCTTCGACATGACTTAGGACCTTAAGAGTTTGCATGAAAGGAAGACTAGCAGCCGCGTTGCACCGGAGAATGTGAAAAGAGTTCATATGTAGTAAAAACCTGAGAAATCCTTCCGTTTTCGTCATTTGTTATCGAATCGATTTAAAGCCAGATCGTCACATTGGCCGCTCTTCTCTCTGAAACGGTTACATTTATCGTCTGCAAAGCTATGTCGCGTGCTGCGGTATGCGGGAACACTAAAAGCACCATAGTAGAACACAGAAGAAGCTTCTAAGTTGAAGTAATAGCCAGTAAGAAGTAGTACTATTTATGTTTTAGTTGTCGACTAATCACTTTTATGCCGGCTTTGGTCGCTTGGACACGACTTAGGACCTTAAGATTTTGCATGAAAGGAAGACTAGCAGCCGCGTTGCACGGGAGAATGTGAAAAGTGTTCATATGTAGTAAAAACCTGAGAAATCCGTCCGTTTTCGTCATTTGTTATCGAATCGATTTAAAGCCAGATCGTCACATTGGCCGCTCTTCTCTCTGAAACGGTTACATTTATCGTCTCCAAAGCTATGTCGCGTGCTGCGGTATGCGGGCACACTAAAAGCACCATAGTAGAACACAGAAGAAGCTTCTAAGTTGAAGTAATAGCCAGTAAGAAGTAGTACAATTCAAGTTTATATTATCGATTATTCACTTTTTAGCCGGCTTTGGTGGCTTGGATAAGACCTAGGACCATAAGATTTTGCATGAAAGGAGGACTAGCAGCCGCGTTGCACGGGAGAATGTGAAAAGTGTTCACATGGTGTAAAAACCTGAGAAATCCGTCCGTTATCGTCATTTGTTATCGAATCGACTTAAAGCGAGATCGTCACATTGGCCGCTTTTCTCTCTGAGACGGTTACATTTATCGTCTGCAAAGCTATGTCGCGTGCTGCGGTATGCGGAAACACTAAAAGCACAATAGTAGAATACAGAAGAAGCTTCTAAGTTGAAGTAATAGCCAGTAAGAAGTAGTACAATTCAAGTTTTAGTTATCGATTATTAACTTTTTAGCCGTCTTTGGTGGTTTGTACATGACCTAGGAAATTAAGATTCTGCATGAAAGGAGGACTAGCAGCCGCGTTGCATGGGAGAATGTGAAAAGTGTTCATATGTAGTAAAAACCTGAGAAATCCGTCCGTTTTCGTCATTTGTTATCGAATCGATTTAAAGCCAGATCGTCACATTGGCCCCTCTTCTCTCTGAAACGGTTACATTTATCGCCTGCATAGCTATGTCGCGTGCTGCGGTATGCGGGCACACTAAAAGCACCAAAGTAGAACACAGAAGAAGCTTCTAAGTTGAAATAATAGCCAGTAAGAAGTAGTACAATTCAAGTTTATATTATCGATTATTCACTTTTTAGCCGGCTTTGGTGGCTTGGATAAGTCCTAGGACCTTAAGATTTTGCATGAAAGGAGGACTAGCAGCCGCGTTGCACGGGAGAATGTGAAAAGTGTTCATATGTAGTAAAAACCTGAGAAATCCGTCCGTTATCGTCATTTGTTATTGAATCGACTTAAAGCCAGATCGTCACATTGGCCGCTTTTCTCTCTGAGACGGTTACATTTATCGTCTGCAAAGCTATGTCGCGTGCTGCGGTATGCGGAAACACTAAAAGCACAATAGTAGAATACAGAAGAAGCTTCTAAGTTGAAGTAATAGCCAGTAAGAAGTAGTACAATTCAAGTTTTAGTTATCGATTATTAACTTTTTAGCCGTCTTTGGTGATTTGAACATGACCTAGGACCTTAAGATTCTGCATGAATGGAGGATTAGCAGCCGCGTTGCATGGGAGAATGTGAAAAGTGTTCATAAGGAGTAAAAACCTGAGAAATCCGTCCGTTTTCGTAATTTGTTATGGAAACGACTTAAAACCAGATCGTCACATTGGCCGCTTTTCTCTCTGAGACGGTTACATTTATCGTCAGCAAAGCTATGTCGCGTGCTGCGGTATGCGGAGACACTAAAAGCACCATATTAGAACACAGAAGAAGCTTCTAAATTGAAGTAATAGCCAGTAAGAAGTAGTACTATTTAAGTTTTAGTTGTCGATTAACCACTTTTTAGCCGGCTTTGGTGGCTTCAACATGACTTAGGACCTTAAGAGTTTGCATGAAAGGAAGACTAGCAGCCGCGTTGCACGGGAGAATGTGAAAAGAGTTCATATGTAGTAAAAACCTGAGAAATCCTTCCGTTTTCGTCATTTGTTATCGAATCGATTTAAAGCCAGATCGTCACATTGGCCGCTCTTCTCTCTGAAACGGTTACATTTATCGTCTGCAAAGCTATGTCGCGTGCTGCGGTATGCGGGAACACTAAAAGCACCATAGTGGAACACAGAAGAAGCTTTTAAGTTGAAGTAACAGCCAGTAAGAAGTAGTAGTATTTATGTTTTAGTTGTCGACTAATCACTTTTATGCCGGCTTTGGTCGCTTGGACATGACTTAGGACCTTAAGATTTTGCATGAAAGGAAGACTAGCAGCCGCGTTGCACGGGAGAATGTGAAAAGTGTTCATATGTAGTAAAAACCTGAGAAATCCGTCCGTTTTCGTCATTTGTTATCGAATCGATTTAAAGCCAGATCGTCACATTGGCCGCTCTTCTCTCTGAAACGGTTACATTTATCGTCTCCAAAGCTATGTCGCGTGCTGCGGTATGCGGGCACACTAAAAGCACCATAGTAGAACACAGAACAAGTTTCTAAGTTGAAGTAATAGCCAGTAAGAAGTAGTACAATTCAAGTTTTAATTATCGATTATTCACTTTTTAGCCGGCTTTGGTGGCTTGGATAACACCTAGGACCTTAAGATTTTGCATGAAAGGAAGACTAGCAGCCGCGTTGCACGGAAGAATGTGAAAGGTGTTCATATGAAGTAAAAACCTGAGAAATCCGTCCGTTATCGTCATTTGTTATCGAATCGACTTAAAGCCAGATCGTCACATTGGCCGCTTTTCTCTCTGAGACAGTTACATTTATCGCCTGCAAAGCTATGTCGCGTGCTGCGGTATGCGGAGACACTAAAAGCACCATATTAGAACACAGAAGAAGCTTCTAAATTGAAGTAATAGCCAGTAAGAAGTAGTACTATTTATGTTTTAGTTGTCGACTAATCACTTTTATGCCGGCTTTGGTCGCTTGGACATGACTTAGGACCTTAAGATTTTGCATGAAAGGAGGACTAGCAGCCGCGTTGCACGGGAGAATGTGAAAAGTGTTCATATGTACTAAAAACCTGAGAAATCCGTCCGTTTTCGTCATTTGTTATCGAATCGATTTAAAGCCAGATAGTCACATTGGCCGCTCTTCTCTCTGAAACGGTTACATTTATCGTCTGCAAAGCTATGTCGCGTGCTGCGGTATGCGGGCACACTAAAATCACCATAGTAGAACACAGAAGAAGCTTCTAAGTTGAAGTAATAGCCAGTAAGATGTAGTACAATTCAAGTTTATATTATCGATTATTCACTTTTTTAGCCGGCTTTGGTGGCTTGGATAAGACCTAGGACCTTAAGATTTTGCATGAAAGGAGGACTAGCAGCCGCGTTGCACGGGAGAATGTGAAAAGTATTCATATGGTGTAAAAACCTGAGAAATCCGTCCGTTATCGTCATTTGTTATCGAATCGACTTAAAGCGAGATCGTCACATTGGCCGCTTTTCTCTCTGAGACGGTTACATTTATCGTCTGCAATGCTATGTCGCGTGCTGCGGTATGCGGAGACACAAAAAGCACCATATTAGAACACAGAAGAAACTTCTAAGTTGAAGTAATAGCCAGTAAGAAGTAGTACAATTCAAGTTTTAGTTGTCGATTATTCACTTTTATCCGGCTTTGGTGGCTTGGACATGACCTAGGACCTTAAGATTTTGCATGAAAGGAGGACTAGCAGCCGCGTTGCACGGGAGAATGTGAAAAGTGTTCATATGTAGTAAAAACCTGGGAAATCCGTCCGGTTTCGTATTTGTTATCGAATCCACTTAAAGCCAGATCGTCACATTGGCCGCTTTTCTCTCTGAGACGGTTACATTTATCGTCTGCAAAGCTATGTCGCGTGCTGCCGTATACGGAGACACTTAAAGCACCATAGTAGAACAGAGAAGAAGCTTCTAAGTTGAAGCAATAGCCAGTAAGAAGTAGTTCAATTCAAGTTTTAATTATAGATTATTCACCTTTTAGCCGGCTTTGGTGGCTTGGATAAGACCTTGGACCTTAAGATTTTGCATGAAAGGAGGACTAGCAGCCGCGTTGCACGGGAGAATGTGAAAAGTGTTCATATGTAGTAAAAACCTGAGAAATCCGTCCGTTATCGTCATTTGTTATTGAATCGATTTAAAGCCAGATCGTCACATTGGCCGCTTTTCTCTCTGAGACGGTTACATTTATTGTCTGCAAAGCTATGTCGCGTGCTGCGGTATGCGGAAACACTAAAAGCACAATAGTAGAATACAGAAGAAGCTTCTAAGTTGAAGTAATAGCCAGTAAGAAGTAGTACAATTCAAGTTTTAGTTATCGATTATTAACTTTTTAGCCGTCTTTGGTGGTTTGAACATGACCTAGGACCTTAAGATTCTGCATGAAAGGAGAACTAGCAGCCGCGTTGCATGGGAGAATGTGAAAAGTGTTCATATGTAGTAAAAACCTGAGAAATCCGTCCGTTTTCGTCATTTGTTATCGAATCGACTTAAAGCCAGATCGTCACATTGGCCGCTTTTCTCTCTGAGACGGTTACATTTATCGGCTGCAAAGCTATGTCGCGTGCTGCGGTATGCGGAGACACTAAAAGCCCCATATTAGAACACAGAAGAAGCTTCTAAATTGAAGTAATAGCCAGTAAGAAGTAGTACTATTTATGTTTTAGTTGTCGACTAATCACTTTTATGCCGGCTTTGGTCGCTTGGACATGACTTAGGACCTTAAGATTTTGCATGAAAGGAGGACTAGCAGCCGCGTTGCACGGGGGAATGTGAAAAGTGTTCATATGTAGTAAAAACCTGAGAAATCCGTCCGTTTTCGTCATTTGTTATCGAATCGATTTAAAGCCAGATCGTCACATTGGCCGCTCTTCTCTCTGAAACGGTTACATTTATCGTCTGCAAAGCTATGTCGCGTGCTGCGGTATGCGGGCACACTAAAATCACCATAGTAGAACACAGAAGAAGCTTCTAAGTTGAAGTAATAGCCAGTAAGAAGTAGTACAATTCAAGGTTATATTATCGATTATTCACTTTTTTAGCCGGCTTTGGTGGCTTGGATAAGACCTAGGACCTTAAGATTTTGCATGAAAGGAGGACTAGCAGCCGCGTTGCACGGGAGAATGTGAAAAGTGTTCATATGTCGTAAAAACCTGAGAAATCTGTCCGTCTTCGTCATTTGTTATCGAATCGACTTAAAGCCAGATCGTCACATTGGCCGCTTTTCTCTCTGAGACGATTACATTTATCGTCTGCAAAGCTATGGCGCGTGCTGCGGTATGCGGAGACACTAAAAGCACCATATTAGAACACAGAAGAAACTTCTAAGTTGAAGTAATAGCCAGTAAGAAGTAGTACAATTCAAGTTTTAGTTGTCGATTATTCACTTTTTAGCCGGCTTTGGTGGCTTGGACATGACCTAGGACCTTAAGATTTTGCATGAAAGGAGGACTAGCAGCCGCGTTGCACGGGAGAATGTGAAAAGTGTTCATATGTAGTGAAAACCTGAGAAATCCGTCCGTTTTCGTCATTTGTTATCGAATCGACTTAAAGCCAGATCGTTATATTGGCCGCTTTTCTCTCTGAGACGGTTACATTTATCGTCTGCAAAGCTATGTCGCGTGCTGCGGTATGCGGAACACTAAAAGCACCATAGTAGAACACAGAAGAAGCTTCTAAGTTGAAGTAATAGCCAGTAAGAAGTAGTACAATTCAAGTTTTAATTATCGATTATTCACTTTTTAGCCGGCTTTGGTGGCTTGGATAAGACCTAGGACCTTAAGATTTTGCATGAAAGGAGGACTAGCAGCCGCGTTGCGCGGGAGAATGTGAGAAGTGTTCATATGGAGTAAAAACCTGAGAAATCCGTCCGTTATCGTCATTTGTTATCGAATCGACTTAAAGCCAGATCGTCACATTGGCCGCTTTTCTCTCTGAGACGGTTACATTTATCGTCTGCAAAGCTATGTCGCGTGCTGCGGTATGTGGCGACACTAAAAGCACCATAGTAGAACTCAGAAGGAGCTTCTAAGTTGAAGTAATAGCCAGTAAGAAGTAGTACAATTCAAGTTTTAGTTGTCGATTATTCACTTTTTAGCCGGCTTTGGTGGCTTGGACATGACCTTGGACCTTAAGATTTTGCATGAAAGGAGGACCAGCAGCCGCGTTGCACGGGAGAATGTGAAAAGTGTTCATATGTAGTAAAAACCTGAGAAATCTGTCCATTTTCGTCATTTGTTATTGAATCGACTTAAAGCCAGATCGTCACATTGGCCGCTTTTCTCTCTGAGACGGTTACATTTATCGTCTGCAAAGCTATGTCGCGTGCTGCGGTATGTGCAGACACTAAAAGCACCATAGTAGAACACAGAAGAAGCTTCTAAGTTGAAGTAATAGCCTGTAAGAAGTAGTACAATTCAAGGTTTAGTTGTCGATTATTCACTTTTTAGCCGGCTTTGGTGGCTTGGACGTGACCTAGGACCTTAAGATTTTGCATGAAAGGAGGACTAGCAGCCGCGTTGCACGCGAGAATGTGAAAAGTGTTCATATGTAGTGAAAACCTGAGAAATCCGTCCGTTTTCGTCATTTGTTATCGAATCGACTTAAAGCCAGATCGTTATATTGGCCGCTTTTCTCTCTGAGACGGTTACATTTATCGTCTGCAAAGCTATGTCACGTGCTGCGGTATGCGGAACACTAAAAGCACCATAGTAGAACACAGAAGAAGCTTCTAAGTTGAAGTAATAGCCAGTAAGAAGTAGTACAATTCAAGTTTTAGTTATTGATTATTCACTTTTTAGCCGGATTTGGTGGCTTGGACATGAGGTGGAACCTTAAGATTTTGCATGATAGGAGGACTAGCAGCCGCGTTGCACGGGAGAATGTGAAAAGTGTTCATATGTAGTAAAAACCTGAGAAACCCGGGCGTTTTCGTCATTTGTTATCGAATCGATTTAAAGCCAGATCGTCACATTGGCCGCTCTTCTCTCTGAAACGGTTACATTTATCGTCTGCAAAGCTATGTCGCGTGCTGCGGTATGCGGGAACACTAAAAGCACCATAGTAGAACACAGAAGAAGCTTCTAAGTTGAAGTAATAGCCAGTAAGAAGTAGTACAATTCAAGTTTTGTTATCGATTATTCACCTTTTAGCCGGCTTTGGTGGCTTGGACATGACCAAGGACCTTACGATTTTGCATGAAAGGAAGACTAGCAGCCGCGTTGCATGGGAGAATGTGAAAAGTGTTCATATGTAGTAAAAACCTGAGAAATCTGTCCATTGTCGTCATTTGTTATCGAATCGACTTAAAGCCAGATCGTTATATTGGCCGCTTTTCTCTCTGAGACGGTTACATGTATCGTCTGCAAAGCTATGTCACGTGCTGCGGTATGCGGAACACTAAAAGCACCATAGTAGAACACAGAAGAAGATTCTATGTTGAAGTAATAGCCAGTAAGAAGTAGTACAATTAAAGTTTTAGTTATCGATTATTCACCTTTTAGCCGGCTTTGGTGGCTTGGACATGACCTAGGACCTTTAGATTTTGCATGAAAGGAGGATTAGCAGCCGCGTTGCATGGGAGAATGTGAAAAGTGTTCATATGTAGTAAAAACCTGAGAAATCTGTCCATTTTCGTCATTTGTTATCGAATCGACTTAAAACCAGATCGTCACATTGGCCGCTTTTCTCTCTGAGACGGTTACATTTATCGTCTGCAAAGCTATGTCGCGTGCTGCGGTATGTGGCGACACTAAAAGCACCATAGTAGAACACAGAAGGAGCTTCTAAGTTGAAGTAATAGCCAGTAAGAAGTAGTACAATTCAAGTTTTAGTTGTCGATTATTCACTTTTTAGCCGGCTTTGGTGGCTTGGACATGACCTAGGACCTTACGATTTTGCATGAAAGGAGGACCAGCAGCCGCGTTGCACGGGAGAATGTGAAAAGTGTTCATATGTAGTAAAAACCTGAGAAATCTGTCCATTTTCGTCATTTGTTATTGATTCGACTTAAAGGCAGATCGTCACATTGGCCGCTTTTCTCTCTGAGACGGTTACATTTATCGTCTGCAAAGCTATGGCACTTGCTGCGGTATGTGGAGACACTAAAAGCACCGTAGTAGAACACAGAAGAAGCTTCTAAGTCGAAGTAATAGCCAGTAAGAAGTAGTACAATTCAAGTTTTAGTTGTCGATTATTCACTTTTTAGCCGGCTTTGGTGGCTTGGATAAGACCTAGGACCTTAAGATTTTGCATGAAAGGAGGACTAGCAGCCGCGTTGCGCGGGAGAATGTGAAAAGTGTTCATATGGAGTAAAAACCTGAGAAATCCGTCCGTTATCGTCATTTGTTATCGAATCGACTTAAAGCCAGATCGTCACATTGCCTGCTTTTCTCTCTGAGACGGTTACATTTATCGTCTGCAAAGCTATGTCGCGTGCTGCGGTATGTGGCGACACTAAAAGCACCATAGTAGAACTCAGAAGGAGCTTCTAAGTTGAAGTAATAGCCAGTAAGAAGTAGTACAATTCAAGTTTTAGTTGTCGATTATTCACTTTTTAGCCGGCTTTGGTGGCTTGGACATGACCTAGGACCTTAAGATTTTGCATGAAAGGAGGACCAGCAGCCGCGTTGCACGGGAGAATGTGAAAAGTGTTCATATGTAGTAAAAACCTGAGAAATCTGTCCATTTTCGTCATTTGTTATTGAATCGACTTAAAGCCAGATCGTCACATTGGCCGCTTTTCTCTCTGAGACGGTTACATTTATCGTCTGCAAAGCTATGTCGCGTGCTGCGGTATGTGCAGACACTAAAAGCACCATAGTAGAACACAGAAGAAGCTTCTAAGTTGAAGTAATAGCCAGTAAGAAGTAGTACAATTCAAGGTTTAGTTGTCGATTATTCACTTTTTAGCCGGCTTTGGTGGCTTGGACGTGACCTAGGACCTTAAGATTTTGCATGAAAGGAGGACTAGCAGCCGCGTTGCACGCGAGAATGTGAAAAGTGTTCATATGTAGAGAAAACCTGAGAAATCCGTCCGTTTTCTTCATTTGTTATCGAATCGATTTAAAGCCAGATCGTCACATTGGCCGCTCTTCTCTCTGAAACGGTTACATTTATCGTCTGCAAAGCTATGTCGCGTGCTGCGGTATGCGGGAACACTAGAAGCACCATAGTGGAACACAGAAGAAGCTTCTAAGTTGAAGTAATAGCCGGTAAGAAGTAGTACAATTCAAGTTTTAATTATCGATTATTCACTTCTTTGCCGGCTTTGGTGGCTTGAATAAGACCTAGGACCTTAAGATTTTGCATGAAAGGAGGACTAGCAGCCGCGTTGCGCGGGAGAATGTGAAAAGTGTTCATATGGAGTAAAAACCTGAGAAATCCGTCCGTTATCGTAATTTGTTATCGAATCGACTTAAAGCCAGATCGTCACATTGGCCGCTTTTCTCTCTGAGACGGTTACATTTATCGTCTGCAAAGCTATGTCGCGTGCTGCGGTATGCGGGAACACTAAAAGCACCATAGTAGAACACAGAAGAAGCTTCTAAGTTGAAGTAATAGCCAGTAAGAAGTAGTACAATTCAAGTTTTGTTATCGATTATTCACCTTTTAGCCGGCTTTGGTGGCTCGGACATGACCAAGGACCTTACGATTTTGCATGAAAGGAAGACTAGCAGCCGCGTTGCATGGGAGAATGTGAAATGTGTTCATATGTAGTAAAAACCTGAGAAATCTGTCCATTGTCGTCATTTGTTATCGAATCGACTTAAAGCCAGATCGTTATATTGGCCGCTTTTCTCTCTGAGACGGTTACATTTATCGTCTGCAAAGCTATGTCACGTGCTGCGGTATGCGGAACACTAAAAGCACCATAGTAGAACACAGAAGAAGATTCTAAGTTGAAGTAATAGCCAGTAAGAAGTAGTACAATTCAAGTTTTAGTTATTGATTATTCACTTTTTAGCCGGATTTGGTGGCTTGGTCATGAGGTGGAACCTTAAGATTTTGCATGATAGGAGGACTAGCAGCCGCGTTGCACGGGAGAATGTGAAAAGGGTTCATATGTAGTAAAAACCTGAGAAACCCGGCCGTTTTCGTCATTTGTTATCGAATCGATTTAAAACCAGATCGTCACATTGGCTGCTCTTCTCTCTGAAATGGTTACATTTATCGTCTGCAAAGCTATGTCGCGTGCTGCGGTATGCGGGAACACTAAAAGCACCATAGTAGAACACAGAAGAAGCTTCTAAGTTGAAGTAATAGCCAGTAAGAAGTAGTACAATTCAAGTTTTAATTATCGATTATTCACTTTTTAGCCGGCTTTGGTGGCTTGGATAAGACCTAGGACCTTAAGATTTTGCATGAAAAGGAGGACTAGCAGCCGCGTTGCGCGGGAGAATGTGAAAAGTGTTCATATGGAGTAAAAACCTGAGAAATCCGTCCGTTATCGTCATTTGTTATCGAATCGACTTAAAGCCAGATCGTCACATTGGCCGCTTTTCTCTCTGAGACTGTTACATTTATCGTCTGCAAAGCTATGTCGCGTGCTGCGGTATGCGGAGACACTAAAAGCACCATATTAGAACACAGAAGAAACTTCTAAGTTGAAGTAATAGCCAGTAAGAAGCAGTACAATTAAAGTTTTAGTTATCGATTATTCACCTTTTAGCCGGCTTTGGTGGCTTGGACATGACCTAGGACCTTTAGATTTTGCATGAAAGGAGGATTAGCAGCCGCTTTGCATGGGAGAATGTGAAAAGTGTTCATATGTAGTAAAAACCTGAGAAATCTGTCCATTTTCGTCATTTGTTATCGAATCGACTTAAAACCAGATCGTCACATTGGCCGCTTTTCTCTCTGAGACGGTTACATTTATCGTCTGCAAAGCTATGTCGCGTGCTGCGGTATGTGGCGACACTAAAAGCACCATAGTAGAACACAGAAGGAGCTTCTAAGTTGAAGTAATAGCCAGTAAGAAGTAGTACAATTCAAGTTTTAGTTGTCGATTATTCACTTTTTAGCCGGCTTTGGTGGCTTGGACATGACCTAGGACCTTACGATTTTGCATGAAAGGAGGACCAGCAGCCGCGTTGCACGGGAGAATGTGAAAAGTGTTCATATGTAGTAAAAACCTGAGAAATCTGTCCATTTTCGTCATTTGTTATTGATTCGACTTAAAGGCAGATCGTCACATTGGCCGCTTTTCTCTCTGAGACGGTTACATTTATCGTCTGCAAAGCTATGGCACTTGCTGCGGTATGTGGAGACACTAAAAGCACCGTAGTAGAACACAGAAGAAGCTTCTAAGTTGAAGTAATAGCCAGTAAGAAGTAGTGCAATTCAAGTTTTAGTTGTCGATTATTCACTTTTTAGCCGGCTTTGGTGGCTTGGACGTGACCTAGGACCTTAAGATTTTGCATGAAAGGAGGACTAGCAGCCGCGTTGCACGGGAGAATGTGAAAAGTGTTCATATGTAGTGAAAACCTGAGAAATCCGTCTGTTTTCGTCATTTGTTATCGAATCGACTTAAAGCCAGATCGTTATATTGGCCGCTTTTCTCTCTGAGATGGTTACATTTATCGTCTGCAAAGCTATGTCGCGTGCTGCGGTATGCGGAACACTAAAAGCACCATAGTAGAACACAGAAGAAGATTCTAAGTTGAAGTAATAGCCAGTAAGAAGTAGTACAATTCAAGTTTTAGTTATTGATTATTCACTTTATAGCCGGTTTTGGTGGCTTGGACATGAGGTGGAACCTTAGGATTTTGATGAACGGAGGACTAGCAGCCGCGTCGCACGGGAGAATGTGAAAAGTGTTCATATGGAGTAAAAACCTGAGAAATCCGTCCGTTTTCGTCATTTGTTATCGAATCGATTTAAAGCCAGATCGTCACATTGGCCTCTCTTCACTCTGAAACGGTTACATTTATCGTCTGCAGAGCTATGTCGCGTGCTGCCGTATGCGTAGACACTAAAAACACCATAGTAGAACATAGAAGAAGCTTCTAAATTGAAGTAATAGCCAGTAAGAAGTAGTACAATTCAATTTTTAATTATCGATTATTCACCTTTTAGCCGGCTTTGGTGGCTTGGACATGACCTAGGACCTTAAGATTTTGCATGAAAGGAGGACTAGCAGCCGCGTTGCACGGGAGAATGTGAAAAGTGTTCATATGGAGTAAAAACCTGAGAAACCCGTCCGTTTTCCTCATTTGTTATCGAATCGATTTAAAGCCAGATCGTCACATTGGCCGCTTTTCTCTCTGAGACGGTTACATTTATCGTCTGCAAAGCTATGTCGCGTGCTGCGGTATGTGGGGACACTAAAAGCACCATAGTAGAACACAGAATCAGCTTCTAAGTTGAAGTAATAGGCAGTAAGAAGTAGTACAATTCAAGTTTTAGTTGTCGATTATTCACTTTTTAGCCGGCTTTGGTGGCTTGGACATGACCTAGGACCTTAAGATTTTGCATGAAAGGAGGACTAGCAGCCGCGTTGCACGGGAGAATGTGAAAAGTGTTCATATGTAGTAAAAACCTGAGAAATCTGTCCATTTTCGTCATTTGTTATCGAATCGACTTAAAGCCAGATCGTCACATTGGCCGCTTTTCTCTCTGAGACGGTTACATTTATCGTCTGCAAAGCTATGTCGCGTGATGCGGTACGTGGAGACACTAAAAGCACCATAGTAGAACACAGAAGAAGCTTCTAAGTTGAAGTAATAGCCAGTAAGAAGTAGTATAATTCAAGTTTTAGTTGTCGATTGTTCACTTTTTAGCCGGCTTTGGTGGCTTGGACATGACCTAGGACCTTAAGATTTTGCATGAAAGGAGGACTAGCAGCCGCGTTGCACGGGAGACTGTGAAAAGTGTTCATATGTAGTGAAAACCTGGGAAATCCGTCCGTTTTCGTTTTTTGTTATCGAATCGACTTAAAGCCAGATCGTTATATTGGCCGCTCTTCTCTCTGAAACGGTTACATTTATCGTCTGCAAAGCTAAGTCGCGTGCTGCGGTATGCGGAATACTAAAAGCACCATAGTAGAACACAGAAGAAGATTCTAAGTTGAAGTAATAGCCAGTAAGAAGTAGTACAATTCAAGTTTTAGTTAATGATTATTCACTTTTTAGCCGGATTTGGTGGCTTGGACATGAGGTGGAACCTTAAGATCTTGCATTATAGGAGGACTAGCAGCCGCGTTGCACGGGAGAATGTGAAAAGTGTTCGTATGTAGTAAAAAACTGAGAAACCCGGCCGTTTTCGTCATTTGTTATCGAATCGATTTAAAGCCAGATTGTCACATTGGCCGCTCTTCTCTCTGAAACGGTTACATTTATCGTCTGCGAAGCTATGTCGCGTGCTGCGGTATGTGGAGACACTAAAAGCACCATAGTAGAACACAGAAGAAGCTTCTAAGTTGAAGTAATAGGTAGTAAGAAGTAGTACAATTCAAGTTTTAGTTATCGATTATTCACTTTTTAGCCGGCTTTGGTGGCTTGGACATGACCAAGGATCTTACGATTTTGCATGAAAGGAGGACTAGCAGCCGCGTTGCATGGGAGAATGTGAAAAGTGTTCATATGTAGTAAAAACCTGAGAAATCTGTCCATTTTCGTCATTTGTTATCGAATAGACTTGAAGCCAGATCGTCACATTGGCCGCTTTTCTCTCTGAGACGGTTACATTTATCGTCTGCAAAGCTATGTCGCGTGCTGCGGTATGTGGAGACACTAAAAGCACCATAGTAGAACACAGAAGAAGCTTCTAAGTTGAAGTAATAGCCAGTAAGAAGTAGTACAATTCAAGTTTTAGTTGTCGATTATTCACTTTTTAGCCGGATTTGGTGGCTTGGACATGACCTAGGACCTTAAGATTTTGCATGAAAGGAGGACTAGCAGCCGCGTTGCACGGGAGAATGTGAAAAGTGTTCATATGTAGTGAAAACCTAAGAAATCCGTCCGTTTTCGTCATTTGTTATCGAATCGACTTAAAGCCAGATCGTTATATTGGCCACTTTTCTCTCTGAGACGGTTACATTTATCGTCTGCAAAGCTATGTCGCGTGCTGCGGTATGCGGAACACTAAAAGCACCATAGTAGAACACAGAAGAAGATTCTAAGTTGAAGTAATAGCCAGTAAGAAGTAGTACAATTCAAGTTTTAGTTATTGATTATTCACTTTATAGCCGGATTTGGTGGCTTGGACATGAGGTGGAACCTTAAGATTTTGATGAAAGGAGGACTAGCAGCCGCGTTGCACGGGAGAATGTGAAAAGTGTTCATATGGAGTAAAAACCTGAGAAATCCGTCCGTTTTCGTCATTTGTTATCGAATCGATTTAAAGCCAGATCGTCACATTGGCCTCTCTTCACTCTGAAACGGTTACATTTATCGTCTGCAGAGCTATGTCGCGTGCTGCCGTATGCGTAGACACTAAAAGCACCATAGTAGAACACAGAAGAAGCTTCTAAATTGAAGTAATAGCCAGTAAGAAGTAGTACAATTCAATTTTTAATTATCGATTATTCACCTTTTAGCCGGCTTTGGTGGCTTGGACATGACCTAGGACCTTAAGATTTTGCATGAAAGGAGGACTAGCAGCCGCGTTGCACGGGAGAATGTGAAAAGTGTTCATATGGAGTAAAAACCTGAGAAACCCGTCCGTTTTCGTCATTTGTTATCGAATCGATTTAAAGCCAGATCGTCACATTGGCCGCTTTTCTCTCTGAGACGGTTACATTTATCGTCTGCAAAGCTATGTCGCGTGCTGCGGTATGTGGGGACACTAAAAGCACCATAGTAGAACACAGAATCAGCTTCTAAGTTGAAGTAATAGCCAGTAAGAAGTAGTACAATTCAAGTTTTAGTTGTCGATTATTCACTTTTTAGCCGGCTTTGGTGGCTTGGACATGACCTAGGACCTTAAGATTTTGCATGAAAGGAGGACTAGCAGCCGCGTTGCACGGGAGACTGTGAAAAGTGTTCATATGTAGTGAAAACCTGGGAAATCCGTCCGTTTTCGTTTTTTGTTATCGAATCGACTTAAAGCCAGATCGTTATATTGGCCGCTCTTCTCTCTGAAACGGTTACATTTATCGTCTGCAAAGCTAAGTCGCGTGCTGCGGTATGCGGAATACTAAAAGCACCATAGTAGAACACAGAAGAAGATTCTAAGTTGAAGTAATAGCCAGTAAGAAGTAGTACAATTCAAGTTTTAGTTAATGATTATTCACTTTTTAGCCGGATTTGGTGGCTTGGACATGAGTTGGAACCTTAAGATCTTGCATTATAGGAGGACTAGCAGCCGCGTTGCACGGGAGAATGTGAAAAGTGTTCGTATGTAGTAAAAAACTGAGAAACCCGGCCGTTTTCGTCATTTGTTATCGAATCGATTTAAAGCCAGATTGTCACATTGGCCGCTCTTCTCTCTGAAACGGTTACATTTATCGTCTGCGAAGCTATGTCGCGTGCTGCGGTATGTGGAGACACTAAAAGCACCATAATAGAACACAGAAGAAGCTTCTAAGTTGAAGTAATAGGCAGTAAGAAGTAGTACAATTCAAGTTTTAGTTATCGATTATTCACTTTTTAGCCGGCTTTGGTGGCTTGGACATGACCAAGGATCTTACGATTTTGCATGAAAGGAGGACTAGCAGCCGCGTTGCATGGGAGAATGTGAAAAGTGTTCATATGTAGTAAAAACCTGAGAAATCTGTCCATTTTCGTCATTTGTTATCGAATAGACTTGAAGCCAGATCGTCACATTGGCCGCTTTTCTCTCTGAGACGGTTACATTTATCGTCTGCAAAGCTATGTCGCGTGCTGCGGTATGTGGAGACACTAAAAGCACCATAGTAGAACACAGAAGAAGCTTCTAAGTTGAAGTAATAGCCAGTAAGAAGTAGTACAATTCAAGTTTTAGTTGTCGATTATTCACTTTTTAGCCGGATTTGGTGGCTTGGACATGACCTAGGACCTTAAGATTTTGCATGAAAGGAGGACTAGCAGCCGCGTTGCACGGGAGAATGTGAAAAGTGTTCATATGTAGTGAAAACCTGAGAAATCCGTCCGTTTTCGTCATTTGTTATCGAATCGACTTAAAGCCAGATCGTTATATTGGCCACTTTTCTCTCTGAGACGGTTACATTTATCGTCTGCAAAGCTATGTCGCGTGCTGCGGTATGCGGAACACTAAAAGCACCATAGTAGAACACAGAAGAAGATTCTAAGTTGAAGTAATAGCCAGTAAGAAGTAGTACAATTCAAGTTTTAGTTATTGATTATTCACTTTATAGCCGGATTTGGTGGCTTGGACATGAGGTGGAACCTTAAGATTTTGATGAAAGGAGGACTAGCAGCCGCGTTGCACGGGAGAATGTGAAAAGTGTTCATATGGAGTAAAAACCTGAGAAATCCGTCCGTTTTCGTCATTTGTTATCGAATCGATTTAAAGCCAGATCGTCACATTGGCCTCTCTTCACTCTGAAACGGTTACATTTATCGTCTGCAGAGCTATGTCGCGTGCTGCCGTATGCGTAGACACTAAAAGCACCATAGTAGAACACAGAAGAAGCTTCTAAATTGAAGTAATAGCCAGTAAGAAGTAGTACAATTCAATTTTTAATTATCGATTATTCACCTTTTAGCCGGCTTTGGTGGCTTGGACATGACCTAGGACCTTAAGATTTTGCATGAAAGGAGGACTAGCAGCCGCGTTGCACGGGAGAATGTGAAAAGTGTTCATATGGAGTAAAAACCTGAGAAACCCGTCCGTTTTCGTCATTTGTTATCGAATCGATTTAAAGCCAGATCGTCACATTGGCCGCTTTTCTCTCTGAGACGGTTGCATTTATCGTCTGCAAAGCTATGTCGCGTGCTGCGGTATGTGGGGACACTAAAAGCACCATAGTAGAACACAGAATCAGCTTCTAAGTTGAAGTAATAGCCAGTAAGAAGTAGTACAATTCAAGTTTTAGTTGTCGATTATTCACTTTTTAGCCGGCTTTGGTGGCTTGGACATGACCTAGGACCTTAAGATTTTGCATGAAAGGAGGACTAGCAGCCGCGTTGCACGGGAGACTGTGAAAAGTGTTCATATGTAGTGAAAACCTGGGAAATCCGTCCGTTTTCGTTTTTTGTTATCGAATCGACTTAAAGCCAGATCGTTATATTGGCCGCTCTTCTCTCTGAAACGGTTACATTTATCGTCTGCAAAGCTAAGTCGCGTGCTGCGGTATGCGGAATACTAAAAGCACCATAGTAGAACACAGAAGAAGATTCTAAGTTGAAGTAATAGCCAGTAAGAAGTAGTACAATTCAAGTTTTAGTTAATGATTATTCACTTTTTAGCCGGATTTGGTGGCTTGGACATGAGTTGGAACCTTAAGATCTTGCATTATAGGAGGACTAGCAGCCGCGTTGCACGGGAGAATGTGAAAAGTGTTCGTATGTAGTAAAAAACTGAGAAACCCGGCCGTTTTCGTCATTTGTTATCGAATCGATTTAAAGCCAGATTGTCACATTGGCCGCTCTTCTCTCTGAAACGGTTACATTTATCGTCTGCGAAGCTATGTCGCGTGCTGCGGTATGTGGAGACACTAAAAGCACCATAATAGAACACAGAAGAAGCTTCTAAGTTGAAGTAATAGGCAGTAAGAAGTAGTACAATTCAAGTTTTAGTTATCGATTATTCACTTTTTAGCCGGCTTTGGTGGCTTGGACATGACCAAGGATCTTACGATTTTGCATGAAAGGAGGACTAGCAGCCGCGTTGCATGGGAGAATGTGAAAAGTGTTCATATGTAGTAAAAACCTGAGAAATCTGTCCATTTTCGTCATTTGTTATCGAATAGACTTGAAGCCAGATCGTCACATTGGCCGCTTTTCTCTCTGAGACGGTTACATTTATCGTCTGCAAAGCTATGTCGCGTGCTGCGGTATGTGGAGACACTAAAAGCACCATAGTAGAACACAGAAGAAGCTTCTAAGTTGAAGTAATAGCCAGTAAGAAGTAGTACAATTCAAGTTTTAGTTGTCGATTATTCACTTTTTAGCCGGATTTGGTGGCTTGGACATGACCTAGGACCTTAAGATTTTGCATGAAAGGAGGACTAGCAGCCGCGTTGCACGGGAGAATGTGAAAAGTGTTCATATGTAGTGAAAACCTGAGAAATCCGTCCGTTTTCGTCATTTGTTATCGAATCGACTTAAAGCCAGATCGTTATATTGGCCACTTTTCTCTCTGAGACGGTTACATTTATCGTCTGCAAAGCTATGTCGCGTGCTGCGGTATGCGGAACACTAAAAGCACCATAGTAGAACACAGAAGAAGATTCTAAGTTGAAGTAATAGCCAGTAAGAAGTAGTACAATTCAAGTTTTAGTTATTGATTATTCACTTTTTAGCCGGATTTGGTGGCTTGGACATGAGGTGGAACCTTAAGATTTTGCATTATAGGAGGACTAGCAGCCGCGTTGCATGGGAGAATGTGAAAAGTGTTCATATGGAGTAAAAACCTGAGAAATCCGTCCGTTATCGTAATTTGTTATCGAATCGACTTAAAGCCAGATCGTCACATTGGCCGCTTTTCTCTCTGAGACGGTTACATTTATCGTCTGCAAAGCTATGTCGCGTGCTGCGGTATGCGGGAACACTAAAAGCACCATAGTAGAACACAGAAGATGCTTCTAAGTTGAAGTAATAGCCAGTAAGAAGTAGTACAATTCAAGTTTTGTTATCGATTATTCACCTTTTAGCCGGCTTTGGTGGCTTGGACATGACCAAGGACCTTACGATTTTGCATGAAAGGAAGACTAGCAGCCGCGTTGCATGGGAGAATGTGAAAAGTGTTCGTATGTAGTAAAAACCTGAGAAATCTGTCCATTGTCGTCATTTGTTATCGAATCGACTTAAAGCCAGATCGTTATATTGGCCGCTTTTCTCTCTGAGACGGTTACATTTATCGTCTGCAAAGCTATGTCACGTGCTGCGGTATGCGGAACACTAAAAGCACCATAGTAGAACACAGAAGAAGATTCTAAGTTGAAGTAATAGCCAGTAAGAAGTAGTACAATTCAAGTTTTAGTTATTGATTATTCACTTTTTAGCCGGATTTGGTGGCTTGGTCATGAGGTGGAACCTTAAGATTTTGCATGATAGGAGGACTAGCAGCCGCGTTGCATGGGAGAATGTG
This sequence comes from Schistocerca gregaria, assembly GCF_023897955.1. Classification (NCBI taxonomy): domain Eukaryota; kingdom Metazoa; phylum Arthropoda; class Insecta; order Orthoptera; family Acrididae; genus Schistocerca; species Schistocerca gregaria. The sequence goes on from NW_026061759.1 coordinate 1,145,878, forward strand.
AAAAGTGTTCATATGTAGTAAAAACCTGAGAAACCCGGCCGTTTTCGTTATTTGTTATCGAACGATTTAAAACCAGATCGTCACATTGGCTGCTCTTCTCTCTGAAACGGTTACATTTATCGTCTGCAAAGCTATGTCGCGTGCTGCGGTATGCGGGAATACTAAAAGCACCATAGCAGAACACAGAAGAAGCTTCTAAGTTGAAGTAATAGCCAGTAAGAAGTAGTACAACTCAAGTTTTAATTATCGATTATTCACTTTTTAGCCGGCTTTGGTGGCTTGGATAAGACCTAGGACCTTAAGATTTTGCATGAAAAGGAGGACTAGCAGCCGCGTTGCACGGGAGAATGTGAAAAGTGTTCATATGGAGTAAAAACCTGAGAAATCCGTCCGTTATCGTCATTTGTTATCGAATCGACTTAAAGCCAGATCGTCACATTGGCCGCTTTTCTCTCTGAGACTGTTACATTTATCGTCTGCAAAGCTATGTCGCGTGCTGCGGTATGCGGAGACACTAAAAGCACCATATTAGAACACAGAAGAAACTTCTAAGTTGAAGTAATAGCCAGTAAGAAGTAGTACAATTAAAGTTTTAGTTATCGATTATTCACCTTTTAGCCGGCTTTGGTGGCTTGGACATGACCTAGGACCTTTAGATTTTGCATGAAAGGAGGATTAGCAGCCGCTTTGCATGGGAGAATGTGAAAAGTGTTCATATGTAGTAAAAACCTGAGAAATCTGTCCATTTTCGTCATTTGTTATCGAATCGACTTAAAACCAGATCGTCACATTGGCCGCTTTTCTCTCTGAGACGGTTACATTTATCGTCTGCAAAGCTATGTCGCGTGCTGCGGTATGTGGAGACACTAAAAGCACCATAGTAGAACACAGAAGAAGCTTCTAAGTTGAAGTAATAGCCAGTAAGAAGTAGTACAATTCAAGTTTTAGTTGTCGATTATTCACTTTTTAGCCGGATTTGGTGGCTTGGACATGACCTAGGACCTTAAGATTTTGCATGAAAGGAGGACTAGCAGCCGCGTTGCACGGGAGAATGTGAAAAGTGTTCATATGTAGTGAAAACCTGAGAAATCCGTCCGTTTTCGTCATTTGTTATCGAATCGACTTAAAGCCAGATCGTTATATTGGCCACTTTTCTCTCTGAGACGGTTACATTTATCGTCTGCAAAGCTATGTCGCGTGCTGCGGTATGCGGAACACTAAAAGCACCATAGTAGAACACAGAAGAAGATTCTAAGTTGAAGTAATAGCCAGTAAGAAGTAGTACAATTCAAGTTTTAGTTATTGATTATTCACTTTATAGCCGGATTTGGTGGCTTGGACATGAGGTGGAACCTTAAGATTTTGATGAAAGGAGGACTAGCAGCCGCGTTGCACGGGAGAATGTGAAAAGTGTTCATATGGAGTAAAAACCTGAGAAATCCGTCCGTTTTCGTCATTTGTTATCGAATCGATTTAAAGCCAGATCGTCACATTGGCCTCTCTTCACTCTGAAACGGTTACATTTATCGTCTGCAGAGCTATGTCGCGTGCTGCCGTATGCGAAGACACTAAAAGCACCATAGTAGAACACAGAAGAAGCTTCTAAATTGAAGTAATAGCCAGTAAGAAGTAGTACAATTCAATTTTTAATTATCGATTATTCACCTTTTAGCCGGCTTTGGTGGCTTGGACATGACCTAGGACCTTAAGATTTTGCATGAAAGGAGGACTAGCAGCCGCGTTGCACGGGAGAATGTGAAAAGTGTTCATATGGAGTAAAAACCTGAGAAACCCGTCCGTTTTCGTCATTTGTTATCGAATCGATTTAAAGCCAGATCGTCACATTGGCCGCTTTTCTCTCTGAGACGGTTACATTTATCGTCTGCAAAGGTATGTCGCGTGCTGCGGTATGTGGGGACACTAAAAGCACCATAGTAGAACACAGAATCAGCTTCTAAGTTGAAGTAATAGCCAGTAAGAAGTAGTACAATTCAAGTTTTAGTTGTCGATTATTCACTTTTTAGCCGGCTTTGGTGGCTTGGACATGACCTAGGACCTTAAGATTTTGCATGAAAGGAGGACTAGCAGCCGCGTTGCACGGGAGAATGTGAAAAGTGTTCATATGTAGTAAAAACCTGAGAAATCTGTCCATTTTCGTCATTTGTTATCGAATCGACTTAAAGCCAGATCGTCACATTGGCCGCTTTTCTCTCTGAGACGGTTACATTTATCGTCTGCAAAGCTATGTCGCGTGATGCGGTATGTGGAGACACTAAAAGCACCATAGTAGAACACAGAAGAAGCTTCTAAGTTGAAGTAATAGCCAGTAAGAAGTAGTATAATTCAAGTTTTAGTTGTCGATTGTTCACTTTTTAGCCGGCTTTGGTGGCTTGGACATGACCTAGGACCTTAAGATTTTGCATGAAAGGAGGACTAGCAGCCGCGTTGCACGGGAGACTGTGAAAAGTGTTCATATGTAGTGAAAACCTGGGAAATCCGTCCGTTTTCGTTTTTTGTTATCGAATCGACTTAAAGCCAGATCGTTATATTGGCCGCTCTTCTCTCTGAAACGGTTACATTTATCGTCTGCAAAGCTAAGTCGCGTGCTGCGGTATGCGGAATACTAAAAGCACCATAGTAGAACACAGAAGAAGATTCTAAGTTGAAGTAATAGCCAGTAAGAAGTAGTACAATTCAAGTTTTAGTTAATGATTATTCACTTTTTAGCCGGATTTGGTGGCTTGGACATGAGGTGGAACCTTAAGATCTTGCATTATAGGAGGACTAGCAGCCGCGTTGCACGGGAGAATGTGAAAAGTGTTCGTATGTAGTAAAAAACTGAGAAACCCGGCCGTTTTCGACATTTGTTATCGAATCGATTTAAAGCCAGATTGTCACATTGGCCGCTCTTCTCTCTGAAACGGTTACATTTATCGTCTGCGAAGCTATGTCGCGTGCTGCGGTATGTGGAGACACTAAAAGCACCATAGTAGAACACAGAAGAAGCTTCTAAGTTGAAGTAATAGGCAGTAAGAAGTAGTACAATTCAAGTTTTAGTTATCGATTATTCACTTTTTAGGCTTCTTTGGTGGCTTGGACATGACCAAGGATCTTACGATTTTGCATGAAAGGAGGACTAGCAGCCGCGTTGCATGGGAGAATGTGAAAAGTGTTCATATGTAGTAAAAACCTGAGAAATCTGTCCATTTTCGTCATTTGTTATCGAATAGACTTGAAGCCAGATCGTCACATTGGCCGCTTTTCTCTCTGAGACGGTTACATTTATCGTCTGCAAAGCTATGTCGCGTGCTGCGGTATGTGGAGACACTTAAAGCACCATAGTAGAACACAGAAGAAGCTTCTAAGTTGAAGTAATAGCCAGTAAGAAGTAGTACAATTCAAGTTTTAGTTGTCGATTATTCACTTTTTAGCCGGATTTGGTGGCTTGGACATGACCTAGGACCTTAAGATTTCGCATGAAAGGAGGACTAGCAGCCGCGTTGCACGGGAGAATGTGAAAAGTGTTCATATGTAGTGAAAACCTGAGAAATCCGTCCCTTTTCGTCATTTGTTATCGAATCGACTTAAAGCCAGATCGTTATATTGGCCACTTTTCTCTCTGAGACGGTTACATTTATCGTCTGCAAAGCTATGTCGCGTGCTGCGGTATGCGGAACACTAAAAGCACCATAGTAGAACACAGAAGAAGATTCTAAGTTGAAGTAATAGCCAGTAAGAAGTAGTACAATTCAAGTTTTAGTTATTGATTATTCACTTTTTAGCCGGATTTGGTGGCTTGGACATGAGGTGGAACCTTAAGATTTTGCATTATAGGAGGACTAGCAGCCGCGTTGCATGGGAGAATGTGAAAAGTGTTCATATGGAGTAAAAACCTGAGAAATCCGTCCGTTATCCTAATTTGTTATCGAATCGACTTAAAGCCAGATCGTCACATTGGCCGCTTTTCTCTCTGAGACGGTTACATTTATCGTCTGCAAAGCTATGTCGCGTGCTGCGGTATGCGGGAACACTAAAAGCACCATAGTAGAACACAGAAGAAGCTTCTAAGTTGAAGTAATAGCCAGTAAGAAGTAGTACAATCCAAGTTTTGTTATCGATTATTCACCTTTTAGCCGGCTTTGGTGGCTTGGACATGACCAAGGACCTTTAGATTTTGCATGAAAGGAGGATTAGCAGCCGCTTTGCATGGGAGAATGTGAAAAGTGTTCATATGTAGTAAAAACCTGAGAAATCTGTCCATTTTCGTCATTTGTTATCGAATCGACTTAAAACCAGATCGTCACATTGGCCGCTTTTCTCTCTGAGACGGTTACATTTATCGTCTGCAAAGCTATGTCGCGTGCTGCGGTATGTGGAGACACTAAAAGCACCATAGTAGAACACAGAAGAAGCTTCTAAGTTGAAGTAATAGCCAGTAAGAAGTAGTACAATTCAAGTTTTAGTTGTCGATTATTCACTTTTTAGCCGGATTTGGTGGCTTGGACATGACCTAGGACCTTAAGATTTTGCATGAAAGGAGGACTAGCAGCCGCGTTGCACGGGAGAATGTGAAAAGTGTTCATATGTAGTGAAAACCTGACAAATCCGTCCGTTTTCGTCATTTGTTATCGAATCGACTTAAAGCCAGATCGTTATATTGGCCACTTTTCTCTCTGAGACGGTTACATTTATCGTCTGCAAAGCTATGTCGCGTGCTGCGGTATGCGGAACACTAAGAGCACCATAGCAGAACACAGAAGAAGATTCTAAGTTGAAGTAATAGCCAGTAAGAAGTAGTACAATTCAAGTTTTAGTTATTGATTATTCACTTTATAGCCGGATTTGGTGGCTTGGACATGAGGTGGAACCTTAAGATTTTGATGAAAGGAGGACTAGCAGCCGCGTTGCACGGGAGAATGTGAAAAGTGTTCATATGGAGTAAAAACCTGAGAAATCCGTCCGTTTTCGTCATTTGTTATCGAATCGATTTAAAGCCAGATCGTCACATTGGCCTCTCTTCACTCTGAAACGGTTACATTTATCGTCTGCAGAGCTATGTCGCGTGCTGCCGTATGCGTAGACACTAAAAGCACCATAGTAGAACACAGAAGAAGCTTCTAAATTGAAGTAATAGCCAGTAAGAAGTAGTACAATTCAATTTTTAATTATCGATTATTCACCTTTTAGCCGGCTTTGGTGGCTTGGACATGACCTAGGACCTTAAGATTTTGCATGAAAGGAGGACTAGCAGCCGCGTTGCACGGGAGAATGTGAAAAGTGTTCATATGGAGTAAAAACCTGAGAAACCCGTCCGTTTTCGTCATTTGTTATCGAATCGACTTAAAGCCAGATCGTCACATTGGCCGCTTTTCTCTCTGAGACGGTTACATTTATCGTCTGCAAAGCTATGTCGCGTGCTGCGGTATGCGGGAACACTAAAAGCACCATAGTAGAACACAGAAGAAGCTTCTAAGTTGAAGTAATAGCCAGTAAGAAGTAGTACAATCCAAGTTTTGTTATCGATTATTCACCTTTTAGCCGGCTTTGGTGGCTTGGACATGACCAAGGACCTTTAGATTTTGCATGAAAGGAGGATTAGCAGCCGCTTTGCATGGGAGAATGTGAAAAGTGTTCATATGTAGTAAAAACCTGAGAAATCTGTCCATTTTCGTCATTTGTTATCGAATCGACTTAAAACCAGATCGTCACATTGGCCGCTTTTCTCTCTGAGACGGTTACATTTATCGTCTGCAAAGCTATGTCGCGTGCTGCGGTATGTGGAGACACTAAAAGCACCATAGTAGAACACAGAAGAAGCTTCTAAGTTGAAGTAATAGCCAGTAAGAAGTAGTACAATTCAAGTTTTAGTTGTCGATTATTCACTTTTTAGCCGGATTTGGTGGCTTGGACATGACCTAGGACCTTAAGATTTTGCATGAAAGGAGGACTAGCAGCCGCGTTGCACGGGAGAATGTGAAAAGTGTTCATATGTAGTGAAAACCTGACAAATCCGTCCGTTTTCGTCATTTGTTATCGAATCGACTTAAAGCCAGATCGTTATATTGGCCACTTTTCTCTCTGAGACGGTTACATTTATCGTCTGCAAAGCTATGTCGCGTGCTGCGGTATGCGGAACACTAAGAGCACCATAGCAGAACACAGAAGAAGATTCTAAGTTGAAGTAATAGCCAGTAAGAAGTAGTACAATTCAAGTTTTAGTTATTGATTATTCACTTTATAGCCGGATTTGGTGGCTTGGACATGAGGTGGAACCTTAAGATTTTGATGAAAGGAGGACTAGCAGCCGCGTTGCACGGGAGAATGTGAAAAGTGTTCATATGGAGTAAAAACCTGAGAAATCCGTCCGTTTTCGTCATTTGTTATCGAATCGATTTAAAGCCAGATCGTCACATTGGCCTCTCTTCACTCTGAAACGGTTACATTTATCGTCTGCAGAGCTATGTCGCGTGCTGCCGTATGCGTAGACACTAAAAGCACCATAGTAGAACACAGAAGAAGCTTCTAAATTGAAGTAATAGCCAGTAAGAAGTAGTACAATTCAATTTTTAATTATCGATTATTCACCTTTTAGCCGGCTTTGGTGGCTTGGACATGACCTAGGACCTTAAGATTTTGCATGAAAGGAGGACTAGCAGCCGCGTTGCACGGGAGAATGTGAAAAGTGTTCATATGGAGTAAAAACCTGAGAAACCCGTCCGTTTTCGTCATTTGTTATCGAATCGATTTAAAGCCAGATCGTCACATTGGCCGCTTTTCTCTCTGAGACGGTTACATTTATCGTCTGCAAAGCTATGTCGCGTGCTGCGGTATGTGGGGACACTAAAAGCACCATAGTAGAACACAGAATCAGCTTCTAAGTTGAAGTAATAGCCAGTAAGAAGTAGTACAATTCAAGTTTTAGTTGTCGATTATTCACTTTTTAGCCGGCTTTGGTGGCTTGGACATGCCCTAGGACCTTAAGATTTTGCATGAAAGGAGGACTAGCAGCCGCGTTGCACGGGAGAATGTGAAAAGTGTTCATATGTAGTAAAAACCTGAGAAATCTGTCCATTTTCGTCATTTGTTATCGAATCGACTTAAAGCCAGATCGTCACATTGGCCGCTTTTCTCTCTGAGACGGTTACATTTATCGTCTGCAAAGCTATGTCGCGTGATGCGGTATGTGGAGACACTAAAAGCACCATAGTGGAACACAGAAGAAGCTTCTAAGTTGAAGTAATAGCCAGTAAGAAGTAGTATAATTCAAGTTTTAGTTGTCGATTGTTCACTTTTTAGCCGGCTTTGGTGGCTTGGACATGACCTAGGACCTTAAGATTTTGCATGAAAGGAGGACTAGCAGCCGCGTTGCACGGGAGACTGTGAAAAGTGTTCATATGTAGTGAAAACCTGGGAAATCCGTCCGTTTTCGTTTTTTGTTATCGAATCGACTTAAAGCCAGATCGTTATATTGGCCGCTCTTCTCTCTGAAACGGTTACATTTATCGTCTGCAAAGCTAAGTCGCGTGCTGCGGTATGCGGAATACTAAAAGCACCATAGTAGAACACAGAAGAAGATTCTAAGTTGAAGTAATAGCCAGTAAGAAGTAGTACAATTCAAGTTTTAGTTAATGATTATTCACTTTTTAGCCGGATTTGGTGGCTTGGACATGAGGTGGAACCTTAAGATCTTGCATTATAGGTGGACTAGCAGCCGCGTTGCACGGGAGAACGTGAAAAGTGTTCGTATGTAGTAAAAAACTTAGAAACCCGGCCGTTTTCGTCATTTGTTATCGAATCGATTTAAAGCCAGATTGTCACATTGGCCGCTCTTCTCTCTGAAACGGTTACATTTATCGTCTGCGAAGCTATGTCGCGTGCTGCGGTATGTGGAGACACTAAAAGCACCATAGTAGAACACAGAAGAAGCTTCTAAGTTGAAGTAATAGGCAGTAAGAAGTAGTACAATTCAAGTTTTAGTTATCGATTATTCACTTTTTAGCCGGCTTTGGTGGCTTGGACATGACCAAGGATCTTACGATTTTGCATGAAAGGAGGACTAGCAGCCGCGTTGCATGGGAGAATGTGAAAAGTGTTCATATGTAGTAAAAACCTGAGAAATCTGTCCATTTTCGTCATTTGTTATCGAATAGACTTGAAGCCAGATCGTCACATTGGCCGCTTTTCTCTCTGAGACGGTTACATTTATCGTCTGCAAAGCTATGTCGCGTGCTGCGGTATGTGGAGACACTAAAAGCACCATAGTAGAACACAGAAGAAGCTTCTAAGTTGAAGTAATAGCCAGTAAGAAGTAGTACAATTCAAGTTTTAGTTGTCGATTATTCACTTTTTAGCCGGATTTGGTGGCTTGGACATGACCTAGGACCTTAAGATTTTGCATGAAAGGAGGACTAGTAGCCGCGTTGCACGGGAGAATGTGAAAAGTGTTCATATGTAGTAAAAACCTGAGAAATCCGTCCGTTTTCGTCATTTGTTATCGAATCGACTTAAAGCCCGATCGTCATATTGGCCGCTTTTCTCTCTGAGACGGTTACATTAATCGTGTGCAAAGCTATGTCGCGTGCTGCGGTATGCGGGAACACTAAAAGCACCATAGTAGAACACAGAAGAAGATTCTAAGTTGAAGTAATAGCCAGTAAGAAGTAGTACAATTCAAGTTTTAGTTATTGATTATTCACTTTTTAGCCGGATTTGGTGGCTTGGACATGAGGTGGAACCTTAAGATTTTGCATTATAGGAGGACTAGCAGCCGCGTTGCATGGGAGAATGTGAAAAGTGTTCATATGGAGTAAAAACCTGAGAAATCCGTCCGTTATCCTAATTTGTTATCGAATCGACTTAAAGCCAGATCGTCACATTGGCCGCTTTTCTCTCTGAGACGGTTACATTTATCGTCTGCAAAGCTATGTCGCGTGCTGCGGTATGCGGGAACACTAAAAGCACCATAGTAGAACACAGAAGAAGCTTCTAAGTTGAAGTAATAGCCAGTAAGAAGTAGTACAATTCAAGTTTTGTTATCGATTATTCACCTTTTAGCCGGCTTTGGTGGCTTGGACATGACCAAGGACCTTACGATTTTGCATGAAAGGGAGACTAGCAGCCGCGTTGCATGGGAGAATGTGAAAAGTGTTCGTATGTAGTAAAAACCTGAGAAATCTGTCCATTGTCGTCATTTGTTATCGAATCGACTTAAAGCCAGATCGTTATATTGGCCGCTTTCTCTCTGAGACGGTTACATTTATCGTCTGCAAAGCTATGTCACGTGCTGCGGTATGCGGAACACTAAAAGCACCATAGTAGAACACAGAAGAAGATTCTAAGTTGAAGTAATAGCCAGTCAGAAGTAGTACAATTCAAGTTTTAGTTATTGATTATTCACTTTTTAGCCGGATTTGGTGGCTTGGTCATGAGGTGGAACCTTAAGATTTTGCATGATAGGAGGACTAGCAGCCGCGTTGCACGGGAGAATGTGAAAAGTGTTCATATGGAGTAAAAACCTGAGAAATCTGTCCATTTTCGTCATTTGTTATCGAATCGACTTAAAACCAGATCGTCACATTGGCCGCTTTTCTCTCTGAGACGGTTACATTTATCGTCTGCAAAGCTATGTCGCGTGCTGCGGTATGTGGCGACACTAAAAGCACCATAGTAGAACACAGAAGGAGCTTCTAAGTTGAAGTAATAGCCAGTAAGAAGTAGTACAATTCAAGTTTTAGTTGTCGATTATTCACTTTTTAGCCGGCTTTGGTGGCTTGGACATGACCTAGGACCTTAAGATTTTGCATGAAAGGAGGACTAGCAGCCGCGTTGCACGGGAGAATGTGAAAAGTGTTCATAAGGAGTAAAAACCTGAGAAATCCGTCCGTTTTCGTCATTTGTTATCGAATCGATTTAAAGCCAGATCGTCACATTGGCCTCTCTTCACTCTGAAACGGTTACATTTATAGTCTGCAGAGCTATGTCGCGTGCTGCCGTATGCGTAGACACTAAAAGCACCATAGTAGAACATAGAAGAAGCTTCTAAATTGAAGTAATAGCCAGTAAGAAGTAGTACAATTCAATTTTTAATTATCGATTATTCACCTTTTAGCCGGCTTTGGTTGCTTGGACATGACCTAGGACCTTAAGATTTTGCATGAAAGGAGGACTAGCAGCCGCGTTGCACGGGAGAATGTGAAAAGTGTTCATATGGAGTAAAAACCTGAGAAACCCGTCCGTTTTCGTCATTTGTTATCGAATCGATTTAAAGCCAGATCGTCACATTGGCCGCTTTTCTCTCTGAGACGGTTACATTTATCGTCTGCAAAGCTATGTCGCGTGCTGCGGTATGTGGGGACACTAAAAGCACCATAGTAGAACACAGAATCAGCTTCTAAGTTGAAGTAATAGCCAGTAAGAAGTAGTACAATTCAAGTTTTAGTTGTCGATTATTCACTTTTTAGCCGGCTTTGGTGGCTTGGACATGACCTAGGACCTTAAGATTTTGCATGAAAGGAGGACTAGCAGCCGCGTTGCACGGGAGAATGTGAAAAGTGTTCATATGTAGTAAAAACCTGAGAAATCTGTCCATTTTCGTCATTTGTTATCGAATCGACTTAAAGCCAGATCGTCACATTGGCCGCTTTTCTCTCTGAGACGGTTACATTTATCGTCTGCAAAGCTATGTCGCGTGATGCGGTATGTGGAGACACTAAAAGCACCATAGTAGAACACAGAAGAAGCTTCTAAGTTGAAGTAATAGCCAGTAAGAAGTAGTATAATTCAAGTTTTAGTTGTCGATTGTTCACTTTTTAGCCGGCTTTGGTGGCTTGGACATGACCTAGGACCTTAAGATTTTGCATGAAAGGAGGACTAGCAGCCGCGTTGCACGGGAGACTGTGAAAAGTGTTCATATGTAGTGAAAAGCTGGGAAATCCGTCCGTTTTCGTTTTTTGTTATCGAATCGACTTAAAGCCAGATCGTTATATTGGCCGCTCTTCTCTCTGAAACGGTTACATTTATCGTCTGCAAAGCTAAGTCGCGTGCTGCGGTATGCGGAATACCAAAAGCACCATAGTAGAACACAGAAGAAGATTCTAAGTTGAAGTAATAGCCAGTAAGAAGTAGTACAATTCAAGTTTTAGTTAATGATTATTCACTTTTTAGCCGGATTTGGTGGCTTGGACATGAGGTGGAACCTTAAGATCTTGCATTATAGGAGGACTAGCTGCCGCGTTGCACGGGAGAATGTGAAAAGTGTTCGTATGTAGTAAAAAACTGAGAAACCCGGCCGTTTTCGTCATTTGTTATCGAATCGATTTAAAGCCAGATTGTCACATTGGCCGCTTTTCTCTCTGAGACGGTTACATTTATCGTCTGCAGAGCTATGTCGCGTGCTGCCGTATGTGTAGACACTAAAAGCACCATAGTAGAACATAGAAGAAGCTTCTAAATTGAAGTAATAGCCAGTAAGAAGTAGTACAATTCAATTTTTAATTATCGATTATTCACCTTTTAGCCGGCTTTGGTGGCTTGGACATGACCTAGGACCTTAAGATTTTGCATGAAAGGAGGACTAGCAGCCGCGTTGCACGGGAGAATGTGAAAAGTGTTCATATGGAGTAAAAACCTGAGAAACCCGTCCGTTTTCGTCATTTGTTATCGAATCGATTTAAAGCCAGATCGTCACATTGGCCGCTTTTCTCTCTGAGACGGTTACATTTATCGTCTGCAAAGCTATGTCGCGTGCTGCGGTATGTAGGGACACTAAAAGCACCATAGTAGAACACAGAATCAGCTTCTAAGTTGAAGTAATAGCCAGTAAGAAGTAGTACAATTCAAGTTTTAGTTGTCGATTATTCAATTTTTAGCCGGCTTTGGTGGCTTGGACATGACCTAGGACCTTAAGATTTTGCATGAAAGGAGGACTAGCAGCCGCGTTGCACGGGAGAATGTGAAAAGTGTTCATATGTAGTAAAAACCTGAGAAATCTGTCCATTTTCGTCATTTGTTATCGAATCGACTTAAAGCCAGATCGTCACATTGGCCGCTTTTGTCTCTGAGACGGTTACATTTATCGTCTGCAAAGCTATGTCGCGTGATGCGGTATGTGGAGACACTAAAAGCACCATAGTAGAACACAGAAGAAGCTTCTAAGTTGAAGTAATAGCCAGTAAGAAGTAGTATAATTCAAGTTTTAGTTGTCGATTGTTCACTTTTTAGCCGGCTTTGGTGGCTTGGACATGACCTAGGACCTTAAGATTTTGCATGAATGGAGGACTAGCAGCCGCGTTGCACGGGAGACTGTGAAAAGTGTTCATATGTAGTGAAAAGCTGGGAAATCCGTCCGTTTTCGTTTTTTGTTATCGAATCGACTTAAAGCCAGATCGTTATATTGGCCGCTCTTCTCTCTGAAACGGTTACATTTATCGTCTGCAAAGCTAAGTCGCGTGCTGCGGTATGCGGAATACCAAAAGCACCATAGTAGAACACAGAAGAAGATTCTAAGTTGAAGTAATAGCCAGTAAGAAGTAGTACAATTCAAGTTTTAGTTGTCGATTATTCACTTTTTAGCCGGCTTTGGTGGCTTGGACATGACCTAGGACCTTAGGATTTTGCATGAAAGGAGGACTAGCAGCCGCGTTGCACGGGAGAATGTGAAAAGTGTTCATATGTAGTGAAAACCTGAGAAATCCGTCCGTTTTCGTCATTTGTTATCGAATCGACTTAAAGCCAGATCGTTATATTGGCCACTTTTCTCTCTGAGACGGTTACATTTATCGTCTGCAAAGCTATGTCGCGTGCTGCGGTATGCGGAACACTAAAAGCACCATAGTAGAACACAGAAGAAGATTCTAAGTTGAAGTAATAGCCAGTAAGAAGTAGTACAATTCAAGTTTTAGTTATTGATTATTCACTTTATAGCCGGATTTGGTGGCTTGGACATGAGGTGGAACCTTAAGATTTTGATGAAAGGAGGACTAGCAGCCGCGTTGCACGGGAGAATGTGAAAAGTGTTCATATGGAGTAAAAACCTGAGAAATCCGTCCGTTTTCGTCATTTGTTATCGAATCGATTTAAAGCCAGATCGTCACATTGGCCTCTCTTCACTCTGAAACGGTTACATTTATCGTCTGCAGAGCTATGTCGCGTGCTGCCGTATGCGTAGACACTAAAAGCACCATAGTAGAACACAGAAGAAGCTTCTAAATTGAAGTAATAGCCAGTAAGAAGTAGTACAATTCAATTTTTAATTATCGATTACTCACCTTTTAGCCGGCTTTGGTGGCTTGGACATGACCTAGCACCTTAAGATTTTGCATGAAAGGAGGACTAGCAGCCGCGTTGCACGGGAGAATGTGAAAAGTGTTCATATGCAGTAAAAACCTGAGAAACCCGTCCGTTTTCGTCATTTGTTATCGAATCGATTTAAAGCCAGATCGTCACATTGGCCGCTTTTCTCTCTGAGACGGTTACACTTATCGTCTGCAAAGCTATGTCGCGTGCTGCGGTATGTGGGGACACTAAAAGCACCATAGTAGAACACAGAATCAGCTTCTAAGTTGAAGTAATAGCCAGTAAGAAGTAGTACAATTTAAGTTTTAGTTGTCGATTATTCACTTTTTAGCCGGCTTTGGTGGCTTGGACATGACCTAGGACCTTAAGATTTTGCATGAAAGGAGGACTAGCAGCCGCGTTGCACGGGAGAATGTGAAAAGTGTTCATATGTAGTAAAAACCTGAGAAATCTGTCCATTTTCGTCATTTGTTATCGAATCGACTTAAAGTCAGATCGTCACATTGGCCGCTTTTCTCTCTGAGACGGTTACATTTATCGTCTGCAAAGCTATGTCGCGTGATGCGGTATGTGGAGACACTAAAAGCGCCATAGTAGAACACAGAAGAAGCTTCTAAGTTGAAGTAATAGCCAGTAAGAAGTAGTATAATTCAAGTTTTAGTTGTCGATTGTTCACTTTTTAGCCGGCTTTGGTGGCTTGGACATGACCTAGGACCTTAAGATTTTGCATGAAAGGAGGACTAGCAGCCGCGTTGCACGGGAGACTGTGAAAAGTGTTCATATGTAGTGAAAACCTGGGAAATCCGTCCGTTTTCGTTTTTTGTTATCGAATCGACTTAAAGCCAGATCGTTATATTGGCCGCTCTTCTCTCTGAAACGGTTACATTTATCGTCTGCAAAGCTAAGTCGCGTGCTGCGGTATGCGGAATACTAAAAGCACCATAGTAGAACACAGAAAAAGATTCTAAGTTGAAGTAATAGCCAGTAAGAAGTAGTACAATTCAAGTTTTAGTTAATGATTATTCACTTTTTAGCTGCATTTGGTGGCTTGGACATGAGGTTGAACCTTAAGATCTTGCATTATAGGAGGACTAGCAGCCGCGTTGCACGGGAGAATGTGAAAAGTGTTCGTATGTAGTAAAAAACTGAGAAACCCGGCTGTTTTCGTCATTTGTTATCGAATCGATTTAAAGCCAGATTGTCACATTGGCCGCTCTTCTCTCTGAAACGGTTACATTTATCGTCTGCGAAGCTATGTCGCGTGCTGCGGTATGTGGAGACACTAAAAGCACCATAGTAGAACACAGAAGAAGCTTCTAAGTTGAAGTAATAGGCAGTAAGAAGTAGTACAATTCAAGTTTTAGTTATCGATTATTCACTTTTTAGCCGGCTTTGGTGGCTTGGACATGACCAAGGATCTTACGATTTTGCATGAAAGGAGGACTAGCAGCCGCGTTGCATGGGAGAATGTGAAAACTGTTCATATGTAGTAAAAACCTGAGAAATCTGTCCATTTTCGTCATTTGTTATCGAATAGACTTGAAGCCAGATCGTCACATTGGCCGCTTTTCTCTCTGAGACGGTTACATTTATCGTCTGCAAAGCTATGTCGCGTGCTGCGGTATGTGGAGACACTAAAAGCACCATATTAGAACACAGAAGAAGCTTCTAAGTTGAAGTAAAGCCAGTAAGAAGTAGTACAATTCAAGTTTTAGTTGTCGATTATTCACTTTTTAGCCGGATTTGGTGGCTTGGACATGACCTAGGACCTTAAGATTTTGCATGAAAGGAGGACTACCAGCCGCGTTGCACGGGAGAATGTGAAAAGTGTTCATATGTAGTGAAAACCTGAGAAATCCGTCCGTTTTCGTCATTTGTTATCGAATCGACTTAAAGCCAGATCGTTATATTGGCCACTTTTCTCTCTGAGACGGTTACATTTATCGTCTGCAAAGCTATGTCGCGTGCTGCGGTATGCGGAACACTAAAAGCACCATAGTAGAACACAGAAGAAGATTCTAAGTTGAAGTAATAGCCAGTAAGAAGTAGTACAATTCAAGTTTTAGTTATTGATTATTCACTTTATAGCCGGATTTGGTGGCTTGGACATGAGGTGGAACCTTAAGATTTTGCATTATAGGAGGACTAGCAGCCGCGTTGCATGGGAGAATGTGAAAAGTGTTCATATGGAGTAAAAACCTGAGAAATCCGTCCGTTTTCGTCATTTGTTATCGAATTGATTTAAAGCCAGATCGTCACATTGGCCTCTCTTCTCTCTGAAACGGTTTCATTAATCGTCTGCAAAGCTATGTCGCGTGCTGCCTTTTGCGTAGACACTAAAAACACCATAGTAGAACACAGAAGAAGCTTCTAAGTTGAAGTAATAGCCAGTAAGAAATAGTACAATTCAATTATTAATTATCGATTATTCACTTTTTAGCCGGCTTTGGTGGCTTGGATATGACCTAGGACGTTAAGATTTTGCATGAAAGGAGGAGTAGCAGCCGCGTTGCACAGGAGAATGTGAAAAGTGATCATATGGAGTAAAAACCTGAGAAATCCGTCCGTTTTCGTCATTTGTTATCGAAACGACTTAAAGCCAGATCGTCACATTGGCCGCTTTTCTCTCTGAGACGGTTACATTTATCGTCAGCAAAGCTATGTCGCGTGCTGCGGTCTGCGGAGACACTAAAAGCACCGTATTAGAACACAGAAGAAGCTTCTAAATTGAAGTAATAGCCAGTAAGAAGTAGTACTATTTAAGTTTTAGTTGTCGATTAACCACTTTTTAGCCGGCTTTGGTGGATTCGACATGACTTAGGACCTTAAGAGTTTGCATGAAAGGAAGACTAGCAGCCGCGTTGCACGGGAGAATGTGAAAAGAGTTCATATGTAGTAAAAACCTGAGAAATCTGTCCATTTTCGTCATTTGTTATCGAATCGACTTAAAGCCAGATCGTCACATTGGCCGCTTTTCTCTCTGAGACGGTTACATTTATCGTCTGCAAAGCTATGTCGCGTGCTGCGGTATGTGGAGACACTAAAAGCACCATAGTAGAACACAGAAGGAGCTTCTAAGTTGAAGTAATAGCCAGTAAGAAGTAGTACAATTCAAGTTTTAGTTGCCGATTATTCACTTTTTAGCCGGCTTTGGTGGCTTGGACATGACCTAGGACCTTAAGATTTAGCATGAAAGGAGGACTAGCAGCCGCGTTACACGGGAGATTGTGAAAAGTGTTCATATGTAATAAAAACCCGAGAAATCAGTCCGTTTTCGTCATTTGTTATCGAATCGACTCAAAGCCAGATCGTCACGTTGGCCGCTCTTCTCTCTGAAACGGTTACATTTATCGTCTGCAAAGCTATGTCGCTTGCTGCGGTATGCGGGAACACTAAAAGCACCATAGTAGAACACAGAAGAAGCTTCTAAGTCGAAGTAATAGCCAGTAAGACGTAGTACAATTCAAGTTTTAGTTGTCGATTATTCACTTTTTAGCCGGCTTTGGTGGCTTGGACATGACCTAGGACCTTAAGATTTTGCATGAAAGAAGGACTAGCAGCCGCGTTGCATGGGAGAATGTGAAAAGTGTTCATATGTAGTAACAACCTGAGAAATCCGTCCGGTTTCGTCTTTGTTATCGAATCGACTTAAAGCCAGATCGTCACATTGGCCGCTTTTCTCTCTGAGACGGTTACATTAATCGTCTGCAAAGCTATGTCGCGTGCTGCGGTATGTGGAGACACTAAAAGCACCATAGTAGAACACAGAAGGAGCTTCTAATTTGAAGTAATAGCCAGTAAGAAGTAGTACAATTCATGTTTTAGTTGTCGATTATTCACTTTTTAGCCGGCTTTGGTGGCTTGGACATGACCTAGGACCTTAAGATTTTGCATGAAAGTAGGACTAGCAGCCGCTTTGCACGGGAGAATGTGAAAAGCGTTCATATGTAGTAAAAACCTGAGAAATCAGTCCGTTTTCGTCATTTGTTATCGAATCGACTCAAAGCCATATCGTCACATTGGCCGCTTTTCTCTCTGAGACGGTTACATTTATCGTCTGCAAAGCTATGTCGCGTGCTGCGGTATGCGGAGACACTAAAAGCACCATAGTAGAACACAGAAGAAGCTTCTAAGTTGAAGTAATAGCCAGTAAGAAGTAGTACAATTCAAGTTTTAATTATCGATTATTCACTTTTTACCGTCTTTGGTGGCTTGGACATGACCTAGGACCTTAAGATTTTGCATGAAAGGAGGAGTAGCAGCCGCGTTGCATGGGAGAATGTGAAAAGTGTTCATATGTAGTAAATACCTGAGAAACCCGTCCGTTTTCGTCATTTGTTATCGAATCGACTTAAAGCCATATCGTCACATTGGCCGCTTTTCTCTCTGAGACGGTTACATTTATCGTCTGCAAAGCTATGTCGCGTGCTGCGGTGTGCGGAGACACTAAAAGCACCATAGTAGAACACAGAAGAAGCTTCTAAGTTGAAGTAATAGCCAGTAAGAAGTAGTACAATTCAAGTTTTAGTTGTCGATTATTCATTTTTTAGCCGGCTTTGGTGGCTTGGACATGTCCTAGGACCTTAAGTATTTGCATGAAAGGAAGACTAGCAGCCGCGTTGCACGGGAGAATGTGAAAAGTGTTCATATGTAGTAAAAACCTGAGAAATCCGTCCGTTTTCGTCATTTGTTATCGAATCGATTTAAAGCCAGATCGTCACATTGGCTCTCTGAAACGGTTACATTTATCGTCTGCAAAGCTATGTCGCGTGCTGCGGTATGCGGAGACACTAAAAGCACCATATTAGAACACAGAAGATGCTTCTAAGTTGAAGTAATAGCCAGTAAGAAGTAGCACTATTTCAGTTTTAGTTGTCGATTAATCACTTTTTAACCGGCTTTGGTGGCTTGGACAGGTCCTAGGACATTAAGATTTTGCATGAAAGGAAGACTAGCAGCCGCGTTGCACGGGAGAATGTGAAAAGTGTTCATATGTAGTCAAAACCTGAGAAATCCGTCCGTTTTCGTCATTTGTTATCGAATCGATTTAAAGCCAGATCGTCACAGTGGCCGCTCTTCTCTCCGAAACGGTTACATTTATCGTCTGCAAAGCTATGTCGCGTGCTGCGGTATGCGGAAACACTAAAAGCACCATAGTAGAACCCAGAAGAAGCTTCTAAGTTGAAGTAATAGCCAGTAAGAAGTAGTACAATTCAAGTTTTAGTTGTCGATTATTCACTTTTTAGCCGGTTTTGGTGGCTTGGACATGACCTAGGACCTTAAGATTTTGCATGAAAGGAGGACTAGCAGCCGCGTTGCACGGGAGAATGTGAAAAGTGTTCATATGTAGTAAAAACGTGAGAAATCCGTCCGTTTTCGGCATTTGTTATCGAATCGACTTAAAGCCAGATCGTCATATTGGCCGCATTCTCTCTGAGACGGTTACATTAATCGTCTGCAAAGCTATGTCGCGTGCTGCGGTATGCGGAGACTCTAAAAGCACCATATTAGAACACAGAAGAAGCTTATATGTTGAAGTAATAGCCAGTAAGAAGTAGTACAATTCAAGTTTTAATTATAGATTATTCACTTTTTAGCCGGCTTTGGTGGCTTGGACATGAGGTGGACCTTAAGATTTTACATGAAAGGAGGACTAGCAGCCGCGTTGCACGGGAGAATGTGAAAAGTGTTCATATGTAGTAAAAACCTGAGAAATCCGTCTGTTTTCATCATTTGTTGTCGAATCGACTTAAAGCCAGATCGACACATTGGCCGCTTTTCTCTCTGAGACGGTTACATTAATCGTCTGCAAAGCTATGTCGCATGCTGCGGTATGCGGAGACACTAAAAGCACCATAGTAGAACGCAGAAGAAGCTTCTAAGTTGAAGTAATAGCCAGTAAGAAGTAGTACAATTCAAGATTTAGTTATCGATTATTCACTTTTTAGCCGGCTTTGGTGGCTTGGACATGAGGTGGAAGCTTAAGATTTTGCATGAAAGGAGGACTAGCAACCGCGTAGCACGGGAGAATGTGAAAAGTGGTCATATGTAGTAAAAAACTGAGAAATCCGTGGGTTTTCGTCATTTGTTATCGTATCGACTTAAAGCCAGATCGTCACATTGGCCGCTTTTCTCTCTGAGACGATTACATTTATCGTCTGCAAAGCTATGTCGCGTGCTGCGGAATGCGGAGACACTAAAAGCACCATATTAGAACACAGAAGAAGCTTCTAAGTTAAAGTAATAGGCAGTAAGAAGTAGTACTATTTAAGTTTTAGTTGTCGGCTAATCACTTTTTAACCGGCTTTGGTGGCTTGGACCTGTCCTAGGACCTTAAGATTTTGCATGAAAGGAAGACTAGCAGCCGCGTTGCACGGGAGAATGTGAAAAGTGTTCATATATAGTAACAACCTGAGAAATCCGTCCGTTTTCGTCATTTGTTATCGAATCGATTTAAAGCCAGATCGTCACATTGGCCGCTCTTCTATCTGAAACGGTTACATTTATCGTCTGCAAAGCTATGTCGCGTGCTGCGGTATGCGGAAACACTAAAAGCACCACAGTAGAACTCAGAATAAGCTTCTAAGTTGAAGTAATAGCCAGTAAGGAGTAGTACAATTCAAGTTTTAATTATAGATTATTCACATTTTAGCCGGGTTTGGTGGCTTGGATATGACCTAGGACCTTAAGAATTTGCATGAAAGGAGGACTAGCAGCCGCGTTGCACGGGAGAATGTGAAAAGTGTTCATATGTAGTAAAAACCTGAGAAATCCGTCCGTTTTCGTCATTTGTTATCGAATCGATTTAAAGTCAGATCGTCACATTGGCCGCTCTTCTCTCTGAAACGGTTACATTTATCGTCTGCAAAGCTACGTCGCGTGCTGCGGTATGCGGAGACACTAAAAGCACCATATTAGAACACAGAAGAAGCTTATATGTTGAAGTAATAGCCAGTAAGAAGTAGTACAATACAAGTTGTAGTTGTCGATTAATCACTTTTTAGCTGGCTTTGGTGGGTTGGACAAGACCTAGGACCTTAAGATTTTGCATGAAAGGAAGACTAGTAGCCGCGTTGCACGGGAGAATGTGAAAAGTATTCATATGTACTAAAAACTTGAGAAATCCGTCCGTTTTCGTCATTTGTTGTCGAATCGACTTAAAGCCAGATCGTTATATTGGCCGCTTTTCTCTCTGAGACGGTTACATTAATCGTCTGCAAAGCTATGTCGCATGCTGCGGTATGCGGAGACACTAAAAGCACCATAGTAGAACACAGAAGAAGCTTCTAAGTTGAAGTAATAGCCAGTAAGAAGTAGTACAATTCAAGTTTTAGTTATCGATTATTCACTTTTTAGCCGGCTTTGGTGGCTTGGACATGAGGTGGGTCCTTAAGATTTTGCATGAAAGGCGGACTAGCAACCGCGTTGCACGGGAGAATGTGAAAAGTGTTCATATGTAGTAAAAACCTGAGAAATCCGTGGGTTTTCGTCATTTGTTATCGTATCGACTTAAAGCCAGATCGTCACATTGGCCGCTTTTCTCTCTGAGACGGTTACATTTATCGTCTGCAAAGCTATGTCGCGTGCTGCGGTATGCGGAGACACTAAAAGCACCATATTAGAACACAGAAGGAGCTTCTAAGTTGAAGTAATAGCCAGTAAGAAGTAGTACAATTCAAGTTGTAGTTGTCGATTAATCACTTTTTAGCTGGCTTTGGTGGGTTGGACATGACGTAGGACCTTACGATTTTGCATGAAAGGAAGACTAGCAGCCGCGTTGCATGGGAGAATGTGAAAAGTGTTCATATGTAGTAACAACCTGAGAAATCCGTCCGGTTTCGTCTTTGTTATCGAATAGACTTAAAGCCAGATCGTCACATTGGCCGCTTTTCTCTCTGAGACGGATACATTTATCGTCTGCAAAGCTATGTCGCGCGCTGCGGTATGCGGAGACACTAAAAGCACCATAGTAGAACACAGAAGAAGCTTCTAAGTTGAAGTAATAGCCAGTAAGAAGTAGTACAATTCAAGTTTTAGTTGTCGATTATTCACTTTTTAGCCAGCTTTGGTGGCTATGACATGACCTAGGACCTTAAGATTTTGCATGAAAGGAGGACTAGCAGCCGCGTTGCACGGGAGAATGTGAAAAGTGTTCATATGTAGTAAAAACCTTAGAAATCTGTCCATTTTCGCCATTTGTTATCGAATCGACTTAAAGCCAGATCGTCACATTGGCCGCTTTTCTCTCTGAGACGGTTACATTTTTCGTCTGCAAAGCTATGTCGCGTGCTGCGGTATGCGGAGACACTTAAAGCACCATAGTAGAACACAGAAGGAGCTTTTAAGTTGAAGTAATAGCCAGTAAGACGTAGTACAATTCAAGTTTTAGTTGTCGATTATTCACTTTTTAGCCGTCTTTGGTGGCTTGGACATGACCTAGGCCCTTAAGATTTTGCATGAAAGGAGGACTAGCAGTCGCGTTGCACGGGAGAATGTGAAAAGTGTTCATATGTAGTAAAAACCTGAGAAATCCGTCCGTTTTCGGCATTTGTTATCGAATCGACTTAAAGCCAGATCGTCATATTGGCCGCTTTTCTATCTGAAACGGTTACATTTATCGTCTGCAAAGCTATGTCGCGTGCTGCGGTATGCGGAAACACTAAAAGCACCACAGTAGAACTCAGAATAAGCTTCTAAGTTGAAGTAATAGCCAGTAAGGAGTAGTACAATTCAAGTTTTAATTATAGATTATTCACATTTTAGCCGGGTTTGGTGGCTTGGATATGACCTAGGACCTTAAGAATTTGCATGAAAGGAGGACTAGCAGCCGCGTTGCACGGGAGAATGTGAAAAGTGTTCATATGTAGTAAAAACCTGAGAAATCCGTCCGTTTTCGTCATTTGTTATCGAATCGATTTAAAGCCAGATCGTGACAATGGCCGCTCTTCTCTCTGAAACGGTTACATTTATCGTCTGCAAAGCTATGTCGCGTGCTGCGGTATACGGAAACACTAAAAGCACCACAGTAGAACTCAGAATAAGCTTCTAAGTTGAAGTAATAGCCAGTAAGAAGTAGTACAATTCAAGTTTTAATTATAGATTATTCACATTTTAGCTGGGTTTGGTGGCTTCGATATGACCTAGGACCTTAAGAACTTGCATGAAAGGCGGACTAGCAGCCGCGTTGCACGGGATAATGTGAAAAGTGTTCATATGTATTAAAAACCTGAGAAATCCGTCCGTTTTCGTCATTTGTTATCGAATCGACTTAAATTCAGATCGACACATTGGCCGCTTTTCTCTCTGAGACGGTTACATTAATCGTCTGCAAAGCTATGTCGCATGCTGCGGTATGCGGAGACACTAAAAGCACCATAGTAGAACACAGAAGAAGCTTCTAAGTTGAAGTAATAGCCAGTAAGAAGTAGTACAATTCAAGTTTTAGTTATCGATTATTCACTTTTTAGCCGGCTTTGGTGGCTTGGACATGAGGTGGGTCCTTAAGATTTTGCATGAAAGGAGGACTAGCAACCGCGTTGCACGGGAGAATGTGAAAAGTGTTCATATGTAGTAAAAACCTGAGAAATCCGTGGGTTTTCGTCATTTGTTATCGTATCGACTTAAAGCCAGATCGTCACATTGGCCGCTCTTCTATCTGAAACGGTTACATTTATCGTCTGCAAAGCTATGTCGCGTGCTGCGGTATGCGGAAACACTAAAAGCACCACAGTAGAACTCAGAATAAGCTTCTAAGTTGAAGTAATAGCCAGTAAGGAGTAGTACAATTCAAGTTTTAATTATAGATTATTCACATTTTAGCCGGGTTTGGTGGCTTGGATATGACCTAGGACCTTACGAATTTGCATGAAAGGAGGACTAGCAGCCGCATTGCACGGGAGAATGTGAAAAGTGTTCATATGTAGTAAAAACCTGAGAAATCCGTCCGTTTTCGTCATTTGTTATCGAATCGATTTAAAGCCAGATCGTCACATTGGCCGCTCTTCTCTCTGAAACGGTTACATTTATCGTCTGCAAAGCTACGTCGCGTGCTGCGGTATGCGGAGACACTAAAAGCACCATATTAGAACACAGAAGAAGCTTATATGTTGAAGTAATAGCCAGTAAGAAGTAGTACAATACAAGTTGTAGTTGTCGATTAATCACTTTTTAGCTGGCTTTGGTGGGTTGGACATGACCTAGGACCTTAAGATTTTGCATGAAAGGAAGACTAGTAGCCGCGTTGCACGGGAGAATGTGAAAAGTGTTCATATGTAGTAAAAACTTGAGAAAGCCGTCCGTTTTCGTCATTTGTTATCGAATCGACTTAAAGCCAGATCGTCATATTGGCCGCTTTTCTCTCTGAGACGGTTACATTAATCGTCTGCAAAGCTATGTCGCGTGCTGCGGTATGCGGAGACACTAAAAGCACCATAGTAGAACAGAGAAGAAGCTTCTAAGTTGAAGTAATAGCCAGTAAGAAGTAGTAATATTTAAGTTTTAGTCGTCGTTTAATCACTTTTTAACCGGCTTTGGTGGCTTTGACATGTCCTAGGACCTTAAGATTTTGCATGAAAATAAGACTAGCAGCCGCTTTGCACGGGAGAATGTGAAAAGTTTTCATATGTAGTAACAACCTGAGAAATCCGTCCGTTTTCGTCATTTGTTATCGAATCGATTTAAAGCCAGATCGTGACAATGGCCGCTCTTCTCTCTGAAACGGTTACATTTATCGTCTGCAAAGCTATGTCGCGTGCTGCGGTATACGGAAACACTAAAAGCACCACAGTAGAACTCAGAATAAGCTTCTAAGTTGAAGTAATAGCCAGTAAGAAGTAGTACAATTCAAGTTTTAATTATAGATTATTCACATTTTAGCCGGGTTTGGTGGCTTCGATATGACCTAGGACCTTAAGAACTTGCATGAAAGGCGGACTAGCAGCCGCGTTGCACGGGATAATGTGAAAAGTGTTCATATGTATTAAAAACCTGAGAAATCCGTCCGTTTTCGTCATTTGTTATCGAATCGACTTAAATTCAGATCGACACATTGGCCGCTTTTCTCTCTGAGACGGTTACATTAATCGTCTGCAAAGCTATGTCGCATGCTGCGGTATGCGGAGACACTAAAAGCACCATAGTAGAACACAGAAGAAGCTTCTAAGTTGAAGTAATAGCCAGTAAGAAGTAGTACAATTCAAGTTTTAGTTATCGATTATTCACTTTTTAGCCGGCTTTGGTGGCTTGGACATGAGGTGGGTCCTTAAGATTTTGCATGAAAGGAGGACTAGCAACCGCGTTGCACGGGAGAATGTGAAAAGTGTTCATATGTAGTAAAAACCTGAGAAATCCGTGGGTTTTCGTCATTTGTTATCGTATCGACTTAAAGCCAGATCGTCACATTGGCCGCTTTTCTCTCTGAGACGGTTACATTTATCGTCTGCAAAGCTATGTCTCGTGCTGCGGTATGCGGAGACACTAAAAGCACCATATTAGAACACAGAAGGAGCTTCTAAGTTGAAGTAATAGCCAGTAAGAAGTAGTACAATACAAGTTGTAGTTGTCGATTAATCACTTTTTAGCTGGCTTTGGTGGGTTGGACATGACGTAGGACCTTAAGATTTTGCATGAAAGGAAGACTAGCAGCCGCGTTGCACGGGAGAATGTGAAAAGTGTTCATATGTAGTAACAACCTGAGAAATCCGTCCGGTTTCGTCTTTGTTATCGAATAGACTTAAAGCCAGATCGTCACATTGGCCGCTTTTCTCTCTGAGACGGATACATTTATCGTCTGCAAAGCTATGTCGCGCGCTGCGGTATGCGGAGACACTAAAAGCACCATAGTAGAACACAGAAGAAGCTTCTAAGTTGAAGTAATAGCCAGTAAGAAGTAGTACAATTCAAGTTTTAGTTGTCGATTATTCACTTTTTAGCCAGCTTTGGTGGCTATGACATGACCTAGGACCTTAAGATTTTGCATGAAACGAGGACTAGCAGCCGCGTTGCACGGGAGAATGTGAAAAGTGTTCATATGTAGTAAAACCTTAGAAATCTGTCCATTTTCGCCATTTGTTATCGAATCGACTTAAAGCCAGATCGTCACATTGGCCGCTTTTCTCTCTGAGACGGTTACATTTTTCGTCTGCAAAGCTATGTCGCGTGCTGCGGTATGCGGAGACACTTAAAGCACCATAGTAGAACACAGAAGGAGCTTTTAAGTTGAAGTAATAGCCAGTAAGACGTAGTACAATTCAAGTTTTAGTTGTCGATTATTCACTTTTTAGCCGTCTTTGGTGGCTTGGACATGACCTAGGCCCTTAAGATTTTGCATGAAAGGAGGACTAGCAGTCGCGTTGCACGGGAGAATGTGAAAAGTGTTCATATGTCGTAAAAACCTGAGAAATCCGTCCGTTTTCGGCATTTGTTATCGAATCGACTTAAAGCCAGATCGTCACATTGGCCGCTCTTCTATCTGAAACGGTTACATTTATCGTCTGCAAAGCTATGTCGCGTGCTGCGGTATGCGGAAACACTAAAAGCACCACAGTAGAACTCAGAATAAGCTTCTAAGTTGAAGTAATAGCCAGTAAGGAGTAGTACAATTCAAGTTTTAATTATAGATTATTCACATTTTAGTTGGGTTTGGTGGCTTGGATATGACCTAGGACCTTAAGAATTTGCATGAAAGGAGGACTAGCAGCCGCGTTGCACGGGAGAATGTGAAAAGTGTTCATATGTAGTAAAAACCTGAGAAATCCGTCCGTTTTCGTCATTTGTTATCGAATCGATTTAAAGTCAGATCGTCACAT
Organism: Schistocerca gregaria; assembly: GCF_023897955.1. Taxonomy (NCBI): domain Eukaryota; kingdom Metazoa; phylum Arthropoda; class Insecta; order Orthoptera; family Acrididae; genus Schistocerca; species Schistocerca gregaria. Next base: position 1,171,977 of record NW_026061759.1, read on the forward strand.
TGGCCGCTCTTCTCTCTGAAACGGTTACATTTATCGTCTGCAAAGCTACGTCGCGTGCTGCGGTATGCGGAGACACTAAAAGCACCATAGTAGAACACAGAAGAAGCTTCTAAGTTGAAGTAATAGCCAGTAAGAAGTAGTACAATTCAAGTTTTAGTTATCGATTATTCACTTTTTAGCCGGCTTTGGTGGCTTGGACATGAGGTGGGTCCTTAAGATTTTGCATGAAAGGAGGACTAGCAACCGCGTTGCACGGGAGAACGTGAAAAGTGTTTATATGTAGTAAAAACCTGAGAAATCCGTGGGTTTTCGTCATTTGTTATCGAATCGATTTAAAGCCAGATCGTGACAATGGCCGCTCTTCTCTCTGAAACGGTTACATTTATCGTCTGCAAAGCTATGTCGCGTGCTGCGGTATACGGAAACACTAAAAGCACCACAGTAGAACTCAGAATAAGCTTCTAAGTTGAAGTAATAGCCAGTAAGAAGTAGTACAATTCAAGTTTTAATTATAGATTATTCACATTTTAGCCGGGTTTGGTGGCTTTGATATGACCTAGGACCTTAAGAACTTGCATGAAAGGCGGACTAGCAGCCGCGTTGCACGGGATAATGTGAAAAGTGTTCATACGTATTAAAAACCTGAGAAATCCGTCCGTTTTCGTCATTTGTTATCGAATCGACTTAAATTCAGATCGACACATTGGCCGCTTTTCTCTCTGAGACGGTTACATTAATCGTCTGCAAAGCTATGTCGCATGCTGCGGTATGCGGAGACACTAAAAGCACCATAGTAGAACACAGAAGAAGCTTCTAAGTTGAAGTAATAGCCAGTAAGAAGTAGTACAATTCAAGTTTTAGTTATCGATTATTCACTTTTTAGCCGGCTTTGGTGGCTTGGACATGAGGTGGGTCCTTAAGATTTTGCATGAAAGGAGGACTAGCAACCGCGTTGCACGGGAGAATGTGAAAAGTGTTCATATGTAGTAAAAACCTGAGAAATCCGTGGGTTTTCGTCATTTGTTATCGTATCGACTTAAAGCCAGATCGTCACATTGGCCGCTTTTCTCTCTGAGACGGTTACATTTATCGTCTGCAAAGCTATGTCGCGTGCTGCGGTATGCGGAGACACTAAAAGCACCATATTAGAACACAGAAGGAGCTTCTAAGTTGAAGTAATAGCCAGTAAGAAGTAGTACAATTCAAGTTGTAGTTGTCGATTAATCACTTTTTAGCTGGCTTTGGTGGGTTGGACATGACGTAGGACCTTAAGATTTTGCATGAAAGAAAGACTAGCAGCCGCGTTGCACGGGAGAATGTGAAAAGTGTTCATATGTAGTAAAAACTTGAGAAATCCGTCCGTTTTCGTCATTTGTTATCGAATCGACTTAAAGCCAGATCGTCATATTGGCCGCTTTTCTCTCTGAGACGGTTACATTAACCGTCTGCAAAGCTATGTCGCGTGCTGCGGTATGCGGAGACACTAAAAGCACCATAGTAGAACAGAGAAGAAGCTTCTAAGTTGAAGTAATAGCCAGTAAGAAGTAGTAATATTTAAGTTTTAGTCGTCGTTTAATCACTTTTTAACCGGCTTTGGTGGCTTTGACATGTCCTAGGACCTTAAGATTTTGCATGAAAATAAGACTAGCAGCCGCTTTGCACGGGAGAATGTGAAAAGTTTTCATATGTAGTAAAAACCTGAGAAATCCGTCCGTTTTCGTCATTTGTTATCGAATCGATTTAAAGCCAGATCGTGACAATGGCCGCTCTTCTCTCTGAAACGGTTACATTTATCGTCTGCAAAGCTATGTCGCGTGCTGCGGTATACGGAAACACTAAAAGCACCACAGTAGAACTCAGAATAAGCTTCTAAGTTGAAGTAATAGCCAGTAAGAAGTAGTACAATTCAAGTTTTAATTATAGATTATTCACATTTTAGCCGGGTTTGGTGGCTTTGATATGACCTAGGACCTTAAGAACTTGCATGAAAGGCGGACTAGCAGCCGCGTTGCACGGGATAATGTGAAAAGTGTTCATACGTATTAAAAACCTGAGAAATCCGTCCGTTTTCGTCATTTGTTATCGAATCGACTTAAATTCAGATCGACACATTGGCCGCTTTTCTCTCTGAGACGGTTACATTAATCGTCTGCAAAGCTATGTCGCATGCTGCGGTATGCGGAGACACTAAAAGCACCATAGTAGAACACAGAAGAAGCTTCTAAGTTGAAGTAATAGCCAGTAAGAAGTAGTACAATTCAAGTTTTAGTTATCGATTATTCACTTTTTAGCCGGCTTTGGTGGCTTGGACATGAGGTGGGTCCTTAAGATTTTGCATGAAAGGAGGACTAGCAACCGCGTTGCACGGGAGAATGTGAAAAGTGTTCATATGTAGTAAAAACCTGAGAAATCCGTGGGTTTTCGTCATTTGTTATCGTATCGACTTAAAGCCAGATCGTCACATTGGCCGCTTTTCTCTCTGAGACGGTTACATTTATCGTCTGCAAAGCTATGTCGCGTGCTGCGGTATGCGGAGACACTAAAAGCACCATATTAGAACACAGAAGGAGCTTCTAAGTTGAAGTAATAGCCAGTAAGAAGTAGTACAATTCAAGTTGTAGTTGTCGATTAATCACTTTTTAGCTGGCTTTGGTGGGTTGGACATGACGTAGGACCTTAAGATTTTGCATGAAAGAAAGACTAGCAGCCGCGTTGCACGGGAGAATGTGAAAAGTGTTCATATGTAGTAACAACCTGAGAAATCCGTCCGGTTTCGTCTTTGTTATCGAATAGACTTAAAGCCAGATCGTCACATTGGCCGCTTTTCTCTCTGAGACGGATACATTTATCGTCTGCAAAGCTATGTCGCGCGCTGCGGTATGCGGAGACACTAAAAGCACCATAGTAGAACACAGAAGAAGCTTCTAAGTTGAAGTAATAGACAGTAAGAAGTAGTACAATTCAAGTTTTAGTTGTCGATTATTCACTTTTTAGCCAGCTCTGGTGGCTATGACATGACCTAGGACCTTAAGATTTTGCATGAAAGGAGGACTAGCAGCCGCGTTGCACGGGAGAATGTGAAAAGTGTTCATATGTAGTAAAACCTTAGAAATCTGTCCATTTTCGCCATTTGTTATCGAATCGACTTAAAGCCAGATCGTCACATTGGCCGCTTTTCTCTCTGAGACGGTTACATTTTTCGTCTGCAAAGCTATGTCGCGTGCTGCGGTATGCGGAGACACTTAAAGCACCATAGTAGAACACAGAAGGAGCTTTTAAGTTGAAGTAATAGCCAGTAAGACGTAGTACAATTCAAGTTTTAGTTGTCGATTATTCACTTTTTAGCCGTCTTTGGTGGCTTGGACATGACCTAGGCCCTTAAGATTTTGCATGAAAGGAGGACTAGCAGTCGCGTTGCACGGGAGAATGTGAAAAGTGTTCATATGTCGTAAAAACCTGAGAAATCCGTCCGTTTTCGGCATTTGGTATCGAATCGACTTAAAGCCAGATCGTCACATTGGCCGCTCTTCTATCTGAAACGGTTACATTTATCGTCTGCAAAGCTATGTCGCGTGCTGCGGTATGCGGAAACACTAAAAGCACCACAGTAGAACTCAGAATAAGCTTCTAAGTTGAAGTAATAGCCAGTAAGGAGTAGTACAATTCAAGTTTTAATTATAGATTATTCACATTTTAGCCGGGTTTGGTGGCTTGGATATGACCTAGGACCTTAAGAATTTGCATGAAAGGAGGACTAGCAGCCGCGTTGCACGGGAGAATGTGAAAAGTGTTCATATGTAGTAAAAACCTGAGAAATCCGTCCGTTTTCGTCATTTGTTATCGAATCGATTTAAAGTCAGATCGTCACATTGGCCGCTCTTCTCTCTGAAACGGTTACATTTATCGTCTGCAAAGCTACGTCGCGTGCTGCGGTATGCGGAGACACTAAAAGCACCATATTAGAACACAGAAGAAGCTTATATGTTGAAGTAATAGCCAGTAAGAAGTAGTACAATACAAGTTGTAGTTGTCGATTAATCACTTTTTAGCTGGCTTTGGTGGGTTGGACATGACCTAGGACCTTAAGATTTTGCATGAAAGGAAGACTAGTAGCCGCGTTGCACGGGAGAATGTGAAAAGTGTTCATATGTAGTAAAAACTTGAGAAATCCGTCCGTTTTCGTCATTTGTTATCGAATCGACTTAAAGCCAGATCGTCATATTGGCCGCTTTTCTCTCTGAGACGGTTACATTAATCGTCTGCAAAGCTATGTCGCGTGCTGCGGTATGCGGAGACACTAAAAGCACCATAGTAGAACAGAGAAGAAGCATCTAAGTTGAAGTAATAGCCAGTAAGAAGTAGTAATATTTAAGTTTTAGTTGTCGTTTAATCACTTTTTAACCGGCTTTGGTGGCTTTGACATGTCCTAGGACCTTAAGATTTTGCATGAAAATAAGACTAGCAGCCGCTTTGCACGGGAGAATGTGAAAAGTTTTCATATGTAGTAAAAACCTGAGAAATCCGTCCGTTTTCGTCATTTGTTATCGAATCGATTTAAAGCCAGATCGTGACAATGGCCGCTCTTCTCTCTGAAACGGTTACATTTATCGTCTGCAAAGCTATGTCGCGTGCTGCGGTATACGGAAACACTAAAAGCACCACAGTAGAACTCAGAATAAGCTTCTAAGTTGAAGTAATAGCCAGTAAGAAGTAGTACAATTCAAGTTTTAATTATAGATTATTCACATTTTAGCCGGGTTTGGTGGCTTGGATATGACCTAGGACCTTAAGAACTTGCATGAAAGGCGGACTAGCAGCCGCGTTGCACGGGATAATGTGAAAAGTGTTCATATGTATTAAAAACCTGAGAAATCCGTCCGTTTTCGTCATTTGTTATCGAATCGACTTAAATTCAGATCGACACATTGGCCGCTTTTCTCTCTGAGACGGTTACATTAATCGTCTGCAAAGCTATGTCGCATGCTGCGGTATGCGGAGACACTAAAAGCACCATAGTAGAACACAGAAGAAGCTTCTAAGTTGAAGTAATAGCCAGTAAGAAGTAGTACAATTCAAGTTTTAGTTATCGATTATTCACTTTTTAGCCGGCTTTGGTGGCTTGGACATGAGGTGGGTCCTTAAGATTTTGCATGAAAGGAGGACTAGCAACCGCGTTGCACGGGAGAATGTGAAAAGTGTTCATAAGTAGTAAAAACCTGAGAAATCCGTGGGTTTTCGTCATTTGTTATCGTATCGACTTAAAGCCAGATCGTCACATTGGCCGCTTTTCTCTCTGAGACGGTTACATTTATCGTCTGCAAAGCTATGTCGCGTGCTGCGGTATGCGGAGACACTAAAAGCACCATATTAGAACACAGAAGGAGCTTCTAAGTTGAAGTAATAGCCAGTAAGAAGTAGTACAATTCAAGTTGTAGTTGTCGATTAATCACTTTTTAGCTGGCTTTGGTGGGTTGGACATGACGTAGGACCTTAAGATTTTGCATGAAAGGAAGACTAGCAGCCGCGTTGCACGGGAGAATGTGAAAAGTGTTCGTATGTAGTAACAACCTGAGAAATCCGTCCGGTTTCGTCTTTGTTATCGAATAGACTTAAAGCCAGATCGTCACATTGGCCGCTTTTCTCTCTGAGACGGATACATTCATCGTCTGCAAAGCTATGTCGCGCGCTGCGGTATACGGAAACACTAAAAGCACCACAGTAGAACTCAGAATAAGCTTCTAAGTTGAAGTAATAGCCAGTAAGAAGTAGTACAATTCAAGTTTTAATTATAGATTATTCACATTTTAGCTGGGTTTGGTGGCTTCGATATGACCTAGGACCTTAAGAACTTGCATGAAAGGCGGACTAGCAGCCGCGTTGCACGGGATAATGTGAAAAGTGTTCATATGTATTAAAAACCTGAGAAATCCGTCCGTTTTCGTCATTTGTTATCGAATCGACTTAAATTCAGATCGACACATTGGCCGCTTTTCTCTCTGAGACGGTTACATTAATCGTCTGCAAAGCTATGTCGCATGCTGCGGTATGCGGAGACACTAAAAGCACCATAGTAGAACACAGAAGAAGCTTCTAAGTTGAAGTAATAGCCAGTAAGAAGTAGTACAATTCAAGTTTTAGTTATCGATTATTCACTTTTTAGCCGGCTTTGGTGGCTTGGACATGAGGTGGGTCCTTAAGATTTTGCATGAAAGGAGGACTAGCAACCGCGTTGCACGGGAGAATGTGAAAAGTGTTCATATGTAGTAAAAACCTGAGAAATCCGTGGGTTTTCGTCATTTGTTATCGTATCGACTTAAAGCCAGATCGTCACATTGGCCGCTCTTCTATCTGAAACGGTTACATTTATCGTCTGCAAAGCTATGTCGCGTGCTGCGGTATGCGGAAACACTAAAAGCACCACAGTAGAACTCAGAATAAGCTTCTAAGTTGAAGTAATAGCCAGTAAGGAGTAGTACAATTCAAGTTTTAATTATAGATTATTCACATTTTAGCCGGGTTTGGTGGCTTGGATATGACCTAGGACCTTACGAATTTGCATGAAAGGAGGACTAGCAGCCGCATTGCACGGGAGAATGTGAAAAGTGTTCATATGTAGTAAAAACCTGAGAAATCCGTCCGTTTTCGTCATTTGTTATCGAATCGATTTAAAGCCAGATCGTCACATTGGCCGCTCTTCTCTCTGAAACGGTTACATTTATCGTCTGCAAAGCTACGTCGCGTGCTGCGGTATGCGGAGACACTAAAAGCACCATATTAGAACACAGAAGAAGCTTATATGTTGAAGTAATAGCCAGTAAGAAGTAGTACAATACAAGTTGTAGTTGTCGATTAATCACTTTTTAGCTGGCTTTGGTGGGTTGGACATGACCTAGGACCTTAAGATTTTGCATGAAAGGAAGACTAGTAGCCGCGTTGCACGGGAGAATGTGAAAAGTGTTCATATGTAGTAAAAACTTGAGAAAGCCGTCCGTTTTCGTCATTTGTTATCGAATCGACTTAAAGCCAGATCGTCATATTGGCCGCTTTTCTCTCTGAGACGGTTACATTAATCGTCTGCAAAGCTATGTCGCGTGCTGCGGTATGCGGAGACACTAAAAGCACCATAGTAGAACAGAGAAGAAGCTTCTAAGTTGAAGTAATAGCCAGTAAGAAGTAGTAATATTTAAGTTTTAGTCGTCGTTTAATCACTTTTTAACCGGCTTTGGTGGCTTTGACATGTCCTAGGACCTTAAGATTTTGCATGAAAATAAGACTAGCAGCCGCTTTGCACGGGAGAATGTGAAAAGTTTTCATATGTAGTAAAAACCTGAGAAATCCGTCCGTTTTCGTCATTTGTTATCGAATCGATTTAAAGCCAGATCGTGACAATGGCCGCTCTTCTCTCTGAAACGGTTACATTTATCGTCTGCAAAGCTACGTCGCGTGCTGCGGTATGCGGAGACACTAAAAGCACCATATTAGAACACAGAAGAAGCTTATATGTTGAAGTAATAGCCAGTAAGAAGTAGTACAATTCAAGTTTTAGTTATCGATTATTCACTTTTTAGCCGGCTTTGGTGGCTTGGACATGAGGTGGGTCCTTAAGATTTTGCATGAAAGGAGGACTAGCAACCGCGTTGCACGGGAGAATGTGAAAAGTGTTCATATGTAGTAAAAACCTGAGAAATCCGTGGGTTTTCGTCATTTGTTATCGTATCGACTTAAAGCCAGATCGTCACATTGGCCGCTTTTCTCTCTGAGACGGTTACATTTATCGTCTGCAAAGCTATGTCGCGTGCTGCGGTATGCGGAGACACTAAAAGCACCATATTAGAACACAGAAGGAGCTTCTAAGTTGAAGTAATAGCCAGTAAGAAGTAGTACAATTCAAGTTGTAGTTGTCGATTAATCACTTTTTAGCTGGCTTTGGTGGGTTGGACATGACGTAGGACCTTAAGATTTTGCATGAAAGGAAGACTAGCAGCCGCGTTGCACGGGAGAATGTGAAAAGTGTTCATATGTAGTAACAACCTGAGAAATCCGTCCGGTTTCGTCTTTGTTATCGAATAGACTTAAAGCCAGATCGTCACATTGGCCGCTTTTCTCTCTGAGACGGATACATTTATCGTCTGCAAAGCTATGTCGCGCGCTGCGGTATGCGGAGACACTAAAAGCACCATAGTAGAACACAGAAGAAGCTTCTAAGTTGAAGTAATAGCCAGTAAGAAGTAGTACAATTCAAGTTTTAGTTGTCGATTATTCACTTTTTAGCCAGCTTTGGTGGCTATGACATGACCTAGGACCTTAAGATTTTGCATGAAACGAGGACTAGCAGCCGCGTTGCACGGGAGAATGTGAAAAGTGTTCATATGTAGTAAAGCCTTAGAAATCTGTCCATTTTCGCCATTTGTTATCGAATCGACTTAAAGCCAGATCGTCACATTGGCCGCTTTTCTCTCTGAGACGGTTACATTTTTCGTCTGCAAAGCTATGTCGCGTGCTGCGGTATGCGGAGACACTTAAAGCACCATAGTAGAACACAGAAGGAGCTTTTAAGTTGAAGTAATAGCCAGTAAGACGTAGTACAATTCAAGTTTTAGTTGTCGATTATTCACTTTTTAGCCGTCTTTGGTGGCTTGGACATGACCTAGGCCCTTAAGATTTTGCATGAAAGGAGGACTAGCAGTCGCGTTGCACGGGAGAATGTGAAAAGTGTTCATATGTCGTAAAAACCTGAGAAATCCGTCCGTTTTCCGCATTTGTTATCGAATCGACTTAAAGCCAGATCGTCACATTGGCCGCTCTTCTATCTGAAACGGTTACATTTATCGTCTGCAAAGCTATGTCGCGTGCTGCGGTATGCGGAAACACTAAAAGCACCACAGTAGAACTCAGAATAAGCTTCTAAGTTGAAGTAATAGCCAGTAAGGAGTAGTACAATTCAAGTTTTAATTATAGATTATTCACATTTTAGCCGGGTTTGGTGGCTTGGATATGACCTAGGACCTTAAGAATTTGCATGAAAGGAGGACTAGCAGCCGCGTTGCACGGGAGAATGTGAAAAGTGTTCATATGTAGTAAAAACCTGAGAAATCCGTCCGTTTTCGTCATTTGTTATCGAATCGATTTAAAGTCAGATCGTCACATTGGCCGCTCTTCTCTCTGAAACGGTTACATTTATCGTCTGCAAAGCTACGTCGCGTGCTGCGGTATGCGGAGACACTAAAAGCACCATATTAGAACACAGAAGAAGCTTATATGTTGAAGTAATAGCCAGTAAGAAGTAGTACAATACAAGTTGTAGTTGTCGATTAATCACTTTTTAACTGGCTTTGGTGGGTTGGACATGACCTAGGACCTTAAGATTTTGCACGAAAGGAAGACTAGTAGCCGCGTTGCACGGGAGAATGTGAAAAGTGTTCATATGTAGTAAAAACTTGAGAAATCCGTCCGTTTTCGTCATTTGTTATCGAATCGACTTAAAGCCAGATCGTCATATTGGCCGCTTTTCTCTCTGAGACGGTTACATTAACCGTCTGCAAAGCTATGTCGCGTGCTGCGGTATGCGGAGACACTAAAAGCACCATAGTAGAACAGAGAAGAAGCTTCTAAGTTGAAGTAATAGCCAGTAAGAAGTAGTAATATTTAAGTTTTAGTCGTCGTTTAATCACTTTTTAACCGGCTTTGGTGGCTTTGACATGTCCTAGGACCTTAAGATTTTGCATGAAAATAAGACTAGCAGCCGCTTTGCACGGGAGAATGTGAAAAGTTTTCATATGTAGTAAAAACCTGAGAAATCCGTCCGTTTTCGTCATTTGTTATCGAATCGATTTAAAGCCAGATCGTGACAATGGCCGCTCTTCTCTCTGAAACGGTTACATTTATCGTCTGCAAAGCTATGTCGCGTGCTGCGGTATACGGAAACACTAAAAGCACCACAGTAGAACTCAGAATAAGCTTCTAAGTTGAAGTAATAGCCAGTAAGAAGTAGTACAATTCAAGTTTTAATTATAGATTATTCACATTTTAGCCGGGTTTGGTGGCTTTGATATGACCTAGGACCTTAAGAACTTGCATGAAAGGCGGACTAGCAGCCGCGTTGCACGGGATAATGTGAAAAGTGTTCATACGTATTAAAAACCTGAGAAATCCGTCCGTTTTCGTCATTTGTTATCGAATCGACTTAAATTCAGATCGACACATTGGCCGCTTTTCTCTCTGAGACGGTTACATTAATCGTCTGCAAAGCTATGTCGCATGCTGCGGTATGCGGAGACACTAAAAGCACCATAGTAGAACACAGAAGAAGCTTCTAAGTTGAAGTAATAGCCAGTAAGAAGTAGTACAATTCAAGTTTTAGTTATCGATTATTCACTTTTTAGCCGGCTTTGGTGGCTTGGACATGAGGTGGGTCCTTAAGATTTTGCATGAAAGGAGGACTAGCAACCGCGTTGCACGGGAGAATGTGAAAAGTGTTCATATGTAGTAAAAACCTGAGAAATCCGTGGGTTTTCGTCATTTGTTATCGTATCGACTTAAAGCCAGATCGTCACATTGGCCGCTTTTCTCTCTGAGACAGTTACATTTATCGTCTGCAAAGCTATGTCGCGTGCTGCGGTATGCGGAGACACTAAAAGCACCATATTAGAACACAGAAGGAGCTTCTAAGTTGAAGTAATAGCCAGTAAGAAGTAGTACAATTCAAGTTGTAGTTGTCGATTAATCACTTTTTAGCTGGCTTTGGTGGGTTGGACATGACGTAGGACCTTAAGATTTTGCATGAAAGAAAGACTAGCAGCCGCGTTGCACGGGAGAATGTGAAAAGTGTTCATATGTAGTAACAACCTGAGAAATCCGTCCGGTTTCGTCTTTGTTATCGAATAGACTTAAAGCCAGATCGTCACATTGGCCGCTTTTCTCTCTGAGACGGTTACATTTATCGTCTGCAAAGCTATGTCGCGCGCTGCGGTATGCGGAGACACTAAAAGCACCATAGTAGAACACAGAAGAAGCTTCTAAGTTGAAGTAATAGACAGTAAGAAGTAGTACAATTCAAGTTTTAGTTATCGATTATTCACTTTTTAGCCGGCTTTGGTGGCTTGGACATGAGGTGGGTCCTTAAGATTTTGCATGAAAGGAGGACTAGCAGCCGCGTTGCACGGGAGAATGTGAAAAGTGTTCATATGTAGTAAAGCCTTAGAAATCTGTCCATTTTCGCCATTTGTTATCGAATCGACTTAAAGCCAGATCGTCACATTGGCCGCTTTTCTCTCTGAGACGGTTACATTTTTCGTCTGCAAAGCTATGTCGCGTGCTGCGGTATGCGGAGACACTTAAAGCACCATAGTAGAACACAGAAGGAGCTTTTAAGTTGAAGTAATAGCCAGTAAGACGTAGTACAATTCAAGTTTTAGTTGTCGATTATTCACTTTTTAGCCGTCTTTGGTGGCTTGGACATGACCTAGGCCCTTAAGATTTTGCATGAAAGGAGGACTAGCAGTCGCGTTGCACGGGAGAATGTGAAAAGTGTTCATATGTCGTAAAAACCTGAGAAATCCGTCCGTTTTCGGCATTTGGTATCGAATCGACTTAAAGCCAGATCGTCACATTGGCCGCTCTTCTATCTGAAACGGTTACATTTATCGTCTGCAAAGCTATGTCGCGTGCTGCGGTATGCGGAAACACTAAAAGCACCACAGTAGAACTCAGAATAAGCTTCTAAGTTGAAGTAATAGCCAGTAAGGAGTAGTACAATTCAAGTTTTAATTATAGATTATTCACATTTTAGCCGGGTTTGGTGGCTTGGATATGACCTAGGACCTTAAGAATTTGCATGAAAGGAGGACTAGCAGCCGCGTTGCACGGGAGAATGTGAAAAGTGTTCATATGTAGTAAAAACCTGAGAAATCCGTCCGTTTTCGTCATTTGTTATCGAATCGATTTAAAGTCAGATCGTCACATTGGCCGCTCTTCTCTCTGAAACGGTTACATTTATCGTCTGCAAAGCTACGTCGCGTGCTGCGGTATGCGGAGACACTAAAAGCACCATATTAGAACACAGAAGAAGCTTATATGTTGAAGTAATAGCCAGTAAGAAGTAGTACAATACAAGTTGTAGTTGTCGATTAATCACTTTTTAGCTGGCTTTGGTGGGTTGGACATGACCTAGGACCTTAAGATTTTGCATGAAAGGAAGACTAGTAGCCGCGTTGCACGGGAGAATGTGAAAAGTGTTCATATGTAGTAAAAACTTGAGAAATCCGTCCGTTTTCGTCATTTGTTATCGAATCGACTTAAAGCCAGATCGTCATATTGGCCGCTTTTCTCTCTGAGACGGTTACATTAATCGTCTGCAAAGCTATGTCGCGTGCTGCGGTATGCGGAGACACTAAAAGCACCATAGTAGAACAGAGAAGAAGCATCTAAGTTGAAGTAATAGCCAGTAAGAAGTAGTAATATTTAAGTTTTAGTTGTCGTTTAATCACTTTTTAACCGGCTTTGGTGGCTTTGACATGTCCTAGGACCTTAAGATTTTGCATGAAAATAAGACTAGCAGCCGCTTTGCACGGGAGAATGTGAAAAGTTTTCATATGTAGTAAAAACCTGAGAAATCCGTCCGTTTTCGTCATTTGTTATCGAATCGATTTAAAGCCAGATCGTGACAATGGCCGCTCTTCTCTCTGAAACGGTTACATTTATCGTCTGCAAAGCTATGTCGCGTGCTGCGGTATACGGAAACACTAAAAGCACCACAGTAGAACTCAGAATAAGCTTCTAAGTTGAAGTAATAGCCAGTAAGAAGTAGTACAATTCAAGTTTTAATTATAGATTATTCACATTTTAGCCGGGTTTGGTGGCTTGGATATGACCTAGGACCTTAAGAACTTGCATGAAAGGCGGACTAGCAGCCGCGTTGCACGGGATAATGTGAAAAGTGTTCATATGTATTAAAAACCTGAGAAATCCGTCCGTTTTCGTCATTTGTTATCGAATCGACTTAAATTCAGATCGACACATTGGCCGCTTTTCTCTCTGAGACGGTTACATTAATCGTCTGCAAAGCTATGTCGCATGCTGCGGTATGCGGAGACACTAAAAGCACCATAGTAGAACACAGAAGAAGCTTCTAAGTTGAAGTAATAGCCAGTAAGAAGTAGTACAATTCAAGTTTTAGTTATCGATTATTCACTTTTTAGCCGGCTTTGGTGGCTTGGACATGAGGTGGGTCCTTAAGATTTTGCATGAAAGGAGGACTAGCAACCGCGTTGCACGGGAGAATGTGAAAAGTGTTCATAAGTAGTAAAAACCTGAGAAATCCGTGGGTTTTCGTCATTTGTTATCGTATCGACTTAAAGCCAGATCGTCACATTGGCCGCTTTTCTCTCTGAGACGGTTACATTTATCGTCTGCAAAGCTATGTCGCGTGCTGCGGTATGCGGAGACACTAAAAGCACCATATTAGAACACAGAAGGAGCTTCTAAGTTGAAGTAATAGCCAGTAAGAAGTAGTACAATTCAAGTTGTAGTTGTCGATTAATCACTTTTTAGCTGGCTTTGGTGGGTTGGACATGACGTAGGACCTTAAGATTTTGCATGAAAGGAAGACTAGCAGCCGCGTTGCACGGGAGAATGTGAAAAGTGTTCGTATGTAGTAACAACCTGAGAAATCCGTCCGGTTTCGTCTTTGTTATCGAATAGACTTAAAGCCAGATCGTCACATTGGCCGCTTTTCTCTCTGAGACGGATACATTCATCGTCTGCAAAGCTATGTCGCGCGCTGCGGTATGCGGAGACACTAAAAGCACCATAGTAGAAAAGAGAAGAAGCTTCTAAGTTGAAGTAATAGCCAGTAAGAAGTAGTACAATTCAAGTTTTAGTTGTCGATTATTCACTTTTTAGCCAGCTTTGGTGGCTATGACATGACCTAGGACCTTAAGATTTTGCATGAAAGGAGGACTAGCAGCCGCGTTGCACGGGAGAATGTGAAAAGCGTTCATATGTAGTAAAAACCTTAGAAATCTGTCCATTTTCGCCATTTGTTATCGAATCGACTTAAAGCCAGATCGTCACATTGGCCGCTTTTCTCTCTGAGACGGTTACATTTTTCGTCTGCAAAGCTATGTCGCGTGCTGCGGTATGCGGAGACACTTAAAGCACCATAGTAGAACACAGAAGGAGCTTTTAAGTTGAAGTAATAGCCAGTAAGACGTAGTACAATTCAAGTTTTAGTTGTCGATTATTCACTTTTTAGCCGTCTTTGGTGGCTTGGACATGACCTAGGCCCTTAAGATTTTGCATGAAAGGAGGACTAGCAGTCGCGTTGCACGGGAGAATGTGAAAAGTGTTCATATGTCGTAAAAACCTGAGAAATCCGTCCGTTTTCGGCATTTGTTATCGAATCGACTTAAAGCCAGATCGTCATATTGGCCGCTTTTCTCTCTGAGACGGTTACATTAATCGTCTGCAAAGCTATGTCGCGTGCTGCGGTATGCGGAGACACTAAAAGCACCATAGCTGAACACACTAGAAGCTTCTAAGTTGAAGTAATAGCCAGTAAGAAGTAGTACAATTCAAGTTTTAGTTATCGATTATTCACTTTTTAGCCGGCTTTGGTGGCTTGGACATGAGGTGGAATCTTAAGATTTGGCATGAAAGGAGGACTAGCAGCCGCGTTGCACGGGAGAATGTGAAAAGTGTTCATATGTAGTAAAAACCTGAGAAATCCGTGGGTTTTCGTCATTTGTTATCGTATCGACTTAAAGCCAGATCGTCACATTGGCCGCTTTACTCTCTGAGACGGTTACGTTTATCGTCTGCAAAGCTATGTCGCGTGCTGCGGTATGCGGAGACACTAAAAGCACCATATTAGAACACAGAAGAAGCTTCTAATTAGAAGTAATAGCCAGTAAGAAGTAGTACAATTCAAGTTGTAGTTGTCGATTAATCACTTTTTAGCTGGCTTTGGTGGGTTGGACATGACGTAGGACCTTAAGATTTTGCATGAAAGGAAGACTAGCAGCCGCGTTGCACGGGAGAATGTGAAAAGTGTTCATATGTAGTAACAACCTGAGAAATCCGTCCGGTTTCGTCTTTGTTATCGAATCGACTTAAAGCCAGATCGTCACATTGGCCGCTTTTCTCTCTGAGACTGTTACATTTATCGTCTGCAAAGCTATGTCGCGCGCTGCTGTATGCGGAGACAATAAAAGCACCATATTAGAACACAGAAGAAGCTTCTAAGTTGAAGTAATAGCCAGTAAGAAGTAGTACAATTCAAGTTGTAGTTGTCGATTAATCACGTTTTAGCTGGCTTTGGTGGGTTGGACATGACGTAGGACCTTAAGATTTTGCATGAAAGGAAGACTAGCAGCCGCGTTGCACGGGAGAATGTGAAAAGTGTTCATATGTAGTAACAACCTGAGAAATCCGTCCGGTTTCGTCTTTGTTATCGAATCGACTTAAAGCCAGATCGTCACATTGGCCGCTTTTCTCTCTGAGACGGTTACATTTATCGTCTGCAAAGCTATGTCGCGCGCTGCGGTATGCGGAGACAAAAAAACACCATAGCAGAACACAGAAGAAGCTTCTAAGTTGAAGTAATAGCCAGTAAGAAGTAGTACAATTCAAGTTGTAGTTGTCGATTATTCACTTTTTAGCCGGCTTTGGTGGCTTTGACATGACCTAGGACCTTAAGATTTTGCATGAAAGGAGGACTAGCAGCCGCGTTGCACGGGAGAATGTGAAAAGTGTTCATATGTAGTAAAAACCTGAGAAATCTGTCCATTTTCGCCATTTGTTATCGAATCGACTTAAAGCCAGATCGTCACATTGGACGCTTTTCTCTCTGAGACGGTTACATTTTTCGTCTGCAAAGATATGTCGCGTGCTGCGGTATGCGGAGACACTAACAGCACCATATTAGAACACAGAAGAAGCTTCTAAGTTGAAGTAATAGCCAGTAAGAAGTAGTACAATTCAAATTGTAGTTGTCGATTAATCACTTTTTAGCTGGCTTTGGTGGCTTGGACATGAGGTGGAACCTTAAGATTTTGCATGAAAAGAGGACTAGCAGCCGCGTTGCACGGGAGAATGTGAAAAGTGTTCATATGTAGTAAAAACCTGAGAAATCCGTGGGTTTTCGTCATTTGTTATCGTATCGACTTAAAGCCAGATCGTCACATTAGCCGCTTTTCTCTCTGAGGCGGTTACATTTATCGTCTGCAGAGCTATGTCGCGTGCTGCGGTATGCGGAGACACTAAAAGCACCATAGTAGAACACAGAAGAAGCTTCTAAGTTGAAGTAATAGCCAATAAGAAGTAGTACAATTCAAGTTTTAGTTATCGATTATTCACTTTTTAGCCGGCTATGGTGGCTTGGACATGAGGTGGAACCTTAAGATTTTGCATGAAAGGAGGACCAGCAACCGCGTTGCACGGGAGAATGTGAAAAGTGTTCATATGTAGTAAAAACCTGAGAAATCCGTGGGTTTTCGTCATTTGTTATCATATCGACTTAAAGCCAGATCGCCACATTGGCCGCTATTCTCTCTGAGACGGTTACATTTATCGTCTGCAAAGCTATGTCGCGTGCTGCGGTATGCGGAGACACTAAAAGCACCATATTAGAACACAGAAGAAGCTTCTAAGTTGAAGTAATAGCCAGTAAGAAGTAGTACAATTCAAGTTGTAGTTGTCGATTAATCACGTTTTAGCTGGCTTTGGTGGGTTGGACATGACGTAGGACCTTAGGATTTTGCATGAAAGGCAGACTAGCAGCCGCGTTGCATGGGAGAATGTGAAAAGTGTTCATATGTAGTAACAACCTGAGAAATCCGTCCGGTTTCGTCATTGTTATCGAATCGACTTAAAGCCAGATCGTCACATTGGCCGCTTTTCTCTCTGAGACGGTTACATTTATCGTCTGCAAAGCTATGTCGCGCGCTGCGGTATGCGGAGACAAAAAAACACCATAGCACAACACAGAAGAAGCTTCTAAGTTGAAGTAATAGCCAGTAAGAAGTAGTACAATTCAAGTTGTAGTTGTCGATTATTCACTTTTTAGCCGGCTTTGGTGGCTTTGACATGACCTAGGACCTTAAGATTTTGCATGAAAGGAGGACTAGCAGCCGCGTTGCACGGGAGAATGTGAAAAGTGTTCATATGTAGTAAAAACCTGAGAAATCTGTCCATTTTCGCCATTTGTTATCGAATCGACTTAAAGCCAGATCGTCACATTGGACGCTTTTCTCTCCGAGACGGTTACATTTTTCGTCTGCAAAGATATGTCGCGTGCTGCGGTATGCGGAGACACTAACAGCACCATATTAGAACACAGAAGAAGCTTCTAAGTTGAAGTAATAGCCAGTAAGAAGTAGTACAATTCAAATTGTAGTTGTCGATTAATCACTTTTTAGCTGGCTTTGGTGGCTTGGACATGAGGTGGAACCTTAAGATTTTGCATGAAAAGAGGACTAGCAGCCGCGTTGCACGGGAGAATGTGAAAAGTGTTCATATGTAGTAAAAACCTGAGAAATCCGTGGGTTTTCGTCATTTGTTATCGTATCGACTTAAAGCCAGATCGTCACATTAGCCGCTTTTCTCTCTGAGGCGGTTACATTTATCGTCTGCAGAGCTATGTCGCGTGCTGCGGTATGCGGAGACACTAAAAGCACCATAGTAGAACACAGAAGAAGCTTCTAAGTTGAAGTAATAGCCAATAAGAAGTAGTACAATTCAAGTTTTAGTTATCGATTATTCACTTTTTAGCCGGCTATGGTGGCTTGGACATGAGGTGGAACCTTAAGATTTTGCATGAAAGGAGGACCAGCAACCGCGTTGCACGGGAGAATGTGAAAAGTGTTCATATGTAGTAAAAACCTGCGAAATCCGTGGGTTTTCGTCATTTGTTATCATATCGACTTAAAGCCAGATCGCCACATTGGCCGCTATTCTCTCTGAGACGGTTACATTTATCGTCTGCAAAGCTATGTCGCGTGCTGCGGTATGCGGAGACACTAAAAGCACCATATTAGAACACAGAAGAAGCTTCTAAGTTGAAGTAATAGCCAGTAAGAAGTAGTACAATTCAAGTTGTAGTTGTCGATTAATCACGTTTTAGCTGGCTTTGGTGGGTTGGACATGACGTAGGACCTTAGGATTTTGCATGAAAGGCAGACTAGCAGCCGCGTTGCACGGGAGAATGTGAAAAGTGTTCATATGTAGTAACAACCTGAGAAATCCGTCCGGTTTCGTCATTGTTATCGAATCGACTTAAAGCCAGATCGTCACATTGGCCGCTTTTCTCTCTGAGACGGTTACATTTATCGTCTGCAAAGCTATGTCGCGCGCTGCGGTATGCGGAGACAATAAAACACCATAGTAGAACACAGAAGAAGCTTCTAAGTTGAAGTAATAGCCAGTAAGAAGTAGTACAATTCAAGTTTTAGTTGTCGATTATTCACTTTTTAGCCGGCTTTGGTGGCTTTGACATGACCTAGGACCTTAAGATTTTGCATGAAAGGAGGACTAGCAGCCGCGTTGCACGGGAGAATGTGAAAAGTGTTCATATGTAGTAAAAACCTGAGAAATCTGTCCATTTTCTCCATTTGTTATCGAATCGACTTAAAGCCAGATCGTCACATTGGACGCTTTTCTCTCTGAGACGGTTACATTTTTTGTCTGCAAAGCTATGTCGCGTGCTGCGGCATGCGGAGACACTTAAAGCACCATAGTAGAACACAGAAGGAGCTTTTAAGTTGAAGTAATAGCCAGTAAGAAGTAGTACAATTCAAGTTTTAGTTGTCGATTATTCACTTTTTAGCCGTCTTTAGTGGCTTGGACATGACCTAGGACCTTAAGATTTTGCATGAAAGGAGGACTAGCAGCCGCGTTGCACGGGATAATGTGAAAAGTGTTCATATGTAGTAAAAACCTGAGAAATCGTCCGTTTTCGGCATTTGTTATCGAATCGACTTAAAGCCAGATCGTCATATTGGCCGCTTTTCTCTCTGAGACGGTTACATTAATCGTCTGCAAAGCTATGTCGCGTGCTGCGGTATGCGGAGACACTAAAAGCACCATAGTTGAACACAGAAGAAGCTTCTAAGTTGAAGTAATAGCCAGTAAGAAGTAGTACAATTCAAGTTTTAGTTATCGATTATTCACTTTTTAGCCGGCTTTGGTGGCTTGGACATGAGGTGGAACCTTAAGATTTTGCATGAAAGGAGGACTAGCAGCCGCGTTGCACGGGAGAATGTGAAAAGTGTTCATGTGTAGTAAAAACCTGAGAAATCCGTGGGTTTTCGTCATTTGTTATCGTATCGACTTAAAGCCAGATCGTCACATTGGCCGCTTTTCTCTCTGAGGCGGTTACATTTATCGTCTGCAAAGCTATGTCGCGTGCTGCGGTATACGGAAACACTAAAAGCACCATTGTAGAACTCAGAATAAGCTTCTAAGTTGAAGTAATAGCCAGTAAGAAGTAGTACAATTCAAGTTTTAATTATAGATTATTCACATTTTAGCCGGCTTTGGTGGCTTGGATATGACCTAGGACCTTAAGAATTTGCATGAAAGGAGGACTAGCAGCCGCGTTGCACGGGAGAATGTGAAAAGTGTTCATATGTAGTAAAAACCTGAGATATCCGTCGGTTTTCGTCATTTGTTATCGAATCGACTTAAATTCAGATCGACACATTGGCCGCTTTTCTCTCTGAGACGGTTACATTAATCGTCTGCAAAGCTATGTCGCATGCTGCGGTATGCGGAGACACTAAAAGTACCATAGTAGAACACAGAAGAAGCTTCTAAGTTGAAGTAATAGCCTGTAAGAAGTAGTACAATTCAAGTTTTAATTATAGATTATTCACATTTTAGCCGGCTTTGGTGGCTTGGATATGACCTAGGACCTTAAGAATTTGCATGAAAGGCGGACTAGCAGCCGCGTTGCACGGGAGAATGTGAAAAGTGTTCATATGTATTAAAAACCTGAGAAATCCGTCCGTTTTCGTCATTTGTTATCGAATCGACTTAAAGCCAGATCGTCACATTGGCCGCTTTTCTCTCTGAGACGGTTACATTTATCGTCTGCAAAGCTATGTCGCGCGCTGCGGTATGCGGAGACAATAAAAGCACCATAGTAGAACACAGAAGAAGCTTCTAAGTTGAAGTAATAGCCAGTAAGAAGTAGTACAATTCAAGTTTTAGCTGTCGATTATTCACTTTTTAGCCGGCTTTGGTGGCTATGACATGACCTAGGACCTTAAGATTTTGCATGAAAGGAGGACTAGCAGCCGCGTTGCACGGGAGAATGTGAAAAGTGTTCATATGTAGTAAAAACCTGAGAAATCTGTCCATTTTCGCCATTTGTTATCGAATCGATTTAAAGCCAGATCGACACATTGGCCGCTTTTCTCTCTGAGACGGTTACATTTTTCGTCTGCAAAGCTATGTCGCGTGCTGCGGTATGCGGAGACACTAAAAGCACCATAGTTGAACACAGAAGAAGCTTCTAAGTTGAAGTAATAGCCAGTAAGAAGTAGTACAATTCAAGTTTTAGTTATCGATTATTCACTTTTTAGCCGGCTTTGGTGGCTTGGACATGAGGTGGAACCTTAAGATTTTGCATGAAAGGAGGACTAGCAGCCGCGTTGCACGGGAGAATGTGAAAAGTGTTCATATGTAGTAAAAACCTGAGAAATCCGTGGGTTTTCGTCATTTGTTATCGTATCGACTTACAGCCAGATCGTCACATTGGCCGCTTTTCTCTCTGAGGCGGTTACATTTATCGTCTGCAAAGGTATGTCGCGTGCTGCGGTATGCGGAAACACTAAAAGCATCATATTAGAACACAGAAGAAGCTTCTAAGTTGAAGTAATAGCCAGTAAGAAGTAGTACTATTTAAGTTTTAGTTGTCGATTAATCACTTTTTAACCGGCTTTGGTGGCTTGGACATGTCCTAGGACATTAAGATTTAGCATGAAATGAAGACTAGCATCCGAGTTGCACGGGAGAATATGAAAAGTGTTCATATGTAGTAAAAACCTGAGAAATCCGTCCGTTTTCGTCATTTGTTATCGAATCGACTTAAAGCCAGATCGTCATACTGGCCGCATTCTCTCTGAGACGGTTACATTAATCGTCTGCAAAGCTATGTCGCGTGCTGCGGTATGCGGAGACACCAAAAGCACCATAGTAGAAAAGAGAAAAAGCTTCTAAGTTGAAGTAATAGCCAGTATGAAGTAGTACTATTTAAGTTTTAGTTGTCGATTAATCACTTTTTAACCTGCTTTTGTGGCTTGAACATGTCCTAGGAAATACGATTTTGCATGAAAGGAAGACTAGCAGCCGCGTTGCACGGGAGAATGCGAAAAGTGTTCATATGTAGTAAAAACCTGAGAAATCCGTCCGTTTTCGTCATTTGTTATCGAATCGATTTAAAGCCAGATCGTCACATTGGCCGCTCTTCTCTCCGAAACGGTTACATTTATCGTCTGCAAAGCTATGTCGCGTGC
The DNA here is from genome assembly GCF_023897955.1 of Schistocerca gregaria. Classification (NCBI taxonomy): domain Eukaryota; kingdom Metazoa; phylum Arthropoda; class Insecta; order Orthoptera; family Acrididae; genus Schistocerca; species Schistocerca gregaria. The sequence continues at coordinate 1,193,489 of NW_026061759.1, forward strand.
TGCGGTATGCGGAGACACTAAAAGCACCATAGTAGAACACAGAAGAAGCTTCTAAGTTGAAGTAATAGCCAGTAAGAAGTAGTACAATTCAAGTTTTAGTTGTCGTTTAATCACTTTTTAGCCGGCTTTGGTGGCTTGGACATGAGGTGGAACCTTAAGATTTTGCATGAAACGAAGACTAGCAGCCGCGTTTTACGGGAGAATGTGAAAAGTGTTCATATGTAGTAAAAACCTGAGAAATCCGTCCGTTTTCGTCATTTGTTATCGAATCGATTTAAAGCCAGATCGTCACAATGGCCGCTCTTCTCTCTGAGACGGTTACATTTATCGTCTCCAAAGCTATGTCGCGTGTTGCGGTATACGGAAACACTAAAAGCACCACAGTAGAACTCAGAAGAAGCTTCTAAGTTGAAGTAATAGCCAGTTAGAAGTAGTACAATTCAAGTTTTAATTATAGATTATTCATATTTTATCCGGATTTGGTGGCTTGGATATGACCTAGGACCTTACGAATTTGCTTGAAAGGAGGACTAGCAGCCACGTTGCAACGGGAGAATGTGATAAGTGTTCATACGTAGTAAAAACCTGAGAATCCGTCCGTTTTCGTCATTTGTTATAGCATCGACTTAAATTCAGATCGACACATTGGCCGCTTTTTCCTCTGAGACGGTTACATTTATCGTCTGCAAAGCTATGTCCCGTGCTGCGGTATGCGGAGACACTAAAAGCACCATAGTAGAACACAGAAGAAGCTTTTAAGTTGAAGTAATAGCCAGTAAGAAGTAGTACAATTCATGTTTTAGTTGTCGATTATTCACTTTTTAGCCGGCTTTGGTGGCTTGGACATGACCTAGGACCTTAAGATTTTGCATGAAAGGAAGACTAGCAGCCGCGTTGCACGGGAGAATGTGAAAAGTGTTCATATGTAGTAAAAACCTGAGAAATCCGTCCGTTTTCGTCATTTGTTATCGAATCGATTTAAAGCCAGATCGTCACAATGGCCGCTCTTCTCTCTGAAACGGTTACATTTATCGTCTGCAAAGCTATGTCGCGTGCTGCGGTATACGGAAACACTAAAAGCACCACAGTAGAACTCAGAATAAGCTTCTAAGTTGAAGTAATAGCCAGTAAGAAGTAGTACAATTCAAGTTTTAATTATAGATTATTCACATTTTAGCCGGCTTTGGTGGCTTGGATATGACCTAGTACCTTACGAATTTGCTTGAAAGGAGGAATAGCAACCGCGTTGCACGGGAGAATGTGAAAAGTTTTCATATGTAGTAAAAACCTGAGAAATCCGTGGGTTTTCGTCATTTGTTATCATATCGACTTAAAGCCAGATCGCCACATTGGCCGCTTTTCTCTCTGAGACGGTTACATTTATCGTCTGCAAAGCTATGTCGCGTGCTGCGGTATGCGGAGACACTAAAAGCACCATATTAGAACACAGAAGAAGCTTCTAAGTTGAAGTAATAGCCAGTAAGAAGTAGTACAATTCAAGTTGTAGTTATCGATTATTCACTTTTTAGCCGGCTATGGTGGCTTGGACATGAGGTGGAACCTTAGGATTTTGCATGAAAGGAAGACTAGCAGCCGCGTTGCACGGGAGAATGTGAAAAGTGTTCATATGTAGTAACAACCTGAGAAATCCGTCCGGTTTCGTCATTGTTATCGAATCGACTTAAAGCCAGATCGTCACATTGGCCGCTTTTCTCTCTGAGACGGTTACATTTATCGTCTGCAAAGCTATGTCGCGCGCTGCGGTATGCGGAGACAATAAAACACCATAGTAGAACACAGAAGAAGCTTCTAAGTTGAAGTAATAGCCAGTAAGAAGTAGTACAATTCAAGTTTTAGTTGTCGATTATTCACTTTTTAGCCGGCTTTGGTGGCTTTGACATGACCTAGGACCTTAAGATTTTGCATGAAAGGAGGACTAGCAGCCGCGTTGCACAGGAGAATGTGAAAAGTGTTCATATGTAGTAAAAACCTGAGAAATCTGTCCATTTTCGCCAATTGTTATCGAATCGACTTAAAGCCAGATCGTCACATTGGACGCTTTTCTCTCTGAGACGGTTACATTTTTCGTCTGCAAAGCTATGTCGCGTGCTGCGGTATGCGGAGACACTTAAAGCACCATAGTAGAACACAGAAGGAGCTTTTAAGTTGAAATAATAGCCAGTAAGAAGTAGTACAATTCAAGTTTTAGTTATCGATTATTCACTTTTTAGCCGGCTTTGGTGGCTTGGACATGAGGTGGAACCTTAAGATTTTGCATGAAAGGAGGACTAGCAGCCGCGTTGCACGGGAGAATGTGAAAAGTGTTCATATGTAGTAAAAACCTGAGAAATCCGTGGGTTTTCGTCATTTGTTATCGTATCGACTTAAAGCCAGATCGTCACATTGGCCGCTTTTCTCTCTGAGGCGGTTACATTTATCGTCTGCAAAGCTATGTCGCGTGCTGCGGTATACGGAAACACTAAAAGCACCATTGTAGAACTCAGAATAAGCTTCTAAGTTGAAGTAATAGCCAGTAAGAAGTAGTACAATTCAAGTTTTAATTATAGATTATTCACATTTTAGCCGGCTTTGGTGGCTTGGATATGACCTAGGACCTTAAGAATTTGCATGAAAGGAGGACTAGCAGCCGCGTTGCACGGGAGAATGTGAAAAGTGCTCATATGTAGTAAAAACCTGAGAAATCCGTCGGTTTTCGTCATTTGTTATCGAATCGACTTAAATTCAGATCGACACATTGGCCGCTTTTCTCTCTGAGACGGTTACATTAATCGTCTGCAAAGCTATGTCGCATGCTGCGGTATGCGGAGACACTAAAGGCACCATAGTAGAACACAGAAGAAGCTTCTAAGTTGAAGTAATAGCCTGTAAGGAGTAGTACAATTCAAGTTTTAATTATAGATTATTCACATTTTAGCCGGCTTTGGTGGCTTGGATATGACCTAGGACCTTAAGAATTTGCATGAAAGGCGGACTAGCAGCCGCGTTGCACGGGAGAATGTGAAAAGTGTTCATATGTATTAAAAACCTGAGAAATCCGTGGGTTTTCGTCATTTGTTATCATATCGACTTAAAGCCAGATCGCCACATTGGCCGCTTTTCTCTCTGAGACGGTTACATTTATCGTCTGCAAAGCTATGTCGCGTGCTGCGGTATGCGGAGACACTAAAAGCACCATATTAGAACACAGAAGAAGCTTCTAAGTTGAAGTAATAGCCAGTAATAAGTAGTACAATTCAAGTTGTAGTTATCGATTATTCACTTTTTAGCAGGCTATGGTGGCTTGGACATGAGGTGGAACCTTAGGATTTTGCATGAAAGGAAGACTAGCAGCCGCGTTGCACGGGAGAATGTGAAAAGTGTTCATATGTAGTAACAACCTGAGAAATCCGTCCGGTTTCGTCATTGTTATCGAATCGACTTAAAGCCAGATCGTCACATTGGCCGCTTTTCTCTCTGAGGCGGTTACATTTATCGTCTGCAAAGCTATGTCGCGTGCTGCGGTATACGGAAACACTAAAAGCACCATTGTAGAACTCAGAATAAGCTTCTAAGTTGAAGTAATAGCCAGTAAGAAGTAGTACAATTCAAGTTTTAATTATAGATTATTCACATTTTAGCCGGCTTTGGTGGCTTGGATATGACCTAGGACCTTAAGAATTTGCATGAAAGGAGGACTAGGAGCCGCGTTGCACGGGAGAATGTGAAAAGTGCTCATATGTAGTAAAAACCTGAGAAATCCGTCGGTTTTCGTCATTTGTTATCGAATCGACTTAAATTCAGATCGACACATTGGCCGCTTTTCTCTCTGAGACGGTTACATTAATCGTCTGCAAAGCTATGTCGCATGCTGCGGTATGCGGAGACACTAAAAGCACCATAGTTGAACACAGAAGAAGCTTCTAAGTTGAAGTAATAGCCAGTAAGAAGTAGTACAATTCAAGTTTTAGTTATCGATTATTCACGTTTTAGCCGGCTTTGGTGGCTTGGACATGAGGTGGAACCTTAAGATTTGGCATGAAAGGAGGACTAGCAGCCGCGTTGCACGGGAGAATGTGAAAAGTGTTCATATGTAGTAAAAACCTGAGAAATCCGTGGGTTTTCGTCATTTGTTATCGTATCGACTTACAGCCAGATCGTCACATTGGCCGCTTTTCTCTCTGAGGCGGTTACATTTATCGTCTGCAAAGGTATGTCGCGTGCTGCGGTATGCGGAAACACTAAAAGCATCATATTAGAACACAGAAGAAGCTTCTAAGTTGAAGTAATAGCCAGTAAGAAGTAGTACTATTTAAGTTTTAGTTGTCGATTAATCACGTTTTAACCGGCTTTGGTGGCTTGGACATGTCCTAGGACATTAAGATTTTGCATGAAATGAAGACTAGCATCCGCGTTGCACGGGAGAATATGAAAAGTGTTCATATGTAGTAAAAACCTGAGAAATCCGTCCGTTTTCGTCATTTGTTATCGAATCGACTTAAAGCCAGATTGTCATATTGGCCGCATTCTCTCTGAGACGGTTACATTAATCGTCTGCAAAGCTATGTCGCGTGCTGCGGTATGCGGAGACACCAAAAGCACCATAGTAGAAAAGAGAAGAAGCTTCTAAGTTGAAGTAATAGCCAGTATGAAGTAGTACTATTTAAGTTTTAGTTGTCGATTAATCACTTTTTAACCTGCTTTTGTGGCTTGAACATGTCCTAGGAAATACGATTTTGCATGAAAGGAAGACTAGCAGCCGCGTTGCACGGGAGAATGTGAAAAGTGTTCATATGTAGTAAAGACCTGAGAAATACGTCCGTTTTCGTCCTTTGTTATCGAATCGATTTAAAGCCAGATCGTCACATTGGCCGCTCTTCTCTCCGAAACGGTTACATTTATCGTCTGCAAAGCTATGTCGCGTGCTGCGGTATGCGGAGACACTAAAAGCACCATAGTTGAACACAGAAGAAGCTTCTAAGTTGAAGTAATAGCCAGTAATAAGTAGTACTATTTAAGTTTTAGTTGTCGTTTAATCACTTTTTAGCCGGCTTTGGTGGCTTGGACATGAGGTGGAACCTTAAGATTTTGCATGAAACGAAGACTAGCAGCCGCGTTGCACGGGAGAATGTGAAAAGTGTTCATATGTAGTAAAAACCTGAGAAATCCGTCCGTTTTCGTCATTTGTTATCGAATCGATTTAAAGCCAGATCGTCACAATGGCCGCGCTTCTCTCTGAAACGGTTACATTTATCGTCTCCAAAGCTATGTCGCGTGTTGCGGTATACGGAAACACTAAAAGCACCACAGTAGAACTCAGAATAAGCTTCTAAGTTGAAGTAATAGCCAGTTGGAAGTAGTACAATTCAAGTTTTAATTATAAATTATTCATATTTTAGCCGGCTTTGGTGGCTTGGATATGACCTAGGACCTTACGAATTTGCTTGAAAGGAGGACTAGCAGCCACGTTGCAACGGGAGAATGTGAAAAGTGTTCATATGTAGTAAAAACCTGAGAATCCGTCCGTTTTCGTCATTTGTTATAGCATCGACTTAAATTCAGATCGACACATTGGCCGCTTTTTCCTCTGAGACGGTTACATTTATCGTCTGCAAAGCTATGTCCCGTGCTGCGGTATGCGGGGACACTAAAAGCACCATAGTAGAACACAGAAGAAGCTTCTAAGTTGAAGTAATAGCCAGTAAGAAGTAGTACAATTCATGTTTTAGTTGTCGATTATTCACTTTTTAGCCGGCTTTGGTGGCTTGGACATGACCTAGGACCTTAAGATTTTGCATGAAAGGAAGACTAGCAGCCGCGTTGCACGGGATAATGTGAAAAGTGTTCATATGTAGTAAAAACCTGAGAAATCCGTCCGTTTTCGTCATTTGTTATCGAATCGATTTAAAGCCAGATCGTCACAATGGCCGCTCTTCTCTCTGAAACGGTTACATTTATCGTCTGCAAAGCTATGTCGCGTGCTGCGGTATACGGAAACACTAAAAGCACCACAGTAGAACTCAGAATAAGCTTCTAAGTTGAAGTAATAGCCAGTAAGAAGTAGTACAATTCAAGTTTTAATTATAGATTATTCACATTTTAGCCGGCTTTGGTGGCTTGGATATGACCTAGGACCTTACGAATTTGCTTGAAAGGAGGAATAGCAGCCACGTTGCACGGGAGAATGTGAAAAGTGTTCATATGTAGTAAAAACCTGAGCATCCGTCCGTTTTCGTCATTTGTTATCGCATCGACTTAAATTCAGATCGACACATTGGCCGCTTTTCCCTCTGAGACGGTTACATTTATCGTCTGCAAAGCTATGTCGCGTGCTGCGGTATGCGGAGACACTAAAAGCACCATATTAGAACACAGAAGAAGCTAATAAGTTGAAGTAATAGCCAGTAAGAAGTAGTACAATTCAAGTTTTAGTTATCGATTAATCACTTTTTAGCTGGCTTTGGTGGGTTGGACATGACCTAGGACCTTAAGATTTTGCATGAAAGGAAGACTAGCGCCGCGTTGCACGGGAGCATGTGAAAAGTGTTCATATGTAGTAAAAACCTGAGAAATCCGTCCGTTTTCGTCATTTGTTATCGAATCGATTTAAAGCCAGATCGTCACATTGGCCGCTATTCTCTCTGAAACGGTTACATTTATCGTCTGCAAAGCTATGTCGCGTGCTGCGGTATGCGGAAACACTAAAAGCACCATAGTAGAACACAGAAGAAGCTTCTAAGTTGAAGTAATAGCCAGTAAGAAGTAGTACAATTCAAGTTTTAGTTGTCGATTATTCAGTTTTTAGCCGGCTTTGGTGGCTTGGACATGACCTAGGACCTTACGATTTTGCATGAAAGGAGGACTAGTAGCCGCGTTGCACGGGAGAATGTGAAAAGTGTTCATATGTAGTAAAAACCTGAGAAATCCGTCCGTTTTCGTCATTTGTTATCGAATCGCCTTAAAGCCAGATCGTCATATTGGCCGATTTTTTCTCTCTGAGACGGTTACATTAATCGTCTGCAAAGCTATGTCGCGTGCTGCGGTATGCTGAGACACTAAATGCACCATAGTAGAACACAGAAGAAGCTTCTAAGTTGAAGTAATAGCCAGTAAGAAGTAGTACTATTTAAGTTTTAGTTGTCGATTAATCACTTTTTAACCGGCTTTGGTGGCTTGGACATGTCCTAGGACATTAAGATTTTGCATGAAAGGAGGACTAGCAGCCGCGTTGCACGGGAGAATGTGAAAAGTGTTCATATGTAGTAAATACCTGAGAAATCCGTCCGTTTTCGTCATTTGTTATCGAATCGACTTAAAGCCAGATCGTCATATTGGCCGCTTTTCTCTCTGAGACTGTTACATTAATCGTCTGCAAAGCTATGTCGCGTGCTGCGGTATGCGGAAACACTAAAAGCACCATAGTAGAACAGAGAAGAAGCTTCTAAGTTGAAGTAATAGCCAGTAAGAAGTAGTACTATTTAAGTTTTAGTTGTCGTTTAATCACTTTTTAACCAGCTTTGGTTGCTTGGACATGTCCTAGGACCTTAAGATTTTGCATGAAAGGAAAACTAGCAGCCGCGTTGCCCGGGAGAATGTGAAAAGTGTTCATATGTAGTAAAAACCTGAGTAATCCGTCCGTTTTCGTCATTTGTTATCGAATCGACTTAAAGCCAGATCGTCATATTGGCCGCTTTTCTCTCTGAGACGGTTACATTAATCGTCTGCAAAGCTATGTCGCGTGCTGCGGTATGCGGAGACACTAAAAGCACCATAGTAGAACAGAGAAGAAGCTTCTAAGTTGAAGTAATAGCCAGTAAGAAGTAGTAATATTTAAGTTTTAGTTGTCGTTTAATCACTTTTTAACCGGCTTTGGTGGCTTTGACATGTCCTAGGACCTTAAGATTTTGCATGAAAATAAGACTAGCAGCCGCTTTGCACGGGAGAATGTGAAAAGTTTTCATATGTAGTAAAAACCTGAGAAATCCGTCCGTTTTCGTCATTTGTTATCGAATCGATTTAAAGCCAGATCGTGACAATGGCCGCTCTTCCCTCTGAAACGGTTACATTTATCGTCTGCAAAGCTATGTCGCGTGCTGCGGTATACGGAAACACTAAAAGCACCACAGTAGAACTCAGAATAAGCTTCTAAGTTGAAGTAATAGCCAGTAAGAAGTAGTACAATTCAAGTTTTAATTATAGATTATTCACATTTTAGCCGGGTTTGGTGGCTTGGATATGACCTAGCACCTTAAGAACTTGCATGAAAGGCGTACTAGCAGCCGCGTTGCACGGGAGAATGTGAAAAGTGTTCATATGTATTAAAAACCTGAGAAATCCGTCCGTTTTCGTCATTTGTTATCGAATCGACTTAAATTCAGATCGACACATTGGCCGCTTTTCTCTCTGAGACGGTTACATTAATCGTCTGCAAAGCTATGTCGCATGCTGCGGTATGCGGAGACACTAAAAGCACCATAGTAGAACACAGAAGAAGCTTCTAAGTTGAAGTAATAGCCAGTAAGAAGTAGTACAATTCAAGTTTTAGTTATCGATTATTCACTTTTTAGCCGGCTTTGGTGGCTTGGACATGAGGTGGGTCCTTAAGATTTTGCATGAAAGGAGGACTAGCAACCGCGTTGCACGGGAGAATGTGAAAAGTGTTCATATGTAGTAAAAACCTGAGAAATCCGTGGGTTTTCGTCATTTGTTATCGTATCGACTTAAAGCCAGATCGTCACATTGGCCGCTTTTCTCTCTGAGACGGTTACATTTATCGTCTGCAAAGCTATGTCGCGTGCTGCGGTATGCGGAGACACTAAAAGCACCATATTAGAACACAGAAGGAGCTTCTAAGTTGAAGTAATAGCCAGTAAGAAGTAGTACAATTCAAGTTGTAGTTGTCGATTAATCACTTTTTAGCTGGCTTTGGTGGGTTGGACATGACGTAGGACCTTAAGATTTTGCATGAAAGGAAGACTAGCAGCCGCGTTGCACGGGAGAATGTGAAAAGTGTTCATATGTAGTAACAACCTGAGAAATCCGTCCGGTTTCGTCTTTGTTATCGAATAGACTTAAAGCCAGATCGTCACATTGGCCGTTTTTCTCTCTGAGACGGATACATTTATCGTCTGCAAAGCTATGTCGCGCGCTGCGGTATGCGGAGACACTAAAAGCACCATAGTAGAACACAGAAGAAGCTTCTAAGTTGAAGTAATAGCCAGTAAGAAGTAGTACAATTCAAGTTTTAGTTGTCGATTATTCACTTTTTAGCCAGCTTTGGTGGCTATGACATGACCTAGGACCTTAAGATTTTGCATGAAAGGAGGACTAGCAGCCGCGTTGCACGGGAGAATGTGAAAAGTGTTCATATGTAGTAAAAACCTTAGAAATCTGTCCATTTTCGCCATTTGTTATCGAATCGACTTAAAGCCAGATCGTCACATTGGCCGCTTTTCTCTCTGAGACGGTTACATTTTTCGTCTGCAAAGCTATGTCGCGTGCTGCGGTATGCGGAGACACTTAAAGCACCATAGTAGAACACAGAAGGAGCTTTTAAGTTGAAGTAATAGCCAGTAAGACGTAGTACAATTCAAGTTTTAGTTGTCGATTATTCACTTTTTAGCCGTCTTTGGTGGCTTGGACATGACCTAGGCCCTTAAGATTTTGCATGAAAGGAGGACTAGCAGTCGCGTTGCACGGGAGAATGTGAAAAGTGTTCATATGTAGTAAAAACCTGAGAAATCCGTCCGTTTTCGGCATTTGTTATCGAATCGACTTAAAGCCAGATCGTCATATTGGCCGCTTTTCTCTCTGAGACGGTTACATTAATCGTCTGCAAAGCTATGTCGCGTGCTGCGGTATGCGGAGACACTAAAAGCACCATAGCTGAACACACTAGAAGCTTCTAAGTTGAAGTAATAGCCAGTAAGAAGTAGTACAATTCAAGTTTTAGTTATCGATTATTCACTTTTTAGCCGGCTTTGGTGGCTTGGACATGAGGTGGAATCTTAAGATTTGGCATGAAAGGAGGACTAGCAGCCGCGTTGCACGGGAGAATGTGAAAAGTGTTCATATGTAGTAAAAACCTGAGAAATCCGTGGGTTTTCGTCATTTGTTATCGTATCGACTTAAAGCCAGATCGTCACATTGGCCGCTTTTCTCTCTGAGGCGGTTACATTTATCGTCTGCAAAGCTATGTCGCGTGCTGCGGTATACGGAAACACTAAAAGCACCATTGTAGAACTCAGAATAAGCTTCTAAGTTGAAGTAATAGCCAGTAAGAAGTAGTACAATTCAAGTTTTAATTATAGATTATTCACATTTTAGCCGGCTTTGGTGGCTTGGATATGACCTAGGACCTTAAGAATTTGCATGAAAGGAGGACTAGCAGCCGCGTTGCACGGGAGAATGTGAAAAGTGCTCATATGTAGTAAAAACCTGAGAAATCCGTCGGTTTTCGTCATTTGTTATCGAATCGACTTAAATTCAGATCGACACATTGGCCGCTTTTCTCTCTGAGACGGTTACATTAATCGTCTGCAAAGCTATGTCGCATGCTGCGGTATGCGGAGACACTAAAAGCACCATAGTTGAACACAGAAGAAGCTTCTAAGTTGAAGTAATAGCCAGTAAGAAGTAGTACAATTCAAGTTTTAGTTATCGATTATTCACTTTTTAGCCGGCTTTGGTGGCTTGGACATGAGGTGGAAGCTTAAGATTTGGCATGAAAGGAGGACTAGCAGCCGCGTTGCACGGGAGAATGTGAAAAGTGTTCATATGTAGTAAAAACCTGAGAAATCCGTGGGTTTTCGTCATTTGTTATCGTATCGACTTACAGCCAGATCGTCACATTGGCCGCTTTTCTCTCTGAGGCGGTTACATTTATCGTCTGCAAAGGTATGTCGCGTGCTGCGGTATGCGGAAACACTAAAAGCATCATATTAGAACACAGAAGAAGCTTCTAAGTTGAAGTAATAGCCAGTAAGAAGTAGTACTATTTAAGTTTTAGTTGTCGATTAATCACGTTTTAACCGGCTTTGGTGGCTTGGACATGTCCTAGGACATTAAGATTTTGCATGAAATGAAGACTAGCATCCGCGTTGCACGGGAGAATATGAAAAGTGTTCATATGTAGTAAAAACCTGAGAAATCCGTCCGTTTTCGTCATTTGTTATCGAATCGACTTAAAGCCAGATCGTCATATTGGCCGCATTCTCTCTGAGACGGTTACATTAATCGTCTGCAAAGCTATGTCGCGTGCTGCGGTATGCGGAGACACCAAAAGCACCATAGTAGAAAAGAGAAGAAGCTTCTAAGTTGAAGTAATAGCCAGTATGAAGTAGTACTATTTAAGTTTTAGTTGTCGATTAATCACTTTTTAACCTGCTTTTGTGGCTTGAACATGTCCTAGGAAATACGATTTTGCATGAAAGGAAGACTAGCAGCCGCGTTGCACGGGAGAATGTGAAAAGTGTTCATATGTAGTAAAAACCTGAGAAATACGTCCGTTTTCGTCCTTTGTTATCGAATCGATTTAAAGCCAGATCGTCACATTGGCCGCTCTTCTCTCCGAAACGGTTACATTTATCGTCTGCAAAGCTATGTCGCGTGCTGCGGTATGCGGAGACACTAAAAGCACCATAGTTGAACACAGAAGAAGCTTCTAAGTTGAAGTAATAGCCAGTAATAAGTAGTACTATTTAAGTTTTAGTTGTCGTTTAATCACTTTTTAGCCGGCTTTGGTGGCTTGGACATGAGGTGGAACTTTAAGATTTTGCATGAAACGAAGACTAGCAGCCGCGTTGCACGGGAGAATGTGAAAAGTGTTCATATGTAGTAAAAACCTGAGAAATCCGTCCGTTTTCGTCATTTGTTATCGAATCGATTTAAAGCCAGATCGTCACAATGGCCGCGCTCCTCTCTGAAACGGTTACATTTATCGTCTCCAAAGCTATGTCGCGTGTTGCGGTATACGGAAACACTAAAAGCACCACAGTAGAACTCAGAATAAGCTTCTAAGTTGAAGTAATAGCCAGTTGGAAGTAGTACAATTCAAGTTTTAATTATAGATTATTCATATTTTAGCCGGCTTTGGTGGCTTGGATATGACCTAGGACCTTACGAATTTGCTTGAAAGGAGGACTAGCAGCCACGTTGCAACGGGAGAATGTGAAAAGTGTTCATATGTAGTAAAAACCTGAGAATCCGTCCGTTTTCGTCATTTGTTATAGCATCAACTTAAATTCAGATCGACACATTGGCCGCTTTTTCCTCTGAGACGGTTACATTTATCGTCTGCAAAGCTATGTCCCGTGCTGCGGTATGCGGGGACACTAAAAGCACCATAGTAGAACACAGAAGAAGCTTCTAAGTTGAAGTAATAGCCAGTAAGAAGTAGTACAATTCATGTTTTAGTTGTCGATTATTCACTTTTTAGCCGGCTTTGGTGGCTTGGACATGACCTAGGACCTTAAGATTTTGCATGAAAGGAAGACTAGCAGCAGCGTTGCACGGGAGAATGTGAAAAGTGTTCATATGTAGTAAAAACCTGAGAAATCCGTCCGTTTTCGTTATTTGTTATCGAATCGATTTAAAGCCAGATCGTCACAATGGCCGCTCTTCTCTCTGAAACGGTTACATTTATCGTCTGCAAAGCTATGTCGCGTGCTGCGGTATACGGAAACACTAAAAGCACCACAGTAGAACTCAGAATAAGCTTCTAAGCTGAAGTAATAGCCAGTAAGAAGTAGTACAATTCAAGTTTTAATTATAGATTATTCACATTTTAGCCGGCTTTGGTGGCTTGGATATGACCTAGGACCTTACGAATTTGCTTGAAAGGAGGAATAGCAGCCACGTTGCACGGGAGAATGTGAAAAGTGTTCATATGTAGTAAAAACCTGAGCATCCGTCCGTTTTCGTCATTTGTTATCGCATCGACTTAAATTCAGATCGACACATTGGCCGCTTTTCCCTCTGAGACGGTTACATTTATCGTCTGCAAAGCTATGTCGCGTGCTGCGGTATGCGGAGACACTAAAAGCACCATATTAGAACACATAAGAAGCTAATAAGTTGAAGTAATAGCCAGTAAGAAGTAGTACAATTCAAGTTTTAGTTATCGATTAATCACTTTTTAGCTGGCTTTGGTGGGTTGGACATGACCTAGGACCTTAAGATTTTGCATGAAAGGAAGACTAGCGCCGCGTTGCACGGGAGCATGTGAAAAGTGTTCATATGTAGTAAAAACCTGAGAAATCCGTCCGTTTTCGTCATTTGTTATCGAATCGATTTAAAGCCAGATCGTCACATTGGCCGCTATTCTCTCTGAAACGGTTACATTTATCGTCTGCAAAGCTATGTCGCGTGCTGCGGTATGCGGAAACACTAAAAGCACCATAGTAGAACACAGAAGAAGCTTCTAAGTTGAAGTAATAGCCAGTAAGAAGTAGTACAATTCAAGTTTTAGTTGTCGATTATTCAGTTTTTAGCCGGCTTTGGTGGCTTGGACATGACCTAGGACCTTACGATTTTGCATGAAAGGAGGACTAGTAGCCGCGTTGCACGGGAGAATGTGAAAAGTGTTCATATGTAGTAAAAACCTGAGAAATCCGTCCGTTTTCGTCATTTGTTATCGAATCGCCTTAAAGCCAGATCGTCATATTGGCCGATTTTTTCTCTCTGAGACGGTTACATTAATCGTCTGCAAAGCTATGTCGCGTGCTGCGGTATGCTGAGACACTAAATGCACCATAGTAGAACACAGAAGAAGCTTCTAAGTTGAAGTAATAGCCAGTAAGAAGTAGTACTATTTAAGTTTTAGTTGTCGATTAATCACTTTTTAACCGGCTTTGGTGGCTTGGACATGTCCTAGGACATTAAGATTTCGCATGAAAGGAGCACTAGCAGCCGCGTTGCACGGGAGAATGTGAAAAGTGTTCATATGTAGTAAATACCTGAGAAATCCGTCCGTTTTCGTCATTTGTTATCGAATCGACTTAAAGCCAGATCGTCATATTGGCCGCTTTTCTCTCTGAGACTGTTACATTAATCGTCTGCAAAGCTATGTCGCGTGCTGCGGTATGCGGAAACACTAAAAGCACCATAGTAGAACAGAGAAGAAGCTTCTAAGTTGAAGTAATAGCCAGTAAGAAGTAGTACTATTTAAGTTTTAGTTGTCGTTTAATCACTTTTTAACCAGCTTTGGTGGCTTGGACATGTCCTAGGACCTTAAGATTTTGCATGAAAGGAAAACTAGCAGCCGCGTTGCCCGGGAGAATGTGAAAAGTGTTCATATGTAGTAAAAACCTGAGTAATCCGTCCGTTTTCGTCATTTGTTATCGAATCGACTTAAAGCCAGATCGTCATATTGGCCGCTTTTCTCTCTGAGACGGTTACATTAATCGTCTGCAAAGCTATGTCGCGTGCTGCGGTATGCGGAGACACTAAAAGCACCATAGTAGAACAGAGAAGAAGCTTCTAAGTTGAAGTAATAGCCAGTAAGAAGTAGTAATATTTAAGTTTTAGTTGTCGTTTAATCACTTTTTAACCGGCTTTGGTGGCTTTGACATGTCCTAGGACCTTAAGATTTTGCATGAAAATAAGACTAGCAGCCGCTTTGCACGGGAGAATGTGAAAAGTTTTCATATGTAGTAAAAACCTGAGAAATCCGTCCGTTTTCGTCATTTGTTATCGAATCGACTTAAAGCCAGATCGTCATATTGGCCGCTTTTCTCTCTGAGACTGTTACATTAATCGTCTGCAAAGCTATGTCGCGTGCTGCGGTATGCGGAGACACTAAAAGCACCATATTAGAACACAGAAGGAGCTTCTAAGTTGAAGTAATAGCCAGTAAGAAGTAGTACAATTCAAGTTGTAGTTGTCGATTAATCACTTTTTAGCTGGCTTTGGTGGGTTGGACATGACGTAGGACCTTAAGATTTTGCATGAAAGGAAGACTAGCAGCCGCGTTGCACGGGAGAATGTGAAAAGTGTTCATATGTAGTAACAACCTGAGAAATCCGTCCGGTTTCGTCTTTGTTATCGAATAGACTTAAAGCCAGATCGTCACATTGGCCGCTTTTCTCTCTGAGACGGATACATTTATCGTCTGCAAAGCTATGTCGCGCGCTGCGGTATGCGGAGACACTAAAAGCACCATAGTAGAACACAGAAGAAGCTTCTAAGTTGAAGTAATAGCCAGTAAGAAGTAGTACAATTCAAGTTTTAGTTGTCGATTATTCACTTTTTAGCAAGCTTTGGTGGCTATGACATGACCTAGGACCTTAAGATTTTGCATGAAAGGAGGACTAGCAGCCGCGTTGCACGGGAGAATGTGAAAAGTGTTCATATGTAGTAAAAACCTTAGAAATCTGTCCATTTTCGCCATTTGTTATCGAATCGACTTAAAGCCAGATCGTCACATTGGCCGCTTTTCTCTCTGAGACGGTTACATTTTTCGTCTGCAAAGCTATGTCGCGTGCAGCGGTATGCGGAGACACTTAAAGCACCATAGTAGAACACAGAAGGAGCTTTTAAGTTGAAGTAATAGCCAGTAAGACGTAGTACAATTCAAGTTTTAGTTGTCGATTATTCACTTTTTAGCCGTCTTTGGTGGCTTGGACATGACCTAGGCCCTTAAGATTTTGCATGAAAGGAGGACTAGCAGTCGCGTTGCACGGGAGAATGTGAAAAGTGTTCATATGTCGTAAAAACCTGAGAAATCCGTCCGTTTTCGGCATTTGTTATCGAATCGACTTAAAGCCAGATCGTCATATTGGCCGCTTTTCTCTCTGAGACGGTTACATTAATCGTCTGCAAAGCTATGTCGCGTGCTGCGGTATGCGGAGACACTAAAAGCACCATAGCTGAACACACTAGAAGCTTCTAAGTTGAAGTAATAGCCAGTAAGAAGTAGTACAATTCAAGTTTTAGTTATCGATTATTCACTTTTTAGCCGGCTTTGGTGGCTTGGACATGAGGTGGAATCTTAAGATTTGGCATGAAAGGAGGACTAGCAGCCGCGTTGCACGGGAGAATGTGAAAAGTGTTCATATGTAGTAAAAACCTGAGAAATCCGTGGGTTTTCGTCATTTGTTATCGTATCGACTTAAAGCCAGATCGTCACATTGGCCGCTTTACTCTCTGAGACGGTTACGTTTATCGTCTGCAAAGCTATGCCGCGTGCTGCGGTATGCGGAGACACTAAAAGCACCATATTAGAACACAGAAGAAGCTTCTAAGTTGAAGTAATAGCCAGTAAGAAGTAGTACAATTCAAGTTGTAGTTGTCGATTAATCACTTTTTAGCTGGCTTTGGTGGGTTGGACATGACGTAGGACCTTAAGATTTTGCATGAAAGGAAGACTAGCAGCCGCGTTGCACGGGAGAATGTGAAAAGTGTTCATATGTAGTAACAACCTGAGAAATCCGTCCGGTTTCGTCTTTGTTATCGAATCGACTTAAAGCCAGATCGTCACATTGGCCGCTTTTTTTTCTGAGACTGTTACATTTATCGTCTGCAAAGCTATGTCGCGCGCTGCGGTATGCGGAGACAATAAAAGCACCATATTAGAACACAGAAGAAGCTTCTAAGTTGAAGTAATAGCCAGTAAGAAGTAGTACAATTCAAGTTGTAGTTGTCGATTAATCACATTTTAGCTGGCTTTGGTGGGTTGGACATGACGTAGGACCTTAAGATTTTGCATGAAAGGAAGACTAGCAGCCGCGTTGCACGGGAGAATGTGAAAAGTGTTCATATGTAGTAAAAACCTGAGAAATCTGTCCATTTTCGCCATTTGTTATCGAATCGACTTAAAGCCAGATCGTCACATTGGACGCTTTTCTCTCTGAAACGGTTACATTAATCGTCTGCAAAGCTATGTCGCATGCTGCGGTATGCGGAGACACTAAAAGCACCATAGTAGAACGCAGAAGAAGCTTCTAAGTTGAAGTAATAGCCAGTAAGAAGTAGTACAATTCAAGATTTAGTTATCGATTATTCACTTTTTAGCCGGCTTTGGTGGCTTGGACATGAGGTGGAAGCTTAAGATTTTGCATGAAAGGAGGACTAGTAACCGCGTAGCACGGGAGAATGTGAAAAGTGGTCATATGTAGTAAAAAACTGAGAATTCCGTGGGTTTTCGTCATTTGTTATCGTATCGACTTAAAGCCAGATCGTCACATTGGCCGCTTTTCTCTCTGAGACGGTTACATTTATCGTCTGCAAAGCTATGTCTCGTGCTGCGGAATGCGGAGACACTAAAAGCACCATATTAGAACACAGAAGAAGCTTCTAAGTTGAAGTAATAGGCAGTAAGAAGTAGTACTATTTAAGTTTTAGTTGTCGATTAATCACTTTTTAACCGGCTTTGGTGGCTTGGACCTGTCCTAGGACCTTAAGATTTTGCATGAAAGGAAGACTAGCAGCCGCGTTGCACGGGAGAATGTGAAAAGTGTTCATATGTAGTAAAAACCTGAGAAATCCGTTCGTTTTCGTCATTTGTTATCGAATCGATTTAAAGCCAGATCGTCACATTGGCCGCTCTTCTATCTGAAACGGTTACATTTATCGTCTGCAAAGCTATGTCGCGTGCTGCGGTATGCGGAAACACTAAAAGCACCACAGTAGAACTCAGAATAAGCTTCTAAGTTGAAGTAATAGCCAGTAAGGAGTAGTACAATTCAAGTTTTAATTATAGATTATTCACATTTTAGCCGGGTTTGGTGGCTTGGATATGACCTAGGACCTTAAGAATTTGCATGAAAGGAGGACTAGCAGCCGCGTTGCGCGGGAGAATGTGAAAAGTGTTCATATGTAGTAAAAACCTGAGAAATCCGTCCGTTTTCGTCATTTGTTATCGAATCGATTTAAAGTCAGATCGTCACATTGGCCGCGCTTCTCTCTGAAACGGTTACATTTATCGTCTGCAAAGCTACGTCGCGTGCTGCGGTATGCGGAGACACTAAAAGCACCATATTAGAACACAGAAGAAGCTTATATGTTGAAGTAATAGCCAGTAAGAAGTAGTACAATACAAGTTGTAGTTGTCGATTAATCACTTTTTAGCTGGCTTTGGTGGGTTGGACATGACCTAGGACCTTAAGATTTTGCATGAAATGAAGACTAGCATCCGCGTTGCACGGAAGAATATGAAAAGTGTTCATATGTAGTAAAAACCTGAGAAATCCGTCCGTTTTCGTCATTTGTTATCGAATCGACTTAAAGCCAGATCGTCATATTGGCCGCATTCTCTCTGAGACGGTTACATTAATCGTCTGCAAAGGTATGTCGCGTGCTGCGGTATGCGGAGACACCAAAAGCACCATAGTAGAAAAGAGAAGAAGCTTCTAAGTTGAAGTAATAGCCAGTATGAAGTAGTACTATTTAAGTTTTAGTTGTCGATTAATCACTTTTTAACCTGCTTTTGTGGCTTGAACATGTCCTAGGAAATACGATTTTGCATGAAAGGAAGACTAGCAGCCGCGTTGCACGGGAGAATGTGAAAAGTGTTCATATGTAGTAAAAACCTGAGAAATACGTCCGTTTTCGTCCTTTGTTATCGAATCGATTTAAAGCCAGATCGTCACATTGGCCGCTCTTCTCTCCGAAACGGTTACATTTATCGTCTGCAAAGCTATGTCGCGTGCTGCGGTATGCGGAGACACTAAAAGCACCATAGTTGAACACAGAAGAAGCTTCTAAGTTGAAGTAATAGCCAGTAATAAGTAGTACTATTTAAGTTTTAGTTGTCGTTTAATCACTTTTTAGCCGGCTTTGGTGGCTTGGACATGAGGTGGAACTTTAAGATTTTGCATGAAACGAAGACTAGCAGCCGCGTTGCACGGGAGAATGTGAAAAGTGTTCATATGTAGTAAAAACCTGAGAAATCCGTCCGTTTTCGTCATTTGTTATCGAATCGATTTAAAGCCAGATCGTCACAATGGCCGCGCTTCTCTCTGAAACGGTTACATTTATCGTCTCCAAAGCTATGTCGCGTGTTGCGGTATACGGAAACACTAAAAGCACCACAGTAGAACTCAGAATAAGCTTCTAAGTTGAAGTAATAGCCAGTTGGAAGTAGTACAATTCAAGTTTTAATTATAGATTATTCATATTTTAGCCGGCTTTGGTGGCTTGGATATGACCTAGGACCTTACGAATTTGCTTGAAAGGAGGACTAGCAGCCACGTTGCAACGGGAGAATGTGAAAAGTGTTCAAATGTAGTAAAAACCTGAGAATCCGTCCGTTTTCGTCATTTGTTATAGCATCAACTTAAATTCAGATCGACACATTGGCCGCTTTTTCCTCTGAGACGGTTACATTTATCGTCTGCAAAGCTATGTCCCGTGCTGCGGTATGCGGGGACACTAAAAGCACCATAGTAGAACACAGAAGAAGCTTCTAAGTTGAAGTAATAGCCAGTAAGAAGTAGTACAATTCATGTTTTAGTTGTCGATTATTCACTTTTTAGCCGGCTTTGGTGGCTTGGACATGACCTAGGACCTTAAGATTTTGCATGAAAGGAAGACTAGCAGCCGCGTTGCACGGGAGAATGTGAAAAGTGTTCATATGTAGTAAAAACCTGAGAAATCCGTCCGTTTTCGTCATTTGTTATCGAATCGATTTAAAGCCAGATCGTCACAATGGCCGCTCTTCTCTCTGAAACGGTTACATTTATCGTCTGCAAAGCTATGTCGCGTGCTGCGGTATACGGAAACACTAAAAGCACCACAGTAGAACTCAGAATAAGCTTCTAAGCTGAAGTAATAGCCAGTAAGAAGTAGTACAATTCAAGTTTTAATTATAGATTATTCACATTTTAGCCGGCTTTGGTGGCTTGGATATGACCTAGGACCTTACGAATTTGCTTGAAAGGAGGAATAGCAGCCACGTTGCACGGGAGAATGTGAAAAGTGTTCATATGTAGTAAAAACCTGAGCATCCGTCCGTTTTCGTCATTTGTTATCGCATCGACTTAAATTCAGATCGACACATTGGCCGCTTTTCCCTCTGAGACGGTTACATTTATCGTCTGCAAAGCTATGTCGCGTGCTGCGGTATGCGGAGACACTAAAAGCACCATATTAGAACACATAAGAAGCTAATAAGTTGAAGTAATAGCCAGTAAGAAGTAGTACAATTCAAGTTTTAGTTATCGATTAATCACTTTTTAGCTGGCTTTGGTGGGTTGGACATGACCTAGGACCTTAAGATTTTGCATGAAAGGAAGACTAGCGCCGCGTTGCACGGGAGCATGTGAAAAGTGTTCATATGTAGTAAAAACCTTAGAAATCTGTCCGTTTTCGTCATTTGTTATCGAATCGCCTTAAAGCCAGATCGTCATATTGGCCGATTTTTTCTCTCTGAGACGGTTACATTAATCGTCTGCAAAGCTATGTCGCGTGCTGCGGTATGCTGAGACACTAAATGCACCATAGTAGAACACAGAAGAAGCTTCTAAGTTGAAGTAATAGCCAGTAAGAAGTAGTACTATTTAAGTTTTAGTTGTCGATTAATCACTTTTTAACCGGCTTTGGTGGCTTGGACATGTCCTAGGACATTAAGATTTCGCATGAAAGGAGCACTAGCAGCCGCGTTGCACGGGAGAATGTGAAAAGTGTTCATATGTAGTAAATACCTGAGAAATCCGTCCGTTTTCGTCATTTGTTATCGAATCGACTTAAAGCCAGATCGTCATATTGGCCGCTTTTCTCTCTGAGACTGTTACATTAATCGTCTGCAAAGCTATGTCGCGTGCTGCGGTATGCGGAAACACTAAAAGCACCATAGTAGAACAGAGAAGAAACTTCTAAGTTGAAGTAATAGCCAGTAAGAAGTAGTACTATTTAAGTTTTAGTTGTCGTTTAATCACTTTTTAACCAGCTTTGGTGGCTTGGACATGTCCTAGGACCTTAAGATTTTGCATGAAAGGAAAACTAGCAGCCGCGTTGCCCGGGAGAATGTGAAAAGTGTTCATATGTAGTAAAAACCTGAGTAATCCGTCCGTTTTCGTCATTTGTTATCGAATCGACTTAAAGCCAGATCGTCATATTGGCCGCTTTTCTCTCTGAGACGGTTACATTAATCGTCTGCAAAGCTATGTCGCGTGCTGCGGTATGCGGAGACACTAAAAGCACCATAGTAGAACAGAGAAGAAGCTTCTAAGTTGAAGTAATAGCCAGTAAGAAGTAGTAATATTTAAGTTTTAGTTGTCGTTTAATCACTTTTTAACCGGCTTTGGTGGCTTTGACATGTCCTAGGACCTTAAGATTTTGCATGAAAATAAGACTAGCAGCCGCTTTGCACGGGAGAATGTGAAAAGTTTTCATATGTAGTAAAAACCTGAGAAATCCGTCCGTTTTCGTCATTTGTTATCGAATCGACTTAAAGCCAGATCGTCATATTGGCCGCTTTTCTCTCTGAGACTGTTACATTAATCGTCTGCAAAGCTATGTCGCGTGCTGCGGTATGCGGAGACACTAAAAGCACCATATTAGAACACAGAAGGAGCTTCTAAGTTGAAGTAATAGCCAGTAAGAAGTAGTACAATTCAAGTTGTAGTTGTCGATTAATCACTTTTTAGCTGGCTTTGGTGGGTTGGACATGACGTAGGACCTTAAGATTTTGCATGAAAGGAAGACTAGCAGCCGCGTTGCACGGGAGAATGTGAAAAGTGTTCATATGTAGTAACAACCTGAGAAATCCGTCCGGTTTCGTCTTTGTTATCGAATAGACTTAAAGCCAGATCGTCACATTGGCCGCTTTTCTCTCTGAGACGGATACATTTATCGTCTGCAAAGCTATGTCGCGCGCTGCGGTATGCGGAGACACTAAAAGCACCATAGTAGAACACAGAAGAAGCTTCTAAGTTGAAGTAATAGCCAGTAAGAAGTAGTACAATTCAAGTTTTAGTTGTCGATTATTCACTTTTTAGCAAGCTTTGGTGGCTATGACATGACCTAGGACCTTAAGATTTTGCATGAAAGGAGGACTAGCAGCCGCGTTGCACGGGAGAATGTGAAAAGTGTTCATATGTAGTAAAAACCTTAGAAATCTGTCCATTTTCGCCATTTGTTATCGAATCGACTTAAAGCCAGATCGTCACATTGGCCGCTTTTCTCTCTGAGACGGTTACATTTTTCGTCTGCAAAGCTATGTCGCGTGCAGCGGTATGCGGAGACACTTAAAGCACCATAGTAGAACACAGAAGGAGCTTTTAAGTTGAAGTAATAGCCAGTAAGACGTAGTACAATTCAAGTTTTAGTTGTCGATTATTCACTTTTTAGCCGTCTTTGGTGGCTTGGACATGACCTAGGCCCTTAAGATTTTGCATGAAAGGAGGACTAGCAGTCGCGTTGCACGGGAGAATGTGAAAAGTGTTCATATGTCGTAAAAACCTGAGAAATCCGTCCGTTTTCGGCATTTGTTATCGAATCGACTTAAAGCCAGATCGTCATATTGGCCGCTTTTCTCTCTGAGACGGTTACATTAATCGTCTGCAAAGCTATGTCGCGTGCTGCGGTATGCGGAGACACTAAAAGCACCATAGCTGAACACACTAGAAGCTTCTAAGTTGAAGTAATAGCCAGTAAGAAGTAGTACAATTCAAGTTTTAGTTATCGATTATTCACTTTTTAGCCGGCTTTGGTGGCTTGGACATGAGGTGGAATCTTAAGATTTGGCATGAAAGGAGGACTAGCAGCCGCGTTGCACGGGAGAATGTGAAAAGTGTTCATATGTAGTAAAAACCTGAGAAATCCGTGGGTTTTCGTCATTTGTTATCGTATCGACTTAAAGCCAGATCGTCACATTGGCCGCTTTACTCTCTGAGACGGTTACGTTTATCGTCTGCAAAGCTATGCCGCGTGCTGCGGTATGCGGAGACACTAAAAGCACCATATTAGAACACAGAAGAAGCTTCTAAGTTGAAGTAATAGCCAGTAAGAAGTAGTACAATTCAAGTTGTAGTTGTCGATTAATCACTTTTTAGCTGGCTTTGGTGGGTTGGACATGACGTAGGACCTTAAGATTTTGCATGAAAGGAAGACTAGCAGCCGCGTTGCACGGGAGAATGTGAAAAGTGTTCATATGTAGTAACAACCTGAGAAATCCGTCCGGTTTCGTCTTTGTTATCGAATCGACTTAAAGCCAGATCGTCACATTGGCCGCTTTTTTTTCTGAGACTGTTACATTTATCGTCTGCAAAGCTATGTCGCGCGCTGCGGTATGCGGAGACAATAAAAGCACCATATTAGAACACAGAAGAAGCTTCTAAGTTGAAGTAATAGCCAGTAAGAAGTAGTACAATTCAAGTTGTAGTTGTCGATTAATCACATTTTAGCTGGCTTTGGTGGGTTGGACATGACGTAGGACCTTAAGATTTTGCATGAAAGGAAGACTAGCAGCCGCGTTGCACGGGAGAATGTGAAAAGTGTTCATATGTAGTAAAAACCTGAGAAATCTGTCCATTTTCGCCATTTGTTATCGAATCGACTTAAAGCCAGATCGTCACATTGGACGCTTTTCTCTCTGAAACGGTTACATTAATCGTCTGCAAAGCTATGTCGCATGCTGCGGTATGCGGAGACACTAAAAGCACCATAGTAGAACGCAGAAGAAGCTTCTAAGTTGAAGTAATAGCCAGTAAGAAGTAGTACAATTCAAGATTTAGTTATCGATTATTCACTTTTTAGCCGGCTTTGGTGGCTTGGACATGAGGTGGAAGCTTAAGATTTTGCATGAAAGGAGGACTAGTAACCGCGTAGCACGGGAGAATGTGAAAAGTGGTCATATGTAGTAAAAAACTGAGAATTCCGTGAGTTTTCGTCATTTGTTATCGTATCGACTTAAAGCCAGATCGTCACATTGGCCGCTTTTCTCTCTGAGACGGTTACATTTATCGTCTGCAAAGCTATGTCTCGTGCTGCGGAATGCGGAGACACTAAAAGCACCATATTAGAACACAGAAGAAGCTTCTAAGTTGAAGTAATAGGCAGTAAGAAGTAGTACTATTTAAGTTTTAGTTGTCGATTAATCACTTTTTAACCGGCTTTGGTGGCTTGGACCTGTCCTAGGACCTTAAGATTTTGCATGAAAGGAAGACTAGCAGCCGCGTTGCACGGGAGAATGTGAAAAGTGTTCATATGTAGTAAAAACCTGACAAATCCGTTCGTTTTCGTCATTTGTTATCGAATCGATTTAAAGCCAGATCGTCACATTGGCCGCTCTTCTATCTGAAACGGTTACATTTATCGTCTGCAAAGCTATGTCGCGTGCTGCGGTATGCGGAAACACTAAAAGCACCACAGTAGAACTCAGAATAAGCTTCTAAGTTGAAGTAATAGCCAGTAAGGAGTAGTACAATTCAAGTTTTAATTATAGATTATTCACATTTTAGCCGGGTTTGGTGGCTTGGATATGACCTAGGACCTTAAGAATTTGCATGAAAGGAGGACTAGCAGCCGCGTTGCGCGGGAGAATGTGAAAAGTGTTCATATGTAGTAAAAACCTGAGAAATCCGTCCGTTTTCGTCATTTGTTATCGAATCGATTTAAAGTCAGATCGTCACATTGGCCGCGCTTCTCTCTGAAACGGTTACATTTATCGTCTGCAAAGCTACGTCGCGTGCTGCGGTATGCGGAGACACTAAAAGCACCATATTAGAACACAGAAGAAGCTTATATGTTGAAGTAATAGCCAGTAAGAAGTAGTACAATACAAGTTGTAGTTGTCGATTAATCACTTTTTAGCTGGCTTTGGTGGGTTGGACATGACCTAGGACCTTAAGATTTTGCATGAAAGGAAGACTAGTAGCCGCGTTGCACGGGAGAATGTGAAAAGTGTTCATATGTAGTAAAAACTTGAGAAATCCGTCCGTTTTCGTCATTTGTTATCGAATCGACTTAAAGCCAGATCGTCATATTGGCCGCTTTTCTCTCTGAGACGGTTACATTAATCGTCTGCAAAGCTATGTCGCGTGCTGCGGTATGCGGAGACACTAAAAGCACCATAGTAGAACAGAGAAGAAGCTTCTAAGTTGAAGTAATAGCCAGTAAGAAGTAGTAATATTTAAGTTTTAGTTGTCGTTTAATCACTTTTTAACCGGCTTTGGTGGCTTTGACATGTCCTAGGACCTTAAGATTTTGCATGAAAATAAGACTAGCAGCCGCTTTGCACGGGAGAATGTGAAAAGTTTTCATATGTAGTAAAAACCTGAGAAATCCGTCCGTTTTCGTCATTTGTTATCGAATCGATTTAAAGCCAGATCGTGACAATGGCCGCTCTTCTCTCTGAAACGGTTACATTTATCGTCTGCAAAGCTATGTCGCGTGCTGCGGTATACGGAAACACTAAAAGCACCACAGTAGAACTCAGAATAAGCTTCTAAGTTGAAGTAATAGCCAGTAAGAAGTAGTACAATTCAAGTTTTAATTATAGATTATTCACATTTTAGCCGGGTTTGGTGGCTTGGATATGACCTAGGACCTTAAGAACTTGCATGAAAGGCGGACTAGCAGCCGCGTTGCACGGGATAATGTGAAAAGTGTTCATATGTATTAAAAACCTGAGAAATCCGTCCGTTTTCGTCATTTGTTATCGAATCGACTTAAATTCAGATCGACACATTGGCCGCTTTTCTCTCTGAGACGGTTACATTAATCGTCTGCAAAATTATGTCGCATGCTGCGGTATGCGGAGACACTAAAAGCACCATAGTAGAACACAGAAGAAGCTTCTAAGTTGAAGTAATAGCCAGTAAGAAGTAGTACAATTCAAGTTTTAGTTATCGATTATTCACTTTTTAGCCGGCTTTGGTGGCTTGGACATGAGGTGGGTCCTTAAGATTTTGCATGAAAGGAGGACTAGCAACCGCGTTGCACGGGAGAATGTGAAAAGTGTTCATATGTAGTAAAAACCTGAGAAATCCGTGGGTTTTCGTCATTTGTTATCGTATCGACTTAAAGCCAGATCGTCACATTGGCCGCTTTTCTCTCTGAGACGGTTACATTTATCGTCTGCAAAGCTATGTCGCGTGCTGCGGTATGCGGAAACACTAAAAGCACCACAGTAGAACTCAGAATAAGCTTCTAAGTTGAAGTAATAGCCAGTAAGGAGTAGTACAATTCAAGTTTTAATTATAGATTATTCACATTTTAGCCGGGTTTGGTGGCTTGGATATGACCTAGGACCTTAAGAATTTGCATGAAAGGAGGACTAGCAGCCGCGTTGCACGGGAGAATGTGAAAAGTGTTCATATGTAGTAAAAACCTGAGAAATCCGTCCGTTTTCGTCATTTGTTATCGAATCGATTTAAAGTCAGAACGTCACATTGGCCGCTCTTCTCTCTGAAACGGTTACATTTATCGTCTGCAAAGCTACGTCGCGTGCTGCGGTATGCGGAGACACTAAAAGCACCATATTAGAACACAGAAGGAGCTTCTAAGTTGAAGTAATAGCCAGTAAGGAGTAGTACAATTCAAGTTGTAGTTGTCGATTAATCACTTTTTAGCTGGCTTTGGTGGGTTGGACATGACGTAGGACCTTAAGATTTTGCATGAAAGGAAGACTAGCAGCCGCGTTGCACGGGAGAATGTGAAAAGTGTTCATATGTAGTAACAACCTGAGAAATCCGTCCGGTTTCGTCTTTGTTATCGAATAGACTTAAAGCCAGATCGTCACATTGGCCGCTTTTCTCTCTGAGACGGATACATTTATCGTCTGCAAAGCTATGTCGCGCGCTGCGGTATGCGGAGACACTAAAAGCACCATAGTAGAACACAGAAGAAGCTTCTAAGTTGAAGTAATAGCCAGTAAGAAGTAGTACAATTCAAGTTTTAGTTGTCGATTATTCACTTTTTAGCCAGCTTTGGTGGCTATGACATGACCTAGGACCTTAAGATTTTGCATGAAAGGAGGACTAGCAGCCGCGTTGCACGGGAGAATGTGAAAAGTGTTCATATGTAGTAAAAACCTTAGAAATCTGTCCATTTTCGACATTTGTTATCGAATCGACTTAAAGCCAGATCGTCACATTGGCCGCTTTTCTCTCTGAGACGGTTACATTTTTCGTCTGCAAAGCTATGTCGCGTGCTGCGGTATGCGGAGACACTTAAAGCACCATAGTAGAACACAGAAGGAGCTTTTAAGTTGAAGTAATAGCCAGTAAGACGTAGTACAATTCAAGTTTTAGTTGTCGATTATTCACTTTTTAGCCGTCTTTGGTGGCTTGGACATGACCTAGGCCCTTAAGATTTTGCATGAAAGGAGGACTAGCAGTCGCGTTGCACGGGAGAATGTGAAAAGTGTTCATATGTCGTAAAAACCTGAGAAATCCGTCCGTTTTCGGCATTTGTTATCGAATCGACTTAAAGCCAGATCGT
Source organism: Schistocerca gregaria (assembly GCF_023897955.1). Taxonomy (NCBI): domain Eukaryota; kingdom Metazoa; phylum Arthropoda; class Insecta; order Orthoptera; family Acrididae; genus Schistocerca; species Schistocerca gregaria. The sequence goes on from NW_026061759.1 coordinate 1,220,867, forward strand.
CACATTGGCCGCTCTTCTATCTGAAACGGTTACATTTATCGTCTGCAAAGCTATGTCGCGTGCTGCGGTATGCGGAAACACTAAAAGCACCACAGTAGAACTCAGAATAAGCTTCTAAGTTGAAGTAATAGCCAGTAAGGAGTAGTACAATTCAAGTTTTAATTATAGATTATTCACATTTTAGCCGGGTTTGGTGGCTTGGATATGACCTAGGACCTTAAGAATTTGCATGAAAGGAGGACTAGCAGCCGCGTTGCACGGGAGAATGTGAAAAGTGTTCATATGTAGTAAAAACCTGAGAAATCCGTCCGTTTTCGTCATTTGTTATCGAATCGATTTAAAGTCAGATCGTCACATTGGCCGCTCTTCTCTCTGAAACGGTTACATTTATCGTCTGCAAAGCTACGTCGCGTGCTGCGGTATGCGGAGACACTAAAAGCACCATATTAGAACACAGAAGAAGCTTATATGTTGAAGTAATAGCCAGTAAGAAGTAGTACAATACAAGTTGTAGTTGTCGATTAATCACTTTTTAGCTGGCTTTGGTGGGTTGGACATGACCTAGGACCTTAAGATTTTGCATGAAAGGAAGACTAGTAGCCGCGTTGCACGGGAGAATGTGAAAAGTGTTCATATGTAGTAAAAACTTGAGAAATCCGTCCGTTTTCGTCATTTGTTATCGAATCGACTTAAAGCCAGATCGTCATATTGGCCGCTCTTCTCTCTGAAACGGTTACATTTATCGTCTGCAAAGCTATGTCGCGTGCTGCGGTATACGGAAACACTAAAAGCACCACAGTAGAACTCAGAATAAGCTTCTAAGTTGAAGTAATAGCCAGTAAGAAGTAGTACAATTCAAGTTTTAATTATAGATTATTCACATTTTAGCCGGGTTTGGTGGCTTGGATATGACCTAGGACCTTAAGAACTTGCATGAAAGGCGGACTAGCAGCCGCGTTGCACGGGATAATGTGAAAAGTGTTCATATGTATTAAAAACCTGGAAATCCGTCCGTTTTCGTCATTTGTTATCGAATCGACTTAAATTCAGATCGACACATTGGCCGCTTTTCTCTCTGAGACGGTTACATTAATCGTCTGCAAAGCTATGTCGCATGCTGCGGTATGCGGAGACACTAAAAGCACCATAGTAGAACACAGAAGAAGCTTCTAAGTTGAAGTAATAGCCAGTAAGAAGTAGTACAATTCAAGTTTTAGTTATCGATTATTCACTTTTTAGCCGGCTTTGGTGGCTTGGACATGAGGTGGGTCCTTAAGATTTTGCATGAAAGGAGGACTAGCAACCGCGTTGCACGGGAGAATGTGAAAAGTGTTCATATGTAGTAAAAACCTGAGAAATCCGTGGGTTTTCGTCATTTGTTATCGTATCGACTTAAAGCCAGATCGTCACATTGGCCGCTTTTCTCTCTGAGACGGTTACATTTATCGTCTGCAAAGCTATGTCGCGTGCTGCGGTATGCGGAGACACTAAAAGCACCATACTAGAACACAGAAGGAGCTTCTAAGTTGAAGTAATAGCCAGTAAGAAGTAGTACAATTCAAGTTGTAGTTGTCGATTAATCACTTTTTAGCTGGCTTTGGTGGGTTGGACATGACGTAGGACCTTAAGATTTTGCATGAAAGGAAGACTAGCAGCCGCGTTGCACGGGAGAATGTGAAAAGTGTTCATATGTAGTAACAACCTGAGAAATCCGTCCGGTTTCGTCTTTGTTGTCGAATAGACTTAAAGCCAGATCGTCACATTGGCCGCTTTTCTCTCTGAGACGGATACATTTATCGTCTGCAAAGCTATGTCGCGCGCTGCGGTATGCGGAGACACTAAAAGCACCATAGTAGAACACAGAAGAAGCTTCTAAGTTGAAGTAATAGCCAGTAAGAAGTAGTACAATTCAAGTTTTAGTTGTCGATTATTCACTTTTTAGCCAGCTTTGGTGGCTATGAAATGACCTAGGACCTAAAGATTGTGCATGAAAGGAGGACTAGCAGCCGCGTTGCACGGGAGAATGTGAAAAGTGTTCATATGTAGTAAAAACCTTAGAAATCTGTCCATTTTCGCCATTTGTTATCGAATCGACTTAAAGCCAGATCGTCACATTGGCCGCTTTTCTCTCTGAGACGGTTACATTTTTCGTCTGCAAAGCTATGTCGCGTGCTGCGGTATGCGGAGACACTTAAAGCACCATAGTAGAACACAGAAGGAGCTTTTAAGTTGAAGTAATAGCCAGTAAGACGTAGTACAATTCAAGTTTTAGTTGTCGTATATTCACTTTTTAGCCGTCTTTGGTGGCTTGGACATGACCTAGGCCCTTAAGATTTTGCATGAAAGGAGGACTAGCAGTCGCGTTGCACGGGAGAATGTGAAAAGTGTTCATATGTCGTAAAAACCTGAGAAATCCGTCCGTTTTCGGCATTTGTTATCGAATCGACTTAAAGCCAGATCGTCATATTGGCCGCTTTTCTCTCTGAGACGGTTACATTAATCGTCTGCAAAGCTATGTCGCGTGCTGCGGTATGCGGAGACACTAAAAGCACCATAGCTGAACACACTAGAAGCTTCTAAGTTGAAGTAATAGCCAGTAAGAAGTAGTACAATTCAAGTTTTAGTTATCGATTATTCACTTTTTAGCCGGCTTTGGTGGCTTGGACATGAGGTGGAATCTTAAGATTTGGCATGAAAGGAGGACTAGCAGCCGCGTTGCACCGGAGAATGTGAAAAGTGTTCATATGTAGTAAAAACCTGAGAAATCCGTGGGTTTTCGTCATTTGTTATCGTATCGACTTAAAGCCAGATCGTCACATTGGCCGCTTTACTCTCTGAGACGGTTACGTTTATCGTCTGCAAAGCTATGTCGCGTGCTGCGGTATGCGGAGACACTAAAAGCACCATATTAGAACACAGAAGAAGCTTCTAAGTTGAAGTAATAGCCAGTAAGAAGTAGTACAATTCAAGTTGTAGTTGTCGATTAATCACGTTTTAGCTGGCTTTGGTGGGTTGGACATGACGTAGGACCTTAAGATTTTGCATGAAAGGAAGACTAGCAGCCGCGTTGCACGGGAGAATGTGAAAAGTGTTCATATGTAGTAACAACCTGAGAAATCCGTCCGGTTTCGTCTTTGTTATCGAATCGACTTAAAGCCAGATCGTCACATTGGCCGCTTTTCTCTCTGAGACGGTTACATTTATCGTCTGCAAAGCTATGTCGCGCGCTGCGGTATGCGGAGACAAAAAAACACCATAGCAGAACACAGAAGAAGCTTCTAAGTTGAAGTAATAGCCAGTAAGAAGTAGTACAATTCAAGTTGTAGTTGTCGATTATTCACTTTTTAGCCGGCTTTGGTGGCTTTGACATGACCTAGGACCTTAAGATTTTGCATGAAAGGAGGACTAGCAGCCGCGTTGCACGGGAGAATGTGAAAAGTGTTCATATGTAGTAAAAACCTGAGAAATCTGTCCATTTTCGCCATTTGTTATCGAATCGACTTAAAGCCAGATCGTCACATTGGACGCTTTTCTCTCTGAGACGGTTACATTTTTCGTCTGCAAAGCTATGTCGCGTGCTGCGGTATGCGGAGACACTTAAAGCACCATTGTAGAACACAGAAGGAGCTTTTAAGTTGAAGTAATAGCCAGTAAGAAGTAGTACAATTCAAGTTTTAGTTGTCGATTATTCACTTTTTAGCCGTCTTTAGTGGCTTGGACATGACCTAGGACCTTAAGATTTTGCATGAAAGGAGGACTAGCAGCTGCGTTGCACGGGATAATGTGAAAAGTGTTCATATGTAGTAAAAACCTGAGAAATCGTCCGTTTTCGGCATTTGTTATCGAATCGACTTAAAGCCAGATCGTCATATTGGCCGCTTTTCTCTCTGAGACGGTTACATTAATCGTCTGCAAAGCTATGTCGCATGCTGCGGTATGCGGAGACACTAAAAGCACCATAGTAGAACACAGAAGAAGCTTCTAAGTTGAAGTAATAGCCTGTAAGAAGTAGTACAATTCAAGTTTTAATTATAGATTATTCACATTTTAGCCGGCTTTGGTGGCTTGGATATGACCTAGGACCTTAAGAATTTGCATGAAAGGCGGACTAGCAGCCGCGTTGCACGGGAGAATGTGAAAAGTGTTCATATGTAGTAAAAACCTGAGAAATCCGTCGGTTTTCGTCATTTGTTATCGAATCGACTTAAATTCAGATCGACACATTGGCCGCTTTTCTCTCTGAGACGGTTACATTAATCGTCTGCAAAGCTATGTCGCATGCTGCGGTATGCGGAGACACTAAAAGCACCATAGTAGAACACAGAAGAAGCTTCTAAGTTGAAGTAATAGCCTGTAAGAAGTAGTACAATTCAAGTTTTAATTATAGATTATTCACATTTTAGCCGGCTTTGGTGGCTTGGATATGACCTAGGACCTTAAGAATTTGCATGAAAGGCGGACTAGCAGCCGCGTTGCACGGGAGAATGTGAAAAGTGTTCATATGTATTAAAAACCTGAGAAATCCGTGGGTTTTCGTCATTTGTTATCGAATCAACTTAAAGCCAGATCGTCACATTGGCCGCTTTTCTCTCTAAGGAGGTTACATTTATCGTCTGCAAAGCTATGTCGCGTGCTGCGGTATACGGAAACACTAAAACCACCATTGTAGAACTCAGAATAAGCTTCTAAGTTGAAGTAATAGCCAGTAAGAAGTAGTACAATTCAAGTTTTAATTATAGATTATTCACATTTTAGCCGGCTTTGGTGGCTTGGATATGACCTAGGACCTTAAGAATTTGCATGAAAGGAGGACTAGCAGCCGCGTTGCACGGGAGAATGTGAAAAGTGTTCATATGTAGTAAAAACCTGAGAAATCCGTCGGTTTTCGTCATTTGTTATCGAATCGACTTAAATTCAGATCGACACATTGGCCGCTTTTCTCTCTGAGACGGTTACATTAATCGTCTGCAAAGCTATGTCGCATGCTGCGGTATGCGGAGACACTAAAAGCACCATAGTAGAACACAGAAGAAGCTTCTAAGTTGAAGTAATAGCCTGTAAGAAGTAGTACAATTCAAGTTTTAATTATAGATTATTCACATTTTAGCCGGCTTTGGTGGCTTGGATATGACCTAGGACCTTAAGAATTTGCATGAAAGGCGGACTAGCAGCCGCGTTGCACGGGAGAATGTGAAAAGTGTTCATATGTATTAAAAACCTGAGAAATCCGTCCGTTTTCGTCATTTGTTATCGAATCGACTTAAAGCCAGATCGTCACATTGGCCGCTTTTCTCTCTGAGACGGTTACATTTATCGTCAGCAAAGCTATGTCGCGCGCTGCGGTATGCGGAGACAATAAAAGCACCATAGTAGAGCACAGAAGAAGCTTCTAAGTTGAAGTAATAGCCAGTAAGAAGTAGTACAATTCAAGTTTTAGCTGTCGATTATTCACTTTTTAGCCGGCTTTGGTGGCTATGACATGACCTAGGACCTTAAGATTTTGCATGAAAGGAGGACTAGCAGCCGCGTTGCACGGGAGAATGTGAAAAGTGTTCATATGTAGTAAAAACCTGAGAAATCTGTCCATTTTCGCCATTTGTTATCGAATCGATTTAAAGCCAGATCGACACATTGGCCGCTTTTCTCTCTGAGACGGTTACATTTTTCGTCTGCAAAGCTATGTCGCGTGCTGCGGTATGCGGAGACACTAAAAGCACCATAGTTGAACACAGAAGAAGCTTCTAAGTTGAAGTAATAGCCAGTAAGAAGTAGTACAATTCAAGTTTTAGTTATCGATTATTCACTTTTTAGCCGGCTTTGGTGGCTTGGACATGAGGTTTAACCTTAAGATTTTGCATGAAAGGAGGACTAGCAGCCGCGTTGCACGGGAGAATGTGAAAAGTGTTCATATGTAGTAAAAACCTGAGAAATCCGTGGGTTTTCGTCATTTGTTATCGTATCGACTTACAGCCAGATCGTCACATTGGCCGCTTTTCTCTCTGAGGCGGTTACATTTATCGTCTGCAAAGGTATGTCGCGTGCTGCGGTATGCGGAAACACTAAAAGCATCATATTAGAACACAGAAGAAGCTTCTAAGTTGAAGTAATAGCCAGTAAGAAGTAGTACTATTTAAGTTTTAGTTGTCGATTAATCACTTTTTAACCGGCTTTGGTGGCTTGGACATGTCCTAGGACATTAAGATTTTGCATGAAATGAAGACTAGCATCCGAGTTGCACGGGAGAATATGAAAAGTGTTCATATGTAGTAAAAACCTGAGAAATCCGGCCGTTTTCGTCATTTGTTATCGAATCGACTTAAAGCCAGATCGTCATACTGGCCGCATTCTCTCTGAGACGGTTACATTAATCGTCTGCAAAGCTATGTCGCGTGCTGCGGTATGCGGAGACACCAAAAGCACCATAGTAGAAAAGAGAAAAAGCTTCTAAGTTGAAGTAATAGCCAGTATGAAGTAGTACTATTTAAGTTTTAGTTGTCGATTAATCACTTTTTAACCTGCTTTTGTGGCTTGAACATGTCCTAGGAAATACGATTTTGCATGAAAGGAAGACTAGCAGCCGCGTTGCACGGGAGAATGTGAAAAGTGTTCATATGTAGTAAAAACCTGAGAAATCCGTCCGTTTTCGTCATTTGTTATCGAATCGATTTAAAGCCAGATCGTCACATTGGCCGCTCTTCTCTCCGAAACGGTTACATTTATCGTCTGCAAAGCTATGTCGCGTGCTGCGGTATGCGGAGACACTAAAAGCACCATAGTAGAACACAGAAGAAGCTTCTAAGTTGAAGTAATAGCCAGTAAGAAGTAGTACAATTCAAGTTTTAGTTGTCGTTTAATCACTTTTTAGCCGGCTTTGGTGCCTTGGACATGAGGTGGAACCTTAAGATTTTGCATGAAACGAAGACTAGCAGCCGCGTTTTACGGGAGAATGTGAAAAGTGTTCATATGTAGTAAAAACCTGAGAATCCGTCCGTTTTCGTCATTTGTTATAGCATCGACTTAAATTCAGATCGACACATTGGCCGCTTTTTCCTCTGAGACGGTTACATTTATCGTCTGCAAAGGTATGTCGCGTGCTGCGGTATGCGGAGACACTAAAAGCACCATAGTAGAACACAGAAGAAGCTTCTAAGTTGAAGTAATAGCCAGTAAGAAGTAGTACAATTCATGTTTTAGTTGTCGATTATTCACTTTTTAGCCGGCTTTGGTGGCTTGGACATGACCTAGGACCTTAAGATTTTACATGAAAGGAAGACTAGCAGCCGCGTTGCACGGGAGAATGTGAAAAGTGTTCATACGTAGTAAAAACCTGAGAAATCCGTCCGTTTTCGTCATTTGTTATCGAATCGATTTAAAGCAAGATCGTCACAATGGCCGCTCTTCTCTCTGAAACGGTTACATTTATCGTCTGCAAAGCTATGTCGCGTGCTGCGGTATACGGAAACACTAAAAGCACCACAGTAGAACTCAGAATAAGCTTCTAAGTTGAAGTAATAGCCAGTAAGAAGTAGTAAAATTCAAGTTTTAATTATAGATTATTCACATTTTAGCCGGCTTTGGTGGCTTGGATATGACCTAGTACCTTACGAATTTGCTTGAAAGGAGGAATAGCAACCGCGTTGCACGGGAGAATGTGAAAAGTGTTCATATGTAGTAAAAACCTGAGAAATCCGTGGGTTTTCGTCATTTGTTATCATATCGACTTAAAGCCAGATCGCCACATTGGCCGCTTTTCTCTCTGAGACGGTTACATTTATCGTCTGCAAAGCTATGTCGCGTGCTGCGGTATGCGGAGACACTAAAAGCACCATATTAGAACACAGAAGAAGCTTCTAAGTTGAAGTAATAGCCAGTAAGAAGTAGTACAATTCAAGTTGTAGTTATCGATTATTCACTTTTTAGCCGGCTATGGTGGCTTGGACATGAGGTGGAACCTTAGGATTTTGCATGAAAGGAGGACTAGCAGCCGCGTTGCATGGGAGAATGTGAAAAGTGTTCATATGTAGTAAAAACCTGAGAAATCCGTGGGTTTTCGTCATTTGTTATCGTATCGACTTACAGCCAGATCGTCACATTGGCCGCTTTTCTCTCTGAGGCGGTTACATTTATCGTCTGCAAAGGTATGTCGCGTGCTGCGGTATGCGGAAACACTAAAAGCATCATATTAGAACACAGAAGAAGCTTCTAAGTTGAAGTAATAGCCAGTAAGAAGTAGTACTATTTAAGTTTTAGTTGTCGATTAATCACTTTTTAACCGGCTTTGGTGGCTTGGACATGTCCTAGGACATTAAGATTTTGCATGAAATGAAGACTAGCATCCGAGTTGCACGGGAGAATGTGAAAAGTGTTCATATGTAGTAAAAACCTGAGAAATCCGTCCGTTTTCGTCATTTGTTATCGAATTTACTTAAAGCCAGATCGTCATACTGGCCGCATTCTCTCTGAGACGGTTACATTAATCGTCTGCAAAGCTATGTCGCGTGCTGCGGTATGCGGAGACACCAAAAGCACCATAGTAGAAAAGAGAAAAAGCTTCTAAGTTGAAGTAATAGCCAGTATGAAGTAGTACTATTTAAGTTTTAGTTGTCGATTAATCACTTTTTAACCTGCTTTTGTGGCTTGAACATGTCCTAGGAAATACGATTTTGCATGAAAGGAAGACTAGCAGCCGCGTTGCACGGGAGAATGTGAAAAGTGTTCATATGTAGTAAAAACCTGAGAAATCCGTCCGTTTTCGTCATTTGTTATCGAATCGATTTAAAGCCAGATCGTCACATTGGCCGCTCTTCTCTCCGAAACGGTTACATTTATCGTCTGCAAAGCTATGTCGCGTGCTGCGGTATGCGGAGACACTAAAAGCACCATAGTAGAACACAGAAGAAGCTTCTAAGTTGAAGTAATAGCCAGTAAGAAGTAGTACAATTCAAGTTTTAGTTGTCGTTTAATCACTTTTTAGCCGGCTTTGGTGGCTTGGACATGAGGTGGAACCTTAAGATTTTGCATGAAACGAAGACTAGCAGCCGCGTTTTACGGGAGAATGTGAAAAGTGTTCATATGTAGTAAAAACCTGAGAATTCGTCCGTTTTCGTCATTTGTTATAGCATCGACTTAAATTCAGATCGACACATTGGCCGCTTTTTCCTCTGAGACGGTTACATTTATCGTCTGCAAAGCTATGTCCCGTGCTGCGGTATGCGGAGACACTAAAAGCACCATAGTAGAACACAGAAGAAGCTTCTAAGTTGAAGTAATAGCCAGTAAGAAGTAGTACAATTCAAGTTGTAGTTATCGATTATTCACTTTTTAGCCGGCTATGGTGGCTTGGACATGAGGTGGAACCTTAGGATTTTGCATGAAAGGAAGACTAGCAGCCGCGTTGCACGGGAGAATGTGAAAAGTGTTCATATGTAGTAACAACCTGAGAAATCCGTCCGGTTTCGTCATTGTTACCGAATCGACTTAAAGCCAGATCGTCACATTGGCCGCTTTTCTCTCTGAGACGGTTACATTTATCGTCTGCAAAGCTATGTCGCGCGCTGCGGTATGCGGAGACAATAAAACACCATAGTAGAACACAGAAGAAGCTTCTAAGTTGAAGTAATAGCCAGTAAGAAGTAGTACAATTCAAGTTTTAGTTGTCGATTATTCACTTTTTAGCCGGCTTTGGTGGCTTTGACATGACCTAGGACCTTAAGATTTTGCATGAAAGGAGGACTAGCAGCCGCGTTGCACGGGAGAATGTGGAAAGTGTTCATATGTAGTAAAAACCTGAGAAATCTGTCCATTTTCGCCATTTGTTATCGAATCGACTTAAAGCCAGATCGTCACATTGGACGCTTTTCTCTCTGAGACGGTTACATTTTTCGTCTGCAAAGCTATGTCGCGTGCTGCGGTATGCGGAGACACTTAAAGCACCATAGTAGAACACAGATGGAGCTTTTCAGTTGAAATAATAGCCAGTAAGAAGTAGTACAATTCAAGTTTTAGTTATCGATTATTCACTTTTTAGCCGGCTTTGGTGGCTTGGACATGAGGTGGAACCTTAAGATTTTGCATGAAAGGAGGACTAGCAGCCGCGTTGCACGGGAGAATGTGAAAAGTGTTCATATGTAGTAAAAACCTGAGAAATCCGTGGGTTTTCGTCATTTGTTATCGTATCGACTTAAAGCCAGATCGTCACATTGGCCGCTTTTCTCTCTGAGGCGGTTACATTTATCGTCTGCAAAGCTATGTCGCGTGCTGCGGTATACGGAAACACTAAAAGCACCATTGTAGAACTCAGAATAAGCTTCTAAGTTGAAGTAATAGCCAGTAAGAAGTAGTACAATTCAAGTTTTAATTATAGATTATTCACATTTTAGCCGGCTTTGGTGGCTTGGATATGACCTAGGACCTTAAGAATTTGCATGAAAGGAGGACTAGCAGCCGCGTTGCACGGGAGAATGTGAAAAGTGCTCATATGTAGTAAAAACCTGAGAAATCCGTCGGTTTTCGTCATTTGTTATCGAATCGACTTAAATTCAGATCGACACATTGGCCGCTTTTCTCTCTGAGACGGTTACATTAATCGTCTGCAAAGCTATGTCGCATGCTGCGGTATGCGGAGACACTAAAAGCACCATAGTTGAACACAGAAGAAGCTTCTAAGTTGAAGTAATAGCCAGTAAGAAGTAGTACAATTCAAGTTTTAGTTATCGATTATTCACTTTTTAGCCGGCTTTGGTGGCTTGGACATGAGGTGGAACCTTAAGATTTTGCATGAAAGGAGGACTAGCAGCCGCGTTGCACGGGAGAATGTGAAAAGTGTTCATATGTAGTAAAAACCTGAGAAATCCGTGGGTTTTCGTCATTTGTTATCGTATCGACTTACAGCCAGATCGTCACATTGGCCGCTTTTCTCTCTGAGGCGGTTACATTTATCGTCTGCAAAGGTATGTCGCGTGCTGCGGTATGCGGAAACACTAAAAGCATCATATTAGAACACAGAAGAAGCTTCTAAGTTGAAGTAATAGCCAGTAAGAAGTAGTACTATTTAAGTTTTAGTTGTCGATTAATCACGTTTTAACCGGCTTTGGTGGCTTGGACATGTCCTAGGACATTAAGATTTTGCATGAAATGAAGACTAGCATCCGCGTTGCACGGGAGAATATGAAAAGTGTTCATATGTAGTAAAAACCTGAGAAATCCGTCCGTTTTCGTCATTTGTTATCGAATCAAGCCAGATCGTCATATTGGCCGCATTCTCTCTGAGACGGTTACATTAATCGTCTGCAAAGCTATGTCGCGTGCTACGGTATGCGAAGACACTATAATAGTAGAACACAGAAGAAGCTTCTAAGTTGAAGTAATAGCCAGTAAGAAGTAGTACAATTCAAGTTTTAGTTGTCGATTATTCACTTTTTAGCCGGCTTTGGTGGCTTTGACATGTCCTAGGACCTTAAGATTTTGCATGAAAGGAGGACTAGCAGCCGCGTTGCACAGGAGAATGTGAAAAGTGTTCATATGTAGTAAAAACCTGAGAAATCTGTCCATTTTCGCCATTTGTTATCGAATCGACTTAAAGCCAGATCGTCACATTGGACGCTTTTCTCTCTGAGACGGTTACATTTTTCGTCTGCAAAGCTATGTCGCGTGCTGCGGTATGCGGAGACACTTAAAGCACCATAGTAGAACACAGAAGGAGCTTTTAAGTTGAAATAATAGCCAGTAAGAAGTAGTACAATTCAAGTTTTAGTTATCGATTATTCACTTTTTAGCCGGCTTTGGTGGCTTGGACATGAGGTGGAACCTTAAGATTTTGCATGAAAGGAGGGCTAGCAGCCGCGTTGCACGGGAGAATGTGAAAAGTGTTCATATGTAGTAAAAACCTGAGAAATCCGTGGGTTTTCGTCATTTGTTATCGTATCGACTTAAAGCCAGATCGTCACATTGGCCGCTTTTCTCTCTGAGGCGGTTACATTTATCGTCTGCAAAGCTATGTCGCGTGCTGCGGTATACGGAAACACTAAAAGCACCATTGTAGAACTCAGAATAAGCTTTCTAAGTTGAAGTAATAGCCAGTAAGAAGTAGTACAATTCAAGTTTTAATTATAGATTATTCACATTTTAGCCGGCTTTGGTGGCTTGGATATGACCTAGGACCTTAAGAATTTGCATGAAAGGAGGACTAGCAGCCGCGTTGCACGGGAGAATGTGAAAAGTGCTCATATGTAGTAAAAACCTGAGAAATCCGTCGGTTTTCGTCATTTGTTATCGAATCGACTTAAATTCAGATCGACACATTGGCCGCTTTTCTCTCTGAGACGGTTACATTAATCGTCTGCAAAGCTATGTCGCATGCTGCGGTATGCGGAGACACTAAAAGCACCATAGTTGAACACAGAAGAAGCTTCTAAGTTGAAGTAATAGCCAGTAAGAAGTAGTACAATTCAAGTTTTAGTTATCGATTATTCACTTTTTAGCCGGCTTTGGTGGCTTGGACATGAGGTGGAACCTTAAGATTTTGCATGAAAGGAGGACTAGCAGCCGCGTTGCACGGGAGAATGTGAAAAGTGTTCATATGTAGTAAAAACCTGAGAAATCCGTGGGTTTTCGTCATTTGTTATCGTATCGACTTACAGCCAGATCGTCACATTGGCCGCTTTTCTCTCTGAGGCGGTTACATTTATCGTCTGCAAAGGTATGTCGCGTGCTGCGGTATGCGGAAACACTAAAAGCATCATATTAGAACACAGAAGAAGCTTCTAAGTTGAAGTAATAGCCAGTAAGAAGTAGTACTATTTAAGTTTTAGTTGTCGATTAATCACGTTTTAACCGGCTTTGGTGGCTTGGACATGTCCTAGGACATTAAGATTTTGCATGAAATGAAGACTAGCATCCGCGTTGCACGGGAGAATATGAAAAGTGTTCATATGTAGTAAAAACCTGAGAAATCCGTCCGTTTTCGTCATTTGTTATCGAATCAAGCCAGATCGTCATATTGGCCGCATTCTCTCTGAGACGGTTACATTAATCGTCTGCAAAGCTATGTCGCGTGCTACGGTATGCGAAGACACTATAATAGTAGAACACAGAAGAAGCTTCTAAGTTGAAGTAATAGCCAGTAAGAAGTAGTACAATTCAAGTTTTAGTTGTCGATTATTCACTTTTTAGCCGGCTTTGGTGGCTTTGACATGACCTAGGACCTTAAGATTTTGCATGAAAGGAGGACTAGCAGCCGCGTTGCACAGGAGAATGTGAAAAGTGTTCATATGTAGTAAAAACCTGAGAAATCTGTCCATTTTCGCCATTTGTTATCGAATCGACTTAAAGCCAGATCGTCACATTGGACGCTTTTCTCTCTGAGACGGTTACATTTTTCGTCTGCAAAGCTATGTCGCGTGCTGCGGTATGCGGAGACACTTAAAGCACCATAGTAGAACACAGAAGGAGCTTTTAAGTTGAAATAATAGCCAGTAAGAAGTAGTACAATTCAAGTTTTAGTTATCGATTATTCACTTTTTAGCCGGCTTTGGTGGCTTGGACATGAGGTGGAACCTTAAGATTTTGCATGAAAGGAGGACTAGCAGCCGCGTTGCACGGGAGAATGTGAAAAGTGTTCATATGTAGTAAAAACCTGAGAAATCCGTGGGTTTTCGTTATTTGTTATCGTATCGACTTAAAGCCAGATCGTCACATTGGCCGCTTTTCTCTCTGAGGCGGTTACATTTATCGTCTGCAAAGCTATGTCGCGTGCTGCGGTATACGGAAACACTAAAAGCACCATTGTAGAACTCAGAATAAGCTTCTAAGTTGAAGTAATAGCCAGTAAGAAGTAGTACAATTCAAGTTTTAATTATAGATTATTCACATTTTAGCCGGCTTTGGTGGCTTGGATATGACGTAGGACCTTAAGAATTTGCATGAAAGGAAGACTAGCAGCCGCGTTGCACGGGAGAATGTGAAAAGTGCTCATATGTAGTAAAAACCTGAGAAATCCGTCGGTTTTCGTCATTTGTTATCGAATCGACTTAAATTCAGATCGACACATTGGCCGCTTTTCTCTCTGAGACGGTTACATTAATCGTCTGCAAAGCTATGTCGCATGCTGCGGTATGCGGAGACACTAAAAGCACCATAGTTGAACACAGAAGAAGCTTCTAAGTTGAAGTAATAGCCAGTAAGAAGTAGTACAATTCAAGTTTTAGTTATCGATTATTCACTTTTTAGCCGGCTTTGGTGGCTTGGACATGATGTGGAACCTTAAGATTTTGCATGAAAGGAGGACTAGCAGCCGCGTTGCACGGGAGAATGTGAAAAGTGTTCATATGTAGTAAAAACCTGAGAAATCCGTGGGTTTTCGTCATTTGTTATCGTATCGACTTACAGCCAGATCGTCACATTGGCCGCTTTTCTCTCTGAGGCGGTTACATTCATCGTCTGCAAAGGTATGTCGCGTGCTGCGGTATGCGGAAACACTAAAAGCATCATATTAGAACACAGAAGAAGCTTCTAAGTTGAAGTAATAGCCAGTAAGAAGTAGTACTATTTAAGTTTTAGTTGTCGATTAATCACGTTTTAACCGGCTTTGGTGGCCTGGACATGTCCTAGGACATTAAGATTTTGCATGAAATGAAGACTAGCATCCGCGTTGCACGGGAGAATATGAAAAGTGTTCATATGTAGTAAAAACCTGAGAAATCCGTCCGTTTTCGTCATTTGTTATCGAATCGATTTAAAGCCAGATCGTCACATTGGCCGCTCTTCTCTCCGAAACGGTTACATTTATCGTCTGCAAAGCTATGTCGCGTGCTGCGGTATGCGGAGACACTAAAAGCACCATAGTTGAACACAGAAGAAGCTTCTAAGTTGAAGTAATAGCCAGTAAGAAGTAGTACTATTTAAGTTTTAGTTGTCGTTTAATCACTTTTTAGCCGGCTTTGGTGGCTTGGACATGAGGTGGAACCTTAAGATTTTGCATGAAAGGGGGACTAGCAGCCGCGTTGCACGGGAGAATGTGAAAAGTGTTCATATGTAGTAAAAACCTGAGAAATCCGTCCGTTTTCGTCATTTGTTATCGAATCGATTTAAAGCCAGATCGTCACAATGGCCGCTCTTCTCTCTGAAACGGTTACATTTATCGTCTGCAAAGCTATGTCGCGTGCTGCGGTATACGGAAACACTAAAAGCAACACAGTAGAACTCAGAATAAGCTTCTAAGTTGAAGTAATAGCCAGTAAGAAGTAGTACAATTCAAGTTTTAATTACAGATTATTCACATTTTAGCCGGCTTTGGTGGCTTGGATATGACCTAGGACCTTACGAATTTGCTTGAAAGGAGGAATAGCAGCCACGTTGCACGGGAGAATGTGAAAAGTGTTCATATGTAGTAAAAACCTGAGAATCCGTCCGTTTTCGTCATTTGTTACCGCATCGACTTAAATTCAGATCGACACATTGGCCGCTTTTCCCTCTGAGACGGTTACATTTATCGTCTGCAAAGCTATGTCGCGTGCTGCGGTATGCGGAGACACTAAAAGCACCATAGTAGAACACAGAAGAAGCTTCTAAGTTGAAGTAATAGCCAGTAAGAAGTAGTACAATTCAAGTTTTAGTTGTCGATTATTCACTTTTTAGCCGGCTTTGGTGGCTTGGACATGACCTAGGACCTTAATATTTTGCATGAAAGGAAGACTAGCAGCCGCGTTGCACGGGAGAATGTGAAAAGTGTTCATATGTAGTAAAAACCTGAGAAATCCGTCCGTTTCCGTCATTTGTTATCGAATCGATTTAAAGCCAGATCTTCACATTGGCCGCTCTTCTCTCTGAAACGGTTACATTTATCGTCTGCAAAGCTATGTCGCGTGCTGCGGTATGCGGAGACACTAAAAGCACCATATTAGAACACAGAAGAAGCTTCTAAGTTGAAGTAATAGCCAGTAAGAAGAAATACAATTCAAGTTGTAGTTGTCGATTATTCACTTTTTAGCCGGCTTTGGTGGCTTGGACATGACCTAGGACCTTACGATTTTGCATGAAAGGAGGACTAGTAGCCGCGTTGCACGGGAGAATGTGAAAAGTGTTCATATGTAGTAAAAACCTGAGAAATCCGTCCGTTTTCGTCATTTGTTATCGAATCGCCTTAAAGCCAGATCGTCATATTGGCCGATTTTTTCTCTCTGAGACGGTTACATTAATCGTCTGCAAAGCTATGTCGCGTGCTGCGGTATGCTGAGACACTAAATGCACCATAGTAGAACACAGAAGAAGCTTCTAAGTTGAAGTAATAGCCAGTAAGAAGTAGTACTATTTAAGTTTTAGTTGTCGATTAATCACTTTTTAACCGCCTTTGGTGGCTTGGACATGTCCTAGAACATTAAGATTTTGCATGAAAGGAGGACTAGCAGCCGCGTTGCACGGGAGAATGTGAAAAGTGTTCATATGTAGTAAATACCTGAGAAATCCGTCCGTTTTCGTCATTTGTTATCGAATCGACTTAAAGCCAGATCGTCATATTGGCCGCTTTTCTCTCTGAGACTGTTACATTAATCGTCTGCAAAGCTATGTCGCGTGCTGCGGTATGCGGAAACACTAAAAGCACCATAGTAGAACAGAGAAGAAGCTTCTAAGTTGAAGTAATAGCCAGTAAGAAGTAGTACTATTTAAGTTTTAGTTGTCGTTTAATCACTTTTTAACCAGCTTTGGTGGCTTGGACATGTCCTAGGACCTTAAGATTTTGCATGAAAGGAAAACTAGCAGCCGCGTTGCCCGGGAGAATGTGAAAAGTGTTCATATGTAGTAAAAACCTGAGTAATCCGTCCGTTTTCGTCATTTGTTATCGAATCGATTAAAAGCCAGATCGTCACATTGGCCGCTCTTCTCTCCGAAACGGTTACATTTATCGCCTGCAAAGCTATGTCACGTGCTGCGGTATGCGGAGACACTAAAAGCACCATAGTAGAACACAGAAGAAGCTTCTAAGTTGAAGTAATAGCCAGTAAGATGTAGTACAATTCAAGTTTTAGTTGTCGATTATTCACTTTGTAGCCGGCTTTGATGGCTTGGAAATGAGGTGGAACCTTAAGATTTCGCATGAAAGGAAGACTAGCAGCCGCGTTGCACGAGAGGGTGTGAAAAGTGTTCATATGTAGTAAAAACCTGAGAAATCCGTCCGTTTTCGTCATTTGTTATCGAATCGATTTAAAGCCAGATCGTCAAAATGGCCGCTCTTCTCCCTGAAACGGTTACATTTATCGTCTGCAAAGCTATGTCGCGTGCTGCGGTATACGGAAACACTAAAAGCACCACAGTAGAACTCAGAATAAGCTTCTAAGTTGAAGTAATAGCCAGTAAGAAGTAGTACAATTCAAGTTTTAATTATAGATTATTCACATATTAGCCGGCTTTGGTGGCTCGGATATGACCTAGGACCTTATGAATTCGCATGTAAGGAGGACTAGCAGCCGCGTTGCACGGGAGAATGTGAAAAGTGTTCATATGTAGTAAAAACCTGAGAATCCGTCCGTTTTCATCATTTGTTATCGAATCGATTTAAAGCCAGATCGTCACATTGGCCGCTATTCTCTCTGAAACGGTTACATTTATCGTCTGCAAAGCCATGTCGCGTGCTGCGGTATGCGGAGACACTAAAAGCACCATATTAGAACACAGAAGTAGCTTATAAGTTGAAGTAATAGCTAGTAAGAAGTAGTACAATTCAAGTTGTAGTTGTCGAT
This sequence comes from Schistocerca gregaria, assembly GCF_023897955.1. Taxonomy (NCBI): domain Eukaryota; kingdom Metazoa; phylum Arthropoda; class Insecta; order Orthoptera; family Acrididae; genus Schistocerca; species Schistocerca gregaria. The sequence continues at coordinate 1,238,599 of NW_026061759.1, forward strand.
TAATCACTTTTTAGCTGGCTTTGGTGGGTTGGACATGACCTAGGACCTTAAGACTTTGCATGAAAGGAAGAGTAGCGCCGCGTTGCACGGGAGAATGTGAAAAGTGTTCATATGTAGTAAAAACCTGAGAAATCCGTCCGTTTTCGTCATTTGTTATCGAATCGATTTAAAGCCAGATCGTCACATTGGCCGCTCTTCTCTCTGAAACGGTTACATTTATCGTCTGCAAAGCAATGTCGCGTGCTGCGGTATGCGGAAACACTAAAAGCACCATAGTAGAACAGAGAAGAAGCTTCTAATTTGAAGTAATAGCCAGTAAGAAGCAGTAATATTTAAGATTTAGTTGTCGATTAATCACTTTTTAACCAGCTTTGGTGGCTTGGACATGTCCTAGGACCTTAAGATTTTGCATGAAAGGAAGACTAGCAGCCGCGTTGCACGGGAGAATGTGAAAAGTGTTCATATGTAGTAAAAACCTGAGAAATCCGTCCGTTTTCGTCATTTGTTATCGAATCGACTTACATTCAGATCGACACATTGGCCGCTTTTCTCTCTGAGACGGTTACATTTATCGTCTGCAAAGCTATGTCGCGTGCTGCGGTATGCGGAGACACTAAAAGCACCATAGTAGAACACAGAAGAAGCTTCTAAGTTGAAGTAATAGCCAGTAGGAAGTATAAAAATTCAAGTTTAAGTTGTCGATTATTCACTTTTTAGCCGGCTTTGGTGGCTTGGACATGACCTAGGACATTAAGATTTTGCATGAGAGGAAGACTAGCAGCCGCGTTGCACTGGAGAATGTGAAAAGTGTTCATATGTAGTAAAAACCTGAGAAATCCGTCCGTTTTCGTCCTTTGTTATCGAATCGATTTAAAGCCACATCGTCACATTGGCCGCTCTTCTCTCTGAAACGGTTACATTTATCGTCTGCAAAGCTATGTCGCGTGCTGCGGTATGCGGAGACACTAAAAGCACCATAGTAGAAAAGAGAAGAAGCTTCTAAGTTGAAGTAATAGCCAGTATGAAGTAGTACTATTTAAGTGTTAGTTGTCGATTAATCACTTTTTAACCTGCTTTTGTGGCTTGAACATATCCTAGGAAATACGATTTTGCATGAAAGGAAGACTAGCAGCCGCGTTGCACGAGAGAATGTGAAAAGTGTTCATATGTAGTAAAATCCGGAGAAATCCGTCCGTTTTCGTCATTTGTTATCGAATCGATTTAAAGCCAGATCGTCACATTGGCCGCTCTTCTCTCCGAAACGGTTACATTTATCGTCTGCAAAGCTATGTCGCGTGCTGCGGTATGCGGAGACACTAAAAGCACCATAGTAGAACACAGAAGAAGCTTCTAAGTTGAAGTAATAGCCAGTAAGATGTAGTACAATTCAAGTTTTAGTTGTCGATTATTCACTTTGTAGCCGGCTTTGATGGCTTGGAAATGAGGTGGAACCTTAAGATTTTGCATGAAAGGAAGACTAGCAGCCGCGTTGCACGAGAGGGTGTGAAAAGTGTTCATATGTAGTAAAAACCTGAGAAATCCGTCCGTTTTCGTCATTTGTTATCGAATCGATTTAAAGCCAGATCGTCAAAATGGCCGCTCTTCTCTCTGAAACGGTTACATTTATCGTTTGCAAAGCTATGTCGCGTGCTGCGGTATACGGAAACACTAAAAGCACCACAGTAGAACCCAGAATTAGCTTCTAAGTTGAAGTAATAGCCAGTAAGAAGTAGTACAATTCAAGTTTTAATTATAGATTATTCACATATTAGCCGGCTTTGGTGGCTTGGATATGACCTAGGACCTTATGAATTCGCATGAAAGGAGGACTAGCAGCCGCGTTGCACGGGAGAATGTGAAAAGTGTTCATATGTAGTAAAAACCTGAGAATCCGTCCGTTTTCATCATTTGTTATCGAATCGATTTAAAGCCAGATCGTCACATTGGCCGCTATTCTCTCTGAAACGGTTACATTTATCGTCTGCAAAGCTATGTCGCGTGCTGCGGTATGCGGAGACACTAAAAGCACCATATTAGAACACAGAAGAAGTTTATAAGTTGAAGTAATAGCTAATAAGAAGTAGTACAATTCAAGTTGTAGTTGTCGATTAATCACTTTTTAGCTGGCTTTGGTGGGTTAGACATGACCTAGGACCTTAAGACTTTGCATGAAAGGAAGAGTAGCGCCGCGTTGCACGGGAGAATGTGAAAAGTGTTCATATGTAGTAAAAACCTGAGAAATCCGTCCGTTTTCGTCATTTGTTATCGAATCGATTTAAAGCCAGATCGTCACATTGGCCGCTCTTCTCTCTGAAACGGTTACATTTATCGTCTGCAAAGCAATGTCGCGTGAGGCGGTATGCGGAAACACTAAAAGCACCATAGTAGAACAGAGAAGAAGCTTCTAAGTTGAAGTAATAGCCAGTAAGAAGTAGTAATATTTAAGATTTAGTTGTCGATTAATCACTTTTTAACTGGCTTTGGTGGCTTGGACATGTCCTAGGACCTTAAGATTTTGCATGAAAGAAAGACTAGCAGCCGCGTTGCACGGGAGAATGTGAAAAGTGTTCATATGTAGTAAAAACCTGAGAAATCCGTCCGTTTTCGTCATTTGTTATCGAATCGACTTAAATTCAGATCGACACATTGGCCGCTTTTCTCTCTGAGACTGTTACATTTATCGTCTGCAAAGCTATGTCGCGTGCTGCGGTATGCGGAGACACTAAAAGCACCATAGTAGAACACAGAAGAAGCTTCTAAGTTGAAGTAATAGCCAGTAAGATGTAGTACAATTCAAGTTTTAGTTGTCGATTATTCACTTTGTAGCCGGCTTTGGTGGCTTGGAAATGAGGTGGAACCTTAAGATTTTGCATGAAAGGAAGACTAGCAGCCGCGTTGCACGAGAGGGTGTGAAAAGTGTTCATATGTAGTAAAAACCTGAGAAATCCGTCCGTTTTCGTCATTTGTTATCGAATCGATTTAAAGCCAGATCGTCAAAATGGCCGCTCTTCTCTCTGAAACGGTTACATTTATCGTCTGCAAAGCTATGTCGCGTGCTGCGGTATACGGAAACACTAAAAGCACCACAGTAGAACTCAGAATAAGCTTCTAAGTTGAAGTAATAGCCAGTAAGAAGTAGTACAATTCAAGTTTTAATTATAGATTATTCACATATTAGCCGGCTTTGGTGGCTTGGATATGACCTAGGACCTTATGAATTCGCATGAAAGGAGGACTAGCAGCCGCGTTGCACGGGAGAATGTGAAAAGTGTTCATATGTAGTAAAAACCTGACAATCCGTCCGTTTTCATCATTTGTTATCGAATCGATTTAAAGCCAGATCGTCACATTGGCCGCTATTCTCTCTGAAACGGTTACATTTATCGTCTGCAAAGCAATGTCGCGTGCTGCGGTATGCGGAAACACTAAAAGCACCATAGTAGAACAGAGAAGAAGCTTCTAAGTTGAAGTAATAGCCAGTAAGAAGTAGTAATATTTAAGATTTAGTTGTCGATTAATCACTTTTTAACTGGCTTTGGTGGCTTGGACATGTCCTAGGACCTTAAGATTTTGCATGAAAGGAAGACTAGCAGCCGCGTTGCACGGGAGAATGTGAAAAGTGTTCATATGTAGTAAAAACCTGAGAAATCCGTCCGTTTTCGTCATTTGTTATCGAATCGACTTAAATTCAGATCGACACATTGGCCGCTTTTCTCTCTGAGAGTGTTACATTTATCGTCTGCAAAGCTATGTCGCGTGCTGCGGTATGCGGAGACACTAAAAGCACCATATTAGAACACAGAAGAAGCTTCTAAGTTGAAGTAATAGCCAGTAAAAAGTAGTACTATTTAAGTTTTAGTTGTCGTTGAATCACTTTTTAACCGGCTTTGGTGGCTTGGACATGTCCTAGGACCTTAAGATTTTGCAAGAAATAAGACTAGCAGCCGCGTTGCACGGGAGAATGTGAAAAGTGTTCATATGTAGTAAAAACCTGAGAAATCCGTCCGTTTTCGTCATTTGTTATCGAATCGATTTAAAGCCAGATCGTCACAATGGCCGCTCTTCTCTCTGAGACGGTTACATTTATCGTCTGCAAAGCTATGTCGCGTGCTGCGGTATGCGGAGACACTAAAAGCACCATAGTAGAACACAGAAGAAGCTTCTAAGTTGAAGTAATAGCCATTAAGAAGTAGTACTATTTAAGTTTTAGTTGTCGTTTAATCACTTTTTAGCCGGCTTTGGTGGCTTGGACATGAGGTGGAACCTTAAGATTTTGCATGAAACGAAGACTAGCAGCCGCGTTGCACGGGAGAATGTGAAAAGTGTTCATATGTAGTAAAAACCTGAGAAATCCGTCCGTTTTCGTCATTTGTTATCGAATCGATTTAAAGCCAGATCGTCACAATGGCCGCTCTTCTCTCTGAAACGGTTACATTTATCGTCTGCAAAGCTATGTCGCGTGTTGCGGTACACGGAAACACTAAAAGCACCACAGTAGAACTCAGAATAAGCTTCTAAGTTGAAGTAATAGCCAGTAAGACGTAGTACAATTCAAGTTTTAATTATAGATTATTCACATTTTAGCCGGCTTTGGTGGCTTGGATATGACCTAAGACCTTACGAATTTGCTTGAAAGGAGGAATAGCAGCCACGTTGCACGGGAGAATGTGAAAAGTGTTCATATGTAGTAAAAACCTGAGAATCCGTCCGTTTTTGTCATTTGTTATCGCATCGACTTAAATTCAGATCGACACATTGGCCGCTTTTCCCTCTGAGACGGTTACATTTATCGTCTGCAAAGCTATGTCGCGTGCTGCGGTATGCGGAGACACTAAAAGCACCATAGTAGAACACAGAAGAAGCTTCTAAGTTGAAGTAATAGCCAGTAAGAGGTAGTACAATTCAAGTTTTAGTTGTCGATTATTCACTTTTCAGCCGGCTTTGGTGGCTTGGACATGACCTAGGACCTTAATATTTTGCATGAAAGGAAGACTAGCAGCCGCGTTACACGGGAGAATGTGAAAAGTGTTCATATGTAGTAAAAACCTGAGAAATCCGTCCGTTTCCGTCATTTGTTATCGAATCGATTTAAAGCCAGATCTTCACATTGGCCGCTCTTCTCTCTGAATCGGTTACATTTATCGTCTGCAAATCTATGTAGCGTGCTGCGGTATGCGGAGACACTAAAAGCACTATATTAGAACACAGAAGAAGCTAATAAGTTGAAGTAATAGATAGTAAAAAGTAGTACAATTCAAGATTTAGTTATCGATTAATCACTTTTTAGCTGTCTTTGGTGGGTTGGACATGACCTAGGACCTTAAGATTTTGCATGAAAGGAAGACTAGCGCCGCGTTGCACGGGAGCATGTGAAAAGTGTTCATATGTAGTAAAAACCTGAGAAATCCGTCCGTTTTCGTCATTTGTTATCGAATCGATTTAAAGCCAGATCGTCACATTGGCCGCTCTTCTCTCTGAAACGGTTACATTTATCGTCTGCAAAGCTATGTCGCGTGCTGCGGTATGCGCAAACACTAAAAGCACCATAGTAGAACACAGAAGAAGCTTCTAAGTTGAAGTAATAGCCAGTAAGAAGTAGTACAATTCAAGTTTTAGTTGTCGATTATTCACTTTTTAGCCGGCTTTGGTGGCTTGGACATGACCTAGGACCTTACGATTTTGCATGAAAGGACGACTAGTAGCCGCGTTGCACGGGAGAATGTGAAAAGTGTTCATATGTAGTAAAAACCAGAGAAATCCGTCCGTTTTCGTCATTTGTTATCGAATCGCCTTAAAGCCAGATCGTCATATTGGCCGATTTGTTCTCTCTGAGACGGTTACATTAATCGTCTGCAAAGCTATGTCGCGTGCTGCGGTATGCTGAGACACTAAATGCACCATAGTAGAACACAGAAGAAGCTTCTAAGTTGAAGTAATAGCCAGTAAGAAGTAGTACTATTTAAGTTTTAGTTGTCGATTAATCACTTTTTAACCGGCTTTGGTGGCTTGGACATGTCCTAGGACATTAAGATTTTGCATGAAAGGAGGACTAGCAGCCGCGTTGCACGGGAGAATGTGAAAAGTGTTCATATGTAGTAAATACCTGAGAAATCCGTCCGTTTTCGTCATTTGTTATCGAATCGACTTAAAGCCAGATCGTCATATGGGCTGCTTTTCACTCTGAGACTGTTACATTAATCGTCAGCAAAGCTATGTCGCGTGCTGCGGTATGCGGAAACACTAAAAGCACCATATTAGAACAGAGAAGCTTCTAAGTTGAAGTAATAGCCAGTAAGAAGTAGTACTATTTAAGTTTTAGTTGTCGTTTAATCACTTTTTAACCAGCTTTGGTGGCTTGGACATGTCCTAGGACCTTAAGATTTTGCATGAAAGGAAAACTAGCAGCCGCGTTGCCCGGGAGTATGTGAAAAGTGTTCATATGTAGTAAAAACCTGAGTAATCCGTCCGTTTTCGTCATTTGTTATCGAATCGATTAAAAGCCTGATCGTCACATTGGCCGCTCTTCTCTCCGAAACGGTTACATTTATCGCCTGCAAAGCTATGTCGCGTGCTGCGGTATGCGGAGACACTATAAGCACCATAGTAGAACACAGAAAAAGCTTCTAAGTTGAAGTAATAGCCAGTAAGATGTAGTACAATTCAAGTTTTAGTTGTCGATTATTCACTTTGTAGCCGGCTTTGATGGCTTGGAAATGAGGTGGAACCTTAAGATTTTGCATGAAAGGAAGTTAGCAGCCGCGTTGCACGAGAGGGTGTGAAAAGTGTTCATATGTAGTAAAAACCTGAGAAATCCGTCCGTTTTCGTCATTTGTTATCGAATCGATTTAAAGCCAGATCGTCAAAATGGCCGTTCTTCTCTCTGAAACGGTTACATTTATCGTCTGCAAAGCTATGTCGCGTGCTGCGGTATACGGAAACACTAAAAGCACCACAGTAGAACTCAGAATAAGCTTCTAAGTTGAAGTAATAGCCAGTAAGAAGTAGTACAATTCAAGTTTTAATTATAGATTATTCACATATTAGCCGGCTTTGGTGGCTTGGATATGACCTAGGACCTTATGAATTCGCATGAAAGGAGGACTAGCAGCCGCGTTGCACGGGAGAATGTGAAAAGTGTTCATATGTAGTAAAAACCTGAGAATCCGTCCGTTTTCATCATTTGTTATCGAATCGATTTAAAGCCAGATCGCCACATTGGCCGCTCTTCTCTCTGAAACGGTTACATTTATGGTCTGCAAAGCTATGTCGCGTGCTGCGTTATGCGGAAACACTAAAAGCACCATAGTAGAACACAGAAGAAGCTTCTAAGTTGAAGTAATAGCCAGTAAGAAGTAGTACAATTCAAGTTGTAGTTGTCGATTAATCACTTTTTAGCTGGCTTTGGTGGGTTGGACATGACGTAGGACCTTAAGACTTTGCATGAAAGGAAGAGTAGCGCCGCGTTGCACGGGAGAATGTGAAAAGTGTTCATATGTAGTAAAAACCTGAGAAATCCGTCCGTTTTCGTCATTTGTTATCGAATCGATGTAAAGCCAGATCGTCACATTGGCCGCTCTTCTCTCTGAAACGGTTACATTTATCGTCTGCAAAGCAATGTCGCGTGCTGCGGTATGCGGAAACACTAAAAGCACCATAGTAGAACAGAGAAGAAGCTTCTAAGTTGAAGTAATAGCCAGTAAGAAGTAGTAATATTTAAGATTTAGTTGTCGATTAATCACTTTTTAACTGGCTTTGGTGGCTTGGACATGTCCTAGGACCTTAAGATTTTGCATGAAAGGAAGACTAGCAGCCGCGTTGCACGGGAGAATGTGAAAAGTGTTCATATGTAGTAAAAACCTGAGAAATCCGTCCGTTTTCGTCATTTGTTATCGAATCGACTTAAATTCAGATCGACACATTGGCCGCTTTTCTCTCTGAGACTGTTACATTTATCGTCTGCAAAGCTATGTCGCGTGCTGCGGTATGCGGAGACACTAAAAGCACCATATTAGAACACAGAAGAAGCTTCTAAGTTGAAGTAATAGCCAGTAAAAAGTAGTACTATTTAAGTTTTAGTTGTCGTTGAATCACTTTTTAACCGGCTTTGGTGGCTTTGACATGTCCTAGGACCTTAAGATTTTGCAAGAAATAAGACTAGCAGCCGCGTTGCACGGGAGAATGTGAAAAGTGTTCATATGTAGTAAAAACCTGAGAAATCCGTCCGTTTTCGTCATTTGTTATCGAATCGATTTAAAGCCAGATCGTCACAATGGCCGCTCTTCTCTCTGAAACGGTTACATTAATCGTCTGCAAAGCTATGTCGAATGCTGCGGTATACGGAAACACTAAAAGCACCACAGCAGAACTCAGAATAAGTTTCTAAGTTGAAGTAATAGCCAGTAAGAAGTAGTACAATTCAAGTTTTAATTATAGATTATTCACATTTTAGACGGCTTTGGTGGCTTGGATATGACCTATTACCTTAAGGATTTGCATGAAAGGAGGACTAGCAGCCGCGTTGCACGGGAGAATGTGAAAAGTGTTCATATGTAGTAAAAACCTGAGAAATCCGTCCGTTTTCGTCATTTGTTATCGAATCGACTTACATTCAGATCGACACATTGGCCGCTTTTCTCTCTGAGACGGTTACATTTATCGTCTGCAAAGCTATGTCGCGTGCTGCGGTATGCGGAGACACTAAAAGCACCATAGTAGAACACAGAAGAAGCTTCTAAGTTGAAGTAGTAGCCAGTAAGAAGTATAAAAATTCAAGTTTAAGTTGTCGATTATTCACTTTTTAGCCGGCTTTGTTGGCTTGGACATGACCTAGGACCTTAAGATTTTGCATGAGAGGAAGACTAGCAGCCGCGTTGCACTGGAGAATGTGAAAAGTGTTCATATGTAGTAAAAACCTGAGAAATCCGTCCGTTTTCGTCATTTGTTATCGAATCGATTTAAAGCCAGATCTTCACATTGGCCGCTCTTCTCTCTGAAACGGTTACATTTATCGTCTGCAAAGCTATGTCGCGTGCTGCGGTATGCGGAGACACTAAAAGCACCATATTAGAACACAGAAGAAGCTAATAAGTTGAAGTAATAGCCAGTAAGAAGTAGTACAATTCAAGTTTTAGTTATCGATTAATCAGTTTTTAGCTGGCTTTGGTGGGTTGGACATGACCTAGGACCTTAAGATTTTGCATGAAAGGAAGACTAGCGCCGCGTTGCACGGGAGCATGTGAAAAGTGTTCATATGTAGTAAAAACCTGAGAAATCCGTCCGTTTTCGTCATTTGTTATCGAATCGATTTAAAGCCAGATCGTCACATTGGCCGCTATTCTCTCTGAAACGGTTACATTTATCGTCTGCAAAGCTATGTCGCGTGCTGCGGTATGCGGAAACACTAAAAGCACCATAGTAGAACACAGAAGAAGCTTCTAAGTTGAAGTAATAGCCAGTAAGAAGTAGTACAATTCAAGTTTTAGTTGTCGATTATTCACTTTTTAGCCGGCTTTGGTGGCTTGGACATGACCTAGGACCTTACGATTTTGCATGAAAGGAGGACTAGTAGCCGCGTTGCACGGGAGAATGTGAAAAGTGTTCATATGTAGTAAAAACCAGAGAAATCCGTCCGTTTTCGTCATTTGTTATCGAATCGCCTTAAAGCCAGATCGTCATATTGGCCGATTTTTTCTCTCTGAGACGGTTACATTAATCGTCTGCAAAGCAATGTCGCGTGCTGCGGTATGCTGAGACACTAAATGCACCATAGTAGAACACAGAAGAAGCTTCTAAGTTGAAGTAATAGCCAGTAAGAAGTAGTACTATTTAAGTTTTAGTTGTCGATTAATCACTTTTTAACCGCCTTTGGTGGCTTGGACATGTCCTAGAACATTAAGATTTTGCATGAAAGGAGGACTAGCAGCCGCGTTGCACGGGAGAATGTGAAAAGTGTTCATATGTAGTAAATACCTGAGAAATCCGTCCGTTTTCGTCATTTGTTATCGAATCGACTTAAAGCCAGATCGTCATATTGGCCGCTTTTCTCTCTGAGACTGTTACATTAATCGTCTGCAAAGCTATGTCGCGTGCTGCGGTATGCGGAAACACTAAAAGCACCATAGTAGAACAGAGAAGAAGCTTCTAAGTTGAAGTAATAGCCAGTAAGAAGTAGTACTATTTAAGTTTTAGTTGTCGTTTAATCACTTTTTAACCAGCTTTGGTGGCTTGGACATGTCCTAGGACCTTAAGATTTTGCATGAAAGGAAAACTAGCAGCCGCGTTGCCCGGGAGAATGTGAAAAGTGTTCATATGTAGTAAAAACCTGAGTAATCCGTCCGTTTTCGTCATTTGTTATCGAATCGATTAAAAGCCAGATCGTCACATTGGCCGCTCTTCTCTCCGAAACGGTTACATTTATCGCCTGCAAAGCTATGTCGCGTGCTGCGGTATGCGGAGACACTAAAAGCACCATAGTAGAACACAGAAGAAGCTTCTAAGTTGAAGTAATAGCCAGTAAGATGTAGTACAATTCAAGTTTTAGTTGTCCATTATTCACTTTGTAGCCGGCTTTGATGGCTTGGAAATGAGGTGGAACCTTAAGATTTTGCATGAAAGGAAGACTAGCAGCCGCGTTGCACGAGAGGGTGTGAAAAGTGTTCATATGTAGTAAAAACCTGAGAAATCCGTCCGTTTTCGTCATTTGTTATCGAATCGATTTAAAGCCAGATCGTCAAAATGGCCGCTCTTCTCTCTGAAACGGTTACATTTATCGTCTGCAAAGCTATGTCGCGTGCTGCGGTATACGGAAACACTAAAAGCACCACAGTAGAACTCAGAATAAGCTTCTAAGTTGAAGTAATAGCCAGTAAGAAGTAGTACAATTCAAGTTTTAATTATAGATTATTCACATTTTAGACGGCTTTGGTGGCATGGATATGACCTAGGACCTTATGAATTCGCATGTAAGGAGGACTAGCAGCCGCGTTGCACGGGAGAATGTGAAAAGTGTTCATATGTAGTAAAAACCTGAGAATCCGTCCGTTTTCATCATTTGTTATCGAATCGATTTAAAGCCAGATCGTCACATTGGCCGCTATTCTCTCTGAAACGGTTACATTTATCGTCTGCAAAGCCATGTCGCATGCTGCGGTATGCGGAGACACTAAAAGCACCATATTAGAACACAGAAGTAGCTTATAAGTTGAAGTAATAGCTAGTAAGAAGTAGTACAATTCAAGTTGTAGTTGTCGATTAATCACTTTTTAGCTGGCTTTGGTGGGTTGGACATGACCTAGGACCTTAAGACTTTGCATGAAAGGAAGAGTAGCGCCGCGTTGCACGGGAGAATGTGAAAAGTGTTCATATGTAGTAAAAACCTGAGAAATCCGTCCGTTTTCGTCATTTGTTATCGAATCGATTTAAAGCCAGATCGTCACATTGGCCGCTCTTCTCTCTGAAACGGTTACATTTATCGTCTGCAAAGCAATGTCGCGTGCTGCGGTATGCGGAAACACTAAAAGCACCATAGTAGAACAGAGAAGAAGCTTCTAAGTTGAAGTAATAGCCAGTAAGAAGCAGTAATATTTAAGATTTAGTTGTCGATTAATCACTTTTTAACTGGCTTTGGTGGCTTGGACATGTCCTAGGACCTTAAGATTTTGCATGAAAGGAAGACTAGCAGCCGCGTTGCACGGGAGAATGTGAAAAGTGTTCATATGTAGTAAAAACCTGAGAAATCCGTCCGTTTTCGTCATTTGTTATCGAATCGACTTAAATTCAGATCGACACATTGGCCGCTTTTCTCTCTGAGACTGTTACATTTATCGTCTGCAAAGCTATGTCGCGTGCTGCGGTATGCGGAGACACTAAAAGCACCATAGTAGAACACAGAAGAAGCTTCTAAGTTGAAGTAATAGCCAGTAAGATGTAGTACAATTCAAGTTTTAGTTGTCGATTATTCACTTTGTAGCCGGCTTTGATGGCTTGGAAATGAGGTGGAACCTTAAGATTTTGCATGAAAGGAAGACTAGTAGCCGCGTTGCACGAGAGGGTGTGAAAAGTGTTCATATGTAGTAAAAACCTGAGAAATCCGTCCGTTTTCGTCATTTGTTATCGAATCGATTTAAAGCCAGATCGTCAAAATGGCCGCTCTTCTCTCTGAAACGGTTACATTTATCGTCTGCAAAGCTATGTCGCGTGCTGCGGTATACGGAAACACTAAAAGCACCACAGTAGAACTCAGAATAAGCTTCTAAGTTGAAGTAATAGCCAGTAAGAAGTAGTACAATTCAAGTTTTAATTATAGATTATTCACATATTAGCCGGCTTTGGTGGCTTGGATATGACCTAGGACCTTATGAATTCGCATGAAAGGAGGACTAGCAGCCGCGTTGCACGGGAGAATGTGAAAAGTGTTCATATGTAGTAAAAACCTGAGAAATCCGTCCGTTTTCGTCATTTGTTATCGAATCGACTTACATTCAGATCGACACATTGGCCGCTTTTCTCTCTGAGACGGTTACATTTATCGTCTGCAAAGCTATGTCGCGTGCTGCGGTATGCGGAGACACTAAAAGCACCATATTAGAACACAGAAGAAGCTTCTAAGTTGAAGTAATAGCCAGTAAAAAGTAGTACTATTTAAGTTTTAGTTGTCGTTGAATCACTTTTTAACCGGCTTTGGTGGCTTGGACATGTCCTAGGACCTTAAGATTTTGCAAGAAATAAGACTAGCAGCCGCGTTGCACGGGAGAATGTGAAAAGTGTTCATATGTAGTAAAAACCTGAGAAATCCGTCCGTTTTCGTCATTTGTTATCGAATCGATTTAAAGCCAGATCGTCACAATGGCCGCTCTTCTCCCTGAAACGGTTACATTTATCGTCTGCAAAGCTATGTCGAATGCTGCGGTATACGGAAACACTAAAAGCACCACAGCAGAACTCAGAATAAGTTTCTAAGTTGAAGTAATAGCCAGTAAGAAGTAGTACAATTCAAGTTTTAATTATAGATTATTCACATTTTAGACGGCTTTGGTGGCTTGGATATGACCTAGGACCTTAAGGATTTGCATGAAAGGAGGACTAGCAGCCGCGTTGCACGGGAGAATGTGAAAAGTGTTCATATGTAGTAAAAACCTGAGAAATCCGTCCGTTTTCGTCATTTGTTATCGAATCGACTTACATTCAGATCGACACATTGGCCGCTTTTCTCTCTGAGACGGTTACATTTATCGTCTGCAAAGCTATGTCGCGTGCTGCGGTATGCGGAGACACTAAAAGCACCATAGAAGAACACAGAAGAAGCTTCTAAGTTGAAGTAATAGCCAGTAAGAAGTATAAAAATTCAAGTTTAAGTTGTCGATTATTCACTTTTTAGCCGGCTTTGGTGGCTTGGACATGACCTAGGACCTTAAGATTTTGCATGAGAGGAAGACTAGCAGCCGCGTTGCACGGGAGAATGTGAAAAGTGTTCATATGTAGTAAAAACCTGAGAAATCCGTCCGTTTTCGTCATTTGTTATCGAATCGATTTAAAGCCAGATCGTCACATCGGCCACTCTCCTCTCTGAAACGGTTACATTTATCGTCTGCAAAGCTATGTCGCGTGCTGCGGTATGCGGAGACACTAAAAGCACCATAGTAGAAAAGAGAAGAAGCTTCTAAGTTGAAGTAATAGCCAGTATGAAGTAGTACTATTTAAGTGTTAGTTGTCGATTAATCACTTTTTAACCTGCTTTTGTGGCTTGAACATGTCCTAGGAAATACGATTTTGCATGAAAGGAAGACTAGCAGCCGCGTTGCACGAGAGAATGTGAAAAGTGTTCATATGTAGTAAAAACCTGAGAAATCCGTCCGTTTTCGTCATTTGTTATCGAATCGATTTAAAGCCAGATCGTCACATTGGCCGCTCTTCTCTCCGAAACGGTTACATTTATCGTCTGCAAAGCTATGTCGCGTGCTGCGGTATGCGGAGACACTAAAAGCACCATAGTAGAACACAGAAGAAGCTTCTAAGTTGAAGTAATAGCCATTAAGAAGTAGTACTATTTAAGTTTTAGTTGTCGTTTAATCACTTTTTAGCCGGCTTTGGTGGCTTGGACATGAGGTGGAACCTTAAGATTTTGCATGAAACGAAGACTAGCAGCCGCGTTGCACGGGAGAATGTGAAAAGTGTTCATATGTAGTAAAAACCTGAGAAATCCGTCCGTTTTCGTCATTTGTTATCGAATCGATTTAAAGCCAGATCGTCACAATGGCCGCTCTTCTCTCTGAAACGGTTACATTTATCGTCTGCAAAGCTATGTCGCGTGTTGCGGTATACGGAAACACTAAAAGCACCACAGTAGAACTCAGAATAAGCTTCTAAGTTGAAGTAATAGCCAGTAAGACGTAGTACAATTCAAGTTTTAATTATAGATTATTCACATTTTAGCCGGCTTTGGTGGCTTGGATATGACCTAAGACCTTACGAATTTGCTTGAAAGGAGGAATAGCAGCCACGTTGCACGGGAGAATGTGAAAAGTGTTCATATGTAGTAAAAACCTGAGAATCCGTCCGTTTTTGTCATTTGTTATCGCATCGACTTAAATTCAGATCGACACATTGGCCGCTTTTCCCTCTGAGACGGTTACATTTATCGTCTGCAAAGCTATGTCGCGTGCTGCGGTATGCGGAGACACTAAAAGCACCATAGTAGAACACAGAAGAAGCTTCTAAGTTGAAGTAATAGCCAGTAAGAAGTAGTACAATTCAAGTTTTAGTTGTCGATTATTCACTTTTCAGCCGGCTTTGGTGGCTTGGACATGACCTAGGACCTTACTATTTTGCATGAAAGGAAGACTAGCAGCCGCGTTGCACGGGAGAATGTGAAAAGTGTTCATATGTAGTAAAAACCTGAGAAATCCGTCCGTTTCCGTCATTTGTTATCGAATCGATTTAAAGCCAGATCTTCACATTGGCCGCTCTTCTCTCTGAATCGGTTACATTTATCGTCTGCAAAGCTATGTAGCGTGCTGCGGTATGCGGAGACACTAAAAGCACCATATTAGAACACAGAAGAAGCTAATAAGTTGAAGTAATAGCCAGTAAAAAGTAGTACAATTCAAGATTTAGTTATCGATTAATCACTTTTTAGCTGTCTTTGGTGGGTTGGACATGACCTAGGACCTTAAGATTTTGCATGAAAGGAAGACTAGCAGCCGCGTTGCACGGGAGAATGTGAAAAGTGTTCATATGTAGTAAATACCTGAGAAATCCGTCCGTTTTCGTCATTTGTTATCGAATCGACTTAAAGCCAGATCGTCATATTGGCCGCTTTTCTCTCTGAGACTGTTACATTAATCGTCTGCAAAGCTATGTCGCGTGCTGCGGTATGCGGAAACACTAAAAGCACCATAGTAGAACAGAGAAGAAGCTTCTAAGTTGAAGTAATAGCCAGTAAGAAGTAGTACTATTTAAGTTTTAGTTGTCGTTTAATCACTTTTTAACCAGCTTTGGTGGCTTGGACATGTCCTAGGACCTTAAGATTTTGCATGAAAGGAAAACTAGCAGCCGCGTTGCCCGGGAGAATGTGAAAAGTGTTCATATGTAGTAAAAACCTGAGTAATCCGTCCGTTTTCGTCATTTGTTATCGAATCGATTAAAAGCCAGATCGTCACATTGGCCGCTCTTCTCTCCGAAACGGTTACATTTATCGCCTGCAAAGCTATGTCGCGTGCTGCGGTATGCGGAGACACTAAAAGCACCATAGTAGAACACAGAAGAAGCTTCTAAGTTGAAGTAATAGCCAGTAAGATGTAGTACAATTCAAGTTTTAGTTGTCGATTATTCACTTTGTAGCCGGCTTTGATGGCTTGGAAATGAGGTGGAACCTTAAGATTTTGCATGAAAGGAAGACTAGCAGCCGCGTTGCACGAGAGGGTGTGAAAAGTGTTCATATGTAGTAAAAACCTGAGAAATCCGTCCGTTTTCGTCATTTGTTATCGAATCGATTTAAAGCCAGATCGTCAAAATGGCCGCTCTTCTCTCTGAAACGGTTACATTTATCGTCTGCAAAGCTATGTCGCGTGCTGCGGTATACGGAAACACTAAAAGCACCACAGTAGAACTCAGAATAAGCTTCTAAGTTGAAGTAATAGCCAGTAAGAAGTAGTACAATTCAAGTTTTAATTATAGATTATTCACATTTTAGACGGCTTTGGTGGCATGGATATGACCTAGGACCTTATGAATTCGCATGTAAGGAGGACTAGCAGCCGCGTTGCACGGGAGAATGTGAAAAGTGTTCATATGTAGTAAAAACCTGAGAATCCGTCCGTTTTCATCATTTGTTATCGAATCGATTTAAAGCCAGATCGTCACATTGGCCGCTATTCTCTCTGAAACGGTTACATTTATCGTCTGCAAAGCCATGTCGCATGCTGCGGTATGCGGAGACACTAAAAGCACCATATTAGAACACAGAAGTAGCTTATAAGTTGAAGTAATAGCTAGTAAGAAGTAGTACAATTCAAGTTGTAGTTGTCGATTAATCACTTTTTAGCTGGCTTTGGTGGGTTGGACATGACCTAGGACCTTAAGACTTTGCATGAAAGGAAGAGTAGCGCCGCGTTGCACGGGAGAATGTGAAAAGTGTTCATATGTAGTAAAAACCTGAGAAATCCGTCCGTTTTCGTCATTTGTTATCGAATCGATTTAAAGCCAGATCGTCACATTGGCCGCTCTTCTCTCTGAAACGGTTACATTTATCGTCTGCAAAGCAATGTCGCGTGCTGCGGTATGCGGAAACACTAAAAGCACCATAGTAGAACAGAGAAGAAGCTTCTAAGTTGAAGTAATAGCCAGTAAGAAGCAGTAATATTTAAGATTTAGTTGTCGATTAATCACTTTTTAACTGGCTTTGGTGGCTTGGACATGTCCTAGGACCTTAAGATTTTGCATGAAAGGAAGACTAGCAGCCGCGTTGCACGGGAGAATGTGAAAAGTGTTCATATGTAGTAAAAACCTGAGAAATCCGTCCGTTTTCGTCATTTGTTATCGAATCGACTTAAATTCAGATCGACACATTGGCCGCTTTTCTCTCTGAGACTGTTACATTTATCGTCTGCAAAGCTATGTCGCGTGCTGCGGTATGCGGAGACACTAAAAGCACCATAGTAGAACACAGAAGAAGCTTCTAAGTTGAAGTAATAGCCAGTAAGATGTAGTACAATTCAAGTTTTAGTTGTCGATTATTCACTTTGTAGCCGGCTTTGATGGCTTGGAAATGAGGTGGAACCTTAAGATTTTGCATGAAAGGAAGACTAGTAGCCGCGTTGCACGAGAGGGTGTGAAAAGTGTTCATATGTAGTAAAAACCTGAGAAATCCGTCCGTTTTCGTCATTTGTTATCGAATCGATTTAAAGCCAGATCGTCAAAATGGCCGCTCTTCTCTCTGAAACGGTTACATTTATCGTCTGCAAAGCTATGTCGCGTGCTGCGGTATACGGAAACACTAAAAGCACCACAGTAGAACTCAGAATAAGCTTCTAAGTTGAAGTAATAGCCAGTAAGAAGTAGTACAATTCAAGTTTTAATTATAGATTATTCACATATTAGCCGGCTTTGGTGGCTTGGATATGACCTAGGACCTTATGAATTCGCATGAAAGGAGGACTAGCAGCCGCGTTGCACGGGAGAATGTGAAAAGTGTTCATATGTAGTAAAAACCTGAGAAATCCGTCCGTTTTCGTCATTTGTTATCGAATCGACTTACATTCAGATCGACACATTGGCCGCTTTTCTCTCTGAGACGGTTACATTTATCGTCTGCAAAGCTATGTCGCGTGCTGCGGTATGCGGAGACACTAAAAGCACCATATTAGAACACAGAAGAAGCTTCTAAGTTGAAGTAATAGCCAGTAAAAAGTAGTACTATTTAAGTTTTAGTTGTCGTTGAATCACTTTTTAACCGGCTTTGGTGGCTTGGACATGTCCTAGGACCTTAAGATTTTGCAAGAAATAAGACTAGCAGCCGCGTTGCACGGGAGAATGTGAAAAGTGTTCATATGTAGTAAAAACCTGAGAAATCCGTCCGTTTTCGTCATTTGTTATCGAATCGATTTAAAGCCAGATCGTCACAATGGCCGCTCTTCTCCCTGAAACGGTTACATTTATCGTCTGCAAAGCTATGTCGAATGCTGCGGTATACGGAAACACTAAAAGCACCACAGCAGAACTCAGAATAAGTTTCTAAGTTGAAGTAATAGCCAGTAAGAAGTAGTACAATTCAAGTTTTAATTATAGATTATTCACATTTTAGACGGCTTTGGTGGCTTGGATATGACCTAGGACCTTAAGGATTTGCATGAAAGGAGGACTAGCAGCCGCGTTGCACGGGAGAATGTGAAAAGTGTTCATATGTAGTAAAAACCTGAGAAATCCGTCCGTTTTCGTCATTTGTTATCGAATCGACTTACATTCAGATCGACACATTGGCCGCTTTTCTCTCTGAGACGGTTACATTTATCGTCTGCAAAGCTATGTCGCGTGCTGCGGTATGCGGAGACACTAAAAGCACCATAGAAGAACACAGAAGAAGCTTCTAAGTTGAAGTAATAGCCAGTAAGAAGTATAAAAATTCAAGTTTAAGTTGTCGATTATTCACTTTTTAGCCGGCTTTGGTGGCTTGGACATGACCTAGGACCTTAAGATTTTGCATGAGAGGAAGACTAGCAGCCGCGTTGCACGGGAGAATGTGAAAAGTGTTCATATGTAGTAAAAACCTGAGAAATCCGTCCGTTTTCGTCATTTGTTATCGAATCGATTTAAAGCCAGATCGTCACATCGGCCACTCTCCTCTCTGAAACGGTTACATTTATCGTCTGCAAAGCTATGTCGCGTGCTGCGGTATGCGGAGACACTAAAAGCACCATAGTAGAAAAGAGAAGAAGCTTCTAAGTTGAAGTAATAGCCAGTATGAAGTAGTACTATTTAAGTGTTAGTTGTCGATTAATCACTTTTTAACCTGCTTTTGTGGCTTGAACATGTCCTAGGAAATACGATTTTGCATGAAAGGAAGACTAGCAGCCGCGTTGCACGAGAGAATGTGAAAAGTGTTCATATGTAGTAAAAACCTGAGAAATCCGTCCGTTTTCGTCATTTGTTATCGAATCGATTTAAAGCCAGATCGTCACATTGGCCGCTCTTCTCTCCGAAACGGTTACATTTATCGTCTGCAAAGCTATGTCGCGTGCTGCG
This sequence comes from Schistocerca gregaria, assembly GCF_023897955.1. Classification (NCBI taxonomy): domain Eukaryota; kingdom Metazoa; phylum Arthropoda; class Insecta; order Orthoptera; family Acrididae; genus Schistocerca; species Schistocerca gregaria. Next base: position 1,257,835 of record NW_026061759.1, read on the forward strand.
GTATGCGGAGACACTAAAAGCACCATAGTAGAACACAGAAGAAGCTTCTAAGTTGAAGTAATAGCCATTAAGAAGTAGTACTATTTAAGTTTTAGTTGTCGTTTAATCACTTTTTAGCCGGCTTTGGTGGCTTGGACATGAGGTGGAACCTTAAGATTTTGCATGAAACGAAGACTAGCAGCCGCGTTGCACGGGAGAATGTGAAAAGTGTTCATATGTAGTAAAAACCTGAGAAATCCGTCCGTTTTCGTCATTTGTTATCGAATCGATTTAAAGCCAGATCGTCACAATGGCCGCTCTTCTCTCTGAAACGGTTACATTTATCGTCTGCAAAGCTATGTCGCGTGTTGCGGTATACGGAAACACTAAAAGCACCACAGTAGAACTCAGAATAAGCTTCTAAGTTGAAGTAATAGCCAGTAAGACGTAGTACAATTCAAGTTTTAATTATAGATTATTCACATTTTAGCCGGCTTTGGTGGCTTGGATATGACCTAAGACCTTACGAATTTGCTTGAAAGGAGGAATAGCAGCCACGTTGCACGGGAGAATGTGAAAAGTGTTCATATGTAGTAAAAACCTGAGAATCCGTCCGTTTTTGTCATTTGTTATCGCATCGACTTAAATTCAGATCGACACATTGGCCGCTTTTCCCTCTGAGACGGTTACATTTATCGTCTGCAAAGCTATGTCGCGTGCTGCGGTATGCGGAGACACTAAAAGCACCATAGTAGAACACAGAAGAAGCTTCTAAGTTGAAGTAATAGCCAGTAAGAAGTAGTACAATTCAAGTTTTAGTTGTCGATTATTCACTTTTCAGCCGGCTTTGGTGGCTTGGACATGACCTAGGACCTTACTATTTTGCATGAAAGGAAGACTAGCAGCCGCGTTGCACGGGAGAATGTGAAAAGTGTTCATATGTAGTAAAAACCTGAGAAATCCGTCCGTTTCCGTCATTTGTTATCGAATCGATTTAAAGCCAGATCTTCACATTGGCCGCTCTTCTCTCTGAATCGGTTACATTTATCGTCTGCAAAGCTATGTAGCGTGCTGCGGTATGCGGAGACACTAAAAGCACCATATTAGAACACAGAAGAAGCTAATAAGTTGAAGTAATAGCCAGTAAAAAGTAGTACAATTCAAGATTTAGTTATCGATTAATCACTTTTTAGCTGTCTTTGGTGGGTTGGACATGACCTAGGACCTTAAGATTTTGCATGAAAGGAAGACTAGCGCCGCGTTGCACGGGAGCATGTGAAAAGTGTTCATATGTAGTAAAAACCTGAGAAATCCGTTCGTTTTCGTCATTTGTTATCGAATCGATTTAAAGCCAGATCGTCACATTGGCCGCTCTTCTCTCTGAAACGGTTACATTTATCGTCTGCAAAGCTATGTCGCGTGCTGCGGTATGCGGAAACACTAAAAGCACCATAGTAGAACACAGAAGAAGCTTCTAAGTTGAAGTAATAGCCAGTAAGAAGTAGTACAATTCAAGTTTTAGTTGTCGATTATTCACTTTTTAGCCAGCTTTGGTGGCTTGGACATGACCTAGGACCTTACGATTTTGCATGAAAGGAGGACTAGTAGCCGCGTTGCACGGGAGAATGTGAAAAGTGTTCATATGTAGTAAAAACCAGAGAAATCCGTCGGTTTTCGTCATTTGTTATCGAATCGCCTTAAAGCCAGATCGTCATATTGGCCGATTTGTTCTCTCTGAGACGGTTACATTAATCGTCTGCAAAGCTATGTCGCGTGCTGCGGTATGCTGAGACACTAAATGCACCATAGTAGAACACAGAAGAAGCTTCTAAGTTGAAGTAATAGCCAGTAAGAAGTAGTACTATTTAAGTTTTAGTTGTCGATTAATCACTTTTTAACCGGCTTTGGTGGCTTGGACATGTCCTAGGACATTAAGATTTTGCATGAAAGGAGGACTAGCAGCCGCGTTGCACGGGAGAATGTGAAAAGTGTTCATATGTAGTAAATACCTGAGAAATCCGTCCGTTTTCGTCATTTGTTATCGAATCGACTTAAAGCCAGATCGTCATATTGGCCGCTTTTCACTCTGAGACTGTTACATTAATCGTCAGCAAAGCTATGTCGCGTGCTGCGGTATGCGGAAACACTAAAAGCACCATATTAGAACAGAGAAGCTTCTAAGTTGAAGTAATAGCCAGTAAGAAGTAGTACTATTTAAGTTTTAGTTGTCGTTTAATCACTTTTTAACCAGCTTTGGTGGCTTGGATATGACCTAGGACCTTATGAATTCGCATGAAAGGAGGACTAGCAGCCGCGTTGCACGGGAGAATGTGAAAAGTGTTCATATGTAGTAAAAACCTGAGAATCCGTCCGTTTTCATCATTTGTTATCGAATCGATTTAAAGCCAGATCGTCACATTGGCCGCTATTCTCTCTGAAACGGTTACATTTATCGTCTGCAAAGCTATGTCGCGTGCTGCGGTATGCGGAGACACTAAAAGCACCATATTAGAACACAGAAGAAGCTTATAAGTTGAAGTAATAGCCAGTAAGAAGTAGTACAATTCAAGTTGTAGTTGTCGATTAATCACTTTTTAGCTGGCTTTGGTGGGTTGGACATGACGTAGGACCTTAAGACTTTGCATGAAAGGAAGTGTAGCGCCGCGTTGCACGGGAGAATGTGAAAAGTGTTCATATGTAGTAAAAACCTGAGAAATCCGTCCGTTTTCGTCATTTGTTATCGAATCGATGTAAAGCCAGATCGTCACATTGGCCGCTCTTCTCTCTGAAACGGTTACATTTATCGTCTGCAAAGCAATGTCGCGTGCTGCGGTATGCGGAAACACTAAAAGCACCATAGTAGAACAGAGAAGAAGCTTCTAAGTTGAAGTAATAGCCAGTAAGAAGTAGTAATATTTAAGATTTAGTTGTCGATTAATCACTTTTTAACTGGCTTTGGTGGCTTGGACATGTCCTAGGACCTTAAGATTTTGCATGAAAGGAAGACTAGCAGCCGCGTTGCACGGGAGAATGTGAAAAGTGTTCATATGTAGTAAAAACCTGAGAAATCCGTCCGTTTTCGTCATTTGTTATCGAATCGACTTAAATTCAGATCGACACATTGGCCGCTTTTCTCTCTGAGACTGTTACATTTATCGTCTGCAAAGCTATGTCGCGTGCTGCGGTATGCGGAGACACTAAAAGCACCATATTAGAACACAGAAGAAGCTTCTAAGTTGAAGTAATAGCCAGTAAAAAGTAGTACTATTTAAGTTTTAGTTGTCGTTGAATCACTTTTTAACCGGCTTTGGTGGCTTGGACATGTCCTAGGACCTTAAGATTTTGCAAGAAATAAGACTAGCAGCCGCGTTGCACGGGAGAATGTGAAAAGTGTTCATATGTAGTAAAAACCTGAGAAATCCGTCCGTTTTCGTCATTTGTTATCGAATCGATTTAAAGCCAGATCGTCACAATGGCCGCTCTTCTCTCTGAAACGGTTACATTAATCGTCTGCAAAGCTATGTCGAATGCTGCGGTATACGGAAACACTAAAAGCACCACAGCAGAACTCAGAATAAGTTTCTAAGTTGAAGTAATAGCCAGTAAGAAGTAGTACAATTCAAGTTTTAATTATAGATTATTCACATTTTAGACGGCTTTGGTGGCTTGGATATGACCTATACCCTTAAGGATTTGCATGAAAGGAGGACTAGCAGCCGCGTTGCACGGGAGAATGTGAAAAGTGTTCATATGTAGTAAAAACCTGAGAAATCCGTCCGTTTTCGTCATTTGTAATCGAATCGACTTACATTCAGATCGACACATTGGCCGCTTTTCTCTCTGAGACGGTTACATTTATCGTCTGCAAAGCTATGTCGCGTGCTGCGGTATGCGGAGACACTAAAAGCACCATAGTAGAACACAGAAGAAGCTTCTAAGTTGAAGTAATAGCCAGTAAGAAGTATAAAAATTCAAGTTTAAGTTGTCGATTATTCACTTTTTAGCCGGCTTTGGTGGCTTGGACATGACCTAGGACCTTAAGATTTTGCATGAAAGGAGGACTAGTAGCCGCGTTGCACGGGAGAATGTGAAAAGTGTTCATATGTAGTAAAAACCTGAGAAATCCGTCCGTTTTCGTCATTTGTTATCGAATCGACTTAAAGCCCGATCGTCATATTGGCCGCTTTTCTCTCTGAGACGGTTACATTAATCGTGTGCAAAGCTATGTCGCGTGCTGCGGTATGCGGAGACACTAAAAGCACCATAGTAGAACACAGAAGAAGCACTAAGTTGAAGTAATAGCCAGTAAGCAGTAGTACAATTCAAGTTTTAGTTATCGATTATTCACTTTTTAGCCGGCTTTGGTGGCTTGGACATGAGGTGGAACCTTAAGATTTTGCATGAAAGGAAGACTAGCAGCCGCGTTGCACGGGAGAATGTGAAAAGTGTTCATATGTAGTAAAAACCTGAGGAATCCGTCCGTTTTCGTCATTTGTTATCGAATCGACTTAAATTCAGATCGACACATTGGCAGCTTTTCTCTCTGAGACGGTTACATTTATCGTCTGCAAAGCTATGTCGCGTGCTGCGGTATGCGGAGACACTAAAAGCACCATAGTAGAACACAGAAGAAGCTTCTAAGTCTAAGTAATAGCCAGTAAGAAGTAGTACAATTCAAGTTTTAGTTATCGATTATTCACTTTTTAGCCAGCTTTGGTGGCTTGGACATGTCCTAGGACCTTAAGATTTTGAAAGATAGGAAGACTAGCAGCCGCGTTGCACGGGAGAATGTGAAAAGTGTTCATATGTAGTAAAAACCTGAGAAATCCGTCCGTTTTCGTCATTTGTTATCGAATCGATTTAAAGCCAGATCGTCACAATGGCCGCTCTTCTCTCTGAAACGGTTACATTTATCGTCTGCAAAGCTATGTCGAATGCTGCGGTATACGGAAACACTAAAAGCACCACAGTAGAACTCAGAATAAGTTTCTAAGTTGAAGTAATAGCCAGTAAGAAGTAGTACAATTCAAGTTTTAATTATAGATTATTCACATTTTAGACGGCTTTGGTGGCTTGGATAAGACCTAGGACCATAAGGATTTGCATGAAAGGAGGACTAGCAGCCGCGTTGCACGGGAGAATGTGAAAAGTGTTCATATGTAGTAAAAACCTGAGAAATCCGTCCGTTTTCGTCATTCGTTATCGAATCGACTTAAATTCAGATCGACACATTGGCCGCTTTTCTCTCTGAGACGGTTACATTTATCGTCTGCAAAGCTATGTCGCGTGCTGCGGTATGCGGAGACACTAAAAGCACCATAGTAGAACACAGAAGAAGCTTCTAAGTTGAAGTAATAGCCAGTAAGAAGTAGAAAAATTCAAGTTTAAGTTGTCGATTATTCACTTTTTAGCCGGCTTTGGTGGCTTGGACATGACCTAGGACCTTAAGATTTTGCATGAGAGGAAGACTAGCAGCCGTGTTGCACGGGAGAATGTGAAAAGTGTTCATATGTAGTAAAAACCTGAGAAATCCGTCCGTTTTCGTCATTTGTTATCGAATCGATTTAAAGCCAGATCGTCACATTGGCCGCTCTTCTCTCTGAAACGGTTACATTTATCGTCTGCAAAGCTATGTCGCGTGCTGCGGTATGCGGAAACACTAAAAGCACCATAGTAGAACACAGAAGAAGCTTATAAGTTGAAGTATGAGCCAGTAAGAAGTAGTACAATTCAAGTTTTAGTTGTCGATTATTCACTTTTTAGCCGGCTTTGGTGGCTTGGACATGACCCAGGACCTTAAGATTTTGCATGAAAGGAGGACTAGCAGCCGCGTTGCACGGGAGAATGTGAAAAGTGTTCATATGTAGTAAAAACCTGAGAAATCCGTCCGTTTTCGTCATTTGTTATCGAATCGATTTAAAGCCAGATCGTCACAATGGCCGCTCTTCTCTCTGAAACGGTTACATTTATCGTCTGCAAAGCTATGTCGAATGCTGCGGTATACGGAAACACTAAAAGCACCACAGTAGAACTCAGAATAAGTTTCTAAGTTGAAGTAATAGCCAGTAAGAAGTAGTACAATTCAAGTTTTAATTATAGATTATTCACATTTTAGACGGCTTTGGTGGCTTGGATATGACCTAGGACCATAAGGATTTGCATGAAAGGAGGACTAGCAGCCGCGTTGCACGGGAGAATGTGAAAAGTGTTCATATGTAGTAAAAACCTGAGAAATCCGTCCGTTTTCGTCATTTGTTATCGAATCGACTTAAATTCAGATCGACACATTGGCCGCTTTTCTCTCTGAGACTGTTACATTTATCGTCTGCAAAGCAATGTCGCGTGCTGCGGTATGCGGAGACACTAAAAGCACCATATTAGAACACAGAAGAAGCTTCTAAGTTGAAGTAATAGCCAGTAAAAAGTAGTACTATTTAAGTTTTAGTTGTCGTTGAATCACTTTTTAACCGGCTTTGGTGGCTTGGACATGTCCTAGGACCTTAAGATTTTGCAAGAAAGGAAGACTAGCAGCCGCGTTGCACGGGAGAATGTGAAAAGTGTTCATATGTAGTAAAAACCTGAGAAATCCGTCCGTTTTCGTCATTTGTTATCGAATCGATTTAAAGCCAGATCGTCACAATGGCCGCTCTTCTCTCTGAAACGGTTACATTTATCGTCTGCAAAGCTATGTCGAATGCTGCGGTATACGGAAACACTAAAAGCACCACAGCAGAACTCAGAAGAAGTTTCTAAGGTGAAGTAATAGCCAGTAAGAAGTAGTACAATTCAAGTTTTAATTATAGATTATTCACATTTTAGACGGCTTTGGTGGCTTGGATATGACCTAGGACCTTAAGGATTTGCATGAAAGGAGGACTAGCAGCCGCGTAGCACGGGAGAATGTGAAAAGTGTTCATATGTAGTAAAAACCTGAGAAATCCGTCCGTTTCCGTCATTTGTTATCGAATCGACTTAAAGCCCGATCGTCATATTGGCCGCTTTTCTCTCTGAGACGGTTACATTAATCGTGTGCAAAGCTATGTCGCGTGCTGCGGTATGCGGAGACACTAAAAGCACCATAGTAGAACACAGAAGAAGCTTCTAAGTCTAAGTAATAGCCAGTAAGAAGTAGTACAATTCAAGTTTTAGTTATCGATTATTCACTTTTTAGCCGGCTTTGGTGGCTTGGACATGAGATGGAACCTTAAGATTTTGTACGAAAGGAGGACTAACAACCGCGTTGCACGGGAGAATGTGAAAAGTGTTCATATGTAGTAAAAACCTAAGAAATCCATGGGTTTTCGTCATTTGTTATCGTATCGAATTAAAGCCAGATCGTCACATTGGCCGCTTTTCTCTCTGAGACTGTTACATTTATCGTCTGCAAAGCTATGTCGCGTGCTGCGGTATGCGGAGACACTAAAAGCACCATATTAGAACACAGAAGAAGCTTCTAAGTTGAAGTAATAGCCAGTAAAAAGTAGTACTATTTAAGTTTTAGTTGTCGCTGAATCACTTTTTAACCGGCTTTGGTGGATTGGACATGTCCTAGGACCTTAAGATTTTGCAAGAAAGGAAGACTAGCAGCCGCGTTGCACGGGAGAATGTGAAAAGTGTTCGTATGTAGTAAAAACCTGAGAAATCCGTCCGTTTTCGTCATTTGTTATCGAATCGATTTAAAGCCAGATCGTCACAATGGCCGCTCTTCTCTCTGAAACGGTTACATTTATAGTCTGCAAAGCTATGTCGAATGCTGCGGTATACGGAAACACTAAAAGCACCACAGTAGAACTCAGAATAAGTTTCTAAGTTGAAGTAATAGCCAGTAAGAAGTAGTACAATTCAAGTTTTAATATAGATTATTCACATTTTAGACGGCTTTGGTGGCTTGGATAAGACCTAGGACCTTAAGGATTTGCATGAAAGGGGGACTAGCAGCCGCGTTGCACGGGAGAATGTGAAAAGTGTTCATATGTAGTAAAAACCTGAGAAATCCGTCCGTTTTCGTCATTTGTTATCGAATCGACTTAAATTCAGATCGACACATTGGCCGCTTTTCTCTCTGAGACGGTTACATTTATCGTCTGCAAAGCTATGTCGCGTGCTGCGGTATGCGGAGACACTAAAAGCACCATAGTAGAACACAGAAGAAGCTTATAAGTTGAAGTAATAGCCAGTAAGAAGTAGAAAAATTCAAGTTTAAGTTGTTGATTATTCACTTTTTAGCCGGCTTTGGTGGCTTGGACATGACCTAGGACCTTAAGATTTTGCATGAGAGGAAGACTAGCAGCCGCGTTGCACTGGAGAATGTGAAAAGTGTTCATATGTAGTAAAAACCTGAGAAATCCGTCCGTTTTCGTCATTTGTTATCGAATCGATTTAAAGCCAGATCGTCACATTGGCCGCTCTTCTCTCTGAAACGGTTACATTTATCGTCTGCAAAGCTATGTCGCGTGCTGCGGTATGCGGAGACACTAAAAGCACCATATTAGAACACAGAAGAAGCTTATAAGTTGAAGTAATAGCAAGTAAGAAGTAGTACAATTCAAGTTATAGTTGTCGATTAATCACTTTTTAGCTGGCTTTGGTGGGTTGGACATGACCTAGGACCTTAACATTTTGCATGAAAGGAAGACTAGCGCCGCGTTGCACGGGAGAATGTGAAAAGTGTTCATATGTAGTAAAAACCTGAGAAATCTGTCCGTTTTCGTCATTTGTTATCGAATAGATTTAAAGCCAGATCGTCACATTGGCCGCTCTTCTCTCTGAAACGGTTACATTTATGGTCTGCAAAGCTATGTCGCGTGCTGCGTTATGCGGAAACACGAAAAGCACCATAGTAGATCACAGAAGAAGCTTCTAAGTTGAAGTAATAGCCAGTAAGAAGTAGTACAATTCAAGTTTTAGTTGTCGATTATTCACTTTTTAGCCGGCTTTGGTGGCTTGGACATGACCTAGGACCTTACGATTTTGCATGAAAGGAGGACTAGTAGCCGCGTTGCACGGGAGAATGTGAAAAGTGTTCATATGTAGTAAAAACCTGAGAAATCCGTCCGTTTTCGTCATTTGTTATCGAATCGATTAAAGCCCGATCGTCATATTGGCCGCATTTCTCTCTGAGACGGTTACATTAATCGTGTGCAAAGCTATGTCGCGTGCTGCGGTATGCGGAGACACTAAAAGCACCATAGTAGAACACAGAAGAAGCTTCTAAGTCTAAGTAATCGCCAGTAAGAAGTAGTACAATTCAAGTTTTAGTTATCGATTATTCACGTTTTAGCCAGCTTTGGTGGCTTGGACATGAGGTGGAACCTTAAGATTTTGCATGAAAGGAAGACTAGCAGCCGCGTTGCACAGGAGAATGTGAAAAGTGTTCATATGTAGTAAAAACCTGAGAAATCCGTCCGTTTTCGTCATTTGTTATCGAATCGATTTAAAGCCAGATCGTCACGTTGGCCGCTCTTCTCTCTGAAACGGTTACATTAATCGTCTGCAAAGCTATGTCGCATGCTGCGGTATGCGGAGACACTAAAAGCACCATATTAGAACACAGAAGAAGCTTCTAAGTAGAAGTAATAGCCAGTACGTAGTAGTACTATTTAAGTTTTAGTTGTCGATTAATCACATTTTAACCGGCTTTGTTGGCTTGGACATGACCTAGGACATTAAGATTTTGCATAACAGGAAGACAAGCAGCCGCGTAGCACGGGAGAATGTGAAAAGTGATCATATGTAGTAAAAACCTGAGAAATCCGTCCGTTTTCGTCATTTGTTATCGAATCGATTTAAAGCCAGATCGTCACAGAGGCCGCTCTTCTCTCCGAAACGTTTACATTTATCGTCTGCAAAGCTATGTCGCGTGCTGCGGTATGCGGAAACACTAAAAGCACCATAGTAGAACAGAGAAGAAGCTTCTAAGTTGAAGTAATAGCCAGTAAAAAGTAGTACTATTTAAGTTTTAGTTGTCGTTGAATCACTTTTTAACCGGCTTTGGTGGCTTGGACATGTCTTAGGACCTTAAGATTTTGCAAGAAAGGAAGACTAGCAGCCGCGTTGCACGGGAGAATGTGAAAAGTGTTCATATGTAGTAAAAACCTGAGAAATCCGTCCGTTTTCGTCATTTGTTATCGAATCGATTTAAAGCCAGATCGCCACATTGGCCGCTCTTCTCTCTGAAACGGTTACATTTATGGTCTGCAAAGCTATGTCGCGTGCTGCGTTATGCGGAAACACTAAAAGCACCATAGTAGAACACAGAAGAAGCTTCTAAGTTGAAGTAATAGCCAGTAAGAAGTAGTACAATTCTAGTTTTAATTATAGATTATTCACATTTTAGACGGCTTTGGTGGCTTGGATATGACCTAGGACCTTAAGGATTTGCATGAAAGGAGGACTAGCAGCCGCGTTGCACGGGAGAATGTGAAAAGTGTTCATATGTAGTAAAAACCTGAGAAATCCGTCCGTTTTCGTCATTTGTTATCGAATCGACTTAAATTCAGATCGACACATTGGCTGCTTTTCTCTCTGAGACGGTTACATTTATCGTCTGCAAAGCTATGTCGCGTGCTGCGGTATGCGGAGACACTAAAAGCACCTTATTAGAACACAGAAGAAGCTTATAAGTTGAAGCAATAGCAAGTAAGAAGTAGTACAATTCAAGTTAAAGTTGTCGATTAATCACTTTTTAGCTGGCTTTGGTGGGTTGGACATGACCTAGGACCTTAAGATTTTGCATGAAAGGAAGACTAGCAGCCGCGTTGCACGGAGAATGTGAAAAGTGTTCATATGTAGTAACAACCTGAGAAATCCGTCCGTTTTCGTCATTTGTTATCGAATCGTCTTAAAGCCCGATCGTCATATTGGCCGCTTTTCTCTCTGAGACGGTTACATTAATCGTCTGCAAAGCTATGTCGCGTGCTGCGGTATGCGGAGACACTAAAAGGACCATAGTAGAACACAGAAGAAGCACTAAGTTGAAGTAATAGCCAGTAAGAAGTAGTACAATTCAAGTTTTAGTTATCGATTATTCACTTTTTAGCCGGCTTTGGTGGATTGGACATGAGGTGGAACCTTAAGATTTTACATGAAAGGAGGACTAGCAGCCGCGTTGCACGGGAGAATGTGAAAAGTGTTCATATGTAGTAAAAACCTGAGAAATCCGTCCGTTTTCGTCATTTGTTATCGAATCGATTTAAAGCCAGATCGTCACAATGGCTGCTCTTCTCTCTGAAACGGTTACATTTATCGTCTGCAAAGCTATGTCGCGTGCTGCGGTATACGGAAACACTAAAAGCACCACAGTAGAACTCAGAATAAGTTTCTAAGTTGAAGTAATAGCCAGTAAGAAGTAGTACAATTCAAGTTTTAATTATAGATTATTCACATTTTAGCCTACTTTGGTGGCTTGGATATGACCTAGGACCTTAAGGATTTGCATGAAAGGAGGACTAGCAGCCGCGTTGCACGGGAGAATGTGAAAAGTGTTCATATGTAGTAAAAACCTGAGAAATCAGTCCGTTTTCGTCATTTGTTATCGTATCGACTTAAAGCCAGATCGTCACATTGGCCGCTTTTCTCTCTGAGACGGTTACATTTATCGTCTGCAAAGCTATGTCGCGTGCTGCGGTATGCGGAGACACTAAAAGCACCATAGTAGAACACAGAAGAAGCTTATAAGTTGAAGTAATAGCCAGTAAGAAGTAGAAAAATTCAAGTTTAAGTTGTTGATTATTCACTTTTTAGCCGGCTTTGGTGGCTTGGACATGACCTAGGACCTTAAGATTTTGCATGAGAGGAAGACTAGCAGCCGCGTTGCACTGGAGAATGTGAAAAGTGTTCATATGTAGTAAAAACCTGAGAAATCCGTCCGTTTTCGTCATTTGTTATCGAATCGATTTAAAGCCAGATCGTCACATTGGCCGCTCTTCTCTCTGAAACGGTTACATTTATCGTCTGCAAAGCTATGTCGCGTGCTGCGGTATGCGGAGACACTAAAAGCACCATATTAGAACACAGAAGAAGCTTATAAGTTGAAGTAATAGCAAGTAAGAAGTAGTACAATTCAAGTTATAGTTGTCGATTAATCACTTTTTAGCTGGCTTTGGTGGGTTGGACATGACCTAGGACCTTAACATTTTGCATGAAAGGAAGACTAGCGCCGCGTTGCACGGGAGAATGTGAAAAGTGTTCATATGTAGTAAAAACCTGAGAAATCTGTCCGTTTTCGTCATTTGTTATCGAATAGATTTAAAGCCAGATCGTCACATTGGCCGCTCTTCTCTCTGAAACGGTTACATTTATGGTCTGCAAAGCTATGTCGCGTGCTGCGTTATGCGGAAACACTAAAAGCACCATAGTAGATCACAGAAGAAGCTTCTAAGTTGAAGTAATAGCCAGTAAGAAGTAGTACAATTCAAGTTTTAGTTGTCGATTATTCACTTTTTAGCCGGCTTTGGTGGCTTGGACATGACCTAGGACCTTACGATTTTGCATGAAATGAGGACTAGTAGCCGCGTTGCACGGGAGAATGTGAAAAGTGTTCATATGTAGTAAAAACCTGAGAAATCCGTCCGTTTTCGTCATTTGTTATCGAATCGATTAAAGCCCGATCGTCATATTGGCCGCATTTCTCTCTGAGACGGTTACATTAATCGTGTGCAAAGCTATGTCGCGTGCTGCGGTATGCGGAGACACTAAAAGCACCATAGTAGAACACAGAAGAAGCTTCTAAGTCTAAGTAATCGCCAGTAAGAAGTAGTACAATTCAAGTTTTAGTTATCGATTATTCACGTTTTAGCCAGCTTTGGTGGCTTGGACATGAGGTGGAACCTTAAGATTTTGCATGAAAGGAAGACTAGCAGCCGCGTTGCACAGGAGAATGTGAAAAGTGTTCATATGTAGTAAAAACCTGAGAAATCCGTCAGTTTTCGTCATTTGTTATCGAATCGATTTAAAGCCAGATCGTCACGTTGGCCGCTCTTCTCTCTGAAACGGTTACATTAATCGTCTGCAAAGCTATGTCGCATGCTGCGGTATGCGGAGACACTAAAAGCACCATATTAGAACACAGAAGAAGCTTCTAAGTAGAAGTAATAGCCAGTACGTAGTAGTACTATTTAAGTTTTAGTTGTCGATTAATCACATTTTAACCGGCTTTGTTGGCTTGGACATGACCTAGGACATTAAGATTTTGCATGACAGGAAGACTAGCAGCCGCGTAGCACGGGAGAATGTGAAAAGTGATCATATGTAGTAGAAACCTGAGAAATCCGTCCGTTTTCGTCATTTGTTATCGAATCGATTTAAAGCCAGATCGCCACAGAGGCCGCTCTTCTCTCCGAAACGTTTACATTTATCGTCTGCAAAGCTATGTCGCGTGCTGCGGTATGCGGAAACACTAAAAGCACCATAGTAGAACAGAGAAGAAGCTTCTAAGTTGAAGTAATAGCCAGTAAAAAGTAGTACTATTTAAGTTTTAGTTGTCGTTGAATCACTTTTTAACCGGCTTTGGTGGCTTGGACATGTCCTAGGACCTCATACTTTTGCAGGAAAGGAAGACTAGCAGCCGCGTTGCACGGGAGAATGTGAAAAGTGTTCATATGTAGTAAAAACCTGAGAAATCCGTCCGTTTTCGTCATTTGTTATCGAATCGACTTAAATTCAGATCGACACATTGGCTGCTTTTCTCTCTGAGACGGTTACATTTATCGTCTGCAAAGCTATGTCGCGTGCTGCGGTATGCGGAGACACTAAAAGCACCTTATTAGAACACAGAAGAAGCTTATAAGTTGAAGCAATAGCAAGTAAGAAGTAGTACAATTCAAGTTATAGTTGTCGATTAATCACTTTTTAGCTGGCTTTGGTGGGTTGGACATGACCTAGGACCTTAAGATTTTGCATGAAAGGAAGACTAGCAGCCGCGTTGCACGGAGAATGTGAAAAGTGTTCATATGTAGTAACAACCTGAGAAATCCGTCCGTTTTCGTCATTTGTTATCGAATCGTCTTAAAGCCCGATCGTCATATTGGCCGCTTTTCTCTCTGAGACGGTTACATTAATCGTCTGCAAAGCTATGTCGCGTGCTGCGGTATGCGGAGACACTAAAAGGACCATAGTAGAACACAGAAGAAGCACTAAGTTGAAGTAATAGCCAGTAAGAAGTAGTACAATTCAAGTTTTAGTTATCGATTATTCACTTTTTAGCCGGCTTTGGTGGATTGGACATGAGGTGGAACCTTAAGATTTTACATGAAAGGAGGACTAGCAGCCGCGTTGCACGGGAGAATGTGAAAAGTGTTCATATGTAGTAAAAACCTGAGAAATCCGTCCGTTTTCGTCATTTGTTATCGAATCGATTTAAAGCCAGATCGTCACAATGGCTGCTCTTCTCTCTGAAACGGTTACATTTATCGTCTGCAAAGCTATGTCGCGTGCTGCGGTATACGGAAACACTAAAAACACCACAGTAGAACTCAGAATAAGTTTCTAAGTTGAAGTAATAGCCAGTAAGAAGTAGTACAATTCAAGTTTTAATTATAGATTATTCACATTTTAGCCTACTTTGGTGGCTTGGATATGACCTAGGACCTTAAGGATTTGCCTGAAAGGAGGACTAGCAGCCGCGTTGCACGGGAGAATGTGAAAAGTGTTCATATGTAGTAAAAACCTGAGAAATCAGTCCGTTTTCGTCATTTGTTATCGTATCGACTTAAAGCCAGATCGTCACATTGGCCGCTTTTCTCTCTGAGACGGTTACATTTATCGTCTGCAAAGCTATGTCGCGTGCTGCGGTATGCGGAGACACTAAAAGCACCATATTAGAACACAGAAGAAGCTTCTATGTTGAAGTAATAGCCAGTAAGAAGTAGTACAATTCAAGTTTTAGTTGTCGATTATTCACTTTTTAGCCGGCTTTGGTGGCTTGGACATGACCTAGGACCTTACGATTTTGCATGAATGGAGGACTACCTGCCGCGTTGCATGGGAGAATGTGAAAAGTGTTCATATGTAGTAAAAACCTGAGAAATCTGTCCATTTTCGTCATTTGTTATCGAATCGACTTAAAGCCAGATTGTCACATTGGCAGCTTTTCTCTCTGAGACGGTTACATTTTTCGTCTGCAAAGCTATGTCGCGTACTGCGGTATGCGGAGACACTTAAAGCATCATAGTAGAACACAGAAGGAGCTTTTAAGTCGAAGTAATAGCCAGTAAGAAGTAGTAAAATTCAAGTTTTAGTTGTCGATTATTCACTTTTTAGCCGGCTTTGGTGGCTTGGACATGACCTAGGACCTTAAGATTTTGCATGAAAGGAGGACTAGCAGCCGCGTTGCACGGGAGAATGTGAAGAGGGTTCATATGTAGTAAAGACCTGAGAAATCCGTCCGTTTTCGTCATTTGTTATCGAATCGATTTAAAGCCAGATCGTCACAGTGGGCGCTTTTCTCTCCGAAACGGTTGCACTTATCGTCTGCAAAGCTATGTCGCGTGCTGCGGTATGCGGAAACACTAAAAGCACCATAGTAGAACAGAGAAGAAGCTTCTAAGTTGAAGTAATAGCCAAAAAAAGTAGTACTATTTAAGTTTTAGTTGTCGTTTAATCACTTTTTAACCGGCTTTGGTGGCTTGGACATGTCCTAGGACCTCATACTTTTGCAGGAAAGGAAGACTAGCAGCCGCGTTGCACGGGAGAATGTGAAAAGTGTTCATATGTAGTAAAAACCTGAGAAATCCGTCCGTTTTCGTCATTTGTTATCGAATCGATTTAAAGCCAGATCGTCACATTGGCCGCTCTTCTCTCTGAAACGGTTACATTTATCGTCTGCAAAGCTATGTCGCGTGCTGCGGTATGCGGAGACACTAAAAGCACCATATTAGAACACAGAAGAAGCTTATAAGTTGAAGTAATAGCAAGTAAGAAGTAGTACAATTCAAGTTGTAGTTGTCGATTAATCACTTTCTAGCTGGCTTTGGTGGGTTGGACATGACCTAGGACCTTAAAATTTTGCATGAAAGGAAGACTAGCGCCGCGTTGCACGGGACAATGTGAAAAGTGTTCATATGTAGTAAAAACCTGAGAAATCCGTCCGTTTTCGTCATTTGTTATCGAATCGATTTAAAGCCAGAACGTCACATTGGCCGCTCTTAACTCTGAACGGTTACATTTATCGTCTGCAAAGATATGTCGCGTGCTGCGGTATGCGGAAACACTAAAAGCACCATATTAGAACACATAAGAAGCTTATAAGTTGAAGTAATAGCTAGTAAAAAGTAGTACAATTGAAGTTTAGTTGTCGATTAATCACTTTTTAGCCGGCTTTGGTGGCTTGGACATGACCTAGGACCTTAAGATTTTGCATGAATGGAGGACTAGCTGCCGCGTTGCATGGGAGAATGTGAAAAGTGTTCATATGTAGTAAAAACCTGAGAAATCTGTCCATTTTCGTCATTTGTTATCGAATCGACTTAAAGCCAGATCGTCACATTGGCCGCTTTTCTCTCTGAGACGGTTACATTTTTCGTCTGCAAAGCTATGTCGCGTGCTGCGGTATGCGGAAACACTAAAAGCTTCATAGTAGAACACAGAAGGAGCTTTTAAGTTGAAGTAATAGCCAGTAAGAAGTAGTACAATTCAAGTTTTAGTTGTCGATTATTCACTTTTTAGCCGGCTTTGGTGGCTTGGACATGACCTAGGACCTTAAGATTTTGCATGAAAGGAGGACTAGCAGCCGCGTTGCACGGGAGAATGTGAAAAGTGTTCATATGTAGTAAAAACCTGAGAAATCCGTCCGTTTTCGTCATTTGTTATCGAATCGATTTAAAGCCAGATCGTCACATTGGCCGCTCTTCTCTCTGAAACGGTTACAATTGTCGTCTGCAAAGCTATGTCGCGTGCTGCGGTATGAGGAAACACTAAAAAGACCATAGTAGAACACAGATGAAGCTTCTAAGTTGAAGTAATAGCCAGTAAGAAGTAGTACAATTCAAGTTTTAGTTGTCGATTATTCACTTCTTAGCCGGCTTTGGTGGCTTGGACATGACCTAGGACCTTTAGATTTTGCATGAAAGGAGGACTAGCAGCCGCGTTGCACGGTAGAATGTGAAAAGTGTTCATATGTAGTAAAAACCTGAGAAATCCGTCCGTTTTCGTCATTTGTTATCGAATCGACTTAAAGCCAGATCGTCATATTGGCGCTTTTCTCTCTGAGACGGTTACATTAATCGTCTGCAAAGCTATGTCGCGTGCTGCGGTATGCGGAGACACTAAAAGCACCATAGTAGAACACAGAAGAAGCTTCTAAGTTGAAGTAATAGCCATTAAGAAGTAGTACAATTCAAGTTTTAGTTATCGATTATTCACTTTTTAGCCGGCTTTGGTGGCTTGGACATGAGGTGGAACCTTAAGATTTTACATGAAAGGAGGACTAGCAGCCGCGTTGCACGGGAGAATGTGAAAAGTGTTCATATGTAGTAAAAACCTGAGAAATCCGTGGGTTTTCGTCATTTGTTATCGTATCGACTTAAAGCCAGATCGTCACATTGGCCGCTTTTCTCTCTGAGACGATTTATCGTCTGCAAAGCTATGTCGCGTGCTGCGGTATACGGAGACACTAAAAGCACCATATTAGAACACAGAAGAAGCTTCTAAGTTGAAGTAATAGCCAGTAAGAAGTAGTACTAATTAAGTTTTAGTTGTCGATTAATCACTTTTTAACCGGCTTTGCTGGCTTGGACATGTCCTAGGACATTAGGATTTTGCATGAAAGGAAGTCTAGCAGCCGCGTTGCACGGGAGAATGTGAAAAGTGTTCATATGTAGTAAAAACCTGAGAAATCCGTCCGTTTTCGTCATTTGTTGTGGAATCGACTTAAAGCCAGATCGTCACATTGGCCGCTCTTCTCTCTGAAACGGTTACATTTATCGTCTGCAAAGCTATGTCGCGTGCTGCGGTATGCGGAGACACTAAAAGCACCATAGTAGAACAGAGAAGAAGCTTCTAAGTTGAAGTAATAGCCAGTAAGAAGTAGTACAATTCAAGTTTTAGTTATCGATTATTCACTTTTTAGCCGGCTTTGGTGGCTTGGACATGAGGTGGAACCTTAAGATTTTACATGAAAGGAGGACTAGCAGCCGCGTTGCACGGGAGAATGTGAAAAGTATTCATATGTAGTAAAAACCTGAGAAATCCGTGGGTTTTCGTCATTTGTTATCGTATCGACATAAAGCCAGATCGTCACATTGGCCGGTTTTCTCTCTGAGACGATTTATCGTCTGCAAAGCTATGTCGCGTGCTGCGGTATGCGGAGACACTAAAAGCACCATATTAGAACACAGAAGAAGCTTCTAAGTTGAAGTAATAGCCAGTAAGAGGTAGTACTATTTAAGTTTTAGTTGTCGATTATCAACTTTTTAGCCGGCTTTGGTGGCTTGGACATGACCTAGGACCTTAAGATTTTGCATGAAAGGAAGACTAGCAGCCGCGTTGCACGGGAGAATGTGAAAAGTGTTCATATGTAGTAAAAACCTGAGAAATCCATCCGTTTTCGTCATTTGTTATCGAATCGATTTAAAGCAAGATCGTCACATTGGCCGCTCTTCTCTCTGAAACGGTTGTACTTATCGTCTGCAAAGCTATGTCGCGTGCTGCGGTATGTGGTGACCCTAAAAGCACCATAGTAGAACACGGATGAAGTTTCTAAGTTGATGTAATAGCCAGTAAGAAGTAATACAATTCAAGTTTTGGGTATCGATTATTGACTTTTTACCCTTCTTTTGTGCCTTGGACATGAGTTAGGATATTAAGATTTTGCATGAAAGGAGGACTAGCAGCCGCGTGTGCACGGGAGAATGTGAAAAGTGTTCATATGTAGTAAAAACCTGAGAAATCCGTCCGTTTTCGTCATTTGTTATCGAATCGACTTAAAGCCAGATCGTCACATTTGCCGCTATTCTCTCTGGAACGGTTGTACTTATCGTCTGCAAAGCTATGTCGCGTGCTGCGGTATGCGGAGACACTAAAAGCACCATAGTAAAACACAGATGAAGCTTCCAAGTTGATGTAATAGTCAGTATGAAGTAGTACAATTCAAGTTTTTGTTATCGATTATTGACTTTTTCTCTTCTTTGGTGCCATGGACATGAGCTAGGACCTTAAGATTCTGCATGAAAGGAGGATTAGTAGCCGAGTTGCACAGGAGAATGTGAAAAGTGTTCATAGGTAGTAAAAACCTGAGAATCCGTCCGTTTTCGTCATTTGTTATCGAATCGACTTAAAGCCAGATCGCCACATTGGCCGCTCTTCTCTCTGAAACGGTTGTACTTATCGTCTGCAAAGCTATGTCGCGTGCTGCGGTATGTGGAGACCCTAAAAGCACCATAGTAGAACACGGATGAAGTTTCTAAGTTGACGTAATAGCCAGTAAGATGTAGTACAATTCAAGTTTTAGGTATCGATTATTGACTTTTTACCCTTCTTTGGTGCCTTGGACATGAGTTAGGATATTAAGATTTTGCATGAAAGGAGGACTAGCAGCCACGTGTGCATGGGAGAATGTAAAAAGTGTTCATATGTAGTAAAAACCTGAGAAATCCGTCCGTTTTCGTCATTTGTTATCAAATCAACTTAAAGCCAGATCGTCACATTGGCCACTCTTCTCTCTGAAACGGTTTTACTTATCGTCTGCAAAGCTATGTCGCGTGCTGCGGTATGCGGAGACACTAAAAGCACCATAGTAGAACACAGATGAAGCTTCTAAGTTGATATAATAGTTAGTATGAAGTAGTATAATTCAAGTTCTGTTATCGATTGTTGACTTTTTACCCATCTTTGGTGCCTTGGACATGAGCTAGAAACTAAAGAATTTGCATGAAAGGAGGACTAGCAGCCGCGTTGCATGGGACAATGTGAAAAGTGATCATATGTAGTAAAATCCTGAGAAATCCGTCCGTTTTCGTCATTTGTTATCGAATCGACTTAAACCCAGATCGTCACATTGGCCGCTCTTCTGACTGAAACGGTTACATTTATCGTCTGCAAAGCTATGTCGCGTGGTGCGGTACGCGGAGACACTAAAAGCACCATAGTAGAACACAGATGAAGCATCTAAGTTGATGTAATAGCTAGAAAGAAGTAGTAAAATTCAAGTTTTAGGTATTGATTATTGACGTTTTAGCTGGCTTTGGTGTCTTGGACATGAGCTAGGAACTTAAGATTCTGCATGAAAGGAGGACTAGCAGCAGAGTTGCATGTGAGAATGTGAAAAGTCTTCATATGTAGTAAAATCCTGAGAAATCCGTCCGTTTTCGTTATTTGTTATCGAATCGACTTAAACCCAGATCGTCACATTGGCCGCTCTTCTCTCTGAAACGGTTGTACTTATCGTCCGCAAAGCTATGTCGCGTGCTGCGGTATGCGGAGACACTAAAAGCACCATAGTAGAACACAGATGAAGCTTCTAATTTGAAGTAATAGCCATTAAGAAGTAGTACAATTCAAGTTTTAGGTATCGATTATTGATTTTTTAGCTGGCTTTGGTGCCTTGGACATGAGCTAGGACCTTAAGATTCTGCATGAAAGGAGGACTAGCAGCCGAGTTGCACGGGAGAATGAGAAAAGTGTTCATATGTAGTAAACACCTGAGAAATCTGTCCGTTTTCGTAATTTGTTATCGAATCGACTTAAAGCCAGATCGTCACATTCGCCGCTCTTCTCCTGAAACGGTTGTACTTATCGTCCGCAAAGCTATGTCGCGTGCTGCGATATGCGGAGACACTAAAAGCACCATAGTAGAACACAGATGAAGCTTCTAAGTTGATGTAATAGCCATTAAATAGTAGTACAATTCAAGTTTTAGGAATCGATTATTGACTTTTTAGCTGGCTTTGGTGCCTTGGACATGAGCTAGGAACTTAAGTTTCTTCATGAAAGGAGGACTAGCAGCCGAGTTGCACGGGAGAATGTGAAGAGTGTTGATATGTAGTAAAAACCTGAGAAATCCGTCCGTTTTCGTCATTTGTTATAGAATCGACTTAAAGCCAGATCATCACATTTGCCGCTCCTCTCTCTGAAACGGTTGTACTTATCGTCTGCAAAGCTATGTCGCGTGCTGCGGTATGCGGAGACACTAAAAGCACCATAGTAACACACAGATGAAGCTTCTAAGTTGATGTAATAGTCAGTATGAAGCAGTATAATTCAAGTTATGTTATCGATTATTGACTTTTTACCCATCTTTGGTGCCTTGGACATGAGCTAGAAACTAAAGAATTTGCATGAAAGGAGGACTAGCAGCCGCGTTGCATGGGACAATGTGAAAAGTGATCATATGTAGTAAAAACCTGAGAAATCCGTCCGTTTTCGTCATTTGTTTTCGAATCGACTTAAAGCCAGAACGTCACATTGGCCGCTCTTCTCTCTGAAACGGTTGTACTTATCATCTGCAAAAGTATGTCGCGTGCTGCGGTATGGGGAGACACTAAAAGCACCATAGTAGAACACAGATGAAGTTCTAAGTTGATGTAATAGCCAGTAAGAAGTAGTACAATTCAAGTTTTAGGTATCGATTATTGACTTTTTACCCTTCTTTGGTGCCTTGGACATGAGCTAGGAACTTAAGATTGTGCATGAAAGGAGGACTAGCAGCCGAGTTGCACAGGAGAATGTGAAAAGTGTTCATACGTAGTAAAAACCTGAGAAATCCGTCCGATTTCGTCATTTGTTATCGAATCGACTTAAATCCAGATCGTCACATTGGCCGCTCTTCTCTATGAAACGGTTTTACTTATCGTCTGCAAAGCTATGTCGCGTGCTGCGGTATGCGGAGACACTAAAAGCACCATAGTAGAACACAGATGAAGCTTCTAAGTTGATGTAATAGTAAGTATGAAGTAGTACAATTCAAGTTTTAGGTATCGATTATTGACTTTTTAGCTGGCTTTGGTGCCTTGGACATGAGCTAGGACCTTCAGATTCTGCATGAAAGGAGGACTAGCAGCCGAGTTGCACGGGAGCATGTGAAAAGTGTTCATATGTAGTAAAAACCTGAGAAATCCGTCCGATTTCGTCATTTGTTATCGAATCGACTTAAATCCAGATCGTCACATTGGCCGCTCTTCTCTCTGAAACGGTTTTACTTATCGTCTGCAAAGCTATGTCGCGTGCTGCGGTATGCGGAGACACTAAAAGCACCATAGTAGAACACAGATGAAGCTTCTAAGTTGATGTAATAGTAAGTATGAAGTAGTACAATTCAAGTTTTAGTTATCGATTATTGACTTTTTCCCTTCTTTGGTGCCTTGGACATGAGCTAGGACCTTAAGATTCTGTATGAAAGGAGGATTAGTAGCCGAGTTGCACAGGAGAATGTGAAAAGTGTTCATATGTAGTAAAAACCTGAGAATCTGTCCGTTTTCGTCATTTGTTATCGAATCGACTTAAAGCCAGATCGCCACATAGGCCGCTCTTCTCTCTGGAACGGTTGTACTTATCGTCTGCAAAGCTATGTCGCGTGCTGCGGTATGTGGAGACCCTAAAAGCACCATAGTAGAACACGGATGAAGTTTCTAAGTTGATGTAATAGCCAGTAAGAAGTAGTACAATTCAAGTTTTAGGTATCGATTATTGACTTTTTACCCTTCTTTGGTGCCTTGGACATGAGTTAGGATATTAAGATTTTTCATGAAAGGAGGACTAGCAGCCACGTGTGCATGGGAGAATGTAAAAAGTGTTCATATGTAGTAAAAACCTGAGAAATCCGTCCGTTTTCGTCATTTGTTATCGAATCGACTTAAAGCCAGATCGTCACATTTGCCGCTCTTCTCTCTGAAACGATTGTACTTATCGTCTGCAAAGCTATGACACGTGCTGCGGTATGCGGAGACATTAAAAGCACCATAGTAGAACACAGATGAAGCATCTAAGTTGATGTAAGAGCTAGTAAGAAATAGTACAATTCAAGTTTTAGGTATCGATTATTGACTTTTTAGCTGGCTTTGGTGCTTTGGACATGAGCTAGGAACATAAGTTTCTTCATGAAAGGAGGACTAGCAGCCGAGTTGCACGGGAGAATGTGAAAAGTGTTCATATGTAGTACAAACCTGAGAAATCCGTCCGTTTTCGTCATTAGTTATCAAATCAACTTAAAGCCAGATCGTCACATTGGCCACTCTTCTCTCTGAAACGGTTTTACTTATCGTCTGCAAAGCTATGTCGCGTGCTGCGGTATGCGGAGACACTAAAAGCACCATAGTAGAACACAGATGAAGCTTCTAAGTTGATGTAATAGTCAGTAAGAAGTAGTACAATTCAAGTTTTAGTTGTCGATTATTCACTTTTTAGCCGGCTTTGGTGGCTTGGACATGACCTAGGACCCTAAGATTTTGCATGAAAGGAAGATTAGCAGCCGCGTTGCACGGGAGAATGTGAAAAGTGTTCATATGTAGTAAAAACCTGAGAAATCCGTCCGTTTTCGTCATTTGTTATCGAATCAACTTAAAGCCAGATCGTCACATTTGCCGCTCTTCTCTCTGAAACGGTTGTACTTATCGTCTGCAAAGCTATGTCGCGTGCTGCGGTATGCGGAGACACTAAAAGCACCATAGTAGAATACAGATGAAGCTTCTAAGTTGATATAATAGTTAGTATGAAGTAGTATAATTCAAGTTCTGTTATCGATTATTGACTTTTTACCCATCTTTGTTGCCTTGGACATGAGCTAGAAACTAAAGATTTTGCATGAAAGGAGGACTAGCAGCCGCGTTGCATAAGACAATATGAAAAGTGATCATATGTAGTAAAAACCTGAGAAATCCGTCCGTTTTCGTCATTTGTTATCGAATCGACTTAAACCCAGATCGTCACATTGGCCGCTCTTCTGACTGAAACGGTTACATTTATCGTCTGCAAAGCTATGTCGCGTGGTGCGGTACGCGGAGACACCAAAAGCACCATAGTAGAACACAGATGAAGCATCTAAGTTGATGTAATAGCTAGAAAGAAGTAGTAAAATTCAAGTTTTAGGTATCGATTATTGACGTTTTAGCTGGCTTTGGTGCCTTGGACATGAGCTAGGAACTTAAGATTCTGCATGAAAGGAGGACTAGCAAGAGAGTTGCATGGGAGAATGTGAAAAGTGTTCATATGTAGTAAAAACATGAGAAATCCTGTCCGTTTTCGTCATTTGTTATCGAATCGACTTAAAGCCAGATCGTCACATTGGCCGCTCTTCTCTCTGAAACGGTTGTACTTATCGTCCGCAATGCTATGTCGCGTGCTGCGGTTTGCGGAGACACTAAAAGCACCATAGTAGAACACAGATGAAGCTTCTAAGTTGATGTAATAGCCATTAAGTAGTAGTACAATTCAAGTTTTAGGTATCGATTATTGACTTTTTAGCTGGCTTTGGTGCCTTGGACATGAGCTAGGACCTTTAGATTCTGCATCAAAGGAGGACTACAGCCGAGTTGCTCGGGAGAATGTGAAAAGTGTTCATATGTAGTAAAAACCTGAGAAATCCTTCCGTTTTCGTCATTTGTTATGAAATCGACTTAAATTCAGATCGTCACATTGGCTGCTCTTCTCTCTGAAACGGTTGTCCTTATCGTCCGCAAGGCTATGTCGCGTGCTGCGGAATGCGGAGACACTAAAAGCACCATAGCAGAACACAGATGAAGCTTCTAATTTGAAGTAATAGCCATCAAGAAGTAGTACAATTCAAGTTTTAGGTATCGATTATTGACTTTTTAGCTGGCTGTGGTGCCTTGGCCATGAGCTAGGACCTTAAGATTCTGCATGAAAGGAGGACTAGCAGCCGAGTTGCACGGGAGAATGAGAAAAGTGTTCATATGTAGTAAACACATGAGAAATATGTCCGTTTTCGTAATTTGTTATCGAATCGACTTAAAGCCAGATCGTCACATTCGCCGCTCTTCTCCTGAAACGGTTGTACTTATCGTCCGCAAAGCTATGTCGCGTGCTGCGATATGCGGAGACACTAAAAGCACCATAGTAGAACACAGATGAAGCTTCTAAGTTGATGTAATAGCCATTAAGAAGTAGAACAATTCAAGTTATAGGTATCGATTATTGACTTCTTAGCTGGCTTTGGTGCCTTGGACATGAGCTAGGACCTTCAGATTCTGCATCAAAGGAGGACTAGCAGCCGAGTTGCTCGGGAGAATGTGAAAAGTGTTCATATGTAGTAAAAACCTGAGAAATTCTTCCGTTTTCGTCATTTGTTATGAAATCGACTTAAATCGAGATCGTCACATTGGCTGCTCTTCTCTCTGAAACGGTTGTCCTTATCGTCCGCAAGGCTATGTCGCGTGCTGCGGTATGCGGAGACACTAAAAGCACCATAGTAGAACACAGATGAAGCTTCTAAGTTGATGTAATAGCCAGTAAGAAGTAGTACAATTCAAGTTTTAGGTATCGATTATTGACTTTTTACCCTTCTTTGGTGCCTTGGACATGAGCTAGGAACTTAAGATTGTGCATGAAAGGAAGACTAGCAGCCGAGTTGCACAGGAGAATGTGAAAAGTGTTCATACGTAGTAAAAACCTGAGAAGTCCGTCCGTTTTCGTCACTTCTTATCGAATCGACCTAAAGCCAGATCGTCACATTGGCCGCTCTTCTGACTGAAACGGTTACATTTATCGTCTGCAAAGCTATGTCGCGTGGTGCGGTACGCGGAGACACCAAAAGCACCATAGTAGAACACAGATGAAGCATCTAAGTTGATGTAATAGCTAGAAAGAAGTAGTAAAATTCAAGTTTTAGGTATCGATTATTGACGTTTTAGCTGGCTTTGGTGCCAGGGACATGAGCTAGGAACTTAAGATTCTGCATGAAAGGAGGACTAGCAAGAGAGTTGCATGGGAGAATGTGAAAAGTGTTCATATGTAATAAAAACATGAGAAATCCTGTCCGTTTTCGTCATTTGTTATCGAATCGACTTAAAGCCAGATCGTCACATTGGCCGCTCTTCTCTCTGAAACGGTTGTACTTATCGTCCGCAATGCTATGTCGCGTGCTGCGGTTTGCGGAGACACTAAAAGCACCATAGTAGAACACAGATGAAGCTTCTAATTTGAAGTAATAGCCATTAAGAAGTAGTACAATTCAAGTTTTAAGTATCGATTATTGACTTTTTAGCTGGCTTTGGTGCCTTGGACATGAGCTAGGACCTTAAGATTCTGCATGAAAGGAGGACTAGCAGCCGAGTTGCACGGGAGAATGAGAAAAGTGTTCATATGTAGTAAAAAAATGAGAAATCTGTTTGTTTTCGTAATTTGTTATCGAATCGACTTAAAGCCAGATCGTCACATTCGCCGCTCTTCTCCTGAAACGGTTGTACTTATCGTCCGCAAACCTATGTCGCGTGCTGCGATGTACGGAGACACTAAAAGCACCATAGTAGAACACAGATGAAGCTTCTAAGTTGATGTAATAGCCAGTAAGAAGTAGTAAAATTGAAGTTTTAGCTATCGATTATTGACTTTTTACCCTTTTTTGGTGCCTTGGACATGAGCTAGGAACTTAAGTTTCTGCATGAACGGAGGACTAGCAGCCGCGCTGCACGGGAGAATGTGAAAAGTGTTCATGTGTAGTAAAAACCTGAGAAATCCGTCCGTGTTCGTCATTTGATATCGAATCGACTTAAAGCCCGATCGTCTATTTGGCTACTGTTCTGTCTGAAACGGTTACATTTATCGTCTGCAAACCTAAGTCGCGTGCTGCGGTATGCGGAGACACTAAACGCACCATAGCAGAACACAGATGAAGCATCTAAGTTGATGTAATAGCTAGTAAAAAATAGTACAATTCAAGTTTTAGGTATCGATTATCGACTTTTTAGCTGGCTTTGGTGCCTTGGACATGAGCTAGGAACTTAAGATTCTTCATGAAAGGAGGACTAGCAGCTGTGTTTCACGGGAGAATGTGAAAAGTGTTCATATGTAGTAAAAACCTGAGAAATCCGTCCGTTTTCGTCATTTGTTATCGAATCGACTTAAAGCCAGATCGTCACATTGGCCGCTCTTCTCTCTGAAACGGTTGTACTTATCGTCCGCAAAGCTATGTCGCGTGCTGCGTTATGCGGAGACACTAAAAGCACCATAGTAGAACACAGATGAAGCATCTAAGTTGATGTAATAGCCATTAAGTAGTAGTACAATTCAAGTTATAGGTATCGATTAATGACTTTTTAGCTGGCTTTTGTGCCTTGGACATGAGCTAGGACCTTCAGATTCTGCATCAAAGGAGGACTACAGCCGAGTTGCTCGGGAGAATGTGAAAAGTGTTCATATGTAGTAAAAACCTGAGAAATCCTTCCGTTTTCGTCATTTGTTATGAAATTGACTTAAAGCCAGATCGTCACATTGGCCACTCTTCTCTCTGAAACGGTTTTACTTATCGTCTGCAAAGCTATGTCGCGTGCTGCGGTATGCGGAGACACTAAAAGCACCATAGTAGAACACAGATGAAGCTTCTAAGTTGATGTAATAGTCAGTAAGAAGTAGTACAATTCAAGTTTTAGTTGTCGATTATTCACTTTTTAGCCGGCTTTGGTGGCTTGGACATGACCTAGGACCCTAAGATTTTGCATGAAAGGAAGACTAGCAGCCGCGTTGCACGGGAGAATGTGAAAAGTGTTCATATGTAGTAAAAACCTGAGAAATCCGTCCGTTTTCGTCATTTGTTATCGAATCAACTTAAAGCCAGATCGTCACATTTGCCGCTCTTCTCTCTGAAACGGTTGTACTTATCGTCTGCAAAGCTATGTCGCGTGCTGCGGTATGCGGAGACACTAAAAGCACCATAGTAGAATACAGATGAAGCTTCTAAGTTGATATAATAGTTAGTATGAAGTAGTATAATTCAAGTTCTGTTATCGATTATTGACTTTTTACCCATCTTTGTTGCCTTGGACATGAGCTAGAAACTAAAGATTTTGCATGAAAGGAGGACTAGCAGCCGCGTTGCATGGGACAATATGAAAAGTGATCATATGTAGTAAAAACCTGAGAAATCCGTCCGTTTTTGTCATTTGTTATCGAATCGACTTAAATTCAGATCGTCACATTGGCTGCTCTTCTCTCTGAAACGGTTGTCCTTATCGTCCGCAAGGCTATGTCGCGTGCTGCGGTATGCGGAGACACTAAAAGCACCATAGTAGAACACAGATGAAGCTTCTAAGTTGATGTAATAGCCAGTAAGAAGTAGTACAATTCAAGTTTTAGGTATCGATTATTGACTTTTTACCCTTCTTTGGTGCCTTGGACATGAGCTAGGAACTTAAGATTGTGCATGAAAGGAAGACTAGCAGCCGAGTTGCACAGGAGAATGTGAAAAGTGTTAATACGTAGTAAAAACCTGAGAAGTCCGTCCGTTTTCGTCACTTCTTATCGAATCGACCTAAAGCCAGATCGTCACATTGGCCGCTCTTCTGACTGAAACGGTTACATTTATCGTCTGCAAAGCTATGTCGCGTGGTGCGGTATGCGGAGACACCAAAAGCACCATAGTAGAACACAGATGAAGCATCTAAGTTGATGTAATAGCTAGAAAGAAGTAGTAAAATTCAAGTTTTAGGTATCGATTATTGACGTTTTAGCTGGCTTTGGTGCCTTGGACATGAGCTAGGAACTTAAGATTCTGCATGAAAGGAGGACTAGCAAGAGAGTTGCATGGGAGAATGTGAAAAGTGTTCATATGTAGTAAAAACATGAGAAATCCTGTCCGTTTTCGTCATTTGTTATCGAATCGACTTAAAGCCAGATCGTCACATTGGCCGCTCTTCTCTCTGAAACGGTTGTACTTATCGTCCGCAATGCTATGTCGCGTGCTGCGGTTTGCGGAGACACTAAAAGCACCATAGTAGAACACAGATGAAGCTTCTAATTTGAAGTAATAGCCATTAAGAAGTAGTACAATTCAAGTTTTAAGTATCGATTATTGACTTTTTAGCTGGCTTTGGTGCCTTGGACATGAGCTAGGACCTTAAGATTCTGCATGAAAGGAGGACTAGCAGCCGAGTTGCACGGGAGAATGAGAAAAGTGTTCATATGTAGTAAAAAAATGAGAAATCTGTTTGTTTTCGTAATTTGTTATCGAATCGACTTAAATCCAGATCGTCACATTGGCCGCTCTTCTTTCTGAAACGGTTGTCCTTATCATCCGCAAGGCTATGTCGCGTGCTGCGGTATGCGGAGACACTAAAAGCACCATAGTAGAACACAGATGAAGCTTCTAAGTTGATGTAATAGCCAGTAAGAAGTAGTAAAATTGAAGTTTTAGCTATCGATTATTGAACTTTTACCCTTTTTTGGTGCCTTGGACATGAGCTAGGACCTTAAGATTCTGCATGAACGGAGGACTAGCAGCCGAGTTGCACGGGAGAATGATAAAAGTGTTCATATGTAGTAAAAACATGAGAAATCCTGTCCGTTTTCGTCATTTGTTATCGAATCGACTTAAAGCCAGATCGTCACATTGGCCGCTCTTCTCTCTGAAACGGTTGTACTTATTGTCCGCAAAGCTATGTCGCGTGCTGCGGTTTGCGGAGACACTAAAAGCACCATAGTAGAACACAGATGAAGCTTCTAATTTGAAGTAATAGCCATTAAGAAGTAGTACAATTCAAGTTTTAGGTATCGATTATTGACTTTTTAGGTGGCTTTGGTGCCTTGGACATGAGCTAGGACCTTAAGATTCTGCATGAAAGGAGGACTAGCAGCCGAGTTGCACGGGAGAATGTGAAAAGTGTTCATATGTAGTAAAAACATGAGAAATCCTCTCCGTTTTCGTCATTTGTTATCGAATCGACTTAAAGCCAGATCGTCACATTGGCCGCTCTTCTCTCTGAAACGGTTGTACTTATCGTCCGCAAAGCTATGTCGCGTGCTGCGGTTTGCGGAGACACTAAAAGCACCATAGTAGAACACAGATGAAGCTTCTAATTTGAAGTAATAGCCTTTAAGAAGTAGTACAATTCAAGTTTTAGGTATCGATTATTGACTTTTTAGCTGGCTTTGGTGCCTTGGACATGAGCTAGGACCTTAAGATTCTGCATGAAAGGAGGACTAGCAGCCGAGTTGCACGGGAGAATGTGAAAAGTGTTCATATGTAGTAAAAACCTGAGAAATCCGTCCGTTTTCGTCATTTGTTATGAAATCGACTTAAATCCAGATCGTCACATTGGCCGCTCTTCTTTCTGAAACGGTTGTCCTTATCGTCCGCAAGGCTATGTCGCGTGCTGCGGTATGCGGAGACACTAAAAGCACCATAGTAGAACACAGATGAAGCTTCTAAGTTGAAGTAATAGCCAGTAAGAAGTAGTAAAATTGAAGTTTTAGCTATCGATTATTGATTTTTTTACCCTTTTTTGGTGCCTTGGACATGAGCTAGGAACTAAAGATTCTGCATGAACGGAGGACTAGCAGCCGCGCTGCACGGGAGAATGTGAAAAGTGTTCATGTGTAGTAAAAACCTGAGAAATCCGTCCGTGTTCGTCATTTGATATCGAATCGACTTAAAGCCCGATCGTCTATTTGGCTACTGTTCTGTCTGAAACGGTTACATTTATCGTCTGCAAACCTAAGTCGCGTGCTGCGGTATGCGGAGACACTAAACGCACCATAGCAGAACACAGATGAAGCATCTAAGTTGATGTAATAGCTAGTAAAAAATAGTACAATTCAAGTTTTAGGTATCGATTATTGACTTTTTAGCTGGCTTTGGTGCCTTGGACATGAGCTAGGAACTTAAGATTCTTCATGAAAGGAGGACTAGCAGCCGTGTTTCACGGGAGAATGTGAAAAGTGTTCATATGTAGTAAAAACCTGAGAAATCCGTCCGTTTTCGTCATTTGTTATCGAATCGACTTAAAGCCAGATCGTCACATTGGCCGCTCTTCTCTCAGAAACGGTTGTACTTATCGTCCACAAAGCTATGTCGCGTGCTGCGTTATGCGGAGACACTAAAAGCACCATAGTATAACACAGATGAAGTTTCTAAGTTGATGTAATAGCCAGTAAGAAGTAGTAAAATTCAAGTTTCAGGTATCGATTATTGACCTTTTAGCTGGCTTTGGTGCCTTAGACATGAGATAGGACCTTAAGATTCTGCATTAAAGGAGGACTAGCAGCCGAGTTGCACGGGAGAATGTGAAAGGTGTACATATGTAGTAAAAACCTGAGAAATCCGTCCGTTTTCGTCATTTGTTATCGAATCGACTTAAAGCCAGATCGTCACATTGGCCGCTCTTCTCTATGATACGGTTGTACTTATCGTCTGCAAAGCTATGTAGCGTGCTGCGGTATGCGGAGACACTAAAAGCACCATAGTAGAACACAGATGAAGCATCTAAGTTGATGTAATAGGTAGTAAGAAATAGTACAATTCAAGTTTTAGGTATCGATTATTGACTTTTTGGCTGGCTTTGGTGCCTTGGACATGAGCTAGGAAATTAAGATTCTTCATGAAAGGAGGACTAGCAGCCGCGTTGCACGGGAGAATGTGAAAAGTGTTCATATGTAGTAAAAACCTGAGAAATCCGTCCGTTTTCGTCATTTGTTATCGAATCGACTTAAGGCCAGATCGTCACATTGGCCGCTTTTCTCTCTGAGACGGTTGTACTTATCGTCTGCAAAGCTATGTCGCATGCTGCGGTATACGGAGACACTAAAAGCTCCATAGTAGAACACAGAAGAAAGTTCTAAGTTGATGTAATAGCAAGTAAGAAGTAGTACAATTCAAGTTTTAGGTATCGATTATTGACTTTTTACACTTTTTTGTTTCCTTGGACATGAGCTAGGAACTTAAGATTTTGCATGGAAGGAGGGCTAGCAGCTGCGTTGCACGGGAGAATGTGAAAAGTGTTCATATGTAGTAAATACCTGAGAAATCCGTCCGTTTTCGTCATTTGTTATCGAACCGACTTAAAGCCAGATCGTCACATTGGCCGCTTTTCTCTCTGAAACGGTTGTACTTATCGTCTGCAAAGCTATGTCGCGTGGCCTCGGTATGCGGAGACACTGAAAGCACCATAGTAGAACACAGAAGAAGCTTCTATGTTGATGTAATAGCCAGTAAGAAGTAGTACAATTCAAGTTTTAGTTGTCGATTATTCACTTTTTAGCCGACTTTGGTGGCTTGGACACGACCTAGGACCTTACGATTTTGCATGAATAGGGGACTAGCAGCCGCGTTGCACGGGAAAATGTGAAAAGTGTTCATATGTAGTAAAAACCTGAGAAATCCGTCCGTTTTCGTCATTTGTTATCGAATCGACTTAAAGCCAGATCACCACATTGGCCGCTTTTCTCTCTGAGACGGTTACATTTATCGTCTGCAAAGCTATTTCGCGTGCTGCGGTCTGCGGAGAGACTAAAAGCACCATAGTAGAACACAGAATAAACTTCTAAGTTGAAGTAATAGCCAGTAAGAAGTAGTACAATTCAAGTTTCAGTTGTCGATTATTCACTTTTTAGCCGGCTTTGGTGGCTTGGACATGACCTAGGACCTTAAGGTTTTGCATGAAATGAGGATTAGCAGCCGCGTTGCACGGGAGAATGTGAAAAGTGTTCATATGTAGTAAGAACCTTAGAAGTCCGTCCGTTTTCGTCATTTGTTATCAAATCGACTTAAAGCCAGATCGTCACATTGGAAGCTCTTCTGTCTGAAACGGTTACATTTATCGTCTGCAAAGCTATGTCGCGTGCAGCGGTATGCGGAGACACTAAAAGCACCATAGTAGAAGACAGATGAAGCTTCTAAGTTGATGTAATAGCCAGTAAGAAGTAGTACAATTCAAGTTTCAGTTGTCGATTATTCACTTTTTAGCCGGCTTTGGTGGCTTGGACATGACCTAGGACCTTAACATTTTGCATGAAAGGAGGAACAGCAGCCGCGTTCTACGGGAGAATGTAAAAAGTGTTCATATGTAGTAAACACCTGAGAAATCCGTCCGTTTTCGTCATTTGATATCGAAACGACTTAAAGCCAGATCGTCACATTGGCCGCACTTCTGTCTGAAACGGTTACATTTATCGTCTGCAAAGCTATGTCGCGTGCTGCGGTATGCGCAGACACTAAAAGCACAAAGTATAACACAGAAGAAGCTTCTAAGTTGAAGTAATAGCCAGTAAGAAGTAGTACAATTCAAGTTTTAGTTGTCGATTATTCACTTTTTAGCCGACTTTGATGGCTTGGACATGACCTAGGACCTTACGATTTTGCATGAAAAGAGGACTAGAAGCCGCGTTGCACGGGAGAATGTGAAAAGTGTTCATATGTAGTAAAAACCTGAGAAATCCGCCCGTTTTCGTCATTTGTTACCGAATCGACTTAAAGCCAGATCATCACATTGGCCGCTTTTCTCTCTGAGACGGTTACATTTATCGTATGCAAAGCTATGTCGCGTGCTGCGGTATGCGAAGACACTATAAGCACCATAGTAGAACACAGAAGAAGCTTCTAAGTTGAAGTAATAGCCAGTAAGAAGTAGTAAAATTCAAGTTTTAGGTATCGAAACTGGCTATTTAGCTTGCTTTGGTGCCTTGGACATGAGCTAGGACCTTAAGATTCTGCATGAACGGAGGACTAGCAGCCAAGTTGCAAGGGAGAATGTTAAAAGTATTCATATGTAGTAAAAACCTGAGAAATCCGTCCGTTTTCGTCATTTGTTATCGAATCGACCTAAAGCCAATTCGTCACATTGGGCGCACGTCTGTCTGAAACGGTTACATTTATCGTCTGCAAAGCTATGTCGCGTGCTGTGGTATGCGGAGACACTAAAAGCACCATAGTAGAAGACAGATGAAGCTTCTAAGTTGATGTAATAGCCAGTAAGAAGTAGTACAATTCAAGTTTTAGTTATCAACTATTGACTTTTTAGCTGGTTTTGGTGCCTTGGACATGAGCTGGGACCTTAACATTTTGCATGAAAGGAGGACTAGCAGCCGCGTTGTACGGGAGAATGTGAAAAGTGTTCATATGTAGTAAAAACCTGAGAAATCCATCCGTTTTCGTCATTTGTTACCGAATCGACTTAAAGCCAGATCATCACATTGGCCGCTTTTCTCTCTGAGACGGTTACATTTATCGTCTGCAAAGCTATGTCGCGTGCTGCGGTATGCAAAGACACTATAAGCACCATAGTAGAACACAGAAGAAGCTTCTAAGTTGAAGTAATAGCCAGTAAGAAGTAGTACAATTCAAGTTTTAGGTATCAATTATTGACTTTTTACCCTTTTTTGGTGACTTGGACATGCGCTAGGAACTTAAGATTTTGCATGGAAGGAGGACTAGCAGCTGCGTTGCACGGGAGAATGTGAAAAGTGTTCATATGTAGTAAACACCTGAGAAATCCGTCCGTTTTCGTCATTTGTTATCGAATCGACTTAAAGCCAGATCGTCACATTGGCCGCTCTTCTCTCTGAGACGGTTACATTTATCGTCTGCAAGGCTATGTCGCGTGCTGCGGTATGCGGAGACACTAAAAGCACCATAGTAGAAGACAGATGAAGCTTCTAAGTTGATGTAATAGCCAGTAAGAAGTAG
Source organism: Schistocerca gregaria (assembly GCF_023897955.1). Classification (NCBI taxonomy): domain Eukaryota; kingdom Metazoa; phylum Arthropoda; class Insecta; order Orthoptera; family Acrididae; genus Schistocerca; species Schistocerca gregaria. The sequence continues at coordinate 1,292,372 of NW_026061759.1, forward strand.
TACAATTCAAGTTACAGTTGTCGATTATTCCCTTTTTAGCCGGCTTTGGTGGCTTGGACATGACCTAGGACCTTAAGATTTTGCATGAAAGGAGGACTAGCAGCCGCGTTGTACGGGAGAATGTAAAAAGTGTTCACATGTAGTAAACACCTGAGAAATCCGTCCGTTTTCGTCATTTGATATCTAAACGACTTAAAGCCAGATCGTCACATTGGCCGCACTTCTGTCTGAAACGGTTACATTTATCGTCTGCAAAGCTATGTCGCGTGCTGCGGTATGCGAAGACATTATAAGCACCATAGTAGAACACAGAAGAAGCTTCTATGTTGATGTAATAGCCAGTAAGAAGTAGTACAATTCATGTTTTAGTTGGCGATTATTCACTTTTTAGCCGACTTTAGTGGCTTGGACATGACCTAGGACCTTACGATTTTGCATGAAAAGAGGACTAGCAGCCGCGTTGCACGGGAGAATGTGAAAAGTGTTCATATGTAGTAAAAACCTGAGAAATCCGTCCGTTTTCGTCATTTGTTATCGAATCGACTTAAAGCCAGATCATCACATTGGCCGCTTTTCTCTCTGAGACTGTTACATTTATCGTCTGCAAAGATATGTCGCGTGCTGCGGTATGCGAAGACACTAAAAGCACCATAGTAGAACACAGAAGAAGCTTCTAAGTTGTAGTAATAGCCAGTAAGAAGTAGTACAATTCAAGTTTTAGTTGTCGATTATTCACTTTTTAGCCGACTTTGGTGGCTTGGACATGACCTAGGACCTTACGATTTTGCATGAAAAGAGGACTAACAATAGCGTTGCACTGGAGAATGTGAAAAGAGTTCATATGTAGTAAAAACCTGAGAAATCCGTCTGTTTTCGTCATTTGTTATCGAATCGACTTAAAGCCAGATCATCACATTGGCCGCTTTTCTCTCTGAGACGGTTACATTTATCGTCTGCAAAGCTATGTCGCGTGCTGCGGTATGCGAAGACACTATAACAGTAGAACACAGAAGAAGCTGCTAAGTTGAAGTAATAGCCAGTAAGAAGTAGTACAATTCTACTTTTAGTTGTCGATTATTCACTTTTTAGCCGACTTTGGTTGCTTGGACATGACCTAGGACCTTAAGATTTTGCATGAAAGGAGGACTAGCAGCCGCGTTGCACGGGAGAATGTGAAAAGTGTTCATATGTAGTAAAAAGCTGAGAAAGCCGTCCGGTATCGTCATTTGTCATCGAATCGACTTAAAGCCAGATTGTCACATTGGCCGCTCTTCTCTCTGAAACAGTTACATTTATCGTCTGCAAAGCTATTTCGCGTGCTGCGGTCTGCGGAGAGACTAAAAGCACCATAGTAGAACACAGAATAAGCTTCTAAGTTGAAGTAATAGCAAGTAAGAAGTAGTACAATTCAAGTTTTAGTTATCAATTATTGACTTTTCAGCTGGTTTTGGTGTCTTGGACATGAGCTAGGACCTTAACATTTTGCATGAAAGGAGGACTAGCAGCCGCGTTGTACGGGAGAATGTAAAAAGTGTTCATATGTAGTAAACACCTGAGAAATCCGTCCGTTTTCGTCATTTGATATCGAAACGACTTAAAGCCAAATCGTCACATTGGCCGCACTTCTGTCTGAAACGGTTACATTTATCGTCTGCAAAGCTATGTCGCGTGCTGCGGTATGCGAAGACACTATAAGCACCATAGTAGAACACAGAAGAAGCTTCTAAGTTGAAGTAATAGCCAGTAAGAAGTAGTACAATTCAAGTTTTAGTTGTCGATTATTCACTTTTTAGCCGACTTTGGTGGCTTGGACATGACCTAGGACCTTACGATTTTGCATGACAAGAGGACTAACAATAGCGTTGCACTGGAGAATGTGAAAAGAGTTCATATGTAGTAAAAACCAGAGAAATCCGTCTGTTTTCGTCATTTGTTATCGAATCGACTTAAAGCCAGATCGTCACATTGGCCATCTCCTCTCTGAAACAGTAGTACTTATCGTCTGCAAAGCTATCTCACGTGCTGCGGTATGCGGAGACAATAAAAGCACCATAGTAGAACACAGATGAAGCTTCTAAGTTGATGTAATAGCCAGTAAGAAGTAGTACATTTCAAGTTTTAGTTATCGATTATTCACTTTTTAGCCGGCTTTGGTGGATTGGACATGAGGTGGAACCTTAAGATTTTACATGAAAGGAGGACTAGCAGCCGCGTTGCACGGGAGAATGTGAAAAGTGTTCATATGTAGTAAAAACCTGAGAAATCCGTCCGCTTTCGTCATTTGTTATCGAATCGATTTAAAGCCAGATCGTCACAATGGCTGCTCTTCTCTCTGAAACGGTTACATTTATCGTCTGCAAAGCTATGTCGCGTGCTGCGGTATACGGAAACACTAAAAGCACCACAGTAGAGTTCAGAATAAGTTTCTAAGTTGAAGTAATAGCCAGTAAGAAGTAGTACAATTCAAGTTTTAATTATAGATTATTCACATTTTAGCCGACTTTGGTTGCTTGGATATGACCTAGGACCTTAAGGATTTGCATGAAAGGAGGACTAGCAGCCGCGTTGCACGGGAGAATGTGAAAAGTGTTCATATGTAGTAAAAACCTGAGAAATCAGTCCGTTTTTGTCATTTGTTATCGTATCGACTTAAAGCCAGATCGTCACATTGGCCGCTTTTCTCTCTGAGACGGTTACATTTATCGTCTGCAAAGCTATGTCGCGTGCTGCGGTATGCGGAGACACTAAAAGCACCATATTAGAACACAGTAGAAGCTTCTATGTTGAAGTAATAGCCAGTAAGAAGTAGTACAATTCAAGTTTTAGTTGTCGATTATTCACTTTTTAGCCGGCTTTGGTGGCTTGGACATGACCTAGGACCTTAAGATTTTGCATGAATGGAGGACTAGCTGCCGCGTTGCATGGGAGAATGTGAAAAGTGTTCATATGTAGTAAAAACCTGAGAAATCTGTCCATTTTCGTCATTTGTTATCGAATCGACTTAAAGCCAGATCGTCACATTGGCCGCTTTTCTCTCTGAGACGGTTACATTTTTCGTCTGCAAAGCTATGTCGCGTGCTGCGGTATGCGGAAACACTAAAAGCATCATAGTAGAACACAGAAGGAGCTTTTAAGTTGAAGTAATAGCCAGTAAGAAGTAGTACAATTCAAGTTTTAGTTGTCGATTATTCACTTTTTAGCCGGCTTTGGTGGCTTGGACATGACCTAGGACCTTAAGATTTTGCATGAAATTAGGACTAGCAGCCGCGTTGCACGGGAGAATGTGAAAAGTGTTCATATGTAGTAAAAACCTGAGAAATCCGTCCGTTTTCGTCATTTGTTAACGAATCGATTTAAAGCCAGATCGTCACATTGGCCGCTCTTCTCTCTGAAACGGTTACAATTGTCGTCTGCAAAGCTATGTCGCGTGCTGCGGTATGCGGAAACACTAAAAAGACCATAGTAGAACACAGATGAAGCTTCTAAGTTGAAGTAATAGCCAGTAAGAAGTAGTACAATTCAAGTTTTAGTTGTCGATTATTCACTTCTTAGCCGGCTTTGGTGGCTTGGATATGACCTAGGACCTTACGATTTTGCATGAAAGGAGAACTAGCAGCCGCGTTGCACGGTAGAATGTGAAAAGTGTTCATATGTAGTAAAAACCTGAGAAATCCGTCCGTTTTCGTCATTTGTTATCGAATCGACTTAAAGCCAGATCGTCATATTGGCGCTTTTCTCTCTGAGACGGTTACATTAATCGGCTGCAAAGCTATGTCGCGTGCTGCGGTATGCGGAGACACTAAAAGCACCATAGTAGAACACAGAAGAAGCTTCTAAGTTGAAGTAATAGCCAGTAAGAAGTAGTACAATTCAAGTTTTAGTTATCGATTATTCACTTTTTAGCCGGCTTTGGTGGCTTGGACATGAGGTGGAACCTTAAGATTTTACATGAAAGGAGGACTAGCAGCCGCGTTGCACGGGAGAATGTGAAAAGTGTTCATATGTAGTAAAAACCTGAGAAATCCGTGGGTTTTCGTCATTTGTTATCGTATCGACTTAAAGCCAGATCGTCACATTGGCCGCTTTTCTCTCTGAGACGATTTATCGTTTGCAAAGCTATGTCGCGTGCTGCGGTATACGGAGACACTAAAAGCACCATATTAGAACATAGAAGAAGCTTCTAAGTTGAAGTAATAGCCAGTAAGAAGTAGTACTATTTAAGTTTTAGTTGTCGATTAATCACTTTTTAACAGGCTTTGCTGGCTTGGACATGTCCTAGGACATTAGGATTTTGCATGAAAGGAAGTCTAGCAGCCGCGTTGCACGGGAGAATGTGAAAAGTGTTCATATGTAGTAAAAACCTGAGAAATCCGTCCGTTTTCGTCATTTTTTGTGGAATCGATTTAAAGCCAGATCGTCACATTGGCCGCTCTTCTCTCTGAAACGGTTACATTTATCGTCTGCAAAGCTATGTCGCGTGCTGCGGTATGCGGAGACACTAAAAGCACCATAGTAGAACAGAGAAGAAGCTTCTAAGGTGAAGTAATAGCCAGTAAGAAGTAGTACAATTCAAGTTTTAGTTATCGATTATTCACTTTTTAGCCGGCTTTGGTGGCTTGGACATGAGGTGGAACCTTAAGATTTTACACGAAAGGAGGACTAGCAGCCGCGTTGCACGGGAGAATGTGAAAAGTATTCATATGTAGTAAAAACCTGAGAAATCCGTGGGTTTTCGTCATTTGTTATCGTATCGACATAAAGCCAGATCGTCACATTGGCCGATTTTCTCTCTGAGACGATTTATCGTCTGCAAAGCTATGTCGCGTGCTGCGGTATGCGGAGACACTAAAAGCACCATATTAGAACACAGAAGAAGCTTCTAAGTTGAAGTAATAGCCAGTAAGAGGTAGTACTATTTAAGTTTTAGTTGTCGATTATCAACTTTTTAGCCGGCTTTGGTGGCTTGGACATGACCTAGGACCTTAAGATTTTGCATGAAAGGAAGACTAGCAGCCGCGTTGCACGGGAGAATGTAAAAAGTGTTCATATGTAGTAAAAACCTGAGAAATCCGTCCGTTTTCGTCATTTGTTATCGAATCGACTTAAAGCCAGATCGTCACATTTGCCGCTCTTCTCTCTGAAACGGTTGTACTTATCGTCTGCAAAGCTATGTCGCGTGCTGCGGTATGCGGAGACACTAAGAGCACCATAGTAGAACACAGATGAAGCTTCTAAGTTGATATAATAGTTAGTATGAAGTAGTATAATTCAAGTTCTGTTATCGATTGTTGACTTTTTACCCATCTTTGGTGCCTTGGACATGAGCTAGAAACTAAAGATTTTGCATGAAAGGAGGACTAGCAGCCGCGTTGCATGGGACAATGTGAAAAGTGATCATATGTAGTAAAAACCTGAGAAATCCGTCCGTTTTCGTCATTTGTTATCGAATCGACTTAAACCCAGATCGTAACATTGGCCGCTCTTCTGACTGAAACGGTTACATTTATCGTCTGCAAAGCTATGTCGCGTGGTGCGGTACGCGGAGACACTAAAAGCACCATAGTAGAACACAGATGAAGCATCTAAGTTGATGTAATAGCTAGAAAGAAGTAGTAAAATTCAAGTTTTAGGTATTGATTATTGACGTTTTAGCTGGCTTTGGTGTCTTGGACATGAGCTAGGAGCTTAAGATTCTGCATGAAAGGAGGACTAGCAGCAGAGTTGCATGGGAGAATGTGAAAAGTCTTCATATGTAGTAAAATCCTGAGAAATCCGTCCGTTTTCGTTATTTGTTATCGAATCGACTTAAACCCAGATCGTCACATTGGCCGCTCTTCTCTCTGAAACGGTTGTACTTATCGTCCGCAAAGCTATGTCGCGTGCTGCGGTATGCGGAGACACTAAAAGCACCATAGTAGAACACAGATGAAGCTTCTAATTTGAAGTAATAGCCATTAAGAAGTAGTACAATTCAAGTTTTAGGTATCGATTATTGATTTTTTAGCTGGCTTTGGTGCCTTGGACATGAGCTAGGACCTTAAGATTTTGCATGAAAGGAGGACTAGCAGCCGAGTTGCACGGTAGAATGAGAAAAGTGTTCATATGTAGTAAACACCTGAGAAATCTGTCCGTTTTCGTAATTTGTTATCGAATCGACTTAAAGCCAGATCGTCACATTCGCCGCTCTCCTCCTGAAACGATTGTACTTATCGTCCGCAAAGCTATGTCGCGTGCTGCGATATGCGGAGACACTAAAAGCACCATAGTGGAACACAGATGAAGCTTCTAAGTTGATGTAATAGCCATTAAGTAGTAGTACAATTCAAGTTTTAGGTATCGATTATTGACTTTTTAGCTGGCTTTGGTGCCTTGGACATGAGCTAGGAACTTAAGTTTCTTCATGAAAGGAGGACTAGCAGCCGAGATGCACGGGAGAATGTGAAGAGTGTTGATATGTAGTAAAAACCTGAGAAATCCGTCCGTTTTCGTCATTTGTTACAGAATCGACTTAAAGCCAGATCGTCACATTTGCCGCTCTTCTCTCTGAAACGGTTGTACTTATCGTCTGCAAAGCTATGTCGCGTGCTGCGGTATGCGGAGACACTAAAAGCACCATAGTAAAACACAGATGAAGCTTCTAAGTTGATGTAATAGTCAGTATGAAGTAGTATAATTCAAGTTATGTTATCGATTATTGACTTTTTACCCATCTTTGTTGCCTTGGACATGAGCTAGAAACTAAAGATTTTGCATGAAAGGAGGACTAGCAGCCGCGTTGCATGGGACAATGTGAAAAGTGATCATATGTAGTAAAAACCTGAGAAATCCGTCCGTTTTCGTCATTTGTTATCGAATCGACTTAAAGCCAGATCGTCACATTGGCCGCTCTTCTCTCTGAAACGATTGTACTTATCATCTGCAAAAGTATGTCGCGTGCTGCGGTATGGGGAGACACTAAAAGCACCATAGTAGAAAACAGATGAAGTTCTAAGTTGATGTAATAGCCAGTAAGAAGTAGTACAATTCAAGTTTTAGGTATCGATTATTGACTTTTTACCCTTCTTTGGTGCCTTGGACATGAGCTAGGAACTTAAGATTGTGTATGAAAGGAGGACTAGCAGCCGAGTTGCACAGGAGAATGTGAAAAGTGTTCATACGTAGTAAAAACCTGAGAAATCAGTCCGTTTTCGTCATTTCTTATCGAATCGACTTAAAGCCAGATCGTCAAATTGGCCGCTCTTCTCTCTGAAACGGTTGTACTTATAGTCCGCAAAGCTATGTTGCGTGCTGCGGTATGCGGAGACACTAAAAGCACCATAGTAGAACACAGATGAAGCTTCTAATTTGAAGTAATAGCCATTAAGGAGTAGTACAATTCAAGTTTTAGGTATCGATTATTCACTTTTTAGCTGGCTTTGGTGCCTTGGACATGAGCTAGGACCTTCAGATTCTGCATGAAAGGAGGACTAGCAGCCGAGTTGCACGGGAGCATGTGAAAAGTGTTCATATGTAGTAAAAACCTGAGAAATCCGAGGGATTTCGTCATTTGTTATCGAATCGACTTAAAGCCAGATCGTCACATTGGCCGCTCTTCTCTCTGAAACGGTTTTACTTATCGTCTGCAATGCTATGTCGCGTGCTGCGGTATGCGGAGACACTAAAAGCACCATAGTAGAACACAGATGAAGCTTCTAAGTTGATGTAATAGTCAGTATGAAGTAGTACAATTCAAGTTTTAGTTATCGATTATTGACTTTTTCCCTTCTTTGGTGCCTTGGACATGAGCTAGGACCTTAAGATTCTGCATGAAAGGAGGATTAGTAGCCGAGTTGCACAGGAGAATGTGAAAAGTGTTCATATGTAGTAAAAACCTGAGAATCCGTCCGTTTTCGTCATTTGTTATCGAATCGACTTAAAGCCAGATCGCCACATTGGCCGCTCTTCTCTCTGGAACGGTTGTACTTATCGTCTGCAAAGCTATGACGCGTGCTGCGGTATGTGGAGACCCTAAAAGCACCATAGTAGAACACGGATGAAGTTTCTAAGTTGATGTAATAGCCAGTAAGAAGTAGTACAATTCAAGTTTTAGGTATCGATTATTGACTTTTTACCCTTCTTTGGTGCCTTGGACATGAGTTAGGATATTAAGATTTTTCATGAAAGGAGGACTAGCAGCCACGTGTGCATGGGAGAATGTAAAAAGTGTTCATATGTAGTAAAAACCTGAGAAATCCGTCCGTTTTCGTCATTTGTTATCGAATCGACTTAAAGCCAGATCGTCACATTTGCCGCTCTTCTCTCTGAAACGATTGTACTTATCGTCTGCAAAACTATGACGCGTGCTGCGGTATGCGGAGACATTAAAAGCAACATAGTAGAACACAGATGAAGCATCTAAGTTGATGTAATAGCTAGTAAGAAATAGTACAATTCAAGTTTTAGGTACCGATTATTGACTTTTTAGCTGGCTTTGGTGCTTTGGACATGAGCTAGGAACTTAAGTTTCTTCATGAAAGGAGGACTAGCAGCCGAGTTGCACGGGAGAATATGAAAAGTGTTCATATGTAGTACAAACCTGAGAAATCCGTCCGTTTTCGTCATTAGTTATCAAATCAACTTAAAGCCAGATCGTCACATTGGCCACTTTTCTCTCTGAAACGGTTTTACTTATCGTCTGCAAAGCTATGTCGCGTGCTGCGGTATGCGGAGACACTAAAAGCACCATAGTAGAACACAGATGAAGCTTCTAAGTTGATGTAATAGTCAGTAAGATGTAGTACAATTCAAGTTTTAGTTGTCGATTATTCACTTTTTAGACGGCTTTGGTGGCTTGGACATGACCTAGGACCTTACGATTTTGCATGAAAGGAAGACTAGCAGCCGCGTTGCACGGGAGAATGTGAAAAGTGTTCATATGTAGTAAAAACCTGAGAAATCCGTCCGTTTTCGTCATTTGTTATCGAATCGACTTAAAGCCAGATCGTCACATTTGCCGCTCTTCTCTCTGAAACGGTTGTACTTATCGTCTGCAAAGCTATGTCGCGTGCTGCGGTATGCGGAGACACTAAAAGCACCGTAGTAGAACACAGATGAAGCTTCTAAGTTGATGTAATAGCCATTAAGTAGTAGTACAATTCAAGTTATAGGTATCGATTAATGACTTTTTAGCTGGCTTTTGCGCCTTGGACATGAGCTAGGACCTTCAGATTCTGCATCAAAGGAGGACTACAGCCGAGTTGCTCGGGAGAATGTGAAAAGTGTTCATATGTAGTAAAAACCTGAGAAATCCTTCCGTTTTCGTCATTTGTTATGAAATCGACTTAAAGCCAGATCGTCACATTGGCCACTCTTCTCTCTGAAACGGTTTTACTTATCGTCTGCAAAGCTATGTCGCGTGCTGCGGTATGTGGAGACACTAAAAGCACCATAGTAGAACACAGATGAAGCTTCTAAGTTGATGTAATAGTCAGTAAGAAGTAGTACAATTCAAGTTTTAGTTGTCGATTATTCACTTTTTAGCCGGCTTTGGTGGCTTGGACATGACCTAGGACCCTAAGATTTTGCATGAAAGGAAGACTAGCAGCCGCGTTGCACGGGAGAATGTGAAAAGTGTTCATATGTAGTAAAAACCTGAGAAATCCGTCCGTTTTCGTCATTTGTTATCGAATCAACTTAAAGCCAGATCGTCACATTTGCCGCTCTTATGTCTGAAACGGTTGTACTTATCGTCTGCAAAGCTATGTCGCGTGCTGCGGTATGCGGAGACACTAAAAGCACCATAGTAGAACACAGATGAAGCTTCTAAGTTGATATAATAGTTAGTATGAAGTAGTATAATTCAAGTTCTGTTATCGATTATTGACTTTTTACCCATCTTTGTTGCCTTGGACATGAGCTAGAAACTAAAGATTTTGCATGAAAGGAGGACTAGCAGCCGCGTTGCATGGGACAATGTGAAAAGTGATCATATGTAGTAAAAACCTGAGAAATCCGTCCGTTTTCGTCATTTGTTATCGAATCGACTTAAACCCAGATCGTCACATTGGCCGCTCTTCTGACTGAAACGGTTACATTTATCGTCTGCAAAGCTATGTCGCGTGGTGCGGTACGCGGAGACACTAAAAGCACCATAGTAGAACACAGATGAAGCATTTAAGTTGATGTAATAGCTAGAAAGAAGTAGTAAAATTCAAGTTTTAGGTATCGATTATTGACGTTTTAGCTGGCTTCGGTGACTTGGACATGAGCTAGGAGCTTAAGACTCTGCATGAAAGGAGGACTAGCAGCAGAGTTGCATGGGAGAATGTAAAAAGTGTTCATATGTAGTAAAAACCTGAGAAATCCGTCCGTTTTCGTTATTTGTTATCGAATCGACTTAAACCCAGATCGTCACATTGGCTGCTCTTCTCTCTGAAACGGTTGTACTTATCGTCCGCAAAGCTATGTCGCGTGCTGCGGTATGCGGAGACACTAAAAGCACCATAGTAGAACACAGATGAAGCTTCTAATTTGAAGTAATAGATATTAAGAAGTAGTACAATTCAAGTTTTAGGTATCGATTATTGACGTTTTAGCTTGCTTTGGTGCCTTGGGCATGAGCTAGGACCTTAAGATTCTGCATGAAAGGAGGACAAGCAGCCGAGTTGCACGGGAGAATGAGAAAAGTGTTCATATGTAGTAAACACCTGAGAAATCTGTCCGTTTTCGTAATTTGTTATCGAATCGACTTAAAGCCAGATCGTCAGATTCGCCGCTCTTCTCATGAAACGGTTGTACTTATCGTCCGCAAAGCTATGTCGCGTGCTGCGATATGCGGAGACACTAAAAGCACCATAGTAGAACACAGATGAAGCTTCTAAGTTGATGTAATAGCCATTAAGTAGTAGTACAATTCAAGTTTTAGGTATCGATTATTGACTTTTTAGCTGGCTTTGGTGCCTTGGACATGAGCTAGGACCTTCAGATTCTGCATCAAAGGAGGACTACAGCCGAGTTGCTCGGGAGAATTTGAAAAGTGTTCATATGTAGTAAAAACCTGAGAAATCCTTCCGTTTTCGTCATTTGTTATGAAATCGACTTAAATTCAGATCGTCACATTGGCTGCTCTTCTCTCTGAAACGGTTGTCCTTATCGTCCGCAAGGCTATGTCGCGTGCTGCGGAATGCGGAGACACTAAAAGCACCATAGTAGAACACAGATGAAGCTTCTAATTTGAAGTAATAGCCATTAAGAAGTAGTACAATTCAAGTTTTAGGTATCGATTATTGACTTTTTAGCTGGCTTTGGTGCCTTGGCCATGAGCTAGGACCTTAAGATTCTGCATGAAAGGAGGACTAGCAGCCGAGTTGCACGGGAGAATGAGAAAAGTGTTCATATGTAGTAAACACATGAGAAATATGTCCGTTTTCGTAATTTGTTATCGAATCGACTTAAAGCCAGATCGTCACATTCGCCGCTCTTCTCCTGAAACGGTTGTACTTATCGTCCGCAAAGCTATGTCGCGTGCTGCGATATGCGGAGACACTAAAAGCACCATAGTAGAACACAGATGAAGCTTCTAAGTTGATGTAATAGCCATTAAGAAGTAGAACAATTCAAGTTATAGGTATCGATTATTGACTTTTTAGCTGGCTTTGGTGCCTTGGACATGAGCTAGGACCTTCAGATTCTGCATCAAAGGAGGACTAGCAGCCGAGTTGCTCGGGAGAATGTGAAAAGTGTTCATATGTAGTAAAAACCTGAGAAATCCGTCCGTTTTCGTCACTTCTTATCGAATCGACCTAAAGCCAGATCGTCACATTGGCCGCTCTTCTGACTGAAACGGTTACATTTATCGTCTGCAAAGCTATGTCGCGTGGTGCGGTACACGGAGACACTAAAAGCACCATAGTAGAACACAGATGAAGCATCTAAGTTGATGTAATAGCTAGAAAGAAGTAGTAAAATTCAAGTTTTAGGTATCGATTATTGACGTTTTAGCTGGCTTTGGTGCCTTGGACATGAGCTAGGAACTTAAGATTCTGCATGAAAGGAGGACTAGCAAGAGAGTGTCATGGGAGAATGTGAAAAGTGTTCATATGTAGTAAAAACATGAGAAATCCTGTCCGTTTTCGTCATTTGTTATCGAATCGACTTAAAGCCAGATCGTCACATTGGCCGCTCTTCTCTCTGAAACGGTTGTACTTATCGTCCGCAATGCTATGTCGCGTGCTGCGGTTTGCGGAGACACTAAAAGCACCATAGTAGAACACAGATGAAGCTTCTAATTTGAAGTAATAGCCATTAAGAAGTAGACAATTCAAGTTTTAAGTATCGATTATTGACTTTTTAGCTGGCTTTGGTGCCTTGGACATGAGCTAGGACCTTAAGATTCTGCATGAAAGGAGGACTAGCAGCCGAGTTGCACGGGAGAATGAGAAAAGTATTCATATGTAGTAAAAAAATGAGAAATCTGTTTGTTTTCGTAATTTGTTATCGAATCGACTTAAATCCAGATCGTCACATTGGCCGCTCTTCTTTCTGAAACGGTTGTCCTTATCATCCGCTAGGCTATGTCGCGTGCTGCGGTATGCGGAGACACTAAAAGCACCATAGTAGAACACAGATGAAGCTTCTAAGTTGATGTAATAGCCAGTAAGAAGTAGTAAAATTGAAGTTTTAGCTATCGATTATTCAACTTTTACCCTTTTTTGGTGCCTTGGACATGAGCTAGGAACTCAAGATTCAGCATGAACGGAGGACTAGCAGCCGAGTTGCACGGGAGAATGAGAAAAGTGTTCATATGTAGTAAAAACATGAGAAATCCTGTATGTTTTCGTCATTTGTTATCGAATCGACTTAAAGCCAGATCGTCACATTGGCCGCTCTTCTCTCTGAAACGGTTGTACTTATCGTCCGCAAAGCTATGTCGCGTGCTGCGGTTTGCGGAGACACTAAAAGCACCATAGTAGAACACAGATGAAGCTTCTAATTTGCAGTAATAGCCATTAAGAAGTAGTACTATTCAAGTTTTAGGTATCGATTATTGACTTTTTAGCTGGCTTTGGTGCCTTGGACATGAGCTAGGAACTTAAGATTCTGCATGAAAGGAGGACTAGCAGCCGAGTTGCACGGGAGAATGAGAAAAGTGTTCATATGTAGTAAAACATGAGAAATCCTGTCCGTTTTCGTCATTTGTTATCGAATCGACTTAAAGCCAGATCGTCACATTGGCCGCTCTTCTCTCTGAAACTGTTGTACTTATCGTCCGCAAAGCTATGTCGCGTGCTGCGGTTTGCGGAGACACTAAAAGCACCATAGTAGAACACAGATGAAGCTTCTAATTTGAAGTAATAGCCATTAAGAAGTAGTACAATTCAAGTTTTAGGTATCGATTATTGACTTTTTAGGTGGCTTTGGTGCCTTGGACATGAGCTAGGACCTTAAGATTCTGCATGAAAGGAGGACTAGCAGCCGAGTTGCACGGGAGAATGTGAAAAGTGTTCATATGTAGTAACAACATGAGAAATCCTCTTCGTTTTCGTCATTTGTTATCGAATCGACTTAAAGCCAGATCGTCACATTGGCCGCTCTTCTCCTGAAACGGTTGTACTTATCGTCCGCAAACCTATGTCGCGTGCTGCGATGTACGGAGACACTAAAAGCACCATAGTAGAACACAGATGAAGCTTCTAAGTTGATGTAATAGCCAGTAAGAAGTAGTAAAATTTAAGTTTTAGCTATCGATTATTGACTTTTTACCCTTTTTTGGTACCTTGGACATGAGCTAGGAACTTAAGATTCTGCATGAACGGAGGACTAGCAGCCGCGCTGCACGGGAGAATGTGAAAAGTGTTCATGTGTAGTAAAAACCTGAGAAATCCGTCCGTGTTCGTCATTTGATATCGAATCGACTTAAAGCCCGATCGTCTATTTGGCTACTGTTCTGTCTGAAACGGTTACATTTATCGTCTGCAAACCTAAGTCGCGTGCTGCGGTATGCGGAGACACTAAACGCACCATAGCAGAACACAGATGAAGCATCTAAGTTGATGTAATAGCTAGTAAAAAATAGTACAATTCAAGTTTTAGGTATCGATTATTGACTTTTTAGCTGGCTTTGGTGCCTTGGACATGAGCTAGGAACTTAAGTTTCTTCATGAAAGGAGGACTAGCAGCCGTGTTTCACGGGAGAATGTGAAAAGTGTTCATATGTAGTAAAAACCTGAGAAATCCGTCCGTTTTCGTCATTTGTTATCGAATCGACTTAAAGCCAGATCGTCACATTGGCCGCTCTTCTCCTGAAACGGTTGTACTTATCGTCCGCAAACCTATGTCGCGTGCTGCGATGTACGGAGACACTAAAAGCACCATAGTAGAACACAGAAGAAGCTTCTATGTTGATGTAATAGCCAGTAAGAAGTAGTACAATTCAAGTTTCAGTTGTCGATTATTCACTTTTTAGCCGGCTTTGGTGGCTTGGACATGACCTAGGACCTTAAGATTTTGCATGAAATGAGGACTAGCAGCCGCGTTGCACGGGAGAATGTGAAAAGTGTTCATATGTAGTAAGAACCTTAGAAATCCGTCCGTTTTTGTCATTTGTTATCAAATCGACTTAAAGCCAGATCGTCACATTGGAAGCTCTTCCGTCTGTAACGGTTACATTTATCGTCTGCAAAGCTATGTCGCGTGCTGCGGTATGCGGAGACACTAAAAGCACCATAGTAGAAGACAGATGAAGCTTCTAAGTTGATGTAATAGCCAGTAAGAAGTAGTGCAAATCAAGTTTCAGTTGTCGATTATTCACTTTTTAGCCGGCTTTGGTGGCTTGGACATGAGCTAGGACCTTAACATTTTGCATGAAAGGAGGACTAGCAGCCGCTTTGTACGGGAGAATGTAAAATGTGTTCATATGTAGTAAACACCTGAGAAATCCGTCCGTTTTCGTCATTTGTTATCGAATCGACTTAAAGCCAGATCATCACATTGGCCGCTTTTCTCTCTGAGACGGTTACATTTACCGTCTGCAAAGCTATGTCGCGTGCTGCGGTATGCGAAGACACTATAAGCACCATAGTAGAACACAGATGAAGCTTCTAAGTTGAAGTAATAGCCAGTAAGAAGTAGTACAATTCAAGATTTAGGTATCGATTATTGGCTATTTAGCTTGCTTTGGTGCCTTGGACATGAGCTAGGACCTTAAGAATTTGCATGAAAGGAAGACTAGCAGCCAAGTTGCAAGGGAGAATGTTAAAAGTATTCATATGTAGTAAAAACCTGAGAAATCCGTCCGTTTTCGTCATTTGTTATCGAATCGACCTAAAGCCAATTCGTCACATTGGGCGCACGTCTGTCTGAAACGGTTACATTTATCGTCTGCAAAGCTATGTCGCGTGCTGCGGTATGCGGAGACACTAAAAGCACCATAGTAGAAGACAGATGAAGCTTCTAAGTTGATGTAATAGCCAGTAAGAAGTAGTACAATTGAAGTTTTAGTTATCAACTATTGACTTTTTAGCTGGTTTTGGTGCCTTGGACATGAGCTGGGACCTTAACATTTTGCATGAAAGGAGGACTAGCAGCCGCGTTGTACGGGAGAATGTGAAAAGTGTTCATATGTAGTAAAAACCTGAGAAATCCATCCGTTTTCGTCATTTGTTACCGAATCGACTTAAAGCCAGATCATTACATTGGCCGCTTTTCTCTCTGAGACGGTTACATTTATCGTCTGCAAAGCTATGTCGCGTGCTGCGGTATGCAAAGACACTATAAGCACCATAGTAGAACACAGAAGAAGCTTCTAAGTTGATGTAATAGCCAGTAAGAAGTAGTACAATTCAAGTTTCAGTTGTCGATTATTCACTTTTTAGCCGGCTTTGGTGACTTGGACATGACCTAGGACCTTAAGATTTTGCATGGAAGGAGGACTAGCATCCGCGTTGCACGGGAGAATGTGAAAAGTGTTCATATGTAGTAAGAACCTTAGAAATCCGTCCGTTTTCGTCGTTTGTTATCAAATCGACTTAAAGCCAGATCGTCACATTGGAAGCTCTTCTGTCTGAAACGGTTACATTTATCGTCTGCAAAGCTATGTCGCGTGCTGCGGTATGCGGAGACACTAAAAGCACCATAGTAGAAGACAGATGAAGCTTCTAAGTTGATGTAATAGCCAGTAAGAAGTAGTACAATTCAAGTTTTAGGTATCGATTATTGACTTTTTACCCTTTTTTGGTGTCTTGGACATGAGCTAGGAACTTAAGATTTTGCATGAAAGGAGGACTAGCAGCTGCGTTGCACGGGAGAATGTGAAAAGTGTTCATATGTAGTAAACACCTGAAAATCCGTCCGTTTTCGTCATTTGTTATCGAATCGACTTAAAGCCAGATCGCCACATTGGCCGCTCTTCTCTCTGAGACGGTTACATTTATCGTCTGCAAAGCTATGTCGCGTGCTGCGGTATGCGAAGACACTATAAGCACCATAGTAGAACACAGAAGAAGCTTCTAAGTTGATGTAATAGCCAGTAAGAAGTAGTACAATTCAAGTTTCAGTTGTCGATTATTCACTTTTTAGCCGGCTATGGTGGCTTGGACATGACCTAGGACCTTAAGATTTTGCATGAAATGAGGACTAGCATCCGCGTTGCACGGGAGAATGTGAAAAGTGTTCATATGTAGTAAGAACCTTAGAAATCCGTCCGTTTTCGTCATTTGTTATCAAATAGACTTAAAGCCAGATCATCACATTGGCCGCTTTTCTCTCTAAGACGGTTACATTTATCGTCTGCAAAGATATGTCGCGTGCTGCGGTATGCGAAGACACTAAAAGCACCATAGCAGAACACAGAAGAAGCTTCTAAGTTGAAGTAATAGCCAGTAAGAAGTAGTACAATTCAAGTTTTAGTTGTCGATTATTCACTTTTTAGCCGACTTTGGTGGCTTGGACATGAGCTAGGACCTTACGATTTTGCATGAAAAGAGGACTAACGATAGCGTTGCACTGGAGAATGTGAAAAGAGTTCATATGTAGTAAAAACCTGAGAAATCCGTCTGTTTTCGTCATTTGTTATCGAATCGACTTAAAGCCAGATCATCACATTGGCCGCTTTTCTCTCTGAGACGGTTACATTTATCGTCTGCAAAGCTATGTCGCGTGCTGCGGTATGCAAAGACACTATAAGCACCATAGTAGAACACAGAAGAAGCTTCTAAGTTGAAGTAATAGCCAGTAAGAAGTAGTACAATTCTACTTTTAGTTGTCGATTATTCACATTTTAGCCGCCTTTAGTGGCTTGGACATGACCTAGGACCTTAAGATTTTGCATGAAAGGAGGACTAGCAGCCGCGTTGCACGGGAGAATGTAAAAAGTGTTCATATGTAGTAAACACCTGAGAAATCAGTCCGTTTTCGTCATTTGATATCGAAACGACTTAAAGCCAGATAGTCACATTGGCCGCACTTCTGTCTGAAACGGTTACATTTATCGTCTGCGAAGCTATGTCGCGTGCTGCGGTATGCGGAGACACTAAAAGCACCATAGTATAACACAGAAGAAGCTTCTAAGTTGAAGTAATAGCCAGTAAGAAGTAGTACAATTCAAGTTTCAGTTGTCGATTATTCACTTTTTAGCCGGCTTTGGTGGCTTGGACATGACCTAGGACCTTACGATTTTGCATGAAATGAGGACTAGCAGCCGCGTTGCACGGGAGAATGTGAAAAGTGTTCATATGTAGTAAGAACCTTAGAAATCCGTCCGTTTTCGTCTTTTGTTATCAAATCGACTTAAAGCCAGATCGTCACATTGGAAGCTCTTCAGTCTGAAACGGTTACATTTATCGTCTGCAAAGCTATGTCGCGTGCTGCGGTATGCGGAGACACTAAAAGCACCATAGTAGAAGACAGATGAAGCTTCTGTGTTGATGTAATAGCCAGTAAGAAGTAGTACAATTCAAGTTTTAGTTATCAATTATTGACTTTTCAGCTGGTTTTGGTGCTTGGACATGGGCCAGGACCTTAACATTTTGCATGGAAGGAGGACTAGCAGCCGCGTTGTACGGGAGAATGTAAAAAGTGTTCATATGTAGTAAACACCTGAGAAATCCGTCCGTTCTCGTCATTTGATATCGAAATGACTTAAAGCCAGATCGTCACATTGGCCGCACTTCTGTCTGAAACGGTTACATTTATCGTCTGCAAGGCTATGTCGCGTGCTGCGGTATGCAAAGACACTATAAGCACCATAGTAGAACACAGAAGAAGCTTTTAAGTTGAAGTAATAGCCAGTAAGAAGTAGTACAATTCTACTTTTAGTTGTCGATTATTCACATTTTAGCCGCCTTTGGTGGCTTGGACATGACCTAGGACCTTAAGATTTTGCTTGAAAGGAGGACTAACAATAGCGTTGTACTGGAGAATGTGAAAAGAGTTCATATGTAGTAAAAACCTGAGAAATCCGTCTGTTTTCGTCATTTGTTATCGAATCGACTTAAAGCCAGATCATCACATTGGCCGCTTTTCTCTCTAAGACGGTTACATTTATCGTCTGCAAAGCTATGTCGCGTGCTGCGGAATGCGAAGACACAATAAGCACCAGAGTAGAACACAGAAGAAGCTTCTAAGTTGAAGTAATAGCCAGTAAGAAGTAGTACAATTCTACTTTTAGTTGTCGATTATTCACATTTTAGCCGTCTTTGGTGGCTTGGACATGACCTAGGACCTTAAGATTTTGCTTGAAAGGAGGACTAGCAGCCGCGTTGTACGGGAGAATGTGAAAAGTGTTCATATGTAGTAAAAACCTGAGAAAGCCGTCCGGTATCGTCATTTGTCATCGAATCGACTTAAAGCCAGATGTCACATTGGCCGCTCTTCTCTCTGAAACAGTTACATTTATCGTCTGCAAAGCTATTTCGCGAGCTGCGGTCTGCGGAGAGACTAAAAGCACCATAGTAGAACACAGAATAAGCTTCTAAGTTGAAGTAATAGCCAGTAAGACGTAGTACAATTCAAGTTTCAGTTGTCGATTATTCACTTTTTAGCCGGCTTTGGTGGCTTGGACATGACCTAGGACCTTACGATTTTGCATGAAAAGAGGACTAACAATAGCGTTGTACTGGAGAATGTGAAAAGAGTTCATATGTAGTAAAAACCTGAGAAATCCGTCTGTTTTCGTCATTTGTTACAGAATCGACTTAAAGCCAGATCATCACATTGGCCGCTTTTCTCTCTGAGACGGTTACATTTATCGTCTGCAAAGATATGTCGCGTGCTGCGGTATGCGAAGACACTATAAGCACCATAGTGGAACACAGAAGAAGCTTATAAGTTGAAGTAATAGCCAGTAAGAAGTAGTACAATTCAAGTTTTAGGTATCGATTATTGACTATTTAGCTTGCTTTGGTGAGTTGGACATGAGATAGGACTGTAAGATTTTGCATGAAAATAGGACTAGCAGCCGAGTTGCAAGGGAGAATCTTAAAAGTATTCATATGTAGTAAAAACCTGAGAAATCCGTACGTTTTCGTCATTTGTTATCGAATCGACCTAAAGCCAATTCGTCACATTGGCCGCACGTCTGTCTGAAACGGTTACATTTATCGTCTGCAAAGCTATGTCGCGTGCTGCGGTATGCGGAGACACTAAAAGCACCATAGTAGAAGACAGATGAAGCTTCTAAGTTGATGTAATAGCCAGTAAGAAGTAGTACAATTCAAGTTTTAGGTATCAATTATTGACTTTTTACCCTTTTTTGGTGCCTTGGACATAAGCTAGGAACTTAAGATTTTGCATGGAAGGAGGACTAGCAGCTGCGTTCCACGGGAGAATGTGAAAAGTGTTCATATGTAGTAAACACCTGAGAAATCCGTCCGTTTTCGTCATTTGTTATCGAATCGGCTTAAAGCCAGATCGTCACATTGACCGCTTTTCTCTCTGAGACGGTTGTACTTATCGTCTGCAAAGCTATGTCGCGTGCTGCGGTATGCGGAAACACTAAAATCACCATAGTAGAACACAGAAGAAGCTTCTAAGTTGATGTAATAGCCAGTAAGAACTAGTACAATTCAAGTTTTGTTGTCGATTATTCACTTTTTAGCCGACTTTGGTGGCTTGGACATGACCTAGGACCTTACGATTTTGCATGAAAAGAGGACTAGCAGCCGCGTTGCACGGGAGAATGTGAAAAGTGTTCATATGTAGTAAGAACCTTTAGAATTCCGTCCGTTTTCGTCATTTGTTATCAAATCGACTTAAAGCCAGATCGTCACATTGGGCGCTCTTCTGTCTGAAACGGTTACATTTATCGTCTGCAAAGCTATGTCGCGTGCTGCGGTATGCGGAGACACTAAAAGCACCATAGTAGAAGACAGATGAAGCTTCTAAGTTTATGTAATAGCCAGTAAGAAGTAGTACGATTCAAGTTTTAGTTATCAATTATTGAATTTTTAGCTGGCTTTGGTGCCTTGGACATGGGCTAGGACCTTAACATATTGCATGAAAGGAGGACTAGCAGCCGCGTTGTACGGGAGAATGTGAAAAGTGTTCATATGTAGTAAAAACCTGAGAAATCCGTCCGTTTTCGTCATTTGTTATCGAATCGACTTAAAGCCAGATCGTCACATTGGCCACTCTTTTCTCTGAAACTGTTACATTTATCGTCTGCAAAGCTATGTCGCGTACTGCGGTATGCGGAGAGACTAAAAGCACCATAGTAGAACACAGAAGAAGGTTCTAAGTTGAAGTAATAGCCAGTAAGGAGTAGTACAATTCATATTTTAGTTATCAATTATTCACTTTTTAGCCGACTTTGGTGGCTTGGACATGACCTAGGACCTTAAGATTTTGCATGAAAGGAGGACTAGCAGCCGCGTTGCACGGGAGAATGTGAAAAGTGTTCATATGTAGTAAAAACCTGAGAAATACGTCCGTTTTCGTCATTTGTTATCGAATCGGCTTCAAGCCAGATCGTCACATTGGCCGCTCTTCTCTCTGAATCGGTTACATTTATCGTCAGCAAAGCCATGTCGCGTGCTGCGGTATGCGGAAACACTAAAATCACCATAGTAGAACACAGAAGAAGCTTCTAAGTTGAAGTAATAGCCAGTAAGAAGTAGTACAATTCAAGTTTTAGGTATCGATTATTGACTTTTTACCCTTTTTTGGTGCCTTGGACATGAGCTAGGAACTTAAGATATTGCATGGAAGGAGGACTAGCAGCTGCATTGCACGGGAGAATGTGAAAAGTGTTCATATGTAGTAAACACCTGAGAAATCCGTCCGTTCTCGTCATTTGTTATCGAATCGACTTAAAGCCAGATCGTCACATTGGCCGCTTTTCTCTCTGAGACGGTTGTACTTATCGTCTGCAAAGCTATGTCGCGTGCTGCGGTATCCGGAGACACTAAAAGCTCCATAGTACAACACAGATGAAACTTCTAAGTTGATGTAATAGCCAGTAAGAAGTAGTACAATTCAAGTTTTAGGTATCGATTATTGACTTTTTACCCTTTTTTATTGCCTTGGACATAAGCTAGGAACTTAAGATTTTGCATGGAAGGAGGACTAGCAGCTGCGTTCCATGGGAGAATGTGAAAAGTGTTCATATGTAGTAAACACCTGAGAAATCCGTCCGTTTTCGTCATTTGTTATCGAAACGGCTTAAAGCCAGATCGTCACATTGGCCGCTCTTCTCTCTGAAACGGTTACATTTATCGTCTGCAAAGCTATGTCCGTGCTGCGGTATGCGGAAACACTAAAATCACCATAGTAGAACACAGAAGAAGCTTCTAAGTTGATGTAATAGCCAGTAAGAACTAGTACAATTCAAGTTTTGTTGTCGATTATTCACTTTTTAGCCGACTTTGGTGGCTTGGACATGACCTAGGACCTTACGATTTTGCATGAAAAGAGGACTAGCAGCCGCGTTGCACGGGAGAATGTGAAAAGTGTTCATATGTAGTAAGAACCTTTAGAATTCCGTCCGTTTTCGTCATTTGTTATCAAATCGACTTAAAGCCAGATCGTCACATTGGGCGCTCTTCTGTCTGAAACGGTTACATTTATCGTCTGCAAAGCTATGTCGCGTGCTGCGGTATGCGGAGACACTAAAAGCACCATAGTAGAAGACAGATGAAGCTTCTAAGTTTATGTAATAGCCAGTAAGAAGTAGTACGATTCAAGTTTTAGTTATCAATTATTGACTTTTTAGCTGGCTTTGGTGCCTTGAACATGAGCTAGGACCTTAACATATTGCATGAAAGGAGGACTAGCAGCCGCGTTGTACGGGAGAATGTGAAAAGTGTTCATATGTAGTAAAAACCTGAGAAATCCGTCCGTTTTCGTCATTTGTTATCGAATCGACTTAAAGCCAGATCGTCACATTGGCCACTCTTTTCTCTGAAACTGTTACATTTATCGTCTGCAAAGCTATGTCGCGTACTGCGGTATGCGGAGAGACTAAAAGCACCATAGTAGAAGACAGATGAAGGTTCTAAGTTGAAGTAATAGCCAGTAAGGAGTAGTACAATTCATATTTTAGTTATCAATTATTCACTTTTTAGCCGACTTTGGTGGCTTGGACATGACCTAGGACCTTAAGATTTTGCATGAAAGGAGGACTAGCAGCCGCGTTGCACGGGAGAATGTGAAAAGTGTTCATATGTAGTAAAAACCTGAGAAATCCGTCCGTTTTCGTCATTTGTTATCGAATCGGCTTCAAGCCAGATCGTCACATTGGCCGCTCTTCTCTCTGAATCGGTTACATTTATCGTCAGCAAAGCCATGTCGCGTGCTGCGGTATGCGGAAACACTAAAATCACCATAGTAGAACACAGACGAAGCTTCTAAGTTGAAGTAATAGCCAGTAAGAAGTAGTACAATTCAAGTTTTAGGTATCGATTATTGACTTTTTACCCTTTTTTGGTGCCTTGGACATGAGCTAGGAACTTAAGATATTGCATGGAAGGAGGACTAGCAGCTGCATTGCACGGGAGAATGTGAAAAGTGTTCATATGTAGTAAACACCTGAGAAATCCGTCCGTTCTCGTCATTTGTTATCGAATCGACTTAAAGCCAGATCGTCACATTGGCCGCTTTTCTCTCTGAGACGGTTGTACTTATCGTCTGCAAAGCTATGTCGCGTGCTGCGGTATCCGGAGACACTAAAAGCTCCATAGTACAACACAGATGAAACTTCTAAGTTGATGTAATAGCCAGTAAGAAGTAGTACAATTCAAGTTTTAGGTATCGATTATTGACTTTTTACCCTTTTTTATTGCCTTGGACATGAGCTAGGAACTTAAGATTTTGCATGGAAGGAGGACTAGCAGCTGCGTTCCACGGGAGAATGTAAAAAGTGTTCATATGTAGTAAACACCTGAGAAATCCGTCCGTTTTCGTCAGTTGTTATCGAATCGGCTTAAATCCAGATCGTCACATTGGCCGCTCTTCTCTCTGAAACGGTTACATTTATCGACTGCAAAGCTATGTCGCGTGCTGCGGTATGCGGAAACACTAAAATCACCATAGTAGAACACAGAAGAAGCTTCTAAGTTGATGTAATAGCCAGTAAGAACTAGTACAATTCAAGTTTTAGTTGTCGATTATTCACTTTTTAGCCGACTTTGGTAGCTTGGACATGACCTAGGACCTTACGATTTTGCATTAAAAGAGGACTAGCAGCCGCGTTGCACGGGAGAATGTGAAAAGTGTTCGTATGTAGTAAGAACCTTAGAAATCAGTCCGTTTTCGTCATTTGTTATCGAATCGACTTAAAGCCAATTCGTCACATTGGCCGCACTTCTGTCTGAAACGGTTGCATTTATCGTCTGCAAAGCCATGTCGCGTGCTGCTGTATGCGGAGACACTAGAAGCACCATAGTATAACACAGAAGAAGCTTCTAAGTTGAAGTAATAGCCAGTAAGAAGTAGTACAATTCAAGTTTTAGTTGCCGATTATTCACTTTTTAGCCGGCTTTGGTGGCTTGGACGTGACCTAGGACCTTAAGATTTTGCATGAAAGGAGGACTAGCAGCCGCGTTGCACGGGAGAATGTGAAAATGTTCATATGTAGTAAAAACCTGAGAAATCCGTCCGTTTTCGTCATTTGTTATCAAATCGACTTAAAGCCAGATCGTCACATTGGGCGCTCTTCTGTCTGAAACGATTACATTTATCGTCTGCAAAGCTATGTCGCGTGCTGCGGTATGCGGAGACACTAAAAGCACCATAGTAGAAGACAGATGAAGCTTCTAAGTTGATGTAATAGCCAGTAAGAAGTAGTACTATTCAAGTTTTAGTTATCAATTATTGATTTTTTAGCTGGCTTTGGTGCCTTGGACATGAGCTAGGACCTTAACATATTGCATGAAAGAAGGACTAGCAGCTGCGTTGTACGGGAGAATGTGAAAAGTGTTTATATGTAGTAAAAATCTGAGAAATCCGTCCGTTTTCGTCATTTGTTATCGAATCGACTTAAAGCCAGATCGTCACATTGGCCGCTCTTCTCTCTGAAACGGTTACATTTATCGTCTGCAAAGCTATGTCGCGTACTGCGGTATGCGGAGAGACTAAAAGCACCATAGTAGAACACAGAAGAAGCTTCTAAGTTGAAGTAATAGCCAGTAAGAAGTAGTACAATTCATATTTTAGTTGTCAATTATTCACTTTTTAGCCGACTTTGGTGGCTTGGACATGACCTAGGACCTTAAGATTTTGCATGAAAGCAGGACTAGCAGCCACGTTGCACGGGAGAATGTGAAAAGTGTTCATATGTAGTAAAAACCTGAGAAATTCGTCCGTTTTCGTCATTTGTTATCGAATCGACTTAAAGCCAGATCGTCACATTGGCCGCTCTTCTCTCTGAAACGGTTACATTTATCGTCTGCAAAGCTATGTCGCATGCTGCGGTATGCGGAAACACTAAAATCACCATAGTAGAACACAGAAGAAGTTTCTAAGTTGAAGTAATAGCCAGTAAGAAGTAGTACAATTCAAGTTTTAGTTGTCGATTATTCACTTTTTAGCCGGCTTTGGTGGCTTGGACGTGACCTAGGACCTTAAGATTTTGCATGAAAGGAGGACTAGCAGCCGCGTTGCACGGGAGAATGTGAAAAGTGTTCATATGTAGTAAAAACCTGAGAAATCCGTCCGTTTTCGTCATTTGTTATCGAATCGACTTAAAGCCAGATCGTCACATTTACCGCATTTCTCTGTGAGACGGTTATATTTATCGTCTGCAAAGCTATGTCGCGTGCTGCGGTATGCGGAGACACTAAAAGCACCATAGTAGAAAACAGAAGAAGCTTATAAGTTGAAACAATAGCCAGTAAGAAGCAGTACAATTCAAGTTTTGGTTATCGATTATTGATTTTTAGCCGGCTTTGGTGCCTTGGACAAGAGGTGGAACCATAAGATTTTGCATGAAAGGAGGAGTAGCAGCCGCGTTGCACGAGAGAATGTGAAAAGGGTTCATATGTAGTATAAACGTGAGAATTCCGTCCGTTTTCGTCATTTCTTATCCAATCGAGTTAAAGGCAGATCGTCACATTGGCCGCTCTTCTCTATAAAATGGTTGTAAATTATCGTCTGCAAAGCTATATCGCGTGCTGCGGTATGCGGAGACATTAAAAGCACCATAGTTGATCAGAGATGAAGCTTCTAAGTTGATGTAATAGCCAGTAAGTAGTAGTACAATTCAAGTTTTAGGTACCGATTATTGACTTTTTACCCTTTCTTGGTGCCTTGGACATGCGCTAGGAACTTATGATTTAGCATGGAAGGAGGACTAGCAGCTGCGTTGCACGGGAGAATGTGAAAAGTGTTCATATGTAGTAAGAACCTTAGAAATCCGTCCGTTTTCGTCATTTGTTATCAAATCGACTTAAAGCCAGATCGTCACATTGGGCGCTCTTCTGTTTGAAACGGTTACATTTATCGTCTGCAAAGCTATGTCGCGTGCTGCGGTATGCGGAAACACTAAAAGCACCATAGTAGAAGACAGATGAAGCTTCTAAGTTGATGTAATAGCCAGTAAGAAGTAGTACAATTCAAGTTTTAGTTATCAATTATTGACTTCTTAGCTGGCTTTGGTGCCTTGGACATGAGCTAGGACCTTAACATTTTGCATGAAAGGAGGACTAGTAGCCGCGTTGTACGGGAGAATGTGAAAAGTGTTCATATGTAGTAAAAACCTGAGAAATCAGTCCGTTTTCGTCATTTGTTATCAAATCGACTCAAAGCCAGATCGTCACATTGGCCGCTCTTCTCTCTGAATCGTTTACATTTATAATCTGCAAAGCTATGTCGCGTGCTGCGGTATGCGGAGAGAATAAAAGCAGCATAGTAGAACACAGAAGTAGCTTCTAAGTTGAAGTAATAGCCAGTAAGAAGTAGTACAATTCAAGTTTTAGCTGTTGATTATTCACTTTTAGCCGGCTGTGGTGGCTTGGACATGACCTAGGACCTTAAGATTTTGCATGAAAGGAGGATTAGCAGCCGCGTTGTACGGGAGAATGTGAAAAGTGTTCATATGTAGTAAAAACCTGAGAAAACAGTCCGTTTTCGTCATTTGTTATCGAATCGATTTAAAGCCAGATCGTCACATTGGCCGCTCTTCTCTCTGAAACGGTTACATTTATCGTCTGCAAAGTTATGTCGCGTGCTGCGGTATGCGGAGAGACTAAAAGCACCATAGTAGAACACAGAAGTAGCTTCTAAGTTGAAGTAATAGCCAGTAAGAAGTAGTACAATTCAAGTTTTAGCTGTCGATTATTCACTTTTTAGCCGGCTTTGGTGGCTTGGACATGACCTAGGACCTTAAGATTTTGCATGAAAGGAGGACTAGCAGCCGCGTTGCACGGGAGAATGTGAAAAGTGTTCATATGTAGTAAAAACCTGAGAAATCCGTCCGTTTTCGTCATTTGTTATCGAATCGACTTAAAGCCAGATCGTCACATTTTCCGCTTTTCTCTGTGAGACGGTTATATTTATCGTCTGCAAAGCTATGTCGCATGCTGCGGTATGCGGAAACACTAAAATCACCATAGTAGAACACAGAAGAAGCTTCTAAGTTGAAGTAATAGCCAGTAAGAAGTAGTACAATTCAAGTTTTAGTTATCGATTATTCACTTTTTAGCCGGCTTTGGTGGCTTGGACGTGACCTAGGACCTTAAGATTTTGCATGAAAGGAGGACTGGCAGCCGCGTTGCACGGGAGAATGTGAAAAGTGTTCATATGTAGTAAAAACCTGAGAAATCCGTCCGTTTTCGTCATTTGTTATCGAATCGACTTAAAGCCAGATCGTCACATTTTCCGCATTTCTCTGTGAGACGGTTATATTTATCGTCTGCAAAGCTATGTCGCGTGCTGCGGTATGCGGAGACACTAAAAGCACCATAGTAGAACACAGAAGAAGCTTATAAGTTGAAACAATAGCCAGTAAGAAGCAGTACAATTCAAGTTTTGGTTATCGATTATTGATTTTTAGCCGGCTTTGGTGCCTTGGACAAGAGGTGGAACCATAAGATTTTGCATGAAAGGAGGAGTGGCAGCCGCGTTGCACGAGAGAATGTGAAAAGGGTTCATATGTAGTATAAACGTGAGAATTCCGTCCGTTTTCGTCATTTCTTATCCAATAGAGTTAAAGGCAGATCGTCACATTGGCCGCTCTTCTCTATGAAATGGTTGTAAGTTATCGTCTGCAAAGGTATATCGCGTGCTGCGGTATGCGGAGACATTAAAAGCACCATAGTTGATCAGAGATGAAGCTTCTAAGTTGATGTAATAGCCAGTAAGTAGTAGTACAATTCAAGTTTTAGGTACCGATTATTGACTTTTTACCCTTTTTTGGTGCCTTGGACATGCGCTAGGAACTTATGATTTAGCATGGAAGGAGGACTAGCAGCTGCGTTGCACGGGAGAATGTGAAAAGTGTTCATATGTAGTAAGAACCTTAGAAATCCGTCCGTTTTCGTCATTTGTTATCAAATCGACTTAAAGCCAGATCGTCACATTGGGCGCTCTTCTGTTTGAAACGGTTACATTTATCGTCTGCAAAGCTATGTCGCGTGCTGCGGTATGCGGAAACACTAAAAGCACCATAGTAGAAGACAGATGAAGCTTCTAAGTTGATGTAATAGCCAGTAAGAAGTAGTACAATTGAAGTTTTAGTTATCAATTATTGACTTCTTAGCTGGCTTTGGTGCCTTGGACATGAGCTAGGACCTTAACATTTTGCATGAAAGGAGGACTAGTAGCCGCGTTGTACGGGAGAATGTGAAAAGTGTTCATATGTAGTAAAAACCTGAGAAATCAGTCCGTTTTCGTCATTTGTTATCAAATCGACTCAAAGCCAGATCGTCACATTGGCCGCTCTTCTCTCTGAATCGTTTACATTTATAATCTGCAAAGCTATGTCGCGTGCTGCGGTATGCGGAGAGAATAAAAGCACCATAGTAGAACACAGAAGTAGCTTCTAAGTTGAAGTAATAGCCAGTAAGAAGTAGTACAATTCAAGTTTTAGCTGTCGATTATTCACTTTTAGCCGGCTGTGGTGGCTTGGACATGACCTAGGACCTTAAGATTTTGCATGAAAGGAGGATTAGCAGCCGCGTTGTACGGGAGAATGTGAAAAGTGTTCATATGTAGTAAATACCTGAGAAAACAGTCCGTTTTCGTCATTTGTTATCGAATCGATTTAAAGCCAGATCGTCACATTGGCCGCTCTTCTCTCTGAAACGGTTACATTTATCGTCTGCAAAGTTATGTCGCGTGCTGCGGTATGCGGAGAGACTAAAAGCACCATAGTAGAACACAGAAGTAGCTTCTAAGTTGAAGTAATAGCCAGTAAGAAGTAGTACAATTCAAGTTTTAGCTGTCGATTATTCACTTTTTAGCCGGCTTTGGTGGCTTGGACATGACCTAGGACCTTAAGATTTTGCATGAAAGGAGGACTAGCAGCCGCGTTGCACGGGAGAATGTGAAAAGTGTTCATATGTAGTAAAAACCTGAGAAATCCGTCCGTTTTCGTCATTTGTTATCGAATCGACTTAAAGCCAGATCGTCACATTTTCCGCATTTCTCTGTGAGACGGTTATATTTATCGCCTGCAAAGCTATGTCGCATGCTGCGGTATGCGGAGACATTAAAAGCACCATAGTTGATCAGAGATGAAGCTTCTAAGTTGATGTAATAGCCAGTAAGTAGTAGTACAATTCAAGTTTTAGGTACCGATTATTGACTTTTTACCTTTTTTTGGTGCCTTGGACATGCGCTAGGAACTTATGATTTTGCATGGAAGGAGGACTAGCAGCTGCGTTGCACGGGAGAATGTGAAAAGTGTTCATATGTAGTAAGAACCTTAGAAATCCGTCCGTTTTCGTCATTTGTTATCAAATCGACTTAAAGCCAGATCGTCACATTGGGCGCTCTTCTGTTTGAAACGGTTACATTTATCGTCTGCAAAGCTATGTCGCGTGCTGCGGTATGCGGAAAGACTAAAGCACTATAGTAGAAGACAGATGAAGCTTCTAAGTTGATGTAATAGCCAGTAAGAAGTAGTACAATTCAAGTTTTAGTTATCAATTATTGACTTCTTAGCTGGCTTTGGTGTCTTGGACATGAGCTAGGACCTTAACATTTTGCATGAAAGGAGGACTAGTAGCCGCGTTGTACGGGAGAATGTGAAAAGTGTTCATATGTAGTAAAAACCTGAGAAATCAGTCCGTTTTCGTCATTTGTTATCAAATCGACTTAAAGCCAGATCGTCACATTGGCCGCTCTTCTCTCTGAATCGTTTACATTTATCGTCTGCAAAGCTATGTCGCGTGCTGCGGTATGCGGAGAGAGTAAAAGCACCATAGTAGAACACAGAAGTAGCTTCTAAGTTGAAGTAATAGCCAGTAAGAAGTAGTACAATTCAAGTTTTAGCTGTCGATTATTCACTTTTTAGCCGGCTGTGGTGGCTTGGACATGACCTAGGACCTTAAGATTTTGCATGAAGGGAGGACTAGCAGCCGCGTTGTATGGGAGAATGTGAAAAGTGTTCATATGTAGTAAAAACCTGAGAAATCCGTCCGTTTTCGTCATTTGTTATCGAATCGATTTAAAGCCAGATCGTCACATTGGCCGCTCTTCTCTCTGAAACGGTTACATTTATCGTCTGCAAAGCTATGTCGCGTGCTGCGGTATGCGGGGACACTAAAAGCACCATAGTAGAACACCGATGAAGCGTCTAAGTTGAGGTAATGGCCAGTAAGAAGTAGTACAATTCAAGTTTTAGGTATCGGTTATTGACTTTTTACCCTTCTGTGGTGCCCTTGACATGTGCTAGGAACATAAGATTTTGCATGAAAGGAGGACTAGCAGCCGCGTTGCACGGGAGAATGTGAGAAGTGTTCATATGTAGAAAAAACCTGAGAAACCCGTCCGTGTTCGTCATTTGTATTCGAATCGACTTAAAGCCAGATCGTCACATTGGCCGCTCTTCTCCCTGAAACGGTTGTACTTATCGTCTGCAAAGCTATGTCGCATGCTGCGGTATGCGGAGACACTAAAAGCACCATAGTAGAACACAGATGAAGGTTTTATGTTGATGCAATAGCCAGTAAGAAGTAGTACTATTCAAGTTTTAGCTATCGATTATTGACATTTTACCCTTCTTTGGTGCCTTAACATGAGCTAGGAACTTAAGATTTTGCATGAAAGGAGGACTAGCAGCCGCTTAGCACGGTAGAATGTGAAAAGTGTTCATATGTAGTAAAAACCTGAGAAATCCGTCCGTTTTCGTCGTATGGTTATCAAATCGACTTAAAGCCAGATCGTCACGTTGGCCGCTCTTCTGTCTGAAACGGTTACATTTATCGTCTGCAAAGCTATGTCGCGTGCTGCGGTATGCGGAGACACTACAAGCACCATAGTGGAAAACAGATGAAGCATCTAAGTTGATGTAATAGCCAGTAAGAAGTAGTATAATTCAAGTTTTATCTACGGATTATTGACTTTCTGGATTTGGTGCCTTGGACATGAGCTAGTACCTTAAGTTTCTGCATGAAAGGAGCACTAGCAGCCAAGTTGCACGGGAGAAAGTGAAAAGTGTTCATACGTAGTAAAAACCTGAGAAATCCGTCCGTTTTCGTAATTTGTTATCGAATCGACTTTAAGCCAGATCGTCACATTGGCCGCTCTTCTCTCTGAAACGGTTGTACTTATCGTTTGCAAAGCTATGTCGCGTGCTGCGGTATGTGGAGACACTAAAACCACCATAGTAGAACACAGATGAAGCTTCTAAGTTGATGTAATAGCCAGTAATAAGTAGTACAACTCAAGTTTTAGGTATCGATTATTGACTTTTTAGCTGGCTTTGGTGCCAGTAATAAGTAGCACAATTCAAGTTTTAGGTATCGATTTTTGACTTTTTAGCTGGCTTTGGTGCCTTGGACATGAGCTAGGACCTTAAGATTCTGCATGAAAGGAGGACTAGCAGCCGAGTTGCACGGGAGAAAGTGAAAAGTTTTCATACATAGTAAAAACCTGAGAAATCCGTCCATTTTCGTCATTTGTTATTGAATCGGTTTAAAACCAAATCGTCACATTCGCCGCTCTTCTCTCTGAAAGGGTTGTACTTATCGTTTGCAAAGCTATGTCGCGTGCTGCGGTATGTGGAGACACAAAAACCACCATAGTAGAACTCAGATGAAGCTTCTAAGTTGATGTAATAGCCAGTAATAAGTAGTACAATTCAAGTTTTAGGTATCGATTATTGACTTTTTAGCTGGCTTTGGTGCCAGTAATAAGTAGTACAATTCAAGTTTTAGGTATCGATTATTGACTTTTTAACTGGCTTTGGTGCCTCGGACATGAGCTAGGACCTTAAGATTCTGCATGAAAGGAGGACTAGCAGCCGAGTTGCACGGGAGAATGTGAAAATTGTTCATATGTAGTAAAAACATGAGAAATCCGTCCGTTTTCGTCATTTGTTATCGAATCGACTTAAAGCCAGATCGTCACATTGGCCGCTCTTCTGTCTGAAACGGTTACATTTATCGTCTGCAAAGCTATGTGGCGTGCTGCGGTATGCGGAGACACAAAAAGCACCATAGTGGAACATAGATGAAGCATCTAAGTTGATGTAATAGCCAGTAAGAAGTAGTATAATACAAGTTTTATCTATCGATTATTGAATTTTTAGCTGGATTTGGTGCCTTGGACACGAGGTAGGATCTTCAGATTCTGCATGAAGGGAGGACTAGCAGCCGCGTTGCATGGAAGAATGTGAAAAGTTTTCATATGTAGTAAAAATCTGAGAAATCCGAACGTTTTCGTCACTTGTTATCAAATCGACTTAAAGCCAGATCGTCACATTGGCCGCCCTACTCTCTGAAACGGTTGTACTTATCGTCTGCAAAGCTATGTCGCGTGCTGCGGTATGCGGAGACACTAAAAGCACCATAGTAGAACACAGATGAAGCTTCTAAGTTGATGTAATACCTAGTAAGATGTAGTACAATTCAAGTTTCAGTTATCGATTATTGACTTTTTTGCTGGCTTTGGTGCCTTCGACATGAGCTACGACTTTAAGATTTTGCATGAAAGGAGGACTAGCACCCGAGTTGCACGGGAGAATGTAAAAAATGTTCATATGTAGTAAAAACCTGAGTTATCCGTCCGTATTCGTCATTTGTTATCGAATCGACTTAAAGCCAGATCGTCACATTGGTCGCTCTTCTCTCTGAAACGGTTGTACTTATCGTCTGCAAAGCTATGTCGCGTGCTGCGGTGTGCGGAGACACTAAAAGCACCATAGTAGGACACAGATAAAGCTTCTAAGTTGATGTAATAGCCAGTAAGAATCATTACAATACAAGTTTTAGGTATCGATTATTGACTTTTTACCCTTTTTTGGTGCCTTGGACATGAGGTAGGAACTTAAGATTTTGCATGAAAGGAGGACTAGCAGCCGAGTTGCACGGGAGAATGTGAAAAGTGTTCATATGTAGTAAAAACCTGAGAAATCCGTCCGTTTTCGTCATTTGTTATTGAATCGGCTTAAAGCCAAATCGTCACATTCGCCGCTCTTCTCTCTGAAACGGTTGTACTTACCGTTTGCAAAGCTATGTCGCGTGCTGCGGTATGCGGAGACACTAAAAGCACCATAGTAGAACACAGATGAAGCTTCTAAGTTGATGTAGTACAATTCTAGTTTTAGTTGTGGATTTTTGACTTTTTACCCTTCTTTGATGCCTTGGACATGAGCTGGGAACTTAAGGTTTTGCATGAAAGGAGGACTAGCAGACGCGTTGCACGGGAGAATGTGAGAAGTGTTCATATGTAGTAAAAACCTGAGAAATATGTCTGTTTTCGTCATTTGTTATCGAATCGACTTAAAGCCAGATCGTCACATTGCCCCCTCTCCTCTCTGAAACGGTTGTACTTATCGTCTGCAAAGTTATGTCGCGTGCTGCGTTATGCAGAGACACTAAAAGCACCATAGTAGAACACAGATGAAGCTTCTAAGTTGATGTAATAGAGAGTAAGAAGTAGTACAATTCAAGTATTAGGTATCGATTATTGACTTTTTAGTTGGCTTTGGTGCCTTGAACATGAGCTAGGAACTTAATTTTTTGCATGAAAGGGGGACTAGCAGCCGCATTGCACGGGAGAATGTGAAAAGTGTTCATATGTAGTAAAAACCTGCGTAATCCGTCCGTATTCGTCATTTGTTATCGAGTCGACTTAAAGCCAGGTCGTCACATTGGCCGCTCTTCTCTCTGAAACGGTTGTACTTATCGTCTGCAAAGCTATGTCGCGTGCTGCGGTATGCGGAGACACTAAAAGCACCATAGTAGAACACAGATGAAGCTTCTAAGTTGATGTAATACCTAGTAAGATGTAGTACAATACAAGTTTCAGTTATCGATTATTGACTTTTTTGCTGGCTTTGGTGCCTTCGACATGAGCTACGACTTTAAGATTTTGCATGAAAGGAGGACTAGCGGCCGAGTTGCACGGGAGAATGTGAAAAGTGTTCATATGTAGTAAAAACCTGAGAAATCCGTCCGTTTTCGTCATTTGTTATTGAATCGGCTTAAAGCCAAATCGTCACATTCGCCGCTCTTCTCTCTGAAACGGTTGTACTTATCGTTTGCAAAGCTATGTCGCGTGCTGCGGTATGCGGAGACACTAAAACCATCATAGTAGAACACAGATGAAGCTTCTAAGTTGATGTAATAGCCAGTAAGAAGTAGTACAATTCAAGTTTTAGGTATCGATTACTGACTTTTTAGCTGGCTTTGGTGCCTTGGACATGAGCTAGGACCTTAAGATTCTGCATGAAAGGAGGACTAGCAACAGAGTTGCACGGGAGAAAGTGAAAAGTGTTAATATGTAGTAAAAACCTTAGAAATCCGTCCGTTTTCGTCATTTGTTATCGAATGGACTCAAAGCCAGATCGCCACGTTGGCCGCTCTTCTGTCTGAAACGGATACATTTATCGTCTGCAAAACTATGTCTCGTGCTGCGGTATGTGGAGACACTAAAAGCACCATAGTGGAACACAGATGAAGCATCTAAGTTGATGTAATAGCCAGTAAGAAGTAGTATAATTCAAGTTTTAGGTATCGATTATTGACTTTTTAGCTGGCTTTGGTGCCAGTAATAAGTAGTACAATTCAAGTTTTAGGTATCGATTATTCACTTTTTAACTGGCTTTGGTGCCTCGGACATGAGCTAGGACCTTAAGATTCTGCATGAAAGGAGGACTAGCAGCCGAGTTGCACGGGAGAATGTGAAAATTGTTCATATGTAGTAAAAACATGAGAAATCCGTCCGTTTTCGTCATTTGTTATCGAATCGACTTAAAGCCAGATCGTCACATTGGCCGCTCTTCTGTCTGAAACGGTTACATTTATCGTCTGCAAAGCTATGTGGCGTGCTGCGGTATGCGGAGACACAAAAAGCACCATAGTGGAACATAGATGAAGCATCTAAGTTGATGTAATAGCCAGTAAGAAGTAGTATAATACAAGTTTTATCTATCGATTATTGAATTTTTAGCTGGATTTGGTGCCTTGGACACGAGGTAGGATCTTCAGATTCTGCATGAAGGGAGGACTAGCAGCTGCGTTGCATGGGAGAATGTGAAAAGTTTTCATATGTAGTAAAAACCTGAGAAATCCGAACGTTTTCGTCACTTGTTATCAAATCGACTTAAAGCCAGATCGTCACATTGGCCGCCCTACTCTCTGAAACGGTTGTACTTATCGTCTGCAAAGCTATGTCGCGTGCTGCGGTATGCGGAGACACTAAAAGCACCATAGTAGAACACAGATGAAGCTTCTAAGTTGATGTAATACCTAGTAAGATGTAGTACAATTCAAGTTTCAGTTATCGATTATTGACTTTTTTGCTGGCTTTGGTGCCTTCGACATGAGCTACGACTTTAAGATTTTGCATGAAAGGAGGACTAGCACCCGAGTTGCACGGGAGAATGTAAAAAATGTTCATATGTAGTAAAAACCTGAGTTATCCGTCCGTATTCGTCATTTGTTATCGAATCGACTTAAAGCCAGATCGTCACATTGGCCGCTCTTCTCTCTGAAACGGTTGTACTTATCGTCTGCAAAGCTATGTCGCGTGCTGCGGTGTGCGGAGACACTAAAAGCACCATAGTAGAACACAGATAAAGCTTCTAAGTTGTTGTAATAGCCAGTAAGAATCATTACAATACAAGTTTTAGGTATCGATTATTGACTTTTTACCCTTTTTTGGTGCCTTGGACATGAGGTAGGAACTTAAGATTTTGCATGAATGGAGGACTAGCAGCCGAGTTGCACGGGAGAATGTGAAAAGTGTTCATATGTAGTAAAAACCTGAGTTATCCGTCCGTATTCGTCATTTGTTATCGAATCGACTTAAAGCCAGATCGTCACATTGGCCGCTCTTCTCTCTGAAACGGTTGTACTTATCGTCTGCAAAGCTATGTCGCGTGCTGCGGTATGCGGAGACACTAAAAGCACCATAGTAGAACACAGATGAAGCTTCTAAGTTGATGTAGTACAATTCTAGTTTTAGTTGTGGATTTTTGACTTTTTACCCTTCTTTGGTGCCTTGGACATGAGCTGGGAACTTAAGGTTTTGCATGAAAGGAGGACTAGCAGACGCGTTGCACGGGAGAATGTGAGAAGTGTTCATATGTAGTAAAAACCTGAGAAACCCGTCCGGGTTCGTCATTTGTATTCGAATCGACTTAAAGCCAGATAGTCACATTGGCCGCTCTTCTCCCTGAAACGGTTGTACTTATCGCCTGCAAACTATGTCGCGTGCTGCGGTATGCGGAGACACTAAATGCACCATAGTTGAACACAGATGAAACTTCTAAGGTGATGTAATAGCCAGTAAGAAGTAGTACAATTCAAGTTTACGTATCGATTATTGACATTTTACCCTTCTTTGGTGCCTTGGACATGAGCTACGAACTTAAGATTTTGCATGAAAGGAGGACTAGCAGCCGCGTTAAAAGGGAGAGTATGAAAAGTGTTCATATGTAGTAAAAACCTGAGAAATCTGTCCGTTTTCGTCATTTGTTATCGAATCGACTTAAAGCCAGATCGTCACATTGGCCGCAGTTCTGTCTGAAAACGTTACATTTATCGTCTGCAAAGCTATGTCGCGTGCTGCGGTATGCGGAGACACTAAATGCACCATTGTAGAACACAGATGAAGCTTCTAAGTTGATGTAATAGCCAGTAAGAAGTAGTAGAATTCAAGTTTTACGTATCGATTATTGACTTTTTACCCTTCTTTGGTGCCTTGGACATGAGCTAGGAACATAAGATTCTGCATGATAGGAGGACTAGCAGCCGCTTTGCACGAGAGAATGTGAAAAGTGTTCATATGTAATAAAAACCTGAGAAATATGTCTGTTTTCGTCATTTGTTATCGAATCGACTTAAAGCCAGATCGTCACATTGCCCCCTCTCCTCTCTGAAACGGTTGTACTTATCGTCTGCAAAGTTATGTCGCGTGCTGCGTTATGCAGAGACACTAAAAGCACCATAGTAGAACACAGATGAAGCTTCTAAGTTGATGTAATAGAGAGTAAGAAGTAGTACAATTCAAGTATTAGGTATCGATTATTGACTTTTAGTTGGCTTTGGTGCCTTGAACATGAGCTAGGAACTTAAGATTTTGCATGAAAGGGGGACTAGCAGCCGCGTTGCACGGGAGAATGTGAAAAGTGTTCATATGTAGTAAAAACCTGAGAAATCCGTCCGTTTTCGTCATTTGTTATCGAATCGACTTAAAGCCACATCGTCACATTGGCCGCTCTTCTGTCTGAAAACGGTTACATTTATCGTCTGCAAAGCTATGTGGCGTGCTGCGGTATGCGGAGACACTAAAAGCACCATAGTGGAACATAGATGAAGCATCTAAGTTGATGTAATAGCCAGTAAGAAGTAGTATAATACAAGTTTTATCTATCGATTATTGACTTCTTAGCTGGATTTGGTGCCCTTTTACATGAGGTAGGATCTTCAGATTCTGCATGAAGGGGTGACTAGCAGCCGCGTTGCATGGGAGAATGTGAAAAGTTCTCATATGTAGTAAAAACCTGAGAAATCCGAACGTTTTCGTCACTTGTTATCAAATCGACTTAAAGCCAGATCGTCACATTGGCCGCCCTTCTCTCTGAAACGGTTGTACTTATCGTCTGCAAAGCTATGTCGCGTGCTGCGGTATGCGGAGACACTAAAAGCACCATAGTAGAACACAGATGAAGCTTCTAAGTTGATGTAATACCTAGTAAGATGTAGTACAATTCAAGTTTCAGTTATCGATTATTGACTTTTTTGCTGGCTTTGGTGCCTTCGACATGAGCTACGACTTTAAGATTTTACATGAAAGGAGGACTAGCAGCCGAGTTGCACGGGAGAATGTGAAAAGTGTTCATATGTAGTAAAAACCTGAGAAATCCGTCCGTTTTCGTCATTTGTTATTGAATCGGCTTAAAGCCAAATCGTCACATTCGCCGCTCTTCTCTCTGAAACGGTTGTACTTATCGTTTGCAAAGCTATGTCGCGTGCTGCGGTATGCGGAGACACTAAAACCACCATAGTAGAACACAGATGAAGCTTCTAAGTTGATGTAATAGCCAGTAAGAAGTAGTACAATTCAAGTTTTAGGTATCGATTACTGACTTTTTAGCTGGCTTTGGTGCCTTGGACATGAGCTTGGACCTTAAGATTCTGCATGAAAGGAGGACTAGCAACAGAGTTGCACGGGAGAAAGTGAAAAGTGTTCATATGTAGTAAAAACCTGAGAAATCCGTCCGTTTTCGTCATTTGTTATCGAATGGACTTAAAGCCAGATCGCCACATTGGCCGCTCTTCTGTCTGAAACGGTTACATTTATCGGCTGCAAAGCTATGTGGCGTTTTGCGGTATGCGGAGACACTAAAAGCACCATAGTGGAACACAGATGAAGCATCTAAGTTGATGTAATAGCCAGTAAGAAGTAGTACAATTCAAGTTTTATCTATCGATTATTGACTTTTTAGCAGGCTTTGGTGCCTTGGACATGAGGTAGGATCTTCAGATTCTGCATGAAGGGAGGACTAGCAGCCGCGTTGCACGGGAGAATGTGAAAAGTGTTCATATGTAGTAAAAACCTGAGAAATCCGTCCGTTTTCGTCATTTGTTATCGAATCGACTTAAAGCCAGATCGTCACATTGGCCGCTCTTCTCCCTGAAACGGTTGTACTTATCGTCTGCAAAGCTATGTCGCGTGCTGCGGTATGTGGAGACACTAAAAGCACCATAGTAGAACACAGATGAAGCTTCTAAGTTGATGTAATAGCCAGTAATAAGTAGTACAATTCAAGTTTTAGGTATCGATTATTGACTTTTTGCTGGCTTTGGCGCCAGTAATAAGTAGTACAATTCAATTTTTAGGTATCGATTATTGACTTTTTAACTGGCTTTGGTGCCTCGGACATGAGCTAGGACCTTAACATTCTGCATGAAAGGAGGACTAGCAGCCGAGTTGCACGGGAGAATGTGAAAATTGTTCATATGTAGTAAAAACAT
This sequence comes from Schistocerca gregaria, assembly GCF_023897955.1. NCBI lineage: Eukaryota > Metazoa > Arthropoda > Insecta > Orthoptera > Acrididae > Schistocerca > Schistocerca gregaria. The sequence continues at coordinate 1,331,428 of NW_026061759.1, forward strand.
GAGAAATCCGTCCGTTTTCGTCATTTGTTATCGAATCGACTTAAAGCCAGATCGTCACATTGGCCGCTCTTCTCTCTGAAACGGTTGTACTTATCGTCTGCAAAGCTATGTCGCGTGCTGCGGTATGCGGAGACACTAAAAGCACCATAGTAGAACACAGATGTAGCTTCTAAGTTGTTGTAATAGCCAGCAAGAAGTAGTACAATTCAAGTTTGAGGTATCGATTATTGACTTTTTACCCCTCTTTGGTGCCTTGGACATGAGCTAGAAACTTAAGATTTTGCATGAAAGGAGGACTAGCTGCCGAATTGCACGGGAGAATGTGAAAAGTGTTCATATGTAGTAAAAACCTGAGAAATCCGTCCGTTTTCGTCATTTGTTATCAAATCGACTTAAAGCCAGATCGCCACATTGGCCTCTCTTCTGTCTGAAACGGTTCCATTTATCGTCTGCAAAGCTATGTGGCGTGCTGCGGTATGCGGAGACACTAAAAGCACCATAGTGGAACATAGATGAAGCATCTAAGTTGATGTAATAGCCAGTAAGAAGTAGTATAATTCAAGTTTTACCTATCGATTATTGACTTTTTAGCTGGCTTTGGTGCCTTGGACATGAGGTAAGATCTTCAGATTCTGCATGAATCGAGGACTAGCAGCCGCGTTGCATGGGAGAATGTGAAAAGTGTACAAATGCAGTAAAAACCTGAGAAATCCGAACGTTTTCGTCACTTGTTATCGAATCGACTTAAACACAGATCGTCACATTGGCCGCCCTTCTCTCTGAAACGGTTGTACTTATCGTCTGCAAAGCTATGTCGTGTGCTGCGGTATGCGGAGACACTAAAAGCACCAAAGTAGAACACAGATGAAGCTTCTAAGTTGATGTAATACCTAGTAAGATGTAGTACAATTCAAGTTTCAGTTATCGATTATTGACTTTTTAGCTGGCTTTGGTGCCTTGGACATGAAGTAGGATCTTCAGATTCTGCATGAAGGGAGGACTAGCAGCCGCGTTGCATGGGAGAATGTGAAAAGTGTTCATATGTAGTAAAAACCTGAGAAATCCGAACGTTTTCGTCATTTGTTATCGAATCGACTTAAAGCCAGATCGTCACATTGGCTGCTCTTCTCCCTGAAACGGTTGTACTTATCGTCTGCAAAGGTATGTCGCGGGCTGTGGTATGCGGAGACACTAAAAGCAACATAGTAGAACACAGATGAAGCTTCTAAGTTGAAGTAATAGCCAGTAAGAAGTAGTACAATTCAAGTTTTAGGTATCGATTATTGACTTTTTAGCTGGCTTTGGTGCCTTGGACATGAGCTAGGATCTTAAGATTTTGCATGAAAGGAGGACTAGCAGCCGCGTTGCACGGGAGAATGTGAAAAATGTTCATATGTAGTAAAAACCTGAGTTATCCGTCCGTATTCGTCATTTGTTATCGAATCGACTTAAAGCCAGATCGTCACATTGGCCGCTCTTCTCTCTGAAACGGTTGTACTTATCGTCTGCAAAGCTATGTCGCGGTCTGCGGTGTGCGGAGACACTAAAAGCACCATAGTAGAACACAGATGAAGCTTCTAAGTTGTTGTAATAGCCAGCAAGAAATAGTACATTTCAAGTTCTAGGTATCGATTATTGACTTTTTAGCTGGCTTTGGTGCCTTGGACATGAGCTAGGAACTTAAGATTTTGCATGAAAGGGGGACTAGCAGCCGCGTGGCACGGGAGAATGTGAAAAGTGTTCATATGTAGTAAAAACCTGAGTAAACCGTAGGCTTTCGTAATTTGTTGTCGAATCGACTTAAAGCCAGATCGTCACATTGGCCGCTCTTCTTTCTGAAACGGTTACATTTATCGTCTGCAAAGCTATGTCGCGTGCTGCGGTATGTGGAGACACTAAAAGTACCATAGTAGAACACAGATGAAGCTTCTAAGTTGATGTAATAGCTAGTAAGATGTAGTACAATTCAAGTTTCAGTTATCGATTATTGACTTTTTTGCTAGCTTTGGTGCCTTCGACATGAGCTAGGACCTTAAGATACTGCATGAAAGGAGGATTAGCAGCCGCGTTGCAAGGGAGAAAATGAAAAGTGTTCATATGTAGTAAGAACCTGAGAAATCCGTCCGTTTTCGTCATTTGTTATCGAATCGACTTAAAGCCAGATCGCCACATTGGCCGCTCTTCTGTTTGAAACGGTTACATTTATCGTCTGCAAAGCTATGTGGCGTGCTGCGGTTTGCGGATACACTAAACGCACCATAGTGGAACACAGATGAAGCATGTAAGTTGATGTAATAGCCAGTAAGAAGTAGTATAATTCAAGTTTTATGTATCGATTATTGACTTTTTAGCTGGCTTTGGTGCCTTGGACATGAGGTAGGATCTTCCGATTTAGCATGAAGGGAGGACTAGCAGCCGCGTTGCACGGGAGAATGTGAAAAGTGTTCATATGTAGTAAAAACCTGAGAAATCCGAACGTTTTCGTCATTTGTTATCGAATCGACTTAAAGCCAGATCGTCACATTGGCCGCTCTTCTCTCTGAAAAGGTTGTACTTATCGTCTGCAAAGCTATGTCGCGTGCTGCGGTGTGCGGAGACACTAAAAGCACCATATTGGAAAACAGATGAAGCATCTAAGTTGATGTAATAGCCAGTAAGAAGTAGTATAATTCAAGTTTTATCTATCAATTATTGACTTTCTGGCTTTGGTGCCTTGGACATGAGCTAGGACCTTAAGTTTCTGCATGAAAGGAGCACTAGCAGCCAAGCTGCACGGGAGAAAGTGTAAAGTGTTCATACGTAGTAAAAACCTGAGAAATCCGAACGTTTTCGTCATTTGTTATCGAATCGACTTAAAGCCAGATCGTCACATTGGCCGCTCTTCTCCCTGAAACGGTTGTACTTATCGTCTGCAAAGCAATGTCGCGTGCTGCGGTGTGCGGAGACACTAAAAGCACCATAGTAGAACACAGATGAAGCTTCTAAGTTGTTGTAATAGCCAGCAAGAAATAGTACATTTCAAGTTCTAGGTATCGATTATTGACTTTTTAGCTGGCTTTGGTGCCTTGGACATGAGCTAGGAACTTAAGATTTTGCATGAAAGGGGGACTAGCAGCCGCGTGGCACGGGAGAATGTGAAAAGTGTTCATATGTAGTAAAAACCTGAGTAAACCGTAGGCTTTCGTAATTTGTTGTCGAATCGACTTAAAGCCAGATCGTCACATTGGCCGCTCTTCTCTCTGAAACGGTTGTACTTATCGTCTGCAAAGCTATGTCGCGTGCTGCGGTGTGCGGAGACACTAAAAGCACCATAGTAGAACACAGATAAAGCTTTTAAGTTGTTGTAATAGCCAGTAAGAATCAGTACAATACAAGTTTTAGGTATCGATTATTGACTTTTTTCCCCTCTTTGGTGCCTTGGACATGAGGTAGGAACTTAAGATTTTGCATGAAAGGAGGACTAGCAGCCGAGTTGCACAGGAGAATGTGAAAAGTGTTCATATGTAGTAAAAACCTGAGAAATACGTCCGTTTTCGTCATTTGTTATTGAATCGGCTTAAAGCCAAATCGTCACATTCGCCGCTCTTCTCTCTGAAACGGATGTACTTATCGTTCGCAAAGCTATGTCGCGTGCTGCGGTATGCGGAGACACTAAAACCACCATAGTAGAACACAGATGAAGCTTCTAAGTTGATGTAATAGCCAGTAAGAAGTAGTACAATTCAAGTTTTAGGTATCGATTATTGACTTTTTAGCTGGCTTTGGTGCCTTGGACATGAGCTAGGAACTTAAGATTTTGCAAGAAAGGGGGACTAGCAGCCGCGTTGCACGGGAGAATGTGAAAAGTGTTCATATGTAGTAAAAAACTGAGTAAACCGTAGGTTTTCGTAATTTGTTGTCGAATCGACTTAAAGCCAGATCGTCACATTGGCCGCTCTTCTTTCTGAAACGGCTACATTTATCGTCTGCAAAGCTATGTCACGTGCTGCGGTATGTGGAGACACTAAAAGTACCATAGTAGAATACAGATGAAGCTTCTAAGTTGATGTAATAGCTAGTAAGATGTAGTACAATTCAAGTTTCAGTTATCGATTATTGACTTTTTTGCTAGCTTTGGTGCCTTGGTCATGAGCTAGGACCTTAAGATACTGCATGAAAGGAGGATTAGCAGCCGCGTTGCAAGGGAGAAAATGAAAAGTGTTCATATGTAGTAAAAACCTGAGAAATCCGTCCGTTTTCGTCATTTGTTATCGAATGGACTTAAAGCCAGATCGCCACATTGGCCCCTCTTCTGTCTGAAACGGTTACATTTATCGTCTGCAAAGCTATGCGGCTTGCTGCGGTATGCGGAGCCACTAAAAGCACCATAGTGGAACACAGATGAAGCATCTAAGTTGATGTAATAGCCAGTAAGCAGTAGTATAATTCAAGTTTTATCTATCGATTATTGACTTTTTAGCTGGCTTTCGTGCCTTGGACATGAGGTAGGATCTTCAGAATCTGCATGAAGGGAGGACTAGCAGCCGCGTTGCACGGGAGAATGCGAAAAGTGTTCATATGTAGTAAAAACCTGAGAAATCCGTCCGTTTTCGTCAGTTTCTATCGAATCGACTTAAAGCCAGATCGTCACATTGGCCGCTCTTCTTTCTGAAACAGTTACATTTATCGTCTGCAAAGCTATGTCGCGTGCTGCGGTATGTGGAGACACTAAAAGTACCACAGTAGAACACAGATGAAGCTTCTAAGTTGATGTAATAGCCAGTAAGAAGTACTACAATTCAAGTTTTAGGTATCGATTATTGACTTTTTACCCTTCTCTGGTGCCTTGGACATGGGCTAGGAACTTAGGATTTTGAATGAAAGGAGGACTAGCAGCCGCGTTGCAAGGGAGAATATGAGAAGTGTTCATATGTAGTTAAAACCTGAGAAATCCGTCCGTTTTCGTCATTTGTTACCGAATGGACTTAAAGCCAGATCGTCACATTGGCCGCTCTTCTCTCTGAAACGGTTGTACTTATCGTCTGCAAAGCTATGTCGCGTGCTGCGGTGTGCGGAGACACTAAAAGCACCATAGTAGAACACAGATAAAGCTTTTAAGTTGTTGTAATAGCCAGTAAGAATCAGTACAATACAAGTTTTAGGTATCGATTATTGACTTTTTACCCCTCTTTGGTGCCTTGGACATGAGGTAGGAACTTAAGATTTTGCATGAAAGGAGGACTAGCAGCCGAGTTGCACAGGAGAATGTGAAAAGTGTTCATATGTAGTAAAAACCTGAGAAATCCGAACGTTTTCGTCATTTTCTATCGAATCGACTTAAAGCCAGATCGTCATATTGGCCGCTCTTCTCTCTGAAACGGTTGTACTTATCGTCTGCAAAGCTATGTCGCTTGCTGCGGTATGTGGAGACACTAAAAGCACCATAGTAGAACACAGATGAAGCTTCTAAGTTGATGTAATTGCCAGTAAGAAGTAGTACAATTCAAGTTTTAGGTATCGATTATTGACTTTTTAGGTGGCTTTGGTGCCTTGGACATGAGCTAGGACCTTAAGATTTTGCATGAAAGGAAAACTCGCAGCCGCGTTGCACGGGGAATGTGAAAAGTGTTCATATGTAGTAGAAACCTGAGAAAACCGTCCGTTGTCGTCATTTGTTATCGAATTGACTTGAAGACAGATCGTCACATTGGCCGCTCTTCTCTCTGAAACGGTTGTACTTATCGTCTGCAAGGCTATGTCGCGTGCAGCGGTATGCGGAGACACTAAAAGCACCATAGTAGAACACAGATGAAGCTACTAAGTTGATGTAATAGCCAGAAGAAGTAGTACAATTCGAGTTTTAGGTATCGATTATTGACCTTTAGCTGGCTTTGGTGCCATGGACATGAGCTAGGACCTTAAGATACTGCATGGAAGGAAGACAAGCAGCCGCGTTGCACGGGAGAATTGTAAAAAGTGTTCATATGTAGTAAAAACCTGATAAATCCGTCAGTTTTCGTCATTTGTTATCAAATCGACTTAAAACCAGATCCTCACATTGGCCGCTCTTCTCTCTGAAACGGTTGTACTTTTCGTGTGCAAAGCTATGTCGCGTGCTGCGGTATGCGGAGACACTAAAAGCACCATCGTAGAACACAGATGAAGCTTCTAAGTTGTTGTAATAGCCAGTATGAAGTAGTACAATTCAAGTTTTAGGTATCGATTATTGACTTTTTACCCTTCTTTGGTGCCTTGGACATGAGTTAGGAACTTAAGATTTTGCATGAAAGGAGGACTAGCAGCCGAGTTGCACGGGAGAATGTGAAAAGTGTTCATATGTAAAAAAAACCCTAAGAAATCCGACCGTTTTCGTCATTTGTTATCGAATCGACATAATGCCAGAACGTCACATTAGCCGCTCTTCTCTCTGAACCGGTTGTATTTATTGTCTGCATTGCTATGTCGCGAGCTGCGGTATGCGGAGACACTAAAAGCACCATAGTAGAACACAGATGAAGCTCCTAAGTTGATATAATATCCAGTAAGAAGTAGTACAATTCAAGTTTTATATATCGGTTATAGACTTTTTATCTGGCTTTGCTGTCTTGGACATGAGCTAGGACCTTAAGATTCTGCATGAAAGGAGGACTAGCAGCCCAGTTGCATGGGAGAATGTGAATAGTGTTCATATGTAGTAAAAACCTGAGAAATCCGTCCGTTTTCGTCGTTTGTTATCGAATCGACGTAAAGCCAGATCATCATATTTGCTGCTCTTCTCTCTGAAACGGTTGTACTTATGGCGTGCAAAGCTATGTCGCGAGCTGCGGTATGCGGAGACACTAAAAGCACCATAGTAGAACACAGATGAAGCTTCCAAGTTGATGTAATAGCCAGTATGAAGTAGTACAGTTCAAGTTTTACTTATCGATTATTGACTTTGTACCCTCCTTTGGTGCCTTGGACATGAACTAGGGACTTAAGATTTTGCATGAAAGGAGGACTAGCAGCCGCGTTGCACGGGAGAATGTGAAAAGTGTCCATGTGTAGCAAAATACTGAGAAATCCGTCCGATTTCGTCATTTGTTATCGAATCGACTTAAAGCCAGATCGTCACATTGGCCGCCCTTCTCTCTGAAACAGTTGTACTTATGGTCTGCAAAGCTATGTCGTGTGCTGCGGTATGCGGAGACACTAAAAGCGTCATAGTAGAACACAGATGAAGATTCTAAGTTGATGTAATAGCCAGGAAGATGCAGTACAATACAAGTTTTGGGTATCGATTATTGACTTTTTACCCTTCTTTGGTGCCTTGGACATGAGCTAGGAACTTAAAATTTTGCATGAAAGGAGGACAATCAGCCGCGTTGCACGTGAGAATGTGAAAAGTTTTCATATGTAGTAAAAACCTGAGCCAGATCGTCACATTGGCCGCACTTCTGTCTGAAACGGTTGTACTAATCGTCTGCAAAGCTATGTCGCGTGCTGCGGTATGCGGAGACACTAAAAGCACCATAGTAGAACACAGATGAAGCTCATAAGTTGATATAATATCCAGTAAGAAGTAGTACAATTCAAGTTTTATATATCGATTATAGACTTTTTAGCTGGCTTTGGTGCATTGGACATGAGCTAGGACCTTGAGATTCTGCATGAAAGGAGGACTAGCAGCCGCGTTGCACGGGAGAATGTGAAAAGTGTTCATATGTAGTAAAAACCTGAGAAATCCGTCCGTTTTCGTCATTTGTTATCGAATCGACTTAAAGCCAGATCGTCACATTGGCCGCCCTTCTCTCTGAAACAGTTGTACTTATCGTCTGCAAAGCTATGTCGTGTGCTGCGGTTAGCAGAGACACTAAAAGCACCATAGTAGAACACAGATGAAGCTTCTAAGTCGATGTAATAGCCAGTATGAAGTAGTATAATTCATGTTTTAGGTATCGATTATTGACTTTTTACACTTCTTTGGTGCCTTGAGCTAGGAACTTAAGATTTTGCATGAAAGGAAAACTCGCAGCCGCGTTGCACGGGGGAATGTGAGAAGTGTTCATATGTAGTAGAAACCTGAGAAAACCGTCCGTTGTCGTCATTTGTTATCGAATTGACTTGAAGACAGATCGTCACATTGGCCGCTCTTCTCTCTGAAACGGTTGTACTTATCGTCTGCAAGGCTATGTCGCGTGCAGCGGTATGCGGAGACACTAAAAGCACCATAGTAGAACACTGATGAAGCTTCTAAGTTGATGTAATAGCCAGTAAGAGGTAGTACAAATCGAGTTTTAGGTATCGATTATTGACTTTTTAGCTGGCTTTGGTGCCTTGGACATGAGCTAGGACCTTAAGATTCTGCATGAAAGGAGGACAAGCAGCCGAGTTGCACGGGAGAATGTGAAAAGTGTTCATATGTAAAAAAAAACCTAAGAAATCCGTCCGTTTTCGGCATTTGTTATCGAATCGACATAAAGCCAGAACGTCACATTAGCCGCTCTACTCTCTGAAACGGTTGTATTTATCATCTGCATTGCTATGTCGCGAGCTGCGGTATGCGGAGACACTAAAAGCACCATAGTAGAACACAGATGAAGCTCCTAAGTTGATATAATATCCAGTAAGAAGTAGTACAATTCAAGTTTTATATATCGGTTATAGACTTTTTAGCTGGCTTTGCTGTCTTGGACATGAGATAGGATCTTAAGATTCTGCATGAAAGGAGGACTAGAAACCCAGTTGCATGGGAGAATGTGAAAAGTGTTCATATGTAAAAAAAACCCTAAGAAATCCGTCCGTTATCGTCGTTTGTTATCGAATCGACTTAAAGCCAGATCATCAAATTTGCTGCTCTTCTCTCTGAAACGGTTGTACTTATCGTCTGCATAGTTATGTCGCGTGCTGCGGTATGCGGAGACACTAAAAGCACCATAGTAGAACACAGATGAAGCTTCTATGTTGCTGTAATATCCTCTAAGAAGTAGTACAATTCGAGTTTTATATATCGATTATAGACTTTTTAGCTGGCTTTGGTGCATTGGACATGAGCTAGGACCTTGAGATTCTGCATGAAAGGAGGACTAGCAGCCGCGTTGCACGGGAGAATGTGAAAAGTGTTCATATGTAGTAAAAACCTGAGAAATCCGTCCGTTTTCGTCATTTGTTATCGAATCGACTTAAAGCCAGATCGTCACATTGGCCGCCTTTCTCTCTGAAACAGTTGTACTTATCGTCTGCAAAGCTATGTCATGTGCTGCGGTATGCGGAGACACTAAAAGCATCATAGTAGAACACAGATGAAGCTTCTAAGTTGATGTAATAGCCAGTAAGATGTAGTACAATACAAGTTTTAGGTATCGAATATTGACTTTTTACCCTTCTTTGGTGCCTTGGACATGAGCTAGGAACATAAAATTTTGCATGAAAGGAGGACAAGCAGCCGCGTTGCACGTGAGAATGTGAGAAGTGTTCATATGTAGTAAAAACCTGAGAAATCCGTCCGTTTTCGTCATTTGTTATCGAATCGACTTAAAGCCAGATCGTCACATTGGCCGCTCTTCTGTCTGAAACGGTTACATTTATTGTCTGCAAAGCTATGTCGCGTGCTGCGGTATGCGGAGACACTAAAAGCACCATAGTAGAACACAGATGAAGCTTCTAAGTTGATGTAATAGCCAGTAAGAAGTAGTACAATTCAAGTTTTATATATCGATTATAGACTTTTTAGCTGGCTTTGGTGCCTTGGACATGAGCTAGGACCTTAAGATTCTGCATGAAAGGAGGACAAGCAGCCGAGTTGCACGGGAGAATGTAAAAAGTGTTCATATTTAGTAAAAACCTGAGAAATCGGTCAGTTTTCGTCATTTGTTATCGTATCGACTTAAAGCCAGATCGTCACATTGGCCGCCTTTCTCTCTGAAACAGTTGTACTTATCGTCTGCAAAGCTATGTCATGTGCTGCGGTATGCGGAGACACTAAAAGCATCATGGTAGAACACAGATGAAGCTTCTAAGTTGATGTAATAGCCAGTAAGAAGTAGTACAATTCAAGTTTTAGGTATCAATTATTGACTTTTTAGCTGGCTTTGGTGCCTTGGTCATGAGCTAGGAACTTAAGATTTTGCATGAAAGGGGACTAGCAGCCGCGTTGCACGGGAGAATGTGAAAAGTGTTCATATGTAGTAAAAACCTGAGTAAACCGTACGTTTTCGTAATTTGTTGTCGAATCGACTTAAAGCCAGATCGTCACATTGGCCGCTCTTCTTTCTGAAACAGTTACATTTATCGTCTGCAAAGCTATGTCGCGTGCTGCGGTATGTGGAGACACTAAAAGTACCACAGTAGAACACAGATGAAGCTTCTAAGTTGATGTAATAGCCAGTAACAAGTACTACAATTCAAGTTTTAGGTATCGATTATTGACTTTTTACCCTTCTCTGGTGCCTTGGACATGGGCTAGGAACTTAGGATTTTGAATGAAAGGAGGACTAGCAGCCGCGTTGCAAGGGAGAATATGAAAAGTGTTCATATGTAGTAAAAACCTGAGAAATCCGTCCGTTTTCGTCATTTGTTACCGAATGGACTTCAAGCCAGATCGCAACATTGGCCGCTCTTCTGTCTGAAACGGTTACATTTATCGTCTGCAAAGCTATGTGGCGTGCTGCGGTATGCGGAGACACTAAAAGCACCATAATGGAACACAGATGAAGCATCTAAGTTGATGTAATAGCCAGTAAGAAGTAGTATAATTCAAGTTTTATCTATCGATTATTGACTTTTTAGCCGGCTTTGGTGCCTTGGACATGAGGTAGGATCTTCAGATTCTACATGAAGGGAGGACTGGCAGTCGCGTTGCACGGGAGAATGTGAAAAGTGTTCATATGTAGTAAAAACCTGAGAAATCCGAACGTTTTCGTCATTTTCTATCGAATCGACTTAAAGCCAGATCGTCATATTGGCCGCTCTTCTCTCTGAAACGGTTGCACTTATCGTCTGCAAAGCTATGTCGCTTGCTGCGGTATGTGGAGACACTAAAAGCACCATAGTAGAACACAGATGAAGCTTCTAAGTTGATGTAATTGCCATTAAGAAGTAGTACAATTCAAGTTTTAGGTATCGATTATTGACTTTTTAGGTGGCTTTGGTGCCTTGGACATGAGCTAGGAACTTAAGATTTTGCATGAAAGGGGGACTATCAGCCGCGTTGCACGGGAGAATGTGGAAAGTGTTCATATGTAGTAAAAACCTGAGTAAACCGTACGTTTTCGTAATTTGTTGTCGAATCGTCTTAAAGCCAGATCGTCACATAGGCCGCTCTTCTGTCTGAAACGGTTACATTTATCGTCTGCAAAGCTATGTGGCGTGCTGCGGTATGCGGAGACACTAAAAGCACCATAGTGGAACACAGATGAAGCATCTAAGTTGATGTACTAGCCAGTAAGAAGTAGTATAATTCAAGTTTTATCTATCGATTATTGACTTTTTAGCTGGCTTTGGTGCCTTGGACATGAGGTAGGATCTTCAGATTCTGCATGAAGGGAGGACTAGCAGCCGCGTTGCACGGGTGAATGTGAAAAGTGTTCATATGTAGTAGAAACCTGAAAAAACCGTCCGTTGAAGTCATTTGTTATCGAATTGACTTGAAGACAGATCGTCACATTGGCCGCACTTCTCTCTGAAACGGTTGTACTTATCGTCTACAAGGCTATGTCGCGTGCTGCGGTATGCGGAGACACTAAAAGCACCATAGTAGAACACAGATGAAGCTTCTAAGTTGATGTAATAGCCAGTATGAAGTAGTATAATTCAAGTTTTAGGTATCGATTATTGACTTTTTACCCTTCTTTGGTGCCTTGAGCTAGGAACTTAAGATTTTGCATGAAAGGAAAACTCGCAGCCGCGTTGCACGGGGGAATGTGAAAAGTGTTCATATGTAGTAGAAACCTGAGAAAACCGTCCGTTGTCGTCATTTGTTATCGAATTGACTTGAAGACAGATCGTCACATTGGCCGCTCTTCTCTCTGAAACGGTTGTACTTATCGTCTGCAAGGCTATGTCGCGTGCAGCGGTATGCGGAGACACTAAAAGCACCATAGTAGAACACAGATGAAGCTTCTAAGTTGATGTAATAGCCAGAAGAAGTAGTACAATTCAAGTTTTAGGTATCGATTATTGACCTTTAGCTCGCTTTGGTGCCATGGACATGAGCTAGGACCTTAAGATTCTGCATGAAAGGAAGACAAGCAGCCGCGTTGCACGGGAAAATTGTAAAAAGTGTTCATATGTAGTAAAAACCTGATAAATCCGTCAGTTTTCGTCATTTGTTATCAAATCGACTTAAAACCAGATCCTCACATTGGCCGCTCTTCTCTCTGAAACGGTTGTACTTTTCGTGTGCAAAGCTATGTCGCGTGCTGCGGTATGCGGAGACACTAAAAGCACCATCGTAGAACACAGATGAAGCTTCTAAGTTGTTGTAATAGCCAGTATGAAGTAGTACTATTCAAGTTTTAGGTATCGATTATTGACTTTTTACCCTTCTTTGGTGCCTTGGACATGAGCTAGGAACTTAAGATTTTGCAAGAAAGGAGGACTAGCAGCCGAGTTGCACGGGAGAATGTGAAAATTGTTCATATGTAAAAAAACCCTAAGAAATCCAACCGTTTTCGTCATTTGTTATCGAATCGACATAATGCCAGAACGTCACATTAGCCGCTCTTCTCTCTGAAACGGTTGTATTTATTGTCTGCATTGCTATGTCGCGAGCTGCGGTATGCGGAGACACTAAAAGCACCATAGTAGAACACAGATGAAGCTCCTAAGTTGATATAATATCCAGTAAGAAGTAGTACAATTCAAGTTTTATATATCGGTTATAGACTTTTTAGCTGGCTTTGCTGACTTGGACATGAGCTAGGACCTTAAGATTCTGCATGAAAGGAGGACTAGCAGCCCAGTTGCATGGGAGAATGTGAATAGTGTTCATATGTAGTAAAAACCTGAGAAATCCGTCCGTTTTCGTCGTTTGTTATCGAATCGACGTAAAGCCAGATCATCATATTTGCTGCTCTTCTCTCTGAAACGGTTGTACTTATCGTGTGCAAAGCTATGTCGCGAGCTGCGGTATGCGGAGACACTAAAAGCACCATAGTAGAACACAGATGAAGCTTCCAAGTTGATGTAATAGCAAGTATGAAGTAGTACAGTTCATGTTTTACTTATCGATTATTGACTTTGTACCCTCCTTTGGTGCCTTGGACATGAAGTAGGGACTTAAGATTTTGCATGAAAGGAGGACAATCAGCCGCGTTGCACGTGAGAATGTGGAAAGTGCTCATATGTAGTAAAAACCTGAGCCAGATCGTCACATTGGCCGCACTTCTGTCTGAAACGGTTGTACTAATCGTCTGCAAAGCTATGTCGCGTGCTGCGGTATGCGGAGACACTAAAAGCACCATAGTAGAACACAGATGAAGCTCCTAAGTTGATATAATATCCAGTAAGAAGTAGTACAATTCAAGTTTTATATATCGATTATAGACTTTTTAGCTGGCTTTGGTGCATTGGACATGAGCTAGGACCTTGAGATTCTGCATGAAAAGAGGACTAGCAGCCGCGTTGCACGGGAGAATGTGAAAAGTGTTCATATGTAGTAAAGACCTGAGAAATCCGTCCGTTTTCGTCATTTGTTATTGAATCGACTTAAAGCCAGATCGTCACATTGGCCGCCCTCCTCTCTGAAACAGTTGTACTTATCGTCTGCAAAGCTATGTCGTGTGCTGCGGTTAGCAGAGACACTAAAAGCACCATAGTAGAACACAGATGAAGATCCTAAGTTGATATAATATCCAGTAAGAAGTAGTACAATTCAAGTTTTATATATCGGTTATAGACTTTTTAGCTGGCTTTGCTGACTTGGACATGAGCTAGGACCTTAAGATTCTGCATGAAAGGAGGACTAGCAGCCCAGTTGCATGGGAGAATGTGAATAGCGTTCATATGTAGTAAAAACCTGAGAAATCCGTCCGTTTTCGTCGTTTGTTATCGAATCGACGTAAAGCCAGATCATCATATTTGCTGCTCTTCTCTCTGAAACGGTTGTACTTATCGTCTGCAAGGCTATGTCGCGTGCAGCGGTATGCGGAGACACTAAAAGCACCATAGTAGAACACTGATGAAGCTTCTAAGTTGATGTAATAGCCAGTAAGAGGTAGTACAAATCGAGTTTTAGGTATCGATTATTGACTTTTTAGCTGGCTTTGGTGCCTTGGACATGAGCTAGGACCTTAAGATTCTGCATGAAAGGAGGACAAGCAGCCGAGTTGCAAGGGAGAATGTGAAAAGTGTTCATATGTAAAAAAAAACCTAAGAAATCCGTCCGTTTTCGGCATTTGTTATCGAATCGACATAAAGCCAGAACGTCACATTAGCCGCTCTTCTCTCTGAAACGGTTGTATTTATCATCTGCATTGCTATGTCGCGAGCTGCGGTATGCGGAGACACTAAAAGCACCATAGTAGAACACAGATGAAGCTCCTAAGTTGATATAATATCCAGTAAGAAGTAGTACAATTCAAGTTTTATATATCGGTTATAGACTTTTTAGCTGGCTTTGCTGTCTTGGACATGAGATAGGATCTTAAGATTCTGCATGAAAGGAGGACTAGAAACCCAGTTGCATGGGAGAATGTGAAAAGTGTTCATATGTAAAAAAAACCCTAAGAAATCCGTCCGTTATCGTCGTTTGTTATCGAATCGACTTAAAGCCAGATCATCAAATTTGCTGCTCTTCTCTCTGAAACGGTTGTACTTATCGTCTGCATAGTTATGTCGCGTGCTGCGGTATGCGGAGACACTAAAAGCACCATAGTAGAACACAGATGAAGCTTCTATGTTGCTGTAATATCCTCTAAGAAGTAGTACAATTCGAGTTTTATATATCGATTATAGACTTTTTAGCTGGCTTTGGTGCCTTGGACATGAGCTAGGACCTTGAGATTCTGCATGAAAGGAGGACTAGCAGCCGCGTTGCACGGGAGAATGTGAAAAGTGTTCATATGTAGTAAAAACCTGAGAAATCCGTCCGTTTTCGTCATTTGTTATCGAATCGACTTAAAGCCAGATCGTCACATTGGCCGCCTTTCTCTCTGAAACAGTTGTACTTATCGTCTGCAAAGCTATGTCATGTGCTGCGGTATGCGGAGACACTAAAAGCATCATAGTAGAACACAGATGAAGCTTCTAAGTTGATGTAATAGCCAGTAAGATGTAGTACAATACAAGTTTTAGGTACCGAATATTGACTTTTTACCCTTCTTTGGTGCCTTGGACATGAGCTAGGAACATAAAATTTTGCATGAAAGGAGGACAAGCAGCCGCGTTGCACGTGAGAATGTGAAAAGTGTTCATATGTAGTAAAAACCTGAGAAATCCGTCCGTTTTCGTCATTTGTTATCGAATCGACTTAAAGCCAGATCCTCACATTGGCCGCTCTTCTCTCTGAAAAAGTTGTACTTATCGTGTGCAAAGCTATGTCGCGTGCTTCGGTATGCGGAGACACTAAAAGCACCATAGTAGAACACAGATCAAGCTTCTAAGTTGATGTAATAGCCAGTATGAAGTAGTACAATTCAAGTTTTAGGTATCGATTATTGACTTTTTACCCTTCTTTGGTGCCTTGGATATGAGCTAGGAACTTAAGATTTTGCATGAAAGGAGGACTAGCAGCCGAGTGGCACGGGAGAATGTGAAAAGTGTTCATATGTAAAAAAAAAAACCTAAGAAATCCGTCCGTTTTCGGCATTTGTTATCGAATCGACATAAAGCAGAAACGTCACATTAGCCGCTCTTCCCTATGAAACGGATGTATTTATCGTCTGCATTGCAATGTCGCGAGCTGCGGTATGCGGAGACACTAAAAGCACCATAGTAGAACACAGATGAAGCTCCTAAGTTGATATAATATCCAGTAAGACGTAGTACAATTCAAGTTTTATATATCGGTTATAGACTTTTTAGCTGGCTTTGGTGTCTTGGACATGAGCTAGGACCTTAAGATTCTGCATGAAAGGAGGACTAGCAGCCGAGTTGCACGGGAGGATGTGAAAAGTGTTCATATGAAGTAAAAACCTAAGAAATCCGTCCGTTTTCGGCATTTGTTATCGCATAGACTTAAAGCTAGAACGTCACATTGGCCGCTCTTCTTTCTGAAACGGTTGTACTTATCGTCTGCATAGCTATGTCGCGTGCTGCGGTATGCGGAGACACTAAAAGCACCATAATAGAACACAGATAAAGCTTCTAAGTTGATGTAATATCCACTAAGAAGTAGTACAATTCAAGTTTTATATATCGATTATAGACTTTTTAGCTGGCTTTGGTGCCTTGGACATGAGCTAGGACCTTAAGATTCTGCATGAAAGGAGAACTAGCAGCCGCGTTGCACGGGAGAATGTCAAAAGTGTTCATATGTAGTAAAAACTTAGAAATCCGTCCGATTTCGTCATTTGTTATCGAATCCGCTTAAAGCCAGATCGTCACATTGGCCGCCCTTCTCTCTGAAACGGTTGTACTAATCGTCTGCAAAGCTATGTCGCGTGCTGCGGTATGCGGAGGCACTAAAAGCATCATAGTGCAACACAGATGAAGCTTCTATGTTGCTGTAATATCCTCTAAGAAGTAGTACAATTCAAGTTTTATATATCGATGATAGACTTTTCAGCTGGCTTTGGTGCCTTGGACATCAGTTAAGACCTTGAGATTCTGCATGAAAGGAGGACTAGCAGCCGCGTTGCACGGGAGAATGTGAAAAGTGTCCATATTTATTAAAAAAACTTAGAAATCCGTCCGATTTCGTCATTTGTTATCGAATCCACTTAAAGCCAGATCGTCACATTGGCCGCCCTTCTCTCTGAAACGGTTGTACTTATCGTCTGCAAAGCTATGTCGTGTGCTGCGGTATGTGGAGACACTAAAAGCATCATAGTGGAACACAGATGAAGCTTCTAAGTTGATGTAATAGTCAGTAAGATGTAGTACAATACAAGTTTTAGGTATCGATTATTGACTTTTTACCCTTCTTTGGTGCCTTGGACATGAGCTAGGAACTTAAAATTTTGCATGAAAGGAGGACTAGCAGCCGCGTTGCCCGTAGAATGTGAAAAGTGTTCATATGTAGTAAAAACCTGAGAAATCCGTCCGTTTTCGTCATTTGTTATCGAATCGACTTAAAGCAAGATCGTCACATTGGCGGCACTTCTGTCTGAAACGGTTACATTTATCGTGTGCAAAGCTATGTCGCGTGCTGCGGTATGCGGAGACACTAAAAGTACCATCTTAGAACTTAGATGAAGCATCTAAGTTGATGTAATAGCCAGTAAGGTGTAGTACAATACAAGTTTTAGGTATCGATTATTGACTTTTTACCCTTCTTTGGTGCCTTGGACATGAGCTAGGAAATTAAGATATTGCATGAAAGGAGGACTAGCAGCCGCGTTGCACGGGAGAATGTGATAAGTTTTCATATGTAGTAAAAACCTGAGAAATCCGTCCGTTTTCGTCGTTTGTTATCGAATCGACTTAAAGCCAGATCGTCATATTGGTCGCTCTTCTCTCTGAAACGGTTGTACTTATCGTCTGCAAAGCTATGTCGCGAGCTGCGGTATGCGGAGACACTAAAAGCATCATAGTGGAACACAGATGAAGCATCCAAGTTGATGTAATAGCCAGTATGAAGTAGTACAGTTCAAGTTTTACTAATTGATTATTGACTTTTTACCCTCCTTTGGTGCCTTGGACATGAGCTAGGAACTTAAGATTCTGCATGAAAGGAGGACAAGCAGCCGAGTTGGACGGGAGAATGTGAAAAGTGTTCATATGTACAAAAAAACCCTAAGAAATCCGTCCGTTTTCGGCATTTGTTATCGAATCGACATAAAGCCAGAACGTCACATTAGCCGCTCTTCTCTCTGAAACGGTTGTGTTTATCGTCTGCATTGCTATGTCGCGAGCTGCGGTATGCGGAGACACTAAAAGCACCATAGTAGAACACAGATGAAGCTCCTAAGTTGATATTATATCCAGTAAGAAGTAGTACAATTCAAGTTTTATATATCGGTTATAGACTTTTTAGCTGGCTTTGCTGTCTTGGACATGAGCTAGGATCTTAAGATTCTGCATGAAAGGAGGACTAGAAACCCAGTTGCATGGGAGAATGTGAAAAGTGTTCATATGTAAAAAAAACCCTAAGAAATCCGTCCGTTATTGTCGTTTGTTATCGAATCGACTTAAAGCCAGATCATCAAATTTGCTGCTCTTCTCTCTGAAACGGTTGTACTTATCGTGTGCAAAGCTATGTCGCGAGCTTCGGTATGCGGAGACACTAAAAGCACCATAGTAGAACACAGATGAAGCTTCCAAGTTGATGTAATAGCCAGTATGAAGTAATACAGTTCAAGTTTTACTTATCGATTATTGACTTTGTACCCTCCTTTGGTGCATTGGACATGAGCTAGGACCTTAAGATTTTGCATGAAAGGAGGACTAGCAGCCGCGTTGCACGGGAGAATGTGAAAAGTGTCCATATGTAGTAAAAAACTGAGAAATCCGTCCGATTTCGTCATTTGTTATCGAATCGACTTAAAGCCAGATCGTCACATTGGCCGGACTTCTCTCTGAAACGGTTACATTTATCGTCTGCAAAGCTATGTCGCGTGCTGCGGTATGCGGAGACACTAAAAGCACCATAGTAGAACACAGATGAAGCTTCTAAGTTGATGTAATAGCCAGTAAGAAGTAGTACAATTCAAGTTTCAGTTATCGATTATTCACTTTTTAGCTGGCTTTGGTGCCTTGGACATGAGCTAGGACCTTAAGATTCTGCATGAAAGGAGGACTAGCAGCCGCGTTGCACGGGGGAATGTGAAAAATGTTCATATGTAGTAGAAACCTGAGAAAACCGTCCGTTGTCGTCATTTGTTATCGAATTGACTTGAAGACAGATCGTCACATTGGCCGCTCTTCTCTCTGAAACGGTTTTACTTCATCGTCTACAAGGCTATGTCGCGTGCAGCGGTATGCGGAGACACTAAAAGCACCATAGTAGAACACAGATGAAGCTTCTAAGTTGATGTAATAGCCAGTAAGAAGTAGTACAATTCGAGTATTAGGTATCGATTATTGACTTTTTAGCTGGCTTTGGTGCCTTGGACATGAGCTAGAACCTTAAGATACTGCATGAAAGGAGGACAAGCAGCCGAGTTGCACGGGAGAATGTAAAAAGTGTTCATATTTAGTAAAAACCTGAGAAATCCGTCAGTTTTCGTCATTTGTTATCAAATCGACTTAAAGCCAGATCCTCACATTGGCCGCTCTTCTCTCTGAAAAAGTTGTACCTATCGTGTGCAAAGCTATGTCGCGTGCTGCGGTATGCGGAGACACTAAAAGCACCATAGTAGAACACAGATCAAGCTTCTAAGTTGATGTAATAGCCAGTATGAAGTAGTACAATTCAAGTTTTTGGTATCGATTATTGACTTTTTACCCTTCTTTGGTGCCTTGGATATGAGCTAGGAACTTAAGATTTTGCATGAAAGGAGGACTAGCAGCCGAGTGGCACGGGAGAATGTGAAAAGTGTTCATATGTAAAAAAAAGTCCTAAGAAATCCGTCCGTTTTCGGCATTTGTTATCGAATCGACATAAAGCAGAAACGTCACATTAGCCGCTCTTCCCTATGAAACGGATGTATTTATCGTCTGCATTGCTATGTCGCGAGCTGCGGTATGCGGAGACACTAAAAGCACCATAGTAGAACACAGATGAAGCTCCTAAGTTGATATTATATCCAGTAAGAAGTAGTACAATTCAAGTTTTATATATCGGATATAGACTTTTTAGCTGGCTTTGCTGTCTTGGACATGAGCTAGGATCTTAAGATTCTGCATGAAAGGAGGACTAGAAACCCAGCTGCATGGGAGAATGTGAAAAGTGTTCATATGTAAAAAAAAACCTAAGAAATCCGTCCGTTATCGTCGTTTGTTATCGAATCGACTTAAAGCCAGATCATCAAATTTGCTGCTCTTCTCTCTGAAACGGTTGTACTTATCGTGTGCAAAGCTATGTCGCGAGCTTCGGTATGCGGAGACACTAAAAGCACCATAGTAGAACACAGATGAAGTTTCCAAGTTGATGTAATAGCCAGTATGAAATAGTACAGTTCAAGTTTTACTTATCGATTATTGACTTTGTACCCTCCTTTGGTGCCTTGGACATGAGCTAGGACCTTAAGATTTTGCATGAAAGGAGGACTAGCAGCCGCGTTGCACGGGAGAATGTGAAAAGTGTCCATATGTAGTAAAAAACTGAGAAATCCGTCCGATTTCGTCATTTGTTATCGAATCGACTTAAAGCCAGATCGTCACATTGGCCGCACTTCTCTCTGAAACGGTTGTACTTATCGTCTGCATAGTTATGTCGCGTGCTGCGTTATGCGGAGACACTAAAAGCACCATAGTAGAACACAGATGAAGCTTCTATGTTGCTGTAATATCCTCTAAGAAGTAGTACAATTCGAGTTTTATATATCGATTATAGACGTTTTAGCTGGCTTTGGTGCCTTGGACATGAGGTAGGACCTTGAGATTCTGCATGAAAGGAGAACTAGCAGCCGCGTTGCACGGGAGAATGTCAAAAGTGTTCATATGTAGTAGAAACCTGAGAAATCCGTCCGTTTTCGTCATTTGTTATCGAATCGACTTAAAGCCAGATCGTCACATTGGCCGCCCTTTTCTCTGAAACAGTTGTACTTATCGTCTGCAAAGCTATGTCGTGTGCTGCGGTATGCGGAGACACTAAAAGCATCATAGTAGAACACAGATGAAGCTTTAAGTTGACGTAATAGCCAGTAAGATGTAGTACAATACAAGTTTTAGGTATCGAATATTGACTTTTTACCCTTCTTTGGTGCCTTGGACATGAGCTAGGAACATAAAATTTTGCATGAAAGGTGGACAAGCAGCCGCGTTGCACGTGAGAATGTGAAAAGTGTTCATATGTAGTAAAAACCTGAGAAATCCGTCCGTTTTCGTCATTTGTTATCGAATCGACTTAAAGCCAGATCGTCACATTGGCTGCACTTCTGTCTGAAACGGTTGTACTAATCGTCTGCAAAGCTATGTCGCGTGCTGCGGTATGCGGAGACACTAAAAGCACCATAGTAGAACACAGATGAAGCTCCTAAGTTGATATAATATCCAGTAAGAAGTAGTACAATTCAAGATTTATATATCGGTTATAGACTTTTTAGCTGGCTTTGCTGTCTTGGACATGAGGTAGGACCATAAGATTCTGCATGAAAGGAGGACTAACAGCCCAGTTGCACGGGAGAATGTGAAAAGTGTTCATATGTAGTAAAAACCTGAGAAATCCGTTCGTTTTCGTCATTTGTTATCGAATCGACTTAAAGCCAGATCGTCACATTGGCCGCTCTTCTGTCTGAAACGGTTACATTTATTGTCTGCAAAGCTATGTCGCGTGCTGCGGTATGCGGAGACACTAAAAGCACCATAGTAGAATACAGATGAAGCTTCTAAGTTGATGTAATAGCCAGTAAGAAGTAGTACAATTCAAGTTTCAGTTATCGATTATTCACTTTTTAGCTGGCTTTGGTGCCTTGGACATGAGCTAGGACCTTAAGATTCAGCATGAAAGGAGGATTAGCAGCCGCGTTGCACGGGGGAATGTGAAAAATGTTCATATGTAGTAGAAACCTGAGAAAACCGTCCGTTGTCGTCTTTTGTTATCGAATAGACTTGAAGACAGATCGTCACATTGGCCGCTCTTCTCTCTGAAACGGTTTTACTTCATCGTCTACAAGGCTATGTCGCGTGCAGCGGTATGCGGAGACACTAAAAGCACCATAGTAGAACACAGATGAAGCTTCTAAGTTGATGTAATAGCCAGTAAGAAGTAGTACAATTCAAGTTTTAGGTATCGATTATTGACTTTTTAGCTGGCTTTGGTGCCTTGGACATGAGCTAGGACCTCAAGATTCTGCATGAAAGGAGGACAAGCAGCCGAGTTGCACGGGAGAATGTAAAAAGTGTTCATATTTAGTAAAAACCTGAGAAATCCGTTAGTTTTCGTCATTTGTTATCAAATCGACTTAAAGCCAGATCCTCACATTGGCCGCTCTTCTCTCTGAAAAAGTTGTACTTATCGTGTGCAAAGCTATGTCGCGTGCTGCGGTATGCGGAGACACTAAAAGCACCATAGTAGAACACAGATCAAGCTTCTAAGTTGATGTAATAGCCAGTATGAAGTAGTACAATTCAAGTTTTAGGTATCGATTATTGACTTTTTACCCTTCTTTGGTGCCTTGGATATGAGCTAGGAACTTAAGATTTTGCATGAAAGGAGGACTAGCAGCCGAGTGGCACGGGAGAATGTGAAAAGTGTTCATATGTAAAAAAAAAATTCTAAGAAATCCGTCTATTTTCGGCATTTGTTATCGAATCGACATAAAGCAGAAACGTCACATTAGCCGCTCTTCCCTATGAAACGTATGTATTTATCGTCCGCATTGCTATGTCGCGAGCTGCGGTATGCGGAGACACTAAAAGCACCATAGTAGAACACAGATGAGGCTCCTAAGTTGATATAATGTCCAGTAAGACGTAGTACAATTCAAGTTTTATATATCGGTTATAGACTTTTTAGCTGGCTTTGGTGTCTTGGACATGAGCTAGGACCTTAAGATTCTGCATGAAAGGAGGACTAGCAGCCCAGTTGCATGGGAGAATGTGAAAAGTCTTCATAAGTAGTAAAAACCTGAGAAATCCGTCCGTTTTTGTCGTTTGTTATCGAATCGACTTAAAGCCAGATCGTCACATTGGCCGCTCTTCTCTCTGAAACGTTTGTACTTATCGTCTGCATAGCTATGTCGCGTGCTGCGGTATGCGGACACACTAAAAGCACCATAGTAGAACACAGATGAAGCTTCTATGTTGCTGTAATATCCTCTAAGAAGTAGTACAATTCAAGTTTTATATATCGATTATAGACTTTTTAGCTGGCTTTGGTGTCTTGGACATGAGCGAGGACCTTGAGATTCTGCATGAAAGTAGGACTAGCAGCCGCGTTGCACGGGAGAATGTGAAAAGTGTTAATATGTAGTAAAAACCTGAGAAATCCGTCCGTTTTCGTCATTTGTTATCGAATCGACTTAAAGCCAGATCGTCATATTTGCTGCTCTTCTCTCTGAAACGGTTGTACTTATCGTCTGCAAAGCTATGTCGTGTGCTGCGGTATGCAGAGACACTAAAAGCATCATAGTAGAACACAGATGAAGCTTCTAAGTTGATATAATAGCCAGTAAGATGTAGTACAATACAAGTTATAGGTACCGATTATTGACTTTTTACCCTTCATTGGTGCCTTGGACATGAGCCAGGAACTTAAAATTTTGCATGAAAGGAGGACTAGCAGCCGCGTTGCACGTGAGAATGTGAAAAGTGTTCATATGTAGTAAAAACCTGAGAAATCCATCCGTTTTCATCATTTGTTATCGAATCGACTTAAAGCCAGATCGTAACATTGGCCGCACTTCTGTCTGAAACGGTTACATTAATCGTGTGCAAAGCTATGTCGAGTGCTGCGGTATGCGGAGACACTAAAAGCACCATATTAGATTTTAGATGAAGCATCTAAGTTGATGTAATAGCTAGTAAGATGTAGTACAATTCAAGTTTTAGGTATCGATTATTGACTTCTTACCCTCCTTTCGTCACTTGGACATGAGCTAGGAACTTAAGATTTTGCATGAAAGGAGGACTAGCACTCGAGGTGCACGGGAGAATGTGAAAAGTGGCCATATGTAGTAAAAAACTGAGATATCCGTCCGATTTCGACATTTGTTATCGAATCGACTTAAGCCGGATCGTCACATTGGCCGCTCTTCTGTCTGAAACGGTTGTACTTGTCGTCTGCAAAGCTATGTCGTGTGCTGCGGTATGTGGAGACACTAAAAGCATCATAGTGGAACACAGATGAAGCCTCTAAGTTGATGTAATAGTCAGTAACATGTAGTACAATACAAGTTTTAGGTATCGATTATTGACTTTTTACCCTTCTTTGGTGCCTTGGACATGAGCTAGGAACTTAAAATTTTGCATGAAAGGAGGACTAGCAGCCGCGTTGCACGTGAGAATGTGAAAAGTGCTCATATGTAGTAAAAACCTGAGAAATCCGTCCGTTATCGTCATTTGTTATTGAATCGACTTAAAGCCAGATCGTCACATTGGCCGCACTTCTGTCTGAAACGGATACATTTATCGTGTGCAAAGCTATGTCGCGGGCTGCGGTATGCGGAGACATTAAAAGCACCATCTTAGAACTTATATGAAGCATCTAAGTTGATGTAATAGCCAGTAAGATGTAGTACAATACAAGTTTTAGGTATCGATTATTGACTTTTTACCCTTCTTTGGTGCCTTGGACATGAGCTAGGAAATTAAGATATTGCATGAAAGGAGGACTAGCAGCCGCGTTGCACGGGAGAATGTGATAAGTTTTCATATGTAGTAAAAACCTGAGAAATCCGTCCGTTTTCATCGTTTGTTATCGAATCGACTTAAAGCCAGATCGACATATTGGCCGCTCTTCTCTCTGAAACGGTTACATTTATCGTCTGCAAAGCTATGTCGCGTGCTGCGGTATGCGGAGACACTAAAAGCACCATATTAGATTTTAGATGAAGCATCTAAGTTGATGTAATAGCTAGTAAGATGTAGTACAATTCAAGTTTTAGGTATCGATTATTGACTTCTTACCCTCCTTTCGTCACATGGACATGAGCTAGGAACTTAAGATTTTGCATGAAAGGAGGACTAGCACTCGAGGTGCACGGGAGAATGTGAAAAGTGGCCATATGTAGTAAAAAACTGAGATATCCGTCCGATTTCGATATATGTTATCGAATCGACTTAAGCCAAATCGTCACATTGGCCGCTCTTCTGTCTGAAACGGTTACATTTATCTTCTGCAAAGCTATGTGGCGTGCTGCGGTATGCGGAGACACTAAAAGCACCATAGTAGAACACAGATGAAGCTTCTAAGTTGATGTAATATCCACTAAGAAGTAGTACAATTCAAGTTTTATATATCGATTATAGAGTTTTTAGCTGGCTTTGGATCCTTGGACATGAGCTAGGACCTTAAGATTCTGCATGAAAGGAGGACTAGCAGCCCAGTTGGACGGGAGAATGTGAAAAGTGTCCATATGTAGTAAAAAAATGAGAAATCCGTCCGATTTCGTCATTTGTTATCGAATCGACTTAAAGCCAGATCTTCACATTGGCCGCTATTCTCTCTGAAACGGTTGTACTTATCGTCTGCAAAGCTATGTCGTGTGCTGCGGTATGCGGAGACACTAAAAGCATCATATTGGAACACAGATGAAGCTTCTAAGTTTATGTAATAGCCAGTAAGATGTAGTACAATGCAAGTTTTAGGTATCGATTATTTTTTTACCCTTCTTTGATGCCTTGGACATGAGCTAGGAACTTAAAATTTTGCATGAAACGAGGACTAGCAGCCGCGTTGCACGGGAGAATGTGAAAAGTGTTCATATGTAGTAAAAACCTGAGAAATCCGTCCGTTTTCGTCATTTGTTATCGAATCGACTTAAAGCCAGATCGTCACATTGGCCGCACTTCTTTCTGAAACGGTTACATTTATCGTCTGCAAAGCTATGTCGCGTGCTGCGGTATGCGCAGACACTAAAAGCACCATATTAGATTTTAGATGAAGCATCTAAGTTGATGTAATAGCTAGTAAGATGTAGTACAATTCAAGTTTTAGGTATCGATTATTGACTTTTTATCCTTCTTTGGTGCCTTGGACATGAGCTAGGAACTTAAGATTTTGCATGAAAGGAGGACTAGCACTCGAGGTGCACGGGAGAATAAGAAAAGTGTCCATATGTAGTAAAAAACTGAGAAATCCGTCCGATTTCGACATTTGTTATCGAAAGGCTTAAGCCGGATCGTCACATTGGCCGCTCTTCTGTCTGAAACGGTTACATTTATCGTCTGCAAAGCTATGTGGCGTGCTGCGGTATGCGCAGACACTAAATGCACCATATCAGAACACAGATGAAGCTTCTAAGTTGATGTAATATCCACTAAGAAGTAGTACAATTCAAGTTTTATATATCGATTATAGACTTTTTAGCTGGCTTTGGTGCCTTGGACATGAGCTAGGGACTTAAGATTCTGCATGAAAGGAAGACTAGCAGCCGCGTTGCACGGGAGAATGTGAAAAGTGTTCAGATGTAGTAAAAACCTGAGAAATCCGTCCGTTTTCATCATTTGTTATTGAATCGACTTAAAGCCAGATCGTCACATTTTCCGCTCTTCTCTCTGAAACGGTTGTACTTATCGTCTGCATAGGTATGTCGCGTGCTGCGGTATGCGGAGACACTAAAAGCACCATAATAGAACACAGATAAAGCTTCTAAGTTGATGTAATAGCCACTAAGAAGTAGTACAATTCAAGTTTTATATATGGATTTTAGACTTTTTAGCTGGCTTTGGTGCCTTGGACATGAGCTAGGAACTTAAGATTTAGCATGAAAGGAGGACTAGCAGCCGCGTTGCACGGGAGAATGTGAAAAGTGTTCCTATGTAGTAAAAACCTGAGAAATCCGTCCGTTTTCGTCATTTGTTATCGAATCGACTTAAAGCCAGATCGTCACATTGGCCGCACTTCTTTCTGAAACGGTTACATTTATCGTCTGCAAAGCTATGTCGCGTGCTGCGGTATGCGGAGACACTAAAAGCACCATATTAGATTTTAGATGAAGCATCTAAGTTGATGTAATAGCTAGTAAGATGTAGTACAATTCAAGTTTTAGGTATCGATTATTGACTTCTTACCCTCCTTTCGTCACATGGACATTAGCTAGGAACTTAAGATTCTGCATGAAAGGATGACTAGCAGCCGCGTTGCACGGGAGAATGTCAAAAGTGTTCATATGTAGTAAAAACTTAGAAATCCGTCCGTTTTCGTCATTTGTTATCGAATCGACTTAAAGCCAGATCGTCACATTGGCCGCCCTTCTCTCTGAAACGGTTGTACTAATCGTCTGCAAAGCTATGTCGCGTGCTGCGGTATGCGAAGACACTAAAAGCACCATAGTAGAACACAGATGAAGCTTCTAAGTTGATGTAATAGCCAGTAAGGTGTAGTACAATACAAGTTTTAGGTATCGATTATTTTTTTACCCTTCTTTGATGCCTTGGACATGAGCTAGGAACTTAAAATTTTGCATGAAAGGAGGACTAGCAGCCGCGTTGCACGGGATATTGTGAAAAGTGTTCATATGTAGTAAAAACCTTAGAAATCCGTCCGTTTTCGTCATTTGTTATCGAATCGACTTAAAGCCAGATCGTCACATTGGCGCACTTCTTTCTGAAACGGTTACATTTATCGTCTGCAAAGCTATGTCGCGTGCTGCGGTATGCGGAGACACTAAAAGCACCATATTAGATTTTAGATGAAGCATCTAATTTGATGTAATAGCTAGTAAGATGTAGTACAATTCAAGTTTTAGGTATCGATTATTGACTTCTTACCCACGTTTCGTCACTTGGACATGAGCTAGGAACTTAAGATTTTGCATGATAGGAGGACTAGCACTCGAGGTGCACGGGAGAATGTGAAAGGTGTCCATATGTAGTAAAAACTGAGAAATCCGTCCGACTTCGACATTTGTTATCGAATCGACTTAAGCCGGATCGTCACATTGACCGCTCTTCTGTCTGAAACGGTTACATTTATCGTCTGCAAAGCTATGTGGCGTGCTGCGGTATGCGGAGACACTAAAAGCACCATATTATAACACAGATGAAGCTTCTAAGTTGATGTAATATCCACTAAGAAGTAGCACAATTCAAGTTTTATATATCGATTATAGAGTTTTTAGCTGGCTTTGGTGCCTTGGACATGAGCTAGGACCTTAAGATTCTGCATGAAAGGAGGACTAGCAGCCCAGTGGCACGGGAGAATGTGAAAAGTGTTCATATTTAGTAAAAACCTGAGAAATCCGTCCGTTTTCGTCGTTTGTTATCGAATTGACTTAAAGCCAGATCGTCATATTGGCCGCTCTTCTCTCTGAAACGGTTACACTTATCGTCTGCAAAGCTATGTCGCGTGCTGCGGTATGCGGAGACACTAAAAGCACCATATTAGATTTTAGATGAAGCATCTAAGTTGATGTAATAGCCAGTAAGAAGTAGTACATTTCAAGTTTTAGGTGTCGATTATTGACTTTTTAGATGGCTTTGGATCCTTGGACATGAGCTAGGACCTTAAGATTCTGCATGAAAGGAGGACTAGCAGCCGAGTTGCACGGGAGAATGTGAAAAGTGTTCATATGTAGTAATAACCTAAGAAATCCATCTGTTTTCGGCATTTGTTATCGAATCGACTTAAAGCCAGAACGTCACATTGGCCGCTCTTCTTTCTGAAACGGTTGTACTTATCGTCTGCATAGCTATGTCGCGTGCTGCGGTATGCGGAGACACTAAAAGCACCATATTAGAACACAGATGAAGCTTCTAAGTTGATGTAATATCCACTAAGTAGTAGTACAATTCAAGTTTTATATATCGATTATAGACTTTTAGCTGGCTTTGGTGCCTTGGACATGAGCTAGGACCTTCAGATTCTGCATGAAAGGAGGACTAGCAGCCGCGTTGCACAGGAGAATGTGAAAAGTGTTCATATGTAGTAAAAAACTGAGAAATCCGTCCGATTTTGTCATTTGTTATCGAATCGACTTAAGCCAGATCGTCACATTGGCCGCACTTCTTTCTGAAACGGTTACATTTATCGTCTGCAAAGCTATGTCGCGTGCTGCGGTATGCGGAGACAGTAAAAGCACCATAGTAGAACACAGATGAAGCACCTAAGTTGATGTAATAGCCAGTAAGAAGTAGTACAATTCAAGATTTAGGGATCGATTATTGACTTTTTAGCTGGCTTTGGTGCCTTGGACATGAGCTAGGACCTTAAGATTCTGCATGAAAGGAGGACTAGCAGCCGAGTTGCACGGGAGAATGTGAAAAGTGTTCATATGTAGTAAAAACCTGAGAAATCCGTCCGTTTTCGTCATTTGTTATCGAATCGACTTAAAGCCAGATCGTCATATTGGTCGCTCTTCTGTCTGGAACGGATACATTTATCATCTGCAAAGCTATGTCGCGTGCTGCGGTATGCGGAGACACAAAAAGCACCATAGTAGAAAACAGATGAAGCTCCTAAGTTGATGTAATAGGTAGTAAGAAGTAGTACAATTCAAGTTTTAGGTATCGATAATTGACTTTTTACATTTCTTTGGTGCCTTGGACATGAGCTAGGGACTTATGATTTTGCATGAAAGGAGGACTAGCTCATGTCCAAGACACCAAAGCCAGCTAAAAGTCAATAATCGGTACAAAAAACTTGAATTGTAGTGCTTCTTACTGGCTATTACATCAACTTAGATGCTTCATCTGTGTTCTACTATGGTGTTTTTATTTTTTCCGCATACCGCAGCACGCGACATAGCTTTGCAGACGATAAGTACAACCGTTTCAGAGACAAGAGCTGCCAATGTGACGATCTGGCTTTAAGTCGATTGGATAACAAATGACGAAAACGGACGGATTTCTCAGGTTTTTACTACATATGAACACTTTTCACATTCTCCCGTGCAACGCGGCTGCTAGTTTTCCTTCCATGCTAAATCTTAAGATCCTAGCTCATGACCAAGGCACCAAAGGAGGGTAAAAAGCCAATAATCGATACCTAAAACTTGAATTGTACTAGTTCTTACTGGCAATTACATCAACTTAGAAGCTTCATCTGTGTTCTACTATGGTTCTTTTATTGTCTCCGCATACCGCAGCACGTGACATAGCTTTTCAGACGATAAGTACAACTGTTTCGGAGAGGAGGTCGGCCAATTTAACGATCTGGCTTTAAGTCGATTCCATAACAAATGACGAAAACGGACGGATTTATCAGGTTTATACTACATATGAACACTTTTCACATTCCCCCGTGCAACTCGGCTGCTAGTCCTCCCTTCATGCTGAATCTTAAGGTCCTAGCTCATGTCCAAGGCACGAAAGCCAGCAAAAAAGTCAATAATCGATACCTAAAACCTGAGTTGTACTACTTCCTACTGCCTATTACATCAACTTAGAAGCTTCATCTGTGCTCTACTATGGTGCTTTTAGTGTCTCCACATACCGCAGCACGCGACATAGCTTTGCAGACAATAAACGTAACCGTTTCAGACAGAAGAGCGGCCAATGTGACGATCTGGCTTTAAGTCGATTCGATAACAAATGACGAAAACGGACGGATTTCTCAGGTTTTTTCTACATATGAACACTTTTCACATTCTCCCATGCAACTCTCTTGCTAGTCCTCCTTTCATGCAAAATCATAAGTCCCTAGCTCATGTCCAAGGCACCAAAGAAATGTAAAAAGTCAATTATCGATACCTAAAACTTGAATTGTACTACTTCTTACTACCTATTACATCAACTTAGGAGCTTCATCTGTTTTCTACTATGGTGCTTTTTGTGTCTCCGCATACCTCAGCACGCGACATAGCTTTGCAGATGATAAATGTAACCGTTCCAGACAGAAGAGCGACCAATGTGACGATCTGGCTTTAAGTCGACTCGATAACAAATGACGAAAACTGACGGATTTCTCAGGTTTTTCCTACATATGAACACTTTTCGCATTCTCCCGTGCAACTCGGCTGCTAGTCCACGTTTGATGCAATATCTTAAGTTCCTAGCTGATGTCCAAGGCACCAAAGAAGGGTAAAAAGTCAATAATCGATACCTAAAACTTGAATTCTACTACTTCTTACTGGCTATTACATCATCTTAGAAGCTTCGTCTGTGTTCTACTATGAGCTTTTAGTGTCTCCGCATACCGCAGCACGCGACATAGCTTTGCAGACAATAAACGTAACCGTTTCAGACAGAAGAGCGGCCAATGTGACGATCTGGCTTTAAGTCGATTCGATAACAAATGACGAAAACTGACGGATTTCTCAGGTTTTTCTACATATGAACACTTTTCACATTCTCCCGTGCAACTCGGCTGCTAGTCATCCTTTCATGCAAAATCTTAAGTTCTTAGCTCATGTCCAAGGCACCAAAGAAGGATAAAAAGTCAATAATCGATACCTAAAACTTAAATTGTACTACTTTTTAATAGCTATTACTTCAACTTAAGAGCTTCATCTGTGTTCTACTATGGTGCTTTTTGTGTCTCAGCTTACCGCAGCACGCGACATAGCTTTGCAGATGATAAATGTAACCGTTTCAGACAGAAGATCGGCCAATGTGACGATATGGCTTTAAGTCGATTCGATAACCTATGACGAAAACGGACGGATTTCTAAGGTTTTTACTACATATGAACACTTTTCACATTCTCCCGTGCAACGTGGCTAATAGTCCTAATTTCATGCAAAATCTTAAGTTCTTAGCTCATGTCCAAGGCACCAAAGCCAGCTAAAAGTCAATAATCGGTACGTAAAACTGGAATTGTAGTACTTCTTACTGGCTATTACATCAACTTAGAACCTTCATCTGTGTTCTACTATGGTGCTTTTAGTGTCTCCGCATGCCGCAGCACGCGACATAGCTTTGCAGACGATAAGTACAACCGTTTCAGAGCGAAGAGCGGCTAATGTGACGATCTGGCTTTAAGTCGATTCGATAACAAATGAAGAAAATGGACGGATTTCTCAGATTTTTACTACATATGAACACTTTTCACATTCTCCCGTGTAACGCGGCTGCTAGTCCTCCTTCCATGCAATATCTTAAGTTCCTAGCTCATGACCAATGCACCAAAGAAGAGTAAAAAGCCAATAATCGATACCTAAAACTTGAATTGTACTACTTCTTACTGGCAATTACATCAACTTAGAAGCTTCATCTGTGTTCTACTATGGTGCTTTTATTGTCTCCGCATACCACAGCACCTGACATAGCTTTGCAGACGATAAATGTAACTGTTTCAGACAGAAGAGCGGCCAATGTGACGATCTGGCTTTAAGTCGATTCGATAACAAATGACGAAAACGGACGGATTTCTCAGGTTTTTACTACATATGAACACTTCTCACATTCTCCCGTGCAACTCGGCTGCTAGTCCACGTTACATGCAATATCGTTAGTTCCTAGCTCATGTCCAAGGCACCAAAGAAGGGTAAAAAGTCAATAATCGGTACCTAAAACTTGTATTGTACTACATCTTACTGGCTATTACATCAACTTAGATGCTTCATCTAAGTTCTAAGATGTTGCTTTTAGTGTCTACGAATACCGCAGCACGCGACATAGCTTTGCAGACGATAAGTACAACCGTTTCAGAGCGAAGAGCGGCTAATGTGACGATCTGGCTTTAAGTCGATTGGATAACAAATGACGAAAACGGACGGATTTCTCAGGTTTTTACTACATATGAACACTTTTCACATTCTCCCGTGCAACGCGGCTGCTAGTCCTTCTTCCATGCTAAATCTTAAGATCCTAGCTCATGACCAAGGCACCAAAGAAGGGTAAAAAGCCAATAATCGATACCTAAAACTTGAATTGTACTAGTTCTTACTGGCAATTACATCAACTTAGAAGCTTCATCTGTGTTCTACTATGGTGCTTTTAGTGTCTCCACATACCGCAGCACGCGACATAGCTTTGCAGACAATAAACGTAACCGTTTCAGACAGAAGAGCGGCCAATGTGACGATCTGGCTTTAAGTCGATTCGATTAACAAATGACGAAAACGGACGGATTTCTCAGGTTTTTCCTACATATGAACACTTTTCACATTCTCCCATGCAACGCGGCTGCTAGTCCTCCTTTCATGCAAAATCATAAGTCCCTAGCTCATGTCCAAGGCACCAAAGAAATGTAAAAAGTCAATTATCGATACCTAAAACTTGAATTGTACTACTTCTTACTACCTATTACATCAACTTAGGAGCTTCATCTGTTTTCTACTATGGTGCTTTTTGTGTCTCCGCATACCGCAGCACGCGACATAGCTTTGCAGATGATAAATGTAACCGTTCCAGACAGAAGAGCAACCAATGTGACGATCTGGATATAAGTCGACTCGATAACAAATGACGAAAACGGACGGATTTCTCAGGTTTTTCCTACATATGAACACTTTTCGCATTCTCCCGTGCAACTCGGCTGCTAGTCCACGTTTCA
The DNA here is from genome assembly GCF_023897955.1 of Schistocerca gregaria. Lineage (NCBI taxonomy): Eukaryota > Metazoa > Arthropoda > Insecta > Orthoptera > Acrididae > Schistocerca > Schistocerca gregaria. The sequence goes on from NW_026061759.1 coordinate 1,364,687, forward strand.
TGCAATATCTTAAGTTCCTAGCTGATGTCCAAGGCACCAAAGAAGGGTAAAAAGTCAATAATCGATACCTAAAACTTGAATTCTACAACTTCTTACTGGCTATTACATCAACTTAGAAGCTTCGTCTGTGTTCTACTATGAGCTTTTAGTGTCTCCGCATACCGCAGCAAACGACATAGCTTTGCAGGCGATAAGTACAACACTTTCAGAGACAAGATTGGCCAATGTGACGATCTGTCTTTAAGTCGATTCGATAACAAATGACGAAAACGGACGGATTTCTCAGGTTTTTACTACATATGAACACTTTTCACATTCTCCCGTGCAACTCGGCTGCTAGTCATCCTTTCATGCAAAATCTTAAGTTCTTAGCTCATGTCCAAGGCACCAAAGAAGGATAAAAAGTCAATAATCGATACCTAAAACTTAAATTCTACTACTTTTTAATAGCTATTACTTCAACTTAAGAGCTTCATCTGTGTTCTACTATGGAGCTTTTTGTGTCTCAGCTTACCGCAGCACGCGACATAGCTTTGCAGATGATAAATGTAACCGTTTCAGACAGAAGATCGGCCAATGTGACGATATGGCTTTAAGTCGATTCGATAACCTATGACGAAAACGGACGGATTTCTAAGGTTTTTACTACATATGAACACTTTTCACATTCTCCCGTGCAACGTGGCTAATAGTCCTAATTTCATGCAAAATCTTAAGTTCTTAGCTCATGTCCAACGCACCAAAGAAGGGTAAAAAGTCAATAATCGATACCTAAAACTTGAATTGTACTACTTCTTCCTGGCTATTACATCAACTTAGAACCTTCATCTGTGTTCTACTATGGTGCTTTTAGTGTCTCCGCATGCCGCAGCACGCGACATAGCTTTGCAGACGATAAGTACAACCGTTTCAGAGCGAAGAGCGGCTAATGTGACGATCTGGCTTTAAGTCGATTCGATAACAAATGAAGAAAATGGACGGATTTCTCAGATTTTTACTACATATGAACACTTTTCACATTCTCCCGTGTAACGCGGCTGCCAGTCCTCCTTCCATGCAATATCTTAAGTTCCTAGCCCATGACCAATGCACCAAAGAACAGTAAAAAGCCAATAATCGATACCTAAAACTTGAATTGTACTACTTCTTACTGGCAATTACATCAACTTAGAAGCTTCATCTGTGTTCTACTATGGTACTTTTATTGTCTCCGCATACCACAGCACCTGACATAGCTTTGCAGACGATAAATGTAACTGTTTCAGACAGAAGAGCGGCCAATGTGACGATCGGGCTTTAAGTCGATTCGATAACAAATGACGAAATCGGACGGATTTCTCAGGTTTTTACTACATATGAACATTTCTCACATTCTCCCGTGCATCTCGGCTGCTAGTCCACGTTTCATGCAATATCGTTAGTTCCTAGCTCATGTCCAAGGCACCAAAGAAGGGTAAAAAGTCAATAATCGGTACCTAAAACTTGAATTGTACTACATCTTACTGGCTATTACATCAACTTAGAAGTTTCATCTGTGTTCTTCTATGGTACTTTTATTGTCTCCGCATACCGCAGCACGCGACATAGCTTTGCAGACGATAAATGTATCCGTATCAGAGAGAAGAGCGGCCAATGTGACGATCTGGCTTTAAGTCGATTCGATAACAAATGACGAAAACTGACGGATTTCTCAGGTTTTTCGACTTAAAGCCAGATCGTCAGCTTGGCCGCTCTTCACTCTGAAACGGTTACATTTATCGTCTGCAAAGCAATGTCGCGTGCTGCGGTATGCGGAGACACAAAAAGCACCATAATAGACCACAGATGAAGCTCCTAACTTGATGTAATAGCTAGTAAGAAGTAGTACAATTCAAGCTTTAGGTATCGGTTATTGAATTTTTACCCTTCTTTGGTGCCTTGGATATGAGCTAGGGACTTATGATTTTGCATGAAAGGAGGGCTAGCAGCAGCGTTACACGGGAGAATGTGAAAAGTATTAATATGTAGTAAAAATCTGAGTAATCCGTCCGTTTTCTTCATTTCTTATCGAATCGACTTAAAGCCAGATCGTCACATTAGCTGCTTTTCGCTCTGAAACTGTTGTACTTATAGTCTGCAAAGCTATGTCGCGTGCTGCGGTATGTGGAGACACTAAAAGAACCATAGTAGAACATAGATGAAGCTTCTAAGTTGATGTAATAGACAGTAAGAAGTAGTACAACTCAAGTTTTAGGTATCGATTATTGACTTTTTAGCAGGCTTTGGTGCCTTGGACATGAGCTAGTACCTTAAGATTCTGCATGAATGGAGGACTAGCAGCCGAGTTGCATGGGAGAATGTGAAAAGTGTTCATATGTAGTAAAGACCTGAGAAATCCGTCCGTTTTCGTCATTTGTTATCGAATCGACTTAAAGCCAGATCGTCACATTGGCCGCTCTTCTGTCTGAAACGGATACATTTATCGTCTGCAAAGCTATGTCACGTGCTGTGGTATGCGGAGACACTAAAAGCACCATAGTAGGACACAGATGAAGCTTCTAAGTTGATGTAATAGCCAGTAAGACGTAGTAGAATTCAAGTTTTAGGTATCGATTAATGACATTTTACCCTTCTTTGGTGCCTTGGTCTTGAGCTATTAACTTGAGATATTGCATGAACGGAGAACTAGCTCCCGAGTTGCTCGGGAGAATGTGAAAAGTATTCATATGTAGTAAAAACCTGAGATATCCGTCCGTTTTCGTCATTTGTTATCGAATCGCCTTAGAGCCAGATCGTCACATTGGCCGCTCTACTGTCTGAAACGGATACATTTATCGTCTGCAAAGGTATGTCGCGTGCTGCGGTATACGGAGACACTAAAAGTACCATAGAAGCACACAGATGAAGCTTCTAAGTTGATGTAATGGCCAGTAAGAAGTAATAGAATTCAAGTTTTTGGTATAGATTATTGACTTTTTACCCTTCTTTGGTGCCTTGGACATGAGCTAGGAACTTAAGATATTGCATGAAAGGAGGAATAGCAGCCGAGTTGCACGGGAGAATGTGAAAAGTGTTCATATGTAGGAAAAACCTAAGAAATCCATCCGTTTTCGTCATTTGTTATCGAGTCGGCTTAAAGCCAGATCGTCACATTGGCCGCTCTCCTCTCTGAAACGGTTGTACTTATCATCTGCAAAGCTATGTCGCGTGCTGCGGTATGCGGAGACACTAAAAGCACCATAGTAGAACACAGATGAAGCTACTGAGTTGATGTAATAGCCAGTAAGAAGTAGTACAATTCAAGTTTCAGTTATCGATTATTGACTTTTTAGCTGGCTTTGGTGCCTGGGACATGAGCTCGGACCTTAAGATTCAGTTTGAAAGGAAGACTAGCGGCCGAGTTGCACCGGAGAATGTGAAAAGTGTTCATATGTTGTAAAAGCCTGAGAAATCCGTCCGTTTTCGTCATTTGTTATCGAATCGACTTAAAGCCAGATCGTCACATTGGCCGCTCTTCTCTCTGAAACGGTTGAACTTATCGTCTGCAAAGCTATGTCACGTGCTGTGGTATGCGGAGACACTAAAAGCACCATAGTAGGACACAGATGAAGCTTCTAAGTTGATGTAATAGCCAGTAAGACGTAGTGGAATTCAAGTTTTAGGTATCGATTAATGACATTTTACCCTTCTTTGGTGCCTTGGACTTGAGCTATTAACTTGAGATATTGCATGAACGGAGAACTAGCTCCCGAGTTGCACGGGAGAATGTGAAAAGTGTTCATATGTAGGAAAAACTTGAGATATCCGTCCGTTTTCGTCATTTGTTATCGAATCGCCTTAGAGCCAGATCGTCACATTGGCCGCTCTTCTGTCTGAAACGGATACATTTATCGTCTGCAAAGCTATGTCGCGTGCTGCGGTATGCGGAGACACTAAAAGTACCATAGAAGAACACAGATGAAGCTTCTAAGTTGAAGTAATGGCCAGTAAGAAGTAGTAGAATTCAAGTTTTTGGTATAGATCATTGACTTTTTACCCTTCTTTGGTGCCTTGGACATGAGCTGGGAACTTAAGGTATTGCATGAAATGAGGAATAGCAGCCGAGTTGCACGGGAGAATGTGAAAAGTGTTCATATGTAGGAAAAACCTAAGAAATCCGTCCGTTTTCGTCATTTGTTATCGAGTCGACTTAAAGCCAGATCGTCACATTGGCCGCTCTCCTCTCTGAAACGGTTGTACTTATCATCTCCAAAGCTATGTCGTGTGCTGCGGTATGCGGAGACACTAAAAGCACCATAGTAGAACACAGATGAAGCTTCTAAGTTGATGTAATAGCCAGTAACAAGTAGTACAATTCAAGTTTCAGTTATCGATTATTGACTTTTTAGCTGGCTTTGGTGCCTTGGACATGAGCTAGGACCTTAAGATTCAATTTGAAAGGAAGACTAGCAGCCGAGTTGCACCGGAGAATGTGAAAAGTGTTCATATGTTGTAAAAGCCTGAGAAATCCGTCCGTTTTCGTCATTTGTTATCGAATCGACTTAAAGCCAGATCGTCACATTGGCCGCTCTTCTCTCTGAAACGGTTGAACTTATCGTCTGCAAAGCTATGTTGCGTGCTGCGGTATCAGGAGACAGTAAAAGCACCAAGTAGGACACAGATGAAGCTTCTAAGTTGATGTCATAGCCAGTAAGAAGTAGTACAATTCAAGTTTTAGGTATCGATTGTTGCCTTTTTACCCTTCTTTGGTGCCTTGGACATGAGCTAGGGACTTAATATTTTGCATGGAAGGAGGACTAGCAGCCGCGTTGCACGTGAGAATGTGAAAAGTGTTCATATGTAGTAAAAACCTGAGAAATCCGTCAGTTTTCGTCATTTGTTATCGAATCGACTTAAAGCCAGATCGTCACATTTGCCGCTCGTCTGTCTGAAACGGATACATTTATCGTCTGATATTTATGTCACGTGCTGCTGTATGCGGAGACACTAAAAGCACCATAGTAGAACACAGATGAAGCTTCTAAGTTGATGTAATAGCCGGTAAGAAGTAGTAGAATTAAATTTTTAGGTATCGATTATTGACTTTTTACCCCTCTTTGGTGCCTTGGACTTGAGCTAGTAACTTAAGATATTGCATGAAATGAGGACTAGCAGCCGAGTTGCACGGGAGAATGTGAAAAGTGTTCATATGTAGTAAAAACGTGATAAATCCGTCCGTTTTCGTAATTTGTTATCGAATCGACTTAAAGCCAGATCGTCACATTGGCCATCTCCGCTCTGAAACAGTTGTACTTATCGTCTGCAAAGCTATGTCACGTGCTGCGGTATGCGGAGACAATATAAGCACCATAGTAGAACACAGATGAAGCTTCTAAGTTGATGTAATAGCCAGTAAGAAGTAGTACAATTCAAGTTTTAAGTATCGATTATTGACTTTTTACCCTTCTTTGGTGCATTGGACATGTGCTAGGAACTTCAGATTTTGCATGGAAAGAGGACTAGCAGCCGCGTTGCACGGGAGAATGTGAAAAGTGTTCATATGTAGTAAAAACCTGAGAAATCCGTCAGTTTTCGTCATTTGTTATCGAATCGACTTAAAGCCAGATCGTCACATTGGCCGCTCTTCTGTCTAAAACGATTACATTTATCGTTGCAAAGATATGTCGCGTGCTGCGGTATGCGGAGACACTAAAAGCACCATAGTAGAACACAGATGAAGCTTCTTAGTTGATGTAATATCCAGTAAGAAGTAGTACAATTCAAGTTTTAACTATCGATTAATGACTTTTTAGCTGGCTTTGGTGCCTTGGACATGACCTAGGACCTTAAGATTCTGCATGAAAGGAGGACTAGAAGCCGCGTTGCATGGGAGAATGTGAAAAGTGCTCATATGTAGTAAAAACCTGAGAAATCCGTCCGTTTTCGTCATTTGTTATCGAGTCGACTTAAAGCCAGATCGTCACATTGGCCGCTCTTCTGTCTGAAACGGTTACATTTATCATCTGCAAAGCTATGTCGCGTGCTGCGGTATGCGGAGACACAAAAAGCACCATAGTAGAAAACAGATGAAGCTCCTAAGTTGATGTAATAGGTAGTAAGAAGTAGTACAATTCAAGTTTTAGGTATCGATTATTGACTTTTTTGCTGGCTTTGGAGCCTTGGACATGAGCTAGAACCTTACGATTCTGCATGAAGGGAGGACTAGCAGCCGTGTTGCACGGGAGAATGTGAAAAGTGTTCATATGTAGTATAAACCTGATAAATCTGTCCGTTTTCGTAATTTGTTATCGAATCGACTTAAAGCCAGATCGTTACATTGGCTGACCTCCTCTATGAAACAGTTGTACTTATCGTATGCAAAGCTATGTCACGTGCTGCGGTATGCGGAAAATTTAAAAGCACCATAGTAGAACACAGATGAAGCTTCTAAGTTGATGTAATAGCCAGTAAGAAGTAGTACAATTCAAGTTTTAGGTATCGATAATTGACTTTTACCCTTCTTTGGTTCCTTGGACATGAGCTAAGACCTTAAGATTTTTCATGAAAGGAGGATTAGCAGCCGCGTTGCACGGGAGAATGTGAAAAGTTTTCATATGTAGTAAAAGCCTGAGAAATCCGTCCGTGTTCGTCATTTGTTATCGAATCGACTTAAAGCCAGATCGTCAAATTGGCCGCTCTTCTTTCTGAAACGGTTACGTTTATTGTCTGCAAAGCTATGTCGCGTGCTGCGGTATGCGGAGACACTAAAAGCGCCATAGTAGAACACAGATGAAGCTTCTAAGTTGATGTAATAGCCAGTAAGAAGTAGTAGAATTCAAGTTTTAGGTATCGATTATTGACTTCTTACCCTTCTTTGATGCCTTGGACATGAGCTAGGAACTTAAGATTTTGCATGAAAGGAGGGCTAGCAGCCGCGTTACACGGGTGAATGTGAAAAGTATTTATATGTAGTAAAAATCTGAGGAATCCATCCGTTTTCTTCATTTGTTATCGAATCGACTTAAAGCCAGATCGTCACATTAGCCGCTCTTCGCTCTGAAACAATTGTACTTATCGTCTGCAAAGCTATGTCGCGTGCTGCGGTATGTGGAGACACTAAAAGAACCATAGTAGAACACAGATGAAGCTTCTAAGTTGATGTAATAGACAGTAAGAAGTAGTACAATTCAAGTTTTAGGTATCGATAATTGACTTTTTAGCTGGCTTTGGTGCCTTGGACATGAGCTAGTACCTTAAGATTGTGCATGAATGGAGGACTAGCAGCCGAGTTGCATGGGAGAATGTGAAAAGTGTTCATATGTAGTAAAGACCTGATAAATCCGTCCGTTTTCTTCATTCGTTATCGAATCGACTTAAAGCCAGATCGTCACATTGGCCGCTCTTCTGTCTGAAACGGTTACATTTATCGTCTGCAAAGCTATGTCGCGTGCTGCGGTATGCGGAGACACTAAAAACACCATAGTAGAACACAGATGAAGCATCTAAGTTGATGTAATAGCCAGTAAGAAGTACTACAATTCAAGTTTTACGTACCTATTATTGACTTTTAGCTGGCTTTGGTGCCTTGGACATGAGCTAGGACCTTAAGATTTTGCATGAAAGTAGCACTAGCAGCCGCGTTGCACGCGAGAATGTGAAAAGTGTTCATATGTAGTAAAAACCTGAGAAATCCGTCAGTTTGCGTCTTTTGTTATCGAATCGACTTAAAGCCAGATCGTCACATTGGCCGCTCTTTTGTCTGAAACGCTTACGTTTATTGTATGCAAAGCTATGTCGCGTGCTGCGGTATGCGGAGACACTAAAAGCACCATAGTAGAACACAGATGAAGCTTCTAAGTTGATGTAATAGCCGGTAAGAAGTAGTACAACTCAGGTTTTAGTTATTGATTATTGACTTTTTTGCTGGCTTTGGTGCCTTGGACATGAGCTAGGACCTTAAGATTCTGCATGAAAGGAGGACTAGCAGCCGAGTTGCACGGGAGAATGTGAAAAGTGTTCTAATGTAGTAAAAACGTGATAAATCCGTCAGTTTTCGTAATTTGTTATCGAATCGACTTAAAGCCAGACGTCACATTGGCCGCTCTTCTGTTTGAAACGGTTACGTTTATTGTCTGCAAAGCTACGTCGCGTGCTGCGGTATGCGTAGACACAAAAAGCTCATAGTAGAACACAGATGAAGCTTCTAAGTTGATGTAATAGCCAGTAAGAAATAGTAGAATTCAAGTTTTAGGTATCGATTATTGACTTTTTACCCTTCTTTGGTGCCTTGGACATGAGCTAGGAACATATGATATTGCATGAAACGTGGACTAGCAGCCGAGTTGCACGGGAGAATGTGAAAAGTGTTCATATGTAGGAAAAACCTGAGAAATCCGTCCGTTTACGTCATTTGTAATCGAGTCGACTTAAAGCCAGATCGTCACATTGGCCGCTCTTCTGTCTGAAACGGTTACATTTATCATCTGCAAAGCTATGTCGCGTGCTGCGGTATGCGGAGACACAAAAAGCACCATAGTAGAAAACAGAAGAAGCTCATAAGTTGATGTAATAGGTAGTAAGAAGTAGTAGAATTCAACTTTTAGGTATCGATTATTGACTTTTTACATTTCTTTGGTGCCTTGGACATGACCTAGGGACTTATGATTTTGCATGAAAGGAGGACAAGCAGCCGCGTTGCATGGGAGAATGTGAAATGTTTTCATATGTAGGAAAAACCTGAGAAATCCGTCCGTTTTCGTCATTTGTTATAGAGTCGACTTAAAGCCAGATCGTCACATTGGCCGCTCTCCTCTCTGAAACGGTTGTACTTATCATATCCAAAGCTATGTCGCATCCTGCGGTATGCGGAGACAATAAAAGCACCATAGTAGAACACAGATGAAGCTTCTAAGTTGATGTAATAGCCAGTAAGGAGTAGTACAATTCATGTTTTATTTATCGATTATTGAATTTTTAGCTGGCTTTGGAGCCTTGGACATGAGCTAGGACCTTAAGATTCTGCTTGAAAGGAAGACTAGCAGCCGATTTGCACGGGAGAATGTGAAAAGTGTTCATATGTTGTAAAAGCCTGAGAAATCCGTCCGTTTTCGTCATATGTTATCGAATCGACTTAAAGCCAGATCGTCACATTGGCCGCTCTTCTGTCTGAAACGGTTACGTTTATCGTCCTCAAAGCTATGTCGCGTGCTGCGTTACGCGGAGACACAAAATGCACCATAGTAGAACACAGATGAAACTCCTAAGTTGATGTAATAGCTAGTAAGAAGTAGTACAATTTAAGTTGTAGGTATCGATTATTGACTTTTTACCCTTCTTTGGTGCCTTGGACATGAGCTAGGGATTTATGATTTTGCATGAAAGGAGGACTAGCAGCCGCGTTGCCTGGGAGAATGTGAAAATGTTCATATGTAGGAAATACCTGAGAAATCCGTCCGTTTTCGTCATTTGTTGTCGAGTCGACTTAGAGCCAGATCGTCACATTGGCCGTTCTCCTCTGTGAAACGGTTGTACTTATCATCTGCAAAGCTATGTCGCGTGCTGCGGTATGCGGAGAAATTAAAAGCACCATAGTAGAACACAGATGAAGTTTCTAAGTTGATGTAATAGCCAGTAAGAAGTAGTACAACTCAGGTTTTAGGTATCGATTATTGACTTTTTACATTTCTTTGGTGCCTTGGACATGAGCTAAGAACTTAAGATTTTGCATGGAAGGAGGACTAGCAGCCGCGTTACAAGGGAGAATGTGAAAAGTGTTCATATGTAGTAAAAATCTGAGAAATCCGTATATTTTCTTAATTTGTTATCGAATCGACATAAAGCCAGATCGTCACATTAGCCGCTCTTCGCTCTGAAACAGTTGTACTCATCGTCTGCAAAGCTATGTCGCGTGCTGCGGTATGCGGAGACACTAAAAGCACCATAGTAGAACACAGATGAAGTTTTTATGTTGATGTAATGGCCAGTAAGAAGTAGTACAACTGAGGTTTTAGGTATCGATTATTGAGTTTTTTGCTGTCTTTGGTGCCTTGGACACGAGCTAGGACCTTAAGACACTGCATGAAAGGAGGACTAGCAGCCGAGTTGCACGGGAGAATGTGAAAAGTGTTCTTATGTAGTAAAAGCGTGATAAATCCGTCCGTATTCTTCATTTGTTTTCGAATCGACTTAAAGCCAGATCGTCACATTAGCCGCTCTTCGCTCTAAAACAGTTGTACTCATCGTCTGCAAAGCTATGTCGCGTGCTGCGGTATGCGGAGACAATAAAAGCACAATAGTAGAACACAGATGAAGCTTCTAAGTTGATGTAATAGCCAGTAAGAAGTAGTAGAATTGAAGTTTTAGGTATCGATTATTGATTTTTACACTTCTTTCTTGCCTTGGACATGAGCTAGGAACTTAAGATATTGCATGAAACGTGGACTAGCAGCCGAGTTGCACGGGAGAATGTGCTAAGTGTTCATATGTAGGAAAAACCTGAGAAATCCGTCCGTTTTCGTCATTTGTTATCGTGTCGACTTAAAGCCAGATCGTCACACTGGCCGCTCTTCTGTCTGAAACGGTTACATTTATCATCTGCAAAGCTATGTCGCGTGCTGCAGTATGCGGAGACACAAAAAGCACCATAGTAGAAAACAGATGAAGCTCCTAAGTTGATGTAATAGGTAGTAAGAAGTAGTACAATTCAAGTTTTAGGTATCGATTATTGACTTTTTACATTTCTTTGGTGCCTTGGACATGAGCTAAGAAGTTAAGATTTTTCATGAAAGGAGGACTAGCAGCCGCGTTGTACGAGAGAATGTGAAAAGTTTTCATATGTAGTAAAAGCCTGAGAAATCCGTCCGTGTTCGTCATTTGTTATCGATTCGACATCAAGCCAGATCGTCAAATTGGCCGCTCTTCTTTCTGAAACGATTACGTTTATTGTCTGCAAAGCTATGTCGCGTGCTGCGGTATGCGGAGACACTAAAAGCACCATAGTAGAACACAGATGAAGCTTCTAAGTTGATGTAATAGCAAGTAAGAAGTAGTACAATTCAAGTTTTAAGTATCGATTATTGACTTCTTACCCTTCTTTGGTGCCTTGGACATGAGCTAGCAACTTAAGATTTTGCATGAAAGGAGGGCTAGCAGCCGCGTTGCACGGGAGAATGTGAAAAGTGTTCATATGTAGTAAAAATCTGAGAAATCCGTCCGTTTTCGTCATTTGTTATCGAGTCGACTTAAAGCCAGATCGTCACATTGGCCGCTTTTCTGTCTGAAACGGTTACATTTATCATCTGCAAAGCTATTTCGCGTGCTGCGGTATGCGGAGACACAAAAAGCACCATAGTAGAAAACAGATGAAGCTCCTCAGTTGATGTAATAGGTAGTAAGAAGTAGAAAAATTCAAGTTTTAGGTATCGATTATTGACTTTTTACATTTCTTTGGTGCCTTAGACATGAGCTAGGGACTTATGATTTTGCATGAAAGGAGGACTAGCAGAGGCGTTCCATGGGAGAATGTGAAAAGTGTTCATATGTAGGAAGAACCTGAGAAATCCGTCAGTTTTCGTCATTCGTTATCGAATCGACTTAAAGCCAGATCGTCACATTGGCCGCTCTTCTGTCTGAAACGGTTACGTTTATCGTCTGCAAAGCTATGTCGCGTGCTGCGTTATACGGAGACACTAAATGCACCATAGTAGAACACAGATGAAGCTTCTAAGTTGATGTAATAGCCAGTAAGAAGTAGTAGAACTCAAGTTTTAGGTATCGATTATTGACATTTAACCCTTCTTTGGTGCCTTGGACTTGAGCTATTAACTTAAGATATTGCATGAACGGAGGACTAGCAGCCGAGTTGCACGGGAGAATGTGAAAAGTGTTCAAATGTAGTATAAATCTGAGATATCCGTCCGTTTTCGTCATTTGTTATCGAATCGCCTTAAAGCCAGATCGTCACATTGGCCGCTCTTCTGTCTGAAACGGATACATTTATCGTCTGCAAAGCTATGTCGCGTGCTGCGGTATGCGGAGACACTAAAAGTACCATAGAAGAACACAGATGAAGCTTCTAAGTTGATGTAATGGCCAGTAAGAAGTAGTAGAATTCAAGTTTTAGGTATAGATTATTGACTTTTTACCCTTCTTTGGTGCCTTGGACATGAGCTAGGAACTTAAGATATTTCATGAAAGGAGGAATAGCAGCCTAGTTGCACGGGAAAATGTGAAAAGTGTTCAAATGTAGTAAAAACCTGAGATATCCGTCCGTTTTCGTCATTTGTTATCGAATCGCCTTAAAGCCAGATCGTCACATTGGCCGCTCTTCTGTCTGAAACGGATACATTTATCGTCTGCAAAGCTATGTCGCGTGCTGCGGTATGCGGAGTCACTAAAAGTACCATAGAAGAACACAGATGAAGCTTCTAAGTTGATGTAATGGCCAGTAAGAAGTAGTAGAATTCAAGTTTTAGGTATAGATTATTGCCTTTTTACCCTTCTTTGGTGCCTTGGCCATGAGCTAGGAACTTAAGATATTTCATGAAAGGAGGAATAGCAGCCGAGTTGCACGGGAGAATGTGAAAAGTGTTCATATGTAGGAAAAACCTGAGAAATCCGTCAGTTTTCGTCATTTGTTATCGAATCGACTTAAAGCCAGATCGTCACATTACCCCGCTATTCGCTCTGAAACGGTTGTACTTATCGTCTGCAAAGCTATGTCGCGTGCTGCGGTATGCGGAGACACTAAAAGCACCATAGTAGAACACAGATCAAGCTTCTAAGTTGATGTAATAGCAAGGAAGAGGTAGTACAATTCAAGTTTTACGTATCGATTATTGACTTTCAACCCTTCTTTGGTGCCTTGGACATGAGCTAAGAACTTAAGATTTTGCATGAAATTAGGACTAGCAGCCACGTTTCACGGGAGAATGTGAAAAGTGTTCATATGTAGTAAAAACCTTAGAAATCCGTCCGTTTTCGTCATATGTTATCGAATCGACTTAAAGCCGTATCGTCACATTGGCCGCTCTTCTGTCTGAAACGGTTACATTTATCGTCTGCAAAGCTATGCCGCGTGCTGTGGTATGCGGAGACACTAAAAGTACCATAGAAGAACACAGATGAAGCTTCTAAGTTGATGTAATAGCCAATAAGATGTAGTACAATTCAAGTTTAAGGTGTCGATTATTGACTTTTTACCCTTCTTTGGTGCCTTCGACATGAGCTAGGAACTTAAGATATTGCATGAAACGTGGACTAGCAGCCGAGTTGCACGGGAGAATGTGAAAAGTGTTCATATGTAGTAAAAACCTGAGAAAACCGTCCGTTTTCGTCAATTGTTATCGAATCGACTTAAAGCCAGATCGTCACATTGGCCGCTCTTCTGTCTGAAACGGTTACATTTATCGTCTGCAAAGCTATGTCGCGTGCTGCGGTATGCGGAGACACAAAAATGCACCATAGTAGAACACAGATGAAGCTTCTAAATTCATGTAATAGCTAGTAAGAAGTAGTACAATTCAAGTTTTAGGTATCGATTATTGACTTTTTACCCTTCTTTGGTGCCTTGGACATGAGCTAGGGATTTTTGATTTTGCATGAAAGGAGGACTAGCAGCCGCGTTGCATGGGAGAATGTGAAAAGTGTTCATATGTAGTAAAAGCCTGAGAAATCCGTCCGTTTTCGTCATTTGTTATCGAGTTGACTTAAAGCCAGATCGTCACCTTGGCCGCTCTGCTGTCTGAAACGGTTACACTTATCGTCTGCAAAGCAATGTCGCGTGCTGTGGTATGCGGAGACACAAAAAGTACCATAGTAGAACACAGATGAAGCTCCTAAGTTGATGTAATAGCTAGGAAGAAGTAGTAAAATTCAAGTTTTAGGTATCGGTTATTGACTTTTTACCCTTCTTTGGTGCCTTGGACATGAGCTAGGGACTTATGATTTTGCATGAAAGGAGGACTAGCAGACGCGTTGCATGGGAGAATGTGAAAAGTTTCATATGTAGTAAAAACCTGAGAAATCAGTCAGTTTTCGTCATTTGTTATCGAATCGACTTAAAGCCAGATCGTCACATTGGCAATCTCCTCTCTGAAACAGTTGTACTTATCGTCTGCAAAGCTATGTCATGTGCTGCGGTATGCGGAAACAATAAAAGCACCATAGTAGAACACAGATGAAGTTTCTATGTTGATGTAATAGCCAGTAAGAAGTAGTGCAACTCAGGTTTTAGGTATCGATTATTGACTTTTTTGCTGGCTTTGGTGCCTTGGACATGAGCTAGAACCTTAAGATTCTGCATGAAAGGAAGACTACCAGCCCCGTTGCATGGGAGAATGTGAAAAGTGTTCATATGTAGTTAAAACCTGAGAAATCCGACCGTTTTCGTCATTTGTTAACGGATCGACTTTAAACCAGATCGTCACATTGGCCGCTCTTCTCTCTGAAACGATTACATTTATCGTCTGCAAAGCTATGTCGCGTGCTGCATTATGCGGAGACACTAAACGCACCATAGTAGAACACATATGAAGCTTCTACGTTGATGTAATAGCCAATAAGAAGTAGTGCAATGCAATTTTTAGTTACCGATTATTGACATTTTAGACGGCTTTGGTGCCTTGGACATGAGCTAGGACCTTAAGATTTTGCATGAAAGGAGGACTAGCAGCCCCGTTGCATGGGAGAATGTGAAAAGTGTTCATATGTAGTAAAAACCTGAGAAATCCGTCAGTTTTCGTCATTTGTTATCGAATCGACTTAAAGCCAGATCGTCACATTGGCCGCTCTTATGTCTGAAACGGTTAGGTTTATTGTCTGCAAAGCTATGTCGCGTGCTGCGGTATGCGGAGATAATACAAGCACACTAGTAGAACACAGATGAAGCTTGTAAGTTGATGTAATAGCCAGTAAAAAGTAGTACAATTCAAGTTTTAGGTATCGATAATTGACTTTTTACTCTTCTTTGGTGCCTTGGACATGAGCTAAGAAGTTAACATTTTTCATGAAAGGAGGACTATCAGCCGCGTTGCACGAGAGAATGTGAAAAGTTTTCATATGTAGTAAAAGCCTGAGAAATCCGTCCGTGTTCGTCATTTGTTATCGATTCGACATAAAGCCAGATCGTCAAATTGGCCGCTCTTCTTTCTGAAACGATTACGTTTATTGTCTGCAAAGCTATGTCGCGTGCTGCGGTATGCGGAGACACAAAAAGCACCATAGTTGAACACAGATGAAGCTCCTAAGTTGATGTAATAGCTAGGAAGAAGTAGAAAAATTCAAGTTTTAGGTATCGATTATTGACTTTTTACATTTCTTTGGTGCCTTGGACATGAGCTAGGGACTTACGATTTTGCATGAAAGGAGGACTAGCAGACGCGTTGCATGGGAGAATGTGAAGAGTTTCATATGTAGGAAAAACCTGAGAAATCCGTCAGTTTTTGTCATTTGTTATCGAATCGACTTAAAGCCAGATCAACACATTGGCCGCTCTTCTGTCTGAAACGGTTACGTTTATTGTCTGCAAAGCTATGTCGCGTGCTGCGTTATGCGGAGACACTAAATGCACCATAGTAGAACACAGATGAAACTCCTAAGTTGATGTAATAGCCAGTAAGAAGTAGTACAATTCAAGTTTTAGATATCGATTATTGACTTTTTACCCTTCTTTAATGCCTTGGGCATGAGCTAGGGATTATGATTTTGCATGAAAGGAGGACTAGCAGCCGAGTTGCACGGGAGAATGTGAAAAGTGTTCATATGTAGGAAAAACCTGAGAAATCCGTCCGTTTTCGTAATTTGTTATCGAATCGACTTAAAGCCAGATCGTCACATTGGCCATCTCCTCTCTGAAACAGTAGTACTTATCGTCTGCAAAGCTATTTCACGTGCTGCGGTATGCGGAGACAATAAAAGCACCATAGTAGAACACAGATGAAGCTTCTAAGTTGATGTAATAGCCAGTAAGAAGTAGTACAATTCAAGTTTTAAGTATCGATTATTGACTTTTTACCCTTCTTTGGTGCATTGGACATGAGCTAGGAACTTCAGATTTTGCATGGAAGGAGGACTAACAGCCGCGTTGCACGGGGGAATATGAAAAGTGTTCATATGTAGTAAAAACCTGAGAAATCCGTCCGTTTTCGTCATTTGTTATCGAGTCGACTTAAAGCCAGATCGTTACATTGGCCGCTCTTCTGTCTGAAACGGTTACATTTATCATCTGCAAAGCTATGTCGCGTGCTGCGGTATGCGGAGGCACAAAAAGCACCATAGTAGAAAACAGATGAAGCTCCAAAGTTGGTGTAATAGGTAGTAAGAAGTAGTACAATTCAAGTTTTAGGTATCGATTATTGACTTTTTACATTTCTTTGGTGCCTTGGACATGAGCTAACAGCTTAAGATTTTTCATGAAAGGAGGACTACCAGCCGCGTTGCACGGGAGAATGTGAAAAGCTTTCATATGTAGCAAAAGCCTGAGAAATCCATCCGTGTTCGTCATTTGTTATCGAATCGACTTAAAGCCAGATCTTCACATTGGCCGCTCTTCTGTCTGAAACGGTTACGTTTATTGTCTGCAAAGCTATGTCGCGTGCTGCGGTATGGGGAGACACTAAAAGCTCAAAGTAGAACACAGATGAAGCTTCTAAGTTGATGTAATAGCCAGTATGAAGTAGTAGAATTCAAGTTTTAGGTATCGATTATTGACTTTTTTCCCTTCTTTGGTGCCTTGGACATGAGCTAGGAACTTAAGATATTGCATGAAACTTGGACTAGCAGCCGAGTTGCACGGGAGAATGTGAAAAGTGTTCATATGTAGGAAAAACCTGAGAAATCCGTCCGTTTTCGTTATTTGTTATCGAGTCGACTTAAAGCCAGATCGACACATTGGCCGCTCTTCTGTCTGAAACGGTTACATTTATCATCTGCAAAGCTATGTCGCGTGCTGCGGTATGCGGAGACACGAAAATGCACCATCGTAGAACACAGATGAGGCTCCTAAGTTCATGTAATAGCTAGTAAGAAGTAGTACAATTCAAGTTTTAGGTATCGATTATTGACTTTTTACCCTTCTTTGGTGCCTTCGACATGAGCTATGGACTTTTGATATCGCGTGAAAGGAGGACTAGCAGCCGCGTTGCATGGGAGAACGTGAAAAGTGTTCATATGTAGGAAAAAAATGAGAAATCCGTCCGTTTTCGTAATTTGTTATCGAGTCGACTTAAAGCCAGGTCGTCACCTTGGCCGCTCTGCTGTCTGAAACGGGTACTTTTATCGTCTGCAAAGCAATGTCAAGTGCTGCGGTAAGCGGAGACGCAAAAAGCACCATAGTAGAACACAGATGAAGCTCCTAAGTTGATGTAATAGCTAGGAAGAAGTAGAAAAATTCAAGTTTTAGGTATCGATTATTGACTTTTTACCCTTCTTTGGTGCCGTGGACATGAGCTAGGGACTTATGATTTTGCATGAAAGGAGGACTAGCAGACGCGTTGCATGGGAGAATGTGAAAAGTTTCATATGTAGTAAAAACCTGAGAAATCCGTCAGTTTTCGTCATTTGTTATCGAATCGACTTCAAGCCAGATCGCCACATTGGCCGCTCTTCTGTCTGAAACGGTTACGTTTATTGTCTGCAAAGCTATGTCGCGTGCTGCGGTATGCGTAGACACTAAAAGCACCATAGTAGAACACAGATGAAGTTTCTAAGTTGATGTAATAGCCAGTAAGAAGTAGTACAACTCAGGTTTTAGGTATCGATTATTGACTTTTTTGCTGGCTTTGGTGCCTTGGACATGATCTAGGACCTTAAGATTCTGCATGAAAGGAGGACTAGCAGCCGAGTTTCACGGGAGAATGTGAAAAGTGTTCTTATGTAGTAAAAACGTGAGAAATCCGTCCGTTTTCGTAATTTGTCATCGAATCGACTTAAAGCTAGATCGTCACATTGGCCATCTCCTCTCTGAAACAGTTTACTTATCGTCTGCAAAGCAATGTCACGTGCTGCGGTATGCGGAGATACTAAAAGAACCATAGTAGAACACAGATGAAGCTTCTAAGTTGATGTAATAGCCAGTAAGAAGTAGTACAATTCTAGTTTTAGATATCCATTATTGACTTTTTACCCTTCTTTAATGCCTTGGACATGAGCTAGGGATTATGATTTTGCATGAAAGGAGGACTAGCAGCCGCGTTGCATGGGAGAATATGAAAAGTGTTCATATGTAGGAAAAACCTGAGAAATCCGTCCGTTTTCGTCATTTGTTGTTGAGCGACTTAGAGCCAGATCGTCACACTGGCCGCTCTCCTCTCTGAAACGGTTGTACTTATCATCTGCAAAGCTATGTCGCGTGCTGCGGTATGCGGAGACAATAAAACCACCATAGTAGAACACAGATGAAGTTTCTAAGTAGATGTAAAAGCCAGTAAGAAGTAGTGCAACTCAGGTTTTAGGTATCGATTATTGACTTTTTACCCTTCTTTGGTGCCTTGGGCACGAGCTAGGACCTTAAGATTCTGCATGAAAGGAGGACTAGCAGCCGAGTTGCACGGGAGAATGTTAAAAGTGTTCTTATGTAGTATAAACGTGATAAATCCGTCCGTTTTCGTAATTTGTTATCGAATCGACTTAAAGCCAGATCGTCACATTGGCCATCTCCTCTCTGAAACAGTAGTACTTATCGTCTGCAAAGCTATTTCACGTGCTGCGGTATGCGGAGACAATAAAAGCACCATAGTATAACACAGATGAAGCTTCTAAGTTGATGTAATAGCCAGTAAGAAGTAGTACAATTCAAGTTTTAAGTATCGATTATTGACTTTTTACACTTCTTCGGTGCATTGGACATGAGCTAGGAACTTCACATTTTGCATGAAAGGAGGACTAGCAGCCGAGTTGCACGGGAGAATATGAAAAGTTTTCATATGTAGTAAAAACCTGAGAAATCCGTCAGTTTTCGTCATTTGTTATCGAATCGACTTAAAGCCAGATCGTCACATTGGCCGCTCTTCTGTCTGAAACGGTTACGTTTAATGTCTGCAAAGCTATGTCGCGTGCTGCTGTATGGGGAGACACTAAAAGCTCATAGTAGAACTCAGATGAAGCTTCTAAATTGATGTAATAGCCAGTAAGAAGTAGTAGAATTCAAGTTTTAGGTATCGATTATTGACTTTTTACCCTTCTTTGGTGCCTTGGACATGAGCTAGGAACTTATGATCTTGCATGAAAGGAGGAGTAGCAGCCGCGTTGCACGGGAGAATGTGAAAAGTGTTCATATGTAGGAAAAACCTGAGAAATCCGTCCGTTTTCGTCATTTGTTATCGAGTCGACTTAAAGCCAGATCGTCACATTGGCCGCTCTTCTGTCTGAAACGGTTACATTTATCATCTCCAAAGCTATGTCGCGTGCTGCGGTATGCGGAGACACGAAAATGCACCATCGTAGAACACAGATGAAGTTTCTAAGTTGATGTAATAGCCAGTAAGAAGTAGTACAACTCAGGTTTTAGGTATCGATTATTGACTTTTTTGCTGGCTTTGGTGCTTTTGACATGAGCTAGGACCTTAAGATTCTGCATGAAAGGAGGACTAGCAGTCGAGTTGCACGGGAGAATGTGAAAAGTGTTCTTATGTAGTAAAAACGTGAGAAATCCGTCCGTTTTCGTAATTTGTTATCGAATCGACTTAAAGCCAGATCGTCACATTGGCCATCTCCTCTCTGAAACAGTTTACTTATCGTCTGCAAAGCAATGTCACGTGCTGCGGTATGCGGAGACAAAAAAAGCACCATAGTAGAAAACAGATGAAGCTCCTAAGTTGATGTAATAGGTAGTAAGAAGTAGTACAATTCAAGTTTTAGGTATCGATTATTGACTTTTTACATTTCTTTGGTGCCTTGGACATGAGCTACGGACTTATGAATTTGCATGAAAGGAGGATTAGCAGCCGCGTTGAGCGTGAGAATGTGAAAAGTGTTCATATGTAGTAAAAACCTGAGAAATCCTTCCGTTTTCGTCATATGTTATCAAATCGACTTAAAGAAAGATCGTCACATTGGCCGCTCTTCCGTCTGAAACGGTTACGTTTATCGTCTGCAAAGCTATGTCGCGTGCTGCGTTATGCGGAGACACAAAATGCACCATAGTAGAACACAGATGAAACTACTAAGTTGATGTAATAGCTAGTAAGAAGTAGTACAATTCAAGTGGTAGGTATCGATTATTGACTTTTTACCCTTCTTTGGTGCCTTGGACATGAGCTAGGGACTTATGATTTAGCATGAAAGGAGGACTAGCAGCCGCGTTGCAAGGGAGAATGTGAAATTGTTAATATGTAGGAAAAACCTAAAAAAAATCCGACAGTTTTCGTCATTTGTTGTCGAGTCGACTTAGAGCCAGATCGTCACATTGGCCGTTCTCCTCTCTGAAACGGTTGTACTTATCATCTGCAAAGCTATGTCGCGTGCTGCGGTATGCCGAGTCAATAAAAGCACCATAGTAGAGCACAGATGAAGCTTCTAAGTTGATGTAATAGCCAGTAAGAAGTAGTACAATTCAAGTTTTAGGTATCGATTATTGACTTTTTACCCTTCTTTGGTGGCTTGGACATGAGCTAAGAACTTAAGATTTTTCATGAACGGAGGACTAGCAGCCGCGTTGCACGGGAGAATGTGAAAAGTTTTCAAATGTAGTAAAAACCTGAGAAATCCGTCCGTATTCTTCATTTGTTATCGAATCGACTTAAAGCCAGATCGTCACATTAGCCGCTCTTCGCTTTGAAACAGTTGTACTCATCGTCTGCAAAGCTATGTCGCGTGCTGCGGTATGTGGAGACACTAAACGCACCATAGTAGAACACAGATGAAGCTTCTAAGTTGAATTAATAGCCAGTAAGAAGTAGTAAAATTCACGTTTTTGATATCGATTATTGACTTTTTACCCTTCTTTGGTGCCTTGGACATGAGCTAGGGAGTTATGATTTTGCATGAAAGAAGGACTAGCAGACGCGTTGCATGGGAGAATTTGAAAAGTTTCATATGTAGTAAAAACCTGAGAAATCCGTCAGTTTTCGTCATTTGTTATCGAATCGACTTCAAGCCAGATCGTCACATTGGCCGTTCTTCTGTCTGAAACGGTTACGTTTATTGTCTGCAAAGCTATGTCGCGTGCTGCGGTATGCGGAGACACTAAAAGCACCATAGTAGAACACAGATGAAGGTTCTAAGTTGATGTAATAGCCAGTAAGAAGTAGTAGAATTCAAGTTTTAGGTATCGATTATTGACTTTTTACCCTTCTTTGCTGATTTGGACTTGAGCTAGGAACTTAAGATATTGCATGAAAGGAGGACTAGCAGCCGAGTTGCACGGGAGAATGTGAAAAGTGTTCATATGTAGTAAAAACCTGATAAATCCGTCCGTTTCCGTAATTTGTTGTCGAATCGACTTAAAGCCAGATCGTCACATTGGCCGCCCTCCACTCTGAAACAGTTGTACTTATCGTCTGCAAAGCTATGTCGCGTGCTGCGGTATGCGGAGACACTAAAAGCACCATAGTAGAGCACAGATGAAGCTTCTAAGTTGATGTAATAGCCAATAAGAAGTAGTACAACTCAGGTTTTAGGTATCGATTATTGACTTTTTTGCTGGCTTTGGTGCCTTGGACATGAGCTAGGACCTTAAGATTCTGCATAAAGGGAGGACTAGCAGCCGCGTTACACGGGAGAATGTGAAAAGTGTTCATATATAGAAAAAATCTGAGAAATCCGTCCATTTTCTTCATTTGTAATCGAATCGACTTAAAGCCAGATCGTCACATTAGCCGCTCGTCGCTCTGAAACGGTTGTACTTATCGTCTGCAAAGCTATGTCGCGTGCTGCGGCATGCGGAGACACTAAAAGCACCATAGTAGAACACAGATGAAGGTTCTAAGTTAATGTAATAGCCAGTAAGAAGTAGTACAATTCAAGTTTTAGTTATCGATTATTGACTTTTTACCCTTCTTTAATGCCTTGGACATGAGCTAGGAACTTAAGATTTTGCATGGAAGGAGGACTAGCAGCCGCGTTGCACAGGAGAATGTGAAAAGTGTTCATATGTAGTAAAAACCTGAGAAATCCGTCAGTTTTCGTCATTTTAATCGAATCGACTTAAAGCCAGATCGTCGCATTGGCCGCTCTTCTGTCTGAAACGGTTACGTTTATTGTCTGCAAAGCTATGTCGCGTGCTGCGGTATGCGGAGACACTAAAAGCACCATAGTAGAGCACATATGAAGCTTCTAAGTTGATGTAATAGCCAATAAGAAGTAGTACAACTCAGGTTTTAGGTATCGATTATTGACTTTTTTGCTGGCTTTGGTGCCTTGGACATGAGCTAGGACCTCAAGATTGTGCATGAAGGGAGGTCTATCAGCCGCGTTACACGGGAGAATGTGAAAAGTGTTCATATGTATTAAAAACCTGAGAAATCCGTCCGTTTTCGTCATTTGTTATCGAATCGACTTAAAGCCAGATCGTCACATTGGCCGCTCTTCTGCCTGAAACATTTACATTTATCGTCTGCAAAGCTATGTCAGGTGCTGTGGTATGCGGAGACAATAAAAGCACCATAGTAGAACACAGATGAAGCTTGTAAGTTGATGTAATTGCCAGTAAGAAGTAGCACAATTCAAGTTTTAGGTATCGATTATTGGCTTTTTACCCTTCTTTGGTGCATTGGTCATGAGCTAGGAACTTAAGATATTGGATGGAAGTAGGACTAGCAGCCGCGTTACACGGGAGAATGTGAAAAGTGTTCATATGTAGTAAAAATCTGAGAAATCCGTCCATTTTCTTCATTTGTTATCGAATCGACTTAAAGCCAGATCGTACTTTAGCCGCTCTTCGCTCTGATACGGTTGTACTTATCGTCTGCAAAGCTATGTCGCGTGCTGCGGCATGCGGAGACACTAAAAGCACCATAGTAGAACACAGATGAAAGTTCTAAGTTGATGTAATAGCCAGGAAGAAGTAGTACAATTCAAGTTTTAGGTATCGATTATTGACTTTTTACCCTTCTTCGGTGCCTTGGACATGAGCTAAGAACTTAGGATTATGCATGAAAGGAAGAATAGCAGCCACGTAGCACGGGAGAATGTGAAAAGTGTTCATATGTAGTAAAACCCTGAGAAATCCTTCCGTTTTCGTCATATGTTATCGAATCGACTTAAAGAAAGATCGTCACATTGGCCGCTCTTCTGTCTCAAACGATTACGTTTATCGTCTGCAAAGCTATGTCGCGTGCTGCGTTATGCGGAGACACAAAATGCACCATAGTAGAACACAGATGAAACTCCTAAGTTGATGTAATAGCTAGTAAGAAGTAGTACAATTCAAGTTGTAGGTGTCGATTATTGACTTTTTACCCTTCTTTGGTGCCTTGGACATGAGCTAGGGACTTATGATTTTGCATGAAAGGAGAACTAGCAGCCGCGTTGCATGGGAGAATGTGAAATTGTTCATATGTAGGAAAAACCTGAAAAAATCCGTCCGTTTTCCTCATTTGTTGTCGAGTCGACTTAGAGCCAGATCGTCACATTGGCCGTTCTCCTCTCTGAAACGGTTGTACTTATCATCTGCAAAGCTATGTTGCGTGCTGCGGTATGCGGAGTCAATAAAAGCACCGTAGTAGAGCACAGATGAAGCTTCTAAGTTGATGTAATAGCCAGTAAGAAGTAGTACAATTCAAGTTTTAGGTATTGATCATTGACTTTTTACCCTTCTTTGGGGCCTTGGACATCAGCTAAGAACTTAAGATTTTTCATGAACGGAGGACTAGCAGCCGCGTTGCACGGGAGAATGTGAAAAGTTTTCAAATGTAGTAAAAACCTGAGAAATCCGTCCGTATTCTTCATTTGTTATCGAATCGACTTCAAGCCAGATCGTCACATTGGCCGTTCTTCTGTCTGAAACGGTTACGTTTATTGTCTGCAAAGCTATGTCGCGTGCTGCGGTATGCGGACACACTAAAAGCACCATAGTAGAACACAGATGAAGTTTCTAAGTTGATGTAATAGCCAGTAAGAAGTAGTACAACTCAGGTTTTAGGTATCGATTATTGACTTTTTTGCTGGCTTTGGTGCCTTGGACATGAGCTAGGACCTTAAGATTCTGCATGAAAGGAGGACTAGCAGCCCAGTTGCACGGGAGAATGTAAAAAGTGTTCTTATGTAGTAAAAACCTGAGAAATCCGTCAGTTTTCTTCATTTGTTATCGAATCGACTTAAAGTCAGATCGTCACATTGGCCGCTCTTCTGTTTGAAACGGTTGTACTTATCGTCTGCAAAGCTATGTCACGCGCTGCGGTATGCCGAGACACTAAAAGCACCATAGTAGAGCACAGATGAAGCTACTAAGTTGATGTAATAGCCAGTAAGAAGTAGTACAATTCAAGTTTTAGGTATCGATTTTTGACTTTTTACCCTTCTTTGGTGCCTTGGACATGAGCTAAGAACTTAAGATTTTTCATGAAAGGAGGACTAGCTGCCGAGTTGCACGGGTGAAAGTGAAAAGTGTTCATATGTAGTAAAAACCTGATAAATCCGTCCGTTTCCGTAATTTGTTATCGAATCGACTTAAAGCCTGATCGTCACATTGGCCGCCCTCCTCTCTGAAACAGTTGTACTTATCGTCTGCAAAGCTATGTCAAGTGCTGCGGTATGTGGAGACAATAAAAGCACCATAGTAGAAAACAGATGAAGCTTCTAAGTTGATGTAATAGCCAGTAAGAAGTAGTACAATTCAAGTTTTAGTTATCGATTATTGACTTTTTACCCTTCTTTGATGCCTTGGACATGAGCTAGGAACTTAAGATTTTGCATGGAAGGAGGACTAGCAGCCGCGTTGCACAGGAGAATGTGAAAAGTGTTCATATGTAGTAAAAACCCGAGAAATCCGTCAGTTTTCGTCATTTTAATCGAATCGACTTAAAGCCAGATCGTCGCATTGGCCGCTCTTCTGTCTAAAACGGTTACGTTTATTGTCTGCAAAGCTATGTCGCGTGCTGCGGTATGCGGAGACACTAAAAGCTCCATAGTAGAGCACATATGAAGCTTCTAAGTTGATGTAATAGCCAATAAGAAGTAGTACAACTCAGGTTTTAGGTATCGATTATTGACTTTTTTGCTGGCTTTGGTGCCTTGGACATGAGCTAGGACCTTAAGATATTGCATGGAAGGAGGACTAGCAGCCGCGTTACACGGGAGAATGTGAAAAGTGTTCATATGTAGTAAAAATCTGAGAAATCCGTCCATTTTCTTCATTTGTTATCGAATCGACTTAAAGCCAGATCGTCACATTAGCCGCCCTTCGCTCTGATACGGTTGTACTTATCGTCTGCAAAGCTATGTCGCGTGCTGCGGCATGCGGAGACACTAAAAGCACCATAGTAGAACACAGATGAAGGTTCTAAGTTGATGTAATAGCCAGGAAGAAGTAGTACAATTCAAGTTTTAGGTATCGATTATTGACTTTATACCCTTCTTTGGTGCGTTGGACATGAGCTAAGAACTTAAGATTTAGCATGAAATTAGGACTATTAGCCACGTTGCACGGGAGAATGTGAAAAGTGTTCATATGTAGTAAAAACCCTAGAATTCCGTCCGTTTTCGTCATAGGTTATCGAATCGACTTAAAGCCAGACCGTCACATTGGCCGCTCTTCTGTCTGAAACGGTTACATTTATCGTCTGCAAAGCTATGTCGCGTGCTGCAGTATGCGGAGACACAAAAAGCACCATTGTAGAACACAGATGAATCTCCTAAGTTGATGTAATAGCTAGTAAGAAGTAGTACAATTCAAGTTTTAGGTATCGATTATTGACTTTTTACACTTCTTTGGTGCCTTGGACATGAGCTAGGGACTTATGATTTTGCATGAAAGGAGGACTAGCAGACGTGTTGCATGGGAGAATGTGAAAAGTGTTCATATGTAGGAAAAACCTGAGAAATCCGTCAGTTTTCGTCATTTGTTATCGAATCGACTTAAAGCCAGATCGTCACATTGGCCGCTCTTCTGTCTGATACGGTTACGTTTATTGTCTGCAAAGCTATGTCGCGTGCTGCGGTATGCGGAGACACTAGAAGCACCATAGTAGAACACAGACGAAGCTTCTAAGTTGATGTAATAGCCAGTAAGAAGTAGTACAACTCAGGTTTTAGGTATCGATTATTGACTTTTTTGCTGGCTTTGGTGCCTTGGACATGAGCTAGGACCTTAAGGTTCTGCATGAAAGGATGACTAGCCGCCACGATCACGTGAGAATGTGAAAAGGTCTCATATGTAGTAAAAACCTGAGAAATCCGTCCGTTTTCGTCATTTGTTATCAAATCGACTTAAAGCCAGATCGTCACATTGGCCGCTCTTGTCTCTGAAACGGTTGTACTTATCGTCTGCAAAGCTATGTCGCGTGCTGCGGTATGCGGAGACACTAAAAACACCATAGTAGAACACAGATGAAGCATCTAAGTTGATGTAATAGCCAGTAAGAAGTACTACAATTCAAGTTTTACGTACCGATTATTGACTTTTAGCTGGCTTTGGTGCCTTGGACATGAGCTATTACCTTAAGATTTTGCATGAAAGGAGCACTAGCAGCCGCGTTGCAAGCAAGAATGTGAAAAGTGGTCATATGTAGCAAAAACCTGAGAAATCCGTCCGTTTTCGTCATTTGTTATCCAATCGACTTAAAGCCAGATCGTCACATTGGCCGCTCTTCTGTCTGAAACGGATACATTTATCGTCTGCAAAGCTATGTCGCGTGCTGCGGTATGCGGAGACAATAAAAGTACCATAGAAGAACACAGATGAAACTTCTAAGTTCATGTAATAGCCAGTAAGATGTAGTACAATTCAAGTTTTAGGTACCGATTATTGACTTTTTACCCTTCTTTGGTGCCTTGGACATGAGCTAGGAACTAAAGATATTGCATGAAACGTGGACTAGCAGCCGAGTTGCACGGGAGAATGTGAGAAGTGTTCATACGTAATAAAAATCTGAGAAATCCGTCCATTTTCTTCATTTGTTATCGAATCGACTTAAAGCCAGATCGTCACATTAGCCGCTCTTCGCTCTGAAACGGTTGTACTTATCGTCTGCAAAGCTATGTCGCGTGCTGCGGCATGCGGAGACACTAAAAGCACCATAGTAGAACACAGATGAAGGTTCTAAGTTGATGTAATAGCCAGTAAGATGTAGTACAATTCAAGTTTTAGGTATCGATTATTGACTTTTAGCTGGCTTTGGTGCCTTGGACATGAGCTAGGACCTTAAGATTTTGCATGAAAGGAGCACTAGCAGCCGCGTTGCACGCGAGAATGTGAAAAGCGTTCATATGTAGTAAAAACCTGAGAAATCCGTCCGTTTTCGTCATGTGTTATCCAATCGACTTAAAGCCAGATCGTCACATTGGCCGCTCTTCTGTCTGAAACGGATACATTTATCGTCTGCAAAGCTATGTCGCGTGCTGCGGTATGCGGAGACATTAAAAGTACCATATAAGAACACAGATGAAGCTTCTAAGTTGATGTAATAGCCAGTAAGATGTAGTACAATTCAAGTTTTAGGTACCGATTATTGACTTTTTACCCTTCTTTGGTGCCTTGGACATGAGCTAGGAACTTAAGATATTGCATGAAACGTGGACTAGCAGCCGAGTTGCACGAGAGAATGTGAAAAGTGTTCATATGTAGTAAAAACCCTAGAAATCCGTCCGTTTTCGTCATTTGTTATCGAATCGACTTAAAGCCAGATCGTCACATTGGCCGCTCTTGTGTCTGAAACGGTTACGTTTATTGTCTGCAAAGCTATGTCGCGTGCTGCGGTATGCGGAGACACTAAAAGCACCATAGTAGAACACAGACGAAGCTTCTAAGTTGATGTAATAGCCAGTAAGAAGTAGTACAACTCAGGTTTTAGGTATCGATTATTGACTTTTTTGCTGGCTTTGGTGCCTTGGACATGAGCTAGGACCTTAAGATTTTGCATGAAAGGATGACTAGCAGCCACGTTGCACGTGAGAATGTGAAAAGGTCTCATATGTAGTAAAAACCTGAGAAATCCGTCCGTTTTCGTCATTTGTTATCGAATCGACTTAAAGCCAGATCGTCACATTGGCCGCTCTTGTCTCTGAAACGGTTGTACTTATCGTCTGCAAAGCTATGTCGCGTGCTGCGCTATGCGGAGACACTAAAAACGCCATAGTAGAACACAGATGAAGCATCTAAGTTGATGTAATAGCCAGTAAGAAGTACTACAATTCAAGTTTTACGTACCGATTATTGACTTTTAGCTGGCTTTGGTGCCTTGGACATGAGCTAGTACCTTAAGATTTTGCATGAAAGGAGCACTAGCAGCCGCGTTGCAAGCAAGAATGTGAAAGGTGGTCATATGTAGCAAAAACCTGAGAAATCCGTCCGTTTTCGTCATTTGTTATCCAATCGACTTAAAGTCAGATCGTCACATTAGCCGCTCTTCGCTCTGAAACGGTTGTACTTATCGTCTGCAAAGCTATGTCGCGTGCTGCGGCATGCGGAGACACTAAAAGCACCATAGTAGAACACAGATGAAGGTTCTAAGTTGATGTAATAGCCAGGAAGAAGCAGTACAATTCAAGTTTTAGTTATCGATTATTGACTTTTTACCCTTCTTTGGTGCGTTGGACATGAGCTAAGAACTTAAGATTTTTCATGAAATTAGTACTATTAGCCACGTTGCACGGGAGAATGTGAAAAGTGTTCATATGTAGTAAAAACCTTAGAAATCCGTCCGTTTTCGTCATAGGTTATCGAATCGACTTAAAGCCATATCGTCACATTGGCCGATCTTCTGTCTGAAACGGATACATTTATCGTCTGCAAAGCTATGTCGCGTGCTGCGGTATGCGGAGACATTAAAAGTACCATAGAAGAACAAGATGAAGCTTCTAAGTTGATGTAATAGCCAGTAAGATGTAGTACAATTCAAGTTTTAGGTACCGATTATTGACTTTTTACCCTTCTTTGGTGCCTTGGACATGAGCTAGGAACTTAAGATATTGCATGAAACGTGGACTAGCAGCCGAGTTGCACGGGAGAATGTGAAAAGTGTTCATATGTAGTAAAAACCCTAGAAATCCGTCCGTTTTCGTCATAGGTTATCGAATCGACTTAAAGCCAGATCGTCACATTGGCCGCTCTTCTGTCTGAAACGGTTACATTTATCGTCTGCCAAGCTATGTCGCGTGCTGCGGTATGCGGAGACACAAAAATGCACCATAGTAGAACACAGATGAAGCTCCTAAGTAGATTTTATAGCTGGTAAGAAGTAGTACTATTCAAGTTTTAGGTATCGATTATTGACTTTTTACCCTTCTTTAGTGCCTTGGACATGAGCAAGGGACTTGTGATTTTGCATGAAAGGAGGACTAGCAGCCGCGTTGCTTGGGAGAAAGTGAAAAGTGTTCATATGTAGGAAACACCTGAGAAATCCGTCAGTTTTCGTCATTTGTTATCGAATCGACTGAAAGCCAGATCGTCACATTGGCCACTCTTGTGTCTGAAACGGTTACGTTTATTGTCTGCAAAGC
This sequence comes from Schistocerca gregaria, assembly GCF_023897955.1. Classification (NCBI taxonomy): domain Eukaryota; kingdom Metazoa; phylum Arthropoda; class Insecta; order Orthoptera; family Acrididae; genus Schistocerca; species Schistocerca gregaria. The sequence continues at coordinate 1,394,237 of NW_026061759.1, forward strand.
TATGTCGCGTGCTGCGGTATGCGGAGACACTAAAAGCACCATAGTAGAACACAGACGAAGCTTCTAAGTTGATGTAATAGCCAGTAAGAAGTAGTACAACTCAGGTTTTAGGTATCGATTATTGACTTTTTTGCTGGCTCTCGTGCCTTGGACATGAGCTAGGACCTTAAGATTTTGCATGAAAGGATGACTAGCAGCCACGTTGCACGTGAGAATGTGAAAAGGTCTCATATGTAGTAAAAACCTGAGAAATCCGTCCGTTTTCGTCATTTGTTATCGAATCGACTTAAAGCCAGATCGTCACATTGGCCGCTCTTGTCTCTGAAACGGTTGTACTTATCGTCTGCAAAGCTATGTCGCGTGCTGCGGTATGCGGAGACACTAAAAACGCCATAGTAGAACACAGATGAAGCATCTAAGTTGATGTAATAGCCAGTAAGAAGTACTACAATTCAAGTTTTACGTACCGATTATTGACTTTTAGCTGGCTTTGGTGCCTTGGACATGAGCTAGTACCTTAAGATTTTGCATGAAAGGAGCACTAGCAGCCGCGTTGCAAGCAAGAATGTGAAAGGTGGTCATATGTAGCAAAAACCTGAGAAATCCGTCCGTTTTCGTCATTTGTTATCCAATCGACTTAAAGCCAGATCGTCACATTAGCCGCTCATCGCTCTGAAACGGTTGTACATATCGTCTGCAAAGCTATGTCGCGTGCTGCGGCATGCGGAGACACTAAAAGCACCATAGTAGAACACAGATGAAGGTTCTAAGTTGATGTAATAGCCAGGAAGAAGTAGTACAATTCAAGTTTTAGGTATCGATTATTGACTTTTTACCCTTCTTTGGTGCGTTGGACATGAGCTAAGAACTTAAGATTTTTCATGAAATTAGGACTATTAGCCACGTTGCACGGGAGAATGTGAAAAGTGTTCATATGTAGTAAAAACCTTAAAATCCGTCCGTTTTCGTCATAGGTTATCGAATCGACTTAAAGCCATATCGTCACATTGGCCGATCTTCTGTCTGAAACGGATACATTTATCGTCTGCAAAGCTATGTCGCGTGCTGCGGTATGCGGAGACATTAAAAGTACCATAGAAGAACAAGATGAAGTTTCTAAGTTGATGTAATAGCCAGTAAGATGTAGTACAATTCAAGTTTTAGGTACCGATTATTGACTTTTTACCCTTCTTTGGTGTCTTGGACATGAGCTAGGAACTTAAGATATTGCATGAAACGTGGACTAGCAGCCGAGTTGCACGGGAGAATGTGAAAAGTGTTCATATGTAGTAAAAACCCTAGAAATCCGTCCGTTTTCGTCATAGGTTATCGAATCGACTTAAAGCCAGATCGTCACATTGGCCGCTCTTCTGTCTGAAACGGTTACATTTATCGTCTGCAAAGCTATGTCGCGTGCTGCGGTATGCGGAGACACAAAAATGCACCATAGTAGAACACAGATGAAGCTCCTAAGTTGATGTTATAGCTGGTAAGAAGTAGTACAATTCAAGTTTTAGGTATCGATTATTGACTTTTTACCCTTGTTTAGTGCCTTGGACATGACCAAGGGACTTGTGATTTTGCATGAAAGGAGGACTAGCAGCCGCGTTGCATGGGAGAATGTGAAAAGTGTTCATATGTAGGAAAAACCTGAGAAATCCGTTCGTTTTCGTCATTTGTTATCGAGTCGACTTAAAGCCAGATCGTCACCTTGGCCGTTCTTCTGTCTGAAACGGTTACATTTATCGTCTGCAAAGCTATGTCGAGTGCTGCAGTATGCGGAGACACAAAAAGCACCATAGTAGAACACAGATGAATCTCCTAAGTTGATGTAATAGCTAGTAAGAAGTAGTACAATTCAAGTTTTAGGTATCGATTATTGACTTTTTACCCTTCTTTGGTGCCTTGGACATGAGCTAAGGACTTATGATTTTGCATGAAAGGAGGCTAGCAGACGCGTTGCATGGGAGAATGTGAAAAGTGTTCATATGTAGTAAAAACCTGAGAAATCCGTCAGTTTTCGTCATTTGTTATCGAATCGACTTAAAGCCAGATCGTCACATTGGCCGCTCTTCTGTCTGAAACGGTTACGTTTATTGTCTGCAAAGCTATTTCGCGTGCTGCGGTATGCGGAGACACTAAAAGCACCATAGTAGAACACAGATGAAGCTTCTAAGTTGATGTAATAGCCAGTAAGAAGTAGTAAAACTCAGGTTTTAGGTATCGATTATTGACTTTTTTGTTGGCTTTGGTGCCTTGGACATGAGCTAGGACCTTACGATATTGCATGAAAGGATGACTAGCAGCCACGTTGCACGTGAGAATGTGAAAAGGTCTCATATGTAGTAAAAACCTGAGAAATCCGTCCGTTTTCGTCATTTGTTATCGAATCGACTTAAAGCCAGATCGTCACATTGGCCGCTCTTGTCTCTGAAACGGATACATTTATCGTCTGCAAAGCTATGTCGTTTGCTGCGGTATGCGGAGACAATAAAAGTACCATAGAAGAACACAGATGAAGCTTCTAAGTTGATGTAATAGCCAGTAATATGTCGTACAATTCAAGTTTTAGGTACCGATTATTGACTTTTTACCCTTCTTTGGCGCCTTGGACATGAGCTAGGAACTAAAGGTATTGCATGAAACGTGGACTAGCAGCCGGGTTGCACGGGAGAATGTGAAAAGTGTTCATATGTAGGAAAAACCTGAGAAATCCGTCAGTTTTCGTCATTTGTTATCGAATCGACTTAAAGCCAGATCGTCACATTGGCCGCTCTTCTGTCTGAAACGGTTACGTTTATTGTCTGCAAAGCTATGTCGCGTGCTGCGGTATGCGGAGAAACTAAAAGCTCATAGTTGAACACAGATGAAGCTTCTAAGTTGATGTAATAGCCAGTAAGAAGTAGTAGAATTCAAGTTTTAGGTATCGATTGTTGACTTTTTACCCTTCTTTGGTGCCTTGGACATGAGCTAGGAACTTAAGATATTGCACGAAACTTGGACTAGCAGCCGAGTTGCACGGGAGAATGTGAAAAGTGTTCATATGTAGGAAAAACCTGAGAAATCCGTCCGTTTTCGTCATTTGTTATCGAGTCGACTTAAAGCCAGATCGTCACATTGGTCGCTCTTCTGTCTGGAACGGTTACATTTATCATCTGCAAAGCTATGTCGCGTGCTGCGGTATGCGGAGACACAAAAAGCACCATAGTAGAAAACAGATGAAGCTCCTAAGTTGATGTAATAGGTAGTAAGAAGTAGTACAATTCAAGTTTTAGGTATCGATAATTGACTTTTTACATTTCTTTGGTGCCTTGGTCATGAGCTAGGATCTTAAGATTTAGCATGGAAGGAGGACTAGCAGCCGCGTTGCACGGGAGAATGTGAAAAGTGTTCATATGTAGTAAAAACCTGAGAAATCCTTCCGTTTTCGTCATTTGTTATCCAATCGACTTAAAGCCAGATCGTCACATTGGCCGCTCTTGTCTCTGAAACCGTTGTACTCATCGTCTGCAAAGCTATGTCGCGTGCTGCGGTATGCGGAGACACTAAAAGCACCATAGTAGAACACAGATGAAGCTTCTAAGTTGATGTAATAGCCAGTAAGAAGTAGTAAAACTCAGGTTTTAGGTATCGATTATTGACTTTTTTGCTGGCTTTGGTGCCTTGGACATGAGCTAGGACCTTAAGATTTTGCATGAAAGGATGACTAGCAGCCACGTTGCACGTGCGAATGTGAAAAGGTCTCATATGTAGTAAAAACCTGAGAAATCCGTCCTTTTACGTCATTTGTTATCGAATCGACTTAAAGCCAGATCGTCACATTGGCAGCTCTTGTCTCTGAAACGGTTGTACTTATCGTCTGCAAAGCTATGTCGCGTGCTGCGGTATGCGGAAAAAATAGAAACACCATAGTAGAACACAGATGAAGCATCTAAGTTGATGTAATAGCTAGTAAGAAGTACTACAATTCAAGTTTTATGTACCGATTATTGACTTTTAGCTGGCTTTGGTGTCTTGGACATGAGCTAGGACCTTAAGATTTTGCATGAAGGAGCACTAGCAGCCGCGTTGCACGCGAGAATGTGAAAAGTGTTCATATGTAGTAAAAACCTGAGAAATCCGTCAGTTTTCGTCATTTGTTATCGAATCGACTTAAAGCCAGATCGTCACATTGGTCGCTCTTCTGTCTGAAACGGTTACGTTTATTGTCTGCAAAGCTATATCGCGTGCTGCGGTATGCGGAGACACTAAAAGCTCATAGTAGAACACAGATGAAGCTTCTAAGTTGATGTAATAGCCAGTAAGAAGTAGTAGAATTCAAGTTTTAGGTATCGATTATTGACTTTTTACCCTTCTTTGGTGCCTTGGACATGAGCTAGGAACTTAAGATATTGCATGAAACGTGGACTAGCAGCCGAGTTGCACGGGAGAATGTGAAAAGTGTTCCTATGTAGGAAAAACCTGAGAAATCCGTCCTTTTTCGTCATTTGTTATCTAGTTGACTTAAAGCTAGATCGTCACATTGGCCGCCCTTCTGTCTGGAACGGTTACATTTATCGTCTGCAAAGCTATGTCGCGTGCTGCGGTATGCGGAGACACAAAAAGCACCATAGTAGAAAACAGATGAAGCTCCTAAGTTGATGTAATAGGTAGTAAGAAGTAGTACAATTCAAGTTCTAGGTATCGATTATTGACTTTTTACATTCCTTTGGTGCCTTGGACATGAGCTAGGGACCTATGATTTTGCATGAAAGGAGGACTAGCAGCCGCGTTGCATGGGAGAATGTGAAAAGTGTTCATATGTAGGAAAAACCTGAGAAATCCGTCCGTTTTCGTCATTTGTTATCGAATCGACTTAAAGCCAGATCGTCACATTGGCCGCTCTTCTGTCTGAAACGGTTACGTTTATTGTCTGCAAAGCTATGTCGCGTGCTGCGGTATGTTGAGACACTAAAAGCACCATAGTAGAGCACAGATGAAGCTTCTAAGTTGATGTAATAGCCAGTAAGAAGTAGTACAACTCAGGTTTTAGGTATCGATTATTGACTTTTTTGCTGGCTTTGGTGCCTTGGACATGAGCTAGGACCTTAAGATTCAGCATGAAGGGAGGACTAGCAGCCGAGTTGCACGGGGGAATGTGAAAAGTGTTCATATGTAGTATAAACCTGATAAATCCGTCCGTTTTCGTCATAGGTTATCCAATCGACTTAAAGCCAGATCGTCACCTTGGCCGCTCTTCTGTCTGAAACGGTTACATTTATCGTCTGCAAAGCTATGTCGCGTGCTGCGGTATGCGGAGACACTAAAAGCACCATAGTAGAACACAGATGAAGCTTCTAAGTTGATGTAATAGCCAGTAAGAAGTAGTAAAACTCAGGTTTTAGGTATCGATTATTGACTTTTTTGCTGGCTTTGGTGCCTTGGACATGAGCTAGGACCTTAAGATTTTGCATGAAAGGATGACTAGCAGCCACGTTGCACGTGAGAATGTGAAAAGGTCTCATATGTAGTAAAAACCTGAGAAATCCGTCCTTTTTCGTCATTTGTTATCGAATCGACTTAAAGCCAGATCGTCACATTGGCAGCTCTTGTCTCTGAAACGGTTGTACTTATCGTCTGCAAAGCTATGTCGCGTGCTGCGGTATGCGGAAAAAATAAAAACACCATAGTAGAACACAGATGAAGCATCTAAGTTGATGTAATAACCAGTAAGAAGTACTACAATTCAAGTTTTATGTACCGATTATTGACATTTAGCTGGCTTTGGTGTCTTGGACATGAGCTAGGACCTTAAGATTTTGCATGAAAGGAGCACTAGCAGCCGCGTTGCACGCGAGAATGTGAAAAGTGTTCATATGTAGTAAAAACCTGAGAAATCCGTCAGTTTTCGTCATTTGTTATCGAATCGACTTAAAGCCAGATCGTCACATTGGCCGCTCTTCTGTCTGAAACGGTTACGTTTATTGTCTGCAAAGCTATGTCGCGTGCTGCGGTATGCCGAGACACTAAAAACACCATAGTAGAACACAGATGAAGCTTCTAAGTTGATGTAATAGGCAGTAAGAAGTACTACAATTCAAGTTTTAAGTATCGATTATTCACTTTTTACCCTTCTTTGGTGCATTGGACATGAGCTAGGAACTTCAGTTTTTGCATGGAAGGAGGACTAGCAGCCGCGTTGCACGGGAGTATGTGAAAAGTGTTCATATGTAGTAAAAACCTGAGTAATCCGTCCGTTTTCGTCATTTGTTATCGAATCGACTTAAAGCCAGATCGTCACATTGGCCGCTCTTCTGTCTGAAACGGTTAAATTTATCGTCTGCAAAGCTATGTCGCGTGCTGCGGTATGCGGAGACACTAAAAGCACCATAGTAGAACACAGATGAAGCTTCTAAGTTGATGTAATAGCCAGTAAGAAGTAGTAGAATTCAAGTTCTAGGTATCGATTATTGACTTTTTACCCTTCTTTGGTGCCTTGGACATGAGCTATGAACTTATGATTTTGCATGAAAGGAGCACTAGCAGCCGCGTTGAACGGGAGAATGTGAAAAGTGTTCATATGCACAAAAAACCTGAGAAATCCGTCCGTTTATGTCCTTTGTTATCGAATCGACTTAAAGACAGATCGTCACATTGGCCGCTCTTGTGTCTGAAACGGTTACATTTATAGTCTGCAAAGCTATGTCGCGTGCTGCGGTATGCGGAGACACAAAAATGCACCATAGTAGAACACAGATGAAGCTCCTAAGTTGATGTAATAGCTAATAAGAAGTAGTACAATTCAAGTTTAGGGTATCGATTATTGACTTTTTACCCTTCTTTGGTGCCTTGGACATGAGCTATATACTTATGACTTTGCAAGAAAGGAGGACTAGCAGCCGCGTTGCTTGGGAGAATGTGAAAAGTGTTCATATGTAGTAAATACCTGAGAAATCCGTCCTTTTTCGGCATTTGTTATCGAATCGACTTAAAGCCAGATCGTCACATTTTCCGCTCATCTGTCTCAAACAGATACATCTATCGTCTGCAAAGCTATGTCGCGTGCTGTGGTTTGCGTAGACACTAAAAGTACCATAGAAGAACTCAGATGAAGCTTCTAAGATGATGTAGTAGCCAGTAAGGAGTAGTACAATTGAAGTTTTAGGTATCGATTATTGAATTTTTACCCTTCTTTGGTGACTTGGATATGAGCTAGGAACTTAAGATATAGCATGAAAGGAGGACTAGCAGCCGAGTTGCACGGGAGAATGTGAAAAGTGTTCTTATGTAGTAAAAACGTGATAAATCCGTCCGTATTCGTAATTTGTTATCGAATCGACTTAAAGCCAGATCGTCACATTGGCCATCTCCTCTCTGAAACAGTTGTACTTATCGTCTGCAAAGCTATGTCGCGTGCTGCGGTATGCCGAGACACTAAAAGCACCATAGTAGAAAACAGATGAAGCTTCTAAGATGATGCAATAGCCAGTAAGAAGTAGTACAATTCAAGTTTAATGCACCGATTGTTGACTTTTTACCCTTCTTTGGTGCATTGGATATGAGCTAGGAACTTCAGATTTTGCATGGAAGGAGGGCTAGCAGCCGCGTTGCACGAGAGAATGTGGAAAGTGTTCATATGTAGTTAAAACCTGAGAAATCCGTCCGTTTTCGTCATTTGTTATCGAATCGACTTAAAGCCAGATCGTCACATTGGCCGCTCTTCTGTCTGAAACGGTTACGTTTATCGACTGCAAAGCTATGTCGCGTGCTGCGGAATGCGGAGACACTAAAAGCATTTTAGTAGAACACAGATTAAGCTTCTAAGTTGATGTAATAGCCAGTAAGAAGTACTACAATTCAAGTTTTAGTTATCGATTATTGACTTTTTACCCTTCTTTGATCCCTTGGACATGAGCTACGACCTTAAGATTTTGCATGAAAGAGCACTAGCAGCCGCGTTGCATGGGAGAATGTGAAAAGTGTTCATATGTAGTAAAAACCTGAGAAATCCGTCCGTTTTCGTCATTTGTTATCGAATCGACTTAAAGCCAGATCGTCACATTGGCCGCTATTCTGTCTGAAACGGTTACGTTTATAGACTGCAAAGCTATGTCGCGTGCTGCGGAATGCGGAGACACTAAAAGTACCATAGAAGAACACAGATGAAGCTTCTAAGATGATGTAATAGACAGTAAGGAGTAGTACAATTGAAGTTTTAGGTATCGATTATTGACTTTTTACCCTTCTTTGGTGCCTTGGACATTAGCTAGGAACTTAAGATATAGCATGAAAGGAGGACTAGCAGCCGAGTTGCACGGGAGAATGTGAAAAGTGTTCATATTTAGTAAAAACCTGAGAAATCCATCCTTTTTCGTCATTTGTTATCGAATCGACTTAAAGCCAGATCGTCACATTGGCCGCTCTTCTGTCTGAAACGGATACATTTATCGTCTGCAAAGCTATGTCGCGTGCTGCGGTATGCGGAGACACAAAAGCACTTTAGGAGAACACAGATTAAGCTTCTAAGTTGATGTAATAGCCAGTAAGAAGTACTACAATTCAAGTTTTAGTTATCGATTATTGACTTTTTACCCTTCTTTGATCCCGTGGACATGAGCTACGAACTTAAGATTTTGCATGAAAGGAGCACTAGCAGCCGCGTTGCACAGGAGAATGTGAAAAGTGTTCATATGTAGTAAAAACCTGAGAAATCCGTCCTTTTTCGGCATTTGTTATCGAATCGACTTAAAGCCAGATCGTCACATTGGCCCCTCTTCTGTCTCAAACGGATACATTTATTGTCTGCAAAGCTATGTCGCGTGTTGTGGTTTGCGTAGACACTAAAAGTACCATAGAAGAACACAGATGAAGCTTCTAAGATGATGTAATAGCCAGTAAGGAGTAGTACAATTGAAGTTTCAGGTATCGATTATTGACTTTTTACCCTTCTTTGGTGCCTTGGACATGAGCTAGGAACTTAAGATATTGCATGAATTGAGGACTAGCAGCCGAGTTGCACGGGAGAATGTGAAAAGTGTTCATATTTAGTAAAAACCTGAGAAATCCGTCCTTTTTCGTCATTTGTTATCGAATCGACTTAAAGCCAGATCGTCACATTGGCCGCTCTTCTGTCTGAAACGGATACATTTATCGTCTGCAAAGCTATGTCGCGTGCTGCGGTATGCGGAGACACTAAAAGCACTTTAGTAGAACACAGATTAAGCTTCTAAGTTGATGTAATAGCCAGTAAGAAGTACTAGAATTCAAGTTTTAGTTATCGATTATTGACTTTTTACCCTTCTTTGATCCCTTGGACATGAGCTACGAACTTAAGATTTTGCATGAAAGGAGCACTAGCAGCCGCGTTGCATGGGAGAATGTGAAAAGTGTTCATATGTAGTAAAAACCTGAGAAATCCGTCCATTTTGTCATTTGTTATCGAATCGACTTAAAGCCAGATCGTCACATTGGCCATCCCCTCTCTGAAACAGTTGTACTTATCTTCTGCAAAGCTATGTCACGAGCTGCGGTAGGCGGAGACAATAAAAGCACCATAGTAGTACACAGATGAAGCATCTAAGTTGATGTAATAGCCATTAAGAAGTAGTACAATTCAAGTTTTAAGTATCGATTATTGACTTTGTACCCTTCTTTGGTGCATTGGACATGAGCTAGGAAAATCAGATTATGCATGGAAGGAGGACTAGCAGCCGCGTTGCGCGGGAGAATGTGAAAAGTGTTCATATGTAGTAAAAACCTGAGAAATCCGTCAGTTTTCGTCATTTGTTATCGAATCGACTTAAAGCCAGATCGTCACATTGGCCGGTCTTCTCTCTGAAACGGTTGTACTTATCGTCTGCAAACCTATGTCGCGCGCAGCGGTATGCGGAGACTCTACATGCACCATAGTAAAACACAGATGAAACTTCTAAGTTGATGTAATAGCCAATAAGAAGTAGTACAATTCAAGTTCTAGGTATCGATTATTGACTTTTTACCCTTCTTTGATGCCTTGGACATGAGCTAAGAACTTAAGATTTTGCATGAAAGGAGGACTAGCAGCCACGTTGCACGTGAGAATGTGAAAAGTGTTCATATGTAGTAAAAACCTGAGAAATCCGTCAGTTTTCGTCATTTGTTATCGAATCGACTGAAAGCCAGATCGTCACATTGGCCGCTCTTCTGTCTGAAACGGTTACGTTTATTATCTGCAAAGCTATGTCGCGTGCTGCGGTATGTGGAGACACTAAAAGCACCATAGTAGAACACAGATGAAGCTTCAAAGTTGATGTAATAGCCAGTAATAAGTAGTACAACTCAGGTCTTAGGTATCGATTATTGACTTTTTTGCTGGCTTTGCTGCCTTGGACATGAGCTAGGACCTTAAGATACTGCATGAAAGGAGTACTAGCAGCCGCGTTGCACGGGAGAATGTGAAAAGTGTTCTTATGTAGTAAAAACGTGCTAAATCCGTCCGTTTTCGTCATTTGTTATCGAATCGACTTAAAGCCAGATCGTCACATTGGCCATCTCCTCTCTGAAACAGTTGTACTTATCGTCTGCAAAGCTATGTCACGCGCTGGGGTATGCGGAGACAATAAAAGCACGATAGTAGTACACAGATGAAGCTTCTAAGTTGATGTAATAGCCAGTAAGAAGTAGTAGAATTCAAGTTTTAGGTAGCGATTATTGACTTTTTACCCTTCTTTGGTGCCTTGGACTTGAGCTAGGAACTTAAGATATTGCATGAAAGGAGGACTTGCAGCCGAGTTGCACGGGAGAATGTGAAAAGTGTTCATATGTAGTAAAAACCTGAGAAATCCGTCCGTATTCGTCATTTGTTATCGAATCGACTTAAAGCCAGATCGTCACATTGGCCGCTCTTCTGTCTGAAACGGTTACGTTTATCCACTGCAAAGCTATGTCGCGTGCTGCGGTATGCGGAGACACTAAAAGAACTTTAGTAGAACACAGATTAAGCTTCTAAGTTGATGTAATAGCCAGTAAGAAGTACTACAATTCAAGTTTTAGTTATCGATTATTGACTTTTTACCCTTCTTTGATCCCTTGGACATGAGCTTCCAACTTAAGATAATGCATGAAAGGAGCACTAGCAGCCGCGTTGCACGGGAGAATGTGAAAAGCGTTCATATGTAGTAAAAACCTGAAAAATCCGTCCGTTTTCGGCATTTGTTATCGAATCGACTTAAAGCCAGATCGTCACATCGGCCGCTCTTCTGTCTCAAACGGATACATTTATCGTCTGCAAAGCTAAGTCGCGTGCTGTGGTTTGCGTAGACACTAAAAGTACCATAGAAGAACACAGATGATGCTTCTAAGATGATGTAATACCCAGTAAGGAGTAGTACAATTGAAGTTTATGTATCGATTATTGACTTTTTACCCTTCTTTGGTGCCTTGGACATGAGCTAGGAACTTAAGATATTGCATGAAAGGAGGACTAGCAGCCGAGTTGCACGGGAGAATGTGAAAAGTGTTCATATTTAGTAAAAACCTGAGAAATCCGTCCTTTTTCGTCATTTGTTATCGAATCGACTTAAAGCCCGATCGTCACATTGGCCGCTCTTCTGTCTGAAGCGGATACATTTATCGTCTGCAAAGCTATGTCGCGTGCTGCGGTATGCGGAGACAGTAAAAGCACCATAGTAGAACACAGATGAACCTTCTAAATTGATGTAATAGCCAGTAAGAAGTAGTAGAATTCAAGTTTTAAGTATCGATTATTGGCTTTTTACCCTCCTTTGGTGCCTTGGACATGAGCTAGGAACTTAAGATTTTGCAAGAAAGGAGGACTAGCAGCCGCGTTGCACGGGAGAATGTGAAAAGTGTTCATATGTAGTAAAAACCTAAGAAATCTGTACGTTTCGTCATTTGTTATCGAAATGACTTAAAGCCAGATTCTCACATTGGCCGCTCTTCTGTCTGAAACGGTTACATTTATCGTCTGCAAAGCTACGTCGCGTGCTGCGGTATGCGGAGACACTGAAAGAACCATAGTAGAACACAGATGAAGCACCTGAGTCGATGTAATAGCCAGTGAGAGGTAGTACAATTCAAGTTTTAGATATGGATTATTGAATTTTTAACCTCGTTTGGCGCCTTGGACATGAGCTAGGAACTTAACATTTTGCATTAAAGGAGGACTAGCAGCTGCGTTGCACAGGCGAATGTGAAAAGTGTTCATATGTAGTAAAAACCTGAGAAATCCGTCCGTGTTCGTAATTTGTTATCGAATCGACTTAAAGCCAGATCGTCACCTTGGCCGTTCTTCTCTCTGAAACGGTTGTACTTATCGTCTGCAAAGCTATGTCGCGTGCTGCGGTATGCGGGGACACTAAAAGCACCATAGTAGAATACAGATGAGTCTGCTTAGTTGATTGCAATAGCCAGTAAGAAATAGTACTATTCAAGTATTAGGTATCGATTATTGACTTTTTAGCTGGCTTTGGTGCCTTGGACATTACTTAGGACTTTAAGATTCTGCATGAAAGGAGGACTAGCAGCCGAGTTGCTCGAGAGAATGTGAAAAGTGTTCATATGTAGTAAAAACCTGAGAAATCCGTCCGTTTTCGTCATTTGTTATAGAATCGACTTAAAGCCAGATGATCACATTAGCCGCTCTTCTGTCTGAAACGGTTCCATTTATCGTCTGCAAAGCTATGTCGCGTGCTGCGGTATGCGGAGACACTAAAAGCACCATAGTAGAACACAGATGAAGCTTCTAAGTTGATGTAATAGCCAGTAAGAAGTAGTACAATTCAAGTTTTAGTTATCGATTATTGACTTTTTAGCCGGCTTTGGTGACTTGAACATTACCTAGGACTTTAAGATTCTGCATGAAAGGAGGACTAGCAGCCGAGTTGCACGAGAGAATGTGAAAAGTGTTCATATGTAGTAAAAACCTGAGAAATCCGTCCGTTTTCGTCATTTGTTATCGAAACGACTTAAGCCAGATCGTCACCATGACCGCTCTTCTCTCTGAAACAGTTGTACTTATCGTCTGCAAAGCTATGTCGCGCGCTGCGGTATGCGAAGACACTAAAAGCACCAAAGTAGAACACAGATGAAGCTTCTAAGTTGATGTAATAGCCAGTAAGAAGTAGCACAATTCTAGTTTTAGGTATCGATTATTGACTTTTTAGCTGGCTTTTTTGCCTTGGACATGAGCTAGGACCGAAAGATTCTGCTTGAAAGGAGGACTAGCAGCCGAGTTGCATGGGGGAATCTGAAAAGTGTTCATATGTAGTAAAAATCTGAGAAATCTGTCCGCTTTCGTCATTTGTTATCTAATCGACTTAAAGACAGATCGCCACATTAGCCGCTCTTCTGTCTGAAACGGTTACATTTATCATCTGCAAAGCTATGTCGCGTGCTGCGGTATGCGGAGACACTAAAAGCACCGTAGTAGACCACAGATGAAGCTTCCAAGTTGATGTAATAGCCAGTAAGGTGTAGTAGAATTCAAGTTTTAGGTATCGATTATTGACTTGTTAGCTGGCTTTGGTGCCTTGGACATGAGCTAGGACCTTAAGATTCTGCATGAAAGGAGGATTAGCAGCCGAGTTGCATGGGAGAATGTGAAAAGTGTTCATATGTAGTAAAAACTTGAGAAATCCGTCAGTTTTCGTCATTTGTTATCGAATCGACTTAAAGCCAGATCATCACATTGGCCGCTATTCTGTCTGAAACGGTTACATTTATCGTCTGCAAAGCTATGTCGCGTGCTGCGGTATGCGGAGACACTAGAAGCACCATAGTAGACCACAGATGACGCTTCTGGGTTGTTGTAATAGCCAGTAAGATGTAGTAGAATTCAAGTTTTAGGTATCGATTATTGACTTGTTAGCTGGCTTTGGTGCCTTGGACATGAGCTAGGACCTTAAGATTCTGCATGAAAGGAGGATTAGCAGCCGAGTTGCATGGGAGAATGTGAAAAGTGTTCATATGTAGTAAAAACTTGAGAAATCCGTCAGTTTTCGTCATTTGTTATCGAATCGACTTAAAGCCAGATCGTCACATTGGCCGCTCTTCTGTCTGAAACGATTACATTTATCGTCTGCAAAGCTAAGTCGCGTGCTGCGGTATGCGGAGACACTAAAAGCACCGTAGTAGAACACAGATGACGCTTCTAAGTTGATGTAATAGCTAGTAAGAAGTGGTACAATTCAAGTTTTAGGTATCGATTACTGACCTTTTACCCTTCTTTGGTGCCTTGGACAAGAGCTAGGATCTTAAGATTTTGCATGAAAGGAGAACTAGCAGCCGCGTGGCACGGGAGAATGTGAAAAGAGTTCATATGTAGTAAAAACCTGAGAAATACGTCCGTTTTCGTCATTTGTTATGGAATCGACTTAAAGCCAGATCGACACATTGGCCGCTCTTCTCTCTATAAAGGTTGTAATTATCGTCTGCAAAGCTACGTCGCGTGCTGCGGCATGCAGAGACACTAAAAGCACCATAGTAGAAGACAGATGAAGTTTCTAAGTTGATATAATAGCCAGTAAGAAGTAGTACAATTCAAGTTTTAAGTATCGATTATTGGATTTGTACCCTTCTTTGGTGCCTTGGACATGAGCTAGGAACTTAAGATTTTGCATGAAATGAGGACTAGCCGCCGCGTTGCACGGGAGAATGTGAAAAGTGTTCATATGTAGTAAAAACCTAAGAAATCCGTCCGTTTCGTCATTTGTTATCGAAATGACTTAAAGCCAGATTGTCACATTGGCCGCTCTTCTGTCTGAAACGGTTACATTTATCGTCTGCAAAGCTATGTCGCGTGCTGCGGTATGCGGAGACACTAAAAGAACCATAGTAGAACACAGATGAAGCTCCTGAGTCGATGTAATAGCCAGTGAGAGGTAGTACAATTCAAGTTTTAAATATGGATTATTGACTTTTTACCCTTGTTTGGTGCCTTGGACATGAGCTAGGAACTTAACATTTTGCATGAAAGGAGGACTAGCGACTGCGTTGCACAGGCGAATGTGAATAGTGTTCATATGTAGTAAAAACCTGAGAAATGCGTCCGTGTTCGTCATTTGTTATCGAATCGACTTAAAGCCAGATCGTCACATTGGCTGTTCTTCTCTCTGAAACGGTTGTACTTATCGTCTGCAAAGCTATGTCGCGTGCTGCGGTATGCGGAGACACTAAAAGCACCATAGTAGAACGCAGATGAATCTGCTTAGTTGATTGCAATAGCCAGTAAGAAATAGTACTATTCAAGTATTAGGTATCGATTATTGACTTTTTAGCTGGCTTTGGTGCCTTGGACATTACCTAGGACTTTAAGATTCTGCATGAAAGGAGGACTAGCAGCCGAGTTGCACGAGAGAATGTGAAAAGTGTTCATATGTAGTAAAAACCTGAGAAATGCGTCCGTTTTCGTCATTTGTTATAGAATCGACTTAAAGCCAGATGGTCACATTAGCCGCTCTTCTGTCCGAAACGGTTCCATTTATCGTCTGCAAAGCTATGTCGCGTGCTGCGGTATGCGGAGACACTAAAAGCACCATAGTAGAACACAGATGAAGCTTCTAAGTTGATGTAATAGCCAGTAAGAAGTAGTACAATTCAAGTTTTAGTTACCGATTATTGACTCTTTATCCGGCTTTGGTGACTTGGACATTACCTAGGACTTTAAGATTCTGCATGAAAGGAGGACTAGCAGCCGAGTTGCACGAGAGAATGTGAAAAGTGTTCATATGTAGTAAAAACCTGAGAAATTCGTCCGTTTTCGTCATTTGTGATCGAAACGACTTAAGCCAGATCGTCACAATGACCGCTCTTCTCTCTGAAACAGTTGTACTTATCGTCTGCAAAGCTATGTCGCGCGCTGCGGCATGCGAAGACACTAAAAGCACCAAAGTAGAACACAGATGAAGCTTCTAAGTTGATGTAATAGCCAGTAAGAAGTAGCACAATTCTAGTTTTAGGTATCGATTATTGACTTTTTAGCTGGCTTTTTTGCCTTGGACATGAGCTAGGACCGAAAGATTCTGCTTGAAAGGAGGACTAGCACCCGAGTTGCATGGGGGAATCTGAAAAGTGTTCACATGTAGTAAAAACCAGAGAAATCTGTCCGCTTTTGTCATTTGTTATCGAATCGACTTAAAGACGGATCGTCACATTAGCCGCTCTTCTGTCTGAAACGGTTACATTTATCATCTGCAAAGCTATGTCGCGTGCTGCGGTATCCGGAGACACTAAAAGCACCATAGTAGACCACAGATGAAGCTTCTAAGTTGATGTAATAGCTAGTAAGAAGTAGTACAATTCAAGTTTTAGGTATCGATTACTGACCTTTTACCCTTCTTTGGTGCCTTGGACAAGAGCTAGGATCTTAAGATTTTGCATGAAAGGAGGACTAGCAGCCGCGTGCCACGGGAGAATGTGAAAAGAGTTCATATGTAGTAAAAACCTGAGAAATACGTCCGTTTTCGTCATTTGTTATGGAATCGACTTAAAGCCAGATCGACACATTGGCCGCTCTTCTCTCTATAAAGGTTGTAATTATCGGCTGCAAAGCTACGTCACGTGCTGCGGCATGCGGAAACACTAAAAGCACCATAGTAGAACACAGATGAAGCTTCTAAGTTGATATAATAGCCAGTAAGAAGTAGTACAATTCAAGTTTTATGTATCGATTATTGGCTTTGTACCCTTCTTTGGTGCCTTGGACATGAGCTAGGAACTTAAGATTTTGCATGAAAGGAGGACTAGCCGCCGCTTTGCACGGGAGAATGTGAAAAGTGTTCATATGTAGTAAAAACCTGAGAAATCCGTCCGTTTTCGTCATTTGTTATTGAACCGACTTAAAGCCAGATGGTCACGTTAGCCGCTCTTCTGTCTGAAACGGTTACATTTATCGTCTGCAAAGCTATGTCGCGTGCTGCGGTATGCGGAGACACTAAAAGCACCATAGTAGAACACAGATGAAGCTTCTAAGTTGATGTAATAGCCAGTAAGAAGTAGTAGAATTCAAGTTTTAGGTATCGATTATTGACGTTTTAGCTGGCTTTGGTGCCTTGGACATGAGCTAGGACATTAAGATTCTGCATGAAAGGAGGATTAGCAGCCGCGTTGCACGGGAGAATGTGAAAAGTGTTCATATGTAGTAAAAACTTGAGATATCCATCCGTTTTCGTCATTTGTTATCGAATCAACTTAAAGCCAGATCGTCACATTGGCCGCTCTTCTGTCTGAAACGATTACATTTATCGTCTGCAAAGCTATGTCGCGTGCTGCGGTATGCGGAGACACTAAAAGCACCATAGTAGACCACAGATGAAGCTTCTAAGTTGATGTAATAGCCAGTAAGAAGTAGTACAATTCAAGTTTTAGTTATCGATTATTGACTTTTTAGCTGGCTTTGTTGCCTTGGACATTACCTAGGACTTTAAGATTCTGCATGAAAGGAGGACTAGCAGCCGAGTTGCACGAGAGAATGTGAAAAGTGTTCATATGTAGTAAAAACCGGAGAAATCCGTCCGTTTTCGTCATTTGTTATCGAAACGACTTAAGCCAGATCGTCACAATGACCGCTCTTCTCTCTGAAACACTTGTACTTATCGTCTGCAAAGCTATGTCGCGCGCTGCGGTATGCAAAGACACTAAAAGCACCAAAGTAGAACACAGATGAAGCTTCTAAGTTGATGTAATAGCCAGTAAGAAGTAGCACAATTCTAGTTTCAGGTATCGATTATTGACTTTTTAGCTGGCTTTGGTGCCTTGGACATGAGCTAGGACCGAAAGATTCTGCTTGAAAGGAGGACTAGCAGCCGAGTTGCATGGGAGAATGTGAAAAGTGTTCATATGTAGTAAAAACCTGAGAAATCTGTCCGCTTTCGTCATTTATTATCGAATCGACTTAAAGACAGATCGTCACATTAGCCGCTCTTCTGTCTGAAACGGTTACATTTATCATCTGCAAAGCTATGTCGCGTGCTGCGGTATGCGGAGACACTAAAAGCACCATAGTAGACCACAGATGAAGCTTCTACGTTGATGTAATAGCTAGGAAGAAGTAGTACAATTCAAGTTTAAGGTATCGATTACTGACCTTTTACCCTTCTTTGGTGCCTTGGACAAGAGCTAGGATCTTAAGATTTTGCATGAAAGGAGGACTAGCAGCCGCGTGGCACGGGAGAATGTGAAAAGAGTTCATATGTAGTAAAAACCTGAGCAATACGTCCGTTTCCGTCATTTGTTATGGAATCGACTTAAAGCCAGATCGACACATTTGCCGCTCTTCTCTCTATAAAGGTTGTAATTATCGTCTGCAAAGCTACGTCGCGTGCTGCGGCATGCGGAGACACTAAAAGCACCATAGTAGAACACAGATGAAGCTTCTAAGTTGATATAATTGCCAGTAAGAAGTAGTACAATTCAAGTTTTATGTATCGATTATCGGCTTTGTACCCTTCTTTGGTGCCTTGGACATGAGCTAGGAACTTAAGATTTTGCATGAAAGGAGGACTAGCCGCCGCGTTGCACGGGAGAATGTGAAAAGTGTTCATATGTAGTAAAAACCTAAGAAATCCGTCCGTTTCGTCATTTGTTATCGAAATGATTTAAAGCCGGATTGTCACATTGGCCGCTCTTCTGTCTGTAACGGTTACATTTATCGTTTGCAAAGCTATGTCGCGTGCTGCGGTATGCGGAGACACTAAAAGAACCTTAGTAGAACACAGATGAAGCTCCTGAGTCGATGTAATAGCCAGTGAGAGGTAGTACAATTCAAGTTTTAAATATGGATTATTGACTTTTTACCATTGTTTGGTGCCTTGGACATGAGCTAGGAACTTAACATTTTGCATGAAAGGAGGACTAGCGGCTGCGTTGCACAGGCGAATGTGAATAGTGTTCATATGTAGTAAAAACCTGAGAAATCCGTCCGTGTTCGTCATTTGTTATCGAATCGACTTAAAGATAGATCGTCACATTGGCCGCTCTTCTCTCTGAAACGGTTGTACTTATCGTCTGCAAAGCTATGTCGCGTGCTGCGGTGTGCGGGGACACTAGAAGCACCATAGTAGAACACAGATGAATCTTCTTAGTTGATGCAATTGCCAGTAAGAAGTAGTACTATTCAAGTATTGGGTATCGATTATTGACTTTTTAGCTGGCTTTGGTGCCTTGGACATTACCTAGGACCTTAAGATTCTGCATGAGAGGAGGACTAGCAGCCGAGTTGCACGAGAGAATGTGAAAAGTGTTCATATTTAGTAAAAACCTGAGAAATCCGTCCGTTTTCGTCATTTGTTATTGAACCGACTTAAAGCCAGATGGTCACATTAGCCGCTCTTCTGTCTGAAACGGTTACATTTATCGTCTGCAAAGCTATGTCGCGTGCTGCGGTATGCGGAGACACTAAAAGCACCATAGTAGAACACAGATGAAGCTTCTAAGTTGAAGTAATAGCCAGTAAGAAGTAGTAGAATTCAAGTTTTAGGTATCGATTATTGACGTTTTAGCTGGCTTTGGTGCCTTGGACATGAGCTAGGACATTAAGATTCTGCATGAAAGGAGGATTAGCAGCCGCGTTGCACGGGAGAATGTGAAAAGTGTTCATATGTAGTAAAAACTTGAGATATCCATCCGTTTTCGTCATTTGTTATCGAATCAACTTAAAGCCAGATCGTCACATTGGCCGCTCTTCTGTCTGAAACGATTACATTTATCGTCTGCAAAGCTATGTCGCGTGCTGCGGTATGCGGAGACACTAAAAGCACCATAGTAGACCACAGATGAAGCTTCTAAGTTGATGTAATAGCCAGTAAGAAGTAGTACAATTCAAGTTTTAGTTATCGATTATTGACTTTTTAGCTGGCTTTGTTGCCTTGGACATTACCTAGGACTTTAAGATTCTGCATGAAAGGAGGACTAGCAGCCGAGTTGCACGAGAGAATGTGAAAAGTGTTCATATGTAGTAAAAACCTGAGAAATCCGTCCGTTTTCGTCATTTGTTATCGAAACGACTTAAGCCAGATCGTCACAATGACCGCTCTTATCTCTGAAACAGTTGTACTTATCGTCTGCAAAGCTATGTCGCGCGCTGCGGTATGCAAAGACACTAAAAGCACCAAAGTAGAACACAGATGAAGCTTCTAAGTTGATGTAATAGCCAGTAAGAAGTAGCACAATTCTAGTTTTAGGTATCGATTATTGACTTTTTAGCTGGCTTTGGTGCCTTGGACATGAGCTAGGACCGAAAGATTCTGCTTGAAAGGAGGACTAGCAGCCGAGTTGCATGGGAGAATGTGAAAAGTGTTAATATGTAGTAAAAACCTGAGAAATCTGTCCGCTTTCGTCATTTATTATCGAATCGACTTAAAGACAGATCGTCACATTGGCCGCTCTTCTCTCTGAAACGGTTGTACTTATCGTCTGCAAATCTATGTCGCGTGCTGCGGTATGCGGAGACACTAAAAGCACCATAGTAGACCACAGATGAAGCTTCTACGTTGATGTAATAGCTAGTAAGAAGTAGTACAATTCAAGTTTAAGGTATCGTTTACTGACCTTTTACCCTTCTTTGGTGCCTTGGACAAGAGCTAGGATCTTAAGATTTTGCATGAAAGGAGGACTAGCAGCCGCGTGGCACGGGAGAATGTGAAAAGAGTTCATATGTAGTAAAACCCTGAGCAATACGTCCGTTTCCGTCATTTGTTATGGAATCGACTTAAAGCCAGATCGACACATTTGCCGCTCTTCTCTCTATAAAGGTTGTAATTATCGTCTGCAAAGCTACGTCGCGTGCTGCGGCATGCGGAGACACTAAAAGCACCATAGTAGAACACAGATGAAGCTTCTAAGTTGATATAATTGCCAGTAAGAAGTAGTACAATTCAAGTTTTATGTATCGATTATCGGCTTTGTACCCTTCTTTGGTGCCTTGGACATGAGCTAGGAACTTAAGATTTTGCATGAAAGGAGGACTAGCCGCCGCGTTGCACGGGAGAATGTGAAAAGTGTTCATATGTAGTAAAAACCTAAGAAATCCGTCCGTTTCGTCATTTGTTATCGAAATGATTTAAAGCCGGATTGTCACATTGGCCGCTCTTCTGTCTGTAACGGTTACATTTATCGTTTGCAAAGCTATGTCGCGTGCTGCGGTATGCGGAGACACTAAAAGAACCTTAGTAGAACACAGATGAAGCTCCTGAGTCGATGTAATAGCCAGTGAGAGGTAGTACAATTCAAGTTTTAAATATGGATTATTGACTTTTTACCATTGTTTGGTGCCTTGGACATGAGCTAGGAACTTAACATTTTGCATGAAAGGAGGACTAGCGGCTGCGTTGCACAGGCGAATGTGAATAGTGTTCATATGTAGTAAAAACCTGAGAAATCCGTCCGTGTTCGTCATTTGTTATCGAATCGACTTAAAGATAGATCGTCACATTGGCCGCTCTTCTCTCTGAAACGGTTGTACTTATCGTCTGCAAAGCTATGTCGCGTGCTGCGGTGTGCGGGGACACTAGAAGCACCATAGTAGAACACAGATGAATCTTCTTAGCTGATGCAATTGCCAGTAAGAAGTAGTACTATTCAAGTATTGGGTATCGATTATTGACTTTTTAGCTGGCTTTGGTGCCTTGGACATTACCTAGGACCTTAAGATTCTGCATGAGAGGAGGACTAGCAGCCGAGTTGCACGAGAGAATGTGAAAAGTGTTCATATGTAGTAAAAACCTGAGAAATCCGTCCGTTTTCGTCATTTGTTATTGAACCGACTTAAAGCCAGATGGTCACATTAGCCGCTCTTCTGTCTGAAACGGTTACATTTATCGTCTGCAAAGCTATGTCGCGTGCTGCGGTATGCGGAGACACTAAAAGCACCATAGTAGAACACAGATGAAGCTTCTAAGTTGAAGTAATAGCCAGTAAGAAGTAGTAGAATTCAAGTTTTAGGTATCGATTATTGACGTTTTAGCTGGCTTTGGTGCCTTGGACATGAGCTAGGACATTAAGATTCTGCATGAAAGGAGGATTAGCAGCCGCGTTGCACGGGAGAATGTGAAAAGTGTTCATATGTAGTAAAAACTTGAGATATCCATCCGTTTTCGTCATTTGTTATCGAATCAACTTAAAGCCAGATCGTCACATTGGCCGCTCTTCTGTCTGAAACGATTACATTTATCGTCTGCAAAGCTATGTCGCGTGCTGCGGTATGCGGAGACACTAAAAGCACCATAGTAGACCACAGATGAAGCTTCTAAGTTGATGTAATAGCCAGTAAGAAGTAGTACAATTCAAGTTTTAGTTATCGATTATTGACTTTTTAGCTGGCTTTGGTGCCTTGGACATTACCTAGGACTTTAAGATTCTGCATGAAAGGAGGACTAGCAGCCGAGTTGCACGAGAGAATGTGAAAAGTGTTCATATGTAGTAAAAACCTGAGAAATCCGTCCGTTTTCGTCATTTGTTATCGAAACGACTTAAGCCAGATCGTCACAATGACCGCTCTTCTCTCTGAAACAGTTGTACTTATCGTCTGCAAAGCTATGTCGCGCGCTGCGGTATGCAAAGACACTAAAAGCACCAAAGTAGAACACAGATGAAGCTTCTAAGTTGATGTAATAGCCAGTAAGAAGTAGCACAATTCTAGTTTTAGGTATCGATTATTGACTTTTTAGCTGGCTTTGGTGCCTTGGACATGAGCTAGGACCGAAAGATTCTGCTTGAAAGGAGGACTAGCAGCCGAGTTGCATGGGAGAATGTGAAAAGTGTTAATATGTAGTAAAAACCTGAGAAATCTGTCCGCTTTCGTCATTTATTATCGAATCGACTTAAAGACAGATCGTCACATTAGCCGCTCTTCTGTCTGAAACGGTTACATTTATCATCTGCAAAGCTATGTCGCGTGCTGCGGTATTCGGAGACACTAAAAGCACCATAGTAGACCACAGATGAAGCTTCTAAGTTGATGTAATAGCTAGTAAGAAGTAGTACAATTCAAGTTTTAGGTATCGATTACTGACCTTTTACCCTTCTTTGGTGCCTTGGACAAGAGCTAGGATCTTAAGATTTTGCATGAAAGGAGGACTAGCAGCCGCGTGGCACGGGAGAATGTGAAAAGAGTTCATATGTAGTAAAAACCTGAGCAATACGTCCGTTTTCGTCATTTGTTATGGAATCGACTTAAAGCCAGATCGACACATTTGCCGCTCTTCTCTCTATAAAGGTTGTAATTATCGTCTGCAAAGCTACGTCGCGTGCTGCGGCATGCGGAGACACTAAAAGCACCATAGTAGAACACAGATGAAGCTTCTAAGTTGATATAATTGCCAGTAAGAAGTAGTACAATTCAAGTTTTATGTATCGATTATCGGCTTTGTACCCTTCTTTGGTGCCTTGGACATGAGCTAGGAACTTAAGATTTTGCATGAAAGGAGGACTAGCCGCCGCGTTGCACGGGAGAATGTGAAAAGTGTTCATATGTAGTAAAAACCTAAGAAATCCGTCCGTTTCGTCATTTGTTATCGAAATGATTTAAAGCCGGATTGTCACATTGGCCGCTCTTCTGTCTGTAACGGTTACATTTATCGTTTGCAAAGCTATGTCGCGTGCTGCGGTATGCGGAGACACTAAAAGAACCTTAGTAGAACACAGATGAAGCTCCTGAGTCGATGTAATAGCCAGTGAGAGGTAGTACAATTCAAGTTTTAAATATGGATTATTGACTTTTTACCATTGTTTGGTGCCTTGGACATGAGCTAGGAACTTAACATTTTGCATGAAAGGAGGACTAGCGGCTGCGTTGCACAGGCGAATGTGAATAGTGTTCATATGTAGTAAAAACCTGAGAAATCCGTCCGTGTTCGTCATTTGTTATCGAATCGACTTAAAGATAGATCGTCACATTGGCCGCTCTTCTCTCTGAAACGGTTGTACTTATCGTCTGCAAAGCTATGTCGCGTGCTGCGGTGTGCGGGGACACTAGAAGCACCATAGTAGAACACAGATGAATCTTCTTAGTTGATGCAATTGCCAGTAAGAAGTAGTACTATTCAAGTATTGGGTATCGATTATTGACTTTTTAGCTGGCTTTGGTGCCTTGGACATTACCTAGGACCTTAAGATTCTGCATGAGAGGAGGACTAGCAGCCGAGTTGCACGAGAGAATGTGAAAAGTGTTCATATGTAGTAAAAACCTGAGAAATCCGTCCGTTTTCGTCATTTGTTATTGAACCGACTTAAAGCCAGATGGTCACATTAGCCGCTCTTCTGTCTGAAACGGTTACATTTATCGTCTGCAAAGCTATGTCGCGTGCTGCGGTATGCGGAGACACTAAAAGCACCATAGTAGAACACAGATGAAGCTTCTAAGTTGAAGTAATAGCCAGTAAGAAGTAGTAGAATTCAAGTTTTAGGTATCGATTATTGACGTTTTAGCTGGCTTTGGTGCCTTGGACATGAGCTAGGACATTAAGATTCTGCATGAAAGGAGGATTAGCAGCCGCGTTGCACGGGAGAATGTGAAAAGTGTTCATATGTAGTAAAAACTTGAGATATCCATCCGTTTTCGTCATTTGTTATCGAATCAACTTAAAGCCAGATCGTCACATTGGCCGCTCTTCTGTCTGAAACGATTACATTTATCGTCTGCAAAGCTATGTCGCGTGCTGCGGTATGCGGAGACACTAAAAGCACCATAGTAGACCACAGATGAAGCTTCTAAGTTGATGTAATAGCCAGTAAGAAGTAGTACAATTCAAGTTTTAGTTATCGATTATTGACTTTTTAGCTGGCTTTGGTGCCTTGGACATTACCTAGGACTTTAAGATTCTGCATGAAAGGAGGACTAGCAGCCGAGTTGCACGAGAGAATGTGAAAAGTGTTCATATGTAGTAAAAACCTGAGAAATCCGTCCGTTTTCGTCATTTGTTATCGAAACGACTTAAGCCAGATCGTCACAATGACCGCTCTTCTCTCTGAAACAGTTGTACTTATCGTCTGCAAAGCTATGTCGCGCGCTGCGGTATGCAAAGACACTAAAAGCACCAAAGTAGAACACAGATGAAGCTTCTAAGTTGATGTAATAGCCAGTAAGAAGTAGCACAATTCTAGTTTTAGGTATCGATTATTGACTTTTTAGCTGGCTTTGGTGCCTTGGACATGAGCTAGGACCGAAAGATTCTGCTTGAAAGGAGGACTAGCAGCCGAGTTGCATGGGAGAATGTGAAAAGTGTTAATATGTAGTAAAAACCTGAGAAATCTGTCCGCTTTCGTCATTTATTATCGAATCGACTTAAAGACAGATCGTCACATTAGCCGCTCTTCTGTCTGAAACGGTTACATTTATCATCTGCAAAGCTATGTCGCGTGCTGCGGTATTCGGAGACACTAAAAGCACCATAGTAGACCACAGATGAAGCTTCTAAGTTGATGTAATAGCTAGTAAGAAGTAGTACAATTCAAGTTTTAGGTATCGATTACTGACCTTTTACCCTTCTTTGGTGCCTTGGACAAGAGCTAGGATCTTAAGATTTTGCATGAAAGGAGGACTAGCAGCCGCGTGGCACGGGAGAATGTGAAAAGAGTTCATATGTAGTAAAAACCTGAGCAATACGTCCGTTTTCGTCATTTGTTATGGAATCGACTTAAAGCCAGATCGACACATTTGCCGCTCTTCTCTCTATAAAGGTTGTAATTATCGTCTGCAAAGCTACGTCGCGTGCTGCGGCATGCGGAGACACTAAAAGCACCATAGTAGAACACAGATGAAGCTTCTAAGTTGATATAATAGCCAGTAAGAAGTAGTACAATTCAAGTTTTATGTATCGATTATCGGCTTTGTACCCTTCTTTGGTGCCTTGGACATGAGCTAGGAACTTAAGATTTTGCATGAAAGGAGGACTAGCCGCCGCGTTGCACGGGAGAATGTGAAAAGTGTTCATATGTAGTAAAAACCTAAGAAATCCGTCCGTTTCGTCATTTGTTATCGAAATGACTTAAAGCCAGATTGTCACATTGGCCGCTCTTCTGTCTGAAACGGTTACATTTATCGTCTGCAAAGCTATGTCGCGTGCTGCGGTATGCGGAGACACTAAAAGAACCATAGTAGAACACAGATGAAGCTCGTGAGTCGATGTAATAGCCAGTGAGAGGTAGTACAATTCAAGTTTTAGATATGGATTATTGACTTTTTACTCTTGTATGGTGCCTTGGACATGAGCTAGGAACTTAACATTTTGCATGAAAGGAGGATTAGCGGCTGCGTTGCACAGGCGAATGTGAAAAGTGTTCATATGTAGTAAAAACCAGAGAAATCCGTCCGTGTTCGTCATTTGTTATCGAATAGACTTAAAGCCAGATCGTCACATTGGCCGCTCTTCTCTCTGAAACGGTTGTACTTATCGTCTGCAAAGCTATGTCGCGTGCTGCGGTGTGCGGGGACACTAAAAGCACCATAGTAGAACACAGATGAATCTTCTTAGTTGATGCAATAGCCAGTAAGAAGTAGTAATATTCAAGTATTGGGTATCGATTATTGACTTTTTAGCTGGCTTTGGTGCCTTGGACATGAGCTAGGACATTAAGATTCTGCATGAAAGGAGGATTAGCAGCCGCGTTGCACGGGAGAATGTGAAAAGTGTTCATATGTAGTAAAAACTTGAGAAATCCGTCCGTTTTCGTCATTTGTTATCGAATCGGCTTAAAGCCAGATCTACAAATTGGCCGCCCTTCTCTCTGAAACGGTTGTACTTATCGTCTGCAAACCTATGTCGCGTGTTGCGGTATGCGCAGACACTGACCGCACCATAGTAGAACTCAGATGAAGCTTCTAAGTTGATGTAATAGCCAGTAAGAAGTAGTTCAAATCATGTTTTAGGTATCGATTATAAACTTTTTACCCTTCTTCGGTGCCTTGGAAATGAGCTAGGAACTTAAGATTTTGCATGAAAGGAGTACTAGCAGTCGCGTTGCACGGGAGAATGTGAAAAGTGTTCATATGTAGTAAAAACCTAAGAAATTCTTCCGTTTCGTCATTTGTTATCGAATCGCCTTAAAGCCAGATCGTCACATTGGCCGCTCTTCTGTCTGAAACGATTACATTTATCGTCTGCAAAGCTATGTCGCGTGCTGCGGTATGCCGAGACACTGAAAGCACCATAGTAGAAAACAGATGAAGCTTCTAAGATGATGCAATAGCCAATAAGAAGTAGTACAATTCAAGTTTTAATTATCGATTATTGACTTTTTACCCTTCTTTGGTGCCTTGGACATGAGCTAGGAACTTAAGATTTTGCATGAAAGGAGGACTAACAGCCGCGTTGCACGGGAGATTGTGAAAAGTGTTCATATGTAGTAAAAACCTGAGAAATCCGTCCGTTTTCGTCATTTGTTATCCAATCGGCTTCAAGCCAGATTGTCACATTGGCCGCCCTTCTTTCTGAAACGGTTACATTTATCGTCTGCAAAGCTATGTCGCGTGCTGCGGTATGCGGAGACACTAAAAGCTCCATAGTAGAACACAGATGAAGCTTCTAAGTTGATGTAATAGCCAATAAGAGGTAGTAGAATTCAAGTTTTAGGTATCGATTATTGACGTTTTAGCTGGCTTTGGTGCCTTGGACATGAGCTAGGACATTAAGATTGTGCATGAAAGGAGTACTAGCAGTCGCGTTGCACGGGAGAATGTGAAAAGTGTTCATATGTAGTAAAAACCTAAGAAATTCGTCCGTTTCGTCATTTGTTATCGAATCGCCTTAAAGCCAGATCGTCACATTGGCCGCTCTTCTGTCTGAAACGATTACATTTATCGTCTGCAAAGCTATGTCGCGTGCTGCGGTATGCCGAGACACTAAAAGCACCATAGTAGAAAACAGATGAAGCTTCTAAGATGATGCAATAGCCAGTAAGAAGTAGTACAATTCAAGTTTAATGTACCGATTATTGACTTTTTACATTTCTTTGGTGCCTTGGACATGTTCTAGGAACTTAAGATTAGCAGGAAAGGAGGACTAGCAGCCGCGTTGCATGGGAGAATGTGAAAAGTGTTCATATGTAGTAAAAAGCTGAGAAATCCGTCCGTTTTCGTCATTTGTTATCGAATCTTCTTAAAGCCAGATCGTCACATTGGCCGCACTTCTGTCTGAAACGGTTACATTTATCGTCTGCAAAGCTATGTCGTGTGCTGCTGTATGCGGAGACACTAAAAGCACCATAGTAGAACACAGATGAAGCTCCTAAGTCGCTGTAATAGCCAGTGAGAAGTAGTACAATTCAAGTTTTAGTTACGGATTATTGACTTTTTACCCTTCTTTGGTGCCTTGGACATGAGCTAGGAACTTAACATTTTGCATGAAAGGAGGACTAGCGGCCGCGTTGCACGGGCGAATTTGAAAAGTGTTCATATGTAGTAAGAACCAGAGAAATCCTTCCGTGATCGTCATTTGTTATCGATTCGACTTAAAACCAGATCGTCACATTGGCCGCTCTTCTCTCTGAAACGGTTGTACTTATCGTCTGCAAAGCTATGTCGCGTGCTGCGGTATGTGGAGACACTAAAAGCACCATAGTAGAACAAAGATGACGCTTCTAAGTTGATGTAATATCCAGTAAGAAGTAGTACAATTGAAGTTTTAGGTATCGATTATTGCGTTGTTAGCTGGCTTTGGTGTCTTGGACATGAGCAAGGACTTTAAGATTCGGCATGAAAGGAGGACTAGCAGCCGAGTTGCACGGGAGAATGTGAAAAGTGTTCATATGTAGTAAAAACCTGAGAAATCCGTCCGTTTTCGTCATTTGTTATTGAACCGACTTAAAGCCAGATGGTCACATTGGCCGCTATTCTGTCTGAAACGGTTACATTTATCGTCTGCAAAGCTATGTCGCGTGCTGCGGTATGCGGAGACACTAAAAGCACCATAGTAGACCACAGATGAAGCTTCTAAGTTGATGTAATAGCCAGTAAGATGTAGTAGAATTCAAGTTTTAGGTATCGATTATTGACTTGTTAGCTGGCTTTGGTGCCTTGGACATGAGCTAGGACCTTAAGATTCTGCATGAAAGGAGGACTAGCAGCCGAGTTGCACGGGAGAATGTGAAAAGTGTTCATATGTAGTAAAAACTTGAGAAATCCGTCAGTTTTCGTCATTTGTTATCGAATCGACTTAAAGCCAGATCGTCACATTGGCCGCTCTTCTGTCTGAAACGATTACATTTATCGTCTGCAAAGCTAAGTCGCGTGCTGCGGTATGCGGAGACTCTAAAAGCACCATAGTAGAACACAGATGACGCTTCTAAGTTGATGTAATAGCTAGTAGGAAGTAGTACAATTCAAGTTTTAGGTATCGATTACTGACCTTTTACCCTTCTTTGGTGCCTTGGACAAGAGTTAGGATCTTAAGATTTTGCATGAAAGGAGGACTAGCAGCCGCGTGGCACGGGAGAAAGTGAAAAGAGTTCATCTGTAGTAAAAACCTGAGAAATACGTCCGTTTTCGTCATTTGTTATGGAATCGACTTAAAGCCAGATCGACACATTGGCCGCTCTTCTCTCTATAAAGGTTGTAACTATCGTCTGCAAAACTACGTCGCGTGCTGCGGCATGCGGAGACACTAAGAGCACCATAGTAGAACACAGATGAAGCTTCTAAGTTGATGTAATAGCCAGTAAGAAGTAGTACAATTCAAATTTTAAGTATCGATTATTTGCTTTGTACCCTTCTTTGGTGCCTTGGACATGAGCTAGGAACTTAAGATTTTGCATGAAAGGAGGACTAGCCGCCGCGTCGCACGGGAGAATGTGAAAAGTGTTCATATGTAGTAAAAACCTAAGAAATCCGTCCGTTTCGTCATTTGTTATCGAAATGAGTTAAAGCCACATTGTCACATTGGCCGCTCTTCTGTCTGAAACGCTTACATTTATCGTCTGCAAAGCTATGTCGCGTGCTGCGGTATGCGGAGACAGTAAAAGAACCATAGTAGAACACAGATGAAGCTCCTGAGTCGATGTAATAACCAGTGAGAGGTAGTACAATTCAAGTTTTAGATATGGATTATTGAATTTTTACCCTTGTTTGGTGCCTTGGACATGAGCTAGGAACTTAACATTTTGCATGAAAGTAGGACTAGCGGCTGCGTTGCACAGGCGAATGTGAAAAGTGTTCATATGTAGTAAAAACCTGAGAAAACCGTCCGTGTTCGTCATTTGTTATCGAATCGACTTAAAGCCAGATCGTCACATTGGCCGCTGTTCTCTCTGAAACGGTTGTACTTATCGTCTGCAAAGCTATGTCGCGTGCTGCGGTGTGCGGGGACACTAAAAGCAGCATAGTAGAACACAGATGAATCTTCTTAGTTGATGCAATAGCCAGTAAGAAGTAGTACTATTCAAGTATTGGGTATCGATTATTGACTTTTTAGCTGGCTTTGGTGCCTTGGACATGACCTAGGACCTTAAGATTCTGCATGAAAGGAGGACTAGCAGCCGAGTTGCACGAGAGAATGAGAAAAGTGTTCATATGTAGTAAAAACCTGAGAAATCTGTCCGTTTTCGTCATTTGTTATTGAACCGACTTAAAGCCAGATGGTCACATTAGCCGCTCTTCTGTCTGAAACGGTTACATTTATCGTCTGCAAAGCTATGTCACGTGCTGCGGTATGCGGAGACACTAAACGCACCATAGCAGAACACAGATGAAGCTTCTAAGTTGATGTAATAGCCAATAAGAGGTAGTAGAATTCAAGTTTTAGGTATCGATTATTGACGTTTTAGCTGGCTTTGGTGCCTTGGACATGAGCTAGGACATTAAGATTCTGCATGAAATAAGGATTAGCAGCCGCGTTGCACGGGAGATTGTGAAAAGTGTTCATATGTAGTAAAAACTTGAGAAATCCAACCGTTTTCGTCATTTGTTATCGAATCGACTTAAAGCCAGATCGTCACATTGGACGCTCTTCTGTCTGAAACGATTACATTTATCGTCTGCAAAGCTATGTCGCGTGCTGCGGTATGCGGAGACACTAAAAGCACCATAGTAGAACACAGATGACGCTTCTAAGTTAATGTAATAGCCAGTAAGAAGTAGTACAATTCAAGTTTTAGGTATCAATTATTGACTTTTTACCCTTCTATGGTGCCTTGGACTTGAGCTAGGAACTTAAGATTTTGCATGAAAGGAGGATTAGCAGCCGAGTTGCACGGGAGAATGTGAAAAGTGTTCACATCTAGTAAAAACCTGAGAAATCCGTCCGTTTTCTTCATTAGTTACCGAATCGACTTAATGACAGATCGTCACATTGGCCGCACTTGTGTCTGAAACGGTTACATTTATCGTCTGCAAAGTTATGTCACGTGCTGCGGTATGCGGAGACACTAAAAGCACCATAGTAGAACACAGATGAAGCTTCTAAGTTGATGTAATAGCCAGTAAGAAGTAGTTCAAATCAAGTTTTAGGTATCGATTATAAACTTTTTACCCTTCTTCGGTGCCTTGGAAATGAGCTAGGAACTTAAGATTTTGCATGAAAGGAGTACTAGCAGTCGCGTTGCACGGGAGAATGTGAAAAGTGTTCATATGTAGTAAAAACCTAAGAAATTCGTCCGTATCGTCATTTGTTATCGAATCGCCTTAAAGCCAGATCGTCACATTGGCCGCTCTTCTGTCTGAAACGATTACATTTATCGTCTGCAAAGCTATGTCGCGTGCTGCGGTATGCCGAGACACTAAAAGCACCATAGTAGAAAACAGATGAAGCTTCTAAGATGATGCAATAGCCAATAAGAAGTAGTACAATTCAAGTTTTAATTATCGATTATTGACTTTTTACCCTTCTTTGGTGCCTTGGACATGAGCTAGGAACTTAAGATTTTGCATGAAAGGAGGACTAACAGCCGCGTTGCACGGGAGATTGTGAAAAGTGTTCATATGTAGTAAAAACCTGAGAAATCCGTCCGTTTTCGTCATTTGTTATCCAATCGGCTTCAAGCCAGATTGTCACATTGGCCGCCCTTCTCTCTGAAACGGTTGTACTTATCGTCTGCAAAGCTATGTCGCGTGTTGCGGTATGCGGAGGCACTAAAAGCACCATAGTAGAACACAGATGAAGCTTCTAAGTTGATGTAATATCCAGTAAGAAGTAGTACAATTGAAGTTTTAGGTATCGATCATTGCCTTGTTAGCTGGCTTTGGTGTCTTGGACAAGAGCAAGGTCTTTAAGATTCGGCATGAAAGGAAGACTAGCAGCCGAGTAGCACGGGAGAATGTGAAAAGTGTTCATATGTAGTAAAAACCTGAGAAACAAGTCCGTTTTCGTCATTTGTTATCGAATCGACTTAAAGCCAGATCGTCACATTGGCCGCACTTCTGTCTGAAACGGTTACATTTATCGTCTGCAAAGCTATGTCGCGTGCTGCGGTATGCGGAGGCACTTAAAGCACCATAGTAGAACACAGATGAAGCTTCTAAGTTGATGTAACAGCCAGTAAGATGTAGTAGAATTCAAGTTTTAGGTATCAATTATTGACATTTTAGCTGGCTTTGCTGCCTTGGACATGAGCTAGGACCTTAAGATTCTGCATGAAAGGAGGATTAGCTGCCGCGTTGCTTGGGAGAATGTGAAAAGTGTTCATATGTAGTAAAAACTTGAGAAATCCGTACGTTTTCGTCATTTCTTATCGAATCGACTAAAAAACCCAGATCGTCACATTGGTCGCTCTTCTCTCTGAAACGGTTACATTTATCGTCTGCAAAGCTATGTCGCGTGTTGCGGTATGCGGAGGCACTAAAAGCACCATAGTAGAACACAGATGAAGCTTCTAAGTTGATGTAATAGGCAGTGAGAAGTAGTACAATTCAAGTTTTATGTATCGATTTTTGACTTTTTACCCTTCTTTGGTGCTTTGGACATGAGCTAGGTACTTAAGATTTTGCATGAAAGGAGGACTAGCAGCCGCGTTGCACGGGAGAATGTGAAAAGTGTTCATATGTAGTAAAAACCTGAGAAATCCGTCCGTTTTCTTCATTTGTTATCGAAACGACTTAAGCCAGATCGTCACAATGACCGCTCTTCTCTCTGATACAGTTTTACTTATCGTCTGCAAAGCTATTTCGCGTGCTGCAGTATGCGAAGACACTAAAAACACCAAAGTAGAACACAGATGAATCTTCTTAGTTGATGCAATAGCCAGTAAGAAGTAGTACTATTCAAGTATTGGGTATCGATTATTGACTTTTTAGCTGGCTTTGGTGCCTTGGACATGACCTAGGACCTTAAGATTCTGCATGAAAGGAGGACTAGCAGCCGAGTTGCATGGGAGAATGTGAAAAGTGTTCATATGTAGTAAAAACCTGAGAAATCTGTCCGTTTTCGTCATTTGTTATCGAATCGACTTAAAGATAGATAGCCACATTGGCCTCTCTTCTGTCTGAAACGGTTACATTTATCGTCTGCAAAGCTATGTCGCGTGCTGCGGTATGTGGAGACACTACAAGCACTATAGTAGAACACAGATGACGCTTCTAGGTTGTTGTAATATCCAGTAAGAAGTAGTACAATTCAAGTTTTAGGTATCGAATATTGCCTTTTTAGCTGGCTTTGGTGCCTTGGACACGAGCTAGGACTTAAAGATTCTGCATGAAAGGAGGACTAGCAGCCGAGTTGCAAGGGAGAATGTGAAAAGTGTTCATGTGTAGTAAAATCCTGAGAACTCCGTCCGTTTTCGTCATTTGTTATCGAAAAGACTTAAGGCCAGATCGTCACATTGGCCGCTCTACTGTCTGAAACGGTTACATTTATCGTGTGCAAAGCTATGTCGTGTGCTGTGGTATGCGGAGACACTAAAAGAACCATAGTAGAACACAGATGAAGCTCCTAAGTCGATGTAATAGCCAGTGAGAAGTAGTATAATTCAAGTTTTAGTTATGGATTATTGACGTTTTACCCTTCTTTGGTGCCTTGGACATGAGCTAGGTACTTAAGATTTTGCATGAAAGGAGGAATAGCAGCCGAGTTGCAGGGGAGAATGTGAAAAGTGTTCATGTGTAGTAAAAACCTGAGAAATCCGTCCGTTTCGTCATTTGTTATCGAATCGACTTAAAGCCAGATCGTCACATTGACCGCTCTTCTGTCTGAAACGATTACATTTATCGTCTGCAAAGCTAAGTCGCGTGCTGCGGTATGCGGAGACACTAAAAGCACCATAGTAAAACACAGATGAAGCTTCTAAGTTGATGTAATAGCCAGTAAGAAGTAGTACAATTCAAGATTTAAGTATAGATTATTGGCTTTTTACCCTACTTTGGTGCCTTGGACATGAGCTAGGAACTTAAGATTTTGCATGAAAGGAGGACTAGCAGCCGCGTTGCACGGGAGAATGTGAAAAGTGTTCATATGTAGTAAAAACCTAAGAAATCCGTCCGTTTCCTCATTTGTTATCGAAATGACTTAAAGCCAGATTATCACATTGGCCGCTCTTCTGTCTGAAACGGTTACATTTATCGTCTGCAAAGCTATGTCGCGTGCTGTGGTATGCGCAGACACTAAAAGAACCATAGTAGAACACAGATGAAGCTCCTGAGTCGATGTAATAGCCAGTGAGAGGTAGTACAATTAAAGTTTTAGGTATGGATTATTGACTTTTTACCCTTCTTTGGTGCCTTGGACATGAGCTAGGAACTTAACATTTTGCATGAAAGGAGGACTAGCGGCTGCGTTGCACAGGCGAATGTGAAACGGTGTTCATATGTAGTAAAAACGTGAGGAATCCGTCCGTTTTCGTCATTTGTTATCGAATCGGCTTAAAGCCAGATCTTCACATAGGCCGCAATTCTCTCTGAAACGGTTGTACTTATCGTCTGCAAACCTATGTCGCGTGTTGCGGTATGCGCAGACACTGAACGCACCATAGTAGAACTCAGATGAAGCTTCTAAGTTGATGTAATAGCCAGTAAGAAGTAGTTCAAATCAAGTTTTAGGTATCGATAATAAACTTTTTACCCTTCTTCGGTGCCTTGGAAATGAGCTAGGAACTTTAGATTTTGCATGAAAGGAGGACTAGCAGTCGCGTTTCACGGGAGAATGTGAAAAGTGTTCATATGTAGTAAAAACCTGAGAAATCCGTCCGTTTTCGTCATTTGTTATCGAATCGGCTTAAAGCCAGACCGTCACATTGGCCGCCCTTCTCTCTGAAACGGTTGTACTTATCGTCTGCAAAGCTATGTCGCGTGTTGCGGTATGCGGAGGCACTAAAAGCACCATAGTAGAACACAGATGAAGCTTCTAAGTTGATGTAATATCCAGTAAGAGGTAGCACAATTCAAGTTTTAGGTATCGATTATTGACTTTTTAGCTGGCTTTGGTGCCTTGGACATGAGCTAGGACCGTAAGATTCTGCTTGAAAGGAGGACTAGCAGCCGAGTTGCATGGGAGAATGTGAAAAGTGTTCATATGTAGTAAAAACCTGAGAAATCCGTCCGTTTTCGTCATTTCTCATCAAATCGACTTAAAGCCAGATCGACACATTGGTCGCTCTTCTCTCTGAAACGGTTACATTTATCGTCTGCAAAGCAATGTCGCGTGCTGCGGTATGCGGAGACACTAACAGCACCATAGTAGAACACTGATGAAACTTCTAAGTTGATGTAATAGCCAGTAAGAAGTAGTGCAATAACGTTTTAGATATCGATTATTGACTTTTTAGCTGGCTTTGGGGACTTGGACATGAGCTAGGACCTTAAGATTTTGCATCAAGGGAGGACTAGCAGCTGCGATGCACGGGAGAATGTGCAAAGTGTTCATATGTAGTAAAAACCTGAGAAATCCGTACATTTTCGTCATTTCTTATAAAATCGACTTAAAGCCAGATCGTCACATTGGTCGATCTTCTCTCTGTAACGGTTACATTTATCGTCTGCAAAGCAATGTCGCGTGCTGCGGTATGCGGAGAAACTAACAGCACCATGGAAGAACACTGATGAAACTTCTAAGTTGATGTAATAGCCAGTAAGAAGTAGTGCAATAACGTTTTAGATATCGATTATTGACTTTTTAGCTGGCTTTGGGGTCTTGGACATGAGCTAGGACCTTAAGACTTTGCATCAAAGGAGGACTAGCAGCTGCGTTGCACGGGAGAATGTGAAAAGTGTTCATATGTAGTAAAAACCTGAGAAATCCGTCCGTTTTCCTCATTTCTGATCAAATCGACTTAAAGCCATATCGTCACATTGGTCGCTCTTCTCTCTGAAAAGGTTATGTTTATCGTCTGAAAAGCTATGTCGCGTGCTGCGATATGCGGAGACACTAACAGCACCATAGTAGAAAACGGATGAAACTTCTAAGTTGATGTGATAGCCAGTAAGAAGTAGTACAATAACGTTTTTGGTACCGATTATTGACATTTTAGCTGGATTTGGGGACTTGGACATGAGCTAGGACCTTAAGATTTTGCATCAAAGGAGAACTAGCAGCTGAGTTGCACGGGAGAATGTGAAAAGTGTTCATATGTAGTAAAAATCTGAGAAATCCGTCAATTTTCGTCATTTCTTATCAAATCGACTTAAAGCCAGTTCGTCACATTGGTCGCTCTTCTCCCTGAAATGGTTACATTTATCGTCTGCAAAGCTATGTCGCGTGCTGCGGTATGCGGAGACACTAACAGCACCATAGTAGAACACTGATGAAACTTCTAAGTTGATGTAATAGCCAGTAAGAAGTAGTACAATAACGTTTTAGAAACCGATTATTGACTTTTAAGCTGGCTTTGGGGCCTTGGACATAAGCTAGGACCTTAAGATTTTGCATCAAAGGAGGACTAGCAGCTGCGTTGCCCGGGAGAATGTGAAGAGTGTTCATATGTACTAAAACATGAGAAATCCGTCCGTTTTCGTCATTTCTTATCAAATCGACTTAAAGCCAGGTCTTCACATTGGTCGCTCTTCTCTCTGAAACGGTCACATTTATCGTCTGCAAAGCTATGTCGCGTGCTGCGGTATGTGGAGACACTAAGAGCACCATAGTAGAACACAGACGAAGCTACTAAGTTGATGTTATAGCCAGTAGGAAGTAGTACAATAACGTTTTAGATATCGATTATTGACTTTTTAGCTGGCTTTGGGGACTTGGACATGAGCTAGGACCTTAAGATTTTGCATCAAAGGAGGACTAGCAGCTGCGTTGCACGGGAGAATGTGAAAAGTGTTCATATGTAGTAAAAACTGGGAAATCCGTCCATTTTCGTCATTTCTTATCAAATCGACTTAAAGCCAGATCGTCACATTGGTCGCTCTTCTCTCTGTAACCGTTACATTTATCGTCTGCAAAGCTTTGTCGCGTGCTGCGGTATGCAGAGACACTAACAGCACCATAGTAGAACACTGATGAAACTTCTAACTTGTTGTAATAGCCAGTAAGAAGTATTGCAATAACGTTTTAGATATCGATTATTGACTTTTTATCTGGCTTTGGGGTCTTGGACATAAGCTAGGACCTTAAGACTTTGCATCAAAGGAGGACTAGCAGCTCCGTTGCACGGGAGAATGTCAAAAGTGTTCATATGTAGTGAAAACCAGAGAAATCCGTCCGTTTTCGTCATTTCTTATCAAATCGACTTAAAGCCAGATCGTCACATTGGTCGCTCTTCTCCCTGAAACGGTTACATTTATCGTCTGCAAAGCTATGTCGCGTGCTGCGGTATGCGGAGACACTAACAGGTTCATAGTAGAACACTGATGAAACTTCTAAGTTGATGTAATAGCCAGTAAGAAGTAGTACAATAACGTTTTAGATACCGATTATTGACTTTTTAGCTGGCTTTGGGGCCTTGGACATGAGCTAGGACCTTAAGATTTTGCATCAAAGGAGAACTAGCAGCTGTGTTGCACGGGAGAATGTGAAAAGTGTTCATATGCAGTGAAAACCTGAGAAATCCGTCCGTATTCGTCATTTCTTATCAAATCGACTTAAAGCCAGATCGTCACATTGGTCGCTCTTCTCCCTGAAACGGTTACATTTATCGTCTGCAAAGAAACGTCGCGTGCTGAGGTATGCGGAGACACTATCAGCACCATAGTAGAACACAGATGAAACTTCTAAGTCGATGTAATAGCCAGTAAGAAGTAGTACAATAACGTTTTAGATATCGATTATTGACTTTTTAGCCGGCTTTGGGGCCTAGGACATGAGCTAGGACCTTAAGATTTTGCATCAAAGGAGGACTAGCAGCTGCGTTGCCCGGGAGAATGTGAAAAGTGTTCATATGTAGTAAAAACCTTAGAAATCCGTCCGTTTTTGTCATTTCTTATCAAATCGACTTAAAACCAGGTCTTCACATTGGTCGCTGCTCTTTTCTCTGAAACGGTCACATTTATCGTCTGCAAAGCTATGTCGCGTGCTGCGGTAAGCGGGGACCCTAACAGCACCATAGTAGAAAACAGATGAAACTTCTAAGTTGATGTTATAGCCAGTAAGAAATAGTACAATAACTTTTAGATATCGATTATTGACTTTTTAGCTGGCTTTGGGGACTTGGACATGAGCTAGGACCTTAAGATTTTGCATCAAAGGAGGACTAGCAGCTGCGTTGCACGGGAGAATGTGAAAAGTGTTCATATGTAGTAAAAACCTGAGAAATCCGTCCGTTTTCGTCATTTCTTATCAAAGCGACTTAAAGCCAGATCGTCACATTGGTCGCTCTTCTCCCTGAAATGGTTACATTTATCGTCTGCAAAGCTACGTCGCGTGCTGAGGTATGCGGAGACACTATCAGCACCATAGTAGAACACAGATGAAACTTCTAAGTCGATGTAATAGCCAGTAAGAAGTAGTACAATAACGTTTTAGATATCGATTATTGACTCTTTACCCTTCTTTGGTGCCTTGGACATGAGCTAGGAACTTAACATTTTGCATGAAAGGAGGACTAGCGGCTGCGTTGCACAGGCGAATGTGAAAAGTGTTCATATGTAGTAAAAACGTGAGAAATCCGTCCGTTTAGTCATTTGTTATCGAATCGCCTTAAAGCCAGATCGTCAGATTGGCCGCTCTTCTCTCTGAAACGATTACATTTATCGTCTGCAAAGCTATGTCGCGTGCTGCGGTATGCCGAGACACTAAAAGCACCATAGTAGAAAACAGATGAAGCTTCTAAGATGATGTAATAGCCAATAAGAAGTAGTACAATTCAAGTTTTAATTATCGATTATTGACTTTTTACCCTTCTTTGGTGCCTTGGACATGAGCTAGGAACTTAAGATTTTGCATGAAAGGAGGACTAACAGCCGCGTTGCACGGGAGATTGTGAAAAGTGTACATATGTAGTAAAAACCTGAGAAATCCGTCCGTTTTCGTCATTTGTTATCGAATCGGCTTAAAGCCAGACCGTCACATTGGCCGCCCTTCTCTCTGAAACGGTTGTACTTATCGTCTGCAAAGCTATGTCGCGTGTTGCGGTATGCGGAGGCACTAAAAGCACCATAGTAGAACACAGATGAAGCTTCTAAGTTGATGTAAAATCCAGTAAGAGGTAGCACAATTCAAGTTTTAGGTATCGATTATTGACTTTTTAGCTGGCTTTGGTGCCTTGGACATGAGCTAGGACCGTAAGATTCTGCTTGAAAGGAGGACTAGCAGCCGAGTTGCATGGGAGAATGTGAAAAGTGTTCATATGTAGTAAAAACCTGAGAAATCCGTCCGTTTTCGTCATTTCTTATCAAATCGACTTAAAGCCAGATCGTCACATTAGTCGCTCTTCTCTCAGAAACGGTTACATTTATCGTCTGCAAAGCTATGTCGCGTGCTGCGGTATGCGGAGACACTAACAGCACCATAGTAGAACACTGATGAAACTTCTAACTTGTTGTAATAGCCAGTAAGAAGTATTGCAATAACGTTTTAGATATCGATTATTGACTTTTTAGCTGGCTTTGGGGTCTTGGACATGAGCTAGGACCTTAAGACTTTGCATCAAAGGAGGACTAGCATCTCCGTATCACGTAAGAATGTCAAAAGTGTTCATATGTAGTGAAAACCTGAGAAATCCATCCGTTTTCGTCATTTCGTATCAAATCGACTTAAAGCCAGATCGTCACATTGATCGCTCTTCTCTCTGAAACGGTTACATTTATCGTCTGCAAAGCTATGTCGCGTGCTGCGGTATGCGGAGACACTAACAGGACCATAGTAGAACACAGATGAAACTTCTAAGTTGATGTAATAGCCAGTAAGAAGTAGTGCAATAACGTTTTAGATATCGATTATTGACTTTTCAGCTGGCTTTGGGGACTTGGACATGAGCTAGGACCTTAAGATTTTGCATCAAGGGAGGACTAGCAGCTGCATTGCACGAGAGAATGTGAAAAGTGTTCATATGTAGTAAAAACTGGGAAATCCGTCCATTTTCGTCATCTCTTATCAAATCGACTTAAAGCCAGATCGTCACATTGGTCGCTCTTCTGTCTGAAACGGTTACATTTATCGTCTGCAAAGCTATGTCGCGTGCTGCGGTATGCAGAGACACTAACAGCACCATAGTAGAACACTGATGAAACTTCTAACTTGTTGTAATAGCCAGTAAGAAGTATTGCAATAACGTTTTAGATATCGATTATTGACTTTTTAGCTGGCTTTGGGGCCTTGGACATGTGCTAGGACCTTAAGATTTTGCATCAAAGGAGAACTAGCAGCTGCGTTGCACGGGAGAATGTGAAAAATGTTCATATGTAGTAAAAACCTGAGAAATCCGTCCATTTTCGTCATTTCTTATCAAATCGACTTAAAGCCAGATCGTCACATTGGTCGCCCGTCTCTCTGAAACGGTTACATTTATCGTCTGCAAAGCAATGTCGCGTGCTGCGGTATGCAGAGACACTAACAGCACCACAGTAGAACAGTGATGAAACTTCTAAGTTGATGTAATAGCCAGTAAGAAGTAGTGCAATAACGTTTTAGATATCGATTATTGACTTTTTAGCTGGCTTTGTGGTCTTGGACATGAGCTAGGACCTTAAGACTTTGCATCAAAGGAGGACTAGCAGCTGCGTTGCACGGGAGAATGTGAAAAGTGTTCATATGTAGTAAAAACCTGAGAAATCCGACCGTTATCGTCATTTCTTATCAAATCGACTTAAAGCCAGATCGTCACATTGGTCGCTCTTCTCTCTGAAACGGTTACATTTATTGTCTGCAAAGCTATGTCGCGTGCTGCGGTATGCGGAGACACTAACAGCACCATAGTAGAAAACAGATGAAACTTCTAAGTTGATGTAATAGCCTGTAAGAAGTAGTACAATAACGTTTTAGATTCCGATTATTGACTTTTTAGCTTGCTTTGGGGCCTTGGACATGAGCTAGGACCTTAAGATTTTGCATCAAAGGAGAACTTGCAGCTGCGTTGCACGGGAGAATGTGAAAAGTGTTCATATGTAGTGAAAACCTGAGAAATCCGTCCGTTTTCGTCATTTCTTATCAAATCGACTTAAAGCCAGATCGTCACATTGGTCGCTCTTCTCCCTGAAACGGTTACTTTTATCGTCTGCAAAGCTACGTCGCGTGCTGCGGTATGCGGAGACACTAACAGCACCTTAATAGAACACAGATGAAATTTCTCAGTTATTGTAATAGCCAGTAAGGAGTAGCACAATAACGTTTTAGATATCGATTATTGACTTTTTAGCTGGCTTTGGGGCCTTGGACATGAGCTAGGACCTTAAGATTTTGCATCAAACGAGGACTAGATGCTCCGTTGCACGGAGAATGTAAAAAGTGTTCTTATGCAGTAAAAACCTGAGAAATCCGTCCGTTTTCGTAATTTCTTATCAAATCGACTGAAAGCCAGGACGTCACATTGGACGCTCTTCTCTCTGAAAAGGTTAATTACTCGTCTGCAAAGCTATGTCGCGTGCTGCGGTATGCGGAGACACTAACAGCACCATAGTAGAACACAGATGAAACTTCTAAGTTGATGTAATAGCCAGTAAGAAGTAGTACAACAACTTTAGATATCGATTATTCACTTTTTAGCTGGCTTTGGGGACTTGGGCATGAGCTAG
Source organism: Schistocerca gregaria (assembly GCF_023897955.1). Classification (NCBI taxonomy): domain Eukaryota; kingdom Metazoa; phylum Arthropoda; class Insecta; order Orthoptera; family Acrididae; genus Schistocerca; species Schistocerca gregaria. Next base: position 1,436,235 of record NW_026061759.1, read on the forward strand.
GACCTTAAGATTTTGCAGCAAAGGAGGACTAGCAGCTGCGTTGCACGGGAGAATGTGAAAAGTGTTCATATGTAGTAAAAACCTGAGAAATCCGTCCGTTTTCGTCATTTCGTATCAAATCGACTTAAAGCCAGATCGTCACATTGCTCGCTCTTCTCCCTGAAATGGTTACATTTATCGTCTGCAAAGCAATGTCGCGTGCTGCGGTATGCGGAGACACTAGCAGCACAATAGTAGAACACTGATGAAACTTCTAAGTTGATGTAATAGCCAGTAAGAAGTAGTACAATAACGTTTTAGAAACCGATTATTGACTTTTAAGCTGGCTTTGGGGCCTTGGACATGAGCTAGGACCTTAAGATTTTGCATCAAAGGAGGACTAGCAGCTGCGTTGCCCGGGAGAATGTGAAGAGTGTTCATATGTACTAAAACATGTGAAATCCGTCCGTTTTCGTCATTTCTTATCAATTCGACTTAAAGCCAGGTCTTCACATTGGTCGCTCTTCTCTCTGAAACGGTCACATTTATCGTCTGCAAAGCTATGTCGCGTGCTGCGGTATGTGGAGACACTAAGAGCACCATAGTAGAACACAGACGAAGCTTCTAAGTTGATGTTATAGCCAGTAAGAAGTAGTAACATAACGTTTTAGATACCGATTATTGACTTTTTAGCTGGCTTTGGGGCCTCGGACATGAGCTAGGACCTTAAGATTTTGCATCAAAGGAGAACTAGCAGCTGCGTTGCACGGGAGAATGTGAAAAGTGTTCATATGTAGTAAAAACCAGAGAAATCCGTCCGTTTTCGTCATTTCTTATCAAATCGACTTAAAGCCAGATCGTCACATTGGTCGCTCTTCTCCCTGAAATGGTTACATTTATCGTCTGCAAAGCTATGTCGCGTGCTGCGGTATGCGGAGACACTAGCAGCACCATAGTAGAACACTGATGAAACTTCTAAGTTGATGTAGTAGCCAGTAAGAAGTAGTGCAATAACGTTTTAGATATCGATTATTGACTTTTTAGCTGGCTTTGTGGTCTTGGGCATGAGCTAGGACCTTAAGACTTTGCATCAAAGGAGGACTAGCAGCTGCGTTGCACGGGAGAATGTGAAAAGTGTTCATATGTAGTAAAAACCTGAGAAATACGTCCGTTATCGTCATTTCTTATCAAATCGACTTAAAGCCAGATCGTCACATTGGTCGCTCTTCCCTCTGAAACGGTTACATTTATTGTCTGCAAAGCTAAGTCGCGTGCTGCGGTATGCGGAGACACTCACAGCACCATAGTAGAAAACAGATGAAACTTCTAAGTTGATGTAATAGCTTGCAAGAAGTAGTACAATAACGTTTTAGATACCGATTATTGTCTTTTTAGCTGGCTTTGGGGTCTTGGACATAAGCTAGGACCTTAAGATTTTCCATCAAAGGAGAACTAGCAGCTGCGTTGCACGGGAGAATGTGAAAAGCTTTCATATGTAGTAAAAACCTGAGAAATCCGTCCATTTTCGTCATTTCTTATCAAATCGACTTAAAGCCAGATCGTCACATTGGTCGCCCTTCTCTCTGAAACGGTTACATTTATCGTCTGCAAAGCTACGTCGCGTGCTGCGGTATGCGGAGACACTAACAGCACCATAGTAGAACACAGATGAAATTTCTCAGTTATTGTAATAGCCAGCAAAGAGTAGTACAATAACGTTTTAGATATCGATTATTGACTTTTTAGCTGGCTTTGGGGCCTTGGACATGAGCTAGGACCTTAAGATTTTGCATCAAAAGATGACTAGCAGCTGCGTTGCACGGGAGAATGTAAATAGTGTTCATATGTAGTAAAAACCTGAGAAATCCGTCCTTTGTCGTCATTTGTTATCGAGACGACTTAAAGCCAGATCGTCACATTGGTCGCTCTTCTCTCTGAAACGGTTACATTTATCGTCTGCAAAGCTACGTCGCGTGCTGCGGTATGCGGAGACACTAACAGCACCATAGCGGAACACAGATGAAACTTCTAAGTTGATGTAATAGGCAGTGAGAAGTAGTACAATTCAAGTTTTATGTATCGATTTTTGACTTTTTACCCTTCTTTGGTGCCTTGGACATGAGCTAGGTACTTAAGATTTCGCATGAAAGGAGGACTAGCAGCCGCGTTGCACGGGAGAATGTGAAAAGTGTTCATATGTAGTAAAAACCTGAGAAATCCGTCCGTTTTCGTCATTTCTTATCAAATCGACTTAAAGCCAGATCGTCACATTGGTCGCTCTTCTCCCTGAAACGGTTACATTTATCGTCTGCAAAGCTACGTCGCGTGCTGCGGTATGAGGAGACACTAACAGCACCTTAATAGAACACAGATGAAATTTCTCAGTTATTGTAATAGCCAGTAAGGAGTAGTACAATAACATTTTAGATATCGATTATTGACTTTTTAGCTGGCTTTGGGGCCTTGGACATGAGCTAGGACCTTAAGATTTTGCATCAAACGAGGACTAGATGCTCCGTTGCACGGAGAATGTAAAAAGTGTTCATATGCAGTAAAAACCTGAGAAATCCGTCCGTTTTCGTAATTTCTTATCAAATCGACTTAAAGCCAGGACGTCACATTGGACGCTCTTCTCTCTGAAAAGGTTACATTACTCGTCTGCAAAGCTATGTCGCGTGCTGCGGTATGCGGAGACACTAACAGCACCATAGTAGAACACAGATGAAACTTCTAAGTTGATGTAATAGCCAGTAATAAGTAGTACAATAACGTTTTAGATATCGATTATTGACTTTTTAGCTGGCTTTGGGGCCTAGGACATGAGCTAGGACCTTAAGATTTTGCATCAAAGGAGGACTAGCAGCTGCGTTGCCCGCGAGAATGTCAAAAGTGTTCATATGTAGTAAAAACCTTAGAAATCCGTCCGTTTTTGTCATTTCTTATCAAATCGACTTAAAACCAGGTCTTCACATTGGCCGCTCTTCTTTCTGAAACGGTCACATTTATCGTCTGCAAAGCTATGTCGCGTGCTGCGGTAAGCGGAGACCCTAACAGCACCATAGTAGAAAACAGATGAAACTTCTAAGTTGATGTTATAGCCAGTAAGAAGTAGTACAACAACTTTAGATATCGATTATTCACTTTTTAGCTGGCTTTGGGGACTTGGGCATGAGCTAGAACCTTAAGATTTTGCAGCAAAGGAGGACTAGCAGCTGCGTTGCACGGGAGAATGTGAAAAGTGTTCATATGTAGTAAAAACCTGAGAAATCCGTCCGTTTTCGTCATTTCGTATCAAATCGACTTAAAGCCAGATCGTCACATTGGTCGCTCTTCTCCCTGAAATGGTTACATTTATCGTCTGCAAAGCTATGTCGCGTGCTGCGGTATGCGGAGACACTAGCAGCACCATAGTAGAACACTGATGAAACTTCTAAGTTGATGTAATAGCCAGTAAGAAGTAGTACAATAACGTTTTAGAAACCGATTATTGACTTTTAAGCTGGCTTTGGGGCCTTGGACATGAGCTAGGACCTTAATATTTTGCATCAAAGGAGGACTAGCAGCTGCGTTGCCCGAGAGAATGTGAAGAGTGTTCACATGTACTAAAACATGAGAAATCCGTCCGTTTTCGTCATTTCTTATCAATTCGACTTAAAGCCAGGTCTTCACATTGGTCGCTCTTCTCTCTGAAACGGTCACATTTATCGTCTGCAAAGCTATGTCGCGTGCTGCGGTATGTGGAGACACTAAGAGCACCATAGTAGAACACAGACGAAGCTTCTAAGTTGATGTTATAGCCAGTAAGAAGTAGTAATATAACGTTTTAGATACCGATTATTGACTTTTTAGCTGGCTTTGGGGCCTCGGACATGAGCTAGGACCTTAAGATTTTGCATCAAAGGAGAACTAGCAGCTGCGTTGCACGGGAGAATGTGAAAAGTGTTCATATGTAGTAAAAACCTGAGAAATCCGTCCGTTTTCGTCATTTCTTATCAAATCGACTTAAAGCCAGATCGTCACATTGGTCGCTCTTCTCCCTGAAATGGTTACATTTATCGTCTGCAAAGCTATGTCGCGTGCTGCGGTATGCGGAGACACTAGCAGCACCATAGTAGAACACTGATGAAACTTCTAAGTTGATGTAATAGCCAGTAAGAAGTAGTACAATAACGTTTTAGAAACCGATTATTGACTTTTAAGCTGGCTTTGGGGCCTTGGACATGAGCTAGGACCTTAAGATTTTGCATCAAAGGAGGACTAGCAGCTGCGTTGCCCGGGAGAATGTGAAGAGTGTTCATATGTACTAAAAAACGAGAAATCCGTCCGTTTTCGTCATTTCTTATCAATTCGACTTAAAGCCAGGTCTTCACATTGGTCGCTCTTCTCTCTGAAACGGTCACATTTATCGTCTGCAAAGCTATGTCGCGTGCTGCGGTATGTGGAGACACTAAGAGCACCATAGTAGAACACAGACGAAACTTCTAAGTTGATGTTATAGCCAGTAAGAAGTAGTAATATAACGTTTTCGATACCGATTATTGACTTTTTAGCTGGCTTTGGGGCCTCGGACATGAGCTAGGACCTTAAGATTTTGCATCAAAGGAGAACTAGCAGCTGCGTTGCACGGGAGAATGTGAAAAGTGTTCATATGTAGTAAAAACCTGAGAAATCCGTCCGTTTTCGTCATTTCTTATCAAATCGACTTAAAGCCAGATCGTCACATTGGTCGCCCTTCTCTCTGAAACGGTTACATTTATCTTCTGCAAAGCAATGTCGCGTGCTGCGGTATGCAGAGACACTAACAGCACCAGAGTAGAACAGTGATGAAACTTCTAAGTTGATGTAATAGCTTGCAAGAAGTAGTACAATAACGTTTTAGATACCGATTATTGTCTTTTTAGCTGGCTTTTTGGTCTTTTACATAAGCTAGGACCTTAAGATTTTCCATCAAAAGATGACTAGCAGCTGCGTTGCACGGGAGAATGTGAAAAGCGTTCATATGTAGTAAAAACCTGAGAAATCCGTCCATTTTCGTCATTTCTTATCAAATCGACTTAAAGCCAGATCGTCACATTGGTCGCTCTTCTCCCTGAAACGGTTACATTTATCGTCTGCAAAGCTACGTCGCGTGCTGCGGTATGCAGAGACACTAACAGCACCATAGTAGAACACAGATGAAATTTCTCAGTTATTGTAATAGCCAGCAAAGAGTAGTACAATAACGTTTTAGATATCGATTATTGACTTTTTAGCTGGCTTTGGGGCCTTGGACATGAGCTAGGACCTTAAGATTTTGCATCAAAAGATGACTAGCAGCTGCGTTGCACGGGAGAATGTAAATAGTGTTCATATGTAGTAAAAACCTGAGAAATCCGTCCGTTTTCGTCATTTGTTTCCGAATCGACTTAATGTCAGATCGTCTCATTGGCCGCTCATATCTCTGAAACGGTTACATTTATCGTCTGCAAAGCTATGTCGCGTGCTGCGGTATGCGGAGACACTAACAGCACCATAGTAGAAAACAGAAGAAGCTTCCAAGTTGATGTAATAGCCAGTAAGAAGCAGTACAAATCAGGTCTTACTCATCGATTATTGCCTTTTGTGCCGGCTTTGGTGCCTTGGACATGAGCTAGGACCTTACGATTTTGCATAAAAGAAGGACTAGCATCAGCGTTGTTCGGGAGAATACGAAAAGTGTTCATATGTAGTAAAAACCCGAGAAATCCGTCCTTTGTCGTCATTTGTTATCGAGTCGACTTAAAGCCAGATCGTCACATTGGTCGCTCTTCTCTCTGAAACGGTTACATTTATCGTCTGCAAAGCTACGTCGCGTGCTGCGGTATGCGGAGACACTAACAGCACCATAGCGGAACACAGATGAAACTTCTAAGTTGATGTAATAGGCAGTGAGAAGTAGTACAATTCAAGTTTTATGTATCGATTTTTGACTTTTTACCCTTCTTTGGTGCCTTGGACATGAGCTAGGTACTTAAGATTTTGCATGAAAGGAGGACTAGCAGCCGCGTTGCACGGGAGAATGTGAAAAGTGTTCATATGTAGTAAAAACCTGAGAAATCCGTCCGTTTTCGTCATTTGTTATCGAAACGACTTAAGCCAGATCGTCACAATGACCGCTCTTCTCTCTGAAACAGTTTTACTTATCGTCTGCAAAGCTATTTCGCGTGCTGCGGTATGCGAAGACACTAAAAACACCAAAGTAGAACACAGATGAATCTTCTTAGTTGATGCAATAGCCAGTAAGAAGTAGTACTATTCAAGTATTGGGTATCGATTATTGCCTTTTTAGCTGGCTTTGGTGCCTTGGACACGAGCTAGGACTTAAAGATTCTGCATGAAAGGAGGACTAGCAGCCGAGTTGCACAAGAGAATGTGAAAAGTGTTCATGTGTAGTAAAAACCTGAGAACTCCGTCCGTTTTCGTCATTTGTTATCGAAAAGACTTAAAGCCAGATCGTCACATTGGCCGCTCTACTGTCTGAAACGGTTACATTTATCGTCTGCAAAGCTATGTCGTGTGCTGTGGTATGCGGAGACACTAAAAGAACCATAGTAGAACACAGATGAAGCTCCTAAGTCGATGTAATAGCCAGTGAGAAGTAGTATAATTCAAGTTTTAGTTATGGATTATTGACGTTTTACCCTTCTTTGGTGCCTTGGACATGAGCTAGGTACTTAAGATTTTGCATGAAAGGAGGACTAGCAGCCGAGTTGCAGGGGAGAATGTGAAAAGTGTTCATATGTAGTAAAAACCTAAGAAATCCGTCCGTTTCCTCATTTGTTATCGAAATGACTTAAAGCCAGATTATCACATTGGCCGCTCTTCTGTCTGAAACGGTTACATTTATCGTCTGCAAAGCTATGTCGCGTGCTGTGGTATGCGCAGACACTAAAAGAACCATAGTAGAACACAGATGAAGCTCCTGAGTCGATGTAATAGCCAGTGAGAGGTAGTACAATTCAAATTTTTAGGTGTGGATTATTGACTTTTTACCCTTCTTTGGTGCCTTGGACATGAGCTAGGAACTTAACATTTCGCATGAAAGGAGGACTAGCGGCTGCGTTGCACAGGCGAATGTGAAACGGTGTTCATATGTAGTAAAAACGTGAGGAATCCGTCCGTTTTCGTCATTTGTTATCGATTCGGCTTAAAGCCAGATCTTCACATAGGCCGCAATTCTCTCTGAAACGGTTGTACTTATCGTCTGCAAACCTATGTCGCGTGTTGCGGTATGCGCAGACACTGAACGCACCATAGTAGAACTCAGATGAAGCTTCTAAGTTGATGTAATAGCCAGTAAGAAGTAGTTCAAATCAAGTTTTAGGTATCGATTATAAACTTTTTACCCTTCTTCGGTGCCTTGGAAATGAGCTAGGAACTTAAGATTTTGCATGAAAGGAGGACTAGCAGTCGCGTTTCACGGGAGAATGTGAAAAGTGTTCATATGTAGTAAAAACCTAAGAAATTCGTCCGTTTAGTCATTTGTTATCGAATCGCCTTAAAGCCAGATCGTCAGATTGGCCGCTCGTCTCTCTGAAACGATTACATTTATCGTCAGCAAAGCTATGTCGCGTGCTGCGGTATGCCGAGACACTAAAAGCACCATAGTAGAAAACAGATGAAGCTTCTAAGATGATGCAATAGCCAATAAGAAGTAGTACAATTCAAGTTTTAATTATCGATTATTGACTTTTTACCCTTCTTTGGTGCCTTGGACATGAGCTAGGAACTTAAGACTTTGCATGAAAGGAGGACTAACAGCCGCGTTGCACGGGAGATTGTGAAAAGTGTTCATATGTACTAAAAACCTGAGAAATCCGTCCGTTTTCGTCATTTGTTATCGAATCGGCTTAAAGCCAGACCGTCACATTGGCCGCCCTTCTCTCTGAAACGGTTGTACTTATCGTCTGCAAAGCTATGTCGCGTGTTGCGGTATGCGGAGGCACTAAAAGCACCATAGTAGAACACAGATAAAGCTTCTAAGTTGATGTAATATCCAGTAAGAGGTAGCACAATTCAAGTTTTAGGTATCGATTATTGACTTTTTAGCTGGCTTTGGTGCCTTGGACATGAGCTAGGACCGTAAGATTCTGCTTGAAAGGAGGACTAGCAGCCGAGTTGCATGGGAGAATGTGAAAAGTGTTCATATGTAGTAAAAACCTGAGAAATCCGACCGTTTTCGTCATTTCTTATCAAATCGACTTAAAGCCAGATCGTTACATTGGTCGCTCTTCTCTCTGAAACGGTTACATTTATCGTCTGCAAAGCAATGTCGCGTGCTGCGGTATGCGGAGACACTAACAGCTCCATAGTAGAACACTGATGAAACTTCTAAGTTGATGTAATAGCCAGTAAGAAGTAGTGCAATAACGTTTTAGATATCGATTATTGACTTTTTAGCTGGCTTTGGGGACTTGGACATGAGCTAGGACCTTAAGATTTTGCATCAAAGGAGGACTAGCAGCTGCGTTGCCCGGGAGAATGTGAAGAGTGTTCATATGTACTAAAACATGAGAAATCCGTCTGTTGTCGTCATTTCTTATCAAATCGACTTAAAGCCAGGTCTTCACATTGGTCGCTCTTCTCTCTGAAACGGTCACATTTATCGTCTGCAAAGCTATGTCGCGTGCTGCGGTATGTGGAGACACTAAGAGCACCATAGTAGAACACAGACGAAGCTGCTAAGTTGATGTTATAGCCAGTAGGAAGTAGTACAATAACGTTTTAGATATCGATTATTGACTTTTTAGCTGGCTTTGGGGACTTGGACATGAGCTAGGACCTTAAGATTTTGCATCAAAGGAGGACTAGCAGCTGCGTTGCACGGGAGAATGTGAAAAGTGTTCATATGTAGTAAAAACTGGGAAATCCGTCCATTTTCGTCATTTCTTATCAAATCGACTTAAAGCCAGATCGTCACATTGGTCGCTCTTCTGTCTGAAACCGTTACATTTATCGTCTGCAAAGCTATGTCGCGTGCTGCGGTATGCAGAGACACTAACAGCACCATAGTAGAACACTGATGAAACTTCTAACTTGTTGTAATAGCCAGTAAGAAGTATTGCAATAACGTTTTAGATATGGATTATTGACTTTTTATCTGGCTTTGGGGTCTTGGACATGAGCTAGGACCTTAAGACTTTGCATCAAAGGAGGACTAGCAGCTCCGTTGCACGGGAGAATGTCAAAAGTGTTCATATGTAGTGAAAACCTGAGAAATCCGTCCGTTTTCGTCATTTCTTATCAAATCGACTTAAAGCCAGATCGTCACATTGGTCGCTCTTCTCCCTGAAACGGTTACATTTATCGTCTGCAAAGCTACGTCGCGTGCTGCGGTATGCGGAGACACTAACAGCACCTTAATAGAACACAGATGAAATTTCTCAGTTATTGTAATAGCCAGTAAGGAGTAGTACAATAACGTTTTAGATATCGATTATTGACTTTTTAGCTGGCTTTGGGGCCTTCGACATGAGCTAGGACCTTAAGATTTTGCATCAAAGGAGGACTAGATGCTCCGTTGCACGGGAGAATGTAAATAGTGTTCATGTGCAGTAAAAACCTGAGAAATCCGTCCGTTTTCGTAATTTCTTATCAAATCGACTTAAAGCCAGGACGTCACATTGGACGCTCTTCTCTCTGAAAAGGTTACATTACTCGTCTGCAAAGCTATGTCGCGTGCTGCGGTATGCGGAGACACTAACAGCACCATAGTAGAACACAGATGAAACTTCTAAGTCGATGTAATAGCCAGTAAGAAGTAGTACAATAACGTTTTAGATATCGATTATTGACTTTTTAGCCGGTTTTGGGGCCTAGGACATGAGCTAGGACCTTAAGATTTTGCATCAAAGGAGGACTAGCAGCTGCGTTGCCCGCGAGAATGTCAAAAGTGTTCATATGTAGTAAAAACCTGAGAAATCAGTCAATTTTCGTCATTTCTTATCAAATCGACTTAAAGCCAGTTCGTCACATTGGTCGCTCTTCTCCCTGAAATGGTTACATTTATCGTCTGCAAAGCTATGTCGCGTGCTGCGGTATGCGGAGACACTAACAGCACCATAGTAGAACACTGATGAAACTTCTAAGTTGATGTAATAGCCAGTAAGAAGTAGTACAATAACGTTTTAGAAACCGATTATTGACTTTTTAGCTGGCTTTGGGGCCTTGGACATGAGCTAGGACCTTAAGATTTTGCATCAAAGGAGGACTAGCAGCTGCGTTGCCCGGGAGAATGTGAAGAGTGTTCATATGTACTAAAACATGAGAAATCCGTCCGTTTTCGTCATTTCTTATCAAATCGACTTAAAGCCAGGTCTTCACATTGGTCGCTCTTCTCTCTGAAACGGTCACATTTATCGTCTGCAAAGCTATGTCGCGTGCTGCGGTATGTGGAGACACTAAGAGCACCATAGTAGAACACAGACGAAGCTACTAAGTTGATGTTATAGCCAGTAGGAAGTAGTACAATAACGTTTTAGATATCGATTATTGACTTTTTAGCTGGCTTTGGGGACTTGGACATGAGCTAGGACCTTAAGATTTTGCATCAAAGGAGGACTAGCAGCTGCGTTGCACGGGAGAATGTGAAAAGTGTTCATATGTAGTAAAAACCTGAGAAATCCGTCCGTTTTCGTCATTTCTTATAAAAGCGACTTAAAGCCAGATCGTCACATTGGTCGCTCTTCTCTCTGAAACGGTTACATTTATCGTCTGCAAAGCTATGTTGCGTGCTGCGGTATGCAGAGACACAAACAGCACCATAGTAGAACACTGATGAAACTTCTAAGTTGATGCAATAACCTGTAAGAAGTAGTACAATAACGATTTAGATACCGATTATTGACTTTTTAGCTGGCTTTGGGACTTGGACATGAGCTAGGACCTTAAGATATTGCATCAAAGGAGAACTAGCAGCTGAGTTGCACGGGAGAATGTGAAAAGTGTTCATATGTAGTAAAAACCTGAGAAATCCGTCCGTTTTCGTCATTTCTTATCAAATCGACTTAAAGCCAGATCGTCACATTGGTCGCTCTTCTCCCTGAAATGGTTACATTTATCGTCTGCAAAGCTATGTCGCGTGCTGCGGTATGCGGAGACACTAACAGCACCATAGTAGAACACTGATGAAACTTCTAAGTTGATGTAATAGCCAGTAAGAAGTAGTACAATTCAAGTTTTAAGTATCGATTATTGGGTTTTTACCCTTCTTTGGTGCCTTGGACATGAGCTAGGAACTTAAGATTTTGCATGAAAGGAGGACTAGCAGCCGCGTTGCACGGGAGAATGTGAAAAGTGTTCATATGTAGTAAAAACCTAAGAAATCTGTCCGTTTCCTCATTTGTTATCGAAATGACTTAAAGCCAGATTATCACATTGGCCGCTCTTCTGTCTGGAACGGTTACATTTATCGTCTGCAAAGCTATGTCGCGTGCTGCGGTATGCGCAGACACTAAAAGAACCATAGTAGAACACAGATGAAGCTTCTGAGTCGATGTAATAGCCAGTGAGAAGTAGTACAATTCAAGTTTTAGGTATGGATTATTGACTTTTTACCCTTCTTTGGTGCCTTGGACATGAGCTAGGAACTTAACATTTTGCATGAAAGGAGGACTAGCGGCTGCGTTGTGCAGGCGAATGTGAAAAGTGTTCATATGTAGTAAAAACGTGAGAAATCCGTCCGTTTTCGTCATTTGTTATCGAATCGGCTTAAAGCCAGATCTTCACATAGGCCGTAATTCTCTCTGAAACGGTTGTACTTATCGTCTGCAAACCTATGTCGCGTGTTGCGGTATGCGCAGACACTGAACGCACCATAGTAGAACTCAGATGAAGCTTCTAACTTGATGTAATAGCCAGTAAGAAGTAGTTCAAATCAGGTTTTAGGTATCGATTATAAACTTTTTACCCTTCTTCGGTGCCTTGGAAATGAGCTAGGAACTTAAGATTTTGCATGAAAGGAGGACTAGCAGTCGCGTTGCACGGGAGAATGTAAAAAGTGTTCATATGTAGTAAAAACCTAAGAAACTCGTCCGTTTAGTCATTTGTTATCGAATCGCCTTAAAGCCAGATCGTCAGATTGGCCGCTCTTCTCTCTGAAACGATTACATTTATCGTCTGCAAAGCTATGTCGCGTGCTGCGGTATGCCGAGACACTAAAAGCACCATAGTAGAAAACAGATGAAGCTTCTAAGATGATGCAATAGCCAATAAGAAGTAGTACAATTCAAGTTTTAATTATCGATTATTGACTTTTTACCCTTCTTTGGTGCCTTGGACATGAGCTAGGAACTTAAGATTTTGCATGAAAGGAGGACTAACAGCCGCGTTGCACGGGAGATTGTGAAAAGTGTACATATGTAGTAAAAACCTGAGAAATCCGTCCGTTTTCGTCATTTGTTATCGAATCGGCTTAAAGCCAGACCGTCACATTAGTCGCTCTTCTCTCTGAAACGGTTACATTTATCGTCTGCAAAGCAAAGTCGCGTGCTGCGGTATGCGGAGACACTAACAGCACCATAGTAGAACACTAATGAAACTTCTAAGTTGATGTAATAGCCAGTACGAAGTAGTGCAATAACGTTTTAGATATCGATTATTGACTTTTTAGCTGGCTTTGGGGACTTGGACATGAGCTAGGACCTTAAGATTTTGCATCAAGGGAGGACTAGCAGCTGCATTACAGGGGAGAATGTGAAAAGTGTTCATATGTAGTAAAAACTGGGAAATCCGTCCATTTTCGTCATTTCTTATCAAATCGACTTAAAGCCAGATCGTCACATTGGTCGCTCTTCTGTCTGAAACGGTTACATTTATCGTCTGCAAAGCTATGTCGCGTGCTGCGGTATGCAGAGACACTAACAGCACCATAGTAGAACACTGATGAAACTTCTAACTTGTTGTAATAGCCAGTAAGAAGTATTGCAATAACGTTTTAGATATCGATTATTGACTTTTTATCTGGCTTTGGGGTCTTGGACATGAGCTAGGACCTTAAGACTTTGCATCAAAGGAGGACTAGCAGCTCCGTATCACGTAAGAATGTCAAAAGTGTTCATATGTAGTGAAAACCTGAGAAATCCATCCGTTTTCGTCATTTCTTATCAAATCGACTTAAAGCCAGATCGTCACATTGATCGCTCTTCTCTCTGAAACGGTTACTTTTATCGTCTGCAAAGCTATGTCGCGTGCTGCGGTATGCGGAGACACTAACAGGACCATAGTAGAACACAGATGAAACTTCTAAGTTGATGTAATAGCCAGTAAGATGTAGTACAATAACGTTTTAGATACCGATTACTGACTTTTTAGCTGGCTTTGGGGCCTTGGACATGAGCTAGGACCTTAAGATTTTGCATCAAAGGAGAACTAGCAGCTGCGTTGCACGGGAGAATGTGAAAAATGTTCATATGTAGTAAAAACCTGAGAAATCCGTCCATTTTCGTCATTTCTTATCAAATCGACTTAAAGCCAGATCGTCACATTGGTCGCCCTTCTCTCTGAAACGGTTACATTTATCGTCTGCAAAGCAATGTCGCGTGCTGCGGTATGCAGAGACACTAACAGAACCACAGTAGAACAGTGATGAAACTTCTAAGTTGATGTAATAGCCAGTAAGAAGTAGTGCAATAACGTTTTAGATATCGATTATTGACTTTTTAGCTGGCTTTGTGGTCTTGGACATGAGTTAGTATCTTAAGACTTTGCATCAAAGGAGCACTAGCAGCTGCGTTGCACGGGAGAAGGTAAAAAGTGTTCATATGTAGTAAAAACCTGAGAAATCCGTCCGTTTTCGTCATTTCTTATAAAAGCGACTTAAAGCCAGATCGTCACATTGGTCGCTCTTCTCCCTGAAACGGTTACATTTATCGTCTGCAAAGCTATGTCGCGTGCTGCTGTATGCGGAGACACTAACAGGTTCATAGTAGAACACAGATGAAACTTCTAAGTTGATGATATAGCCAGTAAGAAGTAGTACAATAACTTTAGATATCGATTATTCACTTTTTAGCTGGCTTTGGGGACTTGGACATGAGCTAGGACCTTAAGATTTTGCATCAAAGGAGGACTAGCAGCTGCGTTGCACGGGAGAATGTGAAAAGTGTTCATATGTAGTAAAAACCTGAGAAATCCGTACATTTTCGTCATTTCTTATAAAATCGACTTAAAGCCAGATCGTCACATTGGTCGCTCTTCTCTCTGAAACGGTTACATTTATCGTCTGCGAAGCAATGTCGCGTGCTGCGGTATGCGGAGACACTAACAGCACCATAGTAAAACACTGATGAAACTTCTAAAATGATGTAATTGCCGGTAAGAAGTAGTGCAATAACGTTTTAGATATCGATTATTGACTTTTTAGCTGGCTTTGAGATCTTGGACATGAGCTAAGACCTTAAGATTTTGCATGAAACTAAGACTAGCAGCCTCGTTGCACGGGAGTATGTGAAAAGTGTTCATATGTAGTAAAAACCTGAGAAATCCGTCCGTTTTCGTCATTTCTTATAAAAGCGACTTAAAGCCAGATCGTCACATTGGTCGCTCTTCTCCCTGAAACGGTTACATTTATCGTCTGCAAAGCTATGTCGCGTGCTGCGGTATGCGGAGACACTAACAGGTTCATAGTAGAACACAGATGAAACTTCTAAGTTGATGTAATAGCCAGTAAGAAGTAGTACAATAACGTTTTAGATACCGATTATTGACTTTTTAGCTGGCTTTGGGGTCTTGGACATGAGTTAGTATCTTAAGACTTTGCATCAAAGGAGGACTAGCAGCTGCGTTGCCCGGGGGAATGTGAAGAGTGTTCATATGTACTAAAATTTGAGAAATCCGTCCGTTTTCGTCATTTCTTATCAATTCGACTTAAAGCCAGGTCTTCACATTGGTCGCTCTTCTCTCTGAAACGGTCACATTTATCGTCTGCAAAGCTATGTCGCGTGCTGCGGTATGTGGAGACACTAAGAGCACCATAGTAGAACACAGACGAAGCTTCTAAGTTGATGTTATAGCCAGTAAGAAGTAGTAATATAACGTTTTAGATACCGATTATTGACTTTTTAGCTGGCTTTGGGGACTTGGACGTGAGCTAGGACCTTAAGATTTTGCATCAAAAGATGACTAGCAGCTGCGTTGCACGGGAGAATGTAAATAGTGTTCATATGTAGTAAAAACCGGAGAAATCCGTCCGTTTTCGTCATTTGTTACCGAATCGACTTAATGTCAGATCGTCTCATTGGCCGCTCATATCTCTGAAACGGTTACATTTATCGTCTGCAAAGCTATGTCGCGTGCTGCGGTATGCGGAGACACTAACAGCACCATAGTAGAAAACAGAAGAAGCTTCCAAGTTGATGTAATAGCCAGTAAGAAGCAGTACAAATCAGGTTTTACTCATCGATTATTGCCTTTTGTGCCGGCTTTGGTGCCTTGGACATGAGCTAGGACCTTACGATTTTGCATAAAAGAAGGACTAGCATCAGCGTTGTTCGGGAGAATACGAAAAGTGTTCATATGTAGTAAAAACCCGAGAAATCCGTCCTTTGTCGTCATTTGTTATCGAGTCGACTTAAAGCCAGAACGTCACATCGGTCGCTCTTCTCTCTGAAACGGTCACATTTATCGTCTGCAAAGCTATGTCGCGAGATGCGGTAGCTGGAGACACTAACAGCACCATAGTAGAACACAGACGAAGCTTCTAAGTTGTTGTGATAGCCAGTAAGAAGTAGTACAATAACGTTTTAGATATCGATTATTGACTTTTTAGCTGGCTTTGGGGACTTGGACATGATCTAGGACCTTAAGATTTTGCATCAAAGGAGGACTAGCAGTTGCGTTGCACGGGAGAATGTGAAAAGTGTTCATATGTAGTAAAAACCTGAGAAATCCGTCCATTTTCGTCATTTCATATCAAATCGACTTAAAACCAGATCGTCACAGTGGTCGCTCTTCTCTCTGAAACGGTTACATTTATCGTCTGCAAAGCTATGTCGCGTGCTGCGGTATGCAGAGACACTAACAGCACCATAGTAGAACACTGAAGAAACTTCTAAGTTGTTGTAATAGCCAGTAAGAAGTAGTGCAATAACGTTTTAGATATCCATTATTGACTTTTTAGCTGGCTTTGGGGTCTTGGACATGAGCTAGGACCTTAAGACTTTGCATCAAAGGAGGACTAGCAGCTCCGTTGCACGGGAGAATGTGAAAAGTGTTCATATGTAGTAAAAACCTGAGAAATCCGTCCGTTTTCGTCATTTCTTATCAAATCGACTTAAAGCCAGATCGTAACATTGGTCGCTCTTCTCTCTGAAACGGTTACATTTATCGTCTGCAAAGCTATGTCGCGTGCTGCGGTATGCGGATACACTAACAGCACCATAGTAGAACACAGATGAAACTTCTAAGTTGACGTAATAGCCAGTAACAGGTAGTACATTTCAAGTTTTAGTTATCGACTTTTGACTATTTACCCGGCTATGTAATAGCAAGTAAGATGTAGCACAATTCAAGTATTAGTTATCGATTATTGCCTATTTAGCCTCTTTGGTGCCTTGGACATGAGCTAGGAAATTACGATTTTTCACGAAAAGAGGACTAGGAGCCGCGTTGCACGGGAGAATGTAAATAGTGTTCATATGTAGTAAAAACCTGAGAAATCCGTCCGTTTTCGTCATTTGTTATCGAATCGACTTAATGTCAGATCGTCTCATTGGCCGCTCATATCTCTGAAACGGTTACATTTATCGTCTGCAAAGCTATGTCGCGTGCTGCGGTATGCGGAGACACTAACAGCACCATAGTAGAACACAGAAGAAGCTTCCAAGTTGATGTAATAGCCAGTAAGAAGCAGTACAAATCAGGTATTACTTATCGATTATTGCCTTTTGTGCCGGCTTTGGTGCCTTGGACATGAGCTAGGACCTTACGATTTTGCATAAAAGAAGGACTAGCATCAGCGTTGTTCGGGAGAATACGAAAAGTGTTCATATGTAGTAAAAACCAGAGAAATCCGTCCTGTGTCGTCATTTGCTATCGAGTCGACTTAAAGCCAGATCGTCACATTGGTCGCTCTTCTCTCTGAAACGGTTACATTTATCGTCTGCAAAGCTACGTCGCGTGCTGCGGTATGCGGAGAAACTAACAGCACCATAGCGGAACACAGATGAAACTTCTAAGTTGATGTAATAGGCAGTAAGAAGTAGTACAATAACGTTTTAGATTTCGATTATTGGCTTTTTAGCTGGCTTTGGGGACTTGGACATGAGCTAGGACCTTAAGATTTTGCATGAATGGAGGACTAGCAGCTGCGTTGCACGGGAGAATGTCAAAAGTGTTCATATGTAGTAAAACCCTGAGATATCCGTCCGCTTTCGTCATTTCTTATCAAATCGACTTATAGCCAGATCGTCACATTGGTCGCTCTTCTCTCTGAAACGGTTATATTTATCGTCTGCAAAGCTATGTCGCGTGCTGCGGCATGCGGAGACACTAACAGCACCATAGTATAAAACAGATGAAACTTCTAAGTTGATGTAATAGCCAGTAAGAAGTAGTACAATAACGTTTTAGGTACCGATTATTGACTTTTTAGCTGGCTTTGGGGACTTGGACATGAGCTAGGACCTTAAGATTTTTCATCAAAGGAGAACTAGCAGCTGCGTTGCTCTGGAGAATGTGAAAAGTGTTCATATGTAGTAAAAACCTGAGAAATCCGTCCGTTTTCGTCATTTCTTATCAAATCGACTTAAAGCCAGATCGTCACATTGGTCGCTCTTCTCTCTGAAACGGTTACATTTATCGTCTGCAAAGCTATGTCGCGTGCTGCGGTATGCAGAGACACAAATAGCACCATAGTAGAACACTGATGAAACTTCTAAGTTGATGTAATAGCCAGTAAGAAGTAGTACAATAACGTTTTACATATCGATTATTGACTTATAGCTGGCTTTGGGGACTTGGACATGAGCTAGGACCTTAAGATTTTGCATCAAAGGAGAACTAGCAGCTGCGTTGCACGGGAGAATGTGAAAAGTGTTCATATGTACTAAAAACCTGAGAATTCCGTCCGTTTTCGTCATTTCTTATCAAATCGACTTAAAGCCAGGTCTTCACATTGGTCGCTCTTCTCTCTGAAACGGTCACATTTATCGTCTGCAAAGCTATGTCGCGTGCTGCGGTATCTGGAGACACTAACAGCACCATAGTTGAACACAGACGAAGCTTCTAAGTTGTTGTGATAGCCAGTAAGAAGTAGTACAATAACGTTTTAGATATCGATTATTGACTTTTTAGCTGGCTTTGCGGACTTGGACATGAGCTAGGACCTTAAGGTTTTGCATCAAAGGAGGACTAACAGTTGCGTTGCACGGGAGAATGTGAAAAGTGTTCATATGTAATAAAAACCTGAGAAATCCGTCCATTTTCGTCATTTCTTATCAAATCGACTTAAAACCAGATCGTCACATTGGTCGCTCTTCTCTCTGAAACGGTTACATTTATCGTCTGCAAAGCTATGTCGCGTGCTGCGGTATGCAGAGACACTAACAGCACCATAGTAGAACACTGAAGAAACATCTAAGTTGTTGTAATAGCCAGTAAGAAGTAGTGCAATAACGTTTTAGATATCCTTTATTGAGTTTTTAGCTGGCTTTGGGGTCTTGGACATGAGCTAGGACCTTAAGACTTTGCATCAAAGGAGGACTAGCACCTCCGTTGCGCGGGAGAATGTGAAAAGTGTTCATATGTAGCAAAAACCTGAGAAATCCGTCCGTTTTCGTCATTTCTTATCAAATCGACTTAAAGCCAGATCGTCACATTGGACACTCTTCTCTCTGAAACGGTTACATTTATCGTCTGCAAAGCTATGTCGCGTGCTGCGGTACGTGGAGACACTAACAGAACCGTAGTAGAACACAGATGATACTTCTAAGTTGATGTAATAGCCAGTAAGAAGTAGTGCAATAACGTTTTAGATATCGATTATTGACTTTTTAGCTGGCTTTGTGGTCTTGGACATGAGCTAGGGCCTTAAGACTTTGCATCAAAGGAGGACTAGCTGCTGCGTTGCACGGGAGAATGTGAAAAGTGTTCATATGTAGTAAAAACCTGAGAAATCCGTCCGTTATCGTCATTTCTTATCAAATCGACTTAAAGCCACATCGTCACATTGGTCGCTCTTCTCTCTGAAACGGTTACATTTGTCGTCTGCAAAGCTATGTCGCGTGCTGCGGTATGCGGAGACACTAACAGCACCATAGTAGAACACAGATGAAACTTCTAAGTTGATGTAATAGCCAGTAACAGGTAGTACAATTCAAGTTTTAGTTATCGACTTTTGACTATTTACCCGGCTATGTAATAGCAAGTAAGATATTCGCCCGTTTTCGTCATTTGTTATCAAATCGACTTTAAGCCAGATCGCCACATTGGCCGCTCTTCTATCTGAAATGGTTACATTTATCGTCTGCAAAGCTATGTCGCGTGTTGCGGTATGCGGAGTCACTAAAATCACCATAGTAGAACACAGAAGTAGCTTCTAAATTGATGTAATACCCAGTAAAAAGTAGTAAAATTCACGTTTTAGTTATCGATTATTCACTTTTTAGCCATTTTTGATGCTTTGGGCATGAGCTAGGACCTTACGATTTTGCATGAAAGGAGGAATAGCAGCCGCGTTGCACGGGAGAATGTGAAAAGTGTTCATATGTAGTAAAAACCTGAGAAATCCGTCCGTTTTCGTCATTTGTTATCGAATCGACTTAAAGCCAGATCGTCACATTGGACGCTTTTCTCTCTGAAACGGTTACATTTATCGTCTGCAAAGCTATGTCGCGTGCTGCGATATGCGGAGACACTAAAAGCACCATAGTTGAACACAGAAGAAGCTTCTGAGTTGTTGTAATAGCCAGTCAGAAGCAGTACAATTCAAGTATTGGTTATTGATTATTGATTTTTAGCCGGCTTTGGTTCCTTGGACATGAGGTGGAACCATAAGATTTTGCATGAAAGGAGGACTAGCAGCTGCGTTGTACGGGAGAATGTGAAAAGGTTCATATGTAGTGAAATCTGAGAAATCCGTATGTTTTCGTCAATTGTTATCGAATCGACTTAAAGCCAGATCGTACATTGGCCGCTCTTCCCTCTGAAACCGTTACATTTATCGTCTCCAAAGATATCTCGCGAGCTACGTAATGCGGAGACACTAAAAGCACTATACTAGAACACAGATGAAGCTTCTAAGTTGATGTTATAGCCAGTAAGAAGTAGTGTAATTCAAGTATTCGTTATCGATTATTCACTTTTCACCCGGCTTTGGTACCTTGTACAGCAGCTGGGACATTAAGATTTTGCATGAAAGGAGGACTATTAGCCGCGTTGCACGGGAGAATGTGAAAAGTGTTCATATGTAGTAAAAACCTGAGAAATCCGTCCGTTTTCGTAATTTGTTAATTTGTACATTGGCCGCTCTCCTCTCTGAAACGGTTACATTTATCGTCTGAAAAGCTATGTCACGTGCTGCGGTATGCGGAGACACCAAAAGCACCATAGTAAAACACTGAAAAACTTCTGAGTTTATGTAATAGCCAGTAAGAAGTAGCACAATTCACGTTTTAGATGTCGATTATTGACTTTTTAGCCGGGTTTGGTGCCTTGGACATGAGCTAGGATCTTAAGATTTTGCATGAAAGGAGGACTAGCAGCCGCGTGGCACGGGAGAATGTGAAAAGTGTTCATATGTAGTGAAAACCTGAGAAATCCGTATGTTTTCTTCAATTGTTTTCGAATCGAATTAAAGCCAGATCGTTACATTGGCCGCTCTTCCCTCTGAAACCGTTACATTTATCGTCTCCAAAGATATGTCGCGAGCTACGTAATGCGGAGACACTAAAAGCACTATACTAGAACACAGATGAAGCTTCTAAGTTGATGTTATAGCCAGTAAGAAGTAGTGAAATTCAAGTATTCGTTATCGATTATTCACTTTTCACCCGACTTTGGTGCCTTGTGCAGCAGCTAGGACCTTAAGATTTGGCATGAAAGGAGGACTAGCAGCCGTGTTGCACGGGAGAATGTGAAATGTGTTCATATGTAGTAAAAACCTGAGAAATCCGTCCGTGTTCGACATTTGTTATCGAATCGACTTAAAGCCAGATCATCACATTGGCCGCTCTTCCCTCTGAAACGGTTACATTTACCGTCTGCAAAGCTATGTCGTTGGGTGCAATATGCGGAGACACTAAAAGCCTCATAGTAGAACACAGTAGAAGCTTCTAAGTTGATGGAATAGGTAGTACAATTGAAGTTTTAGTTTTCGATTATTGAGTTTTTAGCCGGCTTTAGTCACTTGGACATGAGCTAGGACCATAAGATTTTGCATGAAAGGAGGACTAGCAGAGGCGTTGCACGGGAAAATGTGTTAAAGTGTTCATATGTAGTAAAAAACTGAGAAATCTGTGCGTTTTCTTCATTTGTTATCGAATTGACTTAAAGCCAGGACGTTACATTGTCTGCCCTTCTCTCTGAAACGGTTACATTTATCGTCTGCAAAGCTATGTCGCGTGCTGCGGTATGCGGAGACACAAAAAGCACCATAGTAGAACACTGAAAAAGCTTCTACGTTTATGTAATAGCAAGTAAAAAGTAGTACAATTCACGTTTTAGTTATCGATTATTGACTTTTTAGCCGGCTTTGGTGCCTTGGCGTGAGCTAGGACCTTAAGATTTTGCATGAAAGGAGGACTAGTAGCTGCGATACACGGGAGAGTGTGAAAAGTGTTCATTTGTAGTAAAAACCTAAGGTATTCGGCCGTTTTCGTCATTTGTTATCAAATCGACTTAAGGCCAGATCGTCACATTGGGCGCTCTTCTCTCTGAAACGGTTACATATATCGTCTGCTAAGCTATGTCGCGAGCTATGTTAGGCGGAGACACTAAAAGCACTATACTAGAACACAGAAGAAGCTTCTAAGTAGATGTTATAGCCAGTAAGAAGTAGTGCAATTCAAGTATTCGTTATCGATTATTCACTTTTCACCCGGCTTTGGTGCCTTGTACAGCAGCTAGGACCTTAAGATTTTGCATGAAAGGAGCACTATTAGACGCGTTGCATGGGAGAATGTGAAAAGTGTTCATATGTAGTAAAAACCTGAGAAATCCATCCGTGTTCGTAATTAGTTTTCGATTCGACTTAAAGGCAGATCGTCACATTGGCCGCTCTTCTCTCTGAAACGGTTACATTTATCGTCTGCAAAGCTATGTCGCGTGCTGCGTTATGCGGGACTCTAAAATCACCATAGTAGAACACAGAAGTAGCTTCTAAGTTGATGTAATACCTAGTAAGAAGTAGTACAATTCACGTTTTAGTTATCGATTATTGACTATTTAGCCTTTTTTGGTGCCTTGGGCATGAGCTAGGACGTTACGATTTAGAATAAAAGGACTACTAGCATCCGCGTTGCACGGGAGAATGTGAAAAGTGTTCATATGTAGTAAAAACCTGAGAAATCTGTCCGTGTTCGTAATTTGTTTTCGATTCGACTTAAAGGCAGATCGTCACATTGGCCGGTCTACCCTCTGAAACGGTTACATTTATCGTCTGCAAAGCTATGTCGCTGGGTGCGGTATGCGGAGACACTAAAAGCACTATACTAGAACACAGAAGAAGCTTCTAAGTTGATGTAATAGCCAGTAAGAAGTAGCACAATTCAAGTTTTAGTTTTCGATTACTGACTTTTTAGCCGGCTTTGGTGCCTTGGACATGAGCTAGGACCTTAAGATTTTGCATGAAAGGAGGACTAGCAGCCTCGTTTCAGGGGAGAATGTGAAAAGTGTTCATATGTAGTAAAAACCTGAGAAATCCGTCGGTTTTGGTCATTTGTTATCGAATCGACTTAAAGCCAGATCGCCACATTGGCCGCTCATGTCTCTGAAACGGTTACATTTATCGTCTGCAAAGCTATGTCGCGTGCTGCGGTATGCGGAGACACAAAAAGCACCATAGTAGAACACTGAAAAAGCTTCTAAGTTTATGTAATAGCAAGTAAAAAGTAGTACAATTCACGTTTTAGTTATCGATTATTGACTTTTTGGCCGGCTTTGGTGCCTTGGACGTGAGCTAGGACCTTAAGATTTTGCATGAAAGGAGGACTAGTAGCTGCGATACACGGGAGAGTGTGAAAAGTGTTCATTTGTAGTAAAAACCTAAGGTATTCGGCAGGTTTCGTCATTTGCTATCAAATCGACTTAAGGCCAGTTCGTCACATTGGCCTCTGTTCTCTCTGAAACAATTACATTTATCGTCTGCAAAGTTATGTCACGTGCTGCGGTATGCGGAAACACTAAAAGCACCGTAGTAGAACACAGATGAAGCTTCTAAGTTGATGTAATAGCCAGTAAGATGTAGTACAATTCGTATTTTGGGTATAGATTATTGACTTTTTACCTTTCTTTGGAGCCTTGGACTTGAGCTAAGAACTTAAGATTTTGCATGAAAGGAGGACTAGCACCCGCGTAGCACGGGAGAATGTGAAAAGTGTTCGTATGTAGTAAATACCTGAGAAATCCGTCCGTTTTCGTCATTTGTTATCGAATCGACTTAAAGCCACATCGTCTCATTGGCCGCACTTCTGTCTGAAACGGTTACATTTATCGTCTGCAAAGCTATGTCGCGTGCTGCGGTATGCGGAGACACTAAAGGCACCATAGTAGAACACAGATGAAGCTTCTAAGTTGATGTAATAACCAGTAAGATGTAGTACAATTGAAGTTTTAGGTATTGATTATTGACTTTTCACCCTTCTTTGTTGCCTTTGACATGAGCTAGGAACATAAGATTTTGCATGAAAGGTGGACTAGCAGCCGCGTTGCACGGGAGAATGTGAAAAGTGTTCATATGTGGTAAAAACTTGAGAAATTCGTCCGTTTTCGTCATTTGTTATCAAATCGACTTAAACCCAGATCGTCACATTGGGCACACTTCTGTCTGAAGCGGTTATATTTATCGTCTGCAAAGCTATGTCGCGTGCTGCGGTATACAGAGACACTAAAAGCACCATAGTAGAACACAGATGAAGCTTCTAAGTTGACGTAATAGCCAGTAAGATGTAGTACAATTCGTGTTTTAGGTATAGATTATTGACTTTTTACACTTCTTTGGTGCTTTGGACTTGAGCTAGGAACTTAAGATTTTGCATGAAAGGAGGACTAGCACCCGCGTTGTACGGGAGAATGTGAAAAGTGTTCATATGTAGTAAATACCTGAGAAATCAGTCCGTTTTCGTCATTTGTTGTCGAATCGACTTAAAGCCAGATCGTCACATTAGCCGCACTTCTGTCTGAAACGGTTACATTTATCGTCTGCATAGCTATGTCGTGTGCTGCGGTATGCGGAGACACTAAAAGCACCATAGTAGAACACAGATGAAGCTTCTGAGTTGATGTAATAGCCAGTAAGAAGTAGTACACTTCAATTTTCAGGTATTGATTATTGACTTTTTACCCTTCTTTGGTGCCTTGGACAAAACCTAGGAACTTAAGATTTTGCATTAAAGGAGGAATAGCAGCCGCGTAGCACGGGCGAATGTGAAAAATGTTCATATGTAGTAAAAACCTGAGAAACCTGTCCGTTTTCGTCATTTGTTATCGAATCGTCTTAAAGCCAGATCGTCACATTGGCCGCTCTTCTCTCTGAAACGGTTGTACTTATCGCCTGCAAAGCTATGTCACGTGCTGCGGTATGCGGAGACACTAAAAGCACCATAGTAGAACACAGATGAAGCTTCTAAGTTGATGTAATAGCCAGTAAGAAGTAGTACTATTCAAGTTTTAGGTATCGATTATTGACTTTTTACCCTTCTTTGGCGACTCGGACATGAGCTAGGAACTTAAGATTTTGCATGAAAGGAGGACTAGCAGCCGCGTTGCTCAGGAGAATGTGAAAAGTGTTCATATGTGGTAAGAACCTGAGAAATCCGTCCGTTCTCGTCATTTGCTATCGAATCGACTTAAAGCCAGATCGTCTCTTTGGCCGCTCTTCTGTCTGAAACGGTTACATTTATCGTCTGCAAAGCTATGTCGCGTGCTGTGGTATGCGGAGACACTAAAAGCACCATAGTAGAACACAGATGCAGCTTCTAAGTTGATGTAATAGCCAGTAAGAAGTAGTACTATGCAAGTATTAGGTATCGATTATTGACTTTTTACCCTTCTTTGGTGCCTTGGACATGAGCTAGGAGCTTAAGATTTTGCATGAAAGGAGGACTAGCAGCCGCGGTGCACGGGCGACAGTGAGAAGTGTTCATATGTAGTAAAAACCTGAGAAATCCGTGAGATTTCGTCATTTGTTATCGAATCGACTTAAAGCCAGATCGTCACATTGGCCGGTCTTCTGTCTGAAACGGTTACAATTATCGTCTGCAAAGCTATGTCGCGTGCTGCGGTATGCGGAGACACTAAAAGCACCATAGTAGAACACAGATGAAGCTTCTTAGTTGATGTAATAGCCAGTAAGATGTAGTGAAATTCAAGTTTTAGGTATCGATTATTGACTTTTTACCCTTCTTTGGTGCCTCGGACATGAGCTATGAACTTAAGATTTTGCATGAAAGGAGGATTAGCAGCCGAGTTGCACGGGAGAATGTGAAAAGTGTTCATATGTAGTAAAAAACTGAGAAATCCGTCCGTTTTCGTCACTTGTTATCGAATCGACTTAAAGCCAGATCGTCACATTAGCCGCACTTCTGTCTGAAACGGTTACATTTATCGTCTGCAAAGCTATGTCGCAGGCTGCGATATGCGGAGACACTAAAAGCACCATAGTAGAACACAGATGAAGCTTCTAAGTTTGTGTAATAGTCCGTAAGAAGTAGTACAATTCAGGTTTCAGGTATTGATTATTGACTTTTTACCCTCTTTGGTGCCTTGGACATGAGCTAGGAACTTAATATTTTGCATGAAAGGAGGACTAGCAGCCGTGTAGCACGGGCGAATGTGAAAAGTGTTCATATGTAGTAAAAACCTGAGAAATCCGTCCGTTTTCGTCATTTGTTATCGAATCGACTTAAAGCCAGATCGTCACATTGGCCGCTCTTCTGTCTGAAACGGTTACATTTATCGTCTGCAAAGCTGAGTCACGTACTGCGGTATGCGGAGACACTAAAAGCACCATAGTAGAACACAGTAGAAGCTTCTAAGTTGATGTAATAGGTAGTACAATTGAAGTTTTAGTTTTCGATTATTGAGTTTTTAACCGGCTTTAGTCACTTGGACATGAGCTAGGACCATAAGATTTTGCATGAAAGGAGGACTAGCAGCCGCGTTGCACGGGAAAATGTGTTAAAGCGTTCATATGTAGTAAAAAACTGAGAAATCTGTCGGTTTTCTTCATTTGATATCGAATTGACTTAAAGCCAGGACGTTACATTGTCTGCTCTTCTCTCTGAAACGGTTACATTTATCGTCTGCAAAGCTATGTCGAGTGCTGCGGTATGCGGAGACACAAAAAGCACCATAGTAGAACACTGAAAAAGCTTCTAAGTTTATGTAATAGCAAGTAAAAAGTAGTACAATTCACGTTTTAGTTATCGATTATTGACTTTTTAGCCGGCTTTGGTGCCTTGGACGTGAGCTAGGACCTTAAGATTTTGCATGAAAGGAGGACTAGTAGCTGCGATACACGGGAGAGTGTGAAAAGTGTTCATTTGTAGTAAAAACCTAAGGTATTCGGCCGTTTTCGTCATTTGTTATCAAATCGACTTAAGGCCAGATCGTCACATTGGCCTCTCTTCTCTCTGAAACGGTTACATTTATCGTCTGCAAAGTTATGTCGTGTGCTGCGGTATGCGGAGACACTAAAAGCACCATAGTAGAACACAGATGAAGCTTCTAAGTTGATGTAATAACCAGTAAGAAGTACTACAATTCAAGTTTTAGGTATCGATTATTGACTTTTTACTCTTCTTTGGTGCCTTGGACATGAGCTAGAAACTTAAGATTTTGCATTAAAGGAGGACTAGCAGCTGCGTTGCACGGGAGAATGTGAAAAGTGTTCATATGTTTTAAAAACCCGAGAAATCCGTCCGTTTTCGTCATTTGTTATCGAATCGACTTAAAGCCAGATCGTCACATCGGCCACACCTATGTCTGAAACGGGTACATTTATCGTCTGCAAAGCTATGTCGCGTGCTGCGGTATGCGGAGACACTAAAGGCACCATAGTAGAACACAGATGAAGCTTCTAAGTTGATGTAATAGGCAGTAAGATGTAGTACAATTCATGTTTTATGTTTCGATTATTGACTTTTTACACTTCTATGGTGCCTTGGACTTGAGCTAGGAACTTAAGATTTTGCATGAAAGGAGGATTAGCAGCCGATTTGCAAGGGGGAATGTGAAAAGTGTTCATATCTAGTAAAAACCTGAGAAATCCGTAAGTTTTCTTCATTTGTTACCGAATCGACTTAAAAGCCAGATCGTCACATTGGCCGCACTTGTGTCTGAAACGGTTACATTTACCGTCTGCAAAGTTATGTCACGTGCTGCGGTATGCGGAGACACTAAAAGCACCATAGCAGAACACAGATGAAGCTTCTAAGTTGATGTAATAACCATTAAGAAGTAGTACAATTCAAGTTTTAGGTATTGATTATTGACTTTTCACCCTTCTTTGGTGCCTTTGACATGAGCAAGGAACTTAAGATTTTGCATGAAAGGTGGACTAGCAGCCGCGTTGCACGGGAGAATGTGAAAAGTGTTCATATGTGGTAAAAACTTGAGAAATCCGTCCGTTTTCGTCATTTGTTATCGAATCGACTTAATCCCAGATCGTCACATTGGGCACACTTCTGTCTGAAACGGTTACATTTATCGTCTGCATAGCTATTTCGTGTGCTGCGGTATGCGGAGACACTAAAAGCACCATAGTAGAACACAGATGAAGCTTCTAAGTTGATGTAATAGCCAGTAAGAAGTAGTACACTTCAATTTTCAGGTATTGATTATTGACTTTTTACCCTTCTTTGGTGCCTTGGACAAAACCTAGGAACTTAAGATTTTGCATTAAAGGAGGACTAGCAGCCGCGTAGCACGGGCGAATGTGAAAAATGTTCATATGTAGTAAAAACCTGAGAAACCCGTCCGTTTTCGTCATTTGTTATCGAATCGACTTAAAGCCTGATCGTCACATTGGCCGCTCTTCTCTCTGAAACGGTTGTACTTATCGTCTGCAAATCTATGTCACGTGCTGCGGTATGCGGAGACACTAAAAGCACCATAGTAGAACACAGATGAAGCTTCTAAGTTGATGTAATAGCCAGTAAGAAGTAGTACTATTCAAGTTTTAGGTATCGTTTATTGACTTTTTACCCTTCTTTGGCGACTCGGACATGAGCTAGGAACTTAAGATTTTGCATGAAAGGAGGACTAGCAGCCGCGTTGCTTAGGAGAATGTGAAAAGTGTTCATATGTGGTAAGAACCTGAGAAATCCGTCCGTTCTCGTCATTTGTTATCGAATCGACTTAAAGCCAGATCGTCTCTTTGGCCGCTCTTCTGTCTGAAACGGTTACATTTATCGTCTGCAAAGCTATGTCGCGTGCTGCGGTATGCGGAGACAATAAAAGCACCATAGTAGAACACAGATGAAGCTTCTAAGTTGATGTAATAGCCAGTAAGAAGTAGTACACTTCAATTTTCAGGTATTGATTATTGACTTTTTACCCTTCTTTGGTGCCTTGGACAAAACCTAGGAACTTAAGATTTTGCATTAAAGGAGGACTAGCAGCCGCGTAGCACGGGCGAATGTGAAAAATGTTCATATGTAGTAAAAACCTGAGAAACCCGTCCGTTTTCGTCATTTGTTATCGAATCGACTTAATCCCAGATCGTCACATTGGGCACACTTCTGTCTGAAACGGTTACATTTATCGTCTGCATAGCTATTTCGTGTGCTGCGGTATGCGGAGACACTAAAAGCACCATAGTAGAACACAGATGAAGCTTCTAAGTTGATGTAATAGCCAGTAAGAAGTAGTACACTTCAATTTTCAGGTATTGATTATTGACTTTTCACCCTTCTTTGGTGCCTTTGACATGAGCAAGGAACTTAAGATTTTGCATGAAAGGTGGACTAGCAGCCGCGTTGCTCGGGAGAATGTGAAAAGTGTTCATATGTGGTAAAAACTTGAGAAATCCGTCCGTTTTCGTCATTTGTTATCGAATCGACTTAAAGCCAGATCGTCTCTTTGGCCGCTCTTCTGTCTGAAACGGTTACATTTATCGTCTGCAAAGCTATGTCGCGTGCTGCGGTATGCGGAGACAATAAAAGCACCATAGTAGAACACAGATGAAGCTTCTTAGTTGATGTAATAGCCAGTAAGATGTAGTAAAATTCAAGTTTTAGGTATCGATTATTGACTTTTTACCCTTCTTTGTTGCCTTGGACATGAGCTATGAACTTAAGATTTTGCATGAAAGGAGGATTAGCACCCGAGTTGCACGGGAGAATGTGAAAAGTGTTCATATGTAGTAAAAACCTGAGAAATCCGTCCGTTTTCGTCATTTGTTATCGAATCGACTTAAAGACAGATCGTCACATTAGCCGCACTTCTGTCTGAAACGGTTAAATTTATCGTCTGCAAAGCTATGTCGCGTGCTGCGGTATGCGGAGACACTAAAAGCACCATAGTAGAACACAGATGAAGCTTCTAAGTTGATGTAATAAGCAGTAAGATGTAGTACAATTCAAGTTGTAGGTATCGATTATTGACTTTTTACCCTTCTATGGTGCATTGGACTTGAGCTAGGAACTTAAGATTTTGCATGAAAGGAGGATTAGCAGCCGATTTGCACGGGAGAATGTGAAAAGTGTTCATATCTAGTAAAAACCTGAGAAATCCGTAAGTTATCTTCATTTGTTACCGAATCGACTTAAAAGCCAGATCGACACATTGGAAGCACTTGTGTCTGAAACGGTTACATTTACCGTCTGCAAAGTTATGTCACGTGCTGCGGTATGCGGAGACACTAAAAGCACCATAGTAGAACACAGATGAAGCTTCTAAGTTGATGTAATAACCATTAACAAGTAGTACAATTCAAGTTTTAGGTATTGATTATTGACTTTTCACCCTTCTTTGGTGCCTTTGACATGAGCAAGGAACTTAAGATTTTGCATGAAAGGTGGACTAGCAGCCGCGTTGCACGGGAGAATGTGAAAAGTGTTCATATGTGGTAAAAACTTGAGAAATCCGTCCGTTTTCGTCATTTGTTATCGAATCGACTTAATCCCAGATCGTCACATTGGGCACACTTCTGTCTGAAACGGTTACATTTATCGTCTGCATAGCTATTTCGTGTGCTGCGGTATGCGGAGACACTAAAAGCACCATAGTAGAACACAGATGAAGCTTCTAAGTTGGTGTAATAGCCAGTAAGAAGTAGTACACTTCAATTTTCAGGTATTGATTATTGACTTTTTACCCTTCTTTGGTGCCTTGGACAAAACCTAGGAACTTAAGATTTTGCATTAAAGGAGGACTAGCAGCCGCGTAGCACGGGCGAATGTGAAAAATGTTCATATGTAGTAAAAACCTGAGAAACCCGTCCGTTTTCGTCATTTGTTATCGAATCGACTTAAAGCCTGATCGTCACATTGGCCGCTCTTCTCTCTGAAACGGTTGTACTTATCGTCTGCAAATCTATGTCACGTGCTGCGGTATGCGGAGACACTAAAAGCACCATAGTAGAACACAGATGAAGCTTCTAAGTTGATGTAATAGCCAGTAAGAAGTAGTACTATTCAAGTTTTAGGTATCGTTTATTGACTTTTTACCCTTCTTTGGCGACTCGGACATGAGCTAGGAACTTAAGATTTTGCATGAAAGGAGGACTAGCAGCCGCGTTGCTCAGGAGAATGTGAAAAGTGTTCATATGTGGTAAGAACCTGAGAAATCCGTCCGTTCTCGTCATTTGTTATCGAATCGACTTAAAGCCAAAGCGTCTCTTTGGCCGCTCTTCTGTCTGAAACGGTTACATTTATCGTCTGCAAAGCTATGTCGCGTGCTGCGGTATGCGGAGACAATAAAAGCACCATAGTAGAACACAGATGAAGCTTCTAAGTTGATGTAATAGCCAGTAAGAAGTAGTACACTTCAATTTTCAGGTATTGATTATTGACTTTTTACCCTTCTTTGGTGCCTTGGACAAAACCTAGGAACTTAAGATTTTGCATTAAAGGAGGACTAGCAGCCGCGTAGCACGGGCGAATGTGAAAAATGTTCATATGTAGTAAAAACCTGAGAAACCCGTCCGTTTTCGTCATTTGTTATCGAATCGACTTAATCCCAGATCGTCACATTGGGCACACTTCTGTCTGAAACGGTTACATTTATCGTCTGCATAGCTATTTCGTGTGCTGCGGTATGCGGAGACACTAAAAGCACCATAGTAGAACACAGATGAAGCTTCTAAGTTGATGTAATAGCCAGTAAGAAGTAGTACACTTCAATTTTCAGGTATTGATTATTGACTTTTCACCCTTCTTTGGTGCCTTTGACATGAGCAAGGAACTTAAGATTTTGCATGATAGGTGGACTAGCAGCCGCGTTGCTCGGGAGAATGTGAAAAGTGTTCATATGTGGTAAAAACTTGAGAAATCCGTCCGTTTTCGTCATTTGTTATCGAATCGACTTAATCCCAGATCGTCACATTGGGCACACTTCTGTCTGAAACAGTTACATTTATCGTCTGCATAGCTATTTCGTGTGCTGCGGTATGCGGAGACACTAAAAGCACCATATAGAACACAGATGAAGCTTCTAAGTTGATGTAATAGCCAGTAAGAAGTAGTACACTTCAATTTTCAGGTATTGATTATTGACTTTTTACCCTTTTTTGGTGCCTTGGACAAAACCTAGGAACTTAAGATTTTGCATTAAAGGAGGACTAGCAGCCGCGTAGCACGGGCGAATGTGAAAAATGTTCATATGTAGTAAAAACCTGAGAAACCCGTCCGTTTTCGTCATTTGTTATCGAATCGACTTAAAGCCTGATCGTCACATTGGCCGCTCTTCTCTCTGAAACGGTTGTACTTATCGTCTGCAAATCTATGTCACGTGCTGCGGTATGCGGAGACACTAAAAGCACCATAGTAGAACACAGATGAAGCTTCTAAGTTGATGTAATAGCCAGTAAGAAGTAGTACTATTCAAGTTTTAGGTATCGTTTATTGACTTTACCCTTCTTTGGCGACTCGGACATGAGCTAGGAACTTAAGATTTTGCATGAAAGGAGGACTAGCAGCCGCGTTGCTCAGGAGAATGTGAAAAGTGTTCATATGTGGTAAGAACCTGAGAAATCCGTCCGTTCTCGTCATTTGTTATCGAATCGACTTAAAGCCAGATCGTCTCTTTGGCCGCTCTTCTGTCTGAAACGGTTACATTTATCGTCTGCAAAGCTATGTCGCGTGCTGCGGTATGCGGAGACACTAAAGGCACCATAGTAGAACACAGATGAAGCTTCTAAGTTGATGTAATAGGCAGTAAGATGTAGTACAATTCATGTTTTAGGTTTCGATTATTGACTTTTTACCCTTCTATGGTGCCTTGGACTTGAGCTAGGAACTTAAGATTTTGCATGAAAGGAGGATTAGCAGCCGATTTGCACGGGAGAATGTGAAAAGTGTTCATATCTAGTAAAAACCTGAGAAATCCGTAAGTTTTCTTCATTTGTTACCGAATCGACTTAAAAGCCAGATCGTCACATTGGCCGCACTTGTGTCTGAAACGGTTACATTTACCGTCTGCAAAGTTATGTCACGTGCTGCGGTATGCGGAGACACTAAAAGCACCATAGTAGAACACAGATGAAGCTTCTAAGTTGATGTAATAACCATTAAGAAGTAGTAAAATTCAAGTTTTAGGTATTGATTATTGACTTTTCACCCTTCTTTGGTGCCTTTGACATGAGCAAGGAACTTAAGATTTTGCATGAAAGGTGGACTAGCAGCCGCGTTGCACGGGAGAATGTGAAAAGTGTTCATATGTGGTAAAAACTTGAGAAATCCGTCCGTTTTCGTCATTTGTTATCGAATCGACTTAATCCCAGATCGTCACATTGGGCACACTTCTGTCTGAAACGGTTACATTTATCGTCTGCATAGCTATTTCGTGTGCTGCGGTATGCGGAGACACTAAAAGCACCATAGTAGAACACAGATGAAGCTTCTAAGTTGATGTAATAGCCAGTAAGAAGTAGTACACTTCAATTTTCAGGTATTGATTATTGACTTTTTACCCTTCTTTGGTGCCTTGGACAAAACCTAGGAACTTAAGATTTTGCATTAAAGGAGGACTAGCAGCCGCGTAGCACGGGCGAATGTGAAAAATGTTCATATGTAGTAAAAACCTGAGAAACCCGTCCGTTTTCGTCATTTGTTATCGAATCGACTTAAAGCCTGATCGTCACATTGGCCGCTCTTCTCTCTGAAACGGTTGTACTTATCGTCTGCAAATCTATGTCACGTGCTGCGGTATGCGGAGACATTAAAAGCACCATAGTAGAACACAGATGAAGCTTCTAAGTTGATGTAATAGCCAGTAAGAAGTAGTACTATTCAAGTTTTAGGTATCGTTTATTGACTTTTTACCCTTCTTTGGCGACTCGGACATGAGCTAGGAACTTAAGATTTTGCATGAAAGGAGGACTAGCAGCCGCGTTGCTCAGGAGAATGTGAAAAGTGTTCATATGTGGTAAGAACCTGAGAAATCCGTCCGTTCTCGTCATTTGTTATCGAATCGACTTAAAGCCAGATCGTCTCTTTGGCCGCTCTTCTGTCTGAAACGGTTACATTTATCGTCTGCAAAGCTATGTCGCGTGCTGCGGTATGTGGAGACACTAAAAGCACCATAGTAGAACACAGATGAAGCTTCTAAGTTGATGTAATAAGCAGTAAGATGTAGTACAATTCAAGTTGTAGGTATCGATTATTGACTTTTTACCCTTCTATGGTGCATTTGACTTGAGCTAGGAACTTAAGATTTTGCATGAAAGGAGGATTAGCAGCCGATTTGCACGGGAGAATGTGAAAAGTGTTCATATCTAGTAAAAACCTGAGAAATCCGTAAGTTTTCTTCATTTGTTACCGAATCGACTTAAAAGCCAGATCGACACATTGGCCGCACTTGTGTCTGAAACGGTTACATTTACCGTCTGCAAAGTTATGTCACGTGCTGCGGTATGCGGAGACACTAAAAGCACCATAGTAGAACACAGATGAAGCTTCTAAGTTGATGTAATAACCATTAAGAAGTAGTACAATTCAAGTTTTAGGTATTGATTATTGACTTTTCACCCTTCTTTGGTGCCTTTGACATGAGCAAGGAACTTAAGATTTTGCATGAAAGGTGGACTAGCAGCCGCGTTGCACGGGAGAATGTGAAAAGTGTTCATATGTGGTAAAAACTTGAGAAATCCGTCCGTTTTCGTCATTTGTTATCGAATCGACTTAATCCCAGATCGTCACATTGGGCACACTTCTGTCTGAAACGGTTACATTTATCGTCTGCATAGCTATTTCGTGTGCTGCGGTATGCGGAGACACTAAAAGCACCATAGTAGAACACAGATGAAGCTTCTAAGTTGATGTAATAGCCAGTAAGAAGTAGTACACTTCAATTTTCAGGTATTGATTATTGACTTTTTACCGTTCTTTGGTGCCTTGGACAAAACCTAGGAACTTAAGATTTTGCATTAAAGGAGGACTAGCAGCCGCGTAGCACGGGCGAATGTGAAAAATGTTCATATGTAGTAAAAACCTGAGAAACCCGTCCGTTTTCGTCATTTGTTATCGAATCGACTTAAAGCCTGATCGTCACATTGGCCGCTCTTCTCTCTGAAACGGTTGTACTTATCGTCTGCAAATCTATGTCACGTGCTGCGGTATGCGGAGACACTAAAAGCACCATAGTAGAACACAGATGAAGCTTCTAAGTTGATGTAATAGCCAGTAAGAAGTAGTACAATTCAAGTTTTAGGTATTGATTATTGACTTTTCACCCTTCTTTGGCGACTCGGACATGAGCTAGGAACTTAAGATTTTGCATGAAAGGAGGACTAGCAGCCGCGTTGCTCAGGAGAATGTGAAAAGTGTTCATATGTGGTAAGAACCTGAGAAATCCGTCCGTTCTCGTCATTTGTTATCGAATCGACTTAAAGCCAGATCGTCTCTTTGGCCGCTCTTCTGTCTGAAACGGTTACATTTATCGTCTGCAAAGCTATGTCGCGTGCTGCGGTATGCGGAGACAATAAAAGCACCATAGTAGAACACAGATGAAGCTTCTAAGTTGATGTAATAGCCAGTAAGAAGTAGTACACTTCAATTTTCAGGTATTGATTATTGACTTTTTACCCTTCTTTGGTGCCTTGGACAAAACCTAGGAACTTAAGATTTTGCATTAAAGGAGGACTAGCAGCCGCGTAGCACGGGCGAATGTGAAAAATGTTCATATGTAGTAAAAACCTGAGAAACCCGTCCGTTTTCGTCATTTGTTATCGAATCGACTTAAGCCCAGATCGTCACATTGGGCACACTTCTGTCTGAAACGGTTACATTTATCGTCTGCATAGCTATTTCGTGTGCTGCGGTATGCGGAGACACTAAAAGCACCATAGTAGAACACAGATGAAGCTTCTAAGTTGATGTAATAGCCAGTAAGAAGTAGTACACTTCAATTTTCAGGTATTGATTATTGACTTTTCACCCTTCTTTGGTGCCTTTGACATGAGCAAGGAACTTAAGATTTTGCATGATAGGTGGACTAGCAGCCGCGTTGCTCGGGAGAATGTGAAAAGTGTTCATGTGTGGTAAAAACTTGAGAAATCCGTCCGTTTTCGTCATTTGTTATCGAATCGACTTAATCCCAGATCGTCACATTGGGCACACTTCTGTCTGAAACAGTTACATTTATCGTCTGCATAGCTATTTCGTGTGCTGCGGTATGCGGAGACACTAAAAGCACCATATAGAACACAGATGAAGCTTCTAAGTTGATGTAATAGCCAGTAAGAAGTAGTACACTTCAATTTTCAGGTATTGATTATTGACTTTTTACCCTTTTTTGGTGCCTTGGACAAAACCTAGGAACTTAAGATTTTGCATTAAAGGAGGACTAGCAGCCGCGTAGCACGGGCGAATGTGAAAAATGTTCATATGTACTAAAAACCTGAGAAACCCGTCCGTTTTCGTCATTTGTTATCGAATCGACTTAAAGCCTGATCGTCACATTGGCCGCTCTTCTCTCTGAAACGGTTGTACTTATCGTCTGCAAATCTATGTCACGTGCTGCGGTATGCGGAGACACTAAAAGCACCATAGTAGAACACAGATGAAGCTTCTAAGTTGATGTAATAGCCAGTAAGAAGTAGTACTATTCAAGTTTTAGGTATCGTTTATTGACTTTACCCTTCTTTGGCGACTCGGACATGAGCTAGGAACTTAAGATTTTGCATGAAAGGAGGACTAGCAGCCGCGTTGCTCAGGAGAATGTGAAAAGTGTTCATATGTGGTAAGAACCTGAGAAATCCGTCCGTTCTCGTCATTTGTTATCGAATCGACTTAAAGCCAGATCGTCTCTTTGGCCGCTCTTCTGTCTGAAACGGTTACATTTATCGTCTGCAAAGCTATGTCGCGTGCTGCGGTATGCGGAGACACTAAAGGCACCATAGTAGAACACAGATGAAGCTTCTAAGTTGATGTAATAGGCAGTAAGATGTAGTACAATTCATGTTTTAGGTTTCGATTATTGACTTTTTACCCTTCTATGGTGCCTTGGACTTGAGCTAGGAACTTAAGATTTTGCATGAAAGGAGGATTAGCAGCCGATTTGCACGGGAGAATGTGAAAAGTGTTCATATCTAGTAAAAACCTGAGAAATCCGTAAGTTTTCTTCATTTGTTACCGAATCGACTTAAAAGCCAGATCGTCACATTGGCCGCACTTGTGTCTGAAACGGTTACATTTACCGTCTGCAAAGTTATGTCACGTGCTGTGGTATGCGGAGACACTAAAAGCACCATAGTAGAACACAGATGAAGCTTCTAAGTTGATGTAATAACCATTAAGAAGTAGTACAATTCAAGTTTTAGGTATTGATTATTGACTTTTCACCCTTCTTTGGTGCCTTTGACATGAGCAAGGAACTTAAGATTTTGCATGAAAGGTGGACTAGCAGCCGCGTTGCACGGGAGAATGTGAAAAGTGTTCATATGTGGTAAAAACTTGAGAAATCCGTCCGTTTTCGTCATTTGTTATCGAATCGACTTAATCCCAGATCGTCACATTGGGCACACTTCTGTCTGAAACGGTTACATTTATCGTCTGCATAGCTATTTCGTGTGCTGCGGTATGCGGAGACACTAAAAGCACCATAGTAGAACACAGATGAAGCTTCTAAGTTGATGTAATAGCCAGTAAGAAGTAGTACACTTCAATTTTCAGGTATTGATTATTGACTTTTTACCCTTCTTTGGTGCCTTGGACAAAACCTAGGAACTTAAGATTTTGCATTAAAGGAGGACTAGCAGCCGCGTAGCACGGGCGAATGTGAAAAATGTTCATATGTAGTAAAAACCTGAGAAACCCGTCCGTTTTCGTCATTTGTTATCGAATCGACTTAAAGCCTGATCGTCACATTGGCCGCTCTTCTCTCTGAAACGGTTGTACTTATCGTCTGCAAATCTATGTCACGTGCTGCGGTATGCGGAGACACTAAAAGCACCATAGTAGAACACAGATGAAGCTTCTAAGTTGATGTAATAGCCAGTAAGAAGTAGTACTATTCAAGTTTTAGGTATCGTTTATTGACTTTTTACCCTTCTTTGGCGACTCGGACATGAGCTAGGAACTTAAGATTTTGCATGAAAGGAGGACTAGCAGCCGCGTTGCTCAGGAGAATGTGAAAAGTGTTCATATGTGGTAAGAACCTGAGAAATCCGTCCGTTCTCGTCATTTGTTATCGAATCGACTTAAAGCCAGATCGTCTCTTTGGCCGCTCTTCTGTCTGAAACGGTTACATTTATCGTCTGCAAAGCTATGTCGCGTGCTGCGGTATGCGGAGACAATAAAAGCACCATAGTAGAACACAGATGAAGCTTCTTAGTTGATGTAATAGCCAGTAAGATGTAGTAAAATTCAAGTTTTAGGTATCGATTATTGACTTTTTACCCTTCTTTGTTGCCTTGGACATGAGCTATGAACTTAAGATTTTGCATGAAAGGAGGATTAGCACCCGAGTTGCACGGGAGAATGTGAAAAGTGTTCATATGTAGTAAAAACCTGAGAAATCCGTCCGTTTTCGTCATTTGTTATCGAATCGACTTAAAGCCAGATCGTCACATTAGCCGCACTTCTGTCTGAAACGGTTAAATTTATCGTCTGCAAAGCTATGTCGCGTGCTGCGGTATGCGGAGACACTAAAAGCACCATAGTAGAACACAGATGAAGCTTCTAAGTTGATGTAATAAGCAGTAAGATGTAGTACAATTCAAGTTGTAGGTATCGATTATTGACTTTTTACCCTTCTATGGTGCATTGGACTTGAGCTAGGAACTTAAGATTTTGCATGAAAGGAGGATTAGCAGCCGATTTGCACGGGAGAATGTGAAAAGTGTTCATATCTAGTAAAAACCTGAGAAATCCGTAAGTTTTCTTCATTTGTTACCGAATCGACTTAAAAGCCAGATCGACACATTGGCCGCACTTGTGTCTGAAACGGTTACATTTACCGTCTGAAAAGTTATGTCACGTGCTGCGGTATGCGGAGACACTAAAAGCACCATAGTAGAACACAGATGAAGCTTCTAAGTTGATGTAATAACCATTAAGAAGTAGTACAATTCAAGTTTTAGGTATTGATTATTGACTTTTCACCCTTCTTTGGTGCCTTTGACATGAGCAAGGAACTTAAGATTTTGCATGAAAGGTGGACTAGCAGCCGCGTTGCACGGGAGAATGTGAAAAGTGTTCATATGTGGTAAAAACTTGAGAAATCCGTCCGTTTTCGTCATTTGTTATCGAATCGACTTAATCCCAGATCGTCACATTGGGCACACTTCTGTCTGAAACGGTTACATTTATCGTCTGCATAGCTATTTCGTGTGCTGCGGTATGCGGAGACACTAAAAGCACCATAGTAGAACACAGATGAAGCTTCTAAGTTGGTGTAATAGCCAGTAAGAAGTAGTACACTTCAATTTTCAGGTATTGATTATTGACTTTTTACCCTTCTTTGGTGCCTTGGACAAAACCTAGGAACTTAAGATTTTGCATTAAAGGAGGACTAGCAGCCGCGTAGCACGGGCGAATGTGAAAAATGTTCATATGTAGTAAAAACCTGAGAAACCCGTCCGTTTTCGTCATTTGTTATCGAATCGACTTAAAGCCTGATCGTCACATTGGCCGCTCTTCTCTCTGAAACGGTTGTACTTATCGTCTGCAAAGCTATGTCACGTGCTGCGGTATGCGGAGACACTAAAAGCACCATAGTAGAACACAGATGAAGCTTCTAAGTTGATGTAATAGCCAGTAAGAAGTAGTACTATTCAAGTTTTAGGTATCGTTTATTGACTTTTTACCCTTCTTTGG
Source organism: Schistocerca gregaria (assembly GCF_023897955.1). Classification (NCBI taxonomy): domain Eukaryota; kingdom Metazoa; phylum Arthropoda; class Insecta; order Orthoptera; family Acrididae; genus Schistocerca; species Schistocerca gregaria. The sequence continues at coordinate 1,475,864 of NW_026061759.1, forward strand.
CGACTCGGACATGAGCTAGGAACTTAAGATTTTGCATGAAAGGAGGACTAGCAGCCGCGTTGCTCAGGAGAATGTGAAAAGTGTTCATATGTGGTAAGAACCTGAGAAATCCGTCCGTTCGCGTAATTTGTTATCTAATCGACTTAAAGCCAGATCGTCTCTTTGGCCGCTCTTCTGTCTGAAACGGTTACATTTATCGTTTGCAAAGCTATGTCGCGTGCTGCGGTATTAGGAGACAATAAAAGCACCATAGTAGAACACAGATGAAGCTTCTTAGTTGATGTAATAGCCCGTAAGATGTAGTAAAATTCAAGTTTTAGGTATCGATTATTGACTTTTTACCCTTCTTTGGTGCCTTGGACATGAGCTATGAACTTAAGATTTTGCATGAAAGGAGGATTAGCAGCCGAGTTGCACGGGAGAATGTGAAAAGTGTTCATATGTAGTAAAAACCTGAGAAATCCGTCCGTATTCGTCATTTGTTATCGAATCGACTTAAAGCCAGATCGTCACATTAGCCGCACTTCTGCCTGAAACGGTTAAATTTATCGTCTGCAAAGCTATGTCGCGTGCTGCGGTATGCGGAGACACTAAAAGCACCATAGTAGAACACAGATGAAGCCTCTAAGTTTATGTAATAGCCAGTAAGAAGTAGTACAATTCAAGTTTCAGGTATTGATTATTGACTTTTTACCCTTCTTTGGTGCCTTGGACATGAGCTAGGAACCTAATATTTTGCATGAAAGGTGGATTAGCAGCCGTGTAGCACGGGCGAATGTGAAAAGTGTTCATATGTAGTAAAAACCTGAGAAATCCGTCCGTTTTCGTCTTTTGTTATCGAATCGACTTAAAGCCAAATCGTCACATTGGCCGCTCTTCTGTCTGAAACGGTTACATTTATCGTCTGCAAAGCTATCTCACGTGCTGCGGTATGAGGAGACACTAAAAGCACCATAGTAGAACACAGATGAAGCTTCTAAGTTGATGTAATAACCAGTAAGAAGTACTACAATTCAAGTTTTAGGTATCGATTATTGACTTTTTACTCTTCTTTGGTGCCTTGGACATGAGCTAGGAACTTAAGATTTTGCATTAAAGGAGGACTAGCAGCCGCGTTGCACGGGAGAATGTGAAAAGTGTTCATATGTTTTAAAAAATTGACAAATCCGTCCGTTTTCGTCATTTCTTATCGAATCGACTTAAAGCCAGATCGTCACATCGGCCACACCTATGTCTGAAACGGGTACATTTATCGTCTGCAAAGCTATGTCGCGTGCTGCGGTATGCGGAAACACTAAAAGCACGATAGTAGAACACAGATGAAACTTCTAAGTTGATGTAATAGGCAGTAAGATGTAGTACAATTCAAGTTTTAGGTATCGATTATTGACTTTTTACCCTTCTATGGTGCCTTGGACTTGAGCTAGGAACTTAAGATTTTGCATGAAAGGTGGACTAGCAGCCGCGTTGCACGGGAGAATGTGAAAAGTGTTCATATGTGGTAAAAACTTGAGAAATCCGTCCGTTTTCGTCATTTGTTATGGAATCGACTTAAACCCAGATCGTCACATTGGGCACACTTCTGTCTGAAACGGTTATATTTATCGTCTGCAAAGATATGCCGCGTGCTGCGGTATGCGGAGACACTAAAGGCACCATAGTAGAACACAGATGAAGCTTCTAAGTTGATGTAATAGCCAGTAAGAAGTAGTAAACTTCAAGTTTTATTTATCGATTAATGACTGTTAACCTTCTTTGGTGCCTTGGACATGAGCTACGAACTTAAGATTTTGCATGAAATGAGGACTAGTAGCCCTGTTGCACGGGAGAATGTGAAAAGAGTTCATATGTAGGAAGAACCTTAGAAGTCCGTCCGTTTTCGTCATCTGTTATCAAATCGACTTAAAGCCAGATCGTCACATTGGCCGCTCTTCCTTCGAGAAACGGTTTCATTTATCGTGTGCAAAGCTATGTCGCGTGCTGTGATATGTGGAGACACTAAAAGCACCATAGTAGAACACAGATGAAGCTTCTAAGTTGATGATAGCCAGTAAGAAGTAGTACAATTCAAGTTTTAGGCATGGATTATTGACATTTAAGCTGGCTTTGGTGCCTTGGACATGAGCTAGGACCTTGAGATTCTGCATCAAAGGGGGACTAGCAGCCGCGTTGCATGGGAGATTGTGGAAAGTGTTCATATGTAGTAAAACCCTGAGAAATCCGTCCGTTTTCGTCATTTGTTATCGAATCGACTTAAAGACAGATCGTCACATTGGCCGCTCTTCACTCTGAAACTTGTGTACTTACCGTCTGCAAAGCTATGTCGCGTGCTGCGGTATGCGGAGACACTAAAAGCACCATAGTAGAACACAGATGAAGCTTCTAAGTTGATGTAATAGCCAGTAAGAAGTAGTACAATTCAAGTTTTATTTATCGATTATTGACTGTTTACCCTTCTTTGGTGACTTGGGCATGAGTTAGGAACTTAGGACTTTGCCTGAAATGAGGACTAGTAGCCCTGTTGCACGGGAGAATGAGAAAAGTGTCCATATGTAGTAAAAACCTGAGAAATCCGTCCGTTTCCGTCAATTGTTAACGAATCGACTTAAAGCCAGATCGTCACATTGGCCGCTCTTCCCTCTGAAACGGTTGTAATTATCGACTGCAAAGCTATGTCGCGTGCTGCGGTATGCGGAGTCAATGAAAGCACCATAGTAGAACACAGTTGAAGCTTCTAAGTAGATGTAATAGCCAGTAAGAAGTAGTACAATTCAGGTTTTGGGAATCGATTATTGACTTTTTATCCTTCTTTGGTGCCTTGGACATGAGCTAGGAACTTAAGATTTTGCATGAAAGGAGGACTAGCAACCGCGTTGCACGGGAGAATGTGGAAAGTGTTCATATGTAGTAAAACCCTGAGAAATACGTCCGTTTTCGACATTTGTTATCGAATCGACTTAAAGACAGATCGTCACATTGGCTGCTCTTCACTCTGAAACGGGTGTACTTATCGTCTGCAAAGCTATGTCGCGTGCTGCGGTATGCGGAGACACTAAAAGCACCATAGTAGAACACAGTAGAAACTTCTAAGTTGATGTAATAGCCAGTAAGAAGTAGTAAAATTCAAGTTTTAGTTATCGATTATTGACTTATTACCCTTCTTTGGTGGCTTTGACGTGAGCTAGGACCTTAAGATTCGACATGAGATGATGACTAGTAGCCGAGTTGCACGAGAGATCCTGAAAAGTGTTCATATGTGGTAAAAACCTCAGAAATCCGTCCATTTTCGTCATTTGTTATCAAATCGACTAAAAGCCAGATCGTCACAATGGCCGCTCTTCTCTCTGAAACGGTTACATTTATCGTGTGTCAACCTATGTCGCGTGCTGCGATATGCGGAGACTCTAAAAGCACCATAGTAGAACACAGTTGAAGCTTCTGAGTTGATGTAATAGACAGTAGAAGTAGTACAGTTCAAGTTTTAGGTATCGATAATTGAGTTTTTTTACTCTTCTTTGGTGCCTTGGACATGACCTAGGAACTTAAGGTTTTGCATGAAATGAGGACTAGTAGCCCTGTTGCACGTGAGAATTTGAAAAGTGTTCATATGTAGTAAAAACCTGTGAAATCTGTAACTTTTTTTCATTTGTTATCGAATCTACTTAAAGCCCGATCGTCACATTGGCCGCACTTCTGTCTGAAACAGTTACATTTATCGTCTGCAAAGCTATGTCGTGTGCTGCGGTATGCGGAGACACTAAATGCACAATAGTAGAACACAGATGAAGCTTCTAAGTTGATGTAATAGTCAGTAAGAAGTAGTGCAATTCAAGTTTTAGGCATGGATTATTGTCCTTTAAGCTGGCTTTGGTGCCTTGGACATGAGCTAGGAACTTAAGATTTTGCATGAAAGGAGGACTAGCAACCGCGTCGCTCGGGACAATTTGGAAAGTGTTCATATGTAGTAAAAAACTGAGACATCCGTCCGTTTTCGTCATTTGTTAACGAATCGACTTAAAGCCAGATCGTCACATTGGCCGCTCTTCACTCTGAAACGGGTGTACTTACCGTCTGCAAAGCTATGTCGCGTGCTGCGGTATGCGGAGACACTAAAAGCACCATAGTAGAACACAGATGAAGCTTCTAAGTTGATGTAATGGCCAGTAAGATGTTGTAAAATTCAAGTTTGAGGTACCGATTATTGACTTTTTACCCTTCTTTGGTGCCTTAGACATGAGCTAGGAACTAAAGATGTTGCATGAAAGGAGGACTAGCAGCCGCGTTGCAAGGGAGAATGTGGAAAGTGTTCATATGTAGTAAAACCCTGAGAAATCCGTCCGTTTTCGTCATTTGTTATCGAATCGACTTAACGCCAGATCGTCACATTGGCCGCTCTTCTCTCTGAAACGGTTGTACTTATCGTCTGCAAAGCTATGTCGCGTGCTGCGGTATGCGGAGACAATGAAAGCACCATAGTAGAACACAGTTGAAGCTTCTAAGTAGATGTAATAGCCAGTAAGAAGTAGTACAATTCAATTTTTAGGTATCGATTTTGACTTTTTTACCCTTCTTTTGTGCCTTGGACATGAGCTAGGAACTTACGATTTTGCATAAAAGGAAGACCAGCAGCCGCCTTGCACGGGAGAATGTGGAAAGTGTTCATATGTAGTAAAAACCTGAGATATCCGTCCGTTTTCGTCATTTGTTATCGAATCGACTTAAAGCAAGATCGTCACATTGGTCGCCTTTCTCTCTGAAACGGGTGTACTTATCGTCTACGAAGCCATGTCGTGTGCTGCGGAATACGGAGTCACTAAAAGCACCATAGTAGAACACAGATGAAGCTTCTAAGTTGATGTATTAGCCAGTATGAAGTAGTACAATTCAAGGTTTAGGTATCGATTATTGACTTTTTTACCCTTCTCTGTGGCTTGGACATGAGCTAGGACCTTAAGATTCGACATGAAAGGAGGACTAGCAGCCGAGTTGCACGGGAGAACGTGAAAAGTTCATATGTAGTAAAAACCTGAGAAATCCGTCCCCTTTGGTCATTTGTTATCGAATCGACTTAAAGCCAGATCGTCACATTGGCCGCTCTTCGCTCTGAAACGGTTGTAATTATCGACTGCAAAGCTATGTCGCGTGCTGCGGTATGCGGAGACACTAAAAGCTCCATAGTAGAACACAGATGAAGCTTCTAAGTTGATGAAATAGCCAGTAAGAAGTAGTACAATTCAAGTTTTAGGCATGGATTATTGACTTTTAAGCTGGCTTTGGTGCCTTGGACATGAGCTAGGACCTTGAAATTCTGCATCAAAGGAGGACTAGCAGCCGCGTTGCACGGGAGAATGTGGAAAGTGTTCATATGTAGTAAAACCCTGAGAAATCAGTCCGTTTTACACATTTGTTATCGAATCGACTTAAAGACAGATCGTCACATTGGCCGCTCTTCACTCTGAAACGGGTGTACTTATCGTCCGCAAAGCAATGTCGCGTGCTGCAATATGCGGAAACACTAAAAGCACTATAGTGGAACACAGTTGAAACTTCTAAGTTGATGTAATAGCCAGTAAGAAGTAGTAGAATTCAAGTTTTAGTTATCGATTATTGACATATTACCCTTCTTTGGTGGCTTGGACATGAACTAGGACCTTAAGATTCGACATGAGAGAGAGGTCTAGCAGCCGAGTTGCACGGGAGAACGTGAAAAGTGTTCATATGTAGTAAAAACCTGTGAAATCCGTCCCTTTTTTTCATTTGTTATCGAATCGACTTAAAGCCACATCCTCACATTGGCCGCTCTTCTCTCTGATACGGTTGTACTTATCGTCTGCAAAGCTATGTCGCGTGCTGCGGTATGCGGAGACACTAAAGGCACCATAGTAGAATACATATGGAGCTTCTAAGTTGATGTAATAGCCAGTAAGAAGCAGTACAATTCAAGTTTTATTTATCGATTATTGGCTGTTTACCCTTCTTTGGTGCCTTGGACATGAGCTAGGAACTTAAGATTTTGCATGAAATGAGGACTAGTAGCCCTGTTGCACGGGAGAATGTGAAACTTGTCCATATGTAGCAAAAACCTGAAAAGTCCGTCCGTTTTCGTCACTTGTTATCAAATCGACTTAAAGCCAGATCGTAACATTGGCAGCTCTTCCCTCTGAAACGGTAACATTTATCGCGTGCAAAGCTAAGTCGCGTGCTGTGATATGCGGAGACACTAAAAGCACCATAGTAGAACACAGATGAAGCTTCTAAGTTGATGTAATAGCCAGTAAGAAATAGTAAAAATCAAGTTTTAGGTATCGATTATTGACTTTTTACCCTTCTTTGGTGATTTGGACATGAGCTAGGAACTTAAGATTTTGCATGAAAGGAGGATTAGCAGCTGCGTTGCACGGGACAATGTGACAAGTGTTCATATGTACAAAAAACCTGAGAAATCCGTCCGTTTTCGTCATTTGCTATCGAATCGACTTAAAGCCAAATCGTCACATTGGCCGCTCTTCTCTCTACAACGGTTGTAATTATCGTCTGCAAAACTATGTCGCGTGCTGCGGTATGCGGAGACACTAAAAGCACCATAGTAGAACACGGATGAAGCTTCTAAGTTGATGTAATAGCCAGTAAGAAGTAGTACAATTCAAGTTTTATTTATCGATTATTGACTGTTTACCCTTCTTTGGTGCCTTGGACATGAACTAGGAAGTTAAGATTTTGCATGAAATGAGGACTAGCAGCCCTGTAGCACGGGAGAATGTGAAAAGTGTTCATATGTATTAAAAACCTGAGAAATCCGTCCGTTTTCGTCATTTGTTATCGAATCGACTTAAAACCAGATCGTCACATTGGCCGCTCTTCTCTCTGAAACGGTTGTACTTATCGTCTGCAAAGCTATGTCGCGTGCTGCGGTATGCGGAGACACTAAAAGCACAATAGTAGAACACAGATGAAGCTTCTAAGTTGATGTAATAGTGAGTATGAAGTAGTACAATTCAAGTTTTAGGTATGGATTATTGTCTTTTAAGCTGGCTTTCCCCCCATGAACCATGGACCTTGCCGTTGGTGGGGAGGCTTGCGTGCCTCAGCGATACAGATGGCCGTACCGTAGGTGCAACCACAACGGAGGGGTATCTGTTGAGAGGCCAGACAAACGTGTGGTTCCTGAAGAGGGGCAGCAGCCTTTTCAGTAGTTGCGGGGGCAACAGTCTGGATGATTGACTGATCTGGCCTTGCAACATTAACCAAAACGGCGTTGCTGTGCTGGTACTGCGAACGGCTGAAAGCAAGGGGAAACTACAGCCGTAATTTTTCCCGAGGACATGCAGCTTTACTGTATGATTAAATGATGATGGCATCCTCTTGGGTAAAATATTCCGGAGGTAAAATAGTCCCCCATTCGGATCTCCGGGCGGGGACTACTCAGGAGGATGTCGTTATCAGGAGAAGGAAAACTGGCGTTCTACGGATCGGAGCGTGGAATGTCAGATCCCTTAATCGGGCAGGTAGGTTAGAAAATTTAAAAATTGAAATGGATAGGTTAAAGTTAGATATAGTGGGAATTAGTGAAGTTCGGTGGCAGGAGGAACAAGACTTCTGGTCAGGTGATGACAGGGTTATAAACACAAAATCAAATAGGGGTAATGCAGGAGTAGGTTTAATAATGAATAGGAAAATAGGAATGCGGGTAAGCTACTACAAACAGCATAGTGAACGCATTATTGTGGCCAAGATAGATACGAAGCCCACACCTACTACAATAGTACAAGTTTATATGCCAACTAGCTCTGCAGATGACGAAGAAATTGAAGAAATGTACGATGAAATAAAAGAAATTATTCAGATAGTGAAGGGAGACGAAAATTTAATAGTAATGGGTGACTGGAATTCGAGTCTAGGAAAAGGGAGAGAAGGAAACATAGTAGGTGAATATGGATTGGGGCTAAGAAATGAAAGAGGAAGCCGCCTAGTAGAATTTTGTACAGAGCACAACTTAGTCATAGGTAACACTTGGTTTAAGAATCATGAAAGAAGGTTGTATACGTGGAAGAATCCTGGAGATACTAAAAGGTATCAGATAGATTATATAATGGTAAGACAGAGATTTAGGAACCAGGTTTTAAGTTGTAAGACATTTCCAGGGGCAGATGTGGACTCTGACCACAATCTATTGGTTATGACCTGTAGATTAAAACTGAAGAAACTGCAAAAATGTGGGAAATTAAGGAGATGGGACCTGGATAAACTGAAAGAACCAGAGGTTGTACAGAGTTTCAGGGAGAGCATTAGGGAACAATTGACAGGAATAGGGGAAAGAAATACAGTAGAAGAAGAATGGGTAGCTCTGAGGGATGAAGTAGTGAAGGCAGCAGAGGATAAAGTAGGTAAAAAGACGAGGGCTGCTAGAAATCCTTGGGTAACAGAAGAAATATTGAATTTAATTGATGAAAGGAGAAAATATAAAAATGCAGTAAATGAAGCAGGCAAAAAGGAATACAAACGTCTCAAAAATGAGATCGACAGGAAGTGCAAAATGGCTAAACAGGGATGGCTAGAGGACAAATGTAAGGATGTAGAAGCTTATCTCACTAGGGGTAAGATAGATACTGCCTACAGGAAAATTAAAGAGACCTTTGGAGAGAAGAGAACCACGTGTATGAATATCAAGAGCTCAGATGGCAACCTAGTTCTAAGCAAAGAAGGGAAGGCAGAAAGGTGGAAGGAGTATATAGAAGGTTTATACAAGGGTGATGTACTTGAGGACAATATTATGGAAATGGAAGAGGATGTAGATGAAGACGAAATGGGTGATACGATACTGCGTGAAGAGTTTGACAGAGCACTGAAAGACCTGAGTCGAAACAAGGCCCCCGGAGTAGACAACATTCCATTAGAACTACTGACGGCTTTGGGAGAGCCAGTCATGACTAAACTCTACCAGCTGGTGAGCAAGATGTATGAGACAGGCGAAATACCCTCAGACTTCAAGAAGAATATAATAATTCCAATCCCAAAGAAAGCAGGTGCTGACAGATGTGAAAATTACCGAACTATCAGTTTAATAAGTCACAGCTGCAAAATACTAACGCGAATTCTTTACAGACGAATGGAAAAACTGGTAGATGCGGACCTCGGGGAGGATCAGTTTGGATTCCGTCGAAATGTTGGAACACGTGAGGCAATACTGACCTTACGACTTATCTTAGAAGAAAGATTAAGAAAAGGCAAACCTACGTTTCTAGCATTTGTAGACTTAGAGAAAGCTTTTGACAATGTTGACTGGAATATTCTTTTTCAAATTCTAAAGGTGGCAGGTGTAAAATACAGGGAGCGAAAGGCTATTTACAATTTGTACAGAAACCAGATGGCAGTCATAAGAGTCGAGGGGCATGAAAGGGAAGCAGTGGTTGGGAAAGGAGTGAGACAGTGTTGTAGCATCTCCCCGATGTTATTCAATCTGTATATTGAGCAAGCAGTAAAGGAAACAAAAGAAAAATTTGGAGTAGGTATTAAAATTCATGGAGACGAAGTAAAAACTTTGAGGTTCGCCGATGACATTGTAATTCTGTCAGAGACGGCAAAGGACTTGGAAGAGCAGTTGAACGGAATTGACAGTGTCTTGAAAGGAGGATATAAGATGAACATCAACAAAAGCAAAACGAGGATAATGGAATGTAGTCCAATTAAATCGGGTGATGCTGAGGGAATTAGATTAGGAAATGAGACACTTAAAGTAGTAAAGGAGTTTTGCGATTTAGGAAGTAAAATAACTGATGATGGTCGAAGTAGAGAAGATATAAAATGTAGACTGGCAATGGCAAGGAAAGCGTTTCTGAAGAAGAGAAATTTGTTAACATCGAATATAGATTTAAGTGTCAGGAAGTCATTTTTGAAAATATTTGTTTGGAGTGTAGCCATGTATGGAAGTGAAACATGGACGATAACTAGTTTGGATAAGAAGAGAATAGAAGCTTTCGAAATGTGGTGCTACAGAAGAATACTGAAGATAAGGTGGATAGATCACGTAACTAATGAGGAGGTATTGAATAGGATTGGGGAGAAGAGAAGTTTGTGGCACAACTTGACTAGAAGAAGGGATCGGTTGGTAGGACGTTTTTAGGCATCAAGGGATCACAAATTTAGCAATGGAGGGCAGTGTGGAGGGTAAAAATCGTAGAGGGAGACCGAGAGATGAGTACACTAAGCAGATTCAGAAGGATGTAGGTTGCAGTAGGTACTGGGAGATGAAGAAGCTTGCACAGGATAGAGTAGCATGGAGAGCTGCATCAAACCAGTCGCAGGACTGAAGACCACAACAACAACAACAACAACAACAAGCTGGCTTTGGTGCCTTGGACATGAGCTAGGACCTTAAGATTCAGCATGAAAGGAAGACTAGCAGCCGAGCTGCACGGGAGAATGTGAAAAGTGTTCATATGTAGAAAAAACCTGAGAAATCCGTCCGTTTTCGTCATTTGTTATCGAATCTACTTAAAGCCAGATCGTCACATTGGCCGCACTTCCGTCTGAAACAGTTACATTTGTCGTCTGCAAAGCTATGTCGCGTGCTGCGGTATGCGGAAACACTAAAAGCACCATAGTAGAACACAGATGAAGCTTCTAAGTTGATGTAATAGCCAGTAAGAAGTAGTACAATTCAAGTTTTAGGCATGGATTATTGACCTTTAAGCTGGCTTTGGTGCCTTGGACATGAGCTAGGACCTTAACATTCTGCATGAAAAGAGGACTAGCAGCCGAGTTGCACGGGAGAACGTGAAAAGTGTTCATATGTAGTAAAAACCTGAGAAATGCGTCCCTTTTTGTCATTCGTTATCGAATCGACTTAAAGTCAGAACGTCACATTGGCCGCTCTTCTCTCTGAAACGGTTGTACTTATCGTCTGCAAAGCTATGTCGCGTGCTGCGGTATGCGGAGACACTAAATGCACAATAGTAGAACACAGATGAAGCTTCTAAGTTGATGTAATAGTAGGTAAGAAGTAGTGCAATTCAAGTTTTAGGCATGGATTATTGTCCTTTAAGCTGGCTTTGGTGCCTTGGACATGAGCTAGGAACTTAAGATTTTGCATGAAAGGAGGACTAGCAACCGCGTCGCGTGCAGCGGTGTGCGGAGACACTAAAGGCACCATAGTAGAATACAGATGAAGCTTCTAAGTTGATGTAATAGCCAGTAAGAAGTAGTACAATTCAAGTTTTATTTATCGATTATTGACTGTTTACCCTTCTTCGGTGATTTGGACATGAGCTAGGAAATTAAGATTTAGCATTTATGGAGGACTAGCAGCCGCGTTGCACGGGAGAATGTGGAAAGTGTTCATATGTAGTAAAAACCTGAGAAATCCGTCCGTTTTCGTCAATTGTTATCTAATCGACTTAAAGCCAGATCGTCACACTGGCCGCTCTTCTCTCTGAAAAGGTTGTACTTATCGTCTGCAAAGCTATGTCGCGTGCTGCGGTATGCGGAGACACTAAAAGCACAATAGTAGAACACAGATGAAGCTTCTAAGTTGATGTAATAGTGAGTATGAAGTAGTACAATTCAAGTTTTAGGTATGGATTATTGTCTTTTAAGCTGGCTTTCCCCCCATGAACCATGGACCTTGCCGTTGGTGGGGAGGCTTGCGTGCCTCAGCGATACAGATGGCCGTACCGTAGGTGCAACCACAACGGAGGGGTATCTGTTGAGAGGCCAGACAAACGTGTGGTTCCTGAAGAGGGGCAGCAGCCTTTTCAGTAGTTGCGGGGGCAACAGTCTGGATGATTGACTGATCTGGCCTTGCAACATTAACCAAAACGGCGTTGCTGTGCTGGTACTGCGAACGGCTGAAAGCAAGGGGAAACTACAGCCGTAATTTTTCCCGAGGACATGCAGCTTTACTGTATGATTAAATGATGATGGCATCCTCTTGGGTAAAATATTCCGGAGGTAAAATAGTCCCCCATTCGGATCTCCGGGCGGGGACTACTCAGGAGGATGTCGTTATCAGGAGAAGGAAAACTGGCGTTCTACGGATCGGAGCGTGGAATGTCAGATCCCTTAATCGGGCAGGTAGGTTAGAAAATTTAAAAATTGAAATGGATAGGTTAAAGTTAGATATAGTGGGAATTAGTGAAGTTCGGTGGCAGGAGGAACAAGACTTCTGGTCAGGTGATGACAGGGTTATAAACACAAAATCAAATAGGGGTAATGCAGGAGTAGGTTTAATAATGAATAGGAAAATAGGAATGCGGGTAAGCTACTACAAACAGCATAGTGAACGCATTATTGTGGCCAAGATAGATACGAAGCCCACACCTACTACAATAGTACAAGTTTATATGCCAACTAGCTCTGCAGATGACGAAGAAATTGAAGAAATGTACGATGAAATAAAAGAAATTATTCAGATAGTGAAGGGAGACGAAAATTTAATAGTAATGGGTGACTGGAATTCGAGTCTAGGAAAAGGGAGAGAAGGAAACATAGTAGGTGAATATGGATTGGGGCTAAGAAATGAAAGAGGAAGCCGCCTAGTAGAATTTTGTACAGAGCACAACTTAGTCATAGGTAACACTTGGTTTAAGAATCATGAAAGAAGGTTGTATACGTGGAAGAATCCTGGAGATACTAAAAGGTATCAGATAGATTATATAATGGTAAGACAGAGATTTAGGAACCAGGTTTTAAGTTGTAAGACATTTCCAGGGGCAGATGTGGACTCTGACCACAATCTATTGGTTATGACCTGTAGATTAAAACTGAAGAAACTGCAAAAATGTGGGAAATTAAGGAGATGGGACCTGGATAAACTGAAAGAACCAGAGGTTGTACAGAGTTTCAGGGAGAGCATTAGGGAACAATTGACAGGAATAGGGGAAAGAAATACAGTAGAAGAAGAATGGGTAGCTCTGAGGGATGAAGTAGTGAAGGCAGCAGAGGATAAAGTAGGTAAAAAGACGAGGGCTGCTAGAAATCCTTGGGTAACAGAAGAAATATTGAATTTAATTGATGAAAGGAGAAAATATAAAAATGCAGTAAATGAAGCAGGCAAAAAGGAATACAAACGTCTCAAAAATGAGATCGACAGGAAGTGCAAAATGGCTAAACAGGGATGGCTAGAGGACAAATGTAAGGATGTAGAAGCTTATCTCACTAGGGGTAAGATAGATACTGCCTACAGGAAAATTAAAGAGACCTTTGGAGAGAAGAGAACCACGTGTATGAATATCAAGAGCTCAGATGGCAACCTAGTTCTAAGCAAAGAAGGGAAGGCAGAAAGGTGGAAGGAGTATATAGAAGGTTTATACAAGGGTGATGTACTTGAGGACAATATTATGGAAATGGAAGAGGATGTAGATGAAGACGAAATGGGTGATACGATACTGCGTGAAGAGTTTGACAGAGCACTGAAAGACCTGAGTCGAAACAAGGCCCCCGGAGTAGACAACATTCCATTAGAACTACTGACGGCTTTGGGAGAGCCAGTCATGACTAAACTCTACCAGCTGGTGAGCAAGATGTATGAGACAGGCGAAATACCCTCAGACTTCAAGAAGAATATAATAATTCCAATCCCAAAGAAAGCAGGTGCTGACAGATGTGAAAATTACCGAACTATCAGTTTAATAAGTCACAGCTGCAAAATACTAACGCGAATTCTTTACAGACGAATGGAAAAACTGGTAGATGCGGACCTCGGGGAGGATCAGTTTGGATTCCGTCGAAATGTTGGAACACGTGAGGCAATACTGACCTTACGACTTATCTTAGAAGAAAGATTAAGAAAAGGCAAACCTACGTTTCTAGCATTTGTAGACTTAGAGAAAGCTTTTGACAATGTTGACTGGAATATTCTTTTTCAAATTCTAAAGGTGGCAGGTGTAAAATACAGGGAGCGAAAGGCTATTTACAATTTGTACAGAAACCAGATGGCAGTCATAAGAGTCGAGGGGCATGAAAGGGAAGCAGTGGTTGGGAAAGGAGTGAGACAGTGTTGTAGCATCTCCCCGATGTTATTCAATCTGTATATTGAGCAAGCAGTAAAGGAAACAAAAGAAAAATTTGGAGTAGGTATTAAAATTCATGGAGACGAAGTAAAAACTTTGAGGTTCGCCGATGACATTGTAATTCTGTCAGAGACGGCAAAGGACTTGGAAGAGCAGTTGAACGGAATTGACAGTGTCTTGAAAGGAGGATATAAGATGAACATCAACAAAAGCAAAACGAGGATAATGGAATGTAGTCCAATTAAATCGGGTGATGCTGAGGGAATTAGATTAGGAAATGAGACACTTAAAGTAGTAAAGGAGTTTTGCGATTTAGGAAGTAAAATAACTGATGATGGTCGAAGTAGAGAAGATATAAAATGTAGACTGGCAATGGCAAGGAAAGCGTTTCTGAAGAAGAGAAATTTGTTAACATCGAATATAGATTTAAGTGTCAGGAAGTCATTTTTGAAAATATTTGTTTGGAGTGTAGCCATGTATGGAAGTGAAACATGGACGATAACTAGTTTGGATAAGAAGAGAATAGAAGCTTTCGAAATGTGGTGCTACAGAAGAATACTGAAGATAAGGTGGATAGATCACGTAACTAATGAGGAGGTATTGAATAGGATTGGGGAGAAGAGAAGTTTGTGGCACAACTTGACTAGAAGAAGGGATCGGTTGGTAGGACGTTTTTAGGCATCAAGGGATCACAAATTTAGCAATGGAGGGCAGTGTGGAGGGTAAAAATCGTAGAGGGAGACCGAGAGATGAGTACACTAAGCAGATTCAGAAGGATGTAGGTTGCAGTAGGTACTGGGAGATGAAGAAGCTTGCACAGGATAGAGTAGCATGGAGAGCTGCATCAAACCAGTCGCAGGACTGAAGACCACAACAACAACAACAACAACAACAAGCTGGCTTTGGTGCCTTGGACATGAGCTAGGACCTTAAGATTCAGCATGAAAGGAAGACTAGCAGCCGAGCTGCACGGGAGAATGTGAAAAGTGTTCATATGTAGAAAAAACCTGAGAAATCCGTCCGTTTTCGTCATTTGTTATCGAATCTACTTAAAGCCAGATCGTCACATTGGCCGCACTTCCGTCTGAAACAGTTACATTTGTCGTCTGCAAAGCTATGTCGCGTGCTGCGGTATGCGGAAACACTAAAAGCACCATAGTAGAACACAGATGAAGCTTCTAAGTTGATGTAATAGCCAGTAAGAAGTAGTACAATTCAAGTTTTAGGCATGGATTATTGACCTTTAAGCTGGCTTTGGTGCCTTGGACATGAGCTAGGACCTTAACATTCTGCATGAAAAGAGGACTAGCAGCCGAGTTGCACGGGAGAACGTGAAAAGTGTTCATATGTAGTAAAAACCTGAGAAATGCGTCCCTTTTTGTCATTCGTTATCGAATCGACTTAAAGTCAGAACGTCACATTGGCCGCTCTTCTCTCTGAAACGGTTGTACTTATCGTCTGCAAAGCTATGTCGCGTGCTGCGGTATGCGGAGACACTAAATGCACAATAGTAGAACACAGATGAAGCTTCTAAGTTGATGTAATAGTAGGTAAGAAGTAGTGCAATTCAAGTTTTAGGCATGGATTATTGTCCTTTAAGCTGGCTTTGGTGCCTTGGACATGAGCTAGGAACTTAAGATTTTGCATGAAAGGAGGACTAGCAACCGCGTCGCGTGCAGCGGTGTGCGGAGACACTAAAGGCACCATAGTAGAATACAGATGAAGCTTCTAAGTTGATGTAATAGCCAGTAAGAAGTAGTACAATTCAAGTTTTATTTATCGATTATTGACTGTTTACCCTTCTTCGGTGATTTGGACATGAGCTAGGAAATTAAGATTTAGCATTTATGGAGGACTAGCAGCCGCGTTGCACGGGAGAATGTGGAAAGTGTTCATATGTAGTAAAAACCTGAGAAATCCGTCCGTTTTCGTCAATTGTTATCTAATCGACTTAAAGCCAGATCGTCACACTGGCCGCTCTTCTCTCTGAAAAGGTTGTACTCATCGTCTGCAAAGCTATGTCGCGTGCTGCGGTATGCAGAGACAATGAAAGCACCATAGTAGAACACAGTTGAAGCTTCTAAGTAGATGTAATAGCCAGTAAGAAGTAGTACAATTCAATTTTTAGGTATCGATTTTGACTTTTTTACCCTTCTTTTGTGCCTTGGACATGAGCTAGGAACTTACGATTTTGCATAAAAGGAAGACCAGCAGCCGCCTTGCACGGGAGAATGTGGAAAGTGTTCATATGTAGTAAAAACCTGAGATATCCGTACGTTTTCGTCATTTGTTATCGAATCGACTTAAAGCAAGATCGTCACATTGGTCGCCTTTCTCTCTGAAACGGGTGTACTTATCGTCTGCAAAGCCATGTCGTGTGCTGCGGTATACGGAGACACTAAAAGCACCATAGTAGAACACAGATGAAGCTTCTAAGTTGATGTATTAGCCAGTAAGAAGTAGTACAATTCAAGGTTTAGGTATCGATTATTGACTTTTTTACCCTTCTCTGTGGCTTGGACATGAGCTAGGACCTTAAGATTCGACATGAAAGGAGGACTAGCAGCCGAGTTGCACGGGAGAACGTGAAAAGTTCATATGTAGTAAAAACCTGAGAAATCCGTCCCCTTTGGTCATTTGTTATCGAATCGACTTAAAGCCAGATCGTCACATTGGCCGCTCTTCTCTCTGAAACGGTTGTAATTATCGACTGCAAAGCTATGTCGCGTGCTGCGGTATGCGGAGACACTAAAAGCTCCATAGTAGAACACAGATGAAGCTTCTAAGTTGATGCAATGGCCAGTCAGAAGTTGTAAAATTCAAGTTTTAGGTATCGATTATTGACTTTTTACCCTTCTTTGGTGCCTTAGACATGAGCTAGGAACTAAAGATGTTGCATGAAAGGAGGACTAGCAGCCGCGTTGCAAGGGAGAATGTGGAAAGTGTTCATATGTAGTAAAACCCTGAGAAATCCGTCCGTTTTCATCATTTGTTATCGAATCGACTTAACGCCAGATCGTCACATTGGCCGCTCTTCTCTCTGAAACGGTTGTACTTATCGTCCGCAAAGCAATGTCGCGTGCTGCAATATGCGGAAACACTAAAAGCACTATAGTAGAACACAGTTGAAACTTCTAAGTTGATGTAATAGCCAGTAAGAAGTAGTACAATTCAAGTTTTAGTTATCGATTATTGACTTATTACCCTTCTTTGGTGGCTTGGACATGAGCTAGGACCTTAAGATTCGACATGAGAGAGAGGTCTAGCAGCCGAGTTGCACGGGAGAACGTGAAAAGTGTTCATATGTAGTAAAAACCTGTGAAATCCGTCCCTTTTTTTCATTTGTTACCGAAACGACTTAAAGCCACATCCTCACATTGGCCGCTCTTCTCTCTGATACGGTTGTACTTATCGTCTGCAAAGCTATGTCGCGTGCTGCGGTATGCGGAGACACTAAAGGCACCATAGTAGAATACATATGGAGCTTCTAAGTTGATGTAATAGCCAGTAAGAAGCAGTACAATTCAAGTTTTATTTATCGATTATTGGCTGTTTACCCTTCTTTGGTGCCTTGGACATGAGCTAGGAACTTAAGATTTTGCATGAAATGAGGACTAGTAGCCCTGTTGCACGGGAGAATGTGAAACTTGTCCATATGTAGCAAAAACCTGAAATGTCCGTCCGTTTTCGTCACTTGTTATCAAATCGACTTAAAGCCAGATCGTAACATTGGCAGCTCTTCCCTCTGAAACGGTAATATTTATCGCGTGCAAAGCTAAGTCGCGTGCTGTGATATGCGGAGACACTAAAAGCACCATAGTAGAACACAGATGAAGCTTCTAAGTTGATGTAATAGCCAGTAAGAAATAGTAAAAATCAAGTTTTAGGTATCGATTATTGACTTTTTACCCTTCTTTGGTGATTTGGACATGAGCTAGGAACTTAAGATTTTGCATGAAAGGAGGATTAGCAGCTGCGTTGCACGGGACAATGTGACAAGTGTCATATGTACAAAAAACCTGAGAAATCCGTCCGTTTTCGTCATTTGCTATCGAATCGACTTAAAGCCAAATCGTCACATTGGCCGCTCTTCTCTCTACAACGGTTGTAATTATCGTCTGCAAAACTATGTCGCGTGCTGCGGTATGCGGAGACACTAAAAGCACCATAGTAGAACACGGATGAAGCTTCTAAGTTGATGTAATAGCCAGTAAGAAGTAGTACAATTCAAGTTTTATTTATCGATTATTGACTGTTTACCCTTCTTTGGTGCCTTGGACATGAACTAGGAAGTTAAGATTTTGCATGAAATGAGGACTAGCAGCCCTGTAGCACGGGAGAATGTGAAAAGTGTTCATATGTATTAAAAACCTGAGAAATCCGTCCGTTTTCGTCATTTGTTATCGAATCGACTTAAAACCAGATCGTCACATTGGCCGCTCTTCTCTCTGAAACGGTTGTACTTATCGTCTGCAAAGCTATGTCGCGTGCTGCGGTATGCGGAGACACTAAAAGCACAATAGTAGAACACAGATGAAGCTTCTAAGTTGATGTAATAGTGAGTATGAAGTAGTACAATTCAAGTTTTAGGTATGGATTATTGTCTTTTAAGCTGGCTTTCCCCCCATGAACCATGGACCTTGCCGTTGGTGGGGAGGCTTGCGTGCCTCAGCGATACAGATGGCCGTACCGTAGGTGCAACCACAACGGAGGGGTATCTGTTGAGAGGCCAGACAAACGTGTGGTTCCTGAAGAGGGGCAGCAGCCTTTTCAGTAGTTGCGGGGGCAACAGTCTGGATGATTGACTGATCTGGCCTTGCAACATTAACCAAAACGGCGTTGCTGTGCTGGTACTGCGAACGGCTGAAAGCAAGGGGAAACTACAGCCGTAATTTTTCCCGAGGACATGCAGCTTTACTGTATGATTAAATGATGATGGCATCCTCTTGGGTAAAATATTCCGGAGGTAAAATAGTCCCCCATTCGGATCTCCGGGCGGGGACTACTCAGGAGGATGTCGTTATCAGGAGAAGGAAAACTGGCGTTCTACGGATCGGAGCGTGGAATGTCAGATCCCTTAATCGGGCAGGTAGGTTAGAAAATTTAAAAATTGAAATGGATAGGTTAAAGTTAGATATAGTGGGAATTAGTGAAGTTCGGTGGCAGGAGGAACAAGACTTCTGGTCAGGTGATGACAGGGTTATAAACACAAAATCAAATAGGGGTAATGCAGGAGTAGGTTTAATAATGAATAGGAAAATAGGAATGCGGGTAAGCTACTACAAACAGCATAGTGAACGCATTATTGTGGCCAAGATAGATACGAAGCCCACACCTACTACAATAGTACAAGTTTATATGCCAACTAGCTCTGCAGATGACGAAGAAATTGAAGAAATGTACGATGAAATAAAAGAAATTATTCAGATAGTGAAGGGAGACGAAAATTTAATAGTAATGGGTGACTGGAATTCGAGTCTAGGAAAAGGGAGAGAAGGAAACATAGTAGGTGAATATGGATTGGGGCTAAGAAATGAAAGAGGAAGCCGCCTAGTAGAATTTTGTACAGAGCACAACTTAGTCATAGGTAACACTTGGTTTAAGAATCATGAAAGAAGGTTGTATACGTGGAAGAATCCTGGAGATACTAAAAGGTATCAGATAGATTATATAATGGTAAGACAGAGATTTAGGAACCAGGTTTTAAGTTGTAAGACATTTCCAGGGGCAGATGTGGACTCTGACCACAATCTATTGGTTATGACCTGTAGATTAAAACTGAAGAAACTGCAAAAATGTGGGAAATTAAGGAGATGGGACCTGGATAAACTGAAAGAACCAGAGGTTGTACAGAGTTTCAGGGAGAGCATTAGGGAACAATTGACAGGAATAGGGGAAAGAAATACAGTAGAAGAAGAATGGGTAGCTCTGAGGGATGAAGTAGTGAAGGCAGCAGAGGATAAAGTAGGTAAAAAGACGAGGGCTGCTAGAAATCCTTGGGTAACAGAAGAAATATTGAATTTAATTGATGAAAGGAGAAAATATAAAAATGCAGTAAATGAAGCAGGCAAAAAGGAATACAAACGTCTCAAAAATGAGATCGACAGGAAGTGCAAAATGGCTAAACAGGGATGGCTAGAGGACAAATGTAAGGATGTAGAAGCTTATCTCACTAGGGGTAAGATAGATACTGCCTACAGGAAAATTAAAGAGACCTTTGGAGAGAAGAGAACCACGTGTATGAATATCAAGAGCTCAGATGGCAACCTAGTTCTAAGCAAAGAAGGGAAGGCAGAAAGGTGGAAGGAGTATATAGAAGGTTTATACAAGGGTGATGTACTTGAGGACAATATTATGGAAATGGAAGAGGATGTAGATGAAGACGAAATGGGTGATACGATACTGCGTGAAGAGTTTGACAGAGCACTGAAAGACCTGAGTCGAAACAAGGCCCCCGGAGTAGACAACATTCCATTAGAACTACTGACGGCTTTGGGAGAGCCAGTCATGACTAAACTCTACCAGCTGGTGAGCAAGATGTATGAGACAGGCGAAATACCCTCAGACTTCAAGAAGAATATAATAATTCCAATCCCAAAGAAAGCAGGTGCTGACAGATGTGAAAATTACCGAACTATCAGTTTAATAAGTCACAGCTGCAAAATACTAACGCGAATTCTTTACAGACGAATGGAAAAACTGGTAGATGCGGACCTCGGGGAGGATCAGTTTGGATTCCGTCGAAATGTTGGAACACGTGAGGCAATACTGACCTTACGACTTATCTTAGAAGAAAGATTAAGAAAAGGCAAACCTACGTTTCTAGCATTTGTAGACTTAGAGAAAGCTTTTGACAATGTTGACTGGAATATTCTTTTTCAAATTCTAAAGGTGGCAGGTGTAAAATACAGGGAGCGAAAGGCTATTTACAATTTGTACAGAAACCAGATGGCAGTCATAAGAGTCGAGGGGCATGAAAGGGAAGCAGTGGTTGGGAAAGGAGTGAGACAGTGTTGTAGCATCTCCCCGATGTTATTCAATCTGTATATTGAGCAAGCAGTAAAGGAAACAAAAGAAAAATTTGGAGTAGGTATTAAAATTCATGGAGACGAAGTAAAAACTTTGAGGTTCGCCGATGACATTGTAATTCTGTCAGAGACGGCAAAGGACTTGGAAGAGCAGTTGAACGGAATTGACAGTGTCTTGAAAGGAGGATATAAGATGAACATCAACAAAAGCAAAACGAGGATAATGGAATGTAGTCCAATTAAATCGGGTGATGCTGAGGGAATTAGATTAGGAAATGAGACACTTAAAGTAGTAAAGGAGTTTTGCGATTTAGGAAGTAAAATAACTGATGATGGTCGAAGTAGAGAAGATATAAAATGTAGACTGGCAATGGCAAGGAAAGCGTTTCTGAAGAAGAGAAATTTGTTAACATCGAATATAGATTTAAGTGTCAGGAAGTCATTTTTGAAAATATTTGTTTGGAGTGTAGCCATGTATGGAAGTGAAACATGGACGATAACTAGTTTGGATAAGAAGAGAATAGAAGCTTTCGAAATGTGGTGCTACAGAAGAATACTGAAGATAAGGTGGATAGATCACGTAACTAATGAGGAGGTATTGAATAGGATTGGGGAGAAGAGAAGTTTGTGGCACAACTTGACTAGAAGAAGGGATCGGTTGGTAGGACGTTTTTAGGCATCAAGGGATCACAAATTTAGCAATGGAGGGCAGTGTGGAGGGTAAAAATCGTAGAGGGAGACCGAGAGATGAGTACACTAAGCAGATTCAGAAGGATGTAGGTTGCAGTAGGTACTGGGAGATGAAGAAGCTTGCACAGGATAGAGTAGCATGGAGAGCTGCATCAAACCAGTCGCAGGACTGAAGACCACAACAACAACAACAACAACAACAAGCTGGCTTTGGTGCCTTGGACATGAGCTAGGACCTTAAGATTCAGCATGAAAGGAAGACTAGCAGCCGAGCTGCACGGGAGAATGTGAAAAGTGTTCATATGTAGAAAAAACCTGAGAAATCCGTCCGTTTTCGTCATTTGTTATCGAATCTACTTAAAGCCAGATCGTCACATTGGCCGCACTTCCGTCTGAAACAGTTACATTTGTCGTCTGCAAAGCTATGTCGCGTGCTGCGGTATGCGGAAACACTAAAAGCACCATAGTAGAACACAGATGAAGCTTCTAAGTTGATGTAATAGCCAGTAAGAAGTAGTACAATTCAAGTTTTAGGCATGGATTATTGACCTTTAAGCTGGCTTTGGTGCCTTGGACATGAGCTAGGACCTTAACATTCTGCATGAAAAGAGGACTAGCAGCCGAGTTGCACGGGAGAACGTGAAAAGTGTTCATATGTAGTAAAAACCTGAGAAATGCGTCCCTTTTTGTCATTCGTTATCGAATCGACTTAAAGTCAGAACGTCACATTGGCCGCTCTTCTCTCTGAAACGGTTGTACTTATCGTCTGCAAAGCTATGTCGCGTGCTGCGGTATGCGGAGACACTAAATGCACAATAGTAGAACACAGATGAAGCTTCTAAGTTGATGTAATAGTAGGTAAGAAGTAGTGCAATTCAAGTTTTAGGCATGGATTATTGTCCTTTAAGCTGGCTTTGGTGCCTTGGACATGAGCTAGGAACTTAAGATTTTGCATGAAAGGAGGACTAGCAACCGCGTCGCGTGCAGCGGTGTGCGGAGACACTAAAGGCACCATAGTAGAATACAGATGAAGCTTCTAAGTTGATGTAATAGCCAGTAAGAAGTAGTACAATTCAAGTTTTATTTATCGATTATTGACTGTTTACCCTTCTTCGGTGATTTGGACATGAGCTAGGAAATTAAGATTTAGCATTTATGGAGGACTAGCAGCCGCGTTGCACGGGAGAATGTGGAAAGTGTTCATATGTAGTAAAAACCTGAGAAATCCGTCCGTTTTCGTCAATTGTTATCTAATCGACTTAAAGCCAGATCGTCACACTGGCCGCTCTTCTCTCTGAAAAGGTTGTACTCATCGTCTGCAAAGCTATGTCGCGTGCTGCGGTATGCAGAGACAATGAAAGCACCATAGTAGAACACAGTTGAAGCTTCTAAGTAGATGTAATAGCCAGTAAGAAGTAGTACAATTCAATTTTTAGGTATCGATTTTGACTTTTTTACCCTTCTTTTGTGCCTTGGACATGAGCTAGGAACTTACGATTTTGCATAAAAGGAAGACCAGCAGCCGCCTTGCACGGGAGAATGTGGAAAGTGTTCATATGTAGTAAAAACCTGAGATATCCGTACGTTTTCGTCATTTGTTATCGAATCGACTTAAAGCAAGATCGTCACATTGGTCGCCTTTCTCTCTGAAACGGGTGTACTTATCGTCTGCAAAGCCATGTCGTGTGCTGCGGTATACGGAGACACTAAAAGCACCATAGTAGAACACAGATGAAGCTTCTAAGTTGATGTATTAGCCAGTAAGAAGTAGTACAATTCAAGGTTTAGGTATCGATTATTGACTTTTTTACCCTTCTCTGTGGCTTGGACATGAGCTAGGACCTTAAGATTCGACATGAAAGGAGGACTAGCAGCCGAGTTGCACGGGAGAACGTGAAAAGTTCATATGTAGTAAAAACCTGAGAAATCCGTCCCCTTTGGTCATTTGTTATCGAATCGACTTAAAGCCAGATCGTCACATTGGCCGCTCTTCTCTCTGAAACGGTTGTAATTATCGACTGCAAAGCTATGTCGCGTGCTGCGGTATGCGGAGACACTAAAAGCTCCATAGTAGAACACAGATGAAGCTTCTAAGTTGATGCAATGGCCAGTCAGAAGTTGTAAAATTCAAGTTTTAGGTATCGATTATTGACTTTTTACCCTTCTTTGGTGCCTTAGACATGAGCTAGGAACTAAAGATGTTGCATGAAAGGAGGACTAGCAGCCGCGTTGCAAGGGAGAATGTGGAAAGTGTTCATATGTAGTAAAACCCTGAGAAATCCGTCCGTTTTCATCATTTGTTATCGAATCGACTTAACGCCAGATCGTCACATTGGCCGCTCTTCTCTCTGAAACGGTTGTACTTATCGTCCGCAAAGCAATGTCGCGTGCTGCAATATGCGGAAACACTAAAAGCACTATAGTAGAACACAGTTGAAACTTCTAAGTTGATGTAATAGCCAGTAAGAAGTAGTACAATTCAAGTTTTAGTTATCGATTATTGACTTATTACCCTTCTTTGGTGGCTTGGACATGCGCTAGGACCTTAAGATTCGACATGAGAGAGAGGTCTAGCAGCCGAGTTGCACGGGAGAACGTGAAAAGTGTTCATATGTAGTAAAAACCTGTGAAATCCGTCCCTTTTTTTCATTTGTTACCGAAACGACTTAAAGCCACATCCTCACATTGGCCGCTCTTCTCTCTGATACGGTTGTACTTATCGTCTGCAAAGCTATGTCGCGTGCTGCGGTATGCGGAGACACTAAAGGCACCATAGTAGAATACATATGGAGCTTCTAAGTTGATGTAATAGCCAGTAAGAAGCAGTACAATTCAAGTTTTATTTATCGATTATTGGCTGTTTACCCTTCTTTGGTGCCTTGGACATGAGCTAGGAACTTAAGATTTTGCATGAAATGAGGACTAGTAGCCCTGTTGCACGGGAGAATGTGAAACTTGTCCATATGTAGCAAAAACCTGAAAAGTCCGTCCGTTTTCGTCACTTGTTATCAAATCGACTTAAAGCCAGATCGTAACATTGGCAGCTCTTCCCTCTGAAACGGTAATATTTATCGCGTGCAAAGCTAAGTCGCGTGCTGTGATATGCGGAGACACTAAAAGCACCATAGTAGAACACAGATGAAGCTTCTAAGTTGATGTAATAGCCAGTAAGAAATAGTAAAAATCAAGTTTTAGGTATCGATTATTGACTTTTTACCCTTCTTTGGTGATTTGGACATGAGCTAGGAACTTAAGATTTTGCATGAAAGGAGGATTAGCAGCTGCGTTGCACGGGACAATGTGACAAGTGTTCATATGTACAAAAAACCTGAGAAATCCGTCCGTTTTCGTCATTTGCTATCGAATCGACTTAAAGCCAAATCGTCACATTGGCCGCTCTTCTCTCTACAACGGTTGTAATTATCGTCTGCAAAACTATGTCGCGTGCTGCGGTATGCGGAGACACTAAAAGCACCATAGTAGAACACGGATGAAGCTTCTAAGTTGATGTAATAGCCAGTAAGAAGTAGTACAATTCAAGTTTTATTTATCGATTATTGACTGTTTACCCTTCTTTGGTGCCTTGGACATGAACTAGGAAGTTAAGATTTTGCATGAAATGAGGACTAGCAGCCCTGTAGCACGGGAGAATGTGAAAAGTGTTCATATGTATTAAAAACCTGAGAAATCCGTCCGTTTTCGTCATTTGTTATCGAATCGACTTAAAACCAGATCGTCACATTGGCCGCTCTTCTCTCTGAAACGGTTGTACTTATCGTCTGCAAAGCTATGTCGCGTGCTGCGGTATGCGGAGACACTAAAAGCACAATAGTAGAACACAGATGAAGCTTCTAAGTTGATGTAATAGTGAGTATGAAGTAGTACAATTCAAGTTTTAGGTATGGATTATTGTCTTTTAAGCTGGCTTTCCCCCCATGAACCATGGACCTTGCCGTTGGTGGGGAGGCTTGCGTGCCTCAGCGATACAGATGGCCGTACCGTAGGTGCAACCACAACGGAGGGGTATCTGTTGAGAGGCCAGACAAACGTGTGGTTCCTGAAGAGGGGCAGCAGCCTTTTCAGTAGTTGCGGGGGCAACAGTCTGGATGATTGACTGATCTGGCCTTGCAACATTAACCAAAACGGCGTTGCTGTGCTGGTACTGCGAACGGCTGAAAGCAAGGGGAAACTACAGCCGTAATTTTTCCCGAGGACATGCAGCTTTACTGTATGATTAAATGATGATGGCATCCTCTTGGGTAAAATATTCCGGAGGTAAAATAGTCCCCCATTCGGATCTCCGGGCGGGGACTACTCAGGAGGATGTCGTTATCAGGAGAAGGAAAACTGGCGTTCTACGGATCGGAGCGTGGAATGTCAGATCCCTTAATCGGGCAGGTAGGTTAGAAAATTTAAAAATTGAAATGGATAGGTTAAAGTTAGATATAGTGGGAATTAGTGAAGTTCGGTGGCAGGAGGAACAAGACTTCTGGTCAGGTGATGACAGGGTTATAAACACAAAATCAAATAGGGGTAATGCAGGAGTAGGTTTAATAATGAATAGGAAAATAGGAATGCGGGTAAGCTACTACAAACAGCATAGTGAACGCATTATTGTGGCCAAGATAGATACGAAGCCCACACCTACTACAATAGTACAAGTTTATATGCCAACTAGCTCTGCAGATGACGAAGAAATTGAAGAAATGTACGATGAAATAAAAGAAATTATTCAGATAGTGAAGGGAGACGAAAATTTAATAGTAATGGGTGACTGGAATTCGAGTCTAGGAAAAGGGAGAGAAGGAAACATAGTAGGTGAATATGGATTGGGGCTAAGAAATGAAAGAGGAAGCCGCCTAGTAGAATTTTGTACAGAGCACAACTTAGTCATAGGTAACACTTGGTTTAAGAATCATGAAAGAAGGTTGTATACGTGGAAGAATCCTGGAGATACTAAAAGGTATCAGATAGATTATATAATGGTAAGACAGAGATTTAGGAACCAGGTTTTAAGTTGTAAGACATTTCCAGGGGCAGATGTGGACTCTGACCACAATCTATTGGTTATGACCTGTAGATTAAAACTGAAGAAACTGCAAAAATGTGGGAAATTAAGGAGATGGGACCTGGATAAACTGAAAGAACCAGAGGTTGTACAGAGTTTCAGGGAGAGCATTAGGGAACAATTGACAGGAATAGGGGAAAGAAATACAGTAGAAGAAGAATGGGTAGCTCTGAGGGATGAAGTAGTGAAGGCAGCAGAGGATAAAGTAGGTAAAAAGACGAGGGCTGCTAGAAATCCTTGGGTAACAGAAGAAATATTGAATTTAATTGATGAAAGGAGAAAATATAAAAATGCAGTAAATGAAGCAGGCAAAAAGGAATACAAACGTCTCAAAAATGAGATCGACAGGAAGTGCAAAATGGCTAAACAGGGATGGCTAGAGGACAAATGTAAGGATGTAGAAGCTTATCTCACTAGGGGTAAGATAGATACTGCCTACAGGAAAATTAAAGAGACCTTTGGAGAGAAGAGAACCACGTGTATGAATATCAAGAGCTCAGATGGCAACCTAGTTCTAAGCAAAGAAGGGAAGGCAGAAAGGTGGAAGGAGTATATAGAAGGTTTATACAAGGGTGATGTACTTGAGGACAATATTATGGAAATGGAAGAGGATGTAGATGAAGACGAAATGGGTGATACGATACTGCGTGAAGAGTTTGACAGAGCACTGAAAGACCTGAGTCGAAACAAGGCCCCCGGAGTAGACAACATTCCATTAGAACTACTGACGGCTTTGGGAGAGCCAGTCATGACTAAACTCTACCAGCTGGTGAGCAAGATGTATGAGACAGGCGAAATACCCTCAGACTTCAAGAAGAATATAATAATTCCAATCCCAAAGAAAGCAGGTGCTGACAGATGTGAAAATTACCGAACTATCAGTTTAATAAGTCACAGCTGCAAAATACTAACGCGAATTCTTTACAGACGAATGGAAAAACTGGTAGATGCGGACCTCGGGGAGGATCAGTTTGGATTCCGTCGAAATGTTGGAACACGTGAGGCAATACTGACCTTACGACTTATCTTAGAAGAAAGATTAAGAAAAGGCAAACCTACGTTTCTAGCATTTGTAGACTTAGAGAAAGCTTTTGACAATGTTGACTGGAATATTCTTTTTCAAATTCTAAAGGTGGCAGGTGTAAAATACAGGGAGCGAAAGGCTATTTACAATTTGTACAGAAACCAGATGGCAGTCATAAGAGTAGAGGGGCATGAAAGGGAAGCAGTGGTTGGGAAAGGAGTGAGACAGGGTTGTAGCCTCTCCCCGATGTTACTCAATCTGTATATTGAGCAAGCAGTAAAGGAAACAAAAGAAAAATTTGGAGTAGGTATTAAAATTCATGGAGACGAAGTAAAAACTTTGAGGTTCGCCGATGACATTGTAATTCTGTCAGAGACGGCAAAGGACTTGGAAGAGCAGTTGAACGGAATGGACAATGTCTTAAAAGGAGGATATAAGATGAACATCAACAAAAGCAAAACGAGGATAATGGAATGTAGTCCAATTAAATCGGGTGATGCTGAGGGAATTAGATTAGGAAATGAGACACTTAAAGTAGTAAAGGAGTTTTGCGATTTAGGAAGTAAAATAACTGATGATGGTCGAAGTAGAGAGGATATAAAATGTAGACTGGCAATGGCAAGGAAAGCGTTTCTGAAGAAGAGAAATTTGTTAACATCGAATATAGATTTAAGTGTCAGGAAGTCATTTTTGAAAATATTTGTTTGGAGTGTAGCCATGTATGGAAGTGAAACATGGACGATAACTAATTTGGACAAGAAGAGAATAGAAGCTTTCGAAATGTGGTGCTACAGAAGAATACTGAAGATAAGGTGGATAGATCACGTAACTAATGAGGAGGTATTGAATAGGATTGGGGAGAAGAGAAGTTTGTGGCACAACTTGACTAGAAGAAGGGATCGGTTGGTAGGACATGTTTTGAGGCATCAAGGGATCACAAATTTAGCATTGGAGGGCAGTGTGGAGGGTAAAAATCGTAGAGGGAGACCGAGAGATGAGTACACTAAGCAGATTCAGAAGGATGTAGGTTGCAGTAGGTACTGGGAGATGAAGAAGCTTGCACAGGATAGAGTAGCATGGAGAGCTGCATCAAACCAGTCGCAGGACTGAAGACCACAACAACAACAACAACAACAACAAGCTGGCTTTGGTGCCTTGGACATGAGCTAGGACCTTAAGATTCAGCATGAAAGGAAGACTAGCAGCCGAGCTGCACGGGAGAATGTGAAAAGGGTTCATATGTAGAAAAAACCTGAGAAATCCGTCCGTTTTCGTCATTTGTTATCGAATCTACTTAAAGCCAGATCGTCACATTGGCCGCACTTCCGTCTGAAACAGTTACATTTGTCGTCTGCAAAGCTATGTCGCGTGCTGCGGTATGCGGAGCCACTAAAAGCACCATAGTAGAACACGGATGAAGCTTCTAAGTTGATGTAATAGCCAGTAAGAAGTAGTACAATTCAAGTTTTATTGATCGATTATTGACTGTTTACCAATCTTTGGTGCCTTGGACATGAGCTAGGAACTTACGATTTTGCATGAAATGTGGACTAGTAGCCCTGTTGCACGGAAGAATGTGAAAAGTGTTCATATGTAGTAAAAACCTGAGAAATCCGTCCGTTTTCGTCCTTTGTTATCGAATCTACTTAAAGCCAGATCGTTACATTGGCCGCACTTCTGTCTGAAACAGTTACAATTATCGTCTGCAACGCTATGTCGCGTGCTGCGGTATGCTGAAACACTAAAAGCACCATAGCAGAACACAGATGAAGCTTCTTAGTTGATGTAATAGCCTGTAAGAAGTAGTACAATTCAAGTTTTAGGCATGGAATATTGACCTTTAAGCTGGCTTTGGTGCCTTGGACATGAACTAGGACCTTAAGATTCTGCATGAATGGAGGACTAGCAGCCGAGTTGCACAGGAGAAAGTGAAAAATGTTCATATGTAGTAAAAACTTGAGAAATCTGTTACTTTTTGTCATTTGTTGTCGAATCGACTTAAAGGCAGATCGTCACATTGGCCATTCTTTTCTCTGAAACGGTTGTACTTGTCGTCGGCAAAGCTATGTCGCGTGCTGCTATATGCGGAGACACTAAATGCACCATGGTAGAACACAGATGAAGCTTCTAAGTTGATGTAATAGCCAGTAAGAAGTAGTACAAATCAAGGTTTAGTTATCGATTGTTGACTATGTACCCTTCTTTGGTGCCTTGGACATGAGCTAAGTACTTAAGACTTTGCATGAAAGCAGGACTAGCAACCGCGCTGCACGGGAGAATGTGAAAAGTGTTCATATGTACTAAAAACCTGAGAAATCCGTCCGTTTTCGTCATTTGTTATCGAATCGACTTAAAGCCAGATCGTCACACTGACCGCACTTCTGACTGAAACGGTTACATTTATCGTCTGCAAAGCTATGTCGAATGCTGCGGGATGCGGAGACACTAAAAGAACCATAGTAGAACACATATGAAGGATCTAAGTTGATGTAATAGACAGTAAGAAGTAGTAAAATTCAAGTTTTAGGTATCGATTATTGACTTTTTACCGTTCTTTGGTGCCTTGGACATGAGCTAGGAACTTAAGATTTTGCATGAAGGAGGAGTAGCAGCCGCGTTGCACGGGAGAATGTGGAAAGTGTTCATATGTAGCAAAAACCTGAGACATCCGTCCGTTTTCGTCATTTGTTATCGAATCGACTTAAAGCCAGATCGTCACAATGACTGCTTTTCTCTCTGAAACGGTTGTACTTATCATCTGCAAAGCTATGTCGCGTGCTGCGGTATGCGCAGACACTAAAAGCACCATAGTAGAACACAGATGAAGCTTCTACGTTGATGTAATACCCAGTAAAAAGTAGCACAATTCAAGTTTTAGGTATCGATTATTGACTTTTAACCTGGCTTTGGTTGCTTGGACATGAGCTAGGACCTTAAGATTCTGCATGAAAGGAGGACTAGCAGCCGAGGTGCACGGGAGAATGTGAAAAGTGTTCATATGTACTAAAAGCCTGAGAAATCCGTCATTTTCGTCATTTGTTATCGAATCGACTTAAAGCCAGATCGTCACATTGGCCGCACTTCCGTCTGAAACAGTTACATTTGTCGTCTGCAAAGCTATGTCGCGTGCTGCGGTATGCGGAAACACTAAAAGCACCATAGTAGAACACAGATGAAGCTTCTAAGTTGATGTAATAGCCAGTAAGAAGTAGTACAATTCAAGTTTTAGGCATGGATTATTGACCTTTAAGCTGGCTTTGGTGCCTTGGACATGAGCTAGGACCTTTAGATTCTGCATGAAAGGAGGACTAGCAGCCGAGTTGCACGGGAGAACGTAAAAAGTGTTCATATGTACTAAAAACCTGAGACATCCGTCAGTTTTTGTCATTTGTTATCGAATCGACTTAAAGCCAGATCGTCACATTGGCCGCTCTTCGCTCTGAAACGGTTACATTTATCGTGTGCAATGGTATGTCGCGTGCTGCTATATGCGGAGACACTAAAAGCACCATAGTAGAACACAGATGAAGCATCTAAGTTGATGTAATAACCAGTAAGAAGAAGTACAATTCAAGTTTTAGGAATCGGCTATTGACTTTTTACCCTTCTTTGGTGCCTTGGACATGAGCTAGGAACTTAAGATTTTGCATGTACGGAGAACTAGCAGCCGCGTTACTCGGGAGAATTTGGAAAGTGTTCATATGTGGTAAAAACCTGAGAAATCCGTCCGTTTTCGTCATTTGTTATCGAATCGACTTAAAGCCAGATCGTCACATTGGCCGCTCTTCTCTCTGAAACGGTTGTAATTATCGTCTGCAATGCTATGTCGCGTGCTGCGGCATGCGGAGACACTAAAAGCACCATAGTAGAACACAGATGAAACTTCTAAGTTGATGTTATAGCCAGTAAGAAGTAGTGCAATTCAAGTTTTATTTATCGATTATTGACTGTTTACCCTTCTTTAGGGCCTTGGACATGAGCTAGGAACTTAAGATTTTGCATGAAATGAGGACTAGTAGCCCTGTTGCACGGAAGAATGTGAAAAGTGTTCATATGTACAAAAAGCCTAAATAATCCGGCCGTTTTCGTCATTTGTTATCGAATCGACTTAAAGCCAGATCGTCACATTGGCCGCTCTTCTCTCTACAAAGGTTGTAATTATCGTCTGCAAAGCTATGTCGCGTGCTGCGGTATGCGGAGCCACTAAAAGCACCATAGTAGAACACGGATGAAGCTTCTAAGTTGATGTAATAGCCAGTAAGAAGTAGTACAATTCAAGTTTTATTGATCGATTATTGACTGTTTACCAATCTTTGGTGCCTTGGACATGAGCTAGGAACTTACGATTTTGCATGAAATGTGGACTAGTAGCCCTGTTGCACGGAAGAATGTGAAAAGTGTTCATATGTAGTAAAAACCTGAGAAATCCGTCCGTTTTCGTCCTTTGTTATCGAATCTACTTAAAGCCAGATCGTTACATTGGCCGCACTTCTGTCTGAAACAGTTACAATTATCGTCTGCAACGCTATGTCGCGTGCTGCGGTATGCTGAAACACTAAAAGCACCATAGCAGAACACAGATGAAGCTTCTTAGTTGATGTAATAGCCTGTAAGAAGTAGTACAATTCAAGTTTTAGGCATGGAATATTGACCTTTAAGCTGGCTTTGGTGCCTTGGACATGAACTAGGACCTTAAGATTCTGCATGAATGGAGGACTAGCAGCCGAGTTGCACAGGAGAAAGTGAAAAATGTTCATATGTAGTAAAAACTTGAGAAATCTGTTACTTTTTGTCATTTGTTGTCGAATCGACTTAAAGGCAGATCGTCACATTGGCCATTCTTTTCTCTGAAACGGTTGTACTTGTCGTCGGCAAAGCTATGTCGCGTGCTGCTATATGCGGAGACACTAAATGCACCATGGTAGAACACAGATGAAGCTTCTAAGTTGATGTAATAGACAGTAAGAAGTAGTACAAATCAAGGTTTAGTTATCGATTGTTGACTATGTACCCTTCTTTGGTGCCTTGGACATGAGCTAAGTACTTAAGACTTTGCATGAAAGCAGGACTAGCAACCGCGCTGCACGGGAGAATGTGAAAAGTGTTCATATGTACTAAAAACCTGAGAAATCCGTCCGTTTTCGTCATTTGTTATCGAATCGACTTAAAGCCAGATCGTCACACTGACCGCACTTCTGACTGAAACGGTTACATTTATCGTCTGCAAAGCTATGTCGAATGCTGCGGGATGCGGAGACACTAAAAGAACCATAGTAGAACACATATGAAGGATCTAAGTTGATGTAATAGACAGTAAGAAGTAGTAAAATTCAAGTTTTAGGTATCGATTATTGACTTTTTACCGTTCTTTGGTGCCTTGGACATGAGCTAGGAACTTAAGATTTTGCATGAAGGAGGAGTAGCAGCCGCGTTGCACGGGAGAATGTGGAAAGTGTTCATATGTAGCAAAAACCTGAGACATCCGTCCGTTTTCGTCATTTGTTATCGAATCGACTTAAAGCCAGATCGTCACAATGACTGCTTTTCTCTCTGAAACGGTTGTACTTATCATCTGCAAAGCTATGTCGCGTGCTGCGGTATGCGCAGACACTAAAAGCACCATAGTAGAACACAGATGAAGCTTCTACGTTGATGTAATACCCAGTAAAAAGTAGCACAATTCAAGTTTTAGGTATCGATTATTGACTTTTAACCTGGCTTTGGTTGCTTGGACATGAGCTAGGACCTTAAGATTCTGCATGAAAGGAGGACTAGCAGCCGAGGTGCACGGGAGAATGTGAAAAGTGTTCATATGTACTAAAAGCCTGAGAAATCCGTCATTTTCGTCATTTGTTATCGAATCGACTTAAAGCCAAATCGTCACATTGGCCACTCTTCTCTCTACAACGGTTGTAATTATCGTCTGCAAAGCTATGTCGCGTGCTGCGGTATGTGGAGATACCAAAAGCACCATAGTAGAACATGGATGAAGCTTCTAAGTTGATGTAATAGCCAGTAAGACGTAGTACAATTCAAGTTTTATTTATCGATTATTGACTGTTTACCCTTCTTTGGTGCCTTGGACATGAGCTAGGAACTTAAGATTTTGCATGAAATGAGGACTAGTAGCCCTGTATCACAGGAGTATGTGAAAAGTGTTCATATGTAGTAAAAACCTGAGAAACCCGTCCGGTTTCTTCATTTGTTATCGAATCGACTTAAAGCCAGATCGTCACATTGGCCGCACTTCTGTCTGAAACTGTTACATTTATCGTCTGCAAATCTATGTCGCGTGCTGCGGTATGCGGAGACACTCAAAAAACCATAGTAGAACACAGATGAAGCTTCTAAGTTGAGGTAATAGCCAGTAAGAAGTAGTACAATTCAAGTTTTAGGTATCCATTCTTGACTATTTACCCTTCTTTGGTGCCTTGGACATGAGCTAGGAACTTAAGGTTTTGCATGAAAGGAGGACCAGCAGCCGCGTTGCACGAGAGAATGTGAAAAGTTTTCATAAGTAGTAAAAACCTGAGAAATCCGTCCGTTTTCGTCATTTGTTATCGAATGGACTTAAAGCCAGATCGTCACATTGGCCGCTCTTCTCTCTGAAACGGTTGTACTTATCGTCTGCAAAGCTATGTCGCGTGCTGCGTTATGCGGAGACACTAAAAGCACCATAGTAGAACACAGATGGAGCTTCTAAGTTGATGTAATAGCCAGTAAGAAGTAGTACAGTTCAAGTTTTAGGTATCGATTATTGACTTTTACCCTTCTTTGGTGCCTTGGACATGAGCTAGGAACTTATGATTTTGCATGAAAGGAGGAGTAGCAGCCGCGTTGCACTGGAGAGTGTGAAAAGTGTTCATATGTAGCAAAAACCTGAGAAATCCGTCCGTTTTATTTATTTGTTATCGAATCGACTTAAAGCCAGATCGTCACACTGGCCGCACTTCTGTCTGAAACGGTTACATTTATCGTCTGCAAAGCTATGTCGCGTGCTGCGGTATGCGGAGACACTAAAAGCACGATAGTAGAACACAGATGAAGCTTCTAAGTTGATATAATAGCCAGTAAGAAGTAGTAAAATTGAAGTTTTAGGTATCGATTAATGACTTCTTACCCTTCTTTGGTGCCTTGGACATGAGCTAGGAACTTACGATTTTGCATCAAAGGAGGACTAGCAGCCCCGTTGCACGGGAGATTGTGAAAAGTGTTCATATGTAGTAAAATCCCTGAGAAATCCGTCCGTTTTCGTCATTTGTCATCGACTCGACTTAAAGCCAGATCGTCACATTGGCTGCTCGTCTTTCTGAAATGGTTGTATTTTTCGTCTGCAAAGCTATGTCGCGTGCTGCGGTATGCGGAGACACTAAAAGCACCATAGTAGAACACAGATGAAGCTTCCAAATTGATGTAATAGCCAGTAAGAAGTAGTACAATTCAAGTTTTAGGTATCCATTATTGACTTTTTACCCTTCTTTGTTGCCTTATACATGAGCTAGGAACTTAAGGTTTTGCATGAAAGGAGGATTAGCTGCCGCGTTGCACGGGAGAATGTGAAAAGTTTTCATAAGTAGTAAAAACCTGAGAAATCTGTCCGTTTTCGTCATTTGTTATCGAATCGACATAAAGCCAGATCGTCACACTGGCCGCACCTCTGTCTGAAACGGTTACATTTATCGTCTGCAAAGCTATGTCGCGTGCTGCGGTATGCGGAGACACTAAAAGCACCATAGTAGAACACAGATGAAGCTTCTAAGTTGATGTAATTGCCAGTAAGAAGTAGGAAAAGTCAAGTTTTAGGTATCGATTATTGACTTTTTACCCTTCTTTGGTGCCTTCGACATGAGCTACGAACTTAAGATTTTGCATCAAAGGAGGACTAGCAGTCCCGTTGCACGGGAGAATGTGAAAAGTGTTCATATGTAGTAAAATCCCTGAGAAATCCGTCCGTTTTCGTCATTTGTTATCGACTCGACTTAAAGCCAGATCGTCACATTGGCCGCTCATCTCTCTGAAACGGTTGTACTTATCGTCTGCAAAGCAATGTCGCATGCTGCGGTATGCGGAGACGCTAAAAGCACCATAGTAGAAGACAGATGAAGCATCTACGTTGATGTAATAGCCAGTAAGAAGTAGTACAATTCAAGTTTTAGGTATCCATTCTTGACTTTTTACCCTTCTTTGGTGCCTTCCACATGAGCTAGGAACTTAAGATTTTGCATCAAAGGAGGACTAGCAGCCGCGTTGCACGGGAGAATGTGAAAAGTTTTCATATGTAGTAAAAACCTGAGAAATCTGTCCGTTTTCGTCATTTGTTATCGAATCGACTTAAAGCCAGATCGTCACATTGGCCGCTCTTCTTTCTGAAATGGTTGTATTTTTCGTCTGCAAAGCTATGTCGCGTGCTGCGGTATGCGGAGACACTAAAAGCTCCATAGTAGAACACAGATGAAGCTTCTAAATTGATGTAATAGCCAGTAAGAAGTAGTACAATTCAAGTTTTAGGTATCCATTATTGACTTTTTACCCTTCTTTGTTGCCTTATACATCAGCTAGGAACTTAAGGTTATGCATGAAAGGAGGATTAGCAGCCGCGTTGCACGGGAGAATGTGAAAAGTTTTCATAAGTAGTAAAAACATGAGAAATCTGTCCATTTTCGTCATTTGTTATCGAATCGACTTAAAGCCAGATCGTCACATTGGCCGCTCTTCTCTCTGAAACCGTTGTACTTGTCGTCTGCAAAGCTATATCGCGTGCTGGGGTATGCGGAGACACTAAAAGCACCATAGTAGAACACAGATGAAGCTTCTAAGTTGATGTAATAGCCAGTAAGTAGTAGTACTATTAAAGTTTTAGGTATCGATTATTGACTTTTTAGATGGCTTTGGTGCCTTGGACATGAGCTAGGAACTTATGATTTTGCATGAAAGGAGGAGTAGCAGCCGCGTTGCACGGGAGAATGTGAAAAGTGTTCATATGTAGCAAAAACCTGAGAAATCCGTCCGTTTTAGTTATTTGTTATCGAATCGACTTAATGCCAGATCGTCACACTGGCCGCACTTCTGTCTGAACCGGTTACATTTATCGTCTGCAAAGCTATGTCGCGTGCTGCGGTATGCGGAGACACTAAAAGCACCATAGTAGAACACAGATGAAGCTTCTAAGTTGATGTAATAGCCAGTAAGATGTAGTAAAATTGATGTTTTAGGTATCGATTATTGACTTTTTACCCTTCTTTGGTGCCTTGGAGATGAGCTAGGAACTTAAGATTTTGCATCAAAGGAGGACCAGCAGCCCCGTTGCACGGGAGAATGTGAAAAGTGTTCATATGTAGTAAAATCCCTGAGAAATCCGTCCGTTTTCGTTATTTGTTATCGACTCGACTTAAAGCCAGATCGTCACATTGGCCGCTCTTCTCTCTGAAACGGTTGTACTTATCGTCTGCAAAGCAATGTCGCATGCTGCGGTATGCGGAGACGCTAAAAGCACCATAGTAGAAGACAGATGAAGCATCTACGTTGATGTAATAGCCAGTAAGAAGTTTTAGGTATCCATTCTTGATTTTTTACCCTTCTTTGGTGCCTTGGACATGAGCTAGGAACTTAAGGTTTTGCATGAAAGGAGGACCAGCAGCCGCGTTGCACGGGAGAATGTGAAAAGTCTTCATAAGTAGTAAAAACCTGAGAAACCCGTCCGTTTTCGTCATTTGTTATCGAATCGACTTAAAGCCAGATCGTCACATTGGCCGCTCTTGTCACTGAAACGGTTGTACTTATCGTCTGCAAGGCTATGTCGCGTGCTGCGTTATGCGGAAACACTAAAAGCACCATAGTAGAACACAGATGAAGCTTCTAAGTTGATGTAATAGCCAGTAAGAAGTAGTACAATTCAAGTTTTAGGTATAGGTTATTGACTTTTTAACCTTCTTTGGTGCCTTGGACTTGAGCTAGGAACTTATGATATTGCACGAAAGGAGGACTAGCAGCCGCGTTGCACGGGAGAATGTGAAAAGCGTTCGTATGTAGTAAAAACCTGAGAAATCCGTCCGTTTTCGTCATGTGTTATCGAATCGACTTAATGCCAGATCGTCACACTGGCCGCACTTCTGTCTGAAACGGTTACATTTATCGTCTGCAAAGCTATGTCGCGTGCTGCGTTATGCGGAAACACTAAAAGCACCATAGTAGAACACAGATGAAGCTTCGAAGTTGATGTAATAGCCAGTAAGAAGTAGTACAGTTCAAGTTTTAGGTATCGATTATTGACTTTTTAGATGGCTTTGGTGCCTTGGACATGAGCTACGAACTTATGATTTTGCATGAAAGGGGGACTAGCAGCCGCGTTGCACGGGAGAATGTGAAAAGTGTTCATATGTAGCAAAAACCTGAGAAATCCGTCCGTTTTCGTCATTTGTTATCGAATCGACTTAAAGCCAGATCGTCACACTGGCCGTACTTCTGTCTGAATCGGTTACATTTATCGTCTGCAAAGCTATGTCGCGTGCTGCGGTATGCGGAGACTCTAAAAGCACCATAGTAGAACACAGATGAAGCTTCTAAGTTGATGTAATAGCCAGTAAGAAGTAGTACAATTCAAGTTTTAGGTATAGGTTATTGACTTTTTACCCATCTTTGGTGCCTTGGACTTGAGCTAGGAACTTATGATATTGCATGAAAGGAGGACTAGCAGCCGCGTTGCACGGGAGAATGTGAAAAGCGTTCGTATGTAGTAAAAACCTGAGAAATCCGTCCGTTTTCGTCATGTGTTATCGAATCGACTTAATGCCAGACCGTCACACTGGCCGCACTTCTGTCTGAAATGGTTACATTTATCGTCTGCAAAGCTATGTCGCGTGCTGCGGTATGCGGAGACACTAAAAGCACCATAGTAGAACACAGATGAAGCTTCTAAATTGATGTAATAGCCAGTAAGAAGTAATACAATTCAAGTTTTAGGTATCCATTATTGAATTTTTACCCTTCTTTGTTGCCTTATACATGAGCTAGGAACTTAAGATTTTGCATCAAAGGAGGAATAGCAGCCGCGTTGCACGGGAGAATGTGAAATGTTTTCATAAGTAGTGAAAACATGAGAAATCTGTCCGTTTTCGTCATTTGTTATCGAATCGACTTAAAGCCAGATCGTCACATTGGCCGCTCTTCTCTCTGAAACGGTTGTACTTGTCGTCTGCAAAGCTATATCGCGGGCTGCGGTATGCGGAGACACTAAAAGCACCATAGTAGAACACAGATGAAGCTTCTAAGTTGATGTAATAGCCAGTAAGTAGTAGTACTATTCAAGTTTTAGGTATCGATTATTGACTTTTTACCCTTCTTTGGTGCCTTGGACATGAGCTAGGAACTTATGATCTTGCATGAAAGGAGGAGTAGCAGCCGCGTTGCACGGGAGAATGTGAAAAGTGTTCATATGTAGCAAAAACCTGAGATATCCGTACGTTTTCGTTATTTGTTATCGAATCGACTAAAAGCCAGATCGTCACACTGGCCGCACTTCTGTCTGAAACGGTTACATTTATCGTCTGCAAACCTATGTCGCGTGCTGCAGTATGCGGAGACACTAAAAGCACCATAGTAGAACACAGATGAAGCTTCTAAGTTGATGTAATAGCCAGTGAGTAGTAGTACTATTCAAGTTTTAGGTATCGATTATTGACTTTTACCCTTCTTTGGTGCCTTGGACATGAGCTAGGAACTTATGATTTTGCATGAAAGGAGGAGTAGCAGCCGCGTTGCACTGGAGAGTGTGAAAAGTGTTCATATGTAGCAAAAACCTGAGAAATCCGTCCGTTTTATTTATTTGTTATCGAATCGACTTAAAGCCAGATCGTCACACTGGCCGCACTTCTGTCTGAAACGGTTACATTTATCGTCTGCAAAGCTATGTCGCGTGCTGCGGTATGCGGAGACACTAAAAGCACGATAGTAGAACACAGATGAAGCTTCTAAGTTGATGTAATAGCCAGTAAGAAGTAGTAAAATTGAAGTTTTAGGTATCGATTAATGACTTCTTACCCTTCTTTGGTGCCTTGGACATGAGCTAGGAACTTACGATTTTGCATCAAAGGAGGACTATCAGCCCCGTTGCACGGGAGATTGTGAAAAGTGTTCATATGTAGTAAAATCCCTGAGAAATCCGTCCGTTTTCGTCATTTGTCATCGACTCGACTTAAAGCCAGATCGTCACATTGGCTGCTCGTCTTTCTGAAATGGTTGTATTTTTCGTCTGCAAAGCTATGTCGCGTGCTGCGGTATGCGGAGACACTAAAAGCACCATAGTAGAACACAGATGAAGCTTCCAAATTGATGTAATAGCCAGTAAGAAGTAGTACAATTCAAGTTTTAGGTATCCATTATTGACTTTTTACCCTTCTTTGTTGCCTTATACATGAGCTAGGAACTTAAGGTTTTGCATGAAAGGAGGATTAGCTGCCGCGTTGCACGGGAGAATGTGAAAAGTTTTCATAAGTAGTAAAAACCTGAGAAATCTGTCCGTTTTCGTCATTTGTTATCGAATCGACATAAAGCCAGATCGTCACACTGGCCGCACCTCTGTCTGAAACGGTTACATTTATCGTCTGCAAAGCTATGTCGCGTGCTGCGGTATGCGGAGACACTAAAAGCACCATAGTAGAACACAGATGAAGCTTCTAAGTTGATGTAATTGCCAGTAAGAAGTAGGAAAAGTCAAGTTTTAGGTATCGATTATTGACTTTTTACCCTTCTTTGGTGCCTTCGACATGAGCTACGAACTTAAGATTTTGCATCAAAGGAGGACTAGCAGTCCCGTTGCACGGGAGAATGTGAAAAGTGTTCATATGTAGTAAAATCCCTGAGAAATCCGTCCGTTTTCGTCATTTGTTATCGACTCGACTTAAAGCCAGATCGTCACATTGGCCGCTCATCTCTCTGAAACGGTTGTACTTATCGTCTGCAAAGCAATGTCGCATGCTGCGGTATGCGGAGACGCTAAAAGCACCATAGTAGAAGACAGATGAAGCATCTACGTTGATGTAATAGCCAGTAAGAAGTAGTACAATTCAAGTTTTAGGTATCCATTCTTGACTTTTTACCCTTCTTTGGTGCCTTCCACATGAGCTAGGAACTTAAGATTTTGCATCAAAGGAGGACTAGCAGCCGCGTTGCACGGGAGAATGTGAAAAGTTTTCATATGTAGTAAAAACCTGAGAAATCTGTCCGTTTTCGTCATTTGTTATCGAATCGACTTAAAGCCAGATCGTCACATTGGCCGCTCTTCTTTCTGAAATGGTTGTATTTTTCGTCTGCAAAGCTATGTCGCGTGCTGCGGTATGCGGAGACACTAAAAGCTCCATAGTAGAACACAGATGAAGCTTCTAAATTGATGTAATAGCCAGTAAGAAGTAGTACAATTCAAGTTTTAGGTATCCATTATTGACTTTTTACCCTTCTTTGTTGCCTTATACATGAGCTGGGAACTTAAGGTTTTGCATGAAAGGAGGATTAGCAGCCGCGTTGCACGGGAGAATGTGAAAAGTTTTCATAAGTAGTAAAAACATGAGAAATCTGTCCATTTTCGTCATTTGTTATCGAATCGACTTAAAGCCAGATCGTCACATTGGCCGCTCTTCTCTCTGAAACCGTTGTACTTGTCGTCTGCAAAGCTATATCGCGTGCTGGGGTATGCGGAGACACTAAAATCACCATAGTAGAACACAGATGAAGCTTCTAAGTTGATGTAATAGCCAGTAAGTAGTAGTACTATTAAAGTTTTAGGTATCGATTATTGACTTTTTAGATGGCTTTGGTGCCTTGGACTTGAGCTAGGAACTTATGATTTTGCATGAAAGGAGGAGTAGCAGCCGCGTTGCACGGGAGAATGTGAAAAGTGTTCATATGTAGCAAAAACCTGAGAAATCCGTCCGTTTTAGTTATTTGTTATCGAATCGACTTAATGCCAGATCGTCACACTGGCCGCACTTCTGTCTGAACCGGTTACATTTATCGTCTGCAAAGCTATGTCGCGTGCTGCGGTATGCGGAGACACTAAAAGCACCATAGTAGAACACAGATGAAGCTTCTAAGTTGATGTAATAGCCAGTAAGATGTAGTAAAATTGATGTTTTAGGTATCGATTATTGACTTTTTACCCTTCTTTGGTGCCTTGGAGATGAGCTAGGAACTTAAGATTTTGCATCAAAGGAGGACCAGCAGCCCCGTTGCACGGGAGAATGTGAAAAGTGTTCATATGTAGTAAAATCCCTGAGAAATCCGTCCGTTTTCGTTATTTGTTATCGACTCGACTTAAAGCCAGATCGTCACATTGGCCGCTCTTCTCTCTGAAACGGTTGTACTTATCGTCTGCAAAGCAATGTCGCATGCTGCGGTATGCGGAGACGCTAAAAGCACCATAGTAGAAGACAGATGAAGCATCTACGTTGATGTAATAGCCAGTAAGAAGTTTTAGGTATCCATTCTTGATTTTTTACCCTTCTTTGGTGCCTTGGACATGAGCTAGGAACTTAAGGTTTTGCATGAAAGGAGGACCAGCAGCCGCGTTGCACGGGAGAATGTGAAAAGTCTTCATAAGTAGTAAAAACCTGAGAAACCCGTCCGTTTTCGTCATTTGTTATCGAATCGACTTAAAGCCAGATCGTCACATTGGCCGCTCTTGTCACTGAAACGGTTGTACTTATCGTCTGCAAGGCTATGTCGCGTGCTGCGTTATGCGGAAACACTAAAAGCACCATAGTAGAACACAGATGAAGCTTCTAAGTTGATGTAATAGCCAGTAAGAAGTAGTACAATTCAAGTTTTAGGTATAGGTTATTGACTTTTTAACCTTCTTTGGTGCCTTGGACTTGAGCTAGGAACTTATGATATTGCACGAAAGGAGGACTAGCAGCCGCGTTGCACGGGAGAATGTGAAAAGCGTTCGTATGTAGTAAAAACCTGAGAAATCCGTCCGTTTTCGTCATGTGTTATCGAATCGACTTAATGCCAGATCGTCACACTGGCCGCACTTCTGTCTGAAACGGTTACATTTATCGTCTGCAAAGCTATGTCGCGTGCTGCGTTATGCGGAAACACTAAAAGCACCATAGTAGAACACAGATGAAGCTTCGAAGTTGATGTAATAGCCAGTAAGAAGTAGTACAGTTCAAGTTTTAGGTATCGATTATTGACTTTTTAGATGGCTTTGGTGCCTTGGACATGAGCTAGGAACTTAAGATTTTGCATCAAAGGAGGAATAGCAGCCGCGTTGCACGGGAGAATGTGAAATGTTTTCATAAGTAGTGAAAACATGAGAAATCTGTCCGTTTTCGTCATTTGTTATCGAATCGACTTAAAGCCAGATCGTCACATTGGCCGCTCTTCTCTCTGAAACGGTTGTACTTGTCGTCTGCAAAGCTATATCGCGGGCTGCGGTATGCGGAGACACTAAAAGCACCATAGTAGAACACAGATGAAGCTTCTAAGTTGATGTAATAGCCAGTAAGTAGTAGTACTATTCAAGTTTTAGGTATCGATTATTGACTTTTTACCCTTCTTTGGTGCCTTGGACATGAGCTAGGAACTTATGATCTTGCATGAAAGGAGGAGTAGCAGCCGCGTTGCACGGGAGAATGTGAAAAGTGTTCATATGTAGCAAAAACCTGAGATATCCGTACGTTTTCGTTATTTGTTATCGAATCGACTAAAAGCCAGATCGTCACACTGGCCGCACTTCTGTCTGAAACGGTTACATTTATCGTCTGCAAACCTATGTCGCGTGCTGCAGTATGCGGAGACACTAAAAGCACCATAGTAGAACACAGATGAAGCTTCTAAGTTGATGTAATAGCCAGTGAGTAGTAGTACTATTCAAGTTTTAGGTATCGATTATTGACTTTTA
Source organism: Schistocerca gregaria (assembly GCF_023897955.1). Lineage (NCBI taxonomy): Eukaryota > Metazoa > Arthropoda > Insecta > Orthoptera > Acrididae > Schistocerca > Schistocerca gregaria. The sequence continues at coordinate 1,519,575 of NW_026061759.1, forward strand.
CCCTTCTTTGGTGCCTTGGACATGAGCTAGGAACTTATGATTTTGCATGAAAGGAGGAGTAGCAGCCGCGTTGCACTGGAGAGTGTGAAAAGTGTTCATATGTAGCAAAAACCTGAGAAATCCGTCCGTTTTATTTATTTGTTATCGAATCGACTTAAAGCCAGATCGTCACACTGGCCGCACTTCTGTCTGAAACGGTTACATTTATCGTCTGCAAAGCTATGTCGCGTGCTGCGGTATGCGGAGACACTAAAAGCACGATAGTAGAACACAGATGAAGCTTCTAAGTTGATGTAATAGCCAGTAAGAAGTAGTAAAATTGAAGTTTTAGGTATCGATTAATGACTTCTTACCCTTCTTTGGTGCCTTGGACATGAGCTAGGAACTTACGATTTTGCATCAAAGGAGGACTAGCAGCCCCGTTGCACGGGAGATTGTGAAAAGTGTTCATATGTAGTAAAATCCCTGAGAAATCCGTCCGTTTTCGTCATTTGTCATCGACTCGACTTAAAGCCAGATCGTCACATTGGCCGCTCTTCTGTCTGAAACGGTTACATTTATCGTCTGCAAAGCTATGTCGCGTGCTGCGGTATGAGGAGACACTAAAAGCACCATAGTAGACCACAGATGAAGCTTCTAAGTTGATGTAATAGCCAGTAAGAAGTAGTACAATTCAAGTTTTAGGTATCGATTATTGACTTCTTACCCTTCTTTGGAGCCTTGGACATGATCTAGGAACTTAAGATTTTGCATGAAAGGAAGACTAGCAGCCGCGTTGCAAGGGAGAATATGAAAAGTGTTCATATGTAGTAAAATCCCTGAGAAATCCGTCCGTTTTCGTCATTTGTTATCGACTCGACTTAAAGCCAGATCGTCACATTGGCCGCTCTTCTCTCTGAAACGGTTGTACTTATCGTCTGCAAAGCAATGTTGCATGCTGCGGTATGCGGAGACGCTAAAAGCACCATAGTAGAAGACAGATGAAGCATCTACGTTGATGTAATAGCCATTCAAAAGTAGTACAATTCAAGTTTTAGGTATCGATTATTGACTTTTACCATTCTTTGCTGCCTTGGACATGAGCTAGGACCTTAAGATTCTGCATGAAAGGAGGATTAGCAGCCGAGTTGCACGGGAGAATGTGAAAAGTGTTCATATGTAGTAAAAATTTGAGAAATCCGTCCGTTTTCGTCATTTGTTATGGAATGGACTTAAAGACCGATCGTCACATTGGGCGCTCTTCTCTCTAAAATGGTTGTACTTATCGTCTGAAAAGCTATGTCGCGTGCTACGGTATGCGGAGACACTAAAAGTACCATAGTAGAACACAGATGAAGCTTCTAAGTTGATGTAATAGCCAGTAAGAAGTAGTACAATTCAAGTTTTAGTTATCGATTGTTGACTTTGTACCCTTCTTTGGTGCCTTGGACATGAGCTAGGAGCTTAAGATTTTGCATGAAAGGAGGATTAGCAGCCGCGTTGCACGGGAGAATGTGGAAAGTGTTCATATGTAGTAAAAACCTGAGAAATCCGTCCGTTTTCGTCATTTGTTATCGAATCGACTTAAAGCCAGATCGTCACATTGGCCGCTCTTCTCTCTACAACGGTAGTACATATCGTCTGCAAAGCTATGTCGCGAGCTGCGGTATGCGGAGACACTAAAAGCACCATAGTAGAACACAGATGAAGTTTCTAAGTTGATGTAATAGCCAGTAAGAAGTAGAAAAATTCAAGCTTTAGGTATAGATTATTGACTTTTTACCCTTCTTTGGTGCCTTCGACATGAGCTACGAACTTAAGACATTGCATCAAAGGAGGACTAGCAGCCCCGTTGCACGGGAGAATGTGAAAAGCGTTCGTATGTAGTAAAATCCTGAGAAATCCGTCCGTTTTCGTCATTTGTTATCGAATCGACTTAAAGCCAGATCGTCACATTGGCCGCTCTTTTCTCTGAAATGGTTGCATTTTTCGTCTGCAAAGCTATGTCGCGTGCTGCGGTATGCGGAGACACTAAAAACACCATAGTAGAACACAGACGAAGCTTCTAAATTGATGTAGAAGCCAGTAAGAAGTAGTACAATTCAAGTTTTAGGTATCCATTATTGACTTTCTACCCGTCTTTGTTGCCTTATACATGAGCTAGGAACGTAAGGTTTTGCATGAAAGGAGGATTAGCAGCCGCGTTGCACGGGAGAATGTGAAAAGTTTTCATAAGTAGTTAAAACCTGAGAAATCTGTCCGTTTTCGTCATTTGTTATCGAATCGACTTAAAGCCAGATCGTCACATTGACCGCTCTTCTCTCTGAAACGGTTGTACTTGTCGTCTGCAAAGCTATGTCGCGTGCTGTGGTACGCGGAGACACTAAAAGCACCATAGTAGAACACAGATGAAGCTTCTAAGTTGATGTAATAGCCAGTAAGAAGTAGTACAATTCAAGTTTTAGGTATCGATTATTGACTTTTTACCCTTCTTTGATGCCTTGGACATGAGCCAGGAACTTATGATTTTGCATGAAAGGAGGACTAGCATCGGCTTTGCACGGGAGAATGTGAAAAGTGTTCATATGTAGCAAAAACCTGAGAAATCGGTCCGTTTTCCTTATTTGTAATCGAATCGACTTAAAGCGAGATCGTCACACTGGCCGCACTTCTGTCTGAAACAGTTACGTTTATCGTCTGCAAAGCTATGTCGCGTGCTGCGGTATGCGGAGACACTAAAAGCACCATAGTAGAACACAGATGAAGCTTCTAAGTTGATGTAATAGCCAGTAAGAAGTAGCAAAATTCAAGTTTTAGGTATCGATTATTGACTTTTTACCCTTCTTTGGTCCCTTGGACATGAGCTAGGAACTTAAGATTTTGCATCAAAGGAGGACTAGCAGCCCCGTTGCACGGGAGAATGTGAAAAGTTTTCATATGTAGTAAAAACCTGAGAAATCTGTCCGTTTTCGTCATTTATTATCGAATCGACTTAAAGCCAGATCGTCACATTGGCCGCTCTTCTGTCTGAAACGGTTACATTTATTGTCTGCAAAGCTATGTCGCGTGATGCGGTATGCGGAGACACTAAAAGCACCATAGTAGAACACAGATGAAGCTTCTAAGTTGATTTATAGCCAGTAAGAAGTAGTACAATTCAAGTTTTAGGTATCGATTATTGACTTTTTACCCTTCTTTGCTGTCTTGGACATGAGCTAGGACCTTAAGATTCTGCATGAAAGGAGGACTAGCAGCCGAGTTGCACGGGAGAATGTGAAAAGTGTTCATATGTAGAAAAAACCTGAGAAATCCGTCTGTTTTCGTCGTTTGTTATCGAATCGACTTAAAGCCAGATCGTCACATTGGCCGCTCTTCTCTCTGAAACGGTTGTACTTATTGTCTGCAAAGCTATGTCGCGTGCTGTGGTATGCGGAGACACTATAAGCACCATAGTAGAACACAGATGAAGCTTCTAAGTTGATGTAATACCCAGTAAGAAGTAGTACAATTCAAGTTTTACGTATCGATTATTGCCTTTTTACCTTCTTTGGTGCCTTAGGCATGAGCTACGAACTTAAGATTTTGCATCAAACGAGGACTAACTGCCGCGTTGCACGGGAGAATGTGAAAAATTTTCATATGTAGTAAGAACCTGAGAAATCTGTCCGTTTTCGTCATTTGTTATCGAATCGACTTAAAGCCAGATCGTCACATTGGCCGCTCTTCTCTCTGAAACGGTTGTACTTATCGTCTGCAAGGCTATGTCGCGTGCTGCGTTATGCGGAAACACTAAAAGCACCATAGTAGAACACAGATGAAGCTTCTAAGTTGATGTAATAGCCAGTAAGAAGTAGTACAGTTCAAGTTTTAGGTATCGATTATTGACTTTTTAGATGGCTTTGGTGCCTTGGACTTGAGCTGGGACCTTATGATTTTGCATGAAAGGAGGACTAGCAGCCGCGTTGCACGGCAGAATGTGGAAAGTGTTCATATGTAGCAAAAACCTGAGAAATCCGTCCGTTTTCGTCATTTGTTATCGAATCGACTTAATGCCAGATCGTCACACTGGCCGCTCTTCTCTCTGAAACGGTTACATTTATCGTCTGCAAAGCTATGTCGCGTGCTGCGGTATGCGGAGACACTAAAAGCACCATAGTAGAACACAGATGAAGTTTCTAAGTTGATGTAATAGCCAGTAAGAAGTAGAAAAATTCAAGCTTTAGGTATCGATTATTGACTTTTTACCCTTCTTTGGTGCCTTCGACATGAGCTAGGAACTTAAGATTTTGCATCAAAGGAGGACTAGCAGCCCCGTTGCACGGGAGAATGTGAAAAGCGTTCGTATGTAGTAAAAACCTGAGAAATCCGTCCGTTTTCGTCATTTGTTATCGAATCGACTTAAAGCCAGATCGTCACACTCACCGCACTTCTGTCTGAAACGGTTGCATTTATCGTCTGCAAAGCTATGTCGCGTGATGCGGTATGCGGAGACACTAAAAGCACCATAGTAGAACACAGATGAAGTTTCTAAGTTAATGTAATAGCCAGTAAGAAGTAGTACAATTCAAATTTTAGGTATAGGTTATTGACTTTTTACCCTTCTTTGGTGCCTTGGACATGAGCTAGGACCTTAAGATTCTGCATGAAAGGATGACTAGCAGCCGAGTTGCACGGGAGAATGTGAAAAGTGTTCATATGTAGTAAAAACCTGAGAAATCCGTCTATTTTCGTCATTTGTTATCGAATCGACTTAAAGCCCGATCGTCACATTGGCAGCTCATGTCTCTAAAATGGTTGTACTTATCGTCTGAAAAGCTATATCGCGCGCTGCAGTATGCGAAGACACCAAAAGCACCATAGTAGAACACAGATGAAGCTTCTAAGTTGATGTAATTGCCAGTAAGAAGTAGTACAATTCAAGTTTCAGGTATCGATTATTGACTTTTTAGCTGGCTTTGGTGCCTTCGACATGAGCTAGGACCTTAAGGTTCTGCATGAAAGGAGGACTAGGAGCCGAGTTGCACGGGAGAATGTGAAAAGTGTTCATATGTAGTAAAAACCTGAGAAATGCGTCCGTTTTCGTCGTTTGTTATCGAATCGACTTGAAGCCAGATCGTCACATTGGCCGCTCTTCTCTCTGAAAGGGTTGTACTTATTGTCTGCAAAGCTATGTCGCGTGCTGTGATATGCGGAGACACTATAAGCACCATAGTACAACACAGATTAAGCTTCTAAGTTGATGTAATACCCAGTAAGAAGTAGTACAATTCAAGTTTTACATATCGATTATTGACTTTTTACCCTTCTTTGGTGCCTTGGACATGAGCTAGGAACTTAAGATTTTGCATCAAACGAGGACTAACAGCCGCGTTGCACGGGAGAATGTGAAAAATTTTCATATGTAGTAAGAACCTGAGAAATCTGTCCGTTTTCGTCATTTGTTATCGAATCGACTTAAAGCCAGATCGTCACATTGGCCGCTCTTCTCTCTGAAACGGTTGTACTTATCGTCTGCAAGGCTATGTCGCGTGCTGCGTTATGCGGAAACACTAAAAGCACCATAGTAGAACACAGATGAAGCTTCTAAGTTGATGTAATAGCCAGTAAGAAGTAGTACAGTTCAAGTTTTAGGTATCGATTATTGACTTTTTAGATGGCTTTGGTGCCTTGGACATGAGCTAGGACCTTATGATTTTGCATGAAAGGAGGACTAGCAGCCGCGATGCACGGGAGAATGTGAAAAGCGTTCGTATGTAGTAAAAACCTGAGAAATCCGTCCGTTTTCCTTATTTGTTATCGAATCGACTTAAAGCCAGATCGTCACATTGGCCGTACTTCTGTCTGAAACGGTTACATTTATCGTCTGCAAAGCCATGTCGCGTGCTGCGGTATGTGGAGACACTAAAAGCACCATAGAAGAACACAGATGAAGTTTCTAAGTTAATGTAATAGCCAGTAAGAAGTAGTACAATTCAAGTTTTAGGTATATGTTATTGACTTTTTACCCTTTTTTGGTGCCTTGGACTTGAGCTAGGAACTTATGATATTGCATGAAAGGAGGACTAGCAGCCGCGTTGCACGGGAGAATGTGAAAAGCGTTCATATGTAGTAAAAACCTGACAAAACTGTCCGTTTTCCTTATTTGTTATCGAATCGACTTAAAGCCAGATCGTCACACTGGCCGCACTTCTGTCTGAAACGGTTAAATTTATCGTCTGCAAAGCTATGTCGCGTGCTGCGGTATGCGGAGACACTAAAAGCACCATAGTAGAACACAGATGAAGCTTCTAAGTTTATGTAATAGCCAGTAAGAAGTAACAAAATTCAAGTTTTAGGTATCGATTATTGACTTTTTACCCTTCTTTGGTGCCTTGGACATGAGCTAGGAACTTAAGATTTTGCATCAAAGGAGGACTAGCAGCCCCGTTGCACGGGAGAGTGTGATAAGTTTTCATATGTAGTAAAAACCTGACAAATCTGTCCGCTTTCGTCATTTGTTGTCGAATCGACTTAAAGCCAGATCGTCACATTGGCCGCTCTTCTGCCTGAAACGGTTACATTTATTGTCTGCAAAGCTATGTCGCGTGCTGCGGTATGCGGAGACACTAAAAGCACCATAGTAGAACACAGATGAAGCTTCTAAGTTGATGTATAGCCAGTAAGAAGTAGTACAATTCAAGTTTTTGGTATCGATTATTGACTTTTTATCCTTCTTTGCTGTCTTGGATATGAGCTAGGACCTTAAGATTCTGCATGAAAGGAGGACTAGCAGCTGAGTTGCACGGGATAATGTGAAAAGTGTTCATATAGAGTAAAAACCTGAAAAATCCGTCAGATTTCGTCATTTGTTATCGAATCGACTTAAAGCCCGATCGTCACATTGGCCGCTCTTCTCTCTAAAATGGTTGTACTTATCGTCTGAAAAGCTATGTCGCGTGCTGCAGTATGCGAAGACACCAAAAGCACCATAATAGAACACAGATGAAGCTTCTAAGTTGATGTAATTGCCAGTAAGAAGTAGTACAATTCAAGTTTCAGGTATCGATTATTGACTTTTTAGCTGGCTTTGGTGCCTTCGACATGAGCTAGGACCTTAAGGTTCTGCATGAAAGGAGGACTAGGAGCCGAGTTGCACGGGAGAATGTGAAAAGTGTTCATACGTAGTAAAAACCTGAGAAATCCGTCCGTTTTCGTCGTTTGTTATCGAATCGACTTAAAGCCAGATCGTCACATTGGCCGCTCTTCTCTCTGAAAGGGTTGTACTTATTGTCTGAAAAGCTATGTCGCGTGCTGTGGTTTGCGGAGACACTATAAGCACCATAGTAGAACACAGATGAAGCTTCTAAGCTGATGTAATACCCAGTAAGAAGTAGTACAATTCAAGTTTTACGTGTCGATTAATGACTTTTTACCCTTCTTTGGTGCCTTGGACATGAGCTAGGAATTTAAGATTTTGCATCAATCGAGGACTAACAGCCGCGTTGCACGGGAGAATGTGAAAAATATTCATATGTAGTAAGAACCTGAGAAATCGGTCCGTTTTCGTCATTTGTTATCGAATCGACTTAAAGCCCGATCGTCACATTGGCCGCTCTTGTCTCTAAAATGGTTGTACTTATCGTCTGAAAAGCTATGTCGCGCGCTGCAGTACGCGAAGACACCAAAAGCACCATAGTAGAACACAGATGAAGCTTCTAAGTTGATGTAATTGCCAGTAAGAAGTAGTACAATTCAAGTTTCAGGTATAGATTATTGACTTTTTAGCTGGCTTTGGTGCCTTCGACATGAGCTAGGACCTTAAGGTTCTGCATGAAAGGAGGACTAGGAGCCGAGTTGCACGGGAGAATGTGAAAAGTGTTCAAATGTAGTAAAAACCTGAGAAATCCGTCCGTTTTCGTCGTTTGTTATCGAATCGACTTGAAGCCAGATCGTCACATTGGCCGCTCTTCTCTCTGAAAGGGTTGTACTTATTGTCTGCAAAGCTATGTCGCGTGCTGTGGTATGCGGAGACACTATAAGCACCATAGTACAACACAGATTAAGCTTCTAAGTTGATGTAATACCCAGTAAGAAGTAGTACAATTCAAGTTTTACATATCGATTATTGACTTTTTACCCTTCTTTGGTGCCTTGGACATGAGCTAGGAACTTTAGAATTTGCATCAAAGGAGGACTAGCAGCCCCGTTGCACGGGAGAATGTGAAAAGTTTTCATATGTAGTAAAAACCTGAGAAATCTGTCCGCTTTCGTCATTTGTTATCGAATCGACTTAAAGCCAGATCGTCACATTGGCCGCTCTTCTGTCTGAAACGGTTACATTTATTGTCTGCAAAGCTATGTCGCGTGCTGCGGTATGCGGAGACACTAAAAGCACCATAGTAGAACACAGATGAAGCTTCTAAGTTGATGTATAGCCAGTAAGAAGTAGTACAATTCAAGTTTTAGGTATCGATTATTGACTTTTTACCCTTCTTTGCTGTCTTGGAAATGAGCTAGGACCTTAAGATTCTGCATGAAAGGATGACTAGCAGCCCAGTTGCACGGGAGAATGTGAAAAGTGTTCATTTGTAAAAAAAACCTGAGAAATCCGTCTATTTTCGTCGTTTGTTATCGAATCGACTTGAAGCCAGATCGTCACATTGGCCGCTCTTCTCTCTGAAACGGTTGTACTTATCGTCTGCAAGGCTATGTCGCGTGCTGCGTTATGCGGAAACACTAAAAGCACCATAGTAGAACACAGATGAAGCTTCTAAGTTGATGTAATAGCCAGTAAGAAGTAGTACAGTTCAAGTTTTAGGTATCGATTATTGACTTTTTAGATGGCTTTGGTGCCTTGGACATGAGCTAGGACCTTATGATTTTGCATGAAAGGAGGACTAGCAGCCGCGTTGCACGGGAGAATGTGAAAAGCGTTCGTATGTAGTAAAAACCTGAGAAATCCGTCCGTTTTCCTTATTTGTTATCGAATCGACTTAAAGCCAGATCGTCACATTGGCCGTACTTCTGTCTGAAACGGTTACATTTATCGTCTGCAAAGCCATGTCGCGTGCTGCGGTATGTGGAGACGCTAAAAGCACCATAGTAGAACACAGATGAAGTTTCTAAGTTAGTGTAATAGCCAGTAAGAAGTAGTACAATTCAAGTTTTAGGTATAGGTTATTGACTTTTTACCCTTCTTTGGTGCCTTGGACTTGAGCTAGGAACTTATGATATTGCATGAAAGGAGGACTAGAAGCCGCGTTGCACGGGAGAATGTGAAAAGCGTTCATATGTAGTAAAAACCTGACAAATCTGTCCGTTTTCCTTATTTGTTATCGAATCGACTTAAAGCCAGATCGTCACACTGGCCGCACTTCTGTCTGAAACGGTTAAATTTATCGTCTGCAAAGCTATGTCGCGTGCTGCGGTATGCGGAGACACTAAAAGCACCATAGTAGAACACAGATGAAGCTTCTAAGTTGATGTAATAGCCAGTAAGAAGTAACAAAATTCAAGTTTTAGGTATCGATTATTGACTTTTTACCCTTCTTTGGTGCCTTGGACATGAGCTAGGAACTTAAGATTTTGCATCAAAGGAGGACTAGCAGCCCCGTTGCACGGGAGAGTGTGATAAGTTTTCATATGTAGTAAAAACCTGACAAATCTGTCCGCTTTCGTCATTTGTTATCGAATCGACTTAAAGCCAGATCGTCACATTGGCCGCTCTTCTGCCTGAAACGGTTACATTTATTGTCTGCAAAGCTATGTCGCGTGCTGCGGTATGCGGAGACACTAAAAGCACCATAGTAGAACACAGATGAAGCTTCTAAGTTGATGTATAGCCAGTAAGAAGTAGTACAATTCAAGTTTTTGGTATCGATTATTGACTTTTTACCCTTCTTTGCTGTCTTGGATATGAGCTAGGACCTTAAGATTCTGCATGAAAGGAGGACTAGCAGCTGAGTTGCACGGGAGAATGTGAAAAGTGTTCATATGTAGTAAAAACCTGAAAAATCCGTCAGATTTCGTCATTTGTTATCGAATCGACTTAAAGCCCGATCGTCACATTGGCCGCTCTTCTCTCTAAAATGGTTGTACTTATCGTCTGAAAAGCTATGTCGCGTGCTGCAGTATGCGAAGACACCAAAAGCACCATAGTAGAACACAGATGAAGATTCTAAGTTGATGTATAGCCAGTAAGAAGTAGTACAATTCAAGTTTTAGGTATCGATTATTGACTTTTTACCCTTCTTTGGTACCTTGGACATGAGCTAGGAACTTAAGATTTTGCATGAAACTGGGACTAGCAGCCGCGTTGCACGGGAGAATGTGAAAAGTGCTCATATGTAGTAAAAACCTGAAAAATCCGTCAGATTTCGTCATTTGTTATCGAATTGACTTAAAGCCAGATCATCACATTGGCCGCTCTTCTCTCTGAAACGGTTGTAATTATCGTCTGCAAAGCTATGTCGCGTGCTGCGGTATGCGGAGTCACTAAAAGCACCATAATAGAACACAGATGAAGCTTCTAAGTTGATGTAATTGCCAGTAAGAAGTAGTACAATTCAAGTTTCAGGTATCGATTATTGACTTTTTAGCTGGCTTTGGTGCCTTCGACATGAGCTAGGACCTTAAGGTTCTGCATGAAAGGAGGACTAGGAGCCGAGTTGCACGGGAGAATGTGAAAAGTGTTCATACGTAGTAAAAACCTGAGAAATCCGTCCGTTTTCGTCGTTTGTTATCGAATCGACTTAAAGCCAGATCGTCACATTGGCCGCTCTTTTCTCTGAAAGGGTTGTACTTATTGTCTGAAAAGCTATGTCGCGTGCTGTGGTATGCGGAGACACCATAAGCACCATAGTAGAACACAGATGAAGCTTCTAAGCTGATGTAATACCCAGTAAGAAGTAGTACAATTCAAGTTTTACGTGTCGATTATTGACTTTTTACCCTTCTTTGGTGCCTTGGACATGAGCTAGGAATTTAAGATTTTGCATCAATCGAGGACTAACAGCCGCGTTGCACGGAAGAATGTGAAAAATATTCATATGTAGTAAGAACCTGAGAAATCGGTCCGTTTTCGTCATTTGTTATCGAATCGACTTAAAGCCAGATCGTCACATTGGCCGCTCTTCTCTCTAAAATGGTTGTACGTATCGTGTGCAAAGCTAAGTCCCTTGCTGCGGTATGCGGAGACACTAAAAGCACCATAGTAAATCACAGATGAAGCTTCTAAGTTGATGTAATAGCCAGTAAGAAGTAAAAGAATTCAAGCTTTAGGTATCGATTATTGACTTTTTACCCTTCTTTTGTGCCTTGGACATGAGCTAGGAACTTATGATTTTGCATGAAAGGAGGAGTAGCAGCCGCGTTGCACGGGAGAATGTGAAAAGCGTTCGTATGTAGTAAAAACCTCAGAAATCCGTCCGTTTTCATCATTTGTTATCGAATCGACTTAAAGCCAGATCGTCACACTCACCGCACTTCTGTCTGAAACGGTTGCATTTATCGTCTGCAAAGCTATGTCGCGTGATGCGGTATGCGGAGACACTAGAAGCACCATAGTAGAACACAGATGAAGTTTCTAAGTTGATGTAATAGCCAGTAAGAAGTAGAAAAATTCAAGCTTTGGGTATCGATTATTGACTTTTTACCCTTCTTTGGTGCCTTGGACATGAGCTAGGAACTTAAGAATTTGCGTCAAAGGAGGACTAGCAGCCCCGTTGCACGGGAGAATGTGAAAAGTTTTCATATGTAGTAAAAACCTGAGAAATCCGTCTATTTTCGTCATTTGTTATAGAATCGACTTAAAGCCCGATCGTCACATTGGCCGCTCTTGTCTCTAAAATGGTTGTACTTATCGTCTGAAAAGCTATGTCGCGCGCTGCAGTACGCGAAGACACCAAAAGCACCATAGTAGAACACAGATGAAGCTTCTAAGTTGATGTAATTGCCAGTAAGAAGTAGTACAATTCAAGTTTCAGGTATCGATTATTGACTTTTTAGCTGGCTTTGGTGCCTTCGACATGAGCTAGGACCTTAAGGTTCTGCATGAAAGGAGGACTAGGAGCCGAGTTGCACGGGAGAATGTGAAAAGTGTTCATATGTAGTAAAAACCTGAGAAATCCGTCCGTTTTCGTCGTTTGTTATCGAATCGACTTGAAGCCAGATCGTCATATTGGCCGCTCTTCTCTCTGAAAGGGTTGTACTTATTGTCTGCAAAGCTATGTCGCGTGCTGTGGTATGCGGAGACACTATAAGCACCATAGTACAACACAGATTAAGCTTCTAAGTTGATGTAATACCCAGTAAGAAGTAGTACAATTCAAGTTTTACATATCGATTATTGACTTTTTACCCTTCTTTGGTGCCTTGGACATGAGCTAGGAACTTTAGAATTTGCATCAAAGGAGGACTAGCAGCCCCGTTGCACGGGAGAATGTGAAAAGTTTTCATATGTAGTAAAAACCTGAGAAATCTGTCCGCTTTCGTCATTTGTTATCGAATCGACTTAAAGCCAGATCGTCACATTGGCCGCTCTTCTGTCTGAAACGGTTACATTTATTGTCTGCAAAGCTATGTCGCGTGCTGCGGTATGCGGAGACACTAAAAGCACCATAGTAGAACACAGATGAAGCTTCTAAGTTGATGTATAGCCAGTAAGAAGTAGTACAATTCAAGTTTTAGGTATCGATTATTGACTTTTTACCCTTCTTTGCTGTCTTGGACATGAGCTAGGACCTTAAGATTCTGCATGAAAGGATGACTAGCAGCCGAGTTGCACGGGAGAATGTGAAAAGTGTTCATATGTAGTAAAAACCTGAGAAATCCGTCTATTTTCGTCGTTTGTTATCGAATCGACTTGAAGCCAGATCGACACATTGGCCGCTCTTCTCCCTGAAACAGTTGTACTTATCGTCTGCAAGGCTATGTCGCGTGCTGCGTTATGCGGAAACACTAAAAGCACCATAGTAGAACACAGATGAAGCTTCTAAGTTGATGTAATAGCCAGTAAGAAGTAGTAAAGTTCAAGTTTTAGGTATCGATTATTGACTTTTTAGATGGCTTTGGTGCCTTGGACATGAGCTAGGACCTTATGATTTTGCATGAAAGGAGGACTAGCAGCCGCGTTGCACGGGAGAATGTGAAAAGCGTTCGTATGTAGTAAAAACCTGAGAAATCCGTCCGTTTTCCTTATTTGTTATCGAATCGACTTAAAGCCAGATCGTCACACTGGCCGCACTTCTGTCTGAAACGGTTAAATTTATCGTCTGCAAAGCTATGTCGCGTGCTGCGGTATGCGGAGACACTAAAAGCACCATAGTAGAACACAGATGAAGCTTCTAAGTTGATGTAATAGCCAGTAAGAAGTAACAAAATTCAAGTTTTAGGTATCGATTATTGACTTTTTACCCTTCTTTGGTGCCTTGGACATGGGCTAGTAACTTAAGATTTCGCATCAAAGGAGGACTAGCAGCCCCGTTGCACGGGAGAGTGTGATAAGTTTTCATATGTAGTAAAAACCTGACAAATCTGTCCGCTTTCGTCATTTGTTATCGAATCGACTTAAAGCCAGATCGTCACATTGGCCGCTCTTCTGCCTGAAACGGTTACATTTATTGTCTGCAAAGCTATGTCGCGTGCTGCGGTATGCGGAGACACTAAAAGCACCATAGTAGAACACAGATGAAGCTTCTAAGTTGATGTATAGCCAGTAAGAAGTAGTACAATTCAAGTTTTTGGTATCGATTATTGACTCTTTACCTTTCTTTGCTGTCTTGGACATGAGCTAGGACCTTAAGATTCTGCATGAAAGGAGGACTAGCAGCCGAGTTGCACGGGAGAATGTGAAAAGTGTTCATATGTAGTAAAAACCTGAAAAATCCGTCAGATTTGGTCATTTGTTATCGAATCGACTTAAAGCCCGATCGTCACATTGGCCGCTCTTCTCTCTAAAATGGTTGTACTTATCGTCTGAAAAGCTATGTCGCGTGCTGCAGTATGCGAAGACACCAAAAGCACCATAGTAGAACACAGATGAAGATTCTAAGTTGATGTATAGCCAGTAAGAAGTAGTACAATTCAAGTTTTAGGTATCGATTATTGACTTTTTACCCTTCTTTGGTACCTTGGACATGAGCTAGGAACTTAAGATTTTGCATGAAAGTGGGACTAGCAGCCGCGTTGCACGGGAGAATGTGCAAAGTGGTCATATGTAGTAAAAACCTGAGAAATCCGTCCGTTTTCGTCGTTTGTTATCGAATCGACTTAGAGCCAGATCGTCACATTGGCCGCTCTTCTCTCTGAAAGGGTTGTACTTATTGTCTGAAAAGCTATGTCGCGTGCTGTGGTATGCGGAGACACTATAAGCACCATAGTAGAACACAGATGAAGCTTCTAAGTTGATGTAATACCCAGTAAGAAGTAGTACAATTCAAGTTTTACGTGTCGATTATTGACTTTTTACCCTTCTTTGGTGCCTTGGACATGAGCTAGGAACTTAAGAATTTGTATCAAACGAGGACTAACAGCCGCTTGCACGGGAGAATGTGAAAAATTTTCATATGTAGTAAGAACCTGAGAAATCGGTCCGTTTTCGTCATTTGTTATCGAATCGACTTAAAGCCAGATCGTCACATAGGCCGCTCTTCTCTCTAAAATGGTTGTACGTATCGTGTGCAAAGCTCAGTCGCTTGCTGCGGTATGCGGAGACACTAAAAGCACCATAGTAAAACACAGATGATGCTTCCAAGTTGATGTAATAGCCAGTAAGAAGTAAAAAAATTCAAGCTTTAGGTATCGATTATTGACTTTTTACCCTTCTTTGGTGCCTTGGACATGAGCTAGGAACTTATGATTTTGCATGAAAGGAGGAGTAGCAGCCGCGTTGCACGGGAGAATGTGAAAAGCGTTCGTAAGTAGTAAAAACCTGAGAAATCCGTCCGTTTTCGTCATTTGTTATCGAATCGACTTAAAGCCAGATCGTCACACTCACCGCACTTCTGTCTGAAACGGTTGCATTTATCGTCTGCAAAGCTATGTCGCGTGATGCGGTATGCGGAGACACTAGAAGCACCATAGTAGAACACAGATGAAGTTTCCAAGTTGATGTAATAGCCAGTAAGAAGTAGAAAAATTCAAGCTTTAGGTATCGATTATTGACTTTTTACCCTTCATTGGTACCTTCGACATGAGCTACGAACTTAAGATTTTGCATCAAAGGAGGAGTAGCAGCCCCGTTGCACGGGAAAATGTGAAAAGCGTTCGTATGTAGTAAAATCCTGAGAAATCCGTCCGTTTTCGTCATTTGTTATCGAATCGACTTAAAGCCAGATCGTCACATTGGCCGCTCTTTTCTCTGAAATGGTTGTATTTTTCGTCTGCAAAGCTATGTCGCGTGCTGCGGTATGCGGAGACACTAAAAACACCATAGTAGAACACAGATGAAGCTTCTAAATTGATGAAGAAGCTAGTAAGAAGTAGTACAATTCAAGTTTTAGGTATCCATTATTGACTTTCAACCCGTCTTTGTTGCCTTATACATGAGCTAGGAACGTAAGGTTTTGCATGAAAGGAGGATTAGCAGCCCCGTTGCACGGGAGAATGTGAAAAGTTTTCATAAGTAGTAAAAACCTGAGAAATCTATCCGTTTTCGTCATTTGTTATCGAATCGACTTAAAGCCAGATCGTCACATTGACCGCTCTTCTCTCTGAAACGGTTGTACTTGTCGTCTGCAAAGCTATGTCGCGTGCTGCGGTATGCGGAGACACTAAAAGCACCATAGTAGAACACAGATGAAGCTTCTAAGTAGATGTAATAGCCAGTAAGAAGTAGTACAATTCAAGTTTTAGGTATCGATTATTGACTTTTTACCCTTCTTTGATGCCTTGGACATGAGCTAGGAACTTATGATTTTGCATGAAAGGAGGACTAGCATCGGCGTTGCACGGGAGAATGTGAAAAGTGTTCATATGTAGCAAAAACCTGAGAAATCCGTCCGTTTTCGTCATTTGTTATCGAATCGACTTAAAGCCAGATCGTCACACTGGCCGCACTTCTGTCTGAAACGGTTACATTTATCGTCTGCAAAGCTATGTCGCGTGCTGCGGTATGCGGAGACACTAAAAGCACCATAGTAGAACACAGAAGAAGATTCTAAGTTGATGTAATAGCCAGTAAGAAGTAAAAAAATTCAAGCTTTAGGTATCGATTATTGACTTTTTACCCTTCTTTGGTGCCTTGGACATGAGCTAGGAACTTATGATTTTGCATGAAAGGAGGAGTAGCAGCCGCGTTGCACGGGAGAATGTGAAAAGCGTTCGTATGTAGTAAAAACCTCAGAAATCCGTCCGTTTTCATCATTTGTTATCGAATCGACTTAAAGCCAGATCGTCACACTCACCGCACTTCTGTCTGAAACGGTTGCATTCATCGTCTGCAAAGCTATGTCGCGTGCTGCGGTATGCGGAGACACTAAAAGCACCATAGTAGAACACAGATGAAGCTTCTAAGTTGATGTAATAGCCAGTAAGAAGTAGCAAAATTCAAGTTTTAGGTATCGATTATTGACTTTTTACCCTTCTTTGGTGCCATGGCCATGAGCTAGGAACTTACGATTTTGCAGTAAAGGAGGACTAGCAGCCCCGTTGCAAGGGAGAATGTGAAATGTTTTCATATGTAGTAAAAACCTGAGAAATCTGTCCGCTTTCGTCATTTGTTATCGAATCGACTTAAAGCCAGATCGTCACAATGGCCGCTCTTCTGTCTGAAACGGTTACATTTATTGTCTGCAAAGCTATGTCGCGTGCTGCGGTATGCGGAGACACTAAAAGCACCATAGTAGAACACAGATGAAGCTTCTAAGTTGATGTATAGCCAGTAAGAAGTAGTACAATTCAAGTTTTAGGTATCGATTATTGACTTTTTACCCTTCTTTGCTGTCTTGGACATGAGCTAGGACCTTAAGATTCTGCATGAAAGGATGACTAGCAGCCGAGTTGCACGGGAGAATGTGAAAAGTGTTCATATGTAGTAAAAACCTGAGAAATCCGTCTATTTTCGTCATTTGTTATCGAATCGACTTAAAGCCCGATCGTCACATTGGCCGCTCTTGTCTCTAAAATGGTTGTACTTATCGTCTGAAAAGCTATGTCGCGCGCTGCAGTACGCGAAGACACCTAAAGCACCATAGTAGAACACAGATGAAGCTTCTAAGTTGATGTAATTGCCAGTAAGAAGTAGTACAATTCAAGTTTCAGGTATCGATTATTGACTTTTTAGCTGGCTTTGGTGCCTTCGACATTAGCTAGGACCTTAAGGTTCTGCATGAAAGGAGGACTAGGTGCCGAGTTGCACGGGAGAATGTGAAAAGTGTTCATATGTAGTAAAAACCTGAGAAATCCGTCCGTTTTCGTCGTTTGTTATCGAATCGACTTGAAGCCAGATCGTCACATTGGCCGCTCTTCTCTCTGAAAGGGTTGTACTTATTGTCTGCAAAGCTATGTCGCGAGCTGTGGTATGCGGAGACACTATAAGCACCATAGTACAACACAGATTAAGCTTCTAAGTTGATGTAATACCCAGTAAGAAGTAGTACAATTCAAGTTTTACATATCGATTATTGACTTTTTACCCTTCTTTGGTGCCTTGGACATGAGCTAGGAACTTAAGATTTTGCATCAAACGAGGACTAACAGCCGCGTTGCACGGGAGAATGTGAAAAATTTTCATATGTAGTAAGAACCTGAGAAATCTGTCCGTTTTCGTCATTTGTTATCGAATCTACTTAAAGCCAGATCGTCACATTGGCCGCTCTTCTCTCTGAAACGGTTGTACTTATCGTCTGCAAGGCTATGTCGCGTGCTGCGTTATGCGGAAACACTAAAAGCACCATAGTAGAACACAGATGAAGCTTCTATGTTGATGTAATAGCCAGTAAGAAGTAGTACAGTTCAAGTTTTAGGTATCGATTATTGACTTTTTAGATGGCTTTGGTGCCTTGGACATGAGCTAGGACCTTATGATTTTGCATGAAAGGAGGACTAGCAGCCGCGTTGCACGGGAGAATGTGAAAAGCGTTCGTATGTAGTAAAAACCTGAGAAATCCGTCCGTTTTCCTTATTTGTTATCGAATCGACTTAAAGCCAGATCGTCACATTGGCCGTACTTCTGTCTGAAACGGTTGTACTTATCGTCTGCAAGGCTATGTCGCGTGCTGCGTTATGCGGAAACACTAAAAGCACCATAGTAGAACACAGATGAAGCTTCTAAGTTGATGTAATAGCCAGTAAGAAGTAGTAAAGTTCAAGTTTTAGGTATCGATTATTGACTTTTTAGATGGCTTTGGTGCCTTGGACATGAGCTAGGACCTTATGATTTTGCATGAAAGGAGGACTAGCAGCCGCGTTGCACGGGAGAATGTGAAAAGCGTTCATATGTAGTAAAAACCTGAAAAAACCGTCAGATTTGGTCATTTGTTATCGAATCGACTTAAAGCCCGATCGTCACATTGGCCGCTCTTCTCTCTAAAATGGTTGTACTTATCGTCTGAAAAGCTATGTCGCGTGCTGCAGTATGCGAAGACACCAAAAGCACCATAGTAGAACACAGATGAAGATTCTAAGTTGATGTATAGCCAGAAAGAAGTAGTACAATTCAAGTTTTAGGTATCGATTATTGACTTTTTACCTTTCTTTGGTACCTTGGACATGAGCTAGGAACTTAAGATTTTGCACGAAAGTGGGACTAGCAGCCGCGTTGCACGGGAGAATGTGCAAAGTGGTCATATGTAGTAAAATCCTGAGATATCCGTCCGTTTTCGTCATTTGTTATCGAATCGACTTAAAGCCAGATCGTCACATTGGCCGCTCTTTTCTCTGAAATGGTTGTATTTTTCGTCTGCAAAGCTATGTCGCGTGCTGCGGTATGCGGAGACACTAAAAACACCATAGTAGAACACAGATGAAGCTTCTAAATTGATGAAGAAGCCAGTAAGAAGTAGTACAATTCAAGTTTTAGGTATCCATTATTGACTTTCAACCCGTCTTTGTTGCCTTATACATGAGCTAGGAACGTAAGGTTTTGCATGAAAGGAGGATTAGCAGCCGCGTTGCACGGGAGAATGTGAAAAGTTTTCATAAGTAGTAAAAACCTGAGAAATCTATCCGTTTTCGTCATTTGTTATCGAATCGACTTAAAGCCAGATCGTCACATTGACCGCTCTTCTCTCTGAAACGGTTGTACTTGTCGTCTGCAAAGCTATGTCGCGTGCTGCGGTATGCGGAGACACTAAAAGCACCATAGTAGAACACAGATGAAGCTTCTAAGTTGATGTAATAGCCAGTAAGAAGTAGTACAATTCAAGTTTTAGGTATCGATTATTGACTTTTTACCCTTCTTTGATGCCTTGGACATGAGCTAGGAACTTATGATTTTGCATGAAAGGAGGACTAGCATCGGCGTTGCACGGGAGAATGTGAAAAGTGTTCATATGTAGCAAAAACCTGAGAAATCCGTCCGTTTTCGTCATTTGTTATCGAATCGACTTAAAGCCAGATCGTCACACTGGCCGCACTTCTGTCTGAAACGGTTACATTTATCGTCTGCAAAGCTATGTCGCGTGCTGCGGTATGCGGAGACACTAAAATCACCATAGTAGAACACAGATGAAGCTTCTAAGTTGATGTAATAGCCAGTAAGAAGTAGCAAAATTCAAGTTTTAGGTATCGATTATTGACTTTTTACCCTTCTTTGGTGCCATGGCCATGAGCTAGGAACTTACGATTTTGCAGTAAAGGAAGACTAGCAGCCCCGTTGCAAGGGAGAATGTGAAAAGTTTTCATATGTAGTAAAAACCTGAGAAATCTGTCCGCTTTCGTCATTTGTTATCGAATCGACTTAAAGCCAGATCATCACATTGGCCGCTCTTCTGTCTGAAACGGTTACATTTATTGTCTGCAAAGCTATGTCGCGTGCTGCGATATGTGGAGACACTAAAAGCACCATAGTAGAACACAGATAAAGTTTCTAAGTTGATGTATAGCCAGTAAGAAGTAGTACAATTCAAGTTTTAGGTATCGATTATTGACTTTTTACCCTTCTTTGCTGTCTTGGACATGAGCTAGGACCTTAAGATTCTGCATGAAAGGAGGACTAGCAGCCGAATTGCACGGGAGAATGTGAAAAGTGTTCATATGTAGTAAAAACCTGAGAAATCCGTCCGTTTTCGTCATTTGTTATCGAATCGACTTAAAGCCCGATCGTCACCTTGGCCGCTCTTCTCTCTAAAATGGTTGTACTTATCGTCTGAAAAGCTACGTCGCGTGCTGCAGTATGCGAAGACACCAAAAGCACCATGGTAGAACACAGATGAAGCTTCTAAGTTGATGTAATTGCCAGTAAGAAGTAGTACAATTCAAGTTTCAGGTATCGATTATTGACTTTTTAGCTGGCTTTGGTGCCTTCGACATGAGCTAGGACCTTAAGGTTCTGCATGAAAGGAGGACTAGGAGCCGAGTTGCACGGGAGAATGTGAAAAGTGTTCATATGTAGTAAAAAGCTGAGAAATCCGTCCGTTTTCGTCGTTTGTTATCGAATCGACTTAAAGCCAGATCGTCACATTGGCCGCTCTTCTCTCTGAAAGGGTTGTACTTATTGTCTGCAAAGCTATGTCGCGTGCTGTGGTATGCGGAGACACTATAAGCACCATAGTAGAACACAGATGAAGCTTCTAAGTTGATGTAATACCCAGTAAGAAGTAGTACAATTCAAGTTTCAGGTATCGATTATTGACTTTTTAGCTGGCTTTGGTGCCTTCGACATGAGCTAGGACCTTAAGGTTCTGCATGAAAGGAGGACTAGGAGCCGAGTTGGACGGGAGAATGGGAAAAGTGTTCATATGTAGTAAAAACCTGAGAAATCCGTCCGTTTTCGTCGTTTGTTATCGAATCGACTTAAAGCCAGATCGTCACATTGGCCGCTCTTCTCTCTGAAAGGGTTGTACTTATTGTCTGCAAAGCTATGTCGCGTGCTGTGGTATGCGGAGACACTATAAGCACCATAGTAGAACACAGATGAAGCTTCTAAGTTGATGTAATACCCAGTAAGAAGTAGTACAATTCAAGTTTTACGTATCGATTATTGACTTTTTACCCTTCTTTGGTGCCTTGGACATGAGCTAGGAACTTAAGATTTTGCATCAAACGAGGACTAACAGCCGCGTTGCACGGGAGAATGTGAAAAATTTTCATATGTAGTAAGAACCTGAGAAATCACTCGGTTTTCGTCATTTGTTATCGAATCGACTTCAAGCCAGATCGTCACATTGGCCGCTCTTCTCTCTAAAATGGTTGTACGTATCGTATGCAAAGCTACGTCGCTTGCTGCGGTATGCGGAGACACTAGAAGCACCATAGTGGAACACAGATGAAGCTTGTAAGTTGATGTAATAGCCAGTAAGAAGTAGTAGAATTCAAGTTTTAGGTATCGATTATTGACTTTTTACCCTTCTTTGGTGCCTTGGACATGAGCTAGGAACTTAAGATTTTGCATCAAAGGAGGACTAGCAGCCGCGTTGCACGGGAGAATGTGGAAAGTGTTCATATGTAGCAAAAACCTTGAGAAATCCGTCCGTTTTCGTCATTTGTTATCGATTCGACTTAAAGCCAGATCGTCACATTGGCCGTACATCTGTCTGAAACGGTTACATTTATCGTCTGCAAAGCTATGTCGCGTGCTGCGGTATGCGGAGACACTAAAAGCACCATAGTAGAACACAGATGAAGCTTCTAAGTTGAAGTAATTGCCAGTAAGAAGTAGAAAAATTCAAGCTTTAGGTATCGAATATTGACTTTTTTACACTTCTTTGGTGCCTTCGACATGAGCTACGAACTTAAGATTTTGCACCAAAGGAGGACTAGCAGCCCCGTCGCACGGGAGAATGTGAAAAGCGTTCGTATGTAGTAAAAACCTGAGAAATCTGTCCGCTTTCGTCATTTGTTATCGAATCGACTTAAAGCCAGATCGTCACAGTGGCCGCTCTTCTGTCTGAAACTGTTACATTTATCGTCTGCAAAGCTATGTCGCGTGCTGCGGTATGCGGAGACACTAAAAGACCATAGTAGAACACAGATGAGGCTTCTAAGTTGATGTAATAGCCAGTAAGAAGTAGTACAATTCAAGTTTTAGGTATCGATTATTGACTTCTTACCCTTCTTTGGTGCCTTGGACATGAGCTAGGAACTTAAGATTTTGAATGAAAGGAGGACTAGCAGCCGCGTTGCACGGGAGAATATGAAAAGTGTTCATATGTAGTAAAATCCCTGAGAAAACCGTCCGTTTTCGTCATTTGTTATCGAATCGACTTAAAGAAAGGTCGTCACATTGGCCGCTATTCTCTCTGAAACGGTTGTACTTAACGTCTGCAAAGCAATATCGCGTGCTGCGGTATGCGGAGACGCTAAAAGCGCCATAGTAGAAGACAGATGAAGCATCTACGTTGATGTAATAGCCAGTAAGAAGTAGTACAATTCAAGTTTTAGGTATCCATTCTTGACTTTTTACCCTTCTTTGGTGCCTTGGACATGAGCTAGGACCTTACGATTCTGCAAGAAAGGAGGACTAGAAGCCGAGTTAACGGGAGAATGTGAAAAGTGTTCATATGTAGTAAAAACCTGAGAAATCCGTCCGTTTTCGTCATTTGTTATCGAATCGACTTAAAGCCCGATCGTCACATTGGCCGCTCTTCTCTCTAAAATGGTTGTACTTATCGTCTGAAAAGCTATGTCCCGTGCTGCAGTATGCGAAGACACCAAAAGCACCATAGTAGAACACAGATGAAGCTTCTAAGTTGATGTAATAGCCAGTAAGAAGTAGTACAATTCAAGTTTTAGGTATCGATTATTGACTTTTTACAATTCTTTGGTACCTTGGACATCAGCTAGGAACTTAAGATTTTGCATTAAAGTGGGACTAGCAGCCGCGTTGCACGGGAGAATGTGGAAAGTGGTCATATGTATTAAAAACCTGAGAAATCCGTCCGTTTTCGTCATTTTTTATCGAATCGACTTAAAGCCAGATCGTCACATTGGCCGCTCTTCTCTCTCAAACGGTTGTCATATCGTCTGCAAAGCTACGTCTCGTGTTGCGGTATGCGGAGACACTAAAAGCACCATAGTAGAACACAGATGAAGCTTCTAAGTTGATGTAATAGCCAGTAAGAAGTAGTAAAATTCAAGTTTTAGGTATCGATTATTGACTTTTTACCCTTCTTTGGTGCCTTGGACATGAGCTAGGAACTTAAGATTTTGCATCAAAGGAGGACTAGCAGCCCCGTTGCACGGGAGAATGTGAAAAGTGTTCATATGTAGTAAAATCCCTGAGAAATCCGTCCGTTTTCGTCATTTGTTATCGACTCGACTTAATGCCAGATCGTCACATTGGCCGCTATTCTCTCTGAAACGGTTGTACTTATCGTCTGCAAAGCAATGTCGCATGCTGCGGTATGCGGAGACGCTAAAAGCACCATAGTAGAAGACAGATGAAGCATCTACGTTGATGTAATAGCCAGTAAGAAGTAGTACAATCCAAGTTTTAGGTATCCATTCTTGACTTTTTACCCTTCTTTGGTGCCTTGGACATGAGCTAGGAACTTAAGGTTTTGCATGAAAGGAGGACCAGCAGCCGCGTTGCAAGGGAGAATGTGAAAGGTTTTCATAAGTAGTAAAAACCTGAGAAATCCGTCCGTTTTCGTCATTTGTTATCGAATCGACTTAAAGCCAGATCGTCACATTGGCCGCTCTTCTCTCTGAAACGGTTGTACTTATCGTCTGCAAGGCTATGTCGCGTGCTGCGTTATGCGGAAACACTAAAAGCACCATAGTAGAACACAGATGAAGCTTCTAAGTTGATGTAATAGCCAGTAAGAAGAAGAAAAATTCAAGCTTTAGGTATCGATTATTGACTTTTTACCCTTCTTTGGTGCCTTCGACATGAGCTAGGAACTTAAGATTTTGCATGAAAGGAGGAGTAGCAGCCGCGTTGCACGGGAGAATGTGAAAAGTGTTCATATGTAGCAAAAACCTGAGAAATCCGTCCGTTTTAGTTATTTGTTATCGAATCGACTTAAAGCCAGATAGTCACACTGGCCGCACTTCTGTCTGAAACGGTTACATTTATCGTCTGCAAAGCTATGTCGCGTGCTGCGGTATGCGGAGACACTAAAAGCACCATAGTAGAACACAGATGAAGCTTCTAAGTTGATGTAATAGCCAGTAAGAAGTAGTAAAATTGAAGTTTTAGGTATCGATTATTGACTTTTTACCCTTCTTTGGTGCCTTGGACATGAGCTAGGAACTTAAGATTTTGCATCAAAGGAGGACTAACAGCCCCGTTGCACGGGAGAATGCGAAAAGTGTTCATATGTAGTAAAATCCCTGAGAAATCCGTCCGTTTTCGTCGTCTGTTATCGACTCGACTTAAAGCCAGATCGTCACATTTTCCGCTCTTCTCTCTGAAACGGTTGTACTTATCGTCTGCAAAGCAATGTCGCATGCTGCGGTATGCGGAGACGCTAAAAGCACCATAGTAGAAGACAGATGAAGCATCTACGTTGATGTAATAGCCAGTAAGAAGTAGTACAATTCAAGTTTTAGGTATCCATTCTTGACTTTTTACCTTTCTTTGGTGCCTTGGACATGAGCTAGGAACTTAAGGTTTTGCATGAAAGGAGGACCAGCAGCCGCGTTGCACGGGAGAATGTGAAAAGTTTTCATATGTAGTAAAAACCTGAGAAATCCGTCCGTTTTCGTCATTTGTTATCGAATCGACTTAAAGCCAGATCGTCACATTGGCCGTTCTTCTCTCTGAAATGGTTGTACTTATCGTCTGCAAAGCTATGTCGCGTGCTGCGTTATGCGGAAACACTAAAAGCACCATAGTAGAACACAGATGAAGCTTCTAAGTTGATGTAATAGCCAGTAAGAAGTAGTACAGTTCAAGTTTTAGGTATCGATCATTGACTTTTTAGATGGCTTTGGTGCCTTGGACATGAGCTAGGAACTTATGATTTTGCATGAAAGGAGGAGTAGCAGCCGCGTTGCACGGGAGAATGTGAAAAGTGTTCATATGTAGCAAAAACCTGAGAAATCCGTCCGTTTTAGTTATTTGTTATCGAATCGACTTAAAGCCAGAAAGTCACACTGGCCGCACTTCTGTCTGAAACGGTTACATTTATCGTCTGCAAAGCTACGTCTCGTGTTGCGGTATGCGGAGACACTAAAAGCACCATAGTAGAACACAGATGAAGCTTCTAAGTTGATGTAATAGCCAGTAAGAAGTAGTAAAATTCAAGTTTTAGGTATCGATTATTGACTTTTTACCCTTCTTTGGTGCCTTGGACATGAGCTAGGAACTTAAGATTTTGCATCAAAGGAGGACTAGCAGCCCCGTTGCACGGGAGAATGTGAAAAGTGTTCATATGTAGTAAAATCCCTGAGAAATCCGTCCGTTTTCGTCATTTGTTATCGACTCGACTTAATGCCAGATCGTCACATTGGCCGCTATTCTCTCTGAAACGGTTGTACTTATCGTCTGCAAAGCAATGTCGCATGCTGCGGTATGCGGAGACGCTAAAAGCACCATAGTAGAAGACAGATGAAGCATCTACGTTGATGTAATAGCCAGTAAGAAGTAGTACAATCCAAGTTTTAGGTATCCATTCTTGACTTTTTACCCTTCTTTGGTGCCTTGGACATGAGCTAGGAACTTAAGGTTTTGCATGAAAGGAGGACCAGCAGCCGCGTTGCAAGGGAGAATGTGAAAGGTTTTCATAAGTAGTAAAAACCTGAGAAATCCGTCCGTTTTCGTCATTTGTTATCGAATCGACTTAAAGCCAGATCGTCACATTGGCCGCTCTTCTCTCTGAAACGGTTGTACTTATCGTCTGCAAGGCTATGTCGCGTGCTGCGTTATGCGGAAACACTAAAAGCACCATAGTAGAACACAGATGAAGCTTCTAAGTTGATGTAATAGCCAGTAAGAAGAAGAAAAATTCAAGCTTTAGGTATCGATTATTGACTTTTTACCCTTCTTTGGTGCCTTCGACATGAGCTAGGAACTTAAGATTTTGCATGAAAGGAGGAGTAGCAGCCGCGTTGCACGGGAGAATGTGAAAAGTGTTCATATGTAGCAAAAACCTGAGAAATCCGTCCGTTTTAGTTATTTGTTATCGAATCGACTTAAAGCCAGATAGTCACACTGGCCGCACTTCTGTCTGAAACGGTTACATTTATCGTCTGCAAAGCTATGTCGCGTGCTGCGGTATGCGGAGACACTAAAAGCACCATAGTAGAACACAGATGAAGCTTCTAAGTTGATGTAATAGCCAGTAAGAAGTAGTAAAATTGAAGTTTTAGGTATCGATTATTGACTTTTTACCCTTCTTTGGTGCCTTGGACATGAGCTAGGAACTTAAGATTTTGCATCAAAGGAGGACTAACAGCCCCGTTGCACGGGAGAATGCGAAAAGTGTTCATATGTAGTAAAATCCCTGAGAAATCCGTCCGTTTTCGTCGTCTGTTATCGACTCGACTTAAAGCCAGATCGTCACATTTTCCGCTCTTCTCTCTGAAACGGTTGTACTTATCGTCTGCAAAGCAATGTCGCATGCTGCGGTATGCGGAGACGCTAAAAGCACCATAGTAGAAGACAGATGAAGCATCTACGTTGATGTAATAGCCAGTAAGAAGTAGTACAATTCAAGTTTTAGGTATCCATTCTTGACTTTTTACCTTTCTTTGGTGCCTTGGACATGAGCTAGGAACTTAAGGTTTTGCATGAAAGGAGGACCAGCAGCCGCGTTGCACGGGAGAATGTGAAAAGTTTTCATATGTAGTAAAAACCTGAGAAATCCGTCCGTTTTCGTCATTTGTTATCGAATCGACTTAAAGCCAGATCGTCACATTGGCCGTTCTTCTCTCTGAAATGGTTGTACTTATCGTCTGCAAAGCTATGTCGCGTGCTGCGTTATGCGGAAACACTAAAAGCACCATAGTAGAACACAGATGAAGCTTCTAAGTTGATGTAATAGCCAGTAAGAAGTAGTACAGTTCAAGTTTTAGGTATCGATTATTGACTTTTTAGATGGCTTTGGTGCCTTGGACATGAGCTAGGAACTTATGATTTTGCATGAAAGGAGGAGTAGCAGCCGCGTTGCACGGGAGAATGTGAAAAGTGTTCATATGTAGCAAAAACCTGAGAAATCCGTCCGTTTTAGTTATTTGTTATCGAATCGACTTAAAGCCAGAAAGTCACACTGGCCGCACTTCTGTCTGAAACGGTTACATTTATCGTCTGCAAAGCTATGTCGCGCGCTGCGGTATGCGGAGACACTAAAAGCACCATAGTAGAACACAGATGAAGCTTCTAAGTTGATGTAATAGCCAGTAAGAAGTAGTAAAATTGAAGTTTTAGGTATCGATTATTGACTTTTTACCCTTCTTTGGTGCCTTGGACATGAGCTAGGAACTTAAGATTTTGCATCAAAGGAGGACTAGCAGCCCCGTTGCACGGGAGAATGTGAAAAGTGTTCATATGTAGTAAAATCCCTGAGAAATCCGTCCGTTTTCGTCATTTGTTATCGACACGACTTAAAGCCAGATCTTCACATTGGCCGCTCTTCTCTCTGAAACGGTTGTACTTATCGTCTGCAAAGCTATGTCGCGTGCTGCGGTATGTGGAGACACTAAAAGCACCATAGTAGAACACAGATGAAGCTTCTAAGTTGATGTAATAGCCAGTAAGAAGTAGTACAATTCAAGTTTTAGGTATAGGTTATTGACTTTTTACCCTTCTTTGGTGCCTTGGACTTGAGCTAGGAACTTATGATATTGCATGAAAGCAGGACTAGCAGCCGCGTTGCACGGGAGAATGAGAAAAGCGTTCGTATGTAGTAAAAACCTGAGAAATCCGTCCGTTTTCGTCATGTGTTATCGAATCGACTTAATGCCAGATCGTCACACTGGCCGCACTTCTGTCTGAAACGGTTACATTTATCGTCTGCAAAGCTATGTCGCGTGCTGCGGTATGCGGAGACACTAAAAGCACGATAGTAGAACACAGATGAAGCTTCTAAGTTGATGTAATAGCCAGTAAGAAGTAGAAAAATTCAAGCTTTAGGTATCGATTATTGACTTTTTACCCTTCTTTGGTGCCTTCGACATGAGCTAGGAACTTAAGATTTTGCATCAAAGGAGGACTAGCAGCCGCGTTGCACTGGAGAATGTGAAAAGTTTTCATATGTAGTAAAAACCTGAGAAATCTGTCCGTTTTCGTCATTTGTTATCGAATCGACTTAAAGTCAGATCGTCACATTGGCCGCTCTTCTCTCTGAAATGGTTGTATTTTTCGTCTACAAAGCTATGTCGCGTGCTGCGGTATGCGGAGACACTAAAAGCACCATAGTAGAACACAGATGAAGCTTCTAAATTGATGTAATAGCCAGTAAGAAGTAGTACAATTCAAGTTTTAGGTATCCGTTATTGACTTTTTACCCTTCTTTGTTGCCTTATACATGAGCTAGGAACTTAAGATTTTGCATGAAAGGAGATTTAGCAGCCGCGTTGCAGTTGAGAATGTGAAAAGTTTTCATAAGTAGTATAAACATGAGAAATCTGTCCGTTTTCTTCATTTGTTATCGAATCGACTTAAAGCCAGATCGTCACATTGGCCGCTCTTCTCTCTGAAACGGTTGTACTTGTCGTCTGCAAAGCTATATCGCGTGCTGCGGTATGCGGAGACACTAAAAGCAACATAGTAGAACACAGATGAAGCTTCTAAGTTGATGTAATAGCCAGTAAGAAGTAGTAAAATTGAAGTTTTAGGTATCGATTATTGACTTTTTACCCTTCTTTGGTGCCTTGGACATGAGCTAGGAACTTAAGATTTTGCATCAAAGGAGGACTAGCAGCCCCGTTGCACGGGAGAATGTGAAAAGTTTTCATATGTAGTAAAATCCCTGAGAAATCCGTCCGTTTTCGTCGTTTGTTATCGACTCGACTTAAAGCCAGATCGTCACATTTTCCGCTCTTCTCTCTGAAACGGTTGTACTTATCGTCTGCAAAGCAATGTCGCATGCTGCGGTATGCGGAGACGCTAAAAGCACCATAGTAGAAGACAGATGAAGCATCTACGTTGATGTAATAGCCAGTAAGAAGTAGTACAATTCAAGTTTTAGGTTTCCATTCTTGACTTTTTACCCTTCTTTGGTGCCTTGGACATGAGCTAGGAACTTAAGGTTTTGCATGAAAGGAGGACCAGCAGCCGCGTTGCACGGGAGAATGTGAAAAGTTTTCATAAGTAGTAAAAACCTGAGAAATCCGTCCGTTTTCGTCATTTGTTATCGAATCGACTTAAAGCCAGATCGTCACATTGGCCGCTCTTCTCTCTGAAATGGTTGTACTTGTCGTCTGCAAAGCAATGTCGCGTGCTGCGTTATGAGGAAACACTAAAAGCACCATAGTAGAACACAGATGAAGCTTCTCAGTTGATGTAATAGCCAGTAAGAAGTAGTACAGTTCAAGTTTTAGGTATCGATTATTGACTTTTTAGATGGCTTTGGTGCCTTGGACATGAGCTAGGAACTTATGATTTTGCATGAAAGGAGGAGTAGCAGCCGCGTTGCACGGGAGAATGTGAAAAGTGTTCATATGTAGCAAAAACCTGAGAAATCCGTCCGTTTTAGTTATTTGTTATCGAATCGACTTAAAGCCAGATCGTCACACTGGCCGCACTTCTGTCTGAAACGGTTACATTTATCGTCTGCAAAGCTATGTCGCGTGCTGCGGTATGCGGAGACACTAAAAGCACCATAGTAGAACACAGATGAAGCTTCTCAGTTGATGTAATAGCCAGTAAGAAGTAGTACAGTTCAAGTTTTAGGTATCGATTATTGACTTTTTAGATGGCTTTGGTGCCTTGGACATGAGCTAGGAACTTATGATTTTGCATGAAAGGAGGAGTAGCAGCCGCGTTGCACGGGAGAATGTGAAAAGTGTTCATATGTAGCAAAAACCTGAGAAATCCGTCCGTTTTCGTCATTTGTTATCGACTCGACTTAAAGCCAGATCGTCACATTGGCCGCTCTTCTCTCTGAAACGGTTGTACTTATCGTCTGCAAAGCTATGTCGCGTGCTGCGGTATGCGGAGACACTAAAAGCACCATAGTAGAACACAGATGAAGCTTCTAAGTTGATGTAATAGCCAGTAAGAAGTAGTACAATTCAAGTTTTAGGTATAGGTTATTGACTTTTTACCCTTCTTTGGTGCCTTGGACATGAGATAGGTACATATGATTTTGCATGAAAGGAGGAGTAGCAGCCGCGTTGCACGGGAGAATGTGAAAAGTGTTCATATGTAGCAAAAACCTGAGAAATCCGTCCGTTTTCGTTATTTGTTATCGAATCGACTAAAAGCCAGATCGTCACACTGGCCGCACTTCTGTCTGAAACGGTTACATTTATCGTCTGCAAAGCTATGTCGCGTGCTGCGGTATGCGGAGACACTAAAAGCACCATAGTAGAACACAGATGAAGCTTCTAAGTTGATGTAATAGCCAGTAAGAAGTAGTAAAATTCAAGTTTTAGGTATCGATTATTGACTTTTTACCCTTCTTTGGTGCTTTGGACATGAGCTAGGAACTTAAGATTTTGCATCAAAGCAGGACTAGCAGCGCCGTTGCACGGGAGAATGTGAAAAGTTTTCATATGTAGTAAAAACCGGAGAAATCTGTCCGCTTAAGTCATTAGTTATCGAATCGACTTAAAGCCAGATCGTCACATTGGCCGCTCTTCTGTCTGAAACGGTTACATTTATCGTCTGCTAAGCTATGTCGCGTGCTGCGGTATGAGGAGACACTAAAAGCACCATAGTAGACCACAGATGAAACTTCTAAGTTGATGTAATAGCCAGTAAGAGGTAGTAAAATTCAAGTTTTAGGTATCGATTATTGACTTCTTACCCTTCTTTGGTGCCTTGGACATGAGCTAGGAACTTATGATTTTGCATGAAAGAAGGAGTAGCAGCCGCGTTGCACGGGAGAATGTGAAAAGTGTTCATATGTAGCAAAAACCTGAGAAATCCGTCCGTTTTCGTTATTTGTTATCGAATCGACTAAAAGCCAGATCGTCACACTGGCAGCACTTCTGTCTGAAACGGTTACATTTATCGTCTGCAAAGCTATGTCGCGTGCTGCGGTATGCGGAGACACAAAAAGCACCATAGTAGAACACAGATAAAGCTTCTAAGTTGATGTAATAGCCAGTAAGAAGTAGTAAAATTCAAGTTTTAGGTATCGATTATTGACTTTTTACCCTTCTTTGGTGCCTTGGACATGAGCTAGGAACTTAAGATTTTGCATCAAAGCAGGACTAGCAGTGCCGTTGCACGGGAGAATGTGAAAAGTTTTAATATGTAGTAAAAACCTGTGAAATCTGTCCGCTTAAGTCATTAGTTATCGAATCGACTTAAAGCCAGATCGTCACATTGGCCGCTCTTCTGTCTGAAACGGTTACATTTATCGTCTGCTAAGCTATGTCGCGTGCTGCGGTATGAGTAGACACTAAAAGCACCATAGTAGACCACAGATGAAGCTTCTAAGTTGATGTAATAGCCAGTAAGAGGTAGTAAAATTCAAGTTTTAGGTATCGATTATTGACTTCTTACCCTTCTTTGGTGCCTTGGACATGAGCTAGGAACTTAAGATTTTGCATGAAAGGAGGACTAGCAGCCGCGTTGCACTTGAGAATGTGAAAAGTTTTCATAAGTAGTATAAACATGAGAAATCTGTCCGTTTTCGTCATTTGTTATCGATTCGACTTAAAGCCAGATTGTCACATTGGCCGCTCTTCTCTCTGAAACGGTTGTACTTATCGTCTGCAAAGCAATGTCGCATGCTGCGGTATGCGGAGACGCTAAAAGCACCATAGTAGAAGACAGATGAAGCATCTACGTTGATGTAATAGCCATTCAAAAGTAGTACAATTCAAGTTTTAGGTATCGATTATTGACTTTTTACCCTTCTTTGCTGCCTTGGAGATGAGCTAGGACCTTAAGATTCTGCATGAAAGGAGGATTAGCAGCCGAGTTGCACGGGAGAATGTGAAAAGTGTTCATATTTAGTAAAAACCTGAGAAATCCGTCCGTTTTCGTCATTTGTTATCGAATCGACTTAAAGACCGATCGCCACATTGGCCGCTCTTCTCTCTAAAATGGTTGTACTTATCGTCTGAAAAGCTATGTCGCGTGCTACGGTATGCGGAGACACTAAAAGTACCATAGTAGAACACAGATGAAGCTTCTAAGTTGATGTAATAGCCAGTAAGAAGTAATACAGTTCAATTTTTAGGTATCGATTATTTACTTTTTAGCTGCCTTTGGTGCCTTGTACATAAGCTAGGACCTTAAGATTCTGCATGAAAAGAGGACTAGCAGCCGAGTTGCACGGGAGAATGTGAAAAGTGTTCATATGTAGTAAAAACCTGAGAAATCCGTCCGTTTTCGTTATTTGTTATCGAATAGACTTAAAGCCTGATCGTCACATTGGCCGCACGTCTGTCTGAAACTGTTACATTTATCGTCTGCAAGGCTATGTCGCGTACTGCGGTATGCGGAGACACTAAAAGAACCATAGTAGAACACAGATGAAGCTTCTAAGTTGAGGTAATAGCCAGTAAGAAGTAGTACAATTCAAGTTTTAGGTATCCATTCTTGACTTTTTACCCTTCTTTGGTGGCTTGGACATGAGCTAGGAACTTAATGTTTTGCATGAAAGGAGGACCAGCAACCGCGTTGCACGGGAGAATGTGGAAAGTGTTCATATGTAGTAAAAACCTGAGATATCCCTCCGTTTTCGTCATTTGTTATCGAATCGACTTAAAGCCAGATCGTCACATTGGCCGCTCTTCTCTCGACAACGGTTGTACTTGTCGTCTGCAAAGCAATGTCGCGTGCTGCGGTATGCGGAGACACTAAAAGCACCATAGTGGAACACAGATGAAGCTTCTAAGTTGATGTAATATCCAGTAAGAAGTAGTACAGTTCAAGTTTTAGGTATGGATTATAGACTTTTTAGCTATCTTTGGTGCCTTGGACATGATCTAGGACCTTAAGGTTTTGCATGAAAGGATGACTAGCAGCCGCGTTGCACGGGAGAATGTGAAAAGTTTTCATAAGTATTAAAAACCTGAGAAATCTGTCCGTTTTGGTCATTTGTTATCAAATCGACTTGAAGCCAGATCGTCACACTGACCGCACTTCTGTCTGAAACGGTTGCATTTATCGTCTGTAAAGCTATGTCGTGTGCTGCGGTATGCGGAGACACTAAAAGCACCATAGTAGAACACAGATGAAGCTTCTAAGTTGATGTAATAGCCAGTAAGAAGTAGTACAATTCAAGTTTTAGGTATCGATTATTGATTTTTTACCCTTCTTTGGTGCCTTCGACATGAGCTACGAACTTAAAATTTTGCATCAAAGGAGGACTAGCAGCCCCGTTGCACGGGAGAATGTGAAAAGCGTTCGTATGTAGTAAAATCCTGAGAAATCAGTCCGTTTTCGTCATTTGTTATCGAATCGACTTAAAGCCAGATCGTCACATTGACCGCTCTTCTCTCTGAAACGGTTGTACTTGTCGTCTGCAAAGCAATGTCGCGTGCTGCGGTATGCGGAGACACTAAAAGCACCATAGTGGAACACAGATGAAGCTTCTAAGTTGATGTAATATCCAGTAAGAAGTAGTACAATTCAAGTTTTAGTTATCGATTATTGACTTTTTACCCTGCTTTGCAGCATTGGACATAAGCTAGGAACTTAAGATTTTGCATGAAAGGAGGAGTAGCAGCCGCGTTGCACGGCAGAATGTGAAAAGTGTTCATATGTAGCAAAAACCTGAGAAATCCGTCCGTTTTCCTTATTTGTTATCGAATCGACTTAAAGCCAGATCGTCACACTGGCCGCTCTTCTGTCTGAAACGGTTACATTTATTGTCTGCAAAGCTATGTCGCGTGCTGCGGTATGCGGAGACACTAAAAGCACCATAGTAGAACACAGATGAAGCTTCTAAGTTGATGTATAGCCAGTAAGAAGAAGTACAATTCAAGTTTTAGGTATCGATTATTGACTTTTTACCCTTCTTTGTGTCTTGGACATGAGCTAGGACCTTAAGATTCTGCATGAAAGGAGGACTAGCAGCCGAGTTGCACGGGAGAATGTGAAAAGTGTTCATATGTAGTAAAAACCTGAGAAATCCGTCCGTTTTCGTCATTTGTTATCGAATCGACTTAAAGCCCGATCGTCACATTGGCCGCTCTTCTCTCTAAAATGGTTGTACTTATCGTCTGAAAAGCTATGTCTCGTGCTGCAGTATGCGAAGACACTAAAAGCACCATAGTAGAACACAGATGAAGCTTCTAAGTTGATGTAATAGCCAGTAAGAAGTAGTACAATTCAAGTTTTAGGTGTCGATTATTGACTATTTACCCTTCTTTGATGCCTTGGACATGAGCTAGGAACTTAAGATTTTGCATGAAAGGAGATTTAGCAGCCGCGTTGCACTTGAGAATGTGAAAAGTTTTCATAAGTAGTATAAACATGAGAAATCTGTCCGTTTTCGTCATTTGTTATCGAATCGACTTAAAGCCAGATCGTCACATTGGCCGTTCTTCTCTCTGAAACGGTTGTACTTGTCGTCTGCAAAGCTATATCGCGTGCTGCGGTATGCGGAGACACTAAAAGCACCATAGTAGAACACAGATGAAGCTTCTAAGTTGATGTAATATCCAGTAAGAAGTAGTACAGTTCAAGTTTTAGGTATCGATTATTGACTTTTTAGCTATCTTTGGTGCCTTGGACATGATCTAGGACCTTAAGGTTTTGCATGAAAGGATGACTAGCAGCCGCGTTGCACGGGAGAATGTGAAAAGTTTTCATAAGTATTAAAAACCTGAGAAATCTGTCCGTTTTGGTCATTTGTTATCAAATCGACTTGAAGCCAGATCGTCACACTGACCGCACGTTTGTTTGAAACGGTTGCATTTATCGTCTGCAAAGCTATGTCGTGTGCTGCGGTATGCGGAGACACTAATAGCACCATAGTAGAACACAGATGAAGCTTCTAAGTTGATGTAATAGCCAGTAAGAAGTAGTACAATTCAAGTTTTAGGTATCGATTATTGACTTTTTACCCTACTTTGGTGCCTTCGACATGAGCTACGAACTTAAGATTTTGCATCAAAGGAGGACTAGCAGCCCCGTTGCACGGGAGAATGTGAAAAGCGTTCGTATGTAGTAAAATCCTGAGAAATCAGTCCGTTTTCGTCATTTGTTATCGAATCGAATTAAAGCCAGATCGTCACATTGGCCGCTCTTTTCTCTGAAATGGTTGTATTTTTCGTCTGCAAAGCTATATCGCGTGCTGCGGTATGCGGAGACACTAAAAACACCATAGTAGAACACAGATGAAGCTTCTAAATTGACGTAGAAGCCAGTAAGAAGTAGTACAATTCAAGGTTTAGGTATCCATTATTGACTTTCTACCCGTCTTTGTTGCCTTATACATGAGCTAGGAACGTAAGGTTTTGCATGAAAGGAGGATTAGCAGCCGCGTTGCACGGGAGAATGTGAAAAGTTTTCATAAGTAGTAAAAACCTGAGAAATCTGTCCGTTTTCGTCATTTGTTATCGAATCGACTTAAAGCCAGATCGTCACATTGACCGCTCTTCTCTATGAAACGGTTGTACTTGTCGTCTGCAAAGCTATGTCGCGTGCTGCGGTATGCGGAGACGCTAAAAGCACCATAGTAGAAGACAGATGAAGCATCTACGTTGATGTAATAGCCATTCAAAAGTAGTACAATTCAAGTTTTAGGTATCGATTATTGACTTTTTACCCTTCTTTGCTGCCTTGGAGATGAGCTAGGACCTTAAGATTCTGCATGAAAGGAGGATTAGCAGCCGAGTTGCACGGGAGAATGTGAAAAGTGTTCATATTTAGTAAAAACCTGAGAAATCCGTCCGTTTTCGTCATTTGTTATCGAATCGACTTAAAGACCGATCGCCACATTGGCCGCTCTTCTCTCTAAAATGGTTGTACTTATCGTCTGAAAAGCTATGTCGCGTGCTACGGTATGCGGAGACACTAAAAGTACCATAGTAGAACACAGATGAAGCTTCTAAGTTGATGTAATAGCCAGTAAGAAGTAATACAGTTCAATTTTTAGGTATCGATTATTTACTTTTTAGCTGCCTTTGGTGCCTTGTACATAAGCTAGGACCTTAAGATTCTGCATGAAAAGAGGACTAGCAGCCGAGTTGCACGGGAGAATGTGAAAAGTGTTCATATGTAGTAAAAACCTGAGAAATCCGTCCGTTTTCGTTATTTGTTATCGAATAGACTTAAAGCCAGATCGTCACATTGGCCGCACGTCTGTCTGAAACTGTTACATTTATCGTCTGCAAGGCTATGTCGCGTACTGCGGTATGCGGAGACACTAAAAGAACCATAGTAGAACACAGATGAAGCTTCTAAGTTGAGGTAATAGCCAGTAAGAAGTAGTACAATTCAAGTTTTAGGTATCCATTCTTGACTTTTTACCCTTCTTTGGTGGCTTGGACATGAGCTAGGAACTTAATGTTTTGCATGAAAGGAGGACCAGCAACCGCGTTGCACGGGAGAATGTGGAAAGTGTTCATATGTAGTAAAAACCTGAGATATCCCTCCGTTTTCGTCATTTGTTATCGAATCGACTTAAAGCCAGATCGTCACATTGGCCGCTCTTCTCTCGACAACGGTTGTACTTGTCGTCTGCAAAGCAATGTCGCGTGCTGCGGTATGCGGAGACACTAAAAGCACCATAGTGGAACACAGATGAAGCTTCTAAGTTGATGTAATATCCAGTAAGAAGTAGTACAGTTCAAGTTTTAGGTATGGATTATAGACTTTTTAGCTATCTTTGGTGCCTTGGACATGATCTAGGACCTTAAGGTTTTGCATGAAAGGATGACTAGCAGCCGCGTTGCACGGGAGAATGTGAAAAGTTTTCATAAGTATTAAAAACCTGAGAAATCTGTCCGTTTTGGTCATTTGTTATCAAATCGACTTGAAGCCAGATCGTCACACTGACCGCACTTCTGTCTGAAACGGTTGCATTTATCGTCTGTAAAGCTATGTCGTGTGCTGCGGTATGCGGAGACACTAAAAGCACCATAGTAGAACACAGATGAAGCTTCTAAGTTGATGTAATAGCCAGTAAGAAGTAGTACAATTCAAGTTTTAGGTATCGATTATTGATTTTTTACCCTTCTTTGGTGCCTTCGACATGAGCTACGAACTTAAGATTTTGCATCAAAGGAGGACTAGCAGCCCCGTTGCACGGGAGAATGTGAAAAGCGTTCGTATGTAGTAAAATCCTGAGAAATCAGTCCGTTTTCGTCATTTGTTATCGAATCGACTTAAAGCCAAATCGTCTCATTGGCCGCTCTTTTCTCTGAAATGGTTGTATTTTTCGTCTGCAAAGCTATGTCGCGTGCTGCGGTATGCGGAGACACTAAAAACACAATAGTAGAACACAGATGATGCTTCTAAATTGATGTAGAAGCCAGTAAGAAGTAGTACAATTCAAGGTTTAGGTATCCATTATTGACTTTCTACCCGTCTTTGTTGCCTTATACATGAGCTAGGAACGTAAGGTTTTGCATGAAAGGAGGATTAGCAGCCGCGTTGCACGGGAGAATGTGAAAAGTTTTCATAAGTAGTAAAAACCTGAGAAATCTGTCCGCTTCGTCATTTGTTATCGAATCGACTTAAAGCCAGATCGTCACATTGACCGCTCTTCTCTCTGAAACGGTTGTACTTGTCGTCTGCAAAGCAATGTCGCGTGCTGCGGTATGCGGAGACACTAAAAGCACCATAGTGGAACACAGATGAAGCTTCTAAGTTGATGTAATATCCAGTAAGAAGTAGTACAATTCAAGTTTTAGTTATCGATTATTGACTTTTTACCCTTCTTTGCAGCATTGGACATAAGCTAGGAACTTAAGATTTTGCATGAAAGGAGGAGTAGCAGCCATCGTTGCACGGCAGAATGTGAAAAGTGTTCATATGTAGCAAAAACCTGAGAAATCCGTCCGTTTTCCTTATTTGTTATCGAATCGACTTAAAGCCAGATCGTCACACTGGCCGCACTTCTGTCTGAAACGGTTGTACTTGTCGTCTGCAAAGCTATGTCGCGTGCTGCGGTATGCGGAGACACTAAAAGCACCATAGTAGAACACAGATGAAGCTTCTAAGTTGATGTAATAGCCAGTAAGAAGTAGCAAAATTCAAGTTTTAGGTATTGATTATTGACTTTTTACCCTTCTTTGGTGCCTTGGACATGAGCTAGGAACTTAAGATTTTGCATCAAAGGAGGACTAGCAGCCCCATTGCACGGGAGAATGTGAAAAGTTTTCATATGTAGTAAAAACCTGAGAAATCTGTCCGCTTTCGTCATTTGTTATCGAATCGACTTAAAGCCAGGTCGTCACATTGGCCGCTCTTCTGTCTGAAACGGTTACATTTATTGTCTGCAAAGCTATGTCGCGTGCTGCGGTATGCGGAGACACTAAAAGCACCATAGTAGAACACAGATGAAGCTTCTAAGTTGATGTATAGCCAGTAAGAAGTAGTACAATTCAAGTTTTCGGTATCGATTATTGTCTTTTTACCCTTCTTTGCTGTCTTGGACATGAGCTAGGACCTTAAGATTCTGCATGAAAGGAGGACTAGGAGCCGAGTTGCACGGGAGAATGTGAAAAGTGTTCATATGTAGTAAAAACCTGAGAAATCCGTCCGTTTTCGTCATTTGTTATCGAATCGACTTAAAGCCCGATCGTCACATTGGCCGAACTTCTCTCTAAAATGGTTGTACTTATCGTCTGAAAAGCTATGTCGCGTGCTGCAGTATGCGAAGACACCAAAAGCACCATAGTAGAACACAGATGAAGCTTCTAAGTTGATGTAATTGCCAGTAAGAAGTAGTACAATTCAAGTTTCAGGTATCGATTATTGACTTTTTAGCTGGCTTTGGTGCCTTCGACATGAGCTAGGACCTTAAGGTTCTGCATGAAAGGAGGACTAGGAGCCGAGTTGCACGGGAGAATGTGAGAAGTGTTCATATGTAGTAAAAACCTGAGAAATCCGTCCGTTTTCGTCGCTTGTTATCGAATCGACTTAAAGCCAGATCGTCACATTGGCAGCTCTTCTCTCTGAAAGGGTTGTACTTATTGTCTGCAAAGCTATGTCGCGTGCTGTGGTATGCGGAGACACTATAAGCACCATAGTACAACACAGATGAAGCTTCTAAGTTGATGTAATACCCAGTAAGAAGTAGTACAATTCAAGTTTTACGTATCGATTATTGACTTTTTACCCTTCTTTGGTGCCTTGGACATGAGCTAGGAACTTAAGATTTTGCATCAAACGAGGACTAACAGCCGCGTTGCACGGGAGAATGTGAAAAATTTTCATATGTAGTAAGAACCTGAGAAATCTGTCCGTTTTCGTCGCTTGTTATCGAATCTACTTAAAGTCAGATCGTCACATTGGCAGCTCTTCTCACTGAAACGTTTGTACTTATCTTCTGCAAAGCTATGTCGCGTGCTGCGGTATGCGGAGACACTAAAAGAACCATAGTAGAACACAGATGAAGCTTCTAAGTTGAGGTAATAGCCAGTAAGAAGTAGTACAATTCAAGTTTTAGGTATCCATTCTTGACTTTTTACCCTTCTTTGGTGCCTTGGACATGAGCTAGGAACTTAAGGTTTTACATGAAAGGAGGACCAGCAGCCGCGTTGCACGGGAGAATGTGGAAAGTGTTCATATGTAGTAAAAACCTGAGAAATCCGTCCGTTTTCGTCATTTGTTATCGAATCGACTTAAAGCCAGATCGTCACATTGGCCGCTCTTCTCTCGACAACGGTTGTACTTATCGTCTGCAAAGCAATGTCGCGTGCTGCGGTATGCGGAGACACTAAAAGCACCATAGTAGAACACAGATGAAGCTTCGAAGTTGATGTAATATCCAGTAAGAAGTAGTACAATTCAAGTTTTAGGTATCGATTATTGACTTTTTACCCTTCTTTGGTGCCTTGGACATGAGCTAGGAACTTAAGATTTTGCACCAAAGGAGGACTAGCAGCCCCGTTGCACGGGAGAATGTGAAAAGTTTTCATATGTAGTAAAAACCTGAGAAATCTGTCCGCTTTCGTCATTTGTTATCGAATCGACTTAAAGCCAGGTCGTCACATTGGCCGCTCTTCTGTCTGAAACGGTTACATTTATTGTCTGCAAAGCTATGTCGCGTGCTGCGGTATGCGGAGACACTAAAAGCACCATAGTAGAACACAGATGAATCTTCTAAGTTGATGTATAGCCAGTAAGAAGAAGTACAATTCAAGTTTTAGTTATCGATTATTGACTTTTTACCCTTCTTTGTGTCTTGGACATGAGCTAGGACCTTAAGATTCTGCATGAAAGGAGGACTAGGAGCCGAGTTGCACGGGAGAATGTGAGAAGTGTTCATATGTAGTAAAAACCTGAGAAATCCGTCCGTTTTCGTCGTTTGTTATCGAATCGACTTAAAGCCAGATCGTCACATTGGCCGCTCTTCTCTCTGAAAGGGTTGTACTTATTGTCTGCAAAGCTATGTCGCGTGCTGTGGTATGCGGAGACACTATAAGCACCATAGTACAACACAGATGAAGCTTCTAAGTTGATGTAATACCCAGTAAGAAGTAGTACAATTCAAGTTTTACGTATCGATAATTGACTTTTTACCCTTCTTTGGTGCCTTGGACATGAGCTAGGAACTTAAGATTTTGCATCAAACGAGGACTAACAGCCGCGTTGCACGGGAGAATGTGAAAAATTTTCATATGTAGTAAGATCTGAGAAATCTGTCCGTTTTCGTCATTTGTTATCGAATCGACTTAAAGCCAGATCGTCACATTGGCCGCTCTTCTCTCTAAAATGGTTGTACGTATCGTGTGCAAAGCTAAGTCGCTTGCTGCGGTATGCGGAGACACTAAAAGCACCATAATAAAACAGAG
Organism: Schistocerca gregaria; assembly: GCF_023897955.1. Taxonomy (NCBI): domain Eukaryota; kingdom Metazoa; phylum Arthropoda; class Insecta; order Orthoptera; family Acrididae; genus Schistocerca; species Schistocerca gregaria. Next base: position 1,560,669 of record NW_026061759.1, read on the forward strand.
ATGAAGCTTCTAAGTTGATGTAATAGCCAGTAAGAAGTAAAAAAATTCATGCTTTAGGTATCGATTATTGACTTTTTACCCTTCTTTGGTGCCTTGGACATGAGCTAGGAACTTATGATTTTGCATGAAAGGAGGAGTAGCAGCCGCGTTGCACGGGAGAATGTGAAAAGCGTTCGTATGTAGCAAAAACCTGAGAAATCCGTCCGTTTTCGTCATTTGTTATCGAATCGACTTAAAGCCAGATCGTCACACTCACCGCACTTCTGTCTGAAACGGTTGCATTTATCGTCTGCAAAGCTATGTCGCGTGATGCGGTATGCGGAGACACTAAAAGCACCATAGTAAAACACAGATGAAGCTTCTAAGTTGATGTAATAGCCAGTAAGAAGTAGAAAAATTGAAGCTTTAGGTATCGATTATTGACTTTTTAATCTTCTTTGGTGCCTTCGACATGAGCTACGAACTTAAGATTTTGCATCAAAGGAGGACTAGCAGCCCCGTTGCACGGGAGAATGTGAAAAGCGTTCGTATGTAGTAAATTCCTGAGAAATCCGTCCGTTTTCGTCATTTGTTATCGAATCGACTTAAAGCCAGATCGTCACATTGGCCGCTCTTTTCTCTGAAATGGTTGTATTTTTCGTCTGCAAAGCTATGTCGCGTGCTGCGGTATGCGGAGACTCTAAAAACACCATAGTAGAACACAGATGAAGCTTCTAAATTGATGTAGAAGCCAGTAAGAAGTAGTACAATTCAAGTTTTAGGTATCGATTATTGACCTTTTACCCTTCTTTGATGCCTTGGACATGAGCTAGGAACTTATGATTTTGCATGAAAGGAGGACTAGCATCGGCGTTGCACGGGAGAATGTGAAAAGTGTTCATATGTAGCAAAAACCTGAGAAATCCGTCCGTTTTCCTCATTTGTTATCGAATCGACTTAAGGCCAGATCGTCACACTGGCCGCACTTCTGTCTGAAACGGTTACATTTATCGTCTGCAAAGCTATGTCGCGTGCTGCGGTATGCGTAGACACTAAAAGCACCATAGTAGAACACAGATGAAGCTTCTAAGTTGATGTAATAGCCAGTAAGAAGTAGCAAAATTCACGTTTTAGGTATCGATTATTGACTTTTTACCCTTCTTTGGTGCCTTGGACATGAGCTAGGAACTTAAGATTTTGCATCAAAGGAGGACTAGCAGCCCCGTTGCACGGGAGAATGTGAAAAGCGTTCGTATGTAGTAAAATCTTGAGAAATCCGTCCGTTTTCGTCATTTGTTATCGAATCGACTTAAAGCCAGATCGTCACATTGGCCGCTCTTTTCTCTGAAATGGTTGTATTTTTCGTCTGCAAACCTATGTCGCGTGCTGCGGTATGCGGAGACACTAAAAACACCATAGTAGAACACAGATGAAGCTTCTAAATTGATGTAATAGCCAGTAAGAAGTAGTACAATTCAAGTTTTAGGTATAGGTTATTGACTTTTTACCCTTCTTTGGTGCCTTGGACTTGAGCTAGGAACTTATGATATTGCATGAAAAGAGGACTAGCAGCCGCGTTGCACGGGAGAATGTGAAAAGCGTTCGTATGTAGTAAAAACCAGAGAAATCTGTCCGTTTTCGTCATTTGTTATCGAATCGACTTAAAGCCAGATCGTCACACTCACCGCACTTCTGTCTGAAACGGTTGCATTTATCGTCTGCAAAGCTATGTCGCGTGATGCGGTATGCGGAGACACTAAAAGCACCATAGTAAAACACAGATGAAACTTCTAAGTTGATGTAATAGCCAGTAAGAAGTAGAAAAATTGAAGCTTTAGGTATCGATTATTGACTTTTTACCCTTCTTTGGTGCCTTCGACATGAGCTACGAACTTAAGATTTTGCATTAAAGGAGGACTAGCAGCCCCGTTGCACGGGAGAATGTGAAAAGCGTTCGTATGTAGTAAATTCCTGAGAAATCCGTCCGTTTTCGTCATTTGTTATCGAATCGACTTAAAGCCAGATCGTCACATTGGCCGCTCTTTTCTCTGAAATGGTTGTATTTTTCGTCTGCAAAGCTATGTCGCGTGCTGCGGTATGCGGAGACTCTAAAAACACCATAGTAGAACACAGATGAAGCTTCTAAATTGATGTAGAAGCCAGTAAGAAGTAGTAGAATTCAAGTTTTAGGTATCGATTATTGACCTTTTACCCTTCTTTGATGCCTTGGACATGAGCTAGGAACTTATGATTTTGCATGAAAGGAGGACTAGCATCGGCGTTGCACGGGAGAATGTGAAAAGTGTTCATATGTAGCAAAAACCTGAGAAATCCGTCCGTTTTCCTCATTTGTTATCGAATCGACTTAAGGCCAGATCGTCACACTGGCCGCACTTCTGTCTGAAACGGTTACATTTATCGTCTGCAAAGCTATGTCGCGTGCTGCGGTATGCGTAGACACTAAAAGCACCATAGTAGAACACAGATGAAGCTTCTAAGTTGATGTAATAGCCAGTAAGAAGTAGCAAAATTCACGTTTTAGGTATCGATTATTGACTTTTTACCCTTCTTTGGTGCCTTGGACATGAGCTAGGAACTTAAGATTTTGCATCAAAGGAGGACTAGCAGCCCCGTTGCACGGGAGAATGTGAAAAGCGTTCGTATGTAGTAAAATCCTGAGAAATCCGTCCGTTTTCGTCATTTGTTATCGAATAGACTTAAAGCCAGATCGTCACATTGGCCGCTCTTTTCTCTGAAATGGTTGTATTTTTCGTCTGCAAAGCTATGTCGCGTGCTGCGGTATGCGGAGACACTAAAAACACCATAGTAGAACACAGATGAAGCTTCTAAATTGATGTAATAGCCAGTAAGAAGTAGTACAATTCAAGTTTTAGGTATAGGTTATTGACTTTTTACCCTTCTTTGGTGCCTTGGACTTGAGCTAGGAACTTATGATATTGCATGAAAAGAGGACTAGCAGCCGCGTTGCACGGGAGAATGTGAAAAGCGTTCGTATGTAGTAAAAACCAGAGAAATCTGTCCGTTTTCGTCATTTGTTATCGAATCGACTTAAAGCCAGATCGTCACACTCACCGCACTTCTGTCTGAAACGGTTGCATTTATCGTCTGCAAAGCTATGTCGCGTGATGCGGTATGCGGAGACACTAAAAGCACCATAGTAAAACACAGATGAAACTTCTAAGTTGATGTAATAGCCAGTAAGAAGTAGAAAAATTGAAGCTTTTGGTATCGATTATTGACTTTTTACCCTTCTTTGGTGCCTTCGACATGAGCTACGAACTTAAGATTTTGCATCAAAGGAGGACTAGCAGCCCCGTTGCACGGGAGAATGTGAAAAGCGTTCGTATGTAGTAAAATCCGGAGAAATCCGTCCATTTTCGTCATTTGTTATCGAATCGACTTAAAGCCAGATCGTCACATTGGCCGCTCTTTTCTCTGAAATGGTTGTATTTTTCGTCTGCAAAGCTATGTCGCGTGCTGCGGTATGCGGAGACTCTAAAAACACCATAGTAGAACACAGATGAAGCTTCTAAATTGATGTAGAAGCCAGTAAGAAGTAGTACAATTCAAGTTTTAGGTATCGATTATTGACCTTTTACCCTTCTTTGATGCCTTGGACATGAGCTAGGAACTTATGATTTTGCATGAAAGGAGGACTAGCATCGGCGTTGCACGGGAGAATGTGAAAAGTGTTCATATGTAGCAAAAACCTGAGAAATCCGTCCGTTTTCCTCATTTGTTATCGAATCGACTTAAGGCCAGATCGTCACACTGGCCGCTCTTCTGTCTGAAACGGTTACATTTATCGTCTGCAAAGCTATGTCGCGTGCTGCGGTATGCGTAGACACTAAAAGCACCATAGTAGAACACAGATGAAGCTTCTAAGTTGATGTAATAGCCAGTAAGAAGTAGCAAAATTCACGTTTTAGGTATCGATTATTGACTTTTTACCCTTCTTTGGTGCCTTGGACATGAGCTAGGAACTTAAGATTTTGCATCAAAGGAGGACTAGCAGCCCCGTTGCACGGGAGAATGTGAAAAGCGTTCGTATGTAGTAAAATCCTGAGAAATCCGTCCGTTTTCGTCATTTGTTATCGAATCGACTTAAAGCCAGATCGTCACATTGGCCGCTCTTTTCTCTGAAATGGTTGTATTTTTCGTCTGCAAACCTATGTCGCGTGCTGCGGTATGCGGAGACACTAAAAACACCATAGTAGAACACAGATGAAGCTTCTAAATTGATGTAATAGCCAGTAAGAAGTAGTACAATTCAAGTTTTAGGTATAGGTTATTGACTTTTTACCCTTCTTTGGTGCCTTGGACTTGAGCTAGGAACTTATGATATTGCATGAAAAGAGGACTAGCAGCCGCGTTGCACGGGAGAATGTGAAAAGCGTTCGTATGTAGTAAAAACCAGAGAAATCTGTCCGTTTTCGTCATTTGTTATCGAATCGACTTAAAGCCAGATCGTCACACTCACCGCACTTCTGTCTGAAACGGTTGCATTTATCGTCTGCAAAGCTATGTCGCGTGATGTGGTATGCGGAGACACTAAAAGCACCATAGTAAAACACAGATGAAACTTCTAAGTTGATGTAATAGCCAGTAAGAAGTAGAAAAATTGAAGCTTTAGGTATCGATTATTGACTTTTTACCCTTCTTTGGTGCCTTCGACATGAGCTACGAACTTAAGATTTTGCATCAAAGGAGGACTAGCAGCCCCGTTGCACGGGAGAATGTGAAAAGCGTTCGTATGTAGTAAAATCCTGAGAAATCCGTCCGTTTTCGTCATTTGTTATCGAATCGACTTAAAGCCAGATCGTCACATTGGCCGCTCTTTTCTCTGAAATGGTTGTATTTTTCGTCTGCAAAGCTATGTCGCGTGCTGCGGTATGCGGAGACTCTAAAAACACCATAGTAGAACACAGATGAAGCTTCTAAATTGATGTAGAAGCCAGTAAGAAGTAGTACAATTCAAGTTTTAGGTATCGATTATTGACCTTTTACCCTTCTTTGATGCCTTGGACATGAGCTAGGAACTTATGATTTTGCATGAAAGGAGGACTAGCATCGGCGTTGCACGGGAGAATGTGAAAAGTGTTCATATGTAGCAAAAACCTGAGAAATCCGTCCGTTTTCCTTATTTGTTATCGAATCGACTTAAGGCCAGATCGTCACACTGGCCGCACTTCTGTCTGAAACGGTTACATTTATCGTCTGCAAAGCTATGTCGCGTGCTGCGGTATGCGGAGACACTAAAAGCACCATAGTAGAACACAGATGAAGCTTCTAAGTTGATGTAATAGCCAGTAAGAAGTAGCAAAATTCACGTTTTAGGTATCGATTATTGACTTTTTACCCTTCTTTGGTGCCTTGGACATGAGCTAGGAACTTAAGATTTTGCATCAAAGGAGGACTAGCAGCCCCGTTGCACGGGAGAATGTGAAAAGCGTTAGTATGTAGTAAAATCCTGAGAAATCCGTCCGTTTTCGTCATTAGTTATCGAATCGACTTAAAGCCAGATCGTCACATTGGCCGCTCTTTTCTCTGAAATGGTTGTATTTTTCGTCTGCAAAGCTATGTCGCGTGCTGCGGTATGCGGAGACACTAAAAACACCATAGTAGAACACAGATGAAGCTTCTAAATTGATGTAATAGCCAGTAAGAAGTAGTACAATTCAAGTTTTAGGTATAGGTTATTGACTTTTTACCTTTCTTTGGTGCCTTGGACTTGAGCTAGGAACTTATGATATTGCATGAAAAGAGGACTAGCAGCCGCGTTGCACGGGAGAATGTGAAAAGCGTTCATATGTAGTAAAAACCTGAGAAATCTGTCCGTTTTCGTCATTTGTTATCGAATCGACTTAAAGCCAGATCGTCACATTGACCGCTCTTCTCTCTGAAACGGTTGTACTTGTCGTCTGCAAAGCTATGTCGCGTGCTGCGGTATGCGGAGACACTAAAAGCACCATAGTAGAACACAGATGAAGTTTCTAAGTTGATGTAATAGCCAGTAAGAAGTAGTACAATTTAAGTTTTAGGTATCGATTATTGACTTTTTACCCTTCTTTGATGCCTTGGACATGAGCTAGGAACTTATGATTTTGCATGAAAGGAGGACTAGCATCGGCGTTGCACGGGAGAATGTGAAAAGTGTTCATATGTAGCAGAAACCTGAGAAATCCGTCCGTTTTCCTTATTTGTTATCGAATCGACTTAAAGCCAGATCGTCACACTGGCCGCACATCTGTCTGACACGGTTACATTTATCGTCTGCAAAGCTATGTCGCGTACTGCGGTATGCGGAGACACTAAAAGCACCATAGTAGAACACAGATGAAGCTTCTAAGTTGATGTAATAGCCAGTAAGAAGTAGCAAAATTCAAGTTTTAGGTATCGATTATTGACTTTTTACCCTACTTTGGTGCCTTGGACATGAGCTAGGAACTTTAGATTTTGCATCAAAGGAGGACTAGCAGCCCCGTTGCACGGGAGAATGTGAAAAGTTTTCATATGTAGTAAAAACCTGAGAAATCTGTCCGCTTTCGTCATTTGTTATCGAATCGACTTAAAGCCAGATCGTCAAATTGGCCGCTCTTCTGTCTGAAACGGTTACATTTATTGTCTGCAAAGCTATGTCGCGTGCTGCGGTATGCGGAGACACTAAAAGCACCATAGTAGAACACAGATGAAGCTTCTAAGTTGATGTATAGCCAGTAAGAAGAAGTACAATTCAAGTTTTAGGTATCGATTTTTGACCTTTTACCCTACTTTGCTGCCTTGGACATGAGCTAGGACCTTAAGATTCTGCATGAAAGGAGGACTAGCAGCCGAGTTGCACGGAGAATGTGAAAAGTCTTCATATGTAGTAAAAACCTGAGAAATCCGTCCGTTTTCGTCATTTGTTATCGAATCGACTTAAAGCCCGATCGTCACATTCGCCGCTCTTCTCTCTGAAAGGGTTGTACTTATTGTCTGCAAAGCTATGTCGCGTGCTGTGGTATGCGGAGACACTAAAAGCACCATAGTAAAACACAGATGAAGCTTCTAAGTTGATGTAATAGCCAGTAAGAAGTAAAAAAATTCAAGCTTTAGGTATCGATTATTGACATTTTACCCTTCTTTGGTGCATTGGACATGAGCTAGGAACTTATGATTTTGCATGAAAGGAGGAGTAGCAGTCGCGTTGCACGGGAGAATGTGAAAAGCGTTCGTATGTAGTAAAAACCTGAGAAATCCGTCCGTTTTCGTCATTTGTTATCGAATCGACTTAAAGCCAGATCGTCACACTCACCGCACTTCTGTCTGAAACGGTTGCATTTATCGTATGCAAAGCTATGTCGCGTGATGCGGTATGCGGAGACACTAGAAGCACCATAGTGGAACACAGATGAAGCTTTTAAGTTGATGTAATAGCCAGTAAGAAGTAGTAGAATTCAAGGTTTAGGTATCGATTATTGACTTTTTACCTTTCTTTGGTGCCTTGGACATGAGCTAGGAACTTAAGATTTTGCATCAAAGGAGGACTAGCAGCCGCGTTGCACGGGAGAACGTGGAAAGTGTTCATATGTAGAAATCCGTCCGTTTTCGTCATTTGTTATCGAATCGACTTAAAGCCAGATCGTCACATTGGCCGTACTTCTGTCTGAAACGGTTACATTTATCGTCTGCAAAGCCATCTCGCGTGCTGCGGTATGTGGAGACACTAAAAGCACCATAGTAGAACACAGATGAAGTTTCTAAGTTAATGTAATAGCCAGTAAGAAGTAGTACAATTCAAGTTTTAGGTATAGGTTATTGAATTTTTACCCTTCTTTGGTGCCTTGGACATGAGCTAGGAACTTAAGATTTTGCATCAAAGGAGGACTAACAGCCGCGTTGCACAGGAGAATGTGAAAAATTTTCATATGTAGTAAGAACCTGTGAAATCTGTCCGTTTTCGTCATTTGTTATCGAATCGAATTAAAGCCAGATCGTCACATTGGCCGCTCTTCTCTCTGAAACGGTTGTCATATCGTCTGCAAAGCTATGTCGCGTGCTGCGGTATGCGGAGACACTAAAAGCACCATAATAGAACACAGATGAAGCTTCTAAGTTGATGTAATAGCCAGTAAGAAGTAAAAAAATTCAAGCTTTAGGTATAGATTATTGACATTTTACCCTTCTTTGGTGCCTTCAACATGAGCTACGAACTTAAGATTTTGCATCAAAGGAGGACTAGCAGCCCCGTTGCACGGGAGAATGTGAAAAGCGTTCGTATGTAGTAATAACCAGAGAAATTCGTCCGTTTTCGTCATTTGTTATCGAATCGACTTAAAGCCAGATCGTCACATTGGCCGCTCTTCTCTCTGAAACGGTTGTACTTGTCGTCTGCAAAGCTATGTCGCGTGCTGCGGTATGCGGAGACACTAAAAGCACCATAGTAGAACACAGATGAAGCTTCTAAGTTGATGTAATAGCCAGTAAGAAGTAGTACAATTCAAGTTTTAGGTATCGATTATTGACTTCTTACCCTTCTTTGGTGCCTTGGACATGAGCTAGGAACTTAAGATTTTGCATGAAAGGAGGACTAGCAGCTGCGTTGCACGGGAGAATATGAAAAGTTTTCATATGTAGTAAAATCCCTGAAAAATCCGTCCGTTTTCGTCATTTGTTATCGAATCGACTTAAAGCCAGATCTACACATTGGCCGCTCTTCTCTCTGAAACGGTTGTACTTATCGTCTGCAAAGCAATGTCGCGTGTTGCGGTATGCGGAGACGCTAATAGCACCATAGTAGAACACAGATGAAGCATCTAAGTTGATGTAATAGCCATTCAAAAGTAGTACAATTCAAGTTTTAGGTATCGATTATTGACTTTTTACCCTTCTTTGCTGCCTTGGACATGAGCTAGGACCTTAAGATTGTGCATGAAAGGAGGACTAGCAGCCGAGTTGCACGGGAGAATGTGAAAAGTGTTCATATGTAGTAAAAACATGAGAAATCCGTCCGTATTCGTCAATTGTTATCGAATCGACTTAAAGAACGATCGTCACATTGGCCGCTCTTCTTTCTAAAATGGTTGTACTTATCGTCTGAAAAGCTATGTCCCGTGCTGCAGTATGCGAAGACACCAAAAGCACCATTGTAGAACACAGATGAAGCTTCTAAGTTGATGTAATAGCCAGTAAGAAGTAGTACAATTCAAGTTTTAGGTATCGATTATTGACTTTTTACCCTTCTTTGGTACCTTGGACATCAGCTAGGAACTTAAGATTTTGCATGAAAGTGGGACTAGCAGCCGCGTTGCACGGGAGAATGTGGAAAGTGGTCATATGTATTAAAAACCTGTGAAATCCGTCCGTTTTCGTCATTTGTTATCTAATCGACTTAAAGCCAGATCGTCACATTGGCCGCTCTTCTCTCTGAAACGGGTGTCATATCATCTGCAAAGCTATGTCGCGTGCTGCCGTATGCGGAGACACTATAAGCACCATAGTAGAACACAGATGAATCTTCTAAGTTGATGTAAAAGCCAGTAAGAAGTAGTACAATTCAAGTTTTAAGTATCGATTATTGACTTTCTACCCTTCTTTGGTGCCTTGTACATGAGCTAGGAACTTAAGATTTTGCATGAAAGGAGGACTAGCATCCGCGTTGCACGGGAGAATGAGAAAAGTGTTCGTATGTAGTAAAAACCTGAGAAATCCGTCCGTTGTCGACATTTGTTATCGAATCGACTTAAAGCCAGATCGTCACACTGGCCGCACTTCCGTCTGAAACAGTTACATTTATCGACTGAAAAGCTATGTCGCGTGCTGCGGTATGCGGAGACACTAAAAGCACCATAGTAGAACACAGATGAAGCTTCTAAGTTGATGTAATAGCCAGTAAGAAGAAGTACAATTCAAGTTTTACGTATCGATTATTGACTTTTTACCCTTCTTTGGTGCCTTGGACATGAGCTAGGAACTTAAGATTTTGCATCAAACGAGGAATAACAGCCGCGTTGCACAGGAGAATGTGAAAAATTTTCATATGTAGTAAGAACCTGTGAAATCAGTCCGTTTTCGTCATTTGTTATCGAATCGACTTAAAGCCAGATCGTCACATTGACCGCACTTCTCTCTAAAAAGGTTGTACGTATCGTGTGCAAAGCTAAGTCGCTTGCTGCAGTATGCGGGGACACTAAAATCACCATAGTAGAACACAGATGAAGCTTCTAAGTTGATGTAATAGCCATTCAAAAGTAGTACAATTCAAGTTTTAGGTATCGATTATTGACTTTTTACCCTTCTTTGCTGCCTTGGACATGAGCTAGGATCTTAAGATTCTGCATGAAAGAAGGACTAGCAGCCGAGTTGCACGGGAGAATGTGAAAATTGTTCACATGTAGTAAAAACCTGAGAAATCCGTCCGTTTTCGTCATTTGTTATCGAATCGACTTAAAGCCCAATCGTCACATTGGCCGCTCTTCTCTCTAAAATGGTTGTACTTATCGTCTGAAAAGCTATGTCGCGTTCTGCAGTATGCGAAGACACCAAAAGCACCATAGTAGAACACAGATGAAGCTTCTAAGTTGATGTAATAGCCAGTAAGGAGTAGTACAATTCAAGTTTTAGGTATCGATTATTGACTTTTTACCCTTCTTTGGTACCTTGGACATGAGCTAGGAACTTAAGATTTTGCATGAAAGTGGGACTAGCAGCCGCGTTGCACGGGAGAATGTGGAAAGTGGTCATATGTAGTAAAAACCTGAGAAATCCGTCCGTTTTCGTCATTTGTTATCGAATCGACTTAATGCCAGATCGTCACATTGGCCGCTCTTCCTACTGAAATGGTTGTATTTTTCGTCTGCAAAGCTATGTCGCGTGCTGCGGTATGCGGAGACACTAAAAGCACCATAGTAGAACACAGATGAAGCTTCTAAATTGATGTAATAGCCAGTAAGAAGTAGTACAATTCAAGTTTTAGGTATCCATTATTGACTTTCTACCCTTCTTTGTTGCCTTATACATGAGCTAGGAACGTAAGGTTTTGCATGAAAGGAGGATTAGCAGCCGCGTTGCACGGGAGAATGTGAAGAGTTTTCATAAGTAGCTAAAACCTGAGAAATCTGTCCGCTTTCGTCATTTGTTATCGAATCGACTTAAAGCCAGATCGTCGCATTGGCCGCTCTTCTCTCTGAAACGGTTGTACTTGTCGTCTGCAAAGCTATGTCGCGTGCTGCGGTATGCGGAGACACTAAAAGCACCATAGTAGAACACAGATGAAGCTTCTAAGTTCATGTAATAGCCAGTAAGAAGTAGTACAATTCAAGATTTAGGTAGCGATTATAGACTTTTTACCCTTCTTTGGTGCCTTGGACATGAGCTAGGAACTTAAGATTTTGCATGAAAGTGGGACTAGCAGCCGCGTTGCACGGGAGAATGTGAAAAGTGTTCATATGTAGCAAAAACCTGAGAAATCCGTCCGTTTTCGTTATTTGTTATCGAATCGACTTAAAGCCAGATCGTTACACTGGCCGCACTTCTGTCTGAAACGGTTACATTTATCGTCTGCACAGCTATGTCGCGTGCTGCGGTATGCGGAGACACTAAAAGCACCATAGTAGAACACAGATGAAGCTTCTAAGTTGATGTAATAGCCAGTAAGAAGTAGTGCAATTCAAGATTTAGGTATCGATTATTGACTTCCTACCCTTCTTTGGTGCCTTGGACATGAGCTAGGAGCGTAAGGTTTTGCATGAAAGGAGGATTAGCAGCCGGGTTGCACGGGAGAATGTGAAAAGTTTCCATAAGTAGTAAAAACCTGAGAAATCTGTCCGTTTTCGTCATTTGTTATCGAATCGACTTAAAGCCAGATCGTCACATTCTCCGCTCTTCTCTCTGAAACGGTTGTACATATCGTCTGAAAAGCTATGTCGCGTGCTGCGGTATGCGGAGACACTAAAAGCACCATAATAGAACACAGATGAAGCTTCTAAGTTGATGTAATAGCCAGTAAGAAGTAGTACAATTCAAGTTTTAAGTATCGATTATTGACTTTCTACCCTTCTTTGGTGCCTTGTACATGAGCTAGGAACTTATGATTTTGCATGAAAGGAGGACTAGCAGCCGCGTTGCACGGGAGAATGAGAAAAGTGTTCATATGTAGTAAAAACCTGAGAAATCTGTCCGTTTTCGTCATTTGTTATCGATTTGACTTAAAGCCAGATCGTCACATTGGCCGCTCTTCTCTCTGAAACGGTTGTACTTATCGCCTGCAGAGCTATGTCGCGTGCAGCGGTATGCGGAGACACTAAAAGCACCATAGTAGGACACAGATGAAACTTCTAAGTTGATGTAATAGCCAGTAAGAAGTAGTACAATTCAAGTTTTAGGTATCAGTTATTGACTTTGTACCCTTCTTTGGTGCCTTGCACATGAGCTAGGAATTTAAGATTTTGCATCAAAGGAGGATTAGCAGCCGCGTTGCAAGATAGAATATGAAAAGTGTTCATATGTAGTAAAATCGCTAAAAAATCCGTCCGTTTTCGTCATTTGTTATCGAATTGACTTAACGCCAGATGGTCACATTGGCCGCTCTTCGCTCTGAAACGGTTGTACTTATCGTCTGCACAGCTGTGTCGCGTGCTGCGGTATGCGGAGACACTAAAAGCACCATAGTAGAACACAGATGAAGCTTCTAAGGTGATGTAATAGCCAGTAAGAAGTAGTACATTTCAAGTTTTAGGTATCGATTATTGTCTTCTTACACTTCTTTGGTGCCTTCGACATGAGATAGGAACTTCAGATTTTGCATGAAAGTAGAACTAGCAGCCGCGTTGCACGGGAGAATGTGAAAAGTGTTCACATGTAGTAAAAACCTGAGAAATCCTTCCATTTTCGTCATTTGTTATCGAATCGACTTAAAGCCAGATCGTCACACTGGCCGCACTTCCGTCTGAAACAGTTACATTTATCGTGTGCAAATCTATATCGCGGGCTGTGGTGTGCGGAGACACTAAAAGCACCATAGTAGAATACAGATGAAGCTTCTAAGTTGATGTAATAGCCAGTAAGAAGTAGTAGAATTCAAGTTTTAGGTATCGATTATTGACTTTTTACCCTTCATTGGTGCCTTGCACATGAACTAGGAATTTAAGATTTTCCATGAAAGGAGGACTCGCAGCCGCGTTGCATGGCAGAATGTGAAAAGTGTTCATATGTAGTAAAAACCTGAGAAATCCGTTCGTTATCGTCATTTGTTATCGAATCGACTAGAAAACAGATCGTCACATTGGCCGCTCTTCTCTCTGAAACGGTTGTACTTATCGTCTGCAAAATTTCGTCGCGTGCTGTGGTATAGGGAGACACTATAAGCACCATAGTAGAACACAGATGAAGCTTCTAAGTTGATGTAATAGACAGTAAGAAGTAGTACAATTCAAGTTCTAGGTATCGATTATTGACTTTTTACCCTTCTTTGGTGAATTGGACATGAGCTAGGAACTTAAGATTTTGCATGAAAGGAGGACTAGCAGCCGCGTTGCATGGGAGAATGTGAAAAGTGTTCATATGCAGTAAAAAACTGAGAAATCCATCCGTTTTCGTCATTTGTTATCAAATCGACTTAAAGCCAGATCGTCACATTGGCCGCTCTTCTGTCTGAAACAGTTACATTTATCGTGTGCAAAGCTATGTCGCGTGCTGTGGTATGCGGACACACTAAAAGCACAATTGTAGAACACAAACGAAGCTTTTAAGTGGATGTAATAGCCAGTAAGAAATAGTACAAATCAAGTTTTAGGTATGGATTACTGACTTTTTACCCTTCTCTTGTGCCTTGGACATGAGCTAGGAACTTAATATTTTGCATGAAAAAAGGACTAGCAGCCGCGTTGCGCGGGAGAAATTGAAAAGTGTTCATATGTAGTAAACACCTGAGAAGTCCGTCCTTTTTCGTCATTTGTTATCGAATCGACTTAAAGCCAGATCTACACATTGGCCGCACTTCTCTCTGAAACGGTTGTACTTATAGTCTGCAAAGCTATGTCGCGTTCTGCGGTTTGCGGAGACACTAAAAGCACCATAGTAGAATACAGATAAAGCTTCTAAGTTGATGTAATAGACGGTAAGAAGTAGTACAATTCAAGTTCTAGGTATCGATTATTGACTTTTTACCCTTCTTTGGTGAATTGGACATGAGCTAGGAACTTAAGATTTTGCATGAAAGGAGGACTAGCAGCCGCGTTGCATGGGAGAATGTGAAAAGTTTTCATATGTGGTAAAAACATGAGAAATCCGCCCCTTTTCATCGTTTGTTATCGAATCGACTTAAAGCCAGATCGTCACATTAGAATCACTTCTGACTGAAACGGTTACATTTATTGTCTGCAAAGCTATGTCGCGTGCTGCAGTATGCGGAGTCAGCAAATGCACCATTGTAATACACAGATGAAGCTTCTAAGTTGATGTAATAGCCAGTAAGAAGTAGTACAATTCAAGTTTTAGTTATCGATTATTGACTTTTTAGCTGGCTTTGGTGCCTTGGACATGAGCTAGGACCTTAAGATTCTGCATGAAAGGAGGACTAGCAGCCGCGTTGCAAGGGAGAATGTGAAAAGTGTTCATATGTACTAAAAACCTGAGAAATCCGTCCGTTTTCGTCATTTGTTATCGAATCGACTTAAAGCCAGATCTTCACATTGGCCGCTCTTCTCTCTGAAACGCTTGTACTTATCGTCTGCAAAGCTATGTCGCGTGTTGCGGAATGCGGCGACACTAAAAGCACCATAGCAAAACACGGATGAAGCTTCTAAGTTGATGTAATAGCCAGTAAGAAGTAGTACAATTCAAGTTTTAGTTATCGATTATTGAATTTTTAGCTGGCTTTGGTGCCTTTGACATGAGCTAGGAACTTAAGATTTTGCATGAAAGGAGGACTAGCCGCCGCGTTGCACGGGAGGATGTGAAAAGTTTCCATATGTAGTAAAATCCAGAGAAATCCGTCCGTTTTCGTCATATGTTATCGAATCGGCTTAAAGCCAGATCGTCACATTGGCCGCTCTTCTCTCTGAAACGGTTACATTTATCGTCTGCAGAGCTATGTCGCGTGCTGCGCTATACGGGACACTAAAAGCACAATAGTAGAATACAGATGAACCTTGTAAGTTGGTGTATTAGCCAGGTATCGATTATTGACTTTTTACCCTTCTTTGGTGCCTTGGACATGAGCTAGGAACTAAAGATTTTGCATGACAGGAAGACTAGCAGGCGCGTTGCGTGGGAGAATGTTAAAGTGTTCATATGTAGTAAAAACCTGTGAAATCCGTCCGTTTTCGTAATTTGTTATCGAATTGACTGAAAGCCACATCGTCACATTGGCCGCTCTTCTCTCTGAAACGGTTGTACTTACCGTCTGCAAATTTATGTCGCGTGCTGCGGTATGCGGAGACACGAAAAGCACCATAGTAGAACACAGATGAAGCTTCTAAATTGTTGTAATAGCCAGTAAGAAGTAGTACAATTCAAGTTTTAGGTATCGATTATTGACTTTTTTACCCTTCTTCGGTGCCTTGGAAATGAGCTAGGAACTTAAGATTTTGCATGAAAGGAGGACTAGCAGCCGCGTTGCACGGGAGAATGTGAAAAGTGTTCATATGTAGTAAAAACCTCAGAAGTCCGTCCTTTTTCGTCATTTGTTATCGAATCGACTTAAAGCCAGATCTTCACAATGGCCGCTCTTCTCCCTGAAACGGTTGTACTTATAGTCTGCAAAGCTATGTCGCGTTCTGCGGTATGCGGAGACACTAAAAGCACCATAGTAGAATACAGATAAAGCTTCTAAGTTGATGTAATAGACGGTAAGAAGTAGTACAATTCAAGTTCTAGGTATCGATTATTGACTTTTTACCCTTCTTTGGTGAATTGGACATGAGCTAGGAACTTAAGATTTTGCATGAAAGGAGGACTAGCAGCCGCGTGGCATGGGAGAATGTGAAAAGTGTTCATATGTAGTAAGAACCTGAGAAATCCATCCGTTTTCGTCATTTGTTATCAAATCGACTTAAAGCCAGATCGTCACATTGGCCGCTATTCTGTCTGAAACAGTTACATTTATCGTGTGCAAAGCTATGTCGCGTGCTGTGGTATGCGGAGACACTAAAAGCACAATAGTAGAACACAAACGAAGCTTCGAAGTGGATGTAATAGCCAGTAAGAAATAGTACAAATCAAGTTTTAGGTATGGATTACTGACTTTTTACGCTTTTTTGTTGTTTGGACATGAGCTAGGAACTTAAGATTTTGCATGAAAGGAGGACTAGCCGCCGCGTTGCACGGGAGAATGTGAAAAGTTTCCATATGTAGTAAAATCCAGAGATATCCGTCCGTTTTCGTCATTTGTTATCGAATCGGCTTAAAGCCAGATCGTCACATAGGCCGCTCTTCTCTCTGAAACGGTTGTACTTACCGTCTGCAAATTTATGTCGCGTGCTGCGGTATGCGGAGACACTAAAAGCACCATCGTAGAACACAGATGAAGCTTCTAAGTTTATGTAATAGCCAGTTAGAGGTAGTACTATTCAAGTTTTAGGTATCGATTATTGACTTTTTAGCTGGCTTTGGTGCCTTGGACATGAGCTAGGACCTTAAGATTCTCCGTGAAAGGAGGACTAGAAGCCGAGTTGCAAGGGAGAATGTGAAAAGTGTTCATTTGTAGTAAAAACCTGAGATATCCGTCCGTTTTCGTCATTTGTTATCGAATCGACTTAGCCAGATCGTCACATTGGACGCTCTTCTGTCTGAAACAGTTACATATATCGTGTGCAAAGCTATTTTTCGCGCTGTGGTATGCGGAGACACGAAAAGCACCATAGTAGAACACAGATGAAGCTTCTAAGTTGGTGTAATAGCAGTAAGAAGTAGTACAATTAAAATTTTAGGTATCGATTATTGCCTTTTTACCCTTCATTGGTGCCTTGAACATGAGCTAGGAACTTAAGATTTTGCATGAAAGGAGGACTAGCATCTGCGTTGCTTGGGAGAAAGTAAAAAGTGTTCATATGTAGTAAAAACCTGATAAATCCGTCCGTTTTCGTCATTTGTTATCGAATCGACTTAAAGCCAGATCTTCACAATGGCCGCTCTTCTCCCTGAAACGGTTGTACTTATAGTCTGCAGAGCTATGTCGCGTTCTGCGGTTTGCGGAGACACTAAAAGCACCATAGTAGAATACAGATAAAGCTTGCAAGTTGATGTAATAGCTAGTAAGAAGTAGTACAATTAAAGTTTTAGGTATCGATTATTGATTTTTTACCCTTCATTAGTGCATTGGACATGAGCTAGGAACTTAAGATTTTGCATGAAAGGAGGACTCGCAGCCGCGTTGCATGGCAGAATGTGAAAAGGGTTCATATGTAGTAAAAACCTGAGAAATCCGTTCGTTATCCTCATTTGTTATCGAATCGACTTTAAAACAGATCGTCATATTGGCCGCTCTTCTCTCTGAAACGGTTACATTTATCGTGTTCAAAGCTATGTCGCGTTCTGCGGTATGCGGAGACACTAAAAGCACCATAACAGAACACAGATGAAGCTTCTAAGTTGATATGATAGCCTGTACGAAGCAGTACAATTCAAGTTTTAGTTATCGATTATTGAATTTTTAGACTATTTTGGTGCCTTCGACATGAGGTAGGACCTTACGACCTAGCATGAAGGGAGGTCTAGCAGCCGCGTTGCACGGGGGAATGTGAAAAATGTTCATATGTAGTGAAAACCTGAGAGATCCGCCCGTTTTCGTCATTTGCTATCGAATCGACTTAATGCCAGATCGTCATATTGGCCGCTCTTCTCTCTGAAACGGTTACATTTATCGTGTGCAAAGCTAGATCTCGTGCTGCAGTATGCGGAGACACAAAAAGCACCATAATGGATCACAGAAGAAGCCTCTAAGTTGAAGTGATAGCCTGTACGAAGCAGTACATTTCAAGTTTTAGTTATCGATTATTGAATTTTTAGACTATTTTGGTGCCTTGGACATGAGGTAGGACCTTACGACCTCGCATGAAGGGAGGTCTAGCAGCCGCGTTGCACGGGGGAATGTGAAAAGTGTTCATATGTAGTGAAAACCTAAAAGATCTGCCCGTTTTCGTCATTTGCTATCGAATCGACTTTTGCCTGATGGTCATATAGGCCGCCCTTCTCTCTGAAACGGTTACATTTACCGTGTGCAAAGCAAGGTCTCGTGCTGCGGTATGCGGAGACAGTAAACGCACCATAATGGATCACAGAAGAAGCTTCTCAGTTAATGTGATAGACAGTACGAAGCAGTACAGTTAAAGTTTTAGGTATCGATTATTGACTTTTTAGACTGTTTTCGTGCCTTGGACATGAGCTAGGACCTTACGATTTTAAATGAAGGGAGGTCTAGCAGCCGCGTTGCACGGGAGAATGTGAAAAGTGTTCATGTGTGGTGAAAACCTGAGAAATCCGCCCGATTTCGTCATTTGCTATCGAATCGACTTAATGCCAGATCGTCATATTGGCCGCTCTTCTCTCTGAAACGGTTACACTTATCGTGTGCAAAGCTATGTCGCGTGCTGCGGTATGCGGAGACACTAAAAGCACCATAACAGAACACAGAAGAAGCTTCTATGATGACATGATTGCCAGTGCGAAGCCGTAAAATTCAAGTTTCAGTTATCGATTACTGACTTTTTAGACGGCTTTGGTTCCCTTGACATAAGCTTCGACCTTAAGATATTGCATGAAGGGAGATCTAGGAGCTGCGTTGCATGGGGGAATGTGAAATGTGTTCATATGTAGTGAAAACCTGAGAAATCCACCCGTTTTCGTCATTTGTTATCTAATCGACTTAATGCCAGATCGTCATATAGGCCGCTATTCACTCTGAAACCGTTACATTTATCGTGCAAAAAGCTATGTCGCGTGCTAAGGTATGCGGAGACACTAAAAGCACCATAACAGAACACAGATGAAGCTTCTAAGTTGATGTGATAGCCAGTACGATGCAGTACAATTCAGGTTTTAGTTATCGATTATTGATTTTTTAGACTGCTTTGGTGGCTTGTACATGAGCTAGGACCTTAAGGTTTTCCATGAATGGAGATCTAGCAGCAGCGTTGCACGGGGGAATGTGGAAAGTGTTCATATGTAGTGAAAACCTGAGAAATCCGTCCGTTTTCGTCATTTGCTATCGAATCGACTTTTGCCAGATGGTCATATTGGACGCTCTTCTCTCTGAAACGGTTACATTTATCGTGTTCAAAGCTATGTCGCGTGCTGCGGTATGCGGAGACACTAAAAGCACCATAACAGAACACAGATGAAGCTTCTAAGTTGATGTGATAGCCTGTACGAAGCAGTACAATTCAAGTTTTATTTATCGATTATTGAATTTTTAGACTATTTTGGTGCCTTCGACAAGAGGTAGGACCTTACGACCTTGCATGAAGGGAGGTCTAGCAGCCGCGTTGCACGGGGGAATGTGAAAAATGTTCATATGTATTGAAAACCTGAGAGATCCGCCCGTTTTCGTCATTTGCTATCGAATCGACTTAATGCCAGATCGTCATATTGGCCGCTCTTCTAACTGAAACGGTTACATTTATCGTGTGCAAAGCTAGGTCTCGTGCTGCAGTATGCGGAGACACTAAAAGCACCATAATACAACACTGATGAAGTTTCTAAGCTGTTGTGATAACCAGTAAGAAGCAGTACAATTCAAGTTTTAGTTATCGATTATTGACTTTTTAGACGGTTTTGTTGCCTTGGACATGAGCTAGGACCTTAAGATTTTGCATGAGGGAGTTCTAGCAGCCGTGTTTTACGGGGGAATGTGAAAAGTGTTCATATGTAGTGAAAACCTGAGAAACCCTCCCGTTTTCGTCATTTGCTATCGATTCGACTTAATGCAAGATCGTCATATTGGCCGCTCTTCTCTCTGAAAAGGATACATTTATCATGTGCAAAGCTATGTCGCGTGCTGTGGTATGCGGAGACACTAGAAGCACCATAATAGAACACAGAAGAAGCTTCTAGGTCGATGTTATAGCCAGTACGAAGCAGTACAATTCAAGATTTAGGTTTCGATTACTGACTTTTTAGACGATTTTGGTGCCATGGAAATGCGCTAGGACTTACGACCTTGCATGAAAGGAGAATAGCAGCCGCGTTGCACGGGGGAGTGTGAAAAGTGATCGTATGTAGTGAATACCTAAGAAATCCGCTCGTTTTCGTCATTTGCTATCGAATCGACTTAATGCCAGATCGTCATATTGGCCACTCTTGTCTCTGAAATGGTTACATTTATCGTGTGCAAAGCTATGTCGCGTGCTGCGGTACGCGGAGACACTAAAAGCTCCATAATAGAACACAGAAGAAACTTCTAAGTTGATGTGATAGCCAGTACGAAGCAGTACAATTCAAGTTTCAGTTATCTGTTATTGACTTTTTTGCCGGCTTTGGTGCCTTGGACATGAGCTAAGAACTGAAAGTTTTGCATGAAGGGAGATCTGGCAGCAGCGTTGCACGGGGGAATGTCAAAAGTGTTCTTATGTAGTGAAAACCTGAGAAATCCGCCCGTTTTCGTCATTTGCTATCGAATCGACTTTTGCCAGATCGTCATATTGGCCGGTATTCTCCCTGAAAAGGTTATATTTATCGTGAGGAAAGGGATGTCGCGTGCTGCGGTATGCGGAGATACTAAAAGCACCATAATAGAACACAGAAGAATCTTCTAAGTTGATGTGATAGCTAGTACGAAGCAGTACAATTCAAATTTTAGATATCGATTATTGAATTTTTAGACGGTTTTATTGCCTTGGACTTGAGCTAGGACATTACGATTTTGCATGAAGAGAGGTCTAACAACCGCGTTGCACAGGTGAATGTGAAAAGTGTTCATATGTTGTGAAAACCTGATAAACCCGCCCGTTATGGTCATTTGCTATCGAATCGACTTAATGCCAGATCGTCATATTGGCCGTACTTCTCTCTGAAACGGTTACACTTATCGTCTGCAAAGCTATGTCGCGTGCTGCGGTATGCCGAAACACTAAAAGCACCATAGTAGAACACAGAAGAAGCTTCTAAGTTGATGTGATAGCCAATACGCAGCAGTACAATTCAGGTTTCAGTTGTCGATTATTGACTTTTTAGACGGCTTTGGTTCCTTTGACATGAGCTAGGACCTTAAGATATTGCATAAAGGGATGTCTAAGAGAAGCGATGCACGGGCGAATGTGAAAATTGTTCATATGTAGAGAAAACCTGAGATAACCGAGCGTTTTCGTCATTTGCTATCGAATCGACTTAATTACAGATTGTCATATTGCCCGCAATTCTCTCTGAAACCATTACATTTAGCGTGTGCCAAGCTATGTCGCGTGCTGCGGTATGAAGAGACACTAAAAGCACCATAATAGATCACAGAAGATGCTTCTAAGTTGATGTGATAGCCAGTAAGAAACAGTGCAGTTCAGGTTTTAGTTATCGATTATTGACTTCTTAGACGGCTTTGTTGCCTTGGACATGACCTAGGACCTTAAGATTTTGCATGAAGGGAGGTCTAGCAGCCGCGTTGCACGGGGGAATGTGAAAAGTGTTCATATGTTGTGAAAACCTGAGAAATCCGTCCGTTTTCGTCATTTGCTATCGAATCGACTTTTGCCAGATCGTCATATTGGCCACTCTTTTCTCTGAAACGGTTACATTTATCGTGTGCAAAGCTTCGTCGAGTGCTGCGGTATGCGGAGACACTAAAAGCACGATAATAGAAAGCAGAAGAAGCTTCTAAGTTGGTGTGATAGCCAAAACGAAGCAGTACAATTCAAGTTTTAGTTATCGATTGTTGACCTTTTTGACGGCTTTGGTGCATTGGACATGAGCTAGGACCTTAAGATTTTCCATGAAGGGAGGTCTAGCAGCCGCGTTGCACGGAGGAATGTGAAAAGTGTTCATATGTAGTGGAAACCGGAGAAATCCGCCCGTTTTCGTCATTTGCTATAGAATCGAATTAATGCCAGATCTTCATATTGGCCACTCATCAATCTGAAACTGTTACATTTACCGTGTGCAAAGCCATATGGCGTGCTGCGGTATGTGGAGGCACTAAAAGCACCATAATAGAACACAGATGAAGCTTCTAAGTTAATGTGATAGTCAGTACGATGCAGTACAATTCAAGTTTTAGTTATCGATTATTAACTTTTTAGACGGCTTCGGTGTCTTGGACCTGATCCAGGCACTTAAGATTTTGCATGAACCGAGGTCTAGCAGCCACGTTGCACTCGAGATTGTGAGAAGTGTTCATATGTAGTGAAATACTGAGAAATCCGCTCTTTTTCGTCATTTTCTATCAAGTCGAATTAATGCCAGATCGTTATAATGGCCGCTCATATCTCAGAAACGGTTACATTTTTCGTGTGCAAAGCTATGTCGCGTGCTGCGGAATGCCTAGACGTTAAAAGCACCATTATAGAACACAGAAGAAGCTTCTAAGTTGATGTGATAGTTAGTACGAAACAGTACAATTCAAGTCTTAGTTATCGATTATTGAATTTTTAGACGGATTCGGTGTCTTGGACATGAGCTAGGACATTACGATTTTGCATGAAGGGAGGTCTAGCGACCGCGTTGCACGGGGGAATGTGAAAGGTGTTCTTATGTAGTGAAAACCTGAGAAATCCGCCCGTTTTCGTCATTTGCTATCGAATCGACTTAATGCCAGATCGTCATATTGGCCGGTATTCTCTCTGAAACCGTTAGATTTATCGTGTTCAAAGCTATGTCGCGTGCTTCGGTATGCGGAGTCACTAAAAGCACCATAATAGATCAAAGAAGAAGCTTCTAAGTTGATGTGATATCCGTTTCGAAGCAGTCCAATTCAAGTTTTAACTATCGCTTATTGACTTTTTAGACGGCTTTCGTGGCTTGGACATGAGGTAGGTCCTTAAGATTTTGCATGAGGGAGGTCTAGCAGCCGCATTTGACGGGGGAATGTGAGAGGTGTTCATATATAGTGAAAACCTGGGAAATCCGCCCGTTCTCCTCATTTGCTATCGAATCGACATTTGCCAGATCGTCATATTGGCGGCTCTTCTCTCTGAAACGGTTACATTTATCGTGTGCAAAGCTATGTCACGTGCTGCGGTATGCGGAGACACTAAAAGCATCACAATAGAATACAGAAGAAGCTTCTAAGTTGATGTGATAGCCAAAACGAAGCAGTACAATTCAAGTTTTAGCTATCGATTATTGACTTTTTAGACGGCTTTGGTGTCTTGGACATGAGCTAGGACATTAAAATTTTGCATGAAGGGAGATCTAGCAGCCGCGTTGCACGGGGGAATGTGAAAAGTGTTCATATGTAGTGAAAACCTGATAAACCCGCCCGTTTTCTTCATTTGCTATCGAATCGACTTAATGCCAGATCGTCATATTGGCCGTACTTCTCTCTGAAACGGTTACATTTATCATGTGCAAAGCTATGTCGCGTGCTGCGGTATGCGGAGACACTAAAAGCACCATAATGGATCACAGAAGAAGCATCTAAGTTGATGTGATAGCTAGTACGTAGCAGTACAATTCAAGTTTTAGATATCGATTATTGAATTTTTAGTCGGTTTTGGTGCCTTCGACATGAGCTAGGACATTACGATTTTGCATGAAGGGAGGTCTAGGAGCTGTGTTGCACTGGGGAATGTGAAAAGTGTTCATATGTAGTGAAAACCTGAGAAATCCGCCCGTTTTCGTCATTTGCTATCGTATCAGCTTAATGCCAGATCGTCATATTGGCCGCTTTTCTCTCTGAAACCGTTAGATTTATCGTGTTCAAAGCTATGTCGCGTGCTTCGGTATGCGGAGACACTAAAATCACCATAGTAGAACACAGAAGAAGCTTCTAAGTTGATGTGATAGCCAGTACGAAGCAGTACAATTTAAGTTTAGCTATCGATTATTGATTTTGTAGACGGCTTTGTTGCGTTGGGCATGAGCTAGGACCTTCAGATTTTGCATGAAGGGAGCTCTAGTAGCCGCATTGCTCGGGGGAATGTGCAAAAGTGTTCATATGTAGTGATAACCTGAGAAACCTGCCAGTTTTTGTCATTTGCTATCGAATCGACTTAATGCCAGATCGTCAGATTAGACGCTCTTCTCTCTGATACGGTTAAATTTATCGTCTGCAAAGCTATGGCGCGTGCTGCGTATGCGGAGATACTAAAAGCACCATAGTAGAACTCAGATGAAGCTTCTAAGTTGATGTAATAGCTAGTAAGAAGTAATACAACACAAGTTTTAGATATCGATTATTGTCTTTTTAGACTTTGGTGCCTTTGACATGAGCTAGGACCTTACGATTTTGCATGATGGGAGGTCTAGCAGCCGCGTTGCACGAGAGAGTGTGAAAAGTGTTCATTCGTAGTAAAAACCAGAGAAATCAGTCCGTTTTCGTCATTTGTTATCGAATCGGCTTTTAGCTAGATCGTCACATTGGCCGGTCTTCTCTCTGAAACGGTTACATTTATCGACTGCAAATCTATGTCGCGTGCTGCGGTATGCGTAGACACTAAAAGCAGCATAGCAGAACACATAAGAGGCTTCTAAGTTGATGTAATAGGCAGTAAGAAGCAGTACAATTCAAGTTTTAGTTATCGATTATTGACTTTTTAGCCTTCTTTGGTGCCTAGGACTTGAGCTAGGACCTTACAATTTTGCACGAAAGAAGAACTAGCACAAGGGAGAATGTGAAAAGTGTTCAAAAGTAGTAAAAACCTGTGAAATCCGTCCGTTTTCGTCATTTGTTATCAAATCGTCTTAAAGTGAGATCGTCACATTTGCCACTCTTCACTCTGAAACGGTTACATATATCGTCTGCAAGCTTATGTCGCGTGCTGCGTTATGCGGAGACAGTCAAAGCATCACAGTAGAACACAGATGAAGCTTCTCTGTTGGTGTAATCAGCGAGAAAGAACAAGTAATAAGCAGTACAATTAAAATTTTAGTTATCATTTATTGACTTATTAGCCTGCTTTGGTACCTTGGACATGAGCTAGGGCCTTAAGATTTTGCATGAAACGCGGTCTGGACGCCACGTTGCACGGGATGATGGGAAAAGTGTCCATTTGTAGTAAAAACCTAAGAAATCCGACCGTTTTCTTCATTTGCTGTCGAATCGACTTATTGGCAGATCGTCACATCGGCCGCTTTACGCTCTGAGACGGTTAAATTTATAGTCTGCAAACTTATGTCGCCTGCTGCGGTTTGCGGAGACACTAAAAGCACCACAGTAGAAGACAGAAGAAGGTGTTAAGAAGATGTATTTGGCCAGTAAGAAGCAGTACAATTCAAGTTTTAGTTATCGATTACTGACTTATTAGCCGGCTTTGGTGCCTTGGACATGATCGAGGACCTCAAGCTTTTGCATCAAACGAGGTCTGAACGCCACGTTGCACGGGGAAATGTGAAACGTGTTAATATGTAGTAAAAACCTAAGAAAACCTTTCGCATTTATTTAAGTTCCGTTAGTACAATAAGAATCTGTTAAAAAACTGACTACAATAATCATAATCTTGCTGTACAAGGGAAGTAGCTACTATTATTAACAGTATTTATTAACAGCAAATAAAACAAAAGGTAAAACAGAAAGATTATCAAACGTCTAATGGCACAGTAACGAAACTGAAAACAGTTTGCGACAATTTCTTCTGAAATTATTTCACCAGGAAACAACAAGAACAGCGATTGAAGACTACTAAAGTTCCAAAATAAACCACTATACACAAACAACTAATTAGTACTTAGCTTTGGATGTCCCGCTACAGCTGCAACTGGTCAGCGCGGAATGTAAACACAGGTAAGAAGTTAAGTTGCTCGATACGAAACACTCGCAAATATCAGGTCACAACCCAAGAAAGGCGGAGGTGAATGAAGAAACCACTAATAAGTATCTTATATAGTAAATATTATCACAAAAACCGTTAAAATATGTATCTGAAACCTATAAATGTATGAAAACTTAGAGAGCGATTTCACACGCACTCACGCGCCTAATCGTAATGCCAGATCGTCGCAGTGGCAGCTTTGCTCACAGAACTGTTTACATATACATCTGGAAACTTACGTCATGTGCTGTGGTATGCGGTCGCACCACAAACAACAAAATAGGAGCTTCTCATTTGATGCAATCGGCAGGTAAGAAGTAGTACTACTCAAGTTTTAGGTATCGAAAATTCAACTGTAGGCCGGTTCTGGTGTCTTGCAGTTGATAGAGGACCTTGGAACATGTCTGTCTTTTTACCCCCCTCCGCCCTCGTAAGATGACTGTCTACGTACACCCGCCACCCCCCCCCCCCCCTCGTAATATGTCTGTCTACCTACTCACGCCTTCTGAAAATGTGTGTCTACCCACTTCCCCCTCAGAAGATGACTCTCTACTTATCCCCCCAACCGGAAAACGTCAGTTTTCCCACCCCCTCCCCCCCCTCAGAAGATGACTGTCTACCTACACACCCTCGGAAGATACCTGTCTACCTAACCCCCCCCCCCCCCTCGTTTGGAACATGTCTGCCTACCTACCAGCCTCTCAAAATATGTCTTTCTATCTACATCCCCCACCCCCCTCAGAAGATCACTCACTACCTACTCCGCACGTGTATGATGTCTGTCTCCCTAACCCACCCTTCAGAAGATGTTTGCCTACCTACTACTCCATGGAAGATGTCTCTATACATACCACCTATCGGGTGATGTTTGTCTACTCGCCCCCCCCCACCCCATAAGATGCCAATCTAACATCCCCCCCTGTGAAGATGCCTATCTATCGCCTAGCTCGGAAGCTACCCCAACTCAGAAGATTCCTATCTACCTGCACTTGGAAGATGACTATCTCTCCATCACCTTCAGAAGACTCTTATCTACCCCCTCAGAAGATGGCTGTCTACATACCCCACCCTCAGAATATGACTCTCTCTGATCTCCCACCCTATCTGTCTGTCTACCATTCTCACACATCGAGAGAGGTGGTACAGTGGTTAGCACACTGGACTCGCATTCGGGAGGACGACGGTTCAATCCCGTCTCCGGCCATACTGATTTAGGTTTTCCGTGATTACCCTAAATCGTTTCAGGCAAATGCCGGGATGGTTCCTTTGAAAGGGCATGGCCAATTTCTTTCCCAATCCTTCCCTAACCCGAGCTTGCGCTCCGTCTCTAATGACCTCGTTGTCGACGGGACGTTAAACACTAACCACCACCACCACCATTCTCACAATCAGAAACTGTCTGTCTACCTACCTCCCCCCCCCCCGAAGATGTTTGCCTATCTGCCTAGGTACCGCCATTTAGATGGTGTCTGCCTACCTACACCCACTTCAAAAGATGTGTAACTGACTACCCCACCTCCGAAGATCTCTGTCAAACCCTCCTCCCATCCCTGGAGGATGTATGTGTGCAGACCCCCCTCTTGGAAGACATTTGACAACCGAAAAAACCGCTTTGGAAGATGTATGACTTCCTACCACTACCCTCGGAAGGTGTATGTCTAGCTAGCACACCCTCGAAGATGCCTGTCTATCTACCGAACCGCGGTATATGCCTGCCTCACCCTGTCAGAATATGTCTGTCTACATACCCCACATGGAAGA
The DNA here is from genome assembly GCF_023897955.1 of Schistocerca gregaria. Lineage (NCBI taxonomy): Eukaryota > Metazoa > Arthropoda > Insecta > Orthoptera > Acrididae > Schistocerca > Schistocerca gregaria. The sequence goes on from NW_026061759.1 coordinate 1,588,301, forward strand.
TGTCTGTCTACTTACCCCCCCCCCCCCTTGGAAGATGTTTGTCTACCTAGCCCCTCTTGGAAGATGTCTGCCCACATAAACACACACTCGGAATATGTATGACTAGCCACCACTCCCCTCGGAACATGTGTGTCTACCTACCCCACTTCCGGACATGTCTCTCTACCTATGCCCCCACTCATAAGTTGTGTGTCTACCAACCCGCCATTTGAAGATGTCTGTCAACCTGGCCCTCCCTCAGAAAATGTCTGTCTACCTGCCCACCTTGGAATATTTATGTCTACCAAAACCCGGAGGATGTCTGTCTACCCAACACTCCCCTCAGAAGATGATTGTCTACCTACCCCCGGAAGATTTCAGTCTACCTGCACCCCCTCACTTCTGAAAGATGCCTGTCAATCAACCCCTCCAACAGAAAATGTCTGTCTACCTACTGCCCCTCGAAAGTTGTATGTCTATCACCCCTCCTCGGGAGATGTCTGTCTACCTACCCCCCTTCAGAAGATGTCTATCTACCTACCCTCCACCCCCTCGGTAAATGCCTGTCTACCCAACCCCCTCTCGGGAAAAGTATGTCTATCTATCCCCACTCGGAAGATGGCTGTCTACCTACCACCTCCCTCGGAATATGTCTGTATATCTAACCCGACCTCGGAATATGATTTTCCACCTACTGCATGGGAGATGTCAGTCCACCTGCACCCCACTTTGTAAAATGCCTGTCTACTTTCCACCCCTTTGGAAGATGTCTATCATCCCACCTCGGAAGATGTCTGTCTACCTACCCCCCTCTGAACATGATTGCCTACTGAACCACAACTCAGAAGATGATTGTCTACTGACCACCCAGAAGATGGAAGCCTACCTGCCCCCTCCCACTACAACAGAAGATGACCATACATCTAACCCCCTTGGTGGATGTCTGTTAATCTCCCCCCCCCCCTTGGAGTACTTTGTCTTCCTACCCCCTCGGAAGATGTATGTATTCCATTCGCCCCTCAGAAGATGTCTATCTTCCAACCCCCCTCAGACGATTTTTGTCTACCTACCCTGCCTTGGTATATGTATGTCTTCCTACACCCCCTCATATGATGTCTGCATACCTACCCCCCTCGGAAGAAGTTTATCATCCCTCTGTTGGAGATTTTCTGTCTACCTTGCCCCCCCCCCCTCGGAAGATATATGTCTTCATATCCTCTACCCTTGGTGCCTACATACTCAACCTCAGAAGATGTCTACCAACCTACCCCACCTTATAAGAAATCTTTCTACCTACCCCCCCCCCCCCCTCGTAATATCTGTGTCTACCCCTCGTAAAATGTCTATCTTTCCCAGTTGGAAAGATGTCTATCATCCCACTCTTAGAAGGTGTCTGTCTACCTATCCTCCCACTCTGAAGATGTCTGTGTACCTACCCTCCCTCAGGAGATATCGGTCTAATTGCCCACCGGGACTATGTCTATCTATATACTCTCAGCCTTGGAAAATACGTGCCTACTTACTCCACCCCCTGTAAGATATCTGTCTACCTACAACCTGCCCTCGGAAACTGTCTGTCTACATACACCCTCTAATAAGATGTCTGTCTACCTACCCCACACTGTCTGTCTTCCTACCCAAACCATCCTCGGAAGATGTATGTCTACCTACCCCTCCTTGGAAAATGCCTGTCTACCTAAATCTCGCTTGGAAAATATCTGTCTGCCTACCCCCCATCCTTGGAAGGTGTCTGTCCACCAACTCTCCTGTCGGAAGATGTATGGCTACCTAACCCCCCTCAGAAGATGTCTGTCCATCTATCTGCCTGTGGGATGTGTATGTCTACCTAACTACCTTAGACAATGTCAGTCTACATACCCCCCTCGGAAGATACCTGTCTACCAATACTCCTCTACATGCCAAAACTAATAATAATATAGCTGCCAACCTAACCCACCTCAGAAGGTCTCTGTTTATGCACCCAAACTGAACATGTATGTCTATCTACCCCCCAGAAGTTGTCTGTCTACCTGCCCCCTCAGAAAATGTCAGTCGACCTACGCCCCCTTGGAAGATTTCTGTCTACCTATAACACCTCACGGAAAATATCTGTCTACCAGCCCCCTCTCAGAAGATGTCTCTCTACCTACCACCCCCCTCAGAAGTAGTATATCTATCTACCCTACCCTTGAAACGTGTCTGTCTACTTACCCCCCCCCCCCCCCAGTCAGCAGATGTCTGTCTACCACCTACATAAGTTGTCTATCTACACCCGCTCGGAAGATGTCTGTCCAATACACCACCCTCAGAAGATATCTGTCCTACCCCTCTCGAAAATGTTAGTCTACCTACACCCCAGATAATGAATGTCTACCAACCCCACCTCGGAAGATGATTGTCTACCTACCCCATAGAAGATGTGTTTACCTACCACCACTCGTAGTATGTGTGTTTACCTACCCCCATTGGAAAATATCGGTCTACCAACCGCCCTTGAAGATGTATGCCTACATACCCAACACCCTCGGAAGACGTCTGGCTACCTAGCTCCCCCTACGAAGATATCTGCCTTCATACCCACTTCTATTGGAAGATGTCTGTCAACATACCCAAATTCAGAAAACGACTGCCTACCTACCCCACCTCAGAAGATGTCTGCCTACCAACCACCCCTCGGAATATGTATGTCTACCTACACTCATTCGGAATATTGCTTTCTACCACCCCTCCCTCTGAACATGTCTATCTCCCTCCCTCCCTCAGAACATGTCTATCTACCAGCATCCCCCACCTCCTATGAAGTCTCTCTCACTACCCCCACCCCCTCCCCCCTTCGAAAGTGACACCCTACCTACCATCCTCAGGAAATGTCAGTCTTCCTACTCCCCATACCTCAGAAGGTGTGTCTAACTATCCCCATGGACAATGTCTGTCTACATACCCCTAGCCTCAGAAAATACTTGTCTAACTACACCCCCTCAGATTATTTCTGTCTACCTACAACCCAGCCTCGGATAATGTCTGTCTACCTACCCCCTCACTAATTGTCTCTCTACCTACCCTACCTTAGAAGATGTCTGTCTACATATCCCTCATCCTCTGAAGCTGTATGTCTACTACCCCTGCTCAGAAGATATCTGTCTACTTAAAAACACCCTCAGAACACGTCTGTCTAACAACCCCCCCCCCCCCTCAGTTGTCTGTCTACCTACCCCCTTGAAGATGTCTGTCTACCTACCCCCAGTAAAACATCTCTGTACCCATCTTCCCCTCAGAAAATGATTGTCTACCTACCCCTGTATGTAAGATGTCTCACTACCTACCCCACCCCTTCGGGAAATGTCTATCTATCTACCCCATCCACTCATGGAAGATGCTTATCTAATCACCTTGGAAGATGCCTTTCTACCCCAGCTCAGAAATTGTTTATCTACCCCCTCCTCAGAAGATGTCGGCCAGTGTACCACCCCTTCAGAAAATGTCTATCTACCACCCTTGGAAGATGTATGTCTGTCTACCCCTTCAAAGATATATGTCTACCTGCCCAACTCGGAAAATGTCCGTCAATGTGCCCCCCTTTGGAAAATGTCTAACATCACCAAACTCAGTAGATGTGTGTCTATCTGTCCCACACCCTCGGAAGATGTCTGTATTTCCAGCCCATCTCAGAAGAAGTATGTTTACCAACTTTACATCAGGAGAAGTCTGTCCAACTACCCCCTAGGAAGGTCTCTGTCTCCCTACCCCCTCTTGGAAGATACCTCTCTACCTACAAAACCCCTCAGAAAATGTCTGTCTACCTACCCCCTCAGAAGGTTTCTGTCTACCTACACCTCCTCAGATGATGTCTATCTACCTACCCCCCCCCCTCATCCTCAGAAGACGTATGTCTACCTACCATCCTCAGAAGATGTCTGTCTACCTAACCACCCCCCCAGAAGATTTCTGTCTATCTACTGCCTCCCTTAGAAGAAGTCTGTTACTACACACCCATCAGAAGATGTCAGTCTACCAATCCCCACCTCAGAAGATGTCAGTCTTACCCCCCCCCCCCCTTGGAAAAAGTCTATCAACCTCCCTCATCAGATGTCCATCTACCACCCCATCAGAAGATGTCTGTCAACATACCCCCAGAAGATGGCACTTTTCCCAACCACAATCAGAAGATGTTTGTCTACCTGCCCTTCTGCTATAGGAAGATTACCTATCAGCCCTCAGAATATGTCTGTCTACCTAAATTCCCTCAGAAGATGTCTTACTACCAACCATCCCCCCTAAGGAAAAGTCTGTCTATCTACCCCCCCCCCCCTCGGAGGAATTTCTATCTAACCCCTAACTAGAAGTCTGTCTACCTATACCCCCTATCTAAGGTGTCTGTCTACATACCCAACCTCCAAAGATGACTGTCTACCTCCCGCCCTCAAAAACGTTGGTGTACCCATCTTCCCCCTCAGAAGATGATTGTCTACCTACTCCCATGTGCTAGATGTCCCTCTACCTGCCTCCCTTTGGAAGATGTCTGTCTAACTGCCCGCTCCACCCACAAAGATGCCTTTCTAATACTGGCAGAACATGTCTATCAACCCCCCCTCAGATGATGTCTGTCTACCCACCCCCGGAAGAGGTCTGTGTACCCATCCCCCTCAGAAGATGATTGTCTACCTACCCCCGTACAGAAGATGCCAGTCTACTTACACCCCTTTCCGAAAATGTCTGTCTACCTACCCCATCCACTCACGGAAGATTCCTATCTACCCATCTTGGACGATGCCTTTCTACCCCAACTCAGAAATGTCTATCTACCACCATCTCAGAAGATGTCTGTCTACCTACCCCCCATTGAATATATCTGCCTACCCAACCCATCTTTGGAAGATGATTGGCTACCTACCCCATGGAAGATGTCAGGCAACCTTCCCGCTCACTTAGGAAGATGCCTACCTCCCCCTTGGAAGTGGTCTATTTTCCACCACTCAGAAGATGTCTGTCTAACTACCCCCTCTGAACGTATATGTCTGTCAACTATGTCTGTTTACCTACTCCCATAAGATGTCTATCATCCCCCTCAGAAGGTATCTTCCTATATACTCCCTCCCCTTGGAAGATGTCTGTCTACATACCCAAACTAAGATGACGTCTGCCAACCTACTCCCCCACAGAAGATGTCTGTCTACCTACCACCCTTGGAACATCTATGTCTTTCTACTCCCCGGAAGATGTCTGTCAGTCTGCCCAACTTGGAACATGTCTGTCTACATGCCCTCCTTCGGAAGATGTCTATCATCCCCAGCCTCAGAAGAATTATGTCTATTTGTCCCGCACCAACAGTAGACGTCTGTGTACCTACCCCCTTAAGAAGAAGTCTGTTTACCAACCCCCCATCAGGAGATTCTCAAACCACCCACCAGGAAAGTCTCTGTCTACCTATCCCCCCCCCCCCCCTTTGGGAGATATCTGTCTACCTACAACACAACTCGGTAAATGTCTGTCTACCTACCTCTCAGAAGATGTCTGTTTATCCACACCTCCACAGATGATGTCTATCTACCTACCCCCTGCCCCCATCCTCCGAGGATGTCTGTCTACCTACACCCTCCGAAGATTTCTGTCTACCTACCCCCCTTGGAAGATGTTGGTCTACTTACCCCTCTAGATGATGTCTGTCTAAGTACACCCATCAGAAGATGGCTGTCTACCAACCCACCAATGGGAGATGTCTGTCAACAAACCCCCTCGAAAGGTGCCTTTCTGCCTACCCCCTCAGAAGATTGTCTACCTACGAACACTCAGAAAATGTATGTATACCTACCCCCCCCCCCCCCTCAGAAGAAGTCTGTCTAACTATTCCCCACCCCTTGGTAATTTCTGTCTACATACCACTCCCTTGCAAGATGTCTGTCTACCTACTCCCTCTTGAAAGATATCTGTTTACCTACATCTTCTGTGGGGAGGTAGGAAGACACACATCTTCCACGAGGGGTAGGTAGACAGACATATTCCAAAGCAGGGTACATGGTCAGACATCTTCTGAATGGTGGTAGGTAGACAGACATCTTCCAAGAGGGGGGAGAGACAGCTTCTGTGGTGATAATGGTAGACAAACAATTCCAAGGAGGGGTAGTAAGACAGACATCTTCTGAGGGGTTGTTTCTTAGTCATACGTCTTCAAGGGGGAGGCTTGGTAGACCGACATTTTCCAAGGGGGGAGACATTTTTCGATTGGGGCCAGATAGGGGAGGTAGACATTTTCCGGGGGGGGGGAGATATTTTCGAGGGGGAGAGTAGATTGACATCTTCTGGGAGGGGGGAGATAGTATTCTTCCATGGGGGAAGGTGAGTAGTCAGACATCTTCAAAGGTTGGGGGGGGGGGGGGGGGGTCAGTAGACAGACATCTTCCAAGAAATGTCGGTAAGTAGACAGACATCTTCTGTGGGGAGTGATGGTATGTACACTTACGTCTTCTGATGGGTTCGGGTAGATAAACAGGCATCTTTCATGAAGGGGGGATAGAGCTCCTTGAAGATGGGGTGTAGATATCTTTGGCAAGGAGGGTAGATAGACATAATCAGAGAGGGGTTTAGATATATTTCTTCCATAGTGGGGATAGATAGACTTGTCCGGAGTTTGTGAGGTAGACAGACATACAGACATCTTCCTAGAATTTGGAGGTAGACAAACATATACAGAATGGGCAGTAGACACATTCCAAATGAAGGAAGGCTGTAGAACTCTTCTGAGTCTAGGATAAATGTTCTCTGAGAGGAGGGGCTAGATGGAAATCTTAACAGGGGTGGGGTAGGTAGACATACATATTCTGAGAGGAGGGGGTTGATAGACAGGCATCTTTCATGAGGTGAGTTATAGACATCCGCGTGGGGGATAGACATCTTCTGAGGTGGGGGTAGATACACCTCTTCCGAGGAAGGTATGGATAGATAATCTTATGAGGTGGGTGTTGGTAGGCATCAGCTGAAGGGAGCTAGATTGGCATCTTCCGATGTGGAAGGGTTTAGGTAGGCATTTTTAGAGGGAGGGATTTCATCCCAGGGGTTTAGATAGGCATCTTCCAAGTGGGTGTAGAATGACATCTCAGAGAGGGGGTAGACAAAATCTTCCGAGAGGGGGTAGGTAGAAAGACATCTTTGGATGGGAGAGTAGGTAAGCAGACATCTTTTGAGTGGGGTTGGTAAACTGACATCTTCCAAAGGGGCAAGGTAGACAGATAGTTTCTGAGGGTGGGGCATAGGTAGACTGACACTTTCCGATGTGTGGTAAGTAGAATTACATCTTCTGAAGTGATGGGGTAGGTAGACAGACATTTTCCGAAGGGGTGTAGGTTTACAGACATATACCTAGGGGGAAGGTAGACAGACATGTCCCGAGTGGTGGTAGGTAGACAGCCATCTTCCAGTTGGGTAGGTACACAGACATCATCCAAGGGGGTTAGAAGGACAGACATTTTCCATGTGGGGGTTGGTAGACATAAATCATCTGAGGGGGGAGAGACATCTTTTGAGGGGAGGGTACATAGACGGACATCTTCAGAGAGGAGGTAGTCATCCTCCGAGAGGGAGATAGTCATCCTCCGAGAGGGGGAGTAGATGTCTTCCAAGATGGGAGGCAGTTGTACATCTTCCACTGGTCTTAGCTAGGCAGACATCTTCTGAGGGAGGGTATGTAGACAGACATCTTCTGAGGGGGATAACGTCGACAGTCATCTTCTGATCGGGGTGGGTGGGTAGACAGACATCTTCCGAGTGGTGGTAGGTATGGAGGCATCTTCTGAGGCTGGATTCGGTAGACAGGCATCTTCCAAGGGGGGGGTGTTGGAAGACAGATATCTTTCAAGGGGTGGGAAACATCTTCTAAAGGATGCAGTTTGGTAGACAGTATCCTCCGAGAGGGGCCTAGACATTCTGTGAGGGAGATAACGTCGACAGTCATCTTCTGATGGGGGTGGGTAGGTAGAAAGACATCTTCCGAGGAGTGTTAGGTATGGAGACATCTTCTGAGCCTGGGTGCGGTAGAAAGACATCTTCCATGGGGGGGAAGGGGGGTGTTGGAAGACAGACATCTTCCAAGGGGTGGGAAGCACCTTCTAAAGGATGCAGTTTGGTAGACAGACATCCTACGAGAGAGGATGTAGACATTCTCAGATGGGGAGTGTATATCTTCTGAGAGGAGTGGTAGATTGACATATTCCGAGAGGGGGGAGATACTTTTCTTCCATGGCGGCAATAGATACATATCTTCCCAGAGGAGTACATAGATAGACATGTTTAAATGTGTGGTGAATGTAGACAGACAACTTTCGAGAAAGGGGGGTAGGTATACAGACATCCTCAGAGGGGGTGGGTTGGGAGACAGACATCTTCCGAGATAGGGATAAGATAGAGACAAATCATTCAAGGTGTGGTAGATAAATATACAGATTCTGAGGGGTTTAGGTAAACATTCATATTATGACGGGTTGTGGGTGTAGGTAGACAGAAACCATCCGAGGAGGGGTATTTAGGCAGATAACGTCTGAGAGGGGTTATGAAGACTGACATCTTCTGAGGGGTTGTAGGAGGACAGACGTCTTCCAAGTGGAGGGTTGGTAGACAGACATCTTCGGATGTGGGGTGGGGTAGGTAGCCAGACATCTTCCAATAGGAGGTTGGTAGGCAGACATATCATGTGAGGGGATGGTTGTAGACAGCCTTCTTCTGATGGGTGGGTGGGTAGACTGACATCTTCCATGATGGGGCATAGGCAGAGAGACATTGTCCGAGGCAGGGTGACTATAGACATTTTTTGAGAGGGGGGGAGTTAGACAGACTTCTTCTGGGGGGTTGTAGGTAAACTGACCTCTTCAGAGGGGTGGTGTAGAATGACATTTGCCAAGAGCGGTAGGTAGAGAGACATTTTCAAATGGTGGAAAGTAGACAACATCTTCTGATGAGTGTAGATAGACAGACATCTTCTGAGGGGGATGTGTAGATGGACATACATCTTCCGATGGTTGGTGGGTACATAGACAGACATATTCCAATGGGTGCGGTAGGTAGACAAACATCTTCCAAGTGCGGGCGTCATAGATAGATATCATACAAAAGTTCATGTAGGTAGACACACATCTTCTGAGGGGGTGTAGGGAGACAGACATTTTCCGAGGGGTGTACATAGACATACATTTTCCAAGTGGGGTCTAGGTAGACAGACATCTTCAGATGAGGGGGTAATTAGACAATCATCTTCTGGGGTAGGTAGACAGACATATTCAGAAGTATGGGTTGGTAGACAATACTTTATAACTGGAGGGATGTAGAGAGACATCTTCCAAGGGGTGTAAGTAGGTAGACAGACCTCTTCCGAAGCAGAGGTGTTGGTAAACAGACAATTATCATGGACAGGGTTAGGTAGGCAGACATCTTCCCAGTGAAGTTTTGTAGACAGGCATCTTCCGACGAAGGGTTAGGTAAACTGACACCTTCTGAGGCAGGGTAGGTAGATAGTCATCTTCAGAGGGGTGTTTGGTATACAGACATCTTCCGAATGGGTGTAGGTATACAGACATATACCTAAGGGGGAGGTAGACAGACATCATGGGAGTGGGGGTACATAGACAGACAGGTGGGTAGGTATACTGACATCTTCCGAGGGGGATTAGGAGGACAGACATTTTCCATTTGAGGGTTGATAGACTTACATCATCTGAGGGAGGAGAAATATCTTTCGAGAGGAGGGTATGTAGACAGACATCTTCAGAGAGAGGGTAGACATCATCCGAGAGGGAGGTAGTCATCCTCCAAGACAGGGGTAGATATCTTCCTAGAGGGGTGTAAATAAATATCTTCCAAGATGCGAGGTAGATGGACCTCTTCCGAGGGTTTTAGGTAGGCAGACATGTTCCGAGGCGTGGCATGTAGACATACACCTTCTGAGGGGAATAAGGTCATCTTCTTATGGGAAATGGATAGGTAGACAGACATATTCCAAGGGAGGGGGGGGGGGGGTAGGTTAGGAGGAGATATATTCTGAGGGTGAGTTCAGTACACAGACATCTTCTGCGGGGTGTTCATTGTAGACAGACATCTTTCAAAGGGGGTGAGACATCTTCCAAAGTATGCGTTTTGGTATACAGACATCCTCCAAGAGGGGTGTGGACATTCTCTGATGTGGGAGTAGATATCTTCCCAGAGGAGTGGTAGTTTAACAACTTCCAGGAGGGGGGGGGGGTAGGCAGACAGATATCCTCAGAGGTAGGGGTAGGGAGACAGATATCTCCCACAGGAGGGATAAAATCGAATCATTTGAAGGGGGGTAGATAGGCATACATCTTCTGAGGGGTTTAGGTAGACATTCATCTTATGACAGGGGAAGGGGGTAGGTAGACAGATCATGCGGGGGGGGGGGGGATATGTAGACAGATATCTTACGAGAGGGGGGTAGGTAGGCAGACATATTCTGAAGAGTTGTAGGAGGACGGACATATTCCAAGGGGGTAGGTAGACAGGCATCTACAGAGGGGGGTTAGGTAGACAGTCGTCATCAGAGGTGTATAGGTAGACAGACATCTTCTAAGGGGTTTGGTAACCGACATTTCCTAAGGAGTGGCAGGTAGACAAACTTTTTCCGAGTGTGGGTGGGTATGTAGACAGACACCTGTAAGGAATTGTAGGCTGACAGACAACCTTTGTGATAGATGGTAGGTAGGCAGAAATATTCTGAAGGGAGGGTTGGAAAACATATATCTTCCAATGGGAGGGGTAGGTAGTCATACATCTTCTGAGGGCTGGGTTTAGGTATACAGAGATCTTTCCAAGGGGGGGCAGGTAAGTAGACAGACATATACTCAGGGTAGGGGGATGAGAGACAGACATTTTCCGAGGGGGAGGGGTAGGTAGACAGACATCTTCTGATGGTTGGGTAGGTAGACAGACATCTTCCGGGATGGATAGCTAATCGGACATGGTTTGAGGGAGCTTAGGTAGACAGACATTTCCGATGGGGAGTGTAGGTAGACAGACATATTCCAAGGGTGGGGAGATGAGAGACAGACATTTTCTGATGTGGAGATAGGTAGACAGACGTCTTCTGAGGGGTTGTAGGTAGACAGACATCTTCCAAGCGGGAGCTGTAGGTAGACAGACATCTTCAGAAGGAGATTGTAGGTTGATGGACATATTTTGTGCAGGTAATGATAGATAAACAAATTCCAAGGGGTGGTAGTTTAACAGATATCTTCCCAGGGGGGCTGAGTAGATAGACAGACATCATCCAACGTGGGTAGACAGACATATTCCAGGTGGAGTAGACATCCTCCAAGGGGTAGACATCTTCGAATGGTGGTGAGGGTAGGTAGACAGACATCCTATGAGAGTGGGGTTAGAGATTCTCTGAGAGGGGGGTGTAGATAGCTACCGAGAGTGGAGGTAGATAGACATATTCCAAGTGGGGGGGGGGGGTTGGATAGAAATCTTCCGGGGGTTGAAATTTGGCAGTTGGTAGACTGGGCTCTTCTGAGACTGTGTTTGGAAGACATTTTCCGAGGTGGGAGGTAGACAGATATATTCCGAGGCAGTTGGTAGGTAGACAGACTAATTCCAGGGTGGTTGGTATGCTGACAGACATCTTCTGAGGGGGGGGGGGGGGGGTAGACAGACATCGCCTGAGGGGCTGGAAGACACCTTCCAAAGTTTGGGGGTCGCTAGACATCTTCCGAGACAGGGGTAAACAACTTCCGAGTGGGGGGGCTGAGTAGGGGTTGGGATAGGTCGACAGACAAATTCCGAGAGGGCAGGTAGGTAGATAGACATCTCCTTAGTGTGGGGGGGGGGGGGGTTGAGAGACATCTTTCAGGGTGATAGACATCTTACGAGGTGGGGAGAGAGTTTTTGTGGGGGTGTAGATAGACATCTTCACAGGGTGAGGTAGGTGGACAAACATCTTCCTTAGGGGGGTGACGTAGGCAGACATCTGCCGAGGGGGTAGGTAGATAGACATCTCCTGTGGAGAGTTACGTAGACTGACATTTTCTAACGAGGCAAGTAGGTAGAATTACATATTAGGTGGTGGGGCGATGAGAGACAGACAGCTTTCGATGGGGTAGAGGTAGTATGAAATCTTCCGATGTGGGAGGTGTAGGTAGATATCTTCTGGGAGGGGTGGGTACACAGACATCTCCCGAGGGGTGGGGTAGGTAGACATTCATATTCTGTGGGGAGGGGTAGGTAGTCATACATATTCTAAGGGGAGGGGGTTTAGGTAGACAGACATATTCCAAGGGTGTGGGTAGGTATACAGACATCATCTGAGGGGGGAGGGGAGGTGCAGGTTGACAGAGATCTTCCATGGATGGGTAGCTCGGTAGATATCTTCTGAGGGGGATAGATAGGCATATTTCGAAGGTGGGGTAGATAGGCACCTTCCCAAGGGGGGGGGGGGGCAGATCATCATGTGTGTGACGTCACGTGAGCTGCACTGCTGTTGAAATAGCTTGTTAATGTTTTATAAATTTTAGACTTCATTTACGTATTTTAAAGTTTTTTTGTGTTATTATTTTTGCCGTAAAAGCAAATTATTTGTGGATATTCATTTATCTCAGTCTTTCTTCCTGTGGTATTGACTCGAGTGGTCTATTATTTGTGAGTGTGCTTTCATGGTTCGTCTAAGCCTCGCGCCTCATCAGTGTGTTTACATTTTGCGGCGTGCACTGCCTCTGTAGCGGTTATAAGTTAAGTACTGACGAACTTGTTTGTGCTCTGTAATACAGTTATTAAACTGAATAGATTGCAGTGGTGTTGCTTGCCATTTTTGGCGAAATAATGACTTAATAAACTCTTGTAATCGTTCGCTCGCTGTGTTTTATAGAGTTTTCAGTGTGTTGAAGTCGTTTAGTAAATTTCGTGCTTTAGTTTTCAACTGGCGTTTAGTTTAAATTTTTTGGTTTTAGCCAATAATTTTGTGAAGTTTTGCTGGTATTGGTATCGGCTGTGTTGTAGTAGTGTTAATACAAGAAGCTGCTTTCTTAGTAGACAGAGAATTTCGAGACCATAGTTGTTAGTTCTTAAATAGTGCTGCTTTTGTAACTGAACTTTGGTAACGTAGACGTATAGTTTTTTTTAGTAACTGTAAAATTTTATCGTGAGTGAGAAGTGATGGCTATGTCGTAGGTTTGTGAGTAGTGGATTACGCTGTGGGATTTGTTCAAAGTATTTTCATTGGGGGGAATGCAGTGGGGAAGCCAGTGGTCATTTGAGGGTGATCCTGTCCTGGGAATGTAGAATCTGTAGTAGAAACAAGTTAATAGAGGAGCAGGAGCGTAAGATCTGTGCCCTTCAGGTGCAGTTACAATGCGCAAAGGAGGAACTAGATAAGTTGAGGAGGGTGAAGGGTGCTGGGGAATGGGAACTGGCAGGTGACAAGAAGATAGATAGGAAAAGGAGGTAGTCAGACAGTTTTACTTTGCATACATGCAATAGATACGACAAACTGTCAAAGTTGAGCGGAGAGGAGCCTCGTGTAGCTGTATATGGAGGTAACTTGCAGCCGTCCTCAGCAATTAGGAGGCCTAGGTTCTGCTGCTAGGTAGTTACCGGGTAGAGGTGTGGGCCAGCATTTGCAAGAAGTTTTGTGGAGTGAGTACCAGGTCACAAGCATTGTGAAGCCTAATGCAGGGTTGGCTCAGGTGGCTGAAAGCATAGGGGAGTTATGTAAGAATTTTACAAAGGAGGATCAGGTAGTGATAGTGGGTGGTGCTGGGAGCAGTCACAATAGGGACAGGGGGTATGATGTCAGTGGTGACTAGGTTAAGATAGCTACTCAAACTGGTGGCACTAATGTGCTTTTCGTGCAACTGTTTCAGCATAATGATCGGGCACACCTTAATGCGGCTGTTGGGCGCGTAATTGTGGGGCTGGGGAGTGCACTGATGGGAGAGGGCATGGATCACATCTCAGTGGTGCCAGTTGGGTCTATCAGTAGATGGGGTTTCACTAGGCATGGCCTTCCCCTCAATAGGTATGCGAAGGAGAGGCTACCTAAGCTTATAGGTGACAGTGTAGTGGGTGGTGGTGGCGGTAGTGGTGTCACTCATGGAAAAATTCCTGTAGTAGTTGGTGTTAGAGCTGCACCTTTTTAATACTGAAGTCAGCTGATTGGTATACCTGCTTAAAGGAAGTGCTTCTAAGTTTCAAAAATGGTTCTAATGGCTCTGAGCACTATGCAAATTAACATATGGGGTCATCAGTCGTCTAGAACTTAGAACTAATTAAACCTAACTAACCTAAGGACATCACACACATCCATGCCCGAGGCAGGATTCGAACGTGCGACCGTAGCAGTCGCGCGGTTCCGAACTGAGCGCCTAGAACCGCAAGACCACCGCGGCCGGCGTGCCTCTAAGGGCTCTCCTCCAGAGGATGTAATGTTTCCAAGTAGAGAAGGAATTGGCATATTTCATCAGAATATAAGAGTTATTAGGGATAAAGTTAGTGAACTGCTAACAGATGTTAACGCTGAAATTATTTGTATATCAGAGCACCACTTCAATAAATTGATAATTTATAGGCTTCCTTTACCAGGCTACATATTAGCTGGCTGTTTCTCAAGGAGTTTCTTGCGGGGTGGGGAGGTGTCACCGTACATAAAAAACAGTACGTTATTTGAGTCCATAGACTTATCACGACACTGCACTGAACAGATATTTGAAAGTTGTGCAGCATTTGTTGAATTTAGTGAAACTCAACTTCTAATTGCTTGTGTTTATAGGGCCTCTAACTCCAACTTCAGAGCATTTTTGCTTAAGCTAGAGAGGGTTCTTGATTCACTTTGTAGGAAGTACCAGCAAGTAGTTATATGTGGGGGACTTCAATATTAATTTTGTATATGATTGTGCAAGAAAAAGGGGGGTTGGGTTGTTTGGGGAAGGAGACCAGACAGCGATGTCATTGGTCTCATCGGATTAGGGAAGGATGGGGAAGGAAGTCGGCCATGCCCTTTGAGAGGAACTAACCCAGAATTTGCCGGGAGTGATTTAGGGAAATCACGGAAAACCTGAATCAATATGGCTGAACGCGGGACTGAACCGTCGTCCTCCCGAATGTGAGTCCAGTGCCTTAACCACTGCGCCACCTCGCTCGGTCCCAAGAAAAATGATGTTGGTAGATCACCTAAATTCATATGATCTGATGCCAACTGTGTTTTTTTTTTCAAACTAGGGTGCAGGCGAATAGCAGCACGGTCATAGACAATATTTTTATTCGTTCCTCAATACTAGATGGGCATCCTGTTAGTAAAAGTGTGAATGGCCTTTCAGACCATAATGCACAAATTTTAACACTAAAAGGTTTTTGTACTCAACTCAATGTCATATTTAGTTACAAAGAACGTAGGAAAGTCAATCCAACAGCAATAGAGTGTTTTTTAAAACTTGTCAAGGAACAAGAGTGGCAAGATGTTTATAGTGCCAATAATACAGATGATAAATACAATGCTTTCCATGGCACATTTCTCATGCTCTTTGAGAGTTGTTTTCCATTAAAACATTCTGAATGGGGTACTAGCAGTAATAGACAGCACAGTTGGCTGACTAGTGGGATAATGATTTCATGTAAAACATAGGGCGAATTATATCAAAATGTTCGAAGTAGTCACAATCAAGCTAAATAAAAATTTAGTTCCAACAGGAAATCATACAAATTTCTTAGCAAATACCTTTCTGAGATTGACGTCTGAAATACTCCTCTGTGATACAAACAAGAGAGAGATTGAGTCAATAACTATATCACTGAAGACTAAGGACTCTCATGGATATGATGGAGTGCCTAGCAGCATGTTAAAGTACTGTGCTGCACATGTTAGCCCTGTATTTAGCCATATTTGCAATTTTTCCTTTAGAACTGGTCAGTTTCCTGACCGATTAAAGTACTCATCAGTAAAGCCGCTTTATGAAAAGGGAGAAAGGGATAATGTAGCTAATTTTAGACCTACTTCTATGCCATCAGTGTTTGCAAAAGTTACCGAAAAGGCTGTGCATGTAAGGTTAATTGATCATTTGATATCACACAATTTGCTGTCAAATGAACAGTTCGGTTTTAGAAGCCGTTTGACAACTGAAAATGATGTATTCTGGCGTACAGACGTACTTTTATGCAAAATCGTAAGGTCCTAGCTCTTGTCCAATGCACCAAAGCCGACAAATAAGGGAATAACCGATAACTAAAACTTGAATAGTACTGCTTCTTACTGGCTATTACATCTTCTTAGAAGATATTTCTGTGTTCTAATAGAATGTTTTCATTTTTTTCCGCATACCGCAACACGCGACATAATTTTGCAGACGATAAATGTAACCGTTTCAGAGAGAAAAGCGGCCAATGTGAAGATGTGGCAATAAAGTCGATTCGATAGCAAATGACGAAAGCGGGCGGATTTCTGAAGTTTTTACTACGTATGAACAGTTTCACATTCTCCCGTGCAACGTGGTTTCCAGACGTCGTTTCATGCTGAATCTTTAGGTCGTCGGTCATGTCCAATGTACCAAAGCCGGCAAATAAGTGAATAACCGATAACTAAAACTTGACTACTACTGCTTGTTACTAGCCGATAACATCTTCTTAGAAGCTTCTTCTGTGACTACTGTAGTGCTTTTAGTGACTGCGCATACCGCGGCAAGCGACATAACTTTGTATACGATGAATGTAACCGTTTCAGAGAGAAAAGCCACCAGTGTGACGATCTGTCATTAAGTCGATTCTTATGCAAATGACGAAAACGGGCGGATTTCTCATGGTGTTACTACATATGAAAGCTTTTCTCATTCTCCCGTACAACGTGGCGTACAGACGTACTTACATGCAAAATCTTAAGATCTTAGCTCATGTCCAATGTACCGTTTCAGAGAGAAAAGCGGCCAATATGACGGTCTGACATTAAGTCGATTCGATGGAAAATGTCGAAAACGGGCGGATTTCTCATGTTGTTACTACATATGAACATTTTTTATATTCTCCCGTGCAACGTGGCGTACAGACGTACTCTCATGCATAATCTTAAGGTCCTAGCTCATGTCCAATGCACCAAGGCGGCAAATAAGTGAATAACCGATAACTAAAGCATGTATATTACTGCTTCCTACTTTCGATTATATCTTCTTTGAAGCTTTTTCTGTCTTCTAATATAATGTTTTCAGTTTTTTCCGCACACCCCAACACGCGACATAACTTTACAAACGATAAATGTAACCGTTTCAGAGAGAAAAGTAACCAATATGACGATCTGGCAATAAGTCGATTCAATGGCAAATGTCGAAAACGGGCGGATTTCTCATGTTGTTAGTACATATGAACACTTTTCACATTCTCCCGTGCAACGTGGCGTACAGACGTACTTTCATGCAAAATCTTAAGGTCCTAGCTCATGTCCAACCGTGCGACTGCTAAGGTCGCAGGTTCGAATCCTGAATGGGGCATGGATGTGTGTCATCTCCTTGGGTGAGTTAGGTTTAAGTAGTTCTAAGTTCTAGGGGACTAACGACCTCAGCAGTTGAGTCCCATTGTGCTCAGAGCCATTTGAACTGATGTTCAATGCACCAAAGCCGGCAAATAAGTCAATAGTTTAGTTCTGCTTGCTGCTTTCGATTACATCTTCTTAGAAGCTTTTTTTGTGTTCTAATATGATGTTTTCAGTTTCTTCCGCATATTGCAATACGCGACATACATTTCCAGACGATAAATGTAACTGTTTCAGAGAGAAAAGCGGCCAGTGTGACGATCTGGCATCAAGTCGATTCGATGGCAAATGACGAAAGCGGGTGGATCTCTCAAATTTTTACTACATATGAACAGTTTTCACATTCCCCCGCGCAATGTGATTTCCAGACGTCGTTTCATGCGAAATCTATAGGTCGTCGGTCATGTCCAATATACCAAAGCCGGCAAATAAGTGAATTACCGATAGCTAAATCTTGAATAGTATTGCTTCTTATTGGCGATTACATCTTCTTCGAAGCTTTTTCTGTGTTCTAATATAATGTTTTCAGTTTTTTTCCATACCGCAACACGCGACATAATTTTGTCGACGATGGATGTAACCTTTTCAGAGAGAAAAGCGGCCAATGGGACGATCTGGCAATACATTCGACTCGATAGCAAATGACGAAAGCGATCGGGTTTCTCAGGTTTTTACTACATATGAACACTTTCCACATTCTCCCGTGCAACGTTTCGTACAGACGTACTTTCTTGCAAAATCCTAAGGTCCTAGCTCATGTCCAATGCACAAAAGCCGGAAAATAAGTGAATAAACCGATAACTGAAACTTGAATAGTACTGCTTCTTACTGGCAAATACATCTTTTTTGAAGCTTTTTCTGTATTCTAATATAATGTTTTCAGTTTTTTCCGCATACCGCTACACGCGACATAATTTTGCATACGATAAATGTAACCGTTTCAGAGAGAAAAGCGGCCAATGTTACGATCTGGCATTAAGTCGATTCGAACGCAAATGACGAAAACTGGCGGATTTCTCATGTTGTTACTATTATGTACACCTTTCTCATTCTCCCGTGCAACGTGGCGTACAGACGTACTTTCATGCAAAATCTTAATGTTATAGCTCACGTCCAATGCACCAAAGCTTGCAAATAAGTGAATAACCGATAGCAAAAACTTGAATAGTACTGCTTCCTACTTTCGATTACGTCTTCTTAGAAGCTTTTTTGTGTTCTGATATGATGTTTTCAGTTTTTTCCGCATATTGCAATACGCGACATAAATTTCCAGACGATAAATGTAACTGTTTCAAAGAGAAAAGCGGCCAATGTGAAGATTTGGCAATACATTCGATTCGATAGCAAATGACGAAAGCGATCGGATTTCTCAGGTTTTTACTACATATGAACACTTTCTACATTCTCCCGTGCAACGTGGCGTACAGACGTAATTTCATGCAAAATCCTAAGGTCCTAGCTCATGTCCAATGCAACAAAGCCGCAAATAAGTGAATAACCGATCGCTTAAACTTGAATAGTACTGCTTCCTACTTTCGATTACATCTTCTTGGAAGCTTTTTCTGTGTTCTATTATGATGTTTTTAGTTTTTTCCACATATTGCAAACACGTGACACAAATTTCCAGACGATAAATGTAACCGTTTCAGAGAGAAAAGCGGCCAATATGAAGATCTGGCAAATAAGTCGATTCGATAGCAAATGACGAAAGCGGGCGGATTTCTGAGGTTTTTAATACATATGAACACTTTCCACATTCTCCCGTGCAACGTGGCGTACGGACGTACTTTTATGCAAAATCTTAAGGTCCTAGATCATGTCCAATGCACCAAAGCCGGCAAATTAGTAAATAACCAATAGCTAAAACGTGAATAGTACTGCTTCCTACTTTCGATTACATCTTCTTAGAAGCTTTTTCTGTGTTCTATCATGATGTTTTCAGATTTTTCCGCATATTGCAAACACGTGGCACAAATTTCCAGACGATAAATGTTACCGTTTCAGAAAGAAAAGCGGCCAATGTGAAAATCTGGCAATTAATTAGATTCGATAGCAAATGACGAAAGCGGGCGGATTTCTGAGGTTTTTACTACATATGAACACTTTCGACATTCTCGCGTGCAACGATGCGTACGGACGTAATATTATGAAAAATCTTAAGGTCCTAGCTCATGCCCATTGCACCAAAGCCGGCAAATAAGTCAATAGTATATTTCTGCTTGGTACTTTCGATTACATCTTCTTAGAAGCTTTTTTGTGATCTAATATGATTTTTTCAGTTTTTTCCTCATATTGCAATACGCGACATAAATTTTCAGACGATAAATGTAATTGTGTCAGAGATAAAAGCGGCCAATGTGAAGATCTGGCAATAAAATAGATTCGGTAGCAAATGACGAAAGCTGGCGGTTTTCTGTAGTTTTTACTACATATGAACAGTTTCCACACTCCCCCGTGCAAAGTGGTTTCCAGACGTCGTTTCATGCAAAACTTTAGGTCGTCGGACATGTCCAATGTACCAAAGGCGGAAAATAAGTGAATAACCGACTACTAAATCTTGAATAGTACTGCTTCTTATTGGCGATTACATCTTCCTAGAATGTGCTTCTGTATTATACTATGTTGCTTTTGTGTCGCCACATACCGCGGCAAGCGACCTATCTTTGCAGACGATGAATGTAACCGTTTCAGAGAGAAGAGCGGCCAATGTGGCGATCTGCCATTAAGTCGATTCGATAGCAAATGACGCAAACGGGGGTATTTCTCAGGTTTTTACTACATATGAACACTTTTCACATTTTCATATGCAACGCGTCTGCTAGACCTCCCCTCATGCAAAATCTTAAGGTACTAACTCATGTACAAGGCACCAAAGTCGGCAAAAAATTCAATTATCGGTAATTAAAACTTGAATTGTATTGCTTCTTGCTGGCTACTACATCAACTTAGAAGCTTCTTCTGTGTTCTACTATGGTGCCTTTAGTGTCTCCGCATACCTCAGAACGCGACATAGCTTTGCACACGATAAATGTAACCGTTTCAGAGAGAAGAGCAGCCAATGTGACGATCTGGCATAAAGTAGATTCGATAGCAAATGACGAAAACGAACGGATTTCTCTGGTTTTTACTACATATGAACACTTTCCACATTGTCCAGTGCAACGCGGCTGCTAGACCTCCTTTCATGCAAAATCTTAACGTCCCAGCTCATGGACAAGGCACCAAAACTAGCTAATAAGTCAATAATCGATAACTAAAACTTGAATTGTACTGCATCTTACTGGCTAATACATCAACTTAGAAGCTTCTTCTGTGTTCTACTATGGTGCTTTTAGTGTCTCCTTTCACCGCAGCACGCGGCACAGCTTTGCACACGCTAAATGTAACCGTTTCAGTGAGAAGAGCGGCCAATGAGACGATCTGACATTAAGTCGATTCGATAACAAATAACGAAAACGGGAGGATTTCTCAGGTTTTTACTACATATGAAAACTTTTCACATTCTCCCGTGCAACGCGGCTGCTAGACCTCCTTTCATGCAAAATCTTAAATTACGAACTCATGTCCAAGTCACCAAACCAGGCTAGTGAGTCAATAAACGGTAACTAAAACTAGAATTGTAGTACTCCTTACTACCCGACTATATCAACTTAGAAGCTTTTTCTGTGTTCGACTATGAAGCTTTTAGTGTCACCGCATACTTCAAAACGCTACATAGTTTGGAAGACGATAAATGAAACCGTTTCAGAGATATAAGCCTCCAATGATTCGATCGTTCAATAAGTCGATTCGATAGCAAATGACGAAAACGGGAGGATTTCAGAGGGTTTTACTACATATGAAAACATTTTGCATTCACCCGTGCAACGCGGCTGCTAGTCCTCCCTTCATGCAAAATCTTAAGGTCTTAGCTCATTTCCAAGGCACCGACGAAGGGAAAAACGTCAGTAATCGATAACTAAAACTTGAATTTTACTGCTTCTTACTGGCTATTATATCAACTTAGAAGCTTCTTCTGTGTTCTACTATGGTGCTTTTAGTGTCTCCGCATTCCGCACCGCGCGACATCGTTTTACACACAATAAATGTAACCGTTTCAGAGAGAAGAGCGGCCAGTGTGACCAACTGACATAAGGTCGATTCGATAGCAAGTGAAGAAAAGGGGCGGATTTCTTAGCTTTTTACTACATATGAACACTTTTATCATTCTCCCGAGCAACGTGGCTGATATTCCTCCCTTCATGCAAAATTAAAAAGGTCCTAGCTCATGACCAAGGCATCAAAGGCGGCTAAAAAGTCAAAAATCGATAACTAAACTTGAATTGTACTGCTACTTACTGGCTATTACATTAACTTAGAAGCTTATTCTGTGTTCTAATATGGTGCTTTTAGTGTCTCCGCATTCCGCAGCACGCGACATAGCTTTGCACGCGATAAATGTAACCGTTTCAGGAGAAGAGCGGTCAACGTGACCATATGACACTGAGTCGATTCGATTGCAGATGACGAAAACAGGCGGATTTCTTAGGTTTTTACTACATATGAACACTTTTTATATTTTCACGTGCAACGTGGCAGCTAGGCGTCCCTTCATGCAAAATCTTAAGGTCCTAGCTCATGTCCATGGCACCAAAGCCAGCTCAAAAGTCAAAAATCGATAACTAAACTTGAATTGTACTGCTTCTTACTGGCATTTACATGAAATTAGAAACTTCTTCTGTGTTCTTTTATGGGGATTTTAGTGTCTCCGCATCCGCAGCAGGCGACATAGCTTTGCACATGATAAATGTCACTGTTCTACATCTACATCTACATCTACATGACTACTCTGCAATTCACATTTAAGTGCTTGGCAGAGGGTTCATCGAACAACAATCATACTATCTCTCTACTATTCCACTCTCGAACAGCGAGCGGGAAAAACGAACACCTAAACCTTTCTGTTCGAGCTCTGATTTCTCTTATTTTATTTTGATGATCATTCCTACCTATGTAGGTTGGGCTCAACAAAATATTTTCGCATTCGGAAGAGTAAGTTGGTGACTGAAATTTCGTAAAAAGGTCTCGCCGCGACGAAAAACGTCTATGCTGTAATGACTTCCATCCCAACTCGTGTATCATATCTGCCACACTCTCTCCCCTATAACGCGATAATACAAAACGAGCTGCCTTTCTTTGCACCCTCACGATGTCCTCCGTCAATCCCACCTGGTAAGGATCCCACACCGCGCAGCAATATTCTAACAGAGAACGAACGAGTGTAGTGTAAGCTGTCTCTTTAGTGGACTTGTTGCATCTTCTAAGTGTCCTGCCAATGAAACGCAACCTTTGGCTCGCCTTCCCGACAATATTATCTATGTGGTCCTTCCAACTGAAGTTGTTCGTAATTTTAACACCCAGGTACTTAGTTGAATTGACAGCCTTGAGAATTGTACCATTTATCGAGTAATCGAATTCCAACGGATTTCTTTTGGAACTTAAGTGGATCATCTCACACTTTTTTTACTTAGCGTCAACTGCCACCTGAAACACCATACAGCAATCTTTTCTAAATCGCTTTGCAGCTGATACTGGTCTTCGGATGACCCTACTAGACGGTAAATTACAGCATCATCTGCGAACAGTCCAAGAGAACTGCTCAGATTGTCACCCAGGTCATTTATATAGATCAGGAACAGTAGAGGTCCCAGGACGCTTCCCTGGGGAACACCTGATATCACTTCAGTTTTACTCGATGATTTGCCGTCTATTACTACGAACTGCGACCTTCCTGACAGGAAATCACGAATCCAGTCGCACAACTGAGACGATACCCCATAGCTCCGCAGCTTGATTAGAAGTCGCTTGTGAGGAACGGTGTCAAAAGCTTTCCGGAAATCTAGAAATACGGAATCAACTTGAGATCCCCTGTCGATAGCGGCAATTACTTCGTGCGAATAAAGAGCTAGCTGCGTTGCACAAGAGCGATGTTTTCTGAAGCCATACTGATTACGTGTCAATAGATCGTTCCCTTCGAGGTGATTCATAATGTTTGAATACAGTATATGCTCCAACACCCTACTGCAAACCGACGTCAATGGTATAGGTCTGTAGTTAAATGGATTACTCCTACCACTCTTCTTGAACACTGGTGCGACCTGCGCAATTTTCCAATCTGTAGGTACAGATCTATCGGTGAGCGAGCGGTTGTATATGAGTGCTAAGTAGGGAGCTATAGTATCAGCGTAATCTGAAAGGAACCTAATCGGTATACAATCTGGACCTGAAGACTTGCCCGTATCAAGCGATTTGAGTTGCTTCGCAACCCCTAAGGTATCTACTTCTAAGAAACTCATGCTAGCAGATGTTCGTGTTTCAAATTCTGGAATATTCCATTCGTCTTCCCTGCTGATGGAATTTCGGAAAACTGCGTTCAATAACTCCGCTTTAGCGGCACAGTCGTCGATAACAGTACCATCGGCACTGCGCAGCGAAGGTATTGACTGCGTCTTGCCGCTTGTGTACTTTACATACGACCAGAATTTCTTCGGATTTTCTACCAAATTTCGAGACAATGTTTCGTTGTGGAACCTATTAAAGGCATCTCGCATCGAAGTACGTGCCAAATTTCGCGCGTCTGTAAATTTTAGCCCATCTTCAGGATTTCGCGTTCTTCTGAACTTCGCATGCTTTTTCCGTTGCCTCTTCAACAGCGTTCGGACCTTTTTTTGAGTACCACGGGGGATCCGTTCCATCTCTTACCAATTTATGAGGTATGAATATCTCAATTGCTGTTGCTACTATATCTTTGAATTTGAGCCACATGTCGTCTACATTCGCATAGTCAGTTCGGAAGAAATGGAAATTGTCTTTTAGGAAGGCTTCTAGTGGCACTTTATCCGCTTTTTTAAATAAAATTATTTTGCGTTTGTTTCTGATGGATTTGGAAGAAATGGTATTGAGCCTAGCTACAATGACCTTGTGATCACTAATTCCTGTATCAGTCATGATGCTCTCTATCAGCTCTGGATTGTTTGTGGCCAAGAGGTCAAGTGTGTTTTCGCAACCATTTACAATTCGTGTGGGTTCGTGGACTAACTGCTCGAAATAATTTTCGGAGAATGCATTTAGGACAATCTCGGAAGACGTTTTCTGCCTACCACCGGTTTTGAACAAGTATTTTTGCCAACATACCGAGGGCAGGTTGAGTCCCCACCAACTATAACTGTATGAGTGGGGTATTTATTTGTTACGAGACTCAAACTTTCTCTGAACTGTTCCGCAACTATATCATCGGAGTCTGGGGGTCGGTAGAAGGAGCCAATTATTAACTTAATTCGGCTGTTAAGTATAACCTCCACCCACACCAATTCGCACGGAGTATCTACTTCGACTTCACTAAAAGATAAACCACTACTGACAGACACAAACACTCCACCACCAATTCTGCCTAATCTATCTTTCCTGAACACCGTCTGAGACTTCGTAAAAATTTCTGCAGAACTTATTTCAGGCTTTAGCCAGCTTTCTGTACCTATAACTATATCAGCTTCTGTGCTTTCTATTAGCGCTTGAAGCTCAGGGACTTTTCCAGCGCAACTACAACAATTTGCAACTAAAATTCCGACTGTTCCTTGATCCAAGCACGTCCTGTAATTGCCAAGCACCCTTTGACATTTCAGCCCATCCCGCACTTTCCCGAGGCCTTCTAACCTAAAAAACCGCCCAGTCCACGCCACACAGCCTCCGCTACCCGTGTAGCCGCCAGCTGAGTGTAGTGAACTCCCGACCTATTCAGCGGAACCCGAAACCCAACCACCCTATGGCGCAAGTCTAGGAATCTGCAGCCAATACAGTCGCAAAACCGTCTGAGCCTCTGATTCAGACCCTCCACCCGGCTCTGCACCAAAGATCTGCAGTCGGTTCTGTCAACGATGCTGAAGATGGTGAGCTCTGCCTTCATCTCGTAAGCAAGACCGGCAGCCTTCACCAAATCAGATAGCCGCTGGAATCCAGAGAGAATTTCCTCAGATCCAAAGCGACTCAATTCATTAGTGCCGACATGTGCCACCACCTGCAGCAGGCTGCACCCTGTGCTCTCCATAGCATCCGGAAGGACCCTTTCCACATCAGGAATGACTCCTCCCGGAATGCACACGGAGTGCACACTGGATTTCTTCCCCTCCTTAGCCGCCGTATCCCTAAGGGGCCCCATTACGCGCCTAACATTGGAGCTCCCAACTACCAGTAAGCCCACCCTCTGCGATTGCCTGGACCTTGAAGGCTGAGAATGATCCTCTGAAACAGGGCAGGCAGCAGCATCTGGCTCAGCCAGAGACAGTGCGTGAAACCGGTTTGTCAGACGCACCAGGGAGGCTTTCTGTTCAGCCTCCGGGGACGCCTTTCGCTGCCTGCCACGCCTTGGACGACCTCCCAATCAACCACAGGCGAGGGCTCAGCCCCATTGCGGGCAGCAACCGGGGCAACCACAGCGGCAGACCGATCTGGGGACAGACGGGACGAGGTTGACATCCCCGTGATACCCGAGTCCGGCTCCCCACAGTGGTGCCCATTGGAAACAGCCTCAAGCTGCGCGACCGAAGTCAGCGCCGATTGCAGCTGTGAGGGAAGGGATGCCAAGTCAGCCCTCATCCGAACACAGCAATCGCAGTCCCTGTCCATTCTAATCGATGTTTAACAACACAAGTCCTTGCCTAGATAACGCAAGCGGAACACGCAAAGAATGTATCAACTAACCTGTACAAATGCCTAACGACTGCGCTACAATCTGCTGATTTTACGATTACAGTAACTAAAACTCGAAATTGCACCTCCTATACGAAACTCACACGCAATTTAAATAAGAATCTACGAAGTAAACACAGGGAAGAGCGGCCAATGTGACGATCTGACATTAAGTCGATTCGATAGCAAATGACGAAAACGGGCGGATTTCTTAGGTTTTTTTTACATATGAACACTTTTCACATTCTCCCGTGCAACGTGGCTGCTAGTCCTCCCTTCATGCAAAATCGTAAGGACCTAGCTCAAGTCCAAGGCACCGAAGCCGGCTAAAATGTCAAAAATAGATAACTATACTTGAATTGTACTGCTGGTTACTGGCTATTACATCAACATAGAAGCTTCTTCTGTGTTCTACTGTGGTGCTTTTAGTGCCTCCGCATATCGCAGCACGCAACATAGCTTTGCACACCATAAATGTAAACGTTTCAGAGAGAAGAGCGGCCATTGTGACGATCTGACATTAAGAAAATTCGACAGCAAATGACGAAAACGGACGAATTTCTCAGGTTTTTACTACATATGTACACTTTTCACATTCTCCCGTGAGAGGTGGCTGCCAGTCCTACCTTCATGCAAAATTGTAAGGTCCTAGCTCAGTCCGATGCACCAAAGCCGTCTAAAAATTCAAAATTCGATAACTAAAACTTGAATTGCTATGCTTCTTACTGTTTATTACTTCAACTTAGACGCTACTTCTGTGTTCTACTATGGTACTTTTAGTGTCTGCGCATTTCGCAGCACGCCACATAGTTTTGCACACGAAAAATGTACCAGTTTCATTGAGAAGAGCGGCCAATGCGACGATCTGACATTAAGTCGATTCGATAGCAAATGACGAAAACGAGCGGATTTCTTAGGTTTTTACTACATTCGATCACTTTACACATTCTCCCGTGCAACGTGGCTGCTAGGCGTCCCTTCATGCAAAATCGTAAGGTCCTAGGTCATGTCCAAGGCACCAAAGCCAGCTAAGAAGTTTACAATCGATAGCTAAAATTATTGTTTTACTGCTTCATACTGGCTATTCCATCAACTTAGAAGCTTCATCTGTGTTCTACTATGGTGCTTTTAGTGTTTCCCCATATCGCAGCACGCGACATAGCTTTGCACACCATAAATGTAACCGTTTCAGAGAGAAGAGCGGCCAATGTGACGATCTGACATTAAGTCGATTCGATAGCAAGTGACGAAAACGCTCGGATTTCTTTGGTTTTTACTACATTTGAACAAATTTTACATTCTCCCGTGCAACGTGGCTGCTAGTCCTCCCTTCATACAAATTCTTAAGGTCCTAGCTCAGTCCAAGGCACCAAAGCCGTCTGAAAAGTCAATAATCGATAACTAAAACTTGAATTGTTATGCCTCTTAGTGTTTTTTACATCAACTTAGAAGCTACTCCTGTGTTCTACTATGGTACTTTTAGTGTCTGCGCATTCCGCTGTACGCCACATAGTTTTGCACACGATAAATGTAACCATTTCATAGAGAAGAGTGGCCAATGTGACGATCTGACATTATGTCGACTCGATAGCAAATGACGAAAACGTGCGAATTTCTTAGGTTTATACTACATTCGATCACTTTCCACTTTCTCACGTGCAACGTGGCTTGTAGTCCTCCCTTCATGCAAAATCTTAAGGTCCTAGCTCACTCCAAGGCACCAAAGCCCGCTAAACAGTCAAAAATCGATAAATAAACTTGAATTCTACTGCTTCTTACTGGCTATTACATCAACTTAGAAACTTCTTCTTTGTTCTACTATGGTGCTTTAAGTGTCTCCGCATATCGCAGCACGCAACATAGCTTTGCACACGATAAATGTAACCGTTTCAGAGAGAAGAACGGCCAATGTGACGATCTGACATTAAGTCGATTCGATAGCAAATGACGAATACGGGCGGATCTCTTAGGTTTTTACTACATATGAAAACTTTTCACATTCTCCGGTACAACGTGGCTGATAGTCCTCCCTTCATGCAACATCGTAAGGTCCTAGCTCATGTCCAAGGCATCAAAGCTGACTAAAAAGTCAAAAATCGTTAACTAAAGCTTGAATTGTACTGCTTCTTATTGGCTATTACATCAACTTAGAAGCTTCTTCTGTGGTCTAGTATGGTGCTTTTAGTGTCTCCGCGTTCCGCAGCACGCGACATAGCTTTTCACACGTTAAATGTAACCGTTTCAGAGAGAAGAGCAGCCAATGTGACGATTTGATATTAAGTCAATTCGACAGCAAATGACGAAAACTAGCGGATTTCTTAGATTTTTACTACATTTGAACACATTTCACATTCTCCCGTGCAACGTGGCTGCTAGTCCTCCCTTCATACAAATTCTTAAAGTCCTAGCTCAGTCCAAGGCACCAAAGCCGTCTAAAAACTCAAAAATCAATAACTAAAACTTGAATTGTTATGCCTCTTAGTGTTTTTTACAACAACTTAGAAGCTACTTCTGTGTTCTACTATGGTACTTTTAGTGTCTGCGCATTCCGCAGCACGCCACATAGTTTTGCACACGATAAATGTAACCGTTTCATAGAGAAGAGCGGCCAATGTGACGATCTGACATTAAGTCGATTCGATAGCAAATGACGAAAACGAGCGGATTTCTTAGATTTATACTACATTCGATCACTTTTCACTATCTCACGTGCAACGTGGCAGCTAGTCCTCCCTTCATGCAAAATCTTAAGGTCCTAGTTTAGTCCAAGGCACCAAAGCCCGCTAAAAAGTCAAAAATCGATAAATAAACTTGAATTGTACTGCTTCTTACTGGCTATTACATCAACTTAGAAGCTTCTTCTGTGTTCTACTGTTGTGCTTTTAGTGTCTCTGCGTTCCGTAGCACGCGACATAGATTTGCACACAATAAATGTAACCGTTTCAGAGAGAAGAGCGGCCAATGTGACGATCTGACATTAAGTCGATTCGATAGCAAATGACGAAAGAGGGCGGATTTCTTATGGTTTTCGTACATATGAACACTTTTCACATTCTCCCGTACAACGTGGCTGCTAGTCCTCCCTTCATAGAAATTCGAAAGGGCCTAGCTCATGTCCAAGGCACTACAGCCGGCTAATAAGTTTATAATCGATAGCTAAAACTATTATTTTACTGCTTCATACTGGCTATTCCATCAACTTAGAAGCTTCATCTGTGATCTACTATGGGGCTTTTAGTGTTTCCGCATATAGCAGCACGCGACATAGCTTTGCACACGACAAATGTAACCGTTTCAGAGAGAAGAGCGGCCAATGTGACGATCTGACATTAAGTCGATTCGACATCAAATGACGAAAACGGGCGGATTGGTAGGTTTTTACTACATATGAACACTATTCACATTCTCCCGTGCAACGTGGCTGCTAGTCCTTCCTTCATGCAAATTCTTAAGGTCCTAGCTCAGTCCAAGGCACAAAAGCCGTTTAAAAAGTCAAAAATCGATAACTAAAACTTGAATTGTTATGCCTCTTAGTGTATTTTTACATCAACTTAGAAGCTACTTCTGTGTTCTACTACGGTACATTTAGTGTCTGCGCATTCCGCAGCACGCCACATAGTTGTACACACGATAAATTTAACCGTTTCATAGAGAAGAGCGGCCAATGTGACGATCTGACATTAATTCGATTCGATAGCAAATGACGAAAACGCTCGGATATCTTAGGTTTTTTTTTACATATGAACACTTTTCACATTCTCCCGTACAACGTGGCTGCTAGTCCTCCATGCAAAATCGTAAGTTCCCAGCTCATGTCCAAGGCACCAAAGCCGGCTAAAAAGTCAAAAATCGTTAACTATAACTTGAATTGTACTGCTTCTTATTGGCTATTACATCAACTTAGAAGCTTCTTCTGTGTTCTACTATGGTGCTTGTACAGTTTCGGCATTCCGCAGCACGAGACATAGCTTTGCAGACGATAAATGTAACCGTTTCAGACAGAAGAGCGGCCAGTGTGACGATCTAACATTAAGTCGATTCGATAGCAAATGACGAAAACGGTCGGATTTCTTAGGTTTTTACTACATATGAACAACTTTCACGTTCTCCCGTGCATCGTGGCTGCTAGTCCTCCCTTCATACAAAATAGTAAGGTACTAGCTCATTTCAAAGGCACCAAAGCCAGCTTAAAAGTCAAAAATAGATAAATAAAACTTGAATTGTACTGTTTCTTACTGGTTATTACATCAACTCAGAAGCTCCTTCTGTGTTCTACTATGGTGCTTTTAGTGTCTCCGAATTCCGCATCACGCGACATTGCTTTGCACACGATAAATGTCACCGTTTCAGAGGGAAGAGCGGCCAATGTGACGATCTGACATTAAGACGATTCGATAGCAAATGACGAAAACGGGCGGATTTCTTAGGTTTTTACTACATATGAACACCTTTCACGTTCTCCCGTGCATCGTGGCTGCTAGTCCTCCCTTCATACAAAATAGTAAGGTACTAGCTCATTTCCAAGGCACCAATGCCAGCTTAACAGTCAAAAAGAGATAAATAAAACTTGAATTGTACTGTTTCTTACTGGTTATTACATCAACTTAGAAGCTCCTTCTGTGTTCTACTATGGTGCTTTTAGTGTCTCCGCATTCCACAGCACGCGACATAGCTTTGCACACGTTGAATGTAACAGTTCAGAGAAAAGAGCGGCCAATGTGACCATCTGACATTAAGTCGATTCAATAGCAAATAACCAAAGAGGGGCGGATTTATTAGGTTGTTACTACTTACGAAAACTTTTCACATTCGCCCGTTTAACGTGGCTGCTAGTCCTCCCTTCATAGAAAGTCTTAAGGTCCTAGCTTATGTCCAAGTAACCAAAGGCGGCTAAAAAGTCAATAACCGATAGCTAAAACTATTACTTTACTGCTTCTTACTGCCTATTACATCAACTTAGAAGCTTCTTCTGTTTTCTACTATGGTGCTTTTAGATTCTCCGCATTCCGCAGCACGGTACATATCTTTGCACACGATAAACGTAACCGTTTCAGAGAGAAGAGCGGTCAACGTGACGATATGATATTGAGTCGATTCGATAGCAGATGACGAAAACAGGCAGATATCTTAGGTTTTTACTACATGTGAACACTTTTTACATTCTCCCGTGCAACGTGGCAGGTAGGCGTCCCTTCATGCAAAATTTTAACGTCCTAGCTCATGTCCAAGGCACCAGAGCCAGCTCAAAAGTCAAAAATCGATAACTATACTTAAATTGTACTGCTTCTTACTGGCATTTACATCAAATTAGAAACTTCTTCTCTGTTCTTTTATGGTGCCTTTGTGTCTCTGCATTCCGCAGCACTCAACATAGCTTTGCACATGATAAATTTAACCGTTTCAGACAGAAGAGCGGCCAATGTGACCATCTGAATTTAATTCGATAGGAAATGACGAAAACGGGCGGATTTTTTACGTTTTTGCTACATATGAACAATTTTCACATGCTCCCGTGCAACATGGCTAATAGTCCTCCCTTCATGCAAAATCGTAAGGTCCTAGCTCATGTCCAAGGCACCACAGCCGCCTAAAAAGTCAACAATCGATAACTAAAACTTGTGTTGTACTGCTTCTTACTGGTTATTACATCAACTTAGAAGCTCCTTCTGTGTTCTACTATGGTAATTTTAGTGTCTCCGAATTTCGCAGCACGCAACATAGCTTTGCACACGATAAATGTAACTGTTTCAGAGAGAAGAGTGGCCAGTGTGACGATCTGACATTAAGTCGATTCGATAGCAAATGACGAAAACGAGCGGATTTCTTAGGTTTTTACTACATTCGATCTCTTTTCACATTCTCAAGTGCAACGTGGCTGTTAGCCCTCCCTTCATGCAAAATATTAAGGTCCTACCTCATGTCCAAGGCACCAAAGCCTGCTAAAAAATCAAAAATCGATAGCTAAATTTGAGTTCTACTGCTTCTTACTGGCTATTACATCAACGTAGAAGCTTCTTCTGTGTTCTACTATGGTGCTTTTAGTGTCTCCGCATATCGCAGCACGCAACATAGCTTTGCACACGATAAATGTAACCGTTTCAGAGAGAGGAGCGGCCAATGTGACGATCTGATATAAAGTCGAATCGATAGCAAATGACGAAAACGAGCGGATTACTTAGTTTTTTACTACATTCGATCACTTTTCACATTCTCCCGTGCAACGTGGTTGCTTGTCCTCCCTTTATAGAAATTCTTAAGGTCCTAGCTCATGTCCAAGTCACCAAAGCCGGCTAAAAAGTTAATAATTGATAACTAAAACGATTATTTTACGGCTTGTTACTGGCTATTACGTCAACTTGGAAGCTTCTTCTGTGTTCTACTATGGTGCTTGTAGTGTCTCCGCATATCACAGCACGCGACGTAGCTTTGCACACGATAAATGTAACCGTTTCAGATAGAAGAGCCTCCAATGTGACCATCTGACATTAAGTCGATTCGATAGCAAATGAGGAAAGCGTTCGGATTTCTTAGGTTTTTACTACATATGGACACGTTTCACATTCTCCCGTGCAACGTGGCTGCTAGTCCTCCCTTCATGCAAATTCTTAAGGTCCTAGCTCATGTCCAATGCACCAAAGCCGGCTAAAAAATCAAAAATCGATAACTAAACTTTAATTGTACTGCTGGTTACTCGCTGTTACATCAACTTAGAAGCTTCTTCTGTGTTCTACTATGGTGCTTGTAGTGTCTCCACATGTCGCAGCACGCGACGTAGCTTTGCACACGATATATGTAACCTTTTCAGATAGACGAGCGGCCAATGTGACGGTCTGACATCAAGTCGAGTCGATAGCAAAAGACGAAAACGGGCGGATCTCTTAGGTTTTTACTACATATGAACACGTTTCATATTCTCCCGTACAACGTCGCTGCTAGTCCTTCCTTCATACAAATTGTTAAGGTCCTAGCTCATATCCAAGGCACCAAAGCCGGCTAAAAAGTGAATAATCGATAGCTAAACTATTATTTTACGTCTTCTTACTGGCTATTACGTCAACTTAGAAGCTTCTTCTGTGTTCTACTATGGTGCTTGTAGTGTCTACGCAATCCGCAGCACGCGACATAGCTTTGCACACGATAAATGTAACCGTTTCAGGGAGTAGAGCGGCCAATGTGACGATTTGATATTAAGTCACTTCGACAGCAAATGACGAAAACTAGCGGATTTCTTAGATTTTTACTACATTTGAACACATTTCACATTCTCCCTTGCAAAGTGGCTGCTAGTCCCCCCTTCATAAAAATTCTTAAGGTCCTAGCTCAGTCCAAGGCACCAAAGCCGTCTAAAATGTCAAAAATCGATAACTAAAACCTGAATTGTTATGCCTCTTAGTGTTTTTTACATCAACTTAGAAGCTACTTCTGTGTTCTACTATGGTATTTTTAGTGTCTGCGCATTCCGCAGCACCCCAAATAGTTTTGCACACGATAAATGTAACCGTTTAATAGAGAAGAGCGGCCAATGTGACGATCTGACATTAAGTTGATTCGATAGCAAATGACGAAAACGGGCGAATTTCTTAGGTTTTTTTTTACATATGAACACTTTTCACATTCTCCCGTGCAACGTGGCTGCTAGTCCTCCCTTCATGCAAAATCTTAAGGTCCTAGCTCATGTCCAAGGCACCAAATCCGGCTAAAAAGTCAAAAATCGTTAACTAAAACTTGAATTGTACTGCTTCTTATTGGCTATTACATCAACTTAGAAGCTTCTTCTGTGGTCTTCTATGGTGCTTTTAGTGTCTCCGCATTCCGCAGCACGCAACATAGCTTCGCACACGTTAAATGTAACCGTTTTAGAGAGAATAGCGGCCAATGTGAAAATCTGCCATTAAGTCGATTCGATAGCAAATTGACGAAAACGGGCGGATCTATTAGGTTTTTACTATATATGAACAGATTTCACATTCTTTCGTGCAACATGGCTCCTAGTCCTCCCATCATGAAAAATCTTAAGGTCCTAGCTCATGTGCAAGGCACCAAAGCCGCCTAAAAAGTCAATAATCGATAGCTAAAACTATTATTTTACTGCTTCTTACTGGCTATTACATCAACTTATAATCTTCTTCTGTTTTCTACTATGGTGCTTTTAGTGTCTCCGCAATTCGCAGCACGCAACATAGCTTTGCACCCGATAAATGTAACCGTTTCAGACATAAGAGCGGCCAACGTGGCCATCTGACATTAAAACGATTCGATAGCAAGTGACGAAAACGCTAGGATTTCTTAGGTTTTTGCTACATATGAACACTTTTCACATTATCCAGTGCAATGTAGCTAGTAGTCCTCCCTTCATGCAAAATCTTAAGGTCCTAGCTTATGTCCTAGGCAACAAAGCTGACTAAAAAGTCAAAAATCGTTAACTAAAGTTTGAATTGTACTGCTTCTTATTGGCTATTACACCAACTTAGAAGCTTCATCTGTGGTCTAGTATGGTGCTTTTAGTGTCTCCCCGTTCCGCAGCACGTGACATAGCTTTTCACACGTTAAATATAACCGTTTCAGAGAGAAGAGCGGCCAATGTGACGATCTGACATTAAGTCGATTCGATAGCAAATGACGAAAACGGGCGAATTTCCTAGGTTTTTACTACATATGAACACTTTTCACATTCTCCCGTGTAACGTGGATGCTAGTCCTCCCTTCATACAAATTCTTAAGGTCGTAGCTCATGTCCAAGGCGCGAAAGCCGGCTAAGAAGTTTATAATCGATAGCTAAAACTATTATTTTACTGCTTCATACTGGCTATTCCATGAACTTAGAAGCTTCATCTGTGTTCTACTATGGTGCTTTTAGTGTTTCCGCATATCGCAGCACGCGACATAGCTTTGCACACGATTAATGTAACCGTTTCAGAGAGAAGAGCGGACAACGTGACCATATGACATTGAGTCGATTCGATAGCAAATGACGAAAACGGGTGGATTTCTTAGGTTTTTTTTTACATATGAAAACTTTTCACATTCTCCCGTGCAACGTGGCTGCTAGTCCTCCCTTCATGCAAAATCTTAAGGTTCTCGCTCATGTCCAAGGCACAAAATCCGGCTAAAAAGTCAAAAATCGTTAACTGAAACTTGAATTGTACTGCTTCTTATTGGCTATTACATCAACTTAGAAGCTTCTTCTGTGGTCTACTATGGTGCTTTTAGTGTCACTGCATTCCGCAGCACGCAACATAGCTTTGCACACGATAAATGTAACCGTTTCATTGATAAGAGCGGCCAACGTGCCCATCTGACATTAACTAAGGCTTGATTTGTACTGCTTCTTATTGGCTATTACATCAACTTAGAAGCTTCTTCTGTGGTCTAGTATGGTGCTTTTAGTGTCTGCGCATACCGCAGCACGCCACATAGTTTTGCACACGGTAAATGTAACCGTTTCATAAAGAAGAGCGGCCAATGTGACGCTCTGACATTAAGTCGATTCGATAGCAAATGACGAAAACGAGCGGATTTCTTAGGTTTATACTACATTAGATCACTTTTCACATTCTCACGTGCAACGTGGCGGCTAGTCTTCCCTTCATGCAAAATCTTAAGGTCCTAGCTCAGTCCAAGGCACCAAAGCCATCTAAAAACTCAAAAATCGATAACTAAAACTTGAATTGTTACGCCTCTTAGTGTTTTTTACAACAACTTAGAAGCTACTTCTGTGTTCTACTATGGTACATTTCGTGTCTGCGCATACTGCAGCACGCCACATAGTTTTGCACACGATAAATGTAACCGTTTCATAAAGAAGAGCGGCCAATGTGACGATCTGACATTAAGTCGATTCGATAGCAAATGACGAAAACGAGCGGATATTTTAGGTTTTTACTACATCCGATCACTTTTCACGTTCTCCCGTGCAACGTGGCTGATAGTCCACCCTTCATGCAAAATCTGAAGGTCCTAGCTCTGTCCCGTGCACCAAAGCCGGATAAAAAGTCAAAAATCGATAACTAAACTTAAATTTTACTGCTTCTTACTGACATTTACATCAAATTAAATACTTCTTCTGTGTTCTTTTATGGGGATTTCAGTGCCTCCGCATCCGCAGCAGGTGACATAGCTTTGCACATGATAAATGTCACCGTTTCAGA
Source organism: Schistocerca gregaria (assembly GCF_023897955.1). Lineage (NCBI taxonomy): Eukaryota > Metazoa > Arthropoda > Insecta > Orthoptera > Acrididae > Schistocerca > Schistocerca gregaria. The sequence continues at coordinate 1,624,649 of NW_026061759.1, forward strand.
AGAAAGAGCGGCCAATGTGACGATCTGACATTAAGTCGATTCGATAGCAAATGACGAAAACGGGCAGATTTCTTAGGATTTTTTTTACATATGAACACTTTTCACATTCTCCCGTGCAACGGGGCTGCTAGTCTTCCATGCAAAATCTTAAGGTCCTAGCTCATGTCCAAGGCACCTAAGCCGGCTAAAAAGTTAAAATCGTTAACTAAAACTTGAATTGTACTGCTTCTTATTGGCTATTACATCAACATAGAAGCTTCTTCTGTGGTCTACTATGGTGCTTTTAGTCTCTCCGCATTCCACGGCACGCGACATAGCTTTGCACACCATAAATGTAACCGTTTCAAAGAGAAGAGCGGACAATGTGACGATCTGACAATAAGTCAATTCGATAGCAAATGACGAAAACGAGAGGATTTCTTAGGTTTTTACTACATTCGAACTCTTTTCACATTCTCCCGTGCAACGTGACTGTTAGTCCTCCCTTCATGCAAAATATTAAGGTCCTACCTCATGTTCAAGGCACCAAATCCGGCTAAAAATTCAAAAATCGATAGCTAAATTTGAGTTCTACTGCTTCTTACTGGCTATAACATCAACATAGAAGCTTCTTCTGTGTTCTACTATGGTGCTTTTAGTGTCTCCGCATATCGCAGCACGCAACATGGCTTTGCACACGATAAATGTAACCGTTTCAGAGAGAAGAGCGGCCAATATGACGATCTGATATAAAGTCGCATCGATAGCAAATGACGCAAACGGATGGATTTCTTAGGTTTTTACTACATATGAACTCTTTTCACATTCTCCCGTGCAACGTGGCTGCTAGTCCTCCATTCATACAAATTCTTAAGGTCCTAGCTCATGTCCAAGGCACCAAAGCCGGCTAAAAAGTCAAAAATAGATAACTAAAACTTGAATTGTTATGCCTCTTAGTGCTTTTTACATCAACTTACAAGCTACTTCTGTGTTCTACTATGGTACTTTTAGCGTCTGCGCATTCCGCAGCACGCCACATAGTTTTGCACACGATAATTGTAACCGTTTCATTGGGAAGAGCGGCCAATGTGACGATCTGACATTAAGTCGATTCGATAGCAAATGACGAAAACGAGTGGATTTCTTAGGCTTTTAATACATTCGATCACTTTCCACATTCTCACTTGCAACGTGGCTGCTAGTCTTCCCTTCATGCAAAATCGTAAGGTCCTAGCTAATGTACAAGGCACCAAAGCCGCCTAAAAATTTAAAAATCAATCACTAAAACTTAAATTGTACTGCTCCTTACTGGCAATTACATCAACTTAGAAGCGTCTTCTGTGTTGTACTATGGGGCTTTTGGTGTCTCCGCATTCCTCAGCACGCGACATAGCTTTGCACACGATAAATTTATCAATTTCAGAGAGAAGTGCGGCCGATGTGACGACCTGACATTATGTCGATTCGATAGCAAATGACGAAAACAGGCGGGTTTCTTAGGTTTCTACTACATATGAACTCATTTTACATTCTCCCGCGCAACGTGGCTGCTAGTCCTCCCTTCATGCACAATCGTAAGGTCCTGGCTCATGTCCAAGGCACCAAACCCGTATAACATGTCAAAAATCAAAAACTAAACTTGAATTGTACTGCTGGTTACTGGCTATTACATCAACTTAGAAGCTTCTTCTGTGTTGTAATGTGGTGCTTTTAGAGTCTCCGCATATCGCAGCACGTGACATAGCTTTGCACACCATAAATGAAACCGTTTCGGAGAGAAGAGCGGCCAATGTGACGATCTGACAATAAGTCAATTGGATACAAATGACGAAAACGGACGAATATCTCATGTTTTTACTACATATGAACACTTTTCACTTTCTCCCGTGCAACGTGACTGCTAGTCCTCCATTTATGCAAAATCGTAAGGTCCTAGCTCATGTCCAAGGCACCAAAGCCGGCTAAAAATTTAAAAATCGATCACTAAACCTTAAATTGTACTGCTTCTTACTGGTTATTACATCAACTTAGAAGCTCCTTCTGTGTTCTACTATGGTGCTTTTAGTGTCTCCAAATTTCGCAGCACGCAACATAGCTTTCCACACGATAAATGTAACTGTTTCAGAGTGAAGAACGGCCAATGTGACGATCTGATATAAAGTCGCATCGATAGCAAATGACGCAAACGGACGGATTTCTTAGGTTTTTACTACATAAACACTTTTCACATTCTCCCGTGCAACGTGGCTGCTAGTCCTCCCTTCATACAAATTCTTAAGGTCCTAGCTCATGTCCAAGGCACCAAAGCCGGCCAAAAAGTCAAAAGTCGATAAATAAAACTTGAATTGTTATGCTTTTTACTCTTTATTACATCAAATTAGAAGCTACTTCTGTGTTCTACTATGGTACTTTCAGTTTCTGCGCATTCCGCAGCACGCCACATAGTTTTGCACACGATAAATGTCACCGTTTCATAGAGAAGAGCGGCCAATGTGACGATCTGACATTAAGTCGATTCGATAGCAAACGACGAAGACGAGCGGATTTCTTAGGTTTTTAATACATTCGATCACTTTTCACATTCTCCCGTGCAACGTGGCTGCTAGTCCTCCCTTCATGCAAAATCGTAAGGTCCTAGCTCATGTCCAAGGCACCAAAGCTGTCTAAAATGTCAAAAATCGATAACTAAACTTGAATTGTACTGCTTCTTACTGGCTATTACATCAACTTAGAAGTTTCATCTGTGTTCTACTGCGGCGCTTTTAGTGTATCCGCATATCGCAGCACGCGACATAGCTTTGCATAGATAAATGTAAACATTTCATAGAGAAGAGCAGCCAATGTGACGATTTGATATTAAGTCAATTCAACAGCAAATGACGAAAACTAGCGGATTTCTTAGATTTTATCTACATTTGAACACATTTCACATTCTCCCGTGCAACGTGGCTGCTAGTCCTCCCTTCATACAAATTCTTAAGGTCCTAGCTCATGTCCAAGGCACCAAAGCCGGCTAAAAAGTCAAAAATCGATAACTAAAACTTGAATTGTTATGCCTCTTAGTGTTTTTTACATCAACTTAGAAGCTACTTCTGTGTTTTACTATGGGACTTTTAGTGTCTCCGCATTCCGCAGTACGGGACATATTTTTGCACACGATAAATGTAACTGTTTCAGAGAGAAGAGCGGCCAATATGACAATCTGATATAAAGTCGAATCGATAGCAAACGACGAAATCGGGCGGATTTCTTAGGTTTTTACTACATATGAACACATTTCACATTCTCCCGTGCAACGTGGCTGCTAGTCTTCCCTTCATGCAAAATCGTAAGGTCCTAGCTGATGTACAAGGCACCAAAGCCGCCTAAAAATTTAAAAATCTATCACTAAAACTTTAATTGCACTGCTCCTTACTGGCTATTACACCAACTTAGAAGCGTCTTCTGTGTTCTACTATGGGGCTTTTGGCGTCTCCGCATTCCTCAGCACGCGACATAACTTTGCACACTATAAATCTATCCATTACAGAGAGAAGTGCGGCCAACGTGACGACCTGACATTATGTCGATTTGACAGCAAATGACGAAAAAAACGGGCCGGTTTCTTAGGTTTTTACTACATATGAACTCTTTTCACATTCTCCCGTGCAACGTGGCTGCTAGTCTTCCCTTCATGTAAAATCGTAAGGTCCTAGCTCATGTCCAAGGCACCAAAGCCGTATAACATGTCAAAAATCGATAACTAAAACTTGAATTGTTATTCCTCTTAGTGTTTTTTACATCAACTTAGAAGCTACTTCTGTGTTCTACTATGGGACTTTTAGTGTCTCCGCATATCGCAGCACGTGACGTAGCTTTGCACACCATAAATGTAAACGTTTCAGAGAGAAGAGCGGCCAATGTGACGATCTGACAATAAGTCAATTCGATAAAAAAAATGGCGAAAACGGACAAATTTCTCAGGTTTTTGGTACATATGAACACTTTTCACATTCTTCCGTGGAAGGTGGCTGCTAGTCCTCCCTTCATGCAAGATCGTAAGGTCCTAGCTCATGTCCAAGGCACCAAAGCCGCCTATAAAGTCAACAATCGATAACTAAAACTTCTATTGTACTGCTTCTTACTGGATATTACATCAACTTAGAAGCTCCTTCTGTATTCTGCTATGGTGCTTTTAGTGTCTCCGAATTTCACAGCACGCAACATAGCTTTGAACACGATAAATGTAACCGTTTCAGAGAGAAGAGCGGCCAGTGTGACGATCTGACATTAAGTCGGTTCGATAGCAAATGACGAATACGGGCGGGTTTCTTAGGTTTCTACTACATATGAACTCATTTCACATTATCCCGTGCAACGTGGCAGCTAGTCCTCCCTTCATGCAAAATCATAAGGTCCTAGCTCATGTCGAAGGCACCAAAGCCGTCTAACATGTCAAAAATCGATAAGTAAACTTGAATTGTACTGCTGTTTACTGGCTATTACATCAACTTAGAAGCTTCTTCTGTGTTCTACTGTGGTGCTTTTAGTGTCTCCGCATATCGCAGCACGCGACATAGCTTTCCACACCATAAATGTAACCGTTTCAGAGAGAAGAGCGGCCAATGTGACGATCTGACAATAAATGAATTCTATAGCAAATGACGAAAACGGACGAATTTATCAGGTTATTGCTACATATGAACACTTTTAACATTCTTCCGTGCAAGGTGGCTGCTAGTCCTCCCTTCATGCAAGATCGTAAGGTCCTAGCTCATGTCCAAGGCACCAAAGCCGCCTATAAAGTAAACAATCGATAACTAAAACTTGTATTGTATTGCTTCTTACTGGTTATTAGATCAACTTAGAAGCTGCTTTTGTGTTCTACTATGGTGCTTTTAGTGTCTCCAAATTTCGCAGCACGCAACATAGCTTTCCACACGATAAATGTAACTGTTTCAGAGTGAAGAGCGGCAAATGTGACGATCTGATATAAAGTCGCATCGATAGCAAATGACGCAAACGGACGGATTTCTTAGGTTTTTACTACATATGAACACTTTTCACATTCTCCCGTGCAACGTGGCTGCTAGTCCTCCCTTCATACAAATTCTTAAGGTCCTAGCTCATGTCCAAGGCACCAAAGCTGTCTAAAATGTCAAAAATCGATAACTAAACTTGAATTGTACTGCTTCTTACTGGCTATTACATCAACTTAGAAGTTTCATCTGTGTTCTACTGCGGCGCTTTTAGTGTATCCGCATATCGCAGCACGCGACATAGCTTTGCATAGATAAATGTAAACATTTCATAGAGAAGAGCAGCCAATGTGACGATTTGATATTAAGTCAATTCAACAGCAAATGACGAAAACTAGCGGATTTCTTAGATTTTAACTACATTTGAACACATTTCACATTCTCCCGTGCAACGTGGCTGCTAGTCCTCCCTTCATACAAATTCTTAAGGTCCTAGATCATGTCCAAGGCACCAAAGCCGGCTAAAAAGTCAAAAATCGATAACTAAAACTTGAATTGTTATGCCTCTTAGTGTTTTTTACATCAACTTACAAGCTACTTCTGTGTTCTACTATGGTACTTTTAGTGTCTCCGATTCCGCAGCACGCGACATAGTTTTGCACACGATAAATGTAACCGTTTCAAAGAGAAGAGCGGCCAGTGTGACGATCTGATATGAAGTCGAATCGATAGCAAATGACGAAAACGGGGGAATTACTTAGGTTTTTACTACATATGAACACTTTTCACATTCTCCCGTGCAACGTGGCTGCTAGTCCTCCCTTCATGGAAAATCTTAAGGCCCTAGGTCAGTCCAGGGCACCAAAGCCGTCTATAAAGTCAAAAATCGATAACTAAAACTTGAATTGTTATGCCTCTTAGTGTTTTTTACATCAACTTAGAAGCTACTTTTGTGTTCTACTATGGTACTTTTAGCGTCTGCGCATTCCGCAGCACGCCACATAGTTTTGCACACGATAATTGTAACCGTTTCATTGAGAAGTGCGGCCAATGTGACGATCTGACATTAAGTCGATTCGATAGCAAAAGACGAAAACGAGTGGATTTCTTAGGCTTTTAATACATTCGATCACTTTCCACATTCTCACGTGCAACGTGGCTGCTAGTCTTCCCTTCATGCAAAATCGTAAGGTCCTAGCTAATGTACAAGGCACCAAAGCCGCCTAAAAATTTAAAAATCAATCACTAAAACTTAAATTGTACTGCTCCTTACTGGCAATTACATCATCTTAGAAGCGTCTTCTGTGTTGTACTATGAGGCTTTTGGTGTCTCCGCATTCCTCAGCACGCGACATAGCTTTGCACACGATAAATTTATCAATTTCAGAGAGAAGTGCGGCCGATGTGACGACCTGACATTATGTCGATTCGATAGCAAATGACGAAAACAGGCGGGTTTCTTAGGTTTTTACTACATATGAACTCATTTTACATTCTCCCGCGCAACGTGGCTGCTAGTCCTCCCTTCATGCACAATCGTAAGGTCCTCGCTCATGTCCAAGGCACCAAACCCGTATAACATGTCAAAAATCAAGAACTAAACTTGAATTGTACTGCTGGTTACTGGCTATTACATCAACTTAGAAGTTTCTTCTGTGTTCTAATGTGGTGCTTTTAGAGTCTCCGCATATCGCAGCACGTGACATAGCTTTGCACACCATAAATGAAACCGTTTCAGAGAGAAGAGCGGCCAATGTGACGATCTGACAATAAGTCAATTGGATACAAATGACGAAAACGGACGAATATCTCATGTTTTTACTACATATGAACAATTTTCACTTTCTCCCGTGCAACGTGACTGCTAGTCCTCCATTTATGCAAAATCGTAAGGTCCTAGCTCATGTCCAAGGCACCAAAGCCGACTAAAAATTTAAAAATCGATCACTAAACCTTAAATTGTACTGCTTCTTACTGGTTATTACATCAACTTAGAAGCTCCTTCTGTGTTCTACTGTGGTGCTTTTAGTGTCTCCAAATTTCGCAGCACGCAACATAGCTTTCCACACGATAAATGTAACTGTTTCAGAGTGAAAAGCGGCCAATGTGACGATCTGATATAAAGTCGCATCGATAGCAAATGACGCAAACGGACGGATTTCTTAGGTTTTTACTACATATGAACACATTTCACATTCTCTTGTGCAACGTGGCTGCTAGTCTTCCCTTCATGCAAAATCGTAAGGTCCCAGCTGATGTACAAGGCACCAAAGCCGCCTAAAAATTTAAAAATCTATCACTAAAACTTCAATTGTACTGCTCCTTACTGGCTATTACACCAACTTAGAAGCGTCTTCTGTGTTCTACTATGGGGCTTTTGGCGTCTCCGCATTCCTCAGCACGCGACATAATTTTGCACACTATAAATTTATCCATTACAGAGAGAAGTGTGGCCAATGTGACGACCTGACATTATGTCGATTTGACAGCAAATGACGAAAAAAACGGGCCGGTTTCTTTGGTTTTTACTACATATGAACTCTTTTCACATTCTCCCGTGCAACGTGGCTGCTAGTCTTCCCTTCATGTAAAATCGTAAGGTCCTAGCTCATGTCCAAGGCACCAAAGCCGTATAACATGTCAAAAATCGATAACTAAAACTTGAATTGTTATGCCTCTTAGTGTTTTTTACATCAACTTAGAAGCTACTTCTGTGTTCTACTATGGGACTTTTAGTGTCTCCGCATATCGCAGCACGTGACGTAGCTTTGCACACCATAAATGTAAACGTTTCAGAGAGCAGAGCGGCCAATGTGACGATCTGACAATAAGTCAATTCAATAGCAAATGGCGAAAACGGACAAATTTCTCAGGTTTTTGGTACATATGAACACTTTTCACATTCTTCCGTGCAAGGTGGCTGCTAGTCCTCCCTTCATGCAAAATCGTAAGGTCCTAGCTCATGTCCAAGGCACCAAAGCTGTCTAAAATGTCAAAAATCGATAACTAAACTTGAATTGTACTGCTTCTTACTGGCTATTACATCAACTTAGAAGTTTCATCTGTGTTCTACTGCGGCGCTTTTAGTGTATCCGCATATCGCAGCACGCGACATAGCTTTGCATAGATAAATGTAAACATTTCATAGAGAAGAGCAGCCAATGTGACGATTTGATATTAAGTCAATTCAACAGCAAATGACGAAAACTAGCGGATTTCTTAGATTTTAACTACATTTGAACACATTTCACATTCTCCCGTGCAACGTGGCTGCTAGTCCTCCCTTCATACAAATTCTTAAGGTCCTAGCTCATGTCCAAGGCACCAAAGCCGGCTAAAAAGTCAAAAATCGATAACTAAAACTTGAATTGTTATGCCTCTTAGTGTTTTTTACATCAACTTAGAAGCTACTTCTGTGTTCTACTATGGGACTTTTAGTGTCTCCGCATATCGCAGCACGTGACGTAGCTTTGCACACCATAAATGTAAACGTTTCAAAGAGAAGAGCGGCCAATGTGACGATCTGACAATAAGTCAATTCGATAGCAAATGGCGAAAACGGACAAATTTCTCAGGTTTTTGGTACATATGAACACTTTTCACATTCTTCCGTGGAAGGTGGCTGCTAGTCCTCCCTTCATGCAAGATCGTAAGGTCCTAGCTCATGTCAAAGGCACCAAAGCCGCCTATAAAGTCAACAATCGATAACTAAAACTTGTATTGTACTGCTTCTTACTGGATATTACATCAACTTAGAAGCTCCTTCTGTATTCTGCTATGGTGCTTTAGTGTCTCCGAATTTCACAGCACGCAACATAGCTTTGAACACGATAAATGTAACCGTTTCAGAGAGAAGAGCGGCCAGTGTGACGATCTGACAATAAGTGAATTCTATAGCAAATGACGAAAACGGACGAATTTCTCAGGTTATTGCTACATATGAACACTTTTAACATTCTTCCGTGCAAGGTGGCTGCTGGTCCTCCCTTCATGCAAGATCGTAAGGTCCTAGCTCATGTCCAAGGCACCAAAGCCGCCTATAAAGTAAACAATCGATAACTAAAACTTGTATTGTATTGCTTCTTACTGGTTATTAGATCAACTTAGAAGCTCCTTTTGTGTTCTACTATGGTGCTTATAGTGTCCGCGCATTCCGCAGCACGGCACATAGTTTTGCACACGATAAATGTCACCGTTTCATAGAGAAGAGCGGCCGATGTGACGATCAGACATTAAGTCGATTCGATAGCAAATGACGAAAACGAGCGGATTTCTTAGGTTTTTACTACATTCGATCACTTTTCACATTCTCCCGTGCAACGTGGCTGCTAGTCCACCCTTCATGCAAATTCTTAAGGTCCTACCTCATGTCCAAGGCACCAAAGCCGGCTAATAATTCAAAAATCGATAACTAAATTTTAGTTCTACTGCTTCTTACTGGCTGTTGCTTCAAATTAGAAGCTTTTTTCTGTGTTCTACTATGGTGCTTTTAGTGTCTCCGCATATCGCAGCACGCAACATAGCTTTGCACACGATAAATGTAACCGTTTCAGAGAGAAGAACGGCCAATGTGACGATCTGATATAAAGTCGAATCGATACCAAATGACGAAAACGGGGGGATTTCTTAGGTTTTTACTACATATGAACTCTCTTCACATTCTCCCGTTCAACGTGGCTGCTAGTCCTCCCTTCATACAAATTATTAAGGTCCTAGCTCATGTCCAAGGCACCAAAGCCGGCCAAAAAGTCAATAAACGATAGCTAAAACTATTATTTTACGTCTTCTTAATGGTTATTACGTCAACTTAGAAGCTACTTCTGTGTTCTAGTATGGTACTTTTAGTGTCTGCGCATTCCGCAGCACGACACATAGTTTTGCAAACGATAAATGTAACCGTTTCATTGGTAATAACGGCCAATGTGACGATCTGACATTAAGTCGATTCGATAGCAAATGACGAAAACGAGCGGATTTCTTAGGTTTTTTCTACATTCGATCACTTTTCACATTCTCCCGTGCAACGTGGCTGCTAGTCCTCCCTTCATGCATATCTTAAGGTCCTAGCTCGTGTGCAAGGCACCAAATCCAGCTAAAAATTCAAAAATCGATAACTAAACTTGAATTGTACTGCTTCTTACTGGGTATAACATCAACATTGAAGCGGCTTCTGTGTTCTACTATGGTGCTTTTAGTGTCTCCGCATATCGCAGCACGCAACATAGCTTTGCACACGATAAATGTAACCGTTTCAGAGTGTAGAGCCTCCAATGTGACCATCTGACATTAAGTCGATTCGATAGCAAATGACGAAAACGGGCGGATTTCTTAGGTTTTTACTACATATGAACACTTTTCACATTCTCCCGTGCAACGTGGCTGCTAGTCCTCCCTTCATGCAAAATCGTAAGGTCGTAGCTCATGTCCAAGGCACCAAAGCACGCTAAAAAGTCAACAATAGATACCTAAACTTGAATTGTACTGCTTCTTACTGGCTATTGCATCAACATAAAAGCTTCTTCTGTGTTCTACTTTTGTGCATTTAGTGTCTCCGCAGTCCGCAGCACGCGACATAGCATTTCACACGATAAATGTAACCGTTTCAGAGATAAAAGCGGCCAACGTGGCCGTCTGACATTAAGTCGAATCGATAGCAAGTGACGAAAACGGGCGGATTTCTTAGGTTTTTACAACATATGAAAACATTTCACATTCTCCCGTGCAAAGTGGCTGCTAGTCATCCCTTCATGCAAAATCGTAAGGTCCTAGCTCATGTCCAAGGCACCAAAGCCGGCTAAAAAGTCAAAAATCGATAACTAAAACTTGAATGGTAATGCTTCTTACTGGTTATTACATCAACTTAGAAGCTATTTCTGTGTTCTACTATGGTGGTTTGAGTGTCTCCGCATATCGCAGCACGCGACATATCTTTGCAAAGATAAATGTAACCATTTCAGAGAGAAGGGCAGCCAATGTGACGATCTGACATTAAGTCGATTCGATAGCAGATGACGCAAACGGGCGGATTTCTTAGGATTTTACTACATATGAACACTTTTCACATTCTCCCGTGCAACGTTGGTGCTAGTCCTCCCTCATGCAAAATCTTAAGATCCTAGCTCATGTCCAAGGCACCAAAGCAAACTAAAAAGTCAATAATCGATAACTAACCTTGAATTGTACTGCTTCTTACTGACTGTTACATCAACTTAGAAGCTTCATTTGTGTTCTACTTTTGTGAATTTAGTGTCTCCGCATTCCGCAGCACGCGACCGTTTCAGAGATTAGGGTCCAATGTGACCATCTAACATGAAGCCGAATAGATAGCAAATGACGAAAACGGGCTGATTTCTTAGGTTATTACTACATATGCACACCTTTCAAATACTCCCGTGCAACGGGGTTCGCTAGTCCTCCGTTTATGCAATATCTTAAGGTCCTAGCTCATGTCCAAGGCACCGAACCTGGCTAAATATTCTATAACCTGTAACTTAAACTTGAATTGTACTGCTTCTTACTGTCTATTACATTAACTTAGAAGATTCTTCTGTGTTCTACTATGGTGCTTTTAGTGTCTCCGCATTTCGCAGCACGCGACATAACTTTGCACACGTTAAATGTAACCGTTTCAGAGAGAAGAGCGGTCAATGTGACGATCTGACATTAAGTCGACTCGATAGCAAATGACGATAACGGGCTGATTTCTTAGGTTTTTACTACATCTGAACTCTTTTCAGATTCTCCCGTGCAACGTGGCTGCTAGTCCTCCCTTCATGCAAAATCTTAAGGCCCTTGCTCAAGTCCAACGCACCAAAGCCGGCTAAAAAGTCAAATATCGGTAAGTAAACTTGAATGGTACTGCTTCTTACTGGCTATTACATCAACTTAGAAGCTTCTTCTGTGTTCTACTATGGTGCTTTTAGTGTCTCCGCATTCCGAAGCACGCGACAAAGATTTGCACACGATAATTGTAACTGTTTCAGAGAGAAAAGCGGCCATTTTGACGATCTGACATTAAGTCGATTCGATAGCAAATGACGAAAACGGGCAGATTTCTCAGGTTTTTCCTACATATGGACACTTTTCACATTCTGCTGTGCAACGTGGCTGCTAGTCCTCCCTTCATGCAAAATCGTAAGGTCCTAGCTTATGTCCAAGGCACCGAAGCCGGCTAAAAAGTCAAAAATCGAAAACTAAACTTTAATTGTACTGCTTTATACTGGCTATTACTTCAACTTAGAAGCTTCTTCTCTGTTCTACTATGGTTCTTTTAGTGTCTCCGCATTTCGCAGTTCGCGACATAGCTTTGCACAAGATAAATGTAACCGTTTCAGAGCGAAGAGCGGCCAATGTGACTATCTGACTTTAAGTCGATTCGATAGCAAATTTATTTATTTATTTAACCTGACAAGATTAGGGCCATCAGTCCCTCTCTTACATCTAACCAGGCATTCTACTTATTTTACAGTCATATGTTGTAGTAGGCATGTTAAACTACATCTAATACAAAAAGTGAGATAAACAATTAGAAAGGTACACCTCCAAAAATACATTATTGAAGAGAAAGATTTCAGATAGGAGTGCTGGCAGCAGGGAGTGTGGGGGGAAATCATGGTGAAGGGAGGAGAAGAATAGAGGGACATGATGAAACATAATTAAGGAAAATATAAAGGAAAATAAGACTGCGTGGCTAATAGAGCTAGATGAAGAAGAAGGCATCTCAGAAGCAAGATAGGAGACGCTAGCTTTGCTATTTGACATATGAGAGGATTGGCCTTGCACATTAATTTTGTGGAGAATTTTATGCGGATGATAGTAGGAAATGCTTCAACTTCTTCTTAAAATCAACAGGAGATTGAATTTTCCTCAAGGTAAGGGGCAGTTTGTTCCAGAGGCGGACAGCGGCAACTGAGAAGGAGTTTGCAAAAGTTTTTGTTTTGTGAGTGGGCACAGCTAGGATACCAGATAAGAGCGACCTCGTGTTTCGATTATGATGGCATTACACGTTTTTAATCTCTGAAGCTAGGTACTGGGGTGCTTGCGCGACGAGGAGTCGGTGAAGTAGACATATAGTGTGGTAGTCACGCAGTTTGTCCGGCGGCAGCCACCCTAGCTCGGAGTATGAAGCACTAACATGATCATATCGGCGAATGTTGCAGGTGTAACGCACACAGGCATTCATGGTTAGCTCTAGTCGTCTTTTGTTTTCACTACTCATGCCTTGTTGAATCACATCACAATAGTGGAGGTTCGGTAGAACGAGTGCTTGCACGAGCTGGCGTTTCAAGTTCTGTATGAATATGTTCCGAAACTTTTTGAGAGCATAGAGACAAGCAGACGTCTTTCGGCACACTGCGACTGTATTCTCCGCCCAGTTGAGATGCTCGTCCAAAGTTACACCCAAGTTCTTCACTGTTTTCTGATATGGTATTGGAGTACCTTCGAGCAGAATAGGAGGTAGCCGTTCGCGGAAATCTGAACTTATTAATTTCTGATGGGCTATTAAGATTACTTGCGTCTTTTTTGCGTTTAATTTAAGCCCCTGGTTTTTCGCCCATGTCACTACTGAAGACAGATCATCATTCATCAGAGCGATTGCAGTGTTTACGTCTTCAGGTCTGACGCTTAGGTAGAGCTGGAGGTCGTCGGCATATGTTTACAGGAGGACAAAACCGACGAAATATCGTTGACATATAAAGAAAACAACAGTGGTCCTAAGACTGATCCTTGTGGCACTCCCGAAGAAATATGTTTCAAGGAAGATTTTTCATTTGCGCAGACAACACATTGCTGTCTGTCTTTTAAGTAGCTTTCAAACCATCTCATTGCACTATCAGAGAAATTAAGCTGTTGCATTTTTCTGAGTAATATGTCAAAGTTAACAATGTCAAAAGCTTTGCTAAAGTCCAGTACCGTCAATATTGTTGCCTTTCGATTGTCGATGGCATATTTCAGGTCATCAGTTACTTTAATTAGAGCAGTGTTTGTGCTGTGATGTTTATGGAAACCAGATTGAAATTTGTCATATAGACTGAATTCATGCAAGTGTTCAGTGATTTGGTCATGAACAATATATTCAAGGGCTTTGGAAACAGCTGGCTGTATGCTAATTGGTCGGTAATCACTAGGCAGTTGCGGGTTTTCGATCTTAGGGATGGGTCGAATTATGCTTCTTTTCCATGCAGTGGGGTATATTCCGTTCACGAGGGAAAAATTAAATATGTCAGTTAAGACAGGTACTAAGAGATCGGCAACATTCTTAATCATGGTTATACCGATAATGTCGTTGCCTATTGCATCAGAAGAGATTCTCATTATTGCTTTTCTTGCCGTATTTGTTGTTACATGTTTTAGATGGAAGGTATCGTTGTTAGTTATCCTGTTTGGGGATTCTTGTGGACGGTAATTATCAGCCGTGCTGGTAATCAGAGGTGCAGAGAAGAATTCATTTAATTCGTTAGCTGACACATGAAAAGTAGTTTCTGATTTTGCCTTTCCGACCCCCAAGCTACGGACATTCTTCCATAGAGTCGTGGGTGTCAGATCGCTGCATACAAGGGAGCGAGCGTGCCTGATTTTGGCATTGCGAATGCATTGTTTCACTCTGTTCCGTAGCTTTCTATATTCTTCGAAACTCTCGGTTTTCGGATCTGCCTTGAAACGCCTGTGGGCAGCATCCCTATTAGTCATCCTTTGACGTAATTCAGCTGTCAGCGATGGAGCAGGAGATTTTCTTACACGGACTGTGCGCACAGGTCCATGTTTGTCAAAGAGGGCAGTGAGTTTATCACCAAGTTCATTAATTTTGCCGTCGCTTGTAGGTTCTCTGATTATTTGATGCCATGAGATTTCTGAGCAATCGGCTGTTAGAGCGTCAAGGTCAATACGTTTCATGTTCCTACAAGTTATGTAACGCGATTTGATCCTTGGGGGCTGCACAGAGTAGGCCAGGAATATTACATAATGTGCTGAGAGGCCAGGGGCTGCTGATTGACCAACATCTCTTACTTTGTCTGTTTCGTTGCGATCACGTCTATAAGAGTATGACTGTGCGCCATATGGTGTGTAGGTTGTAGTGGAAGAATGTTCATGCTATTGCAACTAAACAATCTTCTTAGGTTTATTGCGGAGGAAGTGTCTCTTAGCAGGTCTATGTTCAAATCACCCATTACGATGACATGTTCGTATTGACACTGAAGTGAATGTAATTCCGACTGGAAGGAACTCATTGAGCTTACTTTTGGCGCATTGTACACGACGCCAGTCAAGAATCTCCGATTTTATATATTTATCTCAATGAACATGAATTCAGCCTCTTTTTCTTCAGCAGGATTTGACGTACTTAAAACTTTCGCTTTGAGATCTGTTCGTATATTTGCGCCGACCCCGCCACCTCGCTTTTTTGATCTGTCTGCCCTAAGAAATTTGTACCCTGGGAGATGGATAGATGCAGAGGATACGTGTGGTTTCAACCACGTTTCGGATAAGAGGATTACGTGGTAGTTTAGTTGGTTGAAGAGGAGGCTAAGTTCTTCGTAATGCGCAGGTAAAGACTGAATGTTGCAGTGAGCTGCTAAAAGCTCGCTGAGCAGCCTGGAGTAGGGTGGCAGACTGGTTGTCCCTTTCTTAGGGACTACCTGCCGCGAGGGGCACTGGCCGGTGTTTCCGCCAATTGACATCATACAGGGGTGTCCGAGATTTTGCGCGCCCTGTTTGTGACTCCGCGAGTGTCAAAAGAAACGCGACTGCAAGAGATTTCCTGAGGTTGCGGGAGTATAGAAAATGGATTAGTGGTATTCGGTGCAGGGAGAATATGACCAAAATGGAGACGGCTGTGTGTCACTGAGTATCCTATGTCGTAAGAGGAGAAATGTAATTAGAGTTGAAACGTCCCCTAGGAACAATTATACAAGACTGTGCTTAAACTGACACACAATATTTTTTAACGCAACGCAATCTGACTTTCAATAATCCCTACAAAAGAATGGCCCTGACTAACATTAACCTATACCTTTCACAAATCACTTACCTCACCAAAAATCTTCGTTACTCGAACTACTGCAATACAGCGAGCACCACTACTGCCAGCTAAATAAAAGATTCAAACTACGGAAGTCACTAACTACTGATAGGCAGGCATAGTTAGCAAATGAAAGATTTTAATTGAGAACAAACAATGTATTTACCTTAAGAGTCATTATATATATATATCAGTTCATGACACCAATTCTTACAAATTTCAAAACTCCGCCATCTCTCTCCGCACATCCACCACTGCTGGCGGCTCACCTCCAACTGCACAACGCTACGCGCTGTTAACATCCAGCCGCCCAACACTACAATGGCGAGTATTACAACAATGCCAACCTGCCACTGACTGCACACAGCACAGCCAGTGATTTTTCATACAGAGCGCTATGTGGCGTTACCAATAAAAAAATCTAAACAGCCTACTTACATAGCCCCCATGCTCACCACAAAAAATTTTACAAATTATTTTGGGCAGTGGCCAATACAGATTTGAAAAAAAATTTTCATAATTACAATAACAAAGAAATGAAATGCACACACTTATCACTACAATATTGGTCAAAAGCTAAAATTTTCTCACTGTCCATAATGACAGTCCTGATCATTCATCACAGTAAAATTGCAGAATTTTTTTTCTCAAAGTCGGAGCAGTAAAAGAAAATGCACATGCAAGTAGTGTATTTCCATGCAGTCTTCAAGAAGTAGTGGTGTCCTTCCAACGGAAAGACATGCTGACAGGTAATGGGCCACAACGGAGCAAACCCACAGCAGAGTCAGTCGAAGTTTTGAAGAATATTGGAAGGTTGGTCATCACAGAGCAGACCTACTATAGTCCTAGTAGAGATTATGGTATTGGTGGGCCACCAGAGGTGCAGACCCACTGCAGTCCTTGTACAGATAATGGTATTGGTGAGTCATCAACGGTGTAGACCCACTGTAGTCCTTGTAGAGATGGCTAGCAGGCAACTGTTGCGACTGTGCAGGTGCACAATCACCATCGAAGAGTCTTGCGGAGAATATAGCAAATCCATCAACCAATTTTCCTTAGAACCAACAATGCTGTTAACCAGTCCCTTGCTGAATCATTAACACACGTGCAAACACTATCAGTCCCTGCTTCTCACATATTGTCTGTATACTATGGCCAACAGAAACGTGTGCAGTGAAATGTAACTTACAAGTTACTTAATTTGATGAACTGGTGTCAATTACAATTTTATAACATAAGAATACAATAACAAAGGTACAAAATACATCATTAAAACGTAATAATACAGATAACATTTGTAGTAAAACAGACATTACAAAAGAATAGAAATAAACATGCACATTAGAGTTACAAAAATTATGACATAAGTACATACATAAAAGATCAGAATAACTTTTGAAACATCAACTTCACACATGAGCATTAGAATAAAACAGAATAAATAATGTGTAAACATCTTTACGAAGTAAATAACATGTTATTAATGCAAATTATATTTGAGGATAACGGTATTCCTCATCATAGTGAATGTAGCTTAGTATTAGAAGAGAAAAAATTCTATGAAACAGTACATAGAGACAGGAAGAAAACAAATACACAAGGGTACACAAACACATAGTGGGATAACACAAAAGGAAAGGACAGGGTTTTTTTTCAATGTAACATTTGGTATTGCAGTGCAACCCAAAACTTCAGTCCATAGATCGTCCCTCTTATTTCAACATTTGCTCCAGCCAAAAAAAATCCTATCCAAGCATGCTTTCTGTTTTCTGTTCACATCCTCTTTCAAAAATAGTTTTTCTCCACTGTACACTACTTTTTTGGCCAAACCATTTTCTTATAGCTTCTCAATGCTTTTCTTCCAATTCATCATAGTTAGTTTCTTATAAAGTCTACCCCCTCTTAAGCTAACTTCAACCTACTGAGCTCAGATGCTTAACTAAGGGACGAGGCAATGCAGCAGCACAAAACAATTTACACGAACAGCAATGATAAAAAAATGGAAATTGCCAAAAAAGGCAGCAATATTACAACTATATAAGGCAATGCGCACCAAACAAGAAAAATAAATCAGTAATAAAATTGGCTTAACCTAGTAACACAAAGTGACATTCAGTAGCACTATGAATGGCAAACAGCCGCAGAAAATGCTATAACTTATACCTAAACATGACAAAGCTCAAGCAGAAAAAAATGTACACTAAAGACAACAATGCAGATATGGACAATGTCCATTCACATCTTATAGTCTATGTAATTAAAGTGGTGCACCACGAAAACTTATTGTAAAAAAATATTACTGTGTACTTGAAAAGAAAATTTTGTATTCAGTTACTGTGATTAATCCCTTCATATTGTTCTTTCTATTCAAAGTGCTCCTTTTTCGAATAATATGGATCATAAAATTATTATTTAATAGGTCTGTTGGCAGAAAGTGTTCATATTAGCAAATGCATTTAATTTTATTTTATAAAATCAGTGATGCAACACAGCTGGAAAACAGATATCAAATGAAATAAGCAACTATGGACAAAGCATAAAAATATCATTCAATAGTCATGTGACATTTCATAAGTTAGTAGAATTCTCTCAACTCTAGTAGAAAGACGTTTGTTATAATCAGGTGTCAGATGTAGGTATCTTTCTCAGTAATGAGCGTGTCGTATTTGCGGTGCTTTCTACAAAGGAATGTCAATAGCGAAGATAATGGCCTCCCTTTTTTTTTACCTGTGCCTCTGAAAGGCACACACTAATGGCTTTCTTTTGTCAGGTGGTTGTCGCGCAGCTGGGTGCCCACGACACATTACGTGCAGGTGGTCACTTAACTGTCTTATCGAAATATTTACGACACCAGTTTCCCCTACAGTGGCAGTCTCATATAAAAAAAATTCACAGATGAAGAATTTGCGTTACAAATCTGTAGAAATAAAATCTTTTAAAAATAATAGTGTTCAAAAATTTTCGACAGCATAGTGATACATTCACGCATATACATAGTTTTCATAACACTTAAAGTACGATTCCTGGTTTCCAACAACATTTTTCACAAACCAGAGTCCCTAACCACTACTCATTATTCCTTACCTTATTCGTCTACACTTCTTCAATATTTCATCATAACAGATACGTAGCATAACCAAATAACTCATATAGCATCAGCTTAAACATACCTCAGCAGCATAATTCACATCGTCGTCGTAATAATAACATTGTAACACCTCAGTCAAATCTCAAAAATGTCATAGCTTTCTGCAATAATTTCAAAGCCTAAAAAAAATTCTCTGCTCACGACAAAAGTGTCATCTACCTCAAACGTACTTTAAAAATCATGATCCCATACCAAATATATCATTCAAAGCGCTCATAGTGTCACAATGGTTCCGAAAAAATATGAACTGTTCACAAAGTACAGACAAAATACAATTTCATAAGTGTGAAGTAATCCACCCGTATAATTACGTAAACATTTGTCACTGATGTAGTAAAAATATGTTTGTCTCTCAGTTAAATCATCAGATAGCTGTGTAATTAATGTGCTAGAGAAATATGGTACCGATGTGTAAAGTTGTATAAGCAAATACTATATTAGCTAGGCCTCCTTGAGCTTGCCATACACATGGTACACAAAGTAAGCGTGTAGCCCCCTGAGGATTAATGTAATTATATCCTCAGGTGTTACAGATTACAGCAAAGGAATGAAATGTATCACGGAAAACCTTTGTATCATTGTACTTCAAATATCTTTAAAAATAAATGTTTTAAGTACAAAATTAATCACTCAAATACGTGTACTGTAGCGCTAAAATGTGCGTCTTGTTGTAAGATAATCTCTGTGGAAGTGTCGTAGTTATCGTCCTCCGAAAGCTACGTTTTGCATAAGTCAATGTACTTACCTCATGATAAACAAAAGTGAAATGCTTTGCGTGTAGATATCGTAGTTACTACGCTTATTGCCGTGATGAAGTAAGTACTGTACTGTAGCGTATTGTTGTGCTACAGGAAAGGCTGTCTCATTGTAGCTATACCACAAAGTTACTACTAAAACATGTTTTCCTTTCCAGAAGAATTAAGAAAAACTGTGCAGATATAAAACAGATACACAATAAAAGCACAATGTAAGTTGTGTCACACATTAGTAGCGTCGTGATATAATCGTGTAGCTATCAAAGAAACGAAATGCAAAGTCATCTTTAATCTCACAAAACTGCAAAGCAATTATCATGTTGTATAAGTCGATAAAAAATGTAAAAATTTTCTCAAAGTTTGCGTCTATGTTATTTTTCTCGGAGCCAACGTAGCTGCTAGTCCTCCCTTCTTGCAAAATCTTAAGGTCCTAGCTCACGTCCAAGGCACCAAACCCTGCTAAAACGTCCAAAATCGATAACTAAACTTGAATTGTAATGTTTCTTACTGGCTATTACATCAACTTAGAAGGTTCTTCTGTGTTCTACTATGGTGCTTTTAGTGTCTCCGCATTCCGCAGCTCCCGACATAGCTTTGCACACGATAAATGTAACGGTTTCAGGGAGAAGAGCGGGCAATGTGACGATCTGACATTAAGTCGATTCGATAGCAAATGACGCAGACGGTCAGATTTCTTAGGTTTTTACTACATATGGACACGTTTCACATTCTCCCGCCCAACTTGGCTCCTAGTCCTCCCTTCCTGCAAAATCTTAAGGTCCTAGCTCATCTCCAAGGCACCAAACGCGGTTATAAAGTCAAAATTCGATAACTAAACTTGAAATGTAATGTTTCTTACTGGCTATTACATCAACTTAGAAGCTTCTTCTGTGTTCTGCTATGGTGCTTTTAGTGTCTCCGCATTCCGCAGCACGCGACATAGCTTGGCACAAAACAAATGTAACCGTTTGAGAGAGAAGAGCGGCCAATGTGACGATCTGACATCAAGTCGATTCGACAGCAAATGACGAAAACTGGCGGATTTCTTAGGTTTTTACCACATATGAACACTTTTCACTTTCTCCCGTGCAACGCTTGTGCTAGTCCACCCTTCTTGCAAAATCTTAAGGTCCTAGTTCACGTCCAAGGAGTAAAAGCCAGCTAAAGAGCAAAAAATCGATAACTAAACTTGAATTGTACTGCTTCTTACTGGCTATTACATCAACTTAGAAGCTTCTTCTGTGTTCTACTATGGGGCTTTTAGTGTATCCGCATTCCGCAGCACGTGACCTAGCTTTGCACACAATAAATGTAAGCGTTTCAGAGTGTAGAGCGACCAATGTGACGATCTGACAAAAAGTCGATTCGATAGCAAATGACGAAAACGGGCGGATTTCTTAGGTTTTTACTACATATGAACACTTTTCACACACTCCCGTGCAACGTGGATGCTAGTCCTACCTGCATGCAAAATCTTAAGCTCCTAGCTCATGTCCAAGGCACCAAAGCCGGCTAAAAAGCCAAAAATCGATAACTAAACTTGAATTGAACTGCTTCTTACTGTCCATTACGTCACCATAGAAGCTTCTTCTGCGTTCTACTGAGGGGCTTTTTGTGTCTCCGCATTCAGCT
This sequence comes from Schistocerca gregaria, assembly GCF_023897955.1. Classification (NCBI taxonomy): domain Eukaryota; kingdom Metazoa; phylum Arthropoda; class Insecta; order Orthoptera; family Acrididae; genus Schistocerca; species Schistocerca gregaria. The sequence goes on from NW_026061759.1 coordinate 1,646,141, forward strand.
GCACGCGACATTGCTTCGCACAAGATAAATGTAACCGTTTCAGCGAGATTAGCGCCAAATGATACCATCTGACATTAAGTCCATTCGATAGCAAATGAAGAAAACGGCCGGATTTCATAGGTTGGTACTACATATGAACACTATTCACATTCCCCCGTGCAACGTGGCTGCTAGTCCTCCCTTCATGCAAAATCTTAAGGTCCTAGCTCATGTCCAAGGCACCGAAGCCGGCTTAAATGCCAAAAATCGATAACTAAACTTGAATTGTACTGCTTCTTACTGGCTATTACATCAACTTAGAAGCTTTTTCTGTGTTCTACTGAGGGACTTTTAATGTCTCCGCATTCCGCAGCACGCGACATAGCTTTGCACACGATAAATGTAACCGTTTCAAAGACAATAACTGCCAATGTGATGATCTGACAAAAAGTCGATTCGATAGCAAATGACGAAAACGGGCGGATTTCTTAGGTTTATACTACAAATGAAAAGTTTTCACCATTTCCCGTACAACGTGGCTGCTAGTCTTCCCCTCATGCAAAATCGTAAGGTCCTAGCTCATGTCCAAGGCAAAAAAAGCTGACTAAATAGAAAAAATCGATATCTAAACTAGAATTGTACGGCTTCATACTGGCTATTACATACTTAGAAGCTTCTTCTGTGTTCAACTATGGTGCTTTTAGTATCTCCGCATTCCGCAGCACGCGACATCGCTTTGCACACGATAAATGTAACCGTTTCAGAGAGAAGAGCGTACAATATTACGATCTGATATTTAAGTTGATTCAATAGAAAGTGACGAAAACGGGCGGATTTGTTAGCTTTTAACTACATATGAGCACTTTTCACTTCCTGCCGTGCAACGTTGGTGCAAGTCCTCTCTTCATGCTAAATCTTAAGGTCCTAGCTCATCTCCAACGCACCAAATCCGGCTAAAAAGTCAAAAATCGAGAACTAAACTTGAATTGTAATGTTTCTTACTGGCTATTACATCAACTTAGAAGTTTCTTCTGTGCTCTACTATAGTGCTTTCAGTGTCTCCGCATTCCGCAGCACCCGCCATAGCTTTGCACACAATAAATACAACCGTTTCAGAGAGAACAGCGGCCAATGTGACCACCTGACATTAAGTCGATTCGATAGCAAATGACAAAACGGGCGGATTTCTTAGGTTGTTACTACATATGAACACTTTTCATATACTCCTGTGCAACGTGGATGCTACTCCTCCCTGCATGCAAAATCTTAAGTTCCTAGCTCATGTCCAATGCACCAAAGCCGGCTAAACAGCCAAAAATCGATAACTAAACTTGAATTGAACTGCTTCTTACTGTCCATTACATCAACATAGAAGCTTCTTCTGCGTTCTACTAAGGGGCCTTTAGTTTCTCCGCATTCCGCAGCACGCGACATTGCTTTTCACACGATGAATGTACCGTTTCAGAGAGAAGAGCGGCCAATTTGACGATCTGACATTGAGTCGGTTCGAAAGCAAATGACGAAAACTGCTGGAAGTCTTAGGTTTTTACTACATATCAACAATTTTCACATCCTCTCCTGCACCGTTGGGGCTAGACCACCAATCGTGCAAAATCTTAAGGTCCAAGCTCATGTCCAAGACACCAAAGCTTGCTAAAAAGTCAAAATCTATATCTAAAACTAGAATTGTACTGATTCTTACTGGCTATTACAGCAACTCAGAAGCTTCTTCTGTTTCTACTATGGTGCATGTAGTATCCCCGCATATCGCAGCATGCGACATAGTCTTTGCACTCGATAAATGAAACCGTTTCAGAGAGAAAAGTGGCCAATGTGACGATCTGACACTAAGTCGATTCGATAGCAAATGACGAGAACAGGAGGATTTCTTTGGTTTTTACTACATATGAACATTTTTCACATTCTCCCGTGCAACGTGGCTGCTAGACCTCCCTGCATGCAAAATCTTAAGGTCCTAGCTCATGTCCAAGGCACCAAAGACGGCTAAGAAGTCAAAAATCGATAACTAAACTTGAGTTGTACTGCTTCTTACTGGATATTACAACAACTTAGAAGCTTCTTCTGTGTTCTACTATGGTGCTTTTAATGTCTCAGCACATCGCAGCACGCGATATAGCTTTGCAAACGATAAATGTAACCGTTTCAGAGAGAAGAGCGGCCAATGTGACGATCTGACATTAAGTTGATTCCATAGCTAATGACGAAATCAGGCGGACTTCTTAGGTTTTTACTACATATGAACACTTTTCACATCCTCCCGTGCAACGTGGCTGCTGGTCCTCCCAGCATGCAAAATCTTAAGGTCCTAGCTCATGTCCAAGGCATCAAAGCCGGCTAAAAAATCAACAACGATAACTAAACATGAATTGTACTGCTTCTTACTATCTATTAAATCAACTTAGAATCTTCTTCTGTGTTCAATTATAGTACGTTTAGTATCTCCACATATCAGAGCACGCGACATAGCTTTGCCCACGATAAATGTAACCGTTTCAGAGAGAAGAGCGGCCAATGTGACGATCTGACATTAAGTCGATTTGATAGCAAATGACGAAAACGGGCGGATTTGTTAGGTTTTTACTACATATGTACACTTTTCACATTCTCCCGTGCAACGTGGCTGATAGTCCTCCCTGCATGCAAAATCTTTAGGTCCTAGCTCATGTCCAAGTCACCAACGCCGGCTGAAAAGTCAATAATCGATAACTAAATCTTAAATTATACTGCTTATTACTGGCTGTTATGTCAAATTAAAAGCTTCTTCTGTGTTCTACTATGGTGCTTTTAGTGTCTCCGCATATCGTAGCACACGATAAATGTAACCGTTTCAGAGAGGAGCGGCGAATGGGACGATCTGGCATTAAGTCGATTTGATAGTAAATGACGAAAACGGGCGGATTTCTTAGGTTTTAACTACATTTTAACACTTTTCACATTCTCCCGTTCAACGTGGCTGCTAGACCTCCCTTCATGCCATATCGTAAGGTCGTAGCTCATGTCCAAGGCACCAAAGCCGGCTAAAAAGTCAATAATCGATAACTAAACTTGAATTGTACTGTTCCTTACTGGTCGATTACATCAACTTACAAGCTTCTTCTGTGTTCTGCTATGTTGTAATTAGTGCTTCCGCATACCGCAGCAAGCGACGTAAGTTTGCAGACGATAAATTTTATCGTTTCAGAGAGAAAGCGGCCATTGTGGCGATCTGGTATTTCGTCGATCCGATAGCAGATGCCGAAAACGGGCGGATTTCTTAAGTTTTTACTACATATGATCAGTTTTCACATATTCTCGTGTAACGTGGTTCCCAGACCTCGTTTCATGCAAAATCGTAACGTCGTCAGTCACATCCCTGGCGCCAAAGGCGGCTAGTAAGTCCATAATCGATAGTAAAACTTGAATTGTACTGCTTCTTACTGGCAGATTACATAAACTTAGAGCCGGCCGCGGTGGTCTAGAAGTTCTGGCACTCAGTCCGGAACCGCGGGGCTGCTATGCTCGCAGGTTGGAATCCTGCCTCGGGCATGGATGTGTTTGATGTCCTTAGGTTAGTTAGGTTTAAGGAGTTCTACGCTCTAGGGGACTGATGACAACAGATGTTAAGTCCCATAGTGCTCAGAGCCATTTGAACCAATAACTTAGAAGCTTCTTCTGTGTTCTCTGGTGTTGCTATCAGTGCCTCCGCATGCCGCAGCCCGCGACATAAGTTTCCAGACGATAAATGTAACTGTTTTATACAGAAAAGCATCCAATGTGACGATCTGTCATTACGTCGATTCGACGGCAATTGACGAAAACGGGACGATTTCTTAGGTTTTTACAACACATGAACACTTTTCCAATTCTCTCGTGTAACGTGTCTTCCAGACTTCGTTTCATGCCAAATCTTAAGGTCGTCGGACATGTCTGAGGCACCAAAGCCGGATAAGAAGTCAATAATCGATTACTAAAACTTGAATTTTACTGCTTCTTACTGGATGATTACATCAACTTATAAGCTTCTTCTGTGTTTTACTGTGTTGCTATTAGTGCCTCCGCATACCGCAGCACACAACATAAGTTTGCTGATGATGAAGGTAACCGCTTCACAGAGATATTTCAAACTCTGTGTCTGTGTCTATTGCCTGCTCATATTGTTTAAAGCAGGTTGCTGTAAATGCCCAGTGGATCTGATTCCCTTGATACCTATTCTAAACAATCTCGGATTGGTAAAGACCAAGCTCTGCTTATACTTATAGTCTGGGAAGTTGACATATCTTAGACAGTAAAATATGATGGTTAAAGATGTCCACTGAGTATTCCCATATACACTGAAGTTAGCTTTGAACAACAAATTATTAATTGGCCACCTACTCTTGACTCAATAGCTACTAAGATCTTTCACTAGTGAAGGAGGTGACGACGTTGTTATGTCCATTAGAGGCTTCTGTAGTTTGCTGAAAATGATGTGATATAATTGTGACTTGTGATTTTCTGTGGAGTTCCAGAGTAAGTTCTATACTGGTGCAGGACATTCATTCCTGCTGTTCTCATTCGAGGCAATCCTGGATTCTGAATCTCAAGCACCAGAGGATTATAAACAGCAATGATACCTCTGTCTTCCTGGCAGTGCACTATTTCAAAGTGCTCTGGTTGACAGTCTCTTCTCATTGTGCAGTGCTTGTAGATTATTGTAAATGGATTATCTGTAATATTTAGAACATCTCATTCTAAACTTTCTAAAGAACGAGACTTTTCTGTCATGACCACTTTTTGTGTGAGGTGATAAATACCAGGAATTTGATTGCATTTTGAGAACCTAATGGTAACTGTCATGATTGTCTATGTAAATTAATGGAACTGGATTTTTCCTGAGGTCAGCAGTTTTCCGAAGGTCGTCGTTTTTCCCGAGGTCGTCGTTTTTCCCAAGGTCGGCGTTTTTCCCCGAGGTCGGCGTTTTTCCCCGAGGTCGGCGTTTTTCCCCGAGGTCGGCGTTTTTCCCCGAGGTCGGCGTTTTTCCCCGAGGTCGGCGTTTTTCCCCGAGGTCGGCGTTTTTCCCCGAGGTCGGCGTTTTTCCCCGAGGTCTGCGTTTTTCCCCGAGGTCTGCGTTTTTCCCCGAGGTCGGCGTTTTTCCCCGAGGTCGGCGTTTTTTCCCAACAGCGGCGTTTTTCCCCGATGTCGGCGTTTTTCCCCGATGTCGGCGTTTTTCCACGATGTCGTCGTTTTTCCCCCAGGTCGGCGTTTTTCCCCGAGATCGGCGTTTTTCCCCGAGGTCGGTGTTTTTGCCCCGAGGTCGGCGTTTTTCCCCGAGGTCGGCGTTTTTTCCCGAGGTCTGCATTTTTGCCCCGAGGTCGGATCAAAGATTTTTTTCCCGAGGTCTACAAATCTATCGATATATTGAAAATCCAAAGTATTTTCATGTATGTAGACTATACTGTTATGTCATGTCATCTTGAAACATTTATCCGACCACTAGATAACGGTATTTATCAAGATAGCGATATATTTCGTTATATCTATTTATTTCGATATTCGTTTTCTTAGGGGTACAGATTTATTTTGAGACGTCCATACTTTTCCCATTATCGATTCAATTGGATATATCGACATACGTAGATGCACACATTATATCATGATATCGATTTATTTCGAGATATCTACCTATATTGAGGAGTCTATTTATTTCGAGGTATCGATTGATTTCGAGTATCCGATTATATCGAGATAACGATTTATTTTGATATACCGACACAATACAGGTTGTCTATATATTTCAAAATATCGATATATTTCCATGTATTGGTGTACTACAGATATCGATTCTTCTCGAGATATCGATATATTTCAAGGTACCTCTATATCTCTAGTAATCCATAAATTTCTAGATATCGCTATTTTTAGAGATATCTTTATATTACGTGGTACCAATATATTTCGAGATATCGATATAATTCTATACCTCGATTTATCTCGATATGTCGACTAACATCGAGATTTCGGTCTATATGGTAAGCCGAAATGCGTCTAGATGTCGATATATTTCGGGATATCGACTCATTTCGATGTAGCGGTTTTTTGGAGGTGATTTATTTCGAGGTTTCGAATTATTTCACGGTGTCGATTTATTTCGAGGTTGCGATTTATTTCGAGGTTGCGATTTATTTCGAGGTGGCGATTTATTTCGAGGTGTGGATTTATTTCAAGGTGTCGATGTATTTCTTGGTGACGATATATTTCGATGTTACTTGTCGACTGCATCAGCTTAGAACCTATTTCGTACAGAGTGGTGCGACTGCATACCTCAGCAGGCGAGATTGATATCCAGACGATGAATTTTACCGTTTCCTAGAGAAAAGCGTGCGATGTGACGAATTGTCATTATGAAAACAAATGACGAAAACGTGAGGTTTTCTTTGGTTTTTCTGCCACTGCTGCCAACTTTCAGCCCACCCCCTCCTCCCCTTCCCCAGTCGTGGCGATCAGCTGGTGTGATGGAAATGGACACAGGAAAGTAATAACGTTCCATGAAATCCCATTCTAGGGACGTTCAAGGGTAAATGTTCCAGACGGTTTAATTGCATTAAGACACGCATACTGGGCATCTACAATGTCACATCTGCCAGATCGTTTCTATTATCAACAGTGGAAAACAAAACAGCGTACTGAAGAAGCCATAGTGAGACGCGGTTTTTGGTAGAATACTCTAGCCATTGATAATGATGATCTAATGAGAATTCTGTTATTGTTTTGAAAGATGCATTTAAATATGCATTGAACGTAGCTCCAAATTATTTTGTGAATTATAATTGTGGTATTATGAATCTACATTGGAGATTTTGTAATGCAAAACATTTCGATCTGAGAATACTTTACGTGATAGTACGTCATTGACCTTGTGTGTCATTAGGGTAAAGTTAATTTGCCGCGATTAACAAAAACTTTATCCGCCATTAAGGCTGAGTGCAACCCGAAAAATGCCAACAGCGCATAGCGGCCCATATGGTCACCCATCCAAGTGCCGACCACGCCCGAAAGTGCTAAACTTCAGTGATCTGACGGGAACCGGTGTATACACTGCGGCAAGGCCATTGCCCCTACCACTTTTACATGATATTTTTGATCGTAGTTCAGGTCTGATGGCTGGAAAGAATGGACCTTTACCATGTTATGCACATTTATATTTTCACTACGTCGACACAGCTGGACCAATTACGACCACAGGTGATGGTAGCCATAATGATCGTGCCAAGCATCCCGTGTACATTAGTTACACCCAAGTGTGTGGGCATCACAGCATTCGTGACATTTAAGTTTGTTACTTCTTTGCTACTATATTCGCAATAAATTTTGCAGACAGTATCCGCTTATGACGCTGAATGTACCTATAAAATTATATCATTGTACGACAGATGTTTCAGGAGATACGTCATAAAAACTCAGGACAAGGCCAGACGCTGCATAGTACGGACGTGGACGCACAGCTGTAAATAAATGCCTGGTCAACACCAAGCTTTTCCGCTAGTCATCTATAAAGATAAGAAATCCCCAATATTGTCTACCAGCGTATTTTTGAAAAACCTTCATTTTGTCATCCATTTTTTTCCTGTAAAAATCGTAAAAGCCGTGCATCATTGTGTTTTTAAAAATCGTTTCTTATTGTCATCTCTTTTTATGTATTTTAAACCATCTATCGCTTGTGTAACCTGTGGCTACAAGTCCATTCCCTTTATGGGGTAATCGAAATAATAAACAACGGAAAAAAGTGTGGCTCAATTTCTTCCTCATTTTTCGGAACTTCTGATAATAGTAAATCGTTGGCTCTTTGAGGGCGTGGTAGGTACATACAAGAGATTAGTGTAAGATTAGAATTTGGGTTAGATGCAGTGCCAGGAGGTTCTGTTTCTATCTGGCTAGCTTCAGAGTACTTCACCATCTACCAAGTGATGCGTTTCATTGGGAATGGTGTGTTCTGTGCTAGGTCTACCCTTTACTGCACAATTCTGTTACTTCGATGCTATTAAAACCAGGATGTTATCAAAATATATGCACAGTGGCAGACTGGAGTCTGCAGAAATATTTCCAGTGGTGGGGAGGGGGGAAGGCGCGTCGGGGCTGGAGTGCATGATTCTGAAACTGGCACTCTGTGTACAAATCAGCTGGTCAGTTACGAGGTGCATCAAGCTACAAGACCCTAACTCCATGAGCGCTACAACTGGTCAAAGCTAAGGTTTATCAGTATTGTGGAGAATTCTTATCTGGAAGAGTATACTGTAACGAATAAAAACTCTTTACTCCAGATTCCAGGGAGGGTTGGGGGCGATGGGTGAAAGTGCCCTTTTGCCTATCCTCCCCTCCCCACCTCCTCCCCTCCCCATCCTCTCCCCCTCCCCCTCCCCTCCCCCTCCCCTTCCCCCTCGCGGACGCCAATGGCTGGCCCGTTCATTTTGAGAACATCAGAGCTGCAGTAACCTTTCTGAGAAACTGTTCTTGATGTCCTTGTGCGTCAATCTTACCACTCAGAACACCAGTGGGAATGTTGGTTATCGCTGAAACAACTGGTTTTCGGCTCTTATCAGTTTCCCAACCCTTCTTTAAGCTAATTGTTAAAACCCGTCACAATACCAGTTCTTGTAATAACCGATTTTCAGTCTTTTATTTACATTATTTCCTCTAGTAAACGTAGAAATCAAACAAATATTAAACAATTTTTACTTTCTCAGTTTCTTGATAAATGTAATCAAAATGTCAAATTAAATACCCTTATGATGACCTGCAGCCGTTCAGAACGAAATTAGAATTATATTAATACCGTCAGCTGCTCACGGGTGTCGATATATATCAACGGGGACAGGTGACAATGTGTGCACGTCTGGGACTCGAACCCGGGATCTCCTGCTTACATGGCAGGTGCTCTGCCCATCTGAGCCACCGAGGGCACAGACGATAGTGTGACTGCAGGTATTATCTCGCGCCCGCCTCCCGCGAGACTCACATTCTCACCTTGCACGTCCACACACTACATTCGTAGTGTCCCACACCGACACACTCATTACTCGTGGAACACATTCTTACCAAGTCCCGTAACAGTTCGCGGAATACGTGTGCATCTTCACAGAAGAAGGTCATGGCTGGTATTGCCAGAACCATATACTTATATGGATATGGACATGTCTTCCACGAGGAATGAGTGTGTTGGAGTGGGACTCTACGACTGTAGTGTATGGACATTCAAGGTGAGAATGTGAGTCTCGCAGGAGGCGTGCGCGAGATAGTCCCTGCAGTCGAACCATACACTGTGTCCTCTGTGCCTCAGATGGATAGAGCGTCTGCCATTTTAGCAAGAGATCCCGGGTTCGAGTCCCGGTCGCGGCACACATTTTCACTTGTCCACGTTGATATTTATCAACGCCCGCGAGCAACTGACGGTATTAATATAATTCTAATTTCTTTCAATTAAATAGTCCAATAAAACTTTGTCCGATGTTCGCTGCTTCTCTCAAAATATAGCGAGTGCTTCTATACTACAGAAAACTGCCAGTATTATCCTACTGATTTTAGTTTTTAGAACTCTGCTCAAAAATTATATTGAAATCGGTTATCACAGCACTATGCGGGCATTACGTATAGTCCAGCGATAAAGAGTGAAAACTGCGGCAGGAGAACTCTCTTTTTCGTTTTAATTTCTCTGTTTTTAAGGGCTAAAAGCAGATAACGGCATACTACGTAGACACAGCAGCAGATGAGGCACTTTCTACTTTTATCCCGAACTATGAATGATTTGTTAAATTTTAACTTCTTTCCTTGTATGATGTCGCAAGTCGACCAAATCTAACTTTGTTCTTCACTCGTACCGCATATCGTAAAATACTTCCAGACTTCCAGATGGTGCCATTCTATGTTACAACTGACGTTCGACAACAGCGAGAAACTGTGTCCAGTCTCGCGCACTGCTTGTGTAACAGGGACAATATTGTCTCGGCAATGTTGGACCAATCCATTTGTTGCTCGTTTCTATCAGCAGTGTTATTAAAGTGGCATACATAACTTTTCCCATTTTTTTCTGTAATAACGCCGTGTTTCAGTGCTATGGAAATCTTACGAATAAAAATAACTCGTCTTTTTTAAAAAAGGTTTATTTGAAAACAAAAAATTTTACTACCACATCTGTGGCTAATTGATATATCTGTTTTTAGGTGGTTATCAGAAAAAAATAAAAAGGTACTTGTTATAACCGAGAGCAAACAAATACCGAAAGACATCGGTTATTCAGAACTAAAATACCCATATCGTTTTAACTGATCGGTTTTTCTATCTCTAAACTGCAGTGTCGCCATAGAAAAGTGTGTCGCTCCATCAATGTCCATAGCAACTTTGAGATATGTGTTTATGCGCAATATCGGCAAATGGAAACACGAAGAGGTAATAAGCACCTGAGCGATAGAATTTATTTCACAGTCAGAAAAGTCGAGTGACAGACAAGACTGAATCACTGTAATAGAAATTATATGGAAAGCTGTGTAAAGGAAAATTTCCAGTTCTTTCGTGGATTCCAAAATTGAAGCAAATTCCGGGACACCAAGGTGACATAGTCTTATACGGATAGTATTCCATGACTAACGTAATTGGCCCATATACTGTACTGGTATACGGATTATATTACACGACTAACGTAATTTACGTGAAATAATTTACAAACATGTTACTGTAACATTCGCTACTACTCATTACGCTAATTCACCTTCAGCCATTCAGCGCAAATCTCAGTTATGATACGTGCGCCAAACAAAAATTTATCAACGTAGTAACTCAAGACAACTACAAACGATCATTGTGTGCAAAATAAATAGAACACTTCATAAGAAGAACATGACGGGTTTGAATCATTCTCACCGCAAAGGATGAAAAATTCAGGCTCGCACACAAGACCACTTGATAACTAACCAGAAATTCAGATTAGTTGTAGCTTCGGTGACAATCGCCTTTTTTACATTTTCCCCGTAAACTAGATAATTATGAAACGTAAGCAACTACTCTGAAATATCTGCGGCAACGGCCTTGCCGCGGAGGTTGCATCGGTTCACGTGAGATCACCGAAGTCGCTGATTTCACAACGAACTGTTCGTTGTCTACTGAGTATACTGTCTGTTGCACGACACTATCCCTCCCACGCTGCTAAATGTAGGTCGTCGGCAAAATATGACTGTAGTGGAACAAGGGCGTCTGCAGAAATTTCCCCAGGAGGTGGTGGTGGCATTGGTAGTGGTGTGTGTGTGTGTGTGTGTGTGTGTGTGTGTGTGTGTGTGTGTGTGTTTGTGTGTGTGTAGGACTATTACTATGAAACTCACACAGTCCAGACCGCCAAGGAAAATAAACCTTGACATTTGGAAAGGGTGTTGATCTTATACAGCTTATACTGCATATTTCGAAATTCCACCTCTAAGGGGGAGACGCAGGACATGAAAGGATTTCTGAATCATGTAGCTATTAAGGTAATTTTGAAGCTAGGCATACGAACATTTGTATCTGGTTTCTAGGTCAGAAATAAAGAAATATGTGTTCCAGTATCATTGGGAATTTAACCTCTATGAAGTGAAATAGTGGATGAACATTTTATTTTGAGATAAATAATTATGGAAGAACTATGAAAGTATTTTTAAGGCTACATCTAAGAAAATTGGTATTTGACTTCAAGGCTACAAATAAGAAAATACGTGTTTCGGTGTTTTTGGAAGTTCAACCCCTAAGGGGATGAAATAGAGTGAGCTGGTGCGTTTCTGGTGCCAGTTTCCGTCGACCGTTGTTTCGGTCTTTGAGTCGCAGTCCAGAGGACACTGTTCCTAAGTGACTGTAGTAGTTCTCTGTGCGGCCCCACATCGGGCTTACCGCGCTTACACTGGACACAGTTGCCAAGAAATCGCCTGCCATCGCGATATAGGTTGGGCCAAAACATGTATTCCCGAACTCGGTTCAAGGTCTTGAAGAACCCCAAATGACCCCCGTCCGCCAAATCGTGGAAATATCTGAGTGCCATGCTAACTCGTTCCTGTGGAATACAGACCTTCACTTGGCCACGGTTGGCTCCCCCTTTACACAAGAGGCCCGCACGAAGGCAACAGCCAGTGACGACGTCGCCATCCACCAACTGCTGCCTATTCGGTCCCCACCCGTCGTCCTCGGCCTGTTTGCCGGCTAAGTCGAAGAAGAAGCCGGGTGTCTCGGAGAGAAGGAAATTCACCCCCAGATCTGGCTCCACGTTTCTGAAAATGGTTCATTATGAAAGCATTATGAAAGCATATCTGACAATTCGTATTCGGCTAATCTGTTACAATTTTTAAAAACTACGTGTTTCACTGGTTTTTAATTTCGAGCATAAGGGGATGAGAATTTTACTGAAATATTTATTGCGTTATATTAAAATATTTTAAATCTGCATCTACGATAACCGGTATTTCACTTCTCAATTAGATACAAAGAAATATGCGTTAGGGAATGAAAGACTCTGCGGAGATATCACCACAAGAATACAAACGGCTTGATTAACAAAAACCTTGGACTCCAGCTGTCAGCATTGCTTTTTGGTCATTCAGCAAAAGACCATGCTTCAACGGCATTAAGTTTAGAAAAGTTTAGAAAGTGTTGCAGTTTATAAAAGACATAAAAAAACGATTAAGGAAAAAAATGCTTTGCAGACCATGAACGGTCTAAGTAAGTAAAGAAGCGGATGATAAGCTAGCTCTTTATGCAAATAAGTTGGTCAGTTTAAGTTCCGAGACATGTCATGCAGCAGGAACGGAATCCTATAGTTGCTACGATTGGCTAAAGGAAAAGTTTTGCAGAATCACGCGAAATCACTTCTGCAAGTGGCTGAGAATCTCGTAATGAATAAAAATTCTGTACTAAGAATTCCAAGGTTGGAGATGCAAGATTCCTCCCCCCCCCCCTTTCCCCCTCCTCACAATCCTATCCTTCTTTACCTACAGCAAAAAATAAATAAATAAATAAAACTAGAGAAATTTCTACTGTGAAACTATTTGCATACAAGAGAACGGCCATTAAAATTTAACTCTTCAAAGTTTTAAGCCCTGCCCCGTTCGAAAAATTTAATTTCTTTGTAGTTGCATTTTTTAAAGGTGTACTTGTCTAGACTCCTGGAACGGAAAGGTTTTTTTTTTTTTAATCCGTGCTTTACAAAAGTTTCTACAGCCCAGTGTTTGAAGCAGTGTCACGGCTGCCATGAGCCGCGCGGGGTACCCGCCATGTCTCCAACGCCTTGTCAGGGTTTGCGCGGCTCCCCCCGTTGGAGGTTCGAGTCCTCCTTCGGGCATGGTTGTGTGTGTGTTGTCCTTAGCATAAGTTACTGTAAGTAGTGTGCAAACATACGGACTGATGGTTCAAATGGCTATGAGCACTTTGGGACTTAAGATCTGAGGTCATCAGTTTCCTAGAACTTAGAACGACTTAAACCTAACTAACCTAAGGACATCACACACATCCATGCTCGAGGCAGGATTTGAACCTGCGACCGTAGCGGTCGCGTGGCTCCCGACTGAAGTGCCTAGAACCGCTCGGCCACATCGGCCGGTCTATCATGTATTCTAGAAGTGCTGCACGGTCGTCAGTGGCGCCTGTTCTTTCGAGAACAGTTACTTCATATCTACGGTTAAACGTTACCCAGCCATTGACCTTCGTCTGTGCGAATGCGCACAGGTTGCCCGAACTCTTACGGGAATCGTCACATTAGTGTGAGCCAGTAATGAGTGGATAGGCAAATACCTATTACGTACATTACGTATGCGGATTGTGGACGGTTGGGGATGTGTCTCACGGGAAGCGTGCAAGGGATAAATTCCTGCAGTCGTGCTGTTCATTTGTGCCCTCGATGGCTCAGATGGATTGAGCGTCTGCCATGTAAGCAGGAGATCGTGGGTTCGAGTCCCAGTAGGGGCACACTTTTCAGCTGTCCCCATCGAAGTATATCAACAACACCTGTCGGCAGCTGAGGGTTTCAATTAATTATCAGTTGTGAAGGTGATTCGATGAACCATTTGCCAGGCACTTAAATGTGTTTTGCAGGGTATCCATATAGATGTAGATGATAACTCGTCCCGTGTCGCACGTGCTCAAAATGATTTATACTGCACAATGCATGCAAACATACTCACCGAAAATACGGACGATTATCAAGTGCAGGCTGCCGAGTGCTGCAAATCCAGCTTAGACAGATCGGCTTTTCCTGCCAAGAAGAACAGGAAGTTGCTGTCTAGGAACAATCAGAGGTAGAGGAAGGGTTGATAAATACTCCTTGAATTGCAGACTAAACGTAAATAACGAAAATACAATTTTGGTAAAAATTGGTCAAAACATAATCGTTTGCCCTCCGTATTGGATTAGCTGTTTTGAATATTGAAAATCTGACTTCAGATTCGTTTTCAGCGACATTAAAAATATATATGTAACACTCAGTTCATGCAAATCGAAGTAATAATATAACTAAATGTTTTCCCTAAACATTGAACACATTTTTTTCGGGTAACTATTTTCTCAGAACGGCATGCAGCATAAATTGAAAGTGGTTCGATCTCTTAACTTCTACCTCTGACCCCTAAAAGTAAACACTTTTCTTAGGAACTTATAGCTATAATATGACATTTGTTAATATTAACTAATTTTTGTGTAGGCATAAGGAGTGAAACAAACCCCCAAAAATCGAACTCAAAGTTCGAATTAGCACCGTATCGTTAAATTTAAGGTTGTTTCATTGCGGTTAGGCATGCGCTCGCATAAATTTTATGTTTTATCGACTGATGTTATCCATTTTCAATTTCAGAGGAATAATGTAGTATCAACTGATGTTACCCATTTTTGAATTCAGGTAACATCTGTGGTGCCACACTGCACGCACTCTGCGTACTCCAGTCTCGCAGGCCCTTGATCAAATCATAATTACGGGCGGCATTTTTATTGAAAATCTAAAATTAAGCTCATAGTATTATCACTCGTAATTCCCAAACACATCCTTCGAATGTATTGTCATTGTCTCAAAAAAAAAATTTCAAATGTACCCTTTGTTGCTCATTTGTATGAGAACCTGGCCGTAACGCCGGAATATAGTCACGAGATTTTTTTTTTCAGAGACGCTGTACGATCGCGAGAAGACTTTCGTTCTGCGCGTGTCGAAGGACATTCCTCAGATATTACTGTGTGTGTGCTACTCAGTCGTGCCAGTTAAGTGTACATCTTTGCATAGTTTTCCTTTCACGATGTAAACAGTGTTCCGCTCAATTGCTAACTGGCCAGTGAGTGGTTCCGAAGGTGTCGGATGTGCGGTGCGTTCGGTATGCTAGGACAACAGCAGACTGGCGTGGTGCGATGGCAGAAGCAGACACTGAGGGAGCTAGCTGCTGGGACGCCAGCGAACAATTTATGCCAAGTAAGACGAAGAGGACTATTCTAAAATTACTAGCCGTCTCAAAAGTGTTTACCATTGGTAAATCTTGCTGTTGAGTCTGACAAAACTGGCAGTTGGGCCTAGAGATACATTAGAGAGAGATACAGGAAATCCCCCCACCCCCCTCAATGAATTTTTGGTTGTGATGACAGGCCGATTGGTAGTGTAGCCCGAGATCTAAGTTAGGTTGGAAGGTGGTAATTTGATTGAGAGTTGTTTACGCCAACGATTATGAATGCCGACTAAACGTTGTGCGAGCAGATTGCCCTGTAGCGTAGCCTAGTGTTTCCGTCCGCGCCACATTTAACACACTTTCTCTAACTGTGTACAAAAGTCTCACAACAGCCACGATAACTACGTTTCTGGTGGGGGGAGGGTAGAGTCCACTATGTAACTTTCACTGCAAATTTTAGTAACCGCCGAAACTAACCGAAATAGAAGCGTAATTTTAACTATATTTCCTTTTGTGGGAAAATAATGGTTCTCCTCTTTCGGCAGCAACTGTAATATGTAGGCGACTTATTAGTTTTCTTTAAACTATGAATCATGATCTCAATAGACGCAGTGCTTTTTTTACGTTACTTGATTTGTGGTCTATAGTAAACAATGCAACGAATTGGTAAATTCTTTGAAGTTTGACGTGTGTTACATAGACGACGTCTGCAATGTTCGTAAGGCCAAGTTTGCATATATTCGGTGTCTGTTTTTTTGGCCATGTACTGTATAATTAAGGGGAGGAGGATTATGTTCAAGGAGCAGTGTATTAGCAGTCTATGGAGAAATTGAGAATTTCGATCTAACGAACGGCATGCTCGGGCAGTTCGTGCTATTCTGTTGACCACTGTGTAATTCGGACACAGTGATCATTGCCTCTCCCTAGTAACCAGGGGACTCGGGTGCTAATCCTGGTCTGGCACAAATTTTCAACAGTGCCCATTGACTAAAGTCTGTGCCCATTGTCAACTAATGTCATTGTTTCGGTGTTAAATTGTATTTTGTTCACGATACGTCGTTTAGCTTTTTCATGGATAACAGCTTTGAAAAGCGTACAGGTTATATTGATATTCGCTCGTCGTTAGTCCAAGGCAACTATAGCGATTTATGAACACAGTTGTAGTTCGTATTAAGCCTACATACGTAATTGTGTCCTGTGTTTCTTTACCAAGAACTGCTTCGTAAGTAATTCCCCGGTAGTGGTATTTTGTTTCAGTATTTTGTTTAAATATTTATAGACTGCAGGCTTGGATGAAATATGAAACACATGTCCGAAGTTCCTGTTGATACTGCAGATACTGTTTCATCCGTACTAGGGGCCAAAACATTTAATCTAATACAAAAGGACACAATTTGTCTCGAGATTTAGCTATTTTTCGTAATAGAGGCCTTGCTTCGATATGTTTTTCTCTAATTCTTGTTTGGATATAATCTTAAAACACACTAACTCTTCCACCAGTTATTCGATATGTTGTTTCATCCCTTTCGTAGCCTAGAGTTCCTAAACGGTCGATAATATTAATGATTTCCTTTCTCAATTTTATTTTCTGTAAAATCTCCTGTTTATGGTTAATTCTAACATGTTTCACGTTCTCACTTTTATTATTTTTATTTTTCTAGTTTTTGGCTGGTAGCCAAATTTTCTTTGAATCTGGTTTTTAATTCTGAAATAGTAACAGTTGAAGGTCAAGAGAAGATGGCGATCTATTTGAGGAGAGTGGCTTGGAGATTTTTTATAATAGACGTACACAGGTCATGGGGATCCTTACCTATATAAATTTACTTCGAGTGTGATGTAGCCCATTCTCTTGTCATGATCTCGGCTGTATCGTAGCACATTGTCTCGGTTAGGTTGGAGATTTCTGTTGAGAGTTGCCGAAGTCAACGAAAGTGATTACAAAGTGAGGACTTTGCTAACAGAACGATCTGTAGCGTAGTCCAACACGTTCTTTCTGTCCTTTTAAAGCCTCTTTTAATTAAAAATAACTAAAGCTGCAAGATACAATCACAAAAACTGTTACGTAATAGAGTAATCCCAGACTATTGTTGTGTAAGTTGTGTGCGTACACTTTTTTTTGTCAGTGAATATACATTTTTTTACTCATTTGCTGGGTTTCAGTTTTCCCCGTTTTCCGGCGAAAAACCTTTTCCTGTGAAGGGCCCATTAGCTTGTCGGTTATATTTGTGACTTTCTCGACGGTCAGTAATTTCGTGATAGTCCATCCACCGGCGTCATTGTTAACATCGAATATAGATTTAAGTATTAGGAAGGCTAATATGAAGCTAATGCATGAGTAGGTCTAATAATTAATAAAAATAGGAATGCGGGTAAGCCACTACAAACAGCATAGTGAAAGCATTGTTGTGGCCAATATAGCCACGAATCCCACGCCTACCACAGTCGTAAAAGTAGTCCGCAGATGATGAAGAAATTGATGGAATGTGTGATGAGATAAAATAAATCATTCAGATAGTGATGGGAGATGAAAATTTAATATTAGTGGGTGACTGGAATTCGACGGTAGGAAATGGAATAAAAGGAAACGCAGTAGGTGAATATGGAATGTGGGTAAAAAATGAAAGAGGAAGCCGCCTGGTAGGTTTTTGCCCAGAGCATAATTTAATCATAGCTAACACTTGGTTCAAAAATCATGAAAGAAGGTTGTATACGTGGAAGAGACCTGGAGATACAGCAATATTTCATATAGATTATATAATGGTAAGACAGAGATTTAGGAACCAGATTTTAAATTGTATGACATTTCCAGGGGCAAATGTGGTCTCTGATAACAATATATTGATTATGAACTGTAGATAAAAACTGAAGAAACTGGAAAAACGTGGGAATTTAAGGATATGGGACCTGAAAGAACTGACAGAATCAGAAGTTGTAGAGTGTTTCAGGAAGTGCATTAGGGAACGATCTACAGGAATGGGGCAAAGTAATACAGTGTGATGGGGGATCTGAGTGGTATACTGTCAAGGGGGAGGGGGTTCCTCAGGGATCAGTGTTGTGGCCGCTCTAGTTCCTTATTTATATAAATGATATGCCCTCAAGTATTATGGGTAACTCTAAAATATTTCTGATTGCTGATGACACTAGCTTGGTAGTAAAGGATGTTGTGTGCAACATTGACTCCGTTTCAAGTAGTGCAGTACATGACCTCAGTCAATGGCTTGTAGAAAATAAACTAACGTTAAATCACAGTAAGATTCAGTTTTTACAGTTTCTAACACACAATTCAACAAAACCTGACGTTTTAATCTCACAGCATGGGCAAATGATTGGTGAAGCTGAGCCCGCTCAAATTCCTAGGTGTTCAAATAAATAGTAAGGTGTCATGGAAAGCCCACATTCAGGATCTTGTTCAAAGACTTAATACTGCCATTTTCACTATTCGAACGGTACCGAAAGTGAGTGATACTTCGCCAAGTAAATTAGTCTACTTTGCTTATTTCCATTCACTTATGTCGTATGGTATTATGTTTTTGGATAACTCTTCCCATTCTAGAAGGATATTTTTGGCTCAGAAACGGGAGGTTCGGGCAAAAAGTGGTGTGAGTTCACGGACCTCTTGTCGACCTCTGTTCAGGGAGTCTGGGTGTTTTGACATTGGCCTCTCAATATGTATATTCCTTATAGTCGTTTCTTGTTACCAATATTAGTTTATTTCCAACAATAAGCAGCTTTCACTCGGTTAATACTCGGGAGAAATCAAACCTCCATTTGGATCGGACTTCCTTAACTCTTGTGCAAAAATGTGTGCAGTATACTGCTACATCCATTTTCAATAAGCTGCTACTCGAATTCTAAAATCTTAGCAGTAATCCACGCGCTTTCAAATAGAAACTGGAGTGTTTCCTCATGGGTCACTCCTTCTATTCTGTCGAGGAGTTAATTGAAAAATTAAGCTGATTCTCATTGTACTGCTGATAGCGTTTGCTTAAGCTTATGGACTGATTTTCTCTCTGGTTCATGAACATGTATTTTTATCTGTTATTACTTTTATGTTGTAAGTTCATGTGTCGCCCAAACCGCCGTCTGCTTCACGTCTGCTGTGCAGCGAGCTACCTTGATTGAAGTATTAACTGTAGTTTTCTTACTTGTCACTACTTCTTCCGTGTGTTTTTGCTTTTAGGAAGCTTTAATTGTCGAGTGCTAGTAATAGAGTTAAATAGATTTCATGTTTGTTTTGAATACAGTCAGATAGAGTCCTTTTAGTCAGCCATAGTGCTAGTAGTGCTAGTGTTTGTTTTCAATACAGTCCAGAGACAGGTAGTGCTATTTTCATTGTTTTCTACAAGAAGTGGTTAGCAATCACAGTTTAGTCAGTAATCAGCCGCCTTTAGTGAATTAGCAGTCTACTTAAAAGTTGATTAAGTCTCTTCAGTATATTGATTCCTTAGGATGGATAGGATGTGTGACTGCTGTGTACGGACGCTGGCCACTCTTCGCGAACAGCTGAGCGTGTTGATGGCCGCGGTCAGCCGTCTTCAGGCTGCTGCCTCGGAGGGTAGCGGCAGTGTGGAGTCTGGTGCGTCGCATGGTGCACCCCAGGTGTTAGATGCTTCACCCACTGTCCCTGCTGTCGAGACATTTTCGCGGGTACCGAGCGCGGTTGGGCCACCCTCTCCCCAAGGGGAGTGGCGGGTTCAGCGGCGTTCGCGGCGCACGAGGCAGAGGGTCAATGTGGAGGCTGGCCGTGTGGCATCGTCCGCTCTGCCTGTGAATGGACATGTGGCTGCTCATTCAGCAAGGTCCGAGCAGGCACACGGGGGGAGGGGTTTATTAGTTATTGGGAGCTCCAACGTTAAGCTGGTGATGGAGCCCCTTAGGGAAATAGTGGAAAGGTCGGGGAAGAAGGCCAGTGTTCACTCTGTCTGCTTGCCGGGGGGTCTCATCCGAGATGTGGAGGCGGCCCTACCGGCGGTGATAGAGATCACTGGGTGCACCCGACTGCAAATTGTTGCTGATGTCGGCACCAATGACTCCTGCCGTGTGGATTCAGAGGTCATCCTCAGTTCGTACCAGCGGTTGTCGGAGTTGGTGAAGGCGGAAAGCCTCGCTCGCGGGGTGGAATCAGACCTAACTATTTGTAGTATCGTTCCCAGAACCGATCGCGGTCCTCTGGTTTGGATCCGAGTGGAAGGCTTAAACCAGAGGCTCAGACGATTCTGCGGAGAGCTGGGGTGCAAATTTCTCGACCTCCGCAATGGGGTGGAGAAATGTAGGGTCCCCTGAATATGTCAGTCGTGCACTACACGCCGGAAGCGGCTACGAGGGTAGCGGAGTACGTGTGGAGTGCACATCGTTTTTTTTTTTTTTAGGTTAGAGAATTCCCTCCCTAGACCCGACAAGACGCCTCCTGAGACGCGGCAAGGCAGGAGTAGGCAAAATGCAACAGGGAATAACAATATTAATGTGCTAATAGTAAACTGCAGGAGCGTCTATAGAAAGGTCCCAGAACTGCTCTCATTAATAAACGGTCACAACGCCCATATAGTTCGCAGACAAAGGCTGGACAGTAAAGGGGGAGGCGTGTTTATAGCGATAATAAGTGCAATAGTATCGAAGGAAATTGACGGAGATTCTAATTGTGAAATGATTTGGGTGAAGGTCACGGTTAAAGCAGGCTCAGACATGGTAATTGGATGTCTCTATAGGCCCCCAGGCTCAGCAGCGGTTGTGGCTCTGCACCAGAAGAATAATTTGGAAAATATTTCGAGTAGATTTCCCCACCATGTTATAGTTCTGGGTGGAGATTTTAATTTGCTGGATATAGACTGGGAGACTCAAACGTTCATAACGGGTGGCAGGGACAAAGAATCCAGTGAAATATTTTTAAGTGCTTTATCTGAAAACTACCTTGAGCAGTTAAACAGAGAACCGACTCGTGGCGATAATATATTAGACCTTCTGGTGACAAACAGACCCGAACTATTAGAATCAGTTAATGCAGAACAGGGAATCAGCGATCATAAAGCGGTTACTGCATCTACGATTTCAGCCGTAAATAGAAATATTAATAGAGGTAATAAGATTTTTCTGTTTAGCAAAAGTGACAAAAAGCAGATTACAGAGTACCTGACGGCTCAACACAAAAGTTATGTCTCAAGTACAGATAGTGTTGAGAATCAGTGGACAAATTTCAAAACCATCGTACAATATGCGTTAGATGAGTATGTGCCAAGCAAGATCGTAAGAAATGGAAAAGAGCCACCGTGGTACAACAACCGAGTTAGAAAACTGCTGCGGAAGCAAAGGGAACTTCACAGCCAACATAAACATAACCAAAGCCTTGCAGACAAACAAAAATTACGCGAAGCGAAATGTAGTGTGAGGTGGTCTATGCGAGAGGCTTTCAATGAATTCGAAAGTAAAGTTCTATGTACTGACTTGGCAGAAAATCGTAAGAAATTTTGGTCCTATGTCAAAGCGGTAGGTGGATCAAAACAAAATGTCCAGACACTCTGTGACCAAAATGGTACTGAAACAGAGTATGACAGACTAAAGGCCGAAATACTAAATGTCTTCTTCCAAAGCTGTTTCACAGAGTAAGACTGCACTGTGCTTGCTCTTGAAGTCGCACAGTTGACAAAATGGTAGATATCGAAATAGACGACAGAGGGATAGAGAAACAATTAAAATCGCTCAATAGAGGAAAGGCCTCTGGTACTGATGGGATACCAGTTCGATTTTACACAGAGTACGCGAAGGAACTTGCCCCCCTTCTTGCAGCGGTGTACCGTAGGTCTCTAGAAGAGCGAAGCGTTCCAAAGGATTGGAAAAGGGCACAGGTCATCCCCGTTTTCAAGAAGGGACGTCGAACAGATGTGCAGAACTATAGACCTATATCTCTAACGTCAATCAGTTGTAGAGTTTTGGAACACGTATTATGTTCGAGTATAATGAATTTTCTGGAGACTAGAAATCTACTCTGTAGGAATCAGCATGGGTTTCGAAAAAGACGGCCGTGTGAAACCCAGCTCGCGCTATTCGTCCACGAGACTCAGAGGGCCTTAGACACGGGTTCACAGGTAGAAGCCGTGTTTCTTGACTTCCGCAAGGCGTTTGACACAGTTCCCCACAGTCGTTTAATGATCAAAGTAAGAGCATACGGACTATCAGATCAGTTGTGTGCTTGGATCGAGGAGTTCCTAGATAACAGAACGCAGCATGTCATTCTCAATGGAGAGAAGTCTTCCGAAGTAAGAGTGATTTCAGGTGTGCCGCAAGGGAGTGTCATAGGACCGTTGCTATTCACAATATTCATAAATGACCTGGTGGGTGACATCGGAAAGTCTCTGAGGCTTTTTGCAGATGATGCTGTGGTGTATCGAGAGGTTGCAACAATGGAAAATTGTACTGAAATGCAGGAGGATCTGCAGCGAATTGACGCATGGTGCACGGAATGGCAATAGAATCTCAATGTAGACAAGTGTAATGGGATGCGAATACATAGACTGATAGGTCCTTATCATTTAGCTACAAAATAGCAGGTCAGCAAATGGAAGCAGTTAAATCCATAAATTATCTGGGAGTACGCGTTAGGAGTGATTTAAAATGGAATGATCGTATAAAGTTGATCGTTGGTAAAGCAGATGCCAGACTGAGATTCATTGGAAGAATCCTAAGGAAATGCAATCCGACAACGAAGGAAGTAGGTTACAGTACGCTTGTTCGCCCACTGCTTGAATACTGCTCAGCAGTGTGGGATCCGCACCAGATAGGGTTGATAGAAGAGATAGAGAAGATCCAACAAAGAGCAGCGCGCTTCGTTGCAGGATCATTTAGTAATCGCGAAAGCGTTACGGAGATGATAGATAACCTCCAGTGGAAGACTCTGCAGGAGAGACGCTCCGTAGCTCTGTATGGGCTTTTGTTGAAGTTTCGAGAACATACCTTCACCGAAGAGTCAAACAGTGTATTGCTCCCTCCTACTTATATTTCGCGAAGAGACCACGAGGATAAAATTAGAGAGATTAGAGCCCACACAGAAGCATACCGAGAATCCTTCTTTCCACGTACAATACGAGACTGGAATAGAAGGGAGAACCGATAGAGGTACTCAGGGTACCCTCCGCCACACACCGTCAGGTGGCTTGCGGAGTACGGATGTAGATGTAGATACTGGCACGTTCCATGACCTAGAAGATTTGCTCCTCAATTTGGGCCTACGGAACTTGACATGCGCAAAGAAAGAGGGTAACAGAAGATATATTGAATTTAATTTATGAAAGGAGAAAATACAAAAATGCAGTAAATTAACCCGACAAAAAGAAATACAAACGTCTCAAAAATGAGATCGACAGGAAGTGCAAAATGGCTAAGCAGGGATATCTAGAGGACAAACGTAAGGATATAGATGCGCTTATCACTAGGGGCATGATAGATAGTGCCTAAAGAAAAACTAAAGAGACTTTTAGAGAAAAGAGATTCACTTGTATGCATATCAAGAGCTCAGATGGAAACCCTGTTATCAGCAAAGAAGATATTGCAGAAAGGTGGAAGGTGTATATAGAGGATCTATACAAGGGCAATGTACTTGAGGACAATATAATGGAAACGGAAGAGGATGTAGATGAAGATGAAATGGGAGATGACATACTGCGTGAAGAGTTTGACAGGGCACTGAAAGACCTTAGTGGAAATAAGGTTCCGGGAGTAGGCAACATTCCATTAGAACTACTGACAGGCTTGGGAGACCCAGCTCTGACAGAACGTGACCGTCTGATGAGCAAGATGCATGAGACAGCCGAAATACCGTCAGACTTCAAGAAGAATGAAATAATTCCAATTTCAAAGAAATCAGGTGTTGACAGGTGTGAAAATTAGCTAACTATCAGTTTAATAAGTCACAGCTGCAAAATACTAACGCAAATTCTTTACAGACGAATGGAAAAAATGGTAGAAGCCGACCTCAGGGAAGACCAGTTTGGATTCCGTGGAAATACTGGGACATGTGAGGCAATACTGACCCTACGACTTACCTTATAAAGTAGATTAAGAAAAGGCAAACCTACGTTTCTAACATTTGTAGACTTAGAGAAATCCTTTGACAATGTTGACTGGAATACTCTCTTTCAAATTCTGAAGGTGGCAGGGGTAAATTACAGGGAGCGAAAGGCAATTTACAATTTGTACAGAAAGCAGGTGGTAGTTATAAGAGTCGAGGGATATGAAACGGAAGCAGTGGTTGGGAAGGGAATGAGACAGGGTTGTAGACTATCCCCAATGTTATTCAATCTGTTTATTGAGCAAGTAGTAAAGGATACTAAAGAAAAATTCTGAGTAGAAATTAAAATCCATGGATAAGAAACTAAAACCTTGAGGTTTGCCGATGACGTTCTAATTCAGAGACAGCAAAGAACCTAGAAGAGTAGCTGAACAGAATGAAGTGTCCTGAAAGGATGATATAAGATCAGCATCAATAAAAGCAAAACGAGGATAATGGAATGTAGTCGAATTAAGGTGGGTGATGCTCAGGGAATTAGATTAGGAAATGAGACATTTAAAGTAGTAAAGGAGTTTCGCTATTTAGGGAGCAAAATAACTGATGACGGTCGAAGTAGAGAGGATATAAAATGTCGACTGTCAATGGTAAGAAAAGTGTTTCTAAAGAAGAAAAATTTGTTAACATCGAGTATAGCTTTAGGTATCAGGAAGTCCTTTCTCCGAGTATTTGTATGGAGTGTAGCCACGTATGGAAGTGAATAATGGACAATATATAGTTTGAACAAGAATAGAATAGAAGCTTTCGAAATGTGGTGCTACGGAAGAATGCTGAAGATTAAGTGGGTAGATTACATAACTAATGTGGAGGTATTGAATAGGATACTGGAGAAGAGAACTTTGTGGCAAAACTTGACTAGAAGATGGGGTCGGATGGTAGGACACGTTCTGAGGCATTAAGGGATCACCAATTTAATATTGGAGGGCAGCGTGGAGGGTAAAAATCGAGGTGGGAGACCAGGAGATGAATACACTAAGCAGATTCACAAGGATATAGGTTTGCAATGGGTACTGGGAGATGAAGCTTCCACACGATACAGTAGCATGGAGAGCTGCATCAAACCAGTCTGTGGACTGAAGACAAGAGCAACAACAACAACAACAACAACAACAACAACAAGGTATTTGTCTGATGTGTAACCTTCAACAGAAGTGGGGCAGACAAGAGGGTTAATTCATTAATGGTGTCGGAAGAGATGGTTAGCAAGAAATCCTTTAGGCGTGGTGCGTGATGCGGCGCTCCCCATCCCCATATACCGATCAAATCAGTCACGACTTGAACCGAGCGTGCCCGAACATTGTCCTACAAAATGATGGCCGCCTTCTGCAGAAACCGACGCCGCTTCTTTCTCTCAGTTGCTTTTCTACTTTGTAACACAGTCTGTTTCGTTTTCGAGTCCAAACCGCTTAACATATATTGTTCAAATTTGGCATGCAGACAGTTTGAACCCTGAGAAAGAACATAGCCCACTTTAAAAAGCAAGAAAATTTTTTTTGCATCAGTGAACGTAAACTACATTAAAACTTACTTATTTTGCTTGTACAACTTAAGAATTCTATAATGTATAAGTACTTCAGTAGTCGCCGCGCGGGATAGTCTCTACAAACGAAATTGCTCCCACGTCCGAGGCCTTTCAATATCACGTCTTCCATTCCGCTTGTAGTTCAGAATATTTTGGGGAAGTCTGGGACGTAGCATTCTCACCAGTCTTCACGATATTTTTGAATTTTTTAGTTTCTGTTGAAAATACTTAATTTTTCTCTAGTATCTTCATTCCTAATCATTTCTTGTTGTGCAGCTCTTCGAATTTCTTAGGAACCTCATCTCTGCCGTGTGATTTATTTTTCGTTTTTTTTTAACCATGTTTTCGCTTTCATAGCATAATACAGGAACCGCGACTACGTTATAGAATTTCGGGACAACCTTTTTGTACTTTATTGCCCAATGTTCAGATAATAGTGTCACAGACAGCTTAGAATTTGTGTAATTTATTTTAAGTATCAGAGTAAAAATCAGATCTTACAGCGTAGCCTAAATGAAAGATTAAGAGACCAGTTCTAAAGCAGGATTATCCAAAACTAGTTTTAAACTGACTGAGTATTTTCCTCGGAGTGCACTTATTTTCGTTTTATTACTAGAAATTTTAAAGTTGTATTCATTGCATATTTCGTTCAGGTGGTATATAGATCTTTGGAGGTCATTTCGTGAACTTGAATCATGTCATCTACAAACAGAAGCACAATCAGGTATTTCTCATTCGTTATCCCAATTCCTTGGTCTTGTCGTAGTTCCTGCTTTCATTTATGAAGAACGAAGTCAATGTAAATACTAAAAATGCTGACTTAATCTGCTCATTTAAATGTATACCAAGCGAGCTGCCGCAGTGGTTAGTACATGGTATGATGATGATGATGATGATGATGATGTTTGGTTTGTGGGGCGCTCAACTGCACGGTTATCAGCGCCTGTACAAAGCCCCAACCTTTACACAGTCCAGTTTCGCCACCATCACGAATGATGAAGAAATGATGACACCACAGACACCTACTTCCCGGGCGGAGAAAGCAACCCAGCCGTGAATCGAACCCTGAATCCCATCACCAGCAACGCTTGCTACACGACGAGCTGTCAACTAGTACACTAGACTCGCATTCGGGAGGATGACGTTTAAATCCGCATCCGGCCATCCTGATACGTATTCCGTAACTTTTCTGAATCGCTCCAAGCAAATGCTGGGATGGTTCCTTTGAAAGGGAACGGCGGACTACTTTTACCCTTCCCTGACGCAGTGCCAACTCCTGCTCCGTTTCTAATGACCTCAACATCGATAGCACATTAAATGCAATCCTCCTTCCGTCCTTCATTTAAAGGCATAGGTTTACGCAATAAGTCGGGCGTTAAAAGTTAAAAACTGCGTACTCGTCTAAGGCAGCATAATTTCATGGCGCGCAAATTATCGAGACTATATTCACCGAGCATTTGTGAAAGGCAGCACGTGGCGACTTCCAACAAACTTCACACATAATTTCGAAACTTTTTTTCCCTCTGACATCCCTGGCAGAATGATGAAAGGAAAAAGACTTTTATCACTTCTACATTTTCGCTGTTCGTGTAGTAAGGTGTCAGCATCAGGCTTGATGTTTCACTTTATTACTTCTTTACTACTCACTTTATTCGCAACACATTTGTCAGACAGTATCCACATACGTCGCCGAATGTACCTGAAAATTATAGAATTGTACAACACCTAGTTCAGTACATAAATATTGAGACTTGTCAAAAAACTAGCTTCTCTTACAACAGAGCACACTAGATCGCGTGTTGTCATGTTTCTTCAGGTCAAGTTTTTAACACATTAACTGATACGGAAAGTGAACGAACTTCTGAAGGTGGTTTACATATGGGACTTCCAGTTTTCAGACAGCAATTTGGAGGGGAGAAGGGGGGGTGCTTACGCGGTCTATTTGAAACTTCAGTGTTTCCGTAAATGATGCAGTTGCCTGTAATAAAGTTCTGTTTGAAAGAAGCCACGCCCTCATAAGATTTCAGTGTAGTGCAAAGCATGACAACTTAGTTTAAATGTTCCCGAAATGTAGAATTGTTCGGTTCACAAAATGATATAACCTTATCCTACGAGTATAGTGCAGCGAGTCAAATTCGCAATCGCTCAACCCACATGAATACCTGGGTGTAAAAATTTCTAGAGATTTGAAATGGAACCGTCACATAGTCGCAGTCTTAGGGAAATACGGTGGCTGGCTGCAATTCGTTGGTAGAATTCTAGGAAAATACAATCAGTGTACAAAAGAAATTGCTTACAAATCACGCTTGCGACTTATCCCCCAATATTGGTCGAGATTCTTGGATCCTAATCAGATACAACTGCCAGGCGAAACTGAATGTATACAGAGAAGGGCGGCACGAATGGTCACAGGTTTTTTGACCCGTTGGAGAATGTCACGCAGTTTCTGCTCAAATTGAACAGGCAGGCGCTTGGAAACAAACGTACAATATCCAGAGTAAGTCTACTTGGAATATTTCCGGAGGAATCCTTAACTGTTGAATATAGGCGAATGGTAGTCAATGGAGGGAATGACTGTGAATGCTCGTTCGATTTGCGTTCTCTTCCGTAGGCTGCGATGCAAACTAATCCTGGTAATATTCCCGGTGTGAGATGTAGTTGGCAGCTCTGTAAATGCTGACCGGTGAGTCGCTTAAAGCCCAGGTGAAATTAATCTCGGAGGGACACATCACGCTCCCAACCGATGAAGCATATCCCCTAAGGATCGCCGAGAGCCTGTGACTAGTGCATTGAATTTAAATATGGAAAACTGCAAAAACTCACTTTTTGAACTATTTGTAATTCCATAAACTAGTTTTGTAACCTTTACAGACTCATCTTCAAATGTGGCACACAGAATTTCCGTCTCTCTGACGTGGAGACAGAGCGACAGTTACATGGCGACATGTGTCGGAAAACCAGTTATTCCACTTACTGACTAACGGACAGTTCATGGTAGACACAGACTATTCCGTGGAAGAGCAAAGTATCGCGAGGAGACCTAATTAGAAAGTTTCTAGAACTGACGTTACATGATGAATGTAGGAATGGAATATACTGAAACCGCCTACGTATTGTAACTGTAGGAAGCGTGATGACCAGAAGAGACTAAGCACAGCACGCACAGAGGCTTTTAAGCAGCCACAGTACGCACGCTCCATACGTCAGTGGAGTGGGAATAAGTCCTAATAACTGGTATACTGGCAAGTTCCATCTGTCACGCAATTCACGGTCGTTTATAGACTACAAATTATAAGCTGCCTATGTTTTGTTTAAATTTGGATTACAAGAAAATGGGCGTTTTGCAAAATATCCTACATAAGTCTCCTCTTCATCAACACCACCACCATGAGTGTTCTGCCCTAGGGCAGGTCTTCACATGTAGCTCTCCATGCAGTCCCATCATTTGTTACCCTCTTGTTTTCTCACAACTATTTTCTGTTCTTACGCTGTCCACCACCTGGTATGTTCTGAGTCTTCTTCTTCTTCTTCTTCTTCTTCTTCTTCTTCTTCTTATTGCATTCACCATTTCCTCCATACCATCAATAAACAATCTCTTCTCATTCAGTGTCCATGCCAATTGTGTTTGCTCATCCTGCTACCTTTAAAATTTCTCTCTGTTCTCCCACTCAACACCACCTCATTTCTCACTGTGCTTGCCTATTTTATCACCTATCAACGCACCCACATAAAAGCCTCCTGTTATGAAACGTCTCGTTGGCAATTGCTATACGTATTTTCACCTCCTTATTACTTCCAATGTCGTCCATAATAGCACGTCGCAGTTATCTAAAAATACTAAATTGTTGTGTGTCTTCCTGCCTAACATTATAGTTGTTCTTGATTTTCTTGCACCTATCACCGGACATTTTGCGTTTTTCTTATTATTTCTCATTCCAATTTACTCACGACTCTTGTCCAATTCTTTTAACATTTCAGTCATACTTCTTTCGCTCTCTGTCAATAACACCACATGATCCGCGAGTCTAATACATTCTGCTCTCCTAACAACAACCCGCTCCCGTCTATTTCATTTCAAACGTTTTTGAATGACATGCTCCAAATATATTTACACACTAAGGAGAATAAACGTATCCCGAAGGACTTACCCCAGCGCGATGGAAATCGATACACGTGATGTCTATTCATGCCCAATAGTATCCGAACGACCTGAATTGAATTTCGCCTGATTCACATGCAACCCACATAGCGCAACTGTCTAGCAGGTCTCCTTATCGCTCCTTGGTACAGTCGTTTGACTATTGAAAGTGGTTCCAACAAGTCACCACGAGAAAAAACTGTTCTGTATCGCAATAACTCAAAATGTAAAGTAATACCACGATACTACAAATATCACGGAACACCTTATCACAGATAAGACTGCCCTTAAGGCTTGTAGCTCACATTTATTACAATAAATGACATATCTGACATTTTACCACTCTCATTATTACGTCAGATAGGTAATGCACGTAGTAAATTTGTCGTATTCTTCATTTACTCTTCAAAGTAACATACCGTACTAATTAAACACAAAATAAGATTAAAAATTAAAGGTATTCACGAGCAGCTAATTGAGAATATTTATGAACTTCAAATGACACGACGAACCGACTCGTTCTGCATATGGGTGCAAACTCAGGTCATGCAGACTAAGCAATGATTTCGTGCCTGACGGAAACTAACAGTCACTCGTGATTAGGCATATAGAGAGTGATATACCTCGATTTTAGACAGAGCCAGTTTGCAAATTCCAACTTTAAATTTCATAGCGCAAGCATTTTTGCCGGACGCGAATTCCTACCCAGCACCTGTTGTCCCTGTTAACGAACGATGAGAGATGTTGAATCTTGGTTCCTAACAAGTAACTTACTTGAATTGCCGTGAGGTAAGGCTTTGTATTTGGCAGGGATTCGAACTCAGAACTTAATCGGATAGATATCGACGCACAATCAACTGTGACATTTCGGATTTTCTCGGCAGTAGCTAGATGTTTTAACTGAAATGACGAGACGAAACATTATTTTTTTTTCCTTCCCAAGACTCCAACCTGGCACAAATCGCTGTTATATTCTACAGAAAACGAACGTTAAATATGGGTTTGTTGCACCAGCAGCGACATGTGAGCGTGTTTGAACTAGAAATAATATGACGAAGAGTTCAGTGCTCACTGGGAATACAGCTCCACACATCATATCGCTTTTGACTACACACAAAGATGCGTCAGCTTCCGAATTTTTGTCCAGCTCGGACTAACATCTTGAACTTACAGTGATCTCGCAAATAGTTCTGTCTCTCACTGGGTGTCAAAACGTCACATATCGTTAGTGTTGACAAGGAATGAAAATACATTAAACATTAAAATAATTATCCACCAGCAGATAGGTGTTCTCATGCTAGAGCTTGATAATACATAATGAAATCTATAGTGCCAGGCCAGGATTCGAACCCATTCACGCGCAGTATGTGGAGATGTTGAGGAATCTGCAGTTCTGAACAAACAACAAATTGTAGCCGTGCTGTATTCTCACGAAGGGATCAAATTCAGCCTTAAGTACGGTCTAAGTTGCATTCCCAGTTCAGAACCGATTTTATCGACATACAGAAGCTCAGATAAAATATGGACTAAATGTCCTGTGAGCCTACATAGCGTTTGTTTCGTCACTAGAAATAAATAATAAGTATAAGAAAGGTTTCTACGTGTCGCCGCCCCAGTCTTTATTGTGATTCATCCTAACGTCTACTTTGTAGAAAAGGAATATCATTTTTCATGTTAATTTCAGACCACAATGTCATTATATCTTCTTCACTTGGTGTAGCCAGAAGAGAATGGAATCTGTCTCACCTTATCTAAAATCATTGACAGAAGTTAGAATCGAACCAAGTCTATAGATATACAAGCATATCATAAGTATGTGGCTCATTTTTCTATCGTAACGCCGTTGCACCACACTGGATGAGAATTCTGACACACAGGCTTCCTGTAGTAATTTGCAGCAGGTTCAGTAAATTCATTTACTTGGTTGGCCGAATCACAATGAACTAGCTGCCTCGACTACCCAGTGCATACATTCGACTTTATTTTGTAATCACCGAAATAAAATCACGTACCTGCCACCTACACAGAACAGCCAACAGTCTAGGATGCGCAAATTTAAATAGGAAGTGTTTCTTTCCACTTGGTCTACTGTATTGCGCCATCTCTTTGTTGAAAACGTCGTGCAGTGCAAATGTCGCATTTCGTAAGTAAAGTTTTGTATTCCTAGAAACCCAAAATTTGCTTGTCATCGGCGGGAAGAGGAGTTACCTGTTGTGCAGCATTGTAAGTTTTCACCATTGCACTATGAGCCGAAAGTATTTTTTTGCGATTTCCTTATCGATGTTTTATCTGACTGCTTGTAGCTCTTTCACAGAAGGGATAAAAACGTTACAGTTAGTGAGACTGGAAGTGCGAACCATAACAGATGCTTTTTCTCAGGTCAGCGCATTACCATAGAGCTGGGGTAGAAATACGTGTCTTAGCTCACTCTTACGAGATCGATAATGTCTAGCACTCGTAAACCGCTATTTAAAGGACGAGATTAGTTGCGATTTCCACGTGCAACGACTTTCCTGGGCTGAAAACAGTAAATTTATAATCTTTTGTTACACCTAAAACGATAATAAATCAGATTATTCAATGGAAATGACAGGTAAAATCAAGTGAACCTTGAGGATAAATTTCGTGCACACCAGGAAGGAACTGGTCGATCACAGAGTTCCCAAACATACGTTGCCTTGTTGTCAAATCTCAGTTACAGTACCAGCAGAAAGACGACGACCCGATGTGATCGTACAGCGGGCTGGGAAGTGACCATAGCTGGTGTCTCCAAGTCGCGGCTACTACGGCCTGGAATACGTAATGCGTCTGATTCGCATTTCTGTAACTAGGTTTAGGGACTGGAGCGTGGTTACTAACAATACTCCGAACTGACTGAAAACTAAGCATCATATATCAGTAACTCTCACAGTTGTTTTTATATTTATTTCGTAAGTGTACTAAAAAGTAAGAAGCTCATTCAGAGACGTTTTGATGCCTCGCCGATAGTCGAGCAAAACAAACAAATAAAGAAAAAAAGAATGTGTGTGTGTGTATGATAGAGAGAGAGAGAGAGAGAAAGAGAGAGAGAGAGAGAGAGAGAGAGAGAGAGAGAGAGAGAGAGAGAGAGAGAGAGAGAGAGATCAAAAAGAATGAGAGAGAGTAAGAAATTGTTGTAAAGAAATTGAATCATGGTATGTAAAGAAACCTTTCATTAAAATGACATGTTACACATCATTACGAAATATCGTTTTCATGATCTATGCATTAGGAGGTGTCTGCTTCGTGCAAAAGGTCTTGAGTTCATATTGACGACAACAAGTAATTCTTCATTATAGACGTTTATTTACAAACAGAACTGACAGACTCAACAACAGACTCTCCCAGCCAACCGCACTGCACATCCGAACTGCCCATTGACAACTCCTAGGTGTACTAATATCCTTCCAAACAATGAGAGTCTTTGACAATGCTTTGTTCACAATACGATAGCAATTCACGACTTAAAACCAAATCAGACATTACAGAACTTTAGCACAGATTAAAGCAAGTAAAAGGATGAGCACATATAAATTCTTACAAGCATAATTTCAAAATAGAGTTTATAACATTTTTCTACCAGCCTTCGGATAACCTTCACCAGACTTGCACCGACGTTTCCAGAAATATCTTGACATTTGATTCTGGATATTTCTTGGGTGATTTAGAACAATTATTTATATGTAAAATGATTTAAATCCTGTTTCAAAACGTAAATAAATCTTTTTAGCAATATTTCTTGATACTAATCGTGTTTCGAAATTAGGTTATGAAACAGTTTTCACAAGTTTTCGTATTTTTGGGATGATAATATAGAATTTCTCCATAGAAAATTCCAGAAGTGTGCATTAAACGTTCATTTACAGACTTTCTCTTTAGCTGGTGAGTTTTTTAAAAGTATTTTGTCCATATTATACGAAATAATTTAGCTCAAAACTGATAATTTATACAATTAATCAGAGCTACAGCAAACAGTGAGTCTTTCTTTTACAAAATGAAATATAATTACAAAATTGAATGAAAATAGGTTACTAACACTAATATATACTTATATTAATTCTATTTTTGTTCTTTCTGTGCAAAATGTCCTAATATTGACACAGTACAATATTTAAACATCACCAAAGTTTCCCTTTACATTTTGCATATCTGTATCGACATCCCCTAAAAGTCTACAGTATCGAATACTTCAATATGTCCCAATATGTCCTGTAATGTTACAACATGAATATACATTAAAAGCGCACGTTGGTTTTCACTAGCGGGACGGTGTGCACGTTATAGGGCTTGAACTGAAACTATGAATGTTTTTGTATTGGATCAGGATGCGGACCCACATACTTACCTTTGGAGGAGACCTAGAGAAGGTTGCAGTCTTGCGAAAAGGAACGAAATGGTTGAACTATAATGTTCCGAGTGATTCAGATCCTCGAAAGAGGAGAAACGAATTCGAATCACAGTCCAGCACCAAATTTTTCAACGTCTCTAGTTCAATCAATTACAAGTAAAATAAGAGCCCCATCCTTTAAATGGCTATCGCTTCATAAAATAAAATAAAATTTTCTAATGTAAGTAAGTTTACTGGCGACTGTATTTCTGTTTACGATGACTTCCGCTATGTCGTTTCCCAACGTAACCTGGCTCTGCCCAGTTTGTAATGATGGAACGTGATTTGTATTGCGAAATCTGGATTATAACGTCTTTCTCTTGAGGTTACCAGAGGCAAAGTAAATCTGTTTGTGCTTCTTAAAAGTAAATGTCTGACCCACGCATTGCTCCTGTGATAGTTCCACCAGACCATTGTGCCCACATTTCCCAGCCCCAGGAGTGAGCTGCAACGGATGATGTGCTGAGCTTACAAAAGTAGTCACGGTGGATAAAACGCGAGTCTATTAAATGGTTAAGTAGAAACAAGCTTCTGACGCGGAGATTATGTTATTCTCATGTCAGCAGGATGTAAAGACCCTTGTAGGCATCATAGGCTCGATGTGAAGCTATTTTGAAATGTTCACAAATTCAGAAATTTTCTTAGTTCGTGAAGATCCACTGGGAAGTGTGAAGTTACCGGATAATTGGATTATTACCGTCATTATTACTATCATTTTCTTCATGCCGCTGCTGGAACACTGTACTTGAATATCAGTTCGTTCCTTTTGGTCACTATACAAGTAGTTTCCCAAGAAGAGGTTTTTTCACTGTCAACAGAATTCTTTCCATGTTAAAATCAAACACCAGCAATTACTCATAGATTACATTAAAACTAAAGTAATCGATGAAGACGTTACTTGATAACAAAAACGCTCTGCCTTTCTTCTATTACTTGCGCCTAGAAATGGCTGTCGAGTACTGCCAAACCAAAAGCCAAGAGATCTTACTGCCTGCCGATATACGTCGCTGTCAATTTTTCCATAAGATTTGGTCGACGTGACCTGTTTCAAGTTGTGTATGACAGAGAATGTTTTAGAAAATCAATTGTTTTCCTTTGCAATAAAGAAAAAGATTTTCATTCTAAGCTATCCAAGTTCAAAATTTTTGGAATATTAGTTCCAGTTTAATATTCGCTTCTATAATGTAGGAAAGTATTTCGCACTTGCAAAACTCGGATCCGGCCCACTGACCTTGCACTCAGCTGCTGGCCATAAATTCTGGCTCAGAGTGACACCAGATTAATTAAACTAATATACCGAAGACTATTTGCCAGTGCTCTCTCTCACCGGAAAATATGCAGTTCACTCATTAATTGGGCTCCATTAGTACACTGTAACAGTAATTTCTGTGTGTCTGCAATGCATTCGGATTGTAGAATTTAGCGGTGCTCTCTCTCCCACTTCTGTATACAATATGACTGACCTAAACGGGCCCTTTATCGTTACAGGCCCTGGGCAGTGCTACATCATACTGACAACAGTAATGTTCTTATACTGACAATCTGACTGGTCGTTTTACCTGATTTTGTAATCATTTAAATAAGACAACATGACCTTCCAGTGGGAGACATTTCTTTCTCCCTTTTCCTTCTGTGACATTTTTCCGTAAGCTATTTGCCTTCCAATCAGAGAAATGCGGCAGAGTACGGCCGGTAAACGATTTACAAACCACGATTTAGTCCCGTTAAGACGATTTCTTCAAACATTGTCGTTGCTGAAGGAATTTACTTTCGTCTTAAATCGTCTCAAGCAGCAACGTTCACAGACATCCCAAATACGTAAAAGCTCATTATCCTGGTACGAAGTTTGTAAAACAAACTTCCCACAGTTTGTGTCAGGTTGATCTTTTCGTCTGATAGCACTGCCTAAGTATCACAAGTAGTGTCCCTGTAGCTGTGGGAATCATTGGTTAATAACGAGTTTAACACCAATGAGTATAGTATTGCTAAATATTCAAATTAATTATCAACCTAAGTGTGAGTTCATCCGCAGACTGTAGCGAATTTATTATACTGAAGCTAGACTTTGCATCCTTGTCCTCCTTGAGTGGGCATTGGAAGGCGTTTGCACACACGAACACAACACTATGAATACTTCGAACGCCATAGTTAACGTTGCTCTCATAAACTACTTTTGTTTTCTTAATTCTTCTAGGTGTTCAGGGTGCAATATGTGTTGTAGATACAGCCTTAGAGCAAAACATTGACCGCCGAGCCGTCCACATAAGGTGGACAACACAGTCGTGCTCCTCTCAGGATCCTGTGTCCGGCAGTATGCTCGATCAGCAACATTGTAGACTGCGGCACTTCCCAGAGGAAGTCTTGAGTTCAGTCTTAGTCCATTATTCTTGACTAAGGCTGTAGTCTTGAGGTAAAACGCGAGACTAGCTAATATGAAATCTGGCGACCGGAAGCAGACAACGACAAAATTTTTATCGCCCCTTTCGTCTCGGTGCTGAAGCTATGCGTGTAATTCAAGCGAATCTACAATATATTTCGCTTTGTGTCACACTGGTAATAATAGTTTGGTTCAACAATGTTTTAGCGAAAGATTTCTTTACCGAGCATCTGCCTCTGAACACCGTTTTCTGCCTACCGGCGGGGGCTGAGACACTGCGCTGCCTTCTGCCGACAACATCTGCTCCACTCCACACTCTCAACCATGTACAATGCTTTAATGTTGTTGAGTAGTGACCCATAAAATCTGTCTACGATTTGTGTTTCACTCCTGATAGCAAAGGAGGCACAAAACCGTTTTTATTTGATGATTACTTTATTACATTAGAATGCAGTACATCAATGTGACACAAAATTAATTTCATTGTTTCAGATCCAGTGCGCTATAATTAAAGCGTCACATTCTGTTCTTTTCCTTGCACAAGAGATTCTTCAAATAATTTATTATTGTCGTGGATTCATATGTATTACTCAATGTACAGGGAGTAAATGCAATGTAATGTGTTTGGTTTCTTTCTTTGATTTTCTATGGTAAATGGATGAAAATGATTGCGTCAATACCTATCAGAACCTGCTCTATAGCTACTAAGGCAAATTGCTTGTTTTGAGGTCCATAAATTTAATTAATGGAGAAGTGAACGCTTTTCACAAATGATATTTAGATTATTCAATTGGATTTAAGGCGACAAAACTGCCCATATTTGAAGCTACCCAGAGAAAAAGTAAGTTGCTAGAGACACTGTCAGCACATGTCTGCAGGAAAGTTTAGCATAGAGTAATCAAGAGGCTCATTTCCTTCATACTTATCACCCTGGAATGTGAGTTAAGTGAAGAACAATACTGAAATTCGTATCGTTGATGGTCGATTCGAATTTCTTCAGAGACGCTGGTATTGCGAAGCAGCTTGGCAGTCAGAACGCCATGATCTATGACGATTAACACAACTTACTGAGTCGAGCTACCAAGAAGATTTGATGTGTAAAGGTTTTCTTCCGATTTCGATACAGAATTTTTTCTGGAAATTCGCAGCTCCATAAAAAAAAAGCTCGCACACGATGGTCCCTACCTCAGTTGGAACTGACGACTGATTGAGCCGTTCTGACACGAGACATGGGCGGTACCACCGGGTTACAGACACACTGCTACCTTTGCACCACTCTCATCATGGTATTGGTCGCTCAGCCTCATAACGCATCGTGAAAGATAATAAAAGTTGCCACTTATGTGAAGAATAGCATTTCTTTAGCCAAAAAATTGAATTTTCTGCCTCAGTATCTTAGTTTACGTAAGGATTATACAGCATGAGCCATTCAAATGGAAAGGTAATATCAAGTAAATTTAGTGAGCCAATTCAGTACCATAGGCGGAAGTGATTGCACTGTCACAGTGTTGCCTAATGTTTGTGACGATGTTGCCAAATCTCAGGTATGCTAGGAACAGCTATGTAGCGGTATGCGTGGAGAATCCCCTGCTCGTGTCTTACGGGGATATGGAGAGGAACCGCGGGGTTTGGTTAGGATGCAGCGTTTTCTCCTAGCAGTTTTGTCAAACATTAAGGTGTATAATCTTCCATTACGATTACAGTTTCCTACAAACTATATACGAATAAAACACTTACCTTGTTTCTTTCCGACAAAAGATTATTTCAGTACGATAAAAAGTTTTTGGAAATCTCTTATGCCCACCTGTCACCAAAGTAAGATAAACACTTTGCACCTCGAAATCGATTGCATGTATGTGCAGTCTTGTGATGCTTAAATAACGCTCAAAGGACATTTAGTCCATATTTTATCTGAGCTTCTGTATGTCGATAAAATCGGTTCTGATCTGGGAATGCAACTTAGACCGTACTTAACGCTCAATTTGATCCCTTCGTGAGAATACAGCACGGCTACAATTTGTTGTTTGTTCAGAACTGCAGATTCCTCAACATCTCCACATACTGCGCGTGAATGGGTTCGAATACTGACCCGGCACTATAGATTTCATTATGTATTATCAAGCTCTAGCATGAGAACACCTATCTGCTGGTGGATAATTATTTTAATGTTTAATGTATTTTCATTCGTTGTCAACACTAACGATATGTGACGTTTTGACACCCAGTGAGAGACAGAACTATTTGCGAGATCACTGTAAGTTCAAGATGTTAGTCCGAGCTGGACAAAAATTCGGAAGCTGACGTATCTTTGTGTGTAGTCAAAAGCGATATGATGTGTGGAGCTGTATTCCCAGTGAGCACTGAACTCTTCGTCATATTATTTCTAGTTCAAATACGCTCACATGTCGCTGCTGGTGCAACAAACCCATATTTAACGTACGTTTTATCTAGAATATAACAGCGATAGATGCCGGGTTGGAGTCTTGGGAAGGAAAAAAATTAATGTTTGGTCTTATCATTTCAGTTAAAACATCTAGCTACTGCCGAGAAAATCCGAAATGTCACAGTTGATTGTGCGTCGATATCTATCCGATTAAGTTCTGAGTTCGAATCCCTGCCCAATACAAAGCCTTTCCTCACGGCAATTCAAGTAAGTTACTTGTTAAGAACCAAGATTCAACATCTCTCGTCGTTCGTTAACAGGGACAACAGGTGCTGGGTAGGAATTCGCGTCCGGCAAAAATACTTGCGCTATGTAATTTAAAATTGGTATTTGCAAACTGGCTCTGTCTAAAATCGAGGTATATCACTCTCTGTATGCCTAATCACGAGTGACTGTTAGTTTCCGTCAGGCACGAAATCTTTGCTTAGTCTGCATGACCTGAGTTTGCATCCATATGCAGAACGAGACGGTTCGTCGTGTAATTTGAAGTTCATAAATATTCTCAATCAGCTGCTCGTGAATACCTTTAATTTTTAATCTTATTTTGTGTTTAATAAGTACGGTATGTTACTTTGAAGAGTATATAATGATTTCGACGAATTTACTATGTGCATTACCTATCTGACGTAATAATGAGAGTGGTAAAATGTCAGATATGTCATTAATTGTAATAAATGTGAGCTACAAGCCTTAAGGGCAGTCTTATCTGTGATAAGGTGTTCCGTGATATTTGTAGTATCGTGGTATTACTTTACATCTTGAGTTATTGCGATACAGAACAGTGTTTTCTCGTGGTGACTTGTTGGAACCACTTTCAATAGTCAAACGACTGTACCAAGGAGCGATAAGGGGACCTGCTAGACAGTTGCGTTATGTGGGTTGCATGTGAATCAGGCGAAATTCAATTCGTTCGTTAGGATAGTTTTGAGCATGACTGTACGTGTAGGGCCAAATGAATGATTAGAGTTGAAGAAAAACTGGATGATTAATTCAAGACAAAGAGCTTCACAAATTGATAAGTCGATAACGTGTTGGGCCACCTCTGGCAGTTACTAGGCTTGACATTGACTGATAGGGTTAGTGGATACCCTCCTGATGGATATGGTACCAAATTCAGTTCAGTTGGTTCATTACATCGCCAAAATCGCGACCTTCTTTACAGAACCTGTCCATTTTGCTCCAAATGTTCAAAATTGGCGAGAGATGTGGCTATCTTGCTGAGAAATGTATTGCCTTGCATGTACAAACACGTAGATACGATCTCTGTGTGTGGTGCGTAAATTGTCGGCAGGCACCTCACTTAGTGTCCCGAGCAGAGTTCAAGCCGCCATAGAGACAAAGGTTGGACACACTGCATATTAATGTCCACTAATAGGTGTCTGTACATTCATTGATAGGATAGTGTATTTCGAAATGTTAGCAGATAAAGCTTACGTGGGGCGAGTCGTAGAATCTCTAAAAAGAGACACCTCTGGCAACACTAGTTGAAAGTTGCTTTCAAACTAGCCGTGCTGCGCTCTCTACCTCCGGCTATTCTCGTGGCCGTCAGAGCTCCCGTAGCCGAGACGCCCCCTGGGTAAACGCGCCTCGCGATCTGTCACGAATTATGGAATGTATTCGCAGATACCAATTGTAATACGACAACGGCTATACAGTTTGCTGGAAACGTACAGGATGTTCTGAAATTCCCGTCACTACCTGCTAGAACTTGTAGAGGGGACTGAGTACATAATACTCATATTTTAAATTGTAACCCGTCTCCCGAGACGTACCGTATACTAGAACCATTTGAAAACATGTTGGTAACGCTGTCACATTGACAAGTAATTTGTTACACTGTGGAGCCAAAGAAATATCGTTTATGGCCCCCGCGAGAAATCCCTCAACACGCCGTGGCATGGACTCTATTGATGGCTGAAGTCGCGCAGCAGGGAACTGACACCATGAAACCTGCAGAGCTGCCCATAAATCCGTAACAGTAAGAGGGAGCAGAGATCTCTTCTGATCAACACGTTGCAAGGCATTCCAGATATGCTAGTTAATGCTATAAAATTTACTAGAAACGTACAGTATATTTGGGGAGTTTGGTGGCCAGCGAAAGTGTTTAAGCTCGGAAGAGTGTTCCTGCAGCCACTCTTTAGCAACTGTGGTTGTGTGGGCCGCTCCTTTGTCCTGCTGGAATTAACCACTTCCGTCGGAATCCACAATGGACTCGAATGGATGCAGGTGATTAGACAGGATGTATCTAGACGTATCAGGGATCCCACATCACTCCGAATGCGCACGCTCTACAACGTCACAGAGCCTCCACCAGATTGAACAGTCCGCAGTTGACATGCGGGGTCCATGGAGTCATGATGTCGTATTCATACCCATACTCTTCCATACTGTATATACATTTTGAAATGAGACACGTCCAACCAGGCAATATGTTTCGAGTCATCAACAGTCCAATGTTCGTACCGATGGGCCCAAATGAGGCGTAAAGCTTTGTACTGTGCAGCCAGCAAGGGTACACGAGTGGGCCTTCGGCTCTGAAAGCCCATGTAGATATATTGAATATTTCGCATGCTGAAACTTGTTGATGGTCAAGCATTGAAATTTTCAGTAATTTGTGGAAGGGTTGCACTTTCGCCACGCTGAACGGTTCTCTTCAGATTCCATTCTTGCAGGATATTTTTCCGGCCGCAGAGATGTCGGAGATTTGTTGTTTTACTGGATTGCTAATATTCACGGTGCCCTCGTGGAATGGTCGTACAGGAAAATCCCCACTTCATCGCTACCTCGTAGATGCTGTGTCCCATCGGCCTTGCGCCCAGTATAAAACCACGTTCAAAGTCATTTAAATCTTGATAACCTGCCATTGTAGCAGCAGTAACCGATCTAACAACTGCGCCAGACACACGTCATACACAGGCGTTGCCGGCCGCAGCACCATATTAAACCTGTTTACATACCTCTCCGTTTGAATATGCATTATTATACTAGTTTCATTGGCATTTCAGTGTAAATGTGATCTAGTACATCTATTGTATTACACTTTCACTCGTTAATAATCAAGAAACAAAGAAATCGGTCTTCAGATACACTGTTTTTACAGGAGGGCCTTTTCCAATTTGAAATTAGAATGATATTATTTCCTTCAGCTACTGACGGGCGTTGATATATATCAACGAATACAGGTGAAAATGTGTGCCCCGACCGGAACTTGAACCATGGATCTCCTGCTTACATGGCAGTCGATCTGTCCATTTGAGCCACCGACGGCACAGAGGATAGTGAGACTACAGGGACTCTCTCGCGCACGCCTCCCGCGAGACCCACTTTCTCACCTTTGTATGACCACACACTACATTCGTAGAGTCCTTTCGGACATGTCCGAAAGAACAGACACCATATCCATATAAATATATTTTCCAATTCTCGTGCGCTGCGTCTCCACGGGGCACCTCAGACGCACCTGCTAAACGGTGAAGGCACCCTTACTCGAAGACGTTGCGCAATGGTAACGAAAAGCGTGTGGGGAGGAGTCAGACGTTGTGGAAAACGATCTTGATAAAGGCGACCAGCAGCTCTCCCAGTACTGTGCGCTTTGGCCACACAATACTCGTGTCGGTGTATTCGGCAAAAGTGTACTCAGCAATGTTCCTCTAACACTCACAGAAACATGAACGAGACTCGAACCAGGTCAGAGAGGAGACAGCTGTCAAATGACATCATACGATCCGACGTAAGTAACCCCCCCCCCCCCCCTCCAGTGATTATAACCCTGTTGCATACCACATTAGCGAAAGTGTATTCATACGGCTGTAGCACGGTTATACCTTTCCATACATGGGCTCCTCTTCAGAATATCATTACTCAGTTCCCTAGAAGTTTTAACGTGATTTTGGAACATCCTGTATCTCTCCAGTAACTATACAGCTGTTTCCAGAATTAGTTCCCTCTGGAGCGGAGTGTGCGCCGATATGAAACTTCGTGGCAGATTAAAACTCCGTGCGGGACCAAGATTCGAACTCGGTACCTCTGCCTTTCATGGGCAAGTGCTCTACCATCTGAGATACCCAAACACGACTCACGCCCCGCCTAAACAGCTTTACTTCTGCAGTACCTCGTCTCCTACCTACAGCTGTTGTACCACATTCGAAATATACGGATGTATTTCAGAATTTCGGCGTAATGCTACTTCGCAGAAACATGGCTGAATTTTCCTGTATATTGTTATCATTAAAACCAAGCACCGTCTCTGTCTCCATATCAAAAAGTATTAGGTACTATTTTCATCATTTCTAGCACTATTAAAGTTGGTAGGTGTAGGAAAAAATACTACTATCATTCTGAAAATATCGTTGAGAAGCGATAGAATTCCTACAAACAAATTTAAGAAAATCATTTTGGGTACTAGGCCATTTCATTATGCAACAGTGAAACAACTAAAATAACGACATTTCGACCATCGTTTCAACGATCCTCTTCAGAGCGAATAAATGCCACGAAATTTCAAATCAGCAGCAGCGAAATGAAAGGTCGATTTGGAAACAATTTCTATTTCTTCTTTCTTATCTTCGATTAATTTCCCAAATATCTCGTTCGTTTCGTATGTTGCTTTCTTTATACAAGGTGTTTCACATTTCTGGAGCTTGCAATTTTACCTAGTAACTCATGCATGCAAACGTCATCTAACGAGGCTACAGAGCATCAAAATACAGGCGCCAGCTCCGGCAAATGTATGTAAGTAGAGTGTGATGCCGTGATTATGTATCAATTTGATCATGTATCATGTTCCGGAAGTTACAAGGGAATATCGT
This sequence comes from Schistocerca gregaria, assembly GCF_023897955.1. Taxonomy (NCBI): domain Eukaryota; kingdom Metazoa; phylum Arthropoda; class Insecta; order Orthoptera; family Acrididae; genus Schistocerca; species Schistocerca gregaria. The sequence goes on from NW_026061759.1 coordinate 1,690,269, forward strand.
TATCATACCTCTGACGGCGGAATACAAGTACTGGTACTGTTGTTGCTAACTTTCATAGGTGGTAGTATGGATCAAAGTAAGAAAAAAATGTCCAGTAAACATGGGATACAAAATGCATACCTGAGGCGCTATGAGCACTTGTTCAACAGTGGAGATATGTTTTATGCTAGCGAAGATGAACAAGTCCTCACAGCTCTTAAGGTATGCATTTTACAGCCCATGTGTACTGGACATTCGGTCCATACTACCACCTCTGAAAGTCTCCTGCCCTACATCTTAGCTGCAACACTACCGGTACATACTGTCACACGTAACAGGAATGTCTTCTCTTCCAATTTTCCATTATAGGGACATAACCTCAAATTTATACATTTATCCATCTCCATCATCATAGAAAATTGCTAACATCTTCATTGGATCTCCCTGTGTACACATATTTTACAGACTCCAGTGCCTGTAACTTTGTTACTCTGTAGCGTCGCTGGATGACGTTTCCAGACATCGATTCCCAGGTAGGTCCCCTCTACAAACGCGATAAGTGTGTCGCACGACGTGTGAAACTTTCTGTATGCAAACTCTCTCTCTCTCTCTCTCTCTCTCTCTCTCTCTCTCCCTCCTCAACTATCAACTACCGGCTTCCTTATAAGTCTTACATCTGCTGGCTGATTTTTGGCAGAGCTCTAGATAACATGCCGCTCACTGTATTTTATTGCTGGTTGCATCTTAAATTCAAACTGTATATTTTGGTCAAAACTGTGAAAAGTTATTTTCTACATCTATAGATGTTATAAATATGGGTTGAATTTCTTCAACCGATCTCTAGCGGCTAGTGTGTTCGATTTTCCTCTAGATCGTCTCCTCTAATGTGTTCCATTCCTCTGCAAATATTTTGGATCTGTATTTTCAGCCAGGACGTATGAAAGAGATGGTTCGGTAGTATTCACAATTATCACTATTTGCCATATGTGGTGTTGGTGTTGTTTTTTTCGTTTATTCTGAAGATTTAGCAGCATATCAGCGAGCATAGATGTTGAGCAGTGAAGCAGCAAACGCCGACAGAGTGAGTCCTCGCCGATGCTGATAGAGCCCTCTGGTAGCGAAGCTCTGCACTACAGGCAACGAAGTGTGTGAGGTACTAGTAGCGACACGTAGCAGCGAAGTGATGAACCGCAAAATGGCCGCGAATATTGAGTGACTTAAATGTCTAGTTGCTGTTTATTTCTTCCTTTACACTATTATTACAAAACAGACTACGGCATCACTGCTCGGTTTGTCTGTTACCGTATTTTTGTGTATTTCACACATTACAAAATAATGCTGTTCTCTTAACATATAATGCAAACTACATCTCGAGCGACATTAATGTACGCAGAATGTTACATTCATCATTCCCTCTTCGTAATTTAGTATTACTAATAGTTTTGTCCACTCTTTTAAGCATTAAAAATGGATTTGTGGCTCGGAACAGGGCTACTGTTATATTAAATGTTAACAAAATAATCGCACGGTATAGTGAGTTAAAGAATATTGAACAGCAACGAGAACTGTAAGTAAGTTTATGCAATGCAACGCTAGTGATATAATAGTACAACAGTAATAGACTTTTTTCATCTCTTTTTCCTATTTTACAGTTTCACTCATTACCGATGGCAAATGCCTTGCAGAGAAGGTAACATTCAGCATCTTCGGCTGAGGCCATTACAATCTCTTTCATTCAACCAGACTTAACGCGTAGAAGTAGTAATATAATTTCTCTTCTGATCCAAAAGATACTTTTACATAAAGTAGAGGCAGAGAGGTAGTCATATAACTATTAATCGAAATATTATATCAAATATATGGGCGTGTTAGTGAAATCGCCAAGAAATTCCTCTTGTTAACGTTAAGTGTTATCTGTTTGATACAGCACTCAGCTCACATAAAACCACGAGAAACAACGTTTTTCATACAAAAAAAGAGTTTATCTCTTTAGTGACCTGTGTCACATCAAACATCCCATTTTGATACTAGAATAATTTGAGAAAAAAGAAGGCCTTTGTTCGTTTTTGAAAATGCAATTATACAGGATTTATTTATCACATAGTCAATCATGATACTAAAAATAACACAGCGTTGGCTTGTGATTTGCTATTGATGTAATATTTGGCATTTTCTTATGACGTTGAAATAATTACTGCTTTTTCAGCACTGAGAACGTGTGAAATACAGTATGTAATATATGAATCAGTATGATAACCTTTTTTTTTTCGAATATTGACTGTTAACTACAGGAAAATGGCACATGTTTGGGTATTTACCTCAGCAGTATTCAGTACACGAAGGAAAACAAAATCTTTTTTTTGTAAGGGTTTTATTTGATAGTTGTAATCCTACAAATATACCAAGCAGTTTCTTTTGATAGTGAGATATATTAAATACCTTAAAATATATGTAGATGAAGTCTGGTGAAGAAAGTGTGTGAATTAAAATTTTAAATGTTTGTAGCAGCATAATTAGGTACAGTTTGTAGTGTGGGAGTGAGCTCCACGTGGGATCCAAAGCACGGACCCCACGGGGGTGCCTGACATGCGCCACATGCCAAGGCAGAGGTGGAGGCTAGTGTTTGGAAGTCTGAAAATTCCAGCGCCGGCCGGGGATTGAACCCCGACCCGGCTGGGGCGAATAGCCCCAGCCGAGGCGCTGGAACGTTTCAGACCCTCTTACCACTAGACCACCGGGGACCCCGGCTGTTACCTGCTCTGGAGTCCAGCTAGTGGTCGTAGTGCACTTCCTGCTGTCCTCCGTGTTTACACCGAGGCAGCAGTGGCGTGGTGTAACAGGAAGTGTTTACCTGCGTCCGCTGGATGTCCACTTAGTGTGGGACTTATTTACCCGGCTGACGTTCGTGTCGCTATAAAGTCCTTAGTTGAGTTACAATTATTTCCAGGGACCGAAATCTGCCTATGCAGTTCCACACAGTCGCGTCTCACTATTTGAACCTCTGTAATTCGATCGTGTTGTCAAGACCCATGTAAGAACTTCTGTTTACCGAAGAAACCTCCTGTGTTCGGTACATTCCATAAACGGATGCGGCTGTCATAACAGACAGCCCCGTAAACATTTCGTAATGAAGTGCCAGCCGGTACATATTACTCGATATCTGGAATTGTTTTATCGGTTATTAAGATAATCGTTTCATCCCTAAACACTTTGAAAAATTCCCGTGTTTTCTCAATAAAGCATAAGCACAGTACATAGATCCGCCGTGAAAATGACATCGAAGAAGTACAAGTGTTCGAGTGCCACAGAAAAGAAGTCCGTCCTTGAAGGTGTGGAACGAAGAGCAGTACAAAAGTAAGATGTCACGTTTCGGGATTCCCTCATACTCGCTGTAGACACTCCAGAAGCAGGAAAATAAGTTTGATGATGTCTCATGAGGAGCGAGGAATAAATTCACTCTCATATAACTACTGTACGAGATGCCTCGCCGCCTCTTAAAGGGTGTCATGGGCTTCTGCGGCCGTGGACTCGGCGACCCGTGAGTCAACGTGGTGTTTCTGGCCACATACATTTTAGCTGCGGTTTCTGCGACCTGCAAGGGAAGCCGCGACAATGGGGAGGCTGTGTTTTGTAATAAGATCGCCCCTCCACATTTTATCTAGGCTTAAGGCTGTCTATGCACATAGTGCATAGCCGTGTTTAAAAAAATATTTTTTTTTTACATTTTCCGTTCTACAACATTACTTCTGTCTTATTTTACGAACTTTTCGTACGAATGACGTAAATTTTAAACTCCTTAAATCCACCAAGTCATTATGTATTCTTAAAATATCTTTTAACTCCTTTTCAACACGGATTTATTTTTAATCTCTTTCACTGAATAGGCTAACCGACGGATTACTTTTTTTTTTTAATTTCAGGTATTGATTTTATTACATTCTCCTTTAGCATATTGATCAGAAATTGTAGGTTCAGATACCTTTGCCTGATTGAGTATCGTTTGCTATGCCAAACTTCGACAGTATTCATGGTCCTGTGCATCGAATCGATGACGGTAGATAGCTGACCGAAATCACTTCGAAATAAATTCTCTGAACGCAGATGTGTTAGCTATCGAGGTGTTACCTAACGCAACTGAAGACAAGTTAAGCATGAATTTATTTCGATATAATTTCGGTCGACTGTCTGTCTTCACCAATTCCACATTTCAGATGGTGTACTAGGATTTTCCATCTATTGACTGACTATATAGTCAACGAATTCATGACCTTTTCGCCACCGGGCATTTGCTACGCTGTTACCATCCATGCATCATCAAGGCAGTCCGGTGGAAGATGTGCTCTACAGCATGCATGCGGCAAGACAATCGAACTACTTCTTCATCCCTGTATTTCTCCACTAATCCATTGCAGTTAATATCCATCTGACAACTTGGTTTTAGTTGTATATTGGCCACTGGTCAATCTCTCTTCATTGTAAATATAAATACGCATTGTCACCATATATCACCAGCATAACGTTTAATACAGATGTACATTACAAAGATCTTCACTTAAAAGTACAGCATACTTTGTTTCAGAGCAATTTTTTGGATTTTTGTGCTTATAACACGACGGCGTGCTGAGAAGATAACGACTCGGTCTGTTTTATTTGATGAAGTCAGTAACATTCTACATCTTTACTTTGGATTCATACAGCCCTCTGATTTTGCGTAAGGAGCGTTTTGTAACAAGTGTTTATCCTTATTTTGGATAGTTACCTCTCTTATCTGAGTGACTATGTTGGTGGGTGAGAAAGAGCTCACAAAACTAAAAGAACGAATTCGAAGACTTCGTCCGCATGTGGAGCACACTCTCCTTGAGCACGGCAGTGCCAAACTACACACGATCGCTGCGGCATCTGCAGCAAGCCGACGTCCTTGGTTCACTGCCGTCGATCATCCTACACACAGTCTCGATTTTCGTCTATCGCAAAACTAAGAAAACCTTTGAGCACTTCAGTTGTGTCAAGCGGTGCAAGCAGGGGTAAGGTTGTGGCTCTGTTAACATAGTCAAACAATACACTGTGACGGTGTCAACAAAATAGTATCTAGTTGGGGAAATTTTGCTTGTTCCGAGGGTGAGTGTCTTGAGAAATAAATTTATAGACGTGAAGAATACAATGTAGAATGTTAATGAAGTTTGTTTTATTTAAAAAGCTTTGCGAGTTTTCACGTAAAACATCTGTCGACATTACTTTTCAGTGCGTCCTCGTACGGTGGATGTCTGAGAAAATACGTACATTGATTAAAATAAGTGGTGACATGAGTGCTGTTAAGAGCACTAGGTTCAAAAAATTTTAACTGTATGCCAATTGCAGATTAATTGTAATGGCAGCTAGCGCGATTATATGAGTGGAGTATTAGATTTAATGGTGAGCATTTATGTAATTTTTAAGCATTGTCATTCTTCCTCTCTTAAGTACCGTACCTCGTCCTCCAGTAACACTGCCGATCGATAGCATGATCTGTTGTCCGTCCATGGTTTTTCAGAACATTGATTCAGTGCTGAACCCAAACTGCTGGTTTGAGTTATTTAGCCAGGTTAATCCTGTGCGTCGTGGATCACATATTCCATTAATCTTTCAAAAAATGGTTCATATGGCTCTGAGCACTATGGGACTTAACATCGGAGCTCATCAGTCCCCTAGAACCTACAACTACTTAAACCTAACTAACCTAAGGACATCACACACACCCATTTCCCGGGCAGGATTCGAACCTGCGACCGTAGCGGTCGCACGGTTCCAGACTGAAGCGCCTAGAAACGCTCGTCCAGACTGCCGGCCATTAATGTTTCCTTTAATTATTAATTTCAACAGGTTTTATTTGTTGTTGCGGAATTGCGCTACCAAAACAATCGAGTTTTGCTCTCTGGATGCTGTTGAGAATTTCTACATTTTCGTACCGCCGTACTTTTGACTAAATCTGTCGATGGTATCCTTAATATTTTTCCATACGATCGCATTTCAAATGCCTAATACAGTCCATGACTCAGCTCCATAGAGTAGGACACCGAACGTGTAACATCGAAGTAGTAGAGTGCGAATCGTAATGACTGCTCTGAAGGTTCTCAACAGTCGCTACGGACTAAATGACTTCAGGGGACTCGGTTCATTGGCTACAAGTCTTCTAGTAATTCTGGAGATTTTCCATTGGACTAAGTGCGAGGTAGTCCCTCGTTGCTTAGATCGTGCAGTTTTCAGACCGTTTGTGTTACTATGGCTACACTACTAACTGTGTGTCCACCACCGTATCAGTAGATATAATGAAACGGCGGCACTCTTTCGTTATGTCTTACAAGGAGATTTCTCCAGGGGTAGGATCGACTTTCTGTAACCATCTATATGGTTATGTAGGTTAAGCACCCAAGTATTACACAGTGCAGCCATTCATCCTGGTGGGTAGACGGTTTCGAGGAACTGACGAGAAAAGAAATTCGGAATTTTGTGTGAGACTCAATAACGTGAAGAAAGCCGAATGACCTAAGTTGGTTGTGAGGGTATTGGAAAGGATACTAGCTTCACATGCATGAGGTTGTGGGTTTGAATCTCACCAGAGGAAGAAATCTATGCTAGGTGTTTATCGAAGTGATATTGATAATCATTTTCATTCAACTGATGTAAATATATTTTTTTTTATTTCCGCTCCTCGGTCACGTGATTCAATAGTGATATGAACTTCTTCATTTGCTCTAATTTTTCTTCTTATCATCCATTTTCCACTGGAAATATTTGTTCGTGAACTTTTAATTATCTTCATGTATTAATTCCGATTTAATTTCTCCTATTTTTATGGCCCTGTGTTTTCGTTATTGTGTTCATTATATCGATTTCTCACATTGCTTGAATTTTGTTTTACTTAGAAAACTTTCTCTCATTCATATCCTCATCTACCATACATTTCCATAGTACACAAAGAATTTAGGTTATGTTTTAAATATTTGTATGTCGATTACCATGCAAAAAAAGGCACGTCTTGTAACGAAAAATACGTTTTTCACGTTAATGCACAGTCAATATAAATAGATTATTTCGTCTTTTGTTTTTTTAATTAATTTATCGGAGTTTTGAAGTAATTGAATAGTCAAACAGATAGGTACAATAAAATACACATTCACAAAAATTCCGATTGGAAGAAGAATGATGTAAAGAAAAATGAAACAAATGGAAAAGTTCATACGGTGATTAAAACGATGTGACAGAGGAATAGAACGAAAGAAATTACATTTAAAACAATAAATTGAGTAAAAATAGGCACCAAAGTCATTTCGATAAGGATTTAAAAAAAAATTTACTGCACCTGACGAGGCATGGTTAAGCTTCTGTCCTAACCATTATGACACGCAACCAGACTATGGAATAAGACTTCCTTAACGCTATATAGCATGACGCAAAATTCCAAACTCTTCTGCGTCAGTTACTTGCAAACGGAGGCCCACCTGGATGCAGGGTCTGATACTGGGGGGTCTTGAGTTACACTACCGCTTATTTGGTTTCAAAAAGTCGACCCCACCGCTGGGGAGCTCTCCATGTTGGTTTTAAGAGTAACAAACGGCACATTTCGAAAGAACAGTAATGTCGCAATCCAATAGAAGCAACTAGCGGTGGCTCCTGCAAACTTAAAAGACGGCTCTAGCAAAGGCAAAAAAAAAAAAAAAAAAAAAGAAATTACTGTAGCAAGTAACCTGGCAACGCTACACACACGTTAACCAACAGAACAACAACGAAATAATAATAATAACAAGCAACAAACCTAGCAACCAATACAACTGGATACAGATCACAAGTATACACAACATTTACTACCAGATGCCCAGAATTAAAATTTTTAACAGAACAACGACTAGCTGATCAGATCTGTGTAATAATCAGAATTAGAAAACATCAAACAACGAGTACAACAAATACTGGAACAAAATAATGCCCAATCAGAAGAAGAAGAAGAAAATAATACAGTAATGGACTCACACATCCCAGAGCAAACAAACGAAGAACAACACGCATCAATTAAACAATCAAAGGGAAACGAAATCTTAAGACTGCCACCAGAACAAGTACAAATAGAACACGAAGTGACACACATGTTAGATATAAAAGAAAAATTTCAGCTTACATATATAGAATACAAAGACACAAATACAGACATTAGACCATTCTTGCATACACCGCAAAATAACCCACAAGTCGAAACAACAATAAAAACTATCAACACAATCATACACAACAAAATAAATGAAAAAACAACTATGGGAGAGTTACAACTACTGGTTTAAATAGGAGCATTCTCTACACTAAATTTACACACTAGACAGACATCAGAACCAACCAACACACAGAAGAAACCCACAAAACCTGCATGGCAACACAGGCTACAGATCGGAATAGAAAAACTGAGAGAAGACATCAGACAGCTAACACAATTTCTAAGAAAAGAAATATCATATAAAAAACGAAAAAGGTTAGGTAAAATCTCACAACAAGAAGCGATAGAGCAATTAGATGAAAAGAAGCAGAAATTAGAAGCATTGGCCAAACGACTTAGAACATACAAAAAAAGTGAAAATAGAAGGAAACAAAACCAAACATTCAACACAAACCAAAAGAAATTTTACCAGACAATAGATAACACACGCATTAAAATAGACAATCCACCAAACATAACAGACATGGAACACTTCTGAAGCAACATATGGTCAAACCTGATACAACATTAAAGACATGCACGGTGGATACAAGCGGAAACAGAGACATAAAAGATGATACCACAAATGCCTGAAGTGATAATTTTGCAACATGAAGCGACCAAAGCAATTAATTCTACACACAATTGGAAAACCACTGGAAAAGATAAAATAGCAAATTTCTGCCTAAAGAATTTCACGTCAACACATTCACATCTAACTAAATTATTTAACAGTTACATTGCAGACCCATACACATTCCCTGATACACATACACAAGGAATAACGTGTCTGAAACCTAAAGATCAAGCACACACAGCAAACCCAGCAAATTATTGCCCCATGACATGCCTACCAACAATATACTAAATATTAACTTCAGTCATTACACAGAAAATAACGATACATACAACACAGAACAAAATTACAAATGAAGAACAAAAAGGCTGTTGCAAAGGAGCACGAGGATGTAAAGAGCACCTGATAATAGATGCAGAGGTAACATATCAAGCTAAAACTAAACAAAGGTCGCTACAGTACACATACATTGATTACCGAAAAGGTTTTGATAGTGTACCCCACTCATGGTTACTATAAATATTGGACATATACAAAGTAGATCCTAAATTGATACAGTTCCTAAACATAGTAATGAAAAACGACACTTAATATCCAAACAAATTCAAATAATATCACATCACAGCCAATACAGATTAAGCGTCGAATATACTAAGGAGACTCATTAAGTCCTTTCTGGTTCTGCCTTGCTCTGAACCCACTATCCAACATGCTAAATAATACAAATTATGGATACAATATTACTGGAACATACCCACACATGGATGATCTAAAACTACTGGCAGCAACAAATCAACAACTCAACCAATTACTGAAGATAACATAAGTATTCAGCAATTATATAAATATGGCTTTTGGAACAGACAAATGTAAGAAAAATAGCATAGGCAAGGGAAAACACACTAAACAAGAAGATTACATATTGGATAACCACAGCGACTGCATAGAAGCGCTGGAATAATCAGATGCCTATAAATATCTAGGATGCAGACAAAAAATAGGAATACATAATACAAATATTAAATTTAGGAGAGTATATTTTATGTTGTACAACTTCTTGTGGTTGTCCCGTACCTCATATTGTCACATTATGACAGTTCACCTCTCCGTGTAAATGGAGTGTTGCCTCGTCACTAAACACTAACTGTGGGAGAAAACAGCAATGCTCCACCTTGCCAAGAGTGAAATTACGGAACTTCACACGATGTTAGCACCCTCACGAACAGCTCGCAGTAGCTGAATTTAATGTTGTTTGATGCAGAAACGTCGACGCATAGACGCCAGACGGACATCGGGGGCGTGCTGAGCTGTCGAGCTGCACGGCGAACGGATTTCTGCGGACCCCTCGTGAAACTGTGGCGGATGCGTTCGACGTCTGTATCATTCACTCGGGGACAGCCCGGCGGTTTGCCTTTATGCAAACATTCTGTTTCTCTTAACGCTAGGATGCATGGTGCCGAAAACAAACGTGAATGCATATGCAGGGCCTCCAAGGCCCTGACCTAATTTAAAATTTTCCTCTTTCCACATATTCATTCTTTGGAGTTAAATTTCGTTCTGTCAAATTTTTTGTCATATTGCAAGATTCCTAAGATACAGTGACAGGATCTGGTGGGCCTGATTAAAATTTTTTATATAAAACTCTAAGAGTGAATTTTTATTAGTTACTTTCCTTTACAAACAACATATACAAATTATTTTATTAATTCACTTATAACTTGCAGTTTACATTTTAAAACACTTATTACAACCAATTTCTTCAATTAAAACATGCTCATTATTCACAGTATTATGTATATAGGCAATATTTTTATAAAAAGTTATTATTCATTGTTCACATAAAATTGCATCTTTCTTAGTTTCCAACATGTGACAAACAAGAAGCACAAAGAACGCCACTATGTTCCTTACAAATGTTGGGTTTGCACTTAATGCATGTCATAGCACTTTTCCTGTGTTTCTTATATGGACAATAATTGCATCTTCTTCTTTTTCCTGAAACATGTAGTTGGTTCGGCAATATGACATCTTCGCAAATCATCAACGATTTTCTTTGGAAGATTAGGGATCTGAATATGAAGTTCCATTAGAGGTCTTACCATTTCCTCTGCTAAACCTCTTAGGAACAAACGCCTTTTATTGCTTCTTCCACTATGGTATGTCAGATGTTGGGCGGAAAATAAAATTTCAGTGGTCATTGCTGCGATGTCCATCATATTCATCCATAATGCAAATGGACATCTTCTCGTTTGTCTCTTGCAAGTGTAATAACGAATATTCTGGTCCATTTATCTACTCCACCCTTCGTAGAGTTATAGAAGTTTATTGCATCTGGTTTCTTTTTTGCATGAGTTTCATCAATGTTTCTGTCGTATTGCATTGTGCTAATGAGAACTATAGACTTCTTCTTATTGGGAAGATAACTCACCATTGTAATGACACCTATAAATGCAAACAAAGAGGAATGAATTGCTCTTGAGACAGATGGTTCATCTCATTAGGAATTTCTGGTTTATTTTGTTTGATTGTTCCCACCACTGTAATTTGCTTCTGAAGCACACTAGTAAAGAAGTTGTCAACGGTAATATTTTTTGATGATCATTGAATGCTTTTAGCAAGATCTTTCACTACATTCAATCCAAGATTTTTCTGAATAAATTCATGGGGCTTCCTTCTCGTGTAAACAGTTCCCTCTAAAGCATATGATCACATAACAAAAATATTTTTATGCCGCACTTGGCTGGTTCAGAGGGCATATACTGGGTGAAGCTGCATCTTCCACGGATTAGGACTAGCTGTTCGTCAACTGTGAGCGAATGATTGGGATTCATTCTATTTCTACACTTATCAAGAAATAGTTCACATACATAGCGAACTGCTGCATCATCTGCAGATCGAGCTTCACGGGTACGCCTGTCATCAAATCTAATCATTCTCCTTATATCCTCGAATCTATTTACTGACAAGGTAGCCTTCTATGTAGGATTTTCCTTTTCATCCTAGAATAATTCTCTAATAAGGACATCCCAAGTCTTCTCATCACCAGAAAGCAGTAAAAGACCAAGAAAACCCACCATTCCAGCAAGCAAAACGTTTTTCCACGTAAAGCAGCCACTCTTCTGCCTTCAATATTTGTGCAGATGATCATTTCCTTGGAGATGAAATAGTCCCAGGCATCCTTAGGTTTACAGGTATTCAAACCAAGGGCTGGACTAGATGCCTTCTTTACGATGTTATGGACAGGCGTACGAAAAGTTGCAGGAGGATCTAATTTCCAAATCGCTCCATTCCGACTAATGTATGTGTGGTCTTCTATACCTTTTTGTGGTGGTGCTCCATTTTCAGACTCTGATGAAGTAATATTATCGGAAGGACTGCCATCTGCCTCAATATTCACATCTGCAGGTTCATTGGCTAATTCTTCACTACTTGCATCTTCAAATATATTTCCTTCCTCGCAAGAATCATCTTCTTCAGACCACTGAGCCACAACACTTCTAGAGCTTGCAGTTTTACATAGAAACTCATGCCTGCAAACGTCACCCACCGACGCTGTGGAGCATCAAAGTCACAGGCGCCAGCTCCGGTAAATGTATGTATATGCAAGATGATCCGTGATTGTGTTACAAACTTCCTAGTATGATGGAAACAGACAAATGTATCGATTTGAGGTAAGGGCCCCTGTACCGGAAACAAACGTGTCGAAAGTTGTAAGTGAAAATCGTTATCCTGCCTCTGACAGTGGAATACATGTACTGGTACTGTTGTTGCTAGGATTGTAGGGTAGGCAAAGTTCAGAGGCGGCAGTATAGACCGAAACAAGAAAAAAAGTGCAGTAAACATGGAACTCTAAACTGCATAATTCTGGAGCTGTAAGCACTTGTTCAATAGTGGAGATGGCTTTCACGCAAGCGATGATGAACAAGTGCTCATGGTTCATGATGTATGCATCTTACAGCCTATGTGTACTGCACATTGTTTTCTTCTTTCGTTCCATACCACCGCCTCTGCAAGTTTCCTGTCCTACATCCTAGCAACAACGATAACGTTACATACTGTCAGAGGTAACAGAAAGGTTTTCTGTTATAATTTTCCGGTGCAAGGACATAATCACAAATGTACGCATTTATCCATCTGCATCATCTTAGAAAGTTTGTAACATCTTCATGGGATCCATCTATTTTTGTAGTTGCCGGTTCCTATAACTTTGACGTTCTGTAGCATCGCAAGATGACGTTTTCAGAAGTAGATTCCTATGTAAAACTTGATCAGTTAAATCCCCTGTATAGTCACGAGTAGTGTGAAACACCGTGCATATAGAATGAATAACATCAGGCAATGGACTAGAACGCTGTCTCACTCACTTCTCACGTATTGCCTTACTTTTATGTCCTTCGACTTGTACAGCCTCTGTCTCATTTCTGGTGGAGTTCTAAGTAATGTTTCTCTCGCTATATTTTATTCCTGGTTCCATCTTAAATTCAAACTGTATATTCTGGTCAACATCGTCAAAAGTTTTTTCTGTATCGAAAGATGTTATAAATATAGGTGCTGTTCCCTCCAAATTGATTTTCCTCTAAATCAGCTTCTGTAAGGTGCTCCATTCCTCCGCAAATAGTTTGTATCAGTATTTTCAGCTAGGAGTTATCATAGTGGTGGTTTGAAAATATTCGCACTGACCACGAGTTGCCTTATTTGGTATTGGTGCTATTACGCTTCTCGTTTAGTGTGAGGATTTAGCGGGTATCTCAGCTGGCGTACTCGTTCAGGAGTGAAGCAGCAAATCCCGGCAGAGTGAGTCGTCGCCAGTTCCGCTAGAGCCCTCTGGTAGCGAAGCCCTGCGCTACAGACAACTGACTGTATGAGGGACCAGTAGCGACACCTAGCAGCGATGTGGTGAAAAGGAAATAGTATTGCTAAAAGTTTTATCCACGCCTTTTAGCATTTAGAATGGAGATATGGCACGGAATTTAATAGCAAAAGAAAACAGCTATAGTAGCAGTCTCTCTCTCGCAATGCAACAATAGTACAACAACAATAGACCAACTGAATCTGTAGAGGTAGTAATAAAATTTCTTTTCTGACCTGCAAGGTACTTTTATATAAAGCTGAGCCTTAGAGGTTCTCATGAAACTACCAACAGAAATATTATATGAGACATGTAGACCTGTCAGTAAAATTCATTTTTTTAAATGTTAACTGTTTAATTTAGCATTCAGCTGACATAAGACCAGGAGAATTATCCTGTATCATAAAAACAAAGAGTTTATCTCATTAGTGACCTGTATCCTATCTTAATCTCATTTCGACACTTGAATAATTTGAAAAAAAGGCCTGTGTTCGTTTTGAAACTACAATTACTGACAATATTCACTTATAAATGGCACTGAGTGTGAACTGTTACGAAACGATTTCTGATACAGAATTTATTTATTATCGTATAATCAATCAGGATACTAAAAAGAAAAGGCAGACTGAGACACCTGAAAATATCTTGTGTGATGGTATTGATATAATATTTTGCATTTCTTTGACATTGAGATAATTTATTCAGTATTATAGCCAAACTTACTTTCATAATTACCTACAAGAAAATGAAAGCTGTTTTGGTATTTATCTTAGCAGCATTTAGCACAAAAAGGAAAATAAAACTTATTAGTTTTTTTAGTGAGGATTTCATTTCATTGTTGCAATCCTACAAATGTTCATGATACTATGCAGTTTCTTGCGACAGTGAGATGTCTTATGTAGAAAGTACCTGGAAAATATATGTGGATGTGGTCTGGTGAAGAAAGTGTGCGTATTAAAATTTAAAATAAGTGATTGCAGCAGCATAATGAGGTATATTTTGTAGTGTGGGAGTGAGCTCCACGTGGGATCCGAAGCACGGACCCCACGGGGGTGCCCGGCATGCGCCACATGCCAGGGCAGAGGTGGAGGCTAGTGTTCGGAAATCTGAAAATTCCAGCGCCGGCCGGGGATTGAACCCCGGCCCGGCTGGGGCGAATAGCCCCAGCCGAGGCGCTGGAACGTTCCAGACCCCCTTACCACTAGACCACCGGGGACCCCGGCCGTTTCCTGCTCTGAACTCGGTCTGGTAGACCTGTCACACTTCCTGTTGTCGGCTGTGTTTACATCGGACGCTGAGTGGCATAGTGTAGCCGGCAACATTAGAACGCTGTGAGGAGGAAGTGTTTACCTCCGACTAGTAGCTGTCCCCCCTACCCAGGTGAAGTAGCTTTACAGTTACCAAAGACATTTGAAATCAGCCTTTGCGACTGTATGCAGTCGACGGTTGTTAATCGTTTGTTTCAACCTGTTCCCAAATGCCTCGAGAAAACCGAAGCAACTTCTTCACTAATCGAGGCGACTGTCATATCAAAACGACCCGCAGACATTCTATAATTACAAGTCAACGCCTAGCTTACACCAGATAATTCTGTCTGTTTCATCAGTTGTTTTAACAATGCACGAAATACCACAGCATATTATTAATCCGTTGCAAATAAATTTCTGTGTGTGCAGTTCAGGTCTGCACCGTACATTTTTCGTGAAAACGTCGGGATAAAATCGTAACATGTGTTTCATATTAATATGAAATTAAGTTATCAATATCTTTATTACAGTGTTCACACTCACAATTTTGGACTTTTCAGTGGCTGGGGTACGATATAGCCTTTGAGTACGTTATCGCGTTGCGCAATTTCTTCCTTTTTTTCCGACTCTGAGGGAGCTGTCGCCTTCTCTCAGCGCTGCCCTATTTAGGCTTCTGGGAGGGCTTTTCTCGCGTTTTCTGTAATTTAGAGCATATTTACAAGTCCTGAGACGAACTCTCCCTTTGTGTCGTAGGTTTAAACTCAATATAGATTTTCGTTTATATTCCGGCGAATATTTTTATTTTCTGTTACTCCTAGCGGCGCTCCCTAAGCTGTTCATCGCAATGACACACAAATGAGAATCCTATCTTACAGCTACACCAGTTTATAACTTTACATAAAGATGATTCCTAACAATGACCCGCATATGCCAATACAGGCAATAAGTGACAACCACGTGGACTTAACCTTTGTTTGCGCACTGTCAGTCTCGTAATTAATAGTGATTCAAATCTGACGCCATTTTGTCACACAAGGAACTTCTACCACGGAGAAAGTAGACGTTTTTCACTTTAGGATATTTTCCAGGAAGTTTCCGACATTCGTAAAACAGAAACGAGTTTCGACGCTGTGGAATGCAACGAGAAGTAGCAGGTAACGAATTGTTTCGGGATTCCACCATCCAAGCTGCAAACGATCATCGAGCGGAAAGATAATGTTGCTCATAAGTATTAAAAAGCGGGAGCAAGCAGACCGGGCGAGGCGAAAGTTTATGGTATTGCCTTACTCAATGCAGGGTACAAAAGGTATATGTCGGAGGTTATAGCTTTACGGAACGCTAAGACATTTACGGTTAGTCTGGGAACAGAAGTCTCAGATACAAATAAGGAGTGACAAGCTAGCTCCAAAGACATAAGGTCCTTTATGAGAAACTTAATTGACAAAAAGCAACCATTCGTGACAGTTGATTCAGCATTGAAAAATGAATGAAGCTGAATTTATGTATTTTCGAACATTTGTGTGTACCTTCCTTTTCAAATACTAAAGCAAAAAACATGTAAGAAAACTGGAAATACGTTAGTAAAAAGAAAATAAAAATTTTATTTCGATTTTTCCTGATTTCATCTAGAGTAAAGTCGAGTTAAATAGAATTAATTATTCGAACTTCGAATTGTGCAGACTCGATTGTAACGGTCCTTTGCGCTTCGAATTTTCTAGTCAGGAGTAATGTCTAAAAAGTAAAAACAAATCTTTTCGTACTACTATCCACGTTGCAGTAGATGCTGGTTTGGTTGTCCTTTTTAGTATATCAGTATGATCATAGAGTCATAATCAACGTACACAACGCTGTTACGGTATAAAAGTAGTTTTATTTTTACCAAAGTCGCGTAAGAATGCGCTTTTGCCATGCATCCCAACTCCCTAAATCCGCCATGAGGGAAAAGAAAATGAATACTCTTTCCTTTGCTTTCACCCTTCATCAATGACAATTGATAATGACTTGGCAGCAGAGACCTGTTTAGCTTGAGTGAGCTTAAACGGAAGGCATTGACGAATAAAAATACAAAACAGATATATACGTAACGTCACGTAACCATGAAGAAAAGCAGACTTGGTTCATTTTACCATATAAGTTCATTCTTTTAAAACATCGTAAGTAGAATTAACAATTTCGGTCGCTTTCAACATCTAGGAATGTTATTTATTATAAAGAAGTTTCTGATATTTACTTACAGCAATCTTGTGTCTTTTCCCCTTGCATATGGAGTTGTCTTCTCTGACTGCAGATCTTCGAGCAGCAGTGATGTCATTATCCTACATTTATGTTGGTCTGCTGCGCTGAGGTTGATCCCTCACCTGTGGTCGAGTGAGAGATCATTCCAAAGTATGGCAGGCAGCGAAAGACTTTGCGAGGGGCCGATCGTAGGGCCTCCAGAGGAAGCTTCTTGGAACGCAAATTCTGTGTGTTCACAGAAGGTGAGTTTGCTGGTAGTTCGGAACTCCAATAATAGGCGCGTAATTGGCCGCCTTAGTAACATGGCTGCCAAGGAGGGGAACGACGGCAGTGTGCACAAGGTGGGGGAGTCAGTCCTGATTTGTAAAGAGTGCTTCCGGATGCCATGAAGAGTACAGGGTGCACCCAACTGCAGGTGGTGGCCCAACTCGGTGCCAATGGCGTGTGTCGCTTTGGATTGTTGGAGATTCTCTCTCCTTTTGTTTAGCGGATATGGTTAAGCGAGTTTAAGGCGGAGCTCATAATCTGCACCATCATCGACAGAACCGACTGTGGTCCTTCGGTGCAGAGCCGAGTGGAAGGTATGAATAATAGGCTCAGGCGGTTACCTGACTGTGTAGGCCTCAGATTCCTTGACTTGAGCCATAGTGTGGTGGGTTTCCGGATTCCGCTTAATAGGTCAGGAGTCCACTGCACGGGTAGTGGGGGCGGCTGGGGTGCATTTTTAGGTTAGAGGGTCTCAGGAAAACATAGAAATGGCGTCTGTCTAAAAGAGGGCAGGTAACACACAGTAAGGTGGTTGTAGAAACGATCGGTGTTGTAAATTATCGTAGCTGTGTTGGCAAAGAACCAGAGCTCCAGGCCCTAATAGAAAGCACTGAAGCTCAAACAGTTATAGGTACGGAAAGCTGGCTAAAGCCGGAAATAAGTTAAGCCGAAATTTTTTCAAACGACCTAACAACGTTCAGAAGGGATAGATTAAAGATAGTTGGTGCTGGAGTATTTATTGCTGTCAGAAGTAGTTTACCTTGTAGTGAAACTAAAGTAGATAGTTCCTGCGAAACAGTATGGGTAGAGGCTATACTTGTCAATCGGACTAAACTGGATCGTTTTACCGACCCCGACTGAGAGGATATAGTTGCTGAACAGTTCAAAGAAAACGTGAGTCTCATTTCAAATCGGTACCCCACTTCCATAATTATAGTCGGTGTTGATTTCGATCTATCCTCGATATGCTGGAAAATTTATACCTTTAAAGGCGGCGGTACGCATAAAACGTCAGCCGAAATTGTACTGAATGCTTTCTAAAAACATTATTTTGAACAATTAGTTCGTGAGCCCACTCGAAGCATAAATGATTGCGAAGGCGTACTTGACCTCTTAGCAGCAAATATTCCTGGATGAATAGGTAGTATCATGACGAATACAGGGATTAGCGACCACAAGTCAGTTGCCTGTACACTGAATACTGTAACACCTACAACCATCAAAAAGAAACTTAAAGTACATCTGTTTAAAAAAAGCTGACAATGCTCTTAACGATTTTTAAGGAAACAGCCTCCACTCCTTCCGATCTGATCATGTAAGCGTAGAAAAGATGTGGAATGATTTCAGAGAAATAGTATCGATTGCAATTGAGAGATATATATACCACATCAATTAATAAGTGATGGTACTGATCCCCCATGGACAAAACGGGTGAAATCGCTGTTGCAGAAGTAACGAAAAAGCATGCCAAATCTAAAAGAATCCAAAATCCGCAAGACTGGCAATGTTTTGCAGAAGTTCTAAATATAGCGGTTACTACAGTGCGAGATGCTCTTGATAATTTCCGCAACAAAACTCTGTTTCGAAATCTGGCGAAAAACCCAAAGAGATTCTGATCATGCATAGAGTACACCAGTGTCAAGACGCAATCAGTACCTTCACTGGGCGAAAGTAACAGTGGAGTCACTGATGACAGTGCCACTAAAGTAGAGTTAAGAAACGTGGTTTTCCGAAACTCCTTCAGCAAAGAATACGAAGTAAGCATTCCCGAAGCCCAGTCAACAGAAAGTGCATATCCTCGGTGTAGCAAAGCACCTTAAATCACTTATTAAAGGCAAGGTTTCCGTTCCAGATTGTATACCAGTCAAGTTCCTCTGAGTGTGCTGATACAATAGCTCCATGTTTAGTAATTATATACAACCGCTCACAGAAAGATCCGTACCTAAAGACTGGAAAATTGCTCAGGTCACACCAATTTCTTACAGTACTGCCTTTTGTGATGTTTAACAAAACTGTTGGCAAGCGTACTTGTTATACAAATGGGCACGGCAAAGGCTTAAGGTCGTAAAAAAAATTTCAGCGTTAAACTGGAAATAGTTGTAGGAGAGTATCAGAAGTAATAACCTAATGACATCTTTAATTTCTTGTACATTAGGTTTTTGTGTTGGAGAAGATTCTCATCAGTAATTTTAATAGTCTCATAAATGTGAATGTTAGCAAGTAAATTAATTACGTTAAAGGATACGGAATTACCATCATCAGAAATGGAAAAGTTTTTAATTTTAGCTGTTAGTTAAAGGGAATTTTTGACAGTGTAGTTTTCTTCAAAAACATAATATTCTTTAAATGGTGTATCTAATTTTTTGCCGATTTCGTAGAAGCGCCGTCTGTATAGTTAACACTGTGGACAGGAAGCGAAGGCGGCGTGCAGTCGGAGGCGATGCTGGGCACCAATTGTCGGCTACGACAGGACTGCCCGGGAGGCACACTTACACTCCAGTGGCCGCACGAGTCACAGTGGATGTAGCGAAAGGTCCGCAGCAGCACTGATACTGTTGCGGTTGTGTGCACCACCTGTTCTAGTGTCTCGTATGCACGAAGGACCTCTGCAGACCGAGTTGCAACTTTCTTAGCTCGCTGGACTGTGCATTTGCTGATTTACAGGGGCTGTGCTCGATGCAGCCCGCCTGGCAGTGGTGTGTTGCAGCGTGGCGTCAGCGCCTGACAGCTTCCGCAACTGGACAAATGAACTGGCGGTAAAAAAAAGTCACAACAACTTTCGTTTTCTGACAAAGGCTGCAGCCAGAAATTTAGTTATAGAGTTTGATGGTCTTTTCTATGTGCCTGAGCGATCATCCTTACGGTGAGTTGCTGACTACGCTCAGAGTATTTGCTCGAGTTACCCGTTGCGTGTGTTATCGCCGCGGTATCATTTCATCGACGTGGTGACTGTGACATGTGAATGGCTGGTCACATGAATGGACTTTCGTGGCGGGCAAAAATTGCAGGCCATTTCTGTGGGTCTCTCTAACGGATCGGGCCTGCCGATCCAAAGCCCATAGTTTGCCACTAATGTGCGGGTACTACCATGGACCTAGGACTGTGGTGCCCCTCCTCGGCCCCAGGCGATGTATTTCGGGAATCGTGACTGTCTCACAGCAAGTATATTGTACAGTGCGGCGTTTGATACAAAATTTATTTATTATAGTATATTTTGGCACTTCGAAAGTAGTTTATATATTTGAAAGAATGGACGATAAGAAAAAAAAATTGTGGCAGTCGCAGGCAGTTTGTACACTATGAAGTCATGTATTTATTGAAAGAAAAAAAAATCACACAATACCTGTAGATAATAGACATAACTCAGTGAGTAATAACCGACAATTACGAACATAGAAGCATAATTTTATTAGCAGTCACCTACAGAGTTGGTTGACACACCTCTTGCCCACCTTGTACATTTATTTCGAGAGGCCTACTTTTTTCTGAGATTATTTTAAATACCATCACTGCTTTCAGGAATGTGTCTCGCAACTCCAAGAAAATGCATATTTCCGTCACCAAATGGGTTTCGCTTTATGAAAATAAAATCAGTGATCTTAATTAAACATATCTACCATTGGGCTTCCTTTCTCCATCTACAAGCAGTTCATTACACAACATTTTGATGTTAGTACTTAAGATTTTTGTTCACACGTTCAGAAACACAGAGGTCATTACATTTTATTTTTTTTTTTTTTCAATTTAGGTCTTTCACTTGGGGGAAAGTTGTGGCAACCCTGTAATAGGTTTCAATTTTCAGTCTCATTGCAGCATTGTTATTTAAGACAAGGCATAAGAATGTAATAGGTTTGAATCATTGCATGTCAGTCATCCATGAACTGCAAAATCTTACACGTCATTAAGACACATTTTCAAAAGAGAAAAAAGGTACATTGCATAATATACAAAAAATGGACTCGCTCGCTGAGGATGTTATACAAACTTAATTATGTACGTAGACAGTTCATACGTTCCGGGAATAGAGAATCTCGACTATTTTCACCCGTTATCGACATTGATCCTGGCAAGATACCGATCCCACGGATTAAAAGATTTTCGAGAATGTTTTCATTTTAATACTATAAATGTGACAAAGTCATGCAGGAAGCAGGCGACCAGTATTATTATTTTAATAATGAACAGCCTCTGTTGCATCGCTTACCTAGAATTTACCCAGGTTTCAGTAGGGATAACTCAACCTTCTTCAGAATAACAATGTTTACTGTGTGTTCATAGTGGAGATCCAGTACAGCACTCGTGGCTGCCGTATCGCGGTCGCGAAGTGGGGCCGATGCAGTGCCAGATAAGTTTTACAGTCTGGCGATAGTTTATGAATTAGTAGTATTAACTTGGCGATGTCCACTATGGACAGACAGTAGATACTGTTATTGTGAAGAAGGTTGGGTTATCCCGACTGAAACACAGGTAAATTCTAGATAAACGGTGCAACTGAGACTGTTCATTATTAAAATTAATGTTTATACAGTTGGTGACAGGACCGCGAAATGTTGCAGATATTTAAGTATTACTGTTATTAGAGTAATTAGAAGTTCTGCATTGAGGCTAACTGTGTCTGTTCTGCTTCACATGCAACTTTGAACGACATATGCAGATGCAGTAATCGCATATAGATATCTGATGACGGCTACATTCCGAAACACAATACTGCCATTCCTTGCGCGATATTTGACGTTTAGTATTGGGAACCAGTCAACATGAACGCAGAACTACTGATGTTGTAATTTGAAGTTCGATGTTGGATAACAATTTCCGTGTGATATAATAACAAATTCCCAGTTTTCGGATTTTTCCTTTACGTGTACTGTAAAACCTTGCTCCTTGCTAATTTTCATTAGTGTAGGTCAACAGAAAGTGCCCTCTAGGTCTGTATATTTTACACCGTGAAGGGAACACGACCTCAGTATGTGAAAAAAATTTCAACTTGATACATCTCCCCGTTCCTGAAGCAAAGGATCTGCAACAGACAGACGAAAACAAGGGTAAAAGATTAAGTGGTATATTTAGCCAAAAACATGGCACACTGCACTTAAAAATACAAAAAAAGAAAGGCACCGAGATTCGAACTCACGACTTCTACTGTTCCTGCACGCTCATTATCGCTAGACTACCAAGCCCGACATTTGCCTTTTTATACTTATGTGGGGGGGGGATTTATTTTAATTGGTTGTGATGCCCAGATAACATACACGTAAACGCGATCCTGTTGCCAGTTACAGAGCAGTAAAACGCCCAACTCACATCAGTATATTGCTTTATTTGTATCACATATTCGAGCACAATTTCCATCTGTACTTGTGTAAACTTTTAAGAAGCTAATCGCCATAACTACGCTTACGTCTTTGGTCACGAGATATTTTTTGTACTCCTACTGTCAAACTCTGTGTTACCTTTTGCGTCGGTAATCACGTGCTGATTATCCAAGTAGCAGCCGACTGTTAATAAATGTTTTACTTTTTATCAGCGCACCTTGTATTCACGCATACGACTGTGTACAGTTCTCAGAGATTATCAGCATTAACTTCCAAGCCATCCACAAGGAATCAAGAGTGGCATTAGAGCCACCCTGAAGTCTAGGCTGGTCTTCACGGTGGCACGAAATCTTGGTCAAGCAGAAAATTTATAATTCTGAACTCAGGCGTAACGAGTTACCTCAGACTGAATGAGCTCCCCCCTGCTAAGCAGCATGGATTCCGAAAACATCGACTACGTGCAACCCGACTCGAACGACAGTCTGAATACCAGAGATCAAGGCAGACAGGGGAAAACGGTGTTTACTGATTTCCGAAACGCATTTCACTCACCAGGACAACTGTGCTTTTTAAGTGAATTGGGTTTCGCATGATCTATATTCTCAAAATTCATGCTGGCTCGCGTTGAGGTCGTTCTGTTTGACCTCAGAATATGTTCTAAGGTACTACAGCAAATCGATAGCGAAAAATAAAACTGTGCAGTTAAACAGGCGAAAAAATACCGTACCCTATTACCGTGATGCCAAAGAGTCGCAGTTGTAACAGCTGAAATCATACAAATACATTGTTGCAACACTTAATAGGTATAAGAAATGTCACGACCACAATAGTCTGAGTTGTAGGTAAAGCAGCAAAACAGTGCAGCTGACTATCCCCGCGAATTTCCGCTAGCCCCTTGTAACTCAAGGGCAGGCTGCCGCTTCTTGTGGTCGAACAGCCAACCCCTTACTGCATTCCACGGTTACGCCGATGGCGATGGCTGTGGTACTGAGATGAGAAGAATTTAGTGCACGAAGGCTGAGGGCTTACACATCCACACTATGTTCGTTTAGGACTTAAGCTCACGTTCTCTAAACACTTCCATAGTGGAAAATGATGAAAGGTTTCTGTTCCAGTAGTGTGCTGCAGCGTTGGCTCTTGCTATACCGTGCCCAGTTGGCTGTGTTTTGCCTTGCAATGCATAACACACTCATCCACTCGCAACTTTTATTTATCATCATCCCATTGAACCATGAACCATGGACCTTGCCGTTGGTGGGGAGGCTTGCTTGCCTCAGTGATACAGATAGACGTACCATAGGGCAACCAAAACGGAGGAGTATCTGTTGAGAGGCCAGACAAACGTGTGGTTCCTAAAGAGGGGCAGCATCCTTTTTAGTAGTTGCAGGGCAACATTATGGATGATTGACTGATCTGGCCTTGTAACACGAACCGAAACGGCCCTGCTGTGCTGGTACTGCGAATGGCTGAAAGCGAGGGGAAACTATGGTAGAAATTTTTCCCGAGGGCATGCACATTTACTGTATGGTTAAATGAGATGGCGTCCACTTCGGTAAAACATTTCGGGGGTAAAATAATCCCCCATTCGGATCTCTGGGCGAGCTCTACTCAGTAGGATGTCGTTATCAGGAGAAAGAAAACTGACGTTCTACGGAACGGAGCGTGGAATTTCATATCCCTTAATCGGGCAGGTAGGTTAGAAAATTTAAAAAGGGAAATGGATAAGTTAAAGTAAGATATAGTGGGAATTGGTGAAGTTCGGTGGCAGGAGGAACAAGACTTTTGGTCAGGTGACTACAGGGTTATAAACACAAAATCAATTAGGGGTAACCAGGAGTAGGTTAAATAATGAATAAAAAAATAGGAGTGTGGGTAAGCTACTACAAACAGCATAGTAAACGCATTATTGTGGCCAAGATAGACACGAAGCCCACGCCTACCACAGTAGTAGAACTTTATATGCCAACTAGCTCTGCAGATGACAAAGAAATGTTTGATGAAGTAAAAGAAATTATTGAGATAGTGAAAGGAGACGAAAATTTAATAGTCATTGGTGACTGCAATTCGGTAGTAGGAAAATGGAAATAAGGAAACGTGGTAGGTGAATATGGATTGGGGGGGAAGAAATGAAAGAGGAAGCCATCTGGTAGAATTTTGCACAGATCATAACTTAGCTATGATTAACACTGGGTTCAAGAATCATGAAAGAAGGTTGTATATGTGGAAGAGACCTGGAGATACTGCAATATTTCAAATTATATAATGGTAAGACAGAGATTTAGAAAACAGGTTTTAAATTGTAAGACATTTCCAGGGGCAAATGTGGACTCTGGACACAATCTATTGGTTATGACCTGTAGATTAAAACTGAAGAAACTGCAAAAAGGTGGGAATTTAAGGAGATGGGACCTGGATAAACTGAAAGAACCAGTGGTTGTACAGAGCTTCAAGGAGACCATAAGGGAACAAATGACAGGAATGGGTGGAAGTAATACAGTAGAAGAAGAATGGGTAGCTTTGAGGAACGAAGTAGTGAAGGCAGCAGAGGATAAAGTAGGAAAAAAGATGAGGGCTGCTAGAAATCCTAACTGATGAAAGGAGAAAATATAAAAATGCAGTAAATGAAGCAGGCAAAAGGGTATACAAATGTCTCAAAAATGAGAACGACAGGACGTGCAAAATGGCTAAGCAGGGATGGGTAAAGGACAAATGTAAGGATGTAGAGGCTTGTCTCACCAGAGGTAATATAGATACTGCCTACAGGAAAATTAAAGAGAACCACTTGTATGAATATCAAGAGCTCAGATGGAAACTCAGTTCTAAGCAAAGAAGGGAAAGCTGAAAGTTGGAAGGAGTATATAGAGGGTCTATACAAGGGTGATGTACTTGAGGACAATATTGTAGAAATGGAAGAGGATGTAGATGAAGATGAAATGGGAGATATGATACTGCATGAAGAGTTTGATAGAGCAGTGAAAGACCTGAGTCGAAAACCTTCCATTAGAACTACTGACAGCCTTGGGAGAGCCAGTCCTGACAAACCTCTACCATCTGGTGAGCAAGTTGTATGAGACAGGCGAAATACCCTCAGACCTCAAGAAGAGTATAATAATTCCAATCCCAAAGAGAGCAAGCGTTGACAGATGAGAAAATTACCAAACTATAAGTTTAATAAGTCACAGCTGCAAAGTACTAACGCAAATTCTTTACAGATGAATGGAAAAAATGGTAGAAGCCAACGTCGGGGAAGATCAGTTTGGATTCTGTAGAAATATTGGAACACATGAGGCAATACTGACCCTACGACTTACCTTATAAAGTAGATTAAGGAAAGGCAAACCTACGTTTCTAACATTTGTAGACTTAGAGAAATCTTTTGACAATGTTGACTGGAATACTCTCTTTCAAATTCTAAAGGTGGCAGGGGTAAAATACAGTGAGCGAAAGGCTATTTACAGTTTGTACAGAAACAAGATGGCAGTTATAAGAGTCAAGGGACATGAAAGGGAAGCAGTGGTTGGGAAGGGAATGAGACAGGGTTGTAGCCTCTCCCCGATGTTATTCAATCTGTATATTGTGCAAGCAGTAATAGAAACAAAAGAAAAGTTCGGAGTAGGTATTAAAATCCACGGAGAAGAAATAAAAACTTTGAGGTTCACCAGTGACGTGGTAATTCTGTCAGAGACAGCAAAGGACCTGGAAGAGCAGTTGAACGGAATGAATAGTGTCTTGAAAGGAGGATATAAGGTGAACATCAACAAAAGCAAAACAAGGATAATGGAATGTAGTCGAATTAAGTCAGGTGATACTGAGGGAATTATATTAGGAAATGAGACACTTAAAGTAGTAAATGAGTTTTGCTATTTGGGGAGCAAAATAACTGATGAGAAGTAGAGAGGATATAAAATGTAGACTGGCAATGGCAAGGAAAGCGTTTCTGAAGAAGAGAAATTTGTTCACATCGAGTATAGATTTATGTGTCAGGAAGTCGTTTCTGAAAGTATTTGTATGGAGTGTAGCCTGGTATGGAAGTGAAACATGGACAATAAGAGAATAGAAGGTTTCGAAATGTGGTGCTACAGAAGAATGCTGAAGATTAGATGGGTAGATCATATAACTAATGAGGAGGTATTGGATACGATTCGGGAGAAGGCGAGTTTGTGGCACAACTTGAGTAGAAGAAGGGATCGGTTGGTAGGACATGTTCTCAGACATCACCAATTTAGTATTGGAGGGCTGCAGGGAAGGTAAAAACGTAGAGGAAGACCAAGAGATGAATACAGTAAACAGATTCAGCAGGATGTAGGTTGCAGTAGGTACTAGGAGATGAAGCAGCTTGCACAGGATAGAGTAGCATGGAGAGCTGCATCAAACCAGTATCAGGACTTAAGACCACAAAATCCCAATGATCAAATTTGTGCTGTATTCATATTAATTTATCTCATTTTTAATACAATATACAACAAATAACTGTTTTTATGACACAAGAAATTATGTGCTTTACAGACCTATTCCTTGATGTTGTGATTTCATTTGTCACATCATATATTTTTGTACAGTTGAGCAGAGCTATTCACTTATACTGTAGTGACATTTGTTAAGCATGTGGTTATTGATCTTCTTATGGGCTTGCCAGACATATTCATTGATGAAATTTCGTTCATCACATGAAATTAAATCCTTATACATTTGCGCACAGCTATTCACTTATGCTGTAATAGCATTTGTCAAGCATGTGGTTCTTTATAACAGTTTTAAATTTATCCTAATTTTCCAGCTCTTTGATATGTTTTGGTAGTGCATTAAAAAGTTTGATGCCTTGTTTACATACATGTTTCTCACTTTGGGTCCCTTATTACAGCCTGTAAGTGGAGATCTTTACATTGCCGTGTATGGTAATCTGTATTGGTTTTTCATTTTGTCGTGATTTTGTTTGAACACCGACAGACATTTCAGAATGTATAATGATGGAATTGCAAAAATTTCCAATGCTTTAAAAAGGGGCCTACGACGTGTTTGATGTGGGCTCTGGGTCATTATCTGAATAGGGTGTTTTTGTAATTTGAAAATCTCATTTAAACAACAATTTGTTTTTCCTCAAGGATACTATCCCATAGGCCTCAATTGACTGTAAATAGCCAAAATATACTAATCTGGTACAGTCATTACTACAAACTCTTGAAATTATTCCAAGTACAAAACATGCCGAATTGGGTTTTAGTGCTAAGCTCACCACATGGTCCTTCCAGTTTACCTTCTCATCAATGTGCATACCCAGGAATTTTGCTCACTGAACTCTTTCAAGTTGTTTCCCTCCATAGTGAGATGTAGGTCGTCATGTTCACTTATTCTTCCATATTGCACATAATTAGTTTTTTTTTTTTTTTTTTTTTTGCATTCAGTGTTAGCTTGTTTGCACTGAGCCATTTTTGTGTATCTTGTAGGACATGGTCCACAATAGTGTGCAATGACTGCTTCATAAAACAAACAATTAAACTAGTATCTTCAGCAAAACAACTTGATTCTAGCTTTTCTCTCTGGCACATGAATATAATTAATGTAAATGGGGAACAGCAAGGGGCCTAATACACTTCTTTTGGTGCTGTAATTCCAACCACCGTCATCCTCTTTTCCAGATACTACTCAAGCCACTTTTTGTTCCGGTCCTCTGATACCTATAGCTTCAAGCTTTTCCAAAAGTATGCTGTGGTCAACAGTGTCAAAGGCTTTTGACAGCTCTAGATTTATCCTGACAACACTTTTTCCCTCTCCCAATTTACTAATTATTTCTTTTGGGTTTCTTCCAGTACAGCTGTTTCGGTACTACTCCCAGCTAGAAATCCATGCTGATTACTGTTTATCAGATTCCATAATTAAGATAATGTGTCACTCTATATTTGATTAGTATCGCCAAAACCTTAGAGAAAGTTGGGAGAAGTGAGACAGGTCTGCAGTTTTCTGTTTCAAGATTATCACTCTTTTTCAACAGGGGAACGAATTTAGAAATTTTCCATTTCTGTGAAAAAAACTTGCATATTTTTTGACAAAATACAGTTGATATGCTACACTGGTTTTTTTTCTTTATTGTGTAGATACAGGGTCTGGTCCATAATATTAATGTGACCACTGCCAGCAATCAAAATCGACATGCAGTAACCACTAGCAGTGAAGGGTATACAAAGCATGTTGGGAGCCACAGAAAACAGTGCAGTTGTCACTATAAGGAGGAGACAAAATGTGCACTGTCATTGGCTTTTGGGGAAAGGGTGGAAGCATTTGGGAATGACTAAGTCTGTAAACTGTTTGCATGTCAGTGTGGTTAAAGTATACTAAGCTCAGCAAAATGGCGCTATTCAGAATTGGTGCCGAGGATACTGTGGTGTAGTCGCGGGCCACAGATGACAGGGGTGAATGTCAGCTGCAGAGACGTGCATCTGTTAAACAACTGACCACCCAGATGAACTGAGAGGCATTTCAAATGACAGATGGCTATTGGAATGCACATTGTTAAATGTCTGAAAGCAAAACACACTGCAACAACTGTCAGAATGGGGCACAACAGGGGAGGGAGTCTGTGGCATTCCCTGGGTGGTGATGATATTCTGGGAGGCACAAAGGATTAACAGATGTATCCGTCTGTCCTCGAGGGCCGTGTCCACCCGCACACACAGTTTTTTATTCAGCATAGTGACATTTACCAGCAGTACAATGCAACACAGCTCGCAGGGTACATGTGTGGTTCAAACAGCAACAGGACGAGTTTATCACATGCCTCTAACCACCAAAGTCCTCGGATTTAAACCAACTGAGAATCTGTGGGAACCCCCCTGCCAGGGTGTATTGTCCGTGGATCCTCACATGAGAAACGTAGAACACCTGGACTTGGCAATGAAATCGTAATGGCTCCACACCCCTGTTAATACAGAACCTCACAGCCACGTGGGGGAGCCCAGTTTGATAAGGGATTTTTGTGTCCTTGGAAAGTGGGCATTGTGTTGTTCTTGTCATGAACAAGCATGTCTCAAAAGCAGCATAAAATGAAAAGAATTGCAGTAGGCAACTGATCGAGCCTGGATGGGGTCTGCCAGTCATTAATGCCATATGATCATTTCCATGAATCTCTTCCTGCATGTCTCGCAACGGTGTGCACTGCAAAAAGAGGTTATTCGAGGTCTTGACGGGTAGTCACATTAACGTGTATTTTCAGAAGAAATGAAGGTAACAAACTAAATAAATCATAATTACATTATTACTTTGCAGTGAGCCACAGGAGACCAAGGTCCATTGCACCAAAATACTCATAAAACACCTTTGAACCACCACCTGAATTTTATCAGTGGAGTTCATCTCACCCTTTATGTAGGAGAAAGTAAAAAACCTCCATAGACAATTTCAGAGGAGCCTCATATCTGATAGTACACTGATAAGATATCTTTTCGGTTGCTACTTTGCACTTCTGATCACTGTATGTTTCTAAGGAAAAGCCATAATGTTCAGACTTTGGTGACCAAGGTAGACAAAAGCTTTTAAATTTTGAAATAGTATCCTTGTTTGTTTATAGCCCAACACATTTAGCATATTTGGTCACTGTTCCTCTTTAGTACGTTTCCCTTTCTAATGCTCTAGGTGGAATGAAGTGGTCATATGGACATTGATACCTGGGAGTCACTTGCTGGGTAAATTTGGCTGACAAGTTGCAGGTCTTTTCTGTTGACACCACGGTGGGTGACTTTCATGCTGGCGATGATGAATCAATAATAAGGACAACATATCACCCACTCCCTGAGCAGAGAGAAGGTGCGACATGACTGGAAATGAACTGCATGGCAGTCAGATATGCTGACCACTCAGTGAAGTGGGTCGATAGATGCTACTCCACGTTATTTGCCTCCCCTCATCACATATTTTATAATGTGCCTTTTACATGCTCTTTCCTCAATCCTCCTCATATGGGATTATTCTCTCCCAAATGCTTGTCTACAAGGAATGTTGTACCACACAATGTGGCCACATTAAGATCCTAACTCGTAGTTAGTCATCGAGATGAACATTGTAAGTTGCCATTGACAGTCAGTCTCAAACACAACAGGAATCACTGCAGACCCATGTCTACTAGTTTTCAACCAAATATTGTGATGGCAAGTTGCATGCAGTGGGACCCTTGCAGAAGACTATTGAGGCATAAAAATGTATATGTTGTCAGTGGAGCAAACACCACATAATCTGGACAGCAGGTGACTTGAAATGTGTGGTGGTTTAGCCTCTTTCTGAGAACATATCAAGGGCTCTGACAGCACAATAAGGTTTTTAACCTGCAATGGGCAGAGGATAAACAGAGTGTCTCAAAAGTTACAGAACA
Source organism: Schistocerca gregaria (assembly GCF_023897955.1). NCBI lineage: Eukaryota > Metazoa > Arthropoda > Insecta > Orthoptera > Acrididae > Schistocerca > Schistocerca gregaria. The sequence goes on from NW_026061759.1 coordinate 1,721,315, forward strand.
CTTATGTTGTGTAACAGCATGCAAACAAATTAGACCTAAGGTATTGTCACAAAGTTTTATGCAGTTTAATCAATTTCAACATGTGTGCACCAGTGGTAGTGGGCACAATTTCCAGTCTGTTATCAGGATCGATCCACATTCAGCACATTATATCTGCATCACCTGTGGCAAGGACAGTAATGATTTTGTTCATTTAATTTTTGATGTGGTTGACAGCTGCTTGTTAGACTCTGTCCTTGGTATATGCTCATAGAAACAAGCCCAAGTTTCCAATGCCTGTTGGCCTAGAACACCAGGGAATAGGACCACCCCTGCCATTTCAGCATACCTCGTAACACCTGTTCCGCAACATCTGCCACAGTGCACCATATTGCTGGAAAAAGACTGTGTCTCGGGAGTCAGCCAGTCATAGTAACAGCCTGAGCATATCAAGGTAAGAGGTATTTTTTTTCTGAGGATAAAATGGTCCCAGAATACCATGGACCTCTTCCATCACAGTATGTGGATTTTTTAACATATCATTATCTTCTCACAGGATATGTATATACTCTGAATTGCCAACAAAACTGGCTTTGGCATACGTATTCAAATACAGGGATTTGTAAACATACAGATTATGGCACTGCAGTCGGCAATGCCTATATAAGATAACATTTTTCTGGCACAGATGCTAGATTGCTTAGTGCTGCTACAATGGCAGCTTATCAAGATTTACGTGAATTTGAATGTGGTGTTATAGTTGGCATATGAGCAATGGGACAAAGCATCTCCAACGTAAGAATGAAGTGGTTATTTTCATGAGCATTCAGTGAATATCCGGAATCTAGTAAAACATAAGATCTCCGACATCGTTGCAGCCGAAGAAAGATCCTGCAAAAACAGGGCCAACAACTGAAGAGAATCATTCAAAGTAAAGAAGTGCAACCCTTCTGCAAATTGCTGCATATTTCAATGTTGGGCCATGGACAAGTGTCAGAGTGTGAACCATCAACGATATTAACTTTCATAGCTGAAGGTCCACTTGTGTACCCTTGATGACTGAACGACACCAATTTTTATGCCTCACCTGGGTCCATCAACACCGATATTTGACTGTTGATGAGTGGAAATGTATTGCCTTGTCGGACAAGTCTCATTTCAAACTGTGTCGTGCAGTTGGACACGTACAGGCATGGAGACAACCTCTTGAATCTATGGACACTGCATGTCAGTAGGGGACAGTTGTAGCTGGTGGAGGCTCTGTAATGATGTAGGAGGCATGCAGTTGGAGTATATGGGTAGGTATGACCCTGAAAGGTGACACATACATAAGCATCCTGTCCATTGGGAATTCCGATGGACTCGGTCAATTCCAGCAGGACAATGATACAGTTGGCAGGTCCAGAATTGCTACAAAGTGGCTCCTGGAACACTCTTCTAAATTTAAACACTTCCACTGGCCACTAAACTCCCCAGATTTGAACATTGAGCTTATCTGGTATGATTTGCAATGTGCTGCTCAGAAAAGATACTCACATAGCCCTCTATGCAGCATTCACAGTGTCAATTCCTTCCATCACTACTTCAGACAATAGTCATGCCCATGAGGCACAATCGATTACTAAACTTAGCCAGCACTGTACAACTGATGCGTGTTATGAAGATATAACATACTTTGCTCAGAGACAATAAAAGTGTGTGGGTAAATACTTTAATCAAAACTGAACATGAATGCCCAATAATAGAGTTAAGTTCCAATATTTGCAGCTCTTGCTATGTAGATGAAGTTTACTTTTAAAAACAAGAGTAGAAGGCTTAGATATATCATGCAAGATTATTTATAGTGATATCAATGTAGGTAAGATGTAAAGAGAGATAGGGGGGCAGGTTTTTTTTTTTATTTAATTATTTTTGAAATAGAAAGTCTTCATAGTTGTGAAGGCAAGATTTGTCATTGAGCAAGTAGACTGGTGCTGTATCTGTGTTGAAAGATATTTCAGTTCCTTCAAGAAAGTCAGATTTCTTGCCTGGTTCTTTTCTACACTGTTTGCCACAATTCTTGCCCAGTAACTCATTCTGCAAAGTTGGATTTGTTCTGGATGTTAAGACGGAGTGCATCCCTGTGCTTCTACCAGTTTGTTTATTGCCAAAGTTTGGACATACCTGACTTGTGATATTCTTGCTTAGTGCTTTCAGTATTGTGTTGCTTGTGAAGAAGCTTATTTTCATGTCATACAAGTTGAAGAGGTTGGCATGAAATCTTCCTTGAGGAAGGTCAGATTATTACAAAGATGGTCTTCCTGTTTGTGGGTGGTTGTCCAGAAACTGGTTGGTTTAATTTATGTATTACAGCAGGAATGTATTCATAACTGGAGGCAGCTGATTTTACAATTTGTGTTTCTTTTTATCTTTAACTTGTATCCATTGGACCTTTACGCATGTGATTAAACATTCTTCTGAAGAACACATTTTTATATTGATATGGATGGTAACCCTGGTAATTGTTGGCTTCCTGGAAATTTCAGAATTTTATATAAAAAGCTTTGTTAATGTTTCATTCCTACAGTGACATGAAGTGAATTGAATTTTGTGGTGTAATTTATTAATTTCTTCAGCTAGATTTTCTATTTCCTTTGGTTGTTCTGTTGAAAATAATGAAATGAGAGTGTCGCAATTTCTCGTATTCTCAATGAATTAACTTATTCTAGGTCCCTACAGCTGTTGTGTGATAATCTAGTGTAAATTCCTGCAGATAAGAAAGGGATTTTGAACTCATGTCCATATAGTTTCCATAAGCTGCACTCATATGCGATACTTATAGAAATGATTCTGGTTGTTATTGAGTACAGTGGTTCTACCTGACAGCAGTTTCTAGTGATTTAAGTGTGTGTGTGTGTTTTTTTCAGGACCTCAAAACCCAGTGATGTAAGCACGGGCATTAGAATGCTTTTGAGTCTTGCAGCCAGACCACAAACAAGGTTTTGCCCCCTGCTGAACACCAAACCCACAGACAGTCTGGTTTTCTTTTTGTGAAAGTGAAAATTGAACCATTGTGGGTGCTATGATTGTCAGTTTCCATTAACATGACACAAGCAGAGTGGCAGGTATTATAAAAAAACGGTGCCATATCTTGGCGAACTTCTTTGATATGTTAAGCACTGCCCTAAAAACAGCAGAATGCCAAAGTTATGAGGTGATGTGAGATATTATGCTTGATATCATTACAGCCCACTATAAACTAGAGATTGCTTCTGCCAAGTGATCAAAATGTGGTCCATAAAGAAACTTTGTTATTCCAGCTGGCAGTGGGTCATTGATGTTTAGTATGCTTGAGAGCTGTTCTTTGTTCACACAGTGTTACTCATGAAAAATGACATCTTAGGCATGTATTGACCTAACCAATGACAACTGGCTTTGGCAAAACTTATTACTAGTCAATACCTGTTATGTGTTCAGTTGATGAATTTACACATTTGTCTATCTGGCATAGCAGTTCACAATATTTTTCCCTTTCTTCTGTGGTGAAGAGGTGGTTTGTTCTCTCGCACCCCTAGTGAAGAGGACCAACTGTCATGGTCTTAAATAGTCCTTGATTGGCATACATAATCCTTCCTAGTGTCAGTAGATCTTTCAAAGGAACATAAACAGCTCACTTCATTTCTCTCTCTCTTCTCAGCCTTGAGAACCCAGTTCCGTGCACCACCAAGATTATATAGCCACTGGCCTAATTAGAGTGATTCTCACACATTCTAATTTCTCATTCCATTTCCTTTTAGTTTTTTCTTATAAAACTTGTCTATTAAGTAAAACGTATGCTCCCAACATAAAGGAACTTGCAGACCACACAGAAGACCTGAAAATTTAGTTTGATTTTGGAGCAGAACAACTGTTGTTGGCAGTAAAAAATTTTATAATTTCGGTGTGGAGCAACCTTACTTACCTTCTATTGTTGTGACAGAAATACTAATAAACATTTAACATGTATTTGGTCCAAAGAAGTTTATTTCTACAGTGTCTGCTAGGATGCCATTGTTTATCAGTGAACAATGTAAACCACAAAAAAGTAAATGAGAACAATAGGGTTTAGGAGCATACTTGTCACAACCATTGTAGTGGAAGTGCTTCTGCTGTGACTAACATTGTGTGAATGTTTCTAACTGGATGACAGTAAGACCATGGTCAGTACTGGAACCTGAAAGTACCTTACCTTGCTCCTGCCCTTCTGCAGTAATATAAAAATGAAACAGAGTGTCTTCCAGTGTAGAATTTTAACATTTTAAAGTAGTTCCTAGAACATGTTTCAGTATTCAGGTTGCAAAAGAAATTTTTGGAGCATCTGTCAACGTTTTCAATTGTATACCTGTGTGAAAATGTACGTACGTCTTGTTCAGCAGTATTCAGTTTGTAAATATTTCAAGAGAGATGCTCTTCTTAATTTATTAAATGCCACATCAGTAAAGTGGCAATCTATGGGATCAAATTGAGGCAGTTTTAATATTGGAACTGGTATGGCTTACAGATGCACCATTGGTTATTTATACTAAACACAAGCCTTAGAACAAAATGAATAGCACTGAATGTAAACAAAATTTGAAAGAGGTAAGTGCTGGCACAGATTGCATTGACTTGTTTATCGAGTTTTGTATTGTCATCAGAGCTAATAAAGTTATTGCCAATAACAGTGAACATGAAGGAGTTATAAGTCTGTCTTGTATCAATTGGCAAAAATTGAAAACTAATAGGTTAATGTGAGAACAAGGGGACATAAGTGACAACATAATCTGGATCTTGGTGAAACAAACTCAAATGAATACAGATATTATTTAGTTACATTTACTAGCTATTCTAGGTCCCCACAACAATGTACACCTGCCTTTGGTTAGGAGATTTAGCTTTAGTGCAGCAAGGTATTTCAGTGTGTACTGCAAGTATTTTGATGAATTTTCATTTTCAACAAGTAGTAAATTCTGGCTGTAGGCATACAATTTTAAATGTATTGGGCCTAATTATTGTTTCTATTGTAAACATGACTATCATTAGTGGTCATGTAAAAACAGTAGCACATATTATGTAGCTCTATTTGCTGAAGAGCTACTCAGGTCAGAATATTACAACCTATTTGTAGCCCACCTTATTGGTGAAATTACTGTAGCTGTGAAGTTGTCATTTGGAACAGAAGCGCACAATAAAGTATTTTGAGACCAGCAGAACTGCTTTTCACCAATGTATGTGGGTAGTTATAACAATTTTTCATCCAGTGAGTCTTCCACCTAGCTTATGGTTCAACACTATGTAGCAGTGACAGACTGCAGGGAGATAACAGGTGACCATCGGCATGATTAAATGTTTCTTAACCTAACTGTTTCTGTAAGTTGATAAAATTAACCCTTAAGTAATAAAAATGGTCATGTATATAGTTGTACACTGAAGTCCCAAATTATATTTATAATGCAGTGTTTGTTAATGTTGTAATGTGCCTACGAAACATTTATGGCTGAAATTTACTGTAAAAGATAGATGAATTTAAAAAAAAAATGCTAATGGTCTTCTTAATTTTGTTGGTTCCATTGTTCCCATCACCTATTACGTATGTGAGAAATATTAGCAGTGAGGCTGTTTCGTTTTTTCGTATGGCATCGAGTAATTACTTCGTAGCAAATCCCAGAGGTTAAAAATGTTGTACTGCATGAAAGGCATGGTAATTCTACAGAGCTGCAGTTGCACTACCTTTGAGCTGTGTACATTTTTTAAAATACAAGCAGGTATCGGTTTTATGCTGTAAATGTCTTGGTAAGCTTTCCAGTGGAACAACCAGAAATCTGTGTGCAAATTAACACCATGCAAGCAGTGTAGGTAATGGTGACAGCTCTTTTAATACACCCTGTATATGAAAACAAACTACATACACACAATTTTCGAGTGTTTAGGAGAGGAAAAGAAGCTTTTTTTTATGTGACTGCCTCTAAATTTCTTTTTTTATAGGGGGAGACGAAGTTGGTATATGAAGCACTGGTTACCAGTTCAGCTGAATGCATTGTCACTATTTGAGCAAGCATATTCCAGTTGTGCCATAATGTAGACAGGCGATATTTTCTGAATTGCCCCTATACCAATAGTCACACCATATCTTGAGCATTACTAACATCTCTGACCCCACAAATTCTTTGTGAATGTAGATTTTTGTACACAATGTATGCAATTTTTTTAGGAGCACCTGCTGACCAGAGAGTAACAACCTCAGGATAAAAGCAAGTAGCTGTACAGGACAGAAGGGTTGGAGCTTGACTAAGGTAACTCAGAAAGTACCTTTGTCCTTGATTCACATTACCTGTCATGACTAGAGAGAGATAAACAAAACAAAGATAGTTCAACTGTTAATTACCCCCCTTGCCACACACACACACACACACACACACACTGCTTAAACATAGTTTCCATCATAAGCAAAAATTTACATTAAAAGGTGACAGGCACTTCCATTGAAGTCCTAAGTATGAGGTGCATCCTGAAAGTAATTGCCAAATCATTCTACTGCCACTGCAGCACTTGTGTTGTAGGTTCACACATTTCTCTGGTTCATTGTCTTGTCACTGCAGCTCAATTTTGTGGTATTTATATTTGTTAGTGATCAGTCAAAATCTTTAGGACAACCCCTGAGCCCAGTGACTGTGACGTGTGCTCTGTTATGTTTATTTCCAACACACAGAACATTAAGCCAGCTGAAATTCATCAACTTGTAGACATTTACGGTGAGAAAGTGGATGAGACAGTTGAAGAAACACTCATGACGAAGCATGTGTTGGACAGCCTTCTGTTGTCACTGATGATATGGGTGAGAAAACACATGGTTCACAATAAGAATGTATTTCAAAAACTGTTTTGCATGACTCAGTCATAAATTGCTTAAATTTTTGTGAATTTCGTTTGAAAAATGCTTACAAAATTATGTACCTTGGCAGAGTTTTGACATTTCAGCACTGAATACAGTGATAAGGAAGATGAGTTCTTAAATAGAATCGTGACTGGTGATGAAACTTGGGGTCTTCATGACACTCCAAAATAAAATCAACAATCTATGGAGTGAAGGAACTGACAGTCCGACAATCCTCCACCACCCCCAAAAAAGAAATCATAATGAAGTTGCAAGTGCAAAAAGTCAGGTCAAATGGATTCTACGACCAACAAGGCATTCTGCTTGTTGAGTTCCTTCTGAGAGCTGAAACCATGAAAGCGGTATGATACTGGAAAACACCGAGAGAACTCCATCACACTTGTTTTGAATAAAGATGCAAAACTCTCAATCGAATCATTATGATGCTTCATTTCTGCTGGTGGCACTGAAAACCTTACTAAACAATTCAGTTGGGAACAGTGAGACCACCTGCCAATCAGTGCTGATCTCACATCTCCGGACTACCACTTTTACTTCATCATCAGTCAGGATGAAGGTGCTTGAACACCTATGATGATGTAAGCAAGTGTGATCAGTATTGGAGGTCTTAAATGGTATTATCTTTCTATGAAAAGGGCATAGAAAAGTTGGATTACTGCTATGACAAATGTCTGAACAGTGGTGGCTGTTACGGTCTGAAGAAATGTTTTCATGAGTCCTTTCCCACAATGGTACTTACATTCTTGGCATACCAATGTGGGTGTAAAAGTTGACAGAGAACACCCCACATCCTCTTCTTTACAGCAGTCACGTAATGGGGATACGCAAAGCCAATATGAACCACCTATTTTCTGTCAGCAGCCATGTGGTGGAATCTTCTGGATCATACACAGGGTTATTCAGCTGCCCCTGCCATAAAGTTTTATGGAACCTGCAACATCTTCAAGAACCACACCCATGATTTTAATCTTCTCTCCTCTCCTCCCTACATGCACACTGTTAGTCCTGCAAAAACAATGAAGAGAACCTTTTTGTATCAAAATTAACTACATTACATTTTGTACTTTGTTGGACACCACACTTTCTGTGACATTCAAGAAAAAAGGCATTTGAATGCCTGTCTTGTACTTTTTGAATTATTTAACAAAAACTATGGCTTCTAGCAAAAATGTATCCCCTCCCCTCCCAAAAAGAAATGACTACATTAAATTTCCCACAAAAAGATCCTGTTCATTTTTTTTATGTAGGACTAGTAATTTGCATGTAGTGGGTGAGAGAAATGAAAATCTTGCCCATGACATTTGTAGGCATTGCAAGTTGCATAAAACCCATGGGTAGGTGTAGTTTAATCATCGTGTACAGGTTTTTCATGCCAAAAGAACTAATATAAGATTTCTCTGGCTTCATAAACAGCTCAAGAAACATTTTACACCACATTGATGTATAGTGTTTGCACTTTTCTTAATCAGAAAATCATTTCTCATTGCTTTCCTGACCACAGAAAATTCCTACACACAGCCAACTGTTTTTGTTGTTGTGGTCTTCAGTCCAAAGACTGGTTTGATGCAGCTCTCTATGCAAGCCTACATCTATTTGAACCTGCTTACTGTATTTCCCCTTCAACAGCTTTTCCTCCTCTCACTCAAATCCCACCAATACCAAATTGATGATTCCTCGATGCATCAGGGTATGTCTTATCAACCAGTTCCTTCTTTTACTCATGTTGTGCTGAAAATTTCTTTCAATACTATGTCCCTGGTAATTTGATTTGCAACTGCATAATTATTCCATTAGCCACCTCTAGGTGCAGTGCAGAGGGTGTCGAGTGCCAGTAGTAGTCATCTATCCACTTATTGACTACCTCTGTAACTTAGTATTCACTGCTGCTGCCTATCATGGCGAGGACGCAGGTTTAGATTCCCTGTACTGCCAGGGATTTTTCTGGGTGAGAGGATTGGGAAAGTGTACATTCACCCTTGTGATGCCAACTGAGGAACTCGAGGACAAGAAAACTGACACAGGCAGGACAGTGGTGTGCTGGACGTCATTGGTAAACGATGACACGGTGGTCGGCCAGTACCGATGGACAGAGTTTACCTTATGTTTTATCCACGTAATCATCAAAATTTCTTCCTAGAAACACATTTCAAAAGATACCATCCTTTTCTAGCTTCAACTGCTTGTTGTTCACATCTCGTTTCGGAGCAAGGCTACACTTCACGCAGATACCTCCAGAAAAGACTCCGTAACATTTACATCCACTCCTAACATATTCCTCTTTCTCAGATATACAGTCCAGCCTGCATTTTATATCCTCTCTGTGTCAGCCAAAATCAATTATTTTGTTACCCAAATAACAAAACACTTCTATTATCTTCAGTGTCTCATTTCCTAATCTGCGAGGTTTGTCCGAAAAATACATATAAAAGTTGAATAATAACTTTATTTTACAATTATTCAGGTATTACAATATGGTCTCCTTCAAAGTGCTCACCCTGAGACGTGATACACTTCTGCCAACGCCATTTCCACTGTTGATAACATTGCTGAAAGTCTTCAGTTGTGATGTTGTTTAGTTGCCATGTCGTTTCCACATCTCCCAATGCCACACCATTACGCATTTTTGGGAACATGAAGAACTGACACGGGACTAAATCCGGTGGTGATTGAGCTTCGGGCCAAAAACACAACGAGCGACATGTGTGCGGGCGCATTCTTGTGATGAAGGATCCAACTCTGGTCGAACTCTTGCCACAAGAGCTCCGAGATGTGTCAGAACTTCAACGTAAAAATTTCCGTTCTATCTCTGGCTGGGAGGGACAAATTCCTTGTGAACAATGCTCCAAGAATCAACACTGTCATCACATTGGACCTTGATTTTCGCGACTCTTTTGTTCTCGGTTCTCCTGCTAGTTTCCATACCTTGCTTCGAGCTCCACATCGAATTTCTAAAACCAGGACACGTCTCCAGTGATGACTCGGTTGAGAAAGTACCCTCCTTCCTCTGCTTCCAACCAATCCTTACAGCACTCAACCCTCTTTGCTTTCTGTTCTGGTGTCAAGAGCTTCGGTACAATTTCTCCATTTCAAGTTTTTGTGAACAATTGTTTTGAGGGTTGACAGCTCGTCAGCAATCATTCTGTCAATCCACGGTCTTTAAGAACACAAGCTGCTGCTGCACACTCCCACCTTCACGCAGAGTGCTCTGACTCGAACTGAGCATTGATTTGATTGATTACAGCAGTCGTCTCACCTGATGGTGACTGCAACCTGTAACATAAAGACATTATTCAACCTTTATACGTATTTTCCGGACAAACCTCGTATAATGGACAATGAAAAACTTCCCATTCTAGTTAGTTAGTTATATTAGTTGTTCCATGGATCATGAACACGATTCTTTTGTAATGATGTGGAACGTGTCAAAGTGTCACCTGCCATATTCTCCAGATCTGACTGTGTCAGACTTTTTCCTTTTCCCAAACCGAAAAAAAATACCTCAAAGGATGATGATGATGATGCAGTGACTGATGCTTTGTTGCAATTGAAATCAAAGATCTTTTATTTGAATGGTTTGCAGAAGTTATCTGAGCAGCCTCCAAGTGTATTAGTGTACACAGGTATTATATATACAAATAAATTGATACTATGAAATTTCTTTCACTCTTTATTTGTTAGGGTAGAAGCTTTTTGACCCCTCCTCGTACAGCTTTCAAATGCAAACTCGCTGATCATCCCTCGTTATTCATTCCGCATCTCGTGATTGAACTTGACTACATTCCATTATTCTTGTCTTACGTTCATCTTAGACCTGCTCTTTAACACACTATCCATTCCACTGTCTGCCTCCTTAGCTGTGCCATTCGACTAACTGCCAGCTATTTTTCCTTGGGTGGGAGGGAGGGGGGGGGTGGGGGGTGACTGGTACAAAATGCAGTCAGTCTTGTGAGGAGCTGCTTGACCAAGTAGTTGTGGTTCCACAGTAAAAAAATACCCAGGAGAGAGGTGTGCTGACCAGCTGCCCCTCCATGTTGCATCACATCAGATCACACCACACCACTGGCAGGGGGCAATATGTCGGTTGGTGGAATTTTAGCATTTTTAAAACAACCAACGGGAATTCCAGGTAGAAATGTCAAAAATTTCTGATTTTTATTCCTTCCATTCCATTCAACTTATCTTCCAAGACCCTTCCTGCCTCTGATATCAAGAGCTTTATTTCTTCTCTCTTCCTGTGTCTTATAAGAGTCCCGTTACTCACTCCAAACAACAAGAAAATATTGAAACGATGTAACATTTGTTTGTCAGAACTGTCTGAAGTGTAATGTTGGGATATGACACTGTAGGATAGAGTTCCAATGACATTTGTTGCATAACCTAGAAAACAGTATCAACAATCATCGACAAGATTTGAAGTATTTTGTGCTCAGCTCACCATCCAAATATATTTAGAAGTACAATTCATGTGGGCTCTAGGTCATATAGTTTCAGTTAATATCTTGACTTGCTGATGAAACAACATTGTAGCTTTTGCTAAGCCCAATTCTCCAAATGTAATCAACAACTAACACCACATTTCTAAAGCTTTGGCAACTGGCTAAAAAGAGTCACTTATTTCAAAGTTGCAGAAGTATAAAAGCAAATTACAGTTCATGAAATACACTGGGTTCACATTACTCAGTCCAACAGATAAAACTGCACTTGGTTCCATGTGACATCAAGTCCAAGGCTGGCCCAACACAACTACTCTCATTCAGTAACCTCACTAAAACTATTGAGAAAGTTAACAACGATAGCACAACTCAACTCACGGGTGCAAAGCATCAAAGGTACATTTTTACAATATTAACTTCAGGAACTGTTCTAGTGGTTATGAAAAATTATAACAGTTTCAATTTGATACAGAAGTGCTATGAGGCATTTTCATAACCAAATAATTTGAAAATGTGAAACACATGATATTTATAATCTCAAACATCAAAGAAACAGAATGAAATTTCAAACAAAATATCAATCCAAAAGGCTTCAATTTTTGAACAGCAGATTTGCAATTATTGAAAAAACATAGCTGAAAATTTAATGGAATCAGATACTTTGTTGGCCAGAATATTTATCATAATCTACTATTGAACAGAAATCTCTGTGAGACAGATTCATTAAAATCTTCAACTGTGTTGTCTGTAAACATGCTCTGAAGGATCATTTCAGGCTTATCTGCATTGTGAGTGTATAGCAGCATGGTAAGTTGCCTGTCAATTTGTCATACACCACAGTGACATCATTCAAACAAAGAACCGCTACTGTGAGACAAACCATCTTCCAGAGGTAGCCTGGAGTCAACAACCTGTTTAGAGCATAAGAGTTGTGGCTCATAGGCACCCACAAGAAAATGCAAAAGAGCTGTGCACTGCCCATTTAGAAGGCAGCTGTATTAGTACAGCCCAGTCACCAAGTTTTTTCTGAACTAAATCGGGATATTTTTTAAAAACCAAGACTAAACACACACAGGCAACAATTCAATGTTTTTTTTTTTTTTACCTTATTGAGATTTTTGCTCACTTTTCAATCTCCTTCATAGAATCTTCTCTTCTTCCTCAATAAAACTGGAGACATCTAAATCACTAAACCATCTTCATTATTATTATTATTATTATTTCAGCTTCTAATGTTGCTGCTGGGAAAAGGTTCCTCTCAGCTCACCAAGTGTTCACCATCATCTGAAACAAAACGGAAAAGTTGTCATAGTTTTCATAACAATGAAAAAAAATTCCTTCCACTAATCAGATTTCAGCTTGAAAAGTTCTTCTCTTCATCCTTGAGAAAGTTCTTTAACTGCACATATTCTTCAAACATCAAATCCCCATCTACAAGAAATAACTTCTAGATATTCTGAAAATGAGGTCTGTTTCACTGTCAGTGAAAATGGTTTGAAAGTCCTGTAGACACTTTCTTCAAAGTCAAATCATTTTTCAACATAGTTTAGACTGTGCTGCAAGTAAACTGCCATTTTGTTGTGGTTTGCCTACTTTGTTGTCCTCGGTGTCTACATACTGGCTGAAAACATAGGGGTTGGATGTGCAGTACTGTCTACTGTAAATGATGTAGCCGACAGATGCACAGTCTTCTACTTTCACTTTTCACATCCTCCCAATAATACACAGTTATGTATGGCCAGTGCACAACTTCCCATTTATAAGTCAACATCAGAATTAAAGTTACATAAAAATGACTGATTTTGCCCTATAATAAAAGATACTAACTAGGAATACTCAATATAAATTAGAAAATCAATTACACAGACAAAATTCAACCTGAGGGGGCTGCCTTTCTCTTTTATGAAAATGCAGATTACAATTCACATATGTTAATGGTAATTAGTTGAAAGTGAAGAAACAAATTTGAAGGAGGCATATGGCAAAACAAGGGGGAAGTAAAAATTATCCCAGCTTCCTTCGTGACAATTTCTCTTTCGAATGTTTTGATAAGATCATCATGACGACTAAGGCTGCCACAGGGGAAGGAAACTGCCCAACCCTATTCAATTTTTTCAGCAGAGAATTAAAAAGCACTGTCACGATTGACCGCTGATGCACTACTCGAAAACAATGGCTATTGAGTCAAGTATGGCCACTTAGCGCTGTTAATAAAAGGAGGAGTTTAAGTCAGTAACTCATACAAGACTGCCCCTCATTAGAAATTGGTAATGAGCAATTTGAAGTGAAGACCACATCATGTTATATAATGTTGTCCATTTTTATGTAACCAGGAATTTTATCTATCCCAACAAAGTACAGTTGGGAGTTGGGTTTCCAACCTGATATCTGGGAACTATGGTCAAGACAGAATCCAAGTCTCCACATTATCAATGTGGCCTCAGATAGCACTAGCATCCCTCCCCCAAAGCATTCGTCTGTGGAGTTGGGTACGGGAAAACACAGAATGGATACTCAGTCAGCAGAGTAGGATTCCATTCACTGATGCATCCAGGAGTAACCTGACATCTGATGATTGTCAAAGAAAGGTGTGAAAGCAGCAGGAAAGTATGAGACTTCAGAAAGAAAGTTACCCGTTACTATGGCAGACTGAGTAACTTTTACTGTATGCTGCAATACAATTCAAAGTGATGCAGATACTACAGTCACTAAAACCTGTAAACAACAATTGTAACATCGCACAAACTATTCAGTTTCTTGAAAATATAAATGTGCGCCTCAGTCATGGAACCATTTGAGGACTGCTGTGTGAATTTCCTCTTTGATGGAAAATCTCTTTCCTGTCAGATATCCACCGAGCTTGCTGGAAAGACTGAATGGTCTTCATCAAATTGTTGGCACTGTTTCACTACGACTGGATGCTACATTGCATTGCACCATACACTGCAAGAATTTCATGGCGAATTTGTGTGCAATTTATATGTTTGGCTAACAAGAAACTTACTGTTCCTTGTACCTCAACTTTGGAGTGCCATTTCACTCCCACAATGTGATGAACCTGTTGTCCGTACTGCAGCAGAATTGTCTCTCAGGAAATCAGTAACATGCCCACTCTTCTGAAAGGGTGCCGTGCCTGTTGTGTAACTTAATTTCAGAAGTCCCTGTACCTCAAGCATGTCTCTTGAATGAATCAATAACCATCCAAGACCATTTCTTCAGCAATTCCTTTGGATCAGTGCTCATTGTGTAGAAGCAGAAGAAGATACACACATGAATGTGAGTCACGAGGCAACGGTTCAAATCTGTGTTCTGTAACTAGTGCAACATTCTTTAATAATTCTCCTGATACTGTGTTACTATCACATTTTTACTGTTAAATGTTTGTTTGCTGATGGGGTGGTAGGGTCAACCAATAACTCTCTGGAAATTTATACAGTGAGATAATCACAAGCCTATTTGGGGCCCACCCAAACAGAACCCTGCTTGCCCCAGTACAGCATATTCCATAGCAGTTACTCAGTAATGATTGTTTCACTCCCCTCAACCCTTATTGACAAACGGTGCATTTTCAAAATTATTTTTCTCCTACAATGTTCACAGTTCAGCCAATAAGATCAAAATCCCATGCACTATGACGTACAGTGTTCCATTACTGTGTCATTGGATGGTAGGCAAAAGCATGTCCAGAGCTTAGAGTAGTAATCGACTGTTTGTGTTAACAAGTCCCCAGCTCATGAAATCCATGTTTGACAAATGTGCACCCAGTCAATGAGACTGATCTCATCAAGATGGTCAACATTTGTCATGACCCAAAAATCAAAAGTAGCATAAAGAATTATGAGGGCATAGCAAGCATTTACCATGCACCCTGCCCCCCCACCAAGTGTTTTCTGGAAGTTGAGGAAGGCAATTGTAACCTGAGAGCTTTTATCGTCTGCTTTTCTGGGGTTCCCATTGCACAGCATTAGTTCATGCTGACTATGTACTGAACTTTGTTGCTGTCTTAATCCTCAACAAAATTTTATATGAGGAGCTTACATGCAAAAGCAAGCATGTCAGGAATTTAAAATAAATGAGACACAGAATGGAACAAAACAAACAGGATAGGCAGAACCTAGATAATCATACAATTTAAGTGAAATCAAACATTTGCCGAGATACAAGCCTAGGAAAATACATGTGTGTCCACATACACATTTTGTGTGAAGGATAACTAATCCATTACATCCAGTCGAGTGATTTCCATTCCAGTCACACTGTTTCTCTAATGCAGAGCAACTGTTTGTGCTTCTGTGTTCCCTCATAATATGTTGCATAGCACTAATAATTACTATTATTAAAAGGACACAGTTACTTATGCACTGACTCCACTTTTGATAGAATAGGAAAACTTCTAAGAAAAAGGCCAACAATTGTAACAAAAGAGGAATACAATGAGATCTACAATCAGTGACTCAGCTAAGAAACCTTGCTCGCCAATGTACATCTTGTAGGTCCTTAGATAGGGATTTCACATTAAATGTGTGGAATAAAATGCACTTCCATACACAAGTACAAAGCTATGGGAAACACTCATACTCATGTTGAGACAAATTCCCAACTAGATGTAAAAGAGCAGATGAACCACTACAAAACCCTTTCCTTGGACAAAAGCAAAAGTACTTTTCAGCCATCCAGTCTAAGATAATAGGAAAAAAAGATGTTGATGGTTTACAGTAAACTATTTTTTAAGAAGCCTGCCGAAATCACTAGTACCTAAGTTGGAACACAACCATCACCGATGATATTTCCATGTTGCCTGTGACTGTTAAGAAAATTATTCTGGTTTGCATGTAACACTTACGTCAAAGAATACTTCTAAAGATAGTTAATGCCACAGTTACGTCATTTTATTCTGGCATGGTGATCTGAAACATTTCAAATCATTGTGAAGTACAGTTTTTTCTATGGTATCACATACTACACTATAAAAATATGTGAAATGATATGGTATAACAAGCATTATACAGTAAGAGGTAAGTTATTTTGAAAGAAAGAAGAAGATTTTTGGGTTTGAAAATCGCTCATGGTTCATGTAATGAATATTTTCATTCTTGATTTGATTTACAGATATGAACTGCCTTTTGGCCTAAAAGTAAAAGGCATTCACACTGCAGTATGCTATTTTCCTTCTTATGTATGCCCAAAATAAGTTTCATGTTGACTGTGATAAATTGCATTTAGTAGATATGTTCATTTTTGGATGTCACCTTCTCATCATTTGCTTGGGCCTTTGCCCCGCTTCAACACGGGGTTGACCCTGTTACTATAGAGTTGGCAATGTTAGTGTCACAGAGAGTTGTTGCCAGATGCCCTTTGTGTCACCATCATGTACCCCCCAGAACAGAAGTAATGTACCCTAGCTCTCTGCGTCTAGTGTAAGCCATGAAATAGTGCGAATGTTTTTCAGATGTCTGTAAGTTGTGTAACTGAGGTGGTACATGGGGACCAGCCCCGTATTTACCATGTGGGATATGGAAAACTGCCTAAAAACCACATTCAGGCATGCCGTCCCTCGTTGTTAACCTGCTGGGCTGATTCAGTCCGGGGCCGGCGCACCTACCCAAGTCCAGGAAGCAGCACATCAGTGCTCGTGGGTAACCTGTTGTTTCCTTCTCAGAAATTCATCTATGGAATAGCACTTGTCAACTTTCATTATCAGCCAGCACCTTGTTAATTAAAGGGAGGTGGTCAAATATTTTTATGGCTGCATGATATGCTTCTTTCTGTGCTACAACAAGATTAAGTCCCACTGTTTTCCTCCTAGTATTGTATTTATGAATGCTAGTATTATTTTCAAATTGTGCTGATCCTTCAAAACAAACTTTGTAAGAGTGTATGTGTTGCGAGGCTACCTAATTTCTTTATCTATGTGAAGTTTGAGGATAGGCACTGTGTATTTGTGAGTGTGTGTAGTGGGAGGGAGCAGAGGCCCCCTTTCTAAATATGACATCAATGAAAGAAGGAAGTCAAATTTTCTAGTGCTGTCATTGACACTTATGGCAATCACATTTATAGCAAATGTTGCTGCACTAAGTTTTATAATTCTTGTTCTCATCACTATGTACCCCCAAGTAATTTTAACAATCAGCCTTCACATATTTCTTTTCTGTAATGCTTCATTATTAGTGATGATTTGTCTTTCCTTATTCAGTTTTGTACAAGATGCCTTTTCTTTGTAAATGGGGTGTTAGACCATTTATTGAGAACCAATGAATGACAGTTTCGAATATTTTATTTATTGCTCCGTGCTTTTGAGGTGAATTAAGAGATCTATTTTGCCTTTACTGATAAAGTTGCAGACAATTACCCTTCAGCAAATTCATGTTGAGACCTAGAGAAGACAATTCTGGTCTACAAAGAGTGTCACAATTAAGAAATGTTAACTGTGTTCTTTAATGCTTCAACAGATTGTTACCCATAATATAGGCGTGCATTTGCCTTGCAACCATTCCAGAAAATGGGAATGGTGTGTCCTTTTTAGTCACAATGCCTTGTTGCTCCAGTGACATACAATAAACTGCCACAAGAGGAGGGGCTCTCAGACTAGATACATTAATTATTTATTCCACAGACCCACAAAAGAGGGTATCCTCCTGGGTGTGGAACATGTCCATCAGTATTGGAATAGTACCTCAGAATCAAACTAAACAGGAGGTCCTGCCTGAGACCCAGGTATAGCTGCTTTCATTAAATGAAACTATATTGTTCCATTTCATTCAAAACTGAGGTGCTATTCCATGACAGTTTGACAACCTCTGTGGTGCTCTTTGTGTTTTGGGGGAATAAGTGGACTGAGGAGGGAGGCATGCTGGGGCAAACAGTGCAGAGCCACTGTGCCAGGGTGGTGTAGTGGTTCGTGCATCTGCCCAGTGAGCAGAGGATCTGGGTTCAAATTTTCATTCATCTCTTCAGTCTACATGTATACTGCATAGTTGGTTGAGACTTGTAAAGGTCCATGGAACCATAAAGTATCTTTTCCTTTTGATGGTCATTCATATCAATGTTATTTTCAGTTTCAAGTGACAACTGAAAGAACAAACTAATAGTCTTATCTCCCTTAATAATACCCTTTTCGGCGACAGAGAGAATACAGGCAAATGATTTAATAGTGATGCATCAGTCATCTAATCCGAGTTAGTTAGTAGGATACATGTTCTATGGATCATAATGATGAGGAATGTGTCATTTTACATTCATTTGCAAATTAATTTATGCATATGGTTACATTATGAACATTTCTAATGTTGAGAATATCATGATTTTGCCATGTATCAAAAAATATGAGGCGTACATAAAGTCCAGGAACACTTTCAATTATTTATTGCACAAGAATCAAACAGTGTGCAGCTATCATACATGTGTCATTTCAAAGAGACACTGAAAGTTTTTTTTTAATGTATACCACCACAGTGTAGTTTCGTAACTTGCGGATAGTCACAAACGTGGTGTGTTGAGGTGTGGAGTGAGCTTTCTGTGTGTTGGCGTCCAACAAAAAACTAGTGTGGTAAGGAGCCACCAACAAGGAAGGCCATTTACCACTGGCACAACAAATTTGTTACGATGGGTTGCTTGTGCCCGGGAAAGAGAAGCAGACGTCCCATCTACATCTACATGACTACTCTGCAATTCACATTTAAGTGCTTGGCAGAGGGTTCATCGAACCACAATCATACTATCTCTCTACTATTCCACTCCCGAACAGCGAGCGGGAAAAACGAACACCTAAACCTTTCTGTTCGAGCTCTGATTTCTCTTATTTTGTTTTGATGATCATTCCTACCTATGTAGGTTGGGCTCAACAAAATATTTTCGCATTCGGAAGAGAAAGTTGGTGACTGAAATTTGGTAAAAAGGTCTCGCCGCGCCGAAAAACGTCTATGCTGTAATGACTTCCATCCCAACTCGTGTATCATATCTGCCACACTCTCTCCCCTACAACGCGATAATGCAAAACGAGCTGCCCTTTTTTGCACCCTCTCGATGTCCTCCGTCAATCCCACCTGGCAAGGATCCCACACCGCGCAGCAATATTCTAACAGAGGACGAACGAGTGTAGTGTAAGCTGCCTCTTTAGTGGACTTGTTGCATCTACTAAGTGTCCTGCCAATGAAACGCAACCTTTGGCTCGCCTTCCTGACAATATTATCTATGTGGTCCTTCCAACTGAAGTTGTTCGTAATTTTAACACCCAGGTACTTAGTTGAATTGTAGTATTTATCGAGTAATCGAATTCCAACGGATTTATTTTGGAACTCATGTGGATCGTCTCACACTTTTCGTTATTTAGCGTCAACTGCCACCTGACACACCATACAGCAATCTTTTCTAAATCGCTTTGCAACTGATACTGGTCTTCGGATGACCTTACTAGATGGTAAATTACAGCATCATCTGCGAACAGTCTAAGAGAACTGCTCAGATTGTCACCCAGGTCATTTATATAGATCAGGAACAGCAGAGGTCCCAGGACGCTTCCCTGGGGAACACCTAATATCACTTCAGTTTTACTCGATGATTTGCCGTCTATTACTATGAACTGCGACCTTCCTGACAGGAAATCACGAATCCAGTCGCACAACTGAGACGACACCCCATAGCTCCGCAGCTTGATTAGAAGTCGCTTATGAGGAACGGTGTCAAAAGCTTTCCGGAATCAACTTGAGATCCCCTGTCTGTAGCGGCCATTACTTCGTGCGAATACAGAGCTAGCTGTGTTGCACAAGAGCAATGTTTTCTGAAGCCATGCTGATTACGTGTCAATAGATCGTTCCCTTCGAGGTGATTCATAATGTTTGAACACAGTATATGCTCCAAAACCCTACTGCAACCGACGTCAATGATATAGGTCTGTAGTTAAATGGATTACTCCTACTACCCTTCTTGAACACTGGTGCGACCTGCGCAATTTTCCAATCTGTAGGTACAGATCTATCGGTGAGCGAGCGGTTTTATATGAGTGCTAAGTAGGGAGCTATAGTATCAGTGTAATCTGAAAGGAACCTAATCAGTATACAATTTGGACCTGAAGACTTGCCCGTATCAAGCGATTTGAGTTGCTTCGCAACCCCTAAGGTATCTACTTCTAAGAAACTCATTCTAGCAGATGTTCGTGTTTCAAATTTGGAATATTCCATTTGTCTTCCCTGGCGAAGGAATTTCGGAAAACTGCGTTCAATAACTCCGCTTTAGCGGCACAGTCGTCGATAACAGTACCATTGGCACTGCGCAGCGAAGGTATGACTGCGTCTTGCCGCTTGTGTACTTTACATACGACCAGAATTTCTTCGGATTTTCTACCAAAGTGTGAGTGAAGTGAATGAGGAGTGCATACGAGAGACATCTATAAGGAGTCCGAGAAAATCTGTGCGTCATGCATCCCATGATCTCAAAATAGCTCCAATGACATAGTGGAAAGTCCTGCTACAGAAGGTGTCAATGAAATCATTCAAACTGGAGCTAGTGCAGGAACTCAATGATGATGACAAAGACAAGCATTTTGAGTTTTGTTCAGAGTTGCAAAAACTGAATGAGGATGGTAATGGCTTTGATTACATAATATTTACCAGGGAAGCCATTTTTCACACTAATGGGAAAGTGAACAGGCATAATTGTCATATCTGGGGGTACAAAGCATCCACACGAATGCATTGAATTTGAGCATGAGTCCCCAGAAGTGAATGTTTTTTTTTGTGCCTTGTCATACCAAAAACAGCACAGGCAATTCTTCTTCACTGAGAGCACTGTTACTGGATATTCCTACTTTGATGTCTTGCAGCAATGGCTGATACCTCAAATGCAACTGGACCCTTCATTCATCTTTCAGCAGGATGGAGCTCCAACCCATTTTCATCGTGAAGTTTGTGGGTGTGTGAACACAGAGCTGCTGCATCGATGGATCGGCCTTGCTACAGAAGAGGACAGGTGTTTCACTAAATGGTTCCCCAATCACCACATCTCACTCCATGTGACTTTTTTTCTGTGGGGACACATTACAGATCTGGTGTGTGTACTGCCTCTACCACATGATGTAGCAGTGCCCTGTTTGTTTGGAAGATTTTTACAGGTTTGCTTCAAATTGCAATATGTATGATATCTGTGCAATAATTACTTGAAAGTGTTCCTGGACTTTATGTACACCCTATATAAAGGTATGATAGGAGTGGCAGGCTTGTTAACATGGTGCTGAAATGTACAATGGTAGCTAACGAAAAGCTCTGTTTGATGTGTTGCAGACACTACTGGCTATAACAACTCCCACATTTAGGTATTTAAATATTATTCTAATGTTCTCGTAAGATAAGGCATAGTATTCACTATACTATTGTTAAAAACAGCATTGTTTATTAAACATGTTATCTTCTATATGAACCTTAAAAATTATTTAGATTTGTTTCAGCTATTGCCACATGATTTACAGTCACTTCAACTTAAAAAAATATACGAAAAAGGAGACAAACATTTTTTTCAAGGCACTTTCTTGATCCTAAATTACCACAGCATTACATTTAAATGTTTAGCAGCCAATACCATTTTTCACAGCACCTGACATTTCTTGTAACTGTACCCAAGATGTAGTCTGGAATGTCTGAAACACCATTATCATTAGTTACCTTTATAATTCAGTCAATATATGTATTATATTTTCTTTAGCAACAGTCCTTCTCACACAGGCAAGCAAAGCCACAAACATTTCATCCTGGTTACTGTAAATGCACTCCAAGAACTAGCACCTCTACTTTGTGCAGTACTCTGTTTCACCCATAGCAGTTCAATATACCAGACTGTACACAAAATGTTCACCACATCTTGTACTTTTTCTGTAAAATGTTTGTGTTTCTGACCCTGCACAATTTGTCAGATACTCCCGGCAGTACACACTGTTGAGTATTAATCAAATCCCAGGGTAGCTTGCTTGGAATCATTTCAGTTAAGACACTAATCCCATGTTCCCTGTGATCTTAACTGTCTTGGGGTGATTTCCATGCTTCAATGTAGCAAGCTGTACAATGATAACTGTAACTGAATGCAGAAAATTAAGAATTGGAAATATAACAATAATAGACACAGTGTAATCCAATGAGCAATTCTACATTCACTTACTCATTTATATTTCAGCTTTCTATTCAATTGGAGGCTTTTTCCCCCATCATTTGTAATGAATAACCATGTCTCTGAGCTGGCAATTATAATACCAACACTTCTAGGGATACGAGTTGTGACATTTCACACCTTCCAAAAGCACATGAAAATATTCTGAATTCAAATTTTGAAGATGGAACATTTTGGTGCTACATAGGCACTGTAATATAATACACAGATGGAACACGATTCAACAGCAGAAACATATTACAAAATTAGATACTGTTATAAAGAGAAGATCCCTGATTTTGTTGTAGCAACTCAATATCATTCCTGTGTTTAGTCACTTCTCTGCCAATTCAGTTACAGTTACCTTGACAGAGAGAACACTTAAAATAGCAGAATGTCTGTGCTAGTAGTAAGTGGCATGCATTCTAATGTCTTACAAAGGTTGAATTGCAATCACACAATTCAATTTCTGAGGTTTAGAAGCAGTTTATGTTGGGATCACTATAAAACCACTTACATGCTACTTTGGCCCTCGAGATGTGCCAATGACTCGGATGGCTTGCTGTCAGATGCATTTTGATCTTTTTGGGTGTACAAGGGCTGTGGTCCAGATGATCACACACATTGTCTGCGAATTTTAGATGCTAAAGTGAAGAAAAGTTTTCAGTCGCAGCTATTGATTTGCGTTAAAACAGGGATTTAACTTTGAGTATTGCACCATAAACCTGTTTTGATAGTAAAACATGCAAAAACTAAGCTCATTCTTCACCCAGAGAGGTGCTGGTGAGTCTCCACAACACTGGTGGCCTTTACCTAAGAGGGTTCCATTTAAATAGGTCTCATTTCTTTTGCTGCCTTTGTACACTGTGTGTACCTAGAAGTGAGTTTCTATACTTGTTCAAGTTCATGCTGTATTGCATCCTAATAAGATGGAAGGAGGAGGTCGGAATTGAAAAAAGTGCTGTAATTGTAGCTCTGCATCACAAAGGCTATAGGAACAAAATTTGGCCTAACCAAGCTTACAGTAGTGTATACATTGCTCTGGTGCCAGCTCAAGTGTTTGGCAATCTGGAAGACCCTGAGTAACACCGTAAAGCAAAGATTAGTTCCTATGTGTACAGAGTAAATGTGAGGACTCCTCCTGCACCTAAAATTAATAATAAAGTAAACAATATGTGAGAAGCTCCAACCTTTGTCTCAACAGAGCAATGCCATTTGTGTGACCATGACTTAAATGGATGGATAGAGAGAAGTTGAACTGATTGCAATGGGCACAGCAATGTAAAAACTGGAGAGCGCAGCAATGGTCCAAGGATTAATCGAGTTTTAAATTTGTAAGCCTTCACTGAATGTTTACTCATTGACATTGTGGAGAACATATGAAGTCAGTACTGATCAACAATTCAGTTCAATCTGCCAAGAGGCATACTAGTTGTGGGTTGATCTGCAGCAAGACAATGATCTCAGACAGACTTCTAAATTGTGCCAATAGTAAGTCAATAGAGGAAAGAAATTTGGGAAACTGAAGAGTATGGTCTGGTGAAGTCAGCCACCTCACTTAAATCCCATCGAATACTTACGGGATGAACTTGAGGGAGGGAGATTAAACACTAATGTCCCACTGAAAACAAGGTTATTAGAGACGGAGCACAAGCTTGGATTAGGGAAGTCGACTCTGCCCTTTCACAAGAACCATCACGGCATTTGCCTGAAGCGATTTAGTGATATAACAGAAAACCTAAATCAAGATGGCTGGACATGGGTTTGAACCGTTGTCCTCCTGAATGTGAGTCCAGTGTGCTAACCACTGCTCCACCTCACCCACTGGGATGAACACGGCAGGGCGATCAGAGAACTGAGGTCATCTAATGTTGAAAATCTGTGGATTACAGATGCATGGGACTGTAATCTCTGCAAAAATATTATCTCCATAATGCCAACAGTCTGCGCAGCTGTTCTTAGCACGAAGGGTACTTAATGACAGAGAGAGAGAAAATATTTGTATTGTTAGCCTATTTAGTTTGAAGAGTGTAGTTGTCTATTAAAATAAAGTGCACAGCTTTTTTCATAGGTGATCGAATAATTTTGACCTGCAGTATATACTTAGTAACAACAATAAACAGAAAATAAGCAAATATTGAGATCCTTGTCAAGGAAGGTGATTTATTTACTAAACTAGAAAGGTTACAATGAAATGCATACCATTTACTCTGCTGAAAGAAGAAACTGCAACACCCTCAAGGAAATGGTCATTTTTGTCACACGATGTGACATCGCTGTAATGCATACCACTATCTGATGGCAATGCAGGTGTATATTCTGACACATAAAGGTGCCAAATGCCATCCTGTGATACATTGCCCCATAGCATCTTGGGCTGTTTGTTGGCACAATCTTTCATGAACTCACGATATATAGTGAAGTTTTGCTAAAGTTAAAAAGTGATTTTTACTGCTGAGTGTATATTTTTTGTTTTTTTCAAAGTACGACAACAATTACTGCAAAATGGCCGATACACAGCTCAGTGGAGACAACATGGCGTGTAGAGACATTGTCAATAATAGATCAACTCTATGCATTGTTTGAATAACATTACATACAAGCTAAACATTGTAGAGACGAGTTTAAAAAAAAATCTTATTACTTTTTGCTATTGATACGGTCATGTCTCATAGAATGGATAACATAAACAGTTTGCCTACTGCAAGTTCCGTATCCTATGAAGCAGCATAGAATTAAATTACACTTGCTCAAACAAGTGAAACAGTAAATGAAATACAGAACCTAAATAATCTAGCCGTAGGAACCGACAGTAACATAGAGTTGCAAGATATGGAAAGTGAGTCACAAGCAGTAAATTCTCACGATTTACCGGGGGCAGATAATGTTCAAACAGTAAATTTCTCACAATTTATCAGTGCAGTCATGCAACAATTTCAGCAGATGAATACAAGTTTACAGAACAATGAGAAACTGTTTACGGAAAAATTTCAGGAAATAAAGAAAAAACTTGACAGTAATGATGCTAAATTAACCAAAATTGGTACTGACTTGAACAAAAGGATCACTCAAATGGCCACCTAGTTTTGAAAACTAACAGTTTTAGCAAAACATAATGAAATCAATGTCAAACCTTTAAGTAGCACATGATGACAAAAGTAGGAAAGTGACATCACGAGGCGTGTCACACAAGTAGAGGCAGATTTAGAAACCATGGCCAAGACAATCGAATTAGAGACAGACAGATGTTTTGCTAAAATGAATGAAAATAAACAAACTAATTAATTTCACATCACTTTGGCAAATTGTGCTTGGATGGGGATGAATAGGTGATTATCTGGACAACACAACACCCAGTCCCTGAGTGGAGAAAATCTCTTATCCAGCTGGGGATCAAATGCGGGCCCTTAAGATCGACAGTATGTCACACTCACCACTCAGCTAACGTGGGTGGACAATGATTTAATAGAAACAAGCAGACTGCAAACTGACTTATTCAACAACCTTGGACACTGGAGCCAATAATCAGTCTGTATTTATATGTCCAAAAGTAATAAATAAAGTATTGTATGTAAAAAAGTTAAATTGCATCATAGTGTTCTCGGTAACTATTCCTTCTCTTTGCAGCCCGTCTGTCCCCCCCCCCCCCCCCCCCCCCCACACACACACACATCTCCACCATCTTCCCCCTCCCCATATATGCCTATCATGTACAATGCAGTTAGCTTTCAGCTCATATTGACTCCAAATGACTTTTTTTTCCAGTAAATTGTGTCTTGCTGATTACCGCATCTTCCATTGTTAAGCTCTCAGGTTTTCAAATCTCATCCAGCGCAGGCACCAAGGATCAGTCTTTCCTTCTCATCCTGTCTGGTAAGTCTCCTCTGACCTATGGTTTTGGGCAACTTTTCCGTAACTCTCTCCCTTTCTTAAGTCTTGCCAGTCTTCTTTCTTTCCCTTCAAATCTTCTGCTAGAAGGAAGAGCCATTGGCTCTGAAAGCTTCCACATTTCTATATCCTTTACATATAGTTTCTGCTGCCACCAGTGTGGTGAGTAGATCATCTTATTTATCCAATTATACTGCAGCCATCTTCATGATAGTGCTGGCAACAAGGCTGTGGATGAGGTCGTGTTTGGTATGAGAGTCAGCTACCATCTGACATCGGTTTACGAGTACTCAACAAAAAGCTTGTGAGAATTCAATTCCATACAGCTGGAACCAAAAGAAAATTGGTAGTTCATACCAGCACAAGACCATAAATGAAAAAGTTGTTATTAATAATCTGTGTCCCTGATACTCTGTCTACAAGTATGTTAAGTAAGTTTCAATATACCATTTCACACTTAGTCTGCTATTAACACTATTTTACTCAACTCCAGTTGCTTGTGACAAATGGACTGATGCATCAAACAGGCTACAGTATATTTTATTACATGATACATTATTATCTTTTTCGCAGTTTTGGGAAAATGGTGCACACTGACACTTAAGTAAAATGCTAATCCGTCTGCATGCATAGAACTTTATTGCAGGTTTCCTAATACAAACTACTCTATCAATAATGTATTGGACTGAGTGTAATGGAGCAGCTTGTCTTTTATTGTTAGCCAAAATTAGCAGCAATGGCTTTGTGTACATGGTAGCTCCAAATTGTGACAAGCTTTGAGAGCACTTGCCTGCTAAAGGCAAAGGGTCTCAGTTTTAATCTGCCAGGAAGTTTCACATCAGCACACACTCCACTGCAGAGTGAAAATTTCATTCTGTAAACATCCCCCACGCTGTGACAAGCCATGTCTTTGCTATATCCTTTCTTCCAGGAGTGCTAGTTCTGCAGCATTGCAGGACAGCTTCTGTGAAGTTTGGATGGTAGGAGATGAGGTACTGGAGGAAGTAAAGCTGTGAGGATGGGTCATGAGTCATGCTTAGGTGGCTCAGTTGGTAGAGCACTTTCCCACAGAAGGCAAAGGTACTGAGATAGAGTCTCAGTACAGCACACAGTTTTAAATCTGTGTACACTTTGCTGCAGAGAGAAAATTTCATTCTGGAAGCTTTGAGAGGTTGTGTGTTTGGGTGGGAAGGAGTGTTTTACGACTGTGGAACATGTATTGTGATTAGTTGGTTTATGAGCACAGAATAGAACTACCGAAACTAATAAGTTATTGGAGGTAATTTGTCACACTTTTTGTGGATTTTAGAAGCAGAGTGTTCACGACTTTGCAATACAAATATTCCGAATGAATCTCTGAGATTGTATTTACAAGATGACTTGAAGTTCCCTCGATCCCATTCAGTAGCAGCAGACCTCTTCTGTGGCTGTGTGTTGGTTGGCCAAATATTTGACAAGTCTCCTTACACATCAGTGTAGCAACTGTGAGGAGAGAAACCTCAAATTGCCAAATTTTTCTATATGTGCTTAATTTTACTAGCTGTGCTGTGGATCTTCCAAGCTCTGACTGGGAAAAATGCTCCTCAGAGAGCACAACTCCCCTTCCCTGGGCTATGTTTTACTCTGGCAACCATTGCTTCCATTTCTGCTATACCCCTTGGAAAAAGTCATGCCTCACTATTCGTATCTCTCTCCCGTGTCAGTGAGGCAGCTTCCTTTTAGCTCTCTGTCACTCTGAAAAACATCAAGATGAACCACTGTCCAAAGGTCTTAAATCCCTAAACCAAATTTTTGTAAGAGTTATGTGTTTGGTGGCATTTAAAAGGCCTAGCTGGGAGTTCACCTGTAAGACAGCAATCTCTGGCACACACCCCAAAGCCAGATTTTCTGCATTTGGCAGTCAATTGCATCTTTCACAAACATTACTCCTCACTCCAACACGTAAAATATTTGTGTGAGTGAACAATGCAGAATGTCTTGACTCTTGTCCATCCGCACGGTGGTGCCATTAGGGATCACAAAGACACTTACTGGGCCAGGCTGCCACAGTGAAAGTTTCCCCTCACCGCCGCTTTCCAGACGAGCTCAGCCAGATCCCCTTATTCCCAGCTAATGTACAAATCTGTTTTAAATTACTCTCTAAACTGACTATCACTCAGACATTTAATATCAATACCGTGCTTCATTCGTAATTAATTGCACGGCTCAAGGTGGACCTCTACTATGAACTCACAAGAACTTGTGTATGTTGTATGACAGTGTTGAAAACTTGTCCTGTAACGATTATAATAGCTTCATAGTTAGGTCTACATCATTTTATGGCCACAGAAAGAAAGTTCCTGTTTCAATTGACATTTTAGCTTGGAATGTGAAATATTTTAAAATGTTGTGTAAATGCCCCATTCCATCACACGAGTCAGTTTAGGTGGTTGTTGGTCACAGTTTGGAAGAGTCCATTCAGGATAGCAGACAGCTGGTCACACGTCGTACCATGCACGAATAGAGTGTAAGGAGATTTGCTAGCTGATTTTCAAGGGAATGAAATATATGGTGGGAACCTGGTATCAGGATGACATGCAAATGGTTTAAGTTAAGTGATTAATAGCATACTGTTATTGGAAGCAAACACAAAATTTTGACCACGATATTCTTACTCCTCACATCAAGCTATGATGAAGTGGGCAAAGTTCTGTTGAAAGATGTAGCCAATTTTCACAAAGCCTGTAAATGTTGGTAAGTGAAGTATTCATTTGTTAGCGAGCAATTTAGTCAAATACGTTAGGACTGTAATAAAAAACTATGGTTGTGGGATTAGACATGTCTGTTATCCAGCTTGGCAGCAAAATTCTGAGCCCTGTAAGAAACCACGTGTGATTTTAACCGATGCACATCTCGATGAAACATTGTGAGTGAAGCTCTCTGTACTGTGCTGTGTGGGCAAGGTTCAATAAGGGTGCACGCAGCCCTTGTAAGGCCAACTGAGGAGCTACTCAACTGAGAAGTAGCATTGCCATTGCCAAAAACTGACAACGGCCGGGACAGAGGTGTGGTGACCCCATTCCCCTCCAGTGAATTTGGTTAGCTGAGGATGACACAGTTGTCAGTCAGTACCATCACTGTTGAGACGTCCGATGCCTCTTCGCATAGATTTTTTTTTTTTTTTTTTTTTTAGGTTCAAGTCATGGCTGAAATGTACTGATTGTTATTTACATTTTTTTTTTTATGGAAGAGTACAATACATGATTATTAAGCTGTTGTTATAAAAGTGTGCTTGTAGCCCACCATATGTACAAAGACTCTCTAAAAGACTGACAGTATGCACAGGTTCCTAATATATCTAAACTTCAGCCAATGCTCAGTATTAGTGTATTATTCAGCTTTTCCGTAAATTCACAATGGGGCACTGACTGGCTTGTAAATAAAGTTCAAAATTTCATAACGACAAAAATAAATATAAATCAACCCAGAGCACAATCTTTTTTAAATCTCGTCTTCGCAAGAAACAAATAAAGCTGAGTTACACACTGGTTCCAGATGTGGCTTAAATTCCATGAGTTTACACCTCTTAAATACAAGAAGTCTCACATTTTTGTAACTTTAAAGTGGAAATTCAGGCAGTGTGTAGCACAGTCAGTCGTCATTTCTCTTGAACGACTAACTACACTGCTAGGTTAGGCATGTGGAGGCTGGCTGTCCAGCCACGCCCACTCGTCTGTGTGTCACTCCTCCGACGGCATCTGAGCGAGCTCACCGGAGGAGGGGTTCACAAGTGTTGGACACATTAGGGAAATATTGTTCACAGCAAGAAAGATAGCCAATATGCACTCAGTAGGTCTGTCAGGGAGCCTTATCCGAGATGGGGCATCTTTGCCTGTGGCTATTGAGCTTGCAGGGTGCAGTCATCTCCGAGGAGTGGCATCAGTTCTGACAGTGCCTTTTGCGAGGGTTCCGAAGTCATCCTCAGTTCATTCAGATGACTGGTGGAGGCTGCTGGCCTCTCATATGGAGTGCAAGAACAGCTCACGATTTGCAGCACAGTTTCCAGAGTTGACTGGGGTCCTAAGGTCTGGAGCCGAGTGGACAATCTCGGCCAGAGGCTTTGTTGAGTCTGACAGTCTTGGCTGGACCACCATTATTGGGTGGATAATTGTAGGACTCTCCTAGACAGGTCAGGGTACACTACACAAAGGAAGCAGCTACTCAGTTAGGTAAGTACTTGCGGGGTGCACATGGTGGTTTTTAGGCTACATGGTAGTCTGAGATACTCTGATGAACACAAAGCAGTTGACATACAGATAACAAAATCAGACAGCATTCAGAGTGAAGACACTTTGACAAATTTTATCAGTTAACTGTTGTAGTTTTTGCAACAAAATTCCCAAACTTATTTATTTATGGCTTATTTACCCTGACTAGATTAGATGCTTCAGGCGCTAACTTACATATGACCAGGAACAATATTACACAGAAACTAAATAATAATAACACTAACATTAATAATGATGCTAAAATAATGTATTATAATAATACGTTAAGACACAACAATCTCAATGCAAATAATTTGGATTATTAATGAAAAGTACACCCCCCCCCCCCCCACCCCAAGAAACATGGACCTTGCCATTGGTGGGGAGGCTTGCGTGCCTCAGCGATACACATAGCCGTACTGTAGGAGCAACCACAACGGAGGGGTATCTGTTGAGAGGCCCGACAAACGTGTGGTTCCTGAAGAGGGGCAGCAGCCTTTTCAGTAGTTGCAGGAGCAACAGTCTGGATGATTGACTGATCTGGCCTTGAAACACTAATCAAAATGGCCCTGCTGTGCTAGTACTGCGAACGGTTGAAAGCAAGGGGAAACTACAGCCATAATTTTTCCTGAGGGCATGCAGCTTTACTGTATGGTTAAATGATGGTGTCTTCTTGGGTAAAATAGTCCCCCATTATAATCTCCAGGAGGGGCCTACTCGAGGATGTCGTTATCAGGAGAAAGAAAACTGGCATTCTATGGATCGCAGCGTGTAATGTCGGATCCCTTAATCGGGCAGGTATGTAAGAAAATTTAAAAAGAGAAATGGATAGGTTAAAGTTAGATATAGTGAGAAGTAGTAAAGTTCGGTGGCAAGAGGAACAAGACTTTTGGTGAGTTGAATACAGGGTTATCAACACAAAATCAAATAGGGGTAATGCAGGAGTAGGTTTAATAATGAATAGGAATGCGGGTAAGCTACTACAAACAGCATAGTGAACGCTACTACAGTAGTACAAGTTTATATGCCAACTAGCTCTGCACATGATGAAGAAATTGATAAAATGTATGATGAGGTAAAAGAAATTATTCAGGTGGTGAAGGGAGACGAAAATTTAATAGTCATGGGTGAATGGAATTCGGTAGGGAGGAAAGGAAACATTGTAAGACATTTCCAGGGGCAGATGTGGACTCTGTCCACAATCTATTGGTTAGGACCTGTAGATTATAACTGCAAAAAGGTGGGAATTTAAGGAGATGGGATCTGGATAAACTGAAAGAACCAGAGGTTGTACAGAGTTTCAGGGAGAGCATAAGGGAACAATTGACACCAATGGCGGAAGGAAGTACAGTAGAAGGAGAATGGGTAGCGTTGAGGGATGAAATAGTAAAGGCAGCAGAAGATCAAATATGTAAAAAGAAGAGGGCTAGTAGAAACTGTTGGGTAACAGAAGAAATACTGAATTTAATTGATGAAAGGAAAAAATATAAAAATGCAGGCAAAAAGTAATATAAACGTCTCAAAAATGTGATTGACAGGAAATGCAAGATGGCTAGAGGACAAATGTAAGGCTGTAAGGGCTGATCTCACTAGGGGTAAGATAGATACTGCCTACAGGAAAATTTGAGAGACCTTTGAAGAAAAGAGAACCACTTGTATGAACATCAAGAGCTCAGATGGAAACCCAGTTCTAAGCAAAGAAGGGAAAGCAGAAAGGTGGAAGGAGTATATAGAGGGTCTATACAAGGCCGATGTACTTGAGAACAATATTATGGAAATGGAAGAGAATGTAGATGAAAATGAAATGGGAGATATGATACTGTGTGAAGAGTTTGACAGAGCACTGAAAGACCTGAGTCGAACCAAGGCCCCAGGAGTAGACAACATACCATTAGAACTACTGACGGCCTTGGGAGAGCCAGTCCTGCCAAAACTCTACCATCTGGTGAGCAAAATGTATGAGACAGGCGAAATACCCTCAGACCTCAAGAAGAGCATAATAATTCCAATCCCAAAGAGAGCAAGCGTTGACAGATGAGAAAATTACCAAACTATCAGTTTAATAAGTCACTGCTGCAAAATACTAATGTGAATTCTTTACAGACAAATGGAAAAACTAGTTGAAGCCGACCTTGGGGAAGGTCAGTTTGGATTCCGTAGAAATATTGGAACACGTGAGGCAATACTGACAGTCTGTGGAGATTTCAATTTGAATTTTCAGTTGTCCACTATCTGTAACTCATATGCAAATAATTTATTAAATTCATTTGGTCTTTATATTACAACCACTGAAATAACAAGGCTTCATTATAAAGGTACTGGTACATGTATTGACAATATATTTGTATCAAATGAGTTAGTGCATCTGAAGTCAGACGTAATTAAGACCTGGGTATCTGGCCACTGACTCAGTGCACATGGCAGGAAAGAGTGTATGTGTGGTCAATTATGATAATCTAAATATGTTTAAGTCTAATATTGATAAATTTTATTGGTTGCAAGTTTATCGAGAACATGCAATAGGTAGAAAGGTGGAAGAACTCATATCTACTCTTTCTGTATATGCTAAGATGTCGTTTCCCATTAAGGTACCAAATAGTAAAAAGGCACTAAGAGTAAATAAGGTCAAGGGTGAAAAGGTGTTGGAGATCAAGAGGGAGTGTGATCAATATTATGCCTTTATAGAAGTACAGGTTCTCAAGTATTTAAAGACATGCTCACAGTGAAAAAGGAAAGATTAAGACAGGCCTTAAAGGAAGCTAGGTGTATGAAAAAATTAAGATATAATACTAACATCAGAAAATAATATCATTAACAGTCAATGCAACAGGAAAATGACTTCACAGGCTGAAGGCAGCCATCTGAATGCTGCACAGTTAAATACATCCTTCACTAAGAAAGTGATTGGCACTTACAATATAGTCACTGACCATAAATACTTCCTGAGAAACACCACAAAACCTGAAAGTACATTTAGCTTTAAATTGGTCAAGGCACAGGATGTTACCTATATACTGAGGAAAATGAAGAACAGTTTTAGTAATGACGTTTGTGGTTTAAGTTCAGCCATGTTAAATGTGATTCAGTTCAGCTGCCAGAATTGATAACACATGTAGTAAATACATGTATTTTGGAGGCTCAGTTCCCCAGGGCAGTAAAGTCACTCGAAAACACAAAAAAGGCAGCCTCCAAACATGTGATAATTTTAGGCCTGTTTCAATTGTGCCAGTCTTGTCTAAAGTGATAGAAGCTATATTAAATAGTAAAATACTTTGAAGGAAACTATATCTTCAGTGATAGACAATTTGGCTTCAGATCAGGGTTAGGATCTGTTAAATCTGCCTTATCACTTTTAACACAGTGTGTGAAGCAACTAGAAAGCAAGCTCATGGTTCAGAATAAACTCTGTGATTTATGAAAAGCTTTTGACACTGTGTCTCATGAAATCTTATTGAACAAAGTGCAATTCTATGGCTTTACACGAAGTGCTCGGGAATTGATAAGATTTTATCTAAGTAATAGAGTGCAGAAGGTGGTTTTTAATGGTACAGAATCAGATTACTTACTTGTGGGCATGTTCTGTACTTGGCCCAATTCTATTTATTATTTATATATATGACTTATCATGTAACATAGTTGGGCCATCAGCTAGGAGTTACTTATTTGCAGATGATCTTGCAGTCTGTGTAACTGCAGAAACAGCACAGAAGGTCAAATATTAAGCAGACCAGTGCACTGTCAAAGTTGAAAACTGGTGTAAAGCTAATTCCCTTTGTGTCAAAAAAATAAATAAAATAAAAAATAAAATCAAGACCTGTATGTATTGTGGAATAATAACACTGAACTTGAGCAGAGCTCAAATGATGTTGATTTCCTAGGAATCTCAATTGATTCAAAAAGGTGGGAAGCAGCATTAGCAAAGGAATATTTTCTCCAAGGAAGCTGTGTCTTTGTCTAAATGTGCCAGTACTTAAAGCAAAAGAAACCACAGTCACATTTACTGTGGGGACATCAAAGCAAGGCAGCTAATGTCTTCAAACTACAAAATAAGACAATAAGACTGATATGTAGCTTGGCACCCAGAGCTCACTGTAGACCAAGCTTTAAAAAATTACAGATTATGACCCTGCTGTCAATATTTATACCAAGGAAAACTATCCGAAGTATCAACAGTATGACATGCGGCATAATTATAACACAAGAAACAAGCAAGACCTAGTTTCTTTCTGACGTAACTATAAGAAAACACAAAAGTGCTCTTTATACAAGCCCATAAAATTTTTTTATGCCATGCCCCAACATATCAGAGATCTTCCAATAAAAAAAAAAAAAAAAAAAAAAAAAGTAAAAGAATTTCTTCTTGAACTCAACATTTATGGAACGGATGAATTTTCAAGGGAAGCAAAGAATATGGTATGACTACACTTTGTGATCAGTTTTTACATGCTTCTATATATGAGTAAGTCTGTAATTGGCTAAATTTACTATGCAATATCAATTTGTACCAGAAGTTTCTCTGTTTTGTAATGCCTCTGAGGTCTCTACAACAATAAAAATCAATCAATTGTAGACTTCCTTGAGAGTTTCATTTGCTTTCTCTTAGAGGAGTTCTCTTGTTTTCTCACTGACTATAATATTGCTGTCATCAGTGAAAAGAATTTTTTCACCATGAGTAACACTACTGGGAAAGTCATTGATGTACATCAGGAATACTATTGGTCCTAATATGATACCTTGCGGAAACCCCATATTAATGTATTTTTCGCCGGCCGTGGTGGCCGAGCAGTTCAGTCCAGAACCGCACGACTGCTACGGTCGTAGGTTGAAATCCTGCCTCGGGCATGGATGTGTGTAATATGCTTACATTTGTTCGGGTAAGTGTTTTACTAAATGTTAAGCTCTATTTGAAGTATGTGTTATCACTATTCTTTGTACCTTGTCTGCTAGGTATGATCAAAACCAGTCCTTAGGAACCACTCTTATTCCTAATGCTTCTAATTTATTTAATTGAATCTGTGGTTGACTGCATCAAAGGGCTTAGAAAGATCATAAAGGAACCCTCTGACAGACTCTTCTTTATTAAGAGCATCAAGTACAACTTTTGTGCGTTCTACGACAGCTGACTCCGTATTTTTGCCACATCAGAAACAAAACTGTGATTCACTTAAAAGATTGTATTTATTCAGGTAATTCATTAATCTGTTTTTCATAATTGCTTCTATTATTTTTGAGAATGGTGACAGCTGGTAATTTTCTGCATTACCTTTCTTAAACAAAGGCACAACTCTTGCCTGTTTTAACTGCTGTGGAAATGTCCCTGGTGTACAGGATTCATTTATTATGTGTGTTAAGGGACCTTGTATAACCTCTGTGCATTGTTTTAGTACACACATTGGTACTTCATATAGGCCTGCTGACTTTTTAGTTTTTCAACAGTTTTACTGGCTTCATTATCTGTGATTTGAAGTAACATCATTGTATTTAGTGCAACATTTTTTACAGGGGTTATATTTGTTTTGGGGAATTCTTGTCGTAACTTCCCTGCCATACTTGAAAAATGCTCATTTACATAGTTTGATAAGTGTTGTGGCTTATTTATAACCTTATCAGTATGTTGTTCTGTCTGTCTTTCTTTGCCTCTCCCTGTTCCCGTTTTTATAACATCCCAGACTGCTTTGCTTTTATTCCCTGCATTATATAATACTGTGTCATTAAACGACTTTTAAGCAGCTATCAGCACCTTCCTATGGATCATTGTGACTCTTTTTCCATGGAAGTGAGGTATTTAATTGTTTGGGAGGACTTCTTAGTACCTGCTGTTATCCATCTACTTTTGTGTGACGTTGATACAGACATGCATACTTTTGGAAATGCCTTTTCAAAGTTCAATTTAAATAATGTGGATTCTTATTCACATTGGTTTCCCTATACACTTCATCCCAGCGTTTTTTTTTTTTTGCTAGTTCCTTTGAAAAATCCTTTATTTTCATTTCCAATGGATGTCATTTGTAGGCTTGTAGTTTATGGGATGATTTCATGTCTCATATTACTGTTGTTGTTTGACAGAGATGGTCTGATAATCCGAGATCTTTTACAGCTACATCACATTTTTCCCTGTCCATATTTGTGGCAACATGGTCAATTACTGATGAAGTCATTGTAGCAACCCTTGTTGCACTATTGACCAATAGGGAGAGGCCAAAACTTTGAAGTATATTTATGAAGGTGCTGCTGGATTCATTTATGATATTCATATTGATTTTAATGTCCCTATACAGAATTGTGCTGAGCTTTGTGCTTGAGACTTTATATAGAAATTTTGTTAATTTATTGAAAAACAGTGTCCACACTATCTCTGGGAGATCCATACAAACACAAAATTATTAATATCTTGGTGATATCAAGCCCTGTTAATTCAAACTGCTGGAGACACTCTTTAGGCAGGGGAACCTGTTGTCTGGATTTATCCTAAAAAAGACCTACTTCTCATACTGATGACAACAGGTATTTAACCATGTGTTGCCCGAGATCCACCCCCTATACTTTCACAAATCAGCTGTACCAATCTTCCTTTGCCAGTCCTGTTTAGGTATAGGCCACACCCAGTGAAACCCCATCTGTCGATAGTCCCGATGGGCACGTGAGCAAAGTTGGCTTCCCTCAGAGCAATCCCTAACCCCAAATTGATTCGCCTCACATCTCCATCAAGGTGTGGCCAATCGTGACACCGGAACAGCTCAACAAAGTGTACGTTGGTGCCACAAGTCAGGGAAGCTATCTTGCCCAGGTCACCACCTATGTCATGTGCCCTATCCCTGTGCAAACTGTTTCCTGCCCCACCCACTATCACTACATGGTCTTCTTTTGTAAAGACCTTAAGTCCTCTATCACATGACTTAGCCCTGCATTTGGCTGGAACATACTGGTGGCCTGGTATGTTGCCCCTAAACATTCCTGTAACTCGGGGCCTACAACTCACCCATGCCTAATACCTAGCAGCAGCACTTTCTTCTTCCTAACATTTTGTATATTTCTAAGCTTCTTGGCCTCAGTTGAAGTGTGCTGCACATTTCTTGCTCCGTGTTCTACCAGAGGCTCTGGCAGTGGTAGACACACAGTTTTATCTTCAACCCCAAAAACATCAGATCATGTTCTCTTTCTTCCTACCCTCCTACAAGCTGCCAGTTCACAACCTCCCTATCTCTCTTGATCCTTATCAGTTCCTTCCTTGCTTCCTTCAACTGTGCCCCAAGGGCACAGATTTTCCTTTCCTGTACCCCAACCAAAATGTTCCTACTGCATACTCTGCAGTTCCAGGAGAGAGCCTCTTCTGTTCTCCCAAGATTCTCCCCCCACCTCTCCCTCTCCCAGTGAAAATATTTCCTACAAGGTTAGCAACAAATCCCTCTACTCACAATGCTATAACAGGTTCCACATTTCCCACTCATGATCAGTTTCAAAAGAATTATTAAGTTTTAAATTTGTCCAGAACACGAGATTGGCTATATGTATGCAAAAATGACATGGAAGTCTTACATGCCATTGTTGTTGTTTTTGTACTGATTTAGAGATACAATGACAGGAGAGTGAATTAGTAATTACTTTGCTTTTAGAGAATTTACTGTAGTGTTTGGTCAGGTTTTAAATTTATGCCTAGATGACCTCTAACTAGTGAACAATATGAAATGTGTTAGTTAAATACAATTTGGAAAACTTTTAATTATACTTTTATTGTAACAATAGGCACTGATGAAACTAGTACCTGCCTTTCTTAAACGAATTTTCCGCTATCAAGAAAATTTGAATAGAATTTTTTGTGTTTTGGAACGCAAAATTTCGCATTATGTCACAATTATCGTGAATTCAGATTACACAAAGTTTTTTTTCAAGAATAATCTCTATGGGGACGCAAATATTCAGTTTTGTGACAAGAATGGACACTACAGCAAATATACAAAACAAAGGAAATTTAAATTTGACACTATTTCCTCTCAAATAAGTTCTTTTAGTGGACGAAGAAAACACCTGTGATCTCACTCGCTGGACATCTTGTCTTCCTGTCTGTTTACTTAAAAGGCCTGTCACTGGGCGTGAAGGGTAAGCTTTTGGTTTAAAAAAGGTAGCTGGAGATTCCACACAGCACACCAGGTATGAGATTAATTATGTAATATGCACTATACTGAAATGCCTTGTGAGACGTCTATAAATTCAAATATGCTCAATGTTACTTTCCTGTTTCAATACACAATGCCTGCATTCTGATTTAGTGTTTACTTATTTGCTTACAGGACCTGTCATTGGGTGTGAGGGATAAGCTTTTGGCATACCATGGCAGCAAGAGCATCCAAACAGCACACCATATATGCAACTGATTGTGTGTAAGCACAATACTGAAATGCCTTGTGAGTCATCCCTATATTCATATGCCCAATGTTGCTTTCCTCTTCCGATACACAATGCCTTACAGGACTGTCAGTAAATGAGTGTGTTGGAGGCCAACTCTGTCCATCACTGTGGCTGTCGGATAGAGAGACCAACAGCTATGCAGGGGCTCCAGGTGCAATTCCTGGCCAATTTGAGAATTTATCCTCTCAGAGGTTGGGTGTTGTGTTGTGCTTATCACCATTTTACCATTTCTTTAGATGCAAAAATAAGCAGTATCAACTGATGTAGACTTGCAGTATGCAGCCGATTTCTCCTGCATAAGAAATCCCGGCCAGAAATGCCATACTGTCATTTCATTTCACGCTAGGTATGAAACTGATTCTCTGATATGCACATTATTGAATTGTGAGTCATCTCTTAATTTGTATATGCTCAGTTGGTTTAATATTAATTTGCAGGGCTCTAGAGTAAGCAGTGTGTAGTTGTGTGCACTATGGTGAGTTGTCGTGTCACCTAGCATGGCAATACAACATGCGACTGCAACAGTGCCAACAGCACTGGGTAGTGTTGTCTACTTCACTGCATGAGAAATAGAGCTGTCACGATGGCCAGTCTGGCCTCAGTACTACATGTTTGCATGTTGGCCAGTGGATACTTGGAGCAAGTCCAGTAATACTCACATATGAAGATTCGTTTATCTTTAACATCACAGAATCATGTTTCTATATCTGCTCCATCCCCATTCCCCAGTGGAAGGGGGTCACAATTATTTTGTGCACATGAGGCTGCTAGTAATTGGATCCTTTCTACTTTTCAAAATTGCATTAACTTTCCCGTGCTCATCCATCCCTGTCCTCAATCCTTTCCCTTGCTTACATTGGCCTGGCTATCTTTTTTTTGTTGATACCCCTTACAGTATTATTCCTCTTGCTTTACAATTCCCTTTTTGGAAATTTTGGTCCCTCTTTGGGGATTGAACTACTCTAAATTTTGTCTCCATGGTGTGAGCAAGCTGTGGAACAACACCATACATGAAGTCTTTGGCATGTGGGCTTACCACCTCTTCCATTTTTTACCGGAAGCCATTGTCCTTTTTGTGCTGTACAGTTACACAGTAGTCATTTCGTGTGCTTGGGGTGTTATGTACTCTTTTGATGGAGTCCTCTGAAAACAGGGATGACAGTTCTGATACACGAGCTGCTACCTCCCTGTGTATGCCTAGGAGTAGTGGCTTGTCATTCTGAAGCATTGGAACTCCCAGCAACAGCCCCTATGACATTGGCCCTTGGTGTGGCTGAGTAGTGCACAAGGGGAGAGCCCCTGATTGGTTTTGGTGCTATTAGGGTCTACACTTTGTATCAAACGTATCAGACTTAAAAAACTGGCCGTCTTTGGCTGACCTTTAGTCAGGATCGACTTTTCATGATACCCCTTTTCAACTTACAACTATCCCCTCATGGGAGGAGGGTCAGACTCGCTTGCTTGGGGTCAAATCCTTTCCCCATTACCTGGTCTGCATCAAGACTGACAAGGACACCTTCCCACCATGAACCCATTATTTTGGTAGAAACTATCAAAGACAAGTTTGGCAAACCATTACTCCTCACTAGCCTTTGAATATGCTTCAGGGTGTCTTTTTCATAGAGACCTCATCTTCCAAACTGGTGAAGCGTGGGCCAGTCTGGAGTGGCAAGGCATTCATTTTGTTCATCATATTCAGAAAGGCACTAAGGACAACCACACTGATAATGACCACTTTATTCTGGTCTTTGAAGGGGATACCCCCAAGACAAGGTCAAGGTTATGGCTCATCACTGTGCACTGTGATGTATGTCCTGCCACTGCTAAAATGTTTTTGGTGTTTATGTATTAATCCTGTATGCAATGAATGAGGATGCCCAGGTGTGCCTTTGTTCTACTGACCACGTGTATTAATTGTCACAACTGTCGCTGGATTGTAAGAAGGAAAGAATATATTGGGGTATACGATCAGCTTTGCCTTGTGTCTACAAAAATCTACTATTGACTCTGTTACATCCTTTCCCCCACCTTATCCCAGTGATGCCTCACTCTTCTCTCCCTCTCCCCTGAACTTACATCTTCCTCCCCTCCAACTGTTGCTCCTTTCATCCACCAGAGAAGTGCCTCTTCTCTGGTGTCTGCTGCCATTAGGGCCTCCTCTCAGTCCAAGAGTCTGCTGGTACACATTGGCCATGGAACCGTCAGCTCTAGCATCCCCAAGGTTGCCTGGTCTCTCTTTATAGAACTAGCAGAAGCCTCTCTCCCCCCTTACCTCTCTGGCATCTAGCGTGTGTCCTCCTCTACTTATGAAAGAGAAGAAGGAAGTCCTGGGATGAGGACACTCCATTGCTGAGGAGGATGGCATTTCATAGGGTTCAGTGTTAAGTATCCTTTTCCTCATCACTATTAAAGGACTTGTGACCTCCGTGAAACTGTTGGTCACCCCTGCTCTGCATGTGGATGACTTCTGTGTCTGAGTTATTTAACACTTGGTGGCTTTTGTGAAGTGACAGTTCCAGGGTGCCATGTGGTATGCTTCTGCATGGACCTTCTCACACAGTTTTCAGTTTTCCCCTCTTAAATTGTGGGTGGTGCATTTCTGTCACCATATTGTGTACGATACCTACTGGAGCTCTATCTCGAGACCCAATTTCTGATTGTGGTCCACCACTTCCATTTCTTGGGTCGTCTTATGACATTTACTTGTGTGTGTGTGTGTGTGGGGGGGGGGGGGGGGGGAGGGGGGGCATGGTAGCCAAATTTAGGGCTCAGTTGCTCCTTCCATACTGATCCTCTTGGAGCAGGTCCACCATTGTGGTATCTGTCTGATCATCAGTACCTTTTGCACTAGCCGTATTGTTTCCTGGTTGAAGCTGGGGTTGTCCCCCACTCACTGCCCTTTTGGTTCAACAGTCTAAGCTTCTTGTTTCCTATGCCATCACCATCTTCTCTTTCCCCACACATTCCTTATATTTTATACTTTAGCAGCAGGAAATTGCTCACTCTTCAGGTGAGTTTAACAGTTGGGCTCCAGCTTGCAGTCCTTTGCCATGATTTTTATCTTCCCTCTTTGTCCTGTTCCCCATTCTCTCCAAAAACCTCCTCCCCCTTGGTTAGTTCCTTGATCCCAGATTCAGAGGGGTCTGTGTTTCATTGTTTGTTCTGCCAGCTTTTATGGGAGTTTCAGGCTGCTGTTGTGTTTTAATGGAATGGCTCTAGGCTCTAAATCTGCTAATTACAAGGAATGTGCCTTCTGCTGGCAAGTAACACCATCTCTTACCTGCCCCATGTAGCATGTGTACTGCATAGCTAATGGCCATTTACCAGGTTCTTTAGTATGTTTAACAGTCCTCTCCCACCCACGTTATGTGCAGACTTGATAACTGCCCTTGAGGCTATCAGACAGTGGTTTTCCCTCCCTCTTCTTGGTCTATGACATCTAAGACCACCTTACCAATCTTGACCATGCTGGTTGTTCAGTTGACTTTCTTTGGGTTCCCACTCATGTGGGTATCCCAGGTAATGAACTGCTGATCCTGTGGCTGGAGGGTGTGCCCCTTTTGTGTGACCTCTCTGGTGCTGGGTTTGCAGCCTCATGTCCAATTCCTTTTAGCTCAGCCTTGAGCTGACTCTTGGAGGCCAACCCCCTGCCTAATAAACTTATTGCGATAAGGGGACT
This sequence comes from Schistocerca gregaria, assembly GCF_023897955.1. Taxonomy (NCBI): domain Eukaryota; kingdom Metazoa; phylum Arthropoda; class Insecta; order Orthoptera; family Acrididae; genus Schistocerca; species Schistocerca gregaria. The sequence goes on from NW_026061759.1 coordinate 1,763,969, forward strand.
CTTGCCACATGGCCCACTGGGGATCTACCATCCTCTGCGAACTTCGTATTGGTCATACAAGGTTGAATCTAAGCCTCTTACTCCATAATGATCTGTAACCCCCACATTTTATGAGACTCCCCTACCATTTGGCCTTTTGCACTAAACACACTCTTCCATTCTCCATTATCACATATGGTAGCATACAACCTTACATAGTTACATCTGTCCTTGGTTTTCATCATAAAAGTGGTTTGTTCCATGGATTTAAGTACCTGAATTGTCTTCCACAATTGGAGGCCGTCAGTTTGGAAGGCCTGCATCATTGCTTTCATGCTGGTCAGGTTTTCCTCTCCATTTTGTGCTGTTTCATCACCCCCCCCCCCCCCCCTCCGCCGCCACGGTGTTTTCCCCATTGTGTCGCAGTCATGGTATGAAGTGCGAACTGGGGTGGGTTAGCAGTGATTCCAGCACCATGTCACACATAGCACCATTGGGGTGTCTTATGATCTCCCCCTTCCTCCCTCCAGTTCATTACTCTTCCTGCCACCCCAGTGTTCCATCTTCATTTGCCTGTTTTGCTTCGCCATCAAATAGATTGTGCTGTTGGTTTGCTGCTCCCACAGTCTCTGCCACTTTGGATCTTGGGACAAATGATGTCACTGTTTCGTTCCTCTCCTCATTCAGACAATCAATCAACATCTGCAGCCAGCAGGCAAGCAGTGAGACTTGGTATCTGCTCTCTTAGCATCTGTGTCAGGGTGTTACTAGCATTAATGACAAGTTTGAAATTATTACTTGTTTCCAAATAAAAACAGCCACTTTTGTGCCCTGGTAAATTAGAACTACAAAATTATATGCTTAAATTTAGGAAATAATGGCCCGCTAAAAACAGAAAATTCTGGAATATGAGTTATTTGGTTACAGATAACTTTTCAAAAAGGGGGATTTTTTTTTAAAAGTAAAATTATACTGCAAATTGGAACCTGAAAGGCTTTCAGTTGGGTTATATTGCTAATTCATAATTACTCATTCCTAATTCCAACTGCATGTGTTTGTACTGATACTGAAATTATTATTTATTCACCAAATTTATTTTTTGGTAAATGAGTTACATTATCAGGAAAATTGATTGTGAACAATCAGATGTTAGTGTATTCTTTGCTAGAATATGAAAATATTTAATCTGTTTAACAGTTGCACTAGTGTTACCCATCTAGCTAGATCAAAAATAAATATATATTACAAGTTGACGATTGCAACTCACTCTGTTGTCACGTTGGGACAGTTGTCAAATGTGTGGCCATCACCAGCAGTGTGCTGAGCCTCAGTCACAGTCATCACTGCCCAGCACGGCTTGGGAGGGGGCTGACCCAGTGATGCCAGCATTCTAGGCTGCTGGCACAAGCCGCAGCAGTTTCTGGTGGTCCCACGTGTCAGCAGAACTGCCGCACCAGAGGCCAGTGAAGAAGGAAGGAATATCGACATCTGACATTCTGTCAACAGTGAGGCCGTCAGAGACAGAGCATAAACTCTGACTGTTTCAAGGATGGGGGAGAAAATTGGCCTTGGCCTTGGCCTTGGCCTTGGCCTTTCAAAGGAACCATCCCAGGATTTGCCTTGATTGATCTAGGGAAATAATGGAAAACCTAAAACTGGATGGCAGGACACGGAATAAAGCCATCATGTTCCTGAATGTGAGATCAACACACTAGCTAATGTGGTGTAAACCTTCATCCAGAAGTGTTAACAGTTTCTTCTGTATCAGGAACTGCCATGAGTATGCAGCTTGAGGAATTTGTTTTCTTTGCTCAAAACAGTCTCCTCTGTACTGCAAGTTTTCTCTTGTGACTCCTTTGTGGGCTATTGAAAGAGACGCCACTACTGGCATGAACAGCACCTACACTAGCCTTCAGTGAAGTTACCATTTTGTTGGCCAGCTAAACTTCAGTAACTGAAATACCAGAAACAATTTCTGCCAGTACCTCTGTGTCACAGGAACAAACTGGCTTCAGAATTTTCCTCTCCAACATTCATAAGTAGTACATCTGGTAATTCAGAAATTTCAAACGGTTTTTCTTCTATACTCTCTACTTCATAAACATTATGTATATGCTTGCACGTATTTAACTTAATGCTGTAATCAATACATGCATAGTAATATCTATGAATTCTTACTTTACAGTCAGTGCACACTAATTTGGAGTTACAGTGGATAATATTTTCTTCCACAAGGTAAACTTCAAGTGATTTTGTGGCTGGTACTTTCCAACCTCTGCCTACCTTTCTAGTTGAGTCCTTATTCATCAAAATACTGGATTCGTGCTTATGGTGGATGTTCTCATTTTACTTGTTACTTTTTCTTTCACAATGACAATGAGCCCGTCAAACAGATTTGCTGTTACAAGCAACGTGAATGCAAGTACACCTTTATCCAAATGTTTCACCTGCTTTGCATTACCATGTAGAGTAAGTGGTGGTAATATGCACCCCCCCCCCCCCCTTAATATCTTAATAATATTTAGCTGAACTCTAGTGATGTATTAACATACCATTATTGGTTAATACTTAGATGCAACCTACTAAGTATTGGCAACAGTTTCAAATAGATTAAAAGTATGGTATTATTGCATTTTTAAGCTGTCTACACTAGTTTACAAGGTGTATGTGACTGTAATGTGGACCCCAGGGTCCATATTATAAGCAGACCGTAAAATGTTTTTATTTCTGTTTTCAGATGCCTAGGACTAATCTGGCACCTAAATGAACCCGTAAAAGGCAGGTGTGGGATAAAAACAAAATGCGAGAGGCAGTGTATGCTGTTGTAGTAAAAATCATGGGAGTTAAAAAAGCAAACATTGCGCTGTCCCAAAAACAACTCTGTGCCAGTATGTGTATGAGGCTAATACCTGACAGACGTTGAAACTAAAAAGTTTGGAAGAAAACCAGCTGCCCTAGAAAGAGAACTAGTGGTTTACATACACTATATGGAGGCCAAATTCTATGCTTTTACTAGTATGGATGTTAGAAAAATGGCCTACCAACTTGCAGTTGGGAATGGAATTGCAACAAACTTCAGAAATGAAATTGCTGGAAGGCCTTGTCTTGACCATTTTCTTTGATGTCATCAAGATAAGCTTTCAATTAGAAAGCCAACTGGAACATCATATGCTCGAGCAAAACGCTTTTCGCATGAGAGAGTTAACTCATTCTACGACTTGCTATAAGCTGAATTCTGGAAACATAAATATCCAGAAGATCGTGTATGGAACGTTGAGAAAACAGGCCTTAGTGTAGTTCAGACTGATACTGCAAGCAGAGGTAAACGCCAAATTTGTTCTGTGACAGCTGCTGAGTGTGGGTCTCTAGTAATGGTCATCTGTTTGCTGAGTGCAGGAGGTTCTTATTTTGCCCTGATGTTCGTATTCCCAAGAACGGATGAGGGGAAAGACCATTGTTTCAACTGATTTGCTGTACAAAAAAGAGTTAGAAGCCATTATTAAAGAAAAAAGAGGAAAAGAACTTTGCCAAAGACCCCCTAGTGAGATAAGCTTCTACATCCTTCATTTGTCCTCTAGCCATGCCTGCTTAGCCATTTTGCGCTTCCTGTCGATTTCATTTTTGAGACGTCTGTGTACCTTGTTGGCTGCTTCATTTATTGCATTTTTATATTTTCTCCTTTCATCAATTAAATTCAATATCTCTTCTGTTATCCAAGGATTTCTAATAGCCCTCATCTTTTTACCTATTTGATCCTCTGCTGCCTTCACTACTTCATCCTTCTACTGTATTTCCTTCCCTTGCCAAAGAAACACACTATATCATAGGATCCAACAAGTTTGCTTTCATGGAGCATCCACTGCCAAATATTCTCGCTGTAGTGAGTCTTAAGTGCATCCATAAATGTACGATCTAGCAGTTGCAGGACTAGAACAATTAGCCTCAGTAACTTCGTCATTCTTGGGAGGCAGTTCATAGTTACAATTCGCTGAAACCTGCCAGCTTGATCACCCAATCTGTTGGAGTCGTCTTTTTTACCTGGTGTGCTAGGTGAAGGCAACTCAAATCGTTCAGCTCCCGATACGATAACCTCTTTATCTGACGGCATCTCAAGTCCGATGTCAGTTTTGTCTTCCTGCATCGGTGAATACGGACTGGTCCGTGGGCCATACTCCAGTAGCTTTCAAACCTTTAATAGCAAATAGCATTGTTGCACTTTTGATGAAAAAAGCGTTGAAATTTGAAAGACCACCGCAGCCTGCACATCCCTCGGTCCATACGCGGAGTCGTTGGAGGGGAGAGGCGACAGGTATATATACCACACCGCCCGGCGGCATAGGACGTCTGTCAACAGGAGTAATCTGATGATGATGGCACGCTACGCCGTGACTGGAACACGATAGTGGGAAAAGGAAGAGAAGGAAACGTAGTAGGTGAATATGGATTGGGGTTAAGAAATGAAAGAGGAAGCTGCCTGGTAGAATTTTGCACACAGCACAACTTCATTGTAGCTAACACTTGGTTTCAGAATCATCAAAGGAGGTTGTATACATGGAAGAACCCTGGAGATACCTTTTAGTATCAGATAGATTATATAATGGTAAGGCAGAGATTAAGGAACCAGGTTTTAAATTGTAAGACATTTCCAGGGGCAAATGTGGACTCTGACCACAATCTATTGGTTATGACCTGTAGAAACTGCAAAAAGGTGGGAATTTAAGGAGATGGGACCTGGATAAACTGAAAGAACCAGTGGTTGTACAGAGCTTCAAGGAGACCATAAGGGAACAAATGACAGGAATGGGGGAAAGAAATACAGTAGAAGAAGAATGGGTAGCTTTCAGAGATGAAATAGTGAAGGCAGCAGAGGATCAAGTAGGTAAAAAGACGAGGGCTAGTAGAAATCCTTGGGTAACAGAAGAGATATTGAATCTAACTGAAGAAAGGAGAAAATATGAAAATACAGTAAGTGAAGCAGGCAAAAAGGAATACAAACGTCTCAAAAATGAAATCGACAGGAAGTGCAAAATGGCTAAGCAGGGATGGATAGAGGACAAATGTAAGGATGTAGAGTCTTGTCTCACCAGGGGTAAGATAGATACTGCCTACAGCTGCATGCCCGAGAGACCTTCAAGCACATTCATATTATATTAATATCCAGAAAAACTTGAATTTCAACACAGTCTAACATGTGTTGGACTGTGACGATACGGTAACAACTTTGATACAGCTTCCAGTTTGCGGAACTGGCGGCTGTTTAGGGGAGGCCCTTTGGGCCGGACTTGTTCTGGGTGAAATCCTGGCGCTAAGGGCACGTGTCGGTTATGCCATCGGCACCCGGACTGTTCATTCGAACGTAGAGCTTTGAGAATGCCGAGTTTATATCGTCATAGCATGGAAAACGCACGCTGGGGAGTCTTTCCAAACGTGCAGCGCAATATCAAGCAAGACAGATATTCTGAAAGTGTGTTCGAACATTGACCAAAGAGATGGAAGAACGCCTTGTACGCCATATGCACGCCATCTTTCTTCAGTACAGACTCGCCATACACCATACTGGCTTTCAGTTGGTGTTGGTTTCAATGTATAGTCTGTCTGTAAACTCAAGAGCGAGCAGCGCTTTTGGTGGGGGAAGCGGCCTTTTCCGGTAGAACCCTGCCACTGGCCTACAGGGGCACCCAAAATCAGTTGCCTATTACCTGTCTAGCGGCGTAGATCGGCGTGCAGTGGTGTACAATACGTCGTTTCTGTTCGTGAGATCCTTGTTGCCAGCATCAGTCACTGACATACTTCGGTATCTGGAAGTGCTGGATAACAGCGTTGCATTTCAAGAAAATTGCAGAAGACGAAGAGGAGCTATTTGCGGAGTACATTTCCCCACCATGTTCTAGTTCTGGGTGGAGATTTTAATTTGCCAGATACACCAGGTGACCAAGAAGTCAGTATAAATTTGAAAACTGAATAAATCACGGAATAATGTAGATAGGGAGGTACAAATTGACACACATGCTTGGAATGACATGGGATTTGATTAGAAAAAGAAAAAAATACAAAAGCTCAAAAAATGTCCGACAGGTGGCGATTCATCAGATCAGAATAGCATGACAAAGCAAAAATTATGTTCTTTACAGGAAATGCTCAATATGTCCACCATCATTCCTCAACAGTAATTGTAATCGAGGAATAATGTTGTGAAAAGCACTGTAAAGCATGTCCGGAGTATGTGGTGAGGCATTGGCGTTGGATGTTGTCTTTCAGCATCCCTAGAGATGTCGCTCGATCACGATACACTTGCGACTTCAGGTAACCCCAAAGCCAATAATAGCACGGACTGAGGTCTGGGGACCTAGGAGGCCAAGCGTGACGAAAGTGGCGGCTGATCACACGATCATCACCAAACGGCGCTCATAAGAGATCTGTCAGACATTTTGTGAATTTGTTTTTTCTAATAAATCCCCATGTCATTCCAAGCATGTGTCTCAATTTTTACCTCTCTATCTACATTATTCCATGGTTTATCACATTTTCCAATTTATACTTACTTTTTGATCACCCGTTAGACTGGGAGACTCAAACGTTTATAACGGGTGGCAGGGACAAAGAATCCAGTGAAATTTTCTTAAAGTCCTTTATCTGAAAAACTACCTTGAGCAGTTAAACAGAGAACCGACTCGTGGCGATAACATATTGGACCTTCTGGCGACAAACAGACCCGAAACAGTTAACGCAGAACACGGAATCAGCGATCATAAAGCGGTTACTGCATCACTGATTTCAGCCGTAAGTAGAAATATTAAAGAAGGTAGGAAGATTTTTCTGTTTAGCAAAAGTGACAAAAAGCAGATTACAGAGTACCTGACGGCTCAACACAAAAGTTTTGTCTCAAGTACAGATAGTGTTGAGGATCAGTGGACAAAGTTCAAAACCATCGTACAATATGCGTTAGATGAGTATGTGCCAAGCAAGATCGTAAGAAATGGAAAAGAGCCACCGTGGTACAACAACCGAGTTTGAAAACTGCTGCGGAAGCAAAGGGAACTTCTCAGCAAACATGAACATAGCCAAAGCCTTGCAGACAAACAAAAATTACGCGAAGCGAAATGTAATGTGAGGAGGGCTATGCGAGAGGCTTTCAATGAATTCGAAAGTAAAGTTCTATGTACTGATTGGCAGAAAACCGTAAGAAATTTTGGTCTTATGTCAAAGCAGTAGGTGGAGCAAAACGAAATGTTCAGACACTCTGTGACCAAAATGGTACTGAAACAGACTGAAGGCCGAACTACTAAATGGCTAATTCACAGAGGAAGACTGCACCGTAGTTCCTTCTCTACACTGTCGCACATATGACAAAATAGTAGATGTCGCAAGAGACGGCAGAGGGATAGAGAAACAATTAAAATCGCTCAAAAGAGGAAAGGCCGCTGGACCTTATGGGATACCAGTTCGATTTTACACAGAGTACGCGAAGGAACTTGCCCCCCTTCTTGCAGCGGTGTAGCGTTCCGAACGATTGGAAAAGGGCACAGGTCATCCACGTTTTCAAGAAGGGACTTCAAACAAATGTGCAGAACTATAGACCTATATCTCTAACGTCAATCAGTTGTAGAATTTTGGAACACGTATTATGTTCGAGTATAATGACTTTTCTGGAGACTAGAAATCTACTCTGTAGGAATCAGCACGGGTTTCGGAAAAGACGGTCGTGTGATACCCAGCTCTCGCTATTCGTCCATGAGACTCAGAAGGGCATAGACACGGGTTCACAGGTAGATGCCGTGTTTCTTGACTTCCGCAAGGCTTTCGATACAGTTCCCCACAATCGTTTAATGAACAAAGTAAGAGCATACGGACTATCAGACCAATTGTGTGATTGGATTGAAGAGTTCCTACATGACAGAACGCAGAATGTCATTCGCAATGGAGAGAAGTCTTCCGAAGTAAGAGTGATTTCAGGTGTGCCGCAGGGGAGTGTCATAGGACTGTTGCTATTCACAATATACATAAATGACCTTGTGGATATCATCGGAAGATCACTGAGGCTTTTTGCGGATGACGCTGTAGTCTATCCAGAGGTTGTAACAATGGAAAATTGTACCGAAATGCAGGAGGATCTGCAACGAATTAACGCATGGTGCAGGGAATGGCAATTGAATCTCAATGTGGACAAGTGTAATGTGCTGCGAATACATAGAAAGATAGATCCCTTATCATTTAGCTACAATATAGCAGGTCAGCAACTGGGAGAACGCATTAGGAGTGATTTAAAATGGAATGATCATATGAAGTTGATCGTCGGTAAAGCAGATGCCAGACTGAGATTCATTGGAAGAATCCTAAGGAAATGCAATCCGACAACAAAGGAAGTAGGTTGCAGTACCCTTGTTCGCCCACTGCTTCAATACTGCTCAGCAGTGTGGGATCCGCACCAGATAGGGTTGATAGAAGAGATAGAGAAGATCCAACGGAGAGCCGCGCGCTTCGTTACAGGACGATTTAGTAATCGCGAAAGCGTTACAGAGATGACAGATAAACTCGAAGACTCTGCAGGAGAGACGTTCCGTAGCTCTGTATGGGCTTCTGTTGAAGTTTCTAGAACATACCTTCACCGAGGAGTCAAGCAGTATATTGCTCCCTCCTACGTATGTCTCGCGAAGAGACATGAGGATAAAATCAGAGAGATTAGAGGCCACACAGAGGCATACCGACAATCCTTCTTTCCACGAACAATACGAGACTGGAATAGAAGGGACAACTGATAGAGATACTCAAGGTACCCTCCGCCACACACCGTCAGGTGGCTTGCGGAGTACGGATGTAGATGTAGATGTAACGAGCGTTCGATCGTCTGTTATGTTACAGCGTGTGTTAAGGAGGTGACACGAAAAGAACTGTTACCCGTTCCAAGAAAAGGGCTCCAATTTATGCAAACGTCTGCCACGCCTAAGGAACGAACGCAAAAATGAACCGCGTGGTTTACAGGGATCGCCACGAAGGAAAACTAGTAATTTTGGGAGGAAACCCGTCGTCATAGACAATTTCATAAAATCGATCCTTCCACAAACGATGGAGGACTTTTACATCAATCTAAAAATAGTGCCGACATTACGGAAACTACAAATTGCCGTGAAACAAAAAAATCCAATTTTACTCGTAACAGGCTAGCCAAAAGGAATATTTAACTTTTTTTAAAATTCCATACTCTTTATTCTTAAAACAAAATGTAAGAAAGATTCTCTAATCTGTTTTTACACAAAACAAATAATCGTTGATGCTACCAAAACACATGTATCCTTTTTGACAGCTGACAATAGAGCAAATAGCCAATGCGTATAACATTGTCCACATACTTTTCACGTACGTTTACGAAGGCAGTGACAAAAAATGTAGTGCAAATCGGACTAGTACAACACAAGAAATTGTAAATTTCTTGTTACTTTTTAAACACTCATTGTGTTGCAAGACCTGTTAAGTTTCAACGCAATCCTTCAAAGAAAACTTCTATCCTTTACTAGAAACACAAAGTGACAATAATTCTTAAATTCTACAGATTCATTGCGCTTTATGGGGTAGAAGTAGAGGAACGTACATTCACATGAACAGGCATTCGGTTCCATGTTTGTAGTAAAATCCCGACTTACGTTCATATGTTAATATTATTTACTCTATAGCGTTATGTTTCGGAAGAAGCTATCGTCTTTTGTATTCTTTACGGTACTAAAACACTCGTCTAAAAATTAACGCTGCCGGGCCGTGTATGCAGACGGCGTCGCCGCCGACTTAAAGCGCGCGCCGCGGCAGGGCGGTACTGCGTCGTGAGACAGCCTATGGAGGCGCCCCGTGACGTGGCTGGGTAGCCAGAGTGGGGACAGACTGTAAACGGGTACAGTGAGGATCCATAAGAAACGCATTGTCGTTGATACAATCTGTAATATTTCAGTGTCAGTTAATAACGTATCTACCATTAAAACTTTCAGTAGGTCAGATTCAATGTATGGCCATTCGACAGTCACAGTCGGTAGAGCGAAATGATGAGGTAGCTGGTAATGTGATTCTTGTTTGCGCCTCAGTGGATCCGAATATTTTTATTACTAGTCTTCGCTTTTTCTGTTAGGATCTGATACTTTCTTTTCAGTGCAATAAAAGTATATTCTCTAATATTCGATGTTACATATGTACGTTCCATCTGAGGATGGAGTTTGTTCGAATGGTTTAATCTACAAGACAGATTGCACTACATGCAGTAAGATACAACAAGAAAGTGTAAAATAAGTTTTTTTTATTTCACATGTTGTGAAGATTCTGCTGCTGAATAGGAACAAATATAAAGTAAGACTTTGAATCGCGCTATTTGTTACGGAGCTTCTCTTTCTGCCTTATAACATGTCCGTGGACACTATACGCAGAACAACGTGACTCTCACGTGGACAAGAGATGAAAGGCGCGTTTTAATAGCGCTAGCTTAAGAATTTTACGCCCATGCATTTTGTAAAGTGGGTGATAGAGAGAAACGTGTGACGAGGGCCTCCCGACCGCTCGCCTGGTGCAGGTCTTTCGACTTGACGCCACTTCGGTGACATGCGCGTAGTTGGAGATGAAATGATGACGATTAGGACAACACGACACCCAGTCCCTGAGCAGAGAAAATCTCCAACCCAGCCAGGAATCGAACCCGTCTGTCACGCTGACCACTCAGCTACCGGGGCGGACAACCGGGTGATGTGTGACCCAGATGCTGCCGCTGCGGTCGCGTGTACCACGTTGACAGGCACATGCTGTATGCACAAGTCAGAGCGTTCGGCAGCACTTTCAACTTGGCACGCTCAAGACTGACGTTCACAACACCGTCCGTGTAGTGACGGCATTACACTTTCCTAAAACAGTGCACGGAGATCGGCGCAAATACTGTTGAGTGGTACTTAAGATAGGGATATAAATTAGTGAAATCAAGGTGAAGTAGAAATTTAAAATTAATGAGAAACTTCGTTTAGCTTAGAAGAGTTACACTCTGGCAAACAATGGGCAGAGCAGAAGAGGCAATGACCGCGAAGTCAGCACATTCAGGAGAAGCTATCGTCCTCCCCCACGTAAGCAGAAGCTGTCGATTCAGCCGTCAGGGCATCGCCCGTCCGGCTCACGTGTTTCTCAATTGTCACACGTGATCAAAGGCCCTCGCCTACATTCCGAGAGCCAATGACCGACGTTAAGAAGATTCTTCGCGAAGCTTTTCGACGTGACAGAAGAGGCAACGACAGTGATGTTGTTCACCTCCAGTGAAGTGAATAAGTACGCGAGACGCAGTGGGCCCGACAGGAGTAGCTTTCAGTTCAGTTCCGGTACAGTCGGTGCTCAAGACCGTCATGCAGGAAGAAACTACATCGTACACAGAAGCACCGAGTCCGCCGCTGTAATGGAATAGCAAGCAGCAGCCTCGGCGCCAGAAGACAGAAGGTATTTGAGGCCAGATTTTTATGTACCCGAGTGACTCGTGAGGACGGGAAGGAGACAGCGCACATCAGCAGTCACATCCGAGTCGTCACCGTCCGATTCACGACTTCTTCCTCAATAATTAAACGGACCACCTCGCGATGCCCGTCTCCAGTCAACTGGGCGAAACGGCGACACGAGATACACACCGCCGTGCGTAATCAGACGCCGCCGCTCACGCAAGCAGAAGGCTTCGCAAACGACACAGTTGCCAGTATCCCAGCCAGAAACCCTTGTACAAAACTTTCAATAAAAGTTATCTTATGTAAAACTGCTGTTTCATTCTACCTCATACCTGAGCCAAGGATGAACCCACCCTGCAAAAATGTTGTTAAGAGAGAAAAAGTAATTTATTTAGTGTTTTTCACCCTGACATAATGCTTTAGAATCAAATGCCCTTTGCAGTAGTGCTCATCCTGACAGATGACCATCGCAAACAGAGAAAACCCAGTTACAGTACGGAGTAGAGAGGAGCGGAGAGTATTCGTTGTGAAGGGGTGCCGTCGAGAAAAGATACGATGTGTCAGGGGACGAAAAGCAGTTCGCTATAAAATTAACGAAGAATGCCAACAAGTTAGGAATTACTACAATAATAGTGATTGCGATATTTCTCTCGGCAGTTTAAACCGAGTAGGTGAGCGAGTAAGGTAACCAGGAAAATAACAATAGCTACAGTTGTATGCTATAGCATACAATGTAAAGAATTTCAGGCAAATAGTTTCAGATCAAGTAATGCTACAGTTAACGGTAACAGTCGAAGACACTAGCAGGAAGATAATTACTGAGTTACAGTTACAAGAACAATAGGTAAAGGCACAGAAACAGAGATAGTTGGAGAGTAGATGCAATTTCAAGATAGCATTCAGAGAAGGAGAGATGTTGCAAAAGATTAGTATTAAATTAAGGTGAGAGGTGCTAGGTTTTCGCTTTGGCTCGCATAGTTTCTCTTAATGCTGTTCAGTTCTGACACGTTTCTAAATGCATTCTTTTCAGGGGGGGGGGGGGGGGCGGCGGTCTTAATTATGCTGCCGCCCAGAGTACATACATTCTGAAGGCCGAAATGGGGTGTGGCGCTGTTTTAAATCCTTAGATGGTCCTTTGTACACTCCTGGAAATGGAAAAAAAACACATTGACACCGGTGTGTCAGACCCACCATACTTGCTCCGGACACAGCGAGAGGGCTGCACAAGCAATGATGACACGCACGGCACAGTGGACACACCAGGAACCGCGGTGTTGGCCATCGAATGGCGCTAGCTGCGCAGCATTTGTGCACCGCCGCCTTCAGTGTCAGTCAGTTTGCCGTGGGATACGGAGCTCCATCGCAGTCTTTAACACTGGTAGCATGCCGCGATAGCGTGGACGTGAACCGTATGTGCAGTTGACGGACTTTGAGCGAGGGCGTGTAGTGGGCATGTGGGAGGCTGGGTGGACGTACCGCCAAATTGCTCAACACGTGGGGCGTGAGTTCTCCACAGTACATCGATGTTGTCGCCAGTGGTCGGCGGAAGGAGCACGTGCCCGTCGACCTGGGACCGGACCGCAGCGACGCACGGATGCACTCCAAGACCGTAGGATCCTACGTAGTGCCGTAGGGGACCGCACCGCCACTTCCCAGCAAATTAGGGACACTGTTGCTCCTGGGGTATCGGCGAGGACCATTCGCAACCGTCTCCATGAAGCTGGGCTACGGTCCCGCACACCGTTAGGCCGTCTTCCGCTCACGCCCCAACATCGTGCAGCCCGCCTCCAGTGGTGTCGCGACAGGCGTGAATGGAGGGACGAATGGAGACGTGTCGTCTTCAGCGATGAGAGTCGCTTCTGCCTTGGTGCCAATGATGGTCGTATGCGTGTTTGGCGCCGTGCAGGTGAGCGCCATAATCAGGTCTGCATACGACCGAGGCACACAGGGCCAACACCCAGCATCATGGTGTGGGGAGCGATCTCCTACACTCGCCGTACACCTCTGGTGATCGTCGAGGGGACACTGACTAGTGCATGGTACATCCAAACCGTCATCGAACCCATCGTTCTACCATTCCTAGACCGGCAAGGGAACTTGCTGTTCCAACAGGACAATGCACGTCCGCATGTATCCCGTGCCACCCAACGTGCTCTAGAAGGTGTAAATCAAGTACCCTGGCCAGCAAGATCTCTGGATCTGTCCCCCATTGAGCATGTTTGGGACTGGATGAAGCGTCGTCTCACGCAGTCTGCACGTCCAGCTGGTCCAACTGAGGCGCCAGGTGGAAATGGCATGGCAAGCCGTTCCACAGGACTACATCCAGCATCTCTACGATCGTCTCCATGGGAGAATAGCAGCCTGCATTGCTGCGAAAGGTGGATATACACTGTACTAGTGCCGACATTGTGCATGCTCTGGTGCCTGTGGTTCTGTCAGTGTGATCATGTGATGTATCTGAGCCCAGGAATGTGTCAATAAAGTTTCCCCTTCCTGGGACAATGAATGCACGGTGTTCTTATTTCAATTTATAGGAGTGTAAGATCTTGTCTTATAGTAAGCCCTGCCCTTGCTAACTATTTTTTCTCGTGGCTGAAGATCTGCGTCCTTTTTCGGTGTGAGACAAATTTGACAATTATTGGATGAGATTTCGAAGCACCTTATAATCCACGTACCACCCAGTGTCTACCTTACCTATGTCAATGCCTAATATTTCTCGTGCAACCTGTATAAGGAGGTCATCTGTGTCTTCCGGCTCATCTTCGCCGCCGGCTATTTTGCCTTTTCATGTAGACTGAAGCGAGGAGAAAGGAAACGGAAGGAACTATTAAGGTAAGCTGCACTGAGACCTTGCGCGGAATCAGCGGCAATGAGAAAAAATGTATGCAACCCTGGAACTCGAACCCGGGGTCCGCTGCTACCTGATTCATTGGTCGTAGAGGCGAATCAGTTATATGAAAGCGTGCTGTCCGTTTATTCAAACATGTCACAAAGAACAGACATCGCATATTCCTAATATTTCGCCTTTACTGCCCTCTCTGAAATTCGTCACACACAAATTATTCTCGGGACCGAGAGCTGTCTGAAACTCCAAGTATAAAGCTCTGAAATGTTTAGCGATTCGTGGAACGTGTAACGAAAAGACATGTTAAACGCCACTGATGGGGAAGCGTTTACCGAGGGTGACAAAAATGTTGTTTCTACTCAAGTCGGATTTCAGTGTGGCTGTGAAGTTATCTGGTAACGCACAACAGGTTTAGGTGAAAAGAAGGTAATTGTTGGATGTTATTAACGGCCTCCCGATTCCGTCGAGACAGAGTTATTCAAAGAAAGTCTACGCCCAGTAGTGCGGAAGTACCCAAATCGTGCAGTATTAGTTCCGAGCATAGACAAGGACACCGATGGATTCATTACAAGGTTTCCACATAAGTAGCCTTGCAGAGTACTGTTGAACATGTTTTTTCGAAAACTGTCTTGAGCACCTAGTTCGAGAGAGCACATACAATGGAAATACACACATAAAAAAAAAATTGCGTGACCCCGGTTACCAGAACTCGGGAAGATAAACTTTGGCTGTGGATATCGTATCAGATACACAGTCCCTTTGACTTTTTAAAGATGTCACTAAGCCCGACCACAGATGTGAGCAACCGTGTATGAGCAGCGCCTATTAGACAGACGGGGTCCGACAGCCGATCCGTTCCAGTCATTCCACCACGAAGGAGGTACACGGCTCGTGTTGTCTGTAGTTCAACCGTGCCTACACCGTCAATACAGCGGTCCGCATTGTTCGTTTGTGCCAGGAAGGGCTCTCAACAAGTGAAGTGTCAAGGCGAGTCGGAGTAAACGAAAGCGATGTCGATGACATGTCTCGCTCAGGATGCCCGGGGGCGACTACGGCAATCGATGACCGCTGCCTGCGGATTATGGCTCGGAGGTACCCCGACAGCAAAGCCAACATGTTGAATAATGCCTTTCGTGCAGCCACAGGACGTCGTGTTAAGACTCAAACAGTGCACAGTAACCTGCACGATGCACGTCTTCACTCCCGACGTCCGTGGCGAGATCCATCTTCGCAACTACGACACAGTGCAGCGCGGTACCGATGGGCCCAACAACATGCCGGATGGACCTCTCAGCATTGGCATCACGTTCTCTGCACCGATGAGTCTCATATATACCTTCAACCAGACAATCGTCGGAGACGTGCTTGGAGGCAACCCGGTCAGGCTGAAAGCTTTAAATACACTGTCGAGCGAGTGCAGCAACATAGAGGTTCCCTGCTGTTTTGGGGTGCCATTATGTGGGACCGATGTACTCTCTCGTGGTCATGGAAGGCGCCGCAACGGCTGTACAATACGTGAATGCCATCCTCCGACCGCTTTTTTAATTTCGTTTTTAGTGCAACGAGATCGGCAGTATACAGTATATTGCCAAGGCATTCGTCTTCATGGACGACAATTCGCGGCCCCATCGTGCACATCTTGTGGCTGACTTCCTTCAGGATAACGACATCGCCCGACTAGTGTGGCCAGCATATTCTCCAGACATGTGCCGGCCGGAGTGGCAGAGCGGTTCTAGGCGCTACAGTCTGGAGCAGGGCGACAGCTACGGTCTCAGGTTCGAATGCTGCCATGGGCATGGATGTGTGTGATGTCCTTAGGCTAGTTAGGTTTAATTAGTTCTAAGTTCTAGGCGACTCATGACCTCGTAAGTCAATGTTCATAGTGCTCAGAGCCATTTGAACCATTTTTCTCCAGACATGTACCCTATCGAACATACCTGGGACAGAATGAAGAGGGCTGTTTATGGCCGACGTGACCCTCCAACCACACTGAGTGATCTACGCCGAATCAGCTTTAGGAATGGGACAATCTGCCTTGATGAACTTGTGGATAGTATTCCACGACGAATACAGGCGTGCATTAATTCAAGAGGACGTGGTAGTGGGTATTACAGGTTCCGGTGTGTACACCAATCTGGGCAACCGACTCTGAAGGTCTCGCTATACGGTGGTACAACATGCCATGTGCCATTTTTATGAGCAATAAAAAGGGCGTAAACGATGTTTATATCGATCTCTGTACAAAAAATTGGAATAGTTTCCAGAACCAATGGAAGTGATGCTAAACTTTTTTGATGTAAGTATTTTAGAGCATGTAGCTACAAAGATGCCTGGACTCACCGAGGGTGTCACTACAGAGACAGGCGTTAGTGATTATGACGTCGCCGTAGCGACGATGGTTACTTAAGTTATTAAATCAATCAAGAAAGCTAGGAGAGTAGTTGAGCAGAAAAGCGGTTGTTAGAATCTCAAACAGTGAATGGACATTATTTAGTTCCAGTATGATGGGTGTAGAGTAATTATAAGCCAAGTTTAAACATATTCTAAATCGTGCTGTGGAAAACTATGTGCCTAGTAAGCGAATGAAGGATGGAGAAGATACATTGCGGAAAATGATGATGAAGCAGAGACTGTTGCACTCTCAGTTCAACAGAGAGCACGCTAACAACAATTCAAGGTTAGTAGAGATTCGTGCTTCTGTGGAAAGATCGATGCTCGAGCATAAAGCTGCCACCGTCATACCTCAACAAATTATCTTGAAGAGGTCGCGAGACTATTCTGGTCCTGCGTAAAACCGCTGAGTGGGGAGCGAAGCTTCAGCCTGGTGTGCTAGTAGAAAACAACAAAAGGAATGCTCAAGTTTTAAATTTCATGTTTTAGGAATATTTCACGCAGCAGAATCGTAGATACACGCAGTCGTTAAACTCTCGTGTCGACAGCACGGTAATGGACATTCCTAGCCTAGAGAAGCAGCTGGAACATTTGGTAGCAAATAAGTCGCCAGGTCCTTTCCGAATACCGATTCGGTTTCACAAACAGTACTCTACGGCATTGGCCCCTTACTTAGATTACATTTATCGTGAATCTCTCGCATAACGCAAAGTCCCAAATGACTGGATAAAAGTGACTCCTATGTACACTACTGGCCATTAAGATTGCTAAACTACGAAGATGAACTGCTACATGCGCGAAATATAACCGACAGGAAGAAGATGCTGTGATAAGCAAATAATTAGCTTTCCAGAGCATTCACACAACACTGGCGCCGCTGGCGACAACTACAACGTGCTGGCATGAGGAAAGTTTTCAACCGATTTCTCATACACAAACAGCAGTTGACCGGCGTTGTCTGGTGAAACGTTGTTGTCATGCCTCGTGTAAGGAGGAGAAATGCGTGCCATGACGTTTCCGACTTTGATAAATGTCGGATTCTAGCCTATCGCGATTGCGGTTTATCGGAGCGCGACATTGCTGCTCGCATTGGTCGAGATCCAATGACTGTTAGCAGAATATGGAATGCCGTGCAGGATGCCAACGACCTCGTATCACTAGCAGTCTAGGTGACAGGCATCTTATCCGCATGGCTGTAACGGAACGTGCAGCCACGTCTCGATCCCTGAGTCAACAGGTGGGGACGTTTCCAAAACAACAACCATCTGCACGAACAGTTTGACGACGTTTGCAGCAGCATGGACTATGAGCTCTGTTACTCTTCACGCTGCATCACAGACAAGAGCGCCTGCGATGGTGTACTCAACGACGAACCTGGGTGCACGAATGGCAAAACGCTATTTTTTCGGATGAATGCAGGTTCTGTTTACAACATCACGAAAGTGTGTATTCGTCATCGCCATACTGCTGTATCACCCCGCGTGACGGTATGGGGAGCCATTGGTTACACGTCTCGGTCACCTCTTGTCCGCATTGGCGGCACTTTGAACAGTGGACGTTACATTGCAGATGTGCTACGACCCGTGGCTCTACCCTTCATTTCAGCAGGATAATGCAAGACCACATGTTACTGGCCTTTCTGGATACAGAAAATTTTCGACTGATGCCCTGGCCAGCACATTCTCCAGATCTCTCACCAACTGAAAAGGCCTGGTCAATGGTAGCCGAGCAACGGGCTCGTCACAATACTCCAGTCACTACTTTTGATGAGCTGTGGTATCGTGTTGAAGCTGCATGGGCAGCTGTACCTGTACACGCCATCCAAGCTCTGTTTGACTCAATGCCCAGGCGTATCAAGGCCGTTATTACGGTCAGGGGTGGTTGTTCTGGGTACTGATTTCTCTGGATCTATGGACCCAAATTGCGTGAAAATGTAACGACATGTCAGTTCTAGTATAATATATTTGTCCAATGAATACCCGTTTATCATCTGTAGCTATTTTAATGGCCAGTAGTGTATAAGAACAGTAATAGGACGGACCTGCAAAATTACAGTCCAATATCGTTAACATCCATTTGCTGCAGAATTCTTGAACATACAGCGACGGAAAAAATCGCAACACCACAAGCAGTTGTGAGAGATAAACGAAAGTTGGTAGGCGTGTTTCTACAATTGAAAAATAGTGTCGATTTAAATTTCGCGCCAGTCGCATAAGAATGGTGTTAGTAGGGGCACTGTGAGGGTGCAGATCAGGTCTGCTGTAAATACACGCCGTGGCGGTTGTGAGCGTTAGTTACCTTCTAGATTGGACGTGGTGGTTTGATCTTAGCCAAGAATGCCTTTGAGGAGACAGAGACGCCATTACGATCATCTTAATGAGTTTGAACGAGGTCGTGTAATAGGGCCACGAGAAGCTGGATGTTCCTCCAGCGATTTCGCAGGAGACTTGGCAGAAATGTAGCACTGTATACTGGCAGCGGTGACCGCGAGAATGTACGGTCGCAAAAAGCTCGAGCTCCAACCGGTCACGTGGCGCTACCAAGAGGGAAGGCAGTCGTGTCTGGCGTACGTCTCTGGCACATCACATTTCTTCTGCAGTAGCAATTCGAACAGCAGTCGACGACATAACGAAATAAAAATCGATTACTTCAGGGACAGCCCCGAGCCAAGGCGCCCAGTAGCATGCATTTCACTGACCCCCAAACCACCGGCATTTGCGACACAAAACTGACATCGCAAACCATTACAACACAATGCGTGCCCGTTTCAATGCTTGCATTCAACATTCTGATCGTTACATCTGTTATTAACTTACCAGCATGTCACTTTTGCAACGGCTTATTTCGCGCTTACGTTGCCCTGTGATGCTGCAATGTTAATTACTTAAATATCCTACATAGACAGACGTATTCCCGAAATTTCATTACTCTACATGACTTTTTGTTCGTTTGTTGCTATGATTTTTTTTTTTTTATCGCCAGTTCATTTGTCCAGTCGCGGAAGCCGTCAGGCTCTGATGCCACCCTGCAACACACCTCTGCCAGGCAGGCTGCATAGAGCATAACCCCTGTAAATCAGTAACTGCACAGTCCAGCGAGCTAAGAAAATTGCAGCTCGGTCCGCAGAGGTCCTTCGTGTACACGAGACACTAGAACAGGTGGTGCACGCATCCGCGACAGGGTCACTGCTGCTATGGACCTTCTGCTGCATCCACTCGAATGTGAGTGTGAGTGTGCCTCCCGGGCAGTCCCGTCGTAGCCGACAATTGGTGCCCACCGCTACGAACCCAGTATCGCCTCCGACTGCACGCCGCCTTCGCTTCCTGTCCACAGTGTTAACTATACAGACGGCGCTTCTATGAAATCGGCAAAAAATCTCATACACCATTTAAAGAGTATTATGTCTTTGAAGAAAACTACACTGTCAAAAATTCCCTTTAACTAACAGCTAAAATTAAAAACTTTTCCATTCCTGATGATGGTAATTTCATATCCCTTAACGTAGTTAATTTACTTGCTAACATTCACATTTTTGAGACTATTAAAATTACTGATGAGAATCTTCTCCAACACAAAAACCTAATGTACAAGAAATTAAATCCTACAACTATTTCCAGTTTAACGCTGAAATATATTTTACGACCGTAAGCCTATGCCGTGCCCATTTGTATAACAAGTACGCTTGCCAACAATATTGTTAAACATCACAAAAGGCAGTACTTTAAGAAATTGGTGTCACCTGAGCAATTTTTCAGTCTTTAGGTACGGATCTTTCTGTGAGTGGTTGTATATAATTACTAAACATGGAGCTATTGTATCAGCACACTCAGAGGAACTTGACTGGTATACAATCTGGAACGGAAAACTTGCCTTTAATAAGTGATTTAAGGTGCTTTGCTACACCGAGGATATATGCTTCTCATTTTGGCACTTTCTGTTGACTGGGCTTCGGGAATGCTTACTTCGTATTCTTTGCTGAAGGAGTTTCGGAAAACCACGTTTCTTAACTCTACTTTAGTGACACTGTCATCAGTGACTCCACCGTTACTTTCGCGCAGTGAAGGTACTGATTGCGTCTTGACACTGGTGTACTCTATGCATGAACAGAATCTCTGGGTTTTTCGCCAGATTTCGAAACAGAGTTTTGTTGCGGAAATTATCAAGAGCATCTCGCACTGTAGTAACCGCTATATTTAGAACTTCTGCAAAACATTGCCAGTCTTGCGGATTTTGGATTCTTTTAGATTTGGCATGCTTTTTCGTTACTTCTGCAACAGCGATTTCACCCGTTTTGTCCATGGGGGATCAGTACCATCACTTATTAATTGATGTGGTATATATATCTCTCAATTGCAATCGATACTATTTCTCTGAAATCATTCCACATCTTTTCTACGCTTACATGATCAGATCGGAAGGAGTGGAGGCTGTTTCCTTAAAAATCGTTAAGAGCATTGTCAGCTTTTTTTAAACAGATGTACTTTAAGTTTCTTTTTGATGGTTGTAGGTGTTACAGTATTCAGTGTACAGGCAACTGACTTGTGGTCGCTAATCCCTGTATTCGTCATGATACTACCTATTCATCCAGGAATATTTGCTGCTATGAGGTCAAGTACGCTTTCGTAACCATTTATGCTTCGAGTGGGCTCACGAACTAATAGTTCAAAATACTTTTTTTAGAAAGCATTCAGTACTATTTCAGGTGACGTTTTAAGCCTGCCGCCGGCTTTAAACGTGTAAATTTTCCAGCATATCGAGGATACATTGAAATCACCACCGACTATAATTGTGTGAGTGGGGTACCATTTGAAATGAGACTCACGTTTTCTTTGAACTGTTCAGCAACTATATCCTCTCACTCGGGGGTCGGTAAAACGATCCAGTTTAGTCCGATTGACAAGTACAGCCTCTACCCAACTATTTCGCAGGAACTATCTACTTCAGTTTCACTACAAGGTAAACTACTTCTGACAGCAATAAATACTCCAGCACCAACTATGTTTAATCTATCCCTTCTGAACGTTGTTAGGTCGTTTGAAAAAATTTCGGCTTAACATATTTCCGGCTTTAGCCAGGTTTCCGTACCTATAACTGTTTGAGCTTCAGTGCTTTCTATTAGGGCCTGGAGCTCAGGTTCTTTCCCAACACAGCTACGATAATTTACAACACCAATCGTTTCTACAACCACCTTACTGTGTGTTACCTGCCCCCTTTTAGACAGACGCCATTTCTATGTTTTCCTGAGACCCTCTAACCTAAAAATGCACCCCAGCCGCCCCCACTACCCGTGTAGTGGACTCCTGACCTATCAAGCGGAATCCAGAAACCCACTACCCTATGGCACAAGTCAAGGACTCTGAGGCCTACACAGTAAGATAACCACCCGAGCCTATGGTTCATACCTTTCATTTGGCTCTGCACCGAAGGACCACAGTCAGTTCTGTCGATGATGGTGCAGATTGTGAGCTCCGCCTTAAACTCGCTTAACCATATCCGCTAAACAAAACCAATCCAAAGCGACACACGCCATTGGCACCGACTGGGGCCACCACATGCTGTTGGCTGCGCCCTGTACTCTTCATGGCATCCGGAACACTCTTTACAAATCAGGAATGACTCCCCCACCTTGTGCACACTGCCGTCCTTCCCCTCCTTGGCAGCCATGTTATTAAGGGGGCCCAATTACTCGCCTATTATTGGAGTTCCGAACTACCAGCAAACTCACCTTCTGTGAACGCCCAGAAATTGCGTTCCAAGAAGCTTCCTCTGGAGGCCCTACGATCGGCCCCTCGCAAAGTCGTTCGCTGCCTGTCAGGCTTTGGAATGATCTCTCAGTCGACCACAGGTGAGGGATCAACCTCAGCGCTGTAGACCAACATAAATTTAGGCTAATGGCACCAGTGCTGCTCAGAAATCTGCAGTCTGAGAAGACAATTCACAAATGCAAGGGGAAAAGACACAACAATGCTGTAAGTGAATATCAGAGACTTATCTATTATAAAGAACGTTCCTAGATGTAGAAAGCGACCGAAATTGGTAATTCTACTTACGATGTTTTAAAAGAATTAACTGATATCGTAAAATAAACCAAGTCTGCTTTTCTTCATGGTTACGTGGCGTTACGTATATATCTGTTTTGTATTTTTATTCGTCCATGCCTTTCGTTTAAGCACTCACTCAAGCTAAACAGGTCTCTGCTGCCAAGTCATTATCACTTGTCATCGATGAAGGGTGAAAAACAAAGGAAAGGGTATTCACTTTCTTTTTCCTGATGGCGGATTTAAGGAGTGGGGATGCATAGCAAAAGCGCATTCTTACGCAACTTTGGTAAAAATAAACGTACGTTTATACCGTAACAGCGTTGCGTACGTGGATTACGACTCTAGAATCATATTGATATACTAAGAAGGACAACCAAATCAGCATCCGCTGAAAAGTGGATAGTAGCACGAGGAGATTTATTTTTACTTTCCAGACATTAATGCAGACTCTAGAAAATTCGAAGCCCAAGGGCCAGTTACAATCGAGTCTGCACAATTCGAAGGATGTAAGAAAAAGTTAGAATTAATTGTTCTATTTAACTCTCCTTTATTCCAGATGGAATCAGGAAAAATCTAAATAAAATTTCGACTTTTTTTCTATTGTATTCCCAGTTTTCTTACATGTTATGTCCTTTTGTATTTGAAACGGAAGGCACGCACAAATCTTCAAAAATACATAAATTCAGCTTCATTCATTTTTTCAATACTGAACAAACTGTTACGAATGGATGCATTTTGTGAACTAAATTTCTTATAAACCACCTTATGTCTTTGGATTTAGCGTGTCACTTCTTATTTGTATCTGTGACTTCGGTTCCCAGACTAACCGTTAATGATTTAGCGTTCCGTTAAGCTATAACCTCCGACAAATACCCTTGCTACCCTGCACTGAGTAAGCCAATTCCATAAGCTTTCAGCAAGAGGCGGGAACTCGCCTCGCCGGTCTGCTTGCTCCCGCCTTTTAACAATTATCAGCAACATTATCTTTCTGCTCGATGATCGTTTGCAGCATGGATAGTGGAATCCCGAAACAATTCGTCACCTACTACTTCTCGAAGCATTCCACAGCGTCGAAACTCGTTTCTGCTTTACGAAAGTCGAAAACTTCCTGGAAGGTATTCTGACGTGAAAACGTCTAGTTTCTCCTTGGTCGGAGTTTCTTATATGACAAAATGGCGTCAGATTTGAATCACTATTAATTACGAGACCGACAGTGCGCAAACAAAGGTTAAGTCCACGTGGTTGTCGCTTATTGCCTGTGTTGGCATATGCGGGTCATTGTTAGGAATCATCTTTGTGTAAAGTTGTAAACTGGTGTAGCTGTAAGCTAGGATTCTCATTCGTGAGTCATTGCGATGAACAGCTTAGGGAGCGCCGCTAGGAGTAACAGAAAATAAAAATATTCGCCGGAATATAAACGAAAATCTATATTGAGTTTAAACCTACGACACAAAGGGAGAGTTCGTCTCAGGACTTGTAAATATGCTCTAAATTACAGAAAACGCGAGAAAAGCCTAAAAAGGGCAGCGCTGAGAGAAGGCGACAGCTCCCTCAGAGTCGGAAAAAAAGGAAGAAATTGCGCAACGCGATAACGTACTCAAAGGCTATATCGTACCCCAGCCACTGAAAAGTCCAAAATTGTGAGTGTGACCACTGTAATAAAGATATTGATAACTTAATTTCATATTAATATGAAACACATGTTACGATTTTATCCCGACGTTTTCACGAAAAATCTACGGCGCAGACCTGAACTGCACACACAGAAATTTATTTGCAACGGATTAATAATATGCTGTGGTATTTCGTGCACTGTTAAAACAACTGATGAAACAGACAGAATTATCTGGTGTAAGCTAGGCGTTGACTTTTAATTATAGAATGTCTGCGGGTCGTTTTGATATGACAGTCGCCTCGATTAGTGAAGAAGTTGCTTCGGTTTTCTCGAGGCATTTGGGAACAGGTTGAAACAAACGATTAACAACCGTCGACTGCATACAGTCGCAAAGGCTGATTTCAAATGTCTTTGGTAACTGTAAAGCTACTTCACCTGGGTAGGGGGGACAGCTACTAGTCGGAGGTAAACACTTCCCCCTCACAGCGTTCTAATGTTGCCGGCTACACTATGCCACTCAGAGTCCGATGTAAACACAGCCGACAACAGGAAGTGCTCTAAGACCACTAGCTGGACTATGGAGCAGGAAACGGCCGGGGTCCCCGGTGGTCTAGTGGTAAGGGGGTCTGGAACGTTCCAGCGCCTCGGCTGGGGCTATTCGCCCCAGCCGGGCCGGGGTTCAATCCCCGGCCGGCGCTGGAATTTTCAGACTTCCGAACACTAGCCTCCACCTCTGCCCTGGCATGTGGCGCATGCCGGGCACCCCCGTGGGGTCCGTGCTTCGGATCCCACGTGGAGATCACTCCCACAATATAAAATATACCTCATTATGCTGCTGCAATCACTTATTTTAAATTTTAATACGCACACTTTCTTCACCAGACCGCATCTGCATATATTTTCCAGGTACTTTCTACATATTATATCTCACTGTCAAAAGAAACAGCATAGTATCATGAACATTTGTAGGATTACAACAATGAAATAATATCCTTACTAAAAAAAACTAATACGTTTTATTTTCGTTTTTGTTCTAAATGCTGCTAAGATAACTACAAGAAATTGGAAGCTGTTTTGGTATTTAATAATCAGTAATTAGAAAAATAAATTTGGCTATAATACTGATACATATATTAGATATTTACTTAGTACATTCTCAGTGCAGGAACAGGATAAATTCATTCAATGTCAAAAGAAATGCAAAATATTATATCAATTTTTTTTAATTATTCAAGAGTCAAAATGAGATTATGATATGACACAGGTCACTAATGAGGTACTCTCTTTCTTTGTATGAAAGAGGATAATTATCCTGGTTTTATGTGAGCTGAATGTTAAATTAAACAGATAACATTTAACATTTAAAAAACGAATTTCTTGACGATTTTTCTGACAGGTCTACATGTTTCATATTATATTTCTGACGGTAGTTAGCTGACATCCTCTCAGGCTCAGCTTTATATGAAAGTATCTTGCAGGTCAGAAAATAAATTTTATTACTACCTCTACAGATTCAGTTGGTCTATTGTTGTTGTACTATTGTTGCATTGCGAGAGAGAGACTGCTACTATAGCTGTTTTCTTTTTCTATTAAATTCCGTGCCATATCTCCATTCTAACTGCTAAAAGGCGTGGATAAAACTTTTAGCAATACTATTTCCTTTTCACCACATCGCTGCTAGGTGTCGCTACTGGTCCCTCACACAGTCAGTTGTCTGTAGCGCAGGGCTTGGCTACCAGTGGGCTCTAGCGGACCTGGCGACGACTCACTCTGCCGGGATTTGCTGCTTCATTCCTGAACGAGTACGCCGGCTGAAATACCCGCTAAATCCTCACACTAAACGAGAAGCGTAATAGCACCAATACCAAATAAGGCAACTCGTGGTCAGTGCGAATATTTTCAAACCACCACTATGATAACTCCTAGCTGAAAATACTGATACAAACTATTTGCAGAGGAATGGAGCACCTTACAGAAGCTGATTTAGAGGAAAATCAATTTGGAGGGAACAGCACCTATATTTATAACATCTTTCGATACAGAAAAAACTTTTGACGATGTTGACCAGAATATACAGTTTGAATTTAAGATGCAACCAGGAATAAAATATAGCGAGCGAAGCATTACTTAGAACTCCACCAGAAACGAGACAGCAGCTGTATGAGTTGAAGGACATGAAAGAAAGGAAATACGTGACAAGTGAGTGAGACAGGATTCCAGTCCATTCCCTGATGTTATTCATTCTTTATACAGGGTGTTTCACAAATCATGCTTAACACTACTCAGGGCTGTTCAGGGGACGTAACTGATGAAGTTTTACATAGGAATCTACTTCTGAAAACGTCATCCAGCGACGCTACAGAGCGTCAAAGTTATAGATACCGGTGCCTACAAAAATAGAGGGATCCCACGAAGATGTTACAACCTTTCTAAGATGATGCAGATGGAAAAATGCATAAATTTGAGATTATGTCCTTGTACCGGAAAATTATAACAGAGAACCTTTCTGTTACCTCAGTATGTACCGTTATCGTTGTTGCTAAGATGTAGGACAGGAAACTTTCAGGTGTGGTGGTACGGAACGAGAGAAGAAAACAATGTGCAGTACACATAGGCTGTTAAATGCATACATCAGGAACCATGAGCACTTGTTCATCTTCGCTAGCGTTCTTTGTAGGAACTATATCGCTTCTGTCCGATATTTTGAGAATGATACAATTATTTTTTCCTAAAACCTAGCAGCTGAATAGTGCTTGAAACGATATAAATGGTACTTATGATTTATGGTATGGAGACAGAAACGGTAGTTCACTTTAATGATAACAATATACAGCAAAATTCAGTAATGTTTCTGCAAAATGCCATAACACCCAAATCCTGAAATATAATCGGATATTTCGAATGTGGTACGACACCAGCTGTACGGTTTACTGGACAGATACAGAGTTTTCCGAAATTCTAGCACTTTTAGAGAGAACTAAGCGACCACATTTTTAATTTGAACCCCCGTACGGAAACGTATACTTTCCGTGCTACAGCCGTTTGAATACATGTTTGCTAGGTGGGTATGCAACAGGGTAGCCATCGTGGGATGGCGGAAGGGGTGGGGGAAGATGCTTACTTCGGATGTCATTCACCGTCAGCCCTGCCACTCTGACAAGGTTCGTGCGTCACTCAAGTGTCTCTCAGTATTAGAGAAATATTGCGGAGTGCACTTTTGCCGAATACACCGATATGATCCTACTGTATGGCGAAGTTCGTCGCCTTTATCAAGCTCGTTCTCAGCAGCGTCCAACTTCACGGCATACGCTTTTCGCCACAACTGCGCAACGACTTTGAGATAATGGTGCGTTCACCGTCAGCAGGGGTGACTGCAGTGCTACAAAGAGACGCAGCGCACCTAAGTTTCAAAAGGCCGTATTGTAAAGAAGAGTGTTTCTGAAAACTTATCAAGTTTCCTTTCAGTGAGTGGAATTGTGGAACTATCGATGTACTGGGTCACAGCTAATGACTTACTTGTACAAGTGGTCGCGTTACTAACATGTTTTCCGACGGCCGTAGCGAGGAAACGGTGCGTTACAGGAGATGGGTTCCAATTCAGAATACGAGTATTGTGTACTCATTCCCCATCTACACTAGGAGTTTGTAACGGAAATTTCGGAACATCGTGCATGTTTCCGGTATATTGTACAGTTGTTGTTCCACCATAATAGAAATTTCGAATACATTTCATAATTTCTGAGAGCTCACAAGGCGCGACTACCGTGTCCGCAGTATAAAACCCAGGGGGCCTCTTGCGTACGGGGGCTCTGACGCCCACGAGAACAACTGTAGGTAGAGAGCGCAACACAGCTTCTTTGATGGACATTTCACTCTAATGCTGCCAGATGTCTCTATTTTTAGAGGTATCTTGAACAGCCTCGCACCAGCTTTAAGCTCAAAGCCGAATGTCCCAAATTCTGGCCACTGCTAACATTCTGAAATACACTATCCGATCAAAAGTATCCAGACATCTGGTAGTGGACTTCAATATGCGGTATGACCACCTTTTGCCATTACGAGGGGTTAACCTCTGCTGGGAACGCTTTCAGTGTAGACGATATTTTATGCATCACACATGTTGAGAGTTTCATCTGTGTGTACGTACGTGACAGTACACTGGCCAACAAGATCTCCACCTCTCTCCCCAATTTTGGAGCTATATGGGATTCTCCTTGCAACCAGGTCGAGATTTTGACGATGTAACAAATCAATTGAACTGAATATGGTACGACATCCGTCAGGAGGACATCCACCAACTTTATCAATGAAAATCAAGTCGAATAGCTGCTTCCTTAAGGGCCAGAGGTGGACCAACGCGTTATGACTTTCTCCTGAATGAGTCACCCAATTTAACAGCAATTGTTATCATTTGTTTGCCTTTACACGTACATCACATCTAACAATTTCCTTCACTCTGGGATAATTTATTGGTGGTACTGTTTAGAGTGTAAATATGCAGGGTGTATCAAAAAGGATCAACCGATTTTTTTTAAAAAAGTAACTATTATGTTATTCGACATATGTACGTGAATAGCGTACTGCTGGAAAGAGCAAACCCTACGGCTTTACATGGTTACCGCTTGGCAGCAGCACTGTCCGACCATTTCAGTCCTAGTAAAAATGGTGTCGCGGCGACAGGAAGCGTTTTGTGTTCTGCACTTTGCGCAGTGTGGGCAGTAATAAGTGTTCGACGTGACTTTCGTACAAGGTACGATGATGATCCTCCTACAGCACAGAGCATTAGATGATAGCATCAACGATTAAGAGAAAGAGAAGGTTTGCGGAAAGGCGAATCGCCGGGCCGTCCCCGAATGCCTGACACAGACGTCAAACGCATACGCCACAGTTTCACGAGGGGTTCGCAGAAATCCGTTCGCCGTGCAGCTCGAGAGCTCAGCACGTCCCCGATGTCCGTCTGGCGTCTCTGCGTCGACGTTTATGCATCAAACAATATTAAATTCAGCTAATGCGAGCTGTTCGTGAGGGCGATAACATCGTGTGAAGTTCCATAATTTCACTCTTGTCAAGGTGGAGGATGGCCGTTTTCTCTCACAGTCAGTGTTTAGTGACGAGGCAACACTCCATTTACACAGAGAAGTGAACTGTCATAATGTGACAATATGAGGTAAGGGACAACCACATGGAGGTGTACAACATAAAATAGACTCTACCAAAATTTAATGTATTTTGTACAGTTTAGAGGGAAAATGTGTATGATTCATATTTCTTTGCCGGAAACACTGTTACAGTAAGCATATATCTCGATATGCCTGAAAACTTTCTCTTCCCACATGAACGACTTCATTTTCCAATGCGATGGGGCACCGCGACAGTGGCATCTGGAAGTGTGGGAATTTCTAAATCAAACGATTGCTGAACGATGGATCGTTCACACTGGACTAAATCACTCACCCCTAGACTACTAGACTCCAAGGTCACCGCACCCGACTATATGTGATTATATATGTATGGTTTTGTAAGAGACTCTTTATGTACCTACATTACCAACAGCAATAAATGAACTGAGACATCGCATAACAGCACCTGTGGAAACTGTAACTCCAGACATGCTTGCTGCAGTGTTGGTACAATTTGAACACCGCATTGACATGTTCCGTGCATCTCAACGATGCATATTGAACACCAATGAAAAGGATGAAAATAACTTTTTTAGTTTTCGTACATCAAAGGACAAAATTCATTGTATTCATTGTATATGTTTCTTAGTTCCAGAAATATAGACGGCCCAGGTCGGATGATTGTTTTTGATACACCACGTATAGATAATGCACTTCAAAACCTCACAATAATTAGGCCACTACCAAGATGGGAGACAACAAGTAGTCACACATGCGTCTTTGCATGTGTTGGATAAAAAGTGGTAGCACAATGCCATAACATGACGGATGTGAGTCATTCGGTACGCACACTTTCTGTTGCTGACAGATGGTGGGCTGAAGTAGTAAAGTCATCAGCACAAGTCGTGTTTGAGTCAGTTGCAGTGTGTACTCTCTCTGAGTTGGAGAGGCTAGCTCGAGTGCCTAAATAGTATGTTTGGGAAACACGAAAAAGGTGCTTGGGTGCAGACTGGAAGGGCACGTGGTCGGAGCGCGCAACAATCTTTCCTTCCAGCGCTGCATTCTACCAACTTACACGACGCCAAACGACGAGCCCTGTGCAGGAGCACCGCATACGTGGCAGCGGGACATACTGGGACATCCACCGTATTCATCCGGTAGAGTCCCCCCAATTATGGCCTGATCACCCAAATGAACGAAGTATTTCGTGGCACGTCTTACAGCAAATGATAAGGCACCATATGGCGGTCCTAGCGAGACATCATCACAGATGGATGCACTGACAGTGTATGACATCTTTCATGTGGGTGTGGAAAGTGATCGAGACGCGAGACGGAAATGTGATCAAGTGTATTTTAGTCAAAGAAGACTGACATGAATTATAGCCAAACTGCCACTACTTTTCATTCACCTCCATGTATATTACCATACCCGTTTATTTTTACTCATAAAAATTTGTCAGTAATCTTGTATGAAATGTTTTCACAATTTTGGTTTGTTTTCTAGATGTATAGCAATTCGGTAAGAAAAATGGAAGAGTTTGATTTTTACTTACAATACTGCTCTGGCTGCACATTTTTCTGGGATCGGAACTGATGCCCTTAGCGTGAATGTACTTTGGCTTACACCACAGCACATTTACGTGACGCAAAATACGACGAAATACTCTGCCAATACAGTTCGATTACCGTCTCGTAACTGTTGGACCTGGTGGTCTACCGGCACAGCGCGTGCCTGCAAATCGAGAATCTCGGGATCGAATCCCAGATGAACAAATAAATTTTTCTGTCTGCTTTTAATACAGCCTTCACCTCTCAATGATATGAGGAGTCGGTAGAAACAACATGTGGTGCGGATTCCACGTTAAACTGCCGATTCCCTTTCCCCGGTTGGACAACTGGAGTACGTTAATGATAAGCATGTCTTCAAAGTGCCGTCCAATTGAAAGACTTAAACGAGGGCACTGAAATACGCGAAATTTATTAGTATTATTACACTGTCCAGTCGCAGTAATCTGACCACGTGTTAAAATACCGAATAAACACCTTCTGCAGCACGAGACGCACAGGAATAGAGTCAATGATGTAACGACAGTCATAAGAAGCCATTCCGACACCAGTACTTGTCATGCTGCGATAGAATTCTATCGATTGAGGATCCGTGGCACAAACTACTCGATCGAGGTGACCTTTCAGATTCTCGATTGGGTTTAAAGGCGGAAAATTTGGTGGTGAGGGCAGTACGGTAAATTCATCCTAGAGCTTTCAGAACCACGCACATACACTGCGAGCTATGTTACACGTGCATCTAGGGGTGGATATGGTCCCCAAGGATAGGTGCGTACTAGGGTTGATCCATTGTGCCTTTCAGTACAACGAGATCACCCAGGGAGTGCCACTAAAACATTGCCCACACCATAACACTCCCTCAGGGTTGCAGGGCGTTTGCTTTCAATCTGTCCGATGGAGCACAAAATGTGATGAATATGGAGAGGCCACCTGTAGCACTCAGTGGACTTTCAGTTGTGGTACCGGCGTGCAAATGCAAGCTTTCAACGCCAATGAAGATCAGTCAGCGTGGGTGCAGGGACCAGGTGCCCACTGCGGAAGCCCATAAGTTGTTGAGGAAACATTGGTGGCAGCCCTCGGTTCGCCTGGGCTGTCAGCTGCACAAAAGTTGCACGTCTTCTCGCCAGCACACACATCTGCAGCTATCGTTCACCTGTGTCGCCTACTGCCCGTAGTCCAACACACTTGCCTTGGAGCCGGATTAGAATACCGAGATTTTGCCACTCACGGTTTACTTTACATACAGTGGCATGTGAAAAGATTACAGATTTTGCCGTTTCGGAAATGCTTCCACCCTTGGGAAGAAAGCCAACGATTATGCCCTGTTGGACGTCACATAAATCGCCCCTTTTATGCATTATGACAACGACTTCACTGTTTCCAGCCTCCTCCCCCCACCCCCATTCATCACCTACTAATGCTATCTCCTGGAGTCTATGGGTTATTACACGTTGACCTCGAAAATAGGAGTTGGTCATATTAATATGACTGGATCTATTATTATTATTATTGAAACTTCCTGGCAGATTGAAAATGGGTGCCGCACCGAGACTCGAACTCGGGACCCTTGCCTTTCGCGGGCAAGTGCTCTACCAACTGAGCCACTCCAGCACGACTCACGCCCTGTCCTCACAGCTTTACCAGTGCCTCGTCTCCTACCTTCCAAACTTTACAGAAGCTCTCCTGCGAACCTATTATTGTTATTATTTCGTTGTTGTTCAGTTGCCTACAGTAATTTACTTGCTACAGTAAAATTTTCTTTGCCTTTGCTGGAGTTGTCTTTCAAGTTTGCAGGGTCCGGCGCTACTGGACTGCGATATTACTGTTATTTCAAAATGTGCCGTTTGTTACTTTTAAAACTAACAAGGAGAGCCCCCAGCGGTGGGATCGACTTTTTGAATCCAAATAAGCCGTAGTGCAACTTAAGATCCCTGCATCCAGGTGGCCCTCGGATTGAAAGTAACTGACGGAAAAGATTTCAAAATTTTGCCTGGTGCTACATAGCGTGAAGGAAGTCGTATTCCACAGTCTGGTTACGTGTCATAATGGTTACGATAGAAGCTTAACCATGCCTCGTCAGGTGCAGTAAATTTTTTTAAAATCTTTATCGAAATGACTTTGATGTTTATTTGTACTCTACTTATTGGTTTAAATGTAATTTCTTTCGTTCTATTCTTTTGTCACATCGTTTTAGTCACCGTATGAACTTTTCCATTAGTTTAATTTTTCTTTATGTCATTCTTCTTCCAATCGGAATTTTTGTGAATGTGTAATTTATTATACCTATCTGTTGACTATTGAATTACTTCAAAACTCCGATAAATTAATTAAAAAACAAAAGACGAAATAATCTATTTATATTGACTGTGCATTAATGTGAAAAACGTTTTTCTTTGGGAGACGTGCCTTTTTTGCATGGTAATCGACATACAAATATTTAAAACATAACATAAAATCTTTGTGCACTATGGAAATTATAGTGTAGATGAGGACATAAATGAGAGAATGTTTTCTAAGTAAAATAAAATTCAAGCAAAGTGAGAAATCGATGTAATGTACACAATAACGTAGACGAAAATACAGGATAATAAAAACAGGAGACATTAAATCGGAATTGATACATGAAGATAATTAAAAGTTCACAAACAAATATTTCCAGTGGAGAAGGGATGATAAGAAGAAAAACTAGACCAAATGAAGAAGTTCATATCACTATTGAATCACGTGACCCAGGAGTGGAACTAAAAAAAATATATATATTTACATCAGTTGAAGGAATATGATTATCAATGTCACTTCGATAAAGACCTAAAATAGATTTATTTCTCTGGTGAGATTCGAACCCACAACCTCATGCATGTGAAGCTAGTATCCTTTCAATTATCCTCATAACCAACTTATGTCATTCGGCTTTCTTCATACTATCGAGTCTCACACAAAATTCCGAATTTCTTTTCTCGTCACTTCCTCGCTAACGTCGACTCACCAGGATGAATGGCTGCAGTGTGCGATACTTGGGTGCTTAACCTACATAACCGTATAGATGGTTCAAAAAGTCGATCCTACCGCTGGAGATATCTCCTTGTAAGGCATGACGAAAGAGGGCCGCCGTTTCATTATATACCCTGATATGGTGGTGGATACACACTTAGTAGTGTAGCAATACTAACACAATCGGTCTGAAACCTGCACGATCTAAGCAACAAGGAACGACTTCATACTTAGTCCAAAGGAAAATCTCCAGAATTACTAGAAAACTTATGGCCAATGCATCGAGTCCCCTGCAGTCATTTAGTCCGCGGCGACTGCTGAGAACCTTCAGAGCAGTCATTAGGATTCGCACTCGACTACTTCGATGTTACATGTTCGGTGTCCTACTCTATGGAGCTGAGTCATGGACTGTATTAAGCATTTGAAATGCGATCGTATCGAAAAATATTAAGGATACCATCGACAGAGGGGTAAAATACAGGGAGCGAAAGGATATTTACAATTTGTACAGAAACCAGATGGCAATTATTAGAGTCGAGGGGCATGAAAGGGAAGCAGTGGTTGGAAAAGGAGTGAGACAGGGTTGTAGCCTCTCCCGATGTTATTCAATCTGTATATTGAGCAAACAGTGGAGGAAACAAAAGAAAAATTTGGAGTAGGTATTAAAATTCATGGAGAAGAAGTAAAAACTTTGAGGTTCGCCGATGAAATAGTAATTCTGTCAGAGACGGCAAAGGACTTGGAAGAGCAGTTGAACGGAATGGACAGTGTCTTGAAAAGAGGATATAAGATGAACATCAAATAAAGCAAAACGAGGATAATGGAATGTAGTCAAATTAAATCGGGTGATGCTGAGGGGATTAGATTAGGAAATGAGACACTTAAAGTAGTAAAGGAGTTTTGCTATTTAGGAAGTAAAATAACTGATGATGGTCGAAGTAGAGAGGATATAAAATGTAGACTGACAATGGCAAGGAAAGCGTTTCTGAAGAAGAGAAATTTGTTAATATCGAATATAGATTTATGTATCAGGAAGTCGTTTCTCCGAGTATTTGTTTGGAGTGTAGCCATGTATGAAAGTGAAACATGGACGATAACTAGTTTGGACAAGAAGAGAATAGAAGCTTTCGAAATGTGATGCTACAGAAGAATGCTGAAGATTAGATGGGTAGATCACGTAACTAATGAGGAGGTATTGAATAGGATTGGAGAGAAGAGAAGTTTGTGACACAACTTGACTAGAAGAAGGGATCGGTTGGTAGGACATGTTTGGAGGCATCAAGGGATCACAAATTTAGCATTGGAGGGCAGCGTGCAGGGTAAAAATCGTAGAGGGAGACCAAGAGATGAACACACTAAGCAGATTCAGAAGGATGTAGGTTGCAGTAGGTACTGGGAGATGAAGCAGCTTTCACAGGATAGAGTAGCATGGAGAGCTGCATCACACCAGTCTCAGGACTGAAGACAACAACAACACCATCGAAAGATATAGTCAAAAATATGGCGGTACGAAAATTCAGAAATTCTCAACAGCATCCACATAGCAAAACTCGATTGTTTTGGTAGCGCAATTCCGCAACAATAAATAAAACTTGTTGAAATTAATAATTCAATGAAACATTAATGGCCGGCCATTGTGGACGAGCTGTTCTAGGCACTTCAGTCTCGAACCGCGCGACCGCTACGGGCGTGTGTGTGTGTGTGTGTGTGTGTGTGTGTGTGTGATGTCCTTAGGTTAGTTAGAACTACTTAAACCTAAGTTCTAAGGGACTGACGACCTCAGATGTTAAGTCCCATTTCTTTGAAAAATTAATGGCATACGTGACACACGACGCACAGGATTATCCAGGATAAATAACTCAGACCAGCAGTTTGGGTTCAGCACTGAATCAATGGTCTGAAAAACCATGGACGGACAACAGATCATGCTGTCGATCGACAGTGTTACTGGAAGACGAGGCACTTTAGAGAGGAAGAATGACAAGGCAGAGAATGTTTAAAAATTAGATAAATGCTCACCATTAAATCTAATAGTCCACTCATATAATCGCGCTAGCTGCCATTAAAATTAATCTGCAATTGGCATACAGTTAAAATTTTTTGAACCTAGTGCTGTTAAAAGCATTCATGTTAACACTTATTTTGATCCATGTACGTATTTTTTGAGACATCCATTGTACGAGGACGTACAGAAAAGTAATGTTGACATGTTTTGAGTGAAAAGTCACAAAGATTTTTAAATAAAACAAACTTCATGAACATTCTGCATCGGTATTCTTCACGTCAATAAATTTAGTTTTCAACACACTCACCCTCGGAACCAGCACAATTTCCCCAACTAGATACTATTTTGTTGACACCGTCACAGTATATTGTTTGACTATGTTAACAGAGCCACAACCTTACCTCTGCTTGCACCGCTTGAAATAATTGAAGTGCTCGAAGGTTTTCTTAGTTTTGCACATAGACGAAAATCGAGACTGTGTGTAGGATGATCGACGGCAGTGAACCAAGGACGTCGGCTTGCTGCAGATGCCGCAGCGATCGTGTGTAGTTTGGCACTGCCGTGCTCAAGGAGAGAGTGCTCCACATGCGGACGAAGTCTTCGAATTCGTGCTTTTAGTGTTGTGAGCTCTTTCTCACTCCCAACGTAGTCACGTCACACACCGCTATCTAACGCGGTACGAAGCAGAGGGCTGCAGATATCCATAGTAAAGATGTAGAATGTTACTGACTTCAAATAAAACAGACCGAGTCATTATCTTCTCAGCACGCCGTCGTGTTATAAGCACAAAAATCAAAAAAATTGTTTCCGAGCAAAGTATGCTGTATTTTTAAGTGAAGATCTTTGTAAGGTACATCTGTGGTAAACGTTATGCTTGTGATATATGGTGACAATTCGTATTTATATTTACAATGGAAAGAGATTGACCAGTGGCCAACAGACAACTAAAACGCAAGTTGCTAGATGGATATTAACTGCAATAGTGCTCACGCTGCCAAGGTAAGTAGGTGTTTTGGTTTCGCGATACATGTCGCCGTTTAACTGCCGCTCGTGGCGATACATTAAAGAGTGCTCTGTCTTATTGTCAAAGAGCCAGTACCCAGATTCAATCTAAAGAAATAAAGACGCGAATTCTGTGCGCCACATTTTCAGATGTCCCTCAAACGGTTCCAAGACTAGTTAACTCGAATTAAAAAAAATTCAAAAAGGGAGTTGTGTC
This sequence comes from Schistocerca gregaria, assembly GCF_023897955.1. Taxonomy (NCBI): domain Eukaryota; kingdom Metazoa; phylum Arthropoda; class Insecta; order Orthoptera; family Acrididae; genus Schistocerca; species Schistocerca gregaria. Next base: position 1,801,190 of record NW_026061759.1, read on the forward strand.
AGTTTTCCACATTTATGTTCAGTATACATTCACAGGCAGTTGAACAGTGGTTCCCAGCCTTTCTTAGGCCGTTGCTCCTGAGTGCCATCAGACATTTGCCAGTACCCCCTGTCCCCCCCCCCCCCCCCCCCCCCGTCCCTGAGGTCTGTGGCCTTCCCTCCCCCTCCCCCACATTATCACTAACTTTGGCACATAAATAAACTGTACAGTGATCAACTTTTCTAGGAACACTTTCATTTTTAAAATCATGAGAGGTGGAGGGTATTGTGTAGGGGGGAAGGTGATATTAGACTGAATGACGAAGGAATTCGTGATGCATTTCAAGGGCTAGCCACAATTACTTCTCAGATAAGAAAGCTAACTATCCAAAATAAGGATAAACACTTGTTCCAAACGCTTCTCTTGCTCAACCACTCTACAGTACGGTACTTGCTTGATCTGCACGTTGCAACCTCAATTAAAATCAACCGAGCAAAAATGTGTGCACTTACTGTTCATAAATCACTTGATTGTTACGCTCCTTGCTTCTGAAATATAAGACTTCAGGCTTTTAAATCTTGGTATCCGAACACAACATGTGAAGCTATTATCCTTTCCATTACACCTCACAACCAACTAACGTCACTCAGCTTTCTTAATGCTACGGAGTGTCACACAAAATTCAGAATTTCTTTTCTCGTCAGTTACTCGCAAACGTGGAGCCACCATTTTGAGTGGCTGCAGTGTCTTAACCTACATAACCGTACAGATGGTTTCAGACCAAGTGTTACTTGCAGAGCAGTAGGATAACGAGCTATCGGCCTGGCAATTGAGTTTGAGTTTGGCCGAAGCAACTTTAGGCACGAAGGGGATAATGATGTGTCCCTCCGAGAATAATTTCGCGTGGGCTGTAAGCGGCGCACAGCTCAGCGTTTACATAGTTTGCCAATTACATCTCACACAGGGAATATTATTATTAAGCCCAGTTCCCACAGCAGCGAATGGAAGCGAACTCAAGCGTACGAACATTTGCAGACCACTTGCCTGTATTCATTACCTTTCGTCTAAGAGGTCTGTTTAAAAAATTCCGGAACTTTGTCCACAAAAATTTTCTACGCATACCTTCACATATTTGTATATGATCACCCCCACGACTGATAAACCGTTTCCACTTCTGGGAGCAGACTTGGTTCACCTTTCGCTGGACCGTGCGTCTATCGTTACAAATCTTCGTCCTCTCAACTTGGTTTTCAACTTTGAAAATAAATGTCTGCAAGGGCCAAGCTGACCTGACAAGCTATTTTATATGTTGATCGTTCAGAACATTTCCCTACACATTGTGAAGATTGAACCTTCATGTCAACGTCATAACTGCAGACCCACGTCTCATCACCAGTTATAATTTTCTTATGGAACATCTCGTTCTCATTTGGGTGATCCTAAGGCTCTTCTCAGATTGGGAGGTGGAGGTCTTTCTGCTCTTAACTCGTGAGCCGTGGCACGAACTTGGCGGCAACACGATACATTCCAAGATGCTGTATTAGGATTTCACGATCCAACTGCAATGTTACATTCTTCTGCAATCTCTCGGACAGTCAGTCTTCGTTCAGCACGCACAGCATCGTTGACGTTCCTGACACAAGCGTTGCTGGCAGAAGTCGGAGGACGAGCGTCGTCTTTAGCTTCCGTCCGGCCGTTTTTAAACCGTGTGAACCATCCGTAACACGGAGTGCGGCTTAAGCACTCATCACCGTAGGCTTCCTGCATCATTTGGGGTGTCTCTGTAGAGGTGTTCTTGGGTTTAGCTCTTATGTTCCTATGGGACCAACTGCTGATGTCATCAGTCCCTAGGCTTGCACCACTTACACACACCCACGCCGAGGGAGGACTCTAACCTCCGACAGAGGGAAGCCACACGAACCGTGGCAAGGCCCCTAGACTGCGCAGCTACCCCGAGCGGCGGTTTTCTTGAGTTTCACGCAAAATTTATTGCAGGCGCATTGCTCCTCTAACTATACCCTCTCGAAGTTCGCCAACTGTGCGACACAACGTTCTAGTCAATACAGCACTGAACAATAAGCTAACAGACATACAACAGTGAAACTTCCCGCAGTTACACATTAAGCACACGCGCGTGCAGGGATGTCAACTGCATTTCGCCCCAACACGCCATTGGCGCGAAATTACGAACGTTCCCAATTTTTTTTTAACACACCTCGTATATTCAAAATTTACGGTATGTTCTAGAAATTTGGCAAGTAAGCTTTCTCGGGATAGCTTATGTGTATCTTCAGGCATCTCCCAATTTCTTCAGCATCTCTGTTACATTCTCCTGTGAACCAAACAAACCTGTGCTGACTTTATTGTGAACAGTTCAATATCCCCTGCTACTCGTATATGGGACAGGTCCCACACCACGGAGCAATATTAGAGTATGGGTCGCACCAATAGTTCAAAAAAGATCATCTTTGTGCACTGATTATATTGCTCTTTAATTCTATCAATAAATTACAGTTCGCCACCACCTTTATCTTTGACTGACACGATGTGATGGTTCCATTTCTTACTTCGTTATCACCAATGTTAAGACTCTCGCTTTTCCCGTTTATGCTTCATCTCATCACTATTGTCTTTGATTTACTCTGACCCCTAATTCTACACTCATTATATTGTATATTTCATTCATCAGATCCTGTAGTAATTCACTTTCACTGACAACGATAATATTATCAGCAAACATTGTCACTGGTATCCTTTCAACCCGTATTTCAGTGCGAATCTTGAACCTCTCTCTTATTTTCTTCATTGCTTCTTTGATGCAAACATTGAACAGTATAGGCGAATAACTATATCAAAGTCTTACTCTCTTTTTAATCCTTGCACTTCGTTCTTGGTCTTCCACTCTTATTTCCACTTGGGTCTTGTACTAATATATACCCGTCTCTGCCTAGAGCTATTTTCTTCACAACTTCGATCTTGCACCATTTTACATTGTCGAACGCATCATCGTATGAACGCGTCTTGAGTTTTATTCAGTCCTGCTTCCATTCCGTATCCTTACAATGTGTTACACCGAGGTATTTGTGTGAGCTGACCGATTGAAAATGAGAGTTATTGATGCTGTAGTCATAGGATACTATGATTTTTCGTTTTGTGAACTGCACAATTTTAGGTTTTCGAACATCTAAAGCAAGCTGCAAAAACATCCGGAATTCTGTTTGAGTCTACGTACAAAAATGCATTGTTAGGAAAACAAAGTAAACCAAGGAGGGACAAAATATCAGTAACGAACAACGTAGAATCTCTGTGGCTAATCTGGATTAAACTGCTCCATCATCTTCAGCAACAACCAGGGCACAATCCAAGGAGGGATCTACACCCACATGGATATTGTGCAAATCATATCTAAGTGCCAGGCATAGGGTTTATCGAATCACCTTCACAATTGTCTATTATTCCAACTTCATGTTTTGAACTGCCCAAGGTGTGGCGAAGACTAAAACGAGTCTGTCACGGAAGACTGTATTGAGTGTGATGTCTGCTCCCAACAGTGGCATGAAGAATGCACAGTTTACGAAGGTCATGGTGCATTTTCTTGTTATTGGTGTTAATGCGTACTCTTGCCAGATGATGCAGCTACGAGCAGTGTCATATATATGACATTTAAGGTTTGGGTTAAACGTTACTCAGCTGTATCTGATAAATGTTGTTCCTAAATAAATGAGCAATGGTTTGCTACTTGTTTGTTTTAACTTTCTCATCAACTAGAAATGACCGACTAAATACTAAGCGCATACTCCTTCGTGAGTTTCCCCTGCAAAGCAAATTAATGAAGTCGAATAGTCCGTAGGAAGAATTTTTGTAGTTTCATGACTTTAGGATGGCATGACTGTGATGAGCTAAGAGCGGCTGACAAAAAATAATTGTTTTATTTATAACCTTAATGTTGCAATTGAGAATGGCGTGTCCGGTTGAAGTTTCCACATTAACTGAGCAACGTTCAACGATGCGTTTTCCCTTTCAGAAGACGGAAAACGGCCGAAATATTTTCTCTAACGTTTTTTCAGTATGGTCGAAGCTGTGCGAACGACGGAAATTTTTGATAAATACGTAGGACAGTTCAAAAACCATCTAACTTCAGTGACTAATAAAAAACACCGTGGCCGGCCAATTGAACTGTCTCCTCCTTCGCTTAAAGCCGGCTCTCACGACATTACTCCTGATGGCCGACGTGTTGCAGTAGAACTGAATAGCAAAATAGCTGCAACAGGTAGTGGCACAGTCCATAACGTCGTCATTGACATGCTCAAGTACAGCGAAACAAGTCCAACGTGGGTCCCGAGAGAATTCACACAACACAAGGAAACAAAGAGTGCTATGAACGTGAAGGTGAACATTTTTCGAACGAGATTTTAACGTGTGATTAAACTTTCGTTCAAAATGGGGAACCCGACTCGAAAAGACAAGGAGTGAAATGGAAGCACACTAGTTCACCTGTCCGAAAGGAATTCAAACTCGAGCTTCAGCGAGGAAAGTGATGCTGGCCATCATTTGGATGCCAAAGTAGTTGTATTTTGGTGATTATTTGGAAGATCAGCGTACAGGATGCAGCGCTGACCACTCACACATAGTGATGAGCAAAGTAAAGCCGAAAACGAGAGGAAAGGGTCGCCAATGTCAAAGAAAAGACGTGATACTATTACACAACAACGCTCGCCCAAACATAGCGCAGCTGATCCAAGAAACCACTGGAAGGGAAAAGAAACAGTAATGGGTTGGGAGACTCTGCGTCATTATCGCTACAGTCCAGATTTGACTTTCGTGAATTTTCATTTTCATATTGCTGATATTATGGAGAATGGAAGCTGTCTGCATTGTACTTGACTGGTAAGAAAAACTTCAAAAGTCACCCTACTTGTAGAGCATTTATTGCTACCTGTTTGACCCGCTCAAGGACGCATCGCTTGGAAAGGATTCGGCGACAGCGAAGAAGTTAAAACAATTTCAGTTTTACTTACTTCATTCGCATTTATCGCCTTTCTCTTGCCCAGCAGTATTTCGCAAAGGACTGGAAAAAGCGCAAGTTGCAGCCGTATATAACGAGATCAATATACATTTGCCTTCTGAATATTACACCTGTAATGGGTCCAACCTAAGGCAGTTTAAAAAATCGCAGGTGACACTCGTGTACAAGAAGAGTAAAAGAAAGGATGTGCAAAATTACAGACATCGATTTTCTGCAGAATCCTAGAACGTATTCTGAATATGATTACAATAAATTTCCTAGACACCGAAAAGCTTACGTCCAGAAATCAGCACGGTTTTAGAAAGCTCGTGTGAAACGCAGCTTGCCCTTTTCGCACATTATATACTGCGAACCACGGATGAAGGGTCCCAAGCACATTGCACTCTCCTATATTTGAGAAAAGCCTTTGGCACGGTGCTCCACTGCACACTGTTAACCAAGGGCCTCGTATGAGCATACGGAGTCGGTTCCCAGATATGAGAGCGGCTTAAAGTCTACAACAGATACCAGTACGTTCTCGACAGCGAGCGTTGATCAGACACAAGGGTATCGTCAGGAGTGTCCCAGGAAGTGTAACAGACAGCTGTTATACTGTATAGACATAAATGAGGTGACAGGCAGAGTGAACAGTAGTCTGCGGCTGTTGATGATGCTGTCGTGTACGGGAGAGTGTCGTCATTGAGTCACTGTAGGGGGATACGATTAACGGGAAGCGCGGACAACTGAGAAACGCGCAGGAGTCAGTGAGGTACTGAGCCATGCCGACGTCGGTGCCTTAGTTAGCTGCGCTACGTTTTTCGATTGAGGACCCAGGATACGAAGAGCTTCATCGAGGTGGTCCCACATATTCTCGATTCCGTTAAGTCCGGGAAGCCTGGTGGTCGACGGAGTACAGCAAACTCATCCTGGTGCTTTTCCCACTGCAAGCTGTGTCACAGATTTAGTTGTTCTGCTGGTAGATTCCGAGGGAAAAAAGACTCGATGTAGGTGTGGCAACGGTTCCGACCGATATTTCTGCTCATCCACTGTGCCTTCCAGAACGACGGGAGTGTCACGATAACGTTTGTGAGATCGTAACGATCCTTCCTCCTGTCCTAACCCTGCCACCGACTGTTGCAGGGTGTTCACTTTCAGGTGAATCGCGCCCTACACGCCAACGTCTGTCTGTCACTTGGAAAGCCCGCAGGTCACCGTTCAGTGGACGCCCAGTCGCAGAACTGGCGTGAAAATTCCAGCCTTCGTCGCGGACGAACAGCAGTCAGCATAGGTGTGTGGACCAGGAGTCTGCTGTGGAGACCTACACATAGCATTTTTCGCTGAGTGGTCTTAGAGGAGACACTGTCGGTAGGCTCTTCGGTTCACGTGCTTGGTCAGTTGCTCAGCAGTTGCACGTTATTCACCTGCGGTCTCCTTTAACTCCTGTCCTCTGTGGACCGTTGGGCACCACAACGGCCTCAGCGTCGGCTCTCGACAGCGCCATGCGCGGAGTGCTTTAAATATGGCAACACGCCAACATTTTACGAACTCTGCCGTTTCGAAAATGCATCCACCTGTGGCCCGAAAGGCAATGATCACGTCCTTTTGGATGTCACATAAGTGGCTGAGTTTCCGCGTTACGCATACCCTACACATTAGCGTCGGACACAGGCTGTGGTCACGTTAATGTGACTGGAGCGTGTGGTTAGAAAAAGGAAAGGAAAAGGAAACAGAAAGGGGAAAGGATGGTAAGCGGTGCCAGGAGCACCGGAAATGTGGTAATTATACGAATTGCCTGTACAGGAACTCCGAACGGAATAGGAGCAGCGGCAGTTTAAAAATTGTAAATGGTAGAATCACGGCTCAACAGTAAGTTTCTCGCCCAACCTGACGAAACAGATGTGTAGATTGAGAAACGAATGCATAACTGCTGGGAAACAGTCTGCGGTGAGTAGACAGTGCCTTTTTTCGGAGGGTTTAAAGAGCAATTTCAAGATTTGCGAGATAAAGGTTTAGATTACGTCGCAAGTATAACGAATTATGAGAAAGACGGCAGTAGTTCAGGGATTCGGCAGCACGAAGATATTTTGAAAGTGACTGAAGTTTTTAAGGAGACATAATAACCCTGTTCCTGACAAATGAATCCTGGTGATCAGTTAAGAAGAAGGGGAGAAAATGTTTGAAAATAAAGCTCTTCTTATGGACGGACATTTCAGAGGTGTTCGAAACAACTTGTCGATACCTGAAGCACGGAAGACTAGCTTTTTTACCAGAGGAAAGTCAAAATAATTGTGAAATATTTTTTCTCAACCGAGAAATGTCATAACTTGGTTGTCATTTAAAACTGCATTGCTTTACTTCGAAATGGCTGCAAATTAAGCTATGAAAACAGTGTTATCCGAGACATTTATTTTCCAGTTGTAATTTTCATTTCAAGCAATGCCTGTGGAAGACATACAAGAACTGAGATTAGTGGAGCAATACAGGGATGAAGAAGTAGTTCGTTTGTCTTGCCGCACGTGTGCTGTAGAGTCCATCTTCCACCGGACTGCCTTGATGAAGCATGGAGAGTAACAGCGTAGCAAGTGCCCAGTGGCGTAGACTATTTAATCAGTCAATAGATGGAAAATGCTAGTACACAACCTGAAATGTGGAATTGGTGAAGACAGACAGTCGACCGAAATATTTCGAAATAAATTCACTCTTAGGTTGGCTTCAGTTGCGTTAGATAATACCTCGATACCTAACACTACTGTATCAAAGTTATCTGCGTTCAGAGAATTTATTTCAAAGTGATTTCGGTCAGCTATCTACCGTCATCAATTCGATGCACAGGACCATGAATGCTGTCGAAGTTTGGCATAGCAGACGATACTCAATAAGGCAAAGGTATCTTAACCTACAATTTCTGATCAATACGCTAAAGGAGAATGCAATAAAACCAATACCTGAAATTGAAAAAAAATCTGTTGGTCAGCTTCTTCAGTGAAAGAGGTAAAAGATACATATGTGTTGAAAAAGAGTTAAAGATATTTTAAGAATACATAATGACTCGGTGGATCTAAGAAGTTTAAAATTTATATCATTCCTACGATAAAATGTGGAGAGGCGTTCTTATTACAAAACGGCACGCAGAGCCTCCCCATTGTCGCGGCTTCCTTTGCACGTCGGAGAACCCGCAGTTAAAATGTATGTGGTCAGAAACACCGCGTTGGCTCACGGGGTCGCCGAGTCCACGGCTGCAGAATCCCATGACACCCTTCAAGAGGCGGCGAGGCATCTTGTACAGTATTTATTTGAGAGTGAATTTTTTCCTCACTCCTCAAGAGACGTCATCAAACGGATCTTCCTGCTTCTGGAGTGTCTACGCGACTATGAGGGAATCCCGAAACGTTACATCTTATTTTAGTTCTGCTCTCCGTTCCACACCTTCAAGGACCCACTTGTTTTCTGTGGCACTCGAACACTTGTACTTCTCCGATGTCATTTTCGCGAGGGATTTATGTACTGTGCTTATGCTTTATTGAGAAAACACGGGAATTTTTTTAAGTGTATAGGGGTGAAACGATTATCTTAATAACCGATAAAACAACTCCAGATATCGAGTATTACGTACCGGCTGACACTTCATTACAAAACGTTTACGGGCTGTGTGTTATCCCAGTCGCTTCCGTTTATGAAATGTACCGAACACATGAGCTTTCTTCGATAAACAGTTCTGACATGGGTCTTGACAACACGATCGAATTACAGAGGTTCAAATAGTGAGATGCGACTGCGTGCAACTGCATAGGCAGATTTTCAGTCCCTGCATATAATTGTAACGCAACTAAGGAGATTATAGCGACACGAACGTCAGCCGGGTAAATAAGTCGTACACTAAGTGGACATCCAGCGGACGCAAGTAAACACTTCCTGTTACACCACGCCACTGCTGCCTCGGTGTAAACACGGAGGACAACAGGAAGTGCTCTACGACCACTAGCTGGACTATGGAGCAAGAAACCGCCGGGGTCACCGGTGGTCTAGTGGTAAGGGGGTCAGGAACGTTCCAGCGCCTCGGCTGGGGCTATTCGCCCCAGCCGGGCCGGGGTTCAATCCCCGGCCGGCGCTGGAATTTTCAGACTTCCGAACACTAGCCTCCACCTCTGCCTTGGCATGTGGCGCATGCCGGGCACCCCCGTGGGGTCCGTGCTTCGGGTCCCACGTGGAGCTCACTCCCACACTACAAACTAAACCTGATTATGCTGGTGCAAGCATTTTAAAATTTAATTTACACACTTTCTTCACCAGACCACATCTACATATATTTTAAGGTACTTAATATATCTCACTATGGTATCAGTAATATTTGTAGGAAACTATCAAACAAAAACCTTACCAAAAAAATGATTTTTGTTATCCTTCGTGTGCTGAATACTTCTGAGGTAAATACCCAAACATCTGCCATTTTCTTGTAGTTAACAATGAATATTCGAAAAAAGTTTATCATACTGATTCATATAGTACATAATGTATTTTACTCATTCTCAGTGCTGAAAAGGCAGTAATTATGTCAAAGTCATAAGAAAATGCAAAGTATTGTGTCACAAGCCAACAAGGTGTTCTTTTTAGTATCATGATTTACTATGCGATTTATAAATTCTGTATAATAAATCGTTTCGTAACAATTGACAATACCTTTTAAAATACATTGTTTTCACTTATTGCATTTTCAAAAACTAAAACAGGCCTTTTTTTTCTCAAGTTATTCTAGTGTCAAAATGAGATGTTTGATATTACACAGGTCACTAAAGACATAAACTGTTTTTTTTATAAAAACGATATTTCTCGTGGTTTTATGTGAGCTGAATGCTGAATCAAACAGATAACACTTAAAATTAATAAGAGGAATTTCTTGGTGATTTTACTAACACGCCCATATAGTTCATATAATATTTCGATTAATAGTTACATGACTACCTCTCTGCCTCTACTTTTTGTAAAAGTATCTTGTAGATCAGAGAAAAAATTGTATTACTACCTCTCCATGTTAAGTGCAGTTCAATGAAAGAGATTGTAAAGGCCGTACCGAAGATGCAGAATATTACGTTCTCTGCAAGGCATTTGCCATCAGTAATGAGTGAAACTGTAAAATAGAAAAAAAGGGCTGACAAACGCCTATTACTGTTGTACTATTATATCACTAACGTTGCATTGCATAAACTTACTTACAGTTCTCGTTGCTGTTCAATAATCTTTAACTCACTATACCGTGCGATTATGTTGTTAACATTTAATGTAACAGTAGTCCTGTTCCGAGCCACATATCCATTTTTAATGCTTAAAAGTGTGGACAAAACTATTAGTAATACTAAATTACGAAGAGGGAATGATGAATGTAACATGCTGCGTACATTAATGTCGCTCGAGAAGTAGTTTGCATTATATGTTACCAGAACAGAATTATTTTGTAATGTGTGAAATACACAAAAATACGGTAACAGACAAACCGAGCAGTGATGCCGTAATCTGTTTTGTAATAATAGTGTAAAGGAAGAAATAAACAGCAACTAGACATTTAAGTCACTCGATTTTCGCGGCCATTTTGCTGTTCATCACTTCGCTGCTAGATGTCGCTACTAGTTCCTCACACACTCAGTTGTCTGTAGTGCAGGGCTTCGCCACCAGAAGGCTCTATCAGCACCGGTGAGGACTCACTCTGTCGACGTTTGCTGCTTCACTCCTCAACATCTATGCTAACTGACGTGACTGCTAAATTTTCAGACTAAACGAAAAAAATAACACCAACACCAAATAAGGCAAATAGTGATAAGTGCGGATACTATCGAACCATCACTTTCATACGTCCTGGCTGAAAATACTGATCCAAAATATTTACACAGGAATTAGAGGAGACGAGCTAGAGGAAAATCGATTTTGAGAGAACACACTAGCCGCTAGAGATCGGTTGAAGAAATTCAACCCATATTTATAACATCTATAGATGTTACAAAATAACTTCTGACAATTTTGAGCAAAATATACAGTTTGAATTTAAGATGATGTAACCAGCGATAAAATACAGTGAGCGGCATGTTATCTAGAGCTCTGCCAGAAATCAGACAGCAGTTTTAAGACTTAAAAGACATAAAGGAAAGCTGGCAGTTGATAGTTGAGAAGAGAGAGTGAGAGAATGAAAGTGAGAGAATGAGAGAGAGAGAGAGAGAGAGAGAGAGAGAGAGAGAGAGAGAGAGAGAGAGAGAGAGAGATAATGGGAGGGGGGGGGGGGGCTTCGGTTCTAGTCCATTCACCCATGTTATTCACTTTGCATACAGAATGTTTCACACGTCGTGCTACACACTTATCGCGTCTGTAGAGGGGACCTACCAGATGAAGTTTTACATAGGAATCGATGTCTGGAAACGTCATCCAGCGACGCTACAGGGTATCGAAGTTACAGGCGCTGGAGTCTGTAAAATATGTGTACACAGAAAGATTCAATGAAGATGTTACCAATTTTCTATGATGATGGAGATGGATAAATCTATAAATTTGAGGTTATGTCCCTATAACGGAAAATTGGAAGAGAAGACATTCCTGTTACTTGTGACAGGATCTACCGGTAGTGTTGTAGCTGAGATGTAGGGCAGGAAACTTTCAGAGGTGGTAGTATGGACCGAATGTCCAGTACACATGGGCTGTAAAATGCATACCTTAAGAGCTGTGAGGACTTGTTCATCTTCGCTAGCATAAAACATATCTCCACTGCTGAACAAGTGCTCATAGCTCCTCAGGTATGCATTTTGTAGCCCATGTTTACCGGACATTTTTTCTTACTTTGATCCATACTACCAGCTTTGAAAGTTAGCAACAACAGTACCAGTACTTGTATTCCGCCGTCAGAGGTATGTAACTTTCGACTCATTCGTTTCTGGATCATGATACATGATCAAATTGATACATGATCACGGCATCACACTCTACTTACATACATTTGCCGGAGCTGGCGCTTGTATTTTGATGCTCTGTAGCCTCGTTAGATGACGTTTGCATGCATGAGTTACTAGGAAAAATTGCAAGCTCTAGAAATGTGAAACACCTTGTATAATGAAAGCAACATACGAAACGAACGAGATATTTGGGAAATTAATCGAAGATAAGAAAGAAGAAATAGAAACTGTTTCCAAATCGACCTTTCATTTCGCTGCTGCTGATTTGAAATTTCGTGGCATTTATTCGCTCTGAAGAGGATCGTTCAAACGATGGTCGGAATGTAGTTATTTTAGTTGTTTCACTGTTTTATAATGACATGGCTTAGAACCCAAAATGATTTTCTCCAAGTTGTTTGTAGGAATTCTATCGCTTCTCACCGATATTTTCAGTATGGTACTGGTATTTTTTTCCTACACCTACCAACTTTAATAGTGCTTGAAATGATGAAAATTGTCTCCATATCAAAAAGTATTAGGTACTGAGACGGTGCTTGGTTTTAATGATAACAATATACAGGAAAATTCAGCCATGTTTCTGCGAAGTTGCATTACGCCGAAATTCTGAAATACATCCGTATATTTCGAATGTCGTACAACAGCTGTAGGTAGGAGACGGGGTACTGCAGAAGTAAAGCTGTTTAGACGGGGCGTGAGTCGTGTTTGGGTAGCTCAGATGGTAGAGCACTCGCCCACGAAAGGCAAAGGTCCCGAGTTCGAGTCTCGGTCCCGCACAGAGTTTTAATCTGCCGGGAAGTTTCATATCGGCGCACACTCCACTGCAGAGGGATCTAATTCTGGAAAGAACTGTATAGTTAGTGGAGAGATACAGGATGTTGCAAAATTCCCGTTAAAAACTTCTAGGGAACTGAGTGACGATATTGTGAAGAGGAGCCCATGTATGGAAAGGTATATCCGTGATACAGCCGTATAAATACACCTTCGCTAATGTGGTATGCAACAGGGTTATAATCACTGGAGGGGGGGGGGTTACTTACGTCTGATCCTATGATGTCATTTGACGGCTGTCTCCTCTCTGACCTGGATCGAGTCTCGTTCATGTGTCTGTGAGTGTTAGAGCAACATTTCTGAGCAAACTTTTGCCGAATACACCGACACAAGTATTCTGTGTGGCTAAAGCGCTCAGTACTGGAAGAGCTGCTGGTCGCCTTTATCAAGATCGTTGTCCACAACGTCTGACTCCTCCCCACACGCTTTTCGTTACCATTGCACAACGTCTTAGAGTAAGGGTGCCTTCACCGTCAGCAGGTGCGTCTGTGGTGCTCCGTGGAGACGCAGCGCTTGCGAATTGGAAAATATATTTATATGGATATTGTGTCTGTTCTTCCGGACATGTGCGAAAGGACGCTACGAATGTAGTGTGTGGACATACAAAGGTGAGAATGTGGGTCTTGCGGGAGGCGTGCGAGAGACAGTCCCTGTAGTCTCACTATCCTCTGTGCCGTCGGTGGCTCAGATGGATAGAGCGACTGCCATGTAATCAGGAGATCCCTGGTTCAAGTTCCGGTCGGGGCACACATTTTCACCTGTCTTCGTTGATATCTATCAACGCCTCTCAGCAGCTGAAGGAAATAATATCATTTTAATTTCAAATTGGAAAACGCCCTCCTGTAAAACCAGTGTCTCTGAAGACCGATTTTTTTGATTCTTCGGTTATTAAAGAGTGAAACTGTAGAACAATAGATGTACTCGGTCACATCTACACTGAAATGCCAAAGAAATTATTATAATAATGCGTATTCAAACAGAGAGATATGTAAACAGGCTTAATATGGTGCTGCCGCCGGCAACGCCTATGTAAGACGTGTGTCTACCGTAGTTGTTAGATCGGTTACTGCTGCTACAATGGCAGGTTATCAAGATTTAAATGACTTTGAACGTGGTTTTATACTTGGCGCAAGGCCGATGGGACACAGCATCTACGAGGTAGCGATGAAGTGGGGATTTTCCTGTACGACCATTTCACGAGGGCACCGTGAATATCAGCAATCCAGTAAAACAAAAAATCTCCAACATCTCTGCGGCCAGAAAAAAAAATCCTGCAAGAATGGAATCTGAAGAGAATCGTTCAGAGTGGCGAAAGTGCAACCCTTCCGAAAATAACTGAAAATTTCAATGCTTGACCATCAACAAGTATCAGCATGCGAACCATTCATGGAAACATCATCTACATGGGCTTTCAGAGCCGAAGGCCCACTCGTGTACCCTTGCTGACTGCACAGCACAAAGCTTTACGCCTCATTTGGGCCCATCGGTACGAACATTGGACTGTTGATGACTCGAAACATAATCCCTGGTTGGACGTGTCTCATTTCAAAATGTATATACAGTATGGACGTGTATGGGTATGAAGACAACATCATAACTCCATGGACCCCGCATGTCAACTGCGGACTGTTCAATCTGGTGAAGGCTCTGTGACGTTGTAGAGCGTGCGCATTCGGAGTGATGTGGGATCCCTGATACGTCTAGATACATCCTGTCTGATCACCTGCATCCATTCGTGTCCATTGTGGATTCCGACGGAAGTGGGTAATTCCAGCAGGACAAAGGAGCGGCCCACACAACCACAATTGCTACATGGTCGCTGCAGAAACATTCTTCCGAGCCTAAACACTTTCGCTGGCCACCAAACTCCCCAAACATACTGTACGTTTCTAGTAAATTTTATAGCATTAACTAGCATATCTGGAATGCCTTGCAACGTGTTGATCAGAAGAGATCTCTGCTCCCTCTTACTGTTACGGATTTATGGGCAGCTCTGCAGGTTTCATGGTGTCAGTTCCCTGCAGCGCGACTTCAGCCATCAGCAGAGTCCATGCCACGGCGTGTTGAGGCACTTCTGCGTGCTCGCGGGGACCATAAACGATATTTCTTTGGCTCCTCAATGTAACAAATTACTTGTCAAAGTGACATCGTTACCAACATGTTTTCAAGTGGTTCTAGTATACGGTACGTCTCGGGAGACAGGTTACAATTTAAAATATGAGTATTATGTACTCAGTCCCCTCTACAAGTTGTAGCAGGTAGTGATGGGAATTTCAGAACATCCTGTACGTTTCCTGCAAACTGTATAGCCGTTGTCGTATTACAATTGGTATCTGCGAATACATTCCATAATTCGTGACAGATCGCGAGGCGCGACTGCAGAAGTCCGTAGCGTTTACCCAGGGGGCGTCTCGGCTACGGCAGCTCTGACGGCTAGTTTGAAGGCCACTTTCAACTAGTGTTGCCAGAGGTGTCTCTTTATAGAGATTCTACGACTCTCCCCACTTAAGCTTTAAGAGGAAGACCAAATGCTCCAACTTCTGGCCTCTGCTAACATTTCGAAATACACTATCCTATCAGTGAGTGTACAGACACCTGTTAGTGGACATTAATATGCAGTGCGTCCACCCTTTGTCTTAATGGCGGCTTGAACTCTGCTCGGGACACTAAGTGAGGTGCCTACCGACAATTTACGCACCACACACGGATATCGTATCTACGTGTTTGTACACGCAAGGCAATACATTGCACAGCAAGATCGCCATATCTCTCACCAATTTTAAACATCTGGAGCACAATGGGCAGGTTCTTTAAAGCAGGTCGCGATTTTGAGGATGTAACGAACCAACTGAACTGAATTTGGTACGATATCCGTCAGAAGGGTATCCACTAACTTTATCAGTGAATGCCAAGCCTAGTAACTGCCCGCGGAAAGACCAGAGGTGGCCCAACACGTTATCGACTTATCAATTTGTGAAGCTCTTTGTCTTGAATTAATCATCCAGTTTTTCTTCAACTCTAATCATTCATTTGCCCCTACACGTACAGTCATGCTCAAAACTATCCTAACGAACGAATTGAATTTCGCCTGATTCACATGCAACCCACATAACGCAACTGTCTAGCAGGTCCCCTTATCGCTCCTTGGTACAGTCGTTTGACTATTGAAAATGGTTCCAACAAATCACCACAAGAAAACACTGTTCTGTATCGCAATAACTCAAGATGTAAAGTAATACCACGATACTACAAATATCACGGAACACCTTCTCACAGATAAGACTGCCCTTAAGGCTTGTAGCTCACATTTATTACAATAAATGACATACCTGACATTTTACCACTCTCATTATTACGTCAGATAGGTAATACACGTAGTAAATTCGTCGTATTCATGATTTCCTCTTCAATGTAACATACCGTACTTATCATTGAACACAAAATGAGATTAAAAATTAAAGTTATTCACGGGCAACCAGTTGAGAATATGTATGAACTTCAAATGACACGACGAACCGTCTCGTTTTGCATATGGATTCAAACCCAGGTCATGCAGACTAAGCAAAGATTTCGTGCCTGACGGAAACTAACAGTCACTCCTGATTAGGCATACAGAGAGTGATATACCTCGATTTTAGAGAGAGCCAGTTTGCAAATACCAACTTTAAATTACATAGCGCAAGCATTTTTGCCGGACGCGAATTCCTACCAAGCACCTATTGCTCCTGTTAACGAACGACGAGAGATGTTGAATCTTGGTTCTTGACAAGTAACTTACTTGAATTGCCGTGAGGTAAGGCTTTGTACTGGGCAGGGATTCGAACTCAGAACTTAATCGGATAGATATCGACGCACAATCGACTGTGACATTTCGGATTTTCTCGGCAGTAGCTAGATGTTTTAACTGAAATGACGAGACGAAACATATTTTTTTTTCCTTCGAAAGACTCCAACCCGGCATCTATCGCTGTTATATTCTACAGAAAACGAACGTTAAATATGGGTTTGTTGCACCAGCAGCTACATGTGAGCGTGTTTGACCTAGAAATAAAATGACGAAGAGTTCAGTGCTCACTGGGAATACAGCTCCACACATCATATCGCTTTTGACTACACACAAAAATACGTCAGCTTCCGAATTTTTGTCCAGCTCGGACTAACATCTTGAACTTACAGTGATCTCGCAAATAGTCCTGTGTCTCACTGGGTGTCAAAAACGTCACATATCGTTAGTGTTGACAACGAATGAAAATACATTAAACATTAAAATAATTATCCACCAGCAGATAGGTGTTCTCATGCTAGAGCTTGATAATACATAATGAAATCTATAGTGCCGGGCCAGGATTCGAACCCATTCACGCGCAGTATGTGGAGATGTTGAGGAATCTGCAGTTCTGAACAAACAACAAATTGTAGCCGTGCTGTATTCTCACGAAGGGATCAAATTGAGCGTTAAGTACGGTCTAAGTTGCATTCCCAGATCAGAACCGATTTTATCGACATACAGAAGCTCAGATAAAATATGGACTAAATGTCCTTTGAGCGTTATTTAAGCATCACAAGACTGCACATACATGCAATCGATTTCGAGGTGCAAAGTGTTTATCTTACTTTGGTGACAGGTGGGCATAAGAGATTTCCAAAAACTTTTTATCGTACTGAAATAATCTTTTGTCGGAAAGAAACAAGGTAAGTGTTTTATTTGTATATATTTTGTAGGAAACTGTAATCGTGAGGGAAGATTATACACCTTAATGTTTGACACAACTGCTAGGAGAAAACGCTGCATCCTAACCAAACCCTGCAGTTCCTCTCCATATCCCCGTAAGACACGAGCAGGGGATTCTCCACGCATACCGCTACACAGCTGTTCCTGGCACACCTGAGATTTGGCAACATCGTCACAAACATTAGGCAACACTGTGACAGTGCAATCACTTCCGCCTATGGTACTGAATTGGCTCACTAAATTTACTTGATATTACCTTTCCATTTGAATGGCTCATGCTGTATAATCCTTACGTAAACTAAGATACTGAGGCAGAAAATTCAATTTTTTGGCTAAAGAAATGCTATTCTTCACATAAGTGGCAACTTTTATTATCTTTCACGATGCGTTATGAGGCTGAGCGACCAATACCATGATGAGAGTGGTGCAAAGGTAGCAGTGTGTCTGTAACCCGGTGGTACCGCCCATGTCTCGTGTCAGAACGGCTCAATCAGTCGTCAGTTCCAACTGAGGTAGGGACCATCGTGTGCGAGCTTTTTTTTTAAGGAGCTGCGAATTTCCAGAAAAAATTCTGTATCGAAATCGGAAGAAAACCTTTACACATCAAATCTTCTTGGTAGCTCGACTCAGTAAGTTGTGTTAATCGTCATAGATCATGGCGTTCTGACTTCCAAGCTGCTTCGCAATACCAGCGTCTCTGAAGAAATTCGAATCGACCATCAACGATACGAATTTCAATATTGTTCTTCACTTAAGACTCACATGCCAGGGTGATAAGTATGAAGGAAATGAGCCTCTTGATTACTCTATGCTAAACTTCCCTGCAGACATGTGCTGACAGTGTCTCTAGCAACTTACTTTTTCTCTGGGTAGCTTCAAATATGGGCAATTTTTTCGCCTTAAATCCAATTGAATATTCTAAATATCATTTGTGAACAGCGTTCACTTCTCCATTAATTAATTTATGGACCTCAAAACAAGCAGTTTGCCTTAGTAGCTATAGAGCAGGTTCTCATAGGTATTGACGCAATCTTTTGCATCCATTTACCATAGAAAATCTAAGAAAGAAACCAAACACATTACATTGCATTTACTCCCTGTGCCTTGAGTAACACATATGAATCCATGACAATAATAAATTATTTGAAGAATCTCCTGTGCAAGGAAAGGAACAGAATGTGACGCTTTAATTATAGCGCACTGGATCAGAAACAATGAAATTAATTCTGCGTCACATTGATGTACTGCATTCTAATGTAATAAAGTAATCATCAAATAAAAACGGTTTTGTGCCTCCTTTGCTATGAAGAGTGAAACACAAATCGTAGGCAGATTTTATGGGTCACTACTCAACAACATTAAAGCATTTTACATGGTTGAGAGTGTGGAGTGGAGCAGATGTTGTCGGCAGAAGGCAGCGCAGTGCCTCAGCCCCCGCCGGTAGGCAGCAAACGGGTCCCAGAGAACTCAGACGCATGCGGTGTTCAGAGGCAGATGCTCGGTAAAGAAATCTTTCGCTAAGACATTGCTGAACCAAACTATTATTACCAGTGTGACACAAAGCGAAATATATTGTAGATTCGCTTGAATTACAAGCATAGCTTCAGCACCGAGAGCAAAGGGGCGATAAAAATTTTGTCGTTGTCTGCTTCCGGTCGCCAGACGTCATATTAGCTAGTCTCGCGTTTTACCTCAAGACTACGGCCTTAGTCAAGAATAATGTACTAAGACTGAACTGAAGACTTCCTCTGGGAAGTGCCGCAGTCTACAATGTTGCTGATCGAGCATACTGCCGGACACAGGATCCTGAGAGGAGCACGACTGTGTTGTCCACCTTATGTGGACGGCTCGGCGGTCAATGTTTTGCTCTAAGGCTGTATCTACAACACATATTGCACCCTGAACACCTAGAAGAATTAAGAAAACAAAAGTAGTTTATGAGAGCAACGTTAACTATGGCGTTCGAAGTATTCATAGTGTTGTGTTCGTGTGTGCAAACGCCTTCCAATGCCCACTCAAGGAGGACAAGGATGCAAAGTCTAGCTTCAGTATTATAAATTCGCTACAGTCTGCGGATGAACTCAGACTTAGGTTGATAATTAATTTGAATATTTAGCAATACTATACCCACTGGTGTTAAACTCGTTATTAACCAATGATTCCCAAAGCTACAGGGACACTACTTGTGATACTTAGGCTGAGCTATCAGACGAAAAGATCAACCTGACACAAACTGTGGTAAGTTTGTTTTACAAACTTCGTACCAGGATAATGAGCTTTTACGTATTTGGGATGTCTGTGAACGTTGCTGCTTGAGACGATTTAAGACGAAAGTAAATTCCTTTAGCAACGACAATGTTTGAAGAAATCGTCTTAACGGGACTAAATCGTGATTTGTAAATCGTTTACCGGCCGTACTCTACCGCATTTCGCTGATTGGAAGGCAAATAGATTACGGAAAAATGTCACAGAAGGAAAAGGGAGAACGAAATGTCTCCCACTGGAAGGTCATGTTGTCTTATTTAAATGATTACAAAATCAGGTAAAACGACCAGTCAGATTGTCAGTATAAGAACATTACTGTTGTCAGTATGATGTAGCACTGCTCAGGGCCTGTAACGATAAAGGGCCCGTTTAGGTCAGTCATATTGTATACAGAAGTGGGAGAGAGAGCACCGCTAAATTCTACAATCCGAATGCATTGCAGACACACAGAAATTACTGTTACAGTGTACTAATGGAGCCCAATTAGTGAGTGAACTGCGTATTTTCTGGTGAGAGAGAGCACTGGCAAATAATTTTCGCTATATTAGGTTACTTAATCTGGTGTCACTCTGAGACAGAATTTATGGCCGGCGGCTGAGTGTAAGGTCAATGGGCCGGATCCGAGTTTTGCAAGTGCGAAATACTTTCCTACATTATAGAAGCGAATATTAAACTGGAACTAATATTCCAAAAATTTTGAACTTGGATAGCTTAGAATGAAAATCTTTTTCTTTATTGCAAAGGAAAACAATTGATTTTCTAAAACATTCTCTGTCATACACAACTTGAAACAGGTCACGTCAACCAAATCATATGGAAAAATTGACAGCGACGTATATCGGCAGGCAGTAAGATCTCTTGGCTTTTGGTTTGGCAGTACTCGACAGCCATTTCTAGGCGCAAGTAATAGAAGAAAGGCAGAGCGTTTTTGTTATCAAGTAACGTCTTCATCGATTACTTTAGTTTTAATGAAATCTATGAGTAATTGCTGATGTTTGATATTAACATGAAAAGAATTCTGTAGACAGAGAAAGAACCTCTTCTTGTGAAACTACTTGTATAGTGACCAAAAGGCACGAACTGATATTCAAGTACAGTGTTCCAGCAGCGGCATGAAGAAAATGATAGTAATAATGACGGTAATAATCCAATTATCCGGTAACTTCACACTTCCCAGTGGATCTTCACGAAATAAGAAAATATCTGAATTTGTGAACATTTCAAAATGGCTTCACATCGAGCCTATGATGCCTACAAGGGTCTTTACATCCTGCTGACATGAGAATAGCATAATCTCCGCGTCAGAAGCTTGTTTCTACTTAAACATTTAATAGACTCGCGTTTTATCCACCGTGACTACTTTTGTAAGCTCAGCACATCATCCGTTGCAGCTCACTCCTGGGGCTGGGAAATGTGGGCACAATGGCCTGGTGGAACTATCACAGGAGCAATGCGTGGGTTCAGACATTTACTTTTAAGAAGCACAAACAGATTTACTTTGCGTCAGGTAACCTCAAAAGAAAGACGTTATAATCCAGAATTCGCAATACAAATCACGTTCCATCATTACCAACTGGGCAGAGCCAGGTTACGTTGGGAAATGACATAGCGGAAGTCATCGTAAACAGAAATACAGTCGCCAGTAAACTTACTTACATTAGAAAATTTTATTTTATTTTATGAACCGATAGCCATTTAAAGGATGGGGCTCTTATTTTACTTGTAATTGATTGAACTAGAGACGTTGTAAAATTTGGTGCTGGACTGTGATTCGAATTCGTTTCTCCTCTTTCGAGGATCTGAATCTCTCGGAACATTATAGTTCAACCATTTCGTTCCTTTTCGCAAGACTGCAACCTTCTCTAGGTCTCCTCCAAAGGTAAGTATGTGGGTCCGAATCCTGATCCAATACAAAAATATTCATAGTTTCAGTTCAAGCCCTATAACGTGCACACCGTCCCGCTAGTGAAAACCAACGTGCGCTTTTAATGTCTATTCATGTGTTGCCAACAATCGCAATAGGTGTCATTATTTCTTGTCAAACACGCACACACCTTACCGTTGGTGAGTAAGCAACTGATATTTAAGCTATATTTGTGGATGCACGGTAGGCGTGCAGTTAGATTGTCGCTTAGGTACTAAAGTTTGTATCTTTAGTTTAGATCCAAACACCTAGCAGCTGGTAAGAAAAACCGATACGTAACATTTGATTTTACTTAACTAACAATACGATTACGTGTTGGGTTCGTATCTCCGTCATATAACTTCACATCATGCACTTAATCTTTAAATGCATGCGCACTTTGTTACTTGAGCATGGAGGTATATCAGACATCTTTCGTGGTTAGTTAAGAGGGACGAAAGGGTCTTGTTAGGAGTCCCGGTTTATTACAAAAATTGTCGTCTTTTATTTTCAAGTTTAGATTTCATTACTGGTATTGGCAAAAATTTCGGTAATTTATGACTCTTCATGGATAGCCATCAATATGATATGATTAGATTACATTAGATCAATTCTTGTTTCATAGATCATGAATACGATATTTCGTGATGATGTGTAACATGTCATTTTAATGAAAGGTTTCTTTACATACCATGATTCAATTTCTTTACAACAATTTCTTACTCTCTCTCATTCTTTTTGATCTCTCTCTCTCTCTCTCTCTCTCTCTCTCTCTCTCTCTCTCTATCATACACACACACATTCTTTTTTTCTCTATTTGTTTGTTTTGCTCGACTATCGGCGAGGCATCAAAACGTCTCTGAATGAGCTTCTTAGTTTTTAGTACACTTACGAAATAAATATAAAAGCAACTGTGAGAGTTACTGATATATGATGCTTAGTTTTCAGTCAGTTCGGAGTATTATTAGTAACCACGCTCCAGTCCCTAAACCTAGTTACAGAAATGCGAATCAGACGCATTACGTATTCCAGGCCGTAGCAACCGCGACTTGGAGACACCAGCTATGGTCACTTCCCAGACCGCTGTGCGATCACATCGGTTCGTCTTCTTTCTGCTGGTACTGTAACTGAGATTTTACAACAAGGCAACGTATGTTTGGCAACTATGTGATCGACGAGTTCCTTCCTGGTGCGCACGGAATTTATCCTCAAAGTTCACTTGATTTTACCTGTCATTTCCATTAAATAATCTGATTTATTATCACGTTAGGTGTAACAAAAGTTTGTAAATTTACGGTTTTCAGCCCAGGAAAGTCGTTGCACGTGGAAATCGCAACTAATCTCGTCCTTTAAATAGCGGTTTACGAGTGCTAGACATTATCGAACTCGTAAGAGTAAGCTAAGACACGTACTTCTACGCCAGCTCTATGGTAATGCGCTGGCCTGAGAAATAGCATCTGTTATGGTTCGCACTTCCAGTCTCACTGACTGTAACGTTTTTATCCCTTCTGTGAAAGAGCTACAAGCAGTCAGATAAAACATCGATAAGGAAATCGCAAAAAAATACTTTCGGCTCATAGTGCAATGATGAAAACTTACAATGCTGCACAACAGGTAACTCCTCTTCCCGCCGCTCACAAGCAAATTTTGGGTTTCTAGGAATACAAAACTTTACTTATGAAATGCGACATTTGCACTGCACGACGTTTTCAACAAAGAGATGGCGCAATACAGTAGCTCAAGTGGAAAGAAACACTTCCTTTTCAAATTTGTGCATCCTACACTGTTGGCTGTTCTGTGTAGGTGGCAGGTACGTGATTTTATTTCGGTGATTACAAAATAAAGTCGAATGTATGCACTGGGTAGTCGAGGCAGCTAGTTCATTGTGATTCGGTCAACCAAGTACATGAATTTACTGAACCTGCTGCAAATTACTACAGGAAGCCTGTGTGTCAATTCTCATCCGGAGAGGTGCAACGGCGTTACGATAGAAAAATGAGCCACATACTTATAATATGCTTGTATATCTATGGACTGGGTTCGATTCCAACTTCTGTCAATGATTTTAGATAGGGAGAGACAGATTCCATTCTCTTCTGGCTACACCAAGTGAAGAAGATATAATGACATTGTGGTCTGAAATTAACATGAAAAATGATATTCCTTTTCTACAAAGTAGACGTTAGGATGAATCACAATAAAGACTGGAGCGGCGACACGTAGAAACCTTTCTTATACTTGTTATTTATTTCTAGTGACGAAACAAACGCTATGTAGGCTCACAGGACATTTAGTCCATATTTTATCTGAGCTTCTGTATGTCGATAAAATCGGTTCTGAACTGAGAATGCAACATAGACCGTACTTAAGGCTGAATTTGATCCCTTCGTGAGAATACAGCACGGCTACAATTTGTTGTTTGTTCAGAACTGCAGATTCCTCAACATCTCCACATACTGCGCGTGAATGGGTTCGAATCCTGGCCCGGCACTATAGATTTCATTATGTATTATCAAGCTCTAGCATGAGAACACCTATCTGCTGGTGGATAATTATTTTAATGTTTAATGTATTTTCATTCGTTGTCAACACTAACGATATGTGACGTTTTTGACACCCAGTGAGACACAGGACTATTTGCGAGATCACTGTAAGTTCAAGATGTTAGTCCGAGCTGGACAAAAATTCGGAAGCTGACGTATCTTTGTGTGTAGTCAAAAGCGATATGATGTGTGGAGCTGTATTCCCAGTGAGCACTGAACTCTTCGTCATATTATTTCTAGTTCAAACACGCTCACATGTCGCTGCTGGTGCAACCAACCCATATTTAACGTTCGTTTTCTGCAGAATATAACAGCGATAGATGCCGGGTTGGAGTCTTTCGAAGGAAAAAAAATTATGTTTCGTCTCGTCATTTCAGTTAAAACATCTAGCTACTGCCGAGAAAATCCGAAATGTCACAGTTGATTGTGCGTCGATATCTATCCGATTAAGTTCAGAGTTCGAATCCCTGCCCAGTACAAAGCCTTACCTCACGGCAATTCAAGTAAATTACTTGTTAAGAACCAAGATTCAACATCTCTCGTCGTTCGTTAACAGGAGCAATAGGTGCTTGGTAGGAATTCGCGTCCGGCAAAAATGCTTGCGCTATGTAATTTAAAGTTGGTATTTGCAAACTGGCTCTCTCTAAAATCGAGGTATATCACTCTCTGTATGCCTAATCAGGAGTGACTGTTAGTTTCCGTCAGGCACGAAATCTTTGCTTAGTCTGCATGACCTGGGTTTGAATCCATATGCAAAACGAGACGGTTCGTCGTGTCATTTGAAGTTCATACATATTCTCAACTGGTTGCCCGTGAATAACTTCAATTTTTAAACTCATTTTGTGTTCAATGATAAGTACGGTATGTTACTTTGAAGAGGAAATCATGAATACGACGAATTTACTACGTGTATTACCTATCTGGCGTAATAATGAGAGTGGTAAAATGTCAGGTATGTCATTTATTGTAATAAATGTGAGCTACAAGCCTTAAGGGCAGTCTTATCTGTGAGAAGGTGTTCCGTGATATTTGTAGTATCGTGGTATTACTTTGCATCTTGAGTTATTGCGATACAGAACAGTTTTTTCTTGTGGTGACTTGTTGGAACCACTTTCAATAGTCAAACGACTGTACCAAGGAGCGATAAGGAGACCTGCTAGACAGTTGCGCTATGTGGGTTGCATGTGAATCAGGTGAAATTCAATTCAGGTCGTTCGGATACTATTGGGCATGAATGAACATCACGTGTATCGATTTCCATCGCGCTGGGGTAAGTCCTCATGGATACGTTTATTCTCCTTAGAGTGTAAATATATTTGGAGCATGTCATTCAAAAACGTTTGAAACGACATAGACGGGAGCGGGTTGTTGTTAGGAGAGCAGAATGTATTAGACTCGCGGATCATGTGGTGTTATTGGCAGAGAGCGAAAGAAGTATGACTGAAATGTTAAAAGAATTGAACAAGAGGCGTGAGTAAATTGGAATGAGAAATAATAAGAAAATCGCAAAATGTCCGGTGATAGGTGCAAGAAAAGCAAGAACAACTATAACGTTAGGCAGGAAGATACACAACAATTTAGTGTTTTTAGATAACTGCGACGTGCTATTATGGACGACATTGGAAGTAATAAGGAGGTGAAAATACGTATAGCAATTGCCAACGAGACGTTTCATAACAGGAGGCTTTTATGTGGGTGCATTGATAGGGGATAAAATAGGCAGGCACAGTGAGAAATGAGGTGGTGTTGAGTGGGAGAACAGAGAGAAATTTTAAAGGTAGCAAGATGAGCAAACACAATTGGCATGGACACTGAATGAGAAGAGATTGTTTATTGATGGTATGAAGGAAATGGTGAATGCAAGAAGAAGAAGAAGAAGAAGACGCAGAACATACCAGGTGGTGGACAGCGTAAGAACAGAAAATAGTTGTGAGAAAACAAGAGGGTAACAAATGATGGGACTGCATGGAGAGCTACATGTGAAGACCTGCCCTAGGGCAGAACACTCATGGTGGTGGTGTTGATGAAGAGGAGACTTATGTAGGACATTTTGCAAAACGCCCATTTTCTTGTAATCCAAATTTAAACAAAACATAGGCAGCTTATAATTTGTAGTCTATAAACGACCGTGAATTGCGTGACAGATGGAACTTGCCAGTATACCAGTTATTAGGACTTATTCCCACTCCACTGACGTATGGAGCGTGCGAACTGTGGCTGCTTAAAAGCCTCTGTGCGTGCTGTGCTTAGTCTCTTCCGGTCTTCACGCTTCCTACAGTTACAATACGTAGGTGGTTTCAGTATATTCCATTCCTACTTTCATCATGTAACGTCAGTTCTAGAAACTTTCTAATTAGGTCTCCTCGCGATACTTTGCTCTTCCACGGGATAGTCTGTGTCTACCATGAACTGTCCGTTAGTCAGTAAGTAGAATAACTGGTTTTCCGACACATGTCGCCATGTAACTGTCGCTCTGTCTCCACGTCAGAGAGACGGAAATTCTGTGTGCCACATTTGAAGATGAGTCTGTAAAGGTTACAAAACTAGTTAATGGAATTACAAATAGTTCAAAAAGTGAGTTTTTGCGGTTTTCCGTATTTACATTCAATGCACTAGTCACAGGCTCTAGGCGATCCTTAGGGGATATGCTTAGTCGGTTGAGAGCGTGATGTGTCCCTCCGAGATTAATTTCACCTGGGCTTTAAGCGACTCACCGGTCAGCATTTACAGAGCTGCCAACTACATCTCACACCGGGAATATTATCAGGATTGGTTTGCATCGCAGCCTACGGAAGAGAACGAAAATCGAACGAGCATTCGCAGTCATTCCCTCCATTGACTACCATTCGCCTATATTCAACAGTTAAGGATTCCTCCGGAAATATTCCAAGTAGACTTTCTCTGGATATTTTACGTTTCTTTCCAAGCGCCTGCCTGTTCAATTTGATCAGAAACTGTGTGACATTCTCCAACGCGTCAAAAAACCTGTGACCATTCGTGCCGCCCTTCTCTGTATACATTCAGTATCGCCTGGCAGTTGTATCTGATTAGGATCCAAGAATCTCGAGCAATATTGGGGGATGGGTCACAAGCGTCATTTGTAAGCAATTTCTTTTGTACACTGATTGTATTTTCCTAGAATTCTACCAACGAAGTGCAGCCAGCCACCGTATTTCCCTAAGACTGCGACTATGTGACGGTTCCATTTCAAATCTCTAGAAATTTTTACACCCAGGTATTCATGTGGGTTGAGCGATAGCGAATTTGACTCGCTGCACTATACTCGTAGGATAAGGTTATATCGTTTTGTGAACCGAACAATTTTACATTTCGGGAACATTTAAACTAAGTTGTCATGCTTTGCACTACACTGAAATCTTATGAGGGCGTGACTTCTTTCAAACAGAACTTTATTACAGGCAACAGCATCATTTGCGAAAACACTGAAGTTCCAAATAGACCGCGTAACCACCGCCCCCTTCTCCCCTCCAAATTGCTGTCTGAAAACTGGAAGTCCCACTTGTAAAACACCTTCAGAAGTTCGTTCACATTCCGTATCAGTTAATGTGTTAAAAACTTGACCTGAAGAAACATAACCCTTTGCAGTTGAAGACGCTCTGTTGTAAGAGAAGCTAGTTTTTCGAAAACGTCTCAATATTTATTTACTGAACTAGGTGTTGTACAATTCTATAATTTTCAGGTACATTCGGCGACGTATGTGGATACTGTGACAAATGTGTTGCGAATAAAGTGAGTAGTAAAGAAGTAATAAAGTGAAACATCAAGCCTGATGCTGACACCTTACTACACGAACAGCGAAAATGTAGAAGTGATCAAAGTCTTTTTCCTTTCATCATTATGTCAGGGATGTCAGAGGGGAAAAAAAGTTTCGCCAAGTTTCGAAATTATGTGTGAAGTTTGTTGGAAGTCGCCACGTGCTGCCTTTCACAAATGCTCGGTGAATATATTCTCGATAATTTGCGCGCCATGAAATTGTGCTGCCTTAGACGAGTACGCAGTTTTTAACTTTCAACGCCCGACTTATTGCGTAAACCTATGCCTTTAAATGAAGGACGGAAGGAGGATTGCATTTAATGTGCCATCGATGTTGAGGTTGGTTTGTGGGGGGTTAAAGGGACCAGACTACTTAGGTCATCGGTCCCTTGTTCCACGACCATAATAATACACGAAGAAAAGTCCAACAAGCAATAAACACATAACGGAGACAAGGGACGACACAGTACAAGAAAGACATAGACGAAGACCAGAGAAAAGAGATTAAAAGACACACAGAGTGCGACGGTCATTGGCCGACCATGAAAATAAAACTGGAAAGGCCAACAACCAAGGGACACATTAAAACACCACAAACTAAAACCCCAGGCCAAAAGCCACAGTCGACACTAAAAAAAAAATGAAAAGGGACTCTCATATTGAATGATAAAAACCCCCTGCTCGAATAAAACGGAGAACTAAGTCAGCCATAGTAGAGTCATCGGTTAAAAGAGCAGGGAGTGTATCAGGCAGCGCGAACGTCTGCCTGAGGGCAGTTAAAAGTGGGCAGTCTAGTAAGACGTGTACCACGGTCAGGGCCAATCCACAGCGACAGAGAGGCGGGTCGTCACGGCACAAGAGATACGCGTGCGTGAGCCGGGTATGTCCTATGCGGAGCCGGCAGAGGACGACAGCGTCCTTGCGAGACCCCCGCATGGAGGAGCGCCACACACTGGTTGTCTCCTTGACTGCCCGAAGTTTGTTGGGAGAGGGCAGGGTGCGCCACTCATCACGCCAAGCAGCAAGGACCTTCTGCCGCAATACGGATCGGACGTCACTCTCTAAAAGACCGATCTCCATGGCCGGGGAACTGACCGCCTGTTTCGCCAGTTCGTCAACCCGCTCGTTACCCGGGATGCCGACGTGACCCGGGGACCAAACAAAGGTGACAGAGCGGCCGCAACGGACGAGAGTATGGAGGGACTCCTGGATGGCCATCACCAGACGGGAACGAGGGAAACACTGGTCAAGAGCTCGTAAACCGCTCAGGGAGTCACTACAGATGACAAAGGACTCACCTGAGCGGGAGCGGAGAAACTCTAGGGCACGATAGATGGCAACCAACTCGGCAGTGTATACACTGGAGCCAGCTGCCAATGACCGTTGCTCACAATAATCCCGTAGAGTGAGAGCGTAACCAGTGTGACCAGAGACCACCGAACCGTCGGTGTAGGCCACCACCGCGTTCGGAAACTCGGCCAGGATGGAAAGAAAGCGGCGGCGGAGGGCCTCCGGAGGCACTGAGACCTTCGGACCCTGTGCCAAGTCGAGCCGAAGGCACGGTCGGGGCACACTCCACGGGGGCAGACGGAGATTGGCCCGGAAAACAGGCGGCAGAGGAAAAAAGTCAAGGCCACGGAGAAGGTCCCGGAGGCGAACCGCAATGGGACACCCTGACCGGGGCCGCCTGTCTGGAACATGGACGATCGAGCGCGGGAACAGGAGACGGTAGTTTGGATGCCCTGACATGCTATAAACGTGCGCGGCATAGGCGGCCAGAAGGCGGTCACGCCGGAACCGCAATGGAGGGACACCAGCCTCCACAAGTATGCTGTCGACGGGGCTTGTCCGGAACGCCCCGTGGCGAGGCGGATCCTGCAGTGGTGTATGGGATCCAGCAATCGCAATGCTGAAGGCGAGGCAGAACCGTACGCCACACACCCATAATCAAGGCGGGACTGGATCAGCGCTTGATATAGGTGGAGGAGGGTGGACCGGTCGGCACCCCACCTGGTGTGGCTTAAGCAACGGAGAGCGTTTAAGTGCCGCCAGCATGTTTGCTTCAGCTGCCTAATATGGGGCAGCCAAGTCAACCGGGTATCGAACACCAGTCCCAAGAACCGATGCGTCGCGACCACAGCAAGAGGTTCACCATCAAGGTAAAGGCGCGGCTCAGGGTGAACCGTGCGACGCCGGCAGAAATGCATAACGCAGGTCTTCGCGGCCGAAAACTGGAAGCCGTGCGCTACAGCCCATGACTGCGCCTTGCGGATGGCATCTTGCAGCTGCCGTTCAGCAGCGGCGATGCCACTGGAGCTGTAATATAGGCAGAAGTCGTCCGCATATAAAGAAGCCTCGACGGACGACCCCACCGCCTCAAGGAGCCCATTGATGGCAATTAAAAACAGGGACACACTGAGGACAGACCCCTGTGGGACCCCGTTCTCCTGGACCCGGGAGGAACTATGCGACGCAGCTACTTGCACGCGGAAGGAACGATACGAAAGAAAATTCTGAATAAAAATCGGGAGCGGGCCCCTAAGGCCCCACCCATGAAGTGTGGCCAGGATGTGATGGCGCCAAGTCGTATCGTATGCCTTCCGCATGTCGAAGAAGACGGCAACCAGATGTTGGCGGCGTGCAAAGGCTGTACGGATGGCAGACTCCAGGGAGACCAGATTATCGACGGCAGAGCGGCCTTTACGGAACCCACCCTGAGACGGAGCCAGAAGGCCCCGAGACTCGAGGAGCCAACTCAACCTCCGGCTCACCATACGTTCCAGCAACTTGCAAGGAACGTTGGTGAGGCTTATGGGGCGATAGCTGTCCACCTCCAGCGGGTTCTTGCCAGGTTTCAATACGGGGAGGACTATGCTTTCCCGCCATTGAGACGGGAAAACACCCTCGACCCAGACGCGATTGAAAAGATCTAGGAGGCGTCGCTGGCAAGGCACTGAGAGGTGTTTCAGCATCTGGCTGTGAATGCGGTCTGGTCCAGGAGCCGTATCAGGGCAAGCAGAAAGTGCGCTCTGGAATTCCCATTCGCTGAAAGGAGCATTGTACGACTCCGCGTGGCGCGTGTGAAAGGAAAGCCTCCGACTTTCCAACCGCTCTTTCCGGGAGCGGAAGGCCAACGGGTAGTTCGTTGACGCGGAACACTGAGCAAAATGCTCTGCTAACCGGTCCGCAATCGTGTCGGAGTCGGTGCACACTGCTCCATTCAGCGAAAGCCCAGGGACAGAGACAGGTGGCCGATAGCCTTGGAGTCGCCGAATCTGGGCCCAAACCTGCGATGCAGAGGTACGGACGCCAATGGTGGAAACATAACGTTCCCAACACTCCTGCTTCCGTTGGCGAATAAGGCGTCGGGCTCGGGCGCGGAACTGTTTAAAAGCAATGAGGGTCTCCAACGACAGGTGCCACTTATGGCGCTGAAGAGCCCGCCGGCGATCTCGAATCGCCTCTGCGATCTCGGGCGACCACCACGGCACAGTCCTCCGCCGAGGTGACCCGGATGTACAGGGAATCGCAGATGCCGCCGCAGAAACGATGCTGGTGGTGACCGACTGAACCACCGCATCAATCGGATCAGTGGAAGGAGGTGCGATCACTGCGACAGATGTAAATAAGTCCCAATCAGCCTTATTCAGAGCCCATCTGGAGGGGCGTTCAGAAGAGTGACGCTGTGGCAGTGACAGAAAGATGGGGAAATGGTCACTACCACATAAGTCGTCATGGACCCTCCAGTGGATGGGTGGTGAAAGTCCGGGGCTGCAAATAGAAAGGTCAATGGCCGAAAACGAGCCATGGACCGCACTAAAGTGGGTCGCCTCTCCCATGTTTAAAAGGCAGAGGTCAAGCTGTGACAGAAGAGTCTCGACATCTCTGCCCCGGCCAGTAATCGCGGCGCTACCCCACAAGGGGTTATGGGCGTTAAAGTCGCCCAGCAACACAAAGGGAGGCGGCAGTTGTCCTATCAATGCAGCCAACACATGACGAGAGACATCACCATCCGGCGGAAGGTACAAACTGCAGACAGTAATAGGCTGAGGCGTCCACATCCTTACAGCGACAGCCTCTAAGGGTGTATGAAGAGGCACACACTCGCTGTAGATAGAGTTAAGGACGTAGACGCAGACTCCACCAGACACCCTCTCATAAGCTGCCCGGTTCTTATAATAACCCCGATACCCTCGTAGGGCAGGGGTCCGCATTGCCAGAAACCACGTTTCCTGGAGGGCAATGCAGAAGAAAGGGTGACTGCTGACGAGTTGGCGGAGCTCAGCAAGGTGGTGGAAAAAACCGCTGCAGTTCCACTGGAGAATCACTTTGTCCATGGGCGAAATAGGCGTGAAGGGACCGAGGAGGCAGATCACGTCACTGGGTCACCTGCTGTCACCGATCGAGGACCAGTACAATCGGCGTCCTTGGCGTCTGAGGGTATGGCGAGATCCAGGTCCTCAGCGGACGCCAGGATCTCCACCTCATCCCCAGACGCAGAGCCTGTATGGAGCGGTGGGGTGGATGCCACCGCGCGTTCCTTGGCCTTAGAGGCCTTCTTCTTCTTCGTCTTCTCTCTCTGCTCCTTGGGCTTTACTAGCTGGGAGGGCTCCACCGAGTCAGTCTCCGGGACGGAGGAGGAGCGGGAAGCCCTGCGACCAGCCGCTGGCCTGCTTTTCAGCCATTGGCTGACGTCACCCTTCCCAGAGGTGGAAACCTGGGAAGGGAGGGACCCGAGGGATCCCTTGCGAGAGAGAGTCGCCAAAGAAGTCGGACGCTTCTCCGGCTTAGAGTTGGGGACTTGTGTCCCCGATGGTTGGGGGGTCGTTGCTCCTGAGGTAGATGGTGCAGGAGCAACAGATGGGGAAGTGCCCCCCCCACCATCAAGGGGGCAGGTGTAGTATTCCGGCTCAGAGTGTTCAGTGGAATCGGTGCAGCAGATGACAAAACTACTGTTTTGGCAGCGGTGGCATAGGAGCTGGTCAGAGCCACAGGATGTAGCCTCTCGTATTTCCGCTTAGCCTCAGTATAGGTCATGCGGTCCAGGGCCTTATATTCCATGATCCTTCGTTCTTTCAGTAGGACCTTGCAGTCTGGCGAGCAAGGGGAATGGTGTTCGCCGCAGTTCACACATATGGGAGGCGGCGCACATGCAGTATTAGGATGTGAAGGGCGTCCACAATCTCTGCATGTCATGCTGGAAGTACACCGAGATGACATGTGGCCGAACTTCCAGCATTTGAAACACCTCATCGGGGGAGGGATATAGGGCTTCACATCACATCGGTAGACCATCACCTTGACCTTTTCGGGTAGGACGTCACCCTCGAAGGCCAAGATGAAGGCACCGGTGGCTACCTGATTATCCCTCGGACCCCGATGGACGCGCCGGACGAAGTGAACACCCCGCCGTTCTAAATTGGCGCGTAGCTCGTCGTCTGACTGCAAGAGTAGGTCCCTATGGAATATAATGCCCTGGACCATGTTGAGACTCTTATGGGGTGTGATCGTGACGGAAACATCCCCCAACTTGTCACAAGCGAGTAACCGCCGTGACTGTGCAGAGGATGCCGTTTTGATCAATACTGCCCCAGAGCGCATTTTGGACAAGCCCTCCACCTCCCCAAACTTGTCCTCCAAGTGCTCGACAAAAAACTGAGGCTTGGTCGCCATAAACGATTCCCCATCGACTCGTGTACAGACTAAATAGCGAGGTGAATAAGGTTCGCTGCCAACCGTAGCCTTTCGTTCCTCCCATGGTGTGGCCAGGGAGGGGAACGATTGTGGATCATATGCCTGAGCGTTGTATTGAGGCCGAGAACGCTTAGAGACTGCTGGCGGCTGGCCGCCAGCAAGAGATGATGTACCACGCTTCATCGCGGGTCATCCGCCCTGATGCCACCTACTCCGACCAAGGGCCCTCCCCACGGGCGCCACCCAGCCTCAGCA
This sequence comes from Schistocerca gregaria, assembly GCF_023897955.1. Classification (NCBI taxonomy): domain Eukaryota; kingdom Metazoa; phylum Arthropoda; class Insecta; order Orthoptera; family Acrididae; genus Schistocerca; species Schistocerca gregaria. The sequence goes on from NW_026061759.1 coordinate 1,835,097, forward strand.
ACGACCACCTGGCGGGATGGCCATTGCCGGGAGTCCCGATGCCCCAAGGAGACAGGCATCTACTCCTTGGCATACGCGGGGAGTTAACGGCGCAGGCATCAGTAGAGCGATCCCTGTGTTGTCAGGGGGCTACAACCGACAGGGTACATGGCGGCCCCACCACAACGGACTGGCTACCATGCTGGATTTCAGGCGAAATGTAGCCCATGATCGTCATTGGCGCATAAAGCGACACAGCAGAGCAGACTGCAAAAACCGCACCCAAGAACAAAGCCACGCCCTAGAGATGGTGAGTGGGCGGGACAGCTATGCGACGACGACCAACCAAGCTAGAGATGGTAATGAGCGATGGACACATTGCACCTTGTAAGGCGCCCTTCCCCAATCAGCTCGCTCTTCGGAAGAATTTAGAAGATGGAGGTCAAACCCGGTAGGGGACCATCACATAAGGCCGAAACGTTTGAGACTCCTTTTAGTCGCCTCTTACGACAGGCAGGAATACCGTGGGCCTATTCTTACCCCCGAACCCACAGGGGGCCATCGATGTTGAGGTCATTAGAAACGGAGCAGGAGTTGGCACTGCGTCAGGGAAGGGTAAAAGAAGTCCGCCGTTCCCTTTAAAAGGAACCATCCCAGCATTTGCTTGGAGCGATTCAGGAAAGTTACGGAAAACGTATCAGGATGGCCGGATGCGGATTTAAACGTCATCCTCCCGAATGCGAGTCTAGTGTACTAGTTGACAGCTCGTCGTGTAGAAGCTAGCGTTGCTGGTGGTGGGATTCCGGGTTCGATTCACGGCTGGGTTGCTTTCTCCGCCCGGGAAGTAGGTGTCTGTGGTGTCATCATTTCATCATCATCCGTGAAGGTGGCGAAACTGGACTGTGTAAAGGTTGGGGCTTTGTACAGGCGCTGATAACCGTGCAGTTAAGCGCCCCAAAAACCAAACATCATCATCATCATCATCATACCATGGAATAACCACTGCGGCAGCTCGTTCGGAATACATTTAAATGAGCAGATTAAGTCAGCATTTTTAGTATATACATTGACTTCGTTCTTCATAAATGAAAGCAGGAACTACGACAAGACAAAGGAATTGGGATAACGAATGAGAAATACCTGATTGTGCTTCTGTTTGTAGATGACATGATTCAAGTTCACGAAATGACCTCCAAAGATCTATGTACCACCTGAACGAAATATGCAATGAATACAACTTTAAAATTTCTAGTAATAAAACGGAAATAAGTGCACTCCGAGGAAAATACTCAGTCAGTTTAAAACTAGTTTTGGATAATCCTGCTTTAGAACTGGTCTCTTAATCTTTCATTTAGGCTACGCTGTAAGATCTGATTTTTACTCTGATACTTAAAATAAATTACACAAATTCTAAGCTGTCTGTGACACTATTATCTGAATATTGGGCAATAAAGTACAAAAAGATTGTCCCGAAATTCTATAACGTGGTCGCGGTTCCTGTATTATGCTATGAAAGCGAAAACATGGTTAAAAAAAAAGCAAAAAAAATCACACGGCAGAGATGAGGTTCCTACGAAATTCGAAGAGCTGCACAACAAGAAATGATTAGGAATGAAGTTACTAGAGAAAAATTAAGTATTTTCAAAAGAAACTAAAAAATTCAAAAATATCCTGAAGACTGGTGAGAATGCTACGTCCCAGACTTCCCCAAAATATTCTGAACTACAAGCGGAATGGAAGACGTGATATTCAAAGGCCTCGGACGTGGGAGCAATTTCGTTTGAGAGACTATCCCGCGTGGCGACTACTGAAGTACTTATACATTATAGAATTCTTAAGTTATACAACCAAAATAAGTAAGTTTTAATGTAGTATACGTTCACTGATGCAAAAAAAAATTTCTTGCTTTTTAAAGTGGGCTATGTTCTTTCTAAGGGTTCAAACTGTCTCCATGACAAATTTGAACAATATCTGTTAAGCTGTTTGGACTCTAAAACGAAACAGACTGTGTTACAAAGTAGAAAAGCAACTGAGAGAAAGAAGCGGCGTCGGTTTCTGCAGGAGGCGGCCATCATTTTGTAGGACAATGTTCGGGCACGCTCGGTTCAAGTCGTGACTGATTTGATCGGTATATAGGGATGGGGAGCGCCGCATCACGCACCACACTCATCTACATCTATATTTATACTCCGCAAGCCACCCAAAGGTGTGTGGCGGAAGGCACTTTACGTGCCACTGTCATTACCTCCCTTTCCTGTTCCAGTCGCGTATGGTTCGCGGGAGGAAAGACTGTCTGAAAGCCTCCGTGCGCTCTCTAATCTCTCTAATTTTACATTCGTGAACTCCTCGGGAGGTATAAGTAGGGGGAAGCAATATATTCGATACCTCATCCAGAAACGCACCCTCTCGAAATCTGGCGAGCAAGCTACACCGCGATGAAGAGCGGCTCTCTTGCAGAGTCTGGCACTTGAGTTTGTCAAACATCTCCGTAACGCTATCACGGTTACCAAATAACCCTGTGACGAAACGCGCCGCTCTTCTTTGAATCTTCTCTATCTCCTCCGCAAACCCGATCTGGTACGGATCCCACACTGAATAGCAATACTCAAGTATAGGTCGAACGAGTGTTTTTGAAGCCACCTCCTTTGTTGATGAACTACAGTTTCTAAGGACTCTCCCAATGGATCTCAACGTGGTACGCGCCTTACCAACAGTTAATTTTATATGATCATTCCACTTCAAATCGTTCCGCACGCATACTCCGAGATATTTTACAGAAGTAACTGCTACCAGTGTTTGATCCGCTATCATATAATCATACAATAAAGGATCCTTCTTTCTATGTATTCGCAATACATTACATTTGTAAATGTTAAGGGTCAGTTTCCACTCCCTGCACCAATGGCCTATCCGCTGCAGATCTTCCGGCATTTCGCTACAATTTTCTAATGCTGCAACTTCTGTGTATGCTACAGAATCATCCGCGAAAAACCGCATGGAACTTCCGACACTATCTACTACCTCATTTATATATATTGTGAAAAGTAATGGTCCCATAACACTCCCCTGTGGCACGCCAGAGATTATTTTAACGTCTGTAGACGTCTCTCCAGTGATAACAACATGCTGTGTTCTGTTTGTTAAAACTCTTCAATCCAACCAGAGAGCTGATCTGATATTCCGTGGGCTCTTACTTTATTTATCAGGCGACAGTGCGGAACTGTATCGAACGCCTTCCGGAAGTCGAGAAAAATAGCATCTACCTGGGAGCCTGTATCTAATATTTTCTGGGTCTCATGAACAAATAAAGTGAGTTGGGTCTCACACGATGGATGTTTCCGGAATCCATGTTGATTCCTACAGAGTAGATTCTGGGTTTCCAAAAACTACATGATACTCGAGCAAAAAACATGTTCTAAAATTCTACAACAGATCGACGTCAGAGATATAGGTCTATAGTTTTGCGCCTCTGCTCTACGACCCTTCTTGAAGACTCGGACTACCTGTGCTCTTTTCCAATCATTTGGAGCCTTCCGTTCCCCTAGAGACTTGCGGTACACGGCTGTTAAAAGGGAGGGCAAGTTCTTTCGCGTACTGTGTAGAATCGAATTGGTACCCCGTCAGGTTCAGTGGACTTTCCTCTGTTGAGTGATTCCAGTTGCTTTTCTACTCCTTGGACACTTATTTCGATGTCAGCCATTTTCTCGTTTGTGCTAGGATTTAGAGAAGGAACTGCAGTGCGGTCTTCCTCTATGAAACATCTTTGGAAAAATGTGTTTAGTATTTCAGCTTTACGCCTGTCATCCTCTGTTTCAATGCCATCATCACCCCGGAGTGTCTGGACATGCTGTTTCCAACCACTTACTGATTTAACGTGAGACCAGAACTTTCTAGGATATTCTGTCAAGTCGGTACATAGAATTTTACTTTCGAATTCACTGAACGCTTCACGCATAGCCCTCCTTACGCTAAGTTTGACATCGTTTAGCTTCTGTTTGTCTGAGAGGTTTTGGCTGCGTTTATACTTGGAGTGAAGCTGTCTTTGCTTTCGCAGTAGTTTCCTAACTTTGTTGTTGAACCACGGTGGGTTTATCCCGTCCCTCACAGTTTTACTCTACACGTACCTGTATAAAACGCATTTTACGATTGCCTTGAACTTTTTCCATAAATACTGAATATTGTCAGTGTCAGAACAGAAATTTTCGTTTTGATCTGTTAGGTAGACTGAAATCTGCCTTCTATTACCCTTGCTAAACACGTAAGCCTTCCTCCCTCTTTTTATATTCCTATTAACTTCCATATTCAGGGATGTTGCAACAGCCTTATGATCACTAATCCCTGTTCTGCACATACAGAGTCGAAAAGTTCGGGTCTGTTTGTTATCAGTAGGTCCAAGATGTTATCTCCACGAGTCGGTTCTCTGTTTAATTGCCTGAGGTAATTTTCGGATAGCGCACTCAGTATAATGTCACTCGACGCTCTGTCCCTACGACCCATCCTAAACATCTGAGTGTCCCAGTCTATATCTGGTAAATTGAAATCTCTACCTAAGACTATAACATGCTGAGAAAATTGATTTGAAATGTATTCCAAATTTTCTCTCAGTTGTTCTGCCACTAATGCAGCTGGGTCGGGAGGTCAGTAAAAGGAGCCAATTATTAACCTAGCTCGGCTGTTGCGTGTAACCTCCACCCATAATAATTCACAGGAACTATCCACTTCTACTTAACTACAGGATAAACTTCTACTAACAGCGACTAACTCTCCACCACCGGTTGCATGCAATCTATCATTTCTATCTGTCTGTACCTTTGTAAAAATTTCGGCAGAATTTCTCTCTGGTTTCAGCCAGCTTTCTGTACCTATAACGATTTCAGCTTCGGTACTTTCTATCAGCGCTTGAAGTTCCGGTACTTTACCAACGCAGCTTCGACAGTTTACCATTACAATACCGATTGCTGCTTGGTCCCCGCATGTCCTGCTTTGCCCCGAACTCGTTGAAGCTGCCGCCCTTTCTGTACTTGCCCAATGCCATCTAACCTAAAAAACCGCCCAGCTCACGCCACACAACCCCTGCTACCCGTGTAGCCGCTTGTTGCGTGTAGTGGACTCCTGACCTATCCAGCGGAACCCGAAACCCCACCACCCTATGGCTCAAGTCGAGGAATCTGCAGCCCACACGGTCGCAGAACAATCTCAGCCTCTGATTCAGACCCTTTACTCAGCTCTTTACCAAAGGCCCGCAGTCAGTCCTGTCGACGATGCTACAGATGGTGAGCGGTGAGCTCTGCTTTCATCCGGCTAGCGAGACTGGCAGTCTTCACCAAATCAGATAGCCAGGGAGGGTTTCCTCCGATCCATAGCGACACACATCATTGGTGCCGACATGAGCGACCACCTGCAAATGGGTGCAACCTGTACCCTTCATGGCATCCGGAAGGACCCTTTTTCACATCTGGAATGACTCACCCCGGTATGCACACGGATTGCACATTGGTTTTCTTCCCCTCTCTTCCCCTCTCTGCCCCATTACGCTCCTGAGGTTGGAGCTCCCAACTACCAGTAAGACCACCCTCTGCGACTGCTCGGATCTTGCAGACTGAGGGGCAACACCTGGAACAGGACAAGCAGCCACGTCAGGCCGAAGATCAGTATCGGCCTGAGACAGACCCGGACTTGCGCCCTTCTGAGCTCAGCTTGATTCCTGACGTGAAGGTAGCGTTCTCGCTTTCCGCGTCTGGGTTCCCGGGTTCGATTCACGGCGGGGTCAGGGGTTTTGTCTGCCTCGTGATGGCTGGGTGTTGTGTGATGTCCTTAGGTTAGTTAGGTTTACGTAGTTCTAAGTTCTAGGAGACTGATGACCATAGATGTTAAGACCCATAGTGCTCAGAGCCATTTGAACCATTTGTCGAACTTTGGGGTATTCGGTTCGGAGCTGTTATGGAGATACGTCAGACAATAGACCGCTCCATTCGAACTACCTAATCAACTAGCGTAGTTAGGGGTATCTTGCTCTTTCGACATCACTGGCGATGGCTTATATACATGAGCTGTTCAAAAAATATCCGACCTTTTTTAATTGTTGAAATCAACAATGGTATCAGGGCGCGCATGGGCTCATGTTTTCAGGCATATTTAGCACACATACCTGATTTTCTCCACTACTTCGGAACACTTGCAAGTCGTACACGTTGGATTTAGTATTCTGAGCAAAATGACGTCTTTACATCACATTTGGCTCCAAGCTTGGCGATTCTCAAGTTGAAACCATCGTGTGTTTGTGGACAAAGTAATGGGTACTGCAGGGCTAAAGGAGTGGTACAACCATTTCAAAGGTAGCCGCTAATCAATGAAGACAGAAGCCAGTTAAGGTACGCCCGCAATATCAACAAATCAGGTCGTTACTGATCCCGCAATATTGCTGGTGAAGCAGAATGGACTAATCACTATGAGAGAAGTTGCAGTCTAATCTAAAAGCCGTAAAGTCAACTAAATAACAAGGTATTACAATAACTAACGTCCGCCCCCGGTAGCTGAGTGGTCAGCACGACAGACTGTCAATCCTAAGATTCCTTCGATTCCCGGCTGGGTCGGAGATTTTCTCCGCCCAGGGACTGGGTGTTGTGTTGTACTAATCATCATTTCATCCCCATCGACGCGCAAGTCGCCGAAGTGGCGTCAAATCGAAAGACTTGCACCAGGCGAACGGTCTACCCGATGGGAGGCCCTCGTCACACGCCATTATTATTATACAATAACGAACAACTTAAATTGGAAAGAACACATAGAAAATGTTGCGGTTAAGGCTAACCAAAGACTGCGTTTTATTGGCACAACACTTAGAAAACGTAACAGACCTAGAAAGGACACTGCCTACACTACGCTTGTCCGTCCTCTTTTAGAATACTGCTGGGAAATGTGGGATCCTTACAAGATAGGACTGACGGAGTAGATCTAAAAAGTCCAATGAAAGGCAGCACGTCCTCCTATTATCGCGAAATATGAGAGAGTGTGTCACACAAATGATACAGGATTTTGGCTGGACATCATTAAAAGAAAAGCGTTTTTCTTTGCGACGGAATCTTCTCACGAAATTCCAATCACCAACTTTTTCCTCCGAATGCGAAAATATTTTGTTGACACCGACCTACGTAGGGAGAAACGACCACAACGATAAAATAAGGGAAGTCAGAGCTCGTATGGAAAGACACAGGTGATCATTCTTTCCGGGTGCTATGCGAGATTGGAATAATAGAGACTTGTGAAGGTGGTTCGATGAACAATCTGCCAGGCACTTAAATGTGATTTGCAGAGTATCCATGTAGATGCAAGTATAGGTGGTCACATTTTTATTATCCCCTGTATGTGCATATCGCTTCACACGGACTTTGTTACCTCTATGTCGATATCTGCATCATTTTCGAAATATGTGAGCTTACTTATATTATCTGTAATGTTAATATACAACATGAACAGTAAGGCTACCAACACACTCCCTCTGGCACAAGTGGTTACATTTACACGTATAGATGAACTCTTCATTCAGGATGAGATGATGTGTCCTCCCTACAAAAATATTTTATTGGCCGTACTCTATACGGTGCAGGCAAACGGTCAACTACAATTGCTGTTTACTGTGCGGTAACCTCTAGCGTATCAGAAGCAGTTTAGGAACATTTTTTCAAATGAGTATACGCACTCGTATTTCGGCAGGTGCGCAGTTTTGCCATTTCAATTTTTGCACGTTCCCCAGATACCTTTTCGAAAATTTCGAGCAAAACAAATAGAAATCTTTATTACATCATGAAACAATGAAGAAGCAAATTCGGATTTGTTCGCAAGCCCGAAGCAAAATCTAGTACAAGAATCATTGATTTTAACAAAGTAGCTGTCGATAGGTTTTTTTCGTTGCTAACAAATGTAACTGACAATCACAAACTAATGACTTCTCAAATAACTAATTGTGATGGAACAGGCGTCTCGGTTAATGCTAAAAACCAATCGAACATCGCAGCTTGCAGAGGGAACCGTCCAGTGCGATCGTTAACCTCTGCAAAAAGGGGCGAAACTGCAACCAGCCTCATTAGTACTTCAGCAAGCGGAGCTGACATTCCTCCTACGATTATTTTTCCACGAAAGAAGAAGCAGAAAGAATTTGAGTTAGGACTGGCAGCAGGAGGTTGCGCTGAGGTCCACAGCACCGCATGGATGGCCACAGAGTCATTCTTTGTATGGTTTCCACAATTTGTGGTATTTTCTAAGGCATCAAAGCACGTCCCAGTTCTCCTTATATCAGATGGCCACTCAGCTCATACCACGAACAATGACGTTATGGACAACGCGAGGGAGAGTGGCGTTTCTTCACCACCACATTGCTCTCACAGACTTCAGCCGCTTGATGTTTGTTTTATAAATCCTCGTTATAGTGATCAGCTTCGAAAATGGCTGCGAAGCCACGCAGGGAAAGTCGTAACTGTCTTTCAAATTTCAACGCTTTTTGGTTCAGCTTTCGTCTAAAGCGCAAAAATGAAAACCGCTATTAAAGGTTTCGAAGCTACTGCAATATGGCCCACGGACCCATCCATATTCACGACGCACACTTCCTCCCGGCACACACAACTGACAGCGGACGTGATAGGCCGTCAGATAAAGGGGTTATTATATCTGAACAATTGTAATTGCCTCCACCTAGCACACCAGCTGAAAAAGACGACTCAAACGGGCTGGATAATCAAGCGGACGAGGTTTCAGCTATTTGTTACAATGAACTGCCGCCTAAGAATAACAAAGTTATTGGGGCTAATTGTTCTAATCTTGGGTGCTCTTGGATGACAACTGACAACACAACCTCCTCATTTCATATTTCACCTGAGATTCTGATTTTCTTGTCAAAAGTTAACGAAAGCAAGAAAAGAGCGAGACTGAAAATGGGGAAGAACGTTGTTTTAACTGATTCGCCGTACAAAAAAAGAGTTAAAAGTCATTAATGGGAGAAACAGAAAAAAGAACTTTGACAAAGAAGAAAGAGCAAACAGAAAACTTTTTGCGAAAGAGAATAAAGTTAAGAACTCAAAAAAGAGAGAAAGAATCTGAAGGTAAATGGAAAAAAGGAGAGAGAATACAATACTAACGAGAGTGATTACGAGGAAAGTTCTGACTGTCAATGTGTATATTGTGGTGGGTTATATTCAAAATCAGTTGGAGGTTGGGTAGCTTGTTCCACGTGCAAAAAATGGACACACGATTCTTGTGCAGGAATAGATAGCGAAGATGATGAGTGTCTCCCCGTGTGTGAATTTTGTAAACAGCCTCAAGAAAAGGATACGATACATGAAAACTGTAGTTTGACATTAATACTCACTTTGAACTAAAAAAAATTCCGAGCAAGCCAATATTTTCTGCATTTCCGATAATTTTATACGTTTTTGTAATCACTTGTATTTACCACCCCATACTACCGCGTGCAAATGATATAAATTTCTGTTTTTGAGTCAGAAAATATTGTTGTTTTATTTTATGGCAATGTTCTTGTATTTTTCTGATTAATACATCATAATGTGTTCATATAAAAATTTGTAGCTCTCTTATTTATCAATTTTGTACATTTAATCAAAGTTTTCAACTGTGTACCCCATTATACCTTGGATACCCCAACGTGTCGGATAAGAAAGATAAAAATACAATCACTACTCGTTTCTTCAACGACAATTTAAGCTGTGTTCAGTGGTTCCTCCCAGAGTTCATCACGATATATTCCGAAAAAAAATCATAGTTAACGAACATTATAAATTGTTCTAGAAACGAAGGCAATCACAGTTAACATTTAATAAGGCCACTGGTATCCTTCGAAATGCAACTAATCAACGTCATGCAGAACGTCATGGGTCACAGTGGATGGGTGGAATCGAAATATGACATTTACCCACGATCGCTTCTTTTTGTCAATTTGTGCCATTAATTTCTCTGCTCCCTAATCTGATTTCGTATCTCCCCTTCAGCTATTCGATCAAAGCTTTTTTAGCATTCTTCTACACCACCACATTTCGGAAGTTTCTAGTCGTCTCCTGTTTGGGGAACCAGGCATGTTAACTACTGATTCGCAATATATTTATTCCGAAAGGCAAAAGGAACCCCGAAAACAATGAAAATAATTTTGTTTATTGGTGATTGTACCAGTTTTATTTACACTTAGTGCGAATATGAAAGTATTTTAGTCCAAATCCTTATTTGAAGGTCCTAAATGTCGGTTTAAATGGCTGCTTGCTATGTAAGACATGCCCACTTGTTTCTCTGTGCCATCTCTTCTTTGAGACGATAAGCCTAGGGACATTTTACCCGTAGCTTTGAGCTTTCACCTATGAATACATTTTTTCTTGTCTCGTAGTCAGTTTACTATTAGCACATTAATATTGTTATTCCCTGTTGCATTTTGCCTACTCCTGCCTTGCCGCGTCTCAGGAGGCGTCTTGTCGGGTCTAGGGAGGGAATTCTCTAACCTAAAAAATACCCCATGTGCACTCCACACGTACTCCGCTACCCTCGTAGCCGCTTCCGGCGTGTAGTGCATGCCTGACCTATTCAGGGGGACCCTACATTTCTGCACCCTATTGCGGAGGTCGAGAAATTTGCACCCCAGCTCTCCGAAGAATCTTCTGAGCCTCTGGTTTAAGCCTTCCACTCGGCTCCAAACCAGAGGACCGCGATCGGTTCTGGGAACGATACTACAAATAGTTAGCTCTGATTCCACCCCGCGAGCGAGGCTTTCCGCCTTCATACAATCCGCCAACCGCCTGTACGAAATGAGGATGACCTCTGAACCCAGACGGCAGGAGTCATTGGTGCCGACATCAGCAACAATTTGCAGTCGGGTGCACCCAGTGCTCTCTATCGCCGCCAGTAGGGCCCCCTCCACATCTCGAATGAGACCCCCCGGCAAGCAGACAGAGTGAACACTGGCCTTCTTCCCCGACCTTTCCGCTATTTCCCTAAGGGGCTCCATCACCAGCCTAACGTTGGAGCTCCCAATAACTAATAAACTCCTCCCCCCGTGTGCCTGCTCGGACCTTGCTGAAGGAGCAGCCACATGTCCATTCCCAGGCAGAGCGGGCGATGCCACACGGCCAGCCTCCACATTGGCCCAACTGTGCCCGGTACCCGCGAAGATGTCTCGACAGCAGGGACAGTGGGTGAAGCATCTAACACCTGAGGTGCACCATGCGACGCACCAGACTCCCCACTGCCGCTACACTCCGAGGCAGCAGCCTGAAGATGGCTGACCGCGGCCATCAACACGCTCAGCTGTTCGCGAAGAGTGGCCAGCGTCCGTACACAGCAGTCACACATCCTATCCATCCTAAGGAATCAATTTACCGAAGAGACTTAATCAACTTTTAAGTATCCAGAATGAGATTTTCACTCTGCAGCGGAGTGTGCGCTGATATGAAACTTCCTGGCAGATTAAAACTGTGTGCCCGACCGAGACTCGAACTCGGGACCTTTGCCTTTCGCGGGCAAGTGGTCGGGCACACAGTTTTAATCTGCCAGGAAGTTTCATATCAGCGCACACTCCGCTGCAGAGTGAAAATCTCATTCTGGAAACATCCCCCAGGCTGTGGCTAAGCCATGTCTCCGCAGTATCCTTTCTTTCAGGAGTGCTAGTTCTGCACGTTTCGCAGAAGAGCTTCTGTAAAGTTTGGAAGGTAGGAGACGGATACTGGCAGAAGTAAAGCTGTGAGTACCGGACGTGAGTCGTGCTTCGGTAGCTCAGTTGGTAGAGCACTTGCCCGCGAAAGGCAAAGGTCCCGAGTTCGAGTCTCGGTCGGGCACACAGTTTTAATCTGCCAGGAAGTTTCATATCAGCGCACACTCCGCTGCAGAGTGAAAATCTCATTCTGAAAACATCCCCCAGGCTGTGGCTAAGCCATGTCTCCGCAGTATCCTTTCTTTCAGGAGTGCTAGTTCTGCACGTTTCGCAGAAGAGCTTCTGTAAAGTTTGGAAGGTAGGAGACGGATACTGGCAGAAGTAAAGCTGTGAGTACCGGACGTGACTCGTGCTTTGGTAGCTCAGTTGGTAGAGCACTTGCCCGCGAAAGGCAAAGGTCCCGAGTTCGAGTCTCGGTCGGGCACACAGTTTTAATCTGCCAGGAAGTTTCAACTTTTAAGTAGACTGCTAATTCACTAAAGGTGGCTGATTACTGACTAAACTGTGATTGCTAACGACTTCTTGTAGAAAACAATGAAAATAGTACTACCTGTCTCTGGACTGTATTCAAAACAAACACTAGCATTACTGGCACTATGGCTGACTACAAGGACTCTCTCTGACTGTATTCAAAACAAACACGAAATCTATGTAACTGTATTACTAGCACTCGACAATTAAAGCTTCCTAAAAGCAAAAACACACGGAAGAAGAAGTGACAAGTAAGAAAAATACAGTTAATACTTAAATTAAGGTAGCTCGCTGAACAGCAGACGTGAAGCAGACGTCGGTTAGGGCGACACATGAACTTACAACATAAAAGTAATAACAGATAAAAATACATGTTCATGAACCTGAGAGAAAATCAGTCCATAAGTTTAAGCAAACGCTATCAGCAGTACAATGAGAATCAGCTTAATTTTTCAATTAACTCCTTGACAGGATAAAAGGAGTGACCCATGAGGAAACACTCCAGTTTCGATTTGAAAGCGCGTGGATTACTGCAAAGATTTTTTAATTCGAGTGGCAGCTTATTGAAAATGGATGCAGCAGTATACTGCACACATTTTTGCACAAGAATTAAGGAAGTCCGAACCAAATGGGAGTTTGACTTCTGCCGAGTATTAACCGAGTGAAAGCTGCTTATTGTTGGAAATAAACTAATATTGGTAACAAGAAACGACAATAAGGAATATACGTATTGAGAGGCCAAGGTCAAAATACCCAGACTCCCTCAACAGAGGTCGACAAGTGGTTCGTGAACTCACACCACTTTTTGCCCGAACCTCCAGTTTCTGAGCCAAAAATATCCTTCTAGAATGGGAAGAGTTACCCAAAAACATAATACCATATGACATAAGTGAATGGAAATAGGCAAAGTAGACTAATTTACTTGTCGAAGTATCACTCACTTTCGGTACCGTTCGAATAGTGAAAATGGCAGTATTAAGTCTTTGAGCAAGATCCTGAACGTGGGCTTTCCACAACACTTACTATTTATTTGAACACCTAGGAATTTGAACCGTTTAGTATCACTAATCATATGCCCATGCTGTTAGATTAAAACGTCAGGTTTTGTTGAATTGTGTGTTAGAAACTGTAAAAACTGAATCTTACTGTGATTTAACGTTAGTTTATTTTCTATAAGCCATTGACTGAGGTCATGTACTGCACTACTTGAAACGGAGTCAATGTTGCACACAACATCCTTTACTACCAAGCTAGTGTCATCAGCAAACAGAAATATTTTTGAGTTACCCGTAATACTTGAGGGCATATCATTTATATAAATAAGGAACAGGAGCGGCCCCAACACTGATCCCTGAGGAACCCCCTCCCCCTTGACAGTACACCACTCAGATCCCCCATCACACTGTATTACTTTCCCCCATTCCTGTAGATCGTTCCCTAATGCTCTTCCTGAAACACTGTACAACTTCTGATTCTGTCAGTTCTTTCGGGTCCCATCTCCTTAAATTCCCACCTTTTTACAGTTTCTTCAGTTTTTATCTACAGTTCATAATCAATATACTGTGATCAGAGACCACATTTGCCCCTGGAAATGTCATACAATTTAAAATCTGGTTCCTAAATCTCTGTCTTACCATTATATAATCTATATGAAATATTGCAGTATCTCCAGGTCTTTTATGATTTTTGAACCAAGTGTTAGCTATGATTAAGTTATGCTCTGGGAAAAAACCTACCAGGCGGCTTCCTCTTTCATTTTTTACCCCCATTCCATATTCACCTACTACGTTTCCTTTTCTTCCATTTCCTACTGTCGAATTCCAGTCACCCATTAATATTAAATTTTCATCTCCCATCACTATCTGAATGATTTCTTTTATCTCATCACACATTCCATCAGTTTCATAATCATCTGCGGACTACTTTTACGACTTTGGTAGGCGTGGGATTCGTGGCTATCTTGGCCACAACAATGCGTTCACTATGCTGTTTGTAGTATCTTACCCACATTTCTATTTTTATTAATTGTTAGACCTACTCATGCATTAGCTTCATATTAGCCTTCCTAATACTTAAATCTATATTCGATGTTAACAATGACGCCGGTGGATGGACTATCACGAAATTACTGACCGTCGAGAAAGTCACAAATATAACCGACAAGCTAATGGGCCCTTCACAGGAAAAGGTTTTTTGCCGTTAAAGGGGAAAACTGAAACCCAGCAAATGAGTAAAAAAATACTGTACGCACACAACTTACACAACAATAGTCTGGGATTACTCTATTACGTAACACAGTTTTTGTGATTGTATCTTGCAGCTTTAGTTATTTTTAATTAAAAGAGGCTTTAAAAGGACAGAAAGAACGTGTTGGACTACGCTACAGATCGTTCTGTTAGCACAGTCTTTACTTTGTAATCACTTTCGTTGACTTCGGCAACTCTCAACAGAAATCTCCAACCTAACCGAGACAATGTGCTACGATACGGCCGAGATCATGACAAGAGAATGGGCTACATCACACTCGAAGTAAATTTATATAGGTAAGGATCCCCATGACCTGTGTACGTCTATTATAGAAAATCTCCAAGCCACTCTCCTCAAATATATCGCAATCTTCTCTTGACCTTCATCTGTTACTATTTCAGAATTAAAAACCAGATTCAAAGAACATTTGGCTACCAATCACAAAACTAGAAAAATAAAAATAATAAAAGTGAGAACGTGAAACACGTTAGCAATAACCATAAACAGGAGATTTTACAGAAAATAAAATTGAGAAAGGAAATTATTAATATTATCGACCGTTTAGGAACTCTAGGCTACGAAAGGTATGAAACCACATATCGAATAACTGGTGGAAGAGTTAGTGTGTTTTAAGATTAAATCCAAACAAGAATTAGAGAAAAATATATCGAAGCAAGGCAACTATTACGAAAAATTGCTAAATCTCGAGACAAATTGTGTCCTTCTGTATTAGATGAAATGTTTTGGCCCCTAGTACGGATGAAACAGTATCTGCAGAATCAACAAGAACTTCGGACATGTGTTTCATATTTCATCCAAGCCTGCAGTCTATAAATATTTAAACAAAATACTAAAACAAAATACCACTACAGGGGAATTACTTACGAAGTAATTCTTGGTAAAGAAAAACAGGACACAATTACGTATGTAGGCTTAATACGAACTACAGCTGTGTTTATAAATCGCTATAGTTGCCTTGGACTAACGACGAGAGAATATCAATATAACCTATACGCTTTTCAAAGCTGTTATCCATGAAAAAGCTAAACTACGTATCGTAAACAAAATACAATTTAACACCGAAACAATGACATTAGCTGACAATGGGCACAGACTTTAGTCAATGGGCACTTGAAAATTTGTGCCAGACCAGGATTAGCACCCGAGTCCCCTGGTTACTAGGGAGAGGCCATAATCACTGTGTCCCAATTACACAGTGGTCAACAGAATAGCACGAACTGCCCGAGCATGCCGTTCGTTAGATCCAAATTCTCAATTTCTCCATAGACTGCTAATACACTGCTCCTTGAACATAATCCTCCTCCCCTTAATTATACAGTACATGGCCAAAAAAACAGACACAGAATATATGCAAACTTGGCTTTACGAACATTGCAGACGTCGTCTATGTAACACACGTCAAACTTTAAAGAATTTACCAGTTCGTTGCATTGTTTACTATAGACCACAAATCAAGTAACGTAAAAAAAGCACTGCGTCTATTGAAATCATGATTCATAGTTTTAAAAAAAACTAATAAGTCGCCTACATATTACAGTTGCTGCCGAAAGAGGAGAACCATTATTTTCCCACAAAAGGAAATATAGTTAAAATTACGCTTCTATTTCGGTTAGTTTCGGCGGTTACTAAAATTTGCAGTGAAAGTTTCATAGTGGACTCTACCCTCCCCCCACAAGAAACGTAGTTATCGTTGCTGTTGTGAGACTTTTGTACACAGTTAGAGAATGTGTGTTAAATGTGGCGCGGGCGGAAACACTAGGCTACGCTACAGGGCAATCTGCTCGCACAACGTTTAGTCGGCATTCATAATCGTTGGCGTAAACAACTCTCAATCAAATTACCACCTTCCAACCTAACTTAGATCTCGGGCTACACTACCAATCGGCCTGTCATCACAACCAAAAATTCATTGAGGGGGGTGGGGGGATTTCCTGTATCTCTCTCTGTAATGTATCTGTAGGCAAAACTGCCAGTTTTGTCAGACTCAACTGCAAGATTTACCAATGGTAAACACTTTTGAGACGGCTCGTAATTTTAGAATAGTCCTCTTCGTCTTACTTGGCATAAATTGTTCGCTGGCGTCCCAGCAGCTAGCTCCCTCAGTGTCTGCTTCTGCCATCGCACCACGCTAGTCTGCTGTTGTCCTAGCAGACCGAACGCACCGCACATCCGATACCTTCGGAACCACTCACTGGCCAGTTAGCAACTGAGCGGAACACTGTTTACATCGTGAAAGGAAAACTATGCAAAGATGTACACTTAAATGGCACGACTGAGTAGCACACACACAGTAATATCTGAGGAATGTCCTTCGACACGCGCAGAACGAAAGTCTTCTCGCGAACGTACAGCATCTCTGAAAAAAAATCTCGTGACTATATTCCGGCGTTACGGCCAGGTTCTCATACAAATGAGCAAAAAAAGGGTACATTTGAAATTTTTTTTGAGACAATGACAATACATTCGAAGGATCTGTTTGGGAATTACGAGTGATAATACTATGAGCTTAATTTTAGATTTTCAATAAAAAATGGCGCCCGTAATTATGATTTGATCAAGGGCCTGCGAGACTGGAGTACGTAGAGTGCGTGCAGTGTGGCACCTGAGATGTTACCTGAATTCAAAAATGGGTAACATCAGTTGATACTACATTATTTCTTTGAAATTGAAAATGGATAACATCAGTCGATAATACATAAAATTTATGGGAGCGCATACCTAACCGCAATGAAACAACCTTAAATTTAACGATACAGTGCTAATTCGAACTTTGAGTTCGATTTTGGGGGGTTTGTTTCACTCCTTATGCCTACACAAAAATTAGTTAATATTAACAAATGTCATATTATAGCTATAAGTTCCTAAGAAAAGTGTTTACTTTTAGGGGTCAGAGGTAGAAGTTAAGAGATCGAACCACTTTTAATTTATACTGCATGCCGTTCTGAGAAAATCGTTACTCGAAAAAAAAGTGTTCAAAGTTTAGGGAAAACATTTAGTTATATTATTACTTCGATTTGCATGAACTGAGTGTTACATATATATTCTTAATGTCGCTGAAAACGAATCTGAAGTCAGATTTTCAATATTCAAAACAGCTAATCCAATACGGAGGGCAAACGATTATTTTTGACAAATTTTTACCAAAAATGTATTTTCGTTATTTACGTTTAGTCTGCAATTAAAGGAGTATTTATCAACCCTTCCTCTACCTCTGATTGTTACGAGACAGCAACTTCCTGTTCTTCTTGGCAGGAAGGTCGCAGTTCGCAGTAATAGACGGCAAATCATCGAGTAAAACTGAAGTGATATCAGGTGTTCCCCAGGGAAGCGTCCTGGGACCTCTACTGTTCCTGATCTATATAAATGACCTGGGTGACAATCTGAGCAGTTCTCTTAGGTTGTTCGCAGATGATGCTGTAATTTACCGTCTAGTAAGGTCATCCGAAGACCAGTATCAGCTGCAAAGCGATTTAGAAAAGATTGCTGTATGGTGTGTCAGGTGGCAGTTGACGCTAAATAACGAAAAGTGTGAGATGATCCACATGAGTTCCAAAAGAAATCCGTTGGAATTCGATTACTCGATAAATAGTACAATTCTCAAGGCAGTCAATTCAACTAAGTACCTGGGTGTTAAAATTACAAACAACTTCAGTTGGAAGGACCACATAGATAATATTGTCGGGAAGGCGAGCCAAAGGTTGCGTTTCATTGGCAGGACACTTAGAAGATGCAACAAGTCCACTAAAGGGACAGCTTACACTACACTCGTTCGTCCTCTGTTAGAATATTGGTGCGCGGTGTGGGATCCTTACCAGGTGGGATTGACGGAGGACATCGAGAGGGTGCAAAGAAGGGCAGCTCGTTTTGTATTATCGCGTTATAGGGGAGAGAGTGTGGCAGATATGATACACGAGTTGGGATGGAAGTCATTACAGCATAGACGTTTTTCGTCGCGGCGAGACCTTTTTACGAAATTTCAGTCACCAACTTTCTGTTCCGAATGCGAAAATATTTTGTTGAGCCCAACCTACATAGGTAGGAATGATCATCAAAATAAAATAAGAGAAATCAGAGCTCGAACAGAAAGGTTTAGGTGTTCGTTTTTCCCGCTCGCTGTTCGGGAGTGGAATAGTAGAGGGATAGTATGATTGTGGTTCGATGAACCCTCTGCCAAGCACTTAAATGTGAATTGCAGAGTAGTCATGTAGATGTAGTCATGTAGATGTAGATGAAAAGCCGATCTGTCTAAGCTGGATATGCAGCACTCGGCAGCCTGCACTTGATATTCGTCCGTATTTTCGGTGAGTATGTTTGCATGCATTCTGCAGTATGAATCATTTTGAGCACGTGCGACACGGGACGAGTTATCATCTACATCTATATGGATACCCTGCAAAACACATTAAAGTTCCTGGCAAAGGGTTCATCGAATCACCTTCACAACTGATAATTAATTGAAACCCTCAGCTGCCAACAGGTGTTGTTGATATACTTCGATGGGGACAGCTGAAAAGTGTGCCCCTACTGGGACTCGAACCCAAGATCTCCTGCTTACATGTCAGACGCCCAATCCATCTGAGCCATCGAGGGCACAAATGAACATCAGGACTGCAGGAATTTATCCCTCGCACGCTTCCCGTGAGACTCACATCCTCAAACGTCCACAATCCGATTACGTAATGTACTTAATAGGTATTTGTCCATCCACTCATTACTGGCTCACACTAAGGTGAGTTCCGGCAACCTGTGCGCATTCGCACAGACGAAGGTCAATGGCTGGGTAACGTTTAACCATAGATATGAAGATAGTAACTCTTCTCGAAAGAACAGGCGCCACCGACGACCGTGCAGCTCTTCTAGAATACATGACAGACCGGCCGATGTGGCCGAGCGGTTGTAGAAGCTTCAGTCGGGAGCCACGCGCCCGCTACGGTCGCAGGTTCAAATCCTGCCTCGAGCATGGATGTGTGTGATGTCCTTAATTTAGTTAGGTTTAAGTCGTTCTAAGTTCTAGGAAACTGATGACCTCAGATGTTAAGTCCCAAAGTGCTCAGAACCATTTGAACCATGAGTCCCTATGTTTACACACTACTTACAGTAACTTATGCTAAGGACAACACACACACACACAACCATGCCCGAGGGAGGACTCGAACCTCCAACGGGGGGAGCCGCGCGAACCGTGACAAGGCGTTGGAGACATGGCGGGTACCCCGCGCGGCTCATGGCAGCCGTGACACTGCTTCAAACAATGGACTGTAGAAACTTGTGTAAAGCACGGATTAAAAAAAAAAACCTTTCCGTTCCAAGAGTCTAGACAAGTACACCTTTAAAAAATGCAACTACAAAGAAATTGAATTTTCGAACATTTTGAATGAGAACCTGTCCTTATGGAACACCGTTGATCAAATGTCACAGGGATTATATACTCAGGTTTCACCTGTGGATTAACACTTTCTAATCAATATCCGGAATGAGCAGGGCTTAAAACTTTGAAGAGTTAAATTTCAAGGGCCGTTCTCTTGTATGCAAATAGTTTCACAGTAGAAGTTTCTCTAGTTTTGTTTATTAATTAATTTATTTATTTTTTGCTGTAGGTAAAGAAGGATAGCATTGTGAGGAGGGGGAAGGGGGAGGGAGGAATCTTGCATCTCCCACCTTGGAATTCTCAGTACAGAATTTTTATTCATTACGAGATTCTTAGCCACTTGCAGAAGTGATTTCGAGTGATTCTGCAAAACTTTTCCTTTAGCCAATCGTAGCAACTATAGGATTCCGTTCCTGCTGCATGACATGTCTCGGAACGTACACTGACCAACTCATTTGCATAAAGAGCTAGCTTATCATCCGCTTCTCTACTTGCGTAGACCGTTCATGGTCTGCAAAGAATTTTTTTCTTTAATCGTTTTTTTATGTCTTTTATAAACTGCAACACTTTCTAAACTTTCTAAACTTAGCACCGTTGAAGCATGGTCTTTTACTGAATGATCAAAAAGCAATGCTGACAGCTGGAGTCCAAGGTTTTTGTTAATCAAGCCGTTTGTATTCTTGTGGTGATATCTCCGTAGAGTCTTTCATTCCCTAACGCATATTTCTTTATATCTAATTGAGAAGTGAAATACCGGTTTTCATAGATGCAGATTTAAAATATTTTAATATAACGCAATAAATATTTCATTAAAATTTTCATCCCCTTATGCTCGAAGTTCCAAAACCAGAAAAACACGTAGTTTTTAAAAATTGTAACACATTAGCCGAATACGAATTGTCAGATATATTTAGCAATCCTTTCATAATGAACCATTTTCTGAAACATCTCACACCCTTTAGGGGTTGGGTTTTCAAAAACAATTAAACACATATTCTTCTATTTAGAGCCGAGGAGCCAAATTCAAATCTTCATCCATTTAATTCTAAAAATTCTTTCATAGTGAAATATTTCATAAAACATTTCATCCCCTATTTCACTCTGTTAGTGAGTTAAATTTCCAAAAGCAACGAAACACATTTATTTTACATCCAACCGAGATGTCAAATACCTATTTTCATAGATGTAGCTATAGAAATGCTTCAGTAGTTCTTTAATAATTATTTATTTTCAAAAAACCTTCACTAATTATTTTATCCCCCAATGGAAGAATTTCGGAAAATGCTAAAAACTTGTTTCTTTTTTGTTTCTGACTGAGACACCAAATATCAATTTTCGTAGTTTTGTAGTTATAGCTTCAATAGGGACATAGGGACATATATTAAAAAAAACTTTCAACCCATATTTCACCCCCTTAGGAGTGAAATTTCGAACAATCTCTTCTTAAATGATGCTTTCAGCGTAAGATTTACACCTTCATCAAATTTCAAGTCCATATACTTTGCAGGTTGGGCTGGAAGGCTATGGGTCAGTGAAACCTGTGCTCCTATTGCACCTTCTTGGAGGTTGTAGTTCCAAAAACAGTGAAACACGTATTTTTCAATAACACAATTTTCATAGATTTCGCTTTAAAAATTCTTTCGCACTGAAATACTTTCATAAAACATTACATCCTATATTCCACCCCTCTTAATGGTTGAATGTATCAAAAACAGGTTTTCATATATTTCATGAAACATTTCATCCTCTATGAAATGGGGTATGGTAGTGACACACCAAAATCACAATAGTAATCCGTTGTAGTTGCTACATATTTTCTTACAATCAAAAGCATTATAAAATCACAATCACAATAATAGAGGAGACTGCCTTACAAGGCCAGATCAGTTGGACAAATAATAAATAAGTGGAACGAGACCCGTAAAACTTGAAATTTGAATATGACTATGTAAATATACTTAGGTAAAGCTTTACTAAAATAGCACAAATGTCCATAAAATTCATAGCAGAACTCTCACTACTTGCAATCAGGGGAGAAACAGATTAAGCGTAAGAATACAGATATTTAACGTTCGGCTAGCCAACTTTCCTAAACAAAACTGTATAAAAATGAGTAAAACAATTAAGGGGGTCCTTTAATTTTGACCAAACGGACCTTCAAATTTACTTACTCAGTTGATTAATCAACAATATTCTTAGAATGATTACAACTAGAACATGACTATATGACAATACCCTTAAAATAAGGTTGCTTCAATATTTCGCGTGAATTGGCGATAGACGCGAGCAGACTAAGGATTCTAATCAATACAAGAGATCCACGAGGCAGAGAATGACATAGAAATATACTCAACTTGGCAATGCAATTGAACTTTGGATGCTATAGTTCAGCACCGGAAAGATGGAATCACGCAAAAGTGACAACATAACCAAGGATGTAAAGGAGAGGACATGGCCTTAAATATCTCTCTGCCGCCGTGGTGCTCTGCTCGCAGTATGTTAGCGTCGACCGCTGCCAATTATCTCTAACAAAACACACATCAAGGGCAGACACTTCTCTGAGACATAAACTACACAACCTTATCTGGAGAACAGGTGAGCAATACAACTGGACTGAAACCAATGAGCCTCCGTGAGTTACTTGGCCAGTGCCAGCCCTTAAACTTTGATTAATAAGATCGCTAAAAATCATACCGAAGTTAAGATGACAAGACTTATCTCCAGGTTCGGCATATTAGTGGAAGAGACAATGAATTGGCGACGCTCTCAGCCGTATGTTCGCGGTAGAGTCTAGGGAAGGCAAGGGCCACGTGGAGCCGGATCTTGGGGAGAATTTCCTTCTCTCCGAGACACCCGGCTTCTTCTGCGACTTAGCCGGCAAACAGGTTGAGGACCCCGGGTGGGGACCGATTCGGCAGCAGTTGGCGGATGGCGAGGTCTTCGGGGGGTGGGGGGGGGGGGTCTTGTGTAAAGGGGAAGACAACCGTGGTGAAGGGAAGGTCTGTATTCCACAGGAACGAGTTAGCATGGCACTCAGATATTTCCACTATTCGGCGGTAGGGGATCATTTGGGGTTCTACAAGTCCTTGAACCGAGTTCGGGAACACATGTTTTGGCCCAACCTATATGGTGATGGCAGGCGATTTGTTGGCAACTGTGTCCAGTGTAAGCGCGGTAAGCCCGATGTTGGGCCGCACAGGGAACTACTACAGTCGCTTAGGGAGCAGTGTCCTCTGGACCGCGACTCAAAGATCGAAACAACGATCGACGGAAACTGGCGCCAGAAACGCACCAGCTCACTCTATTTCATCCCCTTAGAGGTTGAACTTCCAAAAACACGAAAATACGTATTTTCTTATTTGTAACCTTGAAGTCAAATACCAATTTTCGTAGATGTAGCCTTAAAAATACTTCCATAGTTCTTCCATAATTTTTTATCTCAAAATAAAATGTTCATCCACTATTTCACCTCATAGAGGTTAAATTCCCAATAATACTGGAACACATATTTCTTTATTTCTGACCTAGAAACCAGATACAAGTTTTCGTCTGCCAAGCTTCAAAATTACCTTAATAGCTACATGTTTCAAAAATCCTTTCATTTCCTGTGTATCCCCCTTAGAGGTGGAATTTCGAAATATGCAGCATAAGCGGTATAAGATCAACACCCTTTCCAAATCTCAAGGTTTATTTTCCTTGGCGGTCTGGACTGCGTGAATTTCATAGTAATGGCCTCCACACACACACGCACACACACACACACACACACACACACACACACACACACACACACACACACCACTAACAATGCCACCACCACCTCCTGGGGAAATTTCTGCAGACGCCCTTGTTCCACTGCAGTCATATTTTGCCGACGACCTACATTTAGCAGCGTGGGAGGGATAGTGTCGTGCAACAGACAGTATACTCAGTAGATAACGAACTGTTAGTTGTGAAATCAGCGACATAGGAACCGAGACTGACACAGAAGGTGCTGTAGGTGAAGCACACTAGACTCGTGTCTACCACGGCTTCAAATAGTATCGATTTACTATGAACGGAAGTTCCGAAAAGTGAGCAAGTAATTTTACAGTGAATTCAGTACCGATTGTGAGGATATACAACGAAAAACATTTCTATAATATTTCAGAAATAATGAAACATTCCACTCAAGTCGCGCGGCAGAAAACGCAATGGATATGCTTGCACTTAAGACGGAAGGCCCCACGTGCTTACGCAGGCTTACGACAGATCGCAAAATTCGGCAGTAGGCGTAAGGCAACCTCTTGTGCTGCCATCTGTTATTGATGCCAGGAATCAAGGTCTCAGTAGTACGACCATCCACTGGAGAGTAGTTTGCTTTGTAAGCACTCCGTCTTCAGGCCACGAGTGGCCTGCTGGGACGAGACCATCCGACCGCCGTGTCATCATCCGTGGAGGATGCGAACAGGAGGGGCGGGGGTCAGCACACTGTTCTCCCAGTCGTTATGATGGTTTTCTTTGACCGGAGCCGCTACTATTGGGTCGAGTAACTCCTCGATTGGCATCATGAGGCTTAGTGCACCCCGAAAAATGGCAAGAGCGCATGGCGGACTGGATGATCACCCATCCAATTGCCTTCAACGCCCGACAACGCACTTAACTTCGGTGATCTCACGTGAACCGATGTAACCTCCGCGGCAAGTCCGTTGCTGCAGATATTTTAGAGTAGTTGTTACGTTTCATAATTATCTAGTTTACGGGGAAAATGTAAAAAAGGCGATTGTCACCGAAGCTACAACTAATCTGAATTTCTGGTTAGTTATCAAGTGGTCTTATGTGCAAGCCTGAATATTTCATCCTTTGCGGTGGGAATGATTCAAACCCGTCATGTTCTTCTTATGAGGTGTTCTATTTATTTTGCACACAATGATCGTTTGTAGTTGTGTTGAGTTACCACCTTGATAAATTTTTGGATGGCGCACGTATCATAACTGAGATCTGCGCTTGCGCTTAATGGCTGAAGGTCAATTAGCGTAATGAGTAGTAGCGAATGTTATAGTTACATGTTTGTAAATTACTTCAGGTAAATTACCTTAGTAGTGTAATATTATCAGTATACCAGTACAGTATGTGGGCCAATTACGTTAGTCATGGAATACTATCCGTATAAGACTATGTCACCTTGATGTCCCGGACTTGGCTTCAATTTTGGAATCCACGAAAGAACTGGAAATTTTCCTTTGCACAGCTTTCCATATAATTTCTATTACAGTGATTCAGTCTTGTCTCTCACTCGACTTTTCTGACTGTGAAATAAATTCTATCGCTCAGGTGCTTATTACCACTTCGTGTTTCCATTTGCCGATATTGCGCATAAACACTTACATATCTCAAAGTTGCTATGGACATTGATGGAACGACACACTTTTCTGTGGCGACATTGCAGTTTAGAGATAGAAAAACCGATCAGTTATAACGACATGGGTATTTTAGTTCTGAATAACCGATGTCTTTCGGTATTTGTTTGCTCTCGGTTATAACAAGTATCTTTTTATTTTTTCCTGATAACCACGTAAAAACAGATATACCAATTAGCCACAGCTGTCGTAGTAAAATTTTTAGTTTTCAAATAAACCTTTTTTAAAAAAGACGAGTAATTTTTATTCGTAAGATTTCCATAGTTCTAAAATACTGCGTTATTACAGAAAAAATGGGTAAAGTGATGTATGCCGCTTTAATAACACTGCTGATAGAAACGAGCAACAAATGAATTGGTCCAACATTGCCGAGACAATACTGTGCGTGCCTGTTATACAAGCAGTTCGCGAGAATGGACGCAGTTTCTCGCTGTTGTCGAACGTCAGTTGTAACACAGAATGGCACCATCTGAAAGCCTGGAAGTATTTTACGATATGCAGTACGAGTGAAGCACAATGGTCGATTTGGTCACTTGCGACATCATACAAGGAAAAAAGTTAAAATTTTACAAATCATTCATAGTTCGGGATAAAAATAGAAAGTGCGTGATCTGCTGCCTGTGTCTACGTAGTATGCCGTTATCTGCTTTTAGCCTTTAACAGAGAAATTAAAACGAAAAAGAGAGTTCTCCTGCCGCAGTTTTCACTCTTTATCGCTGGACTATACGTAATGCCCGCATAGTGCTGTGATAACCGATTTCAATATAATTTTTGATCAGAGTTCTAAAAACTAAAATCAGTAGGATAATACTGGCAGTTTTCTGTAGTATAGAAGCACTCGCTATATTTTGAGAGAAGCAGCGAACATCGGACAAAGTTTTATTGGACTATTTAATTGAAAGAAATTAGAATTATATTAATACCGTCAGTTGCTCAAGGGCGTTGATAAATATCAACGTGGACAAGTGAAAATGTGTGCCGCGACCGGGACTCGAACCCGGGATCTCTTGCTAAAATGACAGACGCTCTATCCATCTAGGCCACCGAGGGCACAGTGTATGGTTCGACTGCAGGGACTATCTCGCGCACGCCTCCTGCGAGACTCACATTCTCACCTTGAATGTCCATACACTACAGTCGTAGAGTCCCACTCCAACACACTCATTCCTCGTGGAAGACATGTCCATATCCATATAAGTATATGGTTCTGGCAATACCAGCCATGACCTTCTTCTGTGAAGATGCACAAGTATTCCCCGAACTGCTACGGGACTTGGTAAGAATGTGTTCCACGAGTAATGAGTGTGTTGGTGTGGGACACTACGAATGTAGTGTGTGCATATGCAAGGTGAGAATGTGAGTCTCGCGGGAGGCGTGCGCGAGATAGTACCTGCAGTCACACTATCGTCTGTGCCCTCGGTGGCTCAGATGGGCAGAGCGCCTGCCACGTAAGCAGGATATCCCGGTTCGAGTCCCAGACGTGCACACATTGTCACCTGTCCCCGTTGATATTTATCGACACCCGTGAGCAGCTGACGGTATTAATATAATTCTAATTTCGTTCTGGACGGCTGCAGGTCGTCATAAATGTATTTGACGTTTTGATTCCATTTATCAATAAACTGAGAAAGTAAAATTTTTTAAATCTTTGTTTGATTTCTACGTTTACTAGAGGAAATAATGTAAATAAAAGACTGAAAATCGGTTATTACAAGAACTGGTATTGTGACGGGCTTTAACAATTAGGTTAAAGTGAGGCTGGGAAACTGATAAGAGCCGAAAACCAGTTGTTTCAGCGATAACCGACATTCCCACTGCTGTTCTGAGTGGTAAGATTGACGCGCAAGGACATCTAGAACAGTTTCTCAGAAAGGTTACTGCAACTCTGATGTTCTCAAAATGAACGGGCCAGCCATTGGCGTCCGCGAGGGGGAAGGGGAGGGGGAGGGGAGGAGGTGGGGAGGGGAGGATTGGCAAAAGGGCACTTTCACCCGTCGCCCCTAACCATCCTTGGAATCTGGAGTAAAGAGTTTTTATTCGTTACAGTATACTCATACTCTTCCAGATAAGAATTCTCCACAATACTGCTAAACCTTAGCTTTGACCAGTTGTAGCGCTTATACAGTTAGGGTCTTGTAGCTTGATGCACCTCGTAACTGACCAGCTGATTTGTACACAGAGTGCCAGTTTCAGAATCATGCATTCCAGCCCCGACGCGCCTTCCCCCCTCCCCACCACTGGAAATATTTCTGCAGACTCCAGTCTGCCACTGTGCATATATTTTGATAACATCCTGGTTTTAATAGCATCGAGGGAACAGCATTGTGGAGTAAGGGTAGACCTAGCACAGAACACACCATTCCCAATGAAACGCATCACTTAGTAGATGGTGAAGTACTCTGAAGCTAGCCAGATAGAAACAAAACCTCCTGGCACTGTATCTAACCCAAATTCTAATCTTACACTAATCTCTTGTATGTACCTACCACGCCCTCAAAGGGCCAACGATTTACTATTATCAGAAGTTCCGAAAAATGAGGAAGAAATTGACCCACACTTTTTTCCGTTGTTCATTATTTCGATTACCCCATAAACGGAATGGACTTGTAGCCACAGGTTACACAAGCGATAGATGGTTTAAAATACATAAAAAGAGATGACAATAGGAAACGATTTTTAAAAACACAATGATGCTCGGCTTTTACGATTTTTACAGGAAAAAAATGGATGACAAAATAAAGGTTTTTCAAAAATACGCTGGTGGGCAATATTGGGGATTTTTTTATCTGTATAGATGACTAGCGGAAAAGCTTGGTGTTGACCAGGCATTTATTTACAGCTGTGCGTCCACGTCCGTACTATGCAGCGTCTGGCCTTGTCCTGAGTTTTTATGACGTATCTCCTGAAACATGTGTCGTACAATGATATAATTTTGTAGGTACATTCAACGTCATATGCGGATACTGTCTGCAAAATTTATTGCGAATATAGTACCAAAGAAGTAACAAATTTAAATGTCACGAATGCTGTGATCCCCACACACATGGGTGCAACTAATGTACACAGGATGCTTGGCTCCATCATTATGGCTACCATCACCTGTGGTCGAAATTGGACCAGCTGTGTCGACGTAGTGAAAATATAAATGTGCATAACATGGTAAACGTCCATTCTTTCCAGCCATCAGACCTGATCTACGATCAAAAATATCATGTAAAAGTTGGAGGGGCAACGGCCTTGCCGCAGTGGATACACCGGTTCCCGTCAGATCACTGAAGTTTAGCACTTTCGGGCGTGGTCGGCACTTGGATGGGTGACCATCCGATCCGCTATGCGCTGTTTCCATTTTTCGGGTTGCACTCAGCTTTGCGATGCCAATTGAGGAACTACTCGACCGAATAGTAGCGGCTCAAGTCAAAGGAAACTACCACAACGAGTGGGAGAGCCAGCTCCTCCTCCACCCTCAGTGCGAATGACGTGGCGGTCGGATGGTCCTGATTGGCCACTTGTGGCCTGAACACGGAGTGCTTTCTTAAAGTAGTGCTCCCTACATAAAATTGACAGTCTTGGCTCAGGGACTGTCCACGGTAAATGCTGCATTGGACCTACGAATACTATTAAAATAACGGTTTGAGTTCTCTTTAATTGTCCAATCATCTGAAGTGAGTCCTTATTGAAGTGCGCTGAAAAATAGATTTTATGTTAATGGCGGATAAATTTTTTGTTAATGGCGGCAAATTAACTTTACCCTAATGACACACAAGGTCAATGCCGTTCTATCACGTAAAGTATTCTCAGATCGAAATGTTTTGCATTACCAAATCTCCAGTGTAGATTCATCATACCGCAATTATAATTCTCAAAATAATTTGGAGCTACGTTCAATGCATATTTAAATGCATCTTTCAAAACAATACCAGAATTCTCATTAGATCATCATTATCAGTGGCTAGAGTATTCCTATTATTTCGTCTACCAAAAACCGCGTTTCACTATGGCTTTTTCAGTACGCTGTTTTGTTTTCCACTGCTGACAATAGAAACGATCTGGCAGATGTGACATTGTAGATGTCCAGTATGCGTGTCTTAATGCAAATAAACCGTCTGGAACATTTACCCTTGAACCTCCCTAGAATGGGATTTCATGGAACGTTATTACTTTCCTGTGTCCATTTCTATCACACCAGCTGATCGCCACGACTGGGGAGAGTGAGGAGGGGTTGGGGTGAAAGTTGGCAGCACTTTGAGTGGCAGAAACCTCACGTTTCCGTCATTTGTTTTCATAATGACGTAGTGCCAATTCGTCACATTGGACGCTTTTCTCTCGGAAACGTTTACATTCATCGTCTGGATATCAATGTCGCCTTCTGAGGTATGCAGTCGCACCACTCTGTACGAAATAGGTTCTAAGCTGATGCAGTCGACAAGTAACGTCGAAATATATCGTCACATCGAAATATATCGACACCTCGAAATAAATCAACACCTAGAAATAAAAGGCCACCCCGAAATAAATCGCAACCTCGAAATAAATCGACACAATGAGAAAAATCGAAACTTCGAAATAAATCGACACCTCCAAAAGACTGCTACATCGAAATGATTCGATATCCCGAAATATATCGACATCTAGATGCATTCAGCTTACCATATAGAACGATATCTCGAAACTCAAGGAGCTCTCGAGATAAATCGAGGTATAGAAACATATCGATATCTCGAAATATAATGGTACCTCGTAATATAAAGATATCTCTAAAAATACGATATCTAGAAATTTATGGATTACTTGAGATATAGAGGTTCCTTGAAATATATCGATGTCTCGATATTAATTGATATCTGAAGTACACCGATACATTGAAATATATCGATACCTCGAAATATATAGACAACCCGATTGCGTCGGTATATCAAAATAAATCGATAACTCGACGTAAACGTGTACTTCGAAACCAATCGATACCTCGAAATAAATGGACTCCTCAGTATAGATAGATATCTCGAAATAAATCGACATCTCGATATAATGTGTGCCTCGAAATAAGTCAATATACCGAAATAAATCGATAATGGGAAAAAACTGGACGTCTCGAAATAAATCTGTACCCCTAAGAAAACGATTCTCGAAATAAATAGATATATCGAAATATATCGCTATCTCGATAAATACCGATATCTAGTGGTCGGATATATGTTTCAAGATGACATGACATATCAGTATAGTTCGATATACATGAAAATACTTTGGATTTTCAATATATTCGTAGATTTCTGGACCTCGGGGAAAAAATCGCCGATCCGACCTCGGTGCAAAAACGCAGACCTAGGGAAAAAACGCCGACCTCGGGGAAAAACGCAGACGTCGAGGGAAAAACGCCGACGTCGGGGTAAAACGCCGACCTCGGGGGAAAAACGCCGACCTCGGGGTAAACCGCCAGCCTCGGGGAAAAACGACGATATCGTGGGAAAACGCCGACCTTCGGAAAACTGCCGACCTCAGAAAAAATCCAGTTCCATTAATTTACACAGACACTAATGTATGTCACCATTAGGTTCTCAAAATGCAACAAAATTCCTGGTATTTATCACCTCACACAAAAAGTGGTCGCGACAGAAAAGTCTCGTTCTTTAGAAAGTTTAGAATGAGATGTTCTAAATATTGCAGTTTATCCATTTACAATAATCTACAAGCACTGCACAATGAGAAGAGACTGTCAACCACAGCACTTTGAAATAGTGGACAGCCAGGAAGACAGAGGTTGCATTGCTGTTTCAAATCCACTGGTGCTTGAGATTCAGAATCCAGGATTGCCTCGAATAAGAACAGCAGGAATGAATGTCCTGCACCAGTGTAGAACTTATTCTGGAACTCCACAGAAAATCACAAGGCACAATTATATCACATCATTCTCAGAAAACTACAGAAGCCTCTAATGGACGTAACAACGTCGTCAACTCCTTCACCAGTGAAAGATCTTAGTAGCTATTGAGTCAAGAGTAGGTGGCCAAGTAATAATTTGTTGTTCAAAGCTAACTTCAGTGTATATGGGAATACTCAGTGGACATCTTTAACCATCATATTTTACTGTCTAAGATATGTCAACTTCCCAGACTATAAGTATAAGCTGAGCTTGGTCTTTCCCAATCCGAGATTGTTTAGAATGGGTATCACGGGAATCAGATCCACTGGGCATTTAGAGCAACCTGCTTTAAACTATATGAGCAGGCAATAGACACAGACACAGAATTTGAAATTTCTCTGTGAAGCGGTTACCTTCATCGTCTGCAAACTTATGTTGTGTGCTGCGGTATGCGGAGGCACTAATAGCAACACAGTAGAACATAGAAGAAGCTTCTAGGTTTATGTAAGTAGCCCGTAGGAAACAGTACAATTCAGGTTTTAGTTATCGATTATTGATTTATTAGCCGGCTTTGCCAGTAAAATGACCTACTACCTTAAGATTTGGCATTAAACAAGGTCTGGCAGCCACGTTACACGAGAGAATGTGAAAAGTGTTCATATGAACTAAAAACCTAACAAATCCGCCCGTTTTCACATCTGCTTTTGAATCCAGGTAATGCGAGATCGTCACATTGGCCGTTTTCTCTCTGAAACGGTTACATTTATCGTTTGCAATGCTATGTAGCGTGCTGCGATTGCGGAGACACTAAAACCACCATAGTAGAACACAGAAGAAGCTTTTAATTTGGTGTAATAGCCAGTAAGAAGCAGTACAAATCAAGTTTTAGTTATCGATTATTGAATTTTTAGCCAGCTTTGGTGCCTTGGACATGGGCTAGGACCTCAAGATTTGGCATGAGGGGACGTCTAGCAACCACGTTGCACGGGAGAATGTGAAAAGTTTTCATGTGCAGTAAAAACCTAAGAAACCCGCCCGTTTTCGTCATCTGCTTTCGAATCGACGTAATGCCAGATCATCACATTGGCCGTTTTCAACCTGAAACGGTTACATATATCATGTGCAAAGCTTTGTCGTGTGCTGCGGTATGCGGAGACACTGGAAGCACCATAGTAGAACACAGAAGAAGCTTTTAATTTGATGTAACAGCCACTAAGGAGCAGTACAACTCAAGTTTTGGTTATCGATTATTGATTTTTAGCCGGCTTTGGTGCCTTGGACATGGGCTACGACCTTAGGATTTTGCATGAAGGGAAGTCTAGAAGCCGCATTGCACGAGAGAATGTGAAAAGTGTTCATATGTAGTAAAAACCTGAGAAATCCGTCCGTTTTCGTCATTTGTTATCGAACCGACATATAGAAAGATAGTCACATTGGCCGCTCTTCTCTTTGAAACGGTTACATTTATCGTCTGGAAAGCTATGTCGCGTGCTGCGGTATGCGCGAGACACTAAAAGCACCATAGTAGAACACAGAAGAAGCTTCTAAGTTGATGTAATAGCCAGTAACAAACGGTGCAATTCAAGTTTTAGTTATCGATTATTGACCTTTTACCCTTCTTTGGTGCCTTGGACATGAGCTAGGACCTGAAGATTTTACATGAAGCTAAGTCTAGCAGCCGCCTTGCACGGGAGAATGTGAAAAGTGTTCATATGTAGTAAAAACCTGAGAAATCCGTCCGTTTTCGCCATTTGTTATTGAATCGACTTAAAGCCATATCGATACATTGGGCGCTCTTCTCTCTGAAACGGTTACATTTATCGTCTGCAAAGCTATGTCGCGTGCTGCGGTATACGGAGACACTAAAAGCACCATAGTAGAACACAGAAGATGCTTCTAAGTTCATGTAATAGCCAGTAAGAAGTAGTACAAATCAAGTTTTTTGTTATCGATTATTCACTTTTTAGCCGGCATTGGTGCCTTGTACATGAGCTAGGACCTTACGATTTTGCATGAAAGGAGCACTAGCAGCCGCGTTGCACGGGAGAATGTGTTAAGTGTTCATTTGTAGTAAAAACCTTAGAAATCCGTTTGTTTTCGTCATTTGTTATCAAATCGGCTTAAAGCCAGATCGTCACATTGGTCGCTCTTCTCTTAAAACGGTTACATTTATTGTCTGGAAAGCTATGTCGCGTGATGCGGTATGCGGAGACACTAAAAGCACCATAGCAGAACACAGAAGAAGCTTCTAAGTTGAAGTAATAGCCAGTAAGAAGTAGTACAATCCAAGTTTTAGTTATCGATTATTGACTTTTTAGCCCGCTTTGGTACCTTGGACATGAGCTAGGACCTTACGATATTGCAAGAATGGACGACTAGCAGCTGCGTGCATGGGAGAATGTGAAAATTGTTCTTATGTAGTAAACACCTGAGATATCCGTCCCTTTTCGTCATTTGTTACCAAATCGACTTAAAGCCAGATCGTTACATTGGCAGCACTTGTCTCTGAAACGGTTACATTTATCGTCTGCATGGCTATGTCGCGTGCTAAAGTATGCGGAGACACTAAAAACACCATAGTAGAACACAGAAGAACCTTCTAAGTTGATGTAACAGCCAGTAAGCAGTAGTACAATCAAGTTTTAGTTATTGGTTTTTGACTTTTTATTCTGCTATGTAATAGCCAGTAAGATGTTGTACAATTCAAGTTTTAATAATCGATTATTGAATTTTTAGCTTTATGGTGCCTTGGACATGAGGTAGGACCTTACGATTTTGTATGAAAGGAGGATTAGCAGCCGCGATGCTCGGGACAATGTGAAAAGTGTTCATTTGTAGTAAAAACCTGAGAAATCCGTCCGTTTTCGTCATTTGTTATCAAATCGACTTTAAGCCAGTTCGTCACATTATCCGCTCTTCCCTCTGAAACGGTTACATTTATAGTCTGAAAGGCTATGTCGCGTGCTGCGGTATGCGCAAGACACTAAAAGTACCATAGTTGAACACAGAAGAAGCTTCTGAGTTCATGTAATAGCCAGTAAGAAACATTACAATTCAAGTTTTAGTTATCGATTATTGACCTTTTACCCTTCCTGGGTGCCTTGGACATAAGCTAAGACCATAAGACTTTGCATGAAAGGAGCACTAGCAGCCGCGTTGCACGGGAGAATATGTTAAGTCTTCATTTGTAGTAAAAACCTTAGAAATCCGTTCGGTTTCGTCATTTGTTATCAAATCGACTTAAAGCCAGATCGTCACATTGGTCGCTCTTCTCACTGAAACGGTTACATTTATAGTCTGGAAAGCTATGTCGCGTGATGCGGTATGCAGAGACACTAAAAGCACCATAGCAGAACACAGAAGAAGCTTCTAAGTTGAAGTAATAGCCAGTAATAAGTAGTACAATGCAAGTTTTAGTTATCGATTATTGACTTTTTAGCCCGCTTTGGTATCTTGGACAGGAGCTAGGACCTTACGATATTGCAAAAATGGACGACTAGCAGCTGCGTTGCATGGGAGAATTTGAATATTTTTCTTATGTAGTAAACACCTGAGATATCCGTCCCTTTTCCTCATTTGTTATCAAATAGACTTAAAGCCAGATCGTTACATTAACCACTCTTCTGTCTGAAACGGTTACATTTATCGTCTGCATAGCTATGTCGCGTGCTGCCGTACGCGCAAGACACTAAAAGCACCACAGTTGAACTCAGAAGAAGCTTCTAAGTTCATGTAATAGTCAGTAAGAAACATTACAATTCAAGTTTTAGTTATCGATTATTGATCTTTTACCCTTCCTGTTTGCGTTGGACTTGATCTAGGACCTTAAGACTTTGCATGAAAGGACCACTAGCAGCCGCGTTGCACGGGAGAATGTGTTAAGTGTTCATTTGTAGTAAAAACCTTAGAAATCCGTTCGGTTTCGTCATTTGTTATCAAATCGAATTCAAGCCAGATCGTCACATTGGTCGCTCTTCTCACTGAAACGGTTACATTTATAGTCTGGAAAGCTATGTCGCGTGATGCGGTATGCAGAGACACTAAAAGCACTATAGCAGAACACAGAAGAAGCTTCTAAGTTGAAGTAATAGCCAGTAATAAGTAGTACAATGCAAGTTTTAGTTATCGATTATTGACTTTTTAGCCCGCTTTGGTACCTTGGACAGGAGCTAGGACCTTACGATATTGCAAAAATAGACGACTAGCAGCTGCGTTGCATGGGAGAATTTGAATATTTTTCTTATGTAGTAAACACCTGAGATATCCGTCCCTTTTCCTCATTTGTTATCAAACCGACTTAAAGCCAGATCGTTACATTGGCAGCTCTTGTCTCTGAAACGGTTACATTTATCGTCTGTATAGCTATGTCGCGTGCTAAGGTATGCGGAGACACTAAAAGCACCATAGTAGAACACAGAAGAACCTTCTAAGTTGATGTAACAGCCAGTAAGCAGTAGTACAATCAAGTTTTAGTTATTGGTTTTTGACTTTTTATTTTGCTATGTAATAGCCAGTAAGATGTATTACAATTCAAGTTTTAATTATCGATTATTGAATTTTTAGACTGTTTTGGTGCCTTGGACATGAGCTAGGACCTTACGATTTTGTATGAAAGGAGGATTAGCAGCCGCGTTGCTCGGGACAATGTGAAAAGTGTTCATATGTAGTAACAAACTGAGAAGTCCGTCCGTTTTCGTCATTTGTTATCAAATCGACTTAAGGCAAGGACGTTACATTGGCCGCTCTTCTCTCTGAAACGGTTACACTTATCATCTGCAAAGCAATGTCGCGTGCTCCAGTATGCGGAGACACTAAATGCACCATAGTAGAACACAGAAGAAACTTCCAAGTTGATGTAATTGCCAGTAAGAAACAGTACAATTCAAGTTTTCGTTATCGATTATTGATCTTTTACCCTTTTTTGGTGCCTTGGACATGAGCTATTACCTTAAGATATTGCATGAATCGAAGTGTACCAGCCGCTTTGCGCGGGAGAATGTGAAAAGTGTTCATATATAGTAAAAACCTTGAGAAATCCGTCCGTTATCGTCATTTGTTATCGAATAGACTTAAACCAAGATCGTCACGTAGGCCGCTCTTCTCTCTGAAACGGTTACATTTATCGTCTGCAAAGCTATGTCTCATGCTGCGGTATGCGGAGACACAAAAAGCACCATAGTAGAACACAGTGGAAGCTTCTAAGTTGAAGTAATAGCCAGTAAGTAGTACAATGCAAGTTTGAGTTATCGATTACTGACTTTTTAGCCGGCTTTGGTACCTTGGACATGAGCTAGGACGTTACGATTTTGCATGAAGGGAACTGTAGCAGCCGCTTTGCACGGGAGAATGTGAAATATGTTCATATATAGTAAAAACCTGAGAATTCCCTCCGTTTCCGTCATTTGTTATCGAATCGACTTAAAGCCAGATCGTCTCATTGGTGGCTCTTCTCTCTGAAACAGTTACATTTATCGTCTGCAAAGCTATGTCGCGTGCTGCGGTATGGGCGAGACACTAAAAGGAGCATAGTAGAACACAGAAGAAGCTTCTAAGTTGTTGTAATAGACAGTAAGAAGTAGTACAATTCAAGTTTTAGTTATCGATTATTGACTTTTTATTCGGCTTTCGTGCCTTGGGCATAAGCTAGGACCTTAAGATTTTGCATGAAAGGAGGACTAGCAGCCGCGTTGCACGGGAGACTGTGAAAAGTGCTCATTTGTAGTAAAAACCTAAAAAATCCGCCCGTTTTCGTCATTTGTTGTCAAATCGACTTAAAGCCAGTTCGTCACATTGTCCGCTCTTCTCTCTGAAACGGTTACATTTATCGTCTGCAAAGCTATGTCGAGTGTTGCGGTATGCGGAGTCACTAAAAGCACCATAGTACAACACAGCAGAAGTTTCTAAGTTCATGTATTAGCCAGTAAGAAACAGTGCAATTCAAGTTTTGGTTATCGATTATTGACTTTTTAGCCGGCTTTCATACCTTAGACATGAGCTAGGTCTTTATGATTTTGCATGAAAGGAGGACTAGAATCCGCGGGCACGGGAGAATGGGAAAAGTGTTCATATATAGTAAAAACCTGAGAAATCCGTCAGTTTTCGTCATTTGTTATCGAATGGACTTAAACCCAGATCGTCACGTTGGCCGCTCTTCTCTCAGAAACGGTTACATTTATCGTCTGCAAAGCTGTGTCGCGTGATGCCGTATGCGGAGACAGTAAAAGCACCATACTAGAACACTGATAAAGCTTCTACGTTTATGTAATAGGCATTAAGAAGTAGTACAATTCACGTTTTAGTTATCGATTATTGACTATTTAGCCGGCTTTGGTGCATTGGACATGAGCTAGGACCTTAAGATCTTGCATGAAAGGAGGACTATTAGCCGCGTTGCACGGGAGAATGTGAAAAGTGTTCATATGTATTAAAAACCTGAGAAATTCGTCCGTTTTCGTCATTTGTTATCGAATCGACTTAAAGCCAGATCGTCTTATGGGACGCACTTCCCTCTGAAACGGTTACATTTATCGGCTGCTAAGCTATGTCGCTGGGTGCGGTATGCGGAGACACTAAAAGCACCATAGTAGAACACAGAAGAAGCTTCTAAGTTGATGTAATACCCAGTAAGAAGTAGTACAACTAAAGTTCTAGTTGTCGTTTATTGACTTTTTAGCCGGCTTTGGTGCTTTGGTCATGAGCTAGGACCTTAAGATTTTGCATGAAAGGAGGACTAGCAGCCGAATTGCACGGGAGAATGTGAAAAGTGTTCATACGTGGTAAAAACCTGAGAAATCCTTCCGTTTTCGTCATTTGTTGTCGAATCGACTTAAAGCCAGATCGTTACATTGGCAGCACTTGTCTCTGAAACGGTTACATTTATCGTCTGCATAGCTATGTCGCGTGTTAAAGTATGCGGAGACACTAAAAGCACCATAGTAGAACACAGAAGAACCTTCTAAGTTGATGTAACAGCCAGTAAGCAGTAGTACAATCAAGTTTTAGTTATTGGTTTTTGACTTTTTATTCTGCAATGTAATAGCCAGTAAGATGTAGTAAAATTCAAGTTTTAATTATCGATTATTGAATTTTTAACCTTTTTTGGTGCCTTGGACATGAGCTAGGACCTTACGATTTTGTATGAAAGGAGGAGTAGCATACGCGTTGCTCGGGACAATGTGAAAAGTGTTCATATGTAGTAACAAACTGAGAAGTCCGTCCGTTTTCGTCATTTGTTATCGAATCGACTTAAGGCAAGGACGTTACATTGGCCGCTCTTCTCTCTGAACTGGTTAGATTTATCGTCTGCAAAGCTATGTCGCTGGGTGCGGTATGCGGAGACACTAAAAGCACCATAGTGGAACACAGAGGAAGCTTCTAAGTTTATGTTATAGCCAGTAAGAAGTAGTACAATTCAAGTTTTCGTTATCGATTATTCACTTTTCAGCCGGCTTAGGTGCCTTGTACATGATCTAGGACCTTAAGATTTTGCATGAAAGGAGGACTAGCAGCCGCGTTGCACGAGGGAACGTGAAAAGTGTTAATATGTAGTAAAAACCTGAGAATTCCGGCCGTTTTCGTCATTTGTTATCGAGTCGACTTAAACCCAGATCGTCACATTGGCCGCACTTCCCTCTGAAACGGTTACATTTTTCGCCTG
Source organism: Schistocerca gregaria (assembly GCF_023897955.1). Taxonomy (NCBI): domain Eukaryota; kingdom Metazoa; phylum Arthropoda; class Insecta; order Orthoptera; family Acrididae; genus Schistocerca; species Schistocerca gregaria. The sequence continues at coordinate 1,873,803 of NW_026061759.1, forward strand.
CAAAGCTATGTCGCTGGGTGCGGTATGCGGAGACACTAAAGGCACCACAGTAGAAGCTTCTAAGTTGATGTAATAGCCAGTAAGAAGTGGTACAATTCAAGTTTTAGTTATCGGTTTTTGACTTTTTATTCGGTTTTGTAATAGCCAGTAAGATTTAGTACAATTCAAGTTTTAACTATCGATTATTGAATTTCTAGCCTTCTTTGGTGCCTTGGACATGAGCTAGGACCTTACGATTTTGTATGAAAGGAGGATTAGCAGCCGCGTTGCTCGAGACAATGTGAAAAGTGTTCATATGTAGTAACAACCTTAGAAATCCGTCAGTTTTCGTCATTTGTTATCGAATCGACTTAAAGCAAGGACGTTACATTGGCCGCTCTTCTCTCTGAAACGGTTACATTTATCGTCTGCAAAGCTATGTCGCGTGCTGCGGTATGGGCCAGACATTAAAAGCACCATGGGAGAACACAGAAAAAGCTTCTATGTTGACGTAATAGCCAGTAAGAGACAGTAAAATTCAAGTTTTAGTTATTGATTATTTACCTTTTACCTTCCTTTGGTGCCTTGGACATAAGCTAGAACCCTACGATTTTGCTTGATGGGAAGTCTAGCAGCCGCGTTGCACAGGAGAATCTGAAAAGTGTTTATATGTAGAAAAAACCTGAAAAATCCGGCCGTTTTCGTTATTTGTTATCTGTTCGACTTAAAACCAGATCGTCACACTGGCCGCTCTTCTCTCTGAAACGGTTACATTTATCGTCTGCAAAGCTATGTCGCGTGCTGCCGTATGCGCAAAACACTAAAAGCACCGCAGTTGAACACAGAAGAAGCTTCTAAGTTCATGTAATAGTCAGTAAGAAACATTACAATTAAAGTTTTAGTTATCGATTATTGACCTTTTACCCTTCCTGGGTGCGTTGGACGTGATCTAGGACCTTAAGACTTTGCATGAAAGGACCACTAGCAGCCGCGTTGCACGGGAGAATGTGTTAAGTGTTCATTTGTAGTAAAAACCTTAGAAATCCATTCGGTTTCGTCATTTGTTATCAAATCGACTTAAAGCCAGATCGTCACATTGGTCGCTCTTCTCACTGAAACGGTTACATTTATAGTCTGGAAAGCTATGTCGCGTGATGCGGTATGCGTAGACACTAAAAGCACCATAGCAGAACACAGAAGAAGCTTCTAAGTTTAAGTAATAGCCAGTAATAAGTAGTTCAATGCAAGTTTTAGTTATCGATTATTGACTTTTTAGCCCAGCTTGGTACCTTGGACAGGAGCTAGTACCTTACGATATTGCAAAAATGGACGACTAGCAGCTGCGTTGCATGGGAGAATTTGAATATTTTTCTTATGTAGTAAACACCTGAGACATCCGTCCCTTTATCTCATTTGTTATCAAATCGACTGAAAGCCAGATCGTTACATTGGCAGCTCTTGTCTCTGAAACGGTTACATTTATCGTCTGTATAGCTATGTCGCGTGATGCGGTATGCGGAGACACAAAAAGCACCATAGTAGAACACAGAGGAAGCTTCTAAGTTGAAGTAATAGCCAGTAAGTAGTACAATGCAAGTTTTAGTTATCGATTACTGACTTTTTAGCCGGCTTTGGTACCTTGGACATGAGCTAGGACGTTACGATTTTGCATGAAGGGAACTGTAGCAGCCGCTTTGCACGGGAGAATGTGAAAAATGTTCATATATAGTAAAAACCTGAGAATTCCCTCCGTTTCCGTCATTTGTTATCGAATCGACTTAAAGCCAGATCGACTCATTGGTGGCTCTTCTCTCTGAAACAGTTACATTTATCGTCTGCAACGCTATGTCGCGTGCTGCGGAATGCGGAGACACTAAAGGCAGCATAGTAGAACACAGAAGAAGCTTCTAAGTTGTTGTAATAGACAGTAAGAAGTAGTACAATTCCAGTTTTAGTTATCGATCATTGACTTTTTATTCGGCTTTCGTGCCTTGGGCATAAGCTAGGACGTTAAGATTTTGCATGAAAGCAGGACTAGCAGCCGCGTTGCACGGGAGACTGTGAAAAGTGCTCATTTGTAGTAAAAACCTAAGAAATCCGCCCGTTTCCGTCATTTGTTGTCAAATCGACTTAACGCCAGTTCGTCACATTGCCCGCTCTTCTCTCTGAAACGGTTACATTTGTCGTCTGCAAAGCTATGTCGCGTGCTGCTGTATGTGGAGTCACTAGAAGCACCATAGTAGAACACAGATGAAGCTTCTAAGTTGATGTAATACCCAGTAAGAAGTAGTACAATTCACGTTAATTTATCGATTATTGACTTTTTAGCCTTTTTTGGTGCTTTGGGCATGAGCTAGGATCTTAAGATTTTGCATGAAAGGAGAACTAGCAGCAGCGTGGCACGGGAGAATGTGAAAAGTATTTATATGTAGTAAAAACTCTTAGAAATCCGTCCGTTTTCGTCATTTGTTATCGAATCGACTTAAAGCCAGATCGCACATTGGCCGCTCTTCTCTCTGAAACGCTTACATTTATCGTCTGCAAAGCTATGTCGCTGGGTGCGGTATGCCGAGACACTAAAAGCACCATAGTAGAACACAGAAGAAGCTTCTATGTTGAAGCAATAGCCAGTAAGAAGTAGTACAATTCAAGTTTTAGTTGTCGATTATTCACATTTTAGCCGGCTTTGGTGGCTTGGATATGACTTAGGACCTTAAGATTTTGCATGAAAGGAGGACTAGCAGCTGCGTTGCACGGGAAAATGGGAAAAGTGTTTCATATGTAGTAAAAACCTGAAACATCCGTCCGTTTTCGTCATTTGTTATCGAATCGACTTAAGGCCACATGGTCACATTGGCCGCTCTTCTCTCTGAAACGATTACATTTATCGTCAGCGAAGCTATGACGCGTGCTGCAGTATTCGGAGTCACTAAAAGCACCATAGTAGAACACAGAAGAACTTCTAAGTTGATGTAATAGCCAGTAAGAAGTATTACAATTCAAGTTTTAGTTATCGATTATAGACTTTTTAGCCGGCTTTGGTACCTTGGACATGAGCTATGACCTTACGATTTTGCATGAAAGGATAACTAGGAGCTGCGTTGCACGGGAGAATGTGAAATGTGTTGATATGTAGTAAAAACCTAAGATATTCGCCCGTTTTCCTCATTTGTTATCAAACCGACTTTAAGCCAGATCGTCACTTTTGCCGCTCTTCTCTCTGAAACGGTAACATTTATCGTCTGCAGAACTATGTCGCGTGTTGCGGTATGCGGAGACACTAAAAGCACCATAGTAGAACACAAAAGCAGGTTATAAGTTGATGTAATACCCAGTAAGATGCAGTACAATTCATGTTTTAGTTATCGATTATTGACTTTTTATAATTTTTTGGGGCCTAGGGCATGAGCTAGGACCTTAAGATTTCGCATGAATGGCGGAATATTAGCCGCGTTGCACGGGAGAATGTAAAAAGTGTTCATATGTAGTAAAAACCTGAGATATCCGGCCGTTTTCGTCATTTGTTATCGAATCGACTTAAAGCCAGATCGCCACATTGGCCGCTCTTCTCTCTGAGACGGTTACATTTATCGTCTGCAAAGCTATGTCGCGTGCTGCGGTACGCGGAGACACTAAAAGCACCATAGTAGAACACAGAAAAATCTTCTAAGTTGAAGCAATAGCCAGTAAGAAGCAGTACAATTCAAGTATTGTTTATCGATTATTGATTTTTAGCCGAGTTTGGTGCTTTGTACAGCAGCTAGGACCTTAAGATTTTGCATGAAAGGCGGAATATTAGCCGCATTGCACGGGCGAATGTGAAAAGTGTTCATATGTAGTAAAAACATGAGATATCCGGCCGTTTTCGTCATTTGTTATCGAATCGACTTAAAGCCAGATCGTCACATTGGCCGCCCTTCCCTCTGAAACGGTGTTATTTATCGTCTGCAAAGCTATGTCGCTGGGTGCAGTATGCGGAGACACTTAAAGCACCATAGTACAACACAGAAGAAGCTTCTAAGTTGATGTAATAGCCAGTAATAAGTAGTACAATTCACATTCTAGTTATCGATTATTCACTTTTTAGCCGGCTTTGGTGCCCTTTACATGAGCTAGGACCTTAAGATTTTGCATGAAAGGAGGACTATTAGCCGCGTTGCACGGGAGAATGTGAAAAATGTTCATATGTAGTAAAAACCTGAGAAATCACTCCGTTTTCGTCATTTGTTATCGAATTGACTTAAAGCCATTTCGTCACATTTGCCGCTCTTCTCTCTGAAACGGTTACATTTATCGTCTGCAAAGCTATGTCGCGTGCTGCGGTATGTGGAGACACTAAAAGCACCATAGTAGAACACAGAAGAAGCTTCTAAGTTGAAGCAATAGCCAGTAAGAAGTACTACAATTCAAGTTTTAGTTGTCGATTATTCACTCTTTAGCCGGCTTTGGTGGCTTGGACACGACCTAGGTACTTAAGTTTTTGCATGGAAGGAGGACTAGCAGCCGCGTTGCACGGGAGAATGTGAGAAGTGTCTGAAAAGCTATGTCGCGTGCTGCGGTATGCGGAGACACTAAAAGCATCATAGTAGAACACAGAAGAAGCTTCTAAGTTGAAGCAATAGCCAGTAAGAAGTAGTACAATTTAAGTTTTAGTTGTCGATTATACCCTGTTTAGCCGGCTTTGGTGGCTTGGACATGACCTAGGACCTTAAGATTTTGCATGAAAGGAGGACTAGCAGCCGCGTTGCACGGGAGAATGTGAAAAGTGTTCATATGTAGTAAAACCTGAGAAATTCGTCTGTTTTCGTCATTTGTTATCATATCGACTTAGAGCCAGAACGTCACATTGGACGCTCTTCTCTCTGAAACGGTTACATTTATCGTCTGCAAAGCTATGACGAGTGCTGCGGTATGTGGAGACACTAAAAGCACCATAGTAGAACACAGAAGAAGCTTCTAAGTTGAAGCAATAGCCAGTAAGAAGTAGTACAATTCAAGTTTTAGTTGTCGATTATTCACTTTTTAGCCGGCTTTGGTGGCCTGGACATGACCTAGGACCTTAAGGTTTTGCATGAAAGGCGGTTTAGCAGCCACGTTGCAAGGGAGAATGTGAAAAGTGTTCATATGTAGTAAAAACCTGAGAAATCCGTCTCTTTTCGTCATATGTTATCGAATCGACTTAGAGCCAGATCGTCAAATTGGCCGCTCTTCTCTCTGAAACGGTTACATTTATCGTCTGCAAAGCTATGTCGCGTGCTGCGGAATGTGCGAGACACTAAAAGCACCATAGTAGAACACAGAAAAAGCTTCTAAGTTTATGTAATAGCCAGTAAGATGTAGTACAGTTCACGTTTAAGTTATCGATTATTGACTTTTAGGGGGCTATGGGGCATTGGACGTGAGCTAGGACCTTAAGATTTTGCATGAAAGGAGGACTAGAGGGTGCGTTGCACGGGAGAATGTGAAAAGTGTTGATATGTAGTAAAAACCTGAGAAATACGTCCGTTTTCGTCATTTGTTATCGAATCGACTTAAAGCCAGATCGTCAAATTATACACTTTTCTCTCTGAGACGGTTACATTTATCGTCTGCAAAGCTATGTCGCGTGCTGCGGTATGCGGAGACACTAAAAGCACCATAGTAGAACATAGAAGAAGCTTCTAAGTTGAAGCAATATCCAGTAAGAAGTAGTACAATTCAAGTTTTAGTTGTCGATTATTCACTTTTTAGCCGGCTTTGGTGGCTTGGACATGACCTAGGACCTTAATATTTTGCATGAAAGGAGGACTAACTGCCGCGTTGCACGGGAGAATGTGAAAAGTGTTCATATGTAGTAAAAACTTGAGAAATCCGTCTGTTTTCGTCATTTGTTATCATATCGACTTAGAGCCAGATCGTCACATTGGCCGCTCTTCGCTCTGAAACGGTTACATTTATCGTCTGCAAAGCTATGTCGCGTGCTGCGGTATGCGGAGCCCCCTAAAGCACCATAGTAGAACACAGAAGAAGCTTCTAAGAGAATGTAATAGTAAGATAGAAGTAGTACTATTCAAGTTTTAGTTATCGATTATTGACTTTTTTGCCGGCTTTGGTGCCTTGGCCATGAGCTAGGACCTTAAGATTTTGCATGAAAGGGCGACTAGCAGCCGCGTTGCACGGGAGTATGTAAGAAGGGTTCATATATAGTAAAAACCTGATAAATCCCCACGTTTTCGTCATTTGCTATCGAATCGATTTAAAGCCAGACCGTTACATTGGCCGCTCTTCTCTCTGAAACGGTAACATTTATCGTCTGTAAAGCTATGTCGCGTGCTGCGGTATGCGGAGACGCTAAAAGCACCATAGTAGAACACAGAAGAAGCTTCTAAGAGAATGTAATAGTAAGTTAGAAGTAGTACTATTCAAGTTTTAGTTATCGATTATTGACCTTTTTGCCAGCTTTTGTGCCTTGGCCAAGAGCTAGGACCTTAAGATTTTGCATGAAAGGGCGACTAGCAGCCGCGTTGCACGGGAGAATGTGAAAAGTGTTCATATGTAGTACAAACCTGATAAATCCGTCCGTTTTCGTCACTTGTTATCGAATCGACTTAAAGCCAGATCGTCACATTGGCCGCTTTTCTCTCTGAGACGGTTACATTTATCGTCTGCAAAGCTATGTCGCGTTTTGCGGTATGCGGAGACACTAAAAGCACCATACTGGAACACAGAAGAAGCTTCTAAGTTGAAGCAATAGCCAGTAAGAAGTAGTAAAATTCAAGTTTCAGTTGTGGATTATTCACTTTTTAGCCGGCTTTGGTGGCTTGGATATGACCTAGGACCTTAAGATTTTGCATGAAAGGAGGACTAGCACCCGCGTTGCACTGGAGAATGTGAAATGTGTTCATATGTAGTAAAAACCTGAGATATCCGTCTGTTTTCGTCATTTGTTATCATATCGACTTAGAGCCAGATCGTCACATTGGCCGCTCTTCGGTCTGAAACGGTTACATTTATCGTCTGCAAAGCTATGTCGCGTGCTGCGGTATGCGGAGACACTAAAAGCACCATAGTAGAACCCAGAAGAAGCTTCTATGTTGATGTAATAGCCAGTAAGAAGTAGTACAATTCACGTCTTAGTTATCGATTATTGACTTTTTAGAAGACTGTGGTGCCTTGGACATTGGCTAGGACCTTACGATTTTGCATGAAAGGACGACTAGCAGCGGCGTTGCACGGGAGAATGTGAAAAGTGTTCATATGTAGTAAAAACCTGATAAATCCGCACATTTTCGTCATTTGCTATCGAATCGATTTAAAGCCAGACCGTTACATTGGCCGCTCTTCTCTCTGAAACGGTAACATTTATCGTCTGCAAAGCTATGTCGCGTGCTGCAGTATGCGGGGACACTAAAAGCACCATAGCAGAACACAGAAGAAGCTTCTAAGTTGAAGCAATAGCCAGTAAGAAGTAGTACAATTCAAGTTTTAGTTGTGGATTATTCACTTTTTAGCCGGCTTTTGTGGCTTGGATATGACCTAGGACCTTAAGATTTTGCATGAAAGGAGGACTAGCAGCCGCGTTGCACGGGAGAATGTGAAAAGGGTTCATATGTAGTAAAAGCCTGAGAAATCCGTCCGTTTTCGTAATTTGTTATCGAATCGACTTAAAGCCAGATCGTCACATTGGCCGCTTTTCTCTCTGAGACGGTTACATTTTTCGTCTGCAAAGCTATGTCGCGTGCTGCGGTATGCGGAGACACTAAAAGCACCATAGTAGAACACAGAAGAATCTTCTAAGTTGAAGCAATAGCCAGTAAGGAGCAGTACAATTCAAGTTTTGGTTATCTATTATTGATTTTTCGCCGGCCTTGGTGCCTTGGACATGAGGTGGAACCTTAAGATTTTGCATGAAGGGAGGACTAGCAGCCGCGTTGCACGCGAGAATGTAAAAAGGGTTCATATGTAGTAAAAACCTGAGAAATCCGTCCGTTTTCGTCATTTGTTATCGAATCGACTTAAAGCAAGATCGTCACATTGGCCGCTTTTCTCTCTGAGACGGTTACATTTATCGTCTGCAAAGCTACGTCGCGTGCTGCGGTATGCGGAGACACTAAAAGCACCATAGTAGAACACAGAAGAAGCTTCTAAGTTGAAGTAATAGCCAGTAAGAAGTAGTACAATTGAAGTTTTAGTTGTCGATTATTCACTTTTTAGCCGGCTTTGGTGGCTTGGACATGACCTAAGACCTCGCGATTTTGCATGAAAGGAGGACTAGCAGCCGCGTTGCACGGGAGTATGTGAAAAGTGTTCATATGTAGTAAAAACCTGATAAATCCCCACGTTTTCGTCATTTGTTATCGAATCGACTTAAAGCCAGATCGTCACATTGGCCGCTTTTCTCTCTGAGACGGTTACATTTATCGTCTGCAAAGCTATGTCGCGTGCTGCGGTATGCGGAGACACTAAAAGCACCATAGTAGAACACAGAGGAAGCTTCTAAGTTGAAGCAATAGCCAGTAAGAAGCAGTACAATTCACGTTTTGGTTATCGATTATTGATTTTTAGACGGCTTAGGTGCCTTGGACATTAAGTGGAACATTAAGATTTTGCATGAAAGGAAAACTAGCAGCCGCGTTGCACGCGAGAATGTGAAAAGTGTTCATATGTAGTAAAAACCTGAGAAATCCGAACGTTTTCGTCATTTGTTATCGAATCGATTTAAAGACAGATCGTCTCATTGGCCGCTCTTCTCTCTGAAACGGTTACTTTTATTGTGTGGACAGCTATGTCGCGTGCTGCGGAATGCGGAGACATCAAAAGCACCATAGTAGAACACAGAAGAAGCTTCGAAGTTGAAGCAATACCCAGTAAGGAGGAGTACAATTCAAGTTTTGCTTATCGATTATTGATTTTTAGGCGGCTTTGGTGCCTTGGACATGAGGTGGAACATTAAGATTTTGCATGAAAGGAGGACTAGCAGCCGCGTTGCACGGGAGAATGTGAAAAGTGTTCTTATGTAGTAAAAAGCTGAGAAATCCGTCCGTTTTCGTCATTTGTTATCGAATCGACTTAGAGCCAGATCGTCACATTGGCCGCTTTTCTCTCTGAGATGGTTACATTTTTCGTCTGCAAAGGTATGTCGCGTGCTGCAGTATGCGGAGACTCTAAAGGCACCATAGTAGAACCCAGAAGAATCTTCTAAGTTGAAGCAATAGCCAGTAAGAAGCAGTACAATTCACGTTTTGGTTATCGATTACTGATTTTTAGACGGCTTTGGTGCCTTGGACATGAGGTGGAACCTTAAGATTTTGCATGAAAGGAGGACTAGCAGTCCCGTTGCACGGGAGAATGAGAGAAGTAAAAACCAGAGAAATCCGTCCGTTTTCGTCATTTGTTATCGAATCGACTTAAAGCCAGATCGTCACATTGGCCGCTTTTCTCTCTGAGACGGTTACATTTATCGTCAGCAAAGCTATGTCGCGTGCTGCAGTATGCGGAGACACTAAAGGCACCATAGTAGAACACAGAAGAAGCTTCTAAGTTGAAGCAATAGCCAGTAAGAAGCAGTACAATTCAAGTTTTGGTTATCGATTATTGATTTTTAGCCGGCTTTGGTGCGTTGGACATGAGGTGGAACCTTAACATTTTGCATGAAAGGAGGACTAGCAGCCGCGTTGCACGGGAGAATGTGAAAAGTGTTCATATGTAGTAAAAACCTGAGAAATCCGTCCGTTTTCGTCATTTGTTATCGAATCGACTTAAAGCCAGATCGTCACATTGGCTGCTTTTCTCTCTGAGACGGTTACATTTATCGCCTGCAAAGCTATGTCGCGTGCTGCGGTATGCGGAGACACTAAAAGCACCATAGTAGAACACAGAAGAAGCTTCGAAGTTGAAGCAATAGCCAGTAAGAAGCAGTCCAATTCAAGTTTTGGTTATCGATTATTGATTTTTGGCCGGCTTTGGTGCCTTGGACATAAGGTGGAATCTTAAGATTTCTCATGAAAGGAGGACTAGCAGCCGCGTTGCACGGGAGAATGTGAAAAGGGTTCATATGTAGTAAAAACCTGAGAAATCCGTCCGTTTTCGTCATTTGTTATCGAATCGACTTAAAGCCAGATCGTCACATTGGCCGCTCTTCTCTCTGAATCGGTTGCATTTGTCGTCTGCAAAGCTATGTCGCGTGCTGCGGTATGCGGAGACACTAAAAGCACCATAGTAGAACACAGAAGAAGCTTCTAAGTTGATGTAATAGCCAGTAAGAAGTAGTACAATTCAATTTTTAGTTGTCGATTATTCACTTTTTAGCCGGCTTTGGTGGCTTGGACATGACCTAGGACCTTAAGATTTTGCATGGAAGGAGGACTAGCAGCCGCGTAGCACGGAAGAATGTGAAAAGTGTTCATATATAGTAAACACCTGAGAAATCCGTCCGTTTTCGTCATTTGTTATCGATTCGACTTAAAGCCAGATCGTCACATTGGCCGCTTTTCTCTCTGAGACGGTTACGTTTATAGCTTGCAAAGCTATGTCGCGTGCTGCGGTATGCGGAAACACTAAAAGCACCATAGTAGAAGACATAAGAAGCTTCTAAGTTGAAGCAATATTCAGTAAGAAGCAGTATAATTCAAGTTTTGGTTATCGATTATTGACTTTTACCCGGCTTTGGTGGCTTGCACATGACCTAGGACCTTAAGATTTTGCATGAAAGGAGGACTAGCAGCCGCGTTGCACGGGAGAATGTGAAAAGGGTTCATATGTATTAAAAACCTGAGAAATCCGTCCGTTTTCGTCATTTGTTATCGAATCGACTCAAAGCCAGATCGTGACATTGGCCGCTTTTCTCTCTGAGACGGTTACATTTATCGTCTGCAAAGATATGTCGCGTGCTGCGGTATGCGGAAACACTAAAAGCACCATAGTAGAACACAGAAGAAGCTTCTAAGTTGAAGCAATAGCCAGTAAGAAGCAGTCCAATTCAAGTTTTGGTTATCGATTATTGATTTTTGGCCGTCTTTGGTGCCTTAGACATAAGGTGGAATCTTAAGATTTTGCATGATAGGAGGACTAGCAGCCGCGTTGCACGGGAGAATGTAAAAAGGGTTCATATGTAGTAAAAACCTGAGAAATCCGTCCGTTTTCGTCATTTGTTATCGAATCGACTTAAAGCCAGATCGTAACATTGGCCGCTCTTCTCTCTGAATCGGTTACATTTATCGTCTGCAAAGCTATGTCGCGTGCTGCGGTATGCTGAGACACTAAAAGCACCATAGTATAACACAGAAGAAGCTTCTAAGTTGAAGCAATAGCCAGTAAGATGTAGTAGAATTCAAGTTTTAGTTGTCGATTATTCACTCTTTAGCCGGCTTTGGTGGCTTGGACACGACCTAGGACCTTAAGATTTTGCATGAAAGGAGGACTAGCAGCCGCGTTGCACGGGGGTATGTGAAAAGGGTTCATATGTAGTAAAAACCTGAGAAATCCGTCCGTTACCGTAATTTGTTATCGAATCAACTTAAAGCCAGATCGTCACTTTGGCCGCTTTTCGCTATGAGACGGTTACATTTATCGTCTGCAAAGCTATGTCGCCGGCTGCGGTATGCAGAGACACTAAAAGCACCATAGTAGAACACAGAAGAAGCTTCTAAGTTGATGTAATAGCCAGTAAGAAGTAGTACAATTCAATTTTTAGTTGTCGATTATTCACTTTTTAGCCGGCTTTGGTGGCTTGGACATGACCTAGGACCTTAAGATTTTGCATGAAAGGAGGACTAGCAGCCGCGTTGCACGGGAGAATGTAAAAAGGGTTCATATGTAGTAAAAACCTGAGAAATCCGTCCGTTTTCGACATTTGTTATCGAATCGACTTACAGCCAGATCGTCACATTGGCCGCTCTTCTCTCTGAATCGGTTACATTTATCGTCTGCAAAGCTATGTCGCGTGCTGCGGTATGCGGAGACACTAAAAGCACAATAGTAGAACACAGAAGAAGCTTCTAAGTTCAAGCAATAGCAAGTAAGAAGTAGTACAATTCAAGTTTTAGTGTTCGATTATTCACGCTTTAGCCGGCTTTGGTGGCTTGGACATGACCTAGGACCTTAAGATTTTGCATGAAAGGAGGACTAGCAGCCGCGTTGCACGGGAGTATGTGAAAAGGGTTTATATGTAGTAAAAACCTGAGAAATCCGTCCGTTTTCGTCATTTGTTATCGAATCGACTTAAAGCCAGATCGTCACATTGGCCGCTTTTCTCTATGAGACGGTTACATTTATCGTCTGCAAAGCTATGTCGAATGCTGCGGTATGCAGAGACACTAAAAGCACCATAGTGGAACACAGAAGAAGCTTCTAAGTTGAAGTAATAGCCAGTAAGAAGTAGTACAATTCAAGTTTTAGTTGTCGAGTGTTCACTTTTTAGCCGGCTTTGGAGGCTTGGACATGACCTAGTACCTTGAGATTTTGCCTGAAAAGAGGACAAGCAGCCCCGTTGCACGGGAGAATGTGAAAAGTGTTCATATGTAGCAAAAACCTGAGAACTCAGTCCGTTTTCGTCATTTGTTATCGAATCGACATACAGCCAGATCGTCACATTGGTCGCTTTTCTCTCTGAGACGGTAACATTTATCGTCTGCAAAGCTATGTCGCGTGCTGCGGTATGCGGAGATTCTAAAAGCATCATAGTAGAACACAGAAGAAGCTTCTAAGTTGAAGCAATTGCCACTAAGAAGCAGTACAATTCAAGTTTTGGTTATCGATTATTGATTTTTAGACGGCTTTGGTGCCTTGGACATGAGGTGGAAACTTAAGATTTTGCATGAAAGGAGGACTAGCAGCCGCGTTGCACGGGATAATGTGAAAAAAGTTCATATGTAGTAAAAACCTGAGAAATCCGTCCGTTTTCGTCATTTGTTATCGAATCGACTTAAAGCCAGATCGTCACATTGGCCGCTTTTCTCTCAGAGACGGTTACATTTATCGTCTGCATAGCTATGTCGCGTGCTGCGGAGACACTAAAAGCACCATAGTAGAACACAGAAGAAGCTTCTAAGTTGAAGCAATAGCCAGTAAGAAGCAGTCCAATTCACGGTTTTGTTGTAGATTGTTCACTTTTTAGCCGGCTTTGGTGGCTTGGACATGACCTAGGACCTTAAGATTTTGCATGAAAGGAGGACTAGCAGCCGCGTTGCACGGGAGAATATGAAAAGGGTTCATATGTAGTAAATACCTGAGAAATCCGTCCGTTTTCGGCATTTGTTATCGAATCGACGTAAAGCCAGATCGTCAAATTGGCCGCTCTTCTCTCTAAAACGGTTACATTTATCGTGTGCAAAGCTATGTCGCGTGCTGCGGCATGCGGAGACACTAAAAGCACCATAGTAGAACACAGAAGAAGCTTCTAAGTTGAAGTAATAGCCAGTAAGAAGTAGTACAATTGAAGTTTTAGTTGTCGATTATTCACTTTTTAGCCGGCTTTGGTGGCTTGGACATGACCTAGGACCTTAGGATTTTGCATGAAAGGAGGACTAGCAGCCCCGTTGCACGGCAGAATGTGAAAAGTGTTCATATATAGTAAACACCTGAGAAATCCGTCCGTTTTCGTCATTTGTTATCGAATCGACTTAAAGCCAGATCGTCACATTGGCCGCTTTTCTCTCTGAGACGGTTACATTTTTCGTCTGCAAAGCTATGTGGCGTGCTGCGGTATGCGGAGACACTAAAAGCACCATAGTAGAACACAGAAGAACTTCTAAGTTGGAGCAATAGTTAGTAAGAAGCAGTACAATTCAAGTTTTAGTTATCGATTATTGATTTTTAGGGGGCTTTGGTGTCTTGGACATAAGGTGGAATCTTAAGATAATGCTTGAAAGGAGGACTAGCAGCCGCGTTGCACGGGAGAATGTGAAAAGTGTTCATATGTAGTAAAAACCTGAGAAATCCGTCCGTTTTCGTCATTTGTTATCGAATCGACTTAAAGCCAGATCGTCACATTGGCCGCTTTTCTCTCTGAGACGGTTACATTTATCGTCTGCAAAGCTATGTCGCGTGCTGCGGTATGCGAAGACACTAAAAGCACCATAGTAGAACACAGAAGATGCTTCTAAGTTGAAGCAATAGCCAGTAAGAAGTAGTAGAATTCAAGTTTTAGTTGTCGATTATTCACTCGTTAGCCGGCTTTGGTGGCTTGGACATGACCTAGGACCTTAAGATTTTGCATGAAAGGAGGACTAGCAGCCGCGTTGCACGGGAGAATGTGAAAAGGGTTCATATGTAGTAAAAACCTGAGAAATCCGTCCGTTATCGTCATTTAATATCGAAACAACTTAAAGCCAGATCGTCACATTGGCCGCTTTTCTCTATGAGACGGTTACATTTATCGTCTGCAAAGCTATGTCGCGTGCCGCGTTATGCGGAAACACTAAAAGCACCATAGTAGAATACATAAGAAGCTTCTAAGTTGAAGCAATACTCAGTAAGAAGCAGTAAAATTCAAGTTTTGGTTATCGATTATTGACTTTTACCCGGCTTTGCTGGCTTGCACATGACCTAGGACCTTAAGATTTTGCATGAAAGGAGGACTAGCAGCCGCGTTGCACGGGAGAATGTGAAAAGGGTTCATATGTAGTAAAAACCTGAGAAATCCGTCCGTTTTCGTCATTTGTTATCGAATCGACTTAAAGCCAGATCGTCACATTGGCCGCTTTTCTCTCTGAGACGGTTACATTTATCGTCTGCAAAGCTATGTCGCGTGCTGCGGTATGCGGAGACTCTAAAAGCACCATAGTAGAACACAGAAGAAGCTTCTAAGTTGAAGGAATCGCCAGTAAGAAGCAGTACAATTCAAGTTTTGGTCATCGATTATTGATTTTTATTCGGCTTTGGTGCTTTGGACATGAGGTGGAACCTTAAGATTTTGCATGAAAGGAGGACTAGCAGCCGCGTTGCACGGGAGAATGAGAAAATGTTTCATATGTAGTAAAAACCTGAGAAATCCGTCCGTTTTCGTCATTTGTTATCGAATCGACTTAAAGCCAGATCGTCACATTGGCCGCTTTTCACTCTGAGACGGTTACATTTATAGTCTGCTAAGCTATGTCGCCTGCTGCGGTATGCGGAAACTCTAAAAGCACCATAGTAGAACATATAAGAAGCTTCTAAGTTGAAGCAATAGTCAGTAAGAAGCACTACAATTCAAGTTTTGGTTATCGATTATTGATTTTTAGCCAGCTTTGGTGGCTTTTACATGACCTAGGACCTTAAGATTTTGCCTGAAAGGAGGACTAGAAGCCGCGTTGCACGGGAGAATATGAAAGGGGTTCATATGTAGTAACAACCTGAGAAATCCGTCCGTTTTCGTCATTTGTTATCGAATCGAAATAAAGCCAGATCGTCACATTGGCAGCTTTTCTCTCTGAGACGGTTACATTTTTCGTCTGCAAAGCTATGTCGCGTGCTGCGGTATGCGGAGACACTAAAAGCACCATAGTAGAACACAGAAGAAGCTTCTAAGTTGAAGCAATAGCCAGTAAGAAGCAGTACAATTCAAGTTTTGGTTATCGATTATTGATTTTTGGCCGGCTTTGGTGCCTTGGACATAAGGTGGAATCTTAAGATTTTGCATGAAAGGAGGACTAGCAGCCGCGTTGCACGGGAGAATGTGAAAAGGGTTCATATGTAGTAAAAACCTGAGATATCCGTCCGTTTTCGTCATTTGTTATCGAAACGACTTAAAGCCAGATCGTCACATTAGCCGCTCTTCTCTCTGAGTCGGTTACATTTATCGTCTGCAAAGCTATGTCGCGTGCTGCGGTATGCGGAGACACTAAAAGCACCATAGTAGAACACAGAAGATGCTTCTAAGTTGAACCAATAGCCAGTAAGAAGCAGTCCAATTCAAGTTTTGGTTATCGATTATTGAACTTTGGCCGTCTTTGGTGCCTTGGACATAAGGTGGAATCTTAAGATTTTGCATTATAGGAGGACTAGCAGCCGCGTTGCACGGGAGAATGTGAAAAGGGTTCATATGTAGTAAAAACCTGAGAAATCCGTCCGTTTCCGTCATTTTTTATCGAATCGACTTAAAGCCAGATCGTCACATTGGCCGCTCTTCTCTCTGAATCGGTTACATTTATCGTCTGCAAAGCGATGTCGCAAGCTGCGGTATGCTGAGACACTAAATGCACCATAGTAGAACACAGAAGAAGCTTCTAAGTTGAGGCAATAGCCAGTAAGATGTAGTAGAATTCAAGTTTTAGTTGTCGATTATTCACTCTTTAGCCGGCTTCGGTGGCTTGGACATGACCTAGGACCTTAAGATTTTGCATGAAAGGAGGACTAGCAGCCGCGTTGCACGGGAGTATGTGAAAAGGGTTCATATGTAGTAAAAACCTGAGAAATCCGTCCCTTATCGTCATTTGTTATCGAATCGACTTAAAGCCAGATCGTCACATTGGCCGCTTTTCTCTCTGAGACGGTTACATATATCGTCTGCAAAGCTATGTCGCGTGATGCGGTATGCGGAGACTCTAAAAGCACCATAGTAGAACACAGAAGAAGCTTCTAAGTTGAAGTAATAGCCAGTAAGAGGTAGTACAATTCAAGTTTTAGTTGTAGATTGTTCACTTTTTAGCCGGCTTTGGTGGCTAGGACATGACCTAGGACCTTAAGATTTAGCATGAAAGGAGGACTAGCAGCCGCGTTGCACGGGAGAATGTGAAAAGTTTTCATATTTAGCAAAAACCTGAGAAATCCGTCCGTTTTCGTCATTTGTTATCGAATCTACTTAAAGCCAGATCGTCACATTGGCCGCTTTTATCTCTGAGACGGTTACATTTATCGTCTGCAAAGCTATGTCGCGTGCTGGGGTATGCGGAGACACTAAAAGCACCATAGTAGAACACAGAAGAACTTCTAAGTTGAAGCAATAGCCAGTAAGAAGCAGTCCAATTAAAGTTTTGGTTATCGATTATTGACTTTTAGCCGGCTTTGGTGGCTTGGACATGACCTAGGACCTTAAGATTTTGCATGAAAGGAGGACTAGCAGCCGCGTTGCACGGGAGAATATGAAAAGGGTTCATATGTAGTAAAAACCTGAGAAATCCCTCCGTTTTCGGCATTTGTTATCGAATCGACGTAAAGCCAGATCGTCACATTGGCCGCTCTTCTCTCTGAAACGGTTACATTTATCGTGTGCAAAGCTACGTCGCGTGCTGCGCCATACGGAGACACTAAAAGCACCATAGTAGAACACAGAAGAAGCTTCTAAGTTGAAGTAATAGCCAGTAAGAAGTAGTACAATTGAAGTTTTAGTTGTCGATTATTCACTTTTTAGCCGGCTTTGGTGGCTTGGACATGACCTAGGACTTTAGGATTTTGCATGAAAGGAGGACTAGCAGCCCCGTTGCACGGGAGAATGTGAAAAGTGTTCATATATAGTTAACACCTGAGAAATCCGTCCGTTTTCGTCATTTGTTATCGATTCGACTTAAAGCCAGATCGTCACATTGGCCGCTTTTCTCTCTGAGACGGTTACATTTATAGTCTGCAAAGCTATGTCGCGTTTTGCGGTATGCGGAAACACTAAAAGCACCATAGTAGAAGACATAAGAAGCTTCTAAGTTGAAGCAATAGTCAGTAAGAAGCATTACAATTCAAGTTTTGGTTATCGATTATTGACTTTTACCCGGCTTTGGTGGTTTGTACACGACATAGGACCTTAAGATTTTGCATGAAAGGAGGACTAGCAGCCGCGTTGCACGGGAGAATGTGAAAGGGGTTCATATGTAGTAAAAACCTGAGAAATCCGTCCGTTTTCGTCATTTGTTATCGAATCGACTTAAAGCCAGATCGTCACATTGGCCGCTTTTCTCTCTGAGACGGTTACATTTATCGTCTGCAAAGCTATGTCGCGTGCTGCGGTATGCGGAGAATCTAAAAGCACCATAGTAGAACACAGAAGAAGCTTCTAAGTTGAAGGAATCGCCAGTAAGAAGCAGTACAATTCAAGTTTTGGTCATCGATTATTGATTTTTAGTCGGCTTTGGTGCCTTGGACATGAGGTGCAACCTTAAGATTTTGCATGAAAGGAGGACTAGCAGCCGCGTTGCACGGGAGAATGGGAAAAGGTTTCATATGTAGTAAAAACCTGAGAAATCCGTCCGTTTTCGTCATTTGTTATCGAATCGACTTAAAGCCAGATCGTCACATTGGCCGCTTTTCTCTCTGAGACGGTTACATTTATAGTCTGCAAAGCTATGTCGCGTGCTGCGGTATGCGGAAACTCTAAAAGCACCATAGTAGAACATATAAGAAGCTTCTAAGTTGAAGCAATAGTCAGTAAGAAGCAGTACAATTCAAGTTTTGGTTATCGATTATTGATTTTTAGCCGGCTTTGGTGGCTTGGACATGACCTAGGACCTTAAGATTTTGCCTGAAAGGAGGACTAGAAGCCGCGTTGCACGGGAGAATATGAAAAGGGTTCATATGTAGTAAAAACCTGAGAAATCCGTCCGTTTTCGTCATTTGTTATCGAATCGACATAAAGCCAGATCGTCACATTGGCCGCTCTTCTCTCTGAGTCGGTTACATTTATCGTCTGCAAAGCTATGTCGCGTGCTGCGGTAAGCGGAGACACTAAAAGCACCATAGTAGAACACAGAAGAAGCTTCTAAGTTGAAGCAATAGCCAGTAAGAAGCAGTCCAATTCAAGTTTTGGTTATCGATTATTGATTTTTGGCCGGCTTTGGTGCCTTGGACATAAGGTGGAATCTTAAGATTTTGCATGAAAGGAGGACTAGCAGCCGCGTTGCACGGGAGAATGTGAAAAGGGTTCATATGTAGTAAAAACCTGAGAAATCCGTCCGTTATCGTCATTTGTTATCGAATCGACTTAAAGCCAGATCGTCACATTGGCCGCTTTACTCTATGAGACGGTTACATTTATCGTCTGCAAAGCTATGTCGCGTGCTGCGGTATGCGGAAACTCTAAAAGTACCATAGTAGAACACAGAAGAAGCTTCTAAGTTGAAGAAATAGTCAGTAAGAAGCAGTACAATTCAAGTTTTGGTTATCGATTATTGATTTTTAGCCGGATTTGGTGGCTTGGACATGACCTAGGACCTTAAGATTTTGCATGAAAGGAGGACTAGAAGCCGCGTTGCACGGGAGAATATGAAAAGGGTTCATATGTAGTAAAAACCTCAGAAATCCGTCCGTTTTCGTCATTTGTTATCGAATCGACTTCAAGCCAGATCGTCACATTGGCCGCTCTTCTCTCTGAATCGGTTACATTTATCGTGTGCAAAGCTATGTCGCGTGCTGCGGTATGCGGAGACACTAAAAGCACCATAGTAGAACACAGAAGAACTTCTAAGTTGAACTAATAGCCAGTAAGAAGTAGTTCAATTGAAGTTTTAGTTGTCGATTATTCACTTTTTAGCCGGCTTTGGTGGCTTGGACATGACCTAGGACCTTAAGATTTTGCATGAAAGGAGGACTAGCAGCCATGTTGCAAGGGAGAATGTGAAAAGTGTTCATAAATAGTAGACACCTGAGAAATCCGTCCGTTTTCGTCATTTGTTATCGATTCGACTTAAAGCCAGATCGTCACATTGGCCGCTTTTCTCTCTGAGACGGTTACTTTTATCGTCTGCAAAGCAATGTCGCGTGCTGCGGTATGCGGAGACACTAAAAGCACCATAGTAGAACACAGAAGAAGCTTCTAAGTTGAAGCAATAGCCTTAACAAGCAGTACAATTCAAGTTTTGGTTATCGATTATTGATTTTTAGCCAGCTTTGGTGCCTTGGACATGAGGTGGAACCTTAAGATTTTGCATGAAAGGAGGACTAGCAGTCGCGTTGCACGGGAGAATATGAAAAGGGTTCATATGTAGTAAAAACCTGAGAAATCCGTCCGTTTTCGGCATTTGTTATCGAATCGACGTAAAGCCAGATCGTCACATTGGCCGCTCTTCTCTCTGAAACGGTTACATTTATCGTCTGCAAAGCTATGTCGCGTGCTGCTGTATGCGGAGTCACTAGAAGCACCATAGTAGAACACAGATGAAGCTTCTAAGTTGATGTAATACCCAGTAAGAAGTAGTACAATTCACGTTAATTTATCGATTATTGACTTTTTAGCCTTTTTTGGTGCTTTGGGCATGAGCTAGGACCTTAAGATTTTGCAAGAAAGGAGAACTAGCAGCAGCGTGGCACGGGAGAATGTGAAAAGTATTCATATGTAGTAAAAACTCTTAGAAATCCGTCCGTTTTCGTCATTTGTTATCGAATCGACTTAAAGCCAGATCGCACATTGGCCGCTCTTCTCTCTGAAACGGTTACATTTATCGTCTGCAAAGCTATTTCGCTGGGTGCGGTATGCCGAGACACTAAAAGCACCATAGTAGAACACAGAAGAAGCTTCTAAGTTGAAGCAATAGCCAGTAAGAAGTAGTTCAATTGAAGTTTTAGTTGTCGATTATTCACATTTTAGCCGGCTTTGGTGGCTTGGATATGACCTAGGACCTTAAGATTTTGCATGAAAGGAGGACTAGCAGCCATGTTGCAAGGGAGAATGTGAAAAGTGTACATATATAGAAAACACCTGAGAAATCCGTCCGTTATCGTCATTTGTTATCGATTCGACTTAAAGCCAGATCGTCACATTGGCCGCTTTTCTCTCTGAGACGGTTACATTTATAGTCTGCAAAGCTATGTCGCGTGCTGCGGTATGCGGAAACTCTAAAAGCACCATAGTAGAACACATAAGAAGCTTCTAAGTTGAAGCAATAGTCAGTAAGAAGCAGTACAATTCAATTTTTGGTTATCAATTATTGATTTTTACCCGGCTTTGGTGGCTTGGACATGACCTAGGACCTTAAGATTTTGCCTGAAAGGAAGACTAGAAGCCGCGTTGCACGGGAGAATATGAAAAGGGTTCATATGTAGTAAAAACCTGAGAAATCCGTCCGTTTTCGTCATTTGTTATCGAATCGACATAAAGCCAGATCGTCACATTGGCCGCTTTTCTCTCTGAGACGGTTACATTTTTCGTCTGCAAAGCTATATCGCGTGCTGCGGTATGCGGAGACACTAAAAGCACCATAGTAGAACACAGAAGAAGCTTCTAAGTTGAAGCAATAGGCAGTAAGAAGCAGAACAATTCAAGTTTTGGTTATCGATTATTGACTTTTGGCCGGCTTTGGTGCCTTGGACATAAGGTGGAATCTTAAGATTTTGCATGAAAGGAGGACTAGCAGCCGCGTTGCACGGGAGAATGTGAAAAGGGTTCATATGTAGTAAAAACCTGAGAAATCCGTCCGTTTTCGTCATTTGTTATGGAATCGACTTCAAGCCAGATCGTCACATTGGGCGCTCTTTTCTCTGAATCGGTTACATTTATCGTGTGCAAAGCTATGTCGGGTGCTGCGGTATGCGGAGGCACTAAAAGCACCATAGTAGAACACAGAAGAACTTCTAAGTTGAACTAATAGCCAGTAAGAGGTAGTACAATTGGAGTTTTAGTTGTCGATTATTCACTTTTTAGCCGGCTTTGGTGGCTTGGACATGACCTAAGACCTTAAGATTTTGCATGAAAGGAGGACTAGCAGCCGCGTTGCAAGGGAGAATGTGAAAAGTGATCATATATAGTAAACACCTGAGAAATGAGTCCGTTTTCGTCATTTGTTATCGATTCGACTTAAAGCCAGATCGTCACATTGGCCGCTTTTCTCTCTGAGACGGTTACTTTTATCGTCTGCAAAGCAATGTCGCGTGCTGCGGTATGCGGAGACACTAAAAGCACCATAGTAGAACACAGAAGAAGCTTCTAAGTTGAAGCAATAGCCAGTAAGAAGTAGTACAATTCAAGTTTTAGTTGTCGATTATTCACATTTTAGCCGGCTTTGGTGGCTTGGATATGACTTAGGACCTTAAGATTTTGCATGAAAGGAGGACTAGCAGCCGCGTTGCACGGGAGAATGTGAAAAGTGTACATATATAGAAAACACCTGAGAAATCCGTCCGTTATCGTCATTTGTTATCGATTCGACTTAAAGCCAGATCGTCACATTGGCCGCTTTTCTCTCTGAGACGGTTACATTTATAGTCTGCAAAGCTATGTCGCGTGCTGCGGTATGCGGAAACTCTAAAAGCACCATAGTAGAACACATAAGAAGCTTCTAAGTTGAAGCAATAGTCAGTAAGAAGCAGTACAATTCAATTTTTGGTTATCAATTATTGATTTTTACCCGGCTTTGGTGGCTTGGACATGACCTAGGACCTTAAGTTTTTGCCTGAAAGGAGGACTAGAAGCCGCGTTGCACGGGAGAATATGAAAAGGGTTCATATGTAGTAAAAACCTGAGAAATCCGTCCGTTTTCGTCATTTGTTATCGAATCGACATAAAGCCAGATCGTCACGTTGGCCGCTTTTCTCTCTGAGACGGTTACATTTTTCGTCTGCAAAGCTATGTCGCGTGCTGCGGTATGCGGAGACACTAAAAGCACCATAGTAGAACACAGAAGAAGCTTCTAAGTTGAAGCAATAAGCAGTAAGAAGCAGAACAATTCAAGTTTTGGTTATCGATTATTGACTTTTGGCCGGCTTTGGTGCCTTGGACATAAGGTGGAATCTTAAGATTTTGCATGAAAGGAGGACTAGCAGCCGCGTTGCACGGGAGAATGTGAAAAGGGTTCATATGTAGTAAAAACCTGAGAAATCCGTCCGTTTTCGTCATTTGTTATGGAATCGACTTCAAGCCAGATCGTCACATTGGCCGCTCTTCTCTCTGAATCGGTTACATTTATCGTGTGCAAAGCTATGTCGGGTGCTGCGGTATGCGGAGGCACTAAAAGCACCATAGTAGAACACAGAAGAACTTCTAAGTTGAACTAATAGCCAGTAAGAAGTAGTACAATTGGAGTTTTAGTTGTCGATTATTCACTTTTTAGCCGGCTCTGGTGGCTTGGACATGACCTAAGACCTTAAGATTTTGCATGAAAGGAGGACTAGCAGCCGCGTTGCAAGGGAGAATGTGAAATGTGATCATATATAGTAAACACCTGAGAAATGAGTCCGTTTTCGTCATTTGTTATCGATTCGACTTAAAGCCAGATCGTCACATTGGCCGCTTTTCTCTCTGAGACGGTTACTTTTATCGTCTGCAAAGCAATGTCGCGTGCTGCGGTATGCGGAGACACTAAAAGCACCATAGTAGAACACAGAAGAAGCTTCTAAGTTGGAGGAATCGCCAGTAAGAAGCAGTACAATTCAAGTTTTGGTTATCGATTAGTGATATTTTGCCGGCTTTGTTGCCTTGGACTTGAGGCGGAACCTTAAGATTTTGCATGAAAGGAGGACTAGCAGCCGCGTTGCACGGGAGAATGACAAAAGGTTTCATATGTAGTGAAAACCTGATAAATCCGTCCGTTTTCGTCATTTGTTATCGAATCGACTTAAAGCCAGATCGTCACATTGGCCGCTTTTCTCTCTGAGACGGTTACATTTATAGTCTGCAAAGCTATGTCGCGTGCTGCGGTATGCGGAAACTCTAAAAGAACCATAGTAGAACACATAAGAATCTTCTAAGTTGAAGCAATAGTCAGTAAGAAGCAGTACAGTTCAAGTTTTGGTTATCGATTATTGATTTTTAGCCGGCTTTGGTGTCTTGGACATGAGGTGGAACGTTAAGATTTCGCATAAAAGGAGGACTAGCAGCCGCGTTGCACGGGAGAATGTGATAAAGGGTTCATATGTAGTAAAAACCTGAGAAATCCGTCCGTTATTGTCATTTGTTATCGAATCGGCTTAAAGCCAGATCGTCACATTGGCCGCTTTTCTCTCTGAGGCCATTACATTTATCGTCTGCAAAGCTATGTCGCGTGCTGCGGTATGCATAGACACTAAATGCACCATAGTAGAACACAGAGGAAGCTTCTAAGTTGAAGTAATAGCCAGTAAGAAGTAGTACAATTCAAGTTTTAGTTGTCGATTACTCACTTTTTAGCCGGCTTTGGTGGCTTGGACATGACCTAGGACCTTAATATTTTGCATGAAAGGAGGACTTGCAGCCGTGTTGCACGGGAGAATGTGAAAAGTGTTCATATGTAGTAAAAACATGAGAAATCCGTCCGTTTTCGTCATTTGTTATGGAATCGACTTCAAGCCAGATCGTCACATTGGCCGCTCTTCTCTCTGAATCGGTTACATTTATCGTGTGCAAAGCTATGTCGCGTGCTGCGGTATGCGGAGGCACTAAAAGCACCATAGTAGAACACAGAAGAACTTCTAAGTTGAAGTAATAGCCAGTAAGAAGTAGTACAATTGAAGTTTTAGTTGTCGATTATTCACTTTTTAGCCGGCTTTGGTGGCTTGGACATGACCTAAGACCTTAAGATTTTGCATGAAAGGAGGACTAGCAGCCGCGTTGCAAGGGAGAATGTGAAAAGTGATCATATATAGTAAACACCTGAGAAATCCGTCCGTTTTCGTCATTTGTTATCGATTCGACTTAAAGCTAGATCGTCACATTGGCCGCTTTTCTCTCTGAGACGGTTACTTTTATCGTCTGCAAAGCAATGTCGCGTGCTGCGGTATGCGGAGACACTAAAAGCACCATAGTAGAACACAGAAGAAGCTTCTAAGTTGAAGCAATAGCCAGTAAGAAGCAGTACAATTCAAGTTTTGGTTATCGATTATTGATTTTTAGATAGCTTTGGTGCCTTGGACATGAGGTGGAACCTTAAGATATTGCATGAAAGGAGGACTAGCAGCTGCGTTGCACGGGAGTATGTGAAAAGGGTTCATATGTAGTAAAAACCTGAGAAATCCGTCCGTTTTCGTCATTTGTTATCGAATCGACTTAAAGCCAGATCGTCACATTGGCCGCTTTTCTCTCTGAGACGGTTACATTTATCGTCTGCAAAGCTATGTCGCGTGCTGCGGTATGCGGAAACTCTAAAAGCACCATAGTAGAACATATAAGAAGCTTCTAAGTTGAAGCAATAGTCAGTAAGAAGCAGTGCAATTCAAGTTTTGGTTATCGATTATTGATTTTTAGCCGGCTTTGGTGGCTTGGACATGACCTAGGACCTTAAGATTTTGCCTGAAAGGAGGACTAGAAGCCGCGTTGCACGGGAGAATATGAAAAGGGTTCATATGTAGTAAAAACCTGAGAAATCCGTCCGTTTTCGTCATTTGTTATCGAATCGACATAAAGCCAGATCGTCACATTGGCCGCTCTTCTCTCTGAGTCGGTTACATTTATCGTCTGCAAAGCTATGTCGCGTGCTGCGGTATGCGGAAACACTAAAAGCACCATAGTAGAAGACATAAGAAGCTTCTAAGTTGAAGCAATAGTCAGTAAGAAGCATTACAATTCAAGTTTTGGTTATCGATTATTGACTTTTACCCGGCTTTGGTGGTTTGTACACGACATAGGACCTTAAGATTTTGCATGAAAGGAGGACTAGCAGCCGCGTTGCACGGGAGAATGTGAAAGGGGTTCATATGTAGTAAAAACCTGAGAAATCCGTCCGTTTTCGTCATTTGTTATCGAATCGACTTAAAGCCAGATCGTCACATTGGCCGCTTTTCTCTCTGAGACGGTTACATTTATCGTCTGCAAAGCTATGTCGCGTGCTGCGGTATGCGGAGAATCTAAAAGCACCATAGTAGAACACAGAAGAAGCTTCTAAGTTGAAGGAATCGCCAGTAAGAAGCAGTACAATTCAAGTTTTGGTCATCGATTATTGATTTTTAGTCGGCTTTGGTGCCTTGGACATGAGGTGCAACCTTAAGATTTTGCATGAAAGGAGGACTAGCAGCCGCGTTGCACGGGAGAATGGGAAAAGGTTTCATATGTAGTAAAAACCTGAGAAATCCGTCCGTTTTCGTCATTTGTTATCGAATCGACTTAAAGCCAGATCGTCACATTGGCCGCTTTTCTCTCTGAGACGGTTACATTTATAGTCTGCAAAGCTATGTCGCGTGCTGCGGTATGCGGAAACTCTAAAAGCACCATAGTAGAACATATAAGAAGCTTCTAAGTTGAAGCAATAGTCAGTAAGAAGCAGTACAATTCAAGTTTTGGTTATCGATTATTGATTTTTAGCCGGCTTTGGTGGCTTGGACATGACCTAGGACCTTAAGATTTTGCCTGAAAGGAGGACTAGAAGCCGCGTTGCACGGGAGAATATGAAAAGGGTTCATATGTAGTAAAAACCTGAGAAATCCGTCCGTTTTCGTCATTTGTTATCGAATCGACATAAAGCCAGATCGTCACATTGGCCGCTCTTCTCTCTGAGTCGGTTACATTTATCGTCTGCAAAGCTATGTCGCGTGCTGCGGTATGCGGAGACACTAAAAGCACCATAGTAGAACACAGAAGAAGCTTCTAAGTTGAAGCAATAGCCAGTAAGAAGCAGTCCAATTCAAGTTTTGGTTATCGATTATTGATTTTTGGCCGGCTTTGGTGCCTTGGACATAAGGTGGAATCTTAAGATTTTGCATGAAAGGAGGACTAGCAGCCGCGTTGCACGGGAGAATGTGAAAAGGGTTCATATGTAGTAAAAACCTGAGAAATCCGTCCGTTATCGTCATTTGTTATCGAATCGACTTAAAGCCAGATCGTCACATTGGCCGCTTTACTCTATGAGACGGTTACATTTATCGTCTGCAAAGCTATGTCGCGTGCTGCGGTATGCGGAAACTCTAAAAGTACCATAGTAGAACACAGAAGAAGCTTCTAAGTTGAAGAAATAGTCAGTAAGAAGCAGTACAATTCAAGTTTTGGTTATCGATTATTGATTTTTAGCCGGATTTGGTGGCTTGGACATGACCTAGGACCTTAAGATTTTGCATGAAAGGAGGACTAGAAGCCGCGTTGCACGGGAGAATATGAAAAGGGTTCATATGTAGTAAAAACCTCAGAAATCCGTCCGTTTTCGTCATTTGTTATCGAATCGACTTCAAGCCAGATCGTCACATTGGCCGCTCTTCTCTCTGAATCGGTTACATTTATCGTGTGCAAAGCTATGTCGCGTGCTGCGGTATGCGGAGACACTAAAAGCACCATAGTAGAACACAGAAGAACTTCTAAGTTGAACTAATAGCCAGTAAGAAGTAGTTCAATTGAAGTTTTAGTTGTCGATTATTCACTTTTTAGCCGGCTTTGGTGGCTTGGACATGACCTAGGACCTTAAGATTTTGCATGAAAGGAGGACTAGCAGCCATGTTGCAAGGGAGAATGTGAAAAGTGTTCATAAATAGTAGACACCTGAGAAATCCGTCCGTTTTCGTCATTTGTTATCGATTCGACTTAAAACCAGATCGTCACATTGGCCGCTTTTCTCTCTGAGACGGTTACTTTTATCGTCTGCAAAGCAATGTCGCGTGCTGCGGTATGCGGAGACACTAAAAGCACCATAGTAGAACACAGAAGAAGCTTCTAAGTTGAAGCAATAGCCTTAACAAGCAGTACAATTCAAGTTTTGGTTATCGATTATTGATTTTTAGCCAGCTTTGGTGCCTTGGACATGAGGTGGAACCTTAAGATTTTGCATGAAAGGAGGACTAGCAGTCGCGTTGCACGGGAGAATATGAAAAGGGTTCATATGTAGTAAAAACCTGAGAAATCCGTCCGTTTTCGGCATTTGTTATCGAATCGACGTAAAGCCAGATCGTCACATTGGCCGCTCTTCTCTCTGAAACGGTTACATTTATCGTCTGCAAAGCTATGTCGCGTGCTGCTGTATGCGGAGTCACTAGAAGCACCATAGTAGAACACAGATGAAGCTTCTAAGTTGATGTAATACCCAGTAAGAAGTAGTACAATTCACGTTAATTTATCGATTATTGACTTTTTAGCCTTTTTTGGTGCTTTGGGCATGAGCTAGGACCTTAAGATTTTGCAAGAAAGGAGAACTAGCAGCAGCGTGGCACGGGAGAATGTGAAAAGTATTCATATGTAGTAAAAACTCTTAGAAATCCGTCCGTTTTCGTCATTTGTTATCGAATCGACTTAAAGCCAGATCGCACATTGGCCGCTCTTCTCTCTGAAACGGTTACATTTATCGTCTGCAAAGCTATTTCGCTGGGTGCGGTATGCCGAGACACTAAAAGCACCATAGTAGAACACAGAAGAAGCTTCTAAGTTGAAGCAATAGCCAGTAAGAAGTAGTTCAATTGAAGTTTTAGTTGTCGATTATTCACATTTTAGCCGGCTTTGGTGGCTTGGATATGACCTAGGACCTTAAGATTTTGCATGAAAGGAGGACTAGCAGCCATGTTGCAAGGGAGAATGTGAAAAGTGTACATATATAGAAAACACCTGAGAAATCCGTCCGTTATCGTCATTTGTTATCGATTCGACTTAAAGCCAGATCGTCACATTGGCCGCTTTTCTCTCTGAGACGGTTACATTTATAGTCTGCAAAGCTATGTCGCGTGCTGCGGTATGCGGAAACTCTAAAAGCACCATAGTAGAACACATAAGAAGCTTCTAAGTTGAAGCAATAGTCAGTAAGAAGCAGTACAATTCAATTTTTGGTTATCAATTATTGATTTTTACCCGGCTTTGGTGGCTTGGACATGACCTAGGACCTTAAGATTTTGCCTGAAAGGAAGACTAGAAGCCGCGTTGCACGGGAGAATATGAAAAGGGTTCATATGTAGTAAAAACCTGAGAAATCCGTCCGTTTTCGTCATTTGTTATCGAATCGACATAAAGCCAGATCGTCACATTGGCCGCTTTTCTCTCTGAGACGGTTACATTTTTCGTCTGCAAAGCTATATCGCGTGCTGCGGTATGCGGAGACACTAAAAGCACCATAGTAGAACACAGAAGAAGCTTCTAAGTTGAAGCAATAGGCAGTAAGAAGCAGAACAATTCAAGTTTTGGTTATCGATTATTGACTTTTGGCCGGCTTTGGTGCCTTGGACATAAGGTGGAATCTTAAGATTTTGCATGAAAGGAGGACTAGCAGCCGCGTTGCACGGGAGAATGTGAAAAGGGTTCATATGTAGTAAAAACCTGAGAAATCCGTCCGTTTTCGTCATTTGTTATGGAATCGACTTCAAGCCAGATCGTCACATTGGGCGCTCTTTTCTCTGAATCGGTTACATTTATCGTGTGCAAAGCTATGTCGGGTGCTGCGGTATGCGGAGGCACTAAAAGCACCATAGTAGAACACAGAAGAACTTCTAAGTTGAACTAATAGCCAGTAAGAGGTAGTACAATTGGAGTTTTAGTTGTCGATTATTCACTTTTTAGCCGGCTTTGGTGGCTTGGACATGACCTAAGACCTTAAGATTTTGCATGAAAGGAGGACTAGCAGCCGCGTTGCAAGGGAGAATGTGAAAAGTGATCATATATAGTAAACACCTGAGAAATGAGTCCGTTTTCGTCATTTGTTATCGATTCGACTTAAAGCCAGATCGTCACATTGGCCGCTTTTCTCTCTGAGACGGTTACTTTTATCGTCTGCAAAGCAATGTCGCGTGCTGCGGTATGCGGAGACACTAAAAGCACCATAGTAGAACACAGAAGAAGCTTCTAAGTTGAAGCAATAGCCAGTAAGAAGTAGTACAATTCAAGTTTTAGTTGTCGATTATTCACATTTTAGCCGGCTTTGGTGGCTTGGATATGACTTAGGACCTTAAGATTTTGCATGAAAGGAGGACTAGCAGCCGCGTTGCACGGGAGAATGTGAAAAGTGTACATATATAGAAAACACCTGAGAAATCCGTCCGTTATCGTCATTTGTTATCGATTCGACTTAAAGCCAGATCGTCACATTGGCCGCTTTTCTCTCTGAGACGGTTACATTTATAGTCTGCAAAGCTATGTCGCGTGCTGCGGTATGCGGAAACTCTAAAAGC
Source organism: Schistocerca gregaria (assembly GCF_023897955.1). Taxonomy (NCBI): domain Eukaryota; kingdom Metazoa; phylum Arthropoda; class Insecta; order Orthoptera; family Acrididae; genus Schistocerca; species Schistocerca gregaria. The sequence goes on from NW_026061759.1 coordinate 1,903,635, forward strand.
ACCATAGTAGAACACATAAGAAGCTTCTAAGTTGAAGCAATAGTCAGTAAGAAGCAGTACAATTCAATTTTTGGTTATCAATTATTGATTTTTACCCGGCTTTGGTGGCTTGGACATGACCTAGGACCTTAAGTTTTTGCCTGAAAGGAGGACTAGAAGCCGCGTTGCACGGGAGAATATGAAAAGGGTTCATATGTAGTAAAAACCTGAGAAATCCGTCCGTTTTCGTCATTTGTTATCGAATCGACATAAAGCCAGATCGTCACGTTGGCCGCTTTTCTCTCTGAGACGGTTACATTTTTCGTCTGCAAAGCTATGTCGCGTGCTGCGGTATGCGGAGACACTAAAAGCACCATAGTAGAACACAGAAGAAGCTTCTAAGTTGAAGCAATAAGCAGTAAGAAGCAGAACAATTCAAGTTTTGGTTATCGATTATTGACTTTTGGCCGGCTTTGGTGCCTTGGACATAAGGTGGAATCTTAAGATTTTGCATGAAAGGAGGACTAGCAGCCGCGTTGCACGGGAGAATGTGAAAAGGGTTCATATGTAGTAAAAACCTGAGAAATCCGTCCGTTTTCGTCATTTGTTATGGAATCGACTTCAAGCCAGATCGTCACATTGGCCGCTCTTCTCTCTGAATCGGTTACATTTATCGTGTGCAAAGCTATGTCGGGTGCTGCGGTATGCGGAGGCACTAAAAGCACCATAGTAGAACACAGAAGAACTTCTAAGTTGAACTAATAGCCAGTAAGAAGTAGTACAATTGGAGTTTTAGTTGTCGATTATTCACTTTTTAGCCGGCTCTGGTGGCTTGGACATGACCTAAGACCTTAAGATTTTGCATGAAAGGAGGACTAGCAGCCGCGTTGCAAGGGAGAATGTGAAATGTGATCATATATAGTAAACACCTGAGAAATGAGTCCGTTTTCGTCATTTGTTATCGATTCGACTTAAAGCCAGATCGTCACATTGGCCGCTTTTCTCTCTGAGACGGTTACTTTTATCGTCTGCAAAGCAATGTCGCGTGCTGCGGTATGCGGAGACACTAAAAGCACCATAGTAGAACACAGAAGAAGCTTCTAAGTTGGAGGAATCGCCAGTAAGAAGCAGTACAATTCAAGTTTTGGTTATCGATTAGTGATATTTTGCCGGCTTTGTTGCCTTGGACTTGAGGCGGAACCTTAAGATTTTGCATGAAAGGAGGACTAGCAGCCGCGTTGCACGGGAGAATGACAAAAGGTTTCATATGTAGTGAAAACCTGATAAATCCGTCCGTTTTCGTCATTTGTTATCGAATCGACTTAAAGCCAGATCGTCACATTGGCCGCTTTTCTCTCTGAGACGGTTACATTTATAGTCTGCAAAGCTATGTCGCGTGCTGCGGTATGCGGAAACTCTAAAAGAACCATAGTAGAACACATAAGAATCTTCTAAGTTGAAGCAATAGTCAGTAAGAAGCAGTACAGTTCAAGTTTTGGTTATCGATTATTGATTTTTAGCCGGCTTTGGTGTCTTGGACATGAGGTGGAACGTTAAGATTTCGCATAAAAGGAGGACTAGCAGCCGCGTTGCACGGGAGAATGTGATAAAGGGTTCATATGTAGTAAAAACCTGAGAAATCCGTCCGTTATTGTCATTTGTTATCGAATCGGCTTAAAGCCAGATCGTCACATTGGCCGCTTTTCTCTCTGAGGCCATTACATTTATCGTCTGCAAAGCTATGTCGCGTGCTGCGGTATGCATAGACACTAAATGCACCATAGTAGAACACAGAGGAAGCTTCTAAGTTGAAGTAATAGCCAGTAAGAAGTAGTACAATTCAAGTTTTAGTTGTCGATTACTCACTTTTTAGCCGGCTTTGGTGGCTTGGACATGACCTAGGACCTTAATATTTTGCATGAAAGGAGGACTTGCAGCCGTGTTGCACGGGAGAATGTGAAAAGTGTTCATATGTAGTAAAAACATGAGAAATCCGTCCGTTTTCGTCATTTGTTATGGAATCGACTTCAAGCCAGATCGTCACATTGGCCGCTCTTCTCTCTGAATCGGTTACATTTATCGTGTGCAAAGCTATGTCGCGTGCTGCGGTATGCGGAGGCACTAAAAGCACCATAGTAGAACACAGAAGAACTTCTAAGTTGAAGTAATAGCCAGTAAGAAGTAGTACAATTGAAGTTTTAGTTGTCGATTATTCACTTTTTAGCCGGCTTTGGTGGCTTGGACATGACCTAAGACCTTAAGATTTTGCATGAAAGGAGGACTAGCAGCCGCGTTGCAAGGGAGAATGTGAAAAGTGATCATATATAGTAAACACCTGAGAAATCCGTCCGTTTTCGTCATTTGTTATCGATTCGACTTAAAGCTAGATCGTCACATTGGCCGCTTTTCTCTCTGAGACGGTTACTTTTATCGTCTGCAAAGCAATGTCGCGTGCTGCGGTATGCGGAGACACTAAAAGCACCATAGTAGAACACAGAAGAAGCTTCTAAGTTGAAGCAATAGCCAGTAAGAAGCAGTACAATTCAAGTTTTGGTTATCGATTATTGATTTTTAGATAGCTTTGGTGCCTTGGACATGAGGTGGAACCTTAAGATATTGCATGAAAGGAGGACTAGCAGCTGCGTTGCACGGGAGTATGTGAAAAGGGTTCATATGTAGTAAAAACCTGAGAAATCCGTCCGTTTTCGTCATTTGTTATCGAATCGACTTAAAGCCAGATCGTCACATTGGCCGCTTTTCTCTCTGAGACGGTTACATTTATCGTCTGCAAAGCTATGTCGCGTGCTGCGGTATGCGGAGACACTAAAAGCACCATAGTAGAACACAGAAGAAGCTTCTAAGTTGAAGTAATAGCCAGTAAGAAGTAGTACAATACAAGTTTTAGGCGTCGATTATTCACTTTTTAGCCGGCTTTGGTGGCTTGGACATGACCTATGACCTTAAGATTTTGCCTGAAAGGAGGACTTGCAGCCGTGCTGCACGGGAGAATGTGAAAAGTAAAAACCTAAGAAATCCGTCCGTTTTCGTCATTTGTTATCGAATCGACTTAAAGCCAGATCGTTACATTGGCCGCTTTTCTCTCTGAGACGGTTACATTTATCGTCTGCAAAGCTATGTCGCGTGCTGCGGTATGCGGAGACTCTAAAAGCACCATAGTAGAACACAGAAGAAGCTTCAAAGTTGGAGGAATCGCCAGGAAGAAGCAGTACACTTCAAGTTTTGGTTATCGATTATTGATATTTTGCCGGCTTTGTTGCCTTGGACATGAGGTGGAACCTTAAGATTTTGCATGAAAGGAGGACTAACAGCCGCGTTGCACGGGAGAATGAGAAAAGGTTTCATATGTAGTAAAAACCTGATAAATCCGTCCGTTTTCGTCATTTGTTATCGAATCGACTTAAAGCCAGATCGTCACATTGGCCGCTTTTCTCTCTGAGACGGTTACATTTATAGTCTGCAAAGCTATGTCGCGTGCTGCGGTATGCGGAAACTCTAAAAGAACCATAGTAGAACACAGAAGAATCTTCTAAGTTGAAGCAATAGTCAGTAAGAAGCAGTACAGTTCAAGTTTTGGTTATCGATTATTGATTTTTAGCCGGCTTTGGTGGCTTGGACATGACCTAGGACCTTATGATTATGCCTGAAAGTAGGACTAGAAGCCGCGTTGCACGGGAGAATATGAAAAGGTTTCATATGTAGTAAAAACCTGAGAAATCCGTCCGTTTTCGTCATTTGTTATTGAATCGACTTAAAGCCAGATCGTCACATTGGCCGCTTTTCTCTCTGAGACGTTTACATTTTTCGTCTGCAAAGCTATGTCGCGTGCTGCGGTATGCGGAGACACTAAAAGCATCATAGTAGAACACAGAAGATTCTTCTAAGTTGAAGAAATAGCCAGTAAGAAGCAGTACAATTCAAGTTTTGGTTATCGATTATTGATTTTTAGGGGGCTTTGGTGCCTTGGACATGAGGTGGAACGTTAAGATTTCGCATAAAAGGAGGACTAGCAGCCGCGTTGCACGGGAGAATGTGATAAAGGGTTCATATGTAGTAAAAACCTGAGAAATCCGTCCGTTATTGTCATTTGTTATCGAATCGACTTAAAGCCAGATCGTCACATTGGCCGGTTTTCTCTCTGAGGCCATTACATTTATCGTCTGCAAAGCTATGTCGCGTGCTGCGGTATGCAGAGACACTAAATGCACCATAGTAGATCACAGAAGAAGCTTCTAAGTTGAAGTAATAGCCAGTAAGAAGTAGTACAATTCAAGTTTTAGGCGTCGATTACTCACTTTTTAGCCGGCTTTGGTGGCTTGGACATGACCTAGGACCTTAAAATTTTGCATGAAAGGTGGACTTGCAGCCGTGTTGCACGGGAGAATGTGAAAAGTGTTCATATGTAGTAAAAACCTGAGAACTCCGTCCGTTTTCGTCATTTGTTATCGAATCGACTTAAAGTCAGATCGTCACATTGGCCGCTTTTCTCTCTGAGACGGTTACATTTATCGTCTGCAAAGCTATGTCGCGTGCTGCGGTATGCGGAGACACTAAAAGCACCATAGTAAAACACAGAAGAAGCCTCTAAGTTGATGCAATAGCCAGTAAGAAGCAGTACAATTCAAGTTTTGGTTATCGATTATTGATTTTTAGCCGGCCTTGTTACTATGGACATAAGGTGGAACCTTAAGATTTTGCATGAAAGGAGGACTAGCAGCCCCGTTGCACGGGAGAATGTGAAAAGTAAAAACCTGAGAAATCAGTCCGTTTTCGTCATTTGTTATCGAATCGACTTAAAGCCAGATCGTCACATTGGCCGCTTTTCTCTCTGAGACGGTTACATTTATAGTCTGCAAAGCTATGTCGCGTGCTGCGGTATGCGGAAACTCTAAAAGAACCATAGTAGAACACATAAGAAGCTTCTAAGTTGAAGCAATAGTCAGTAAGAAGCAGTACAATACAAGTTTTGGTTATCGATTATTGATTTTTAGCCGGCTTTGGTGGCTTGGACATGACCTAGGACCTTAAGATTTTACATGAAAGGAGGACTAGCAGCCGCGTTGCACGGGAGAATATGAAAAGGTTTCATATGTAGTAAAAACCTGAGAAATCCGTCCGTCTTCGTCATTTGTTATCGAATCGACTTAAAGCCAGATCGTCACATTGGCCGCTTTTCTCTCTGAGACGGATACATTTTTCGTCTGCAAAGCTATGTCGCGTGCTGCGGTATGCGGAGACACTAAAAGCACCATAGTAGAACACAGAAGAATCTTCTAAGTTGAAGCAATAGCCAGTAAGAAGCAGTACAATTCAAGTTTAGGTTATCGATTATTGATTTTTATGGGGCTTTGGTGCCTTGGACATGAGGTGGAACGTTAAGATTTTGCATGAAAGGAGGACTAGCAGTCCGGTTGCACGGGAGAATGTGAAAAGTAAAAACCTGAGAAATCAGTCCGTTTTCGTCATTCGTTATCGAATCGACTTAAAGCCAGATCGTCACATTGGCCGCTTTTCTCTCTGAGACGGTTACATTTATCGTCTGCAAAGCTATGTCGCGTGCTGCGGTATGCGGAGATTCTAAAAGCACCATAGCAGAACACAGAAGAAGCTTCTAATTTGAAGCAATAGCCAGTAAGAAGCCGTACAATTCAAGCTTTGGTTATCGAAAATTGATTTTTAGCCGGCTTTGGTGCCATGGACATGAGGTGGAACCTTAAGATTATGCATGAAAGAGGACTAGCAGCCGCGTTGCACGGGAGAATGTGAAAAGGGTTCATATGTAGTAAAAATCTGAGAAATCCGTCCGTTTTCGTCATTTGTTTTGGAATCGACTTAAAGCCAGATCGTCACATTGGCCGCTCTTCTCTCTGAATCGGTTACATTTATCGTATGCAAAGCTATGTCGCGTGCTGCGGTATACGGAGACACTAATAGCACCATAGTAGAACACAGAATAAGCTTCTAAGTTGAAGCAATAGCCAGTAAGAAGTAGTACAATTCTAGTTTTAGTTGTCGATTATTCACTTTTTAGCCAGCTTTGGTGGCTTGGACATAACCTAGGACCATAAGATTTTGCATGAAAGGAGGACTAGCAGCCGCGTTGCACGGGAGAATGTGAAAAGTAAAAACCTGAGAAATCAGTCCGTTTTCGTCATTTGTTATCGAATCGACTTAAAGCCAGATCGTCACATTGGCCGCTCTTCTCTCTGAGACGGTTACATTTTTCGTCTGCAAAGCTATGTCCCGTGCTGCGGTATGCGGAGACTCTAAAAGCACCATAGTTGAACACAGAAGAAGCTTCTAAGTTGAAGCAATAGCGAGTAAGAAGTAGTACAATTCAAGTTTTAGTTGACGAGTATTCACATTTTAGCCGGCTTTGGTGGCTTGGACATGAGGTAGAATCCTTAAGATTTTGCATGAAAGGAGGACTAGCAGCCGCGTTGCACGGGAGAATGAGAAAAGTTTTCATGTGTAGTAAAAACCTGAGAAATCCGTCCGTTTTCGTCATTTGTTATCGAATCGACTTAAAGCCAGATCGTCACATTGGCCGCTTTTCTCTCTGAGACGGTTACATTTATCGTCTGCAAAGCTATGTCGCGTGCTGCGGTATGCGGAAACTCTAAAAGCACCATAGTAGAACACATAAGAAGCTTCTAAGCTGAAGCAATAGTCAGTAAGAAGCAGTACAAATCAAGTTTTGGTTATCGATTATTGATTTTTAGCCGGCTTTGGTGGGTTGGACATGACCTAGGACGTTAAGATTTTGCCTGAAAGGAGGATTAGAAGCCGCGTTGCACGGGAGAATATGAAAAGGGTTCATATGTAGTAAAAACCTGAGAAATCCGTCCGTTTTCGTCATTTGTTATCGAATCGACTTAAAGCCAGATCGTCACATTGGCCGCTTTTCTCTCTGAGACGGTTACATATTTCGTCTGCAAAGCTATGTCGCGTGCTGCGGTATGCGGAGACACTAAAAGCACCATAGTAGAACACAGAAGAATCTTCTAAGTTGAAGCAATAGCCAGTAAGAAGCAGTACAATTCATGTTTTGGTTATCGATTATTGATTTTTAGGGGGCTTTGGTGCCTTGGACATGAGGTGGAACGTTAAGATTTTGCATGAAAGGGGGACTAGCAGCCCCGTTGCACGGGAGAATGTGAAAAGTAAAAACCTGAGAAATCAGTCCGTTTTCGTCATTTGTTATCGAATCGACTTAAAGCCAGATCGTCACATTGGCCGCTTTTCTCTCTGAGACGGTTACATTTATCGTCTGCAAAGCTATGTCGCGTGCTGCGGTATGCGGAGATTCTAAAAGCACCATAGCAGAACACAGAAGAAGCTTCTAATTTGAAGCAATAGCCAGTAAGAAGCCGTACAATTCAAGTTTTGGTTATCGAAAATTGATTTTTAGCCGGCTTTGGTGCCATGGACATGAGGTGGAACCTTAAGATTATGCATGAAAGGAGGACTAGCAGCCGCGTTGCACGGGAGAATGTGAAGAGGGTTCATGTCTAGTAAAAACCTGAGAAATCCGTGCGTTTTCGTCATTTGTTATCGAATCGACTTAAAGCCAGATCGTCACATTGGCCGCTTTTCTCTCTGAGACGGTTACATTTATCGTCTGCAAAGCTATGTCGCGTGCTGCGGTATGCGGAGACACTAAAAGCACTATAGTAGAACACAGAAGAAGCTTCTAAGTTGAAGCAATAGCCAGTAAGAAGCAGTACAATTCAAGTTTTGGTTTTCGATTATTGATTTTTGGCCGGCTTTGGTGTCTTGGACATAAGGTGGAATCTTAAGATTTTGCATGAAAGGAGGACTAGCAGCCGCGTTGCACGGGAGAATGTGAAAAGGGTTCATATGTAGTAAAAACCTGAGAAATCCGTCCGTTTTCGTCATTTGTTATGGAATCGACTTAAAGCCAAATCGTCACATTGGCCGCTCTTCTCTCTGAATCGGTTACATTTATCGTCTGCAAAGCTATGTCGCGTGCTGCGGTATACGGAGACACTAAAAGCACCATAGTAGAACACAGAAGAAGCTTCTAAGTTGAAGCAATAGCCAGTAAGAAGTAGTACAATTCAAGTTTTAGTTGTCGATTATTCACTTTTTAGCCAGCTTTGGTGGCTTGGACATAACCTAGGACCTTAAGATTTTGCATGAAAGGAGGACTAACAGCCGCGTTGCACGGGAGAATGTGATAAAGGGTTCATATGTAGTAAAAACCTGAGAAATCCGTCCGTTATCGTCATTTGTTATCGAATCGACTTAAAGCCAGATCGTCACATTGGCCGCTTTCCTCTCTGGGACCATTACATTTATCGTCTGCAAAGCTATGTCGCGTTCTGCGGTATGCAGAGACACTAAATGCACCATAGTAGAACACAGAAGAAGCTTCTAAGTTGAAGTAATAGGCAGTAAGAAGTAGTACAATTCAAGTTTTAATGGTCGATTACTCACTTTTTAGCCGGCTTTGGTGGCTTGGACATGACCTAGGACCTTAAGATTTTACATGAAAGGAGGACTTGCAGCCGTGTTGCACGGGAGAATGTGAAAAGTGTTCATATGTAGTAAAAACCTGAGAAATCCGTCCGTTTTCGTCATTTGTTACCGAATCGACTTAAAGCCAGATCGTCACATTTTCCGCTTTTCTCTCTGAGACGGTTACATTTATCGTCTGCAAAGCTATGTCGCGTGGTTCAGTATGCGGAGACACTTAAAGCACCATAGTAGAACACAGAAGAAGCTTCTAAGTTGAAGCAATAGCCAGTAAGAAGTAGTACAATTCAAGTTTTAGTTGTCGTTTATTCACTTTTTAGCCGGCTTTGGTGGCTTGGACATGTCCTAGGACCTTAAGATTTTGCATGAAAGGATGACTAGCAGCCGCGTTGCACGGGAGAATGTGATAAAGGGTTCATATGTAGTAAAAACATGAGAAATCCGTCCGTTATCGTCTTTTGTTATCGAATCGACTTAAAGCCAGATCGTCACATTGGCCGCTTTTCTCTCTGAGACGGTTACATTTTTCGTCTGCAAAGCTATGTTGCGTGCTGCGGTATGCGGAGACACTAAAAGCACCATAGTAGATCACAGAAGAAGCTTCTAAGTTGAAGCAATAGCCAGTAAGAAGCAGTACAATTCAAGCTTTGTTTATCGATTATTGATTTTTAGCCGGCCTTGGTGCTGTGGACATAAAGTGGAACCTTAAGATTTTGCATGAAAGGAGGACTAGCAGCCCCGTTGCACGGGAGAATGTGAAAAGTGAAAACCTGAGAAATAAGTCCGTTTTCGTCATATGTTATCGAATCGACTTAAAGCCAGATCGTCACATTGGCCGCTTTTCTCTCTGAGACGGTTACATTTATAGTCTGCAAAGCTACGTCGCGTGCTGCGGTATGCGGAGACACTAAAAGCACCATAGTAGAACACAGAAGAAGTTTCTAAGTTGAAGTAATAGCCAGTAAGAAGTAGTACAACTCAAGTTTTAGTTGTCGATTATTCACTATTTAGCCGGGTTTGGTGGCTTGGACGTGACCTAGGACCTTAAGATTTTGCATGAAAGGAGGACTAGCAGCCGCGTACCACGGTAGAATGTGAAAAGTGTTCAAATATAATAAACACCTCAGAAATCCGTCCGTTTTCGTCATTTGTTATCGAATCGACTTAAAGCCAGATCGTCACATTGGCCGCTTTTCTCTCTGAGACCATTACATTTATCGTCTGCAAAGCTATGTCGCGTGCTGCGGTATGCAGAGACACTAAATGCACCATAGTAGAACACAGAAGAAGCTTCTAAGTTGAAGTAATAACCAGTAAGAAGTAGTACAATTCAAGTTTTAATGGTCGATTACTCACTTTTTAGCCGGCTTTGGTGGCTTGGACATGACCTAGGACCTTAAGATTTTACATGAAAGGAGGACTTGCAGCCGTGTTGCACGGGAGAATGTGAAAAGTGTTCATATGTAGTAAAAACCTGAGAAATCCGTCCGTTTTCGTCATTTGTTACCGAATCGACTTAAAGCCAGATCGTCACATTGGCCGCTTTTCTCTCTGAGACGGTTACATTTATCGTCTGCAAAGCTATGTCGCGTGGTGCGGTATGCGGAGACACTAAAAGCACCATAGTAGAACACAGAAGAAGCTTCTAAGTTGAAGCAATAGCCAGTAAGAAGTAGTACAATTCAAGTTTTAGTTGTCGATTATTCACTTTTTAGCCGGCTTTGGTGGCTTGGACATGACCTAGGACCTTAAGATTTTGCATGAAAGGATGACTAGCAGCCGCGTTGCACGGGAGAATGTGATAAAGGGTTCATATGTAGTAAAAACATGAGAAATCCGTCCGTTATCGTCTTTTGTTATCGAATCGACTTAAAGCCAGATCGTCACATTGGCCGCTTTTCTCTCTGAGACGGTTACATTTTTCGTCTGCAAAGCTATGTCGCGTGCTGCGGTATGCGGAGACACTAAAAGCACCATAGTAGATCACAGAAGAAGCTTCTAAGTTGAAGCAATAGCCAGTAAGAAGCAGTACAATTCAAGTTTTGTTTATCGATTATTGATTTTTAGCCGGCCTTGGTGCTTTGGACATAAAGTGGAACCTTAAGATTTTGCATGAAAGGAGGACTAGCAGCCCCGTTGCACGGGAGAATGTGAAAAGTAAAAACCTGAGAAATCAGTCCGTTTTCGTCATATGTTATCGAATCGACTTAAAGCCAGATCGTCACATTGGCCGCTTTTCTCTCTGAGACGGATACATTTATAGTCTGCAAAGCTATGTCGCGTGCTGCGGTATGCGTAAACTCTAAAAGCACCATAGTAGAACACATAAGAAGCTTCTAAGTTGAAGCAATAGTCAGTAAGAAGCATTACAGTTCAAGTTTTGGTTATCGATTATTGATTTTTAGCCGGCTTTGGTGGCTTGGACATGACCTAGGACGTTAAGATTTTGCATGAAAGGAGGACTAGCAGCCGCGTTGCACGGGAGAATGTGAAAAGGGTTCATATGTAGTAAAAACCTGAAAAATCCGTCCGTTTTCGTCATTTGTTATCGAATCGACTTAAAGCCAGATCGTCACATTGGCCGCTTTTCTCTCTGAGACGGTTACATTTATCGTCTGCAAAGCTACGTCGCGTGCTGCGGTATGCGGAGACACTAAAAGCACCATAGTAGAACACAGAAGAAGTTTCTAAGTTGAAGTAATAGCCAGTAAGAAGTAGTACAACTCAAGTTTTAGTTGTCGATTATTCACTTTTTAGCCGAGTTTGGTGGCTTGGACATGACCTAAGACCTTAAGATTTTGCATGAAAGGAGGACTAGCAGCCGCGTTGCACGGGAGAATGTGAAAAGTGTTGATATGTAGTAAAACCTGAGAAATCCGTCCGTTTTCGTCATTTGTTATCGAATCGACTTAAAGCCAGATCGTCACATTGGCCGCTTTTCTCTCTGAGACGGTTACATTTGTCGTCTGCAAAGCTATGTCTCGTACTGCGGTATGCGGAGACACTAAAAGCACCATAGTAGAACACAGAAGAATCTTCTAAGTTGAAGCAATAGCCAGTAAGAAGTAGTACAATTCAAGTTTTAGTTGTCGATTATTCACTTATAAGCCGGCTTTGGTGGCTTGGACATGGCCTAGGACCTTAAGATTTTGAGTGAAAGGAGGACTAGCAGCCGCGTTGCACGGGAGAATGTGATAAAGGGTTCATATGTAGTAAAAACCTGAGAAATCCGTCCGTTTTCGTCATTTGTTACTGAATCGACTTAAAGCCAGATCGTCACATTGGCCGCTTTTCTCTCTGAGATGGTTACATTTATCGTCTGCAAAGCTATGTCACGTGCTGCGGTATGCGGAGACTCTAAAAGCACCATAGTAGAGCACAGAAGAAGCTTCTAAGTTGAAGCAATAGCCAGTAAGAAGCAGCACAATTCAAGTTTTGGTTATCGAATATTGATTTATAGGGGGCTTTAGTGCCATGGACATGAGGTGGAACCTTAAGATTTTGCATGAAAGGAGGACTAGCAGCCGCGTACCACGGTAGAATGTGAAAAGTGTTCAAATATAATAAACACCTGAGAAATCCGTCCGTTTTCGTCATTTGTTATCGAATCGACTTAAAGCCAGATCGTCACATTGGCCGCTTTTCTCTCTGAGACGGTTACATTTATCGTCTGCAAAGCTACGTTGCGTGCTGCGGTATGCGGAGACACTAAAAGCACCATAGTAGAACACAGAAGAAGCTTCTAAGTTGAAGCAATTGCCAGTAAGAAGTAGTACAGTTGAAGTTTTAGTTGTCGATTATTCACTTTTTAGCCGGCTTTGGTGGCTTGGACATGACCTAGGACGTTAAGATTTTGCATGAAAAGAGGACTAGCAGCCGCGTTGCAAGGGAGAATGTGAAAAGTGTTCATATGTAGTAAAAACCTGAGAAATCCGTCCGTTTTCGTCATTTGTTATCGAATCGACTTAAAGCCAGAAAGTCACATTGGCCGCTTTTCTCTCTGAGACGGTTACATTTATCGTCTGCAAAGCTATGTCGCATGCTGCGGAATGCGGAAACAATAAAAGCACCATAGTAGAACACAGAAGAATCTTCTAAGTTGAAGCAATAGTCAGTAAGAAGCAGTACAATTCAAGTTTTGGTTATCGATTATTGATTTTTAGCCGGCTTTGGTGCCTTGGACATGAGGTGGAACCTTAAGATTTTGCATGAAAGGAGGACTAGCAGCCGCGTTGCACGGGAGAATGAGAAAAGCGTTCATATGTAGTAAAAACCTAAGAAATCCGTCCGTTTTCGTCATTTGTTATCGAATCGACTTAAAGCCAGATCGTCACATTGGCCACTCTTCTTTCTGAATCGTTTACATTTATCGTCTGCAAAGCTATGTCGCGTGCTGCGGTATGCGGAGACACTAAAGCACCATAGTAGAACACAGAAGAAGCTTCTAAGTTGAAGCAATAACCAGTAATAAGCAGTACAATTCAAGTTTTGGTTATCGATTATTGATTTTTAGGAGGCTCTGGTGCCTTGGACATGAGGTGGAACATTAAGATTCTGCATGAAAAGAGGATTAGCAGCCGAGTTCCACGGGAAAATGTGAAAAGTGTTCATATGTAGTAAAAACCTGAGAAATCCGTCCATTTTCGTCATTTGTTATCGAATCGACTTAAAGCCAGATCGTCACATTGGCCGCTTTTCTCTCTGGGACGGTTACATTTATCGTCTGCAAAGCTATGTCGCGTGCTGCGGTATGCGGAGACACTAAAAGCACCATAGTAGAACACAAAAGAAGCTTCTAAGTTGAAGCAATAGCCAGTAAGAAGCTGTATAATTCAAGTTTTGGTTGTCGATTATTGATTTTTAGCCGGCCTTGGTGCTTTGGACATGAGGTGGAACCTTAAGATTTTGCATGAAAGGAGGACTAGCAGCCCCGTTTCACGGGAGAATGTGAAAAGTAAAAACCTAAGAAATCAGTCCGTTTTCGTCATTTGTTATCGAATCGACTTAAAGCCAGATCGTCACATTGGCCGCTTTTCTCTCTGAGACGGTTACATTTATCGTCTGCAAAGCTATGTCGCCTGCTGCGGTATGCGGAGACTCTAAAAGCACCATAGTAGAACACAGTAGAAGCTTCTAAGTTGAAGCAATAGCCAGTAAGAAGCAGTACAATTCAAGTATTGGTTTTCGAATATTGATTTTTAGCCGGCTTTGGTGCCATGGGCATGAGGTGGAACCATAAGATTTTGCATGAAAGGAGGACTAGCAGCCGCGTTGCACGGGAGAATGTGAAAAGGGTTCAGATGTAGTAAAAACCTGAGAAATCCGTCCGTTTTCGTCATTTGTTATCGACTCGACTTAAAGCCAGATCGTCACATTGGCCGCTTTTCTCTCTGAGACGGTTTCATTTATCGTCTGCAAAGCTATGTCGCGTGCTGCGGTATGCGGAAACACTAAAAGCACCATAGTAGAACACAGAAGAAGCTTCTAAGTTGAAGTAATAGCCAGTAAGAAGTAGTACAATTCAAGTTTTAGTTGTCAAGTATTCACTTTTTAGCCGGCTTTGGTGGCTTGGACATGACCTAGGAACATAAGATTTTGCATGAAAGGAGGACTAGCAGCCGCGTTGCACGGGAGAATGTGAAAAGTGTTCATATATAGTAAACACCTGAGAAATCCGTCCGTTTTCGTCATTTGTTATCGAATCGACTTAAAGCCCGATCGTCACATTGGCCGCTTTTCTCTCTGAGACGGTTACATTTATCGTCTGCATAGCTATGTCTCGTGCTGCGGTATGCGGAGACACTAAAAGCACCATATTAGAACACAGATGAAGCTTTTAAGTTGAAGCAATAGCCAGTAAGAAGCTGTACAATTCAAGTTTTTGTTATCGATTATTGATTTTAGGCGGCTTTGTTGCCTTGGACATGAGGTGGAACATTAAGATTTTGCATGAAAGGAGGACTAGCAGCCGCGTTGCACGCGAGAATGTGAAAAGTGTTCATATGTAGTAAAAACCTGAGAAATCCGTCTGTTTTCGTAATTTGTTATCGAATCGACTTAAAGCCAGATCGTCACATTGGCCGCTTTTCTCTCTGAGACGGTTACATTTTTCGTCTGCAAAGCTATGTCGCGTGCTGCGGTATGCGGAGACCCCAAATGCACCATAGTAGAACACAGAAGAATCTTCTAAGTTGAAGCAATAGCCAGTAAGAAGCAGTACAATTCAAGTTTTGGTAATCGATTATTAATTTTTTGCCGGCTTTGGTGTCTTGGACATAAGGTGGAATCTTAAGATTTTGCATGAAAGGAGGACTAGCAGCCACGTTGCACGGGAGAATGTAAAAAGGGTTCATATGTAGTAAAAACCTGAGAAATCAGTCCGTTTTCGTCATTTGTTATCGAATCGACTTAAAGCCAGATCGTCACATTGGCCGCTTTTCTCTCTGAGACGGTTACATTTATCGTCTGCAAAGCTATGTCGCATGCTGCGGTATGCGGAGACACTAAAAGCACCATAGTAGAACACAGAAAAATCTTCTAAGTTGAAGCAATAGCCAGTAAGAAGCAGTACAATTTAAAATTTGGTTATCCATTATCGATTTTTAGCCGACTTTGGTGCCTTGGACATGAGGTGGAACATTAAGATTTTGCATGAAAGGAGGACTAGCAGCCGCGTTGCACGGCAGAATGTGAAAAGTGTTCATATGTAGTAAAAACCTCAGAAATCCGTCCGTTTTCGTCATTTGTTATCGAATCGACTTAAAGCCAGATCGTCACATTGGCCGCTTTTCTCTCTGAGACGGTTACATTTATAGTCTGCAAAGCTATGTCGCGTGCTGCGGTATGCGGAAACACTAAAAGCACCATAGTAGAACACAGAAGAAGCTTCTAAGTTGAAGTAATAGCCAGTAAGAAGTAGTACAATTCAAGTTTTAGTTGTCAAGTATTCACTTTTTAGCCGGCTTTGGTGGCTTGGACATGACCTAGGAACATAAGATTTTGCATGAAAGGAGGACTAGCAGCCGCGTTGCACGGGAGAATGTGAAAAGTGTTCATATATAGTAAACACCTGAGAAATCCGTCCGTTTTCGTCATTTGTTATCGAATCGACTTAAAGCCAGATCGTCACATTGGCCGCTTTTCTCTCTGAGACTGTTACATTTATCGTCTGCATAGCTATGTCTCGTGCTGCGGTATGCGGAGACACTAAAAGCACCATATTAGAACACAGATGAAGCTTTTAAGTTGAAGGAATAGCCAGTAAGAAGCAGTACAATTCAAGTTTTTGTTATCGATAATTGATTTTAGGCGGCTTTGTTGCCTTGGACATGAGGTGGAACATTAAGATTTTGCATGAAAGGAGGACTAGCAGCCGCGTTGCACGGGAGAATGTGAAAAGTGTTCATATGTAGTAAAAACCTGAGAAATCCGTCTGTTTTCGTAATTTGTTATCGAATCGACTTAAAGCCAGATCGTCACATTGGCCGCTTTTCTCTCTGAGACGGTTACATTTTTCGTCTGCAATGCTATGTCGCGTGCTGCGGTATGCGGAGACCCCAAATGCACCATAGTAGAACACAGAAGAATCTTCTAAGTTGAAGCAATAGCCAGTAAGAAGCAGTACATTTCAAGTTTTGGTTATCCATTATCGATTTTTAGCCGACTTTGGTGCCTTGGACATGAGGTGGAACATTAAGATTTTGCATGAAAGGAGGACTAGCAGCCCCGTTTCACGGGAGAATGTGAAAAGTAAAAACCTAAGAAATCAGTCCGTTTTCGTCATTTGTTATCGAATCGACTTAAAGCCAGATCGTCACATTGGCCGCTTTTCTCTCTGAGACGGTTACATTTATCGTCTGCAAAGCTATGTCGCCTGCTGCGGTATGCGGAAACTCTAAAAGCACCATAGTAGAACACAGAAGAAGCTTCTAAGTTGAAGCAATAGCCAGTAAGAAGCAGTACAATTCAAGTATTGGTTTTCGAATATTGATTTTTAGCCGGCTTTGGTGCCATGGGCATGAGGTGGAACCATAAGATTTTGCATGAAAGGAGGACTAGCAGCCGCGTTGCACGGGAGAATGTGAAAAGTGTTCATATATAGTAAACACCTGAGAAATCCGTCCGTTTTCGTCATTTGTTATCGAATCGACTTAAAGCCAGATCGTCACATTGGCCGCTTTTCTCTCTGAGACGGTTACATTTATCGTCTGCATAGCTATGTCTCGTGCTGCGGTATGCGGAGACACTAAAAGCACCATATTAGAACACAGATGAAGCTTTTAAGTTGAAGCAATAGCCAGTAAGAAGCTGTACAATTCAAGTTTTTGTTATCGATTATTGATTTTAGGCGGCTTTGTTGCCTTGGACATGAGGTGGAACATTAAGATTTTGCATGAAAGGAGGACTAGCAGCCGCGTTGCACGGGAGAATGTGAAAAGTGTTCATATGTAGTAAAAACCTGAGAAATCCGTCTGTTTTCGTAATTTGTTATCGAATCGACTTAAAGCCAGATCGTCACATTGGCCGCTTTTCTCTCTGAGACGGTTACATTTTTCGTCTGCAAAGCTATGTCGCGTGCTGCGGTATGCGGAGACCCCAAATGCACCATAGTAGAACACAGAAGAATCTTCTAAGTTAAAGCAATAGCCAGTAAGAAGCAGTACAATTCAAGTTTTGGTAATTGATTATTAATTTTTTGCCGGCTTTGGTGTCTTGGACATAAGGTGGTATCTTAAGATTTTGCATGAAATGAGGACTAGCAGCCACGTTGCACGGGAGAATGTAAAAAGGGTTCATATGTAGTAAAAACCTGAGAAATCAGTCCGTTTTCGTCATTTGTTATCGAATCGACTTAAAGCCAGATAGTCACATTGGCCGCTTTTCTCTCTGAGACGGTTACATTTATCGTCTGCAAAGCTATGTCGCATGCTGCGGTATGCGGAGACACTAAAAGCACCATAGTAGAACACAGAAAAATCTTCTAAGTTGAAGCAATAGCCAGTAAGAAGCAGTACAATTTAAAATTTGGTTATCCATTATCGATTTTTAGCCGACTTTGGTGCCTTGGACATGAGGTGGAACATTAAGATTTTGCATGAAAGGAGGACTAGCAGCCGCGTTGCACGGCAGAATGTGAAAAGTGTTCATATGTAGTAAAAACCTGAGAAATCCGTCCGTTTTCGTCATTTGTTATCGAATCGACTTAAAGCCAGATCGTCACATTGGCCGCTTTTCTCTCTGAGACGGTTACATTTATAGTCTGCAAAGCTATGTCGCGTGCTGCGGTATGCGGAAACACTAAAAGCACCATAGTAGAACACAGAAAAAGCTTCTAAGTTGAAGTAATAGCCAGTAAGAAGTAGTACAATTCAAGTTTTAGTTGTCAAGTATTCACTTTTTAGCCGGCTTTGGTGGCTTGGACATGACCTAGCAACATAAGATTTTGCATGAAAGGAGGACTAGCAGCCGCGTTGCACGGGAGAATGTGAAAAGTGTTCATATATAGTAAACACCTGAGAAATCCGTCCGTTTTCGTCATTTGTTATCGAATCGACTTAAAGCCAGATCGTCACATTGGCCGCTTTTCTCTCTGAGACGGTTACATTTATCGTCTGCATAGCTATGTCTCGTGCTGCGGTATGCGGAGACACTAAAAGCACCATATTAGAACACAGATGAAGCTTTTAAGTTGAAGGAATAGCCAGTAAGAAGCAGTACAATTCAAGTTTTTGTTATCGATAATTGATTTTAGGCGGCTTTGTTGCCTTGGACATGAGGTGGAACATTAAGATTTTGCATGAAAGGAGGACTAGCAGCCGCGTTGCACGGGAGAATGTGAAAAGTGTTCATATGTAGTAAAAACCTGAGAAATCCGTCTGTTTTCGTAATTTGTTATCGAATCGACTTAAAGCCAGATCGTCACATTGGCCGCTTTTCTCTCTGAGACGGTTACATTTTTCGTCTGCAAAGCTATGTCGCGTGCTGCGGTATGCGGAGACCCCAAATGCACCATAGTAGAACACAGAAGAATCTTCTAAGTTGAAGCAATAGCCAGTAAGAAGCAGTACAATTCAAGTTTTGGTTATCCATTATCGATTTTTAGCCGACTTTGGTGCCTTGGACATGAGGTGGAACATTAAGATTTTGCATGAAAGGAGGACTAGCAGCCGCGTTGCACGGCAGAATATGAAAAGTGTTCATATGTAGTAAAAACCTGAGAAATCCGTCCGTTTTCGTCATTTGTTATCGAATCGACTTAAAGCCAGATCGTCACGTTGGCCACTTTTCTCTCTGAGACGGTTACATTTATCGTCTGCAAAGCTATGTCGCGTGCTGCGGTATGCGGAGACACTAAGAGCACCATAGTAGAACACAAAAGAAGCTTCTAAGTTGAAGCAATAGCCAGTAAGAAGCAGTACAATTCAAGTTTTGGTTATCGATTATTAATTTTTTGCCGGCTTTGGTGTCTTGGACATGAGGTGGAACATTAAGATTTTGCATGAAAGGAGGACTAGCAGCCGCGTTGCAAGGGAGAATGTGAAAAGTGTTCATATGTAGTAAAAAGCTGAGAAATCCATCCGGTTTCGTCATTTGTTATCGAATCGACTTAAAGCCAGATCGTCACATTGGCCGCTTTTCTCTCTGAGACGGTTACATTTATCGTCTGCATAGCTATGTCTCGTGCTGCGGTATGCGGAGACACTAAAAGCACCATATTAGAACACAGATGAAGTTTTTAAGTTGAAGCAATAGCCAGTAAGAAGCAGTACAATTCAAGTTTTGGTTATCGATTATTAATTTTAGGCGGCTTTGGTGCCTTGGACATGAGGTGGAACATTAAGATTTTGCATGAAAGGAGGACTAGCAGCCGTGTTGCAGGGGAGAATGTGAAAAGGGTTCATATGTAGTAAAAACCTGAGAAATCCGTCCGTTTTCGTCATTTGTTATCGAATCGACTTAAAGCCAGATCGTCACATTGGCCGCTTTTCTCTCTGAGACGGTTACATTTATAGTCTGCAAAGCTATGTCGCGTGCTGCGGTATGCGGAGACACTAAATGCACCATAGTAGAACACAAAAGAAGCTTCTAAGTTGAGGCAATAGCCAGTAAGAAGCTGTACAATTCAAGTTTTGGTTGTCGATTATTGATTTTTAGCCGGCCTTGGTGCTTTGGACATGAGGTGGAACCTTAAGAGTTTGCATGAAAGGAGGACTAGCAGCCCCGTTTCACGGGAGAATGTGAAAAGTAAAAACCTAAGAAATCAGTCCGTTTTCGTCATTTGTTATCGAATCGACTTAAAGCCTGATCGTCACATTGGCCGCTTTTCTCTCTGAGACGGTTACATTTATCGTCTGCAAAGCTATGTCGCCTACTGCGGTATGCGGAGACTCTAAAAGCACCATAGTAGAACACAGAAGAAGCTTCTAAGTTGAAGCAATAGCCAGTAAGAAGCAGTACAATTCAAGTTTTGGTTATCGAATATTGAATTTTAGCCGGCTTTGGTGCCATGGACATGAGGTGGAACCATAAGATTTTGCATGAAAGGAGGACTAGCAGCCGCGTTGCACGGGAGAATGTGAAAAGGGTTCATATGTCGTAAAAACCTGAGAAATCCGTCCGTTTTCGTCATTTGTTATCGAATCGACTTAAAGCCAGATCGTCACATTGGCCGCTTTTCTCTCTGAGACGGTTACATTTATCGTCTGCAAAGCTATGTCGCGTGCTGCGGTATGCGGAAACACTAAAAGCACCATAGTAGAACACAGAAGAAGCTTCTAAAGTTAAGTAATAGCCAGTAAGAAGTAGTACAATTCAAGTTTTAGTTGTCAAGTATTCACTTTTTAGCCGGCTTTGGTGGCTTGGACATGACCTAGGACTTTAAGATTTTGCATGAAAGTAGGACTAGCAGCCGCGTTGCACGGGAGAATGTGAAAAGTATTCATATGTAGTAAAAAGCTGAGAAATCCGTCCGTTTTCGTCATTTGTTATCGAATCGACTTAAAGCCAGATCGTCACATTGGCCGCTTTTCTCTCTGAGACGGTTACATTTATCGTCTGCAAAGCTATGTCGCGTATGCGGTATGCGGAGACACTAAAAGCACCATAGTGGAACAATGAATAAGCTTCTAAGTTGAAGCAATGGCCAGTAAGAAGTAGTACAATTCAAGTTTTGGCTATCGATTATTGATCTTTAGCCGGCTTTGGTGCCTTGGACATGAGGTGGAACATTAAGATATTGCATGAAAGGAGGACTAGCAGCCGCGTTGCACGGGAGAATGTGAAAAGTGTTCATATGTAGTAAAAACCTGAGAAATCCGTCCGTTTTCGTAATTTGTTATCGAATCGACTTAAAGCCAGATCGTCACATTGGCCGCTTTTCTCTCTGAGACGGTTACATTTTTCGTCTGCAAAGCTATGTCGCGTGCTGCGGTGTTGAGACCCCAAATGCACCATAGTAGAACACAGAAGAATCTTCTAAGTTGAAGCAATAGCCAGTAAGAAGCAGTACAATTCAAGTTTTGGTAATCGATTATTAATCTTTTGCCGGCTTTGGTGTCTTGGACATAAGGTGGAATCTTAAGATTTTGCATGAAAGGAGGACTAGCAGCCGCGTTGCACGGGAGAATGTAAAAAAGGTTCATATGTAGTAAAAACCTGAGAAATCAGTCCGTTTTCGTCATTTGTTATCGAATCGACTTAAAGCCAGATCGTCACATTGGCCGCTTTTCTCTCTGAGACGGTTACATTTATCGTCTGCAAAGCTATGTCGCGTGCTGCGGTATGCGGAGACACTAAAAGCACCATAGTAGAACACAGAAAAATCTTCTAAGTTGAAGCAATAGCCAGTAAGAAGCACTACAATTTAAGTTTTGGTTATCCATTATCGATTTTTAGCCGGCTTTGGTGCCTTGGACATGAGGTGGAACATTAAGATTTTGCATGAAAGGAGGACTAGCAGCCGCGTTGCACGGGAGAATGAGAAAAGGGTTCATATGTAGTAAAAACCTGAGAAATCCGTCCGTTTTCGTCATTAGTTATCGAATCGACTTAAAGCCAGATCGTCACTTTGGCCGCTTTTCTCTCTGAGCCGGTTAGATTTATCGTCTGCAAAGCTATGTCGCGTGCTGCGGTATGCGGAGACACTAAGAGCACCATAGTAGAATACAGAAGAAGCTTCTAAGTTGAAGCAATAGCCAGTAAGAAGCAGTACAATTCAAGTTTTGGTTATCGATTATTAATTTTTTGCCGGCTTTGGTGCCTTGGACATAAGGTGGTATATTAAGATTTTGCATGAGAGAAGGACTAGCAGCCGCGTTGCAGGTTAGAATGTGAAAAGGGTTCATATGTAGTAAAAACCTGAGAAATCCGTCCGTTTTCGTCATTTGTTATCGAATCGACTTAAAGCCAGATCGTCACATTGGCCGCTTTTCTCTCTGAGATGGTTACATTTATAGTCTGCAAAGCTATGTCGCGTGCTGCGGTATGCGGAAACACTAAAAGCACCATAGTAGAACACAGAAGAAGCTTCTAAGTTGAAGCAATAGTCAGTAAAATGTAGTACAATTCAAGATTTAGTTGTCGATTATTCACTTTTTAGCCGGCTTTGGTGGCTTGGACATGACGTAGGACCTTAAGATTTTGCATGGAAGGAGGACTAGCAGCCGCGTTGCACGGGAGAATGTGAAATGTGTTCATATATAGTAAAAACCTGAGAAATCCGTCCGTTTTCGTCATTTGTTATCGAATCGACTTAAAGCCAGATCGTCACATTGGCCGCTTTTCTCTCTGAGACGGTTACATTTATCGTCTGCAAAGCTATGTCGCGTGCTGCGGTATGCGGAGGCACTAAAAGCACCATAGTAGAACACAGAAAAATCTTCTAAGTTGAAGCAATAGCCAGTAAGAAGCAGTACAATATAAGTTTTGGTTATCGAGTATCGATTTTTAGCCGGCTTTGGTGCCTTGGACATGAGGTGGAACCTTAAGATTTTGCATGAAAGGAGGACTAGCAGCCGCGTTGCACGGCAGAATATGAAAAGTGTTCATATGTAGTAAAAACCTGAGAAATCCGTCCGTTTTCGTCATTTGTTATCGAATCGACTTAAAGCCAGATCGTCACGTTGGCCACTTTTCTCTCTGAGACGGTTACATTTATCGTCTGCAAAGCTATGTCGCGTGCTGCGGTATGCGGAGACACTAAGAGCACCATAGTAGAACACAAAAGAAGCTTCTAAGTTGAAGCAATAGCCAGTAAGAAGCAGTACAATTCAAGTTTTGGTTATCGATTATTAATTTTTTGCCGGCTTTGGTGTCTTGGACATGAGGTGGAACATTAAGATTTTGCATGAAAGGAGGACTAGCAGCCGCGTTGCAAGGGAGAATGTGAAAAGTGTTCATATGTAGTAAAAAGCTGAGAAATCCATCCGGTTTCGTCATTTGTTATCGAATCGACTTAAAGCCAGATCGTCACATTGGCCGCTTTTCTCTCTGAGACGGTTACATTTATCGTCTGCATAGCTATGTCTCGTGCTGCGGTATGCGGAGACACTAAAAGCACCATATTAGAACACAGATGAAGTTTTTAAGTTGAAGCAATAGCCAGTAAGAAGCAGTACAATTCAAGTTTTGGTTATCGATTATTAATTTTAGGCGGCTTTGGTGCCTTGGACATGAGGTGGAACATTAAGATTTTGCATGAAAGGAGGACTAGCAGCCGTGTTGCAGGGGAGAATGTGAAAAGGGTTCATATGTAGTAAAAACCTGAGAAATCCGTCCGTTTTCGTCATTTGTTATCGAATCGACTTAAAGCCAGATCGTCACATTGGCCGCTTTTCTCTCTGAGACGGTTACATTTATAGTCTGCAAAGCTATGTCGCGTGCTGCGGTATGCGGAGACACTAAATGCACCATAGTAGAACACAAAAGAAGCTTCTAAGTTGAGGCAATAGCCAGTAAGAAGCTGTACAATTCAAGTTTTGGTTGTCGATTATTGATTTTTAGCCGGCCTTGGTGCTTTGGACATGAGGTGGAACCTTAAGAGTTTGCATGAAAGGAGGACTAGCAGCCCCGTTTCACGGGAGAATGTGAAAAGTAAAAACCTAAGAAATCAGTCCGTTTTCGTCATTTGTTATCGAATCGACTTAAAGCCTGATCGTCACATTGGCCGCTTTTCTCTCTGAGACGGTTACATTTATCGTCTGCATAGCTATGTCGCCTACTGCGGTATGCGGAGACTCTAAAAGCACCATAGTAGAACACAGAAGAAGCTTCTAAGTTGAAGCAATAGCCAGTAAGAAGCAGTACAATTCAAGTTTTGGTTATCGAAAATTGAATTTTAGCCGGCTTTGGTGCCATGGACATGAGGTGGAACCATAAGATTTTGCATGAAAGGAGGACTAGCAGCCGCGTTGCACGGGAGAATGTGAAAAGGGTTCATATGTCGTAAAAACCTGAGAAATCCGTCCGTTTTCGTCATTTGTTATCGAATCGACTTAAAGCCAGATCGTCACATTGGCCGCTTTTCTCTCTGAGACGGTTACATTTATCGTCTGCAAAGCTATGTCGCGTGCTGCGGTATGCGGAAACACTAAAAGCACCATAGTAGAACACAGAAGAAGCTTCTAAAGTGAAGTAATAGCCAGTAAGAAGTAGTACAATTCAAGTTTTAGTTGTCAAGTATTCACTTTTTAGCCGGCTTTGGTGGCTTGGACATGACCTAGGACTTTAAGATTTTGCATGAAAGTAGGACTAGCAGCCGCGTTGCACGGGAGAATGTGAAAAGTATTCATATGTAGTAAAAAGCTGAGAAATCCGTCCGTTTTCGTCATTTGTTATCGAATCGACTTAAAGCCAGATCGTCACATTGGCCGCTTTTCTCTCTGAGACGGTTACATTTATCGTCTGCAAAGCTATGTCGCGTATGCGGTATGCGGAGACACTAAAAGCACCATAGTGGAACAATGAATAAGCTTCTAAGTTGAAGCAATGGCCAGTAAGAAGTAGTACAATTCAAGTTTTGGCTATCGATTATTGATCTTTAGCCGGCTTTGGTGCCTTGGACATGAGGTGGAACATTAAGATATTGCATGAAAGGAGGACTAGCAGCCGCGTTGCACCGGAGAATGTGACAAGTGTTCATATGTAGTAAAAACCTGAGAAATCCGTCCGTTTTCGTCATTTGTTATCGAATCGACTTAAAGCCAGATCGTCACATTGGCCGCTTTTCTCTCTGAGACGGTTACATTTTTCGTCTGCAAAGCTATGTCGCGTGCTGCGGTGTTGAGACCCCAAATGCACCATAGTAGAACACAGAAGAATCTTCTAAGTTGAAGCAATAGCCAGTAAGAAGCAGTACAATTCAAGTTTTGGTAATCGATTATTAATTTTTTGCCGGCTTTGGTGTCTTGGACATAAGGTGGAATCTTAAGATTTTGCATGAAAGGAGGACTAGCAGCCGCGTTGCACGGGAGAATGTAAAAAGGGTTCATATGTAGTAAAAACCTGAGAAATCAGTCCGTTTTCGTCATTTGTTATCGAATCGACTTAAAGCCAGATCGTCACATTGGCCGCTTTTCTCTCTGAGACGGTTACATTTATCGTCTGCAAAGCTATGTCGCGTGCTGCGGTATGCGGAGACACTAAAAGCACCATAGTAGAACACAGAAAAATCTTCTAAGTTGAAGCAATAGCCAGTAAGAAGCACTACAATTTAAGTTTTGGTTATCCATTATCGATTTTTAGCCGGCTTTGGTGCCTTGGACATGAGGTGGAACATTAAGATTTTGCATGAAAGGAGGACTAGCAGCCGCGTTGCACGGGAGAATGAGAAAAGGGTTCATATGTAGTAAAAACCTGAGAAATCCGTCCGTTTTCGTCATTAGTTATCGAATCGACTTAAAGCCAGATCGTCACTTTGGCCGCTTTTCTCTCTGAGCCGGTTAGATTTATCGTCTGCAAAGCTATGTCGCGTGCTGCGGTATGCGGAGACACTAAGAGCACCATAGTAGAATACAGAAGAAGCTTCTAAGTTGAAGCAATAGCCAGTAAGAAGCAGTACAATTCAAGTTTTGGTTATCGATTATTAATTTTTTGCCGGCTTTGGTGCCTTGGACATAAGGTGGTATATTAAGATTTTGCATGAGAGAAGGACTAGCAGCCGCGTTGCAGGTTAGAATGTGAAAAGGGTTCATATGTAGTAAAAACCTGAGAAATCCGTCCGTTTTCGTCATTTGTTATCGAATCGACTTAAAGCCAGATCGTCACATTGGCCGCTTTTCTCTCTGAGACGGTTACATTTATAGTCTGCAAAGCTATGTCGCGTGCTGCGGTATGCGGAAACACTAAAAGCACCATAGTAGAACACAGAAGAAGCTTCTAAGTTGAAGCAATAGTCAGTAAAATGTAGTACAATTCAAGATTTAGTTGTCGATTATTCACTTTTTAGCCGGCTTTGGTGGCTTGGACATGACGTAGGACCTTAAGATTTTGCATGGAAGGAGGACTAGCAGCCGCGTTGCACGGGAGAATGTGAAATGTGTTCATATATAGTAAAAACCTGAGAAATCCGTCCGTTTTCGTCATTTGTTATCGAATCGACTTAAAGCCAGATCGTCACATTGGCCGCTTTTCTCTCTGAGACGGTTACATTTATCGTCTGCAAAGCTATGTCGCGTGCTGCGGTATGCGGAGGCACTAAAAGCACCATAGTAGAACACAGAAAAATCTTCTAAGTTGAAGCAATAGCCAGTAAGAAGCAGTACAATATAAGTTTTGGTTATCGAGTATCGATTTTTAGCCGGCTTTGGTGCCTTGGACATGAGGTGGAACCTTAAGATTTTGCATGAAAGGAGGACTAGCAGCCGCGTTGCACGGGAGAATGAGAAAAGGGTTCATATGTAGTAAAAACCTGAGAAATACGTCCGTTTTCGTCATTTGTTATCGAATCGACTTAAAGCCAGATCGTCACTTTGGCCACTCTTCTTTCAGAAACGGTTACATTTGTCGTCTGCAAAGCTATGTCGCGTGCTGCGGTATGCGGAGACACTAAAAGCACCATAGTAAAACACAGAAGAAGCTTCTAAGTTGAAGTAATAGCCAGTAAGAAGTAGTACAATTCAAGTTTTAGTTGTCGATTATTCACTTTTTAGCCGGCTTTGCTGGCTTGGACATGATGTAGGAATTTAAGACTTTGCATGAAAGGAGGACTAGCAGCCGCGTTGCACGGGAGAATGTGAAATGTGCTCATATATAGTAAACACCTGAGAAATCCGTCCGTTTTCGTTATTTGTTATCGAATCGACTTAAAGCCAGATCGTCACATTGGCCGTTCTTCTCTCTGAGACGGTTATATTTATCGTCTGCAAAGCTACGTCGCGTGCTGCGGTATGCGGAGACACTAAAAGCACCATAGTAGAACACAGAAGAAGCTTCTAAGTTGAAGTAATAGCCAGTAATAAGTAGTACAATTGAAGTTTTAGTTGTCGATTATTCACTTTTTAGCCGGCTTTGGTGGTTTGGATATGACCTAGGACCTCAAGATTTTGCATGAAAGGAGGACTAGCAGCCCCTTTGCACGGGAGAATGTAAAAAGTTTTCATATGTAGTAAAAACCTGAGAAATCCGTCCGTTTTCGTCATTTGTTATCGAATCGACTTAATGCCAGATCGTCACATTGGCCGCTTTTCTCTCTGAGACGGTTACATTTATCGTCTGCAAAGCTATGTCGCGTGCTGCGGTATGCGGAAACACTAAAAGCACCATAGTAGAACACAGAAGAAACTTCTAAGTTGAAGCAATAGACAGTAAGAAGCAGTACAATTCTTGTTTTGTTTATCGACAATTGATTTGTAGCCGGCTTTGGTGCCTTGGACATGAGGTGGAACGTTAAGATTTTGCATGAAAGGAGGACTAGCAGCCGCGTTGGCGGGAGAATGTAAAAAGGGTTCATATGTAGTAAAATCCTGAGAAATCCGTCCGTTATCGTCATTTGTTATCGAATCGACTTAAAGCCAGATCGTCACATTGGCCGCTTTTCTCGCTGAAACGGTTAGATTTACGTCTGCAAAGCTATGTCACGTGCTGCGGTATGCGGAGACACTAAATGCACCATAGTAGAACACAGAAGAAGCTTCTAAGTTGAAGCAATAACCAGTAACAAGTAGTACAATTCAAGTTCTAGTTGTCGATTATTCACATTTTAGCCGGCTATGGTGGCTTGGACATAACCTAGGACCTTAAGATTTTGCATGAAAGGAAGACTAGAAGCCGCGTTGCACGGGAGAATATGAAAAGGGTTCATATGTAGTAAAAACCTGAGAAATCCGTCCGTTTTCGTCATTTGTTATCGAATCGACTTAAAGCCAGATCGTCAAATTGGCCGCTCTTCTCTCTGAGACGGTTACATTTATCGTCTGCAAAGCTATGTCGCGTGCTGCGGTATGTGGAAACACTAAAAGCACCATAGTAGAACACAGAAGAAGCTTCTAAGTTGAAGCAATAGTCAGTAAGAAGCAGTACAATTCAAGTTTTGGTTATCGATAATTGATTTTTAGCCGGCTTTGGTGCCCTGGACATGAGGTGGAACCTTAAGATTTTGCATGAAAGGAGGACTAGCAGCCCCGTTGCACGGAAGAATGTGAAAAGGGTTCATATGTAGTGAAAACCTTAGAAATCCGTCCGTTTTCGTACTTTTTATCGAATCGACTTAAAGCCAGATCGTCAAATTAGCCGCTCTTCTCTCTGAAACGGTTACATTTATGGTGTGCAATGCTATGTCGCGTGCTGCGGTATGCGGAGATACTAAAAGCACCATAGTAGAACACAGAAGAAGCTTCTAAGTTGAAACAATAACCAGTACGAAGTAGTACAATTCAAGTTTTAGTTGTCGATTATTCACTTTTTAGCCGGCTTTATTGGCTTGCACATGACCTAGTATCTTAAGATTTTGCTTGAAAAGAGGACTAGCAGCCGCGTAGCACGGGAGAATGTGAAGTGTTCATATGTACTAAAAACTTGAGAAATCCGTCCGTTTTTGTCATTTGTAATCGAATCGACTTAAAGCCAGATCGTCACATTGGCCGCTTTTCTCTCTGAGACGGTTACATTTATCGTCTGTAAAGCTATGTCGCGTGCTGCGGTATACGGAGACACTAAAAGCACCATAGTAGAACACAGAATAAGCTTCTATGTTGAAGTAATAGCCAGTAAGAAGTAGTACAATTCAAGTTTTAGGCGTCTATTATTCCCTTTTTAGCCGGCTTTGGTGGCTTGGAAATGACCTAGGACCTTAAGATCTTGCATGAAAGGAGGACTAGCAGCCGCGTTGCACGGGAGAATGTGAAAAGTGTTCATATGTAGTAAAAACCTGAGAAATCCGTCCGTTTTCGTCATTTGTTATCGAATCGACTTAAAGCCAGATCGTCACATTGGCCGCTTTTCTCTCTGAGACGGTTACATTTATCGTCTGCAAAGCTATGTCGCGTGCTGCGGTATGCGGAGACACTAAAAGCACCATAGTAGAACACAGAAGTAGCTTCTAAGTTGAAGCAATAGCCATAAGAAGCAGTACAATTCAAGTTTTGGTTATCGATTATTGATTTTTAGCCGGCTTTGGTGCCTTGGACATGAGGTGGAACCTTATGATTTTGCATGAAAGGAGGACTAGCAGCTGCGTTGCACGGTAGAATGTGAAAAGGGTTCATATTTAGTAAAAACCTGAGAAATCCTTCCGTTTTCGTCATTTGTTATAGAATCGACTTAAAGCCAGATCGTCACATTCTCCGCTTTTCTCTCAGAGACTGTTACATTTATCGTCTGCAAAGCTATGTCGCGTGCTGCGGTATGCGGAGACACTAAAAGCACCTTAGTAGAACACAGAAGAAGCTTCTAAGTTGAAGCAATGGCCAGTAAGAAGTAGTACAATTCAAGTTTTGGTTATCGATTATTGATTTTTAGCCGGCTTTGGTGCCTTGGACATGAGGTGGAACCTTAAGATTTTGCATGAAAGGAGGACTAGCAGCTGCGTTGCACGGGAGAATGTGAAAAGGTTTCATATGTAGTAAAAACCTGAGAAATCCGTCCGTTTTCGTCATTTGTTATCGAATCGACTTAAAGCCAGATCGTCACATTGGCCGCTTTTCTCTCTGAAACGGTTACGTTTATTGTCTGCAAAGCTATGTAACGTGCTGCGGTATGCGGAGACACTAAAAGCACCATAGTAGAACACAGAAGAAGCTTCTAAGTTGAAGCAATAGCCAGTAAGAAGTAGTACAATTCAAGTTTTAGTTGTGGATTATTGACATTTTAGCCGGCTTTGGTGGCTTGAACATGACCTAGGACCTTAATATTTTGCATGAAAGGAGGACTAGCAGCCGCGGTGCACGGGAGAATGTGAAAAGTGTTCATATGTAGTAAAAACCTGAGAAATCCGTCCGTTTTCGTAATTTCTTATCGAATCGACTTAAAGCCAGATCGTCACATTGGCCGCTTTTCTCCCTGAAACGGTTACATTTATCGTCTGCAAAGCTGTGTCACGTGCTGCGGTATGCGGAGACATTAAAAGCACAATAGTAGAACACAGAAGAAGAATCTAAGTTGAAGCAGTAGCCAGTAAGAAGTAGTACAATTCCAATTTTAGTTGTCGATTATCACTTTTTAGAAGCGTTATTGGCTTCTACATGACCTAGTACCTTAAGTTTTGCATGAAAGGAGGACTAACAGCCGCGTTGTACGGGAGAATGTGAAATGTGTTCATATGTAGTAAAAACCTGAGAAATCCGTCCGTTTTCGTAATTTGTTATCGAATCGACTTAAAGCCAGATCGTCACATTGGCCGCTTTTCTCTCTGAGACGGTTACATTTATCTTCTGCAAAGCTATGTCGCGTTCTGCGGTATGCAGAGACAAAGCACCATAGTACAACACAGAAGAAGCTTCTAAGTTGAAGTAATAGGCAGTAAGAAGTAGTACAATTCAAGTTTTAGTTGTCGATAATTCGCTTTTTATCCGGCTTTGGTGACTTGGACATGACCTAGGACCTTAAGACTTTGCATGAAAGGAGGACTAGCAGCTGCGTTGCACGGGAGAATGTGAAAAGTGTTCATATGTAGTAAAAACCTGAGAAATCCGTTCGTTTTCGTCATTTGTTATCGAATCGACTTAAAGCCAGATCGTCACATTGGCCGCTTTTCTCTCTGAGACGGTTACATTTATCATCTGCAAACCTATGTCCCGTGCTGCGGTATGCAGAGACACTAAAAGCACCATAGTAGATCACAGAAGAAGCTTCTAAGTTGAAGCAATAGCCAGTAAGAAGGAGTACAATTCAAGTTTTGGTTGTCGATTATTCACTTTTTAGACGGCTTTGGTGGCTTGGAAATGACCTAGGACCTTAAGATTTTGCATGAAAGGAGGACTAGCAGCCCCGTTGCACGGGAGAATGTGAAAAGTGTTCATATGTAGTAAAAACCTGAGAAATCCGTCCGTTTTCTTCATTTGTTATCGAATCGACTTAAAGCCAGATCGTCACATTAGCCGCTTTTCTCTCTGAGACGGTTACATTTATCGTCTGCAAAGCTATGTCGCGTGCTGCGGTATGCGGAGACACTAAAAGCACCAAAGCAGAACACAGAAGAAGCTTCTAAGTTGAAGCAATAGTCAGTAAAATGTAGTACAATTCAAGATTTAGTTGTCGATTATTCACTTTTTAGCCGGCTTTGGTGGCTTGGACATGACCTAGGACCTTAAGACTTTGCATGAAAGGAGGACTAACAGCCGCGTTGTACGGGAGAATGTGAAATGTGTTCATATGTAGTAAAAACCTGAGAAATCCGTCCGTTTTCGTCATTTGTTATCGAATCGACTTAAAGCCAGATCGTCACATTGGCCGCTCTTCTCTCTGAATCGGTTACATTTATCGTCTGCAAAGCTATGTCGCGTGCTGCGGTATGCGGAGACACTAAAAGCACCATAGTAGAACACAGAAGAAGCTTCTAAGTCGAAGCAATAGCCAGTAAGAAGTAGTACAATTCAAGTTTTATTTGTCGATTATTCACATTTTAGCCGGCTTTGGTGGCTTGGACATGACCTAGGACCTTAATATTTTGCATGAAAGGATGACTAGCAGCCGCGGTGCACGGTAGAATGTGAAAAGTGTTCATATGTAGTAAAAACCTGAGAAATCCGTCCGTTTTCGTCATTTGTTATCGAATCGACTTAAAGCCAGATCGTCACATTGGCCGCTTTTCTCTCTGAAACGGTTACGTTTATTGTCTGCAAAGCTATGTCACGTGCTGCGGTATGCGGAGACACTAAAAGCACCATAGTAGAACACAGAAGAAGCTTCTAAGTTGAAACAATAACCAGTACGAAGTAGTACAATTCAAGTTTTAGTTGTCGATTATTCACTTTTTAGCCGGCTTTATTGGCTTGCACATGACCTAGTACCTTAAGATTTTGCTTGAAAAGAGGACTAGCAGCCGCGTTGCACGGGAGAAAGTGAAGTGTTCATATGTACTAAAAACTTGAGAAATCCGTCCGTTTTTGTCATTTGTAATCGAATCGACTTAAAGCCAGATCGTCACATTGGCCGCTTTTCTCTCTGAGACGGTTACATTTATCGTCTGTAAAGCTATGTCGCGTGCTGCGGTATACGGAGACACTAAAAGCACCATAGTAGAACACAGAATAAGCTTCTATGTTGAAGTAATAGCCAGTAAGAAGTAGTACAATTCAAGTTTTAGGCGTCTATTATTCTCTTTTTAGCCGGCTTTGGTGGCTTGGAAATGACCTAGGACCTTAAGATCTTGCATGAAAGGAGGACTAGCAGCCGCGTTGCACGGGAGAATGTGAAAAGTGTTCATATGTAGTAAAAACCTGAGAAATCCGTCCGTTTTCGTCATTTGTTATCGAATCGACTTAAAGCCAGATCGTCACATTGGCCGCTTTTCTCTCTGGGACGGTTACATTTATCGTCTGCAAAGCTATGTCGCGTGCTGCGGTATGCGGAGACACTAAAAGCACCATAGTAGAACACAGAAGAAGCTTCTAAGTTGAAGCAATAGCCATAAGAAGCAGTACAATTCAAGTTTTGGTTATCGATAATTGATTTTTAGCCGGCTTTGGTGCCTTGGACATGAGGTGGAACCTTATGATTTTGCATCAAAGGAGGACTAGCGGCTGCGTTGCACGGGAGAATGTGAAAAGGGTTCATATTTAGTAAAAACCTGAGAAATCCTTCCGTTTTCGTCATTTGTTATAGAATCGACTTAAAGCCAGATCGTCACATTCTCCGCTTTTCTCTCAGAGACTGTTACATTTACCGTCTGCAAAGCTATGTCGCGAGCTGCGGTATGCGGAGACACTAAAAGCACCTTAGTAGAACACAGAAGAAGCTTCTAAGTTGAAGCAATGGCCAGTAAGAAGTAGTACAATTCAAGTTTTGGTTATCGATTATTGATTTTTAGCCGGCTTTGGTGCCTTGGACATGAGGTGGAAAATTAAGATTTTGCATGAAAGGAGGACTAGCAGCTGCGTTGCACGGGAGAATGTGAAAAGGTTTCATATGTAGTAAAAACCTGAGAAATCCGTCCGTTTTCGTCATTTGTTATCGAATCGACTTAAAGCCAGATCGTCACATTGTCCGCTTTTCTCTCTGAAACGGTTACGTTTATTGTCTGCAAAGCTATGTAACGTGCTGCGGAATGCGGAGTCACTAAAAGCACCATAGTAGAACACAGAAGAAGCTTCTAAGTTGAAGCAATAGCCAGTAAGAAGTAGTACAATTCAAGTTTTAGTTGTGGATTCTTCACATTTTAGCCGGCTTTGGTGGCTTGGACATGACCTAGGACCTTAATATTTTGCATGACAGGAGGACTAGCAGCCGCGGTGCACGGGAGAATGTGAAAAGTGTTCATATGTAGTAAAAACCTGAGAAATCAGTCCGTTTTCGTAATTTCTTATCGAATCGACTTAAAGCCAGATCGTCACATTGGCCGCTTTTCTCTCTGAGACGGTTACATTTATCGTCTGAAAAGCTATGTCGCGTGCTGCGGTATGTGGAGACACTAAAAGCACCATAGTAGAACACAGAAGAAGCTTCTAAGTTGAAGCAATAGCCATAAGAAGCAGTAGAATTCAAGTTTGGGTATCGATTATTGATTTTTAGCGGCTTTGGTGCCTTGGACAAGAGGTGGAACCTTTAGATTTTGCATGAAAGGAAGACTAGCAGCCGCGTGGCACGGGAGAATGTGAAATGTGTTCATATGTACTAAAAACCTGAGAAATCCGTCCGTTTTCGTCATTTGTTATCGAACCGACTTAAAGCCAGATAGTCACATTGGCCGCTTTTCTCTCTGAGACGGTTACATTTATCGTCTGCAAAGCTATGTCGCGTGCTGCGGTATGCGGAGACACTAAAAGCACCATAGTAGAACACAGAAGAAGCTTCTAAGTTGAAGCAATAGCCGTAAGAAGCAGTACAATTCAAGTTTTGGTTATCGATTATTGATTTTTTGCGGCTTTGGTGCCTTGGACAAGAGGTGGAACCTTAAGATTTTGCATGAAAGGAGGACTAGCAGCCGCGTTGCACGGGAGAATGTGAAAAGGGTTCATATGTAGTAAAAACCTGAGAAATCCGTCCGTTTTCGTCATTTGTTAACAAATCGACTTAAAGCCAGATCGTCACATTGGCCGCTTTTCTCTCTGAAACGGTTACGTTTATCGTCTGCAAAGCTATGTCACGTGCTGCGGTATGCGGAGACACTAAAAGCACCATAGTAGAACACAGAATAAGCTTCTAAGTTGAAGCAATAGCCTTAACAAGAAGTACAATTCATGTTTTGGTTATCGATTATTGATTTTTAGCCGGCTTTGGTGCCTTGGACATGAGGTGGAGCCTTAAGATTTTGCATGAAAGGAGGACTAGCAGCTGCGTTCACGGGAGTATGTGAAAAGGGTTCATATGTAGTAAAAACCTGAAAAATCCGTCCGTTTTCGTCATTTGTTATCGAATCGACTTAAAGCCAGATCGTCACATTGGCCGCTTTTCTCTCTGAAACGGTTACGTTTATCGTCTGCAAAGCTATGTCACGTCCTGCGGTATGTGGAGACACTAAAAGCACCATAGTAGAACACAGAAGAAGCTTCTAAGTTGAAGCAATAACCAGTACGAAGTAGTACAAATCAAGTTTTAGTTGTCGATTATTCACTTTTTAGCCGGCTTTATTGGCTTGGACATGACCTAGTACCTTAAGATTTTGCTTGAAAGGAGGACTAGCAGCCGCGTTGCACGGGAGAATGTGAAAAGTGTTCATATGTACTAAAAACCTGAGAAATCCGTCCGTTTTCGTCATTTGATATCGAATCGACTTAAAGCCAGATCGTCACATTGGCCGCTTTTCTCTCTGAGACGGTTACATTTATCGTCTGCAAACCTATGTCGCGTGCTGCGGTATGCGGAGACACTAAAAGCACCAAAGTAGAACACAGAAGAAGCTTCTAAGTTGAAGCAATAGTGAGTAAGATGTAGTACAATTCAAGATTTAGTTGTCGATTATTCACTTTTTAGCCGGCTTTAGTGGCTTGGACATGACCTAGGACCTTAAGACTTTGCATGAAAGGAGGACTAGCAGCTGCGTTGCACGGGAGAATGTGAAAAGTGTTCATATGTAGTACAAACCTGAGAAATCCGTTCGTTTTCGTCATTTGTTATAGAATCGACTTAAAGCCAGATCGTCACATTGGCCGCTTTTCTCTCTGAAACGGTTACATTTATCGTCTGCAAAGCTATGTCGCGTGCTGCGGTATGCGGAGACACTAAATGCACCATAGTAGAACACAGAAGAAGCTTCTAAGTTGAAGTAATAGCCAATAAGATGTAGTACAATTCAAGTTTTAGGCGTCGATTATTCACTTTTTAGCCAGTTTTGGTAGCTTGGTCATAACCTCGGACCTTAAGATTTTGCATGAAAGGAGGACTAGTAGCCGCGTTACACGGGAGAATGTGAAAAGTGTTCATATGTAGTAAAAACCTGAGAAATCCGTCCGTTTTCGTAATTTGTTATCGAATCGACTTAAAGCCAGATCGTCACATTGGCCGCTTTTCTCTCTGAGACGGTTACATTTATCGTCTGCAAAGCTATGTCGCGTGCTGCGGTATGCGGAGACACTAAAAGCACCGTAGTAGAACACAGAAGAAGCTTCTAAGTTGAAGCAATAGCCATAAGAAGCAGTACAATTCAAGGTTTGGTTATCGATTATTGATTTTTAGCCGGCTTTGGTGCCTTGGACATGAGGTGGAACCTTAACATTTTGCATGAAAGGAGGACTAGCAGCTGCGTTGCACGGGAGAATGTGAGAAGGGTTCATATGTAGCAAAAACCTGAGAAATCCGCCCGTTTTCGTCATTTGTTATCCAATCAACTTAAAGCCAGATCGTTACATTGGCCGCTCTTCTCTCTGAATCGGTTACATTTATCGTCTGCAAAGCTATGTCGCGTGCTGCGGTATGCGGAGACACTAAAAGCACCATAGTAGAACACAGAAGAAGCTTCTAAGTTGAAGCAATAGCCAGTCAGAAGTAGTACAATTCAAGTTTTAGTTGTCGAGTATTCACATTTTAGCCGGCTTTAGTGGCTTGGACATCACCTAGGACCTTAATATTTTCCATGAAAGGAGGACTAGCAGCCGCGGTGCACGGGAGAATGTGAAAAGTGTTCATATGTAGTAAAAACATGAGATATCTGTCCGTTTTCGTAATTTGTTTTCGAATCGACTTAAAGCCAGATCGTCACATTGGCCGCTTTTCCCTCTGAGACGGTTACATTTATCGTCTGCAAAGCTATGTCGCGTGCTGCGGTATGCGGAGACACTAAAAGCACCATAGTAGAACACAGAATAAGCTTCTAAGTTAAAGCAATGGGCAGTAAGAAGTAGTACAATTCAAGTTTTGGTTATCGATTATTGATTTTTAGCCGGCTTTGGTGCCTTGGACATGATGTGGAACCTTAAGATTTTGCATGAAAGGAGGACTAGCAGCTGCGTTGCACGGGAGAATGTGAAAAGGTTTCATATGTAGTAAAAACCTGAGAAATCCGTCCGTTTTCGTCATTTGTTATCGAATCGACTTATAGCCAGATCGTCACATTGGCCGCTTTTCTCTCTGAAACGGTTACGTTTATTGTCTGCAAACCTATGTCACGTGCTGCGGTATGCGGAGACACTAAAAGCACCATAGTAGAACACAGAAGAAGCTTCTAAGTTGAACCAAAAACCAGTACGAAGTAGTACAATTCAAGTTTTAGTTGTCGATTATTCACTTTTTAGCCGGCTTTATTGGCTTGCACATGACCTAGTACCTTAAGATTTTGCTTGGAAGGAGGACTAGCAGCCGCGTTGCACGGGAGAATGTGAAAAGTGTTCATATGTACTAAGAAATTGAGAAATCCGTCCGTTTTCGTCATATGTTATCGAATCGACTTAAAGCCAGATCGTCACATTGGCCGCTTTTCTCTCTGAGACGGTTACATTTATCGTCTGCAAAGCTATGTCGCGTGCTGCGGTATGCGGAGACACTAAAAGCACCATAGTAGAACACAGAAGAAGCTTCTAAGTTGAAGCAATACCCATAAGAAGCAGTACAATTCAAGTTTTGGTTATCGATTATTGATTTTTAGCCGGCTTTGGTGCCTTCGACATGAGGTGGAACCTTATGATTTTGCGTGAAAGGAGGACTAGCAGCTGCGTTGCACGGGAGAATGTGAAAAGGGTTCATATGTAGCAAGAACCTGAGAAATACGCCCGTTTTCGTCATTTGTTATCGAATCTACTTAAAGCCATATCGTCACATTGGCCGCTCTTCTCTCTGAATCGGTTACATTTATCGTCTGCAAAGCTATGTCGCGTGCTGCGGTATGCGGAGACACTAAAAGCACCATAGTAGAACACAGAAGAAGCTTCTAAGTTGAAGCAATAGCCAGTAAGAAGTAGTACAATTGAAGTTTTAGTTGTGGATTATTAACATTTTAGCCGGCTTTGGTGGCT
Source organism: Schistocerca gregaria (assembly GCF_023897955.1). Classification (NCBI taxonomy): domain Eukaryota; kingdom Metazoa; phylum Arthropoda; class Insecta; order Orthoptera; family Acrididae; genus Schistocerca; species Schistocerca gregaria. The sequence continues at coordinate 1,941,167 of NW_026061759.1, forward strand.
TGGACATGACCTAGGACTATAATATTTTGCATGAAAGGAGGACTAGCAGCCGCGGTGCACGGGAGAATGTGAAAAGTGTTCATATGTAGTAAAAACCTGAGAAATCCGTCCGTTTTCGTAATTTCTTATCGAATCGACTTAAAGCCAGATCGTCACATTGGCCGCTTTTCTCTCTGAGACGGTTACATTTATCGTCTGCAAAGCTATGTCGCGTGCTGCGGTATGTGGAGACACTAAAAGCACCATAGTAGAACACAGAAGAAGCTTCTAAGTTGAAGCAATAGCCATAAGAAGCAGTAAAATTCAAGTTTTGGTTATCGATTATTGATTTTTAGCGGCTTTGGTGCCTTGGACAAGAGGTGGAACCTTTAGATTTTCATGAAAGGAGGACTAACAGCCGCGTTGCACGGGAGAATGTGAAAAGTGTTCATATGTACTAAAAACCTGAGAAATCCGTCCGTTTTCGTCATTTGTTATCGAACCGACTTAAAGCCAGATCGTCACATTGGCCGCTTTTCTCTCTGAGACGGTTACATTTATCGTCTGCAAAGCTATGTCGCGTGCTGCGGTATGCGGAGACACTAAAAGCACCATAGTAGAACACAGAAGAAGCTTCTAAGTTGAAGCAATAACCAGTACGAAGTAGTACAAATCAAGTTTTAGTTGTCGATTATTCTTTTTTTAGCCGGCTTTATTGGCATGGACATGACCTAGTACCTTAAGATTTTGCTTGAAAGGAGGACTAGCAGCCGCGTTGCACGGGAGAATGTGAAAAGTGTTCATATGTACTAAAAACCTGAGAAATCCGTCCGTTTTCGTCATTTGTTATCGAATCGACTTAAAGCCAGATCTTCACATTGGCCGCTTTTCTCTCTGAGACGGTTACATTTATCGTCTGCAAAGGTATGTCGCGTGCTGCGGTATGCGGAGACACTAAAAGCACCATAGTAGAACACAGAAGAAGCTTCTAAGATGAAGTAATAGCCAGTAAGAAGTAGTACAATTCAAGTTTTAGGCGTCGATTATTCACTTTTTAGAGGGCTTTGGTGGCTTGGACATGACATAGGACTTTAAGATTTTGCATGAAAGGAATACTAGCAGCCGCGTTGCACGGGAGAATGTGAAAAGTGTTCATATGTAGTAAAAACCTGAGAAATCCGTCTGTTTTCGTCATTTATTATCGAATTGACTTAAAGCCAGATCGTCACATTGGCCGCTTTCCTCTCTGAGACGCTTTCATTTATCGTCTGCAAAGCTATGTCGCGTGCTGCGGTATGCGGAGACACTAAAAGCACCATAGTAGAACACAGAAGAAGCTTCTAAGTTGAAGCAATAGCCATAAGAAGCAGTACAATTCAAGTTTTGTTTATCGTTTATTGATTTTTAGCGGCTTTGGTGAATTGGGCAAGAGGTGGAACCTTAAGATTTTGCATGAAAGGAGGACTAGCAGCTGCGTTGCACGGGAGAATGTGAAAAGGGTTCATATGTAGTAAAAACCTGAGAAATCCGTCCGTTTTCGTCATTTGTTATCGAATCGACTTAAAGCCAGATCGTCACATTGGCCGCTCTTCTCTCTGAATTGGTTACATTTATCGTCTGCAAAGCTATGTCGCGTGCTGCGCTATGCGGAGACACTAAAAGCTCCATAGTAGAACACAGAAGAAGCTTCTAAGTTGAAGCAATAGCCAGTAAGAAGTAGTACAATTCAAGTTTTAGTTGTCGATTATTCACATTTTAGCCAGCTTTGGTGGCTTGGACATGACCTAGGACCTTAATATTTTGCATGAAAGGAGGACTAGCAGCCGCGGTGCACGGGAGAATGTGAAAAGTGTTCATATGTAGTAAAAACCTGAGAAATCAATCCGTTTTCGTCATTTGTTATCGAATCGACTTAAAGCCAGATCGTCACATTGGCCGCTTTCCTCTCTGAGACGGTTACATTTATCGTCTGCAAAGCTATGTCGCGTGCTGCGGTATGCGGAGACACTAAAAGCACCATAGTAGAACACAGAATAAGCTTCTAAGTTGAAGCAATGGCCAGTAAGAAGTAGTAGAATTCAAGTTTTGGTTATCGATTATTGAGTTTTAGCCGGCTTTGGTGCCTTGGGCATGAGGTGGAACCTTAAGATTTTGCATGAAAGGAGGACTAGCAGCTGCGTTGCACGGGAGAATGTGAAAAGGGTTCATATGTAGTAAAAACCTGAGAAATCCGTCCGTTTTCGTCATTTGTTATCGAATAGACTTAAAGCCAGATCGTCACATTGGCCGCTTTTCTCTCTGAAACGGTTACGTTTATCGTCTGCAAAGCAATGTCACGTGCTGCGGTATGCGGAGACACTAAAAGCACCATAGTAGAACACAGAAGAAGCTTCAAAGTTGAAGCAATAACCAGTACGAAGTAGTACAATTCAAGTTTTAGGCGTCGATTATTCACTGTTTAGCCGGCTTTGGTGGCTTGGACATGACCTAGGACCTTAAGATTTTGCATGAAAGGAGGACTAGCAGCCGCGTTGCACGGGAGAATGTGAAAAGTGTTCATATGTACTAAAAACCTGAGAAATCCGTCCGTTTTCGTCATTTGTTATCGAACCGACTTAAAGCCAGATCGTCACATTGGCCGCTTTTCTCTCTGAGACGGTTACATTTATCGTCTGCAAAGCTATGTCGCGTGCTGCGGTATGCGGAGACACTAAAAGCACCATAGTAGAACACAGAAGAAGCTTCTAAGTTGAAGCAATAGCCTTAACAAGCAGTACAATTCAAGTCTTGGTTATCGATTATTGATTTTTAGCCGGATTTGGTGCCTTGGACATGAGGTGGAGCCTTAAGATTTTGCATGAAAGGAGGACTAGCAGCTGCGTTCACGGGAGTATGTGAAAAGGGTTCATATGTAGTAAAAACCTGAGAAATCCGTCCGTTTTCGTCATTTGTTATCGAATCTACTTAAAGCCAGATCGTCACATTGGCCGCTTTTCTCTCTGAGACGGTTACATTTATCGTCTGCAAAGGTATGTCGCGTGCTGCGGTATGCGGAGACACTAAAAGCACCATAGTAGAACACAGAAGAAGCTTCTAAGATGAAGTAATAGACAGTAAGAAGTAGTACAATTCAAGTTTTAGGCATCGATTATTCACTTTTTAGAGGGCTTTGGTGGCTTGGACATGACCTAGGACTTTAAGATTTTGCATGAAAGGAATACTAGCAGCCGCGTTGCACGGGAGAATGTGAAAAGTGTTCATATGTAGTAAAAACCTGAGAAATCCGTCTGTTTTCGTCATTTATTATCGAATCGACTTAAAGCCAGATCGTCACATTGGCCGCTTTTCTCTCTGAGACGCTTTCATTTATCGTCTGCAAAGCTATGTCGCGTGCTGCGGTATGCGGAGACACTAAAAGCACCATAGTAGAACACAGAAGAAGCTTCTAAGTTGAAGCAATAGCCATAAGAAGCAGTACAATTCAAGTTTTGTTTATCGTTTATTGATTTTTAGCGGCTTTGGTGAATTGGGCAAGAGGTGGAACCTTAAGATTTTGCATGAAAGGAGGACTAGCAGCTGCGTTGCACGGGAGAATGTGAAAAGGGTTCATATGTAGTAAAAACCTGAGAAATCCGCCCGTTTTCGTCATTTGTTATCGAATCGACTTAAAGCCAGATCGTCACATTGGCCGCTCTTCTCTCTGAATTGGTTACATTTATCGTCTGCAAAGCTATGTCGCGTGCTGCGCTATGCGGAGACACTAAAAGCTCCATAGTAGAACACAGAAGAAGCTTCTAAGTTGAAGCAATAGCCAGTAAGAAGTAGTACAATTCAAGTTTTAGTTGTCGATTATTCACATTTTAGCCAGCTTTGGTGGCTTGGACATGACCTAGGACCTTAATATTTTGCATGAAAGGAGGACTAGCAGCCGCGGTGCACGGGAGAATGTGAAAAGTTTTCATAAGTAGTAAAAACCTGAGAAATCAATCCGTTTTCGTCATTTGTTATCGAATCGACTTAAAGCCAGATCGTCACATTGGCCGCTTTTCTCTCTGAGACGGTTACATTTATCGTCTGCAAAGCTATGTCGCGTGCTGCGGTATGCGGAGACACTAAAAGCACCATAGTAGAACACAGAATAAGCTTCTAAGTTGAAGCAATGGCCAGTAAGAAGTAGTACAATTCAAGTTTTGGTTATCGATTATTGAGTTTTAGCCGGCTTTGGTGCCTTGGGCATGAGGTGGAACCTTAAGATTTTGCATGAAAGGAGGACTAGCAGCTGCGTTGCACGGGAGAATGTGAAAAGTGTTCATATGTAGTAAAAACCTGAGAAATCCGTCCGTTTTCGTCTTTTGTTATCGAATCGACTTAAAGCCAGATCGTCACATTGGCCGCTTTTCTCTCTGAAACGGTTATGTTTATCGTCTGCAAAGCAATGTCACGTGCTGCGGTATGCGGAGACACTAAAAGCACCATAGTAGAACACAGAAGAAGCTTCAAAGTTGAAGCAATAACCAGTACGAAGTAGTACAATTCAAGTTTTAGGCGTCGATTATTCACTTTTTAGCCGGCTTTGGTGGCTTGGACATGACCTAGGACCTTAAGATTTTGCATGAAAGGAGGACTAGCAGCCGCGTTGCACGGGAGAATGTGAAAAGTGTTCATATGTAGTAAAAACCTGAGAAATCCGTCCGTTTTCGTCTTTTGTTATCGAATCGACTTAAAGCCAGATCGTCACATTGGCCGCTTTTCTCTCTGAGACGGTTACATTTATCGTCTGCAAAGCTATGTCGCGTGCTGCGGTATGCGGAGACACTAAAAGCACCATAGTAGAACACAGAAGAAGTTTCTAAGTTGAAGCAATAGCCATAAGAAGCAGTACAATTCAAGTTTTGGTTATCGATTATTGATTTTTAGCGGCTTTGGTGCCTTGGACAAGAGGTGGAACCTTTAGATTTTGCATGAAAGGAGGACTAACAGCCGCGTTGCACGGGAGAATGTGAAAAGTGTTCATATGTACTAAAAACCTGAGAAATCCGTCCGTTTTTGTCATTTGTTATCGAACCGACTTAAAGCCAGATCGTCACATTGGCCGCTTTTCTCTCTGAGACGGTTACATTTATCGTCTGCAAAGCTATGTCGCGTGCTGCCGTATGCGGAGACACTAAAAGCACCATAGTGGAACACAGAATAAGCTTCTAAGTTGAAGCAATGGCCAGTAAGAAGTAGTACAATTCAAGTCTTGGCTATCGATTATTGATCTTTAACCGGCTTTGGTGCCTTGGACATGAGGTCGATCCTTAAGATTTTGCTTGAAAGGAGGACTAGAAGCTGCGTTGCACGGGAGAATGTAAAAAGGGTTCATATGTAGTAAAAACCTGAGAAATCCGTCCGTTTTCGTCATTTGTTATCGAATCGACTTAAAGCCAGATCGTCACTTTGGCCGCTTTTCTCTCTGAAATGGTTACGTTTATCGTCTGCAAGGCTATGTCACGTGCTGCGGTATGCGGAGACACTAAAAGCACCATAGTAGAACACAGAAGAGGCTTCTAAGTTGAAGCAATAAAAAGTAACGAGTAGTACAATTCAAGTATTACTTGTCGATTATTCACTTTTTAGCCGCCTTTATTGGCTTGGACATGACCTAGTACCTTAAGATTTTGCATGAAAGGAGCATTAGCAGCCGCGTTGCACGGGACAATGTGAAAAGTGTTCATATGTACTAAAAACCTGAGAAATCCGTCCGTTTTCGTCATTTGTTATCGAATCGACTTAAAGCCAGATCACCACATTGGCCGCTTTTCTCTCTGAGACGGTTACATTTATCGTCTGCAAAGCTATGTCGCGTGCTGCGGTATGCGGAGACACTAAAAGCACCATAGTAGAACACAGAAGAAGCTTCTAAGTTGAAGCAATAACCAGTACGAAGTAGTACAATTCAAGTTTTAGTTGTCGATTATTCACTTTTTAGCCGGCTTTATTGACTTGGACATGACCTAGTACCTTAAGATTTTGCTTGAAAGGAGGACTAGCAGCCGCGTTGCACGGGAGAATGTGAAAAGTGTTCATATGTACTAAAAACCTGAGAAATCCGTTCGTTTTCGTCATTTGTTATCGAATCGACTTAAAGCCAGATCGTCACATAAGCCGCTTTTCTCTCTGAGACGGTTACATTTATCGTCTGCAAAGCTATGTAACGTGCTGCGGTATGCGGAGACACTAAAAGCAGCATAGTAGAACACAGAAGAAGCTTCTAAGTTGAAGTAATAGATAGTAAGAAGTAGTACAATTCAAGTTTTAGGCGTCGATTATTCACTTTTTAGCCAGTTTTGGTGGCTTGGACATGACCTATGACCTTAAGATTTTGCATGAAAGGAGGACTGGTAGCCGCGTTGCACGGGAGAATGTGAAAGGTGTTCATATGTAGTATAAACCTGAGATATCCGTCCGTTTTCGTCATTTGTTATCGAATCGACTTAAAGCCAGATCGCCACATTGGCCGCTTTTCTCTCTGAGACGGTTACATTTATCGTCTGCAAAGCTATGTCGCGTGCTGTGGTATGCGGAGACACTAAAAGCACCATAGTAGAACACAGAAGAAGCTTCTAAAATGAAGTAATAGCCAGTAAGAAGTAGTACAATTCAAGTTTTAGGCGTCGATTATTCACTTTGTAGCCGGCTTTGGTGGCTTGGACATGACCTAGGACTTTAAGATTTTGCATGAAAGTAGGACTAGCAGCCGCGTTGCACGGGAGAATGTGAAAAGTGTTCATATGTAGTAAAAAGCTGAGAAATCCGTCCGTTTTCGTCATTTGTTATCGAATCGACTTAAAGCCAGATCGTCACATGGGCCGCTTTTCTCTCTGAGACGGTTACATTTATCGTCTGCAAAGCTATGTCGCGTGCTGCGGTATGCGGAGACACTAAAAGCACCATAGTGGAACAATGAATAAGCTTCTAAGTTGAAGCAATGGCCAGTAAGAAGTAGTACAATTCAAGTTTTGGCTATAGATTATTGATCTTTAGCCGGCTTTGGTGCCTTGGACATGAGGTCGAACCTTAAGATTTTGCTTGAAAGAAGGACTAGCAGCTGCGTTGCACGGGAGTATGTGAAAAGGGTTCATATGTAGTAAAAACCTGAGAAATCCGTCCGTCTTCGTCATTTGTTATCGAATCGACTTAGAGCCAGATCGTCACTATGGCCGCTTTTCTCTCTGAAATGGTTACGTTTATCGTCTGCAAAGCTATGTCACGTGCTGCGGTATGCGGAGACACTAAAAGCACCATAGTAAAACACAGAAGAAGCTTCTAAGTTGAAGCAATAAAAAGTAACAAGTAGTACAATTCAAGTATTAGTTGTCGATTATGCACTTTTTAGCCGGCTTTATTGGCTTGGACATGACCTAGTACCTAAAGATTTTGCATGAAAGGAGGACTTGCAGCCGCGTTGCACGGGAGAATGTGAAAAGTGTTCATATGTACTAAAAACCTGAGAAATCCGTCCGTTTTCGTCATTTGTTATCGAATCGACTTAAAGCCAGATCGTCACATTGGCCGCTTTTCTCTCTGAGACGGTTACATTTATCGTCTGCAAAGCTATGTCGCGTGCTGCGGTACGCGGAGACACTAAAAGCACCATAGTAGAACACAGAAGAAGCTTCTAAGTTGAAGCAATAGCCATAAGAAGCAGTAGAATTCAAGTTTTGGTTATCGATTATTGATTTTTAGCGGCTTTGGTGCCTTGGACAAGAGTTGGAACCTTTAGATTTTGCATGAAAGGAGGACTAACAGACGCGTTGCACGGGAGAATGTGAAAAGTGTTCATATGTACTAAAAACCTGAGAAATCCGTCCGTTTTCGTCATTTGTTATCGAACCGACTTAAAGCCAGATCGTCACATTGGCCGCTTTTCTCTCTGAGACGGTTACATTTATCGTCTGCAAAGCTATGTCGCGTGCTGCCGTATGCGGAGACACTAAAAGCACCATAGTGGAACACAGAATAAGCTTCTAAGTTGAAGCAATGGCCAGTAAGAAGTAGTACAATTCAAGTCTTGGCTATCGATTATTGATCTTTAGCCGGCTTTGGTGCCTTCGACATGAGGTCGATCCTTAAGATTTTGCTTGAAAGGAGGACTAGAAGCTGCGTTGCACGGGAGAATGTGAAAAGGGTTCATATGTAGTAAAAACCTGAGAAATCCGTCCGTTTTCGTCATTTGTTATCGAATCGACTTAAAGCCAGATCGTCACATTGGCCGCTTTTCTCTCTGAAATGGTTACGTTTATCGTCTGCAAGGCTATGTCACGTGCTGCGGTATGCGGAGACACTAAAAGCACCATAGTAGAACACAGAAGAGGCTTCTAAGTTGAAGCAATAAAAAGTAACGAGTAGTACAATTCAAGTATTAGTTGTCGATTATTCACTTTTTAGCCGGCTTTATTGGCTTGGACATGACCTAGTACCTTAAGATTTGGCACGAAAGGAGGATTAGCAGCCGCGTTGCACGGGAGAATGTGAAAAGTGTTCATATGTACTAAATACCTGAGAAATCCGTCCGTTTTCGTCATTTGTTATCGAATCGACTTAAAGCCAGATCGCCACATTGGCCGCTTTTCTCTCTGAGACGGTTACATTTATCGTCTGCAAAGCTATGTCGCGTGCTGCGGTATGCGGAGACACTAAAAGCACCATAGTAGAACACAGAAGAAGCTTCTAAGTTGAAGTAATAGCCAGTAAGAAGTAGTACAATTCAAGTTTTAGGCGTCGATTATTCACTTTTTAGCCAGTTTTGGTGGCTTGGACATGACCTAGGACCTTAAGATTTTGCATGAAAGGAGGACTGGTAGCCGCGTTGCACGGGAGAATGTGAAAGGTGTTCATATGTAGTAAAAACCTGAGATATCCGTCCGTTTTCGTCATTTGTTATCGAATCGACTTAAAGCCAGATCGTCACATTGGCCGCTTTTCTCTCTGAGACGGTTACATTTATCGTCTGCAAAGCTATGTCGCGTGCTGTGGTATGCGGAGACACTAAAAGCACCATAGTAGAACACAGACGAAGCTTCTAAAATGAAGTAATAGCCAGTAAGAAGTAGTACAATTCAAGTTTTAGGCGTCGATTATTCACTTTGTAGCCAGTTTTGGTGGCTTGGACATGACCTAGGACCTTAAGATTTTGCATGAAAGGAGGACTGGTAGCCGCGTTGCACGGGAGAATGTGAAAGGTGTTCATATGTAGTAAAAACCTGAGATATCCGTCCGTTTTCGTCATTTGTTATCGAATCGACTTAAAGCCAGATCGTCACATTGGCCGCTTTTCTCTCTGAGACGGTTACATTTATCGTCTGCAAAGCTATGTCGCGTGCTGTGGATTGCGGAGACACTAAAAGCACCATAGTAGAACACAGAAGAAGCTTCTAAGTTGAAGCAATAGCCATAAGAAGCAGTACAATTCAAGTTTTGGTTATCGATTATTGATTTTTAGCGGCTTTGGTGCCTTGGACAAGAGTTGGAACCTTTAGATTTTGCATGAAAGGAGGACTAACAGACGCGTTGCACGGGAGAATGTGAAAAGTGTTCATATGTACTAAAAACCTGAGAAATCCGCCCGTTTTCGTCATTTGTTATCGAACCGACTTAAAGCCAGATCGTCACATTGGCCGCTTTTCTCTCTGAGACGGTTACATTTATCGTCTGCAAAGCTATGTCGCGTGCTGCCGTATGCGGAGACACTAAAAGCACCATAGTGGAACACAGAATAAGCTTCTAAGTTGAAGCAATGGCCAGTAAGAAGTAGTACAATTCAAGTCTTGGCTATCGATTATTGATCTTTAGCCGGCTTTGGTGCCTTCGACATGAGGTCGATCCTTAAGATTTTGCTTGAAAGGAGGACTAGAAGCTGCGTTGCACGGGAGAATGTGAAAAGGGTTCATATGTAGTAAAAACCTGAGAAATCCGTCCGTTTTCGTCATTTGTTATCGAATCGACTTAAAGCCAGATCGTCACATTGGCCGCTTTTCTCTCTGAAATGGTTACGTTTATCGTCTGCAAGGCTATGTCACGTGCTGCGGTATGCGGAGACACTAAAAGCACCATAGTAGAACACAGAAGAGGCTTCTAAGTTGAAGCAATAAAAAGTAACGAGTAGTACAATTCAAGTATTAGTTGTCGATTATTCACTTTTTAGCCGGCTTTATTGGCTTGGACATGACCTAGTACCTTAAGATTTGGCACGAAAGGAGGATTAGCAGCCGCGTTGCACGGGAGAATGTGAAAAGTGTTCATATGTACTAAATACCTGAGAAATCCGTCCGTTTTCGTCATTTGTTATCGAATCGACTTAAAGCCAGATCGCCACATTGGCCGCTTTTCTCTCTGAGACGGTTACATTTATCGTCTGCAAAGCTATGTCGCGTGCTGCGGTATGCGGAGACACTAAAAGCACCATAGTAGAACACAGAAGAAGCTTCAAAGTTGAAGCAATAACCAGTACGAAGTAGTACAATTCAAGTTTTAGGCGTCGATTATTCACTGTTTAGCCGGCTTTGGTGGCTTGGACATGACCTAGGACCTTAAGATTTTGCATGAAAGGAGGACTAGCAGCCGCGTTGCACGGGAGAATGTGAAAAGTGTTCATATGTACTAAAAACCTGAGAAATCCGTCCGTTTTCGTCATTTGTTATCGAACCGACTTAAAGCCAGATCGTCACATTGGCCGCTTTTCTCTCTGAGACGGTTACATTTATCGTCTGCAAAGCTATGTCGCGTGCTGCGGTATGCGGAGACACTAAAAGCACCATAGTAGAACACAGAAGAAGCTTCTAAGTTGAAGCAATAGCCTTAACAAGCAGTACAATTCAAGTCTTGGTTATCGATTATTGATTTTTAGCCGGATTTGGTGCCTTGGACATGAGGTGGAGCCTTAAGATTTTGCATGAAAGGAGGACTAGCAGCTGCGTTCACGGGAGTATGTGAAAAGGGTTCATATGTAGTAAAAACCTGAGAAATCCGTCCGTTTTCGTCATTTGTTATCGAATCTACTTAAAGCCAGATCGTCACATTGGCCGCTTTTCTCTCTGAGACGGTTACATTTATCGTCTGCAAACGTATGTCGCGTGCTGCGGTATGCGGAGACACTAAAAGCACCATAGTAGAACACAGAAGAAGCTTCTAAGATGAAGTAATAGACAGTAAGAAGTAGTACAATTCAAGTTTTAGGCGTCGATTATTCACTTTTTAGAGGGCTTTGGTGGCTTGGACATGACCTAGGACTTTAAGATTTTGCATGAAAGGAATACTAGCAGCCGCGTTGCACGGGAGAATGTGAAAAGTGTTCATATGTAGTAAAAACCTGAGAAATCCGTCTGTTTTCGTCATTTATTATCGAATCGACTTAAAGCCAGATCGTCACATTGGCCGCTTTTCTCTCTGAGACGCTTTCATTTATCGTCTGCAAAGCTATGTCGCGTGCTGCGGTATGCGGAGACACTAAAAGCACCATAGTAGAACACAGAAGAAGCTTCTAAGTTGAAGCAATAGCCATAAGAAGCAGTACAATTCAAGTTTTGTTTATCGTTTATTGATTTTTAGCGGCTTTGGTGAATTGGGCAAGAGGTGGAACCTTAAGATTTTGCATGAAAGGAGGACTAGCAGCTGCGTTGCACGGGAGAATGTGAAAAGGGTTCATATGTAGTAAAAACCTGAGAAATCCGCCCGTTTTCGTCATTTGTTATCGAATCGACTTAAAGCCAGATCGTCACATTGGCCGCTCTTCTCTCTGAATTGGTTACATTTATCGTCTGCAAAGCTATGTCGCGTGCTGCGCTATGCGGAGACACTAAAAGCTCCATAGTAGAACACAGAAGAAGCTTCTAAGTTGAAGCAATAGCCAGTAAGAAGTAGTACAATTCAAGTTTTAGTTGTCGATTATTCACATTTTAGCCAGCTTTGGTGGCTTGGACATGACCTAGGACCTTAATATTTTGCATGAAAGGAGGACTAGCAGCCGCGGTGCACGGGAGAATGTGAAAAGTTTTCATATGTAGTAAAAACCTGAGAAATCAATCCGTTTTCGTCATTTGTTATCGAATCGACTTAAAGCCAGATCGTCACATTGGCCGCTTTTCTCTCTGAGACGGTTACATTTATCGTCTGCAAAGCTATGTCGCGTGCTGCGGTATGCGGAGACACTAAAAGCACCATAGTAGAACACAGAATAAGCTTCTAAGTTGAAGCAATGGCCAGTAAGAAGTAGTACAATTCAAGTTTTGGTTATCGATTATTGAGTTTTAGCCGGCTTTGGTGCCTTGGGCATGAGGTGGAACCTTAAGATTTTGCATGAAAGGAGGACTAGCAGCTGCGTTGCACGGGAGAATGTGAAAAGTGTTCATATGTAGTAAAAACCTGAGAAATCCGTCCGTTTTCGTCTTTTGTTATCGAATCGACTTAAAGCCAGATCGTCACATTGGCCGCTTTTCTCTCTGAAACGGTTAAGTTTATCGTCTGCAAAGCAATGTCACGTGCTGCGGTATGCGGAGACACTAAAAGCACCATAGTAGAACACAGAAGAAGCTTCAAAGTTGAAGCAATAACCAGTACGAAGTAGTACAATTCAAGTTTTAGGCGTCGATTATTCACTTTTTAGCCGGCTTTGGTGGCTTGGACATGACCTAGGACCTTAAGATTTTGCATGAAAGGAGGACTAGCAGCCGCGTTGCACGGGAGAATGTGAAAAGTGTTCATATGTAGTAAAAACCTGAGAAATCCGTCCGTTTTCGTCTTTTGTTATCGAATCGACTTAAAGCCAGATCGTCACATTGGCCGCTTTTCTCTCTGAGACGGTTACATTTATCGTCTGCAAAGCTATGTCGCGTGCTGCGGTATGCGGAGACACTAAAAGCACCATAGTAGAACACAGAAGAAGCTTCTAAGTTGAAGCAATAGCCATAAGAAGCAGTACAATTCAAGTTTTGGTTATCGATTATTGATTTTTAGCGGCTTTGGTGCCTTGGACAAGAGGTGGAACCTTTAGATTTTGCATGAAAGGACGACTATCAGCCGCGTTGCACGGGAGAATGTGAAAAGTGTTCATATGTACTAAAAACCTGAGAAATCCGTCCGTTTTTGTCATTTGTTATCGAACCGACTTAAAGCCAGATCGTCACATTGGCCGCTTTTCTCTCTGAGACGGTTACATTTATCGTCTGCAAAGCTATGTCGCGTGCTGCCGTATGCGGAGACACTAAAAGCACCATAGTGGAACACAGAATAAGCTTCTAAGTTGAAGCAATGGCCAGTAAGAAGTAGTACAATTCAAGTCTTGGCTATCGATTATTGATCTTTAACCGGCTTTGGTGCCTTGGACATGAGGTCGATCCTTAAGATTTTGCTTGAAAGGAGGACTAGAAGCTGCGTTGCACGGGAGAATGTAAAAAGGGTTCATATGTAGTAAAAACCTGAGAAATCCGTCCGTTTTCGTCATTTGTTATCGAATCGACTTAAAGCCAGATCGTCACTTTGGCCGCTTTTCTCTCTGAAATAGTTACGTTTATCGTCTGCAAGGCTATGTCACGTGCTGCGGTATGCGGAGACACTAAAAGCACCATAGTAGAACACAGAAGAGGCTTCTAAGTTGAAGCAATAAAAAGTAACGAGTAGTACAATTCAAGTATTAGTTGTCGATTATTCACTTTTTAGCCGCCTTTATTGGCTTGGACATGACCTAGTACCTTAAGATTTTGCATGAAAGGAGCATTAGCAGCCGCGTTGCACGGGACAATGTGAAAAGTGTTCATATGTACTAAAAACCTGAGAAATCCGTCCGTTTTCGTCATTTGTTATCGAATCGACTTAAAGCCAGATCACCACATTGGCCGCTTTTCTCTCTGAGACGGTTACATTTATCGTCTGCAAAGCTATGTCGCGTGCTGCGGTATGCGGAGACACTAAAAGCACCATAGTAGAACACAGAAGAAGCTTCTAAGTTGAAGCAATAACCAGTACGAAGTAGTACAATTCAAGTTTTAGTTGTCGATTATTCACTTTTTAGCCGGCTTTATTGACTTGGACATGACCTAGTACCTTAAGATTTTGCTTGAAAGGAGGACTAGCAGCCGCGTTGCACGGGAGAATGTGAAAAGTGTTCATATGTACTAAAAACCTGAGAAATCCGTTCGTTTTCGTCATTTGTTATCGAATCGACTTAAAGCCAGATCGTCACATAAGCCGCTTTTCTCTCTGAGACGGTTACATTTATCGTCTGCAAAGCTATGTCGCGTGCTGCGGTATGCGGAGACACTAAAAGCACCATAGTAGAACACAGAAGAAGCTTCTAAGTTGAAGTAATAGATAGTAAGAAGTAGTACAATTCAAGTTTTAGGCGTCGATTATTCACTTTTTAGCCAGTTTTGGTGGCTTGGACATGACCTATGACCTTAAGATTTTGCATGAAAGGAGGACTGGTAGCCGCGTTGCACGGGAGAATGTGAAAGGTGTTCATATGTAGTAAAAACCTGAGATATCCGTCCGTTTTCGTCATTTGTTATCGAATCGACTTAAAGCCAGATCGTCACATTGGCCGCTTTTCTCTCTGAGACGGTTACATTTATCGTCTGCAAAGCTATGTCGCGTGCTGTGGTATGCGGAGACACTAAAAGCACCATAGTAGAACACAGAAGAAGCTTCTAAAATGAAGTAATAGCCAGTAAGAAGTAGTACAATTCAAGTTTTAGGCGTCGATTATTCACTTTGTAGCCGGCTTTGGTGGCTTGGACATGACCTAGGACTTTAAGATTTTGCATGAAAGTAGGACTAGCAGCCGCGTTGCACGGGAGAATGTGAAAAGTGTTCATATGTAGTAAAAAGCTGAGAAATCCGTCCGTTTTCGTCATTTGTTATCGAATCGACTTAAAGCCAGATCGTCACATGGGCCGCTTTTCTCTCTGAGACGGTTACATTTATCGTCTGCAAAGCTATGTCGCGTGCTGCGGTATGCGGAGACACTAAAAGCACCATAGTGGAACAATGAATAAGCTTCTAAGTTGAAGCAATGGCCAGTAAGAAGTAGTAATATTCAAGTTTTGGCTATAGATTATTGATCTTTAGCCGGCTTTGGTGCCTTGGACATGAGGTCGAACCTTAAGATTTTGCTTGAAAGAAGGACTAGCAGCTGCGTTGCACGGGAGTATGTGAAAAGGGTTCATATGTAGTAAAAACCTGAGAAATCCGTCCGTCTTCGTCATTTGTTATCGAATCGACTTAGAGCCAGATCGTCACTATGGCCGCTTTTCTCTCTGATATGGTTACGTTTATCGTCTGCAAAGCTATGTCATGTGCTGCGGTATGCGGAGACACTAAAAGCACCATAGTAGAACACAGAAGAAGCTTCTAAGTTGAAGCAATAAAAAGTAACAAGTAGTACAATTCAAGTATTAGTTGTCGATTATGCACTTTTTAGCCGGCTTTATTGGCTTGGACATGACCTAGTACCTAAAGATTTTGCATGAAAGGAGGACTTGCAGCCGCGTTGCACGGGAGAATGTGAAAAGTGTTCATATGTACTAAAAACCTGAGAAATCCGTCCGTTTTCGTCATTTGTTATCGAATCGACTTAAAGCCAGATCGTCACATTGGCCGCTTTTCTCTCTGAGACGGTTACATTTATCGTCTGCAAAGCTATGTCGCGTGCTGCGGTACGCGGAGACACTAAAAGCACCATAGTAGAACACAGAAGAAGCTTCTAAGTTGAAGCAATAGCCATAAGAAGCAGTACAATTCAAGTTTTGGTTATCGATTATTGATTTTTAGCGGCTTTGGTGCCTTGGACAAGAGTTGGAACCTTTAGATTTTGCATGAAAGGAGGACTAACAGACGCGTTGCACGGGAGAATGTGAAAAGTGTTCATATGTACTAAAAACCTGAGAAATCCGTCCGTTTTCGTCATTTGTTATCGAACCGACTTAAAGCCAGATCGTCACATTGGCCGCTTTTCTCTCTGAGACGGTTACATTTATCGTCTGCAAAGCTATGTCGCGTGCTGCCGTATGCGGAGACACTAAAAGCACCATAGTGGAACACAGAATAAGCTTCTAAGTTGAAGCAATGGCCAGTAAGAAGTAGTACAATTCAAGTCTTGGCTATCGATTATTGATCTTTAGCCGGCTTTGGTGCCTTCGACATGAGGTCGATCCTTAAGATTTTGCTTGAAAGGAGGACTAGAAGCTGCGTTGCACGGGAGAATGTGAAAAGGGTTCATATGTAGTAAAAACCTGAGAAATCCGTCCGTTTTCGTCATTTGTTATCGAATCGACTTAAAGCCAGATCGTCACATTGGCCGCTTTTCTCTCTGAAATGGTTACGTTTATCGTCTGCAAGGCTATGTCACGTGCTGCGGTATGCGGAGACACTAAAAGCACCATAGTAGAACACAGAAGAGGCTTCTAAGTTGAAGCAATAAAAAGTAACGAGTAGTACAATTCAAGTATTAGTTGTCGATTATTCACTTTTTAGCCGGCTTTATTGGCTTGGACATGACCTAGTACCTTAAGATTTGGCACGAAAGGAGGATTAGCAGCCGCGTTGCACGGGAGAATGTGAAAAGTGTTCATATGTACTAAATACCTGAGAAATCCGTCCGTTTTCGTCATTTGTTATCGAATCGACTTAAAGCCAGATCGCCACATTGGCCGCTTTTCTCTCTGAGACGGTTACATTTATCGTCTGCAAAGCTATGTCGCGTGCTGCGGTATGCGGAGACACTAAAAGCACCATAGTAGAACACAGAAGAAGCTTCTAAGTTGAAGTAATAGCCAGTAAGAAGTAGTACAATTCAAGTTTTAGGCGTCGATTATTCACTTTTTAGCCAGTTTTGGTGGCTTGGACATGACCTAGGACCTTAAGATTTTGCATGAAAGGAGGACTGGTAGCCGCGTTGCACGGGAGAATGTGAAAGGTGTTCATATGTAGTAAAAACCTGAGATATCCGTCCGTTTTCGTCATTTGTTATCGAATCGACTTAAAGCCAGATCGTCACATTGGCCGCTTTTCTCTCTGAGACGGTTACATTTATCGTCTGCAAAGCTATGTCGCGTGCTGTGGTATGCGGAGACACTAAAAGCACCATAGTAGAACACAGACGAAGCTTCTAAAATGAAGTAATAGCCAGTAAGAAGTAGTACAATTCAAGTTTTAGGCGTCGATTATTCACTTTGTAGCCAGTTTTGGTGGCTTGGACATGACCTAGGACCTTAAGATTTTGCATGAAAGGAGGACTGGTAGCCGCGTTGCACGGGAGAATGTGAAAGGTGTTCATATGTAGTAAAAACCTGAGATATCCGTCCGTTTTCGTCATTTGTTATCGAATCGACTTAAAGCCAGATCGTCACATTGGCCGCTTTTCTCTCTGAGACGGTTACATTTATCGTCTGCAAAGCTATGTCGCGTGCTGTGGATTGCGGAGACACTAAAAGCACCATAGTAGAACACAGAAGAAGCTTCTAAGTTGAAGCAATAGCCATAAGAAGCAGTACAATTCAAGTTTTGGTTATCGATTATTGATTTTTAGCGGCTTTGGTGCCTTGGACAAGAGTTGGAACCTTTAGATTCTGCATGAAAGGAGGACTAACAGACGCGTTGCACGGGAGAATGTGAAAAGTGTTCATATGTACTAAAAACCTGAGAAATCCGTCCGTTTTCGTCATTTGTTATCGAACCGACTTAAAGCCAGATCGTCACATTGGCCGCTTTTCTCTCTGAGACGGTTACATTTATCGTCTGCAAAGCTATGTCGCGTGCTGCCGTATGCGGAGACACTAAAAGCACCATAGTGGAACACAGAATAAGCTTCTAAGTTGAAGCAATGGCCAGTACGAAGTAGTACAATTCAAGTTTTAGTTGTCGATTATTCACTTTTTAGCCGGCTTTATTGACTTGGACATGACCTAGTACCTTAAGATTTTGCTTGAAAGGAGGACTAGCAGCCGCGTTGCACGGGAGAATGTGAAAAGTGTTCATATGTACTAAAAACCTGAGAAATCCGTTCGTTTTCGTCATTTGTTATCGAATCGACTTAAAGCCAGATCGTCACATAAGCCGCTTTTCTCTCTGAGACGGTTACATTTATCGTCTGCAAAGCTATGTCGCGTGCTGCGGTATGCGGAGACACTAAAAGCAGCATAGTAGAACACAGAAGAAGCTTCTAAGTTGAAGTAATAGATAGTAAGAAGTAGTACAATTCAAGTTTTAGGCGTCGATTATTCACTTTTTAGCCAGTTTTGGTGGCTTGGACATGACCTATGACCTTAAGATTTTGCATGAAAGGAGGACTGGTAGCCGCGTTGCACGGGAGAATGTGAAAGGTGTTCATATGTAGTAAAAACCTGAGATATCCGTCCGTTTTCGTCATTTGTTATCGAATCGACTTAAAGCCAGATCGTCACATTGGCCGCTTTTCTCTCTGAGACGGTTACATTTATCGTCTGCAAAGCTATGTCGCGTGCTGTGGTATGCGGAGACACTAAAAGCACCATAGTAGAACACAGAAGAAGCTTCTAAAATGAAGTAATAGCCAGTAAGAAGTAGTACAATTCAAGTTTTAGGCGTCGATTATTCACTTTGTAGCCGGCTTTGGTGGCTTGGACATGACCTAGGACTTTAAGATTTTGCATGAAAGTAGGACTAGCAGCCGCGTTGCACGGGAGAATGTGAAAAGTGTTCATATGTAGTAAAAAGCTGAGAAATCCGTCCGTTTTCGTCATTTGTTATCGAATCGACTTAAAGCCAGATCGTCACATGGGCCGCTTTTCTCTCTGAGACGGTTACATTTATCGTCTGCAAAGCTATGTCGCGTGCTGCGGTATGCGGAGACACTAAAAGCACCATAGTGGAACAATGAATAAGCTTCTAAGTTGAAGCAATGGCCAGTAAGAAGTAGTAATATTCAAGTTTTGGCTATAGATTATTGATCTTTAGCCGGCTTTGGTGCCTTGGACATGAGGTCGAACCTTAAGATTTTGCTTGAAAGAAGGACTAGCAGCTGCGTTGCACGGGAGTATGTGAAAAGGGTTCATATGTAGTAAAAACCTGAGAAATCCGTCCGTCTTCGTCATTTGTTATCGAATCGACTTAGAGCCAGATCGTCACTATGGCCGCTTTTCTCTCTGAAATGGTTACGTTTATCGTCTGCTAAGCTATGTCATGTGCTGCGGTATGCGGAGACACTAAAAGCACCATAGTAGAACACAGAAGAAGCTTCTAAGTTGAAGCAATAAAAAGTAACAAGTAGTACAATTCAAGTATTAGTTGTCGATTATGCACTTTTTAGCCGGCTTTATTGGCTTGGACATGACCTAGTACCTAAAGATTTTGCATGAAAGGAGGACTTGCAGCCGCGTTGCACGGGAGAATGTGAAAAGTGTTCATATGTACTAAAAACCTGAGAAATCCGTCCGTTTTCGTCATTTGTTATCGAATCGACTTAAAGCCAGATCGTCACATTGGCCGCTTTTCTCTCTGAGACGGTTACATTTATCGTCTGCAAAGCTATGTCGCGTGCTGCGGTACGCGGAGACACTAAAAGCACCATAGTAGAACACAGAAGAAGCTTCTAAGTTGAAGCAATAGCCATAAGAAGCAGTACAATTCAAGTTTTGGTTATCGATTATTGATTTTTAGCGGCTTTGGTGCCTTGGACAAGAGTTGGAACCTTTAGATTTTGCATGAAAGGAGGACTAACAGACGCGTTGCACGGGAGAATGTGAAAAGTGTTCATATGTACTAAAAACCTGAGAAATCCGTCCGTTTTCGTCATTTGTTATCGAACCGACTTAAAGCCAGATCGTCACATTGGCCGCTTTTCTCTCTGAGACGGTTACATTTATCGTCTGCAAAGCTATGTCGCGTGCTGCCGTATGCGGAGACACTAAAAGCACCATAGTGGAACACAGAATAAGCTTCTAAGTTGAAGCAATGGCCAGTAAGAAGTAGTACAATTCAAGTCTTGGCTATCGATTATTGATCTTTAGCCGGCTTTGGTGCCTTCGACATGAGGTCGATCCTTAAGATTTTGCTTGAAAGGAGGACTAGAAGCTGCGTTGCACGGGAGAATGTGAAAAGGGTTCATATGTAGTAAAAACCTGAGAAATCCGTCCGTTTTCGTCATTTGTTATCGAATCGACTTAAAGCCAGATCGTCACATTGGCCGCTTTTCTCTCTGAAATGGTTACGTTTATCGTCTGCAAGGCTATGTCACGTGCTGCGGTATGCGGAGACACTAAAAGCACCATAGTAGAACACAGAAGAGGCTTCTAAGTTGAAGCAATAAAAAGTAACGAGTAGTACAATTCAAGTATTAGTTGTCGATTATTCACTTTTTAGCCGGCTTTATTGGCTTGGACATGACCTAGTACCTTAAGATTTGGCACGAAAGGAGGATTAGCAGCCGCGTTGCACGGGAGAATGTGAAAAGTGTTCATATGTACTAAATACCTGAGAAATCCGTCCGTTTTCGTCATTTGTTATCGAATCGACTTAAAGCCAGATCGCCACATTGGCCGCTTTTCTCTCTGAGACGGTTACATTTATCGTCTGCAAAGCTATGTCGCGTGCTGCGGTATGCGGAGACACTAAAAGCACCATAGTAGAACACAGAAGAAGCTTCTAAGTTGAAGTAATAGCCAGTAAGAAGTAGTACAATTCAAGTTTTAGGCGTCGATTATTCACTTTTTAGCCAGTTTTGGTGGCTTGGACATGACCTAGGACCTTAAGATTTTGCATGAAAGGAGGACTGGTAGCCGCGTTGCACGGGAGAATGTGAAAGGTGTTCATATGTAGTAAAAACCTGAGATATCCGTCCGTTTTCGTCATTTGTTATCGAATCGACTTAAAGCCAGATCGTCACATTGGCCGCTTTTCTCTCTGAGACGGTTACATTTATCGTCTGCAAAGCTATGTCGCGTGCTGTGGTATGCGGAGACACTAAAAGCACCATAGTAGAACACAGACGAAGCTTCTAAAATGAAGTAATAGCCAGTAAGAAGTAGTACAATTCAAGTTTTAGGCGTCGATTATTCACTTTGTAGCCAGTTTTGGTGGCTTGGACATGACCTAGGACCTTAAGATTTTGCATGAAAGGAGGACTGGTAGCCGCGTTGCACGGGAGAATGTGAAAGGTGTTCATATGTAGTAAAAACCTGAGATATCCGTCCGTTTTCGTCATTTGTTATCGAATCGACTTAAAGCCAGATCGTCACATTGGCCGCTTTTCTCTCTGAGACGGTTACATTTATCGTCTGCAAAGCTATGTCGCGTGCTGTGGATTGCGGAGACACTAAAAGCACCATAGTAGAACACAGAAGAAGCTTCTAAGTTGAAGCAATAGCCATAAGAAGCAGTACAATTCAAGTTTTGGTTATCGATTATTGATTTTTAGCGGCTTTGGTGCCTTGGACAAGAGTTGGAACCTTTAGATTTTGCATGAAAGGAGGACTAACAGACGCGTTGCACGGGAGAATGTGAAAAGTGTTCATATGTACTAAAAACCTGAGAAATCCGTCCGTTTTCGTCATTTGTTATCGAACCGACTTAAAGCCAGATCGTCACATTGGCCGCTTTTCTCTCTGAGACGGTTACATTTATCGTCTGCAAAGCTATGTCGCGTGCTGCCGTATGCGGAGACACTAAAAGCACCATAGTGGAACACAGAATAAGCTTCTAAGTTGAAGCAATGGCCAGTAAGAAGTAGTACAATTCAAGTCTTGGCTATCGATTATTGATCTTTAGCCGGCTTTGGTGCCTTCGACATGAGGTCGATCCTTAAGATTTTGCTTGAAAGGAGGACTAGAAGCTGCGTTGCACGGGAGAATGTGAAAAGGGTTCATATGTAGTAAAAACCTGAGAAATCCGTCCGTTTTCGTCATTTGTTATCAAATCGACTTAAAGCCAGATCGTCACATTGGCCGCTTTTCTCTCTGAAATGGTTACGTTTATCGTCTGCAAGGCTATGTCACGTGCTGCGGTATGCGGAGACACTAAAAGCACCATAGTAGAACACAGAAGAGGCTTCTAAGTTGAAGCAATAAAAAGTAACGAGTAGTACAATTCAAGTATTAGTTGTCGATTATTCACTTTTTAGCCGGCTTTATTGGCTTGGACATGACCTAGTACCTTAAGATTTGGCACGAAAGGTTGATTAGCAGCCGCGTTGCACGGGAGAATGTGAAAAGTGTTCATATGTACTAAATACCTGAGAAATCCGTCCGTTTTCGTCATTTGTTATCGAATCGACTTAAAGCCAGATCGCCACATTGGCCGCTTTTCTCTCTGAGACGGTTACATTTATCGTCTGCAAAGCTATGTCGCGTGCTGCGGTATGCGGAGACACTAAAAGCACCATAGTAGAACACAGAAGAAGCTTCTAAGTTGAAGTAATAGCCAGTAAGAAGTAGTACAATTCAAGTTTTAGGCGTCGATTATTCACTTTTTAGCCAGTTTTGGTGGCTTGGACATGACCTAGGACCTTAAGATTTTGCATGAAAGGAGGACTGGTAGCCGCGTTGCACGGGAGAATGTGAAAGGTGTTCATATGTAGTAAAAACCTGAGATATCCGTCCGTTTTCGTCATTTGTTATCGAATCGACTTAAAGCCAGATCGTCACATTGGCCGCTTTTCTCTCTGAGACGGTTACATTTATCGTCTGCAAAGCTATGTCGCGTGCTGCGGTATGCGGAGACACTAAAAGCACCATAGTGGAACAATGAATAAGCTTCTAAGTTGAAGCAATGGCCAGTAAGAAGTAGTACAATTCAAGTTTCTAACTATCGATTATTGATCTTTAGCCGGCTTTGGTGCCTTGGACATGAGGTCGAACCTTAAGATTTTGCTTGAAAGAAGGACTAGCATCTGCGTTGCACGGCAGTATGTGAAAAGGGTTCATATGTAGTAAAAACCTGAGAAATCCGTCCGTTTTCGTCATTTGTTATCGAATCGACTTAGAGCCAGATCGTCACTATGGCCGCTTTTCTCTCTGAAATGGTTACGTTTATCGTCTGCAAAGCTATGTCACGTGCTGCGGTATGCGGAGACACTAAAAGCACCATAGTAGAACACAGAAGAAGTTTCTAAGTTGAAGCAATAAAAAGTAACAAGTAGTACAATTCAAGTATTAGTTGTCGATTATTCACTTTTTAGCCGGCTTTATTGGCTTGGACATGACCTAGTACCTAAAGATTATGCATGAAAGGAGGACTTGCAGCCGCGTTGCACGGGAGAATGTGAAAAGTGTTCATATGTACTAAAAACCTGAGAAATCCGTCCGTTTTCGTCATTTGTTATCGAATCGACTTAAAGCCAGATCACCACATTGGCCGCTTTTCTCTCTGAGACGGTTACATTTATCGTCTGCAAAGCTATGTCGCGTGCTGCGGTATGCGGAGACACTAAAAGCACCATAGTAGAACACAGAAGAAGCTTCTAAGTTGAAGCAATAACCAGTACGAAGTAGTACAATTCAAGTTTTAGTTGTCGATTATTCACTTTTTAGCCGGCTTTATTGACTTGGACATGACCTAGTACCTTAAGATTTTGCTTGAAAGGAGGACTAGCAGCCGCGTTGCACGGGAGAATGTGAAAAGTGTTCATATGTACTAAAAACCTGAGAAATCCGTTCGTTTTCGTCATTTGTTATCGAATCGACTTAAAGCCAGATCGTCACATAAGCCGCTTTTCTCTCTGAGACGGTTACATTTATCGTCTGCAAAGCTATGTCGCGTGCTGCGGTATGCGGAGACACTAAAAGCAGCATAGTAGAACACAGAAGAAGCTTCTAAGTTGAAGTAATAGATAGTAAGAAGTAGTACAATTCAAGTTTTAGGCGTCGATTATTCACTTTTTAGCCAGTTTTGGTGGCTTGGACATGACCTATGACCTTAAGATTTTGCATGAAAGGAGGACTGGTAGCCGCGTTGCACGGGAGAATGTGAAAGGTGTTCATATGTAGTAAAAACCTGAGATATCCGTCCGTTTTCGTCATTTGTTATCGAATCGACTTAAAGCCAGATCGTCACATTGGCCGCTTTTCTCTCTGAGACGGTTACATTTATCGTCTGCAAAGCTATGTCGCGTGCTGTGGTATGCGGAGACACTAAAAGCACCATAGTAGAACACAGAAGAAGCTTCTAAAATGAAGTAATAGCCAGTAAGAAGTAGTACAATTCAAGTTTTAGGCGTCGATTATTCACTTTGTAGCCGGCTTTGGTGGCTTGGACATGACCTAGGACTTTAAGATTTTGCATGAAAGTAGGACTAGCAGCCGCGTTGCACGGGAGAATGTGAAAAGTGTTCATATGTAGTAAAAAGCTGAGAAATCCGTCCGTTTTCGTCATTTGTTATCGAATCGACTTAAAGCCAGATCGTCACATGGGCCGCTTTTCTCTCTGAGACGGTTACATTTATCGTCTGCAAAGCTATGTCGCGTGCTGCGGTATGCGGAGACACTAAAAGCACCATAGTGGAACAATGAATAAGCTTCTAAGTTGAAGCAATGGCCAGTAAGAAGTAGTAATATTCAAGTTTTGGCTATAGATTATTGATCTTTAGCCGGCTTTGGTGCCTTGGACATGAGGTCGAACCTTAAGATTTTGCTTGAAAGAAGGACTAGCAGCTGCGTTGCACGGGAGTATGTGAAAAGGGTTCATATGTAGTAAAAACCTGAGAAATCCGTCCGTCTTCGTCATTTGTTATCGAATCGACTTAGAGCCAGATCGTCACTATGGCCGCTTTTCTCTCTGAAATGGTTACATTTATCGTCTGCAAAGCTATGTCGCGTGCTGCGGTACGCGGAGACACTAAAAGCACCATAGTAGAACACAGAAGAAGCTTCTAAGTTGAAGCAATAGCCATAAGAAGCAGTACAATTCAAGTTTTGGTTATCGATTATTGATTTTTAGCGGCTTTGGTGCCTTGGACAAGAGTTGGAACCTTTAGATTTTGCATGAAAGGAGGACTAACAGACGCGTTGCACGGGAGAATGTGAAAAGTGTTCATATGTACTAAAAACCTGAGAAATCCGTCCGTTTTCGTCATTTGTTGTCGAACCGACTTAAAGCCAGATCGTCACATTGGCCGCTTTTCTCTCTGAGACGGTTACATTTATCGTCTGCAAAGCTATGTCGCGTGCTGCCGTATGCGGAGACACTAAAAGCACCATAGTGGAACACAGAATAAGCTTCTAAGTTGAAGCAATGGCCAGTAAGAAGTAGTACAATTCAAGTCTTGGCTATCGATTATTGATCTTTAGCCGGCTTTGGTGCCTTCGACATGAGGTCGATCCTTAAGATTTTGCTTGAAAGGAGGACTAGAAGCTGCGTTGCACGGGAGAATGTGAAAAGGGTTCATATGTAGTAAAAACCTGAGAAATCCGTCCGTTTTCGTCATTTGTTATCGAATCGACTTAAAGCCAGATCGTCACATTGGCCGCTTTTCTCTCTGAAATGGTTACGTTTATCGTCTGCAAGGCTATGTCACGTGCTGCGGTATGCGGAGACACTAAAAGCACCATAGTAGAACACAGAAGAGGCTTCTAAGTTGAAGCAATAAAAAGTAACGAGTAGTACAATTCAAGTATTAGTTGTCGATTATTCACTTTTTAGCCGGCTTTATTGGCTTGGACATGACCTAGTACCTTAAGATTTGGCACGAAAGGAGGATTAGCAGCCGCGTTGCACGGGAGAATGTGAAAAGTGTTCATATGTACTAAATACCTGAGAAATCCGTCCGTTTTCGTCATTTGTTATCGAATCGACTTAAAGCCAGATCGCCACATTGGCCGCTTTTCTCTCTGAGACGGTTACATTTATCGTCTGCAAAGCTATGTCGCGTGCTGCGGTATGCGGAGACACTAAAAGCACCATAGTAGAACACAGAAGAAGCTTCTAAAATGAAGTAATAGCCAGTAAGAAGTAGTACAATTCAAGTTTTAGGCGTCGATTATTCACTTTTTAGCCAGTTTTGGTGGCTTGGACATGACCTAGGACCTTAAGATTTTGCATGAAAGGAGGACTGGTAGCCGCGTTGCACGGGAGAATGTGAAAGGTGTTCATATGTAGTAAAAACCTGAGATATCCGTCCGTTTTCGTCATTTGTTATCGAATCGACTTAAAGCCAGATCGTCACATTGGCCGCTTTTCTCTCTGAGACGGTTACATTTATCGTCTGCAAAGCTATGTCGCGTGCTGTGGATTGCGGAGACACTAAAAGCACCATAGTAGAACACAGAAGAAGCTTCTAAGTTGAAGCAATAGCCATAAGAAGCAGTACAATTCAAGTTTTGGTTATCGATTATTGATTTTTAGCGGCTTTGGTGCCTTGGACAAGAGTTGGAACCTTTAGATTTTGCATGAAAGGAGGACTAACAGACGCGTTGCACGGGAGAATGTGAAAAGTGTTCATATGTACTAAAAACCTGAGAAATCCGTCCGTTTTCGTCATTTGTTATCGAACCGACTTAAAGCCAGATCGTCACATTGGCCGCTTTTCTCTCTGAGACGGTTACATTTATCGTCTGCAAAGCTATGTCGCGTGCTGCCGTATGCGGAGACACTAAAAGCACCATAGTGGAACACAGAATAAGCTTCTAAGTTGAAGCAATGGCCAGTAAGAAGTAGTACAATTCAAGTCTTGGCTATCGATTATTGATCTTTAGCCGGCTTTGGTGCCTTCGACATGAGGTCGATCCTTAAGATTTTGCTTGAAAGGAGGACTAGAAGCTGCGTTGCACGGGAGAATGTGAAAAGGGTTCATATGTAGTAAAAACCTGAGAAATCCGTCCGTTTTCGTCATTTGTTATCGAATCGACTTAAAGCCAGATCGTCACATTGGCCGCTTTTCTCTCTGAAATGGTTACGTTTATCGTCTGCAAGGCTATGTCACGTGCTGCGGTATGCGGAGACACTAAAAGCACCATAGTAGAACACAGAAGAGGCTTCTAAGTTGAAGCAATAAAAAGTAACGAGTAGTACAATTCAAGTATTAGTTGTCGATTATTCACTTTTTAGCCGGCTTTATTGGCTTGGACATGACCTAGTACCTTAAGATTTGGCACGAAAGGAGGATTAGCAGCCGCGTTGCACGGGAGAATGTGAAAAGTGTTCATATGTACTAAATACCTGAGAAATCCGTCCGTTTTCGTCATTTGTTATCGAATCGACTTAAAGCCAGATCGCCACATTGGCCGCTTTTCTCTCTGAGACGGTTACATTTATCGTCTGCAAAGCTATGTCGCGTGCTGCGGTATGCGGAGACACTAAAAGCACCATAGTAGAACACAGAAGAAGCTTCTAAGTTGAAGTAATAGCCAGTAAGAAGTAGTACAATTCAAGTTTTAGGCGTCGATTATTCACTTTTTAGCCAGTTTTGGTGGCTTGGACATGACCTAGGACCTTAAGATTTTGCATGAAAGGAGGACTGGTAGCCGCGTTGCACGGGAGAATGTGAAAGGTGTTCATATGTAGTAAAAACCTGAGATATCCGTCCGTTTTCGTCATTTGTTATCGAATCGACTTAAAGCCAGATCGTCACATTGGCCGCTTTTCTCTCTGAGACGGTTACATTTATCGTCTGCAAAGCTATGTCGCGTGCTGTGGTATGCGGAGACACTAAAAGCACCATAGTAGAACACAGACGAAGCTTCTAAAATGAAGTAATAGCCAGTAAGAAGTAGTACAATTCAAGTTTTAGGCGTCGATTATTCACTTTGTAGCCAGTTTTGGTGGCTTGGACATGACCTAGGACCTTAAGATTTTGCATGAAAGGAGGACTGGTAGCCGCGTTGCACGGGAGAATGTGAAAGGTGTTCATATGTAGTAAAAACCTGAGATATCCGTCCGTTTTCGTCATTTGTTATCGAATCGACTTAAAGCCAGATCGTCACATTGGCCGCTTTTCTCTCTGAGACGGTTACATTTATCGTCTGCAAAGCTATGTCGCGTGCTGTGGATTGCGGAGACACTAAAAGCACCATAGTAGAACACAGAAGGAGCTTCTAAGTTGAAGCAATAGCCATAAGAAGCAGTACAATTCAAGTTTTGGTTATCGATTTTTGATTTTTAGCGGCTTTGGTGCCTTG
This sequence comes from Schistocerca gregaria, assembly GCF_023897955.1. Taxonomy (NCBI): domain Eukaryota; kingdom Metazoa; phylum Arthropoda; class Insecta; order Orthoptera; family Acrididae; genus Schistocerca; species Schistocerca gregaria. The sequence goes on from NW_026061759.1 coordinate 1,969,261, forward strand.
GACAAGAGTTGGAACCTTTAGATTTTGCATGAAAGGAGGACTAACAGACGCGTTGCACGGGAGAATGTGAAAAGTGTTCATATGTACTAAAAACCTGAGAAATCCGTCCGTTTTCGTCATTTGTTATCGAACCGACTTAAAGCCAGATCGTCACATTGGCCGCTTTTCTCTCTGAGACGGTTACATTTATCGTCTGCAAAGCTATGTCGCGTGCTGCCGTATGCGGAGACACTAAAAGCACCATAGTGGAACACAGAATAAGCTTCTAAGTTGAAGCAATGGCCAGTAAGAAGTAGTACAATTCAAGTCTTGGCTATCGATTATTGATCTTTAGCCGGCTTTGGTGCCTTCGACATGAGGTCGATCCTTAAGATTTTGCTTGAAAGGAGGACTAGAAGCTGCGTTGCACGGGAGAATGTGAAAAGGGTTCATATGTAGTAAAAACCTGAGAAATCCGTCCGTTTTCGTCATTTGTTATCGAATCAACTTAAAGCCAGATCGTCACATTGGCCGCTTTTCTCTCTGAAATGGTTACGTTTATCGTCTGCAAGGCTATGTCACGTGCTGCGGTATGCGGAGACACTAAAAGCACCATAGTAGAACACAGAAGAGGCTTCTAAGTTGAAGCAATAAAAAGTAACGAGTAGTACAATTCAAGTATTAGTTGTCGATTATTCACTTTTTAGCCGGCTTTATTGGCTTGGACATGACCTAGTACCTTAAGATTTGGCACGAAAGGAGGATTAGCAGCCGCGTTGCACGGGAGAATGTGAAAAGTGTTCATATGTACTAAATACCTGAGAAATCCGTCCGTTTTCGTCATTTGTTATCGAATCGACTTAAAGCCAGATCGCCACATTGGCCGCTTTTCTCTCTGAGACGGTTACATTTATCGTCTGCAAAGCTATGTCGCGTGCTGCGGTATGCGGAGACACTAAAAGCACCATAGTAGAACACAGAAGAAGCTTCTAAGTTGAAGTAATAGCCAGTAAGAAGTAGTACAATTCAAGTTTTAGGCGTCGATTATTCACTTTTTAGCCAGTTTTGGTGGCTTGGACATGACCTAGGACCTTAAGATTTTGCATGAAAGGAGGACTGGTAGCCGCGTTGCACGGGAGAATGTGAAAGGTGTTCATATGTAGTAAAAACCTGAGATATCCGTCCGTTTTCGTCATTTGTTATCGAATCGACTTAAAGCCAGATCGTCACATTGGCCGCTTTTCTCTCTGAGACGGTTACATTTATCGTCTGCAAAGCTATGTCGCGTGCTGTGGTATGCGGAGACACTAAAAGCACCATAGTAGAACACAGACGAAGCTTCTAAAATGAAGTAATAGCCAGTAAGAAGTAGTACAATTCAAGTTTTAGGCGTCGATTATTCACTTTGTAGCCGGCTTTGGTGGCTTGGACATGACCTAGGACTTTAAGATTTTGCATGAAAGTAGGACTAGCAGCCGCGTTGCACGGGAGAATGTGAAAAGTGTTCATATGTAGTAAAAAGCTGAGAAATCCGTCCGTTTTCGTCATTTATTATCGAATCGACTTAAAGCCAGAACGTCACATTGGCCGCTTTTCTCTCTGAGACGGTTACATTTATCGTCTGCAAAGCTATGTCGCGTGCTGCGGTATGCGGAGACACTAAAAGCACCATAGTGGAACAATGAATAAGCTTCTAAGTTGAAGCAATGGCCAGTAAGAAGTAGTACAATTCAAGTTTCTAACTATCGATTATTGATCTTTAGCCGGCTTTGGTGCCTTGGACATGAGGTCGAACCTTAAGATTTTGCTTGAAAGAAGGACTAGCATCTGCGTTGCACGGCAGTATGTGAAAAGGGTTCATATGTAGTAAAAACCTGAGAAATCCGTCCGTTTTCGTCATTTGTTATCGAATCGACTTAGAGCCAGATCGTCACTATGGCCGCTTTTCTCTCTGAAATGGTTACGTTTATCGTCTGCAAAGCTATGTCACGTGCTGCGGTATGCGGAGACACTAAAAGCACCATAGTAGAACACAGAAGAAGTTTCTAAGTTGAAGCAATAAAAAGTAACAAGTAGTACAATTCAAGTATTAGTTGTCGATTATTCACTTTTTAGCCGGCTTTATTGGCTTGGACATGACCTAGTACCTAAAGATTATGCATGAAAGGAGGACTTGCAGCCGCGTTGCACGGGAGAATGTGAAAAGTGTTCATATGTACTAAAAACCTGAGAAATCCGTCCGTTTTCGTCATTTGTTATCGAATCGACTTAAAGCCAGATCGTCACATTGGCCGCTTTTCTCTCTGAGACGGTTACATTTATCGTCTGCAAAGCTATGTCGCGTGCTGCGGTATGCGGAGACACTAAAAGCACCATAGTAGAACACAGAAGAAGCTTCTAAGTTGGAGCAATAGCCATAAGAAGCAGTACAATTCAAGTTTTGGTTATCGATTATTGATTTTTAGCGGCTTTGGTGCCTTGGACAAGAGTTAGAACCTTTAGATTTTGCATGAAAGGAGGACTAACAGCCGCGTTGCACGGGAGAATGTGAAAAGTGTTCATATGTACTAAAAACCTGAGAAATCCGTCCGTTTTCGTCATTTGTTATCGAACCGACTTAAAGCCAGATCGTCACATTGGCCGCTTTTCTCTCTGAGACGGCTACATTTATCGTCTGCAAAGCTATGTCGCGTGCTGCCGTATGCGGAGACACTAAAAGCACCATAGTGGAACACAGAATAAGCTTCTAAGTTGAAGCAATGGCCAGTAAGAAGTAGTACAATTCAAGTCATGGCTATCGATTATTGATCTTTAGCCGGCTTTGGTGCCTTGGACATGAGGTCGATCCTTAAGATTTTGCTTGAAAGGAGGACTAGACGCTGCGTTGCACGGGAGAATGTGAAAAGGGTTCATATGTAGTAAAACCCTGAGAAATCCGTCCGTTTTCGTCATTTGTTATCGAATCGACTTAAAGCCAGATCGTCACTTTGGCCGCTTTTCTCTCTGAAATGGTTACGTTTATCGTCTGCAAGGCTATGTCACGTGCTGCGGTATGCGGAGACACTAAAAGCACCATAGTAGAACACAGAAGAGGCTTCTAAGTTGAAGCAATAAAAAGTAACGAGTAGTACAATTCAAATATTAGTTGTCGATTATTCACTTTTTAGCCGGCTTTATTGGCTTGGACATGACCTAGTACCTTAAGATTTTGCATGAAAGGAGGATTAGCAGCCGCGTTGCACGGGAGAATGTGAAAAGTGTTCATATGTACTAAAAACCTGAGAAATCCGTCCGTTTTCGTCATTTGTTATCGAATCGACTTAAAGCCAGATCGCCACATTGGCCGCTTTTCTCTCTGAGACGGTTACATTTATCGTCTGCAAAGCTATGTCGCGTGCTGCGGTATGCGGAGACACTAAAAGCACCATGGTAGAACACAGAAGAAGCTTCTAAGTTGAAGCAATAACCAGTACGAAGTAGTACAATTCAAGTTTTAGGCGTCGATTATTCACTGTTTAGCCAGTTTTGGTGGCTTGGACATGACCTAGGACCTTAAGATTTTGCATGAAAGGAGGACTGGTAGCCGCGTTGCACGGGAGAATGTGAAAGGTGTTCATATGTAGTAAAAACCTGAGATATCCGTCCGTTTTCGTCATTTGTTATCGAATCGACTTAAAGCCAGATCGTCACATTGGCCGCTTTTCTCTCTGAGACGGTTACATTTATCGTCTGCAAAGCTATGTCGCGTGCTGTGGTATGCGGAGACACTAAAAGCACCATAGTAGAACACAGAAGAAGCTTCTAAAATGAAGTAATAGCCAGTAAGAAGTAGTACAATTCAAGTTTTAGGCGTCGATTATTCACTTTGTAGCCGGCTTTGGTGGCTTGGACATGACCTAGGACTTTAAGATTTTGCATGAAAGTAGGACTAGCAGCCGCGTTGCACGGGAGAATGTGAAAAGTGTTCATATGTAGTAAAAAGCCGAGAAATCCGTCCGTTTTCGTCATTTGTTATCGAATCGACTTAAAGCCAGATCGTCACATTGGCCGCTTTTCTCTCTGAGACGGTTACATTTATCGTCTGCAAAGCTATGTCGCGTGCTGCAGTATGCGGAGACACTAAAAGCACCATAGTGGAACAATGAATAAGCTTCTAAGTTGAAGCAATGGCCAGTAAGAAGTAGTACAATTCAAGTTTTAACTATCGATTATTGATCTTTAGCCGGCTTTGGTGCCTTGGACATGAGGTCGAACCTTAAGATTTTGCTTGAAAGAAGGACTAGCATCTGCGTTGCACGGCAGTATGTGAAAAGGGTTCATATGTAGTAAAAACCTGAGAAATCCGTCCGTTTTCGTCATTTGTTATCGAATCGACTTAGAGCCAGATCGTCACTATGGCCGCTTTTCTCTCTGAAATGGTTACGTTTATCGTCTGCAAAGCTATGTCACGTGCTGCGGTATGCGGAGACACTAAAAGCACCATAGTAGAACACAGAAGAAGTTTCTAAGTTGAAGCAATAAAAAGTAACAAGTAGTACAATTCAAGTATTAGTTGTCGATTATTCACTTTTTAGCCGGCTTTATTGGCTTGGACATGACCTAGTACCTAAAGATTATGCATGAAAGGAGGACTTGCAGCCGCGTTGCACGGGAGAATGTGAAAAGTGTTCATATGTACTAAAAACCTGAGAAATCCGTCCGTTTTCGTCATTTGTTATCGAATCGACTTAAAGCCAGATCGTCACATTGGCCGCTTTTCTCTCTGAGACGGTTACATTTATCGTCTGCAAAGCTATGTCGCGTGCTGCGGTATGCGGAGACACTAAAAGCACCATAGTAGAACACAGAAGAAGCTTCTAAGTTGGAGCAATAGCCATAAGAAGCAGTACAATTCAAGTTTTGGTTATCGATTATTGATTTTTAGCGGCTTTGGTGCCTTGGACAAGAGTTAGAACCTTTAGATTTTGCATGAAAGGAGGACTAACAGCCGCGTTGCACGGGAGAATGTGAAAAGTGTTCATATGTACTAAAAACCTGAGAAATCCGTCCGTTTTCGTCATTTGTTATCGAACCGACTTAAAGCCAGATCGTCACATTGGCCGCTTTTCTCTCTGAGACGGCTACATTTATTGTCTGCAAAGCTATGTCGCGTGCTGCCGTATGCGGAGACACTAAAAGCACCATAGTGGAACACAGAATAAGCTTCTAAGTTGAAGCAATGGCCAGTAAGAAGTAGTACAATTCAAGTCATGGCTATCGATTATTGATCTTTAGCCGGCTTTGGTGCCTTGGACATGAGGTCGATCCTTAAGATTTTGCTTGAAAGGAGGACTAGACGCTGCGTTGCACGGGAGAATGTGAAAAGGGTTCATATGTAGTAAAACCCTGAGAAATCCGTCCGTTTTCGTCATTTGTTATCGAATCGACTTAAAGCCAGATCGTCACTTTGGCCGCTTTTCTCTCTGAAATGGTTACGTTTATCGTCTGCAAGGCTATGTCACGTGCTGCGGTATGCGGAGACACTAAAAGCACCATAGTAGAACACAGAAGAGGCTTCTAAGTTGAAGCAATAAAAAGTAACGAGTAGTACAATTCAAATATTAGTTGTCGATTATTCACTTTTTAGCCGGCTTTATTGGCTTGGACATGACCTAGTACCTTAAGATTTTGCATGAAAGGAGGATTAGCAGCCGCGTTGCACGGGAGAATGTGAAAAGTGTTCATATGTACTAAAAACCTGAGAAATCCGTCCGTTTTCGTCATTTGTTATCGAATCGACTTAAAGCCAGATCGCCACATTGGCCGCTTTTCTCTCTGAGACGGTTACATTTATCGTCTGCAAAGCTATGTCGCGTGCTGCGGTATGCGGAGACACTAAAAGCACCATGGTAGAACACAGAAGAAGCTTCTAAGTTGAAGCAATAACCAGTACGAAGTAGTACAATTCAAGTTTTAGGCGTCGATTATTCACTGTTTAGCCAGTTTTGGTGGCTTGGACATGACCTAGGACCTTAAGATTTTGCATGAAAGGAGGACTGGTAGCCGCGTTGCACGGGAGAATGTGAAAGGTGTTCATATGTAGTAAAAACCTGAGATATCCGTCCGTTTTCGTCATTTGTTATCGAATCGACTTAAAGCCAGATCGTCACATTGGCCGCTTTTCTCTCTGAGACGGTTACATTTATCGTCTGCAAAGCTATGTCGCGTGCTGTGGTATGCGGAGACACTAAAAGCACCATAGTAGAACACAGAAGAAGCTTCTAAAATGAAGTAATAGCCAGTAAGAAGTAGTACAATTCAAGTTTTAGGCGTCGATTATTCACTTTGTAGCCGGCTTTGGTGGCTTGGACATGACCTAGGACTTTAAGATTTTGCATGAAAGTAGGACTAGCAGCCGCGTTGCACGGGAGAATGTGAAAAGTGTTCATATGTAGTAAAAAGCCGAGAAATCCGTCCGTTTTCGTCATTTGTTATCGAATCGACTTAAAGCCAGATCGTCACATTGGCCGCTTTTCTCTCTGAGACGGTTACATTTATCGTCTGCAAAGCTATGTCGCGTGCTGCGGTATGCGGAGACACTAAAAGCACCATAGTGGAACAATGAATAAGCTTCTAAGTTGAAGCAATGGCCAGTAAGAAGTAGTACAATTCAAGTTTTGGCTATCGATTATTGATCTTTAGCCGGCTTTGGTGCCTTGGACATGAGGTCGAACCTTAAGATTTTGCATGAAAGTAGGACTAGCAGCCGCGTTGCGCGGGAGAATGTGAAAAGTGTTCATATGTAGTAAAAAGCCGAGAAATCCGTCCGTTTTCGTCATTTGTTATCGAATCGACTTAAAGCCAGATCGTCACTATGGCCGCTTTTCTCTCTGAAATGGTTACGTTTATCGTCTGCAAAGCTATGTCACGTGCTGCGGTATGCGGAGACACTAAAAGCACCATAGTAGAACACAGAAGAAGCTTCTAAGTTGAAGCAATAAAAAGTAACAAGTGGTACAATTCAAGTATTAGTTGTCGATTATTCACTTTTTAGCCAGTTTTGGTGGCTTGGACATGACCTAGGACCTTAAGATTTTGCATGAAAGGAGGACTGGTAGCCGCGTTGCACGGGAGAATGTGAAAGGTGTTCATATGTAGTAAAAACCTGAGATATCCGTCCGTTTTCGTCATTTGTTATTGAATCGACTTAAAGCCAGATCGTCACTATGGCCGCTTTTCTCTCTGAAACGGTTACGTTTATCGTCTGCAAAGCTATGTCACGTGCTGCGGTATGCGGAGACACTAAAAGCACCATAGTAGAACACAGAAGAAGCTTCTAAGTTGAAGCAATAAAAAGTAACAAGTAGTACAATTCATGTAAGAGTTGTCGATTATTCACTTTTTAGCTGGCTTTATTGGCTTGGACATGACCTAGTACCTTAAGATTTTGCATGAAAGGAGGATTAGCAGCCGCGTTGCACGGGTAAATGTGAAAAGTGTTCATATGTACTAAAAACCTGAGAAATCCGTCCGTTTTTGTCATTTGTTATCGAATCGACTTAAAGCCAGATCGTCACTTTGGCCGCTTTTCTCTCTGAAATGGTTACGTTTATCGTCTGCAAGGCTATGTCACGTGCTGCGGTATGCGGAGACACTAAAAGCACCATAGTAGAACACAGAAGAGGCTTCTAAGTTGAAGCAATAAAAAGTAACGAGTAGTACAATTCAAATATTAGTTGTCGATTATTCACTTTTTAGCCGGCTTTATTGGCTTGGACATGACCTAGTACCTTAAGATTTTGCATGAAAGGAGGATTAGCAGCCGCGTTGCACGGGAGAATGTGAAAAGTGTTCATATGTACTAAAAACCTGAGAAATCCGTCCGTTTTCGTCATTTGTTATCGAATCGACTTAAAGCCAGATCGCCACATTGGCCGCTTTTCTCTCTGAGACGGTTACATTTATCGTCTGCAAAGCTATGTCGCGTGCTGCGGTATGCGGAGACACTAAAAGCACCATGGTAGAACACAGAAGAAGCTTCTAAGTTGAAGCAATAACCAGTACGAAGTAGTACAATTCAAGTTTTAGGCGTCGATTATTCACTGTTTAGCCAGTTTTGGTGGCTTGGACATGACCTAGGACCTTAAGATTTTGCATGAAAGGAGGACTGGTAGCCGCGTTGCACGGGAGAATGTGAAAGGTGTTCATATGTAGTAAAAACCTGAGATATCCGTCCGTTTTCGTCATTTGTTATCGAATCGACTTAAAGCCAGATCGTCACATTGGCCGCTTTTCTCTCTGAGACGGTTACATTTATCGTCTGCAAAGCTATGTCGCGTGCTGTGGTATGCGGAGACACTAAAAGCACCATAGTAGAACACAGAAGAAGCTTCTAAAATGAAGTAATAGCCAGTAAGAAGTAGTACAATTCAAGTTTTAGGCGTCGATTATTCACTTTGTAGCCGGCTTTGGTGGCTTGGACATGACCTAGGACTTTAAGATTTTGCATGAAAGTAGGACTAGCAGCCGCGTTGCACGGGAGAATGTGAAAAGTGTTCATATGTAGTAAAAAGCCGAGAAATCCGTCCGTTTTCGTCATTTGTTATCGAATCGACTTAAAGCCAGATCGTCACATTGGCCGCTTTTCTCTCTGAGACGGTTACATTTATCGTCTGCAAAGCTATGTCGCGTGCTGCAGTATGCGGAGACACTAAAAGCACCATAGTGGAACAATGAATAAGCTTCTAAGTTGAAGCAATGGCCAGTAAGAAGTAGTACAATTCAAGTTTTAACTATCGATTATTGATCTTTAGCCGGCTTTGGTGCCTTGGACATGAGGTCGAACCTTAAGATTTTGCTTGAAAGAAGGACTAGCATCTGCGTTGCACGGCAGTATGTGAAAAGGGTTCATATGTAGTAAAAACCTGAGAAATCCGTCCGTTTTCGTCATTTGTTATCGAATCGACTTAGAGCCAGATCGTCACTATGGCCGCTTTTCTCTCTGAAATGGTTACGTTTATCGTCTGCAAAGCTATGTCACGTGCTGCGGTATGCGGAGACACTAAAAGCACCATAGTAGAACACAGAAGAAGTTTCTAAGTTGAAGCAATAAAAAGTAACAAGTAGTACAATTCAAGTATTAGTTGTCGATTATTCACTTTTTAGCCGGCTTTATTGGCTTGGACATGACCTAGTACCTAAAGATTATGCATGAAAGGAGGACTTGCAGCCGCGTTGCACGGGAGAATGTGAAAAGTGTTCATATGTACTAAAAACCTGAGAAATCCGTCCGTTTTCGTCATTTGTTATCGAATCGACTTAAAGCCAGATCGTCACATTGGCCGCTTTTCTCTCTGAGACGGTTACATTTATCGTCTGCAAAGCTATGTCGCGTGCTGCGGTATGCGGAGACACTAAAAGCACCATAGTAGAACACAGAAGAAGCTTCTAAGTTGGAGCAATAGCCATAAGAAGCAGTACAATTCAAGTTTTGGTTATCGATTATTGATTTTTAGCGGCTTTGGTGCCTTGGACAAGAGTTAGAACCTTTAGATTTTGCATGAAAGGAGGACTAACAGCCGCGTTGCACGGGAGAATGTGAAAAGTGTTCATATGTACTAAAAACCTGAGAAATCCGTCCGTTTTCGTCATTTGTTATCGAACCGACTTAAAGCCAGATCGTCACATTGGCCGCTTTTCTCTCTGAGACGGCTACATTTATTGTCTGCAAAGCTATGTCGCGTGCTGCCGTATGCGGAGACACTAAAAGCACCATAGTGGAACACAGAATAAGCTTCTAAGTTGAAGCAATGGCCAGTAAGAAGTAGTACAATTCAAGTCATGGCTATCGATTATTGATCTTTAGCCGGCTTTGGTGCCTTGGACATGAGGTCGATCCTTAAGATTTTGCTTGAAAGGAGGACTAGACGCTGCGTTGCACGGGAGAATGTGAAAAGGGTTCATATGTAGTAAAACCCTGAGAAATCCGTCCGTTTTCGTCATTTGTTATCGAATCGACTTAAAGCCAGATCGTCACTTTGGCCGCTTTTCTCTCTGAAATGGTTACGTTTATCGTCTGCAAGGCTATGTCACGTGCTGCGGTATGCGGAGACACTAAAAGCACCATAGTAGAACACAGAAGAGGCTTCTAAGTTGAAGCAATAAAAAGTAACGAGTAGTACAATTCAAATATTAGTTGTCGATTATTCACTTTTTAGCCGGCTTTATTGGCTTGGACATGACCTAGTACCTTAAGATTTTGCATGAAAGGAGGATTAGCAGCCGCGTTGCACGGGAGAATGTGAAAAGTGTTCATATGTACTAAAAACCTGAGAAATCCGTCCGTTTTCGTCATTTGTTATCGAATCGACTTAAAGCCAGATCGCCACATTGGCCGCTTTTCTCTCTGAGACGGTTACATTTATCGTCTGCAAAGCTATGTCGCGTGCTGCGGTATGCGGAGACACTAAAAGCACCATGGTAGAACACAGAAGAAGCTTCTAAGTTGAAGCAATAACCAGTACGAAGTAGTACAATTCAAGTTTTAGGCGTCGATTATTCACTGTTTAGCCAGTTTTGGTGGCTTGGACATGACCTAGGACCTTAAGATTTTGCATGAAAGGAGGACTGGTAGCCGCGTTGCACGGGAGAATGTGAAAGGTGTTCATATGTAGTAAAAACCTGAGATATCCGTCCGTTTTCGTCATTTGTTATCGAATCGACTTAAAGCCAGATCGTCACATTGGCCGCTTTTCTCTCTGAGACGGTTACATTTATCGTCTGCAAAGCTATGTCGCGTGCTGTGGTATGCGGAGACACTAAAAGCACCATAGTAGAACACAGAAGAAGCTTCTAAAATGAAGTAATAGCCAGTAAGAAGTAGTACAATTCAAGTTTTAGGCGTCGATTATTCACTTTGTAGCCGGCTTTGGTGGCTTGGACATGACCTAGGACTTTAAGATTTTGCATGAAAGTAGGACTAGCAGCCGCGTTGCACGGGAGAATGTGAAAAGTGTTCATATGTAGTAAAAAGCCGAGAAATCCGTCCGTTTTCGTCATTTGTTATCGAATCGACTTAAAGCCAGATCGTCACATTGGCCGCTTTTCTCTCTGAGACGGTTACATTTATCGTCTGCAAAGCTATGTCGCGTGCTGCGGTATGCGGAGACACTAAAAGCACCATAGTGGAACAATGAATAAGCTTCTAAGTTGAAGCAATGGCCAGTAAGAAGTAGTACAATTCAAGTTTTGGCTATCGATTATTGATCTTTAGCCGGCTTTGGTGCCTTGGACATGAGGTCGAACCTTAAGATTTTGCATGAAAGTAGGACTAGCAGCCGCGTTGCGCGGGAGAATGTGAAAAGTGTTCATATGTAGTAAAAAGCCGAGAAATCCGTCCGTTTTCGTCATTTGTTATCGAATCGACTTAAAGCCAGATCGTCACTATGGCCGCTTTTCTCTCTGAAATGGTTACGTTTATCGTCTGCAAAGCTATGTCACGTGCTGCGGTATGCGGAGACACTAAAAGCACCATAGTAGAACACAGAAGAAGCTTCTAAGTTGAAGCAATAAAAAGTAACAAGTGGTACAATTCAAGTATTAGTTGTCGATTATTCACTTTTTAGCCAGTTTTGGTGGCTTGGACATGACCTAGGACCTTAAGATTTTGCATGAAAGGAGGACTGGTAGCCGCGTTGCACGGGAGAATGTGAAAGGTGTTCATATGTAGTAAAAACCTGAGATATCCGTCCGTTTTCGTCATTTGTTATTGAATCGACTTAAAGCCAGATCGTCACTATGGCCGCTTTTCTCTCTGAAACGGTTACGTTTATCGTCTGCAAAGCTATGTCACGTGCTGCGGTATGCGGAGACACTAAAAGCACCATAGTAGAACACAGAAGAAGCTTCTAAGTTGAAGCAATAAAAAGTAACAAGTAGTACAATTCATGTAAGAGTTGTCGATTATTCACTTTTTAGCTGGCTTTATTGGCTTGGACATGACCTAGTACCTTAAGATTTTGCATGAAAGGAGGATTAGCAGCCGCGTTGCACGGGTAAATGTGAAAAGTGTTCATATGTACTAAAAACCTGAGAAATCCGTCCGTTTTTGTCATTTGTTATCGAATCGACTTAAAGCCAGATCGTCACATTGGCCGCTTTTCTCTCTGAGACGGTTACATTTATCGTCTGCAAAGCTATGTCGCGTGCTGCAGTATGCGGAGACACTAAAAGCACCATAGTGGAACAATGAATAAGCTTCTAAGTTGAAGCAATGGCCAGTAAGAAGTAGTACAATTCAAGTTTTAACTATCGATTATTGATCTTTAGCCGGCTTTGGTGCCTTGGACATGAGGTCGAACCTTAAGATTTTGCTTGAAAGAAGGACTAGCATCTGCGTTGCACGGCAGTATGTGAAAAGGGTTCATATGTAGTAAAAACCTGAGAAATCCGTCCGTTTTCGTCATTTGTTATCGAATCGACTTAGAGCCAGATCGTCACTATGGCCGCTTTTCTCTCTGAAATGGTTACGTTTATCGTCTGCAAAGCTATGTCACGTGCTGCGGTATGCGGAGACACTAAAAGCACCATAGTAGAACACAGAAGAAGTTTCTAAGTTGAAGCAATAAAAAGTAACAAGTAGTACAATTCAAGTATTAGTTGTCGATTATTCACTTTTTAGCCGGCTTTATTGGCTTGGACATGACCTAGTACCTAAAGATTATGCATGAAAGGAGGACTTGCAGCCGCGTTGCACGGGAGAATGTGAAAAGTGTTCATATGTACTAAAAACCTGAGAAATCCGTCCGTTTTCGTCATTTGTTATCGAATCGACTTAAAGCCAGATCGTCACATTGGCCGCTTTTCTCTCTGAGACGGTTACATTTATCGTCTGCAAAGCTATGTCGCGTGCTGCGGTATGCGGAGACACTAAAAGCACCATAGTAGAACACAGAAGAAGCTTCTAAGTTGGAGCAATAGCCATAAGAAGCAGTACAATTCAAGTTTTGGTTATCGATTATTGATTTTTAGCGGCTTTGGTGCCTTGGACAAGAGTTAGAACCTTTAGATTTTGCATGAAAGGAGGACTAACAGCCGCGTTGCACGGGAGAATGTGAAAAGTGTTCATATGTACTAAAAACCTGAGAAATCCGTCCGTTTTCGTCATTTGTTATCGAACCGACTTAAAGCCAGATCGTCACATTGGCCGCTTTTCTCTCTGAGACGGCTACATTTATTGTCTGCAAAGCTATGTCGCGTGCTGCCGTATGCGGAGACACTAAAAGCACCATAGTGGAACACAGAATAAGCTTCTAAGTTGAAGCAATGGCCAGTAAGAAGTAGTACAATTCAAGTCATGGCTATCGATTATTGATCTTTAGCCGGCTTTGGTGCCTTGGACATGAGGTCGATCCTTAAGATTTTGCTTGAAAGGAGGACTAGACGCTGCGTTGCACGGGAGAATGTGAAAAGGGTTCATATGTAGTAAAACCCTGAGAAATCCGTCCGTTTTCGTCATTTGTTATCGAATCGACTTAAAGCCAGATCGTCACTTTGGCCGCTTTTCTCTCTGAAATGGTTACGTTTATCGTCTGCAAGGCTATGTCACGTGCTGCGGTATGCGGAGACACTAAAAGCACCATAGTAGAACACAGAAGAGGCTTCTAAGTTGAAGCAATAAAAAGTAACGAGTAGTACAATTCAAATATTAGTTGTCGATTATTCACTTTTTAGCCGGCTTTATTGGCTTGGACATGACCTAGTACCTTAAGATTTTGCATGAAAGGAGGATTAGCAGCCGCGTTGCACGGGAGAATGTGAAAAGTGTTCATATGTACTAAAAACCTGAGAAATCCGTCCGTTTTCGTCATTTGTTATCGAATCGACTTAAAGCCAGATCGCCACATTGGCCGCTTTTCTCTCTGAGACGGTTACATTTATCGTCTGCAAAGCTATGTCGCGTGCTGCGGTATGCGGAGACACTAAAAGCACCATGGTAGAACACAGAAGAAGCTTCTAAGTTGAAGCAATAACCAGTACGAAGTAGTACAATTCAAGTTTTAGGCGTCGATTATTCACTGTTTAGCCAGTTTTGGTGGCTTGGACATGACCTAGGACCTTAAGATTTTGCATGAAAGGAGGACTGGTAGCCGCGTTGCACGGGAGAATGTGAAAGGTGTTCATATGTAGTAAAAACCTGAGATATCCGTCCGTTTTCGTCATTTGTTATCGAATCGACTTAAAGCCAGATCGTCACATTGGCCGCTTTTCTCTCTGAGACGGTTACATTTATCGTCTGCAAAGCTATGTCGCGTGCTGTGGTATGCGGAGACACTAAAAGCACCATAGTAGAACACAGAAGAAGCTTCTAAAATGAAGTAATAGCCAGTAAGAAGTAGTACAATTCAAGTTTTAGGCGTCGATTATTCACTTTGTAGCCGGCTTTGGTGGCTTGGACATGACCTAGGACTTTAAGATTTTGCATGAAAGTAGGACTAGCAGCCGCGTTGCACGGGAGAATGTGAAAAGTGTTCATATGTAGTAAAAAGCCGAGAAATCCGTCCGTTTTCGTCATTTGTTATCGAATCGACTTAAAGCCAGATCGTCACATTGGCCGCTTTTCTCTCTGAGACGGTTACATTTATCGTCTGCAAAGCTATGTCGCGTGCTGCGGTATGCGGAGACACTAAAAGCACCATAGTGGAACAATGAATAAGCTTCTAAGTTGAAGCAATGGCCAGTAAGAAGTAGTACAATTCAAGTTTTGGCTATCGATTATTGATCTTTAGCCGGCTTTGGTGCCTTGGACATGAGGTCGAACCTTAAGATTTTGCATGAAAGTAGGACTAGCAGCCGCGTTGCGCGGGAGAATGTGAAAAGTGTTCATATGTAGTAAAAAGCCGAGAAATCCGTCCGTTTTCGTCATTTGTTATCGAATCGACTTAAAGCCAGATCGTCACTATGGCCGCTTTTCTCTCTGAAATGGTTACGTTTATCGTCTGCAAAGCTATGTCACGTGCTGCGGTATGCGGAGACACTAAAAGCACCATAGTAGAACACAGAAGAAGCTTCTAAGTTGAAGCAATAAAAAGTAACAAGTGGTACAATTCAAGTATTAGTTGTCGATTATTCACTTTTTAGCCAGTTTTGGTGGCTTGGACATGACCTAGGACCTTAAGATTTTGCATGAAAGGAGGACTGGTAGCCGCGTTGCACGGGAGAATGTGAAAGGTGTTCATATGTAGTAAAAACCTGAGATATCCGTCCGTTTTCGTCATTTGTTATTGAATCGACTTAAAGCCAGATCGTCACTATGGCCGCTTTTCTCTCTGAAACGGTTACGTTTATCGTCTGCAAAGCTATGTCACGTGCTGCGGTATGCGGAGACACTAAAAGCACCATAGTAGAACACAGAAGAAGCTTCTAAGTTGAAGCAATAAAAAGTAACAAGTAGTACAATTCATGTAAGAGTTGTCGATTATTCACTTTTTAGCTGGCTTTATTGGCTTGGACATGACCTAGTACCTTAAGATTTTGCATGAAAGGAGGATTAGCAGCCGCGTTGCACGGGTAAATGTGAAAAGTGTTCATATGTACTAAAAACCTGAGAAATCCGTCCGTTTTTGTCATTTGTTATCGAATCGACTTAAAGCCAGATCGTCACATTGGCCGCTTTTCTCTCTGAGACGGTTACATTTATCGTCTGCAAAGCTATGTCGCGTGCTGCCGTATGCGGAGACACTAAAAGCACCATAGTGGAACACAGAATAAGCTTCTAAGTTGAAGCAATAGCCAGTAAGAAGTAGTACAATTCAAGTCTTGGCTATCGATTATTGATCTTTAGCCGGCTTTGGTGCCTTGGACATGAGGTCGATCCTTAAGATTTTGCTTGAAAGGAGGACTAGAAGCTGCGTTGCACGGGAGAATGTGAAAAGGGTTCATATGTAGTAAAAACCTGAGAAATCCGTCCGTTTTCGTCATTTGTTTTCGAATCGACTTAAAGCCAGATCGTCACTTTGGCCGCTTTTCTCTCTGAAATGGTTACGTTTATCGTCTGCAAGGCTATGTCACGTGCTGCGGTATGCGGAGACACTAAAAGCACCATAGTAGAACACAGAAGAGGCTTCTAAGTTGAAGCAATAAAAAGTAACGAGTAGTACAATTCAAGTATTAGTTGTCGATTATTCACTTTTTAGCCGGCTTTATTGGCTTGGACATGACCTAGTACCTTAAGATTTTGCATGAAAGGAGGATTAGCAGCCGCGTTGCACGGGAGAATGTGAAAAGTGTTCATATGTACTAAAAACCTGAGAAATCCGTCCGTTTTCGTCATTTGTTATCGAATCGACTTAAAGCCAGATCGCCACATTGGCCGCTTTTCTCTCTGAGACGGTTACATTTATCGTCTGCAAAGCTATGTCGCGTGCTGCGGTATGCGAAGACACTAAAAGCACCATAGTAGAACACAGAAGAAGCTTCTAAGTTGAAGCAATAACCAGTACGAAGTAGTACAATTCAAGTTTTAGTTGTCGATTATTCACTTTTTAGCCGGCTTTATTGACTTGGACATGACCTAGTACCTTAAGATTTTGCTTGAAAGGAGGACTAGCAGCCGCGTTGCACGGGAGAATGTGAAAAGTGTTCATAGGTACTAAAAACCTGAGAAATCCGTCCGTTTTCGTCATTTGTTATCGAATCGACTTAAAGCCAGATCGCCACATTGGCCGCTTTTCTCTCTGAGACGGTTACATTTATCGTCTGCAAAGCTATGTCGCGTGCTGCGGTATGCGGAGACACTAAAAGCACCATGGTAGAACACAGAAGAAGCTTCTAAGTTGAAGCAATAACCAGTACGAAGTAGTACAATTCAAGTTTTAGGCGTCGATTATTCACTGTTTAGCCAGTTTTGGTGGCTTGGACATGACCTAGGACCTTAAGATTTTGCATGAAAGGAGGACTGGTAGCCGCGTTGCACGGGAGAATGTGAAAGGTGTTCATATGTAGTAAAAACCTGAGATATCCGTCCGTTTTCGTCATTTGTTATCGAATCGACTTAAAGCCAGATCGTCACATTGGCCGCTTTTCTCTCTGAGACGGTTACATTTATCGTCTGCAAAGCTATGTCGCGTGCTGTGGTATGCGGAGACACTAAAAGCACCATAGTAGAACACAGAAGAAGCTTCTAAAATGAAGTAATAGCCAGTAAGAAGTAGTACAATTCAAGTTTTAGGCGTCGATTATTCACTTTGTAGCCGGCTTTGGTGGCTTGGACATGACCTAGGACTTTAAGATTTTGCATGAAAGTAGGACTAGCAGCCGCGTTGCACGGGAGAATGTGAAAAGTATTCATATGTAGTAAAAAGCTGAGAAATCCGTCCGTTTTCGTCATTTGTTATCGAATCGACTTAAAGCCAGATCGTCACATTGGCCGCTTTTCTCTCTGAGACGGTTACATTTATCGTCTGCAAAGCTATGTCGCGTATGCGGTATGCGGAGACACTAAAATCACCATAGTGGAACAATGAATAAGCTTCTAAGTTGAAGCAATGGCCAGTAACAAGTAGTACAATTCAAGTATTAGTTGTCGATTATTCACTTTTTAGCCGGCTTTATTGGCTTGGACATGACCTAGTACCTAAAGATTTTGCATGAAAGGAGGACTAGTAGAAGCGTTGCACGGGAGAATGTGTGAGGTGTTCATATGTAGTAAAAACCTGAGAAATCAGTCCGTTTTCGTCATTTGTTATCGAATCGACTTAAAGCCAGATCGTCACATTGGCCGCTTTTCTCTCTGAGACGGTTACATTTATCGTCTGCAAAGCTATGTCGCGTGCTGCGGTATGCGGAGACACTAAAAGCACCATAGTAGAACACAGAAGAAGCTTCTAAGTTGAAGCAATAGCCATAAGAAGCAGTACAATTCAAGTTTTGGTTATCGATTATTGATTTTTAGCGGCTTTGGTGCCTTGGACAAGAGGTGGAACCTTAAGTTTTTGCATGAACGGAGGACTAGCAGCCGCGTTGCACGGGAGTATGTGAAAAGGGTTCATATGTAGTAAAAACCTGAGAAATCCGCCCGTTTTCGTCATTTGTTATCGAATCAACTTAAAGCCAGATCGTCACATTGGCCGCTTTTCTCTCTGAGACGGTTACGTTTATCGTCTGCAAAGCTATGTCGCGTGCTGCGGTATGCGGAGACACTAAAAGCACCATAGTAGAACACAGAAGAAGCTTCTAAGTTGAAGTAATAGCCAGTAAGAATTAGTACTATTCAAGTTTTAGGCGTCGATTATTCACTTTTTAGCCAGTTTGTTTGCTTGGACATGACCTAGGACCTTAATATTTTGCATGAAAGGAGGACTAACAGCCGCGGTGCACGGGAGAATGTGAAAAGTGTTCATATGTACTAAAAACCTGAGAAATACGTCCGTTTTCGTCATTTGTTATCGAATCGACTTAAAGCCAGATCGTCACTATTGCCGCTTTCCTCTCTGAAACGGTTACGTTTATCGTCTGCAAAGCTATGTCACGTGCTGCGGTATGCGGAGACACTAAAAGCACCATAGTAGAACACAGAAGAAGCTTCTAAGTTGAAGCAATAAAAAGTAACAAGTTGTACAATTCAAGTATTAGTTGTCGATTATTTACTTTTTAGCCGGCTTTATTGGCTTGGACATGACCCAGTACCCTAAGATTTTGCATGAAAGGAGGACTAGCAGCCGCGTTGCACGGGAGAATGTGAAAAGTGTTCATATGTACTAAAAACCTGAGAAATCCGTCCGTTTTCGTCATTTGTTATCGAATCGACTTAAAGCCAGATCGCCACATTGGCCGCTTTTCTCTCTGAGACGGTTACATTTATCGTCTGCAAAGCTATGTCGCGTGCTGCGGTATGCGAAGACACTAAAAGCACCATAGTAGAACACAGAAGAAGCTTCTAAGTTGAAGCAATAACCAGTACGAAGTAGTACAATTCAAGTTTTAGTTGTCGATTATTCACTTTTTAGCCGGCTTTATTGACTTGGACATGACCTAGTACCTTAAGATTTTGCTTGAAAGGAGGACTAGCAGCCGCGTTGCACGGGAGAATGTGAAAAGTGTTCATAGGTACTAAAAACCTGAGAAATCCGTCCGTTTTCGTCATTTGTTATCGAATCGACTTAAAGCCAGATCGTCACATTGGCCGCTTTTCTCTCTGAGACGGTTACATTTATCGTCTGCAAAGCTATGTCACGTGCTGCGGTATGCGGAGACACTAAAAGCACCATAGTAGAACACAGAAGAAGCTTCTAAGTTGAAGCAATAAAAAGTAACAAGTAGTACAATTCAAGTATTAGTTGTCGATTATTCACTTTTTAGCCGGCTTTATTGGCTTGGACATGACCTAGTACCTAAAGATTTTGCATGAAAGGAGGACTTGCAGCCGCGTTGCACGGGAGAACGTGAAAAGTGTTCATATGTAGTAAAAACCTGAGAAATCCGTCCGTTTTCGTCATTTGTTATCGAATCGACTTAAAGCCAGATCGTCACATTGGCCGCTTTTCTCTCTGAGACGGTTACATTTATCGTCTGCAAAGCTATGTCGCGTGCTGCGGTATGCGGAGACACTAAAAGCACCATAGTAGAACACAGAGGAAGCTTCTAAGTTGAAGCAATAGCCATAAGAAGCAGTACAATTCAAGTTTTGGTTATCGATTATTGATTTTTAGCCGGCTTTGGTGCCTTGGACATGAGGTCGAACCTTAAGATTTTGCTTGAAAGAAGGACTAGCAGCTGCGTTGCACGGGAGAATGTGAAAAGGGTTCATATGTAGTAAAAACCTGAGAAATCCGTCCGTTTTCGTCATTTGTTATCGAATCGACTTAAAGCCAGATCGTCACTATGGCCGCTTTTCTCTCTTAAATGGTTACGTTTATCGTCTGCAAAGCTATGTCACGTGCTGCGGTATGCGGAGACACTAAAAGCACCATAGTAGAACACAGAAGAAGCTTCTAAGTTGAAGCAATAAAAAGTAACAAGTAGTACAATTCAAGTATTAGTTGTCGATTATTCACTTTTTAGCCGGCTTTATTGGCTTGGACATGAACTAGTACCTAAAGATTTTGCATGAAAGGAGGACTTGCAGCCGCGTTGCACGGGAGAACGTGAAAAGTGTTCATATGTAGTAAAAACCTGAGAAATCCGTCCGTTTTCGTCATTTGTTATCGAATCGACTTAAAGCCAGATCGTCACATTGGCCGCTTTTCTCTCTGAGACGGTTACATTTATCGTCTGCAAAGCTATGTCGCGTGCTGCGGTATGCGTAGACACTAAAAGCACCATAGTAGAACACAGAAGAAGCTTCTAAGTTGAAGCAATAGCCATAAGAAGCAGTACAATTCAAGTTTTGGTTATCGATTATTGATTTTTAGCCGGCTTTGGTGCCTTGGACATGAGGTCGAACCTTAAGATTTTGCATGAAAGAAGGACTAGCAGCTGCGTTGCACGGGAGTATGTGAAAAGGGTTCATATGTAGTAAAAACCTGAGAAATCCGTCCGTTTTCGTCAATTGTTATCGAATCGACTTAAAGCCAGATCGTCACTATGGCCGCTATTCTCTCTGAAATGGTTACGTTTATCGTCTGCAAAGCTATGTCACGTGCTGCGGTATGCGGAGACACTAAAAGCACCATAGTAGAACACAGAAGAAGCTTCTAAGTTGAAGCAATAAAAAGTAACAAGTAGTACAATTCAAGTATTAGTTGTCGATTATTCACTTTTTAGCCGGCTTTATTGGCTTGGAAATGACCTAGTACCTAAAGATTTTGCATGAAAGGAGGACTTGCAGCCGCGTTGCACGGGAGAATGTGAAAAGTGTTCATATGTACTAAAAACCTGAGAAATCCGTCCGTTTTCGTCATTTGTTATCGAATCGACTTAAAGCCAGATCGTCACATTGGCCGCTTTTCTCTCTGAGACGGTTACATTTATCGTCTGCAAAGCTATGTCGCGTGCTGCGGTATGCGGAGACACTAAAAGCACCATAGTAGAACACAGAAGAAGCTTCTAAGTTGAAGCAATAGCCATAAGAAGCAGTACAATTCAAGTTTTGGTTATCGATTATTGATTTTTAGCGGCTTTGGTGCCTTGGACAAGAGGTGGAACCTTAAGTTTTTGCATGAACGGAGGACTAGCAGCCGCGTTGCACGGGAGTATGTGAAAAGGGTTCATATGTAGTAAAAACCTGAGAAATCCGCCCGTTTTCGTCATTTGTTATCGAATCAACTTAAAGCCAGATCGTCACATTGGCCGCTTTTCTCTCTGAGACGGTTACGTTTATCGTCTGCAAAGCTATGTCGCGTGCTGCGGTATGCGAAAACACTAAAAGCACCATAGTAGAACACATAAGAAGCTTCTAAGTTGAAGTAATAGCCAGTAAGAATTAGTACAATTCAAGTTTTGGGCGTCGATTATTCACTTTTTAGCCAGTTTGGTTGCTTGGACATGACCTAGGACCTTAATATTTTGCATGAAAGGAGGACTAACAGCCGCGGTGCACGGGAGAATGTGAAAAGTGTTCATATGTAGTAAAAACCTGAGAAATCCGTCCGTTTTCGTCATTTGTTATCGAATCGACTTAAAGCCAGATCGTCACTATTGCCTCTTTCCTCTCTGAAACGGTTACGTTTATCGTCTGCAAAGCTATGTCACGTGCTGCGGTATGCGAAGACACTAAAAGCACCATAGTAGAACACAGAAGAAGCTTCTAAGTTGAAGCAATAAAAAGTAACAAGTAGTACAATTCAAGTATTAGTTGTCGATTATTTACTTTTTAGCCGGCTTTATTGGCTTGGACATGACCGAGTACCCTAAGATTTTGCATGAAAGGAGGACTAGCAGCCGCGTTGCACGGTAGAATGTGAAAAGAGTTCATATGTACTAAAAACCTGAGAAATCCGTCCGTTTTCGTCATTTGTTATCGAATCGACTTAAAGCCAGATCGTCACATTTTCCGCTTTTCTCTCTGAGACGGTTACATTTATCGTCTGCAAAGCTATGTCGCGTGCTGCGGTATGCGGAGACACTAAAAGCACCATAGTAGAACACAGAAGAAGCTTCTAAGTTGAAGTAATAGCCAGTAAGAATTAGTACAATTCAAGTTTTAGGCGTCGATTATTCACTTTTTAACCAGTTTGGTGGCTTGGACATGACCTAGGACCTTAAAATTTTGCATGAATGGAGGACTAGTAGAAGCGTTGCACGGGAGAATGTGAGAGGTGTTCATATGTAGTAAAAACCTGAGAAATCCGTCCGTTTTCGTCATTTGTTATCGAATCGACTTAAAGCCAGATCGTCACATTGGCCGCTTTTCTCTCTGAGACGGTTACATTTATCGTCTGCAACGCTATGTCGCGTGCTGCGGTATGCGGAGACACTAAAAGCACCATAGTAGAACACACAAGAAGCTTCTATGTTGAAGTAATAGCCAGTAAGAAGTAGTACAATTCAAGTTTTAGGCGTCGATTATTCACTTTTTAGCCGTCTTTGGTGGCTTGGACATGACCTAGGACCTTAAGATTTTGCATGAAAGGAGGACTAGCAGCCGCGTTGCACGGGTGAATGTGAAAAGTGTTCATATGTACTAAAAACCTGAGAAATCCGTCCGTTTTCGTCATTTGTTATCGAATCGACTTAAAGCCAGATCGTCACATTGGCCGCTTTTCTCTCTGAGACGGTTACATTTATCGTCTTCAAAGCTATGTCGCGTGCTGCGGTATGCGGAGACACTAAAAGCACCATAGTAGAACACAGAAGAAGCTTCTAAGTTGAAGCAATAGGCAGTAAGAAGTAGTACAATTCAAGTTTTGGCTATCGATTATTCACATTTTAGCCGGTTTTGGTGGCTTGGACATGACCTAGGACCTTAATATTTTGCATGAAAGGAGGACTAGCAGCCGCGGTGCACGGGAGAATGTGAAAAGTGTTCATATGTAGAAAAAACCTGAGAAATCCGTTCGCTTTCGTCATTTGTTATCGAATCGACTTAAAGCCAGATCGTCACTATGGCCGCTTTTCTCTCTGAAATGGTTACGTTTATCGTCTGCAAAGCTATGTCACGTGCTGCGGTATGCGGAGACACTAAAATCACCATAGTAGAACACACAAGAAGCTTCTAAGTTGAAGCAATAACCAGTACGAAGTAGTACAAATCAAGTTTTAGTTGCCGATTATTCACTTTTTAGCCGGCTTTATTGGCTTGGACATGACCTAGTACCTTAAGATTTTGCTTGAAAGGAGGACTAGCAGCCGCGTTGCACGGGAGAATGTGAAAAGGGTTCATATGTAGTAAAAACCTGAGAAATCCGTCCGTTTTCGTCATTCGTTATCGAATACACTTAAAGCCAGATCGTCACATTGGATGCTTTTCTCTCTGAAACGTTTACGTTTATCGTCTGCAAAGCTATGTCACGTGCTGCGGTATGCGGAGACACTAAAAGCACCATAGTAGAACACAGAATAAGCTTCTAAGTTGAAGCAATGGTCAGTAAGAAGTAGTACAATTCAAGTTTTGGCTATCGATTATTGATTTTTAGCCGGCTTTGGTGCCTTGGACATGAGGTGGAACCTTAAGATTTTGCATGAAAGGAGGACTAGCAGCCGCGGTGCACGGGAGAATGTGAAAAGTGTTCGTATGTAGTAAAAACCTGAGAAATCCGTTCGTTTTCGTCTTTTGTTATCAAATCGACTTAAAGCCAGATCGTCACATTGGCCGCTTTTCTCTCTGAGACGGTTACATTTATCGTCCTCAAAGCTATGTCGCGAGCAGCGGTATGCGAAGACACTAAAAGCACCATAGTAGAACACAGAATAAGCTTCTAAGTTTAAGCAATGGCCAGTAAGAAGTAGTACAATTCAAGTTTTGGCTATCGATTATTGATTTTTAGCCGGCTTTGGTGCCTTGGACATGAGGTGGAACCTTAAGATTTTGCATGAAAGGAGGACTAGCAGCCTCGTTGCACGGGAGAATGTGAAAAGGGTTCGTATGTAGTAAAAACCTCAGAAATCCGTACGTTTTCGTCATTTGTTATCGAATCGACTTAAAGCCAGATCGTCACTATGGCCGCTTTTCTCTCTGAAACGGTTACGTTTATCGTCTACAAAGCTATGTCACGTGCTGCGGTATGCGGAGACACTAAAAGCACCATAGTAGAACACAGAAGAAGCTTCTAAGTTGAAGTAATAGCCAGTAAGAAGTAGTACAATTCAAGTTTTAGGCGTCGATTATTCACTTTTTAGCCGGCTTTGGTAGCTTGGACATGACCTAGGACTTTAAGATTTTGCATGAAAGGAGGACTAGCAGCCGCGTTGCACGGGAGAATGTGAAAAGTGTTCATATGTAGTAAAAACCTGAGAAATCCGTCCGTTTTCGTCATTTGTTATCTAATCTACTTAAAGCCAGATCGCCACATTGGCCGCTTTTCTCTCTGAGACGGTTACATTTATCGTCTGCAAAGCTATGTCGCGTGCTGCGGTATGCGGAGACACTAAAAGCACCATAGTAGAACACAGAAGAAGCTTCTAAGTTGAAGCAATAGCCATAGGAAGCAGTACAATTCAAGTTTTAGTTATCGATTATTGTTTTTTAGCGGCTTTGGTGCCTTGGACAAGAGGTGGAACCTTAAGATTTTGCATGAAAGGAGGACTAGCAGCTGCGTTGCACGGGAGAATGTAAAAAGGGTTCATATGTAGTAAAAACCTGAGAAATCCGCCCGTTTTCGTCATTTGTTATCTAATCTACTTAAAGCCAGATCGTCACATTGGCCGCTCTTTTCTCTGAATCGGTTACATTTATCGTCTGCAAAGCTATGTCGCGTGCTGCGGTATGCGGAGACACTAAAAGCACCATAGTTGAACACAGAAGAAGCTTCTAAGTTGAAGCAATAAAAAGTAACAAGTAGTACAATTCAATATTAGTTGTCGATTATTCACTTTTTAGGCGGCTTTATTGGCTTGGACATGACCTAGTACCTTACGATTTTGCATGAACGGAGGACTAGCAGCCGCGTTCCACGGGAGAATGTGAAAAGTGTTCATATGTAGTAAAAACCTGAGAAATTCGTCCCTTTTCGTCATTTGTTATCGAATCGATTTAAAGCCAGATCGTCACATTGACGCTCTTCTCTCTGAGACGGTTACATTTATCGTCTGCAAAGCTATGTCGCGTGCTGCGGTATGCGGAGACACTAAAAGCACTATAGTAGAACACAGAAGAAGCTTCTAGGTTGAAGTAATAGCCAGTAAGAAGTAGTACAATTCAAGTTTTAGGCGTCGATTATTTACTTTTTAGAAAGTTTTGGTGGCTTGGACATGACCTAGGACCTTAAGATTTTGCATGAAAGGAGGACTGGTAGCCGCGTTGCACGGGAGAATGTGAAAGGTGTTCATATGTAGTAAAAACCTGAGAAATCCATCCGTTTTCGTCATTTGTTATCGAATCGACTTAAAGCCAGATCGTCACTATGGCCGCCATTCTCTCTGAGACGGTTACATTTATCGTCTGCAAAGCTATGTCGCGTGCTGCGGTATGCGGAGGCACTAAAAGCACCATAGTAGAACACAGAAGAAGCTTCTAAGTTGAAGCAATACCCATAAGAAGCAGTACAATTCAAGTTTTGGATATCGATTATTGATTTTTAGCCGGCTTTGGTGCCTTGGACATGAGGTGGAACCTTAAGATTTTGCATGAAAGGAGGACTAGCAGCTGCGTTGCACGGGAGAATGTGAAAAGGGTTCATATGTAGAAAAAACCTGAGAAATCCGCCCGTTTTCGTCATTTGTTACCGAATCTACTTAAAGCCAGATCGTCACATTGGCCGCTCTTCTCTCTGAATCGGTTACATTTATCGTCTGCAAAGCTATGTCGCGTGCTGCGGTATGCGGAGACACTAAAAGCACCATAGTAGAACACTGAAGAAGCTTCTAAGTTGAAGCAATAGCCAGTAAGAAGTAGTACAATTCAAGTTTTGGCTATCGATTATTCACATTTTAGCCGGCTTTGGTGGCTTGGACATGACCTAGGACCTTAATATTTTGCATGAAAGGAGGACTAGCAGCCGCGGTGCACGGGGGAATGTGAAAAATGTTCATATGTAGTAAAAACCTGAGAAATCCGTTCGCTTTCGTCATTTGTTATCGAATCGACTTAAAGCCAGATCGTCACTATGGACGATTTTCTCTCTGAAACGGTTACGTTTGTCGTCTGCAAAGCTATGTCATGTGCTGCGGTATGCGGAGACACTAAAATCACCATAGTACAACACACAAGAAGGTTCTAAGTTGAAGCAATAAAAAGTAACGAGTAGTACAATTCAAGTATTAGTTGTCGATTATTCACTTTTTAGCCGGCTTTATTGGCTTGGGCATGACCTAGTACCTTAAGATTTAGCATGAAAGGAGGATTAGCAGCCGCGTTGCACGGGAGAATGTGAAAAGTGGTCATATCTACTAAAAACCTGAGAAATCTTTCCGTTTTCGTCATTTGTTATCGAATCGACGTAAAGCCAGATAGCCACATTGGCCGCTTTTCTCTCTGAGACGGTTACATTTATCGTCTGCAAAGCTATGTCGCGTGCTGCGGTATGCGGAGACACTAAAAGCACCATAGTAGAACACAGAAGAAGCTTCTAAGTTGAAGCAATAACCAGTACGAAGTAGTACAATTCAAGTCTTGGCTATCGATTATTGATCTATAGCCGGCTTTGGTGCCTTGGACATGAGGTCGAACCTTAAGATTTTGCTTGAAAGGAGGACTAGCAGCTGCGTTGCAAGGGAGAATGTGAAAAGCGTTCATATGTAGTAGAAACCTGAGAAATCCGTCCGTTTCGTCATTTGTTATCGAATCGACTTAAAGCCAGATCGTCACTATGGCCGCTTTTCTCTCTGAAATGGTTACGTTTATCGTCTGCAAGGCTATGTCACGTGCTGCGGTATGCGGAGACACTAAAAGCACCATAGTAGAACACAGAAGAAGCTTCTAAGTTGAAGCAATAAAAAGTAACGAGTAGTACAATTCAAGTATTAGTTGTCGATTATTCACTTTTTAGCCGGCTTTATTGGCTTGGACATGACCTATTACCTTAAGATTTTGCATGAAAGGAGGACTTGCAGAAGCGTTGCACGGGAGAATGTGAAAAGTGTTCCTATGTACTAAAAACCTGAGAAATCCGTCCGTTTTCGTCATTTGTTATCGAATCGACTTAAAGCCAGATCGTCACATTGGCCGCTTTTCTCTCTGAGACGGTTACACTTATCGTCTGCAAAGCTATGTCGCGTGCTGCGGTATGCGGAGACATTAAAAGCAGAATAGTAGAACACAGAAGAAGCTTCTAAGTTGAAGTAATAGCCAGTAAGAAGTAGTACAATTCAAGTTTTAGGCGTCGATTATTCACTTTTTAGCGAGTTTTGGTGGCTTGGACATGACCTAGGACCTTAAGATTTTGCATGACAGGAGGACTGGTAGCCGCGTTGCACGGCAGAATGTGAAAGGTGTTCATATGTAGTAAAAACCTGAGATATCCGTCCGTTTTCGTCATTTGTTAACGAATCGACTTAAAGCCAGATCGTCACATTGGCCGCTTTTCTCTCTGAGACGGTTACATTTATCGTCTGCAAAGCTATGTCGCGTGCTGCGGTATGCGGAGACACTAAAAGCACCATAGTGGAACACAGAATAAGCTTCTAAGTTGAAGCAATGGCCCGTAAGAAGTAGTAAAATTCAAGTTTTGTCTATCGATTATTGATCTTTAGCCGGCTTTGGTGCCTTGGACATGAGGTCGAACCTTAAGATTTTGCTTGAAAGAAAGACTAGCAGCTGCGTTGCACGGGAGTATGTGAAAAGGGTTCATATGTAGTAAAAACCTGAGAAATCCGTCCGTTTTCGTCATTTGTTATCGAATCGACTTAAAGCCAGATCGTCACTATGGCCGCTTTTCTCTCTGAAATGGTTACGTTTATCGTCTGCAAAGCAATGTCACGTGCTGCGGTATGCGGAGACACTAAAAGCACCATAGTAGAACACAGAGGAAGCTTCTAAGTTGAAGCAATAAAAAGTAACAAGTTGTACAATTCATGTAAGAGTTGTCGATTATTCACTTTTTAGCCGGCTTTATTGGCTTGGACATGACCTAGTACCTTAAGATTTTGCATGAAAGGAGGATTAGCAGCCGCGTTGCACGGGAGAATGTGAAAAGTGTTCATATGTACTAAAAACCTGAGAAATCCGTCCGTTTTCGTCATTTGTTATCGAATCGACTTAAAGCCAGATCGTCACTATGGCCGATTTTCTCTCTGAAATGGTTACGTTTATCGTCTGCAAGGCTATGTCACGTGCTGCGGTATGCGGAGACACTAAAAGCACCATAGTAGAACACAGAAGAAGCTTCTAAGTTGAAGCAATAAAAAGTAACGAGTAGTACAATTCAAGTATTAGTTGTCTATTATTCACTTTTTAGCCGGCTTTATTGGCTTGGACATGACCTATTACCTTAAGATTTTGCATGAAAGGAGGACTTGCAGAAGCGTTGCACGGGAGAATGTGAAAAGTGTTCCTATGTACTAAAAACCTGAGAAATCCGTCCGTTTTCGTCATTTGTTATCGAATCGACTTAAAGCCAGATCGTCACATTGGCCGCTTTTCTCTCTGAGACGGTTACATTTATCGTCTGCAAAGCTATGTCGCGTGCTGCGGTATGCGGAGACATTAAAAGCAGAATAGTAGAACACAGAAGAAGCTTCTAAGTTGAAGTAATAGCCAGTAAGAAGTAGTACAATTCAAGTTTTAGGCGTCGATTATTCACTTTTTAGCGAGTTTTGGTGGCTTGGACATGACCTAGGACCTTAAGATTTTGCATGACAGGAGGACTGGTAGCCGCGTTGCACGGCAGAATGTGAAAGGTGTTCATATGTAGTAAAAACCTGAGATATCCGTCCGTTTTCGTCATTTGTTAACGAATCGACTTAAAGCCAGATCGTCACATTGGCCGCTTTTCTCTCTGAGACGGTTACATTTATCGTCTGCAAAGCTATGTCGCGTGCTGCGGTATGCGGAGACACTAAAAGCACCATAGTGGAACACAGAATAAGCTTCTAAGTTGAAGCAATGGCCCGTAAGAAGTAGTAAAATTCAAGTTTTGTCTATCGATTATTGATCTTTAGCCGGCTTTGGTGCCTTGGACATGAGGTCGAACCTTAAGATTTTGCTTGAAAGAAAGACTAGCAGCTGCGTTGCACGGGAGTATGTGAAAAGGGTTCATATGTAGTAAAAACCTGAGAAATCCGTCCGTTTTCGTCATTTGTTATCGAATCGACTTAAAGCCAGATCGTCACTATGGCCGCTTTTCTCTCTGAAATGGTTACGTTTATCGTCTGCAAAGCAATGTCACGTGCTGCGGTATGCGGAGACACTAAAAGCACCATAGTAGAACACAGAGGAAGCTTCTAAGTTGAAGCAATAAAAAGTAACAAGTTGTACAATTCATGTAAGAGTTGTCGATTATTCACTTTTTAGCCGGCTTTATTGGCTTGGACATGACCTAGTACCTTAAGATTTTGCATGAAAGGAGGATTAGCAGCCGCGTTGCACGGGAGAATGTGAAAAGTGTTCATATGTACTAAAAACCTGAGAAATCCGTCCGTTTTCGTCATTTGTTATCGAATCGACTTAAAGCCAGATCGTCACTATGGCCGCTTTTCTCTCTGAAATGGTTACGTTTATCGTCTGCAAGGCTATGTCACGTGCTGCGGTATGCGGAGACACTAAAAGCACCATAGTAGAACACAGAAGAAGCTTCTAAGTTGAAGCAATAAAAAGTAACGAGTAGTACAATTCAAGTATTAGTTGTCTATTATTCACTTTTTAGCCGGCTTTATTGGCTTGGACATGACCTATTACCTTAAGATTTTGCATGAAAGGAGGACTTGCAGAAGCGTTGCACGGGAGAATGTGAAAAGTGTTCCTATGTACTAAAAACCTGAGAAATCCGTCCGTTTTCGTCATTTGTTATCGAATCGACTTAAAGCCAGATCGTCACATTGGCCGCTTTTCTCTCTGAGACGGTTACATTTATCGTCTGCAAAGCTATGTCGCGTGCTGCGGTATGCGGAGACATTAAAAGCAGAATAGTAGAACACAGAAGAAGCTTCTAAGTTGAAGTAATAGCCAGTAAGAAGTAGTACAATTCAAGTTTTAGGCGTCGATTATTCACTTTTTAGCGAGTTTTGGTGGCTTGGACATGACCTAGGACCTTAAGATTTTGCATGACAGGAGGACTGGTAGCCGCGTTGCACGGCAGAATGTGAAAGGTGTTCATATGTAGTAAAAACCTGAGATATCCGTCCGTTTTCGTCATTTGTTAACGAATCGACTTAAAGCCAGATCGTCACATTGGCCGCTTTTCTCTCTGAGACGGTTACATTTATCGTCTGCAAAGCTATGTCGCGTGCTGCGGTATGCGGAGACACTAAAAGCACCATAGTGGAACACAGAATAAGCTTCTAAGTTGAAGCAATGGCCCGTAAGAAGTAGTAAAATTCAAGTTTTGTCTATCGATTATTGATCTTTAGCCGGCTTTGGTGCCTTGGACATGAGGTCGAACCTTAAGATTTTGCTTGAAAGAAAGACTAGCAGCTGCGTTGCACGGGAGTATGTGAAAAGGGTTCATATGTAGTAAAAACCTGAGAAATCCGTCCGTTTTCGTCATTTGTTATCGAATCGACTTAAAGCCAGATCGTCACTATGGCCGCTTTTCTCTCTGAAATGGTTACGTTTATCGTCTGCAAAGCAATGTCACGTGCTGCGGTATGCGGAGACACTAAAAGCACCATAGTAGAACACAGAGGAAGCTTCTAAGTTGAAGCAATAAAAAGTAACAAGTTGTACAATTCATGTAAGAGTTGTCGATTATTCACTTTTTAGCCGGCTTTATTGGCTTGGACATGACCTAGTACCTTAAGATTTTGCATGAAAGGAGGATTAGCAGCCGCGTTGCACGGGAGAATGTGAAAAGTGTTCATATGTACTAAAAACCTGAGAAATCCGTCCGTTTTCGTCATTTGTTATCGAATCGACTTAAAGCCAGATCGCCACATTGGCCGCATTTCTCTCTGAGACGGTTACATTTATCGTCTGCAAAGCTATGTCGCGTGCTGCGGTATGCGGAGACACTAAAAGCACCATAGTAGAACACAGAAGAAGCTTCTAAGTTGAAGCAATAACCAGTACGAAGTAATACAATTCAAGTTTTAGTTGTCGATTATTCACTTTTTAGCCGGCTTTATTGGCATGGACATGACATACTACCTTAAGATTTT
Organism: Schistocerca gregaria; assembly: GCF_023897955.1. Classification (NCBI taxonomy): domain Eukaryota; kingdom Metazoa; phylum Arthropoda; class Insecta; order Orthoptera; family Acrididae; genus Schistocerca; species Schistocerca gregaria. Next base: position 2,000,563 of record NW_026061759.1, read on the forward strand.
GCTTGAAAGGAGGACTAGCAGCTGCGTTGCACGGGAGAATGTGAAAAGTGTTCCTATGTACTAAAAACCTGAGAAATCCGTCCGTTTTCGTCATTTGTTATCGAATCGACTTAAAGCCAGATCGTCACATTGGCCGCTTTTCTCTCTGAGACCGTTACATTTATCGTCTGCAAAGCTATGTCGCGTGCTGCGGTATGCGGAGACACTAAAAGCAGCATAGTAGAACACAGAAGAAGCTTCTAAGTTGAAGTAATAGCCAGTAAGAAGTAGTACAATTCAAGTTTTAGGCGTCGATTATTCACTTTTTTGCCAGTTTTGGTGGCTTGGACATGACCTAGGACCTTAAGATTTTGCATGAAAGGAGGACTGGTAGCCGCGTTGCACGGGAGAATGTGAAATGTGTTCATATGTAGTAAAAACCTGAGATATCCGTCCGTTTTCGTCATATGTTAACGAATCGACTTAAAGCCAGATCGTCACATTGGCCGCTTTTCTCTCTGAGACGGTTACATTTATCGTCTGCAAAGCTATGTCGCGTGCTGTGGTATGCGGAGACACTAAAAGCACCATAGTAGAACACAGAAGAAGCTTCTAAAATGAAGTAATAGCCAGAAAGAAGTAGTACAATTCAAGTTTTGGGCGTCGATTATTCACTTTTTAGCCGGCTTTGGTGGCTTGGACATGACCTAGGACTTTAAGATTTTGCATAAAAGTAGGACTAGCAGCCGCGTTGCACGGGAGAATGTTAAAAGTGTTCATATGTAGTAAAAATCTGAGAAATCCGTCCGGTTTCGTCATTTGTTATCGAATCGACTTAAAACCAGATCGTCACATTGGCCGCTTTTCTCTCTGAAATGGTTACGTTTATCGTCTGCAAGGCTATGTCACGTGCTGCGGTATGCGGAGACACTAAAAGCACCATAGTGGAACACAGAATAAGCTTCTAAGTTGAAGCAATGGCCAGTAAGAAGTAGTACAATTCAAGTTTGGCTATCGATTATTGATCTTTAGCCGGCTTTGGTGCCTTGGACATGAGGTCGAACCTTAAGATTTTGCTTGAAAGAAGGACTAGCAGCTGCGTTGCACGGGAGTATGTGAAAAGTGTTCATATGTAGTAAAAACCTGAGAAATCCGTCCGTTTTCGTCATTTGTTATCGAATCGACTTAAAGCCAGATCGTCACTATGGCCGCTTTTCTCTCTGAAATGGTTACGTTTATCGTCTGCAAAGCTATGTCACGTGCTGCGGTATGCGGAGACACTAAAAACACCATAGTAGAACACAGAAGAAGCTTCTAAGTTGAAGCAATAAAAAGTAACAAGTAGTACAATTCAAGTATTAGTTGTCGATTATTCACTTTTTAGCCGGCTTTATTGGCTTGGACATGACCTAGTACCTAATGATTTTGCATGAAAGGAGGACTTGCAGCCGCGTTGCACGGGAGAATGTGAAAAGTGTTCATATGTACTAAAAACCTAAGAAATCCGTCCGTTTTCGTCATTTGTTATCGAATCGACTTAAAGCCAGATCGTCACATTGGCCGTTTTTCTCCTTGAGCCGGTTACATTTATCGTCTGCAAAGCTATGTCGCGTGCTGCGGTATGCGGAGACACTAAAAGCACCATAGTAGAACACAGATGAAGCTTCTAAGTTGAAGTAATAGCCAGTAAGATGTAGTACAATTCAAGTTTTAGGCGTCGATTATTCACTTTTTAGCCAGTTTTGGTGGCTTGGACATGACCTAGGACCTTAAGACTTTGCATGAAAGGAGGACTGGTAGGCGCGTTGCACGGGAGAATGTGAAAGGTGTTCATATGTAGTAAAAACCTGAGAAATTCGTCCGTTTTCGTCATTTGTTATCGAATCGACTTAAAGCCAGATCGTCACTATGGCCGCTTTTCTCTCTGAAATGGTTACGTTTATCGTCTGCAAGGCTATGTCACGTGCTGCGGTATGCGGAGACACTAAAAGCACCATAGTAGAACACAGAAGAAGCTTCTAAGTTGAAGCAATAAAAAGTAACGAGTAGTACAATTCAAGTATTAGTTGTCGATTATTCACTTTTTAGCCGGCTTTATTGGCTTGGACATGACCTATTACCTTAAGATTTTGCATGAAAGGAGGACTTGCAGAAGCGTTGCACGGGAGAATGTGAAAAGTGTTCCTATGTACTAAAAACCTGAGAAATCCGTCCGTTTTCGTCATTTGTTATCGAATCGACTTAAAGCCAGATCGTCACATTGGCCGCTTTTCTCTCTGAGACGGTTACATTTATCGTCTGCAAAGCTATGTCGCGTGCTGCGGTATGCGGAGACATTAAAAGCAGAATAGTAGAACACAGAAGAAGCTTCTAAGTTGAAGTAATAGCCAGTAAGAAGTAGTACAATTCAAGTTTTAGGCGTCGATTATTCACTTTTTAGCGAGTTTTGGTGGCTTGGACATGACCTAGGACCTTAAGATTTTGCATGACAGGAGGACTGGTAGCCGCGTTGCACGGCAGAATGTGAAAGGTGTTCATATGTAGTAAAAACCTGAGATATCCGTCCGTTTTCGTCATTTGTTAACGAATCGACTTAAAGCCAGATCGTCACATTGGCCGCTTTTCTCTCTGAGACGGTTACATTTATCGTCTGCAAAGCTATGTCGCGTGCTGCGGTATGCGGAGACACTAAAAGCACCATAGTGGAACACAGAATAAGCTTCTAAGTTGAAGCAATGGCCCGTAAGAAGTAGTAAAATTCAAGTTTTGTCTATCGATTATTGATCTTTAGCCGGCTTTGGTGCCTTGGACATGAGGTCGAACCTTAAGATTTTGCTTGAAAGAAAGACTAGCAGCTGCGTTGCACGGGAGTATGTGAAAAGGGTTCATATGTAGTAAAAACCTGAGAAATCCGTCCGTTTTCGTCATTTGTTATCGAATCGACTTAAAGCCAGATCGTCACTATGGCCGCTTTTCTCTCTGAAATGGTTACGTTTATCGTCTGCAAAGCAATGTCACGTGCTGCGGTATGCGGAGACACTAAAAGCACCATAGTAGAACACAGAGGAAGCTTCTAAGTTGAAGCAATAAAAAGTAACAAGTTGTACAATTCATGTAAGAGTTGTCGATTATTCACTTTTTAGCCGGCTTTATTGGCTTGGACATGACCTAGTACCTTAAGATTTTGCATGAAAGGAGGATTAGCAGCCGCGTTGCACGGGAGAATGTGAAAAGTGTTCATATGTACTAAAAACCTGAGAAATCCGTCCGTTTTCGTCATTTGTTATCGAATCGACTTAAAGCCAGATCGCCACATTGGCCGCATTTCTCTCTGAGACGGTTACATTTATCGTCTGCAAAGCTATGTCGCGTGCTGCGGTATGCGGAGACACTAAAAGCACCATAGTAGAACACAGAAGAAGCTTCTAAGTTGAAGCAATAACCAGTACGAAGTAATACAATTCAAGTTTTAGTTGTCGATTATTCACTTTTTAGCCGGCTTTATTGGCATGGACATGACATACTACCTTAAGATTTTGCTTGAAAGGAGGACTAGCAGCTGCGTTGCACGGGAGAATGTGAAAAGTGTTCCTATGTACTAAAAACCTGAGAAATCCGTCCGTTTTCGTCATTTGTTATCGAATCGACTTAAAGCCAGATCGTCACATTGGCCGCTTTTCTCTCTGAGACCGTTACATTTATCGTCTGCAAAGCTATGTCGCGTGCTGCGGTATGCGGAGACACTAAAAGCAGCATAGTAGAACACAGAAGAAGCTTCTAAGTTGAAGTAATAGCCAGTAAGAAGTAGTACAATTCAAGTTTTAGGCGTCGATTATTCACTTTTTTGCCAGTTTTGGTGGCTTGGACATGACCTAGGACCTTAAGATTTTTCATGAAAGGAGGACTGGTAGCCGCGTTGCACGGGAGAATGTGAAATGTGTTCATATGTAGTAAAAACCTGAGATATCCGTCCGTTTTCGTCATATGTTAACGAATCGACTTAAAGCCAGATCGTCACATTGGCCGCTTTTCTCTCTGAGACGGTTACATTTATCGTCTGCAAAGCTATGTCGCGTGCTGTGGTATGCGGAGACACTAAAAGCACCATAGTAGAACACAGAAGAAGCTTCTAAAATTAAGTAATAGCCAGTAAGAAGTAGTACAATTCAAGTTTTGGGCGTCGATTATTCACTTTTTAGCCGGCTTTGGTGGCTTGGACATGACCTAGGACTTTAAGATTTTGCATAAAAGTAGGACTAGCAGCCGCGTTGCACGGGAGAATGTTAAAAGTGTTCATATGTAGTAAAAATCTGAGAAATCCGTCCGTTTTCGTCATTTGTTATCGAATCGACTTAAAACCAGATCGTCACATTGGCCGCTTTTCTCTCTGAGACGGTTACATTTATCGTCTGCAAAGCTATGTCGCGTGCTGCGGTATGCGGAGACACTAAAAGCACCATAGTGGAACACAGAATAAGCTTCTAAGTTGAAGCAATGGCCAGTAAGAAGTAGTACAATTCAAGTTTGGCTATCGATTATTGATCTTTAGCCGGCTTTGGTGCCTTGGACATGAGGTCGAACCTTAAGATTTTGCTTGAAAGAAGGACTAGCAGCTGCGTTGCACGGGAGTATGTGAAAAGTGTTCATATGTAGTAAAAACCTGAGAAATCCGTACGTTTTCGTCATTTGTTATCGAATCGACTTAAAGCCAGATCGTCACTATGGCCGCTTTTCTCTCTGAAATGGTTACGTTTATCGTCTGCAAAGCTATGTCACGTGCTGCGGTATGCGGAGACACTAAAAACACCATAGTAGAACACAGAAGAAGCTTCTAAGTTGAAGCAATAAAAAGTAACAAGTAGTACAATTCAAGTATTAGTTGTCGATTATTCACTTTTTAGCCGGCTTTATTGGCTTGGACATGACCTAGTACCTAATGATTTTGCATGAAAGGAGGACTTGCAGCCGCGTTGCACGGGAGAATGTGAAAAGTGTTCATATGTACTAAAAACCTAAGAAATCCGTCCGTTTTCGTCATTTGTTATCGAATCGACTTAAAGCCAGATCGTCACATTGGCCGTTTTTCTCCTTGAGCCGGTTACATTTATCGTCTGCAAAGCTATGTCGCGTGCTGCGGTATGCGGAGACACTAAAAGCACCATAGTAGAACACAGATGAAGCTTCTAAGTTGAAGTAATAGCCAGTAAGATGTAGTACAATTCAAGTTTTAGGCGTCGATTATTCACTTTTTAGCCAGTTTTGGTGGCTTGGACATGACCTAGGACCTTGAGACTTTGCATGAAAGGAGGACTGGTAGGCGCGTTGCACGGGAGAATGTGAAAGGTGTTCATATGTAGTAAAAACCTGAGAAATTCGTCCGTTTTCGTCATTTGTTATCGAATCGACTTAAAGCCAGATCGTCACATTGGCCGCTTTTCTCTCTGAAATGGTTACGTTTATCGTCTGCAAGGCTATGTCACGTGCTGCGGTATGCGGAGACACTAAAAGCACCATAGTAGAACACAGAAGAAGCTTCTAAGTTGAAGCAATAAAAAGTAACGAGTAGTATAATTCAAGTATTAGTTGTCGATTATTCACTTTTTAGCCGGCTTTATTGGCTTGGACATGACCTAGTACCTTAAGATTTTGCATGAAAGGAGGATTAGCAGCCGCGTTGCACGGGAGAATGTGAAAAGTGTTCATATGTACTAAAAACCTGAGAAATCCGTCCGTTTTCGTCATTTGTTATCGATTCGACTTAAAGCCAGATCGCCACATTGGCCGCTTTTATCTCTGAGACGGTTACATTTATCGTCTGCAAAGCTATGTCGCGTGCTGCGGTATGCGGAGACACTAAAAGCACCATAGTAGAACACAGAAGAAGCTTCTAAGTTGAAGCAATAACCAGTACGAAGTAGTACAATTCAAGTTTTAGTTGTCGATTATTCACTTTTAGCCGGCTTTATTGGCTTGGACATGACCTAGTACCTTAAGATTTTGCTTGAAAGGAGGACTAGCAGCCGCGTTGCACGGGAGAATGTGAAACGTGTTCATATGTAGTAAAAAGCTGAGAAATCCGTCCGTTTACGTCATTTGTTATCGATTCGACTTAAAGCCAGATCGCCACATTGGCCGATTTTCTCTCTGAGACGGTTACATTTATTGTCTGCAAAGCTATGTCGCGTGCTGCGGTATGCGGAGACACTAAAAGCACCATAGTGGAACACAGAATAAGCTTCTAAGTTGAAGCAATGGCCAGTAAGAAGTAGTACAATTCAAGTTTTGGCTATCGATTATTGATCTTTAGCCGGCTTTGGTGCCTTGGACATGAGGTCGAACCTCAAGATTTTGCTTGAAAGAAGGACTAGTAGCTGCGTTGCACGGGAGTATGTGAAAAGGGTTCATATGTAGTAAAAACCTGAGACATCCGTCCGTTTTCGTCATTTGTTATCGAATCGACTTCAAGCCAGATCGTCACTATGGCCGCTTTTCTCTCTGAAATGGTTACGTTTATCGTCTGCAAAGCTATGTCACGTGCTGCGGTATGCGGAGACACTAAAAGCACCATAGTAGAACACAGAAGAAGCTTCTAAGTTGAAGCAATAAAAAGTAACAAGTAGTACAATTCAATATTAGTTGTCGATTATTTACTTTTTAGGCGGCTTTATTGGCTTGGACGATTTTGCATGAAAGGAGGACTAGCAGCCGCGTTCCACGGGAGAATGTTAAAAGTGTTCATATGTAGTAAAAACCTGAGAAATCCGTCCGTTTTCGTCATTTGTTATCGAATCGACTTAAAGCCAGATCGTCACATTGGCCGATTTTCTCTCTGAGACGGTTACATTTATCGTCTGCAAAGCTATGTCGCGTGCTGCGGTATGCGGAGACACTAAAAGCACCATAGTGGAACACAGAATAAGCTTCTAAGTTGAAGCAATGGCCAGTAAGAAGTAGTACAATTCAAGTTTTGGCTATCGATTATTGATTTTTAGCCGGCTTTGGTGCCTTGGACATAAGAGGTCGAACCTCAAGATTTTGCTTGAAAGAAGGACTAGTAGCTGCGTTGCACGGGAGTATGTGAAAAGGGTTCATATGTAGTAAAAACCTGAGAAATCCGTCCGTTTTCGTCATTTGTTATCGAATCGACTTAAAGCCAGATCGTCACTATGGCCGCTTTTCTCTCTGAAATGGTTACGTTTATCGTCTGCAAAGCTATGTCACGTGCTGCGGTATGCGGAGACACTAAAAGCACCATAGTAGAACACAGAAGAAGCTTCTAAGTTGAAGCAATAAAAAGTAACAAGTAGTACAATTCAAGTATTAGTTGTCGATTATTCACTTTTTAGCCGGCTTTATTGGCTTGGACATGACCTAGTACCTAAAGATTTTGCATGAAAGGAGGACTTGCAGCCGCGTTGCACGGGAGAATGTGAAAAGTGTTCATATGTAGCAAAAACCTGAGAAATCCGTCCGTTTTCGTCATTTGTTATCGAATCGACTTAAAGCCAGATCGTCACATTGGCCGCTTTTCTCTCTGAGACGGTTACATTTATCGTCTGCAAAGCTATGTCGCGTGCTGCGGTATGCGGAGACACTAAAAGCACCATAGTAGAACACAGAAGAAGCTTCTATGTTGAAGTAATAGCCATAAGAAGTAGTACAATTCAAGTTTTAGGCGTCGATTATTCACTTTTTAGCCGGCTTTGGTGGCTTGGACATGACCTAGGACCTTATGATTTTGCATGAAAGGAGGACTTGCAGCCGCGTAGCACGGGAGAATGTGAAAAGTGTTCATATGTACTAAAAATCTGAGAAATCCGTCCGTTTTCGTCATTTGTTATCGAATCGACTTAAAGCCAGATCGTCACATTGGCCGCTTTTCTCTCTGAGACGGTTACATTTATCGTCTGCAAAGCTACGTCGCGTGCTGCGGTATGCGGAGACACTAAAAGCACCATAGTAGAACACAGAAGAAGCTTCTAAGTTGAAGTAATAGCCGGTAACAAGTAGTACAATTCAAGTTTTAGGCGTCGATTATTCACTTTTTAGCCAGTTTTGGTGGCTTGGACATGACCTAGGACCTTAAGATTTTGCATGAAAGGAGGACTAGCAGCCGCGTTGCACGGGAGAATGTAAAAAGTGTTCATATGTAGTAAAAACCTGAGAAATCCGTCCGTTTTCGTCTTTTGTTATCGAATCGACTTAAAGCCAGATCGTCACATTGGCCGCTTTTCTCTCTGAGACGGTTACATTTATCGTCTGCAAAGCTATGTCGCGTGCTGCGGTATGCGGAGGCACTAAAAGCAGCATAGTAGAACACAGAAGAAGCTTCTAAGTTGAAGTAATAGCCAGTAAGAATTAGTACAATTCAAGTTTTAGGCGTCGATTATTCACTTTTTAGCCAGTTCGGTGGCTTGGACATGACCTAGGACCTTAAGATTTTGCATGAAAGGAGGACTAGTAGAAGCGTTGCACGGGAGAATGTGAGAGGTGTTCATATGTAGTAAAAACCTGAGAAATCCGTCCGTTTTCGTCATTTGTTATCGAATCGACTTAAAGCCAGATCGTCACATTGGCCGCTTTTCTCTCTGAGACGGTTACATTTATCGTCTGCAAAGCTATGTCGCGTGCTGCAGTATGTGGTGACACTAAAAGCACCATAGTAGAACACAGAAGAAGCTTCTATGTTGTAGTAATAGCCAGTAAGAAGTAGTACAATTCAAGTTTTAGGCGTCGATTATTCATTTTTTAGCCGTCTTTGGTGGCTTGGACATGACCTAGGACCTTAAGATTTTGCATGAAAGGAGGACTAGCAGCCGCGTTGCACGGGAAAATGTGAAAAGTGTTCATATGTAGTAAAAACCTGAGAAATCCTTCCGTTTTCGTCATTTGTTATAGAATCGACTTAAAGCCAGATCGTCACATTCGCCGCTTTTCTCTCTGAGACGGTTACATTTATCGTCTGCAAAGCTATGTCGCGTGCTGCGGTATGCGGAGACCTTAAAAGCACCATAGTAGAACACAGAATAAGCTTCTAAGTTGAAGCAATGGTCAGTAAGAAGTAGTACAATTCATGTTTTGGTTATCGATTATTGATTTTTAGCCGGCTTTGGTGCCTTGGACATGAGGTCGAACCTTAAGATTTTGCATGAAAGGAGGACTAGCAGCTGCGTTGCACGGGAGATTGTGAAAAGGGTTCATATGTAGTAAAAACCTGAGAAATCCGTCCGTTTTCTTCATTTGTTATCGAATCTACTTAAAGCCAGATCGTCACATTGGCCGCTTTTCTCTCTGAAACGGTTACGTTTATCGTCTGCAAAGCTATCTCACGTGCTGCGGTATGCGGAGACACTAAAAGCACCATAGTAGAACGCAGAAGAAGCTTCTAAGTTGAAGTAATAGCCGGTAAGACGTAGTACAATTCAAGTTTTAGGCGTCGATTATTCACTTTTTAGCCAGTTTTGGTGGCTTGGACATGACCTAGGACCTTAAGATCTTGCATGAAAGGAGGACTAGCAGCCGCGTTGCATGGGAGAATGTCAAAAGTGTTCATATGTAGTAAGAACCTGAGAAATCCGTCCGTTTTCGTCATTTGTTATCGAATCGACTTAAAGCCAGATCGTCACATTGGCCGCTTTTCTCTCTGAGACGGTTACATTTATCGTCTGCAAGTCTATGTCGCGTGCTGCGGTATGTGGTGACACTAAAAGCACCATAGTAGAACACAGAAAAAGCTTCTATGTTGAAGTAATAGCCATAAGAAGTAGTACAATTCAAGTTTTAGGCGTCGATTATTCACTTTTTAGCCGGCTTTGGTGGCTTGGACATGACCTAGGACCTTATGATTTTGCATGAAAGGAGGACTTGCAGCCGCGTTGCACGGGAGAATGTGAAAAGTGTTCATATGTACTAAAAACCTGAGAAATCCGTCCGTTTTCGTCATTTGTTATCGAATCGACTTAAAGCCAGATCGTCACATTGGCCGCTTTTCTCTCTGAGACGGTTACATTTATCGTCTGCAAAGCTACGTCGCGTGCTGCGGTATGCGGAGACACTAAAAGCACCATAGTAGAACACAGAAGAAGCTTCTAAGTTGAAGTAATAGCCGGTAATAAGTAGTACAATTGAAGTTTTAGGCGTCGATTATTCACTTATTAGCCAGTTTTGGTGGCTTGGACATGACCTAGGACCTTAAGATTTTGCATGAAAGGAAGACTAGCAGCCGCGTTGCACGGGAGAATGTGAAAAGTGTTCATATGTAGTAAAAACCTGAGAAATCCGTCCGTTTTCGTCTTTTGTTATCGAATCGACTTAAAGCCAGATCGTCACATTGGCCGCTTTTCTCTCTGAGACGGTTACATTTATCGTCTGCTAAGCTATGTCGCGTGCTCCGGTATGCGGAGACACTAAAAGCAGCATAGTAGAACACAGAAGAAGCTTCTAAGTTGAAGTAATAGCCAGTAAGAAGTAGTACAATTCAAGTTTTAGGCGTCGATTATTCACTTTTTAGCCAGTTTGGTGGCTTGGACATGACCTAGGACCTTAAGATTTTGCATGAAAGGAGGACTAGTAGAAGCGTTGCACGGGAGAATGTGAGAGGTGTTCATATGTAGTAAGAACCTGAGAAATCCGTCCGTTTTCGTCATTTGTTATCGAATCGACTTAAAGCCAGATCGTCACATTGGCCGCTTTTCTCTCTGAGACGGTTACATTTATCGTCTGCAAAGCTATGTCGCGTGCAGCGGTATGTGGTGACACTAAAAGCACCATAGTAGAACACAGAAGAAGCTTCTATGTTGTAGTAATAGCCAGTAAGAAGTAGTACAATTCAAGTTTTAGGCGTCGATTATTCACTTTTTAGCCGTCTTTGGTGGCTTGGACATGACCTAGGACCTTAAGATTTTGCATGAAAGGAGGACTAGCAGCCGCGTTGCACGGGAAAATGTGAAAAGTGTTCATATGTAGTAAAAACCTGAGAAATCCTTCCGTTTTCGTCATTTGTTATAGAATCGACTTAAAGCCAGATCGTCACATTCGCCGCTTTTCTCTCTGAGACGGTTACATTTATCGTCTGCAAAGCTATGTCGCGTGCTGCGGTATGCGGAGACCTTAAAAGCACCATAGTAGAACACAGAATAAGCTTCTAAGTTGAAGCAATGGTCAGTAAGAAGTAGTACAATTCATGTTTTGGTTATCGATTATTGATTTTTAGCCGGCTTTGGTGCCTTGGACATGAGGTCGAACCTTAAGATTTTGCATGAAAGGAGGACTAGCAGCTGCGTTGCACGGGAGATTGTGAAAAGGGTTCATATGTAGTAAAAACCTGAGAAATCCGTCCGTTTTCTTCATTTGTTATCGAATCTACTTAAAGCCAGATCGTCACATTGGCCGCTTTTCCCTCTGAAACGGTTACGTTTATCGTCTGCAAAGCTATCTCACGTGCTGCGGTATGCGGAGACACTAAAAGCACCATAGTAGAACACAGAAGAAGCTTCTAAGTTGAAGTAATAGCCGGTAAGACGTAGTACAATTCAAGTTTTAGGCGTCGATTATTCACTTTTTAGCCAGTTTTGGTGACTTGGACATGACCTAGGACCTTAAGATCTTGCATGAAAGGAGGACTAGCAGCCGCGTTGCATGGGAGAATGTGAAAAGTGTTCATATGTAGTAAAAACCTGAGAAATCCGTCCGTTTTCGTCATTTGTTATCGAATCGACTTAAAGCCAGATCGTCACATTGGCCGCTTTTCTCTCTGAGACGGTTACATTTATCGTCTGCAAAGCTATGTCGCGTGCTGCGGTATGCGGAGACACTGAAAGCACCATAGTATTACACAGAAGAAGCTTCTAAGCTGAAGCAATAGCCATAAGAAGCAGTACAATTCAAGTTTTGGTTATCGATTATTCACTTTTTAGGCGGCTTTGGTGCCTTGGACAAGAGGTGGAACCTTATGATTTTGCATGAAAGGAGGACTAGCAGCCGCGTTGCACGGGAAAATGTGAAAAGCGTTCATATGTAGTAAAAACCTGAGAAATCCGCCCGTTTTCGTCAATTGTTATTGAATCTACTTAAAGCCAGATCGTCACATTGGCCGCTCTTCTCTCTGAATCGGTTACATTTATCGTCTTCAAAGCTATGTCGCGTGCTGCGGTATGCGGAGATACTAAAAGCACCATAGTAGAACACAGAATAAGCTTCTAAGTTGAAACAATAGCCAGTAAGAAGTAGTACAATTCAAGTTTTAATTGTCGATTATTCACATTTTAGCCGGCTTTGGTGGCTTGGACATGACCTGGGACCTTAATATTTTGCATGAAAGGAGGATTAGCAGCCGAGTTCCACGGGAAAATGTGAAAAGTGTTCATATGTAGTAAAAACCTGAGAAATCCGTCCATTTTCGTCATTTGTTATCGAATCGACTTAAAGCCAGATCGTCACATTGGCCGCTTTTCTCTCTGAGACGGTTACATTTATCGTCTGCAAAGCTATGTCGCGTGCTGCGGTATGCGGAGACCTTAAAAGCACCATAGTAGAACACAGAATAAGCTTCTAAGTTGAAGCAATGGTCAGTAAGAAGTAGTACAATTCATGTTTTGGTTATCGATTATTGATTTTTAGCCGGCTTTGGTGCCTTGGACATGAGGTCGAACCTTAAGATTTTGCATGAAAGGAGGACTAGCAGCTGCGTTGCACGGGAGATTGTGAAAAGGGTTCATATGTAGTAAAAACCTGAGAAATCCGTCCGTTTTCTTCATTTGTTATCGAATCTACTTAAAGCCAGATCGTCACATTGGCCGCTTTTCCCTCTGAAACGGTTACGTTTATCGTCTGCAAAGCTATCTCACGTGCTGCGGTATGCGGAGACACTAAAAGCACCATAGTAGAACACAGAAGAAGCTTCTAAGTTGAAGTAATAGCCGGTAAGACGTAGTACAATTCAAGTTTTAGGCGTCGATTATTCACTTTTTAGCCAGTTTTGGTGGCTTGGACATGACCTAGGACCTTAAGATCTTGCATGAAAGGAGGACTAGCAGCCGCGTTGCATGGGAGAATGTGAAAAGTGTTCATATGTAGTAAAAACCTGAGAAATCCGTCCGTTTTCGTCATTTGTTATCGAATCGACTTAAAGCCAGATCGTCACATTGGCCGCTTTTCTCTCTGAGACGGTTACATTTATCGTCTGCAAAGCTATGTCGCGTGCTGCGGTATGCGGAGACACTGAAAGCACCATAGTGTTACACAGAAGAAGCTTCTAAGCTGAAGCAATAGCCATAAGAAGCAGTACAATTCAAGTTTTGGTTATCGATTATTCACTTTTTAGGCGGCTTTGGTGTCTTGGACAAGAGGTGGAACCTTATGATTTTGCATGAAAGGAGGACTAGCAGCCGCGTTGCACGGGAAAATGTGAAAAGCGTTCATATGTAGTAAAAACCTGAGAAATCCGCCCGTTTTCGTCAATTGTTATTGAATCTACTTAAAGCCAGATCGTCACATTGGCCGCTCTTCTCTCTGAATCGGTTACATTTATCGTCTTCAAAGCTATGTCGCGTGCTGCGGTATGCGGAGATACTAAAAGCACCATAGTAGAACACAGAATAAGCTTCTAAGTTGAAACAATAGCCAGTAAGAAGTAGTACAATTCAAGTTTTAATTGTCGATTATTCACATTTTAGCCGGCTTTGGTGGCTTGGACATGACCTGGGACCTTAATATTTTGCATGAAAGGAGGACTAGCAGCCGCGGTGCACGGGAGAATGTGAAAAGTGTTCATATGTAGTAAAAACCTGAGAAATCCGTCCGTTTTCTTCATTTGTTATCGAATCTACTTAAAGCCAGATCGTCACATTGGCCGCTTTTCTCTCTGAAACGGTTACGTTTATCGTCTGCAAAGCTATCTCACGTGCTGCGGTATGCGGAGACACTAAAAGCACCATAGTAGAACGCAGAAGAAGCTTCTAAGTTGAAGTAATAGCCGGTAAGACGTAGTACAATTCAAGTTTTTGGCGTCGATTATTCACTTTTTAGCCAGTTTTGGTGGCTTGGACATGACCTAGGACCTTAAGATCTTGCATGAAAGGAGGACTAGCAGCCACGTTGCATGGGAGAATGTGAAAGGTGTTCATATGTAGTAAGAACCTGAGAAATCCGTCCGTTTTCGTCATTTGTTATCGAATCGACTTAAAGCCAGATCGTCACATTGGCCGCTTTTCTCTCTGAGACGGTTACATTTATCGTCTGCAAAGCTATGTCGCGTGCTGCGGTATGTGGTGACACTAAAAGCACCATAGTAGAACACAGAAAAAGCTTCTATGTTGAAGTAATAGCCATAAGAAGTAGTACAATTCAAGTTTTAGGCGTCGATTATTCACTTTTTAGCCGGCTTTGGTGGCTTGGACATGACCTAGGACCTTATGATTTTGCATGAAAGGAGGACTTGCAGCCGCGTTGCACGGGAGAATGTGAAAAGTGTTCATATGTACTAAAAACCTGAGAAATCCGTCCGTTTTCGTCATTTGTTATCGAATCGACTTAAAGCCAGATCGTCACATTGGCCGCTTTTCTCTCTGAGACGGTTACATTTATCGTCTGCAAAGCTACGTCGCGTGCTGCGGTATGCGGAGACACTAAAAGCACCATAGTAGAACACAGAAGAAGCTTCTAAGTTGAAGTAATAGCCGGTAATAAGTAGTACAATTCATGTTTTAGGCGTCGATTATTCACTTTTTAGCCAGTTTTGGTGGCTTGGACATGACCTAGGACCTTAAGATTTTGCATGAAAGGACGACTAGCAGCCGCGTTGCACGGGAGAATGTGAAAAGTGTTCATATGTAGTAAAAACCTGAGAAATCCGTCCGTTTTCGTCTTTTGTTATCGAATCGACTTAAAGCCAGATCGTCACATTGGCCGCTTTTCTCTCTGAGACGGTTACATTTATCGTCTGCTAAGCTATGTCGCGTGCTGCGGTATGCGGAGACACTAAAAGCAGCATAGTAGAACACAGAAGAAGCTTCTAAGTTGAAGTAATAGCCAGTAAGAATTAGTACAATTCAAGTTTTAGGCGTCGATTATTCACTTTTTAGCCAGTTTGGTGGCTTGGACATGACCTAGGACCTTAAGATTTTGCATGAAAGGAGGACTAGTAGAAGCGTTGCACGGGAGAATGTGAGAGGTGTTCATATGTAGTAAGAACCTGAGAAATCCGTCCGTTTTCGTCATTTGTTATCGAATCGACTTAAAGCCAGATCGTCACATTGGCCGCTTTTCTCTCTGAGACGGTTACATTTATCGTCTGCAAAGCTATGTCGCGTGCAGCGGTATGTGGTGACACTAAAAGCACCATAGTAGAACACAGAAGAAGCTTCTATGTTGTAGTAATAGCCAGTAAGAAGTAGTACAATTCAAGTTTTAGGCGTCGATTATTCACTTTTTAGCCGTCTTTGGTGGCTTGGACATGACCTAGGACCTTAAGATTTTGCATGAAAGGAGGACTAGCAGCCGCGTTGCACGGGAAAATGTGAAAAGTGTTCATATGTAGTAAAAACCTGAGAAATCCTTCCGTTTTCGTCATTTGTTATAGAATCGACTTAAAGCCAGATCGTCACATTCGCCGCTTTTCTCTCTGAGACGGTTACATTTATCGTCTGCAAAGCTATGTCGCGTGCTGCGGTATGCGGAGACCTTAAAAGCACCATAGTAGAACACAGAATAAGCTTCTAAGTTGAAGCAATGGTCAGTAAGAAGTAGTACAATTCATGTTTTGGTTATCGATTATTGATTTTTAGCCGGCTTTGGTGCCTTGGACATGAGGTCGACCCTTAAGATTTTGCATGAAAGGAGGACTAGCAGCTGCGTTGCACGGGAGATTGTGAAAAGGGTTCATATGTAGTAAAAACCTGAGAAATCCGTCCGTTTTCTTCATTTGTTATCGAATCTACTTAAAGCCAGATCGTCACATTGGCCGCTTTTCCCTCTGAAACGGTTACGTTTATCGTCTGCAAAGCTATCTCACGTGCTGCGGTATGCGGAGACACTAAAAGCACCATAGTAGAACACAGAAGAAGCTTCTAAGTTGAAGTAATAGCCGGTAAGACGTAGTACAATTCAAGTTTTAGGCGTCGATTATTCACTTTTTAGCCAGTTTTGGTGGCTTGGACATGACCTAGGACCTTAAGATCTTGCATGAAAGGAGGACTAGCAGCCGCGTTGCATGGGAGAATGTGAAAAGTGTTCATATGTAGTAAAAACCTGAGAAATCCGTCCGTTTTCGTCATTTGTTATCGAATCGACTTAAAGCCAGATCGTCACATTGGCCGCTTTTCTCTCTGAGACGGTTACATTTATCGTCTGCAAAGCTATGTCGCGTGCTGCGGTATGCGGAGACACTGAAAGCACCATAGTATTACACAGAAGAAGCTTCTAAGCTGAAGCAATAGCCATAAGAAGCAGTACTATTCAAGTTTTGGTTATCGATTATTCACTTTTTAGGCGGCTTTGGTGCCTTGGACAAGAGGTGGAACCTTATGATTTTGCATGAAAGGAGGACTAGCAGCCGCGTTGCACGGGAAAATGTGAAAAGCGTTCATATGTAGTAAAAACCTGAGAAATCCGCCCGTTTTCGTCAATTGTTATCGAATCTACTTAAAGCCAGATCGTCACATTGGCCGCTCTTCTCTCTGAATCGGTTACATTTATCGTCTTCAAAGCTATGTCGCGTGCTGCGGTATGCGGAGATACTAAAAGCACCATAGTAGAACACAGAATAAGCTTCTAAGTTGAAACAATAGCCAGTAAGAAGTAGTACAATTCAAGTTTTAATTGTCGATTATTCACATTTTAGCCGGCTTTGGTGGCTTGGACATGACCTGGGACCTTAATATTTTGCATGAAAGGAGGACTAGCAGCCGCGGTGCACGGGAGAATGTGAAAAGTGTTCATATGTAGTAAAAACCTGAGAAATCAGTCCGTTTTCGTCTTTTGTTTTCGAATCGACTTAAAGCCAGATCGTCACATTGGCCGCTTTTCTCTCTGAGACGGTTACATTTATCGTCTGCAAAGCTATGTCGCGTGCTGCGGTATGCGGAGACACTAAAAGCAGCATAGTAGAACACAGAAGAAGCTTCTAAGTTGAAGTAATAGCCAGTAAGAATTAGTACAATTCAAGTTTTAGGCGTCGATTACTCACTTTTTAGCCAGTTTGGTGGCTTGGACATGACCTAGGACCTTAAGATTTTGCATGAAAGGAGGACTAGTAGAAGCGTTGCACGGGAGAATGTGAGAGGTGTTCATATGTAGTAAAAACCTGAGATATCCGTCCGTTTTCGTCATTTGTTATCGAATCGACTTAAAGCCAGATCGTCACATTGGCCGCTTTTCTCTCTGAGCCGGTTACATTTATCGTCTGCAAAGCTATGTCGCGTGCTGCGGTATGCGGAGACACTAAAAGCACCATAGTAGAACACAGAAGAAGCTTCTAAGTTGAAGTAATAGCCAGTAAGAAGTAGTACAATTCAAGTTTTAGGCGTCGATTATTCACTTTTTAGCCAGTTTTGGTGGCTTGGACATGACCTAGGACCTTAAGATTTTGCATGAAAGGAGGACTGGTAGCCGCGTTGCACGGGAGAATGTGAAAGGTGTTCATATGTAGTAAAAACCTGAGAAATCCGTCCGTTTTCGTCAATTGTTATCGAATCGACTTAAAGCCAGATCGCCACATTGGCCGCTTTTCACTCTGAAATGGTTACGTTTATCGTCTGCAAGGCTATGTCACGTGCTGCGGTATGCGGAGACACTAAAAGCACCATAGTAGAACACAGAAGAAGCTTCTAAGTTGAAGTAATAGCCAGTAAGAAGTAGTACAATTCAAGTTTTAGGCGTCGATTATTCACTTTTTAGCCAGTTTTGGTGGCTTGGACATGACCTAGGACCTTAAGATTTTGCATGAAAGGAGGACTGGTAGCCGCGTTGCACGGGAGAATGTGAAAGGTGTTCATATGTAGTAAGAACCTGTGATATCCGTCCGTTTTCGTCAATTGTTAACGAATCGACTTAAAGCCAGATCGTCACATTGGCCGCTTTTCTCTCTGAGACGGTTACATTTATCGTCTGCAAACCTATGTCGCGTGCTGTGGTATGCGGAGACACTAAAAGCACCATAGTAGAACACAGAAGAAGCTTTTAAAATGAAGTAATAGCCAGTAAGAAGTAGTACAATTCAAGTTTTAGGCGTCGATTATTCACTCTTTAGCCGGCTTTGGTGGCTTGGACATGACCTAGGACTTTAAGATTTTGCATGAAAGTAGGACTAGCAGCCGCGTTGCACGGGAGAATGTGAAAAGTGTTTATATGTAGTAAAAAGCTGAGAAATCCGTCCGTTTTCGTCATTTGTTATCGAATCGACTTAAAGCCAGATCGTCACATTGGCCGCTTTTCTCTCTGAGACGGTTACATTTATCGTCTGCAGAGCTATGTCGCGTGCTGCGGTATGCTGAGACACTAAAAGCACCATAGTGGAACACAGAATAAGCTTCTAAGTTGAAGCAATGGCCAGTAAGAAGTAGTACAATTCAAGTTTTGGCTCTCGATTATTGATCTTTAGCCGGCTTTGGTGCCTTGGACATGAGGTCGAACCTCAAGATTTTGCTTGAAAGAAGGACTAGTAGCTGCGTTGCACGGGAGTATGTGAAAAGGGTTCATATGTAGTAAAAACCTGAGAAATCCGTCCGTTTTCGTCATTTGTTATCGAATCGACTTAAAGCCAGATCGTCACTATGGCCGCTTTTCTCTCTGAAATGGTTACGTTTATCGTCTGCAAAGCTATGTCACGTGCTGCGGTATGCGGAGACACTAAAAGCACCATAGTAGAACACAGAAGAAGCTTCTAAGTTGAAGCAATAAAAAGTAACAAGTAGTACAATTCAAGTATTAGTTGTCGATTATTCGCTTTTTAGCCGGCTTTATTGGCTTGGACATGACCTAGTACCTAAAGATTTTGCATGAAAGGAGGACTTGCAGCTGCGTTGCACGGGAGAATGTGAAAAGTGTTCATATGTAGCAAAAACCTGAGAAATCCGTCCGTTTTCGTCATTTGTTATCGAATCGACTTAAAGCCAGATCGTCACATTGGCCGCTTTTCTCTCTGAGACGGTTACATTTATCGTCTGCAAAGCTACGTCGCGTGCTGCGGTATGCGGAGACACTAAAAGCACCATAGTAGAACACAGAAGAAGCTTCTAAGTTGAAGTAATAGCCGGTAAGAAGTAGTACAATTCAAGTTTTAGGCGTCGATTATTCACTTTTTAGCCAGTTTTGGTGGCTTGGACATGACCTAGGACCTTAAGATTTTGCATGAAAGGAGGACTAGCAGCCGAGATGCACGGGAGAATGTGAAAAGTGTTCATATGTAGTAAAAACCTGAGAAATCCGTCCGTTTTCGTCTTTTGTTATCGAATCGACTTAAAGCCAGATCGTCACATTGTCCGTTTTTCTCTCTGAGACGGTTACATTTACCGTCTGCAAAGCTATGTCGCGTGCTGCGGTATGCGGAGACACTAAAAGCAGCATAGTAGAACACAGAAGAAGCTTCTAAGTTGAAGTAATAGCCAGTAAGAATTAGTACAATTCAAGTTTTAGGCGTCGATTATTCACTTTTTAGCCAGTTTGGTGGCTTGGACATGACCTAGGACCTTAAGATTTTGCATGAAAGGAGGACTAGTAGAAGCGTTGCACGGGAGAATGTGAGAGGTGTTCATATGTAGTAAAAACCTGAGAAATCCGTCCGTTTTCGTCATTTGTTATCGAATCGACTTAAAGCCAGATCGTCACATTGGCCGCTTTTCTCTCTGAGACGGTTACATTTATCGTCTGCAAAGCTATGTCGCGTGCTGCGGTATGCGGTGACACTAAAAGCACCATAGTAGAACACAGAAGAAGCTTCTATGTTGTAGTAATAGCCAGTAAGAAGTAGTACAATTCAAGTTTTAGGCGTCGATTATTCACTTTTTAGCCGTCTTTGGTGGCTTGGACATGACCTAGGACCTTAAGATTTTGCATGAAAGGAGGACTAGCAGCCGCGTTGCACGGGAGAATGTGAAAAGTGTTCATATGTAGTAAAAACCTGAGAAATCCTTCCGTTTTCGTCATTTGTTATAGAATCGACTTAAAGCCAGATCGTCACATTCGCCGCTTTTCTCTCTGAGACGGTTACATTTATCGTCTGCAAAGCTATGTCGCGTGCTGCGGTATGCGGAGACCTTAAAAGCACCATAGTATTACACAGAAGAAGCTTCTAAACTGAAGCAATAGCCATAAGAAGCAGTACAATTCAAGTTTTGGTTATCGATTATTCACTTTTTAGGCGGCTTTGGTGCCTTGGACAATGGGTGGAACCATATGATTTTGCATGAAAGGAGGACTAGCAGCCGCGTTGCACGGGAAAATGTGAAAAGCGTTCATATGTAGTAAAAACTTGAGAAATCCGCCCATTTTCGTCAATTGTTATCGAATCTACATAAAGCCATATCGTCACATTGGCCGCTCTTCTCTCTGAATCGGTTACATTTATCGTCTTCAAAGCTATGTCGCGTGCTGCGGTATGCGGAGATACTAAAAGCACCATAGTAGAACACAGAATAAGCTTCTAAGTTGAAGCAATAGCCAGTAAGAAGTAGTACAATTCAAGTTTTAGTTGTCGATTATTCACATTTTAGTCGGCTTTGGTGGCTTGGACATGACCTGGGACCTTAATATTTTGCATGAAAGGAGGACTAGCAGCCGCGGTGCACGGGAGAATGTGAAAAGTGTTCATATGTAGTAAAAACCTGAGAAATCCGTCCGTTTTCGTCATTTGTTATCGAATCGACTTAAAGCCAGATCGTCACATTGGCCGCTTTTCTCTCTGAGACGGTTACGTTTATCGTCTGCAAAACTATGTCACGTGCTGCGGTATGCGGAGACACTAAAAGCACCATAGTAGAACACAGAAGAAGCTTCTAATTTGAAGCAATAGCCAGTAAGAAGTAATACAATTCAAGTTTTAGTTGTCGATTATTCACATTTTAGCCGGCTTTGGAGCCTTGGACAAGAGGTGGAACCTTAAGATTTTGCATGAAAGGTGGACTAGCAGCTGCGTTGCACGGGAGAATGTGAAAAGTGTTCATATGTAGTAAATACCTGAGAAATCCGTCCGTTTTCGTTATTTGTTATCGAATCGACTTAAAGCCAGATCGTCACATTGGCCGCTTTTCTCCCTGAGACGGTTACATTTATCGTTTGCAAAGCTATGTCGCGTGCTGCGGTATGCAGAGACACTAAAAGCACCATAGTAGAACACAGAAGAAGCTTCTATGTTGAAGTAATAGCCATAAGAAGTAGTACAATTCAAGTTTTAGGCGTCGATTATTCACTTTTTAGCCGGCTTTGGTGGCTTGGACATGACCTACGACCTTAAGATTTTGCATGAAAGGAGGACTTGCAGCCGCGTTGCACGGGAGAATGTGAAAAGTGTTCATATGTACTAAAAACCTGAGAAATCCGTCCGTTTTCGTCATTTGTTATCGAATCGACTTAAAGCCAGATCGTCACATAGGCCGCTTTTCTCTCTGAGACGGTTACATTTATCGTCTGCAAAGCTACGTCGCGTGCTGCGGTATGCGGAGACACTAAAAGCACCATAGTAGAACACAGAAGAAGCTTCTATGTTGTAGTAATAGCCAGTAAGAAGTAGTACAATTCAAGTTTTAGGCGTCGATTATTCACTTTTTAGCCGTCTTTGGTGGCTTGGACATGACCTAGGACCTTAAGATTATGCATGAAAGGAGGACTAGCAGCCGCGTTGCACGGGAGAATGTGAAAAGTGTTCATATGTAGTAAAAACCTGAGAAATCCTTCCGTTTTCGTCATTTGTTATAGAATCGACTTAAAGCCAGATCGTCACATTCGCCGCTTTTCTCTCTGAGACGGTTACATTTATCGTCTGCAAAGCTATGTCGCGTGCTGCGGTATGCGGAGACCTTAAAAGCACCATAGTAGAACACAGAATAAGCTTCTAAGTTGAAGCAATGGTCAGTAAGAAGTAGTACAATTCATGTTTTGGTTATCGATTATTGATTTTTAGCCGGCTTTGGTGCCTTGGACATGAGGTCGAACCTTAAGATTTTGCATGAAAGGAGGACTAGCAGCTGCGTTGCACGGGAGATTGTGAAAAGGGTTCATATGTAGTAAAAACCTGAGAAATCCGTCCGTTTTCGTCATTTGTTATCGAATCGACTTAAAGCCAGATCGTCACATTGGCCGCTTTTCTCTCTGAGACGGTTACATTTATCGTCTGCAAAGCTATGTCGCGTGCTGCGGTATGCGGAGACACTAAAAGCACCATAGTATTACACAGAAGAAGCTTCTAAGCTGAAGCAATAGCCATAAGAAGCAGTACAATTCAAGTTTTGGTTATCGATTATTCACTTTTTAGGCGGCTTTATTGGCTTGGACATGACCTAGTACCTTAAGATTTTGCATGAAAGGAGGATTAGCAGCCGCGTTGCACGGGAGAATGTGAAAAGTGTTCATATGTACTAAAAACCTGAGAAATCCGTCCGTTTTCGTCATTTGTTATCGATTCGACTTAAATCCAGATCGTCACATTGGCCGCTTTTCTCTCTGAGCCGGTTACATTTATCGTCTGCAAAGCTATGTCGCGTGCTGCGGTATGCGGAGACACTAAAAGCACCATAGTAGAACACAGAAGAAGCTTCTAAGTTGAAGTAATAGCCAGTAAGAAGTAGTACAATTCAAGTTTTAGGCGTCGATTATTCACTTTTTAGGCGGCTTTGGTGCCTTGGACAATGGGTGGAACCATATGATTTTGCATGAAAGGAGGACTAGCAGCCGCGTTGCACGGGAAAATGTGAAAAGCGTTCATATGTAGTAAAAACTTGAGAAATCCGCCCGTTTTCGTCAATTGTTATCGAATCTACTTAAAGCCATATCGTCACATTGGCCGCTCTTCTCTCTGAATCGGTTACATTTATCGTCTTCAAAGCTATGTCGCGTGCTGCGGTATGCGGAGATACTAAAAGCACCATAGTAGAACACAGAATAAGCTTCTAAGTTGAAGCAATAGCCAGTAAGAAGTAGTACAATTCAAGTTTTAGTTGTCGATTATTCACATTTTAGCCGGCTTTGGTGGCTTGGACATGACCTGGGACCTTAATATTTTGCATGAAAGGAGGACTAGCAGCCGCGGTGCACGGGAGAATGTGAAAAGTGTTCATATGTAGTAAAAACCTGAGAAATCCGTCCGTTTTCGTCATTTGTTATCGAATCGACTTAAAGCCAGATCGTCACATTGGCCGCTTTTCTCTCTGAGACGGTTACGTTTATCGTCTGCAAAACTATGTCACGTGCTGCGGTATGCGGAGACACTAAAAGCACCATAGTAGAACACAGAAGAAGCTTCTAATTTGAAGCAATAGCCAGTAAGAAGTAATACAATTCAAGTTTTAGTTGTCGATTATTCACATTTTAGCCGGCTTTGGAGCCTTGGACAAGAGGTGGAACCTTAAGATTTTGCATGTAAGGTGGACTAGCAGCTGCGTTGCACGGGAGAATGTGAAAAGTGTTCATATGTAGTAAATACCTGAGAAATCCGTCCGTTTTCGTTATTTGTTATCGAATCGACTTAAAGCCAGATCGTCACATTGGCCGCTTTTCTCTCTGAGACGGTTACATTTATCGTTTGCAAAGCTATGTCGCGTGCTGCGGTATGCAGAGACACTAAAAGCACCATAGTAGAACACAGAAGAAGCTTCTATGTTGAAGTAATAGCCATAAGAAGTAGTACAATTCAAGTTTTAGGCGTCGATTATTCACTTTTTAGCCGGCTTTGGTGGCTTGGACATGACCTACGACCTTAAGATTTTGCATGAAAGGAGGACTTGCAGCCGCGTTGCACGGGAGAATGTGAAAAGTGTTCATATGTACTAAAAACCTGAGAAATCCGTCCGTTTTCGTCATTTGTTATCGAATCGACTTAAAGCCAGATCGTCACATAGGCCGCTTTTCTCTCTGAGACGGTTACATTTATCGTCTGCAAAGCTACGTCGCGTGCTGCGGTATGCGGAGACACTAAAAGCACCATAGTAGAACACAGAAGAAGCTTCTAAGTTGAAGTAATAGCCGGTAAGAAGTAGTACAATTCAAGTTTTAGGCGTCGATTATTCACTTTTTAGCCAGTTTTGGTGGCTTGGGCATGACCTAGGACCTTAAGAGTTTGCATGAATGGAGGACTAGCAGCCGCGTTGCACGGGAGAATGTGAAAAGTGTTCATATGTAGTAAAAACCTGAGAAATCCGTCCGTTTTCGTCTTTTGTTATCGAATCGACTTAAAGCCAGATCGTCACATTGGCCGCTTTTCTCTCTGAGACGGTTACATTTATCGTCTGCAAAGCTATGTCGCGTGCTGCGGTATGCGGAGACACTAAAAGCAGCATAGTAGAACACAGAAGAAGCTTCTAAGTTGAAGTAATATCCAGTAAGAATTAGTACAATTCAAGTTTTAGGCGTCGATTATTCACTTTTTAGCCAGTTTGGTGGCTTGGACATGACCTAGGACCTTAAGATTTTGCATGAAAGGAGGACTAGTAGAAGCGTTGCACGGGAGAATGTGAGAGGTGTTCATATGTAGTAAAAACCTGAGAAATCCGTCCGTTTTCGTCATTTGTTATCGAATCGACTTAAAGCCAGATCGTCACATTGGCCGCTTTTCTCTCTGAGACGGTTACATTTATCGTCTGCAAAGCTATGTCGCGTGCTGCGGTATGCGGTGACACTAAAAGCACCGTAGTAGAACACAGAAGAAGCTTCTATGTTGTAGTAATAGGCAGTAAGAAGTAGTACAATTCAAGTTTTAGGCGTCGATTATTCACTTTTTAGCCGTCTTTGGTGGCTTGGACATGACCTAGGACCTTAAGATTATGCATGAAAGGAGGACTAGCAGCCGCGTTGCACGGGAGAATGTGAAAAGTGTTCATATGTAGTAAAAACCTGAGAAATCCTTCCGTTTTCGTCATTTGTTATAGAATCGACTTAAAGCCAGATCGTCACATTCGCCGCTTTTCTCTCTGAGACGGTTACATTTATCGTCTGCAAAGCTATGTCGCGTGCTGCGGTATGCGGAGACCTTAAAAGCACCATAGTAGAACACAGAATAAGCTTCTAAGTTGAAGCAATGGTCAGTAAGAAGTAGTACAATTCATGTTTTGGTTATCGATTATTGATTTTTAGCCGGCTTTGGTGCCTTGGACATGAGGTCGAACCTTAAGATTTTGCATGAAAGGAGGACTAGCAGCTGCGTTGCACGGGAGATTGTGAAAAGGGTTCATATGTAGTAAAAACCTGAGAAATCCGTCCGTTTTCGTCATTTGTTATCGAATCGACTTAAAGCCAGATCGTCACATTGGCCGCTTTTCTCTCTGAGACGGTTACATTTATCGTCTGCAAAGCTATGTCGCGTGCTGCGGTATGCGGAGACACTAAAAGCACCATAGTATTACACAGAAGAAGCTTCTAAGCTGAAGCAATAGCCATAAGAAGCAGTACAATTCAAGTTTTGGTTATCGATTATTCACTTTTTAGGCGGCTTTATTGGCTTGGACATGACCTAGTACCTTAAGATTTTGCATGAAAGGAGGATTAGCAGCCGCGTTGCACGGGAGAATGTGAAAAGTGTTCATATGTACTAAAAACCTGAGAAATCCGTCCGTTTTCGTCATTTGTTATCGATTCGACTTAAATCCAGATCGTCACATTGGCCGCTTTTCTCTCTGAGCCGGTTACATTTATCGTCTGCAAAGCTATGTCGCGTGCTGCGGTATGCGGAGACACTAAAAGCACCATAGTAGAACACAGGAAAAGCTTCTAAGTTGAAGTAATAGCCAGTAAGAAGTAGTACAATTCAAGTTTTAGGCGTCGATTATTCACTTTTTAGCCAGTTTTGGTGGCTTGGACATGACCTAGGACCTTAAGATTTTGCATGAAAGGAGGACTGGTAGCCGCGTTGCACGGGAGAATGTGAAAGGTGTTCATATGTAGTAAAAACCTGAGAAATCCGTCCGTTTTCGTCATTTGTTATCGAATCGACTTAAAGCCAGATCGTCACATTGGCCGCTTTTCTCTCTGAAATGGTTACGTTTATCGTCTGCAAGGCTATGTCACGTGCTGCGGTATGCGGAGACACTAAAAGCACCATAGTAGAACACAGAAGAAGCTTCTAAGTTGAAGCAATAAAAAGTAACGAGTAGAATAATTCAAGTATTAGTTGTCGATTATTCACTTTTTAGCCGGCTTTATTGGCTTGGACATGACCTAGTACCTTAAGATTTTGCATGAAAGGAGGATTAGCAGCCGCGTTGCACGGGAGAATGTGAAAAGTGTTCATATGTACTAAAAACCTGAGAAATCCGTCCGTTTTCGTCATTTGTTATCGATTCGACTTAAAGCCAGATCGCCACATTGGCCGCTTTTATCTCTGAGACGGTTACATTTATCGTCTGCAAAGCTATGTCGCGTGCTGCGGTATGCGGAGACACTAAAAGCACCATAGTAGAACACAGAAGAAGCTTCTAAGTTGAAGCAATAACCAGTACGAAGTAGAACAATACAAGTATTAGTTGTCGATTATTCACTTTTTAGCCGTCTTTGGTGGCTTGGACATGACCTAGTACCTTAAGATTTTGCATGAAAGGAGGACTAGCAGCCGCGTTGCACGGGAGAATGTGAAAAGTGTTCATATGTACTAAAAACCTGAGAAATCCGTCCGTTTTCGTCATTTGTTATCGAATCGACTTAAAGCCAGATCGTCACATTGGCCGCTTTTCTCTCTGAGACGGTTACATTTATCGTCTGCAAAGCTATGTCGCGTGCTGCGGTATGCGGAGACACTAAAAGCACCATAGTGGAACACAGAATAAGCTTCTAAGTTGAAACAATGGCCAGTAAGAAGTAGTACAATTCAAGTCTTGGCTATCGATTATTGACCTTTAGCCGGCTTTGGTGCCTTGGACATGAGGTCGAACCTGAAGATTTTGCTTGAAAGGAGGACTAGCAGCTGCGTTGCACGGGAGAATGTCAAAAGGGTTCATATGTAGTAAAAACTTGAGAAATCCGTCCGTTTTCGTCATTTGTTATCGAATCGACTTAAAGCCAGATCGTCACTATGGCCGCTTTTCTCTCTGAAATGGTTACGTTTATCGTCTGCAAGGCTATGTCGCGTGCTGCGGTATGCGGAGACACTAAAAGCAGCATAGTAGAACACAGAAGAAGCTTCTAAGTTGAAGTAATAGCCAGTAAGAAGTAGTACAATTCAAGTTTTAGGCGTCGATTATTCACTTTTTAGCCAGTTTTGGTGGCTTGGACATGACCTAGGACCTTAAGATTTTGCATGAAAGGAGGACTGGTAGCCGCGTTGCACGGGAGAATGTGAAAGGTGTTCATATGTAGTAAGAACCTGTGATATCCGTCCGTTTTCTTCAATTGTTAACGAATCGACTTAAAGCCAGATCGTCACATTGGCCGCTTTTCTCTCTGAGACGGTTACATTTATCGTCTGCAAAGCTATGTCGCGTGCTGCGGTATGCGGAGACACTAAAAGCACCATAGTGGAACACAGAATAAGCTTCTAAGGTGAAGCAATGGCCAGTAAGAAGTAGTACAATTCAAGTTTTGGCTCTCGATTATTGATCTTTAGCCGGCTTTGGTGCCTTGGACATGAGGTCGAACCTCAATATTTTGCTTGAAAGAAGGACTAGTAGCTGCGTTGCACGGGAGTATGTGAAAAGGGTTCATATGTAGTAAAAACCTGAGAAAACCGTCCGTTTTCGTCATTTGTTATCGAATCGACTTAAAGCCAGATCGTCACTATGGCCGCTTTTCTCTCTGAAATGGTTACGTTTATCGTCTGCAGAGCTATGTCACGTGCTGCGGTATGCGGAGACACTAAAAGCACCATAGTAGAACACAGGACAAGCTTCTAAGTTGAAGCAATAAAAAGTAACAAGTAGTACAATTCAAGTGTTAGTTGTCGATTATTCACTTTTTAGCCGGCTTTATTGGCTTGGACATGACCTAGTACCTAAAGATTTTGCATGAAAGGAGGACTTGCAGCTGCGTTGCACGGGAGAATGTGAAAAGTGTTCATATGTAGCAAAAACCTGAGAAATCCGTCCGTTTTCGTCATTTGTTATCGAATCGACTTAAAGCCAGATCGTCACATTGGCCGCTTTTCTCTCTGAGACGGTTACATTTATCGTCTGCAAAGCTACGTCGCGTGCTGCGGTATGCGGAGACACTAAAAGCACCATAGTAGAACACAGAAGAAGCTTCTAAGTTGAAGTAATAGCAGGTAAGAAGTAGTACAATTCAAGTTTTAGGCGTCGATTATTCACTTTTTAGCCAGTTTTGGTGGCTTGGACATGACCTAGGACCTTAAGATTTTGCATGAAAGGAGGACTAGCAGCCGAGATGCACGGGAGAATGTGAAAAGTGTTCATATGTAGTAAAAACCTGAGAAATCCGTCCGTTTTCGTCTTTTGTTATCGAATCGATTTAAAGCCAGATCGTCACATTGGCCGTTTTTCTCTCTGAGACGGTTACATTTATCGTCTGCAAAGCTATGTCGCGTGCTGCGGTATGCGGAGACACTAAAAGCAGCATAGTAGAACACAGAAGAAGCTTCTAAGTTGAAGTAATAGCCAGTAAGAATTAGTACAATTCAAGTTTTAGCCGTCGATTATTCACTTTTAGCCAGTTTGGTGGCTTGGACATGACCTAGGACCTTAAGATTTTGCATGAAAGGAGGACTAGTGGAAGCGTTGCACGGGAGAATGTGAAAAGTGTTCATATGTAGTAAAAACCTGAGAAATCCGTCCGTTTTCGTCTTTTGTTATCGAATCGACTTAAAGCCAGATCGTCACATTGGCCGTTTTTCTCTCTGAGACGGTTACATTTATCGTCTGCAAAGCTATGTCGCGTGCTGCGGTATGCGGAGACACTAAAAGCAGCATAGTAGAACACAGAAGAAGCTTCTAAGTTGAAGTAATAGCCAGTAAGAATTAGTACAATTCAAGTTTTAGGCGTCGATTTTTCACTTTTTAGCCAGTTTGGTGGCTTGGACATGACCTAGGACCTTAAGATTTTGCATGAAAGGAGGACTAGTAGAAGCGTTGCACGGGAGAATGTGAGAGGTGTTCATATGTAGTAAAAACCTGAGAAATCCTTCCGTTTTCGTCATTTGTTATAGAATCGACTTAAAGCCAGATCGTCACATTCGCCGCTTTTCTCTCTGAGACGGTTACATTTATCGTCTGCAAAGCTATGTCGCGTGCTGCGGTATGCGGAGACCTTAAAAGCACCATAGTATTACACAGAAGAAGCTTCTAAGCTGAAGCAATAGCCATAAGAAGCAGTACAATTCAAGTTTTGGTTATCGATTATTCACTTTTTAGGCGGCTTTGGTGCCTTGGGCAATGGGTGGAACCATATGATTTTGCATGAAAGGAGGACTAGCAGCCGCGTTGCACGGGAAAATGTGAAAAGCGTTCATATGTAGTATAAACCTGAGAAATCCGCCCGTTTTCGTCAATTGTTATCGAATCTACTTAAAGCCAGATCGTCACATTGGCCGCTCTTCTCTCTGAATCGGTTACATTTATCGTCTTCAAAGCTATGCCGCGTGCTGCGGTATGCGGAGACACTAAAAGCAGCATAGTAGAACACAGAAGAAGCTTCTAAGTTGAAGTAATAGCCAGTAAGAATTAGTACAATTCAAGTTTTAGGCGTCGATTATTCACTTTTTAGCCAGTTTGGTGGCTTGGACATGACCTAGGACCTTAAGATTTTGCATGAAAGGAGGACTAGTAGAAGCGTTGCACGGGAGAATGTGAGAGGTGTTCATATGTAGTAAAAACCTGAGAAATCCGTCCGTTTTCGTCATTTGTTATCGAATCTACTTAAAGCCAGATCGTCACATTGGCCGCTTTTCTCTCTGAGACGGTTACATTTATCGTCTGCAAAGCTATGTCGCGTGCTGCGGTATGCGGTGACACTAAAAGCACCATAGTAGAACACAGAAGAAGCTTCTATGTTGTAGTAATAGCCAGTAAGAAGTAGTACAATTCAAGTTTTAGGCGTCGATTATTCACTTTTTAGCCGTCTTTGGTGGCTTGGACATGACCTGGGCCCTTAATATTTTGCATGAAAGGAGGACTAGCAGCCGCGGTGCACGGGAGAATGTGAAAAGTGTTCATATGTAGTAAAAACCTGAGAAATCCGTCCGTTTTCGTCATTTGTTATCGAATCGACTTAAAACCAGATCGTCACTATTGCCGCTTTTCTCTCTGAGACGGTTACGTTTATCGTCTGCAAAACTATGTCACGTGCTGCGGTATGCGGAGACACTAAAAGCACCATAGTAGAACACAGAAGAAGCTTCTAAGTTGAAGCAATAGCCATAAGAAGCAGTACAATTTAAGTTTTGGTTATCGATTATTGTTTTTTAGCGGCTTTGGTGCCTTGGACAAGAGGTTGAACCTTAAGATTTTTCATGAAAGGAGGACTAGCAACTGCGTTGCACGGGAGAATGTGAAAAGTGTTCATATGTAGTAAATACCTGAGAAATCCGTCCGTTTTCGTCATTTGTTATCGAATCGACTTAAAGCCAGATCGTCACATTGGCCGCTTTTCTCTCTGAGACGGTTACGTTTATCGTTTGCAAAGCTATGTCGCGTGCTGCGGTATGCAGAGACACTAAAAGCACCATAGTAGAACACAGAAGAAGCTTCTATGTTGAAGTAATAGCCATAAGAAGTAGTACAATTCAAGTTTTAGGCGTCGATTATTCACTTTTTAGCCGGCTTTGGTGGCTTGGACATGACCTAGGACCTTAAGATTTTGCATGAAAGGAGGACTTGCAGCCGCGTTGCACGGGAGAATGTGAAAAGTGTTCATATGTACTAAAAACCTGAGAAATCCGTCCGTTTTCGTCATTTGTTATCGAATCGACTTAAAGCCAGATCGTCACATAGGCCGCTTTTCTCTCTGAGACGGTTACATTTATCGTCTGCATAGCTACGTCGCGTGCTGCGGTATGCGGAGACACTAAAAGCACCATAGTATTACACAGAAGAAGCTTCTAAGCTGAAGCAATAGCCATAAGAAGCAGTACAATTCAAGTTTTGGTTATCGATTAATCACTTTTTAGGCGGCTTTGGTGCCTTGGACAATGGGTGGAACCCTATGATTTTGCATGAAAGGAGGACTAGCAGCCGCGTTGCACGGGAAAATGTGAAAAGCGTTCATATGTAGTAAAAACCTGAGAAATCCGCCCGTTTTCGTCAATTGTTATCGAATCTACTTAAAGCCAGATCGTCACATTGGCCGCTCTTCTCTCTGAATCGGTTACATTTATCGTCTTCAAAGCTATGTCGCGTGCTGCGGTATGTGGAGATACTAAAAGCACCATAGTAGAACACAGAATAAGCTTCTAAGTTGAAGCAATAGCCAGTAAGAAGTAGTACAATTCAAGTTTTAGTTGTCGATTATTCACATTTTAGCCGGCTTTGGTGGCTTGGACATGACATGGGACCTTAATATTTTGCATGAAAGGAGGACTAGCAGCCGCGGTGCACGGGAGAATGTGAAAAGTGTTCATATGTAGTAAAAACCTGAGATATCCGTCCGTTTTCGTCATTTGTTATCGAATCGACTTAAAGCCAGATCGTCACTATTGCCGCTTTTCTCTCTGAGACGGTTACGTTTATCGTCTGCAAAACTATGTCACGTGCTGCGGTATGCGGAGACACTAAAAGCACCATAGTAGAACACAGAAGAAGCTTCTAAGTTGAAGCAATAGCCATAAGAAGCAGTACAATTCAAGTTTTGGTTATCGATTATTGTTTTTTAGCGGCTTTGGTGCCTTGGACAAGAGGTGGAACCTTAAGATTTTGCATGAAAGGAGGACTAGCAGCTGCGTTGCACGGGAGAATGTGAAAAGTGTTCATATGTAGTAAATACCTGAGAAATCCGTCCGTTTTCGTCATTTGTTATCGAATCGACTTAAAGCCAGATCGTCACATAGGCCGCTTTTCTCTCTGAGACGGTTACATTTATCGTCTGCAAAGCTACGTCGCGTGCTGCGGTATGCGGAGACACTAAAAGCACCATAGTAGAACACAGAAGAAGCTTCTAAGTTGAAGTAATAGCCGGTAAGAAGTAGTACAATTCAAGTTTTAGGCGTCGATTATTCACTTTTTAGCCAGTTTTGGTGGCTTGGACATGACCTAGGACCTTAAGATTTTGCATGAATGGAGGACTAGCAGCCGCGTTGCACGGGAGAATGTGAAAAGTGTTCATATCTAGTAAAAACCTGAGAAATCCGTCCGTTTTCGTCTTTTGTTATCGAATCGACTTAAAGCCAGATCGTCACATTGGCCGTTTTTCTCTCTGAGACGGTTACATTTATCGTCTGCAAAGCTATGTCTCGTGCTGCGGTATGCGCAGACACTAAAAGCAGCATAGTAGAACACAGAAGAAGCTTCTAAGTTGAAGTAATAGCCAGTAAGAATTAGTACAATTCAAGTTTTAGGCGTCGATTATTCACTTTTTAGCCAGTTTGGTGGCTTGGACATGACCTAGGACCTTAAGATTTTGCATGAATGGAGGACTAGTAGAAGCGTTGCACGGGAGAATGTGAGAGGTGTTCATATGTAGTAAAAACCTGAGAAATCCGTCCGTTTTCGTCATTTGATATCGAATCGACTTAAAGCCAGATCGTCACATTGGCCGCTTTTCTCTCTGAGACGGTTACATTTATCGTCTGCAAAGCTACGTCGCGTGCTGCGGTATGCGGTGACACTAAAAGCACCATAGTAGAACACAGAAGAAGCTTCTATGTTGTAGTAATAGCCAGTAAGAAGTAGTACAATTCAAGTTTTAGGCGTCGATTATTCACTTTTTAGCCGTCTTTGGTGGCTTGGACATGACCTAGGACCTTAATATTTTGCATGAAAGGAGGACTAGCAGCCGCGTTGCACGGGAGAATGTGAAAAGTGTTCATATGTAGTAAAAACCTGAGAAATCCTTCCGTTTTCGTCATTTGTTATAGAATCGACTTAAAGCCAGATCGTCACATTCGCCGCTTTTCTCTCTGAGACGGTTACATTTATCGTCTGCAAAGCTATGTCGCGTGCTGCGGTATGCGGAGACCTTAAAAGCACCATAGTAGAACACAGAATAAGCTTCTAAGTTGAAGCAATGGTCAGTAAGAAGTAGTACAATTTATGTTTTGGTTATCGATTATTGATTATTAGCCGGCTTTGGTGCCTTGGACATGAGGTCGAACCTTAGGATTTTGCATGAAAGGAGGACTAGCAGCTGCGTTGCACGGGAAAATGTGAAAAGCGTTCATATGTAGTAAAAACCTGAGAAATCCGCCCGTTTTCGTCAATTGTTATCGAATTTACTTAAAGCCAGATCGTCACATTGGCCGCTCTTCTCTCTGAAACGGTTACGTTTATCGTCTGCAAAGCTATCTCACGTGCTGCGGTATGCGGAGACACTAAAGGCACCATAGTAGAACACAGAAGAAGCTTCTAAGTTGAAGTAATAGCCGGTAAGACGTAGTACAATTCAAGTTTTACGCGTCGATTATTCACTTTTTAGCCAGATTTGGTGGCTTGGACATGACCTAGGACCTTCAGATCTTGCATGAAAGGAGGACTAGCAGCCGCGTTGCATGGGAGAATGTGAAAAGTGTTCATATGTAGTAAAAACCTGAGAAATCCGTCCGTTTTCGTCTTTTGTTATCGAATCGACTTAAAGCCAGATCGTCACATTGGCCGCTTTTCTCTCTGAGACGGTTACATTTATCGTCTGCAAAGCTATGTCGCGTGCTGCGGTATGCGGAGACACTAAAAGCACCATAGTATTACACAGAAGAAGCTTCTAAGCTGAAGCAATAGCCATAAGAAGCAGTACAATTCAAGTTTTGGTTATCGATTATTCACTTTTTAGGCGGCTTTGGTGCCTTGGACAAGAGGTGGAACCTTATGATTTTGCATGAAAGGAGGACTAGCAGCCGCGTTGCACGGGAAAATGTGAAAAGCGTTCATATGTAGTAAAAACCTGAGAAATCCGGCCGTTTTCGTCAATTGTTATCGAATCTACTTAAAGCCAGATCGTCACATTGGCCGCTCTTCTCTCTGAATCGGTTACATTTATCGTCTGCAAAGCTATGTCGCGTGCTGCGGTATGCGGAGATACTAAAAGCACCATAGTAGAACACAGAATAAGCTTCTAAGTTGAAGAAATAGCCAGTAAGAAGTAGTACAATTCAAGTTTTAGTTGTCGATTATTCACATTTTAGCCGGCTTTGGTGGCTTGGACATGACCTAGGACCTTAATATTTTGCATGAAAGGAGGACTAGCAGCCGCGGTGCACGGGAGAATGTGAAAAGTGTTCATATGTAGTAAAAACCTGAGAAATCCGTCCATTTTCGTTATTTGTTATCGAATCGACTTAAAGCCAGATCGTCACTATTGCCGCTTTTCTCTCTGAGACGGTTACGTTTATCGTCTGCAAAACTATGTCACGTGCTGCGGTATGCGGAGACCTTAAAAGCACCATAGCAGAACACAGAAGAAGATTCTAAGTTGAAGCAATAGCCATAAGAAGCAGTACAATTCAAGTTTTGGTTATCGATTATTGTTTTTTAGAGGCTTTGGTGCCTTGGACAAGAGGTGGAACCTTAAGATTTTGCATGAAAGGAGGACTAGCAGCTGCGTTGCACGGGAGAATGTGAAAAGGGTTCATATGTAGTAAAAACCTGAGAAATCCGCCCGTTTTCGTCATTTGTTATCTAAACTACTTAAAGCCAGATCGTCACATTGGCCGCTCTTCTCTCTGAATCGGTTACATTTATCGTCTGCAAAGCTATGTCGCGTGCTGCGGTATGCGGAGACACTAAAAGCACCATAGTAGAACACAGAAGAAGCTTCTAAGTTGAAGCAATAGCCAGTAAGAAGTAGTACAA
The DNA here is from genome assembly GCF_023897955.1 of Schistocerca gregaria. Taxonomy (NCBI): domain Eukaryota; kingdom Metazoa; phylum Arthropoda; class Insecta; order Orthoptera; family Acrididae; genus Schistocerca; species Schistocerca gregaria. The sequence continues at coordinate 2,035,617 of NW_026061759.1, forward strand.
TTCAAGTGTTAGTTGTCGATTATCCACATTTTAGCCGGCTTTGGTGGCTTGGACATGACCTAGGACCTTAAGATTTTGCATGAAAGGAGGACTAGCAGCCGCGGTGCACGGGAGAATGTGAAAAGTGTTCATATGTAGTAAAAACCTGAGAAATCCTTCCGTTTTCGTCATTTGTTATAGAATCGACTTAAAGCCAGATCGTCACATTCGCCGCTTTTCTCTCTGAGACGGTTACATTTATCGTCTGCAAAGCTATGTCGCGTGCTGCGGTATGCGGAGACCTTAAAAGCACCATAGTAGAACACAGAATAAGCTTCTAAGTTGAAGCAATGGTCAGTAAGAAGTAGTACAATTTATGTTTTGGTTATCGATTATTGATTTTTAGCCGGCTTTGGTGCCTTGGACATGAGGTCGAACCTTAAGATTTTGCATGAAAGGAGGACTAGCAGCTGCGTTGCACGGGAAAATGTGAAAAGCGTTCATATGTAGTAAAAACCTGAGAAATCCGCCCGTTTTCGTCAATTGTTATCGAATCTACTTAAAGCCAGATCGTCACATTGGCCGCTCTTCTCTCTGAAACGGTTACGTTTATCGTCTGCAAAGCTATGTCGCGTGCTGCGGTATGCGGAGACACTAAAAGCACCATAGTAGAACACAGAAGAAGCTTCTAAGTTGAAGTAATAGCCGGTAAGACGTAGTACAATTCAAGTTTTACGCGTCGATTATTCACTTTTTAGCCAGTTTTGGTGGCTTGGACATGACCTAGGACCTTCAGATCTTGCATGAAAGGAGGACTAGCAGCCGCGTTGCATGGGAGAATGTGAAAAGTGTTCATATGTAGTAAAAACCTGAGAAATCCGTCCGTTTTCGTCTTTTGTTATCGAATCGACTTAAAGCCAGATCGTCACATTTACCGCTTTTCTCTCTGAGACGGTTACATTTATCGTCTGCAAAGCTATGTCGCGTGCTGCGGTATGCGGAGACACTAAAAGCACCATAGTATTACACAGAAGAAGCTTCTAAGCTGAAGCAATAGCCATAAGAAGCAGTACAATTCAAGTTTTGGTTATCGATTATTCACTTTTTAGGCGGCTTTGGTGCCTTGGACAAGAGGTGGAACCTTATGATTTTGCATGAAAGGAGGACTAGCAGCCGCGTTGCACGGGAAAATGTGAAAAGCGTTCATATGTAGTAAAAACCTGAGAAATCCGGCCGTTTTCGTCAATTGTTATCGAATCTACTTAAAGCCAGATCGTCACATTGGCCGCTCTTCTCTCTGAATCGGTTACATTTATCGTCTGCAAAGCTATGTCGCGTGCTGCGGTATGCGGAGATACTAAAAGCACCATAGTAGAACACAGAATAAGCTTCTAAGTTGAAGAAATAGCCAGTAAGAAGTAGTACAATTCAAGTTTTAGTTGTCGATTATTCACATTTTAGCCGGCTTTGGTGGCTTGGACATGACCTAGGACCTTAATATTTTGCATGAAAGGAGGACTAGCAGCCGCGGTGCACGGGAGAATGTGAAAAGTGTTCATATGTAGTAAAAACCTGAGAAATCCGTCCATTTTCGTCATTTGTTATCGAATCGACTTAAAGCCAGATCGTCACTATTGCCGCTTTTCTCTCTGAGACGGTTACGTTTATCGTCTGCAAAACTATGTCACGTGCTGCGGTATGCGGAGACACTAAAAGCACCATAGCAGAACACAGAAGAAGATTCTAAGTTGAAGCAATAGCCATAAGAAGCAGTACAATTCAAGTTTTGGTTATCGATTATTGTTTTTTAGAGGCTTTGGTGCCTTGGACAAGAGGTGGAACCTTAAGATTTTGCATGAAAGGAGGACTAGCAGCTGCGTTGCACGGGAGAATGTGAAAAGGGTTCATATGTAGTAAAAACCTGAGAAATCCGCCCGTTTTCGTCATTTGTTATCTAAACTACTTAAAGCCAGATCGTCACATTGGCCGCTCTTCTCTCTGAATCGGTTACATTTATCGTCTGCAAAGCTATGTCGCGTGCTGCGGTATGCGGAGACACTAAAAGCACCATAGTAGAACACAGAAGAAGCTTCTAAGTTGAAGCAATAGCCAGTAAGAAGTAGTACAATTCAAGTGTTAGTTGTCGATTATCCACATTTTAGCCGGCTTTGGTGGCTTGGACATGACCTAGGACCTTAAGATTTTGCATGAAAGGAGGACTAGCAGCCGCGGTGCACGGGAGAATGTGAAAAGTGTTCATATGTAGTAAAAACCTGAGAAATCCTTCCGTTTTCGTCATTTGTTATAGAATCGACTTAAAGCCAGATCGTCACATTCGCCGCTTTTCTCTCTGAGACGGTTACATTTATCGTCTGCAAAGCTATGTCGCGTGCTGCGGTATGCGGAGACCTTAAAAGCACCATAGTAGAACACAGAATAAGCTTCTAAGTTGAAGCAATGGTCAGTAAGAAGTAGTACAATTTATGTTTTGGTTATCGATTATTGATTTTTAGCCGGCTTTGGTGCCTTGGACATGAGGTCGAACCTTAAGATTTTGCATGAAAGGAGGACTAGCAGCTGCGTTGCACGGGAAAATGTGAAAAGCGTTCATATGTAGTAAAAACCTGAGAAATCCGCCCGTTTTCGTCAATTGTTATCGAATCTACTTAAAGCCAGATCGTCACATTGGCCGCTCTTCTCTCTGAAACGGTTACGTTTATCGTCTGCAAAGCTATGTCGCGTGCTGCGGTATGCGGAGACACTAAAAGCACCATAGTAGAACACAGAAGAAGCTTCTAAGTTGAAGTAATAGCCGGTAAGACGTAGTACAATTCAAGTTTTACGCGTCGATTATTCACTTTTTAGCCAGTTTTGGTGGCTTGGACATGACCTAGGACCTTCAGATCTTGCATGAAAGGAGGACTAGCAGCCGCGTTGCATGGGAGAATGTGAAAAGTGTTCATATGTAGTAAAAACCTGAGAAATCCGTCCGTTTTCGTCTTTTGTTATCGAATCGACTTAAAGCCAGATCGTCACATTTACCGCTTTTCTCTCTGAGACGGTTACATTTATCGTCTGCAAAGCTATGTCGCGTGCTGCGGTATGCGGAGACACTAAAAGCACCATAGTATTACACAGAAGAAGCTTCTAAGCTGAAGCAATAGCCATAAGAAGCAGTACAATTCAAGTTTTGGTTATCGATTATTCACTTTTTAGGCGGCTTTGGTGCCTTGGACAAGAGGTGGAACCTTATGATTTTGCATGAAAGGAGGACTAGCAGCCGCGTTGCACGGGAAAATGTGAAAAGCGTTCATATGTAGTAAAAACCTGAGAAATCCGCCCGTTTTCGTCAATTGTTATCGAATCTACTTAAAGCCAGATCGTCACATTGGCCGCTCTTCTCTCTGAATCGGTTACATTTATCGTCTGCAAAGCTATGTCGCGTGCTGCGGTATGCGGAGATACCAAAAGCACCATAGTAGAACACAGAATAAGCTTCTAAGTTGAAGCAATAGCCAGTAAGAAGTAGTACAATTCAAGTTTTAGTTGTCGATTATTCACATTTTAGCTGGCTTTGGTGGCTTGGACATGACCTAGGACCTTAATATTTTGCATGAAAGGAGGACTAGCAGCCGCGGTGCACGGGAGAATGTGAAAAGTGTTCATATGTAGTAAAAACCTGAGAAATCCGTCCATTTTCGTCATTTGTTATCGAATCGACTTAAAGCCAGATCGTCACTATTGCCGCTTTTCTCTCTGAGACGGTTACGTTTATCGTCTGCAAAACTATGTCACGTGCTGCGGTATGCGGAGACACTAAAAGCACCATAGCAGAACACAGAAGAAGATTCTAAGTTGAAGCAATAGCCATAAGAAGCAGTACAATTCAAGTTTTGGTTATCGATTATTGTTTTTTAGAGGTTTTGGTGCCTTGGACAAGAGGTGGAACCTTAAGATTTTGGATGAAAGGAGGACTAGCAGCTGCGTTGCACGGGAGAATGTGAAAAGGGTTCATATGTAGTAAAAACCTGAGAAATCCGCCCGTTTTCGTCATTTGTTATCTAAACTACTTAAAGCCAGATCGTCACATTGGCCGCTCTTCTCTCTGAATCGGTTACATTTATCGTCTGCAAAGCTATGTCGCGTGCTGCGGTATGCGGAGACACTAAAAGCACCATAGTAGAACACAGAAGAAGCTTCTAAGTTGAAGCAATAGCCAGTAAGAAGTAGTACAATTCAAGTGTTAGTTGTCGATTATCCACATTTTAGCCGGCTTTGGTGGCTTGGACATGACCTAGGACCTTAAGATTTTGCATGAAAGGAGGACTAGCAGCCGCGGTGCACGGGAGAATGTGAAAAGTGTTCATATGTAGTAAAAACCTGAGAAATCCGTTCGTTTTCGTCTTTTGTTATCAAATCGACTTAAAGCCAGATCGTCACATTAGCCGCTTTTCTCTCTGAGACGGTTACATTTATCGTCCTCAAAGCTATGTCGCGAGCAGCGGTATGCGAAGACACTAATAGCACCATAGCAGAACACAGAATAAGCTTCTATGTTGAAGCAATGGCCAGTAAGAAGTAGTACAATTCAAGTTTTGGCTATCTATTATTGATTTTTAGCCGGCTTTGGTGCCTTGGACATGAGGTGGAACCTTAAGATTTTGCTTGAAAGGAGGACTAGCAGCCGCGTTGCACGGGAGAATGTGAAAAGGGTTCGTATGTAGTAAAAACCTCAGAAATCCGTACGTTTTCGTCATTTGTTATCGAATCGACTTAAAGCCAGATCGTCACTATGGCCGCTTTTCTCTCTGAAACGGTTACGTTTATCGTCTACAAAACTATGTCACGTGCTGCGGTATGCGGAGACACTAAAAGCACCATAGTAGAACATAGAAGAAGCTTCTAAGTTGAAGTAATAGCCAGTAAGAAGTAGTACAATTCAAGTTTTAAGCGTCGATTATTCACTTTTTAGCCGGCTTTGGTGGCTTGGACATGACCTAGGACCTTAAGATTTTGCATGAAAGGAGGACTAGCAGTCGCGTTGCACGGGAGAATGTGAAAAAGTGTTCATATGTACTAAAAACCTGAGAAATCCATCCGTTTTCGTCATTTGTTATCGAATCGACTTAAAGCCAAATGGCCACATTGGCCGCTTTTCTCTCTGAGACGGTTACATTTATCGTCTGCAAAGCTATGTCGCGTGCTGCGGGATGCGGAGACACTAAAAGCACCATAGTAGAACACAGAAGAAGCTTCTACGTTGAAGCAATAAAAAGTAACAAGTAGTACAATTCAATATTAGTTGTCGATTATTTACTTTTTAGGCGGCTTTATTGGCTTGGACGATTTTGCATGAAAGGAGGACTAGCAGCCGCGTTCCACGGGAGAATGTTAAAAGTGTTCATATGTAGTAAAAACCTGAGAAATCCGTCCGTTTTCGTCATTTGTTATCGAATCGACTTAAAGCCAGATCGTCACATTGACGCTTTTCGCTCTGAGACGGTTACATTTATCGTCTGCAAAGCTATGTCGCGTGCTGCGGTATGCGGAGACACTAAAAGCACCATAGTAGAACACAGAAGAAGCTTCTAGGTTGAAGTAATAGCCAGTAAGAAGTAGTACAATTCAAGTTTTAGGCGTCGATTATTCTCTTTTTAGAAAGTTTTGGTGGCTTGGACATGACCTAGGACCTTAAGATTTTGCGTGATAGGAGGACTGGTAGCCGCGTTGCACGGGAGAATGTGAAAGGTGTTCATATGTAGTAAAAACCTCAGAAATCCGTCCGTTTTCGTCATTTGTTATCGAATCGACTTAAAGCCAGATCATCACATTGACGCTTTTCTCTCTGAGACGGTTACATTTATCGTCTGCAAAGCTATGTCGCGTGCTGCGGTATGCGGAGACACTAAAAGCACCATAGTAGAACACAGAAGAAGCTTCTAGGTTGAAGTAATAGCCAGTAAGAAGTAGTACAATTCAAGTTTTAGGCGTCGATTATTCACTTTTTAGAAAGTTTTGGTGGTTTGGACATGACCTAGGACCTTAAGATTTTGCATGATAGGAGGACTGGTAGCCGCGTTGCACGGGAGAATGTGAAAGGTGTTCATATGTAGTAAAAACCTGAGAAATCCGTCCGTTTTCGTCATTTGTTATCGAATCGACTTAAAGCCAGATCGTCACATTGGCCGCTTTTCTCTCTGAGACGGTTACATTTATCGTCTGCAAAGCAATGTCGCGTGCTGCGGTATGCGGAGACACTAAAAGCACCATAGTAGAACACAGAAGAAGCTTCTAAGTGGAAGCAATAGCCATAAGAAGCAGTACAATTCAAGTTTTGGTTATCGATTATTGTTTTTAGCGGCTTTGGTGCCTTGGACATGAGGTGGAACCTTAAGATTTTGCATGAAAGGAGGTCTAGCAGCTGCGTTGCACGGGAGAATGTGAAAAGGGTTCATATGTAGTAAAAACCTGAGAAATCCGCCCGTTTTCGTCATTTGTTATCTAATCTTCTTAAAGCCAGATCGTCACATTGGCCGCTCTTCTCTCTGAATCGGTTACATTCATCGTCTGCTATGTCGCCTGCTGCGGTATGCGGAGACACTGAGAGCACCATAGTAGAACACAGAAGAAGCTTCTAAGTTGAAGTAATAGCCAGTAAGAAGTAGTACAATTCAAGTATTAGTTGTCGATTATTCACTTTTTAGCCAGTTTCGGTGGCTTGGACATGACCTAGGACCTTAAGATTTTGCATGAAAAGAGGACTGGTAGCCGCGTTGCACGGGAGAATGTGAAAAGTGTTCATATGTAGTAAAAACCTGAGAAATCCGTCCGTTTTCGTAATTTGTTATCGAATCGACTTAAAGCCAGATAGTCATATTGGCCGCTTTTCTCTCTGAGACGGTTACATTTATCGCCTGCAAAGCTATGTCGCGTGCTGCGGTATGCGGAGACACTAAAAGCACCATAGTAGAACACAGAATAAGCTTCTAAGTTGAAGCAATGGCCAGTAAGAAGTAGTACAATTCAAGTTTTGGTTATCGATTATTGATTTTTAGCCGGCTTTGGTGCCTTGGACAGGAGGTGGAACCTTAAGATTTTGCATGAAAGGTGGACTAGCAGCTGCGTTGCATCTGAGAATGTGAAAAGGGTTCATATGTAGTAAAAACCTGAGAAATCCGTCCGTTTTCGTCATTTGTTATCGAATCGACTTAAAGCCAGATCGTCACATAGGCCGCTCTTCTCTCTGAAACGGTTACGTTTATCGTCTGCAAAGCTATGTCACGTGCTGCGGTATGCGGAGACACTAAAAGCACCATAGTAGAACACAGATGAAGCTTCGAAGTTGAAGCAATGGCCAGTAAGAAGTAGTACAATTCAAGTTTAGGTTACCGATTATTGATTTTTAGCCGGCTTTGGTGCCTTGGACATAAGGTGGAACCTTAAGATTTTGCATCAAAGGAGGACTAGCAGCTGCGTTGCACGGGAGAATGTGAAAAGTGTTCATATGTAGTAAAAAGCTGAGAAATCCGTCCGTTTTCGTCATTTGTTATCGAATCGACTTAAAGCCAGATCGTCACATTGGCCGCTCTTCTGTCTGAAACGGTTACATTTATCGTCTGCAAAGCTATGTCGCGTGCTGCGGTATGCGGAGATGCTAAAAGCACCATAGTAGAACATAGGAGAAGATTCTAAGTTGAAGCAATAGCCAGTAAGAAGTAGTGCAATTCAAGTTTTAGTTGTCGATTATTCACTTTTTTGCCGGCTTTGGTGGCTTGGACAGGACCTAGGACCTTAAGATTTTGCATGAAAGGAGGACTTGCAGCCGCGTTGCACGGGAGAATGTGAAACGTGTTCATATGTAGTAAAAACCTGAAAAATCCGTCCGTTTTCGTCATTTGTTACTGAATCGACTTAAAGCCAGATCGTCACATTGGCCGCTCTTCTGCTGAAAAGGTTACATTTATCGTCTGCAAAGCTATGTCGCGTGCTGCGGTATGCGAAGACAATAAAAGCACCATTGTAGAACACAGAAGAAGCTTCTAAGTTGAGGAAGTAGCCAGTAAGAAGTAGTACACTTCAAGTTTTAGTTGTCGATTATTCACTTTTTAGCCGGCTTTCGTGGCTTGGACATAAACTAGGACCTTAAGATTTTGCATGAAAGGAGGACTAGTAGAAGCGTTGCACGGGAGAATGTGAGAGGTGTTCATATGTAGTAAAAACCTGAGAAATCCGTCCGTTTTCGTCATTTGTTATCGAATCGACTTAAAGCCAGATCGTCACATTGGCCGCTCTTCTGTCTGAAACGGTTACATTTATCGTCTGCAAAGCTATGTCGCGCGCTGCGGTATGCGGAGACACTCAAAGTTCAGTAGTATAACACAGAAGAAACTTCTAAGTTGAGGTAATAGCCAGTAAGAGGTAGTACAATTCAAGTTTTAGTTGTCGATTATTCACATTTTAGCCGGCTTTGGTGGCTTGGACATGATCTAGGACCATAAGATTTATCATGAAAGGAGGACTAGCAGCCGCGTTGCATGGGAGAATGTGAAAAGTTTTCATATGTAGTAAAAACCTGAGAAATCCGCCCGTTTTCGTCATTTGTTATCGAATCGACTTAAAGCCAGATCCTCACATTGGCCGCTTTTCTCTCTGAGACGGTTACATTTATAGTCTGCAAAGCTATGTCGCGTGCTGCGGTATGTGGAGACACTAAAAGCACCATAGTAGAACACAGAAGAGGCTTCTAAGTTGACGTAATAGCCAGTAAGAAGTAGTACAATTCAAGTTTTAGTTATCGATTATTGACATTTTAGCTGGCTTTGGTGCCTTGGCCATGAGCTAGGACCTTAACATTTTGCATGAAAGGAGCACTAGCAGCCGCGTTGCAAGGGAGAATGTGAAAAGTGTTCATATGTAGTAAAAACCTGAGAAATCCGTCCGTTTTCGTCATTTGTTATCGAATCGACTTAAAATTAGATCGTCACATTGGCCGCTCTTCTCTCTTAGACGGTTGTACTTATCGTTTGCAAAGCTATGTCGCGTGCTGCGGTATGCGGAGACACTAAAAGCACCGTAGTAGAACACAGAAGAAGCTTCTAAGTTGAAGTAATAGCCAGTAAGCAGTAGTACAATTCAAGTTTTAGTTGTCGATTATTCACTTTTTAGCCGGCATTGGTGGCTTGGACATGACCTAGGACCATACGATTTTGTATGAAAGGAGGACTTGCAGCCGCGTTGCACGGGAGAATGTGAAAAGTGTTCATATGTAGTAAAAACATGAGAAATCCGTCCGTTTTCGTCATTTGTTATCGAATCGACTTGAAGGAAGATCGTCACATTGGCCATTCTTCTCTCTAAAACGGTTACATTTATCGTCTGCAAAGATATGTCGCGTGCTGCGGTAAGCCGAAACACTAAAAGCACCATAGTAGAACACAGAAGAAGCTTCTAAGTTGAAGTAATAGCCAGTAAGAAGTAGTACAATTCAAATTTTAGTTGTCGATTATTCACTTTTTAGCCGGCTTTGGTGGCTTGGACATGACCTAGGACCTTAAGATTTTGCATGAAAGGAGGACTTGCAGCCGCGTTGCACGGGATAATGTGAAAAGTGTTCATATGTAGGAAAAACCTGAGAAATCCGTCCGTTTTCGTCATTTGTTATCGAATCGACTTAAAGCCAGATCGTCACATTGGCCGCTTTTCTCTCTGAAACGGTTACATTTATCGTCTGCAAAGCTATGTCGCGTGCTGCGGTATGCGGAGACACTAAAAGAACCATAGTAGAACACAGAATAAGCTTCTAAGTTGAAGCAATGGCCAGTAAGAAGTAGTACAATTCAAGTTTTGGCTATCTATTATTGATTTTTAGCCGGCTTTGGTGCCTTGGACATGAGGTGGAACCTTAAGATTTTGCTTGAAAGGAGGACTAGCAGCCGCGTTGCACGGGAGAATGTGAAAAGGGTTCGTATGTAGTAAAAACCTCAGAAATCCGTACGTTTTCGTCATTTGTTATCGAATCGACTTAAAGCCAGATCGTCACTATGGCCGCTTTTCTCTCTGAAACGGTTACGTTTATCGTCTACAAAACTATGTCACGTGCTGCGGTATGCGGAGACACTAAAAGCACCATAGTAGAACACAGAAGAAGCTTCTAAGTTGAAGTAATAGCCAGTAAGAAGTAGTACAATTCAAGTTTTAAGCGTCGATTATTCACTTTTTAGCCGGCTTTGGTGGCTTGGACATGCCCTAGGACCTTAAGATTTTGCATGAAAGGAGGACTAGCAGTCGCGTTGCACGGGAGAATGTGAAAAAGTGTTCATATGTACTAAAAACCTGAGAAATCCATCCGTTTTCGTCATTTGTTATCGAATCGACTTAAAGCCAGATGGCCACATTGGCCGCTTTTCTCTCTGAGACGGTTACATTTATCGTCTGCAAAGCTATGTCGCGTGCTGCGGTATGCGGAGACACTAAAAGCACCATAGTAGAACACAGAAGAAGCTTCTAAGTTGAAGCAATAAAAAGTAACAAGTAGTACAATTCAATATTAGTTGTCGATTATTTACTTTTTAGGCGGCTTTATTGGCTTGGACGATTTTGCATGAAAGGAGGACTAGCAGCCGCGTTCCACGGGAGAATGTTAAAAGTGTTCATATGTAGTAAAAACCTGAGAAATCCGTCCGTTTTCGTCATTTGTTATCGAATCGACTTAAAGCCAGATCGTCACATTGACGCTTTTCTCTCTGAGACGGTTACATTTATCGTCTGCAAAGCTATGTCGCGTGCTGCGGTATGCGGAGACACTAAAAGCACCATAGTAGAACACAGAAGAAGCTTCTAAGTTGAAGCAATAAAAAGTAACAAGTAGTACAATTCAATATTAGTTGTCGATTATTTACTTTTTAGGCGGCTTTATTGGCTTGGACGATTTTGCATGAAAGGAGGACTAGCAGCCGCGTTCCACGGGAGAATGTTAAAAGTGTTCATATGTAGTAAAAACCTGAGAAATCCGTCCGTTTTCGTCATTTGTTATCGAATCGACTTAAAGCCAGATCGTCACATTGACGCTTTTCTCTCTGAGACGGTTACATTTATCGTCTGCAAAGCTATGTCGCGTGCTGCGGTATGCGGAGACACTAAAAGCACCATAGTAGAACACAGAAGAAGCTTCTAGGTTGAAGTAATAGCCAGTAAGAAGTAGTACAATTCAAGTTTTAGGCGTCGATTATTCTCTTTTTAGAAAGTTTTGGTGGCTTGGACATGACCTAGGACCTTAAGATTTTGCGTGATAGGAGGACTGGTAGCCGCGTTGCACGGGAGAATGTGAAAGGTGTTCATATGTAGTAAAAACCTGAGAAATCCGTCCGTTTTCGTCATTTGTTATCGAATCGACTTAAAGCCAGATCGTCACATTGGCCGCTTTTCTCTCTGAGACGGTTACATTTATCGTCTGCAAAGCAATGTCGCGTGCTGCGGTATGCGGAGACTCTAAAAGCACCATTGTAGAACACAGAAGAAGCTTCTAAGTTGAAGCAATAGCCATAAGAAGCAGTACAATTCAAGTTTTGGTTACCGATTATTGATTTTTAGCCGGCTTTGGTGCCTTGGACATGAGGTGGAACCTTAAGATTTTGCATGAAAGAAGGACTCGCAGCTGCGTTGCACGGGAGAATGTGAAAAGGGTTCATATGTCGCAAAAACCTGAGAAATCCGCCCGTTTTCGTCATTTGTTACCGAATCTACTTAAAGCCAGATCGTCACATTGGCCGCTCTTCTCTCTGAATCGGTTACATTTATCGTCTGCAAAGATATGTCGCGTGCTGCGGTAAGCCGAAACACTAAAAGCACCATAGTAGAACACAGAAGAAGCTTCTAAGTTGAAGTAATAGCCAGTAAGAAGTAGTACAATTCAAATTTTAGTTGTCGATTATTCACTTTTTAGCCGGCTTTGGTGGCTTGGACATGACCTAGGACCTTAAGATTTTGCATGAAAGGAGGACTTGCAGCCGCGATGCACGGGATAATGTGAAAAGTGTTCATATGTAGGAAAAACCTGAGAAATCCGTCCGTTTTCGTCATTTGTTATCGAATCGACTTAAAGCCAGATCGTCACATTGGCCGCTTTTCTCTCTGAAACGGTTACATTTATCGTCTGCAAAGCTAAGTCGCGTGCTGCGGTATGCGGAGACACTAAAAGAACCATAGTAGAACACAGAATAAGCTTCTAAGTTGAAGTAATAGCCAGTAAGAAGTAGTACAATTCAAGTTGTAGTTGTCGATTATGCACTTTTTAGCCGGCTTTGGTGGCTTGGACATGACCTAGGACCTTACGATTTTGCTTGAAAGGAGGACTAGCAGCCGCGTTGCACGGGAGAATGTGAAAAGTGTTCATATGTAGTAAAAACCTGAGAAATCCGTCCGTTTTCGTCATTTGTTATCGAATCGACTTAAAGCCAGATCGTCACATTGGCCGCTCTTCTCTCTGAAACGGTTATATTTATCGTCTGCAAAAGCTATGTCGCGTGCTGCGGTATGCGGAGACACTAAGAGCACCATAGTAGAACACAGAAGAAGCTTCTAAGTTGAAGTAATAGCCAGTAAGAAGTAGTAAAATTCAAGTTTTAGGCGTCGATTATTCACTTTTTAGCCGTCTTTGGTGGCTTGGACATGACCTAGGCCCTTAAGATTTTGCATGAAAGGAGGACTGGTAGCCGCGTTGCACGGGAGAATGTGAAAGGTGTTCATATGTACTAAAAACCTGAGAAATCCGTCCGTTTTCGTCATTTGTGATCGAATCGACTTAAAGCCAGATCGTCACATTGGCCGCTTTTCTCTCTGAGACGGTTACATTTATCGTCTGCAAAGCTACGTCGCGTGCTGCGGTATGCGGAGACACTAAAAGCACCATAGTAGAACACAGAAAAAGCTTCTAAGTTGAAGCAATAGCCATAAGAAGCAGTACAATTCAAGTTTTGGTTATCGATTATTGATTTTTAGCGGCTTTGGTGACTTGGACAAGAGGTGGAACCTTAACATTTTGCATGAAAAGAGGACTAGCAGCTGCGTTGCACGGGAGAATGTGTAAAGGGTTCATATGTAGTAAAAACCTGAGGAATCCGTCCGTTTTCGTAATTTGTTATCGTATCGTCTTAAAGCCAGATCGTCACATTGGCCTCTTTTCTCTCTGAGACGGTTACATTTATCTTCTGCAAAGCTATGTCGCGTGCTGCGGTATGCGGAGACACTAAAAGCACCATAGTAGAACACAGATGAAGCTTCTAAGTTGAAGCAATGGCCAGTAAGAAGTAGTACAATTCAGGTTTTAGTTGTCGATTATTCACATTTTAGCCGGCTTTGGTGGCTTGGATATGACCTAGGACCTTAATATTTTGCATGAAAGGAGGACTAGCAGCCGCGGTGCACGGGAGAATGTGAAAAGTGTTCATATGTAGTAAAAACCTGAGAAATCCGTCCGTTTTCGTCATTTGTTATCGAATCGACTTAAAGCCAATTCGTCACTATTGCCGCTTTTCTCTCTGAGACGGTTACGTTTATCGTCTGCAAAACTATGTCACGTGCTGCGGTATGCGGAGACACTAAAAGCACCATAGTAGAACACAGAAGAAGCTTCTAAGTTGAAGCAATAAAAAGTAACAAGTAGTACAATTCAAGTATTAGTTGTCGATTATTTACATTTTAGCTGGCTTTATTGGCTTGGACATGACCCAGTACCCTAAGATTTTGGATGAAAGGAGGACTAGCAGCCTCGTTGCACGGGAGAATGTGAAAAGTGTTCATATGTACTAAAAACCTGAGAAATCCGTCCGTTTTCGTCATTTGTTATCGAATCGACTTAAAGCCAGATCGTCACTTTGGCCGCTTTTCTCTCTGAAATGGTTACGTTTATCGTCTGCAAGGCTATGTCTCGTGCTGCGGTATGCGGAGACACTAAAAGCACCATAGTAGAACACAGAAGAGGCTTCTAAGTTGAAGCAATAAAAAGTAACGAGTAGTACAAATCAAGTATTAGTTGTCGATTTTTCACTTTTTAGCCGGCTTTATTGGCTTGGACATGACCTAGTACCTTAAGATTTTGCATGGAAGGAGGACTAGCAGCCGCGTTGCACGGGAGAATGTGAAAAGTGTTCATATGTAGTAAAAACCTGAGAAATCCGTCCGTTTTCGGCATTTGTTATCGAATCGACTTAAAGCCAGATCGCCACATTGGCCGCTTTTCTCTCTGAGACGATTACATTTATCGTCTGCAAAGCTATGTCGCGTGCTGCGGTATGCGGAGATACTAAAAGCACCATAGTAGAACACAGAAGAAGCTTCTAAGTTAAAGCAATAGCCAGTAAGAAGTAGTACAATTCAAGTGTTAGTTTTCGATTATCCACATTTTAGCCGGCTGTGGTGGATTGGACATGACCTAGGACCTTAAGATTTTGCATGAAAGGAGGACTAGCAGCCGCGGTGCACGGGAGAATGTGAAAAGTGTTCATATGTAGTAAAAACCTGAGAAATCCGTTCGTTTTCGTCTTTTGTTATCAAATCGACTTAAAGCCAGATCGTCACATTGGCCGCTTTTCTCTCTGAGACGGTTAAATTTATCGTCCTCAAAGCTATGTCGCGTGCTGCGGTATGCGGAGACCTTAAAAGCACCATAGTAGAACACAGAATAAGCTTCTAAGTTGAAGCAATGGTCAGTAAGAAGTAGTACAATTCAATGTTTTGGTTATCTATTATTGATTTTTAGCCGGCTTTGGTGCCTTGGACATGAGGTGGAACCTTAAGATTTTGCTTGAAAGGAGGACTAGCAGCCGCGTTGCACGGGAGAATGTGAAAAGGGTTCGCATGTAGTAAAAACCTCAGAAATCCGTCCGTTTTCGTCATTTGTTATCGAATCGACTTAAAGCCAGATCATCACATTGACGCTTTTCTCTCTGAGACGGTTACATTTATCGTCTGCAAAGCTATGTCGCGTGCTGCGGTATGCGGAGACACTAAAAGCACCATAGTAGAACACAGAAGAAGCTTCTAGGTTGAAGTAATAGCCAGTAAGAAGTAGTACAATTCAAGTTTTAGGCGTCGATTATTCACTTTTTAGAAAGTTTAGGTGGTTTGGACATGACCTAAGACCTTAAGATTTTGCATGATAGGAGGACTGGTAGCCGCGTTGCACGGGAGAATGTGAAAGGTGTTCATATGTAGTAAAAACCTGAGAAATCCGTCCGTTTTCGTCATTTGTTATCGAATCGACTTAAAGCCAGATCGTCTCATTGGCCGCTTTTCTCTCTGAGACGGTTACATTTATCGTCTGCAAAGCAATGTCGCGTGCTGCGGTATGCGGAGACACTAAAAGCACCATAGTAGAACACAGAAGAAGCTTCTAAGTGGAAGCAATAGCCATAAGAAGCAGTACAATTCAAGTTTTGGTTATCGATTATTGTTTTTAGCGGCTTTGGTGCCTTGGACATGAGGTGGAACCTTAAGATTTTGCATGAAAGGAGGTCTAGCAGCTGCGTTGCACGGGAGAATGTGAAAAGGGTTCATATGTAGTAAAAACCTGAGAAATCCGCCCGTTTTCGTCATTTGTTATCTAATCTTCTTAAAGCCAGATCGTCACATTGGCCGCTCTTCTCTCTGAATCGGTTACATTCATCGTCTGCTATGTCGCCTGCTGCGGTATGCGGAGACACTGGGAGCACCATAGTAGAACACAGAAGAAGCTTCTAAGTTGAAGTAATAGCCAGTAAGAAGTAGTACAATTCAAGTATTAGTTGTCGATTATTCACTTTTTAGCCAGTTTCGGTGGCTTGGACATGACCTAGGACCTTAAGATTTTGCATGAAAAGAGGACTGGTAGCCGCGTTGCACGGGAGAATGTGAAAAGTGTTCATATGTAGTAAAAACCTGAGAAATCCGTCCGTTTTCGTAATTTGTTATCGAATCGACTTAAAGCCAGATAGTCATATTGGCCGCTCTTCTGCTGAAAAGGTTACATTTATCGTCTGCAAAGCTATGTCGCGTGCTGTGGTATGCGAAGACACTAAAAGCACCATTGTAGAACACAGAAGAAGCTTCTAAGTTGAGGAAGTAGCCAGTAAGAAGTAGTACATTTCAAGTTTTAGTTGTCGATTATTCACTTTTTAGCCGGCTTTCGTGGCTTGGACATAAACTAGGACCTTAAGATTTTGCATGAAACGAGGACTAGCAGCCGCGTTGCACGGGAGAATATGAAAAGTGTTCATATGTAGTAAAAAGCTGAGAAATCCGTCCGTTTTCGTCATTTGTTATCGAATCGACTTGAAGCCAGATCGTCACATTGGCCGCTCTTCTGTCTGAAACGGTTACATTTATCGTCTGCAAAGCTATGTCGCGCGCTGCGGTATGCGGAGACACTCAAAGTTCAGTAGTATAACACAGAAGAAACTTCTAAGTTGAGGTAATAGCCAGTAAGAGGTAGTACAATTCAAGTTTTAGTTGTCGATTATTCACATTTTAGCCGGCTTTGGTGGCTTGGACATGATCTAGGACCATAAGATTTATCATGAAAGGAGGACTAGCAGCCGCGTTGCATGGGAGAATGTGAAAAGTTTTCATATGTAGTAAAAACCTGAGAAATCCGCCCGTTTTCGTCATTTGTTATCGAATCGACTTAAAGCCAGATCCTCACATTGGCCGCTTTTCTCTCTGAGACGGTTACATTTATAGTCTGCAAAGCTATGTCGCGTGCTGCGGTATGTGGAGACACTAAAAGCACCATAGTAGAACACAGAAGAGGCTTCTAAGTTGACGTAATAGCCAGTAAGAAGTAGTACAATTCAAGTTTTAGTTATCGATTATTGACATTTTAGCTGGCTTTGGTGCCTTGGCCATGAGCTAGGACCTTAACATTTTGCATGAAAGGAGCACTAGCAGCCGCGTTGCAAGGGAGAATGTGAAAAGTGTTCATATGTAGTAAAAACCTGAGAAATCCGTCCGTTTTCGTCATTTGTTATCGAATCGACTTAAAATTAGATCGTCACATTGGCCGCTCTTCTCTCTTAGACGGTTGTACTTATCGTTTGCAAAGCTATGTCGCGTGCTGCGGTATGCGGAGACACTAAAAGCACCGTAGTAGAACACAGAAGAAGCTTCTAAGTTGAAGTAATAGCCAGTAAGCAGTAGTACAATTCAAGTTTTAGTTGTCGATTATTCACTTTTTAGCCGGCATTGGTGGCTTGGACATGACCTAGGACCATACGATTTTGTATGAAAGGAGGACTTGCAGCCGCGTTGCACGGGAGAATGTGAAAAGTGTTCATATGTAGTAAAAACATGAGAAATCCGTCCGTTTTCGTCATTTGTTATCGAATCGACTTGAAGGAAGATCGTCACATTGGCCATTCTTCTCTCTAAAACGGTTACATTTATCGTCTGCAAAGATATGTCGCGTGCTGCGGTAAGCCGAAACACTAAAAGCACCATAGTAGAACACAGAAGAAGCTTCTAAGTTGAAGTAATAGCCAGTAAGAAGTAGTACAATTCAAATTTTAGTTGTCGATTATTCACTTTTTAGCCGGCTTTGGTGGCTTGGACATGACCTAGGACCTTAAGATTTTGCATGAAAGGAGGACTTGCAGCCGCGTTGCACGGGATAATGTGAAAAGTGTTCATATGTAGGAAAAACCTGAGAAATCCGTCCGTTTTCGTCATTTGTTATCGAATCGACTTAAAGCCAGATCGTCACATTGGCCGCTTTTCTCTCTGAAACGGTTACATTTATCGTCTGCAAAGCTATGTCGCGTGCTGCGGTATGCGGAGACACTAAAAGAACCATAGTAGAACACAGAATAAGCTTCTAAGTTGAAGTAATAGCCAGTAAGAAGTAGTACAATTCAAGTTGTAGTTGTCGATTATTCACTTTTTAGCCGGCTTTGGTGGCTTGGACATGACCTAGGACCTTACGATTTTGCTTGAAAGGAGGACTAGCAGCCGCGTTGCACGGGAGAATGTGAAAAGTGTTCATATGTAGTAAAAACCTGAGAAATCCGTCCGTTTTCGTCATTTGTTATCGAATCGACTTAAAGCCAGATCGTCACATTGGCCGCTCTTCTCTCTGAAACGGTTATATTTATCGTCTGCAAAAGCTATGTCGCGTGCTGCGGTATGCGGAAACACTAAAAGCACCATAGTAGAATACAGAAGAAGCTTCTAAGTTGCAGTAATAGCCAGTAAGATGTAGTACAATTCAAGTTTTAGTTGTCGATTATTCACTTTTTAGCCGGCTTTCGTGGCTTGGACATAAACTAGGACCTTAAGATTTTGCATGAAAGGAGGACTAGCAGCGGCGTTGCACGGGAGAGTGTGAAAAGTGTTCATATGTAGTATAAAGCATGAGAAATCCGTTCGTTTTCGTCATTTGTTATCGAATCGACTTAAAGCCAGATCGTCACATTGGCCGCTCTTCTCTCTAAAACGGTTACATTTATCGTCTGCAAAGATATGTCGCGTGCTGCGGTAAGCCGAAACACTAAAAGCACCATAGTAGAACACAGAAGAAGCTTCTAAGTTTAAGTAATAGCCAGTAAGAAGTAGTACAATTCTAGTTTTAGTTGTCGATTATTCACTTTTTAGCCCGCATTGGTGGCTTGGACATGACCTAGGACCATAAGATTTTGCATGAAAGGAGGACTTGCAGCCGCGTTGCACGGGAGGATGTGAAAAGTGTTCATATGTAGTAAAAACATGAGAAATCCCTCCGTTTTCGTCATTTGTTATCGAATCGACTTAAAGCCAGATCGTCACATTGGCCGCTTTTCTCTCTGAGACGGTTACATTTATCGTCTGCAAAGCTATGTCGCGTGCTGCAATATGCGGAGACACTAAGAGCACCATAGAACACAGAAGAAGCTTCTAAGTTGAAGTAATAGCCAGTAAGAAGTAGTACAATTCAAATTTTAGTTGTCGATTATTCACTTTTTAGCCGGCTTTGGTGGCTTGGACATGACCTAGGACCTTAAGATTTTGCATGAAAGGAGGACTTGCAGCCGCGTTGCACGGGATAATGTGAAAAGTGTTCATATGTAGGAAAACCCTGAGAAATCCGTCCGTTTTCGTCATTTGTTATCGACTCGACTTAAAGCCAGATCGTCACATTGGCCGCTTTTCTCTCTGAAACGGTTACATTTATCGTCTGCAAAGCTATGTCGCGTGCTGCGGTATGCGGAGACACTAAAAGAACCATAGTAGAACACAGAATAAGCTTCTAAGTTGAAGTAATAGCCAGTAAGAAGCAGTACAATTCAAGTTGTAGTTGTCGATTATTCACTTTTTAGCCGGCTTTGGTGGCTTGGACATGACCTAGGACCTTACGATTTTGCTTGAAAGGAGGACTAGCAGCCGCGTTGCACGGGAGAATGTGAAAAGTGTTCATATGTAGTAAAAACCTGAGAAATCCGTCCGTTTTCGTCATTTGTTATCGAATCGACTTAAAGCCAGATCGTCACATTGGCCGCTCTTCTCTCTGAAACGGTTATATTTATCGTCTGCAAAAGCTATGTCGCGTGCTGCGGTATGCGGAAACACTAAAAGCACCATAGTAGAATACAGAAGAAGCTTCTAAGTTGCAGTAATAGCCAGTAAGAAGTAGTACAATTCAAGTTTTAGTTGTCGATTATTCACTTTTTGCCGGCTTTCGTGGCTTGGACATAAACTAGGACCTTAAGATTTTGCATGAAAGGTGGACTAGCAGCCGCGTTGCACGGGAGAGTGTGAAAAGTGTTCATATGTAGTAAAAACCTGAGAAATCCGTCCGTTTTCGTCATTTGTTATCGAATCGACTTAAAGCCAGATCGTCACATTGGCCGCTCTTCTCTCTGAAACGGTTACATTTATCGTCTGCAAAGCTATGTCGCGTGCTGCGGTATGCGGAAACACTAAAACCACCATAGTAGAACACAGAAGAAGCTTCTATGTTGAAGTAATAGCCAGTAAAAAGTAGTACAATTCAAATTTTAGTTGTCGATTATTCACTTTTTAGCCGGCTTTGGTGGCTTGGACATGACCTAGGACCTTAAGATTTTGCATGAAAGGAGGATTTGCAGCCGCGTTGCACTTGATAATGTGAAAAGTGTTCATATGTAGGAAAAACCTGAGAAATCCGTCCGTTTTCGTCATTTGTTATCGAATCGACTTAAAGCCAGATCGTCACATTGGCCGCTTTTCTCTCAGAGACGGTTACATTTATCGTCTGCAAAGCTATGTCGCGTGCTGCGGTATGCGGAGGCACTAAAAGAACCATAGTAGAACACAGAATAAGCTTCTAAGTTGAAGTAATAGCCCGTAAGAAGTAGTACAATTCAAGTTGTAGTTGTCGATCATTCACTTTTTAGCCGGCTTTGGTGGCTTGGACATGACCTAGGACCTTAAGATTTTGCTTGAAAGGAGGACTAGCAGCCGCGTTGCACGGGAGAATGTGAAAAGTGTTCATATGTAGTAAAAACCTGAGAAATCCGTCCGTTTTCGTCATTTGTTACCGAATCGACTTAAAGCCAGATCGTCACATTGGCTGCTTTTCTCTCTGAGTTGGTTACATTTATCGTCTGCAAATCTATGTCGCCTGCTGCGGTATGCGGAGACACTAAAAGCACCATAGTAGAACACAGAAGAAGCTTCTAAGTTGAAGTAATAGCCAGTAAGAAGTAGTACAATTCAAGTTTTAGTTGTCGATTATTCACATTTTAGCCGGCTTTGGTGGCTTGGACATGACCTAGGACCTTAAGATTTTGCATGAAAGGAGGACTTGCAGCCGCGTTGCACGGGAGAATGTGAAAAGTGTTCATATGTACTAAAAACCTAAGAAATCCGTCCGTTTTCGTAATTTGTTATCGAATCGACTTAAAGCCAGATCGTCACATTGGCCGCTTTTCTCTCAGAGACGGTTACATTTATCGTCTGCAAAGCTAAGTCGCGTGCTGCGGTATGCGGAGACACTAAAAGCACCCTAGTAGAACACAGATGAAGCTTCAAAGTTGAAGTAATAGCCAGTAAGAAGTAGTACAATTCAGATATTAGTTGTCGATTATTCACATTTTAGCCGGCTTTGGTGGCTTGGACATGATCTAGGACCATAAGATTTATCATGAAAGGAGGACTAGCAGCCGCGTTGCATGGGAGAATGTGAAAAGTTTTCATATGTAGTAAGAACCTGAGAAATCCGCCCGTTTTCGTCATTTGTTATCGAATCGACTTAAAGCCAGATCGTCACATTGGCCGCTTTTCTCTCTGAGACGGTTACATTTATAGTCTGCAAAGCTATGTCGCGTGCTGCGGTATGTGGAGACACTAAAAGCACCATAGTAGAACACAGAAGAGGCTTCTAAGTTGACGTAATAGCCAGTAAGAAGTAGTACAATTCAAGTTTTAGTTATCGATTATTGACATTTTAGCTGGCTTTGGTGCCTTGGCCATGAGCTAGGACCTTAACATTTTGCATGAAAGGAGCACTAGCAGCCGCGTTGCAAGGGAGAATGTGAAAAGTGTTCATATGTAGTAAAAACCTGAGAAATCCGTCCGTTTTCGTCATTTGTTATCGAATCGACTTAAAATTAGATCGTCACATTGGCCGCTCTTCTCTCTTAGACGGTTGTACTTATCGTTTGCAAAGCTATGTCGCGTGCTGCGGTATGCGGAGACACTAAAAGCACCGTAGTAGAACACAGAAGAAGCTTCTAAGTTGAAGTAATAGCCAGTAAGCAGTAGTACAATTCAAGTTTTAGTTGTCGATTATTCACTTTTTAGCCGGCATTGGTGGCTTGGACATGACCTAGGACCATAAGATTTTGTATGAAAGGAGGACTTGCAGCCGCGTTGCACGGGAGAATGTGAAAAGTGTTCATATGTAGTAAAAACATGAGAAATCCGTCCGTTTTCGTCATTTGTTATCGAATCGACTTGAAGGTAGATCGTCATATTGGCCATTCTTCTCTCTAAAACGGTTACGTTTATCGTCTGCAAAGATATGTCGCGTGCTGCGGTAAGCCGAAACACTAAAAGCACCATAGTAGAACACAGAAGAAGCTTCTAAGTTGAAGTAATAGCCAGTAAGCAGTAGTACAATTCAAGTTTTAGTTGTCGATTATTCACTTTTTAGCCGGCATTGGTGGCTTGGACATGACCTAGGACCATAAGATTTTGTATGAAAGGAGGACTTGCAGCCGCGTTGCACGGGAGGATGTGAAAAGTGTTCATATGTAGTAAAAACATGAGAAATCCCTCCGTTTTCGTCATTTGTTATCGAATCGACTTAAAGCCAGATCGTCACATTGGCCGCTTTTCTCTCTGAGACGGTTACATTTATCGTCTGCAAAGCTATGTCGCGTGCTGCAATATGCGGAGACACTAAGAGCACCATAGAACACAGAAGAAGCTTCTAAGTTGAAGTAATAGCCAGTAAGAAGTAGTACAATTCAAATTTTAGTTGTCGATTATTCACTTTTTAGCCGGCTTTGATGGCTTGGACATGACCTAGGACCTTAAGATTTTGCATGAAAGGAGGACTTGCAGCCGCGTTGCACGGGATAATGTGAAAAGTGTTCATATGTAGGAAAAACCTGAGAAATCCGTCCGTTTTCGTCATTTGTTATCGAATCGACTTAAAGCCAGATCGTCACATTGGCCGCTTTTCTCTCTGAAACGGTTACATTTATCGTCTGCAAAGATATGTCGCGTGCTGCGGTATGCGGAGACACTAAAAGAACCATAGGAGAACACAGAATAAGCTTCTAAGTTGAAGTAATAGCCAGTAAGAAGTAGTACAATTCAAGTTGTAGTTGTCGATTATTCACTTTTTAGCCGGCTTTGGTGGCTTGGACATGACCTAGGACCTTACGATTTTGCTTGAAAGGAGGACTAGCAGCCGCGTTGCACGGGAGAATGTGAAAAGTGTTCATATGTAGTAAAAACCTGAGAAATCCGTCCGTTTTCGTCATTTGTTATCGAATCGACTTAAAGCCAGATCGTCACATTGGCCGCTCTTCTCTCTGAAACGGTTATATTTATCGTCTGCAAAAGCTATGTCGCGTGCTGCGGTATGCGGAAACACTAAAAGCACCATAGTAGAATACAGAAGAAGCTTCTAAGTTGCAGTAATAGCCAGTAAGAAGTAGTACAATTCAAGTTTTAGTTGTCGATTGTTCACTTTTTAGCCGGCTTTGGTGGCTATGACATGACCTAGGACCATACGATTTTGTATGAAAGGAGGACTAGCAGCCGCGTTGCACGGGAGAATGTGAAAGGTGTTCATATGTAGTAAAAACCTTAGAAATCCGTCCGTTTTCGTCATTTGTTATCGAATCGACTTAAAGCCAGATCGTCACATTGGCCGCTTTTCTCTCTGAGACGGTTACACGTATCGTCTGCAAAGCTATTTCGCGTGCTGCAATATGCGGAGACACTAAGAGCACCACAGAACACAGAAGAAGCTTCTAAGTTGAAGTAATAGCCAGTAAGAAGTAGTACAATTCAAATTTTAGTTGTCGATTATTCACTTTTTAGCCGGCTTTGGTGGCTTGGACATGACCTTGGACCTTAAGATTTTGCATGAAAGGAGGACTTGCAGCCGCGTTGCACGGGATAATGTGAAAAGTGTTCATATGTAGGAAAAACCTGAGAAATACGTCCGTTTTCGCCATTTGTTATCGAATCGACTTAAAGCCAGATCGTCACATTGGCCGCTTTCCTCTCTGACACGGCTACATTTATCGTCTGCAAAGCTATGTCGCGTGCTGCGGTATGCGGAGGCACTAAAAGAACCATAGTAGAACACAGAATAAGCTTCTAAGTAGAAGTAATAGCCAGTAAGATGTAGTACAATTCAAGTTGTAGTTGTCGATTATTCACTTTTTAGCCGGCTTTGGTGGCTTGGACATGACCTAGGACCTTAAGATTTTGCTTGAAAGGAGGACTAGCAGCCGCGTTGCACGGGAGAATGTGAAAAGTGTTCATATGTAGTAAAAACGTGAGAAATCCGTCCGTTTTCATCATTTGTTATCGAATCGACTTAAAGCCAGATCGTCACATTGGCCGCTTTTCTCTCTGACACGGTTACATTTATCGTCTGCAAAGCTATGTCGCGTGCTGCGGTATGCGGAGACACTAAAAGCACCATAGTAGAACACAGATGAAGCTTCAAAGTTGAAGTAATAGCCAGTAAGAAGTAGTACAATTCAGATATTAGTTGTCGATTATTGACTTTTTAGCCGGCTTTGGTGGCTTGGACATGGCCTATGACCTTAAGACTTTGCATGAAAGGAGGACTAGCAGCCGCTTTGCACGGGAGAATGTGAAAAGTGTTCATATGTAGTAAAAACCTGAGAAATCCGTCCGTTTTCGTCATTTGTTATCGAATCGACTTAAAGCCAGATCGTCATATTGGCCGCTTTTCTCTCTGAGACGGTTACATTTATCGTCTGCAAAGCTATGTCGCGTGCTGCGGTATGCGGAGACACTAAAAGCACCATAGTAGAACACAGAAGAAGCTTCTAAGTTGAAGCAATAGCCAGTAAGAAGCAGTACAATTCAGGTTTTGGTTATCGATTATTGATTTTTAGCCGGCTTTGGTGCCCTGGACATGAGGTGGAACCTTAAGATTTTGCATGAAAGGAGGACTAGCAGCCGCGTTGCATGGGAGAATGTGAAAAGTGTTCATATGTAGGAAAAACCTGAGAAATCCGTCCGTTTTCGTCTTTTGTTATCGAATCGACTTAAAGCCAGATCGCCACATTGGCCACTTTTCTCTCTGAGAAGGTTTCATTTATTGTCTGCAATGCTATGTCGCGTGCTGCGGTATGCGGAGACACTAAAAGCACCATAGTGGAACACAGAAGAAACTTGTAAGTTGAAGTAATAGCCAGTAAGAAGTAGTACAATTCAAGTTTTAGTTGTCGATTATTCACTTTTTAGCCGGCTTTGGTATCTTGGACATGACCTAGGACCTTAAGATTTTGCATGAAAAGAGTACTTGTACCGCGTTGCACGGGAAATGTGAAATGTGTTCATATGTAGCAAAAACCTGAGAAATCCGCCCGTTTTCGTCATTTGTTATCGAATCTACTTAAAGCCAGATCGTCACCTTGGCCGCTCTTCTCTCTGAATCGGTTACATTTATCGTCTGCAAACCTATGTCGCGTGCTGCAGTATGCGGAAACACTAAAAGCACCATAGTAGAACACAGAAGAAGCTTCTAAGTTGAAGTGATAGCCAGTAAGAAGTAGTACAATTCAAGTTTTAGTTGTCGATTATTCACTTTTTAGTCGGCTTTGGTGGCTATGACATGACCTAGGACCATAAGATTTTGCATGAAAGGAGGACTAGCAGCCGCGTTGCACGGGAGAATGTGAAAAGTGTTCATATGTAGTAAAAACCTGAGAAATCCGTCCGTTTTCGTCATTTGTTATCGAATCGACTTAAAGTTATATCGTCACATTGGCCGCTTTTCTCTCTAAGACGGTTACATTTATCGTCTGCAAAGCTATGTCGCGTGCTGCGGGATGCGGAGACACTAAAAGAACCATAGTGGAACACAGAAGAAGCTTCTAAGTTGAAGTAATAGCCAGTAAGCAGTAGTACAATTCAAGTTTTAGTTGTCGATTATTCACTTTTTAGCCGGCATTGGTGGCTTGGACATGATCTAGGACCATAAGATTTATCATGAAAGGAGGACTAGCAGCCGCGTTGCATGGGAGAATGTGAAAAGTTTTCATATGTAGTAAGAACCTGAGAAATCCGCCCGTTTTCGTCATTTGTTATCGAATCGACTTAAAGCCAGATCGTCACATTGGCCGCTTTTCTCTCTGAGACGGTTACATTTATAGTCTGCAAAGCTATGTCGCGTGCTGCGGTATGTGGAGACACTAAAAGCACCATAGTAGAACACAGAAGAGGCTTCTAAGTTGACGTAATAGCCAGTAAGAAGTAGTACAATTCAAGTTTTAGTTGTCGATTATTCACTTTTTAGTCGGCTTTGGTGGCTATGACATGACCTAGGACCATAAGATTTTGCATGAAAGGAGGACTAGCAGCCGCGTTGCACGGGAGAATGTGAAAAGTGTTCATATGTAGTAAAAACCTGAGAAATCCGTCCGTTTTCGTCATTTGTTATCGAATCGACTTAAAGTTATATCGTCACATTGGCCGCTTTTCTCTCTAAGACGGTTACATTTATCGTCTGCAAAGCTATGTCGCGTGCTGCGGGATGCGGAGACACTAAAAGAACCATAGTGGAACACAGAAGAAGCTTCTAAGTTGAAGTAATAGCCAGTAAGCAGTAGTACAATTCAAGTTTTAGTTGTCGATTATTCACTTTTTAGCCGGCATTGGTGGCTTGGACATGATCTAGGACCATAAGATTTATCATGAAAGGAGGACTAGCAGCCGCGTTGCATGGGAGAATGTGAAAAGTGTTCATATGTAGTAAAAACCTGAGAAATCCGTCCGTTTTCGTCATTTGTTATCGAATCGACTTAAAATTAGATCGTCACATTGGCCGCTCTTCTCTCTTAGACGGTTGTACTTATCGTTTGCAAAGCTATGTCGCGTGCTGCGGTATGCGGAGACACTAAAAGCACCGTAGTAGAACACAGAAGAAGCTTCTAAGTTGAAGTAATAGCCAGTAAGCAGTAGTACAATTCAAGTTTTAGTTGTCGATTATTCACTTTTTAGCCGGCATTGGTGGCTTGGATATGACCTAGGACCATAAGATTTTGTATGAAAGGAGGACTTGCAGCCGCGTTGCACGGGAGAATGTGAAAAGTGTTCATATGTAGTAAAAACATGAGAAATCCGTCAGTTTTCGTCATTTGTTATCGAATCGACTTAAAGCCAGATCGTCACATTGGCCGCTTTTCTCTCTGAAACGGTTACATTTATCGTCTGCAAAGATATGTCGCGTGCTGCGGTATGCGGAGACACTAAAAGAACCATAGGAGAACACAGAATAAGCTTCTAAGTTGAAGTAATAGCCAGTAAGAAGTAGTACAATTCAAGTTGTAGTTGTCGATTATTCACTTTTTAGCCGGCTTTGGTGGCTTGGACATGACCTAGGACCTTACGATTTTGCTTGAAAGGAGGACTAGCAGCCGCGTTGCACGGGAAATGTGAAAAGTGTTCATATGTAGTAAAAACCTGAGAAATCCGTCCGTTTTCGTCATTTGTTATCGAATCGACTTAAAGCCAGATCGTCACATTGGCCGCTCTTCTCTCTGAAACGGTTATATTTATCGTCTGCAAAAGCTATGTCGCGTGCTGCGGTATGCGGAAACACTAAAAGCACCATAGTAGAATACAGAAGAAGCTTCTAAGTTGCAGTAATAGCCAGTAAGAAGTAGTACAAT
The DNA here is from genome assembly GCF_023897955.1 of Schistocerca gregaria. Classification (NCBI taxonomy): domain Eukaryota; kingdom Metazoa; phylum Arthropoda; class Insecta; order Orthoptera; family Acrididae; genus Schistocerca; species Schistocerca gregaria. The sequence continues at coordinate 2,062,970 of NW_026061759.1, forward strand.
TCAAGTTTTAGTTGTCGATTGTTCACTTTTTAGCCGGCTTTGGTGGCTATGACATGACCTAGGACCATACGATTTTGTATGAAAGGAGGACTAGCAGCCGCGTTGCACGGGAGAATGTGAAAGGTGTTCATATGTAGTAAAAACCTTAGAAATCCGTCCGTTTTCGTCATTAGTTATCGAATCGACTTAAAGCCAGATCGTCACATTGGCCGCTTTTCTCTCTGAGACGGTTACACGTATCGTCTGCAAAGCTATTTCGCGTGCTGCAATATGCGGAGACACTAAGAGCACCACAGAACACAGAAGAAGCTTCTAAGTTGAAGTAATAGCCAGTAAGAAGTAGTACAATTCAAATTTTAGTTGTCGATTATTCACTTTTTAGCCGGCTTTGGTGGCTTGGACATGACCTTGGACCTTAAGATTTTGCATGAAAGGAGGACTTGCAGCCGCGTTGCACGGGATAATGTGAAAAGTGTTCATATGTAGGAAAAACCTGAGAAATCCGTCCGTTTTCGCCATTTGTTATCGAATCGACTTAAAGCCAGATCGTCACATTGGCCGCTTTTCTCTCTGACACGGCTACATTTATCGTCTGCAAAGCTATGTCGCGTGCTGCGGTATGCGGAGGCACTAAAAGAACCATAGTAGAACACAGAATAAGCTTCTAAGTAGAAGTAATAGCCAGTAAGAAGTAGTACAATTCAAGTTGTAGTTGTCGATTATTCACTTTTTAGCCGGCTTTGGTGGCTTGGACATGACCTAGGACCTTAAGATTTTGCTTGAAAGGAGGACTAGCAGCCGCGTTGCACGGGAGAATGTGAAAAGTGTTCATATGTAGTAAAAACGTGAGAAATCCGTCCGTTTTCATCATTTGTTATCGAATCGACTTAAAGCCAGATCGTCACATTGGCCGCTTTTCTCTCTGACACGGTTACATTTATCGTCTGCAAAGCTATGTCGCGTGCTGCGGTATGCGGAGACACTAAAAGCACCATAGTAGAACACAGATGAAGCTTCAAAGTTGAAGTAATAGCCAGTAAGAAGTAGTACAATTCAGATATTAGTTGTCGATTATTGACTTTTTAGCCGGCTTTGGTGGCTTGGACATGGCCTATGACCTTAAGATTTTGCATGAAAGGAGGACTAGCAGCCGCTTTGCACGGGAGAATGTGAAAAGTGTTCATATGTAGTAAAACCCTGAGAAATCCGTCCGTTTTCGTCATTTGTTATCGAATCGACTTAAAGCCAGATCGTCATATTGGCCGCTTTTCTCTCTGAGACGGTTACATTTATCGTCTGCAAAGCTATGTCGCGTGCTGCGGTATGCGGAGACACTAAAAGCACCATAGTAGAACACAGAAGAAGCTTCTAAGTTGAAGCAATAGCCAGTAAGAAGCAGTACAATTCAGGTTTTGGTTATCGATTATTGATTTTTAGCCGGCTTTGGTGCCCTGGACATGAGGTGGAACCTTAAGATTTTGCATGAAAGGAGGACTAGCAGCCGCGTTGCATGGGAGAATGTGAAAAGTGTTCATATGTAGTAAAAACCTGAGAAATCCGTCCGTTTTCGTCATTTGTTATCGAATCGACTTAAAGTTATATCGTCACATTGGCCGCTTTTCTCTCTAAGACGGTTACATTTATCGTCTGCAAAGCTATGTCGCGTGCTGCGGGATGCGGAGACACTAAAAGAACCATAGTGGAACACAGAAGAAGCTTCTAAGTTGAAGCAATAGCCAGAAAGAAGTAGTACAATTCAAGTTTTAGGCGTCGATTATTCACTTTTTAGACGGCATTTGTGGCTTGGACATCACCTAGAACGTTAAAATTTTGCATGAAAGGAGGACTAGCAGCCGCGTTGCACGGGAGAATGTGAAAAGTGTTCATATGTAGTAAAAACCTGCGAAATCCGTAAGTTTTCGTCATTTGTTACCGAATCGACTTAAAGCCAGATCGTCACATTGGCCGCTCTTCTCTCTGAAAGGGTTACACTTATCGTCTGCAAAGCTATGTCGCGTGCAGCGGTGTGCGGAGACACTAAAAGCACCATAGTAGAACACAGAAGAAGCTTCTAAGTTGACGTAATAGCTAGTAAGAAGTAGTACAATTCAAGTTTTAGTTATCGATTATTGACATTTTAGCTGGCTTTGGTGCCTTGGCCATGAGCTAGGACCGTAACATTTTGCATGAAAGGAGGACTAGCAGCCGCGTTGCATGGGAGAATGTGAAATGCGTTCATATGTACTAAAAACCTTAGAAATCCGTCCGTTTTCGTCTTTTGTTATCGAATCGACTTAAAGCCAGAATGTCACATTGGCCGCTTTTCTCTCTGAGACGGTTACATTTATCGTCTGCAAAGCTATGTCGCGTGCTGCGGGATGCGGAGACACTAAAAGAACCATAGTAGAACACAGAAGAAGCTTCTAAGTTGAAGCAATAGCCAGAAAGAAGTAGTACAATTCAAGTTTTAGTTGTCGATTATTCACTTTTTAGTCGGCTTTGGTGGCTTGGACATCACCTAGGACGTTAAAATTATGCATGAAAGGAGGACTTGCAGCCGCGTTGCACGGGATAATGTGAAAAGTGTTCATATGTAGGAAAAACCTGAGAAATCCGTCCGTTTTCGTCATTTGTTATCGAATCGACTTAAAGCCATATCGTCACATTGGCCGCTTTTCTCTCTGACACGGTTACATTTATCGTCTGCAAAGCTATGTCACGTGCTGCGGTATGCGGAGGCACTAAAAGAACCATAGTAGAACACAGAATAAGCTTCTAAGTTGAAGTAATAGCCAGTAAGAAGTAGTACAATTCAAGTTGTAGTTGTCGATTATTCACTTTTTAGCCGGCTTTGGTGGCTTGGACATGACTTAGGACCTTAAGATTTTGCTTGAAAGGAGGACTAGCAGCCGCGTTGCACGGGAGAATGTGAAAAGTGTTCATATGTAGTAAAAACCTGAGAAATCCGTCCGTTTTCGTCATTTGTTACCGAATCGACTTAAAGCCAGATCGTCACATTGGCCGCTCTTCTCTCTGAAACGGTTACATTTATCGTCTGCAAAGCTATGTCGCGTGCTGCGGTATGCGGAAACACTAAAAGCACCATAGTAGAACACAGAATAAGCTTCTAAGTTGAAGTAATAGCCAGTAAGAAGTAGTACAATTCAAGTTTTAGTTGTCGATTATTCACATTTTAGCCGGCTTTGGTGGCTTGGACATGACCTAGGACCTTAAGATTTTGCATGAAAGGAGGACTTGCAGCCGCGTTGCACGGGAGAATGTGAAAAGTGTTCATATGTACTAAAAACCTGAGAAATCCGTCCGTTTTCGTCATTTGTTATCGAATCGACTTAAAGCCAGATCGTCATATTGGCCGCTTTTCTCTCTGAGACGGTTACATTTATCGTCTGCAAAGCTATGTCGCGTGCTGCGGTATGCGGAGACACTAAAAGCACCATAGTAGAACACAGAAGAAGCTTCTAAGTTGAAGCAATAGCCAGTAAGAAGCAGTACAATTCAGGTTTTGGTTATCGATTATTGATTTTTAGCCGGCTTTGGTGCCCTGGACATGAGGTGGAACCTTAAGATTTTGCATGAAAGGAGGACTAGCAGCCGCGTTGCATGGGAGAATGTGAAAAGTGTTCATATGTAGTAAAAACCTGAGAAATCCGTCCGTTTTCGTCATTTGTTATCGAATCGACTTAAAGTTATATCGTCACATTGGCCGCTTTTCTCTCTAAGACGGTTACATTTATCGTCTGCAAAGCTATGTCGCGTGCTGCGGGATGCGGAGACACTAAAAGAACCATAGTGGAACACAGAAGAAGCTTCTAAGTTGAAGCAATAGCCAGAAAGAAGTAGTACAATTCAAGTTTTAGGCGTCGATTATTCACTTTTTAGACGGCATTTGTGGCTTGGACATCACCTAGAACGTTAAAATTTTGCATGAAAGGAGGACTAGCAGCCGCATTGCACGGGAGAATGTGAAAAGTGTTCATATGTAGTAAAAACCTGCGAAATCCGTCCGTTTTCGTCATTTGTTACCGAATCGACTTAAAGCCAGATCGTCACATTGGCCGCTCTTCTCTCTGAAAGGGTTACACTTATCGTCTGCAAAGCTATGTCGCGTGCAGCGGTGTGCGGAGACACTAAAAGCACCATAGTAGAACACAGAAGAAGCTTCTAAGTTGACGTAATAGCTAGTAAGAAGTAGTACAATTCAAGTTTTAGTTATCGATTATTGACATTTTAGCTGGCTTTGGTGCCTTGGCCATGAGCTAAGACCGTAACATTTTGCATGAAAGGAGGACTAGCAGCCGCGTTGCATGGGAGAATGTGAAATGCGTTCATATGTACTAAAAACCTTAGAAATCCGTCCGTTTTCGTCTTTTGTTATCGAATCGACTTAAAGCCAGAATGTCACATTGGCCGCTTTTCTCTCTGAGACGGTTACATTTATCGTCTGCAAAGCTATGTCGCGTGCTGCGGGATGCGGAGACACTAAAAGAACCATAGTAGAACACAGAAGAAGCTTCTAAGTTGAAGCAATAGCCAGAAAGAAGTAGTACAATTCAAGTTTTAGTTGTCGATTATTCACTTTTTAGTCGGCTTTGGTGGCTTGGACATCACCTAGGACGTTAAAATTATGCATGAAAGGAGGACTTGCAGCCGCGTTGCACGGGATAATGTGAAAAGTGTTCATATGTAGGAAAAACCTGAGAAATCCGTCCGTTTTCGTCATTTGTTATCGAATCGACTTAAAGCCATATCGTCACATTGGCCGCTTTTCTCTCTGACACGGTTACATTTATCGTCTGCAAAGCTATGTCACGTGCTGCGGTATGCGGAGGCACTAAAAGAACCATAGTAGAACACAGAATAAGCTTCTAAGTTGAAGTAATAGCCAGTAAGAAGTAGTACAATTCAAGTTGTAGTTGTCGATTATTCACTTTTTAGCCGGCTTTGGTGGCTTGGACATGACTTAGGACCTTAAGATTTTGCTTGAAAGGAGGACTAGCAGCCGCGTTGCACGGGAGAATGTGAAAAGTGTTCATATGTAGTAAAAACCTGAGAAATCCGTCCGTTTTCGTCATTTGTTACCGAATCGACTTAAAGCCAGATCGTCACATTGGCCGCTCTTCTCTCTGAAACGGTTACATTTATCGTCTGCAAAGCTATGTCGCGTGCTGCGGTATGCGGAAACACTAAAAGCACCATAGTAGAACACAGAATAAGCTTCTAAGTTGAAGTAATAGCCAGTAAGAAGTAGTACAATTCAAGTTTTAGTTGTCGATTATTCACATTTTAGCCGGCTTTGGTGGCTTGGACATGACCTAGGACCTTAAGATTTTGCATGAAAGGAGGACTTGCAGCCGCGTTGCACGGGAGAATGTGAAAAGTGTTCATATGTAGTAAAAACCTAAGAAATCCGTCCGTTTTCGTAATTTGTTATCGAATCGACTTAAAGCCAGATCGTCACATTGGCCGCTTTTCTCTCTGAGACGGTTACATTTATCCTCTGCAAAGCTATGTCGCGTTCTGCGGTATGCAGAGACACTAAAAGCACCATAGTACAACACAGAAGAAGCTTCTAAGTTGAAGTAATAGGCAGTAAGAAGTAGTACAATTCAAGTTTTGGTTGTCGATTATTCGCTTTTTAGCCGGCTTTGGTGGCTTGGACATGACCTAGGACCTTAAGACTTTGCATGAAAGGAGGACTAGCAGCTGCGTTGCACGGGAGAATGTGAAAAGTGTTCATATGTAGTAAAAACCTGAGAAATCCGTCCGTTTTCGTCATTTCTTATCGAATCGACTTAAAGCCAGATCGCCACAATGGCCGCTTTTCTCTCTGAGACGGTTACATTTATCCCTCTGCAAAGTTATGTCGCGTGCTGCGGTATGCGGAGACACTAAAAGCACCATAGTAGAACACAGAAGAAGCTTCAAAGTTGAAGTAATAGCCAGTAAGAAGTAGTACAATTCAGATGTTAGTTGTCGATTATTCACTTTTTAGCCGGCTTTGGTGGCTTGGACATGGCCTATGACCTTAAGATTTTGCATGAAAGGAGGACTAGCAGCCGCGTTGCATGGGAGAATGTGAAAAGTGTTCATATGTAGTAAAAACCTGAGAAATCCGTCCGTTTTCGTCATTTGTTATCGAATCGACTTAAAGTAAGATCGTCACATTGGCCGCTCTTCTCTCTGAAACGGTTGCACTTATCGTCTGCAAAGCTATGTCACGTGCTGCGGTGTGCGGAGACACTAAAAGCACCATAGTAGAACACAGAAGAAGCTTCTAAGTTGACGTAATAGGCAGTAAGAAGTAGTACTATTCAAGTTTAGTTGTCGATTATTCACTTTTTAGCTGGCTTTGGTGGCTTAGACATGACCTACGACCTTAAGATTTTGCATGAAAGGAGGATTAGCAGCCGCGTTGCACGGGAGAATGTGAAAAGTGTTCATATGTAGTAAAAACCTGATAAATCCGTCCGTTTTCGTCATTTGTTATCGAATCGACTTAAAGTAAGATCGTCACATTGGCCGCTTTTCTCTCTGAGACGGTTACATTTATCGTCTGCAAAGCTATGTCGCGTGCTGCGGTAAGCAGAAACACTAAAAGCACCATAGTAGAACACAGAAGAAGCTTCTAAGTTGAAGTAATAGCCAGTAAGAAGTAGTACTATTCAAGTTTTAGTTGTCGATTATTCACTTTTTAGCCGGCTTTGGTGGCTTGGACATGACCTAGGACCTTAACATTTTGCATGAAAGGAGGACTAGCAGCCGCGTTGCATGGGAGAATGTGAAAAGTGTTCATATGTACTAAAAACCTGAGAAATCCGTCCGTTTTCGTCTTTTGTTATCGAATCGACTTAAAGCCAGATCGTCACATTGGCCGCTTTTCTCTCTGAGACGGTTACATTTATCGTCTGCAAAGCTATGTCGCGTGCTGCGGGATGCGGAGACACTAAAAGAACCATAGTAGAACACAGAAGAAGCTTCTAAGTTGAAGCAATAGCCAGCAAGAAGTAGTACAATTCAAGTTTTAGTTGTCGATTATTCACTTTTTAGCCGGCTTTGGTGGCTTGGACATGCGGTGGAACCTTAAGATTTTGCATGAAAGGAAGACTAGCCGCTGCGTTGCACGGGAGAATGTGAAAAATGTTCATATGTAGTAAAAACCTGAGAAATCCGTCCGTTTTCGTCATTTGTTATCGAATCGACTTAAAGCCAGATCGTCTCATTGGCCCCTTTTCTCTCTGAGACGGTTACATTTATCGTCTGCAAAGCTATGTCGCGTGCTGCGGTATGCGGAGACACTAAAAGCACCATACTAGAACACAGATAAAGCTTCTAAGTTGAAGTAATAGCCAGTAAGAAGTAGTACAATTCAAGTTTTAGTTGTCGATTATTCACTTTTTGGCCGGCTTTGGTGGCTTGGACATGACCTAGGACCTTAAGATTTTGCATGAAAGGAGGACTAGCAGCCGCGTTGCACGGGAGAATGTGAAAAGTGTTCATATGTTGGAAAAACCTGAGAAATCGGTCCGTTTTCGTCATTTGTTATGGAATCGACTTAAAGCCAGATCGTCACATTTGCCGCTTTTCTCTCTGAGACGGTTACTTTTATCGTCTGCAAAGCTATGTCGCGTGCTGCGGTATGCGGAGACACTAAAAGCACCATAGTAGAACACAGAAGAAGCTTCTAAGTTGAAGTAATAGCCAGTAAGAAGTAGTACAATTCAAGTTTTAGTTATCGATTATTCACTTTTTAGGCGGCTTTGGTGGCTTGGACATGACCTAGGACCGTAAGATTTTGCATGAAAGGAGGTCTAACAGCCGCGTTGCATGGGAGAATGTGAAAAGTGTTCATATGTAGTAAAAACCTGAGAAATCCGTCCGTTTTCGTCATTTGTTATCGAATCGACTTAAAGCCAGATCGTCTCATTGGCCCCTTTTCTCTCTGAGACGGTTACATTTATCGTCTGCAAAGCTATGTCGCGTGCTGCGGTATGCGGAGACACTAAAAGCACCATAGTAGAACACAGAAGAAGCTTCTACGTTGAAGCAATAGCCAGTAAGAAGTGGTACAATTCAAGTTTTAGTTGTCGATTATTCACTTTTTAGCCGGCTTTGGTGGCTTGGACATGCGGTGGAACCTTAAGATTTTGCATGAAAGGAGTACTTGCAGGCGCGTTGCATGGGAGAATGTGAAAAGTGTTCATATGTAGTAAAAACGTGAGAAATCCGTCTGTTTTCGCCATTTGTTATCGAATCGACTTAAAGCCAGATCGTCACATTGGCCGCTTTTCTCTCTGAAACGGTTACATTTATCGTCTGCAAAGCTAAGTCGCGTGCTGCAGTATGCGGAAACACTAAAAGCACCATAGTAGAACACAGAAGAAGCTTCTAAGTTGAAGTAATAGCCAGTAAGAAGTAGTACAATTCAACTTTTAGTTATCGATTATTCACTTTTTAGGCGGCTTTGATGGCTTGGACATGACCTAGGACCTTAAGATTTTGCATGAAAGGAGGTCTAACAGCCGCGTTGCATGGGAGAATGTGAAAAGTGTTCATATGTAGTAAAAACCTGAGAAATCCGTCCGTTTTCGTCATTTGTTATCGAATCGACTTAAAGCCAGATCGTCACATTGGCCGCTTTTCTCTCTGAGACGGTTTCATTTATCGTCTGCAAAGCTATGTCGCGTGCTGCGGTATGCGGAGACACTAAAAGCACCATAGTAGAACACAGAAGAAGCTTCTAAGTTGAAGTAACAGCCAGTAAGAAGAAATACAATTCAAGTTTTAGTTGTCGATTATTCACATTTTTGCCGGCTTTAGTCGCTTGGACATGACCTAGGACATTAAGATTTTGCATGAAAGGAGGACTAGCAGCCGCGTTGCACGGGAGAATGTGAAAAGTGTTCATATGTAGTAAAACCTGAGAAATTCGTCCGTTTTCGTCATTTGTTATCGAATCGACTTAAAGCCAGATCGTCACATTGGCCGCTCTTCTCTCTGAAACGGTTGCACTTATCGTCTGCAAAGCTATGTCACGTGCTGCGGTGTGCGGAGACACTAAAAGCACCATAGTAGAACACAGAAGAAGCTTCTAAGTTGACGTAATAGGCAGTAAGAAGTAGTACTATTCAAGTTTAGTTGTCGATTATTCACTTTTTAGCCGGCTTTGGTGGCTTAGACATGACCTACGACCTTAAGATTTTGCATGAAAGGAGGATTAGCAGCCGCGTTGCACGGGAGAATGTGAAAAGTGTTCATATGTAGTAAAAACCTGATAAATCCGTCCGTTTTCGTCATTTGTTATCGAATCGACTTAAAGTAAGATCGTCACATTGGCCGCTTTTCTCTCTGAGACGGTTACATTTATCGTCTGCAAAGCTATGTCGCGTGCTGCGGTAAGCAGAAACACTAAAAGCACCATAGTAGAACACAGAAGAAGCTTCTAAGTTGAAGTAATAGCCAGTAAGAAGTAGTACTATTCAAGTTTTAGTTGTCGATTATTCACTTTTTAGCCGGCTTTGGTGGCTTGGACATGACCTAGGACCTTAACATTTTGCATGAAAGGAGGACTAGCAGCCGCGTTGCATGGGAGAATGTGAAAAGTGTTCATATGTACTAAAAACCTGAGAAATCCGTCCGTTTTCGTCTTTTGTTATCGAATCGACTTAAAGCCAGATCGTCACATTGGCCGCTTTTCTCTCTGAGACGGTTACATTTATCGTCTGCAAAGCTATGTCGCGTGCTGCGGGATGCGGAGACACTAAAAGAACCATAGTAGAACACAGAAGAAGCTTCTAAGTTGAAGCAATAGCCAGCAAGAAGTAGTACAATTCAAGTTTTAGTTGTCGATTATTCACTTTTTAGCCGGCTTTGGTGGCTTGGACATGCGGTGGAACCTTAAGATTTTGCATGAAAGGAAGACTAGCAGCCGCGTTGCACGGGAGAATGTGAAAAATGTTCATATGTAGTAAAAACCTGAGAAATCCGTCCGTTTTCGTCATTTGTTATCGAATCGACTTAAAGCCAGATCGTCTCATTGGCCCCTTTTCACTCTGAGACGGTTACATTTATCGTCTGCAAAGCTATGTCGCGTGCTGCGGTATGCGGAGACACTAAAAGCACCATAGTAGAACACAGATAAAGCTTCTAAGTTGAAGTAATAGCCAGTAAGAAGTAGTACAATTCAAGTTTTAGTTGTCGATTATTCACTTTTTGGCCGGCTTTGGTGGCTTGGACATGACCTAGGACCTTAAGATTTTGCATGAAAGGAGGACTAGCAGCCGCGTTGCACGGGAGAATGTGAAAAGTGTTCATATGTTGGAAAAACCTGAGAAATCCGTCCGTTTTCGTCATTTGTTATGGAATCGACTTAAAGCCAGATCGTCACATTTGCCGCTTTTCTCTCTGAGACGGTTACTTTTATCGTCTGCAAAGCTATGTCGCGTGCTGCGGTATGCGGAGACACTAAAAGCACCATAGTAGAACACAGAAGAAGCTTCTAAGTTGAAGTAATAGCCAGTAAGAAGTAGTACAATTCAAGTTTTAGTTATCGATTATTCACTTTTTAGGCGGCTTTGGTGGCTTGGACATGACCTAGGACCGTAAGATTTTGCATGAAAGGAGGTCTAACAGCCGCGTTGCATGGGAGAATGTGAAAAGTGTTCATATGTAGTAAAAACCTGAGAAATCCGTCCGTTTTCGTCATTTGTTATCGAATCGACTTAAAGCCAGATCGTCTCATTGGCCCCTTTTCTCTCTGAGACGGTTACATTTATCGTCTGCAAAGCTATGTCGCGTGCTGCGGTATGCGGAGACACTAAAAGCACCATAGTAGAACACAGAAGAAGCTTCTACGTTGAAGCAATAGCCAGTAAGAAGTGGTACAATTCAAGTTTTAGTTGTCGATTATTCACTTTTTAGCCGGCTTTGGTGGCTTGGACATGCGGTGGAACCTTAAGATTTTGCATGAAAGGAGTACTTGCAGGCGCGTTGCATGGGAGAATGTGAAAAGTGTTCATATGTAGTAAAAACGTGAGAAATCCGTCTGTTTTCGCCATTTGTTATCGAATCGACTTAAAGCCAGATCGTCACATTGGCCGCTTTTCTCTCTGAAACGGTTACATTTATCGTCTGCAAAGCTAAGTCGCGTGCTGCAGTATGCGGAAACACTAAAAGCACCATAGTAGAACACAGAAGAAGCTTCTAAGTTGAAGTAATAGCCAGTAAGAAGTAGTACAATTCAACTTTTAGTTATCGATTATTCACTTTTTAGGCGGCTTTGATGGCTTGGACATGACCTAGGACCTTAAGATTTTGCATGAAAGGAGGTCTAACAGCCGCGTTGCATGGGAGAATGTGAAAAGTGTTCATATGTAGTAAAAACCTGAGAAATCCGTCCGTTTTCGTCATTTGTTATCGAATCGACTTAAAGCCAGATCGTCACATTGGCCGCTTTTCTCTCTGAGACGGTTTCATTTATCGTCTGCAAAGCTATGTCGCGTGCTGCGGTATGCGGAGACACTAAAAGCACCATAGTAGAACACAGAAGAAGCTTCTAAGTTGAAGTAACAGCCAGTAAGAAGAAATACAATTCAAGTTTTAGTTGTCGATTATTCACATTTTTGCCGGCTTTAGTCGCTTGGACATGACCTAGGACATTAAGATTTTGCATGAAAGGAGGACTAGCAGCCGCGTTGCACGGGAGAATGTGAAAAGTGTTCATATGTAGTAAAACCTGAGAAATCCGTCCGTTTTCGTCATTTGTTATCGAATCGACTTAAAGCCAGATCGTCACATTGGCCGCTCTTCTCTCTGAAACGGTTACACTTATCGTCTGCAAAGCTATGTCGCGTGCTGCGATATACGGAAACACTAAAAGCACCATAGTAGAACACAGAAGAAGCTTCTAAGTTTAAGTAATAGCCAGTAAGAAGTAGTACAATTCAAGTTTTAGTTGTCGATTATTCACTTTTTAGCCGGCTTTGGTGGCTATGACATGACCTAGGACCATAAGATTTTGCATGAAAGGAGGACTAGCAGCCGCGTTGCATGGGAGAATGTGAAAAGTGTTCATATGTAGTAAAAACCTGAGAAATCCGTCCATTTTCGTCATTTGTTATCGAATGGACTTAAAGCCAGATCGTCACATTGGTCGCTTTTCTCTCTGAGACGGTTACATTTATTGTCTGCAAAGCTATGTCGCGTGCTGCGGTATGCGGAGACACTAAAAGCACCAGAGTAGAACACAGAAGAATCTTCTAAGTTGAAGTAATAGCCAGTAAGAAGTAGTACAATTCAAGTTTTAGTTGTCGATTATTCGCTTTTTTGCCGGCTTTGGTGGCTTGGACATGCGGTGGAACCTTAAGATTTTGCATGAAAGGAAGACTAGCAGCCGCGTTGCACGGGAGAATGTGAAAAGTGTTCATATGTAGTAAAAACCTGAGAAATCCGTCCGTTTTCGTCATTTGCTATCGAATCGACTTAAAGCCAGATCGTCTCATTGGCCGCTTTTCTCTCTGAGACGGTTACATTTATCGTCTGCAAAGCTATGTCGCGTGCTGCGGTATGCGGAGACACTAAAAGCACCATAGTAGAACACAGAAGAAGCTTCTAAGTTGAAGTAATAGCCAGTAAGAAGTAGTACAATTCAAGTTTTAGTTGTCGATTATTCACTTTTTAGCGGGCTTTGGTGGCTTGGACATGACGTAGAACCTTAAGATTTTGCATGAAAGGAGGACTAGCAGCCGCGTTGCACGGGAGAATGTGAAAAGTGTTCATATGTTGGAAAAACCTGAGAAATCCGTCCGTTTTCGTCATTTGTTATCGAATCGACTTAAAGCCAGATCGTCACATTGGCCGCTTTTCTCTCTGAGACGGTTTCATTTATCGTCTGCAAAGCTATGTCGCGTGCTGCGGTATGCGGAGACACTAAAAGCACCATAGTAGAACACAGAAGAAGCTTCTAAGTTGAAGTAATAGCCAGTAAGAAGAAATACAATTCAAGTTTTAGTTGTCGATTATTCACATTTTTGCCGGCTTTAGTCGCTTGGACATGACCTAGGACATTAAGATTTTGCATGAAAGGAGGACTAGCAGCCGCGTTGCACGGGAGAATGTGAAAAGTGTTCATATGTAGTAAAACCTGAGAAATCCGTCCGTTTTCGTCATTTGTTATCGAATCGACTTAAAGCCAGATCGTCACATGGGCCGCTCTTCTCTCTGAAACGGTTACACTTATCGTCTGCAAAGCTATGTCGCGTGCTGCGATATACGGAAACACTAAAAGCACCATAGTAGAACACAGAAGAAGCTTCTAAGTTGAAGTAATAGCCAGTAAGAAGTAGTACAATTCAAGTTTTAGTTGTCGATTATTCACTTTTTAGCCGGCTTTGGTGGATTGGACATGACCTAGGACCTTAGGATTTTGCATGAAAGGAGGACTAGCAGCCGCGTTGCACGGGAGAATGTGAAAAGTGTTCATATGTAGTAAAACCTGAGAAATCCGTCCGTTTTCGTCATTTGTTATCGAATCGACTTAAAGCCAGATCGTCACATGGGCCGCTCTTCTCTCTGAAACGGTTACACTTATCGTCTGCAAAGCTATGTCGCGTGCTGCGATATACGGAAACACTAAAAGCACCATAGTAGAACACAGAAGAAGCTTCTAAGTTGAAGTAATAGCCAGTAAGAAGTAGTACAATTCAAGTTTTAGTTGTCGATTATTCACTTTTTAGCCGGCTTTGGTGGATTGGACATGACCTAGGACCTTAGGATTTTGCATGAAAGGAGGACTAGCAGCCGCGTTGCACGGTAGAATGTAAAAAGTGTTCATATGCAGTAAAAACCTGAGAAATCCGTCCGTTTTCGTCATTTGTTATCGAATCGACTTAAAGCCAGATCGTCACATTGGCCATTCTTCTCTCTCAAACGGTTACATTTATCGTCTGCAAAGCTATGTCGCGTGCTACGGTATGCCAAAACACTAAAAGCACCATAGTAGAACCCAGAAGAAGGTTCTAAGTTGAAGTAATAGCCAGTAAGAAGTAGTACAATCCAAGTATTAGTTGTCGATTATTCACTTTTTAGCCGGCTTTGGTGGCTATGACATGACCTAGGACCATAAGATTTTCCATGAAAGGAGGACTAGCAGCCGCGTTGCACGGGAGAATGTGAAAGGTGCTCATATGTAGTAAAAACCTGAGAAATCCGTCCGTTTTTGCCATTTGTTATCGAATCGTCTTAAAGCCAGATCGTCACATTGGCCGCTCTTCTCTCTGAAACGGTTACATTTATCGTCTACAAAGCTATGTCGCGTGCTGCGGTATGCGGAAACACTAAAAGCACCATAGCAGAACACAGAAGAAGCTTCTATGTTGAAGTAATAGCCAGTAAGAAGTAGTACAATTCAAGTTTTAGTTGTCGATTATTCACTTTTTTGCCGGCTTTGGTTTCTTGGACATGACCTAGGACCTTACGATTTTGCATGAAAGGAGGACTAGCAGCCGCGTTGCATGGGAGAATGTGGAAAGTGTTCATAAGTAGTAAAAACCTGAGAAATCCGTCCATTTTCGTCATTTGTTATCGAATTGACTTCAAGCCAGATCGTCACATTGGCCATTCTTCTCTCTCAAACGGTTACATTTATCGTCTGCAAAGCTATGTCGCGTGCTGCGATATGCCGAAACACTAAAAGCACCATAGTAGAACACAGAAGGAGCTTCTAAGTTGAAGTAATAGCCAGTAAGAAGTAGTACAATTCAAGTTTTAGTTGTCGATTATTCACTTTTTAGCCGGCTTTGGTGGCTTGGACATGTGGTGGAACCTTAAGATTTTGCATGAAAGGAAGACTAGCAGCCGCGTTGCACGGGAGAATGTGAAAAGTGTTCATATGTAGTAAAAACCTGAGAAATCTGTCCGTTTTCTTCATTTGTTATCGAATCGACTTAAAGCCAGATCGTCTCATTGGCCCCTTTTCTCTCTGAGACGGTTACATTTATCGTCTGCAAAGCTATGTCGCGTGCTGCAGTATGCGGAAACACTAAAAGCACCATAGTAGAACACAGAAGAAGCTTCTAAGTTGAAGTAATAGCCAGTAAGAAGTAGTACAATTCAAGTTTTAGTTATCGATTATTCACTTTTTAGGCGGCTTTGGTGGCTTGGACATGACCTAGGACCTTAAGATTTTGCATGAAAGGAGGTCTAACAGCCGCGTTGCATGGGAGAATGTGAAAAGTGTTCATATGTAGTAAAAACCTGAGAAATCCGTCCGTTTTCGTCATTTGTTATCGAATCGACTTAAAGCCAGATCGTCACATTGGCCGCTCTTCTCTTTGAAACGGTTACACTTATTGTCTGCAAAGCTATGTAACGTGCTGCGGTATGCCGAAACAATAAGAGCACCATAGTAGAACACAGAAGAAGCTTCTCAGTTGACGTAATAGCCAGTAAGAAGTAGTACAATTCAAGTTTTAGTTGTCGATTATTCACTTTTTAGCCGGCTTTGGTGGATTGGACATGACCTAGGACCTTATGATTTTGCATGACAGGAGGACTAGCAGCCGCGTTGCATGGGAGAATGTGAAAAGTGTTCATATGTAGTAAAAACCTGAGAAATCCGTCCATTTTCGTCATTTGTTATCGAATGGACTTAAAGCCAGATCGTCACATTGGCCGCTTTCTCTCTGAGACGGTTACATTTATTGTCTGCAAAGCTATGTCGCGTGCTGCGGTATGCGGAGACACTAAAAGCACCACAGTAGAACACAGAAGAATCTTCTATATTGAAGTAATAGCCAGTAAGAAGTAGTACAATTCAAGTTTTAGTTGTCGATTATTCACTTTTCAGCCGGCTTTGGTGGCTTGGACATGACCTAGGACCTTAAGATTTTGCATGAATGGAGGTCTAACAGCCGAGTAGCATGGGAGAATTTGAAAAGTGTTCATATGTAGTAAAAACCTGAGAAATCCGTCCATTTTCGTCATTTGTTATCGAATTGACTTCAAGCCAGATCGACACATTGGCCATTCTTCTCTCTCAAACGGTTACATTTATCGCCTGCAAAGCTATGACGCGTGCTGCGATATGCCGAAACACTAAAAGCACCATAGTAGAACACAGAAGGAGCTTCTAAGTTGAAGTAATAGCCAGTTAGAAGCAGTACAATTCAAGTTTTAGTTATCGATTATTCACATTTTAGCCGGCTTTGGTGGCTTGGACATGACCTAGGACCTTACGATTTTGCGTGAAAGGAGGTCTAACAGCCGCGTTGCATGGGAGAATGTGAAAAGTGTTCATATGTACTAAAAACCTGAGAAATCCGTCCGTTTTCGTCATTTGTTATCGAATCGACTTAAAGCCAGATCGTCACTTTGGCCGATTTTCTCTCTAAGAAGGTTACATTTATCGTCTGCAAAGCTATGTCGGGTGCTGCGGTGTGCGGAGACACTAGAAGCACCATAGTAGAACACAGAAGAAGCTTCTAAGTTGAAGTAATAGCCAGTAAGATGTAGTACAATTCAAGTTTTAGTTATCGATTACTCACTTTTTAGCCGGCTTTGGTGGCTTGGACATGACCTAGGACCTTAAGATTGTGCATGAAAGGAGGACTAGCAGCCGCGTTGCACGGCAGAATGTGAAAAGTGTTCATATGTAGTAAAAACCTGAGAAATCCGTCCATTTTCGTCATTTGTTATCGAATCGACTTAAAGCCAGATCGTCACATTGGCCACTTTTCTCTCTGAGAAGGTTACATTTACTGTCTGCAAAGCTATGTCGCGTGCTGCGGTATGCGGAGACACTAAAAGCACCACAGTAGAACACAGAAGAAGCTTCTAAGTCGAAGTAATAGCCAGAAAGAAGTAGTACAATTCAAGTTTTAGTAGTCGATTATTCACTTTTTAGCCGGCTTTGGTGTCTTGGACATGACCTAGGACCTTAAGATTTTGCATGAAAGGAGTACTTGCAGGCGCGTTGCATGGGAGAATGTGAAAAGTGTTCATATGTATTAAAAACGTGAGAAATCCGTCTGTTTTCGTCATTTGTTATCGAATCGACTTAAAGCCATATCGTCACATTGGCCGCTTTTCTCTCTGAAACGGTTACATTTATCGTCTGCAAAGCTATGTCGCGTGCTGCGGTATGCCGAAACAATAAAAGCACCATAGTAGAACACAGAAGAAGCTTCTCAGTTGACGTAATAGCCAGTCAGAAGTAGTACAATTCAAGTTTTAGTTGTCGATTATTCACTTTTTAGCCGGCTTTGGTGGCTTGGACATGACCTAGGACCTTAAGATTTTGCATGAAAGGAGGTCTAACAGCCGCGTTGCACGGGAGAATGTGAAAAGTGTTCATATGTAGTAAAAACCTGAGAAATCCGTCCGTTTTCGTCATTTGTTATCGAATCGACTTAAAGCCAGATCGTCACATTGGCCGCTCTTCTCTCTGAAACGGTTACACTTATCGTCTGCAAAGCTATGTAACGTGCTGCGGTATGCCGAAACAATAAAAGCACCATAGTAGAACACAGAAGAAGCTTCTCAGTTGACGTAATAGCCAGTAAGAAGTAGTACATTTCAAGTTTTAGTTGTCGATTATTCACTTTTTAGCCGGCTTTGGTGGCTTGGACATGACCTAGGACCTTAAGATTGTGCATGAAAGGAGGACTACCAGCCGCGTTGCACGGGAGAATGTGAAAAGTGTTCATATGTTGGAAAAACCTGAGAAATCCGTCCGTTTTCGTCATTTGTTATCGAATCGACTTAAAGCCAGATCGTCACATTGGCCACTTTTCTCTTTGAGAAGGTTACATTTACTGTCTGCAAAGCTATGTCGCGTGCTGCGGTATGCGGAGACACTAAAAGCAACACAGTAGAACACAGAATAAGCTTCTAAGTTGAAGTAATAGCCAGTAAGAAGTAGTACAATTCAAGTTTTAGTAGTCGATTATTCACTTTTTAGCCGGCTTTGGTGGCTTGGACATGACCTAGGACCTTAAGATTTTGCATGAAAGGAGTACTTGCAGGCGAATTCACGGGAGAATGTGAAAAGTGTTCATATGTACTAAAAACGTGAGAAATCCGTCTGTTTTCGCCATTTGTTATCGAATCGACTTAAAGCCAGATCGTCACATTGGCCGCTTTTCTCTCTGAAACGGTTACATTTATCGTCTGCAAAGCTATGTCGCGTGCTGCAGTATGCGCAAACACTAAAAGCACCATAGTAGAACACAGAGGAAGCTTCTAAGTTGAAGTAATAGCCAGTAAGAAGTAGTACAATTCAAGTTTTAGTTATCGATTATTCACTTTTTAGGCGGCTTTGGGGGCTTGGACATGACCTAGGACCTTTAGATTTTGCATGAAAGGAGGTCTAACAGCCGCGTTGCATGGGAGAATGTGAAAAGTGTTCATATGTAGTAAAAACCTGAGAAATCCGTCCGTTTTCGTCATTTGTTATCGAATCGACTTAAAGCCAGATCGTCACATTGGCCGCTCTTCTCTCTGAAACGGTTACACTTATCGTCTGCAAAGCTAGGTAACGTGCTGCGGTATGCCGAAACAATAAAAGCACCATAGTAAAACACAGAAGAAGCTTCTAAGTTGACGTAATAGCCAGTAAGAAGTAGTACAATTCAAGTTTTAGTTGTCGATTATTCACTTTTTAGCCGGCTTTGGTGGCTTGGACACGACCTAGGACCTCAAGATTTTGCATGAAAGGAGGTCTAACAGCCGAGTTGCATGGGAGAATTTGAAAAGTGTTCATATGTAGTAAAAACCTGAGAAATCCGTCCATTTTCGTCATTTGTTATCGAATTGACTTCAAGCCAGATCGACACATTGGCCATTCTTCTCTCTCAAACGGTTACATTTATCGTCTGCAAAGCTATGACGCGTGCTGCGATATCCCGAAACACTAAAAGCACCATAGTAGAACACAGAAGGAGCTTCTAAGTTGAAGTAATAGCCAGTAAGAAGCAGTACAATTCAAGTTTTAGTTGTCGATTATTCGCTTTTTAGCCGACTTTGGTGGCTTGGACATGCGGTGGAACCTTAAGACTTTGCATGAAAGGAAGACTAGCAGCCGCGTTGCATGGTAGAATTGTGAAAAGTGTTCATATGTAGTAAAAACCTGAGAAATCCGTCCGTTTTCGTCATTTGCTATCGAATCGACTTAAAGCCAGATCGTCTCATTGGCCGCTTTTCTCTCTGAGACGGTTACATTTATCGTTTGCAAAGCTATGTCGCGTGCTGCGGTGTGCGGAGACACTAAAAGCACCATAGTAGAACACAGAAGAAGCTTCTACGTTGAAGTAGTAGCCAGTAAGAAGTAGTACAATTCATGTTTTAGTTGTCGATTATTCACTTTTTAGCCGGCTTTGGTGGCTTGGAAATGACCTAGGACCTTAAGGTTTTGCATGAAAGGAGGACTAGGAGCCGCGTTGCACGGGAGAATGTGAAAAGTGTTCATATGTTGGAAAAACCTGAGAAATCCGTCCGTTTTCGTCATTTGTTATCGAATCGACTTAAAGCCAGATCGTCACATTGGCCGCTTTTCTCTCTGAGACGGTTTCAGTTATCGTCTGCAAAGCTATGACGCGTGCTGCGGGATGCGGAGACACTAAAAGCACCATAGTAGAACACAGAAGAAGCTTCTAAGTTGAAGTAATAGCCAGTAAGAAGTAATACAATTCAAGTTTTAGTTGTCCATTATTCACTTTTTAGCCGGCTTTGGTGGATTGGACATGACCTAGGACCTTAGGATTTTGCATGAAAGGAGGACTAGCAGCCGTGTTGCACGGTAGAATGTAAAAAGTGTTCATATGCAGTAAAAACCTGAGAAATCCGTCCGTTTTCGTCATTTGTTATCGAAACGACTTAAAGCCAGATCGTCACATTGGCCGCTTTTCTCTCTGAGACGGTTACATTTATCGTCAGCAAAGCTATGTCGCGTGCTGCGGTATGCGGAGACACTAGAAGCACCATATTAGAACACAGAAGAAGCTTCTAAATTGAAGTAATAGCCAGTAAGAAGTAGTACTATTTAAGTTTTAGTTGTCGATTAATCACTTTTTAGCCGGCTTTGGTGGCTTGGACATGACTTAGGACCTTAAGATTTTGCATGAAAGGAAGACTAGCAGCCGCGTTGCACGGGAGAATGTGAAAAGTGTTCATATGTAGTAAAAACCTGAGAAATCCGTCCGTTTTCGTCATTTGTTATCGAATCGACTTAAAGCCAGATCCTCACATTGGTCTCTTTTCTCTCTGAAACGGTTACACTTATCGTCTGCAAAGCTATGTCGCGTGCTGCGGTATGCGGAGACACTAAAAGCTCCATAGTAGAACACAGAAGAAGCTTCTAAGTTGAAGTAATAGCCAGTAAGAAGTAGTACAATTCAAGATTTAGTTGTAGATTATTCACTTTTTAGCCGGCTTTGGTGGCTTGGACATGACCTAGTACCTTAAGATTTTCCATGAAAGGAGGACTAGCAGCCGCGTTGCACGGGAGAATGTGAAAAGTGTTCATATGTAGTAAAAACCTGAGAAATCCGTCCGTTTTCGCCATTTGTTATCGGATCGTCTTAAAGCCAGATCGTCACATTGGCCGCTCTTCTCTCTGAAACGGTTACATTTATCGTCTACAAAGCTATGTCGCGTGCTGCGGTATGCGGAAACACTAAAAGCACCATAGTAGACCACAGAAGAAGCTTCTATGTTGAAGTAATAGCCAGTAAGAAGTAGTACAATTCAAGTATTAGTTGTCGATTATTCACTTTTTAGCCGGCTTTGGTTTCTTGGACATGACCTAGGAACTTAAGATTTTGCATGAAAGGAGGACTAGCAGCCGCGTTGCATGGGAGAATGTGAAAAATGTTCATAAGTAGTAAAAACCTGAGAAATCCGTCCATTTTCGTCATTTGTTATCGAATTGACTTCAAGACAGATCGTCACATTGGCCATTCTTCTCTCTCAAACGGTTACATTTATCGTCTGCAAAGCTATGTCGCGTGCTGCGATATGCCGAAACACTAAAAGCACCATAGTAGAACACAGAAGGAGCTTCTATGTTGAAGTAATAGCCAGTAAGACGTAGTACAATTCAAGTTTTAGTTGTCGATTATTCACTTTTTAGCCGGCTTTGGTGGCTTGGACATGACCTAGGACCTTAAGATTTTGCATGAAAGGAGGACTAGCAGCCGCGTTGCATGGGAGAATGTGAAAAGTGTTCATATGTAGTAAAAACCTGAGAAATCGGTCCATTTTCGTCATTTGTTATCGAATGGACTTAAAGCCAGATCGTCACATTGGCCGCGTTCTCTCTGAGACGGTTACATTTATTGTCTGCAAAGCTATGTCGCGTGCTGCGGTATGCGGAGACACTAAAAGCACCACAGTAGAACACAGAAGAATCTTCTAAGTTGAAGTAATAGCCAGTAAGAAGTAGTACAATTCAAGTTTTAGTTGTCGATTATTCACTTTTTAGCCGGCTTTGGTGGCTTTGACATGGCCTAGGACCTCAAGATTTTGCATGAAAGGAGGTCTAACAGCCGAGTTGCATGGGAGAATTTGAAAAGTGTTCATATGTAGTAAAAACCTGAGAAATCCGTCCATTTTCGTCATTTGTTATCGAATTGACTTCAAGCCAGATCGACACATTGGCCATTCTTCTCTCTCAAACGGTTACATTTATCGTCTGCAAAGCTATGACGCGTGCTGCGATATGCCGAAACACTAAAAGCACCATAGTAGAACACAGAAGGAGCTTCTAAGTTGAAGTAATAGCCAGTAAGAAGCAGTACAATTCAAGTTTTAGTTGTCGATTATTCGCTTTTTAGCCGACTTTGGTGGCTTGGACATGCGGTGGAACCTTAAGACTTTGCATGAAAGGAAGACTAGCAGCCGCGTTGCATGGGAGAATTGTGAAAAGTGTTCATATGTAGTAAAAACCTGAGAAATCCGTCCGTTTTCGTCATTTGCTATCGAATCGACTTAAAGCCAGATCGTCTCATTGGTTGCTTTTCTCTCTGAGACGGTTACATTTATCGTTTGCAAAGCTATGACGCGTGCTGCGGTATGCGGAGACACTAAAACACCATAGTAGAACACAGAAGAAGCTTCTAAGTTGAAGTAATAGCCAGTAAGAAGTAGTACAATTCATGTTTTAGTTGTCGATTATTCACTTTTTAGCCGGCTTTGGTGGCTTGGACATGACCTAGGACCTTAAGATTTTGCATGAAAGGAGGACTAGGAGCCGCGTTGCACGGGAGAATGTGAAAAGTGTTCATATGTTGGAAAAACCTGAGAAATCCGTCCGTTTTCGTCATTTGTTATCGAATCGACTTAAAGCCAGATCGTCACATTGGCCGCTTTTCTCTCTGAGACGGTTTCATTTATCGTCTGCAAAGCTATGACGCGTGCTGCGGTATGCGGAGACACTAAAAGCACCATAGTAGAACACAGAAGAAGCTTCTAAGTTGAAGTAATGGCCAGTAAGAAGTAATACAATTCAAGTTTTAGTTGTCGATTATTCACTTTTTAGCCGGCTTTGGTGGATTGGACATGACCTAGGACCTTAGGATTTTGCATGAAAGGAGGACTAGCAGCCGCGTTGCACGGTAGAATGTAAAAAGTGTTCATATGCAGTAAAAACCTGAGAAATCCGTCCGTTTTCGTCATTTGTTATCGAAACGACTTAAAGCCAAATCGTCACATTGGCCGCTTTTCTCTCTGAGACGGTTACATTTATCGTCAGCAAAGCTATGTCGCGTGCTGCGGTATGCGGAGACACTAGAAGCACCATATTAGAACACAGAAGAAGCTTCTAAATTGAAGTAATAGCCAGTAAGAAGTAGTACTATTTAAGTTTTAGTTGTCGATTATTCACTTTTTAGCCGGCTTTGGTGGCTTGGACATGCGGTGGAACCTTAAGATTTTGCATGAAAGGAAGACTAGCAGCCGCGTTGCACGGGAGAATGTGAAAAGTGTTCATATGTAGTAAAAACCTGAGAAATCCGTCCGTTTTCGGCATTTGTTATCGAATCGACTTAAAGCCAGATCGTCACATTGGTCTCTTTTCTCTCTGAAACGGTTACACTTATCGTCTGCAAAGCTATGTCGCGTGCTGCGGTATGCGGAGACACTAAAAGCTCCATAGTAGAACACAGAAGAAGCTTCTAAGTTGAAGTAATAGCCAGGAAGAAGTAGTACAATTCAAGTTTTAGTTGTCGATTATTCACTTTTTAGCCGGCTTTGGTGGCTTGGACATGACCTAGGACCTTATGATTTTGCATGAAAGGAGGACTAGCAGCCGCGTTGCACGGGAGAATGTGAAAAGTGTTCATATGTTGGAAAAACCTGAGAAATCCGTCCGTTTTCGTCATTTGTTATGGAATCGACTTAAAGCCAGATCGTCACATTTGCCGCTTTTCTCTCTGAGACGGTTACATTTATCGTCTGCAAAGCTATGTCGCGTGCTGCGGTATGCGGAGACACTAAAAGCACCATAGTAGAACACAGAAGAAGCTTCTAAGTTGAAGTAATAGCCAGTAAGAAGTAGTACAATTCAAGTTTTAGGTATCGATTATTCACTTTTTAGGCGGCTTTGGTGGCTTGGACATGACCTAGGACCTTAAGATTTTGCATGAAAGGAGGTCTAACAGCCGCGTTGCATGGGAGAATGTGAAAAGTGTTCATATGTAGTAAAAACCTGAGAAATCCGTCCATTTTCGTCATTTGTTATCGAATTGACTTCAAGCCAGATCGTCACATTGGCCATTCTTCTCTCTCAAACGGTTACATTTATCGTCTGCAAAGCTATGTCGCGTGCTGCGATATGCCGAAACACTAAAAGCACCATAGTAGAACACAGAAGGAGCTTCTAAGTTGAAGTAATAGCCAGTAAGAAGTAGTACAATTCAAGTTTTAGTTGCCGATTATTCACTTTTTAGCCGGCTTTGGTGGCTTGGACATGCGGTGGAACCTTAAGATTTTGCATGAAAGGAGTACTTGCAGGCGCGTTGCATGGGAGAATGTGAAAAGTGTTCATATGTAGTAAAAACGTGAGAAATCCGTCTGTTTTCGCCATTTGTTATCGAATCGACTTAAAGCCAGATCGTCACATTGGCCGCTTTTCTCTCTGAAACGGATACATTTATCGTCTGCAAAGCTAAGTCGCGTGCTGCAGTATGCGGAAACACTAAAAGCACCATAGTAGAACACAGAAGAAGCTTCAAAGTTGAAGTAATAGCCAGTAAGAAGTAGTACAATTCAAGTTTTAGTTATCGATTATTCACTTTTTAGGCGGCTTTGGTGGCTTGGACATGACCTAGGACCTTAAGATTTTGCATGAAAGGAGGTCTAACAGCCGCGTTGCATGGGAGAATGTGAAAAGTGTTCATATGTAGTGAAAACCTGAGAAATCCGTTCGTTTTCGTCATTTGTTATCGAATCGACTTAAAGCCAGATCGTCACATTGGCCGCTCTTCTCTCTGAAACGGTTACAGTTATCGTCTGCAAAGCTATGTAACGTGCTGCGGTATGCCGAAACAATAAAAGCACCATAGTAGAACACAGAAGAAGCTTCTAAGTTGACGTAATAGCCAGTAAGAAGTAGTACAATTCAAGTTTTAGTTGTCGATTATTCACTTTTTAGCCGGCTATGGTGGCTTGGACACGACCTAGGACCTTATGATTTTGCATGAAAGGAGGACTAGCAGCCGCGTTGCATGGGAGAATGTGAAAAGTGTTCATATGTAGTAAAAACCTGAGAAATCCGTCCATTTTCGTCATTTGTTATCGAATGGACTTAAAGCCAGATCGTCACATTGGTCGCTTTTCTCTCTGAGACGGTTACATTTATTGTCTGCAAAGATATGTCGCGTGCTGCGGTATGCGGAGACACTAAAATCACCACAGTAGAACACAGAAGAATCTTCTAAGTTGAAGTAATAG
Organism: Schistocerca gregaria; assembly: GCF_023897955.1. NCBI lineage: Eukaryota > Metazoa > Arthropoda > Insecta > Orthoptera > Acrididae > Schistocerca > Schistocerca gregaria. The sequence goes on from NW_026061759.1 coordinate 2,087,930, forward strand.
CCAGTAAGAAGTAGTACAATTCAAGTTTTAGTTGTCGATTATTCGCTTTTTAGCCGGCTTTGGTGGCTTGGACATGCGGTGGAACCTTAAGATTTTGCATGAAAGGAAGACTAGCAGCCGCGTTGCACGGGAGAATGTGAAAAGTGTTCATATGTAGTAAAAACCTGAGAAATCCGTCCGTTTTCGTCATTTGCTATCGAATCGATTTAAAGCCAGATCGTCTCATTGGCCGCTTTTCTCTCTGAGACGGTTACATTTATCGTCTGCAAAGCTATGTCGCGTGCTGCGGTATGCGGAGACACTAAAAGCACCATAGTAGAACACAGAAGAAGCTTCTAAGTTGAAGTAATAGCCAGTAAGAAGTAGTACAATTCAAGTTTTAGTTGTCGATTATTCACTTTTTAGCCGGCTTTGGTGGCTTGGACATGACCTAGGACCTTAAGATTTTGCATGAAAGGAGGACTAGCAGCCGCGTTGCACGGGAGAATGTGAAAAGTGTTCATATGTTGGAAAAACCTGAGAAATCCGTCCGTTTTCGTCATTTGTTATCGAATCGACTTAAAGCCACATCGTCACATTGGCCGCTTTTCTCTCTGAGACGGTTTCATTTATCGTCTGCAAAGCTATGTCGCGTGCTGCGGTATGCGGAGACACTAAAAGCACCATAGTAGAACACAGAAGAAGCTTCTAAGTTGAAGTAATAGCCAGTAAGAAGAAATACAATTCAAGTTTTAGTTGTCGATTATTCACATTTTTGCCGGCTTTGGTCGCTTGGACATGACCTAGGACATTAAGATTTTGCATGAAAGGAGGACTAGCAGCCGCGTTGCACGGGAGAATGTGAAAAGTGTTCTTATGTAGTAAAACGTGAGAAATCCGTCCGTTTTCGTCATTTGTTATCGAATCGACTTATAGCCAGATCGTCACATTGGCCGCTCTTCTCTCTAAAACGTTTACACTTATCGTCTGCAAACCTATGTCGCGTGCTGCGATATACGGAAACACTAAAAGCACCATATTAGAACACAGAAGAAGCTTCTAAGTTGAAGTAATAGCCAGTAAGAAGTAGTACAATTCAAGTTTTAGTTGTCGATTATTCACTTTTTAGCCGGCTTTGGTGGCTTGGACATGACCTAGTACCTTAAGATTTTCCATGAAAGGAGGACTAGCAGCCGCGTTGCACGGGAGAATGTGAAAAGTGTTCATATGTAGTACAAACCTGAGAAATCCGTCCGTTTTCGTCATTTGTTATCGAATCGACTTAAAGCCAGATCGTCACTTTGGTCTCTTTTCTCTCTGAGACGGTTACATTTATCGTCTGCAAAGCTATGTCACGTGCTGCGGTATGCGGAGACACTAAAAGCACCATAGTAGAACACAGAAGAAGCTTCTAAGTTGAAGTAATAGCCAGTAAGAAGTAGTACAATTCAAGTTTTAGTTGTCGATTATTCACTTTCGAGCCGGCTTTGGTGGCTTGGACATGACCTAGGACCTTAAGATTTTGCATGAAAGGAGGACTAGCAGCCGCGTTGCACGGGAGAATGTAAAAAGTGTTCATATGTAGTAAAAACCTGAGAAATCCGTCCGTTTTCGTCATTTGTTATCGAATCGACTTAAAGCCAGATCGTCACATTTGCTGCTTTTCTCTCTGAGACGGTTACATTTATCGTCTGCAAAGCTATGTCGCGTGCTGCGGTATGCGGAGACACTAAAAGCACCATAGTAGAACACAGAAGAAGCTTCTAAGTTGAAGTAATAGCCAGTAAGAAGTAATAAAATTCAAGTTTTAGTTGTCGATTATTCACATTTTTGCCGGCTTTGGTCGCTTGGACATGACCTAGGACCTTAATATTTTGCATAAAAGGAGGAATAGCAGACGCGTTGCACGGGAGAATGTGAAAAGTGTTCACATGTAGTAAAAACCTGAGAAATCTGTCCGTTTTTGCCATTTGTTATCGAATCGTCTTAATGCCAGATCGTCACATTGGAGGCTCTTCTCTCTGAAACGGTTACATTTATCGTCTGCAAAGCTAAGTCGCGTGCTGCGATATGCCGAAACACTAAAAGCACCATAGTAGAACACAGAAGAAGCTTCTAAGTTGAAGTAATAGCCAGTATGAAGTAGTAAAATTCAAGTATTAGTTGTCGACCATTCACTTTTTAGCCGGCTTAGGTGGCTATGACATTACCTAGGAACATAAGATTTTGCATGAAACGAGGACTAGCAGCCGCGTTGCACGGGAGAATGTGAAAAGTGTTCATATGTAGTAAAAACCTGAGAAATCCGTCCGTTTTCGTCATTTGTTATCGAATCGACTTAAAGCCAGATCGTCCCATTGGCCCCTCTTCTCTCTGAAACGGTTACACTTATCGTCTGCAAAGCTATGTCGCGTGCTGCGATATGCGGGAACACTAAAAGCACCACAGTACAACACAGAAGAAGCTTCTAAGTTGAAGTAATAGCCAGTAAGAAGTAGTACAATTCAAGTTTTAGTTGTCGATTATTCACTTTTTAGCCGGCTTTTTTGGCTTGGACATGATCTAGGACCTTAGGAATGTGCATGAAAGGAGGACTAGCAGCCGCGTTGCACGGTAGAATGTAATAAGTGTTCATAAGTAGTAAAAACCTGTGAAATCCGTCAGTTTTCGTCATTTGTTATCGAATCGACTTAAAGCCAGATCGTCACATTGGCCATTCTTCTCTCTCAAACGGTTACATTTATCGTCTGCAAAGCTATGTCGCGTGCTACGGTATGCCAAAACACTAAAAGCACCATAGTACAACCCAGAAGAAGCTTCTAAGTTGAAGTAATAGCCAGTAAGAAGTAGTACAATTCAAGTATTAGTTGTCGATTATTCACTTTTTTGCCGGCTTTTTTGGCTTGGACATGACCTAGGACCTTAGGATTTTGCATGAAAGGAGGACTAGCAGCCGCGTTGCACGGTAGAATGTAATAAGTGTTCATAAGTAGTAAAAACCTGTGAAATCCGTCCGTTTTCGTCATTTGTTATCGAATCTACTTAAAGCCAGATCGTCACATTGGTCATTCTTCTCCCTCAAACGGTTACATTTATCGTCTGCAAAGCTATATCGCGTGCTACGGTATGCCAAAACACTAAAAGCACCATAGTACATCCCAGAAGAAGCTTCTAAGTTGAAGTAATTGCCAGTAAGAAGTAGTACAATTCAAGTATTAGTTGTCGATTATTCACTTTTTAGCCGGCTTTGGTGGCTATGACATGACCTAGGACAATAAGATTTTGCATGAAAGGAGGACTAGCAGCCGCGTTGCACGGGAGAATGTGAAAAGTGTTCATATGTTGGAAAAACCTGAGAAATCCGTCCGTTTTCTTCATTTGATATCAAATCGACTTAAAGCCAGATCGTCACATTTGCCGCTTTTCTCTCTGAGACGGTTACATTTATCGTCTGCAAAGCTATGTCGCGTGCTGCGGTATGCGGAGACACTAAAAGCACCATAGTAGAACACAGAAGAAGCTTCTAAGTTGAAGTAATAGCCAGTAAGAAGTAATACAATTCAAGTTTTAGTTGTCGATTATTCACATTTTTGCCGGCTTTGGTCGCTTGGACATGACCTAGGACCTTAAGATTTTGCATAAAAGAAGGACTAGCAGACGCGTTGCACGGGAGAATGTGGAAAGTGTTCACATGTAGTAAAAACTTGAGATAACCGTCCGTTTTCGACATTTGTTATCGAATCGTCTTAAAGCCAGATCGTCACATTGGAGGCTCTTCTCTCTGAAACGGTTACATTTATCGTCTGCAAAGCTATGTCGCGTGCTGCGATATGCCGAAACACTAAAAGCACCATAGTAGAACACAGAAGAAGCTTCTAAGTTGAAGTAATAGCCAGTAAGATGTAGTACAATTCAAGTATTAGTTGTCGACTATTCACTTTTTAGCCGGCTTTGGTGGCTATGACATGACCTAGGACCATAAGATTTTGCATGAAAGGAGGACTAGCAGCCGCGTTGCATGGGAGAATGGGAAATGTGTTCATATGTAGTAAAAACCTGAGAAATCCGTCCGTTTTCGTCATTTGTTATCGAATCGACTTAAAGCCAGATCGTCACATTCGCCCCTCTTCTCTCTGAAACGGTTACACTTATCGTCTGCAAAGCTATGTCGCGTGCTGCGATATGCGGAAACACTAAAAGCACCACAGTACAACACAGAAGAAGCTTCTAAGTTGAAGTAATAGCCAGTAAGAAGTAGTACAATTCAAGTTTTAGTTGTCGATTATTCACTTTTTAGCCGGCTTTGGTGGCTTGGACATGATCTAGGACCTTAGGAATTTGCATGAAAGGAGGACTAGCAGCCGCGTTGCACAGTAGAATGTAATAAGTGTTCATAAGTAGTAAAAACCTGTGAAATCCGTCCGTTTTCGTCATTTGTTATCGAATCGACTTAAAGCCAGATCGTCACATTGGCCATTCTTCTCTCTCAAACGGTTACATTTATCGTCTGCAAAGCTATGTCGCGTGATGCGGTGTGCGGAGACACTAGAAGCACCATAGTAGAACACAGAAGAAGCTTCTAAGTTGAAGTAATAGCCAGTAAGAAGTAGTACAATTCAAGTTTTAGTTGTCCATTATTCACTTTTTAGCCGGCTTTGGTGGCTTGGACATGACCTAGGACCTTAAGATTTTGCATGAAAGGAGGACTAGCAGACGCGTTGCACGGGAGAATGTGAAAAGTGTTCATATGTTGGAAAAACCTGAGAAATCCGTCCGTTTTCGTCATTTGTTATCGAATCGACTTAAAGCCAGATCGTCACATTGGCTGCTCTTCTCTCTGAAACGGTTACACTTATCGTCTGCAAAGCTATGTCGCGTGCTGCGATATGCGGATACACTAAAAGCACCACAGTACAACACAGAAGAAGCTTCTAAGTTGAAGTAATAGCCAGTAAGAAGTAATACAATACAAGTTTTAGTTGTCGATTGTTCACATTTTGCCGGCTTTTGTCGCTTGGACATGACCTAGGACCTTAAGATTTTGCATAAAAGGAGGACTAACAGACGCGTTGCACGGGAGAATGTGAAAAGTGTTCACATGTAGTAAAAACCTGAGAAATCCGACCGTTTTCTCCATTTGTTATCGAATCGTCTTAATGCCAGATCGTCACATTGGAGGCTCTTCTCTCTGAAACGGTTACATTTATCGTCTGCAAAGCTATGTCGCGTGCTGCGATATGCCGAAACACTAAAAGCACCATAGTAGAACACAGAAGAAGCTTCTAAGTTGAAGTAATAGCCAGTAAGAAGTAGTACAATTCAAGTATTAGTTGTCGATTATTCACTATTTAGCCGGCTTTGGTGGCTATGACATGACCTAGGACAATAAGATGTTGCATGAAAGGAGGACTAGCAGCCGCGTTGCACGGGAGAATGTGAAAAGTGTTCATATGTAGTAAAAAACTGAGAAATCCGTCCGTTTTCTTCATTTGTTATCGATTTGACTTAAAGCTAGATCGTCTCATTGGCCCCTTTTCTCTCTGAGACGGTTACATTTATCGTCTGCAAAGCTATGTCGCGTGCTGCGGTATGCGGAGACACTAAAAGCACCATAGTAGAACACAGAAGAAGCTTCTAAGTTGAAGTAATAGCAGGTAAGAAGTAGTACAATTCAAGTTTTAGTTGTCGATTATTCACTTTTTAGCCGGCTTTGGTGGCTTGTACATGACCTAGGACCTTAAGATTTTGCATGAAAGGAGGACTAGCAGCCGCGTTGCACGGGAGAATGTGAAAAGTGTTCATATGTTGGAAAAACCTGAGAAATCCGTCCGTTTTCGTCATTTGTTATCGAATCGACTTAAAGCCAGATCGTCACATTTGCCGGTTTTCTCTCTGAGACGGTTACATTTATCGTCTGCAAAGCTATGTCGCGTGCTGCGGTATGCGGAGACACTAAAAGCACCATAGTAGAACACAGAAGAAGCTTCTAAGTTGAAGTAATAGCCAGTAAGAAGTAGTACAATTCAAGTTTTAGTTGTCGATTATTCACTTTTTAGCCGGCTTTTTTGGCTTGGACATGATCTAGGACCTTAGGAATGTGCATGAAAGGAGGACTAGCAGCCGCGTTGCACGGTAGAATGTAATAAGTGTTCATAAGTAGTAAAAACCTGTGAAATCCGTCAGTTTTCGTCATTTGTTATCGAATCGACTTAAAGCCAGATCGTCACATTGGCCATTCTTCTCTCTCAAACGGTTACATTTATCGTCTGCAAAGCTATGTCGCGTGCTACGGTATGCCAAAACACTAAAAGCACCATAGTACAACCCAGAAGAAGCTTCTAAGTTGAAGTAATAGCCAGTAAGAAGTAGTACAATTCAAGTATTAGTTGTCGATTATTCACTTTTTTGCCGGCTTTTTTGGCTTGGACATGACCTAGGACCTTAGGATTTTGCATGAAAGGAGGACTAGCAGCCGCGTTGCACGGTAGAATGTAATAAGTGTTCATAAGTAGTAAAAACCTGTGAAATCCGTCCGTTTTCGTCATTTGTTATCGAATCTACTTAAAGCCAGATCGTCACATTGGTCATTCTTCTCCCTCAAACGGTTACATTTATCGTCTGCAAAGCTATATCGCGTGCTACGGTATGCCAAAACACTAAAAGCACCATAGTACATCCCAGAAGAAGCTTCTAAGTTGAAGTAATTGCCAGTAAGAAGTAGTACAATTCAAGTATTAGTTGTCGATTATTCACTTTTTAGCCGGCTTTGGTGGCTATGACATGACCTAGGACAATAAGATTTTGCATGAAAGGAGGACTAGCAGCCGCGTTGCACGGGAGAATGTGAAAAGTGTTCATATGTTGGAAAAACCTGAGAAATCCGTCCGTTTTCTTCATTTGATATCAAATCGACTTAAAGCCAGATCGTCACATTTGCCGCTTTTCTCTCTGAGACGGTTACATTTATCGTCTGCAAAGCTATGTCGCGTGCTGCGGTATGCGGAGACACTAAAAGCACCATAGTAGAACACAGAAGAAGCTTCTAAGTTGAAGTAATAGCCAGTAAGAAGTAATACAATTCAAGTTTTAGTTGTCGATTATTCACATTTTTGCCGGCTTTGGTCGCTTGGACATGACCTAGGACCTTAAGATTTTGCATAAAAGAAGGACTAGCAGACGCGTTGCACGGGAGAATGTGGAAAGTGTTCACATGTAGTAAAAACTTGAGATAACCGTCCGTTTTCGACATTTGTTATCGAATCGTCTTAAAGCCAGATCGTCACATTGGAGGCTCTTCTCTCTGAAACGGTTACATTTATCGTCTGCAAAGCTATGTCGCGTGCTGCGATATGCCGAAACACTAAAAGCACCATAGTAGAACACAGAAGAAGCTTCTAAGTTGAAGTAATAGCCAGTAAGATGTAGTACAATTCAAGTATTAGTTGTCGACTATTCACTTTTTAGCCGGCTTTGGTGGCTATGACATGACCTAGGACCATAAGATTTTGCATGAAAGGAGGACTAGCAGCCGCGTTGCACGGGAGAATGGGAAATGTGTTCATATGTAGTAAAAACCTGAGAAATCCGTCCGTTTTCGTCATTTGTTATCGAATCGACTTAAAGCCAGATCGTCACATTCGCCCCTCTTCTCTCTGAAACGGTTACACTTATCGTCTGCAAAGCTATGTCGCGTGCTGCGATATGCGGAAACACTAAAAGCACCACAGTACAACACAGAAGAAGCTTCTAAGTTGAAGTAATAGCCAGTAAGAAGTAGTACAATTCAAGTTTTAGTTGTCGATTATTCACTTTTTAGCCGGCTTTGGTGGCTTGGACATGATCTAGGACCTTAGGAATTTGCATGAAAGGAGGACTAGCAGCCGCGTTGCACAGTAGAATGTAATAAGTGTTCATAAGTAGTAAAAACCTGTGAAATCCGTCCGTTTTCGTCATTTGTTATCGAATCGACTTAAAGCCAGATCGTCACATTGGCCATTCTTCTCTCTCAAACGGTTACATTTATCGTCTGCAAAGCTATGTCGCGTGATGCGGTGTGCGGAGACACTAGAAGCACCATAGTAGAACACAGAAGAAGCTTCTAAGTTGAAGTAATAGCCAGTAAGAAGTAGTACAATTCAAGTTTTAGTTGTCCATTATTCACTTTTTAGCCGGCTTTGGTGGCTTGGACATGACCTAGGACCTTAAGATTTTGCATGAAAGGAGGACTAGCAGACGCGTTGCACGGGAGAATGTGAAAAGTGTTCATATGTTGGAAAAACCTGAGAAATCCGTCCGTTTTCGTCATTTGTTATCGAATCGACTTAAAGCCAGATCGTCACATTGGCTGCTCTTCTCTCTGAAACGGTTACACTTATCGTCTGCAAAGCTATGTCGCGTGCTGCGATATGCGGATACACTAAAAGCACCACAGTACAACACAGAAGAAGCTTCTAAGTTGAAGTAATAGCCAGTAAGAAGTAATACAATACAAGTTTTAGTTGTCGATTGTTCACATTTTGCCGGCTTTTGTCGCTTGGACATGACCTAGGACCTTAAGATTTTGCATAAAAGGAGGACTAACAGACGCGTTGCACGGGAGAATGTGAAAAGTGTTCACATGTAGTAAAAACCTGAGAAATCCGACCGTTTTCTCCATTTGTTATCGAATCGTCTTAATGCCAGATCGTCACATTGGAGGCTCTTCTCTCTGAAACGGTTACATTTATCGTCTGCAAAGCTATGTCGCGTGCTGCGATATGCCGAAACACTAAAAGCACCATAGTAGAACACAGAAGAAGCTTCTAAGTTGAAGTAATAGCCAGTAAGAAGTAGTACAATTCAAGTATTAGTTGTCGATTATTCACTATTTAGCCGGCTTTGGTGGCTATGACATGACCTAGGACAATAAGATGTTGCATGAAAGGAGGACTAGCAGCCGCGTTGCACGGGAGAATGTGAAAAGTGTTCATATGTAGTAAAAAACTGAGAAATCCGTCCGTTTTCTTCATTTGTTATCGATTTGACTTAAAGCTAGATCGTCTCATTGGCCCCTTTTCTCTCTGAGACGGTTACATTTATCGTCTGCAAAGCTATGTCGCGTGCTGCGGTATGCGGAGACACTAAAAGCACCATAGTAGAACACAGAAGAAGCTTCTAAGTTGAAGTAATAGCAGGTAAGAAGTAGTACAATTCAAGTTTTAGTTGTCGATTATTCACTTTTTAGCCGGCTTTGGTGGCTTGTACATGACCTAGGACCTTAAGATTTTGCATGAAAGGAGGACTAGCAGCCGCGTTGCACGGGAGAATGTGAAAAGTGTTCATATGTTGGAAAAACCTGAGAAATCCGTCCGTTTTCGTCATTTGTTATCGAATCGACTTAAAGCCAGATCGTCACATTTGCCGGTTTTCTCTCTGAGACGGTTACATTTATCGTCTGCAAAGCTATGTCGCGTGCTGCGGTATGCGGAGACACTAAAAGCACCATAGTAGAACACAGAAGAAGCTTCTAAGTTGAAGTAATATCCAGTAAGAAGTAATACAATACAAGTTTTAGTTGTCGATTATTCACATTTTGCCGGCTTTTGTCGCTTGGACATGACCTAGGACCTTAAGATTTTGCATAAAAGGAGGACTAACAGACGCGTTGCACGGGAGAATGTGAAAAGTGTTCACATGTAGTAAAAACCTGAGAAATCCGACCGTTTTCGCCATTTGTTATCGAATCGTCTTAATGCATGATCGTCACATTGGAGGCTCTTCTCTCTGAAACGGTTACATTTATCGTCTGCAAAGCTATGTCGCGTGCTGCGATATGCCGAAACACTAAAAGCACCATAGTAGAACACAGAAGAAGCTTCTAAGTTGAAGTAATAGCCAGTAAGAAGTAGTACAATTCAAGTTTTAATTGTCGATTATTCACTTTTTAGCCGGCTTTGGTGGCTTGGACATGAGGTTGAACCTTAAGATTTTGCATGAAAGGACGACTAGCAGCCGCGTTGCACATGAGAATGTGAAAAGTGTTCATATGTACTAAAACCCTGAGAAATATGTCCGTTTTCGTCATTTGTTATCGAATCGACTTAAAGCCAGATCGTCACATTGGCCGCTCTTCTCTCTGAAACGGTTACACTTATCGTCTGCAAAGCTATGTCGCGTGCTGCGAACTGCGGAAACACTAAAAGCACCACAGTACAACACAGAAGAAGCTTCTAAGTTGAAGTAATAGCCAGTAAGAAGTAGTACAATTCAAGTATTAGTTGTCGATTATTCACTTTTTAGCCGGCTTTGGTGGCTATGACATGACCTAGGACAATAAGATTTTGCATGAAACGAGGACTAGCAGCCGCGTTGCACGGGAGAATGTGAAAAGTGTTCATATGTAGTAAAAAACTGAGAAATCCGTCCGTTTTCGTCATTTGTTATCGAATCGACTTAAAGTCAGATCGTCACATTTTTCTCTTTTCTCTCTGAAACGGTTACACTTATCGTCTGCAAAGCTATGTCGCGTGCTGCGGCATGCGGAGACATTAAAAGCTCCATAGTAGAACACAGAAGAAGCTTCTAAGTTGAAGTAATAGCCAGTAAGAAGTAGTACAATTCAAGTTTTAGTTGTCCATTATTCACTTTTTAGCCGGCTTTGGTGGCTTGGACATGACCTAGGACCTTAAGATTTTGCATGAAAGGAGGACTAGCAGCCGCGTTGCACGGGAGAATGTGAAAAGTGTTCATATGTTGAAAAAACCTGAGAAATCCGTCCGTTTTCGTCATTTGTTATCGAATCGACTTAAAGCCAGATCGTCACATTGGCTGCTCTTCTTTCTGAAACGGTTACACTTATCGTCTGCAAAGCTATGTCGCGTGCTGCGATATGCGGATACACTAAAAGCACCACAGTACAACACAGAAGAAGCTTCTAAGTTGAAGTAATAGCCAGTAAGAAGTAGTACAATTCAAGTATTAGTTGTCGATTATTCACTGTTTAGCCGGCTTTGGTGGCTATGACATGACCTAGGACAATAAGATGTTGCATGAAAGGAGGACTAGCAGCCGCGTTGCACGGGAGAATGTGAAAAGTGTTCATATGTAGTAAAAAACTGAGAAATCCGTCCGTTTTCTTCATTTGTTATCGATTTGACTTAAAGCTAGATCGTCTCATTGGCCCCTTTTCTCTCTGAGACGGTTACATATATCGTCTGCAAAGCTATGTCGCGTGCTGCGGTATGCGGAGACACTAACAGCACCATAGTAGAACACAGAAGAAGCTTCTAAGTTGAAGTAATAGCCAGTAAGAAGTAGTACAATTCAAGTTTTAGTTGTCGATTATTCACTTTTTAGCCGGCTTTGGTGGCTTGTACATGACCTAGGACCTTAAGATTTTGCATGAAAGGAGGACTAGCAGCCGCGTTGCACGGGAGAATGTGAAAAGTGTTCATATGTTGGAAAAACCTGAGAAATCCGTCCGTTTTCGTCATTTGTTATCGAATCGACTTAAAGCCAGATCGTCACATTGGCCGCTTTTCTCTCTGAGACGGTTACATTTATCGCCTGCAAAGCTATGTCGCGTGCTGCGGTATGCGGAGACACTAAAAGCACCATAGTAGAACACAGAAGAAGCTTCTAAGTTGAAGTAATATCCAGTAAGAAGTAATACAATACAAGTTTTAGTTGTCGATTATTCACATTTTGCCGGCATTTGTCGCTTGGACATGACCTAGGACCTTAGGATTTTGCATAAAAGGAGGACTAGAAGACGCGTTGCACGGGAGAATGTGAAAAGTGTTCACATGTAGTAAAAACCTGAGAAATCCGACCGTTTTCGCCATTTGTTATCGAATCGTCTTAATGCCAGATCGTCACATTGGAGGCTCTTCTCTCTGAAACGGTTACATTTATCGTCTGCAAAGCTATGTCGCGTGCTGCGATATGCCGAAACACTAAAAGCACCATAGTAGAACACAGAAGAAGCTTCTAAGTTGAAGTAATAGCCAGTAAGAAGTAGTGCAATTCAAGTTTTAATTGTCGATTATTCACTTTTTAGCCTTCTTTGGTGGCTTGGACATGAGGTTGAACCTTAAGATTTTGCATGAAAGGACGACTAGCAGCCGCGTTGCACATGAGAATGTGAAAAGTGTTCATATGTACTAAAACCCTGAGAAATATGTCCGTTTTCGTCATTTGTTATCGAATCGACTTAAAGCCAGATCGTCACATTGGCCGCTCTTCTCTCTGAAACGGTTACACTTATCGTCTGCAAAGCTATGTCGCGTGCTGCGAACTGCGGAAACACTAAAAGCACCACAGTACAACACAGAAGAAGCTTCTAAGTTGAAGTAATAGCCAGTAAGAAGTAGTACAATTCAAGTTTTAGTTGTCGATTATTCACTTTTTAGCCGGCTTTGGTGGCTTGGACATGACCTAGGACCTTAAGATTTTGCATGAAAGGAGGACTAGCAGCCGCGTTGCACGGGAGAATGGGAAAAGTGTTCATATGTTGAAAAAACCTGAGAAATCCGTCCGTTTTCGTCATTTGTTATCGAATCGACTTAAAGCCAGATCGTCACATTGGCCGCTCTTCTCTCTGAAACGGTTACACTTATCGTCTGCAAAGCTATGTCGCGTGCTGCGATATGCGGAAACACTAAAAGCACCACAGTACAACACAGAAGAAGCTTCTAAGTTGAAGTAATAGCCAGTAAGAAGTAGTACAATTCAAGTTTTAGTTGTCGATTATTCACTTTTTAGCCGGCTTTTTTGGCTTGGACATGACCTAGGACCTTAGGATTTTGCATGAAAGGAGGACTAGCAGCCGCGTTGCACGGTAGAATGTAATAAGTGTTCATAAGTAGTAAAAACCTGAGAAATCCGTCGGTTTTCGTCATTTGTTATCGAATCGATTTAAAGCCAGATCGTCACATTGGCCGTTCTGCTCTCTGAAACGGTTACACTTATCGTTTGCAAAGCTATGTCGCGTGCTGCGATATGCGGAAACACTAAAAGCACCACAGTACAACACAGAAGAAGCTTCTAAGTTGAAGTAATAGCCAGTAAGAAGTAGTACATTTCAAGTTTTAGTTGTCGATTATTCACTTTTTAGCCGGCTTTTTTGGCTATGACATGACCTAGGACAATAAGAATTTGCATGAAAGGAGGACTAGCAGCCGCGTTGCACGGGAGAATGTGAAAAGTGTTCATATGTAGTAAAAAACTGAGAAATCCGTCCGCTTTCGTCATTTGTTATCGATTCGACTTAAAGCCAGATCGTCTCATTGGCCGCTTTTCTCTCTGAGACGGTTACATTTATCGTCTGCAAAGCTATGTCGCGTGCTGCGGTATGCGGAGACACTAAAAGCACCATAGTACAACACAGAAGAAGCTTCTATGTTGAAGTAATAGCCAGTAAGAAGTAGTACAATTCAAGTTTTACTTGTCGATTATTCACTTTTTAGCCTTCTTTGGTGGCTTGGACATGACCTAGGACCTTAAGATCTTGCATGAAAGGAGGACTAGCAGCCGCGTTGCACGGGAGAAAGTGAAAAGTGTTCATATGTTGGAAAAACCTGAGAAATCCGTCCGTTTTCGTCATTTGTTATCGAATCGACTTAAAGCCAGATCGTCACATTTGCCGCTTTTCTCTCTGAGACGGTTACATTTATCGTCTGCAAAGCTATGTCGCGCGCTGCGGTATGCGGAGACACTAAATGCACCATAGTAGAACACAGAAGAAGCTTCTAAGTTAAAGTAATAGCCAGTAAGAAGTAATACAATTCAAGTTTTAGTTGTCGATTATTCACATTTTTGCCGGCTTTGGTCGCTTGGACATGACCTAGGACCTTAAGATTTTGCATAAAAGGAGGACTAGCAGACGCGTTGCACGGGAGAATGGGAAAAGTGTTCACATGTAGTAAAAACCTGAGAAAACCGTCCGTTTTCGCCATTTGTTATCGAATCGTCTTAATGCCAGATCGTCACATTGGAGGCTCTTCTCTCTGAAACGGTTACATTTATCGTCTGCAAAGCTATGTCGCGTGCTGCGATATGCCGAAACACTAAAAGCACCATAGTAGAACACAGAAGAAGCTTCCTAGTTGAAGTAATAGCCAGTAAGAAGTAGTACAATTCAAGCTTTAGTTGTCGATTATTCACTTTTTAGCCGGCTTTGGTGGCTTGGACATGAGGTTGAACCTTAAGATTTTGCATGAAAGGACGACTAGCAGCCGCGTTGCACGGGAGAATGTGAAAAGTGTTCATATGTAGTAAAAACCTGAGAAATATGTCCGTTTTGGTCATTTGTTATCGAATCGACTTAAAGCCAGATCGTCACATTGGTCGCTCTTCTCTCTGAAACGGTTACACTTATCGGCTGCAAAGCTATGTCGCGTGCTGCGATATGCGGAAACACTAAAAGCACCACAGTATAACACAGAAGAAGCTTCTAAGTTGAAGTAATAGCCAGTAAGAAGTAGTACAATTCAAGTGTTAGTTGTCGATTATTCACTTTTTAGCCGGCTTTTTTGGCTATGACATGACCTAGGACAATAAGATTTTGTATGAAAGGAGGACTAGCAGCCGCGTTGCACGGGAGAATGTGAAAAGTGTTCATATGTAGTAAAAAACTGAGAAATCCGTCCGTTTTCGTCATTTGTTATCGAATCGACTTAAAGTCAGATCGTCACATTTTTCTCTTTTCTCTCTAAAACGGTTACGCTTATCGTCTGCAAAGCTATGTCGCGTGCTGCGGTATGCGGAGACACTAAAAGCTCCATAGTAGAACACAGAAGAAGCTTCTATGTTGAAGTAATAGCCAGTAAGAAGTAGTACAATTGAAGTTTTAGTTGTCGGTTATTCACTTTTTTGCCGGCTTTGGTGGCTTGGACATGACCTAGGACCTTAAGATTTTGCATGAAAGGAGGACTAGCAGTTGCGTTGCATGGGAGAATGTGAAAAGTGTTCATAAGTAGTAAAAACCTGAGAAATCCGTCCATTTTCGTCATTTGTTATCGAATTGACTTCAAGCCAGATCGTCACATTGGCCATTCTTCTCTCTCAAACGGTTACATTTATCGTCTGCAAAGCTATGTCGCGTGCTGCGATATGCCGAAACACTAAAAGCACCATAGTAGAACACAGAAGGAGTTTCTAAGTTGAAGTAATAGCCAGTAAGAAGTAGTACAATTCATTCTTTAGTTGTCGATTATTCACTTTTTAGCCGGCTTTGGTGGCTTGGACATGCGGTGGAACCTTAAGATATTGCATGAAAGGAAGACTAGCAGCCGCGTTGCACGGGAGAATGTGAAAAGTGTTCATATGTAGTAAAAACCTGAGAAATCCGTCCGTTTTCGTCATTTGTTATCGAATCGACTTAAAGCCAGATCGTCTCATTGGCCCCTTTTCTCTCTGAGACGGTTACATTTATCGTCTGCAAAGCTATGACGCGTGCGGCGGTATGTGGAGACACTAAAACCACCATAGTAGAACACAGAAGAAGATTCTAAGTTGAAGTAATAGCCAGTAAGAGGTAGTAAAATTCAAGTTTTACTTGTCGATTATTCACATTTTTGCCGGCTTTGGTCGCTTGGACATGACCTAGGACCTTAAGATTTTGCATAAAAGGAGGACTAGCAGCCGCGTTACGCGGGAGAATGTGAAAATTGTTCATATGTAGTAAAAACCTGAGAAAACTGTCCGTTTTCGCCATTTGTTATCGAATCGTCTTAATGCCAGATCGTCACTTTGGCCGCTCTTCTCTCTGAAACGGTTACATTTATCGTCTGCAAAGCTATGTCGCGTGCTGCGATATGCCAAAACACTAAAAGTACCATAGTAGAACACAGAAGAAGCTTCTAAGTTGAAGTAATAGCCAGTAAGAAGTAGTACAATTCAAGTTTTAGTTGTCGATTATTCACTTTTTAGCCGGCTTTGGTGGCTTGGTCATGAGGTTGAACCTTTAGATTTTGCATGAAAGGACGACTAGCAGCCGCGTTGCACGGGAGAATGTGAAAAGTGCTCATATGTAGTAAAAACCTGAGAAATCAGTCCGTTTTCGCCATTTGTTATCGAATCGTCTTAATGCCAGATCGTCACTTTGGCCGCTCTTCTCTCTGAAACGGTTACATTTATCGTCTGCAAAGCTATGTCGCGTGCTGCGGTATGCCGAAACACTAGAAGCACCATAGTAGAACACAGAAGAAGCTTCTAAGTTGAAGTAATAGCCAGTAAGAAGTAGTACAATTCAAGTTTTAGTTGTCGATTATTCACTTTTTAGCCGGCTTTGGTGGCTTGGACATGACCTAGGACCTTAGGATTTTGCATGAAAGGAGGACTAGCAGCCGCGTTGGACGGTAGAATGTGAAAACTGTTCATATGCAGTAAAAACCTGAGAAATCCGTCCGTTTTCTTCATTTGTTATCGAATCGACTTAAAGCCAGATCGTCATATTGCCCATTCTTCTCTCTCAAACGGTTACATTTATCGCCTGCAAAAGCTATGTCGCGTGCTACGGTATGCCAAAACACTAAAAGCACCATAGTAGAACCCAGACGAAGCTTCTAAGTTGAAGTAATAGCCAGTAAGGAGTAGTACAATTCAAGTTTTAGTTGTCGATTATTCACTTTTAAGCCGACTTTGGTGGCTATGACATGACCTAGGACCATAAGATTTTGCATGAAAGGAGGACTAGCAGCCGCGTTGCACGGTAGAATGTGAAAAGTGTTCATATGTAGTAAAAACCTGAGAAATCCGTCCATTTTCGTCATTTGTTATCGAATTGACTTCAAGCCAGATCGTCACATTTTCCATTCCTCTCTCTCAAACGGTTACATTTATCGTCTGCAAAGCTATGTCGCGTGCTGCGATATGCCGAAACACTAAAAGCACCATAGTAGAACAAAGAAGGAGCTTCTAAGTTGAAGTAATAGCCAGTAAGAAGTAGTACAATTCAAGTTTTAGTTGTCGATTATTCACTTTTTAGCCGGCTTTGGTGGCTTGGACAAGCGGTGGAACCTTAAGATTTTGCATGAAAGGAAGACTAGCAGCCGCGTTGCACGGGAGAATGTGAAAAGTGTTCATATTAGTAAAAACCTGAGAAATCCGTCCGTTTTCGTTATTTGTTATGGAATCGACTTAAAACCAGATCGTCTCATTGGCCACTTTTCTCTCTGAGACGGTTACATTTATCGTCTGCAAAGCTATGTCGCGTGCTGCGGTATGCGGAGACACTAAAAGCACCATAGTAGAACACAGAAGAAGCTTCTAAGTTGAAGTAATAGCCAGTAAGAAGTAGTACAATTCAAGTTTTAGTTGTCGATTATTCACTTTTTATCCGGCTTTGGTGGCTTGGACATGACCTAGGACCTTAAGATTTTGCATGAAAGGAGGACTAGCAGCCGCGTTGCACGGGAGAATGTGAAAAGTGTACATATGTTGGAAAAACCTGAGAAATCCGTCCCTTTTCGTCATTTGTTATCGAATCGACTTCAAGCCAGATCGTCACATTGGCCGCTTTTCTCTCTGAGACGGTTACATTTATCGTCTGCAAAGCTATGTCGCGTGCTACGGTATGCCAAAACACTAAAAGCACCATAATAGAACCCAGAAGAAGCTTCTAAGTTGAAGTAATAGCCAGTAAGGAGTAGTACAATTCAAGTTTTAGTTGTTGATTACTCACTTTTTAGCCGGCTTTGGTGGCTATGACATGACCTAGGACCATAAGATTTTGCATGAAAGGAGGACTAGCAGCCGCGTTGCACGGGAGAATGTGAAAAGTGTTCATATGTAGTAAAAACCTGAGAAATATGTCCGTTTTCGTCATTTGTTATTAATCGACTTAAAGCCAGATCGTCATATTGGCCGCTCTTCTCTCTGAAACGGTTACACTTATCGTCTGCAAAGCTATGTCGCGTGCTGCGGAATGCGGAGACACTAAAAGCTCCATAATAGAACACAGAAGAAGCTTCTAAGTTGAAGTAATAGCCAGTAAGAAGTAGTAGAATTCAAGTTTTAGTTGTCGATTATTCACTTTTAGCCGGTTTTGGTGGCTTGGACATGAGGTTGAACCTTAAGATTTTGCATGAAAGGAGGACTAGCAGCCGCGTTGCACGAAAGAATGTGAAATGTGTTCATATGCAGTAAAAACCTGAGAAATCCGTCCGTTTTCGTCATTTGTTATCGAATCGACTTAAAGCCAGATCGTCATATTGGCCGCTCTTCTCTCTGAAACGGTTACATTTATCGTCTGCAAAGCTATGTCGCGTGCTGCGATATGCCAAAACACTAAAAGTACCATAGTAGAACACAGAAGAAGCTTCTAAGTTGAAGTAATAGCCAGTAAGAAGTAGTACAATTCAAGTTTTAGTTGTCGATTATTCACTTTTTAGCCGGCTTTGGTGGCTTGGACATGACTTAGGACCTTAAGATTTTGCTTGAAAGGAGGACTAGCAGCCGCGTTGCACGGGAGAATGTGAAAAGTGTTCATATGTAGTAAAAACCTGAGAAATCCGTCCGTTTTCGTCATTTGTTACCGAATCGACTTAAAGCCAGATCGTCACATTGGCCGCTCTTCTCTCTGAAACGGTTACATTTATCGTCTGCAAAGCTATGTCGCGTGCTGCGGTATGCGGAAACACTAAAAGCACCATAGTAGAACACAGAATAAGCTTCTAAGTTGAAGTAATAGCCAGTAAGAAGTAGTACAATTCAAGTTTTAGTTGTCGATTATTCACATTTTAGCCGGCTTTGGTGGCTTGGACATGACCTAGGACCTTAAGATTTTGCATGAAAGGAGGACTAGCAGCCGCGTTGCACGGGAGAATGTGAAAAGTGTTCATATGTAGTAAAACCTGAGAAATCCGTCCGTTTTCGTCATTTGTTATCGAATCGACTTAAAGCCAGATCGTCACATTGGCCGCTCTTCTCTCTGAAACGGTTACACTTATCGTCTGCAAACCTATGTCGCGTGCTGCGATATACGGAAACACTAAAAGCACCATAGTAGAACACAGAAGAAGCCTCTAAGTTGAAGTAGTAGCCAGTAAGGAGTAGTACAATTCAAGTTTTAGTTGTCGATTATTCACTTTTAAGCCGACTTTGGTGGCTATGACATGACCTAGGACCATAAGATTTTGCATGAAAGGAGGACTAGCAGCCGCGTTGCACGGGAGAATGTGAAAAGTGTTCATATGTAGTAAAAACCTGAGAAATCCGTCCGTTTTCGTCATTAGTTATCGAATCGTATTAAAGCCAGATCGTCACATTGGTCTCTTTTCTCTCTGAAACGGTTACACTTATCGTCTGGAAAGCTATGACGCGTGCTGCGGTATGCGGAGACACTAAAAGCTCCATAGTAGAACACAGAAGAAGCTTCTAAGTTGAAGTAATAGCCAGTAAGAGGTAGTACAATTCAAGTAATAGTTGTCGACTATTCACTTTTTAGCCGGCTTTGGTGGCTTGGACATGACCTAGGACCTTAAGATTTTGCATGAAAGGAGGACTAGCAGCCGCGTTGCACGGGAGAATGTGAAAAGTGTTCATATGTTGAAAAAACCTGAGAAATCCGTCCGTTTTCGTCATTTGTTATCGAATCGACTTAAAGCCAGATCGTCACATTGGCCGCTCTTCTCTCTGAAACGGTTACACTTATCGTCTGCAAAGCTATGTCGCGTGCTGCGATATGCGGAAACACTAAAAGCACCACAGTACAACACAGAAGAAGCTTCTAAGTTGAAGTAATAGCCAGTAAGAAGTAGTACAATTCAAGTTTTAGTTGTCGATTATTCACTTTTTAGCCGGCTTTGGTGACTATGACATGACCTAGGACCATAAGATTTTGCATGAAAGGAGGACTAGCAGCCGCGTTGCACGGGAGAATGTGATAAGTGTTCATATGTAGTAAAAAACTGAGAAATCCGTCCGTTTTCGTCATTTGTTATCGATCCGACTTAAAGGCAGATCGTCTCATTGGCGGCTTTTCTCTCTGAGACGGTTACATTTATCGTCTGCAAAGCTATGTCGCGTGCTGCGGTATGCGGAGACACTAAAAGCACCATAGTACAACACAGAAGAAGCTTCTATGTTGAAGTAATAGCCAGTAAGATGTAGTACAATTCAAGTTTTAGTTGTCGATTATTCACTTTTTAGCCGGCTTTGGTGGCTTGGACATGACCTAGGACCTTACGATTTTGCATGAAAGGAGGACTAGCAGCCGCGTTGCACGGGAGAAAGTGAAAAGTGTTCATATGTTGGAAAAACCTGAGAAATCCGTCCGTTTTCGTCATTTGTTATCGAATCGACTTAAAGCCAGATCGTCACATTTGCCGCTTTTCTCTCTGAGACGGTTACATTTATCGTCTGCAAAGCTATGTCGCGCGCTGCGGTATGCGGAGACACTAAATGCACCATAGTAGAACACAGAAGAAGCTTCTAAGTTAAAGTAATAGCCAGTAAGAAGTAATACAATTCAAGTTTTAGTTGTCGATTATTCACATTTTTGCCGGCTTTGGTCGCTTGGACATGACCTAGGACCTTAAGATTTTGCATAAAAGGAGGACTAGCAGACGCGTTGCACGGGAGAATGGGAAAAGTGTTCACATGTAGTAAAAACCTGAGAAAACCGTCCGTTTTCGCCATTTGTTATCGAATCGTCTTAATGCCAGATCGTCACATTGGAGGCTCTTCTCTCTGAAACGGTTACATTTATCGTCTGCAAAGCTATGTCGCGTGCTGCGATATGCCGAAACACTAAAAGCACCATAGTAGAACACAGAAGAAGCTTCTTAGTTGAAGTAATAGCCAGTAAGAAGTAGTACAATTCAAGCTTTAGTTGTCGATTATTCACTTTTTAGCCGGCTTTGGTGGCTTGGACATGAGGTTGAACCTTTAGATTTTGCATGAAAGGACGACTAGCAGCCGCGTTGCACGGGAGAATGTGAAAAGTGCTCATATGTAGTAAAAACCTGAGAAATCAGTCCGTTTTCGTCATTTGTTATCGAATCGACTTAAAGCCAGATCGTCACATTGGCCGCTCTTCTCTCTGAAACGGTTACACTTATCGTCTGCAAAGCTATGTCGCGTGCTGCGATATGCGGAAACACTAAAAGCACCATAGTACAACACAGAAGAAGAATCTAAGTTGACGTAATAGCCAGTAAGAAGTAGTACAATTCAAGTTTTAGTTGTCGATTATTCACTTTTAAGCCGACTTTGGTGGCTATGACATGACCTAGGACCATAAGATTTTGCATGAAGGGAGGACTAGCAGCCGCGTTGCACGGGAGAATGTGAAAAGTGTACATATGTTGGAAAAACCTGGGAAATCCGTCCCTTTTCGTCATTTGTTATCGAATCGACTTCAAGCCAGATCGTCACATTGGCCGCTTTTCTCTCTGAGACGGTTACATTTATCGTCTGCAACGCTATGTCGCGTGCTGCGGTATGCGGAGACACTAAAAGCACCATAGTAGAACACAGAAGAAGATTCTAAGTTGAAGTAATAGCCAGTAAGGAGTAGTACAATTCAAGTTTTAGTTGTCGATTATTCACTTTTTAGCCGGCTTTGGTGGCTATGACATGACCTAGGACCATAAGATTTTGCATGAAAGGAGGACTAGCAGCCGCGTTGCACGGGAGAATGTGAAAAGTGTTCATATGTAGTAAAAACCTGAGAAATATGTCCGTTTTCGTCATTTGTTATTAATCGACTTAAAGCCAGATCGTCATATTGGCCGCTCTTCTCTCTGAAACGGTTACATTTATCGTCTGCAAAGCTATGTCGCGTGCTGCGGTATGCGGAGACACTAAAAGCACCATAGTAGAACACAGAAGAAGATTCTAAGTTGAAGTAATAGCCAGTAAGAAGTAGTACAATTCAAGTTTTAGCTGTCGATTATTCACTTTTTAGCCGGCTTTGGTGGCTATGACATGACCTAGGACAATAAGATTTTGCATGAAAGGAGGACTAGCAGCCGCGTTGCACGGGAGAATGTGAAAAGTGTTCATATGTAGTAAAAAACTGAGAAATCCGTCTGTTTTCGTCATTTGTTATCGAATCGACTTAAAGCCAGATCGTCACATTGGTCTCTTTTCTCTCTGAAACGGTTACACTTATCGTCTGCAAAGCTATGTCGCGTGCTGCGCTATGCGGAGACACTAAAAGCTCCATAGTAGAACACAGAAGAAGCTTCTAAGTTGAAGTAATAGCCAGTAAGAAGTAGTACAATTCAAGTTTTAGTTGTCGATTATTCACTTTTTAGCCGGCTTTGGTGGCTTGGACATGACCTAATACCTTAAGATTTTCCATGAAAGGAGGACTAGCAGCCGCGTTGCATGGGAGAATGTGAAAAGTGTTCATAAGTAGTAAAAACCTGAGAAATCCGTCCGTTTTCGTCATTTGTTATCGAATTGACTTCAAGCCAGATCGTCACATTGGCCATCCTTCTCTCACAAACGGTTACATTTATCGTCTGCAAAGCTATGTCGCGTGCTGCGATATGCCGAAACACTAAAAGCACCATAGTAGAACACAGAAGGAGCTTCTAAGTTGAAGTAATAGCCAGTAAGAAGTAGTACAATTCAAGTTTTAGATGTCGATTATTTTCTTTTTAGCCGGCTTTGGTGGCTTGGACATGCGGTGGAACCTTAAGATATTGCATGAAAGGAAGACTAGCAGCCACGTTGCACGGGAGAATGTGAAAAGTGTTCATATGTAGTAAAACCCTGAGAACTCCGTCCGTTTTCGTCATTTGTTATCGAATCGACTTAAAGCCAGATCGTCTCATTGGCCCCTTTTCTCTCTGAGACGGTTACATTTATCGTCTGCAAAGCTATGTCGCGTGCTGCGGTATGCGGAGACACTAAAAGCACCATAGTAGAACACAGAAGAAGCTTCTAAGTTGAAGTAATAGCCAGTAAGAAGAAATACAATTCAAGTTTTAGTTGTCGATTATTCACATTTTTGCCGGCTTTAGTCGATTGGACATGACCTAGGACATTAAGATTTTGCATGAAAGGAGGACTAGCAGCCGCGTTGCACGGGAGAATGTGAAAAGTGTTCATATGTAGTAAAACCTGAGAAATCCGTCCGTTTTCGTCATTTGTTATCGAATCGACTTAAAGCCAGATCGTCACATTGGCCGCTCTTCTCTCTGAAACGGTTACACTTATCGTCTGCAAAGCTATGTCGCGTGCTGCGATATACGGAAACACTAAAAGCACCATAGTAGAACACAGAAGAAGCCTCTAAGTTGAAGTAATAGCCAGTAAGAAGTAGTACAATTCAAGTTTTAGTTGTCGATTATTCACTTTTTAGCCGGCTTTGGTGGCTTGGACATGGCCTAGGACCTTAGGATTTTGCATGAAAGGAGGACTAGCAGCCGCGTTGGACGGTAGAATGTGAAAAGTGTTCATATGCAGTAAAAACCTGAGAAATCCGTCCGTTTTCTTCATTTGTTATCGAATCGACTTAAAGCCAGATCGTCATATTGGCCATTCTTCTCTCTCAAACGGTTACATTTATCGTCTGCAAAGCTATGTCGCTTGCTACGGTATGCCAAAACACTAAAAGCACCATAGTAGAACCCAGAAGAAGCTTCTAAGTTGAAGTAGTAGCCAGTAAGGAGTAGTACAATTCAAGTTTTAGTTGTCGATTATTCACTTTTAAGCCGACTTTGGTGGCTATGACATGACCTAGGACCATAAGATTTTGCATGAAAGGAGGACTAGCAGCCGCGTTGCACGGGAGAATGTGAAAAGTGTTCATATGTAGTAAAAACCTGAGAAATCCGTCCGTTTTCGTCATTAGTTATCGAATCGTATTAAAGCCAGATCGTCACATTGGTCTCTTTTCTCTCTGAAACGGTTACACTTATCGTCTGGAAAGCTATGACGCGTGCTGCGGTATGCGGAGACACTAAAAGCTCCATAGTAGAACACAGAAGAAGCTTCTAAGTTGAAGTAATAGCCAGTAAGAGGTAGTACAATTCAAGTATTAGTTGTCGACTATTCACTTTTTAGCCGGCTTTGGTGGCTTGGACATGACCTAGGACCTTAAGATTTTGCATGAAAGGAGGACTAGCAGCCGCGTTGCACGGGAGAATGTGAAAAGTGTTCATATGTTGAAAAAACCTGAGAAATCCGTCCGTTTTCGTCATTTGTTATCGAATCGACTTAAAGTAAGATCGTCACATTGGCCGCTCTTCTCTCTGAAACGGTTACACTTATCGTCTGCAAAGCTATGTCGCGTGCTGCGATATGCGGAAACACTAAAAGCACCACAGTACAACACAGAAGAAACTTCTAAGTTGAAGTAATAGCCAGTAAGAAGTAGTACAATTCAAGTTTTAGTTGTCGATTATTCACTTTTTAGCCGGCTTTTTTGGCTTGGACATGACCTAGGACCTTAGGATTTTGCATGAAAGGAGGACTAGCAGCCGCGTTGCACGGTAGAATGTAATAAGTGTTCATAAGTAGTAAAAACCTGAGAAATCCGTCCGTTTTCGTCATTTGTTATCGAATCGATTTAAAGCCAGATCGTCACATTGGCCGTTCTGCTCTCTGAAACGGTTACACTTATCGTTTGCAAAGCTATGTCGCGTGCTGCGATATGCGGAAACACTAAAAGCACCACAGTACAACACAGAAGAAGCTTCTAAGTTGAAGTAATAGCCAGTAAGAAGTAGTACATTTCAAGTTTTAGTTGTCGATTATTCACTTTTTAGCCGGCTTTTTTGGCTATGACATGACCTAGGACAATAAGAATTTGCATGAAAGGAGGACTAGCAGCCGCGTTGCACGGGAGAATGTGAAAAGTGTTCATATGTAGTAAAAAACTGAGAAATCCGTCCGCTTTCGTCATTTGTTATCGATTCGACTTAAAGCCAGATCGTCTCATTGCCGCTTTTCTCTCTGAGACGGTTACATTTATCGTCTGCAAAGCTATGTCGCGTGCTGCGGAATGCGGAGACACTAAAAGCACCATAGTACAACACAGAAGAAGCTTCTATGTTGAAGTAATAGCCAGTAAGAAGTAGTACAATTCAAGTTTTACTTGTCGATTATTCACTTTTTAGCCGGCTTTGGTGGCTTGGACATGACCTAGGACCTTAAGATTTTGCATGAAAGGAGGACTAGCAGCCGCGTTGCACGGGAGAATGTGAAATGTGTTCATATGTTGGAAAAACCTGAGAAATCCGTCCGTTTTCGTCATTTGTTATCGAATCGACTTAAAGTCAGATCGTCACATTTTTCTCTTTTCTCTCTAAAACGGTTACACTTATCGTCTGCAAAGCTATGTCGCGTGCTGCGGTATGCGGAGACACTAAAAGCTCCATAGTAGAACACAGAAGAAGATTCTAAGTTGACGTAATAGCCAGTAAGAGGTAGTAAAATTCAAGTTTTACTTGTCGATTATTCACATTTTTGCCGGGTTTGGTCGCTTGGACATGACCTAGGACCTTAAGATTTTGCATGAAAGGAGGACTAGCAGCCGCGTTACGCGGGAGAATGTGAAAATTGTTCATATGTAGTAAAAATCTGAGAAAACTGTCCGTTTTCGCCATTTGTTATCGAATCGTCTTAATGCCAGATCGTCACTTTGGCCGCTCTTCTCTCTGAAACGGTTACATTTATCGTCTGCAAAGCTATGTCGCGTGCTGCGATATGCCAAAACACTAAAAGTACCATAGTAGAACACAGAAGAAGCTTCTAAGTTGAAGTAATAGCCAGTAAAAAGTAGTACAATTCAAGTTTTAGTTGTCGATTATTCACTTTTTAGCCGGCTTTGGTGGCTTGGTCATGAGGTTGAACCTTTAGATTTTGCATGAAAGGAGGACTAGCAGCCGCGTTGCACGGGAGAATGTGAAAAGTGCTCATATGTAGTAAAAACCTGAGAAATCAGTCCGTTTTCGTCATTTGTTATCGAATCGACTTAAAGCCAGATCGTCACATTGGCCGCTCTTCTCTCTGAAACGGTTACACTTATCGTCTGCAAAGCTATGTCGCGTGCTGCGATATGCGGAAACACTAAATGCACCATAGTACAACACAGAAGAAGAATCTAAGTTGAAGTAATAGCCAGTAAGAAGTAGTACAATTCAAGTTTTAGTTGTCGATTATTCACTTTTTAGCCGGCTTTGGTGGCTTGGACAAGCGGTGGAACCTTAAGATTTTGCATGAAAGGAAGACTAGCAGCCGCGTTGCACGGGAGAATGTGAAAAGTGTTCATATTAGTAAAAACCTGAGAAATCCGTCCGTTTTCGTTATTTGTTATGGATTCGACTTAAAACCAGATCGTCTCATTGGCCACTTTTCTCTCTGAGACGGTTACATTTATCGTCTGCAAAGCTATGTCGCGTGCTGCGGTATGCGGAGACACTAAAAGCACCATAGTAGAACACAGAAGAAGCTTCTAAGTTGAAGTAATAGGCAGTAAGAAGTAGTACAATTCAAGTTTTAGTTGTCGATTATTCACTTTTTATCCGGCTTTGGTGGCTTGGACATGACCTAGGACCTTAAGATTTTGCATGAAAGGAGGACTAGCAGCCGCGTTGCACGGGAGAATGTGAAAAGTGTACATATGTTGGAAAAACCTGAGAAATCCGTCCCTTTTCGTCATTTGTTATCGAATCGACTTCAAGCCAGATCGTCACATTGGCCGCTTTTCTCTCTGAGACGGTTACATTTATCGTCTGCAAAGCTATGTCGCGTGCTACGGTATGCCAAAACACTAAAAGCACCATAATAGAACCCAGAAGAAGCTTCTAAGTTGAAGTAGTAGCCAGTAAGGAGTAGTACAATTTAAGTTTTAGTTGTCGATTAACCACTTTTTAGCCGGCTTTGGTGGCTTCGACATGACTTAGGACCTTAAGAGTTTGCATGAAAGGAAGACTAGCAGCCGCGTTGCACGGGAGAATGTGAAAAGTGTTCATATGTAGTAAAAAACTGAGAAATCCGTCCGTTTTCGTCATTTGTTATCGAATCGACTTAAAGCCAGATCGTCACATTGGTCTCTTTTCTCTCTGAAACGGTTACACTTATCGTCTGCAAAGCTATGTCGCGTGCTGCGGTATGCGGAGACACTAAAAGCTCCATAGTAGAACACAGAAGAAGCTTCTACGTTGAAGTAATAGCCAGTAAGAAGTAGTACAATTCAAGTTTTAGTTGTCGATTATTCACTTTTTAGCCGGCTTTGGTGGCTTGGACATGACCTAGGACTTTAAGATGTTGCATGAAAGGAGGACTAGCAGCCGCGTTGCACGGGAGAATGTGAAAAGTGTTCATATGTAGTAAAAAACTGAGAAATCCGTCCGTTTTCGTCATTTGTTATCGAATCGACTTAAAGCCAGATCGTCACATTGGTCTCTTTTCTCTCTGAAACGGTTACACTTTTCGTCTGCAAAGCTATGTCGCGTGCTGCGGTATGCGGAGACACTAAAACCACCATAGTAGAACACAGAAGAAGCTTCTAAGTTGAAGTAATAGCCAGTAAGAAGTAGTACAATTCAAGTTTTAGTTGTCGATTATTCACTTTTTAGCCGGCTTTGGTGGCTTGGACATGACCTAGGACCTTAAGATTTTCCATGAAAGGAGGACTAGCAGCCGCGTTGCATGGGAGAATGTGAAAAGTGTTCATAAGTAGTAAAAACCTGAGAAATCCGTCCGTTTTCGTCATTTGTTATCGAATTGACTTCAAGCCAGATCGTCACATTGGCCATCCTTCTCTCACAAACGGTTACATTTATCGTCTGCAAAGCTATGTCGCGTGCTGCGATATGCCGAAACACTAAAAGCACCATAATAGAACACAGAAGGAGCTTCTAAGTTGAAGTAATAGCCAGTAAGAAGTAGTACAATTCAAGTTTTAGATGTCGATTATTTTCTTTTTAGCCGGCTTTGGTGGCTTGGACATGCGGTGGAACCTTAAGATTTTGCATGAAAGGAAGACTAGCAGCCACGTTGCACGGGAGAATGTGAAAAGTGTTCATATGTAGTAAAAACCTGAGAAATCCGTCCGTTTTCGTCATTTGTTATCGAATCGACTTAAAGCCAGATCGTCTCATTGGCCCCTTTTCTCTCTGAGACGGTTACATTTATCGTCTGCAAAGCTATGTCGCGTGCTGCGGTATGCGGAGACACTAAAAGCACCATAGTAGAACACAGAAGAAGCTTCTAAGTTGAAGTAATAGCCAGTAAGAAGAAATACAATTCAAGTTTTAGTTGTCGATTATTCACATTTTTGCCGGCTTTAGTCGATTGGACATGACCTAGGACATTAAGATTTTGCATGAAAGGAGGACTAGCAGCCGCGTTGCACGAGAGAATGTGAAAAGTGTTCATATGTAGTAAAACCTGAGAAATCCGTCCGTTTTCGTCATTTGTTATCGAATCGACTTAAAGCCAGATCGTCACATTGGCCGCTCTTCTCTCTGAAACGGTTACACTTATCGTCTGCAAAGCTATGTCGCTTGCTACGGTATGCCAAAACACTAAAAGCACCATAGTAGAACCCAGAAGAAGCTTCTAAGTTGAAGTAGTAGCCAGTAAGGAGTAGTACAATTCAAGTTTTAGTTGTCGATTATTCACTTTTAAGCCGACTTTGGTGGCTATGACATGACCTAGGACCATAAGATTTTGCATGAAAGGAGGACTAGCAGCCGCGTTGCACGGGAGAATGTGAAAAGTGTTCATATGTAGTAAAAACCTGAGAAATCCGTCCGTTTTCGTCATTAGTTATCGAATCGTATTAAAGCCAGATCGTCACATTAGTCTCTTTTCTCTCTGAAACGGTTACACTTATCGTCTGGAAAGCTATGACGCGTGCTGCGGTATGCGGAGACACTAAAAGCTCCATAGTAGAACACAGAAGAAGCTTCTAAGTTGAAGTGATAGCCAGTAAGAAGTAGTACAATTCAAGTTTTAGTTGTCGATTATTCACTTTTTAGCCGGTTTTGGTGGCTTGGACATGACCTAGGACCTTAAGATTTTCCATGAAAGGAGGACTAGCAGCCGCGTTGCACGGGAGAATGTGAAAGGTGTTCATATGTAGTAAAAACCTAAGAAATCCGTCCGTTTTCTTCATTTGTTATCGAATCGACTTAAAGCCAGATCGACACATTGGCCGCTCTTCTCTCTGCAACAGTTACATTTATCGTCTACAAAGCTATGTCGCGTGCTGCGGTATGCGGAAACACTAAAAGCACCATAGTAGAACACAGAAGAAGCTTCTATGTTGAAGTAATAGCCAGTAAGATGTAGTACAATTGAAGTTTTAATTGTCGATTATTCACTTTTTTGCCGGCTTTGGTAGCTTGGACATGACCTAGGACCTTAAGATTTTGCATGAAAGGAGGACTAGCAGCCGCGTTGCACGGGAGAATGTGAAAAGTGTTCATAAGTAGTAAAATCCTGAGAAATCCGTCCATTTTCGTCATTTGTTATCGAATTGACTTCAAGCCAGATCGTCACATTTTCCATTCTTCTCTCCCAAACGGTTACATTTATCGTCTGCAAAGCTATGTCGCGTGCTGCGATGTGCCGAAACACTAAAAGCACCATAGTAGAACACAGAAGGAGCTTCTAAGTTGAAGTAATAGCCAGTAAGAAGTAGTACAATTCAAGTTTTAGTTGTCGATTATTCACTTTTTAGCCGGCTTTGGTGGCTTGGACATGCGGTGGAACCTTAAGATTTTGCATGAAAGGAAGACTAGCAGCCACGTTGCACGGGAGAATGTGAAAAGTGTTCATATTAGTAAAAACCTGTGAAATCCGTCCGTTTTCGTCATTTGTTATCGAATCGACTTCAAGCCAGATCGTCACATTGACCGCGTTTCTCTCTGAGACGGTTACATTTATCGTCTGCAAAGCTATGTCGCGTGCTACGGTATGCCAAAACACTAAAAGCACCATAGTAGAACCCAGAAGAAGCTTCTAAGTTGAAGTAATAGCCAGTAAGGAGTAGTACAATTCAAGTTTTAGTAGTCGATTATTCACTTTTTAGCCGGCTTTGGTGGCTATGACATGACCTAGGACCGTAAGATTTTGCATGAAAGGAGGACTAGCAGCCGCGTTGCACGGGAGAATGTGAAAAGTGTTCATATGTAGTAAAAACCTGAGAAATCCGTCCGTTTTCGTCATTTGTTATCGAATCGACTTAAAGCCAGATCGTCACATTGGCAGCTTTTCTCTCTGAGACGGTTACATTTATCGTCTGCAAAGCTATGTCGCGTGCTGCGGTATGCGGAGACACTAAAAGCACCATAGTAGAACACAGAAGAAGATTCTAAGTTGAAGTAATAGCCAGTAAGAAGTAGTACAATTCAAGTTTTAGTTGTCGATTATTCACTTTTTAGTCGGCTTTGGTGGCTTGGACATGACCTAGGACCTTAAGATTTTGCATGAAAGGAGGACTAGCAGCCGCGTTGCACGGTAGAATGTGAAAAGTGTTCATATGTTGGAAAAACCTGAGAAATGCGTCCGTTTTCGTCATTTGTTATCGAATCGACTTAAAGCCAGATCGTCACATCGGCCGCTTTTCTCTCTGAGACGATTACATTTATCGTCTGCAAAGCTATGTCGCGTGCTGCGGTATGCGGAGACACTAAAAGCACCATAGTAGAACACAGAAGAAGCTTCTAAGTTGAAGTAATAGCCAGTAAGAAGTAATACAATTCAAGTTTTAGTTGTCGATTATTCACATTTTTGCCGGCTTTGGGCGCTTGGACATGACCTAGGACCTTAAGATTTTGCATGAAAGGAAGACTAGCAGCCGCGTTGCACGGGAGAATGTGAAAAGTGTTCATATGTAGTAAAAACCTGAGAAAACCGTCCGTTTTCGCCATTTGTTATCGAATCGTCTTAATGCCAGATCGTCACATTGGCCGCTCTTCTCTCTGAAACGGTTACATTTATCGTCTGCAACGCTATTTCGCGTGCTGCGATATGCGGAAACACTAAAAGCACCATAGTAGAACACAAAAGAAGCTTCTAAGTTGAAGTAATAGCCAGTAAGAAGTAGTACAATTCAAGTTTTAGTTGTCGATTATTCACTTTTTAGCTGGCTTTGGTGGCTTGGACATGAGGTTGAACCTTAAGATTTTGCATGAAAGGACGACTAGCAGCCGCGTTGCACGGGAGAATGTGAAAAGTGCTCATATGTAGTAAAAACCTGAGAAATCAGTCCGTTTTCGTCATTTGTTATCGAATCGACTTAAAGCCAGATCGTCACATTGGCCGCTCTTCTCTCTGAAACGGTTACACTTATCGTCTGCAAAGCTATGTCGCGTGCTGCGATATGCGGAAACACTAAAAGCACCATAGTACAACACAGAAGAAGCCTCTAAGTTGAAGTAATAGCCAGTAAGAAGTAGAACAATTCAAGTTTTAGTTGTCGATTATTCACTTTTTAGCCGGCTTTGGTGGCTTGAACATGACCTAGTACCTTAAGATTTTGCATGTAAGGAGGACTAGCAGCCGCGTTGCAGGGGAGAATGTGAAAGGTGTTCATATGTAGTAAAAACCTAAGAAATCCGTCCGTTTTCGCCATTTGTTATCGAATCGCCTTAAAGCCAGATCGTCGCATTGGCCGCTCTTCTCTCTGAAACGGTTACATTTATCGTCTACAAAGCTATGTCGCGTGCTGCGGTATGCGGAAACACTAAAAGCACCATAGCAGAACACAGAAGAAGCTTCTATGTTCAAGTAATAGTCCGTAAGAAGTAGTACAATTGAAGTTTTAATTGTCGATTATTCACTTTTTAGCCGGCTTTGGTGGCTTGGACATGACCTAGGACCTTAAGATTTTGCATGAAAGGAGGAATAGCAGCCGCGTTGCACACGAGAATGTGAAAAGTGTTCATAAGTAGTAAAATCCTGAGAAATCCGTCCATTTTCGTCATTTGTTATCGAATTGACTTCAAGCCAGATCGTCACATTTTCCATTCTTCTCTCTCAAACGGTTAAATTTAGCGTCTGCAAAGCTATGTCGCGTGCTGCGATATGCCGAAACACTAAAAGCACCATAGTAGAACACAGAAGGAGCTTCTAAGTTGAAGTAATAGCCAGTAAGAAGTAGTACAATTCAAGTTTTAGTTGTCGATTATTCACTTTTTAGCCGCCTTGGTGGCTTGGACATGACCTAGGACCTTAAGATTTTGCATGAAAGGAGGACTAGCAGCCGCGTTGCACGGGAGAATGTGAAAAGTGTTCATATGTAGTAAAAACCTGAGAAATACGTCCGTTTTCGTCATTTGCTATCGAATCGACTTAAAGCCAGATCGTCACATTGGCCGCTTTTCTCTCGGAGACGGTTACATTTATTGTCTGCAAAGCTATGTCGCGTACTGCGGTATGCGGAGACACTAAAAGCACCATAGTAGAACATAGAAGAAGCTTCTAAGTTGAAGTAATATTCAGTAAGAAGTAGTACAATTCAAGTTTTAGTTATCGATTATTCACTTTTTAGCCGGCTTTGGTGGCTTGGACATGACCTAGCGCCTTACGATTTTGCATGAAAAGAGGTCTAGCAGCCGCGTTGCATGGGAGAATGTGAAAAGTGTTCATATGTAGTAGAAACCTGAGAAATCCGTCCGTTTTCGTCATTTGTTATCGAATCGACTTAAGCCAGATCGTCACATTGGCCGCTTTTCTCTCTGAGACGGTTACATTTATCGCCCGCAAAGCTGTGTCGCGTGCTGCGGTGTGTGGAGACACTAAAAGCACCATAGTAGAACACAGAAGAAGCTTCTAAGTTGAAGTAATAGCCAGTAAGAAGTAGTACAATTCAAGTTTTAGTTGTCGATTATTCACTTTTTAGCCGGCCTTGGTGGCTTGGACATGACCTAGGACCTTAAGATTTTGCATGAAAGGAGGACTAGCAGCCGCGTTGCACGGTAGAATGTGAAAAGTGTTCATATGTAGTAAAACCCTGAGAAATCCGTCCGTTTTTGTCATTTGTTATCGAATCGACTTAAAGCCAGATCGTCACATTTTCCGCTTTACTCTCTGAGACGGTTACATTTGTTGTCTTCAAAGCTATGTCGCGAGCTGCGGTATGCGGAGACACTAAAAGCACCATAGTAGAACACAGAAGAAGCTTCTAAGTTGAAGTAATAGCCAGTAAGAAGTAGTACTATTCAAGTTTTAGTTGTCGAATATTCACTTTTTAGCCGGCTTTGGTGGCTTGGACATGGCCTAGGACCTTAAGATTTTGCATGCAAGGAGTACTTGCAGCCGCGTTGCACGGGAGAATGTGAAAAGTGTTCATATGTAGTAAAAACCTGAGAAATCCGTCCGTTTTCGTCATTTGTTATCGAATCGACTTAAAGCCAGATCGTCACATTTGCCGCTTTATTCTCTGAGACGGTTACATTTATCGTCTGCAACGCTATGTCGCGTGCTGCGGTGTGCGGAGACACTAAAAGCACCATAGTAGAACACAGAAGAAGCTTCTATGTTGAAGTAATAGCCAGTAAGAAGTAGAACAATTCAAGTTTTAGTTGTCGATAATTCACTTTTTAGCCGGCTTTGGAGGCTTGGACATGTGGTGGAACCTTAAGATTTTGCATGAAAGGATGACTAGCAGCCGCGTTGCATGGGAGAATGTGAAAAGTGTTCATATGTAGTAAAAACCTGAGAAATCAGTCCGTTTTCGTCATTTGTTATCGAATCGGCTTAAAGCCAGATCGTCACATTGGCCGCCTTTCTCTCTGAGACGGTTACATTTATCGTCTGCTAAGCTATGTCGAGTGCTGCGGTATGCGGAAACACTAAAAGCACCTTAGTAGAACACAGAAGAAGCTTCTAAGTTGAAGAAACAGCCAGTAAGAAGTAGTACAATTCAAGTAGTCGATTATTCACTTTATAGCCGGCTTTGGTGGCTTGGACATGACCTAGGACCTTAAGATTTTCCATGGAAGGAGGACTTGCAGCCGCGTTGCACGGGAGAATGTGAAAAGTGTTCATATGTAGTAAAAACCTGAGAAATCCGTCCGTTTTCGGCATTTGTTATCGCATCGACTTAAAGCCAGATCGTCACATTGGCCGTTCTTCTCTCTGAAACGGTTACATTTATCGTCTGCAAAGCTATGTCGCGTGCTGCGGTATGCGGAAACACTAAAAGCACCATAGTAGAACACAGAAGAGGCTTCTAAGTTGAAGAAACAGCCAGTAAGATGTAGTACAATTCAAGTTTTAATTATCGATTATTCACTTTTTAGCCGGCTTTGGTGGCTTGGATATGACCTAGGACCTTAAGATTTTGCATGAAAGGAGGACTAGCAGCCGCGTTGCACGGGAGAATGTGAAAAGTGTTCATATGTAGTAAAAACCTGAGAAATCCTTCCGTTTCCGTCATTATTTATCGAATCGACTTAAAGCCAGATCGTCACATAGGCCGCTTTTCTGTCTGAGACGGTTACATTTATCGTCTGCAAAGCTTATTCGCGTGCTGCGGTATGCGGAGACTCTAAAAGCACCATAGTAGAACACAGAAGAAGCTTCTAAATTGAAGCAATAGCCAGTAAGTAGTAGTACAATACAAGTTTTAGTTGTCGATTATTCACTTTTTAGCCGGCTTTGGTGGCTTGGACATGACCTAGGTCCTTAAGATTTTGCATGAAAGGAGGAATAGCAGCCGCGTTGTATGGGAGAATGTTAAAAGTGTTCATATGTAGTAAAACCCTGAGAAATCCGTCCGTTTTCGTCATTTGTTATCGAATCGACTTAAAGCCAGATCGTCACATTTTCCGCTTTACTCTCTGAGACGGTTACATTTGTTGTCTTCAAAGCTATGTCGCGAGCTGCGGTATGCGGAGACACTAAAAGCACCATAGTAGAACACAGAAGAAGCTTCTAAGTTGAAGTAATAGCCAGTAAGAAGTAGTACAATTCAAGTTTTAGTTGTCGATTATTCACATTTTAGCCGGCTTTGGTGGCTTTGACATGACCTAGTACCTTAAGATTTTGCATGAAAGGAGGACTAGCAGCCGCGTTCCATGGGAGAATGTGAAAAGTGTTCATATGTAGTAAAAACCTGAGAAATCCGTCCGTTTACGTCATTTGTTATCGAATCGACTTAAAGCCAGATCGTCACATAGGCCGCTTTTCTCTCTGAGACGGTTACATTTATCGTCTGCAACGCTATGTCGCGTGCTGCGGTGTGCGGAGACACTAAAAGCACCATAGTAGAACACAGAAGAAGCTTCTATGTTGAAGTAATAGCCAGTAAGAAGTAGTACAATTCAAGTTTTAGCTGTCGATTATTCACATTTTAGCCGGCTTTGGTGGCTTGTACATGACCTAGGACCTTAAGATTTTGCATGCAAGGAGTACTTGCAGCCGCGTTGCACGGGAGAATGTGAAAAGTGTTCATATGTAGTAAAAAACTGAGAAATCCGTCCGTTTTCGTCATTTGTTATCGAATCGACTTAAAGCCAAATCGTCACATTGGCCGCTTTTCTCTCTGAAACGGTTACATTTATCGTCTGCAACGCTATCTCGCGTGCTGCGGTGTGCGGAGACACT
This sequence comes from Schistocerca gregaria, assembly GCF_023897955.1. Classification (NCBI taxonomy): domain Eukaryota; kingdom Metazoa; phylum Arthropoda; class Insecta; order Orthoptera; family Acrididae; genus Schistocerca; species Schistocerca gregaria. The sequence continues at coordinate 2,123,411 of NW_026061759.1, forward strand.
AAAAGCACCATAGTAGAACACAGAAGAAGCTTCTATGTTGAAGTAATAGCCAGTAAGAAGTAGTACAATTCAAGTTTTAGTTGTCGATTATTCACTTTTTAGCCGGCTTTGGTGGCTTGGACATTAGGTGGAACCTTAAGATTTTGCATGAAAGGAAGACTAGCAGCCGCGTTGCACGGGAGAATGTGAAAAGTGTTCATATGTAATAAAAACCTGAGAAATCCGTCCGTTTTCGTCATTTGTTATCGAATCGACTTAAAGCCATATCGTCAGATTGGCCGCTTTTCTCTCTGAGACGGTTACATTTATCGTCTGCAAAGCTATGTCGCGTGCTGCGGTATGCGGAGACACTAAAAGCACCATAGTAGAACACAGAAGGAGCTTCTAAGTTGAAGCAATAGCCAGTAAGAATTAGTACAATTCAAGTTTTAGTTGTCGATTATTCACTTTTTAGCCGGCTTTGTTGGATTGGATATTACCTAGGAAGTTAAGATTTTGCATGAAAGGAGGACTGGCAGCCGCGTTGCACAAGAAAATGTGAAATGTGTTCATATGTGGTAAAAACCTGAGAAATCCGTCCGCTTTCGTCATTTGTTATCGAATCGACTTAAAGCCAGATCGTCTCATTGGCCGCTTTTCTCTCTGAAACGGTTACATTTATCGTCTGCAAAGCTATGCCGCGTGCTGCGGTATGCGGAAACACTAAAAGCACCATAGTAGAACACAGAAGAAGCTTCTAAGTTGAAGAAACAGAAAGTAAGAAGTAGTACAATTCAAGTTTTAGTAGTCGATTATTCACTTTATAGCCGGCTTTGGTGGCTTGGACATGACCTAGGACCTTAAGATTTTGCATGAAAGGAGGACTTTTAGCCGCGTTGCACGGGAGAATGTGAAAAGTGTTCATATGTAGTAAAAACCAGAGAAATCCGTCCGTTTTCGTCATTTGTTATCGAATCGACTTAAAGCCAGATCGTCACATTGGCCGTTCTTCTCTCTGAAACGGTTACATTTATCGTCTGAAATGCTATGTCGCGTGCTGCGGTATGCGGAAACACTAAAAGCACCATAGTAGAAAACAGAAGAAGCTTCTAAGTTGAAGAAACAGCCAGTAAGATGTAGTACAATTCAAGTTTTAATTATCGATTATTCACTTTTTAGCCGGCTTTGGTGGCTTGGATATGACCTAGGACCTTAAGATTTTGCATGAAAGGAGGACTAGCAGCCGCGTTGCACGGGAGAATGTGAAAAGTGTTCATATGTAGTAAAAACCTGAGAAAACCGTCCGTTTCCGTCATTTGTTATCGAATCGACTTAAAGCCAGATCGTCACATTGGCCGCTTTTCTCTCTGAGACGGTTACATTTATCGTCTGCAAAGCTAAGTCGCGTGCTGCGGTATGCGGAGACACTAAAAGCACCATAGTAGAACACAGAAGAAGCTTCTAAGTTGAAGCAATAGCCAGTAAGAAGTAGTACAATTCAAGTTGTAGTTGTCGATTATTCACTTTTTAGCCGGCTTTGATGGCTTGGACACCACCTAGGACCTTAAGATTTTGCATGAAAGGAGGACTTGCAGCTGCGTTGTATGGGAGAATGTGAAAAGTGTTCATATGTAGTAAAAACCTGAGAAATCCGTCCGTTTTAGTCATTTGTTATCGAATCGACTTAAAGCCAGATCGTCACATTGGCAGCCTTTCTCTCTGAGACGGTTACATTTATCGTCTGCAAAGCTATGTCGCGTGCTGCGCTATGCGGAAACACTAAAAGCACCATAGTAGAACACAGAAGAAGCTTCTAAGTTGAAGAGACAGCCAGTAAGATGTAGTACAATTCAAGTTTTAACTATCGATTATTCACTTTTTAGCCGGCTTTGGTGGCTTGGATATGACCTAGGACCTTAAGATTTTGCATGAAAGGAGGACTAGCAGCCGCGTTGTATGGGAGAATGTGAAAAGTGTTCATATGTAGTAAAAACCTGAGAAATCAGTCCGTTTTCGTCATTTGTTATCGAATCGACTTAAAGCCAGATCGTCACATTGGCCGAATTTCTCTCTGAGACAGTTACATTTATCGTCTGCAAAGCTATGTCGCGTGCTGCGGTATGCGGAGACACTTAAAGCACCATAGAAGAACACAGAAGAAGCTTCTAAGTTGAAGTAATAGCCAATAAGAAGTAGTACAATTCAAGTTTTAGCTGTCGTTTATTCACTTTTTAGCCGGCTATGGTGGCTTGGACATGACCTAGGACCTTAAGATTTTGCATGAAAGGAGTACTTGCAGCCGCGTTGCACGGGAGAATGTGAAATGTGTTCATATGTAGTAAAAACCTGATAAATCCCTCCGTTTTCGTCATTTGTTATCGAATCGACTTAAAGCTAGATCGTCACATTGGCCGCCCTTCTCTCTGAAACGGTTACATTTATCGTCTACAAAGCTATGTCGCGTGCTGCGGTATGCGGAAACACTAAAAGCACCATAGTAGAACACAGAAGAAGCTTCTATGTTGAAGTAATAGCCAGTAAGACGCTGTACAATTGAAGCTTTAGTTGTCGATTATTCACTCTTTAGCCGGCTTTGGTGGCTTGGACATGACCAAGGACCTTAAGATTTGGCATGAAAGGAGGACTAGCAGCCGCGTTCCATGGGATACTGTGAAAAGTGTTCATATGTAGTAAAAACCTTAGAAATCCGTCCGTTTTCGTCATTTGTTATCGAATCGTCTTAAAGCAAGATCGTCACATTGGCAGCTTTTCTCTCTGAGACGGTTACATTTATCGTCTGCAAAGCTATGTCGCGTGCTGCGGTGTGCGGAGACACTAAAAGCACCATAGTAGAACACAGAAGAAGCTTCTAAGTTGAAGTAATAGCCAGTAAGAAGTAGTACAATTCAAGTTTTAGTTGTCGATTATTCACATTTTAGCCGGCTTTGGTGGCTTGGACATGACCAAGGACCTTACGATTTTGCATGAAAGGAGGTCTAGCAGCCACGTTGCATGGGAGAATGTGTAAAGTGTTCATATGAATTAAAAACCTGAGAAATCCGTCCGTTTTCGTCATTTGTTATCGAATCGACTTGAAGCCAGATCGTCACATTGGCCGTTTTTCTCTCTGAGACGGTTACATTTATCGTCTGCAAAGCTATGTCGCGTGCTGCGGTGTGCGGAGACACTAAAAGCACCATAGTAGAACACAGAAGAAGCATCTAAGTTGAAGAAATAGCCAGTAAGAGGTAGTAGAATTAGAGTTTTAGTTGTCGATTATTCACCTTTTAGCCGACTTTGTTGGCTTCTACATGACCTAGGACCTTAAGATTTTGCATGAAAGGAGGTCTAGCAGCCGCTTTGCATAGGAGAATGTGAAGAGTGTTCATATGTACTAAAATCCTGAGAAATCCGTCCGTTTTCGTCATTTGTTTTCGAATCGACTTAAAGCCAGATCGTCACATTGGCCGTTCTTCTCTCTGAAACGGTTACATTTATCGTCTGCAATGCTATGTCGCGTGCTGCGGTATGCGGAAACACTAAAAGCACCATTGTAGAAAACAGAAGAAGCTTCTAAGTTGAGGAAACAGCCAGTAAGATGTAGTACAATTCAAGTTTTAATTATCGATTATTCACTTTTTAGCCGGCTTTGGTGGCTTGGATATGACCTAGGACCTTAAGATTTTGCATGAAAGGAGGACTAGCAGCCGCGTTGCACGGGAGAATGTGAAAAGTGTTCATATGTAGTAAAAACCTGAGAAAACCGTCCGTTTCCGTCATTTGTTATCGAATCGACTTAAAGCCAGATCGTCACATTGGCCGCTTTTCTTTCTGAGACGGTTACATTTATCGTCTGCAAAGCTAAGTCGCGTGCTGCGGTATGCGGAGACACTAAAAGCACCATAGTAGAACACAGAAGAAGCTTCTAAGTTGAAGCAATAGCCAGTAAGAAGTAGTACAATTCAAGTTGTAGTTGTCGATTATTCACTTTTTAGCCGGCTTTGGTGGCTTGGACACCACCTAGGACCTTAAGATTTTGCATGAAAGGAGGACTTGCAGCTGCGTTGCACGGGAGAATGTGAAAAGTGTTCATATGTAGTAAAAACCTGAGAAATCCGTCCGTTTTTGTCATTTGTTATCGAATCGACTTAAAGCCAGATCGTCACGTTGGCCGCTTTTCTCTCTGAAACGGTTACATTTATCGTCTGCAAAGCTATGACGCGTGCTGCAGTATGCGGAAACACTAAAAGCACCATAGTAGAACACAGAAGAAGCTTCTAAGTTGAAGTAATAGCCAGTAAGAGGTAGTACAATTCAAGTTTTGGATGTCGATTATTCACTTTTTTGCCGGCTTTGGTTTCTATGACATGACCTAGGACCATAAGATTTTGCATGAAAGGAGGACTAGCAGCCGCGTTGTATGGGAGAATGTGAAAAGTGTTCATATGTAGTAAAAACCTGAGAAATCAGTCCGTTTTCGTCATTTGTTATCGAATCGACTTAAAGCCAGATCGTCACATTGGCCGCCTTTCTCTCTGAGACGGTTACATTTATCGTCTGCAAAGCTATGTCGCGTGCTGCGCTATGCGGAAACACTAAAAGCACCATAGTAGAACACAGAAGAAGCTTCTAAGTTGAAGAGACAGCCAGTAAGATGTAGTACAATTCAAGTTTTAACTATCGATTATTCACTTTTTAGCCGGCTTTGGTTTCTTGGATATGACCTAGGACCTTAAGATTTTGCATGAAAGGAGGACTAGCAGCCGCGTTGTATGGGAGAATGTGAAAAGTGTTCATATGTAGTAAAAACCTGAGAAATCAGTCCGTTTTCGTCATTTGTTATCGAGTCGACTTAAAGCCAGATCGTCACATTGGCCGAATTTCTCTCTGAGACAGTTACATTTATCGTCTGCAAAGCTATGTCGCGTGCTGCGGTATGCGGAGACACTTAAAGCACCATAGAAGAACACAGATGAAGCTTCTAAGTTGAAGTAATAGCCAGTAAGAAGTAGTACAATTCAAGTTTTAGCTGTCGATTATTCACTTTTTAGCCGGCTATGGTGGCTTGGACATGACCTAGGACCTTAAGATTTTGCATGAAAGGAGTACTTGCAGCCGCGTTGCACGGGAGAATGTGAAATGTGTTCATATGTAGTAAAAACCTGATAAATCCGTCCGTTTTCGTCATTTGTTATCGAATCGACTTAAAGCTAGATCGTCACATTGGCCGCCCTTCTCTCTGAAACGGTTACATTTATCGTCTACAAAGCTATGTCGCGTGCTGCGGTATGCGGAAACACTAAAAGCACCATAGTAGAACACAGAAGAAGCTTCTATGTTGAAGTAATAGCCAGTAAGACGCTGTACAATTGAAGTTTTAGTTGTCGATTATTCACTCTTTAGCCGGCTTTGGTGTCTTGGACATGACCAAGGACCTTAAGATTTTGCATGAAAGGAGGACTAGCAGCCGCGTTCCATTGGATACTGTGAAAAGTGTTCATATGTAGTAAAAACCTTAGAAATCCGTCCGTTTTCGTCATTTGTTATCGAATCGACTTAAAGCAAGATCGTCACATTGGCAGCTTTTCTCTCTGAGACGGTTACATTTATCGTCTGCAAAGCTATGTCGCGTGCTGCGGTGTGCGGAGACACTAAAAGCACCATAGTAGAACACAGAAGAAGCTTCTAAGTTGAAGTAATAGCCAGTAAGAAGGAGAACAATTCAAGTTTTAGTTGTCGATTATTCACTTTTTAGCCGACTTTGGTGGCTTGGACATGAACTAGGACCTTAAGATTTTGCATGAAAGGAGTACTTGCAGCCGCGTTGCACGGGAGAATGTGAAATATGTTCATATGTAGTAAAAACCTGAGAAATCTGTCCTTTTTCGTCATTTGTTATCGAATCGACTTGAAGCCAGATCGTCACATTGGCCGCTTTTCTCTCTGAGACGGTTACATTTATCGTCTGCCAAGGTATATCGCGTGCTGCGGTATGCGGAGACACTAAAAGCACCATAGTAGAACACAGAAGAAGCTTCTAAGTTGAAGTAATAGCCAGTAAGACGTAGTACAATTCAAGTTTTAGTTGTCGATCATTCACTTTTTAGCTGGCTTTGGTGGCTTCGACATGACCTAGGACCTTAAGATTTTGCATGAAAGGAGGACTAGCAGCCGCGTTGCATGGGAGAATGTGAAAAGTGCTCATATGTAGTAAAAACCACAGAAATCCGTCCGTTTTCGTCATTTGTTATCGAATCGACTTAAAGCTAGATCGTCACATTGGCCGCTTTTCTCTATGAGACTGTTACATTTATTGTCTGCAAAGCTATGTAGCGTGCTGCCGTCTGCGGAGACCCTAAAAGCACCATAGGAGAACACAGAAGAAGCTTCTAAGTTGAAGTAATAGCTAGTAAGAAGTAGTACAATTGAAGTTTTAATTGTCGATTATTCACTTTTTAGCCGGCTATGGTGGCTCGGACATGACCTAGGACATTAAGATTTTGCATGAAAGGAGGACTAGCAGCCGCGTTGCACTGGAGAATGTAAAAAGTGTTCATATGTGGTAAAATCCTGAGAAATCCGTCCGTTTTCGTCATTTGTTATCGATTCGACTTAAAGCCAGATCGTCACATTGGCCGCTCTTCTCTCTGAAACGGTTACATTTATCGTCTACAGAGCTGTGTCGCGTGCTGCGGTATGCGGAAACACTAAAAGCACCATAGTAGAGCACAGAAGAAGCTTCTAAGTTGAAGTAATAGACAGTAAGAAGTAGTACAATTCAAGTTTTAGTTGTCGATCATTCACTTTTTAGCTGGCTTTGGTGGCTTCGACATGACCTAGGACCTTAAGATTTTGCATGAAAGGAGGACTAGCAGCCGCGTTGCATGGGAGAATGTGAAAAGTGTTCATATGTAGTAAAAACCACAGAAATCCGTCCGTTTTCGTCATTTGTTATCGAATCGACTTAAAGCCAGATCGTCACATTGGTCGCTTTTCGCTCTGAGACGGTTACATTTATCGTCTGCAAAGCTATGTCACGTGCTGCGGTATGCGGAAACACTAAAAGCACCATAGTAGAACACAGAAGAAGCTTCTATGTTGAAGTAATAGCCAGTAAGAAGTAGTACAATTGAAGTTTTAGTTGTCGATTATTCACTTTGTAGCCGGCTTTGGTGGCTTGGACATGACCGATGACCTTGATTTTGCATGAAAGGAGGACTAGCAGCCGCGTTGCATGGGAGAATGTGAAAAGTGTTCATATGTAGTAAAAACCTGAGAAATCCGTCTGTTTTCTTCATTTGTTATCGAATCGACTTATAGCCTGATCGTCACATTGGCCGCTTTTCTCTCTGAGACGGTTACATTTATCGTCTGCAAAGCTATGTGGCGTGCTGCGGTATGCGGAGACACTAAAAGCACCTTAGTAGAACACAGAAGAAGCTTCTAAGTTGAAGTAATAGCCAGTAAGAAGTATTAAAATTCAAGTTTTAGTTATCGATTATTGACTTTTCAGCCGGCTTTGGTAGCTTGGACATGACCTAGGACCTTAAGATTTTGCATGAAAGGAGGACTAGCAGCCACGTTGGACGGGAGAATGTGAAAAGTGTTCATATGTAGTAAAAACCTGAGAAATCCGTCCGTTTTCGTCATTTGTTATCGAATCGACTTAAAGCCAGATCGTCACATTGGCCGCTCTTCTCTCTGAAACGGTTACATTTATCGTCTGCAAAGCTATGTCGCGTGCTGCGGTGTGCGGAGACACTAAAAGCACCATAGTAGAACACAGAAGAAGCTTCTAAGTTGAAGTAATAGTTAGTAAGAAGTAGTACAATTCAAGTTTTAGTTATCGATTATTCACTTTTCAGCCGGCTTTGGTGGCTTGGACTTGACCTAGGACCTTAAGATTTTGCATGAAAGGAGGTCTAGCAGCCGCGTTGCATGGGAGAATGTGAAAAGTGTTCATATGTAGTAAAAACCTGAGATACCCGTCCGTTTTCGTCATTTGTTATCGAATCGACTTAAAGCCAGATCGTCACATTGGCCGCTTTTCTCTCTGAGACGGTTACATTTATCGTCTGCAAAGCTACGTCGCATGCTGCGGTGTGCGGAGACTCTAAAAGCACCATAGTAGAACACAGAAGAAGCTTCCAAGTTGGAGTAATAGCCAGTAAGAAGTAGTACAATTCAAGTTTTAGTTATCGATTATTCACTTTTTAGCCGGCTTTGGTGGCTTTTACATGACCTAGGACCTTAAGATTTTGCATGAAAGGAGGACTAGCAGCCGCGTTGCACGGGAGAATGTGAAAAGTGTTCATATGTAGTAAAAACCTGCGAAATCCGTCAGTTTTCGTCATTTGTTATCAAATCGACTTGAAGCCAGATCGTCACATTGGCCGCTCTTCTCTCTGAAACGGTTACATTTATCGTCTGCAAAGCTATGTCGCGTGCTGCTGTAAGCGGAGACACTAAAAGCACCATAGTACAACACAGAAGAAGCTTCTAAGTTGAAGTAATAGTTAGTAAGAAGTAATACAATTCAAGTTTTAGTTGTCGATTTTTTACATTTTAGCCGTCTCTGGTGACTTGGACATGACCTAGGACCTTAAGATTTTGCATGAAAGGAGGACTGGCAGCCGCGTTGCACAGGAGAATGTGAAAAGTGTTCATATGTAGTAAAATCCTGAGAAACCCGTCTGTTTTCGTCATTTGTTATCGAAACGACTTAAAGCCAGATCGCCACATTGGCCGCTTTTCTCTATGAGAAGGTTACATTTATTGTCTGCATAGCTATGTCGCGTGCTGCGGTATGCGGAGACACTAAAAGCACCATAGTAGAACACAGAAGAAGCTTCTAAGTTGAAGTAATAGCCAGTAAGAAGTAGTACAATTCAAGTTTTAGTTGTCGATTATTCACTTTTTAGCCGGCTTTGGTGGCTTGGAGATGACCTAGGACCTTAAGAATTTGCATGAAAGGAGTACTTGCAGCCGCATTGCACGGGAGAATGTGAAATGTGTTCATATGTAGTAAAAACCTGAGAAATCCGTCTGTTTTCGTCATTTGTTATCGAATCGACTTAAAGCCAGATCGTCACATTGGCCGCCTTTCTCTCTGAGAAGGTTACATTTATCATCTGCAAAACTATGTCGCGTGCTGCGGTATGCGGAGACACTAAAAGCACCATAGTAGAACGCAGAAGAAGCTTCTAAGTTGAAGTAATAGCCAGTAAGAAGTAATACAATTCAAGTTTTAGTTGTCGATTATTCACATTTTAGCCGGCTTTGGTGGCTTGGACGTGACCTAGCACCTTAAGATTTTGCATGAAAGGAGGACTAGCAGCCACGTTGCTCGGGAGAATGTGAAAACTGTTCATATGTAGTAAAAACCTGAGAAATCCGTCAGTTTTCGTCATTTGTTATCGAATCGACTTAAAGCCAGATCGTCAATTTGGCCGCTTTTCTCTCTGAGACGGTTACATTTATCGTCTGCAAAGCTATGTCGCATGCTGCGGTATGCGGAGACACTAAAAGCACCATAGTAGAATACAGAAGAAGCTTCTAAGTTGAAGTAATAGCCAGTAAGAAGTAGTGCAATTCAAGTTTTAGTTATCGATTATTCACTTTTTAGCCGGCTTTGGCGGCTTTTACATGACCTAGGACCTTAAGATTTTGCATGAAAGGAGGTCTAGCAGCCGCGTTCTATGGGAGAATGTGAAAAGTGTTCATATGTAGTAAAAACCTGAGAAATCCGTCCGTTTTCGTCACTTTTTATCGAATCGACTTAAAGCCAGATCGTCACATTGGCCGCTTTTCTCTCTGAGACGGTTACATTTATCGTCTGCAAAGCTATGTCGCGTGCTGCGGTCTGCGGAGACACTAAAAGCACCATAGGAGAACACAGAAGAAGCTTTTAAGTTGAAGTAAAAAAAAGTAAGAAGTAGCACAATTGAAGTTTTAGTTGTCGTTTATTCACTTTTTAGCCGGCTTTGGTGGCCTGGACATGACCTAGGACCTTAAGATTTTGCATGAAAGGAGGACTAGCAGCCGAGTTGCATGGCAGAATGTGAAAAGTGTTCATATGTAGTAAAAACCTAGGAAATCCGTCCGTTTTCGTCATTTGTTATCGAATCGACTTAAAGCCAGATCGTCACATTGGCCGCCTTTCTCACTGAGAAGGTTACATTTATCATCTGCAAAACTATGTCGCGTGCTGCGGTATGCGGAGACACTAAAAGCACCATAGTAGAACGCAGAAGAAGCTTCTAAGTTGAAGTAATAGCCAGTAAGAAGTAATACAATTCAAGTTTTAGTTGTCGATTATTCACATTTTAGCCGGCTTTGGTGGCTTGGACATGACCTAGCACCTTAAGATTTTGCATGAAAGGAGGACTAGCAGCCGCGTTGCTCGGGAGAATGTGAAAACTGTTTTATGTAGTAAAAACCTGAGAAATCCGTCAGTTTTCGTCATTTGTTATCGAATCGACTTAAAGCCAGATCGTCAATTTGGCCGCTTTTCTCTCTGAGACGGTTACATTTATCGTCTCCAAAGCTATGTCGCATGCTGCGGTATGCGGAGACACTAAAAGCACCATAGTAGAATACAGAAGAAGCTTCTAAGTTGAAGTAATAGCCAGTAAGAAGTAGTGCAATTCAAGTTTTAGTTATCGATTATTCACTTTTTAGCCGGCTTTGGCGGCTTTTACATGACCTAGGACCTTAAGATTTTGCATGAAAGGAGGTCTAGCAGCCGCGTTGTATGGGAGAAAGTGAAAAGTGTTCATATGTAGTAAAAACCTGAGAAATCCGTCCGTTTTCGTCATTTTTCATCGAATCGACTTAAAGCCAGATCGTCACATTGGCCGCTTTTCTCTCTGAGACGGTTACATTTATCGTCTGCAAAGCTATGTCGCGTGCTGCGGTCTGCGGAGACACTAAAAGCACCATAGGAGAACACAGAAGAAGCTTTTAAGTTGAAGTAAAAGAAAGTAAGAAGTAGCACAATTGAAGTTTTAGTTGTCGTTTATTCACTTTTTAGCCGGCTTTGGTGGCCTGGACATGACCTAGGACCTTAAGATTTTGCATGAAAGGAGGACTAGCAGCCGAGTTGCATGGCAGAATGTGAAAAGTGTTCATATGTAGTAAAAACCTAGGAAATCCGTCCGTTTTCGTCATTTGTTATCGAATCGACTTAAAGCCAGATCGTCACATTGGCCGCCTTTCTCTCTGAGAAGGTTACATTTATTGTCTGCAAAGCTATGTCGCGTGCTGCAGTATGCGGAGACACTAAAAGCACCATAGAAGAACACAGATGATGCTTCTAAGTTGAAGTAATAGCCAGTAAGAAGTAGTACAATTCAAGTTTTAGTTGTCGATTATTCACTTTTTAGCCGGCTTTGGTGGCTTGGACATCACCTAGGACGTTAAGTTTATGCATGAAAGGAGGACTTGCAGCCGCGTTGCACGGGAGAATGTGAAAAGTGTTCATATGTGGTAAAAATCTGAGAAATGCTCGCGTTTTCGTCATTTGTTATCGAATCGACTTAAAGCCAGATCGTCACATTGGCCGCTTTTTTCTCTGAGACGGTTACATTTATCGTCTGCAAAGCTATGTCGTGTGCTGCGGTATGCGGAGACACTAAAAGCACCATAGTAGAACACAGAAGAAGCTTCTAAGTTGAAGTAATAGCCAGTAAGGAGTAGTACAATTGAAGTTTTAGTTGGTGATGTTTCACTTTTTAGCCGGCTTTGGTGGCTCGGACATGACCTAGGACCTTAAGATTTTGCATGAAAGGAGGACTAGCAGCCGCGTTGCACGGGAGAATGTGAAAAGTGTTCATATGTAGCAAAAACCTGAGAATTCCGTCAGTTTTCGTCATTTGGTATCGAATCGACTTAAAGCCAGATCGTCCCATTGGCTGCTTTTCTCTCTGAGACTGTTACATTTATCGTCTGCAAAGCTATGTCGCGTGCTGCGGTCTGCAGAAACACTAAAAGCACCATAATAGAACACAGAAGAAGCTTCTAAGTTGAAGTAATAGCCAGTAAGAAGTAGTACAATTCAACTTTTAGTTGTCGATTATTCACTTTTTAGATGACTTTGGTGGCTTGGACATGACCTAGGACCTTAAGATTTTGCATGAAAGGAGGACTGGCAGCCGCGTTGCACGGGAGAATGTGAAAAGTGTTCATATGTAGTAAAAACCTGAGAAACCCGTCCGTTTTCGTCATTTGTTATCGAATCGATTTAAAGCCGGATCGTCACATTGGCCGCTTTTCTCTCTGAGAAGGTTACATTTATTGTCTGCATAGCTATGTCGCATGCTGCGGTATGCGGAGACACTAAAAGCACCATAGTAGAACACAGAAGAAGCTTCTAAGTTGAAGTAATAGCCAGTAAGAAGTAGTACAATTCAACTTTTAGTTGTCGATTATTCACTTTTTAGCCGGCTTTGGTGGCTTGGACATGACCAAGGACCTTAAGAATTTGCATGAAAGGAGTACTTGCAGCCGCGTTGCACGGGAGAATGTGAAATGTGTTCATATGTAGTAAAAACCTGAGAGATCCGTCCGTTTTCGTCATTTGTTATCGAATCGACTTAAAGCCAGATCGTCAAATTGGCCGCCTTTCTCTCTGAGAAGGTTACATTTATTGTCTGCAAAGCTATGTCGCGTGCTGCGGTATGCGGAGACACTAAAAGGACCATAGAAGAACACAGAAAATGCTTCTAAGTTGAAGTAATAGCCAGTAAGAAGTAGTACAATTCAAGTTTTAGTTGGTGATGTTTCACTTTTTAGCCGGCTTTGGTGGCTCGGACATGACCTAGGACCTTAAGATTTTGCATGAAAGGAGGACTAGCATCCGCGTTGCATGGGAGAATGTGAAAAGTGTTCATATGTAGTAAAAACCTGAGAAATCCGTCCGTTTTCGTCATTTGTTATCGAATCGACTTAAAGCCAGATCGTCAAATTGGTCGCTTTTCTCTCTGAGACGGTTACATTTATCGTCTGCAAAGCTATGTCGCGTGCTGCGGTTTGCGGAGACACTAAACGCACCATAGTAGAACACAGAAGAAGCTTCTAAGTTGAAGTAATAGCCAGTAAGAAGTAGTACAATTGAAGTTTTAGTTGTCGATTATTCACTTTTTAGCCGGCTTTGGTGGCGTGGACATGAGGTGGAACCATAAGATTTTGCATGAAAGGAAGACTAGCGGCCACGTTGCACGGGAGAAAGTGAAAAGTGTTCATATGTAGTAAAAACCTGAGAAATCCGTCCGTTTTCGTCATTTTTTATCGAATCGACTTAAAGCCAGATCGTCACATTGGCTGCTTTTCTCTCTGAGACTGTTACATTTATCGTCTGCAAAGCTATGTCGCGTGCTGCGGTCTGCAGAAACACTAAAAGCACCATAGTAGAACACAGAAGAAGCTTCTAAGTTGAAGTAATAGCCAGTAAGAAGTAGTACAATTCAACTTTTAGTTGTCGATTATTCACTTTTTAGATGACTTTGGTGGCTTGGACATGACCTAGGACCTTAAGATTTTGCATGAAAGGAGGACTGGCAGCCGCGTTGCACGGGAGAATGTGAAAAGTGTTCATATGTAGTAAAAACCTGAGAAACCCGTCCGTTTTCGTCATTTGTTATCGAATCGACTTAAAGCCAGATCGTCACATTGGCCGCTTTTCTCTCTGAGAAGGTTACATTTATTGTCTGCATAGCTATGTCGCATGCTGCGGTATGCGGAGACACTAAAAGCACCATAGTAGAACACAGAAGAAGCTTCTAAGTTGAAGTAATAGCCAGTAAGAAGTAGTACAATTCAACTTTTAGTTGTCGATTATTCACTTTTTAGCCGGCTTTGGTGGCTTGGACATGACCAAGGACCTTAAGAATTTGCATGAAAGGAGTTCTTGCAGCCGCGTTGCACGGGAGAATGTGAAATGTGTTCATATGTAGTAAAAACCTGAGAAATCCGTCGGTTTTCGTCATTTGTTATCGAATCGACTTAAAGCCAGATCGTCAAATTGGCCGCCTTCCTCTCTGAGAAGGTTACATTTATTGTCTGCAAAGCTATGTCGCGTGCTGCGGTATGCGGAGACACTAAAAGCACCATAGAAGAACACAGAAGATGCTTCTAAGTTGAAGTAATAGCCAGTAAGAAGTAGTACAATTCAAGTTTTAGTTGGTGATGTTTCACTTTTTAGCCGGCTTTGGTGGCTCGGACATGACCTAGGACCTTAAGATTTTGCATGAAAGGAGGACTAGCATCCGCGTTGCATGGGAGAATGTGAAAAGTGTTCATATGTAGTAAAAACCTGAGAAATCCGTCCGTTTTCGTCATTTGTTATCGAATCGACTTAAAGCCAGATCGTCAAATTGGTCGCTTTTCTCTCTGAGACGGTTACATTTATCGTCTGCAAAGCTATGTCGCGTGCTGCGGTATGCGGAGACACTAAACGCACCATAGTAGAACACAGAAGAAGCTTCTAAGTTGAAGTAATAGCCAGTAAGAAGTAGTACAATTGAAGTTTTAGTTGTCGATTATTCACTTTTTAGCCGGCTTTGGTGGCGTGGACATGAGGTGGAACCATAAGATTTTGCATGAAAGGAAGACTAGCGGCCACGTTGCACGGGAGAAAGTGAAAAGTGTTCATATGTAGTAAAAACCTGAGAAATCCGTCCGTTTTCGTCATTTTTTATCGAATCGACTTAAAGCCAGATCGTCACATTGGCTGCTTTTCTCTCTGAGACTGTTACATTTATCGTCTGCAAAGCTATGTCGCGTGCTGCGGTCTGCAGAAACACTAAAAGCACCATAGTAGAACACAGAAGAAGCTTCTAAGTTGAAGTAATAGCCAGTAAGAAGTAGTACAATTCAACTTTTAGTTGTCGATTATTCACTTTTTAGATGACTTTGGTGGCTTGGACATGACCTAGGACCTTAAGATTTTGCATGAAAGGAGGACTGGCAGCCGCGTTGCACGGGAGAATGTGAAAAGTGTTCATATGTAGTAAAAACCTGAGAAACCCGTCCGTTTTCGTCATTTGTTATCGAATCGACTTAAAGCCAGATCGTCACATTGGCCGCTTTTCTCTCTGAGAAGGTTACAATTATTGTCTGCATAGCTATGTCGCATGCTGCGGTATGCGGAGACACTAAAAGCACCATAGTAGAACACAGAAGAAGCTTCTAAGTTGAAGTAATAGCCAGTAAGAAGTAGTACAATTCAACTTTTAGTTGTCGATTATTCACTTTTTAGCCGGCTTTGGTGGCTTGGACATGACCAAGGACCTTAAGAATTTGCATGAAAGGAGTTCTTGCAGCCGCGTTGCACGGGAGAATGTGAAATGTGTTCATATGTAGTAAAAACCTGAGAAATCCGTCGGTTTTCGTCATTTGTTATCGAATCGACTTAAAGCCAGATCGTCAAATTGGCCGCCTTCCTCTCTGAGAAGGTTACATTTATTGTCTGCAAAGCTATGTCGCGTGCTGCGGTATGCGGAGACACTAAAAGCACCATAGAAGAACACAGAAGATGCTTCTAAGTTGAAGTAATAGCCAGTAAGAAGTAGTACAATTCAAGTTTTAGTTGGTGATTATTCACTTTTTAGCCGGCTTTGGTGGCTTGGACATGACCTAGGACGTTAAGATTTTGCATGAAAGGAGGACTAGCATCCGCGTTGCATGGGAGAATGTGAAAAGTGTTCATATGTAGTAAAAACCTGAGAAATCCGTCCGTTTTCGTCATTTGTTATCGAATCGACTTAAAGCCAGATCGTCAAATTGGCCGCTTTTCTCTCTGAGACGGTTACATTTATCGTCTGCAAAGCTATGTCGCGTGCTGCGGTATGCGGAGACATTAAACGCACCATAGTAGAACACAGAAGAAGCTTCTAAGTTGAAGTAATAGCCAGTAATAAGTAGTACAATTCAAGTTTTAGTTGTCGATTATTCACTTTTTAGCCGGCATTGGTAGCTCGGACATCACCTAGGACGTTAAGATTTTGCATGAAAGGAGGACTAGCATCCGCGTTGCATGGGAGAATGTGAAAAGTGTTCATATGTAGTTAAAACCTAAGAAATCCGTCCGTTTTCGTCATTTGTTATCGAATCGACTTAAAGCCAGATCGTCAAATTGGCCGCTGTTCTCTCTGAGACGGTTACATTTATCGTCTGCAAAGCTATGTCGCGTGCTGCGGTATGCGGAGACACTAAACGCACCATAGTAGAACACTGAAGAAGCAATAGCCAGAAAGAAGTAGTACAATTGAAGTTTTAGTTGTCGATTATTCACTTTTTAGCCGGCTTTGGTGGCTTGGACATGACCTAGGACCATAAGATTTTGCATGAAAGGAGGACTAACAGCCGCGTTGCACGGGAGAATGTGAAAAGTGTTCATATGTAGTAAAAACCTGAGAAATCCGTCCGTTTTCGTCATTTGTTATCGAATCGACTTAAAGGCAGATCGTCACACTGGCCCCTTTTCTCTCTGAGACGGTTACATTTATCGTCTGCAACGCTATGTCGCGTGCTGCGGTATGCGGAGACACTAAAAGCACCATAGTAGAACACAGAAGAAGCTTCTAAGTTGAAGTAATAGCCAGTAAGAAGTAATACAATTCAAGTTTTAGTTGTCGATTATTCACATTTTAGCAGGCTTTGGTGGCTTGGACATCACCTAGGACCTTAAGATTTTGCATGAAAGGTGGACTAGCAGCCGCGTTGCACGGGAGAATGTGAAAAGTGTTCATATGTAGTAAAAACCTGAGAAATCCGTCCGTTTTCGTCATTTGTTATCGAATCGCCTTAAAGCCAGATCGTCACATTGGCCGCTCTACTCTCTGAAACGGTTACACTTATCGTCTGCAAAGCTATGTCGCGTGCTGCGGTATGCCGAAACACTAAAAGCACCATAGTAGAACACAGAAGAAGCTTCTAAGTTGAAGTAATAGCCAGTAAGAAATAGTACAATTTAAGTTTTAGTTGTCGATTATTCTCATTTTAGCCCGCTTTGGTGGCTTGGACATGACCTAGGACCTTAAGATTTTGCATGAAAGGAGGACTAGCAGCCGCGTTGGACGGGAGAATGTGAAAAGTGTTCATATGTAGTAAAAACCTGAGAAATCCGTCCGTTTTCGTCATTTGTTATCGAATCGACTTAAAGCCAGATCGTCACCTTGGCCGCTCTTCTCTCTGAAACGGTTACATTTATCGTCTGCAAAGCTGTGTCACGTGCTGCGGTATGTTGAAACACTAAAAGCACCATAGTAGAACACAGAAGAAGCTTCTAAGTTGAAGTAATAGCCAGTAAGAAGTACTACAATTCAAGTTTTAGTTGTCGATTATTCACTTTTTAGCCGGCTTTGGTGGCTTGGACATGACCTAGGACCTTAAGATTTTGCATGAAAGGAGTACTTGCAGCCGCGTTGCACGGGAGAATGTGAAATGTGTTCATATGTAGTAAAAACCTGAGAAATCCGTCCGTTTTCGTCATTTGTTATCGAATCGACTTAAAGCCAGATCGTCACATTGGCCGCTCCACTCTCTGCAACGGTTCATTTATCGTCTGCAAAGCTATGT
Organism: Schistocerca gregaria; assembly: GCF_023897955.1. NCBI lineage: Eukaryota > Metazoa > Arthropoda > Insecta > Orthoptera > Acrididae > Schistocerca > Schistocerca gregaria. The sequence continues at coordinate 2,140,967 of NW_026061759.1, forward strand.
CGCGCGCTGCAGTATGCGGAAACGCTAAAAGCACCATAGTAGAACACAGAAGAAGCTTCTAAGTTGAAGTAATAGCCAGTAAGAGGTAGTACAATTCAAGTTTTAGTTGTCGATTATTCACTTTTTAGCCGGCTTTGGTGGCTTGGACATGACCTAGGACCTTAAGATTTTGCATGAAAGGAGGACTGGCAGCCGCGTTGCACGGGAGAATGTGAAAAGTGTTCATATGTAGTAAAAACCTGAGAAATCCGTCCGTTTTCGTCATCTGTGATCGAATCGCCTTAAAGCCAGTTGGTCACATTGGCCGCTCTACTCTCTGAAACGCTTACACTTATCGTCTGCAAAGCTATGTCGCGTGCTGCGGTATGCCGAAACACTAAAAGCACCATAGTAGAACACAGAAGAAGCTTCTAAGTTGAAGTAATAGCCAGTAAGAAGTAGTACAATTTAAGTTTTAGTTGTCGATTATTCACATTTTAGCCGGCTTTGGTGGCTTGGACATGACCTAGGACCTTAAGATTTTGCATGAAAGGAGGACTAGCAGCCGCGTTGGACGGGAGAATGTGAAAAGTGTTCATATGTAGTAAAAACCTGAGAAATCCGTCCGTTTTCGTCATTTGTTATCGAATCGACTTAAAGCCAGATCGTCACATTGGCCGCTCTTCTCTCTGAAACGCTTACATTTATCGTCTGAAAAGCTATGTCGCGTGCTGCGGTATGCTGAAACACTAAAAGCACCATAGTAGAACACAGAAGAAGCTTCTCAGTTGAAGTAATAGCCAGTAAGAAGTAGTACGATTCAAGTTTTAGTTATCGATTATTCACTTTTTAGCCGGCTTTGGTGGCTTTTACATGACCTAGGACCTTAAGATTTTGCATGAAAGGAGGTCTAGCAGCCGCGGTGCATGGGAACATGTGAAAAGTGTTCATATGAAGTAAAAAACCTGAGAAATCCGTCCGTTTTCGTCATTTGTTATCGAATCGACTTAAAGCCAGATCGTCACATTGGCCGCTTTTCTCTCTGAGACGGTTACATTTATCGTCTGCAAAGCTATGTCGCGTGCTGCGGTATGCGGAGACACTGAAAGTACCATAGTAGAACACAGAAGAAGCTCTAAGTTGAAGTAATAGCCAGTAAGAAGTAGTACGATTCAAGTTTTAGTTATCGATTATTCACTTTTTAGCCGGCTTTGGTGGCTTTTACATGACCTAGGACCTTAAGATTTTGCATGAAAGGAGGTCTAGCAGCCGCGTTGCATGGGAACATGTGAAAAGTGTTCATATGAAGTAAAAAACCTGAGAAATCCGTCCGTTTTCGTCATTTGTTATCGAATCGACTTAAAGCCAGATCGTCACATTGGCCGCTTTTCTCTCTGAGAAGGTTACATTTATTGTCTGCATAGCTATGTCGCATGCTGCGGTATGCGGAGACACTAAAAGCACCATAGTAGAACACAGAAGAAGCTTCTAAGTTGAAGTAATAGCCAGTAAGAAGTAGTACAATTCAACTTTTAGTTGTCGATTATTCACTTTTTAGCCGGCTTTGGTGGCTTGGACATGACCAAGGACCTTAAGAATTTGCATGAAAGGAGTTCTTGCAGCCGCGTTGCACGGGAGAATGTGAAATGTGTTCATATGTAGTAAAAACCTGAGAAATCCGTCGGTTTTCGTCATTTGTTATCGAATCGACTTAAAGCCAGATCGTCAAATTGGCCGCCTTCCTCTCTGAGAAGGTTACATTTATTGTCTGCAAAGCTATGTCGCGTGCTGCGGTATGCGGAGACACTAAAAGCACCATAGAAGAACACAGAAGATGCTTCTAAGTTGAAGTAATAGCCAGTAAGAAGTAGTACAATTCAAGTTTTAGTTGGTGATGTTTCACTTTTTAGCCGGCTTTGGTGGCTCGGACATGACCTAGGACCTTAAGATTTTGCATGAAAGGAGGACTAGCATCCGCGTTGCATGGGAGAATGTGAAAAGTGTTCATATGTAGTAAAAACCTGAGAAATCCGTCCGTTTTCGTCATTTGTTATCGAATCGACTTAAAGCCAGATCGTCAAATTGGTCGCTTTTCTCTCTGAGACGGTTACATTTATCGTCTGCAAAGCTATGTCGCGTGCTGCGGTATGCGGAGACACTAAACGCACCATAGTAGAACACAGAAGAAGCTTCTAAGTTGAAGTAATAGCCAGTAAGAAGTAGTACAATTGAAGTTTTAGTTGTCGATTATTCACTTTTTAGCCGGCTTTGGTGGCGTGGACATGAGGTGGAACCATAAGATTTTGCATGAAAGGAAGACTAGCGGCCACGTTGCACGGGAGAAAGTGAAAAGTGTTCATATGTAGTAAAAACCTGAGAAATCCGTCCGTTTTCGTCATTTTTTATCGAATCGACTTAAAGCCAGATCGTCACATTGGCTGCTTTTCTCTCTGAGACTGTTACATTTATCGTCTGCAAAGCTATGTCGCGTGCTGCGGTCTGCAGAAACACTAAAAGCACCATAGTAGAACACAGAAGAAGCTTCTAAGTTGAAGTAATAGCCAGTAAGAAGTAGTACAATTCAACTTTTAGTTGTCGATTATTCACTTTTTAGATGACTTTGGTGGCTTGGACATGACCTAGGACCTTAAGATTTTGCATGAGAGGAGGACTGGCAGCCGCGTTGCACGGGAGAATGTGAAAAGTGTTCATATGTAGTAAAAACCTGAGAAACCCGTCCGTTTTCGTCATTTGTTATCGAATCGACTTAAAGCCAGATCGTCACATTGGCCGCTTTTCTCTCTGAGAAGGTTACATTTATTGTCTGCATAGCTATGTCGCATGCTGCGGTATGCGGAGACACTAAAAGCACCATAGTAGAACACAGAAGAAGCTTCTAAGTTGAAGTAATAGCCAGTAAGAAGTAGTACAATTCAACTTTTAGTTGTCGATTATTCACTTTTTAGCCGGCTTTGGTGGCTTGGACATGACCAAGGACCTTAAGAATTTGCATGAAAGGAGTTCTTGCAGCCGCGTTGCACGGGAGAATGTGAAATGTGTTCATATGTAGTAAAAACCTGAGAAATCCGTCGGTTTTCGTCATTTGTTATCGAATCGACTTAAAGCCAGATCGTCAAATTGGCCGCCTTCCTCTCTGAGAAGGTTACATTTATTGTCTGCAAAGCTATGTCGCGTGCTGCGGTATGCGGAGACACTAAAAGCACCATAGAAGAACACAGAAGATGCTTCTAAGTTGAAGTAATAGCCAGTAAGAAGTAGTACAATTCAAGTTTTAGTTGGTGATTATTCACTTTTTAGCCGGCTTTGGTGGCTTGGACATGACCTAGGACGTTAAGATTTTGCTTGAAAGGAGGACTAGCATCCGCGTTGCATGGGAGAATGTGAAAAGTGTTCATATGTAGTAAAAACCTGAGAAATCCGTCCGTTTTCGTCATTTGTTATCGAATCGACTTAAAGCCAGATCGTCAAATTGGCCGCTTTTCTCTCTGAGACGGTTACATTTATCGTCTGCAAAGCTATGTCGCGTGCTGCGGTATGCGGAGACATTAAACGCACCATAGTAGAACACAGAAGAAGCTTCTAAGTTGAAGTAATAGCCAGTAATAAGTAGTACAATTCAAGTTTTAGTTGTCGATTATTCACTTTTTAGCCGGCATTGGTAGCTCGGACATCACCTAGGACGTTAAGATTTTGCATGAAAGGAGGACTAGCATCCGCGTTGCATGGGAGAATGTGAAAAGTGTTCATATGTAGTTAAAACCTGAGAAATCCGTCCGTTTTCGTCATTTGTTATCGAATCGACTTAAAGCCAGATCGTCAAATTGGCCGCTGTTCTCTCTGAGACGGTTACATTTATCGTCTGCAAAGCTATGTCGCGTGCTGCGGTATGCGGAGACACTAAACGCACCATAGTAGAACACTGAAGAAGCAATAGCCAGAAAGAAGTAGTACAATTGAAGTTTTAGTTGTCGATTATTCACTTTTTAGCCGGCTTTGGTGGCTTGGACATGACCTAGGACCATAAGATTTTGCATGAAGGGAGGACTAACAGCCGCGTTGCACGGGAGAATGTGAAAAGTGTTCATATGTAGTAAAAACCTGAGAAATCCGTCCGTTTTCGTCATTTGTTATCGAATCGACTTAAAGGCAGATCGTCACACTGGCCCCTTTTCTCTCTGAGACGGTTACATTTATCGTCTGCAACGCTATGTCGCGTGCTGCGGTATGCGGAGACACTAAAAGCACCATAGTAGAACACAGAAGAAGCTTCTAAGTTGAAGTAATAGCCAGTAAGAAGTAATACAATTCAAGTTTTAGTTGTCGATTATTCACATTTTAGCAGGCTTTGGTGGCTTGGACATCACCTAGGACCTTAAGATTTTGCATGAAAGGTGGACTAGCAGCCGCGTTGCACGGGAGAATGTGAAAAGTGTTCATATGTAGTAAAAACCTGAGAAATCCGTCCGTTTTCGTCATTTGTTATCGAATCGCCTTAAAGCCAGATCGTCACATTGGCCGCTCTACTCTCTGAAACGGTTACACTTATCGTCTGCAAAGCTATGTCGCGTGCTGCGGTATGCCGAAACACTAAAAGCACCATAGTAGAACACAGAAGAAGCTTCTAAGTTGAAGTAATAGCCAGTAAGAAATAGTACAATTTAAGTTTTAGTTGTCGATTATTCTCATTTTAGCCCGCTTTGGTGGCTTGGACATGACCTAGGACCTTAAGATTTTGCATGAAAGGAGGACTAGCAGCCGCGTTGGACGGGAGAATGTGAAAAGTGTTCATATGTAGTAAAAACCTGAGAAATCCGTCCGTTTTCGTCATTTGTTATCGAATCGACTTAAAGCCAGATCGTCACATTGGCCGCTCTTCTCTCTGAAACGGTTACATTTATCGTCTGCAAAGCTGTGTCACGTGCTGCGGTATGTTGAAACACTAAAAGCACCATAGTAGAACACAGAAGAAGCTTCTAAGTTGAAGTAATAGCCAGTAAGAAGTACTACAATTCAAGTTTTAGTTGTCGATTATTCACTTTTTAGCCGGCTTTGGTGGCTTGGACATGACCTAGGACCTTAAGATTTTGCATGAAAGGAGTACTTGCAGCCGCGTTGCACGGGAGAATGTGAAATGTGTTCATAAGTAGTAAAAACCTGAGAAATCCGTCCGTTTTCGTCATCTGTTATCGAATCGACTTAAAGCCAGATCGTCACATTGGCCGCTCCACTCTCTGCAACGGTTCATTTATCGTCTGCAAAGCTATGTCGCGCGCTGCAGTATGCGGAAACGCTAAAAGCACCATAGTAGAACACAGAAGAAGCTTCTAAGTTGAAGTAATAGCCAGTAAGAGGTAGTACAATTCAAGTTTTAGTTGTCGATTATTCACTTTTTAGCCGGCTTTGGTGGCTTGGACATGACCTAGGACCTTAAGATTTTGCATGAAAGGAGGACTGGCAGCCGCGTTGCACGGGAGAATGTGAAAAGTGTTCATATGTAGTAAAAACCTGAGAAATCCGTCCGTTTTCGTCATCTGTGATCGAATCGCCTTAAAGCCAGTTGGTCACATTGGCCGCTCTACTCTCTGAAACGCTTACACTTATCGTCTGCAAAGCTATGTCGCGTGCTGCGATATACGGAAACACTAAAAGCACCATAGTAGAACACAGAAGAAGCCTCTAAGTTGAAGTAATAGCCAGTAAGAAGTAGTACGATTCAAGTTTTAGTTATCGATTATTCACTTTTTAGCCGGCTTTGGTGGCTTTTACATGACCTAGGACCTTAAGATTTTGCATGAAAGGAGGTCTAGCAGCCGCGTTGCATGGGAACATGTGAAAAGTGTTCATATGAAGTAAAAAACCTGAGAAATCCGTCCGTTTTCGTCATTTGTTATCGAATCGACTTAAAGCCAGATCGTCACATTGGCCGCTTTTCTCTCTGAGACGGTTACATTTATCGTCTGCAAAGCTATGTCGCGTGCTGCGGTATGCGGAGACACTGAAAGTACCATAGTAGAACACAGAAGAAGCTCTAAGTTGAAGTAATAGCCAGTAAGAAGTTATACGATTCAAGTTTTAGTAGTCGATTATTCACATTTTAGCCGGCTTTGAGGGCTTGGACATGACCTAGGACGTTAAGATTTTGCATGAAAGGAGGACTAGCAGCCGCGTTGCGCGGGAGAATGTGAAAAGGGTTCATATGTAGTAAAAACTTGCGAAATCCATCCGTTTTCGTCATTTGTTATCGAATCGATTTAAAGCCAGATCGTCACAGTGGCCGCTCTTCTCTCTGAAACGGTTACATTTATCGTCTGCAAAGCTATGTCGCGTGCTGCGGTGTGCGGAGACACTAAAAGCACCATAGTAGAACACAGAAGAAGCTTCTAAGTTGAAGTAATAGTTAGTAAGAAGTAGTACAATTCAAGTTTTAGTTATCGATTATTCACTTTTCAGCCGGCTTTGGTGGCTTGGACTTGACCTAGGACCTTAAGATTTTGCATGAAAGGAGGTCTAGCAGCCGCGTTGCATGGGAGAATGTGAAAAGTGTTCATATGTAGTAAAAACCTGAGAAACCCGTCCGTTTTCGTCATTTGTTATCGAATCGACTTAAAGCCAGATCGTCACATTGGCCGCTTTTCTCTCTGAGACGGTTACATTTATCGTCTGCAAAGCTACGTCGCATGCTGCGGTGTGCGGAGACTCTAAAAGCACCATAGTAGAACACAGAAGAAGCTTCCAAGTTGGAGTAATAGCCAGTAAGAAGTAGTACAATTCAAGTTTTAGTTATCGATTATTCACTTTTTAGCCGGCTTTGGTGGCTTTTACATGACCTAGGACCTTAAGATTTTGCATGAAAGGAAGACTAGCAGCCGCGTTGCACGGGAGAATGTGAAAAGTGTTCATATGTAGTAAAAACCTTCGAAATCCGTCCGTTTTCGTCATTTGTTATCAAATCGACTTGAAGCCAGATCGTCACATTGGCCGCTCTTCTCTCTGAAACGGTTACATTTATCGTCTGCAAAGCTATGTCGCGTGCTGCTGTAAGCGGAGACACTAAAAGCACCATAGTACAACACAGAAGAAGCTTCTAAGTTGAAGTAATAGTTAGTAAGAAGTAATACAATTCAAGTTTTAGTTGTCGATTTTTTACATTTTAGCCGTCTCTGGTGACTTGGACATGACCTAGGACCTTAAGATTTTGCATGAAAGGAGGACTAGCAGCCGCGTTGCATGGGAGAATGTGAAAAGTGTTCATATGTAGTAAAAACCTGAGAAATGTGTCCGTTTTCGTCATTTGTTATCGAATCGACTTAAAGCCAGATCGTCACATTGGCCGCTGTTCTCTCTGAGACGGTTATATTTATCGTCTGCAAAGCTATGTCGCGTGCTGCGATATGCGGTAACACTAAAAGCACCATAGTAGAACACAGAAGAAGCTTCTATGTTGAAGAAATAGCCAGTAAGAAGTAGTACAATTCAACTTTTAGTTGTCGATTATTCACTTTTTAGATGACTTTGGTGGCTTGGACATGACCTAGGACCTTACGATTTTGCATGAAAGGAGGACTGGCAGCCGCGTTGCACAGGAGAATGTGAAAAGTGTTCATATGTAGTAAAAACCTGAGAAACCCGTCCGTTTTCGTCATTTGTTATCGAAACGACTTAAAGCCAGATCGTCACATTGGCCGCTTTTCTCTCTGAGAAGGTTACATTTATTGTCTGCATAGCTATGTCGCGTGCTGCGGTATGCGGAGACACTAAAAGCACCATAGTAGAACACAGAAGAAGCTTCTAAGTTGAAGTAATAGCCAGTAAGAAGTAGTACAATTAAAGTTTTAGTTGTCGATTATTCACTTTTTAGCCGGCTTTGGTGGCTTGGACATCACCTAGGACGTTAAGATTATGCATGAAAGGAGGACTTGCAGCCGCGTTGCACGGGAGAATGTGAAAAGTGTTCATATGTGGTAAAAACCTGAGAAATGCTTGCGTTTTCGTCATTTGTTATCGAATCGACTTAAAGCCAGATCGTCACATTGGCCGCTTTTCTCTCTGAGACGGTTACATTTATCGTCTGCAAAGCTATGTCGTGTGCTGCGGTATGCGGAGACACTAAAAGCACCATAGTAGAACACAGAAGAAGCTTCTAAGTTGAAGTAATAGCCAGTAAGGAGTAGTACAATTGAAGTTTTAGTTGTCGATTATTAACTTTTTAGCCGGCTTTGGTGGATTGGACATGACCTAGGACCTTAAGATTTTGCATGAAAGGAGGACTTGCAGCCGCGTTGCACGGGAGAATGTGAAAAGTGTTCATATGTAGCAAAAACCTGAGAATTCCGTCAGTTTTCGTCATTTGGTATCGAATCGACTTAAAGCCAGATCGTCACATTGGCTGCTCTTCTCTCTGAAACGGTTACATTTATCGTCTACAAAGCTATGTCGCGTGCTGCGTTATGCAGAAACACTAAAAGCACCATAGTAGAACACAGAAGAAGCTTCTATGTTGAAGTAATAGCCAGTAAGAAGTAGTACAATTGAAGTTTTAGTTGTCGATTATTCACTTTTTAGCCGGCTTTGGTGGCGTGGACATGAGGTGGAACCATAAGATTTTGCATGAAAGGAAGACTAGCGGCCACGTTGCACGGGAGAAAGTGAAAAGTGTTCATATGTAGTAAAAACCTGAGAAATCCGTCCGTTTTCGTCATTTTTTATCGAATCGACTTAAAGCCAGATCGTCACATTGGCTGCTTTTCTCTCTGAGACTGTTACATTTATCGTCTGCAAAGCTATGTCGCGTGCTGCGGTCTGCAGAAACACTAAAAGCACCATAGTAGAACACAGAAGAAGCTTCTAAGTTGAAGTAATAGCCAGTAAGAAGTAGTACAATTCAACTTTTAGTTGTCGATTATTCACTTTTCAGATGACTTTGGTGGCTTGGACATGACCTAGGACCTTAAGATTTTGCATGAAAGGAGGACTGGCAGCCGCGTTGCACGGGAGAATGTGAAAAGTGTTCATATGTAGTAAAAACCTGAGAAACCCGTCCGTTTTCGTCATTTGTTATCGAATCGACTTAAAGCCAGATCGTCACATTGGCCGCTTTTCTCTCTGAGAAGGTTACATTTATTGTCTGCATAGCTATGTCGCATGCTGCGGTATGCGGAGACACTAAAAGCACCATAGTAGAACACAGAAGAAGCTTCTAAGTTGAAGTAATAGCCAGTAAGAAGTAGTACAATTCAACTTTTAGTTGTCGATTATTCACTTTTTAGCCGGCTTTGGTGGCTTGGACATGACCAAGGACCTTAAGAATTTGCATGAAAGGAGTACTTGCAGCCGCGTTGCACGGGAGAATGTGAAATGTGTTCATATGTAGTAAAAACCTGAGAAATCCGTCCGTTTTCGTCATTTGTTATCGAATCGACTTAAAGCCAGATCGTCAAATTGGCCGCCTTTCTCTCTGAGAAGGTTACATTTATTGTCTGCAAAGCTGTGTCGCGTGCTGCGGTATGCGGAGACACTAAAAGCACCATAGAAGAACACAGAAGATGCTTCTAAGTTGAAGTAATAGCCAGTAAGAAGTAGTACAATTCAAGTTTTAGTTGGTGATTATTCACTTTTTAGCCGGCTTTGGTGGCTTGGACATGACCTAGGACGTTAAGATTTTGCATGAAAGGAGGATTAGCATCCGCGTTGCATGGGAGAATGTGAAAAGTGTTCATATGTAGTAAAAACCTGAGAAATCAGTCCGTTTTCGTCATTTGTTATCGAATCGACTTAAAGCCAGATCGTCAAATTGGCCGCTTTTCTCTCTGAGACGGTTACATTTATCGTCTGCAAAGCTATGTCGCGTGCTGCGGTATGCGGAGACACTAAACGCACCATAGTAGAACACAGAAGAAGTTTCTAAGTTGAAGTAATAGCCAGTAATAAGTATTACAATTCAAGTTTTAGTTGTCGATTATTCACTTTTTAGCCGGCATTGGTAGCTCGGACATCACCTAGGACCTTAAGATTTTGCATGAAAGGTGGACTAGCAGCCGCGTTGCACGGGAGAATGTGAAAAGTGTTCATATGTAGTAAAAACCTGAGAAATCCGTCCGTTTTCGTCATTTGTTATCGAATCGACTTTAAGCCAGATCGTCACATTGGCCGCTCTTCTCTCTGAAACGGTTACATTTATCGTCTACAAAGCTATGTCGCGTGCTGCGTTATGCGGAAACACTAAAAGCACCATAATAGAACACAGAAGAAGCTTCTATGTTGAAGTAATAGATAGTAAGAAGTAGTAAAATTGAAGTTTTAGTTGTCGATTATTCACTTTTTAGCCGGCTTTGGTGGCTTGGATATGAGGTGGAACCATAAGATTTTGCATGAAAGGAAGACTAGCAGCCACGTTGCACTGGAGAATGTGAAAAGTGGTCATATGTAGTAAAAACCTGAAAAATGCGTCCGATTTCGTCATTTGTTATCGAATCGAATTAAAGCCACATAGTCACATTGGCCGCTTTTCTCTCTGAGACTGTTACATTTATCGTCTGCAAAGCTATGTCGCGTGCTGCGGTCTGCGGAGACACTAAAAGCACCATAGGAGAACACAGAAGAAGCTTCTAAGTTGAAGTAATAGGCAGTAAGAAGTAGTACAATTTAAGTTTTAGTTGTCGATTATTCACATTTTAGCCGGCTTTGGTGGCTTGGACATGACCTAGGACCATAAGATTTTGCATGAAAGGAATACTAGTTGCGGCGTTGCATGGGAGAAAGTGAAAAGAGTTCATATGTAGTAAAAACCTGAGAAATCCGTCCGTTTTCGTCATTTGTTATCGAATCGACTTAAAGCCAGTTCGTCACATTGGCCGCTTTTCTCTCTGAGACGGTTACATTTATCGTCTGCAAAGCTATGTCGCGTGCTGCGGTATGCGGAGACACTAAAAGCACCATAGTAGAACACAGAAGAAGCTTCTAAGTTGAAGTAATAGCCAGTAAGAAGTAGTACAATTCAAATTTAGTTGTCGATTATTCACTTTTTAGCCGGCTTTGGTGGCTTGGACATGACCTAGGACCTTAAGATTTTGCATGAAAGGAGGACTAGCAGCCGCGTTGCACGGGAGAATGTGAAAAGTGTTCATATGTAGTAAAAACCTGAGAAATCCGTCCGTTTTCGTCATTTGTTATCGAATCGACTTAAAGCCAGATCGTCACATTGGCCCCTCTTCTCTCTGAAACGGTTACATTTATCGTCTGCAAAGCTATGTCGCGTGCTGCGGTATGCGGAAACACTAAGAGCACCATAGTAGAACACAGAAGAAGCTTCTATGTTGATGTGATAGCCAGTAAGAAGTAGTACAATTAAAGTTTTAGTTGTCGATTATTCACTTTTTAGCCGGCTTTGGTGGCTTTTACATGACCTAGGACCTTAAGATTTTGCATGAAAGGAGGTCTAGCAGCCGCGTTGCACGGGAGAATGTGAAAAGTGTTCATATGTAGTAAAAACCTGAGAAATCCGTCCGTTTTCGTCATTTGTTATCGAATCGATTTAAAGCCAGATCGTCACATTGGCCGCTTTTCTCTCTGAGACTGTTACATTTATCTTCTGCAAAGCTATGTCACGTGCTGCGGTCTGCGGAGACACTAAAAGCACCATAGGAGAACACAGAAGAAGCTTCTAAGTTGAAGTAATAGAAAGTAAGAAGTAGTACAATTGAAGTTTTAGTTGTCGATTATTCACTTTTTAGCCGGCTTTGGTGGCTTGGACATGACCTAGGACCTTAAGATTTTGCATGAAAGGAGGACTAGCAGCCGCGTTGCATGGCAGAATGTGAAAAGTGTTCATATGTAGCAAAAACCAGAGAAATGCGTCCATTTTCGTCATTTGTTATCGAATTGACTTGAAGCCAGATCGTCACATTGGCCGCTTTTCTCTCTGAGACGGTTACATTTATCGTCTGCAAAGCTATGTCGCGTGCTGCGGTATGCGGAGACACTAAAAGCACCATAGTAGAACACAGAAGAAGCTTCTAAGTTGAAGTAATAGCCAGTAAGAAGTAGAAAAATTGAAGTTTTAGTTGTCGATTATTCACTTTTTAGCCGGCTTTGGTGGCTTGGACATGACCTGGGACCATAAGATTTTACATGAAAAGAGGACTGGCAGCCGCGTTGCACGGGAGAATGTGAAAAGTGTTCATATGTGGTAAAAACCTGATATATCCGTCCGTTTTCGTCATTTGTTATCGAATCGACTTAAAGCCAGTTCGTCACATTGGCCGCTTTTCTCTCTGAGACGGTTACATTTATCGTCTGCAAAGCTATGTCACGTGCTGCGGTATGCGGAGACACTAAAAGCACCATAGTAGAACACAGAAGAAGCTTCTAAGTTGAAGTAATAGCCAGTAAGAAGTAGTACAATTCAAGTTTTAGTTGTCGATTATTCACTTTTTAGCCGGCTTTGGTGGCTTGGACATGACCTAGGACCTTAACATTTTGCCTGAAAGGAGGACTAGCAGCCGCGTTGCACGGGAGAATGTGAAAAGTGTTCATATGTGGTAAAAACCTGATATATCCGTCCGTTTTCGTCATTTGTTATCGAATCGACTTAAAGGCAGATCGTCACATTGGCCGCTTTTCTCTCTGAGACGGTTACATTTATCGTCTGCAACGCTATGTCGCGTGCTGCGGTATGCGGAGACACTAAAAGCACCATAGTAGAACACTGAAGAAGCTTCTAAGTTGAAGCAATAGCCAGAAAGAAGTAGTACAATTGAAGTTTTAGTTGTCGATTATTCACTTTTTAGCCGGCTTTGGTGGCTTGGACATGACCTAGGATAATAAGATTTTGCATGAAAGGAGGACTTACAGCCGCGTTGCACGGGAGAATGTGAAAAGTGTTCATATGTAGTAAAAACCTGAGAAATCCGTCCGTTTTCGTCATTTGTTATCGAATCGTCTTAAAGCCAGATCGTCACATTGGCCGCTTTTCTCTCTGAGACGGTTACATTTATCGTCTGCAAATCTATGTCGCCTGCTGTGGTATGCGGAGACACTAAAAGCACCATAGTAGAACACTGAAGAAGCTTCTAAGTTGAAGCAATAGCCAGTAAGAAGTAGTACAATTGAAGTTTTAGTTGTCGATTATTCACTTTTTAGCCGGCTTTGGTGGCTTGGACATGACCTAGGATAATAAGATTTTGCATGAAAGGAGGACTAACAGCCGCGTTGCACGGGAGAATGTGAAAAGTGTTCATATGTAGTAAAAACCTGAGAAATCCGTCCGTTTTCGTCATTTGTTATCGAATCGTCTTAAAGCCAGATCGTCACATTGGCCGCTTTTCTCTCTGAGACGGTTACATTTATCGTCTGCAAAGTTATGTCGCGTGCTGCGGTATGCGGAGACACTAAAAGCACCATAGTAGAACACTGAAGAAGCTTCTACGTTGAAGCAATAGCCAGAAAGAAGTAGTACAATTGAAGTTTTAGTTGTCGATTATTCACTTTTTAGCCGGCTTTGGTGGCTTGGACATGACCTAGGATAATAAGATTTTGCATGAAAGGAGGACTTACAGCCGCGTTGCACGGGAGAATGTGAAAAGTGTTCATATGTAGTAAAAACCTGAGAAATACGTCCGTTTTCGTCATTTGTTATCGAATCGTCTTAAAGCCAGATCGTCACATTGGCCGCTTTTCTCTCTGAGACGGTTACATTTATCGTCTGCAAAGCTATGTCGCGTGCTGCGGTATGCGGAGACACTAAAAGCACCATAGTAGAACACTGAAGAAGCTTCTAAGTTGAAGCAATAGCCAGAAAGAAGTAGTACAATTGAAGTTTTAGTTGTCGATTATTCACTTTTTAGCCGGCTTTGGTGGCTTGGACATGACCTAGGACCATAAGATTTTGCATGAAAGGAGGACTAACAGCCGCGTTGCACGGGAGAATGTGAAAAGTGGTCATATGTAGTAAAAACCTGAAAAATGCGTCCGTTTTCGTCATTTGTTATCGAATCGAATTAAAGCCACATAGTCACATTGGCTGCTTTTCTCTCTGAGACTGTTACATTTATCGTCTGCAAAGCTGTGTCGCGTGCTGCGGTCTGCGGAGACACTAAAAGCACCATAGTAGAACACAGAAGAAGCTTCTAAGTTGAAGTAATAGCCAGTGAGAAGTATTTCAATTGAAATTTAGTTGTCGATTATTCACTTTTTAGCCGGCTTTGGTGGCTTGGACATGACCTAGGACCTTAAGATTTTGCATGAAAGGAGGACTAGCAGCCGCGTTGCATGGCAGAATGTGAAAAGTGTTCATATGTAGTAAAAACCAGAGAAATGCGTCCGTTTTCGTCATTTGTTGTCGAATTGACTTGAAGCCAGATCGTCACATTGGCCGCTTTTCTCTCTGAGACGGTTACATTTATCGTCTGCAAAGCTATGTCGCGTGCTGCGGTATGCGGAGACACTAAAAGCACTATAGTAGAACACTGAAGAAGCTTCTAAGTTGAAGTAATAGCCAGTAAGAAGTAGTAAAATTGATGTTTTAGTTGTCGATTATTCACTTTTTAGCCGGCTTTGGTGGCTTGGACATGACCTGGGACCATAAGATTTTACATGAAAAGAGGACTGGCAGCCGCGTTGCACGGGAGAATGTGAAAAGTGTTCATATGTGGTAAAAACCTGATATATCCGTCCGTTTTCGTCATTTGTTATCGAATCGACTTAAAGGCAGATCGTCAAATTGGCCGCTTTTCTCTCTGAGACGGTTACATTTATCGTCTGCAACGCTATGTCGCGTGCTGCGGTATGCGGAGACACTAAAAACACCATAGGAGAACACAGAAGAAGCTTCTAAGTTGAAGTAATAGCCAGTAAGAAGAAATACAATTCAAGTTTTAGTTGTCGATTATTCACATTTTAGCCGGCTTTGGTGGCTTGGACATGACCTAGGACCTTAACATTTTGCCTGAAAGGAGGACTAGCAGCCGCGTTGCACGGGAGAATGTGAAAAGTGTTCATATGTAGTAAAAACCTGAGAAATCCGTCCGTTTTCGTCATTTGTTATCGAATCGACTTAAAGCCAGATCGTCACATTGGCCGCTCTTCTCTCTGAAACGGTTACAATTATCGTCTGCAAAGCTATGTAGCGTGCTGCGGTATGCGGAAACACTAAAAGCACCATAGTAGAACACAGAAGAAACTTCAAAGTTGAAGTAATAGCCAGTAAGAAGTAGTACAATTCAAGTTTTAGTTGTCGATTATTCACTTTTTAGCCGGCTTTGGTGGCTTGGATATGACCTAGGACCATAAGATTTTGCATGAAAGGAGGACTAGCAGACGCGTTGCACGGGAGAATGTGAAAAGTGTTCATATGTAGTAAAAACCTGAGAAATCCGTCCGTTTTCGTCATTTGTTATCGAATCGACTTAAAGCCAGATCGTCACATTGGCCGCTCTTCTCTCTGAAACGGTTACATTTATCGTCTGCAAAGCTATGTCGCGTGCTGCAGTATGCGGAAACACTAAAAGCACCATAGTAGAACACTGAAGAAGCTTCTATGTTGAAGTAATAGCCAGTAAGAAGTAGTGCAATTGAAGTTTTAGTTGTCGATTATTCACATTTTAGCCGGCTTTGGTGGCTTGGACATGAGGTAGAACCATAAAATTTTGCATGAAAGGAAGACTAGCAGTCACGTTGCACCGGAGAATGTGAAAAGTGTTCATATGTAGTAAAAACCTGAGAAATCCATCGTTTTCGTCATTTGTTATCAAATCGTCTTAAAGCCAGATCGTCACATTGGCTGCTTTTCTCTCTGAGACGGTTACATTTATCGTCTGCAAATCTATGTCGCCTGCTGTGGTATGCGGAGACACTAAAAGCACCATAGTAGAACACTGAAGAAGCTTCTAAGTTGAAGCAATAGCCAGTAAGAAGTAGTACAATTGAAGTTTTAGTTGTCGATTATTCACTTTTTAGCCGGCTTTGGTGGCTTGGACATGACCTAGGATAATAAGATTTTGCATGAAAGGAGGACTAACAGCCGCGTTGCACGGGAGAATGTGAAAAGTGTTCATATGTAGTAAAAACCTGAGAAATCCGTCCGTTTTCGTCATTTGTTATCGAATCGACTTAAAGCCACATAGTCACATTGGCCGCTCTACTCTCTGAAACGGTTACATTTATCGTCTGCAAAGCTATGTCGCGTGCTGCAGTATGCGGAAACACTAAAAGCACCATAGTAGAACACTGAAGAAGCTTCTATGTTGAAGTAATAGCCAGTAAGAAGTAGTGCAATTGAAGTTTTAGTTGTCGATTATTCACATTTTAGCCGGCTTTGGTGGCTTGGACATGAGGTGGAACCATAAAATTTTGCATGAAAGGAAGACTAGCAGCCACGTTGCACCGGAGAATGTGAAAAGTGTTCATATGTAGTAAAAACCTGAGAAATCCATCGTTTTCGTCATTTGTTATCAAATCGTCTTAAAGCCAGATCGTCACATTGGCTGCATTTCTCTCTGAGACGGTTACATTTATCGTCTGCAAAGCTATGTCGCGTGCTGCGGTATGCGGAGACACTAAAAGCACCATAGTAGAACACTGAAGAAGCTTCTACGTTGAAGCAATAGCCAGAAAGATGTAGTACAATTGAAGTTTTAGTTGTCGGTTATTCACTTTTTAGCCGGCTTTGGTGGCTTGGACATGACCTAGGATAATAAGATTTTGCATGAAAGGAGGACTTACAGCCGCGTTGCACGGGAGAATGTGAAAAGTGTTCATATGTAGTAAAAACCTGAGAAATCCGTCCGTTTTCGTCATTTGTTATCGAATCGTCTTAAAGCCAGATCGTCACATTGGCCGCTTTTCTCTCTGAGACGGTTACATTTATCGTCTGCAAAGCTATGTCGCGTGCTGCGGTATGCGGAGACACTAAAAGCACCATAGTAGAACACTGAAGAAGCTTCTAAGTTGAAGCAATAGCCAGAAAGAAGTAGTACAATTGAAGTTTTAGTTGTCGATTATTCACTTTTTAGCCGGCTTTGGTGGCTTGGACATGACCTAGGACCATAAGATTTTGCATGAAAGGAGGACTAACAGCCGCGTTGCACGGGAGAATGTGAAAAGTGGTCATATGTAGTAAAAACCTGAAAAATGCGTCCGTTTTCGTCATTTGTTATCGAATCGAATTAAAGCCACATAGTCACATTGGCTGCTTTTCTCTCTGAGACTGTTACATTTATCGTCTGCAAAGCTGTGTCGCGTGCTGCGGTCTGCGGAGACACTAAAAGCACCATAGGAGAACACAGAAGAAGCTTCTAAGTTGAAGTAATAGCCAGTGAGAAGTATTTCAATTGAAATTTAGTTGTCGATTATTCACTTTTTAGCCGGCTTTGGTGGCTTGGACATGACCTAGGACCTTAAGATTTTGCATGAAAGGAGGACTAGCAGCCGCGTTGCACGGGAGAATGTGAAAAGTGTTCATATGTGGTAAAAACCTGAGAAATCCGTCCGTTTTCGTCATTTGTTATCGAATCGACTTAAAGCCAGATCGTCACATTGGCCCCTCTTCTCTCTGAAACGGTTACATTTATCGTCTGCAAAGTTATGTCGCGTGCTGCGGTATGCGGAAACACTAAGAGCACCATAGTAGAACACAGAAGAAGCTTCTATGTTGATGTGATAGCCAGTAAGAAGTAGTACAATTAAAGTTTTAGTTGTCGATTATTCACTTTTTAGCCGGCTTTGGTGGCTTTTACATGACCTAGGACCTTAAGATTTTGCATGAAAGGAGGTCTAGCAGCCGCGTTGCACGGGAGAATGTGAAAAGTGTTCATATGTAGTAAAAACCTGAGAAATCCGTCCGTTTTCGTCATTTGTTATCGAATCGACTTAAAGCCAGATCGTCACATTGGCCGCTTTTCTCTCTGAGACTGTTACATTTATCTTCTGCAAAGCTATGACACGTGCTGCGGTCTGCGGAGACACTAAAAGCACCATAGGAGAACACAGAAGAAGCTTCTAAGTTGAAGTAATAGAAAGTAAGAAGTAGTACAATTGAAGTTTTAGTTGTCGATTATTCACTTTTTAGCCGGCTTTGGTGGCTTGGACATGACCTAGGACCTTAAGATTTTGCATGAAAGGAGGACTAGCAGCCGCGTTGCATGGCAGAATGTGAAAAGTGTTCATATGTAGTAAAAACCAGAGAAATGCGTCCGTTTTCGTCATTTGTTATCGAATTGACTTGAAGCCAGATCGTCACATTGGCCGCTTTTCTCTCTGAGACGGTTACATTTATCGTCTGCAAAGCTATGTCGCGTGCTGCGGTATGCGGAGACACTAAAAGCACTATAGTAGAACACAGAAGAAGCTTCTAAGTTGAAGTAATAGCCAGTAAGAAGTAGTAAAATTGAAGTTTTAGTTGTCGATTATTCACTTTTTAGCCGGCTTTGGTGGCTTGGACATGACCTGGGACCATAAGATTTTACATGAAAAGAGGACTGGCAGCCGCGTTGCACGGGAGAATGTGAAAAGTGTTCATATGTGGTAAAAACCTGATATATCCGTCCATTTTCGTCATTTGTTATCGAATCGACTTAAAGGCAGATCGTCACATTGGCCGCTTTTCTCTCTGAGACGGTTACATTTATCGTCTGCAACGCTATGTCGCGTGCTGCGGTATGCGGAGACACTAAAAACACCATAGGAGAACACAGAAGAAGCTTCTAAGTTGAAGTAATAGCCAGTAAGAAGAAATACAATTCAAGTTTTAGTTGTCGATTATTCACATTTTAGCCGGCTTTGGTGGCTTGGACATGACCTAGGACCTTAACATTTTGCCAGAAAGGAGGACTAGCAGCCGCGTTGCACGGGAGAATGTGAAAAGTGTTCATATGTAGTAAAAACCTGAGAAATCCGTCCGTTTTCGTCATTTGTTATCGAATCGACTTAAAGCCAGATCGTCACATTGGCCGCTCTTCTCTCTGAAACGGTTACATTTATCGTCTGCAAAGCTATGTAGCGTGCTGCGGTATGCGGAGACACTAAAAGCACCATAGTAGAACACAGAAGAAACTTCAAAGTTGAAGTAATAGCCAGTAAGAAGTAGTACAATTCAAGTTTTAGTTGTCGATTATTCACTTTTTAGCCGGCTTTGGTGGCTTGGATATGACCTAGGACCATAAGATTTTGCATGAAAGGAGGACTAGCAGACGCGTTGCACGGGAGAATGTGAAAAGTGTTCATATGTAGTAAAAACCTGAGAAATCCGTCCGTTTTCGTCATTTGTTATCGAATCGACTTAAAGCCACATAGTCACATTGGCCGCTCTACTCTCTGAAACGGTTACATTTATCGTCTGCAAAGCTATGTCGCGTGCTGCAGTATGCGGAAACACTAAAAGCACCATAGTAGAACACTGAAGAAGCTTCTATGTTGAAGTAATAGCCAGTAAGAAGTAGTGCAATTGAAGTTTTAGTTGTCGATTATTCACATTTTAGCCGGCTTTGGTGGCTTGGACATGAGGTGGAACCATAAAATTTTGCATGAAAGGAAGACTAGCAGCCACGTTGCACCGGAGAATGTGAAAAGTGTTCATATGTAGTAAAAACCTGAGAAATCCATCGTTTTCGTCATTTGTTATCAAATCGTCTTAAAGCCAGATCGTCACATTGGCTGCTTTTCTCTCTGAGACGGTTACATTTATCGTCTGCAAATCTATGTCGCCTGCTGTGGTATGCGGAGACACTAAAAGCACCATAGTAGAGCACTGAAGAAGCTTCTAAGTTGAAGCAATAGCCAGTAAGAAGTAGTACAATTGAAGTTTTAGTTGTCGATTATTCACTTTTTAGCCGGCTTTGGTGGCTTGGACATGACCTAGGATAATAAGATTTTGCATGAAAGGAGGACTAACAGCCGCGTTGCACGGGAGAATGTGAAAAGTGTTCATATGTAGTAAAAACCTGAGAAATCCGTCCGTTTTCGTCATTTGTTATCGAATCGTCTTAAAGCCAGATCGTCACATTGGCCGCTTTTCTCTCTGAGACGGTTACATTTATCGTCTGCAAAGCTATGTCGCGTGCTGCGGTATGCGGAGACACTAAAAGCACCATAGTAGAACACTGAAGAAGCTTCTAAGTTGAAGCAATAGCCAGAAAGAAGTAGTACAATTGAAGTTTTAGTTGTCGATTATTCACTTTTTAGCCGGCTTTGGTGACTTGGACATGACCTAGGACCATAAGATTTTGCATGAAAGGAGGACTAACAGCCGCGTTGCACGGGAGAATGTGAAAAGTGTTCATATGTAGTAAAAACCTGAGAAATCCGTCCGTTTTCGTCATTTGTTATCGAATCGTCTTAAAGCCAGATCGTCACATTGGCCGCTTTTCTCTCTGAAACGGTTACATTTATCGTCTGCAAAGCTATGTCGCGTGCTGCGGTATGCGGAGATACTAAAAGCACCATAGTAGAACACTGAAGAAGCTTCTAAGTTGAAGCAATAGCCAGAAAGAAGTAGTACAATTGAAGTTTTAGTTGTCGATTATTCACTTTTTAGCCGGCTTTGGTGGCTTGGACATGACCTTGGACCATAAGATTTTGCATGAAAGGAGGACTAACAGCCGCGTTGCACGGGAGAATGTGAAAAGTGTTCATATGTAGTAAAAACCTGAGAAATCCGTCCGTTTTCGTCATTTGTTATCGAATCGACTTAAAGCCAGATCGTCACATTGGCCGCTTTTCTCTCTGGGACGGTTACATTTATCGTCTGCAAAGCTATGTCGCGTGCTGCGGTATGCGGAGACACTAAAAGCACCATAGTAGAACACAGAAGAAACTTCAAAGTTGAATCAATTGCCAGTAAGAAGTAGTACAATTCAAGTTTTAGTTGTCGATTATTCACTTTTTAGCCGGCTTTGGTGGCTTATATATGACCTAGGACCATAAGATTTTACATGAAAGGAGGACTAGCAGACGCGTTGCACGGGAGAATGTGAAAAGTGTTCATATGTAGTAAAAACCTGAGAAATCCGTCCGTTTTCGTCATTTGTTATCGAATCGACTTAAAGCCACATAGTCACATTGGCCGCTTTTCTCTCTGAAACGGTTACATTTATCGTCTGCAAAGCTATGTCGCGTGCTGCAGTATGCGGAAACACTAAAAGCACCATAGTAGAACACAGAAGAAGCTTCTAAGTTGAAGTAATAGCCAGTAAGAAGTATTTCAATTCAAATTTAGTTGTCGATTATTCACTATTTAGCCGGCTTTGGTGGCTTGGACATGACCTAGGACCTTAAGATTTTGCATGAAAGGAGGACTAGCAGCCGCGTTGCACGGGAGAATGTGAAAAGTGTTCATATGTAGTAAAAACCTGAGAAATCCGTCCGTTTTCGTCATTTGTTATCGAATCGACTTAAAGTCAGATCGTCACATTGGCCCCTCTTCTCTCTGAAACGGTTACATTTATCGTCTACAAAGCTATGTCGCGTGCTGCGGTATGCGGAAACACTAAAAGCACCATAGTAGAACACAGAAGAAGCTTCTAAGTTGAAGTAATAGCCAGTAAGAAGTAGTACAATTCATGTTTTAGTTGTCGATTATTCACTTTTTAGCCGGCTTTGGTGCCTTGGACATGACCTGGGACCTTACGATTTTGCATGAAAGGAGGAGTAGCAGCCGCGTTGCATGGGAGAATGTGAAAAGTGTTCATGTGTAGTAAAAACCTGAGAAATCCGTCCGTTTTCGTCATTTGTTATCGAATCGACTTAAAGCCAGATCGTCACATTTGCCGCCTTTCTCTCTGAGAAGGTTACTCTTATTGTCTGCAAAGCTATGTCGCGTGCTGCAGTATGCGGAGACACTAAAAGCACCATAGAAGAACACAGAAGATGCTTCTAAGTTGAAGTAATAGCCAGTAAGAAGTAGTACAATTGAAGTTTTAGTTGTCGATTATTCACTTTTTAGCCGGCTTTGGTGGCTTGGACATGACCTAGGACCTTAAGATTTTGCATGAAAGGAGGACTAGCAGCCGCGTTGCACGGGAGAATGTGAAAAGTGTTCATATGTAGTAAAAACCTGAGAAATCCGTCCGTTTTCGTCATTTGTTATCGAATCGACTTAAAGCCAGATCGTCACATTGGCCGCTCTTCTCTCTGAAACGGTTACATTTATCGTCTACAAAGCTATGTCGCGTGCTGCGTTATGCGGAAACACTAAAAGCACCATAGTAGAACACTGAAGAAGCTTCTATGTTGAAGTAATAGCCAGTAAGAAGTAGTACAAATGAAGTTTTAGTTGTCGATTATTCACTTTTTAGCCGGCTTTGGTTGCTTGGACATGAGGTGGAACCATAAAATTTTGCATGAAAGGAAGACTAGCAGCCACGTTGCACCGGAGAATGTGAAAAGTGTTCATATGTAGTAAAAACCTGAGAAATCCGTCCGTTTTCGTCATTTGTTATCGAATCGTCTTAAAGCCAGATCGTCACATTGGCTGCTATTCTTTCTGAGACGGTTACATTTATCGTCTGCAAAGCTATGTCGCGTGCTGCGGTATGCGGAGACACTAAAAGCACCATAGTAGAACACAGAAGAAACTTCAAAGTTGAATTAATAGCCAGTAAGAAGTAGTACAATTCAAGTTTTAGTTGTCGATTATTCACTTTTTAGCCGGCTTTGGTTGCTTGGAAATGACCTAGGACCATAAGATTTTGCATGAAAGGAGGACTGGCAGCCGCGTTGCACGGGGGAATATAAAAAGTGTTCATATGTAATAAAAACCTGAGAAATCCGTCCGTTTTCGTCATTTGCTATCGAATCGACTTAAAGCCAGATCGTCACATAACCGCTCTTCTCTCTGAAACGGTTACACTTATCGTTTGCAAAGCAATGTCGGGTGCTAGGGTATGCCGAAACACTAAAAGCACCATAGTAGAACACAGAAGAAGCTTCTAAGTTAAAGTAATAGCCAGTAAGAAGTAGTACAATTCAAGTTTTAGTTGTCGATTATTCACTTTTTAGCCGGCTTTGGTGGCTTGGACATGACCTAGCACCTTATGATTTTGCATGAAAGGAGGACTAGCACCCGCGTTGCACGGGAGAATGTGAAAACTGTTCATATGTAGTAAAAACCTGAGAAATCCGTCAGTTTTCGTCATTTGTTATCGAATCGGCTTAAACCCAGATCGTCAATTT
Source organism: Schistocerca gregaria (assembly GCF_023897955.1). Lineage (NCBI taxonomy): Eukaryota > Metazoa > Arthropoda > Insecta > Orthoptera > Acrididae > Schistocerca > Schistocerca gregaria. The sequence goes on from NW_026061759.1 coordinate 2,164,127, forward strand.
GGCCGCTTTTCTCTCTGAGACGGTTACATTTATCGTCTGCAAAGCTATGTCGCGTGTTGCGGTATGCGGAGACACTAAAAGCACCATAGTAGAACACTGAAGAAGCTTCTAAGTTGAAGCAATAGCCGTCCGTTTTCGTCATTTGTTATCGAATCGACTTAAAGCCAGATCGTCACATTTGCCGCCTTTCTCTCTGAGAAGGTTACACTTATTGTCTGCAAAGCTATGTCGCGTGCTGCAGTATGCGGAGACACTAAAAGCACCATAGAAGAACACAGAAGATGCTTCTAAGTTGAAGTAATAGCCAGTAAGAAGTAGTACAATTGAAGTTTTAGTTGTCGATTATTCACTTTTTAGCCGGCTTTGGTGGCTTGGACATGACCTAGGACCTTAAGATTTTGCATGAAAGGAGGACTAGCAGCCGCGTTGCACGGGAGAATGTGAAAAGTGTTCATATGTAGTAAAAACCTGAGAAATCCGTCCGTTTTCGTCATTTGTTATCGAATCGACTTAAAGCCAGATCGTCACATTGGCCGCTCTTCTCTCTGAAACGGTTACATTTATCGTCTACAAAGCTATGTCGCGTGCTGCGTTATGCGGAAACACTAAAAGCACCATAGTAGAACACTGAAGAAGCTTCTATGTTGAAGTAATAGCCAGTAAGAAGTAGTACAAATGAAGTTTTAGTTGTCGATTATTCACTTTTTAGCCGGCTTTGGTTGCTTGGACATGAGGTGGAACCATAAAATTTTGCATGAAAGGAAGACTAGCAGCCACGTTGCACCGGAGAATGTGAAAAGTGTTCATATGTAGTAAAAACCTGAGAAATCCGTCCGATTTCGTCATTTGTTATCGAATCGTCTTAAAGCCAGATCGTCACATTGGCTGCTATTCTTTCTGAGACGGTTACATTTATCGTCTGCAAAGCTATGTCGCGTGCTGCGGTATGCGGAGACACTAAAAGCACCATAGTAGAACACAGAAGAAACTTCAAAGTTGAAGTAATAGCCAGTAAGAAGTAGTACAATTCAAGTTTTAGTTGTCGATTATTCACTTTTTAGCCGGCTTTGGTTGCTTGGAAATGACCTAGGACCATAAGATTTTGCATGAAAGGAGGACTGGCAGCCGCGTTGCACGGGGGAATATAAAAAGTGTTCATATGTAATAAAAACCTGAGAAATCCGTCCGTTTTCGTCATTTGCTATCGAATCGACTTAAAGCCAGATCGTCACATAACCGCTCTTCTCTCTGAAACGGTTACACTTATCGTTTGCAAAGCAATGTCGGGTGCTAGGGTATGCCGAAACACTAAAAGCACCATAGTAGAACACAGAAGAAGCTTCTAAGTTAAAGTAATAGCCAGTAAGAAGTAGTACAATTCAAGTTTTAGTTGTCGATTATTCACTTTTTAGCCGGCTTTGGTGGCTTGGACATGACCTAGCACCTTATGATTTTGCATGAAAGGAGGACTAGCACCCGCGTTGCACGGGAGAATGTGAAAAGTGTTCATATGTAGTAAAAACCTGAGAAATCCGTCCGTTTTCGTCATTTTTTATCGAATCGACTTAAAGCCAGATCGTCACATTGGCCGCTTTTCTCTCTGAGACGGTTACATTTATCGTCTGCAAAGCTATGTCGCGTGCTGCGGTATGCGGAGACACTAAAAGCACCATAGTAGAACGCAGAAGAAGCTTCTAAGTTGAAGTAATAGCCAGTAAGAAGTAATACAATTCAAGTTTTAGTTGTCGATTATTCACCTTTTAGCCGGCTTTGGTGGCTTCGACATCACCTAGGACGTTAAGATTATGCATGAAAGGAGGACTGGCAGCCGCGTTGCACGGGAGAATGTGAAAAGTGTTCATATGTGGTAAAAACCTGAGAAATGCTTGCGTTTTCGTCATTTGTTATCGAATCGACTTAAAGCCAGATCGTCACATTGGCCGCTTTTCTCTCTGAGACGGTTACATTTATCGTCTGCAAAGCTATGTCGTGTGCTGCGGTATGCGGAGACACTAAAAGCACCATAGTAGAACACAGAAGAAGCTTCTAAGTTGAAGTAATAGCCAGTAAGAAGTAGTAAAATTGAAGTTTTAGTTGTCGATTATTCACTTTTTAGCCGGCTTTGGTGGCTTGGACATGACCTAGGACCTTAAGATTTTGCATGAAAGGAGGACTAGCAGCCGCGTTGCACGGGAGAATGTGAAAAGTGTTCATATGTGGTAAAAACCTGAGAAATGCGTCCGTTTTCGTCATTTGTTATCGAATCGACTTAAAGCCAGATCGTCACATTGGCTGCTTTTCTCTCTGAGACTGTTAAATTTATCGTCTGCAAAGCTATGTCGCGTGCTGCGGTCTGCGGAGACACTAAAAGCACCATAGGAGAACACAGAAGAAGCTTCTAAGTTGAAGTAATAGCCAGTAAGAAGTAGTACAATTTAAGTTTTAGTTGTCGAATATTCACATTTTAGCCGGCTTTGGTGGCTTGGACATGACCTAGGACCATAAGATTTTGCATGAAAGGAGGACTAGTTGCCGCGTGTCATGGGAGAAAGTGAAAAGAGTTCATATGTAGTAAAAACCTAAGAAATCCGTCCGTTTTCGTCATTTGTTATCGAATCGACTTAAAGCCAGTTCGTCACATTGGCCGCTTTTCTCTCTGAGACGGTTACATTTATCGTCTGCAAAGCTATGTCACGTGCTGCGGTATGCGGAGACACTAAAAGCACCATAGTAGAACACAGAAGAAGCTTCTAAGTTGAAGTAATAGCCAGTAAGAAGTAGTACAATTCAAGTTTTAGTTGTCGATTATTCACTTTTTAGCCGGCTTTGGTGGCTTGGACATGACCTAGGACCATAAGATTTTGCATGAAAGGAGGACTAGCAGCCGCGTTGCACGGGAGAATGTGAAAAGTGTTCATATGTAGTAAAAACCTGAGAAATCCGTCCGTTTTCGTCATTTGTTATCGAATCGACTTAAAGCCAGATCGTCACATTGGCCCCTCTTCTCTCTGAAACGGTTACATTTATCGTCTGCAAAGCTATGTCGCGTGCTGCAGTATGCGGAACCCCTAAAAGCACCATAGTAGAACACAGAAGAAGTTTCTAAGTTGAAGTAATAGCGAGTAAGAAGTATTTCAATTCAAATTTAGTTGTCGATTATTCACTTTTTAGCCGGCTTTGGTGGCTTGGACATGACCTAGGACCTTAAGATTTTGCATGAAAGGAGAACTAGCAGCCGCGTCTCACGGGAGAATGTGAAAAGTGTTCATATGTAGAAAAAACCTGAGAAATCCGTCCGTTTTCGTCATTTGTTATCGAATCGACTTAAAGCCAGATCGTCACATTGGCCGCTTTTCTCTCAGAGACTGTTACATTTATCGTCTGCAAAGCTATGTCACGTGCTGCGGTCTGCGGAGACACTAAAAGCACCATAGGAGAACACAGAAGAAGCTTCTAAGTTGAAGTAATAGAAACTAAGAAGTAGTACAATTGAAGTTTTAGTTGTCGATTATTCACTTTTTAGCCGGCTTTGGTGGCTTGGACATGACCTAGGACCTTAAGATTTTGCATGAAAGGAGGACTAGCAGCCGCGTTGCATGGCAGAATGTGAAAAGTGTTCATATGTGGTAAAAACCTGAGAAATGCGTCCGTTTTCGTCATTTGTTATCGAATTGACTTAAAGCCAGATCGTCACATTGGCCGCTTTTCTCTCTGAGACGGTTACATTTATCGTCTGGAAAGCTATGTCGCGTGCTGCGGTATGCGGAGACACTAAAAGCACCATAGTAGAACACAGAAGAAGCTTCTATGTTGAAGTAATAGCCAGTAAGAAGTAGTACAATTCAAGTTTTAGTTGTCAATTATTCACTTTTTAGCCGGCTTTGGTGGCTTGGACATGACCTGGGACCATAAGATTTTACATGAAAAGAGGACTGGCAGCCGCGTTGCACGGGAGAATGTGAAAAGTGTTCATATGTGGTAAAAACCTGATAAATCCGTCCGTTTTCGTCATTTGTTTTTGAATCGACTTAAAGGCAGATCGTCACATTGGCCGCTTTTCTCTCTGAGACGGTTACATTTATCGTCTGCAACGCTATGTCGCGTGCTGCGTTATGTGGAAACACTAAAAGCACCATAGTAGAACACTGAAGAAGCTTCTATGTTCAAGTAATAGCCAGTAAGAAGTAGTACAATTGAAATTTTAGTTGTCGATTATTCACTTTTTAGCCGGCTTTGGTGACTTGGACATGAGGTGGAACCATAAAATTTTGCATGAAAGGAAGACTAGCAGCCACGTTGCAGCGGAGAATCTGAAAAGTGTTCGTATGTAGTAAAAACCTGAGAGATCCATCGTTTTCGTCATTTGTTATCAAATCGTCTTAAAGCCAGATCGTCACATTGGCTGCTTTTCTCTCTGAGACGGTTACATTTATCGTCTGCAAAGCTATGTCGCGTGCTGCGGTATGCGGAGACACTAAAAGCACCATAGTAGAACACAGAAGAAGCTTCTAAGTTGAAGTAATAGCCAGTAAGAAGTAGTACAATTGAAGTTTTAGTTGTCGATTATTCACTTTTTAGCCGGCTTTGGTGGCTTGGACATGACCTAGGACCATAAGATTTTGCATGAAAGGAGGACTAACAGCCGCGTTGCACGGGAGAATGTGAAAAGTGTTCATATGTAGTAAAAACCTGAGAAATCCGTCCGTTTTCGTCACCTCTTATCGAATCGACTTTAAGCCAGATCGTCACATTGGCCGCTTTTCTCTCTGAGACGGTTACATTTATCGTCTGCAAAGCTATGTCGCGTGCTGCGGTATGCGGAGACACTAAAAGCACCATAGTAGAACACTGAAGAAGCTTCTAAGTTGAAGTAATAGCCAGTAAGAAGTAATACAATTCAAGTTTTAGTTGTCGATTATTCACATTTTAGCAGGCTTTGGTGGCTTGGACATGACCTAGGACCTTAAGATTTTGCATGAAAGGAGGACTAGCAGCCGCATTGCACGGGAGAATGTGAAAAGTGTTCATATGTAGTAAAAACCTGAGAAATCCGTCCGTTTTCGTCATTTGTTATCGAATCGACTTAAAGCCAGATCGTCACATTGGCCGCTCTTCTCTCTGAAACGGTTACATTTATCGTCTACAAAGCTATGTCGCGTGCTGCGTTATGCGGAAACACTAAAAGCACCATAATAGAACACAGAAGAAGCTTCTATGTTGAAGTAATAGATAGTAAGAAGTAGTACAATTGAAGTTTTAGTTGTCGATTATTCACTTTTTAGCCGGCTTTGGTGGCTTGGACATGACCTAGGACCATAAGATTTTGCATGAAAGGAGGACTAGTTGCCGCATTGCATGGGAGAAAGTGAAAAGAGTTCATATGTAGTAAAAACCTGAGAGATCCATCGTTTTCGTCATTTGTTATCAAATCGTCTTAAAGCCAGATCGTCACATTGGCTGCTTTTCTCTCTGAGACGGTTACATTTATCGTCTGCAAATCTATGTCGCGTGCTGCGGTATGCGGAGACACTAAAAGCACCATAGTAGAACACTGAAGAAGCTTCTAAGTTGAAGTAATAGCCAGTAAGAAGTAGTACAATTGAAGTTTTAGTTGTCGATTATTCACTTTTTAGCCGGCTTTGGTGGCTTGGACATGACCTAGGACCATAAGATTTTGCATGAAAGGAGGACTAACAGCCGCGTTGCACGGGAGAATGTGAAAAGAATTCATATGTAGTAAAAACCTGAGAAATCCGTCCGTTTTCGTCATTTGTTATCGAATCGACTTAAAGCCAGTTCGTCACATTGGCCGCTTTTCTCTCTGAGACGGTTACATTTATCGTCTGCAAAGCTATGTCGCGTGCTGCGGTATGCGGAGACACTAAAAGCACCATAGTAGAACACAGAAGAAGCTTCTAAGTTGAAGTAATAGCCAGTAAGAAGTAGTACAATTCAAGTATTAGTTGTCGATTATTCACTTTTTAGCCGGCTTTGGTGGCTTGGACATGACCTAGGACCATAAGATTTTGCATGAAAGGAGGACTAGCAGCCGCGTTGCACGGGAGAATGTGAAAAGTGTTCATATGTAGTAAAAACCTGAGAAATCCGTCCGTTTTTGTCATTTGTTATCGAATCGACTTAAAGCCAGATCGTCACATTGGCCTCTCTTCTCTCTGAAACGGTTACAGTTATCGTCTGCAAAGCTATGTCGCGTGCTGCAGTATGCGGAAACCCTAAAAGCACCATAGTAGAACACAGAAGAAGCTTCTAAGTTGAAGTAATAGCCAGTAAGAAGTATTTCAATTCAAATTAAGTTGTCGATTATTCACTTTTTAGCCGGCTTTGGTTGCTTGGACATGACCTAGGACCTTAAGATTTTGCATGAAAGGAGGACTAGCAGCCGCGTTGCACGGGAGAATGTGAAAAGTGTTCATATGTAGTAAAAACCTGAGAAATCCGTCCGTTTTCGTCATTTGTTATCGAATCGACTTAAAGCCAGATCGTCACATTGTCCCCTCTTCTCTCTGATACGGTTACATTTATCGTCTGCAAAGCTATGTCGCGTGCTGCGGTATGCGGAAACACGAAAAGCACCATAGTAGAACACAGAAGAAGCTTCTAAGTTGAAGTAATAGAAAGTAAGAAGTAGTACAATTGAAGTTTTAGTTGTCGATTATTCACTTTTTAGCCGGCTTTGGTGGCTTGGACATGACCTAGGACCATAAGATTTTGCATGAAAGGAGGACTAACAGCCGCGTTGCACGGGAGAATGTGAAAAGTGTTCATATGTAGTAAAAACCTGAGAAATGCGTCCGTTTTCGTCATTTGTTATCGAATTGACTTAAAGCCAGATCGTCACATTGGCCGCTTTTCTCTCTGAGACGGTTACATTTAACGTCTGCAAAGCTATGTCGGGTGCTGCGATCTGCGGAGACACTAAAAGCACCATAGTAGAACACAGAAGAAGCTTCTAAGTTAAAGTAATAGCCAGTAAGAAGAAATACAATTCAAGTTTTAGTTGTCGATTATTCACATTTTAGCCGGCTTTGGTGGCTTGGACATGACCTAGGACCTTAACATTTTGCATGAAAGGAGGACTAGCAGACGCGTTGCACGGGAGAATGTGAAAAGTGTTCATATGTAGTCAAAACCTGAGAAATCCGTCCGTTTTCGTCACCTCTTATCGAATCGACTTTAAGCCAGATCGTCACATTGGCCGCTTTTCTCTCTGAGACGGTCACATTTATTGTCTGCAAAGCTATGTCGCGTGCTGCGGTATGCGGAGACACTAAAAGCACCATAGTAGAACACTGAAGAAGCTTCTAAGTTGAAGCAATAGCCAGAAAGATGTAGTACAATTGAAGTTTTAGTTGTCGATTATTCACTTTTTAGCCGGCTTTGGTGGCTTGGACATGACCTAGGACCATAAGATTTTGCATGAAAGGAGGACTAACAGCCGCGTTGCACGGGAGAATGTGAAAAGTGTTCATATGTAGTAAAAACCTGAGAAATCCGTCCGTTTTCGTCATTTGTTATCGAATCGACTTAAAGCCAGATCGTCACATTGGCCGCTTTTCTCTCTGGGACGGTTACATTTATCGTCTGCAAAGCTATGTCGTGTGCTGCGGTATGCGGAGACACTAAAAGCACCATAGTATAACACAGAAGAAACTTCAAAGTGTAAGTAATAGCCAGTAAGAAGTAGTACAATTCAAGTATTAGTTGTCGATTATTCACTTTTTAGCGGGCTTTGGTGGCTTGGATACGACCTAGGACCATAAGATTTTGCATGAAAGGAGGACTAGCAGACGCGTTGCATGGGAGAATGTGAAAAGTGTTCATATGTAGTAAAAACCTGAGAAATCCGTCCGTTTTCGTCATTTGTTATCGAATCGACTTAAAGCCACATAGTCACATTGGCCGCTCTACTCTCTGAAACGGTTACATTTATCGTCTGCAAAGCTATGTCGCGTGCTGCAGTATGCGGAAACACTAAATGCACCATAGTAGAACACTGAAGAAGCTTCTAAGTTGAAGTAATAGCCAGTAAGAAGTATTTCAATTCAAATTTAGTTGTCGATTATTCACTATTTAGCCGGCTTTGGTGGCTTGGACATGACCTAGGACCTTAAGATTTTGCATGAATGGAGGACTAGCAGACGCGTTGCACGGGAGAATGTGAAAAGTGTTCATATGTAGTAAAAACCTGATAAATCCGTCCGTTTTCGTCATTTGTTATCGAATCGACTTAAAGCCACATAGTCACATTGGCCGCTCTACTCTCTGAAACGGTTACATTTATCGTCTGCAAAGTTATGTCGCGTGCTGCAGTATGCGGAAACACTAAAAGCACCATAGTAGAACACTGAAGAAGCTTCTATGTTGAAGTAATAGCCAGTAAGAAGTATTGCAATTGAAGTTTTAGTTGTCGATTATTCACTTTTTAGCCGGCTTTGGTGGCTTGGACATGAGGTGGAACCATAAAATTTTGCAGGAAAGGATGACTAGCAGCCACGTTGCACCGGAGAATGTGAAAAGTGTTCATATGTAGTAAAAACCTGAGAAATCCATCGTTTTCGTCATTTGTTACCAAATCGTCTTAAAGCCAGATCCTCACATTGGCTGCTTTTCTCTCTGAGACTGTTACATTTATCGTCTGCAAAGCTATGTCTTGTGCTGCGGTCTGCGGAGACACTAAAAGCACCATAGGAGAACACAGAAGAAGCTTCTAAGTTGAAGTAATAGAAAGTAAGAAGTAGTACAATTGAAGTTTTAGTTGTCGATTATTCACTTTTTAGCCGGCTTTGGTGGCTTGGACATGACCTAGGACCTTAAGATTTTGCATGAAAGGAGGACTAGCAGCCGCGTTGCATGGCAGAATGTGAAAAGTGTCCATATATGGTAAAAACCTGAGAAATGCGTCCGTTTTCGTCATTAGTTATCGAATTGACTTAAAGCCAGATCGTCACATTGGCCGCTTTTCTCTCTGAGACGGTTACATTTATCGTCTGCAAAGCTATGTCGCGTGCTGCGGTATGCGGAGACACTAAAAGCACCATAGTAGAACACAGAAGAAGCTTCTAAGTTGAAGTAATAGCCAGTAAGAAGAAATACAATTCAAGTTTTAGTTGTCGATTATTCACATTTTAGCCGGCTTTGGTGGCTTGGACATGACCTAGGACCTTAACATTTTGCATGAAAGGAGGACTAGCAGCCGCGTTGCACGGGAGAATGTGAAAAGTGTTCATATGTAGTAAAAACCTCAGAAATCCGTCCGTTTTCGTCATTTGTTATCGAATCGACTTAAAGCCAGATCGTCACATTGGCCGCTCTTCTCTCTGAAACGGTTACATTTATCGTCTACAAAGCTATGTCGCGTGCTGCGTTATGTGGAAACACTAAAAGCACCATAGTAGAACACTGAAGAAGCTTCTATGTTGAAGTAATAGCCAGTAAGAAATAGTACAATTGAAGTTTTAGTTGTCGATTATTCACTTTTTAGCCGGCTTTGGTGGCTTGGACATGAGGTGGAACCATAAAATTTTGCATGAAAGGAAGACTAGCAGCAACGTTGCAGCGGAGAATGTGAAAAGTATTCATATGTAGTAAAAACCTGAGAGATCCATCGTTTTCGTCATTTGTTATCAAATCGTCTTAAAGCCAGATCGTCACATTGGCCGCTCTTCTCTCTGAAACGGTTACATTTATCGTCTACAAAGCTATGTCGCGTGCTGCGTTATGCGGAAACACTAAAAGCACCATAATAGAACACAGAAGAAGCTTCTATGTTGAAGTAATAGATAGTAAGAAGTAGTACAATTGAAGTTTTAGTTGTCGATTATTCACTTTTTAGCCGGCTTTGGTGGCTTGGACATGACCTAGGACCATAAGATTTTGCATGAAAGGAGGACTAGTTGCCGCGTTGCATGGGAGAAAGTGAAAAGAGTTCATATGTAGTAAAAACCTGAGAAATCCGTCCGTTTTCGTCATTTGTTATCGAATCGACTTAAAGCCAGTTCGTCACATTGGCCGCTTTTCTCTCTGAGACGGTTACATTTATCGTCTGCAAAGCTATGTCGGGTGCTGCGGTATGCGGAGACACTAAAAGCACCATAGTAGAACACAGAAGAAGCTTCTAAGTTGAAGTAATAGCCAGTAAGAAGTAGTACAATTCAAGTATTAGTTGTCGATTATTCACTTTTTAGCCGGCTTTGGTGGCTTGGACATGACCTAGGACCATAAGATTTTGCATGAAAGGAGGACTAGCAGCCGCGTTGCACGGGAGAATGTGAAAAGTGTTCATATGTAGTAAAAACCTGAGAAATCCGTCCGTTTTTGTCATTTGTTATCGAATCGACTTAAAGCCAGATCGTCACATTGGCCTCTCTTCTCTCTGAAACGGTTACAGTTATCGTCTGCAAAGCTATGTCGCGTGCTGCAGTATGCGGAAACCCTAAAAGCACCATAGTAGAACACAGAAGAAGCTTCTAAGTTGAAGTAATAGCCAGTAAGAAGTATTTCAATTCAAATTTAGTTGTCGATTATTCACTTTTTAGCCGGCTTTGGTGGCTTGGACATGACCTAGGACCTTAAGATTTTGCATGAAAGGAGGACTAGCAGCCGCGTTGCACGGGAGAATGTGAAAAGTGTTCATATGTAGTAAAAACCTGAGAAATCCGTCCGTTTTCGTCATTTGTTATCGAATCGACTTAAAGCCAGATCGTCACATTGTCCCCTCTTCTCTCTGAAACGGTTACATTTATCGTCTGCAAAGCTATGTCGCGTGCTGCGGTATGCGGAAACACTAAAAGCACCATAGTAGAACACAGAAGAAGCTTCTATGTTGAAGTAATAGCCAGTAAGAAGTAGTACAATTAAAGTTTTAGTTGTCGATTATTCACTTTTTAGCCGGCTTTGGTGGCTTTTACATGACCTAGGACCTTAAGATTTTGTATGAAAGGAGGTCTAGCAGCCGCGTTGCACGGGAGAATGTGAAAAGTGATCATATGTAGTAAAAACCTGAGAAATCCGTCCGTTTTCGTCATTTGTTATCGAATCGACTTAAAGCCAGATCGTCACATTGGCCGCTTTTCTCTCTGAGACTGTTACATATATCGTCTGCAAAGCTATGTCACGTGCTGCGGTCTGCGGAGACACTAAAAGCACCATAGGAGAACACAGAAGAAGCTTCTAAGTTGAAGTAATAGAAAGTAAGAAGTAGTACAATTGAAGTTTTAGTTGTCGATTATTCACTTTTTAGCCGGCTTTGGTGGCTTGGATATGACCTAGGACCTTAAGGTTTTGCATGAAAGGAGGACTAGCAGCCGCGTTGCATGGCAGAATGCGAAAAGTGTTCATATGTGGTAAAAACCTGAGAAATGCGTCCGTTTTCGTCATTTGTTATCGAATTGACTTAAAGCCAGATCGTCACATTGGCCGCTTTTCTCTCTGAGACGGTTACATTTATCGTCTGCAAAGCTATGTCGCGTGCTGCGGTATGCGGAGACACTAAAAGCACCATAGTAGAACACAGAAGAAGCTTCTAAGTTGAAGTAATAGCCAGTAAGAAGTAGTACAATTGAAGTTTTAGTTGTCGATTATTCACTTTTTAGCCGGCTTTGGTGGCTTGGACATGACCTGGGACCATAAGATTTTACATGAAAAGAGGACTGGCAGCAGCGTTGCACGGGAGAATGTGAAAAGTGTTCATATGTGGTAAAAACCTGATAAATCCGTCCGTTTTCGTCATTTGTTATCGAATCGACTTAAAGCCAGATCGTCACATTGGCCGCTTTTCTCTCTGAGACTGTTACATATATCGTCTGCAAAGCTATGTCACGTGCTGCGGTATGCGGAGACACTAAAAGCACCATAGGAGAACACAGAAGAAGCTTCTAAGTTGAAGTAATAGAAAGTAAGAAGTAGTACAATTGAAGTTTTAGTTGTCGATTATTCACTTTTTAGCCGGCTTTGGTGGCTTGGACATGACCTAGGACCTTAAGATTTTGCATGAAAGGAGGACTAGCAGCCGCGTTGCATGGCAGAATGTGAAAAGTGTCCATATGTGGTAAAAACCTGAGAAATGCGTCCGTTTTCGTCATTTGTTATCGAATTGACTTAAAGCCAGATCGTCACATTGGCCGCTTTTCTCTCTGAGACGGTTACATTTATCGTCTGCAAAGCTATGTCGCGTGCTGCGATCTGCGGAGACACGAAAAGCACCATAGTAGAACACAGAAGAAGCTTCTAAGTTAAAGAAATAGCCAGTAAGAAGAAATACAATTCAAGTTTTAGTTGTCGATTATTCACATTTTAGCCGGCTTTGGTGGCTTGGACATGATCTAGGACCTAAACATTTTGCATGAAAGGAGGACTAGCAGCCGCGTTGCACGGGAGAATGTGAAAAGTGTTCATATGTAGTCAAAACCTGAGAAATCCGTCCGTTTTCGTCACCTCTTATCGAATCGACTTTAAGCCAGATCGTCACATTGGCCGCTTTTCTCTCTGAGACGGTCACATTTATCGTCTGCAAAGCTATGTCGCGTGCTGCGGTATGCGGAGACACTAAAAGCACCATAGTAGAACACTGAAGAAGCTTCTAAGTTGAAGCAATAGCCAGTAAGAAGTAGTAAAATTGAAGTTTTAGTTGTCGATTATTCACTTTTTAGCCGGCTTTGGTGGCTTGGACATGACCTAGGACCATAAGATTTTGCATGAAAGGAGGACTAACAGCCGCGTTGCACGGGAGAATGTGAAAAGTGTTCATATGTAGTAAAAACCTGAGAAATCCGTCCGTTTTCGTCATTTGTTATCGAATCGACTTAAAGCCAGATCGTCACATTGCCCGCTTTTCTCTCTGAGACGGTTAAATTTATCGTCTGCAAAGCTATGTCGCGTGCTGCGGTATGCGGAGACACTAAAAGCACCATAGTAGAACACTGAAGAAGCTTCTAAGTTGAAGCAATAGCCAGAAAGAAGTAGTACAATTGAAGTTTTAGTTGTCGATTATTCACTTTTTAGCCGGCTTTGGTGGCTTGGACATGACCTAGGACCATAAGATTTTGCATGAAAGGAGGACTAACAGCCGCGTTGCACGGGAGAATGTGAAAAGTGTTCATATGTAGTAAAAACCTGAGAAATCCGTCCGTTTTCGTCACCTCTTATCGAATCGACTTAAAGCCAGATCGTCACATTGGCCGCTTTTCTCTCTGGGACGGTTACATTTATCGTCTGCAAAGCTATGTCGCGTGCTGCGGTATGCGGAGACACTAAAAGCACCATAGAAGAACACAGAAGAAACTTCAAAGTTGAATCAATAGCCAGTATGAAGTACTACAATTCAAGTTTTAGTTGTCGATTATTCACTTTTTAGCCGGCTTTGGTGGCTTGGATATGACCTAGGACCATAAGATTTTGCATGAAAGGAGGACTAGCAGACGCGTTGCACGGGAGAATGTGAAAAGTGTTCATATGTAGTAAAAACCTTAGAAATCCGTGCGTTTTCGTCATTTGTTATCGAATCGACTTAAAGCCACATAGTCACATTGGCCGCTCTACTCTCTGAAACGGTTACATTTATCGTCTGCAAAGCTATGTCGCGTGCTGCAGTATGCGGAAACACTAAAAGCACCATATTAGAACACAGAAGAAGCTTCTAAGTTGAAGTAATAGCCAGTAAGAAGTATTTCAATTCAAATTTAGTTGTCGATTATTCACTTTTTAGCCGGCATTGGTAGCTCGGACATCACCTAGGGCGTTAAGATTTTGCATGAAAGGAGGACTGGCAGCCGCGTTGCACGGGGGAATATAAAAAGTGTTCATATGTAGTAAAAACCTGAGAAATCCGTCCGTTTTCGTCATTTGTTATCGAATCGACTTAAAGCCAGATCGTCACATTTGCCGCTCTTCTCTCTGAAACGGTTACATTTATCGTCTGCAAAGCTATGTCGCGTGCTGCGATCTGCGGAGACACTAAAAGCACCATAGGAGAACACAGAAGAAGCTTCTAAGTTGAAGTAATAGCCAGTAAGAAGTAGTACAATTGTAGTTTTAGTTGTCGATTATTCACTTTTTAGCTGGCTTTGGTGGCTTGGACATGACCTGGGACCTTACGATTTTGCATGAAAGGAGGACTAGCAGCCATGTTGCATGGGAGAGTGTGAAAAGTGTTCATGTGTACTAAAAACCTGAGAAATCCGTCCGTTTTCGTCATTTGTTATCGAATCGACTTAAAGCCAGATCGTCACATTGCCCGCTTTTCTCTCTGAGACGGTTAAATTTATCGTCTGCAAAGCTATGTCGCGTGCTGCGGTATGCGGAGACACTAAAAGCACCATAGTAGAACACTGAAGAAGCTTCTAAGTTGAAGCAATAGCCAGAAAGAAGTAGTACAATTGAAGTTTTAGTTGTCGATTATTCACTTTTTAGCCGGCTTTGGTGGCTTGGACATGACCTAGGACCATAAGATTTTGCATGAAAGGAGGACTAACAGCCGCGTTGCACGGGAGAATGTGAAAAGTGTTCATATGTAGTAAAAACCTGAGAAATCCGTCCGTTTTCGTCACCTCTTATCGAATCGACTTAAAGCCAGATCGTCACATTGGCCGCTTTTCTCTCTGGGACGGTTACATTTATCGTCTGCAAAGCTATGTCGCGTGCTGCGGTATGCGGAGACACTAAAAGCACCATAGAAGAACACAGAAGAAACTTCAAAGTTGAATCAATAGCCAGTATGAAGTACTACAATTCGAGTTTTAGTTGTCGATTATTCACTTTTTAGCCGGCTTTGGTGGCTTGGACATGACCTAGGACCATAAGATTTTGCATGAAAGGAGGACTAGCAGACGCGTTGCACGGGAGAATGTGAAAAGTGTTCATATGTAGTAAAAACCTTAGAAATCCGTCCGTTTTCGTCATTTGTTATCGAATCGACTTAAAGCCACATAGTCACATTGGCCGCTCTACTCTCTGAAACGGTTACATTTATCGTCTGCAAAGCTATGTCGCGTGCTGCAGTATGCGGAAACACTAAAAGCACCAAAGTAGAACACAGAAGAAGCTTCTAAGTTGAAGTAATAGCCAGTAAGAAGTATTTCAATTCAAATTTAGTTGTCGATTATTCACTTTTTAGCCGGCATTGGTAGCTCGGACATCACCTAGGGCGTTAAGATTTTGCATGAAAGGAGGACTGGCAGCCGCGTTGCACGGGGGAATATAAAAAGTGTTCATATGTAGTAAAAACCTGAGAAATCCGTCCGTTTTCGTCATTTGTTATCGAATCGACTTAAAGTCAGATCGTCACATTGGCCCCTCTTCTCTCTGAAACGGTTACATTTATCGTCTACAAAGCTATGTCGCGTGCTGCGGTATGCGGAAACACTAAAAGCACCATAGTAGAACACAGAAGAAGCTTCTAAGTTGAAGTAATAGCCAGTAAGAAGTAGTACAATTCATGTTTTAGTTGTCGATTATTCACTTTTTAGCCGGCTTTGGTGGCTTGGACATGACCTAGGACCATAAGATTTTGCATGAAAGGAGGACTAACAGCCGCGTTGCACGGGAGAATGTGAAATGTGTTCATATGTAGTAAAAACCTGAGAAATCCGTCCGTTTTCGTCATTTGTTATCGAATCGACTTAAAGCCAGATAGTCACATTTGCCGCTCTTCTCTCTGAAACGGTTACATTTATCGTCTGCAAAGCTATGTCGCGTGCTGCGATCTGCGGAGACACTAAAAGCACCATAGGAGAACACAGAAGAAGCTTCTAAGTTGAAGTAATAGCCAGTAAGAAGTAGTACAATTGTAGTTTTAGTTGTCGATTATTCACTTTTTAGCTGGCTTTGGTGGCTTGGACATGACCTGGGACCTTACGATTTTGCATGAAAGGAGGACTAGCAGCCATGTTGCATGGGAGAGTGTGAAAAGTGTTCATGTGTACTAAAAACCTGAGAAATCCGTCCGTTTTCGTCATTTGTTATCGAA
Organism: Schistocerca gregaria; assembly: GCF_023897955.1. Taxonomy (NCBI): domain Eukaryota; kingdom Metazoa; phylum Arthropoda; class Insecta; order Orthoptera; family Acrididae; genus Schistocerca; species Schistocerca gregaria. Next base: position 2,180,109 of record NW_026061759.1, read on the forward strand.
TCGACTTAAAGCCAGATCGTCACATTGCCCGCTTTTCTCTCTGAGACGGTTAAATTTATCGTCTGCAAAGCTATGTCGCGTGCTGCGGTATGCGGAGACACTAAAAGCACCATAGTAGAACACTGAAGAAGCTTCTAAGTTGAAGCAATAGCCAGAAAGAAGTAGTACAATTGAAGTTTTAGTTGTCGATTATTCACTTTTTAGCCGGCTTTGGTGGCTTGGACATGACCTAGGACCATAAGATTTTGCATGAAAGGAGGACTAACAGCCGCGTTGCACGGGAGAATGTGAAAAGTGTTCATATGTAGTAAAAACCTGAGAAATACGTCCGTTTTCGTCACCTCTTATCGAATCGACTTAAAGCCAGATCGTCACATTGGCCGCTTTTCTCTCTGGGACGGTTACATTTATCGTCTGCAAAGCTATGTCGCGTGCTGCGGTATGCGGAGACACTAAAAGCACCATAGAAGAACACAGAAGAAACTTCAAAGTTGAATCAATAGCCAATATGAAGTACTACAATTCAAGTTTTAGTTGTCGATTATTCACTTTTTAGCCGGCTTTGGTGGCTTGGATATGACCTAGGACCATAAGATTTTGCATGAAAGGAGGACTAGCAGACGCGTTGCACGGGAGAATGTGAAAAGTGTTCATATGTAGTAAAAACCTTAGAAATCCGTCCGTTTTCGTCATTTGTTATCGAATCGACTTAAAGCCACATAGTCACATTGGCCGCTCTACTCTCTGAAACGGTTACATTTATCGTCTGCAAAGCTATGTCGCGTGCTGCAGTATGCGGAAACACTAAAAGCACCATAGTAGAACACAGAAGAAGCTTCTAAGTTGAAGTAATAGCCAGTAAGAAGTATTTCAATTCAAATTTAGTTGTCGATTATTCACTTTTTAGCCGGCATTGGTAGCTCGGACATCACCTAGGACGTTAAGATTTTGCATGAAAGGAGGACTGGCAGCCGCGTTGCACGGGGGAATATAAAAAGTGTTCATATGTAGTAAAAACCTGAGAAATCCGTCCGTTTTCGTCATTTGTTATCGAATCGACTTAAAGTCAGATCGTCACATTGGCCCCTCTTCTCTCTGAAACGGTTACATTTATCGTCTACAAAGCTATGTCGCGTGCTGCGGTATGCGGAAACACTAAAAGCACCATAGTAGAACACAGAAGAAGCTTCTAAGTTGAAGTAATAGCCAGTAAGAAGTAGTACAATTCATGTTTTAGTTGTCGATTATTCACTTTTTAGCCGGCTTTGGTGGCTTGGACATGACCTAGGACCATAAGATTTTGCATGAAAGGAGGACTAACAGCCGCGTTGCACGGGAGAATGTGAAATGTGTTCATATGTAGTAAAAACCTGAGAAATCCGTCCGTTTTCGTCATTTGTTATCGAATCGACTTAAAGCCAGATCGTCACATTTGCCGCTCTTCTCTCTGAAACGGTTACATTTATCGTCTGCAAAGCTATGTCGCGTGCTGCGATCTGCGGAGACACTAAAAGCACCATAGGAGAACACAGAAGAAGCTTCTAAGTTGAAGTAATAGCCAGTAAGAAGTAGTACAATTGTAGTTTTAGTTGTCGATTATTCACTTTTTAGCTGGCTTTGGTGGCTTGGACATGACCTGGGACCTTACGATTTTGCATGAAAGGAGGACTAGCAGCCATGTTGCATGGGAGAGTGTGAAAAGTGTTCATGTGTACTAAAAACCTGAGAAATCCGTCCGTTTTCGTCATTTGTTATCGAATCGACTTAAAGCCAGATCGTCACATTTGCCGCCTTTCTCTCTGAGAAGGTTACACTTAATGTCTGCAAAGCTATGTCGCGTGCTGCAGTATGCGGAGACACTAAAAGCACCATAGAAGAACACAGAAGATGCTTCTAAGTTGAAGTAATAGCCAGTAAGAAGTAGTACAATTGAAGTTTTAGTTGTCGATTATTCACTTTTTAGCCGGCTTTGGTGGCTTGGACATGACAAGGGACCTTAAGATTTTACATGAAAGGAGGACTGGCAGCCGCGTTGCACGGGAGAATGTGAAAAGTGTTCATATGTGGTAAAAACCTGATAAATCCGTCCGTTATCGTCATTTGTTATCGAATCGACTTAAAGCCAGATCGTCACATTGGCCGCTTTTCTCTCTGGGACGGTTACATTTATCGTCTGCAAAGCTATGTCGCGTGCTGCGGTATGCGGAGACACTAAAAGCACCATAGTATAACACAGAAGAAACTTCAAAGTTGAAGTAATTGCCAGTAAGAAGTAGTACAATTCAAGTTTTAGTTGTCGATTATTCACTTTTTAGCCGGCTTTGGTGGCTTGGACATGACCTAGGACCATAAGATTTTGCATGAAAGGAGGAGTAGCAGACGCGTTGCACGGGAGAATGTGAAAAGTGTTCATATGTAGTAAAAACCTGAGAAATCCGTCCGTTTTCGTCATTTGTTATCGAATCGACTTAAAGCCACATAGTCACATTGGCCGCTCTACTCTCTGAAACGGTTACTTTTATCGTCTGCAAAGCTATGTCGCGTGCTGCAGTATGCGGAAACACTAAAAGCACCATAGTAGAACACTGAAGAAGCTTCTAAGTTGAAGTAATAGCCAGTAAGAAGTATTTCAATTCAAATTTAGTTGTCGATTATTCACTATTTAGCCGGCTTTGGTGGCTTGGACATGACCTAGTACCTTAAGATTTTGCATGAAAGGAGGACTAGCAGACTCGTTGCACGGGAGAATGTGAAAAGTGTTCATATGTAGTAAAAACCTGAGTAATCCGTCCGTTTTCGTCATTTGTTATCGAATCGACTTAAAGCCACATAGTCACATTGGCCGCTCTACTCTCTGAAACGGTTACATTTATCGTCTGCAAAGCTATGTCGCGTGCTGCAGTATGCGGAAACACTAAAAGCACCATAGTAGAACACTGAAGAAGCTTCAATGTTGAAGTAATAGCCAGTAAGAAGTAGTGCAATTGAACTTTTAGTTGTCGATTATTCACTTTTTAGCCGGCTTTGGTGGCTTGGACATGAGATGGAACCATAAAATTTTGCATGAAAGGAAGACTAGCAGCCACGTTGCACCGGAGAATGTGAAAAGTGTTCATATGTAGTACAAACCTGAGAAATCCATCGTTTTCGTCATTTGTTATCAAATGGTCTTAAAGCCAGATCGTCACATTGGCTGCTTTTCTCTCTGAGACGGTTACATTTATTGTCTGCAAATCTATGTCGCCTGCTGCGGTATGCGGAGACACTAAAAGCACCATAGTAGAACACTGAAGAAGCTTCTAAGTTGAAGCAACAGCCAGTAAGAAGTAGTACAATTGAAGTTTTAGTTGTCGATTATTCACTTTTTAGCCGGCTTTGGTGGCTTGTACATGACCTAGGACCATAAGATTTTGCATGAAAGGAGGACTAACAGCCGCGTTGCACGGGAGAATGTGAAAAGTGTTCATATGTAGTAAAAACCTGAGAAATCCGTCCGTTTTCGTCATTTGTTATCGAATCGACTTAAAGCCAGATCGTCACATTGGCCGCTTTTCTCTCTGAGACGGTTACATTTATCGTCTGCAAAGCTATGTCGCGTGCTGCGGTATGCGGAGACACTAAAAGCACCATAGTAGAACACTGAAGAAGCTTCTAAGTTGAAGCAATAGCCAGTAAGAAGTAGTACAATTCAAGTTTTAGTTGTCGATTATTCACTTTTTAGCCGGCTTTGGTGGCTTGGATATGACCTAGGACCATAAGATTTTGCATGAAAGGAGGACTAGCAGACGCGTTGCACGGGAGAATGTGAAAAGTGTTCATATGTAGTAAAAACCTTAGAAATCCGTCCGTTTTCGTCATTTGTTATCGAATCGACTTAAAGCTAGATCGTCACATTGGCCGCTTTTCTCTCTGAGACGGTTACATTTATCGTCTGCTTCGCTATGTCACGTGCTGCGGTATGCGGAGACACTAAAAGCACCATAGTAGAACACTGAAGAAGCTTCTAAGTTGAAGTAATAGCCAGTAAGAAGTAATACAATTCAAGTTTTAGTTGTCGATTATTCACTTTTTAGCCGGCTTTGGTGGCTTGGACATGACCTAGGACCTTAAGATTTTGCATGAAAGGAGGACTAGCAGCCGCGTTGCACGGGAGAATGTGAAAAGTGTTTATATGTAGTAAAAATCTTAGAAATCCATCGTTTTCGTCATTTGTTATCAAATCGTCTTAAAGCCAGATCGTCACATTGGCAGCTTTTCTCTCTGAGACGGTTACATTTATCGTCTGCAAATCTATGTCGCCTGCTGCGGTATGCGGAGACACTAAAAGCACCATAGTAGAACACTGAAGAAGCTTCTAAGTTGAAGTAACAGCCAGTAAGAAGTATTTCAATTCAAATTTAGTTGTCGATTATTCACTATTTAGCCGGCTTTGGTGGCTTGGACATGACCTAGGACCTTAAGATTTTGCATGAAAGGAGGACTAGCAGACGCGTTGCACGGGAGAATGTGAAAAGTGTTCATATGTAGTAAAAACCTGAGAAATCCGTCCGTTTTCGTCATTTGTTATCGAATCGACTTAAAGCCAGATCGTCACTTTTTCCGCTCTACTCTCTGAAACGGTTACATTTATCGTCTGCAAAGCTATGTCGCGTGCTGCAGTATGCGGAAACACTAAAAGCACCATAGTAGAACACTGAAGAAGCTTCTATGTTGAAGTAATAGCCAGTAAGAAGTAGTGCAATTGAACTTTTAGTTGTCGGTTATTCATATTTTAGCCGTCTTTGGTGGCCTGGACATGAGGTGGAACCATAAAATTTTGCATGAAAGGAACACTAGCAGCCACGTGGCACCGGAGAATGTGAAAAGTGTTCATATGTAGTAAAAACCTGAGAAATAAATCGTTTTCGTCATTTGTTATCAAATCGTCTTAAAGCCAGATCGTCACATTGGCTGCTTTTCTCTCTGAGACGGTTACATTTATCGTCTGCAAATCTATGTCGCCTGCTGCGGTATGCGGAGACACTAAAAGCACCATAGTAGAACACTGAAGAAGCTTCTAAGTTGAAGCAATAGCCAGTAAGAAGTAGTACAATTGAAGTTTTAGTTGTCGATTATTCACTTTTTAGCCGGCTTTGGTGGCTTGGACATGACCTAGGACCATAAGATTTTGCATGAAAGGAGGACTAACAGCCGCGTTGCACGGGAGAATGTGAAAAGTGTTCATATGTAGTAAAAACCTGAGAAATCCGTCCGTTTTCGTCATTTGTTATCGAATCGTCTTAAAGCCAGATCGTCACATTGGCTGCTTTTCTCTCTGAGACGGTTACATTTATCGTCTGCAAAGCTATGTCGCGTGCTGCGGTATGCGGACACACTAAAAGCACCATAGTAGAACACTGAAGAAGCTTCTAAGTTGAAGCAATAGCCAGAAAGAAGTAGTACAATTGAAGTTTTAGTTGTCGATTATTCACTTTTTAGCCGGCTTTGGTGGCTTGGACATGACCTAGGACCATAAGATTTTGCATGAAAGGAGGACTAACAGCCGCGTTGCACGGGAGAATGTGAAAAGTGTTCATATGTAGTAAAAACCTGAGAAATCCGTCCGTTTTCGTCATTTGTTATCGAATCGACTTAAAGTCAGATCGTCACATTGGCCCCTCTTCTCTCTGAAACGGCTACATTTATCGTCTACAAAGCTATGTCGCGTGCTGCGGTATGCGGAAACACTAAAAGCACCATAGTAGAACACAGAAGAAGCTTCTAAGTTGAAGTAATAGCCAGTAAGACAGTAAGAAGTAGTACAATTCATGTTTTAGTTGTCGATTATTCACTTTTTAGCCGGCTTTGGTGGCTTGGACATGACCTAGGACCATAAGATTTTGCATGAAAGGAGGACTAACAGCCGCGTTGCACGGGAGAATGTGAAAAGTGTTCATATGTAGTAAAAACCTGAGAAATCCGTCCGTTTTCGTCATTTGTTATCGAATCGACTTAAAGCCAGATCGTCACATTTGCCGCTCTTCTCTCTGAAACGGTTACATTTATCGTCTGCAAAGCTATGTCGCGTGCTGCGATCTGCGGAGACACTAAAAGCACCATAGGAGAACACAGAAGAAGCTTCTAAGTTGAAGTAATAGCCAGTAAGAAGTAGTACAATTGAAGTTTTAGTTGTCGATTATTAACTTTTTAGCCGGCTTTGGTGGCTTGGACATGACCTGGGACCTTACGATTTTGCATGAAAGGAGGACTAGCAGCCGCGTTGCATGGGAGAATGTGAAAAGTGTTCATGTGTAGTAAAAACCTGAGAAATCCGTCCGTTTTCGTCATTTGTTATCGAATCGACTTAAAGCCAGATCTTCACATTTGCCGCCTTTCTCTCTGAGAAGGTTACACTTATTGTCTGCAAAGCTATGTCGCGTGCTGCAGTATGCGGAGACACTAAAAGCACCATAGAAGAACACAGAAGATGCTTCTAAGTTGAAGTAATAGCCAGTAAGAAGTAGTACAATTGAAGTTTTAGTTGTCGATTATTCACTTTTTAGCCGGCTTTGGTGGCTTGGACATGACAAGGGACCTTAAGATTTTACATGAAAGGAGGACTGGCAGCCGCGTTGCACGGGAGAATGTGAAAAGTGTTCATATGTGGTAAAAACCTGATAAATCCGTCCGTTTTCGTCATTTGTTAACGAATCGACTTAAAGGCAGAACGTCACATTGGCCGCTTTTCTCTCTGAGACGGTTACATTTATCGTCTGCAACGCTATGTCGCGTGCTGCGGTATGCGGAGACACTAAAAGCACCATAGTAGAACACAGAAGAAGCTTCTAAGTTGAAGTAATAGCCAGTAAGAAGTAATACAGTTCAAGTTTTAGTTGTCGATTATTCACATTTTAGCCGGCTTTGGTGGCTTGGACATGACCTAGGACCTTAAGATTTTGCATGAAAGGAGGACTAGCAGCCGCGTTGCACGGGAGAATGTGAAAACTGTTCATATGTAGTAAAAACCTGAGAAATCCGTCCGTTTTCGTCATTTGTTATCGAATCGACTTAAAGCCAGATCGTCACATTGGCCGCTCTTCTCTCTGAAACGGTTACATTTATCGTCTGCAAAGCTATGTCGCGTGCTGCGGTATGCGGAGACACTAAAAGCACCATAGTAGAACACAGAAGAAGCTTCTAAGTTGAAGCAATAGCCAGTAAGAAGTAGTACAATTCAAGTTTTAGTTGTCGATTATTCACTTATTAGCAGGCTTTGGTGGCTTGGACATGAGGTGGAACCATAAAATTTTGCATGAAAGGAAGACTAGCAGCCACGTTGCACCGGAGAATGTGAAAAGTGTTCATATGTAGTTAAAACCTGAGAAATCCGTCCGTTTTCGTCATTTTTATCGAATCGACTTAAAGGCAGATCGTCACATTGGCCGCTTTTCTCTCTGATACCGTTACATTTATCGTCTGCAACGCTATGTCGCGTGCTGCGGTATGCGGAGACACTAAAAGCACCATAGTAGAACACAGAAGAAGCTTCTAAATTGAAGTAATAGGCAGTAAGAAGTAATACAATTCAAGTTGTAGTTGTCGATTATTCACATTTTAGCCGGCTTTGGTGGCTTGGACATGACCTAGGACCTTAAGATTTTGCACGAAAGGAGGACTAGCAGCCGCGTTGCACGGGAGAATGTGAAAAGTGTTCATATGTAGTAAAAACCTGAGAAATCCGTCCGTTTTCGTCATTTGTTATCGAATCGACTTAAAGCCAGATCGTCACATTGGCCGCTCTTCTCTCTGAAACGGTTACATTTATCGTCTACAAAGCTATGTCGCGTGCTGCGTTATGCGGAAACACTAAAAGCACCGTAGTAGAACACTGAAGAAGCTTCTATGTTGAAGTAATAGGCAGTAAGAAGTAGTACAAATGAAGTTTTAGTTGTCGATTATTCACTTTTTAGCCGGCTTTGGTTGCTTGGACATGAGGTGGAACCATAAAATTTTGCATGAAAGGAAGACTAGCAGCCACGTTGCACCGGAGAATGCGAAAAGTGTTCATATGTAGTAAAAACCTGAGAAATCCGTCCGTTTTTGTCATTTGTTATCGAATCGTCTTAAAGCCAGATCGTCACATTGGCTGCTTTTCTTTCTGAGACGGTTACATTTATCGTCTGCAAATCTATGTCGCGTGCTGCGGTATGCGGAGACACTAAAAGCACCATAGTAGAACACTGAAGAAGCTTCTAAGTTGAAGCAATAGCCAGTAAGAAGTAGTACAATTCAAGTTTTAGTTGTCGATTATTCACATTTTAGCGGGCTTTGGTGGCTTGGACATGACCTAGGACCATAAGATTATGCATGAAAGGAGGACTAACAGCCGCGTTGCACGGGAGAATGTGAAAAGTGTTCATATGTAGTAAAAACCTGAGAAATCCGTCCGTTTTCGTCATTTGTTATCGAATCGTATTAAGCCAGATCATCACATTGGCCGCTTTTCTCTCTGAGACGGTTACATTTATCGTCTGCAAAGCTATGTCGCGTGCTGCGGTATGCGGAGACACTAAAAGCACCATAGTAGAACACTGAAGAAGCTTCTAAGTTGAAGCAATAGCCAGTAAGAAGTAGTACAGTTGAAGTTTTAGTTGTCGATTATTCACTTTTTAGCCGGCTTTGGTGGCTTGGACATGACCTAGGACCATACGATTTTGCATGAAAGGAGGACTAACAGCCGCGTTGCACGGGAGAATGTGAAAAGTGTTCATATGTAGTAAAAACCTGAGAAATCCGTCCGTTTTCGTCATTTGTTATCGAATCGACTTAAAGCCAGATCGTCACATTGGCCGCTTTTCTCTCTGAGACGGTTACATTTATCGTCTGCGAAGCTATGTCGCGTGCTGCGGTATGCGGAGACACTAAAAACACCATAGTAGAACACAGAAGAAACTTCAAAGTTGAAGTAATAGCCAGTAAAAAGTAGTACAATTCAAGTTTTAGTTGTCGATTATTCACTTTTTAGCCGGCTTTGGTGGCTTGGACATGACCTAGGACCATAAGATTTTGCATGAAAGGAGGACTAGCAGACGCGTTGCACGGGAGAATGTGAAAAGTGTTCATATGTAGTAAAAACCTGAGAAATCCGTCCGTTTTCGTCATTTGTTATCGAATCGACTTTAAGCCACATAGTCACATTGGCCGCTCTACTCTCTGAAACGGTTACATTTATCGTCTGCAAAGCTATGTCGCGTGCTGCAGTATGCGGAAACACTAAAAGCACCATAGTAGAACACAGAAGAAGCTTCTAAGTTGAAGTAATAGCCAGTAAGAAGTAGTACAATTGAAGTTTTAGTTGTCGATTATTCACTTTTTAGCCGGCTTTGGTGGCTTGGACATGAGGTGGAACCATAAAATTTTGCATGAAAGGAAGACTAGCAGCCACGTTGCACCGGAGAATGTGAAAAGTGTTCATATGTAGTAAAAACCTGAGAAATCCGTCCGTTTTCGTCATTTGTTATCGAATCGTCTTAAAGCCAGATCGTCACATTGGCCGCATTTCTCTCTGAGACGGTTACATTTATCGTCTGCAAAGCTATGTCGCGTGCTGCGGGATGCGGAGACACTAAAAGCACCATAGTAGAACACAGAAGAAGCTTCTAAGTTGAAGTAATAGCCAGTAAGAAGTAGTACAATTCATGTTTAGTTGTCGATTATTCACTTTTTAGCCGGCTTTGGTGGCTTGGACATGACCTAGGACCATAAGATTTTGCATGAAAGGAGGACTAACAGCCGCGTTGCACGGGAGAATGTGAAAAGAGTTCATATGTAGTAAAATCCTGAGAAATCCGTCCGTTTTCGTCATTTGTTATCGAATCGACTTAAAGCCAGATCGTCACATTTGCCGCTCTTCTCTCTGAAACGGTTACATTTATCGTCTGCAAAGCTATGTCGCGTGCTGCGATCTGCGGAGACACTAAAAGCACCATAGGAGAACACAGAAGAAGCTTCTAAGTTGAAGTAATAGCCAGTAAGAAGTAGTACAATTGAAGTTTTAGTTGTCGATTATTCACTTTTCAGCTGGCTTTGGTGGCTTGGACATGACCTGGGACCTTACGATTTTGCATGAAAGGAGGAGTAGCAGCCGCGTTGCATGGGAGAATGTGAAAAGTGTTCATGTGTAGTAAAAACCTGAGAAATCCGTCCGTTTTCGTCATTTGTTATCGAATCGACTTAAAGCCAGATCGTCACATTTGCCGCCTTTCTCTCTGAGAAGGTTACACTTATTGTCTGCAAAGCTATGTCGCGTGCTGCAGTATGCGGAGACACTAAAAGCACCATAGAAGAACACAGAAGATGCTTCTAAGTTGAAGTAATAGCCAGTAAGAAGTAGTACAATTGACGTTTTAGTTGGCGATTATTCACTTTTTAGCCGGCTTTGGTGGCTTGGACATGACAAGGGACCTTAAGATTTTACATGAAAGGAGGACTGGCAGCCGCGTTGCACGGGAGAATGTGAAAAGTGTTCATATGTGGTAAAAACCTGATAAATCCGTCCGTTTTCTTCATTTGTTAACGAATCGACTTAAAGGCAGATCGTCACGTTGGCCGCATTTCTCTCTGAGACGGTTACATTTATCGTCTGCAAAGCTATGTCGCGTGCTGCGGGATGCGGGGACACTAAAAGCACCATACTAGAACACTGAAGAAGCTTCTAAGTTGAAGCAATAGCCAGTAAGAAGTAGTACAATTGAAGTTTTAGTTGTCGATTATTCACTTTTTAGCCGGCTTTGGTGGCTTGGACATGACCTAGGACCATACGATTTTGCATGAAAGGAGGACTAACAGCCGCGTTGCACGGGATAATGTGAAAAGTGTTCATATGTATTAAAAACCTGAGAAATCCGTCCGTTTTCGTCATTTGTTATCGAATCGTCTTAAAGCCAGATCGTCACATTGGCCGCTTTTCTCTCTGAGACGGTTACATTTATCGTCTGCAAAGCTATGTCGCGTGCTGCGGTATGCGGAGACACTAAAAGCACCATAGTAGAACACAGAAGAAACTTCAAAGTTGAAGTAATAGCCAGTAAGAAGTAGTACAATTCAAGTTTTAGTTGTCGATTATTCACTTTTTAGCCGGCTTTGGTGGCTTGGACATGACCTAGGACCATAAGATTTTGCATGAAAGGAGGACTAGGAGACGCGTTGCACGGGAGAATGTGAAAAGTGTTCATATGTAGTAAAAACCTGAGAAATCCGTCCGTTTTCGTCATTTGTTATCGAATCGACTTTAAGCCACATAGTCACATTGGCCGCTCTACTCTCTGAAACGGTTACATTTATCGTCTGCAAAGCTATGTCGCGTGCTGCAGTATGCGGAAACACTAAAAGCACCATAGTAGAACACAGAAGAAGCTTCTAAGTTGAAGTAATAGCCAGTAAGAAGTAGTACAATTGAAGTTTTAGTTGTCGATTATTCGCTTTTTAGCCGGCTTTGGTGGCTTGGACATGAGGTGGAACCATAAAATTTTGCATGAAAGGAAGACTAGCAGCCACGTTGCACCGGAGAATGTGAAAAGTGTTCATATGTAGTAAAAACCTGAGAAATCCGTCCGTTTTCGTCATTTGTTATCGAATCGTCTTAAAGCCAGATCGTCACATTGGCCGCATTTCTCTCTGAGACGGTTACATTTTTCGTCTGCAAAGCTATGTCGCGTGCTGCGGGATGCGGAGACACTAAAAGCACCATAGTAGAACACTGAAGAAGCTTCTAAGTTGAAGCAATAGCCAGTAAGAAGTAGTACAACTGAAGTTTTAGTTGTCGATTATTCACTTTTTAGCCGGCTTTGGTGGTTTGGACATGACCTAGGACCATACGATTTTGCATGAAAGGAGGACTAACAGCCGCGTTGCACGGGAGAATGTGAAAAGTGTTCATATGTAGTAAAAACCTGAGAAATCCGTCCGTTTTCGTCATTTGTTATCGAATCGTCTTAAAGGCAGATCGTCACATTGGCCGCATTTCTCTCTGAGACGGTTACATTTATCGTCTGCAAAGCTATGTCGCGTGCTGCGGGATGCGGAGACACTAAAAGCACCATAATAGAACACAGAAGAAGCTTCAAAATTGAAGTAATAGCCAGTAAGAGGTAATACATTTCAAGTTGTAGTTGTCGATTATTCAAATTTTAGCCGGCTTTGGTGGCTTGGACATGACCTAGGACCTTAAGATTTTGCATGAAAGGAGGACTAGCAGCCGCGTTGCACGGGAGAATGCGAAAAGTGTTCATATGTAGTAAAAACCTGAGAAATCCGTCCGTTTTCGTCATTTGTTATCGAATCGACTTAAAGCCAGATCGTCACATTGGCCGCTCTTCTCTCTGAAACGGTTACATTTATCGTCTACAAAGCTATGTCGCGTGCTGCGTTATGCGGAAACACTAAAAGCACCATAGTAGAACACTGAAGAAGCTTCTATGTTGAAGTAATAGCCAGTAAGAAGTAGTACAATTGAAGTTTTAGTTGTCGATTATTCACTTTTTAGCCGCCTTTGGTGCCTTGGACATGACCTAGGACCATACGATTTTGCATGAAAGGAGGACTAACAGCCGCGTTGCACGGGATAATGTGAAAAGTGTTCATATGTATTAAAAACCTGAGAAATCCGTCCGTTTTCGTCATTTGTTATCGAATCGTCTTAAAGCCAGATCGTCACATTGGCCGCTTTTCTCTCTGAGACGGTTACATTTATCGTCTCCAAAGCTATGTCGCGTGCTGCGGTATGCGGAGACACTAAAAGCACCATAGTAGAACACTGAAGAAGCTTCTAAGTTGAAGCAATAGCCAGTAAGAAGTAGTACAATTGAAGTTTTAGTTGTCGATTATTCACTTTTTAGCCGGCTTTGTTGGCTTGGATATGACCTAGGACCATAAGATTTTGCATGAAAGGAGGACTAACAGCCGCGTTGCACGGGAGAATGTGAAGAGTGTTCATATGTAGTAAAAACCTGAGAAATCCGTCCGTTTTCGTCATTTGTTATCGAATCGACTTAAAGCCAGATCGTCACATTGGCCGCTTTTCTCTCTGAGACGGTTACATTTATCGTCTGCAAAGCTATGTCGCGTGCTGCGGTATGCGGAGACACTAAAAGCACCATAGTAGAACACAGAAGAAACTTCAAAGTTGAAGTAATAGCCAGTAAGAAGTAGTACAATTCAAGTTTTAGTTGTCGATTATTCACTTTTTAGCCGGCTTTGGTGGCTTGGACATGACCTAGGACCATAAGATTTTGCATGAAAGGAGGACTAGCAGACGCGTTGCACGGGAGAATGTGAAAAGTGTTCATATGTAGTAAAAACCTGAGAAATCCGTCCGTTTTCGTCATTTGTTATCGAATCGACTTTAAGCCACATAGTCACATTGGCCGCTCTACTCTCTGAAACGGTTACATTTATCGTCTGCAAAGCTATGTCGCGTGCTGCAGTATGCGGAAACACTAAAAGCACCATAGTAGAACACAGAAGAAGCTTCTAAGTTGAAGTAATAGCCAGTAAGAGGTAGTACAATTGAAGTTTTAGTTGTCGATTATTCACTTTTTAGCCGGCTTTGGTGGCTTGGACATGAGGTGGAACCATAAAATTTTGCATGAAAGGAATACTAGCAGCCACGTTGCAGCGGAGAATCTGAAAAGTGTTCATATGTAGTAAAAACCTGAGAAATCCGTCCGTTTTCGTCATTTGTTATCGAATCGACTTTAAGCCACATAGTCACATTGGCCGCTCTACTCTCTGAAACGGTTACATTTATCGTCTGCAAAGCTATGTCGCGTGCTGCAGTATGCGGAAACACTAAAAGCACCATAGTAGAACACAGAAGAAGCTTCTAAGTTGAAGTAATAGCCAGTAAGAGGTAGTACAATTGAAGTTTTAGTTGTCGATTATTCACTTTTTAGCCGGCTTTGGTGGCTTGGACATGAGGTGGAACCATAAAATTTTGCATGAAAGGAAGACTAGCAGCCACGTTGCAGCGGAGAATGTGAAAAGTGTTCATATGTAGTAAAAACCTGAGAAATCCGTCCGTTTTCGTCATTTGTTATCGAATCGTCTTAGAGCCAGATCGTCACATTGGCCGCATTTCTCTCTGAGACGGTTACATTTATCGTCTGCAAAGCTATGTCGCGTGCTGCGGGATGCGGAGACACTAAAAGCACCATAGTAGAACACTGAAGAAGCTTCTAAGTTGAAGCAATAGCCAGTAAGAAGTAGTACAATTGAAGTTTTAGTTGTCGATTATTCACTTTTTAGCCGGCTTTGTTGGCTTGGACATGACCTAGGACCATAAGATTTTGCATGAAAGGAGGACTAACAGCCGCGTTGCACGGGAGAATGTGAAAAGTGTTCATATGTAGTAAAAACCTGAGAAATCCGTCCGTTTTCGTCATTTGTTATCGAATCGACTTAAAGCCAGATCGTCACATTGGCCGCTTTTCTCTCTGAGACGGTTACATTTATCGTCTGCAAAGCTATGTCGCGTGCTGCGGGATGCGGAGACACTAAAAGCACCATAGTAGAACACTGAAGAAGCTTCTAAGTTGAAGCAATAGCCAGTAAGAAGTAGTACAATTGAAGTTTTAGTTGTCGATTATTCACTTTTTAGCCGGCTTTGGTGGCTTGGACATGACCTAGGACCATACGATTTTGCATGAAAGGAGGACTAACAGCCGCGTTGCACGGGAGAATGTGAAAAGTGTTCATATGTAGTAAAAACCTGAGAAATCCGTCCGTTTTCGTCATTTGTTATCGAATCGTCTTAAAGCCAGATCGCCACATTGGCCGCTCTTCTCTCTGAAACGGTTACATTTATCGTCTACAAAGCTATGTCGCGTGCTGCGTTATGCGGAAACACTAAAGGTACCATAGTAGAACACTGAAGAAGCTTCTATGTTGAAGTAATAGCCAGTAAGAAGTAGTACAAATGAAGTTCTAGTTGTCGATTATTCACTTTTTAGCCGGCTTTGGTTGCTTGGACATGAGGTGGAACCATAAAATTTTGCATGAAAGGAAGACTAGCAGCCACGTTGCACCGGAGAATGCGAAAAGTGTTCATATGTAGTAAAAACCTGAGAAATCCGTCCGTTTTCGTCATTTGTTATCGAATCGTCTTAAAGCCAGATCGTCACATTGGCTGCTTTTCTTTCTGAGACGGTTACATTTATCGTCTGCAAATCTATGTCGCGTGCTGCGGGATGCGGAGACACTAAAAGCACCATAGTAGAACACTGAAGAAGCTTCTAAGTTGAAGCAATAGCCAGTAAGAAGTAGTACAATTGAAGTTTTAGTTGTCGATTATTCACTTTTTAGCCGGCTTTGGTGGCTTGGACATGACCTAGGACCATAAGATTATGCATGAAAGGAGGACTAACAGCCGCGTTGCACGGGAGAATGTGAAAAGTGTTCATATGTAGTAAAAACCTGAGAAATCCGTCCGTTTTCGTCATTTGTTATCGAATCGACTTAAAGCCAGATCGTCACATTGGCCGCTCTTCTCTCTGAAACGGTTACATTTATCGTCTGCAAAGCTATGTCGCGTGCTGCGGTATGCGGAGACACTAAAAGCACCATAGTAGAACACAGAAGAAGCTTCTAAGTTGAAGCAATAGCCAGTAAGAAGTAGTACAATTCAAGTTTTAGTTGTCGATTATTCACTTATTAGCAGGCTTTGGTGGCTTGGACATGAAGTGGAACCATAAAATTTTGCATGAAAGGAAGACTAGCAGCCACGTTGCACCGGAGAATGTGAAAAGTGTTCATATGTAGTTAAAACCTGAGAAATCCGTCCGTTTTCGTCATTTTTATCGAATCGACTTAAAGGCAGATCGTCACATTGGCCGCTTTTCTCTCTGATACCGTTACATTTATCGTCTGCAACGCTATGTCGCGTGCTGCGGTATGCGGAGACACTAAAAGCACCATAGTAGAACACAGAAGAAGCTTCTAAATTGAAGTAATAGCCAGTAAGAAGTAATACAATTCAAGTTGTAGTTGTCGATTATTCACATTTTAGCCGGCTTTGGTGGCTTGGACATGACCTAGGACCTTAAGATTTTGCATGAAAGGAGGACTAGCAGCCGCGTTGCACGGGAGAATGTGAAAAGTGTTCATATGTAGTAAAAACCTGAGAAATCCGTCCGTTTTCGTCATTTGTTATCGAATCGACTTAAAGCCAGATCGTCACATTGGCCGCTCTTCTCTCTGAAACGGTTAAATTAATCGTCTACAAAGCTATGTCGCGTGCTGCGTTATGCGGAAACACTAAAAGCACCGTAGTAGAACACTGAAGAAGCTTCTATGTTGAAGTAATAGCCAGTAAGAAGTAGTACAAATGAAGTTTTAGTTGTCGATTATTCACTTTTTAGCCGGCTTTGGTTGCTTGGACATGAGGTGGAACCATAAAATTTTGCATGAAAG
Source organism: Schistocerca gregaria (assembly GCF_023897955.1). Taxonomy (NCBI): domain Eukaryota; kingdom Metazoa; phylum Arthropoda; class Insecta; order Orthoptera; family Acrididae; genus Schistocerca; species Schistocerca gregaria. Next base: position 2,196,555 of record NW_026061759.1, read on the forward strand.
GAAGACTAGCAGCCACGTTGCACCGGAGAATGCGAAAAGTGTTCATATGTAGTAAAAACCTGAGAAATCCGTCCGTTTTTGTCATTTGTTATCGAATCGTCTTAAAGCCAGATCGTCACATTGGCTGCTTTTCTTTCTGAGACGGTTACATTTATCGTCTGCAAATCTATGTCGCGTGCTGCGGTATGCGGAGACACTAAAAGCACCATAGTAGAACACTGAAGAAGCTTCTAAGTTGAAGCAATAGCCAGTAAGAAGTAGTACAATTCAAGTTTTAGTTGTCGATTATTCACATTTTAGCGGGCTTTGGTGGCTTGGACATGACCTAGGACCATAAGATTATGCATGAAAGGAGGACTAACAGCCGCGTTGCACGGGAGAATGTGAAAAGTGTTCATATGTAGTAAAAACCTGAGAAATCCGTCCGTTTTCGTCATTTGTTATCGAATCGTCTTAAAGCCAGATCATCACATTGGCCGCTTTTCTCTCTGAGACGGTTACATTTTTCGTCTGCAAAGCTATGTCGCGTGCTGCGGTATGCGGAGACACTAAAAGCACCATAGTAGAACACTGAAGAAGCTTCTAAGTTGAAGCAATAGCCAGTAAGAAGTAGTACAATTGAAGTTTTAGTTGTCGATTATTCACTTTTTAGCCGGCTTTGGTGGCTTGGACATGACCTAGGACCATACGATTTTGCATGAAAGGAGGACTAACAGCCGCGTTGCACGGGAGAATGTGAAAAGTGTTCATATGTAGTAAAAACCTGAGAAATCCGTCCGTTTTCGTCATTTGTTATCGAATCGACTTAAAGCCAGATCGTCACATTGGCCGCTTTTCTCTCTGAGACGGTTACATTTATCGTCTGCGAAGCTATGTCGCGTGCTGCGGTATGCGGAGACACTAAAAACACCATAGTAGAACACAGAAGAAACTTCAAAGTTGAAGTAAAAGCCAGTAAAAAGTAGTACAATTCAAGTTTTAGTTGTCGATTATTCACTTTTTAGCCGGCTTTGGTGGCTTGGACATGACCTAGGACCATAAGATTTTGCATGAAAGGAGGACTAGCAGACGCGTTGCACGGGAGAATGTGAAAAGTGTTCATATGTACCAAAAACCTGAGAAATCCGTCCGTTTTCGTCATTTGTTATCGAATCGACTTTAAGCCACATAGTCACATTGGCCGCTCTACTCTCTGAAACGGTTACATTTATCGTCTGCAAAGCTATGTCGCGTGCTGCAGTATGCGGAAACACTAAAAGCACCATAGTAGAACACAGAAGAAGCTTCTAAGTTGAAGTAATAGCCAGTAAGAAGTAGTACAATTGTAGTTTTAGTTGTCGATTATTCACTTTTTAGCCGGCTTTGGTGGCTTGGACATGAGGTGGAACCATAAAATTTTGCATGAAAGGAAGACTAGCAGCCACGTTGCACCGGAGAATGTGAAAAGTGTTCTTATGTAGTAAAAACCTGAGAAATCCGTCCGTTTTCTTCATTTGTTATCGAATCGTCTTAAAGCCAGATCGTCACATTGGCCGCATTTCTCTCTGAGACGGTTACATTTATCGTCTGCAAAGCTATGTCGCGTGCTGCGGGATGCGGAGACACTAAAAGCACCATAGTAGAACACAGAAGAAGCTTCTAAGTTGAAGTAATAGCCAGTAAGAAGTAGTACAATTCATGTTTAGTTGTCGATTATTCACTTTTTAGCCGGCTTTGGTGGCTTGGACATGACCTAGGACCATAAGATTTTGCATGAAAGGAGGACTAACAGCCGCGTTGCACGGGAGAATGTGAAAAGAGTTCATATGTAGTAAAAACCTGAGAAATCCGTCCGTTTTCGTCATTTGTTATCGAATCGACTTAAAGCCAGATCGTCACATTTGCCGCTCATCTCTCTGAAACGGTAACATTTATCGTCTGCAAAGCTATGTCGCGTGCTGCGATCTGCGGAGACACTAAAAGCACCATAGGAGAACACAGAAGAAGCTTCTAAGTTGAAGTAATAGCCAGTAAGAAGTAGTACAATTGAAGTATTAGTTGTCGATTATTCACTTTTTAGCCGGCTTTGGTGGCTTGGACATGACCTGGGACCTTACGATTTTGCATGAAAGGAGGAGTAGCAGCCGCGTTGCATGGGAGAATGTGAAAAGTGTTCATGTGTAGTAAAAACCTGAGAAATCCGTCCGTTTTCGTCATTTGTTATCGAATCGACTTAAAGCCAGATCGTCACATTTGCCGCCTTTCTCTCTGAGAAGGTTACACTTATTGTCTGCAAAGCTATGTCGCGTGCTGCAGTATGCGGAGACACTAAAAGCACCATAGAAGAACACAGAAGATGCTTCTAAGTTGAAGTAATAGCCAGTAAGAAGTAGTACAATTGACGTTTTAGTTGGCGATTATTCACTTTTTAGCCGGCTTTGGTGGCTTGGACATGACAAGGGACCTTAAGATTTTACATGAAAGGAGGACTGGCAGCCCCGTTGCACGGGAGAATGTGAAAAGTGTTCATATGTGGTAAAAACCTGATAAATCCGTCCGTTTTCGTCATTTGTTAACGAATCGACTTAAAGGCAGAACGTCACATTGGCCGCTTTTCTCTCTGAGACGGTTACATTTATCGTCTGCAACGCTATGTCGCGTGCTGCGGTATGCGGAGACACTAAAAGCACCATAGTAGAACACAGAAGAAGCTTCTAAGTTGAAGTAATAGCCAGTAAGAAGTAATACAATTCAAGTTTTAGTTGTCGATTATTCACATTTTAGCCGGCTTTGGTGGCTTGGACATGACCTAGGACCTTAAGATTTTGCATGAAAGGAGGACTAGCAGCCGCGTTGCACGGGAGAATGTGAAAAGTGTTCATATGTAGTAAAAACCTGAGAAATCCGTCCGTTTTCGTCATTTGTTATCGAATCGACTTAAAGCCAGATCGTCACATTGGCCGCTCTTCTCTCTGAAACGGTTACATTTATCGTCTGCAAAGCTATGTCGCGTGCTGCGGTATGCGGAGACACTAAAAGCACCATAGTAGAACACAGAAGAAGCTTCTAAGTTGAAGCAATAGCCAGTAAGAAGTAGTACAATTCAAGTTTTAGTTGTCGATTATTCACTTATTAGCCGGCTTTGGTGGCTTGGACATGAGGTGGAACCATAAAATTTTGCATGAAAGGAAGACTAGCAACCACGTTGCACCGGAGAATGTGAAAAGTTTTCATATGTAGTAAAAACCTGAGAAATCCGTCCGTTTTCGTCATTTGTTATCGAATCGTCTTAAAGCCAGATCGTCACGTTGGCCGCATTTCTCTCTGAGACGGTTACATTTATCGTCTGCAAAGCTATGTCGCGTGCTGCGGGATGCGGGGACACTAAAAGCACCATACTAGAACACTGAAGAAGCTTCTAAGTTGAAGCAATAGCCAGTAAGAAGTAGTACAATTGAAGTTTTAGTTGTCGATTATTCACTTTTTAGCCGGCTTTGGTGGCTTGGACATGACCTAGGACCATACGATTTTGCATGAAAGGAGGACTAACAGCCGCGTTGCACGGGATAATGTGAAAAGTGTTCATATGTATTAAAAAACTGAGAAATCCGTCCGTTTTCGTCATTTGTTATCGAATCGTCTTAAAGCCAGATCGTCACATTGGCCGCTTTTCTCTCTGAGACGGTTACATTTATCGTCTGCAAAGCTATGTCGCGTGCTGCGGTATGCGGAGACACTAAAAGCACCATAGTAGAACACAGAAGAAACTTCAAAGTTGAAGTAATAGCCAGTAAGAAGTAGTACAATTCAAGTTTTAGTTGTCGATTATTCACTTTTTAGCCGGCTTTGGTGGCTTGGACATGACCTAGGACCATAAGATTTTGCATGAAAGGAGGACTAGCAGACGCGTTGCACGGGAGAATGTGAAAAGTGTTCATATGTAGTAAAAACCTGAGAAATCCGTCCGTTTTCGTCATTTGTTATCGAATCGACTTTAAGCCACATAGTCACATTGGCCGCTCTACTCTCTGAAACGGTTACATTTATCGTCTGCAAAGCTATGTCGCGTGCTGCAGTATGCGGAAACACTAAAAGCACCATAGTAGAACACAGAAGAAGCTTCTAAGTTGAAGTAATAGCCAGTAAGAAGTAGTACAATTGAAGTTTTAGTTGTCGATTATTCGCTTTTTAGCCGGCTTTGGTGGCTTGGACATGAGGTGGAACCATAAAATTTTGCATGAAAGGAAGACTAGCAGCCACGTTGCACCGGAGAATGTAAAAAGTGTTCATATGTAGTAAAAACCTGAGAAATCCGTCCGTTTTCGTCATTTGTTATCGAATCGTCTTAAAGCCAGATCGTCACATTGGCCGCATTTCTCTCTGAGACGGTTACATTTATCGTCTGCAAAGCTATGTCGCGTGCTGCGGGATGCGGAGACACTAAATGCACCATAGTAGAACACTGAAGAAGCTTCTAAGTTGAAGCAATAGCCAGTAAGAAGTAGTACAACTGAAGTTTTAGTTGTAGATTATTCACTTTTTAGCCGGCTTTGGTGGCTTGGACATGACCTAGGACCATACGATTTTGCATGAAAGGAGGACTAACAGCCGCGTTGCACGGGAGAATGTGAAAAGTGTTCATATGTAGTAAAAACCTGAGAAATCCGTCCGTTTTCGTCATTTGTTATCGAATCGTCTTAAAGGCAGATCGTCACATTGGCCGCATTTCTCTCTGGGACGGTTACATTTATCGTCTGCAAAGCTATGTCGCGTGCTGCGGGATGCGGAGACACTAAAAGCACCATAATAGAACACAGAAGAAGCTTCAAAATTGAAGTAATAGCCAGTAAGAAGTAATACATTTCAAGTTGTAGTTGTCGATTATTCAAATTTTAGCCGGCTTTGGTGGCTTGGACATGACCTAGGACCTTAAGATTTTGCATGAAAGGAGGACTAGCAGCCGCGTTGCACGGGAGAATGCGAAAAGTGTTCATATGTAGTAAAAACCTGAGAAATCCGTCCGTTTTCGTCATTTGTTATCGAATCGACTTAAAGCCAGATCGTCACATTGGCCGCTCTTCTCTCTGAAACGGTTACATTTATCTTCTACAAAGCTATGTCGCGTGCTGCGTTATGCGGAAACACTAAAAGCACCATAGTAGAACACTGAAGAAGCTTCTATGTTGAAGTAATAGCCAGTAAGAAGTAGAATTGAAGTTTTAGTTGTCGATTATTCACTTTTTAGCCGCCTTTGGTGCCTTGGACATGACCTAGGACCATACGATTTTGCATGAAAGGAGGACTAACAGCCGCGTTGCACGGGATAATGTGAAAAGTGTTCATATGTATTAAAAACCTGAGAAATCCGTCCGTTTTCGTCATTTGTTATCGAATCGTCTTAAAGCCAGATCGTCACATTGGCCGCTTTTCTCTCTGAGACGGTTACATTTATCGTCTCCAAAGCTATGTCGCGTGCTGCGGTATGCGGAGACACTAAAAGCACTATAGTAGAACACTGAAGAAGCTTCTAAGTTGAAGCAATAGCCAGTAAGAAGTAGTACAATTGAAGTTTTAGTTGTCGATTATTCACTTTTTAGCCGGCTTTGTTGGCTTGGACATGACCTAGGACCATAAGATTTTGCATGAAAGGAGGACTAACAGCCGCGTTGCACGGGAGAATGTGAAAAGTGTTCATATGTAGTAAAAACCTGAGAAATCCGTCCGTTTTCGTCATTTGTTATCGAATCGACTTAAAGCCAGATCGTCATATTGGCCGCTTTTCTCTCTGAGACGGTTACATTTATCGTCTGCAAAGCTATGTCGCGTGCTGCGGTATGCGGAGACACTAAAAGCACCATAGTAGAACACAGAAGAAACTTCAAAGTTGAAGTAATAGCCAGTAAGAAGTAGTACAATTCAAGTTTTAGTTGTCGATTATTCACTTTTTAGCCGGCTTTGGTGGCTTGGACATGACCTAGGACCATAAGATTTTGCATGAAAGGAGGACTAGCAGACGCGTTGCACGGGAGAATGTGAAAAGTGTTCATATGTAGTAAAAACCTGAGAAATCCGTCCGTTTTCGTCATTTGTTATCGAATCGACTTTAAGCCACATAGTCACATTGGCCGCTCTACTCTCTGAAACGGTTACATTTATCGTCTGCAAAGCTATGTCGCGTGCTGCAGTATGCGGAAACACTAAAAGCACCATAGTAGAACACAGAAGAAGCTTCTAAGTTGAAGTAATAGCCAGTAAGAGGTAGTACAATTGAAGTTTTAGTTGTCGATTATTCACTTTTTAGCCGGCTTTGGTGGCTTGGACATGAGGTGGAACCATAAAATTTTGCATGAAAGGAAGACTAGCAGCCACGTTGCAGCGGAGAATGTGAAAAGTGTTCATATGTAGTAAAAACCTGAGAAATCCGTCCGTTTTCGTCATTTGTTATCGAATCGTCTTAGAGCCAGATCGTCACATTGGCCGCATTTCTCTCTGAGACGGTTACATTTATCGTCTGCAAAGCTATGTCGCGTGCTGCGGGATGCGGAGGCACTAAAAGCACCATAGTAGAACACTGAAGAAGCTTCTAAGTTGAAGCAATAGCCAGTAAGAAGTAGTACAATTGAAGTTTTAGTTGTCGATTATTCACTTTTTAGCCGGCTTTGTTGGCTTGGACATGACCTAGGACCATAAGATTTTGCATGAAAGGAGGACTAACAGCCGCGTTGCACGGGAGAATGTGAAAAGTGTTCATATGTAGTAAAAACCTGAGAAATCCGTCCGTTTTCGTCATTTGTTATCGAATCGACTTAAAGCCAGATCGTCACATTGGCCGCTTTTCTCTCTGAGACGGTTACATTTATCGTCTGCAAAGCTATGTCGCGTGCTGCGGTATGCGGAGACACTAAAAGCACCATAGTAGAACACAGAAGAAGCTTCTAAGTTGAAGTAATAGCCAGTAAGAAGTAGTACAATTGAAGTTTTAGTTGTCGATTATTCACTTTTTAGCCGGCTTTGGTGGCTTGGACATGACCTAGGACCATAAGATTTTGCATGAAAGGAGGACTAACAGCCGCGTTGCACGGGAGAATGTGAAAAGTGTTCATATGTAGTAAAAACCTGAGAAATCCGTCCGTTTTCGTCATTTGTTATCGAATCGACTTTAAGCCACATAGTCACATTGGCCGCTCTACTCTCTGAAACGGTTACATTTATCGTCTGCAAAGCTATGTCGCGTGCTGCAGTATGCGGAAACACTAAAAGCACCATAGTAGAACACAGAAGAAGCTTCTAAGTTGAAGTAATAGCCAGTAAGAAGTAGTACAATTGAAGTTTTAGTTGTCGATTATTCACTTTTTAGCCGGCTTTGGTGGCTTGGACATGAGGTGGAACCATAAAATTTTACATGAAAGGAAGACTAGCAGCCACGTTGCAGCGGAGAATGTGAAAAGTGTTCATATGTAGTAAAAACCTGAGAAATCCGTCCGTTTTCGTCATTTGTTATCGAATCGTCTTAAAGCCTGATCGTCACATTGGCAGCATTTCTCTCTGAGACGGTTACATTTATCGTCTGCAAAGCTATGTCGCGTGCTGCGGGATGCGGAGACACTAAAAGCACCATAGTAGAACACTGAAGAAGCTTCTAAGTTGAAGCAATAGCCAGTAAGAAGTAGTACAATTCAAGTTTTAGTTGTCGATTATTCACTTTTTAGCCGGCTTTGGTGGCTTGGACATGACCTAGGACCATAAGATTTTGCATGAAAGGAGGACTAACAGCCGCGTTGCACGGGAGAATGTGAAAAGTGTTCATATGTAGTAAAAACCTGAGAAATCCGTCCGTTTTCGTCATTTGTTATCGAATCGTCTTAAAGCCAGACCGTCACATTGGCCGCATTTCTCTCTGAGACGGTTACATTTATCGTCTGCAAAGCTATGTCGCGTGCTGCGGTATGCGGAGACACTAAAAGCACCATAGTAGAACACTGAAGAAGCTTCTAAGTTGAAGCAATAGCCAGTAAGAAGTAGTACAATTGAAGTTTTAGTTGTCGATTATTCACTTTTTAGCCGGCTTTGGTGGCTTGGACATGACCTAGGACCATACGATTTTGCATGAAAGGAGGACTAACAGCCGCGTTGCACGGGAGAATGTGAAAAGTGTTCATATGTAGTAAAAACCTGAGAAATCCGTCCGTTTTCGTCATTTGTTATCGAATCGTCTTAAAGCCAGATCGTCACATTGGCCGCATTTCTCTCTGAGACGGTTACATTTATCGTCTGCAAAGCTATGTCGCGTGCTGCGGGATGCGGAGACACTAAAAGCACCATAGTAGAACACAGAAGAAGCTTCTAAATTGAAGTAATAGCCAGTAAGAAGTAATACAATTCAAGTTTTAGTTGTCGATTATTCACATTTTAGCCGGCTTTGGTGGCTTGGACATGACCTAGGACCTTAAGATTTTGCATGAAAGGAGGACTAGCAGCCGCGTTGCACGGGAGAATGTGAAAAGTGTTCATATGTAGTAAAAACCTGGGAAATCCGTCCGTTTTCGTCATTTGTTATCGAATCGACTTAAAGCCAGATCGCCACATTGGCCGCATTTCTCTCTGAAACGGTTACATTTATCGTCTACAAAGCTATGTCGCGTGCTGCGTTATGCGGAAACACTAAAAGTACCATAGTAGAACACTGAAGAAGCTTCTATGTTGAAGTAATAGCCAGTAAGAAGTAGTACAAATGAAGTTCTAGTTGTCGATTATTCACTTTTTTGCCGGCTTTTGTGGCTTGGACATGAGGTGGAACCATAAAATTTTGCATGAAAGGAAGACTAGCAGCCACGTTGCAGCGGAGAATGTGAAAAGTGTTCATATGTAGTAAAAACCTGAGAAATCCGTCCGTTTTCGTCATTTGTTATCGAATCGTCTTAAAGCCAGATCGTCACATTGGCCGCATTTCTCTCTGAGACGGTTACATTTATCGTCTGCAAAGCTATGTCGCGTGCTGCGGTATGCGGAGACACTAAAAGCACCATAGTAGAACACAGAAGAAGCTTCTAAGTTGAAGTAATAGCCAGTAAGAAGTAGTACAATTGAAGTTTTAGTTGTCGATTATTCACTTTTTTGCCGGCTTTTGTGGCTTGGACATGAGGTGGAACCATAAAATTTAGCATGAAAGGAAGACTAGCAGCCACGTTGCAGCGGAGAATGTGAAAAGTGTTCATATGTAGTAAAAACCTGAGAAATCTGTCCGTTTTCGTCATTTGTTATCGAATCGTCTTAAAGCCAGATCGTCACATTGGCCGCATTTCTCTCTGAGACGGTTACATTTATCGTCTGCAAAGCTATGTCGCGTGCTGCGGGATGCGGAGACACTAAAAGCACCATAGTAGAACACTGAAGAAGCTTCTAAGTTGAAGCAATAGCCAGTAAGAAGTAGTACAATTGAAGTTTTAGTTGTCGATTATTCACTTTTTAGCCGGCTTTGGTGGCTTGGACATGACCTAGGACCTTAAGATTTTGCATGAAAGGAGGACTAACAGCCGCGTTGCACGGGAGAATGTGAAAAGTGTTCATATGTAGTAAAAACCTGAGAAATCCGTCCGTTTTCGTCATTTGTTATCGAATCGTCTTAAAGCCAGATCATCACATTGGCCGCTTTTCTCTCTGAGACGGTTACATTTATCGTCTGCAAAGCTATGTCGCGTGCTGCGGTATGCGGAGACACTAAAAGCACCATAGCAGAACACTGAAGAAGCTTCTAAGTTGAAGCAATAGCCAGTAAGAAGTAGTACAATTGAAGTTTTAGTTGTCGATTATTCACTTTTTAGCCGGCTTTGGTGGCTTGGACATGACCTAGGACCATACGATTTTGCATGAAAGGAGGACTAACAGCCGCGTTGCACGGGATAATGTGAAGAGTGTTCATATGTATTAAATACCTGAGAAATCCGTCCGTTTTCGTCATTTGTTATCGAATCGTCTTAAAGCCAGATCGTCACATTGGCCGCTTTTCTCTCTGAGACGGTTACATTTATCGTCTCCAAAGCTATGTCGCGTGCTGCGGTATGCGGAGACACTAAAAGCACCATAGTAGAACACTGAAGAAGCTTCTAAGTTGAAGCAATAGCCAGTAAGAAGTAGTACAATTGAAGTTTTAGTTGTCGATTATTCACTTTTTAGCCGGCTTTGTTGGCTTGGACATGACCTAGGACCATAAGATTTTGCATGAAAGGCGGACTAACAGCCGCGTTGCACGGGAGAATGTGAAAAGTGTTCATATGTAGTAAAAACCTGAGAAATCCGTCCGTTTTCGTCATTTGTTATCGAATCGACTTAAAGCCAGATCGTCACATTGGCCGCTTTTCTCTCTGAGACGGTTACATTTATCGTCTGCAAAGCTATGTCGCGTGCTGCGGTATGCGGAGACACTAAAAGCACCATAGTAGAACACAGAAGAAGCTTCTAAGTTGAAGTAATAGCCAGTAAGAAGTAGTACAATTCAAGTTTTAGTTGTCGATTATTCACTTTTTAGCCGGCTTTGGTGGCTTGGACATGAGGTGGAACCATAAAATTTTGCATGAAAGGAAGACTAGCAGCCACGTTGCAGCGGAGAATGTGAAAAGTGTTCATATGTAGTAAAAACCTGAGAAATCTGTCCGTTTTCGTCATTTGTTATCCAATCGTCTTAAAGCCAGATCGTCACATTGGCTGCATTTCTCTCTGAGACGGTTACATTTATCGTCTGCAAAGCTATGTCGCGTGCTGCGGGATGCGGAGACACTAAAAGCACCATAGTAGAACACTGAAGAAGCTTCTATGTTGAAGTAATAGCCAGTAAGAAGTAGTACAAATGAAGTTTTAGTTGTCGATTATTCACTTTTTAGCCGGCTTTGGTGGCTTGGACATGACCTAGGACCATATGATTTTGCATGAAAGGAGGACTAACAGCCGCGTTGCACGGGAGAATGTGAAAAGTGTTCATATGTAGTAAAAACCTGAGAAATCCGTCCGTTTTCGTCATTTGTTATCGAATCGTCTTAAAGCCAGATCGTCACATTGGCCGCATTTCTCTCTGAGACGGTTACATTTATCGTCTGCAAAGCTATGTCGCGTGCTGCGGGATGCGGAGACACTAAAAGCACCATAGTAGAACACAGAAGAAGCTTCTAAATTGAAGTAATAGCCAGTAAGAAGTAATACAATTCAAGTTGTAGTTGTCGATTATTCACATTTTAGCCGGCTTTGGTGGCTTGGACATGACCTAGGACCTTAAGATTTTGCATGAAAGGAGGACTAGCAGCCGCGTTGCACGGGAGAATGTGAAAAGTGTTCATATGTAGTAAAAACCTGGGAAATCCGTCCGTTTTCGTCATTTGTTATCGAATCGTCTTAAAGCCAGATCGTCACATTGGCCGCATTTCTCTCTGAGACGGTTACATTTATCGTCTGCAAAGCTATGTCGCGTGCTGCGGGATGCGGAGACACTAAAAGCACCATAGTAGAACACTGAAGAAGCTTCTAAGTTGATGCAATAGCCAGTAAGAAGTAGTACAACTGAAGTTTTAGTTGTCGATTATTCACTTTTTAGCCGGCTTTGGTGGCTTGGACATGACCTAGGACCATACGATTTTGCATGAAAGGAGGACTAACAGCCGCGTTGCAACGGAGAATGTGAAAAGTGTTCATATGTAGTAAAAACCTGAGAAATCCGTCCGTTTTCGTCATTTGTTATCGAATCGTCTTAAAGGCAGATCGTCACATTGGCCGCATTTCTCTCTGAGACGGTTACATTTATCGTCTGCAAAGCTATGTCGCGTGCTGCGGGATTCGGAGACACTAAAAGCACCATAATAGAACACAGAAGAAGCTTCAAAATTGAAGTAATAGCCAGTAAGAAGTAATACATTTCAAGTTGTAGTTGTCGATTATTCAAATTTTAGCCGGCTTTGGTGGCTTGGACATGACCTAGGACCTTAAGATTTTGCATGAAAGGAGGACTAGCAGCCGCGTTGCACGGGAGAATGCGAAAAGTGTTCATATGTAGTAAAAACCTGAGAAATCCGTCCGTTTTCGTCATTTGTTATCGAATCGACTTAAAGCCAGATCGTCACATTGGCCGCTCTTCTCTCTGAAACGGTTACATTTATCTTCTACAAAGCTATGTCGCGTGCTGCGTTATGCGGAAACACTAAAAGCACCATAGTAGAACACTGAAGAAGCTTCTATGTTGAAGTAATAGCCAGTAAGAAGTAGAATTGAAGTTTTAGTTGTCGATTATTCACTTTTTAGCCGCCTTTGGTGCCTTGGACATGACCTAGGACCATACGATTTTGCATGAAAGGAGGACTAACAGCCGCGTTGCACGGGATAATGTGAAAAGTGTTCATATGTATTAAAAACCTGAGAAATCCGTCCGTTTTCGTCATTTGTTATCGAATCGTCTTAAAGCCAGATCGTCACATTGGCCGCTTTTCTCTCTGAGACGGTTACATTTATCGTCTCCAAAGCTATGTCGCGTGCTGCGGTATGCGGAGACACTAAAAGCACCATAGTAGAACACTGAAGAAGCTTCTAAGTTGAAGCAATAGCCAGTAAGAAGTAGTACAATTGAAGTTTTAGTTGTCGATTATTCACTTTTTAGCCGGCTTTGTTGGCTTGGACATGACCTAGGACCATAAGATTTTGCATGAAAGGAGGACTAACAGCCGCGTTGCACGGGAGAATGTGAAAAGTGTTCATATGTAGTAAAAACCTGAGAAATCCGTCCGTTTTCGTCATTTGTTATCGAATCGACTTAAAGCCAGATCGTCATATTGGCCGCTTTTCTCTCTGAGACAGTTACATTTATCGTCTGCAAAGCTATGTCGCGTGCTGCGGTATGCGGAGACACTAAAAGCACCATAGTAGAACACAGAAGAAACTTCAAAGTTGAAGTAATAGCCAGTAAGAAGTAGTACAATTCAAGTTTTAGTTGTCGATTATTCACTTTTTAGCCGGCTTTGGTGGCTTGGACATGACCTAGGACCATAAGATTTTGCATGAAAGGAGGACTAGCAGACGCGTTGCACGGGAGAATGTGAAAAGTGTTCATATGTAGTAAAAACCTGAGAAATCCGTCCGTTTTCGTCATTTGTTATCGAATCGACTTTAAGCCACATAGTCACATTGGCCGCTCTACTCTCTGAAACGGTTACATTTATCGTCTGCAAAGCTATGTCGCGTGCTGCAGTATGCGGAAACACTAAAAGCACCATAGTAGAACACAGAAGAAGCTTCTAAGTTGAAGTAATAGCCAGTAAGAGGTAGTACAATTGAAGTTTTAGTTGTCGATTATTCACTTTTTAGCCGGCTTTGGTGGCTTGGACATGAGGTGGAACCATAAAATTTTGCATGAAAGGAAGACTAGCAGCCACGTTGCAGCGGAGAATGTGAAAAGTGTTCATATGTAGTAAAAACCTGAGAAATCCGTCCGTTTTCGTCATTTGTTATCGAATCGTCTTAGAGCCAGATCGTCACATTGGCCGCATTTCTCTCTGAGACGGTACATTTATCGTCTGCAAAGCTATGTCGCGTGCTGCGGGATGCGGAGACACTAAAAGCACCATAGTAGAACACTGAAGAAGCTTCTAAGTTGAAGCAATAGCCAGTAAGAAGTAGTACAATTGAAGTTTTAGTTGTCGATTATTCACTTTTTAGCCGGCTTTGTTGGCTTGGACATGACCTAGGACCATAAGATTTTGCATGAAACGAGGACTAACAGCCGCGTTGCACGGGAGAATGTGAAAAGTGTTCATATGTAGTAAAAACCTGAGAAATCCGTCCGTTTTCGTCATTTGTTATCGAATCGACTTAAAGCCAGATCGTCACATTGGCCGCTTTTCTCTCTGAGACGGTTACATTTATCGTCTGCTAAGCTATGTCGCGTGCTGCGGTATGCGGAGACACTAAAAGCACCATAGTAGAACACAGAAGAAACTTCAAAGTTGAAGTAATAGCCAGTAAGAAGTAGTACAATTCAAGTTTTAGTTGTCGATTATTCACTTTTTAGCCGGCTTTGGTGGCTTGGACATGACCTAGGACCATAAGATTTTGCATGAAAGGAGGACTAGCAGACGCGTTGCACGGGAGAATGTGAAAAGTGTTCATATGTAGTAAAAACCTGAGAAATCCGTCCGTTTTCGTCATTTGTTATCGAATCGACTTTAAGCCACATAGTCACATTGGCCGCTCTACTCTCTGAAACGGTTACATTTATCGTCTGCAAAGCTATGTCGCGTGCTGCAGTATGCGGAAACACTAAAAGCACCATAGTAGAACACAGAAGAAGCTTCTAAGTTGAAGTAATAGCCAGTAAGAAGTAGTACAATTGAAGTTTTAGTTGTCGATTATTCACTTTTTAGCCGGCTTTGGTGGCTTGGACATGAGGTGGAACCATAAAATTTTGCATGAAAGGAAGACTAGCAGCCACGTTGCAGCGGAGAATGTGAAAAGTGTTCATATGTAGTAAAAACCTGAGAAATCCGTCCGTTTTCGTCATTTGTTATCGAATCGTCTTAAAGCCTGATCGTCACATTGGCAGCATTTCTCTCTGAGACGGTTACATTTATCGTCTGCAAAGCTATGTCGCGTGCTGCGGGATGCGGAGACACTAAAAGCACCATAGTAGAACACTGAAGAAGCTTCTAAGTTGAAGCAATAGCCAGTAAGAAGTAGTACAATTGAAGTTTTAGTTGTCGATTATTCACTTTTTAGCCGGCTTTGGTGGCTTGGACATGACCTAGGACCATAAGATTTTGCATGAAAGGAGGACTAACAGCCGCGTTGCACGGGAGAATGTGAAAAGTGTTCATATGTAGTAAAAACCTGAGAAATCCGTCCGTTTTCGTCATTTGTTATCGAATCGTCTTAAAGCCAGATCGTCACATTGGCCGCATTTCTCTCTGAGACGGTTACATTTATCGTCTGCAAAGCTATGTCGCGTGCTGCGGTATGCGGAGACACTAAAAGCACCATAGTAGAACACTGAAGAAGCTTCTAAGTTGAAGCAATAGCCAGTAAGAAGTAGTACAATTGAAGTTTTAGTTGTCGATTATTCACTTTTTAGCCGGCTTTGGTGGCTTGGACATGACCTAGGACCATACGATTTTGCATGAAAGGAGGACTAACAGCCGCGTTGCACGGGAGAATGTGAAAAGTGTTCATATGTAGTAAAAACCTGAGAAATCCGTCCGTTTTCGTCATTTGTTATCGAATCGTCTTAAAGCCAGATCGTCACATTGGCCGCATTTCTCTCTGAGACGGTTACATTTATCGTCTGCAAAGCTATGTCGCGTGCTGCGGGATGCGGAGACACTAAAAGCACCATAGTAGAACACAGAAGAAGCTTCTAAATTGAAGTAATAGCCAGTAAGAAGTAATACAATTCAAGTTGTAGTTGTCGATTATTCACATTTTAGCCGGCTTTGGTGGCTTGGACATGACCTAGGACCTTAAGATTTTGCATGAAAGGAGGACTAGCAGCCGCGTTGCACGGGAGAATGTGAAAAGTGTTCATATGTAGTAAAAACCTGGGAAATCCGTCCGTTTTCGTCATTTGTTATCGAATCGACTTAAAGCCAGATCGCCACATTGGCCGCTCTTCTCTCTGAAACGGTTACATTTATCGTCTACAAAGCTATGTCGCGTGCTGCGTTATGCGGAAACACTAAAAGTACCATAGTAGAACACTGAAGAAGCTTCTATGTTGAAGTAATAGCCAGTAAGAAGTAGTACAAATGAAGTTCTAGTTGTCGATTATTCACTTTTTTGCCGGCTTTTGTGGCTTGGACATGAGGTGGAACCATAAAATTTTGCATGAAAGGAAGACTAGCAGCCACGTTGCAGCGGAGAATGTGAAAAGTGTTCATATGTAGTAAAAACCTGAGAAATCCGTCCGTTTTCGTCATTTGTTATCGAATCGTCTTAAAGCCAGATCGTCACATTGGCCGCATTTCTCTCTGAGACGGTTACATTTATCGTCTGCAAAGCTATGTCGCGTGCTGCGGTATGCGGAGACACTAAAAGCACCATAGTAGAACACAGAAGAAGCTTCTAAGTTGAAGTAATAGCCAATAAGAAGTAGTACAATTGAAGATTTAGTTGTCGATTATTCACTTTTTTGCCGGCTTTTGTGGCTTGGACATGAGGTGGAACCATAAAATTTTGCATGAAAGGAAGACTAGCAGCCACGTTGCAGCGGAGAATGTGAAAAGTGTTCATATGTAGTAAAAACCTGAGAAATCTGTCCGTTTTCGTCATTTGTTATCGAATCGTCTTAAAGCCAGATCGTCACATTGGCCGCATTTCTCTCTGAGACGGTTACTTTTATCGTCTGCAAAGCTATGTCGCGTGCTGCGGGATGCGGAGACACTAAAAGCACCATAGTAGAACACTGAAGAAGCTTCTAAGTTGAAGCAATAGCCAGTAAGAAGTAGTACAATTGAAGTTTTAGTTGTCGATTATTCACTTTTTAGCCGGCTTTGGTGGCTTGGACATGACCTAGGACCTTAAGATTTTGCATGAAAGGAGGACTAACAGCCGCGTTGCACGGGAGAATGTGAAAAGTGTTCATATGTAGTAAAAACCTGAGAAATCCGTCCGTTTTCGTCATTTGTTATCGAATCGTCTTAAAGCCAGATCATCACATTGGCCGCTTTTCTCTCTGAGACGGTTACATTTATCGTCTGCAAAGCTATGTCGCGTGCTGCGGTATGCGGAGACACTAAAAGCACCATAGCAGAACACTGAAGAAGCTTCTAAGTTGAAGCAATAGCCAGTAAGAAGTAGTACAATTGAAGTTTTAGTTGTCGATTATTCACTTTTTAGCCGGCTTTGGTGGCTTGGACATGACCTAGGACCATACGATTTTGCATGAAAGGAGGACTAACAGCCGCGTTGCACGGGATAATGTGAAGAGTGTTCATATGTATTAAAAACCTGAGAAATCCGTCCGTTTTCGTCATTTGTTATCGAATCGTCTTAAAGCCAGATCGTCACATTGGCCGCTTTTCTCTCTGAGACGGTTACATTTATCGTCTCCAAAGCTATGTCGCGTGCTGCGGTATGCGGAGACACTAAAAGCACCATAGTAGAACACTGAAGAAGCTTCTAAGTTGAAGCAATAGCCAGTAAGAAGTAGTACAATTGAAGTTTTAGTTGTCGATTATTCACTTTTTAGCCGGCTTTGTTGGCTTGGACATGACCTAGGACCATAAGATTTTGCATGAAAGGAGGACTAACAGCCGCGTTGCACGGGAGAATGTGAAAAGTGTTCATATGTAGTAAAAACATGAGAAATCCGTCCGTTTTCGTCATTTGTTATCGACTCGACTTAAAGCCAGATCGTCACATTGGCCGCTTTTCTCTCTGAGACGGTTACATTTATCGTCTGCAAAGCTATGTCGCGTGCTGCGGTATGCGGAGACACTAAAAGCACCATAGTAGAACACAGAAGAAGCTTCTAAGTTGAAGTAATAGCCAGTAAGAAGTAGTACAATTCAAGTTTTAGTTGTCGATTATTCACTTTTTAGCCGGATTTGGTGGCTTGGACATGACCTAGGACCATAAGATTTTGCATGAAAGGAGGACTAGCAGACGCGTTGCACGGGAGAATGTGAAAAGTGTTCATATGTAGTAAAAACCTGAGAAATCCGTCCGTTTTCGTCATTTGTTATCGAATCGACTTTAAGCCAGATCGTCACATTGGCCGCTCTACTCTCTGAAACGGTTACATTTATCGTCTGCAAAGCTATGTCGCGTGCTGCAGTATGCGGAAACACTAAAAGCACCATAGTAGAACACAGAAGAAGCTTCTAAGTTGAAGTAATAGCCAGTAAGAAGTAGTACAATTGAAGTTTTAGTTGTCGATTGTTCACTTTTTTGCCGGCTTTGGTGGCTTGGACATGAGGTGGAACCATAAAATTTTGCATGAAAGGAAGACTAGCAGCCACGTTGCAGCGGAGAATGTGAAAAGTGTTCATATGTAGTAAAAACCTGAGAAATCCGTCCGTTTTCGTCATTTGTTATCCAATCGTCTTAAAGCCAGATCGTCACATTGGCTGCATTTCTCTCTGAGACGGTTACATTTATCGTCTGCAAAGCTATGTCGCGTGCTGCGGGATGCGGAGACACTAAAAGCACCATAGTAGAACACTGAAGAAGCTTCTATGTTGAAGTAATAGCCAGTAAGAAGTAGTACAAATGAAGTTTTAGTTGTCGATTATTCACTTTTTAGCCGGCTTTGGTGGCTTGGACATGACCTAGGACCATATGATTTTGCATGAAAGGAGGACTAACAGCCGCGTTGCACGGGAGAATGTGAAAAGTGTTCATATGTAGTAAAAACCTGAGAAATCCGTCCGTTTTCGTCATTTGTTATCGAATCGTCTTAAAGCCAGATCGTCACATTGGCCGCATTTCTCTCTGAGACGGTTACATTTATCGTCTGCAAAGCTATGTCGCGTGCTGCGGGATGCGGAGACACTAAAAGCACCATAGTAGAACACAGAAGAAGCTTCTAAATTGAAGTAATAGCCAGTAAGAAGTAATACAATTCAAGTTGTAGTTGTCGATTATTCACATTTTAGCCGGCTTTGGTGGCTTGGACATGACCTAGGACCTTAAGATTTTGCATGAAAGGAGGACTAGCAGCCGCGTTGCACGGGAGAATGTGAAAAGTGTTCATATGTAGTAAAAACCTGGGAAATCCGTCCGTTTTCGTCATTTGTTATCGAATCGACTTAAAGCCAGATCGCCACATTGGCCGCTCTTCTCTCTGAAACGGTTACATTTATCGTCTACAAAGCTATGTCGCGTGCTGCGTTATGCGGAAACACTAAAAGTACCATAGTAGAACACTGAAGAAGCTTCTATGTTGAAGTAATAGCCAGTAAGAAGTAGTACAAATGAAGTTCTAGTTGTCGATAATTAACTTTTTAGCCGGCTTTGGTTGCTTGGACATGAGGTGGAACCATAAAATTTTGCATGAAAGGAAGACTAGCAGCCACGTTGCACCGGAGAATGCGAAAAGTGTTCATATGTAGTAAAAACCTGAGAAATCCGTCCGTTTTCGTCATTTGTTATCGAATCGTCTTAAAGCCAGATCGTCACATTGGCTGCTTTTCTTTCTGAGACGGTTACATTTATCGTCTGCAAAGCTATGTCGCGTGCTGCGGGATGCGGAGACACTAAAAGCACCATAGTAGAACACTGAAGAAGCTTCTAAGTTGAAGCAATAGCCAGTAAGAAGTAGTACAATTGAAGTTTTAGTTGTCGATTATTCACTTTTTAGCCGGCTTTGGTGGCTTGGACATGACCTAGGACCTTAAGATTTTGCATGAAAGGAGGACTAACAGCCGCGTTGCACGGGAGAATGTGAAAAGTGTTCATATGTAGTAAAAACCTGAGAAATCCGTCCGTTTTCGTCATTTGTTATCGAATCGTCTTAAAGCCAGATCATCACATTGGCCGCTTTTCTCTCTGAGACGGTTACATTTATCGTCTGCAAAGCTATGTCGCGTGCTGCGGTATGCGGAGACACTAAAAGCACCATAGCAGAACACTGAAGAAGCTTCTAAGTTGAAGCAATAGCCAGTAAGAAGTAGTACAGTTGAAGTTTTAGTTGTCGATTATTCACTTTTTAGCCGGCTTTGGTGGCTTGGACATGACCTAGGACCATACGATTTTGCATGAAAGGAGGACTAACAGCCGCGTTGCACGGGATAATGTGAAGAGTGTTCATATGTATAAAAAACCTGAGAAATCCGTCCGTTTTCGTCATTTGTTATCGAATCGTCTTAAAGCCAGATCGTCACATTGGCCGCTTTTCTCTCTGAGACGGTTACATTTATCGTCTCCAAAGCTATGTCGCGTGCTGCGGTATGCGGAGACACTAAAAGCACCATAGTAGAACACTGAAGAAGCTTCTAAGTTGAAGCAATAGCCAGTAAGAAGTAGTACAATTGAAGTTTTAGTTGTCGATTATTCACTTTTTAGCCGGCTTTGTTGGCTTGGACATGACCTAGGACCATAAGATTTTGCATGAAAGGAGGACTAACAGCCGCGTTGCACGGGAGAATGTGAAAAGTGTTCATATGTAGTAAAAACCTGAGAAATCCGTCCGTTTTCGTCATTTGTTATCGAATCGACTTAAAGCCAGATCGTCACATTGGCCGCTTTTCTCTCTGAGACGGTTACATTTATCGTCTGCAAAGCTATGTCGCGTGCTGCGGTATGCGGAGACACTAAAAGCACCATAGTAGAACACAGAAGAAGCTTCTAAGTTGAAGTAATAGCCAGTAAGAAGTAGTACAATTGAAGTTTTAGTTGTCGATTATTCACTTTTTAGCCGGCTTTGGTGGCTTGGACATGAGGTGGAACCATAAAATTTTGCATGAAAGGAAGACTAGCAGCCACGTTGCAGCGGAGAATGTGAAAAGTGTTCATATGTAGTAAAAACCTGAGAAATCCGTCCGTTTTCGTCATTTGTTATCCAATCGTCTTAAAGCCAGATCGTCACATTGGCTGCATTTCTCTCTGAGACGGTTACATTTATCGTCTGCAAAGCTATGTCGCGTGCTGCGGGATGCGGAGACACTAAAAGCACCATAGTAGAACACTGATGAAGCTTCTAAGTTGAAGCAATAGCCAGTAAGAAGTAGTACAATTGAAGTTTTAGTTGTCGATTATTCACTTTTTAGCCGGCTTTGGTGGCATGGACATGACCTAGGACCATAAGATTTTGCATGAAAGGAGGACTAACAGCCGCGTTGCACGGGAGAATGTGAAAAGTGTTCATATGTAGTAAAAACCTGAGAAATCCGTCCGTTTTCGTCATTTGTTATCGAATCGTCTTAAAGCCAGATCGTCACATTGGCCGCATTTCTCTCTGAGACGGTTACATTTATCGTCTGCAAAGCTAAGTCGCGTGCTGCGGGATGCGGAGACACTAAAAGCACCATAGTAGAACACTGAAGAAGCTTCTAAGTTGAAGCAATAGCCAGTAAGAAGTAGTACAATTGAAGTTTTAGTTGTCGATTATTCACTTTTTAGCCGGCTTTGGTGGCTTGGACATGACCTAGGACCATACGATTTTGCATGAAAGGAGGACTAACAGCCGCGTTGCACGGGAGAATGTGAAAAGTGTTCATATGTATTAAAAACCTGAGAAATCCGTCCGTTTTCGTCATTTGTTATCGAATCGTCTTAAAGCCAGATCGTCACATTGGCCGCTTTTCTCTCTGAGACGGTTACATTTATCGTCTGCAAAGCTATGTCGCGTGCTGCGGTATGCGGAGACACTAAAAGCACCATAGTAGAACACTGAAGAAGCTTCTAAGTTGAAGCAATAGCCAGTAAGAAGTAGTACAATTGAAGTTTTAGTTGTCGATTATTCACTTTTTAGCCGGCTTTGTTGGCTTGGACATGACCTAGGACCATAAGATTTTGCATGAAAGGAGGACTAACAGCCGCGTTGCACGGGAGAATGTGAAAAGTGTTCATATGTAGTAAAAACCTGAGAAATCCGTCCGTTTTCGTCATTTGTTATCGAATCGACTTAAAGCCACATAGTCACATTGGCCGCTCTACTCTCTGAAACGGTTACATTTATCGTCTGCAACGCTATGTCGAGTGCTGCGGTATGCGGAGACACTAAAAGCACCATAGTAGAACACAGAAGAAGCTTCTAAGTTGAAGTAATAGCCAGTAAGAAGTAATACAATTCAAGTTTTAGTTGTCGATTATTCACATTTTAGCCGGCTTTGGTGGCTTGGACATGACCTAGGACCTTAAGATTTTGCATGAAAGGAGGACTAGCAGCCGCGTTGCACGGGAGAATGTGAAAAGTGTTCATATGTAGTAAAAACCTGGGAAATCCGTCCGTTTTCGTCATTTGTTATCGAATCGACTTAAAGCCAGATCGTCACATTGGCCGCTCTTCTCTCTGAAACGGTTACATTTATCGTCTACAAAGCTATGTCGCGTGCTGCGTTATGCGGAAACACTAAAAGCACCATAGTAGAACACTGAAGAAGCTTCTATGTTGAAGTAATAGCCAGTAAGAAGTAGTACAAATGAAGTTTTAGTTGTCGATTATTCACTTTTTAGCCGGCTTTGGTTGCTTGGACATGAGGTGGAACCATAAAATTTTGCATGAAAGGAAGACTAGCAGCCACGTTGCACCGGAGAATGCGAAAAGTGTTCATATGTAGTAAAAACCTGAGAAATCCGTCCGTTTTCGTCATTTGTTATCGAATCGTCTTAAAGCCAGATCGTCACATTGGTTGCTTTTCTTTCTGAGACGGTTACATTTATCGTCTGCAAATCTATGTCGCGTGCTGCGGGATGCGGAGACACTAAAAGCACCATAGTAGAACACTGAAGAAGCTTCTAAGTTGAAGCAATAGCCAGTAAGAAGTAGTACAATTGAAGTTTTAGTTGTCGATTATTCACTTTTTAGCCGGCTTTGGTGGCTTGGACATGACCTAGGACCATAAGATTATGCATCAAAGGAGGACTAACAGCCGCGTTGCAAGGGAGAATGTGAAAAGTGTTCATATGTAGTAAAAACCTGAGAAATCCGTCCGTTTTCGTCATTTGTTATCGAATCGTCTTAAAGGCAGATCATCACATTGGCCGCTTTTCTCTCTGAGACGGTTACATTTATCGTCTGCAAAGCTATGTCGCGTGCTGCGGTATGCGGAGACACTAAAAGCACCATAGTAGAACACAGAAGAAGCTTCTAAGATGAAGCAATAGCCAGTAAGAAGTAGTACAATTGAAGTTTTAGTTGTCGATTATTCACTTTTTAGCCGGCTTTGGTGGCTTGGACATGACCTAGGACCATACGATTTTGCATGAAAGGAGGACTAACAGCCGCGTTGCACGGGATAATGTGAAGAGTGTTCATATGTATTAAAAACCTGAGAAATCCGTCCGTTTTCGTCATTTGTTATCGAATCGTCTTAAAGCCAGATCGTCACATTGGCCGCTTTTCTCTCTGAGACGGTTACATTTATCGCCTCCAAAGCTATGTCGCGTGCTGCGGTATGCGGAGACACTAAAAGCACCATAGTAGAACACTGAAGAAGCTTCTAAGTTGAAGCAATAGCCAGTAAGAAGTAGTACAATTGAAGTTTTAGTTGTCGATTATTCACTTTTTACCCGGCTTTGTTGGCTTGGACATGACCTAGGACCATAAGATTTTGCATGAAAGGAGGACTAACAGCCGCGTTGCACGGGAGAATGTGAAAAGTGTTCATATGTAGTAAAAACCTGAGAAATCCGTCCGTTTTCGTCATTTGTTATCGAATCGACTTAAAGCCAGATCGTCACATTGGCCGCTTTTCTCTCTGAGACGGTTACATTTATCGTCTGCAAAGCTATGTCGCGTGCTGCGGTATGCGGAGACACTAAAAGCACCATAGTAGAACACAGAAGAAACTTCAAAGTTGAAATAATAGCCAGTAAGAAGTAGTACAATTCAAGTTTTAGTTGTCGATTATTCACTTTTTAGCCGGCTTTGGTGGCTTGGACATGACCTAGGACCATAAGATTTTGCATGAAAGGAGGACTAGCAGACGCGTTGCACGGGAGAATGTGAAAAGTGTTCATATGTAGTAAAAACTTGAGAAATCCGTCCGTTTTCGTCATTTGTTATCGAATCGACTTTATGCCACATAGTCACATTGGCCGCTCTACCCTCTGAAACGGTTACATTTATCGTCTGCAAAGCTATGTCGCGTGCTGCAGTATGCGGAAGCACTAAAAGCACCATAGTAGAACACAGAAGAAGCTTCTAAGTTGAAGTAATAGCCAGTAAGCAGTAGTACAATTGAAGTTTTAGTTGTCGATTATTCACTTTTCTGCCGGCTTTGGTGGCTTGGACATGAGGTGGAACCATAAAATTTTGCATGAAAGGAAGACTAGCAGCCACGTTGCAGCGGAGAATGTGAAAAGTGTTCATATGTAGTAAAAACCTGAGAAATCCGTCCGTTTTCGTCATTTGTTATCCAATCGTCTTAAAGCCAGATCGTCACATTGACCGCATTTCTCTCTGAGACGGTTACATTTATCGTCTGCAAAGCTATGTCGCGTGCTGCGGGATGCGGAGACACTAAAAGCACCATAGTAGAACACTGAAGAAGCTTCTAAGTTGAAGCAATAGCCAGTAAGAAGTAGTACAATTGAAGTTTTAGTTGTCGATTATTCACTTTTTAGCCGGCTTTGGTGGCTTGGACATGACCTAGGACCATAAGATTTTGCATGAAAGGAGGACTAACAGCCGCGTTGCACGGGAGAATGTGAAAAGTGTTCATATGTAGTAAAAACCTGAGAAATCCGTCCGTTTTCGTCATTTGTTATCGAATCGTCTTAAAGCCAGATCGTCACATTGGCCGCATTTCTCTCTGAGACGGTTACATTTATCGTCTGCAAAGCTAAGTCGCGTGCTGCGGGATGCGGAGACACTAAAAGCACCATAGTAGAACACTGAAGAAGCTTCTAAGTTGAAGCAATAGCCAGTAAGAAGTAGTACAATTGAAGTTTTAGTTGTCGATTATTCACTTTTTAGCCGGCTTTGTTGGCTTGGACATGACCTAGGACCATAAGATTTTGCATGAAAGGAGGACTAAGAGCCGCGTTGCACGGGAGAATGTGAAAAGTGTTCATATGTAGTAAAAACCTGAGAAATCCGTCCGTTTTCGTCATTTGTTATCGAATCGACTTAAAGCCACATAGTCACATTGGCCGCTCTACTCTCTGAAACGGTTACATTTATCGTCTGCAAAGCTATGTCGCGTGCTGCAGTATGCGGAAACACTAAAAGCACCATAGTAGAACACAGAAGAAGCTTCTAAGTTGAAGTAATAGCCAGTAAGAAGTAGTACAATTGAAGTTTTAGTTGTCGATTATTCACTTTTTAGCCGTCTTTGGTGGCTTGGACATGACCTGGGACCATAAGATTTTACATGAAAGGAGGACTGGCAGCCGCGTTGCACGGGAGAATGTGAAAAGTGTTCATATGTAGTAAAAACCTGATAAATCCGTCCGTTGTCGTCATTTGTTATCGAATCGACTTAAAGGCAGATCGTCACATTGGCCGTTTTCTCTCTGAGACGGTTACATTTATCGTCTGCAAAGCTATGTCGCGTGCTGCGGTATGCGGAGACACTAAAAGCACCATAGTAGAACACTGAAGAAGCTTCTAACTTGAAGCAATAGCCAGTAAGAAGTAGTACAATTGAAGTTTTAGTTGTCGATTATTCACTTTTTAGCCGGCTTTGGTGGCTTGGACATGACCTAGGACCATAAGATTATGCATC
Source organism: Schistocerca gregaria (assembly GCF_023897955.1). Lineage (NCBI taxonomy): Eukaryota > Metazoa > Arthropoda > Insecta > Orthoptera > Acrididae > Schistocerca > Schistocerca gregaria. The sequence continues at coordinate 2,221,886 of NW_026061759.1, forward strand.
AAAGGAGGACTAACAGCCGCGTTGCAAGGGAGAATGTGAAAAGTGTTCATATGTAGTAAAAACCTGAGAAATCCGTCCGTTTTCGTCATTTGTTATCGAATCGTCTTAAAGGCAGATCATCACATTGGCCGCTTTTCTCTCTGAGACGGTTACATTTATCGTCTGCAAAGCTATGTCGCGTGCTGCGGTATGCGGAGACACTAAAAGCATCATAGTAGAACACAGAAGAAGCTTCTAAGATGAAGCAATAGCCAGTAAGAAGTAGTACAATTGAAGTTTTAGTTGTCGATTATTCACTTTTTAGCCGGCTTTGGTGGCTTGGACATGACCTAGGACCATACGATTTTGCATGAAAGGAGGACTAACAGCCGCGTTGCACGGGATAATGTGAAGAGTGTTCATATGTATTAAAAACCTGAGAAATCCGTCCGTTTTCGTCATTTGTTATCGAATCGACTTTATGCCACATAGTCACATTGGCCGCTCTACCCTCTGAAACGGTTACATTTATCGTCTGCAAAGCTATGTCGCGTGCTGCAGTATGCGGAAGCACTAAAAGCACCATAGTAGAACACAGAAGAAGCTTCTAAGTTGAAGTAATAGCCAGTAAGCAGTAGTACAATTGAAGTTTTAGTTGTCGATTATTCACTTTTCTGCCGGCTTTGGTGGCTTGGACATGAGGTGGAACCATAAAATTTTGCATGAAAGGAAGACTAGCAGCCACGTTGCAGCGGAGAATGTGAAAAGTGTTCATATGTAGTAAAAACCTGAGAAATCCGTCCGTTTTCGTCATTTGTTATCCAATCGTCTTAAAGCCAGATCGTCACATTGACCGCATTTCTCTCTGAGACGGTTACATTTATCGTCTGCAAAGCTATGTCGCGTGCTGCGGGATGCGGAGACACTAAAAGCACCATAGTAGAACACTGAAGAAGCTTCTAAGTTGAAGCAATAGCCAGTAAGAAGTAGTACAATTGAAGTTTTAGTTGTCGATTATTCACTTTTTAGCCGGCTTTGGTGGCTTGGACATGACCTAGGACCATAAGATTTTGCATGAAAGGAGGACTAACAGCCGCGTTGCACGGGAGAATGTGAAAAGTGTTCATATGTAGTAAAAACCTGAGAAATCCGTCCGTTTTCGTCATTTGTTATCGAATCGTCTTAAAGCCAGATCGTCACATTGGCCGCATTTCTCTCTGAGACGGTTACATTTATCGTCTGCAAAGCTAAGTCGCGTGCTGCGGGATGCGGAGACACTAAAAGCACCATAGTAGAACACTGAAGAAGCTTCTAAGTTGAAGCAATAGCCAGTAAGAAGTAGTACAATTGAAGTTTTAGTTGTCGATTATTCACTTTTTAGCTGGCTTTGGTGGCTTGGACATGACCTAGGACCATACGATTTTGCATGAAAGGAGGACTAACAGCCGCGTTGCACGGGAGAATGTGAAAAGTGTTCATATGTATTAAAAACCTGAGAAATCCGTCCGTTTTCGTCATTTGTTATCGAATCGTCTTAAAGCCAGATCGTCACATTGGCCGCTTTTCTCTCTGAGACGGTTACATTTATCGTCTGCAAAGCTATGTCGCGTGCTGCGGTATGCGGAGACACTAAAAGCACCATAGTAGAACACTGAAGAAGCTTCTAAGTTGAAGCAATAGCCAGTAAGAAGTAGTACAATTGAAGTTTTAGTTGTCGATTATTCACTTTTTAGCCGGCTTTGTTGGCTTGGACATGACCTAGGACCATAAGATTTTGCATGAAAGGAGGACTAAGAGCCGCGTTGCACGGGAGAATGTGAAAAGTGTTCATATGTAGTAAAAACCTGAGAAATCCGTCCGTTTTCGTCATTTGTTATCGAATCGACTTAAAGCCACATAGTCACATTGGCCGCTCTACTCTCTGAAACGGTTACATTTATCGTCTGCAAAGCTATGTCGCGTGCTGCAGTATGCGGAAACACTAAAAGCACCATAGTAGAACACAGAAGAAGCTTCTAAGTTGAAGTAATAGCCAGTAAGAAGTAGTACAATTGAAGTTTTAGTTGTCGATTATTCACTTTTTAGCCGTCTTTGGTGGCTTGGACATGACCTGGGACCATAAGATTTTACATGAAAGGAGGACTGGCAGCCGCGTTGCACGGGAGAATGTGAAAAGTGTTCATATGTAGTGAAAACCTGATAAATCCGTCCGTTGTCGTCATTTGTTATCGAATCGACTTAAAGGCAGATCGTCACATTGGCCGTTTTCTCTCTGAGACGGTTACATTTATCGTCTGCAAAGCTATGTCGCGTGCTGCGGTATGCGGAGACACTAAAAGCACCATAGTAGAACACTGAAGAAGCTTCTAGCTTGAAGCAATAGCCAGTAAGAAGTAGTACAATTGAAGTTTTAGTTGTCGATTATTCACTTTTTAGCCGGCTTTGTTGGCTTGGACATGACCTAGGACCATAAGATTTTGCATGAAAGGAGGACTAACAGCCGCGTTGCACGGGAGAATGTGAAAAGTGTTCATATGTAGTAAAAACCTGGGAAATCCGTCCGTTTTCGTCATTTGTTATCGAATCGACTTAAAGCCACATAGTCACATTGGCCGCTCTACTCTCTGAAACGTTTACATTTATCGTCTGCAAAGCTATGTCGCGTGCTGCAGTATGCGGAAACACTAAAAGCACCATATTAGAACACAGAAGAAGGTTCTAAGTTGAAGTAATAGCCAGTAAGAAGTAGTACAATTGAAGTTTTAGTTGTCGATTATTCAACTTTTAGCCGGCTTTGGTGGCTTGGACATGAGGTGGAACCATAAAATTTTGCATGAAAGGAAGACTAGCAGCCACGTTGCACCGGAGAATATGAAAAGTGTTCATATGTAGTAAAAACCTGAGGAATCCGTCCGTTTTCGTCATTTGTTACCGAATCAACTTAAAGCCAGATCGTCAAATTGGCCGCTTTTCTCTCTGAGACGGTAACATTTATCGTCCGCAAATCTATGTCGCGTGCTGCGGTATGCGGAGACACTAAAAGCACCATAGTAGAACACAGAAGAAGCTTCTAAGTTGAAGCAATAGCCAGTAAGAAGTAGTACAATTCAAGTTTTTGTTGTCGATTATTCACTTTTTAGCCGGCTTTGGTGGCTTGGACATGAGGTGGAACCATAAAATTTTGCATGAAAGGAAGACTAGCAGCCACGTTGCACCGGAGAATGTGAAAAGTGTTCATATGTAGTAAAAACCTGAGAAATCCGTCCGTTTTCGTCATTTGTTATCGAATCGACTTAAAGGCAGATCGTCACATTGGCCGCTTTTCTCTCTGAGACGGTTACATTTATCGTCTGCAACGCTATGTCGCGTGCTGCGGTATGCGGAGACACTAAAAGCACCATAGTAGAACACAGAAGAAGCTTCTAAGTTGAAGTAATAGCCAGTAAGAAGTAATACAATTCAAGTTTTAGTTGTCGATTATTCACATTTTAGCCGGCTTTGGTGGCTTGGACATGACCTAGGACCTTAAGATTTTGCATGAAAGGAGGACTAGCAGCCGCGTTGCACGGGAGAATGTGAAAAGTGTTCATATGTAGTAAAAACCTGAGAAATCCGTCCGTTTTCGTCATTTGTTATCGAATCGACTTAAAGCCAGATCGTCACATTGGCCGCTCTTCTCGCTGAAACGTTTACATTTATCGTCTATAAAGCTATGTCGCGTGCTGCGTTATGCGGAAACACTAAAACCACCATACTAGAACACTGAAGAAGCTTCTATGTTGAAGTAATAGCCAGTAAGAAGTAGTACAAATGAAGTTTTAGTTGTCGATTATTCACTTTTTAGCCGGCATTGGTTGCTTGGACATGAGGTGGAACCATAAAATTTTGCATGAAAGGAAGACTAGCAGCCACGTTGCACCGGAGAATGTGAAAAGTGTTCATATGTAGTAAAAACCTGAGAAATCCGTCCGTTTTCGTCATTTGTTATCGAATCGTCTTAAAGCCAGATCGTCACATTGGCCACTTTTCTCTCTGAGACCGTTACATGTATCGTCTGCAAAGCTATGTCGCGTGCTGCGGTATGCGGAGACACTAAAAGCTCTATAGTAGAACACTGAAGAAGCTTCTAAGTTGAAGCAATAGCCAGTAAGAAGTCGTAAAATTGAAGTTTTAGTTGACGATTATTCACTTTTTAGCCGGCTTTGTTGGCTTGGACATGACCTAGGACCATAAGATTTTGCATGAAAGGAGGACTAACAGCCGCGTTGCACGGGAGAATGTGAAAAGTGTTCATATGTGGTAAAAACCTGATAAATCCGTCCGTTTTCGTCATTTGTTATCGAATCGACTTAAAGGCAGATCGTCACATTGGCCGCTTTTCTCTCTGAGACGGTTACATTTATCGTCTGCAACGCTATGTCGCGTGCTACGGTATGCGGAGACACTAAAAGCACCATAGTAGAACACAGAAGAAGCTTCTAAGTTGAAGTAATAGCCAATAAGAAGTAATACAATTCAAGTTTTAGTTGTCGATTATTCACATTTTAGCCGGCTTTGGTGGCTTGGACATGACCTAGGACCTTAAGATTTTGCATGAAAGGAGGACTAGCAGCCGCGTTGCACGGGAGAATGTGAAAAGTGTTCATATGTAGTAAAAACCTGAGAAATCCGTCCGTTTTCGTCATTTGTTATCGAATCGACTTAAAGCCACATCGTCACATTGGCCGCTCTTCTCTCTGAAACGGTTACATTTATCGTCTACAACGCTATGTCGCGTGCTGCGTTAAGCGGAAACACTAAAAGCACCATAGTAGAACACTGAAGAAGCTTCTATGTTGAAGTAATAGCCAGTAAGAATTAGTACAATTGAAGTTTTAGTTGTCGATTATTCACTTTTTAGCCGGCTTTGGTGGCTTGGACATGAGGTGGAACCATAAAATTTTGCATGAAAGGAAGACTAGCAGCCACGTTGCACCGGAGAATGTGAAAAGTGTTCATATGTAGTAAAAACCTGAGAAATCCGTCCGTTTTCGTCATTTGTTATCGAATCGACATAAAGCCACATAGTCACATTGGCCGCTCTACTCTCTGAAACGTTTACATTTATCGTCTGCAAAGCTATGTCGCGTGCTGCAGTATGCGGAGACACTAAAAGCACTATAGTAGAACACTGAAGAAGCTTCTAAGTTGAAGCAATAGCCAGTAAGAAGTAGTACAATTGAAGTTTTAGTTGTCGATTATTCACTTTTTAGCCGGCTTTGGTGGCTTGGACATGACCTAGGACCATAAGATTTTGCATGCAAGGAGGACTAACAGCCGCGTTGCACGGGAGAATGTGAAAAGTGTTCATATGTAGTAAAAACCTGAGAAATCCGTCCGCTTTCGTCATTTGTTATCGAATCGTCTTAAAGCCAGATCGTCACATTGGCCGCTTTTCTCTCTGAGACGGTTACATTTATCGTCTGCAAAGCTATGTCGCGTGCTGCGGTATGCGGAGACACTAAAAGCACCATAGTAGAACACTGAAGAAGCTTCTAAGTTGAAGCAGTAGCCAGTAAGAAGTAGTACAATTGAAGTTTTAGTTGTCGATTATTCACTTTTTAGCCGGCTTTGGTGGCTTGGACATGACCTAGGACCTTAAGATTTTGCATGAAAGGAGGACTAACAGCCGCGTTGCACGGGAGGATGTGAAAAGTGTTCATATGTATTAAAAACCTGAGAAATCCGTCCGTTTTCGTCATTTGTTATCGAATCGTCTTAAAGCCAGATCGTCACATTGGCCGCTTTTCTCTCTGAGACGGTTACATTTATCGTCTGCAAAGCTATGTCGCGTGCTGCAGTATGCGGAGACACTAAAAGCACCATAGTAGAACACTGAAGAAGCTTCTAAGTTGAAGCAATAGCCAGTAAGAAGTAGTACAATTGAAGTTTTAGTTGTCGATTATTCACTTTTTAGCCGGCTATGTTGGCTTGGACATGACCTAGGACCATAAGATTTTGCATGAAAGGAGGACTAACAGCCACGTTGCACGGGAGAATGTGAAATGTGTTCATATGTAGTAAAAACCTGAGAAATCCGTCCGTTTTCGTCATTTGTTATCGAATCGACTTAAAGCCAGATCGTCACATTGGCCGCTTTTCTCTCTGAGACGGTTACATTTATCGTCTGCAAAGCTATGTCGCGTGCTGCGGTATGCGGAGACACTAAAAGCACCATAGTAGAACACAGAAGAAACTTCAAAGTTGAAGTAATAGCCAGTAAGAAGTAGTACAATTCAAGATTTAGTTGTCGATTATTCACTTTTTAGCCGGCTTTGGTGGCTTGGACATGACCTAGGACCATAAGATTTTGCATGAAAGGAGGACTAGCAGACGCGTTGCACGGGAGAATGTGAAAAGTGTTGATATGTAGTAAAATCCTGAGAAATCCGTCCGTTTTCGTCATTTGTTATCGAATCGACTTAAAGCCACATAGTCACATTAGCCGCTCTACTCTCTGAAACGGTTACATTTATCGTCTGCAAAGCAATGTCGCGTGCTGCAGTATGCGGAAACACTAAAAGCACCATAGTAGAACACAGAAGAAGCTTCTAAGTTGAAGTAATAGCCAGTAAGAAGTAGTACAATTGAAGTTTTAGTTGTCGATTATTCACTTTTTAGCCGTCTTTGGTGGCTTGGACATGATCTGGAACCATAAGATTTTACATGAAAGGAGGACTGGCAGCCGCGTTGCACGGGAGAATGTGAAAAGTGTTCATATGTAGTAAAAACCTGAGAAATCCGTCCGTTTTCGTCATTTGTTATCGAATCGTCTTAAAGGCAGATCGTCACATTGGCCGCTTTTCACTCTGAGACGGTTACATTTATCGTCTGCAACGCTATGTCGCGTGCTGCAGTATGCGGAGACACTAAAAGCACCATTGTAGAACACAGAAGAAGCTTCTAAGTTGAATTAATAGCCAGTAAGAAGGAATACAATTCAAGTTTTAGTTGTCGATTATTCACATTTTAGCCGGCTTTGGTGGCTTGGACATGACCTAGGACCTTAAGATTTTGCATGAAACGAGGACTAGCAGCCGCGTTGCACGGGATAATGTGAAAAGTGTTCATATGTAGTAAAAACCTGAGAAATCCGTCCGTTTTCGTCATTTGTTATCGAATCGACTTAAAGCCAGATCGTCACATTGGTCGCTCTTCTCTCTGAAACAGTTACATTTATCGTCTACAAAGCTATGTCGCGTGCTGCATTATGCGGAAACACTAAAAGCACCATAGTAGAACACTGAAGATGCTTCTATGTTGAAGTAATAGCCAGTAAGAAGTAGTACCATTCAAGTTTTAGTTGTCGATTATTCACTTTTTAGCCGGCTTTGGTGGCTTGGACATGAGGTGGAACCATAAAATTTTGCATGAAAGGAAGACTAGCAGCCACGTTGCAACGCAGAATGTGAAAAGTGTTCATATGTAGTAGAAACCTGAGAAATCCGTCCGTTTTCGTCATTTGTTATCGAATCGTCTTAAAGCCAGATCGTCACATTGGCTGCTTTTCTCTCTGAGACGGTTACATTTATCGTCCGCAAATCTATGTCGCGTGCTGCGGTATGCGGAGACACTAAAAGCACCATAGTAGAACACTGAAGAAGCTTCTAAGTTATAGCAATAGCCAGTAAGAAGTAGTACTATTGAAATTTTAGTTGTCGATTATTCACTTTTTAGCCGGCTTTGGTGGCTTGGACATGACCTAGGACCATAAGATTTTGCATGAAAGGAGGACTAACAGCCGCGTTGCACGGGAGAATGTGAAAAGTGTTCATATGTAGTAAAAACCTGAGAAATCCGTCCGTTTTCGTCATTTGTTATCGAATCGTCTTAATGCCAGATCGTCACATTGGCCGCTTTTCTCTCTGAGACGGTTACATTTATCGTCTGCAAAGCTATGTCGCGTGCTGCGGTATGCGGAGACACTAAAAGCACCATAGTAGAACACTGAAGAAGCTTCTAAGTTGAAGCAATAGCCAGTAAGAAGTAGTAAAATTGAAGTTTTAGTTGTCGATTATTCACTTTTTAGCCGGCTTTGGTGGCTTGGACATGACCTAGGACCATAAGATTTTGCATTAAAGGAGGACTAACAGCCGCGTTGCACGGGTGAATGTGAAAAGTGTTCATATGTATTAAAAACCTGAGAAATCCGTCCGTTTTCGTCATTTGTTATCGAATCGACTTAAAGCCAGATCGTCACATTGGCCGCTCTTCTCGCTGAAACGTTTACATTTATCGTCTATAAAGCTATGTCGCGTGCTGCGTTATGCGGAAACACTAAAACCACCATACTAGAACACTGAAGAAGCTCCTATGTTGAAGTAATAGCCAGTAAGAAGTAGTACAAATGAAGTTTTAGTTGTCGATTATTCACTTTTTAGCCGGCATTGGTTGCTTGGACATGAGGTGGAACCATAAAATTTTGCATGAAAGGAAGACTAGCAGCCACGTTGCACCGGAGAATGTGAAAAGTGTTCATATGTAGTAAAAACCTGAGAAATCCGTCCATTTTCGTCATTTGTTATCGAATCGTCTTAAAGCCAGATCATCACATTGGCCACTTTTCTCTCTGAGACCGTTACATGTATCGTCTGCAAAGCTATGTCGCGTGCTGCGGTATGCGGAGACACTAAAAGCTCTATAGTAGAACACTAAAGAAGCTTCTAAGTTGAAGCAATAGCCAGTAAGAAGTCGTAAAATTGAAGTTTTAGTTGACGATTATTCACTTTTTAGCCGGCTTTGTTGGCTTGGACATGACCTAGGACCATAAGATTTTGCATGAAAGGAGGACTAACAGCCGCGTTGCACGGGAGAATGTGAAAAGTGTTCATATGTGGTAAAAACCTGATAAATCCGTCCGTTTTCGTCATTTGTTATCGAATCGACTTAAAGGCAGATCGTCACATTGGCCGCTTTTCTCTCTGAGACGGTTACATTTATCGTCTGCAACGCTATGTCGCGTGCTGCGGTATGCGGAGACACTAAAAGCACCATAGTAGAACACAGAAGAAGCTTCTAAGTTGAAGTAATAGCCAATAAGAAGTAATACAATTCAAGTTTTAGTTGTCGATTATTCACATTTTAGCCGGCTTTGGTGGCTTGGACATGACCTAGGACCTTAAGATTTTGCATGAAAGGAGGACTAGCAGCCGCGTTGCACGGGAGAATGTGAAAAGTGTTCATATGTAGTAAAAACCTGAGAAATCCGTCCGTTTTCGTCATTTGTTATCGAATCGACTTAAAGCCAGATCGTCACATTGGCCGCTCTTCTCTCTGAAACGGTTACATTTATCGTCTACAACGCTATGTCGCGTGCTGCGTTAAGCGGAATTACTAAAAGCACCATAGTAGAACACTGAAGAAGCTTCTATGTTGAAGTAATAGCCAGTAAGAAGTAGTACAAATGAAGTTTTAGTTGTCGATTATTCACTTTTTAGCCGGCATTGGTTGCTTGGACATGAGGTGGAACCATAAAATTTTGCATGAAAGGAAGACTAGCAGCCACGTTGCACCGGAGAATGTGAAAAGTGTTCATATGTAGTAAAAACCTGAGAAATCCGTCCGTTTTCGTCATTTGTTATCGAATCGTCTTAAAGCCAGATCGTCACATTGGCCACTTTTCTCTCTGAGACCGTTACATGTATCGTCTGCAAAGCTATGTCGCGTGCTGCGGTATGCGGAGACACTAAAAGCTCTATAGTAGAACACTAAAGAAGCTTCTAAGTTGAAGCAATAGCCAGTAAGAAGTCGTAAAATTGAAGTTTTAGTTGACGATTATTCACTTTTTAGCCGGCTTTGTTGGCTTGGACATGACCTAGGACCATAAGATTTTGCATGAAAGGAGGACTAACAGCCGCGTTGCACGGGAGAATGTGAAAAGTGTTCATATGTGGTAAAAACCTGATAAATCCGTCCGTTTTCGTCATTTGTTATCGAATCGACTTAAAGGCAGATCGTCACATTGGCCGCTTTTCTCTCTGAGACGGTTACATTTATCGTCTGCAACGCTATGTCGCGTGCTGCGGTATGCGGAGACACTAAAAGCACCATAGTAGAACACAGAAGAAGCTTCTAAGTTGAAGTAATAGCCAATAAGAAGTAATACAATACAAGTTTTAGTTGTCGATTATTCACATTTTAGCCGGCTTTGGTGGCTTGGACATGACCTAGGACCTTAAGATTTTGCATGAAAGGAGGACTAGCAGCCGCGTTGCACGGGAGAATGTGAAAAGTGTTCATATGTAGTAAAAACCTGAGAAATCCGTCCGTTTTCGTCATTTGTTATCGAATCGACTTAAAGCCACATCGTCACATTGGCCGCTCTTCTCTCTGAAACGGTTACATTTATCGTCTACAACGCTATGTCGCGTGCTGCGTTAAGCGGAAACACTAAAAGCACCATAGTAGAACACTGAAGAAGCTTCTATGTTGAAGTAATAGCCAGTAAGAATTAGTACAATTGAAGTTTTAGTTGTCGATTATTCACTTTTTAGCCGGCTTTGGTGGCTTGGACATGAGGTGGAACCATAAAATTTTGCATGAAAGGAAGACTAGCAGCCACGTTGCACCGGAGAATGTGAAAAGTGTTCATATGTAGTAAAAACCTGAGAAATCCGTCCGTTTTCGTCATTTGTTATCGAATCGACATAAAGCCACATAGTTACATTGGCCGCTCTACTCTCTGAAACGTTTACATTTATCGTCTGCAAAGCTATGTCGCGTGCTGCAGTATGCGGAGACACTAAAAGCACTATAGTAGAACACTGAAGAAGCTTCTAAGTTGAAGCAATAGCCAGTAAGAAGTAGTACAATTGAAGTTTTAGTTGTCGATTATTCACTTTTTAGCCGGCTTTGGTGGCTTGGACATGACCTAGGACCATAAGATTTTGCATGCAAGGAGGACTAACAGCCGCGTTGCACGGGAGAATGTGAAAAGTGTTCATATGTAGTAAAAACCTGAGAAATCCGTCCGTTTTCGTCATTTGTTATCGAATCGTCTTAAAGCCAGATCGTCACATTGGCCGCTTTTCTCTCTGAGACGGTTACATTTATCGTCTGCAAAGCTATGTCGCGTGCTGCAGTATGCGGAGACACTAAAAGCACCATAGTAGAACACTGAAGAAGCTTCTAAGTTGAAGCAATAGCCAGTAAGAAGTAGTACAATTGAAGTTTTAGTTGTCGATTATTCACTTTTTAGCCGGCTATGTTGGCTTGGACATGACCTAGGACCATAAGATTTTGCATGAAAGGAGGACTAACAGCCACGTTGCACGGGAGAATGTGAAATGTGTTCATATGTAGTAAAAACCTGAGAAATCCGTCCGTTTTCGTCATTTGTTATCGAATCGACTTAAAGCCAGATCGTCACATTGGCCGCTTTTCTCTCTGAGACGGTTACATTTATCGTCTGCTAAGCTATGTCGCGTGCTGCGGTATGCGGAGACACTAAAAGCACCATAGTAGAACACAGAAGAAACTTCAAAGTTGAAGTAATAGCCAGTAAGAAGTAGTACAATTCAAGTTTTAGTTGTCGATTATTCACTTTTTAGCCGGCTTTGGTGGCTTGGACATGACCTAGGACCATAAGATTTTGCATGAAAGGAGGACTAGCAGACGCGTTGCACGGGAGAATGTGAAAAGTGTTGATATGTAGTAAAATCCTGAGAAATCCGTCCGTTTTCGTCATTTGTTATCGAATCGACTTAAAGCCACATAGTCACATTAGCCGCTCTACTCTCTGAAACGGTTACATTTATCGTCTGCAAAGCAATGTCGCGTGCTGCAGTATGCGGAAACACTAAAAGCACCATAGTAGAACACAGAAGAAGCTTCTAAGTTGAAGTAATAGCCAGTAAGAAGTAGTACAATTGAAGTTTTAGTTGTCGATTATTCACTTTTTAGCCGTCTTTGGTGGCTTGGACATGATCTGGGACCATAAGATTTTACATGAAAGGAGGACTGGCAGCCGCGTTGCACGGGAGAATGTGAAAAGTGTTCATATGTAGTAAAAACCTGAGAAATCCGTCCGTTTTCGTCATTTGTTATCGAATCGTCTTAAAGGCAGATCGTCACATTGGCCGCTTTTCACTCTGAGACGGTTACATTTATCGTCTGCAACGCTATGTCGCGTGCTGCAGTATGCGGAGACACTAAAAGCACCATAGTAGAACACAGAAGAAGCTTCTAAGTTGAATTAATAGCCAGTAAGAAGGAATACAATTCAAGTTTTAGTTGTCGATTATTCACATTTTAGCCGGCTTTGGTGGCTTGGACATGACCTAGGACCTTAAGATTTTGCATGAAACGAGGACTAGCAGCCGCGTTGCACGGGATAATGTGAAAAGTGTTCATATGTAGTAAAAACCTGAGAAATCCGTCCGTTTTCGTCATTTGTTATCGAATCGACTTAAAGCCAGATCGTCACATTGGTCGCTCTTCTCTCTGAAACAGTTACATTTATCGTCTACAAAGCTATGTCGCGTGCTGCATTATGCGGAAACACTAAAAGCACCATAGTAGAACACTGAAGATGCTTCTATGTTGAAGTAATAGCCAGTAAGAAGTAGTACCATTCAAGTTTTAGTTGTCGATTATTCACTTTTTAGCCGGCTTTGGTGGCTTGGACATGAGGTGGAACCATAAAATTTTGCATGAAAGGAAGACTAGCAGCCACGTTGCAACGGAGAATGTGAAAAGTGTTCATATGTAGTAGAAACCTGAGAAATCCGTCCGTTTTCGTCATTTGTTATCGAATCGTCTTAAAGCCAGATCGTCACATTGGCTGCTTTTCTCTCTGAGACGGTTACATTTATCGTCCGCAAATCTATGTCGCGTGCTGCGGTATGCGGAGACACTAAAAGCACCATAGTAGAACACTGAAGAAGCTTCTAAGTTATAGCAATAGCCAGTAAGAAGTAGTACTATTGAAATTTTAGTTGTCGATTATTCACTTTTTAGCCGGCTTTGGTGGCTTGGACATGACCTAGGACCATAAGATTTTGCATGAAAGGAGGACTAACAGCCGCGTTGCACGGGAGAATGTGAAAAGTGTTCATATGTAGTAAAAACCTGAGAAATCCGTCCGTTTTCGTCATTTGTTATCGAATCGTCTTAATGCCAGATCGTCACATTGGCCGCTTTTCTCTCTGAGACGGTTACATTTATCGTCTGCAAAGCTATGTCGCGTGCTGCGGTATGCGGAGACACTAAAAGCACCATAGTAGAACACTGAAGAAGCTTCTAAGTTGAAGCAATAGCCAGTAAGAAGTAGTAAAATTGAAGTTTTAGTTGTCGATTATTCACTTTTTAGCCGGCTTTGGTGGCTTGGACATGACCTAGGACCATAAGATTTTGCATTAAAGGAGGACTAACAGCCGCGTTGCACGGGAGAATGTGAAAAGTGTTCATATGTATTAAAAACCTGAGAAATCCGTCCGTTTTCGTCATTTGTTATCGAATCGACTTAAAGCCAGATCGTCACATTGGCCGCTCTTCTCGCTGAAACGTTTACATTTATCGTCTATAAAGCTATGTCGCGTGCTGCGTTATGCGTAAACACTAAAACCACCATACTAGAACACTGAAGAAGCTCCTATGTTGAAGTAATAGCCAGTAAGAAGTAGTACAAATGAAGTTTTAGTTGTCGATTATTCACTTTTTAGCCGGCATTGGTTGCTTGGACATGAGGTGGAACCATAAAATTTTGCATGAAAGGAAGACTAGCAGCCACGTTGCACCGGAGAATGTGAAAAGTGTTCATATGTGGTAAAAACCTGATAAATCCGTCCGTTTTCGTCATTTGTTATCGAATCGACTTAAAGGCAGATCGTCACATTGGCCGCTTTTCTCTCTGAGACGGTTACATTTATCGTCTGCAACGCTATGTCGCGTGCTGCGGTATGCGGAGACACTAAAAGCACCATAGTAGAACACAGAAGAAGCTTCTAAGTTGAAGTAATAGCCAATAAGAAGTAATACAATTCAAGTTTTAGTTGTCGATTATTCACATTTTAGCCGGCTTTGGTGGCTTGGACATGACCTAGGACCTTAAGATTTTGCATGAAAGGAGGACTAGCAGCCGCGTTGCACGGGAGAATGTGAAAAGTGTTCATATGTAGTAAAAACCTGAGAAATCCGTCCGTTTTCGTCATTTGTTATCGAATCGACTTAAAGCCAGATCGTCACATTGGCCGCTCTTCTCTCTGAAACGGTTACATTTATCGTCTACAACGCTATGTCGCGTGCTGCGTTAAGCGGAATTACTAAAAGCACCATAGTAGAACACTGAAGAAGCTTCTATGTTGAAGTAATAGCCAGTAAGAAGTAGTACAAATGAAGTTTTAGTTGTCGATTATTCACTTTTTAGCCGGCATTGGTTGCTTGGACATGAGGTGGAACCATAAAATTTTGCATGAAAGGAAGACTAGCAGCCACGTTGCACCGGAGAATGTGAAAAGTGTTCATATGTAGTAAAAACCTGAGAAATCCGTCCGTTTTCGTCATTTGTTATCGAATCGTCTTAAAGCCAGATCGTCACATTGGCCACTTTTCTCTCTGAGACCGTTACATGTATCGTCTGCAAAGCTATGTCGCGTGCTGCGGTATGCGGAGACACTAAAAGCTCTATAGTAGAACACTAAAGAAGCTTCTAAGTTGAAGCAATAGCCAGTAAGAAGTCGTAAAATTGAAGTTTTAGTTGACGATTATTCACTTTTTAGCCGGCTTTGTTGGCTTGGACATGACCTAGGACCATAAGATTTTGCATGAAAGGAGGACTAACAGCCGCGTTGCACGGGAGAATGTGAAAAGTGTTCATATGTGGTAAAAACCTGATAAATCCGTCCGTTTTCGTCATTTGTTATCGAATCGACTTAAAGGCAGATCGTCACATTGGCCGCTTTTCTCTCTGAGACGGTTACATTTATCGTCTGCAACGCTATGTCGCGTGCTGCGGTATGCGGAGACACTAAAAGCACCATAGTAGAACACAGAAGAAGCTTCTAAGTTGAAGTAATAGCCAATAAGAAGTAATACAATACAAGTTTTAGTTGTCGATTATTCACATTTTAGCCGGCTTTGGTGGCTTGGACATGACCTAGGACCTTAAGATTTTGCATGAAAGGAGGACTAGCAGCCGCGTTGCACGGGAGAATGTGAAAAGTGTTCATATGTAGTAAAAACCTGAGAAATCCGTCCGTTTTCGTCATTTGTTATCGAATCGACTTAAAGCCAGATCGTCACATTGGCCGCTCTTCTCTCTGAAACGGTTACATTTATCGTCTACAACGCTATGTCGCGTGCTGCGTTAAGCGGAAACACTAAAAGCACCATAGTAGAACACTGAAGAAGCTTCTATGTTGAAGTAATAGCCAGTAAGAATTAGTACAATTGAAGTTTTAGTTGTCGATTATTCACTTTTTAGCCGGCTTTGGTGGCTTGGACATGAGGTGGAACCATAAAATTTTGCATGAAAGGAAGACTAGCAGCCACGTTGCACCGGAGAATGTGAAAAGTGTTCATATGTAGTAAAAACCTGAGAAATCCGTCCGTTTTCGTGATTTGTTATCGAATCGACTTAAAGCCACATAGTCACATTGGCCGCTCTACTCTCTGAAACGTTTACATTTATCGTCTGCAAAGCTATGTCGCGTGCTGCAGTATGCGGAGACACTAAAAGCACTATAGTAGAACACTGAAGAAGCTTCTAAGTTGAAGCAATAGCCAGTAAGAAGTAGTACAATTGAAGTTTTAGTTGTCGATTATTCACTTTTTAGCCGGCTTTGGTGGCTTGGACATGACCTAGGACCATAAGATTTTGCATGCAAGGAGGACTAACAGACGCGTTGCACGGGAGAATGTGAAAAGTGTTCATATGTAGTAAAAACCTGAGAAATCCGTCCGTTTTCGTCATTTGTTATCGAATCGTCTTAAAGCCAGATCGTCACATTGGCCGCTTTTCTCTCTGAGACGGTTACATTTATCGTCTGCAAAGCTATGTCGCGTGCTGCGGTATGCGGAGACACTAAAAGCACCATAGTAGAACACTGAAGAAGCTTCTAAGTTGAAGCAGTAGCCAGTAAGAAGTAGTACAATTGAAGTTTTAGTTGTCGATTATTCACTTTTTAGCCGGCTTTGGTGGCTTGGACATGACCTAGGACCATACGATTTTTCATGAAAGGAGGACTAACAGCCGCGTTGCACGGGAGAATGTGAAAAGTGTTCATATGTATTAAAAACCTGAGAAATCCGTCCGTTTTCGTCATTTGTTATCGAATCGACTTAAAGCCAGATCGTCACATTGGCCGCTCTTCTCTCTGAAACGGTTACATTTATCGTCTACAACGCTATGTCGCGTGCTGCGTTAAGCGGAATTACTAAAAGCACCATAGTAGAACACTGAAGAAGCTTCTATGTTGAAGTAATAGCCAGTAAGAAGTAGTACAAATGAAGTTTTAGTTGTCGATTATTCACTTTTTAGCCGGCATTGGTTGCTTGGACATGAGGTGGAACCATAAAATTTTGCATGAAAGGAAGACTAGCAGCCACGTTGCACCGGAGAATGTGAAAAGTGTTCATATGTAGTAAAAACCTGAGAAATCCGTCCGTTTTCGTCATTTGTTATCGAATCGTCTTAAAGCCAGATCGTCACATTGGCCACTTTTCTCTCTGAGACCGTTACATGTATCGTCTGCAAAGCTATGTCGCGTGCTGCGGTATGCGGAGACACTAAAAGCTCTATAGTAGAACACTAAAGAAGCTTCTAAGTTGAAGCAATAGCCAGTAAGAAGTCGTAAAATTGAAGTTTTAGTTGACGATTATTCACTTTTTAGCCGGCTTTGTTGGCTTGGACATGACCTAGGACCATAAGATTTTGCATGAAAGGAGGACTAACAGCCGCGTTGCACGGGAGAATGTGAAAAGTGTTCATAT
Source organism: Schistocerca gregaria (assembly GCF_023897955.1). NCBI lineage: Eukaryota > Metazoa > Arthropoda > Insecta > Orthoptera > Acrididae > Schistocerca > Schistocerca gregaria. Next base: position 2,238,833 of record NW_026061759.1, read on the forward strand.
GTGGTAAAAACCTGATAAATCCGTCCGTTTTCGTCATTTGTTATCGAATCGACTTAAAGGCAGATCGTCACATTGGCCGCTTTTCTCTCTGAGACGGTTACATTTATCGTCTGCAACGCTATGTCGCGTGCTGCGGTATGCGGAGACACTAAAAGCACCATAGTAGAACACAGAAGAAGCTTCTAAGTTGAAGTAATAGCCAATAAGAAGTAATACAATACAAGTTTTAGTTGTCGATTATTCACATTTTAGCCGGCTTTGGTGGCTTGGACATGACCTAGGACCTTAAGATTTTGCATGAAAGGAGGACTAGCAGCCGCGTTGCACGGGAGAATGTGAAAAGTGTTCATATGTAGTAAAAACCTGAGAAATCCGTCCGTTTTCGTCATTTGTTATCGAATCGACTTAAAGCCAGATCGTCACATTGGCCGCTCTTCTCTCTGAAACGGTTACATTTATCGTCTACAACGCTATGTCGCGTGCTGCGTTAAGCGGAAACACTAAAAGCACCATAGTAGAACACTGAAGAAGCTTCTATGTTGAAGTAATAGCCAGTAAGAATTAGTACAATTGAAGTTTTAGTTGTCGATTATTCACTTTTTAGCCGGCTTTGGTGGCTTGGACATGAGGTGGAACCATAAAATTTTGCATGAAAGGAAGACTAGCAGCCACGTTGCACCGGAGAATGTGAAAAGTGTTCATATGTAGTAAAAACCTGAGAAATCCGTCCGTTTTCGTGATTTGTTATCGAATCGACTTAAAGCCACATAGTCACATTGGCCGCTCTACTCTCTGAAACGTTTACATTTATCGTCTGCAAAGCTATGTCGCGTGCTGCAGTATGCGGAGACACTAAAAGCACTATAGTAGAACACTGAAGAAGCTTCTAAGTTGAAGCAATAGCCAGTAAGAAGTAGTACAATTGAAGTTTTAGTTGTCGATTATTCACTTTTTAGCCGGCTTTGGTAGCTTGGACATGACCTAGGACCATAAGATTTTGCATGCAAGGAGGACTAACAGACGCGTTGCACGGGAGAATGTGAAAAGTGTTCATATGTAGTAAAAACCTGAGAAATCCGTCCGTTTTCGTCATTTGTTATCGAATCGTCTTAAAGCCAGATCGTCACATTGGCCGCTTTTCTCTCTGAGACGGTTACATTTATCGTCTGCAAAGCTATGTCGCGTGCTGCGGTATGCGGAGACACTAAAAGCACCATAGTAGAACACTGAAGAAGCTTCTAAGTTGAAGCAGTAGCCAGTAAGAAGTAGTACAATTGAAGTTTTAGTTGTCGATTATTCACTTTTTAGCCGGCTTTGGTGGCTTGGACATGACCTAGGACCATACGATTTTTCATGAAAGGAGGACTAACAGCCGCGTTGCACGGGAGAATGTGAAAAGTGTTCATATGTATTAAAAACCTGAGAAATCCGTCCGTTTTCGTCATTTGTTATCGAATCGTCTTAAAGCCAGATCGTCACATTGGCCGCTTTTCTCTCTGAGACGGTTACATTTATCGTCTGCAAAGCTATGTCGCGTGCTGCGGTATGCGGAGACACTAAAAGCACCATAGTAGAACACTGAAGAAGCTTCTAAGTTGATGCAATAGCCAGTAAGAAGTAGTACAATTGAAGTTTTAGTTGTCGATTATTCACTTTTTAGCCGGCTATGTTGGCTTGGACATGACCTAGGACCATAAGATTTTGCATGAAAGGAGGACTAACAGCCACGTTGCACGGGAGAATGTGAAAAGTGTTCATATGTAGTAAAAACCTGAGAAATCCGTCCGTTTTCGTCATTTGTTATCGAATCGACTTAAAGCCAGATCGTCACATTGGCCGCTTTTCTCTCTGAGACGGTTACATTTATCGTCTGCAAAGCTATGTCGCGTGCTGCGGTATGCGGAGACACTAAAAGCACCATAGTAGAACACAGAAGAAACTTCAAAGTTGAAGTAATAGCCAGTAAGAAGTAGTACAATTCAAGTTTTAGTTGTCGATTATTCACTTTTTAGCCGGCTTTTGTGGCTTGGACATGACCTAGGACCATAAGATTTTGCATGAAAGGAGGACTAGCAGACGCGTTGCACGGGAGAATGTGAAAAGTGTTGATATGTAGTAAAATCCTGAGAAATCCGTCCGTTTTCGTCATTTGTTATCGAATCGACTTAAAGCCACATAGTCACATTAGCCGCTCTACTCTCTGAAACGGTTACATTTATCGTCTGCAAAGCAATGTCGCGTGCTGCAGTATGCGGAAACACTAAAAGCACCATAGTAGAACACAGAAGAAGCTTCTAAGTTGAAGTAATAGCCAGTAAGAAGCAGTACAATTGAAGTTTTAGTTGTCGATTATTCACTTTTTAGCCGTCTTTGGTGGCTTGGACATGATCTGGGACCATAAGATTTTACATGAAAGGAGGACTGGCAGCCGCGTTGCACGGGAGAATGTGAAAAGTGTTCATATGTAGTAAAAACCTTATAAATCCGTCCGTTTTCGTCATTTGTTATCGAATCGACTTAAAGGCAGATCGTCACATTGGCCGCTTTTCACTCTGAGACGGTTACATTTATCGTCTGCAACGCTGTGTCGCGTGCTGCGGTATGCGGAGACACTAAAAGCACCATAGTAGAACACAGAAGAAGCTTTTAAGTTGAAGTAATAGCCAGTAAGAAGGAATACAATTCAAGTTTTAGTTGTCGATTATTCACATTTTAGCCGGCTTTGGTGGCTTGGACATGACCTAGGACCTTAAGATTTTGCATGAAACGAGGACTAGCAGCCGCGTTGCACGGGATAATGTGAAAAGTGTTCATATGTAGTAAAAACCTGAGAAATCCGTCCGTTTTCGTCATTTGTTATCGAATCGACTTAAAGCCAGATCGTCACATTGGTCGCTCTTCTCTCTGAAACGGTTACATTTATCGTCTGCAAAGCTATGTCGCGTGCTGCGGTATGCGGAGACACTAAAAGCACCATAGTAGAACACTGAAGAAGCTTCTAAGTTGAAGCAATAGCCAGTAAGAAGTAGTAAAATTGAAGTTTTAGTTGTCGATTATTCACTTTTTAGCCGGCTTTGGTGGCTTGGACATGACCTAGGACCATAAGATTTTGCATTAAAGGAGGACTAACAGCCGCGTTGCACGGGAGAATGTGAAAAGTGTTCATATGTATTAAAAACCTGAGAAATCCGTCCGTTTTCGTCATTTGTTATCGAATCGACTTAAAGCCAGATCGTCACATTGGCCGCTCTTCTCGCTGAAACGTTTACATTTATCGTCTATAAAGCTATGTCGCGTGCTGCGTTATGCGGAAACACTAAAACCACCATACTAGAACACTGAAGAAGCTCCTATGTTGAAGTAATAGCCAGTAAGAAGTAGTACAAATGAAGTTTTAGTTGTCGATTATTCACCTTTTAGCCGGCATTGGTTGCTTGGACATGAGGTGGAACCATAAAATTTTGCATGAAAGGAAGACTAGCAGCCACGTTGCACCGGAGAATGTGAAAAGTGTTCATATGTAGTAAAAACCTGAGAAATCCGTCCGTTTTCGTCATTTGTTATCGAATCGTCTTAAAGCCAGATCGTCACATTGGCCACTTTTCTCTCTGAGACGGTTACATTTATCGTCTGCAAAGCTATGTCGCGTGCTGCGGTATGCGGAGACACTAAAAGCTCTATAGTAGAACACTAAAGAAGCTTCTAAGTTGAAGCAATAGCCAGTAAGAAGTCGTAAAATTGAAGTTTTAGTTGACGATTATTCACTTTTTAGCCGGCTTTGTTGGCTTGGACATGACCTAGGACCATAAGATTTTGCATGAAAGGAGGACTAACAGCCGCGTTGCACGGGAGAATGTGAAAAGTGTTCATATGTGGTAAAAACCTGATGAATCCGTCCGTTTTCGTCATTTGTTATCGAATCGACTTAAAGGCAGATCGTCACATTGGCCGCTTTTCTCTCTGAGACGGTTACATTTATCGTCTGCAACGCTATGTCGCGTGCTGCGGTATGCGGTGACACTAAAAGCACCATAGTAGAACACAGAAGAAGCTTCTAAGTTCAAGTAATAGCCAATAAGAAGTAATACAATTCAAGTTTTAGTTGTCGATTATTCACATTTTAGCCGGCTTTGGTGGCTTGGACATGACCTAGGACCTTAAGATTTTGCATGAAAGGAGGACTAGCAGCCGCGTTGCACGGGAGAATGTGAAAAGTGTTCATATGTAGTAAAAACCTGAGAAATCCGTCCGTTTTCGTCATTTGTTATCGAATCGACTTAAAGCCAGATCGTCACATTGGCCGCTCTTCTCTCTGAAAGGGTTACATTTATCGTCTACAACGCTATGTCGCGTGCTGCGTTAAGCGGAGACACTAAAAGCACTATAGTAGAACACTGAAGAAGCTTCTAAGTTGAAGCAATAGCCAGTAAGAAGTAGTACAATTGAAGTTTTAGTTGTCGATTATTCACTTTTTAGCCGGCTTTGGTGGCTTGGACATGACCTAGGACCATAAGATTTTGCATGCAAGGAGGACTAACAGCCGCGTTGCACGGGAGAATGTGAAAAGTGTTCATATGTAGTAAAAACCTGAGAAATCCGTCCGTTTTCGTCATTTGTTATCAAATCGTCTTAAAGCCAGATCGTCACATTGGCCGCTTTTCTCTCTGAGACGGTTACATTTATCGTCTGCAAAGCTATGTCGCGTGCTGCGGTATGCGGAGACACTAAAAGCACCATAGTAGAACACTGAAGAAGCTTCTAAGTTGAAGCAGTAGCCAGTAAGAAGTAGTACAATTGAAGTTTTAGTTGTCGATTATTCACTTTTTAGCCGGCTTTGGTGGCTTGGACATGACCTAGGACGATACGATTTTTCATGAAAGGAGGACTAACAGCCGCGTTGCACGGGAGAATGTGAAAAGTGTTCATATGTATTAAAAACCTGAGAAATCCGTCCGTTTTCGTCATTTGTTATCGAATCGTCTTAAAGCCAGATCGTCACATTGGCCGCTTTTCTCTCTGAGACGGTTACATTTATCGTCTGCAAAGCTATGTCGCGTGCTGCGGTATGCGGAGACACTAAAAGCACCATAGTAGAACACTGAAGAAGCTTCTAAGTTGAAGCAATAGCCAGTAAGAAGTAGTACAATTGAAGTTTTAGTTGTCGATTATTCACTTTTTAGCCGGCTATGTTGGCTTGGACATGACCTAGGACCATAAGATTTTGCATAAAAGGAGGACTAACAGCCACGTTGCACGGGAGAATGTGAAAAGTGTTCATATGTAGTAAAAACCTGAGAAATCCGTCCGTTTTCGTCATTTGTTATCGAATCGACTTAAAGCCAGATCGTCACATTGGCCGCTTTTCTCTCTGAGACGGTTACATTTATCGTCTGCAAAGCTATGTCGCGTGCTGCGGTATGCGGAGACACTAAAAGCACCATAGTAGAACACAGAAGAAACTTCAAAGTTGAAGTAATAGCCAGTAAGAAGTAGTACAATTCAAGTTTTAGTTGTCGATTATTCACTTTTTAGCCGGCTTTGGTGGCTTGGACATGACCTAGGACCATAAGATTTTGCATGAAAGGAGGACTAGCAGACGCGTTGCACGGGAGAATGTGAAAAGTGTTGATATGTAGTAAAATCCTGAGAAATCCGTCCGTTTTCGTCATTTGTTATCGAATCGACTTAAAGCCAGATCGTCACATTGGCCGCTCTTCTCGCTGAAACGTTTACATTTATCGTCTATAAAGCTATGTCGCGTGCTGCGTTATGCGGAAACACTAAAACCACCATACTAGAACACTGAAGAAGCTCCTATGTTGAAGTAATAGCCAGTAAGAAGTAGTACAAATGAAGTTTTAGTTGTCGATTATTCACCTTTTAGCCGGCATTGGTTGCTTGGACATGAGGTGGAACCATAAAATTTTGCATGAAAGGAAGACTAGCCGCCACGTTGCACCGGAGAATGTGAAAAGTGTTCATATGTAGTAAAAACCTGAGAAATCCGTCCGTTTTCGTCATTTGTTATCGAATCGTCTTAAAGCCAGATCGTCACATTGGCCACTTTTCTCTCTGAGACGGTTACATGTATCGTCTGCAAAGCTATGTCGCGTGCTGCGGTATGCGGAGACACTAAAAGCTCTATAGTAGAACACTAAAGAAGCTTCTAAGTTGAAGCAATAGCCAGTAAGAAGTCGTAAAATTGAAGTTTTAGTTGACGATTATTCACTTTTTAGCCGGCTTTGTTGGCTTGGACATGACCTAGGACCATAAGATTTTGCATGAAAGGAGGACTAACAGCCGCGTTGCACGGGAGAATGTGAAAAGTGTTCATATGTGGTAAAAACCTGATAAATCCGTCCGTTTTCGTCATTTGTTATCGAATCGACTTAAAGGCAGATCGTCACATTGGCCGCTTTTCTCTCTGAGACGGTTACATTTATCGTCTGCAACGCTATGTCGCGTGCTGCGGTATGCGGTGACACTAAAAGCACCATAGTAGAACACAGAAGAAGCTTCTAAGTTCAAGTAATAGCCAATAAGAAGTAATACAATTCAAGTTTTAGTTGTCGATTATTCACATTTTAGCCGGCTTTGGTGGCTTGGACATGACCTAGGACCTTAAGATTTTGCGTGAAAGGAGGACTAGCAGCCGCGTTGCACGGGAGAATGTGAAAAGTGTTCATATGTAGTAAAAACCTGAGAAATCCGTCCGTTTTCGTCATTTATTATCGAATCGACTTAAAGCCAGATCGTCACATTGGCCGCTCTTCTCTCTGAAAGGGTTACATTTATCGTCTACAACGCTATGTCGCGTGCTGCGTTAAGCGGAGACACTAAAAGCACTATAGTAGAACACTGAAGAAGCTTCTAAGTTGAAGCAATAGCCAGTAAGAAGTAGTACAATTGAAGTTTTAGTTGTCGATTATTCACTTTTTAGCCGGCTTTGGTGGCTTGGACATGACCTAGGACCATACGATTTTTCATGAAAGGAGGACTAACAGCCGCGTTGCACGGGAGAATGTGAAAAGTGTTCATATGTATTAAAAACCTGAGAAATCCGTCCGTTTTCGTCATTTGTTATCGAATCGTCTTAAAGCCAGATCGTCACATTGGCCGCTTTTCTCTCTGAGACGGTTACATTTATCGTCTGCAAAGCTATGTCGCGTGCTGCGGTATGCGGAGACACTAAAAGCACCATAGTAGAACACTGAAGAAGCTTCTAAGTTGAAGCAATAGCCAGTAAGAAGTAGTACAATTGAAGTTTTAGTTGTCGATTATTCACTTTTTAGCCGGCTATGTTGGCTTGGACATGACCTAGGACCATAAGATTTTGCATGAAAGGAGGACTAACAGCCACGTTGCACGGGAGAATGTGAAAAGTGTTCATATGTAGTAAAAACCTGAGAAATCCGTCCGTTTTCGTCATTTGTTATCGAATCGACTTAAAGCCAGATCGTCACATTGGCCGCTTTTCTCTCTGAGACGGTTACATTTATCGTCTGCAAAGCTATGTCGCGTGCTGCGGTATGCGGAGACACTAAAAGCACCATAGTAGAACACAGAAGAAACTTCAAAGTTGAAGTAATAGCCAGTAAGAAGTAGTACAATTCAAGTTTTAGTTGTCGATTATTCACTTTTTAGCCGGCTTTGGTGGCTTGGACATGACCTAGGACCATAAGATTTTGCATGAAAGGAGGACTAGCAGACGCGTTGCACGGGAGAATGTGAAAAGTGTTGATATGTAGTAAAATCCTGAGAAATCCGTCCGTTTTCGTCATTTGTTATCGAATCGACTTAAAGCCACATAGTCACATTAGCCGCTCTACTCTCTGAAACGGTTACATTTATCGTCTGCAAAGCAATGTCGCGTGCTGCAGTATGCGGAAACACTAAAAGCACCATAGTAGAACACAGAAGAAGCTTCTAAGTTGAAGTAATAGCCAGTAAGAAGTAGTACAATTGAAGTTTTAGTTGTCGATTATTCACTTTTTAGCCGTCTTTGGTGGCATGGACATGATCTGGGACCATAAGATTTTACATGAAAGGAGGACTGGCAGCCGCGTTGCACGGGAGAATGTGAAAAGTGTTCATATGTAGTAAAAACCTGATAAATCCGTCCGTTTTCGTCATTTGTTATCGAATCGACTTAAAGGCAGATCGTCACATTGGCCGCTTTTCACTCTGAGACGGTTACATTTTTCGTCTGCAACGCTGTGTCGCGTACTGCGGTATGCGGAGACACTAAAAGCTCCATAGTAGAACACAGAAGAAGCTTCTAAGTTGAAGTAATAGCCAGTAAGAAGGAATACAATTCAAGTTTTAGTTGTCGATTATTCACATTTTAGCCGGCTTTGGTGGCTTGGACATGACCTAGGACCTTAAGATTTTGCATGAAACGAGGACTAGCAGCCGCGTTGCACGGGATAATGTGAAAAGTGTTCATAGGTAGTAAAAACCTGAGAAATCCGTCCGTTTTCGTCATTTGTTATCGAATCGACTTAAAGCCAGATCGTCACATTGGTCGCTCTTCTCTCTGAAACGGTTACATTTATCGTCTACAAAGCTATGTCGCGTGCTGCATTATGCGGAAACACTAAAAGCACCATAGTAGAACACTGAAGATGCTTCTATGTTGAAGTAATAGCCAGTAAGAAGTAGTACCATTCAAGTTTTAGTTGTCGATTATTCACTTTTTAGCCGGCTTTGGTGGCTTGGACATGAGGTGGAACCATAAAATCTTGCGTGAAAGGAAGACTAGCAGCCACGTTGCACCGGAGAATGTGAAAAGTGTTCATATGTAGTAGAAACCTGAGAAATCCGTCCGTTTTCGTCATTTGTTATCGAATCGTCTTAAAGCCAGATCGTCACATTGGCTGCTTTTCTCTCTGAGACGGTTACATTTATCGTCCGCAAATCTATGTCGCGTGCTGCGGTATGCGGAGACACTAAAAGCACCATAGTAGAACACTGAAGAAGCTTCTAAGTTATAGCAATAGCCAGTAAGAAGTAGTACTATTGAAGTTTTAGTTGTCGATTATTCACTTTTTAGCCGGCTTTGTTGGCTTGGACATGACCTAGGACCATAAGATTTTGCATGAAAGGAGGACTAACAGCCGCGTTGCACGGGAGAATGTGAAAAGTGTTCATATGTAGTACAAACCTGAGAAATCCGTCCGTTTTCGTCATTTGTTATCGAATCGTCTTAATGCCAGATCGTCACATTGGCCGCTTTTCTCTCTGAGACGGTTACATTTATCGTCTGCAAAGCTATGTCGCGTGCTGCGGTATGCGGAGACACTAAAAGCACCATAGTAGAACACTGAAGAAGCTTCTAAGTTGAAGCAATAGCCAGTAAGAAGTAGTAAAATTGAAGTTTTAGTTGTCGATTATTCACTTTTTAGCCGGCTTTGGTGGCTTGGACATGACCTAGGACCATAAGATTTTGCATTAAAGGAGGGCTAACAGCCGAGTTGCACGGGAGAATGTGAAAAGTGTTATATGTATTAAAAACCTGAGAAATCCGTCCGTTTTCGTCATTTGTTATCGAATCGTCTTAAAGCCAGATCGTCACATTGGCCACTTTTCTCTCTGAGACGGTTACATTTATCGTCTGCAAAGCTATGTCGCGTGCTGCGGTATGCGGAGACACTAAAAGCTCCATAGTAGAACACTGAAGAATCTTCTAAGTTGAAGCAATAGCCAGTAAGAAGTAGTAAAATTGAAGTTTTAGTTGAGATTATTCACTTTTTAGCCGGCTTTGTTCTCTTGGACATGACCTAGGACCTTAAGATTTTGCATGAAAGGAGGACTAGCAAACGCGTTGCACGGGAGAATGTGAAAAGTGTTCATATGTAGTAAAAACCTGAGAAATCCGTCCGTTTTCGTCATTTGTCATCGAATCGACTTAAAGCCAGAGCGTCACCTTGGCCGCTCTACTCTCTGAAACGGTTACATTTATCGTCTGTAAAGCTATGTCGCGTGCTGCAGTATGCAGAAACACAAAAAGAACCATAGTAGAACACAGAAGAGGCTTCTAAGTTGAAGTAATAGCCAGTAAGAAGTAGTACAATTCATGTTTTAGTTGTCGATTATTCACTTTTTAGCCGGCTTTGGTGGCTATGACATGACCTAGGACCATAAGATTTTGCATGAAAGGAGGACTAACAGCCGCGTTGCACGGGAGAATGTGAAAAGTGTTCATATGTAGTAAAAACCTGAGAAATCCGTCCGTTTTCGTCATTTGTTTTCGAATCGACTTAAAGCCAGATCGTCACATTGGCCGCTCTCCTCTCTGAAACGGTTACATTTATCGTCTGCAAAGCTATGTCGCGTACTGCAGTATGCTGAAACACTAAAAGCACCATAGTAGAACACAGAGGAAGCTTCTAAATTGAAGTAATAGAGAGTAAGAAGTAGTACCATTCAAGTTTTAGTTGTCGATTATTCACTTTTTGCCGGCTTTGGTGGCTATGACATGACCTCGGACCATAAGATTTTGCATGAAAGGAGGACTAGCGTCCGCGTTGCACGGGAGAAAGTGAAAAGTGTTCATATGTAGTAAAAACCTGAGAAATCCGTCCGTTTTCGTCATTTGTTATCGAATCGACTTAAAGCCAGATCGTCACATTGGCCGCTTTTCTCTCTGAGACGGTTACATTTATCGTCTGCAAAGCTATGTCGCGTGCTGCGGTATGCGGAGACACTAAAAGCACCATAGTAGAGCACAGAAGAAGCTTCTAAGTTGAAGTAATAGCCAGTAAGAAGTAGTGCAATTCAAGTTTTAGTTATCGATTATTCACTTTTTAGCCGGCTTTGGTGGCTTGGACATGACCTAGGACCTTAAGATTTTGCATGAAAGGAGGACTAGCAGCCGCGTTGCACGGGAGAATGTGAAAAGTGTTCATATGTAGTAAAAACCTGAGATATCCGTCTGTTTTCGTCATTTGTTATCGAATCGACTTAAGGCCAGATCGTCACATTGGCCCCTCTTCTCTCTGAAACGGTTACATTTATCGTCTGCAAAGCTATGTCGCGTGCTGCGATATGCGGAAACACTAAAAGCACCATAGTAGAACACAGAAAAAGCTTCTAAGTTGAAGTAATAGCCAGTAAGAAGTAGTACAATTCTAGTTTTAGTTGTCGATTATTCACTTTTTAGCCGGCTTTGGTGGCTATGACATGACCTAGGACCATAAGATTTTGCATGAAAGGAGGACTAACAGCCGCGTTGCACGGGAGAATGTGAAAAGTGTTCATATGTAGTAAAAACCTGAGAAATCCGTCCGTTTTCGTCATTTGTTATCGAATCGACTAAAAAGCCAGATCGTCACATTGGCCGCTTTTCTCTCTGAGACGGTTACATTTGTCGTCTGCAAATCTATGTCGCGTGCTGCGGTATGCGGAGACACTAAAAGCACCATAGTAGAACACTGAAGAAGCTTCTAAGTTGAAGCAATTGCCAGTAAGAAGTAGTAAAATTGAAGTTTTAGTTGTCGATTATTCACATTTTAGCCGGCATTGGTAGCTTGGACATGACCTAGGACCTTAAGATTTTGCATGAAAGGAGGACTAGCAGACGCGTTGCACGGGAGAATGTGAAAAGTGTTCATATGTAGTAAAAACCTGAGAAATCCGTCCGTTTTCGTCATTTGTCGTCGAATCGACTTAAAGCCAGAGCGTCACATTGGCCGCTCTACTCTCTGAAACGGTTACATTTATCGTCTGCAAAGCTATGTCGCGTGCTGCAGGATACAGAAACACAAAAAGAACCATAGTAGAACACAGAAGAAGCTTCTAAGTTGAAGTAATAGCCAGTAAGAAGTAGTACAATTCATGTTTTAGTTGTCGATTATTCACTTTTTAGCCGGCTTTGGTGGCTATGACATGACCTAGGACCTTAAGATTTTGCATGAAAGGAGGACTAGCAAACGCGTTGCACGGGAGAATGTGAAAAGTGTTCATATGTTGTAAAAACCTGAGAAATCCGTCCGTTTTCGTCATTTGTCATCGAATCGACTTAAAGCCAGAGCGTCACCTTGGCCGCTCTACTCTCTGAAACGGTTACATTTATCGTCTGCAAAGCTATGTCGCGTGCTGCAGTATGCAGAAACACAAAAAGAACCATAGTAGAACACAGAAGAAGCTTCTAAGTTGAAGTAATAGCCAGTAAGAAGTAGTACAATTCATGTTTTAGTTGTCGATTATGCACTTTTTAGCCGGCTTTGGTGGCTATGACATGACCTAGGACCATAAGATTTTGCATGAAAGGACGACTAACAGCCGCGTTGCACGGGAGAATGTGAAAATTGTTCATATGTAGTAAAAACCTGAGAAATCCGTCCGTTTTCGTCATTTGTTTTCGAATCGACTTAAAGCCAGATCGTCACATTGGCCGCTCTCCTCTCTGAAACGGTTACATTTATCGTCTGCAAAGCCATGTCGCGTACTGCAGTATGCGGAAACACTAAAAGCACCATAGTAGAACACAGAGGAAGCTTCTAAATTGAAGTAATAGAGAGTAAGAAGTAGTACAATTTAAGTTTTAGTTGTCGATTATTCACTTTTTGCCGGCTTTGGTGGCTATGACATGACCTAGGACCATAAGATTTTGCATGAAAGGAGGACTAGCGTCCGCGTTGCACGGGAGAAAGTGAAAAGTGTTCATATGTAGTAAAAACCTGAGAAATCCGTCCGTTTTCGTCATTTGTTATCGAATCGACTTAAATCCAGATCGTCACATTGGCCGCTTTTCTCTCTGAGACGGTTACATTTATCGTCTGCAAAGCTATGTCGCGTGCTGCGGTATGCGGAGACACTAAAAGCACCATAGTAGAGCACAGAAGAAGCTTCTAAGTTGAAGTAATAGCCAGTAAGAAGTAGTGCAATTCAAGTTTTAGTTATCGATTATTCACTTTTTAGCCGGCTTTGGTGGCTTGGACATGACCTAGGACCTTAAGATTTTGCATGACAGGAGGACTAGCAGCCGCGATGCACGGGAGAATGTGAAAAGTGTTCATATGTAGTAAAAACCTGAGATATCCGTCTGTTTTCGTCATTTGTTATCGAATCGACTTAAGGCCAGATCGACACATTGGCCCCTCTTCTCTCTGAAACGGTTACATTTATCTTCTGCAAAGCTATGTCGCGTGCTGCGATATGCGGAAACACTAAAAGCACCATAGTAGAACACAGAAGAAGCTTCTAAGTTGAAGTAATAGCCAGTAAGAAGTAGTACAATTCAAGTTTTAGTTTTCGATTATTCTCTTTTTAGCCGGCTTTGGTGGCTATGACATGACCTAGGACCATATGATTTTGCATGAAAGGAGGACTAACAGCCGCGTTGCACGGGAGAATGTGAAAAGTGTTCATATGTAGTAAAAACCTGAGAAATCCGTCCTTTTTCTTCATTTGTTATCGAATCGACTTAAAGCCAGATCGTCACATTGGCCGCTTTTCTCTCTGAGACGGTTACATTTATCGTCTGCAAATCTATGTCGCGTGCTGCGGTATGCGGAGACACTAAAAGCACCATAGTAGAACACTGAAAAAGCTTCTAAGTTGAAGCAATAGCCAGTAAGAAGTAGTAAAATTGAAGTTTTAGTTGTCGATTATTCACATTTTAGCCGGCATTGGTAGCTTGGACATGACCTAGGACCTTAAGATTTTGCATGAAAGGAGGACTAGCAGACGCGTTGCACGGGAGAATGTGAAAAGTGTTCATATGTAGTAAAAACCTGAGAAATCCGTCCGTTTTCGTCATTTGTCGTCGAATCGACTTAAAGCCAGAGCGTCACATTGGCCGCCCTACTCTCTGAAACGGTTACATTTATCGTCTGCAAAGCTATGTCGCGTGCTGCAGTATGCAGAAACACAAAAAGAACCATAGTAGAACACAGAAGAAGCTTCTAAGTTGAAGTAATAGCCAGTAAGAAGTAGTACAATTCATGTTTTAGTTGTCGATTATTCACTTTTTAGCCGGCTTTGGTGGCTATGACATGACCTAGGACCATAAGATTTTGCATGAAAGGAGGACTAGCGTCCGCGTTGCACGGGAGAAAGTGAAAAGTGTTCATATGTAGTAAAAACCTGAGAAATCCGTCCGTTTTCGTCATTTGTTATCGAATCGACTTAAAGCCAGATCGTCACATTGGCCGCTTTTCTCTCTGAGACGGTTACATTTATCGTCTGCAAAGCTATGTCGCGTGCTGCGGTATGCGGTGACACTAAAAGCACCATAGTAGAACACAAAAGAAGCTTCTAAGTTGAAGTAATAGCCAGTAAGAAGTAGTACAATTGAAGTTTTAGTTGTTGATTATTCACTTCTTAGCCGGCTTTGGTGGCTTGGACATGACCTGGGACCTTACGATTTTGCATGAAAGGAGGACTAGCAGCCGCGTTGCATGGGAGAATGTGAAAAGTTTTCGTGTGTAGTAAAAACCTGAGAAATCCGTCCGTTTTCGTCATTTGTTATCGAATCGACTTAAAGCCAGATCGTCACATTTGCCGCCTTTCTCTCTGAGAAGGTTACATTTATTGTCTGCAAAGCTATGTCGCGTGCTGCGGTATGCGGAGACACTAAAAGCACCATAGAAGAACACAGAAGTAGCTTCTAAGTTGAAGTAATAGCCAGTAAGAAGTAGTACAATTCAAGTTTTAGTTGTCGATTATTCACCTTTTAGCCGGCTTTGGTGGCTTGCACATCACCTAGGACGTTAAGATTTTGCATGCAAGGAGGACTAACAGCCGCGTTGCACGGGAGAATGTGAAAAGAGTTCATATGTGGTAAAAACCTGATACATCCGTGCGTTTTCGTTATTTGTTATCGAAACGACTTAAAGGCAGATCGTCGCATTGGCCGCTCTTCTCTCTGAAACGGTTACATTGATCGTCTACAAAGCTATGTCGCGTGCTGCGTTATGCGGAAACACTAAAAGCACTATAGTAGAACACAGAAGAAGCTTCTATGTTGAAGTAATAGCCAGTAAGAAGTAGTACAATTGAAGTTGTATTTGTCGATTATTCACTTTTTTGCCAGCTTTGGTGGCTTGGACATGAGGTGGAACCATAAGATTTTGCATGAAAAGAAGACTAGCAGCAGCGTTGCACGGGAGAATGTGAAAAGTGTTCATATGTAGTAAAAACCTGAGAAATCCGTCCGTTTTCGTCATTTGTTATCGAATCGACTTAAAGCCAGATCGTCACATTGGCCGCTCTCCTCTCTGAAACGGTTACATTTATCGTCTGCAAAGCTATGTCGCGTACTGCAGTATGCGGAAACACTAAAAGCACCATAGTAGAACACAGAAGAAGCTTCTAAATTGAAGTAATAGAAGGTAAGAAGTAGTACAATTCAAGTTTTAGTTGTAGATTATTCAATTTTTAGCTGGCTTTGGTGGCCATGACATGACCTAGGACCATAAGATTTTGCATGAAAGGAGGACTAGCAGCCGCGTTGCACGGGAGAAAGTGAAAAGTGTTCATATGTAGTAAAAACCTGAGAAATCCGTCCGTTTTCGTCATTTGTTATCGAATCGGCTTAAAGCCAAGGCGTCACATTGGCCGCTTTTCTCTCTGAGACGGTTACATTTATCGTCTGCTAAGCTATGTCGCGTGCTGCGGTATGCGGAGACACTAAAAGCACCATAGTAGAACACAGAAGAAGCTTCTAAGTTGAAGTAATAGCCAGTAAGAAGTAGTGCAATTCAAGTTTTAGTTATCGATTATTCACTTTTTAGCCGGCTTGGTGGCTTTTACATGACCTAGGACCGTAAGAGTTTGCATGAAAGGAGGTCTAGTAGCCGCGTTGCATGGGAGATTATGAAAAGTGTTCATATGTAGTAAAAACCTGAGAAATCCGTCCGTTTTAGTCATTTGTTATCGAATCGACTTGAAGCCAGATCGTCACATTGGCCGCTTTTCTCTCTGAGACGGTTACATTTATCGTCTGCAAAGCTATGTCGCGTGCTGCGGTATGCGGAGATACTAAAAGCACCATAGTAGAACACAGAAGAACCTTCTAAGTTGAAGTAATAGCCAGTAAGAAGTAGTTCAATTCAAGTTTTAGTTATCGATTATTCACTTTTTAGCCGGCTTTGGTGGCTTGGACATGACCTAGGACCTTAAGATTTTGCATGAAAGGAGGACTAGCAGCCGCGTTGCACGGGAGAATGTGAAAAGTGTTCATATGTAGTAAAAACCTGAGATATCCGTCTGTTTTCGTCATTTGTTATCGAATCGACTTAAAGCCAGATCGTCACATTGGACCCTCTTCTCTCTGAAACGGTTACATTTATCGTCTACAAAGCTATGTCCCGTGCTGCGGTATGCGGAAACACTAAAAGCACCATAGTAGAACACAGAAGAAGCTTTATGTTGAAGTAATAGATAGTAAGAAGTAGTACAATTGAAGTTTAAGTTGTCGATTATTCAATTTTTAGCCGGCTTTGGTGGCTATGACATGACCTAGGACCATAAGATATGGCAAGAAAGGAGGACTAACAGCCGCGTTGCACGGGAGTATATGAAAAGTGTTCATAAGTAGTAAAAACCTGAGAAATCCGTCCGTTTTCGTGATTTGTTATCGAATGGACTTAACGCCAGATCGTCACATTGGCCGCTCTTCTCTCTGAAACGGTTGCACTTATCGTCTGGAAAGCTATGTCGCGTGCTGCGGTATGCCGAAACACTAAAAGCACCATAGTATAACACAGAAGAAGCTTCTAAGTTGAAGTAATAGCCAGTAAGAAATAGTACAATTCAAGTTTTAGTTGTCGATTATTCACATTTTAGCCGGCTTTGGTGGCTTGGACATGACCTAGGACCTTACGATTTTGCATGAAAGGAGGACTAGCAGCCGCGTTGCACGGGAGAATGTGAAAAGTGTTCATATGTAGTAAAAACCTGAGAAATCCGTCCGTTTTCGTCATTTGTTATCGAATCGAATTAAAGCCAGATCGTCACATTGGCCGCTCTACTCTCTGAAACGGTTACATTTATCGTCTGCAAAGCTATGTCGCGTGCTGCGGTATGCGGAGACATTAAAAGCACCATAGAAGAACACAGAAGTAGCTTGTAAGTTGAAGTAATAGCCAGTAAGAAGTAGTACAATTCAAGTTTTAGTTGTCGATTATTCACTTTTTAGCCGGCTTTGGTGGCTTGGACATGACCTAGGACGTTAAGATTTTGCATGAAAGGAGGACTGGCAGACGCGTTGCACGGGAGAATGTGAAAAGAGTTCATATGTGGTAAAAACCTGATAAATCCGTCCGTTTTCGTCATTTGTTATCGAAACGACTTAAAGGAAGATCGTCGCATTGGCCGCTCTTCTCTCTGAAACGGTTACATTGATCGTCTACAAAGCTATGTCGCGTGCTGCGTTATGCGGAAACACTAAAAGCACTATAGTAGAACACAGAAGAAGCTTCTATGTTGAAGTAATAGCCAGTAAGAAGTAGTACAATTGAAGTTGTAGTTGTCGATTATTCACTTTTTAGCCAGCTTTGGTGGCTTGGACATGAGGTGGAACCATAAGATTTTGCATGAAAAGAAGACTAGCAGCAGCGTTGCACGGGAGAATGTGAAAAGTGTTCATATGTAGTAAAAACCTGAGAAATCCGTCCGTTTTCGTCATTTGTTATCGAATCGACTTAAAGCCAGATCGTCACATTGGCCGCTCTCCTCTCTGAAACGGTTACATTTATCGTCTGCAAAGCTATGTCGCGTACTGCAGTATGCGGAAACACTAAAAGCACCATAGTAGAACACAGAAGAAGCTTCTAAATTGAAGTAATAGAAGGTAAGAAGTAGTACAATTCAAGTTTTAGTTGTCGATTATTAACTTTTTAGCTTGCTTTGGTGGCCATGACATGACCTAGGACCATAAGATTTTGCATGAAAGGAGGACTAGCAGCCGCGTTGCACGGGAGAATGTGAAAAGTGTTCATATGTAGTAAAAACCTGAGAAATCCGTCCGTTTTCGTCATTTGTTATCGAATCGGCTTAAAGCCAGAGCGTCACATTGGCCGCTTTTCTCTCTGAGACGGTTACATTTATCGTCTGCAAAGCTATGTCGCGTGCTGCGGTATGCGGAGACACTAAAAGCACCATAGTAGAACACAGAAGAAGCTTCTAAGTTGAAGTAATAGCCAGTAAGAAGTAGTGCAATTCAAGTTTTAGTTATCGATTATTCACTTTTTAGCCGGCTTGGTGGCCTTTACATGACCTAGGACCGTAAGATTTTGCATGAAAGGAGGTCTAGTAGCCGCGTTGCATGGGAGAATGTGAAAAGTGTTCATATGTAGTAAAAACCTGAGAAATCCGTCCGTTTTAGTCATTTGTTATCGAATCGACTTAAAGCCAGATCGTCACATTGGCCGCTTTTCTCTCTGAGACGGTTACATTTATCGTCTGCAAAGCTATGTCGCGTGCTGCGGTATGCGGAGATACTAAAAGCACCATAGTAGAACACAGAAGAAGCTTCTAAGTTGAAGTAATAGCCAGTAAGAAGTAGTTCAATTCAAGTTTTAGTTGTCGATTATTCACTTTTTAGCCGGCTTTGGTGGCTTGGACATGACCTAGGACCTTAAGATTTTGCATGAAAGGAGGACTAGCAGCCGCGTTGCACCGGAGAATGTGAAAAGTGTTCATATGTAGTAAAAACCTGAGATATCCGTCTGTTTTCGTCATTTGTTGTCGAATCGACTTAAAGCCAGATCGTCACATTGGACCCTCTTCTCTCTGAAACGGTTACATTTATCGTCTACAAAGCTATGTCCCGTACTGCGGTATGCGGAAACACTAAAAGCACCATAGTAGAACACAGAAGAAGTTTTATGTTGAAGTAATAGATAATAAGAAGTAGTACAATTGAAGTTTTAGTTGTCGATTATTCACTTTTTAGCCGGCTTTGGTGGCTATGACATGACCTAGGACCATTAGATATTGCAAGAAAGGAGGACTAACAGCCGCGTTGCACGGGAGAATATGAAAAGTGTTCATAAGTAGTAAAAACCTGAGAAATCCGTCTGTTTTCGTGATTTGTTATCGAATGGACTTAAAGCCAGATCGTCACATTGGCCGCTCTTCTCTCTGAAACGGTTGCACTTATCGTATGGAAAGCTATGTCGCGTGCTCCGGTATGCCGAAACACTAAAAGCACCATAGTATAACACAGAAGAAGCTTCTAAGTTGAAGTAATAGCCAGTAAGAAATAGTACAATTCAAGTTTTAGTTGTCGATTATTCACATTTTAGCCGGCTTTGGTGGCTTGGACATGACCTAGGACCTTACGATTTTGCATGAAAGGAGGACTAGCAGCCGCGTTGCACGGGAGAATGTGAAAAGTGTTCATATGTAGTAAAAACCTGAGAAATCCGTCCGTTTTCGTCATTTGTTATCGAATCGAATTAAAGCCAGATCGTCACATTGGTCGCTCTACTCTCTGAAACGGTTACATTTATCGTCTGCAAAGCTATGTCGCGTGCTGCGGTATGCGGAGACACTAAAAGCACCATAGGAGAACACAGAAGTAGCTTGTAAGTTGAAGTAATAGCCAGTAAGAAGTAGTACAATTCAAGTTTTAGTTGTCGATTATTCACTTTTTAGCCGGCTTTGGTGGCTTGGACATGACCTAGGACGTTAAGATTTTGCATGAAAGGAGGAGTGGCAGCCGCGTTGCACGGGAGAATGTGAAAAGAGTTCATATGTGGTAAAAACCTGATAAATCCGTCCGTTTTCGTCATTTGTTATCGAAACGACTTAAAGGCAGATCGTCACATTGGCCGCTTTTCTCTCTGAGACGGTTACATTTATCGTCTGCAACGCTATGTCGCGTGCTGCGGTATGCGGAGACACTAATAGCACCATAGTAGAACACAGAAGAAGCTTCTAAGTTGGAGTAATAGCCAGTAAGAAGTAATAGAATTCAAGTTTTAGTTGTCGATTATTCACATTTTAGCCGGCTTTGGTGGCTTGGACATGACCTAGGACCTTAAGATTTTGCATGAAAGGAGGACTAGCAGCGGCGTTGCACGGGAGAATGTGAAAAGTGTTCATATGTAGTAAAAACCTGAGAAATCCGTCCGTTTTCGTCATTTGTTTTCGAATCGACTTAAAGCCAGATCGTCACATTGACCGCTCTTCTCTCTGAAACGGTTACATTTATCGTCTACAACGCTATGTCGCGTGCTGCGTTATGCGGAAACACTAAAAGCACTATAGTAGAACACAGAAGAAGCACCTATGTTGAAGTAATAGCCAGTAAGAATTAGTACAATTGAAGTTTTAGTTGTCGGTTATTCACTTTTTAGCCAGCTTTGGTGGCTTGGATATGAGGTGGAACCATAAGATTTTGCATGAAAAGAAGACTAGCAGCAGCGTTGCACGGGAGAATGTGAAAAGTGTTCATATGTAGTAAAAACCTGAGAAATCCGTCCGTTTTCGTCATTTGTTATCGAATCGACTTAAAGCCAGATCGTCACATTGGCCGCTCTCCTCTCTGAAACGGTTACATTTATCGTCTGCAAAGCTATGTCGCGTACTGCAGTATGCGGAAACACTAAAAGCACCGTAGTAGAACACAGAAGAAGCTTCTAAATTGAAGTAATAGAAAGTAAGAAGTAGTACAATTGAAGTTTTAGTTGTCGATTATTCACTTTTTAGCCGGCTTTGGTGGCTATGGCATGACCTAGGACCATAAGATTTTGCATGAAAGGAGGACTAGCAGCCGCGTTGCACGGGAGAAAGTGAAAAGTGTTCATATGTAGTAAAAACCTGAGGAATCCGTCCGTTTTCGTCATTTGTTATCGAATCGGCTTAAAGCCAGATCGTCACATTGGCCGCTTTTCTCTCTGAGACGGTTACATTTATCGTCTGCAAAGCTATGTCGCGTGCTGCGGTATGCGGAGACACTAAAAGCACCATAGTAGAACACAGAAGAAGCTTCTAAGTTGAAGTAATAGCCAGTAAGAAGTAGTGCAATTCAAGTTTTAGTTGTCGATTATTCACGTTTTAGCCGGCTTTGGTATCTTTTACATGAACTAGGACCGTAAGATTTTGCATGAAAGGAGGTCTAGTAGCCGCGTTGCATGGGAGAACGTGAAAAGTGTTCATATGTAGTAAAAACCTGAGAAATCCGTCCGTTTTAGTCATTTGTTATCGAATCGACTTAAATCCAGATCGTTACATTGGCCGCATTTCTCTCTGAGACGGTTACATTTATCGTCTGCAAAGCTATGTCGCGTGCTGCGGTATGCGGAGACACTAAAAGCACTATAGTAGAACACAGAAGAAGCTTCTAAGTTGAAGTAATAGCCAGTAAGAAATAGTACAATTAAAGTTTTAGTTGTCGATTATTCACATTTTAGCCGGCTTTGGTGGCTTGGACATGACCTAGGACCTTAAGATTTTGCATGAAAGGAGGACTAGCAGCCGCGTTGCACGGGAGAATGTGAAAAGTGTTCATATGTAGTAAAAACCTGAGAAATCCGTCCGTTTTCGTCATTTGTTATCGAATCGAATTAAAGCCAGATCGTCACATTGGCCGCTCTACTCTCTGAAACGGTTACATTTATCGTCTGCAAAGCTATGTCGCGTGCTGCGGTATGCGGAAAAACTAAAAGCACCATAGTAGAACACAGAAGAAGCTTCTATGTTGAAGTAATAGCCAGTTAGAAGTAGTACAATTGAAGTTTTATTTGTCGATTATTCACTTTTTAGCCGGCTGTAGTGGCTGGGACATGACCTAGGACCATAAGATTTTGCATGAAAGGAGGACTAACAGCCGCGTTGCACGGGAGAATGTGAAAAGTGTTCATATGTAGTAAAAACCTGAGAAATCCGTCCGTTTTCGTGATTTGTTATCGAATCGACTTAAAGCCAGATCGTCACATTGGCCGTTTTTCTCTCTGAGACGGTTACATTTATCGTCTGCAAAGCTATGTCGCGTGCTGCGGTATGCGGAGACACTAAAAGCACCATAGTAGAACACTGAAGAAGCTTCTAAGTTGAAGTAATAGCCAGTAAGAAGTAGTACAATTCAAGTTTTAGTTGTCGATTATTCACTTTTTAGCCGGCTTTGGTGGCTTGGACATCACCTAGAACGTAAGATTTAGCATGAAAGGAGAACTAGCAGCCGCGTTGCACGGGAGAATGTGAAAAGTGTTCATATGTAGTAAAAACCTGAGAAATCCGTCCGTTTTCGTCATTTGTTATCGAATCGACTTAAGGCCAGATCGTCACATTGGCCGCTCTTCTCTCTGAAACGGTTACACTTATCGTCTGCAAAGCTATGTCGGGTGCTGCGGTATGCCGAAACACTAAAAGCACCATAGTAGAACACAGAAGAAGCTTCTAAGTTGAAGTAATAGCCAGTAAGAAGTAGTACAATTCAAGTTTTAGTTGTCTATTATTCACATTTTAGCCGGCTTTGGTGGCTTGGACATGACCTAGGACCTTAAGAATTTGCATGAAAGGAGTAGTTTCAGCCGCGTTGCACGGGAGAATGTGAAATGTGTTCATATGTAGTAAAAACCTGAGAAATCCGTCCGTTTTCGTCATTTGTTATCGAATCGAGTTAAAGCCAGATCGTCACAGTGGCCGCTCTTCTCTCTGAAACGGTTACATTTATCGTCTACAAAGCTATGTCGCGTGCTGCGGTATGCGGAAACACTAAAAGCACCATAGTAGAACACAGAAGAAGCATCTATGTTGACGTAACAGCCAGTAAGAAATAGTAAAATTCAAGTTTTAGTTGTCGATAAATCACTTTTTAGCCGGCTTTGGTGGCTTGGACATGACCTAGGACCTTAAGATTTTGCATGAAAGGAGGACTAGCAGCCGCGTTGCATGGGAGAATGTGAAAAGTGTTCATATGTAGTAAAAACCTGAGATATCCGTCCGTTTTCGTCATTTGTTATCGAATCGACTTAAAGCCAGATCGCCACATTCGCCGCCTTTCTCTCTGAGAAGGTTACATTTATTGTCTGCAAAGCTATGTCGCGTGCTGCGGTATGCGGAGACACTAAAAGCACCATAGAAGAACACAGAAGATGCTTCTAAGTTGAAGTAATAGCCAGTAAGAAGTAGTAAAATTCAAGTTTTAGTTGTCGACTATTCACTTTTTAGCCGGCTTTGGTGGCTTGGACATCACCTAGGACGTTAAGATTATGCATGAAAGGAGGACTGGCAGCCGCGTTGCACGGGAGGATGTGAATAGTGTTCATATGTGGTAAAAACCTGATAAATGCGTCCGTTTTCGTCATTTGTTATCGAATCGACTTAAAGCCAGATCGTCACATTGGCCGCTTTCCTCTCTGAGACGGTTACATTTATCGTCTTTAACGCTATGTCGCGTGCTGCGGTATGCGGAGACAAAAAAAGCACCATAGTAGAACACAGAACATGCTTCTAAGTTGAAGTAAAAGCCAGTAAGAAGTAGTTCAATTCAAGTTTTAGTTGTCGATTATTCACTCTTTAGCCGGCTTTGGTGGCTTGGACATGACCTAGGACCTTAAGATTTTGCATGAAAGGAGGACTAGCAGCCGCGCTGCACGGGAGAATGTGAAAAGTGTTCATATGTAGTAAAAACCTGAGAAATCCGTAGGTTTTCGTCATTTGTTATCGAATCGACTTAAAGCCAGATCGTCACATTGGCCGCTCTTCTCTCTGAAACGGTTACATTTATCGTCTACAAAGCTATGTCGCGTGCTGCGGTATGCCGAAACACTAAAAGCACCATAGTAGAACACAGAAGAAGCTTCTAAGTTGAAGTAATAGCCAGTAAGAAATAGTACAATTCAAGTTTTAGTTGTCGATTATCACATTTTAGCCGGCTTTGGTGGCTTGGACATGACCTAGGACCTTAAGATTTTGCATGAAAGGAGGACTAGCAGCCGCGTTGCATGGGAGAATGTGAAAAGTGTTCATATGTAGTAAAAACCTGAGAAATCCGTCCATTTTCGTCATTTGTTATCGAATCGACTTAAAGCCAGATCGTCACATTGGCCGCTTTTCTCTCTGAGACGGTTACATTTATCGTCTGCAAAGCTATGTCGCGTGCTGCGGTATGCGGAGACACTAAAAGCACCATAGCAGAACACTGAAGAAGCTTCTAAGTCGAAGCAATAGCCAGTAAGAAGTAGTACAATTCAAGTTTTAGTTGTCGATTATTCACTCTTTAGCCGGCTTTGGTGGCTTGGACATGCGGTGGAACCTTAAGATTTTGCATGAAAGGAAGACTAGCAGCCGCGTTGCACGGGAGAATGTGAAAAGTGTTCATATGTAGTAAAAACCTGAGAAATCCGTCCGTTTTCGTCATTTGTTATCGAATCGACTTAAAGCCAGATCGTCACATTGGCCGCTCTTCTCTCTGAAACGGTTACATTTATCGTCTACAAAGCTATGTCGCGTGCTGCGGTATGCGGAGACACTAAAAGCACCATAGCAGAACACTGAAGAAGCTTCTAAGTCGAAGCAATAGCCAGTTAGAAGTAGTACAATTGAAGTTTTATTTGTCGATTATTCACTTTTTAGCCGGCTTTAGTGGCTGGGACATGACCTAGGACCATAAGATTTTGCATGAAAGGAGGACTAACAGCCGCGTTGCACGGGAGAATGTGAAAAGTGTTCATATGTAGTAAAAACCTGAGAAATCCGTCCGTTTTCGTGATTTGTTATCGAATCGACTTAAAGCCAGATCGTCACATTGGCCGCTTTTCTCTCTGAGACGGTTACATTTATCGTCTGCAAAGCTATGTCGCGTGCTGCGGTATGCGGAGACACTAAAAGCACCATAGTAGAACACTGAAGAAGCTTCTAAGTTGAAGTAATAGCCAGTAAGAAGTAGTACAATTCAAGTTTTAGTTGTCGATTATTCACTTTTTAGCCGGCTTTGGTGGCTTGGACATCACCTAGAACGTAAGATTTAGCATGAAAGGAGAACTAGCAGCCGCGTTGCACGGGAGAATGTGAAAAGTGTTCATATGTAGTAAAAACCTGAGAAATCCGTCCGTTTTCGTCATTTGTTATCGAATCGACTTAAGGCCAGATCGTCACATTGGCCGCTCTTCTCTCTGAAACGGTTACACTTATCGTCTGCAAAGCTATGTCGGGTGCTGCGGTATGCCGAAACACTAAAAGCACCATAGTAGAACACAGAAGAAGCTTCTAAGTTGAAGTAATAGCCAGTAAGAAGTAGTACAATTCAAGTTTTAGTTGTCTATTATTCACATTTTAGCCGGCTTTGGTGGCTTGGACATGACCTAGGACCTTAAGAATTTGCATGAAAGGAGTAGTTTCAGCCGCGTTGCACGGGAGAATGTGAAATGTGTTCATATGTAGTAAAAACCTGAGAAATCCGTCCGTTTTCGTCATTTGTTATCGAATCGAGTTAAAGCCAGATCGTCACAGTGGCCGCTCTTCTCTCTGAAACGGTTACATTTATCGTCTACAAAGCTATGTCGCGTGCTGCGGTATGCGGAAACACTAAAAGCACCATAGTAGAACACAGAAGAAGCATCTATGTTGACGTAACAGCCAGTAAGAAGTAGTACTATTCAAGTTTTAGTTGTCGATTATTCACTTTTTAGCCGGCTTTGGTGGCTTGGACATGAGGTGGAACCTTAAGATGTTGCATCAAAGGAGAACTAGCAGCCGCGTTGCACGGGAGAATGTGAAAAGTGTTCATATGTAGTAAAAACCTGAGAAAACCGTCCGTTTTCGTCATTTGTTATCGAATCGACTTAAAGCCAGATCGTCCATTGGCCGCTTTTCTCTCTGAGACGGTCACATTTATCGTCTGCAAAGCTATGTCGCGTGCTGCGGTATGCGGAGACACTAAAAGTACCATATTAGAACACAGAAGAAGCTTCTAAGTTGAAGTAATAGCCAGTAAGAAATAGTAAAATTCAAGTTTTAGTTGTCGATAAATCACTTTTTAGCCGGCTTTGGTGGCTTAGACATGACCTAGGACCTTAAGATTTTGCATGAAAGGAGGACTAGCAGCCGCGTTGCATGGGAGAATGTGAAAAGTGTTCATATGTAGTAAAAACATGAGAAATCCGTCCGTTTTCGTCATTTGTTATCGAATCGACTTAAAGCCAGATCGACACATTGGCCGCCTTTCTCTCTGAGAAGGTTACATTTATTGTCTGCAAAGCTATGTCGCGTGCTGCGGTATGCGGAGACACTAAAAGCACCATAGAAGAACACAGAAGATGCTTCTAAGTTGAAGTAATAGCCAGTAAGAAGTAGTAAAATTCAAGTTTTAGTTGTCGACTATTCACTTTTTAGCCGGTTTTGTGGCTTGGACATCACCTAGGACGTTAAGATTATGCATGAAAGGAGGACTGGCAGCCGCGTTGCACGGGAGGATGTGAATAGTGTTCATATGTGGTAAAAACCTGATAAATGCGTCCGTTTTCGTCATTTGTTATCGAATCGACTTAAAGCCAGATCGTCACATTGGCCGCTTTACTCTCTGAGACGGTTACATTTATCGTCTTTAACGCTATGTCGCGTGCTGCGGTATGCGGAGACAATAAAAGCACCATAGTAGAACACAGAACATGCTTCTAAGTTGAAGCAATAGCCAGTAAGAAGTAGTACAATTTAAGTTTTAGGTATTGATTATTCACTTTTTAGCCGGCTTTGGTGGCTTGGACATGACCTAGGTCCTTAAGATTTTGCATGAAAGGAAGACTAGAAGCCGCGTTGCTTGGGAGAATGTGAAAAGTGTTCATATGTAGTAAAAACCTGAGAAATCCGTCCGGTTTCGTCTTTGTTATTGAATCGACTTAAAGCCAGATCGTCACATTGGTCGCTCTTGTCTCTGAGACGGTTACATTTATCGTCTGCAAAGCTATGTCGCGCGCTGCGGTATCCGGAGACACTAAAAGCACGATAGTAGAACACAGAAGATGCTTCTAAGTTGAAGTAACAGCCAGTAAGAAGTAGTTCAATTCAAGTTTTAGTTGTCGATTATTCACCCTTTAGCCGGCTTTGGTGGCTTGGACATGACCTAGGACCTTAAGATTTTGCATGAAAGGAGGACTAGCAGCCGCGTTGCATGGGAGAATGTGAAAAGTGTTCATATGTAGTAAAAACCTGAGAAATCCGTCCGTTTTCGTCATTTGTTATCGAATCGACATAAAGCCAGATCGTCACATTGGCCGCTTTTCTCTCTGAGACGGTTACATTTATCGTCTGCAAAGCTATGTCGCGTGCTGCGGTATGCGGAGACACTAAAAGCACCATAGTAGAACACTGAAGAAGCTTCTAAGTTGAAGCAATAGCCAGTAAGAAGTAGTACAATTCAAGTTTTAGTTGTCGATTTTTCACTTTTTAGCCGGCTTTGGTGGCTTGGACATCACCTAGGACGTTAAGATTTAGCATGAAAGGAGAGCTAGCAGCCGCGTTGCACGGGAGAATGTGAAAAGTGTTCATATGTAGTAAAAACCTGAGAAATCCGTCCGTTTTCGTCATTTGTTATCGAATCGACTTAAGGCCAGATCGTCACATTGGCCGCTCTTCTCTCTGAAACGGTTACACTTATCATCTGCAACGCTATGTCGGGTGCTGCGGTATGCCGAAACACTAAAAGCACCATAGTAGAACACAGAAGAAGCTTCTAAGTTGAAGTAATAGCCAGTAAGAAGTAGTACAATTCAAGTTTTAGTTGTCTATTATTCACATTTTAGCCGGCTTTGGTGGCTTGGACATGACCTAGGACCTTAAGAATTTGCATGAAAGGAGTAGTTTCAGCCGCGTTGCACGGGAGAACGTGAAATGTGTACATATGTAGTAAAAACCTGAGAAATCCGTCCGTTTTCGTCATTTGTTATCGAATCGAGTTAAAGCCAGATCGTCACAGTGGCCGCTCTTCTCTCTGAAACGGTTACATTTATCGTCTACAAAGCTATGTCGCGTGCTGCGGTATGCGGAAACACTAAAAGCACCATAGTAGAACACAGAAGAAGCATCTATGTTGACGTAACAGCCAGTAAGAAGTAGTACTATTCAAGTTTTAGTTGTCGATTATTCACTTTTTAGCCGGCTTTGGTGGCTTGGACATGAGGTGGAACCTTAAGATGTTGCATCAAAGGAGAACTAGCAGCCGCGTTGCACGGGAGAATGTGAAA
Source organism: Schistocerca gregaria (assembly GCF_023897955.1). NCBI lineage: Eukaryota > Metazoa > Arthropoda > Insecta > Orthoptera > Acrididae > Schistocerca > Schistocerca gregaria. The sequence continues at coordinate 2,266,969 of NW_026061759.1, forward strand.
AGTGTTCATATGTAGTAAAAACCTAAGTAATCTGTCCGTTTTCGTCATTTGTTATCGAATCGACTTAAAGCCAGATCGTCACATTGGCCGCTTTTCTCTCTGAGACGGTCACATTTATCGTCTGCAAAGCTATGTCGCGTGCTGCGGTATGCGGAGACACTAAAAGTACCATATTAGAACACAGAAGAAGCTTCTAAGTTGAAGTAATAGCCAGTAAGAAATAGTAAAATTCAAGTTTTAGTTGTCGATAAATCACTTTTTAGCCGGCTTTGGTGGCTTGGACATGACCTAGGACCTTAAGATTTTGCATGAAAGGAGGACTAGCAGCCGGGTTGCATGGGAGAATGTGAAAAGTGTTCATATGTAGTAAAAACCTGAGAAATCCGTCCGTTTTCGTCATTTGTTATCGAATCGACTTAAAGCCAGATCGTCACATTGGCCGCCTTTCTCGCTGAGAAGTTTACATTTATTGTCTGCAAAGCTATGTCGCGTGCTGCGGTATGCGGAGACACTAAAAGCACCATAGAAGAACACAGAAGATGCTTCTAAGTTGAAGTAATAGCCAGTAAGAAGTAGTAAAATTCAAGTTTTAGTTGTCGACTATTCACTTTTTACCCGGCTTTGGTGGCTTGGAAATCACCTTGGACGTTAAGATTATGCATGAAAGGAGGACTGGCACCCGCGTTGCACGGGAGGATGTGAATAGTGTTCATATGTGGTAAAAACCTGATAAATGCGTCCGTTTTCGTCATTTGTTATGGAATCGACTTAAAGCCAGATCGTCACATTGGCCGCTTTTCTCTCTGAGACGGTTACATTTATCGTCTTTAACGCTATGTCGCGTGCTGCGGTATGCGGAGACAATAAAAGCACCATAGTAGAACACAGAACATGCTTCTAAGTTGAAGCAATAGCCAGTAAGAAGTAGTACAATTTAAGTTTTAGGTATTGATTATTCACTTTTTAGCCGGCTTTGGTGGCTTGGACATGACCTAGGTCCTTAAGATTTTGCATGAAAGGAAGACTAGAAGCCGCGTTGCTTGGGAGAATGTGAAAAGTGTTCATATGTAGTAAAAACCTGAGAAATCCGTCCGGTTTCGTCTTTGTTATTGAATCGACTTAAAGCCAGATCGTCACATTGGTCGCTCTTCTCTCTGAGACGGTTACATTTATCGTCTGCAAAGCTATGTCGCGTGCTGCGGTATCCGGAGACACTAAAAGCACGATAGTAGAACACAGAAGATGGTTCTAAGTTGAAGTAAAAGCCAGTAAGACGTAGTTCAATTCAAGTTTTAGTTGTCGATTATTCACTCTTTAGCCGGCTTTGGTGGCTTGGACATGACCTAGGACCTTAAGATTTTGCATGAAAGGAGGACTAGCAGCCGCGCTGCACGGGAGAATGTGAAAAGTGTTCATATGTAGTAAAAACATGAGAAATCCGTAGGTTTTCGTCATTTGTTATCGAATCGACTTAAAGAGAGATCGTCACATTGGCCGCTCTTCTCTCTGAAACGGTTACATTTATCGTCTGCAAAGCTATGTCGCGTGCTGCGGTATGCGGAGACACTAAAAGCACCATAGTAGAACACTGAAGAAGCTTCTAAGTTGAAGCAATAGCCAGTAAGAAGTAGTACAATTCAAGTTTTAGTTGTCGATTTTTCACTTTTTAGCCGGCTTTGGTGGCTTGGACATCACCTAGGACGTTAAGATTTAGCATGAAAGGAGAACTAGCAGCCGCGTTGCACGGGAGAATGTGAAAAGTGTTCATATGTAGTAAAAACCTGAGAAATCCGTCCGTTTTCGTCATTTGTTATCGAATCGACTTAAGGCCAGATCGTCACATTGGCCGCTCTTCTCTCTGAAACGGTTACACTTATCGTCTGCAAAGCTATGTCGGGTGCTGCGGTATGCCGAAACACTAAAAGCACCATAGTAGAACACAGAAGAAGCTTCTAAGTTGAAGTAATAGCCAGTAAGAAGTAGTACAATTCAAGTTTTAGTTGTCTATTATTCACATTTTAGCCGGCTTTGGTGGCTTGGACATGACCTAGGACCTTAAGAATTTGCATGAAAGGTGTAGTTTCAGCGGCGTTGCACGGGAGAATGTGAAATGTGTTCATATGTAGTAAAAACCTGAGAAATCCGTCCGTTTTCGTCATTTGTTATCGAATCGAGTTAAAGCCAGATCGTCACAGTGGCCGCTCTTCTCTCTGAAACGGTTACATTTATCGTCTACAAAGCTATGTCGCGTGCTGCGGTATGCGGAAACACTAAAAGCACCATAGTAGAACACAGAAGAAGCATCTATGTTGACGTAACAGCCAGTAAGAAGTAGTACTATTCAAGTTTTAGTTGTCGATTATTCACTTTTTAGCCGGCTTTGGTGGCTTGGACATGACCTAGGACCTTAAGAATTTGCATGAAAGGTGTAGTTTCAGCGGCGTTGCACGGGAGAATGTGAAAAGTGTTCATATGTAGTAAAAACCTAAGTAATCTGTCCGTTTTCGTCATTTGTTATCGAATCGACTTAAAGCCAGATCGTCACATTGGCCGCTTTTCTCTCTGAGACGGTCACATTTATCGTCTGCAAAGCTATGTCGCGTGCTGCGGTATGCGGAGACACTAAAAGTACCATATTAGAAAACAGAAGAAGCTTCTAAGTTGAAGTAATAGCCACTAAGAAATAGTAAAATTTAAGTTTTAGTTGTCGATAAATCACTTTTTAGCCGGCTTTGGTGGCTTCGACATGACCTAGGACCTTAAGATTTTGCATGAAGGGAGGACTAGTAGCCGCGTTGCATGGGAGAATGTGAAAAGTGTTCATATGTAGTAAAAACCTGAGAAATCCGTCCGTTTTCGTCATTTGTTATCGAATCGACTTAAAGCCAGATCGTCACATTGGCCGCCTTTCTCTCTGAGAAGGTTACATTTATTGTCTGCAAAGCTATGTCGCGTGCTGCGGTATGCGGAGACACTAAAAGCACCATAGAAGAACACAGAAGATGCTTCTAAGTTGAAGTAATAGCCAGTAAGAAGTAGTAAAATTCAAATTTTAGTTGTCGACTATTCACTTTTTAGCCGGCTTTGGTGGCTTGGACATCACATAGGACGTTAAGATTATGCATGAAAGGAGGACTGGCAGCCGCGTTGCACGGGAGGATGTGAATAGTGTTCATATGTGGTAAAAACCTGATAAATGCGTCCGTTTTCGTCATTTGTTATCGAATCGACTTAAAGCCAGATCGTCACATTGGCCGCTTTTCTCTCTGAGACGGTTACATTTATCGTCTTTAACGCTATGTCGCGTGCTGCGGTATGCGGAGACAATAAAAGCACCATAGTAGAACACAGAACATCCTTCTAAGTCGAAGCAATAGCCAGTAAGAAGTAGTACAATTTAAGTTTTAGGTATTGATTATTCACTTTTTAGCCGGCTTGGTGGCTTGGACATGACCTAGGTCCTTAAGATTTTGCATGAAAGGAAGACTAGAAGCCGCGTTGCTTGGGAGAATGTGAAAAGTGTTCATACGTAGTAAAAACCTGAGAAATCCGTCCGGTTTCGTCTTTGTTATTGAATCGACTTAAAGCCAGATCGTCACATTGGTCGCTCTTCTCTCTGAGACGGTTACATTTATCGTCTGCAAAGCTATGTCGCGTGCTGCGGTATCCGGAGACACTAAAAGCACCATAGTAGAACACTGAAGATGCTTCTAAGTTGAAGTAAAAGCCAGTAAGAAGTAGTTCACTTCAAGTTTTAGTTGTCGATTATTCACTCTTTAGCCGGCTTTGGTGGCTTCGACATGACGTAGGACCTTAAGATTTTGCATGAAAGGAGGACTACCAGCCGCGCTGCACGGGAGAATGTGAAAAGTGTTCATATGTAGTAAAAACCTGAGAAATCCGTAGGTTTTCGTCATTTGTTATCGAATCGACAAAGCCAGATCGTCACATTGGCCGCTCTTCTCTCTGAAACGGTTACATTTACCGTCTACAAAGCTATGTCGCGTGCTGCGGTATGCCGAAACACTAAAAGCACCATAGTAGAACACAGAAGAAGCTTCTAAGTTGAAGTAATAGCCAGTAAGAAATAGTACAATTCAAGTTTTAGTTGTCGATTATCACGTTTTAGCCGGCTTTGGTGGCTTGGACATGACCTAGGACCTTAAGATTTAGCATGAAAGGAGAACTAGCAGCCGCGTTGCATGGGAGAATATGAAAAGTGTTCATATGTAGTAAAAACCTGAGAAATCCGTCCGTTTTCGTCATTTGTTATCGAATCGACTTAAAGCCAGATCGTCACATTGGCCGATTTTCTCTCTGAGACGGTTACATTTATCGTCTGCAAAGATACGTCGCGTGCTGCGGTGTGCGGAGACACTAAAAGCACCATAGTAGAACACAGAAGAAGCTTCTAAGTTGAAGTAATAGCCAGTAAGAATTAGTATAATTCAAGATTTAGTTGTCGATTATTCACTTTTTAGCCGGCTTTGGTGGCTTGGACATGACCTAGGACCTTAAGATTTTGCATGAAAGGAGGAATAGCAACCGCGTTGCACGGGAAAATGTGAAATGTGTTCATATGTAGTAAAAACCTGAGAAATCCGTCCGTTTTCGTCATTTGATATCGAATCGACTTAATGCCAGATCGTCACATTGGCCGCTTTTCTCTCTGAGAAGGTTACATATACTGTCTGCAAAGCTATGTCGCGTGCTGCGGTATGCGGAGACACTAAAAGCGCCATAGTAGAACACAGATGAAGCTTCTATATTGAAGTAATAGCCAGTAAGAAGCAGTACAATTCAAGTTTTAGTTGTCTATTATTCACATTTTAGCCGGATTTGGTGGTTTGGACATGACCTAGGACATTAAGAATTTGCATGAAAGGAGTAGTTTCAGCCGCGTTGCACGGGAGAATGTGAAATGTGTTCATATGTAGTAAAAACCTGAGAAATCCGTCCGTTTTCGTCATTTGTTATCGAATCGACTCAAAGCCAGATCGTCACATTGGCCGCCTTTCACTCTGAGAAGGTTACATTTATTGTCTGCAAAGATATGTCGCGTGCTGCGGTATGCGGAGCCACTAAAAGCACCATAGAAGATCACAGAAGATGCTTCTAAGTTGAAGTAATAGCCAGTAAGAAGTAGTTTAATTGAAGTTTTGAGTTGTCAATTATTCACTTTTTAGCCGCCTTTGTTGGCTTGAACATGCCCTAGGATCTTAAGATTTTGCATGAAAGGAGGACTAGCAGCCGCGTTGCATGGGAGAATGTGAAAAGGGTTCATATGTAGTAAAAACCTGAGAAATCCGTCCGTTTTCGTCATTTGTTATCGAATCGACTTAAAGTCAGATCGTCACATTGGCCGCTCTTCTCTATGAAACGGTTACATTTATCGTCTACAAAGCTATGTCGCGTGCTGCGGTATGCGGAAACACTAAAAGCACCATAGTAGAACACAGAAGAAGCTTTTATGTTGAAGTAACAGCCAGTGAGAAGTAGTACAAATGAAGTTTTGGATGTCGATTATTCACTTTTTAGCCGGCTTTGGTGGCTTGGACGTGACCTAGGACCTTAAGATTTTGCATGAAAGGAGGACTAGCAGCCACGTTGCATGTGAGAATGTGAAAAGTGTTCATATGTAGTAAAAACCTGAGAAATCCGTCCGTTTTCGTCATTTGTTATCGAATCGACTTAAAGCCAGATCGTCACATTGGCCGCTTTTCTCTCTGAGACGGGTACATTTATCGCCTGCAAAGCTATGTCGCGTGCTGCGGTATGCGGAGACACTAAAAGTACCATATTAGAACACAGAAGAAGCTTCTAAGTTGAAGTAATAGCCAGTAAGAAATAGTAAAATTCAAGTTTTAGTTGTCGATAAATCACTTTTTAGCCGGCTTTGGTGGCTTGGACATGACCTAGGACCTTAAGATTTTGCATGAAAGGAGGACTAGCAGCCGGGTTGCATGGGAGAATGTGAAAAGTGTTCATATGTAGTAAAAACCTGAGAAATCCGTCCGTTTTCGTCATTTGTTATCGAATCGACTTAAAGCCAGATCGTCACATTGGCCGCCTTTCTCGCTGAGAAGTTTACATTTATTGTCTGCAAAGCTATGTCGCGTGCTGCGGTATGCGGAGACACTAAAAGCACCATAGAAGAACACAGAAGATGCTTCTAAGTTGAAGTAATAGCCAGTAAGAAGTAGTAAAATTCAAGTTTTAGTTGTCGACTATTCACTTTTTACCCGGCTTTGGTGGCTTGGAAATCACCTTGGACGTTAAGATTATGCATGAAAGGAGGACTGGCACCCGCGTTGCACGGGAGGATGTGAATAGTGTTCATATGTGGTAAAAACCTGATAAATGCGTCCGTTTTCGTCATTTGTTATGGAATCGACTTAAAGCCAGATCGTCACATTGGCCGCTTTTCTCTCTGAGACGGTTACATTTATCGTCTTTAACGCTATGTCGCGTGCTGCGGTATGCGGAGACAATAAAAGCACCATAGTAGAACACAGAACATGCTTCTAAGTTGAAGCAATAGCCAGTAAGAAGTAGTACAATTTAAGTTTTAGGTATTGATTATTCACTTTTTAGCCGGCTTTGGTGGCTTGGACATGACCTAGGTCCTTAAGATTTTGCATGAAAGGAAGACTAGAAGCCGCGTTGCTTGGGAGAATGTGAAAAGTGTTCATATGTAGTAAAAACCTGAGAAATCCGTCCGGTTTCGTCTTTGTTATTGAATCGACTTAAAGCCAGATCGTCACATTGGTCGCTCTTCTCTCTGAGACGGTTACATTTATCGTCTGCAAAGCTATGTCGCGTGCTGCGGTATCCGGAGACACTAAAAGCACGATAGTAGAACACAGAAGATGGTTCTAAGTTGAAGTAAAAGCCAGTAAGACGTAGTTCAATTCAAGTTTTAGTTGTCGATTATTCACTCTTTAGCCGGCTTTGGTGGCTTGGACATGACCTAGGACCTTAAGATTTTGCATGAAAGGAGGACTAGCAGCCGCGCTGCACGGGAGAATGTGAAAAGTGTTCATATGTAGTAAAAACATGAGAAATCCGTAGGTTTTCGTCATTTGTTATCGAATCGACTTAAAGAGAGATCGTCACATTGGCCGCTCTTCTCTCTGAAACGGTTACATTTATCGTCTGCAAAGCTATGTCGCGTGCTGCGGTATGCGGAGACACTAGAAGCACCATAGTAGAACACTGAAGAAGCTTCTAAGTTGAAGCAATAGCCAGTAAGAAGTAGTACAATTCAAGTTTTAGTTGTCGATTTTTCACTTTTTAGCCGGCTTTGGTGGCTTGGACATCACCTAGGACGTTAAGATTTAGCATGAAAGGAGAACTAGCAGCCGCGTTGCACGGGAGAATGTGAAAAGTGTTCATATGTAGTAAAAACCTGAGAAATCCGTCCGTTTTCGTCATTTGTTATCGAATCGACTTAAGGCCAGATCGTCACATTGGCCGCTCTTCTCTCTGAAACGGTTACACTTATCGTCTGCAAAGCTATGTCGGGTGCTGCGGTATGCCGAAACACTAAAAGCACCATAGTAGAACACAGAAGAAGCTTCTAAGTTGAAGTAATAGCCAGTAAGAAGTAGTACAATTCAAGTTTTAGTTGTCTATTATTCACATTTTAGCCGGCTTTGGTGGCTTGGACATGACCTAGGACCTTAAGAATTTGCATGAAAGGTGTAGTTTCAGCGGCGTTGCACGGGAGAATGTGAAATGTGTTCATATGTAGTAAAAACCTGAGAAATCCGTCCGTTTTCGTCATTTGTTATCGAATCGAGTTAAAGCCAGATCGTCACAGTGGCCGCTCTTCTCTCTGAAACGGTTACATTTATCGTCTACAAAGCTATGTCGCGTGCTGCGGTATGCGGAAACACTAAAAGCACCATAGTAGAACACAGAAGAAGCATCTATGTTGACGTAACAGCCAGTAAGAAGTAGTACTATTCAAGTTTTAGTTGTCGATTATTCACTTTTTAGCCGGCTTTGGTGGCTTGGACATGAGGTGGAACCTTAAGATGTTGCATCAAAGGAGAACTAGCAGCCGCGTTGCACGGGAGAATGTGAAAAGTGTTCATATGTAGTAAAAACCTAAGTAATCTGTCCGTTTTCGTCATTTGTTATCGAATCGACTTAAAGCCAGATCGTCACATTGGCCGCTTTTCTCTCTGAGACGGTCACATTTATCGTCTGCAAAGCTATGTCGCGTGCTGCGGTATGCGGAGACACTAAAAGTACCATATTAGAAAACAGAAGAAGCTTCTAAGTTGAAGTAATAGCCACTAAGAAATAGTAAAATTTAAGTTTTAGTTGTCGATAAATCACTTTTTAGCCGGCTTTGGTGGCTTCGACATGACCTAGGACCTTAAGATTTTGCATGAAGGGAGGACTAGTAGCCGCGTTGCATGGGAGAATGTGAAAAGTGTTCATATGTAGTAAAAACCTGAGAAATCCGTCCGTTTTCGTCATTTGTTATCGAATCGACTTAAAGCCAGATCGTCACATTGGCCGCCTTTCTCTCTGAGAAGGTTACATTTATTGTCTGCAAAGCTATGTCGCGTGCTGCGGTATGCGGAGACACTAAAAGCACCATAGAAGAACACAGAAGATGCTTCTAAGTTGAAGTAATAGCCAGTAAGAAGTAGTAAAATTCAAATTTTAGTTGTCGACTATTCACTTTTTAGCCGGCTTTGGTGGCTTGGACATCACATAGGACGTTAAGATTATGCATGAAAGGAGGACTGGCAGCCGCGTTGCACGGGAGGATGTGAATAGTGTTCATATGTGGTAAAAACCTGATAAATGCGTCCGTTTTCGTCATTTGTTATCGAATCGACTTAAAGCCAGATCGTCACATTGGCCGCTTTTCTCTCTGAGACGGTTACATTTATCGTCTTTAACGCTATGTCGCGTGCTGCGGTATGCGGAGACAATAAAAGCACCATAGTAGAACACAGAACATCCTTCTAAGTCGAAGCAATAGCCAGTAAGAAGTAGTACAATTTAAGTTTTAGGTATTGATTATTCACTTTTTAGCCGGCTTTGGTGGCTTGGACATGACCTAGGTCCTTAAGATTTTGCATGAAAGGAAGACTAGAAGCCGCGTTGCTTGGGAGAATGTGAAAAGTGTTCATATGTAGTAAAAACCTGAGAAATCCGTCCGTTTTCGTCATTTGATATCGAATCGACTTAATGCCAGATCGTCACATTGGCCGCTTTTCTCTCTGAGAAGGTTACATATACTGTCTGCAAAGCTATGTCGCGTGCTGCGGTATGCGGAGACACTAAAAGCGCCATAGTAGAACACAGAAGAAGCTTCTATATTGAAGTAATAGCCAGTAAGAAGCAGTACAATTCAAGTTTTAGTTGTCTATTATTCACATTTTAGCCGGATTTGGTGGTTTGGACATGACCTAGGACATTAAGAATTTGCATGAAAGGAGTAGTTTCAGCCGCGTTGCACGGGAGAATGTGAAATGTGTTCATATGTAGTAAAAACCTGAGAAATCCGTCCGTTTTCGTCATTTGTTATCGAATCGACTCAAAGCCAGATCGTCACATTGGCCGCCTTTCACTCTGAGAAGGTTACATTTATTGTCTGCAAAGATATGTCGCGTGCTGCGGTATGCGGAGCCACTAAAAGCACCATAGAAGATCACAGAAGATGCTTCTAAGTTGAAGTAATAGCCAGTAAGAAGTAGTACAATTGAAGTTTTGAGTTGTCAATTATTCACTTTTTAGCCGCCTTTGTTGGCTTGAACATGCCCTAGGATCTTAAGATTTTGCATGAAAGGAGGACTAGCAGCCGCGTTGCATGGGAGAATGTGAAAAGGGTTCATATGTAGTAAAAACCTGAGAAATCCGTCCGTTTTCGTCATTTGTTATCGAATCGACTTAAAGTCAGATCGTCACATTGGCCGCTCTTCTCTCTGAAACGGTTACATTTATCGTCTACAAAGCTATGTCGCGTGCTGCGGTATGCGGAAACACTAAAAGCACCATAGTAGAACACAGAAGAAGCTTTTATGTTGAAGTAACAGCCAGTGAGAAGTAGTACAAATGAAGTTTTGGATGTCGATTATTCACTTTTTAGCCGGCTTTGGTGGCTTGGACATGACCTAGGACCTTAAGATTTTGCATGAAAGGAGGACTAGCAGCCACGTTGCATGTGAGAATGTGAAAAGTGTTCATATGTAGTAAAAACCTGAGAAATCCGTCCGTTTTCGTCATTTGTTATCGAATCGACTTAAAGCCAGATCGTCACATTGGCCGCTTTTCTCTCTGAGACGGGTACATTTATCGCCTGCAAAGCTATGTCGCGTGCTGCGGTATGCGGAGACACTAAAAGCACCATAGTAGAACACAGAAGAAGGTTCTAAGTTGAAGTAATAGCCAGTAAGAAGTAGTACTATTCAAGTTTTAGTTGTCGATTATTCACTTTTTAGCCGGCTTTGGTGGCTTGGACATGAGGTGGAACCTTAAGATTTTGCATCAAAGGAGGACTAGCAGCCGCGTTGCACGGGAGAATGTGAAAAGTGTTCATATGTAGTAAAAACATAAGAAATCTGTCCGTTTTCGTCATTTGTTATCGAATCGACTTAAAGCCAGATCGTCACATTGCCCGCTTTTCTCTCTGAGACGGTCACATTTATCGTCTGCAAAGCTATGTCACGTGCTGCGGTATGCGGAGACACTAAAAGCACCATAGAAGAACACAGAAGATGCTTCTAAGTTGAAGTAATAGCCAGTAAGAAGTAGTACAATTCAAGTTTTAGTTGTCGATTATTCACTTTTTAGCCGGCTTTGGTGGCTTGGACATCACCTAGGACGTTAAGATTATGCATGAAAGGAGGACTGGCAGCCGCGTTGCACGGGAGAATGTGAAAAGTGTTCATTTGTGGTAAAAACCTGAGAAATGCGTCCATTTTCATCATTTGTTATCGAATCGACTTAAAGAAAGATCGTCACATTGGCCGCTTTTCTCTCTGAGACGGTTACATTTATCGTCTTTATCGCTATGTCGCGTGCTGCGGTATGCGGAGACACTAAAAGCACCATAGTAGAACACAGAAGAAGCTTCGAAGTTGAAGTAAGAGTCAGTAAGAAGTAGTACAATTCAAGTTTTAGTTATTGATTATTCACTTTTTAGCCGGCTTTGGTGGCTTGGACATGAGGTGGAACCTTCAGATTTTGCATGAAAGGAGGACTAGCAGCCGCGTTGCACGGGAGTATGTGAAAAGTGTTCATATGTAGTAATAAAAATTGAGAAATCCGTCCGTTTTCGTCATTTGTTATCGAATCGAGTTAAAGCCAGATCGTCACAGTGGCCGCTCTTCTCTCTGAAACGGTTACATTTATCGTCTACAAAGCTATGTCGCGTGCTGCGGTATGCGGAAACACTAAAAGCACCATAGTAGAACACAGAAGAAGCATCTATGTTGACGTAACAGCCAGTAAGAAGTAGTACTATTCAAGTTTTAGTTGTCGATTATTCACTTTTTAGCCGGCTTTGGTGGCTTGGACATGAGGTGGAACCTTAAGATGTTGCATCAAAGGAGAACTAGCAGCCGCGTTGCACGGGAGAATGTGAAAAGTGTTCATATGTAGTAAAAACCTAAGTAATCTGTCCGTTTTCGTCATTTGTTATCGAATCGACTTAAAGCCAGATCGCCACATTGGCCGCTTTTCTCTCTGAGACGGTCACATTTATCGTCTGCAACGCTATGTCGCGTGCTGCGGTATGCGGAGACACTAAAAGTACCATATTAGAAAACAGAAGAAGCTTCTAAGTTGAAGTAATAGCCACTAAGAAATAGTAAAATTCAAGTTTTAGTTGTCGATAAATCACTTTTTAGCCGGCTTTGGTGGCTTGGACATGACCTAGGACTTTAAGATTTTGCATGAAGGGAGGACTAGTAGCCGCGTTGCATGGGAGAATGTGAAAAGTGTTCATATGTAGTAAAAACCTGAGAAATCCGTCCGTTTTCGTCATTTGTTATCGAATCGACTTAAAGCCAGATCGTCACATTGGCCGCCTTTCTCTCTGAGAAGGTTACATTTATTGTCTGCAAAGCTATGTCGCGTGCTGCGGTATGCGGAGACACTAAAAGCACCATAGAAGAACACAGAAGATGCTTCTAAGTTGAAGTAATAGCCAGTAAGAAGTAGTACAATTCAAGTTTTAGTTGTCGACTATTCACTTTTTAGCCGGCTTTGGTGGCTTGGACATCACATAGGACGTTAAGATTATGCATGAAAGGAGGACTGGCAGCCGCGTTGCACGGGAGGATGTTAATAGTGTTCATATGTGGTAAAAACCTGATAAATGCGTCCGTTTTCGTCATTTGTTATCGAATCGACTTAAAGCCAGATCGTCACATTGGCCGCTTTTCTCTCTGAGACGGTTACATTTATCGTCTTTAACGCTATGTCGCGTGCTGCGGTATGCGGAGACAATAAAAGCACCATAGTAGAACACAGAACATCCTTCTAAGTCGAAGCAATAGCCAGTAAGAAGTAGTACAATTTAAGTTTTAGGTATTGATTATTCACTTTTTAGCCGGCTTTGGTGGCTTGGACATGACCTAGGTCCTTAAGATTTTGCATGAAAGGAAGACTAGAAGCCGCGTTGCTTGGGAGAATGTGAAAAGTGTTCATATGTAGTAAAAACCTGAGAAATCCGTCCGGTTTCGTCTTTGTTATTGAATCGACTTAAAGCCAGATCGTCACATTGGTCGCTCTTCTCTCTGAGACGGTTACATTTATCGTCTGCAAAGCTATGTCGCGTGCTGCGGTATGCCGAAACACTAAAAGCACCATAGTAGAACACAGAAGAAGCTTCTAAGTTGAAGTAATAGCCAGTAAGAAATAGTACAATTCAAGTTTTAGTTGTCGATTATCACGTTTTAGCCGGCTTTGGTGGCTTGGACATGACCTAGGACCTTAAGATTTTGCATGAAAGGAGGACTAGCAGCCGCGTTGCATGGGAGAATGTGAAAAGTGTTCATATGTAGTAAAAACCTGAGAAATCCGTCCGTTTTCGTCATTTGTTATCGAATCGACTTAAAGCCAGATCGTCACATTGGCCGATTTTCTCTCTGAGACGGTTACATTTATCGTCTGCAAAGATACGTCGCGTGCTGCGGTGTGCGGAGACACTAAAAGCACCATAGTAGAACACAGAAGAAGCTTCTAAGTTGAAGTAATAGCCAGTAAGAATTAGTATAATTCAAGTTTTAGTTGTCGATTATTCACTTTTTAGCCGGCTTTGGTGGCTTGGACATGACCTAGTACCTTAAGATTTTGCATGAAAGGAGGAATAGCAACCGCGTTGTACGGGAAAATGTGAAATGTGTTCATATGTAGTAAAAACCTGAGAAATCCGTCCGTTTTCGTCATTTGTTATCGAATCGACTTAATGCCAGATCGTCACATTGGCCGCTTTTCTCTCTGAGAAGGTTACATATACTGTCTGCAAAGCTATGTCGCGTGCTGCGGTATGCGGAGACACTAAAAGCGCCATAGTAGAACACAGAAGAAGCTTCTAAGTTGAAGTAATAGCCAGTAAGAAGCAGTACAATTCAAGTTTTATTTGTCTATTATTCACATTTTAGCCGGATTTGGTGGTTTGGACATGACCTAGGACATTAAGAATTTGCATGAAAGGAGTAGTTTCAGCCGCGTTGCACGGGAGAATGTGAAATGTGTTCATATGTAGTAAAAACCTGAGAAATCCGTCTGTTTTCGTCATTTGTTATCGAATCGACTCAAAGCCAGATCGTCACATTGGCCGCCTTTCACTCTGAGAAGGTTACATTTATTGTCTGCAAAGCTATGTCGCGTGCTGCGGTATGCGGAGACACTAAAAGCACCATAGAAGATCACAGAAGATGCTTCTAAGTTGAAGTAATAGCCAGTAAGAAGTAGTACAATTGAAGTTTTGAGTTGTCAATTATTCACTTTTTAGCCGCCTTTGTTGGCTTGAACATGCCCTAGGACCTTAAGATTTTGCATGAAAGGAGGACTAGCAGCCGCGTTGCATGGGAGAATGTGAAAAGGGTTCATATGTAGTAAAAACCTGAGAAATCCGTCCGTTTTCGTCATTTGTTATCGAATCGACTTAAAGTCAGATCGTCACATTGGCCGCTCTTCTCTCTGAAACGGTTACATTTATCGTCTACAAAGCTATGTCGCGTGCTGCGGTATGCGGAAACACTAAAAGCACCATAGTAGAACACAGAAGAAGCTTTTATGTTGAAGTAACAGCCAGTAAGAAGTAGTACAAATGAAGTTTTGGATGTCGATTATTCACTTTTTAGCCGGCTTTGGTGGCTTGGACATGACCTAGGACCTTAAGATTTTGCATGAAAGGAGGACTAGCAGCCACGTTGCATGTGAGAATGTGAAAAGTGTTCATATGTAGTAAAAACCTGAGAAATCCGTCCGTTTTCGTCATTTGTTATCGAATCGACTTAAAGCCAGATCGTCACATTGGCCGCTTTTCTCTCTGAGACGGTCACATTTATCGTCTGCAAAGCTATGTCGCGTGCTGCGGTATGCGGAGACACTAAAAGCACCATAGAAGAACACCGAAGATGCTTCTAAGTTGAAGTAATAGCCAGTAAGAAGTAGTACAATTGAAGTTTTAGTTGTCGATTATTCACTTTTTAGCCGGCTTTGGTGGCTTGGACATCACCTAGGACGTTAAGATTATGCATGAAAGGAGGACTGGCAGCCGCGTTGCACGGGAGAATGTGAAAAGTGTTCATTTGTGGTAAAAACCTGAGAAATGCGTCCATTTTCATCATTTGTTATCGAATCGACTTAAAGAAAGATCGTCACATTTTCCGCTTTTCTCTCTGAGACGGTTACATTTATCGTCTTTAACGCTATGTCGCGTGCTGCGGTATGCGGAGACACTAAAAGCACCATAGTAGAACACAGAAGAAGCTTCGAAGTTGAAGTAATAGTCAGTAAGAAGTAGTACAATTCAAGTTTTAGTTATTGATTATTCACTTTTTAGCCGGCTTTGGTGGCTTGGACATGAGGTGGAACCTTAAGATTTTGCATGAAAGGAGGACTAGCTGCCGCGTTGCACGGGAGAATGTGAAAAGTGTTCATATGTAGTAAAAAAATTGAGAAATCCGTCCGTTTTCGTCATTTGTTATCGAATCGACTTAAAGCCAGATCGTCACATTGGCCGCTTTTCTCTCTGAGACGGTCACATTTATCGTCTGCAAAGCTATGTCGCGTGCTGCGGTATGCGGAGACACTAAAAGCACGATAGTAGAACACAGAAGAAGCTTCTAAGCTGAAGTAAAAGCCAGTAAGAAGTAGTACAATTCAAGTTTTAGTTGTCGATTGTTCACTTTTTAGACGGCTTTGGTGGCTATGACATGACCTAGGATCATAAGATTTTGCATGAAAGGAGGACTAGCAGCCGCGTTGCACGGGAGAATGTGAAAAGTGTTCATATGTAGTACAAACCTGAGAAATCCGTCCGTTTTCATCATTTGTTATCGAATCGACTTAAAGCCAGATCGCCACATTGGCCGCTCTTCTCTCTGAAATGGTACATTTATCGTCTACAAAGCTATGTCGCGTGCTGCGGTATGCGGAAACACTAAAAGCACCATAGGAGAACACAGAAGAAGCTTCTAAGTTGAAGTAATAGCCAGTAAGAAGTAGTACAATTGAAGTTTTGAGTTGTCAATTATTCACTTTTTAGCCGCCTTTGTTGGCTTGAACATGCCCTAGGACCTTAAGATTTTGCATGAAAGGAGGACTAGCAGCCGCGTTGCATGGGAGAATGTGAAAAGTGTTCATATGTAGTAAAAACCTGAGAAATCCGTCCGTTTTCGTCATTTGTTATCGAATCGACTTAAAGCCAGATCGTCACATTGGCCGCTTTTCTCTCTGAGACGGTCACATTTATCGTCTGCAAAGCTATGTCGCGTGCTGCGGTATGCGGAGACACTAAAGGCACCATAGTAGAACACAGATGAAGCTTCTAAGTTGAAGTAATAGCCAGTAAGAAGTAGTACAATTCAAGTATTAGTTGTCGATTATTCACTCTTTAGCCGGCTTTGGTGGCTTGGACATGACCTAGGACCTTAAGATTTTGCATGAAAGGAGGACTAGCAGCCGCGTTGCATGGGAGAATGTGAAGAGTGTTCATATGTAGTAAAAACCTGAGATATCCGCCCGTTTTCGTCATTTGTAATCGAATCGACTTAAAGTGAGATCCTCACATTGGCCCCCTTTTCTCTCTGAGACGGTTACATTTGTTGTCTGCAAAGCTATGTCGCGTGCTGCGGTATGCGGAGACACTAAAAGCACCATAGTAGAACACAGAAGAAGCTTCTAAGTTGAAGTAATAGCCAGTAATAAGTAGTACTATTCAAGTTTTAGTTGTCGATTATTCACTCTTTAGCCGGCTTTGGTGGCTTGGACATGACCTAGGACCTTAAGATTTTGCATGAAAGGAGGACTAGAAGCCGCGTTGCACGGGAGAATGTGAAAAGTGTTCATATGTAGTAAAAACCTGAGAAATCCGTCCGTTTTCGTCATTTGTTATCGAATCGACTTAAAGATAGATCGTCACATTGGCCGCTCTTCTCTCTGAAACGGTTACATTTATCCTCTACAAAGCTATTTCGCGTGCTGCGGTATGCCGAAACACTAAAAGCACCATAGTAGAACACAGAAGAAGCTCCTAAGTTGAAGTAATAGCCAGTAAGAAATAGTATAATTCAAGTTTTAGTTGTCGATTATTCACATTTTAGCCGGCTTTGGTGGCTTGGACATGACCTAGGACCTTAAGATTTTGCATGAAAGGAGGACTAGCAGCCGCGTTGCATGGGAGAATGTGAAAAAGGTACATATGTAGTAAAAACCTGAGAAATCCGTCCGTTTTCGTCATTTGTTATCGAATCGACTTAAAGCCAGATCGTCACATTGGCCGCTTTTCTCTCTGAAACGGTTACATTTATCGTCTGCAAAGCTACGTCGCGTGCTGCGGTGTGCGGAGACACTAAAAGCACCATAGTAGAACACAGAATAAGCTTCTAAGTTGAAGTAATAGCCAGTAAGAAGCAGTACAATTCAAGTTTTAGTTGTCTATTATTCACATTTTAGACGGATTTGGTGGTTTGGACATGACCTAGGACATTAAAAATTTGCATGAAAGGAGTAGTTTCAGCCGCGTTGCACGGGAGAATGTGAAATGTGGTCATATGTAGTAAAAACCTGAGAAATCCGTCCGTTTTCGTCATTAGTTATCGAATCAACTTAAAGCCAGATCGTCACATTGGCCGCTCTTCTCTCTGAAACGGTTACATTTATCGTCTACAAAGCTATGTCGCGTGCTGCGGTATGCGGAAACACTAAAAGCACCATAGTAGAACACAGAAGAAGCTTCTATGTTGACGTAACAGCCAGTAAGAAGTAGTACAATTGAAGTTTTGGTTGCCGATTATTTACTTTTTAGCCGGCTTTGGTGGCTTGGACATGACCTAGGACCTTATGATCTTGCCTGAAATGAGGACTAGCAGCCACGTTGCATGGGAGAATATGAAAGGTGTTCATATGTAGTAAAAACCTGAGAAATCCGTCCGTTTTCGTCATTTGTTATCGAATCGACTCAAAGCCAGATCGTCACATTGGCCGCCTTTCACTCTGAGAAGGTTACATTTATTGTCTGCAAAGCTATGTCGCATGCTGCGGTATGCGGAGACACTAAAAGCACCATAGAAGAACACAGAAGATGCTTCTAAGTTGAAGTAATAGCCAGTAAGAAGTAGTACAATTCAAGTTTTTAGTTGTCGATTATTCACTTTTTAGACGGCTTTGGTGGCTTGGACATCACCTAGGACGTTAAGATTATGCATGAAAGGAAGACTGGAAGCCGCGTTGCACGGGAGAATGTGAAAAGTGTTCATATGTAGTAAAAACCTGAGAAATGCGTCCGTTTTCGTCATTTGTTATCGAATCGACTTAAAGCCAGATCGTCACATTGGCCGCTATTCTCTCTGAGACGGTTACATTTATCGTCTTTAACGCTATGTCACGTGCTGCGGTATACGGAGACACTAAAAGCACCATAGTAGAACACAGGAGAAGCTTCTAAGTTGAAGTAATAGCCAGTAAGAAGTAGTACAATTTAAGTTTTAGTTATTGATTAGTAACTTTTTAGCCGGCTTTGGTGGCTTGGACATGACCTAGGACATTAAGATTTTGCATGAAAGGAAGACTAGCAGCCGCCGTTGCTTGGGAGAATGTGAAAAGTGTTCATATGTAGTAAAAACCTGAGAAATCCGTCCGGTTTCGTCTTTGTTATTGAATCTACTTAAAGCCAGATCGTCACATGGTCGCTCTTCTCTCTGAGACGGTTACATTTATCGTCTGCAAAGCTATGTCGCGTGCTGCGGTATGCGGAGACACTAAAAGCACGATAGTAGAACACAGAAGAAGCTTCTAAGTTGAAGTAAAAGCGAGTAAGAAGTAGTATAATTCAAGTTTTAGTTGTCGATTATTCACTCTTTAGCCGGCTTTGGTGGCTTGGACACGACCTAGGACCTTAAGATTTTGCATGAAAGGAGGACTAGCAGCTGCGTTGCACGGGAGAATGTGAAAAGTGTTCATATGTAGTAAAAACCTGAGAAATCCGTCCGTTTTCGTCATTTGTTATCGAATCGACTTAAAGCCAGATCGTCACATTGGCCGCTCTTCTCTCTGAAACGGTTACATTTATCGCCTGCAAAGCTATGTCGCGTGCTGCGATATGCGGAAACACTAAAAGCACCATAGTAGAACACAGAAGAAGCTTTTATGTTGAAGTAACAGCCAGTAAGAAGTAGTACTATTCAAGTTTTAGTTGTCGATTATTCACTTTTTAGCCGGCTTTGGTGGCTCGGACATGAGGTGGAACCTTAAGATTTTGCATCAAAGGAGGACTAGCAGCCGCGTTGCACACGAGAATGAGAAAAGTGTTCATATGTAGTACAAAACATAAGAAATCTATCCGTTTTCGTCATTTGTTATCGAATCGACTTAAAGCCAGATCGTCACATTGGCCGCTTTTCTCTCTGAGACGGTCACATTTATCGTCTGCAAAGCTATGTCGCGTGCTGCGGTATGCGGAGACACTAAAGGCACCATAGTAGAACACAGATGAAGCTTCTAAGTTGAAGTAATAGCCAGTAAGAAGTAGTACAATTCAAGTTTTAGGTGTCGATTATTCACTCTTTAGCCGGCTTTGGTGGCTTGGACATGACCTAGGACCTTAAGATTTTGCATGAAAGGAGGACTAGCAGCCGCGTTGCACGGGAGAATGTGAAGAGTGTTCATATGTAGTAAAAACCTGAGAAATCCGCCCGTTTTCACATTTGTAATCGAATCGACTTAAAGTGAGATCCTAACATTGGCCCCCTTTTCTCTCTGAGACGGTTACATTTGTTGTCTGCAAAGCTATGTCGCGTGCTGCGGTATGCGGAGACACTAAAAGCACCATAGTAGAACACAGAAGAAGCTTCTAAGTTGAAGTAATAGCCAGTAATAAGTAGTACTATTCAAGTTTTAGTTGTCGATTATTCACTCTTTAGCCGGCTTTGGTGGCTTGGACATGACCTAGGACCTTAAGATTTTGCATGAAAGGAGGACTAGCAGCCGCGTTGCATGGGAGAATGTGGGAAGTGTCATTATGTAGTAAAAACCTGAGAAATCCGTCCGTTTTCGTCTTTTGTTATCGAATCGACTTAAAGCCAGATCGTCACATGGGCCGCTTTTCTCTCTGAGAAGGTTACATATACTGTCTGCAAAGCTATGTCGCGTGCAGCGGTATGCGGAGATACTAAAAGCGCTATAGTAGAACACAGAAGAAGCTTCTAATTTGAAGTAATAGCCAGTAAGAAGCAGTACAATTCAAGTTTTAGTTGTCTATTATTCACATTTTAGCCGGATTTGGTGGTTTGGCCATGACCTAGGACATTAAGAATTTGCATGAAAGGAGTAGTTTCAGCCGCGTTGCACGGGAGAATGTGAAATGTGTTCATATGTAGTACAAACCTGAGAAATCCGTCCGTTTTCATCATTTGTTATCGAATCGACTTAAAGCCAGATCGTCACATTGGCCGCTTTTCTCTCTGAGACGGTTACATTTGTTGTCTGCAAAGCTATGTCGCGTGCTGCGGTATGCGGAAACACTAAAAGCACCATAGTAGAACACAGAAGAAGCTTCTATGTAATAGCCAGTAAGAAGTAGTACAATTCAAGTTTTAGTTGTCGATTATTCACTTTTTAGCCGGCTTTGGTGGCTTGGACATGACCTAGGACCTTAAGATTTTGCATGGAAGCAGGACTATCAGCCGCGTTGCATGGGAGAATGTGAAAAGTGTTCATATGTAGTAAAAACCTGAGAAATCCGTCCGTTTTCGTCATTTGATATCGAATCGACTTAAAGCCAGATCGCTCTTCTCTCTGAAACGGTTACACTTATCGGCTGCAAAGCTATTTTGCGTGCTGCGGTATGCGGAAACACTAAAAGCACCATAGAACAACACAGAAGAAGCTTCTAAGTTGAAGTAATAGCTAGTAAGAAGTAGTACAATTCAAGTTTTAGTTGTCGATTATTTACTTTTTAGCCGGCTTTGGAGGCTTGGACATGACCTAGGACCTTAATATTTTGCATGAAAGGAGGACTAGCAGCCGAGTTGCACGGGAGAATGTGAAAAGTGTTCATATGCAGTAAAAACCTGAGAAATCCGTCCGTTTTCGTCATTTTTTATCGAATCGACTTAAAGCCAGATCTTCACATTGGCCGCTTTTCTCTCTGAGACGGTTACATTTGTTGTCTGCAAAGCTATGTCGCGTGCTGCGTTATGCGGAAACACTAAAAGCACGATAGTAGAACACAGAAGAAGCTCCTAAGTTGAAGTAATAGCCAGTATGAAGTAGTACAATTCAAGTTTTAGTTGTCGATTGTTCACTTATTAGCCGGCTTTGGTGGCTATGACATGACCTAGGACCTTAAGATTTTGCATGAAAGGAGGACTAGCAGCCGAGTTGCACGTGAGAATGTGAAAAATGTTCATATGCAGTAAAAACCTGAGAAATCCGTCCGTTTTCGTCATTTTTTATCGAATCGACTTAAAACCAGATCGTCACATTGGCCGCTTTTCTCTCTGAGATGGTCACATTTATCGTCTGCAAAGCTATGTCGCGTGCTGCGGTATGCGGAAACACTAAAAGCACCATAGTAGAACACAGAAGAAGCTTCTATGTTGAAGTAATAGCCAGTAAGAAGTAGTACAATTGAAGTTTTAGTTGTCAATTATTCACTTTTTAGCCGCCTTTGTTGGCTTGAACATGCCCTAGGACCTTAAGATTTAGCATGAAAGGAGGACTAGCAGCCGCGTTGCATGGGAGAATGTGAAAAGTGTTCATATGTAGTAAAAACCTGAGAAATCCGTACGTTTTCGTCATTTGTTATCGAATCGACTTAAAGCCAGATCGTCACATAGGCCGCTTTTCTCTCTAAGACGGTTACATTTATCGTCTGCAAAGCTATGTCGTGTGCTTCGTTATGCGGAAACACTAAAAGCACCATAGCAGAACACAGAAGAAGCTTCTAAGTTGATGCAATAGCCAGTAAGAAGTAGTACAATTCAAGTTTTAGTTATCGATTATTCACCTGATAGCCGGCTTTGGTTGCTTGGACTTGACCTAGGACCTTAAGTTTTGCATGAAAGGAGGACTAGCAGCCGCGTTGCATGGGAGAATGTGAAATGTGTTCATATGTAGTAAAAACCTGAGAAATCCGTCCATTTTCGTCATTTGTTATCGAATCGCTTTAAAGCCAGATCGTCACATTGGCCGCTCTTCTCTCTGAGACGGTTACATTAATCGTCTGCAAAGCTATGTCGCGTGCTGCGGTATGCGGAAACACTAAAAGCACGATAGTAGAACACAGAAGAAGCTTCTAAGTTGAAGTAAAAGCCAGTAAGACGTAGTACAATTTAAGTTTTAGTTGTCGATTGTTCACTTTTTAGCCGGCTTTGGTGGCTATGACATGACCTAGGATCATAAGATTTTGCATGAAAGGAGGACTAGCAGCCGCGTTGCACGGGAGAATGTGAAGAGTGTTCATACGTAGTAAAAACCTGAGAAATCCGTCCGTTTTCGTCATTTGTTATCGAATCGACTTAAAGCCAGATCGTCACATTGGCCGCTTTTCTCTCTGAGACGGTTACATTTATCGTCTACAAAGCTATGTCGCGAAGTGCGGTATGCGGAAACACTAAAAGCACCATAGTAGAACACAGAAGAATCTTCTAAGTTGAAGTAATAGCCAGTAAGAAGTAGTACAATTCAAGTTTTAGTTGTCGATTATTCACTTTTTAGCCTTCTTTGGTGGCTTGGACATGACCTAGGACCTTAAGATTTTCCATGAAAGGAGGACTTGCAGCCGCGTTGCACGGGAGAATGTGAAAAGTGTTCATATGTAGTAAAAACCTGAGAAACCGTCCGTTTTCGTCATTTGTTATCGAATCGACTTAAAGCCAGATCGTCACATTGGCCGTTCTTCTCTCTTAAACGGTTACATTTATCGTCTGCAAAGCTATGTCGCGTGCTGCGGTATGCGGAGACACTAAAAGCACCATAGAAGAACACAGAAGAAGCTCCTACGTTGAAGTAATAGCCAGTAAGACGTAGTACAATTCAAGTTTTAGTTGTCGATTATTCAATTTTTAGCCGGCTTTGGTGGCTTGGACATGACCTAGGACCTTAAGATTTTGCATGGAAGGAGGACTATCAGCCGCGTTGCATGGGAGAATGTGAAAAGTGTTCATATGTAGTAAAAACCTGAGAAATCCGTCCGTTTTCGTCATTTGATATCGAATCGACTTAAAGCCAGATCGCTCTTCTCTCTGAAACGGTTACACTTATCGGCTGCAAAGCTATTTTGCCTGCTGCGGTATGCGGAAACACTAAAAGCACCATAGAACAACACAGAAGAAGCTTCTAAGTTGAAGTAATAGCCAGTAAGAAGTTGTATAATTCAAGTTTTAGTTATCGATTATTTACTTTTTAGCCGGTTTTGGTGGCTTGGACATGACCTAGGACCTTAAGATTTTGCATGAAAGGAGGACTAGCAGCCGAGTTGCACGGGAGAATGTGAAAAGTGTTCATATGCAGTAAAAACCTGAGAAATCCGTCCGTTTTCGTCATTTTTTATCGAATCGACTTAAAGCCAGATCTTCACATTGGCCGCTTTTCTCTCTGAGACGGTTACATTTGTTGTCTGCAAAGCTATGTCGCGTGCTGCGGTATGCGGAAACACTAAAAGCACGATAGTAGAACACAGAAGGAGCTCCTAAGTTGAAGTAATAGCCAGTAAGATGTAGTACAATTCAAGTTTTAGTTGTCGATTGTTCACTTATTAGCCGGCTTTGGTGGCTATGACATGACCTAGGACCTTAAGATTTTGCATGAAGGGAGGACTAGCAGCCGAGATGCACGGGAGAATGTGAAAAGTGTTCATATGCAGTAAAAACCTGAGAAATCCGTCCGTTTTCGTCATTTTTTATAGAATCGACTTAAAACCAGATCGTCACATTGGCCGCTTTTCTCTCTAAGACGGTTACATTTATCGTCTGCAAAGCTATGTCGTGTGCTTCGTTATGCGGAAACACTAAAAGCACCATAGTAGAACACAGAAGAAGCTTCTAAGTTGATACAATAGCCAGTAAGAAGTAGTACAATTCAATTTTTAGTTATCGATTATTCACCTGATAGCCGGCTTTGGTGGCTTGGACATGACCTAGGACCTTAAGATTTTGCATGAAAGGAGGACTTGCAGCCGCGTTGCATGGGAGAATGTGAAAGGTGTTCATATGTAGTAAAAACCTGAGAAATCCGTCCATTTTCGTCATTTGTTATCGAATCGCCTTAAAGCCAGATCGTCACATTAGCCGCTCTTCTCTCTGAGACGGTTACATTAATCGTCTGCAAAGCTATGTCGCGAACTGCGGTATGCGGAGACACTAAAAGCACCATAGTAGAACACAGAAGAAGCTTCTAAGTTGAAGTGATAGCCAGTAAGAAGTTGTACAATTCAAGTTTTAGTTATCGATTATTCACTTTTTAGCCGGCTTTGGAGGCTTGGACATGAGGTGGAACGTTAAGATTTTGCATGAAAGGAGGACTAGCAGCCACGTTGCACGGGAGAATGTGAAAAGTGTTCATATGTAGTAAAAACCTGAGAAATCTGTCCGTTTTCGTCATTTGTTATCGAATCGACTTATAGCCAGATCGTCACATTGGCCGCTTTTCTCTCTGAGACGGTCACATTTATCGTCTGCAAAGCTATGTCGCGTGCTGCGGTATGCGGAGACACTAAAAGCACGATAGTAGAACACAGAAGAAGCTTCTAAGTTGAAGTAAAAGCCAGTAAGAAGTAGTACAATTCAAGTTTTAGTTGTCGATTGTTCACTTTTTAGCCGGCTTTGGTGGCTATGACATGACCTAGAATCATAAGATTTTGCATGAAAGGAGGACTAGCAGCCGCGTTGCACGGGAGAATGTGAAGAGTGTTCATACGTAGTAAAAACCTGAGAAATCCGTCCCTTTTTGTCATTTGTTATCGAATCGACTTAAAGCCAGATCGTCACATTGGCCGCTTTTCTCTCTGAGACGGTTACATTTATCGTCTGCAAAGCTAAGTCGCGTGCTGCGGTATGCGGAAACACTAAAAGCACCATAGTAGAACACAGAAGAATCTTCTAAGTTGAAGTAATAGCCAGTAAGAAGTAGTACAATTCAAGTTTTAGTTGTCGATTATTCACTTTTTAGCCTTCTTTGGTGGCTTGGACATGACCTAGGACCTTAAGATTTTCCATGAAAGGAGGACTAGCAGCCGCGTTGCACGGGAGAATGTGAAAAGTGTTCATATGTAGTAAAAACCTGAGAAATCCGTCCGTTTTCGTCATTTGTTATCGAATCGACTTAAAGCCAGATCGTCACATTGGCCGTTCTTCTCTCTGAAACGGTTACATTTATCGTCTGCAAAGCTATGTCGCGTGCTGCGGTATGCGGAGACACTAAAAGCACCATAGAAGAACACAGAAGAAGCTTCTACGTTGAAGTAATAGCCAGTAAGACGTAGTACAATTCAAGTTTTAGTTGTCGATTATTCACTTTTTATCCGGCTTTGGTGGCTTGGACATGACCTAGGACCTTAAGATTTTGCATGGAAGGAGGACTATCAGCCGCGTTGCACGGGAGAATGTGAAAAGTGTTCATATGTAGTAAAAACCTGAGAAATCCGTCCGTTTTCGTCATTTGATATCGAATCGACTTAAAGCCAGATCGCTCTTCTCTCTGAAACGGTTACACTTATCGGCTGCAAAGCTATTTAGCGTGCTGCGGTATGCGGAAACACTAAAAGCACCATAGAACAACACAGAAGAAGCTTCTAAGTTGAAGTAATAGCCAGTAAGAAGTAGTACAATTCAAGTTTTAGTTGTCGATTATTTACTTTTTAGCCGGTTTTGGTTGCTTGGACATGACCTAGGACCTTAAGATTTTGCATGAAAGGAGGACTAGCAGCCGAGTTGCACGGGAGAATGTGAAAAGTGTTCATATGCAGTAAAAACCTGAGAAATCCGTCCGTTTTCGTCATTTTTTATCGAATCGACTTAAAGCCAGATCTTCACATTGGCCGCTTTTCTCTCTGAGACGGTTACGTTTGTTGTCTGCAAAGCTATGTCGCGTGCTGCGGTATGCGGAAACACTAAAAGCACCATAGTAGAACACAGAAGAAGCTTCTAAGTTGAAGTAATAGCCAGTAAGAAGTAGTACAATTCAAGTTTTAGCTGTCGATTATTCACTTTTTAGCCGGCTTTGGTGGCTTGAACATGACCTAAGACCTTACGATTTAGCATGAAAGGAGGACTAGCAGCCGCGTTGCATGGGAGAATGTGAAAAGTGTTCATATGTAGTAAAAACCTGAGAAATCCGTCCGTTTTCGTCATTTGTTATCGAATCGACTTAAAGCCAGATCGTCACATTGGCCGCTTTTCTCTCTGAGGCGGTTACATTTATCGTCTGCAAAGCTATGTCGCGTGCTGCGGTATGCGGAGACACTAAAAGCACCATAGTGGAACACAGAATAAACTTCTAAGTTGAAGTAATAGCCAGTAAGAAGTAGTACAATTCAAGTTTTAGTTATCGATTATTCACTTTTTAGCCGTCTTTGGTGGCTTGGACATAACCTAGGACCTTAAGATTTTGCATGAAAAGAGGACTAGCAGCAGCGTTGCATGGGAGAATGTGAAAAGTGTTCATATGTAGTAAAAACCTGAGAAACCCGTCCGCTTTCGTCATTTGTTATCGAATCGACTTAAAGCCTGATCGTCAAATTGGACGCTCTTCTCTTTGAAACGGTTACATTTATCGTCTGCAAAGCTATGTCGCGTGCTGCGGTATGCGGAGACACTAAAAGCACCATAGTAGAACACAGAAGAAGCTTCTAAGTTGATGAAATAGCCAGTAAGAAGTAGTACAATTCAAGTTTTAGTTATCGATTATTCACTTTTTAGCCGTCTTTGGTGGCTTGGACATGACCTAGGACCTTAAGATTTTGCATAACAGGAGGACTAGCAGCAGCGTTGCATGGGAGAATGAGAAAAGTGTTCATATGTAGTAAAAACCTGAGAAATCCTTCCGTTTTCGTCATTTGTTATCGAATCGACTTAAAGCCAGATCGTCACATTGGCCGTTCCTCTCTCTGAAACAGTTACATTTATCGTCTGCAAAGCTATGTCGCGTGCTGCGGTATGCCGAAACACTAAACGCACCATAGGAGAACACAGAAGAAGCTTCTAATTTGAAGTAATAGCCAGTAAGAAGTAGTACAATTCAAGTTTTAGTTTTCGATTATTCACTTTTTAGCCGGGTTTGGTAGCTTTGACATTAGGTGGAACCTTAAGATTTTGCATGAAAGGAGGACTAGCAGCAGCGTTGCACGCGAGAATGTGAAAAGTGTTCATATGTAGTAAAAACCTGAGAAATCTGTCCGCTTTCGTCATTTGTTATCGAATCGACTTAAAGCCAGATCGTCACATTGGCCGCTCTTCTCTCTGAAACGGTTACATTTATCGTCTGCAAAGCTATGTCGCGTGCTGCGGTATGCGGAAACACTAAAAGCACCATAGTAGAACACAGAAACGCTTCTAAGTTGAAGTAATAGCCAGAAAGAAGTAGTACAATTCAAGTTTTAGTTGTCGATTATTCACTTTTTAGCCGGCTTTGGTGGCTTGGACATGACCTAGGACCTTAAGATTTTGCATGAAAGGAGGACTAGCAGCCGCGTTGCATGGGAGAATGTGAAAAGTGTTCATATGTAGTAAAAACCTGAGAAATCAGTCCGTTTCGTCATTTGTTATCGAATCGACTTAAAGCCAGATCGTCACATTGGGCGCTTTTCTCTCTGAGACGGTTACATTTATCGTCTGCAAAGCTATGTCGCGTGCTGCGGTATGCGGAGACACTAAAAGGACCATGGTAGAACACAGAAGAAGCTTCTAAGTTAAAGTAATAGCCAGTAAGAAGTAGTACAATTCAAGTTTTAGTTATCGA
Organism: Schistocerca gregaria; assembly: GCF_023897955.1. Classification (NCBI taxonomy): domain Eukaryota; kingdom Metazoa; phylum Arthropoda; class Insecta; order Orthoptera; family Acrididae; genus Schistocerca; species Schistocerca gregaria. Next base: position 2,294,626 of record NW_026061759.1, read on the forward strand.
TTATTCACTTTTTAGCCGTCTTTGGTGGCTTGGACATGACCTAGGACCTTAAGATCTTGCATAAAAGGAGGACTAGCAGCAGCGTTGCATGGGAGAATGTGAAAAGTGTTCATATGTAGTAAAAACCTGAGAAATCCGTCCGTTTTCGTCATTTGTTATCGAATCGACTTAAAGCCAGATCGTCACATTAGCCGTTCTTCTCTCTGAAACAGTTACATTTATCGTCTGCAAAGCTATGTCGCGTGCTGCGGTATGCCGAAACACTAAAAGCACCATAGGAGAACACAGAAGAAGCTTCTAATTTGAAGTAATAGCCAGTAAGAAGTAGTACAATTCAAGTTTTAGTTGTCGATTATTCACATTTTAGCCGGCTTTGGTGGCTTTGACATTAGGTGGAACCTTAAGATTTTGCATGAAAGGAGGACTAGCAGCCGCGTTGCACGCGAGAATGTGAAAAGTGTTCATATGTAGTAAAAACCTGAGAAATCCTTCCGTTTTCGTCATTTGTTAGCGAATCGACTTAAAGCCAGATCGTCACATTGGCCGCTTTTTTCTCAGAGACGGTTACATTTATCGTCTGCAAAGCTATGTCGCGTGCTGCGGTATGCGGAAACACTAAAAGCACCATAGTAGATCACAGAAGAAGCTTCTAAGTTGAAGTAATAGCCAGTAAGAAGTAGTACAATTCAAGTTTTAGTTGTCGATTATTCATTTTTTAGCCTTCTTTGGTGGCTTGGACATGACATGGGACCTTAAGATTTTCCATGAAAGGAGGACTTGCAGCCGCGTTGCACGGGAGAATGTGAAAAGTGTTCATATGTAGTAAAAACCTGAGAAATCCGTGGGTTTTCGTCATTTGTTATAGTATCGACTTAAAGCCAGATCGTCACATTGGCCGCTTTTCTCTCTGAGACGGTTACATTTATCGTCTGCAAAGCTATGTCGCGTGCTGCGATATGACGAAACACTAAAAGCACCATAGTAGAACACAGAAGAAGCTTCTAATTTGAAGTAATAGCCAGTAAGAAGTAGTAGAATTCAAGTTTTAGTTGTCGATTATTCACTATTTAGCCGGCTTTGGTGGCTTTGACATTAGGTGGAACCTTAAGATTTTGCATGAAAGGAGGACTAGCAGCCGCGTTGCACGCGAGAATGTGAAAAGTGTTCATATGTAGTAAAAACCTGAGAAATCCGTCCGCTTTCGTCATTTGTTATCGAATCGACTTAAAGCCAGATCGTCACATTGGCCGCTCTTCTCTCTGAAACGGTTACATTTATCGTCTGCAAAGCTATGTCGCGTGCTGCGGTATGCGGAGACACTAAAAGCACCATAGTAGAACACAGAAGAAGCTTCTAAGTTGAAACAATGGCCAGTAAGAAGTAGTACAATTCAAGTTTTAGTTGTCAATTATTCACTTTTTAGCCGGCTTTGGTGGCTTGGGCATCACTTAAGACCTTAAGATTTTGCATGAAAGGAGGACTTGCACCCGCGTTGCAAGGGAGAATGTGAAAAGTGTTCATATGTAGTAAAAACCTGAGAAATCCGTTTTCGTCATTTGTTATCGAATCGACTTAAAGCCAGATCGTCACATTGGCCGCTCTTCTCTCTGAAACGGTTACATTTATCGTCTGCAAAGCTATGTCGCGTACTGCGGTATGCGGAAACACTAAAAGCACCATAGTAGAACACAGAAGAAGCTTCTATGTTGAAGTAATAGCCAGTAAGAAGTAGTACAATTCAAGTTTTAGTTGTCGATTATTCACTTTTTAGCCTGCTTTGGTGGCTTGGACATGACCTAGGACCTTAAGATTTTGCATGAAAGGAGGACTAGCAGGCGCGTTGCATGGGAGAATGTGAAAAGTGTTCATTTGTAGTAAAAACCTGAGAAATCAGTCCGTTTTCGTCATTTGTAATCGAATCGACTTAAAGCCAGATCGTCGCATTGGCCGCTTTTCTCTCTGAGACGGTTACATTTATCGTCTGTAAAGCTATGTCGCGTGCTGCGGTATGCGGAAATACTTAAAGCACCATAGTAGAACACAGAAGAAGCTTCTAAGTTGAAGTAATAGCCAGTAAGAAGTAGTACAATTCAAGTTTTAGTTGTCGATTATTCACTTTTTAGCCGGCTTTACTGGCTTGGACATTAAGTGGAACCTTAATATTTTGCATGAAAGGAGGAGTAGCAGCCGCGTTGCACGGGAGAATGTGAAAAGTGTTCATATGTAGTAAAAACCTGAGAAATCCGTCCGTTTTCGTCATTTGTTATCGAATCGACTTAAAGCCAGATCGTCGCATTGGCCGCTTTTCTCTCTGAGACGGTTACATTTATCGTCTGCAAAGCTATGTCGCGTGCTGCGGTATGCGTAAACACTAAAAGCACCATAGTAGAACACAGAAGAAGGTTCTAAGTTGAAGTAATAGCCAGTAAGAAGTAGTACAATTCAAGTTTTAGTTGTCGATTATTCACTTTTTAGCCGGCTTTGGTGGCTATGACATGACCTAGGACCATAAGATTTTGCATAAAAGGAGGACTAGCAGCCGAGTTGCACGGGAAAATGTGAAAAGTGTTCATATGTAGTAAAAACCTTAGAAATCCGTTCGTTTTCGTCACTTGTTGTCGAATCGACTTAAAGCCACATCGTCACTTTGGCCGCTCTTCTGTCTGAAACGGTTACATTTATCGTCTGCAAATCTATGTCGCGTGCTGCGGTATGCGGAAACACTAAAAGCACCATAGTAGAACACAGAAGAAGCTTCTATGTTGGAGTAATATCCAGTAAGAAGTAGTACAATTCAAGTTTTAGTTGTCGATTATTCACTTTTTAGCCTGCTTTGGTGGCTTGGACATGACCTATGACCTTAAGATTTTGCATGAAAGGAGGACTTGCAGCCGCGTTGCATGGGAGAATGTGAAAAGTGTTCATATGTAGTAAAAACCTGAGAAATCCGTCCGTTTTCGTCATTTGTCATCGAATCGACTTGAAGCCAGATCGTCACATTGGGCGCTTTTCTCTCTGAGACGGTTACATTTATCGTCTGCAAAGCTATGTCGCGTGCTGCGGTATGCGGAAACACTTAAAGCACCATAGTAGAACACAGAAGAAGCTTGTAAGTTAAAGTAATAGCCAGTAAGAAGTAGTACAATTCAAGTATTAGTTGTCGGTTATTCACTTTTTAGCCGGCTTTGGTGGCTTGGACATGACCTAGGACCTTAAGATTTTCCATGAAAGGAGGACTTGCAGCCGCGTTGCACGGGAGAATGTGAAAAGTGCTCATATGTAGTAAAAACCTGAGAAATCCGTCCGTTTTCGTCATTTGTTATCGAATCGACTTAAAGCCAGATCGTCACATTGGCCGATCGTCTCTCTGAAACCGTTACATTTATCGTCTGCAAAGCTATGTCGCGTGCTGCGGTATGCCGAAACACTAAAAGCAACATAGTAGAATACAGAAGAAGCTTCTAAGTTGAAGTAATAGAAAGTAAGAAGTAGTACAATTCAAGTTTTAGTTGTCGATTATTAACTTTTTAGCCTTCTTTGGTGGCTTGGACATGACCTAGGACCTTAAGATTTTCCATGAAAGGAGGACTTGCAGCTGCGTTGCACGGGAGAATGTGAAAAATGTTCATATGTATTAAAAACATGAGAAATCGGTTCGTTTTCGTCATTTGTTATCGAATCGACTTAAAGCCAGATCGTCAAATTGGCCGCTCTTCTCTTTGAAACGGTTACATTTATCGTCTGCAAAGCTATGTCGCGTGCTGCGGTATGCGGACACACTAAAAGCACCATAGTAAAACACAGAAGAAGCTTCTAAGTTGTAGTAATAACCAGTAAGAAGTAGTACAATTCAAGTTTTAGTTATCGATTATTCACTTTTTAGCCGTCTTTGGTGGCTTGGACATGACCTAGGACCTTAAGATCTTGCATAAAAGGAGGACTAGCAGCAGCGTTGCATGGGAGAATGTGAAAAGTGTTCATATGTAGTAAAAACCTGAGAAATCCGTCCGTTTTCGTCATATGTTATCGAATCGACTTAAAGCCAGATCGTCACATTAGCCGTTCTTCTCTCTGAAACAGTTACATTTATCGTCTGCAAAGCTATGTCGCGTGCTGCGGTATGCCGAAACACTAAAAGCACCATAGGAGAACACAGAAGAAGCTTCTAATTTGAAGTAATAGCCAGTAAGAAGTAGTACAATTCAAGTTTTAGTTGTCGATTATTCACATTTTAGCCGGCTTTGGTGGCTTTGACATTAGGTGGAACCTTAAGATTTTGCATGAAAGGAGGACTAGCAGCCGCGTTGCACGCGAGAATGTGAAAAGTGTTCATATGTAGTAAAAACCTGAGAAATCCGTCCGTTTTCGTCATTTGTTATCGAATCGACTTAAAGCCAGATCGTCACATTGGCCGCTTTTCTCTCAGAGACGGTTACATTTATCGTCTGCAAAGCTATGTCGCGTGCTGCGGTATGCGGAAACACTAAAAGCACCATAGTAGAACACAGAAGAAGCTTCTAAGTTGAAGTAATAGCCAGTAAGAAGTAGTACAATTCGAGTTTTAGTTGTCGATTATTCATTTTTTAGCCTTCTTTGGTGGCTTGGACATGACATGGGACCTTAAGATTTTCCATGAAAGGAGGACTTGCAGCCGCGTTGCACGGGACAATGTGAAAAGTGTTCATATGTAGTAAAAACCTGAGAAATCCGTGGGTTTTCGTCATTTGTTATAGTATCGACTTAAAGCCAGATCGTCACATTGGCCGCTTTTCTCTCTGAGACGGTTACATTTATCGTCTGCAAAGCTATGTCGCGTGCTGCGATATGACGAAACACTAAAAGCACCATAGTAGAACACAGAAGAAGCTTCTAATTTGAAGTAATAGCCAGTAAGAAGTAGTAGAATTCAAGTTTTAGTTGTCGATTATTCACTATTTAGCCAGCTTTGGTGGCTTTGACATTAGGTGGAACCTTAAGATTTTGCATGAAAGGAGGACTAGCAGCCGCGTTGCACGCGAGAATGTGAAAAGTGTTCATATGTAGTAAAAACCTGAGAAATCCGTCCGCTTTCGTCATTTGTTATCGAATCGACTTAAAGCCAGATCGTCACATTGGCCGCTCTTCTCTCTGAAACGGTTACATTTATCGTCTGCAAAGCTATGTCGCGTGCTGCGGTATGCGGAGACACTAAAAGCACCATAGTAGAACACAGAAGAAGCTTCTAAGTTGAAACAATGGCCAGTAAGAAGTAGTACAATTCAAGTTTTAGTTGTCAATTATTCACTTTTTAGCCGGCTTTGGTGGCTTGGACATCACTTAGGACCTTAAGATTTTGCATGAAAGGAGGACTTGCACCCGCGTTGCAAGGGAGAATGTGAAAAGTGTTCATATGTAGTAAAAACCTGAGAGATCCGTCCGTTTTCGTCATTTGTTATCGAATCGACTTAAAGCCAGATCGTCACATTGGCCGCTCTTCTCTCTGAAACGGTTACATTTATCGTCTGCAAAGCTATGTCGCGTACTGCGGTATGCGGAAACACTAAAAGCACCATAGTAGAACACAGAAGAAGCTTCTATGTTGAAGTAATAGCCAGTAAGAAGTAGTACAATTCAAGTTTTAGTTGTCGATTATTCATTTTTTAGCCTTCTTTGGTGGCTTGGACATGACATGGGACCTTAAGATTTTCCATGAAAGGAGGACTTGCAGCCGCGTTGCACGGGACAATGTGAAAAGTGTTCATATGTAGTAAAAACCTGAGAAATCCGTGGGTTTTCGTCATTTGTTATAGTATCGACTTAAAGCCAGATCGTCACATTGGCCGCTTTTCTCTCTGAGACGGTTACATTTATCGTCTGCAAAGCTATGTCGCGTGCTGCGATATGACGAAACACTAAAAGCACCATAGTAGAACACAGAAGAAGCTTCTAATTTGAAGTAATAGCCAGTAAGAAGTAGTAGAATTCAAGTTTTAGTTGTCGATTATTCACTATTTAGCCGGCTTTGGTGGCTTTGACATTAGGTGGAACCTTAAGATTTTGCATGAAAGGAGGACTAGCAGCCGCGTTGCACGCGAGAATGTGAAAAGTGTTCATATGTAGTAAAAACCTGAGAAATCCGTCCGCTTTCGTCATTTGTTATCGAATCGACTTAAAGCCAGATCGTCACATTGGCCGCTCTTCTCTCTGAAACGGTTACATTTATCGTCTGCAAAGCTATGTCGCGTGCTGCGGTATGCGGAGACACTAAAAGCACCATAGTAGAACACAGAAGAAGCTTCTAAGTTGAAACAATGGCCAGTAAGAAGTAGTACAATTCAAGTTTTAGTTGTCAATTATTCACTTTTTAGCCGGCTTTGGTGGCTTGGACATCACTTAGGACCTTAAGATTTTGCATGAAAGGACGACTTGCACCCGCGTTGCAAGGGAGAATGTGAAAAGTGTTCATATGTAGTAAAAACCTGAGAGATCCGTCCGTTTTCGTCATTTGTTATCGAATCGACTTAAAGCCAGATCGTCACATTGGCCGCTCTTCTCTCTGAAACGGTTACATTTATCGTCTGCAAAGCTATGTCGCGTACTGCGGTATGCGGAAACACTAAAAGCACCATAGTAGAACACAGAAGAAGCTTCTATGTTGAAGTAATAGCCAGTAAGAAGTAGTACAATTCAAGTTTTAGTTGTCGATTATTCACTTTTTAGCCTGCTTTGGTGGCTTGGACATGACCTAGGACCTTAAGATTTTGCATGAAAGGAGGACTAGCAGGCGCGTTGCATGGGAGAATGTGAAAAGTGTTCATTTGTAGTAAAAACCTGAGAAATCAGTCCGTTTTCGTCATTTGTAATCGAATCGACTTAAAGCCAGATCGTCGAATTGGCCGCTTTTCTCTCTGAGACGGTTACATTTATCGTCTGCAAAGCTATGTCGCGTGCTGCGGTATGCGGAAATACTTAAAGCACCATAGTAGAACACAGAAGAAGCTTCTAAGTTGAAGTTATAGCCAGTAAGAAGTAGTACGATTCAAGTTTTAGTTGTCGATTATTCACTTTTTAGCCGGCTTTGGTGGCTTGGACATGACCTAGGACCTTAAGATTTTCCATGAAAGGAGGACTTGCAGCCGCGTTGCACGAGAGAATGTGAAAAGTGTTCATATGCAGTAAAAACCTGAGAAATCCGTCCGTTTTCGTCATTTGTTATCGAATCGACTTAAAGCCAGATCGTCACATTGGCCGTTCTTCTCTCTGAAACGGTTACATTTATCGTCTGCAAAGCTATGTCGCGTGCTGCGGTATGCCGAAACACTAAAAGCACCTTAGTAGAACACAGAAGAAGCTTCTAATTTGAAGTAATAGCCAGTAAGAAGTAGTACAATTCAAGTTTTAGTTGTCGATTATTCACTTTTTAGCCGGCTTTACTGGCTTGGACATTAAGTGGAACCTTAATATTTTGCATGAAAGGAGGAGTAGCAGCCGCGTTGCACGGGAGAATGTGAAAAGTGTACATATGTAGTAAAAACCTGAGAAATCCGTCCGTTTTCGTCATTTGTTATCGAATCGACTTAAAGCCAGATCGTCGCATTGGCCGCTTTTCTCTCTGAGACGGTTACATTTATCGTCTGCAAAGCTATGTCGCGTGCTGCGGTATGCGTAAACACTAAAAGCACCATAGTAGAACACAGAAGAAGGTTCTAAGTTGAAGTAATAGCCAGTAAGAAGTAGTACAATTCAAGTTTTAGTTGTCGATTATTCACTTTTTAGCCGGCTTTGGTGGCTATGACATGACCTAGGACCATAAGATTTTGCATAAAAGGAGGACTAGCAGCCGAGTTGCACGGGAAAATGTGAAAAGTGTTCATATGTAGTAAAAACCTTAGAAATCCGTTCGTTTTCGTCACTTGTTGTCGAATCGACTTAAAGCCACATCGTCACTTTGGCCGCTCTTCTGTCTGAAACGGTTACATTTATCGTCTGCAAAGCTATGTCGCGTGCTGCGGTATGCGGAAACACTTAAAGCACCATAGTAGAACACAGAAGAAGCTTGTAAGTTAAAGTAATAGCCAGTAAGAAGTAGTACAATTCAAGTATTAGTTGTCGGTTATTCACTTTTTAGCCGGCTTTGGTGGCTTGGACATGACCTAGGACCTTAAGATTTTCCATGAAAGGAGGACTTGCAGCCGCGTTGCACGGGAGAATGTGAAAAGTGCTCATATGTAGTAAAAACCTGAGAAATCCGTCCGTTTTCGTCATTTGTTATCGAATCGACTTAAAGCCAGATCGTCACATTGGCCGATCTTCTCTCTGAAACCGTTACATTTATCGTCTGCAAAGCTATGTCGCGTGCTGCGGTATGCCGAAACACTAAAAGCAACATAGTAGAATACAGAAGAAGCTTCTAAGTTGAAGTAATAGAAAGTAAGAAGTAGTACAATTCAAGTTTTAGTTGTCGATTATTAACTTTTAGCGTTCTTTGGTGGCTTGGACATGACCTAGGACCTTAAGATTTTCCATGAAAGGAGGACTTGCAGCTGCGTTGCACGGGAGAATGTGAAAAGTGTTCATATGTATTAAAAACATGAGAAATCGGTTCGTTTTCGTCATTTGTTATCGAATCGACTTAAAGCCAGATCGTCAAATTGGCCGCTCTTCTCTTTGAAACGGTTACATTTATCGTCTGCAAAGCTATGTCGCGTGCTGCGGTATGCGGACACACTAAAAGCACCATAGTAAAACACAGAAGAAGCTTCTAAGTTGTAGTAATAACCAGTAAGAAGTAGTACAATTCAAGTTTTAGTTATCGATTATTCACTTTTTAGCCGTCTTTGGTGGCTTGGACATGACCTAGGACCTTAAGATCTTGTATAAAAGGAGGACTAGCAGCGGCGTTGCATGGGAGAATGTGAAAAGTGTTCATATGTAGTAAAAACCTGAGAAATCCGTCCGTTTTCGTCATTTGTTATCGAATCGACTTAAAGCCAGATCGTCACATTAGCCGTTCTTCTCTCTGAAACAGTTACATTTATCGTCTGCAAAGCTATGTCGCGTGCTGCGGTATGCCGAAACACTAAAAGCACCATAGGAGAACACAGAAGAAGCTTCTAATTTGAACTAATAGCCAGTAAGAAGTAGTACAATTCAAGTTTTAGTTGTCGATTATTCACTTTTTAGCCTTCTTTGGTGGCTTGGACATGACATGGGACCTTAAGATTTTCCATGAAAGGAGGACTTGCAGCCGCGTTGCACGGGAGAATGTGAAAAGTGTTCATATGTAGTAAAAACCTGAGAAATCCGTGGGTTTTCGTCATTTGTTATAGTATCGACTTAAAGCCAGATCGTCACATTGGCCGCTTTTCTCTCTGAGACGGTTACATTTATCGTCTGCAAAGCTATGTCGCGTGCTGCGGTATGACGAAACACTAAAAGCACCATAGTAGAACACAGAAGAAGCTTCTAATTTGAAGTAATAGCCAGTAAGAAGTAGTAGAATTCAAGTTTTAGTTGTCGATTATTCACTATTTAGCCGGCTTTGGTGGCTTTGACATTAGGTGGAACCTTAAGATTTTGCATGAAAGGAGGACTAGCAGCCGCGTTGCACGCGAGAATGTGAAAAGTGTTCATATGTAGTAAAAACCTGAGAAATCCGTCCGCTTTCGTCATTTGTTATCGAATCGACTTAAAGCCAGATCGTCACATTGGGCGCTTTTCTCTCTGATACGGTTACATTTATCGTCTGCAAAGCTATGTCGCGTGCTGCGGTATGCGTAAACACTAAAAGCACAATAGTAGAACACAGAAGAAGCTTCTAATTTGAAGTAATAGCCAGTAAGAAGTAGTACAATTAAAGTTTTAGTTGTCGATTATTCACTTTTTAGCCGGCTTTGGAAGCTTGGACATGACCTAGGACCTTAAGATTTTGCATGAAAGGAGGAGTAGCAGCCGCGTTGCCCGCAAGAATGTGAAAAGTGTTCATATGTAGTAAAAACCTGAGAAATCCGTCCGTTTTCGTCATTTGTTATCGAATCGACTTTAAGACAGATCGTCACATTGGCCGCTTTTCTCTCTGAGACGGTTACATTTATCGTCTGCAAAGCTATGTCGCGTGCTGCGGTATGCGGAGACACTAAAAGCACCATAGTAGAACACAGAAGAAGCTTCTAAGTTGAAACAATGGCCAGTAAGAAGTAGTACAATTCAAGTTTTAGTTGACAATTATTCACTTTTTAGCCGGCTTTGGTGGCTTGGACATCACTTAGGACCTTAAGATTTTGCATGAAAGGAGGACTTGCACCCGCGTTGCAAGGGAGAATGTGAAAAGTGTTCATATGTAGTAAAAACCTGAGAAATCCGTCCGTTTTCGTCATTTGTTATCGAATCGACTTAAAGCCAGATCGTCACATTGGCCGTTCTTCTCTCTGAAACGGTTACATTTATCGTCTGCAAAGCTATGTCGCGTGCTGCGGTATGCCGAAACACTAAAAGCACCTTAGTAGAACACAGAAGAAGCTTCTAATTTGAAGTAATAGCCAGTAAGAAGTAGTACAATTCAAGTTTTAGTTGTCGATTATTCACTTTTTAGCCGGCTTTACTGGCTTGGACATTAAGTGGAACCTTAATATTTTGCATGAAAGGAGGAGTAGCAGCCGCGTTGCACGGGAGAATGTGAAAAGTGCTCATATGTAGTAAAAACCTGAGAAATCCGTCCGTTTTCGTCATTTGTTATCGAATCGACTTAAAGCCAGATCGTCGCATTGGCCGCTTTTCTCTCTGAGACGGTTACATTTATCGTCTGCAAAGCTATGTCGCGTGCTGCAGTATGCGTAAACACTAAAAGCACCATAGTAGAACACGGAAGAAGGTTCTAAGTTGAAGTAATAGCCAGTAAGAAGTAGTACAATTCAAGTTTTAGTTGTCGATTATTCACTTTTTAGCCGGCTTTGGTGGCTATGACATGACCTAGGACCATAAGATTTTGCATGAAAGGAGGACTAGCAGCCGAGTTGCACGGGAAAATGTGAAAAGTGTTCATATGTAGTAAAAACCTTAGAAATCCGTTCGTTTTCGACACTTGTTGTCGAATCGACTTAAAGCCACATCGTCACTTTGGCCGCTCTTCTGTCTGAAACGGTTACATTTATCGTCTGCAAAGCTATGTCGCGTGCTGCGGTATGCGGAAACACTAAAAGCACCATAGTAGAACACAGAAGAAGCTTCTATGTTGAAGTAATATCCAGTAAGAAGTAGTACAATTCAAGTTTTAGTTGTCGATTATTCACTTTTTAGCCTGCTTTGGTGGCTTGGACATGACCTATGACCTTATGATTTTGCATGAAAGGAGGACTTGCAGCCGCGTTGCATGGGAGAATGTGAAAAGTGTTCATATGTAGTAAAAACCTGAGAAATCAGTCCGTTTTCGTCATTTGTTATCGAATCGACTTAAAGTCAGATCGTCACATTGGCCGCTTTTCTCTGTGAGACGGTTACATTTATCGTCTGCAAAGCTATGTCGCGTGCTTCGGTATGCGGAGACACTAAAAGCACCATAGTAGAGTAGAACACAGAAGAAGCTTCTCAGTTGAAGTAATAGCCATTAAGAAGTAGTACAATTCAAGTTTTAGTCGTCTTTGGTGGTTTGGACATGACTTAGGACCTTAAGATTTTGCATGAAAGGAGGACTAGCAGCCGCGTTGCATGGGAGAATGTGAAAAGTGTTCATATGTAGTAAAAACCTGAGAAATCCCTCCGTTTTCGTCATTTGTTATCGAATCGACTTGAAGCCAGATCGTCACATTGGACGCTTTTCTCTCTGAGACGGTTACATTTATCGTCTGCAAAGCTATGTCGCGTGCTGCGGTATGCGGAAACACTTAAAGCACCATAGTAGAACACAGAAGAAGCTTGTAAGTTAAAGTAATAGCCAGTAAGAAGTAGTACAATTCAAGTATTAGTTGTCGGTTATTCACTTTTTAGCCGGCTTTGGTGGCTTGGACATGACCTAGGACCTTAAGATTTTCCATGAAAGGAGGACTTGCAGCCGCGTTGCACGGGAGAATGTGAAAAGTGCTCATGTGTAGTAAAAACCTGAGAAATCCGTCCGTTTTCGTCATTTGTTATCGAATCGACTTAAAGCCAGATCGTCACATTGGCCGATCTTCTCTCTGAAACGGTTACATTTATCGTCTGCAAAGCTATGTCGCGTGCTGCGGTATGCCGAAACACTAAAAGCAACATAGTAGAATACAGAAGAAGCTTCTAAGTTGAAGTAATAGCCAGTAAGAAGTAGTACAATTCAAGTTTTAGTTGTCGATTATTATTTTTGTAGCCTTCTTTGGAGGCTTGGACATTACCTAGGACCTTAATATTTTCCATGAAAGGAGGACTTGCAGCTGCGTTGCACGGGAGAATGTGAAAAGTGTTCATATGTATTAAAAACATGAGAAATCGGTTCGATTTCGTCATTTGTTATCGAATCGACTTAAAGCCAGATCGTCAAATTGGCCGCTCTTCTCTTTGAAACGGTTACATTTATCGTCTGCAAAGCTATGTCGCGTGCTGCGGTATGCGGAAACACTAAAAGCACCATAGTAGAACACAGAAGAAGCTTCTATGTTGAAGTAGTAGTACAATTCAAGTTTTAGTTGTCGATTATTCACTTTTTAGCCGGCTTTGGTGGATTGGACATAACCTAGGACTTTACGATTTTGCATGAAACGGCGACTAGCAGCCGCGTTCCACGGGAGAATGTGAAAAGTGTTCATATGTAGTAGAAAACCTGATAAATCCGCACGTTTTCGTCATTTATTATCGAATTGACTTAAAGCCAGATCGTCACATTTGCCGCTTTTCGCTCTGAGACGGTTACATTTATCGTCTGCAAAGCTATGTCGCGTGCTGCAGTATACCGAAACACTAAAAGCACCATAGTAGAACACAGAAGAAGCTTCTAATTTGAAGTAATAGCCAGTAAGAAGTAGTACAATTCAAGTTTTAGTTTTCGATTATTCGCTTTTTAGCCGGCTTTGGTGGCTTGGACATGACCTAGGACCTTAAGATGTTCATGAAAGGAGGACTAGCAGCCGCGTTGCATGGGAGAATGTGAAAAGTATATGTAGTAAAAACCTGAGAAATCCGTCCGTTTTCTTCTTTTGTTATCGAATCGACTTAAAGCCAGATCGTCACATTGGCCGTTCTTCTCTCTGAAACGGTTACATTTATCGTCTGCAAAGCTATGTCGCGTGCTGCGGTATGCCGAAACACTAAAAGCACCTTAGTAGAACACAGAAGAACCTTCTAATTTGAAGTAATAGCCAGTAAGAAGTAGTACAATTCAAGTTTTAGTTGTCGATTATTCACTTTTTAGCCGGCTTTGGTGGCTTGGACATTAGGTGGAACCTTAATATTTTGCATGAAAGGAGGAGTAGCAGCCGCGTTGCACGGGAGAATGTGAAAAGTGTTCATATGTAGTAAAAACCTGAGAAATCCGTCCGTTTTCGTCATTTGTTATCGAATCGACTTAAAGCCAGTTCGTCACATTGGCCGCTCTTCTCTCTGAAACGGTTACATTTATCGTCTGCAAAGCTATGTCGCGTGCTGCGGTATGCGGAAACACTAAAAGCACCATAGTGGAACACAGAAGAAGCTTCTATGTTGAAGTAATAGCCAGTAAGAAGTAGTACAATTCAAGTTTTAGTTGTCGATTATTCACTTTTTAGCCTGCTTTGGTGGCTTGGACATGACCTAGGACCTTAAGATTTTGCATGAAAGGAGGACTAGCAGCCGCGATGCACGGGAGAATGCGAAAAGTTTTCATATGTAGTAAAAACCCGATAAATCCGTCCGTTTTCGTCATTTGTTATCGAATCGACTTAAAGCCATATCGTCACATTGGCCGTTCTTCTCTCTGAAACGGTTACATTTATCGTCTGCAAAGCTATGTCGCATGCTGCAGTATACCGAAACACTAAAAGCACCATAGTAGAACACAGAAGAAGCTTCTAATTTGAAGTAATAGCCAGTAAGAAGTAGTACAATTCAAGTTTTAGTTGTCGATTATTCACTTTTTAGCCGGCTTTGGTGGCTTGGACATGACCTAGGACCTTAAGATGTTGCCTGAAAGGAGGACCAGCAGCCGCGTTGCATGGGAGAATGTGAAAAGTGTTCATATGTAGTAAAAACCTGAGAAATCCGTCCGCTTTCGTCATTTGTTATCGAATCGCCTTAAAGTCAGATCGTCACATTGGCCGCTTTTCTCTCTGAGACGGTTACATTTATCGTCTGCAAAGCTATGTCGCGTGCTGCGGTATGCGGAGACACTAAAAGCACCATAGTAGAGCACAGAAGAAGCTTCTAAGTTGAAGTAATAGCCAGTAAGAAGTAGTACAATTCAAGTTTTAGTTATCGATTATTCACTTTTTAGCCGTCTTTGGTGGCTTGGACATGACCTAGGACCTTAAGATTTTGCATGAAAGGAGGAGTAGCAGCCGCGTTGCCCGCGAGAATGTGAAAAGTGTTCATATGTAGTAAAAACCTGAGAAATCCGTCCGCTTTCGTCACTTGTTATCGAATCGACTTAAAGTCAGATCGTCACATTGGCCGCTTTTCTCTCTGAGACGGTTACATTTATCGTATGCAAAGCTATGTCGCGTGCTGCGGTATGCGGAGACACTAAAAGCACCATAGTAGAACACAGAAGAAGCTTCTACGTTGAAGCAATAGCCAGTGAGAAGTAGTACAATTCAAGTTTTAGTTGTCGATTATTCACTTTTTAGCCGACTTTGGTGGCTTGGGCATGACCTAGGACCTTAAGATTTTGCATGAAAGGAGGACTAGCAGCCGCTTTGCACGCGGGATGTGAAAAGTGTTCATATGCAGTAAAAACCTGAGAAATCCGTCCGTTTTCGTCATTTGTTATCGAATCGACTTAAAGCCAGATCGTCACATTGGCCGCTCTTCTCACTGAAACGGTTACATTTGTCGTCTGCAAAGCTATGTCACGTGCTGCGGTATGCGGAAACACTAAAAGCACCATAGTAGAACACAGAAGAAGCTTCTATGTTGAAGTAATAGACAGTAAGAAGTAGTACAATTCAAGTTTTAGTTGTCGATTATTCACTTTTTAGCCGGCTTTGGTGGATTGGACATGACCTAGGACTTTAAGATGTTGCATGAAAGGAGGACTAGCAGCCGCGTTGCATGGGAGAATGTGAAAAGTGTTCATATGTAGTAAAAACCTTAGAAATCCGTTCGTTTTCGTCACTTGTTGTCGAATCGACTTAAAGCCAGATCGTCACATTGGCCGCTTTTCTGTCTGAAACGGTTACATTTATCGTCTGCAAATCTATGTCGCTTGCTGCGGTATGCTTAGACGCAAAAAGCACCATAGTAGAACACAGAAGAAGCTTCTAAGTTGAACTAATAGCCAGTAAGAAGTAGTAAAATTCAAGTTTTAGTTGTCGATTATTCACTTTTTATCCGGCTTTGGTGGCTTGGACATGACCTAGGTCTTTAAGATGTTGCATGTAAGGAGGACTAGCAGCCGCGTTCCATGGGAGAATGTGAAAAGTGTTCATATGTAGTAAAAACCTGAGAAATCAGTCCGTTTTCGTCATTTGTTATCGAATCGACTTAAAGCCAGATCGTCACATTGGCCGTTCTTCTCTCTGAAACGGTTACATTTATCGTCTGCAAAGCTAAGTCGCGTGCTGCGGTATGCGGAATACTAAAAGCACCATAGTAGAACACAGAAGAAGCTTCTAATTTGAAGTAATAGCCAGTAAGAAGTAGTACAATTCAAGTTTTAGTTGTCGATTATTCACTTTTTAGCCGGCTTTGGTGGCTTGGACATGACCTAGGACCTTAAGATTTTGCATGAAAGGAGGAGTAGCAGCCGCGTTGCCCGCGAGAATGTGAAAAGTGTTCATATGTAGTAAAAACCTGAGAAATCCGTCCGCTTTCGTCACTTGTTATCGAATCGACTTAAAGTCAGATCGTCACATTGGCCGCTTATCTCTCTGAGACGGTTACATTTATCGTCTGCAAAGCTATGTCGCGTGCTGCAGTATACCGAAACACTAAAAGCACCATAGTAGAACACAGAAGAAGCTTCTAATTTGAAGTAATAGCCAGTAAGAAGTAGTACAATTCAAGTTTTAGTTTTCGATTATTCGCTTTTTAGCCGGCTTTGGTGGCTTGGACATGACCTAGGACCTTAAGATGTTCATGAAAGGAGGACTAGCAGCCGCGTTGCATGGGAGAATGTGAAAAGTATATGTAGTAAAAACCTGAGAAATCCGTCCGTTTTCTTCATTTGTTATCGAATCGACTTAAAGCCAGATCGTCACATTGGCCGTTCTTCTCTCTGAAACGGTTACATTTATCGTCTGCAAAGCTATGTCGCGTGCTGCGGTATGCCGAAACACTAAAAGCACCTTAGTAGAACACAGAAGATGCTTCTAATTTGAAGTAATAGCCAGTAAGAAGTAGTACAATTCAAGTTTTAGTTGTCGATTATTCACTTTTTAGCCGGCTTTGGTGGCTTTTACATTAGGTGGAACCTTAATATTTTGCATGAAAGGAGGAGTAGCAGCCGCGTTGCCCGCGAGAATGTGAAAAGTGTTCATATGTAGTAAAAACCTGAGAAATCCGTCCGCTTTCGTCATTTGTTATCGAATCGCCTTAAAGACAGAACGTCACATTGGCCGCTTTTCTCTCTGAGACGGTTACATTTATCGTCTGCAAAGCTACGTCGCGTGCTGCGGTATGCGGAGACACTAAAAGCACCATAGTAGAGCACAGAAGAAGCTTCTAAGTTGAAGTAATAGCCAGTAAGAAGTAGTACAATTCAAGTTTTAGTTATCGATTATTCACTTTTTAGCCGTCTTTGGTGGCTTGGACATGACCTAGGACCTTAAGATTTTGCATGAAAGGAGGAGTAGCAGCCGCGTTGCCCGCGAGAATGTGAAAAGTGTTCATATGTAGTAAAAACCTGAGAAATCCGTCCGCTTTCGTCACTTGTTATCGAATCGAATTAAGTCAGATCGTCACATTGGCCGCTTTTCTCTCTGAGACGGTTACATTTATCGTCTGCAAAGCTATGTCACGTGCTGCGGTATGCGGAAACACTAAAAGCACCATAGTAGAACACAGAAGAAGCTTCTATGTTGAAGTAATAGACAGTAAGAAGTAGTACAATTCAAGTTTTAGTTGTCGATTATTCACTTTTTAGCCGGCTTTGGTGGATTGGACATGACCTAGGACTTTAAGATGTTGCATGAAAGGAGGACTAGCAGCCGCGTTGCATGGGAGAATGTGAAAAGTGTTCATATGTAGTAAAAACCTTAGAAATCCGTTCGTTTTCGTCACTTGTTGTCGAATCGACTTAAAGCCAGATCGTCACATTGGCCGCTTTTCTCTCTGAGACGGTTACATTTATCGTCTGCAAAGCTATGTCGCGTGCTGCGGTATGCGGAAACACTAAGAGCACCATAGTAGAACACAGAAGAAGCTTCTATGTTGATGTGATAGCCAGTAAGAAGTAGTACAATTCAAGTTTTAGTTATCGATTATTCACTTTTTAGCCGTCTTTGGTGGCTTGGACATGACCTAGGACCTTAAGATTTTGCATGAAAGGAGGAGTAGCAGCCGCGTTGCCCGCGAGAATGTGAAAAGTGTTCATATGTAGTAAAAACCTGAGAAATCCGTCCGCTTTCGTCATTTGTTATCGAATCGCCTTAAAGACAGATCGTCACATTGGCCGCTTTTCTCTCTGAGACGGTTACATTTATCGTCTGCAAAGCTATGTCACGTGCTGCGGTATGCGGAGACACTAAAAGCACCATAGTAGAACACAGAAGAAGCTTCTAAGTTGAAGCAATAGCCAGTAAGAAGTAGTACAATTCAAGTTTTAGTTATCGATTATTCACTTTTTAGCCGGCTTTGGTGGCTTGGACATCACCTAGGACCTTAAGATTTTGCATGAAAGGAGGACTTGCACCCGCGTTGCAAGGGAGAATGTGAAAAGTGTTCATATGTAGTAAAAACCTGAGGAATCCGTCCGTTTTCGTCATTTGTTATCGAATCGACTTAAAGCCAGATCGTCACATTGGCCGCTCTTCTCTCTGAAACGGTTACATTTATCGCCTGCAAAGCTATGTCGCGTGTTGCGGTATGCGGAAACACTAAAAGCACCATAGTAGAACACAGAAGAAGCTTCTATGTTGAAGTAATAGCCAGTAAGAAGTAGTACAATTCAAGTTTTAGTTGTCGATTATTCACTTTTTAGCCGGCTTTGGTGGATTGGACATGACCTAGGATTTTAAGATGTTGCATGAAAGGAGGACTAGCAGCCGCGTTGCATGGAAGAACGTGAAAAGTGTTCATATGTAGTAAAAACCTGAGAAATCAGTCCGTTTTCGTCATTTGTTATCGAATCGACTTAAAGCCAGATCGTCACATTGGCCGCTTTTCTCTCTGAGACGGTTACATTTATCGTCTGCAAAGCTATGTCGCGTGCTGCAGTATACCGAAACACTAAAAGCACCATAGTAGAACACAGAAGAAGCTTCTAATTTGAAGTAATAGCCAGTAAGAAATAGTACAAATCAAGTTTTAGTTGTCGATTAATCACTTTTTAGCCGGCTATGGTGGCTTGGACATGACCTAGGACCTTAAGATGTTGCATGAAAGGAGGACTAGCAGCCGCGTTGCATGGGAGAATGTGAAAAGTGTTCATATGTAGTAAAAACCTGAGAAATCCGTCCGTTTTCGTCATTTGTTATCGAATCGACTTAAAGCCATTTCGTCACATTGGCCGCTCTTCTCTCTGAAACGGTTACATTTATCGTCTGCAAAGCTATGTCGCGTGCTGCGGTATGCGGAAACACTAAAAGCACCATAGTAGAACACAGAAGAAGCTTCTATGTTGAAGTAATAGCCAGTAAGAAGTAGTACAATTGAAGTTTTAGTTGTCGATTATTCACTTTTTAGCCTGCTTTGGTGGATTGGACATGACCTAGGACCTTAAGATTTTGCATGAAAGGAGGACTAGCAGCCGCGTTGCACGGGAGAATGTGAAAAGTGTTCATATGTAGTAAAAACCTGATAAATCCGTCCGTTTTCGTCATTTGTTATCGAATCGACTAAAAGCCAGATCGTCACATTGGTCGTTCTTCTCTCTGAAACGGTTACATTTATCGTCTGCAAAGCTATTTCGCGTGCTGCAGTATACCGAAACACTAAAAGCACCATAGTAGAACACAGAAGAAGCTTCTAATTTGAAGTAATAGCCAGTAAGAAGTAGTACAATTGAAGTTTTAGTTGTCGATTATTCACTTTTTAGCCTGCTTTGGTGGCTTGGACATGACCTAGGACCTTAAGATTTTGCATGAAAGGAGGACTAGCAGCCGCGTTGCATGGGAGAAAGTGAAAAGTGTTCATATGTAGTAAAAACCTGAGAAATCCGTCCGTTTTCGTCATTTGTTATCGAATCGACTTAAAGCCAGTTCGTCACATTGGCCGCTCTTCTCTCTGAAACGGTTACATTTATCGTCTGCAAAGCTATGTCGCGTGCTGCGGTATGCGGAAACACTAAAAGCACCATAGTAGAACACAGAAGAAGCTTCTATGTTGAAGTAATAGCCAGTAAGAAGTAGTACAATTGAAGTTTTAGTTGTCGATTATTCACTTTTTAGCCTGCTTTGGTGGCTTCGACATGACCTAGGACCTTAAGATTTTGCATGAAAGGAGGTCTAGCAGCCGCGTTGCACGGGAGAATGTGAAAAGTGTTCATATGTAGTAAAAACCTGGTAAATCCGTCCGTTTTCGTCATTTGTTATCGAATCGACTAAAAGCCAGATCGTCACATTGGCCGTTCTTCTCTCTGAAACGGTTACATTTATCGTCTGCAAAGCTATGTCGCGTGCTGCAGTATACCGAAACACTAAAAGCACCATAGTAGAACACAGAAGAAGCTTCTAATTTGAAGTAATAGCCAGTAAGAAGTAGTACAATTCAAGTTTTAGTTGTCGATTATTCACTTTTTAGCCGGCTTTGGTGGATTGGACATGACCTAGGACTTTAAGATGTTGCATGAAAGGAGGACTAGCAGCCGCGTTGCATGGGAGAATGTGAAAAGTGTTCATATGTAGTAAAAACCTGAGAAATCAGTCCGTTTTCGTCATTTGTTATCGAATCGACTTAAAGCCAGATCGTCACATTGGCCGCTTTTCTCTCTGAGACGGTTACATTTATCGTCTGCAAAGCTATGTCGCGTGCTGCGGATTGCGGAGACACTAAAAGCACCATAGTAGAGCACAGGAGAAGCTTCTAAGTTGAAGTAATAGCCGGTAAGAAGTAGTACAATTCAAGTTTTAGTTATCGATTATTCACTTTTTAGCCGTCTTTGGTGGCTTGGACATGACCTAGGACCTTAAGATTTTGCATGAAAGGAGGAGTAGCAGCAGCGTTGCCCGCGAGAATGTGAAAAGTGTTCATATGCAGTAAAAACCTGAGAAATCCGTCCGCTTTCGTCACTTGTTATCGAATCGACTTAAAGTCAGATCGTCACATTGGCCGCTTTTCTCTCTGAGACGGTTACATTTATCGTATGCAAAGCTATGTCGCGTGCTGCGGTATGCGGAGACACTAAAAGCACCATAGTAGAACACAGAAGAAGCTTCTACGTTGAAGCAATAGACAGTAAGAAGTAGTACAATTCAAGTTTTAGTTGTCGATTATTCACTTTTTAGCCGACTTTGGTGGCTTGGGCATGACCTAGGACCTTAACATTTTGCATGAAAGGAGGACTAGCAGCCGCGTTGCATGGGAGAATGTGAAAAGTGTTCATATGTAGTAAAAACCTGAGAAATCCGTCCGTTTTCGTCATTTGTTATCGAATCGTCTTAAAGCCAGATCGTCACATTGGCCGTTCTTCTCTCTGAGACGGTTACATTTATCGTCTGCAAAGCTATGTCGCGTGCTGCGGTATGCGGAGACACTAAAAGCACCATAGTAGAGCACAGAAGAAGCTTCTAAGTTGAAGCAATAGCCAGTAAGAAGTAGTACAATTCAAGTTTTAGTTGTCGATTATTCACTTTTTAGCCGGCTTTGGTGGCTTGGACATCACCTAGGACCTTAAGATTTTGCGTGAAAGGAAGACTTGCAGCCGCGTTGCAAGGGAGAATGTGAAAAGTGTTCATATGTAGTAAAAACCTGAGAAATCCGTCCGTTTTCGTCATTTGTTATCGAATTGACTTAAAGCCAGATCGTCACATTGGCCGCTCTTCTCTCTGAAACGGTTACATTTATCGTCTGCAAAGCTATGTCGCGTGCTGCGGTATGCGGAAACACTAAAAGCGCCATAGTAGAACACAGAAGAAGCTTCTATGTTGAAGTAATAGCCAGTAAGAAGTAGTACAATTGAAGTTTTAGTTGTCGATTATTCACTTTTTAGCCTGCTTTGGTGGCTTGGACATGACCTAGGACGTTAAGATGTTGCATGAAAGGAGGACTAGCAGCCGCGTTGCATGGGAGAAAGTGAAAAGTGTTCATATGTAGTAAAAACCTGAGAAATCCGTCCGTTTTCGTCATTTGTTATCGAATCGACTTAAAGCCAGTTCGTCACATTGGCCGCTCTTCTCTCTGAAACGGTTACATTTATCGTCTGCAAAGCTATGTCGCGTGCTGCGGTATGCCGAAACACTAAAAGCACCTTAGTAGAACACAGAACAAGCTTCTATGTTGAAGTAATAGCCAGTAAGAAGTAGTACAATTCAAGTTTTAGTTGTCGATTATTCACTTTTTAGCCGGCTTTGGTGGATTGGACATGACCTAGGACTTTAAGATGTTGCATGAAAGGAGGACTAGCAGCCGCGTTGCATGGGAGAATGTGAAAAGTGTTCATATGTAGTAAAAACCTGAGAAATCAGTCCGTTTTCGTCATTTGTTATCGAATCGACTTAAAGCCAGATCGTCACATTGGCCGCTTTTCTCTCTGAGACGGTTACATTTATCGTCTGCAAAGCTATGTCGCGTGCTGCAGTATACCGAAACACTAAAAGCACCATAGTAGAACACAGAAGAAGCTTCTAATTTGAAGTAATAGCTAGTAAGAAGTAGTACAAATCAAGTTTTAGTTCTCGATTATTCACTTTTTAGCCGGCTTTGGTGGCTTGGACATTAGGTGGAACCTTAATATTTTGCATGAAAGGAGGAGTAGCAGCCGCGTTGCACGGGAGAATGTGAAAAGTGTTCATATGTAGTAAAAACCTGAGAAATCCGTCCGCTTTCGTCATTTGTTATCGAATCGCCTTAAAGACAGATCGTCACATTGGCCGCTTTTCTCTCTGAGACGGTTACATTTATCGTCTGCAAAGCTATGTCACGTGCTGCGGTATGCGGAGACACTAAAAGCACCATAGTAGAACACAGAAGAATCTTCTGAGTTGAAGCAATAGCCTGTAAGAAGTAGTACAATTCAAGTTTTAGTTATCGATTATTCACTTTTTAGCCGTCTTTGGTGGCTTGGACATGACCTAGGACCTTAAGATTTTGCATGAAAGGAGGAGTAGCAGCAGCGTTGCCTGCGAGAATGTGAAAAGTGTTCATATGTAGTAAAAACCTGAGAAATCCGTCCGCTTTCGTCACATGTTATCGAATCGACTTAAAGTCAGATCGTCACATTGGCCGCTTTTCACTCTGAGACGGTTACATTTATCGTATGCAAAGCTATGTCGCGTGATGCGGTATGCGGAGACACTAAAAGCACCATAGTAGAACACAGAAGAAGCTTCTACGTTGAAGCAATAGCCAGTAAGAAGTAGTACAATTCAAGTTTTAGTTGTCGATTATTCACTTTTTAGCCGGCTTTGGTGGCTTGGGCATGATCTAGGACCTTAAGATTTTGCATGAAAGGAGGACTAGCAGCCGCGTTGCACGGAAGAATGTGAAAAGTGTTCATATGTAGTAAAAACCTGATAAATCCGTCCGTTTTCGTCATTCGTTATCGAATCGACTTAAAGCCAGATCGTCACATTGGCCGTTCTTCTCTCTGAAACGGTTACATTTATCGTCTGCAAAGCTATGTCGCGTGCTGCAGTATACCGAAACACTAAAAGCACCATAGTAGAACATAGAAGAAGCTTCTAATTTGAAGTAATAGCCAGTAAGAAGTAGTAAAATTCAAGTTTTAGTTTTCGATTATTCACTTTTTAGCCGGCTTTGGTGGCTTGGACATGACCTAGGACCTTAAGATGTTGCATGAAAGGAGGACTAGCAGCCGCGTTGCATGGGAGAATGTGAAAAGTGTTCATATGTAGTAAAAACCTGAGAAATCCGTCCGTTATCGTCATTTGTTATCGAATCGTCTTAAAGCCAGATCGTCACATTGGCCGTTCTTCTCTCTGAGACGGTTACATTTATCGTCTGCAAAGCTATGTCGCGTGCTGCGGTATGCGGAGACACTAAAAGCACCATAGTAGAGCACAGAAGAAGCTTCTAAGTTGAAGCAATAGCCAGTAAGTAGTAGTACAATTCAAGTTTTAGTTGTCGATTATTCACTTTTTAGCCGGCTTTGGTGGATTGGGCATGACCTAGGACCTTAAGATTTTGCATGAAAGGAGGACTAGCAGCCGCGTTGCACGGGAGAATGTGAAAAGCGTACATATGTAGTAAAAACCTGATAAATACGTCCGTTTTCCTCATTCGTTATCGAATCGACTTAAAGCCAGATCGTCACATTGGCCGTTCTTCTCTCTGAAACGGTTACATTTATCGTCTGCAAAGCTATGTCGCGTCCTGCGGTATGCCGAAACACTAAAAGCACCTTAGTAGAACACAGAAGAAGCTTCTAATTTGAAGTAATAGCCAGTAAGAAGTAGTAGAATTCAAGTTTTAGTTGTCGATTATTCACTTTTTAGCCGGCTTTGGTGGCTTGGACATTAGGTGGAACCTTAATATTTTGCATGAAAGGAGGAGTAGCAGCCGCGTTGCACGGGAGAATGTGAAAAGTGTTCATATGTAGTAAAAACCTGAGAAATCCGTCCGTTTTCGTCGTTTGTTATCGAATCGACTTAAAGCCAGTTCGTCACATTGGCCGCTCTTCTCTCTGAAACGGTTACATTTATCGTCTGCAAAGCTATGTCGCGTGCTCCGGTATGCGGAAACACTAAAAGCACCATAGTAGAACACAGAAGAAGCTTCTATGTTGAAGTAATAGCCAGTAAGAAGTAGTACAATTCAAGTTTTAGTTGTCGATTATTCACTTTTTAGCCTGCTTTGGTGGCTTGGACATGACCTAGGACCTTAAGATTTTGCATGAAAGGAGGACTAGCAGCCGCGTTGCACGGGAGAATGTGAAAAGTGTTCATATGTAGTAAAAACCTGATAAATCCGTCCGTTTTCGTCATTTGTTATCGAATCGACTTAAAGCCAGATCGTCACATTGGCCGTTCTTCTCTCTGAAACGGTTACATTTATCGTCTGCAAAGCTATGTCGCGTGCTGCAGTATACCGAAACACTAAAAGCACCATAGTAGAACACAGAAGAAGCTTCTAATTTGAAGTAATAGCCAGTAAGAAGTAGTACAATTCAAGTTTTAGTTGTCGATTATTCACTTTTTAGCCGGCTTTGGTGGCTTGGACATGACCTAGGACCTTAAGATTTTGCATGAAAGGAGGAGTAGCAGCCGCGTTGCCCGCGAGAATGTGAAAAGTGTTCATATGTAGTAAAAACCTGAGAAATCCGTAAGCTTTCGTCATTTGTTATCGAATCGCCTTAAAGACAGATCGTCACATTGGCCGCTTTTCTCTCTGAGACGGTTACATTTATCGTCTGCAAAGCTATGTCACGTGCTGCGGTATGCGGAGACACTAAAAGCACCATAGTAGAACACAGAAGAAGCTTCTAAGTTGAAGCAATAGCCAGTAAGAAGTAGTACAATTCAAGTTTTAGTTGTCGATTATTTACTTTTTAGCCTGCTTTGGTGGCTTGGACATGACCTAGGACCTTAAGTTTTTGCATGAAAGGAGGACTAGCAGCCGCGTTGCATGGGAGAAAGTGAAAAGTGTTCATATGTAGTAAAAACCTGAGAAATCCGTCCGTTTTCGTCATTTGTTATCGAATCGACTTAAAGCCATTTCGTCACATTGGCCGCTCTTCTCTCTGAAACGGTTACATTTATCGTCTGCAAAGCTATGTCGCGTGCTGCGGTATGCGGAAACACTAAAAGCACCATAGTAGAACACAGAAGAAGCTTCTATGTTGAAGTAATAGCCAGTAAGAAGTAGTACAATTGAAGTTTTAGTTGTCGATTATTCACTTTTTAGCCTGCTTTGGTGGCTTGGACATCACCTAGGACCTTAAGATTTTGCATGAAAGGAGGACTAGCAGCCGCGTTGCACGGGAGAATGTGAAAAGTGTTCATATGTAGTAAAAACCTGAGAAATCCGTCCGTTTTCGTCATTTGTTATCGAATCGACTAAAAGCCAGATCGTCACATTGGTCGTTCTTCTCTCTGAAACGGTTACATTTATCGTCTGCAAAGCTATGTCGCGTGCTGCAGTATACCGAAACACTAAAAGCACCATAGTAGAACACAGAAGAAGCTTCTAATTTGAAGTAATAGCCAGTAAGAAGTAGTACAATTCAAGTTTTAGTTTTCGATTATTCACTTTTTAGCCGGCTTTGGTGGATTGGACATGACCTAGGACTTTAAGATGTTGCATGAAAGGAGGAGTAGCAGCCGCGTTGCCCGCGAGAATGTGAAAAGTGTTCATATGTAGTAAAAACCTGAGAAATCCGTCCGTTTTCGTCGTTTGTTATCGAATCGACTTAAAGCCAGTTCGTCACATTGGCCGCTCTTCTCTCTGAAACGGTTACATTTATCGTCTGCAAAGCTATGTCGCGTGCTGCGGTATGCGGAAACACTAAAAGCACCATAGTAGAACACAGAAGAAGCTTCTATGTTGAAGTAATAGCCAGTAAGAAGTAGTACAATTCAAGTTTTAGTTTTCGATTATTCACTTTTTAGCCGGCTTTGGTGGATTGGACATGACCTAGGATTTTAAGATGTTGCATGAAAGGAGGACTAGCAGCCGCGTTGCATGGAAGAACGTGAAAAGTGTTCATATGTAGTAAAAACCTGAGAAATCAGTCCGTTTTCGTCATTTGTTATCGAATCGACTTAAAGCCAGATCGTCACATTGGCCGCTTTTCTCTCTGAGACGGTTACATTTATCGTCTGCAAAGCTATGTCGCGTGCTGCAGTATACCGAAACACTAAAAGCACCATAGTAGAACACAGAAGAAGCTTCTAATTTGAAGTAATAGCCAGTAAGAAATAGTACAAATCAAGTTTTAGTTGTCGATTAATCAATTTTTAGCCGGCTATGGTGGCTTGGACATGACCTAGGACCTTAAGATGTTGCATGAAAGGAGGACTAGCAGCCGCGTTGCATGGGAGAATGTGAAAAGTGTTCATATGTAGTAAAAACCTGAGAAATCCGTCCGTTTTCGTCATTTGTTATCGAATCGACTTAAAGCCATTTCGACACATTGGCCGCTCTTCTCTCTGAAACGGTTACATTTATCGTCTGCAAAGCTATGTCGCGTGCTGCGGTATGCGGAAACACTAAAAGCACCATAGTAGAACACAGAAGAAGCTTCTATGTTGAAGTAATAGCCAGTAAGAAGTAGTACAATTGAAGTTTTAGTTGTCGATTATTCACTTTTTAGCCTGCTTTGGTGGCTTGGACATGACCTAGGACCTTAAGATTTTGCATGAAAGGAGGACTAGCAGCCGCGTTGCACGGGAGAATGTGAAAAGTGTTCATATGTAGTAAAAACCTGAGAAATCCGTCCGTTTTCGTCATTTGTTATCGAATCGACTAAAAGCCAGATCGTCACATTGGTCGTTCTTCTCTCTGAAACGGTTACATTTATCGTCTGCAAAGCTATGTCGCGTGCTGCAGTATACCGAAACACTAAAAGCACCATAGTAGAACACAGAAGAAGCTTCTAATTTGAAGTAATAGCCAGTAAGAAGTAGTACAATTGAAGTTTTAGTTGTCGATTATTCACTTTTTAGCCTGCTTTGGTGGCTTGGACATGACCTAGGACCTTAAGATTTTGCATGAAAGGAGGACTAGCAGCCGCGTTGCATGGGAGAAAGTGAAAAGTGTTCATATGTAGTAAAAACCTGAGAAATCCGTCCGTTTTCGTCATTTGTTATCGAATCGACTTAAAGCCAGTTCGTCACATTGGCCGCTCTTCTCTCTGAAACGGTTACATTTATCGTCTGCAAAGCTATGTCGCGTGCTGCGGTATGCGGAAACACTAAAAGCACCATAGTAGAACACAGAAGAAGCTTCTATGTTGAAGTAATAGCCAGTAAGAAGTAGTACAATTGAAGTTTTAGTTGTCGATTATTCACTTTTTAGCCTGCTTTGGTGGCTTGGACATGACCTAGGACCTTAAGATTTTGCATGAAAGGAGGTCTAGCAGCCGCGTTGCACGGGAGAATGTGAAAAGTGTTCATATGTAGTAAAAACCTGGTAAATCCGTCCGTTTTCGTCATTTGTTATCGAATCGACTAAAAGCCAGATCGTCACATTGGCCGTTCTTCTCTCTGAAACGGTTACATTTATCGTCTGCAAAGCTATGTCGCGTGCTGCAGTATACCGAAACACTAAAAGCACCATAGTAGAACACAGAAGAAGCTTCTAATTTGAAGTAATAGCCAGTAAGAAGTAGTACAATTCAAGTTTTAGTTGTCGATTATTCACTTTTTAGCCGGCATTGGTGGATTGGACATGACCTAGGACTTTAAGATGTTGCATGAAAGGAGGACTAGCAGCCGCGTTGCATGGGAGAATGTGAAAAGTGTTCATATGTAGTAAAAACCTGAGAAATCAGTCCGTTTTCGTCATTTGTTATCGAATCGACTTAAAGCCAGATCGTCACATTGGCCGCTTTTCTCTCTGAGACGGTTACATTTATCGTCTGCAAAGCTATGTCGCGTGCTGCGGTATGCGGAGACACTAAAAGCACCATAGTAGAGCACAGGAGAAGCTTCTAAGTTGAAGTAATAGCCGGTAAGAAGTAGTACAATTCAAGTTTTAGTTATCGATTATTCACTTTTTAGCCGTCTTTGGTGGCTTGGACATGACCTAGGACCTTAAGATTTTGCATGAAAGGAGGAGTAGCAGCAGCGTTGCCCGCGAGAATGTGAAAAGTGTTCATATGCAGTAAAAACCTGAGAAATCCGTCCGCTTTCGTCACTTGTTATCGAATCGACTTAAAGTCAGATCGTCACATTGGCCGCTTTTCTCTCTGAGACGGTTACATTTATCGTATGCAAAGCTATGTCGCGTGCTGCGGTATGCGGAGACACTAAGAGCACCATAGTAGAACACAGAAGAAGCTTCTACGTTGAAGCAATAGACAGTAAGAAGTAGTACAATTCAAGTTTTAGTTGTCGATTATTCACTTTTTAGCCGACTTTGGTGGCTTGGGCATGACCTAGGACCTTAAGATTTTGCATGAAAGGAGGACTAGCAGCCGCGTTGCATGGGAGAATGTGAAAAGTGTTCATATGTAGTAAAAACCTGAGAAATCCGTCCGTTTTCGTCATTTGTTATCGAATCGTCTTAAAGCCAGATCGTCACATTGGCCGTTCTTCTCTCTGAGACGGTTACATTTATCGTCTGCAAAGCTATGTCGCGTGCTGCGGTATGCGGAGACACTAAAAGCACCATAGTAGAGCACAGAAGAAGCTTCTAAGTTGAAGCAATAGCCAGTAAGAAGTAGTACAATTCAAGTTTTAGTTGTCGATTATTCACTTTTTAGCCGGCTTTGGTGGCTTGGACATCACCTAGGACCTTAAGATTTTGCGTGAAAGGAAGACTTGCAGCCGCGTTGCAAGGGAGAATGTGAAAAGTGTTCATATGTAGTAAAAACCTGAGAAATCCGTCCGTTTTCGTCATTTGTTATCGAATTGACTTAAAGCCAGATCGTCACATTGGCCGCTCTTCTCTCTGAAACGGTTACATTTATCGTCTGCAAAGCTATGTCGCGTGCTGCGGTATGCGGAAACACTAAAAGCGCCATAGTAGAACACAGAAGAAGCTTCTATGTTGAAGTAATAGCCAGTAAGAAGTAGTACAATTGAAGTTTTAGTTGTCGATTATTCACTTTTTAGCCTGCTTTGGTGGCTTGGACATGACCTAGGACGTTAAGATGTTGCATGAAAGGAGGACTAGCAGCCGCGTTGCATGGGAGAAAGTGAAAAGTGTTCATATGTAGTAAAAACCTGAGAAATCCGTCCGTTTTCGTCATTTGTTATCGAATCGACTTAAAGCCAGTTCGTCACATTGGCCGCTCTTCTCTCTGAAACGGTTACATTTATCGTCTGCAAAGCTATGTCGCGTGCTGCGGTATGCCGAAACACTAAAAGCACCTTAGTAGAACACAGAACAAGCTTCTATGTTGAAGTAATAGCCAGTAAGAAGTAGTACAATTCAAGTTTTAGTTGTCGATTATTCACTTTTTAGCCGGCTTTGGTGGATTGGACATGACCTAGGACTTTAAGATGTTGCATGAAAGGAGGACTAGCAGCCGCGTTGCATGGGAGAATGTGAAAAGTGTTCATATGTAGTAAAAACCTGAGAAATCAGTCCGTTTTCGTCATTTGTTATCGAATCGACTTAAAGCCAGATCGTCACATTGGCCGCTTTTCTCTCTGAGACGGTTACATTTATCGTCTGCAAAGCTATGTCGCGTGCTGCAGTATACCGAAACACTAAAAGCACCATAGTAGAGCACAGAAGAAGCTTCTAATTTGAAGTAATAGCTAGTAAGAAGTAGTACAAATCAAGTTTTAGTTCTCGATTATTCACTTTTTAGCCGGCTTTGGTGGCTTGGACATTACGTGGAACCTTAATATTTTGCATGAAAGGAGGAGTAGCAGCAGCGTTGCCTGCGAGAATGTGAAAAGTGTTCATATGTAGTAAAAACCTGAGAAA
Organism: Schistocerca gregaria; assembly: GCF_023897955.1. Taxonomy (NCBI): domain Eukaryota; kingdom Metazoa; phylum Arthropoda; class Insecta; order Orthoptera; family Acrididae; genus Schistocerca; species Schistocerca gregaria. Next base: position 2,324,632 of record NW_026061759.1, read on the forward strand.
TCCGTCCGCTTTCGTCACATGTTATCGAATCGACTTAAAGTCAGATCGTCACATTGGCCGCTTTTCACTCTGAGACGGTTACATTTATCGTATGCAAAGCTATGTCGCGTGCTGCGGTATGCGGAGACACTAAAAGCACCATAGTAGAACACAGAAGAAGCTTCTACGTTGAAGCAATAGCCAGTAAGAAGTAGTACAATTCAAGTTTTAGTTGTCGATTATTCACTTTTTAGCCGGCTTTGGTGGCTTGGGCATGACCTAGGACCTTAAGTTTTTGCATGAAAGGAGGACTAGCAGCCGCGTTGCACGGAAGAATGTGAAAAGTGTTCATATGTAGTAAAAACCTGATATATCCGTCCGTTTTCGTCATTCGTTATCGAATCGACTTAAAGCCAGATCGTCACATTGGCCGTTCTTCTCTCTGAAACGGTTACATTTATCGTCTGCAAAGCTATGTCGCGTGCTGCAGTATACCGAAACACTAAAAGCACCATAGTAGAACATAGAAGAAGCTTCTAATTTGAAGTAATAGCCAGTAAGAAGTAGTACAATTCAAGTTTTAGTTTTCGATTATTCACTTTTTAGCCGGCTTTGGTGGCTTGGACATGACCTAGGACCTTAAGATGTTGCATGAAAGGAGGACTAGCAGCCGCGTTGCATGGGAGAATGTGAAAAGTGTTCATATGTAGTAAAAACCTGAGAAATCCGTCCGTTTTCGTCATTTGTTATCGAATCGTCTTAAAGCCAGATCGTCACATTGGCCGTTCTTCTCTCTGAGACGGTTACATTTATCGTCTGCAAAGCTATGTCGCGTGCTGCGGTATGCGGAGACACTAAAAGCACCATAGTAGAGCACAGAAGAAGCTTCTAAGTTGAAGCAACAGCCAGTAAGAAGTAGTACAATTCAAGTTTTAGTTGTCGATTATTCACTTTTTAGCGGGCTTTGGTGGATTGGGCATGACCTAGGACCTTAAGATTTTGCATGAAAGGAGGACTAGCAGCCGCGTTGTACGGGAGAATGTGAAAAGCGTACATATGTAGTAAAAACCTGATAAATACGTCCGTTTTCCTCATTCGTTATCGAATCGACTTAAAGCCAGATCGTCACATTGGCCGTTCTTCTCTCTGAAACGGTTACATTTATCGTCTGCAAAGCTATGTCGCGTTCTGCGGTATGCCGAAACACTAAAAGCACCTTAGTAGAACAAAGAAGAAGCTTCTAATTTGAAGTAATAGCCAGTAAGAAGTAGTAGAATTCAAGTTTTAGTTGTCGATTATTCACTTTTTAGCCGGCTTTGGTGGCTTGGACATTAGGTGGAACCTTAATATTTTGCATGAAAGGAGGAGTAGCAGCCGCGTTGCACGGGAGAATGTGAAAAGTGTTCATATGTAGTAAAAACCTGAGAAATCCGTCCGTTTTCGTCGTTTGTTATCGAATCGACTTAAAGCCAGTTCGTCACATTGGCCGCTCTTCTCTCTGAAACGGTTACATTTATCGTCTGCAAAGCTATGTCGCGTGCTGCGGTATGCGGAAACACTAAAAGCACCATAGTAGAACACAGAAGAAGCTTCTATGTTGAAGTAATAGCCAGTAAGAAGTAGTACAATTGAAGTTTTAGTTGTCGATTATTCACTTTTTAGCCTGCTTTGGTGGGTTGGACATGACCTAGGACCTTAAGATTTTGCATGAAAGGAGGACTAGCAGCCGCGTTGCACGGGAGAATGTGAAAAGTGTTCATATGTAGTAAAAACCTGATAAATCCGTCCGTTTTCGTCATTTGTTATCGAATCGACTTAAAGCCAGATCGTCACATTGGCCGTTCTTCTCTCTGAAACGGTTACATTTATCGTCTGCAAAGCTATGTCGCGTGCTGCAGTATACCGAAACCCTAAAAGCACCATAGTAGAACACAGAAGAAGCTTCTAATTTGAAGTAATAGCCAGTAAGAAGTAGTACAATTCAAGTTTTAGTTGTCGATTATTCACTTTTTAGCCGGCTTTGGTGGCTTGGACATGACCTAGGACCTTAAGATTTTGCATGAAAGGAGGAGTAGCAGCCGCGTTGCCCGCGAGAATGTGAAAAGTGTTCATATGTAGTAAAAACCTGAGAAATCCGTAAGCTTTCGTCATTTGTTATCGAATCGCCTTAAAGACAGATCGTCACATTGGCCGCTTTTCTCTCTGAGACGGTTACATTTATCGTCTGCAAAGCTATGTCACGTGCTGCGGTATGCGGAGACACTAAAAGCACCATAGTAGAACACAGAAGAAGCTTCTAAGTTGAAGCAATAGCCAGTAAGAAGTAGTACAATTCAAGTTTTAGTTGTCGATTATTCACTTTTTAGCCTGCTTTGGTGGCTTGGACATGACCTAGGACCTTAAGTTTTTGCATGAAAGGAGGACTAGCAGCCGCGTTGCATGGGAGAAAGTGAAAAGTGTTCATATGTAGTAAAAACCTGAGAAATCCGTCCGTTTTCGTCATTTGTTATCGAATCGACTTAAAGCCATTTCGTCACATTGGCCGCTCTTCTCTCTGAAACGGTTACATTTATCGTCTGCAAAGCTATGACGCGTGCTGCGGTATGCGGAAACACTAAAAGCACCATAGTAGAACACAGAAGAAGCTTCTATGTTGAAGTAATAGCCAGTAAGAAGTAGTACAATTGAAGTTTTAGTTGTCGATTATTCACTTTTTAGCCTGCTTTGGTGGCTTGGACATCACCTAGGACCTTAAGATTTTGCATGAAAGGAGGACTAGCAGCCGCGTTGCACGGGAGAATGTGAAAAGTGTTCATATGTAGTAAAAACCTGAGAAATCCGTCCGTTTTCGTCATTTGTTATCGAATCGACTAAAAGCCAGATCGTCACATTGGTCGTTCTTCTCTCTGAAACGGTTACATTTATCGTCTGCAAAGCTATGTCGCGTGCTGCAGTATACCGAAACACTAAAAGCACCATAGTAGAACACAGAAGAAGCTTCTAATTTGAAGTAATAGCCAGTAAGAAGTAGTACAATTCAAGTTTTAGTTTTCGATTATTCACTTTTTAGCCGGCTTTGGTGGATTGGACATGACCTAGGACTTTAAGATGTTGCATGAAAGGAGGACTAGCAGCCGCGTTGCCCGCGAGAATGTGAAAAGTGTTCATATGTAGTAAAAACCTGAGAAATCCGTCCGCTTTCGTCACTTGTTATCGAATCGACTTAAAGTCAGATCGTCACATTGGCCGCTTTTCTCTCTGAGACGGTTACATTTATCGTATGCAAAGCTATGTCGCGTGCTGCGGTATGCGGAGACACTAAAAGCACCATAGTAGAACACAGAAGAAGCTTCTACGTTGAAGCAATAGCCAGTAAGAAGTAGTACAATTCAAGTTTTAGTTGTCGATTATTCACTTTTTAGCCGGCTTTGGTGGCTTGGGCATGACCTAGGACCTTAAGATTTTGCATGAAAGGAGGACTAGCAGCCGCGTGGCACGGAAGAATGTGAAAAGTGTTCATATGTAGTAAAAACCTGATAAATCCGTCCGTTTTCGGCATTTGTTATCGAATCGACTTAAAGCCAGATCGTCACATTGGCCATTCTTCTCTCTGAAACGGTTACATTTATCGTCTGCAAAGCTATGTCGCGTGCTGCAGTATACCGAAAAACTAAAAGCACCATAGTAGAACACAGAAGAAGCTTCTAATTTGAAGTAATAGCCAGTAAGAAGTAGTACAATTCAAGTTTTAGTTTTCGATTATTCACTTTTTAGCCGGCTTTGGTGGCTTGGACATGACCTAAGACCTTAAGATGTTGCATGAAAGGAGGACTAGCAGCCGCGTTGCATGGGAGAATGTGAAAAGTGTTCATATGTAGTAAAAACCTGAGAAATCCGTCCGTTTTCGTCATTTGTTATCGAATCGTCTTAAAGCCAGGTCGTCACATTGGCCGTTCTTCTCTCTGAGACGGTTACATTTATCGTCTGCAAAGCTATGTCGCGTGCTGCGGTATGCGGAGACACTAAAAGCACCATAGTAGAACACAGAAGAAGCTTCTACGTTGAAGCAATAGCCAGTAAGAAGTAGTACAATTCAAGTTTTAGTTGTCGATTATTCACTTTTTAGCCGGCTTTGGTGGCTTGGGCATGACCTAGGACCTTAAGATTTTGCATGAAAGGAGGACTAGCAGCCGCGTTGCACGGAAGAATGTGAAAAGTGTTCATATGTAGTAAAAACCTGATAAATCCGTCCGTTTTCGTCATTCGTTATCGAATCGACTTAAAGCCAGATCGTCACATTGGCCGTTCTTCTCTCTGAAACGGTTACATTTATCGTCTGCAAAGGTATGTCGCGTGCTGCAGTATACCGAAACACTAAAAGCACCATAGTAGAACATAGAAGAAGCTTCTAATTTGAAGTAATAGCCAGTAAGAAGTAGTACAATTCAAGTTTTAGTTTTCGATTATTCACTTTTTAGCCGGCTTTGGTGGCTTGGACATGACCTAGGACCTTAAGATGTTGCATGAAAGGAGGACTAGCAGCCGCGTTGCATGGGAGAATGTGAAAAGTGTTCATATGTAGTAAAAACCTGAGAAATCCGTCCGTTTTCGTCATTTGTTATCGAATCGACTTAAAGCCAGATCGTCACATTGGCCGTTCTTCTCTCTGAAACGGTTACATTTATCGTCTGCAAAGGTATGTCGCGTGCTGCAGTATACCGAAACACTAAAAGCACCATAGTAGAACATAGAAGAAGCTTCTAATTTGAAGTAATAGCCAGTAAGAAGTAGTACAATTCAAGTTTTAGTTGTCGATTATTCACTTTTTAGCCGGCTTTGGTGGCTTGGACATCACCTAGGACCTTAAGATTTTGCGTGAAAGGAGGACTTGCAGCCGCGTTGCAAGGGAGAATGCGAAAAGTGTTCATATGTAGTAAAAACCTGAGAAATCCGTCCGTTTTCGTCATTTGTTATCGAATCGACTTAAAGCCAGATCGTCACATTGGCCGCTCTTCTCTCTGAAACGGTTACATTTATCGTCTGCAAAGCTATGTCGCGTGCTGCGGTATGCGGAAACACTAAAAGCACCATAGTAGAACACAGAAGAAGCTTCTATGTTGAAGTAATAGCCAGTAAGAAGTAGTACAATTGAAGTTTTAGTTGTCGATTATTCACTTTTTAGCCTGCTTTGGTGGCTTGGACATGACGTAGGACCTTAAGATGTTGCATGAAAGGAGGACTAGCAGCCGCGTTGCATGGGAGAAAGTGAAAAGTGTTCATATGTAGTAAAAACCTGATAAATCCGTCCGTTTTCGTCATTTGTTATCGAATCGACTTAAAGCCAGTTCGTCACATTGGCCGCTCTTCTCTCTGAAACGGTTACATTTATCGTCTGCAAAGCTATGTCGCGTGCTGCGGTATGCGGAGACACTAAAAGCACCTTAGTAGAACACAGAAGAAGCTTCTAATTTGAAGTAATAGCCAGTAAGAAGTAGTACAATTCAAGTTTTAGTTGTCGATTATTCACTTTTTAGCCGGCTTTGGTGGATTGGGCATGACCTAGGACCTTAAGATTTTGCATGAAAGGAGGACTAGCAGCCGCGTTGCACGGGAGAATGTGAAAAGCGTACATAAGTAGTAAAAACCTGATAAATACGTCCGTTTTCCTCATTCGTTATCGAATCGACTTAAAGCCAGATCGTCACATTGGCCGTTCTTCTCTCTGAAACGGTTACATTTATCGTCTGCAAAGCTATGTCGCGTGCTGCAGTATACCGAAACACTAAAAGCACCATAGTAGAACACAGAAGAAGCTTCTAATCTGAAGTAATAGCCAGTAAGAAGTAGTACAATTCAAGTTTTAGTTTTCGATTATTCACTTTTTAGCCGGCTTTGGTGGCTTGGACATCACCTAGGACCTTAAGATGTTGCATGAAAGGAGGAGTAGCAGCCGCGTTGCATGGGAGAATGTGAAAAGTGTTCATATGTAGTAAAAACCTGAGAAATCCGTCCGTTTTCGTCATTTGTTATCGAATCGTCTTAAAGCCAGATCGTCACATTGGCCGTTCTTCTCTCTGAGACGGTTACATTTATCGTCTGCAAAGCTATGTCGCGTGCTGCGGTATGCGGAGACACTAAAAGCACCATAGTAGAACACAGAAGAAGCTTCTACGTTGAAGCAATAGCCAGTAAGAAGTAGTACAATTCAAGTTTTAGTTGTCGATTATTCACTTTTTAGCCGGCTTTGGTGGCTTGGGCATGACCTAGGACCTTAAGATTTTGCATGAAAGGAGGACTAGCAGCCGCGTTGCACGGAAGAATGTGAAAAGTGTTCATATGTAGTAAAGACCTGATAAATCCGTCCGTTTTCGTCATTCGTTATCGAATCGACTTAAAGCCAGATCGTCACATTGGCCGTTCTTCTCTCTGAAACGGTTACATTTATCGTCTGCAAAGCTATGTCGCGTGCTGCAGTATACCGAAACACTAAAAGCACCATAGTAGAACATAGAAGAAGCTTCTAATTTGAAGTAATAGCCAGTAAGAAGTAGTACAATTCAAGTTTTAGTTTTCGATTATTCACTTTTTAGCCGGCTTTGGTGGCTTGGACATGACCTAGGACCTTAAGATGTTGCATGAAAGGAGGACTAGCAGCCGCGTTGCATGGGAGAATGTGAAAAGTGTTCATATGTAGTAAAAACCTGAGAAATCCGTCCCTTTTCGTCATTTGTTATCGAATCGTCTTAAAGCCAGATCGTCACATTGGCCGTTCTTCTCTCTGAGACGGTTACATTTATCGTCTGCAAAGCTATGTCGCGTGCTGCGGTATGCGGAGACACTAAAAGCACCATAGTAGAACACAGAAGAAGCTTCTACGTTGAAGCAATAGCCAGTAAGAAGTAGTACAATTCAAGTTTTAGTTGTCGATTATTCACTTTTTAGCCGGCTTTGGTGGCTTGGGCATGACCTAGGACCTTAAGATTTTGCATGAAAGGAGGACTAGCAGCCGCGTTGCACGGAAGAATGTGAAAAGTGTTCATATGTAGTAAAAACCTGATAAATCCGTCCGTTTTCGTCATTCGTTATCGAATCGACTTAAAGCCAGATCGTCACATTGGCCGTTCTTCTCTCTGAAACGGTTACATTTATCGTCTGCAAAGCTATGTCGCGTGCTGCAGTATACCGAAACACTAAAAGCACCATAGTAGAACATAGAAGAAGCTTCTAATTTGAAGTAATAGCCAGTAAGAAGTAGTACAATTCAAGTTTTAGTTTTCGATTATTCACTTTTTAGCCGGCTTTGGTGGCTTGGACATGACCTAGGACCTTAAGATGTTGCATGAAAGGAGGACTAGCAGCCGCGTTGCATGGGAGAATGTGAAAAGTGTTCATATGTAGTAAAAACCTGAGAAATCCGTCCGTTTTCGTCATTTGTTATCGAATCGACTTAAAGCCAGATCGTCACATTGGCCGTTCTTCTCTCTGAGACGGTTACATTTATCGTCTGCAAAGCTATGTCGCGTGCTGCGGTATGCGGAGACACTAAAAGCACCATAGTAGAGCACAGAAGAAGCTTCTAAGTTGAAGCAATAGCCAGTAAGAAGTAGTACAATTCAAGTTTTAGTTGTCGATTATTCACTTTTTAGCCGGCTTTGGTGGCTTGGACATCACCTAGGACCTTAAGATTTTGCGTGAAAGGAGGACTTGCAGCCGCGTTGCAAGGGAGAATGTGAAAAGTGTTCATATGTAGTAAAAACCTGAGAAATCCGTCCGTTTTCGTCATTTGTTATCGAATCGACTTAAAGCCAGATCGTCACATTGGCCGCTCTTCTCTCTGAAACGGTTACATTTATCGTCTGCAAAGCTATGTCGCGTGCTGCGGTATGCGGAAACACTAAAAGCACCATAGTAGAACACAGAAGAAGCTTCTATGTTGAAGTAATAGCTAGTAAGAAGTAGTACAATTGAAGTTTTAGTTGTCGATTATTCACTTTTTAGCCTGCTTTGGTGGCTTGGACATGACCTAGGACCTTAAGATGTTGCACGAAAGGAGGACTAGCAGCCGCGTTGCATGGGAGAAAGTGAAAAGTGTTCATATGTAGTAAAAACCTGATAAATCCGTCCGTTTTCGTCATTTGTTATCGAATCGACTTAAAGCCAGTTCGTCACATTGGCCGCTCTTCTCTCTGAAACGGTTACATTTATCGTCTGCAAAGCTATGTCGCGTGCTGCGGTATGCGGAGACACTAAGAGCACCTTAGTAGAACACAGAAGAAGCTTCTAATTTGAAGTAATAGCCAGTAAGAAGTAGTACAATTCAAGTTTTAGTTGTCGATTATTCACTTTTTAGCCGGCTTTGGTGGATTGGGCATGACCTAGGACCTTAAGATTTTGCATGAAAGGAGGACTAGCAGCCGCGTTGCACGGGAGAATGTGAAAAGCGTACATATGTAGTAAAAACCTGATAAATACGTCCGTTTTCCTCATTCGTTATCGAATCGACTTAAAGCCAGATCGTCACATTGGCCGTTCTTCTCTCTGAAACGGTTACATTTATCGTCTGCAAAGCTATGTCGCGTGCTGCAGTATACCGAAACACTAAAAGCACCATAGTAGAACATAGAAGAAGCTTCTAATTTGAAGTAATAGCCAGTAAGAAGTAGTACAATTCAAGTTTTAGTTTTCGATTATTCACTTTTTAGCCGGCTTTGGTGGCTTGGACATGACCTAGGACCTTAAGATGTTGCATGAAAGGAGGACTAGCAGCCGCGTTGCATGGGAGAATGTGAAAAGTGTTCATATGTAGTAAAAACCTGAGAAATCCGTCCCTTTTCGTCATTTGTTATCGAATCGTCTTAAAGCCAGATCGTCACATTGGCCGTTCTTCTCTCTGAGACGGTTACATTTATCGTCTGCAAAGCTATGTCGCGTGCTGCGGTATGCGGAGACACTAAAAGCACCATAGTAGAACACAGAAGAAGCTTCTACGTTGAAGCAATAGCCAGTAAGAAGTAGTACAATTCAAGTTTTAGTTGTCGATTATTCACTTTTTAGCCGGCTTTGGTGGCTTGGGCATGACCTAGGACCTTAAGATTTTGCATGAAAGGAGGACTAGCAGCCGCGTTGCACGGAAGAATGTGAAAAGTGTTCATATGTAGTAAAAACCTGATAAATCCGTCCGTTTTCGTCATTCGTTATCGAATCGACTTAAAGCCAGATCGTCACATTGGCCGTTCTTCTCTCTGAAACGGTTACATTTATCGTCTGCAAAGCTATGTCGCGTGCTGCAGTATACCGAAACACTAAAAGCACCATAGTAGAACATAGAAGAAGCTTCTAATTTGAAGTAATAGCCAGTAAGAAGTAGTACAATTCAAGTTTTAGTTTTCGATTATTCACTTTTTAGCCGGCTTTGGTGGCTTGGACATGACCTAGGACCTTAAGATGTTGCATGAAAGGAGGACTAGCAGCCGCGTTGCATGGGAGAATGTGAAAAGTGTTCATATGTAGTAAAAACCTGAGAAATCCGTACGTTTTCGTCATTTGTTATCGAATCGACTTAAAGCCAGATCGTCACATTGGCCGTTCTTCGCTCTGAGACGGTTACATTTATCGTCTGCAAAGCTATGTCGCGTGCTGCGGTATGCGGAGACACTAAAAGCACCATAGTAGAGCACAGAAGAAGCTTCTAAGTTGAAGCAATAGCCAGTAAGAAGTAGTACAATTCAAGTTTTAGTTGTCGATTATTCACTTTTTAGCCGGCTTTGGTGGCTTGGACATCACCTAGGACCTTAAGATTTTGCGTGAAAGGAGGACTTGCAGCCGCGTTGCAAGGGAGAATGTGAAAAGTGTTCATATGTAGTAAAAACCTGAGAAATCCGTCCGTTTTCGTCATTTGTTATCGAATCGACTTAAAGCCAGATCGTCACATTGGCCGCTCTTCTCTCTGAAACGGTTACATTTATCGTCTGCAAAGCTATGTCGCGTGCTGCGGTATGCGGAAACACTAAAAGCACCATAGTAGAACACAGAAGAAGCTTCTATGTTGAAGTAATAGCCAGTAAGAAGTAGTACAATTGAAGTTTTAGTTGTCGATTATTCACTTTTTAGCCTGCTTTGGTGGCTTGGACATGACCTAGGACCTTAAGATGTTGCATGAAAGGAGGACCAGCAGCCGCGTTGCATGGGAGAAAGTGAAAAGTGTTCATATGTAGTAAAAACCTGATAAATCCGTCCGTTTTCGTCATTTGTTATCGAATCGACTTAAAGCCAGTTCGTCACATTGGCCGCTCTTCTCTCTGAAACGGTTACATTTATCGTCTGCAAAGCTATGTCGCGTGCTGCGGTATGCGGAGACACTAAAAGCACCTTAGTAGAACACAGAAGAAGCTTCTAATTTGAAGTAATAGCCAGTAAGAAGTAGTACAATTCAAGTTTTAGTTGTCGATTATTCACTTTTTAGCCGGCTTTGGTGGATTGGGCATGACCTAGGACCTTAAGATTTTGCATGAAAGGAGGACTAGCAGCCGCGTTGCACGGGAGAATGTGAAAAGCGTACATATGTAGTAAAAACCTGATAAATACGTCCGTTTTCCTCATTCGTTATCGAATCGACTTAAAGCCAGATCGTCACATTGGCCGTTCTTCTCTCTGAAACGGTTACATTTATCGTCTGCAAAGCTATGTCGCGTGCTGCAGTATACCGAAACACTAAAAGCACCATAGTAGAACACAGAAGAAGCTTCTAATCTGAAGTAATAGCCAGTAAGAAGTAGTACAATTCAAGTTTTAGTTTTCGATTATTCACTTTTTAGCCGGCTTTGGTGGCTTGGACATCACCTAGGACCTTAAGATAATGCATGAAAGGAGGACTAGCAGCCGCGTTGCATGGGAGAATGTGAAAAATGTTCATATGTAGTAAAAACCTGAGAAATCCGTCCGTTTTCGTCATTTGTTATCGAATCGTCTTAAAGCCAGATCGTCACATTGGCCGTTCTTCTCTCTGAGACGGTTACATTTATCGTCTGCAAAGCTATGTCGCGTGCTGCGGTATGCGGAGACACTAAAAGCACCATAGTAGAACACAGAAGAAGCTTCTACGTTGAAGCAATAGCCAGTAAGAAGTAGTACAATTCAAGTTTTAGTTGTCGATTATTCACTTTTTAGCCGGCTTTGGTGGCTTGGGCATGACCTAGGACCTTAAGATTTTGCATGAAAGGAGGACTAGCAGCCGCGTTGCACGGAAGAATGTGAAAAGTGTTCATATGTAGTAAAAACCTGATAAATCCGTCCGTTTTCGTCATTCGTTATCGAATCGACTTAAAGCCAGATCGTCTCATTGGCCGTTCTTCTCTCTGAAACGGTTACATTTATCGTCTGCAAAGCTATGTCGCGTGCTGCAGTATACCGAAACACTAAAAGCACCATAGTAGAACATAGAAGAAGCTTCTAATTTGAAGTAATAGCCAGTAAGAAGTAGTACAATTCAAGTTTTAGTTTTCGATTATTCACTTTTTAGCCGGCTTTGGTGGCTTGGACATGACCTAGGACCTTAAGATGTTGCATGAAAGGAGGACTAGCAGCCGCGTTGCATGGGAGAATGTGAAAAGTGTTCATATGTAGTAAAAACCTGAGAAATCCGTCCGTTTTCGTCATTTGTTATCGAATCGTCTTAAAGCCAGATCGTCACATTGGCCGTTCTTCTCTCTGAGACGGTTACATTTATCGTCTGCAAAGCTATGTCGCGTGCTGCGGTATGCGGAGACACTAAAAGCACCATAGTAGAGCACAGAAGAAGCTTCTAAGTTGAAGCAATAGCCAGTAAGAAGTAGTACAATTCAAGTTTTAGTTGTCGATTATTCACTTTTTAGCCGGCTTTGGTGTCTTGGACATCACCTAGGACCTTAAGATTTTGCGTGAAAGGAGGACTTGCAGCCGCGTTGCAAGGGAGAATGTGAAAAGTGTTCATATGTAGTAAAAACCTGAGAAATCCGTCCGTTTTCGTCATTTGTTATCGAATCGACTTAAAGCCAGATCGTCACATTGGCCGCTCTTCTCTCTGAAACGGTTACATTTATCGTCTGCAAAGCTATGTCGCGTGCTGCGGTATGCGGAAACACTAAAAGCACCATAGTAGAACACAGAAGAAGCTTCTATGTTGAAGTAATAGCCAGTAAGAAGTAGTACAATTGAAGTTTTAGTTGTCGATTATTCACTTTTTAGCCTGCTTTGGTGGCTTGGACATGACCTAGGACCTTAAGATGTTGCATGAAAGGAGGACTAGCAGCCGCGTTGCATGGGAGAAAGTGAAAAGTGTTCATATGTAGTAAAAACCTGAGAAATCCGTCCGTTTACGTCATTTGTTATCGAATCGACTTAAAGCCAGTTCGTCACATTGGCCGCTCTTCTCTCTGAAACGGTTACATTTATCGTCTGCAAAGCTATGTCGCGTGCTGCGGTATGCCGAAACACTAAAAGCACCTTAGTAGAACACAGAAGAAGCTTCTAATTTGAAGTAATAGCCAGTAAGAAGTAGTAGAATTCAAGTTTTAGTTGTCGATTATTCACTTTTTAGCCGGCTTTGGTGGCTTGGACATTAGGTGGAACCTTAAGATGTTGCATGAAAGGAGGACTAGCAGCCGCGTTGCATGGGAGAAAGTGAAAAGTGTTCATATGTAGTAAAAACCTGAGAAATCCGTCCGTTTACGTCATTTGTTATCGAATCGACTTAAAGCCAGATCGTCACATTGGCCGCTCTTCTCTCTGAAACGGTTACATTTATCGTCTGCAAAGCTATGTCGCGTGCTGCGGTATGCGGAAACACTAAAAGCACCATAGTAGAACACAGAAGAAGCTTCTATGTTGAAGTAATAGCCAGTAAGAAGTAGTACAATTGAAGTTTTAGTTGTCGATTATTCACTTTTTAGCCTGCTTTGGTGGCTTGGACATGACCTAGGACCTTAAGATGTTGCATGAAAGGAGGACTAGCAGCCGCGTTGCATGGGAGAAAGTGAAAAGTGTTCATATGTAGTAAAAACCTGAGAAATCCGTCCGTTTACGTCATTTGTTATCGAATCGACTTAAAGCCAGTTCGTCACATTGGCCGCTCTTCTCTCTGAAACGGTTACATTTATCGTCTGCAAAGCTATGTCGCGTGCTGCGGTATGCCGAAGTAAGAAGCCAGAAGAAGAAGAAGAAGAAGAAGAAGAAGTAAGAAGCCAGTAAGAAGTAGTAGAATTCAAGTTTTAGTTGTCGATTATTCACTTTTTAGCCGGCTTTGGTGGCTTGGACATTAGGTGGAACCTTAATATTTTGCATGAAAGGAGGAGTAGCAGCCGCGTTGCACGGGAGAATGTGAAAAGTGTTCATATGTAGTAAAAACCTGAGAAATCCGTCCGTTTTCGTCATTTGTTATCGAATCGACTTAAAGCGAGTTCGTCACATTGGCCGCTCTTCTCTCTGAAACGGTTACATTTATCGTCTGCAAAGCTATGTCGCGTGCTGCGGTATGCGGAAACACTAAAAGCACCATAGTAGAACACAGAAGAAGCTTCTATGTTGAAGTAATAGCCAGTAAGAAGTAGTACAATTGAAGTTTTAGTTGTCGATTATTCACTTTTTAGATTGCTTTGGTGGCTTGGACATGACCTAGGACCTTAAGATTTTGCATGAAAGGAGGACTAGCAGCCGCGTTGCACGGGAGAATGTGAAAAGTGTTCATATGTAGTAAAAACCTCATAAATCCGTCCGTTTTCGTCATTTGTTATCGAATCGACTTAAAGCCAGATCGTCACATTGGCCGTTCTTCTCTCTGAAACGGTTACATTTATCGTCTGCAAAGCTATGTCGCGTGCTGCAGTATACCGAAACACTAAAAGCACCATAGTAGAACACAGAAGAAGCTTCTAATTTGAAGTAATAGCCAGTAAGAAGTAGTACAATTCAAGTTTTAGTTGTCGATTATTCACTTTTTAGCCGGCTTTGGTGGCTTGGACATGACCTAGGACCTTAAGATTTTGCATGAAAGGAGGAGTAGCAGCCGCGTTGCCCGCGAGAATGTGAAAAGTGTTCATATGTAGTAAAAACCTGAGAAATCCGTCCGTTTTCGTCATTTGTTATCGAATCGACTTAAAGCCAGTTCGTCACATTGGCCGCTCTTCTCTCTGAAACGGTTACATTTATCGTCTGCAAAGCTATGTCGCGTGCTGCGGTATGCGGATACACTAAAAGCACCATAGTAGAACACAGAAGAAGCTTCTATGTTGAAGTAATAGCCAGTAAGTAGTAGTACAATTGAAGTTTTAGTTGTCGATTATTCACTTTTTAGCCTGCTTTGGTGGCTTGGACATGACCTAGGACCTTAAGATTTTGCATGAAAGGAGGACTAGCAGCCGCGTTGCATGGGAGAAAGTGAAAAGTGTTCATATGTAGTAAAAACCTGAGAAATCCGTCCGTTTTCGTCATTTGTTATCGAATCGACTAAAAGCCAGATCGTCACATTGGTCGTTCTTCTCTCTGAAACGGTTACATTTATCGTCTGCAAAGCTATGTCGCGTGCTGCAGTATACCGAAACACTAAAAGCACCATAGTAGAACACAGAAGAAGCTTCTAATTTGAAGTAATAGCCAGTAAGAAGTAGTACAATTCAAGTTTCAGTTTTCGATTATTCACTTTTTAGCCGGCTTTGGTGGATTGGACATGACCTAGGACGTTAAGATGTTGCATGAAAGGAGGACTAGCAGCCGCGTTGCATGGGAGAATGTGAAAAGTGTTCATATGTAGTAAAAACCTGAGAAATCAGTCCGTTTTCGTCATTTGTTATCGAATCGACTTAAAGCCAGATCGTCACATTGGCCGCTTTTCTCTCTGAGACGGTTACATTAATCGTCTGCAAAGCTATGTCGCGTGCTGCGGTATGCGGAGACACTAAAAGCACCATAGTAGAGCACAGAAGAAGCTTCTAAGTTGAACTAATAGCCAGTAAGAAGTAGTACAATTCAAGTTTTAGTTATCGATTATTCACTTTTTAGCCGTCTTTGGTGGCTTGGACATGACCTAAGACCTTAAGATTTTGCATGAAAGGAGGAGTAGCAGCAGCGTTGCCCGCGAGAATGTGAAAAGTGTTCATATGTAGTAAAAACCTGAGAAATCCGTCCGCTTTCGTCACTTGTTATCGAATCGACTTAAAGTCAGATCGTCACATTGGCCGCTTTTCTCTCAGAGACGGTTACATTTATCGTATGCAAAGCTATGTCGCGTGCTCCGGTATGCGGACACACTAAAAGCACCATAGTAGAACACAGAAGAAGCTTCTACGTTGAAGCAATAGCCAGTAAGAAGTAGTACAATTCAAGTTTTAGTTGTCGATTATTCACTTTTTAGCCGGCTTTGGTGGCTTGGGCATGACCTAGGACCTTAAGATTTTGCATGAAAGGAGGACTAGCAGCCGCGTTGCACGGAAGAATGTGAAAAGTGTTCATAAGTAGTAAAAACCTGATAAATCCGTCCGTTTTCGTCATTCGTTATCGAATCGACTTAAAGCCAGATCGTCACATTGGCCGTTCTTCTCTCTGAAACGGTTACATTTATCGTCTGCAAAGCTATGTCGCGTGCTGCAGTATACCGAAACACTAAAAGCACCATAGTAGAACACAGAAGAAGCTTCTAATTTGAAGTAATAGCCAGTAAGAAGTAGTACAATTGAAGTTTTAGTTTTCGATTATTCACTTTTTAGCCGGCTTTGGTGGCTTGGACATGACCTAGGACCTTAAGATGTTGCATGAAAGGAGGACTAGCAGCCGCGTTCATGGGAGAATGTGAAAAGTGTTCATATGTAGTAAAAACCTGAGAAATCCGTCCGTTTTCGTCATTTGTTATCAAATCGTCTTAAAGCCAGATCGTAACATTGGCCGTTCTTCTCTCTGAGACGGTTACATTTATCGTCTGCAAAGCTATGTCGCGTGCTGCGGTATGCGGAAACACTAAAAGCACCATAGTAGAACACAGATGAAGCTTCTATGTTGAAGTAATAGCCAGTAAGAAGTAGTACAATTCAAGTTTTAGTTGTCGATTATTCACTTTTTAGCCTGCTTTGGTGGCTTGGACATGACCTAGGACCTTAAGATGTTGCATGAAAGGAGGACTAGCAGCCGCGTTGCATGGGAGAAAGTGAAAAGTGTTCATATGTAGTAAAAACCTGATAAATCCGTCCGTTTTCGTCATTCGTTATCGAATCGACTTAAAGCCAGATCGTCACATTGGCCGTTCTTCTCTCTGAAACGGTTACATTTATCGTCTGCAAAGCTATGTCGCGTGCTGCGGTATGCGGAAACACTAAAAGCACCATAGTAGAACACAGAAGAAGCTTCTATGTTGAAGTAATAGCCAGTAAGAAGTAGTACAATTGAAGTTTTAGTTGTCGATTATTCACATTTTAGCCTGCTTTGGTGGCTTGGATATGACCTAGGACCTTAAGATTTTGCATGAAAGGAGGACTAGCAGCCGCGTTGCACGGGAGAATGTGAAAAGTGTTCATATGTAGTAAAAACCTGAGAAATCCGTCCGTTTTCGTCATTTGTTATCGAATCGACTAAAGCCAGATCGTCACATTGGCCGTTCTTCTCTCTGAAACGGTTACATTTATCGTCTGCAAAGCTATGTCGCGCGCTGCAGTATACCGAAACACTAAAAGCACCATAGTAGAACACAGAAGAAGCTTCTAATTTGAAGTAATAGCCAGTAAGAAGTAGTACAATTCAAGTTTTAGTTGTCGATTATTCACTTTTTAGCCGGCTTTGGTGGATTGGACATGACCTAGGACTTTAAGATGTTGCATGAAAGGAGGACTAGCAGCCGCGTTGCATGGGAGAATGTGAAAAGTGTTCATATGTAGTAAAAACCTGAGAAATCAGTCCGTTTTCGTCATTTGTTATCGAATCGACTTAAAGCCAGATCGTCACATTGGCCGCTTTTCTCTCTGAGACGGTTACATTTATCGTCTGCAAAGCTATGTCGCGTGCTGCGGTATGCGGAGACACTAAAAGCACCATAGTAGAACACAGAAGAAGCTTCTAAGTTGAAGCAATAGCCAGTAAGAAGTAGTACAATTCAAGTTTTAGTTGTCGATTATTCACTTTTTAGCCGGCTTTGGTGGCTTGTGCATGACCTTGGACCTTAAGATTTTGCATGAAAGGAGGACTAGCAGCCGCGTTGCACGGGAGAATGTGAAAAGTGTTCATATGTAGTAAAAACCTGATAAATCCGTCCGTTTTCGTCATTCGTTATCGAATCGACTTAAAGCCAGATCGTCACATTGGGCGTTCTTCTCTCTGAAACGGTTACATTTATCGTCTGCAAAGCTATGTCGCGTGCTGCAGTATACCGAAACACTGAAAGCACCATAGTAGAACAAAGAAGAAGCTTCTAATTTGAAGTAATAGCCAGTAAGAAGTATTACAAATCAAGTTTTAGTTTTCGATTATTCACTTTTTAGCCGGCTATGGTGGCTTGGACATGACCTAGGACCTTAAGATGTTGCATGAAAGGAGGACTAGCAGCCGCGTTGCATGGGAGAATGTGAAAAGTGTTCATATGTAGTATAAACCTGAGAAATCCGTCCGTTTTCGTCATTTGTTATCGAATCGACTTAAAGCTAGATCGTCACATTGGCCGTTCTTCTCTCTGAGACGGTTACATTTATCGTCTGCAAAGCTATGTCGCGTGCTGCGGTATGCGGAGACACTAATAGCACCATAGTAGAGCACAGAAGAAGCTTCTAAGTTGAACTAATAGCCAGTAAGAAGTAGTACAATTCAAGTTTTAGTTATCGATTATTCACTTTTTAGCCGTCTTTGGTGGCTTGGACATGACCTAAGACCTTAAGATTTTGCATGAAAGGAGGAGTAGCAGCTGCGTTGCCCGCGAGAATGTGAAAAGTGTTCATATGTAGTAAAAACATGAGAAATCCGTCCGCTTTCGTCACTTGTTATCGAATCGACTTAAAGTCAGATCGTCACATTGGCCGCTTTTCTCTCAGAGACGGTTACATTTATCGTATGCAAAGCTATGTCGCGTGCTCCGGTATGCGGACACACTAAAAGCACCATAGTAGAACACAGAAGAAGCTTCTACGTTGAAGCAATAGCCAGTAAGAAGTAGTACAATTCAAGTTTTAGTTGTCGATTATTCACTTTTTAGCCGGCTTTGGTGGCTTGGGCATGACCTAGGACCTTAAGATTTTGCATGAAAGGAGGACTAGCAGCCGCGTTGCACGGAAGAATGTGAAAAGTGTTCATATGTAGTAAAAACCTGATAAATCCGTCCGTTTTCGTCAGTCGTTATCGAATCGACTTAAAGCCAGATCGTCACATTGGCCGTTCTTCTCTCTGAAACGGTTACATTTATCGTCTGCAAAGCTATGTCGCGTGCTGCAGTATACCGAAACACTAAAAGCACCATAGTAGAACACAGAAGAAGCTTCTAATTTGAAGTAATAGCCAGTAAGAAGTAGTACAATTGAAGTTTTAGTTTTCGATTATTCACTTTTTAGCCGGCTTTGGTGGCTTGGACATGACCTAGGACCTTAAGATGTTGCATGAAAGGAGGACTAGCAGCCGCGTTCATGGGAGAATGTGAAAAGTGTTCATATGTAGTAAAAACCTGAGAAATCCGTCCGTTTTCGTCATTTGTTATCAAATCGTCTTAAAGCCAGATCGTAACATTGGCCGTTCTTCTCTCTGAGACGGTTACATTTATCGTCTGCAAAGCTATGTCGCGTGCTGCGGTATGCGGAAACACTAAAAGCACCATAGTAGAACACAGATGAAGCTTCTATGTTGAAGTAATAGCCAGTAAGAAGTAGTACAATTCAAGTTTTAGTTGTCGATTATTCACTTTTTAGCCTGCTTTGGTGGCTTGGACATGACCTAGGACCTTAAGATGTTGCATGAAAGGAGGACTAGCAGCCGCGTTGCATGGGAGAAAGTGAAAAGTGTTCATATGTAGTAAAAACCTGATAAATCCGTCCGTTTTCGTCATTCGTTATCGAATCGACTTAAAGCCAGATCGTCACATTGGCCGTTCTTCTCTCTGAAACGGTTACATTTATCGTCTGCAAAGCTATGTCGCGTGCTGCGGTATGCGGAAACACTAAAAGCACCATAGTAGAACACAGAAGAAGCTTCTATGTTGAAGTAATAGCCAGTAAGAAGTAGTACAATTGAAGTTTTAGTTGTCGATTATTCACATTTTAGCCTGCTTTGGTGGCTTGGATATGACCTAGGACCTTAAGATTTTGCATGAAAGGAGGACTAGCAGCCGCGTTGCACGGGAGAATGTGAAAAGTGTTCATATGTAGTAAAAACCTGAGAAATCCGTCCGTTTTCGTCATTTGTTATCGAATCGACTAAAGCCAGATCGTCACATTGGCCGTTCTTCTCTCTGAAACGGTTACATTTATCGTCTGCAAAGCTATGTCGCGCGCTGCAGTATACCGAAACACTAAAAGCACCATAGTAGAACACAGAAGAAGCTTCTAATTTGAAGTAATAGCCAGTAAGAAGTAGTACAATTCAAGTTTTAGTTGTCGATTATTCACTTTTTAGCCGGCTTTGGTGGATTGGACATGACCTAGGACTTTAAGATGTTGCATGAAAGGAGGACTAGCAGCCGCGTTGCATGGGAGAATGTGAAAAGTGTTCATATGTAGTAAAAACCTGAGAAATCAGTCCGTTTTCGTCATTTGTTATCGAATCGACTTAAAGCCAGATCGTCACATTGGCCGCTTTTCTCTCTGAGACGGTTACATTTATCGTCTGCAAAGCTATGTCGCGTGCTGCGGTATGCGGAGACACTAAAAGCACCATAGTAGGACACAGAAGAAGCTTCTAAGTTGAAGCAATAGCCAGTAAGAAGTAGTACAATTCAAGTTTTAGTTGTCGATTATTCACTTTTTAGCCGGCTTTGGTGGCTTGTGCATGACCTTGGACCTTAAGATTTTGCATGAAAGGAGGACTAGCAGCCGCGTTGCACGGGAGAATGTGAAAAGTGTTCATATGTAGTAAAAACCTGATAAATCCGTCCGTTTTCGTCATTCGTTATCGAATCGACTTAAAGCCAGATCGTCACATTGGGCGTTCTTCTCTCTGAAACGGTTACATTTATCGTCTGCAAAGCTATGTCGCGTGCTGCAGTATACCGAAACACTGAAAGCACCATAGTAGAACAAAGAAGAAGCTTCTAATTTGAAGTAATAGCCAGTAAGAAGTATTACAAATCAAGTTTTAGTTTTCGATTATTCACTTTTTAGCCGGCTATGGTGGCTTGGACATGACCTAGGACCTTAAGATGTTGCATGAAAGGAGGACTAGCAGCCGCGTTGCATGGGAGAATGTGAAAAGTGTTCATATGTAGTATAAACCTGAGAAATCCGTCCGTTTTCGTCATTTGTTATCGAATCGACTTAAAGCTAGATCGTCACATTGGCCGTTCTTCTCTCTGAGACGGTTACATTTATCGTCTGCAAAGCTATGTCGCGTGCTGCGGTATGCGGAGACACTAATAGCACCATAGTAGAGCACAGAAGAAGCTTCTAAGTTGAAGCAATAGCCAGTAAGAAGTAGTACAATTCAAGTTTTAGTTGTCGATTATTCACTTTTTAGCCGGCTTTGGTGGCTTGGACATCACCAAGGACCTTAAGATTTTGCGTGAAAGAAAGACTTGCAGCCGCGTTGCAAGGGAGAATGTGAAAAGTGTTCATATGTAGTAAAAACCTGAGAAATCCGTCCGTTTTCGTCATTTGTTATCGAATCGACTTAAAGCCAGATCGTCACATTGGCCGCTCTTCTCTCTGAAACGGTTACATTTACCGTCTGCAAAGCTATGTCGCGTGCTGCGGTATGCGGAAACACTAAAAGCACCATAGTAGAACACAGAAGAAGCTTCTATGTTGAAGTAATAGCCAGTAAGAAGTAGTACAATTGAAGTTTTAGTTGTCGATTATTCACTTTTTAGCCTGCTTTGGTGGCTTGGACATGACCTAAGACCTTAAGATTTTGCATGAAAGGAGGAGTAGCAGCCGCGTTGCCCGCGAGAATGTGAAAAGTGTTCATATGTAGTAAAAACGTGAGAAATCCGTCCGCTTTCGTCATTTGTTATCGAATCGCCTTAAAGACAGATCGTCACATTGGCCGCTTTTCTCTCTGAGACGGTTACATTTATCGTCTGCAAAGCTATGTCACGTGCTGCGGTATGCGGAGACACTAAAAGCACCATAGTAGAACACAGAAGAAGCTTCTAAGTTGAAGCAATAGCCAGTAAGAAGTAGTACAATTCAAGTTTTAGTTGTCGATTATTCACTTTTTAGCCTGCTTTGGTGGCTTGGACATGACCTAGGACCTTAAGATTTTGCATGAAAGGAGGACTAGCAGCCGCGTTGCATGGGAGAAAGTGAAAAGTGTTCATATGTAGTAAAAACCTGAGAAATCCGTCCGTTTTCGTCATTTGTTATCGAATCGACTTAAAGCCAGTTCGTC
Source organism: Schistocerca gregaria (assembly GCF_023897955.1). NCBI lineage: Eukaryota > Metazoa > Arthropoda > Insecta > Orthoptera > Acrididae > Schistocerca > Schistocerca gregaria. Next base: position 2,346,142 of record NW_026061759.1, read on the forward strand.
ACATTGGCCGCTCTTCTCACTGAAACGGTTACATTTATCGTCTGCAAAGCTATGTCGCGTGCTGCGGTATGCGGAAACACTAAAAGCACCATAGTAGAACACAGAAGAAGCTTCTAAGTTGAAGTAATAGCCAGTAAGAAGTAGTACAATTCAAGTTTTAGTTGTCGATTATTCACTTTTTAGCCGGCTTTGGTGGCTTGGACATCACCTAGGACCTTAAGATTTTGCGTGAAAGGAGGACTTGCAGCCGCGTTGCAAGGGAGAATGTGAAAAGTGTTCATATGTAGTAAAAACCTGAGAAATCCGTCCGTTTTCGTCATTTGTTATCGAATCGACTTAAAGCCAGATCGTCACATTGGCCGCTCTTCTCTCTGAAACGGTTACATTTATCGTCTGCAAAGCTATGTCGCGTGCTGCGGTATGCGGAAACACTAAAAGCACCATAGTAGAACACAGATGAAGCTTCTATGTTGAAGTAATAGCCAGTAAGAAGTAGTACAATTCAAGTTTTAGTTGTCGATTATTCACTTTTTAGCCTGCTTTGGTGGCTTGGACATGACCTAGGACCTTAAGATTTTGCATGAAAGGAGGAGTAGCAGCCGCGTTGCCCGCGAGAATGTGAAAAGTGTTCATATGTAGTAAAAACCTGAGAAATCCGTCCGCTTTCGTCATTTGTTATCGAATCGACTTAAAGACAGATCGTCACATTGGCCGCTTTTCTCTCTGAGACGGTTACATTTATCGTCTGCAAAGCTATGTCACGTGCTGCAGTATACCGAAACACTAAAAGCACCATAGTAGAACACAGAAGAAGCTTCTGAGTTGAAGCAATAGCCAGTAAGAAGTAGTGCAATTCAAGTTTTAGTTATCGATTATTCACTTTTTAGCCGGCTTTGGTGGCTTGGACATCACCTAGGACCTTAAGATTTTGCACGAAAGGAGGACTTGCACCCACGTTGCAAGGGAGAATGTGAAAAGTGTTCATATGTAGTAAAAACCTGAGAAATCCGTCCGTTTTCGTCATTTGTTATCGAATCGACTTAAAGCCAGATCGTCACATTGGCCGCTCTTCTCTCTGAAACGGTTACATTTATCGTCTGCAAAGCTATGTCGCGTGCTGCGGTATGCGGAAACACTAAAAGCACCATAGTAGAACACAGAAGAAGCTTCTATGTTGAAGTAATAGCCAGTAAGAAGTAGTACAATTCAAGATTTAGTTGTCGATTATTCACTTTTTAGCCGGCTTTGGTGGATTGGACATGACCTAGGACTTTAAGATGTTGCATGAAAGGAGGACTAGCAGCCGCGTTGCATGGGAGAATGTGAAAAGTGTTCATGTGTAGTAAAAACCTGAGAAATCAGTCCGTTTTCGTCATTTGTTATCGAATCGACTTAAAGCCAGATCGTCACATTGGCCGCTTTTCTCTCTGAGACGGTTACATTTATCGTCTGCAAAGCTATGTCGCGTGCTGCGGTATGCGGAGACACTAAAAGCACCATAGTAGAACACAGAATAAGCTTCCAAGTTGAAAGAATAGCCAGTAAGAAGTAGTACAATTCAAGTTTTAGTTGTCGTTTATTCACTTTTTAGCCGGCTTTGGTGGCTTGTGCATGACCTTGGACCTTAAGATTTTGCATGAAAGGAGGACTAGCAGCCGCGTTGCACGGGAGAATGTGAAAAGTGTTCATATGTAGTAAAAACCTGATAAATCCGTCCGTTTTCGTCATTCGTTATTGAATCGACTTAAAGCCAGATCGTCACATTGGCCGTTCTTCTCTCTGAAACGGTTACATTTATCGTCTGCAAAACTATGTCGCGTGCTGCAGTATACCGAAACACTGAAAGCACCATAGTAGAACAAAGAAGAAGCTTCTAATTTGAAGTAATAGCCAGTAAGAAGTATTACAACTCAAGTTTTAGTTTTCGATTATTCACTTTTTAGCCGGCTATGGTGGCTTGGACATGACCTAGGACCTTAAGATGTTGCATGAAAGGAGGACTAGCAACCGCGTTGCATGGGAGAATGTGAAAAGTGTTCATATGTAGTAAAAACCTGAGAAATCCGTCCGTTTTCGTCATTTGTTATCGAATCGACTTACAGCTAGATCGTCACATTGGCCGTTCTTCTCTCTGAGACGGTTACATTTATCGTCTGCAAAGCTATGTCGCGTGCTGCGGTATGCGGAGACACTAATAGCACCATAGTAGAGCACAGAAGAAGCTTCTAAGTTGAAGCAATAGCCAGTAAGAAGTAGTACAATTCAAGTTTTAGTTGTCGATTATTCACTTTTTAGCCGGCTTTGGTGGCTTGGACATCACCAAGGACCTTAAGATTTTGCGTGAAAGGAAGACTTGCAGCCGCGTTGCAAGGGAGAATGTGAAAAGTGTTCATATGTAGTAAAAACCTGAGAAATCCGTCCGTTTTCGTCATTTGTTATCGAATCGACTTAAAGCCAGATCGTCACATTGGCCGTTCTTCTCTCTGAAACGGTTACATTTATCGTCTGCAAAGCTATGTCGCGTGCTGCGGTATGCGGAAACACTAAAAGCACCATAGTAGAACACAGAAGAAGCTTCTATGTTGAAGTAATAGCCAGTAAGAAGTAGTACAATTGAAGTTTTAGTTGTCGATTATTCACTTTTTAGCCTGCTTTGGTGGCTTGGACATGACCTAGGACCTTAAGATTTTGCATGAAAGGAGGACTAGCAGCCGCGTTGCATGGGAGAAAGTGAAAAGTGTTCATATGTAGTAAAAACCTGAGAAATCCGTCCGTTTTCGTCATTTGTTATCGAATCGACTTAAAGCCAGTTCGTCACATTGGCCGCTCTTCTCTCTGAAACGGTTACATTTATAGTCTGCAAAGCTATGTCGCGTGCTGCGGTATGCGGAAACACTAAAAGCACCATAGTAGAACACAGATGAAGCTTCTATGTTGAAGTAATAGCCAGTAAGAAGTAGTACAATTGAAGTTTTAGTTGTCGATTATTCACTTTTTGGCCTGCTTTGGTGGCTTGGACATGACCTAGGACCTTAAGATTTTGCATGAAAGGAGGACTAGCAGCCGCGTTGCACGGGAGAATGTGAAAAGTGTTCATATGTAGTAAAAACCTGATAGATCCGTCCGTTTTCGTCATTTGTTATCGAATCGACTTAAAGCCAGAACGTCACATTGGCCGTTCTTCTCTCTGAAACGGTTACATTTATCGTCTGCAAAGCTATGTCGCGTGCTGCAATATACCAAAACACTAAAAGCACCATAGTAGAACACAGAAGAAGCTTCTAATTTGAAGTAATAGCCGGTAAGAAGTAGTACAATTCAAGTTTTAGTTGTCGATTAATCACTTTTTAGCCGGCTTTGGTGGATTGGACATGACCTAGGACCTTAAGATTTTGCATGAAAGGAGGAGTAGCAGCCGCGTTGCCCGCGAGAATGTGAAAAGTGTTCCTATGTAGTAAAAACCTGAGAAATCCGACCGCTTTCGTCATTTGTTATCTAATCGATTTAAAGACAGATCGTCACATTGGCCGCTTTTCTCTCTGAGACGGTTACATTTATCGTCTGCAAAGCTATGTCACGTGCTGCGGTATGCGGAGACACTAAAAGTACCATAGTAGAACACAGAAGAAGCTTCTAAGTTGAAGTAATAGCCAGTAAGAAGTAGTACAATTCAAGTTTTAGTTATCGATTATTCACTTTTTAGCCGGCTTTGGTGGCTTGGACATCACCAAGGACCTTAAGATTTTGCGTGAAAGGAAGACTTGCAGCCGCGTTGCAAGGGAGAATGTGAAAAGTGTTCATATGTAGTAAAAACCTGAGAAATCCGTCCGTTTTCGTCATTTGTTATCGAATCGACTTAAAGCCAGATCGTCACATTGGCCGTTCTTCTCTCTGAAACGGTTACATTTATCGTCTGCAAAGCTATGTCGCGTGCTGCGGTATGCGGAAACACTAAAAGCACCATAGTAGAACACAGAAGAAGCTTCTATGTTGAAGTAATAGCCAGTAAGAAGTAGTACAATTGAAGTTTTAGTTGTCGATTATTCACTTTTTAGCCTGCTTTGGTGGCTTGGACATGACCTAGGACCTTAAGATTTTGCATGAAAGGAGGACTAGCAGCCGCGTTGCATGGGAGAAAGTGAAAAGTGTTCATATGTAGTAAAAACCTGAGAAATCCGTCCGTTTTCGTCATTTGTTATCGAATCGACTTAAAGCCAGTTCGTCACATTGGCCGCTCTTCTCTCTGAAACGGTTACATTTATAGTCTGCAAAGCTATGTCGCGTGCTGCGGTATGCGGAAACACTAAAAGCACCATAGTAGAACACAGAAGAAGCTTCTATGTTGAAGTAATAGCCAGTAAGAAGTAGTACAATTGAAGTTTTAGTTGTCGATTATTCACTTTTTGGCCTGCTTTGGTGGCTTGGACATGACCTAGGACCTTAAGATTTTGCATGAAAGGAGGACTAGCAGCCGCGTTGCACGGGAGAATGTGAAAAGTGTTCATATGTAGTAAAAACCTGATAGATCCGTCCGTTTTCGTCATTTGTTATCGAATCGACTTAAAGCCAGAACGTCACATTGGCCGTTCTTCTCTCTGAAACGGTTACATTTATCGTCTGCAAAGCTATGTCGCGTGCTGCAATATACCAAAACACTAAAAGCACCATAGTAGAACACAGAAGAAGCTTCTAATTTGAAGTAATAGCCGGTAAGAAGTAGTACAATTCAAGTTTTAGTTGTCGATTAATCACTTTTTAGCCGGCTTTGGTGGATTGGACATGACCTAGGACCTTAAGATTTTGCATGAAAGGAGGAGTAGCAGCCGCGTTGCCCGCGAGAATGTGAAAAGTGTTCCTATGTAGTAAAAACCTGAGAAATCCGACCGCTTTCGTCATTTGTTATCTAATCGATTTAAAGACAGATCGTCACATTGGCCGCTTTTCTCTCTGAGACGGTTACATTTATCGTCTGCAAAGCTATGTCACGTGCTGCGGTATGCGGAGACACTAAAAGTACCATAGTAGAACACAGAAGAAGCTTCTAAGTTGAAGTAATAGCCAGTAAGAAGTAGTACAATTCAAGTTTTAGTTATCGATTATTCACTTTTTAGCCGGCTTTGGTGGCTTGGACATCACCTAGGACCTTAAGATTTTGCATGAAAGGAGGACTTGCACCCGGGTTGCAAGGGAGAATGTGAAAAGTGTTCATATGTAGTAAAAACCTGAGAAATCCGTCCGTTTTCGTCATTTGCTATCGAATCGACTTAAAGCCAGATCGTCACATTGGCCGTTCTTCTCTCTGAGACGGTTACATTTATCGTCTGCAAAGCTATGTCGCGTGCTGCGGTATGCGGAGACACTGATAGCACCATAGTAGAGCACAGAAGAAGCTTCTAAGTTGAAGCAATAGCCAGTAAGAAGTAGTACAATTCAAGTTTTAGTTGTCGATTATTCACTTTTTAGCCGGCTTTGGTGGCTTGGACATCACCTAGGACCTTACGATTTTGCGTGAAAGGAGGACTTGCAGCCGCGTTGCAAGGGAGAATGTGAAAAGTGTTCATATGTAGTAAAAACCTGAGAAATCCGTCCGTTTTCGTCATTTGTTATCGAATCGACTTAAAGCCAGATCGTCACATTGGCCGCTCTTCTCTCTGAAACGGTTACATTTATCGTCTGCAAAGCTATGTCGCGTGCTGCGGTATGCGGAAACACTAAAAGCACCATAGTAGAACACAGAAGAAGCTTCTATGTTGAAGTAATAGCCAGTAAGAAGTAGTACAATTGAAGTTTTAGTTGTCGATTATTCACTTTTTAGCCTGCTTTGGTGGCTTGGACATGACCTAGGACCTTAAGATTTTGCATGAAAGGAGGAGTAGCAGCCGCGTTGCATGGGAGAAAGTGAAAAGTGTTCATATGTAGTAAAAACCTGATAGATCCGCCCGTTTTCGTCATTTGTTATCGAATCGACTTAAAGCCAGTTCGTCACATTGGCCGTTCTTCTCTCTGAAACGGTTACATTTATCGTCTGCAAAGCTATGTCGCGTGCTTCAGTATACCGAAACACTAAAAGCACCATAGTAGAACACAGAAGAAGCTTCTAATTTGAAGTAATAGCCGGTAAGAAGTAGTACAATTCAAGTTTTAGTTGTCGATTAATCACTTTTTAGCCGGCTTTGGTGGCTTTGACATGACCTAGGACCTTAAGATTTTGCATGAAAGGAGGAGTAGCAGCCGCGTTGCCCGCGAGAATGTGAAAAGTGTTCCTATGTAGTAAAAACCTGAGAAATCCGACCGCTTTCGTCATTTGTTATCTAATCGATTTAAAGACAGATCGTCACATTGGCCGCTTTTCTCTCTGAGACGGTTACATTTATCGTCTGCAAAGCTAAGTCACGTGCTGCGGTATGCGGAGACACTAAAAGTACCATAGTAGAACACAGAAGAAGCTTCTAAGTTGAAGTAATAGCCAGTAAGAAGTAGTACAATTCAAGTTTTAGTTATCGATTATTCACTTTTTAGCCGGCTTTGGTGGCTTGGACATCACCTAGGACCTTAAGATTTTGCATGAAAGGAGGACTTGCACCCGCGTTGCAAGGGAGAATGTGAAAAGTGTTCATATGTAGTAAAAACCTGAGAAATCCGTCCGTTTTCGTCATTTGCTATCGAATCGACTTAAAGCCAGATCGTCACATTGGCCGTTCTTCTCTCTGAGACGGTTACATTTATCGTCTGCAAAGCTATGTCGCGTGCTGCGGTATGCGGAGACACTGATAGCACCATAGTAGAGCACAGAAGAAGCTTCTAAGTTGAAGCAATAGCCAGTAAGAAGTAGTACAATTCAAGTTTTAGTTGTCGATTATTCACTTTTTAGCCGGCTTTGGTGGCTTGGACATCACCTAGGACCTTAAGATTTTGCGTGAAAGGAGGACTTGCAGCCGCGTTGCAAGGGAGAATGTGAAAAGTGTTCATATGTAGTAAAAACCTGAGAAATCCGTCCGTTTTCGTCATTTGTTATCGATTTGACTTAAAGCCAGATCGTCACATTGGCCGCTCTTCTCTCTGAAACGGTTACATTTATCGTCTGCAAAGCTATGTAGCGTGCTGCGGTATGCGGAAACACTAAAAGGACCATAGTAGAACACAGAAGAAGCTTCTATGTTGAAGTAATAGCCAGTAAGAAGTTGTACAATTGAAGTTTTAGTTGTCGATTATTCACTTTTTAGCCTGCTTTGGTGGCTTGGACATGACCTAGGACCTTAAGATTTTGCATGAAAGGAGGACTAGCAGCCGCGTTGCATGGGAGAAAGTGAAAAGTGTTCATATGTAGTAAAAACCTGAGAAATCCGTCCGTTTTCGTCATTTGTTATCGAATCGACTTAAAGCCAGTTCGTCACATTGGCCGCTCTTCTCTCTGAAACGGTTACATTTATAGTCTGCAAAGCTATGTCGCGTGCTGCGGTATGCGGAAACACTAAAAGCACCATAGTAGAACACAGAAGAAGCTTCTATGTTGAAGTAATAGCCAGTAAGAAGTAGTACAATTGAAGTTTTAGTTGTCGATTATTCACTTTTTGGCCTGCTTTGGTGGCTTGGACATGACCTAGGACCTTAAGATTTTGCATGAAAGGAGGACTAGCAGCCGCGTTGCACGGGAGAATGTGAAAAGAGTTCATATGTAGTAAAAACCTGATAGATCCGTCCGTTTTCGTCATTTGTTATCGAATCGACTTAAAGGCAGATCGTCACATTGGCCGTTCTTCTCTCTGAAACGGTTACATTTATCGTCTGCAAAGCTATGTCGCGTGCTGCAGTATACCGAAACACTAAAAGCACCATAGTAGAACACAGAAGAAACTTCTAATTTGAAGTAATAGCCGGTAAGAAGTAGTACAATTCAAGTTTTAGTTGTCGATTAATCACTTTTTAGCCGGCTTTGGTGGCTTGGACATGACCTAGGACCTTAAGATTTTGCATGAAAGGAGGAGTAGCAGCCGCGTTTCCCGCGAGAATGTGAAAAGTGTTCCTATGTAGTAAAAACCTGAAAAATCCGTCCGCTTTCGTCATTTGTTATCTAATCGATTGAAAGACAGATCGTCACATTGGCCGCTTTTCTCTCTGAGACGGTTACATTTATCGTCTGCAAAGCTATGTCACGTGCTGCGGTATGCGGAGACACTAAAAGTACCATAGTAGAACACAGAAGAAGCTTCTAAGTTGAAGCAATAGCCAGTAAGAAGTAGTACAATTCAAGTTTTAGTTATCGATTATTCACTTTTTAGCCGGCTTTGGTGGCTTGGACATCACCTAGGACCTTAAGATTTTGCATGAAAGGAGGACTTGCACCCGCGTTGCAAGGGAGAATGTGAAAAGTGTTCATATGTAGTAAAAACCTGAGAAATCCGTCCGTTTTCGTCATTTGCTATCGAATCGACTTAAAGCCAGATCGTCACATTGGCCGTTCTTCTCTCTGAGACGGTTACATTTATCGTCTGCAAAGCTATGTCGCATGCTGCGGTATGCGGAGACACTAATAGCACCATAGTAGAGCACAGAAGAAGCTTCTAAGTTGAAGCAATAGCCAGTAAGAAGTAGTACAATTCAAGTTTTAGTTGTCGATTAGTCACTTTTTAGCCGGCTTTGGTGGCTTGGACATGACCTAGGACCTTAAGATTTTGCGTGAAAGGAGGACTTGCAGCCGCGTTGCAAGGGAGAATGTAAAAAGTGTTCATATGTAGTAAAAACCTGAGAAATCCGTCCGTTTTCGTCATTTGTTATCGAATCGACTTAAAGCCAGATCGTCACATTGGCCGCTCTTCTCTCTGAAACGGTTACATTTTTCGTCTGCAAAGCTATGTCGCGTGCTGCGGTATGCGGAAACACTAAAAGCACCATAGTAGAACACAGAAGAAGCTTCTATGTTGAAGTAATAGCCAGTAAGAAGTAGTACAATTGAAGTTTTAGTTGTCGATTATTCACTTTTTAGCCTGCTTTGGTGGCTTGGACATGACCTAGGACCTTAAGATTTTGCATGAAAGGAGGACTAGCAGCCGCGTTGCATGGGAGAAAGTGAAAAGTGTTCATATGTAGTAAAAACCTGAGAAATCCGTCCGTTTTCGTCATTTGTTATCGAATCGACTTAAAGCCAGTTCGTCACATTGGCCGCTCTTCTCTCTGAAACGGTTACATTTATAGTCTGCAAAGCTATGTCGCGTGCTGCAGTATGCGGAAACACTAAAAGCACCATAGTAGAACACAGAAGAAGCTTCTAATTTGAAGTAATAGCCAGTAAGAAGTAGTACAATTCAAGTTTTAGTTGTCGATTAATCACTTTTTAGCCGGCTTTGGTGGCTTGGACATGACCTAAGACCTTAAGATTTTGCATGAAAGGAGGAGTAGCAGCCGCGTTGCCCGCGAGAATGTGAAAAGTGTTCATATGTAGTAAAAACCTGAGAAATCCGTCCGCTTTCGTCATTTGTTATCGAATCGACTTAAAGACAGATCGTCACATTGGCCGCTTTTCTCTCTGAGACGGTTACATTTATCGTCTGCAAAGCTATGTCACGTGCTGCGGTATGCGGAGACACTAAAAGTACCATAGTAGAACACAGAAGAAGCTTCTAAGTTGAAGCAATAGCCAGTAAGAAGTAGTACAATTCAAGTTTTAGTTATCGATTATTCACTTTTTAGCCGGCTTTGGTGGCTTGGACATCACCTAGGACCTTAAGATTTTGCATGAAAGGAGGACTTGCACCCGCGTTGCAAGGGAGAATGTGAAAAGTGTTCATATGTAGTAAAAACCTGAGAAATCAGTCCGTTTTCGTCATTTGTTATCGAATCGACTTAAAGCCAGATCGTCACATTGGCCGCTTTTCTCTCTGAGACGGTTACATTTATCGTCTGCAAAGCTATGTCGCGTGCTGCGGTATGCGGAGACACTAAAAGCACCATAGTAGAGCACAGAAGAAGCTTCTAAGTTGAAGTAATAGCCAGTAAGAAGTAGTACAATTCAAGTTTTTGTTATCGATTATTCATTTTTTAGCCATCTTTGGTGGCTTGGACATGACCTAGGACCATAAGATTTTGCATTAAAGGAGGAGTAGCAGCCGCGTTGCCCGCGAGAATGTGAAAAGTGTTCATATGTAGTAAAAACCTGAGAAATCCGTCCGCTTTCGTCACTTGTTATCGAAGCGACTTAAAGTCAGATCGTCACATTGGCCGCTTTTCTCTCTGAGACGGTTACATTTATCGTATGCAAAGCTATGTCGCGTGCTGCGGTATGCGGAGACACTAAAAGCACCATAGTAGAACACAGAAGAAGCTTCTAAGTTGAAGCAATAGAAAGTAAGAAGTAGTACAATTCAAGTTTTAGTTGTCGATTATTCACTTTTTAGCCGGCTTTGGTGGCTTGGGCATGACCTAGGACCTTAAGATTTTGCATGAAAGGAGGACTAGCAGCCGCGTTGCACGGGAGAATGTGAAAAGTGTTCATATGCAGTAAAAACCTGAGAAATCCGTACGTTTTCGTCATTTGTTATCGAATCGACTTAAAGCCAGATCGTCACATTGGCCGCTCTTCTCTCTGAAACGGTTACATTTATCGTCTGCAAAGCTATGTCGCGTGCTGCAGTATACCGAAACACTAAAAGCACCATAGTAGAACACAGAAGAAGCTTCTAATTTGAAGTAATAGCCAGTAAGAAATAGTACAATTCAAGTTTTAGTTGTCGATTATTCACTTTTTAGCCGGCTTTGGTGGCTTGGACATGACCTAGGACCTTAAGATTTTGCATGAAAGGAGGAGTAGCAGCCGCGTTGCCCGCGAGAATGTGAAAAGTGTTCATATGTAGTAAAAACCTGAGAAATCCGTCCGTTTTCGTCATTTGTTATCGAATCGACTTAAAGCCAGATCGTCACATTGGCCGCTCTTCTCTCTGAAACGGTTACATTTATCGTCTGCAAAGCTATGTCGCGTGCTGCGGTATGCGGAAACACTAAAAGCACCATAGTAGAACACAGAAGAAGCTTCTATGTTGAAGTAATAGCCAGTAAGAAGCAGTACAATTGAAGTTTCAGTTGTCGATTATTCACTTTTTAGCCTGCTTTGGTGGCTTGGACATGACCTAGGACCTTAAGATTTTGCATGAAAGGAGGACTAGCAGCCGCGTTGCATGGGAGAAAGTGAATAGTGTTCATATGTAGTAAAAACCTGAGATATCCGTCCGTTTTCGTCATTTGTTATCGAATCGACTTAAAGCCAGTTCGTCACATTGGCCGCTCTTCTCTCTGAAACGGTTACATATATCGTCTGCAAAGATATGTCGCGTGCTGCGGTATGTGGAAACACTAAAAGCACCATAGTAGAACACAGAAGAAGCTTCTATGTTGAAGTAATAGCCAGTAAGAAGTAGTATAATTGAAGTTTTAGTTGTCGATTATTCACTTTTTATCCTGCTTTGGTGGCTTGGACATGACCTAGGACCTTAAGATTTTGCATGAAAGGAGGACTAGCAGCCGCGTTGCACGGGAGAATGTGAAAAGTGTTCATATGTAGTAAAAACCTGATAAATCCGTCCGTTTTCGTCATTTGTTATCGAATCGACTTAAAGCCAGATCGTCACATTGGCCGTTCTTCTCTCTGAAACGGTTACATTTATCGTCTGCAAAGCTATGTCACGTGCTGCGGTATGCGGAAACACTAAAAGCACCATAGTAGAACACAGAAGAAGCTTCTAAGTTGAAGCAATAGCCAGTAAGATGTAGTACAATTCAAGTTTTAGTTATCGATTATTCACTTTTTAGCCGGCTTTGGTGGCTTGGACATCACCTAGGACCTTAAGATTTTGCATGAAAGGAGGACTTGCACCCGCGTTGCAAGGGAGAATGTGAAAAGTGTTCATATGTAGTAAAAACCTGAGAAATCCGTCCGTTTTCGTCATTTGTTATCGAATCGACTTAAAGCCAGATCGTCACATTGGCCGCTCTTCTCTCTGAAACGGTTACATTTATCGTCTGCAAAGCTATGTCGCGTGCTGCGGTATGCGGAAACACTAAAAGCACCATAGTAGAACACAGAAGAAGCTTCTATGTTGAAGTAATAGCAAGTAACAAGTAGTACAATTCAAGTTTTAGTTGTCGATTATTCACTTTTTAGCCGGCTTTGGTGGATTGGACATGACCTAGGACTTTAAGATGTTGCATGAAAGGAGGACTAGCAGCCGCGTTGCACGGGAGAATGTGAAAAGTGTTCATATGTAGTAAAAACCTGAGAAATCAGTCCGTTTTCGTCATTTGTTATCGAATCGACTTAAAGCCAGATCGTCACATTGGCCCCTTTTCTCTCTGAGACGGTTACATTTATCGTCTGCAAAGCTATGTCGCGTGCTGCGGTATGCGGAGACACTAAAAGCACCATAGTAGAGCACAGAAGAAGCTTCTAAGTTGAAGTAATAGCCAGTAAGAAGTAGTACAATTCAGGTTTTAGTTATCGATTATTCACTTTTTAGCCGTCTTTGGTGGCTTGGACATGACCTAGGACCTTAAGATTTTGCATGAAAGGAGGAGTAGCAGCCGCGTTGCCCGCGAGAATGTGAAAAATGTTCATATGTAGTAAAAACGTGAGAAATCCGTCCGCTTTCGTCACTTGTTATCGAAGCGACTTAAAGTCAGATCGTCACATTGGCCGCTTTTCTCTCTGAGACGGTTACATTTATCGTATGCAAAGCTATGTCGCGTGCTGCGGTATGCGGAGACACTAAAAGCACCATAGTAGAACACAGAAGAAGCTTCTAAGTTGAAGCAATAGAAAGTAAGAAGTAGTACAATTCAAGTTTTAGTTGTCGATTATTCACTTTTTAGCCGGCTTTGGTGGCTTGGGCATGACCTAGGACCTTAAGATTTTGCATGAAAGGAGGACTAGCAGCCGCGTTGCACGGGAGAATGTGAAAAGTGTTCATATGCAGTAAAAACCTGAGAAATCCGTACGTTTTCGTCATTTGTTATCGAATCGACTTAAAGCCAGATCGTCACATTGGCCGCTCTTCTCTCTGAAACGGTTACATTTATCGTCTGCAAAGCTATGTCGCGTGCTGCAGTATACCGAAACACTAAAAGCACCATAGCAGAACACAGAAGAAGCTTCTAATTTGAAGTAATAGCCAGTAAGAAGTAGTACAATTCAAGTTTTAGTTGTCGATTATTCACTTTTTAGCCTGCTTTGGTGGCTTGGACATGACCTAGGACCTTAAGATTTTGCATTAAAGGAGGACTAGCAGCAGCGTTGCATGGGAGAAAGTGAATAGTGTTCATATGTAGTAAAAACCTGAGAAATCCGTCCGTTTTCGTGATTTGTTATCGAATCGACTTAAAGCCAGTTCGTCACATTGGCCGCTCTTCTCTCTGAAACGGTTACATATATCGTCTGCAAAGCTATGTCGCGTGCTGCGGTATGCGGAAACACTAAAAGCACCATAGTAGAACACAGAAGAAGCTTCTATGTTGAAGTAATAGCCAGTAAGAAGTAGTATAATTGAAGTTTTAGTTGTCGATAATTCACTTTTTATCCTGCTTTGGTGGCTTGGACATGACCTAGGACCTTAAGATTTTGCATGAAAGGAGGACTAGCAGCCGCGTTGCACGGGAGAATGTGAAAAGTGTTCATATGTAGTAAAAACCTGATAAATCCGTCCGTTTTCGTCATTTGTTATCGAATCGACTTAAAGCCAGATCGTCACATTGGCCGTTCTTCTCTCTGAAACGGTTACATTTATCGTCTGGAAAGCTATGTCACGTGCTGCGGTATGCGGAGACACTAAAAGCACCATAGTAGAACACAGAAGAAGCTTCTAAGTTGAAGCAATAGCCAGTAAGAAGTAGTACAATTCAAGTTTTAGTTATCGATTATTCACTTTTTAGCCGGCTTTGGTGGCTTGGACATCACCTAGGACCTTAAGATTTTGCATGAAAGGAGGACTTGCACCCGCGTTGCAAGGGAGAATGTGAAAAGTGTTCATATGTAGTAAAAACCTGAGAAATCCGTCCGTTTTCGTCATTTGTTATCGAATCGACTTAAAGCCAGATCGTCACATTGGCCGCTCTACTCTCTGAAACGGTTACATTTATCGTCTGCAAAGCTATGTCGCGTGCTGCGGTATGCGGAAACACTAAAAGCACCATAGTAGAACACAGAAGAAGCTTCTATGTTGAAGTAATAGCCAGTAACAAGTAGTACAATTCAAGTTTTAGTTGTCGATTATTCACTTTTTAGCCGGCTTTGGTGGATTGGACATGACCTAGGACTTTAAGATGTTGCATGAAAGGAGGACTAGCAGCCGCGTTGCATGGGAGAATGTGAAAAGTGTTCATATGTAGTAAAAACCTGAGAAATCAGTCCGTTTTCGTCATTTGTTATCGAATCGACTTAAAGCCAGATCGTCACATTGGCCCCTTTTCTCTCTGAGACGGTTACATTTATCGTCTGCAAAGCTATGTCGCGTGCTGCGGTATGCGGAGACACTAAAAGCACCATAGTAGAGCACAGAAGAAGCTTCTAAGTTGAAGTAATAGCCAGTAAGAAGTAGTACAATTCAGGTTTTAGTTATCGATTATTCACTTTTTAGCCGTCTTTGGTGGCTTGGACATGACCTAGGACCTTAAGATTTTGCATGAAAGGAGGAGTAGCAGCCGCGTTGCCCGCGAGAATGTGAAAAATGTTCATATGTAGTAAAAACCTGAGAAATCCGTCCGCTTTCGTCACTTGTTATCGAATCGACTTAAAGTCAGATCGTCACATTGGCCGCTTTTCTCTCTGAGACGGTTACATTTATCGTATGCAAAGCTATGTCGCGTGCTGCGGTATGCGGAGACACTAAAAGCACCATAGTAGAACACAGAAGAAGCTTCTAAGTTGAAGCAATAGCCAGTAAGAAGTAGTACAATTCAAGTTTTAGTTGTCGATTATTCACTTTTTAGCCGGCTGTGGTGGCTTGGGCATGACCTAGGACCTTAAGATTTTGCATGAAAGGAGGAGTAGCAGCCGCGTTGCCCGCGAGAATGTGAAAAGTGTTCATATGTAGTAAAAACCTGAGAAATCCGTCCGTTTTCGTCATTTGTTATCGAATCGACTTAAAGCCAGATCGTCACATTGGCCGCTCTTCTCTCTGACACGGTTACATTTATCGTCGGCAAAGCTATGTCGCGTGCTGCGGTATGCGGAAACACTAAAAGCACCATAGTAGAACACAGAATAAGCTTCTATGTTGAAGTAATAGCCAGTAAGAAGCAGTACAATTGAAGTTTTAGTTGTCGATTATTCACTTTTTAGCCTGCTTTGGTGGCTTGGACGTGACCTAGGACCTTAAGATTTTGCATGAAAGGAGGACTAGCAGCCGTGTTGCATGGGAGAAAGTGAAAAGTGTTCATATGTAGTAAAAACCTGAGAAATCAGTCCGTTTTCGTCATTTGTTATCGAATCGACTTAAAGCCAGTTCGTCACATTGGCCGCTCTTCTCTCTGAAACGGTTACATTTATCGTCTGCAAAGCTATGTCGCGTGCTGCGGTATGCGGAAACACTAAAAGCACCATAGTAGAATACAGAAGAAGCTTCTATGTTGAAATAATAGCCAGTAAGAAGTAGTATAATTGAAGTTTTAGTTATCGATTATTCACTTTTTAGCCGGCTTTGGTGGCTTGGACATCACCTAGGACCTTAAGATTTTGCATGAAAGGAGGACTTGCACCCGCGTTGAAAGGGAGAATGTGAAAAGTGTTCATATGTAGTAAAAACCTGAGAAATCCGTCCGTTTTCGTCATTTGTTATCGAATCGACTTAAAGCCAGATCGTCACATTGGCCGCTCTTCTCTCTGAAACGGTTACATTTATCGTCTGCAAAGCTATGTCGCGTGCTGCAGTATACCGAAACACTAAAAGCACCATAGCAGAACACAGAAGAAGCTTCTATGTTGAAGTAATAGCCAGTAAGAAGTAGTACAATTCAAGTTTTAGTTGTCGATTATTCACTTTTTAGCCGGCTTTGGTGGCTTGGACATGACCTAGGACCTTAAGATTTTGCATGAAAGGAGGAGTAGCAGCCACGTTGCCCGCGAGAATGTGAAAAGTGTTCATATGTAGTAAAAACCTGAGAAATCCGTCCGTTTTCGTCATTTGTTATCGAATCGACTTAAAGCCAGATCGTCACATTGGCCGCCCTTCTCTCTGAAACGGTTACATTTATCGTCTGCAAAGCTATGTCGCGTGCTGCGGTATGCGGAAACACTAAAAGCACCATAGTAGAACACAGAAGAAGCTTCTATGTTGAAGTAATAGCCAGTAAGAAGCAGTACAATTGAAGTTTCAGTTGTCGATTATTCACTTTTTAGCCTGCTTTGGTGGCTTGGACATGACCTAGGACCTTAAGATTTTGCATTAAAGGAGGACTAGCAGCAGCGTTGCATGGGAGAAAGTGAATAGTGTTCATATGTAGTAAAAACCTGAGAAATCCGTCCGTTTTCGTGATTTGTTATCGAATCGACTTAAAGCCAGTTCGTCACATTGGCCGCTCTTCTCTCTGAAACGGTTACATATATCGTCTGCAAAGCTATGTCGCGTGCTGCGGTATGCGGAAACACTAAAAGCACCATAGTAGAACACAGAAGAAGCTTCTATGTTGAAGTAATAGCCAGTAAGAAGTAGTATAATTGAAGTTTTAGTTGTCGATAATTCACTTTTTATCCTGCTTTGGTGGCTTGGACATGACCTAGGACCTTAAGATTTTGCATGAAAGGAGGACTAGCAGCCGCGTTGCACGGGAGAATGTGAAAAGTGTTCATATGTAGTAAAAACCTGATAAATCCGTCCGTTTTCGTCATTTGTTATCGAATCGACTTAAAGCCAGATCGTCACATTGGCCGTTCTTCTCTCTGAAACGGTTACATTTACCGTCTGGAAAGCTATGTCACGTGCTGCGGTATGCGGAGACACTAAAAGCACCATAGTAGAACACAGAAGAAGCTTCTAAGTTGAAGCAATAGCCAGTAAGAAGTAGTACAATTCAAGTTTTAGTTATCGATTATTCACTTTTTAGCCGGCTTTGGTGGCTTGGACATCACCTAGGACCTTAAGATTTTGCATGAAAGGAGGACTTGCACCCGCGTTGCAAGGGAGAATGTGAAAAGTGTTCATATGTAGTAAAAACCTGAGAAATCCGTCCGTTTTCGTCATTTGTTATCGAATCGACTTAAAGCCAGATCGTCACATTGGCCGCTCTACTCTCTGAAACGGTTACATTTATCGTCTGCAAAGCTATGTCGCGTGCTGCGGTATGCGGAAACACTAAAAGCACCATAGTAGAACACAGAAGAAGCTTCTATGTTGAAGTAATAGCCAGTAACAAGTAGTACAATTCAAGTTTTAGTTGTCGATTATTCACTTTTTAGCCGGCTTTGGTGGATTGGACATGACCTAGGACTTTAAGATGTTGCATGAAAGGAGGACTAGCAGCCGCGTTGCATGGGAGAATGTGAAAAGTGTTCATATGTAGTAAAAACCTGAGAAATCAGTCCGTTTTCGTCATTTGTTATCGAATCGACTTAAAGCCAGATCGTCACATTGGCCCCTTTTCTCTCTGAGACGGTTACATTTATCGTCTGCAAAGCTATGTCGCGTGCTGCGGTATGCGGAGACACTAAAAGCACCATAGTAGAGCACAGAAGAAGCTTCTAAGTTGAAGTAATAGCCAGTAAGAAGTAGTACAATTCAGGTTTTAGTTATCGATTATTCACTTTTTAGCCGTCTTTGGTGGCTTGGACATGACCTAGGACCTTAAGATTTTGCATGAAAGGAGGAGTAGCAGCCGCGTTGCCCGCGAGAATGTGAAAAATGTTCATATGTAGTAAAAACCTGAGAAATCCGTCCGCTTTCGTCACTTGTTATCGAATCGACTTAAAGTCAGATCGTCACATTGGCCGCTTTTCTCTCTGAGACGGTTACATTTATCGTATGCAAAGCTATGTCGCGTGCTGCGGTATGCGGAGACACTAAAAGCACCATAGTAGAACACAGAAGAAGCTTCTAAGTTGAAGCAATAGCCAGTAAGAAGTAGTACAATTCAAGTTTTAGTTGTCGATTATTCACTTTTTAGCCGGCTGTGGTGGCTTGGGCATGACCTAGGACCTTAAGATTTTGCATGAAAGGAGGAGTAGCAGCCGCGTTGCCCGCGAGAATGTGAAAAGTGTTCATATGTAGTAAAAACCTGAGAAATCCGTCCGTTTTCGTCATTTGTTATCGAATCGACTTAAAGCCAGATCGTCACATTGGCCGCTCTTCTCTCTGACACGGTTACATTTATCGTCTGCAAAGCTATGTCGCGTGCTGCGGTATGCGGAAACACTAAAAGCACCATAGTAGAACACAGAATAAGCTTCTATGTTGAAGTAATAGCCAGTAAGAAGCAGTACAATTGAAGTTTTAGTTGTCGATTATTCACTTTTTAGCCTGCTTTGGTGGCTTGGACATGACCTAGGACCTTAAGATTTTGCATGAAAGGAGGACTAGCAGCCGTGTTGCATGGGAGAAAGTGAAAAGTGTTCATATGTAGTAAAAACCTGAGAAATCAGTCCGTTTTCGTCATTTGTTATCGAATCGACTTAAAGCCAGTTCGTCACATTGGCCGCTCTTCTCTCTGAAACGGTTACATTTATCGTCTGCAAAGCTATGTCGCGTGCTGCGGTATGCGGAAACACTAAAAGCACCATAGTAGAATACAGAAGAAGCTTCTATGTTGAAATAATAGCCAGTAAGAAGTAGTATAATTGAAGTTTTAGTTATCGATTATTCACTTTTTAGCCGGCTTTGGTGGCTTGGACATCACCTAGGACCTTAAGATTTTGCATGAAAGGAGGACTTGCACCCGCGTTGAAAGGGAGAATGTGAAAAGTGTTCATATGTAGTAAAAACCTGAGAAATCCGTCCGTTTTCGTCATTTGTTATCGAATCGACTTAAAGCCAGATCGTCACATTGGCCGCTCTTCTCTCTGAAACGGTTACATTTATCGTCTGCAAAGCTATGTCGCGTGCTGCGGTATGCGGAAACACTAAAAGCACCATAGTAGAACACAGAAGAAGCTTCTATGTTGAAGTAATAGCCAGTAACAAGTAGTACAATTCAAGTTTTAGTTGTCGATTATTCACTTTATAGCCGGCTTTGGTGGATTGGACATGACCTAGGACTTTAAGATGTTGCATGAAAGGAGGACTAGCAGCCGAGTTGCATGGGAGAATGTGAAAAGTGTTCATATGTAGTAAAAACCTGAGAAATCAGTCCGTTTTCGTCATTTGTTATCGAATCGACTTAAAGCCAGATCGTCACATTGGCCGCTTTTCTCTCTGAGACGGTTACATTTATCGTCTGCAAAGCTATGTCGCGTTCTGCGGTATGCGGAGACACTAAAAGCACCATAGTAGAGCACAGAAGAAGCTTCTAAGTTGAAGTAATAGCCAGTAAGAAGTAGTACAATTCAAGTTTTAGTTATCGATTATTCACTTTTTAGCCGTCTTTGGTGGCTTGGACATGACCTAGGACCTTAAGATTTTGCATGAAAGGAGGAGTAGCAGCCGCGTTGCCCGCGAGAATGTGAAAAATGTTCATATGTAGTAAAAACCTGAGAAATCCGTCCGCTTTCGTCACTTGTTATCGAATCGACTTAAAGTCAGATCGTCACATTGGCCGCTTTTCTCTCTGAGACGGTTACATTTATCGTATGCAAAGCTATGTCGCGTGCTGCGGTATGCGGAGACACTAAAAGCACCATAGTAGAACACAGAAGAAGCTTCTAAGTTGAAGCAATAGCCAGTAAGAAGTAGTAGAATTCAAGTTTTAGTTGTCGATTATTCACTTTTTAGCCGGCTTTGGTGGCTTGGGCATGACCTAGGACCTTAAGATTTTGCATGAAAGGAGGACTAGCAGCCGCGTTGCACGGGAGAATGTGAAAAGTGTTCATATGCAGTAAAAACCTGAGAAATCCGTCCGTTTTCGTCATTTGTTATCAAATCGACTTAAAGCCAGATCGTCACATTGGCCGCTCTTCTCTCTGAAACGGTTACATTTATCGTCTGCAAAGCTATGTCGCGTGCTGCGGTATGCGGAAACACTAAAATCACCATAGTAGAACACAGAAGAAGCTTCTATGTTGAAGTAATAGACAGTAAGAAGTAGTACAATTCAAGTTTTAGTTGTAGATTATTCACTTTTTAGCCGGCTTTGGTGGCTTGGACATCACCTAGGACCTTAAGATTTTGCGTGAAAGGAGGACTTGCAGCCGCGTTGCAAGGCAGAATATGAAAAGTGTTCATATGTAGTAAAAACCTGAGAAATCCGTCCGTTTTCGTCATTTGTTATCGAATCGACTTAAAGCCAGATCGTCACATTGGCCGCTTTTCTCTCTGAAACGGTTACATTTATCGTCTGCAAAGCTATGTCGCGTGCTGCGGTATGCGGAAACACTAAAAGCACCATAGTAGAACACCGAAGATGCTTCTATGTTGAAGTAATAGCCAGTAAGTAGTAGTACAATTGAAGTTTTAGTTGTCGATTATTCACTTTTTAGCCTGCTTTGGTGGCTTGGACATGACCTAGGACCTTAAGATTTTGCATGAAAGGAGGACTAGCAGCCGCGTTGCACGGGAGAATGTGAAAAGTGTTCATATGTAATAAAAACCTGATAAATCCGTCCGTTTTCGTCATTTGTTATCGAATCGACTTAAAGCCAGATCGTCACATTGACCGTTCTTCTCTCTGAAACGGTTACATTTATCGTTTGCAAAGCTATGTCGCGTGCTGCAGTATACCGAAATACTAAAAGCACCATAGTAGAACACAGAAGAAGCTTCTATGTTGAAGTAATAGCCAGTAAGAAGCAGTACAATTCAAGTTTTAGTTGTCGATTATTCACTTTTTAGCCGGCTTTGGTGGATTGGACGTGACCTAGGACTTTAAGATGTTGCATGAAAGGAGGACTAGCAGCCGCGTTGCATGGGAGAATGTGAAAAGTGTTCATATGTAGTAAAAACCTGAGAAATCAGTCCGTTTTCGTCATTTGTTATTAAATCGACTTAAAGCCAGATCGTCACATTGGCCGCTTTTCTCTCTGAGACGGTTACATTTATCGTATGCAAAGCTATGTCGCGTGCTGCGGTATGCGGAGACACTAAAAGCACCATAGTAGAACACAGAAGAAGCTTCTACGTTGAAGCAATAGCCAGTAAGAAGTAGTACAATTCAAGTTTTAGTTGTCGATTATTCACTTTTTAGCCGGCTTTGGTGGCTTGGACATCACCTAGGACCATAACATTTTGCTTGAAAGGAGGACTAGCAGCCGCGTAGCACGGGAGAATGTGAAAAGTGTTCATATGTAGTAAAAACCTGAGAAATCAGTCCGTTTTCGTCATTTGTTATCGAATCGACTTAAAGCCAGATCGTCACATTGGCCGCTTTTCTCTCTGAGACGGTTACATTTGTCGTATGCAAAGCTATGTCGCGTGCTGCGGTATGCGGAGACACTAAAAGCACCATAGTAGAACACAGAAGAAGCTTCTAAGTTGAAGCAATAGAAAGTAAGAAGTAGTACAATTCAAGTTTTAGTTGTCGATTATTCACTTTTTAGCCGGCTTTGGTGGCTTGGGCATGACCTAGGACCTTAAGATTTTGCATGAAAGGAGGACTAGCAGCCGCGTTGCACGGGAGAATGTGAAAAGTGTTCATATGCAGTAAAAACCTGAGAAATCCGTACGTTTTCGTCATTTGTTATCGAATCGACTTAAAGCCAGATCGTCACATTGGCCGCTCTTCTCTCTGAAACGGTTACATTTATCGTCTGCAAAGCTATGTCGCGTGCTGCAGTATACCGAAACACTAAAAGCACCATAGTAGAACACAGAAGAAGCTTCTAATTTGAAGTAATAGCCAGTAAGAAGTAGTACAATTCAAGTTTTAGTTGTCGATTATTCACTTTTTAGCCGGCTTTGGTGGCTTGGACATGACCTAGGACCTTAAGATTTTGCATGAAAGGAGGAGTAGCAGCCGCGTTGCCCGCAAGAATGTGAAAAATGTTCATATGTAGTAAAAACCTGAGAAATCCGTCCGCTTTCGTCACTTGTTATCGAATCGACTTAAAGTCAGATCGTCACATTGGCCGCTTTTCTCTCTGAGACGGTTACATTTATCGTATGCAAAGCTATGTCGCGTGCTGCGGTATGCGGATACACTAAAAGCACCATAGTAGAACACAGAAGAAGCTTCTAAGTTGAAGCAATAGCCAGTAAGAAGTAGTACAATTCAAGTTTTAGTTGTCGATTATTCACTTTTTAGCCGGCTTTGGTGGCTTGGGCATGACCTAGGACCTTAAGATTTTGCGTGAAAGGAGGACTTGCAGCCGCGTTGCAAGGCAGAATATGAAAAGTGTTCATATGTAGTAAAAACCTGAGAAATCCGTCCGTTTTCGTCATTTGTTATCGAATCGACTTAAAGCCAGATCGTCACATTGGCCGCTTTTCTCTCTGAAACGGTTACATTTATCGTCTGCAAAGCTATGTCGCGTGCTGCGGTATGCGGAAACACTAAAAGCACCATAGTAGAACACCGAAGATGCTTCTATGTTGAAGTAATAGCCAGTAAGAAGTAGTACAATTGAAGTTTTAGTTGTCGATTATTCACTTTTTAGCCTGCTTTGGTGGCTTGGACATGACCTAGGACCTTAAGATTTTGCATGAAAGGAGGACTAGCAGCCGCGTTGCACGGGAGAATGTGAAAAGTGTTCATATGTAATAAAAACCTGATAAATCCGTCCGTTTTCGTCATTTGTTATCGAATCGACTTAAAGCCAGATCGTCACATTGACCGTTCTTCTCTCTGAAACGGTTACATTTATCGTCTGCAAAGCTATGTCGCGTGCTGCAGTATACCGAAATACTAAAAGCACCATAGTAGAACACAGAAGAAGCTTCTATGTTGAAGTAATAGCCAGTAAGAAGTAGTACAATTCAAGTTTTAGTTGTCGATTATTCACTTTTTAGCCGGCTTTGGTGGATTGGACGTGACCTAGGACTTTAAGATGTTGCATGAAAGGAGGACTAGCAGCCGCGTTGCCCGCGAGAATGTGAAAAATGTTCATATGTAGTAAAAACCTGAGAAATCCGTCCGCTTTCGTCACTTGTTATCGAATCGACTTAAAGTCAGATCGTCACATTGGCCGCTTTTCTCTCTGAGACGGTTACATTTATCGTATGCAAAGCTATGTCGCGTGCTGCGGTATGCGGAGACACTAAAAGCACCATAGTAGAACACAGAAGAAGCTTCTAAGTTGAAGCAATAGCCAGTAAGAAGTAGTACAATTCAAGTTTTAGTTGTCGATTATTCACTTTTTAGCCGGCTTTGGTGGCTTGGGCATGACCTAGGACCTTAAGATTTTGCATGAAAGGAGGACTAGCAGCCGCGTTGCACGGGAGAATGTGAAAAGTGTTCATATGCAGTAAAAACCTGAGAAATCCGTCCGTTTTCGTCATTTGTTATCAAATCGACTTAAAGCCAGATCGTCACATTGGCCGCTCTTCTCTCTGAAACGGTTACATTTATCGTCTGCAAAGCTATGTCGCGTGCTGCGGTATGCGGAAACACTAAAATCACCATAGTAGAACACAGAAGAAGCTTCTATGTTGAAGTAATAGACAGTAAGAAGTAGTACAATTCAAGTTTTAGTTGTCGATTATTCACTTTTTAGCCGGCTTTGGTGGCTTGGACATCACCTAGGACCTTAAGATTTTGCGTGAAAGGAGGACTTGCAGCCGCGTTGCAAGGCAGAATATGAAAAGTGTTCATATGTAGTAAAAACCTGAGAAATCCGTCCGTTTTCGTCATTTGTTATCGAATCGACTTAAAGCCAGATCGTCACATTGGCCGCTTTTCTCTCTGAAACGGTTACATTTATCGTCTGCAAAGCTATGTCGCGTGCTGCGGTATGCGGAAACACTAAAAGCACCATAGTAGAACACCGAAGATGCTTCTATGTTGAAGTAATAGCCAGTAAGAAGTAGTACAATTGAAGTTTTAGTTGTCGATTATTCACTTTTTAGCCTGCTTTGGTGGCTTGGACATGACCTAGGACCTTAAGATTTTGCATGAAAGGAGGACTAGCAGCCGCGTTGCAAGGGAGAATGTGAAAAGTGTTCATATGTAATAAAAACCTGATAAATCCGTCCGTTTTCGTCATTTGTTATCGAATCGACTTAAAGCCAGATCGTCACATTGACCGTTCTTCTCTCTGAAACGGTTACATTTATCGTCTGCAAAGCTATGTCGCGTGCTGCAGTATACCGAAATACTAAAAGCACCATAGTAGAACACAGAAGAAGCTTCTATGTTGAAGTAATAGCCAGTAAGAAGTAGTACAATTCAAGTTTTAGTTGTCGATTATTCACTTTTTAGCCGGCTTTGGTGGATTGGACGTGACCTAGGACTTTAAGATGTTGCATGAAAGGAGGACTAGCAGCCGCGTTGCATGGGAGAATGTGAAAAGTGTTCATATGTAGTAAAAACCTGAGAAATCAGTCCGTTTTCGTCATTTGTTATCGAATCGACTTAAAGCCAGATCGTCACATTGGCCGCTTTTCTCTCTGAGACGGTTACATTTATCGTATGCAAAGCTATGTCGCGTGCTGCGGTATGCGGAGACACTAAAAGCACCATAGTAGAACACAGAAGAAGCTTCTACGTTGAAGCAATAGCCAGTAAGAAGTAGTACAATTCAAGTTTTAGTTGTCGATTATTCACTTTTTAGCCGGCTTTGGTGGCTTGGACATCACCTAGGACCATAAGATTTTGCTTGAAAGGAGGACTAGCAGCCGCGTAGCACGGTAGAATGTGAAAAGTGTTCATATGTAGTAAGAACCTGAGAAATCCGTCCGTTTTCGTCATTTGTTATCGAATCGACTTAAAGCCAGATCGTCACATTGGCCGCTCTTCTCTCTGAAACGGTTACATTTATCGTCTGCAAAGCTATGTCGCGTGCTGCGGTATGCGGAAACACTAAAATCACCATAGTAGAACACAGAATAAGCTTCTATGTTGAAGTAATAGACAGTAAGAAGTAGTACAATTCAAGTTTTAGTTGTCGATTATTCACTTTTTAGCCGGCTTTGGTGGCTTGTACATCACCTAGGACCTTAAGATTTTGCGTGAAAGGAGGACTTGCAGCCGCGTTGCAAGGCAGAATATGAAAAGTGTTCATATGTAGTAAAAACCTGAGAAATCCGTCCGTTTTCGTCATTTGTTATCGAATCGACTTAAAGCCAGATCGTCACATTGGCCGCTTTTCTCTCTGAAACGGTTACATTTATCGTCTGCAAAGCTATGTCGCGTGCTGCGGTATGCGGAAACACTAAAAGCACCACAGTAGAACACAGAAGATACTTCTATGTTGAAGTAATAGCCAGTAAGAAGTAGTACAATTGAAGTTTTAGTTGTCGATTATTCACTTTTTAGCCTGCTTTGGTGGCTTGGACATTACCTAGGACCTTAAGATTTTGCATGAAAGGAGGACTAGCAGCCGCGTTGCACGGGAGAATGTGAAAAGTGTTCATATGTAATAAAAACCTGATAAATCCGTCCGTTTTCGTCATTTGTTATCGAATCGACTTAAAGCCAGATCGTCACATTGGCCGTTCTTCTCTCTGAAACGGTTACATTTATCGTCTGCAAAGCTATGTCGCGTGCTGCAGTATACCGAAACACTAAAAGCACCATAGTAGAACACAGAAGAAGCTTCTATGTTGAAGTAATAGCCAGTAAGAAGTAGTACAATTCAAGTTTTAGTTGTCGATTATTCACTTTTTAGCCGGCTTTGGTGGATTGGACGTGACCTAGGACTTTAAGATGTTGCATGAAAGGAGGACTAGCAGCCGCGTTGCATGGGAGAATGTGAAAAGTGTTCATATGTAGTAAAAACCTGAGAAATCAGTCCGTTTTCGTCATTTGTTATCGAATCGACTTAAAGCCAGATCGTCACATTGGCCGCTTTTCTCTCTGAGACGGTTACATTTATCGTATGCAAAGCTATGTCGCGTGCTGCGGTATGCGGAGACACTAAAAGCACCATAGTAGAACACAGAAGAAGCTTCTAAGTTGAAGCAATAGAAAGTAAGAAGTAGTACAATTCAAGTTTTAGTTGTCGATTATTCACTTTTTAGCCGGCTTTGGTAGCTTGGGCATGACCTAGGACCTTAAGATTTTGCATGAAAGGAGGACTAGCAGCCGCGTTGCACGGGAGAATGTGAAAAGTGTTCATATGCAGTAAAAACCTGAGAAATCCGTACGTTTTCGTCATTTGTTATCGAATCGACTTAAAGCCAGATCGTCACATTGGCCGCTCTTCTCTCTGAAACGGTTACATTTATCGTCTGCAAAGCTATGTCGCGTGCTGCAGTATACCGAAACACTAAAAGCACCATAGTAGAACACAGAAGAAGCTTCTAATTTGAAGTAATAGCCAGTAAGAAGTAGTACAATTCAAGTTTTAGTTGTCGATTATTCACTTTTTAGCCGGCTTTGGTGGCTTGGACATGACCTAGGACCTTAAGATTTTGCATGAAAGGAGGAGTAGCAGCCGCGTTGCCCGCGAGAATGTGAAAAATGTTACTATGTAGTAAAAACCTGAGAAATCCGTCCGTTTTCGTCATTTGTTATCGAATCGACTTAAAGCCAGATCGTCACATTGGCCGCTCTTCTCTCTGAAACGGTTACATTTATCGTCTGCAAATCTATGTCGCGTGCTGCGGTATGCGGAAACACTAAAAGCACCATAGTAGAACACAGAAGAAGCTTCTATGTTGAAGTAATAGCCAGTAAGAAGCAGTACAATTGAAGTTTCAGTTGTCGATTATTCACTTTTTAGCCTGCTTTGGTGGCTTGGACATGACCTAGGACCTTAAGATTTTGCATGAAAGGAGGACTAGCAGCCGCGTTGCATGGGAGAAAGTGAATAGTGTTCATATGTAGTAAAAACCTGAGAAATCCGTCCGTTTTCGTCATTTGTTATCGAATCGACTTAAAGCCAGTTCGTCACATTGGCCGCTCTTCTCTCTGAAACGGTTACATATATCGTCTGCAAAGCTATGTCGCGTGCTGCGGTATGCGGAAACACTAAAAGCACCATAGTAGAACACAGAAGAAGCTTCTATGTTGAAGTAATAGCCAGTAAGAAGTAGTATAATTGAAGTTTTAGTTGTCGATTATTCACTTTTTATCCTGCTTTGGTGGCTTGTACATGACCTAGGACCTTAAGATTTTGCATGAAAGGAGGACTAGCAGCCGCGTTGCACGGGAGAATGTGAAAAGTGTTCATATGTAGTAAAAACCTGATAAATCCGTCCGTTTTCGTCATTCGTTATCGAATCGACTTAAAGCCAGATCGTCACATTGGCCGTTCTTCTCTCTGAAACGGTTACATTTATCGTCTGCAAAGCTATGTCACGTGCTGCGGTATGCGGAGACACTAAAAGCACCATAGTAGAACACAGAAGAAGCTTCTAAGTTGAAGCAATAGCCAGTAAGAAGTAGTACAATTCAAGTTTTAGTTATCGATTATTCACTTTTTAGCCGGCTTTGGTGGCTTGGACATCACCTAGGACCTTAAGATTTTGCATGAAAGGAGGACTTGCACCCGCGTTGCAAGGGAGAATGTGAAAAGTGTTCATATGTAGTAAAAAGCTGAGAAATCCGTCCGTTTTCGTCATTTGTTATCGAATCGACTTAAAGCCAGATCGTCACATTGGCCGCTCTTCTCTCTGAAACGGTTACATTTATCGTCTGCAAAGCTATGTCGCGTGCTGAGGTATGCGGAAACACTAAAAGCACCATAGTAGAACACAGAAGAAGCTTCTATGTTGAAGTAATAGCCAGTAACAAGTAGTACAATTCAAGTTTTAGTTGTCGATTATTCACTTTTTAGCCGGCTTTGGTGGATTGGACATGACCTAGGACTTTAAGATGTTGCATGAAAGGAGGACTAGCAGCCGCGTTGCATGGGAGAATGTGAAAAGTGTTCATATGTAGTAAAAACCTGAGAAATCAGTCCGTTTTCGTCATTTGTTATCGAATCGACTTAAAGCCAGATCGTCACATTGGCCCCTTTTCTCTCTGAGACGGTTACATTTATCGTCTGCAAAGCTATGTCGCGTGCTGCGGTATGCGGAGACACTAAAAGCACCATAGTAGAGCACAGAAGAAGCTTCTAAGTTGAAGTAATAGCCAGTAAGAGGTAGTACAATTCAGGTTTTAGTTATCGATTATTCACTTTTTAGCCGTCTTTGGTGGCTTGGACATGACCTAGGACCTTAAGATTTTGCATGAAAGAAGGAGTAGCAGCCGCGTTGCCCGCGAGAATGTGAAAAATGTTCATATGTAGTAAAAACCTGAGAAATCCGTCCGCTTTCGTCACTTGTTATCGAATCGACTTAAAGTCAGATCGTCACATTGGCCGCTTTTCTCTCTGAGACGGTTACATTTATCGTATGCAAAGCTATGTCGCGTGCTGCGGTATGCGGAGACACTAAAAGCACCATAGTAGAACACAGAAGAAGCTTCTAAGTTGAAGCAATAGCCAGTAAGAAGTAGTACAATTCTAGTTTTAGTTGTCGATTATTCACTTTTTAGCCGGCTTTGGTGGCTTGGGCATGACCTAGGACCTTAAGATTTTGCATGAAAGGAGGACTAGCAGCCGCGTTGCGCGGGAGAATGTGAAAAGTGTTCATATGCAGTAAAAACCTGAGAAATCCGTCCGTTTTCGTCATTTGTTATCAAATCGTCTTAAAGCCAGATCGTCACATTGGCCGCTCTTCTCTCTGAAACGGTTACATTTATCGTCTGCAAAGCTATGTCGCGTGCTGCGGTAGGCGGAAACACTAAAATCACCATAGTAGAACACAGAAGAAGCTTCTATGTTGAAGTAATAGACAGTAAGAAGTAGTACAATTCAAGTTTTAGTTGTCGATTATTCACTTTTTAGCCGGCTTTGGTGGCTTGGACATGACCTAGGACCTTAAGATTTTGCTTGAAAGGAGGAGTAGCAGCCGCGTTGCCCGCGAGAATGTGAAAAGTGTTCATATGTAGTAAAAACCTGAGAAATCCGTCCGTTTTCGTCATTTGTTATCGAATCGACTTAAAGCCAGATCGTCACATTGGCCGCTCTTCTCTCTGACACGGTTACATTTATCGTCTGCAAAGCTATGTCGCGTGCTGCGGTATGCGGAAACACTAAAAGCACCATAGTAGAACACAGAATAAGCTTCTATGTTGAAGTAATAGCCAGTAAGAAGCAGTACAATTGAAGTTTTAGTTGTCGATTATTCACTTTTTAGCCTGCTTTGGTGGCTTGGACATGACCTAGGACCTTAAGATTTTGCATGAAAGGAGGACTAGCAGCCGTGTTGCATGGGAGAAAGTGAAAAGTGTTCATATGTAGTAAAAACCTGAGAAATCAGTCCGTTTTCGTCATTTGTTATCGAATCGACTTAAAGCCAGATCGTCACATTGGCCGCTCTTCTCTCTGAAACGGTTACATTTATCGTCTGCAAAGCTATGTCGCGTGCTGTGGTATGCGGAAAAACTAAAAGCACCATAGTAGCACACAGAAGAAGCTTCTATGTTGAAGTAATAGCCAGTAAGAAGTAGTATAATTGAAGTTTTAGTTATCGATTATTCACTTTTTAGCCGGCTTTGGTGGCTTGGACATCACCTAGGACCTTACGATTTTGCATGAAAGGAGGACTTGCACCCGCGTTGAAAGGGAGAATGTGAAAAGTGTTCATATGTAGTAAAAACCTGAGAAATCCGTTCGTTTTCGTCATTTGTTATCGAATCGACTTAAAGCCAAATCGTCACATTGGCCGCTCTTCTCTCTGAAACGGTTACATTTATCGTCTGCAAAGCTATGTCGCGTGCTGCGGTATGCGGAAACACTAAAAGCACCATAGTAGAACACAGAAGAAGCTTCTATGTTGAAGTAATAGCCAGTAACAAGTAGTACAATTCAAGTTTTAGTTGTCGATTATTCACTTTTTAGCCGGCTTTGGTGGATTGGACATGACCTAGGACTTTAAGATGTTGCATGAAAGGAGGACTAGCAGCCGCGTTGCATGGGAGAATGTGAAAAGTGTTCATATGTAGTAAAAACCTGAGAAATCAGTCCGTTTTCGTCATTTGTTATCGAATCGACTTAAAGCCAGATCGTCACATTGGCCGCTTTTCTCTCTGAGACGGTTACATTTATCGTCTGCAAAGCTATGTCGCGTTCTGCGGTATGCGGAGACACTAAAAGCACCATAGTAGAGCACAGAAGAAGCTTCTAAGTTGAAGTAATAGCCAGTAAGAAGTAGTACAATTCAAGTTTTAGTTATCGATTATTCACTTTTTAGCCGTCTTTGGTGGCTTGGACATGACCTAGGACCTTAAGATGTTGCATGAAAGGAGGAGTAGCAGCCGCGTTGCATGGGAGAATGTGAAAAGTGTTCATATGTAGTAAAAACCTGAGAAATCCGTCCGTTTTCGTCAATTGTTATCGAATCGACTTAAAGCCAGATCGTCACATTGGCCGCTCTTCTCTGTGAAACGGTTACATTTATCGTCTGCAAAGCTATGTCGCGTGCTGCGGTATGCGGAAACACTAAAAGCACCATAGTAGAACACAGAAGAAGCTTCTATGTTGAATTAATAGCCAGTAAGAAGTAGTACAATTGAAGTTTTAGTTGTCGATTATTCACTTTTAGCCTGCTTTGGTGGCTTGAACATGACCTAGGACCTTAAGATTTTGCATGAAAGGAGGACTAGCAGCCGCGTTGCATGGGAGAATGTGAAAAGGGTTCATATGTAGTAAAAACCTGAGAAATCCCTCCGTTTTCGTCATTTGTTATCGAATCGACTTAAAGCCCGATCGTCACATTGGCCGCTTTTCTCTCTGAGACGGTTACATTTATCGTCTGCAAAGCTATGTCGCGTGCTGCGGTAAGCGGAGACACTAAAAGCACCATAGTAAAACACAGAAGAAGCTTCTAAGTTGAAGTAATAGCCAGTAAGAAGTAGTACAATTCAAGTATTAGTTGTCGATTATACACTATTTAGCCGGCTTTGGTGGCTTTGATATTTGGTGGAACCTTAATATTTTGCATAAAAGGAGGAGTAGCAGCCGCGTTGCACGCGAGAATGTGAAAAGTGTTCATATGTAGTAAAAACCTGAGAAATCCGTCCGCTTTCGTCATTTGTTATCGAATCGTCATAAAGACAGATCGTCACATTGGCCGCTTTTCTTTCTGAGACGGTTAGAACTATCGTCTGCAAAGCTATGTCGCGTGCTGAGGTATGCGGAGACACTAAAAGCACCATAGTAAAACACAGAAGAAGCTTCTAAGTTGTAGTAATAACCAGTAAGAAGTAGTACAATTCAAGTTTTAGTTGTCGATTATTCACTTTTTAGCCGGCTTTGATGGCTTGGACATGAGGTGGAACCTTAAGATTTTGCATGAAAGGAAGACTAGCAGCCGCGTTGCACGAGAGAGTGTGAAAAGTGTTCATATGTAGTAAAAACCTGAGAAATCCGTCCGTTTTCGTCATTTGTTATCGAATCGACTTAAAGCCAGATGTCACATTGACCGCTCTTCTCTCTGAAACGGTTACACTTATCGTCTGCAAAGCTATGTCGCGTGCTGCGGTATGCCGAAACACTAAAAGCACCATAGTAGAACACAGAAGAAGCTTCTAAGTTGAAGTAATAGCCAGTAAGAAGTAGTACAATTCAACTTTTAGTTGTCGATTATTCACGTTTTTGCCGGCTTTGGTGGCTTGGACATGACGTAGGACCATAAGATTTTGCTTGAAAGGAGGACTAGCAGCCGCGTAGCACGGGAGAATGTGAAAAGTGTTCATATGTAGTAAAAACCTGAGAAATCCGTCCGTTTTCGTCATTTGTTATCGAATCGACTTAAAGCCAGATCGTCAAATTGGCCGCTCTTCTCTCTGAAACGGTTACATTTATCGTCTGCAAAGCTATGTCGCGTGCTGCGGTATGCGGAAACACTAAAATCACCATAGTAGAACACAGAAGAAGCTTCTATGTTGAAGTAATAGACAGTAAGTAGTAGTACAATTCAAGTTTTAGTAGTCGATTATTCACTTTTTAGCCGGCTTTGGTGGCTTGGACATCACCTAGGACCTTAAGATTTTGCGTGAAAGGAGGACTTGCAGCCGCGTTGCAAGGCAGAATATGAAAAGTGTTCATATGTAGTAAAAACCTGAGAAATCCGTCCATTTTCGTCATTTGTTATCGAATCGACTTAAAGCCAGATCGTCACATTGGCCGCTTTTCTCTCTGAAACGGTTACATTTATCGTCTGCAAAGCTATGTCGCGTGCTGCGGTATGCGGAAACACTAAAAGCACCACAGTAGAACACAGAAGATGCTTCTATGTTGAAGTAATAGCCAGTAAGAAGTAGTACAATTGAAGTTTTATTTGTCGATTATTCACTTTTTAGCCTGCTTTGGTGGCTTGGACATGACCTAGGACCTTAAGATTTTGCATGAAAAGAGGACTAGCAGCCGCGTTGCACGGGAGAATGTGAAAAGTGTTCATATGTAATAAAAACCTGATAAATCCGTCCGTTTTCGTCATTTGTTATCGAATCGACTTAAAGCCAGATCGTCACATTGGCCGTTCTTCTCTCTGAAACGGTTACATTTATCGTCTGCAAAGCTATGTCGCGTGCTGCAGTGTACCGAAACACTAAAAGCACCATAGTAGAACACAGAAGAAGCTTCTATGTTGAAGTAATAGCCAGTAACAAGTAGTACAATTCAAGTTTTAGTTGTCGATTATTCACTTTTTAGCCGGCTTTGGTGGATTGGACGTGACCTAGGACTTTAAGATGTTGCATGAAAGGAGGACTAGCAGCCGCGTTGCATGGGAGAATGTGAAAAGTGTTCATATGTAGTAAAAACCTGAGAAACCAGTCCGTTTTCGTCATTTGTTATCGAATCGACTTAAAGCCAGATCGTCACATTGGCCGCTTTTCTCTCTGAGACGGTTACATTTATCGTATGCAAAGCTATGTCGCGTGCTGCGGTATGCGGAAACACTAAAAGCACCATAGTAGAACACAGAAGAAGCTTCTACGTTGAAGCAATAGCCAGTAAGAAGTAGTACAATTCAAGTTTTAGTTGTCGATTATTCACTTTTTAGCCGGCTTTGGTGGCTTGGACATGACCTAGGACCTTAAGATGTTGCATGAAAGGAGGAGTAGCAGCCGCGTTGCATGGGAGAATGTGAAAAGTGTTCATATGTAGTAAAAACCTGAGAAATCCGTCCGTTTTCGTCAATTGTTATCGAATCGACTTAAAGCCAGATCGTCACATTGGCCGCTCTTCTCTGTGAAACGGTTACATTTATCGTCTGCATAGCTATGTCGCGTGCTGCGGTATGCGGAAACACTAAAAGCACCATAGTAGAACACAGAAGAAGCTTCTATGTTGAAGTAATAGCCAGTAAGATGTAGTACAATTGAAGTTTTAGTTGCCGATTATTCACTTTTAGCCTGCTTTGGTGGCTTGGACATGACCTAGGACCTTAAGATTTTGCATGAAAGGAGGACTAGCAGCCGCGTTGCATGGGAGAATGTGAAAAGGGTTCATATGTAGTAAAAACCTGAGAAATCCGTCCGTTTTCGTCATTTGTTATCGAATCGACTTAAAGCCAGATGTCACATTGGCCGCTCATCTCTCTGAAACGGTTACACTTATCGTCTGCAAAGCTATGTCGCGTGCTGCGGTATGCCGAAACACTAAAAGCACCATAGTAGAACACAGAAGAAGCTTCTAAGTTGAAGTAATAGCCAGTAAGAAGTAGTACAATTCAACTTTTAGTTGTCGATTATTCACGTTTTTGCCGGCTTTGGTGGCTTGGACATGACGTAGGACCATAAGATTTTGCTTGAAACGAGGACTAGCAGCCGCGTTGCACGGGAGAATGTGAAAAGTGTTCATATGTAGTAAGAACCTGAGAAATCCGTCCGTTTTCGTCATTTGTTATCGAATCGACTTAAAGCCAGATCGTCACATTGGCCGCTCTTCTCTCTGAAACGGTTACATATATCGTCTGCAAAGCTATGTCGCGTGCTGCGGTAAGCGGAGACACTAAAAGCACCATAGTAAAACACAGAAGAAGCTTCTAAGTTGAAGTAATAGCCAGTAAGAAGTAGTACAATTCAAGTTTTAGTTGTCGATTATACACTATTTAGCCGGCTTTGGTGGCTTTGACATTAGGTGGAACCTTAATATTTTGCATGAAAGGAGGAGTAGCAGCCGCGTTGCACGCGAGAATGTGAAAAGTGTTCATATGTAGTAAAAACCTGAGAAATCCGTCCGCTTTCGTCATTTGTTATCGAATCGACATAAAGACAGATCGTCACATTGGCCGCTTTTCTTTCTGAGACGGTTACAATTATCGTCTGCAAAGCTATGTCGCGTGCTGAGGTATGCGGAGACACTAAAAGCACCATAGTAAAACACAGAAGAAGCTTCTAAGTTGAAGTAATAGCCAGTAAGAAGTAGTACAATTCAAGCTTTAGTTGTCGATTATTCACTTTTTAGCCGGCTTTGATGGCTTGGACATGAGGTGGAACCTTAAGATTTTGCATGAAAGGAAGACTAGCAGCCGCGTTGCACGAGAGAGTGTGAAAAGTTTTCATATGTAGTAAAAACCTGAGAAATCCGTCCGTTTTCGTCATTTGTTATCGAATCGACTTAAACCAGATCGTCACATTGGCCGCTCTTCTCTCTGAAACGGTTACACTTATCGTCTGCAAAGCTATGTCGCGTGCTGCGGTAAGCGGAGACACTAAAAGCACCATAGTAAAACACAGAAGAAGCTTCTAAGTTGAAGTAATAGCCAGTAAGAAGTAGTACAATTCAAGTTTTAGTTGTCGATTATACACTATTTAGCCGGCTTTGGTGGCTTTGACATTAGGTGGAACCTTAATATTTTGCATGAAAGGAGGAGTAGCAGCCGCGTTGCACGCGAGAATGTGAAAAGTGTTCATATGTAGTAAAAACCTGAGAAATCCGTCCGCTTTCGTCATTTGTTATCGAATCGACATAAAGACAGATCGTCACATTGGCCGCTTTTCTTTCTGAGACGGTTACAATTATCGTCTGCAAAGCTACGTCGCGTGCTGAGGTATGCGGAGACACTAAACGCACCATAGTAAAACACAGAAGAAGCTTCTAAGTTGAAGTAATAGCCAGTAAGAAGTAGTACAATTCAAGTTTTAGTTGTCGATTATTTACTTTTTTGCCGGCTTTGATGGCTTGGACATGAGGTGGAACCTTAAGATTTGGCATGAAAGGAAGACTAGCAGCCGCGTTGCACGAGAGAGTGTGAAAACTGTTCATATGTAGTATAAACCTAAGAAATCCGTCCGTTTTCGTCATTTGTTATCGAATCGACTTAAAGCCAGATCGTCACATTGGCCGCTCTTCTCTCTGAAACGGTTACACTTATCGTCTGCAAAGCTATGTCGCGTGCTGCGGTATGCCGAAACACTAAAAGCACCATAGTAGAACACAGAAGAAGCTTCTAAGTTGAAGTAATAGCCAGTAAGAAGTAGAACAATTCAAGTTTTAGTTGTCGATTATTCACGTTTTTGCCGGCTTTGGTGGCTTGGACATGACGTAGGACCATAAGATTTTGCTTGAAAGGAGGACTAGCAGCCGCGTTGCACGGGAGAATGTGAAAAGTGTTCATATGTAGTAAGAACCTGAGTAATCCGTCCGTTTTCGTCATGTGTTATCGAATCGACTTAAAGCCAGATCGTCACATTGGCCGCTCTTCTCTCTGAAACGGTTACACTTATCGTCTGCAAAGCTATGTCGCGTGCTGCGGTATGCGGAAACACTAAAAGCACCATAGTAGAACACAAAAGAAGCTTCTATGTTGAAGTAATAGCCAGTAAGAAGTAGTACAATTCAAGTTTTAGTTGTCGATTATACACTATTTAGCCGGTTTTGGTGGCTTTGACATTAGGTGGAACCTTAATATTTTGCATGAAAGGAGGAGTAGCAGCCGCGTTGCACGCGAGAATGTGAAAAGTGTTCATATGTAGTAAAAACCTGAGAAATCCGTCCGCTTTCGTCATTTGTTATCGAATCGACTTAATGACAGATCGTCACATTGGCCGCTTTTCTTTCTGAGACGGTTACAATTATCGTCTGCAAAGCTATGTCGCGTGCTGAGTATGCGGAGGGACTAAAAGCACCATAGTAAAACACAGAAGAAGCTTCTAAGTTGAAGTAATAGCCAGTAAGAAGTAGTACAATTCAAGTTTTAGTTGTCGATTATTCACTTTTTAGCCGGCTTTGATGGCTTGGACATGTGGTGGAACCTTAAGATTTTGCATGAAAGGAAGACTAGCAGCCGCGTTGCACGAGAGAGTGTGAAAAGTGTTCATATGTAGTAAAAACCTGAGAAATCCGTCCGTTTTCGTCATTTGTTATCGAATCGACTTAAAGCCAGATCGTCACATTGGCCGCTCTTCTCTCTGAAACGGTTACACTTATCGTCTGCAAAGCTATGTCGCGTGCTGCGGTATGCCGAAACACTAAAAGCACCATGGTAGAACACAGAAGAAGCTTCTAAGTTGAAGTAATAGCCAGTAAGAAGTAGTAAAATTCAAGTTTTAGTTGTCGATTATTCACGTTTTTGCCGGCTTTGGTGGCTTGGACATGACGTAGGACCATAAGATATTGCTTGAAAGGAGGACTAGCAGCCGCGTTGCACGGGAGAATGTGAAAAGTGTTCATATGTAGTAAGAACCTGAGAAATCCGTCCCTTTTCGTCATTTGTTATCGAATCGACTTAAAGCCAGATCGTCACATTGGCCGCTCTTCTCTCTGAAACGGTTACATATATCGTCTGCAAAGCTATGTCGCGTGCTGCGGTATGCGGAAACACTAAAAGCACCATAGTAGAACACAAAAGAAGCTTCTATGTTGAAGTAATAGCCAGTAAGAAGTAGTACAATTCAAGTTATAGTTGTCGATTATTTACTTTTTAGCCGGCTTTGGTGGCTTGGGCATGACTTAGGACCTTAAGATTTTGCATGAAAGGAGGAGTAGCAGCCGCGTTGCCCGCGAGAATGTGAAAAGTGTTCATATGTAGTAAAAACCTCAGAAATCCGTCCGCTTTCGTCATTTGTTATCGAATCGACTTAAAGCCAGATCGTCACATTGGCCGCTTTTCTCTCTGAGACGGTTACATTTATCGTCTGCAAAGCTATGTCGCGTGCTGCGGTATGCAGAGACAATAAAAGCACCATATTAAAACACAGAAGAAGGTTCTAAATTGAAGTAATGCCAGTAAGAAGTAGTACTATTTAAGTTTTAGTTGTCGATTAATCACTTTTTAGCCGGCTTTGGTGGCTTGGACATGACCTAGGACCTTAAGATTTTGCATGAAAGGGAGACTAGCAGCCGCGTTGCATGGGAGAATGTGAAAAGTTTTCATATGTAGTAGAAACCTGAGAAATCCGTCCGTTTTCGTCTTTGTTATCGAATCGACTTAAAGCCAGGTGGTCACATTGGCCGCTTTTCTCTCTGAGACGGTTACATTTATCATCTGCAAAGCTATTTCGCGTGCTGCCGTATGCGAAAACACTAAAAGCACCACAGTAGAACACAGAAGAAGCTTCTATGTTGAAGTAATAGCCAGTAAGAAGTAGTACAATTCAAGTTTTAGTTGTCGATTATTCACATTTTAGCCGGCTTTGGTGGCTTGGACATGACCTAGTACCTTAAGATTTTGCATGAAAGGAGGACTAGCAGCCGCGTTCCACGGGAGAATGTGAAAAGTGTTCATATGTAGTAAAAACCTGAGAAATCCGTCCGTTTTCGTCATTTGTTATCGAGTCGACTTAAAGCCAGATCGTCACATTGGCCGCTTTTCTCTCTGAAACAGTTACATTTATCGTCTGCAAAGCTATGTCACGTGCTGCGGTATGCGGAGACACTAAAAGCACCATAGTAGAACACAGAAGAAGCTTCTAAGTTGAAGTAATAGCCAGTAAGAAGTAGTACAATTCATGTTTTAGTTATTGATTATTCACTTTTTAGCCGGCTTTGGTGGCTTGGACATGAGGTGGAACCTTAAGATTTTGCATGAAAGTAGGACTAGCAGCCGCGTTGCACGGGAGAATGTGAAAAGTGTTCATATGTAGTAAGAACCTGAGAAATCCGTCCGTTTTCGTCATTTGTTATCGAATCGACTTAAAGCCAGATCGTCACATTGGCCGCTCTTCTCTCTGAAACGGTTACATTTGTCGTCTGCAAAGCTATGTCGCGTGTTGCGGTATGTGGAGACACTAAAAGCACCATAGTAGAACACAGAAGAAGCTTCTAAGTTGAAGTAATAGCCAGTAAGAAGTAGTACAATTCAAGTTTTAGTTATCGATTATTAACTTTTTAGCCGGCTTTGGTGGCTTGGACATGACCTAGAACCTTACGATTTTGCATGAAAGGAGGACTAGCAGCCGCGTTGCATGGGAGAATGTGAAAAGTGTTCATATGTAGTAAAAACCTGAGAAATCCGTCCGTTTTCGTCATTTGTTATCGAATCGACTTAAAGCCAGATCGTCACATTGGCCGCTTTTCTCTCTGAGACGGTTACATTTATCTTCTGCAAAGCTATGTCGCGTGGTGCGGTGTGCGGAGACACTAAAAGCACCATAGTAGAACACAGAAGAAGCTTCTAAGTTGAAGTAATAGCCATTAAGAAGTAGTACAATTTAAGTTTTAGTTGTCGAATATTCACTTTTTTGCCGGCTTTGGTGGCTTGGACATGACCTAGGACCTTACGATTTTGCATGAAAGGAGGAATAGCAGCCGCGTTGCACGGGAGAATGTGAAAAGTGTTCATATGTAGTAAAAACCTGAGAAATTCGTCCGTTTTCGTCATTTGTTATCGAATCGACTTAAAGCCAGATCGTCACATTGGCCGTTCTTCTCTCTGAAACGGTTACATTTGTCGTCTGCAGAGCTATGTCGCGTGCTGCGGTATGCCGAAACACTAAAAGCACCATAGTAGAACACAGAAGAAGCTTCTAATTTGAAGTAATAGCCAGTAAGAAGTAGTACAATTCAAGTTTTAGTTGCCGAATATTCACTTTTTAGCCGGCTTTGGTGGCTTGGACATGACCTAGGACCTTAAGATTTTGCATGGAAGGAGTACTTGCAGCCGCGTTGCACGGGAGAATGTGAAATGTGTTCATATGTGGTAAAAAAATGAGAAATCCGTCCGTTTTCGTCATTTGTTATCGAATCGACTTAAAGCCAGATCGTCACATTGGCCGCTTTTCTCTCTGAAACAGTTACATTTATCGTCTGCAAAGCTATGTCACGTGCTGCGATATGTGGAGACACTAAAAGCACCGTAGTAGAACACAGAAGAAGCTTCTAAGTTGAAGTAATAGCCAGTA
Source organism: Schistocerca gregaria (assembly GCF_023897955.1). Taxonomy (NCBI): domain Eukaryota; kingdom Metazoa; phylum Arthropoda; class Insecta; order Orthoptera; family Acrididae; genus Schistocerca; species Schistocerca gregaria. The sequence goes on from NW_026061759.1 coordinate 2,385,694, forward strand.
AGAAGTAGTAGAATTCATGTTTTAGTTATTGATTATTCACTTCTTAGCCGGCTTTGGTGGCTTGGACATGAGGTGGAACCTTAATATTTTGCATGAAAGGAGGAGTAGCAGCCGCGTTGCACGCGAGAATGTGAAAAGTGTTCATATGTAGTAAAAACCTGAGAAATCCGTCCGTTTTCGTCATTTGTTATCGAATCGACTTAAAGCCAGATCGTCACATTGGCCGCTCTTCTATCTGAAACGGTTACATTTATCGTCTGCAAAGCTATGTCGCGTGCTGCGGTATGCGGAGACACTAAAAGCACCATAGTAGAACACAGAAGAAGCTTCTAAGTTGAAGTAATAGCCAGTAAGATGTAGTACAATTCAAGTTTTAGTTGTCGATTATTCACTTTTTATCCTGCTTTGGTGGCTTGGACATGACCTAGGACCTTAAGATTTTGCATGAAAGGAGACCTAGCAGCCGCGTTCCACGGGAGAATGTGAAAAGTGTACATATGTAGTAAAAATCTGAAAAATCCGTCCGTATTCGTCATTTGTTATCGAATCGACTAAAGCCAGGTCGTCACATTGGCCGTTCTTCTCCCTGAAACGGTTACACTTGTCGTCTGCAAAGCTATGTCGCGTGCTGCGGTATGCCGAAACACTAAAAGCAACATAGTAGCACACAGAAGAAGCTTCTAATTTGAAGTAATAGCCAGTACGAAGTAGTACAATTCAAGTTTTACTTGTCGATTATTCACGTTTTAGCCGGCTTTGGTGGCTTTGACATTAGGTGGAAGCTTAAGATTTTGCATGAAAGGAGGACTAGCAGCCGCGTTGCATGGGAGAATGTGAAAAGTGTTCATATGTAGTAAAAACCTGAGAAATCCGTCCGTTTTCGTCATTTGTTATCGAATCGACTTAAAGCCAGATCGTCACATTGGCCGCTTTTCTCTCTGAGACGGTTACATTTATCGTCTGCAAAGCTATGTCGCGTGATGCGGTGTGCGGAGACACTAAAAGCACCATAGTAGAACACAGAAGAAGCTTCTAAGTTGAAGTAATAGCCATTAAGAAGTAGTACAATTTAAGTTTTAGTTGTCGAATATTCACTTTTTTGCCGGCTTTGGTGGCTTGGACATGACCTAGGACCTTACGATTTTGCATGAAAGGAGGAATAGCAGCCGCGTTGCACGGGAGAATGTGAAAAGTGTTCATATGTAGTAAAAACCTGAGAAATTCGTCCGTTTTCGTCATTTGTTATCGAATCGACTTAAAGCCAGATCGTCACATTGGCCGTTCTTCTTTCTGAAACGGTTACATTTGTCGTCTGCAGAGCTATGTCGCGTGCTGCGGTATGCCGAAACACTAAAAGCACCATAGTAGAACACAGAAGAAGCTTCTAATTTGAAGTAATAGCTAGTAAGAAGTAGTACAATTCAAGTTTTAGTTGCCGAATATTCACTTTTTAGCCGGCTTTGGTGGCTTGGACATGACCTAGGACCTTAAGATCTTGCATGAAAGGAGTACTTGCAGCCGCGTTGCACGGGAGAATGTGAAATGTGTTCATATGTGGTAAAAAAATGAGAAATCCGTCCGTTTTCGTCATTTGTTATCGAATCGACTTAAAGCCAGATCGTCACATTGGCCGCTTTTCTCTCTGAAACAGTTACATTTATCGTCTGCAAAGCTATGTCACGTGCTGCGATATGTGGAGACACTAAAAGCACCGTAGTAGAACACAGAAGAAGCTTCTAAGTTGAAGTAATAGCCAGTAAGAAGTAGTACAATTCATGTTTTAGTTATTGATTATTCACTTTTTAGCCGGCTTTGGTGGCTTGGACATGAGGTGGAACCTTAAGATTTTGCATGAAAGTAGGACTAGCAGCCGCGTTGCACGGGAGAATGTGAAAAGTGTTCATATGTAGTAAAAACCTGAGAAATCCGTCCGTTTTCGTCATTTGTTATCGAATCGACTTAAAGCCAGATCGTCACATTGGCCGCTTTTCTCTCTGAGACGGTTACATGTATCGTCTTCAAGGCTATGTCGCGTGCTGCGGTATGCGGAAACACTAAAAGCACCATAGTAGAACACAGAAGAAGCTTCTAAGTTGAAGTAATAGCCAGTAAGAAGTAGTACCATTCAAGTTTTAGTTGTCGATTATTCACTTTATAGCCGGCTTTGGTGGCTTGGACATGACCTAGAACCTTAAGATTTTGCATAAAATGAGGACTAGCAGCCGCGTTGCATGGGAGAATGTGAAAAGTGTTCATATGTAGTAAAAACCTGAGAAATCCGTCCGTTTTCGTCATTTGTTATCGAATCGACGTAAAGCCAGATCGTCATATTGGCCGCTTTTCTCTCTGAGACGGTTACATTTATCGTCTGCAAAGCTATGTCGCGTTCTGCGGTTTGCGGAGACACTAAAAGCACCATATTAGAACACAGAAGAAGCTTCTAAATTGAAGTAAAGCCGGTAAGAAGTAGTACAATTTAAGTTTTAGTTGTCGGTTAATCACTTTTTAGACGTCTTTGGTGGCTTGGACATGACCTACGACCTTAAGATTTTGCATGAAAGGAAGACTAGCAGCCGCGTTGCACGGGAGAAAGTGAAAAGTTTTCATATGTAGTAGAAACCTGAGAAATCTGTCCGTTGTCGTCTTTGTTATCGAATCGACTTAAAGCCAGATCGTCACATTGGCCGCTTTTCTCTCTGAGACGGTTACATTTATCATCTGCAAAGCTATTTCGCGTGCTGCCGTATGCGGAGACACTAAAAGCACCATATTAGAACACAGAAGAAGCTTCTAAGTTGAAGTAATAGCCAGTAAGAAGTAGTACAATTCAAGTTTTAGTTGTCGATTATTCACTTTTTAGCCGGCTTTGGTGGCTTGGACATGACCTTGGACCTTAAGATTTTGCATGAAAGGAGGACTAGCAGCCGCTTTGCACGGGAGAATGTGAAACGTGTTCATATGGAGTAAAAACCTGAGAAATCCGTCCGTTTTCGTCATTTGTTATCGAATCGACTTACAGCCAGATCGTCACATTGGCCGCTTTTCTCTCTGAGATGGTTACATTTATCGTCTGCAAAGCTATGTCGCGTGCTGCGGTATGCGGAAACACTAGAAGCACCATAGTAGAATGCAGAAGAAGCTTCTAAGTTGAAGCAATAGCCAGTAGGAAGTAGTACAATTCAAGTTTTAGTTATCGATTATTCACCTTTTAGCCGGCTTTGGTGGCTTGGACATGACCTAGGACCTTACGATTTTGCATGAAAGGAGGACTAGCAGCCGCGTAGCATGGGAGAATGTGAAAAGTGTTCATATGTAGTAAAAACCTGAGAAATCCGTCCGTTTTCGTCATTTGTTATCGAATCGACTTAAAGCCAGATCGTCACATTGGCCGCTTTTCTCTCTGAGACGGTTACATTTATCGTCTGCAAAGCTATGTCGCGTGATGCGGTGTGCGGAGACACTAAAAGCACCATAGTAGAACACAGAAGAAGCTTCTAAGTTGAAGTAATAGCCATTAAGAAGTAGTACAATTTAAGTTTTAGTTGTCGAATATTCACTTTTTTGCCGGCTTTGGTGGCTTGGACATGACCTAGGACCTTACGATTTTGCATGAAAGGAGGAATAGCAGCCGCGTTGCACGGGAGAATGTGAAAAGTGTTCATATGTAGTAAAAACCTGAGAAATTCGTCCGTTTTCGTCATTTGTTATCGAATCGACTTAAAGCCAGATCGTCACATTGGCCGTTCTTCTTTCTGAAACGGTTACATTTGTCGTCTGCAGAGCTATGTCGCGTGCTGCGGTATGCCGAAACACTAAAAGCACCATAGTAGAACACAGAAGAAGCTTCTAATTTGAAGTAATAGCCAGTAAGAAGTAGTACAATTCAAGTTTTAGTTGTCGATTATTCACATTTTAGCCGGCTTTGGTGGCTTGGACATGACCTAGTACTTTAAGATTTTGCATGAAAGGAGGACTAGCAGCCGCGTTTCACGTGAGAATGTGAAAAGTGTTCATATGTAGTAAAAACCTGAGAAATCCGTCAGTTTTCGTCATTTGTTATCGAGTCGACTTAAAGCCAGATCGTCACATTGGCCGCTTTTCTCTCTGAGACGGTTACATTTATTGTCTGCAAAGCTATGTCGCGTGCTGCGGTATGCGGAGACACTAAAAGCACCATAGTAGAACACAGAAGTAGCTTCTAAGTTGAAGTAATAGGCAGTAACAAGTAGTACAATTCAAGTTTTAGTTGTCGATTATTCACTTTTTAGCCGGCTTTGGTGGCTTGGACATGACCTAGGACCTTAAGATTTTGCATGAAAGGAGACCTAGCAGCCGCGTATCACGGGAGAATGTGAAAAGTGTACATATGTAGTAAAAATCTGAAAAATCCGTCCGTATTCGTCATTTGTTATCGAATCGACTAAAGCCAGGTCGTCACATTGGCCGTTCTTCTCCCTGAAACGGTTACACTTGTCGTCTGCAAAGCTATGTCGCGTGCTGCGGTATGCCGAAACACTAAAAGCACCATAGTAGCACACAGAAGAAGCTTCTAATTTGAAGTAATAGCCAGTACGAAGTAGTACAATTCAAGTTTTACTTGTCGATTATTCACGTTTTAGCCGGCTTTGGTGGCTTTGACATTAGGTGGAAGCTTAAGATTTTGCATGAAAGGAGGACTAGCAGCCGCGTTGCACGCGAGAATGTGAAAAGTGTTCATATGTAGTAAAAACCTGAGAAATCCGTCCGTTTTCGTCATTTGTTATCGAGTCGACTTAAAGCCAGATCGTCACATTGGCCGCTTTTCTCACTGAGACGGTTACATTTGTCGTCTGCAAAGCTATGTCGCGTGTTGCGGTATGTGGAGACACTAAAAGCACCATAGTAGAACACAGAAGAAGCTTCTAAGTTGAAGTAATAGCCAGTAAGAAGTAGTACAATTCAAGTTTTAGTTATCGATTATTCACTTTTTAGCCGGCTTTGGTGGCTTGGACATGACCTAGAACCTTACGATTTTGCATGAAAGGAGGACTAGCAGCCGCGTTGCATGGGAGAATGTGAAAAGTGTTCATATGTAGTAAAAACCTGAGATATCCGTCCGTTTTCGTCATTTGTTATCGAATCGACTTAAAGCCAGATCGTCACATTGGCCACTTTTCTCTCTGAGACGGTTACATTTATCGTCTGCAAAGCTATGTCGCGTGATGCGGTGTGCGGAGACACTAAAAGCACCATAGTAGAACACAGAAGAAGCTTCTAAGTTGAAGTAATAGCCATTAAGAAGTAGTACAATTTAAGTTTTAGTTGTCGAATATTCACTTTTTTGCCGGCTTTGGTGGCTTGGACATGACCTAGGACCTTACGATTTTGCATGAAAGGAGGAATAGCAGCCGCGTTGCACGGGAGAATGTGAAAAGTGTTCATATGTAGTAAAAACCTGAGAAATTCGTCCGTTTTCGTCATTTGTTATCGAATCGACTTAAAGCCAGATCGTCACATTGGCCGTTCTTCTCTCTGAAACGGTTACATTTGTCGTCTGCAGAGCTATGTCGCGTGCTGCGGTATGCCGAAACACTAAAAGCACCATAGTAGAACACAGAAGAAGCTTCTAATTTGAAGTAATAGCCAGTAAGAAGTAGTACAATTCAAGTTTTAGTTGCCGAATATTCACTTTTTAGCCGGCTTTGGTGGCTTGGACATGACCTAGGACCTTAAGATTTTGCATGGAAGGAGTACTTGCAGCCGCGTTGCACGGGAGAATGTGAAATGTGTTCATATGTGGTAAAAAAATGAGAAATCCGTCCGTTTTCGTCATTTGTTATCGAATCGACTTAAAGCCAGATCGTCACATTGGCCGCTTTTCTCTCTGAAACAGTTACATTTATCGTCTGCAAAGCTATGTCACGTGCTGCGATATGTGGAGACACTAAAAGCACCGTAGTAGAACACAGAAGAAGCTTCTAAGTTGAAGTAATAGCCAGTAAGAAGTAGTACAATTCATGTTTTAGTTATTGATTATTCACTTTTTAGCCGGCTTTGGTGGCTTGGACATGAGGTGGAACCTTAATATTTTGCATGAAAGGAGGAGTAGCAGCCGCGTTGCACGCGAGAATGTGAAAAGTGTTCATATGTAGTAAAAACCTGAGAAATCCGTCCGTTTTCGTCATTTGTTATCGAATCGACTTAAAGCCAGATCGTCACATTGGCCGCTCTTCTATCTGAAACGGTTACATTTATCGTCTGCAAAGCTATGTCGCGTGCTGCGGTATGCGGAGACACTAAAAGCACCATAGTAGAACACAGAAGTAGCTTCTAAGTTGAAGTAATAGGCAGTAAGAAGTAGTACAATTCAAGTTTTAGTTGTCGATTATTCACTTTTTAGCCGGCTTTGGTGGCTTGGACATGACCTAGGACCTTAAGATTTTGCATGAAAGGAGACCTAGCAGCCGCGTTCCACGGGAGAATGTGAAAAGTGTACATATGTAGTAAAAATCTGAAAAATCCGTCCGTATTCGTCATTTGTTATCGAATCGACTAAAGCCAGGTCGTCACATTGGCCGTTCTTTTCCCTGAAACGGTTACACTTGTCGTCTGCAAAGCTATGTCGCGTGCTGCGGTATGCCGAAACACTAAAAGCACCATAGTAGCACACAGAAGAAGCTTCTAATTTGAAGTAATAGCCAGTACGAAGTAGTACAATTCAAGTTTTACTTGTCGATTATTCACGTTTTAGCCGGCTTTGGTGGCTTTGACATTAGGTGGAAGCTTAAGATTTTGCATGAAAGGAGGACTAGCAGCCGCGTTGCACGCGAGAATGTGAAAAGTGTTCATATGTAGTAAAAACCTGAGAAATCCGTCCGTTTTCGTCATTTGTTATCGAGTCGACTTAAAGCCAGATCGTCACATTGGCCGCTTTTCTCACTGAGACGGTTACATTTGTCGTCTGCAAAGCTATGTCGCGTGTTGCGGTATGTGGAGACACTAAAAGCACCATAGTAGAACACAGAAGAAGCTTCTAAGTTGAAGTAATAGCCAGTAAGAAGTAGTACAATTCAAGTTTTAGTTATCGATTATTCACTTTTTAGCCGGCTTTGGTGGCTTGGACATGACCTAGAACCTTACGATTTTGCATGAAAGGAGGACTAGCAGCCGCGTTGCATGGGAGAATGTGAAAAGTGTTCATATGTAGTAAAAACCTGAGAAATCCGTCCGTTTTCGTCATTTGTTATCGAATCGACTTAAAGCCAGATCGTCACATTGGCCGCTTTTCTCTCTGAGACGGTTACATTTATCTTCTGCAAAGCTATGTCGCGTGATGCGGTGTGCGGAGACACTAAAAGCACCATAGTAGAACACAGAAGAAGCTTCTAAGTTGAAGTAATAGCCATTAAGAAGTAGTACAATTTAAGTTTTAGTTGTCGAATATTCACTTTTTTGCCGGCTTTGGTGGCTTGGACATGACCTAGGACCTTACGATTTTGCATGAAAGGAGGAATAGCAGCCGCGTTGCACGGGAGAATGTGAAAAGTGTTCATATGTAGTAAAAACCTGAGAAATTCGTCCGTTTTCGTCATTTGTTATCGAATCGACTTAAAGCCAGATCGTCACATTGGCCGTTCTTCTCTCTGAAACGGTTACATTTGTCGTCTGCTGAGCTATGTCGCGTGCTGCGGTATGCCGAAACACTAAAAGCACCATAGTAGAACACAGAAGAAGCTTCTAATTTGAAGTAATAGCCAGTAAGAAGTAGTACAATTCAAGTTTTAGTTGCCGAATATTCACTTTTTAGCCGGCTTTGGTGGCTTGGACATGACCTAGGACCTTAAGATTTTGCATGGAAGGAGTACTTGCAGCCGCGTTGCACGGGAGAATGTGAAATGTGTTCATATGTGGTAAAAAAATGAGAAATCCGTCCGTTTTCGTCATTTGTTATCGAATCGACTTAAAGCCAGATCGTCACATTGGCCGCTTTTCTCTCTGAAACAGTTACATTTATCGTCTGCAAAGCTATGTCACGTGCTGCGATATGTGGAGACACTAAAAGCACCGTAGTAGAACACAGAAGAAGCTTCTAAGTTGAAGTAATAGCCAGTAAGAAGTAGTAGAATTCATGTTTTAGTTATTGATTATTCACTTTTTAGCCGGCTTTGGTGGCTTGGACATGAGGTGGAACCTTAATATTTTGCATGAAAGGAGGAGTAGCAGCCGCGTTGCACGCGAGAATGTGAAAAGTGTTCATATGTAGTAAAAACCTGAGAAATCCGTCCGTTTTCGTCATTTGTTATCGAATCGACTTAAAGCCAGATCGTCACATTGGCCGCTCTTCTATCTGAAACGGTTACATTTATCGTCTGCAAAGCTATGTCGCGTGCTGCGGTATGCGGAGACACTAAAAGCACCATAGTAGAACACAGAAGAAGCTTCTAAGTTGAAGTAATAGCCAGTAAGATGTAGTACAATTCAAGTATTAGTTGTCGATTATTCACTTTTTATCCTGCTTTGGTGGCTTGGACATGACCTAGGACCTTAAGATTTTGCATGAAAGGAGACCTAGCAGCCGCGTTCCACGGGAGAATGTGAAAAGTGTACATATGTAGTAAAAATCTGAAAAATCCGTCCGTATTCGTCATTTGTTATCGAATCGACTAAAGCCAGGTCGTCACATTGGCCGTTCTTCTCCCTGAAACGGTTACACTTGTCGTCTGCAAAGCTATGTCGCGTGCTGCGGTATGCCGAAACACTAAAAGCAACATAGTAGCACACAGAAGAAGCTTCTAATTTGAAGTAATAGCCAGTACGAAGTAGTACAATTCAAGTTTTACTTGTCGATTATTCACGTTTTAGCCGGCTTTGGTGGCTTTGACATTAGGTGGAAGCTTAAGATTTTGCATGAAAGGAGGACTAGCAGCCGCGTTGCATGGGAGAATGTGAAAAGTGTTCATATGTAGTAAAAACCTGAGAAATCCGTCCGTTTTCGTCATTTGTTATCGAATCGACTTAAAGCCAGATCGTCACATTGGCCGCTTTTCTCTCTGAGACGGTTACATTTATCGTCTGCAAAGCTATGTCGCGTGATGCGGTGTGCGGAGACACTAAAAGCACCATAGTAGAACACAGAAGAAGCTTCTAATTTGAAGTAATAGCTAGTAAGAAGTAGTACAATTCAAGTTTTAGTTGCCGAATATTCACTTTTTAGCCGGCTTTGGTGGCTTGGACATGACCTAGGACCTTAAGATTTTGCATGAAAGGAGTACTTGCAGCCGCGTTGCACGGGAGAATGTGAAATGTGTTCATATGTGGTAAAAAAATGAGAAATCCGTCCGTTTTCGTCATTTGTTATCGAATCGACTTAAAGCCAGATCGTCACATTGGCCGCTTTTCTCTCTGAAACAGTTACATTTATCGTCTGCAAAGCTATGTCACGTGCTGCGATATGTGGAGACACTAAAAGCACCGTAGTAGAACACAGAAGAAGCTTCTAAGTTGAAGTAATAGCCAGTAAGAAGTAGTACAATTCATGTTTTAGTTATTGATTATTCACTTTTTAGCCGGCTTTGGTGGCTTGGACATGAGGTGGAACCTTAAGATTTTGCATGAAAGTAGGACTAGCAGCCGCGTTGCACGGGAGAATGTGAAAAGTGTTCATATGTAGTAAAAACCTGAGAAATCCGTCCGTTTTCGTCATTTGTTATCGAATCGACTTAAAGCCAGATCGTCACATTGGCCGCTTTTCTCTCTGAGACGGTTACATGTATCGTCTTCAAGGCTATGTCGCGTGCTGCGGTATGCGGAAACACTAAAAGCACCATAGTAGAACACAGAAGAAGCTTCTAAGTTGAAGTAATAGCAAGTAAGAAGTAGTACCATTCAAGTTTTAGTTGTCGATTATTCACTTTATAGCCGGCTTTGGTGGCTTGGACATGACCTAGAACCTTAAGATTTTGCATAAAATGAGGACTAGCAGCCGCGTTGCATGGGAGAATGTGAAAAGTGTTCATATGTAGTAAAAACCTGAGAAATCCGTCCGTTTTCGTCATTTGTTATCGAATCGACCTAAAGCCAGATCGTCATATTGGCCGCTTTTCTCTCTGAGACGGTTACATTTATCGTCTGCAAAGCTATGTCGCGTTCTGCGGTATGCGGAGACACTAAAAGCACCATATTAGAACACAGAAGAAGCTTCTAAATTGAAGTAAAGCCGGTAAGAAGTAGTACAATTTAAGTTTTAGTTGTCGGTTAATCACTTTTTAGACGTCTTTGGTGGCTTGGACATGACCTACGACCTTAAGATTTTGCATGAAAGGAAGACTAGCAGCCGCGTTGCACGGGAGAAAGTGAAAAGTTTTCATATGTAGTAGAAACCTGAGAAATCTGTCCGTTGTCGTCTTTGTTATCGAATCGACTTAAAGCCAGATCGTCACATTGGCCGCTTTTCTCTCTGAGACGGTTACATTTATCATCTGCAAAGCTATTTCGCGTGCTGCCGTATGCGGAGACACTAAAAGCACCATATTAGAACACAGAAGAAGCTTCTAAGTTGAAGTAATAGCCAGTAAGAAGTAGTACAATTCAAGTTTTAGTTGTCGATTATTCACTTTTTAGCCGGCTTTGGTGGCTTGGACATGACCTTGGACCTTAAGATTTTGCATGAAAGGAGGACTAGGAGCCGCTTTGCACGGGAGAATGTGAAACGTGTTCATATGGAGTAAAAACCTGAGAAATCCGTCCGTTTTCGTCATTTGTTATCGAATCGACTTACAGCCAGATCGTCACATTGGCCGCTTTTCTCTCTGAGATGGTTACATTTATCGTCTGCAAAGCTATGTCGCGTGCTGCGGTATGCGGAAACACTAAATGCACCATAGTAGAACACAGAAGAAGCTTCTACGTTGAAGCAATAGCCAGTAAGAAGTAGTACAATTCAAGTTTTAGTTATCGATTATTCACGTTTTAGCCGGCTTTGGTGGCTTGGACATGACCTTGGCCCTTAAGATTTTGCATGAAAGGAGGACTAGCAGCCGTGTTGCACGGGAGAATGTGAAAAGTGTTCATATGTAGTAAAAACCTGAGAAATCCGTCCGTTTTCGTCATTTGTTATCGAATCGACTTAAAGCCAGATCGTCACATTGGCCGGTTTTCTCTCTGAGACGGTTACATTTATCGTCTGCAAAGCTATGTCGCATGCTGCGGTATGCGGAAACACTAGAAGCACCATAGTAGAATGCAGAAGAAGCTTCTAAGTTGAAGCAATAGCCAGTAGGAAGTAGTACAATTCAAGTTTTAGTTATCGATTATTCACCTTTTAGCCGGCTTTGGTGGCTTGGACATGACCTAGGACCTTACGATTTTGCATGAAAGGAGGACTAGCAGCCGCGTTGCATGGGAGAATGTGAAAAGTGTTCATATGTAGTAAAAACCTGAGAAATCCGTCCGGTTTCGTCTTTGTTATCGAATGCACTTAAAGCCAGATCGTCACATTGGCCGCTTTTCTCTCTGAGACGGTTACATTTATCGTCTGCAAAGTTACGTCGCGTGCTGCCGTATGCGGAGACACTAAAAGCACCATAGCAGAACACAGAAGAAGCTTCTAAGTTGAAGTAATAGCCAGTAAGATGTAGTACAATTCAAGTTTTATTTGTCGATTGTCACTTTTTAGCCGGCTTTGGTGGCTATGATATGACCTAGGAGCATAAGATTTTGCATGAAATGAGTACCAGCAGCCGCGTTGCACGGGAGAATGTGAAAAGTGTTCAGATGTAGTAAAAACCTGAGAAATCCGTCCGTTTTCGTCATTTGTTATCGAATCGACATAAAGCCAGATCGTCACATTGGCTGCTTTTCTCTCTGAGACGGTTACATTTATCGTCTGCAAAGCTATGTCGCGTGCTGCGGTATGCGGAAACACTAAAAGCACCATAGTAGAACACAGAAGAAGCTTCTAAGTTGAAGCAATAGCCAGTAAGAAGTAGTACAACTCAAGTTTAAGTTATCGATTATTCACCTTTTAGCCGGCTTTGGTGGCTTGGACATGACCTAGGACCTTAAGATTTTGCATGAAAGGAGGACTAGCAGCCGCGTTACATGGGAGAATGTGAAAGTGTTCATATGTAGTAAAAACCTGAGAAATCTGACCATTTTCGTCATTTGTTATCGAATCGACTTAAAGCCAGATCGTCACATTGGCCGCTTTTCTCCCTGAGACGGTTACATTTATCGTCTGCAAAGCTATGTCGCTTGCTGCCATATGCGGAGACACTAAAAGCAACATAGTAGAACACAGAAGGAGTTTCTAAGTTGAAGTAATAGCCAGTAAGAAGTAGTACAATTCAAGTTTTAGTTGTCGATTATTCACTTTTTAGCCGGCTTTGGTTGCTTTGACATGACCTAGGACCTTAAGATTTTGCATGGAAGGAGGACTAGCAGCCGCGTTGCACTGGTGAATGTGAAATTGTTCATATGTAGTAAAAACCTGAGAAATCAGTCCGTGTTCGTCATTTGTTATCGAATCGACTTAAAGCCAGATCGTCACATTGGCCGCTTTTCTTTCTGAGACGGTTACATTTATCGTCTGCAAAGGTATGTCGCTTGCTGCGGTATGCGGAGACACTAAAAGCACCATAGTAGAACACAGAAGAAGCTTCTAAGTTGAAGTAATAGCCAGTAAGAAGTAGTACAATTCAAGTTTTAGTTATCGATTATTCACTTTTTAGCCGTCTTTGGTGGCTTGGACATGACCTCGGACCATAAGATTTTGCATGAAAGGAGGACTAGCAGCCGCGTTGCATGGGAGAATGTGAAAAGTGTTCATATGTAGTAAAAACCTGAGAACTCCGTCCGTTTTCGTCATTTGTTATCGAATCGACTTAAAGCCAGATCGTCACATTGGCCGCTTTTCTCTCTGAGACGGTTACATTTATCGTCTGCAAAGCTACGTCGCGTGCTGCGGTATGCGGAGACACTAAAAGCACCATATTAGAACACAGAAGAAGCTTCTAAATTGAAGTAATAGCCAGAAAGAAGTAGTACCATTTAGGTTTTAGTTGTCGATTAATCACTTTTTAGCCGGCTTTGGTGGCTTGGACATGACCTAGGACCTTAAGATTTTGCATGAAAGGAAGACTAGCAGCCGCGTTGCACGGGAGAATGTGAAAAGTGTTCATATGTAGTAAAAACCTGAGAAATCCGTCTTTTTTCGTCATTTGTTATCGAATCGATTTAAAGCCAGATCGACACGTTGGCCGCTCTTCTCTCTGAAACGGTTACATTTATCGTCTGCAAAGCTATGTCGCGTGCTTCGGTATGCGGGAACACTAAAAGCACCATAGTAGAACACAGAAGAAGCTTCTAAGTTGAAGTAATAGTCAGTAAGAAGTAGTACTATTTAAGTTTTAATTATCGATTATTCACATTTTAGCCGGCTTTGGTGGCTTGGGTATGACCTAGGACCTTAACATTTTGCATGAAAGGAAGACTAGCAGCCGCGTTGCACGGGAGAATGTGAAAAGTGTTCATATGTAGTAAAAACCTGAGAAATCCGTCCGTTTTCGTCATTTGTTATCGAATCGATTTAAAGCCAGATCGTCACATTGGCCGCTCTTCTCTCTGAAACGGTTACATTTATCGTCTGCAAAGCTATGTCGCGTGCTGCGGTATGCGGAGACACTAAAAGCACCATATTAGAACACAGAAGAAGCTTCTAAGTTGAAGTAATAGCCAGTAAGAAGTAGTACAATGCAAGTTTTAGTTATCGATTATTCACTTTTTAGCTGTCTTTGATGGCTTGAACATGACCTAGGACCTTAAGATTTTGTATGAAAGGAGGACTATCAGTCGCGTTGCACGGGAGAATGTGAATAGTGTTCATATGTAGTAAAAACCTGAGAAATCCGTCCGTTTTCGTCATTTGTTATCGAATCGATTTAAAGCCAGATCGTCACATTGGCCGCTCTTCTCTCTGAAACGGTTACATTAATCGTCTGCAAAGCTATGTCGCGTGCTGCGGTATGCGGGATCACTAAAAGCACCATAGTAGAACACAGAAGAAGCTTCTAAGTTGAAGTAATAGCCAGTAAGATGTAGTACAATTCAAGTTTTATTTGTCGATTGTCACTTTTTAGCCGGCTTTGGTGGCTATGATATGACCTAGAAGCATAAGATTTTGCATGAAAGGAGTACTAGCAGCCGCGTTGCACGGGAGAATGTGAAAAGTGTTCATATGTAGTAAAAACCTGAGAAATCCGTCCGTTTTCGTCATTTGTTATCGAATCGATTTAAAGCCAGATCGTCACATTGGCCGCTCTTCTCTCTGAAACGGTTACATTTATCGTCTGCAAAGCTATGTCGCGTGCTGCGGTATGCGGGATCACTAAAAGCACCATAGTAGAACACAGAAGAAGCTTCTAAGTTGAAGTAATAGTCAGTAAGAAGTAGTACAATTCAAGTTTTAATTCTCGATTATTCACATTTTAGCCGGCTTTGGTGGCTTGGATATGACCTAGGACCTTAACATTTTGCATGAAAGGAAGACTAGCAGCCGCGTTGCACGGGAGAATGTGAAAAGTGTTCATATGTAGTAAAAACCTGAGAAATCCGTCCGTTTTCGTCATTTGTTATCGAATCGATTTAAAGCCAGATCGTCACATTGGCCGCTTTTCTCTCTGAGACGGTTACATTTATCGTCTGCAAAGCTATGTCGCGTGCTGCCGTATGCGGAGACACTAAAAGCACCATAGTAGAACACAGAAGAAACTTCTAAGTTGAAGTAATAGCCAGTAAGAAGTAGTACAATTAAACTTTTAGTTATTGATTATTCACCTTTTAGCAAGCTTTGGTGGCTTGGACATGACGTAGGACCCTAAGATTTTGCATGAAAGGAGGACTAGCAGCCGCGTTGCACGGGAGAATGTGAAAAGTGTTCACATGTAGTAAAAACCTGAGAAATCCGTCCCTTTTCGTCATTTGTTATCGAATCGACTTAAAGCCAGATCGTCACATTGGACGCTTTCTCTCTGAGACGGTTACATTTATCGTCTGCAAAGCTATGTTGCGTGCTGCGGTATGCGGAAACACTAAAAGCACCATAGTTGAACACAGAAGAAGCTTCTAAGTTGAAGTAGTAGCCAGTAAGAAGTAGTAAAATTCAAGTTTTAGTTGTCGATTATTCACTTTTTAGCCGGCTTTGGTGGCTTGGACATGACCTAGGACCTTAAGATTCTGCATGAAAGGAGGACTAGGAGCCGCGTTGCATGGGAGAATGTGAAAAGTGTTCATATGTAGTAAAAACCTGAGAAATCCGTCCGTTTTCGTCATTTGTTATCGAAACGACTTAAAGCCAGATCGTCACATTGGCCGCTTTTCTCTCTGAGACGGTTACATTTATCGTCAGCAAAGCTATGTCGCGTGCTGCGGTATGCGGAGGCACTAAAAGCACCATATTAGAACACAGAAGAAGCTTCTAAATTGAAGTAATAGCCAGTAAGAAGTAGTACTATTTAAGTTTTAGTTGTCGGTTAATCACTTTTTAGCCGGCTTTGGTGGCTTGGACATGACTTAGGACCTTAAGATTTTGCATGAAACGAAGACTAGCAGCCGCGTTGCACGGGAGAATGTGAAAAGTGTTCATATGTAGTAAAAACCTGAGAAATCCGTCCGTTTTCGTCATTTGTTATCGAATCGATTTAAAGCCAGATCGTCACATTGGCCGCTCTTCTCTCTGAAACGGTTACATTTATCGTCTGCAAAGCTATGTCGCGTGCTGCGGTATGCGGGAACACTAAAAGCACCATAGTAGAACACAGAAGAAGCTTCTAAGTTGAAGTAATAGCCAGTAAGAAGTAGTACAATTCAAGTTTTAATTATCGATTATTCACTTTTTAGCCGGCTTTGGTGGCTTGGATAAGACCTAGGACCTTAAGATTTTGCATGAAAGGAGGACTAGCAGCCGCGTTGCACGGGAGAATGTGAAAAGTGTTCATATGTAGTAAAAACCTGGGAAATCCGTCCGGTTTCGTATTTGTTATCGAATCCACTTAAAGCCAGATCGTCACATTGGCCGCTTTTCTCTCTGAGACGGTTACATTTATCGTCTGCAAAGCTATGTCGCGTGCTGCCGTATACGGAGACACTTAAAGCACCATAGTAGAACACAGAAGAAGCTTCTAAGTTGAAGCAATAGCCAGTAAGAAGTAGTTCAATTCAAGTTTTAATTATAGATTATTCACTTTTTAGCCGGCTATGGTGGCTTGGATAAGACCTTGGACCTTAAGATTTTGCATGAAAGGAGGACTAGCAGCCGCGTTGCACGGGAGAATGTGAAAAGTGTTCATATGTAGTAAAAACCTGAGAAATCCGTCCGTTTTCGTCATTTGTTATCGAATCGAATTAAAGCCAGATCGTCACATTGGCCGCTCTTCTCTCTGAAACGGTTACATTTATCGTCTGCAAAGCTATGTCGCGTGCTGCGGTATGCGGGAACACTAAAAGCACCATAGTAGAACACAGAAGAAGCTTCTAAGTTGAAGTAATAGCCAGTAAGAAGTAGTACAATTCAAGTTTTATTTATCGATTATACACTTTTTAGCCGGCTTTGGTGGCTTGAATAAGACCTAGGACCTTAAGATTTTGCATGAAAGGAGGACTAGCAGCCGCGTTGCGCGGGAGAATGTGAAAAGTGTTCATATGTAGTAAAAACCTGAGAAATCGGTCCGTTTTCGTCATTTGTTATCGAATCGAATTAAAGCCAGATCGTCACATTGGCCGCTCTTCTCTCTGAAACGGTTACATTTATCGTCTGCAAAGCTATGTCGCGTGCTGCGGTATGCGGGAACACTAAAAGCACCATAGTAGAACACAGAAGAAGCTTCTAAGTCGAAGTAATAGCCAGTAAGAAGTAGTACAATTCAAGTTTTATTTATCGATTATACACTTTTTAGCCGGCTTTGGTGGCTTGGATGAAACCTAGGACCTTAAGATTTTGCATGAAAGGAGGACTAGCAGCCGCGTTGCACGGGAGAATGTGAAAAGGGTTCATATGTAGTAAAAACCTGAGAAATCCGTCCGTTTTCGTCATTTGTTATGGAATCGACTTAAAGCCAGATCGTCACATTGCCCGCTTTTCTCCCTGAGACGGTTACATTTATCGTCTGCAAAGCTATGTCGCGTGCTGCGGTATGTGGAGACACTAAAAGCACCATATTAGAACACAGAAGGTTCTTCTAAGTTGAAGTAATAGCCAGTAAGAAGTAGTACAATTCAAGTTTTAGTTGTCGATTATTCACTTCTTAGCCGGCTTTGGTGGCTTGGACATGACCTAGGACCATAAGATTTTGCATGAAAGGAGGACTAGCAGCCGCGTTGCACGGGAGAATGTGAAAAGTGTTCATATGTAGTAAAAACCTGAGAAATCCGTCCCTTTTCGTCATTTGTAATCGAATCGACTTAAAGATAGATCGTCACATTGGCCGCTTTTCTCTCTGAGACGGTTACATTTATCGTCTGCAAAGCTATGTCGCATGCTGCGGTATGCGGAAACACTAAAAGCACCATAGTAGAGTACAGAAGAAGCTTCTAAGTTGATGTAATAGCCAGTAAGAAGTAGTACAATTCAAGTTTTAGTTGTCGATTATTCACTTTTTAGCCGTCTTTGGTGGTTTGAACATGACCTAGGACCTTAAGATTCTGCATGAAAGGAGAACTAGGAGCCGCGTTGCATGGGAGAATGTGAAAAGTGTTCATATGTAGTAAAAACCTGAGAAATCCGTCCGTTTTCGTCATTTGTTATCGAAACGACTTAAAGCCAGATCGTCACATTGGCCGCTTTTCTCTCTGAGACGGTTACATTTATCGTCAGCAAAGCTATGTCGCGTGCTGCGGTATGCGGAGACACTAGAAGCACCATATTAGAACACAGAAGAAGCTTCTAAATTGAAGTAATAGCCAGTAAGAAGTAGTACTATTTAAGTTTTAGTTGTCGATTAATCACTTTTTAGCCGGCTTTGGTGGCTTGGACATGACTTAGGACCTTAAGATTTTGCATGAAAGGAAGACTAGCAGCCGCGTTGCACGGGAGAATGTGAAAAGTGTTCTTATGTAGTAAAAACCTGAGAAATCCGTCCGTTTTCGTCATTTGTTATCGAATCGATTTAAAGCCAGATCGTCACATTGGCCGCTCTTCTCTCTGAAACGGTTACATTTATCGTCTGCAAAGCTATGTCGCGTGCTGCGGTATGCGGGAACACTAAAAGCACCATAGTAGAACACAGAAGAAGCTTCTAAGTTGAAGTAATAGCCAGTAAGAAGTAGTACAATTCAAGTTTTAATTATCGATTATTCACTTTTTAGCCGGCTTTGGTGGCTTGGATAAGACCTAGGACCTTAAGATTTTGCATGAAAGGAGGACTAGCAGCCGCGTTGCACGGGAGAATGTGAAAAGTGTTCATATGAAGTAAAAACCTGAGAAATCCGTCCGTTATCGTCATTTGTTATCGAATCGACTTAAAGCCAAATCGTCACATTGGCCGCTTTTCTCTCTGAGACGGTTACATTTATCGCCTGCAAAGCTATGTCGCGTGCTGCGGTATGCGGAGACACTAAAAGCACCATATTAGAACACAGAAGAAGCTTCTAAATTGAAGTAATAGCCAGTAAAAAGTAGTACTATTTAAGTTTTAGTTGTCAACTAATCACTTTTTCTCCGGCTTTGGTGGCTTGGACATGACTTAGGACCTTAAGATTTTGCATGAAAGGAAGACTAGCAGCCGCGTTGCACGGGAGAATGTGAAAAGTGTTCTTATGTAGTAAAAACCTGAGAAATCCGTCCGTTTTCGTCATTTGTTATCGAATCGATTTAAAGCCAGATCGTCACATTGGCCGCTCTTCTCTCTGAAACGGTTACATTTATCGTCTGCAAAGCTATGTCGCGTGCTGCGGTATGCGGGAACACTAAAAGCACCATAGTAGAACACAGAAGAAGCTTCTAAGTTGAAGTAATAGCCAGTAAGAAGTAGTACAATTCAAGTTTTAATTATCGATTATTCACTTTTTAGCCGGCTTTGGTGGCTTGGATAAGACCTAGGACCTTAAGATTTTGCATGAAAGGAGGACTAGCAGCCGCGTTGCACGGGAGAATGTGAAAAGTGTTCATATGTAGTAAAAACCTGGGAAATCCGTCCGGTTTCGTATTTGTTATCGAATCCACTTAAAGCCAGATCGTCACATTGGCCGCTTTTCTCTCTGAGACGGTTACATTTATCGTCTGCAAAGCTATGTCGCGTGCTGCCGTATACGGAGACACTTAAAGCACCATAGTAGAACACAGAAGAAGCTTCTAAGTTGAAGCAATAGCCAGTAAGAAGTAGTTCAATTCAAGTTTTAATTATAGATTATTCACTTTTTAGCCGGCTATGGTGGCTTGGATAAGACCTTGGACCTTAAGATTTTGCATGAAAGGAGGACTAGCAGCCGCGTTGCACGGGAGAATGTGAAAAGTGTTCATATGTAGTAAAAACCTGAGAAATCCGTCCGTTATCGTCATTTGTTATTGAATCGACTTAAAGCCAGATCGTCACATTGGCCGCTTTTCTCTCTGAGACGGTTACATTTATTGTCTGCAAAGATATGTCGCGTGCTGCGGTATGCGGAAACACTAAAAGCACAATAGTAGAATACAGAAGAAGCTTCTAAGTTGAAGTAATAGCCAGTAAGAAGTAGTACAATTCAAGTTTTAGTTATCGATTATTAACTTTTTAGCCGTCTTTGGTGGTTTGAACATGACCTAGGACCTTACGATTCTGCATGAATGGAGGACTAGCAGCCGCGTTGCATGGGAGAATGTGAAAAGTGTTCATATGTAGTAAAAACCTGAGAAATCCGTCCGTTTTCGTCATTTGTTATCGAAACGACTTAAAGCCAGATCGTCACATTGGCCGCTTTTCTCTCTGAGACGGTTACATTTATCGTCAGCAAAGCTATGTCGCGTGCTGCGGTATGCGGAGACACTAAAAGCACCATATTAGAACACAGAAGAAGCTTCTAAATTGAAGTAATAGCCAGTAAGAAGTAGTACTATTTAAGTTTTAGTTGTCGATTAACCACTTTTTAGCCGGCTTTGGTGGCTTCGACATGACTTAGGACCTTAAGAGTTTGCATGAAAGGAAGACTAGCAGCCGCGTTGCACGGGAGAATGTGAAAAGAGTTCATATGTAGTAAAAACCTGAGAAATCCTTCCGTTTTCGTCATTTGTTATCGAATCGATTTAAAGCCAGATCGTCACATTGGCCGCTCTTCTCTCTGAAACGGTTACATTTATCGTCTGCAAAGCTATGACGCGTGCTGCGGTATGCGGGAACCCTAAAAGCACCATAGTAGAACACGGAAGAGGCTTCTAAGTTGAAGTAATAGCCAGTAAGAAGTAGTACTATTTATGTTTTAGTTGTCGACTAATCACTTTTATGCCGGCTTTGGTCGCTTGGACATGACTTAGGACCTTAAGATTTTGCATGAAAGGAAGACTAGCAGCCGCGTTGCACGGGAGAATGTGAAAAGTGTTCATATGTAGTAAAAACCTGAGAAATCCGTCCGTTTTCGTCTTTTGTTATCGAATCGATTTAAAGCCAGATCGTCACATTGGCCGCTCTTCTCTCTGAAACGGTTACATTTATCGTCTCCAAAGCTATGTCGCGAGCTGCGGTATGCGGGCACACTAAAAGCACCATAGTAGAACACAGAAGAAGCTTCTAAGTTGAAGTAATAGCCAGTAAGAAGTAGTACAATTCAAGTTTATATTATCGATTATTCACTTTTTAGCCGGCTTTGGTGGCTTGGATAAGACCTAGGACCTTAAGATTTTGCATGAAAGGAGGTCTAGCAGCCGCGTTGCACGGGAGAATGTGAAAAGTGTTCATATGGTGTAAAAACCTGAGAAATCCGTCCGTTATCGTCATTTGTTATCGAATCGACTTAAAGCGAGATCGTCACATTGGCCGCTTTTCTCTCTGAGACGGTTACATTTATCGTCTGCAAAGCTATGTCGCGTGCTGCGGTATGCGGAAACACTAGAAGCACAATAGTAGAATACAGAAGAAGCTTCTAAGTTGAAGTAATAGCCAGTAAGAAGTAGTACAATTCAAGTTATAGTTATCGATTATTAACTTTTTAGCCGTCTTTGGTGGTTTGAACATGACCTAGGACCTTAAGATTCTGCATGAAAGGAGGACTAGCAGCCGCGTTGCATGGGAGAATGTGAAAAGTGATCATATGTAGTAAAATCCTGAGAAATCCGTCCGTTTTCGTCATTTGTTATCGAAACGACTTAAAGCCAGATCGTCACATTGGCCGCTTTTCTCTCTGAGACGGTTACATTTATCGTCAGCAAAGCTATGTCGCGTGCTGCGGTCTGCGGAGACACTAAAATTACCATATTAGAACACAGAAGAAGCCTCTAAATTGAAGTAATAGCCAGTAAGAAGTAGTACTATTTAAGTTTTAGTTGTCGACTAATCACTTTTTCTCCGGCTTTGGTGGCTTGGACATGACTTAGGACCTTAAGATTTTGCATGAAAGGAAGACTAGCAGCCGCGTTGCTCGAGAGAATGTGAAAAGTGTTCATATGTAGTAAAAACCTGAGAAATCCGTCCGTTTTCGTCATTTGTTATCGAATCGATTTAAAGGCAGATCGTCACATTGGCCGCTCTTCTCTCTGAAACGGTTACATTTATCGCCTGCAAAGCTATGTCGCGTGCTGCGGTATGCGGGCACACTAAAAGCACCATAGTAGAACACAGAAGAAGCTTCTAAGTTGAAGTAATAGCCAATAAGAAGTAGTACAATTCAAGTTTATATTATCGATTATTCACTTTTTAGCCGGCTTTGGTGGCTTGGATAAGACCTAGGACCTTAAGATTTTGCATGAAAGGAGGACTAGCAGCCGCGTTGCACGGGAGAATGTGAAAAGTGTTCATATGGAGTAAAAACCTGAGAAATCCGTCCGTTATCGTCATTTGTTATCGAATCGACTTAAAGCGAGATCGTCACATTGGCCGCTTTTCTCTCTGAGACGGTTACATTTATCGTCTGAAAAGCTATGTCGCGTGCTGCGGTATGCGGGAACACTAAAAGCACCATAGTAGAACACAGAAGAAGTTTCTAAGTTGAAGTAATAGCCAGTAAGAAGTAGTACAATTTAAGTTTTAATTATCGATTATTCACTTTTTAGCCGGCTTTGGTGGCTTGGATAAGACCTAGGACCTTAAGATTTTGCATGAAAGGAAGACTAGCAGCCGCGTTGCACGGGAGAATGTGAAAAGTGTTCATATGTAGTAAAAACCTGAGAAATCCGTCCGTTTTCGTCATTTGTTATCGAATCGATTTAAAGCCAGATCGTCACATTGGCCGCTCTTCTCTCTGAAACGGTTACATTTATCGTCTGCAAAGCTATGTCGCGTGCTGCGGTATGCGGGCACACTAAAAGCACCATAGTAGAACACAGAAGAAGCTTCTAAGTTGAAGTAATAGCCAGTAAGAAGTAGTACAATTCAAGTTTATATTATCGATTATTCACTTTTTAGCCGGCTTTGGTGGCTTGGATAAGACCTAGGACCTTAAGATTTTGCATGAAAGGAGGACTAGCAGCCGCGTTGCACGGGAGAATGTGAAAAGTGTTCATTTGGTGTAAAAACCTGAGAAATCCGTCCGTTATCGTCATTTGTTATCGAATCGACTTAAAGCGAGATCGTCACATTGGCCGCTTTTCTCTCTGAGACGGTTACATTTATCGTCTGCAATGCTATGTCGCGTGCTGCGGTATGCGGAGACACAAAAAGCACCATATTAGAACACAGAAGAAACTTCTAAGTTGAAGTAATAGCCAGTAAGAAGTAGTACAATTCAAGTTTTAGTTGTCGATTATTCACTTTTTAGCCGGCTTTGGTGGCTTGGACATGACCTAGGACCTTAAGATTTTGCATGAAAGGAGGACTAGCAGCCGCGTTGCACGGGAGAATGTGAAAAGTGTTCATATGTAGTAAAAACCTGGGAAATCCGTCCGGATTCGTATTTGTTATCGTATCCACTTAAAGCCAGATCGTCACATTGGCCGCTTTTCTCTCTGAGACGGTTACATTTATCGTCTGCAAAGCTATGTCGCGTGCTGCGGTATGCGGAAACACTAGAAGCACAATAGTAGAATACAGAAGAAGCTTCTAAGTTGAAGTAATAGCCAGTAAGAAGTAGTACAATTCAAGTTATAGTTATCGATTATTAACTTTTTAGCCGTCTTTGGTGGTTTGAACATGACCTAGGACCTTAAGATTCTGCATGAAAGGAGGACTAGCAGCCGCGTTGCATGGGAGAATGTGAAAAGTGATCATATGTAGTAAAATCCTGAGAAATCCGTCCGTTTTCGTCATTTGTTATCGAAACGACTTAAAGCCAGATCGTCACAATGGCCGCTTTTCTCTCTGAGACGGTTACATTTATCGTCAGCAAAGCTATGTCGCGTGCTGCGGTCTGCGGAGACACTAAAAGCACCATATTAGAACACAGAAGAAGCCTCTAAATTGAAGTAATAGCCAGTAAGAAGTAGTACTATTTAAGTTTTAGTTGTCGACTAATCACTTTTTCTCCGGCTTTGGTGGCTTGGACATGACTTAGGACCTTAAGATTTTGCATGAAAGGAAGACTAGCAGCCGCGTTGCTCGGGAGAATGTGAAAAGTGTTCATATGTAGTAAAAACCTGAGAAATCCGTCCGTTTTCGTCATTTGTTATCGAATCGATTTAAAGGCAGATCGTCACATTGGCCGCTCTTCTCTCTGAAACGGTTACATTTATCGCCTGCAAAGCTATGTCGCGTGCTGCGGTATGCGGGCACACTAAAAGCACCATAGTAGAACACAGAAGAAGCTTCTAAGTTGAAGTAATAGCCAATAAGAAGTAGTACAATTCAAGTTTATATTATCGATTATTCACTTTTTAGCCGGCTTTGGTGGCTTGGATAAGACCTAGGACCTTAAGATTTTGCATGAAAGGAGGACTAGCAGCCGCGTTGCACGGGAGAATGTGAAAAGTGTTCATATGTAGTAAAAACCTGGGAAATCCGTCCGGATTCGTATTTGTTATCGTATCCACTTAAAGCCAGATCGTCACATTGGCCGCTTTTCTCTCTGAGACGGTTACATTTATCGCCTCCAAAGCTATGTCGCATGCTGCGGTATGAGGAAACACTAAAAGCATAATAGTAGAATACAGAAGAAGCTTCTAAGTTGAAGCAATAGCCAGTAAGAAGAAGTACAATTCAAGTTTTAGTTATCGATTATTCACCTTTTAGCCGGCTTTGGTGGCTTGGACATGACCTAGGACCTTAAGATTTTGCATGAAAGGAGGACTAGCAGCCGCGTTGCACGGGAGAATGTGAAAAATGTTCATATGTAGTAAAAACCTGAGAAATCCGTCCGTTTTCGTCATTTGTTATCGAATCGACTTAAAGCCAGATCGTCACATTGACCGCTTTTCCCTCTGAGACGGTTACATTTATCGTCTGCAAAGCTATGTCGCGTGCTGCGGTATGCGGAAACACTAAAAGCACCATAGTAGAACACAGAAGAAGCTTCTAAGTTGAAGCAATAGCCAGTAAGAAGTAGTACAATTGAAGTTTAAGTTATCGATTATTCACCTTTTAGCCGGCTTTGGTGGCTTGTACATGACCTAGGACCTTAAGATTTTGCATGAAAGGAGGACTAGCAGCCGCGTTGCATGTGAGAATGTGAAAGTGTTCATATGTAGTAAAAACCTGAGAAATCTGACCATTTTCGACATTTGTTATGGAATCGACTTAAAGCCAGATCGTCACATTGGCCGCTTTTCTCCCTGAGACGGTTACATTTATCGTCTGCAAAGCTATGTCGCGTGCTGCGGTATGTGGAGACACTAAAAGCACCATATTAGAACACAGAAGGATCTTCTAAGTTGAAGTAATAGCCAGTAAGAAGTAGTACAATTCAAGTTTTAGTTGTCGATTATTCACTTTTTAGCCGGCTTTGGTGGCTTGGACATGACCTAGGACCATACGATTTTGCATGAAAGGAGGACTAGCAGCCGCGTTGCACGGGAGAATGTGAAAAGTGTTCATATGTAGTAAAAACCTGAGAAATCCGTCCCTTTTCGTCATTTGTAATCGAATCGACTTAAAGATAGATCGTCACATTGGCCGCTTTTCTCTCTGAGACGGTTACATTTATCGTCTGCAAAGCTATGTCGCATGCTGCGGTATGCGGAAACACTAAAAGCACCATAGTAGAGTACAGAAGAAGCTTCTAAGTTGATGTAATAGCCAGTAAGAAGTAGTACAATTCAAGTTTTAGTTGTCGATTATTCACTTTTTAGCCGTCTTTGGTGGCTTGAACATGACCTAGGACCTTAAGATTCTGCATGAAAGGAGGACTAGCAGCCGCGTTGCATGGGAGAATGTGAAAAGTGTTCATATGTAGTAAAAACCTGAGAAATCCGTCCGTTTTCGTCATTTGTTATCGAAACGACTTAAAGCCAGATCGTCACATTGGCCGCTTTTCTCTCTGAGACGGTTACATTTATCGTCAGCAAAGCTATGTCGCGTGCTGCGGTATGCGGAGACACTAGAAGCACCATATTAGAACACAGAAGAAGCTTCTAAATTGAAGTAGTAGCCAGTAAGAAGTAGTACTATTTAAGTTTTAGTTGTCGATTAATCACTTTTTAGCCGGCTTTGGTGGCTTGGACATGACTTAGGACCTTAAGATTTTGCATGAAAGGAAGACTAGCAGCCGAGTTGCACGGGAGAATGTGAAAAGTGTTCATATGGAGTAAAAACCTGAGAAATCCGTCCGTTATCGTCATTTGTTATCGAATCGACTTAAAGCGAGATCGTCACATTGCCGCTCTTCTCTCTGAAACGGTTACATTTATCGCCTGCAAAGCTATGTCGCGTGCTGCGGTATGCGGGCACACTAAAAGCACCATAGTAGAACACAGAAGAAGCTTCTAAGTTGAAGTAATAGCCAATAAGAAGTAGTACAATTCAAGTTTATATTATCGATTATTCACTTTTTAGCCGGCTTTGGTGGCTTGGATAAGACCTAGGACCTTAAGATTTTGCATGAAAGGAGGACTAGCAGCCGCGTTGCATGGGAGAGTGTGAAAAGTGTTCATATGGAGTAAAAACCTGAGAAATCCGTCCGTTATCGTCATTTGTTATCGAATCGACTTAAAGCGAGATCGTCACATTGGCCGCTTTTCTCTCTGAGACGGTTACATTTATCGTCTGAAAAGCTATGTCGCGTGCTGCGGTATGCGGGAACACTAAAAGCATCATAGTAGAACACAGAAGAAGTTTCTAAGTTGAAGTAATAGCCAGTAAGAAGTAGTACAATTCAAGTTTTAATTATCGATTATTCACTTTTTAGCCGGCTTTGGTGGCTTGG
Organism: Schistocerca gregaria; assembly: GCF_023897955.1. Taxonomy (NCBI): domain Eukaryota; kingdom Metazoa; phylum Arthropoda; class Insecta; order Orthoptera; family Acrididae; genus Schistocerca; species Schistocerca gregaria. The sequence continues at coordinate 2,412,139 of NW_026061759.1, forward strand.
ATAAGACCTAGGACCTTAAGATTTTGCATGAAAGGAAGACTAGCAGCCGCGTTGCACGGGAGAATGTGAAAAGTGTTCATATGAAGTAAAAACCTGATAAATCCGTCCGTTATCGTCATTTGTTATCGAATCGACTTAAAGCCAGATCGTCACATTGGCCGCTTTTCTCTCTGAGACGGTTACATTTATCGCCTGCAAAGCTATGTCGCGTGCTGCAGTATGCGGAGACACTAAAAGCACCATATTAGAACACAGAAGAAGCTTCTAAATTGAAGTAATAGCCAGTAAGAAGTAGTACTATTTATGTTTTAGTTGTCGACTAATCACTTTTATGCCGGCTTTGGTCGCTTGGACATGACTTAGGACCTTAAGATTTTGCATGAAAGGAAGGCTAGCAGCCGCGTTGCACGGGAGAATGTGAAAAGTGTTCATATGTAGTAAAAACCTGAGAAATCAGTCCGTTTTCGTCATTTGTTATCGAATCGACTTAAAGCCAGATCGTCACATTGGCCGCTTTTCTCTCTGAGACGGTTACATTTATCGTCTGCAAAGCTATGTCGCGTGCTGCAGTATACCGAAACACTAAAAGCACCATAGTAGAACACAGAAGAAGCTTCTAATTTGAAGTAATAGCCAGTAAGAAATAGTACAAATCAAGTTTTAGTTGTCGATTAATCACTTTTTAGCCGGCTTTGGTGGCTTGGATAAGACCTAGGACCTTAAGATTTTGCATGAAAGGAGGACTAGCAGCCGCGTTGCACGGGAGAATGTGAAAAGTGTTCATATGTAGTAAAAACCTGAGAAATCCGTCCGTTTTCGTCATTTGTTATCGAATCGATTTAAAGCCAGATCGTCACATTGGCCGCTCTTCTCTCTAAAACGGTTACATTTATCGTCTGCAAAGCTATGTCGCGTGCTGCGGTATGCGGGAACACTAAAAGCACCATAGTAGAACACAGAAGAAGCTTCTAAGTTGAAGTAATAGCCAGTAAGAAGTAGTACAATTCAAGTTTTAATTATCGATTATTCACTTTTTAGCCGGCTTTGGTGGCTTGGATAAGACCTAGGACCTTAAGATTTTGCATGAAAGGAGGACTAGCAGCCGCGTTGCACGGGAGAATGTGAAAAGTGTTCATATGAAGTAAAAACCTGAGAAATCCGTCCGTTATCGTCATTTGTTATCGAATCGACTTAAAGCCAGATCGTCACATTGGCCGCTTTTCTCTCTGAGACGGTTACATTTATCGCCTGCAAAGCTATGTCGCGTGCTGCGGTATGCGGAGACACTAAAAGCACCATATTAGAACACAGAAGAAGCTTCTAAATTGAAGTAATAGCCAGTAAGAAGTAGTACTATTTAAGTTTTAGTTGTCGACTAATCACTTTTTCTCCGGCTTTGGTGGCTTGGACATGACTTAGGACCTTAAGATTTTGCATGAAAAGAAGACTAGCAGCCGCGTTGCACGGGAGAATGTGAAAAGTGTACATATGTAGTAAAAACCTGAGAAATCCGTCCGTTTTCGTCATTTGTTATCGAATCGATTTAAAGCCAGATCGTCACATTGGCCGCTCTTCTCTCTGAAACGGTTACATTTATCGCCTGCAAAGCTATGTCGCGTGCTGCGGTATGCGGGCACACTAAAAGCACCATAGTAGAACACAGAAGAAGCTTCTAAGTTGAAGTAATAGCCAGTAAGAAGTAGTACAATTCAAGTTTCTATTATCGATTATTCACTTTTTAGCCGGCTTTGGTGGCTTGGATAAGACCTAGGACCTTAAGATTTTGCATGAAAGGAGGTCTAGCAGCCGCGTTGCACGGGAGAATGTGAAAAGTGTTCATATGGAGTAAAAACCTGAGAAATCCGTCCGTTATCGTCATTTGTTATCGAATCGACTTAAAGCGAGATCGTCACATTGGCCGCTTTTCTCTCTGAGACGGTTACATTTATCGTCTGAAAAGCTATGTCGCGTGCTGCGGTATGCGGGAACACTAAAAGCACCATAGTAGAACACAGAAGAAGTTTCTAAGTTGAAGTAATAGCCAGTAAGAAGTAGTACAATTCAAGTTTTAATTATCGATTATCCACTTTTTAGCCGGCTTTGGTGGCTTGGATAAGACCTAGGACCTTAAGATTTTGCATGAAAGGAAGACTAGCAGCCGCGTTGCACGGGAGAATGTGAAAAGTGTTCATATGAAGTAAAAACCTGATAAATCCGTCCGTTATCGTCATTTGTTATCGAATCGACTTAAAGCCAGATCGTCACATTGGCCGCTTTTCTCTCTGAGACGGTTACATTTATCGCCTGCAAAGCTATGTCGCGTGCTGCGGTATGCGGAGACACTAAAAGCACCATATTAGAACACAGAAGAAGCTTCTAAATTGAAGTAATAGCCAGTAAGAAGTAGTACTATTTATGTTTTAGTTGTCGACTAATCACTTTTATGCCGGCTTTGGTCGCTTGGACATGACTTAGGACCTTAAGATTTTGCATGAAAGGAGGACTAGCAGCCGCGTTGCACGGGAGAATGTGAAAAGTGTTCATATGAAGTAAAAACCTGAGAAATCCGTCCGTTATCGTCATTTGTTATCGAATCGACTTAAAGCCAGATCGTCACATTGGCCGCTTTTCTCTCTGAGACGGTTACATTTATCGCCTGCAAAGCTATGTCGCGTGCTGCGGTATGCGGAGACACTAAAAGCACCATATTAGAACACAGAAGAAGCTTCTAAATTGAAGTAATAGCCAGTAAGAAGTAGTACAATTCAAGTTTTAGTTGTCGATTATTCACTTTTTAGCCGGCTTTGGTGGCTTGGACATGACCTACCACCTTAAGATTTTGCATGAAAGGAGGACTAGCAGCCGCGTTGCACGGGAGAATGTGAAAAGTGTTCATATGTAGTAAAAACCTGGGAAATCCGTCCGGTTTCGTATTTGTTATCGAATCCATTTAAAGCCAGATCGTCACATTGGCCGCTTTTCTCTCTGAGACGGTTACATTTATCGTCTGCAAAGCTATGTCGCGTGCTGCCGTATACGGAGACACTTAAAGCACCATAGTAGAACACAGAAGAAGCTTCTAAGTTGAAGCAATAGCCAGTAAGAAGTAGTTCAATTCAAGTTTTAATTATAGATTATTCACTTTTGAGCCGGCTTTGGTGGCTTGGATAAGACCTTGGACCTTAAGATTTTGCATGAAAGGAGGACTATCAGCCGCGTAGCACGGGAGAATGTGAAAAGTGTTCATATGTAGTAAAAACCTGAGAAATCCGTCCGTTATCGTCATTTGTTATTGAATCGACTTAAAGCCAGATCGTCACATTGGCCGCTTTTCTCTCTGAGACGGTTACATTCATTGTCTGCAAAGCTATGTCGCGTGCTGCGGTATGCGGAAACACTAAAAGCACAATAGTAGAATACAGAAGAAGCTTCTAAGTTGAAGTAATAGCCAGTAAGAAGTAGTACAATTCAAGTTTTAGTTATCGATTATTAACTTTTTAGCCGTCTTTGGTGGTTTGAACATGACCTAGGACCTTAAGATTCTGCATGAATGGAGGACTAGCAGCCGCGTTGCATGGGAGAATGTGAAAAGTGTTCATATGTAGTAAAAACCTGAGAAATCCGTCCGTTTTCGTCATTTGTTATCGAAACGACTTAAAGCCAGATCGTCACATTGGCCGCTTTTCTCTCTGAGACGGTTACATTTATCGTCAGCAAAGCTATGTCGCGTGCTGCGGTATGCGGAGACACTAAAAGCACCATATTAGAACACAGAAGAAGCTTCTAAATTGAAGTAATAGCCAGTAAGAAGTAGTACTATTTAAGTTTTAGTTGTCGATTAACCACTTTTTAGCCGGCTTTGGTGGCTTCGACATGACTTAGGACCTTAAGAGTTTGCATGAAAGGAAGACTAGCAGCCGCGTTGCACGGGAGAATGTGAAAAGAGTTCATATGTAGTAAAAACCTGAGAAATCCTTCCGTTTTCGTCATTTGTTATCGAATCGATTTAAAGCCAGATCGTCACATTGGCCGCTCTTCTCTCTGAAACGGTTACATTTATCGTCTGCAAAGCTATGTCGCGTGCTGCGGGATGCGGGAACACTAAAAGCACCATAGTAGAACACAGAAGAAGCTTCTAAGTTGAAGTAATAGCCAGTAAGAAGTAGTACTATTTATGTTTTAGTTGTCGACTAATCACTTTTATGCCGGCTTTGGTCGCTTGGACACGACTTAGGACCTTAAGATTTTGCATGAAAGGAAGACTAGCAGCCGCGTTGCACGGGAGAATGTGAAAAGTGTTCATATGTAGTAAAAACCTGAGAAATCCGTCCGTTTTCGTCATTTGTTATCGAATCGATTTAAAGCCAGATCGTCACATTGGCCGCTCTTCTCTCTGAAACGGTTACATTTATCGTCTCCAAAGCTATGTCGCGTGCTGCGGTATGCGGGCACACTAAAAGCACCCTAGTAGAACACAGAAGAAGCTTCTAAGTTGAAGTAATAGCCAGTAAGAAGTAGTACAATTCAAGTTTATATTATCGATTATTCACATTTTAGCCGGCTTTGGTGGCTTGGATAAGACCTAGGACCTTAAGATTTTGCATGAAAGGAGGACTAGCAGCCGCGTTGCACGGGAGAATGTGAAAAGTGTTCATATGGTGTAAAAACCTGATAAATCCGTCCGTTATCGTCATTTGTTATCGAATCGACTTAAAGCGAGATCGTCACATTGGCCGCTTTTCTCTCTGAGACGGTTACATTTATCGTCTGCAAAGCTATGTCGCGTGCTGCGGTATGCGGAAACACTAGAAGCACAATAGTAGAATACAGAAGAAGCTTCTAAGTGGAAGTAATAGCCAGTAAGAAGTAGTACAATTCAAGTTTTAGTTATCGATTATTAACTTTTTAGCCGTCTTTGGTGGTTTGAACATGACCTAGGACCTTAAGATTCTGCATGAAAGGAGGACTAGCAGCCGCGTTGCATGGGAGAATGTGAAAAGTGTTCATATGTAGTAAAAACCTGAGAAATCCGTCCGTTTTCGTCATTTGTTATCGAAACGACTTAAAGCCAGATCGTCACATTGGCCGCTTTTCTCTCTGAGACGGTTACATTTATCGCCTGCAAAGCTATGTCGCGTGCTGCGGTATGCGGAGACACTAAAAGCACCATATTAGAACACAGAAGAAGCTTCTAAATTGAAGTAATAGCCAGTAAGAAGTAGTACTATTTATGTTTTAGTTGTCGACTAATCACTTTTATGCCGGCTTTGGTCGCTTGGACATGACTTAGGACCTTAAGATTTTGCATGAAAGGAGGACTAGCAGCCGCGTTGCACGGGAGAATGTGAAAAGTGTTCATATGAAGTAAAAACCTGAGAAATCCGTCCGTTATCGTCATTTGTTATCGAATCGACTTAAAGCCAGATCGTCACATTGGCCGCTTTTCTCTCTGAGACGGTTACATTTATCGCCTGCAAAGCTATGTCGCGTGCTGCGGTATGCGGAGACACTAAAAGCACCATATTAGAACACAGAAGAAGCTTCTAAATTGAAGTAATAGCCAGTAAGAAGTAGTACAATTCAAGTTTTAGTTGTCGATTATTCACTTTTTAGCCGGCTTTGGTGGCTTGGACATGACCTACCACCTTAAGATTTTGCATGAAAGGAGGACTAGCAGCCGCGTTGCACGGGAGAATGTGAAAAGTGTTCATATGTAGTAAAAACCTGGGAAATCCGTCCGGTTTCGTATTTGTTATCGAATCCATTTAAAGCCAGATCGTCACATTGGCCGCTTTTCTCTCTGAGACGGTTACATTTATCGTCTGCAAAGCTATGTCGCGTGCTGCCGTATACGGAGACACTTAAAGCACCATAGTAGAACACAGAAGAAGCTTCTAAGTTGAAGCAATAGCCAGTAAGAAGTAGTTCAATTCAAGTTTTAATTATAGATTATTCACTTTTGAGCCGGCTTTGGTGGCTTGGATAAGACCTTGGACCTTAAGATTTTGCATGAAAGGAGGACTATCAGCCGCGTAGCACGGGAGAATGTGAAAAGTGTTCATATGTAGTAAAAACCTGAGAAATCCGTCCGTTATCGTCATTTGTTATTGAATCGACTTAAAGCCAGATCGTCACATTGGCCGCTTTTCTCTCTGAGACGGTTACATTCATTGTCTGCAAAGCTATGTCGCGTGCTGCGGTATGCGGAAACACTAAAAGCACAATAGTAGAATACAGAAGAAGCTTCTAAGTTGAAGTAATAGCCAGTAAGAAGTAGTACAATTCAAGTTTTAGTTATCGATTATTAACTTTTTAGCCGTCTTTGGTGGTTTGAACATGACCTAGGACCTTAAGATTCTGCATGAATGGAGGACTAGCAGCCGCGTTGCATGGGAGAATGTGAAAAGTGTTCATATGTAGTAAAAACCTGAGAAATCCGTCCGTTTTCGTCATTTGTTATCGAAACGACTTAAAGCCAGATCGTCACATTGGCCGCTTTTCTCTCTGAGACGGTTACATTTATCGTCAGCAAAGCTATGTCGCGTGCTGCGGTATGCGGAGACACTAAAAGCACCATATTAGAACACAGAAGAAGCTTCTAAATTGAAGTAATAGCCAGTAAGAAGTAGTACTATTTAAGTTTTAGTTGTCGATTAACCACTTTTTAGCCGGCTTTGGTGGCTTCGACATGACTTAGGACCTTAAGAGTTTGCATGAAAGGAAGACTAGCAGCCGCGTTGCACGGGAGAATGTGAAAAGAGTTCATATGTAGTAAAAACCTGAGAAATCCTTCCGTTTTCGTCATTTGTTATCGAATCGATTTAAAGCCAGATCGTCACATTGGCCGCTCTTCTCTCTGAAACGGTTACATTTATCGTCTGCAAAGCTATGTCGCGTGCTGCGGGATGCGGGAACACTAAAAGCACCATAGTAGAACACAGAAGAAGCTTCTAAGTTGAAGTAATAGCCAGTAAGAAGTAGTACTATTTATGTTTTAGTTGTCGACTAATCACTTTTATGCCGGCTTTGGTCGCTTGGACACGACTTAGGACCTTAAGATTTTGCATGAAAGGAAGACTAGCAGCCGCGTTGCACGGGAGAATGTGAAAAGTGTTCATATGTAGTAAAAACCTGAGAAATCCGTCCGTTTTCGTCATTTGTTATCGAATCGATTTAAAGCCAGATCGTCACATTGGCCGCTCTTCTCTCTGAAACGGTTACATTTATCGTCTCCAAAGCTATGTCGCGTGCTGCGGTATGCGGGCACACTAAAAGCACCCTAGTAGAACACAGAAGAAGCTTCTAAGTTGAAGTAATAGCCAGTAAGAAGTAGTACAATTCAAGTTTATATTATCGATTATTCACATTTTAGCCGGCTTTGGTGGCTTGGATAAGACCTAGGACCTTAAGATTTTGCATGAAAGGAGGACTAGCAGCCGCGTTGCACGGGAGAATGTGAAAAGTGTTCATATGGTGTAAAAACCTGATAAATCCGTCCGTTATCGTCATTTGTTATCGAATCGACTTAAAGCGAGATCGTCACATTGGCCGCTTTTCTCTCTGAGACGGTTACATTTATCGTCTGCAAAGCTATGTCGCGTGCTGCGGTATGCGGAAACACTAGAAGCACAATAGTAGAATACAGAAGAAGCTTCTAAGTGGAAGTAATAGCCAGTAAGAAGTAGTACAATTCAAGTTTTAGTTATCGATTATTAACTTTTTAGCCGTCTTTGGTGGTTTGAACATGACCTAGGACCTTAAGATTCTGCATGAAAGGAGGACTAGCAGCCGCGTTGCATGGGAGAATGTGAAAAGTGTTCATATGTAGTAAAAACCTGAGAAATCCGTCCGTTTTCGTCATTTGTTATCGAAACGACTTAAAGCCAGATCGTCACATTGGCCGCTTTTCTCTCTGAGACGGTTACATTTATCGTCAGCAAAGCTATGTCGCGTGCTGCGGTCTGCGGAGACACTAAAAGCACCATATTAGAACACAGAAGAAGCTTCTAAATTGAAGTAATAGCCAGTAAGAAGTAGTACTATTTAAGTTTTAGTTGTCGACTAATCACTTTTTCTCCGGCTTTGGTGGCTTGGACATGACTTAGGACCTTAAGATTTTGCATGAAAGGAAGACTAACAGCCGCGTTGCACGGGAGAATGTGAAAAGTGTTCATATGTAGTAAAAACCTGAGTAATCCGTCCGTTTTCGTCATTTGTTATCGAATCGATTTAAAGCCAGATCGTCACATTGGCCGCTCTTCTCTCTGAAACGGTTACATTTATCGCCTGCAAAGCTATGTCGCGTGCTGCGGTATGCGGGCACACTAAAAGCACCATAGTAGAACACAGAAGAAGCTTCTAAGTTGAAATAATAGCCAGTAAGAAGTAGTACAATTCAAGTTTATATTATCGATTATTCACTTTTTAGCCTTCTTTGGTGGCTTGGATAAGACCTAGGACCTTAAGATTTTGCATGAAAGGAGGACTAGCAGCCGCGTTGCACGGGAGAATGTGAAAAGTGTTCATATGTAGTAAAAACCTGAGAAATCCGTCCGTTATCGTCATTTGTTATTGAATCGACTTAAAGACAGATCGTCACATTGGCCGCTTTTCTCTCTGAGACGGTTACATTTATTGTCTGCAAAGCTATGTCGCGTGCTGCGGTATGCGGAAACACTAAAAGCACAATAGTAGAATACAGAAGAAGCTTCTAAGTTGAAGTAATAGCCAGTAAGAAGTAGTACAATTCAAGTTTTAGTTATCGATTATTAACTTTTTAGCCGTCTTTGGTGGTTTGAACATGACCTAGGACCTTAAGATTCTGCATGAATGGAGGATTAGCAGCCGCGTTGCATGGGAGAACGTGAAAAGTGTTCATATGTAGTAAAAACCTGAGAAATCCGTCCGTTTCCGTCATTTGTTATCGAATCGATTTAAAGCCAGATCGTCACATTGGCCGCTCTTCTCTCTGAAACGGTTACATTTATTGTCTGCAAAGCTATGTCGCGTGCTGCGGTATGCGGAAACACTAAAAGCACAATAGTAGAATACAGAAGAAGCTTTTAAGTTGAAGTAACAGCCAGTAAGAAGTAGTACTATTTATGTTTTAGTTGTCGACTAATCACTTTTATGCCGGCTTTGGTCGCTTGGACATGACTTAGGACCTTAAGATTCTGCATGAATGGAGGATTAGCAGCCGCGTTGCATGGGAGAATGTGAAAAGTGTTCATATGTAGTAAAAACCTGAGAAATCCGTCCGTTATCGTCATTTGTTATTGAATCGACTTAAAGCCAGATCGTCACATTGGCCGCTTTTCTCTCTGAGACGGTTACATTTATTGTCTGCAAAGCTATGTCGCGTGCTGCGGTATGCGGAAACAATAAAAGCACAATAGTAGAATACAGAAGAAGCTTCTAAGTTGAAGTAATAGCCAGTAAGAAGTAGTACAATTCAAGTTTTAGTTATCGATTATTAACTTTTTAGCCGTCTTTGGTGGTTTGAACATGACCTAGGACCTTAAGATTCTGCATGAATGGAGGATTAGCAGCCGCGTTGCATGGGAGAATGTGAAAAGTGTTCATATGTAGTAAAAACCTGAGAAATCCGTCCGTTTCCGTCATTTGTTATCGAATCGATTTAAAGCCAGATCGTCACATTGGCTGCTCTTCTCTCTGAAACGGTTACATTTATCGTCTCCAAAGCTATGTCGCGTGCTGCGGTATGCGGGCACACTAAAAGCACCATAGTAGAACACAGAAGAAGCTTCTAAGTTGAAGTAATAGCCAGTAAGAAGTAGTACAATTCAAGTTTATATTATCGATTATTCACTTTTTAGCCGGCTTTGGTGGCTTGGATAAGACCTAGGACCTTAAGATTTTGCATGAAAGGAGGACTAGCAGCCGCGTTGCACGGGAGAATGTGAAAAGTGTTCATATGGTGTAAAAACCTGAGAAATCCGTCCGTTATCGTCATTTGTTATCGAATCGACTTAAAGCGAGATCGTCACATTGGCCGCTTTTCTCTCTGAGACGGTTACATTTATCGTCTGAAAAGCTATGTCGCGTGCTGCGGTATGCGGGAACACTAAAGGCACCATAGTAGAACACAGAAGAAGTTTCTAAGTTGAAGTAATAGCCAGTAAGAAGTAGTACAATTCAAGTTTTAATTATCGATTATTCACTTTTTAGCCGGCTTTGGTGGCTTGGATAAGACCTAGGACCTTAAGATTTTGCATGAAAGGAAGACTAGCAGCCGCGTTGCACGGGAGAATGTGAAAAGTGTTCATATGAAGTAAAAACCTGAGAAATCCGTCCGTTATCGTCATTTGTTATCGAATCGACTTAAAGCCAGATCGTCACATTGGCCGCTTTTCTCTCTGAGACAGTTACATTTATCGCCTGCAAAGCTATGTCGCGTGCTGCGGTATGCGGAGACACTAAAAGCACCATATTAGAACACAGAAGAAGCTTCTAATTTGAAGTAATAGCCAGTAAGAAGTAGTACTATTTATGTTTTAGTTGTCGACTAATCACTTTTATGCCGGCTTTGGTCGCTTGGACATGACTTAGGACCTTAAGATTTTGCATGAAAGGAGGACTAGCAGCCGCGTTGCACGGGAGAATGTGAAAAGTGTTCATATGTAGTAAAAACCTGAGAAATCCGTCCGTTTTCGTCATTTGTTATCGAATCGATTTAAAGCCAGATCGTCACATTGGCCGCTCTTCTCTATGAAACGGTTACATTTATCGTCTGCAAAGCTATGTCGCGTGCTGCGGTATGCGGGCACACAAAAATCACCATAGTAGAACACAGAAGAAGCTTCTAAGTTGAAGTAATAGCCAGTAAGAAGTAGTACAATTCAAGTTTATATTATCGATTACTCACTTTTTTAGCCGGCTTTGGTGGCTTGGATAAGACCTAGGACCTTAAGATTTTGCATGAAAGGAGGACTAGCAGCCGCGTTGCACGGGAGAATGTGAAAAGTGTTCATATGGTGTAAAAACCTGAGAAATCCGTCCGTTATCGTCATTTGTTATCGAATCGACTTAAAGCGAGATCGTCACATTGGCCGCTTTTCTCTCTGAGACGGTTACATTTATCGTCTGCAATGCTATGTCGCGTGCTGCGGTATGCGGAGACACAAAAAGCACGATATTAGAAAACAGAAGAAACTTCTAAGTTGAAGTAATAGCCAGTAAGAAGTACTACAATTCAAGTTTTAGTTGTCGATTATTCACTTTTTAGCCGGCTTTGGTGGCTTGGACATGACCTAGGACCTTAAGATTTTGCATGAAAGGAGGACTAGCAGCCGCGTTGCACGGGAGAATGTGAAAAGTGTTCATATGTAGTAAAAACCTGGGAAATCCGTCCGGTTTCGTATTTGTTATCGAATCCACTTAGAGCCAGATCGTCACATTGGCCGCTTTTCTCTCTGAGACGGTTACATTTATTGTCTGCAAAGCTATGTCGCGTGCTGCGTTATGCGGAAACACTAAAAGCACAATAGTAGAATACAGAAGAAGCTTCTAAGTTGAAGTAATAGCCAGTAAGAAGTAGTACAATTCAAGTTTTAGTTATCGATTATTAACTTTTTAGCCGTCTTTGGTGGTTTGAACATGACCTAGGACCTTAAGATTCTGCATGAAAGGAGGACTAGCAGCCGCGTTGCATGGGAGAATGTGAAAAGTGTTCATATGTAGTAAAAACCTGAGAAATCCGTCCGTTTTCGTCATTTGTTATCGAATCGACTTAAAGCCAGATCGTCACATTGGCCGCTTTTCTCTCTGAGACGGTTACATTTATCGCCTGCAAAGCTATGTCGCGTGCTGCGGTATGCGGAGACACTAAAAGCACCATATTAGAACACAGAAGAAGCTTCTAAATTGAAGTAATAGCCAGTAAGAAGTAGTACTATTTATGTTTTAGTTGTCGACTAATCACTTTTATGCCGGCTTTGGTCGCTTGGACTTGACTTAGGACCTTAAAATTTTGCATGAAAGGAGGACTAGCAGCCGCGTTGCACGGGAGAATGTGAAAAGTGTTCATATGTAGTAAAAACCTGAGAAATCCGTCCGTTTTCGTCATTTGTTATCGAATCGATTTAAAGCCAGATCGTCACATTGGCCGCTCTTCTCTCTGAAACGGTTACATTTATCGTCTGCAAAGCTATGTCGCGTGCTGCGGTATGCGGGCACACTAAAATCACCATAGTAGAACACAGAAGAAGCTTCTAAGTTGAAGTAATAGCCAGTAAGAAGTAGTACAATTCAAGTTTATATTATCGATTATTCACTTTTTTAGCCGGCTTTGGTGGCTTGGATAAGACCAAGGACCTTACGATTTTGCATGAAAGGAGGACTAGCAGCCGCGTTGCACGGGAGAATGTGAAAAGTGTTCATATGGTGTAAAAACCTGAGAAATCCGTCCGTTATCGTCATTTGTTATCGAATCGACTTAAAGCGAGATCGTCACATTGGCCGCTTTTCTCTCTGAGACGGTTACATTTATCGTCTGCAATGCTATGTCGCGTGCTGCGGTATGGGGAGACACAAAAAGCACCATATTAGAACACAGAAGAAGCTTCTAAGTTGAAGTAATAGCCAGTAAGAAGTAGTACAATTCAAGTTTTAGTTGTCGATTATTCACTTTTTAGCCGGCTTTGGTGGCTTGGACATGACCTAGGACCTTAAGATTTTGCATGAAAGGAGGACTAGCAGCCGCGTTGCACGGGAGAATGTGAAAAGTGTTCATATGTAGTAAAAACCTGGGAAATCCGTCCGGTTTCGTATTTGTTATCGAATCCACTTAAAGCCAGATCGTCACATTGGCCGCTTTTCTCTCTGAGACGGTTACATTTATCGTCTGCAAAGCTATGTCGCGTGCTGCCGTATACGGAGACACTAAAAGCACCATAGTAGAACACAGAAGAAGCTTCTAAGTTGAAGCAATAGCCAGTAAGAAGTAGTTCAATTCAAGTTTTAATTATAGATTATTCACTTTTTAGCCGGCTTTGGTGGCTTGGATAAGACCTAGGACCTTAAGATTTTGCATGAAAGGTGGACTAGCAGCCGCGTTGCACGGGAGTATGTGAAAAGTGTTCATATGGAGTAAAAACCTGAGAAATCCGTCCGTTATCTTCATTTGTTATTGAATCGACTTAAAGCCAGATCGTCACATAGGCCGCATTTCTCTCTGAGACGGTTACATTTATTGTCTGCAAAGCTATGTCGCGTGCTGCGGTATGCGGAAACACTAGAAGCACAATAGTAGAATACAGAAGAAGCTTCTAAGTTGAAGTAATAGCCAGTAAGAAGTAGTACAATTCAAGTTTTAGTTATCGATTATTAACTTTTTAGCCGTCTTTGGTGGTTTGAACATGACCTAGGACCTTAAGATTCTGCATGAATGGAGGATTAGCAGCCGCGTTGCATGGGAGAACGTGAAAAGTGTTCATATGTAGTAAAAACCTGAGAAATCCGTCCGTTTCCGTCATTTGTTATCGAATCGATTTAAAGCCAGATCGTCACATTGGCCGCTCTTCTCTCTGAAACGGTTACATTTATTGTCTGCAAAGCTATGTCGCGTGCTGCGGTATGCGGAAACACTAAAAGCACAATAGTAGAATACAGAAGAAGCTTTTAAGTTGAAGTAACAGCCAGTAAGAAGTAGTACTATTTATGTTTTAGTTGTCGACTAATCACTTTTATGCCGGCTTTGGTCGCTTGGACATGACTTAGGACCTTAAGATTCTGCATGAATGGAGGATTAGCAGCCGCGTTGCATGGGAGAATGTGAAAAGTGTTCATATGTAGTAAAAACCTGAGAAATCCGTCCGTTATCGTCATTTGTTATTGAATCGACTTAAAGCCAGATCGTCACATTGGCCGCTTTTCTCTCTGAGACGGTTACATTTATTGTCTGCAAAGCTATGTCGCGTGCTGCGGTATGCGGAAACAATAAAAGCACAATAGTAGAATACAGAAGAAGCTTCTAAGTTGAAGTAATAGCCAGTAAGAAGTAGTACAATTCAAGTTTTAGTTATCGATTATTAACTTTTTAGCCGTCTTTGGTGGTTTGAACATGACCTAGGACCTTAAGATTCTGCATGAATGGAGGATTAGCAGCCGCGTTGCATGGGAGAATGTGAAAAGTGTTCATATGTAGTAAAAACCTGAGAAATCCGTCCGTTTCCGTCATTTGTTATCGAATCGATTTAAAGCCAGATCGTCACATTGGCCGCTCTTCTCTCTGAAACGGTTACATTTATCGTCTCCAAAGCTATGTCGCGTGCTGCGGTATGCGGGCACACTAAAAGCACCATAGTAGAACACAGAAGAAGCTTCTAAGTTGAAGTAATAGCCAGTAAGAAGTAGTACAATTCAAGTTTATATTATCGATTATTCACTTTTTAGCCGGCTTTGGTGGCTTGGATAAGACCTAGGACCTTAAGATTTTGCATGAAAGGAGGACTAGCAGCCGCGTTGCACGGGAGAATGTGAAAAGTGTTCATATGGTGTAAAAACCTGAGAAATCCGTCCGTTATCGTCATTTGTTATCGAATCGACTTAAAGCGAGATCGTCACATTGGCCGCTTTTCTCTCTGAGACGGTTACATTTATCGTCTGAAAAGCTATGTCGCGTGCTGCGGTATGCGGGAACACTAAAGGCACCATAGTAGAACACAGAAGAAGTTTCTAAGTTGAAGTAATAGCCAGTAAGAAGTAGTACAATTCAAGTTTTAATTATCGATTATTCACTTTTTAGCCGGCTTTGGTGGCTTGGATAAGACCTAGGACCTTAAGATTTTGCATGAAAGGAAGACTAGCAGCCGCGTTGCACGGGAGAATGTGAAAAGTGTTCATATGAAGTAAAAACCTGAGAAATCCGTCCGTTATCGTCATTTGTTATCGAATCGACTTAAAGCCAGATCGTCACATTGGCCGCTTTTCTCTCTGAGACAGTTACATTTATCGCCTGCAAAGCTATGTCGCGTGCTGCGGTATGCGGAGACACTAAAAGCCCCATATTAGAACACAGAAGAAGCTTCTAATTTGAAGTAATAGCCAGTAAGAAGTAGTACTATTTATGTTTTAGTTGTCGACTAATCACTTTTATGCCGGCTTTCGTCGCTTGGACATGACTTAGGACCTTAAGATTTTGCATGAAAGGAGGACTAGCAGCCGCGTTGCACGGGAGAATGTGAAAAGTGTTCATATGTAGTAAAAACCTGAGAAATCTGTCCGTTTTCGTCATTTGTTATCGAATCGATTTAAAGCCAGATCGTCACATTGGCCGCTCTTCTCTCTGAAACGGTTACATTTATCGTCTGCAAAGCTATGTCGCGTGCTGCGGTATGCGGGCACACTAAAATCACCATAGTAGAACACAGAAGAAGCTTCTAAGTTGAAGTAATAGCCAGTAAGAAGTAGTACAATTCAAGTTTATATTATCGATTACTCACTTTTTTAGCCGGCTTTGGTGGCTTGGATAAGACCTAGGACCTTAAGATTTTGCATGAAAGGAGGACTAGCAGCCGCGTTGCACGGGAGAATGTGAAAAGTGTTCATATGGTGTAAAAACCTGAGAAATCCGTCCGTTATCGTCATTTGTTATCGAATCGACTTAAAGCGAGATCGTCACATTGGCCGCTTTTCTCTCTGAGACGGTTACATTTATCGTCTGCAATGCTATGTCGCGTGCTGCGGTATGCGGAGACACAAAAAGCACGATATTAGAAAACAGAAGAAACTTCTAAGTTGAAGTAATAGCCAGTAAGAAGTACTACAATTCAAGTTTTAGTTGTCGATTATTCACTTTTTAGCCGGCTTTGGTGGCTTGGACATGACCTAGGACCTTAAGAATTTGCATGAATGGAGGACTAGCAGCCGCGTTGCACGGGAGAATGTGAAAAGTGTTCATATGTAGTAAAAACCTGGGAAATCCGTCCGGTTTCGTATTTGTAATCGAATCCACTTAGAGCCAGATCGTCACATTGGCCGCTTTTCTCTCTGAGACGGTTACATTTATTGTCTGCAAAGCTATGTCGCGTGCTGCGTTATGCGGAAACACTAAAAGCACAATAGTAGAATACAGAAGAAGCTTCTAAGTTGAAGTAATAGCCAGTAAGAAGTAGTACAATTCAAGTTTTAGTTATCGATTATTAACTTTTTAGCCGTCTTTGGTGGTTTGAACATGACCTAGGACCTTAAGATTCTGCATGAAAGGAGGACTAGCAGCCGCGTTGCATGGGAGAATGTGAAAAGTGTTCATATGTAGTAAAAACCTGAGAAATCCGTCCGTTTTCGTCATTTGTTATCGAATCGACTTAAAGCCAGATCGTCACATTGGCCGCTTTTCTCTCTGAGACGGTTACATTTATCGCCTGCAAAGCTATGTCGCGTGCTGCGGTATGCGGAGACACTAAAAGCACCATATTAGAACACAGAAAAAGCTTCTAAATTGAAGTAATAGCCAGTAAGAAGTAGTACTATTTATGTTTTAGTTGTCGACTAATCACTTTCATGCCGGCTTTGGTCGCTTGGACATGACTTAGGACCTTAAGATTTTGCATGAAAGGAGGACTAGCAGCCGCGTTGCACGGGAGAATGTGAAAAGTGTTCATATGTAGTAAAAACCTGAGAAATCCGTCCGTTTTCGTCATTTGTTATCGAATCGATTTAAAGCCAGATCGTCACATTGGCCGCTCTTCTCTCTGAAACGGTTACATTTATCGTCTGCAAAGCTATGTCGCGTGCTGCGGTATGCGGGCACACTAAAATCACCATAGTAGAACACAGAAGAAGCTTCTAAGTTGAAGTAATAGCCAGTAAGAAGTAGTACAATTCAAGTTTATATTATCGATTATTCACTTTTTTAGCCGGCTTTGGTGGCTTGGATAAGACCAAGGACCTTAAGATTTTGCATGAAAGGAGGACTAGCAGCCGCGTTGCACGGGAGAATGTGAAAAGTGTTCATATGGTGTAAAAACCTGAGAAATCCGTCCGTTATCGTCATTTGTTATCGAATCGACTTAAAGCGAGATCGTCACATTGGCCGCTTTTCTCTCTGAGACGGTTACATTTATCGTCTGCAATGCTATGTCGCGTGCTGCGGTATGGGGAGACACGAAAAGCACCATATTAGAACACAGAAGAAACTTCTAAGTTGAAGTAATAGCCAGTAAGAAGTAGTACAATTCAAGTTTTAGTTGTCGATTATTCACTTTTTAGCCGGCTTTGGTGGCTTGGACATGACCTAGGACCTTAAGATTTTGCATGAAAGGAGGACTAGCAGCCGCGTTGCACGGGAGAATGTGAAAAGTGTTCATATGTAGTAAAAACCTGGGAAATCCGTCCGGTTTCGTATTTGTTATCGAATCCACTTAAAGCCAGATCGTCACATTGGCCGCTTTTCTCTCTGAGACGGTTACATTTATCGTCTGCAAAGCTATGTCGCGTGCTGCCGTATACGGAGACACTAAAAGCACCATAGTAGAACACAGAAGAAGCTTCTAAGTTGAAGCAATAGCCAGTAAGAAGTAGTTCAATTCAAGTTTTAATTATAGATTATTCACTTTTTAGCCGGCTTTGGTGGCTTGGATAAGACCTAGGACCTTAAGATTTTGCATGAAAGGTGGACTAGCAGCCGCGTTGCACGGGAGTATGTGAAAAGTGTTCATATGGAGTAAAAACCTGAGAAATCCGTCCGTTATCTTCATTTGTTATTGAATCGACTTAAAGCCAGATCGTCACATAGGCCGCTTTTCTCTCTGAGACGGTTACATTTATTGTCTGCAAAGCTATGTCGCGTGCTGCGGTATGCGGAAACACTAGAAGCACAATAGTAGAATACAGAAGAAGCTTCTAAGTTGAAGTAATAGCCAGTAAGAAGTAGTACAATTCAAGTTTTAGTTATCGATTATTAACTTTTTAGCCGTCTTTGGTGGTTTGAACATGACCTAGGACATTAAGATTCTGCATGAAAGGAGGACTAGCTGCCGCGTTGCATGGGAGAATGTGAAAAGTGTTCATATGTAGTAAAAACCTGAGAAATCCGTCCGTTTTCGTCCTTTGTTATCGAAACGACTTAAAGCCAGATCGTCACATTGGCCGCTTTTCTCTCTGAGACGGTTACATTTATCGTCTGCAATGCTATGTCGCGTGCTGCGGTCTGCGGAGACACTAAAAGCACCGTATTAGAACACAGAAGAAGCTTCTAAGTTGAAGCAATAGCCAGTAAGAAGTAGTACTATTTAAGTTTTAGTTGTCGATTAACCACTTTTTAGCCGGCTTTGGTGGATTCGACATGACTTAGGACCTTAAGAGTTTGCATGAAAGGAAGACTAGCAGCCGCGTTGCATGGGAGAATGTGAAAAGTGTTCATATGTAGTAAAAACCTGAGAAATCAGTCCGTCTTCGTCATTTGTTATCGAATCGACTTAAAGCCAGATCGTCACATTGGCCGATTTTTTCTCTGAGACGGTTACATTTATCGTCTGCAAAGCTATGTCGCGTGCTGCCGTATGTGGGGACACTAAAAGCACCATAGTAGAACACAGAAGGAGCTTATAAGTTGAAGTAATAGCCAGTAAGACGTAGTACAATTCAAGTTTTAATTATCGATTATTCACTTTTTAGCCGGCTTTGGTGGCTTGGATAAGACCTAGGACCTTAAGATTTTGCATGAAAGGAGGACTAGCAGCCGCGTTGCGCGGGAGAATGTGAAAAGTGTTCATATGGAGTAAAAACCTGAGAAATCCGTCCGTTATCGTCATTTGTTATCGAATCGACTTAAAGCCAGATCGTCACATTGGCCGCTTTTCTCTCTGAGACGGTTACATTTATCGTCTGCAAAGCTATGTCGCGTGCTGCGGTATGCGGAAACACTAAAAGCACAATAGTAGAATACAGAAGAAGCTTTTAAGTTGAAGTAACAGCCAGTAAGAAGTAGTACTATTTATGTTTTAGTTGTCGACTAATCACTTTTATGCCGGCTTTGGTCGCTTGGACATGACTTAGGACCTTAAGATTCTGCATGAATGGAGGATTAGCAGCCGCGTTGCATGGGAGAATGTGAAAAGTGTTCATATGTAGTAAAAACCTGAGAAATCCGTCCGTTATCGTCATTTGTTATTGAATCGACTTAAAGCCAGATCGTCACATTGGCCGCTTTTCTCTCTGAGACGGTTACATTTATTGTCTGCAAAGCTATGTCGCGTGCTGCGGTATGCGGAAACAATAAAAGCACAATAGTAGAATACAGAAGAAGCTTCTAAGTTGAAGTAATAGCCAGTAAGAAGTAGTACAATTCAAGTTTTAGTTATCGATTATTAACTTTTTAGCCGTCTTTGGTGGTTTGAACATGACCTAGGACCTTAAGATTCTGCATGAATGGAGGATTAGCAGCCGCGTTGCATGGGAGAATGTGAAAAGTGTTCATATGTAGTAAAAACCTGAGAAATCCGTCCGTTTCCGTCATTTGTTATCGAATCGATTTAAAGCCAGATCGTCACATTGGCCGCTCTTCTCTCTGAAACGGTTACATTTATCGTCTCCAAAGCTATGTCGCGTGCTGCGGTATGCGGGCACACTAAAAGCACCATAGTAGAACACAGAAGAAGCTTCTAAGTTGAAGTAATAGCCAGTAAGAAGTAGTACAATTCAAGTTTATATTATCGATTATTCACTTTTTAGCCGGCTTTGGTGGCTTGGATAAGACCTAGGACCTTAAGATTTTGCATGAAAGGAGGACTAGCAGCCGCGTTGCACGGGAGAATGTGAAAAGTGTTCATATGGTGTAAAAACCTGAGAAATCCGTCCGTTATCGTCATTTGTTATCGAATCGACTTAAAGCGAGATCGTCACATTGGCCGCTTTTCTCTCTGAGACGGTTACATTTATCGTCTGAAAAGCTATGTCGCGTGCTGCGGTATGCGGGAACACTAAAGGCACCATAGTAGAACACAGAAGAAGTTTCTAAGTTGAAGTAATAGCCAGTAAGAAGTAGTACAATTCAAGTTTTAATTATCGATTATTCACTTTTTAGCCGGCTTTGGTGGCTTGGATAAGACCTAGGACCTTAAGATTTTGCATGAAAGGAAGACTAGCAGCCGCGTTGCACGGGAGAATGTGAAAAGTGTTCATATGAAGTAAAAACCTGAGAAATCCGTCCGTTATCGTCATTTGTTATCGAATCGACTTAAAGCCAGATCGTCACATTGGCCGCTTTTCTCTCTGAGACAGTTACATTTATCGCCTGCAAAGCTATGTCGCGTGCTGCGGTATGCGGAGACACTAAAAGCACCATATTAGAACACAGAAGAAGCTTCTAATTTGAAGTAATAGCCAGTAAGAAGTAGTACTATTTATGTTTTAGTTGTCGACTAATCACTTTTATGCCGGCTTTGGTCGCTTGGACATGACTTAGGACCTTAAGATTTTGCATGAAAGGAGGACTAGCAGCCGCGTTGCACGGGAGAATGTGAAAAGTGTTCATATGTAGTAAAAACCTGAGAAATCCGTCCGTTTTCGTCATTTGTTATCGAATCGATTTAAAGCCAGATCGTCACATTGGCCGCTCTTCTCTCTGAAACGGTTACATTTATCGTCTGCAAAGCTATGTCGCGTGCTGCGGTATGCGGGCACACTAAAATCACCATAGTAGAACACAGAAGAAGCTTCTAAGTTGAAGTAATAGCCAGTAAGAAGTAGTACAATTCAAGTTTATATTATCGATTACTCACTTTTTTAGCCGGCTTTGGTGGCTTGGATAAGACCTAGGACCTTAAGATTTTGCATGAAAGGAGGACTAGCAGCCGCGTTGCACGGGAGAATGTGAAAAGTGTTCATATGGTGTAAAAACCTGAGAAATCCGTCCGTTATCGTCATTTGTTATCGAATCGACTTAAAGCGAGATCGTCACATTGGCCGCTTTTCTCTCTGAGACGGTTACATTTATCGTCTGCAATGCTATGTCGCGTGCTGCGGTATGCGGAGACACAA
The DNA here is from genome assembly GCF_023897955.1 of Schistocerca gregaria. Taxonomy (NCBI): domain Eukaryota; kingdom Metazoa; phylum Arthropoda; class Insecta; order Orthoptera; family Acrididae; genus Schistocerca; species Schistocerca gregaria. Next base: position 2,433,139 of record NW_026061759.1, read on the forward strand.
AAAGCACGATATTAGAAAACAGAAGAAACTTCTAAGTTGAAGTAATAGCCAGTAAGAAGTAGTACAATTCAAGTTTTAGTTGTCGATTATTCACTTTTTAGCCGGCTTTGGTGGCTTGGACATGACCTAGGACCTTAAGATTTTGCATGAAAGGAGGACTAGCAGCCGCGTTGCACGGGAGAATGTGAAAAGTGTTCATATGTAGTAAAAACCTGGGAAATCCGTCCGGTTTCGTATTTGTTATCGAATCCACTTAGAGCCAGATCGTCACATTGGCCGCTTTTCTCTCTGAGACGGTTACATTTATTGTCTGCAAAGCTATGTCGCGTGCTGCGTTATGCGGAAACACTAAAAGCACAATAGTAGAATACAGAAGAAGCTTCTAAGTTGAAGTAATAGCCAGTAAGAAGTAGTACAATTCAAGTTTTAGTTATCGATTATTAACTTTTTAGCCGTCTTTGGTGGTTTGAACATGACCTAGGACCTTAAGATTCTGCATGAAAGGAGGACTAGCAGCCGCGTTGCACGGGAGAATGTGAAAAGTGTTCATATGGTGTAAAAACCTGAGAAATCCGTCCGTTATCGTCATTTGTTATCGAATCGACTTAAAGCGAGATCGTCACATTGGCCGCTTTTCTCTCTGAGACGGTTACATTTATCGTCTGCAATGCTATGTCGCGTGCTGCGGTATGGGGAGACACAAAAAGCACCATATTAGAACACAGAAGAAACTTCTAAGTTGAAGTAATAGCCAGTAAGAAGTAGTACAATTCAAGTTTTAGTTGTCGATTATTCACTTTTTAGCCGGCTTTGGAGGCTTGGACATGACCTAGGACCTTAAGATTTTGCATGAAAGGAGGACTAGCAGCCGCGTTGCACGGGAGAATGTGAAAAGTGTTCATATGTAGTAAAAACCTGGGAAATCCGTCCGGTTTCGTATTTGTTATCGAATCCACTTAAAGCCAGATCGTCACATTGGCCGCTTTTCTCTCTGAGACGGTTACATTTATCGTCTGCAAAGCTATGTCGCGTGCTGCCGTATACGGAGACACTAAAAGCACCATAGTAGAACACAGAAGAAGCTTCTAAGTTGAAGCAATAGCCAGTAAGAAGTAGTTCAATTCAAGTTTTAATTATAGATTATTCACGTTTTAGCCGGCTTTGGTGGCTTGGATAAGACCTAGGACCTTAAGATTTTGCATGAAAGGTGGACTAGCAGCCGCGTTGCACGGGAGTATGTGAAAAGTGTTCATATGGAGTAAAAACCTGAGAAATCCGTCCGTTATCTTCATTTGTTATTGAATCGACTTAAAGCCAGATCGTCACATAGGCCGCTTTTCTCTCTGAGACGGTTACATTTATTGTCTGCAAAGCTATGTCGCGTGCTGCGGTATGCGGAAACACTAGAAGCACAATAGTAGAATACAGAAGAAGCTTCTAAGTTGAAGTAATAGCCAGTAAGAAGTAGTACAATTCAAGTTTTAGTTATCGATTATTAACTTTTTAGCCGTCTTTGGTGGTTTGAACATGACCTAGGACATTAAGATTCTGCATGAAAGGAGGACTAGCTGCCGCGTTGCATGGGAGAATGTGAAAAGTGTTCATATGTAGTAAAAACCTGAGAAATCCGTCCGTTTTCGTCATTTGTTATCGAAACGACTTAAAGCCAGATCGTCACATTGGCCGCTTTTCTCTCTGAGACGGTTACATTTATCGTCTGCAATGCTATGTCGCGTGCTGCGGTCTGCGGAGACACTAAAAGCACCGTATTAGAACACAGAAGAAGCTTCTAAATTGAAGTAATAGCCAGTAAGAAGTAGTACTATTTAAGTTTTAGTTGTCGATTAACCACTTTTTAGCCGGCTTTGGTGGATTCGACATGACTTAGGACCTTAAGAGTTTGCATGAAAGGAAGACTAGCAGCCGCGTTGCATGGGAGAATGTGAAAAGTGTTCATATGTAGTAAAAACCTGAGAAATCAGTCCGTCTTCGTCATTTGTTATCGAATCGACTTAAAGCCAGATCGTCACATTGGCCGCTTTTTTCTCTGAGACGGTTACATTTATCGTCTGCAAAGCTATGTCGCGTGCTGCCGTATGTGGGGACACTAAAAGCACCATAGTAGAACACAGAAGGAGCTTATAAGTTGAAGTAATAGCCAGTAAGACGTAGTACAATTCAAGTTTTAATTATCGATTATTCACTTTTTAGCCGGCTTTGGTGGCTTGGATAAGACCTAGGACCTTAAGATTTTGCATGAAAGGAGGACTAGCAGCCGCGTTGCGCGGGAGAATGTGAAAAGTGTTCATATGGAGTAAAAACCTGAGAAATCCGTCCGTTATCGTCATTTGTTATCGAATCGACTTAAAGCCAGATCGTCACATTGGCCGCTTTTCTCTCTGAGACGGTTACATTTATCGTCTGCAAAGCTATGTCGCGTGCTGCGGTATGTGGCGACACTAAAAGCACCATAGTAGAACTCAGAAGGAGCTTCTAAGTTGAAGTAATAGCCAGTAAGAAGTAGTACAATTCAAGTTTTAGTTGTCGATTATTCACTTTTTAGCCGGCTTTGGTGGCTTGGACATGACCTAGGACCTTAAGATTTTGCATGAAAGGAGGACCAGCAGCCTCGTTGCACGGGAGAATGTGAAAAGTGTTCATATGTAGTAAAAACCTGAGAAATCTGTCCATTTTCGTCATTTGTTATCGAATCGACTTGAAGCCAGATCGTCACATTGGCCGCTTTTCTCTCTGAGACGGTTACATTTATCGTCTGCAAAGCTATGTCGCGTGCTGCGGTATGTGGAGACACTAAAAGCACCATAGTAGAACACAGAAGAAGCTTCTAAGTTGAAGTAATAGCCAGTAAGAAGTAGTACAATTCAAGGTTTAGTTGTCGATTATTCACTTTTTAGCCGGCTTTGGTGGCTTGGACATGACCTAGGACCTTAAGATTTTGCATGAAAGGAGGACTAGCAGCCGCGTTGCACGCGAGAATGTGAAAAGTGTTCATATGTAGTGAAAACCTGAGAAATCCGTCCGTTTTCGTCATTTGTTATCGAATCGACTTAAAGCCAGATCGTTATATTGGCCGCTTTTCTCTCTGAGACGGTTACATTTATCGTCTGCAAAGCTATGTCGCGTGCTGCGGTATGCGGAACACTAAAAGCACCATAGTAGAACACAGAAGAAGCTTCTAAGTTGAAGTAATAGCCAGTAAGAAGTAGTACAATTCAAGTTTTAGTTATTGATTATTCACTTTTTAGCCGGATTTGGTGGCTTGGACATGAGGTGGAACCTTAAGATTTTGCATTATAGGAGGACTAGCAGCCGCGTTGCACGGGAGAATGTGAAAAGTGTTCATATGTAGTAAAAACCTGAGAAACCCGGCCGTTTTCGTCATTTGTTATCGAATCGACTTAAAGCCAGATCGTCACATTGGCCGCTTTTCTCTCTGAGACGGTTACATTTATCGTCTAAAAAGCTATGTCGCGTGCTGCCGTATACGGAGACACTAAAAGCACCATATTAGAACACAGAAGAAACTTCTAAGTTGAAGTAATAGCCAGTAAGAAGTAGTACAATTCAAGTTTTAGTTATCGATTATTCACTTTTTAGCCGGCTTTGGTGGCTTGGATAAGACCTAGGACATTAAGATTTTGCATGAAAAGGAGGACTAGCAGCCGCGTTGCGCGGGAGAATGTGAAAAGTGTTCATATGTAGTAGAAACCTGAGAAATCCGTCCGTTATCGTCATTTGTTATCGAATCGACTTAAAGCCAGATCGTCACATTGGCCGCTTTTCTCTCTGAGACTGTTACATTTATCGTCTGCAAAGCTATGTCGCGTGCTGCGGTATGCGGAGACACTAAAAGCACCATATTAGAACACAGAAGAAACTTCTAAGTTGAAGTAATAGCCAGTAAGAAGTAGTACAATTACAGTTTTAGTTATCGATTATTCACCTTTTAGCCGGCTTTGGTGGCTTGGACATGACCTAGGACCTTTAGATTTTGCATGAATGGAGGATTAGCAGCCGCGTTGCATGGGAGAATGTGAAAAGTGTTCATATGTAGTAAAAACCTGAGAAATCTGTCCATTTTCGTCATTTGTTATCGAATCGACTTAAAACCAGATCGTCACATTGGCCGCTTTTCTCTCTGAGACGGTTACATTTATCGTCTGCAAAGCTATGTCGCGTGCTGCGGTATGTGGCGACACTAAAAGCACCATAGTAGAGTACAGAAGAAGCTTCTAAGTTGATGTAATAGCCAGTAAGAAGTAGTACAATTCAAGTTTTAGTTGTCGATTATTCACTTTTTAGCCGGCTTTGGTGGCTTGGACATGACCTAGGACCTTACGATTTTGCATGAAAGGAGGACCAGCAGCCGCGTTGCACGGGAGAATGTGAAAAGTGTTCATATGTAGTAAAAACCTGAGAAATCTGTCCATTTTCGTCATTTGTTATTGATTCGACTTAAAGGCAGATCGTCACATTGGCCGCTTTTCTCTCTGAGACGGTTACATTTATCGTCTGCAAAGCTATGGCACTTGCTGCGGTATGTGGAGACACTAAAAGCACCGTAGTAGAACACAGAAGAAGCTTCTAAGTTGAAGTAATAGCCAGTAAGAAGTAGTACAATTCAAGTTGTAGTTGTCGATTATTCACTTTTTAGCCGGCTTTGGTGGCTTTGACATGACCTAGGACCTTAAGATTTTGCATGAAAGGAGGACTAGCAGCCGCGTTGCACGGGAGAATGTGAAAAGTGTTCATATGGAGTAAAAACCTGAGAAATCCGTCCGTTTTCGTCATTTGTTATCGAATCGATTTAAAGCCAGATCGTCACATTGGCCTCTCTTCACTCTGAAACGGTTACATTTATCGTCTGCAGAGCTATGTCGCGTGCTGCCGTATGCGTAGACACTAAAAGCACCATAGTAGAACACAGAAGAAGCTTCTAAATTGAAGTAATAGCCAGTAAGAAGTAGTACAATTCAATTTTTAATTATCGATTATTCACCTTTTAGCCGGCTTTGGTGGCTTGGACATGACCTAGGACCTTAAGATTTTGCATGAAAGGAGGACTAGCAGCCGCGTTGCACGGGAGAATGTGAAAAGTGTTCATATGGAGTAAAAACCTGAGAAACCCGTCCGTTTTCGTCATTTGTTATCGAATCGATTTAAAGCCAGGTCGTCACATTGGCCGCTTTTCTCTCTGAGACGGTTACATTTATCGTCTGCAAAGCTATGTCGCGTGCTGCGGTATATGGGGACACTAAAAGCACCATAGTAGAACACAGAATCAGCTTCTAAGTTGAAGTAATAGCCAGTAAGAAGTAGTATAATTCAAGTTTTAGTTGTCGATTGTTCACTTTTTAGCCGGCTTTGGTGGCTTGGACATGACCTAGGACCTTAAGATTTTGCATGAAAGGAGGACTAGCAGCCGCGTTGCACGGGAGACTGTGAAAAGTGTTCGTATGTAGTAAAAACCTGAGAAATCTGTCCATTTTCGTCATTTGTTATCGAATCGAGTTAAAGCCAGATCGTCACATTGGCCGCTTTTCTCTCTGAGACGGTTACATTTATCGTCTGCAAAGCTATGTCGCGTGCTGCGGTATGCGGAACACTAAAAGCACCATAGTAGAACACAGAAGAAGCTTCTAAGTTGAAGTAATAGCCAGTAAGAAGTAGTACAATTCAAGTTTTAGTTATTGATTATTCACTTTTTAGCCGGATTTGGTGGCTTGGACATGAGGTGGAACCTTAAGATTTTGCATGATAGGAGGACTAGCAGCCGCGTTGCACGGGAGAATGTGAAAAGTGTTCATATGTAGTAAAAACCTGAGAAACCCGGCCGTTTTCGTCATTTGTTATCGAATCGATTTAAAGCCAGATCGTCACATTGGCCGCTCTTCTCTCTGAAACGGTTACATTTATCGTCTGCAAAGCTATGTCGCGTGCTGCGGTATGCGGGAACACTAAAAGCACCATAGTGGAACACAGAAGAAGCTTCTAAGTTGAAGTAATAGCCGGTAAGAAGTAGTACAATTCAAGTTTTAATTATCGATTATTCACATTTTTGCCGGCTTTGGTGGCTTGAATAAGACCTAGGACCTTAAGATTTTGCATGAAAGGAGGACTAGCAGCCGCGTTGCGCGGGAGAATGTGAAAAGTGTTCATATGGAGCAAAAACCTGAGAAATCCGTCCGTTATCGTCATTTGTTATCGAATCGACTTAAAGCCAGATCGTCACATTGGCCGCTTTTCTCTCTGAGACGGTTACATTTATCGTCTAAAAAGCTATGTCGCGTGCTGCCGTATACGGAGACACTAAAAGCACCATATTAGAACACAGAAGAAACTTCTAAGTTGAAGTAATAGCCAGTAAGAAGTAGTACAATTCAAGTTTTAGTTATCGATTATTCACCTTTTAGCCGGCTTTGGTGGCTTGGACATGATCTAGGACCTTTAGATATTGCATGAAAGGAGGATTAGCAGCCGCGTTGCACAGGAGAATGTGAAAAGTGTTCATATGTAGTAAAAACCTGAGAAACCCGGCCGTTTTCGTCATTTGTTATCGAATCGATTTAAAACCAGATCGTCACATTGCCCGCTCTTCTCTCTGAAACGGTTACATTTATCGTCTGCAAAGCTATGTCGCGTGCTGCGGTATGCGGGAACACTAAAAGCACCATAGTAGAACACAGAAGAAGCTTCTAAGTTGAAGTAATAGCCAGTAAGAAGTAGTACAATTCAAGTTTTAATTATCGATTATTCACTTTTTAGCCGGCTTTGGTGGCTTGGATAAGACCTAGGACCTTAAGATTTTGCATGAAAAGGAGGACTAGCAGCCGCGTTGCGCGGGAGAATGTGAAAAGTGTTCATATGTAGTAAAAACCTGAGAAATCCGTCCGTTATCGTCATTTGTTATCGAATCGACTTAAAGCCAGATCGTCACATTGGCCGCTTTTCTCTCTGAGACTGTTACATTTATCGTCTGCAAAGCTATGTCGCGTGCTGCGGTATGCGGAGACACTAAAAGCACCATATTAGAACACAGAAGAAACTTCTAAGTTGAAGTAATAGCCAGTAAGAAGTAGTACAATTACAGTTTTAGTTATCGATTATTCACCTTTTAGCCGGCTTTGGTGGCTTGGACATGACCTAGGACCTTTAGATTTTGCATGAATGGAGGATTAGCAGCCGCGTTGCATGGGAGAATGTGAAAAGTGTTCATATGTAGTAAAAACCTGAGAAATCTGTCCATTTTCGTCATTTGTTATCGAATCGACTTAAAACCAGATCGTCACATTGGCCGCTTTTCTCTCTGAGACGGTTACATTTATCGTCTGCAAAGCTATGTCGCGTGCTGCGGTATGTGGCGACACTAAAAGCACCATAGTAGAACACAGAAGGAGCTTCTAAGTTGAAGTAATAGCCAGTAAGAAGTAGTACAATTCAAGTTTTAGTTGTCGATTATTCACTTTTTAGCCGGCTTTGGTGGCTTGGACATGACCTAGGACCTTACGATTTTGCATGAAAGGAGGACCAGCAGCCGCGTTGCACGGGAGAATGTGAAAAGTGTTCATATGTAGTAAAAACCTGAGAAATCTGTCCATTTTCGTCATTTGTTATTGATTCGACTTAAAGGCAGATCGTCACATTGGCCGCTTTTCTCTCTGAGACGGTTACATTTATCGTCTGCAAAGCTATGGCACTTGCTGCGGTATGTGGAGACACTAAAAGCACCGTAGTAGAACACAGAAGAAGCTTCTAAGTTGAAGTAATAGCCAGTAAGAAGTAGTACAATTCAAGTTGTAGTTGTCGATTATTCACTTTTTAGCCGGCTTTGGTGGCTTTGACATGACCTAGGACCTTAAGATTTTGCATGAAAGGAGGACTAGCAGCCGCGTTGCACGGGAGAATGTGAAAAGTGTTCATATGGAGTAAAAACCTGAGAAATCCGTCCGTTTTCGTCATTTGTTATCGAATCGATTTAAAGCCAGATCGTCACATTGGCCTCTCTTCACTCTGAAACGGTTACATTTATCGTCTGCAGAGCTATGTCGCGTGCTGCCGTATGCGTAGACACTAAAAGCACCATAGTAGAACACAGAAGAAGCTTCTAAATTGAAGTAATAGCCAGTAAGAAGTAGTACAATTCAATTTTTAATTATCGATTATTCACCTTTTAGCCGGCTTTGGTGGCTTGGACATGACCTAGGACCTTAAGATTTTGCATGAAAGGAGGACTAGCAGCCGCGTTGCACGGGAGAATGTGAAAAGTGTTCATATGGAGTAAAAACCTGAGAAACCCGTCCGTTTTCGTCATTTGTTATCGAATCGATTTAAAGCCAGGTCGTCACATTGGCCGCTTTTCTCTCTGAGACGGTTACATTTATCGTCTGCGAAGCTATGTCGCGTGCTGCGGTATGTGGGGACACTAAAAGCACCATAGTAGAACACAGAATCAGCTTCTAAGTTGAAGTAATAGCCAGTAAGAAGTAGTACAATTCAAGTTTTAGTTGTCGATTATTCACTTTTTAGCCGGCTTTGGTGGCTTGGACATGACCTAGGACCTTAAGATTTTGCATGAAAGGAGGACTAGCAGCCGCGTTGCGCGGGAGAATGTGAAAAGTGTTCATATGTAGTAAAAACCTGAGAAATCTGTCCATTTTCGTCATTTGTTATCGAATCGAGTTAAAGCCAGATCGTCACATTGGCCGCTTTTCTCTCTGAGACGGTTACATTTATCGTCTGCAAAGCTATGTCGCGTGATGCGGTATGTGGAGACACTAAAAGCACCATAGTAGAACACAGAAGAAGCTTCTAAGTTGAAGTAATAGCCAGTAAGAAGTAGTATAATTCAAGTTTTAGTTGTCGATTGTTCACTTTTTAGCCGGCTTTGGTGGCTTGGACATGACCTAGGACCTTAAGATTTTGCATGAAAGGAGGACTAGCAGCCGCGTTGCACGGGAGACTGTGAAAAGTGTTCGTATGTAGTGAAAACCTGGGAAATCCGTCCGTTTTCGTTTTTTGTTATCGAATCGACTTAAAGCCAGATCGTTATATTGGCCGCTCTTCTCTCTGAAACGGTTACATTTATCGTCTGCAAAGCTAAGTCGCGTGCTGCGGTATGCGGAATACTAAAAGCACCATAGTAGAACACAGAAGAAGATTCTAAGCTGAAGTAGTAGCCAGTAAGAAGTAGTACAATTCAAGTTTTAGTTGTCGATTATTCACTTTTTAGCCGGCTTTGGTGGCTTGGACATGACCTAGGACCTTAAGATTTTGCATGAAAGGAGGACTAGCAGCCTCGTTGCACGGGAGAATGTGAAAAGTGTTCATATGTAGTCAAAACCTGAGAAATCCGTCCGTTTTCGTCATTTGTTATCGAATCGACTTAAAGCCAGATCGTTATATTGGCCACTTTTCTCTCTGAGACGGTTACATTTATCGTTTGCAAAGCTATGTCGCGTGCTGCGGTATGCGGAACACTAAAAGCACCATAGTAGAACACAGAAGAAGATTCTAAGTTGAAGTAATAGCCAGTAAGAAGTAGTACAATTCAAGTTTTAGTTATTGATTATTCACTTTTTAGCCGGATTTGGTGGCTTGGACATGAGGTGGAACCTTAAGATTTTGCATTATAGGAGGACTAGCAGCCGCGTTGCACGGGAGAATGTGAAAAGTGTTCATATGGAGTAAAAACCTGAGAAATCCGTCCGTTTTCGTCATTTGTTATCGAATCGATTTAAAGCCAGATCGTCACATTGGCCTCTCTTCTCTCTGAAACGGTTTCATTAATCGTCTGCAAAGCTATGTCGCGTGCTGCCGTATGCGTAGACACTAAAAGCACCATAGTAGAACACAGAAGAAGCTTCTAAGTTGAAGTAATAGCCAGTAAGAAATAGTACAATTCAATTTTTAATTACGGATTATTCACCTTTTAGCCGGCTTTGGTGGCTTGGATATGACCTAGGACGTTAAGATTTTGCATGAAAGGAGGAGTAGCAGCCGCGTTGCACGGGAGAATGTGAAAAGTGATCATATGGAGTAAAAACCTGAGAAATCCGTCCGTTTTCGTCATTTGTTATCGAATCGATTTTAAGCCAGATCGTCACATTGGCCGCTTTTCTCTCTGAGACGGTTACATTTATCGTCTGCAAAGATATGTCGCGTGCTGGGGTATGCGGAAACACTAAAAGCACCATAGTAGAACACAGAAGAAGCTTCTAAGTTGAAGTAATAGCCAGTAAGAAGTAGTACAATTCAAGTTTTAGTTGTCGATTATTCACTTTTTAGCCGGCTTTGGTGGCTTGGACATGACCTAGGACATTAGATTTTGATGAAAGGAGGACTAGCAGCCGCGTTGCATGGGAGAATGTGAAAAGTGTTCATATGTAGTAAAAACCTGAGAAATCTGTCCATTTTCGTCATTTGTTATCGAATCGACTTAAAGCCAGATCGTCACATTGGCCGCTTTTCTCTCTGAGACGGTTACATTTATCGTCTGCAAAGCTATGTCGCGTGCTGCGGTATGTGGAGACACTAAAAGCACCATAGTAGAACACAGAAGGAGCTTCTAAGTTGAAGTAATAGCCAGTAAGAAGTAGTACAATTCAAGTTTTAGTTGCCGATTATTCACTTTTTAGCCGGCTTTGGTGGCTTGGACATGACCTAGGACCTTAAGATTTAGCATGAAAGGAGGACTAGCAGCCGCGTTACACGGGAGATTGTGAAAAGTGTTCATATGTAATAAAAACCCGAGAAATCAGTCCGTTTTCGTCATTTGTTATCGAATCGACTCAAAGCCAGATCGTCACGTTGGCCGCTCTTCTCTCTGAAACGGTTACATTTATCGTCTGCAAAGCTATGTCGCTTGCTGCGGTATGCGGGAACACTAAAAGCACCATAGTAGAACACAGAAGAAGCTTCTAAGTCGAAGTAATAGCCAGTAAGAAGTAGTACAATTCAAGTTTTAGTTGTCGATTATTCACTTTATAGCCGGCTTTGGTGGCTTGGACATGACCTAGGACCTTAAGATTTTGCATGAAAGAAGGACTAGCAGCCGCGTTGCATGGGAGAATGTGAAAAGTGTTCATATGTAGTAACAACCTGAGAAATCCGTCCGGTTTCGTCTTTGTTATCGAATCGACTTAAAGCCAGATCGTCACATTGGCCGCTTTTCTCTCTGAGACGGTTACATTAATCGTCTGCAAAGCTATGTCGCGTGCTGCGGTATGTGGAGACACTAAAAGCACCATAGTAGAACACAGAAGGAGCTTCTAAGTTGAAGTAATAGCCAGTAAGAAGTAGTACAATTCAAGTTTTAGTTATCGATTATTCACTTTTTAGCCGGCTTTGGTGGCTTGGACATGAGGTGGAACCTTAAGATTTTGCATGAAAGGAGGACTAGCAGCCGCGTTGCACGGGAGAATGTGAAAAGTGTTCATATGTAGTAAAAACCTGAGAAATCCGTCCGTTTTCGTCATTTGTCATCGAATCGTTTTAAAGCCAGATCGTCACAATGGCCGCTCTTCTCTCTGTAACGGTTACATTTATCGTCTGCAAAGCTATGTCGCGTGCTGCGGTATGCGGAAACACTAAAACCACCATAGTAGAACACAGAAGAAGCTTCTAAGTTCCCCCCATCGGCTCAGCATTCACTTGCTGAGTACGGGCTTGGCGACCCCGGGGTCCTGAGCTGGGGACTGGTCTGCGCCGCCGGTGTCCTGTCACCGTAACCCCCGGACATGCTTCAGCGACCACCGTACGGCGCGGCGGTGAAACGTTGTGTGCTGCGGGGAATGGTAATCATGGCTTGACCGTCTGGATTGCGAGGAAGGCCAACCTCTATAAAAACCCCTCAATCTTTCGGTGTGCTCCGCGCCTAGAAGATGCATGGCTGTTGGGGTGGAACAGTCGCAAGTGGGTAACCTCTGGGGCACCTGCCGCACCCCAGTTGTATAAGGCTTACTCAGGCACGCGGGGCTCTGTCTGAGCGGACTTTTAGTTCCCTAGCTGCTCGTGGGACCACAATGGACCCTTCGACCTCTACTTTTCCCCCTACCAGTGGCTTGGGTGGGCCGCTGGTAGGAAAACACACCCAATCGAAAAAGCGGCTACGCGCTGCGAGTCCTCCAGCGCCTGGTGTTGCTAGAGATTTAACAGAATGTAGTAACGGAGCACATGCTGATAATCAGAATGTGTTTTTGATTATTAAAAGGAAGGAGGGTAGCTTTGAGAGGGTTTCTCCCTTTTACATCCACAAGGGTCTTGAGGGAATTGCAGGAACACTGAAATCTGTAAAGCGACTGCGCAATGGGACTCTGTTAGTTGAAACTTCTAGTTCCCGTCAAGTCGCTGCCCTTCGGAAAGCAAATTGTCTAGGAGAGTACGCTGTCGAGACCGAGCTCCACTCCACTTTGAACTATAGTAAGGGTGTTGTGACGTGTAGGGACTTGGTGGATATCCCCATAGACGTGCTAAAATCTGAGTGGGCTGACGAAGGAATTGTTGACGTGCAGCACATTATGAAACGAGTCAATGGGGACCTCGTCAAATCTGACTCGTTTATTCTCACATTCAGTTGCCCGAGACTCCCGGAGCATGTTAAAGCGGGGTTCTTACGTTTGTCCGTACGGCCATATTTCCCCAACCCAATGCGCTGTTTTAAATGTCAGCGCTTTGGGCATACTACGTTGGGGTGCAATGGAATAGCCACGTGTGGTAAATGTGGTCAGCCTGCCCATGATGGAGCCGATTGTTCATCGCCTGTGAAGTGCGTGAATTGCTCTGGGAGTCACCCTGTCTGGAGCCGGATCTGCCCCATCTATCTCGAAGAGCGGAAGGTACAGGAGATTAAAACATCTAAGCGCATCCCCTATGGTGAGGCCAAGAAGATCTTTAAGGCCATGCAACCTCCTGTGTTTTCCACATCTTTCGCTTCCGCTCTCAAAAAACCGGTACAACTGGCCACTGTTGCTACACAAACGGAGGTTGCTAGCGTTAGCACTAAAACCTGCGCTTGCCAGTGCACTTGTGCTGCTGCTGTTGTTTTGCAATCTGCGGCTCTCCCCACTACATCGGACAAGGCCGTGGTTGCTGACATTGAGGTACTTCCAGCCTCCCCCCATATGGCGCCTTCTGCCCAGGCGAGTCAACCTCCAACTGTTGACAAGGCTCTGCATTCCAAGTTCCCCAAGACAAAGCCTCAGAAGATGAAGGTTCTGCCACCTGAGGAGACTAGTCAGCGTCGGTCCGATGATGATGCCATTGTACTGTCTGACATCTCCCGTGGGTCGTCATCGGATCTTATGGACATTGATGTCGACCGGGGGCGATCTTCTCGCCCCAGGAATAAATCTCCGGCCAGTACGGTCTCTCCTCCAAAGCACAGAGGCAGGGTGAAAGTTCAGCCACCCTCATCACTGGCTCCCATATTACAGTGGAACCTGAATGGTTTCAGGACGCATGTGGCCGAATTACAACTCCTCATACGAGAGTGCCCCTTGTGCTTATGTCTCCAAGAGACACATTTTCGGGCCACTGATTCTCCTTCTTTACGCGGCTATACCGCATATCGAAAAGATGATCTGACGGGGCAAAGGGCAAAGGGTGGTGTTGCAGTTTTTGTCCGTGATGTGCACCCCTCATCTGAGCTCCCTCTCGTCACCGACTTGCAAGCAGTTGCAGTTGACATTCTTGTGGGTCGGAGGCTCACAGTCTGTTCTGTTTATTTACCACCTCCGGATGCGATAGACACTCAGGCTCTCACGGACCTTATTAGCCAACTCCCTCGCCCATTTCTTCTTCTGGGGGACTTCAACGCTCATAATGTCTTATGGGGCTCTCCGACTACTTGCCCCAGGGGTCGCATTCTGGAAAGCGTCATGATGTCTGAAGAACTGTGCCTCCTCAACTCTGGTGCTCCCACTCATTTCTGTACTGCTTCCGGATCGTCATCGGCTATTGACCTTTCCTTTTGCTCTCCAGCACTCGCGGATTCTGCTCTGTGGGAGGCTGCTGCTGACCTCCATTCTAGTGACCACTTCCCCCTCTGGATTCGCCTCCTGGATGAGGCTGTGGCATTACCAGTGCCGCCCCGGTGGCACCTTTGCAGAGCTGACTGGACACTTTTCAGTCAACTGGCTGTTTTGGAACACCGTGCCAGCGTCCACGAATGGGTAGACCATGTTGCAGCCGTGATCTCTCATGCTGCTGAATCGTCCATCCCACGGTCATCCGGTCATCCCAAGAGGCGTCCTGTCCCTTGGTGGACCACTGAGTGCCACTCAGCCATCCGCGCCCGCCGTGCAGCACTGCGCCGCTTCAAGTGCCGTCCCTCAGCTGACAATCTTGCGGCCTTTCGAGTGGCAAGGGCCAGAGCGCGGCGGGTGATTAAAGAGAGCAAACGACGGTCATGGCAATCGTTCTTGAATTCCATCTCTCGCTCCACTAGTTCTACGAAAGTATGGGAAGCCATCAGGAGGATTTCCGGGAAACTCAGCCAGCTACCTATCACGGCATTGCTGCATCAGGGATGTCTCCTCACGGCGCCGAGAGACATTGCCCAGACACTGGCCATGCATTTTGCGGAATCTACCGCCACTATTAACTGTGATCCAGATTTCTGCCGCTACCGCACTGCCGTCGAAAGGGGTCACTTGGACTTCCGGTCTCTAAATTCTGAACCCTATAACTGCCCCTTCACAATGTGGGAGCTGGATTCTGCGCTGTCTGTGGCTCATGATACTGCGCCTGGTCATGATCAAATCCGGTACAGCATGCTGCGGCACCTGTCGCTGCCATCCAAGGAAGTTCTCCTGAACTGTTTCAATATGATATGGTTATCTGGCACGTACCCTGACTCGTGGAGGGAGGCAATTTTGATTCCCCTCCTCAAACCAGAGAAGGACCGAACGCATCCCAGTAGTTATCGGGGTATTGCCTTGACGAGCTGTGTTGGGAAGACGTTGGAACGCATGGTCAACCGCCGCCTGGTTTGGCTGCTCGAGACCAGGCAGCTCCTTAGCCCCTCTCAGTGTGGCTTTCGGAGATGTCGTTCCACTATAGACAACTTGACCCTGCTTGAGGCCGCCATCCAGCAGGCCTTTCTATGTAACCAGCATTGTCTAGGGGTCTTCTTTGACATTAATAAGGCGTATGACACTACTTGGCGCCGCCTTATCCTCAATCAACTCCATGAGTGGGGCTTTCGTGGCCGTCTCCCCATCTTCATTCGGTCCTTTCTTTCTCACCGCCTCTTTCGATATCGGGTTGGTAATGTGCTATCGGATTTGTACGTGCAGGAGAATGGTGTTCCTCAGGGCAGCGTTTTAAGTGTCACCCTCTTTGCCGTTGCTATTAACAGTATCACGTCCACTATCCGGAGTCCTGCCCAATGCTCCTTGTTTGTGGACGATTTTGCTGTTTTCTGTTCTTCCTCCAGTCTTGTCAGTGCTAGTCGGCAGTTACAGCTTACGATAAAGCGCTTAGAGGCATGGACTGCAAAGACGGGTTTTACCTTTTCTGCAGACAAATCTGTGTGTGTTCATTTTAATCGTTCTCGGCGTCTTTTTACCTCCCCTGAATTGCGTCTGAGGGACACTGTTCTTCCTTTTAGAGACACTGTGAGGTTCCTGGGCCTCACTTTTGATTCCAAGTTGTCGTGGTTGCCTCACCTTAAAGACCTCAAGGTGCGGGCCCTGAAGGCACTGAATATTTTGAAGTGTCTGAGCCATCAGTCCTGGGGAGCAGATCGGGCGCGTCTGCTGCAGTTTTATAGGGCTTTCGTCCGATCGCGTCTTGACTATGCTTGCACCGTGTATGGGTCAGCAAGGCCTTCGTATCTGAAGATCCTTGACGCAGTACACACCATGAGGGTATCAGGCTGGCCACTGGTGCCTTCCGTACCAGTCCCATCCCCAGCCTGTGTGCTGAGGCAGGGGAACCGCCGCTCGCCATCCGGCGGAAACTCCTCATGGTGCGACAGGTGTGTCATTTCCTTGCCTGTCCTACCTCCCCTGCGTACCCTACCGTTGCCCGACCGCCTATGGAACGTCTCTTTTCCAGTCGTCCCAGGGCAACAAAACCATTTGGGATTCGTGCCAAGCATTTGCTTGAGTCCCTTGGTGTGGAGCGTGTGGCCCCCCCACGACAAGGTTTTACTCGCCTGCCTCCCTGGTTGCTCCAGAGGCCCAGCATCCTTTTAGACTTGTCGGAGAACCGGAGGAACTGCACTCCGGCGTTTGTTTTTACCTCCTTATTTTACGATATTTTAAACCAACATCCGGACCATGTACCTGTATTCACAGATGGCTCTAAACAGGGGGACACTGTTGGTTGTGCTGTTGTTTTCCCTGATCGAGTCGTCAAGTTACGGCTTCCTGCGGTGTTTACCATCCTCGATGCCGAATTGTTTGCAATACTGCGGGCATTGGAGCAGATGAGATGTGTTCCCAGTATTAAGTTCCTCATCTGTTCTGACTCCCTGAGTGCCCTTCAGACCATTCAACACTTGTACCCAGCGGATACGGTCGTCCAGAACATCCATGATGCCCTACTCCACCTGCAACGGCAGGGGAAGGAGGTTTCTTTCTGCTGGGTGCCGGGGCACGTGGGTATTAGGGGCAACGAACTGGCGGATGTGGCTGCCAAAGATGCATGTTCCCTCCCTCACGTTGTTGAATGTGCCGTCCCCCTCCATGCTGTAACCTCCCTTTTGCGTTTTCGTGTTATGCATCAATGGGAAGAGGAGTGGTTGGCAGTTTCTGACAATAAGCTGCGTATGGTAAAGGCCACTACGCGACCATGGCGTACGTCCTACCAGTCATACAGGCGGGATGAGGTTCTCCTCACTCGCCTCCGCATTGGACACAGTCCCTTCTCGCATGGTTTTTTACTCTGGCGGGAGGACCCCCCAATCTGCAGTGCTTGTGGCGTCCAGATTACTGTCCGCCACATTTTACTTGACTGTCTTTTATTCTCTGACCAGAGGGCGGTGGTTTCCTTGCCACCGGATTTACCCTCTATTTTGCAAGACGACGCAGCGACTGTGGTTAAGGTTTTACGGTTTTGTGTCCTGTCCAATCTGTTGCCTCGGATTTTAGGGAGAAGGTTTTAATGTGCTGCTGGGTGACTGGCTCACCCAGTTTTTAGGTAAGAGGTCCGCCAGTCACGATTACCTCCTTGTTTCACTTCGGTATCTGTTCTCTTTTCCTTGTGTTTTCTTTCCTTTTTTAGTGTGTTTCTTCTCCTCTTGTTTTGCCTCTGTATGTGCGCATTTGGAACTGCGTCAGGCCTGTGTCTTTTAGCCGTTCTCCTTGTTCGGCGGCCGTCTTCGTCCCTTCACCGCCTCTGTTCCTGTTTCTATGCGCTTGGGCGCTGATGACCACGATGTTTGGCGCTCGTAAACCTCAAACACACACACACACACACGCTTCTAAGTTGAAGTAATAGCCAGTAAAAAGCAGTACAATTCAAGTTTAAATTATCAATTATTCACTTTCTAGCCGGCTTTGGTGGCTTGGATATGAACTAGGACCTTACGATTTTGCATGAAAGGAGGACTAGCAGCCGGGTTGCACGGGAGAATGTGAAAAGTGTTCATATGTAGTAAAAACCTGAGAAATCCGTCCGTTTTCGTCATTTGTTATCGAATCGACTTAAAGGCAGATCGTTATATTGGCCGCTTTTCTCTCTGAGACGGTTACATTTATCGTCTGCAAAGCTATGTCGCGTGCTGCGGTATGCGGAGACACTAAAAGCACCATAGTACAACACAGAAGAAGATTCTAAGTTGAAGTAATAGCCAGTAAGAAGTAGTACAATTGAAGTTTTAGTTGTCGATTATTCACTTTTTAGCCGGCTTTGGTGGCTTGGTCATGACATAGGACCTTAAGATTTTGCATGAAAGGAGGACTAGCAGCCGCGTTGCATGGGAGAATGTGAAAAGTGTTCATATGTAGTAAAAACCTGAGAAATCCGTCCGTTTTCATCATTTGTTATCGAATCGACTTAAAGCCAGATCGTCACATTGGCCGCTTTTCTCTCTGAGACGGTTACATTTATCGTCTGCAAAGCTATGTCGCGTGCAGCGGTATGCGGACACACTAAAAGCACCATAGTAGAACATAGAAGAAGCTTCTAAGTTGAAGTAATAGCCAGTAAGAAGTAGTACAATTCAAGTTTTAGTTATCGATTATTCACTTTTTAGCCGGCTTTGGTGGCTTGGATATGACCTAGGACCTTAAGATTTTGCATGAAAGGAGGTCTAGCAGCCGCGTTGCATGGGAGAATGTGAAAAGTGTTCATATGTAGTAAAAACCTGAGAAATCCGTCCGTTTAAGTCATTTGTTATCGTATCGACTTAAAGCCAGATCGTTATATTGGCCGCTTTTCTCTCTGACACGGTTACATATATCGTTTGCAAGGCTATGTCGCGTGCTGCGGTGTGCGGAGACACTAAAAGCACCATAGTAGAACACAGAAGAAGCTTCTAAGTTGAAGTAATAGCCAGTAAGAAGTAGTACAATTCAAGTTTTAGTTGTCGATTATTCACTTTTTAGCCGGCTTTGGTGGCTTGGACATGTCCTAGGACCTTAAGTATTTGCATGAAAGGAAGACTAGCAGCCGCGTTGCACGGGAGAATGTGAAAAGTGTTCATATGTAGTAAAAACCTGAGAAATCCGTCCGTTTTCGTCATTTGTTATCGAATCGATTTAAAGCCAGATCGTCACATTGGCTCTCTGAAACGGTTACATTTATCGTCTGCAAAGCTATGTCGCGTGCTGCGGTATGCGGAGACACTAAAAGCACCATATTAGAACACAGAAGATGCTTCTAAGTTGAAGTAATAGCCAGTAAGAAGTAGCACTATTTAAGTTTTAGTTGTCGATTAATCACTTTTTAACCGGCTTTGGTGGCTTGGACAGGTCCTAGGACATTAAGATTTTGCATGAAAGGAAGACTAGCAGCCGCGTTGCACGGGAGAATGTGAAAACTGTTCATATGTAGTCAAAACCTGAGAAATCCGTCCGTTTTCGTCATTTGTTATCGAATCGATTTAAAGCCAGATCGTCACAGTGGCCGCTCTTCTCTCCGAAACGGTTACATTTATCGTCTGCAAAGCTATGTCGCGTGCTGCGGTATGCGGAAACACTAAAAGCACAATAGTAGAACCCAGAAGAAGCTTCTAAGTTGAAGTAATAGCCAGTAAGAAGTAGTACAATTCAAGTTTTAGTTGTCGATTATTCACTTTTTAGCCGGTTTTGGTGGCTTGGACATGACCTAGGACCTTAAGATTTTGCATGAAAGGAGGACTAGCAGCCGCGTTGCACGGGAGAATGTGAAAAGTGTTCATATGTAGTAAAAACGTGAGAAATCCGTCCGTTTTCGGCATTTGTTATCGTATCGACTTAAAGCCAGATCGTCATATTGGCCGCATTCTCTCTGAGACGGTTACATTAATCGTCTGCAAAGCTATGTCGCGTGCTGCGGTATGCGGAGACTCTAAAAGCACCATATTAGAACACAGAAGAAGCTTATATGTTGAAGTAATAGCCAGTAAGAAGTAGTACAATTCAAGTTTTAATTATAGATTATTCACTTTTTAGCCGGCTTTGGTGGCTTGGACATGAGGTGGACCTTAAGATTTTACATGAAAGGAGGACTAGCAGCCGCGTTGCACGGGAGAATGTGAAAAGTGTTCATATGTAGTAAAAACCTGAGAAATCCGTCCGTTTTCGTCATTTGTTATCGTATCGACTTAAAGCCAGATCATCACATTGGCCGCTTTTCTCTCTGAGACGATTTATCGTCTGCAAAGCTATGTCGCGTGCTGCGGTATGCGGAGACACTAAAAGCACCATAGTAGAACACAGAAGAAGCTTCTAAGTTGAAGTAATAGCCAGTAAGAAGTAGTACAATTCAAGTTTTAGTTGTCGATTAATCACTTTTTAGCTGGCTTTGGTGGGTTGGACATGACCTAGGACCTTAAGATTTTGCATGAAAGGAAGACTAGCGCCGCGTTGCACGGGAGAATGTGAAAAGTGTTCATATGTAGTAAAAACCTGAGAAATCCGTCCGTTTTCGTCATTTGTTATCGAATCGATTTAAAGCCAGATCGTCACAATGGCCGCTCTTCTCTCTGAAACGGTTACTTTTATCGTCTGCAAAGCTATGTCGCGTGCTGCGGTATACGGAAACACTAAAAGCACCACAGTAGAACTCAGAATAAGCTTCTAAGTTGAAGTAATAGCCAGTAAGAAGTAGTACAATTCAAGTTTTAATTATAGATTATTCACATTTTAGCCGGGTTCTGTGGCTTGGATATGACGTAGGACCTTAAGAATTTGCATGAAAGGAGGACTAGCAGCCGCGTTGCACGGCAGAATGTGAAAAGTGTTCATATGTAGTAAAAACCTGAGAAATCCGTCCGTTTTCGTCATTTGTTATCGAATCGATTTAAAGCCAGATCGTCACATTGGCCGCTCTTCTATCTGAAACGGTTACATTTATCGTCTGCAAAGCTATGTCGCGTGCTGCGGAATGCGGAGACCCTAAAAGCACCATATTAGAACACAGAAGAAGCTTATATGTTGAAGTAATAGATAGTAAGAAGTAGTACAATTCAAGTTTTAATTATAAATTATTCACATTTTAGCCGGGTTTGGTGGCTTGGATATGACCTAGGAGCTTAAGAATTTGCATGAAAGGAGGACAAGCAGCCGCGTTGCACGGCAGAATGTGAAAAGTGTTCATATGTAGTAAAAACCTGAGAATTCCGTCTGTTTTCATCATTTGTTATCGAATCGACTTAAAGCCAGATCGACACATTGGCCGCTTTTCTCTCTGAGACGGTTACATTAATCGTCTGCAAAGCTATGTCGCATGCTGCGGTATGCGGAGACACTAAAAGCACCATAGTAGAACGCAGAAGAAGCTTCTAAGTTGAAGTAATAGCCAGTAAGAAGTAGTACAATTCAAGATTTAGTTATCGATTATTCACTTTTTAGCCGGCTTTGGTGGCTTGGACATGAGGTGGAAGCTTAAGATTTTGCATGAAAGGAGGACTAGCAACCGCGTAGCACGGGAGAATGTGAAAAGTGGTCATATGTAGTAAAAAACTGAGAAATCCGTGGGTTTTCGTCATTTGTTATCGTATCGACTTAAAGCCAGATCGTCACATTGGCCGCTTTTCTCTCTGAGACGGTTACATTTATCGTCTGCAAAGCTATGTCGCGTGCTGCGGAATGCGGAGACACTAAAAGCACCATATTAGAACACAGAAGAAGCTTCTAAGTTGAAGTAATGGGCAGTAAGAAGTAGTACTATTTAAGTTTTAGTTGTCGATTAATCACTTTTTAACCGGCTTTGGTGGCTTGGACCTGTCCTAGGACCTTAAGATTTTGCATGAAAGGAAGACTAGCAGCCGCGTTGCACGGGAGAATGTGAAAAGTGTTCATATGTAGTAAAAACCTGAGAAATCCGTCCGTTTTCGTCATTTGTTATCGAATCGATTTAAAGTCAGATCGTCACATTGGCCACTCTTCTCTCTGTAACGGTTACATTTATCGTCTGCAAAGCTACGTCGCGTGCTGCGGTATGCGGAGACACTAAAAGCACCATATTAGAACACAGAAGAAGCTTATATGTTGAAGTAATAGCCAGTAAGAAGTAGTACAATACAAGTTGTAGTTGTCGATTAATCACTTTTTAGCTGGCTTTGGTGGGTTGGACAAGACCTAGGACCTTAAGATTTTGCATGAAAGGAAGACTAGTAGCCGCGTTGCACGGGAGAATGTGAAAAGTATTCATATGTACTAAAAACTTGAGATCTCCGTCCGTTTTCGTCATTTGTTATCGAATCGACTTAAAGCCAGATCGTCATATTGGCCGGTTTTCTCTCTGAGACGGTTACATTAATCGTCTGCAAAGCTATGTCGCGTGCTGCGGTATGCGGAGACACTAAAAGCACCATAGTAGAACAGAGAAGAAGCTTCTAAGTTGAAGTAATAGCCAGTAAGAAGTAGTAATATTTAAGTTTTAGTTGTCGTTTAATCACTTTTTAACCGGCTTTGGTGGCTTTACATGTCCTAGGACCTTAAGATTTTGCATGAAAATAAGACTAGCAGCCGCTTTGCACGGGAGAATGTGAAAAGTTTTCATATGTAGTAAAAACCTGAGAAATCCGTCCGTTTTCGTCATTTGTTATCGAATCGATTTAAAGCCAGATCGTGACAATGGCCGCTCTTCTCTCTGAAACGGTTACATTTATCGTCTGCAAAGCTATGTCGCGTGCTGCGGTATACGGAAACATTAAAAGCACCACAGTAGAACTCAGAATAAGCTTCTAAGTTGAAGTAATAGCCAGTAAGAAGTAGTACAATTCAAGTTTTAATTATAGATTATTCACATTTTAGCCGGGTTTGGTGGCTTGGATATGACCTAGGACCTTTAGATTTTGCATGAAAGGCGGACTAGCAGCCGCGTTGCACGGGAGAATGTGAAAAGTGTTCATATGTATTAAAAACCTGAGAAATCCGTCTGTTTTCGTCATTTGTTATCGAATCGACTTAAATTCAGATCGACACATTGGCCGCTTTTCTCTCTGAGACGGTTACATTAATCGTCTGCAAAGCTATGTCGCATGCTGCGGTATGCGGAGACACTAAAAGCACCATAGTAGAACACAGAAGAAGCTTCTAAGTTGAAGTAATAGCCAGTAAGAAGTAGTACAATTCAAGTTTTAGTTATCGATTATTCACTTTTTAGCCGGCTTTGGTGGCTTGGACATGAGGTGGGTCCTTAAGATTTTGCATGAAAGGCGGACTAGCAACCGCGTTGCACGGGAGAATGTGAAAAGTGTTCATATGTAGTAAAAACCTGAGAAATCCGTGGGTTTTCGTCATTTGTTATCGTATCGACTTAAAGCCAGATCGTCACATCGGCCGCTTTTCTCTCTGAGACGGTTACATTTATCGTCTGCAAAGCTATGTCGCGTGCTGCGGTATGCGGAGACACTAAAAGCACCATATTAGAACACAGAAGGAGCTTCTAAGTTGAAGTAATAGCCAGTAAGAAGTAGTACAATTCAAGTTGTAGTTGTCGATTAATCACTTTTTAGCTGGCTTTGGTGGGTTGGACATGACGTAGGACCTTAAGATTTTGCATGAAAGGAAGACTAGCAGCCGCGTTGCATGGGAGAATGTGAAAAGTGTTCATATGTAGTAACAACCTGAGAAATCCGTCCGGTTTCGTCTTTGTTATCGAATAGACTTAAAGCCAGATCGTCACATTGGCCGCTTTTCTCTCTGAGACGGATACATTTATCGTCTGCAAAGCTATGTCGCGCGCTGCGGTATGCGGAGACACTAAAAGCACCATAGTAGAACACAGAAGAAGCTTCTAAGTTGAAGTAATAGCCAGTAAGAAGTAGTACAATTCAAGTTTTAGTTGTCGATTATTCACTTTTTAGCCAGCTTTGGTGGCTATGACATGACCTAGGACCTTAAGATTTTGCATGAAAGGAGGACTAGCAGCCGCGTTGCACGGGAGAATGTGAAAAGTGTTCATATGTAGTAAAAACCTTAGAAATCTGTCCATTTTCGCCATTTGTTATCGAATCGACTTAAAGCCAGATCGTCACATTGGCCGCTTTTCTCTCTGAGACGGTTACATTTTTCGTGTGCAAAGCTATGTCGCGTGCTGCGGTATGCGGAGACACTTAAAGCACCATAGTAGAACACAGAAGGAGCTTTTAAGTTGAAGTAATAGCCAGTAAGACGTAGTACAATTCAAGTTTTAGTTGTCGATTATTCACTTTTTAGCCGTCTTTGGTGGCTTGGACATGACCTAGGCCCTTAAGATTTTGCATGAAAGGAGGACTAGCAGTCGCGTTGCACGGGAGAATGTGAAAAGTGTTCATATGTAGTAAAAACCTGAGAAATCCGTCCGTTTTCGGCATTTGTTATCGAATCGACTTAAAGCCAGATCGTCATATTGGCCGCTTTTCTCTCTGAGACGGTTACATTAATCGTCTGCAAAGCTATGTCGCGTGCTGCGGTATGCGGAGACACTAAAAGCACCATAGCTGAACACACTAGTAGCTTCTAAGTTGAAGTAATAGCCAGTAAGAAGTAGTACAATTCAAGTTTTAGTTATCGATTATTCACTTTTTAGCCGGCTTTGGTGGCTTGGACATGAGGTGGAATCTTAAGATTTGGCATGAAAGGAGGACTAGCAGCCGCGTTGCACGGGAGAATGTGAAAAGTGGTCATATGTAGTAAAAACCTGAGAAATCCGTGGGTTTTCGTCATTTGTTATCGTATCGACTTAAAGCCAGATCGTCACATTGGCCGCTTTACTCTCTGAGACGGTTACGTTTATCGTCTGCAAAGCTATGTCGCGTGCTGCGGTATGCGGAGACACTAAAAGCACCATATTAGAACACAGAAGAAGCTTCTAAGTTGAAGTAATAGCCAGTAAGAAGTAGAACAATTCAAGTTGTAGTTGTCGATTAATCACGTTTTAGCTGGCTTTGGTGGGTTGGACATGACGTAGGACCTTAAGATTTTGCATGAAAGGAAGACTAGCAGCCGCGTTGCACGGGAGAATGTGAAAAGTGTTCATATGTAGTAACAACCTGAGAAATCCGTCCGGTTTCGTCTTTGTTATCGAATCGACTTAAAGCCAGATCGTCACATTGGCCACTTTTCTCTCTGAGACGGTTACATTTATCGTCTGCAAAGCTATGTCGCGCGCTGCGGTATGCGGAGACAAAAAAACACCATAGCAGAACACAGAAGAAGCTTCTAAGTTGAAGTAATAGCCAGTAAGAAGTAGTACAATTCAAGTTGTAGTTGTCGATTATTCACTTTTTAGAAGGCTTTGTTGGCTTTGACATGACCTAGGACCTTAAGATTTTGCATGAAAGGAGGACTAGCAGCCGCGTTGCACGGGAGAATGTGAAAAGTGTTCATATGTAGTAAAAACCCGAGAAATCTGTCCATTTTCGCCATTTGTTATCGAATCGACTTAAAGCCAGATCGTCACATTGGACGCTTTTCTCTCTGAAACGGTTACATTAATCGTCTGCAAAGCTATGTCGCATGCTGCGGTATGCGGAGACACTAAAAGCACCATAGTAGAACGCAGAAGAAGCTTCTAAGTTGAAGTAATGGCCAGTAAGAAGTAGTACAATTCAAGATTTAGTTATCGATTATTCACTTTTTAGCCGGCTTTGATGGCTTGGACATGCGGTGGAAGCTTAAGATTTTGCATGAAAGGAGGACTATCAACCGCGTAGCACGGGAGAATGTGAAAAGTGGTCATATGTAGTAAAAAACTGAGAAATCCGTGGGTTTTCGTCATTTGTTATGGTATCGACTTAAAGCCAGATCGTCACATTGGCCGCTCTTCTCTCTGAGACGGTTACATTTATCGTCTGCAAAGCTATGTCTCGTGCTGCGGAATGCGGAGACACTAAAAGCACCATATTAGAACACAGAAGAAGCTTCTAAGTTGAAGTAATAGGCAGTAAGAAGTAGTACTATTTAAGTTTTAGTTGTCGATTAATCACTTTTTAACCGGCTTTGGTGGCTTGGACCTGTCCTAGGAC
Source organism: Schistocerca gregaria (assembly GCF_023897955.1). Classification (NCBI taxonomy): domain Eukaryota; kingdom Metazoa; phylum Arthropoda; class Insecta; order Orthoptera; family Acrididae; genus Schistocerca; species Schistocerca gregaria. The sequence continues at coordinate 2,458,763 of NW_026061759.1, forward strand.
CTTAAGATTTTGCATGAAAGGAAGACTAGCAGCCGCGTTGCACGGGAGAATGTGAAAAGTGTTCATATGTAGTAAAAACCTGAGAAATCCGTCCGTTTTCGTCATTTGTTATCGAATCGATTTAAAGCCAGATCGTCACATTGGCCGCTCTTCTATCTGAAACGGTTACATTTATCGTCTGCAAAGCTATGTCGCGTGCTGCGGTATGCGGAAACACTAAAAGCACCACAGTAGAACTCAGAATAAGCTTCTAAGTTGAAGTAATAGCCAGTAAGGAGTAGTACAATTCAAGTTTTAATTATAGATTATTCACATTTTAGCCGGGTTTGGTGGCTTGGATATGACCTAGGACCTTAAGAATTTGCATGAAAGGAGGACTAGCAGCCGCGTTGCACGGGAGAATGTGAAAAGTGTTCATATGTAGTAAAAACCTGAGAAATCCGTCCGTTTTCGTCATTTGTTATCGAATCGATTTAAAGTCAGATCGTCACATTGGCCGCTCTTCTCTCTGAAACGGTTACATTTATCGTCTGCAAAGCTACGTCGCGTGCTGCGGTATGCGGAGACACTAAAAGCACCATATTAGAACACAGAAGAAGCTTATATGTTGAAGTAATAGCCAGTAAGAAGTAGTACAATACAAGTTGTAGTTGTCGATTAATCACTTTTTAGCTGGCTTTGGTGGGTTGGACATGACCTAGGACCTTAAGATTTTGCATGAAAGGAAGACTAGTAGCCGCGTTGCACGGGAGAATGTGAAAAGTGTTCATATGTAGTAAAAACTTGAGAAATCCGTCCGTTTTCGTCATTTGTTATCGAATCGACTTAAAGCCAGATCGTCATATTGGCCGCTTTTCTCTCTGAGACGGTTACATTAATCGTCTGCAAAGCTATGTCGCGTGCTGCGGTATGCGGAGACACTAAAAGCACCATAGTAGAACAGAGAAGAAGCTTCTAAGTTGAAGTAATAGCCAGTAAGAAGTAGTAATATTTAAGTTTTAGTCGTCGTTTAATCACTTTTTAACCGGCTTTGGTGGCTTTGACATGTCCTAGGACCTTAAGATTTTGCATGAAAATAAGACTAGCAGCCGCTTTGCACGGGAGAATGTGAAAAGTTTTCATATGTAGTAAAAACCTGAGAAATCCGTCCGTTTTCGTCATTTGTTATCGAATCGATTTAAAGCCAGATCGTGACAATGGCCGCTCTTCTCTCTGAAACGGTTACATTTATCGTCTGCAAAGCTATGTCGCGTGCTGCGGTATACGGAAACACTAAAAGCACCACAGTAGAACTCAGAATAAGCTTCTAAGTTGAAGTAATAGCCAGTAAGAAGTAGTACAATTCTAGTTTTAATTATAGATTATTCACATTTTAGCCGGGTTTGGTGGCTTGGATATGACCTAGGACCTTAAGAACTTGCATGAAAGGCGGACTAGCAGCCGCGTTGCACGGGATAATGTGAAAAGTGTTCATATGTATTAAAAACCTGAGAAATCCGTCCGTTTTCGTCATTTGTTATCGAATCGACTTCAATTCAGATCGACACATTGGCCGCTTTTCTCTCTGAGACGGTTACATTAATCGTCTGCATAGCTATGTCGCATGCTGCGGTATGCGGAGACACTAAAAGCACCATAGTAGAACACAGAAGAAGCTTCTAAGTTGAAGTGATAGCCAGTAAGAAGTAGTACAATTCAAGTTTTAGTTATCGATTATTCACTTTTTCGCCGGCTTTGGTGGCTTGGACATGAGGTGGGTCCTTAAGATTTTGCATGAAAGGAGGACTAGCAACCGCGTTGCACGGGAGAATGTGAAAAGTGTTCATATGTAGTAAAAACCTGAGAAATCCGTGGGTTTTCGTCATTTGTTATCGTATCGACTTAAAGCCAGATCGTCACATTGGCCGCTTTTCTCTCTGAGACGGTTACATTTATCGTCTGCAAAGCTATGTCGCGTGCTGCGGTATGCGGAGACACTAAAAGCACCATATTAGAACACAGAAGGAGCTTCTAAGTTGAAGTAATAGCCAGTAAGAAGTAGTACAATTCAAGTTGTAGTTGTCGATTAATCACTTTTTAGCTGGCTTTGGTGGGTTGGACATGACGTAGGACCTTAAGATTTTGCATGAAAGGAAGACTAGCAGCCGCGTTGCACGGGAGAATGTGAAAAGTGTTCATATGTAGTAACAACCTGAGAAATCCGTCCGGTTTCGTCTTTGTTATCGAATAGACTTAAAGCCAGATCGTCACATTGGCCGCTTTTCTCTCTGAGACGGATACATTTATCGTCTGCAAAGCTATGTCGCGCGCTGCGGTATGCGGAGACACTAAAAGCACCATAGTAGAACACAGAAGAAGCTTCTAAGTTGAAGTAATAGCCAGTAAGAAGTAGTACAATTCAAGTTTTAGTTGTCGATTATTCACTTTTTAGCCAGCTTTGGTGGCTATGACATGACCTAGGACCTTAAGATTTTGCATGAAAGGAGGACTAGCAGCCGCGTTGCACGGGAGAATGTGAAAAGTGTTCATATGTAGTAAAAACCTTAGAAATCTGTCCATTTTCGCCATTTGTTATCGAATCGACTTAAAGCCAGATCGTCACATTGGCCGCTTTTCTCTCTGAGACGGTTACATTTTTCGTCTGCAAAGCTATGTCGCGTGCTGCGGTATGCGGAGACACTTAAAGCACCATAGTAGAACACAGAAGGAGCTTTTAAGTTGAAGTAATAGCCAGTAAGACGTAGTACAATTCAAGTTTTAGTTGTCGATTATTCACTTTTTAGCCGTCTTTGGTGGCTTGGACATGACCTAGGCCCTTACGATTTTGCATGAAAGGAGGACTAGCAGTCGCGTTGCACGGGAGAATGTGAAAAGTGTTCATATGTCGTAAAAACCTGAGAAATCCGTCCGTTTTCGGCATTTGTTATCGAATCGACTTAAAGCCAGATCGTCACATTGGCCGCTCTTCTATCTGAAACGGTTACATTTATCGTCTGCAAAGCTATGTCGCGTGCTGCGGTATGCGGAAACACTAAAAGCACCACAGTAGAACTCAGAATAAGCTTCTAAGTTGAAGTAATAGCCAGTAAGGAGTAGTACAATTCAAGTTTTAATTATAGATTATTCACATTTTAGCAGGGTTTGGTGGCTTGGATATGACCTAGGACCTTAAGAATTTGCATGAAAGGAGGACTAGCAGCCGCGTTGCACGGGAGAATGTGAAAAGTGTTCATATGTAGTAAAAACCTGAGAAATCCGTCCGTTTTCGTCATTTGTTCTCGAATCGATTTAAAGTCAGATCGTCACATTGGCCGCTCTTCTCTCTGAAACGGTTACATTTATCGTCTGCAAAGCTACGTCGCGTGCTGCGGTATGCGGAGACACTAAAAGCACCATATTAGAACACAGAAGAAGCTTATATGTAGAAGTAATAGCCAGTAAGAAGTAGTACAATACAAGTTGTAATTGTCGATTAATCACTTTTCAGCTGGCTTTGGTGGGTTGGACATGACCTAGGACCTTAAGATTTTGCATGAAAGGAAGACTAGTAGCCGCGTTGCACGGGAGAATGTGAAAAGTGTTCATATGTAGTAAAAACTTGAGAAATCCGTCCGTTTTCGTCATTTGTTATCGAATCGACTTAAAGCCAGATCGTCATATTGGCCGCTTTTCTCTCTGAGACGGTTACATTAATCGTCTGCAAAGCTATGTCGCGTGCTGCGGTATGCGGAGACACTAAAAGCACCATAGTAGAACAGAGAAGAAGCTTCTAAGTTGAAGTAATAGCCAGTGAGAAGTAGTAATATTTAAGTTTTAGTTGTCGTTTAATCACTTTTTAACCGGCTTTGGTGGCTTTGACATGTCCTAGGACCTTAAGATTTTGCATGAAAATAAGACTAGCAGCCGCTTTGCACGGGAGAATGTGAAAAGTTTTCATATGTAGTAAAAACCTGAGAAATCCGTCCGTTTTCGTCATTTGTTATCGAATCGATTTAAAGCCAGATCGTGACAATGGCCGCTCTTCTCTCTGAAACGGTTACATTTATCGTCTGCAAAGCTATGTCGCGTGCTGCGGTATACGGAAACACTAAAAGCACCACAGTAGAACTCAGAATAAGCTTCTAAGTTGAAGTAATAGCCAGTAAGAAGTAGTACAATTCAAGTTTTTATTATAGATTATTCACATTTTAGCCGGGTTTGGTGGCTTGGATATGACCTAGGACCTTAAGAACTTGCATGAAAGGCGGACTAGCAGCCGCGTTGCACGGGATAATGTGAAAAGTGTTCATATGTATTAAAAACCTGAGAAATCCGTCCGTTTTCGTCATTTGTTATCGAATCGACTTAAATTCAGATCGACACATTGGCCGCTTTTCTCTCTGAGACGGTTACATTTATCGTCTGCAAAGCTATGTCGCGTGCTGCGGTATGCGGAGACACTAAAAGCACCATATTAGAACACAGAAGGAGCTTCTAAGTTGAAGTAATAGCCAGTAAGAAGTAGTACAATTCAAGTTGTAGTTGTCGATTAATCACTTTTTAGCTGGCTTTGGTGGGTTGGACATGACGTAGGACCTTAAGATTTTGCATGAAAGGAAGACTAGCAGCCGCGTTGCACGGGAGAATGTGAAAAGTGTTCATATGTAGTAACAACCTGAGAAATCCGTCCGGTTTCGTCTTTGTTATCGAATAGACTTAAAGCCAGATCGTCACATTGGCCGCTTTTCTCTCTGAGACGGATACATTTATCGTCTGCAAAGCTATGTCGCGCGCTGCGGTATGCGGAGACACTAAAAGCACCATAGTAGAACACAGAAGAAGCTTCTAAGTTGAAGTAATAGCCAGTAAGAAGTAGTACAATTGAAGTTTTAGTTGTCGATTATTCACTTTTTAGCCAGCTTTGGTGGCTATGACATGACCTAGGACCTTAAGATTTTGCATGAATGGAGGACTAGCAGCCGCGTTGCACGGGAGAATGTGAAAAGTGTTCATATGTAGTAAAAACCTTAGAAATCTGTCCATTTTCGCCATTTGTTATCGAATCGACTTAAAGCCAGATCGTCACATTGGCCGCTTTTCTCTCTGAGACGGTTACATTTTTCGTCTGCAAAGCTATGTCGCGTGCTGCGGTATGCGGAGACACTTATAGCACCATAGTAGAACACAGAAGGAGCTTTTAAGTTGAAGTAATAGCCAGTAAGACGTAGTACAATTCAAGTTTTAGTTGTCGATTATTCACTTTTTAGCCGTCTTTGGTGACTTGGACATGACCTAGGCCCTTAAGATTTTGCATGAAAGGAGGACTAGCAGTCGCGTTGCACGGGAGAATGTGAAAAGTGTTCATATGTCGTAAAAACCTGAGAAATCCGTTTTCGGCATTTGTTATCGAATCGACTTAAAGCCAGATCGTCATATTGGCCGCTTTTCTCTCTGAGACGGTTACATTAATCGTCTGCAAAGCTATGTCGCGTGCTGCGGTATGCGGAGACACTAAAAGCACCATAGCTGAACACACTAGAAGCTTCTACGTTGAAGTAATAGCCAGTAAGAAGTAGTACAATTCAAGTTTTAGTTATCGATTATTCACTTTTTAGCCGGCTTTGGTGGCTTGGACATGAGGTGGAATCTTAAGATTTGGCATGAAAGGAGGACTAGCAGCCGCGTTGCACGGGAGAATGTGAAAAGTGTTCATATGTAGTAAAAACCTGAGAAATCCGTGGGTTTTCGTCATTTGTTATCGTATCGACTTAAATTCAGATCGACACATTGGCCGCTTTTCTCTCTGAGACGGTTACATTTATCGTCTGCAAAGCTATGTCGCGTGCTGCGGTATGCGGAGACACTAAAAGCACCATATTAGAACACAGAAGGAGCTTCTAAGTTGAAGTAATAGCCAGTAAGAAGTAGTACAATTCAAGTTGTAGTTGTCGATTAATCACTTTTTAGCTGGCTTTGGTGGGTTGGACATGACGTAGGACCTTAAGATTTTGCATGAAAGGAAGACTAGCAGCCGCGTTGCACGGGAGAATGTGAAAAGTGTTCATATGTAGTAACAACCTGAGAAATCCGTCCGGTTTCGTCTTTGTTATCGAATAGACTTAAAGCCAGATCGTCACATTGGCCGCTTTTCTCTCTGAGACGGATACATTTATCGTCTGCAAAGCTATGTCGCGCGCTGCGGTATGCGGAGACACTAAAAGCACCATAGTAGAACACAGAAGAAGCTTCTAAGTTGAAGTAATAGCCAGTAAGAAGTAGTACAATTCAAGTTTTAGTTGTCGATTATTCACTTTTTAGCCGGCTTTGGTGGGTTGGACATGACCTAGGACCTTAAGATTTTGCATGAAAGGAGGACTAGCAGCCGCGTTGCACGGGAGAATGTGAAAAGTGTTCATATGTAGTAAAAACCTGAGAAATCTGTCCATTTTCGCCATTTGTTATCGAATCGACTTAAAGCCAGATCGTCACATTGGACGCTTTTCTCACTGAGACGGTTACATTTTTCGTCTGCAAAGATATGTCGCATGCTGCGGTATGCGGAGACACTAAAAGCACCATATTAGAACACAGAAGAAGCTTCTAAGTTGAAGTAATAGCCAGTAAGAAGTAGTACAATTCAAGTTGTAGTTGTCGATTAATCACGTTTTAGCTGGCTTTGGTGGGTTGGACATGACGTAGGACCTTAGGATTTTGCATGAAAAACAGACTAGCAGCCGCGTTGCACGGGAGAATGTGAAAAGTGTTCATATGTAGTAACAACCTGAGAAATCCGTCCGGTTTCGTCATTGTTATCGAATCGACTTAAAGCCAGATCGTCACATTGGCCGCTTTTCTCTCTGAGACGGTTACATTTATCGTCTGCAAAGCTATGTCGCGCGCTGCGGTATGCGGAGACAATAAAACACCATAGTAGAACACAGAAGAAGCTTCTAAGTTGAAGTAATAGCCAGTAAGAAGTAGTACAATTCAAGTTTTAGTTGTCGATTATTCACTTTTTAGCCGGCTTTGGTGGCTTTGACATGACCTAGGACCTTAAGATTTTGCATGAAAGGAGGACTAGCAGCCGCGTTGCACGGGAGAATGTGAAAAGTGTTCATATGTAGTAAAAACCTGAGAAATCTGTCCATTTTCTCCATTTGTTATCGAATCGACTTAAAGCCAGATCGTCACATTGGACGCTTTTCTCTCTGAGACGGTTACATTTTTCGTCTGCAAAGCTATGTCGCGTGCTGCGGCATGCGGAGACACTTAAAGCACCATAGTAGAACACAGAAGGAGCTTTTAAGTTGAAGTAATAGCCAGTAAGAAGTAGTACAATTCAAGTTTTAGTTGTCGATTATTCACTTTTTAGCCGTCTTTAGTGGCTTGGACATGACTTAGGACCTTAAGATTTTGCATGAAAGGAGGACTAGCAGCCGCGTTGCACGGGATAATGTGAAAAGTGTTTATATGTAGTAAAAACCTGAGAAATCGTCCGTTTTCGGCATTTGTTATCGAATCGACTTAAAGCCAGATCGTCATATTGGCCGCTTTTCTCTCTGAGACGGTTACATTAATCGTCTGCAAAGCTATGTCGCGTGCTGCGGTATGCGGAGACACTAAAAGCACCATAGTTGAACACAGAAGAAGCTTCTAAGTTGAAGTAATAGCCAGTAAGAAGTAGTACAATTCAAGTTTTAGTTATCGATTATTCACTTTTTAGCTGGCTTTGGTGGCTTGGACATGAGGTGGAACCTTAAGATTTTGCATGAAAGGAGGAATAGCAGCCGCGTTGCACGGGAGAATGTGAAAAGTGTTCATATGTAGTAAAAACCTGAGAAATCCGTGGGTTTTCGTCATTTGTTATCGTATCGACTTAAAGCCAGATCGTCACATTGGCCGCTTTTCTCTCTGAGGCGGTTACATTTATTGTCTGCAAAGCTATGTCGCGTGCTGCGGTATACGGAAACACTAAAAGCACCATTGTAGAACTCAGAATAAGCTTCTAAGTTGAAGTAATAGCCAGTAAGAAGTAGTACAATTCAAGTTTTAATTATAGATTATTCACATTTTAGCCGGCTTTGGTGGCTTGGATATGACCTAGGACCTTAAGAATTTGCATGAAAGGAGGACTAGCAGCCGCGTTGCACGGGAGAATGTGAAAAGTGTTCATATGTAGTAAAAACCTGAGATATCCGTCGGTTTTCGTCATTTGTTATCGAATCGACTTAAATTCAGATCGACACATTGGCCGCTTTTCTCTCTGAGCCGGTTACATTAATCGTCTGCAAAGCTATGTCGCATGCTGCGGTATGCGGAGACACTAAAAGTACCATAGTAGAACACAGAAGAAGCTTCTAAGTTGAAGTAATAGCCTGTAAGAAGTAGTACAATTCAAGTTTTAATTATAGATTATTCACATTTTAGCCGGCTTTGGTGGCTTGGATATGACCTAGGACCTTAAGAATTTGCATGAAAGGCGGACTAGCAGCCGCGTTGCACGGGAGAATGTGAAAAGTGTTCATATGTATTAAAAACCTGAGAAATCCGTTCGTTTTCGTCATTTGTTATCGAATCGACTTAAAGCCAGATCGTCACATTGGCCGCTTTTCTCTCTGAGACGGTTACATTTATCGTCTGCAAAGCTATGTCGCGCGCTGCGGTATGCGGAGACAATAAAAGCACCATAGTAGAACACAGAAGAAGCTTCTAAGTTGAAGTAATAGCCAGTAAGAAGTAGTACAATTCAAGTTTTAGCTGTCGATTATTCACTTTTTAGCCGGCTTTGGTGGCTATGACATGACCTAGGACCTTAAGATTTTGCATGAAAGGAGGACTAGCAGCCGCGTTGCACGGGAGAATGTGAAAAGTGTTCATATGTAGTAAAAACCTGAGAAATCTGTCCATTTTCGCCATTTGTTATCGAATCGATTTAAAGCCAGATCGACACATTGGCCGCTTTTCTCTCTGAGACGGTTACATTTTTCGTCTGCAAAGCTATGTCGCGTGCTGCGGTATGCGGAGACACTAAAAGCACCATAGTTGAACACAGAAGAAGCTTCTAAGTTGAAGTAATAGCCAGTAAGAAGTAGTACAATTCAAGTTTTAGTTATCGATTATTCACTTTTTAGCCGGCTTTGGTGGCTTGGACATGAGGTGGAACCTTAAGATTTTGCATGAAAGGAGGACTAGCAGCCGCGTTGCACGGGAGAATGTGAAAAGTGTTCATATGTAGTAAAAACCTGAGAAATCCGTGGGTTTTCGTCATTTGTTATCGTATCGACTTACAGCCAGATCGTCACATTGGCCGCTTTTCTCTCTGAGGCGGTTACATTTATCGTCTGCAAAGGTATGTCGCGTGCTGCGGTATGCGGAAACACTAAAAGCATCATATTAGAACACAGAAGAAGCTTCTAAGTTGAAGTAATAGCCAGTAAGAAGTAGTACTATTTAAGTTTTAGTTGTCGATTAATCACTTTTTAACCGGCTTTGGTGGCTTGGACATGTCCTAGGACATTAAGATTTAGCATGAAATGAAGACTAGCATCCGAGTTGCACGGGAGAATATGAAAAGTGTTCATATGTAGTAAAAACCTGAGAAATCCGTCCGTTTTCGTCATTTGTTATCGAATAGACTTAAAGCCAGATCGTCATACTGGCCGCATTCTCTCTGAGACGGTTACATTAATCGTCTGCAAAGCTATGTCGCGTGCTTCGGAATGCGGAGACACCAAAAGCACCATAGTAGAAAAGAGAAAAAGCTTCTAAGTTGAAGTAATAGCCAGTATGAAGTAGTACTATTTAAGTTTTAGTTGTCGATTAATCACTTTTTAACCTGCTTTTGTGGCTTGAACATGTCCTAGGAAATACGATTTTGCATGAAAGGAAGACTAGCAGCCGCGTTGCACGGGAGAATGTGAAAAGTGTTCATATGTAGTAAAAACCTGAGAAATCCGTCCGTTTTCGTCATTTGTTATCGAATCGATTTAAAGCCAGATCGTCACATTGGCCGCTCTTCTCTCCGAAACGGTTACATTTATCGTCTGCAAAGCTATGTCGCGTGCTGCGGTATGCGGAGACACTAAAAGCACCATAGTAGAACACAGAAGAAGCTTCTAAGTTGAAGTAATAGCCAGTAAGAAGTAGTACAATTCAAGTTTTAGTTGTCGTTTAATCACTTTTTAGCCGGCTTTGGTGGCTTGGACATGAGGTGGAACCTTAAGATTTTGCATGAAACGAAGACTATCAGCCGCGTTTTACGGGAGAATGTGAAAACTGTTCATATGTAGTAAAAACCTGAGAAATCCGTCCGTTTTCGTCATTTGTTATCGAATCGATTTAAAGCCAGATCGTCACAATGGCCGCTCTTCTCTCTGAAACGGTTACATTTATCGTCTCCAAAGCTATGTCGCGTGTTGCGGTATACGGAAACACTAAAAGCACCACAGTAGAACTCAGAAGAAGCTTCTAAGTTGAAGTAATAGCCAGTTAGAAGTAGTACAATTCAAGTTTTAATTATAGATTATTCATATTTTATCCGGCTTTGGTGGCTTGGATATGACCTAGGACCTTACGAATTTGCTTGAAAGGAGGACTAGCAGCCACGTTGCAACGGGAGAATGTGAAAAGTGTTCATACGTAGTAAAAACCTGAGAATCCGTCCGTTTTCGTCATTTGTTATAGCATCGACTTAAATTCAGATCGACACATTGGCCGCTTTTTCCTCTGAGACGGTTACATTTATCGTCTGCAAAGCTATGTCCCGTGCTGCGGTATGCGGAGACACTAAAAGCACCATAGTAGAACACAGAAGAAGCTTCTAAGTTGAAGTAATAGCCAGTAAGAAGTAGTACAATTCATGTTTTAGTTGTCGATTATTCACTTTTTAGCCGGCTTTGGTGGCTTGGACATGACCTAGGACCTTAAGATTTTGCATGAAAGGAAGACTAGCAGCCGCGTTGCACGGGAGAATGTGAAAAGTGTTCATATGTAGTAAAAACCTGAGAAATCCGTCCGTTTTCGTCATTTGTTATCGAATCGATTTAAAGCCAGATCGTCACAATGGCCGCTCTTCTCTCTGAAACGGTTACATTTATCGTCTGCAAAGCTATGTCGCGTGCTGCGGTATACGGAAACACTAAAAGCACCACAGTAGAACTCAGAATAAGCTTCTAAGTTGAAGTAATAGCCAGTAAGAAGTAGTACAATTCAAGTTTTAATTATAGATTATTCACATTTTAGCCGGCTTTGGTGGCTTGGATATGACCTAGTACCTTACGAATTTGCTTGAAAGGAGGAATAGCAACCGCGTTGCACGGGAGAATGTGAAAAGTTTTCATATGTAGTAAAAACCTGAGAAATCCGTGGGTTTTCGTCATTTGTTATCATATCGACTTAAAGCCAGATCGCCACATTGGCCGCTTTTCTCTCTGAGACGGTTACATTTATCGTCTGCAAAGCTATGTCGCGTGCTGCGGTATGCGGAGACACTAAAAGCACCATATTAGAACACAGAAGAAGCTTCTAAGTTGAAGTAATAGCCAGTAAGAAGTAGTACAATTCAAGTTGTAGTTATCGATTATTCACATTTTAGCCGGCTATGGTGGCTTGGACATGAGGTGGAACCTTAGGATTTTGCATGAAAGGAAGACTAGCAGCCGCGTTGCACAGGAGAATGTGAAAAGTGTTCATATGTAGTAACAACCTGAGAAATCCGTCCGGTTTCGTCATTGTTATCGAATCGACTTAAAGCCAGATCGTCACATTGGCCGCTTTTCTCTCTTAGACGGTTACATTTATCGTCTGCAAAGCTATGTCGCGCGCTGCGGTATGCGGAGACAATAAAACACCATAGTAGAACACAGAAGAAGCTTCTAAGTTGAAGTAATAGCCAGTAAGAAGTAGTACAATTCAAGTTTTAGTTGTCGATTATTCACTTTTTAGCCGGCTTTGGTGGCTTTGACATGACCTAGGACCTTAAGATTTTGCATGAAAGGAGGACTAGCAGCCGCGTTGCACAGGAGAATGTGAAAAGTGTTCATATGTAGTAAAAACCTGAGAAATCTGTCCATTTTCGCCATTTGTTATCGAATCGACTTAAAGCCAGATCGTCACATTGGACGCTTTTCTCTCTGAGAGGGTTACATTTTTCGTCTGCAAAGCTATGTCGCGTGCTGCGGTATGCGGAGACACTTAAAGCACCATAGTAGAACACAGAAGGAGCTTTTAAGTTGAAATAATAGCCAGTAAGAAGTAGTACAATTCAAGTTTTAGTTATCGATTATTCACTTTTTAGCCGGCTTTGGTGGCTTGGACATGAGGTGGAACCTTAAGATTTTGCATGAAAGGAGGACTAGCAGCCGCGTTGCACGGGAGAATGTGAAAAGTGTTCATATGTAGTAAAAACCTGAGAAATCCGTGGGTTTTCGTCATTTGTTATCGTATCGACTTAAAGCCAGATCGTCACATTGGCCGCTTTTCTCTCTGAGGCGGTTACATTTATCGTCTGCAAAGCTATGTCGCGTGCTGCGGTATACGGAAACACTAAAAGCACCATTGTAGAACTCAGAATAAGCTTCTAAGTTGAAGTAATAGCCAGTAAGAAGTAGTATAATTCAAGTTTTAATTATAGATTATTCACATTTTAGCCGGCTTTGGTGGCTTGGATATGACCTAGGACCTTAAGAATTTGCATGAAAGGAGGACTAGCAGCCGCGTTGCACGGGAGAATGTGAAAAGTGCTCACATGTAGTAAAAACCTGAGAAATCCGTCGGTTTTCGTCATTTGTTATCGAATCGACTTAAATTCAGATCGACACATTGGCCGCTTTTCTCTCTGAGACGGTTACATTAATCGTCTGCAAAGCTATGTCGCATGCTGCGGTATGCGGAGACACTAAAAGCACCATAGTTGAACACAGAAGAAGCTTCTAAGTTGAAGTAATAGCCAGTAAGAAGTAGTACAATTCAAGTTTTAGTTATCGATTATTCCCTTTTTAGCCGGCTTTGGTGGCTTGGACATGAGGTGGAACCTTAAGATTTTGCATGAAAGGAGGACTAGCAGCCGCGTTGCACGGGAGAATGTGAAAAGTGTTCATATGTAGTAAAAACCTGAGAAATCCGTGGGTTTTCGTCATTTGTTATCGTATCGACTTACAGCCAGATCGTCACATTGGCCGCTTTTCTCTCTGAGGCGGTTACATTTATCGTCTGCAAAGGTATGTCGCGTGCTGCGGTATGCGGAAACACTAAAAGCATCATATTAGAACACAGAAGAAGCTTCTAAGTTGAAGTAATAGCCAGTAAGAAGTAGTACTATTTAAGTTTTAGTTGTCGATTAATCACGTTTTAACCGGCTTTGGTGGCTTGGACATGTCCTAGGACATTAAGATTTTGCATGAAATGAAGACTAGCATCCGCGTTGCACGGGAGAATATGAAAAGTGTTCATATGTAGTAAAAACCTGAGAAATCCGTCCGTTTTCGTCATTTGTTATCGAATCGACTTAAGCCAGATCGTCATATTGGCCGCATTCTCTCTGAGACGGTTACATTAATCGTCTGCAAAGCTATGTCGCGTGCTGCGGTATGCGGAGACACCAAAAGCACCATAGTAGAACACAGAAGAAGCTTCTAAGTTGAAGTAATAGCCAGTATGAAGTAGTACTATTTAAGTTTTAGTTGTCGATTAATCACTTTTTAACCTGCTTTTGTGGCTTGAACATGTCCTAGGAAATACGATTTTGCATGAAAGGAAGACTAGCAGCCGCGTTGCACGGGAGAATGTGAAAAGTGTTCATATGTAGTAAAAACCTGAGAAATACGTCCGTTTTCGTCATTTGTTATCGAATCGATTTAAAGCCAGATCGTCACATTGGCCGCTCTTCTCTCCGAAACGGTTATATTTATTGTCTGCAAAGCTATGTCGCGTGCTGCGGTATGCGGAGACACTAAAAGCACCATAGTTGAACACAGAAGAAGCTTCTAAGTTGAAGTAATAGCCAGTAATAAGTAGTACTATTTAAGTTTTAGTTGTCGTTTAATCACTTTTTAGCCGGCTTTGGTGGCTTGGACATGAGGTGGAACCTTACGATTTTGCATGAAATGAAGACTAGCAGCCGCGTTGCACGGGAGAATGTGAAAAGTGTTCATATGTAGTAAAAACCTGAGAAATCCGTCCGTTTTCGTCATTTGTTATCGAATCGATTTAAAGCCAGATCGTCACAATGGCCGCGCTTCTCTCTGAAACGGTTACATTTATCGTCTCCAAAGCTATGTCGCGTGTTGCGGTATACGGAAACACTAAAAGCACTACAGTAGAACTCAGAATAAGCTTCTAAGTTGAAGTAATAGCCAGTTGGAAGTAGTACAATTCAAGTTTTAATTATAGATTATTCATATTTTAGCCGGCTTTGGTGGCTTGGATATGACCTAGGACCTTACGAATTTGCTTGAAAGGAGGACTAGCAGCCACGTTGCAACGGGAGAATGTGAAAAGTGTTCATATGTAGTAAAAACCTGAGAATCCGTCCGTTTTCGTCATTTGTTATAGCATCGACTTAAATTCAGATCGACACATTGGCCGCTTTTTCCTCTGAGACGGTTACATTTATCGTCTGCAAAGCTATGTCCCGTGCTGCGGTATGCGGGGACACTAAAAGCACCATAGTAGAACACAGAAGAAGCTTCTAAGTTGAAGTAATAGCCAGTAAGAAGTAGTACAATTCATGTTTTAGTTGTCGATTATTCACTTTTTAGCCGGCTTTGGTGGCTTGGACATGACCTAGAACCTTAAGATTTTGCATGAAAGTGAGACTAGCAGCCGCGTTGCACGGGAGAATGTGAAAAGTGTTCATATGTAGTAAAAACCTGAGAAATCGGTCCGTTTTCGTCATTTGTTATCGAATCGATTTAAAGCCAGATCGTCACAATGGCCGCTCTTCTCTCTGAAACGGTTACATTTATCGTCTGCAAAGCTATGTCGCGTGCTGCGGTATACGGAAACACTAAAAGCACCACTGTAGAACTCAGAATAAGCTTCTAAGTTGAAGTAATAGCCAGTAAGAAGTAGTACAATTCAAGTTTTAATTATAGATTATTCACATTTTAGCCGGCTTTGGTGGCTTGGATATGACCTAAGACCTTACGAATTTGCTTGAAAAGAGGAATAGCAGCCACGTTGCACGGGAGAATGTGAAAAGTGTTCATATGTAGTAAAAACCTGAGCATCCGTCCGTTTTCGTCATTTGTTATCGCATCGACTTAAATTCAGATCGACACATTGGCCGCTTTTCCCTCTGAGACGGTTACATTTATCGTCTGCAAAGCTATGTCGCGTGCTGCGGTATGCGGAGACACTAAAAGCACCATATTAGAACACAGAAGAAGCTAATAAGTTGAAGTAATAGCCAGTAAGAAGTAGTACAATTCAAGTTTTAGTTATCGATTAATCACTTTTTAGCTGGCTTTGGTGGGTTGGACATGACCTAGGACCTTAAGATTTTGCATGAAAGGAAGACTAGCGCCGCGTTGCACGGGAGCATGTGAAAAGTGTTCATATGTAGTAAAAACCTGAGAAATCCGTCCGTTTTCGTCATTTGTTATCGAATCGATTTAAAACCAGATCGTCACATTGGCCGCTATTCTCTCTGAAACGGTTACATTTATCGTCTGCAAAGCTATGTCGCGTGCTGCGGTATGCGGAAACACTAAAAGCACCATAGTAGAACACAGAAGAAGCTTCTAAGTTGAAGTAATAGCCAGTAAGAAGTAGTACAATTCAAGTTTTAGTTGTCGATTATTCACTTTTTAGCCGGCTTTGGTGGCTTGGACATGACCTAGGACCTTACGATTTTGCATGAAAGGAGGACTAGTAGCCGCGTTGCACGGGAGAATGTGAAAAGTGTTCATATGTAGTAAAAACCTGAGAAATCCGTCCGTTTTCGTCATTTGTTATCGAATCGCCTTAAAGCCAGATCGTCATATTGGCCGATTTTTTCTCTCTGAGACGGTTACATTTTTCGTCTGCAAAGCTATGTCGCGTGCTGCGGTATGCTGAGACACTAAATGCACCATAGTAGAACACAGAAGAAGCTTCTAAGTTGAAGTAATAGCCAGTAAGAAGTAGTACTATTTAAGTTTTAGTTGTCGATTAATCACTTTTTAACCGGCTTTGGTGGCTTGGACATGTCCTAGGACATTAAGATTTTGCATGAAAGGAGGACTAGCAGCCGCGTTGCACGGGAGAATGTGAAAAGTGTTCATATGTAGTAAATACCTGAGAAATCCGTCCGTTTTCGTCATTTGTTATCGAATCGACTTAAAGCCAGATCGTCATATTGGCCGCTTTTCTCTCTGAGACTGTTACATTAATCGTCTGCAAAGCTATGTCGCGTGCTGCGGTATGCGGAAACACTAAAAGCACCATAGTAGAACAGAGATGAAGCTTCTAAGTTGAAGTAATAGCCAGTAAGAAGTAGTACTATTTAAGTTTTAGTTGTCGTTTAATCACTTTTTAACCAGCTTTGGTGGCTTGGACATGTCCTAGGACCTTAAGATTTTGCATGAAAGGAAAACTAGCAGCCGCGTTGCCCGGGAGAATGTGAAAAGTGTTCATATGTAGTAAAAACCTGAGTAATCCGTCCGTTTTCGTCATTTGTTATCGAATCGACTTAAAGCCAGATCGTCATATTGGCCGCTTTTCTCTCTGAGACGGTTACATTAATCGTCTGCAAAGCTATGTCGCGTGCTGCGGTATGCGGAGACACTAAAAGCACCATAGTAGAACAGAGAAGAAGCTTCTAAGTTGAAGTAATAGCCAGTAAGAAGTAGTAATATTTAAGTTTTAGTTGTCGTTTAATCACTTTTTAACCGGCTTTGGTGGCTTTGACATGTCCTAGGACCTTAAGATTTTGCATGAAAATAAGACTAGCAGCCGCTTTGCACGGGAGAATGTGAAAAGTTTTCATATGTAGTAAAAACCTGAGAAATCCGTCCGTTTTCGTCATTTGTTATCGAATCGATTTAAAGCCAGATCGTGACAATGGCCGCTCTTCCCTCTGAAACGGTTACATTTATCGTCTGCAAAGCTATGTCGCGTGCTGCGGTATACGGAAACACTAAAAGCACCACAGTAGAACTCAGAATAAGCTTCTAAGTTGAAGTAATAGCCAGTAAGAAGTAGTACAATTCAAGTTTTAATTATAGATTATTCACATTTTAGCCGGGTTTGGTGGCTTGGATATGACCTAGCACCTTAAGAACTTGCATGAAAGGCGGACTAGCAGCCGCGTTGCACGGGAGAATGTGAAAAGTGTTCATATGTATTAAAAACCTGAGAAATCCGTCCGTTTTCGTCATTTGTTATCGAATCGACTTAAATTCAGATCGACACATTGGCCGCTTTTCTCTCTGAGACGGTTACATTAATCGTCTGCAAAGCTATGTCGCATGCTGCGGTATGCGGAGACACTAAAAGCACCATAGTAGAACACAGAAGAAGCTTCTAAGTTGAAGTAATAGCCAGTAAGAAGTAGTACAATTCAAGTTTTAGTTATCGATTATTCACTTTTTAGCCGGCTTTGGTGGCTTGGACATGAGGTGGGTCCTTAAGATTTTGCATGAAAGGAGGACTAGCAACCGCGTTGCACGGGAGAATGTGAAAAGTGTTCATATGTAGTAAAAACCTGAGAAATCCGTGGGTTTTCGTCATTTGTTATCGTATCGACTTAAAGCCAGATCGTCACATTGGCCGCTTTTCTCTCTGAGACGGTTACATTTATCGTCTGCAAAGCTATGTCGCGTGCTGCGGTATGCGGAGACACTAAAAGCACCATATTAGAACACAGAAGGAGCTTCTAAGTTGAAGTAATAGCCAGTAAGAAGTAGTACAATTCAAGTTGTAGTTGTCGATTAATCACTTTTTAGCTGGCTTTGGTGGGTTGGACATGTCGTTGGACCTTAAGATTTTGCATGAAAGGAAGACTAGCAGCCGCGTTGCACGGGAGAATGTGAAAAGTGTTCATATGTAGTAACAACCTGAGAAATCCGTCCGGTTTCGTCTTTGTTATCGAATAGACTTAAAGCCAGATCGTCACATTGGCCGCTTTTCTCTCTGAGACGGATACATTTATCGTCTGCAAAGCTATGTCGCGCGCTGCGGTATGCGGAGACACTAAAAGCACCATAGTAGAACACAGAAGAAGCTTCTAAGTTGAAGTAATAGCCAGTAAGAAGTAGTACAATTCAAGTTTTAGTTGTCGATTATTCACTTTTTAGCCAGCTTTGGTGGCTATGACATGACCTAGGACCTTAAGATTTTGCATGAAAGGAGGACTAGCAGCCGCGTTGCACGGGAGAATGTGAAAAGTGTTCATATGTAGTAAAAACCTTAGAAATCTGTCCATTTTCGCCATTTGTTATCGAATCGACTTAAAGCCAGATCGTCACATTGGCCGCTTTTCTCTCTGAGACGGTTACATTTTTCGTCTGCAAAGCTATGTCGCGTGCTGCGGTATGCGGCGACACTTAAAGCACCATAGTAGAACACAGAAGGAGCTTTTAAGTTGAAGTAATAGCCAGTAAGAAGTAGTACAATTCAAGTTTTAGTTGTCGATTATTCACTTTTTAGGCGTCTTTGGTGGCTTGGACATGACCTAGGCCCTTAAGATTTTGCATGAAAGGAGGACTAGCAGTCGCGTTGCACGGGAGAATGTGAAAAGTGTTCATATGTAGTAAAAACCTGAGAAATCCGTCTGTTTTCGGCATTTGTTATCGAATCGACTTAAAGCCAGATCGTCATATTGGCCGCTTTTCTCTCTGAGACGGTTACATTAATCGTCTGCAAAGCTATGTCGCGTGCTGCGGTATGCGGAGACACTAAAAGCACCATAGCTGAACACACTAGAAGCTTCTAAGTTGAAGTAATAGCCAGTAAGAAGTAGTACAATTCAAGTTTTAGTTATCGATTATTCACTTTTTAGCCGGCTTTGGTGGCTTGGACATGAGGTGGAATCTTAAGATTTGGCATGAAAGGAGGACTAGCAGCCGCGTTGCACGGGAGAATGTGAAAAGTGTTCATATGTAGTAAAAACCTGAGAAATCCGTGGGTTTTCGTCATTTGTTATCGTATCGACTTAAAGCCAGATCGTCACATTGGCCGCTTTACTCTCTGAGACGGTTACGTTTATCGTCTGCAAAGCTATGTCGCGTGCTGCGGTATGCGGAGACACTAAAAGCACCATATTAGAACACAGAAGAAGCTTCTAAGTTGAAGTAATAGCCAGTAAGAAGTAGTACAATTCAAGTTGTAGTTGTCGATTAATCACTTTTTAGCTGGCTTTGGTGGGTTGGACATGACGTAGGACCTTAAGATTTTGCATGAAAGGAAGACTAGCAGCCGCGTTGCACGGGAGAATGTGAAAAGTGTTCATATGTAGTAACAACCTGAGAAATCCGTCCGGTTTCGTCTTTGTTATCGAATCGACTTAAAGCCAGATCGTCACATTGGCCGCTTTTTTTTCTGAGACTGTTACATTTATCGTCTGCAAAGCTATGTCGCGTGCTGCGGTATGCGGAACACTAAAAGCACCACAGTAGAACTCAGAATAAGCTTCTAAGTTGAAGTAATAGCCAGTAAGGAGTAGTACAATTCAAGTTTTAATTATAGATTATTCACATTTTAGCCGGGTTTGGTGGCTTGGATATGACCTAGGACCTTAAGAATTTGCATGAAAGGAGGACTAGCAGCCGCGTTGCGCGGGAGAATGTGAAAAGTGTTCATATGTAGTAAAAACCTGAGAAATCCGTCCGTTTTCGTCATTTGTTATCGAATCGATTTAAAGTCAGATCGTCACATTGGCCGCTCTTCTCTCTGAAACGGTTACATTTATGGTCTGCAAAGCTACGTCGCGTGCTGCGGTATGCGGAGACACTAAAAGCACCATATTAGAACACAGAAGAAGCTTATATGTTGAAGTAATAGCCAGTAAGAAGTAGTACAATACAAGTTGTAGTTGTCGATTAATCACTTTTTAGCTGGCTTTGGTGGGTTGGACATGACCTAGGACCTTAAGATTTTGCATGAAAGGAAGACTAGTAGCCGCGTTGCACGGGAGAATGTGAAAAGTGTTCATATGTAGTAAAAACTTGAGAAATCCGTCCGTTTTCGTCATTTGTTATCGAATCGACTTAAAGCCAGATCGTCATATTGGCCGCTTTTCTCTCTGAGACGGTTACATTAATCGTCTGCAAAGCTATGTCGCGTGCTGCGGTATGCGGAGACACTAAAAGCACCATAGTAGAACACAGAAGAAGCTTCTAAGTTGAAGTAATAGCCAGTAAGAAGTAGTAATATTTAAGTTTTAGTTGTCGTTTAATCACTTTTTAACCGGCTTTGGTGGCTTTGACATGTCCTAGGACCTTAAGATTTTGCATGAAAATAAGACTAGCAGCCGCATTGCACGGGAGAATGTGAAAAGTTTTCATATGTAGTAAAAACCTGAGAAATCCGTCCGTTTTCGTCATTTGTTATCGAATCGATTTAAAGCCAGATCGTGACAATGGCCGCTCTTCTCTCTGAAACGGTTACATTTATCGTCTGCAAAGCTATGTCGCGTGCTGCGGTATACGGAAACACTAAAAGCACCACAGTAGAACTCAGAAGAAGCTTCTAAGTTGAAGTAATAGCCAGTAAGAAGTAGTACAATTCAAGTTTTAATTATAGATTATTCACATTTTAGCCGGGTTTGGTGGCTTGGATATGACCTAGGACCTTAAGAACTTGCATGAAAGGCGGACTAGCAGCCGCGTTGCACGGGATAATGTGAAAAGTGTTCATATGTATTAAAAACCTGAGAAATCCGTCCGTTTTCGTCATTTGTTATCGAATCGACTTAAATTCAGATCGACACATTGGCCGCTTTTCTCTCTGAGACGGTTACATTAATCGTCTGCAAAGCTATGTCGCATGCTGCGGTATGCGGAGACACTAAAAGCACCATAGTAGAACACAGAAGAAGCTTCTAAGTTGAAGTAATAGCCAGTAAGAAGTAGTACAATTCAAGTTTTAGTTATCGATTATTCACTTTTTAGCCGGCTTTGGTGGCTTGGACATGAGGTGGGTCCTTAAGATTTTGCATGAAAGGGGGACTAGCAACCGCGTTGCACGGGAGAATGTGAAAAGTGTTCATATGTAGTAAAAACCTGAAAAAATCCGTGGGTTTTCGTCATTTGTTATCGTATCGACTTAAAGCCAGATCGTCACATTGGCCGCTTTTCTCTCTGAGACGGTTACAATTATCGTCTGCAAAGCTATGTCGCGTGCTGCGGTATGCGGAGACACTAAAAGCACCATATTAGAACACAGAAGGAGCTTCTACGTTGAAGTAATAGCCAGTAAGAAGTAGTACAATTCAAGTTGTAGTTGTCGATTAATCACTTTTTAGCTGGCTTTGGTGGGTTGGACATGACGTAGGACCTTAAGATTTTGCATGAAAGGAAGACTAGCAGCCGCGTTGCACGGGAGAATGTGAAAAGTGTTCATATGTAGTAACAACCTGAGAAATCCGTCCGGTTTCGTCTTTGTTATCGAATAGACTTAAAGCCAGATCGTCACATTGGCCGCTTTTCTCTCTGAGACGGATACATTTATCGTCTGCAAAGCTATGTCGCGCGCTGCGGTATGCGGAGACACTAAAAGCACCATAGTAGAACACAGAAGAAGCTTCTAAGTTGAAGTAATAGCCAGTAAGAAGTAGTACAATTCAAGTTTTAGTTGTCGATTATTCACTTTTTAGCCAGCTTTGGTGGCTATGACATGACCTAGGACCTTAAGATTTTGCATGAAAGGAGGACTAGCAGCCGCGTTGCACGGGAGAATGTGAAAAGTGTTCATATGTAGTAAAAACCTTAGAAATCTGTCCATTTTCGCCATTTGTTATCGAATCGACTTAAAGCCAGATCGTCACATTGGCCGCTTTTCTCTCTGAGACGGTTACATTTTTCGTCTGCAAAGCTATGTCGCGTGCTGCGGTATGCGGAGACACTTAAAGCACCATAGTAGAACACAGAAGGAGCTTTTAAGTTGAAGTAATAGCCAGTAAGACGTAGTACAATTCAAGTTTTAGTTGTCGATTATTCACTTTTTAGCCGTCTTTGGTGGCTTGGACATGACCTAGGCCCTTAAGATTTTGCATGAAAGGAGGACTAGCAGTCGCGTTGCACGGGAGAATGTGAAAAGTGTTCATATGTCGTAAAAACCTGAGAAATCCGTCCGTTTTCGGCATTTGTTATCGAATCGACTTAAAGCCAGATCGTCACATTGGCCGCTCTTCTATCTGAAACGGTTACATTTATCGTCTGCAAAGCTATGTCGCGTGCTGCGGTATGCGGAAACACTAAAAGCACCACAGTAGAACTCAGAATAAGCTTCTAAGTTGAAGTAATAGCCAGTAAGGAGTAGTACAATTCAAGTTTTAATTATAGATTATTCACATTTTAGCCGGGTTTGGTGGCTTGGATATGACCTAGGACCTTAAGAATTTGCATGAAAGGAGGACTAGCAGCCGCGTTGCACGGGAGAATGTGAAAAGTGTTCATACGTAGTAAAAACCTGAGAAATCCGTCCGTTTTCGTCATTTGTTATCGAATCGATTTAAAGTCAGATCGTCACATTGGCCGCTCTTCTCTCTGAAACGGTTACATTTATCGTCTGCAAAGCTACGTCGCGTGCTGCGGTATGCGGAGACACTAAAAGCACCATATTAGAACACAGAAGAAGCTTATATGTTGAAGTAATAGCCAGTAAGAAGTAGTACAATACAAGTTGTAGTTGTCGATTAATCACTTTTTAGCTGGCTTTGGTGGGTTGGACATGACCTAGGACCTTAAGATTTTGCATGAAAGGAAGACTAGTAGCCGCGTTGCACGGGAGAATGTGAAAAGTGTTCATATGTAGTAAAAACTTGAGAAATCCGTCCGTTTTCGTCATTTGTTATCGAATCGCCTTAAAGCCAGATCGTCATATTGGCCGCTTTTCTCTCTGAGACGGTTACATTAATCGTCTGCAAAGCTATGTCGCGTGCTGCGGTATGCGGAGACACTAAAAGCACCATAGTAGAACAGAGAAGAAGCTTCTAAGTTGAAGTAATAGCCAGTAAGAAGTAGTAATATTTAAGTTTTAGTTGTCGTTTAAACACTTTTTAACCGGCTTTGGTGGCTTTGACATGTCCTAGGACCTTAAGATTTTGCATGAAAATAAGACTAGCAGCCGCTTTGCACGGGAGAATGTGAAAAGTTTTCATATGTAGTAAAAACCTGAGAAATCCGTCCGTTTTCGTCATTTGTTATCGAATCGATTTAAAGCCAGATCGTGACAATGGCCGCTCTTCTCTCTGAAACGGTTACATTTATCGTCTGCAAAGCTATGTCGCGTGCTGCGGTATACGGAAACACTAAAAGCACCACAGTAGAACTCAGAATAAGCTTCTAAGTTGAAGTAATAGCCAGTAAGAAGTAGTACAATTCAAGTTTTAGTTGTCGATTATTCACTTTTTAGGCGTCTTTGGTGGCTTGGACATGACCTAGGCCCTTAAGATTTTGCATGAAAGGAGGACTAGCAGTCGCGTTGCACGGGAGAATGTGAAAAGTGTTCATATGTAGTAAAAACCTGAGAAATCCGTCTGTTTTCGGCATTTGTTATCGAATCGACTTAAAGCCAGATCGTCATATTGGCCGCTTTTCTCTCTGAGACGGTTACATTAATCGTCTGCAAAGCTATGTCGCGTGCTGCGGTATGCGGAGACACTAAAAGCACCATAGCTGAACACACTAGAAGCTTCTAAGTTGAAGTAATAGCCAGTAAGAAGTAGTACAATTCAAGTTTTAGTTATCGATTATTCACTTTTTAGCCGGCTTTGGTGGCTTGGACATGAGGTGGAATCTTAAGATTTGGCATGAAAGGAGGACTAGCAGCCGCGTTGCACGGGAGAATGTGAAAAGTGTTCATATGTAGTAAAAACCTGAGAAATCCGTGGGTTTTCGTCATTTGTTATCGTATCGACTTAAAGCCAGATCGTCACATTGGCCGCTTTACTCTCTGAGACGGTTACGTTTATCGTCTGCAAAGCTATGTCGCGTGCTGCGGTATGCGGAGACACTAAAAGCACCATATTAGAACACAGAAGAAGCTTCTAAGTTGAAGTAATAGCCAGTAAGAAGTAGTACAATTCAAGTTGTAGTTGTCGATTAATCACTTTTTAGCTGGCTTTGGTGGGTTGGACATGACGTAGGACCTTAAGATTTTGCATGAAAGGAAGACTAGCAGCCGCGTTGCACGGGAGAATGTGAAAAGTGTTCATATGTAGTAACAACCTGAGAAATCCGTCCGGTTTCGTCTTTGTTATCGAATCGACTTAAAGCCAGATCGTCACATTGGCCGCTTTTTTTTCTGAGACTGTTACATTTATCGTCTGCAAAGCTATGTCGCGTGCTGCGGTATGCGGAACACTAAAAGCACCACAGTAGAACTCAGAATAAGCTTCTAAGTTGAAGTAATAGCCAGTAAGGAGTAGTACAATTCAAGTTTTAATTATAGATTATTCACATTTTAGCCGGGTTTGGTGGCTTGGATATGACCTAGGACCTTAAGAATTTGCATGAAAGGAGGACTAGCAGCCGCGTTGCGCGGGAGAATGTGAAAAGTGTTCATATGTAGTAAAAACCTGAGAAATCCGTCCGTTTTCGTCATTTGTTATCGAATCGATTTAAAGTCAGATCGTCACATTGGCCGCTCTTCTCTCTGAAACGGTTACATTTATGGTCTGCAAAGCTACGTCGCGTGCTGCGGTATGCGGAGACACTAAAAGCACCATATTAGAACACAGAAGAAGCTTATATGTTGAAGTAATAGCCAGTAAGAAGTAGTACAATACAAGTTGTAGTTGTCGATTAATCACTTTTTAGCTGGCTTTGGTGGGTTGGACATGACCTAGGACCTTAAGATTTTGCATGAAAGGAAGACTAGTAGCCGCGTTGCACGGGAGAATGTGAAAAGTGTTCATATGTAGTAAAAACTTGAGAAATCCGTCCGTTTTCGTCATTTGTTATCGAATCGACTTAAAGCCAGATCGTCATATTGGCCGCTTTTCTCTCTGAGACGGTTACATTAATCGTCTGCAAAGCTATGTCGCGTGCTGCGGTATGCGGAGACACTAAAAGCACCATAGTAGAACACAGAAGAAGCTTCTAAGTTGAAGTAATAGCCAGTAAGAAGTAGTAATATTTAAGTTTTAGTTGTCGTTTAATCACTTTTTAACCGGCTTTGGTGGCTTTGACATGTCCTAGGACCTTAAGATTTTGCATGAAAATAAGACTAGCAGCCGCATTGCACGGGAGAATGTGAAAAGTTTTCATATGTAGTAAAAACCTGAGAAATCCGTCCGTTTTCGTCATTTGTTATCGAATCGATTTAAAGCCAGATCGTGACAATGGCCGCTCTTCTCTCTGAAACGGTTACATTTATCGTCTGCAAAGCTATGTCGCGTGCTGCGGTATACGGAAACACTAAAAGCACCACAGTAGAACTCAGAAGAAGCTTCTAAGTTGAAGTAATAGCCAGTAAGAAGTAGTACAATTCAAGTTTTAATTATAGATTATTCACATTTTAGCCGGGTTTGGTGGCTTGGATATGACCTAGGACCTTAAGAACTTGCATGAAAGGCGGACTAGCAGCCGCGTTGCACGGGATAATGTGAAAAGTGTTCATATGTATTAAAAACCTGAGAAATCCGTCCGTTTTCGTCATTTGTTATCGAATCGACTTAAATTCAGATCGACACATTGGCCGCTTTTCTCTCTGAGACGGTTACATTAATCGTCTGCAAAGCTATGTCGCATGCTGCGGTATGCGGAGACACTAAAAGCACCATAGTAGAACACAGAAGAAGCTTCTAAGTTGAAGTAATAGCCAGTAAGAAGTAGTACAATTCAAGTTTTAGTTATCGATTATTCACTTTTTAGCCGGCTTTGGTGGCTTGGACATGAGGTGGGTCCTTAAGATTTTGCATGAAAGGGGGACTAGCAACCGCGTTGCACGGGAGAATGTGAAAAGTGTTCATATGTAGTAAAAACCTGAAAAAATCCGTGGGTTTTCGTCATTTGTTATCGTATCGACTTAAAGCCAGATCGTCACATTGGCCGCTTTTCTCTCTGAGACGGTTACAATTATCGTCTGCAAAGCTATGTCGCGTGCTGCGGTATGCGGAGACACTAAAAGCACCATATTAGAACACAGAAGGAGCTTCTACGTTGAAGTAATAGCCAGTAAGAAGTAGTACAATTCAAGTTGTAGTTGTCGATTAATCACTTTTTAGCTGGCTTTGGTGGGTTGGACATGACGTAGGACCTTAAGATTTTGCATGAAAGGAAGACTAGCAGCCGCGTTGCACGGGAGAATGTGAAAAGTGTTCATATGTAGTAACAACCTGAGAAATCCGTCCGGTTTCGTCTTTGTTATCGAATAGACTTAAAGCCAGATCGTCACATTGGCCGCTTTTCTCTCTGAGACGGATACATTTATCGTCTGCAAAGCTATGTCGCGCGCTGCGGTATGCGGAGACACTAAAAGCACCATAGTAGAACACAGAAGAAGCTTCTAAGTTGAAGTAATAGCCAGTAAGAAGTAGTACAATTCAAGTTTTAGTTGTCGATTATTCACTTTTTAGCCAGCTTTGGTGGCTATGACATGACCTAGGACCTTAAGATTTTGCATGAAAGGAGGACTAGCAGCCGCGTTGCACGGGAGAATGTGAAAAGTGTTCATATGTAGTAAAAACCTTAGAAATCTGTCCATTTTCGCCATTTGTTATCGAATCGACTTAAAGCCAGATCGTCACATTGGCCGCTTTTCTCTCTGAGACGGTTACATTTTTCGTCTGCAAAGCTATGTCGCGTGCTGCGGTATGCGGAGACACTTAAAGCACCATAGTAGAACACAGAAGGAGCTTTTAAGTTGAAGTAATAGCCAGTAAGACGTAGTACAATTCAAGTTTTAGTTGTCGATTATTCACTTTTTAGCCGTCTTTGGTGGCTTGGACATGACCTAGGCCCTTAAGATTTTGCATGAAAGGAGGACTAGCAGTCGCGTTGCACGGGAGAATGTGAAAAGTGTTCATATGTCGTAAAAACCTGAGAAATCCGTCCGTTTTCGGCATTTGTTATCGAATCGACTTAAAGCCAGATCGTCACATTGGCCGCTCTTCTATCTGAAACGGTTACATTTATCGTCTGCAAAGCTATGTCGCGTGCTGCGGTATGCGGAAACACTAAAAGCACCACAGTAGAACTCAGAATAAGCTTCTAAGTTGAAGTAATAGCCAGTAAGGAGTAGTACAATTCAAGTTTTAATTATAGATTATTCACATTTTAGCCGGGTTTGGTGGCTTGGATATGACCTAGGACCTTAAGAATTTGCATGAAAGGAGGACTAGCAGCCGCGTTGCACGGGAGAATGTGAAAAGTGTTCATACGTAGTAAAAACCTGAGAAATCCGTCCGTTTTCGTCATTTGTTATCGAATCGATTTAAAGTCAGATCGTCACATTGGCCGCTCTTCTCTCTGAAACGGTTACATTTATCGTCTGCAAAGCTACGTCGCGTGCTGCGGTATGCGGAGACACTAAAAGCACCATATTAGAACACAGAAGAAGCTTATATGTTGAAGTAATAGCCAGTAAGAAGTAGTACAATACAAGTTGTAGTTGTCGATTAATCACTTTTTAGCTGGCTTTGGTGGGTTGGACATGACCTAGGACCTTAAGATTTTGCATGAAAGGAAGACTAGTAGCCGCGTTGCACGGGAGAATGTGAAAAGTGTTCATATGTAGTAAAAACTTGAGAAATCCGTCCGTTTTCGTCATTTGTTATCGAATCGCCTTAAAGCCAGATCGTCATATTGGCCGCTTTTCTCTCTGAGACGGTTACATTAATCGTCTGCAAAGCTATGTCGCGTGCTGCGGTATGCGGAGACACTAAAAGCACCATAGTAGAACAGAGAAGAAGCTTCTAAGTTGAAGTAATAGCCAGTAAGAAGTAGTAATATTTAAGTTTTAGTTGTCGTTTAAACACTTTTTAACCGGCTTTGGTGGCTTTGACATGTCCTAGGACCTTAAGATTTTGCATGAAAATAAGACTAGCAGCCGCTTTGCACGGGAGAATGTGAAAAGTTTTCATATGTAGTAAAAACCTGAGAAATCCGTCCGTTTTCGTCATTTGTTATCGAATCGATTTAAAGCCAGATCGTGACAATGGCCGCTCTTCTCTCTGAAACGGTTACATTTATCGTCTGCAAAGCTATGTCGCGTGCTGCGGTATACGGAAACACTAAAAGCACCACAGTAGAACTCAGAATAAGCTTCTAAGTTGAAGTAATAGCCAGTAAGAAGTAGTACAATTCAAGTTTTAATTATAGATTATTCACATTTTAGCCGGGTTTGGTGGCTTGGATATGACCTAGGACCTTAAGAACTTGCATGAAAGGCGGACTAGCAGCCGCGTTGCACGGGATAATGTGAAAAGTGTTCATATGTATTAAAAACCTGAGAAATCCGTCCGTTTTCGTCATTTGTTATCGAATCGACTTAAATTCAGATCGACACATTGGCCGCTTTTCTCTCTGAGACGGTTACATTAATCGTCTGCAAAGCTATGTCGCATGCTGCGGTATGCGGAGACACTAAAAGCACCATAGTAGAACACAGAAGAAGCTTCTAAGTTGAAGTAATAGCCAGTAAGAAGTAGTACAATTCAAGTTTTAGTTATGGATTATTCACTTTTTAGCCGGCTTTGGTGGCTTGGACATGAGGTGGGTCCTTAAGATTTTGCATGAAAGGAGGACTAGCAACCGCGTTGCACGGGAGAATGTGAAAAGTGTTCATATGTAGTAAAAACCTGAGAAATCCGTGGGTTTTCGTCATTTGTTATCGTATCGACTTAAAGCCAGATCGTCACATTGGCCGCTTTTCTCTCTGAGACGGTTACATTTATCGTCTGCAAAGCTATGTCGCGTGCTGCGGTATGCGGAGACACTAAAAGCACCATATTAGAACACAGAAGGAGCTTCTAAGTTGAAGTAATAGCCAGTAAGAAGTAGTACAATTCAAGTTGTAGTTGTCGATTAATCACTTTTTAGCTGGCTTTGGTGGCTTGGACATGACCTAGGACCTTAAGATTTTGCATGAAAGGAGTACTTGCAGGCGCGTTGCATGGGAGAATGTGAAAAGTGTTCATATGTAGTAAAAAAGTGAGATATCCGTCTGTTTTCGACATTTGTTATCGAATCGACTTAAAGCCAGATCGTCACATTGGCCGCTTTTCTCTCTGAAACGGATACATTTATCGTCTGCAAAGCTAAGTCGCGTGCTGCAGTATGCGGAAACACTAAAAGCACCATAGTAGAACACAGAAGAAGCTTCTAAGTTGAAGTAATAGCCAGTAAGAAGTAGTACAATTCAAGTTTTAGTTGTCGATTATTCACTTTTTTGCCGTCCTTGGTGGCTTGGACATGACCTAGGCCCTTAAGATTTTGCATGAAAGGAGGACTAGCAGTCGCGTTGCACGGGAGAATGTGAAAAGTGTTCATATGTCGTAAAAACCTGAGAAATCCGTCGGTTTTCGGCATTTGTTATCGTATCGACTTAAAGCCAGATCGTCACATTGGCCGCTTTACTCTCTGAGACGGTTACGTTTATCGTCTGCAAAGCTATGTCGCGTGCTGCGGTATGCGGAGACACTAAAAGCACCATATTAGAACACAGAAGAAGCTTCTAAGTTGAAGTAATAGCCAGTAAGAAGTAGTACAATTCAAGTTGTAGTTGTCGATTAATCACTTTTTAGCTGGCTTTGGTGGGTTGGACATGACGTATGGCCTTAAGATTTTGCATGAAAGAAAGACTAGCAGCCGCGTTGCACGGGAGAATGTGAAAAGTGTTCATATGTAGTAACAACCTGAGAAATCCGTCCGGTTTCGTCTTTGTTATCGAATCGACTTAAAGCCAGATCGTCACATTGGCCGCTTTTCTCTCTGAGACTGTTACATTTATCGTCTGCAAAGCTATGTCGCGCGCTGCGGTATGCGGAGACAATAAAAGCACCATATTAGAACACAGAAGAAGCTTCTAAGTTGAAGTAATAGCCAGTAAGAAGTCGTACAATTCAAGTTGTAGTTGTCGATTAATCACGTTTTATCTGGCTTTGATGGGTTGGACATGACGTAGGACCTTAAGATTTTGCATGAAAGGAAGACTAGCAGCCGCGTTGCACGGGAGAATGTGAAAAGTGTTCATATGTAGTAACAACCTGAGAAATCCGTCCGGTTTCGTCTTTGTTATCGAATCGACTTAAAGCCAGATCGTCACATTGGCCGCTTTTCTCTCTGAGACGGTTACATTTATCGTCTGCAAAGCTATGTCGCGCGCTGCGGTATGCGGAGACAAAAAAACACCATAGCAGAACACAGAAGAAGCTTCTAAGTTGAAGTAATAGCCAGTAAGAAGTAGTACAATTCAAGTTGTAGTTGTCGATTATTCACTTTTTAGCCGGCTTTGGTGGCTTTGACATGACCTAGGACCTTAAGATTTTGCATGAAAGGAGGACTAGCAGCCGCGTTGCACGGGAGAATGTGAAAAGTGTTCATATGTAGTAAAAACCTGAGAAATCTGTCCATTTTCGCCATTTGTTATCGAATCGACTTAAAGCCAGATCGTCACATTGGACGCTTTTCTCTCTGAGACGGTTACATTTTTCGTCTGCAAAGCTATGTCGCGTGCTGCGGTATGCGAAGACACTTAAAGCACCATAGTAGAACACAGAAGGAGCTTTTAAATTGAAGTAATAGCCAGTAAGAAGTAGTACAATTCAAGTTTTAGTTGTCGATTATTCACTTTTTAGCCGTCTTTAGTGGCTTGGACATGACCTAGGACCTTAAGATTTTGCATGAAAGGAGGACTAGCAGCCGCGTTGCACGGGATAATGTGAAAAGTGTTCATATGTAGTAAAAACCTGAGAAATCGTCCGTTTTCGGCATTTGTTATCGAATCGACTTAAAGCCAGATCGTCATATTGGCCGCTTTTCTCTCTGAGACGGTTACATTAATCGTCTGCAAAGCTATGTCAGGTGCTGCGGTATGCGGAGACACTAAAAGCACCATAGTTGAACACAGAAGAAGCTTCTAAGTTGAAGTAATAGCCAGTAAGAAGTAGTACAATTCAAGTTTTAGTTATCGATTATTCACTTTTTAGCCGGCTTTGGTGGCTTGGACATGAGGTGGAACCTTAAGATTTTGCATGAAAGGAGGACTAGCAGCCGCGTTGCACGGGAGAATGTGAAAAGTGTTCATATGTAGTAAAAACCTGAGAAATCCGTGGGTTTTCGTCATTTGTTATCATATCGACTTAAAGCCAGATCGTCACATTGGCCGCTTTTCTCTCTGAGGCGGTTACATTTATCGTCTGCAAAGCTATGTCGCGTGCTGCGGTATACGGAAACACTAAAAGCACCATTGTAGAACTCAGAATAAGCTTCTAAGTTGAAGTAATAGCCAGTAAGAAGTAGTACAATTCAAGTTTTAATTATAGATTATTCACATTTTAGCCGGCTTTGGTGGCTTGGATATGACCTAGGACCTTAAGAATTTGCATGAAAGGAGGACTAGCAGCCGCGTTGCACGGGAGAATGTGAAAAGTGTTCATATGTAGTAAAAACCTGAGAAATCCGTCGGTTTTCGTCATTTGTTATCGAATCGACTTAAATTCAGATCGACACATTGGCCGCTTTTCTCTCTGAGACGGTTACATTAATCGTCTGCAAAGCTATGTCGCATGCTGCGGTATGCGGAGACACTAAAAGCACCATAGTAGAACACAGAAGAAGCTTCTAAGTTGAAGTAATAGCCTGTAAGAAGTAGTACAATTCATGTTTTAATTATAGATTATTCACATTTTAGCCGGCTTTGGTGGCTTGGATATGACCTAGGACCTTAAGAATTTGCATGAAAGGCGGACTAGCAGCCGCGTTGCACGGGAGAATGTGAAAAGTGTTCATATGTAGTAAAAACCTGAGAAATCCGTGGGTTTTCGTCATTTGTTATCGAATCGACTTAAAGCCAGATCGTCACATTGGCCGCTTTTCTCTCTGAGACGGTTACATTTATCGTCTGCAAAGCTATGTCGCGCGCTGCGGTATGCGGAGACAATAAAAGCACCATAGTAGAGCACAGAAGAAGCTTCTAAGTTGAAGTAATAGCCAGTAAGAAGTAGTACAATTCAAGTTTTAGCTGTCGATTATTCACTTTTTAGCCGGCTTTGGTGGCTATGACATGACGTAGGACCTTAAGATTTTGCATGAAAGGAGGACTAGCAGCCGCGTTGCACGGGAGAATGTGAAAAGTGTTCATATGTAGTAAAAACCTGAGAAATCTGTCCATTTTCGCCATTTGTTATCGAATCGATTTAAAGCCAGATCGACACATTGGCCGCTTTTCTCTCTGAGACGGTTACATTTTTCGTCTGCAAAGCTATGTCGCGTGCTGCGGTATGCGGAGCCACTAAAAGCACCATAGTTGAACACAGAAGAAGCTTCTAAGTTGAAGTAATAGCCA
Source organism: Schistocerca gregaria (assembly GCF_023897955.1). Classification (NCBI taxonomy): domain Eukaryota; kingdom Metazoa; phylum Arthropoda; class Insecta; order Orthoptera; family Acrididae; genus Schistocerca; species Schistocerca gregaria. Next base: position 2,491,391 of record NW_026061759.1, read on the forward strand.
GTAAGAAGTAGTACAATTCAAGTTTTAGTTATCGATTATTCACTTTTTAGCCGGCTTTGGTGGCTTGGACATGAGGTGGAACCTTAAGATTTTGCATGAAAGGAGGACTAGCAGCCGCGTTGCACGGGAGAATGTGAAAAGTGTTCATATGTAGTAAAAACCTGAGAAATCCGTGGGTTTTCGTCATTTGTTATCGTATCGACTTACAGCCAGATCGTCACATTGGCCGCTTTTCTCTCTGAGGCGGTTACATTTATCGTCTGCAAAGGTATGTCGCGTGCTGCGGTATGCGGAAACACTAAAAGCATCATATTAGAACACAGAAGAAGCTTCTAAGTTGAAGTAATAGCCAGTAAGAAGTAGTACTATTTAAGTTTTAGTTGTCGATTAATCACTTTTTAACCGGCTTTGGTGGCTTGGACATGTCCTAGGACATTAAGATTTTGCATGAAATGAAGACTAGCATCCGAGTTGCACGGGAGAATATGAAAAGTGTTCATATGTAGTAAAAACCTGAGAAATCCGTCCGTTTTCGTCATTTGTTATCGAATCGACTTAAAGCCAGATCGTCATACTGGCCGCATTCTCTCTGAGACGGTTACATTAATCGTCTGCAAAGCTATGTCGCGTGCTGCGGTATGCGGAGACACCAAAAGCACCATAGTAGAAAAGAGAAAAAGCTTCTAAGTTGAAGTAATAGCCAGTATGAAGTAGTACTATTTAAGTTTTAGTTGTCGATTAATCACTTTTTAACCTGCTTTTGTGGCTTGAACATGTCCTAGGAAATACGATTTTGCATGAAAGGAAGACTAGCAGCCGCGTTGCACGGGAGAATGTGAAAAGTGTTCATATGTAGTAAAAACCTGAGAAATCCGTCCGTTTTCGTCATTTGTTATCGAATCGATTTAAAGCCAGATCGTCACATTGGCCGCTCTTCTCTCCGAAACGGTTACATTTATCGTCTGCAAAGCTATGTCGCGTGCTGCGGTATGCGGAGACACTAAAAGCACCATAGTAGAACACAGAAGAAGCTTCTAAGTTGAAGTAATAGCCAGTAAGGAGTAGTACAATTCAAGTTTTAGTTGTCGTTTAATCACTTTTTAGCCGGCTTTGGTGCCTTGGACATGAGGTGGAACCTTAAGATTTTGCATGAAACGAAGACTAGCAGCCGCGTTTTACGGGAGAATGTGAAAAGTGTTCATATGTAGTAAAAACCTGAGAATCCGTCCGTTTTCGTCATTTGTTATAGCATCGACTTAAATTCAGATCGACACATTGGCCGCTTTTTCCTCTGAGACGGTTACATTTATCGTCTGCAAAGCTATGTCCCGTGCTGCGGTATGCGGAGACACTAAAAGCACCATAGTAGAACACAGAAGAAGCTTCTAAGTTGAAGTAATAGCCAGTAAGAAGTAGTACAATTCATGTTTTAGTTGTCGATTATTCACTTTTTAGCCGGCTTTGGTGGCTTGGACATGACCTAGGACCTTAAGATTTTACATGAAAGGAAGACTAGCAGCCGCGTTGCACGGGAGAATGTGAAAAGTGTTCATATGTAGTAAAAACCTGAGAAATCCGTCCGTTTTCGTCATTTGTTATCGAATCGATTTAAAGCCAGATCGTCACAATGGCCGCTCTTCTCTCTGAAACGGTTACATTTATCGTCTGCAAAGCTATGTCGCGTGCTGCGGTATACGGAAACACTAAAAGCACCACAGTAGAACTCAGAATAAGCTTCTAAGTTGAAGTAATAGCCAGTAAGAAGTAGTACAATTCAAGTTTTAATTATAGATTATTCACATTTTAGCCGGCTTCGGTGGCTTGGATATGACCTAGTACCTTACGAATTTGCTTGAAAGGAGGAATAGCAACCGCGTTGCACGGGAGAATGTGAAAAGTGTTCATATGTAGTAAAAACCTGAGAAATCCGTGGGTTTTCGTCATTTGTTATCATATCGACTTAAAGCCAGATCGCCACATTGGCCGCTTTTCTCTCTGAGACGGTTACATTTATCGTCTGCAAAGCTATGTCGCGTGCTGCGGTATGCGGAGACACTAAAAGCACCATATTAGAACACAGAAGAAGCTTCTAAGTTGAAGTAATAGCCAGTAAGAAGTAGTACAATTCAAGTTGTAGTTATCGATTTTTCACTTTTTAGCCGGCTATGGTGGCTTGGACATGAGGTGGAACCTTAGGATTTTGCATGAAAGGAGGACTAGCAGCCGCGTTGCACGGGAGAATGTGAAAAGTGTTCATATGTAGTAAAAACCTGAGAAATCCGTGGGTTTTCGTCATTTGTTATCGTATCGACTTACAGCCAGATCGTCACATTGGCCGCTTTTCTCTCTGAGGCGGTTACCTTTATCGTCTGCAAAGGTATGTCGCGTGCTGCGGTATGCGGAAACACTAAAAGCATCATATTAGAACACAGAAGAAGCTCCTAAGTTGAAGTAATAGCCAGTAAGAAGTAGTACTATTTAAGTTTTAGTTGTCGATTAATCACTTTTTAACCGGCTTTGGTGGCTTGGACATGTCCTAGGACATTAAGAATTTGCATGAAATGAAGACTAGCATCCGAGTTGCACGGGAGAATATGAAAAGTGTTCATATGTAGTAAAAACCTGAGAAATCCGTCCGTTTTCGTCATTTGTTATCGAATCGACTTAAAGCCAGATCGTCATACTGGCCGCATTCTCTCTGAGACGGTTACATTAATCGTCTGCAAAGCTATGTCGCGTGCTGCGGTATGCGGAGACACCAAAAGCACCATAGTAGAAAAGAGAAAAAGCTTCTAAGTTGAAGTAATAGCCAGTATGAAGTAGTACTATTTAAGTTTTAGTTGTCGATTAATCACTTTTTAACCTGCTTTTGTGGCTTGAACATGTCCTAGGAAATACGATTTTGCATGAAAGGAAGACTAGCAGCCGCGTTGCACGGGAGAATGTGAAAAGTGTTCATATGTAGTAAAAACCTGAGAAATCCGTCCGTTTTTGTCATTTGTTATCGAATCGATTTAAAGCCAGATCGTCACATTGGCCGCTCTTCTCTCCGAAACGGTTACATTTATCGTCTGCAAAGGTATGTCGCGTGCTGCGGTATGCGGAGACACTAAAAGCACCATAGTAGAACACAGAAGAAGCTTCTAAGTTGAAGTAATAGCCAGTAAGAAGTAGTACAATTCAAGTTTTAGTTGTCGTTTAATCACTTTTTAGCCGGCTTTGGTGGCTTGGACAAGAGGTGGAACCTTAAGATTTTGCATGAAACGAAGACTAGCAGCCGCGTTTTACGGGAGAATGTGAAAAGTGTTCATATGTAGTAAAAACCTCAGAATCCGTCCGTTTTCGTCATTTGTTATAGCATCGACTTAAATTCAGATCGACACATTGGCCGCTTTTTCCTCTGAGACGGTTACATTTATCGTCTGCAAAGCTATGTCCCGTGCTGCGGTATGCGGAGACACTAAAAGCACCATAGTAGAACACAGAAGAAGCTTCTAAGTTGAAGTAATAGCCAGTAAGAAGTAGTACAATTCAAGTTGTAGTTATCGATTATTCACTTTTTAGCCGGCTATGGTGGCTTGGACATGAGGTGGAACCTTAGGATTTTGCATGAAAGGAAGACTAGCAGTCGCGTTGCACGGGAGAATGTGAAAAGTGTTCATATGTAGTAAAAACCTGAGAAATCCGTCCGGTTTCGTCATTGTTATCGAATCGACTTAAAGCCAGATCGTCACATTGGCCGCTTTTCTCTCTGAGACGGTTACATTTATCGTCTGCAAAGCTATGTCGCGCGCTGCGGTATGCGGAGACAATAAAACACCATAGTAGAACACAGAAGAAGCTTCTAAGTTGAAGTAATAGCCAGTAAGAAGTAGTACAATTCAAGTTTTAGTTGTCGATTATTCACTTTTTAGCCGGCTTTGGTGGCTTTGACATGACCTAGGACCTTAAGATTTTGCATGAAAGGAGGACTAGCAGCCGCGTTGCACAGGAGAATGTGAAAAGTGTTCATATGTAGTAAAAACCTGAGAAATCTGTCCATTTTCGCCATTTGTTATCGAATCGACTTAAAGCCAGATCGTCACATTGGACGCTTTTCTCTCTGAGACGGTTACATTTTTCGTCTGCAAAGCTATGTCGCGTGCTGCGGTATGCGGAGACACTTAAAGCACCATAGTAGAACACAGATGGAGCTTTTCAGTTGAAATAATAGCCAGTAAGAAGTAGTACAATTCAAGTTTTAGTTATCGATTATTCACTTTTTAGCCGGCTTTGGTGGCTTGGACATGACGTGGAACCTTAAGATTTTGCATGAAAGGAGGACTAGCAGCCGCGTTGCACGGGAGAATGTGAAAAGTGTTCATATGTAGTAAAAACCTGAGAAATCCGTGGGTTTTCGTCATTTGTTATCGTATCGACTTAAAGCCAGATCGTCACATTGGCCGCTTTTCTCTCTGAGGCGGTTACATTTATCGTCTGCAAAGCTATGTCGCGTGCTGCGGTATACGGAAACACTAAAAGCACCATTGTAGAACTCAGAATAAGCTTCTAAGTTGAAATAATAGCCAGTAAGAAGTAGTACAATTCAAGTTTTAATTATAGATTATTCACATTTTAGCCGGCTTTGGTGGCTTGGATATGACCTAGGACCTTAAGAATTTGCATGAAAGGAGGACTAGCAGCCGCGTTGCACGGGAGAATGTGAAAAGTGCTCATATGTAGTAAAAACCTGAGAAATCCGTCGGTTTTCGTCATTTGTTATCGAATCGACTTAAATTCAGATCGACACATTGGCCGCTTTTCTCTCTGAGACGGTTACATTAATCGTCTGCAAAGCTATGTCGCATGCTGCGGTATGCGGAGACACTAAAAGCACCATAGCAGAACACAGAAGAAGCTTCTAAGTTGAAGTAATAGCCTGTAAGAAGTAGTACAATTCAAGTTTTAATTATAGATTATTCACATTTTAGCCGGCTTTGGTGGCTTGGATATGACCTAGGACCTTAAGAATTTGCATGAAAGGCGGACTAGCAGCCGCGTTGCACGGGAGAATGTGAAAAGTGTTCATATGTATTAAAAACCTGAGAAATCCGTGGGTTTTCGTCATTTGTTATCATATCGACTTAAAGCCAGATCGCCACATTGGCCGCTTTTCTCTCTGAGACGGTTACATTTATCGTCTGCAAAGCTATGTCGCGTGCTGCGGTATGCGGAGACAGTAAAAGCACTATATTAGAACACAGAAGAAGCTTCTAAGTTGAAGTAATAGCCAGTAAGAAGTAGTACAATTCAAGTTGTAGTTATCGATTATTCACTTTTTAGCCGGCTATGGTGGCTTGGACATGAGGTGGAACCTTAGGATTTTGCATGAAAGGAAGACTAGCAGCCGCGTTGCACGGGAGAAGGTGAAAAGTGTTCATATGTAGTAACAACCTGAGAAATCCGTCCGGTTTCGTCATTGTTATCGAATCGACTTAAAGCCAGATCGTCACATTGGCCGCTTTTCTCTCTGAGACGGTTACATTTATCGTCTGCAAAGCTATGTCGCGCGCTGCGGTATGCGGAGACAATAAAACACCATAGTAGAACACAGAAGAAGCTTCTAAGTTGAAGTAATAGCCAGTAAGAAGTAGTACAATTCAAGTTTTAGTTGTCGATTATTCACTTTTTAGCCGGCTTTGGTGGCTTTGACATGACCTAGGACCTTAAGATTTTGCATGAAAGGAGGACTAGCAGCCGCGTTGCACAGGAGAATGTGAAAAGTGTTCATATGTAGTAAAAACCTGAGAAATCTGTCCATTTTCGCCATTTGTTATCGAATCGACTTAAAGCCAGATCGTCACATTGGACGCTTTTCTCTCTGAGACGGTTACATTTTTCGTCTGCAAAGCTATGTCGCGTGCTGCGGTATGCGGAGACACTAAAAGCACCATAGTTGAACACAGAAGAAGCTTCTAAGTTGAAGTAATAGCCAGTAAGAAGTAGTACAATTCAAGTTTTAATTATAGATTATTCACATTTTAGCCGGCTTTGGTGGCTTGGATATGACCTAGGACCTTAAGAATTTGCATGAAAGGAGGACTAGCAGCCGCGTTGCACGGGAGAATGTGAAAAGTGTTCATATGTAGTAAAAACCTGAGAAATCCGTGGGTTTTCGTCATTTGTTATCGTATCGACTTAAAGCCAGATCGTCACATTGGCCGCTTTTCTCTCTGAGGCGGTTACATTTATCGTCTGCAAAGCTATGTCGCGTGCTGCGGTATACGGAAACACTAAAAGCACCATTGTAGAACTCAGAATAAGCTTCTAAGTTGAAATAATAGCCAGTAAGAAGTAGTACAATTCAAGTTTTAATTATAGATTATTCACATTTTAGCCGGCTTTGGTGGCTTGGATATGACCTAGGACCTTAAGAATTTGCATGAAAGGAGGACTAGCAGCCGCGTTGCACGGGAGAATGTGAAAAGTGCTCATATGTAGTAAAAACCTGAGAAATCCGTCGGTTTTCGTCATTTGTTATCGAATCGACTTAAATTCAGATCGACACATTGGCCGCTTTTCTCTCTGAGACGGTTACATTAATCGTCTGCAAAGCTATGTCGCATGCTGCGGTATGCGGAGACACTAAAAGCACCATAGCAGAACACAGAAGAAGCTTCTAAGTTGAAGTAATAGCCTGTAAGAAGTAGTACAATTCAAGTTTTAATTATAGATTATTCACATTTTAGCCGGCTTTGGTGGCTTGGATATGACCTAGGACCTTAAGAATTTGCATGAAAGGCGGAGTAGCAGCCGCGTTGCACGGGAGAATGTGAAAAGTGTTCATATGTATTAAAAACCTGAGAAATCCGTGGGTTTCGTCATTTGTTATCATATCGACTTAAAGCCAGATCGCCACATTGGCCGCTTTTCTCTCTGAGACGGTTACATTTATCGTCTGCAAAGCTATGTCGCGTGCTGCGGTATGTGGAGACACTAAAAGCACCATATTAGAACACAGAAGAAGCTTCTAAGTTGAAGTAATAGCCAGTAAGAAGTAGTACAATTCAAGTTGTAGTTATCGATTATTCACTTTTTAGCCGGCTATGGTGGCTTGGACATGAGGTGGAACCTTAGGATTTTGCATGAAAGGAAGACTAGCAGCCGCGTTGCACGGGAGAAGGTGAAAAGTGTTCATATGTAGTAACAACCTGAGAAATCCGTCCGGTTTCGTCATTGTTATCGAATCGACTTAAAGCCAGATCGTCACATTGGCCGCTTTTCTCTCTGAGACGGTTACATTTATCGTCTGCAAAGCTATGTCGCGCGCTGCGGTATGCGGAGACAATAAAACACCATAGTAGAACACAGAAGAAGCTTCTAAGTTGAAGTAATAGCCAGTAAGAAGTAGTACAATTCAAGTTTTAGTTGTCGATTATTCACTTTTTAGCCGGCTATGGTGGCTTGGACATGACCTAGGACCTTAAGATTTTGCATGAAAGGAGGACTAGCAGCCGCGTTGCACAGGAGAATGTGAAAAGTGTTCATATGTAGTAAAAACCTGAGAAATCTGTCCATTTTCGCCATTTGTTATCGAATCGACTTAATGCCAGATCGTCACATTGGACGCTTTTCTCTCTGAGACGGTTACATTTTTCGTCTGCAAAGCTATGTCGCGTGCTGCGGTATGCGGAGACACTAAAAGCACCATAGTTGAACACAGAAGAAGCTTCTAAGTTGAAGTAATAGCCAGTAAGAAGTAGTACAATTCAAGTTTTAATTATAGATTATTCACATTTTAGCCGGCTTTGGTGGCTTGGATATGACCTAGGACCTTAAGAATTTGCATGAAAGGAGGACTAGCAGCCGCGTTGCACGGGAGAATGTGAAAAGTGCTCATATGTAGTAAAAACCTGAGAAATCCGTCGGTTTTCGTCATTTGTTATCGAATCGACTTAAATTCAGATCGACACATTGGCCGCTTTTCTCTCTGAGACGGTTACATTAATCGTCTGCAAAGCTATGTCGCATGCTGCGGTATGCGGAGACACTAAAAGCACCATAGTTGAACACAGAAGAAGCTTCTAAGTTGAAGTAATAGCCAGTAAGAAGTAGTACAATTCAAGTTTTAGTTATCGATTATTCACTTTTTATCCGGCTTTGGTGGCTTGGACATGAGGTGGAACCTTAAGATTTTGCATGAAAGGAGGACTAGCAGCCGCGTTGCACGGGAGAATGTGAAAAGTGTTCATATGTAGTAAAAACCTGAGAAATCCGTGGGTTTTCGTCATTTGTTATCGTATCGACTTACAGCCAGATCGTCACATTGGCCGCTTTTCTCTCTGAGGCGGTTACATTTATCGTCTGCAAAGCTATGTCGCGTGCTGCGGTATGCGGAGACACCAAAAGCACCATAGTAGAAAAGAGAAGAAGCTTCTAAGTTGAAGTAATAGCCAGTATGAAGTAGTACTATTTAAGTTTTAGTTGTCGATTAATCACTTTTTAACCTGCTTTTGTGGCTTGAACATGTCCTAGGAAATACGATTTTGCATGAAAGGAAGACTAGCAGCCGCGTTGCACGGGAGAATGTGAAAAGTGTTCATAGGTAGTAAAAACCTGAGAAATACGTCCGTTTTCGTCATTTGTTATCGAATCGATTTAAAGCCAGGTCGTCACATTGGCCGCTCTTCTCTCCGAAACGGTTACATTTATCGTCTGCAAAGCTATGTCGCGTGCTGCGGTATGCGGAGACACTAAAAGCACCATAGTTGAACACAGAAGAAGCTTCTAAGTTGAAGTAATAGCCAGTAAGAAGTAGTACTATTTAAGTTTTAGTTGTCGTTTAATCACTTTTTAGCCGGCTTTGGTGGCTTGGACATGAGGTGGAACCTTAAGATTTTGCATGAAACGAAGACTAGCAGCCGCGTTGCACGGGAGAATGTGAAAAGTGTTCATATGTAGTAAAAACCTGAGAAATCCGTCCGTTTTCGTCATTTGTTATCGAATCGATTTAAAGCCAGATCGTAACAATGGCCGCTCTTCTCTCTGAAACGGTTACATTTATCGTCTGCAAAGCTATGTCGCGTGCTGCGGTATACGGAAACACTAAAAGCACCACAGTAGAACTCAGAATAAGCTTCTAAGTTGAAGTAATAGCCAGTAAGAAGTAGTACAATTCAAGTTTTAATTATAGATTATTCACATTTTAGCCGGCTTTGGTGGCTTGGATATGACCTAGGACCTTACGAATTTGCTTGAAAGGAGGAATAGCAGCCACGTTGCACGGGAGAATGTGAAAAGTGTTCATATGTAGTAAAAACCTGAGAATCCGTCCGTTTTCGTCATTTGTTACCGCATCGACTTAAATTCAGATCGACACATTGGCCGCTTTTCCCTCTGAGACGGTTACATTTATCGTCTGCAAAGCTATGTCGCGTGCTGCGGTATGCGGAGACACTAAAAGCACCATAGTAGAACACAGAAGAAGCTTCTAAGTTGAAGTAATAGCCAGTAAGAAGTAGTACAATTCAAGTTTTAGTTGTCGATTATTCACTTTTTAGCCGGCTTTGGTGGCTTGGACATGACCTAGGACCTTAATATTTTGCATGAAAGGAAGACTAGCAGCCGCGTTGCACGGGAGAATGTGAAAAGTGTTCATATGTAGTAAAAACCTGAGAAATCCGTCCGTTTCCGTCATTTGTTATCGAATCGATTTAAAGCCAGATCTTCACATTGGCCGCTCTTCTCTCTGAAACGGTTACATTTATCGTCTGCAAAGCTATGTCGCGTGCTGCGGTATGCGGAGACACTAAAAGCACCATATTAGAACACAGAAGAAGCTAATAAGTTGAAGTAATAGCCAGTAAGAAGTAGTACAATTCAAGTTTTAGTTATCGATTAATCACTTTTTAGCTGGCTTTGGTGGGTTGGACATGACCTAGGACCTTAAGATTTTGCATGAAAGGAAGACTAGCGCCGCGTTGCACGGGAGCATGTGAAAAGTGTTCATATGTAGTAAAAACCTGAGAAATCCGTCCGTTTTCGTCATTTGTTATCGAATCGACTTAAAGCCAGATCGTCACATTGGCCGCTATTCTCTCTGAAACGGTTACATTTATCGTCTGCAAAGCTATGTCGCGTGCTGCGGTATGCGGAAACACTAAAAGCACCATAGTAGAACACAGAAGAAGCTTCTAAGTTGAAGTAATAGCCAGTAAGAAGTAGTACAATTCAAGTTTTAGTTGTCGATTATTCACTTTTTAGCCGGCTTTGGTGGCTTGGACATGACCTAGGACCTTACGATTTTGCATGAAAGGAGGACTAGTAGCCGCGTTGCACGGGAGAATGTGAAAAGTGTTCATATGTAGTAAAAACCTGAGAAATCCGTCCGTTTTCGTCATTTGTTATCGAATCGCCTTAAAGCCAGATCGTCATATTGGCCGATTTTTTCTCTCTGAGACGGTTACATTAATCGTCTGCAAAGCTATGTCGCGTGCTGCGGTATGCTGAGACACTAAATGCACCATAGTAGAACACAGAAGAAGCTTCTAAGTTGAAGTAATAGCCAGTAAGAAGTAGTACTATTTAAGTTTTAGTTGTCGATTAATCACTTTTTAACCGGCTTTGGTGGCTTGGACATGTCCTAGAACATTAAGATTTTGCATGAAAGGAGGACTAGCAGCCGCGTTGCACGGGAGAATGTGAAAAGTGTTCATATGTAGTAAATACCTGAGAAATCCGTCCGTTTTCGTCATTTGTTATCGAATCGACTTAAAGCCAGATCGTCATATTGGCCGCTTTTCTCTCTGAGACTGTTACATTAATCGTCTGCAAAGCTATGTCGCGTGCTGCGGTATGCGGAAACACTAAAAGCACCATAGTAGAACAGAGAAGAAGCTTCTAAGTTGAAGTAATAGCCAGTAAGAAGTAGTACTATTTAAGTTTTAGTTGTCGTTTAATCACTTTTTAACCAGCTTTGGTGGCTTGGACATGTCCTAGGACCTTAAGATTTTGCATGAAAGGAAAACTAGCAGCCGCGTTGCCCGGGAGAATGTGAAAAGTGTTCATATGTAGTAAAAACCTGAGTAATCCGTCCGTTTTCGTCATTTGTTATCGAATCGATTAAAAGCCAGATCGTCACATTGGCCGCTCTTCTCTCCGAAACGGTTACATTTATCGCCTGCAAAGCTATGTCGCGTGCTGCGGTATGCGGAGACACTAAAAGCACCATAGTAGAACACAGAAGAAGCTTCTAAGTTGAAGTAATAGCCAGTAAGATGTAGTACAATTCAAGTTTTAGTTGTCGATTATTCACTTTGTAGCCGGCTTTGATGGCTTGGAAATGAGGTGGAACCTTAAGATTTTGCATGAAAGGAAGACTAGCAGCCGCGTTGCACGAGAGGGTGTGAAAAGTGTTCATATGTAGTAAAAACCTGAGAAATCCGTCCGTTTTCGTCATTTGTTATCGAATCGGTTTAAAGCCAAATCGTCAAAATGGCCGCTCTTCTCTCTGAAACGGTTACATTTATCGTCTGCAAAGCTATGTCGCGTGCTGCGGTATACGGAAACACTAAAAGCACCACAGTAGAACTCAGAATAAGCTTCTAAGTTGAAGTAATAGCCAGTAAGAAGTAGTACAATTCAAGTTTTAATTATAGATTATTCACATATTAGCCGGCTTTGGTGGCTCGGATATGACCTAGGACCTTATGAATTCGCATGTAAGGAGGACTAGCAGCCGCGTTGCACGGGAGAATGTGAAAAGTGTTCATATGTAGTAAAAACCTGAGAATCCGTCCGTTTTCATCATTTGTTATCGAATCGATTTAAAGCCAGAGCGTCACATTGGCCGCTATTCTCTCTGAAACGGTTACATTTATCGTCTGCAAAGCCATGTCGCGTGCTGCGGTATGCGGAGACACTAAAAGCACCATATTAGAACACAGAAGTAGCTTATAAGTTGAAGTAATAGCTAGTAAGAAGTAGTACAATTCAAGTTGTAGTTGTCGATTAATCACTTTTTAGCTGGCTTTGGTGGGTTGGACATGACCTAGGACCTTAAGACTTTGCATGAAAGGAAGAGTAGCGCCGCGTTGCACGGGAGAATGTGAAAAGTGTTCATATGTAGTAAAAACCTGAGAAATCCGTCCGTTTTCGTCATTTGTTATCGAATCGATTTAAAGCCAGATCGTCACATTGGCCGCTCTTCTCTCTGAAACGGTTACATTTATCGTCTGCAAAGCAATGTCGCGTGCTGCGGTATGCGGAAACACTAAAAGCACCATAGTAGAACAGAGAAGAAGCTTCTAAGTTGAAGTAATAGCCAGTAAGAAGCAGTAATATTTAAGATTTAGTTGTCGATTAATCACTTTTTAACTGGCTTTGGTGGCTTGGACATGTACTAGGACCTTAAGATTTTGCATGAAAGGAAGACTAGCAGCCGCGTTGCACGGGAGAATGTGAAAAGTGTTCATATGTAGTAAAAACCTGAGAAATCCGTCCGTTTTCGTCATTTGTTATCGAATCGACTTAAATTCAGATCGACACATTGGCCGCTTTTCTCTGTGAGACTGTTACATTTATCGTCTGCAAAGCTATGTCGCGTGCTGCGGTATGCGGAGACACTAAAAGCACCATATTAGAACACAGAAGAAGCTTCTAAGTTGAAGTAATAGCCAGTAAAATGTAGTACTATTTAAGTTTTAGTTGTCGTTGAATCACTTTTTAACCGGCTTTGGTGGCTTGGACATGTCCTAGGACCTTAAGATTTTGCAAGAAATAAGACTAGCAGCCGCGTTGCACGGGAGAATGTGAAAAGTGTTCATATGTAGTAAAAACCTGAGAAATCCGTCCGTTTTCGTCATTTGTTATCGAATCGATTTAAAGCCAGATCGTCACAATGGCCGCTCTTCTCTCTGAAACGTTACATTTATCGTCTGCAAAGCTATGTCGAATGCTGCGGTATACGGAAACACTAAAAGCACCACAGCAGAACTCAGAATAAGTTTCTAAGTTGAAGTAATAGCCAGTAAGAAGTAGTACAATTCAAGTTTTAATTATAGATTATTCACATTTTAGACGGCTTTGGTGGCTTGGATATGACCTAGGACCTTAAGGATTTGCATGAAAGGAGGACTAGCAGCCGCGTTGCACGGGAGAATGTGAAAAGTGTTCATATGTAGTAAAAACCTGAGAAATCCGTCCGTTTTCGTCATTTGTTATCGAATCGACTTACATTCAGATCGACACATTGGCCGCTTTTCTCTCTGAGACGGTTACATTTATCGTCTGCAAAGCTATGTCGCGTGCTGCGGTATGCGGAGACACTAAAAGCACCATAGTAGAACACAGAAGAAGCTTCTAAGTTGAAGTAATAGCCAGTAGGAAGTATAAAAATTCAAGTTTAAGTTGTTGATTATTCAGTTTTTAGCCGGCTTTGGTGGCTTGGACATGACCTAGGACATTAAGATTTTGCATGAGAGGAAGACTAGCAGCCGCGTTGCACTGGAGAATGTGAAAAGTGTTCATATGTAGTAAAAACCTGAGAAATCCGTCCGTTTTCGTCATTTGTTATCGAATCGATTTAAAGCCACATCGTCACATTGGCCGCTCTTCTCTCTGAAACGGTTACATTTATCGTCTGCAAAGCTATGTCGCGTGCTGCGGTATGCGGAGACACTAAAAGCACCATATTAGAACACAGAAGTAGCTTATAAGTTGAAGTAATAGCTAGTAAGAAGTAGTACAATTCAAGTTGTAGTTGTCGATTAATCACTTTTTAGCTGGCTTTGGTGGGTTGGACATGACCTAGGACCTTAAGACTTTGCATGAAAGGAAGAGTAGCGCCGCGTTGCACGGGAGAATGTGAAAAGTGTTCATATGTAGTAAAAACCTGAGAAATCCGTCCGTTTTCGTCATTTGTTATCGAATCGATTTAAAGCCAGATCGTCACATTGGCCGCTCTTCTCTCTGAAACGGTTACATTTATCGTCTGCAAAGCAATGTCGCGTGCTGCGGTATGCGGAAACACTAAAAGCACCATAGTAGAACAGAGAAGAAGCTTCTAAGTTGAAGTAATAGCCAGTAAGAAGCAGTAATATTTAAGATTTAGTTGTCGTTTAATCACTTTTTAGCCGGCTTTGGTGGATTGGACATGACCTAGGACTTTAAGATGTTGCATGAAAGGAGGACTAGCAGCCGCGTTGCATGGGAGAATGTGAAAAGTGTTCATATGTAGTAAAAACCTGAGAAATCAGTCCGTTTTCGTCATTTGTTATCGAATCGATTTAAAGCCACATCGTCACATTGGCCGCTCTTCTCTCTGAAACGGTTACATTTATCGTCTGCAAAGCTATGTCGCGTGCTGCGGTATGCGGAGACACTAAAAGCACCATAGTAGAAAAGAGAAGAAGCTTCTAAGTTGAAGTAATAGCCAGTATGAAGTAGTACTATTTAAGTGTTAGTTGTCGATTAATCACTTTTTAACCTGCTTTTGTGGCTTGAACATGTCCTAGGAAATACGATTTTGCATGAAAGGAAGACTAGCAGCCGCGTTGCACGAGAGAATGTGAAAAGTGTTCATATGTAGTAAAATCCTGAGAAATCCGTCCGTTTTCGTCATTTGTTATCGAATCGATTTAAAGCCAGATCGTCACATTGGCCGCTCTTCTCTCCGAAACGGTTACATTTATCGTCTGCAAAGCTATGTCGCGTGCTGCGGTATGCGGAGACACTAAAAGCACCATAGTAGAACACAGAAGAAGCTTCTAAGTTGAAGTAATAGCCAGTAAGATGTAGTACAATTCAAGTTTTAGTTGTCGATTATTCACTTTGTAGCCGGCTTTGATGGCTTGGAAATGAGGTGGAACCTTAAGATTTTGCATGAAAGGAAGACTAGCAGCCGCGTTGCACGAGAGGGTGTGAAAAGTGTTCATATGTAGTAAAAACCTGAGAAATCCGTCCGTTTTCGTCATTTGTTATCGAATCGATTTAAAGCCAGATCGTCAAAATGGCCGCTCTTCTCTCTGAAACGGTTACATTTATCGTCTGCAAAGCTATGTCGCGTGTTGCGGTATACGGAAACACTAAAAGCACCACAGTAGAACTCAGAATTAGCTTCTAAGTTGAAGTAATAGCCAGTAAGAAGTAGTAAAATTCAAGTTTTAATTATAGATTATTCACATATTAGCCGGCTTTGGTGGCTTGGATATGACCTAGGACCTTATGAATTCGCATGAAAGGAGGACTAGCAGCCGCGTTGCACGGGAGAATGTGAAAAGTGTTCATATGTAGTAAAAACCTGAGAATCCGTCCGTTTTCATCATTTGTTATCGAATCGATTTAAAGCCAGATCGTCACATTGGCCGCTATTCTCTCTGAAACGGTTACATTTATCGTCTGCAAAGCTATGTCGCGTGCTGCGGTATGCGGAGACACTAAAAGCACCATATTAGAACACAGAAGAAGCTTATAAGTTGAAGTAATAGCTAGTAAGAAGTAGTACAATTCAAGTTGTAGTTGTCGATTAATCACTTTTTAGCTGGCTTTGGTGGGTTGGACATGACCTAGGACCTTAAGACTTTGCATGAAAGGAAGAGTAGCGCCGCGTTGCACGGGAGAATGTGAAAAGTGTTCATATGTAGTAAAAACCTGAGAAATCCGTCCGTTTTCGTCATTTGTTATCGAATCGATTTAAAGCCAGATCGTCACATTGGCCGCTCTTCTCTCTGAAACGGTTACATTTATCGTCTGCAAAGCAATGTCGCGTGAGGCGGTATGCGGAAACACTAAAAGCACCATAGTAGAACAGAGAAGAAGCTTCTAAGTTGAAGTAATAGCCAGTAAGAAGTAGTAATATTTAAGATTTAGTTGTCGATTAATCACTTTTTAACTGGCTTTGGTGGCTTGGACATGTCCTAGGACCTTAAGATTTTGCATGAAAGAAAGACTAGCAGCCGCGTTGCACGGGAGAATGTGAAAAGTGTTCATATGTAGTAAAAACCTGAGAAATCCGTCCGTTTTCGTCATTTGTTATCGAATCGACTTAAATTCAGATCGACACATTGGCCGCTTTTCTCTCTGAGACTGTTACATTTATCGTCTGCAAAGCTATGTCGCGTGCTGCGGTATGCGGAGACACTAAAAGCACCATAGTAGAACACAGAAGAAGCTTCTAAGTTGAAGTAATAGCCAGTAAGATGTAGTACAATTCAAGTTTTAGTTGTCGATTATTCACTTTGTAGCCGGCTTTGATGGCTTGGAAATGAGGTGGAACCTTAAGATTTTGCATGAAAGGAAGACTAGCAGCCGCGTTGCACGAGAGGGTGTGAAAAGTGTTCATATGTAGTAAAAACCTGAGAAATCCGTCCGTTTTCGTCATTTGTTATCGAATCGATTTAAAGCCAGATCGTCAAAATGGCCGCTCTTCTCTCTGAAACGGTTACATTTATCGTCTGCAAAGCTATGTCGCGTGCTGCGGTATACGGAAACACTAAAAGCACCACAGTAGAACTCAGAATAAGCTTCTAAGTTGAAGTAATAGCCAGTAAGAAGTAGTACAATTCAAGTTTTAATTATAGATTATTCACATATTAGCCGGCTTTGGTGGCTTGGATATGACCTAGGACCTTACGAATTCGCATGAAAGGAGGACTAGCAGCCGCGTTGCACGGGAGAATGTGAAAAGTGTTCATATGTAGTAAAAACCTGAGAATCCGTCCGTTTTCATCATTTGTTATCGAATCGATTTAAAGCCAGATCGTCACATTGGCCGCTATTCTCTCTGAAACGGTTACATTTATCGTCTGCAAAGCAATGTCGCGTGCTGCGGTATGCGGAAACACTAAAAGCACCATAGTAGAACAGAGAAGAAGCTTCTAAGTTGAAGTAATAGCCAGTAAGAAGTAGTAACATTTAAGATTTACTTGTCGATTAATCACTTTTTAACTGGCTTTGGTGGCTTGGACATGTCCTAGGACCTTAAGATTTTGCATGAAAGGAAGACTAGCAGCCGCGTTGCACGGGAGAATGTGAAAAGTGTTCATATGTAGTAAAAACCTGAGAAATCCGTCCGTTTTCGTCATTTGTTATCGAATCGACTTAAATTCAGATCGACACATTGGCCGCCTTTCTCTCTGAGAGTGTTACATTTATCGTCTGCAAAGCTATGTCGCGTGCTGCGGTATGCGGAGACACTAAAAGCACCATATTAGAACACAGAAGAAGCTTCTAAGTTGAAGTAATAGCCAGTAAAAAGTAGTACTATTTAAGTTTTAGTTGTCGTTGAATCACTTTTTAACCGGCTTTGGTGGCTTGGACATGTCCTAGGACCTTAAGATTTTGCAAGAAATAAGACTAGCAGCCGCGTTGCACGGGAGAATGTGAAAAGTGTTCATATGTAGTAAAAACCTGAGAAATCCGTCCGTTTTCGTCATTTGTTATCGAATCGATTTAAAGCCAGATCGTCACATCGGCCACTCTTCTCTCTGAAACGGTTACATTTATCGTCTGCAAAGCTATGTCGCGTGCTGCGGTATGCGGAGACACTAAAAGCACCATAGTAGAAAAGAGAAGAAGCTTCTAAGTTGAAGTAATAGCCAGTATGAAGTAGTACTATTTAAGTGTTAGTTGTCGATTAATCACTTTTTAACCTGCTTTTGTGGCTTGAACATGTCCTAGGAAATACGACTTTGCAAGAAAGGAAGACTAGCGCCGCGTTGCACGGGAGCATGTGAAAAGTGTTCATATGTAGTAAAAACCTGAGAAATCCGTCCGTTTTCGTCATTTGTTATCGAATCGATTTAAAGCCAGATCGTCACAATGGCCGCTCTTCTCTCTGAAACGGTTACATTTATCGTCTGCAAAGCTATGTCGCGTGTTGCGGTATACGGAAACACTAAAAGCACCACAGTAGAACTCAGAATAAGCTTCTAAGTTGAAGTAATAGCCAGTTAGAAGTAGTACAATTCAAGTTTTAATTATAGATTATTCATATTTTAGCCGGCTTTGGTGGCTTGGATATGACCTAGGACCTTACGAATTTGCTTGAAAGGAGGACTAGCAGCCACGTTGCAACGGGAGAATGTGAAAAGTGTTCATATGTAGTAAAAACCTGAGAATCCGTCCGTTTTCGTCATTTGTTATAGCATCGACTTAACTTCAGATCGACACATTGGCCGCTTTTTCCTCTGAGACGGTTACATTTATCGTCTGCAAAGCTATGTCCCGTGCTGCGGTATGCGGAGACACTAAAAGCACCATAGTAGAACACAGAAGAAGCTTCTAAGTTGAAGTAATAGCCAGTAAGAAGTAGTACAATTCATGTTTTAGTTGTCGATTATTCACTTTTTAGCCGGCTTTGGTGGCTTGGACATGACCTAGGACCTTAAGATTTTGCATGAAAGGAAGACTAGCAGCCGCGTTGCACGGGAGAATGTGAAAAGTGTTCATATGTAGTAAAAACCTGAGAAATCCGTCCGTTTTCGTCATTTGTTATCGAATCGATTTAAAGCCAGATCGTCACAATGGCCGCTCTTCTCTCTGAAACGGTTACATTTATCGTCTGCTAAGCTATGTCGCGTGCTGCGGTATACGGAAACACTAAAAGCACCACAGTAGAACTCAGAATAAGCTTCTAAGTTGAAGTAATAGCCAGTAAGACGTAGTACAATTCAAGTTTTAATTATAGATTATTCACATTTTAGCCGGCTTTGGTGGCTTGGATATGACCTAGGACCTTAATATTTTGCATGAAAGGAAGACTAGCAGCCGCGTTGCACGGGAGAATGTGAAGAGTGTTCATATGTAGTAAAAACCTGAGAAATCCGTCCGCTTCCGTCATTTGTTATCGAATCGATTTAAAGCCAGATCTTCACATTGGCCGCTCTTCTCTCTGAATCGGTTACATTTATCGTCTGCAAAGCTATGTAGCGTGCTGCGGTATGCGGAGACACTAAAAGCACCATATTAGAACACAGAAGAAGCTAATAAGTTGAAGTAATAGCCAGTAAAAAGTAGTATAATTCAAGGTTTAGTTATCGATTAATCACTTTTTAGCTGTCTTTGGTGGGTTGGACATGACCTAGGACCTTAAGATTTTGCATGAAAGGAAGACTAGCGCCGCGTTGCACGGGAGCATGTGAAAAGTGTTCATATGTAGTAAAAACCTGAGAAATCCGTCCGTTTTCGTCATTTGTTATCGAATCGATTTAAAGCCAGATCGTCACATTGGCCGCTCTTCTCTCTGAAACGGTTACATTTATCGTCTGCAAAGCTATGTCGCGTGCTGCGGTATGCGGAAACACTAAAAGCACCATAGTAGAACACAGAAGAAGCTTCTAAGTTGAAGTAATCGCCAGTAAGAAGTAGTACAATTCAAGTTTTAGTTGTCGATTATTCACTTTTTAGCCGGCTTTGGTGGCTTGGACATGACCTAGGACCTTACGATTTTGCATGAAAGGAGGACTAGTAGCCGCGTTGCACGGGAGAATGTGAAAAGTGTTCATATGTAGTAAAAACCAGAGAAATCCGTCCGTTTTCGTCATTTGTTATCGAATCGCCTTAAAGCCAGATCGTCATATTGGCCGATTTGTTCTCTCTGAGACGGTTACATTAATCGTCTGCAAAGCTATGTCGCGTGCTGCGGTATGCTGAGACACTAAATGCACCATAGTAGAACACAGAAGAAGCTTCTAAGTTGAAGTAATAGCCAGTAAGAAGTAGTACTATTTAAGTTTTAGTTGTCGATTAATCACTTTTTAACCGGCTTTGGTGGCTTGGACATGTCCTAGGACATTAAGATTTTGCATGAAAGGAGGACTAGCAGCCGCGTTGCACGGGAGAATGTGAAAAGTGTTCATATGTAGTAAATACCTGGGAAATCCGTCCGTTTTCGTCATTTGTTATCGAATCGACTTAAAGCCAGATCGTCATATTGGCCGCTTTTCACTCTGAGACTGTTACATTAATCGTCAGCAAAGCTATGTCGCGTGCTGCGGTATGCGGAAACACTAAAAGCACCATATTAGAACAGAGAAGCTTCTAAGTTGAAGTAATAGCCAGTAAGAAGTAGTACTATTTAAGTTTTAGTTGTCGTTTAATCACTTTTTAACCAGCTTTGGTGGCTTGGACATGTCCTAGGACCTTAAGATTTTGCATGAAAGGAAAACTAGCAGCCGCGTTGCCCGGGAGAATGTGAAAAGTGTTCATATGTAGTAAAAACCTGAGTAATCCGTCCGTTTTCGTCATTTGTTATCGAATCGATTAAAAGCCTGATCGTCACATTGGCCGCTCTTCTCTCCGAAACGGTTACATTTATCGCCTGCAAAGCTATGTCGCGTGCTGCGGTATGCGGAGACACTATAAGCACCATAGTAGAACACAGAAAAAGCTTCTAAGTTGAAGTAATAGCCAGTAAGATGTAGTACAATTCAAGTTTTAGTTGTCGATTATTCACTTTGTAGCCGGCTTTGATGGCTTGGAAATGAGGTGGAACCTTAAGATTTTGCATGAAAGGAAGTTAGCAGCCGCGTTGCACGAGAGGGTGTGAAAAGTGTTCATATGTAGTAAAAACCTGAGAAATCCGTCCGTTTTCGTCATTTGTTATCGAATCGATTTAAAGCCAGATCGTCAAAATGGCCGCTCTTCTCTCTGAAACGGTTACATTTATCGTCTGCAAAGCTATGTCGCGTGCTGCGGTATACGGAAACACTAAAAGCACCACAGTAGAACTCAGAATAAGCTTCTAAGTTGAAGTAATAGCCAGTAAGAAGTAGTACAATTCAAGTTTTAATTATAGATTATTCACATATTAGCCGGCTCTGGTGGCTTGGATATGACCTAGGACCTTATGAATTCGCATGAAAGGAGGACTAGCAGCCGCGTTGCACGGGAGAATGTGAAAAGTGTTCATATGTAGTAAAAACCTGAGAA
Organism: Schistocerca gregaria; assembly: GCF_023897955.1. NCBI lineage: Eukaryota > Metazoa > Arthropoda > Insecta > Orthoptera > Acrididae > Schistocerca > Schistocerca gregaria. The sequence continues at coordinate 2,512,298 of NW_026061759.1, forward strand.
TCCGTCCGTTTTCATCATTTGTTATCGAATCGATTTAAAGCCAGATCGTCACATTGGCCGCTATTCTCTCTGAAACGGTTACATTTATCGTCTGCAAAGCTATGTCGCGTGCTGCGGTATGCGGAGACACTAAAAGCACCATATTAGAACACAGAAGAAGCTTATAAGTTGAAGTAATAGCCAGTAAGAAGTAGTACAATTCAAGTTGTAGTTGTCGATTAATCACTTTTTAGCTGGCTTTGGTGGGTTGGACATGACCTAGGACCTTAAGACTTTGCATGAAAGGAAGAGTAGCGCCGCGTTGCACGGGAGAATGTGAAAAGTGTTCATATGTAGTAAAAACCTGAGAAATCCGTCCGTTTTCGTCATTTGTTATCGAATCGATGTAAAGCCAGATCGTCACATTGGCCGCTCTTCTCTCTGAAACGGTTACATTTATCGTCTGCAAAGCAATGTCGCGTGCTGCGGTATGCGGAAACACTAAAAGCACCATAGTAGAACAGAGAAGAAGCTTCTAAGTTGAAGTAATAGCCAGTAAGAAGTAGTAATATTTAAGATTTAGTTGTCGATTAATCACTTTTTAACTGGCTTTGGTGGCTTGGACATGTCCTAGGACCTTAAGATTTTGCATGAAAGGAAGACTAGCAGCCGCGTTGCACGGGAGAATGTGAAAAGTGTTCATATGTAGTAAAAACCTGAGAAATCCGTCCGTTTTCGTCATTTGTTATCGAATCGACTTAAATTCAGATCGACACATTGGCCGCTTTTCTCTCTGAGACTGTTACATTTATCGTCTGCAAAGCTATGTCGCGTGCTGCGGTATGCGGAGACACTAAAAGCACCATATTAGAACACAGAAGAAGCTTCTAAGTTGAAGTAATAGCCAGTAAAAAGTAGTACTATTTAAGTTTTAGTTGTCGTTGAATCACTTTTTAACCGGCTTTGGTGGCTTGGACATGTCCTAGGACCTTAAGATTTTGCAAGAAATAAGACTAGCAGCCGCGTTGCACGGGAGAATGTGAAAAGTGTTCATATGTAGTAAAAACCTGAGAAATCCGTCCGTTTTCGTCATTTGTTATCGAATCGATTTAAAGCCAGATCGTCACATTGGCCGCTCTTCTCTCTGAATCGGTTACATTTATCGTCTGCAAAGCTATGTCGCGTGCTGCGGTATGCGGAAACACTAAAAGCACCATAGTAGAACACAGAAGAAGCTTATAAGTTGAAGTATGAGCCAGTAAGAAGTAGTACAATTCAAGTTTAAGTTGTCGATTATTCACTTTTTAGCCGGCTTTGGTGGCTTGGACATGACCTAGGACCTTAAGATTTTGCATGAGAGGAAGACTAGCAGCCGCGTTGCACTGGAGAATGTGAAAAGTGTTCATATGTAGTAAAAACCTGAGAAATCCGTCCGTTTTCGTCATTTGTTATCGAATCGATTTAAAGCCAGATCGTCACATTAGCCGCTCTTCTCTCTGAAACGGTTACATTTATCGTCTGCAAAGCTATGTCGCGTGCTGCGGTATGCGGAGACACTAAAAGCACCATATTAGAACACAGAAGAAGCTTATAAGTTGAAGTAATAGCAAGTAAGAAGTCGTACAATTCAAGTTATAGTTGTCGATTAATCACTTTTTAGCTGGCTTTGGTGGGTTGGACATGACCTAGGACCTTAAGATTTTGCATGAAGGGAAGACTAGCGCCGCGTTGCACGGGAGAATGTGAAAAGTGTTCATATGTAGTAAAAACCTGAGAAATCCGTCCGTTTTCGTCATTTGTTATCGAATCGATTTAAAGCCAGATCGTCACATTGGCCGCTCTTCTCTCTGAAACGGTTACATTTATCGTCTGCAAAGCTATGTCGCGTGCTGCGTTATGCGGAAACACTAAAAGCACCATAGTAGAACACAGAAGAAGCTTCTAAGTTAAAGTATGAGCCAGTAAGAAGTAGTACAATTCAAGTTTTAGTTGTCGATTATTCACTTTTTAGCCGGCTTTGGTGGCTTGGACATGACCTAGGACCTTACGATTTTGCATGAAAGGAGGACTAGTAGCCGCGTTGCACGGGAGAATGTGAAAAGTGTTCATATGTAGTAAAAACCTGAGAAATCCGTCCGTTTTCGTCATTTGTTATCGAATCGACTTAAAGCCCGATCGTCATATTGGCCGCTTTTCTCTCTGAGACGGTTACATTAATCGTGTGCAAAGCTATGTCGCGTGCTGCGGTATGCGGAGACACTAAAAGCACCATAGTAGAACACAGAAGAAGCACTAAGTTGAAGTAATAGCCAGTAAGAAGTAGTACAATTCAAGTTTTAGTTATCGATTATTCACTTTTTAGCCGGCTTTGGTGGCTTGGACATGAGGTGGAACCTTAAGATTTTGCATTAAAGGAAGACTAGCAGCCGCGTTGCACGGGAGAAGGTGAAAAGTGTTCATATGTAGTAAAAACCTGAAGAATCCGTCCGTTTTCGTCATTTGTTATCGAATCGACTTAAATTCAGATCGACACATTGGCCGCTTTTCTCTCTGAGACGGTTACATTAATCGTCTGCAAAGCTATGTCGCATGCTGCGGTATGCGGAGACACTAAAAGCACCATAGTAGAACACAGAAGAAGCTTCTAAGTCTAAGTAATAGCCAGTAAGAAGTAGTACAATTCAAGTTTTAGTTATCGATTATTCACTTTTTAGCCAGCTTTGGTGGCTTGGACATGAGGTGGAACCTTAAGATTTTGCATGAAAGGAAGACTAGCAGCCGCGTTGCACGGGAGAATGTGAAAAGTGTTCATATGTAGTAAAAACCTGAGAAATCCGTCCGTTTCCGTCATTTGTTATCGAATCGATTTAGAGCCAGATCGTCACAGTGGCCGCTCTTCTCTCCGAAACGGTTACATTTATCGTCTGCAAAGCTATGTCGCGTGCTGCGGTATGCGGAAACACTAAAAGCACCATAGTAGAACAGAGAAGAAGGTTCTAAGTTGAAGTAATAGCCAGTAAAAAGTAGTACAATTCAAGTTTTAGTTATCGATTATTCACTTTTTAGCCAGCTTTGGTGGCTTGGACATGAGGTGGAACCTTAAGATTTTGCATGAAAGGAAGACTAGCAGCCGCGTTGCACGGGAGAATGTGAAAAGTGTTCATATGTAGTAAAAACCTGAGAAATCCGTCCGTTTCCGTCATTTGTTATCGAATCGATTTAAAGCCAGATCGTCACAATGGCCGCTCTTCTCTCTGAAACGGTTACATTAATCGTCTGCAAAGCTATGTCGAATGCTGCGGTATACGGAAACACTAAAAGCACCACAGTAGAACTCAGAATAAGTTTCTAAGTTGAAGTAATAGCCAGTAAGAAGTAGTACAATTCAAGTTTTAATTATAGATTATTCACATTTTAGACGGCTTTGGTGGCTTGGATAAGACCTAGGACCATAAGGATTTGCATGAAAGGAGGACTAGCAGCCGCGTTGCACGGGAGAATGTGAAAAGTGTTCATATGTAGTAAAAACCTGAGAAATCCGTCCGTTTTCGTCATTTGTTATCGAATCGACTTAAATTCAGATCGACACATTGGCCGCTTTTCTCTCTGAGACGGTTACATTTATCGTCTGCAAAGCTATGTCGCGTGCTGCGGTATGCGGAGACACTAAAAGCACCATAGTAGAACACAGAAGAAGCTTCTAAGTTGAAGTAATAGCCAGTAAGAAGTAGAAAAATTCAAGTTTAAGTTGTCGATTATTCACTTTTTAGCCGGCTTTGGTGGCTTGGACATGACCTAGGACCTTAAGATTTTGCATGAGAGGAAGACTAGCAGCCGTGTTGCACGGGAGAATGTGAAAAGTGTTCATATGTAGTAAAAACCTGAGAAATCCGTCCGTTTTCGTCATTTGTTATCGAATCGATTTAAAGCCAGATCGTCACATTGGCCGCTCTTCTCTCTGAAACGGTTACATTTATCGTCTGCAAAGCTATGTCGCGTGCTGCGGTATGCGGAAACACTAAAAGCACCATAGTAGAACACAGAAGAAGCTTATAAGTTGAAGTATGAGCCAGTAAGAAGTAGTACAATTCAAGTTTTAGTTGTCGATTATTCACTTTTTAGCCGGCTTTGGTGGCTTGGACATGACCCAGGACCTTAAGATTTTGCATGAAAGGAGGACTAGCAGCCGCGTTGCACGGGAGAATGTGAAAAGTGTTCATATGTAGTAAAAACCTGAGAAATCCGTCCGTTTTCGTCATTTGTTATCGAATCGATTTAAAGCCAGATCGTCACAATGGCCGCTCTTCTCTCTGAAACGGTTACATTTATCGTCTGCAAAGCTATGTTGAATGCTGCGGTATACGGAAACACTAAAAGCACCACAGTAGAACTCAGAATAAGTTTCTAAGTTGAAGTAATAGCCAGTAAGAAGTAGTACAATTCAAGTTTTAATTATAGATTATTCACATTTTAGACGGCTTTGGTGGCTTCGATATGACCTAGGACCATAAGGATTTGCATGAAAGGAGGACTAGCAGCCGCGTTGCACGGGAGAATGTGAAAAGTGTTCATATGTAGTAAAAACCTGAGAAATCCGTCCGTTTTCGTCATTTGTTATCGAATCGACTTAAATTCAGATCGACACATTGGCCGCTTTTCTCTCTGAGACGGTTACATTTATCGTCTGCAAAGCTATGTCGCGTGCTGCGGTATGCGGAGACACTAAAAGCACCATAGTAGAACACAGGAGAAGCTTCTAAGTTGAAGTAATAGCCAGTAAGAAGTAGAAAAATTCAAGTTTAAGTTGTCGATTATTCACTTTTTAGCCGGCTTTGGTGGCTTGGACATGACCTAGGACCGTAAGATTTTGCATGTGAGGAAGACTAGCAGCCGTGTTGCACGGGAGAATGTGAAAAGTGTTCATATGTAGTAAAAACCTGAGAAATCCGTCCGTTTTCGTCATTTGTTATCGAATCGATGTAAAGCCAGATCGTCACATTGGCCGCTCTTCTCTCTGAAACGGTTACATTTATCGTCTGCAAAGCAATGTCGCGTGCTGCGGTATGCGGAAACACTAAAAGCACCATAGTAGAACAGAGAAGAAGCTTCTAAGTTGAAGTAATAGCCAGTAAGAAGTAGTAATATTTAAGATTTAGTTGTCGATTAATCACTTTTTAACTGGCTTTGGTGGCTTGGACATGTCCTAGGACCTTAAGATTTTGCATGAAAGGAAGACTAGCAGCCGCGTTGCACGGGAGAATGTGAAAAGTGTTCATATGTAGTAAAAACCTGAGAAATCCGTCCGTTTTCGTCATTTGTTATCGAATCGACTTAAATTCAGATCGACACATTGGCCGCTTTTCTCTCTGAGACTGTTACATTTATCGTCTGCAAAGCTATGTCGCGTGCTGCGGTATGCGGAGACACTAAAAGCACCATATTAGAACACAGAAGAAGCTTCTAAGTTGAAGTAATAGCCAGTAAAAAGTAGTACTATTTAAGTTTTAGTTGTCGTTGAATCACTTTTTAACCGGCTTTGGTGGCTTGGACATGTCCTAGGACCTTAAGATTTTGCAAGAAATAAGACTAGCAGCCGCGTTGCACGGGAGAATGTGAAAAGTGTTCATATGTAGTAAAAACCTGAGAAATCCGTCCGTTTTCGTCATTTGTTATCGAATCGATTTAAAGCCAGATCGTCACAATGGCCGCTCTTCTGTCTGAAACGGTTACATTAATCGTCTGCAAAGCTATGTCGAATGCTGCGGTATACGGAAACACTAAAAGCACCACAGCAGAACTCAGAATAAGTTTCTAAGTTGAAGTAATAGCCAGTAAGAAGTAGTACAATTCAAGTTTTAATTATAGATTATTCACATTTTAGACGGCTTTGGTGGCTTGGATATGACCTATTACCTTAAGGATTTGCATGAAAGGAGGACTAGCAGCCGCGTTGCACGGGAGAATGTGAAAAGTGTTCATATGTAGTAAAAACCTGAGAAATCCGTCCGTTTTCGTCATTTGTTATCGAATCGACTTACATTCAGATCGACACATTGGCCGCTCTTCTCTCTGAAACGGTTACATTTATCGTCTGCAAAGCTATGTCGCGTGCTGCGTTATGCGGAAACACTAAAAGCACCATAGTAGAACACAGAAGAAGCTTCTAAGTTAAAGTATGAGCCAGTAAGAAGTAGTACAATTCAAGTTTTAGTTGTCGATTATTCACTTTTTAGCCGGCTTTGGTGGCTTGGACATGACCTAGGACCTTACGATTTTGCATGAAAGGAGGACTAGTAGCCGCGTTGCACGGGAGAATGTGAAAAGTGTTCATATGTAGTAAAAACCTGAGAAATCCGTCCGTTTTCGTCATTTGTTATCGAATCGACTTAAAGCCCGATCGTCATATTGGCCGCTTTTCTCTCTGAGACGGTTACATTAATCGTGTGCAAAGCTATGTCGCGTGCTGCGGTATGCGGAGACACTAAAAGCACCATAGTAGAACACAGAAGAAGCACTAAGTTGAAGTAATAGCCAGTAAGAAGTAGTACAATTCAAGTTTTAGTTATCGATTATTCACTTTTTAGCCGGCTTTGGTGGCTTGGACATGAGGTGGAACCTTAAGATTTTGCATGAAAGGAAGACTAGCAGCCGCGTTGCACGGGAGAATGTGAAAAGTGTTCATATGTAGTAAAAACCTGAGGAATCCGTCCGTTTTCGTCATTTGTTATCGAATCGACTTAAATTCAGATCGACACATTGGCCGCTTTTCTCTCTGAGACGGTTACATTAATCGTCTGCAAAGCTATGTCGCATGCTGCGGTATGCGGAGACACTAAAAGCACCATAGTAGAACACAGAAGAAGCTTCTAAGTCTAAGTAATAGCCAGTAAGAAGTAGTACAATTCAAGTTTTAGTTATCGATTATTCACTTTTTAGCCAGCTTTGGTGGCTTGGACATGAGGTGGAACCTTAAGATTTTGCATGAAAGGAAGACTAGCAGCCGCGTTGCACGGGAGAATGTGAAAAGTGTTCATATGTAGTAAAAACCTGAGAAATCCGTCCGTTTCCGTCATTTGTTATCGAATCGATTTAAAGCCAGATCGTCACAATGGCCGCTCTTCTCTCTGAAACGGTTACATTTATCGTCTGCAAAGCTATGTCGAATGCTGCGGTATACGGAAACACTAAAAGCACCACAGTAGAACTCAGAATAAGTTTCTAAGTTGAAGTAATAGCCAGTAAGAAGTAGTACAATTCAAGTTTTAATTATAGATTATTCACATTTTAGACGGCTTTGGTGGCTTGGATAAGACCTAGGACCATAAGGATTTGCATGAAAGGAGGACTAGCAGCCGCGTTGCACGGGAGAATGTGAAAAGTGTTCATATGTAGTAAAAACCTGAGAAATCCGTCCGTTTTCGTCATTTGTTATCGAATCGACTTAAATTCAGATCGACACATTGGCCGCTTTTCTCTCTGAGACGGTTACATTTATCGTCTGCAAAGCTATGTCGCGTGCTGCGGTATGCGGAGACACTAAAAGCACCATAGTAGAACACAGAAGAAGCTTCTAAGTTGAAGTAATAGCCAGTAAGAAGTAGAAAAATTCAAGTTTAAGTTGTCGATTATTCACTTTTTAGCCGGCTTTGGTGGCTTGGACATGACCTAGGACCTTAAGATTTTGCATGAGAGGAAGACTAGCAGCCGTGTTGCACGGGAGAATGTGAAAAGTGTTCATATGTAGTAAAAACCTGAGAAATCCGTCCGTTTTCGTCATTTGTTATCGAATCGATTTAAAGCCAGATCGTCACATTGGCCGCTCTTCTCTCTGAAACGGTTACATTTATCGTCTGCAAAGCTATGTCGCGTGCTGCGGTATGCGGAAACACTAAAAGCACCATAGTAGAACACAGAAGAAGCTTATAAGTTGAAGTATGAGCCAGTAAGAAGTAGTACAATTCAAGTTTTAGTTGTCGATTATTCACTTTTTAGCCGGCTTTGGTGGCTTGGACATGACCCAGGACCTTAAGATTTTGCATGAAAGGAGGACTAGCAGCCGCGTTGCACGGGAGAATGTGAAAAGTGTTCATATGTAGTAAAAACCTGAGAAATCCGTCCGTTTTCGTCATTTGTTATCGAATCGATTTAAAGCCAGATCGTCACAATGGCCGCTCTTCTCTCTGAAACGGTTACATTTATCGTCTGCAAAGCTATGTTGAATGCTGCGGTATACGGAAACACTAAAAGCACCACAGTAGAACTCAGAATAAGTTTCTAAGTTGAAGTAATAGCCAGTAAGAAGTAGTACAATTCAAGTTTTAATTATAGATTATTCACATTTTAGACGGCTTTGGTGGCTTCGATATGACCTAGGACCATAAGGATTTGCATGAAAGGAGGACTAGCAGCCGCGTTGCACGGGAGAATGTGAAAAGTGTTCATATGTAGTAAAAACCTGAGAAATCCGTCCGTTTTCGTCATTTGTTATCGAATCGACTTAAATTCAGATCGACACATTATCCGCTTTTCTCTCTGAGACGGTTACATTTATCGTCTGCAAAGCTATGTCGCGTGCTGCGGTATGCGGAGACACTAAAAGCTCCATAGTAGAACACAGGAGAAGCTTCTAAGTTGAAGTAATAGCCAGTAAGAAGTAGAAAAATTCAAGTTTAAGTTGTCGATTATTCACTTTTTAGCCGGCTTTGGTGGCTTGGACATGACCTAGGACCGTAAGATTTTGCATGTGAGGAAGACTAGCAGCCGTGTTGCACGGGAGAATGTGAAAAGTGTTCATATGTAGTAAAAACCTGAGAAATCCGTCCGTTTTCGTCATTTGTTATCGAATCGATTTAAAGCCAGATCGTCACATTGGCCGCTCTTCTCTCTGAATCGGTTACATTTATCGTCTGCAAAGCTATGTCGCGTGCTGCGGTATGCGGAAACACTAAAAGCACCATAGTAGAACGCAGAAGAAGCTTATAAGTTGAAGTATGAGCCAGTAAGAAGTAGTACAATTCAAGTTTTAGTTGTCGATTATTCACTTTTTAGCCGGCTTTGGTGGCTTGGACATGACCCAGGACCTTAAGATTTTGCATGAAAGGAGGACTAGCAGCCGCGTTGCACGGGAGAATGTGAAAAGTGTTCATATTTAGTAAAAACCTGAGTAATCCGTCCGTTTTCGTCATTTGTTATCGAATCGATTAAAAGCCAGATCGTCACATTGGCCGCTCTTCTCTCCGAAACGGTTACATTTATCGTCTGCAAAGCTATGTCGCGTGCTGCGGTATGCGGAGACACTAAAAGCACCATATTAGAACACAGAAGAAGCTGATAAGTTGAAGTAATAGCCAGTAAGAAGTAGTACAATTCAAGTTGTAGTTGTCGATTAATCACTTTTTAGCTGGCTTTGGTGGGTTGGACATGACCAAGGACCTTAAGACTTTGCACGAAAGGAAGAGTAGCGCCGCGTTGCACGGGAGAATGTAAAAAGTGTTCATATGTAGTAAAAACCTGAGAAATCCGTCCGTTTTCGTCATTTGTTATCGAATCGACTTAAATTCAGATCGACACATTGGCCGCTTTTCTCTCTGAGACTGTTACATTTATCGTCTGCAAAGCAATGTCGCGTGCTGCGGTATGCGGAGACACTAAAAGCACCATATTAGAACACAGAAGAAGCTTCTAAGTTGAATTAATAGCCAGTAAAAAGTAGTACTATTTAAGTTTTAGTTGTCGTTGAATCACTTTTTAACCGGCTTTGGTGGCTTGGACATGTCCTAGGACCTTAAGATTTTGCAAGAAAGGAAGACTAGCAGCCGCGTTGCACGGGAGAATGTGAAAAGTGTTCATATGTAGTAAAAACCTGAGAAATCCGTCCGTTTTCATCATTTGTTATCGAATCGATTTAAAGCCAGATCGTCACAATGGCCGCTCTTCTCTCTGAAACGGTTACATTTATCGTCTGCAAAGCTATGTCGAATGCTGCGGTATACGGAAACACTAAAAGCACCACAGCAGAACTCAGAATAAGTTTCTAAGTTGAAGTAATAGCCAGTAAGAAGTAGTACAATTCAAGTTTTAATTATAGATTATTCACATTTTAGACGGCTTTGGTGGCTTGGATATGACCTAGGACCTTAAGGATTTGCATGAAAGGAGGACTAGCAGCCGCGTAGCACGGGAGAATGTGAAAAGTGTTCATATGTAGTAAAAACCTGAGAAATCCGTCCGTTTTCGTCATTTGTTATCGAATCGACTTACATTCAGATCGACACATTGGCCGCTTTTCTCTCTGAGACGGTTACATTTATCGTCTGCAAAGCTATGTCACGTGCTGCGGTATGCGGAGACACTAAAAGCACCATAGTAGAACACAGAAGAAGCTTCTAAGTCTAAGTAATAGCCAGTAAGAAGTAGTACAATTCAAGTTTTAGTTATCGATTATTCACTTTTTAGCCGGCTTTGGTGGCTTGGACATGAGATGGAACCTTAAGATTTTGTACGAAAGGAGGACTAACAACCGCGTTGCACGGGAGAATGTGAAAAGTGTTCATATGTAGTAAAAACCTGAGAAATCCGTCCGTTTTCGTCATTTGTTATCGAATCGATTTAAAGCCAGATCGTCACAATGGCCGCTCTTCTCTCTGAAACGGTTACATTTATCGTCTGCAAAGCTATGTTGAATGCTGCGGTATACGGAAACACTAAAAGCACCACAGTAGAACTCAGAATAAGTTTCTAAGTTGAAGTAATAGCCAGTAAGAAGTAGTACAATTCAAGTTTTAATTATAGATTATTCACATTTTAGACGGCTTTGGTGGCTTCGATATGACCTAGGACCATAAGGATTTGCATGAAAGGAGGACTAGCAGCCGCGTTGCACGGGAGAATGTGAAAAGTGTTCATATGTAGTAAAAACCTGAGAAATCCGTCCGTTTTCGTCATTTGTTATCGAATCGACTTAAATTCAGATCGACACATTATCCGCTTTTCTCTCTGAGACGGTTACATTTATCGTCTGCAAAGCTATGTCGCGTGCTGCGGTATGCGGAGACACTAAAAGCTCCATAGTAGAACACAGGAGAAGCTTCTAAGTTGAAGTAATAGCCAGTAAGAAGTAGAAAAATTCAAGTTTAAGTTGTCGATTATTCACTTTTTAGCCGGCTTTGGTGGCTTGGACATGACCTAGGACCGTAAGATTTTGCATGTGAGGAAGACTAGCAGCCGTGTTGCACGGGAGAATGTGAAAAGTGTTCATATGTAGTAAAAACCTGAGAAATCCGTCCGTTTTCGTCATTTGTTATCGAATCGATTTAAAGCCAGATCGTCACATTGGCCGCTCTTCTCTCTGAATCGGTTACATTTATCGTCTGCAAAGCTATGTCGCGTGCTGCGGTATGCGGAAACACTAAAAGCACCATAGTAGAACGCAGAAGAAGCTTATAAGTTGAAGTATGAGCCAGTAAGAAGTAGTACAATTCAAGTTTTAGTTGTCGATTATTCACTTTTTAGCCGGCTTTGGTGGCTTGGACATGACCCAGGACCTTAAGATTTTGCATGAAAGGAGGACTAGCAGCCGCGTTGCACGGGAGAATGTGAAAAGTGTTCATATTTAGTAAAAACCTGAGTAATCCGTCCGTTTTCGTCATTTGTTATCGAATCGATTAAAAGCCAGATCGTCACATTGGCCGCTCTTCTCTCCGAAACGGTTACATTTATCGTCTGCAAAGCTATGTCGCGTGCTGCGGTATGCGGAGACACTAAAAGCACCATATTAGAACACAGAAGAAGCTGATAAGTTGAAGTAATAGCCAGTAAGAAGTAGTACAATTCAAGTTGTAGTTGTCGATTAATCACTTTTTAGCTGGCTTTGGTGGGTTGGACATGACCAAGGACCTTAAGACTTTGCACGAAAGGAAGAGTAGCGCCGCGTTGCACGGGAGAATGTAAAAAGTGTTCATATGTAGTAAAAACCTGAGAAATCCGTCCGTTTTCGTCATTTGTTATCGAATCGACTTAAATTCAGATCGACACATTGGCCGCTTTTCTCTCTGAGACTGTTACATTTATCGTCTGCAAAGCAATGTCGCGTGCTGCGGTATGCGGAGACACTAAAAGCACCATATTAGAACACAGAAGAAGCTTCTAAGTTGAATTAATAGCCAGTAAAAAGTAGTACTATTTAAGTTTTAGTTGTCGTTGAATCACTTTTTAACCGGCTTTGGTGGCTTGGACATGTCCTAGGACCTTAAGATTTTGCAAGAAAGGAAGACTAGCAGCCGCGTTGCACGGGAGAATGTGAAAAGTGTTCATATGTAGTAAAAACCTGAGAAATCCGTCCGTTTTCATCATTTGTTATCGAATCGATTTAAAGCCAGATCGTCACAATGGCCGCTCTTCTCTCTGAAACGGTTACATTTATCGTCTGCAAAGCTATGTCGAATGCTGCGGTATACGGAAACACTAAAAGCACCACAGCAGAACTCAGAATAAGTTTCTAAGTTGAAGTAATAGCCAGTAAGAAGTAGTACAATTCAAGTTTTAATTATAGATTATTCACATTTTAGACGGCTTTGGTGGCTTGGATATGACCTAGGACCTTAAGGATTTGCATGAAAGGAGGACTAGCAGCCGCGTAGCACGGGAGAATGTGAAAAGTGTTCATATGTAGTAAAAACCTGAGAAATCCGTCCGTTTTCGTCATTTGTTATCGAATCGACTTACATTCAGATCGACACATTGGCCGCTTTTCTCTCTGAGACGGTTACATTTATCGTCTGCAAAGCTATGTCACGTGCTGCGGTATGCGGAGACACTAAAAGCACCATAGTAGAACACAGAAGAAGCTTCTAAGTTGAAGTAATAGCCAGTAAGAAGTAGAAAAATTCAAGTTTAAGTTGTCGATTATTCACTTTTTAGCCGGCTTTGGTGGCTTGGACATGACCTAGGACCTTAAGATTTTGCATGAAGGGAAGACTAGCGCCGCGTTGCACGGGAGAATGTGAAAAGTGTTCATATGTAGTAAAAACCTGAGAAATCCGTCCGTTTTCGTCATTTGTTATCGAATCGATTTAAAGCCAGATCGTCACATTGGCCGCTCTTCTCTCTGAAACGGTTACATTTATCGTCTGCAAAGCTATGTCGCGTGCTGCGTTATGCGGAAACACTAAAAGCACCATAGTAGAACACAGAAGAAGCTTCTAAGTTGAAGTAATAGCCAGTAAGAAGTAGTACAATTCAAGTTTTAGTTGTCGATTTAGCCGGCTTTGGTGGCTTGGACATGACCTAGGACCTTACGATTTTGTATGAAAGGAGGACTAGTAGCCGCGTTGTACGGGAGAATGTGAAAAGTGTTCATATGTAGTAAAAACCTGAGAAATCCGTCCGTTTCCGTCATTTGTTATCGAATCGACTTAAAGCCCGATCGTCATATTGGCCGCTTTTCTCCCTGAGACGGTTACATTAATCGTGTGCAAAGCTATGTCGCGTGCTGCGGTATGCGGAGACACTAAAAGCACCATAGTAGAACACAGAAGAAGCTTCTAAGTCTAAGTAATAGCCAGTAAGAAGTAGTACAATTCAAGTTTTAGTTATCGATTATTCACTTTTTAGCCGGCTTTGGTGGCTTGGACATGAGATGGAACCTTAAGATTTTGTACGAAAGGAGGACTAACAACCGCGTTGCACGGGAGAATGTGAAAAGTGTTCATATGTAGTAAAAACCTAAGAAATCCATGGGTTTTCGTCATTTGTTATCGTATCGAATTAAAGCCAGATCGTCACATTGGCCGCTTTTCTCTCTGAGACTGTTACATTTATCGTCTGCAAAGCTATGTCGCGTGCTGCGGTATGCGGAGACACTAAAAGCACCATATTAGAACACAGAAGAAGCTTCTAAGTTGAAGTAATAGCCAGTAAAAAGTAGTACTATTTAAGTTTTAGTTGTCGTTGAATCACTTTTTAACCGGCTTTGGTGGCTTGGACATGTCCTAGGACCTTAAGATTTTGCAAGAAAGGAAGACTAGCAGCCGCGTTGCACGGGAGAATGTGAAAAGTGTTCGTATGTAGTAAAAACCTGAGAAATCCGTCCGTTTTCGTCATTTGTTATCGAATCGATTTAAAGCCAGATCGTCACAATGGCCGCTCTTCTCTCTGAAACGGTTACATTTATCGTCTGCAAAGCTATGTCGAATGCTGCGGTATACGGAAACACTAAAAGCACCACAGTAGAACTCAGAATAAGTTTCTAAGTTGAAGTAATAGCCAGTAAGAAGTAGTACAATTCAAGTTTTAATATAGATTATTCACATTTTAGACGGCTTTGGTGGCTTGGATATGACCTAGGACCTTAAGGATTTGCATGAAAGGAGGACTAGCAGCCGCGTTGCACGGGAGAATGTGAAAAGTGTTCATATGTAGTAAAAACCTGAGAAATCCGTCCGTTTTCGTCATTTGTTATCGAATCGACTTAAATTCAGATCGACACATTGGCCGCTTTTCTCTCTGAGACGGTTACATTTATCGTCTGCAAAGCTATGTCGCGTGCTGCGGTATGCGGAGACACTAAAAGCACCATAGTAGAACACAGAAGAAGCTTATAAGTTGAAGTAATAGCCAGTAAGAAGTAGAAAAATTCAAGTTTAAGTTGTCGATTATTCACTTTTTAGCCGGCTTTGGTGGCTTGGACATGACCTAGGACCTTAAGATTTTGCATGAGCGGAAGACTAGCAGCCGCGTTGCACTGGAGAATGTGAAAAGTGTTCATATGTAGTAAAAACCTGAGAAATCCGTCCGTTTTCGTCATTTGTTATCGAATCGATTTAAAGCCAGATCGTCACATTGGCCGCTCTTCTCTCTGAAACGGTTACATTTATCGTCTGCAAAGCTATGTCGCGTGCTGCGGTATGCGGAGACACTAAAAGCACCATATTAGAACACAGAAGAAGCTTATAAGTTGAAGTAATAGCAAGTAAGAAGTAGTACAATTCAAGTTATAGTTGTCGATTAATCACTTTTTAGCTGGCTTTGGTGGGTTGGACATGACCTAGGACCTTAACATTTTGCATGAAAGGAAGACTAGCGCCGCGTTGCACGGGAGAATGTGAAAAGTGTTCATATGTAGTAAAAACCTGAGAAATCTGTCCGTTTTCGTCATTTGTTATCGAATAGATTTAAAGCCAGATCGTCACATTGGCCGCTCTTCTCTCTGAAACGGTTACATTTATGGTCTGCAAAGCTATGTCGCGTGCTGCGTTATGCGGAAACACTAAAAGCACCATAGTAGATCACAGAAGAAGCTTCTAAGTTGAAGTAATAGCCAGTAAGAAGTAGTACAATTCAAGTTTTAGTTGTCGATTATTCACTTTTTAGCCGGCTTTAGTGGCTTGGACATGACCTAGGACCTTACGATTTTGCATGAAAGGAGGACTAGCAGCCGCGTTGCACGGGAGAATGTGAAAAGTGCTCATATGTAGTAAAAACCTGAGAAATCCGTCCGTTTTCGTCATTTGTTATCGAATCGATTAAAGCCCGATCGTCATATTGGCCGCATTTCTCTCTGAGACGGTTACATTAATCGTGTGCAAAGCTATGTAGCGTGCTGCGGTATGCGGAGACACTAAAAGCACCATAGTAGAACACAGAAGAAGCTTCTAAGTCTAAGTAATCGCCAGTAAGAAGTAGTACAATTCAAGTTTTAGTTATCGATTATTCACGTTTTAGCCAGCCTTGGTGGCTTGGACATGAGGTGGAACCTTAAGATTTTGCATGAAAGGAAGACTAGCAGCCGCGTTGCACGGGAGAATGTGAAAAGTGTTCATATGTAGTAAAAACCTGAGAAATCCGTCCGTTTTCGTCATTTGTTATCGAATCGATTTAAAGCCAGATCGTCACGTTGGCCGCTCTTCTCTCTGAAACGGTTACATTAATCGTCTGCAAAGCTATGTCGCATGCTGCGGTATGCGGAGACACTAAAAGCACCATATTAGAACACAGAAGAAGCTTCTAAGTAGAAGTAATAGCCAGTACGTAGTAGTACTATTTAAGTTTTAGTTGTCGATTAATCACATTTTAACCGGCTTTGGTGGCTTGGACATGACCTAGGACATTAAGATTTTGCATGACAGGAAGACTAGCAGCCGCGTAGCACGGGAGAATGTGAAAAGTGATCATATGTAGTAAAAACCTGAGAAATCCGTCCGTTTTCGTCATTTGTTATCGAATCGATTTAAAGCCAGATCGTCACAGTGGCCGCTCTTCTCTCCGAAACGTTTACATTTATCGTCTGCAAAGCTATGTCGCGTGCTGCGGTATGCGGAAACACTAAAAGCACCATAGTAGAACAGAGAAGAAGCTTCTAAGTTGAAGTAATAGCCAGTAAAAAGTAGTACTATTTAAGTTTTAGTTGTCGTTGAATCACTTTTTAACCGGCTTTGGTGGCTTGGACATGTCTTAGGACCTTAAGATTTTGCAAGAAAGGAAGACTAGCAGCCGCGTTGCACGGGAGAATGTGAAAAGTGTTCATATGTAGTAAAAACCTGAGAAATCCGTCCGTTTTCGTCATTTGTTATCGAATCGACTTAAATTCAGATCGACACATTGGCCGCTTTTCTCTCTGAGACGGTTACATTTATCGTCTGCAAAGCTATGTCGCGTGCTGCGGTATGCGGAGACACTAAAAGCACCATAGTAGAACACAGAAGAAGCTTATAAGTTGAAGTAATAGCCAGTAAGAAGTAGAAAAATTCAAGTTTAAGTTGTCGATTATTCACTTTTTAGCCGGCTTTGGTGGCTTGGACATGACCTAGGACCTTAAGATTTTGCATGAGCGGAAGACTAGCAGCCGCGTTGCACTGGAGAATGTGAAAAGTGTTCATATGTAGTAAAAACCTGAGAAATCCGTCCGTTTTCGTCATTTGTTATCGAATCGATTTAAAGCCAGATCGTCACATTGGCCGCTCTTCTCTCTGAAACGGTTACATTTATCGTCTGCAAAGCTATGTCGCGTGCTGCGGTATGCGGAGACACTAAAAGCACCATATTAGAACACAGAAGAAGCTTATAAGTTGAAGTAATAGCAAGTAAGAAGTAGTACAATTCAAGTTATAGTTGTCGATTAATCACTTTTTAGCTGGCTTTGGTGGGTTGGACATGACCTAGGACCTTAACATTTTGCATGAAAGGAAGACTAGCGCCGCGTTGCACGGGAGAATGTGAAAAGTGTTCATATGTAGTAAAAACCTGAGAAATCTGTCCGTTTTCGTCATTTGTTATCGAATAGATTTAAAGCCAGATCGTCACATTGGCCGCTCTTCTCTCTGAAACGGTTACATTTATGGTCTGCAAAGCTATGTCGCGTGCTGCGTTATGCGGAAACACTAAAAGCACCATAGTAGATCACAGAAGAAGCTTCTAAGTTGAAGTAATAGCCAGTAAGAAGTAGTACAATTCAAGTTTTAGTTGTCGATTATTCACTTTTTAGCCGGCTTTAGTGGCTTGGACATGACCTAGGACCTTACGATTTTGCATGAAAGGAGGACTAGTAGCCGCGTTGCACGGGAGAATGTGAAAAGTGCTCAAATGTAGTAAAAACCTGAGAAATCCGTCCGTTTTCGTCATTTGTTATCGAATCGATTTAAAGCCAGATCGTCACGTTGGCCGCTCTTCTCTCTGAAACGGTTACATTAATCGTCTGCAAAGCTATGTCGCATGCTGCGGTATGCGGAGACACTAAAAGCACCATATTAGAACACAGAAGAAGCTTCTAAGTAGAAGTAATAGCCAGTACGTAGTAGTACTATTTAAGTTTTAGTTGTCGATTAATCACATTTTAACCGGCTTTGGTGGCTTGGACATGACCTAGGACATTAAGATTTTGCATGACAGGAAGACTAGCAGCCGCGTAGCACGGGAGAATGTGAAAAGTGATCATATGTAGTAAAAACCTGAGAAATCCGTCCGTTTTCGTCATTTGTTATCGAATCGATTTAAAGCCAGATCGCCACATTGGCCGCTCTTCTCTCTGAAACGGTTACATTTATGGTCTGCAAAGCTATGTCGCGTGCTGCGTTATGCGGAAACACTAAAAGCACCATAGTAGAACACAGAAGAAGCTTATAAGTTGAAGCAATAGCAAGTAAGAAGTAGTACAATTCAAGTTATAGTTGTCGATTAATCACTTTTTAGCTGGCTTTGGTGGGTTGGACATGACCTAGGACTTTAAGATTTTGCATGAAAGGAAGACTAGCAGCCGCGTTGCACGGAGAATGTGAAAAGTGTTCATATGTAGTAACAACCTGAGAAATCCGTCCGTTTTCGTCATTTGTTATCGAATCGTCTTAAAGCCCGATCGTCATATTGGCCGCTTTTCTCTCTGAGACGGTTACATTAATCGTCTGCAAAGCTATGTCGCGTGCTGCGGTATGCGGAGACACTAAAAGGACCATAGTAGAACACAGAAGAAGCACTAAGTTGAAGTAATAGCCAGTAAGAAGTAGTACAATTCAAGTTTTAGTTATCGATTATTCACTTTTTAGCCGGCTTTGGTGGATTGGACATGAGGTGGAACTTTAAGATTTTACATGAAAGGAGGACTAGCAGCCGCGTTGCACGGGAGAATGTGAAAAGTGTTCATATGTAGTAAAAACCTGAGAAATCCGTCCGTTTTCGTCATTTGTTATCGAATCGATTTAAAGCCAGATCGTCACAATGGCTGCTCTTCTCTCTGAAACGGTTACATTTATCGTCTGCAAAGCTATGTCGCGTGCTGCGGTATACGGAAACACTAAAAGCACCACAGTAGAACTCAGAATAAGTTTCTAAGTTGAAGTAATAGCCAGTAAGAAGTAGTACAATTCAAGTTTTAATTATAGATTATTCACATTTTAGCCGACTTTGGTGGCTTGGATATGACCTAGGACCCTAAGGATTTGCATGAAAGGAGGACTAGCAGCCGCGTTGCACGGGAGAATGTGAAAAGTGTTCATATGTAGTAAAAACCTGAGAAATCCGTCCGTTTTCGTCATTTGTTATCGTATCGACTTAAAGCCAGATCGTCACATTGGCCGCTTTTCTCTCTGAGACGGTTACATTTATCGTCTGCAAAGCTATGTCGCGTGCTGCGGTATGCGGAGACACTAAAAGCACCATATTAGAACACAGAAGAAGCTTCTATGTTGAAGTAATAGCCAGTAAGAAGTAGTACAATTCAAGTTTTAGTTATCGATTATTCACTTTTTAGCCGGCTTTGGTGGCTTGGACATGAGGTGGAACCTTAAGATTTTACATGAAAGGAGGACTAGCAGCCGCGTTGCACGGGAGAATGTGAAAAGTATTCATATGTAGTAAAAACCTGAGAAATCCGTGGGTTTTCGTCATTTGTTATCGTATCGACATAAAGCCAGATCGTCACATTGGCCGGTTTTCTCTCTGAGACGATTTATCGTCTGCAAAGCTATGTCGCGTGCTGCGGTATGCGGAGACACTAAAAGCACCATATTAGAACACAGAAGAAGCTTCTAAGTTGAAGTAATAGCCAGTAAGAGGTAGTACTATTTAAGTTTTAGTTGTCGATTATCAACTTTTTAGCCGGCTTTGGTGGCTTGGACATGACCTAGGACCTTAAGATTTTGCATGAAAGGAAGACTAGCAGCCGCGTTGCACGGGAGAATGTGAAAAGTGTTCATATGTAGTAAAAACCTGAGAAATCCATCCGTTTTCGTCATTTGTTATCGAATCGATTTAAAGCAAGATCGTCACATTGGCCGCTCTTCTCTCTGAAACGGTTGTACTTATCGTCTGCAAAGCTATGTCGCGTGCTGCGGTATGTGGTGACCCTAAAAGCACCATAGTAGAACACGGATGAAGTTTCTAAGTTGATGTAATAGCCAGTAAGAAGTAATACAATTCAAGTTTTGGGTATCGATTATTGACTTTTTACCCTTCTTTTGTGCCTTGGACATGAGTTAGGATATTAAGATTTTGCATGAAAGGAGGACTAGCAGCCGCGTGTGCACGGGAGAATGTGAAAAGTGTTCATATGTAGTAAAAACCTGAGAAATCCGTCCGTTTTCGTCATTTGTTATCGAATCGACTTAAAGCCAGATCGTCACATTTGCCGCTATTCTCTGTGGAACGGTTGTTCTTATCGTCTGCAAAGCTATGTCGCGTGCTGCGGTATGCGGAGACACTAAAAGCACCATAGTAAAACACAGATGAAGCTTCCAAGTTGATGTAATAGTCAGTATGAAGTAGTACAATTCAAGTTTTTGTTATCGATTATTGACTTTTTCTCTTCTTTGGTGCCTTGGACATGAGCTAGGACCTTAAGATTCTGCATGAAAGGAGGATTAGTAGCCGAGTTGCACAGGAGAATGTGAAAAGTGTTCATATGTAGTAAAAACCTGAGAATCCGTCCGTTTTCGTCATTTGTTATGGAATCTACTTAAAGCCAGATCGCCACATTGGCCGCTCTTCTCTCTGAAACGGTTGTACTTATCGTCTGCAAAGCTTGTCGCGTGCTGCGGTATGTGGAGACCCTAAAAGCACCATAGTAGAACACGGATGAAGTTTCTAAGTTGATGTAATAGCCAGTAAGAAGTAGTACAATTCAAGTTTTAGGTATCGATTATTGACTTTTTACCCTTCTTTGGTGCCTTGGACGTGAGTTAGGATATTAAGATTTTGCATGAAAGGAGGACTAGCAGCCACGTGTGCATGGGAGAATGTAAAAAGTGTTCATATGTAGTAAAAACCTGAGAAATCCGTCCGTTTTCGTCATTTGTTATCGAATCGACTTAAAGCCAGATCGTCACATTTGCCGCTCTTCTCTCTGAAACGATTGTACTTATCGTCTGCAAAGCTATGACACGTGCTGCGGTATGCGGAGACATTAAAAGCACCATAGTAGAACACAGATGAAGCATCTAAGTTGATGTAATAGCTAGTAAGAAATAGTACAATTCAAGTTTTAGGTATCGATTATTGACTTTTTAGCTGGCTTAGGTGCTTTGGACATGAGCTAGGAACTTAAGTTTCTTCATGAAAGGAGGACTAGCAGCCGAGTTGCACGGGAGAATGTGAAAAGTGTTCATATGTAGTACAAACCTGAGAAATCCGTCCGTTTTCGTCATTAGTTATCAAATCAACTTAAAGCCAGATCGTCACATTGGCCACTCTTCTCTCTGAAACGGTTTTACTTATCGTCTGCAAAGCTATGTCGCGTGCTGCGGTATGCGGAGACACTAAAAGCACCATAGTAGAACACAGATGAAGCTTCTAAGTTGATGTAATAGTCAGTAAGAAGTAGTACAATTCAAGTTTTAGTTGTCGATTATTCACTTTTTAGCCGGCTTTGGTGGCTTGGACATGACCTAGGACCTTACGATTTTGCATGAAAGGAAGACTAGCAGCCGCGTTGCACGGGAGAATGTGAAAAGTGTTCATATGTAGTAAAAACCTGAGAAATCCGTCCGTTTTCGTCATTTGTTATCGAATCGACTTAAAGCCAGATCGTCACATTTGCCGCTCTTCTCTCTAAAACGGTTGTACTTATCGTCTGCAAAGCTATGTCGCGTGCTGCGGTATGCGGAGACACTAAAAGCACCATAGTAGAACACAGATGAAGCTTCTAAGTTGATATAATAGTTAGTATGAAGTAGTATAATTCAAGTTCTGTTATCGATTGTTGACTTTTTACCCATCTTTGGTGCCTTGGACATGAGCTAGAAACTAAAGATTTTGCATGAAAGGAGGACTAGCAGCCGCGTTGCATGGGACAATGTGAAAAGTGATCATATGTAGTAAAATCCTGAGAAATCCGTCCGTTTTCGTCATTTGTTATCGAATCGACTTAAACCCAGATCGTCACATTGGCCGCTCTTCTGACTGAAACGGTTACATTTATCGTCTGCAAAGCTATGTCGCGTGCTGCGGTACGCGGAGAC
The DNA here is from genome assembly GCF_023897955.1 of Schistocerca gregaria. Taxonomy (NCBI): domain Eukaryota; kingdom Metazoa; phylum Arthropoda; class Insecta; order Orthoptera; family Acrididae; genus Schistocerca; species Schistocerca gregaria. Next base: position 2,534,218 of record NW_026061759.1, read on the forward strand.
ACTAAAAGCACCATAGTAGAACACAGATGAAGCATCTAAGTTGATGTAATAGCTAGAAAGAAGTAGTAAAATTCAAGTTTTAGGTATTGATTATTGACGTTTTAGCTGGCTTTGGTGCCTTGGACATGAGCTAGAGCTTAAGATTCTGCATGAAAGGAGGACTAGCAGCAGAGTTGCATGGGAGAATGTGAAAAGTCTTCATATGTAGTAAAATCCTGAGAAATCCGTCCGTTTTCGTTATTTGTTATCGAATCGACTTAAACCCAGATCGTCACATTGGCCGCTCTTCTCTCTGAAACGGTTGTACTTATCGTCCGCAAAGCTATGTCGCGTGCTGCGGTATGCGGAGACACTAAAAGCACCATAGTAGAACACAGATGAAGCTTCTAATTTGAAGTAATAGCCATTAAGAAGTAGTACAATTCAAGTTTTAGGTATCGATTATTGATTTTTTAGCTGGCTTTGGTGCCTTGGACATGAGCTAGGACCTTAAGATTCTGCATGAAAGGAGGACTAGCAGCCGAGTTGCACGGGAGAATGAGAAAAGTGTTCATATGTAGTAAACACCTGAGAAATCTGTCCGTTTTCGTAATTTGTTATCGAATCGACTTAAAGCCAGATCGTCACATTCGCCGCTCTTCTCCTGAAACGGTTGTACTTATCGTCCGCAAAGCTATGTCGCGTGCTGCGATATGCGGAGACACTAAAAGCACCATAGTAGAACACAGAAGAAGCTTCTAAGTTGATGTAATAGCCATTAAATAGTAGTACAATTCAAGTTTTAGGTATCGATTATTGACTTTTTAGCTGGCTTTGGTGCCTTGGACATGAGCTAGGAACTTAAGTTTCTTCATGAAAGGAGGACTAGCAGCCGAGTTGCACGGGAGAATGTGAAGAGTGTTGATATGTAGTAAAAACCTGAGAAATCCGTCCGTTTTCGTCATTTGTTATAGAATCGACTTAAAGCCAGATCGTCACATTTGCCGCTCTTCTCTCTGAAACGGTTGTACTTATCGTCTGCAAAGCTATGTCGCGTGCTGCGGTATGCGGAGACACTAAAAGCACCATAGTAAAACACAGATGAAGCTTCTAAGTTGATGTAATAGTCAGTATGAAGCAGTATAATTCAAGTTATGTTATCGATTATTGACTTTTTACCCATCTTTGGTGCCTTGGACATGAGCTAGAAACTAAAGATTTTGCATGAAAGGAGGACTAGCAGCCGCGTTGCATGGGACAATGTGAAAAGTGATCATATGTAGTAAAAACCTGAGAAATCCGTCCGTTTTCGTCATTTGTTTTCGAATCGACTTAAAGCCAGATCGTCACATTGGCCGCTCTTCTCTCTGAAACGGTTGTACTTATCATCTGCAAAAGTATGTCGCGTGCTGCGGTATGGGGAGACACTAAAAGCACCATAGTAGAACACAGATGAAGTTCTAAGTTGATGTAATAGCCAGTAAGAAGTAGTACAATTCATTTTTAGGTATCGATAATTGACTTTTTACCCTTCTTTGGTGCCTTGGACATGAGCTAGGAACTTAAGATTGTGCATGAAAGGAGGACTAGCAGCCGAGTTGCACAGGAGAATGTGAAAAGTGTTCATACGTAGTAAAAATCTGAGAAATCCGTCCGTTATCGTCATTTCTTATCGAATCGACTTAAAGCCAGATCGTCACATTGGCCGCTCTTCTCTCTGAAACGGTTGTACTTATAGTCCGCAAAGCTATGTTGCGTGCTGCGGTATGCGGAGACACTAAAAGCACCATAGTAGAACACAGATGAAGCTTCTAATTTGAAGTAATAGCCATTAAGAAGTAGTACAATTCAAGTTTTAGGTATCGATTATTGACTTTTTAGCTGGCTTTGGTGCCTTGGACATGAGCTAGGACCTTCAGATTCTGCATGAAAGGAGGACTAGCAGCCGAGTTGCACGGGAGCATGTGAAAAGTGTTCATATGTAGTAAAAACCTGAGAAATCCGTCCGATTTCGTCATTTGTTATCGAATCGACTTAAATCCAGATCGTCACATTGGCCGCTCTTCTCTCTGAAACGGTTTTACTTATCGTCTGCAAAGCTATGTCGCGTGCTGCGGTATGCGGAGACACTAAAAGCACCATAGTAGAACACAGATGAAGCTTCTAAGTTGATGTAATAGTAAGTATGAAGTAGTACAATTCAAGTTTTAGTTATCGATTATTGACTTTTTCCCTTCTTTGGTGCCTTGGACATGAGTTAGGATATTAAGATTTTTCATGAAAGGAGGACTAGCAGCCACGTGTGCATGGGAGAATGTAAAAAGTGTTCATATGTAGTAAAAACCTGAGTAATCCGTCCGTTTTCGTCATTTGTTATCGAATCGACTTAAAGCCAGATCGTCACATTTGCCGCTCTTCTCTCTGAAACGATTGTACTTATCGTCTGCAAAGCTATGACACGTGCTGCGGTATGCGGAGACATTAAAAGCACCATATTAGAACACAGATGAAGCATCTAAGTTGATGTAATAGCTAGTAAGAAATAGTACAATTCAAGTTTTAGGTATCGATTATTGACTTTTTAGCTGGCTTTGGTGCTTTGGACATGAGCTAGGAACATAAGTTTCTTCATGAAAGGAGGACTAGCAGCCGAGTTGCACGGGAGAATGTGAAAAGTGTTCATATGTAGTACAAACCTGAGAAATCCGTCCGTTTTCGTCATTAGTTATCAAATCAACTTAAAGCCAGATCGTCACATTGGCCACTCTTCTCTCTGAAACGGTTTTACTTATCGTCTGCAAAGCTATGTCGCGTGCTGCGGTATGCGGAGACACTAAAAGCACCATAGTAGAACACAGATGAAGCTTCTAAGTTGATGTAATAGTCAGTAAGAAGTAGTACAATTCAAGTTTTAGTTGTCGATTATTCACTTTTTAGCCGGCTTTGGTGGCTTGGACATGACCTAGGACCCTAAGATTTTGCATGAAAGGAAGACTAGCAGCCGCGTTGCACGGGAGAATGTGAAAAGTGTTCATATGTAGTAAAAACCTGAGAAATCCGTCCGTTTTCGTCATTTGTTATCGAATCAACTTAAAGCCAGATCGTCACATTTGCCGCTCTTCTCTCTGAAACGGTTGTACTTATCGTCTGCAAAGCTATGTCGCGTGCTGCGGTATGCGGAGACACTAAAAGCACCATAGTAGAATACAGATGAAGCTTCTAAGTTGATATAATAGTTAGTATGAAGTAGTATAATTCAAGTTCTGTTATCGATTATTGACTTTTTACCCATCTTTGTTGCCTTGGACATGAGCTAGAAACTAAAGATTTTGCATGAAAGGAGGACTAGCAGCCGCGTTGCATGGGACAATATGAAAAGTGATCATATGTAGTAAAAACCTGAGAAATCCGTCCGTTTTCGTCATTTGTTATCGAATCGACTTAAACCCAGATCGTCACATTGGCCGCTCTTCTGACTGAAACGGTTACATTTATCGTCTGCAAAGCTATGTCGCGTGGTGCGGTACGCGGAGACACCAAAAGCACCATAGTAGAACACAGATGAAGCATCTAAGTTGATGTAATAGCTAGAAAGAAGTAGTAAAATTCAAGTTTTAGGTATCGATTATTGACGTTTTAGCTGGCTTTGGTGCCTTGGACATGAGCTAGGAACTTAAGATTCTGCATGAAAGGAGGACTAGCAAGAGAGTTGCATGGGAGAATGTGAAAAGTGTTCATATGTAGTAAAAACATGAGAAATCCTGTCCGTTTTCGTCATTTGTTATCGAATCGACTTAAAGCCAGATCGTCACATTGGCCGCTCTTCTCTCTGAAACGGTTGTACTTATCGTCCGCAATGCTATGTCGCGTGCTGCGGTTTGCGGAGACACTAAAAGCACCATAGTAGAACACAGATGAAGCTTCTAAGTTGATGTAATAGCCATTAAGTAGTAGTACAATTCAAGTTTTAGGTATCGATTATTGACTTTTTAGCTGGCTTTGGTGCCTTGGACATGAGCTAGTACCTTTAGATTCTGCATCAAAGGAGGACTACAGCCGAGTTGCTCGGGAGAATGTGAAAAGTGTTCATATGTAGTAAAAACCTGAGAAATCCTTCCGTTTTCGTCATTTGTTATGAAATCGACTTAAATTCAGATCGTCACAATGGCTGCTCTTCTCTCTGAAACGGTTGTCCTTATCGTCCGCAAGGCTATGTCGCGTGCTGCGGAATGCGGAGACACTAAAAGCACCATAGCAGAACACAGATGAAGCTTCTAATTTGAAGTAATAGCCATTAAGAAGTAGTACAATTCAAGTTTTAGGTATCGATTATTGACTTTTTAGCTGGCTTTGGTGCCTTGGCCATGAGCTAGGACCTTAAGATTCTGCATGAAAGGAGGACTACCAGCCGAGTTGCACGGGAGAATGAGAAAAGTGTTCATATGTAGTAAACACATGAGAAATATGTCCGTTTTCGTAATTTGTTATCGAATCGACTTAAAGCCAGATCGTCACATTCGCCGCTCTTCTCCTGAAACGGTTGTACTCATCGTCCGCAAAGCTATGTCGCGTGCTGCGATATGCGGAGACACTAAAAGCACCATAGTAGAACACAGATGAAGCTTCTAAGTTGATGTAATAGCCAGTAAGAAGTAGTACAATTCAAGTTTTAGGTATCGATTATTGACTTTTTACCCTTCTTTGGTGCCTTGGACATGAGCTAGGAACTTAAGATTGTGCATGAAAGGAAGACTAGCAGCCGAGTTGCACAGGAGAATGTGAAAAGTGTTCATACGTAGTAAAAACCTGAGAAGTCCGTCCGTTTTCGTCACTTCTTATCGAATCGACCTAAAGCCAGATCGTCACATTGGCCGCTCTTCTGACTGAATCGGTTACATTTATCGTCTGCAAAGCTATGTCGCGTGGTGCGGTACGCGGAGACACCAAAAGCACCATAGTAGAACACAGATGAAGCATCTAAGTTGATGTAATAGCTAGAAAGAAGTAGTAAAATTCAAGTTTTAGGTATCGATTATTGACGTTTTAGCTGGCTTTGGTGCCTTGGACATGAGCTAGGAACTTAAGATTCTGCATGAAAGGAGGACTAGCAAGAGAGTTGCATGGGAGAATGTGAAAAGTGTTCATATGTAATAAAAACATGAGAAATCCTGTCCGTTTTCGTCATTTGTTATCGAATCGACTTAAAGCCAGATCGTCACATTGGCCGCTCTTCTCTCTGAAACGGTTGTACTTATCGTCCGCAATGCTATGTCGCGTGCTGCGGTTTGCGGAGACACTAAAAGCACCATAGTAGAACACAGATGAAGCTTCTAATTTGAAGTAATAGCCATTAAGAAGTAGTACAATTCAAGTTTTAAGTATCGATTATTGACTTTTTAGCTGGCTTTGGTGCCTTGGACATAAGCTAGGACCTTAAGATTCTGCATGAAAGGAGGACTAGCAGCCGAGTTGCACGGGAGAATGAGAAAAGTGTTCATATGTAGTAAAAAAAATGAGAAATCTGTTTGTTTTCGTAATTTGTTATCGAATCGACTTAAATCCAGATCGTCACATTGGCCGCTCTTCTTTCTGAAACGGTTGTCCTTATCATCCGCAAGGCTATGTCGCGTGCTGCGGTATGCGGAGACACTAAAAGCACCATAGTAGAACACAGATGAAGCTTCTAAGTTGATGTAATAGCCAGTAAGAAGTAGTAAAATTGAAGTTTTAGCTATCGATTATTGAACTTTTACCCTTTTTTGGTGCCTTGGACATGAGCTAGGAACTTAAGATTCTGCATGAACGGAGGACTAGCAGCCGAGTTGCACGGGAGAATGAGAAAAGTGTTCATATGTAGTAAAAACATGAGAAATCCTGTAAGTTTTCGTCATTTGTTATCGAATCGACTTAAAGCCAGATCGTCACATTGGCCGCTCTTCTCTCTGAAACGGTTGTACTTATCGTCCGCAAAGCTATGTCGCGTGCTGCGGTTTGCGGAGACACTAAAAGCACCATAGTAGAACACAGATGAAGCTTCTAATTTGAAGTAATAGCCATTAAGAAGTAGTACAATTCAAGTTTTAGGTATCGATTATTGACTTTTTAGCTGGCTTTGGTGCCTTGGACATGAGCTAGGACCTTAAGATTCTGCATGAAAGGAGGACTAGCAGCCGAGTTGCACGGGAGAATGAGAAAAGTGTTCATATGTAGTAAAAACATGAGAAATCCTGTCCGTTTTCGTCATTTGTTATCGAATCGACTTAAAGCCAGATCGTCACATTGGTCGCTCTTCTCTCTGAAACGGTTGTACTTATCGTCCGCAAAGCTATGTCGCGTGCTGCGGTTTGCGGAGACACTAAAAGCACCATAGTAGAACACAGATGAAGCTTCTAATTTGAAGTAATAGCCATTAAGAAGTAGTACAATTCAAGTTTTAGGTATCGATTATTGACTTTTTAGGTGGCTTTGGTGCCTTGGACATGAGCTAGGACCTTAAGATTCTGCATGAAAGGAGGACTAGCAGCCGAGTTGCACGGGAGAATGTGAAAAGTGTTCATATGTAGTAAAAACATGAGAAATCCTCTCGGTTTTCGTCATTTGTTATCGAATCGACTTAAAGCCAGATCGTCACATTGGCCGCTCTTCTCTCTGAAACGGTTGTACTTATCGTCCGCAAAGCTATGTCGCGTGCTGCGGTTTGCGGAGACACTAAAAGCACCATAGTAGAACACAGATGAAGCTTCTAATTTGAAGTAATAGCCTTTAAGAAGTAGTACAATTCAAGTTTTAGGTATCGATTATTGACTTTTTAGCTGGCTTTGGTGCCTTGGACATGAGCTAGGACCTTAAGATCCTGCATGAAAGGAGGACTAGCAGCCGAGTTGCACGGGAGAATGAGAAAAGTGTTCATATGTAGTAAAAACCTGAGAAATCTGTCCGTTTTCGTAATTTGTTATCGAATCGACTTAAAGCCAGATCGTCACATTCGCCGCTCTTCTCCTGAAACGGTTGTACTTATCGTCCGCAAACCTATGTCGCGTGCTGCGATGTACGGAGACACTAAAAGCACCATAGTAGAACACAGATGAGGCTTCTAAGTTGATGTAATAGCCAGTAAGAAGTAGTAAAATTGAAGTTTTAGCTATCGATTATTGACTTTTTACCCTTTTTTGGTGCCTTGGACATGAGCTAGGAACTTAAGATTCTGCATGAACGGAGGACTAGCAGCCGCGCTGCACGGGAGAATGTGAAAAGTGTTCATGTGTAGTAAAAACCTGAGAAATCCGTCCGTGTTCGTCATTTGATATCGAATCGACTTAAAGCCCGATCGTCTATTTGGCTACTGTTCTGTCTGAAACGGTTACATTTATCGTCTGCAAACCTAAGTCGCGTGCTGCGGTATGCGGAGACACTAAAAGCACCATAGTAGAACACAGATGAAGCTTCTAAGTTGATGTAATAGTCAGTAAGAAGTAGTACAATTCAAGTTTTAGTTGTCGATTATTCACTTTTTAGCCGGCTTTGGTGGCTTGGACATGACCTAGGACCCTAAGATTTTGCATGAAAGGAAGACTAGCAGCCGCGTTGCACGGGAGAATGTGAAAAGTGTTCATATGTAGTAAAAACCTGAGAAATCCGTCCGTTTTCGTCATTTGTTATCGAATCAACTTAAAGCCAGATCGTCACATTTGCCGCTCTTCTCTCTGAAACGGTTGTACTTATCGACTGCAAAGCTATGTCGCGTGCTGCGGTATGCGGAGACACTAAAAGCACCATAGTAGAATACAGATGAAGCTTCTAAGTTGATATAATAGTTAGTATGAAGTAGTATAATTCAAGTTCTGTTATCGATTATTGACTTTTTACCCATCTTTGTTGCCTTGGACATGAGCTAGAAACTAAAGATTTTGCATGAAAGGAGGACTAGCAGCCGCGTTGCATGGGACAATATGAAAAGTGATCATATGTAGTAAAAACCTGAGAAATCCGTCCGTTTTCGTCATTTGTTATCGAATCGACTTAAAGCCAGATCGTCACATTCGCCGCTCTTCTCCTGAAACGGTTGTACTTATCGTCCGCAAAGCTATGTCGCGTGCTGCGATATGCGGAGACACTAAAAGCACCATAGTAGAACACAGATGAAGCTTCTAAGTTGATGTAATAGCCATTAAGTAGTAGTACAATTCAAGTTTTAGGTATCGATTATTGACTTTTTAGCTGGCTTTGGTGCCTTGGACATGAGCTAGGACCTTTAGATTCTGCATCAAAGGAGGACTACAGCCGAGTTGCTCGGGAGAATGTGAAAAGTGTTCATATGTAGTAAAAACCTGAGAAATCCTTCCGTTTTCGTCATTTGTTATGAAATGGACTTAAATTCAGATCGTCACATTGGCTGCTCTTCTCTCTGAAACGGTTGTCCTTATCGTCCGCAAGGCTATGTCGCGTGCTGCGGAATGCGGAGACACTAAAAGCACCATAGTAGAACACAGATGAAGCTTCTAATTTGAAGTAATAGCCATTAAGAAGTAGTACAATTCAAGTTTTAGGTATCGATTATTGACTTTTTAGCTGGCTTTGGTGCCTTGGCCATGAGCTAGGACCTTAAGATTCTGCATGAAAGGAGGACTAGCAGCCGAGTTGCACGGGAGAATGAGAAAAGTGTTCATATGTAGTAAACAGATGAGAAATATGTCCGTTTTCGTAATTTGTTATCGAATCGACTTAAAGCCAGATCGTCACATTCGCCGCTCTTCTCCTGAAACGGTTGTACTTATCGTCCGCAAAGCTATGTCGCGTGCTGCGATATGCGGAGACACTAAAAGCACCATAGTAGAACACAGATGAAGCTTCTAAGTTGATGTAATAGCCATTAAGAAGTAGAACAATTCAAGTTATAGGTATCGATTATTGACTTCTTAGCTGGCTTTGGTGCCTTGGACATGAGCTAGGACCTTCAGATTCTGCATCAAAGGAGGACTAGCAGCCGAGTTGCTCGGGAGAATGTGAAAAGTGTTCATATGTAGTAAAAACCTGAGAAATTCTTCCGTTTTCGTCATTTGTTATGAAATCGACTTAAATCGAGATCGTCACATTGGCTGCTCTTCTCTCTGAAACGGTTGTCCTTATCGTCCGCAAGGCTATGTCGCGTGCTGCGGTATGCGGAGACACTAAAAGCACCATAGTAGAACACAGATGAAGCTTCTAATTTGAAGTAATAGCCATTAAGAAGTAGTACAATTCAAGTTTTAAGTATCGATTATTGACTTTTTAGCTGGCTTTGGTGCCTTGGACATGAGCTAGGACCTTAAGATTCTGCATGAAAGGAGGACTAGCAGCCGAGTTGCACGGGAGAATGAGAAAAGTGTTCATATGTAGTAAAAAAATGAGAAATCTGTTTGTTTTCGTAATTTGTTATCGAATCGACTTAAATCCAGATCGTCACATTGGCCGCTCTTCTTTCTGAAACGGTTGTCCTTATCATCCGCAAGGCTATGTCGCGTGCTGCGGTATGCGGAGACACTAAAAGCACCATAGTAGAACACAGATGAAGCTTCTAAGTTGATGTAATAGCCAGTAAGAAGTAGTAAAATTGAAGTTTTAGCTATCGATTATTGAACTTTTACCCTTTTTTGGTGCCTTGGACATGAGCTAGGACCTTAAGATTCTGCATGAACGGAGGACTAGCTGCCGAGTTGCACGGGAGAATGAGAAAAGTGTTCATATGTAGTAAAAACATGAGAAATCCTCTCCGTTTTCGTCATTTGTTATCGAATCGACTTAAAGCCAGATCGTCACATTCGCCGCTCTTCTCCTGAAACGGTTGTACTTATCGTCCGCAAACCTATGTCGCGTGCTGCGATGTACGGAGACACTAAAAGCACCATAGTAGAACACAGATGAAGCTTTTAAGTTGATGTAATAGCCAGTAAGAAGTACTACAATTCAACTTTTAGGTATCGATTATTGTCTTTTTAGCTGGCTTTGGTGCCTTGGACATGAGCTAGGACCTTCAGATTCTGCATGAAAGGAGGACTAGCAGCCGAGTTGCACGGGAGAATGTGAAAAGTGTTCATATGTAGTAAAAACCTGAGAAATCCGTCCGTTTTCGTCATTTGTTATGAAATCGACTTAAATCCAGATCGTCACATTGGCCGCTCTTCTTTCTGAAACGGTTGTCCTTATCGTCCGCAAGGCTATGTCGCGTGCTGCGGTATGCGGAGACACTAAAAGCACCATAGTAGAACACAGATGAAGCTTCTAAGTTGATGTAATAGCAAGTAAGAAGTAGTAAAATTGAAGTTTTAGCTATCGATTATTGACTTTTTACCCTTTTTTGGTGCCTTGGACATGAGCTAGGAACTTAAGATTCTGCATGAACGGAGGACTAGCAGCCGATCTGCACGGGAGAATGTGAAAAGTGTTCATGTGTAGTAAAAACCTGAGAAATCCGTCCGTGTTCGTCATTTGATATCGAATCGACTTAAAGCCCGATCGTCTATTTGGCTACTGTTCTGTCTGAAACGGTTACATTTATCGTCTGCAAACCTAAGTCGCGTGCTGCGGTATGCGGAGACACTAAACGCACCATAGCAGAACACAGATGAAGCATCTAAGTTGATGTAATAGCTAGTAAAAAATAGTACAATTCAAGTTTTAGGTATCGATTATTGACTTTTTAGCTGGCTTTGGTGCCTTGGACATGAGCTAGGAACTTAAGATTCTTCATGAAAGGAGGACTAGCAGCCGTGTTTCACGGGAGAATGTGAAAAGTGTTCATATGTAGTAAAAACCTGAGAAATCCGTCCGTTTTCGTCATTTGTTATCGAATCGACTTAAAGCCAGATCGTCACATTGGCCGCTCTTCTCTATGATACGGTTGTACTTATCGTCTGCAAAGCTATGTAGCGTGCTGCGGTATGCGGAGACACTAAAAGCACCATAGTAGAACACAGATGAAGCATCTAAGTTGATGTAATAGGTAGTAAGAAATAGTACAATTCAAGTTTTAGGTATCGATTATTGACTTTTTGGCTGGCTTTGGTGCCTTGGACATGAGCTAGGAAATTAAGATTCTTCATGAAAGGAGGACTAGCAGCCGCGTTGCACGGGAGAATGTGAAAAGTGTTCATATGTAGTAAAAACCTGAGAAATCCGTCCGTTTTCGTCATTTGTTATCGAATCGACTTAAGGCCAGATCGTCACATTGGCCGCTTTTCTCTCTGAGACGGTTGTACTTATCGTCTGCAAAGCTATGTCGCATGCTGCGGTATCCGGAGACACTAAAAGCTCCATAGTAGAACACAGAAGAAAGTTCTAAGTTGATGTAATAGCCAGTAAGAAGTAGTACAATTCAAGTTTTAGGTATCGATTATTGACTTTTTACACTTTTTTGTTTCCTTGGACATGAGCTAGGAACTTAAGATTTTGCATGGAAGGAGGACTAGCAGCTGCGTTGCACGGGAGAATGTGAAAAGTGTTCATATGTAGTAAATACCTGAGAAATCCGTCCGTTTTCGTCATTTGTTATCGAACCGACTTAAAGCCAGATCGTCACATTGGCCGCTTTTCTCTCTGAAACGGTTGTACTTATCGTCTGCAAAGCTATGTCGCGTGGCCTCGGTATGCGGAGACACTGAAAGCACCATAGTAGAACACAGAAGAAGCTTCTATGTTGATGTAATAGCCAGTAAGAAGTAGTACAATTCAAGTTTTAGTTGTCGATTATTCACTTTTTAGCCGACTTTGGTGGCTTGGACACGACCTAGGACCTTACGATTTTGCATGAATAGGGGACTAGCAGCCGCGTTGCACGGGAAAATGTGAAAAGTGTTCATATGTAGTAAAAACCTGAGAAATCCGTCCGTTTTCGTCATTTGTTATCGAATCGACTTAAAGCCAGATCACCACATTGGCCGCTTTTCTCTCTGAGACGGTTACATTTATCGTCTGCAAAGCTATTTCGCGTGCTGCGGTCTGCGGAGAGACTAAAAGCACCATAGTAGAACACAGAATAAGCTTCTAAGTTGAAGTAATAGCCAGTAAGAAGTAGTACAATTCAAGTTTCAGTTGTCGATTATTCACTTTTTAGCCGGCTTTGGTGGCTTGGACATGACCTAGGACCTTAAGATTTTGCAAGAAATGAGGGACTAGCAGCCGCATTGCACGGGAGAATGGGAAAAGTGTTCATATGTAGTAAAAACCTTTAGAAATCCGTCCGTTTTCGTCATTTGTTATCAAATCGACGTAAAACCAGATCGTCACATTGGAAGCTCTTCTGTCTGAAACGGTTACATTTATCGTCTGCAAAGCTATGTCGCGTGCTGCGGTATGCGGAGACACTAAAAGCACCAAAGTATAACACAGAAGAAGCTTCTATGTTGATGTAATAGCCAGTAAGAAGTAGTACAATTCAAGTTTTAGTTGGCGATTATTCACTTTTTAGCCGACTTTGGTGGCTTGGACATGACCTAGGACCTTACTATTTTGCATGAAAAGAGGACTAGCAGCCGCGTTGCACGGGAGAGTGTGAAAAGTGTTCATGTGTAGTAAAAACCTGAGAAATCCGTCCGTTTTCGTCATTTGTTATCGAATCGACTTAAAGCCAGATCATCACATTGGCCGCTTTTCTCTCTGAGACGGTTACATTTATCGTCTGCAAAGCTATGTCGCGTGCTACGGTATGCGAAGACACTATAATAGTAGAACACAGAAGAAGCTTCTAAGTTGAAGTAATAGCCAGTAAGAAGTAGTACAATTCTACTTTTAGTTGTCGATTATTCACATTTTAGCCGCCTTTGGTGGCTTGGACATGACATAGGACCTTAAGATTTTGCATGAAAGGAGGACTAGCAGCCGCGTTGCATGGGAGAATGTGACAAGTGCTCATATGTAGTAAAAACCTGAGAAAGCCGTCCGGTATCGTCATTTGTCATCGAATCGACTTAAAGCCAGATTGTCACATTGGCCGCTCTTCTCTCTGTAACAGTTACATTTATCGTCTGCAAAACTATTTCGCGTGGTGCGGTCTGCGGAGAGACTAAAAGCACCATAGTAGAACACAGAATAAGCTTCTAAGTTGAAGTAATAGCCAGTAAGAAGTAGTACAATTCAAGTTTCAGTTGTCGATTATTCACTTTTTAGCCGGCTTTGGTGGCTTGGACATGACCTAGGACCTTAAGATTTTGCATGAAATGAGGATTAGGAGCCGCGTTGCACGGGAGAATGTGAAAAGTGTTCATATGTAGTAAGAACCTTAGAAATCCGTCCGTTTTCGTCATTTGTTATCAAATCGACTTAAAGCCAGATCGTCACATTGGAAGCTCTTCTGTCTGAAACGGTTACATTTATCGTCTGCAAAGTTATGTCGCGTGCAGCGGTATGCGGAGACACTAAAAGCACCATAGTAGAAGACAGATGAAGCTTCTAAGTTGATGTAATAGCCAGTAAGAAGTAGTACAATTCAAGTTTCAGTTGTCGATTATTCACTTTTTAGCCGGCTTTGGTGGCTTGGACATGACCTAGGACCTTAACATTTTGCATGAAAGGAGGACCAGCAGCCGCGTTGTACGGGAGAATGTAAAAAGTGTTCATATGTAGAAAACACCTGAGAAATCCGTCCGTTTTCGTCATTTGATATCGAAACGACTTAAAGCCAGATCGTCACATTGGCCGCACTTCTGTCTGAAACGGTTACATTTATCGTCTGCAAAGCTATGTCGCGTGCTGCGGTATGCGCAGACACTAAAAGCACAAAGTATAACACAGAAGAAGCTTCTAAGTTGAAGTAATAGCCAGTAAGAAGTAGTACAATTCAAGTTTTAGTTGTCGATTATTCACTTTTTAGCCGACTTTGGTGGCTTGGACATGACCTAGGACCTTACGATTTTGCATGAAAAGAGGACTAGCAGCCGCGTTGCACGGGAGAATGTGAAAAGTGTTCATATGTAGTAAAAACCTGAGAAATCCGTCCGTTCTCGTCATTTGTTACCGAATCGACTTAAAGCCAGATCATCACATTGGCCGCTTTTCTCTCTGAGACGGTTACATTTATCGTATGCAAAGCTATGTCGCGTGCTGCGGTATGCGAAGACACTATAAGCACCATAGTAGAACACAGAAGAAGCTTCTAAGTTGAAGTAATAGCCAGTAAGAAGTAGTAAAATTCAAGTTTTAGGTGTCGAAACTGGCTATTTAGCTTGCTTTGGTGCCTTGGACATGAGCTAGGACCTTAAGATTCTGCATGAACGGAGGACTAGCAGCCAAGTTGCAAGGGAGAATGTTAAAAGTATTCATATGTAGTAAAAACCTGAGAAACCCGTCCGTTTACGTCATTTGTTATCGAATCGACCTAAAGCCAATTCGTCACATTGGGCGCACGTCTGTCTGAAACGGTTACATTTATCGTCTGCAAAGCTATGTCGCGTGCTGTGGTATGCGGAGACACTAAAAGCACCATAGTAGAAGACAGATGAAGCTTCTAAGTTGATGTAATAGCCAGTAAGAAGTAGTACAATTCAAGTTTTAGTTATCAACTATTGACTTTTTAGCTGGTTTTGGTGCCTTGGACATGAGCTGGGACCTTAACATTTTGCATGAAAGGAGGACTAGCAGCCGCGTTGTACGGGAGAATGTGAAAAGTGTTCATATGTAGTAAAAACCTGAGAAATCCATCCGTTTTCGTCATTTGTTACCGAATCGACTTAAAGCCAGATCATCACATTGGCCGCTTTTCTCTCTGAGACGGTTACATTTATCGTCTGCAAAGCTATGTCGCGTGCTGCGGTATGCAAAGACACTATAAGCACCATAGTAGAACACAGAAGAAGCTTCTAAGTTGAAGTAATAGCCAGTAAGAAGTAGTACAATTCAAGTTTTAGGTATCGATTATTGACTTTTTACCGTTTTTTGGTGACTTGGACATGCGCTAGGAACTTAAGATTTTGCATGGAAGGAGGACTAGCAGCTGCGTTGCACGGGAGAATGTGAAAAGTGTTCATATGTAGTAAACACCTGAGAAATCCGTCCGTTTTCGTCATTTGTTATCGAATCGACTTAAAGCCAGATCGTCACATTGGCCGCTCTTCTCTCTGAGACGGTTACATTTATCGTCTGCAAGGCTATGTCGCGTGCTGCGGTATGCGGAGACACTAAAAGCACCATAGTAGAAGACAGATGAAGCTTCTAAGTTGATGTAATAGCCAGTAAGAAGTAGTACAATTCAAGTTACAGTTGTCGATTATTCACTTTTTAGCCGGCTTTGGTGGCTTGGACATGACCTAGGACCTTAAGATTTTGCATGAAAGGAGGACCAGCAGCCGCGTTGTACGGGAGAATGTAAAAAGTGTTCACATGTAGTAAACACCTGAGAAATCCGTCCGTTTTCGTCATTTGATATCTAAACGACTTAAAGCCAGATCGTCACATTGGTCGCACTTCTGTCTGAAACGGTTACATTTATCGTCTGCAAAGCTATGTCGCGTGCTGCGGTATGCGAAGACACTATAAGCACCATAGTAGAACACAGAAGAAGCTTCTATGTTGATGTAATAGCCAGTAAGAAGTAGTACAATTCAAGTTTTAGTTGGCGATTATTCACTTTTTAGCCGACTTTGGTGGCTTGGACATGACCTAGGACCTTACGATTTTGCATGAAAAGAGGACTAGCAGCCGCGTTGCACGGGAGAATGTGAAAAGTGTTCATATGTAGTAAAAACCTGAGAAATCCGTCCGTTTTCGTCATTTGTTATCGAATCGACTTAAAGCCAGATCATCACATTGGCCGCTTTTCTCTCTGAGACTGTTACATTTATCGTCTGCAAAGATATGTCGCGTGCTGCGGTATGCGAAGACACTAAAAGCACCATAGTAGAACACAGAAGAAGCTTCTAAGTTGAAGTAATAGCCAGTAAGAAGTAGTACAATTCAAGTTTTAGTTGTCGATTATTCACTTTTTAGCCGACTTTGGTGGCTTGGACATGACCTAGGACCTTACGATTTTGCATGAAAAGAGGACTAACAATAGCGTTGCACTGGAGAATGTGAAAAGAGTTCATATGTAGTAAAAACCTGAGAAATCCGTCTGTTTTCGTCATTTGTTATCGAATCGACTTAAAGCCAGATCATCACAATGGCCGCTTTTCTCTCTGAGACGGTTACATTTATCGTCTGCAAAGCTATGTCGCGTGCTGCGGTATGCGAAGACACTATAATAGTAGAACACAGAAGAAGCTGCTAAGTTGAAGTAATAGCCAGTAAGAAGTAGTACAATTCTACTTTTAGTTGTCGATTATTCATTTTTTAGCCGACTTTGGTTGCTTGGACATGACCTAGGACCTTAAGATTTTGCATGAAAGGAGGACTAGCAGCCGCGTTGCACGGGAGAATGTGAAAAGTGTTCATATGTAGTAAAATCCTGAGAAAGCCGTCCGGTATCGTCATTTGTCATCGAATCGACTTAAAGCCAGATTGTCACATTGGCCGCTCTTCTCTCTGAAACAGTTACATTTATCGTCTGCAAAGCTATTTCGCGTGCTGCGGTCTGCGGAGAGACTAAAAGCACCATAGTAGAACACAGAATAAGCTTCTAAGTTGAAGTAATAGCCAGTAAGAAGTAGTACAATTCAAGTTTCAGTTGTCGATTATTCACTTTTTAGCCGGCTTTGGTGGCTTGGACATGACCTAGGACCTTAAGATTTTGCATGAAATGACGACTAGCAGCCGCGTTGCACGGGAGAATGTGAAAAGTGTTCATATGTAGTAAGAACCTTAGAAATCCGTTCGTTTTCGTCTTTTGTTATCAAATCGACTTAAAGCCAGATCGTCACATTGGCCGCTCTTCTCTCTGAAACGGTTACATTTATCGTCTGCAAAGCTATGTCGCGTGCTGCGGTATGCGGAGACACTAAAAGCACCATAGTAGAAGACAGATGAAGCTTCTAATTTGATGTAATAGCCAGTAAGAAGTAGTACAATTCAAGTTTTAGTTATCAATTATTGACTTTTCAGCTGGTTTTGGTGCCTTGGACATGAGCTAGGACCTTAACATTTTGCATGAAAGGAGGACTAGCAGCCGCGTTGTACGGGAGAATGTAAAAAGTGTTCATATGTAGTAAACACCTGAGAAATCCGTCCGTTTTCGTCATTTGATATCGAAACGACTTAAAGCCAAATCGTCACATTGGCCGCACTTCTGTCTGAAACGGTTACATTTATCGTCTGCAAAGCTATGTCGCGTGCTGCGGTATGCGAAGACACTATAAGCACCATAGTAGAACACAGAAGAAGCTTCTAAGTTGAAGTAATAGCCAGTAAGAAGTAGTACAATTCAAGTTTTAGTTGTCGATTATTCACTTTTTAGCCGACTTTGGTGGCTTGGACATGACCTAGGACCTTACGATTTTGCATGACAAGAGGACTAACAATAGCGTTGCACTGGAGAATGTGAAAAGAGTTCATATGTAGTAAAAACCTGAGAAATCCGTCTGTTTTCGTCATTTGTTATCGAATCGACTTAAAGCCAGATCGTCACATTGGCCATCTCCTCTCTGAAACAGTAGTACTTATCGTCTGCAAAGCTATCTCACGTGCTGCGGTATGCGGAGACAATAAAAGCACCATAGTAGAACACAGATGAAGCTTCTAAGTTGATGTAATAGCCAGTAAGAAGTAGTACAATTCAAGTTTTAGTTATCGATTATTCACTTTTTAGCCGACTTTGGTTGCTTGGATATGACCTAGGACCTTAAGGATTTGCATGAAAGGAGGACTAGCAGCCGCGTTGCACGGGAGAATGTGAAAAGTGTTCATATGTAGTAAAAACCTGAGAAATCAGTCCGTTTTTGTCATTTGTTATCGTATCGACTTAAAGCCAGATCGTCACATTGGCCGCTTTTCTCTCTGAGACGGTTACATTTATCGTCTGCAAAGCTATGTCGCGTGCTGCGGTATGCGGAGACACTAAAAGCACCATATTAGAACACAGTAGAAGCTTCTATGTTGAAGTAATAGCCAGTAAGAAGTAGTACAATTCAAGTTTTAGTTGTCGATTATTCACTTTTTAGCCGGCTTTGGTGGCTTGGACATGACCTAGGACCTTAAGATTTTGCATGAATGGAGGACTAGCTGCCGCGTTGCATGGGAGAATGTGAAAAGTGTTCATATGTAGTAAAAACCTGAGAAATCTGTCCATTTTCGTCATTTGTTATCGAATCGACTTTAAGCCAGATTGTCACGTTGGCAGCTTTTCTCTCTGAGACGGTTACATTTTTCGTCTCCAAAGCTATGTCGCGTGCTGCGGTATGCAGAGACACTAAAAGCACCATATTAGAACACAGAAGAAGCTTCTAAGTTGAAGTAATAGCCAGTAAGAAGTAGTACTATTTAAGTTTTAGTTGTCGATTAATCACTTTTTAACCGACTTTGGTGGCTTGTACATGTCGTAGGACCTTAAGATTTTGCATGAAAGGAAGACTAGCAGCCGCGTTGCACGGGAGAATGTGAAGAGTGTTCATATGTAGTAAAAACCTGAGAAATCCGTCCGTTTTCGTCATTTGTTATCGAATCGATTTAAAGCCAGATCGTCACAGTGGCCGCTTTTCTCTCCGAAACGGTTGCACTTATCGTCTGCAAAGCTATGTCGCGTGCTGCGGTATGCGGAAACACTAAAAGCACCATTGTAGAACAGAGAAGAAGCTTCTAAGTCGAAGTAATAGCCAGTAAAAAGTAGTACTATTTAAGTTTTAGTTGTCGTTTAATCACTTTTTAACCGGCTTTGGTGGCTTGGACATGTCCTAGGACCTCATACTTTTGCAGGAAAGGAAGACTAGCAGCCGCGTTGCACGGGAGAATGTGAAAAGTGTTCATATGTAGTAAAAACCTGAGAAATCCGTCCGTTTTCGTCATTTGTTATCGAATCGATTTAAAGCCAGATCGTCACATTGGCCGCTCTTCTCTCTGAAACGGTTACATTTATCGTCTGCAAAGCTATGTCGCGTGCTGCGGTATGCGGAGACACTAAAAGCACCATATTAGAACATAGAAGAAGCTTATAAGTTGAAGTAATAGCAAGTAAGAAGTAGTACAATTCAAGTTGAAGTTGTCGATTAATCACTTTTTAGCTGGCTTTGGTGGGTTGGACATGACCTAGGACCTTAAAATTTTGCATGAAAGGAAGACTAGCACCGCGTTGCACGGGACAATGTGAAAAGTGTTCATATGTAGTAAAAACCTGAGAAATCCGTCCGTTTTCGTCATTTGTTATCGAATCGATTTAAAGCCAGAACGTCACATTGGCCGCTCTTGTCTCTGAACGGTTACATTTATCGTCTGCAAAGCTATGTCGCGTGCTGCGGTATGCGGAAACACTAAAAGCACCATATTAGAACACATAAGAAGCTTATAAGTTGAAGTAATAGCTAGTAAAAAGTAGTACAATTGAAGTTTAGTTGTCGATTAATCACTTTTTAGCCGGCTTTGGTGGCTTGGACATGACCTAGGACCTTAAGATTTTGCATGAATGGAGGACTAGCTGCCGCGTTGCATGGGAGAATGTGAAAAGTGTTCATATGTAGTAAAAACCTGAGAAATCTGTCCATTTTCGTCATTTGTTATCGAATCGACTTAAAGCCAGATCGTCACATTGGCCGCTTTTCTCTCTGAGACGGTTACATTTTTCGTCTGCAAAGCTATGTCGCGTGCTGCGGTATGCGGAAACACTAAAAGCATCATAGTAGAACACAGAAGGAGCTTTTAAGTTGAAGTAATAGCCAGTAAGAAGTAGTACAATTCAAGTTTTAGTTGTCGATTATTCACTTTTTAGCCGGCTTTGGTGGCTTGGACATGACCTAGGACCTTAAGATTTTGCATGAAAGGAGGACTAGCAGCCGCGTTGCACGGGAGAATGTGAAAAGTGTTCATATGTAGTAAAAACCTGAGAAATCCGTCCGTTTTCGTCATTTGTTATCGAATCGATTTAAAGCCAGATCGTCACATTAGCCGCTCTTCTCTCTGAAACGGTTACAATTGTCGTCTGCAAAGCTATGTCGCGTGCTGCGGTATGCGGAAACACTAAAAAGACCATAGTAGAACACAGATGAAGCTTCTAAGTTGAAGTAATAGCCAGTAAGAAGTAGTACAATTCAAGTTTTAGTTGTCGATTATTCATTTCTTAGCCGGCTTTGGTGGCTTGGACATGACCTAGGACCTTACGATTTTGCATGAAAGGAGGACTAGCAGCCGCGTTGCACGGTAGAATGTGAAAAGTGTTCATATGTAGTAAAAACCTGAGAAATCCGTCCGTTTTCGTCATTTGTTATCGAATCGACTTAAAGCCAGATCGTCATATTGGCGCTTTTCTCTCTGAGACGGTTACTTTAATCGGCTGCAAAGCTATGTCGCGTGCTGCGGTATGCGGAGACACTAAAAGCACCATAGTAGAACAGAGAAGAAGCTTCTAAGTTGAAGTAATAGCCAGTAAGAAGTAGTACAATTCAAGTTTTAGTTATCGATTATTCACTTTTTAGCCGGCTTTGGTGGCTTGGACATGAGGTGGAACCTTAAGATTTTACATGAAAGGAGGACTAGCAGCCGCGTTGCACGGGAGAATGTGAAAAGTATTCATATGTAGTAAAAACCTGAGAAATCCGTGGGTTTTCGTCATTTGTTATCGTATCGACATAAAGCCAGATCGTCACATTGGCCGATTTTCTCTCTGAGACGATTTATCGTCTGCAAAGCTATGTCGCGTGCTGCGGTATGCGGAGACACTAAAAGCACCATATTAGAACACAGAAGAAGCTTCTAAGTTGAAGTAATAGCCAGTGAGAGGTAGTACTATTTAAGTTTTAGTTGTCGATTATCAACTTTTTAGCCGGCTTTGGTGGCTTGGACATGACCTAGGACCTTAAGATTTTGCATGAAAGGAAGACTAGCAGCCGCGTTGCACGGGAGAATGTGAAAAGTGTTCATATGTAGTAAAAACCTGAGAAATCCGTCCGTTTTCGTCATTTGTTATCGAATCGACTTAAAGCCAGATCGTCACATTTGCCGCTCTTCTCTCTGAAACGGTTGTACTTATCGTCTGCAAAGCTATGTCGCGTGCTGCGGTATGCGGAGACACTAAGAGCAACATAGTAGAACACAGATGAAGCTTCTAAGTTGATATAATAGTTAGTATGAAGTAGTATAATTCAAGTTCTGTTATCGATTGTTGACTTTTTACCCATCTTTGGTGCCTTGGACATGAGCTAGAAACTAAAGGTTTTGCATGAAAGGAGGACTAGCAGCCGCGTTGCATGGGACAATGTAAAAAGTGATCATATGTAGTAAAAACCTGAGAAATCCGTCCGTTTTCGTCATTTGTTATCGAATCGACTTAAACCCAGATCGTCACATTGGCCGCTCTTCTGACTGAAACGGTTACATTTATCGTCTGCAAAGCTATGTCGCGTGGTGCGGTATGCGGAGACACTAAAAGCACCATAGTAAAACACAGATGAAGCATCTAAGTTGATGTAATAGCTAGAAAGAAGTAGTAAAATTCAAGTTTTAGGTATTGATTATTGACGTTTTAGCTGGCTTTGGTGTCTTGGACATGAGCTAGGAGCTTAAGATTCTGCATGAAAGGAGGACTAGCAGCAGAGTTGCATGGGAGAATGTGAAAAGTCTTCATATGTAGTAAAATCCTGAGAAATCCGTCCGTTTTCGTTATTTGTTATCGATTCGACTTAAACCCAGATCGTCACATTGGCCGCTCTTCTCTCTGAAACGGTTGTACTTATCGTCCGCAAAGCTATGTCGCGTGCTGCGGTATGCGGAGACATTAAAAGCACCATAGTAGAACACAGATGAAGCTTCTAATTTGAAGTAATAGCCATTAAGAAGTAGTACAATTCAAGTTTTAGGTATCGATTATTGATTTTTTAGCTGGCTTTGGTGCCTTGGACATGAGCTAGGACCTTAAGATTTTGCATGAAAGCAGGACTAGCAGCCGAGTTGCACGGTAGAATGAGAAAAGTGTTCATATGTAGTAAACACCTGAGAAATCTGTCCGTTTTCGTAATTTGTTATCGAATCGACTTAAATCCAGATCGTCACATTCGCCGCTCTCCTCCTGAAACGGTTGTACTTATCGTCCGCAAAGCTATGTCGCGTGCTGCGATATGCGGAGACACTAAAAGCACCATAGTAGAACACAGATGAAGCTTCTAAGTTGATGTAATAGCCATTAAGTAGTAGTACAATTCAAGTTTTAGGTATCGATTATTGACTTTTTAGCTGGCTTTGGTGCCTTGGACATGAGCTAGGAACTTAAGTTTCTTCATGAAAGGAGGACTAGCAGCCGAGTTGCACGGGAGAATGTGAAGAGTGTTGATATGTAGTAAAAACCTGAGAAATCCGTCCGTTTTCGTCATTTGTTATAGAATCGACTTAAAGCCAGATCGTCACATTTGCCGCTCTTCTCTCTGAAACGGTTGTACTTATCGTCTGCAAAGCTATGTTGCGTGCTGCGGTATGCGGAGACACTAAAAGCACCATAGTAGAACACAGATGAAGCTTCTAATTTGAAGTAATAGCCATTAAGAAGTAGTACAATACAAGTTTTAGGTATCGATTATTCACTTTTTAGCTGGCTTTGGTGCCTTGGACATGAGCTAGGACCTTCAGATTCTGCATGAAAGGAGGACTAGCAGCCGAGTTGCACGGGAGCATGTGAAAAGTGTTCATATGTAGTAAAAACCTGAGAAATCCGAGGGATTTCGTCATTTGTTATCGAATCGACTTAAAGCCAGATCGTCACATTGGCCGCTCTTCTCTCTGAAACGGTTTTACTTATCGTCTGCAATGCTATGTCGCGTGCTGCGGTATGCGGAGACACTAAAAGCACCATAGTAGAACACAGATGAAGCTTCTAAGTTGATGTAATAGTCAGTATGAAGTAGTACAATTCAAGTTTTAGTTATCGATTATTGACTTTTTCCCTTCTTTGGTGCCTTGGACATGAGCTAGGACCTTAAGATTCTGCATGAAAGGAGGATTAGTAGCCGAGTTGCACAGGAGAATGTGAAAAGTGTTCATATGTAGTAAAAACCTGAGAATCCGTCCGTTTTCGTCATTTGTTATCGAATCGACTTAAAGCCAGATCGCCACATTGGCCGCTCTTCTCTCTGGAACGGTTGTTCTTATCGTCTGCAAAGCTATGTCGCGTGCTGCGGTATGTGGAGACCCTAAAAGCACCATAGTAGAACACGGATGAAGTTTCTAAGTTGATGTAATAGCCAGTAAGAAGTAGTACAATTCAAGTTTTAGGTATCGATTATTGACTTTTTACCCTTCTTTGGTGCCTTGGACATTAGTTAGGATATTAAGATTTTTCATGAAAGGAGGACTAGCAGCCACGTGTGCATGGGAGAATGTAAAAAGTGTTCATATGTAGTAAAAACCTGAGAAATCCGTCCGTTTTCGTCATTTGTTATCGAATCGACTTAAAGCCAGATCGTCACATTTGCCGCTCTTCTCTCTGAAACGATTGTACTTATCGTCTGCAAAACTATGACGCGTGCTGCGGTATGCGGAGACATTAAAAGCAACATAGTAGAACACAGATGAAGCATCTAAGTTGATGTAATAGCTAGTAAGAAATAGTACAATTCAAGTTTTAGGTACCGATTATTGACTTTTTAGCTGGCTTTGGTGCTTTGGACATGAGCTAGGAACTTAAGTTTCTTCATGAAAGGAGGACTAGCAGCCGAGTTGCACGGGAGAATGTGAAAAGTGTTCATATGTAGTACAAACCTGAGAAATCCGTCCGTTTTCGTCATTAGTTATCAAATCAACTTAAAGCCAGATCGTCACATTGGCCACTTTTCTCTCTGAAACGGTTTTACTTATCGTCTGCAAAGCTATGTCGCGTGCTGCGGTATGCGGAGACACTAAAAGCACCATAGTAGAACACAGATGAAGCTTCTAAGTTGATGTAATAGTCAGTAAGATGTAGTACAATTCAAGTTTTAGTTGTCGATTATTCACTTTTTAGACGGCTTTGGTGGCTTGGACATGACCTAGGACCTTACGATTTTGCATGAAAGGAAGACTAGCAGCCGCGTTGCACGGGAGAATGTGAAAAGTGTTCATATGTAGTAAAAACCTGAGAAATCCGTCCGTTTTCGTCATTTGTTATCGAATCGACTTAAAGCCAGATCGTCACATTTGCCGCTCTTTTCTCTGAAACGGTTGTACTTATCGTCTGCAAAGCTATGTCGCGTGCTGCGGTATGCGGAGACACTAAAAGCACCGTAGTAGAACACAGATGAAG
Source organism: Schistocerca gregaria (assembly GCF_023897955.1). NCBI lineage: Eukaryota > Metazoa > Arthropoda > Insecta > Orthoptera > Acrididae > Schistocerca > Schistocerca gregaria. The sequence continues at coordinate 2,558,507 of NW_026061759.1, forward strand.
CTTCTAAGTTGATGTAATAGCCATTAAGTAGTAGTACAATTCAAGTTATAGGTATCGATTAATGACTTTTTAGCTGGCTTTTGCGCCTTGGACATGAGCTAGGACCTTCAGATTCTGCATCAAAGGAGGACTACAGCCGAGTTGCTCGGGAGAATGTGAAAAGTGTTCATATGTAGTAAAAACCTGAGAAATCCTTCCGTTTTCGTCATTTGTTATGAAATCGACTTAAAGCCAGATCGTCACATTGGCCACTCTTCTCTCTGAAACGGTTTTACTTATCGTCTGCAAAGCTATGTCGCGTGCTGCGGTATGCGGAGACACTAAAAGCACCATAGTAGAACACAGATGAAGCTTCTAAGTTGATGTAATAGTCAGTAAGAAGTAGTACAATTCAAGTTTTAGTTGTCGATTATTCACTTTTTAGCCGGCTTTGGAGGCTTGGACATGACCTAGGACCCTAAGATTTTGCATGAAAGGAAGACTAGCAGCCGCGTTGCACGGGAGAATGTGAAAAGTGTTCATATGTAGTAAAAACCTGAGAAATCCGTCCGTTTTCGTCATTTGTTATCGAATCAACTTAAAGCCAGATCGTCACATTTGCCGCTCTTCTCTCTGAAACGGTTGTACTTATCGTCTGCAAAGCTATGTTGCGTGCTGCGGTATGCGGAGACACTAAAAGCACCATAGTAGAACACAGATGAAGCTTCTAAGTTGATATAATAGTTAGTATGAAGTAGTATAATTCAAGTTCTGTTATCGATTATTGACTTTTTACCCATCTTTGTTGCCTTGGACATGAGCTAGAAACTAAAGATTTTGCATGAAAGGAGGACTAGCAGCCGCGTTGCATGGGACAATGTGAAAAGTGATCATATGTAGTAAAAACCTGAGAAATCCGTCCGTTTTCGTCATTTGTTATCGAATCGACTTAAACCCAGATCGTCACATTGGCCGCTCTTCTGACTGAAACGGTTACATTTATCGTCTGCAAAGCTATGTCGCGTGCTGCGGTATGCGGAGACACTAAAAACACCATAGTAGAACACAGATGAAGCTTCTAATTTGAAGTAATAGATATTAAGAAGTAGTACAATTCAAGTTTTAGGTATCGATTATTGACGTTTTAGCTGGCTTTGGTGCCTTGGGCATGAGCTAGGACCTTAAGATTCTGCATGAAAGGAGGACAAGCAGCCGAGTTGCACGGGAGAATGAGAAAAGTGTTCATATGTAGTAAACACCTGAGAAATCTGTCCGTTTTCGTAATTTGTTATCGAATCGACTTAAAGCCAGATCGTCAGATTCGCCGCTCTTCTCCTGAAACGGTTGTACATATCGTCCGCAAAGCTATGTCGCGTGCTGCGATATGCGGAGACACTAAAAGCACCATAGTAGAACACAGATGAAGCTTCTAAGTTGATGTAATAGCCATTAAGTAGTAGTACAATTCAAGTTTTAGGTATCGATTATTGACTTTTTAGCTGGCTTTGGTGCCTTGGACATGAGCTAGGACCTTCAGATTCTGCATCAAAGGAGGACTACAGCCGAGTTGCTCGGGAGAATTTGAAAAGTGTTCATATGTAGTAAAAACCTGAGAAATCCTTCCGTTTTCGTCATTTGTTATGAAATCGACTTAAATTCAGATCGTCACATTGGCTGCTCTTCTCTCTGAAACGGTTGTCCTTATCGTCCGCAAGGCTATGTCGCGTGCTGCGGAATGCGGAGACACTAAAAGCACCATAGTAGAACACAGATGAAGCTTCTAATTTGAAGTAATAGCCATTAAGAAGTAGTACAATTCAAGTTTTAGGTATCGATTATTGACTTTTTAGCTGGCTTTGGTGCCTTGGCCATGAGCTAGGACCTTAAGATTCTGCATGAAAGGAGGACTAGCAGCCGAGTTGCACGGGAGAATGAGAAAAGTGTTCATATGTAGTAAACACATGAGAAATATGTCCGTTTTCGTAATTTGTTATCGAATCGACTTAAAGCCAGATCGTCACATTCGCCGCTCTTCTCCTGAAACGGTTGTACTTATCGTCCGCAAAGCTATGTCGCGTGCTGCGATATGCAGAGACACTAAAAGCACCATAGTAGAACACAGATGAAGCTTCTAAGTTGATGTAATAGCCATTAAGAAGTAGAACAATTCAAGTTATAGGTATCGATTATTGACTTTTTAGCTGGCTTTGGTGCCTTGGACATGAGCTAGGACCTTCAGATTCTGCATCAAAGGAGGACTAGCAGCCGAGTTGCTCGGGAGAATGTGAAAAGTGTTCATATGTAGTAAAAACCTGAGAAATTCTTCCGTTTTCGTCATTTGTTATGAAATCGACTTAAATCGAGATCGTCACATTGGCTGCTCTTCTCTCGGAAACGGTTGTCCTTATTGTCCGCAAGGCTATGTCGCGTGCTGCGGTATGCGGAGAAACTAAAAGCACCATAGTAGAACACAGATGAAGCTTCTAAGTTGATGTAATAGCCAGTAAGAAGTAGTACAATTCAAGTTTTAGGTATCGATTATTGACTTTTTCCCCTTCTTTGGTGCCTTGGACATGAGCTAGGAACTTAAGATTGTGCATGAAAGGAAGACTAGAAGCCGAGTTGCACAGGAGAATGTGAAAAGTGTTCATACGTAGTAAAAACCTGAGAAATCCGTCCGTTTTCGTCACTTCTTATCGAATCGACCTAAAGCCAGATCGTCACATTGGCCGCTCTTCTGACTGAAACGGTTACATTTATCGTCTGCAAAGCTATGTCGCGTGGTGCGGTACGCGGAGACACTTAAAGCACCATAGTAGAACACAGATGAAGCATCTAAGTTGATGTAATAGCTAGAAAGAAGTAGTAAAATTCAAGTTTTAGGTATCGATTATTGACGTTTTAGCTGGCTTTGGTGCCTTGGACATGAGCTAGGAACTTAAGATTCTGCATGAAAGGAGGACTAGCAAGAGAGTGTCATGGGAGAATGTGAAAAGTGTTCATATGTAGTAAAAACATGAGAAATCCTGTCCGTTTTCGTCATTTGTTATCGAATCGACTTAAAGCCAGATCGTCACATTGGCCGCTCTTCTCTCTGAAACGGTTGTACTTATCGTCCGCAATGCTATGTCGCGTGCTGCGGTTTGCGGAGACACTAAAAGCACCATAGTAGAACACAGATGAAGCTTCTAATTTGAAGTAATAGCCATTAAGAAGTAGTACAATTCAAGTTTTAAGTATCGATTATTGACTTTTTAGCTGGCTTTGGTGCCTTGGACATGAGCTAGGACCTTAAGATTCTGCATGAAAGGAGGACTAGCAGCCGAGTTGCACGGGAGAATGACAAAAGTATTCATATGTAGTAAAAAAATGAGAAATCTGTTTGTTTTCGTAATTTGTTATCGAATCGACTTAAATCCAGATCGTCACATTGGCCGCTCTTCTTTCTGAAACGGTTGTCCTTATCTTCCGCTAGGCTATGTCGCGTGCTGCGGTATGCGGAGACACTAAAAGCACCATAGTAGAACACAGATGAAGCTTCTAAGTTGATGTAATAGCCAGTAAGAAGTAGTAAAATTGAAGTTTTAGCTATCGATTATTGAACTTTTACCCTTTTTTGGTGCCTTGGACATGAGCTAGGAACTTAAGATTCAGCATGAACGGAGGACTAGCAGCCGAGTTGCACGGGAGAATAAGAAAAGTGTTCATATGTAGTAAAAACATGAGAAATCCTGTATGTTTTCGTCATTTGTTATCGAATCGACTTAAAGCCAGATCGTCACATTGGCCGCTCTTCTCTCTGAAACGGTTGTACTTATCGTCCGCAAAGCTATGTCGCGTGCTGCGGTTTGCGGAGACAGTAAAAGCACCATAGTAGAACACAGATGAAGCTTCTAATTTGAAGTAATAGCCATTAAGAAGTAGTACAATTCAAGTTTTAGGTATCGATTATTGACTTTTTAGCTGGCTTTGGTGCCTTGGACATGAGCTAGGAACTTAAGATTCTGCATGAAAGAGGACTAGCAGCCGAGTTGCACGGGAGAATGAGAAAAGTGTTCATATGTAGTAAAAACATGAGAAATCCTGTCCGTTTTCGTCATTTGTTATCGAATCGACTTAAAGCCAGATCGTCACATTGGCCGCTCTTCTCTCTGAAACTGTTGTACTTATCGTCCGCAAAGCTATGTCGCGTGCTGCGGTTTGCGGAGACACTAAAAGCACCATAGTAGAACACAGATGAAGCTTCTAATTTGAAGTAATAGCCATTAAGAAGTAGTACAATTCAAGTTTTAGGTATCGATTATTGACTTTTTAGGTGGCTTTGGTGCCTTGGACATGAGCTAGGACCTTAAGATTCTGCATGAAAGGAGGACTAGCAGCCGAGTTGCACGGGAGAATGTGAAAAGTGTTCATATGTAGTAAAAACATGAGAAATCCTCTCCGTTTTCGTCATTTGTTATCGAATCGACTTAAAGCCAGATCGTCACATTGGCCGCTCTTCTCTCTGAAACGGTTGTACTTATCGTCCACAAAGCTATGTCGCGTGCTGCGGTTTGCGGAGACACTAAAAGCACCATAGTAGAACACAGATGAAGCTTCTAATTTGAAGTAATAGCCTTTAAGAAGTAGTACAATTCAAGTTTTAGGTATCGATTATTGACTTTTTAGCTGGCTTTGGTGCCTTGGACATGAGCTAGGACCTTAAGATTCTGCATGAAAGGAGTACTAGCAGCCGAGTTGCACGGGAGAATGAGAAAAGTGTTCATATGTAGTAAAAACCTGAGAAATCTGTCCGTTTTCGTAATTTGTTATCGAATCGACTTAAAGCCAGATCGTCACATTCGCCGCTCTTCTCCTGAAACGGTTGTACTTATCGTCCGCAAACCTATGTCGCGTGCTGCGATGTACGGAGACACTAAAAGCACCATAGTAGAACACAGATGAAGCTTTTAAGTTGATGTAATAGCCTGTAAGAAGTACTACAATTCAACTTTTAGGTATCGATTATTGACTTTTTAGCTGGCTTTGGTGCCTTGGACATGAGCTAGGACCTTCAGATTCTGCATGAAAGGAGGACTAGCAGCCGAGTTGCACGGGAGAATGTGAAAAGTGTTCATATGTAGTAAAAACCTGAGAAATCCGTCCGTTTTCTTCATTTGTTATGAAATCGACTTACATCCAGATCGTCACATTGGCCGCTCTTCTTTCTGAAACGGTTGTCCTTATCGTCCGCAAGGCTATGTCGCGTGGTGCGGTATGCGGAGACACTAAAAGCACCATAGTAGAACACAGATGAAGCTTCTAAGTTGATGTAATAGCCAGTAAGAAGTAGTAAAATTTAAGTTTTAGCTATCGATTATTGACTTTTTACCCTTTTTTGGTGCCTTGGACATGAGCTAGGAACTTAAGATTCTGCATGAACGGAGGACTAGCAGCCGCGTTGCACGGGAGAATGTGAAAAGTGTTCATGTGTAGTAAAAACCTGACAAATCCGTCCGTGTTCGTCATTTGATATCGAATCGACTTAAAGCCCGATCGTCTATTTGGCTACTGTTCTGTCTGAAACGGTTACATTTATCGTCTGCAAACCTAAGTCGCGTGCTGCGGTATGCGGAGACACTAAACGCAGGATTGCAGAACACAGATGAAGCATCTAAGTTGATGTAATAGCTAGTAAAAAATAGTACAATTCAAGTTTTAGGTATCGATTATTGACTTTTTAGCTGGCTTTGGTGCCTTGGACATGAGCTAGGAACTTAAGTTTCTTCATGAAAGGAGGACTAGCAGCCGTGTTTCACGGGAGAATGGGAAAAGTGTTCATATGTAGTAAAAACCTGAGAAATCCGTCCGTTTTCGTCATTTGTTATCGAATCGACTTAAAGCCAGATCGTCACATTGGCCGCTCTTCTCTATGATACGGTTGTACTTATCGTCTGCAAAGCTATGTCGCGTGCTGCGGTATGCGGAGACACTAAATGCACCATAGTAGAACACAGATGAAGCATCTAAGTTGATGTAATAGGTAGTAAGAATTAGTAAAATTCAAGTTTTAGGTATCGATTATTGACTTTTTGGCTGGCTTTGGTGCCTTGGACATGAGCTAGGAACTTAAGATTCTTCATGAAAGGAGGACTAGCAGCCGAGTTGCACGGGAGAATGTGAAAAGTGTTCATATGTAGTAAAAACCTGAGAAATCCGTCCGTTTTCGTCATTTGTTATCGAATCGACTTAAGGCCAGATCGTCACATTGGCCGCTTTTCTCTCTGAGACGGTTGTACTTATCGTCTGCAAAGCTATGTCGCATGCTGCGGTATCCGGAGACACTAAAAGCTCCATAGTAGAACACAGAAGAAAGTTCTAAGTTGATGTAATAGCCAGTAAGAAGTAGTACAATTCAAGTTTTAGGTATCGATTATTGACTTTTTACACTTTTTTGTTTCCTTGGACATGAGCTAGGAACTTAAGATTTTGCATGGAAGGAGGACTAGCAGCTGCGTTGCACGGGAGAATGTGAAAAGTGTTCATATGTAGTAAATACCTGAGAAATCCGTCCGTTTTCGTCATTTGTTATCGAACCGACTTAAAGCCAGATCGTCACATTGGCCGCTTTTCTCTCTGAAACGGTTGTACTTATCGTCTGCAAAGCTATGTCGCGTGGCCTCGGTATGCGGAGACACTGAAAGCACCATAGTAGAACACAGAAGAAGCTTCTATGTTGATGTAATAGCCAGTAAGAAGTAGTACAATTCAAGTTTCAGTTGTCGATTATTCACTTTTTAGCCGGCTTTGGTGGCTTGGACATGACCTAGGACCTTAAGATTTTGCATGAAATGAGGACTAGCAGCCGCGTTGCACGGGAGAATGTGAAAAGTGTTCATATGTAGTAAGAACCTTAGAAATCCGTCCGTTTTCGTCATTTGTTATCAAATCGACTTAAAGCCAGATCGTCACATTGGAAGCTCTTCCGTCTGAAACGGTTACATTTATCGACTGCAAAGCTATGTCGCGTGCTGCGGTATGCGGAGACACTAAAAGCACCATAGTAGAAGACAGATGAAGCTTCTAAGTTGATGTAATAGCCAGTAAGAAGTAGTACAATTCAAGTTTCAGTTGTCGATTATTCACTTTTTAGCCGGCTTTGGTGGCTTGGACATGACCTAGGACCTTAACATTTTGCATGAAAGGAGGACTAGCAGCCGCGTTGTACGGGAGAATGTAAAATGTGTTCATATGTAGTAAACACCTGAGAAATCCGTCCGTTTTCGTCATTTGATATCGAAACGACTTAAAGCCAGATCGTCACATTGGCCGCACTTCTGTCTGAAACGGTTACATTTATCGTCTGCAAAGCTATGTCGCGTGCTGCGGTATGCGCAGACACTAAAAGCACAAAGTATAACACAGAAGAAGCTTCTAAGTTGAAGTAATAGCCAGTAAGAAGTAGTACAATTCAAGTTTTAGTTGTCGATTATTCACTTTTTAGCCGACTTTGGTGGCTTGGACATGACCTAGGACCTTACGATTTTGCATGAAAAGAGGACTAGCAGCCGCGTTGCACGGGAGAATGTGAAAAGTGTTCATATGTAGTAAGAACCTGAGAAATCCGTCCGTTTTCGTCATTTGTTACCGAATCGACTTAAAGCCAGATCATCACATTGGCCGCTTTTCTCTCTGAGACGGTTACATTTATCGTCTGCAAAGCTATGTCGCGTGCTGCGGTATGCGAAGACACTATAAGCACCATAGTAGAACACAGATGAAGCTTCTAAGTTGAAGTAATAGCCAGTAAGAAGTAGTACAATTCAAGTTTTAGGTATCGATTATTGGCTATTTAGCTTGCTTTGGTGCCTTGGACATGAGCTAGGACCTTAAGACTTTGCATGAAAGGAAGACTAGCAGCCAAGTTGCAAGGGAGAATGTTAAAAGTATTCATATGTAGTAAAAACCTGAGAAATCCGTCCGTTTTCGTCATTTGTTATCGAATCGACCTAAAGCCAATTCGTCACATTGGGCGCACGTCTGTCTGAAACGGTTACATTTATCGTCTGCAAAGCTATGTCGCGTGCTGCGGTATGCGGAGACACTAAAAGCACCATAGTAGAAGACAGATGAAGCTTCTAAGTTGATGTAATAGCCAGTAAGAAGTAGTACAATTCAAGTTTTAGTTATCAACTATTGTTTTTTTAGCTGGTTTTGGTGCCTTGGACATGAGCTGGGCCTTAACATTTTGCATGAAAGGAGGACTAGCAGCCGCGTTGTACGGGAGAATGTGAAAAGTGTTCATATGTAGTAAAAACCTGAGAAATCCATCCGTTTTCGTCATTTGTTACCGAATCGACTTAAAGCCAGATCATTACATTGGCCGCTTTTCTCTCTGAGACGGTTACATTTATCGTCTGCAAAGCTATGTCGCGTGCTGCGGTATGCAAAGACACTATAAGCACCATAGTAGAACACAGAAGAAGCTTCTAAGTTGAAGTAATAGCCAGTAAGAAGTAGTACAATTCAAGTTTTAGGTATCGATTATTGACTTTTTACCCTTTTTTGGTGTCTTGGACATGCGCTAGGAACTTAAGATTTTGCATGGAAGGAGGACTAGCAGCTGCGTTGCACGGGAGAATGTGAAAAGTGTTCATATGTAGTAAACACCTGAGAAATCCGTCCGTTTTCGTCATTTGTTATCGAATCGACTTAAAGCCAGATCGTCACATTGGCCGCTCTTCTCTCTGAGACGGTTACATTTATCGTCTGCAAGGCTATGTCGCGTACTGCGGTATGCGAAGACACTATAAGCACCATAGTAGAACACAGAAGAAGCTTCTAAGTTGATGTAATAGCCAGTAAGAAGTAGTACAATTCAAGTTTCAGTTGTCGATTATTCACTTTTTAGCCGGCTTTGGTGACTTGGACATGACCTAGGACCTTAAGATTTTGCATGGAAGGAGGACTAGCATCCGCGTTGCACGGGAGAATGTGAAAAGTGTTCATATGTAGTAAGAACCTTAGAAATCCGTCCGTTTTCGTCATTTGTTATCAAATCGACTTAAAGCCAGATCGTCACATTGGAAGCTCTTCTGTCTGAAACGGTTACATTTATCGTCTGCAAAGCTATGTCGCGTGCTGCGGTATGCGGAGACACTAAAAGCACCATAGTAGAAGACAGATGAAGCTTCTAAGTTGATGTAATAGCCAGTAAGAAGTAGTACAATTCAAGTTTCAGTTGTCGATTATTCACTTTTTAGCCGGCTTTGGTGGCTTGGACATGACCTAGGACCTTAAGATTTTGCATGAAAGGAGGACTAGCAGCCGCGTTGTACGGGAGAATGTAAAAAGTGTTCACATGTAGTAAACACCTGAGAAATCCGTCCGTTTTCGTCATTTGATATCGAAACGATTTAAAGCCAGATCGTCACATTGGCCGCACCTCTGTCTGAAACGGTTACATTTATCGTCTGCAAAGCTATGTCGCGTGCTGCGGTATGCGAAGACACTATAAGCACCATAGTAGAACACAGAAGAAGCTTCTATGTTGATGTAATAGCCAGTAAGAAGTAGTACAATTCAAGTTTTAGTTGTCGATTATTCACTTTTTAGCCGACTTTGGTGGCTTGGACATGACCTAGGACCTTACGATTTTGCATGAAAAGAGGACTAACAATAGCGTTGCACTGGAGAATGTGAAAAGAGTTCTTATGTAGTAAAAACCTGAGAAATCCGTCTGTTTTCGTCATTTGTTATCGAATCGACTTAAAGCCAGATCATCACATTGGCCGCTTTTCTCTCTGAGACGGTTACATTTATCGTCTGCAAAGCTATGTCGCCTGCTGCGATATGCGAAGACACTATAATAGTAGAACACAGAAGAAGCTGCTAAGTTGAAGCAATAGCCAGTAAGAAGTAGTACAATTCTACCTTTAGTTGTCGATTATTCACATTTTAGCCGCCTTTGGTGGCTTGGACATGACCTAGGACCTTAAGATTTTGCATGAAAGGAGAACTAGCAGCCGCGTTGCACGGGAGAATGTGAAAAGTGTTCATATGTAGTAAAAACCTGAGAAAGCCGTCCGGTATCGTCATTTGTCATCGAATCGACTTAAAGCCAGATTGTCACATTGGCCGCTCTTCTCTCTGAAACAGTTACATTTATCGTCTGCAAAGCTATGTCGCGTGCTGCGGTATGCGGAGACACTAAAAGCACCATAGTAGAAGACAGATGAAGCTTCTAATTTGATGTAATAGCCAGTAAGAAGTAGTACAATTCAAGTTTTAGATATCAATTATTGACTTTTCAGCTGGTTTTGGTGCCTTGGACATGAGCTAGGACCTTAACATTTTGCATGAAAGGAGGACTAGCAGCCGCGTTGTACGGGAGAATGTAAAAAGTGTTCATATGTAGTAAACACCTGAGAAATCCGTCCGTTTTCGTCATTTGATATCGAAACGACTTAAAGCCAAATCGTCACATTGGCCGCACTTCTGTCTGAAACGGTTACATTTATCGTCTGCAAAGCTATGTCGCGTGCTGCGGTATGCGAAGACACTATAAGCACCATAGTAGAACACAGAAGAAGCTTCTAAGTTGAAGTAATAGCCAGTAAGAAGTAGTACAATTCAAGTTTTAGTTGTCGATTATTCACTTTTTAGCCGACTTTGGTGGCTTGGACATGACCTAGGACCTTACGATTTTGCATGAAAAGAGGACTAACAATAGCGTTGCCCTGGAGAATGTGAAAAGAGTTCATATGTAGTAAAAACCTGAGAAATCCGTCTGTTTTCGTCATTTGTTATCGAATCGACTTAAAGCCAGATCATCACATTGGCCGCTTTTCTCTCTAAGACGGTTACATTTATCGTCTGCAAAGCTATGTCGCGTGCTGCGGTATGCGAAAACACTATAAGCACCATAGTAGAACACAGAAGAAGCTTCTAAGTTGAAGTAATAGCCAGTAAGAAGTAGTACAATTCTACTTTTAGTTGTCGATTATTCACATTTTAGCCGCCTTTGGTGGCTTGGACATGACCTAGGACCTTAAGATTTTGCATGAAAGGAGGACTAGCAGCCGCGTTGCACGGGAGAATGTGAGAAGTGTTCATATGTAGTAAAAACCTGAGAAAGCCGTCCGGTATCGTCCTTTGTCATCGAATCGACTTAAAGCCAGATTGTCACATTGGCCGCTCTTCTCTCTGAAACAGTTACATTTATCGTCTGCAAAACTATTTCGCGTGCTGCGGTCTGCGGTGAGACTAAAAGCACCATAGTAGAACACAGAATAAGCTTCTAAGTTGAAGTAATAGCCAGTAAGAAGTAGTACAATTCAAGTTTCAGTTGTCGATTATTCACTTTTTAGCCGGTTTTGGTGGCTTGGATATGACCTAGGATCTTAAGATTTTGCATGAAATGAGGACTAGCAGCCGCGTTGCACGGGAGAATGTGAAAAGTGTTCATATGTAGTAAGAACCTTAGAAATCCGTCCGTTTTCGTCTTTTGTTATCAAATCGACTTAAAGCCAGATCGTCACATTGGAAGCTCTTCTGTCTGAAACGGTTACATTTGTCGTCTGCAAAGCTGTGTCGCGTGCTGCGGTATGCGGAGACACTAAAAGCACCATAGTAGAAGACAGATGAAGCTTCTAAGTTGATGTAATAGCCAGTAAGAAGTAGTAAAATTCAAGTTTTAGTTATCAATTATTGACTTTTCAGCTGGTTTTGGTGCCTTGGACATGAGCTAGGACCTTAACATTTTGCATGAAAGGAGGACCAGCAGCCGCGTTGTACGGGAGAATGTAAAAAGTGTTCATATGTAGTAAACACCTGTGAAATCCGTCCGTTTTCGTCATTTGAATCGAAACGACTTAAAGCCAGATCGTCACATTGGCCGCACTTCTGTCTGAAACGGTTACATTTATCGTCTGCAAAGCTATGTCACGTGCTGCGGTATGCAAAGACACTATAAGCACCATAGTAGAACACAGAAGAAGCTTCTAAGTTGAAGTAATAGCCAGTAAGAAGTAGTACAATTCAAGTTTTAGGTATCGATTATTGACTTTTTACCCTTTTTTGGTGTCTTGGACATGAGCTAGGAACTTAAGATTTTGCATGGAAGGAGGACTAGCACCTGCGTTGCACGGGAGAATGTGAAAAGTGTTCATATGTAGTAAACACCTGAAAATCCGTCCGTTTTCGTCATTTGTTATCGAATCGACTTAAAGCCAGATCGCCACATTGGCCGCTCTTCTCTCTGAGACGGTTACATTTATCGTCTGCAAGGCTATGTCGCGTGCTGCGGTATGCGAAGACACTATAAGCACCATAGTAGAACACAGAAGAAGCTTCTATGTTGATGTAATAGCCAGTAAGAAGTAGTACAATTCAAGTTTTAGTTGTCGATTATTCACTTTTTAGCCGACTTTGGTGGCTTGGACATGACCTAGGACCTTACGATTTTGCATGAAAAGAGGACTAACAATAGCGTTGCACTGGAGAATGTGAAAAGAGTTCATATGTAGTAAAAACCTGAGAAATCCGTCTGTTTTCGTCATTTGTTATCGAATCGACTTAAAGCCAGATCATCACATTGGCCGCTTTTCTCTCTGAGACGGTTACATTTATCGTCTGCAAAGCTATGTCGCCTGCTGCGATATGCGAAGACACTATAATAGTAGAACACAGAAGAAGCTGCTAAGTTGAAGCAATAGCCAGTAAGAAGTAGTACAATTCTACCTTTAGTTGTCGATTATTCACATTTTAGCCGCCTTTGGTGGCTTGGACATGACCTAGGACCTTAAGATTTTGCATGAAAGGAGAACTAGCAGCCGCGTTGCACGGGAGAATGTGAAAAGTGTTCATATGTAGTAAAAACCTGAGAAAGCCGTCCGGTATCGTCATTTGTCATCGAATCGACTTAAAGCCAGATTGTCACATTGGCCGCTCTTCTCTCTGAAACAGTTACATTTATCGTCTGCAAAGCTATGTCGCGTGCTGCGGTATGCGGAGACACTAAAAGCACCATAGTAGAAGACAGATGAAGCTTCTAATTTGATGTAATAGCCAGTAAGAAGTAGTACAATTCAAGTTTTAGTTATCAATTATTGACTTTTCAGCTGGTTTTGGTGCCTTGGACATGAGCTAGGACCTTAACATTTTGCATGAAAGGAGGACTAGCAGCCGCGTTGTACGGGAGAATGTAAAAAGTGTTCATATGTAGTAAACACCTGAGAAATCCGTCCGTTTTCGTCATTTGATATCGAAACGACTTAAAGCCAAATCGTCACATTGGCCGCACTTCTGTCTGAAACGGTTACATTTATCGTCTGCAAAGCTATGTCGCGTGCTGCGGTATGCGGAGACACTATAAGCACCATAGTAGAACACAGAAGAAGCTTCTAAGTTGAAGTAATAGCCAGTAAGAAGTAGTACAATTCAAGTTTTAGTTGTCGATTATTCACTTTTTAGCCGACTTTGGTGGCTTGGACATGACCTAGGACCTTACGATTTTGCATGAAAAGAGGACTAACAATAGCGTTGCCCTGGAGAATGTGAAAAGAGTTCATATGTAGTAAAAACCTGAGAAATCCGTCTGTTTTCGTCATTTGTTATCGAATCGACTTAAAGCCAGATCATCACATTGGCCGCTTTTCTCTCTAAGACGGTTACATTTATCGTCTGCAAAGCTATGTCGCGTGCTGCGGTATGCGAAAACACTATAAGCACCATAGTAGAACACAGAAGAAGCTTCTAAGTTGAAGTAATAGCCAGTAAGAAGTAGTACAATTCTACTTTTAGTTGTCGATTATTCACATTTTAGCCGCCTTTGGTGGCTTGGACATGACCTAGGACCTTAAGATTTTGCATGAAAGGAGGACTAGCAGCCGCGTTGCACGGGAGAATGTGAGAAGTGTTCATATGTAGTAAAAACCTGAGAAAGCCGTCCGGTATCGTCCTTTGTCATCGAATCGACTTAAAGCCAGATTGTCACATTGGCCGCTCTTCTCTCTGAAACAGTTACATTTATCGTCTGCAAAACTATTTCGCGTGCTGCGGTCTGCGGAGAGACTAAAAGCACCATAGTAGAACACAGAATAAGCTTCTAAGTTGAAGTAATAGCCAGTAAGAAGTAGTACAATTCAAGTTTCAGTTGTCGATTATTCACTTTTTAGCCGGTTTTGGTGGCTTGGACATGACCTAGGACCTTAAGATTTTGCATGAAATGAGGACTAGCAGCCGCGTTGCACGGGAGAATGTAAAAAGTGTTCATATGTAGTAAGAACCTTAGAAATCCGTCCGTTTTCGTCTTTTGTTATCAAATCGACTTAAAGCCAGATCGTCACATTGGAAGCTCTTCTGTCTGTAACGGTTACATTTGTCGTCTGCAAAGCTATGTCGCGTGCTGCGGTATGCGGAGACACTAAAAGCACCATAGTAGAAGACAGATGAAGCTTCTAAGTTGATGTAATAGCCAGTAAGAAGTAGTAAAATTCAAGTTTAAGTTATCAATTATTGACTTTTCAGCTGGTTTTGGTGCCTTGGACATGAGCTAGGACCTTAACATTTTGCATGAAAGGAGGACTAGCAGCCGCGTTGTACGGGAGAATGTAAAAAGTGTTCATATGTAGTAAACACCTGTGAAATCCGTCCGTTTTCGTCTTTTGAATCGAAACGACTTAAAGCCAGATCGTCACATTGGCCGCACTTCTGTCTGAAACGGTTACATTTATCGTCTGCAAAGCTATGTCACGTGCTGCGGTATGCAAAGACACTATAAGCACCATAGTAGAACACAGAAGAAGCTTCTAAGTTGAAGTAATAGCCAGTAAGAAGTAGTACAATTCAAGTTTTAGGTATCGATTATTGACTTTTTACCCTTTTTTGGTGTCTTGGACATGAGCTAGGAACTTAAGATTTTGCATGGAAGGAGGACTAGCACCTGCGTTGCACGGGAGAATGTGAAAAGTGTTCATATGTAGTAAACACCTGAAAATCCGTCCGTTTTCGTCATTTGTTATCGAATCGACTTAAAGCCAGATCGCCACATTGGCCGCTCTTCTCTCTGAGACGGTTACATTTATCGTCTGCAAGGCTATGTCGCGTGCTGCGGTATGCGAAGACACTATAAGCACCATAGTAGAACACAGAAGAAGCTTCTAAGTTGATGTAATAGCCAGTAAGAAGTAGTACAATTCAAGTTTCAGTTGTCGATTATTCACTTTTTAGCCGGCTATGGTGGCTTGGACATGACCTAGGACCTTAAGATTTTGCATGAAATGAGGACTAGCATCCGCGTTGCACGGGAGAATGTGAAAAGTGTTCATATGTAGTAAGAACCTTAGAAATCCGTCCGTTTTCGTCATTTGTTATCAAATAGACTTAAAGCCAGATCGTCACATTGGAAGCTCTTCTGTCTGAAACGGTTACATTTATCGTCTGCAAAGCTATGTCGCGTGCTGCGGTATGCTGAGACACTAAAAGCACCATAGTAGAAGACAGATGAAGCTTCTAAGTTGATGTAATAGCCAGTAAGAAGTAGTACAATTCAAGTTTCAGTTGTCGATTATTCACTTTTTAGCCGGCTTTGGTGGCTTGGACATGACCTAGGACATTAAGATTTTGCATGAAAGGAGGACTAGCAGCCGCGTTGTACGGGAGAATGTAAAAAGTGTTCATATGTAGTAAACACCTGAGAAATCCGTCCGTTTTCGTCATTTGATATCGAAACGACTTAAAGCCAGATCGTCACATTGGCCGCACTTCTGTCTGAAACGGTTACATTTATCGTCTGCAACGCTATGTCGCGTGCTGCGGTATGCGGAGACACTAAAAGCACCATAGTAGAACACAGAAGAAGCTTCTATGTCGATGTAATAGCCAGTAAGAAGTAGTACAATTCAAGTTTTAGTTGGCGATTATTCACTTTTTAGCCGACTTTGGTGGCTTGGACATGACCTAGGACCTTACGATTTTGCATGAAAAGAGGACTAGCAGCCGCGTTGCACGGGAGAATGTGAAAAGTGTTCATATGTAGTAAAAACCTGAGAAATCCGTCCGTTTTCGTCATTTGTTATCGAATCGACTTAAAGCCAGATCATCACATTGGCCGCTTTTCTCTCTAAGACGGTTACATTTATCGTCTGCAAAGATATGTCGCGTGCTGCGGTATGCGAAGACACTAAAAGCACCATAGCAGAACACAGAAGAAGCTTCTAAGTTGAAGTAATAGCCAGTAAGAAGTAGTACAATTCAAGTTTTAGTTGTCGATTATTCACTTTTTAGCCGACTTTGGTGGCTTGGACATGACCTAGGACCTTACGATTTTGCATGAAAAGAGGACTAACAATAGCGTTGCACTGGAGAATGTGAAAAGAGTTCATATGTAGTAAAAACCTGAGAAATCCGTCTGTTTTCGTCATTTGTTATCGAATCGACTTAAAGCCAGATCATCACATTGGCCGCTTTTCTCTCTGAGACGGTTACATTTATCGTCTGCAAAGCTATGTCGCGTGCTGCGGTATGCAAAGACACTATAAGCACCATAGTAGAACACAGAAGAAGCTTCTAAGTTGAAGTAATAGCCAGTAAGAAGTAGTACAATTCTACTTTTAGTTGTCGATTATTCACATTTTAGCCGCCTTTAGTGGCTTGGACATGACCTAGGACCTTAAGATTTTGCATGAAAGGAGGACTAGCAGCCGCGTTGCACGGGAGAATGTGAAAAGTGTTCATATGTAGTAAGAACCTTAGAAATCCGTCCGTTTTCGTCTTTTGTTATCAAATCGACTTAAAGCCAGATCGTCACATTGGAAGCTCTTCTGTCTGAAACGGTTACATTTATCGTCTGCAAAGCTATGTCGCGTGCTGCGGTATGCGGAGACACTAAAAGCACCATAGTAGAAGACAGATGAAGCTTCTAAGTTGATGTAATAGCCAGTAAGAAGTAGTAAAATTCAAGTTTTAGTTATCAATTATTGACTTTTCAGCGGGTTTTGGTGCCTTGGACATGAGCTAGGACCTTAACACTTTGCATGAAAGGAGGACGAGCAGCCGCGTTGTACGGGAGAATGTAAAAAGTGTTCATATGTAGTAAACACCTGAGAAATCAGTCCGTTTTCGTCATTTGATATCGAAACGACTTAAAGCCAGATCGTCACATTGGCCGCACTTCTGTCTGAAACGGTTACATTTATCGTCTGCGAAGCTATGTCGCGTGCTGCGGTATGCGGAGACACTAAAAGCACCATAGTATAACACAGAAGAAGCTTCTAAGTTGAAGTAATAGCCAGTAAGAAGTAGTACAATTCAAGTTTCAGTTGTCGATTATTCACTTTTTAGCCGGCTTTGGTGGCTTGGACATGACCTAGGACCTTAAGATTTTGCATGAAATGAGGACTAGCAGCCGCGTTGCACGGGAGAATGTGAAAAGTGTTCATATGTAGTAAGAACCTTAGAAATCCGTCCGTTTTCGTCTTTTGTTATCAAATCGACTTAAAGCCAGATCGTCACATTGGAAGCTCTTCAGTCTGAAACGGTTACATTTATCGTCTGCAAAGCTATGTCGCGTGCTGCGGTATGCGGAGACACTAAAAGCACCATAGTAGAAGACAGATGAAGCTTCTATGTTGATGTAATAGCCAGTAAGAAGTAGTACAATTCAAGTTTTAGTTATCAATTATTGACTTTTCAGCTGGTTTTGGTGCTTGGACATGGGCTAGGACCTTAACATTTTGCATGGAAAGAGGACTAGCAGCCGCGTTGTACGGGAGAATGTAAAAAGTGTTCATATGTAGTAAACACCTGAGAATCCGTCCGTGTTCGTCATTTGATATCGAAATGACTTAAAGCCAGATCATCACATTGGCCGCTTTTCTCTCTAAGACGGTTACATTTATCGTCTGCAAAGATATGTCGCGTGCTGCGGTATGCGAAGACACTAAAAGCACTATAGTAGATCACAGAAGAAGCTTCTAAGTTGAAGTAATAGCCAGTAAGAAGTAGTACAATTCAAGTTTTAGTTGTCGATTATTCACTTTTTAGCCGACTTTGGTGGCTTGGACATGACCTAGGACCTTACGATTTTGCATGAAAAGAGGACTAACAATAGCGTTGCACTGGAGAATGTGAAAAGAGTTCATATGTAGTAAAAACCTGAGAAATCCGTCTGTTTTCGTCATTTGTTATCGAATCGACTTAAAGCCAGATCATCACATTGGCCGCTTTTCTCTCTAAGACGGTTACATTTATCGTCTGCAAAGCTATGTCGCGTGCTGCGGTATGCGAAAACACTATAAGCACCATAGTAGAACACAGAAGAAGCTTCTAAGTTGAAGTAATAGCCAGTAAGAAGTAGTACAATTCTACTTTTAGTTGTCGATTATTCACATTTTAGCCGCCTTTGGTGGCTTGGACATGACCTAGGACCTTAAGATTTTGCATGAAAGGAGGACTAGCAGCCGCGTTGCACGGGAGAATGTGAGAAGTGTTCATATGTAGTAAAAACCTGAGAAAGCCGTCCGGTATCGTCCTTTGTCATCGAATCGACTTAAAGCCAGATTGTCACATTGGCTGCTCTTCTCTCTGAAACAGTTACATTTATCGTCTGCAAAACTATTTCGCGTGCTGCGGTCTGCGGAGAGACTAAAAGCACCATAGTAGAACACAGAATAAGCTTCTAAGTTGAAGTAATAGCCAGTAAGAAGTAGTACAATTCAAGTTTCAGTTGTCGATTATTCACTTTTTAGCCGGTTTTGGTGGCTTGGACATGACCTAGGACCTTAAGATTTTGCATGAAATGAGGACTAGCAGCCGCGTTGCACGGGAGAATGTGAAAAGTGTTCATATGTAGTAAGAACCTTAGAAATCCGTCCGTTTTCGTCTTTTGTTATCAAATCGACTTAAAGCCAGATCGTCACATTGGAAGCTCTTCTGTCTGAAACGGTTACATTTGTCGTCTGCAAAGCTATGTCGCGTGCTGCGGTATGCGGAGACACTAAAAGCACCATAGTAGAAGACAGATGAAGCTTCTAAGTTGATGTAATAGCCAGTAAGAAGTAGTAAAATTCAAGTTTTAGTTATCAATTATTGACTTTTCAGCTGGTTTTGGTGCCTTGGACATGAGCTAGGACCTTAACATTTTGCATGAAAGGAGGACTAGCAGCCGCGTTGTACGGGAGAATGTAAAAAGTGTTCATATGTAGTAAACACCTGTGAAATCCGTCCGTTTTCGTCATTTGATATCGAAACGACTTAAAGCCAGATCGTCACATTGGCCGCACTTCTGTCTGAAACGGTTACATTTATCGTCTGCAAAGCTATGTCACGTGCTGCGGTATGCAAAGACACTATAAGCACCATAGTAGAACACAGAAGAAGCTTCTAAGTTGAAGTAATAGCCAGTAAGAAGTAGTACAATTCAAGTTTTAGGTATCGATTATTGACTTTTTACCCTTTTTTGGTGTCTTGGACATGAGCTAGGAACTTAAGATTTTGCATGGAAGGAGGACTAGCACCTGCGTTGCACGGGAGAATGTGAAAAGTGTTCATATGTAGTAAACACCTGAAAATCCGTCCGTTTTCGTCATTTGTTATCGAATCGACTTAAAGCCAGATCGCCACATTGGCCGCTCTTCTCTCTGAGACGGTTACATTTATCGTCTGCAAGGCTATGTCGCGTGCTGCGGTATGCGAAGACACTATAAGCACCATAGTAGAACACAGAAGAAGCTTCTAAGTTGATGTAATAGCCAGTAAGAAGTAGTACAATTCAAGTTTCAGTTGTCGATTATTCACTTTTTAGCCGGCTATGGTGGCTTGGACATGACCTAGGACCTTAAGATTTTGCATGAAATGAGGACTAGCATCCGCGTTGCACGGGAGAATGTGAAAAGTGTTCATATGTAGTAAGAACCTTAGAAATCCGTCCGTTTTCGTCATTTGTTATCAAATAGACTTAAAGCCAGATCGTCACATTGGAAGCTCTTCTGTCTGAAACGGTTACATTTATCGTCTGCAAAGCTATGTCGCGTGCTGCGGTATGCTGAGACACTAAAAGCACCATAGTAGAAGACAGATGAAGCTTCTAAGTTGATGTAATAGCCAGTAAGAAGTAGTACAATTCAAGTTTCAGTTGTCGATTATTCACTTTTTAGCCGGCTTTGGTGGCTTGGACATGACCTAGGACATTAAGATTTTGCATGAAAGGAGGACTAGCAGCCGCGTTGTACGGGAGAATGTAAAAAGTGTTCATATGTAGTAAACACCTGAGAAATCCGTCCGTTTTCGTCATTTGATATCGAAACGACTTAAAGCCAGATCGTCACATTGGCCGCACTTCTGTCTGAAACGGTTACATTTATCGTCTGCAACGCTATGTCGCGTGCTGCGGTATGCGAAGACACTATAAGCACCATAGTAGAACACAGAAGAAGCTTCTATGTTGATGTAATAGCCAGTAAGAAGTAGTACAATTCAAGTTTTAGTTGGCGATTATTCACTTTTTAGCCGACTTTGGTGGCTTGGACATGACCTAGGACCTTACGATTTTGCATGAAAAGAGGACTAGCAGCCGCGTTGCACGGGAGAATGTGAAAAGTGTTCATATGTAGTAAAAACCTGAGAAATCCGTCCGTTTTCGTCATTTGTTATCGAATCGACTTAAAGCCAGATCATCACATTGGCCGCTTTTCTCTCTAAGACGGTTACATTTATCGTCTGCAAAGATATGTCGCGTGCTGCGGTATGCGAAGACACTAAAAGCACCATAGCAGAACACAGAAGAAGCTTCTAAGTTGAAGTAATAGCCAGTAAGAAGTAGTACAATTCAAGTTTTAGTTGTCGATTATTCACTTTTTAGCCGGCTTTGGTGGCTTGGACATGACCTAGGACCTTACGATTTTGCATGAAAAGAGGACTAACAATAGCGTTGCACTGGAGAATGTGAAAAGAGTTCATATGTAGTAAAAACCTGAGAAATCCGTCTGTTTTCGTCATTTGTTATCGAATCGACTTAAAGCCAGATCATCACATTGGCCGCTTTTCTCTCTGAGACGGTTACATTTATCGTCTGCAAAGCTATGTCGCGTGCTGCGGTATGCAAAGACACTATAAGCACCATAGTAGAACACAGAAGAAGCTTCTAAGTTGAAGTAATAGCCAGTAAGAAGTAGTACAATTCTACTTTTAGTTGTCGATTATTCACATTTTAGCCGCCTTTAGTGGCTTGGACATGACCTAGGACCTTAAGATTTTGCATGAAAGGAGGACTAGCAGCCGCGTTGCACGGGAAAATGTGAAAAGTGTTCATATGTAGTAAGAACCTTAGAAATCCGTCCGTTTTCGTCTTTTGTTATCAAATCGACTTAAAGCCAGATCGTCACATTGGAAGCTCTTCTGTCTGAAACGGTTACATTTATCGTCTGCAAAGCTATGTCGCGTGCTGCGGTATGCGGAGACACTAAAAGCACCATAGTAGAAGACAGATGAAGCTTTTAAGTTGATGTAATAGCCAGTAAGAAGTAGTAAAATTCACGTTTTAGTTATCAATTATTGACTTTTCAGCGGTTTTGGTGCCTTGGACATGAGCTAGGACCTTAACACTTTGCATGAAAGGAGGACGAGCAGCGCGTTGTACGGGAGAATGTAAAAAGTGTTCATATGTAGTAAACACCTGAGAAATCAGTCCGTTTTCGTCATTTGATATCGAAACGACTTAAAGCCAGATCGTCACATTGGCCGCACTTCTGTCTGAAACGGTTACATTTATCGTCTGCGAAGCTATGTCGCGTGCTGCGGTATGCGGAGACACTAAAAGCACCATAGTATAACACAGAAGAAGCTTCTAAGTTGAAGTAATAGCCAGTAAGAAGTAGTACAATTCAAGTTTCAGTTGTCGATTATTCACTTTTTAGCCGGCTTTGGTGGCTTGGACATGACCTAGGACCTTAAGATTTTGCATGAAATGAGGACTAGCAGCCGCGTTGCACGGGAGAATGTGAAAAGTGTTCATATGTAGTAAGAACCTTAGAAATCCGTCCGTTTTCGTCTTTTGTTATCAAATCGACTTAAAGCCAGATCGTCACATTGGAAGCTCTTCAGTCTGAAACGGTTACATTTATCGTCTGCAAAGCTATGTCGCGTGCTGCGGTATGCGGAGACACTAAAAGCACCATAGTAGAAGACAGATGAAGCTTCTATGTTGATGTAATAGCCAGTAAGAAGTAGTACAATTCAAGTTTTAGTTATCAATTATTGACTTTTCAGCTGGTTTTGGTGCTTGGACATGGGCTAGGACCTTAACATTTTGCATGGAAGGAGGACTAGCAGCCGCGTTGTACGGGAGAATGTAAAAAGTGTTCATATGTAGTAAACACCTGAGAAATCCGTCCGTTTTCGTCATTTGTTATCGAAATGACTTAAAGCCAGATCGTCACATTGGCCGCACTTCTGTCTGAAACGGTTACATTTATCGTCTTCAAAGCTATGTCGCGTGCTGCGGTATGCGAAGACACTATAAGCACTATAGTAGATCACAGTAGAAGCTTCTAAGTTGAAGTAATATCCAGTAAGAAGTAGTACAATTCTACTTTTAGTTGTCGATTATTCACATTTTAGCCGCCTTTGGTGGCTTGGACATGACCTAGGACCTTAAGATTTTGCATGAAAGGAGGACTAGCAGCCGCGTTGCACGGGAGAATGTGAAAAGTGTTCATATGTAGTAAAAACCTGAGAAAGCCGACCGGTATCGTCATTTGTCATCGAATCGACTTAAAGCCAGATTGTCACATTGGCCGCTCTTCTCTCTGAAACAGTTACATTTATCGTCTGCAAAGCTATTTCGCGTGCTGCGGTCTGCGGAGAGACTAAAAGCACCATAGTAGAACACAGAAAAAGCTTCTAAGTTGAAGTAATAGCCAGTAAGAAGTAGTACAATTCAAGTTTCAGTTGTCGATTATTCACTTTTTAGCCGGCTTTGGTGGCTTGGACATGACCTAGGACCTTAAGATTTTGCATGAAATGAGGACTAGCAGCCGCGTTGCACGGGAGAATGTGAAAAGTGTTCATATGTAGTAAGAACCTTAGAAATCCGTCAGTTTTCGTCTTTTGTTATCAAATCGACTTAAAGCCAGATCGTCACACTGGAAGCTCTTCTGTCTGAAACGGCTACATTTATCGTCTGCAAAGCTATGTCGCGTGCTGCGGTATGCGGAGACACTAAAAGCTCCATAGTAGAAGTCAGATGAAGCTTCTAAGTTGATGTAATAGCCAGTAAGAAGTAGTACAATTCAAGTTTTAGTTATCAATTATTGACTTTTCAGCTGGTTTTGGTGCCTTGGACATGAGCTAGGACCTTAACATTTTGCATGAAATGAGGACTAGCAGCCGCGTTGTACGGGAGAATGTAAAAAGTGTTCATATGTAGTAAACACCTGAGAAATCCGTCCGTTTTCGTCATTTGATATCGAAACGACTTAAAGCCAGATCGTCACATTGGCCGCACTTCTGTCTGAAACGGTTACATTTATCGTCTGCAAGGCTATGTCGCGTGCTGCGGTATGCAAAGACACTATAAGCACCATAGTAGAACACAGAAGAAGCTTTTAAGTTGAAGTAATAGCCAGTAAGAAGTAGTACAATTCTACTTTTAGTTGTCGATTATTCACATTTTAGCCGCCTTTGGTGGCTTGGACATGACCTAGGACCTTAAGATTTTGCTTGAAAGGAGGACTAACAATAGCGTTGTACTGGAGAATGTGAAAAGAGTTCATATGTAGTAAAAACCTGAGAAATCCGTCTGTTTTCGTCATTTGTTATCGAATCGACTTAAAGCCAGATCATCACATTGGCCGCTTTTCTCTCTAAGACGGTTACATTTATCGTCTGCAAAGCTATGTCGCGTGCTGCGGTATGCGAAGACACAATAAGCACCAGAGTAGAACACAGAAGAAGCTTCTAAGTTGAAGTAATAGCCAGTAAGAAGTAGTACAATTCTACTTTTAGTTGTCGATTATTCACATTTTAGCCGCCTTTGGTGGCTTGGACATGACCTAGGACCTTAAGATTTTGCTTGAAAGGAGGACTAGCAGCCGCGTTGTACGGGAGAATGTGAAAAGTGTTCATATGTAGTAAAAACCTGAGAAAGTCGTCCGGTATCGTCATTTGTCATCGAATCGACTTAAAGCCAGATGTCACATTGGCCGCTCTTCTCTCTGAAACAGTTACATTTATCGTCTGCAAAGCTATTTCGCGTGCTGCGGTCTGCGGAGAGACTAAAAGCACCATAGTAGAACACAGAATAAGCTTCTAAGTTGAAGTAATAGCCAGTAAGACGTAGTACAATTCAAGTTTCAGTTGTCGATTATTCACTTTTTAGCCGGCTTTGGTGGCTTGGACATGACCTAGGACCTTACGATTTTGCATGAAAAGAGGACTAACAATAGCGTTGTACTGCAGAATGTGAAAAGAGTTCATATGTAGTAAAAACCTGAGAAATCCGTCTGTTTTCGTCATTTGTTACAGAATCGACTTAAAGCCAGATCATCACATTGGCCGCTTTTCTCTCTGAGACGGTTACATTTATCGTCTGCAAAGATATGTCGCGTGCTGCGGTATGCGAAGACACTATAAGCACCATAGTGGAACACAGAAGAAGCTTATAAGTTGAAGTAATAGCCAGTAAGAAGTAGTACAATTCAAGTTTTAGGTATCGATTATTGACTATTTAGCTTGCTTTGGTGAGTTGGACATGAGCTAGGACTTTAAGATTCTGCATGAAAATAGGACTAGCAGCCGAGTTGCAAGGGAGAATCTTAAAAGTATTCATATGTAGTAAAAACCTGAGAAATCCGTACGTTTTCGTCATTTGTTATCGAATCGACCTAAAGCCAATTCGCCACATTGGCCGCACGTCTGTCTGAAACGGTTACATTTATCGTCTGCAAAGCTATGTCGCGTGCTGCGGTATGCGGAGACACTAAAAGCACCATAGCAGAACACAGAAGAAGCTTCTAAGTTGAAGTAATAGCCAGTAAGAAGTAGTACAATTCAAGTTTTAGTTGTCGATTATTCACTTTTTAGCCGGCTTTGGTGGCTTGGACATGACCTAGGACCTTACGATTTTGCATGAAAAGAGGACTAACAATAGCGTTGCACTGGAGAATGTGAAAAGAGTTCATATGTAGTAAAAACCTGAGAAATCCGTCTGTTTTCGTCATTTGTTATCGAATCGACTTAAAGCCAGATCATCACATTGGCCGCTTTTCTCTCTGAGACGGTTACATTTATCGTCTGCAAAGCTATGTCGCGTGCTGCGGTATGCAAAGACACTATAAGCACCATAGTAGAACACAGAAGAAGCTTCTAAGTTGAAGTAATAGCCAGTAAGAAGTAGTACAATTCTACTTTTAGTTGTCGATTATTCACATTTTAGCCGCCTTTAGTGGCTTGGACATGACCTAGGACCTTAAGATTTTGCATGAAAGGAGGACTAGCAGCCGCGTTGCACGGGAAAATGTGAAAAGTGTTCATATGTAGTAAGAACCTGAGAAATCCGTCCGTTTTCGTCATTTGTTATCGAATCGGCTCAAAGCCAGATCGTCACATTGACCGCTTTTCTCTCTGAGACGGTTGTACTTATCGTCTGCAAAGCTATGTCGCGTGCTGCGGTATCCGGAGACACTAAACGCTCCATAGTAGAACATAGATGAAACTTCTAAGTTGATGTAATAGGAAGTAAGAAGTAGTACAATTCAAGTTTTAGGTGTCGATTATTGACTTTTTACCCTTTTTTGGTGCCTTGGACATAAGCTAGGAACTTAAGATTTTGCATGGAAAGAGGACTAGCAGCCGCGTTCCACGGGAGAATGTGAAAAGTGTTCATATGTAGTAAACACCTGAGAAATCCGTCCGTTTTCGTCATTTGTTATCGAATCGGCTTAAAGCCAGATCGTCACATTGACCGCTTTTCTCTCTGAGACGGTTGTACTTATCGTCTGCAAAGCTATGTCGCGTGCTGCGGTATCCGGAGACACTAAACGCTCCATAGTAGAACATAGATGAAACTTCTAAGTTGATGTAATAGGAAGTAAGAAGTAGTACAATTCAAGTTTTAGGTGTCGATTATTGACTTTTTACCCTTTTTTGGTGCCTTGGACATGAGCTAGGAACTTAAGATTTTGCATGGAAGGAGGACTAGCAGCTGCGTTCCACGGGAGAATGTGAAAAGTGTTCATATGTAGTAAACACCTGAGAAATCCGTCCGTTTTCGTCATTTGATATCGAAACGACTTAAAGCCAGATCGTCACATTGGCCGCTCTTCTCTCTGAAACGGTTACATTTATCGTCTGCAAAGCTATGTCCGTGCTGCGGTATGCGGAAACACTAAAATCACCATAGTAGAACACAGAAGAAGCTTCTAAGTTGATGTAATAGCCAGTAAGAACTAGTACAATTCAAGTTTTGTTGTCGATTATTCACTTTTTAGCCGGCTTTGGTGGCTTGGACATGACCTAGGACCTTACGATTTTGCATGAAAAGAGGACTAGCAGCCGCGTTGCACGGGAGAATGTGAAAAGTGTTCATATGTAGTAAGAACCTTTAGAATTCCGTCCGTTTTTCGTCATTTGTTATCAAATCGACTTAAAGCCAGATCGTCACATTGGGCGCTCTTCTGTCTGAAACGGTTACATTTATCGTCTGCAAACCTATGTCGCGTGCTGCGGTATGCGGAGACACTAAAAGCACCATAGTAGAAGACAGATGAAGCTTCTAAGTTTATGTAATAGCTAGTAAGAAGTAGTACGATTCAAGTTTTAGTTATCAATTATTGACTTTTTAGCTGGCTTTGGTGCCTTGGACATGAGCTTGGACCTTAACATATTGCATGAAAGGAGGACTAGCAGCCGCGTTGTACGGGAGAATGTGAAAAGTGTTCATATGTAGTAAAAACCTGAGAAATCCGTCCGTTTTCGTCATTTGTTATCGAATCGACTTAAAGCCAGATCGTCACATTGGCCACTCTTTTCTCTGAAACTGTTACATTTATCGTCTGCAAAGCTATGTCGCGTACTGCGGTATGCGGAGAGACTAAAAGCACCATAGTAGAACACAGAAGAAGGTTCTAAGTTGAAGTAATAGCCAGTAAGGAGTAGTACAATTCATATTTTAGTTATCAATTATTCACTTTTTAGCCGACTTTGGTGGCTTGGACATGACCTAGGACCTTAAGATTTTGCATGAAAGGAGGACTAGCAGCCGCGTTGCACGGGAGAATGTGAAAAGTGTTCATATGTAGTAAAAACCTGAGAAATCCGTCCGTTTTCGTCATTTGTTATTGAATCGGCTTCAAGCCAGATCGTCACATTGGCCGCTCTTCTCTCTGAATCGGTTACATTTATCGTCAGCAAAGCCATGTCGCGTGCTGCGGTATGCGGAAACACTAAAATCACCATAGTAGAACACAGAAGAAGCTTCTAAGTTGAAGTAATAGCCAGTAAGAAGTAGTACAATTCAAGTTTTAGGTATCGATTATTGACTTTTTACCCTTTTTTGGTGCCTTGGACATGAGCTAGGAACTTAAGATATTGCATGGAAGGAGGACTAGCAGCTGCATTGCACGGGAGAATGTGAAATGTGTTCATATGTAGTAAACACCTGAGAAATCCGTCCGTTCTCGTCATTTGTTATCGAATCGATTTAAAGCCAGATCGTCACATTGGCCGCTTTTCTCTCTGAGACGGTTGTACTTATCGTCTGCAAAGCTATGACGCGTGCTGCGGTATCCGGAGACACTAAAAGCTAGATAGTACAACACAGATGAAACTTCTAAGTTGATGTAATAGCCAGTAAGAAGTAGTACAATTCAAGTTTTAGGTATCGATTATTGACTTTTTACCCTTTTTTATTGCCTTGGACATGAGCTAGGAACTTAAGATTTTGCATGGAAGGAGGACTAGCAGCTGCGTTCCACGGGAGAATGTAAAAAGTGTTCATATGTAGTAAACACCTGAGAAATCCGTCCGTTTTCGTCAGTTGTTATCGAATCGGCTTAAATCCAGATCGTCACATTGGCCGCTCTTCTCTCTGAAACGGTTACATTTATCGACTGCAAAGCTATGTCGCGTGCTGCGGTATGCGGAAACACTAAAATCACCATAGTAGAACACAGAAGAAGCTTCTAAGTTGATGTAATAGCCAGTAAGAACTAGTACAATTCAAGTTTTAGTTGTCGATTATTCACTTTTTAGCCGACTTTGGTGGCTTGGACATGACCTAGGACCTTACGATTTTGCATTAAAAGAGGACTAGCAGCCGCGTTGCACGGGAGAATGTGAAAAGTGTTCGTATGTAGTAAGAACCTTAGAAATCAGTCCGTTTTCGTCATTTGTTATCGAATCGACTTAAAGCCAATTCGTCACATTGGCCGCACTTCTGTCTGAAACGGTTGCATTTATCGTCTGCAAAGCCATGTCGCGTGCTGCTGTATGCGGAGACACTAGAAGCACCATAGTATAACACAGAAGAAGCTTCTAAGTTGAAGTAATAGCCAGTAAGAAGTAGTACAATTCAAGTTTTAGTTGCCGATTATTCACTTTTTAGCCGGCTTTGGTGGCTTGGACGTGACCTAGGACCTTAAGATTTTGCATGAAAGGAGGACTAGCAGCCGCGTTGCACGGGAGAATGTGAAAATGTTCATATGTAGTAAAAACCTGAGAAATCCGTCCGTTTTCGTCATTTGTTATCAAATCGACTTAAAGCCAGATCGTCACATTGGGCGCTCTTCTGTCTGAAACGATTACATTTATCGTCTGCAAAGCTATGTCGCGTGCTGCGGTATGCGGAGACACTAAAAGCACCATAGTAGAAGACAGATGAAGCTTCTAAGTTGATGTAATAGCCAGTAAGAAGTAGTACTATTCAAGTTTTAGTTATCAATTATTGATTTTTTAGCTGGCTTTGGTGCCTTGGACATGAGCTAGGACCTTAAGATTTTGCACGAAAGGAGGACTAGCAGCCGCGTTGCACGGGAGAATGTGAAAAGTGTTCATATGTAGTAAAAACCTGAGAAATTCGTCCGTTTTCGTCATTTGCTATCGAATCGACTTAAAGCCAGATCGTCACATTGGCCGCTCTTCTCTCTGAAACGGTTACATTTATCGTCTGCAAAGCTATGTCGCATGCTGCGGTATGCGGAAACACTAAAATCACCATAGTAGAACACAGAAGAAGTTTCTAAGTTGAAGTAATAGCCAGTAAGAAGTAGTACAATTCAAGTTTTAGTTGTCGATTATTCACTTTTTAGCCGGCTTTGGTGGCTTGGACGTGACCTAGGACCTTAAGATTTTGCATGAAAGGAGGACTAGCAGCCGCGTTGCACGGGAGAATGTGAAAAGTGTTCATATGTAGTAAAAACCTGAGAAATCCGTCCGTTTTCGTCATTTGTTATCGAATCGACTTAAAGCCAGATCGTCACATTTCCCGCATTTCTCTGTGAGACGGATATATTTATCGTCTGCAAAGCTATGTCGCGTGCTGCGGTATGCGGAGACACTAAAAGCACCATAGTAGAACACAGAAGAAGCTTATAAGTTGAAACAATAGCCAGTAAGAAGCAGTACAATTCAAGTTTTGGTTATCGATTATTGATTTTTAGCCGGCTTTGGTGCCTTGGACAAGAGGTGGAACCATAAGATTTTTCATGAAAGGAGGAGTAGCAGCCGCGTTGCACGAGAGAATGTGAAAAGGGTTCATATGTAGTATAAACGTGAGAATTCCGTCCGTTTTCGTCATTTCTTATCCAATCGAGTTAAAGGCAGATCGTCACATTGGCTGCTCTTCTCTATAAAATGGTTGTAAATTATCGTCTGCAAAGCTATATCGCGTGCTGCGGTATGCGGAGACATTAAAAGCACCATAGTTGATCAGAGATGAAGCTTCTAAGTTGATGTAATAGCCAGTAAGTGGTAGTACAATTCAAGTTTTAGGTACCGATTATTGACTTTTTACCCTTTTTTGGTGCCTTGGACATGCGCTAGGAACTTATGATTTAGCATGGAAGGAGGACTAGCAGCTGCGTTGCACGGGAGAATGTGAAAAGTGTTCATATGTAGTAAGAACCTTAGAAATCCGTCCGTTTTCGTCATTTGTTATCAAATCGAGTTAAAGCCAGATCGTCACATTGGGCGCTCTTTTGTTTGAAACGGTTACATTTATCGTCTGCAAAGCTATGTCGCGTGCTGCGGTATGCGGAAACACTAAAAGCACCATAGTAGAAGACAGATGAAGCTTCTAAGTTGATGTAATAGCCAGTAAGAAGTAGTACAATTCAAGTTTTAGTTATCAATTATTGACTTCTTAGCTGGCTTTGGTGCCTTGGACATGAGCTAGGACCTTAACATTTTGCATGAAAGGAGGACTAGTAGCCGCGTTGTACGGGAGAATGTGAAAAGTGTTCATATGTAGTAAAAACCTGAGAAAACAGTCCGTTTTCGTCATTTGTTATCGAATAGATTTAAAGCCAGATCGTCACATTGGCCGCTCTTCTCTCTGAATCATTTACATTTATAATCTGCAAAGCTATGTCGCGTGCTGCGGTATGCGGAGAGAATAAAAGCAGCATAGTAGAACACAGAAGTAGCTTCTAAGTTGAAGTAATAGCCAGTAAGAAGTAGTACAATTCAAGTTTTAGCTGTTGATTATTCACTTTTAGCCGGCTGTGGTGGCTTGGACATGACCTAGGACCTTAAGATTTTGCATGAAAGGAGGATTAGCAGCCGCGTTGTACGGGAGAATGTGAAAAGTGTTCATATGTAGTAAAAACCTGAGAAAACAGTCCGTTTTCGTCATTTGTTATCGAATAGATTTAAAGCCAGATCGTCACATTGGCCGCTCTTCTCTCTGAAATGGTTACATTTATCGTCTGCAAAGTTATGTCGCGTGCTGCGGTATGCGGAGACACTAGAAGCACCATAGTATAACACAGAAGAAGCTTCTAAGTTGAAGTAATAGCCAGTAAGAAGTAGTACAATTCAAGTTTTAGTTGCCGATTATTCACTTTTTAGCCGGCTTTGGTGGCTTGGACGTGACCTAGGACCTTAAGATTTTGCATGAAAGGAGGACTAGCAGCCGCGTTGCACGGGAGAATGTGAAAATGTTCATATGTAGTAAAAACCTGAGAAATCCGTCCGTTTTCGTCATTTGTTATCAAATCGACTTAAAGCCAGATCGTCACATTGGCCGCACTTCTCTCTGAAACGGTTACATTTATCGTCTGCAAAGCTATGTCCCGTGCTGCGGTGTGCGGAGAGAATAAAAGCACCATAGTAGAACACAGAAGTAGCTTCTAAGTTGAAGTAATAGCCAGTAAGAAGTAGTACAATTCAAGTTTTAGCTGTCGATTATTCACTTTTTAGCCGGCTTTGGTGGCTTGGACATGACCTAGGACCTTAAGATTTTGCACGAAAGGAGGACTAGCAGCCGCGTTGCACGGGAGAATGTGAAAAGTGTTCATATGTAGTAAAAACCTGAGAAATTCGTCCGTTTTCGTCATTTGTTATCCAATCGACTTAAAGCCAGATCGTCACATTGGCCGCTCTTCTCTCTGAAACGGTTACATTTATCGTCTGCAAAGCTATGTCGCATGCTGCGGTATGCGGAAACACTAAAATCACCATAGTAGAACACAGAAGAAGTTTCTAAGTTGAAGTAATAGCCAGTAAGAAGTAGTACAATTCAAGTTTTAGTTGTCGATTATTCACTTTTTAGCCGGCTTTGGTGGCTTGGACGTGACCTAGGACCTTAAGATTTTGCATGAAAGGAGGATTAGCAGCCGCGTTGTACGGGAGAATGTGAAAAGTGTTCATATGTAGTAAAAACCTGAGAAAACAGTCCGTTTTCGTCATTTGTTATCGAATCGATTTAAAGCCAGATCGTCACATTGGCCGCTCTTCTCTCTGAAACGGTTACATTTATCGTCTGCAAAGTTATGTCGCGTGCTGCGGTATGCGGAGACACTAGAAGCACCATAGTATAACACAGAAGAAGCTTCTAAGTTGAAGTAATAGCCAGTAAGAAGTAGTACAATTCAAGTTTTAGTTGCCGATTATTCACTTTTTAGCCGGCTTTGGTGGCTTGGACGTGACCTAGGACCTTAAGATTTTGCATGAAAGGAGGACTAGCAGCCGCGTTGCACGGGAGAATGTGAAAAATGTTCATATGTAGTAAAAACCTGAGTTATCCGTCCGTATTCGTCATTTGTTATCAAATCGACTTAAAGCCAGATCGTCACATTGGCCGCACTTCTCTCTGAAACGGTTACATTTATCGTCTGCAAAGCTATGTCCCGTGCTGCGGTGTGCGGAGAGAATAAAAGCACCATAGTAGAACACAGAAGTAGCTTCTAAGTTGAAGTAATAGCCAGTAAGAAGTAGTACAATTCAAGTTTTAGCTGTCGATTATTCACTTTTTAGCCGGCT
The DNA here is from genome assembly GCF_023897955.1 of Schistocerca gregaria. Lineage (NCBI taxonomy): Eukaryota > Metazoa > Arthropoda > Insecta > Orthoptera > Acrididae > Schistocerca > Schistocerca gregaria. The sequence continues at coordinate 2,590,940 of NW_026061759.1, forward strand.
TTGGTGGCTTGGACATGACCTAGGACCTTAAGATTTTGCACGAAAGGAGGACTAGCAGCCGCGTTGCACGGGAGAATGTGAAAAGTGTTCATATGTAGTAAAAACCTGAGAAATTCGTCCGTTTTCGTCATTTGTTATCCAATCGACTTAAAGCCAGATCGTCACATTGGCCGCTCTTCTCTCTGAAACGGTTACATTTATCGTCTGCAAAGCTATGTCGCATGCTGCGGTATGCGGAAACACTAAAATCACCATAGTAGAACACAGAAGAAGTTTCTAAGTTGAAGTAATAGCCAGTAAGAAGTAGTACAATTCAAGTTTCAGTTGTCGATTATTCACTTTTTAGCCGGCTTTGGTGGCTTGGACGTGACCTAGGACCTTAAGATTTTGCATGAAAGGAGGACTAGCAGCCGCGTTGCACGGGAGAATGTGAAAAGTGTTCATATGTAGTAAAAACCTGAGAAATCCGTCCGTTTTCGTCATTTGTTATCGAATCGACTTAAAGCCAGATCGTCACATTTCCCGCATTTCTCTGTGAGACGGTTATATTTATCGTCTGCAAAGCTATGTCGCGTGCTGCGGTATGCGGAGACACTAAAAGCACCATAGTAGAACACAGAAGAAGCTTATAAGTTGAAACAATAGCAAGTAAGAAGCAGTACAATTCAAGTTTTGGTTATCGATTATTGATTTTTAGCCGGCTTTGGTGCCTTGGACAAGAGGTGGAACCATAAGATTTTGCATGAAAGGAGGAGTAGCAGCCGCGTTGCACGAGAGAATGTGAAAAGGGTTCATATGTAGTATAAACGTGAGAATTCCGTCCGTTTTCTTCATTTCTTATCCAATCGAGTTAAAGGCAGATCGTCACATTGGCCGCTCTTCTCTATAAAATGGTTGTAAATTCTCGTCTGCAAAGCTATATCGCGTGCTGCGGTATGCGGAGACATTAAAAGCACCATAGTTGATCAGAGATGAAGCTTCTAAGTTGATGTAATAGCCAGTAAGTAGTAGTACAACTCAAGTTTTAGGTACCGATTATTGACTTTTTACCCTTTTTTGGTGCCTTGGACATGCGCTAGGAACTTATGATTTATCATGGAAGGAGGACTAGCAGCTGCGTTGCACGGGAGAATGTGAAAAGTGTTCATATGTAGTAAGAACCTTAGAAATCCGTCCGTTTTCGTCATTTGTTATCAAATCGACTTAAAGCCAGATCGTCACATTGGGCGCTCTTCTGTTTGAAACGGTTACATTTATCGTCTGCAAAGCTATGTCGCGTGCTGCGGTATGCGGAAACACTAAAAGCACCATAGTAGAAGACAGATGAAGCTTCTAAGTTGATGTAATAGCCAGTAAGAAGTAGTACAATTCAAGTTTTAGTTATCAATTATTGACTTCTTAGCTGGCTTTGGTGCCTTGGACATGAGCTAGGACCTTAACATTTTGCATGAAAGGAGGACTAGTAGCCGCGTTGTACGGGAGAATGTGAAAAGTGTTCATATGTAGTAAAAACCTGAGAAATCAGTCCGTTTTCGTCATTTGTTATCAAATCGACTCAAAGCCAGATCGTCACATTGGCCGCTCTTCTCTCTGAATCATTTACATTTATAATCTGCAAAGCTATGTCGCGTGCTGCGGTATGCGGAGAGAATAAAAGCAGCATAGTAGAACACAGAAGTAGCTTCTAAGTTGAAGTAATAGCCAGTAAGAAGTAGTACAATTCAAGTTTTAGCTGTTGATTATTCACTTTTAGCCGGCTGTGGTGGCTTGGACATGACCTAGGACCTTAAGATTTTGCATGAAAGGAGGATTAGCAGCCGCGTTGTACGGGAGAATGTGAAAAGTGTTCATATGTAGTAAAAACCTGAGAAAACAGTCCGTTTTCGTCATTTGTTATCGAATCGATTTAAAGCCAGATCGTCACATTGGCCGCTCTTCTCTCTGAAACGGTTACATTTATCGTCTGCAAAGTTATGTCGCGTGCTGCGGTATGCGGAGAGACTAAAAGCACCATAGTAGAACACAGAAGTAGCTTCTAAGTTGAAGTAATAGCCAGTAAGAAGTAGTACAATTCAAGTTTTAGCTGTCGATTATTCACTTTTTAGCCGGCTTTGGTGGCTTGGACATGACCTAGGACCTTAAGATTTTGCATGAAAGGAGGACTAGCAGCCGCGTTGCACGGGAGAATGTGAAAAGTGTTCATATGTAGTAAAAACCTGAGAAATCCGTCCGTTTTCGTCATTTGTTATCGAATCGACTTAAAGCCAGATCGTCACATTTTCCGCATTTCTCTGTGAGACGGTTATATTTATCGCCTGCAAAGCTATGTCGCATGCTGCGGTATGCGGAGACTTTAAAAGCACCATAGTAGAACACAGAAGAAGCTTCTAAGTTGAAGTAATAGCCAGTAAGAAGTAGTACAATTCAAGTTTTAGTTGTCGATTATTCACTTTTTAGCCGGCTTTGGTGGCTTGGACGTGACCTAGGACCTTAAGATTTTGCATGAAAGGAGGACTAGCAGCCGCGTTGCACGGGAGAATGTGAAAAGTGTTCATATGTAGTAAAAACCTGAGAAATCCGTCCGTTTTCGTCATTTGTTATCGAATCGACTTAAAGCCAGATCGTCACATTTTCCGCATTTCTCTGTGAGACGGTTATATTTATCGTCTGCAAAGCTATGTCGCGTGCTGCGGGTTGCGGAGACACTAAAAGCACCATAGTAGAACACAGAAGAAGCTTATAAGTTGAAACAATAGCCAGTAAGAAGCAGTACAATTCAAGTTTTGGTTATCGATTATTGATTTTTAGCCGGCTTTGGTGCCTTGGACAAGAGGTGGAACCATAAGATTTTGCATGAAAGGAGGAGTGGCAGCCGCGTTGCACGAGAGAATGTGAAAAGGGTTCATATGTAGCATAAACGTGAGAATTCCGTCCGTTTTCGTCATTTCTTATCCAATCGAGTTAAAGGCAGATCGTCACATTGGCCGCTCTTCTCTATGAAATGGTTGTAAATTATCGTCTGCAAAGCTATATCGCGTGCTGCGGTATGCGGAGACATTAAAAGCACCATAGTTGATCAGAGATGAAGCTTCTAAGTTGATGTAATAGCCAGTAAGTAGTAGTACAATTCAAGTTTTAGGTACCGATTATTGACGTTTTACCCTTTTTTGGTGCCTTGGACATGCGCTAGGAACTTATGATTTAGCATGGAAGGAGGACTAGCAGCTGCGTTGCACGGGAGAATGTGAAAAGTGTTCATATGTAGTAAGAACCTTAGAAATCCGTCCGTTTTCGTCATTTTTTATCAAATCGACTTAAAGCCAGATCGTCACATTGGGCGCTCTTCTGTTTGAAACGGTTACATTTATCGTCTGCAAAGCTATGTCGCGTGCTGCGGTATGCGGAAACACTAAAAGCACCATAGTAGAAGACAGATGAAGCTTCTAAGTTGATGTAATAGCCAGTAAGAAGTAGTACAATTCAAGTTTTAGTTATCAATTATTGACTTCTTAGCTGGCTTTGGTGCCTTGGACATGAGCTAGGACCTTAACATTTTGCATGAAAGGAGGACTAGTAGCCGCGTTGTACGGGAGAATGTGAAAAGTGTTCATATGTAGTAAAAACCTGAGAAATCAGTCCGTTTTCGTCATTTGTTATCAAATCGACTCAAAGCCAGATCGTCACATTGGCCGCTCTTCTCTCTGAATCGTTTACATTTATAATCTGCAAAGCTATGTCGCGTGCTGCGGTATGCGGAGAGAATAAAAGCACCATAGTAGAACACAGAAGTAGCTTCTAAGTTGAAGTAATAGCCAGTAAGAAGTAGTACAATTCAAGTTTTAGCTGTCGATTATTCACTTTTAGCCGGCTGTGGTGGCTTGGACATGACCTAGGACCTTAAGATTTTGCATGAAAGGAGGATTAGCAGCCGCGTTGTACGGGAGAATGTGAAAAGTGTTCATATGTAGTAAAAACCTGAGAAAACAGTCCGTTTTCGTCATTTGTTATCGAATCGATTTAAAGCCAGATCGTCACATTGGCCGCTCTTCTCTCTGAAACGGTTACATTTATCGTCTGCAAAGTTATGTCGCGTGCTGCGGTATGCGGAGAGACTAAAAGCACCATAGTAGAACACAGAAGTAGCTTCTAAGTTGAAGTAATAGCCAGTAAGAAGTAGTACAATTCAAGTTTTAGCTGTCGATTATTCACTTTTTAGCCGGCTTTGGTGGCTTGGACATGACCTAGGACCTTAAGATTTTGCATGAAAGGAGGACTAGCAGCCGCGTTGCACGGGAGAATGTGAAAAGTGTTCATATGTAGTAAAAACCTGAGAAATCCGTCCGTTTTCGTCATTTGTTATCGAATCGACTTAAAGCCAGATCGTCACATTTTCCGCATTTCTCTGTGAGACGGTTATATTTATCGCCTGCAAAGCTATGTCGCATGCTGCGGTATGCGGAGACTTTAAAAGCACCATAGTTGATCAGAGATGAAGCTTCTAAGTTGATGTAATAGCCAGTAAGTAGTAGTACAATTCAAGTTTTAGGTACCGATTATTGACTTTTTACCCTTTTTTGGTGCCTTGGACATGCGCTAGGAACTTATGATTTTGCATGGAAGGAGGACTAGCAGCTGCGTTGCACGGGAGAATGTGAAAAGTGTTCATATGTAGTAAGAACCTTAGAAATCCGTCCGTTTTCGTCATTTGTTATCAAATCGACTTAAAGCCAGATCGTCACATTGGGCGCTCTTCTGTTTGAAACGGTTACATTTATCGTCTGCAAAGCTATGTCGCGTGCTGCGGTATGCGGAAACACTAAAGCACTATAGTAGAAGACAGATGAAGCTTCTAAGTTGATGTAATAGCCAGTAAGAAGTAGTACAATTCAAGTTTTAGTTATCAATTATTGACTTCTTAGCTGGCTTTGGTGTCTTGGACATGAGCTAGGACCTTAACATCTTGCATGAAAGGAGGACTAGTAGCCGCGTTGTACGGGAGAATGTGAAAAGTGTTCATATGTAGTAAAAACCTGAGAAATCAGTCCGGTTTCGTCATTTGTTATCAAATCGACTTAAAGCCAGATCGTCACATTGGCCGCTCTTCTCTCTGAATCGTTTACATTTATCGTCTGCAAAGCTATGTCGCGTGCTGAGGTATGCGGAGAGAGTAAAAGCACCATAGTAGAACACAGAAGTAGCTTCTAAGTTGAAGTAATAGCCAGTAAGAAGTAGTACAATTCAAGTTTTAGCTGTCGATTATTCACTTTTTAGCCGGCTGTGGTGGCTTGGACATGACCTAGGACCTTAAGATTTTGCATGAAGGGAGGACTAGCAGCCGCGTTGTATGGGAGAATGTGAAAAGTGTTCATATGTAGTAAAAACCTGAGAAATCCGTCCGTTTTCGTCATTTGTTATCGAATCGATTTAAAGCCAGATCGTCACATTGGCCGCTCTTCTCTCTGAAACGGTTACATTTATCGTCTGCAAAGCTATGTCGCGTGCTGCGGTATGCGGGGACACTAAAAGCACCATAGTAGAACACCGATGAAGCGTCTAAGTTGAGGTAATGGCCAGTAAGAAGTAGTACAATTCAAGTTTTAGGTATCGGTTATTGACTTTTTACCCTTCTGTGGTGCCTTGGACATGTGCTAGGAACATAAGATTTTGCATGAAAGGAGGACTAGCAGCCGCGTTGCACGGGAGAATGTGAGAAGTGTTCATATGTAGTAAAAACCTGTGAAACCCGTCCGTGTTCGTCATTTGTATTCGAATCGACTTAAAGCCAGATCGTCACATTGGCCGCTCTTCTCCCTGAAACGGTTGTACTTATCGTCTGCAAAGCTATGTCGCATGCTGCGGTATGCGGAGACACTAAAAGCACCATAGTAGAACACAGATGAAGCTTTTATGTTGATGCAATAGCCAGTAAGAAATAGTACTATTCAAGTTTTAGCTATCGATTATTGACATTTTACCCTTCTTTGGTGCCTTAACATGAGCTAGGAACTTAAGATTTTGCATGAAAGGAGGACTAGCAGCCGCTTAGCACGGTAGAATGTGAAAAGTGTTCATATGTAGTAAAAACCTGAGAAATCCGTCCGTTTTCGTCGTATGGTTATCAAATCGACTTAAAGCCAGGTCGTCACGTTGGCCGCTCTTCTGTCTGAAACGGTTACATTTATCGTCTGCAAAGCTATGTCGCATGCTGCGGTATGCGGAGACACAAAAAGCACCGTAGTAGAACACAGGTGAAGCTTCTAAGTTGATGTAATAACTAGTAAGAAGTAGTACAATTCAAGTTTTAGGTATCGATTGTTGACTTTTTACCCTTCTTTGGTGCCTTGGACATGAGCTAGGAACATAATATTTTGCATGAAAGGAGGACTAGCAGCCGCGTTGCACGGGAGAATGTGGAAAGTGTTCATATGTAGTAAAAACCTGAGAAATATGTCTGTTTTCGTCACTTGTTATCGAATCGACTTAAAGCCAGATCGTCACATTGTCCCCTCTCCTCTCTGAAACGGTTGTACTTATCGTCTGCAAAGCTATGTCGCGTGCTGCGGTATGCAGAGACACTAAAAGCACCATAGTAGAACACAGATGAAGCTTCTATGTTGATGTAATAGAGAGTAATAAGTAGTACAATTCAAGTATTAGGTATCGATTATTGACTATTTAGTAGCTTTGGTGCCTTGAACATGAGCTAGGAACTTAAGATTTTGCATGAAAGGAGGACTAGCAGCCGCGTTTAATGGGTGAATGTGAAAAGTGTTCATATGTAGTAAAAACCTGAGAAATCCGTCCGTTTTCGTCATATGTTATCGAATCGACTTAAAGCCAGGTCGTCACATTGGCCGCTCTTCTGTCTGAAACGGTTACATTTATCGTCTGCAAAGCTATGTCGCGTGCTGCGGTATGCGGAGACACTACAAGCACCATAGTGGAAAACAGATGAAGCATCTAAGTTGATGTAATAGCCAGTAAGAAGTAGTATAATTCAAGTTTTATCTACGGATTATTGACTTTCTGGATTTGGTGCCTTGGACATGAGCTAGTACCTTAACTTTCTGCATGAAAGGAGCACTAGCAGCCAAGTTGCACGGGAGAAAGTGAAAAGTGTTCATACGTAGTAAAAACCTGAGAAATCCGTCCGTTTTCGTAATTTGTTATCGAATCGACTTTAAGCCAGATCGTCACATTGGCCGCTCTTCTCTCTGAAACGGTTGTACTTATCGTTTGCAAAGCTATGTCGCGTGCTGCGGTATGTGGAGACACTAAAACCACCATAGTAGAACACAGATGAAGCTTCTAAGTTGATGTAATAGAGAGTAAGAAGTAGTACAATTCAAGTATTAGGTATCGATTATTGACTTTTAGTTGGCTTTGGTGCCTTGAACATGAGCTAGGAACTTCAGATTTTGCATGAAAGGGGGACTAGCAGCCGCGTTGCACGGGAGAATGTGAAAAGTGTTCATATGTAGTAAAAACCTGCGTAATCCGTCCGTATTCGTCATTTGTTATCGATTCGACTTAAAAACAGGTCGTCACATTGGCCGCTCTTCTCTCTGAAACGGTTGTACTTACCGTCTGCAAAGCTATGTCGCGTGCTGCGGTATGTGGAGACACTAAAAGCACCATAGTGGATCACAGATGAAGCATCTAAGTTGATGTAATAGCCAGTATGAAGCAGTATAACTCAAGTCTTATCTATCGACTATTGACTTTTAGCTGGCTTTGGTGCCTTGGACATGAGGTAGGATCTTCAGATTCTGCATGAAAGGTGGACTAGCAGCCGCGTTGCACGCGAGAATGTGAAAATGGTTCATATGTAGTAAAAACCTGAGAAATCCGTCCGTTTTCGTCATTTGTTATCGAATCGACTTAAAGCCACATCGTCACATTGGCCGCTCTTCTGTCTGAAAACGGTTACATTTATTGTCTGCAAAGCTATGTGGCGTGCTGCGGTATGCGGAGACACTAAAAGCACCATAGTGGAACATAGATGAAGCATCTAAGTTGATGTAATAGCCAGTAAGAAGTAGTATAATACAAGTTTTATCTATCGATTATTGACTTCTTAGCTGGATTTGGTGCCCTTTTACATGAGGTAGGATCTTCAGATTCTGCATGAAGGGGTGACTAGCAGCCGCGTTGCATGGGAGAATGTGAAAAGTTTTCATATGTAGTAAAAACCTGAGAAATCCGAACGTTTTCGTCACTTGTTATCAAATCGACTTAAAGCCAGATCGTCACATTGGCCGCCCTTCTCTCTGAAACGGTTGTACTTATCGTCTGCAAAGCTATGTCGCGTGCTGCGGTATGCGGAGACACTAAAAGCACCATAGTAGAACACAGACGAAGCATCTAAGTTGATGTAATACCTAGTAAGATGTAGTACAATTCAAGTTTCAGTTATCGATTATTGACTTTTTTGCTGGCTTTGGTGCCTTCGACATGAGCTACGACTTTAAGATTTTGCATGAAAGGAGGACTAGCAGCCGAGTTGCACGGGAGAATGTGAAAAGTGTTCATATGTAGTAAAAACCTGAGAAATCCGTCCGTTTTCGTCATTTGTTATTGAATCGGCTTAAAGCCAAATCGTCACATTCGCCGCTCTTCTCTCTGAAACGGTTGTACTTATCGTTTGCAAAGCTATGTCGCGTGCTGCGGTATGCGGAGACACTAAAACCACCATAGTGGAACACAGATGAAGCTTCTAAGTTGATGTAATAGCCAGTAAGAAGTAGTACAATTCAAGTTTTAGGTATCGATTACTGACTTTTTAGCTGGCTTTGGTGCCTTGGACATGAGCTAGGACCTTAAGATTCTGCATGAAAGGAGGACGAGCAACAGAGTTGCACGGGAGAAAGTGAAAAGTGTTCATATGTAGTAAAAACCTTAGAAATCCGTCCGTTTTCGTCATTTGTTTTCGAATGGACTTAAAGCCAGATCGTCACGTTGGCCGCTCTTCTGTCTGAAACGGATACATTTATCGTCTGCAAAACTATGTCTCGTGCTGCGGTATGTGGAGACACTAAAAGCTCCATAGTGGAACACAGATGAAGCATCTAAGTTGATGTAATAGCCAGTAAGAAGTAGTATAATTCAAGTTTTATCTATCGATTATTGACTTTTTAGCCGGCTTTGGTGCCTTGGACATGAGGTAGGATCTTCAGATTCTGCATGAAGGGAGGACTAGCAGCCGCGTTGCACGGGAGAATGAGAAAAGTGTTCATATGTAGTAAAAACCTGAGAAATCCGAACGTTTTCGTCATTTTCTATCGAATCGACTTAAAGCGAGATCGTCATATTGGCCGCTCTTCACTCTGAAACGGTTACATTTATCGTCTGCAAAGCTATGTCGCGTGCTGCGGTATGTGGAGACACTAAAAGTACCATAGTAGAACACAGGTGAAGCTTCTAAGTTGATGTAATAGCTAGTAAGATGTAGTACAATTCAAGTTTCAGTTATCGATTATTGACTTTTTTGCTAGCTTTGGTGCCTTCGACATGAGCTAGGACCTTAAGATACTGCATGAAAGGAGGATTAGCAGCCGCGTTGCAAGGGAGAAAATGAAAAGTGTTCATATGTAGTAAGAACCTGAGAAATCCGTCCGTTTTCGTCATTTGTTATCGAATCGACTTAAAGCCAGATCGCCACATTGGCCGCTCTTCTGTCTGACACGGTTACATTTATCGTCTGCAAAGCTATGTGGCGTGCTGCGGTATGCGGATACACTAAACGCACCATAGTGGAACACAGATGAAGCATGTAAGTTGATGTAATAGCCAGTAAGAAGTAGTATAATTCAAGTTTTATCTATCGATTATTGACTTTTTAGCTGGCTTTGGTGCCTTGGACATGAGGTAGGATCTTCCGATTTAGCATGAAGGGAGGACTAGCAGCCGCGTTGCACGGGAGAATGTGAAAAGTGTTCATATGTAGTAAAAACCTGAGAAATCCGAACGTTTTCGTCATTTGTTATCGAATCGACTTAAAGCCAGATCGTCACATTGGCCGCTCTTCTCCCTGAAACGGTTGTACTTATCGTCTGCAAAGCAATGTCGCGTGCTGCGGTATGCGGAGACACTAAAACCGCCATAGTAGAACACAGATGAAGCTTCTAAGTTGATGTAACAGCCAGTAAGAAGTAGTACAATTCAAGTTTTAAGTATCGATTATTGACTTTTTAGCTGGCTTTGGTGCCTTGGACATGAGCTAGGATCTTAAGATTTTGCATGAAACTAGGACTAGCAGCCGCGTTGCACGGGAGAATGTGAAAAATGTTCATATGTAGTAAAAACCTGAGTTATCCGTCCGTATTCGTCATTTGTTATCGAATCGACTTAAAGCCAGATCGTCACATTGGCCGCTCTTCTCTCTGAAACGGTTGTACTTATCGTCTGCAAAGCTATGTCGCGTGCTGCGGTGTGCGGAGACACTAAAAGCACCATATTGGAAAACAGATGAAGCATCTAAGTTGATGTAATAGCCAGTAAGAAGTAGTATAATTCAAGTTTTATCTATCGATTATTGACTTTCTGGCTTTGGTGCCTTGGACATGAGCTAGGACCTTAAGTTTCTGCATGAAAGGAGCACTAGCAGCCAAGCTGCACGGGAGAAAGTGTAAAGTGTTCATACGTAGTAAAAACCTGAGAAATCCGTCCGTTTTCGTCATTTGTTATCGAATCGACTTAAAGCCAGATCGTCACATTGGCCGCTCTTCTCTCTGAAACGGTTGTACTTATCGTCTGCAAAGCTATGTCGCGTGCTGCGGTACGCGGAAACACTAAAATCACCATAGTAGAACACAGATGAAGCTTCTAAGTTGTTGTAATAGCCAGCAAGAAATAGTACAATTCAAGTTCTAGGTATCGATTGTTGACTTTTTAGCTGGCTTTGGTGCCTTGGACATGAGCTAGGAACTTAAGATTTTGCATGAAAGGGGGACTAGCAGCCGCGTGGCACGGGAGAATGTGAAAAGTGTTCATATGTAGTAAAAACCTGAGTAAACCGTAGGCTTTCGTAATTTGTTGTCGAATCGACTTAAAGCCAGATCGTCACATTGGCCGCTCTTCTTTCTGAAACGGTTACATTTATCGTCTGCAAAGCTATGTCGCATGCTGCGGTATGTGGAGACACTAAAAGTACCATAGTAGAACACAGATGAAGCTTCTAAGTTGATGTAATAGCTAGTAAGATGTAGTATAATTCAAGTTTTATGTATCGATTATTGACTTTTTAGCTGGCTTTGGTGCCTTGGACATGAGGTAGGATCTTCCGATTTAGCATGAAGGGAGGACTAGCAGCTGCGTTGCACGGGAGAATGTGAAAAGTGTTCATATGTAGTAAAAACCTGAGAAATCCGAACGTTTTCGTCATTTGTTATCGAATCGACTTAAAGCCAGATCGTCACATTGGCCGCTCTTCTCCCTGAAACGGTTGTACTTATCGTCTGCAAAGCAATGTCGCGTGCTGCGGTATGCGGAGACACTAAAACCGCCATAGTAGAACACAGATGAAGCTTCTAAGTTGATGTAACAGCCAGTAAGAAGTAGTACAATTCAAGTTTTAGGTATCGATTATTGACTTTTTAGCTGGCTTTGGTGCCTTGGACATGAGCTAGGATCTTAAGATTTTGCATGAAACTAGGACTAGCAGCCGCGTTGCACGGGAGAATGTGAAAAATGTTCATATGTAGTAAAAACCTGAGTTATCCGTCCGTATTCGTCATTTGTTATCGAATCGACTTAAAGCCAGATCGTCACATTGGCCGCTCTTCTCTCTGAAACGGTTGTACTTATCGTCTGCAAAGCTATGTCGCGTGCTGCGGTGTGCGGAGACACTAAAAGCACCATAGTAGAACACAGATAAAGCTTCTAAGTTGTTGTAATAGCCAGTAAGAATCAGTACAATACAAGTTTTAGGTATCGATTATTGACTTATTACCCCTCTTTGGTGCCTTGGACATGAGGTAGGAACTTAAGATTTTGCATGAAAGGAGGACTAGCAGCCGAGTTGCACAGGAGAATGTGAAAAGTGTTCATATGTAGTAAAAACCTGAGAAATACGTCCGTTTTCGTCATTTGTTATTGAATCGGCTTAAAGCCAAATCGTCACATTCGCTGCTCTTCTCTCTGAAACGGATGTACTTATCGTTCGCAAAGCTATGTCGCGTGCTGCGGTATGCGGAGACACTAAAACCACCATAGTAGAACACAGATGAAGCTTCTAAGTTGATGTAATAGCCAGTAAGAAGTAGTACAATTCAAGTTTTAGGTATCGATTATTGACTTTTTAGCTGGCTTTGGTGCCTTGGACATGAGCTAGGAACTTAAGATTTTGCATGAAAGGGGGACTAGCAGCCGCGTTGCACGGGAGAATGTGAAAAGTGTTCATATGTAGTAAAAACCTGAGTAAACCGTAGGTTTTCGTAATTTGTTGTCGAATCGACTTAAAGCCAGATCGTCACATTGGCCGCTCTTCTTTCTGAAACGGCTACATTTATCGTCTGCAAAGCTATGTCACGTGCTGCGGTATGTGGAGACACTAAAAGTACCATAGTAGAATACAGATGAAGCTTCTAAGTTGATGTAATAGCTAGTAAGATGTAGTACAATTCAAGTTTCAGTTATCGATTATTGACTTTTTTGCTAGCTTTGGTGCCTTGGTCATGAGCTAGGACCTTAAGATACTGCATGAAAGGAGGATTAGCAGCCGCGTTGCAAGGGAGAAAATGAAAAGTGTTCATATGTAGTAAAAACCTGAGAAATCCGTCTGTTTTCGTCATTTGTTATCGAATGGACTTAAAGCCAGATCGCCACATTGGCCGCTCTTCTGTCTGAAACGGTCACATTTATCGTCTGCAAAGCTATGTGGCTTGCTGCGGTATGCGGAGCCACTAAAAGCACCATAGTGGAACACAGATGAAGCATCTAAGTTGATGTAATAGCCAGTAAGCAGTAGTATAATTCAAGTTTTATCTATCGATTATTGACTTTTTAGCTGGCTTTCGTGCCTTGGACATGAGGTAGGATCTTCAGATTCTGCATGAAGGGAGGACTAGCAGCCGCGTTGCACGGGAGAATGCGAAAAGTGTTCATATGTAGTAAAAACCTGAGAAATCCGTCCGTTTTCGTCAGTTTCTATCGAATCGACTTAAAGCCAGGACGTCACATTGGCCGCTCTTCTTTCTGAAACAGTTACATTTATCGTCTGCAAAGCTATGTCGCGTGCTGCGGTATGTGGAGACACTAAAAGTACCACAGTAGAACACAGATGAAGCTTCTAAGTTGATGTAATAGCCAGTAAGAAGTACTACAATTCAAGTTTTAGGTATCGATTATTGACTTTTTACCCTTCTCTGGTGCCTTGGACATGGGCTAGGAACTTAGGATTTTGAATGAAAGGAGGACTAGCAGCCGCGTTGCAAGGGAGAATATGAGAAGTGTTCATATGTAGTTAAAACCTGAGAAATCCGTCCGTTTTCGTCATTTGTTACCGAATGGACTTAAAGCCAGATCGCAACATTGGCCGCTCTTCTGTCTGAAACGGTTACATTTATCGTCTGCAAAGCTATGTGGCGTGCTGCGGTATGCGGAGACACTAAAAGCACCATAATGGAACACAGATGAAGCATCTAAGTTGATGTAATAGCCAGTAAGAAGTAGTATAATTCAAGTTTTATCTATCGATTATTGACTTTTTAGCCGGCTTTGGTGCCTTGGACATGAGGTAGGATCTTCAGATTCTACATGAAGGGAGGACTGGCAGTCGCGTTGCACGGGAGAATGTGAAAAGTGTTCATATGTAGTAAAAACCTGAGAAATCCGAACGTTTTCGTCATTTTCTATCGAATCGACTTAAAGCCAGATCGTCATATTGGCCGCTCTTCTCTCTGAAACGGTTGTACTTATCGTCTGCAAAGCTATGTCGCTTGCTGCGGTATGTGGAGACACTAAAAGCACCATAGTAGAACACAGATGAAGCTTCTAAGTTGATGTAATTGCCAGTAAGAAGTAGTACGATTCAAGTTTTAGGTATCGATTATTGACTTTTTAGGTGGCTTTGGTGCCTTGGACATGAGCTAGGAACTTGAGATTTTGCATGAAAGGGGGACAATCAGCCGCGTTGCACGGGAGAATGTGAAAAGTGTTCATATGTAGTAAAAACCTGAGTAAACCGTACGTTTTCGTAATTTGTTGTCGAATCGTCTTAAAGCCAGATCGTCACATTGGCCGCTCTTCTTTCTGAAACGGTTACATTTATCGTCTGCAAAGCTATGTCGCGTGCTGCGGTATGTGGAGACATTAAAAGTACCATAGTAGAACACAGACGAAGCTTCTAAGTTGATGTAATAGCTAGTAAGATGTAGTACAATTCAAGTTTCAGTTATCGATTATTGACTTTTTTGCAAGCTTTGGTGCCTTGGACATGAGCTAGGACCTTAAGATTTTGCATGAAAGGAGGACTAGCAGCCGCGTTGCAAGGGAGAAAATGAAAAGTGTTCATATGTAGTAAAAACCTGAGAAATCCGTCCGTTTTCGTCAGTTGTTATCGAATGGACTTAAAGCCAGATCGCCACATTGGCCGCTCTTCTGTCTGAAACGGTTACATTTATCGTCTGCAAAGCTATGTGGCGTGCTGCGGTATGCGGAGACACTAAAAGCACCATAGTGGAACACAGATGAAGCATCTAAGTTGATGTACTAGCCAGTAAGAAGTAGTATAATTCAAGTTTTATCTATCGATTATTGACTTTTTAGCTGGCTTTGGTGCCTTGGACATGAGGTAGGATCTTCAGATTCTGCATGAAGGGAGGACTAGCAGCCGCGTTGCACTGGAGAATGTGAAAAGTGTTCATATGTAGTAGAAACCTGAAAAAACCGTCCGTTGAAGTCATTTGTTATCGAATTGACTTGAAGACAGATCGTCACATTGGCCGCACTTCTCTCTGAAACGGTTGTACTTATCGTCTACAAGGCTATGTCGCGTGCTGCGGTATGCGGAGACACTAAAAGCACCATAGTAGAACACAGATGAAGCTTCTAAGTTGATGTAATAGCCAGTATGAAGTAGTATAATTCAAGTTTTAGGTATCGATTATTGACTTTTTACCCTTCTTTGGTGCCTTGAGCTAGGAACTTAAGATTTTGCATGAAAGGAAAACTCGCAGCCGCGTTGCACGGGGGAATGTGAAAAGTGTTCATATGTAGTAGAAACCTGAGAAAACCGTCCGTTGTCGTCATTTGTTATCGAATTGACTTGAAGACAGATCGTCACATTGGCCGCTCTTCTCTCTGAAACGGTTGTACTTATCGTCTGCAAGGCTATGTCGCGTGCAGCGGTATGCGGAGACACTAAAAGCACCATAGTAGAACACAGATGAAGCTACTAAGTTGATGTAATAGCCACAAGAAGTAGTACAATTCGAGTTTTAGGTATCGATTATTGACCTTTAGCTGGCTTTGGTGCCATGGACATGAGCTAGGACCTTAAGATTCTGCATGAAAGGAAGACAAGCAGCCGCGTTGCACGGGAGAATTGTAAAAAGTGTTCATATGTAGTAAAAACCTGATTATTCCGTCAGTTTTTCTCATTTGTTATCAAATCGACTTAAAACCAGATCCTCACATTGGCCGCTCTTCTCTCTGAAACGGTTGTACTTTTCGTGTGCAAAGCTATGTCGCGTGCTGCGGTATGCGGAGACACTAAAAGCACCATCGTAGAACACAGATGAAGCTTCTAAGTTGTTGTAATAGCCAGTATGAAGTAGTACAATTCAAGTTTTAGGTATCGATTATTGACTTTTTACCCTTCTTTGGTGCCTTGGACATGAGCTAGGAACTTAAGATTTTGCATGAAAGGAGGACTAGCAGCCGAGTTGCACGGGAGAATGTGAAAAGTGTTCATATGTAAAAAAAACCCTAAGAAATCCGACCGTTTTCGTCATTTGTTATCGAATCGACATAATGCCAGAACGTCACATTAGCCGCTCTTCTCTCTGAAACGGTTGTATTTATTGTCTGCATTGCTATGTCGCGAGCTGCGGTATGCGGAGACACTAAAAGCACCATAGTAGAACACAGATGAAGCTCCTAAGTTGATATAATATCCAGTAAGAAGTAGTACAATTCAAGTTTTATATATCGGTTATAGACTTTTTATCTGGCTTTGCTGTCTTGGACATGAGCTAGGACCTTAAGATTCTGCATGAAAGGAGGACTAGCAGCCCAGTTGCATGGGAGAATGTGAATAGTGTTCATATGTAGTAAAAACCTGAGAAATCCGTCCGTTTTCGTCGTTTGTTATCGAATCGACGTAAAGCCAGATCATCATATTTGCTGCTCTTCTCTCTGAAACGGTTGTACTTATCGTGTGCAAAGCTATGTCGCGAGCAGCGGTATGCGGAGACACTAAAAGCACCATAGTAGAACACAGATGAAGCTTCCAAGTTGATGTAATAGCCAGTATGAAGTAGTACAGTTCAAGTTTTACTTATCGATTATTGACTTTGTACCCTCCTTTGGTGCCTTGGACATGAACTAGGGACTTAAGATTTTGCATGAAAGGAGGACTAGCAGCCGCGTTGCACGGGAGAATGTGAAAAGTGTCCATGTGTAGCAAAATACTGAGAAATCCGTCCGATTTCGTCATTTGTTATCGAATCGACTTAAAGCCAGATCGTCACATTGGCCGCCCTTCTCTCTGAAACAGTTGTACTTATGGTCTGCAAAGCTATGTCGTGTGCTGCGGTATGCGGAGACACTAAAAGCGTCATAGTAGAACACAGATGAAGATTCTAAGTTGATGTAATAGCCAGGAAGATGTAGTACAATACAAGTTTTGGGTATCGATTATTGACTTTTTACCCTTCTTTGGTGCCTTGGACATGAGCTAGGAACTTAAAATTTTGCATGAAAGGAGGACAATCAGCCGCGTTGCACGTGAGAATGTGAAAAGTTTTCATATGTAGTAAAAACCTGAGCCAGATCGTCACATTGGCCGCACTTCTGTCTGAAACGGTTGTACTAATAGTCTGCAAAGCTATGTCGCGTGCTGCGGTATGCGGAGACACTAAAAGCACCATAGTAGAACACAGATGAAGCTCATAAGTTGATATAATATCCAGTAAGAAGTAGTACAATTCAAGTTTTATATATCGATTATAGACTTTTTAGCTGGCTTTGGTGCATTGGACATGAGCTAGGACCTTGAGATTCTGCATGAAAGGAGGACTAGCAGCCGCGTTGCACGGGAGAATGTGAAAAGTGTTCATATGTAGTAAAAACCTGAGAAATCCGTCCGTTTTCGTCATTTGTTATCGAATCGACTTAAAGCCAGATCGTCACATTGGCCGCCCTTCTCTCTGAAACAGTTGTACTTATCGTCTGCAAAGCTATGTCGTGTGCTGCGGTTAGCAGAGACACTAAAAGCACCATAGTAGAACACAGATGAAGCTTCTAAGTCGATGTAATAGCCAGTATGAAGTAGTATAATTCATGTTTTAGGTATCGATTATTGACTTTTTACACTTCTTTGGTGCCGTGAGTTAGGAACTTAAGATTTTGCATGAAAGGAAAACTCGCAGCCGCGTTGCACGGGGGAATGTGAGAAGTGTTCATATGTAGTAGAAACCTGAGAAAACCGTCCGTTGTCGTCATTTGTTATCGAATTGACTTGAAGACAGATCGTCACATTGGCCGCTCTTCTCTCTGAAACGGTTGTACTTATCGTCTGCAAGGCTATGTCGCGTGCAGCGGTATGCGGAGACACTAAAAGCACCATAGTAGAACACTGATGAAGCTTCTAAGTTGATGTAATAGCCAGTAAGAGGTAGTACAAATCGAGTTTTAGGTATCGATTATTGACTTTTTAGCTGGCTTTGGTGCCTTGGACATGAGCTAGGACCTTAAGATTCTGCATGAAAGGAGGACAAGCAGCCGAGTTGCACGGGAGAATGTGAAAAGTGTTCATATGTAAAAAAAAACCTAAGAAATCCGTCCGTTTTCGGCATTTGTTATCGAATCGACATAAAGCCAGAACGTCACATTAGCCGCTCTACTCTCTGAAACGGTTGTATTTATCATCTGCATTGCTATGTCGCGAGCTGCGGTATGCGGAGACACTAAAAGCACCATAGTAGAACACAGATGAAGCTCCTAAGTTGATATAATATCCAGTAAGAAGTAGTACAATTCAAGTTTTATATATCGGTTATAGACTTTTTAGCCGGCTTTGGTGCCTTGGACATGAGGTAGGATCTTCAGATTCTACATGAAGGGAGGACTGGCAGTCGCGTTGCACGGGAGAATGTGAAAAGTGTTCATATGTAGTAAAAACCTGAGAAATCCGTCCGTTTTCGTCATTTTCTATCGAATCGACTTAAAGCCAGATCGTCATATTGGCCGCTCTTCTCTCTGAAACGGTTGTACTTATCGTCTGCAAAGCTATGTCGCTTGCTGCGGTATGTGGAGACACTAAAAGCACCATAGTAGAACACAGATGAAGCTTCTAAGTTGATGTAATTGCCAGTAAGAAGTAGTACAATTCAAGTTTTAGGTATCGATTATTGACTTTTTAGGTGGCTTTGGTGCCTTGGACATGAGCTAGGAACTTAAGATTTTGCATGAAAGGGGGACTATCAGCCGCGTTGCACGGGAGAATGTGGAAAGTGTTCATATGTAGTAACAACCTGAGTAAACCGTACGTTTTCGTAATTTGTTGTCGAATCGTCTTAAAGCCAGATCGTCACATAGGCCGCTCTTCTTTCTGAAACGGTTACATTTATCGTCTGCAAAGCTATGTCGCGTGCTGCGGTATGTGGAGACACTAAAAGTACCATAGTAGAACACAGACGAAGCTTCTAAGTTGATGTAATATCTAGTAAGATGTAGTACAATTCAAGTTTCAGTTATCGATTATTGACATTTTTGCTAGCTTTGGTGCCTTGGACATGAGCTAGGACCTTAAGATTTTGCATGAAAGGAGGACTAGCAGCCGCGTTGCAAGGGAGAAAATGAAAAGTGTTCATATGTAGTAAAAACCTGAGAAATCCGTCCGTTTTCGTCAGTTGTTATCGAATGGACTTAAAGCCAGATCGCCACATTGGCCGCTCTTCTGTCTGAAACGGTTACATTTATCGTCTGCAAAGCTATGTGGCGTGCTGCGGTATGCGGAGACACTAAAAGCACCATAGTGGAACACAGATGAAGCATCTAAGTTGATGTACTAGCCAGTAAGAAGTAGTATAATTCAAGTTTTATCTATCGATTATTGACTTTTTAGCTGGCTTTGGTGCCTTGGACATGAGGTAGGATCTTCAGATTCTGCATGAAGGGAGGACTAGCAGCCGCGTTGCACGGGTGAATGTGAAAAGTGTTCATATGTAGTAGAAACCTGAAAAAACCGTCCGTTGAAGTCATTTGTTATCGAATTGACTTGAAGACAGATCGTCACATTGGCCGCACTTCTCTCTGAAACGGTTGTACTTATCGTCTACAAGGCTATGTCGCGTGCTGCGGTATGCGGAGACACTAAAAGCACCATAGTAGAACACAGATGAAGCTTCTAAGTTGATGTAATAGCCAGTATGAAGTAGTATAATTCAAGTTTTAGGTATCGATTATTGACTTTTTACCCTTCTTTGGTGCCTTGAGCTAGGAACTTAAGATTTTGCATGAAAGGAAAACTCGCAGCCGCGTTGCACGGGGGAATGTGAAAAGTGTTCATATGTAGTAGAAACCTGAGAAAACCGTCCGTTGTCGTCATTTGTTATCGAATTGACTTGAAGACAGATCGTCACATTGGCCGCTCTTCTCTCTGAAACGGTTGTACTTATCGTCTGCAAGGCTATGTCGCGTGCAGCGGTATGCGGAGACACTAAAAGCACCATAGTAGAACACAGATGAAGCTTCTAAGTTGATGTAATAGCCAGAAGAAGTAGTACAATTCGAGTTTTAGGTATCGATTATTGACCTTTAGCTGGCTTTGGTGCCATGGACATGAGCTAGGACCTTAAGATTCTGCATGAAAGGAAGACAAGCAGCCGCGTTGCAAGGGAAAATTGTAAAAAGTGTTCATATGTAGTAAAAACCTGATAAATCCGTCAGTTTTCGTCATTTGTTATCAAATCGACTTAAAACCAGATCCTCACATTGGCCGCTCTTCTCTCTGAAACGGTTGTACTTTTCGTGTGCAAAGCTATGTCGCGTGCTGCGGTATGCGGAGACACTAAAAGCACCATCGTAGAACACAGATGAAGCTTCTAAGTTGTTGTAATAGCCAGTGTGAAGTAGTACAATTCAAGTTTTATGTATCGATTATTGACTTTTTACCCTTCTTTGGTGCCTTGGACATGAGCTAGGAACTTAAGATTTTGCATGAAAGGAGGACTAGCAGCCGAGTTGCACGGGAGAATGTGAAAAGTGTTCATATGTAAAAAAAAACCCTAAGAAATCCAACCGTTTTCGTCATTTGTTATCGAATCGACATAATGCCAGAACGTCACATTAGCCGCTCTTCTCTCTGAAACGGTTGTATTTATTGTCTGCATTGTTATGTCGCGAGCTGCGGTATGCGGAGACACTAAAAGCACCATAGTAGAACACAGATGAAGCTCATAAGTTGATATAATATCCAGTAAGAAGTAGTACAATTCAAGTTTTATATATCGATTATAGACTTTTTAGCTGGCTTTGGTGCATTGGACATGAGCTAGGACCTTGAGATTCTGCATGAAAAGAGGACTAGCAGCCGCGTTGCACGGGAGAATGTGAAAAGTGTTCATATGTAGTAAAAACCTGAGAAATCCGTCCGTTTTCGTCATTTGTTATTGAATCGACTAAAGCCAGATCGTCACATTGGCCGCCCTCCTCTCTGAAACAGTTGTACTTATCGTCTTCAAAGCTATGTCGTGTGCTGCGGTTAGCAGAGACACTAAAAGCACCATAGTAGAACACAGATGAAGCTTCTAAGTCGATGTAATAGCCAGTATGAAGTAGTATAATTCATGTTTTAAGTATCGATTATTGACTTTTTACACTTCTTTGGTGCCTTGAGCTAGGAACTTAAGATTTTGCATGAAAGGAAAACTCGCAGCCGCGTTGCACGGGGGAATGTGAGAAGTGTTCATATGTAGTAGAAACCTGAGAAAACCGTCCGTTGTCGTCATTTGTTATCGAATTGACTTGAAGACAGATCGTCACATTGGCCGCTCTTCTCTCTGAAACGGTTGTACTTATCGTCTGCAAGGCTATGTCGCGTGCAGCGGTATGCGGAGACACTAAAAGCACCATAGTAGAACACTGATGAAGCTTCTAAGTTGATGTAATAGCCAGTAAGAGGTAGTACAAATCGAGTTTTAGGTATCGATTATTGACTTTTTAGCTGGCTTTGGTGCCTTGGACATGAGCTAGGACCTTAAGATTCTGCATGAAAGGAGGACAAGCAGCCGAGTTGCACGGGAGAATGTGAAAAGTGTTCATATGTAAAAAAAAACCTAAGAAATCCGTCCGTTTTCGGCATTTGTTATCGAATCGACATAAAGCCAGAACGTCACATTAGCCGCTCTTCTCTCTGAAACGGTTGTATTTATCATCTGCATTGCTATGTCGCGAGCTGCGGTATGCGGAGACACTAAAAGCACCATAGTAGAACACAGATGAAGCTCCTAAGTTGATATAATATCCAGTAAGAAGTAGTACAATTCAAGTTTTATATATCGGTTATAGACTTTTTAGCTGGCTTTGCTGTCTTGGACATGAGATAGGATCTTAAGATTCTGCATGAAAGGAGGACTAGAAACCCAGTTGCATGGGAGAATGTGAAAAGTGTTCATATGTAAAAAAAACCCTAAGAAATCCGTCCGTTATCGTCGTTTGTTATCGAATCGACTTAAAGCCAGATCATCAAATTTGCTGCTCTTCTCTCTGAAACGGTTGT
Organism: Schistocerca gregaria; assembly: GCF_023897955.1. Taxonomy (NCBI): domain Eukaryota; kingdom Metazoa; phylum Arthropoda; class Insecta; order Orthoptera; family Acrididae; genus Schistocerca; species Schistocerca gregaria. Next base: position 2,612,883 of record NW_026061759.1, read on the forward strand.
ACTTATCGTCTGCATAGTTATGTCGCGTGCTGCGGTATGCGGAGACACTAAAAGCACCATAGTAGAACACAGATGAAGCTTCTATGTTGCTGTAATATCCTCTAAGAAGTAGTACAATTCGAGTTTTATATATCGATTATAGACTTTTTAGCTGGCTTTGGTGCCTTGGACATGAGCTAGGACCTTGAGATTCTGCATGAAAGGAGGACTAGCAGCCGCGTTGCACGGGAGAATGTGAAAAGTGTTCATATGTAGTAAAAACCTGAGAAATCCGTCCGTTTTCGTCATTTGTTATCGAATCGACTTAAAGCCAGATCGTCACATTGGCCGCCTTTCTCTCTGAAACAGTTGTACTTATCGTCTGCAAAGCTATGTCATGTGCTGCGGTATGCGGAGACACTAAAAGCATCATAGTAGAACACAGATGAAGCTTCTAAGTTGATGTAATAGCCAGTAAGATGTAGTACAATACAAGTTTTAGGTACCGAATATTGACTTTTTACCCTTCTTTGGTGCCTTGGACATGAGCTAGGAACATAAAATTTTGCATGAAAGGAGGACAAGCAGCCGCGTTGCACGTGAGAATGTGAAAAGTGTTCATATGTAGTAAGAACCTGAGAAATCCGTCCGTTTTCGTCATTTGTTATCGAATCGACTTAAAGCCAGATCCTCACATTGGCCGCTCTTCTCTCTGAAAAAGTTGTACTTATCGTGTGCAAAGCTATGTCGCGTGCTTCGGTATGCGGAGACACTAAAAGCACCATAGTAGAACACAGATCAAGCTTCTAAGTTGATGTAATAGCCAGTATGAAGTAGTACAATTCAAGTTTTAGGTATCGATTATTGACTTTTTACCCTTCTTTGGTGCCTTGGATATGAGCTAGGAACTTAAGATTTTGCATGAAAGGAGGACTAGCAGCCGAGTGGCACGGGAGAATGTGAAAAGTGTTCATATGTAAAAAAAACCCCTAAGAAATCCGTCCGTTTTCGGCATTTGTTATCGAATCGACATAAAGCAGAAACGTCACATTAGCCGCTCTTCCCTATGAAACGGATGTATTTATCGTCTGCATTGCAATGTCGCGAGCTGCGGTATGCGGAGACACTAAAAGCACCATAGTAGAACACAGATGAAGCTCCTAAGTTGATATAATATCCAGTAAGACGTAGTACAATTCAAGTTTTATATATCGGTTATAGACTTTTTAGCTGGCTTTGGTGTCTTGGACATGAGCTAGGACCTTAAGATTCTGCATGAAAGGAGGACTAGCAGCCGAGTTGCACGGGAGAATGTGAAAAGTGTTCTTATGTAGTAAAAACGTGAGAAATCCGTCCGTTTTCGTAATTTGTTATCGAATTGACTTAAAGCCAGATCGTCACATTGGCCATCTCCTCTCTGAAACAGTTTACTTATCGTCTGCAAAGCAATGTCACGTGCTGCGGTATGCGGAGACAAAAAAAGCACCATAGTAGAAAACAGATGAAGCTCCTAAGTTGATGTAATAGGTAGTAAGAAGTAGTACAATTCAAGTTTTAGGTATCGATTATTGACTTTATACATTTCTTTGGTGCCTTGGACATGAGCTACGGACTTATGAATTTGCATGAAAGGAGGATTAGCAGCCGCGTTGAGCGTGAGAATGTGAAAAGTGTTCATATGTAGTAAAAACCTGAGAAATCCTTCCGTTTTCGTCATATGTTATCAAATCGACTTAAAGTAAGATCGTCACATTGGCCGCTCTTCTGTCTGAAACGGTTACGTTTATCGTCTGCAAAGCTATGTCGCGTGCTGCGTTATGCGGAGACACAAAATGCACCATAGTAGAACACAGATGAAACTACTAAGTTGATGTAATAGCTAGTAAGAAGTAGTACAATTCAAGTTGTAGGTATCGATTATTGACTTTTTACCCTTCTTTGGTGCCTTGGACATGAGCTAGGGACTTATGATTTAGCATGAAAGGAGGACTAGCAGCCGCGTTGCAAGGGAGAATGTGAAATTGTTAATATGTAGGAAAAACCTAAAAAAAATCCGACAGTTTTCGTCATTTGTTGTCGAGTCGACTTAGAGCCAGATCGTCACATTGGCCGTTCTCCTCTCTGAAACGGTTGTACTTATCATCTGCAAAGCTATGTCGCGTGCTGCGGTATGCGGAGTCAATAAAAGCACCATAGTAGAGCACAGATGAAGCTTCTAAGTTGATGTAATAGCCAGTAAGAAGTAGTACAATTCAAGTTTTAGGTATCGATTATTGACTTTTTACCCTTCTTTGCTGATTTGGACTTGAGCTAGGAACTTAAGATATTGCATGAAAGGAGGACTAGCAGCCGAGTTGCACGGGAGAATGTGAAAAGTGTTCATATGTAGTAAAAACCTGATAAATCCGTCCGTTTCCGTAATTTGTTGTCGAATCGACTTAAAGCCAGATCGTCACATTGGCCGCCCTCCACTCTGAAACAGTTGTACTTATCGTCTGCAAAGCTATGTCGCGTGCTGCGGTATGCGGAGACACTAAAAGCACCATAGTAGAGCACAGATGAAGCTTCTAAGTTGATGTAATAGCCAATAAGAAGTAGTACAACTCAGGTTTTAGGTATCGATTATTGACTTTTTTGCTGGCTTTGGTGCCTTGGACATGAGCTAGGACCTTAAGATTCTGCATAAAGGGAGGACTAGCAGCCGCGTTACACGGGAGAATGTGAAAAGTGTTCATATATAGAAAAAATCTGAGAAATCCGTCCATTTTCTTCATTTGTAATCGAATCGATTTAAAGCCAGATCGTCACATTAGCCGCTCGTCGCTCTGAAACGGTTGTACTTATCGTCTGCAAAGCTATGTCGCGTGCTGCGGCATGCGGAGACACTAAAAGCACCATAGTAGAACACAGATGAAGGTTCTAAGTTAATGTAATAGCCAGTAAGAAGTAGTACAATTCAAGTTTTAGTTATCGATTATTGACTTTTTACCCTTCTTTGATGCCTTGGACATGAGCTAGGAACTTAAGATTTTGCATGGAAGGAGGACTAGCAGCCGCGTTGCACAGGAGAATGTGAAAAGTGTTCATATGTAGTAAAAACCTGAGAAATCCGTCAGTTTTCGTCATTTTAATCGAATCGACTTAAAGCCAGATCGTCGCATTGGCCGCTCTTCTGTCTGAAACAGTTACGTTTATTGTCTGCAAAGCTATGTCGCGTGCTGCGGTATGCGGAGACACTAAAAGCACCATAGTAGAGCACATATGAAGCTTCTAAGTTGATGTAATAGCCAATAAGAAGTAGTACAACTCAGGTTTTAGGTATCGATTATTGACTTTTTTGCTGGCTTTGGTGCCTTGGACATGAGCTAGGACCTCAAGATTCTGCATGAAGGGAGGTCTATCAGCCGCGTTACACGGGAGAATGTGAAAAGTGTTCATATGTATTAAAAACCTGAGAAATCCGTCCGTTTTCGTCATTTGTTATCCAATCGACTTGAAGCCAGATCGTCACATTGGCCGCTCTTCTGTCTGAAACGGATACATTTATCGTCTGCAAAGCTATGTCGCGTGCTGCGGTATGCGGAGACACTAAAAGCACCATAGTAGAACACAGATGAAAGTTCTAAGTTGATGTAATAGCCAGGAAGAAGTAGTACAATTCAAGTTTTGGGTATCGATTATTGACTTTTTACCCTTCTTCGGTGCCTTGGACATGAGCTAAGAACTTAGGATTATGCATGAAAGGAAAAATAGCAGCCACGTAGCACGGGAGAATGTGAAAAGTGTTCATTTGTAGTAAAACCCTGAGAAATCCTTCCGTTTTCGTCATATGTTATCGAATCGACTTAAAGAAAGATCGTCACATTGGCCGCTCTTCTGTCTCAAACGATTACGTTTATCGTCTGCAAAGCTATGTCGCGTGCTGCGTTATGCGGAGACACAAAATGCACCATAGTAGAACACAGATGAAACTCCTAAGTTGATGTAATAGCTAGTAAGAAGTAGTACAATTCAAGTTGTAGGTGTCGATTATTGACTTTTTACCCTTCTTTGGTGCCTTGGACATGAGCTAGGGACTTATGATTTTGCATGAAAGGAGAACTAGCAGCCGCGTTGCATGGGAGAATGTGAAATTGTTCATATGTAGGAAAAACCTGAAAAAATCCGTCCGTTTTCCTCATTTGTTGTCGAGTCGACTTAGAGCCAGATCGTCACATTGGCCGTTCTCCTCTCTGAAACGGTTGTACTTATCATCTGCAAAGCTATGTTGCGTGCTGCGGTATGCGGAGTCAATAAAAGCACCGTAGTAGAGCACAGATGAAGCTTCTAAGTTGATGTAATAGCCAGTAAGAAGTAGTACAATTCAAGTTTTAGGTATTGATCATTGACTTTTTACCCTTCTTTGGGGCCTTGGACATCAGCTAAGAACTTAAGATTTTTCATGAACGGAGGACTAGCAGCCGCGTTGCACGGGAGAATGTGAAAAGTTTTCAAATGTAGTAAAAACCTGAGAAATCCGTCCGTATTCTTCATTTGTTATCGAATCGACTTCAAGCCAGATCGTCACATTGGCCGTTCTTCTGTCTGAAACGGTTACGTTTATTGTCTGCAAAGCTATGTCGCGTGCTGCGGTATGCGGACACACTAAAAGCACCATAGTAGAACACAGATGAAGTTTCTAAGTTGATGTAATAGCCAGTAAGAAGTAGTACAACTCAGGTTTTAGGTATCGATTATTGACTTTTTTGCTGGCTTTGGTGCCTTGGACATGAGCTAGGACCTTAAGATTCTGCATGAAAGGAGGACTAGCAGCCGAGTTGCACGGGAGAATGTAAAAAGTGTTCTTATGTAGTAAAAACCTGAGAAATCCGTCAGTTTTCTTCATTTGTTATCGAATCGACTTAAAGTCAGATCGTCACATTGGCCGCTCTTCTGTTTGAAACGGATACATTTATCGTCTGCAAAGCTATGTCACGCGCTGCGGTATGCCGAGACACTAAAAGCACCATAGTAGAGCACAGATGAAGCTACTAAGTTGATGTAATAGCCAGTAAGAAGTAGTACAATTCAAGTTTTAGGTATCGATTTTTGACTTTTTACCCTTCTTTGGTGCCTTGGACATGAGCTAAGAACTTAAGATTTTTCATGAAAGGAGGACTAGCTGCCGAGTTGCACGGGTGAAAGTGAAAAGTGTTCATATGTAGTAAAAACCTGATAAATCCGTCCGTTTCCGTAATTTGTTATCGAATCGACTTAAAGCCAGATCGTCACATTGGCCGCCCTCCTCTCTGAAACAGTTGTACTTATCGTCTGCAAAGCTATGTCAAGTGCTGCGGTATGTGGAGACAATAAAAGCACCATAGTAGAAAACAGATGAAGCTTCTAAGTTGATGTAATAGCCAGTAAGAAGTAGTACAATTCAAGTTTTAGTTATCGATTATTGACTTTTTCCCTTCTTTGATGCCTTGGACATGAGCTAGGAACTTAAGATTTTGCATGGATGGAGGACTAGCAGCCGCGTTGCACAGGAGAATGTGAAAAGTGTTCATATGTAGTAAAAACCTGAGAAATCCGTCAGTTTTCGTCATTTTAATCGAATCGACTTAAAGCCAGATCGTCGCATTGGCCGCTCTTCTGTCTGAAACGGTTACGTTTATTGTCTGCAAAGCTATGTCGCGTGCTGCGGTATGCGGAGACACTAAAAGCTCCATAGTAGAGCACATATGAAGCTTCTAAGTTGATGTAATAGCCAATAAGAAGTAGTACAACTCAGGTTTTAGGTATCGAATATTGACTTTTTTGCTGGCTTTGGTGCCTTGGACATGAGCTAGGACCTTAAGATATTGCATGGAAGGAGGACTAGCAGCCGCGTTACACGGGAGAATGTGAAAAGTGTTCATATGTAGTAAAAATCTGAGAAATCCGTCCATTTTCTTCATTTGTTATCGAATCGACTTAAAGCCAGATCGTCACATTAGCCGCCCTTCGCTCTGATACGGTTGTACTTATCGTCTGCAAAGCTATGTCGCGTGCTGCGGCATGCGGAGACACTAAAAGCACCATAGTAGAACACAGATGAAAGTTCTAAGTTGATGTAATAGCCAGGAAGGAGTAGTACAATTCAAGTTTTAGGTATCGATTATTGACTTTATACCCTTCTTTGGTGCGTTGGACATGAGCTAAGAACTTAAGATTTAGCATGAAATTAGGACTATTAGCCACGTTGCACGGGAGAATGTGAAAAGTGTTCATATGTAGTAAAAACCCTAGAATTCCGTCCGTTTTCGTCATAGGTTATCGAATCGACTTAAAGCCAGACCGTCACATTGGCCGCTCTTCTGTCTGAAACGGTTACATTTATCGTCTGCAAAGCTATGTCGCGTGCTGCAGTATGCGGAGACACAAAAAGCACCATTGTAGAACACAGATGAATCTCCTAAGTTGATGTAATAGCTAGTAAGAAGTAGTACAATTCAAGTTTTAGGTATCGATTATTGACTTTTTACACTTCTTTGGTGCCTTGGACATGAGCTAGGGACTTATGATTTTCATGAAAGGAGGACTAGCAGACGTGTTGCATGGGAGAATGTGAAAAGTGTTCATATGTAGGAAAAACCTGAGAAATCCGTCAGTTTTCGTCATTTGTTATCGAATCGACTTAAAGCCAGATCGCCACATTGGCCGCTCTTCTGTCTGATACGGTTACGTTTATTGTCTGCAAAGCTATGTCGCGTGCTGCGGTATGCGGAGACACTAGAAGCACCATAGTAGAAAACAGACGAAGCTTCTAAGTTGATGTAATAGCCAGTAAGAAGTAGTACAACTCAGGTTTTAGGTATCGATTATTGACTTTTTTGCTGGATTTGGTGCCTTGGACATGAGCTAGGACCTTAAGTTTTTGCATGAAAGGATGACTAGCCGCCACGTTGCACGTGAGAATGTGAAAAGGTCTCATATGTAGTAAAAACCTGAGAAATCCGTCCGTTTTCGTCATTTGTTATCAAATCGACTTAAAGCCAGATCGTCACATTGGCCGCTCTTGTCTCTGAAACGGTTGTACTTATCGTCTGCAAAGCTATGTCGCGTGCTGCGGTATGCGGAGACACTAAAAACACCATAGTAGAACACAGATGAAGCATCTAAGTTGATGTAATAGCCAGTAAGAACTACTACAATTCAAGTTTTACGTACCGATTATTGACTTTTAGCTGGCTTTGGTGCCTTGGACATGAGCTATTACCTTAAGATTTTGCATGAAAGGAGCACTAGCAGCCGCGTTGCAAGCAAGAATGTGAAAAGTGGTCATATGTAGCAAAAACCTGAGAAATCCGTCCGTTTTCGTCATTTGTTATCCAATCGACTTAAAGCCAGATCGTCACATTGGCCGCTCTTCTGTCTGAAACGGATACATTTATCGTCTGCAAAGCTATGTCGCGTGCTGCGGTATGCGGAGACAATAAAAGTACCATAGAAGAACACAGATGAAACTTCTAAGTTGATGTAATAGCCAGTAAGATGTAGTACAATTCAAGTTTTAGCTACCGATTATTGACTTTTTACCCTTCTTTGGTGCCTTGGACATGAGCTAGGAACTAAAGATATTGCATGAAACGTGGACTAGCAGCCGAGTTGCACGGGAGAATGTGAGAAGTGTTCATATGTAATAAAAATCTGAGAAATCCGTCCATTTTCTTCATTTGTTATCGAATCGACTTAAAGCCAGATCGTCACATTAGCCGCTCTTCGCTCTGAAACGGTTGTACTTATCGTCTGCAAAGCTATGTCGCGTGCTGCGGCATGCGGAGACACTAAAAGCACCATAGTAGAACACAGATGAAGGTTCTAAGTTGATGTAATAGCCAGTAAGATGTAGTACAATTCAAGTTTTAGGTATCGATTATTGACTTTTAGCTGGCTTTGGTGCCTTGGACATGAGCTAGGACCTTAAGATTTTGCATGAAAGGAGCACTAGCAGCCGCGTTGTACGCGAGAATGTGAAAAGCGTTCATATGTAGTAAAAACCTGAGAAATCCGTCCGTTTTCGTCATGTGTTATCCAATCGACTTGAAGCCAGATCGTCACATTGGCCGCTCTTCTGTCTGAAACGGATACATTTATCGTCTGCAAAGCTATGTCGCGTGCTGCGGTATGCGGAGACATTAAAAGTACCATATAAGAACACAGATGAAGCTTCTAAGTTGATGTAATAGCCAGTAAGATGTAGTACAATTCAAGTTTTAGGTACCGATTATTGACTTTTTACCCTTCTTTGGTGCCTTGGACATGAGCTAGGAACTTAAAATATTGCATGAAACGTGGACTAGCAGCCGAGTTGCACGAGAGAATGTGAAAAGTGTTCATATGTAGTAAAAACCCTAGAAATCCGTCCGTTTTCGTCATAGGTTATCGAATCGACTTAAAGCCAGACCGTCACATTGGCCGCTCTTCTGTCTGAAACGGTTACATTTATCGTCTGCAAAGCTATGTCGCGTGCTGCAGTATGCGGAGACACAAAAAGCACCACTGTAGAACACAGATGAATCTCCTAAGTTGATGTAATAGCTAGTAAGAAGTAGTACAATTCAAGTTTTAGGTATCGATTATTGACTTTTTACACTTCTTTGGTGCCTTGGTCATGAGCTAGGGACTTATGATTTTGCATGAAAGGAGGACTAGCAGACGCGTTGCATGGGAGAATGTGAAAAGTGTTCATATGTAGGAAACACCTGAGAAATCCGTCAGTTTTCGTCATTTGTTATCGAATCGACTTAAAGCCAGATCGTCACATTGGCCGCTCTTGTGTCTGAAACGGTTACGTTTATTGTCTGCAAAGCTATGTCGCGTGCTGCGGTATGCGGAGACACTAAAAGCACCATAGTAGAACACAGACGAAGCTTCTAAGTTGATGTAATAGCCAGTAAGAAGTAGTACAACTTAGGTTTTAGGTATCGATTATTGACTTTTTTGCTGGCTTTGGTGCCTTGGACATGAGCTAGGACCTTAAGATTTTGCATGAAAGGATGACTAGCAGCCACGTTGCACGTGAGAATGTGAAAAGGTCTCATATGTAGTAAAAACCTGAGAAATCTGTCCGTTTTCGTCATTTGTTATCGAGTCGACTTAAAGCCAGATCGTCACATTGGCCGCTCTTGTCTCTGAAACGGTTGTACTTATCGTCTGCAAAGCTATGTCGCGTGCTGCAGTATGCGGAGACACTAAAAACGCCATAGTAGAACACAGATGAAGCATCTAAGTTGATGTAATAGCCAGTAAGAAGTACTACAATTCAAGTTTTACGTACCGATTATTGACTTTTAGCTGGCTTTGGTGCCTTGGACATGAGCTAGTACCTTAAGATTTTGCATGAAAGGAGCACTAGCAGCCGCGTTGCAAGCAAGAATGTGAAAGGTGGTCATATGTAGCAAAAACCTGAGAAATCCGTCCGTTTTCGTCATTTGTTATCCAATCGACTTAATGCCAGATCGTCACATTAGCCGCTCTTCGCTCTGAAACGGTTGTACTTATCGTCTGCAAAGCTATGTCGCGTGCTGCGGCATGCGGAGACACTAAAAGCACCATAGTAGAACACAGATGAAGGTTCTAAGTTGATGTAATAGCCAGGAAGAAGTAGTACAATTCAAGTTTTAGGTATCGATTATTGACTTTTTACCCTTCTTTGGTGCGTTGGACATGAGCTAAGAACTTAAGATTTTTCATGAAATTAGTACTATTAGCCACGTTGCACGGGAGAATGTGAAAAGTGTTCATATGTAGTAAAAACCTTAGAAATCCGTCCGTTTTCGTCATAGGTTATCGAATCGACTTAAAGCCATATCGTCACATTGGGCGAACTTCTGTCTGAAACGGATACATTTATCGTCTGCAAAGCTATGTCGCGTGCTGCGGTATGCGGAGACATTAAAAGTACCATAGAAGAACAAGATGAAGCTTCTAAGTTGATGTAATAGCCAGTAAGATGTAGTACAATTCAAGTTTTAGGTACCGATTATTGACTTTTTACCCTTCTTTGGTGCCTTGGACATGAGCTAGGAACTTAAGATATTGCATGAAACGTGGACTAGCAGCCGAGTTGCACGGGAGAATGTGAAAAGTGTTCATATGTAGTAAAAACCCTAGAAATCCGTCCGTTTTCGTCATAGGTTATCGAATCGACTTAAAGCCAGACCGTCACATTGGCCGCTCTTCTGTCTGAAACGGTTACATTTATCGTCTGCAAAGCTATGTCGCGTGCTGCGGTATGCGGAGACACAAAAATGCACCATAGTAGAACACAGATGAAGCTCCTAAGTTGATGTTATAGCTGGTAAGAAGTAGTACTATTCAAGTTTTAGGTATCGATTATTGACTTTTTACCCTTCTTTAGTGCCTTGGACATGAGCAAGGGACTTGTGATTTTGCATGAAAGGAGGACTAGCAGCCGCGTTGCATGGGAGAAAGTGAAAAGTGTTCATATGTAGGAAACACCTGAGAAATCCGTCAGTTTTCGTCATTTGTTATCGAATCGGCTTAAAGCCAGATCGTCACATTGGCCACTCTTGTGTTTGAAACGGTTACGTTTATTGTCTCCAAAGCTATGTCGCGTGCTGCGGTATGCGGAGACACTAAAAGCACCATAGTAGAACACAGACGAAGCTTCTAAGTTGATGTAATAGCCAGTAAGAAGTAGTACAACTCAGGTTTTAGGTATCGATTATTGACTTTTTTGCTGGCTTTGGTGCCTTGGATATGAGCTAGGACCTTAAGATTTTGCATGAAAGGATGACTAGCAGCCACGTTGCACGTGAGAATGTGAAAAGGTCTCATATGTAGTAAAAACCTGAGAAATCCGTCCGTTTTCGTCATTTGTTATCGAATCGACTTAAAGCCAGATCGTCACATTGGCCGCTCTTGTCTCTGAAACGGTTGTACTTATCGTCTGCAAAGCTATGTCGCGTGCTGCGGTATGCGGAGACACTAAAAATGCCATAGTAGAACACAGATGAAGCATCTAAGTTGATGTAATAGCCAGTAAGAAGTACTACAATTCAAGTTTTACGTACCGATTATTGACTTTTAGCTGGCTTTGGTGCCTTGGACATGAGCTAGTACCTTAAGATTTTGCATGAAAGGAGCACTAGCAGCCGCGTTGCAAGCAAGAATGTGAAAGGTGGTCATATGTAGCAAAAACCTGAGAAATCCGTCCGTTTTCGTCATTTGTTATCCAATCGACTTAAAGCCAGATCGTCACATTAGCCGCTCATCGCTCTGAAACGGTTGTACTTATCGTCTGCAAAGCTATGTCGCGTGCTGCGGCATGCGGAGACACTAAAAGCACCATAGTAGAACACAGATGAAGGTTCTAAGTTGATGTAATAGCCAGGAAGAAGTAGTACAATTCAAGTTTTAGGTATCGATTATTGACTTTTTACCCTTCTTTTGTGCGTTGGACATGAGCTAAGAACTTAAGATTTTTCATGAAATTAGGACTATTAGCCACGTTGCACGGGAGAATGTGAAAGGTGTTCATATGTAGTAAAAACCTTAGAAATCCGTCCGTTTTCGTCATAGGTTATCGAATCGACTTAAAGCCATATCGTCACATTGGCCGATCTTCTGTCTGAAACGGATACATTTATCGTCTGCAAAGCTATGTCGCGTGCTGCGGTATGCGGAGACATTAAAAGTACCATAGAAGAACAAGATGAAGCTTCTAAGTTGACGTAATAGCCAGTAAGATGTAGTACAATTCAAGTTTTAGGTACCGATTATTGACTTTTTACCCTTCTTTGGTGCCTTGGACATGAGCTAGGAACTTAAGATATTGCATGAAACGTGGACTAGCAGCCGAGTTGCACGGGAGAATGTGAAAAGTGTTCATATGTAGTAAAAACCCTAGAAATCCGTCCGTTTTCGTCATAGGTTATCGAATCGACTTAAAGCCAGATCGTCACATTGGCCGCTCTTCTGTCTGAAACGGTTACATTTATCGTCTGCAAAGCTATGTCGCGTGCTGCGGTATGCGGAGACACAAAAATGCACCATAGTAGAACACAGATGAAGCTCCTAAGTTGATGTTATAGCTGGTAAGAAGTAGTACAATTCAAGTTTTAGGTATCGATTATTGACTTTTTACCCTTCTTTAGTGCCTTGGACATGACCAAGGGACTTGTGATTTTGCATGAAAGGAGGACTAGCAGCCGCGTTGCATGGGAGAATGTGAAAAGTGTTCATATGTAGGAAAAACCTGAGAAATCCGTTCGTTTTCGTCATTTGTTATCGAGTCGACTTAAAGCCAGATCGTCACCTTGGCCGTTCTTCTGTCTGAAACGGTTACATTTATCGTCTGCAAAGCTATGTCGAGTGCTGCAGTATGTGGAGACACAAAAAGCACCATAGTAGAACACAGATGAATCTCCTAAGTTGATGTAATAGCTAGTAAGAAGTAGTACAATTCAAGTTTTAGGTATCGATTATTGACTTTTTACCCTTCTTTGGTGCCTTGGACATGAGCTAAGGACTTATGATTTTGCATGAAAGGAGGCTAGCAGACGCGTTGCATGGGAGAATGTGAAAAGTGTTCATATGTAGTAAAAACCTGAGAAATCCGTCAGTTTTCGTCATTTGTTATCGAATCAACTTAAAGCCATATCGTCACATTGGCCGCTCTTCTGTCTGAAACGGTTACGTTTATTGTCTGCAAAGCTATTTCGCGTGCTGCGGTATGCGGAGACACTAAAAGCACCATAGTAGAACACAGATGAAGCTTCTAAGTTGATGTAATAGCCAGTAAGAAGTACTACAATTCAAGTTTTACGTACCGATTATTGACTTTTAGCTGGCTTTGGTGCCTTGGACATGAGCTAGGAACTAAAGGTATTGCATGAAACGTGGACTAACAGCCGAGTTGCACGCAAGAATGTGAAAAGTGTTCATATGTAGCAAAAACCTGAGAAATCCGTCCGTTTTCGTCATTTGTTATCGAATCGACTTAAAGCCAGATCGTCACATTGGCCGCTCTTCTGTCTGAAACAGATACATTTATCGTCTGCAAAGCTATGTCGTTTGCTGCGGTATGCGGAGACAATAAAAGTACCATAGAAGAACACAGATGAAGTTTCTAAGTTGATGTAATAGCCAGTAATATGTCGTACAATTCAAGTTTTAGGTATCGATAATTGACTTTTTACATTTCTTTGGTGCCTTGGTCATGAGCTAGGATCTTAAGATTTAGCATGGAAGGAGGACTAGCAGCCGCGTTGCACGGGAGAATGTGAAAAGTGTTCATATGTAGTAAAAACCTGAGAAATCCTTCCGTTTTCGTCATTTGTTATCCAATCGACTTAAAGCCAGATCGTCACATTGGCCGCTCTTGTCTCTGAAACCGTTGTACTCATCGTCTGCAAAGCTATGTCGCGTGATGCGGTATGCGGAGACACTAAAAGCACCATAGTAGAACACAGATGAAGCTTCTAAGTTGATGTAATAGCCAGTAAGAAGTAGTAAAACTCAGGTTTTAGGTATCGATTATTGACTTTTTTGCTGGCTTTGGTGCCTTGGACATGAGCTAGGACCTTAAGATTTTGCATGAAAGGAGGACTAGCAGCCGAGTTGCACGGGAGAATGTGAAAAGGTCTCATATGTAGTAAAAACCTGAGAAATCCGTCCTTTTACGTCATTTGTTATCGAATCGACTTAAAGCCAGATCGTCACATTGGCAGCTCTTGTCTCTGAAACGGTTGTACTTATCGTCTGCAAAGCTATGTCGCGTGCTGCGGTATGCGGAAAAAATAGAAACACCATAGTAGAACACAGATGAAGCATCTAAGTTGATGTAATAGCTAGTAAGAAGTACTACAATTCAAGTTTTATGTACCGATTATTGACTTTTAGCTGGCTTTGGTGTCTTGGACATGAGCTAGGACCTTAAGATTTTGCATGAAAGGAGCACTAGCAGCCGCGTTGCACGCGAGAATGTGAAAAGTGTTCATATGTAGTAAAAACCTGAGAAATCCGTCAGTTTTCGTCATTTGTTATCGAATCGACTTAAAGCCAGATCGTCACATTGGCCGCTCTTCTGTCTGAAACGGTTACGTTTATTGTCTGCCAAGCTATATCGCGTGCTGCGGTATGCGGAGACACTAAAAGCTCATAGTAGAACACAGATGAAGCTTCTAAGTTGATGTAATAGCCAGTAAGAAGTAGTAGAATTCAAGTTTTAGGTATCGATTATTGACTTTTTACCCTTCTTTGGTGCCTTGGACATGAGCTAGGAACTTAAGATATTGCATGAAACGTGGACTAGCAGCCGAGTTGCACGGGAGAATGTGAAAAGTGTTCCTATGTAGTAAAAACCTGAGAAATCCGTCCTTTTTCGTCATTTGTTATCTAGTTGACTTAAAGCTAGATCGTCACATTGGCCGCCCTTCTGTCTGGAACGGTTACATTTATCGTCTGCAAAGCTATGTCGCGTGCTGCGGTATGCGGAGACACAAAAAGCACCATAGTAGAAAGCAGATGAAGCTCCTAAGTTGATGTAATAGGTAGTAAGAAGTAGTACAATTCAAGTTCTAGGTATCGATTATTGACTTTTTACATTTCTTTGGTGCCTTGGACATGAGCTAGGGACCTATGATATTGCATGAAAGGAGGACTAGCAGCCGCGTTGCATGGGAGAATGTGAAAAGTGTTCATATGTAGGAAAAACCTGAGAAATCCGTCCGTTTTCGTCATTTGTTATCGAATCGACTTAAAGCCAGATCGTCACATTGGCCGCTCTTCTGTCTGAAACGGTTACGTTTATTGTCTGCAAAGCTATGTCGCGTGCTGCGGTATGTGGAGACACTAAAAGCACCATAGTAGAGCACAGATGAAGCTTCTAAGTTGATGTAATAGCCAGTAAGAAGTAGTACAACTCAGGTTTTAGGTATCGATTATTGACTTTTTTGCTGGCTTTGGTGCCTTGGACATGAGCTAGGACCTTAAGATTCAGCATGAAGGGAGGACTAGCAGCCGAGTTGCACGGGGGAATGTGAAAGGTGTTCATATGTAGTATAAACCTGATAAATCCGTCCGTTTTCGTCATAGGTTATCCAATCGACTTAAAGCCAGATCGTCACATTGGCCGCTATTGTCTCTGAAACGGTTGTACTTATCGTCTGCAAAGCTATGTCGCGTGCTGCGGTATGCGGAGACACAAAAATGCACCATAGTAGAACACAGATGAAGTTCCTAAGTTGATGTTATAGCTAGTAAGAAGTAGAACAATTCAAGTTTTAGGTATCGATTAATGACTTTTTACCCTTCTTTAGTGCCTTGGACATGAGCTAGGGACTTATGATTTTGCATGAAAGGAGGACTAGCAGCCGCGTTGCATGGGAGAATGTGAAAAGTGTTCGTATGTAGGAAAAACCTGAGAAATCCGTCCGTTTTCGTCATTTGTTATCGAGCCGACTTAAAGCCAGATCGTCACCTTGGCCGCTCTTCTGTCTGAAACGGTTACATTTATCGTCTGCAAAGCTATGTCGCGTGCTGCGGTATGCGGAGACACTAAAAGCACCATGGTAGAACACAGATGAAGCTTCTAAGTTGATGTAATAGCCAGTAAGAAGTAGTAAAACTCAGGTTTTATGTATCGATTATTGACTTTTTTGCTGGCTTTGGTGCCTTGGACATGAGCTAGGACCTTAAGATTTTGCATGAAAGGATGACTAGCAGCCACGTTGCACGTGAGAATGTGAAAAGGTCTCATATGTAGTAAAAACCTGAGAAATCCGTCCTTTTTCGTCATTTGTTATCGAATCGACTTAAAGCCAGATCGTCACATTGGCAGCTCTTGTCTCTGAAACGGTTGTACTTATCGTCTGCAAAGCTATGTCGCGTGCTGCGGTATGCGGAAAAAATAAAAACACCATAGTAGAACACAGATGAAGCATCTAAGTTGATGTAATAACCAGTAAGAAGTACTACAATTCAAGTTTTATGTACTTATTATTGACATTTAGCTGGCTTTGGTGTCTTGGACATGAGCTAGGACCTTAAGATTTTGCATGAAAGGAGCACTAGCAGCCGCGTTGCACGCGAGAATGTGAAAAGTGTTCATATGTAGTAAAAACCTGAGAAATCCGTCAGTTTTCGTCATTTGTTATCGAATCGGCTTAAAGCCAGATCGTCACATTGGCCGCTCTTCTGTCTGAAACGGTTACGTTTATTGTCTGCAAAGCTATGTCGCGTGCTGCGGTATGCCGAGACACTAAAAACACCATAGTAGAACACAGATGAAGCTTCTAAGTTGATGTAATAGACAGTAAGAAGTACTACAATTCAAGTTTTACGTATCGATTATTGACTTTTTAGCTGGCTTTGGTGCCTTGGACATGAGCTAGGACCTTAAGATTTTGAATGAAAGGAGCACTAGCAGCCGTGTTGCACGCGGGAATGTGAAAAGTATTCATATGTAGTAAAAACCTGAGAAATCCGTCCGTTTTCGTCATTTGTTATCCAATCGACTTAAAGCCAGATCGTCACATTGGCCGCTCTTCTGTCTGAAAAGGGATACATTTATCGTCTGAAAAGCTATGTCGCTTGCTGCGGTATGCGGAGACACTAAAAGTACCATAGAACAGCACAGATGAAGCTTCTAAGTTGATGTAATAGCCAGTACGATGTAGTACAATTCAAGTTTTAGGTGTCGATTATTGACTTTTTACCCTTCTTTGGTGCCTTGGACATGAGCTAGGAACGTAAGATATTGCATGAAACGTGGACTAGCAGCCGAGTTGCACGGGAGAATGTGAAAGGTGTTCATGTGTAGTAAAAACCTGAGAAATCCGTACGTTTTCGTCATTTGTTATCGAATCGACTTAAGGCCAGATCGTAACATTTGCCGCTCTTCTGTCTGAAACGGTTACGTTTATTGTCTGCAAAGCTATGTCGCGTGCTGCGGTATGCGGAGGCACTAAAAGCACCATAGTAGAACACAGATGAAGCTTCTAAGTGGATGTAATAGCCAGTAAGAAGTAGTACAATTCAAGTTTTAAGTATCGATTATTCACTTTTTACCCTTATTTGGTGCATTGGACATGAGCTTGGAACTTCAGTTTTTGCATGGAAGGAGGACTAGCAGCCGCGTTGCACGGGAGTATGTGAAAAGTGTTCATATGTAGTAAAAACCTGAGTAATCCGTCCGTTTTCGTCATTTGTTATCGAATCGACTTAAAGCCAGATCGTCACATTGGCCGCTCTTCTGTCTGAAACGGTTAAATTTATCGTCTGCAAAGCTATGTCGCGTGCTGCGGTATGCGGAGACACTAAAAGCACCATAGTAGAACACAGATGAAGCTTCTAAGTTGATGTAATAGCCAGTAAGAAGTAGTAGAATTCAAGTTTTAGGTATCGATTATTGACTTTTTACCCTTCTTTGGTGCCTTGCACATGAGCTATGAACTTATGATTTTGCATGAAAGGAGCACTAGCAGCCGCGTTGAACGGGAGAATGTGAAAAGTGTTCATATGCACAAAAAACCTGAGAAATCCGTCCGTTTATGTCCTTTGTTATCGAATCGACTTAAAGACAGATCGTCACATTGGCCGCTCTTGTGTCTGAAACGGTTACATTTATAGTCTGCAAAGCTATGTCGCGTGCTGCGGTATGCGGAGACACAAAAATGCACCATAGTAGAACACAGATGAAGCTCCTAAGTTGATGTAATAGCTAATAAGAAGTAGTACAATTCAAGTTTAGGGTATCGATTATTGACTTTTTACCCTTCTTTGGTGCCTTGGACATGAGCTATATACTTATGACTTTGCAAGAAAGGAGGACTAGCAGCCGCGTTGCATGGGAGAATGTGAAAAGTGTTCATATGTAGTAAATACCTGAGAAATCCGTCCTTTTTCGGCATTTGTTATCGAATCGACTTAAAGCCAGATCGTCACATTTTCCGCTCTTCTGTCTCAAACGGATACATCTATCGTCTGCAAAGCTATGTCGCGTGCTGTGGTTTGCGTAGACACTAAAAGTACCATAGAAGAACTCAGATGAAGCTTCTAAGATGATGTAGTAGCCAGTAAGGAGTAGTACAATTGAAGTTTTAGGTATCGATTATTGAATTTTTACCCTTCTTTGGTGCCTTGGATATGAGCTAGGAACTTAAGATATTGCATGAAAGGAGGACTAGCAGCCGAGTTGCACGGGAGAATGTGAAAAGTGTTCATATTTAATAAAAACCTGAGAAATCCGTCCTTTTTCGTCATTTGTTATCGAATCGACTTAAAGCCAGATCGTCACATTGGCCATCTCCTCTCTGAAACAGTAGTACTTATCGTCTGCAAAGCTATTTCACGAGCTGTGGTATGCGGAGACACTAAAAGCACCATAGTAGAACACAGATGAAGCTTCTAAGTTGATGTAATAGCCAGTAAGAAGTAGTACAACTCAGGTTTTAGGTATCGATTATTGACTTTTTTGCTGGCTTTGGTGACTTGGACATGACCTAGGACCTTAAGATTCTTTATGACAGGAGGACTAGCAGCCGAGTTGCACGGGAGAATGTGAAAAGTGTTCATATTTAATAAAAACCTGAGAAATCCGTCCTTTTTCGTCATTTGTTATCGAATCGACTTAAAGCCAGATCGTCACATTGGCCATCTCCTCTCTGAAACAGTAGTACTTATCGTCTGCAAAGCTATTTCACGAGCTGCGGTACGCGGAGACACTAAAAGCACCATAGTAGAACACAGATGAAGCTTCTAAGTTGATGTAATAGCCAGTAAGAAGTAGTACAACTCAGGTTTTAGGTATCGATTATTGACTTTTTTGCTGGCTTTGGTGCCTTGGACATGACCTAGGACCTTAAGATTCTTTATGAAAGGAGGACTAGCAGCAGAGTTGCACGGGAGAATGTGAAAAGTGTTCTTATGTAGTAAAAACGTGATAAATCCGTCCGTATTCGTAATTTGTTATCGAATCGACTTAAAGCCAGATCGTCACATTGGCCATCTCCTCTCTGAAACAGTTGTACTTATCGTCTGCAAAGCTATGTCACGAGCTGCGGTATGCGGAGACAATAAAAGCACCATAGTAGTACACAGATGAAGCTTCTAAGTTGATGTAATAGCCATTAAGAAGTAGTACATTTCAAGTTTTAATTATCGATTGTTGACTTTTTACCCTTCTTTGGTGCATTGGATATGAGCTAGGAACTTCAGATTTTGCATGGAAGGAGGGCTAGCAGCCGCGTTGCACGAGAGAATGTGGAAAGTGTTCATATGTAGTTAAAACCTGAGAAATCCGTCCGTTTTCGTCATTTGTTATCGAATCGACTTAAAGCCAGATCGTCACATTGGCCGCTCTTCTGTCTGAAACGGTTACGTTTATCGACTGCAAAGCTATGTCGCGTGCTGCGGAATGCGGAGACACTAAAAGCATTTTAGTAGAACACAGATTAAGCTTCTAAGTTGATGTAATAGCCAGTAAGAAGTACTACAATTCAAGTTTTAGTTATCGATTATTGACTTTTTACCCTTCTTTGATCCCTTGGACATGAGCTACGACCTTAAGATTTTGCATGAAAGAGCACTAGCAGCCGCGTTGCATGGGAGAATGTGAAAAGTGTTCATATGTAGTAAAAACCTGAGAAATCCGTCCGTTTTCGTCATTTGTTATCGAATCGACTTAAATCCAGATCGTCACATTGGCCGCTATTCTGTCTGAAACGGTTACGTTTATAGACTGCAAAGCTATGTCGCGTGCTGCGGAATGCGGAGACACTAAAAGTACCATAGAAGAACACAGATGAAGCTTCTAAGATGATGTAATAGACAGTAAGGAGTAGTACAATTGAAGTTTTAGGTATCGATTATTGACTTTTTACCCTTCTTTGGTGCCTTGGACATGAGCTAGGAACTTAAGATATTGCATGAAAGGAGGACTAGCAGCCGAGTTGCACGGGAGAATGTGAAAAGTGTTCATATTTAGTAAAAACCTGAGAAATCCATCCTTTTTCGTCATTTGTTATCGAATCGACTTAAAGCCAGATCGTCACATTGGCCGCTCTTCTGTCTGAAACGGATACATTTATCGTCTGCAAAGCTATGTCGCGTGCTGCGGTATGCGGAGACACAAAAGCACTTTAGGAGAACACAGATTAAGCTTCTAAGTTGATGTAATAGCCAGTAAGAAGTACTACAATTCAAGTTTTAGTTATCGATTATTGACTTTTTACCCTTTTTTGATCCCTTGGACATGAGCTACGAACTTAAGATTTTGCATGAAAGGAGCACTAGCAGCCGCGTTGCACGGGAGAATGTGAAAACTGTTCATATGTAGTAAAAACCTGAGAAATCCGTCCTTTTTCGGCATTTGTTATCGAATCGACTTAAAGCCAGATCGTCACATTGGCCCCTCTTCTGTCTCAAACGGATACATTTATTGTCTGCAAAGCTATGTCGCGTGTTGTGGCTTGCGTAGACACTAAAAGTACCATAGAAGAACACAGATGAAGCTTCTAAGTTGATGTAATAGCCAGTAAGAAGTAGTACAACTCAGGTTTTAGGTATCGATTATTGACTTTTTTGCTGGCGTTGGTGCCTTGGACATAAGCTAGGACCTTAAGATTCTGCATGAAAGGAGGACTAGCAGCCGAGTTGCATGGGAGAATGTGAAAAGTGTTCTTATGTAGTAAAAACGTGATAAATCCGTGCGTTTTCGTAATTAGTTATCGAATCGACTTAAAGCCAGATCGTCACATTGACCATCTCCTCTCTGAAACAGTTGTACTTATCGTCTGCAAAGCTATGTCACGAGCTGCGGTATGCGGAGACAATAAAAGCACCATAGTAGTACACAGATGAAACTTCTAAGTTGTTGTAATAGCCAATAAAGGAGTAGTACAATTCAAGTTTTAGGTATCGATTGTTGACTTTTTACCCTTCTTTGGTGCCTTTGACTTGAGCTAGGAACTTAAGATATTGCATGAAACGAAGACCCAGCAGCCGAGTTGCTTGGGAGTATGTGAAAATTGTTCATATGTAGTAAAAACCTGAAAAATCCGTCCGTTTTCGTCATTTGTTATCGAATCGACTTAAAGCCAGATCATCACATTGGCCGCTCTTCTGTCTGAAACGGATACATTTATCGTCTGCAAAGCTATGTCGCGTGCTGCGGTATGCGGAGACACTAAAAGCACCATAGGTGAACACAGATGAAGCTTCTAAGTTGATGTAATAGCCAGTAAGAAGTAGTTGAATTCAAGTTTTAGGTATCGATTATTGACTTTTTACCCTTCTTTGGTGCCTTGGACTTGAGCTAGGAACTTAAGATATTGCATGAAAGGAGGACTAGCAGCCGAGTTGCGCGGGAGAATGTGAAAAGTGTTCATATGTAGTAAAAACCTGAGAAATCCGTCCGTTTTCAACATTTGTTATCGAATCGACTTA
The DNA here is from genome assembly GCF_023897955.1 of Schistocerca gregaria. NCBI lineage: Eukaryota > Metazoa > Arthropoda > Insecta > Orthoptera > Acrididae > Schistocerca > Schistocerca gregaria. Next base: position 2,634,297 of record NW_026061759.1, read on the forward strand.
AAGCCAGATCGTCACATTGGCCGCTCTTCTGTCTGAAACGGTTACGTTTATCGACTGCAAAGCTATGTCGTGTGCTGCGGTATGCGGAGACACTAAAAGCACTTTAGTAGAACACAGATTAAGCTTCTAAGTTGATGTAATAGCCAGTTAGAAGTACTACAATTCAAGTTTTAGTTATCGATTATTGACTTTTTACCCTTCTTTGATCCTTTGGACATGAGCTACGAACTTAAGATTTTGCATGAACGGAGCTCTAGCAGCCGCGTTGCACGGGAGAATGTGAAAAGTTTTCATATGTAGTAAAAACCTGAGAAATCCGTCCGTTTTCGGCATTTGTTATCGAATCGACTTAAAGCCAGATCGCCACATTGGCCGCTCTTCTGTCTGAAACGGATACATCTATCGTCTGCAAAGCTATGTCGCGTGCTGTGGTTTGCGTAGACACTAAAAGTACCATAGAAGAACTCAGATGAAGCTTCTAAGATGATTTAGTAGCCAATAAGGAGTAGTACAATTGAAATTTTAGGTATCGATTATTGACTTTTTACCCTTCTTTGGTGCCTTGGACATGAGCTAGCAACTGAAGATATTGCATGAAAGGAGGACTAGCAGCCGAGTTGCACGGTAGAATGTGAAAAGTGTTCATATTTAATAAAAACCTGAGAAATCCGTCCTTTTTCGGCATTTGTTAACGAATCGACTTAAAGCCAGATCGTCACATTGGCCATCTCCTCTCTGAAACAGTAGTGCTTATCGTCTGCAAAGCTATTTCACGAGCTGCGGTATGCGGAGACACCAAAAGCACCATAGTAGAACACAGATGAAGCTTCTAAGTTGATGTAATAGCCAGTAAGAAGTAGTACAACTCAGGTTTTAGGTATCGATTATTGACTTTTTTGCTGGCTTTGGTGCCTTGGACATGACCTAGGACCTTAAGATTTTTATGAAAGGAGGACTAGCAGCCGAGTTGCACGGGAGAATGTGAAAAGTGTTCTTATGTAGTAAAAACGTGATAAATCCGTCCGTTTTCGTAATTTGTTATCGAACCGACTTAAAGGCAGATCATCACATTGGCCATCTCCTCTCTGAAACAGTTGTACTTATCGTCTGCAAAGCTATGTCAGGAGCTGCGGTATGCGGAGACAATAAAAGCACCATAGTAGTACACAGATGAAGCTTCTAAGTTGATGTAATAGCCATTAAGAAGTAGTACATTTCAAGTTTTAATTATCGATTGTTGACTTTTTACCCTTCTTTGGTGCATTGGACATGAGCTAGGAACTACAGATTTTGAATGGAAGGAGGGCTAGCAGCCGCGTTGCACGGGAGAATGTGGAAAGTGTTCATATGTAGTTAAAACTTGAGAAATCCGTCCGTTTTCGTCATTTGTTATCGAATCGACTTAAAGCCAGATCGTCACATTGGCCGCTCTTCTGTCTGAAACGGTTACGTTTATCGACTGCAAAGCTATGTCGCGTGCTGCGGAATGCGGAGACACTAAAAGCATTTTAGTAGAACACAGATTAAGCTTCTAAGTTGATGTAATAGCCAGTAAGAAGTACTACAATTCAAGTTTTAGTTATCGATTATTGACTTTTTACCCTTCTTTGATCCCTTGGACATGAGCTACGAACTTAAGATTTTGCATGAAAGGAGCACTAGCAGCCGCGTTGCATGTGAGAATGTGAAAAGTGTACATATGTAGTAAAAACCTGAGAAATCCGTCCGTTTACGTCAATTGTTATCGAATCGACTTAAATCCAGATCGTCACATTGGCCGCTCTTCTGTCTGAAACGGTTACGTTTATCGTCTGCAAAGCTATGTCGCGTGCTGCGGAATGCGGAGACACTAAAAGTACCATAGAAGAACACAGATGAAGCTTCTAAGATGATGTAATAGCCAGTAAGGAGTAGTACTATTGAAGTTTTAGGTATCGATTATTGACTTTTTACCCTTCTTTGGTGCATTGGACATGAGCTAGAAACTTAAGATATTGCATGAAAGGAGGACTAGCAGCCGAGTTGCACGGGAGAATGTGAAAAGTGTTCATATTTAGTAAAAACCTGAGAAATCCGTCCTTTTTCGTCATTTGTTATCGAATGGACTTAAAGCCAGATCGTCACATTTGCCGCTCTTCTGTCTGAAACGGATACATTTATCGTCTGCAAAGATATGTCGCGTGCTGCGGTATGCGGAGACACTAAAAGCACTTTAGTAGAACACAGATTAAGCTCCTAAGTTGATGTAATAGCCAGTAAGAAGTACTACAATTCAAGTTTTAGTTATCGATTATTGACATTTTACCCTTCTTTGATCCCTTGGACATGAGCTACGAACTTAAGATTTTGCATGAAAGGAGCACTAGCAGCCGCGTTGCACGGGAGAATGTGGAAAGTGTTCATATGTAGTAAAAACCTGAGAAATCCGTCCGTTTTCGGCATTTGTTATCGAATCGACTTAAAGCCAGATCGTCACATTGGCCGCTCTTCTGTCTCAAACGGATACATTTATTGTCTGCAAAGCTATGTCGCGTGTTGTGGTTTGCGTAGACACTAAAAGTACCATAGAAGAACACAGATGAAGCTTCTAAGATGATGAATTAGCCAGTAAGGAGTAGTACAATTGAAGTTTCAGGTATCGATTATTGACTTTTTACCCTTCTTTGGTGCCTTGGACATGAGCTAGGAACTTAAGATATTGCATGAATTGAGGACTAGCAGCCGAGTTGCACGGGAGAATGTGAAAAGTGTTCATATTTAGTAAAAACCTGAGAAATCCGTCCTTTTTCGTCATTTGTTATCGAATCGACTTAAAGCCAGATCGTCACATTGGCCGCTCTTCTGTCTGAAACGGATACATTTATCGTCTGCAAAGCTATGTCGCGTGCTGCGGTATGCGGAGACACTAAAAGCACTTTAGTAGAACACAGATTAAGCTTCTAAGTTGATGTAATAGCCAGTAAGAAGTACTAGAATTCAAGTTTTAGTTATCGATTATTGACTTTTTACCCTTCTTTGATCCCTTGGACATGAGCTACGAACTTAAGATTTTGCATGAAAGGAGCACTAGCAGCCGCGTTGCATGGGAGAATGTGAAAAGTGTTCATATGTAGTAAAAACCTGAGAAATCCGTCCATTTTGTCATTTGTTATCGAATCGACTTAAAGCCAGATCGTCACATTGGCCATCTCCTCTCTGAAACAGTTGTACTTATCTTCTGCAAAGCTATGTCACGAGCTGCGGTATGCGGAGACAATAAAAGCACCATAGTAGTACACAGATGAAGCATCTAAGTTGATGTAATAGCCATTAAGAAGTAGTACAATTCAAGTTTTAAGTATCGATTATTGACTTTGTACCCTTCTTTGGTGCATTGGACATGAGCTAGGAACATCAGATTATGCATGGAAGGAGGACTAGCAGCCGCGTTGCGCGGGAGAATGTGAAAAGTGTTCATATGTAGTAAAAACCTGAGAAATCCGTCAGTTTTCGTCATTTGTTATCGAATCGACTTAAAGCCAGATCGTCACATTGGCCGCTCTTCTCTCTGAGACGGTTGTACTTATCGTCTTCAAACCTATGTCGCGCGCAGCGGTATGCGGAGACTCTACATGCACCATAGTAAAACACAGATGAAACTTCTAAGTTGATGTAATAGCCAATAAGAAGTAGTACAATTCAAGTTCTAGGTATCGATTATTGACTTTTTACCCTTCTTTGATGCCTTGGACATGAGCTAAGAACTTAAGATTTTGCATGAAAGGAGGACTAGCAGCCACGTTGCACGTGAGAATGTGAAAAGTGTTCATATGTAGTAAAAACCTGAGAAATCCGTCAGTTTTCGTCATTTGTTATCGAATCGACTGAAAGCCAGATCGTCACATTGGCCGCTCTTCTGTCTGAAACGGTTACGTTTATTATCTGCAAAGCTATGTCGCGTGCTGCGGTATGTGGAGACACTAAAAGCACCATAGTAGAACACAGATGAAGCTTCAAAGTTGATGTAATAGCCAGTAATAAGTAGTACAACTCAGGTCTTAGGTATCGATTATTGACTTTTTTGCTGGCTTTGCTGCCTTGGACATGAGCTAGGACCTTAAGATTCTGCATGAAAGGAGTACTAGCAGCCGCGTTGCACGGGAGAATGTGAAAAGTGTTCTAATGTAGTAAAAACGTGATAAATCCGTCCGTTTTCGTCATTTGTTATCGAATCGACTTAAAGCCAGATCGTCACATTGGCCATCTCCTCTCTGAAACAGTTGTACTTATCGTCTGCAAAGCTATGTCACGCGCTGCGGTATGCGGAGACAATAAAAGCACGATAGTAGTACACAGATGAAGCTTCTAAGTTGATGTAATAGCCAGTAAGAAGTAGTAGAATTCAAGTTTTAGGTAGCGATTATTGACTTTTTACCCTTCTTTGGTGCCTTGGACTTGAGCTAGGAACTTAAGATATTGCATGAAAGGAGGACTTGCAGCCGAGTTGCACGGGAGAATGTGAAAAGTGTTCATATGTAGTAAAAACCTGAGAAATCCGTTTGTATTCGTCATTTTTTATCGAATCGACTTAAAGCCAGATCGTCACATTGGCCGCTCTTCTGTCTGAAACGGTTACGTTTATCCACTGCAAAGCTATGTCGCGTGCTGCGGTATGCGGAGACACTAAAAGAACTTTAGTAGAACACAGATTAAGCTTCTAAGTTGATGTAATAGCCAGTAAGAAGTACTACAATTCAAGATTTAGTTATCGATTATTGACTTTTTACCCTTCTTTGATCCCTTGGACATGAGCTTCCAACTTAAGATAATGCATGAAAGGAGCACTAGCAGCCGCGTTGCACGGGAGAATGTGAAAAGCGTTCATATGTAGTAAAAACCTGAAAAATCCGTCCGTTTTCGGCATTTGTTATCGAATCGACTTAAAGCCAGATCGTCACATTGGCCGCTCTTCTGTCTCAAACGGATACATTTATCGTCTGCAAAGCTAAGTCGCGTGCTGTGGTTTGCGTAGACACTAAAAGTACCATAGAAGAACACAGATGATGCTTCTAAGATGATGTAATACCCAGTAAGGAGTAGTACAATTGAAGTTTATGTATCGATTATTGACTTTTTACCCTTCTTTGGTGCCTTGGACATGAGCTAGGAACTTAAGATATTGCATGAAAGGAGGACTAGCAGCCGAGTTGCACGGGAGAATGTGAAAAGTGTTCATATTTAGTAAAAACCTGAGAAATCCGTCCTTTTTCGTCATTTGTTATCGAATCGACTTAAAGCCCGATCGTCACATTGGCCGCTCTTCTGTCTGAAGCGGATACATTTATCGTCTGCAAAGCTATGTCGCGTGCTGCGGTATGCGGAGACAGTAAAAGCACCATAGTAGAACACAGATGAACCTTCTAAATTGATGTAATAGCCAGTAAGAAGTAGTAGAATTCAAGTTTTAAGTATCGATTATTGGCTTTTTACCCTCCTTTGGTGCCTTGGACATGAGCTAGGAACTTAAGATTTTGCATGAAAGGAGGACTAGCAGCCGCGTTGCACGGGAGAATGTGAAAAGTGTTCATATGTAGTAAAAACCTAAGAAATCTGTCCGTTTCGTCATTTGTTATCGAAATGACTTAAAGCCAGATTCTCACATTGGCCGCTCTTCTGTCTGAAACGGTTACATTTATCGTCTGCAAAGCTACGTCGCGTGCTGCGGTATGCGGAGACACTGAAAGAACCATAGTAGAACACAGATGAAGCACCTGAGTCGATGTAATAGCCAGTGAGAGGTAGTACAATTCAAGTTTTAGATATGGATTATTGAATTTTTAACCTTGTTTGGCGCCTTGGACATGAGCTAGGAACTTAACATTTTGCATTAAAGGAGGACTAGCAGCTGCGTTGCACAGGCGAATGTGAAAAGTGTTCATATGTAGTAAAAACCTGAGAAATCCGTCCGTGTTCGTAATTTGTTATCGAATCGACTTAAAGCCAGATCGTCACATTGGCCGTTCTTCTCTCTGAAACGGTTGTACTTATCGTCTGCAAAGCTATGTCGCGTGCTGCGGTATGCGGGGACACTAAAAGCACCATAGTAGAACACAGATGAGTCTGCTTAGTTGATTGCAATAGCCAGTAAGAAATAGTATTATTCAAGTATTAGGTATCGATTATTGACTTTTTAGCTGGCTTTGGTGCCTTGGACATTACCTAGGACTTTAAGATTCTGCATGAAAGGAGGACTAGCAGCCGAGTTGCTCGAGAGAATGTGAAAAGTGTTCATATGTAGTAAAAACCTGAGAAATCCGTCCGTTTTCGTCATTTGTTATAGAATCGACTTAAAGCCAGATGGTCACATTTGCCGCTCTTCTGTCTGAAACGGTTCCATTTATCGTCTGCAAAGCTATGTCGCGTGCTGCGGTATGCGGAGACACTAAAAGCACCATAGTAGAACACAGATGAAGCTTCTAAGTTGATGTAATAGCCAGTAAGAAGTAGTACAATTCAAGTTTTAGTTATCGATTATTGACTTTTTAGACGGCTTTGGTGACTTGAACATTACCTAGGACTTTAAGATTCTGCATGAAAGGAGGACTAGCAGCCGAGTTGCACGAGAGAATGTGAAAAGTGTTCATATGTAGTAAAAACCTGAGAAATCCGTCCGTTTTCGTCATTTGTTATCGAAACGACTTAAGCCAGATCGTCACAATGACCGCTCTTCTCTCTAAAACAGTTGTACTTATCGTCTGCAAAGCTATGTCGCGCGCTGCGGTATGCGAAGACACTAAAAGCACCAAAGTAGAACACAGATGAAGCTTCTAAGTTGATGTAATAGCCAGTAAGAAGTAGCACAATTCTAGTTTTAGGTATCGATTATTGACTTTTTAGCTGGCTTTTTTGCCTTGGACATGAGCTAGGACCGAAAGATTCTGCTTGAAAGGAGGACTAGCAGCCGAGTTGCATGGGGGAATCTGAAAAGTGTTCATATGTAGTAAAAATCTGAGAAATCTGTCCGCTTTCGTCATTTGTTATCGAATCGACTTAAAGACAGATCGCCACATTAGCCGCTCTTCTGTCTGAAACGGTTACATTTATCATCTGCAAAGCTATGTCGCGTGCTGCGGTATGCGGAGACACTAAAAGCACCATAGTAGACCACAGATGAAGCTTCCAAGTTGATGTAATAGCCAGTAAGGTGTAGTAGAATTCAAGTTTTAGGTATCGATTATTGACTTGTTAGCTGGCTTTGGTGCCTTGGACATGAGCTAGGACCTTAAGATTCTGCATGAAAGGAGGATTAGCAGCCGAGTTGCATGGGAGAATGTGAAAAGTGTTCATATGTAGTAAAAACTTGAGAAATCCGTCAGTTTTCGTCATTTGTTATCGAATCGACTTAAAGCCAGATCATCACATTGGCCGCTATTCTGTCTGAAACGGTTACATTTATCGTCTGCAAAGCTATGTCGCGTGCTGCGGTATGCGGAGACACTAGAAGCACCATAGTAGACCACAGATGACGCTTCTGGGTTGTTGTAATAGCCAGTAAGATGTAGTAGAATTCAAGTTTTAGGTATCGATTATTGACTTGTTAGCTGGCTTTGGTGCCTTGGACATGAGCTAGGACCTTAAGATTCTGCATGAAAGGAGGATTAGCAGCCGAGTTGCATGGGAGAATGTGAAAAGTGTTCATATGTAGTAAAAACTTGAGAAATCCGTCAGTTTTCGTCATTTGTTATCGAATCGACTTAAAGCCAGATCGTCACATTGGCCGCTCTTCTGTCTGAAACGATTACATTTATCGTCTGCAAAGCTAAGTCGCGTGCTGCGGTATGCGGAGACACTAAAAGCACCGTAGTAGAACACAGATGACGCTTCTAAGTTGATGTAATAGCTAGTAAGAAGTGGTACAATTCAAGTTTTAGGTATCGATTACTGACCTTTTACCCTTCTTTGGTGCCTTGGACAAGAGCTAGGATCTTAAGATTTTGCATGAAAGGAGGACTAGCAGCCGCGTGGCACGGGAGAATGTGAAAAGAGTTCATATGTAGTAAAAACCTGAGAAATACGTCCGTTTTCGTCATTTGTTATGGAATCGACTTAAAGCCAGATCGACACATTGGCCGCTCTTCTCTCTATAAAGGTTGTAATTATCGTCTGCAAAGCTACGTCGCGTGCTGCGGCATGCAGAGACACTAAAAGCACCATAGTAGAAGACAGATGAAGCTTCTAAGTTGATATATAGCCAGTAAGGAGTAGTACAATTCAAGTTTTAAGTATCGATTATTGGATTTGTACCCTTCTTTGGTGCCTTGGACATGAGCTAGGAACTTAAGATTTTGCATGAAATGAGGACTAGCCGCCGCGTTGCACGGGAGAATGTGAAAAGTGTTCATATGTAGTAAAAACCTAAGAAATCCGTCCGTTTCGTCATTTGTTATCGAAATGACTTAAAGCCAGATTGTCACATTGGCCGCTCTTCTGTCTGAAACGGTTACATTTATCGTCTGCAAAGCTAAGTCGCGTGCTGCGGTATGCGGAGACACTAAAAGCACCAAAGTAGAACACAGATGAAGCTTCTAAGTTGATGTAATAGCCAGTAAGAAGTAGCACAATTCTAGTTTTAGGTATCGATTATTGACTTTTTAGCTGGCCTTTTTGCCTTGGACATGAGCTAGGACCGAAAGATTCTGCTTGAAAGGAGGACTAGCACCCGAGTTGCATGGGGGAATCTGAAAAGTGTTCACATGTAGTAAAAACCAGAGAAATCTGTCCGCTTTTGTCATTTGTTATCGAATCGACTTAAAGACGGATCGTCACATTAGCAGCTCTTCTGTCTGAAACGGTTACATTTATCATCTGCAAAGCTATGTCGCGTGCTGCGGTATGCGGAGACACTAAAAGCACCATAGTAGACCACAGATGAAGCTTCTAAGTTGATGTAATAGCTAGTAAGAAGTAGTACAATTCAAGTTTTAGGTATCGATTACTGACCTTTTACCCTTCTTTGGTGCCTTGGACAAGAGCTAGGATCTTAAGATTTTGCATGAAAGGAGGACTAGCAGCCGCGTGGCACGGGAGAATGTGAAAAGAGTTCATATGTAGTAAAAACCTGAGAAATACGTCCGTTTTCGTCATTTGTTATGGAATCGACTTAAAGCCAGATCGACACATTGGCCGCTCTTCTCTCTATAAAGGTTGTAATTATCGGCTGCAAAGCTACGTCACGTGCTGCGGCATGCGGAAACACTAAAAGCACCATAGTAGAACACAGATGAAGCTTCTAAGTTGATATAATAGCCAGTAAGAAGTAGTACAATTCAAGTTTTATGTATCGATTATTGGCTTTTTACCCTTCTTTGCTGCCTTGGACATGAGCTAGGAACTTCAGATTTTGCATGAAAGGAGGACTAGCAGCCGCGTTGCACGAGAGATTGTGAAAAGTGTTCATATGTAGTAAAAACTTGAGAAATCCGTCCGTTTTCGTCATTTGTTATCGAATCGGCTTAAAGCCAGATCTACACATTGGCCGCCCTTCTCTCTGAAACGGTTGTACTTATCGTCTGCAAACCTATGTCGCGTGTTGCGGTATGCGCAGACACTGACCGCACCATAGTAGAACTCAGATGAAGCTTCTAAGTTGATGTAATAGCCAGTAAGAAGTAGTTCAAATCAAGTTTTAGGTATCGATTATAAACTTTTTACCCTTCTTCGGTGCCTTGGAAATGAGCTAGGAACTTAAGATTTTGCATGAAAGGAGTACTAGCAGTCGCGTTGCACGGGAGAATGTGAAAAGTGTTCATATGTAGTAAAAACCTAAGAAATTCGTCCGTTTCGTCATTTGTTATCGAATCGCCTTAAAGCCAGATCGTCACATTGGCCGCTCTTTTGTCTGAAACGATTACATTTATCGTCTGCAAAGCTATGTCGCGTGCTGCGGTATGCCGAGACACTAAAAGCACCATAGTAGAAAACAGATGAAGCTTCTAAGATGATGCAATAGCCAATAAGAAGTAGTAGAATTCAAGTTTTAATTATCGATTATTGACTTTTTACCCTTCTTTGGTGCCTTGGACATGAGCTAGGAACTTAAGATTTTGCATGAAAGGAGGACTAACAGCCGCGTTGCACGGGAGATTGTGAAAAGTGTTCATATGTAGTAAAAACCTGAGAAATCCGTCCGTTTTCGTCATTTGTTATCCAATCGGCTTCAAGCCAGATTGTCACATTGGCCGCCCTTCTCTCTGAAACGGTTACATTTATCGCCTGCAAAGCTATGTCGCGTGCTGCGGTATGCGGAGACACTAAAAGCTCCATAGTAGAACACAGATGAAGCTTCTAAGTTGATGTAATAGCCAATAAGAGGTAGTAGAATTCAAGTTTTAGGTATCGATTATTGACGTTTTAGCTGGCTTTGGTGCCTTGGACATGAGCTAGGACATTAAGATTGTGCATGAAAGGAGGATTAGCAGCCGCGTTGCACGGGAGAATGTGAAAAGTGTTCATATGTAGTAAAAACTTGAGAAATCCATCCGTTTTCGTCATTTGTTATCGAATCGACTTAAAGCCAGATCGTCACATTGGCCGCTCTTCTGTCTGAAACGATTACATTTATCGTCTGCAAAGCTATGTCGCGTGCTGCGGTATGCGGAGACACTAAAAGCACCATACTAGAACACAGATGACGCTTCTAAGTTAATGTAATAGCCAGTAAGAAGTAGTACAATTTAAGTTTTAGGTATCGATTATTGACTTTTTACCCTTCTTTGCTGCCTTGGACATGAGCTAGGAACTTCAGATTTTGCATGAAAAGAGGACTAGCAGCCGCGTTGCACGAGAGATTGTGAAAAGTGTTCATATGTAGTAAAAACCTGAGAAATCCGTCCGTTTTCGTCATTTGTTATCGAATCGGCTTAAAGCCAGATCTACACATTGGCCGCCCTTCTCTCTGAAACGGTTGTACTTATCGTCTGCAAACCTATGTCGCGTGTTGCGGTATGCGCAGACACTGACCGCACCATAGTAGAACTCAGATGAAGCTTCTAAGTTGATGTAATAGCCAGTAAGAAGTAGTTCAAATCAAGTTTTAGGTATCGATTATAAACTTTTTACCCTTCTTCGGTGCCTTGGAAATGAGCTAGGAACTTAAGATTTTGCATGAAAGGAGTACTAGCAGTCGCGTTGCACGGGAGAATGTGAAAAGTGTTCATATGTAGTAAAAACCTAAGAAATTCGTCCGTTTCGTCATTTGTTATCGAATCGCCTTAAAGCCAGATCGTCACATTGGCCGCTCTTCTGTCTGAAACGATTACATTTATCGTCTGCAAAGCTATGTCGCGTGCTGCGGTATGCCGAGACACTAAAAGCACCATAGTAGAAAACAGATGAAGCTTCTAAGATGATGCAATAGCCAGTAAGAAGTAGTACAATTCAAGTTTAATGTACCGATTATTGACTTTTTACATTTCTTTGGTGCCTTGGACATGTTCTAGGAACTTAAGATTAGCAGGAAAGGATTACTAGCAGCCGCGTTGCATGGGAGAATGTGAAAAGTGTTCATATGTAGTAAAAAGCTGAGAAATCCGTCCGTTTTCGTCATTTGTTATCGAATCGTCTTAAAGCCAGATCGTCACATTGGCCGCACTTCTGTCTGAAACGGTTACATTTATCGTCTGCAAAGCTATGTCGTGTGCTGCTGTATGCGGAGACACTAAAAGCACCATAGTAGAACACAGATGAAGCTCCTAAGTCGCTGTAATAGCCAGTGAGAAGTAGTACAATTCAAGATTTAGTTACGGATTATTGACTTTTTACCCTTCTTTGGTGCCTTGGACATGAGCTAGGAACTTAACATTTTGCATGAAAGGAGGACTAGCGGCCGCGTTGCACGGGCGAATTTGAAAAGTGTTCATATGTAGTAAGAACCAGAGAAATCCTTCCGTGATCGTCATTTGTTATCGATTCGACTTAAAACCAGATCGTCACATTGGCCGCTCTTCTCTCTGAAACGGTTGTACTTATCGTCTGCAAAGCTATGTCGCGTGCTGCGGTATGTGGAGACACTAAAAGCACCATAGTAGAACAAAGATGACGCTTCTAAGTTGATGTAATATCCAGTAAGAAGTAGTACAATTGAAGTTTTAGGTATCGATTATTGCGTTGTTAGCTGGCTTTGGTGTCTTGGACATGAGCAAGGACTTTAAGATTCGGCATGAATGGAGGACTAGCAGCCGAGTTGCACGGGAGAATGTGAAAAGTGTTCATATGTAGTAAAAACCTGAGAAATCCGTCCGTTTTCGTCATTTGTTATTGAACCGACTTAAAGCCAGATGGACACATTGGCCGCTATTCTGTCTGAAACGGTTACATTTATCGTCTGCAAAGCTATGTCGCGTGCTGCGGTATGCGGAGACACTAAAAGCACCATAGTAGACCACAGATGAAGCTTCTAAGTTGATGTAATAGCCAGTAAGATGTAGTAGAATTCAAGTTTTAGGTATCGATTATTGACTTGTTAGCTGGCTTTGGTGCCTTGGACATGAGCTAGGACCTTAAGATTCTGCATGAAAGGAGGACTAGCAGCCGAGTTGCACGGGAGAATGTGAAAAGTGTTCATATGTAGTAAAAACTTGAGAAATCCGTCAGTTTTCGTCATTTGTTATCGAATCGACTTAAAGCCAGATCGTCACATTGGCCGCTCTTCTGTCTGAAACGATTACATTTATCGTCTGCAAAGCTAAGTCGCGTGCTGCGGTATGCGGAGACTCTAAAAGCACCATACTAGAACACAGATGACGCTTCTAAGTTGATGTAATAGCTAGTAAGAAGTAGTACAATTCAAGTTTTAGGTATCGATTACTGACCTTTTACCCTTCTTTGGTGCCTTGGACAAGAGCTAGGATCTTAAGATTTTGCATGAAAGGAGGACTAGCAGCCGCGTGGCACGGGAGAAAGTGAAAAGAGTTCATCTGTAGTAAAAACCTGAGAAATACGTCCGTTTTCGTCATTTGTTATGGAATCGACTTAAAGCCAGATCGACACATTGGCCGCTCTTCTCTCTATAAAGGTTGTAACTATCGTCTGCAAAACTACGTCGCGTGCTGCGGCATGCGGAGACACTAAAAGCACCATAGTAGAACACAGATGAAGCTTCTAAGTTGATGTAATAGCTAGTAAGAAGTAGTACAATTCAAATTTTAAGTACCGATTATTTGCTTTGTACCCTTCTTTGGTGCCTTGGACATGAGCTATGAACTTAACATTTTGCATGAAAGTAGGACTAGCGGCTGCGTTGCACAGGCGAATGTGAAAAGTGTTCATATGTAGTAAAAACTTGAGAAATCCATCCGTTTTCGTCATTTGTTATCGAATCGACTTAAAGCCAGATCGTCACATTGGCCGCTCTTCTGTCTGAAACGATTACATTTATCGTCTGCAAAGCTATGTCGCGTGCTGCGGTATGCGGAGACACTAAAAGCACCATAGTAGAACACAGATGACGCTTCTAAGTTAATGTAATAGCCAGTAAGAAGTAGTACAATTCAAGTTTTAGGTATCAATTATTGACTTTTTACCCTTCTATGGTGCCTTGGACTTGAGCTAGGAACTTAAGATTTTGCATGAAAGGAGGATTAGCAGCCGAGTTGCACGGGAGAATGTGAAAAGTGTTCACATCTAGTAAAAACCTGAGAAATCCGTCCGTTTTCTTCATTAGTTACCGAATCGACTTAATGACAGATCGTCACATTGGCCGCACTTGTGTCTGAAACGGTTACATTTATCGTCTGCAAAGTTATGTCACGTGCTGCGGTATGCGGAGACACTAAAAGCACCATAGTAGAACACAGATGAAGCTTCTAAGTTGATGTAATAGCCAGTAAGAAGTAGTTCAAATCAAGTTTTAGGTATCGATTATAAACTTTTTACCCTTCTTCGGTGCCTTGGAAATGAGCTAGGAACTTAAGATTTTGCATGAAAGGAGTGCTAGCAGTCGCGTTGCACGGGAGAATGTGAAAAGTGTTCATATGTAGTAAAAACCTAAGAAATTCGACCGTTTCGTCATTTGTTATCGAATCGCCTTAAAGCCAGATCGTCACATTGGCCGCTCTTCTGTCTGAAACGATTACATTTATCGTCTGCAAAGCTATGTCGCGTGCTGCGGTATGCCGAGACACTAAAAGCACCATAGTAGAAAACAGATGAAGCTTCTAAGATGATGCAATAGCCAATAAGAAGTAGTACAATTCAAGTTTTAATTATCGATTATTGACTTTTTACCCTTCTTTGGTGCCTTGGACATGAGCTAGGAACTTAAGATTTTGCATGAAAGGAGGACTAACAGCCGCGTTGCACGGGAGATTGTGAAAAGTGTTCATATGTAGTAAAAACCTGAGAAATCCGTCCGTTTTCGTCATTTGTTATCCAATCGGCTTCAAGCCAGATTGTCACATTGGCCGCCCTTCTCTCTGAAACGGTTGTACTTATCGTCTGCAAAGCTATGTCGCGTGTTGCGGTATGCGGAGGCACTAAAAGCACCATAGTAGAACACAGATGAAGCTTCTAAGTTGATGTAATATCCAGTAAGAAGTAGTACAATTGAAGTTTTAGGTATCGATCATTGCCTTGTTAGCTGGCTTTGGTGTCTTGGACAAGAGCAAGGACTTTAAGATTCGGCATGAAAGGAAGACTAGCAGCCGAGTAGCACGGGAGAATGTGAAAAGTGTTCATATGTAGTAAAAACCTGAGAAACAAGTCCGTTTTCGTCATTTGTTATCGAATCGACTTAAAGCCAGATCGTCACATTGGCCGCACTTCTGTCTGAAACGGTTACATTTATCGTCTGCAAAGCTATGTCGCGTGCTGCGGTATGCGGAGGCACTTAAAGCACCATAGTAGAACACAGATGAAGCTTCTAAGTTGATGTAACAGCCAGTAAGATGTAGTAGAATTCAAGTTTTAGGTATCAATTATTGACATTTTAGCTGGCTTTGCTGCCTTGGACATGAGCTAGGACCTTAAGATTCTGCATGAAAGGAGGATTAGCTGCCGCGTTGCTTGGGAGAATGTGAAAAGTGTTCATATGTAGTAAAAACTTGAGAAATCCGTCCGTTTTCGTCATTTCTTATCGAATCGACTAAAAAACCCAGATCGTCACATTGGCCGCACTTCTGTCTGAAACGGTTAGATTTATCGTTTGCAGAGCTATGCCGCGTGCTGCGATAAGCGGATACACTAAAAGCTCCATAGTAGATCACAGATGAAGATTCTAAGTTGATGTAATAGCCAGTAAGAAGTAGTACAAATCAAGTTTTAGGTATCGATTATAAACTTTTTACCATTCTTCGGTGCCTTGGAAATGATCTAGGAACATAAGATTTTGCATGAAAGGAGGACTAGCAGTCGCGATGCACGGGAGAATGTGAAAAGTGTTCATATGTAGTAAAAACCTGAGAAATCTGTCCGTTTTCGTCATTTGTTATCGAAACGACTTAAGCCAGATCGTCACAATGACCGCTCTTCATTCTGAAACAGTTTTACTTATCGTCTGCAAAGCTATTTCGCGTGCTGCGGTATGCGAAGACACTAAAAGCACCAAAGTAGAACACAGATGAAGCTTCTAAGTTGATGTAATATCCAGTAAGAAGTAAACAATTCCAGTTTTAGGTATCGATTATTGACTTTTTAGTTGGCTTTGGTGCTTTGGACATGAGCTAGGACCGAAAGATTCTGCTTGAAAGGAGGACTAGCAGCCGAGTTGCATGGGAGAATGTGAAAAGTGTTCATATGTAGTAAAAACCTGAGAAATCTGTCCGTTTTCGTCATTTGTTATCGAATCGACTTAAAGCCAGGTAGCCACTTTGGCCGCTCTACTGTCTGAAAAGGTTACATTTATAGTCTGCAAAGCTATGTCGCGTATTGCGGTATGCCGAGACACTAAAAGCAACATAGTAGAACACAGATGAAGCTTCTAAGATGATGCAATAGCCAATAAGAAGTAGTACAATTCAAGTTTTAATTATCGATTATTGACTTTTTACCCTTCATTGGTGCCTTGGACATGTGCTAGGAACTTAAGATTTTGCATGAAAGGAGGACTAGCAGCCGCGTTGCACGGGAGATTGTGAAAAGTGTTCATGTGTAGTAAAAACCTGAGAAATCCGTCCGTTTTCTTCACTTGTTATCGAATCGGCTTAAAGCCAGATCGTCACATTGGCCGCCCTTCTCTCTGAAACGGTTGTACTTATCGTCTGCAAAGCTATGTCGCGTGTTGCGGTATGCGGAGGCACTAAAAGCACCATAGTAGAACACAGATGAAGCTTCTAAGTTGATGTAATAGGCAGTGAGAAGTAGTACAGTTCAAGTTTTATGTATCGATTTTTGACTTTTTACCCTTCTTTGGTGCCTTGGACATGAGCTAGGTACTTAAGATTTTGCATGAAAGGAGGACTAGCAGCCGCGTTGCACGGGAGAATGTGAAAAGTGTTCATATGTAGTAAAAACCTGAGAAATCCGTCCGTTTTCTTCATTTGTTATCGAAACGACTTAAGCCAGATCGTCACAATGACCGCTCTTCTCTCTGATACAGTTTTACTTATCGCCTGCAAAGCTATTTCGCGTGCTGCAGTATGCGAAGACACTAAAAACACCAAAGTAGAACACAGATGAATCTTCTTAGTTGATGCAATAGCCAGTAAGAAGTAGTACTATTCAAGTATTGGGTATCGATTATTGACTTTTTAGCTGGCTTTGGTGCCTTGGACATCACCTAGGACCTTAAGATTCTGCATGAAAGGAGGACTAGCAGCCGAGTTGCATGGGAGAATGTGAAAAGTGTTCATATGTAGTAAAAACCTGAGAAATCTGTCCGTTTTCGTCGATTGTTATCGAATCGACTTAAAGATAGATAGCCACATTGGCCGCTCTTCTGTCTGAAACGGTTACATTTATCGTCTGCAAAGCTATGTCGCGTGCTGCGGTATGTGGAGACACTACAAGCACTATAGTAGAACACAGATGACGCTTCTAGGTTGTTGTAATATCCAGTAAGAAGTAGTACAATTCAAGTTTTAGGTATCGAATATTGCCTTTTTAGCTGGCTTTGGTGCCTTGGACACGAGCTAGGACTTAAAGATTCTGCATGAAAGGAGGACTAGCAGCCGAGTTGCAAGGGAGAATGTGAAAAGTGTTCATGTGTAGTAAAAACCTGAGAACTCCGTCCGTTTTCGTCATTTGTTATCGAAAAGACTTAAAGCCAGATCGTCACATTGGCCGCTCTACTGTCTGAAACGGTTACATTTATCGTCTGCAAAGCTATGTCGTGTGCTGTGGTATGCGGAGACACTAAAAGAACCATAGTAGAACACAGATGAAGCTCCTAAGTCGATGTAATAGCCAGTGAGAAGTAGTATAATTCAAGTTTTAGTTATGGATTATTGACGTTTTACCCTTCTTTGGTGCCTTGGACATGAGCTAGGTACTTAAGATTTTGCATGAAAGGAGGACTAGCAGCCGAGTTGCAGGGGAGAATGTGAAAAGTGTTCATGTGTAGTAAAAACCTGAGAAATCCGTCCGTTTCGTCATTTGTTATCGAATCGACTTAAAGCCAGATCGTCACATTGACCGCTCTTCTGTCTGAAACGATTACATTTATCGTCTGCAAAGCTAAGTCGCGTGCTGCGGTATGCGGAGACACTAAAAGCACCATAGTAAAACACAGATGAAGCTTCTAAGTTGATGTAATAGCCAGTAAGAAGTAGTACAATTCAAGATTTAAGTATAGATTATTGGCTTTTTACCCTTCTTTGGTGCCTTGGACATGAGCTAGGAACTTAAGATTTTGCATGAAAGGAGGACTAGCAGCCGCGTTGCACGGGAGAATGTGAAAAGTGTTCATATGTAGTAAAAACCTAAGAAATCCGTCCGTTTCCTCATTTGTTATCGAAATGACTTAAAGCCAGATTATCACATTGGCCGCTCTTCTGTCTGAAACGGTTACATTTATCGTCTGCAAAGCTATGTCGCGTGCTGTGGTATGCGCAGACACTAAAAGAACCATAGTAGAACACAGATGAAGCTCCTGAGTCGATGTAATAGCCAGTGAGAGGTAGTACAATTCAAGTTTTAGGTATGGATTATTGACTTTTTACCCTTCTTTGGTGCCTTGGACATGAGCTAGGAACTTAACATTTTGCATGAAAGGAGGACTAGCGGCTGCGTTGCACAGGCGAATGTGAAACGGTGTTCATATGTAGTAAAAACGTGAGGAATCCGTCCGTTTTCGTCATTTGTTATCGAATCGGCTTAAAGCCAGATCTTCACATAGGCCGCAATTCTCTCTGAAACGGTTGTACTTATCGTCTGCAAACCTATGTCGCGTGTTGCGGTATGCGCAGACACTGAACGCACCATAGTAGAACTCAGATGAAGCTTCTAAGTTGATGTAATAGCCAGTAAGAAGTAGTTCAAATCAAGTTTTAGGTATCGATTATAAACTTTTTACCCTTCTTCGGTGCCTTGGAAATGAGCTAGGAACTTTAGATTTTGCATGAAAGGAGGACTAGCAGTCGCGTTTCACGGGAGAATGTGAAAAGTGTTCATATGTAGTAAAAACCTGAGAAATCCGTCCGTTTTCGTCATTTGTTATCGAATCGGCTTAAAGCCAGACCGTCACATTGGCCGCCCTTCTCTCTGAAACGGTTGTACTTATCGTCTGCAAAGCTATGTCGCGTGTTGCGGTATGCGGAGGCACTAAAAGCACCATAGTAGAACACAGATGAAGCTTCTAAGTTGATGTAATATCCAGTAAGAGGTAGCACAATTCAAGTTTTAGGTATCGATTATTGACTTTTTAGCTGGCTTTGGTGCCTTGGACATGAGCTAGGACCGTAAGATTCTGCTTGAAAGGAGGACTAGCAGCCGAGTTGCATGGGAGAATGTGAAAAGTGTTCATATGTAGTAAAAACCTGAGAAATCCGTCCGTTTTCGTCATTTCTCATCAAATCGACTTAAAGCCAGATCGACACATTGGTCGCTCTTCTCTCTGAAACGGTTACATTTATCGTCTGCAAAGCAATGTCGCGTGCTGCGGTATGCTGAGACACTAACAGCACCATAGTAGAACACTGATGAAACTTCTAAGTTGATGTAATAGCCAGTAAGAAGTAGTGCAATAACGTTTTAGATATCGATTATTGACTTTTTAGCTGGCTTTGGGGACTTGGACATGAGCTAGGACCTTAAGATTTTGCATCAAGGGAGGACTAGCAGCTGCGATGCACGGGAGAATGTGCAAAGTGTTCATATGTAGTAAAAACCTGAGAAATCCGTACATTTTCGTCATTTCTTATAAAATCGACTTAAAGCCAGATCGTCACATTGGTCGCTCTTCTCTCTGTAACGGTTACATTTATCGTCTGCAAAGCAATGTCGCGTGCTGCGGTATGCGGAGAAACTAACAGCACCATGGAAGAACACTGATGAAACTTCTAAGTTGATGTGATAGCCAGTAAGAAGTAGTACAATAACGTTTTTGGTACCGATTATTGACATTTTAGCTGGATTTGGGGACTTGGACATGAGCTAGGACCTTAAGATTTTGCATCAAAGGAGAACTAGCAGCTGAGTTGCACGGGAGAATGTGAAAAGTGTTCATATGTAGTAAAAAACTGAGAAATCCGTCAATTTTCGTCATTTCTTATCAAATCGACTTAAAGCCAGTTCGTCACATTGGTCGCTCTTCTCCCTGAAATGGTTACATTTATCGTCTGCAAAGCTATGTCGCGTGCTGCGGTATGCGGAGACACTAACAGCACCATAGTAGAACACTGATGAAACTTCTAAGTTGATGTAATAGCCAGTAAGAAGTAGTACAATAACGTTTTAGAAACCGA
This sequence comes from Schistocerca gregaria, assembly GCF_023897955.1. Classification (NCBI taxonomy): domain Eukaryota; kingdom Metazoa; phylum Arthropoda; class Insecta; order Orthoptera; family Acrididae; genus Schistocerca; species Schistocerca gregaria. Next base: position 2,654,171 of record NW_026061759.1, read on the forward strand.
TTATTGACTTTTAAGCTGGCTTTGGGGCCTTGGACATAAGCTAGGACCTTAAGATTTTGCATCAAAGGAGGACTAGCAGCTGCGTTGCCCGGGAGAATGTGAAGAGAGTTCATATGTACTAAAACATGAGAAATCCGTCCGTTTTCGTCATTTCTTATCAAATCGACTTAAAGCCAGGTCTTCACATTGGTCGCTCTTCTCTCTGAAACGGTCACATTTATCGTCTGCAAAGCTATGTCGCGTGCTGCGGTATGTGGAGACACTAAGAGCACCATAGTAGAACACAGACGAAGCTACTAAGTTGATGTTATAGCCAGTAGGAAGTAGTACAATAACGTTTTAGATATCGATTATTGACTTTTTAGCTGGCTTTGGGCACTTGGACATGAGCTAGGACCTTAAGATTTTGCATCAAAGGAGGACTAGCAGCTGCGTTGCACGGGAGAATGTGAAAAGTGTTCATATGTAGAAAAAACTGGGAAATCCGTCCATTTTCGTCATTTCTTATCAAATCGACTTAAAGCCAGATCGTCACATTGGTCGCTCTTCTCCCTGAAACGGTTACATTTATCGTCTGCAAAGCTATGTCGCATGCTGCGGTATGCGGAGACACTAACAGGTTCATAGTAGAACACAGATGAAACTTCTAAGTTGATGTAATAGCCAGTAAGAAGTAGTACAATAACGTTTTAGATACCGATTATTGACTTTTTAGCTGGCTTTGGGGCCTTGGACATGAGCTAGGACCTTAAGATTTTGCATCAAAGGAGAACTAGCAGCTGTGTTGCACGGGAGAATGTGAAAAGTGTTCATATGCAGTGAAAACCTGAGAAATCCGTCCGTATTCGTCATTTCTTATCAAATCGACTTAAAGCCAGATCGTCACATTGGTCGCTCTTCTCCCTGAAACGGTTACATTTATCGTCTGCAAAGCTACGTCGCGTGCTGAGGTATGCGGAGACACTAACAGCACCTTAATAGAACACAGATGAAATTTCTCAGTTATTGTAATAGCCTGTAAGGAGTAGTACAATAACGTTTTAGATATCGATTATTGACTTTTTAGCTGGCTTTGGGGCCTTCGACATGAGCTAGGACCATAAGATTTTGCATCAAAGGAGGACTAGATGCTCCGTTGCACGGGAGAATGTAAAAAGTGTTCATGTGCAGTAAAAACCTGAGAAATCCGTCAGTTTTCGTAATTTCTTATCAAATCGACTTAAAGCCAGGACGTCACATTGGACGCTCTTCTCTCTGAAAAGGTTACATTACTCGTCTGCAAAGCTATGTCGCGTGCTGCGGTATGCGGAGACACTAACAGCACCATAGTAGAACACAGATGAAACTTCTAAGTCGATGTAATAGCCAGTAAGAAGTAGTACAATAACGTTTTAGATATCGATTATTGACTTTTTAGCCGGCTTTGGGGCCTAGGACATGAGCTAGGACCTTAAGATTTTGCATCAAAGGAGGACTAGCAGCTGCGTTGCCCGGGAGAATGTGAAAAGTGTTCATATGTAGTAAAAACCTTAGAAATCCGTCCGTTTTTGTCATTTCTTATCAAATCGACTTAAAACCAGGTCTTCACATTGGTCGCTCTTTTCTCTGAAACGGTCACATTTATCGTCTGCAAAGCTATGTCGCGTGCTGCGGTAAGCGGAGACCCTAACAGCACCATAGTAGAAAACAGATGAAACTTCTAAGTTGATGTTATAGCCAGTAAGAAATAGTACAATAACTTTTAGATATCGATTATTGACTTTTTAGCTGGCTTTGGGGACTTGGACATGAGCTAGGACCTTAAGATTTTGCATCAAAGGAGGACTAGCAGCTGCGTTGCACGGGAGAATGTGAAAAGTGTTCATACGTAGTAAAAACCTGAGAAATCCGTCCGTTTTCGTCATTTCTTATCAAATCGACTTAAAGCCAGATCGTCACATTGGTCGCTCTTCTCCCTGAAATGGTTACATTTATCGTCTGCAAAGCTATGTCGCGTGCTCCGGTATGCGGAGACACTAACAGCACCATAGTAGAACACTGATGAAACTTCTAAGTTGATGTAATAGCCAGTAAGAAGTAGTACAATAACGTTTTAGATATCGATTATTGACTTTTTAGCCGGCTTTGGGGCCTAGGACATGAGCTAGGACCTTAAGATTTTGCATCAAAGGAGGACTAGCAGCTGCGTTGCCCGGGAGAATGTGAAAAGTGTTCATATGTAGTAAAAACCTTAGAAATCCGTCCGTTTTTGTCATTTCTTATCAAATCGACTTAAAACCAGGTCTTCACATTGGTTGCTCTTCTCTCTGAAACGGTCACATTTATCGTCTGCAAAGCTATGTCGCGTGCTGCGGTAAGCGGAGACCCTAACAGCACCATAGTAGAAAACAGATGAAACTTCTAAGTTGATGTTATAGCCAGTAAGAAATAGTACAATAACTTTTAGATATCGATTATTGACTTTTTAGCTGGCTTTGGGGACTTGGACATGAGCTAGGACCTTAAGATTTTGCATCAAAGGAGGACTAGCAGCTGCGTTGCACGGGAGAATGTGAAAAGTGTTCATATGTAGTAAAAACCTGAGAAATCCGTCCGTTTTCGTCATTTCTTATAAAAGCGACTTAAAGCCAGATCGTCACATTGGTCTCTCTTCTCCCTGAAATGGTTACATTTATCGTCTGCAAAGCTATGTCGCGTGCTCCGGTATGCGGAGACACTAACAGCACCATAGTAGAACACTGATGAAACTTCTAAGTTGATGTAATAGCCAGTAAGAAGTAGTAAACTTCAAGTTTTAAGTATTGATTATTGGCTTTTTACCCTTCTTTGGTGCCTTGGACATGAGCTAGGAACTTAAGATTTTGCATGAAAGGAGGACTAGCAGCCGCGTTGCACGGGAGAATGTGAAAAGTGTTCATATGTAGTAAAAACCTAAGAAATCTGTCCGTTTCCTCATTTGTTATCGAAATGACTTAAAGCCAGATTATCACATTGGCCGCTCTTCTGTCTGAAACGGTTACATTTATCGTCTGCAAAGCTATGTCGCGTGCTGCGGTATGCGCAGACACTAAAAGAACCATAGTAGAACACAGATGAAGCTCCTGAGTCGATGTAATAGCCAGTGAGAGGTAGTACAATTCAAGTTTTAGGTATGGATTATTGACTCTTTACCCTTCTTTGGTGCCTTGGACATGAGCTAGGAACTTAACATTTTGCATGAAAGGAGGACTAGCGGCTGCGTTGCACAGGCGAATGTGAAAAGTGTTCATATGTAGTAAAAACGTGAGAAATCCGTCCGTTTAGTCATTTGTTATCGAATCGCCTTAAAGCCAGATCGTCAGATTGGCCGCTCTTCTCTCTGAAACGATTACATTTATCGTCTGCAAAGCTATGTCGCGTGCTGCGGTATGCCGAGACACTAAAAGCACCATAGTAGAAAACAGATGAAGCTTCTAAGATGATGTAATAGCCAATAAGAAGTAGTACAATTCAAGTTTTAATTATCGATTATTGACTTTTTACCCTTCTTTGGTGCCTTGGACATGAGCTAGGAACTTTAGATTTTGCATGAAAGGTGGACTAACAGCCGCGTTGCACGGGAGATTGTGAAAAGTGTACATATGTAGTAAAAACCTGAGAAATCTGTCCGTTTTCGTCACTTGTTATCGAATCGGCTTAAAGCCAGACCGTCACATTGGCCGCCCTTCTCTCTGAAACGGTTGTACTTATCGTCTGCAAAGCTATGTCGCGTGTTGCGGTATGCGGAGGCACTAAAAGCACCATAGTAGAACACAGATGAAGCTTCTAAGTTGATGTAAAATCCAGTAAGAGGTAGCACAATTCAAGTTTTAGGTATCGATTATTGACTTTTTAGCTGGCTTTGGTGCCTTGGACATGAGCTAGGACCGTAAGATTCTGCTTGAAAGGAGGACTAGCAGCCGAGTTGCATGGGAGAATGTGAAAAGTGTTCATATGTAGTAAAAACCTGAGAAATCCGTCCGTTTTCGTCATTTCTTATCAAATCGACTTAAAGCCAGATCGTCACATTAGTCGCTCTTCTCTCAGAAACGGTTACATTTATCGTCTGCAAAGCAAAGTCGCGTGCTGCGGTATGCGGAGACACTAACAGCACCATAGTAGAACACTAATGAAACTTCTAAGTTGATGTAATAGCCAGTAAGAAGTAGTGCAATAACGTTTTAGATATCGATTATTGACTTTTTAGCTGGCTTTGGGGACTTGGACATGAGCTAGGACCTTAAGATATTTTGCATCAAGGGAGGACTAGCAGGTGCATTGCACGGGAGAATGTGAAAAGTGTTCATTGTAGTAAAAACTGGGAAATCCGTCCATTTTCGTCATCTCTTATCAAATCGACTTAAAGCCAGATCGTCACATTGGTCGCTCTTCTGTCTGAAACGGTTACATTTATCGTCTGCAAAGCTATGTCGCGTGCTGCGGTATGCAGAGACACTAACAGCACCATAGTAGAACACTGATGAAACTTCTAACTTGTTGTAATAGCCAGTAAGAAGTATTGCAATAACGTTTTAGATATCGATTATTGACTTTTTATCTGGCTTTGGGGTCTTGGACATGAGCTAGGACCTTAAGACTTTGCATCAAAGGAGGACTAGCAGCTCCGTATCACGTAAGAATGTCAAAAGTGTTCATATGTAGTGAAAACCTGAGAAATCCATCCGTTTTCGTCATTTCGTATCAAATCGACTTAAAGCCAGATCGTCACATTGATCGCTCTTCTCTCTGAAACGGTTACATTTATCGTCTGCAAAGCTATGTCGCGTGCTGCGGTATGCGGAGACACTAACAGGACCATAGTAGAACACAGATGAAACTTCTAAGTTGATGTAATAGCCAGTAAGAAGTAGTGCAATAACGTTTTAGATATCGATTATTGACTTTTTAGCTGGCTTTGGGGACTTGGACATGAGCTAGGACCTTAAGATTTTGCATCAAGGGAGGACTAGCAGCTGCATTGCACGGGAGAATGTGAAAAGTGTTCATATGTAGTAAAAACTGGGAAATCCGTCCATTTTCGTCATCTCTTATCAAATCGACTTAAAGCCAGATCGTCACATTGGTCGCTCTTCTGTCTGAAACGGTTACATTTATCGTCTGCAAAGCTATGTCGCGTGCTGCGGTATGCAGAGACACTAACAGCACCATAGTAGAACACTGATGAAACTTCTAACTTGTTGTAATAGCCAGTAAGAAGTATTGCAATAACGTTTTAGATATCGATTATTGACTTTTTAGCTGGCTTTGGGGCCTTGGACATGTGCTAGGACCTTAAGATTTTGCATCAAAGGAGAACTAGCAGCTGCGTTGCACGGGAGAATGTGAAAAATGTTCATATGTAGTAAAAACCTGAGAAATCCGTCCATTTTCATCATTTCTTATCAAATCGACTTAAAGCCACATCGTCACATTGGTCGCCCTTCTCTCTGAAACGGTTACATTTATCGTCTGCAAAGCAATGTCGCGTGCTGCGGTATGCAGAGACACTAACAGCACCACAGTAGAACAGTGATGAAACTTCTAAGTTGATGTAATAGCCAGTAAGAAGTAGTGCAATAACGTTTTAGATATCGATTATTGACTTTTTAGCTGGCTTTGTGGTCTTGGACATGAGCTAGGACCTTAAGACTTTGCATCAAAGGAGGACTAGCAGCTGCGTTGCACGGGAGAATGTGAAAAGTGTTCATATGTAGTAAAAACCTGAGAAATCCGACCGTTATCGTCATTTCTTATCAAATCGACTTAAAGCCAGATCGTCACATTGGTCGCTCTTCTCTCTGAAACGGTTACATTTATTGTCTGCAAAGCTATGTCGCGTGCTGCGGTATGCGGAGACACTAACAGCACCATAGTAGAAAACAGATGAAACTTCTAAGTTGATGTAATAGCCTGTAAGAAGTAGTACAATAACGTTTTAGATTCCGATTATTGACTTTTTAGCTTGCTTTGGGGCCTTGGACATGAGCTAGGACCTTAAGATTTTGCATCAAAGGAGAACTTGCAGCTGCGTTGCACGGGAGAATGTGAAAAGTGTTCATATGTAGTGAAAACCTGAGAAATCCGTCCGTTTTCGTCATTTCTTATCAAATCGACTTAAAGCCAGATCGTCACATTGGTCGCTCTTCTCCCTGAAACGGTTACATTTATCGTCTGCAAAGCTACGTCGCGTGCTGCGGTATGCGGAGACACTAACAGCACCTTAATAGAACACAGATGAAATTTCTCAGTTATTGTAATAGCCAGTAAGGAGTAGCACAATAACGTTTTAGATATCGATTATTGACATTTTAGCTGGCTTTGGGGCCTTGGACATGAGCTAGGACCTTAAGATTTTGCATCAAACGAGGACTAGATGCTCCGTTGCACGGAGAATGTAAAAAGTGTTCATATGCAGTAAAAACCTGAGAAATCCGTCCGTTTTCGTAATTTCTTATCAAATCGACTGAAAGCCAGGACGTCACATTGGACGCTCTTCTCTCTGAAAAGGTTATATTACTCGTCTGCAAAGCTATGTCGCGTGCTGCGGTATGCGGAGACACTAACAGCACCATAGTAGAACACAGATGAAACTTCTAAGTTGATGTAATAGCCAGTAAGAAGTAGTACAATAACGTTTTAGATATCGATTATTGACTTTTTAGCTGGCTTTGGGGCCTAGGACATGAGCTAGGACCTTAAGATTTTGCATCAAAGGAGGACTAGCAGCTGCGTTGCCGGGAGAATGTCAATAGTGTTCATATGTAGTAAAAACCTTAGAAATCCGTCCGTTTTTGTCATTTCTTATCAAATCGACTTAAAACCAGGTCTTCACATTGGTCGCTCTTCTTTCTGAAACGGTCACATTTATCGTCTGCAAAGCTATGTCGCGTTCTGCGGTAAGCGGAGACCCTAACAGCACCATAGTAGAAAACAGATGAAACTTCTAAGTTGATGTTATAGCCAGTAAGGAGCAGTACAATAACGTTTTAGATATCGATTATTGACTTTTTAGCTGGCTTTGGGGCCTTGGACATGAGCTAGGACCTTAAGATTTTGCATCAAACGAGGACTAGATGCTCCGTTGCACGGAGAATGTAAAAAGTGTTCATATGCAGTAAAAACCTGAGAAATCCGTCCGTTTTCGTAATTTCTTATCAAATCGACTTAAAGCCAGGACGTCACATTGGACGCTCTTCTCTCTGAAAAGGTTATATTACTCGTCTGCAAAGCTATGTCGCGTGCTGCGGTATGCGGAGACACTAACAGCACCATAGTAGAACACAGATGAAACTTCTAAGTTGATGTAATAGCCAGTAAGAAGTAGTACAATAACGTTTTAGAAACCGATTATTGACTTTTAAGCTGGCTTTGGGGCCTTGGACATGAGCTAGGACCTTAAGATTTTGCATCAAAGGAGGACTAGCAGCTGCGTTGCCCGGGAGAATGTGAAGAGTGTTCATATGTACTAAAACATGAGAAATCCGTCCGTTTTCGTCATTTCTTATCAATTCGACTTAAAGCCAGGTCTTCACATTGGTCGCTCTTCTCTCTGAAACGGTCACATTTATCGTCTGCAGAGCTATGTCGCGTGCTGCGGTATGTGGAGACACTAAGAGCACCATAGTAGAACACAGACGAAGCTTCTAAGTTGATGTTATAGCCAGTAAGAAGTAGTAATATAACGTTTTAGATACCGATTATTGACTTTTTAGCTGGCTTTGGGGCCTCGGACATGAGCTAGGACCTTAAGATTTTGCATCAAAGGAGAACTAGCAGCTGCGTCGCACGGGAGAATGTGAAAAGTGTTCATATGTAGTAAAAACCTGAGAAATCCGTCCGTTTTCGTCATTTCTTATCAAATCGACTTAAAGCCAGATCGTCACATTGGTCGCCCTTCTCTCTGAAACGGTTACATTTATCGTCTGCAAAGCAATGTCGCGTGCTGCGGTATGCAGAGACACTAACAGCACCAGAGTAGAACAGTGATGAAACTTCTAAGTTGATGTAATAGCCAGTAAGAAGTAGTACAATAACGTTTTAGATATCGATTATTGACTTTTTAGCTGGCTTTGGGGTCTTGGACATGAGTTAGTATCTTAAGACTTTGCATCAAAGGAGCACTAGCAGCTGCGTCGCACGGGAGAAGGTAAAAAGTGTTCAAATGTAGCAAAAACCTGAGAAATCCGTCCGTTTTCGTCATTTCGTCTCAAATCGACTTAAAGCCAGATAGTCACATTGGTCGCTCTTCTCCCTGAAATGGTTACATTTATCGTCTGCAAAGCTATGTCGCGTGCTGCGGTATGCGGAGACACTAGCAGCACCATAGTAGAACACTGATGAAACTTCTAAGTTGATGTAATAGCCAGTAAGAAGTAGTACAATATCGTTTTAGAAACCGATTATTGACTTTTAAGCTGGCTTTGGGGCCTTGGACATGAGCTAGGACCTTAAGATTTTGCATCAAAGGAGGACTAGCAGCTGCGTTGCCCGGGAGAATGTGAAGAGTGTTCATATGTACTAAAACATGAGAAATCCGTCCGTTTTCGTCATTTCTTATCAATTCGACTTAAAGCCAGGTCTTCACATTGGTCGCTCTTCTCTCTGAAACGGTTACATTTATCGTCTGCAAAGCAATGTCGCGTGCTGCGGTATGCAGAGACACTAACAGCACCACAGTAGAACAGTGATGAAACTTCTAAGTTGATGTAATAGCCAGTAAGAAGTAGTGCAATAACGTTTTAGATATCGATTATTGACTTTTTAGCTGGCTTTGTGGTCTTGGACATGAGCTAGGACCTTAAGACTTTGCATCAAAGGAGGACTAGCAACTGCGTTGCACGGGAGAATGTGAAAAGTGTTCATATGTAGTAAAACCTGAGAAATCCGACCGTTATCGTCATTTCTTATCAAATCGACTTACAGCCAGATCGTCACATTGGTCGCTCTTCTCTCTGAAACGGTTACATTTATTGTCTGCAAAGCTATGTCGCGTGCTGCGGTATGCGGAGACACTAACAGCACCATAGTAGAAAACAGATGAAACTTCTAAGTTGATGTAATAGCCTGTAAGAAGTAGTACAATAACGTTTTAGATTCCGATTATTGACTTTTTAGCTTGCTTTGGGGCGTTGGACATGAGCTAGGACCTTAAGATTTTGCATCAAAGGAGAACTTGCAGCTGCGTTGCACGGGAGAATGTGAAAAGTGTTCATATGTAGTGAAAACCTGAGAAATCTGTCCGTTTTCTTCATTTCTTATCAAATCGACTTAAAGCCAGATCGTCACATTGGTCGCTCTTCTCCCTGAAACGGTTACATTTATCGTCTGCAAAGCTACGTCGCGTGCTGCGGTATGCGGAGACACTAACAGCACCTTAATAGAACACAGATGAAATTTCTCAGTTATTGTAATAGCCAGTAAGGAGTAGTACAATAACGTTTTAGATATCGATTATTGACTTTTTAGCTGGCTTTGGGGCCTTGGACATGAGCTAGGACCTTAAGATTTTGCATCAAACGAGGACTAGATGCTCCGTTGCACGGAGAATGTAAAAAGTGTTCATATGCAGTAAAAACCTGAGAAATCCGTCCGTTTTCGTAATTTCTTATCAAATCGACTTAAAGCCAGGACGTCACATTGGACGCTCTTCTGTCTGAAAAGGTTACATTACTCGTCTGCAAAGCTATGTCGCGTGCTGCGGTATGCGGAGACACTAACAGCACCATAGTAGAAAACAGATGAAACTTCTAAGTTGATGTTATAGCCAGTAAGAAGTAGTACAACAACTTTAGATATCGATTATTCACTTTTTAGCTGGCTTTGGGGACTTGGGCATGAGCTAGGACCTTAAGATTTTGCAGCAAAGGAGGACTAGCAGCTGCGTTGCACGGGAGAATGTGAAAAGTGTTCATATGTAGTAAAAACCTGAGAAATCCGTCCGTTTTCGTCATTTCGTATCAAATCGACTTAAAGCCAGATCGTCACATTGCTCGCTCTTCTCCCTGAAATGGTTACATTTATCGTCTGCAAAGCAATGTCGCGTGCTGCGGTATGCGGAGACAATAGCAGCACAATAGTAGAACACTGATGAAACTTCTAAGTTGATGTAATAGCCAGTAAGAAGTAGTACAATAACGTTTTAGAAACCGATTATTGACTTTTAAGCTGGCTTTGGGGCCTTGGACATGAGCTAGGACCTTAAGATTTTGCATCAAAGGAGGACTAGCAGCTGCGTTGCCCGGGAGAATGTGAAGAGTGTTCATATGTACTAAAACATGAGAAATCCGTCCGTTTTCGTCATTTCTTATCAATTCGACTTAAAGCCAAGTCTTCACATTGGTCGCTCTTCTCTCTGAAACGGTCACATTTATCGTCTGCAAAGCAATGTCGCGTGCTGCGGTATGCAGAGACACTAACAGCACCAGAGTAGAAGAGTGATGAAACTTCTAAGTTGATGTAATAGCCAGTAAGAAGTAGTGCAATAACGTTTTAGATATCGATTATTGACTTTTTAGCTGGCTTTGTGGTCTTGGGCATGAGCTAGGACCTTAAGACTTTGCATCAAAGGAGGACTAGCAGCTGCGTTGCACGGGAGAATGTGAAAAGTGTTCATATGTAGTAAAAACCTGAGAAATCCGTCCGTTATCGTCATTTCTTATCAAATCGACTTAAAGCCAGATCGTCACATTGGTCGCTCTTCCCTCTGAAACGGTTACATTTATTGTCTGCAAAGCTATGTCGCGTGCTGCGGTATGCGGAGACACTCACAGCACCATAGTAGAAAACAGATGAAACTTCTAAGTTGATGTAATAGCTTGCAAGAAGTAGTACAATAACGTTTTAGATACCGATTATTGTCTTTTTAGCTGGCTTTGGGGTCTTTGACATAAGCTAGGACCTTAAGATTTTCCATCAAAGGAGAACTAGCAGCTGCGTTGCACGGGAGAATGTGAAAAGCGTTCATATGTAGTAAAAACCTGAGAAATCCGTCCATTTTCGTCATTTCTTATCAAATCGACTTAAAGCCAGATCGTCACATTGGTCGCTCTTCTCCCTGAAACGGTTACATTTATCGTCTGCAAAGCTACGTCGCGTGCTGCGGTATGCGGAGACACTAACAGCACCATAGTAGAACACAGATGAAATTTCTCAGTTATTGTAATAGCCAGCAAAGAGTAGTACAATAACGTTTTACATATCGATTATTGACTTTTTAGCTGGCTTTGGGGCCTTGGACATGAGCTAGGACCTTAAGATTTTGCATCAAAAGATGACTAGCAGCTGCGTTGCACGGGAGAATGTAAATAGTGTTCATATGTAGTAAAAACCTGAGAAATCCGTCTGTTTTCGTCATTTGTTACCGAATCGACTTAATGTCAGATCGTCTCATTGGCCGCTCATATCTCTGAAACGGTTACATTTATCGTCTGCAAAGCTATGTCGCGTGCTGCGGTATGCGGAGACACTAACAGTACCATAGTAGAAAACAGAAGAAGCTTCCAAGTTGATGTAATAGCCAGTAAGAAGCAGTACAAATCAGGTTTTACTCATCGATTATTGCCTTTTGTGCCGGCTTTGGTGCCTTGGACATGAGCTAGGAACTTACGATTTTGCATAAAAGAAGGACTAGCATCAGCGTTGTTCGGGAGAATACGAAAAGTGTACATATGTAGTAAAAACCCGAGATCTCCGTCCTTTGTCGTCATTTGTTATCGAGACGACTTAAAGCCAGATCGTCACATTGCTCGCTCTTCTCTCTGAAACGGTTACATTTATCGTCTGCAAAGCTACGTCGCGTGCTGCGGTATGCGGAGACACTAACAGCACCATAGCGGAACACAGATGAAACTTCTAAGTTGATGTAATAGGCAGTGAGAAGTAGTACAATTCAAGTTTTATGTATCGATTTTTGACTTTTTACCCTTCTTTGGTGCCTTGGACATGAGCTAGGTACTTAAGATTTTGCATGAAAGGAGGACTAGCAGCCGCGTTGCACGGGAGAATGTGAAAAGGGTTCATATGTAGTAAAAACCTGAGAAATCCGTCCGTTTTCGTCATTTCTTATCAAATCGACTTAAAGCCAGATCGTCACATTGGTCGCTCTTCTCCCTGAAACGGTTACATTTATCGTCTGCAAAGCTACGTCGCGTGCTGCGGTATGCGGAGACACTAACAGCACCTTAATAGAACACAGATGAAATTTCTCAGTTATTGTAATAGCCAGTAAGGAGTAGTACAATAACGTTTTAGATATCGATTATTGACTTTTTAGCTGGCTTTGGGGCCTTGGACATGAGCTAGGACCTTAAGATTTTGCATCAAACGAGGACTAGATGCTCCGTTGCACGGAGAATGTAAAAAGTGTTCATATGCAGTAAAAACCTGAGAAATCCGTCCGTTTTCGTAATTTCTTATCAAATCGACTTAAAGCCAGGACGTCACATTGGACGCTCTTCTCTCTGAAAAGGTTACATTACTCGTCTGCAAAGCTATGTCGCGTGCTGCGGTATGCGGAGACACTAACAGCACCATAGTAGAACACAGATGAAACTTCTAAGTTGATGTAATAGCCAGTAAGAAGTAGTACAATAACGTTTTAGATATCGATTATTGACTTTTTAGCTGGCTTTGGGGCCTAGGACATGAGCTAGGACCTTAAGATTTTGCATCAAAGGAGGACTAGCAGCTGCGTTGCCCGGGAGAATGTCAAAAGTGTTCATATGTAGTAAAAACCTTAGAAATCCGTCCGTTTTTGTCATTTCTTATCAAATCGACTTAAAACCAGGTCTTCACATTGGCCGCTCTTCTTTCTGAAACGGTCACATTTATCGTCTGCAAAGCTATGTCGCGTGCTGCGGTAAGCGGAGACCCTAACAGCACCATAGTAGAAAACAGATGAAACTTCTAAGTTGATGTTATAGCCAGTAAGAAGTAGTACAACAACTTTAGATATCGATTATTCACTTTTTAGCTGGCTTTGGGGACTTGGGCATGAGCTAGGACCTTAAGATTTTGCAGCAAAGGAGGACTAGCAGCTGCGTTGCACGGGAGAATGTGAAAAGTGTTCATATGTAGTAAAAACCTGCGAAATCCGTCCGTTTTCGTCATTTCGTATCAAATCGACTTAAAGCCAGATCGTCACATTGGTCGCTCTTCTCCCTGAAATGGTTACATTTATCGTCTGCAAAGCTATGTCGCGTGCTGCGGTATGCGGAGACACTAGCAGCACCATAGTAGAACACTGATGAAACTTCTAAGTTGATGTAATAGCCAGTAAGAAGTAGTACAATAACGTTTTAGAAACCGATTATTGACTTTTAAGCTGGCTTTGGGGCCTTGGACATGAGCTAGGACCTTAAGATTTTGCATCAAAGGAGGACTAGCAGCTGCGTTGCCCGGGAGAATGTGAAGAGTGTTCATATGTACTAAAACATGAGAAATCCGTCCGTTTTCGTCATTTCTTATCAATTCGACTTAAAGCCAGGTCTTCACATTGGTCGCTCTTCTCTCTGAAACGGTCACATTTATCGTCTGCAAAGCTATGTCGCGTGCTGCGGTATGTGGAGACACTAAGAGCACCATAGTAGAACACAGACGAAGCTTCTAAGTTGATGTTATAGCCAGTAAGAAGTAGTAATATAACGTTTTAGATACCGATTATTGACTTTTTAGCTGGCTTTGGGGCCTCGGACATGAGCTAGGACCTTAAGATTTTGCATCAAAGGAGAACTAGCAGCTGCGTTGCACGGGAGAATGTGAATAGTGTTCATATGTAGTAAAAACCTGAGAAATCCGTCCGTTTTCGTCATTTCTTATCAAATCGACTTAAAGCCAGATCGTCACATTGGTCGCTCTTCTCCCTGAAATGGTTACATTTATCGTCTGCAAAGCTATGTCGCGTGCTGCGGTATGCGGAGACACTAGCAGCACCATAGTAGAACACTGATGAAACTTCTAAGTTGATGTAATAGCCAGTAAGAAGTAGTACAATAACGTTTTAGAAACCGATTATTGACTTTTAAGCTGGCTTTGGGGCCTTGGACATGAGCTAGGACCTTAAGATTTTGCATCAAAGGAGGACTAGCAGCTGCGTTGCCCGGGAGAATGTGAAGAGTGTTCATATGTACTAAAAAACGAGAAATCCGTCCGTTTTCGTCATTTCTTATCAATTCGACTTAAAGCCAGGTCTTCACATTGGTCGCTCTTCTCTCTGAAACGGTCACATTTATCGTCTGCAAAGCTATGTCGCGTGCTGCGGTATGTGGAGACACTAAGAGCACCATAGTAGAACACAGACGAAACTTCTAAGTTGATGTTATAGCCAGTAAGAAGTAGTAATATAACGTTTTAGATACCGATTATTGACTTTTTAGCTGGCTTTGGGGCCTCGGACATGAGCTAGGACCTTAAGATTTTGCATCAAAGGAGAACTAGCAGCTGCGTTGCACGGGAGAATGTGAAAAGTGTTCATATGTAGTAAAAACCTGAGAAATCCGTCCGTTTTCGTCATTTCTTATCAAATCGACTTAAAGCCAGATCGTCACATTGGTCGCCCTTCTCTCTGAAACGGTTACATTTATCGTCTGCAAAGCAATGTCGCGTGCTGCGGTATGCAGAGACACTAACAGCACCAGAGTAGAACAGTGATGAAACTTCTAAGTTGATGTAATAGCTTGCAAGAAGTAGTACAATAACGTTTTAGATACCGATTATTGTCTTTTTAGCTGGCTTTTTGGTCTTGGACATAAGCTAGGACCTTAAGATTTTCCATCAAAAGATGACTAGCAGCTGCGTTGCACGGGAGAATGTGAAAAGCGTTCATATGTGGTAAAAACCTGAGAAATCCGTCCATTTTCGTCATTTCTTATCAAATCGACTTAAAGCCAGATCGTCACATTGGTCGCTCTTCTCCCTGAAACGGTTACATTTATCGTCTGCAAAGCTACGTCGCGTGCTGCGGTATGCGGAGACACTAACAGCACCATAGTAGAACACAGATGAAATTTCTCAGTTATTGTAATAGCCAGCAAAGAGTAGTACAATAACGTTTTAGATATCGATTATTGACTTTTTAGCTGGCTTTAGGGGCCTTGGACATGAGCTAGGACCTTAAGATTTTGCATCAAAAGATGACTAGCAGCTGCGTTGCACGGGAGAATGTAAATAGTGTTCATATGTAGTAAAAACCTGAGAAATCCGTCCGTTTTCGTCATTTGTTTCCGAATCGACTTAATGTCAGATCGTCTCATTGGCCGCTCATATCTCTGAAACGGTTACATTTATCGTCTGCAAAGCTATGTCGCGTGCTGCGGTATGCGGAGACACTAACAGCACCATAGTAGAAAACAGAAGAAGCTTCCAAGTTGATGTAATAGCCAGTAAGAAGCAGTACAAATCAGGTCTTACTCATCGAATATTGCCTTTTGTGCCGGCTTTAGTGCCTTGGACATGAGCTAGGACCTTACGATTTTGCATAAAAGAAGGACTAGCATCAGCGTTGTTCGGGAGAATACGAAAAGTGTTCATATGTAGTAAAAACCCGAGAAATCCGTCCTTTGTCGTCATTTGTTATCGAGTCGACTTAAAGCCAGATCGTCACATTGGTCGCTCTTCTCTCTGAAACGGTTACATTTATCGTCTGCAAAGCTACGTCGCGTGCTGCGGTATGCGGAGACACTAACAGCACCATAGCGGAACACAGATGAAACTTCTAAGTTGATGTAATATTCAGTGAGAAGTAGTACAATTCAAGTTTTATGTATCGATTTTTGACTTTTTACCCTTCTTTGGTGCCTTGGACATGAGCTAGGTACTTAAGATTTTGCATGAAAGGAGGACTAGCAGCCGCGTTGCACGGGAGAATGTGAAAAGTGTTCATATGTAGTAAAAACCTGATAAATCCGTCCGTTTTCGTCATTTGTTATCGAAACGACTTAAGCCATATCGTCACAATGACCGCTCTTCTCTCTGAAACAGTTTTACTTATCGTCTGCAAAGCTATTTCGCGTGCTGCGGTATGCGAAGACACTAAAAACACCAAAGTAGAACACAGATGAATCTTCTTAGTTGATGCAATAGCCAGTAAGAAGTAGTACTATTCAAGTATTGGGTATCGATTATTGCCTTTTTAGCTGGCTTTGGTGCCTTGGACACGAGCTAGGACTTAAAGATTCTGCATGAAAGGAGGACTAGCAGCCGAGTTGCACAAGAGAATGTGAAAAGTGTTCATGTGTAGTAAAAACCTGAGAACTCCGTCCGTTTTCGTCATTTGTTATCGAAAAGACTTAAAGCCAGATCGTCACATTGGCCGCTCTACTGTCTGAAACGGTTACATTTATCGTCTGCAAAGCTATGTCGTGTGCTGTGGTATGCGGAGACACTAAAAGAACCATAGTAGAACACAGATGAAGCTCCTAAGTCGATGTAATAGCCAGTGAGAAGTAGTATAATTCAAGTTTTAGTTATGGATTATTGACGTTTTACCCTTCTTTGGTGCCTTGGACATGAGCTAGGTACTTAAGATTTTGCATGAAAGGAGGACTAGCAGCCGAGTTGCAGGGGAGAATGTGAAAAGTGTTCATATGTAGTAAAAACCTAAGAAATCCGTCCGTTTCCTCATTTGTTATCGAAATGACTTAAAGCCAGATTATCACATTGGCCGCTCTTCTGTCTGAAACGGTTACATTTATCGTCTGCAAAGCTATGTCGCGTGCTGTGGTATGCGCAGACACTAAAAGAACCATAGTAGAACACAGATGAAGCTCCTGAGTCGATGTAATAGCCAGTGAGAGGTAGTACAATTCAAATTTTTAGGTGTGGATTATTGACTTTTTACCCTTCTTTGGTGCCTTGGACATGAGCTAGGAACTTAACATTTCGCATGAAAGGAGGACTAGCGGCTGCGTTGCACAGGCGAATGTGAAACGGTGTTCATATGTAGTAAAAACGTGAGGAATCCGTCCGTTTTCGTCATTTGTTATCGATTCAGCTTAAAGCCAGATCTTAACATAGGCCGCAATTCTCTCTGAAACGGTTGTACTTATCGTCTGCAAACCTATGTCGCGTGTTGCGGTATGCGCAGACACTGAACGCACCATAGTAGAACTCAGATGAAGCTTCTAAGTTGATGTAATAGCCAGTAAGAAGTAGTTCAAATCAAGTTTTAGGTATCGATTATAAACTTTTTACCCTTCTTCGGTGCCTTGGAAATGAGCTAGGAACTTTAGATTTTGCATGAAAGGAGGACTAGCAGTCGCGTTTCACGGGAGAATGTGAAAAGTGTTCATATGTAGTAAAAACCTAAGAAATTCGTCCGTTTAGTCATTTGTTATCGAATCGCCTTAAAGCCAGATCGTCAGATTGGCCGCTCGTCTCTCTGAAACGATTACATTTATCGTCAGCAAAGCTATGTCGCGTGCTGCGGTATGCCGAGACACTAAAAGCACCATAGTAGAAAACAGATGAAGCTTCTAAGATGATGCAATAGCCAATAAGAAGTAGTACAATTCAAGTTTTAATTATCGATTATTGACTTTTTACCCTTCTTTGGTGCCTTGGACATGAGCTAGGAACTTAAGACTTTGCATGAAAGGAGGACTAACAGCCGCGTTGCACGGGAGATTGTGAAAAGTGTTCATATGTAGTAAAAACCTGAGAAATCCGTCCGTTTTCGTCATTTGTTATCGAATCGGCTTAAAGCCAGACCGTCACATTGGCCGCCCTTCTCTTTGAAACGGTTGTACTTATCGTCTGCAAAGCTATGTCGCGTGTTGCGGTATGCGGAGGCACTAAAAGCACCATAGTAGAACACAGATAAAGCTTCTAAGTTGATGTAATATCCAGTAAGAGGTAGCACAATTCAAGTTTTAGGTATCGATTATTGACTTTTTAGCTGGCTTTGGTGCCTTGGACATGAGCTAGGACCGTAAGATTCTGCTTGAAAGGAGGACTAGCAGCCGAGTTGCATGGGAGAATGTGAAAAGTGTTCATATGTAGTAAAAACCTGAGAAATCCGACCGTTTTCGTCATTTCTTATCAAATCGACTTAAAGCCAGATCGTTACATTGGTCGCTCTTCTCTCTGAAACGGTTACATTTATCGTCTGCAAAGCAATGTCGCGTGCTGCGGTATGCGGAGACACTAACAGCTCCATAGTAGAACACTGATGAAACTTCTAAGTTGATGTAATAGCCAGTAAGAAGTAGTGCAATAACGTTTTAGATATCGATTATTGACTTTTTAGCTGGCTTTGGGGACTTGGACATGAGCTAGGACCTTAAGATTTTGCATCAAAGGAGGACTAGCACCTGCGTTGCCCGGGAGAATGTGAAGAGTGTTCATATGTACTAAAACATGAGAAATCCGTCCGTTTTCGTCATTTCTTATCAAATCGACTTAAAGACAGGTCTTCACATTGGTCGCTCTTCTCTCTGAAACGGTCACATTTATCGTCTGCAAAGCTATGTCGCGTGCTGCGGTATGTGGAGACACTAAGAGCACCATAGTAGAACACAGACGAAGCTGCTAAGGTGATGTTATAGCCAGTAGGAAGTAGTACAATAACGTTTTAGATATGGATTATTGACTTTTTATCTGGCTTTGGGGTCTTGGACATGAGCTAGGACCTTAAGACTTTGCATCAAAGGAGGACTAGCAGCTCCGTTGCACGGGAGAATGTCAAAAGTGTTCATATGTATTGAAAACCTGAGAAATCCGTCCGTTTTCGTCATTTCTTATCAAATCGACTTAAAGCCAGATCGTCACATTGGTCGCTCTTCTCCCTGAAACGGTTACATTTATCGTCTGCAAAGCTATGTCGCGTGCTGCGGTATGCGGAGTCACTAACAGGTTCATAGTAGAACACAGATGAAACTTCTAAGTTGATGTAATAGCCAGTAAGAAGTAGTAAAATAACGTTTTAGATACCGATTATTGACTTTTTAGCTGGCTTTGGGGCCTTGGACATGAGCTAGGACCTTAAGATTTTGCATCAAAGGAGAACTAGCAGCTGTGTTGCACGGGAGAATGTGAAAAGTGTTCATATGCAGTGAAAACCTGAGAAATCCGTCCGTATTCGTCATTTCTTATCAAATCGACTTAAAGCCAGATCGTCACATTGGTCGCTCTTCTCCCTGAAACGGTTACATTTATCGTCTGCAAAGCTACGTCGCGTGCTGCGGTATGCGGAGACACTAACAGCACCTTAATAGAACACAGATGAAATTTCTCAGTTATTGTAATAGCCAGTAAGGAGTAGTACAATAACGTTTTAGATATCGATTATAGACTTTTTAGCTTGCTTTGGGGCCTTCGACATGAGCTAGGACCTTAAGATTTTGCATCAAAGGAGGACTAGATGCTCCGTTGCACGGGAGAATGTAAATAGTGTTCATGTGCAGTAAAAACCTGAGAAATCCGTCCGTTTTCGTAATTTCTTATCAAATCGACTTAAAGCCAGGACGTCACATTGGACGCTCTTCTCTCTGAAAAGGTTACATTACTCGTCTGCAAAGCTATGTCGCGTGCTGCGGTATGCGGAGACACTAACAGCACCATAGTAGAACACAGATGAAACTTCTAAGTCGATGTAATAGCCAGTAAGAAGTAGTACAATAACGTTTTAGATATCGATTATTGACTTTTTAGCCGGTTTTGGGGCCTAGGACATGAGCTAGGACCTTAAGATTTTGCATCAAAGGAGGACTAGCAGCTGCGTTGCCCGGGAGAATGTGAAAAGTGTTCATATGTAGTAAAAACCTGAGAAATCAGTCAATTTTCGTCATTTCTTATCAAATCGACTTAAAGCCAGTTCGTCACATTGGTCGCTCTTCTCCCTGAAATGGTTCTATTTATCGTCTGCAAAGCTATGTCGCGTGCTGCGGTATGCGGAGACACTAACAGCACCATAGTAGAACACTGATGAAACTTCTAAGTTGATGTAATAGCCAGTAAGAAGTAGTACAATAACGTTTTAGAAACCGATTATTGACTTTTTAGCTGGCTTTGGGGCCTTGGACATGAGCTAGGACCTTAAGATTTTGCATCAAAGGAGGACTAGCAGCTGCGTTGCCCGGGAGAATGTGAAGAGTGTTCATATGTACTAAAACATGAGAAATCCGTCCGTTTTCGTCATTTCTTATCAAATCGACTTAAAGCCAGGTCTTCACATTGGTCGCTCTTCTCTCTGAAACGGTCACATTTATCGTCTGCAAAGCTATGTCGCGTGCTGCGGTATGTGGAGACACTAAGAGCACCATAGTACAACACAGACGAAGCTACTAAGTTGATGTTATAGCCAGTAGGAAGTAGTACAATAACGTTTTAGATATCGATTATTGACTTTTTAGCTGGCTTTGGGGACTTGGACATGAGCTAGGACCTTAAGATGTTGCATCAAAGGAGGACTAGCAGCTGCGTTGCACGGGAGAATGTGAAAAGTGTTCATATGTAGTAAAAACCTGAGAAATCCGTCCGTTTTCGTCATTTCTTATAAAAGCGACTTAAAGCCAGATCGTCACATTGGTCGCTCTTCTCTCTGAAACGGTTACATTTATCGTCTGCAAAGCTATGTTGCGTGCTGCGGTATGCAGAGACACAAACAGCACCATAGTAGAACACTGATGAAACTTCTAAGTTGATGCAATAACCTGTAAGAAGTAGTACAATAACGTTTTAGATACCGATTATTGACTTTTTAGCTGGCTTTGGGACTTGGACATGAGCTAGGACCTTAAGATATTGCATCAAAGGAGAACTAGCAGCTGAGTTGCACGGGAGAATGTGAAAAGTGTTCATATGTAGTAAAAACCTGAGAAATCCGTCCGTTTTCGTCATTTCTTATCAAATCGACTTAAAGCCAGATCGTCACATTGGTCGCTCTTCTCCCTGAAATGGTTACATTTATCGTCTGCAAAGCTATGTCGCGTGCTGCGGTATGCGGAGACACTAACAGCACCATAGTAGAACACTGATGAAACTTCTAAGTTGATGTAATAGCCAGTAAGAAGTAGTACAATTCAAGTTTTAAGTATCGATTATTGGGTTTTTACCCTTCTTTGGTGCCTTGGACATGAGCTAGGAACTTAAGATTTTGCATGAAAGGAGGACTAGCAGCCGCGTTGCACGGGAGAATGTGAAAAGTGTTCATATGTAGTAAAAACCTAAGAAATCTGTCCGTTTCCTCATTTGTTATCGAAATGACTTAAAGCCAGATTATCACATTGGCCGCTCTTCTGTCTGAAACGGTTACATTTATCGTCTGCAAAGCTATGTCGCGTGCTGCGGTATGCGCAGACACTAAAAGAACCATAGTAGAACACAGATGAAGCTTCTGAGTCGATGTAATAGCCAGTGGGAAGTCGTACAATTCAAGTTTTAGGTATGGATTATTGACTTTTTACCCTTCTTTGGTGCCTTGGACATGAGCTAGGAACTTAACATTTTGCATGAAAGGAGGACTAGCGGCTGCGTTGTGCAGGCGAATGTGAAAAGTGTTCATATGTAGTAAAAACGTGAGAAATCCGTCCGTTTTCGTCATTTGTTATCGAATCGGCTTAAAGCCAGATCTTCACATAGGCCGTAATTCTCTCTGAAACGGTTGTACTTATCGTCTGCAAACCTATGTCGCGTGTTGCGGTATGCGCAGACACTGAACGCACCATAGTAGAACTCAGATGAAGCTTCTAAGTTGATGTAATAGCCAGTAAGAAGTAGTTCAAATCAGGTTTTAGGTATCGATTATAAACTTTTTACCCTTCTTCGGTGCCTTGGAAATGAGCTAGGAACTTAAGATTTTGCATGAAAGGAGGACTAGCAGTCGCGTTGCACGGGAGAATGTGAAAAGTGTTCATATGTAGTAAAAACCTAAGAAACTCGTCCGTTTAGTCATTTGTTATCGAATCGCCTTAACGCCAGATCGTCAGATTGGCCGCTCTTCTCTCTGAAACGATTACATTTATCGTCTGCAAAGCTATGTCGCGTGCTGCGGTATGCCGAGACACTAAAAGCACCATAGTAGAAAACAGATGAAGCTTCTAAGATGATGCAATAGCCAATAAGAAGTAGTACAATTCAAGTTTTAATTATCGATTATTGACTTTTTACCCTTCTTTGGTGCCTTGGACATGAGCTAGGAACTTAAGATTTTGCATGAAAGGAGGACTAACAGCCGCGTTGCACGGGAGATTGTGAAAAGTGTACATATGTAGTAAAAACCTGAGAAATCCGTCCGTTTTCGTCATTTGTTATCGAATCGGCTTAAAGCCAGACCGTCACATTAGTCGCTCTTCTCTCTGAAACGGTTACATTTATCGTCTGCAAAGCAAAGTCGCGTGCTGCGGTATGCGGAGACACTAACAGCACCATAGTAGAACACTAATGAAACTTCTAAGTTGATGTAATAGCCAGTAAGAAGTAGTGCAATAACGTTTTAGATATCGATTATTGACTTTTTAGCTGGCTTTGGGGACTTGGACATGAGCTAGGACCTTAAGATTTTGCATCAAGGGAGGACTAGCAGCTGCATTACAGGGGAGAATGTGAAAAGTGTTCATATGTAGTAAAAACTGGGAAATCCGTCCATTTTCGTCATTTCTTATCAAATCGACTTAAAGCCAGATCGTCACATTGGTCGCTCTTCTGTCTGAAACGGTTACATTTATCGTCTGCAAAGCTATGTCGCGTGCTGCGGTATGCAGAGACACTAACAGCACCATAGTAGAACACTGATGAAACTTCTAACTTGTTGTAATAGCCAGTAAGAAGTATTGCAATAACGTTTTAGATATCGATTATTGACTTTTTATTTGGCTTTGGGGTCTTGGACATGAGCTAGGACCTTAAGACTTGGCATCAAAGGAGGACTAGCAGCTCCGTATCACGTAAGAATGTCAAAAGTGTTCATATGTAGTGAAAACCTGAGAAATCCATCCGTTTTCGTCATTTCTTATCAAATCGACTTAAAGCCAGATCGTCACATTGATCGCTCTTCTCTCTGAAACGGTTACTTTTATCGTCTGCAAAGCTATGTCGCGTGCTGCGGTATGCGGAGACACTAACAGGACCATAGTAGAACACAGATGAAACTTCTAAGTTGATGTAATAACCAGTAAGAAGTAGTACAATAACGTTTTAGATACCGATTACTGACTTTTTAGCTGGCTTTGGGGCCTTGGACATGAGCTAGGACCTTAAGATTTTGCATCAAAGGAGAACTAGCAGCTGCGTTGCACGGGAGAATGTGAAAAATGTTCATATGTAGTAAAAACCTGAGAAATCCGACAATTTTCGTCAATTCTTATCAAATCGACTTAAAGCCAGATCGTCACATTGGTCGCCCTTCTCTCTGAAACGGTTACATTTATCGTCTGCAAAGCAATGTCGCGTGCTGCGGTATGCAGAGACACTAACAGCACCACAGTAGAACAGTGATGAAACTTCTAAGTTGATGTAATAGCCAGTAAGAAGTAGTGCAATAACGTTTTAGATATCGATTATTGACTTTTTAGCTGGCTTTGTGGTCTTGGACATGAGTTAGTATCTTAAGACTTTGCATCAAAGGAGCACTAGCAGCTGCGTTGCACGGGAGAAGGTAAAAAGTTTTCATATGTAGTAAAAACCTGAGAAATCCGTCCATTTTCGTCATTTCTTATCAAATCGACTTAAAGCCAGATCGTCACATTGGTCGCTCTTCTCCCTGAAACGGTTACATTTATCAACTGCAAAGCTACGTCGCGTGCTGCGGTATGCGGAGACACTAACAGCACCTTAATAGAACACAGATGAAATTTCTCAGTTATTGTAATAGCCAGTAAGGAGTAGTACAATAACGTTTTAGATATCGATTATTGACTTTTTAGCTGGCTTTGGGGCCTTGGACATGAGCTAGGACCTTAAGATTTTGCATCAAACGAGGACTAGATGCTCCGTTGCACGGAGAATGTAAAAAGTGTTCATATGCAGTAAAAACCTGAGAAATCCGTCCGTTTTCGTAATTTCTTATCAAATCGACTTAAAGCCAGGACGTCACATTGGACGCTCTTCTCTCTGAAAAGGTTACATTACTCGTCTGCAAAGCTATGTCGCGTGCTGCGGTAAGCGGAGACCCTAACAGCACCATAGTAGAAAACAGATGAAACTTCTAAGTTGATGATATAGCCAGTAAGAAGTAGTACAATAACTTTAGATATCGATTATTCACTTTTTAGCTGGCTTTGGGGACTTGGACATGAGCTAGGACCTTAAGATTTTGCATCAAAGGAGGACTAGCAGCTGCGTTGCACGGGAGAATGTGAAAAGTGTTCATATGTAGTAAAAACCTGAGAAATCCGTACATTTTCGTCATTTCTTATAAAATCGACTTAAAGCCAGATCGTCACATTGGTCGCTCTTCTCTCTGAAACGGTTACATTTATCGTCTGCGAAGCAATGTCGCGTGCTGCGGTATGCGGAGACACTAACAGCACCATAGTAAAACACTGATGAAACTTCTAAAATGATGTAATTGCCGGTAAGAAGTAGTGCAATAACGTTTTAGATATCGATTATTGACTTTTTAGCTGGCTTTGAGATCTTGGACATGAGCTAAGACCTTAAGATTTTGCATGAAACTAAGACTAGCAGCCTCGTTGCACGGGAGTATGTGAAAAGTGTTCATATGTAGTAAAAACCTGAGAAATCCGTCCGTTTTCGTCATTTCTTATAAAAGCGACTTAAAGCCAGATCGTCACATTGGTCGCTCTTCTCCCTGAAACGGTTACATTTATCGTCTGCAAAGCTATGTCGCGTGCTGCGGTATGCGGAGACACTAACAGGTTCATAGTAGAACACAGATGAAACTTCTAAGTTGATGTAATAGCCAGTAAGAAGTAGTACAATAACGTTTTAGATACCGATTATTGACTTTTTAGCTGGCTTTGGGGTCTTGGACATGAGTTAGTATCTTAAGACTTTGCATCAAAGGAGCACTAGCAGCTGCGTTGCACGGGAGAAGGTAAAAAGTGTTCAAATGTAGCAAAAACCTGAGAAATCCGTCCGTTTTCGTCATTTCGTATCAAATCGACTTAAAGCCAGATCGTCACATTGGTCGCTCTTCTCTCTGAAACGGTTACATTTATCGTCTGCAAAGCTATGTCGCGTGCTGTGGTATGCGGAGACACTAACAGCACCATAGTAGAAAACAGATGAAACTTCTAAGTTGATGTAATAGCCAGTAAGAAGTAGTACAATAACGTTTTAGAAACCGATTATTGACTTTTAAGCTGGCTTTGGGTCCTTGGACATGAGCTAGGACCTTAAGATTTTGCATCAAAGGAGGACTAGCAGCTGCGTTGCCCGGGGGAATGTGAAGAGTGTTCATATGTACTAAAATTTGAGAAATCCGTCCGTTTTCGTCATTTCTTATCAATTCGACTTAAAGCCAGGTCTTCACATTGGTCGCTCTTCTCTCTGAAACGGTCACATTTATCGTCTGCAAAGCTATGTCGCGTGCTGCGGTATGTGGAGACACTAAGAGCACCATAGTAGAACACAGACGAAGCTTCTAAGTTGATGTTATAGCCAGTAAGAAGTAGTAATATAACGTTTTAGATACCGATTATTGACTTTTTAGCTGGCTTTGGGGACTTGGACGTGAGCTAGGACCTTAAGATTTTGCATCAAAAGATGACTAGTAGCTGCGTTGCACGGGAGAATGTAAATAGTGTTCATATGTAGTAAAAACCTGAGAAATCCGTCCGTTTTCGTCATTTGTTACCGAATCGACTTAATGTCAGATCGTCTCATTGGCCGCTCATATCTCTGAAACGGTTACATTTATCGTCTGCAAAGCTATGTCGCGTGCTGCGGTATGCGGAGACACTAACAGCACCATAGTAGAAAACAGAAGAAGCTTCCAAGTTGATGTAATAGCCAGTAAGAAGCAGTACAAATCAGGTTTTACTCATCGATTATTGCCTTTTGTGCCGGCTTTGGTGCCTTGGACATGAGCTAGGACCTTACGATTTTGCATAAAAGAAGGACTAGCATCAGCGTTGTTCGGGAGAATACGAAAAGTGTTCATATGTAGTAAAAACCCGAGAAATCCGTCCTTTGTCGTCATTTGTTATCGAGTCGACTTAAAGCCAGAACGTCACATTGGTCGCTCTTCTCTCTGAAACGGTCACATTTATCGTCTGCAAAGCTATGTCGCGAGATGCGGTATCTGGAGACACTAACAGCACCATAGTAGAACACAGACGAAGCTTCTAAGTTGTTGTGATAGCCAGTAAGAAGTAGTACAATAACGTTTTAGATATCGATTATTGACTTTTTAGCTGGCTTTCGGGACTTGGACATGATCTAGGACCTTAAGATTTTGCATCAAAGGAGGACTAGCAGTTGCGTTGCACGGGAGAATGTGAAAAGTGTTCATATGTAGTAAAAACCTGAGAAATCCGTCCATTTTCGTCATTTCATATCAAATCGACTTAAAACCAGATCGTCACAGTGGTCGCTCTTCTCTCTGAAACGGTTACATTTATCGTCTGCAAAGCTATGTCGCGTGCTGCGGTATGCAGAGACACTAACAGCACCATAGTAGAACACTGAAGAAACTTCTAAGTTGTTGTAATAGCCAGTAAGAAGTAGTGCAATAACGTTTTAGATATCCATTATTGACTTTTTAGCTGGCTTTGGGGTCTTGGACATGAGATAGGACCTTAAGACTTTGCATCAAAGGAGGACTAGCAGCTCCGTTGCACGGGAGAATGTGAAAAGTGTTCATATGTAGTAAAAACCTGAGAAATCCGTCCGTTTTCGTCATTTCTTATCAAATCGACTTAAAGCCAGATCGTAACATTGGTCGCTCTTCTCTCTGAAACGGTTACATTTATCGTCTGCAAAGCTATGTCGCGTGCTGCGGTATGCGGATACACTAACAGCACCATAGTAGAACACAGATGAAACTTCTAAGTTGACGTAATAGCCAGTAACAGGTAGTACAATTCAAGTTTTAGTTATCGACTTTTGACTATTTACCCGGCTATGTAATAGCAAGTAAGATATTCGCCCGTTTTCGTCATTTGTTATCAAATCGACTTTAAGCCAGATCGCCACATTGGCCGCTCTTCTATCTGAAATGGTTACATTTATCGTCTGCAAAGCTATGTCGCGTGTTGCGGTATGCGGAGTCACTAAAATCACCATAGTAGAACACAGAAGTAGCTTCTAAATTGATGTAATACCCAGTAAAAAGTAGTAAAATTCACGTTTTAGTTATCGATTATTCACTTTTTAGCCATTTTTGATGCTTTGGGCATGAGCTAGGACCTTACGATTTTGCATGAAATAAGGAATAGCAGCCGCGTTGCACGGGAGAATGTGAAAGGTGTTCATATGTCGTGAAAATCTGAGAAATCCGGCCGTTTTCGTCATTTGTTATCGAATCGACTTAAAGCCAGGACGTACATTCGCCGCTTTTCTCTCTGAAACGGTTACATTTGTCGTCTGCGAAGCTATGTCGCGTGCTGCGGTTTGCGGAGACACTAAAAGCACCATAGTAGAACACAGATGAAGCTTCTCAGTTGATGTAATAGCCAGTAAGAAACAGTATAATTCAAGTTTTAGTTATCGATTATTGACTTTTACTTTTCTTTGGTGCCTTGGAAATCGAATCGACTTAATGTCAGATCGTCTCATTGGCCGCTCTTCTCTCTGAAACGGTTACATTTATCGTCTGCAAAGCTATGTCGCGTGCTGCGTTATGCGGGACTCTAAAATCACCATAGTAGAACACAGAAGTAGCTTCTAAGTTGATGTAATACCTAGTAAGAAGTAGTACAATTCACGTTTTAGTTATCGATTATTGACTATTTAGCCTTTTTTGGTGCCTTGGGCATCAGCTAGGACGTTACGATTTAGAATAAAAGGACTACTAGCATCCGCGTTGCACGGGAGAATGTGAAAAGTGTTCATATGTAGTAAAAACCTGAGAAATCTGTCCGTGTTCGTAATTTGTTTTCGATTCGACTTAAAGGCAGATCGTCACATTGGCCGGTCTACCCTCTGAAACGGTTACATTTATCGTCTGCAAAGCTATGTCGCTGGGTGCGGTATGCGGAGACACTAAAAGCACTATACTAGAACACAGAAGAAGCTTCTAAGTTGATGTAATAGCCAGTAAGAAGTAGCACAATTCAAGTTTTAGTTTTCGATTACTGACTTTTTAGCCGGCTTTGGTGCCTTGGACATGAGCTAGGACCTTAAGATTTTGCATGAAAGGAGGACTAGCAGCCTCGTTTCAGGGGAGAATGTGAAAAGTGTTCATATGTAGTAAAAACCTGAGAAATCCGTCGGTTTTGGTCATTTGTTATCGAATCGACTTAAAGCCAGATCGTCACATTGGCCGCTCATGTCTCTGAAACGGTTACATTTATCGTCTGCAAAGCTATGTCGCGTGCTGCGGTATGCGGAGACACAAAAATCAGCACAGTATAACACAGTAGTAGCTTCTAAGTTGATGTAATACCCAGTAAGAAGTAGTAAAATTCACGTTTTAGCAATCGATTATTGACTTTTTAGCTTGCTTTGGTGCCTTGGGCATGAGCTAGGACCTTAAGATTTTGCATGAAAGAAGGACTAGAAGCCGCGTTGCACGGGAAAATGTGAAAAGTGATCATATGTAGTAAGAACCTGAGAAATCTTTCCGTTTTCGTCATTGTTATCAAATCGACTTAAAGCAAGATCGTTACATAGGTCGCTCTTCTCTCTGAAACGGTTTTATTTTATGTCTGCAAAGCTATGTCGATGGGTGCGGTATGCGGAGACACTAAAAGCCTTATAGTAAAACACAGTAGAAGCTTCTAAGTTGATGTAATAGGTAGTACAATTGAAGTTTTAGTTTTTGATTATTGAGTTTCTAACCGGCTTTAGTCACTTGGACATGAGCTAGGACCATAAGATTTTGCATGAAAGGAGGACTGGCAGCCGCGTTGCACGGGAAGATGTGTTAAAGCGTTCATATGTAGTAAAAAACTGAGAAATCTGCCGGTTTTCTTCATTTGTTATCGAATTGACTTAAAGCCAGGACGTTACATTGTCTGCTCTTCTCTCTGAAACGGTTACATTTATCGTCTGCAAAGCTATGTCGCGTGCTGCGGTATGCGGAGACACAAAAAGCACCATAGTAGAACACTGAAAAAGCTTCTAAGTTTATGTAATAGCAAGTAAAAAGTAGTACAATTCACGTTTTAGTTATCGATTATTGACTTTTTGGCCGGCTTTGGTGCCTTGGACGTGAGCTAGGACCTTAAGATTTTGCATGAAAGGAGGACTAGTAGCTGCGATACACGGGAGAGTGTGAAAAGTGTTCATTTGTAGTAAAAACCTAAGGTATTCGGCAGGTTTCGTCATTTGCTATCAAATCGACTTAAGGCCAGTTCGTCACATTGGCCTCTCTTCTCTCTGAAACAATTACATTTATCGTCTGCAAAGTTATGTCACGTGCTGCGGTATGCGGTGACACTAAAAGCACCGTAGTAGAACACAGATGAAGCTTCTAAGTTGATGTAATAGCCAGTAAGATGTAGTACAATTCGTATTTTGGGTATAGATTATTGACTTTTTACCTTTCTTTGGAGCCTTGGACTTGAGCTAAGAACTTAAGATTTTGCATGAAAGGAGGACTAGCACCCGCGTTGCACGGGAGAATGTGAAAAGTGTTCGTATGTAGTAAATACCTGAGAAATCCGTCCGTTTTCGTCATTTGTTATCGAATCGACTTAAAGCCACATCGTCTCATTGGCCGCACTTCTGTCTGAAACGGTTACATTTATCGTCTGCAAAGCTATGTCGCGTGCTGCGGTATGCGGAGACACTAAAAGCACCATAGTAGAACACAGATGAAGCTTCTAAGTTGATGTAATAGCCAGTAAGAAGTAGTACACTTCAATTTTCAGGTATTGATTATTGACTTTTTACCCTTCTTTGGTGCCTTGGACAAAACCTAGGAACTTAAGATTTTGCATTAAAGGAGGACTAGCAGCCGCGGTGCACGGGCGACAGTGAGAAGTGTTCATATGTAGTAAAAACCTGAGAAATCCGTGAGATTTCGTCATTTGTTATCGAATCGACTTAAAGCCAGATCGTCACATTGGCCGGTCTTCTGTCTGAAACGGTTACATTTATCGTCTGCAAAGCTATGTCGCGTGCTGCGGTATGCGGAGACACTAAAAGCACCATAGTAGAACACAGATGAAGCTTCTTAGTTGATGTAATAGCCAGTAAGATGTAGTGAAATTCAAGTTTTAGGTATCGATTATTGACTTTTTACCCTTCTTTGGTGCCTTGGACATGAGCTATGAACTTAAGATTTTGCATGAAAGGAGGATTAGCAGCCGAGTTGCACGGGAGAATGTGAAAAGTGTTCATATGTAGTAAAAAACTGAGAAATCCGTCCGTTTTCGTCACTTGTTATCGAATCGACTTAAAGGCAGATCGTCACATTAGCCGCACTTCTGTCTGAAACGGTTACATGTATCGTCTGCAAAGCTATGTCGCAGGCTGCGATATGCGGAGACACTAAAAGCACCATAGTAGAACACAGATGAAGCTTCTAAGTTTGTGTAATAGTCCGTAAGAAGTAGTACAATTCAAGTTTCAGGTATTGATTATTGACTTTTTACCCTCTTTGGTGCCTTGGACATGAGCTAGGAACTTAATATTTTGCATGAAAGGAGGACTAGCAGCCGTGTAGCACGGGCGAATGTGAAAAGTGTTCATATGTAGTAAAAACCTGAGAAATCCGTCCGTTTTCGTCATTTGTTATCGAATCGACTTAAAGCCAGATCGTCACATTGGCCGCTCTTCTGTCTGAAACGGTTACATTTATCGTCTGCAAAGCTGAGTCACGTACTGCGGTATGCGGAGACACTAAAAGCACCATAGTAGAACACAGTAGAAGCTTCTAAGTTGATGTAATAGGTAGTACAATTGAAGTTTTAGTTTTCGATTATTGAGTTTTTAACCGGCTTTAGTCACTTGGACATGAGCTAGGACCATAAGATTTTGCATGAAAGGAGGACTAGCAGCCGCGTTGCACCGGAAAATGTGTTAAAGCGTTCATATGTAGTAAAAAACTGAGAAATCTGTCGGTTTTCTTCATTTGATATCGAATTGACTTAAAGCCAGGACGTTACATTGTCTGCTCTTCTCTCTGAAACGGTTACATTTATCGTCTGCAAAGCTATGTCGAGTGCTGCGGTATGCGGAGACACAAAAAGCACCATAGTAGAACACTGAAAAAGCTTCTAAGTTTATGTAATAGCAAGTAAAAAGTAGTACAATTCACGTTTTAGTTATCGATTATTGACTTTTTAGCCGGCTTTGGTGCCTTGGACGTGAGCTAGGACCTTAAGATTTTGCATGAAAGGAGGACTAGTAGCTGCGATACACGGGAGAGTGTGAAAAGTGTTCATTTGTAGTAAAAACCTAAGGTATTCGGCCGTTTTCGTCATTTGTTATCAAATCGACTTAAGACCAGATCGTCACATTGGCCTCTCTTCTCTCTGAAACGGTTACATTTATCGTCTGCAAAGTTATGTCGTGTGCTGCGGTATGCGGAGACACTAAAAGCACCATAGTAGAACACAGATGAAGCTTCTAAGTTGATGTAATAACCAGTAAGAAGTACTACAATTCGAGTTTTAGGTATCGATTATTGACTTTTTACTCTTCTTTGGTGCCTTGGACATGAGCTAGAAACTTAAGATTTTGCATTAAAGGAGGACTAGCAGCTGCGTTGCACGGGAGAATGTGAAAAGTGTTCATATGTTTTAAAAACCCGAGAAATCCGTCCGTTTTCGTCATTTGTTATCGAATCGACTTAAAGCCAGATCGTCACATCGGCCACACCTATGTCTGAAACGGGTACATTTATCGTCTGCAAAGCTATGTCGCGTGCTGCGGTATGCGGAGACACTAAAGGCACCATAGTAGAACACAGATGAAGCTTCTAAGTTGATGTAATAGGCAGTAAGATGTAGTACAATTCATGTTTTAGGTTTCGATTATGGACTTTTTACACTTCTATGGTGCCTTGGACTTGAGCTAGGAACTTAAGATTTTGCATGAAAGGAGGATTAGCAGCCGATTTGCAAGGGGGAATGTGAAAAGTGTTCATATCTAGTAAAAACCTGAGAAATCCGTAAGTTTTCTTCATTTGTTACCGAATCGACTTAAAAGCCAGATCGTCACATTGGCCGCACTTGTGTCTGAAACGGTTACATTTACCGTCTGCAAAGTTATGTCACGTGCTGCGGTATGCGGAGACACTAAAAGAACCATAGTAGAACACAGATGAAGCTTCTAAGTTGATGTAATAACCATTAAGAAGTAGTACAATTCAAGTTTTAGGTATTGATTATTGACTTTTCCCCCTTCTTTGGTGCCTTTGACATGAGCAAGGAACTTAAGATTTTGCATGAAAGGTGGACTAGCAGCCGCGTTGCACGGGAGAATGTGAAAAGTGTTCATATGTGGTAAAAACTTGAGAAATCCGTCCGTTTTCGTCATTTGTTATCGAATCGACTTAATCCCAGATCGTCACATTGGGCACACTTCTGTCTGAAACGGTTACATTTATCGTCTGCATAGCTATTTCGTGTGCTGCGGTATGCGGAGACACTAAAAGCACCATAGTAGAACACAGATGAAGCTTCTAAGTTGATGTAATAGCCAGTAAGAAGTAGTACACTTCAATTTTCAGGTATTGATTATTGACTTTTTACCCTTCTTTGGTGCCTTGGACAAAACCTAGGAACTTAAGATTTTGCATTAAAGGAGGACTAGCAGCCGCGTAGCACGGGCGAATGTGAAAAATGTTCATATGTAGTAAAAACCTGAGAAACCCGTCCGTTTTCGTCATTTGTTATCGAATCGACTTAAAGCCTGATCGTCACATTGGCCGCTCTTCTCTCTGAAACGGTTGTACTTATCGTCTGCAAATCTATGTCACGTGCTGCGGTATGCGGAGACACTAAAAGCACCATAGTAGAACACAGATGAAGCTTCTAAGTTGATGTAATAGCCAGTAAGAAGTAGTACTATTCAAGTTTTAGGTATCGTTTATTGACTTTTTACCCTTCTTTGGCGACTCGGACATGAGCTAGGAACTTAAGATTTTGCATGAAAAGAGGACTAGCAGCCGCGTTGCTCAGGAGAATGTGAAAAGTGTTCATATGTGGTAAGAACCTGAGAAATCCGTCCGTTCTCGTCATTTGTTATCGAATCGACTTAAAGCCAGATCGTCTCTTTGGCCGCTCTTCTGTCTGAAACGGTTACATTTATCGTCTGCAAAGCTATGTCGCGTGCTGCGGTATGCGGAGACAATAAAAGCACCATAGTAGAACACAGATGAAGCTTCTAAGTTGATGTAATAGCCAGTAAGAAGTAGTACACTTCAATTTTCAGGTATTGATTATTGACTTTTTACCCTTCTTTGGTGCCTTGGACAAAACCTAGGAACTTAAGATTTTGCATTAAAGGAGGACTAGCAGCCGCGTAGCACGGGCGAATGTGAAAAATGTTCATATGTAGTAAAAACCTGAGAAACCCGTCCGTTTTCATCATTTGTTATCGAATCGACTTAAAGCCTGATCGTCACATTGGCCGCTCTTCTCTCTGAAACGGTTGTACTTATCGTCTGCAAATCTATGTCACGTGCTGCGGTATGCGGAGACACTAAAAGCACCATAGTAGAACACAGATGAAGCTTCTAAGTTGATGTAATAGCCAGTAAGAAGTAGTACTATTCAAGTTTTAGGTATCGTTTATTGACTTTTTACCCTTCTTTGGCGACTCGGACATGAGCTAGGAACTTAAGATTTTGCATGAAAGGAGGACTAGCAGCCGCGTTGCTCAGGAGAATGTGAAAAGTGTTCATATGTGGTAAGAACCTGAGAAATCCGTCCGTTCTCGTCATTTGTTATCGAATCGACTTAAAGCCAGATCGTCTCTTTGGCCGCTCTTCTGTCTGAAACGGTTACATTTATCGTCTGCAAAGCTATGTCGCGTGCTGCGGTATGCGGAGACAATAAAAGCACCATAGTAGAACACAGATGAAGCTTCTTAGTTGATGTAATAGCCAGTAAGATGTAGTAAAATTCAAGTTTTAGGTATCGATTATTGACTTTTTACCCTTCTTTGTTGCCTTGGACATGAGCTATGAACTTAAGATTTTGCATGAAAGGAGGATTAGCACCCGAGTTGCACGGGAGAATGTGAAAAGTGTTCATATGTAGTAAAAACCTGAGAAATCCGTCCGTTTTCGTCGTTTGTTATCGAATCGACTTAAAGCCAGATCGTCACATTAGCCGCACTTCTGTCTGAAACGGTTAAATTTATCGTCTGCAAAGCTATGTCGCGTGCTGCGGTATGCGGAGACACTAAAGGCACCATAGTAGAACACAGATGAAGCTTCTAAGTTGATGTAATAGGCAGTAAGATGTAGTACAATTCATGTTTTAGGTTTCGATTATTGACTTTTTACCCTTCTATGGTGCCTTGGACTTGAGCTAGGAACTTAAGATTTTGCATGAAAGGAGGATTAGCAGCCGATTTGCACGGGAGAATGTGAAAAGTGTTCATATCTAGTAAAAACCTGAGAAATCCGTAAGTTTTCTTCATTTGTTACCGAATCGACTTAAAAGCCAGATCGTCACATTGGCCGCACTTGTGTCTGAAACGGTTACATTTACCGTCTGCAAAGTTATGTCACGTGCTGCGGTATGCGGAGACACTAAAAGCACCATAGTAGAACACAGATGAAGCTTCTAAGTTGATGTAATAACCATTAAGAAGTAGTACAATTCAAGTTTTAGGTATTGATTATTGACTTTTCACCCTTCTTTGGTGCCTTTGACATGAGCAAGGAACTTAAGATTTTGCATGAAAGGTGGACTAGCAGCCGCGTTGCACGGGAGAATGTGAAAAGTGTTCATATGTGGTAAAAACTTGAGAAATCCGTCCGTTTTCGTCATTTGTTATCGAATCGACTTAATCCCAGATCGTCACATTGGGCACACTTCTGTCTGAAACGGTTACATTTATCGTCTGCATAGCTATTTCGTGTGCTGCGGTATGCGGAGACACTAAAAGCACCATAGTAGAACACAGATGAAGCTTCTAAGTTGATGTAATAGCCAGTAAGAAGTAGTACACTTCAATTTTCAGGTATTGATTATTGACTTTTTACCCTTCTTTGGTGCCTTGGACAAAACCTAGGAACTTAAGATTTTGCATTAAAGGAGGACTAGCAGCCGCGTAGCATGGGCGAATGTGAAAAATGTTCATATGTAGTAAAAACCTGAGAAACCCGTCCGTTTTCGTCATTTGTTATCGAATCGACTTAAAGCCTGATCGTCACATTGGCCGCTCTTCTCTCTGAAACGGTTGTACTTATCGTCTGCAAATCTATGTCACGTGCTGCGGTATGCGGAGACACTAAAAGCACCATAGTAGAACACAGATGAAGCTTCTAAGTTGATGTAATAGCCAGTAAGAAGTAGTACTATTCAAGTTTTAGGTATCGTTTATTGACTTTTTACCCTTCTTTGGCGACTCGGACATGAGCTAGGAACTTAAGATTTTGCATGAAAGGAGGACTAGCAGCCGCGTTGCTCAGGAGAATGTGAAAAGTGTTCATATGTGGTAAGAACCTGAGAAATCCGTCCGTTCTCGTCATTTGTTATC
The DNA here is from genome assembly GCF_023897955.1 of Schistocerca gregaria. Taxonomy (NCBI): domain Eukaryota; kingdom Metazoa; phylum Arthropoda; class Insecta; order Orthoptera; family Acrididae; genus Schistocerca; species Schistocerca gregaria. The sequence continues at coordinate 2,689,910 of NW_026061759.1, forward strand.
GAATCGACTTAAAGCCAGATCGTCTCTTTGGCCGCTCTTCTGTCTGAAACGGTTACATTTATCGTCTGCAAAGCTATGTCGCGTGCTGCGGTATGCGGAGACAATAAAAGCACCATAGTAGAACACAGATGAAGCTTCTTAGTTGATGTAATAGCCAGTAAGATGTAGTAAAATTCAAGTTTTAGGTATCGATTATTGACTTTTTACCCTTCTTTGTTGCCTTGGACATGAGCTATGAACTTAAGATTTTGCATGAAAGGAGGATTAGCACCCGAGTTGCACGGGAGAATGTGAAAAGTGTTCATATGTAGTAAAAACCTGAGAAATCCGTCCGTTTTCGTCGTTTGTTATCGAATCGACTTAAAGCCAGATCGTCACATTAGCCGCACTTCTGTCTGAAACGGTTAAATTTATCGTCTGCAAAGCTATGTCGCGTGCTGCGGTATGCGGAGACACTAAAGGCACCATAGTAGAACACAGATGAAGCTTCTAAGTTGATGTAATAGGCAGTAAGATGTAGTACAATTCATGTTTTAGGTTTCGATTATTGACTTTTTACCCTTCTATGGTGTCTTGGACTTGAGCTAGGAACTTAAGATTTTGCATGAAAGGAGGATTAGCAGCCGATTTGCACGGGAGAATGTGAAAAGTGTTCATATCTAGTAAAAACCTGAGAAATCCTAAGTTTTCTTCATTTGTTACCGAATCGACTTAAAAGCCAGATCGTCACATTGGCCGCACTTGTGTCTGAAACGGTTACATTTACCGTCTGCAAAGTTATGTCACGTGCTGCGGTATGCGGAGACACTAAAAGCACCATAGTAGAACACAGATGAAGCTTCTAAGTTGATGTAATAACCATTAAGAAGTAGTACAATTCAAGTTTTATTTATTGATTATTGACTTTTCACCCTTCTTTGGTGCCTTTGACATGAGCAAGGAACTTAAGATTTTGCATGAAAGGTGGACTAGCAGCCGCGTTGCACGGGAGAATGTGAAAAGTGTTCATATGTGGTAAAAACTTGAGAAATCCGTCCGTTTTCGTCATTTGTTATCGAATCGACTTAATCCCAGATCGTCACATTGGGCACACTTCTGTCTGAAACGGTTACATTTATCGTCTGCATAGCTATTTCGTGTGCTGCGGTATGCGGAGACACTAAAAGCACCATAGTAGAACACAGATGAAGCTTCTAAGTTGATGTAATAGCCAGTAAGAAGTAGTACACTTCAATTTTCAGGTATTGATTATTGACTTTTTACCCTTCTTTGGTGCCTTGGACAAAACCTAGGAACTTAAGATTTTGCATTAAAGGAGGACTAGCAGCCGCGTAGCATGGGCGAATGTGAAAAATGTTCATATGTAGTAAAAACCTGAGAAACCCGTCCGTTTTCGTCATTTGTTATCGAATCGACTTAAAGCCTGATCGTCACATTGGCCGCTCTTCTCTCTGAAACGGTTGTACTTATCGTCTGCAAATCTATGTCACGTGCTGCGGTATGCGGAGACACTAAAAGCACCATAGTAGAACACAGATGAAGCTTCTAAGTTGATGTAATAGCCAGTAAGAAGTAGTACTATTCAAGTTTTAGGTATCGTTTATTGACTTTTTACCCTTCTTTGGCGACTCGGACATGAGCTAGGAACTTAAGATTTTGCATGAAAGGAGGACTAGCAGCCGCGTTGCTCAGGAGAATGTGAAAAGTGTTCATATGTGGTAAGAACCTGAGAAATCCGTCCGTTCTCGTCATTTGTTATCGAATCGACTTAAAGCCAGATCGTCTCTTTGGCCGCTCTTCTGTCTGAAACGGTTACATTTATCGTCTGCAAAGCTATGTCGCGTGCTGCGGTATGCGGAGACAATAAAAGCACCATAGTAGAACACAGATGAAGCTTCTTAGTTGATGTAATAGCCAGTAAGATGTAGTAAAATTCAAGTTTTAGGTATCGATTATTGACTTTTTACCCTTCTTTGTTGCCTTGGACATGAGCTATGAACTTAAGATTTTGCATGAAAGGAGGATTAGCACCCGAGTTGCACGGGAGAATGTGAAAAGTGTTCATATGTAGTAAAAACCTGAGAAATCCGTCCGTTTTCGTCGTTTGTTATCGAATCGACTTAAAGCCAGATCGTCACATTAGCCGCACTTCTGTCTGAAACGGTTAAATTTATCGTCTGCAAAGCTATGTCGCGTGCTGCGGTATGCGGAGACACTAAAGGCACCATAGTAGAACACAGATGAAGCTTCTAAGTTGATGTAATAGGCAGTAAGATGTAGTACAATTCATGTTTTAGGTTTCGATTATTGACTTTTTACCCTTCTATGGTGTCTTGGACTTGAGCTAGGAACTTAAGATTTTGCATGAAAGGAGGATTAGCAGCCGATTTGCACGGGAGAATGTGAAAAGTGTTCATATCTAGTAAAAACCTGAGAAATCCTAAGTTTTCTTCATTTGTTACCGAATCGACTTAAAAGCCAGATCGTCACATTGGCCGCACTTGTGTCTGAAACGGTTACATTTACCGTCTGCAAAGTTATGTCACGTGCTGCGGTATGCGGAGACACTAAAAGCACCATAGTAGAACACAGATGAAGCTTCTAAGTTGATGTAATAACCATTAAGAAGTAGTACAATTCAAGTTTTATTTATTGATTATTGACTTTTCACCCTTCTTTGGTGCCTTTGACATGAGCAAGGAACTTAAGATTTTGCATGAAAGGTGGACTAGCAGCCGCGTTGCACGGGAGAATGTGAAAAGTGTTCATATGTGGTAAAAACTTGAGAAATCCGTCCGTTTTCGTCATTTGTTATCGAATCGACTTAATCCCAGATCGTCACATTGGGCACACTTCTGTCTGAAACGGTTACATTTATCGTCTGCATAGCTATTTCGTGTGCTGCGGTATGCGGAGACACTAAAAGCACCATAGTAGAACACAGATGAAGCTTCTAAGTTGATGTAATAGCCAGTAAGAAGTAGTACACTTCAATTTTCAGGTATTGATTATTGACTTTTTACCCTTCTTTGGTGCCTTGGACAAAACCTAGGAACTTAAGATTTTGCATTAAAGGAGGACTAGCAGCCGCGTAGCACGGGCGAATGTGAAAAATGTTCATATGTAGTAAAAACCTGAGAAACCCGTCCGTTTTCGTCATTTGTTATCGAATCGACTTAAAGCCTGATCGTCACATTGGCCGCTCTTCTCTCTGAAACGGTTGTACTTATCGTCTGCAAATCTATGTCACGTGCTGCGGTATGCGGAGACACTAAAAGCACCATAGTAGAACACAGATGAAGCTTCTAAGTTGATGTAATAGCCAGTAAGAAGTAGTACTATTCAAGTTTTAGGTATCGTTTATTGACTTTTTACCCTTCTTTGGCGACTCGGACATGAGCTAGGAACTTAAGATTTTGCATGAAAGGAGGACTAGCAGCCGCGTTGCTCAGGAGAATGTGAAAAGTGTTCATATGTGGTAAGAACCTGAGAAATCCGTCCGTTCTCGTCATTTGTTATCGAATCGACTTAAAGCCAGATCGTCTCTTTGGCCGCTCTTCTGTCTGAAACGGTTACATTTATCGTCTGCAAAGCTATGTCGCGTGCTGCGGTATGCGGAGACAATAAAAGCACCATAGTAGAACACAGATGAAGCGTCTTAGTTGATGTAATAGCCAGTAAGATGTAGTACAATTCAAGTTGTAGGTATCGATTATTGACTTTTTACCCTTCTATGGTGCATTGGACTTGAGCTAGGAACTTAAGATTTTGCATGAAAGGAGGATTAGCAGCCGATTTGCACGGGAGAATGTGAAAAGTGTTCATATCTAGTAAAAACCTGAGAAATCCGTAAGTTTTCTTCATTTGTTACCGAATCGACTTAAAAGCCAGATCGACACATTGGCCGCACTTGTGTCTGAAACGGTTACATTTACCGTCTGCAAAGTTATGTCACGTGCTGCGGTATGCGGAGACACTAAAAGCACCATAGTAGAACACAGGTGAAGCTTCTAAGTTGATGTAATAACCATTAAGAAGTAGTACAATTCAAGTTTTAGGTATTGATTATTGACTTTTCACCCTTCTTTGGTGCCTTTGACATGAGCAAGGAACTTAAGATTTTGCATGAAAGGTGGACTAGCAGCCGCGTTGCACGGGAGAATGTGAAAAGTGTTCATATGTGGTAAAAACTTGAGAAATCCGTCCGCTCTCGTCATTTGTTATCGAATCGACTTAATCCCAGATCGTCACATTGGGCACACTTCTGTCTGAAACGGTTACATTTATCGTCTGCATAGCTATTTCGTGTGCTGCGGTATGCGGAGACACTAAAAGCACCATAGTAGAACACAGATGAAGCTTCTAAGTTGGTGTAATAGCCAGTAAGAAGTAGTACACTTCAATTTTCAGGTATTGATTATTGACTTTTTACCCTTCTTTGGTGCCTTGGACAATACCTAGGAACTTAAGATTTTGCATCAAAGGAGGACTAGCAGCCGCGTAGCACGGGCGAATGTGAAAAATGTTCATATGTAGTAAAAACCTGAGAAACCCGTCCGTTTTCGTCATTTGTTATCGAATCGACTTAAAGCCTGATCGTCACATTGGCCGCTCTTCTCTCTGAAACGGTTGTACTTATCGTCTGCAAAGCTATGTCACGTGCTGCGGTATGCGGAGACACTAAAAGCACCATAGTAGAACACAGATGAAGCTTCTAAGTTGATGTAATAGCCAGTAAGAAGTAGTACTATTCAAGTTTTAGGTACCGTTTATTGACTTTTTACCCTTTTTACCCGTTCTCGTCATTTGTTATCGAATCGACTTAAAGCCAGATCGTCTCTTTGGCCGCTCTTCTGTCTGAAACGGTTACATTTATCGTCTGCAAAGCTATGTCGCGTGCTGCGGTATGCGGAGACAATAAAAGCACCATAGTAGAACACAGATGAAGCTTCTTAGTTGATGTAATAGCCAGTAAGATGTAGTAAAATTCAAGTTTTAGGTATCGATTATTGACTTTTTACCCTTCTTTGTTGCCTTGGACATGAGCTAGGAACTTAAGATTTTGCATGAAAGGAGGACTAGCAGCCGCGTTGCTCAGGAGAATGTGAAAAGTGTTCATATGTAGTAAAACCCTGAGAAATCCGTCCGTATTCGTCATTTGTTATCGAATCGACTTAAAGCCAGATCGTCACATTAGCCGCACTTCTGTCTGAAACGGTTAAATTTATCGTCTGCAAAGCTATGTCGCGTGCTGCGGTATGCGGAGACACTAAAAGCACCATAGTAGAACACAGATGAAGCCTCTAAGTTTATGTAATAGCCAGTAAGAAGTAGTACAATTCAAGTTTCAGGTATTGATTATTGACTTTTTACCCTTCTTTGGTGCCTTGGACATGAGCTAGGAACCTAATATTTTGCATGAAAGGTGGATTAGCAGCCGTGTAGCACGGGCGAATGTGAAAAGTGTTCATATGTAGTAAAAACCTGAGAAATCCGTCCGTTTTCGTCATTTGTTATCGAATCGACTTAAAGCCAAATCGTCACATTGGCCGCTCTTCTGTCTGAAACGGTTACATTTATCGTCTGCAAAGCTATGTCACGTGCTGCGGTATGAGGAGACACTAAAAGCACCATAGTAGAACACAGATGAAGCTTCTAAGTTAATGTAATAACCAGTAAGAAGTACTACAATTCAAGTTTTAGGTATCGATTATTGACTTTTTACTCTTCTTTGGTGCCTTGGACATGAGCTAGGAACTTAAGATTTTGCATTAAAGGAGGACTAGCAGCCGCGTTGCACGGGAGAATGTGAAAAGTGTTCATATGTTTTAAAAAATTGACAAATCGTCCGTTTTCGTCATTTCTTATCGAATCGACTTAAAGCCAGATCGTCACATCGGCCACACCTATGTCTGAAACGGGTACATTTATCGTCTGCAAAGCTATGTCGCGTGCTGCGGTATACGGAGACACTAAAAGCACCATAGTAGAACACAGATGAAGCTTCTAAGTTGATGTAATAGGCAGTAAGATGTAGTACAATTCAAGTTTTAGGTATCGATTATTGACTTTTTACCCTTCTATGGTGCCTTGGACTTGAGCTAGGAACTTAAGATTTTGCATGAAAGGTGGACTAGCAGCCGCGTTGCACGGGAGAATGTGAAAAGTGTTCATATGTGGTAAAAACTTGAGAAATCCGTCCGTTTTCGTCATTTGTTATGGAATCGACTTAAACCCAGATCGTCACATTGGGCACACTTCTGTCTGAAACGGTTATATTTATCGTCTGCAAAGCTATGCCGCGTGCTGCGGTATGCGGAGACACTAAAGGCACCATAGTAGAACACAGATGAAGCTTCTAAGTTGATGTAATAGCCAGTAAGAAGTAGTAAACTTCAAGTTTTATTTATCGATTAATGACTGTTAACCTTCTTTGGTGCCTTGGACATGAGCTACGAACTTAAGATTTTGCATGAAATGAGGACTAGTAGCCCTGTTGCACGGGAGAATGTGAAAAGAGTTCAAATGTAGTAAGAACCTTAGAAGTCCGTCGGTTTTCGTCATCTGTTATCAAATCGACTTAAAGCCAGATCGTCACATTGGCCGCTCTTCCTTCGAGAAACGGTTTCATTTATCGTGTGCAAAGCTATGTCGCGTGCTGTGATATGTGGAGACACTAAAAGCACCATAGTAGAACACAGATGAAGCTTCTAAGTTGATGATAGCCAGTAAGAAGTAGTACAATTCAAGTTTTAGGCATGGATTATTGACATTTAAGCTGGCTTTGGTGCCTTGGACATGAGCTAGGACCTTGAGATTCTGCATCAAAGGGGGACTAGCAGCCGCGTTGCATGGGAGATTGTGGAAAGTGTTCATATGTAGTAAAACCCTGAGAAATCCGTCCGTTTTCGTCATTTGTTATCGAATCGACTTAAAGACAGATCGTCACATTGGCCGCTCTTCACTCTGAAACTTGTGTACTTACCGTCTGCAAAGCTATGTCGCGTGCTGCGGTATGCGGAGACACTAAAAGCACCATAGTAGAACACAGATGAAGCTTCTAAGTTGATGTAATAGCCAGTAAGAAGTAGTACAATTCAAGTTTTATTTATCGATTATTGACTGTTTACCCTTCTTTGGTGACTTGGGCATGAGTTAGGAACTTAGGACTTTGCCTGAAATGAGGACTAGTAGCCCTGTTGCACGGGAGAATGAGAAAAGTGTCCATATGTAGTAAAAACCTGAGAAATCCGTCCGTTTCGTCAATTGTTAACGAATCGACTTAAAGCCAGATCGTCACATTGGCCGCTCTTCCCTCTGAAACGGTTGTAATTATCGACTGCAAAGCTATGTCGCGTGCTGCGGTATGCGGAGTCAATGAAAGCACCATAGTAGAACACAGTTGAAGCTTCTACGTAGATGTAATAGCCAGTAAGAAGTAGTACAATTCAGGTTTTGGGAATCGATTATTGACTTTTTATCCTTCTTTGGTGCCTTGGACATGAGCTAGGAACTTAAGATTTTGCATGAAAGGAGGACTAGCAACCGCGTTGCACGGGAGAATGTGGAAAGTATTCATATGTAGTAAAACCCTGAGAAATCCGTCCGTTTTCGACATTTGTTATCGAATCGACTAAAAGACAGATCGTCACATTGGCCGCTCTTCCCTCTGAAACGGTTGTAATTATCGACTGCAAAGCTATGTCGCGTGCTGCGGTATGCGGAGACAATGAAAGCACCATAGTAGAACACAGTTGAAGTTTCTAAGTAGATGTTATAGCCAGTAAGAAGTAGTACAATTCAAGTTTTATTTATCGATAATTGACTGTTTACCCTTCTTTGGTGCCTTGGACATGAGCTAGGAACTTAAGATTTTGCATGATATGAGGACTAGTAGCCCTGTTGCACGGGAGAATGAAAAAAGTGTCCATATGTAGTAAAAACCTGAGAAATCCGTCCGTTTTCGTCAATTGTTATCGAATCGACTTAAAGCCAGATCGTCACATTGGCCGCTCTTCTCTCTGAAACGGTTGTAATTATCGACTGCAAAGCTATGTCGCGTGCTGCGGTATGCGGAGACACTAAAAGCACCATAGTAGAACACAGATGAAGCTTCTAAGTTGATGTAATAGCCAGAAAGAAGTAGTACAATTCTAGTTTTAGACATGGATTATTGACTTTTAAGCTGGCTTTGGTGCCTTGGACATGAGCTAGGACCTTGAGATTCTGCATCAAAGGAGGACTAGCAGCCGCGTTGCATGGGAGAATGTGGAAAGTGTTCATATGTAGTAAAACCCTGAGAAATCCGTCCGTTTTCGACATTTGTTATCGAATCGACTTAAAGACAGATCGTCACATTGGCCGCTCTTCACTCTGAAACGGGTGTACTTATCGTCTGCAAAGCTATGTCGCGTGCTGCGGTATGCGGAGACACTAAAAGCACCATAGTAGAACACAGTAGAAACTTCTAAGTTGATGTAATAGCCAGTAAGAAGTAGTAAAATTCAAGTTTCAGTTATCGATTATTGACTGATTACCCTTCTTTGGTGGCTTGGACGTGAGCTAGGACCTTAAGATTCGACATGAGAGGATGACTAGTAGCCGAGTTGCACGAGAGATCCTGAAAAGTGTTCATATGTGGTAAAAACCTCAGAAATCCGTCCATTTTCGTCATTTGTTATCAAATCGACTAAAAGCCAGATCGTCACAATGGCCGCTCTTCTCTCTGAAACGGTTACATTTATCGTGTGTCAACCTATGTCGCGTGCTGCGATATGCGGAGACCCTAAAAGCACCATAGTAGAACACAGTTGAAGCTTCTGAGTTGATGTAATAGACAGTAGAAGTAGTACAGTTCAAGTTTTATGTATCGATAATTGAGTTTTTTTACTCTTCTTTGGTGCCTTGGACATGACCTAGGAACTTAAGGTTTTGCATGAAATGAGGACTAGTAGCCCTGTTGCACGTGAGAATTTGAAAAGTGTTCATATGTAGTAAAAACCTGTGAAATCTGTAACTTTTTTTCATTTGTTATCGAATCTACTTAAAGCCCGATTGTCACATTGGCCACACTTATGTCTGAAACAGTTACATTTATCGTCTGCAAAGCTATGTCGTGTGCTGCGGTATGCGGAGACACTAAATGCACAATAGTAGAACACAGATGAAGCTTCTAAGTTGATGTAATAGTCAGTAAGAAGTAGTGCAATTCAAGTTTTAGGCATGGATTATTGTCCTTTATGCTGGCTTTGGTGCCTTGGACATGAGCTAGGAACTTAAGATTTTGCATGAAAGGAGGACTAGCAACCGCGTCGCTCGGGACAATTTGGAAAGTGTTCATATGTAGTAAAAAACTGAGACATCCGTCCGTTTTCGTCATTTGTTAACGAATCGACTTAAAGCCAGATCGTCACATTGGCCGCTCTTCACTCTGAAACGGGTGTACTTACCGTCTGCAAAGCTATGTCGCGTGCTGCGGTATGCGAAGACACTAAAAGCACCATAGTAGAACACAGATGAAGCTTCTAAGTTGATGTAATGGCCAGTAAGAAGTTGTAAAATTCAAGTTTTAGGTATCGATTATTGACTTTTTACCCTTCTTTGGTGCCTTAGACATGAGCTAGGAACTAAAGATGTTGCATGAAAGGAGAACTAGCAGCCGCGTTGCAAGGGAGAATGTGGAAAGTGTTCATATGTAGTAAAACCCTGAGAAATCCGTCCGTTTTCGTCATTTGTTATCGAATCGACTTAACGCCAGATCGTCACATTGGCCGCTCTTCTCTCTGAAACGGTTGTACTTATCGTCTGCAAAGCTATGTCGCGTGCTGCGGTATGCGGAAACACTAAAAGCACTATAGTAGAACACAGCTGAAACTTCTAAGTTGATGTAATAGCCAGTAATAAGTAGTACAATTCAAGTTTTAGTTATCGATTATTGACTTATTACCCTTCTTTGGTGGCTTGGACATGAGCTAGGAACTTAAGATTCGACATGAAAGAGAGGTCTAGCAGCCGAGTTGCACGGGAGAACGTGAAAAGTGTTCATATGTAGTAAAAACCTGTGAAATCCGTCCCTTTTTTTTCATTTGTTATCGAATCGACTTAAAGCCACATCCTCACATTGGCCGCTCTTCTCTCTGATACGGTTGTACGTATCGTCTGCAAAGCTATGTCGCGTGCAGCGGTGTGCGGAGACACTAAAGGCACCATAGTAGAATACATATGAAGCTTCTAAGTTGATGTAATAGCCAGTAAGAAGTAGTACAATTCAAGTTTTATTTATCGATTATTGACTGTTTACCCTTCTTCGGTGATTTGGACATGAGCTAGGAAATTAAGATTTAGCATTTATGGAGGACTAGCAGCCGCGTTGCACGGGAGAATGTGGAAAGTGTTCATATGTAGTAAAAACCTGAGAAATCCGTCCGTTTTCGTCAATTGTTATCTAATCGACTTAAAGCCAGATCGTCACATTGGCCGCTCTTCTCTCTGAAACGGTTGTACTCATCGTCTGCAAAGCTATGTCGCGTGCTGCGGTATGCAGAGACAATGAAAGCACCATAGTAGAACACAGTTGAAGCTTCTAAGTAGATGTAATAGCCAGTAAGAAGTAGTACAATTCAATTTTTAGGTATCGATTTTGACTTTTTTACCCTTCTTTTGTGCCTTGGACATGAGCTAGGAACTTACGATTTTGCATAAAAGGAAGACCAGCAGCCGCCTTGCACGGGAGAATGTGGAAAGTGTTCATATGTAGTAAAAACCTGAGATATCCGTCCGTTTTCGTCATTTGTTATCGAATCGACTTAAAGCAAGATCGTCACATTGGTCGCCTATCTCTCTGAAACGGGTGTACTTATCGTCTGCAAAGCCATGTCGTGTGCTGCGGTATACGGAGTCACTAAAAGCACCATAGTAGAACACAGATGAAGCTTCTAAGTTGATGTATTAGCCAGTATGAAGTAGTACAATTCAAGGTTTAGGTATCGATTATTGACTTTTTTACCCTTCTCTGTGGCTTGGACATCAGCTAGGACCTTAAGATTCGACATGAAAGGAGGACTAGCAGCCGAGTTGCACGGGAGAACGTGAAAAGTTCATATGTAGTAAAAACCTGAGAAATCCGTCCCCTTTGGTCATTTGTTATCGAATCGACTTAAAGCCAGATCGTCACATTGGCCGCTCTTCGCTCTGAAACGGTTGTAATTATCGACTGCAAAGCTATGTCGCGTGCTGCGGTATGCGGAGACACTAAAAGCTCCATAGTAGAACACAGATGAAGCTTCTAAGTTGATGTAATAGCCAGTAAGAAGTAGTATAATTCAAGTTTTAGTTATCGATTACTGACTTATTACCCTTCTTTGGTGGCTTGGACATGAGCTAGGACCTTAAGATTCGACATGAGAGAGAGGTCTAGCAGCCGAGTTGCACGGGAGAACGTGAAAAGTGTTCATATGTAGTAAAAACCTGTGAAATCCGTCCCTTTTTTTCATTTGTTACCGAAACGACTTAAAGCCACATCCTCACATTGGCCGCTCTTCTCTCTGATACGGTTGTACTTATCGTCTGCAAAGCTATGTCGCGTGCTGCGGTATGCGGAGACACTAAAGGCACCATAGTAGAATACATATGGAGCTTCTAAGTTGATGTAATAGCCAGTAAGAAGCAGTACAATTCAAGTTTTATTTATCGATTATTGGCTGTTTACCCTTCTTTGGTGCCTTGGACATGAGCTAGGAACTTAAGATTTTGCATGAAATGAGGACTAGTAGCCCTGTTGCACGGGAGAATGTGAAACTTGTCCATATGTAGCAAAAACCTGAAAAGTCCGTCCGTTTTCGTCACTTGTTATCAAATCGACTTAAAGCCAGATCGTAACATTGGCAGCTCTTCCCTCTGAAACGGTAACATTTATCGCGTGCAAAGCTAAGTCGCGTGCTGTGATATGCGGAGACACTAAAAGCACCATAGTAGAACACAGATGAAGCTTCTAAGTTGATGTAATAGCCAGTAAGAAATAGTAAAAATCAAGTTTTAGGTATCGATTATTGACTTTTTACCCTTCTTTGGTGATTTGGACATGAGCTAGGAACTTAAGATTTTGCATGAAAGGAGGATTAGCAGCTGCGTTGCACGGGACAATGTGACAAGTGTTCATATGTACAAAAAACCTGAGAAATCCGTCCGTTTTCGTCATTTGCTATCGAATCGACTTAAAGCCAAATCGTCACATTGGCCGCTCTTCTCTCTACAACGGTTGTAATTATCGTCTGCAAAACTATGTCGCGTGCTGCGGTATGCGGAGACACTAAAAGCACCATAGTAGAACACGGATGAAGCTTCTAAGTTGATGTAATAGCCAGTAAGAAGTAGTACAATTCAAGTTTTATTTATCGATTATTGACTGTTTACCCTTCTTTGGTGCCTTGGACATGAACTAGGAAGTTAAGATTTTGCATGAAATGAGGACTAGCAGCCCTGTAGCACGGGAGAATGTGAAAAGTGTTCATATGTATTAAAAACCTGAGAAATCCGTCCGTTTTCGTCATTTGTTATCGAATCGACTTAAAACCAGATCGTCACATTGGCCGCTCTTCTCTCTGAAACGGTTGTACTTATCGTCTGCAAAGCTATGTCGCGTGCTGCGGTATGCGGAGACACTAAAAGCACAATAGTAGAACACAGATGAAGCTTCTAAGTTGATGTAATAGTGAGTAAGAAGTAGTACAATTCAAGTTTTAGGTATGGATTATTGTCTTTTAAGCTGGCTTTCCCCCCATGAACCATGGACCTTGCCGTTGGTGGGGAGGCTTGCGTGCCTCAGCGATACAGATGGCCGTACCGTAGGTGCAACCACAACGGAGGGGTATCTGTTGAGAGGCCAGACAAACGTGTGGTTCCTGAAGAGGGGCAGCAGCCTTTTCAGTAGTTGCGGGGGCAACAGTCTGGATGATTGACTGATCTGGCCTTGCAACATTAACCAAAACGGCGTTGCTGTGCTGGTACTGCGAACGGCTGAAAGCAAGGGGAAACTACAGCCGTAATTTTTCCCGAGGACATGCAGCTTTACTGTATGATTAAATGATGATGGCATCCTCTTGGGTAAAATATTCCGGAGGTAAAATAGTCCCCCATTCGGATCTCCGGGCGGGGACTACTCAGGAGGATGTCGTTATCAGGAGAAGGAAAACTGGCGTTCTACGGATCGGAGCGTGGAATGTCAGATCCCTTAATCGGGCAGGTAGGTTAGAAAATTTAAAAATTGAAATGGATAGGTTAAAGTTAGATATAGTGGGAATTAGTGAAGTTCGGTGGCAGGAGGAACAAGACTTCTGGTCAGGTGATGACAGGGTTATAAACACAAAATCAAATAGGGGTAATGCAGGAGTAGGTTTAATAATGAATAGGAAAATAGGAATGCGGGTAAGCTACTACAAACAGCATAGTGAACGCATTATTGTGGCCAAGATAGATACGAAGCCCACACCTACTACAATAGTACAAGTTTATATGCCAACTAGCTCTGCAGATGACGAAGAAATTGAAGAAATGTACGATGAAATAAAAGAAATTATTCAGATAGTGAAGGGAGACGAAAATTTAATAGTAATGGGTGACTGGAATTCGAGTCTAGGAAAAGGGAGAGAAGGAAACATAGTAGGTGAATATGGATTGGGACTAAGAAATGAAAGAGGAAGCCGCCTAGTAGAATTTTGTACAGAGCACAACTTAGTCATAGGTAACACTTGGTTTAAGAATCATGAAAGAAGGTTGTATACGTGGAAGAATCCTGGAGATACTAAAAGGTATCAGATAGATTATATAATGGTAAGACAGAGATTTAGGAACCAGGTTTTAAGTTGTAAGACATTTCCAGGGGCAGATGTGGACTCTGACCACAATCTATTGGTTATGACCTGTAGATTAAAACTGAAGAAACTGCAAAAATGTGGGAAATTAAGGAGATGGGACCTGGATAAACTGAAAGAACCAGAGGTTGTACAGAGTTTCAGGGAGAGCATTAGGGAACAATTGACAGGAATAGGGGAAAGAAATACAGTAGAAGAAGAATGGGTAGCTCTGAGGGATGAAGTAGTGAAGGCAGCAGAGGATAAAGTAGGTAAAAAGACGAGGGCTGCTAGAAATCCTTGGGTAACAGAAGAAATATTGAATTTAATTGATGAAAGGAGAAAATATAAAAATGCAGTAAATGAAGCAGGCAAAAAGGAATACAAACGTCTCAAAAATGAGATCGACAGGAAGTGCAAAATGGCTAAACAGGGATGGCTAGAGGACAAATGTAAGGATGTAGAAGCTTATCTCACTAGGGGTAAGATAGATACTGCCTACAGGAAAATTAAAGAGACCTTTGGAGAGAAGAGAACCACGTGTATGAATATCAAGAGCTCAGATGGCAACCTAGTTCTAAGCAAAGAAGGGAAGGCAGAAAGGTGGAAGGAGTATATAGAAGGTTTATACAAGGGTGATGTACTTGAGGACAATATTATGGAAATGGAAGAGGATGTAGATGAAGACGAAATGGGTGATACGATACTGCGTGAAGAGTTTGACAGAGCACTGAAAGACCTGAGTCGAAACAAGGCCCCCGGAGTAGACAACATTCCATTAGAACTACTGACGGCTTTGGGAGAGCCAGTCATGACTAAACTCTACCAGCTGGTGAGCAAGATGTATGAGACAGGCGAAATACCCTCAGACTTCAAGAAGAATATAATAATTCCAATTCCAAAGAAAGCAGGTGCTGACAGATGTGAAAATTACCGAACTATCAGTTTAATAAGTCACAGCTGCAAAATACTAACGCGAATTCTTTACAGACGAATGGAAAAACTGGTAGATGCGGACCTCGGGGAGGATCAGTTTGGATTCCGTCGAAATGTTGGAACACGTGAGGCAATACTGACCTTACGACTTATCTTAGAAGAAAGATTAAGAAAAGGCAAACCTACGTTTCTAGCATTTGTAGACTTAGAGAAAGCTTTTGACAATGTTGACTGGAATATTCTTTTTCAAATTCTAAAGGTGGCAGGTGTAAAATACAGGGAGCGAAAGGCTATTTACAATTTGTACAGAAACCAGATGGCAGTCATAAGAGTCGAGGGGCATGAAAGGGAAGCAGTGGTTGGGAAAGGAGTGAGACAGGGTTGTAGCCTCTCCCCGATGTTATTCAATCTGTATATTGAGCAAGCAGTAAAGGAAACAAAAGAAAAATTTGGAGTAGGTATTAAAATTCATGGAGACGAAGTAAAAACTTTGAGGTTCGCCGATGACATTGTAATTCTGTCAGAGACGGCAAAGGACTTGGAAGAGCAGTTGAACGGAATTGACAGTGTCTTGAAAGGAGGATATAAGATGAACATCAACAAAAGCAAAACGAGGATAATGGAATGTAGTCCAATTAAATCGGGTGATGCTGAGGGAATTAGATTAGGAAATGAGACACTTAAAGTAGTAAAGGAGTTTTGCGATTTAGGAAGTAAAATAACTGATGATGGTCGAAGTAGAGAAGATATAAAATGTAGACTGGCAATGGCAAGGAAAGCGTTTCTGAAGAAGAGAAATTTGTTAACATCGAATATAGATTTAAGTGTCAGGAAGTCATTTTTGAAAATATTTGTTTGGAGTGTAGCCATGTATGGAAGTGAAACATGGACGATAACTAGTTTGGATAAGAAGAGAATAGAAGCTTTCGAAATGTGGTGCTACAGAAGAATACTGAAGATAAGGTGGATAGATCACGTAACTAATGAGGAGGTATTGAATAGGATTGGGGAGAAGAGAAGTTTGTGGCACAACTTGACTAGAAGAAGGGATCGGTTGGTAGGACGTTTTTAGGCATCAAGGGATCACAAATTTAGCAATGGAGGGCAGTGTGGAGGGTAAAAATCGTAGAGGAAGACTGAGAGATGAGTACACTAAGCAGATTCAGAAGGATGTAGGTTGCAGTAGGTACTGGGAGATGAAGAAGCTTGCACAGGATAGAGTAGCATGGAGAGCTGCATCAAACCAGTCGCAGGACTGAAGACCACAACAACAACAACAACAACAACAAGCTGGCTTTGGTGCCTTGGACATGAGCTAGGACCTTAAGATTCAGCATGAAAGGAAGACTAGCAGCCGAGCTGCACGGGAGAATGTGAAAAGTGTTCATATGTAGAAAAAACCTGAGAAATCCGTCCGTTTTCGTCATTTGTTATCGAATCTACTTAAAGCCAGATCGTCACATTGGCCGCACTTCCGTCTGAAACAGTTACATTTGTCGTCTGCAAAGCTATGTCGCGTGCTGCGGTATGCGGAAACACTAAAAGCACCATAGTAGAACACAGATGAAGCTTCTAAGTTGATGTAATAGCCAGTAAGAAGTAGTACAATTCAAGTTTTAGGCATGGATTATTGACCTTTAAGCTGGCTTCGGTGCCTTGGACATGAGCTAGGACCTTAACATTCTGCATGAAAAGAGGACTAGCAGCCGAGTTGCACGGGAGAACGTGAAAAGTGTTCATATGTAGTAAAAACCTGAGAAATGCGTCCCTTTTTGTCATTCGTTATCGAATCGACTTAAAGTCAGAACGTCACATTGGCCGCTCTTCTCTCTGAAACGGTTGTACTTATCGTCTGCAAAGCTATGTCGCGTGCTGCGGTATGCGGAGACACTAAATGCACAATAGTAGAACACAGATGAAGCTTCTAAGTTGATGTAATAGTAGGTAAGAAGTAGTGCAATTCAAGTTTTAGGCATGGATTATTGTCCTTTAAGCTGGCTTTGGTGCCTTGGACATGAGCTAGGAACTTAAGATTTTGCATGAAAGGAGGACTAGCAACCGCGTCGCGTGCAGCGGTGTGCGGAGACACTAAAGGCACCATAGTAGAATACAGATGAAGCTTCTAAGTTGATGTAATAGCCAGTAAGAAGTAGTACAATTCAAGTTTTATTTATCGATTATTGACTGTTTACCCTTCTTCGGTGATTTGGACATGAGCTAGGAAATTAAGATTTAGCATTTATGGAGGACTAGCAGCCGTGTTGCACGGGAGAATGTGGAAAGTGTTCATATGTAGTAAAAACCTGAGAAATCCGTCCGTTTTCGTCAATTGTTATCTAATCGACTTAAAGCCAGATCGTGACACTGGCCGCTCTTCTCTCTGAAACGGTTGTACTCATCGTCTGCAAAGCTATGTCGCGTGCTGCGGTATGCAGAGACAATGAAAGCACCATAGTAGAACACAGTTGAAGCTTCTAAGTAGATGTAATAGCCAGTAAGAAGTAGTACAATTCAATTTTTAGGTATCGATTTTGACTTTTTTACCCTTCTTTTGTGCCTTGGACATGAGCTAGGAACTTACGATTTTGCATAAAAGGAAGACCAGCAGCCGCCTTGCACGGGAGAATGTGGAAAGTGTTCATATGTAGTAAAAACCTGAGATATCCGTACGTTTTCGTCATTTGTTATCGAATCGACTTAAAGCAAGATCGTCACATTGGTCGCTTTTCTCTCTGAAACGGGTGTACTTATCGTCTGCAAAGCCATGTCGTGTGCTGCGGTATACGGAGACACTAAAAGCACCATAGTAGAACACAGATGAAGCTTCTAAGTTGATGTATTAGCCAGTAAGAAGTAGTACAATTCAAGGTTTAGGTATCGATTATTGACTTTTTTACCCTTCTCTGTGGCTTGGACATGAGCTAGGACCTTAAGATTCGACATGAAAGGAGGACTAGCAGCCGAGTTGCACGGGAGAACGTGAAAAGTTCATATGTAGTAAAAACCTGAGAAATCCGTCCCCTTTAGTCATTTGTTATCGAATCGACTTAAAGCCAGATCGTCACATTGGCCGCTCTTCTCTCTGAAACGGTTGTAATTATCGACTGCAAAGCTATGTCGCGTGCTGCGGTATGCGGAGACACTAAAAGCTCCATAGTAGAACACAGATGAAGCTTCTAAGTTGATGCAATGGCCAGTCAGAAGTTGTAAAATTCAAGTTTTAGGTATCGATTATTGACTTTTCACCCTTCTTTGGTGCCTTAGACATGAGCTAGGAACTAAAGATGTTGCATGAAAGGAGGACTAGCAGCCGCGTTGCAAGGGAGAATGTGGAAAGTGTTCATATGTAGTAAAACCCTGAGAAATCCGTCCGTTTTCATCATTTGTTATCGAATCGACTTAACGCCAGATTGTCACATTGGCCGCTCTTCTCTCTGAAACGGTTGTACTTATCGTCCGCGAAGCAATGTCGCGTGCTGCAATATGCGGAAACACTAAAAGCACTATAGTAGAACATAGTTGAAACTTCTAAGTTGATGTAATAGCCAGTAAGAAGTAGTACAATTCAAGTTTTAGTTATCGATTATTGACTTATTACCCTTCTTTGGTGGCTTGGACATGAGCTAGGACCTTAAGATTCGACGTGAGAGAGAGGTCTAGCAGCCGAGTTGCACGGGAGAACGTGAAAAGTGTTCATATGTAGTAAAAACCTGTGAAATCCGTCCCTTTTTTTCATTTGTTACCGAAACGACTTAAAGCCACATCCTCACATTGGCCGCTCTTCTCTCTGATACGGTTGTACTTATCGTCTGCAAAGCTATGTCGCGTGCTGCGGTATGCGGAGACACTAAAGGCACCATAGTAGAATACATATGGAGCTTCTAATTTGATGTAATAGCCAGTAAGAAGCAGTACAATTCAAGTTTTATTTATCGATTATTGGCTGTTTACCCTTCTTTGGTGCCTTGGACATGAGCTAGGAACTTAAGATTTTGCATGAAATGAGGACTAGTAGCCCTGTTGCACGGGAGAATGTGAAACTTGTCCATATGTAGCAAAAACCTGAAAAGTCCGTCCGTTTTCGTCACTTGTTATCAAATCGACTTAAAGCCAGATCGTAACATTGGCAGCTCTTCCCTCTGAAACGGTAACATTTATCGCGTGCAAAGCTAAGTCGCGTGCTGTGATATGCGGAGACACTAAAAGCACCATAGTAGAACACAGATGAAGCTTCTAAGTTGATGTAATAGCCAGTAAGAAATAGTAAAAATCAAGTTTTAGGTATCGATTATTGACTTTTTACCCTTCTTTGGTGATTTGGACATGAGCTAGGAACTTAAGATTTTGCATGAAAGGAGGATTAGCAGCTGCGTTGCACGGGACAATGTGACAAGTGTTCATATGTACAAAAAACCTGAGAAATCCGTCCGTTTTCGTCATTTGCTATCGAATCGACTTAAAGCCAAATCGTCACATTGGCCGCTCTTCTCTCTACAACGGTTGTAATTATCGTCTGCAAAACTATGTCGCGTGCTGCGGTATGCGGAGACACTAAAAGCACCATAGTAGAACACGGATGAAGCTTCTAAGTTGATGTAATAGCCAGTAAGAAGTAGTACAATTCAAGTTTTATTTATCGATTATTGACTGTTTACCCTTCTTTGGTGCCTTGGACATGAACTAGGAAGTTAAGATTTTGCATGAAATGAGGACTAGCAGCCCTGTAGCACGGGAGAATGTGAAAAGTGTTCATATGTATTAAAAACCTGAGAAATCCGTCCGTTTTCGTCATTTGTTATCGAATCGACTTAAAACCAGATCGTCACATTGGCCGCTCTTCTCTCTGAAACGGTTGTACTTATCGTCTGCAAAGCTATGTCGCGTGCTGCGGTATGCGGAGACACTAAAAGCACAATAGTAGAACACAGATGAAGCTTCTAAGTTGATGTAATAGTGAGTAAGAAGTAGTACAATTCAAGTTTTAGGTATGGATTATTGTCTTTTAAGCTGGCTTTCCCCCCATGAACCATGGACCTTGCCGTTGGTGGGGAGGCTTGCGTGCCTCAGCGATACAGATGGCCGTACCGTAGGTGCAACCACAACGGAGGGGTATCTGTTGAGAGGCCAGACAAACGTGTGGTTCCTGAAGAGGGGCAGCAGCCTTTTCAGTAGTTGCGGGGGCAACAGTTGGATGATTGACTGATCTGGCCTTGCAACATTAACCAAAACGGCGTTGCTGTGCTGGTACTGCGAACGGCTGAAAGCAAGGGGAAACTACAGCCGTAATTTTTCCCGAGGACATGCAGCTTTACTGTATGATTAAATGATGATGGCATCCTCTTGGGTAAAATATTCCGGAGGTAAAATAGTCCCCCATTCGGATCTCCGGGCGGGGACTACTCAGGAGGATGTCGTTATCAGGAGAAGGAAAACTGGCGTTCTACGGATCGGAGCGTGGAATGTCAGATCCCTTAATCGGGCAGGTAGGTTAGAAAATTTAAAAATTGAAATGGATAGGTTAAAGTTAGATATAGTGGGAATTAGTGAAGTTCGGTGGCAGGAGGAACAAGACTTCTGGTCAGGTGATGACAGGGTTATAAACACAAAATCAAATAGGGGTAATGCAGGAGTAGGTTTAATAATGAATAGGAAAATAGGAATGCGGGTAAGCTACTACAAACAGCATAGTGAACGCATTATTGTGGCCAAGATAGATACGAAGCCCACACCTACTACAATAGTACAAGTTTATATGCCAACTAGCTCTGCAGATGACGAAGAAATTGAAGAAATGTACGATGAAATAAAAGAAATTATTCAGATAGTGAAGGGAGACGAAAATTTAATAGTAATGGGTGACTGGAATTCGAGTCTAGGAAAAGGGAGAGAAGGAAACATAGTAGGTGAATATGGATTGGGGCTAAGAAATGAAAGAGGAAGCCGCCTAGTAGAATTTTGTACAGAGCACAACTTAGTCATAGGTAACACTTGGTTTAAGAATCATGAAAGAAGGTTGTATACGTGGAAGAATCCTGGAGATACTAAAAGGTATCAGATAGATTATATAATGGTAAGACAGAGATTTAGGAACCAGGTTTTAAGTTGTAAGACATTTCCAGGGGCAGATGTGGACTCTGACCACAATCTATTGGTTATGACCTGTAGATTAAAACTGAAGAAACTGCAAAAATGTGGGAAATTAAGGAGATGGGACCTGGATAAACTGAAAGAACCAGAGGTTGTACAGAGTTTCAGGGAGAGCATTAGGGAACAATTGACAGGAATAGGGGAAAGAAATACAGTAGAAGAAGAATGGGTAGCTCTGAGGGATGAAGTAGTGAAGGCAGCAGAGGATAAAGTAGGTAAAAGGACGAGGGCTGCTAGAAATCCTTGGGTAACAGAAGAAATATTGAATTTAATTGATGAAAGGAGAAAATATAAAAATGCAGTAAATGAAGCAGGCAAAAAGGAATACAAACGTCTCAAAAATGAGATCGACAGGAAGTGCAAAATGGCTAAACAGGGATGGCTAGAGGACAAATGTAAGGATGTAGAAGCTTATCTCACTAGGGGTAAGATAGATACTGCCTACAGGAAAATTAAAGAGACCTTTGGAGAGAAGAGAACCACGTGTATGAATATCAAGAGCTCAGATGGCAACCTAGTTCTAAGCAAAGAAGGGAAGGCAGAAAGGTGGAAGGAGTATATAGAAGGTTTATACAAGGGTGATGTACTTGAGGACAATATTATGGAAATGGAAGAGGATGTAGATGAAGACGAAATGGGTGATACGATACTGCGTGAAGAGTTTGACAGAGCACTGAAAGACCTGAGTCGAAACAAGGCCCCCGGAGTAGACAACATTCCATTAGAACTACTGACGGCTTTGGGAGAGCCAGTCATGACTAAACTCTACCAGCTGGTGAGCAAGATGTATGAGACAGGCGAAATACCCTCAGACTTCAAGAAGAATATAATAATTCCAATCCCAAAGAAAGCAGGTGCTGACAGATGTGAAAATTACCGAACTATCAGTTTAATAAGTCACAGCTGCAAAATACTAACGCGAATTCTTTACAGACGAATGGAAAAACTGGTAGATGCGGACCTCGGGGAGGATCAGTTTGGATTCCGTCGAAATGTTGGAACACGTGAGGCAATACTGACCTTACGACTTATCTTAGAAGAAAGATTAAGAAAAGGCAAATCTACGTTTCTAGCATTTGTAGACTTAGAGAAAGCTTTTGACAATGTTGACTGCAATACTCTTTTTCAAATTCTAAAGGTGGCAGGTGTAAAATACAGGGAGCGAAAGGCTATTTACAATTTGTACAGAAACCAGATGGCAGTCATAAGAGTAGAGGGGCATGAAAGGGAAGCAGTGGTTGGGAAAGGAGTGAGACTGGGTTGTAGCCTCTCCCCGATGTTATTCAATCTGTATATTGAGCAAGCAGTAAAGGAAACAAAAGAAAAATTTGGAGTAGGTATTAAAATTCATGGAGACGAAGTAAAAACTTTGAGGTTCGCCGATGACATTGTAATTCTGTCAGAGACGGCAAAGGACTTGGAAGAGCAGTTGAACGGAATTGACAGTGTCTTAAAAGGAGGATATAAGATGAACATCAACAAAAGCAAAACGAGGATAATGGAATGTAGTCCAATTAAATCGGGTGATGCTGAGGGAATTAGATTAGGAAATGAGACACTTAAAGTAGTAAAGGAGTTTTGCGATTTAGGAAGTAAAATAACTGATGATGGTCGAAGTAGAGAGGATATAAAATGTAGACTGGCAATGGCAAGGAAAGCGTTTCTGAAGAAGAGAAATTTGTTAACATCGAATATAGATTTAAGTGTCAGGAAGTCATTTTTGAAAATATTTGTTTGGAGTGTAGCCATGTATGGAAGTGAAACATGGACGATAACTAGTTTGGATAAGAAGAGAATAGAAGCTTTCGAAATGTGGTGCTACAGAAGAATACTGAAGATAAGGTGGATAGATCACGTAACTAATGAGGAGGTATTGAATAGGATTGGGGAGAAGAGAAGTTTGTGGCACAACTTGACTAGAAGAAGGGATCGGTTGGTAGGACGTTTTTAGGCATCAAGGGATCACAAATTTAGCAATGGAGGGCAGTGTGGAGGGTAAAAATCGTAGAGGGAGACTGAGAGATGAGTACACTAAGCAGATTCAGAAGGATGTAGGTTGCAGTAGGTACTGGGAGATGAAGAAGCTTGCACAGGATAGAGTAGCATGGAGAGCTGCATCAAACCAGTCGCAGGACTGAAGACCACAACAACAACAACAACAACAAGCTGGCTTTGGTGCCTTGGACATGAGCTAGGACCTTAAGATTCAGCATGAAAGGAAGACTAGCAGCCGAGCTGCACGGGAGAATGTGAAAAGTGTTCATATGTAGAAAAAACCTGAAAAATCCGTCCGTTTTCGTCATTTGTTATCGAATCTACTTAAAGCCAGATCGTCACATTGGCCGCACTTCCGTCTGAAACAGTTACATTTGTCGTCTGCAAAGCTATGTCGCGTGCTGCGGTATGCGGAAACACTAAAAGCACCATAGTAGAACACAGATGAAGCTTCTAAGTTGATGTAATAGCCAGTAAGAAGTAGTACAATTCAAGTTTTAGGCATGGATTATTGACCTTTAAGCTGGCTTTGGTGCCTTGGACATGAGCTAGGACCTTAAGACTCTGCATGAAAGGAGGACTAGCAGCCGAGTTGCACGGGAGAACGTAAAAAGTGTTCATATGTACTAAAAACCTGAGAAATCCGTCAGTTTTTGTCATTTGTTATCGAATCGACTTAAAGCCAGATCGTCACATTGGCCGCTCTTCGCTCTGAAACGGTTACATTTATCGTGTGCGATGGTATGTCGCGTGCTGCTATATGCGGAGACACTAAAAGCACCATAGTAGAACACAGATGAAGCATCTAAGTTGATGTAATAACCAGTAAGAAGAAGTACAATTCAAGTTTTAGGAATCGGCTATTGACTTTTTACCCTTCTTTGGTGCCTTGGACATGAGCTAGGAACTTAAGATTTTGCATGTAAGGAGGACTAGCAGCCGCGTTACTCGGGAGAATTTGGAAAGTGTTCATATGTGGTAAAAACCTGAGAAATCCGTCCGTTTTTGTCATTTGTTATCGAATCGACTTAAAGCCAGATCGTCACATTGGCCGCTCTTCTCTCTACAAAGGTTGTAATTATCGTCTGCAAAGCTATGTCGCGTGCTGCGGTATGCGGAGCCACTAAAAGCACCATAGTAGAACACGGATGAAGCTTCTAAGTTGATGTAATAGCCAGTAAGAAGTAGTACAATTCAAGTTTTATTGATCGATTATTGACTGTTTACCAATCTTTGGTGCCTTGGACATGAGCTAGGAACTTACGATTTTGCATGAAATGTGGACTAGTAGCCCTGTTGCACGGGAGAATGTGAAAAGTGTTCATATGTAGTAAAAACCTGAGAAATCCGTCCGTTTTCGTCATTTGTTATCAAATCTACTTAAAGCCAGATCGTCACATTGGCCGCACTTCCGTCTGAAACAGTTACATTTGTCGTCTGCAAAGCTATGTCGCGTGCTGCGGTATGCGGAAACACTAAAAGCACCATAGTAGAACACAGATGAAGCTTCTAAGTTGATGTAATAGCCAGTAAGAAGTAGTACAATTCAAGTTTTAGGCATGGATTATTGACCTTTAAGCTGGCTTTGGTGCCTTGGACATGAGCTAGGACCTTTAGATTCTGCATGAAAGGAGGACTAGCAGCCGAGTTGCACGGGAGAACGTAAAAAGTGTTCATATGTACTAAAAACCTGAGACATCCGTCAGTTTTTGTCATTTGTTATCGAATCGACTTAAAGCCAGATCGTCACATTGGCCGCTCTTCGCTCTGAAACGGTTACATTTATCGTGTGCAATGGTATGTCGCGTGCTGCTATATGCGGAGACACTAAAAGCACCATAGTAGAACACAGATGAAGCATCTAAGTTGATGTAATAACCAGTAAGAAGAAGTACAATTCAAGTTTTAGGAATCGGCTATTGACTTTTTACCCTTCTTTGGTGCCTTGGACATGAGCTAGAAACTTAAGATTTTGCATGTAAGGAGGACTAGCAGCCGCGTTACTCGGGAGAATTTGGAAAGTGTTCATATGTGGTAAAAACCTGAGAAATCCGTCCGTTTTCGTCATTTGTTATCGAATCGACTTAAAGCCAAATCGTCACATTGACCGCTCTTCTCTCTGAAACGGTTGTAATTATCGTCTGCAATGCTATGTCGCGTGCTGCGGCATGCGGAGACACTAAAAGCACCATAGTAGAACACAGATGAAACTTCTAAGTTGATGTTATAGCCAGTAAGAAGTAGTGCAATTCAAGTTTTATTTATCGATTATTGACTGTTTACCCTTCTTTAGGGCCTTGGACATGAGCTAGGAACTTAAGATTTTGCATGAAATGAGGACTAGTAGCCCTGTTGCACGGAAGAATGTGAAAAGTGTTCATATGTACAAAAAGCCTGAGAAATCCGGCCGTTTTCGTCATTTGTTATCGAATCGACTTAAAGCCAGATCGTCACATTGGCCGCTCTTCTCTCTACAAAGGTTGTAATTATCGTCTGCAAAGCTATGTCGCGTGCTGCGGTATGCGGAGCCACTAAAAGCACCATAGTAGAACACGGATGAAGCTTCTAAGTTGATGTAATAGCCAGTAAGAAGTAGTACAATTCAAGTTTTATTGATCGATTATTGACTGTTTACCAATCTTTGGTGCCTTGGACATGAGCTAGGAACTTACGACTTTGCATGAAATGTGGACTAGTAGCCCTGTTGCACGGAAGAATGTGAAAAGTGTTCATATGTAGTAAAAACCTGAGAAATCCGTCCGTTTTCGTCCTTTGTTATCGAATCTACTTAAAGCCAGATCGTTACATTGGCCGCACTTCTGTCTGAAACAGTTACAATTATCGTCTGCAACGCTATGTCACGTGCTGCGGTATGCGGAAACACTAAAAGCACCATAGCAGAACACAGATGAAGCTTCTTAGTTGATGTAATAGCCTGTAAGAAGTAGTACAATTCAAGTTTTAGGCATGGAATATTGACCTTTAAGCTGGCTTTGGTGCCTTGGACATGAACTAGGACCTTAAGATTCTGCATGAATGGAGGACTAGCAGCCGAGTTGCACAGGAGAAAGTGAAAAATGTTCATATGTAGTAAAAACTTGAGAAATCTGTTACTTTTTGTCATTTGTTGTCGAATCGTCTTAAAGGCAGATCGTCACATTGGCCATTCTTTTCTCTGAAACGGTTGTACTTGTCGTCGGCAAAGCTATGTCGCGTGCTGCTATATGCGGAGACACTAAATGCACCATGGTAGAACACAGATGAAGCTTCTAAGTTGATGTAATAGCCAGTAAGAAGTAGTACAAATCAAGGTTTAGTTATCGATTGTTGGCTATGTACCCTTCTTTGGTGCCTTGGACATGAGCTAAGTACTTAAGACTTTGCATGAAAGCAGGACTAGCAACCGCGCTGCACGGGAGAATGTGAAAAGTGTTCATATGTACTAAAAACCTGAGAAATCCGTCCGTTTTCGTCATTTGTTATCGAATCGACTTAAAGCCAGGTCGTCACACTGACCGCACTTCTGACTGAAACGGTTACATTTATCGTCTGCAAAGCTATGTCGAATGCTGCGGGATGCGGAGACACTAAAAGAACCATAGTAGAACACATATGAAGGTTCTAAGTTGATGTAATAGACAGTAAGAAGTAGTAAAATTCAAGTTTTAGGTATCGATTATTGACTTTTTACCGTTCTTTGGTGCCTTGGACATGAGCTAGGAACTTAAGATTTTGCATGAAGGAGGAGTAGCAGCCGCGTTGCACGGGAGAATGTGGAAAGTGTTCATATGTAGCAAAAACCTGAGACATCCGTCCGTTTTCGTCATTTGTTATCGAATCGACTTAAAGCCAGATCGTCACAATGACTGCTTTTCTCTCTGAAACGGTTGTACTTATCATCTGCAAAGCTATGTCGCGTGCTGCGGTATGCGCAGACACTAAAAGCACCATAGTAGAACACAGATGAAGCTTCTACGTTGATGTAATACCCAGTAAAAAGTAGCACAATTCAAGTTTTAGGTATCGATTATTGACTTTTAACCTGGCTTTGGTGGCTTGGACATGAGCTAGGACCTTAAGATTCTGCATGAAAGGAGGACTAGTAGCCGAGTTGCACGGGAGAATGTGAAAAGTGTTCATATGTACAAAAAGCCTGAGAAATCCGTCCGTTTTCGTCATTTGTTATCGAATCGACTTAAAGCCAGATCGTCACATTGGCCGCTCTTCTCTCTACAAAGTTTGTAATTATCGTCTGCAAAGCTATGTCGCGTGCTGCGGTATGCGGAGACACTAAAATCACCATAGTAGAACACGGATGAAGCTTCTAAGTTGATGTAATATCCAGTAAGAAGTAGTACAATTCAAGTTTTATTTATCGATTATTGACTGTTTACCAATCTTTGGTGTCTTGGACATGAGCTAGGAACTTAAGATTTTGCATCAAATGTGGACTAGTAGCCCTGTTGCACGGGAGAATGTGAAAAGTGTTCATATGTAGTAAAAACCTGATAAATACGTCCGTTTTCGTCTTTTGTTATCGAATCTACTTAAAGCCAGATCGACACATTGGCCGCACTTCTGTCTGAAACAGTTACGTTTATCGTCTGCAAAGCTATGTCGCGTGCTGCGGTATGCGGAAACACTAAAAGCACCATAGTAGAACACAGATGAAGCTTCTAAGTTGATGTAGTACCCAGAAAAAAGTAGTACAATTCAAGATTTAGGTAAGGATTATTGACTATTAAGCTGGCTTTGGTGGCTTGGACATGAGCTAGGAACTTAAGATCCTGCATGAAAGGAGGACTAGCAGCCGAGGTGCACGGGAGAATGTAGAAAAAGTGTTCATATGTACTAAAAGCCTGAGAAATCCGTCATTTTCGTCATTTGTTATCGAATCGACTTAAAGCCAAATCGTCACATTGGCCACTCTTCTCTCTACAACGGTTGTAATTATCGTCTGCAAAGCTATGTCGCGTGCTGCGGTATGTGGAGATACCAAAAGCACCATAGTAGAACATGGATGAAGCTTCTAAGTTGATGTAATAGCCAGTAAGACGTAGTACAATTCAAGTTTTATTTATCGATTATTGACTGTTTACCCTTCTTTGGTGCCTTGGACATGAGCTAGGAATTTAAGATTTTGCATGAAATGAGGACTAGTAGCCCTGTATCACAGGAGTATGTGAAAAGTGTTCATATGTAGTAAAAACCTGAGAAACCCGTCCGGTTTCGTCATTTGTTATCGAATCGACTTAAAGCCAGATCGTCACATTGGCCGCACTTCTGTCTGAAACTGTTACATTTATCGTCTGCAAATCTATGTCGCGTGCTGCGGTATGCGGAGACACTCAAAAAACCATAGTAGAACACAGATGAAGCTTCTAAGTTGAGGTAATAGCCAGTAAGAAGTAGTACAATTCAAGTTTTAGGTATCCATTCTTGACTATTTACCCTTCTTTGGTGCCTTGGACATGAGCTAGGAACTTAAGGTTTTGCATGAAAGGAGGACCAGCAGCCGCGTTGCAAGAGAGAATGTGAAAAGTTTTCATAAGTAGTAAAAACCTGAGAAATCCGTCCGTTTTCGTCATTTGTTATCGAATGGACTTAAAGCCAGATCGTCACATTGGCCGCTCTTCTCTCTGAAACGGTTGTACTTATCGTCTGCAAAGCTATGTCGCGTGCTGCGTTATGCGGAGACACTAAAAGCACCATAGTAGAACACAGATGAAGCTTCTAAGTTGATGTAATAGCCAGTAAGAAGTAGTACAGTTCAAGTTTTAGGTATCGATTATTGACTTTTTAGATGGCTTTGGTGCCTTGGACATGAGCTAGGAACGTATGATTTTGCATGAAAGGAGGACTAGCAGCCGCGTTGCACGGGAGAATGTGAAAACTGTTCATATGTAGCAAAAACCTGAGAAATCCGTCCGTTTTCGTCATTTGTTATCGAATCGACTTAAGGCCAGATCGTCACACTGGCCGTACTTCTGTCTGAAACGGTTACATTTATCGTCTGCAAAGCTATGTCGCGTGCTGCGGTATGCGGAGACACTAAAAGCACGATAGTAGAACACAGATGAAGCTTCTAAGTTGATGTAATAGCCAGTAAGAAGTAGTACAATTCAAGTTTTAGGTATAGGTTATTGACTTTTTACCCTTCTTTGGTGGCCTTGGACTTGAGCTAGGAACTTATGATTTTGCATGAAAGGAGGAATAGCAGCCGCGTTGCACGGGAGAATGTGAAAAGTGTTCATATGTAGCAAAAACCTGAGAAATCCGTCCGTTTTCGTCATTTGTTATTGAATCGACTTAAAGCCAGATCGTTACACTGGCCGTACTTCTGTCTGAAACGGTTACATTTATCGTCTGCAAAGCTATGTCGCGTGCTGCGGTATGCGGAGACACTAAAAGCACCTTAGTAGAACACAGATGAAGCTTCTAAGTTGATGTAATTGCCAGTAAGAAGTAGGAAAAGTCAAGTTTTAGGTATCGATTATTGACTTTTTACCCTTCTTTGGTGCCTTGGACATGAGCTAGGAACTTAAGATTTTGCATCAAAGGAGGACTAGCAGTCCCGTTGCACGGGAGAATGTGAAAAGTGTTCATATGTAGTAAAATCCCTGAGAAATCCGTCCGTTTTCGTCATTTGTTATCGACTCGACTTAAAGCCAGATCGTCACATTGGCCGCTCATCTCTCTGAAACGGTTGTACTTATCGTCTGCAAAGCAATGTCGCATGCTGCGGTATGCGGAGACGCTAAAAGCACCATAGTAGAAGACAGATGAAGCATCTACGTTGATGTAATAGCCAGTAAGAAGTAGTACAATTCAAGTTTTAGGTATCCATTCTTGACTTTTTACCCTTCTTTGGTGCCTTCCACATGAGCTAGGAACTTAAGATTTTGCATCAAAGGAGGACTAGCAGCCGCGTTGCACGGGAGAATGTGAAAAGTTTTCATATGTAGTAAAACCTGAGAAATCTGTCCGTTTTCGTCATTTGTTATCGAATCGACTTAAAGCCAGATCGTCACACTGGCCGCTCTTCTTTCTGAAATGGTTGTATTTTTCGTCTAGAAGCTATGTCGCGTGCTGCGG
Organism: Schistocerca gregaria; assembly: GCF_023897955.1. Taxonomy (NCBI): domain Eukaryota; kingdom Metazoa; phylum Arthropoda; class Insecta; order Orthoptera; family Acrididae; genus Schistocerca; species Schistocerca gregaria. The sequence goes on from NW_026061759.1 coordinate 2,719,930, forward strand.
TATGCGGAGACACTAAAAGCTCCATAGTAGAACACAGATGAAGCTTCTAAATTGATGTAATAGCCAGTAAGAAGTAGTACAATTCAAGTTTTAGGTATCCATTATTGACTTTTTACCCTTCTTTGTTGCCTTATACATGAGCTAGGAACTTAAGGTTTTGCATGAAAGGAGGACCAGCAGCCGCGTTGCACTAGAGAATGTGAAAAGTTTTCATAAGTAGTAAAAACCTGAGAAATCCGTCCGTTTTCGTCATTTGTTATCGAATGGACTTAAAGCCAGATCGTCACATTGGCCGCTCTTCTCTCTGAAATGGTTGTACTTATCGTCTGCAAAGCTATGTCGCGTGCTGCGTTATGCGGAGACACTAAAAGCACCATAGTAGAACACAGATGAAGCTTCTAAGTTGATGTAATAGCCAGTAAGAAGTAGTACAGTTCAAGTTTTAGGTATCGATTATTGACTTTTTAGATGGCTTTGGTGCCTTGGACATGAGCTAGGAACGTATGATTTTGCATGAAAGGAGGACTAGCAGCCGCGTTGCACGGGAGAATGTGAAAACTGTTCATATGTAGCAAAAACCTGAGAAATCCGTCCGTTTTCGTCATTTGTTATCGAATCGACTTAAAGCCAGATCGTCACACTGGCCGTACTTCTGTCTGAAACGGTTACATTTATCGTCTGCAAAGCTATGTCGCGTGCTGCGGTATGCGGAGACACTAAAAGCACCATAGTAGAACACAGATGAAGCTTCTAAGTTGATGTAATAGCCAGTAAGAAGTAGTACAATTCAAGTTTTAGGTATAGGTTATTGACTTTTTACCCTTCTTTGGTGCCTTGGACTTGAGCTAGGAACTTATGATTTTGCATGAAAGGAGGACTAGCAGCCGCGTTGCACGGGAGAATGTGAAAAGTGTTCATATGTAGCAAAAACCTGAGAAATCCGTCCGTTTTCGTCATTTGTTATTGAATCGACTTAAAGCCAGATCGTTACACTGGCCGTACTTCTGTCTGAAACGGTTACATTTATCGTCTGCAAAGCTATGTCGCGTGCTGCGGTATGCGGAGACACTAAAAGCACCATGTTAAAACACAGATGAAACTTCTAAGTTGATGTAATAGCCAGTAAGAATTAGTACAATTCAAGTTTTAGGTATAGGTTATTGACTTTTTACCCTTCTTTGGTGCCTTGGACTTGAGCTAGGAACTTATGATATTGCATGAAAGGAGGACTAGCAGCCGCGTTGCACGGGAGAATGTGAAAAGTCTTCATATGTAGTAAAAACCTGAGAAATCTGTCCGTTTTCGTCATTTGTTATCGAATCGACTTAAAGCCAGATCGTCACATTGGCTGCTCGTCTTTCTGAAATGGTTGTATTTTTCGTCTGCAAAGCTATGTCGCGTGCTGCGGTATGCGGAGACACTAAAAGCACCATAGTAGAACACAGATGAAGCTTCCAAATTGATGTAATAGCCAGTAAGAAGTAGTACAATTCAAGTTTTAGGTATCCATTATTGACTTTTTACCCTTCTTTGTTGCCTTATACATGAGCTAGGAACTTAAGGTTTTGCATGAAAGGAGGATTAGCTGCCGCGTTGCACGGGAGAATGTGAAAAGTTTTCATAAGTAGTAAAAACCTGAGAAATCTGTCCGTTTTCGTCATTTGTTATCGAATCGACTTAAAGCCAGATCGTCACACTGGCCGCACCTCTGTCTGAAACGGTTACATTTATCGTCTGCAAAGCTATGTCGCGTGCTGCGGTATGCGGAGACGCTAAAAGCACCATAGTAGAACACAGATGAAGCTTCTAAGTTGATGTAATTGCCAGTAAGAAGTAGGAAAAGTCAGGTTTTAGGTATCGATTATTGACTTTTTACCCTTCTTTGGTGCCTTGGACATGAGCTAGGAACTTATGATTTTGCATCAAAGGAGGACTAGCAGCCGCGTTGCACGGGAGAATGTGAAAAGTTTTCATATGTAGTAAAAACCTGAGAAATCTGTCCGTTTTCGTCATTTGTTATCGAATCGACTTAAAGCCAGATCGTCACATTGGCCGCTCTTCTCTCTGAAACGGTTGTACTTGTCGTCTGCAAAGCTATATCGCGTGCTGCGGTATGCGGAGACACTAAAAGCTCCATAGTAGAACACAGATGAAGCTTCTAAATTGATGTAATAGCCAGTAAGAAGTAGTACAATTCAAGTTTTAGGTATCCATTATTGACTTTTTACCCTTCTTTGTTGCCTTATACATGAGCTAGGAACTTAAGGTTTTGCATGAAAGGAGGATTAGCAGCCGCGTTGCACGGGAGAATGTGAAAAGTTTTCATAAGTAGTAAAAACATCAGAAATCTGTCCGTTTTCGTCATTTGTTATCGAATCGACTTAAAGCCAGATCGTCACATTGGCCGCTCTTCTCTCTGAAACCGTTGTACTTGTCGTCTGCAAAGCTATATCGCGTGCTGCGGTATGCGGAGACACTAAAAGCACCATAGTAGAACACAGATGAAGCTTCTAAGTTGATGTAATAGCCAGTAAGTAGTAGTACTATTAAAGTTTTAGGTATCGATTATTGACTTTTTAGATGGCTTTGGTGCCTTGGACATGAGCTAGGAACTTATGATTTTGCATGAAAGGAGGAGTAGCAGCCGCGTTGCACGGGAGAATGTGAAAAGTGTTCATATGTAGCAAAAACCTGAGAAATCCGTCCGTTTTAGTTATTTGTTATCGAATCGACTTAATGCCAGATCGTCACACTGGCCGCACTTCTGTCTGAACCGGTTACATTTATCGTCTGCAAAGCTATGTCGCGTGCTGCGGTATGCGGAGACACTAAAAGCACCATAGTAGAACACAGATGAAGCTTCTAAGTTGATGTAATAGCCAGTAAGATGTAGTAAAATTGATGTTTTAGGTATCGATTATTGACTTTTTACCCTTCTTTGGTGCCTTGGAGATGAGCTAGGAACTTAAGATTTTGCATCAAAGGAGGACTAGCAGCCCCGTTGCACTGGAGAATGTGAAAAGTGTTCATATGTAGTAAAATCCCTGAGAAATCCGTCCGTTTTCGTTATTTGTTATCGACTCGACTTAAAGCCAGATCGTCACATTGGCCGCTCTTCTCTCTGAAACGGTTGTACTTATCGTCTGCAAAGCAATGTCGCATGCTGCGGTATGCGGAGACGCTAAAAGCACCATAGTAGAAGACAGATGAAGCATCTACGTTGATGTAATAGCCAGTAAGAAGTAGTACAATTCAAGTTTTAGGTATCCATTCTTGACTTTTTACCCTTCTTTGGTGCCTTGGACATGAGCTAGGAACTTAAGGTTTTGCATGAAAGGAGGACCAGCAGCCGCGTTGCACGGGAGAATGTGAAAAGTCTTCATAAGTAGTAAAAACCTGAGAAACCCGTCCGTTTTCGTCATTTGTTATCGAATCGACTTAAAGCCAGATCGTCACATTGGCCGCTCTTGTCACTGAAACGGTTGTACTTATCGTCTGCAAGGCTATGTCGCGTGCTGCGTTATGCGGAAACACTAAAAGCACCATAGTAGAACACAGATGAAGCTTCTAAGTTGATGTAATAGCCAGTAAGAAGTAGTACAATTCAAGTTTTAGGTATAGGTTATTGACTTTTTAACCTTCTTTGGTGCCTTGGACTTGAGCTAGGAACTTATGATATTGCATGAAAGGAGGACTAGCAGCCGCGTTTCACGGGAGAATGTGAAAAGCGTTCGTATGTAGTAAAAACCTGAGAAATCCGTCCGTTTTCGTCATGTGTTATCGAATCGACTTAATGCCAGATCGTCACACTGGCCGCACTTCTGTCTGAAACGGTTACATTTATCGTCTGCAAAGCTATGTCGCGTGCTGCGGTATGCGGAGACACTAAAAGCACCATAGTAGAACACAGATGAAGCTTCTAAGTTGATGTAATAGCCAGTAAGAAGTAGTACAATTCAAGTTTTAGGTATAGGTTATTGACTTTTTACCCTTCTTTGGTGCCTTGGACTTGAGCTAGGAACTTATGATATTGCATGAAAGGAGGACTAGCAGCCGCGTTCACGGGAGAATGTGAAAAGCGTTCGTATGTAGTAAAAACCTGAGAAATCCGTCCGTTTTCGTCATGTGTTATCAAATCGACTTAATGCCAGATCGTCACACTGGCCGCACTTCTGTCTGAAACGGTTACATTTATCGTCTGCAAAGCTATGTCGCGTGCTGCGGTATGCGGAGACACTAAAAGCACGATAGTAGAACACAGATGAAGCTTCTAAGTTGATGTAATAGCCAGTAAGAAGTAGAAAAATTCAAGCTTTAGGTATCGATTGTTGACTTTTTACCCTTCTTTGGTGCCTTCGACATGAGCTAGGAACTTAAGATTTTGCATCAAAGGAGGACTAGCAGCCGCGTTGCACGGGAGAATGTGAAAAGTTTTCAGATGTAGTAAAAACCTGAGAAATCTGTCCGTTTTCGTCATTTGTTATCGAATCGACTTAAAGCCAGATCGTCACATTGGCCGCTCTTCTTTCTGAAATGGTTGTATTTTTCGTCTGCAAAGCTATGTCGCGTGCTGCGGTATGCGGAGACACTTAAAGCACCATAGTAGAACACAGATGAAGCTTCTAAATTGATGTAATAGCCAGTAAGAAGTAGTACTATTCAAGTTTTAGGTATCCATTATTGACTTTTTACCCTTCTTTGTTGCCTTATACATGAGCTAGGAACTTAAGGTTTTGCATGAAAGGAGGATTAGCAGCCGCGTTGCACGGGAGAATGTGAAAAGTTTTCATAAGTAGTAAAAACATGAGAAATCTGTCCGTTTTCGTCATTTGTTATCGAATCGACTTAAAGCCAGATCGTCACATTGGCCGCTCTTCTCTCTGAAACCGTTGTACTTGTCGTCTGCAAAGCTATATCGCGTGCTGCGGTATGCGGAGACACTAAAAGCACCATAATAGAACACAGATGAAGCTTCTAAGTTGATGTAATAGCCAGTAAGTAGTAGTACTATTAAAGTTTTAGGTATCGATTATTGACTTTTTAGATGGCTTTGGTGCCTTGGACATGAGCTAGGAACTTATGATTTTGCATGAAAGGAGGAGTAGCAGCCGCGTTGCACGGGAGAATGTGAAAAGTGTTCATATGTAGCAAAAACCTGAGAAATCCGTCCGTTTTAGTTATTTGTTATCGAATCGACTTAAAGCCAGATCGTCACACTGGCCGCACTTCTGTCTGAACCGGTTACATTTATCGTCTGCAAAGCTATGTCGCGTGCTGCGGTATGCGGAGACACTAAAAGCACCATAGTAGAACACAGATGAAGCTTCTAAGTTGATGTAATAGCCAGTAAGAAGTAGTACAATTCAAGTTTTAGGTATCGATTATTGACTTTTTACCCTTCATTGGTGCCTTGGACATGAGCTAGGAACTTAAGGTTTTGCATGAAAGGAGGACCAGCAGCCGCGTTGCACGGGAGAATGTGAAATGTTTTCATAAGTAGTAAAAACCTGAGAAACCCGTCCGTTTTCGTCATTTGTTATCGAATCGACTTAAAGCCAGATCGTCACATTGGCCGCTCTTCTTTCTGAAACGGTTGTACTTATCGTCTGCAAAGCTATGTCGCGTGCTGCGTTATGCGGAAACACTAAAAGCACCATAGTAGAACACAGATGAAGCTTCGAAGTTGATGTAATAGCCAGTAAGAAGTAGTACAGTTCAAGTTTTAGGTATCGATTATTGACTTTTTAGATGGCTTTGGTGCCTTGGACATGAGCTAGGAACTTATGATTTTGCATGAAAGGGGGACTAGCAGCCGCGTTGCACGGGAGAATGTGAAAAGTGTTCATATGTAGCAAAAACCTGAGAAATCCGTCCGTTTTCGTCATTTGTTATCGAATCGACTTAAAGCCAGATCGTCACACTGGCCGTACTTCTGTCTGAAACGGTTACATTTATCGTCTGCAAAGCTATGTCGCGTGTTGCGGTATGCGGAGACTCTAAAAGCACCATAGTAGAACACAGATGAAGCTTCTAAGTTGATGTAATAGCCAGTAAGAAGTAGTACAATTCAAGTTTTAGGTATAGGTTATTGACTTTTTACCCATCTTTGGTGCCTTGGACTTGAGCTAGGAACTTATGATATTGCATGAAAGGAGGACTAGCAGCCGCGTTGCACGGGAGAATGTGAAAAGCGTTCGTATGTAGTAAAAACCTGAGAAATCCGTCCGTTTTCGTCATGTGTTATCGAATCGACTTAATGCCAGACCGTCACACTGGCCGCACTTCTGTCTGAAATGGTTACATTTATCGTCTGCAAAGCTATGTCGCGTGCTGCGGTATGCGGAGACACTAAAAGCACCATAGTAGAACACAGATGAAGCTTCTAAATTGATGTAATAGCCAGTAAGAAGTAATACAATTCAAGTTTTAGGTATCGATTAATGACTTTTTACCCTTCTTTGGTGCCTTGGACATGAGCTAGGAACTTAAGATTTTGCATCAAAGGAGCACTAGCAGCCCCGTTGCACGGGAGAATGTGAAAAGTGTTCTTATGTAGTAAAATCCCTGAGAAATCCGTCCGTTTTCGTCATTTGTTATCGACTCGACTTAAAGCAGATCGTCACATTGGCCGCTCTTCTCTCTGAAACGGTTGTACTTATCGTCTGCTAAGCAATGTCGCATGCTGCGGTATGCGGAAACGCTAAAAGCACCATAGTAGAAGACAGATGAAGCATCTACGTTGATGTAATAGCCAGTAAGAAGTAGTACAATTCAAGTTTTAGGTATCCATTCTTGACTTTTTACCCTTCTTTGGTGCCTGGGACATGAGCTAGGAACTTAAGGTTTTGCATGAAAGGGGGACCAGCAGCCGCGTTGCACGGGAGAATGTGAAAAGTTTTCATAAGTAGTGAAAACATGAGAAATCTGTTCGTTTTCGTCATTTGTTATCGAATCGAATTAAAGCCAGATCGTCACATTGGCCGCTCTTCTCTCTGAAACGGTTGTACTTGTCGTCTGCAAAGCTATATCGCGTGCTGCGGTATGCGGAGACACTAAAAGCACCATAGTAGAACACAGATGAAGCTTCTAAGTTGATGTAATAGCCAGTAAGTAGTAGTACTATTCAAGTTTTAGGTATCGATTATTGACTTTTTACCCTTCTTTGGTGCCTTGGACATGAGCTAGGAACTTATGATCTTGCATGAAAGGAGGAGTAGCAGCCGCGTTGCACGGGAGAATGTGAAAAGTGTTCATATGTAGCAAAAACCTGAGAAATCCGTACGTTTTCGTTATTTGTTATCGAATCGACTAAAAGCCAGATCGTCACACTGACGCACTTCTGTCTGAAACGGTTACATTTATCGTCTGCAAACCTATGTCGCGTGCTGCAGTATGCGGAGACACTAAAAGCACCATAGTAGAACACAGATGAAGCTTCTAAGTTGATGTAATAGCCAGTGAGTAGTAGTACTATTCAAGTTTTAGGTATCGAATATTGACTTTTTACCCTTCTTTGGTGCCTTGGACATGATCTAGGAACTTATGATTTTGCATGAAAGGAGGAGTAGCAGCCGCGTTGCACTGGAGAATGTGAAAAGTGTTCATATGTAGCAAAAACCTGAGAAATCCGTCCGTTTTATTTATTTGTTATCGAATCGACTTAAAGCCAGATCGTCACACTGGCCGCACTTCTGTCTGAAACGGTTACATTTATCGTCTGCAAAGCTATGTCGCGTGCTGCGGTATGCGGAGACACTAAAAGCACAATAGTAGAACACAGATGAAGCTTCTAAGTTGATGTAATAGCCAGTAAGAAGTAGTAAAATTGAAGTTTTAGGTATCGATTATTGACTTCTTACCCTTCTTTGGTGCCTTGGACATGAGCTAGGAACTTACGATTTTGCATCAAAGGAGGACTAGCAGCCGCGTTGCAAGGGAGAATATGAAAAGTGTTCATATGTAGTAAAATCCCTGAGAAATCCGTCCGTTTTCGTCATTTGTTATCGACTCGACTTAAAGCCAGATCGTCACATTGGCCGCTCTTCTCTCTGAAACGGTTGTACTTATCGTCTGCAAAGCAATGTTGCATGCTGCGGTATGCGGAGACGCTAAAAGCACCATAGTAGAAGACAGATGAAGCATCTACGTTGATGTAATAGCCATTCAAAAGTAGTACAATTCAAGTTTTAGGTATCGATTATTGACTTTTACCATTCTTTGCTGCCTTGGACATGAGCTAATACCTTAAGATTCTGCATGAAAGGAGGATTAGCAGCCGAGTTGCACGGGAGAATGTGAAAAGTGTTCATATGTAGTAAAAACCTGAGAAATCCGTCCGTTTTCGTCATTTGTTATGGAATGGACTTAAAGACCGATCGTCACATTGGGCGCTCTTCTCTCTAAAATGGTTGTACTTATCGTCTGAAAAGCTATGTCGCGTGCTACGGTATGCGGAGACACTAAAAGTACCATAGTAGAACACAGATGAAGCTTCTAAGTTGATGTAATAGCCAGTAAGAAGTAGTACAATTCAAGTTTTAGTTATCGATTGTTGACTTTGTACCCTTCTTTGGTGCCTTGGACATGAGCTAGGAGCTTAAGATTTTGCATGAAAGGAGGATTAGCAGCCGCGTTGCACGGGAGAATGTGGAAAGTGTTCATATGTAGTAAAAACCTGAGAAATCCGTCCGTTTTCGTCATTTGTTATCGAATCGACTTAAAGCCAGATCGTCACATTGGCCGCTCTTCTCTCTACAACGGTAGTACATATCGTCTGCAAAGCTATGTCGCGAGCTGCGGTATGCGGAGACACTAAAAGCACCATAGTAGAACACAGATGAAGCTTCTAAGTTGATGTAATAGCCAGTAAGAAGTAGTACAGTTCAAGTTTTAGGTATCGATTATTGACTTTTTAGCTATCTTTGGTGCCTTGGACATGATCTAGGACCGTAAGGATTTGCATGAAAGGATGACTAGCAGCCGCGGTGCACGGGAGAATGTGAAAAGTTTTCATAAGTATTAAAAACCTGAGAAATCTGTCCGTTTTGGTCATTTGTTATCAAATCGACTTGAAGCCAGATCGTCACACTGACCGCACTTCTGTCGGAAACGGTTACATTTATCGTCTGCAAAGCTATGTCGCGTGCTGCGGTATGCGGAGACACTAAAAGCACCATAGTAGAACACAGATGAAGTTTCTAAGTTGATGTAATAGCCAGTATGAAGTAGAAAAATTCAAGCTTTAGGTATAGATTATTGACTTTTTACCCTTCTTTGGTGCCTTCGACATGAGCTACGAACTTAAGACATTGCATCAAAGGAGGACTAGCAGCCCCGTTGCACGGGAGAATGTGAAAAGCGTTCGTATGTAGTAAAATCCTGAGAAATCCGTCCGTTTTCGTCATTTGTTATCGAATCGACTTAAAGCCAGATCGTCACATTGGCCGCTCTTTTCTCTGAAATGGTTGCATTTTTTGCCTGCAAAGCTATGTCGCGTGCTGCGGTATGCGGAGACACTAAAAACACCATAGTAGGCCACAGACGAAGCTTCTAAATTGATGTAGAAGCCAGTAAGAAGTAGTACAATTCAAGTTTTAGGTATCCATTATTGACTTTCTACCCGTCTTTGTTGCCTTATACATGAGCTAGGAACGTAAGGTTTTGCATGAAAGGAGGATTAGCAGCCGCGTTGCACGGGAGAATGTGAAAAGTTTTCATAAGTAGTTAAAACCTGAGAAATCTGTCCGTTTTCGTCATTTGTTATCGAATCGACTTAAAGACAGATCGTCACATTGACCGCTCTTCTCTCTGAAACGGTTGTACTTGTCGTCTGCAAAGCTATGTCGCGTGCTGTGGTATGCGGAGACACTAAAAGCACCATAGTAGAACACAGATGAAGCTTCTAAGTTGATGTAATAGCCAGTAAGAAGTAGTACAATTCAAGTTTTAGGTATCGATTATTGACTTTTTACCCTTCTTTGATGCCTTGGACATGAGCCAGGAACTTATGATTTTGCATGAAAGGAGGACTAGCATCGGCTTTGCACGGGAGAATGTGAAAAGTGTTCATATGTAGCAAAAACCTGAGAAATCGGTCCGTTTTCCTTATTTGTAATCGAATCGACTTAAAGCGAGATCGTCACACTGGCCGCACTTCTGTCTGAAACAGTTACGTTTATCGTCTGCAAAGCTATGTCGCGTGCTGCGGTATGCGGAGACACTAAAAGCACCATAGTAGAACACAGATGAAGCTTCTAAGTTGATGTAATAGCCAGTAAGAAGTAGCAAAATTCAAGTTTTAGGTATCGATTATTGACTTTTTACCCTTCTTTGGTCCCTTGGACATGAGCTAGGAACTTAAGATTTTGCATCAAAGGAGGACTAGCAGCCCCGTTGCACGGGAGAATGTGAAAAGTTTTCATATGTAGTAAAAACCTGAGAAATCTGTCCGCTTTCGTCATTTATTATCGAATCGACTTAAAGGCAGATCGTCACATTGGCCGCTCTTCTGTCTGAAACGGTTACATTTATTGTCTGCAAAGCTATGTCGCGTGATGCGGTATGCGGAGACACTAAAAGCACCATAGTAGAACACAGATGAAGCTTCTAAGTTGATTTATAGCCAGTAAGAAGTAGTACAATTCAAGTTTTAGGTATCGATTATTGACTTTTTACCCTTCTTTGCTGTCTTGGACATGAGCTAGGACCTTAAGATTCTGCATGAAAGGAGGACTAGCAGCCGAGTTGCACGGGAGAATGTGAAAAGTGTTCATATGTAGTAAGAACCTGAGAAATCCGTCCGATTTCGTCATTTGCTATCGAATCGACTTAAAGCCCGATCGTCACATTGGCCACTCTTCTCTCTAAAATGCTTGTACTTATCGTCTGAAAAGCTATGTTGCGTGCTGCAGTATGCGAAGACACCAAAAGCACCATAGTAGAACACAGATGAAGCTTCTAAGTTGATGTAATTGCCAGTAAGAAGTAGTTCAATTCAAGTTTCAGGAATCGATTATTGACTTTTTAGCTGGCTTTGGTGCCTTCGACATGAGCTAGGACCTTAAGGTTCTGCATGAAAGGAGGACTAGGAGCCGAGTTGCACGGGAGAATGTGAAAAGTGTTCATATGTAGAAAAAACCTGAGAAATCCGTCTGTTTTCGTCGTTTGTTATCGAATCGACTTAAAGCCAGATCGTCACATTGGCCGCTCTTCTCTCTGAAACGGTTGTACTTATTGTCTGCAAAGCTATGTCGCGTGCTGTGGTATGCGGAGACACTATAAGCACCATAGTAGAACACAGATGAAGCTTCTAAGTTGATGTAATACCCAGTAAGAAGTAGTACAATTCAAGTTTTACGTATCGATTATTGCCTTTTTACCTTCTTTGGTGCCTTGGACATGAGCTACGAACTTAAGATTTTGCATCAAACGAGGACTAACTGCCGCGTTGCACGGGAGAATGTGAAAAATTTTCATATGTAGTAAGAACCTGAGAAATCTGTCCGTTTTCGTCATTTGTTATCGAATCGACTTAAAGCCAGATCGTCACATTGGCCGCTCTTCTCTCTGAAACGGTTGTACTTATCGTCTGCAAGGCTATGTCGCGTGCTGCGTTATGCGGAAACACTAAAAGCACCATAGTAGACCACAGATGAAGCTTCTAAGTTGATGTAATAGCCAGTAAGAAGTAGTACAGTTCAAGTTTTAGGTATCGATTATTGACTTTTTAGATGGCTTTGGTGCCTTGGACTTGAGCTGGGACCTTATGATTTTGCATGAAAGGAGGACTAGCAGCCGCGTTGCACGGCAGAATGTGGAAAGTGTTCATATGTAGCAAAAACCTGAGAAATCCGTCCGTTTTCGTCATTTGTTATCGAATTGACTTAATGCCAGATCGTCACACTGTCCGCTCTTCTCTCTGAAACGGTTACATTTATCGTCTGCAAAGCTATGTCGAGTGCTGCGGTATGCGGAGACACTAAAAGCACCATAGTAGAACACAGATGAAGTTTCTAAGTTGATGTAATAGCCAGTAAGAAGTAGAAAAATTCAAGCTTTAGGTATCGATTATTGACTTTTTACCCTTCTTTGGTGCCTTCGACATCAGCTAGGAACTTAAGATTTTGCATCAAAGGAGGACCAGCAGCCGCGTTGCACGGGAGAATGTGGAAAGTGTTCATATGTAGTAAAAACCTGAGAAATCCGTCCGTTTTCGTCATTTGTTATCGAATCGACATAAAGCCAGATCGTCACATTGGCCGCTCTTCTCTCTGAAACGGGTGTAATTATCGTCTGCAAAGCTATGTCGCGTGCTGCGGTATGCGGAGTCACTAAAAGCACCATAATAGAACACAGATGAAGCTTCTAAGTTGATGTAATCGCCAGTAAGAAGTAGTACAATTCAAGTTTCAGGTATCGATTATTGACTTTTTAGCTGGCTTTGGTGCCTTCGACATGAGCTGGGACCTTAAGGTTCTGCATGAAAGGAGGACTAGGAGCCGAGTTGCACGGGAGAATGTGAAAAGTGTTCATATGTAGTAAAAACCTGAGAAATCAGCCCGTTTTCGTCGTTTGTTATCGAATCGACTTGAAGCCAGATCGTCACATTGGCCGCTCTTCTCTCTGAAAGGGGTGTACTTATTGTCTGCAAAGCTATGTCGCGTGCTGTGGTATGCGGAGACACTATAAGCACCATAGTAGAACACAGATGAAGCTTCTAAGCTGATGTAATACCCAGTAAGAAGTAGTACAATTCAAGTGTTACGTGTCGATTATTGACTTTTTACCCTTCTTTGGTGCCTTGGACATGAGCTAGGAACTTAAGATTTTGCATCAATCGTGGACTAACAGCCGTGTTGCACGGGAGAATGTGAAAAATATTCATATGTAGTAAGAACCTGAGAAATCGGTCCGTTTTCGTCATTTGTTATCGAATCGACTTAAAGCCAGATCGTCACATTGGCCGCTCTTCTCTCTAAAATGGTTGTACGTATCGTGTGCAAAGCTAAGTCGCTTGCTGCGGTATGCGGAGACACTAAAAGCACCATAGTAAATCACAGATGAAGCTTCTAAGTTGATGTAATAGCCAGTAAGAAGTAAAAAAATTCAAGCTTTAGGTATCGATTATTGACTTTTTACCCTTCTTTGGTGCCTTGGACATGAGCTAGGAACTTATGATTTTGCATGAAAGGAGGAGTAGCAGCCGCGTTGCACGGGAGAATGTGAAAAGCGTTCGTATGTAGTAAAAACCTCAGAAATCCGTCCGTCTTCATCATTTGTTATCGAATCGACTTAAAGCCAGATCGTCACACTCACCGCACTTCTGTCTGAAACGGTTGCATTTATCGTCTGCAAAGCTATGTCGCGTGATGCGGTATGCGGAGACACTAGATGCAGCATAGTAGAACACAGATGAAGTTTCTAAGTTGATGTAATAGCCAGTAAGAAGTAGAAAAATTCAAGCTTTGTGTATCGATTATTGACTTTTTACCCTTCTTTGGTGCCTTGGACATGAGCTAGGAACTTAAGAATTTGCATCAAAGGAGGACTAGCAGCCCCGTTGCACGGGAGAATGTGAAAAGTTTTCATATGTAGTAAAAACCTGAGAAATCTGTCCGCTTTCGTCATTTGTTATCGAATCGACTTAAAGCCAGATCGTCACATTGGCCGCTCTTCTGTCTGAAACGGTTACATTTATTGTCTGCAAAGCTATGTCGCGTGCTGCGGTATGCGGAGACACTAAAAGCACCATAGTAGAACACAGATGAAGCTTCTAAATTGATGTATAGCCAGTAAGAAGTAGTACAATTCAAGTTTTAGGTATCGATTATTGACTTTTTACCCTTCTTTGCTGTCTTGGACATGAGCTAGGACCTTAAGATTCTGCATGAAAGGATGACTAGCAGCCGAGTTGCACGGGAGAATGTGAAAAGTGTTCATATGTAGTAAAAACCTGAGAAATCCGTCTATTTTCGTCATTTGTTATCGAATCGACTTAAAGCCCGATCGTCACATTGGCCGCTCTTGTCTCTAAAATGGTTGTACTTATCGTCTGAAAAGCTATGTCGCGCGCTGCAGTATGCGAAGACACCAAAAGCACCATAGTAGAACACAGATGAAGCTTCTAAGTTGATGTAATTGCCAGTAGGAAGTAGTACAATTCAAGTTTCAGGTATCGATTATTGACTTTTTAGCTGGCTTTGGTGCCTTCGACATGAGCTAGGACCTTAAGGTTCTGCATGAAAGGAGGACTAGGAGCCGAGTTGCACGGGAGAATGTGAAAAGTGTTCATATGTAGTAAAAACCTGAGAAATGCGTCCGTTTTCGTCGTTTGTTATCGAATCGACTTGAAGCCAGATCGTCACATTGGCCGCTCTTCTCTCTGAAAGGGGTGTACTTATTGTCTGCAAAGCTATGTCGCGTGCTGTGGTATGCGGAGACACTATAAGCACCATAGTAGAACACAGATGAAGCTTCTAAGCTGATGTAATACCCAGTAAGAAGTAGTACAATTCAAGTGTTACGTGTCGATTATTGACTTTTTACCCTTCTTTGGTGCCTTGGACATGAGCTAGGAACTTAAGATTTTGCATCAATCGTGGACTAACAGCCGTGTTGCACGGGAGAATGTGAAAAATATTCATATGTAGTAAGAACCTGAGAAATCGGTCCGTTTTCGTCATTTGTTATCGAATCGACTTAAAGCCAGATCGTCACATTGGCCGCTCTTCTCTCTAAAATGGTTGTACGTATCGTGTGCAAAGCTAAGTCGCTTGCTGCGGTATGCGGAGACACTAAAAGCACCATAGTAAATCACAGATGAAGCTTCTAAGTTGATGTAATAGCCAGTAAGAAGTAAAAAAATTCAAGCTTTAGGTATCGATTATTGACTTTTTACCCTTCTTTGGTGCCTTGGACATGAGCTAGGAACTTAAGAATTTGCATGAAAGGAGGACTAGCAGCCCCGTTGCACGGGAGAATGTGAAAAGTTTTCATATGTAGTAAAAACCTGAGAAATCCGTCCGTTTTCCTTATTTGTTATCGAATCGACTTAAAGCCAGATCGTCACATTGGCCGTACTTCTGTCTGAAACGGTTACATTTATCGTCTGCAAAGCCATGTCGCGTGCTGCGGTATGTGGAGACACTAAAAGCACCATAGTAGAACACAGATGAAGTTTCTAAGTTAATGTAATAGCCAGTAAGAAGTAGTACAATTCAAGTTTTAGGTATAGGTTATTGACTTTTTACCCTTCTTTGGTGCCTTGGACTTGAGCTAGGAACTTATGATATTGCATGAAAGGAGGACTAGCAGCCGCGTTGCACGGGAGAATGTGAAAAGCGTTCATATGTAGTAAAAACCTGACAAAACTGTCCGTTTTCCTTATTTGTTATCGAATCGACTTAAAGCCAGATCGTCACACTGGCCGCACTTCTGTCTGAAACGGTTAAATTTATCGTCTGCAAAGCTATGTCGCGTGCTGCGGTATGCGGAGACACTAAAAGCACCATAGTAGAACACAGATGAAGCTTCTAAGTTGATGTAATAGCCAGTAAGAAGTAACAAAATTCAAGTTTTAGGTATCGATTATTGACTTTTTACCCTTCTTTGGTGCCTTTGGACATGAGCTAGGAACTTAAGATTTTGCATCAAAGGAGGACTAGCAGCCCCGTTGCACGGGAGAGTGTGATAAGTTTTCATATGTAGTAAAAACCTGACAAATCTGTCCGCTTTCGTCATTTGTTATCGAATCGACTTAAAGCCAGATCGTCACATTGGCCGCTCTTCTGCCTGAAACGGTTACATTTATTGTCTGCAAAGCTATGTCGCGTGCTGCGGTATGCGGAGACACTAAAAGCACCATAGTAGAACACAGATGAAGCTTCTAAGTTGATGTATAGCCAGTAAGAAGTAGTACAATTCAAGTTTTTGGTATCGATTATTGACTTTTTATCCTTCTTTGCTGTCTTGGATATGAGCTAGGACCTTAAGATTCTGCATGAAAGGAGGACTAGCAGCTGAGTTGCACGGGATAATGTGAAAAGTGTTCATATGTAGTAAAAACCTGAAAAATCCGTCAGATTTCGTCATTTGTTATCGAATCGACTTAAAGCCCGATCGTCACATTGGCCGCTCTTCTCTCTAAAATGGTTGTACTTATCGTCTGAAAAGCTATGTCGCGTGCTGCAGTATGCGAAGACACCAAAAGCACCATAGTAGAACACAGATGAAGATTCTAAGTTGATGTATAGCCAGTAAGAAGTAGTACAATTCAAGTTTTAGGTATCGATTATTGACTTTTTACCCTTCTTTGGTGCCTTGGACATGAGCTAGGAACTTATGATTTTGCATGAAAGGAGGAGTAGCAGCCGCGTTGCACGGGAGAATGTGAAAAGCGTTCGTATGTAGTAAAAACCTCAGAAATCCGTCCGTCTTCATCATTTGTTATCGAATCGACTTAAAGCCAGATCGTCACACTCACCGCACTTCTGTCTGAAACGGTTGCATTTATCGTCTGCAAAGCTATGTCGCGTGATGCGGTATGCGGAGACACTAGATGCAGCATAGTAGAACACAGATGAAGTTTCTAAGTTGATGTAATAGCCAGTAAGAAGTAGAAAAATTCAAGCTTTGTGTATCGATTATTGACTTTTTACCCTTCTTTGGTGCCTTGGACATGAGCTAGGAACTTAAGAATTTGCATCAAAGGAGGACTAGCAGCCCCGTTGCACGGGAGAATGTGAAAAGTTTTCATATGTAGTAAAAACCTGAGAAATCTGTCCGCTTTCGTCATTTGTTATCGAATCGACTTAAAGCCAGATCGTCACATTGGCCGCTCTTCTGTCTGAAACGGTTACATTTATTGTCTGCAAAGCTATGTCGCGTGCTGCGGTATGCGGAGACACTAAAAGCACCATAGTAGAACACAGATGAAGCTTCTAAATTGATGTATAGCCAGTAAGAAGTAGTACAATTCAAGTTTTAGGTATCGATTATTGACTTTTTACCCTTCTTTGCTGTCTTGGACATGAGCTAGGACCTTAAGATTCTGCATGAAAGGATGACTAGCAGCCGAGTTGCACGGGAGAATGTGAAAAGTGTTCATATGTAGTAAAAACCTGAGAAATCCGTCTATTTTCGTCATTTGTTATCGAATCGACTTAAAGCCCGATCGTCACATTGGCCGCTCTTGTCTCTAAAATGGTTGTACTTATCGTCTGAAAAGCTATGTCGCGCGCTGCAGTATGCGAAGACACCAAAAGCACCATAGTAGAACACAGATGAAGCTTCTAAGTTGATGTAATTGCCAGTAGGAAGTAGTACAATTCAAGTTTCAGGTATCGATTATTGACTTTTTAGCTGGCTTTGGTGCCTTCGACATGAGCTAGGACCTTAAGGTTCTGCATGAAAGGAGGACTAGGAGCCGAGTTGCACGGGAGAATGTGAAAAGTGTTCATATGTAGTAAAAACCTGAGAAATGCGTCCGTTTTCGTCGTTTGTTATCGAATCGACTTGAAGCCAGATCGTCACATTGGCCGCTCTTCTCTCTGAAAGGGGTGTACTTATTGTCTGCAAAGCTATGTCGCGTGCTGTGGTATGCGGAGACACTATAAGCACCATAGTAGAACACAGATGAAGCTTCTAAGCTGATGTAATACCCAGTAAGAAGTAGTACAATTCAAGTGTTACGTGTCGATTATTGACTTTTTACCCTTCTTTGGTGCCTTGGACATGAGCTAGGAACTTAAGATTTTGCATCAATCGTGGACTAACAGCCGTGTTGCACGGGAGAATGTGAAAAATATTCATATGTAGTAAGAACCTGAGAAATCGGTCCGTTTTCGTCATTTGTTATCGAATCGACTTAAAGCCAGATCGTCACATTGGCCGCTCTTCTCTCTAAAATGGTTGTACGTATCGTGTGCAAAGCTAAGTCGCTTGCTGCGGTATGCGGAGACACTAAAAGCACCATAGTAAATCACAGATGAAGCTTCTAAGTTGATGTAATAGCCAGTAAGAAGTAAAAAAATTCAAGCTTTAGGTATCGATTATTGACTTTTTACCCTTCTTTGGTGCCTTGGACATGAGCTAGGAACTTAAGAATTTGCATCAAAGGAGGACTAGCAGCCCCGTTGCACGGGAGAATGTGAAAAGTTTTCATATGTAGTAAAAACCTGAGAAATCCGTCCGTTTTCCTTATTTGTTATCGAATCGACTTAAAGCCAGATCGTCACATTGGCCGTACTTCTGTCTGAAACGGTTACATTTATCGTCTGCAAAGCCATGTCGCGTGCTGCGGTATGTGGAGACACTAAAAGCACCATAGTAGAACACAGATGAAGTTTCTAAGTTAATGTAATAGCCAGTAAGAAGTAGTACAATTCAAGTTTTAGGTATAGGTTATTGACTTTTTACCCTTCTTTGGTGCCTTGGACTTGAGCTAGGAACTTATGATATTGCATGAAAGGAGGACTAGCAGCCGCGTTGCACGGGAGAATGTGAAAAGCGTTCATATGTAGTAAAAACCTGACAAAACTGTCCGTTTTCCTTATTTGTTATCGAATCGACTTAAAGCCAGATCGTCACACTGGCCGCACTTCTGTCTGAAACGGTTAAATTTATCGTCTGCAAAGCTATGTCGCGTGCTGCGGTATGCGGAGACACTAAAAGCACCATAGTAGAACACAGATGAAGCTTCTAAGTTGATGTAATAGCCAGTAAGAAGTAACAAAATTCAAGTTTTAGGTATCGATTATTGACTTTTTACCCTTCTTTGGTGCCTTTGGACATGAGCTAGGAACTTAAGATTTTGCATCAAAGGAGGACTAGCAGCCCCGTTGCACGGGAGAGTGTGATAAGTTTTCATATGTAGTAAAAACCTGACAAATCTGTCCGCTTTCGTCATTTGTTATCGAATCGACTTAAAGCCAGATCGTCACATTGGCCGCTCTTCTGCCTGAAACGGTTACATTTATTGTCTGCAAAGCTATGTCGCGTGCTGCGGTATGCGGAGACACTAAAAGCACCATAGTAGAACACAGATGAAGCTTCTAAGTTGATGTATAGCCAGTAAGAAGTAGTACAATTCAAGTTTTTGGTATCGATTATTGACTTTTTATCCTTCTTTGCTGTCTTGGATATGAGCTAGGACCTTAAGATTCTGCATGAAAGGAGGACTAGCAGCTGAGTTGCACGGGATAATGTGAAAAGTGTTCATATGTAGTAAAAACCTGAAAAATCCGTCAGATTTCGTCATTTGTTATCGAATCGACTTAAAGCCCGATCGTCACATTGGCCGCTCTTCTCTCTAAAATGGTTGTACTTATCGTCTGAAAAGCTATGTCGCGTGCTGCAGTATGCGAAGACACCAAAAGCACCATAGTAGAACACAGATGAAGATTCTAAGTTGATGTATAGCCAGTAAGAAGTAGTACAATTCAAGTTTTAGGTATCGATTATTGACTTTTTACCCTTCTTTGGTACCTTGGACATGAGCTAGGAACTTAAGATTTTGCATGAAACTGGGACTAGCAGCCGCGTTGCACGGGAGAATGTGCAAAGTGGTCATATGTAGTAAAAACCTGAGAAATCCGTCCGTTTTCGTCATTTGTTATCGAATCGACTTAAAGCCAGATCGTCACATTGGCCGCTCTTCTCTCTGAAACGGTTGTAATTATCGTCTGCAAAGCTATGTCGCGTGCTGCGGTATGCGGAGTCACTAAAAGCACCATAATAGAACACAGATGAAGCTTCTAAGTTGATGTAATTGCCAGTAAGAAGTAGTACAATTCAAGTTTCAGGTATCGATTATTGACTTTTTAGCTGGCTTTGGTGCCTTCGACATGAGCTAGGACCTTAAGGTTCTGCATGAAAGGAGGACTAGGAGCCGAGTTGCACGGGAGAATGTGAAAAGTGTTCATACGTAGTAAAAACCTGAGAAATCCGTCCGTTTTCGTCGTTTGTTATCGAATCGACTTAAAGCCAGATCGTCACATTGGCCGCTCTTCTCTCTGAAAGGGTTGTACTTATTGTCTGAAAAGCTATGTCGCGTGCTGTGGTATGCGGAGACACTATAAGCACCATAGTAGAACACAGATGAAGCTTCTAAGCTGATGTAATACCCAGTAAGAAGTAGTACAATTCAAGTTTTACGTGTCGATTATTGACTTTTTACCCTTCTTTGGTGCCTTGGACATGAGCTAGGAATTTAAGATTTTGCATCAATCGAGGACTAACAGCCGCGTTGCACGGGAGAATGTGAAAAATATTCATATGTAGTAAGAACCTGAGAAATCGGTCCGTTTTCGTCATTTGTTATCGAATCGACTTAAAGCCAGATCGTCACATTGGCCGCTCTTCTCTCTAAAATGGTTGTACGTATCGTGTGCAAAGCTAAGTCGCTTGCTGCGGTATGCGGAGACACTAAAAGCACCATAGTAAATCACAGATGAAGCTTCTAAGTTGATGTAATAGCCAGTAAGTAGTAAAAAAATTCAAGCTTTAGGTATCGATTATTGACTTTTTACCCTTCTTTGGTGCCTTGGACATGAGCTAGGAACTTATGATTTTGCATGAAAGGAGGAGTAGCAGCCGCGTTGCACGGGAGAATGTGAAAAGCCTTCGTATGTAGTAAAAACCTCAGAAATCCGTCCGTTTTCATCATTTGTTATCGAATCGACTTAAAGCCAGATCGTCACACTCACCGCACTTCTGTCTGAAACGGTTGCATGTATCGTCTGCAAAGCTATGTCGCGTGATGCGGTATGCGGAGACACTAGAAGCACCATAGTAGAACACAGATGAAGTTTCTAAGTTGATGTAATAGCCAGTAAGAAGTAGAAAAATTCAAGCTTTGGGTATCGATTATTGACTTTTTACCCTTCTTTGGTGCCTTGGACATGAGCTAGGAACTTAAGAATTTGCATCAAAGGAGGACTAGCAGCCCCGTTGCACGGCAGAATGTGAAAAGTTTTCATATGTAGTAAAAACCTGAGAAATCCGTCTATTTTCGTCATTTGTTATCGAATCGACTTAAAGCCCGATCGTCACATTGGCCGCTCTTGTCTCTAAAATGGTTGTACTTATCGTCTGAAAAGCTATGTCGCGCGCTGCAGTACGCGAAGACACCAAAAGCACCATAGTAGAACACAGATGAAGCTTCTAAGTTGATGTAATTGCCAGTAAGAAGTAGTACAATTCAAGTTTCAGGTATCGATTATTGACTTTTTAGCTGGCTTTGGTGCCTTCGACATGAGCTAGGACCTTAAGGTTCTGCATGAAAGGAGGACTAGGAGCCGAGTTGCACGGGAGAATGTGAAAAGTGTTCAAATGTAGTAAAAACCTGAGAAATCCGTCCGTTTTCGTCGTTTGTTATCGAATCGACTTGAAGCCAGATCGTCACATTGGCCGCTCTTCTCTCTGAAAGAGTTGTACTTATTGTCTGCAAAGCTATGTCGCGTGCTGTGGTATGCGGAGACACTATAAGCACCATAGTACAACACAGATTAAGCTTCTAAGTTGATGTAATACCCAGTAAGAAGTAGTACAATTCAAGTTTTACACATCGATTATTGACTTTTTACCCTTCTTTGGTGCCTTGGACATGAGCTAGGAACTTTAGAATTTGCATCAAAGGAGGACTAGCAGCCCCGTTGCACGGGAGAATGTGAAAAGTTTCCATATGTAGTAAAAACCTGAGAAATCTGTCCGCTTTCGTCATTTGTTATCGAATCGACTTAAAGCCAGATCGTCACATTGGCCGCTCTTCTGTCTGAAGCGGTTACATTTATTGTCTGCAAAGCTATGTCGCGTGCTGCGGTATGCGGAGACACTAAAAGCACCATAGTAGAACACAGATGAAGCTTCTAAGTTGATGTATAGCCAGTAAGAAGTAGTACAATTCAAGTTTTAGGTATCGATTATTGACTTTTTACCCTTCTTTGCTGTCTTGGAAATGAGCTAGGACCTTCAGATTCTGCATGAAAGGATGACTAGCAGCCGAGTTGCACGGGAGAATGTGAAAAGTGTTCATATGTAGTAAAAACCTGAGAAATCCGTCTATTTTCGTCGTTTGTTATCGAATCGACTTGAAGCCAGATCGTCACATTGGCCGCTCTTTTCTCTGAAAGGGTTGTACTTATTGTCTGAAAAGCTATGTCGCGTGCTGTGGTATGCGGAGACACCATAAGCACCATAGTAGAACACAGATGAAGCTTCTAAGCTGATGTAATACCCAGTAAGAAGTAGTACAATTCAAGTTTTACGTGTCGATTATTGACTTTTTACCCTTCTTTGGTGCCTTGGACATGAGCTAGGAATTTAAGATTTTGCATCAATCGAGGACTAACAGCCGCGTTGCACGGAAGAATGTGAAAAATATTCATATGTAGTAAGAACCTGAGAAATCGGTCCGTTTTCGTCATTTGTTATCGAATCGACTTAAAGCCAGATCGTCACATTGGCCGCTCTTCTCTCTAAAATGGTTGTACGTATCGTGTGCAAAGCTAAGTCCCTTGCTGCGGTATGCGGAGACACTAAAAGCACCATAGTAAATCACAGATGAAGCTTCTAAGTTGATGTAATAGCCAGTAAGAAGTAAAAAAATTCAAGCTTTAGGTATCGATTATTGACTTTTTACCCTTCTTTGGTGCCTTGGACATGAGCTTGGAACTTATGATTTTGCATGAAAGGAGGAGTAGCAGCCGCGTTGCACGGGAGAATGTGAAAAGCGTTCGTATGTAGTAAAAACCTCAGAAATCCGTCCGTCTTCATCATTTGTTATCGAATCGACTTAAAGCCAGATCGTCACACTCACCGCACTTCTGTCTGAAACGGTTGCATTTATCGTTTGCAAAGCTATGTCGCGTGATGCGGTATGCGAAGACACCAAAAGCACCATAGTAGAACACAGATGAAGATTCTAAGTTGATGTATAGCCAGTAAGAAGTAGTACAATTCAAGTTTTAGGTATCGATTATTGACTTTTTACCCTTCTTTGGTACCTTGGACATGAGCTAGGAACTTAAGATTTTGCATGAAACTGGGACTAGCAGCCGCGTTGCACGGGAGAATGTGCAAAGTGGTCATATGTAGTAAAAACCTGAGAAATCCGTCCGTTTTCGTCATTTGTTATCGAATCGACTTAAAGCCAGATCATCACATTGGCCGCTCTTCTCTCTGAAACGGTTGTAATTATCGTCTGCAAAGCTATGTCGCGTGCTGCGGTATGCGGAGTCACTAAAAGCACCATAATAGAACACAGATTAAGCTTCTAAGTTGATGTAATTGCCAGTAAGAAGTAGTACAATTCAAGTTTCAGGTATCGATTATTGACTTTTTAGCTGGCTTTGGTGCCTTCGACATGAGCTAGGACCTTAAGGTTCTGCATGAAAGGAGGACTAGGAGCCGAGTTGCACGGGAGAATGTGAAAAGTGTTCATACGTAGTAAAAACCTGAGAAATCCGTCAGTTTTCGTCGTTTGTTATCGAATCGACTTAAAGCCAGATCGTCACATTGGCCGCTCTTTTCTCTGAAAGGGTTGTACTTATTGTCTGAAAAGCTATGTCGCGTGCTGTGGTATGCGGAGACACCATAAGCACCATAGTAGAACACAGATGAAGATTCTAAGTTGATGTAATACCCAGTAAGAAGTAGTACAATTCAAGTTTTACGTGTCGATTATTGACTTTTTACCCTTCTTTGGTGCCTTGGACATGAGCTAGGAATTTAAGATTTTGCATCAATCGAGGACTAACAGCCGCGTTGCACGGAAGAATGTGAAAAATATTCATATGTAGTAAGAACCTGAGAAATCGGTCCGTTTTCGTCATTTGTTATCGAATCGACTTAAAGCCAGATCGTCACATTGGCCGCTCTTCTCTCTAAAATGGTTGTACGTATCGTGTGCAAAGCTAAGTCCCTTGCTGCGGTATGCGGAGACACTAAAAGCACCATAGTAAATCACAGATGAAGCTTCTAAGTTGATGTAATAGCCAGTAAGAAGTAAAAAAATTCAAGCTTTAGGTATCGATTATTGACTTTTTACCCTTCTTTGGTGCCTTGGACATGAGCTAGGAACTTATGATTTTGCATGAAAGGAGGAGTAGCAGCCGCGTTGCACGGGAGAATGTGAAAAGCGTTCGTATGTAGTAAAAACCTCAGAAATCCGTCCGTTTTCATCATTTGCTATCGAATCGACTTAAAGCCAGATCGTCACACTCACCGCACTTCTGTCTGAAACGGTTGCATTTATCGTCTGCAAAGCTATGTCGCGTGATGCGGTATGCGGAGACACTAGAAGCACCATAGTAGAACACAGATGAAGTTTCTAAGTTGATGTAATAGCCAGTAAGAAGTAGAAAAATTCAAGCTTTGGGTATCGATTATTGACTTTTTACCCTTCTTTGGTGCCTTGGACATGAGCTAGGAACTTAAGAATTTGCGTCAAAGGAGGACTAGCAGCCCCGTTGCACGGGAGAATGTGAAAAGTTTTCATATGTAGTAAAAACCTGAGAAATCCGTCTATTTTCGTCATTTGTTATCGAATCGACTTAAAGCCCGATCGTCACATTGGCCGCTCTTGTCTCTAAAATGGTTGTACTTATCGTCTGAAAAGCTATGTCGCGCGCTGCAGTACGCGAAGACACCAAAAGCACCATAGTAGAACACAGATGAAGCTTCTAAGTTGATGTAATTGCCAGTAAGAAGTAGTACAATTCAAGTTTCAGGTATCGATTATTGACTTTTTAGCTGGCTTTGGTGCCTTCGACATGAGCTAGGACCTTAAGGTTCTGCATGAAAGGAGGACTAGGAGCCGAGTTGCACGGGAGAATGTGAATAGTGTCCATATGTAGTAAAAACCTGAGAAATCCGTCCGTTTTCGTCGTTTGTTATCGAATCGACTTGAAGCCAGATCGTCACATTGGCCGCTCTTCTCTCTGAAAGGGTTGTACTTATTGTCTGCAAAGCTATGTCGCGTGCTGTGGTATGCGGAGACACTATAAGCACCATAGTACAACACAGATTAAGCTTCTAAGTTGATGTAATACCCAGTAAGAAGTAGTACAATTCAAGTTTTACATATCGATTATTGACTTTTTACCCTTCTTTGGTGCCTTGGACATGAGCTAGGAACTTTAGAATTTGCATCAAAGGAGGACTAGCAGCCCCGTTGCACGGGAGAATGTGAAAAGTTTTCATATGTAGTAAAAACCTGAGAAATCTGTCCGCTTTCGTCATTTGTTATCGAATCGACTTAAAGCCAGATCGTCACATTGGCCGCTCTTCTGTCTGAAACGGTTACATTTATTGTCTGCAAAGCTATGTCGCGTGCTGCGGTATGCGGAGACACTAAAAGCACCATAGTAGAACACAGATGAAGCTTCTAAGTTGATGTATAGCCAGTAAGAAGTAGTACAATTCAAGTTTTAGGTATCGATTATTGACTTTTTACCCTTCTTTGCTGTCTTGGACATGAGCTAGGACCTTAAGATTCTGCATGAAAGGATGACTAGCAGCCGAGTTGCACGGGAGAATGTGAAAAGTGTTCATATGTAGTAAAAACCTGAGAAATCCGTCTATTTTCGTCGTTTGTTATCGAATCGACTTGAAGCCAGATCGTCACATTGGCCGCTCTTCTCTCTGAAACAGTTGTACTTATCGTCTGCAAGGCTATGTCGCGTGCTGCGTTATGCGGAAACACTAAAAGCACCATAGTAGAACACAGATGAAGCTTCTAAGTTGATGTAATAGCCAGTAAGAAGTAGTAAAGTTCAAGTTTTAGGTATCGATTATTGACTTTTTAGATGGCTTTGGTGCCTTGGACATGAGCTAGGACCTTATGATTTTGCATGAATGGAGGACTAGCAGCCGCGTTGCACGGGAGAATGTGAAAAGCGTTCGTATGTAGTAAAAACCTGAGAAATCCGTCCGTTTTCCTTATTTGTTATCGAATCGACTTAAAGCAAGATCGTCACATTGGCCGTACTTCTGTCTGAAACGGTTGTACTTATCGTCTGCAAGGCTATGTCGCGTGCTGCGTTATGCGGAAACACTAAAAGCACCATAGTAGAACACAGATGAAGCTTCTAAGTTGATGTAATAGCCAGTAAGAAGTAGTACAATTCAAGTTTTAGGTATCGATTATTGACTTTTTAGATGGCTTTGGTGCCTTGGACATGAGCTAGGACCTTATGATTTTGCATGAAAGGAGGACTAGCAGCCGCGTTGCACGGGAGAACGTGAAAAGCGTTCGTATGTAGTAAAAACCTGAGAAATCCGTCCGTTTTCCTTATTTGTTATCGAATCGACTTAAAGCCAGATCGTCACACTGGCCGCACTTCTGTCTGAAACGGTTAAATTTATCGTCTGCAAAGCTATGTCGCGTGCTGCGGTATGCGGAGACACTAAAAGCACCATAGTAGAACACAGATGAAGCTTCTAAGTTGATGTAATAGCCAGTAAGAAGTAACAAAATTCAAGTTTTAGGTATCGATTATTGACTTTTTACCCTTCTTTGGTGCCTTGGACATGAGCTAGTAACTTAAGATTTCGCATCAAAGGAGGACTAGCAGCCCCGTTGCACGGGAGAGTGTGATAAGTTTTCATATGTAGTAAAAACCTGACAAATCTGTCCGCTTTCGTCATTTGTTATCGAATCGACTTAAAGCCAGATCGTCACATTGGCCGCTCTTCTGCCTGAAACGGTTACATTTATTGTCTGCAAAGCTATGTCGCGTGCTGCGGTATGCGGAGACACTAAAAGCACCATAGTAGAACACAGATGAAGCTTCTAAGTTGATGTATAGCCAGTAAGAAGTTGTACAATTCAAGTTTTTGGTATCGATTATTGACTCTTTACCTTTCTTTGCTGTCTTGGACATGAGCTAGGACCTTAAGATTCTGCATGAAAGGAGGACTAGCAGCCGAGTTGCACGGGAGAATGTGAAAAGTGTTCATATGTAGTAAAAACCTGAAAAATCCGTCAGATTTGGTCATTTGTTATCGAATCGACTTAAAGCCCGATCGTCACATTGGCCGCTCTTCTCTCTAAAATGGTTGTACTTATCGTCTGAAAAGCTATGTCGCGTGCTGCAGTATGCGAAGACACCAAAAGCACCATAGTAGAACACAGATGAAGATTCTAAGTTGATGTATAGCCAGTAAGAAGTAGTACAATTCAAGTTTTAGGTATCGATTATTGACTTTTTACCCTTCTTTGGTACCTTGGACATGAGCTAGGAACTTAAGATTTTGCATGAAAGTGGGACTAGCAGCCGCGTTGCACGGGAGAATGTGCAAAGTGGTCATATGTAGTAAAAACCTGAGAAATCCGTCCGTTTTCGTCGTTTGTTATCGAATCGACTTAGAGCCAGATCGTCACATTGGCCGCTCTTCTCTCTGAAAGGGTTGTACTTATTGTCTGAAAAGCTATGTCGCGTGCTGTGGTATGCGGAGACACTATAAGCACCATAGTAGAACACAGATGAAGCTTCTAAGTTGATGTAATACCCAGTAAGAAGTAGTACAATTCAAGTTTTACGTGTCGATTATTGACTTTTTACCCTTCTTTGGTGCCTTGGACATGAGCTAGGAACTTAAGAATTTGTATCAAACGAGGACTAACAGCCGCGTTGCACGGGAGAATGTGAAAAATTTTCATATGTAGTAAGAACCTGAGAAATCGGTCCGTTTTCGTCATTTGTTATCGAATCGACTTAAAGCCAGATCGTCACATTGGCCGCTCTTCTCTCTAAAATGGTTGTACGTATCGTGTGCAAAGCTAAGTCGCTTGCTGCGGTATGCGGAGACACTAAAAGCACCATAGTAAAACACAGATGATGCTTCTAAGTTGATGTAATAGCCAGTAAGAAGTAAAAAAATTCAAGCTTTAGGTATCGATTATTGACTTTTTACCCTTCTTTGGTGCCTTGGACATGAGCTAGGAACTTATGATTTTGCATGAAAGGAGGAGTAGCAGCCGCGTTGCACGGGAGAATGTGAAAAGCGTTCGTATGTAGTAAAAACCTGAGAAATCCGTCCGTTTTCGTCATTTGTTATCGAATCGACTTAAGGCCAGATCGTCACACTCACCGCACTTCTGTCTGAAACGGTTGCATTTATCGTCTGCAAAGCTATGTCGCGTGATGCGGTATGCGGAGACACTAGAAGCACCATAGTAGAACACAGATGAAGTTTCCAAGTTGATGTAATAGCCAGTAAGAAGTAGAAAAATTCAAGCTTTAGGTATCGATTATTGACTTTTTACCCTTCATTGGTACCTTCGACATGAGCTACGAACTTAAGATTTTGCATCAAAGGAGGAGTAGCAGCCCCGTTGCACGGGAAAATGTGAAAAGCGTTCGTATGTAGTAAAATCCTGAGAAATCCGTCCGTTTTCGTCATTTGTTATCGAATCGACTTAAAGCCAGATCGTCACATTGGCCGCTCTTTTCTCTGAAATGGTTGTATTTTTCGTCTGCAAAGCTATGTCGCGTGCTGCGGTATGCGGAGACACTAAAAACACCATAGTAGAACACAGATGAAGCTTCTAAATTGATGAAGAAGCTAGTAAGAAGTAGTACAATTCAAGTTTTAGGTATCCATTATTGATTTTCAACCCGTCTTTGTTGCCTTATACATGAGCTAGGAACGTAAGGTTTTACATGAAAGGAGGATTAGCAGCCGCGTTGCATGGGAGAATGTGAAAAGTTTTCATAAGTAGTAAAAACCTGAGAAATCTATCCGTTTTCGTCATTTGTTATCGAATCGACTTAAAGGCAGATCGTCACATTGACCGCTCTTCTCTCTGAAACGGTTGTACTTGTCGTCTGCAAAGCTATGTCGCGTGCTGCGGTATGCGGAGACACTAAAAGCACCATAGTAGAACACAGATGAAGCTTCTAAGTTGATGTAATAGACAGTAAGAAGTAGTACAATTCAAGTTTTAGGTATCGATTATTGACTTTTTACCCTTCTTTGATGCCTTGGACATGAGCTAGGAACTTATGATTTTGCATGAAAGGAGGACTAGCATCGGCGTTGCACGGGAGAATGTGAAAAGTGTTCATATGTAGCAAAAACCTGAGAAATCCGTCCGTTTTCGTCATTTGTTATCGAATCGACTTAAAGCCAGATCGTCACACTGGCCGCACTTCTGTCTGAAACGGTTACATTTATCGTCTGCAAAGCTATGTCGCGTGCTGCGGTATTGCGGAGACACTAAAAGCACCATAGTAGAACACAGAAGAAGATTCTAAGTTGATGTAATAGCCAGTAAGAAGTAAAAAAATTCAAGCTTTAGGTATCGATTATTGACTTTTTACCCTTCTTTGGTGCCTTGGACATGAGCTAGGAACTTATGATTTTGCATGAAAGGAGGAGTAGCAGCCGCGTTGCACGGGAGAATGTGAAAAGCGTTCGTATGTAGTAAAAACCTCAGAAATCCGTCCGTTTTCATCATTTGTTATCGAATCGACTTAAAGCCAGATCGTCACTCTCACCGCACTTCTGTCTGAAACGGTTGTATTTATCGTCTGCAAAGCTATGTCGCGTGCTGCGGTATGCGGAGACACTAAAAGCACCATAGTAGAACACAGATCAAGCTTCTAAGTTGATGTAATAGCCAGTAAGAAGTAGCAAAATTCAAGTTTTAGGTATCGATTATTGACTTTTTACCCTTCTTTGGTGCCATGGCCATGAGCTAGGAACTTACGATTTTGCAGTAAAGGAGGACTAGCAGCCCCGTTGCAAGGGAGAATGTGAAATGTTTTCATATGTAGTAAAAACCTGTGAAATCTGTCCGCTTTCGTCATTTGTTATCGAATCGACTTAAAGCCAGATCGTCACATTGGCCGCTCTTCTGTCTGAAACGGTGTCATTTATTGTCTGCAAAGCTATGTCGCGTGCTGCGGTATGCGGAGACACTAAAAGCACCATAGTAGAACACAGATGAAGCTTCTAAGTTGATGTATAGCCAGTAAGAAGTAGTACAATTCAAGTTTTAGGTATCGATTATTGACTTTTTACCCTTCTTTGCTGTCTTGGACATGAGCTAGGACCTTAAGATTCTGCATGAAAGGATGACTAGCAGCCGAGTTGCACGGGAGAATGTGAAAAGTGTTCATATGTAGTAAAAACCTGAGAAATCCGTCTATTTTCGTCATTTGTTATCGAATCGACTTAAAGCCCGATCGTCACATTGGCCGCTCTTGTCTCTAAAATGGTTGTACTTATCGTCTGAAAAGCTATGTCGCGCGCTGCAGTACGCGAAGACACCTAAAGCACCATAGTAGAACACAGATGAAGCTTCTAAGTTGATGTAATTGCCAGTAAGAAGTAGTACAATTCAAGTTTCAGGTATCGATTATTGACTTTTTAGCTGGCTTTGGTGCCTTCGACATGAGCTAGGACCTTAAGGTTCTGCATGAAAGGAGGACTAGGTGCCGAGTTGCACGGGAGAATGTGAAAAGTGTTCATATGTAGTAAAAACCTGAGAAATCCGTCCGTTTTCGTCGTTTGTTATCGAATCGACTTGAAGCCAGATCGTCACATTGGCCGCTCTTCTCTCTGAAAGGGTTGTACTTATTGTCTGCAAAGCTATGTCGCGTGCTGTGGTATGCGGAGACACTATAAGCACCATAGTACAACACAGATTAAGCTTCTAAGTTGATGTAATACCCAGTAAGAAGTAGTACAATTCAAGTTTTACATATCGATTATTGACTTTTTACCCTTCTTTGGTGCCTTGGACATGAGCTAGGAACTTAAGATTTTGCATCAAACGAGGAATAACAGCCGCGTTGCATGGGAGAATGTGAAAAATTTTCATATGTAGTAAGAACCTGAGAAATCTGTCCGTTTTCGTCATTTGTTATCGAATCGACTTAAAGCCAGTTCGTCACATTGGCCGCTCTTCTCTCTGAAACGGTTGTACTTATCGTCTGCAAGGCTATGTCGCGTGCTGCGTTATGCGGAAACACTAAAAGCACCATAGTAGAACACAGATGAAGCTTCTATGTTGATGTAATAGCCAGTAAGAAGTAGTACAGTTCAAGTTTTAGGTATCGATTATTGACTTTTTAGATGGCTTTGGTGCCTTGGACATGAGCTAGGACCTTATGATTTTGCATGAAAGGAGGACTAGCAGCCGCGTTGCACGGGAGAATGTGAAAAGCGTTCGTATGTAGTAAAAACCTGAGAAATCCGTCCGTTTTCCTTATTTGTTATCGAATCGACTTAAAGCCAGATCGTCACATTGGCCGTACTTCTGTCTGAAACGGTTGTACTTATCGTCTTCAAGGCTATTTCGCGTGCTGCGTTATGCGGAAACACTAAAAGCACCATAGTAGAACACAGATGAAGCTTCTAAGTTGATGTAATAGCCAGTAAGAAGTAGTACAGTTCAAGTTTTAGGTATCGATTATTGACTTTTTAGATGGCTTTGGTGCCTTGGACATGAGCTAGGACCTTATGATTTTGCATGAAAGGAGGACTAGCAGCCGCGTTGCACGGGAGAATGTGAAAAGCGTTCGTATGTAGTAAAAACCTGAGAAATCCGTCCGTTTTCCTTATTTGTTATCGAATCGACTTAAAGCCAGATCGTCACATTGGCCGTACTTCTGTCTGAAACGGTTACATTTATCGTCTGCAAAGCCATGTCGCGTGCTGCGGTATGTGGAGACACTAAGAGCACCATAGTAGAACACAGATGAAGTTTCTAAGTTAATGTAATAGCCAGTAAGAAGTAGTACAATTCAAGTTTTAGGTATAGGTTATTGACTTTTTACCCTTCTTTGGTGCCTTGGACTTGAGCTAGGAACTTATGATATTGCATGAAAGGAGGACTAGCAGCCGCGTTGCACGGGAGAATGTGAAAAGCGTTCATATGTTGTAAAAACCTGACAAATCTGTCCGTTTTCCTTATTTGTTATCGAATCGACTTAAAGCCAGATCGTCACACTGGCCGCACTTCTGTCTGAAACGGTTAAATTTATCGTCTGCAAAGCTATGTCGCGTGCTGCGGTATGCGGAGACACTAAAAGCACCATAGTACAACACAGATGAAGCTTCTAAGTTGATGTAATAGCCAGTAAGGAGTAACAAAATTCAAGTTTTAGGTATCGATTATTGACTTTTTACCCTTCTTTGGTGCCTTGGACATGAGCTAGTAACTTAAGATTTTGCATCAAAGGAGGACTAGCAGCCCCGTTGCACGGGAGAGTGTGATAAGTTTTCATATGTAGTAAAAACATGACAAATCTGTCCGCTTTCGTCATTTGTTATCGAATCGACTTAAAGCCAGATCGTCACATTGGCCGCTCTTCTGCCTGAAACGGTTACATTTATTGTCTGCAAAGCTATGTCGCGTGCTGCGGTATGCGGAGACACTAAAAGCACCATAGTAGAACACAGATGAAGCTTCTAAGTTGATGTATAGCCAGTAAGAAGTAGTACAATTCAAGTTTTTGGTATCGATTATTGACTTTTTACCTTTCTTTGCTGTCTTGGACATGAGCTAGGACCTTAAGATTCTGCATGAAAGGAGGACTAGCAGCCGAGTTGCACGGGAGAATGTGAAAAGTGTTCATATGTAGTAAAAACCTGAAAAAACCGTCAGATTTGGTCATTTGTTATCGAATCGACTTAAAGCCCGATCGTCACATTGGCCGCTCTTCTCTCTAAAATGGTTGTACTTATCGTCTGAAAAGCTATGTCGCGTGCTGCAGTATGCGAAGACACCAAAAGCACCATAGTAGAACACAGATGAAGATTCTAAGTTGATGTATAGCCAGAAAGAAGTAGTACAATTCAAGTTTTAGGTATCGATTATTGACTTTTTACCCTTCTTTGGTACCTTGGACATGAGCTAGGAACTTAAGATTTTGCACGAAAGTGGGACTAGCAGCCGCGTTGCACGGGAGAATGTGCAAAGTGGTCATATGTAGTAAAAACCTGAGAAATCCGTCCGTTTTCGTCGTTTGTTATCGAATCGACTTAGAGCCAGATCGTCACATTGGCCGCTCTTCTCTCTGAAAGGGTTGTACTTATTGTCTGAAAAGCTATGTCGCGTGCTGTGGTATGCGGAGACACTATAAGCACCATAGTAGAACACAGATGAAGCTTCTAAGTTGATGTAATACCCAGTAAGAAGTAGTACAATTCAAGTTTTACGTGTCGATTATTGACTTTTTACCCTTCTTTGGTGCCTTGGACATGAGCTAGGAACTTAAGATTTTGCATCAAACGAGGACTAACAGCCGCTTGCACGGGAGAATGTGAAAAATTTTCATATGTAGTAAGAACCTGAGAAATCGGTCCGTTTTCGTCATTTGTTATCGAATCGACTTAAAGCCAGATCGTCACATTGGCCGCTCTTCTCTCTAAAATGGTTGTACGTATCGTGTGCAAAGCTAAGTCGCTTGCTGCGGTATGCGGAGACACTAAAAGCACCATAGTAAAACACAGATGATGCTTCTAAGTTGATGTAATAGCCAGTAAGAAGTAAAAAAATTCAAGCTTTAGGTATCGATTATTGACTTTTTACCCTTCTTTGGTGCCTTGGACATGAGCTAGGAACTTATGATTTTGCATGAAAGGAGGAGTAGCAGCCGCGTTGCACGGGAGAATGTGAAAAGCGTTCGTAAGTAGTAAAAACCTGAGAAATAAGTCCGTTTTCGTCATTTGTTATCGAATCGACTTAAAGCCAGATCGTCACACTCACCGCACTTCTGTCTGAAACGGTTGCATTTATCGTCTGCAAAGCTATGTCGCGTGATGCGGTATGCGGAGACACTAGAAGCACCATAGTAGAACACAGATGAATTTTCCAAGTTGAAGTAATAGCCAGTAAGAAGTCGAAAAATTCAAGCTTTAGGTATCGATTATTGACTTTTTACCCTTCATTGGTGCATTCGACATGAGCTACGAACTTAAGATTTTGCATCAAAGGAGGAGTAGCAGCCCCGTTGCACGGGAAAATGTGAAAAGCGTTCGTATGTAGTAAAATCCTGAGAAATCCGTCCGTTTTCGTCATTTGTTATCGAATCGACTTAAAGCCAGATCGTCACATTGGCCGCTCTTTTCTCTGAAATGGTTGTATTTTTCGTCTGCAAAGCTATGTCGCGTGCTGCGGTATGCGGAGACACTAAAAACACCATAGTAGAACACAGATGAAGCTTCTAAGTTGATGAAGAAGCCAGTAAGAAGTAGTACAATTCAAGTTTTAGGTATCCATTATTGACTTTCAACCCGTCTTTGTTGCCTTATACATGAGCTAGGAACGTAAGGTTTTGCATGAAAGGAGGATTAGCAGCCGCGTTGCACGGGAGAATGTGAAAAGTTTTCATAAGTAGTAAAAACCTGAGAAATCTATCCGTTTTCGTCATTTGTTATCGAATCGACTTAAAGCCAGATCGTCACATTGACCGCTCTTCTCTCTGAAACGGTTGTACTTGTCGTCTGCAAAGCTATGTCGCGTGCTGCGGTATGCGGAGACACTAAAAGCACCATAGTAGAACACAGATGAAGCTTCTAAGTTGATGTAATAGCCAGTAAGAAGTAGTACAATTCAAGTTTTAGGTATCGATTATTGACTTTTTACCCTTCTTTGATGCCTTGGACATGAGCTAGGAACTTATGATTTTGCATGAAAGGAGGACTAGCATCGGCGTTGCACGGGAGAATGTGAAAAGTGTTCATATGTAGCAAAAACCTGAGAAATCCGTCCGTTTTCGTCATTTGTTATCGAATCGACTTAAAGCCAGATCGTCACACTGGCCGCACTTCTGTCTGAAACGGTTACATTTATCGTCTGCAAAGCTATGTCGCGTGCTGCGGTATGCGGAGACACTAAAATCACCATAGTAGAACACAGATGAAGCTTCTAAGTTGATGTAATAGCCAGTAAGAAGTAGCAAAATTCAAGTTTTAGGTATCGATTATTGACTTTTTACCCTTCTTTGGTGCCATGGCCATGAGCTAGGAACTTACGATTTTGCAGTAAAGGAGGACTAGCAGCCCCGTTGCAAGGGAGAATAAGAAAAGTTTTCATATGTAGTAAAAACCTGAGAAATCTGTCCGCTTTCGTCATTTGTTATCGAATCGACTTAAAGCCAGATCATCACATTGGCCGCTCTTCTGTCTGAAACGGTTACATTTATTGTCTGCAAAGCTATGTCGCGTGCTGCGGTATGCGGAGACACTAAAAGCACCATAGTAGAACACAGATGAAGTTTCTAAGTTGATGTATAGCCAGTAAGAAGTAGTACAATTCAAGTTTTAGGTATCGATTATTGACTTTTTACCCTTCTTTGCTGTCTTGGACATGAGCTAGGACCTTAAGATTCTGCATGAAAGGAGGACTAGCAGCCGAATTGCACGGGAGAATGTGAAAAGTGTTCATATGTAGTAAAAACCTGAGAAATCCGTCCGTTTTCGTCATTTGTTATCGAATCGACTTAAAGCCCGATCGTCACATTGGCCGCTCTTCTCTCTAAAATGCTTGTACTTATCGTCTGAAAAGCTACGTCGCGTGCTGCAGTATGCGAAGACACCAAAAGCACCATGGTAGAACACAGATGAAGCTTCTAAGTTGACGTAATTGCCAGTAAGAAGTAGTACAATTCAAGTTTCAGGTATCGATTATTGACTTTTTAGCTGGCTTTGGTGCCTTCGACATGAGCTAGGACCTTAAGGTTCTGCATGAAAGGAGGACTAGAAGCCGAGTTGCACGGGAGAATGTGAAAAGTGTTCATATGTAGTAAAAACCTGAGAAATCCGTCCGTTTTCGTCGTTTGTTATAGAATCGACTTAAAGCCAGATTGTCAAATTGGCCGCTCTTCTCTCTGAAAGGGTTGTACTTATTGTCTGCAAAGCTATGTCGCGTGCTGTGGTATGCGGAGACACTATAAGCACCATAGTACAACACAGATGAAGCTTCTAAGTTGATGTAATACCCAGTAAGAGGTAGTAAAATTCAAGTTTTACGTATCGATTATTTTCTTTTTACCCTTCTTTGGTGCCTTGGACATGAGCTAGGAACTTAAGATTTTGCATCAAACGAGGACTAACGGCCGCGTTGCACAGGAGAATGTGAAAAATTTTCATATGTAGTAAGAACCTGAGAAATCAGTCCGTTTTCGTCATTTGTTATCGAATCGACTTAAAGCCAGATCGTCACATTGGCCGCACTTCTCTCTAAAATTGTTGTATGTATCGTGTGCAAAGCTAAGTCGCTTGCTGCGGTATGCGGAGACACTAAAAGCACCATAGTAAAACACAGATGAAGCATCTATGTTGATGTAATAGCCAGTAAGAAGTAAAAAAATTCAAGCTTTAGGTATCGATTATTG
Source organism: Schistocerca gregaria (assembly GCF_023897955.1). Classification (NCBI taxonomy): domain Eukaryota; kingdom Metazoa; phylum Arthropoda; class Insecta; order Orthoptera; family Acrididae; genus Schistocerca; species Schistocerca gregaria. The sequence goes on from NW_026061759.1 coordinate 2,756,277, forward strand.
ACTTTTTACCCTTCTTTGGTGTTTTGGACATGAGCTAGGAACTTATGATCTTGCATGAAAGGAGGAGTAGCAGCCGCGTTGCACGGTAGAATGTGAAAAGCGTTCGTATGTAGTAAAAACCTGAGAAATCCGTCCGTTTTCGTCATTTGTTATCGAATCGACTTAAAGCCAGATCGTCACACTCACCGCACTTCTGTCTGAAACGGTTGCATTTATCGTCTGCAAAGCTATGTCGCGTGATGCGGTGCGCGGAGACACTAAAAGCACCATAGTAGAACACAGATGAAGCTTCTAAGTTGATGTAATAGCCAGTAAGAAGTAGCAAAATTCAAGTTTTAGGTATCGATTATTGACTTTTTACCCTTCTTTGGTACCTTGGACATGAGCTAGGAACTTAAGATTTTGCATGAAAGTGGGACTAGCAGCCGCGTTGCACGGGAGAATGTGCAAAGTGGTCATATGTAGTAAAAACCTGAGAAATTCGTCCGTTTTCGTCATGTGTTATCGAATCGACTTAAAGCCAGATCGTCACATTGGCCGCTCTTCTCTCTGAAACGGTTGTAATTATCGTCTGCAAAGCTATGTCGCGTGCTGCGGTATGCGGAGTCACTAAAAGCACCATAATAGAACACAGATGAAGCTTCTAAGTTGATGTAATAGCCAGTAAGAAGTAGTACAATTCAAGGTTCAGGTATCGATTATTGACTTTTTAGCTGGCTTTGGTGCCTTCGACATGAGCTAGGACCTTAAGGTTCTGCATGAAAGGAGGACTAGGAGCCGAGTTGCACGGGAGAATGTGAAAAGTGTTCATATGTAGTAAAAACCTGAGAAATCCGTCCGTTTTCGTCGTTTGTTATCGAATCGACTTAAAGCCAGATCGTCACATTGGCCGCTCTTCTCTCTGAAAGGGTTGTACTTATTGTCTGCAAAGCTATGTCGCGTGCTGTGGTATGCGGAGACACTATAAGCACCATAGTAGAACACAGATGAAGCTTCTAAGTTGATGTAATACCCAGTAAGAAGTAGTACAATTCAAGTTTTACGTATCGATTATTGACTTTTTACCCTTCTTTGGGGCCTTGGACATGCGCTAGGAACTTAAGATTTTGCATCAAACGAGGACTAACAGCCGCGTTGCACGGGAGAATGTGAAAAATTTTCATATGTAGTAAGAACCTGAGAAATCACTCGGTTTTCGTCATTTGTTATCGAATCGACTTCAAGCCAGATCGTCACATTGGCCGCTCTTCTCTCTAAAATGGTTGTACGTATCGTATGCAAAGCTACGTCGCTTGCTGCGGTATGCGGAGACACTAGAAGCACCATAGTGGAACACAGATGAAGCTTCTAAGTTGATGTAATAGCCAGTAAGAAGTAGTAGAATTCAAGTTTTAGGTATCGATTATTGACTTTTTACCCTTCTTTGGTGCCTTGGACATGAGCTAGGAACTTAAGATTTTGCATCAAAGGAGGACTAGCAGCCGCGTTGCACGGGAGAATGTGGAAAGTGTTCATATGTAGCAAAAACCTTGAGAAATCCGTCCGTTTTCGTCATTTGTTATCGATTCGACTTAAAGCCAGATCGTCACATTGGCCGTACATCTGTCTGAAACGGTTACATTTATCGTCTGCAAAGCCATGTCGCGTGCTGCGGTATGTGGAGACGCTAAAAGCACCATAGTAGAACACAGATGAAGTTTCTAAGATAATGTAATAGGTAGTAAGTAGTAGTACAATTCAAGTTTTAGGTATAGGTTATTGAATTTTTACCCTTCTTTGGTGCCTTGGACTTGAGCTAGGAACTTATGATATTGCATGAAAGGAGGACTAGCAGCCGCGTTGCACGGGAGAATGTGAAAAGCGTTCATATGTAGTAAAAACCTGAGAAATCCGTCCGTTTTCGTCATGTGTTATCGAATCGACTTAATGCCAGATCGTCACACTGGCCGCTCTTCTCTCTGAAACGGTTTTATTTATCGTCTGCAAAGCTATGTCGCGTGCTGCGGTATGCGGAGACACTAAAAGACCATAGTAGAACACAGATGAGGCTTCTAAGTTGATGTAATAGCCAGTAAGAAGTAGTACAATTCAAGTTTTAGGTATCGATTATTGACTTCTTACCCTTCTTTGGTGCCTTGGACATGAGCTAGGAACTTAAGATTTTGAATGAAAGGAGGACTAGCAGCCGCGTTGCACGGGAGAATATGAAAAGTGTTCATATGTAGTAAAATCCCTGAGAAAACCGTCCGTTTTCGTCATTTGTTATCGAATCGACTTAAAGAAAGGTCGTCACATTGGCCGCTATTCTCTCTGAAACGGTTGTACTTAACGTCTGCAAAGCAATGTCGCGTGCTGCGGTATGCGGAGACGCTAAAAGCGCCATAGTAGAAGACAGATGAAGCATCTACGTTGATGTAATAGCCAGTAAGAAGTAGTACAATTCAAGTTTTAGGTATCCATTCTTGACTTTTTACCCTTCTTTGGTGCCTTGGACATGAGCTAGGACCTTACGATTCTGCAAGAAAGGAGGACTAGAAGCCGAGTTAACGGGAGAATGTGAAAAGTGTTCATATGTAGTAAAAACCTGAGAAATCCGTCCGTTTTCGTCATTTGTTATCGAATCGACTTAAAGCCCGATCGTCACATTGGCCGCTCTTCTCTCTAAAATGGTTGTACTTATCGTCTGAAAAGCTATGTCCCGTGCTGCAGTATGCGAAGACACCAAAAGCACCATAGTAGAACACAGATGAAGCTTCTAAGTTGATGTAATAGCCAGTAAGAAGTAGTACAATTCAAGTTTTAGGTATCGATTATTGACATTATACAATTCTTTGGTACCTTGGACATCAGCTAGGAACTTAAGATTTTGCATTAAAGTGGGACTAGAACCCGTTTTGCACGGGAGAATGTGGAAAGTGGTCATATGTATTAAAAACCTGAGAAATCCGTCCGTTTTCGTCATTTGTTATCGAATCGACTTAAAGCCAGATCGTCACATTGGCCGCTCTTCTCTCTCAAACGGTTGTCATATCGTCTGCAAAGCTACGTCGCGTGTTGCGGTATGCGGAGACACTAAAAGCACCATAGTAGAACACAGATGAAGCTTCTAAGTTGATGTAATAGCCAGTAAGAAGTAGTAAAATTCAAGTTTTAGGTATCGATTATTGACTTTTTACCCTTCTTTGGTGCCTTGGACATGAGCTAGGAACTTAAGATTTTGCATCAAAGGAGGACTAGCAGCCCCGTTGCACGGGAGAATGTGAAAAGTGTTCATATGTAGTAAAATCCCTGAGAAATCCGTCCGTTTTCGTCATTTGTTATCGACTCGACTTAATGCCAGATCGTCACATTGGCCGCTATTCTCTCTGAAACGGTTGTACTTATCGTCTGCAAAGCAATGTCGCATGCTGCGGTATGCGGAGACGCTAAAAGCACCATAGTAGAAGACAGATGAAGCATCTACGTTGATGTAATAGCCAGTAAGAAGTAGTACAATCCAAGTTTTAGGTATCCATTCTTGACTTTTTACCCTTCTTTGGTGCCTTGGACATGAGCTAGGAACTTAAGGTTTTGCATGAAAGGAGGACCAGCAGCCGCGTTGCAAGGGAGAATGTGAAAAGTTTTCATAAGTAGTAAAAACCTGAGAAATCCGTCCGTTTTCGTCATTTGTTATCGAATCGACTTAAAGCCAGATCGTCACATTGGCCGCTCTTCTCTCTGAAACGGTTGTACTTATCGTCTGCAAGGCTATGTCGCGTGCTGCGTTATGCGGAAACACTAAAAGCACCATAGTAGAACACAGATGAAGCTTCTAAGTTGATGTAATAGCCAGTAAGAAGAAGAAAAATTCAAGCTTTAGGTATCGATTATTGACTTTTTACCCTTCTTTGGTGCCTTCGACATGAGCTAGGAACTTAAGATTTTGCATGAAAGGAGGATTAGCAGCCTCGTTGCACGGAAGAATGTGAAAAGTTTTCATAAGTAGTAAAAACATGAGAAATCTGTCCGTTTTCGTCATTTGTTATCGAATCGACTTAAAGCCAGATCATCACATTGGCCGCTCTTCACTCTGAAACCGTTGTACTTGTCGTCTGCAAAGCTATATCGAGTGCTGCGGTATGCGGAGACACTAAAAGCACCATAGTAGAACACAGATGAAGCTTCTAAGTTGATGTAATAGCCAGTAAGTAGTAGTACTATTCAAGTTTTAGGTATCGATTATTGACTTTTTCCCCTTCTTTGGTGCCTTGGACATGAGCTAGGAACTTATGATTTTGCAGGAAAGGAGGAGTAGCAGCCGCGTTGCACGGGAGAATGTGAAAAGTGTTCATATGTTGCAAAAACCTGAGAAATCCGTCCGTTTTAGTTATTTGTTATCGAATCGACTTAAAGCCAGAAAGTCACACTGGCCGCACTTCTGTCTGGAACGGTTACATTTATCGTCTGCAAAGCTATGTCGCGCGCTGCGGTATGCGGAGACACTAAAAGCACCATAGTAGAACACAGATGAAGCTTCTAAGTTGATGTAATAGCCAGTAAGAAGTAGTAAAATTGAAGTTTTAGGTATCGATTATTGACTTTTTACCCTTCTTTGGTGCCTTGGACATGAGCTAGGAACTTAAGATTTTGCATCAAAGGAGGACTAGCAGCCCCGTTGCACGGGAGAATGTGAAAAGTGTTCATATGTAGTAAAATCCCTGAGAAATCCGTCCGTTTTCGTCATTTGTTATCGACACGACTTAAAGCCAGATCTTCACATTGGCCGCTCTTCTCTCTGAAACGGTTGTACTTATCGTCTGCAAAGCTATGTCGCGTGCTGCGGTATGTGGAGACACTAAAAGCACCATAGTAGAACACAGATGAAGCTTCTAAGTTGATGTAATAGCCAGTAAGAAGTAGTACAATTCAAGTTTTAGGTATAGGTTATTGACTTTTTACCCTTCTTTGGTGCCTTGGACTTGAGCTAGGAACTTATGATATTGCATGAAAGCAGGACTAGCAGCCGCGTTGCACGGGAGAATGAGAAAAGCGTTCGTATGTAGTAAAAACCTGAGAAATCTGTCCGTTTTCGTCATTTGTTATCGAATCGACTTAAAGTCAGATCGTCACATTGGCCGCTCTTCTCTCTGAAATGGTTGTATTTTTCGTCTACAAAGCTATGTCGCGTGCTGCGGTATGCGGAGACACTAAAAGCACCATAGTAGAACACAGATGAAGCTTCTAAATTGATGTAATAGCCAGTAAGAAGTAGTACAATTCAAGTTTTAGGTATCCGTTATTGACTTTTTACCCTTCTTTGTTGCCTTATACATGAGCTAGGAACTTAAGATTTTGCATGAAAGGAGATTTAGCAGCCGCGTTGCAGTTGAGAATGTGAAAAGTTTTCATAAGTAGTATAAACATGAGAAATCTGTCCGTTTTCTTCATTTGTTATCGAATCGACTTAAAGCCAGATCGTCACATTGGCCGCTCTTCTCTCTGAAACGGTTGTACTTGTCGTCTGCAAAGCTATATCGCGTGCTGCGGTATGCGGAGACACTAAAAGCAACATAGTAGAACACAGATGAAGCTTCTAAGTTGATGTAATAGCCAGTAAGAAGTAGTAAAATTGAAGTTTTAGGTATCGATTATTGACTTTTTACCCTTCTTTGGTGCCTTGGACATGAGCTAGGAACTTAAGATTTTGCATCAAAGGAGGACTAGCAGCCCCGTTGCACGGGAGAATGTGAAAAGTTTTCATATGTAGTAAAATCCCTGAGAAATCCGTCCGTTTTCGTCGTTTGTTATCGACTCGACTTAAAGCCAGATCGTCACATTTTCCGCTCTTCTCTCTGAAACGGTTGTACTTATCGTCTGCAAAGCAATGTCGCATGCTGCGGTATGCGGAGACGCTAAAAGCACCATAGTAGAAGACAGATGAAGCATCTACGTTGATGTAATAGCCAGTAAGAAGTAGTACAATTCAAGTTTTAGGTATCCATTCTTGACTTTTTACCCTTCTTTGGTGCCTTGGACATGAGCTAGGAACTTAAGGTTTTGCATGAAAGGAGGACCAGCAGCCGCGTTGCACGGGAGAATGTGAAAAGTTCTCATAAGTAGTAAAAACCTGAGAAATCCGTCCGTTTTCGTCATTTGTTATCGAATCGACTTAAAGCCAGATCGTCACATTGGCCGCTCTTCTCTCTGAAATGGTTGTACTTGTCGTCTGCAAAGCTATGTCGCGTGCTGCGTTATGCGGAAACACTAAAAGCACCATAGTAGAACACAGATGAAGCTTCTCAGTTGATGTAATAGCCAGTAAGAAGTAGTACAGTTCAAGTTTTAGGTATCGATTATTGACTTTTTAGATGGCTTTGGTGCCTTGGACATGAGCTAGGAACTTATGATTTTGCATGAAAGGAGGAGTAGCAGCCGCGTTGCACGGGAGAATGTGAAAAGTGTTCATATGTAGCAAAAACCTGAGAAATCCGTCCGTTTTAGTTATTTGTTATCGAATCGACTTAAAGCCAGATCGTCACACTGGCCGCACTTCTGTCTGAAACGGTTACATTTATCGTCTGCAAAGCTATGTCGCGTGCTGCGGTATGCGGAGACACTAAAAGCACCATAGTAGAACACAGATGAAGCTTCTAAGTTGATGTAATAGCCAGTAAGAAGTAGTAAAATTGAAGTTTTAGGTATCGATTATTGACTTTTTACCCTTCTTTGGTACCTTGGACATGAGCTAGGAACTTAAGATTTTGCATCAAAGGAGGACTAGCAGACCCGTTGCACGGGAGAATGTGAAAAGTGTTCATATGCAGTAAAATCCCTGAGAAATCCGTCCGTTTTCGTCATTTGTTATCGACTCGACTTAAAGCCAGATCGTCACATTGGCCGCTCTTCTCTCTGAAACGGTTGTACTTATCGTCTGCAAAGCTATGTCGCGTGCTGCGGTATGCGGAGACACTAAAAGCACCATAGTAGAACACAGATGAAGCTTCTAAGTTGATGTAATAGCCAGTAAGAAGTAGTACAATTCAAGTTTTAGGTATAGGTTATTGACTTTTTACCCTTCTTTGGTGCCTTGGACTTAAGCTAGGAACTTATGATATAGCATGAAAGGAGGACTAGCAGCCGCGTTGCACGGGAGAATGAGAAAAGCGTTCGTATGTAGTAAAAACCTGAGAAATCCGTCCGTTTTTGTCATGTGTTATCGAATCGACTTACTGCCAGATCGTCACACTGGCCGCACTTCTGTCTGAAACGGTTACATTTATCGTCTGCAAAGCTATGTCGCGTGCTGCGGTATGCGGAGACACTAAAAGCAACATAGTAGAACACAGATGAAGCTTCTAAGTTGATGTAATAGCCAGTAAGTAGTAGTACTATTCAAGTTTTAGGTATCGATTATTGACTTTTTACCCTTCTTTGGTGCCTTGGACATGAGATAGGTACATATGATTTTGCATGAAAGGAGGAGTAGCAGCCGCGTTGCACGGGAGAATGTGAAAAGTGTTCATATGTAGCAAAAACCTGAGAAATCCGTCCGTTTTCGTTATTTGTTATCGAATCGACTAAAAGCCAGATCGTCACACTGGCCGCACTTCTGTCTGAAACGGTTACATTTATCGTCTGCAAAGCTATGTCGCGTGCTGCGGTATGCGGAGACACTAAAAGCACCATAGTAGAACACAGATGAAGCTTCTAAGTTGATGTAATAGCCAGTAAGAAGTAGTAAAATTCAAGTTTTAGGTATCGATTATTGACTTCTTACCCTTCTTTGGTGCCTTGGACATGAGCTAGGAACTTATGATTTTGCATGAAAGGAGGAGTAGCAGCCGCGTTGCACGGGAGAATGTGAAAAGTGTTCATATGTAGCAAAAACCTGAGAAATCCGTCCGTTTTCGTTATTTGTTATCGAATCGACTAAAAGCCAGATCGTCACACTGGCAGCACTTCTGTCTGAAACGGTTACATTTATCGTCTGCAAAGCTATGTCGCGTGCTGCGGTATGCGGAGACACAAAAAGCACCATAGTAGAACACAGATGAAGGTTCTAAGTTGATGTAATAGCCAGTAAGAAGTAGTAAAATTCAAGTTTTAGGTATCGATTATTGACTTTTTACCCTTCTTTGGTGCCTTGGACATGAGCTAGGAACTTAAGATTTTGCATCAAAGCAGGACTAGCAGTGCCGTTGCACGGGAGAATGTGAAAAGTTTTAATATGTAGTAAAAACCTGTGAAATCTGTCCGCTTAAGTCATTAGTTATCGAATCGACTTAAAGCCAGATCGTCACATTGGCCGCTCTTCTGTCTGAAACGGTTACATTTATCGTCTGCTAAGCTATGTCGCGTGCTGCGGTATGAGTAGACACTAAAAGCACCATAGTAGACCACAGATGAAGCTTCTAAGTTGATGTAATAGCCAGTAAGAGGTAGTAAAATTCAAGTTTTAGGTATCGATTATTGACTTCTTACCCTTCTTTGGTGCCTTGGACATGAGCTAGGAACTTAAGATTTTGCATGAAAGGAGGACTAGCAGCCGCGTTGCACTTGAGAATGTGAAAAGTTTTCATAAGTAGTATAAACATGAGAAATCTGTCCGTTTTCGTCATTTGTTATCGATTCGACTTAAAGCCAGATCGTCACATTGGCCGCTCTTCTCTCTGAAACGGTTGTACTTATCGTCTGCAAAGCAATGTCGCATGCTGCGGTATGCGGAGACGCTAAAAGCACCATAGTAGAAGACAGATGAAGCATCTACGTTGATGTAATAGCCATTCAAAAGTAGTACAATTCAAGTTTTAGGTATCGATTATTGACTTTCTACCCTTCTTTGCTGCCTTGGAGATGAGCTAGGACCTTAAGATTCTGCATGAAAGGAGGATTAGCAGCCGAGTTGCACGGGAGAATGTGAAAAGTGTTCATATTTAGTAAAAACCTGAGAAATCCGTCCATTTTCGTCATTTGTTATCGAATCGACTTAAAGACCGATCGTCACATTGGCCGCTCTTCTCTCTAAAATGGTTGTACTTATCGTCTGAAAAGCTATGTCGCGTGCTGCGGTATGCGGAGACACTAAAAGTACCATAGTAGAACACAGATGAAGCTTCTAAGTTGATGTAATAGCCAGTAAGAAGTAATACAGTTCAATTTTTAGGTATCGATTATTTACTTTTTAGCTGCCTTTGGTGCCTTGTACATAAGCTAGGACCTTAAGATTCTGCATGAAAAGAGGACTAGGAGCCGAGTTGCACGGGAGAATGTGAAAAGTGTTCATATGTAGTAAAAACCTGAGAAATCCGTCCGTTTTCGTTATTTGTTATCGAATAGACTTAAAGCCAGATCGTCACATTGGCCGCACGTCTGTCTGAAACTGTTACATTTATCGTCTGCAAGGCTATGTCGCGTACTGCGGTATGCGGAGACACTAAAAGAACCATAGTAGAACACAGATGAAGCTTCTAAGTTGAGGTAATAGCCAGTAAGAAGTAGTACAATTCAAGTTTTAGGTATCCATTCTTGACTTTTTACCCTTCTTTGGTGGCTTGGACATGAGCTAGGAACTTAATGTTTTGCATGAAAGGAGGACCAGCAACCGCGTTGCACGGGAGAATGTGGAAAGTGTTCATATGTAGTAAAAACCTGAGATAACCCTCCGTTTTCGTCATTTGTTATCGAATCGACTTAAAGCCAGATCGTCACATTGGCCGCTCTTCTCTCGACAACGGTTGTACTTGTCGTCTGCAAAGCAATGTCGCGTGCTGCGGTATGCGGAGACACTAAAAGCACCATAGTAGAACACAGATGAAGCTTCTAAGTTGATGTAATATCCAGTAAGAAGTAGTACAGTTCAAGTTTTAGGTATCGATTATAGACTTTTTAGCTATCTTTGGTGCCTTGGACATGATCTAGGACCTTAAGGTTTTGCATGAAAGGATGACTAGCAGCCGCGTTGCACGGGAGAATGTGAAAAGTTTTCATAAGTATTAAAAACCTGAGAAATCTGTCCGTTTTGGTCATTTGTTATCAAATCGACTTGAAGCCAGATCGTCACACTGACCGCACTTCTGTCTGAAACGGTTGCATTTATCGTCTGTAAAGCTATGTCGTGTGCTGCGGTATGCGGAGACACTAAAAGCAAGATAGTAGAACACAGATGAAGCTTCTAAGTTGATGTAATAGCCAGTAAGAAGTAGTACAATTCAAGTTTTAGGTATCGATTATTGACTTTTTACCCTTCTTTGGTGCCTTCGACATGAGCTACGAACTTAAGATTTTGCATCAAAGGAGGACTAGCAGCCCCGTTGCACGGGAGAATGTGAAAAGCGTTCGTATGTAGTAAAATCCTGAGAAATCAGTCCGTTTTCGTCATTTGTTATCGAATCGACTTAAAGCCAAATCGTCTCATTGGCCGCTCTTTTCTCTGAAATGGTTGTATTTTTCGCCTGCAAAGCTATGTCGCGTGCTGCGGTATGCGGAGACACTAAAAACACAATAGTAGGACACAGATGATGCTTCTAAATTGATGTAGAAGCCAGTAAGAAGTAGTACAATTCAAGGTTTAGGTATCCATTATTGACTTTCTACCCGTCTTTGTTGCCTTATACATGAGCTAGGAACGTAAGGTTTTGCATGAAAGGAGGATTAGCAGCCGCGTTGCACGGGAGAATGTGAAAAGTTTTCATAAGTAGTAAAAACCTGAGAAATCTGTCCGTTTCGTCATTTGTTATCGAATCGACTTAAAGCCAGATCGTCACATTGACCGCTCTTCTCTCTGAAACGGTTGTACTTGTCGTCTGCAAAGCAATGTCGCGTGCTGCGGTATGCGGAGACACTAAAAGCACCATAGTGGAACACAGATGAAGCTTCTAAGTTGATGTAATATCCAGTAAGAAGTAGTACAATTCAAGTTTTAGTTATCGATTATTGACTTTTTACCCTTCTTTGCAGCATTGGACATAAGCTAGGAACTTAAAATTTTGCATGAAAGGAGGAGTAGCAGCCGCGTTGCACGGCAGAATGTGAAAAGTGTTCATATGTAGCAAAAACCTGAGAAATCCGTCCGTTTTCCTTATTTGTTATCGAATCGACTTAAAGCCAGATCGTCACACTGGCCGCACTTCTGTCTGAAACGGTTACATTTATCGTCTGGAAAGCTATGTCGCGGTCTGCGGTATGCGGAGACACTAAAAGCACCATATTAGAACACAGATGAAGCTCCTAAGTTGATGTAATATCCAGTAAGAAGTAGTACAATTCAAGTTTTAGGTATCGATTATTGACTTTTTACCCTTCTTTGGTGCCTTGGACATGAGCTAGGAACTTAAGGTTTTGCATCAAAGGAGGACTAGCAGCCCCGTTGCACGGGAGAATGTGAAAAGTTTTCATATGTAGTAAAAACCTGAGAAATCTGTCCGCTTTCGTCATTTGTTATCGAATCGACTTAAAGCCAGGTCGTCACATTGGCCGCTCTTCTGTCTGAAACGGTTACATTTATTGTCTGCAAAGCTATGTCGCGTGCTGCGGTATGCGGAGACACTAAAAGCACCATAGTAGAACACAGATGAAGCTTCTAAGTTGATGTATAGCCAGTAAGAAGAAGTACAATTCAAGTTTTAGGTATCGATTATTGACTTTTTACCCTTCTTTGTGTCTTGGACATGAGCTAGGACCTTAAGATTCTGCATGAAAGGAGGACTAGCAGCCGAGTTGCACGGGAGAATGTGAAAAGTGTTCATATGTAGTAAAAACCTGAGAAATCCGTCCGTTTTCGTCATTTGTTATCGAATCGACTTAAAGCCCGATCGTCACATTGGCCGCTCTTCTCTCTAAAATGGTTGTACTTATCGTCTGAAAAGCTATGTCGCGTGCTGCAGTATGCGAAGACACTAAAAGCACCATAGTAGAACACAGATGAAGCTTCTAAGTTGATGTAATAGCCAGTAAGAAGTAGTACAATTCAAGTTTTAGGTGTCGATTATTGACTATTTACCCTTCTTTGATGCCTTGGACATGAGCTAGGAACTTATGATTTTGCATGAAAGGAGGACTAGCATCGGCGTTGCACGGGAGAATGTGAAAAGTGTTCATATGTAGCAAAAACCTGAGAAATCCGTCCGTTTTCCTTATTTGTTATCGAATCGACTTAAAGCCAGATCGTCACACTGGCCGCACTTCTGTCTGAAACGGTTACATTTATCGTCTGCAAAGCTATGTCGTGTGCTGCGGTATGCGGAGACACTAAAAGCACCATAGTAGAACACAGATGAAGCTTCTAAATTGATGTAATAGCCAGTAAGAAGTAGTACAATTCAAGTTTTAGGTATACATTATTGACTTTTTACCCTTCTTTGTTGCCTTATACATGAGCTAGGAACTTAAGATTTTGCATGAAAGGAGATTTAGCAGCCGCGTTGCACTTGAGAATGTGAAAAGTTTTCATAAGTAGTATAAACATGAGAAATCTGTCCGTATTCGTCATTTGTTATCGAATCGACTTAAAGCCAGATCGTCACATTGGCCGTTCTTCTCTCTGAAACGGTTGTACTTGTCGTCTGCAAAGCTATATCGCGTGCTGCGGTATGCGGAGACACTAAAAGCACCATAGTAGAACACAGATGAAGCTTCTAAGTTGATGTAATAGCCAGTAAGTAGTAGTACTATTCAAGTTTTAGGTATCGATTATTGACTTTTTTACCCTTCTTTGGTGCCTTGGACATGAGCTAGGAACTTATGATTTTGCATGAAAGGAGGAGTAGCAGCCGCCTTGCACGGGAGAATGTGAAAAGTGTTCATATGTAGCAAAAACCTGAGAAATCCGTCCGTTTTCGTTATTTGTTATCGAATCGACTAAAAGCCAGATCGTCACACTGGCAGCACTTCTGTCTGAAACGGTTACATTTATCGTCTGCAAAGCTATGTCGCGTGCTGCGGTATGCGGAGACACTAAAAGCACCATAGTAGAACACAGATGAAGCTTCTAAGTTGATGTAATAGCCAGTAAGAAGTAGTAAAATTCAAGTTTTAGGTATCGATTATTGACTTTTTACCCTTCTTTGGTGCCTTGGCCATGAGCTAGGAACTTAAGATTTTGCATCAAAGCAGGACTAGCAGTGCCGTTGCACGGGAGAATGTGAAATGTTTTCATATGTAGTAAAAACCTGAGAAATCTGTCCGCTTAAGTCATTAGTTATCGAATCGACTTAAAGCCAGATCGTCACATTGGCCGCTCTTCTGTCTGAAACGGTTACATTTATCGTCTGCTAAGCTATGTCGCGTGCTGCGGTATGAGGAGACACTAAAAGCACCATAGTAGACCACAGATGAAGCTTCTAAGTTGATGTAATAGCCAGGAAGAGGTAGTAAAATTCAAGTTTTAGGTATCGATTATTGACTTCTTACCCTTCTTTGGTGCCTTGGACATGAGCTAGGAACTTAAGATTTTGCATGAAAGGAGGACTAGCAGCCGCGTTGCACTTGAGAATGTGAAAAATTTTCATAAGTAGTATAAACATGAGAAATCTGTCCGTTTTCGTCATTTGTTATCGAATCGACTTAAAGCCCGATCGTCACATTGGCCGCTCTTCTCTCTGAAACGGTTGTACTTATCGTCTGCAAAGCAATGTCGCATGCTGCGGTATGCGGAGACGCTAAAAGCACCATAGTAGAAGACAGATGTAGCATCTACGTTGATGTAATAGCCATTCAAAAGTAGTACAATTCAAGTTTTAGGTATCGATTATTGACTTTTTACACTTCTTTGCTGCCTTGGACATGAGCTAGGACCTTAAGATTCTGCATGAAAGGAGGATTAGCAGCCGAGTTGCACGGGAGAATGTGAAAAGTGTTCATATGTAGTAAAAACCTGAGAAATCCGTCCATTTTCGTCATTTGTTATCGAATCGACTTAAAGACCGATCGTCACATTGGCCGCTCTTCTCTCTAAAATGGTTGTACTTATCGTCTGAAAAGCTATGTCGCGTGCTACGGTATGCGGAGACACTAAAAGTACCATAGTAGAACACAGATGAAGCTTCTAAGTTGATGTAATAGCCAGTAAGAAGTAGTACTGTTCAAGTTTTAGGTATCGATTATTTACTTTTTAGCTATCTTTGGTGCCTCGGACATGATCTAGGACCTTAAGGTTTTGATTGAAAGGATGACTAGCAGCCGCGTTGCACGGGAGAATGTGAAAAGTTTTCATAAGTATTAAAAACCTGAGAAATCTGTCCGTTTTGGTCATTTGTTATTAAATCGACTTGAAGCCAGATCGTCACACTGACCGCACGTCTGTTTGAAACGGTTGCATTTATCGTCTGCAAAGCTATGTCGTGTGCTGCGGTATGCGGAGACACTAAAAGCACCATAGTAGAACACAGATGAAGCTTCTAAGTTGATGTAATAGCCAGTAAGAAGTAGTACAATTCAAGTTTTAGGTATCGATTATTGACTTTTTACCCTTCTTTGGTGCCTTCGACATGAGCTACGAACTTAAGATTTGCATCAAAGGAGGACTAGCAGCCCCGTTGCACGGGAGAATGTGAAAAGCGTTCGTATGTAGTAAAATCCTGAGAAATCAGTCCGTTTTTGTCATTTGTTATCGAATCGAATTAAAGCCAGATCGTCTCATTGGCCGCTCTTTTCTCTGAAATGGTTGTATTTTTCGTCTGCAAAGCTATGTCGCGTGCTGCGGTATGCGGAGACACTAAAAACACCATAGTAGAACACAGATGAAGCTTCTAAATTGACGTAGAAGCCAGTAAGAAGTAGTACAATTCAAGGTTTAGGTATCCATTATTGACTTTCTACCCGTCTTTGTTGCCTTATACATGAGCTAGGAACGTAAGGTTTTGCATGAAAGGAGGATTAGCAGCCGCGTTGCACGGGAGAATGTGAAAAGTTTTCATAAGTAGTAAAAACCTGAGAAATCTGTCCGTTTTCGTCATTTGTTATCGAATCGACTTAAAGCCAGATCGTCACATTGACCGCTCTTCTCTCTGAAACGGTTGTACTTGTCGTCTGCAAAGCTATGTCGCGTGCTGCGGTATGCGGAGACACTAAAAGCACCATAGTAGAACACAGATGAAGCTTCTAAGTTGATGTAATAGCCAGTAAGAAGTAGCAAAATTCAAGTTTTAGGTATTGATTATTGACTTTTTACCCTTCTTTGGTGCCTTGGACATGAGCTAGGAACTTAAGATTTTGCATCAAAGGAGGACTAGCAGCCCCGTTGCACGGGAGAATGTGAAAAGTTTTCATATGTAGTAAAAACCTGAGAAATCTGTCCGCTTTCGTCATTTGTTATCGAATCGACTTAAAGCCAGGTCGTCACATTGGCCGCTCTTCTGTCTGAAACGGTTACATTTATTGTCTGCAAAGCTATGTCGCGTGCTGCAGTATGCGGAGACACTAAAAGCACCATAGTAGAACACAGATGAAGCTTCTAAGTTGATGTATAGCCAGTAAGAAGTAGTACAATTCAAGTTTTCGGTATCGATTATTGTCTTTTTACCCTTCTTTGCTGTCTTGGACATGAGCTAGGACCTTAAGATTCTGCATGAAAGGAGGACTAGGAGCCGAGTTGCACGGGAGAATGTGAAAAGTGTTCATATGTAGTAAAAACCTGAGAAATCCGTCCGTTTTCGTCATTTGTTATCGAATCGACTTAAAGCCCGATCGTCACATTGGCCGAACTTCTCTCTAAAATGGTTGTACTTATCGTCTGAAAAGCTATGTCGCGTGCTGCAGTATGCGAAGACACCAAAAGCACCATAGTAGAACACAGATGAAGCTTCTAAGTTGATGTAATTGCCAGTAAGAAGTAGTACAATTCAAGTTTCAGGTATCGATTATTGACTTTTTAGCTGGCTTTTGTGCCTTCGACATGAGCTAGGACCTTAAGGTTCTGCATGAAAGGAGGACTAGGAGCCGAGTTGCACGGGAGAATGTGAGAAGTGTTCATATGTAGTAAAAACCTGAGAAATCCGTCCGTTTTCGTCGCTTGTTATCGAATCGACTTAAAGCCAGATCGTCACATTGGCAGCTCTTCTCTCTGAAAGGGTTGTACTTATTGTCTGCAAAGCTATGTCGCGTGCTGTGGTATGCGGAGACACTATAAGCACCATAGTACAACACAGATGAAGCTTCTAAGTTGATGTAATACCCAGTAAGAAGTAGTACAATTCACGTTTTACGTATCGATTATTGACTTTTTACCCTTCTTTGGTGCCTTGGACATGAGCTAGGAACTTAAGATTTTGCATCAAACGAGGACTAACAGCCGCGTTGCACGGGAGAATGTGAAAAATTTTCATATGTAGTAAGAACCTGAGAAATCTGTCCGTTTTCGTCATTTATTATCGAATCTACTTAAAGTCAGATCGTCACATTGGCAGCTCTTCTCACTGAAACGTTTGTACTTATCGTCTGCAAAGCTATGTCGCGTGCTGCGGTATGCGGAGACACTAAAAGAACCATAGTAGAACACAGATGAAGCTTCTAAGTTGAGGTAATAGCCAGTAAGAAGTAGTACAATTCAAGTTTTAGGTATCCATTCTTGACTTTTTACCCTTCTTTGGTGGCTTGGACATGAGCTGGGAACTTAAGGTTTTGCATGAAAGGAGGACCAGCAGCCGCGTTGCACGGGAGAATGTGGAAAGTGTTCATATGTAGTAAAAACCTGAGAAATCCGTCCGTTTTCGTCATTTGTTATCGAATCGACTTAAAGCCAGATCGTCACATTGGCCGCTCTTCTCTCGACAACGGTTGTACTTACCGTCTGCAAAGCAATGTCGCGTGCTGCGGTATGCGGAGACACTAAAAGCACCATAGTAGAACACAGATGAAGCTTCGAAGTTGATGTAATATCCAGTAAGAAGTAGTACAATTCAAGTTTTAGGTATCGATTATTGACTTTTTACCCTTCTTTGAAGCCTTGGACATGAGCTACGAACTTAAGATTTTGCACCAAAGGAGGACTAGCAGCCCCGTTGCACGGGAGAATGTGAAAAGTTTTCATATGTAGTAAAAACCTGAGAAATCTGTCCGCTTTCGTCATTTGTTATCGAATCGACTTAAAGCCAGGTCGTCACATTGGCCGCTCTTCTGTCTGAAACGGTTACATTTATTGTCTGCAAAGCTATGTCGCGAGCTGCGGTATGCGGAGACACTAAAAGCACCATAGTAGAACACAGATGAAGCTTCTAAGTTGATGTATAGCCAGTAAGAAGAAGTACAATTCAAGTTTTAGTTATCGATTATTGACTTTTTACCCTTCTTTGTGTCTTGGACATGAGCTAGGACCTTAAGATTCTGCATGAAAGGAGGACTAGGAGCCGAGTTGCACGGGAGAATGTGAGAAGTGTTCATATGTAGTAAAAACCTGAGAAATCCGTCCGTTTTCGTCGTTTGTTATCGAATCGACTTAAAGCCAGATCGTCACATTGGCCGCTCTTCTCTCTGAAAGGGTTGTACTTATTGTCTGCAAAGCTATGTCGCGTGCTGTGGTATGCGGAGACACTATAAGCACCATAGTACAACACAGATGAAGCTTCTAAGTTGATGTAATACCCAGTAAGAAGTAGTACAATTCAAGTTTTACGTATCGATAATTGACTTTTTACCCTTCTTTGGTGCCTTGGACATGAGCTAGGAACTTAAGATTTTGCATCAAACGAGGACTAACAGCCGCGTTGCACGGGAGAATGTGAAAAATTTTCATATGTACTAAGATCTGAGAAATCTGTCCGTTTTCGTCATTTGTTATCGAATCGACTTAAAGCCAGATCGTCACATTGGCCGCTCTTCTCTCTAAAATGGTTGTACGTATCGTGTGCAAAGCTAAGTCGCTTGCTGCGGTATGCGGAGACACTAAAAGCACCATAATAAAACACAGATGAAGCTTCTAAGTTGATGTAATAGCCAGTAAGAAGTAAAAAAATTCATGCTTTAGGTATCGATTATTGACTTTTTACCCTTCTTTGGTGCCTTGGACATGAGCTAGGAACTTATGATTTTGCATGAAAGGAGGAGTAGCAGCCGCGTTGCACGGGAGAATGTGAAAAGCGTTCGTATGTAGCAAAAACCTGAGAAATCCGTCCGTTTTCGTCATTTGTTATCGAATCGACTTAAAGCCAGATCGTCACACTCACCGCACTTCTGTCTGAAACGGTTGCATTTATCGTCTGCAAAGCTATGTCGCGTGATGCGGTATGCGGAGACACTAAAAGCACCATAGTAAAACACAGATGAAGCTTCTAAGTTGATGTAATAGCCAGTAAGAAGTAGAAAAATTGAAGCTTTAGGTATCGATTATTGACTTTTTAATCTTCTTTGGTGCCTTCGACATGAGCTACGAACTTAAGATTTTGCATCAAAGGAGGACTAGCAGCCCCGTTGCACGGGAGAATGTGAAAAGCGTTCGTATGTAGTAAATTCCTGAGAAATCCGTCCGTTTTCGTCATTTGTTATCGAATCGACTTAAAGCCAGATCGTCACATTGGCCGCTCTTTTCTCTGAAATGGTTGTATTTTTCGTCTGCAAAGCTATGTCGTGTGCTGCGGTATGCGGAGACTCTAAAAACACCATAGTAGAACACAGATGAAGCTTCTAAATTGATGTAGAAGCCAGTAAGAAGTAGTACAATTCAAGTTTTAGGTATCGATTATTGACCTTTTACCCTTCTTTGATGCCTTGGACATGAGCTAGGAACTTATGATTTTGCATGAAAGGAGGACTAGCATCGGCGTTGCACGGGAGAATGTGAAAAGTGTTCATATGTAGCAAAAACCTGAGAAATCCGTCCGTTTTCCTTATTTGTTATCGAATCGACTTAAAGCCACATCGTCACACTGGCCGCACTTCTGTCTGAAACGGTTACATTTATCGTCTGCAAAGCTATGTCGCGTGCTGCGGTATGCGGAGACACTAAAAGCACCATAGTAGAACACAGATGAAGCTTCTAAGTTGATGTAATAGCCAGTAAGAAGTAGCAAAATTCAAGTTTTAGGTATTGATTATTGACTTTTTACCCTTCTTTGGTGCCTTGGACATGAGCTAGGAACTTAAGATTTTGCATCAAAGGAGGACTAGCAGCCCCGTTGCACGGGAGAATGTGAAAAGTTTTCATATGTAGTAAAAACCTGAGAAATCTGTCCGCTTTCGTCATTTGTTATCGAATCGACTTAAAGCCAGGTCGTCACATTGGCCGCTCTTCTGTCTGAAACGGTTACATTTATTGTCTGCAAAGCTATGTCGCGTGCTGCAGTATGCGGAGACACTAAAAGCACCATAGTAGAACACAGATGAAGCTTCTAAGTTGATGTATAGCCAGTAAGAAGTAGTACAATTCAAGTTTTCGGTATCGATTATTGTCTTTTTACCCTTCTTTGCTGTCTTGGACATGAGCTAGGACCTTAAGATTCTGCATGAAAGGAGGACTAGGAGCCGAGTTGCACGGGAGAATGTGAAAAGTGTTCATATGTAGTAAAAACCTGAGAAATCCGTCCGTTTTCGTCATTTGTTATCGAATCGACTTAAAGCCCGATCGTCACATTGGCCGAACTTCTCTCTAAAATGGTTGTACTTATCGTCTGAAAAGCTATGTCGCGTGCTGCAGTATGCGAAGACACCAAAAGCACCATAGTAGAACACAGATGAAGCTTCTAAGTTGATGTAATTGCCAGTAAGAAGTAGTACAATTCAAGTTTCAGGTATCGATTATTGACTTTTTAGCTGGCTTTTGTGCCTTCGACATGAGCTAGGACCTTAAGGTTCTGCATGAAAGGAGGACTAGGAGCCGAGTTGCACGGGAGAATGTGAGAAGTGTTCATATGTAGTAAAAACCTGAGAAATCCGTCCGTTTTCGTCGCTTGTTATCGAATCGACTTAAAGCCAGATCGTCACATTGGCAGCTCTTCTCTCTGAAAGGGTTGTACTTATTGTCTGCAAAGCTATGTCGCGTGCTGTGGTATGCGGAGACACTATAAGCACCATAGTACAACACAGATGAAGCTTCTAAGTTGATGTAATACCCAGTAAGAAGTAGTACAATTCACGTTTTACGTATCGATTATTGACTTTTTACCCTTCTTTGGTGCCTTGGACATGAGCTAGGAACTTAAGATTTTGCATCAAACGAGGACTAACAGCCGCGTTGCACGGGAGAATGTGAAAAATTTTCATATGTAGTAAGAACCTGAGAAATCTGTCCGTTTTCGTCATTTATTATCGAATCTACTTAAAGTCAGATCGTCACATTGGCAGCTCTTCTCACTGAAACGTTTGTACTTATCGTCTGCAAAGCTATGTCGCGTGCTGCGGTATGCGGAGACACTAAAAGAACCATAGTAGAACACAGATGAAGCTTCTAAGTTGAGGTAATAGCCAGTAAGAAGTAGTACAATTCAAGTTTTAGGTATCCATTCTTGACTTTTTACCCTTCTTTGGTGGCTTGGACATGAGCTGGGAACTTAAGGTTTTGCATGAAAGGAGGACCAGCAGCCGCGTTGCACGGGAGAATGTGGAAAGTGTTCATATGTAGTAAAAACCTGAGAAATCCGTCCGTTTTCGTCATTTGTTATCGAATCGACTTAAAGCCAGATCGTCACATTGGCCGCTCTTCTCTCGACAACGGTTGTACTTACCGTCTGCAAAGCAATGTCGCGTGCTGCGGTATGCGGAGACACTAAAAGCACCATAGTAGAACACAGATGAAGCTTCGAAGTTGATGTAATATCCAGTAAGAAGTAGTACAATTCAAGTTTTAGGTATCGATTATTGACTTTTTACCCTTCTTTGGTGCCTTGGACATGAGCTACGAACTTAAGATTTTGCACCAAAGGAGGACTAGCAGCCCCGTTGCACGGGAGAATGTGAAAAGTTTTCATATGTAGTAAAAACCTGAGAAATCTGTCCGCTTTCGTCATTTGTTATCGAATCGACTTAAAGCCAGGTCGTCACATTGGCCGCTCTTCTGTCTGAAACGGTTACATTTATTGTCTGCAAAGCTATGTCGCGAGCTGCGGTATGCGGAGACACTAAAAGCACCATAGTAGAACACAGATGAAGCTTCTAAGTTGATGTATAGCCAGTAAGAAGAAGTACAATTCAAGTTTTAGTTATCGATTATTGACTTTTTACCCTTCTTTCTGTCTTGGACATGAGCTAGGACCTTAAGATTCTGCATGAAAGGAGGACTAGGAGCCGAGTTGCACGGGAGAATGTGAGAAGTGTTCATATGTAGTAAAAACCTGAGAAATCCGTCCGTTTTCGTCGTTTGTTATCGAATCGACTTAAAGCCAGATCGTCACATTGGCCGCTCTTCTCTCTGAAAGGGTTGTACTTATTGTCTGCAAAGCTATGTCGCGTGCTGTGGTATGCGGAGACACTATAAGCACCATAGTACAACACAGATGAAGCTTCTAAGTTGATGTAATACCCAGTAAGAAGTAGTACAATTCAAGTTTTACGTATCGATAATTGACTTTTTACCCTTCTTTGGTGCCTTGGACATGAGCTAGGAACTTAAGATTTTGCATCAAACGAGGACTAACAGCCGCGTTGCACGGGAGAATGTGAAAAATTTTCATATGTACTAAGATCTGAGAAATCTGTCCGTTTTCGTCATTTGTTATCGAATCGACTTAAAGCCAGATCGTCACATTGGCCGCTCTTCTCTCTAAAATGGTTGTACGTATCGTGTGCAAAGCTAAGTCGCTTGCTGCGGTATGCGGAGACACTAAAAGCACCATAATAAAACACAGATGAAGCTTCTAAGTTGATGTAATAGCCAGTAAGAAGTAAAAAAATTCATGCTTTAGGTATCGATTATTGACTTTTTACCCTTCTTTGGTGCCTTGGACATGAGCTAGGAACTTATGATTTTGCATGAAAGGAGGAGTAGCAGCCGCGTTGCACGGGATAATGTGAAAAGCGTTCGTATGTAGCAAAAACCTGAGAAATCCGTCCGTTTTCGTCATTTGTTATCGAATCGACTTAAAGCCAGATCGTCACACTCACCGCACTTCTGTCTGAAACGGTTGCATTTATCGTCTGCAAAGCTATGTCGCGTGATGCGGTATGCGGAGACACTAAAAGCACCATAGTAAAACACAGATGAAGCTTCTAAGTTGATGTAATAGCCAGTAAGAAGTAGAAAAATTGAAGCTTTAGGTATCGATTATTGACTTTTTAATCTTCTTTGGTGCCTTCGACATGAGCTACGAACTTAAGATTTTGCATCAAAGGAGGACTAGCAGCCCCGTTGCACGGGAGAATGTGAAAAGCGTTCGTATGTAGTAAATTCCTGAGAAATCCGTCCGTTTTCGTCATTTGTTATCGAATCGACTTAAAGCCAGATCGTCACATTGGCCGCTCTTTTCTCTGAAATGGTTGTATTTTTCGTCTGCAAAGCTATGTCGTGTGCTGCGGTATGCGGAGACTCTAAAAACACCATAGTAGAACACAGATGAAGCTTCTAAATTGATGTAGAAGCCAGTAAGAAGTAGTACAATTCAAGTTTTAGGTATCGATTATTGACCTTTTACCCTTCTTTGATGCCTTGGACATGAGCTAGGAACTTATGATTTTGCATGAAAGGAGGACTAGCATCGGCGTTGCACGGGAGAATGTGAAAAGTGTTCATATGTAGCAAAAACCTGAGAAATCCGTCCGTTTTCCTCATTTGTTATCGAATCGACTTAAGGCCAGATCGTCACACTGGCCGCACTTCTGTCTGAAACGGTTACATTTATCGTCTGCAAAGCTATGTCGCGTGCTGCGGTATGCGGAGACACTAAAAGCACCATAGTAGAACACAGATGAAGCTTCTAAGTTGATGTAATAGCCAGTAAGAAGTAGCAAAATTCACGTTTTAGGTATCGATTATTGACTTTTTACCCTTCTTTGGTGACTTGGACATGAGCTAGGAACTTAAGATTTTGCATCAAAGGAGGACTAGCAGCCCCGTTGCACGGGAGAATGTGAAAAGCGTTCGTATGTAGTAAAATCCTGAGACATCCGTCCGTTTTCGTCATTTGTTATCGAATCGACTTAAAGCCAGATCGTCACATTGGCCGCTCTTTTCTCTGAAATGGTTGTATTTTTCGTCTGCAAAGCTATGTCGCGTGCTGCGGTATGCGGAGACACTAAAAACACCATAGTAGAACACAGATGAAGCTTCTAAATTGATGTAATAGCCAGTAAGAAGTAGTACAATTCAAGTTTTAGTTATAGGTTATTGACTTTTTACCCTTCTTTGGTGCCTTGGACTTGAGCTAGGAACTTATGATATTGCATGAAAAGAGGACTAGCAGCCGCGTTGCACGGGAGAATGTGAAAAGCGTTCGTATGTAGTAAAAACCAGAGAAATCTGTCCGTTTTCGTCATTTGTTATCGAATCGACTTAAAGCCAGATCGTCACACTCACCGCACTTCTGTCTGAAACGGTTGCATTTATCGTCTGCAAAGCTATGTCGCGTGATGCGGTATGCGGAGACACTAAAAGCACCATAGTAAAACACAGATGAAACTTCTAAGTTGATGTAATAGCCAGTAAGAAGTAGAAAAATTGAAGCTTTAGGTATCGATTATTGACTTTTTACCCTTCTTTGGTGCCTTCGACATGAGCTACGAACTTAAGATTTTGCATCAAAGGAGGACTAGCAGCCCCGTTGCACGGGAGAATGTGAAAAGCGTTCGTATGTAGTAAAATCCTGAGAAATCCGTCCGTTTTCGTCATTTGTTATCGAATCGACTTAAAGCCAGATCGTCACATTGGCCGCTCTTTTCTCTGAAATGGTTGTATTTTTCGTCTGCAAAGCTATGTCGCGTGCTGCGGTATGCGGAGACTCTAAAAACACCATAGTAGAACACAGATGAAGCTTCTAAATTGATGTAGAAGCCAGTAAGAAGTAGTACAATTCAAGTTTTAGGTATCGATTATTGACCTTTTACCCTTCTTTGATGCCTTGGACATGAGCTAGGAACTTATGATTTTGCATGGAAGGAGGACTAGCATCGGCGTTGCACGGGAGAATGTGAAAAGTGTTCATATGTAGCAAAAACCTGAGAAATCCGTCCGTTTTCCTTATTTGTTATCGAATCGACTTAAGGCCAGATCGTCACACTGGCCGCACTTCTGTCTGAAACGGTTACATTTATTGTCTGCAAAGCTATGTCGCGTGCTGCGATATGCGGAGACACTAAAAGCACCATAGTAGAACACAGATGAAGTTTCTAAGTTGATGTAATAGCCAGTAAGAAGTAGTACAATTTAAGTTTTAGGTATCGATTATTGACTTTTTACCCTTCTTTGATGCCTTGGACATGAGCTAGGAACTTATGATTTTGCATGAAAGGAGGACTAGCATCGGCGTTGCACGGGAGAATGTGAAAAGTGTTCATATGTAGCAAAAACCTGAGAAATCCGTCCGTTTTCCTCATTTGTTATCGAATCGACTTAAGGCCAGATCGTCACACTGGCCGCACTTCTGTCTGAAACGGTTACATTTATCGTCTGCAAAGCTATGTCGCGTGCTGCGGTATGCGGAGACACTAAAAGCACCATAGTAGAACACAGATGAAGCTTCTAAGTTGATGTAATAGCCAGTAAGAAGTAGCAAAATTCACGTTTTAGGTATCGATTATTGACTTTTTACCCTTCTTTGGTGACTTGGACATGAGCTAGGAACTTAAGATTTTGCATCAAAGGAGGACTAGCAGCCCCGTTGCACGGGAGAATGTGAAAAGCGTTCGTATGTAGTAAAATCCTGAGACATCCGTCCGTTTTCGTCATTTGTTATCGAATCGACTTAAAGCCAGATCGTCACATTGGCCGCTCTTTTCTCTGAAATGGTTGTATTTTTCGTCTGCAAAGCTATGTCGCGTGCTGCGGTATGCGGAGACACTAAAAACACCATAGTAGAACACAGATGAAGCTTCTAAATTGATGTAATAGCCAGTAAGAAGTAGTACAATTCAAGTTTTAGTTATAGGTTATTGACTTTTTACCCTTCTTTGGTGCCTTGGACTTGAGCTAGGAACTTATGATATTGCATGAAAAGAGGACTAGCAGCCGCGTTGCACGGGAGAATGTGAAAAGCGTTCGTATGTAGTAAAAACCAGAGAAATCTGTCCGTTTTCGTCATTTGTTATCGAATCGACTTAAAGCCAGATCGTCACACTCACCGCACTTCTGTCTGAAACGGTTGCATTTATCGTCTGCAAAGCTATGTCGCGTGATGCGGTATGCGGAGACACTAAAAGCACCATAGTAAAACACAGATGAAACTTCTAAGTTGATGTAATAGCCAGTAAGAAGTAGAAAAATTGAAGCTTTAGGTATCGATTATTGACTTTTTACCCTTCTTTGGTGCCTTCGACATGAGCTACGAACTTAAGATTTTGCATCAAAGGAGGACTAGCAGCCCCGTTGCACGGGAGAATGTGAAAAGCGTTCGTATGTAGTAAAATCCTGAGAAATCCGTCCGTTTTCGTCATTTGTTATCGAATCGACTTAAAGCCAGATCGTCACATTGGCCGCTCTTTTCTCTGAAATGGTTGTATTTTTCGTCTGCAAAGCTATGTCGCGTGCTGCGGTATGCGGAGACTCTAAAAACACCATAGTAGAACACAGATGAAGCTTCTAAATTGATGTAGAAGCCAGTAAGAAGTAGTACAATTCAAGTTTTAGGTATCGATTATTGACCTTTTACCCTTCTTTGATGCCTTGGACATGAGCTAGGAACTTATGATTTTGCATGGAAGGAGGACTAGCATCGGCGTTGCACGGGAGAATGTGAAAAGTGTTCATATGTAGCAAAAACCTGAGAAATCCGTCCGTTTTCCTTATTTGTTATCGAATCGACTTAAGGCCAGATCGTCACACTGGCCGCACTTCTGTCTGAAACGGTTACATTTATTGTCTGCAAAGCTATGTCGCGTGCTGCGATATGCGGAGACACTAAAAGCACCATAGTAGAACACAGATGAAGTTTCTAAGTTGATGTAATAGCCAGTAAGAAGTAGTACAATTTAAGTTTTAGGTATCGATTATTGACTTTTTACCCTTCTTTGATGCCTTGGACATGAGCTAGGAACTTATGATTTTGCATGAAAGGAGGACTAGCATCGGCGTTGCACGGGAGAATGTGAAAAGTGTTCATATGTAGCAGAAACCTGAGAAATCCGTCCGTTTTCCTTATTTGTTATCGAATCGACTTAAAGCCAGATCGTCACACTGGCCGCACATCTGTCTGAAACGGTTACATTTATCGTCTGCAAAGCTATGTCGCGTACTGCGGTATGCGGAGACACTAAAAGCACCATAGTAGAACACAGATGAAGCTTCTAAGTTGATGTAATAGCCAGTAAGAAGTGGCAAAATTCAAGTTTTAGGTATCGATTATTGACTTTTTACCCTTCTTTGGTGCCTTGGACATGAGCTAGGAACTTTAGATTTTGCATCAAAGGAGGACTAGCAGCCCCGTTGCACGGGAGAATGTGAAAAGTTTTCATATGTAGTAAAAACCTGAGAAATCTGTCCACTTTCGTCATTTGTTATCGAATCGACTTAAAGCCAGATCGTCAAATTGGCCGCTCTTCTGTCTGAAACGGTTACATTTATTGTCTGCAAAGCTATGTCGCGTGCTGCGGTATGCGGAGACACTAAAAGCACCATAGTAGAACACAGATGAAGCTTCTAAGTTGATGTATAGCCAGTAAGAAGAAGTACAATTCAAGTTTTAGGTATCGATTTTTGACCTTTTACCCTACTTTGCTGCCTTGGACATGAGCTAGGACCTTAAGATTCTGCATGAAAGGAGGACTAGCAGCCGAGTTGCACGGGAGAATGTGAAAAGTCTTCATATGTAGTAAAAACCTGAGAAATCCGTCCGTTTTCGTCATTTGTTATCGAATCGACTTAAAGCCCGATCGTCGCATTCGCCGCTCTTCTCTCTAAAATGGTTGTACTTATCGTCTGAAAAGCTATGTCGCCTGCTGCGGTATGCGGAGACACTAAAAGCACCATAATAGAACACAGATGAAGCTTCTAAGTTGATGTAATTGCCAGTAAGAAGTAGTACAATTCAAGTTTCAGGTATCGATTATTGACTTTTTAGCTGGCTTTGGTGCCTTCGACATGCGCTAGGACCTTAAGGTTCTGCATGAAAGGAGGACTAGGAGCCGAGTTGCACGGGAGAATGTGAAAAGTGTTCATATGTAGTAAAAACCTGAGAAATCCGTCCGTTTTCGTCGTTTGTTATGGAATCGACTTAAAGCCAGATCGTCACATTGGCCGCTCTTCTCTCTGAAAGGGTTGTACTTATTGTCTGCAAAGCTATGTCGCGTGCTGTGGTATGCGGAGACACTAAAAGCACCATAGTAAAACACAGATGAAGCTTCTAAGTTGATGTAATAGCCAGTAAGAAGTAAAAAAATTCAAGCTTTAGGTATCGATTATTGACATTTTACCCTTCTTTGGTGCATTGGACATGAGCTAGGAACTTATGATTTTGCATGAAAGGAGGAGTAGCAGTCGCGTTGCACGGGAGAATGTGAAAAGCGTTCGTATGTAGTAAAAACCTGAGAAATCCGTCCGTTTTCGTCATTTGTTATCGAATCGACTTAAAGCCAGATCGTCACACTCACCGCACTTCTGTCTGAAACGGTTGCATTTATCGTATGCAAAGCTATGTCGCGTGATGCGGTATGCGGAGACACTAGAAGCACCATAGTAGAACACAGATGAAGTTTCTAAGTTGATGTAATAGCCAGTAAGAAGTAGTACAATTTAAGTTTTAGGTATCGATTATTGACTTTTTACCCTTCTTTGATGCCTTGGACATGAGCTAGGAACTTATGATTTTGCATGAAAGGAGGACTAGCATCGGCGTTGCACGGGAGAATGTGAAAAGTGTTCATATGTAGCAGAAACCTGAGAAATCCGTCCGTTTTCCTTATTTGTTATCGAATCGACTTAAAGCCAGATCGTCACACTGGCCGCACATCTGTCTGAAACGGTTACATTTATCGTCTGCAAAGCTATGTCGCGTACTGCGGTATGCGGAGACACTAAAAGCACCATAGTAGAACACAGATGAAGCTTCTAAGTTGATGTAATAGCCAGTAAGAAGTGGCAAAATTCAAGTTTTAGGTATCGATTATTGACTTTTTACCCTTCTTTGGTGCCTTGGACATGAGCTAGGAACTTTAGATTTTGCATCAAAGGAGGACTAGCAGCCCCGTTGCACGGGAGAATGTGAAAAGTTTTCATATGTAGTAAAAACCTGAGAAATCCGTCCGTATTCGTCAATTGTTATCGAATCGACTTAAAGAACGATCGTCACATTGGCCGCTCTTCTTTCTAAAATGGTTGTAATTATCGTCTGAAAAGCTATGTCCCGTGCTGCAGTATGCGAAGACACCAAAAGCACCATTGTAGAACACAGATGAAGCTTCTAAGTTGATGTAATAGCCAGTAAGAAGTAGTACAATTCAAGTTTTAGGTATCGATTATTGACTTTTTACCCTTCTTTGGTACCTTGGACATCAGCTAGGAACTTAAGATTTTGCATGAAAGTGGGACTAGCAGCCGCGTTGCACGGGAGAATGTGGAAAGTGGTCATATGTATTAAAAACCTGTGAAATCCGTCCGTTTTCGTCATTTGTTATCTAATCGACTTAAAGCCAGATCGTCACATTGGCCGCTCTTCTCTCTGAAACGGGTGTCATATCATCTGCAAAGCTATGTCGCGTGCTGCCGTATGCGGAGACACTATAAGCACCATAGTAGAACACAGATGAATCTTCTAAGTTGATGTAAAAGCCAGTAAGAAGTAGTACAATTCAAGTTTTAAGTATCGATTATTGACTTTCTACCCTTCTTTGGTGCCTTGTACATGAGCTAGGAACTTAAGATTTTGCATGAAAGGAGGACTAGCATCCGCGTTGCACGGGAGAATGAGAAAAGTGTTCGTATGTAGTAAAAACCTGAGAAATCCGTCCGTTGTCGACATTTGTTATCGAATCGACTTAAAGCCAGATCGTCACACTGGCCGCACTTCCGTCTGAAACAGTTACATTTATCGACTGAAAAGCTATGTCGCGTGCTGCGGTATGCGGAGACACTAAAAGCACCATAGTAGAACACAGATGAAGCTTCTAAGTTGATGTAATAGCCAGTAAGAAGAAGTACAATTCAAGTTTTACGTATCGATTATTGACTTTTTACCCTTCTTTGGTGCCTTGGACATGAGCTAGGAACTTAAGATTTTGCATCAAACGAGGAATAACAGCCGCGTTGCACAGGAGAATGTGAAAAATTTTCATATGTAGTAAGAACCTGTGAAATCAGTCCGTTTTCGTCATTTGTTATCGAATCGACTTAAAGCCAGATCGTCACATTGACCGCACTTCTCTCTAAAAAGGTTGTACGTATCGTGTGCAAAGCTAAGTCGCTTGCTGCAGTATGCGGGGACACTAAAATCACCATAGTAGAACACAGATGAAGCTTCTAAGTTGATGTAATAGCCAGTAAGAAGTAAAAAAATTCAAGCTTTAATTATAGATTATTGACATTTTACCCTTCTCTGGTGCCTTCGACATGAGCTACGAACTTAAGATTTTGCATCAAAGGAGGACTAGCAGCCCCGTTGCACGGGAGAATGTGAAAAGCGTTAGTATGTATTAAAATCCTGAGAAATCCGTCCGTTTTCGTCATTTGTTATCGAATCGACTTAAAGCCAGATCGTCACATTGGCCGCTCTTCTCCCTGAAACGGTTGTACTTATCGTCTGCAAAGCAATGTCGCGTGCTGCGGTACGCGGAGACGCTAATAGCACCATAGTAGAACACAGATGAAGCATATAAGTGGATGTAATAGCCATTCAAAAGTAGTACAATTCAAGTTTTAGGTATCGATTATTGACTTTTTACCCTTCTTTGCTGCCTTGGACATGAGCTAGGATCTTAAGATTCTGCATGAAAGAAGGACTAGCAGCCGAGTTGCACGGGAGAATGTGAAAATTGTTCATATGTAGTAAAAACCTGAGAAATCCGTCCGTTTTCGTCATTTGTTATCGAATCGACTTAAAGCCCAATCGTCACATTGGCCGCTCTTCTCTCTAAAATGGTTGTACTTATCGTCTGAAAAGCTATGTCGCGTTCTGCAGTATGCGAAGACACCAAAAGCACCATAGTAGAACACAGATGAAGCTTCTAAGTTGATGTAATAGCCAGTAAGGAGTAGTACAATTCAAGTTTTAGGTATCGATTATTGACTTTTTACCCTTCTTTGGTACCTTGGACATGAGCTAGGAACTTAAGATTTTGCATGAAAGTGGGACTAGCAGCCGCGTTGCACGGGAGAATGTGGAAAGTGGTCATATGTAGTAAAAACCTGAGAAATCCGTCCGTTTTCGTCATTTGTTATCAAATCGACTTAAAGCCAGATCGTCACATTGGCCGCTCTTCCTACTGAAATGGTTGTATTTTTCGTCTGCAAAGCTATGTCGCGTGCTGCGGTATGCGGAGACACTAAAAGCCCCATAGTAGAACACAGATGAAGCTTCTAATTTGATGTAATAGCCAGTAAGAAGTAGTACAATTCAAGTTTTAGGTATCCATTATTGACTTTCTACCCTTCTTTGTTGCCTTATACATGAGCTAGGAACGTAAGGTTTTGCATGAAAGGAGGATTAGCAGCCGCGTTGCACGGGAGAATGTGAAGAGTTTTCATAAGTAGCTAAAACCTGAGAAATCTGTCCGTTTTCGTCATTTGTTATCGAATCGACTTAAAGCCAGATCGTCGCATTGGCCGCTCTTCTCTCTGAAACGGTTGTACTTGTCGTCTGCAAAGCTATGTCGCGTGCTGCGGTATGCGGAGACACTAAAAGCACCATAGTAGAACACAGATGAAGCTTCTAAGTTCATGTAATAGCCAGTAAGAAGTAGTACAATTCAAGATTTAGGTAGCGATTATAGACTTTTTACCCTTCTTTGGTGCCTTGGACATGAGCTAGGAACTTAAGATTTTGCATGAAAGTGGGACTAGCAGCCGCGTTGCACGGGAGAATGTGAAAAGTGTTCATATGTAGCAAAAACCTGAGAAATCCGTCCGTTTTCGTTATTTGTTATCGAATCGACTTAAAGCCAGATCGTTACACTGGCCGCACTTCTGTCTGAAACGGTTACATTTATCGTCTGCACAGCTATGTCGCGTGCTGCGGTATGCGGAGACACTAAAAGCACCATAGTAGAACACAGATGAAGCTTCTAAGTTGATGTAATAGCCAGTAAGAAGTAGTGCAATTCAAGATTTAGGTATCGATTATTGACTTCCTACCCTTCTTTGGTGCCTTGGACATTAGCTAGGAGCGTAAGGTTTTGCATGAAAGGAGGATTAGCAGCCGGGTTGCACGGGAGAATGTGAAAAGTTTTCATAAGTAGTAAAAACCTGAGAAATCTGTCCGTTTTCGTCATTTGTTATCGAATCGACTTAAAGCCAGATCGTCACATTCTCCGCTCTTCTCTCTGAAACGGTTGTACATATCGTCTGAAAAGCTATGTCGCGTGCTGCGGTATGCGGAGATACTAAAAGCACCATAATAGAACACAGATGAAGCTTCTTAGTTGATGTAATAGCCAGTAAGAAGTAGTACAATTCAAGTTTTAAGCATCGATTATTGACTTTCTACCCTTCTTTGGTGCCTTGTACATGAGCTAGGAACTTATGATTTTGCATGAAAGGAGGACTAGCAGCCGCGTTGCACGGGAGAATGAGAAAAGTGTTCATATGTAGTAAAAACCTGAGAAATCTGTCCGTTTTCGTCATTTGTTATCGATTTGACTTAAAGCCAGATCGTCACATTGGCCGCTCTTCTCTCTGAAACGGTTGTACTTATCGCCTGCAGAGCTATGTCGCGTGCAGCGGTATGCGGAGACACTAAAAGCACCATAGTAGGACACAGATGAAACTTCTAAGTTGATGTAATAGCCAGTAAGAAGTAGTACAATTCAAGTTTTAGGTATCAGTTATTGACTTTGTACCCTTCTTTGGTGCCTTGTACATGAGCTAGGAATTTAAGATTTTGCATCAAAGGAGGATTAGCAGCCGCGTTGCACGGGAGAATATGAAAAGTGTTCATATGTAGTAAAATCGCTAAAAAATCCGTCCGTTTTCGTCATTTGTTATCGAATTGACTTAACGCCAGATGGTCACATTGGCCGCTCTTCTCTCTGAAACGGTTGTACTTATCGTCTGCACAGCTGTGTCGCGTGCTGCGGTATGCGGAGACACTAAAAGCACCATAGTAGAACACAGATGAAGCTTCTAAGGTGATGTAATAGCCAGTAAGAAGTAGTACATTTCAAGTTTTAGGTATCGATTATTGTCTTCTTACCCTTCTTTGGTGCCTTCGACATGAGATAGGAACTTCAGATTTTGCATGAAAGTAGAACTAGCAGCCGCGTTGCACGGGAGAATGTGAAAAGTGTTCACATGTAGTAAAAACCTGAGAAATCCTTCCATTTTCGTCATTTGTTATGGAATCGACTTGAAGCCAGATCGTCACATTGGCCGCTCTTCTGTCTGAAACAGTTACATTTATCGTGTGCAAATCTATATCGCGGGCTGTGGTGTGCGGAGACACTAAAAGCACCATAGTAGAATACAGATGAAGCTTCTAAGTTGATGTAATAGCCAGTAAGAAGTAGTAGAATTCAAGTTTTAGGTATCGATTATTGACTTTTTTCCCTTCATTGGTGCCTTGCACATGAACTAGGAATTTAAGATTTTCCATGAAAGGAGGACTCGCAGCCGCGTTGCATGGCAGAATGTGAAAAGTGTTCATATGTAGTAAAAACCTGAGAAATCCGTTCGTTATCGTCATTTGTTATCGAATCGACTAGAAAACAGATCGTCACATTGGCCGCTCTTCTCTCTGAAACGGTTGTACTTATCGTCTGCAAAACTTCGTCGCGTGCTGTGGTATAGGGAGACACTATAAGCACCATAGTAGAACACAGATGAAGCTTCTAAGTTGATGTAATAGACAGTAAGAAGTAGTACAATTCAAGTTCTAGGTATCGATTATTGACTTTTTACCCTTCTTTGGTGAATTGGACATGAGCTAGGAACTTAAGATTTTGCATGAAAGGAGGACTAGCAGCCGCGTTGCATGGGAGAATGTGAAAAGTGTTCATATGCAGTAAAAAACTGAGAAATCCATCCGTTTTCGTCATTTGTTATCAAATCGACTTAAAGCCATATCGTCACATTGGCCGCTCTTCTGTCTGAAACAGTTACATTTATCGTGTGCAAAGCTATGTCGCGTGCTGTGGTATGCGGACACACTAAAAGCACAATTGTAGAACACAAACGAAGCTTTTAAGTGGATGTAATAGCCAGTAAGAAATAGTACAAATCAAGTTTTAGGTATGGATTACTGACTTTTTACCCTTCTCTTGTGCCTTGGACATGAGCTAGGAACTTAATATTTTGCATGAAAAAAGGACTAGCAGCCGCGTTGCGCGGGAGAAATTGAAAAGTGTTCATATGTAGTAAACACCTGAGAAGTCCGTCCTTTTTCGTCATTTGTTATCGAATCGACTTAAAGCCAGATCGTCACATTGGCCGCTCTTCTCTCTGAAACGGTTACATTTATCGTCTGCAGAGCTATGTCGCATGCTGCGCTATACGGGACACTAAAAGCACAATAGTAGAATACAGATGAAGCTTGTAAGTTGGTGTATTAGCCAGGTATCGATTATTGACTTTTTACCCTTCTTTGGTGCCTTGGACATGAGCTAGGAACTAAAGATTTTGCATGACAGGAAGACTAGCAGGCGCGTTGCGTGGGAGAATGTTAAAGTGTTCATATGTAGTAAAAACCTGTGAAATCCGTCCGTTTTCGTAATTTGTTATCGAATTGACTGAAAGCCACATCGTCACATTGGCCGCTCTTCTCTCTGAAACGGTTGTACTTACCGTCTGCAAATTTATGTCGCGTGCTGCGGTATGCGGAGACACGAAAAGCACCATAGTAGAACACAGATGAAGCTTCTAAGTTGTTGTAATAGCCAGTAAGAAGTAGTACAATTCAAGTTTTAGGTATCGATTATTGACTTTTTTACCCTTCTTCGGTGCCTTGGAAATGAGCTAGGAACTTAAGATTTTGCATGAAAGGAGGACTAACAGCCGAGTTGCACGGGAGAATGTGAAAAGTGTTCATATGTAGTAAAAACCTGTGAAATCCGTCCGTTTTCGTCATTTGTTATCGAATCGACTTAAAGCCAACTCGTCACATTGGCCGCTTTTCTCTCTGAAACGGTTGTACTTATCGTCTGCAAAACTATGTAGAGTTCTGCGGTATGCGGAAACACTGAAAGCACCATAGTAGAACGCAGACGAAGCTTCTAAGTTGATGTAATAGCCAGTAAATAGTAGTACAGTTCAAGTTTTAGGTATCGATTATTGACTTTTTAGCATGCTTTGGTTCCTTTGACGAGAGCTAGGACCTTAAGATTCAGCATGAAAGGAGGAATAGCAGCCGCGTTGCAAGGGAGAATGTGAAAAGTGTTCATATGTACTAAAAACCTGAGAAATCCGTCCGTTTTCGTCATTTGTTATCGAATCGACTTAAAGCCAACTCGTCACATTGGCCGCTTTTCTCTCTGAAACGGTTGTACTTATCGTCTGCAAAACTATGTAGAGTTCTGCGGTATGCGGAAACACTGAAAGCACTATAGTAGAACGCAGACGAAGCTTCTAAGTTGATGTAATAGCCAGTAAATAGTAGTACAGTTCAAGTTTTAGGTATCGATTATTGACTTTTTACCCTTCTTTGGTGCCTTGGACATGAGCGAGGACCTTAAGATTTTCCATGAAAGGAGGACTCGCAGCCGCGTTGCATGGCAGAATGTGAAAAGGGTTCATATGTAGTAAAAACCTGAGAAATCCGTTCCTTATCGTCATTTGTTATCGAATCGACTTTAAAACAGATCGTCACATTGGCCGCTCTTCTCTCTGAAACGGTTGTACTTACCGTCTGCAAATTTAT
This sequence comes from Schistocerca gregaria, assembly GCF_023897955.1. Taxonomy (NCBI): domain Eukaryota; kingdom Metazoa; phylum Arthropoda; class Insecta; order Orthoptera; family Acrididae; genus Schistocerca; species Schistocerca gregaria. Next base: position 2,791,319 of record NW_026061759.1, read on the forward strand.
GTCGCGTGCTGCGGTATGCGGAGACACTAAAAGCACCATCGTAGAACACAGATGAAGCTTCTAAGTTTATGTAATAGCCAGTTAGAGGTAGTACAATTCAAGTTTTAGGTATCGATTATTGACTTTTTAGCTGGCTTTGGTGCCTTGGACATGAGCTAGGACCTTAAGATTCTCCGTGAAAGGAGGACTAGAAGCCGAGTTGCAAGGGAGAATGTGAAAAGTGTTCATTTGTAGTAAAAACCTGAGATATCCGGCCGTTTTCGTCATTTGTTATCGAATCGACTTAGCCAGATCGTCACATTGGACGCTCTTCTGTCTGAAACAGTTACATATATCGTGTGCAAAGCTATTTTTCGCGCTGTGGTATGCGGAGACACGAAAAGCACCATAGTAGAACACAGATGAAGCTTCTAAGTTGGTGTAATAGCAGTAAGAAGTAGTACAATTAAAATTTTAGGTATCGATTATTGCCTTTTTACCCTTCATTGGTGCCTTGAACATGAGCTAGGAACTTAAGATTTTGCATGAAAGGAGGACTAGCATCTGCGTTGCTTGGGAGAAAGTAAAAAGTGTTCATATGTAGTAAAAACCTGATAAATCCGTCCGTTTTCGTCATTTGTTATCGAATCGACTTAAAGCCAGATCTTCACAATGGCCGCTCTTCTCCCTGAAACGGTTGTACTTATAGTCTGCAAAGCTATGTCGCGTTCTGCGGTTTGCGGAGACACTAAAAGCACCATAGTAGAATACAGATAAAGCTTGCAAGTTGATGTAATAGCTAGTAAGATGTAGTACAATTAAAGTTTTAGGTATCGATTATTGACTTTTTACCCTTCATTAGTGCATTGGACATGAGCTAGGACCTTAAGATTTTGCATGAAAGGAGGACTCGCAGCCGCGTTGCATGGCAGAATGTGAAAAGGGTTCATATGTAGTAAAAACCTGAGAAATCCGTTCGTTATCGTCATTTGTTATCGAATCGACTTTAAAACAGATCGTCACATTGGCCGCTCTTCTCTCTGAAACGGTTACATTTATCGTGTTCAAAGCTATGTCGCGTTCTGCGGTATGCGGAGACACTAAAAGCACCATAACAGAACACAGATGAAGCTTCTAAGTTGAAGTGATAGCCTGTACGAAGCAGTACAATTCAAGTTTTAGTTATCGATTATTGAATTTTTAGATTATTTTGGTGCCTTCGACATGAGGTAGGACCTTACGACCTAGCATGAAGGGAGGTCTAGCAGCCGCGTTGCACGGGGGAATGTGAAAAATGTTCATATGTAGTGAAAACCTGAGAGATCCGCCCGTTTTCGTCATTTGCTATCGAATCGACTTAATGCCAGATCGTCATATTGGCCGCTCTTCTCTCTGAAACGGTTACATTTATCGTGTGCAAAGCTAGGTCTCGTGCTGCAGTATGCGGAGACACAAAAAGCACCATAATGGATCACAGAAGAAGCCTCTAAGTTGAAGTGATAGCCTGTACGAAGCAGTACATTTGAAGTTTTAGTTATCGATTATTGAATTTTTAGACTATTTTGGTGCCTTGGACATGAGGTAGGACCTTACGACCTCGCATGAAGGGAGGTCTAGCAGCCGCGTTGCACGGGGGAATGTGAAAAGTGTACATATGTAGTGAAAACCTGAGAGATCTGCCCGTTTTCGTCATTTGCTATCGAATCGACTTTTGCCTGATGGTCATATAGGCCGCCCTTCTCTCTGAAACGGTTACATTTACCGTGTGCAAAGCAAGGTCTCGTGCTGCGGTATGCGGAGACACTAAACGCACCATAATGGATCACAGAAGAAGCTTCTCAGTTAATGTGATAGACAGTACGAAGCAGTACAGTTAAAGTTTTGGGTATCGATTATTGACTTTTTAGACTGTTTTCGTGCCTTGGACATGAGCTAGGACCTTACGATTTTAAATGAAGGGAGGTCTAGCAGCCGCGTTGCACGGGAGAATGTGAAAAGTGTTCATGTGTGGTGAAAACCTGAGAAATCGGCCCGATTTCGTCATTTGCTATCGAATCGACTTAATGCCAGATCGTCATATTGGCCGCTCTTCTCTCTGAAACGGTTACACTTATCGTGTGCAAAGCTATGTCGCGTGCTGCGGTATGCGGAGACACTAAAAGCACCATAACAGAACACAGAAGAAGCTTCTATGATGACATGATAGCCAGTGCGAAGCCGTAAAATTCAAGTTTCAGTTATCGATTACTGACTTTTTAGACGGCTTTGGTTCCCTTGACATAAGCTTCGACCTTAAGATATTGCATGAAGGGAGATCTAGGAGCTGCGTTGCATGGGGGAATGTGAAATGTGTTCATATGTAGTGAAAACCTGACAAATCCACCCGTTTTCGTCATTTGTTATCTAATCGACTTAATGCCAGATCGTCATATAGGCCGCTATTCACTCTGAAACCGTTACATTTATCGTGTGCAAAGCTATGTCGCGTGCTAAGGTATGCGGAGACACTAAAAGCACCATAACAGAACACAGATGAAGCTTCTAAGTTGATGTGATAGCCAGTACGATGCAGTACAATTCAGGTTTTAGTTATCGATTATTGATTTTTTAGACTGCTTTGGTGGCTTGTACATGAGCTAGGACCTTAAGGTTTTCCATGAATGGAGATCTAGCAGCAGCGTTGCACGGGGGAATGTGGAAAGTGTTCATATGTAGTGAAAACCTGAGAAATCCGTCCGTTTTCGTCATTTGCTATCGAATCGACTTTTGCCAGATGGTCATATTGGACGCTCTTCTCTCTGAAACGGTTACATTTATCGTGTTCAAAGCTATGTCGCGTGCTGCGGTATGCGGAGACACTAAAAGCACCATAACAGAACACAGATGAAGCTTCTAAGTTGATGTGATAGCCTGTACGAAGCAGTACAATTCAAGTTTTAGTTATCGATTATTGACTTTTTAGACGGTTTTGTTGCCTTGGACATGAGCTAGGACCTTAAGATTTTGCATGAGGGAGTTCTAGCAGCCGTGTTTTACGGGGGAATGTGAAAAGTGTTCATATGTAGTGAAAACCTGAGAAACCCTCCCGTTTTCGTCATTTGCTATCGATTCGACTTAATGCGAGATCGTCATATTGGCCGCTCTTCTCTAGAAAAGGATACATTTATCGTGTGCAAAGCTATGTCGCGTGCTGTGGTATGCGGAGACACTAGAAGCACCATAATAGAACACAGAAGAAGCTTCTAGGTCGATGTTATAGCCAGTACGAAGCAGTACAATTCAAGATTTAGTTATCGATTACTGACTTTTTAGACGATTTTGGTGCCATGGAAATGCGCTAGGACTTACGACCTTGCATGAAAGGAGAATAGCAGCCGCGTTGCACGGGGGAGTGTGAAAAGTGATCGTATGTAGTGAATACCTAAGAAATCCGCTCGTTTTCGTCATTTGCTATCGAATCGACTTAATGCCAGATCGTCATATTGGCCACTCTTGTCTCTGAAATGGTTACATTTATCGTGTGCAAAGCTATGTCGCGTGCTGCGGTACGCGGAGACACTAAAAGCTCCATAATAGAACACAGAAGAAACTTCTAAGTTGATGTGATAGCCAGTACGAAGCAGTACAATTCAAGTTTCAGTTATCTGTTATTGACTTTTTTGCCGGCTTTGGTGCCTTGGACATGAGCTAAGAACTGAAAGTTTTGCATGAAGGGAGATCTGGCAGCAGCGTTGCACGGGGGAATGTCAAAAGTGTTCTTATGTAGTGAAAACCTGAGAAATCCGCCCGTTTTCGTCATTTGCTATCGAATCGACTTTTGCCAGATCGTCATATTGGCCGGTATTCTCCCTGAAAAGGTTATATTTATCGTGAGGAAAGGGATGTCGCGTGCTGCGGTATGCGGAGATACTAAAAGCACCATAATAGAACACAGAAGAATCTTCTAAGTTGATATGATAGCTAGTACGAAGCAGTACAATTCAAATTTTAGATATCGATTATTGAATTTTTAGACGGTTTTATTGCCTTGGACATGAGCTAGGACATTACGATTTTGCATGAAGAGAGGTCTAACAACCGCGTTGCACAGGTGAATGTGAAAAGTGTTCATATGTTGTGAAAACCTGATAAACCCGCCCGTTATGGTCATTTGCTATCGAATCGACTTAATGCCAGATCGTCATATTGGCCGTACTTCTCTCTGAAACGGTTACACTTATCGTCTGCAAAGCTATGTCGCGTGCTGCGGTATGCCGAAACACTAAAAGCACCATAGTAGAACACAGAAGAAGCTTCTAAGTTGATGTGATAGCCAATACGCAGCAGTACAATTCAGGTTTCAGTTGTCGATTATTGACTTTTTAGACGGCTTTGGTTCCTTTGACATGAGCTAGGACCTTAAGATATTGCATAAAGGGATGTCTAAGAGAAGCGATGCACGGGCGAATGTGAAAATTGTTCATATGTAGAGAAAACCTGAGATAAACGAGCGTTTTCGTCATTTGCTATCGAATCGACTTAATTACAGATTGTCATATTGCCCGCAATTCTCTCTGAAACCATTACATTTAGCGTGTGCCAAGCTATGTCGCGTGCTGCGGTATGAAGAGACACTAAAAGCACCATAATAGATCACAGAAGATGCTTCTAAGTTGATGTGATAGCCAGTAAGAAACAGTGCAATTCAGGTTTTAGTTATCGATTATTGACTTCTTAGACGGCTTTGTTGCCTTGGACATGACCTAGGACCTTAAGATTTTGCATGAAGGGATGTCTAGCAGCCGCGTTGCACGGGGGAATGTGAAAAGTGTTCATATGTTGTGAAAACCTGAGAAATCCGTCCGTTTTCGTCATTTGCTATCGAATCGACTTTTGCCAGATCGTCATATTGGCCACTCTTTTCTCTGAAACGGTTACATTTATCGTGTGCAAAGCTTCGTCGAGTGCTGCGGTATGCGGAGACACTAAAAGCACGATAATAGAAAGCAGAAGAAGCTTCTAAGTTGGTGTGATAGCCAAAACGAAGCAGTACAATTCAAGTTTTAGTTATCGATTGTTGACCTTTTTGACGGCTTTGGTGCATTGGACATGAGCTAGGACCTTAAGATTTTCCATGAAGGGAGGTCTAGCAGCCGCGTTGCACGGAGGAATGTGAAAAGTGTTCATATGTAGTGGAAACCGGAGAAATCCGCCCGTTTTCGTCATTTGCTATAGAATCGAATTAATGCCAGATCTTCATATTGGCCACTCATCAATCTGAAACTGTTACATTTACCGTGTGCAAAGCCATATGGCGTGCTGCGGTATGTGGAGGCACTAAAAGCACCATAATAGAACACAGATGAAGCTTCTAAGTTAATGTGATAGTCAGTACGATGCAGTACAATTCAAGTTTTAGTTATCGATTATTAACTTTTTAGACGGCTTCGGTGTCTTGGACCTGATCCAGGCACTTAAGATTTTGCATGAACCGAGGTCTAGCAGCCACGTTGCACTCGAGATTGTGAGAAGTGTTCATATGTAGTGAAATACTGAGAAATCCGCTCTTTTTCGTCATTTTGTATCAAGTCGAATTAATGCCAGATCGTTATAATGGCCGCTCATATCTCAGAAACGGTTACATTTTTCGTGTGCAAAGCTATGTCGCGTGCTGCGGAATGCCTAGACGTTAAAAGCTCCATTATAGAACACAGAAGAAGCTTCTAAGTTGATGTGATAGTTAGTACGAAACAGTACAATTCAAGTCTTAGTTATCGATTATTGAATTTTTAGACGGATTCGGTGTCTTGGACATGAGCTAGGACATTACGATTTTGCATGTAGGGAGGTCTAGCGACCGCGTTGCACGGGGGAATGTGAAAGGTGTTCTTATGTAGTGAAAACCTGAGAAATCCGCCCGTTTTCGTCATTTGCTATCGAATCGACCTAATGCCAGATCGTCATATTGGCCGGTATTCTCTCTGAAACCGTTAGATTTATCGTGTTCAAAGCTATGTCGCGTGCTTCGGTATGCGGAGTCACTAAAAGCACCATAATAGATCAAAGAAGAAGCTTCTAAGTTGATGTGATATCCGTTTCGAAGCAGTCCAATTCAAGTTTTAACTATCGCTTATTGACTTTTTAGACGGCTTTCGTGGCTTGGACATGAGGTAGGTCCTTAAGATTTTGCATGAGGGAGGTCTAGCAGCCGCATTTGACGGGGGAATGTGAGAGGTGTTCATATATAGTGAAAACCTGGGAAATCCGCCCGTTCTCCTCATTTGCTATCGAATCGACATTTGCCAGATCGTCATATTGGCGGCTCTTCTCTCTGAAACCGTTAGATTTATCGTGTTCAAAGCTATGTCGCGTGCTTCGGTATGCGGAGACACTAAAATCACCATAGTAGAACACAGAAGAAGCTTCTAAGTTGATGTGATAGCCAGTACGAAGCAGTACAATTTAAGTTTAGCTATCGATTATTGATTTTGTAGACGGCTTTGTTGCGTTGGGCATGAGCTAGGACCTTCAGATTTTGCATGAAGGGAGCTCTAGTAGCCGCATTGCTCGGGGGAATGTGCAAAAGTGTTCATATGTAGTGATAACCTGAGAAACCTGCCAGTTTTTGTCATTTGCTATCGAATCGACTTAATGCCAGATCGTCAGATTAGACGCTCTTCTCTCTGATACGGTTAAATTTATCGTCTGCAAAGCTATGGCGCGTGCTGCGTATGCGGAGATACTAAAAGCACCATAGTAGAACTCAGATGAAGCTTCTAAGTTGATGTAATAGCTAGTAAGAAGTAATACAACACAAGTTTTAGATATCGATTATTGTCTTTTTAGACTTTGGTGCCTTTGACATGAGCTAGGACCTTACGATTTTGCATGATGGGAGGTCTAGCAGCCGCGTTGCACGAGAGAGTGTGAAAAGTGTTCATTCGTAGTAAAAACCAGAGAAATCAGTCCGTTTTCGTCATTTGTTATCGAATCGGCTTTTAGCTAGATCGTCACATTGGCCGGTCTTCTCTCTGAAACGGTTACATTTATCGACTGCAAATCTATGTCGCGTGCTGCGGTATGCGTAGACACTAAAAGCAGCATAGCAGAACACATAAGAGGCTTCTAAGTTGATGTAATAGGCAGTAAGAAGCAGTACAATTCAAGTTTTAGTTATCGATTATTGACTTTTTAGCCTTCTTTGGTGCCTAGGACTTGAGCTAGGACCTTACAATTTTGCACGAAAGAAGAACTAGCACAAGGGAGAATGTGAAAAGTGTTCAAAAGTAGTAAAAACCTGTGAAATCCGTCCGTTTTCGTCATTTGTTATCAAATCGTCTTAAAGTGAGATCGTCACATTGGCCACTCTTCACTCTGAAACGGTTACATTTATCGTCTGCAAAGCTAAGTCGCGGGCTGCGGTATACGGAGACAATAAAAGCACCATAGTAGAACACAGAAGAAGACTCTCAGAAGATGCAATCTTCTAGTACGAAGCATTACAATTCACATTTTACTTATCTATTATTGACTTATTAACCGGCTTTGGTTATTTGGAGATGAGCTATGACCTTGAGATTGTTCATGAAACGAGGTCTGTCTGCCACGTTGCGCCTGAGAATGTGAAAAGTGTTCATATGTAGTAAAAACCTGAGAAATCCTCCCGTTTTCGTCATTTTCTATTTAATCGATTTACTGCCAGATCGTAATATTGGCCGCTTTTCTCTCTGAAACTGTTACATATATCGTCTGCAAGCTTATGTCGCGTGCTGCGTTATGCGGAGACAGTCAAAGCATCACAGTAGAACACAGATGAAGCTTCTCTGTTGGTGTAATCAGCGAGAAAGAACAAGTAATAAGCAGTACAATTAAAATTTTAGTTATCATTTATTGACTTATTAGCCTGCTTTGGTACCTTGGACATGAGCTAGGGCCTTAAGATTTTGCATGAAACGCGGTCTGGACGCCACGTTGCACGGGATGATGGGAAAAGTGTCCATTTGTAGTAAAAACCTAAGAAATCCGACCGTTTTCTTCATTTGCTGTCGAATCGACTTATTGGCAGATCGTCACATCGGCCGCTTTACGCTCTGAGACGGTTAAATTTATAGTCTGCAAACTTATGTCGCCTGCTGCGGTTTGCGGAGACACTAAAAGCACCACAGTAGAAGACAGAAGAAGGTGTTAAGAAGATGTATTTGGCCAGTAAGAAGCAGTACAATTCAAGTTTTAGTTATCGATTACTGACTTATTAGCCGGCTTTGGTGCCTTGGACATGATCGAGGACCTCAAGCTTTTGCATCAAACGAGGTCTGAACGCCACGTTGCACGGGGAAATGTGAAACGTGTTAATATGTAGTAAAAACCTAAGAAAACCTTTCGCATTTATTTAAGTTCCGTTAGTACAATAAGAATCTGTTAAAAAACTGACTACAATAATCATAATCTTGCTGTACAAGGGAAGTAGCTACTATTATTAACAGTATTTATTAACAGCAAATAAAACAAAAGGTAAAACAGAAAGATTATCAAACGTCTAATGGCACAGTAACGAAACTGAAAACAGTTCGCGACAATTTCTTCTGAAATTATTTCACCAGGAAACAACAAGAACAGCGATTGAAGACTACTAAAGTTCCAAAATAAACCACTATACACAAACAACTAATTAGTACTTAGCTTTGGATGTCCCGCTACAGCTGCAACTGGTCAGCGCGGAATGTAAACACAGGTAAGAAGTTAAGTTGCTCGATACGAAACACTCGCAAATATCAGGTCACAACCCAAGAAAGGCGGAGGTGAATGAAGAAACCACTAATAAGTATCTTATATAGTAAATATTATCACAAAAACCGTTAAAATATGTATCTGAAACCTATAAATGTATGAAAACTTAGAGAGCGATTTCACACGCACTCACGCGCCTAATCGTAATGCCAGATCGTCGCAGTGGCAGCTTTGCTCACGGAACTGTTTACATATACATCTGGAAACTTACGTCATGTGCTGTGGTATGCGGTCGCACCACAAACAACAAAATAGGAGCTTCTCATTTGATGCAATCGGCAGGTAAGAAGAAGTAGTACTACTCAAGTTTTAGGTATCGAAAATTCAACTGTAGGCCGGTTCTGGTGTCTTGCAGTTGATAGAGGACCTTGGAACATGTCTGTCTTTTTACCCCCATCCGCCCTCGTAAGATGACTGTCTACGTACACCCGCCACCCCCCCCCCCCCCTCGTAATATGTCTGTCTACCTACTCACGCCTTCTGAAAATGTGTGTCTACCCACTTCCCCCTCAGAAGATGACTCTCTACTTATCCCCCCAACCGGAAAACGTCAGTTTTCCCACCCCCTCCCCCCCTCAGAAGATGACTGTCTACCTACACACCCTCGGAAGATACCTGTCTACCTAACCCCCCCCCCCCTCGTTTGGAACATGTCTGCCTACCTACCAGCCTCTCAAAATATGTCTTTCTATCTACATCCCCCACCCCCCTCAGAAGATCACTCACTACCTACTCCGCACGTGTATGATGTCTGTCTCCCTAACCCACCCTTCAGAAGATGTTTGCCTACCTACTACTCCATGGAAGATGTCTCTATACATACCACCTATCGGGTGATGTTTGTCTACTCGCCCCCCCCCCACCCCATAAGATGCCAATCTAACATCCCCCCCTGTGAAGATGCCTATCTATCGCCTAGCTCGGAAGCTACCCCAACTCAGAAGATTCCTATCTACCTGCACTTGGAAGATGACTATCTCTCCATCACCTTCAGAAGACTCTTATCTACCCCCTCAGAAGATGGCTGTCTACATACCCCACCCTCAGAATATGACTCTCTCTGATCTCCCACCCTATCTGTCTGTCTACCATTCTCACACATCGAGAGAGGTGGTACAGTGGTTAGCACACTGGACTCGCATTCGGGAGGACGACGGTTCAATCCCGTCTCCGGCCATACTGATTTAGGTTTTCCGTGATTACCCTAAATCGTTTCAGGCAAATGCCGGGATGGTTCCTTTGAAAGGGCATGGCCAATTTCTTTCCCAATCCTTCCCTAACCCGAGCTTGCGCTCCGTCTCTAATGACCTCGTTGTCGACGGGACGTTAAACACTAACCACCACCACCACCATTCTCACAATCAGAAACTGTCTGTCTACCTACCTCCCCCCCCCCCCGAAGATGTTTGCCTATCTGCCTAGGTACCGCCATTTAGATGGTGTCTGCCTACCTACACCCACTTCAAAAGATGTGTAACTGACTACCCCACCTCCGAAGATCTCTGTCAAACCCTCCTCCCATCCCTGGAGGATGTATGTGTGCAGACCCCCCTCTTGGAAGACATTTGACAACCGAAAAAACCGCTTTGGAAGATGTATGACTTCCTACCACTACCCTCGGAAGGTGTATGTCTAGCTAGCACACCCTCGAAGATGCCTGTCTATCTACCGAACCGCGGTATATGCCTGCCTCACCCTGTCAGAATATGTCTGTCTACATACCCCACATGGAAGATGTCTGTCTACTTACCCCCCCCCCCCCTTGGAAGATGTTTGTCTACCTAGCCCCTCTTGGAAGATGTCTGCCCACATAAACACACACTCGGAATATGTATGACTAGCCACCACTCCCCTCGGAACATGTGTGTCTACCTACCCCACTTCCGGACATGTCTCTCTACCTATGCCCCCACTCATAAGTTGTGTGTCTACCAACCCGCCATTTGAAGATGTCTGTCAACCTGGCCCTCCCTCAGAAAATGTCTGTCTACCTGCCCACCTTGGAATATTTATGTCTACCAAAACCCGGAGGATGTCTGTCTACCCAACACTCCCCTCAGAAGATGATTGTCTACCTACCCCCGGAAGATTTCAGTCTACCTGCACCCCCTCACTTCTGAAAGATGCCTGTCAATCAACCCCTCCAACAGAAAATGTCTGTCTACCTACTGCCCCTCGAAAGTTGTATGTCTATCACCCCTCCTCGGGAGATGTCTGTCTACCTACCCCCCTTCAGAAGATGTCTATCTACCTACCCTTCACCCCCTCGGTAAATGCCTGTCTACCCAACCCCCTCTCGGGAAAAGTATGTCTATCTATCCCCACTCGGAAGATGGCTGTCTACCTACCACCTCCCTCGGAATATGTCTGTATATCTAACCCGACCTCGGAATATGATTTTCCACCTACTGCATGGGAGATGTCAGTCCACCTGCACCCCACTTTGTAAAATGCCTGTCTACTTTCCACCCCTTTGGAAGATGTCTATCATCCCACCTCGGAAGATGTCTGTCTACCTACCCCCCTCTGAACATGATTGCCTACTGAACCACAACTCAGAAGATGATTGTCTACTGACCACCCAGAAGATGGAAGCCTACCTGCCCCCTCCCACTACAACAGAAGATGACCATACATCTAACCCCCTTGGTGGATGTCTGTTAATCTCCCCCCCCCCCCCTTGGAGGACTTTGTCTTCCTACCCCCTCGGAAGATGTATGTATTCCATTCGCCCCTCAGAAGATGTCTATCTTCCAACCCCCCTCAGACGATTTTTGTCTACCTACCCTGCCTTGGTATATGTATGTCTTCCTACACCCCCTCATATGATGTCTGCATACCTACCCCCCTCGGAAGAAGTTTATCATCCCTCTGTTGGAGATTTTCTGTCTACCTTGCCCCCCCCCCCTCGGAAGATATATGTCTTCATATCCTCTACCCTTGGTGCCTACATACTCAACCTCAGAAGATGTCTACCAACCTACCCCACCTTATAAGAAATCTTTCTACCTACCCCCCCCTCGTAATATCTGTGTCTACCCCTCGTAAAATGTCTATCTTTCCCAGTTGGAAAGATGTCTATCATCCCACTCTTAGAAGGTGTCTGTCTACCTATCCTCCCACTCTGAAGATGTCTGTGTACCTACCCTCCCTCAGGAGATATCGGTCTAATTGCCCACCGGGACTATGTCTATCTATATGCTCTCAGCCTTGGAAAATACGTGCCTACTTACTCCACCCCCTGTAAGATATCTGTCTACCTACAACCTGCCCTCGGAAACTGTCTGTCTACATACACCCTCTAATAAGATGTCTGTCTACCTACCCCACACTGTCTGTCTTCCTACCCAAACCATCCTCGGAAGATGTATGTCTACCTACCCCTCCTTGGAAAATGCCTGTCTACCTAAATCTCGCTTGGAAAATATCTGTCTGCCTACCCCCCATCCTTGGAAGGTGTCTGTCCACCAACTCTCCTGTCGGAAGATGTATGGCTACCTAACCCCCCTCAGAAGATGTCTGTCCATCTATCTGCCTGTGGGATGTGTATGTCTACCTAACTACCTTAGACAATGTCAGTCTACATACCCCCCTCGGAAGATACCTGTCTACCAATACTCCTCTACATGCCAAAACTAATAATAAGATAGCTGCCAACCTAACCCACCTCAGAAGGTCTCTGTTTATGCACCCAAACTGAACATGTATGTCTATCTACCCCCCAGAAGTTGTCTGTCTACCTGCCCCCTCAGAAAATGTCAGTCGACCTACCCCCCCTTGGAAGATTTCTGTCTACCTATAACACCTCACGGAAAATATCTGTCTACCAGCCCCCTCTCAGAAGATGTCTCTCTACCTACCACCCCCCTCAGAAGTAGTATATCTATCTACCCTACCCTTGAAACATGTCTGTCTACTTACCCCCCCCCCCCCCCCAGTCAGCAGATGTCTGTCTACCACCTACATAAGTTGTCTATCTACACCCGCTCGGAAGATGTCTGTCCAATACACCACCCTCAGAAGATATCTGTCCTACCCCTCTCGAAAATGTTAGTCTACCTACACCCCAGATAATGAATGTCTACCAACCCCACCTCGGAAGATGATTGTCTACCTACCCCATAGAAGATGTGTTTACCTACCACCACTCGTAGTATGTGTGTTTACCTACCCCCATTGGAAAATATCGGTCTACCAACCGCCCTTGAAGATGTATGCCTACATACCCAACACCCTCGGAAGACGTCTGGCTACCTAGCTCCCCCTACGAAGATATCTGCCTTCATACCCACTTCTATTGGAAGATGTCTGTCAACATACCCAAATTCAGAAAACGACTGCCTACCTACCCCACCTCAGAAGATGTCTGCCTACCAACCACCCCTCGGAATATGTATGTCTACCTACACTCATTCGGAATATTGCTTTCTACCACCCCTCCCTCTGAACATGTCTATCTCCCTCCCTCCCTCAGAACATGTCTATCTACCAGCATCCCCCACCTCCTATGAAGTCTCTCTCACTACCCCCACCCCCTCCCCCCTTCGAAAGTGACACCCTACCTACCATCCTCAGGAAATGTCAGTCTTCCTACTCCCCATACCTCAGAAGGTGTGTCTAACTATCCCCATGGACAATGTCTGTCTACATACCCCTAGCCTCAGAAAATACTTGTCTAACTACACCCCCTCAGATTATTTCTGTCTACCTACAACCCAGCCTCGGATAATGTCTGTCTACCTACCCCCTCACTAATTGTCTCTCTACCTACGCTACCTTAGAAGATGTCTGTCTACATATCCCTCATCCTCTGAAGCTGTATGTCTACTACCCCTGCTCAGAAGATATCTGTCTACTTAAAAACACCCTCAGAACACGTCTGTCTAACAACCCCCCCCCTCAGTTGTCTGTCTACCTACCCCCTTGAAGATGTCTGTCTACCTACCCCCAGTAAAACATCTCTGTACCCATCTTCCCCTCAGAAAATGATTGTCTACCTACCCCTGTATGTAAGATGTCTCACTACCTACCCCACCCCTTCGGGAAATGTCTATCTATCTACCCCATCCACTCATGGAAGATGCTTATCTAATCACCTTGGAAGATGCCTTTCTACCCCAGCTCAGAAATTGTTTATCTACCCCCTCCTCAGAAGATGTCGGCCAGTGTACCACCCCTTCAGAAAATGTCTATCTACCACCCTTGGAAGATGTATGTCTGTCTACCCCTTCAAAGATATATGTCTACCTGCCCAACTCGGAAAATGTCCGTCAATGTGCCCCCCTTTGGAAAATGTCTAACATCACCAAACTCAGTAGATGTGTGTCTATCTGTCCCACACCCTCGGAAGATGTCTGTATTTCCAGCCCATCTCAGAAGAAGTATGTTTACCAACTTTACATCAGGAGAAGTCTGTCCAACTACCCCCTAGGAAGGTCTCTGTCTCCCTACCCCCTCTTGGAAGATACCTCTCTACCTACAAAACCCCTCAGAAAATGTCTGTCTACCTACCCCCTCAGAAGGTTTCTGTCTACCTACACCTCCTCAGATGATGTCTATCTACCTACCCCCCCCCCCCCCCCATCATCCTCAGAAGACGTATGTCTACCTACCATCCTCAGAAGATGTCTGTCTACCTAACCACCCCCCCAGAAGATTTCTGTCTATCTACTGCCTCCCTTAGAAGAAGTCTGTTACTACACACCCATCAGAAGATGTCAGTCTACCAATCCCCACCTCAGAAGATGTCAGTCTTACCCCCCCCCCCCCTTGGAAAAAGTCTATCAACCTCCCTCATCAGATGTCCATCTACCACCCCATCAGAAGATGTCTGTCAACATACCCCCAGAAGATGGCACTTTTCCCAACCACAATCAGAAGATGTTTGTCTACCTGCCCTTCTGCTATAGGAAGATTACCTATCAGCCCTCAGAATATGTCTAATTCCCTCAGAAGATGTCTTACTACCAACCATCCCCCCTAAGGAAAAGTCTGTCTATCTACCCCCCCCCCCCCTTGGAGGAATTTCTATCTAACCCCTAACTAGAAGTCTGTCTACCTATACCCCCTATCTAAGGTGTCTGTCTACATACCCAACCTCCAAAGATGACTGTCTACCTCCCGCCCTCAAAAACGTTGGTGTACCCATCTTCCCCCTCAGAAGATGATTGTCTACCTACTCCCATGTGCTAGATGTCCCTCTACCTGCCTCCCTTTGGAAGATGTCTGTCTAACTGCCCGCTCCACCCACAAAGATGCCTTTCTAATACTGGCAGAACATGTCTATCAACCCCCCCTCAGATGATGTCTGTCTACCCACCCCCGGAAGAGGTCTGTGTACCCATCCCCCTCAGAAGATGATTGTCTACCTACCCCCGTACAGAAGATGCCAGTCTACTTACACCCCTTTCCGAAAATGTCTGTCTACCTACCCCATCCACGCACGGAAGATTCCTATCTACCCATCTTGGACGATGCCTTTCTACCTCAACTCAGAAATGTCTATCTACCACCATCTCAGAAGATGTCTGTCTACCTACCCCCCATTGAATATATCTGCCTACCCAACCCATCTTTGGAAGATGATTGGCTACCTACCCCATGGAAGATGTCAGGCAACCTTCCCGCTCACTTAGGAAGATGCCTACCTCCCCCTTGGAAGTGGTCTATTTTCCACCACTCAGAAGATGTCTGTCTAACTACCCCCTCTGAACGTATATGTCTGTCAACTATGTCTGTTTACCTACTCCCATAAGATGTCTATCATCCCCCTCAGAAGGTATCTTCCTATATACTCCCTCCCCTTGGAAGATGTCTGTCTACATACCCAAACTAAGATGACGTCTGCCAACCTACTCCCCCACAGAAGATGTCTGTCTACCTACCACCCTTGGAACATCTATGTCTTTCTACTCCCCGGAAGATGTCTGTCAGTCTGCCCAACTTGGAACATGTCTGTCTACGTGCCCTCCTTCGGAAGATGTCTATCATCCCCAGCCTCAGAAGAATTATGTCTATTTGTCCCGCACCAACAGTAGACGTCTGTGTACCTACCCCCTTAAGAAGAAGTCTGTTTACCAACCCCCCATCAGGAGATTCTCAAACCACCCACCAGGAAAGTCTCTGTCTACCTATCCCCCCCCCCCCCCTTTGGGAGATATCTGTCTACCTACAACACAACTCGGTAAATGTCTGTCTACCTACCTCTCAGAAGATGTCTGTTTATCCACACCTCCACAGATGATGTCTATCTACCTACCCCCTGCCCCCATCCTCCGAGGATGTCTGTCTACCTACACCCTCCGAAGATTTCTGTCTACCTACCCCCCTTGGAAGATGTTGGTCTACTTACCCCTCTAGATGATGTCTGTCTAAGTACACCCATCAGAAGATGGCTGTCTACCAACCCACCAATGGGAGATGTCTGTCAACAAACCCCCTCGAAAGGTGCCTTTCTGCCTACCCCCTCAGAAGATTGTCTACCTACGAACACTCAGAAAATGTATGTATACCTACCCCCCCCCCCCTCGGAAGAAGTCTGTCTAACTATTCCCCACCCCTTGGTAATTTCTGTCTACATACCACTCCCTTGCAAGATGTCTGTCTACCTACTCCCTCTTGAAAGATATCTGTTTACCTACATCTTCTGTGGGGAGGTAGGAAGACACACATCTTCCACGAGGGGTAGGTAGACAGACATATTCCAAAGCAGGGTACATGGTCAGACATCTTCTGAATGGTGGTAGGTAGACAGACATCTTCCAAGAGGGGGGAGAGACAGCTTCTGTGGTGATAATGGTAGACAAACAATTCCAAGGAGGGGTAGTAAGACAGACATCTTCTGAGGGGTTGTTTCTTAGTCATACGTCTTCAAGGGGGAGGCTTGGTAGACCGACATTTTCCAAGGGGGGAGACATTTTTCGATTGGGGCCAGATAGGGGAGGTAGACATTTTCCGGGGGGGGGGGGGAGATATTTTCGAGGGGGAGAGTAGATTGACATCTTCTGGGAGGGGGGAGATAGTATTCTTCCATGGGGGAAGGTGAGTAGTCAGACATCTTCAAAGGTTGGGGGGGGGGGGGGGTCAGTAGACAGACATCTTCCAAGAAATGTCGGTAAGTAGACAGACATCTTCTGTGGGGAGTGATGGTATGTACACTTACGTCTTCTGATGGGTTCGGGTAGATAAACAGGCATCTTTCATGAAGGGGGGATAGAGCTCCTTGAAGATGGGGTGTAGATATCTTTGGCAAGGAGGGTAGATAGACATAATCAGAGAGGGGTTTAGATATATTTCTTCCATAGTGGGGATAGATAGACTTGTCCGGAGTTTGTGAGGTAGACAGACATACAGACATCTTCCTAGAATTTGGAG
Organism: Schistocerca gregaria; assembly: GCF_023897955.1. Classification (NCBI taxonomy): domain Eukaryota; kingdom Metazoa; phylum Arthropoda; class Insecta; order Orthoptera; family Acrididae; genus Schistocerca; species Schistocerca gregaria. The sequence continues at coordinate 2,808,437 of NW_026061759.1, forward strand.
GTAGACAAACATATACAGAATGGGCAGTAGACACATTCCAAATGAAGGAAGGCTGTAGAACTCTTCTGAGTCTAGGATAAATGTTCTCTGAGAGGAGGGGCTAGATGGAAATCTTAACAGGGGTGGGGTAGGTAGACATACATATTCTGAGAGGAGGGGGTTGATAGACAGGCATCTTTCATGAGGTGAGTTATAGACATCCGCGTGGGGGATAGACATCTTCTGAGGTGGGGGTAGATACACCTCTTCCGAGGAAGGTATGGATAGATAATCTTATGAGGTGGGTGTTGGTAGGCATCAGCTGAAGGGAGCTAGATTGGCATCTTCCGATGTGGAAGGGTTTAGGTAGGCATTTTTAGAGGGAGGGATTTCATCCCAGGGGTTTAGATAGGCATCTTCCAAGTGGGTGTAGAATGACATCTCAGAGAGGGGGTAGACAAAATCTTCCGAGAGGGGGTAGGTAGAAAGACATCTTTGGATGGGAGAGTAGGTAAGCAGACATCTTTTGAGTGGGGTTGGTAAACTGACATCTTCCAAAGGGGCAAGGTAGACAGATAGTTTCTGAGGGTGGGGCATAGGTAGACTGACACTTTCCGATGTGTGGTAAGTAGAATTACATCTTCTGAAGTGATGGGGTAGGTAGACAGACATTTTCCGAAGGGGTGTAGGTTTACAGACATATACCTAGGGGGAAGGTAGACAGACATGTCCCGAGTGGTGGTAGGTAGACAGCCATCTTCCAGTTGGGTAGGTACACAGACATCATCCAAGGGGGTTAGAAGGACAGACATTTTCCATGTGGGGGTTGGTAGACATAAATCATCTGAGGGGGGAGAGACATCTTTTGAGGGGAGGGTACATAGACGGACATCTTCAGAGAGGAGGTAGTCATCCTCCGAGAGGGAGATAGTCATCCTCCGAGAGGGGGAGTAGATGTCTTCCAAGATGGGAGGCAGTTGTACATCTTCCACTGGTCTTAGCTAGGCAGACATCTTCTGAGGGAGGGTATGTAGACAGACATCTTCTGAGGGGGATAACGTCGACAGTCATCTTCTGATCGGGGTGGGTGGGTAGACAGACATCTTCCGAGTGGTGGTAGGTATGGAGGCATGTTCTGAGGCTGGATTCGGTAGACAGGCATCTTCCAAGGGGGGGGGGTGTTGGAAGACAGATATCTTTCAAGGGGTGGGAAACATCTTCTAAAGGATGCAGTTTGGTAGACAGTATCCTCCGAGAGGGGCCTAGACATTCTGTGAGGGAGATAACGTCGACAGTCATCTTCTGATGGGGGTGGGTAGGTAGAAAGACATCTTCCGAGGAGTGTTAGGTATGGAGACATCTTCTGAGCCTGGGTGCGGTAGAAAGACATCTTCCATGGGGGGGAAGGGGGGTGTTGGAAGACAGACATCTTCCAAGGGGTGGGAAGCACCTTCTAAAGGATGCAGTTTGGTAGACAGACATCCTACGAGAGAGGATGTAGACATTCTCAGATGGGGAGTGTATATCTTCTGAGAGGAGTGGTAGATTGACATATTCCGAGAGGGGGGAGATACTTTTCTTCCATGGCGGCAATAGATACATATCTTCCCAGAGGAGTACATAGATAGACATGTTTAAATGTGTGGTGAATGTAGACAGACAACTTTCGAGAAAGGGGGGTAGGTATACAGACATCCTCAGAGGGGGTGGGTTGGGAGACAGACATCTTCCGAGATAGGGATAAGATAGAGACAAATCATTCAAGGTGTGGTAGATAAATATACAGATTCTGAGGGGTTTAGGTAAACATTCATATTATGACGGGTTGTGGGTGTAGGTAGACAGAAACCATCCGAGGAGGGGTATTTAGGCAGATAACGTCTGAGAGGGGTTATGAAGACTGACATCTTCTGAGGGGTTGTAGGAGGACAGACGTCTTCCAAGTGGAGGGTTGGTAGACAGACATCTTCGGATGTGGGGTGGGGTAGGTAGCCAGACATCTTCCAATAGGAGGTTGGTAGGCAGACATATCATGTGAGGGGATGGTTGTAGACAGCCTTCTTCTGATGGGTGGGTGGGTAGACTGACATCTTCCATGATGGGGGGTAGGCAGAGAGACATTGTCCGAGGCAGGGTGACTATAGACATTTTTTGAGAGGGGGGGAGTTAGACAGACTTCTTCTGGGGGGTTGTAGGTAAACTGACCTCTTCAGAGGGGTGGTGTAGAATGACATTTGCCAAGAGCGGTAGGTAGAGAGACATTTTCAAATGGTGGAAAGTAGACAACATCTTCTGATGAGTGTAGATAGACAGACATCTTCTGAGGGGGATGTGTAGATGGACATACATCTTCCGATGGTTGGTGGGTACATAGACAGACATATTCCAATGGGTGCGGTAGGTAGACAAACATCTTCCAAGTGCGGGCGTCATAGATAGATATCATACAAAAGTTCATGTAGGTAGACACACATCTTCTGAGGGGGTGTAGGGAGACAGACATTTTCCGAGGGGTGTACATAGACATACATTTTCCAAGTGGGGTCTAGGTAGACAGACATCTTCAGATGAGGGGGTAATTAGACAATCATCTTCTGGGGTAGGTAGACAGACATATTCAGAAGTATGGGTTGGTAGACAATACTTTATGACTGGAGGGATGTAGAGAGACATCTTCCAAGGGGTGTAAGTAGGTAGACAGACCTCTTCCGAAGCAGAGGTGTTGGTAAACAGACAATTATCATGGACAGGGTTAGGTAGGCAGACATCTTCCCAGTGAAGTTTTGTAGACAGGCATCTTCCGACGAAGGGTTAGGTAAACTGACACCTTCTGAGGCAGGGTAGGTAGATAGTCATCTTCAGAGGGGTGTTTGGTATACAGACATCTTCCGAATGGGTGTAGGTATACAGACATATACCTAAGGGGGAGGTAGACAGACATCATGGGAGTGGGGGTACATAGACAGACAGGTGGGTAGGTATACTGACATCTTCCGAGGGGGATTAGGAGGACAGACATTTTCCATTTGAGGGTTGATAGACTTACATCATCTGAGGGAGGAGAAATATCTTTCGAGAGGAGGGTATGTAGACAGACATCTTCAGAGAGAGGGTAGACATCATCCGAGAGGGAGGTAGTCATCCTCCAAGACAGGGGTAGATATCTTCCTAGAGGGGTGTAAATAAATATCTTCCAAGATGCGAGGTAGATGGACCTCTTCCGAGGGTTTTAGGTAGGCAGACATGTTCCGAGGCGTGGCATGTAGACATACACCTTCTGAGGGGAATAAGGTCATCTTCTTATGGGAAATGGATAGGTAGACAGACATATTCCAAGGGAGGGGGGGGGGGGTAGGTTAGGAGGAGATATATTCTGAGGGTGAGTTCAGTACACAGACATCTTCTGCGGGGTGTTCATTGTAGACAGACATCTTTCAAAGGGGGTGAGACATCTTCCAAAGTATGCGTTTTGGTATACAGACATCCTCCAAGAGGGGTGTGGACATTCTCTGATGTGGGAGTAGATATCTTCCCAGAGGAGTGGTAGTTTAACAACTTCCGGGAGGGGGGGGGGGGGGGTAGGCAGACAGATATCCTCAGAGGTAGGGGTAGGGAGACAGATATCTCCCACAGGAGGGATAAAATCAAATCATTTGAAGGGGGTAGATAGGCATACATCTTCTGAGGGGTTTAGGTAGACATTCATCTTATGACAGGGGAAGGGGGTAGGTAGACAGATCATGCGGGGGGGGGGGGGGATATGTAGACAGATATCTTACGAGAGGGGGGTAGGTAGGCAGACATATTCTGAAGAGTTGTAGGAGGACGGACATATTCCAAGGGGGTAGGTAGACAGGCATCTACAGAGGGGGGTTAGGTAGACAGTCGTCATCAGAGGTGTATAGGTAGACAGACATCTTCTAAGGGGTTTGGTAACCGACATTTCCTAAGGAGTGGCAGGTAGACAAACTTTTTCCGAGTGTGGGTGGGTATGTAGACAGACACCTGTAAGGAATTGTAGGCTGACAGACAACCTTTGTGATAGATGGTAGGTAGGCAGAAATATTCTGAAGGGAGGGTTGGAAAACATATATCTTCCAATGGGAGGGGTAGGTAGTCATACATCTTCTGAGGGCTGGGTTTAGGTATACAGAGATCTTTCCAAGGGGGGGCAGGTAAGTAGACAGACATATACTCAGGGTAGGGGGATGAGAGACAGACATTTTCCGAGGGGGAGGGGTAGGTAGACAGACATCTTCTGATGGTTGGGTAGGTAGACAGACATCTTCCGGGATGGATAGCTAATCGGACATGGTTTGAGGGAGCTTAGGTAGACAGACATTTCCGATGGGGAGTGTAGGTAGACAGACATATTCCAAGGGTGGGGAGATGAGAGACAGACATTTTCTGATGTGGAGATAGGTAGACAGACGTCTTCTGAGGGGTTGTAGGTAGACAGACATCTTCCAAGCGGGAGCTGTAGGTAGACAGACATCTTCAGAAGGAGATTGTAGGTTGATGGACATATTTTGTGCAGGTAATGATAGATAAACAAATTCCAAGGGGTGGTAGTTTAACAGATATCTTCCCAGGGGGGCTGAGTAGATAGACAGACATCATCCAACGTGGGTAGACAGACATATTCCAGGTGGAGTAGACATCCTCCAAGGGGTAGACATCTTCGAATGGTGGTGAGGGTAGGTAGACAGACATCCTATGAGAGTGGGGTTAGAGATTCTCTGAGAGGGGGGGTGTAGATAGCTACCGAGAGTGGAGGTAGATAGACATATTCCAAGTGGGGGGGGGGTTGGATAGAAATCTTCCGGGGGTTGAAATTTGGCAGTTGGTAGACTGGGCTCTTCTGAGACTGTGTTTGGAAGACATTTTCCGAGGTGGGAGGTAGACAGATATATTCCGAGGCAGTTGGTAGGTAGACAGACTAATTCCAGGGTGGTTGGTATGCTGACAGACATCTTCTGAGGGGGGGGGGGGGGTAGACAGACATCGCCTGAGGGGCTGGAAGACACCTTCCAAAGTTTGGGGGTCGCTAGACATCTTCCGAGACAGGGGTAAACAACTTCCGAGTGGGGGGGCTGAGTAGGGGTTGGGATAGGTCGACAGACAAATTCCGAGAGGGCAGGTAGGTAGATAGACATCTCCTTAGTGTGTGGGGGGGGGGGGGGGGTTGAGAGACATCTTTCAGGGTGATAGACATCTTACGAGGTGGGGAGAGAGTTTTTGTGGGGGTGTAGATAGACATCTTCACAGGGTGAGGTAGGTGGACAAACATCTTCCTTAGGGGGGTGACGTAGGCAGACATCTGCCGAGGGGGTAGGTAGATAGACATCTCCTGTGGAGAGTTACGTAGACTGACATTTTCTAACGAGGCAAGTAGGTAGAATTACATATTAGGTGGTGGGGCGATGAGAGACAGACAGCTTTCGATGGGGTAGAGGTAGTATGAAATCTTCCGATGTGGGAGGTGTAGGTAGATATCTTCTGGGAGGGGTGGGTACACAGACATCTCCCGAGGGGTGGGGTAGGTAGACATTCATATTCTGTGGGGAGGGGTAGGTAGTCATACATATTCTAAGGGGAGGGGGTTTAGGTAGACAGACATATTCCAAGGGTGTGGGTAGGTATACAGACATCATCTGAGGGGGGAGGGGAGGTGCAGGTTGACAGAGATCTTCCATGGATGGGTAGCTTGGTAGATATCTTCTGAGGGGGATAGATAGGCATATTTCGAAGGTGGGGTAGATAGGCACCTTCCCAAGGGGGGGGGGGGGGGGGCAGATCATCATGTGTGTGACGTCACGTGAGCTGCACTGCTGTTGAAATAGCTTGTTAATGTTTTATAAATTTTAGACTTCATTTACGTATTTTAAAGTTTTTTTGTGTTATTATTTTTGCCGTAAAAGCAAATTATTTGTGGATATTCATTTATCTCAGTCTTTCTTCCTGTGGTATTGACTCGAGTGGTCTATTATTTGTGAGTGTGCTTTCATGGTTCGTCTAAGCCTCGCGCCTCATCAGTGTGTTTACATTTTGCGGCGTGCACTGCCTCTGTAGCGGTTATAAGTTAAGTACTGACGAACTTGTTTGTGCTCTGTAATACAGTTATTAAACTGAATAGATTGCAGTGGTGTTGCTTGCCATTTTTGGCGAAATAATGACTTAATAAACTCTTGTAATCGTTCGCTCGCTGTGTTTTATAGAGTTTTCAGTGTGTTGAAGTCGTTTAGTAAATTTCGTGCTTTAGTTTTCAACTGGCGTTTAGTTTAAATTTTTTGGTTTTAGCCAATAATTTTGTGAAGTTTTGCTGGTATTGGTATCGGCTGTGTTGTAGTAGTGTTAATACAAGAAGCTGCTTTCTTAGTAGACAGAGAATTTCGAGACCATAGTTGTTAGTTCTTAAATAGTGCTGCTTTTGTAACTGAACTTTGGTAACGTAGACGTATAGTTTTTTTTAGTAACTGTAAAATTTTATCGTGAGTGAGAAGTGATGGCTATGTCGTAGGTTTGTGAGTAGTGGATTACGCTGTGGGATTTGTTCAAAGTATTTTCATTGGGGGGAATGCAGTGGGGAAGCCAGTGGTCATTTGAGGGTGATCCTGTCCTGGGAATGTAGAATCTGTAGTAGAAACAAGTTAATAGAGGAGCAGGAGCGTAAGATCTGTGCCCTTCAGGTGCAGTTACAATGCGCAAAGGAGGAACTAGATAAGTTGAGGAGGGTGAAGGGTGCTGGGGAATGGGAACTGGCAGGTGACAAGAAGATAGATAGGAAAAGGAGGTAGTCAGACAGTTTTACTTTGCATACATGCAATAGATACGACAAACTGTCAAAGTTGAGCGGAGAGGAGCCTCGTGTAGCTGTATATGGAGGTAACTTGCAGCCGTCCTCAGCAATTAGGAGGCCTAGGTTCTGCTGCTAGGTAGTTACCGGGTAGAGGTGTGGGCCAGCATTTGCAAGAAGTTTTGTGGAGTGAGTACCAGGTCACAAGCATTGTGAAGCCTAATGCAGGGTTGGCTCAGGTGGCTGAAAGCATAGGGGAGTTATGTAAGAATTTTACAAAGGAGGATCAGGTAGTGATAGTGGGTGGTGCTGGGAGCAGTCACAATAGGGACAGGGGGTATGATGTCAGTGGTGACTTGGTTAAGATAGCTACTCAAACTGGTGGCACTAATGTGCTTTTCGTGCAACTGTTTCAGCATAATGATCGGGCACACCTTAATGCGGCTGTTGGGCGCGTAATTGTGGGGCTGGGGAGTGCACTGATGGGAGAGGGCATGGATCACATCTCAGTGGTGCCAGTTGGGTCTATCAGTAGATGGGGTTTCACTAGGCATGGCCTTCCCCTCAATAGGTATGCGAAGGAGAGGCTACCTAAGCTTATAGGTGACAGTGTAGTGGGTGGTGGTGGCGGTAGTGGTGTCACTCATGGAAAAATTCCTGTAGTAGTTGGTGTTAGAGCTGCACCTTTTTAATACTGAAGTCAGCTGATTGGTATACCTGCTTAAAGGAAGTGCTTCTAAGTTTCAAAAATGGTTCTAATGGCTCTGAGCACTATGCAAATTAACATATGGGGTCATCAGTCGCCTAGAACTTAGAACTAATTAAACCTAACTAACCTAAGGACATCACACACATCCATGCCCGAGGCAGGATTCGAACGTGCGACCGTAGCAGTCGCGCGGTTCCGAACTGAGCGCCTAGAACCGCAAGACCACCGCGGCCGGCGTGCCTCTAAGGGCTCTCCTCCAGAGGATGTAATGTTTCCAAGTAGAGAAGGAATTGACATATTTCATCAGAATATAAGAGTTATTAGGGATAAAGTTAGTGAACTGCTAACAGATGTTAACGCTGAAATTATTTGTATATCAGAGCACCACTTCAATAAATTGATAATTTATAGGCTTCCTTTACCAGGCTACATATTAGCTGGCTGTTTCTCAAGGAGTTTCTTGCGGGGTGGGGAGGTGTCACCGTACATAAAAAACAGTACGTTATTTGAGTCCATAGACTTATCACGACACTGCACTGAACAGATATTTGAAAGTTGTGCAGCATTTGTTGAATTTAGTGAAACTCAACTTCTAATTGCTTGTGTTTATAGGGCCTCTAACTCCAACTTCAGAGCATTTTTGCTTAAGCTAGAGAGGGTTCTTGATTCACTTTGTAGGAAGTACCAGCAAGTAGTTATATGTGGGGGACTTCAATATTAATTTTGTATATGATTGTGCAAGAAAAAGGGGGGTTGGGTTGTTTGGGGAAGGAGACCAGACAGCGATGTCATTGGTCTCATCGGATTAGGGAAGGATGGGGAAGGAAGTCGGCCATGCCCTTTGAGAGGAACTAACCCAGAATTTGCCGGGAGTGATTTAGGGAAATCACGGAAAACCTGAATCAATATGGCTGAACGCGGGACTGAACCGTCGTCCTCCCGAATGTGAGTCCAGTGCCTTAACCACTGCGCCACCTCGCTCGGTCCCAAGAAAAATGATGTTGGTAGATCACCTAAATTCATATGATCTGATGCCAACTGTGTTTTTTTTTCAAACTAGGGTGCAGGCGAATAGTAGCACGGTCATAGAAAATATTTTTATTCGTTCCTCAATACTAGATGGGCATCCTGTTAGTAAAAGTGTGAATGGCCTTTCAGACCATAATGCACAAATTTTAACACTAAAAGGTTTTTGTACTCAACTCAATGTCATATTTAGTTACAAAGAACGTAGGAAAGTCAATCCAACAGCAATAGAGTGTTTTTTAAAACTTGTCAAGGAACAAGAGTGGCAAGATGTTTATAGTGCCAATAATACAGATGATAAATACAATGCTTTCCATGGCACATTTCTCATGCTCTTTGAGAGTTGTTTTCCATTAAAACATTCTGAATGGGGTACTAGCAGTAATAGACAGCACAGTTGGCTGACTAGTGGGATAATGATTTCATGTAAAACATAGGGCGAATTATATCAAAATGTTCGAAGTAGTCACAATCAAGCTAAATAAAAATTTAGTTCCAACAGGAAATCATACAAATTTCTTAGCAAATACCTTTCTGAGATTGACGTCTGAAATACTCCTCTGTGATACAAACAAGAGAGAGATTGAGTCAATAACTATATCACTGAAGACTAAGGACTCTCATGGATATGATGGAGTGCCTAGCAGCATGTTAAAGTACTGTGCTGCACATGTTAGCCCTGTATTTAGCCATATTTGCAATTTTTCCTTTAGAACTGGTCAGTTTCCTGACCGATTAAAGTACTCATCAGTAAAGCCGCTTTATGAAAAGGGAGAAAGGGATAATGTAGCTAATTTTAGACCTACTTCTATGCCATCAGTGTTTGCAAAAGTTACCGAAAAGGCTGTGCATGTAAGGTTAATTGATCATTTGATATCACACAATTTGCTGTCAAATGAACAGTTCGGTTTTAGAAGCCGTTTGACAACTGAAAATGATGTATTCTGGCGTACAGACGTACTTTTATGCAAAATCGTAAGGTCCTAGCTCTTGTCCAATGCACCAAAGCCGACAAATAAGGGAATAACCGATAACTAAAACTTGAATAGTACTGCTTCTTACTGGCTATTACATCTTCTTAGAAGATATTTCTGTGTTCTAATAGAATGTTTTCATTTTTTTTCCGCATACCGCAACACGCGACATAATTTTGCAGACGATAAATGTAACCGTTTCAGAGAGAAAAGCGGCCAATGTGAAGATGTGGCAATAAAGTCGATTCGATAGCAAATGACGAAAGCGGGCGGATTTCTGAAGTTTTTACTACGTATGAACAGTTTCACATTCTCCCGTGCAACGTGGTTTCCAGACGTCGTTTCATGCTGAATCTTTAGGTCGTCGGTCATGTCCAATGTACCAAAGCCGGCAAATAAGTGAATAACCGATAACTAAAACTTGACTACTACTGCTTGTTACTAGCCGATAACATCTTCTTAGAAGCTTCTTCTGTGACTACTATAGTGCTTTTAGTGACTGCGCATACCGCGGCAAGCGACATAACTTTGTATACGATGAATGTAACCGTTTCAGAGAGAAAAGCCACCAGTGTGACGATCTGTCATTAAGTCGATTCTTATGCAAATGACGAAAACGGGCGGATTTCTCATGGTGTTACTACATATGAAAGCTTTTCTCATTCTCCCGTACAACGTGACGTACAGACGTACTTACATGCAAAATCTTAAGATCTTAGCTCATGTCCAATGTACCGTTTCAGAGAGAAAAGCGGCCAATATGACGATTCGATGGAAAATGTCGAAAACGGGCGGATTTCTCATGTTGTTACTACATATGAACATTTTTTATATTCTCCCGTGCAACGTGGCGTACAGACGTACTCTCATGCATAATCTTAAGGTCCTAGCTCATGTCCAATGCACCAAGGCGGCAAATAAGTGAATAACCGATAACTAAAGCATGTATATTACTGCTTCCTACTTTCGATTATATCTTCTTTGAAGCTTTTTCTGTCTTCTAATATAATGTTTTCAGTTTTTTCCGCACACCCCAACACGCGACATAACTTTACAAACGATAAATGTAACCGTTTCAGAGAGAAAAGTAACCAATATGACGATCTGGCAATAAGTCGATTCAATGGCAAATGTCGAAAACGGGCGGATTTCTCATGTTGTTAGTACATATGAACACTTTTCACATTCTCCCGTGCAACGTGGCGTACAGACGTACTTTCATGCAAAATCTTAAGGTCCTAGCTCATGTCCAACCGTGCGACTGCTAAGGTCGCAGGTTCGAATCCTGAATGGGGCATGGATGTGTGTCATCTCCTTGGGTGAGTTAGGTTTAAGTAGTTCTAAGTTCTAGGGGACTAACGACCTCAGCAGTTGAGTCCCATTGTGCTCAGAGCCATTTGAACTGATGTTCAATGCACCAAAGCCGGCAAATAAGTCAATAGTTTAGTTCTGCTTGCTGCTTTCGATTACATCTTCTTAGAAGCTTTTTTTGTGTTCTAATATGATGTTTTCAGTTTCTTCCGCATATTGCAATACGCGACATACATTTCCAGACGATAAATGTAACTGTTTCAGAGAGAAAAGCGGCCAGTGTGACGATCTGGCATCAAGTCGATTCGATGGCAAATGACGAAAGCGGGTGGATCTCTCAAATTTTTACTACATATGAACAGTTTTCACATTCCCCCGCGCAATGTGATTTCCAGACGTCGTTTCATGCGAAATCTATAGGTCGTCGGTCATGTCCAATATACCAAAGCCGGCAAATAAGTGAATTACCGATAGCTAAATCTTGAATAGTACTGCTTCTTATTGGCGATTACATCTTCTTCGAAGCTTTTTCTGTGTTCTAATATAATGTTTTCAGTTTTTTTCCATACCGCAACACGCGACATAATTTTGTCGACGATGGATGTAACCTTTTCAGAGAGAAAAGCGGCCAATGGGACGATCTGGCAATACATTCGACTCGATAGCAAATGACGAAAGCGATCGGGTTTCTCAGGTTTTTACTACATATGAACACTTTCCACATTCTCCCGTGCAACGTTTCGTACAGACGTACTTTCTTGCAAAATCCTAAGGTCCTAGCTCATGTCCAATGCACATAAGCCGGAAAATAAGTGAATAAACCGATAACTGAAACTTGAATAGTACTGCTTCTTACTGGCAAATACATCTTTTTTGAAGCTTTTTCTGTATTCTAATATAATGTTTTCAGTTTTTTCCGCATACCGCTACACGCGACATAATTTTGCATACGATAAATGTAACCGTTTCAGAGAGAAAAGCGGCCAATGTTACGATCTGGTATTAAGTCGATTCGAACGCAAATGACGAAAACTGGCGGATTTCTCATGTTGTTACTATTATGTACACCTTTCTCATTCTCCCGTGCAACGTGGCGTACAGACGTACTTTCATGCAAAATCTTAATGTTATAGCTCACGTCCAATGCACCAAAGCTTGCAAATAAGTGAATAACCGATAGCAAAAACTTGAATAGTACTGCTTCCTACTTTCGATTACGTCTTCTTAGAAGCTTTTTTGTGTTCTGATATGATGTTTTCAGTTTTTTCCGCATATTGCAATACGCGACATAAATTTCCAGACGATAAATGTAACTGTTTCAAAGAGAAAAGCGGCCAATGTGAAGATTTGGCAATACATTCGATTCGATAGCAAATGACGAAAGCGATCGGATTTCTCAGGTTTTTACTACATATGAACACTTTCTACATTCTCCCGTGCAACGTGGCGTACAGACGTAATTTCATGCAAAATCCTAAGGTCCTAGCTCATGTCCAATGCAACAAAGCCGCAAATAAGTGAATAACCGATCGCTTAAACTTGAATAGTACTGCTTCCTACTTTCGATTACATCTTCTTAGAAGCTTTTTCTGTGTTCTATCATGATGTTTTCAGATTTTTCCGCATATTGCAAACACGTGGCACAAATTTCCAGACGATAAATGTTACCGTTTCAGAAAGAAAAGCGGCCAATGTGAAAATCTGGCAATTAATTAGATTCGATAGCAAATGACGAAAGCGGGCGGATTTCTGAGGTTTTTACTACATATGAACACTTTCGACATTCTCGCGTGCAACGATGCGTACGGACGTAATATTATGAAAAATCTTAAGGTCCTAGCTCATGCCCATTGCACCAAAGCCGGCAAATAAGTCAATAGTATATTTCTGCTTGGTACTTTCGATTACATCTTCTTAGAAGCTTTTTTGTGTTCTAATATGATTTTTTCAGTTTTTTCCTCATATTGCAATACGCGACATAAATTTTCAGACGATAAATGTAATTGTGTCAGAGATAAAAGCGGCCAATGTGAAGATCTGGCAATAAAATAGATTCGGTAGCAAATGACGAAAGCTGGCGGTTTTCTGTAGTTTTTACTACATATGAACAGTTTCCACACTCCCCCGTGCAAAGTGGTTTCCAGACGTCGTTTCATGCAAAACTTTAGGTCGTCGGACATGTCCAATGTACCAAAGGCGGAAAATAAGTGAATAACCGACTACTAAATCTTGAATAGTACTGCTTCTTATTGGCGATTACATCTTCCTAGAATGTGCTTCTGTATTATACTATGTTGCTTTTGTGTCGCCACATACCGCGGCAAGCGACCTATCTTTGCAGACGATGAATGTAACCGTTTCAGAGAGAAGAGCGGCCAATGTGGCGATCTGCCATTAAGTCGATTCGATAGCAAATGACGCAAACGGGGGTATTTCTCAGGTTTTTACTACATATGAACACTTTTCACATTTTCATATGCAACGCGTCTGCTAGACCTCCCCTCATGCAAAATCTTAAGGTACTAACTCATGTACAAGGCACCAAAGTCGGCAAAAAATTCAATTATCGGTAATTAAAACTTGAATTGTATTGCTTCTTGCTGGCTACTACATCAACTTAGAAGCTTCTTCTGTGTTCTACTATGGTGCCTTTAGTGTCTCCGCATACCTCAGAACGCGACATAGCTTTGCACACGATAAATGTAACCGTTTCAGAGAGAAGAGCAGCCAATGTGACGATCTGGCATAAAGTAGATTCGATAGCAAATGACGAAAACGAACGGATTTCTCTGGTTTTTACTACATATGAACACTTTCCACATTCTCCAGTGCAACGCGGCTGCTAGACCTCCTTTCATGCAAAATCTTAACGTCCCAGCTCATGGACAAGGCACCAAAACTAGCTAATAAGTCAATAATCGATAACTAAAACTTGAATTGTACTGCATCTTACTGGCTAATACATCAACTTAGAAGCTTCTTCTGTGTTCTACTATGGTGCTTTTAGTGTCTCCTTTCACCGCAGAACGCGGCACAGCTTTGCACACGCTAAATGTAACCGTTTCAGTGAGAAGAGCGGCCAATGAGACGATCTGACATTAAGTCGATTCGATAACAAATAACGAAAACGGGAGGATTTCTCAGGTTTTTACTACATATGAAAACTTTTCACATTCTCCCGTGCAACGCGGCTGCTAGACCTCCTTTCATGCAAAATCTTAAATTACGAACTCATGTCCAAGTCACCAAACCAGGCTAGTGAGTCAATAAACGGTAACTAAAACTAGAATTGTAGTACTCCTTACTACCCGACTATATCAACTTAGAAGCTTTTTCTGTGTTCGACTATGAAGCTTTTAGTGTCACCGCATACTTCAAAACGCTACATAGTTTGGAAGACGATAAATGAAACCGTTTCAGAGATATAAGCCTCCAATGATTCGATCGTTCAATAAGTCGATTCGATAGCAAATGACGAAAACGGGAGGATTTCAGAGGGTTTTACTACATATGAAGACATTTTGCATTCACCCGTGCAACGCGGCTGCTAGTCCTCCCTTCATGCAAAATCTTAAGGTCTTAGCTCATTTCCAAGGCACCGACGAAGGGAAAAACGTCAGTAATCGATAACTAAAACTTGAATTTTACTGCTTCTTACTGGCTATTACATCAACTTAGAAGCTTCTTCTGTGTTCTACTATGGTGCTTTTAGTGTCTCCGCATTCCGCACCGCGCGACATCGTTTTACACACAATAAATGTAACCGTTTCAGAGAGAAGAGCGGCCAGTGTGACCAACTGACATAAGGTCGATTCGATAGCAAGTGAAGAAAAGGGGCGGATTTCTTAGCTTTTTACTACATATGAACACTTTTATCATTCTCCCGAGCAACGTGGCTGATATTCCTCCCTTCATGCAAAATTAAAAAGGTCCTAGCTCATGACCAAGGCATCAAAGGCGGCTAAAAAGTCAAAAATCGATAACTAAACTTGAATTGTACTGCTACTTACTGGCTATTACATTAACTGAGAAGCTTATTCTGTGTTCTAATATGGTGCTTTTAGTGTCTCCGCATTCCGCAGCACGCGACATAGCTTTGCACGCGATAAATGTAACCGTTTCAGGAGAAGAGCGGTCAACGTGACCATATGACACTGAGTCGATTCGATTGCAGATGACGAAAACAGGCGGATTTCTTAGGTTTTTACTACATATGAACACTTTTTATAGTTTCACGTGCAACGTGGCAGCTAGGCGTCCCTTCATGCAAAATCTTAAGGTCCTAGCTCATGTCCATGGCACCAAAGCCAGCTCAAAAGTCAAAAATCGATAACTAAACTTGAATTGTACTGCTTCTTACTGGCATTTACATGAAATTAGAAACTTCTTCTGTGTTCTTTTATGGGGATTTTAGTGTCTCCGCATCCGCAGCAGGCGACATAGCTTTGCACATGATAAATGTCACTGTTCTACATCTACATCTACATCTACATGACTACTCTGCAATTCACATTTAAGTGCTTGGCAGAGGGTTCATCGAACAACAATCATACTATCTCTCTACTATTCCACTCTCGAACAGCGAGCGGGAAAAACGAACACCTAAACCTTTCTGTTCGAGCTCTGATTTCTCTTATTTTATTTTGATGATCATTCCTACCTATGTAGGTTGGGCTCAACAAAATATTTTCGCATTCGGAAGAGTAAGTTGGTGACTGAAATTTCGTAAAAAGGTCTCGCCGCGACGAAAAACGTCTATGCTGTAATGACTTCCATCCCAACTCGTGTATCATATCTGCCACACTCTCTCCCCTATAACGCGATAATACAAAACGAGCTGCCTTTCTTTGCACCCTCACGATGTCCTCCGTCAATCCCACCTGGTAAGGATCCCACACCGCGCAGCAATATTCTAACAGAGAACGAACGAGTGTAGTGTAAGCTGTCTCTTTAGTGGACTTGTTGCATCTTCTAAGTGTCCTGCCAATGAAACGCAACCTTTGGCTCGCCTTCCCGACAATATTATCTATGTGGTCCTTCCAACTGAAGTTGTTCGTAATTTTAACACCCAGGTACTTAGTTGAGTTGACAGCCTTGAGAATTGTACCATTTATCGAGTAATCGAATTCCAACGGATTTCTTTTGGAACTTAAGTGGATCATCTCACACTTTTTTTACTTAGCGTCAACTGCCACCTGACACACCATACAGCAATCTTTTCTAAATCGCTTTGCAGCTGATACTGGTCTTCGGATGACCCTACTAGACGGTAAATTACAGCATCATCTGCGAACAGTCCAAGAGAACTGCTCAGATTGTCACCCAGGTCATTTATATAGATCAGGAACAGTAGAGGTCCCAGGACGCTTCCCTGGGGAACACCTGATATCACTTCAGTTTTACTCGATGATTTGCCGTCTATTACTACGAACTGCGACCTTCCTGACAGGAAATCACGAATCCAGTCGCACAACTGAGACGATACCCCATAGCTCCGCAGCTTGATTAGAAGTCGCTTGTGAGGAACGGTGTCAAAAGCTTTCCGGAAATCTAGAAATACGGAATCAACTTGAGATCCCCTGTCGATAGCGGCAATTACTTCGTGCGAATAAAGAGCTAGCTGCGTTGCACAAGAGCGATGTTTTCTGAAGCCATACTGATTACGTGTCAATAGATCGTTCCCTTCGAGGTGATTCATAATGTTTGAATACAGTATATGCTCCAACACCCTACTGCAAACCGACGTCAATGGTATAGGTCTGTAGTTAAATGGATTACTCCTACTACTCTTCTTGAACACTGGTGCGACCTGCGCAATTTTCCAATCTGTAGGTACAGATCTATCGGTGAGCGAGCGGTTGTATATGAGTGCTAAGTAGGGAGCTATAGTATCAGCGTAATCTGAAAGGAACCTAATCGGTATACAATCTGGACCTGAAGACTTGCCCGTATCAAGCGATTTGAGTTGCTTCGCAACCCCTAAGGTATCTACTTCTAAGAAACTCATGCTAGCAGATGTTCGTGTTTCAAATTCTGGAATATTCCATTCGTCTTCCCTGCTGATGGAATTTCGGAAAACTGCGTTCAATAACTCCGCTTTAGCGGCACAGTCGTCGATAACAGTACCATCGGCACTGCGCAGCGAAGGTGTTGACTGCGTCTTGCCGCTTGTGTACTTTACATACGACCAGAATTTCTTCGGATTTTCTACCAAATTTCGAGACAATGTTTCGTTGTGGAACCTATTAAAGGCATCTCGCATCGAAGTACGTGCCAAATTTCGCGCGTCTGTAAATTTTAGCCCATCTTCAGGATTTCGCGTTCTTCTGAACTTCGCATGCTTTTTCCGTTGCCTCTTCAACAGCGTTCGGACCTTTTTTTGAGTACCACGGGGGATCCGTTCCATCTCTTACCAATTTATGAGGTATGAATATCTCAATTGCTGTTGCTACTATATCTTTGAATTTGAGCCACATGTCGTCTACATTCGCATAGTCAGTTCGGAAGAAATGGAAATTGTCTTTTAGGAAGGCTTCTAGTGGCACTTTATCCGCTTTTTTAAATAAAATTATTTTGCGTTTGTTTCTGATGGATTTGGAAGAAATGGTATTGAGCCTAGCTACAATGACCTTGTGATCACTAATTCCTGTATCAGTCATGATGCTCTCTATCAGCTCTGGATTGTTTGTGGCCAAGAGGTCAAGTGTGTTTTCGCAACCATTTACAATTCGCGTGGGTTCGTGGACTAACTGCTCGAAATAATTTTCGGAGAATGCATTTAGGACAATCTCGGAAGACGTTTTCTGCCTACCACCGGTTTTGAACAAGTATTTTTGCCAACATACCGAGGGCAGGTTGAGTCCCCACCAACTATAACTGTATGAGTGGGGTATTTATTTGTTACGAGACTCAAACTTTCTCTGAACTGTTCCGCAACTATATCATCGGAGTCTGGGGGTCGGTAGAAGGAGCCAATTATTAACTTAATTCGGCTGTTAAGTATAACCTCCACCCACACCAATTCGCACGGAGTATCTACTTCGACTTCACTACAAGATAAACCACTACTGACAGACACAAACACTCCACCACCAATTCTGCCTAATCTATCTTTCCTGAACACCGTCTGAGACTTCGTAAAAATTTCTGCAGAACTTATTTCAGGCTTTAGCCAGCTTTCTGTACCTATAACTATATCAGCTTCTGTGCTTTCTATTAGCGCTTGAAGCTCAGGGACTTTTACAGCGCAACTACAACAATTTACAACTAAAATTCCGACTGTTCCTTGATCCAAGCACGTCCTGTAATTGCCAAGCACCCTTTGACATTTCAGCCCATCCCGCACTTTCCCGAGGCCTTCTAACCTAAAAAACCGCCCAGTCCACGCCACACAGCCTCCGCTACCCGTGTAGCCGCCAGCTGAGTGTAGTGAACTCCCGACCTATTCAGCGGAACCCGAAACCCAACCACCCTATGGCGCAAGTCTAGGAATCTGCAGCCAATACAGTCGCAAAACCGTCTGAGCCTCTGATTCAGACCCTCCACCCGGCTCTGCACCAAAGATCTGCAGTCGGTTCTGTCAACGATGCTGAAGATGGTGAGCTCTGCCTTCATCTCGTAAGCAAGACCGGCAGCCTTCACCAAATCAGATAGCCGCTGGAATCCAGAGAGAATTTCCTCAGATCCAAAGCGACTCAATTCATTAGTGCCGACATGTGCCACCACCTGCAGCAGACTGCACCCTGTGCTCTCCATAGCATCCGGAAGGACCCTTTCCACATCAGGAATGACTCCTCCCGGAATGCACACGGAGTGCACACTGGATTTCTTCCCCTCCTTAGCCGCCGTATCCCTAAGGGGCCCCATTACGCGCCTAACATTGGAGCTCCCAACTACCAGTAAGCCCACCCTCTGCGATTGCCTGGACCTTGAAGGCTGAGAATGATCCTCTGAAACAGGGCAGGCAGCAGCATCTGGCTCAGCCAGAGACAGTGCGTGAAACCGGTTTGTCAGACGCACCAGGGAGGCTTTCTGTTCAGCCTCCGGGGACGCCTTTCGCTGCCTGCCACGCCTTGGAACGACCTCCCAATCAACCACAGGCGAGGGCTCAGCCCCATTGCGGGCAGCAACCGGGGCAACCACAGCGGCAGACCGATCTGGGGACAGACGGGACGAGGTTGACATCCCCGTGATACCCGAGTCCGGCTCCCCACAGTGGTGCCCATTGGAAACAGCCTCAAGCTGCGCGACCGAAGTCAGCGCCGATTGCAGCTGTGAGGGAAGGGATGCCAAGTCAGCCCTCATCCGAACACAGCAATCGCAGTCCCTGTCCATTCTAATCGATGTTTAACAACACAAGTCCTTGCCTAGATAACGCAAGCGGAACACGCAAAGAATGTATCAACTAACCTGTACAAATGCCTAACGACTGCGCTACAATCTGCTGATTTTACGATTACAGTAACTAAAACTCGAAATTGCACCTCCTATACGAAACTCACACGCAATTTAAATAAGAATCTACGAAGTAAACACAGGGAAGAGCGGCCAATGTGACGATCTGACATTAAGTCGATTCGATAGCAAATGACGAAAACGGGCGGATTTCTTAGGTTTTTTTTACATATGAACACTTTTCACATTCTCCCGTGCAACGTGGCTGCTAGTCCTCCCTTCATGCAAAATCGTAACGACCTAGCTCAAGTCCAAGGCACCGAAGCCGGCTAAAAAGTCAAAAATAGATAACTATACTTGAATTGTACTGCTGGTTACTGGCTATTACATCAACATAGAAGCTTCTTCTGTGTTCTACTGTGGTGCTTTTAGTGCCTCCGCATATCGCAGCACGCAACATAGCTTTGCACACCATAAATGTAAACGTTTCAGAGAGAAGAGCGGCCAATGTGACGATCTGACATTAAGAAAATTCGACAGCAAATGACGAAAACGGACGAATTTCTCAGGTTTTTACTACATATGTACACTTTTCACATTCTCCCGTGAGAGGTGGCTGCCAGTCCTACCTTCATGCAAAATTGTAAGGTCCTAGCTCAGTCCGATGCACCAAAGCCGTCTAAAAATTCAAAATTCGATAACTAAAACTTGAATTGCTATGCTTCTTACTGTTTATTACTTCAACTTAGAAGCTACTTCTGTGTTCTACTATGGTACTTTTAGTGTCTGCGCATTTCGCAGCACGCCACATAGTTTTGCACACGAAAAATGTACCAGTTTCATTGAGAAGAGCGGCCAATGCGACGATCTGACATAAAGTCGATTCTATAGCAAAGGAAGAAAACAGGCGGATTTCCTACGTTTTTACGACATATGAACACTTTTCACATTCTCCCGTGCAACGTGGCTGCTAGGCGTCCCTTCATGCAAAATCGTAAGGTCCTAGGTCATGTCCAAGGCACCAAAGCCAGCTAAGAAGTTTACAATCGATAGCTAAAATTATTGGTTTACTGCTTCATACTGGCTATTCCATCAACTTAGAAGCTTCATCTGTGTTCTACTATGGTGCTTTAAGTGTTTCCCCATATCGCAGCACGCGACATAGCTTTGCACACGACAAATGTAACCGTTTCAGAGAGAAGAGCGGCCAATGTGACGATCTGACATTAAGTCGATTCGACAGCAAATGACGAAAACGGGCGGATTCCTAGGTTTTTACTACATATGAACTCTTTTCACATTCTCCCGTGCAACGTGGCTGCTAGTCCTTACTTCTTGCAAAATCTTAAGGTCCTTGCAAAATGTCCAAAGCAATAAAGCCGGCTAAAAAGTCAAAAATCGATAACTAAACTTGAATTGTAGTGCTTCTTACTGGCTATTACATCAACTTAGTAACTTCTTCTGTGTTCTTTATGAAGCTTTTTGTTTCTCCGCATTACGCAGCACGCGACATAGCTTTGCACACGATAAATGTAACCGTTTCAGAGAGAAGAGCGGACAACGTGACCGTATGACATTGAGTCGATTCGATAGCAGATGACGAAAACAGGCGGATTTCTTAGGTTTTTACTACATATGAAAACTTTTTACATTCTCCGGTGCAACGTGGCAGCTAGTCCTCCCTTCATGCAAAATCTTAAGATCCTAGCTCATTTCCAAGGCACCAAAGCCAGCTCAAAAGTCAAAAATCGATAACTAAACTTAAATTGTACTGCTTCTTACTGACATTACATCAAATTAGAAACTTCTTCTGTGGTCTACTATGGTGCTTTTAGTGTCTCCGCATTCCGCAGCACGCAACATAGCTTTGCACACGATAAATCTAACCGTTTCAGAGATAAGAGCGGCCTACGTGGCCATCTGACATTAAGTCGATTCGTTAGCAAGTGACGAAAACGCTTGGATTTCTTAGGTTTTTGATACATATGAACACTTTTCACATTATTCCGTGCAATGTAGCTAATAGTCCTCCCTTCATGCAAAATCTTAAGGTCCTAGCTCAGTCCAGGGCACCAAAGCCGGCTAAAAAGTCAAAAATCGATAACTAAACTTGAATTGTACAGCTGGGTACTGGCTATTACATCAACTTAGAAACTTCTTCTGTGTTCTACTATGGTGCCTTTAGTGTCTCCGCATATCGCAGCACGCGACATAGCTTTGCACACCATAAATGTAACCGTTTCAGAGAGAAGAGCGGCCAATGTGACGATCTGACATTAAGTCGATTCGATAGCAAGTGACGAAAACGCTCGGATTTCTTTGGTTTTTACTACATTTGAACAAATTTTACATTCTCCCGTGCAACGTGGCTGCTAGTCCTCCCTTCATACAAATTCTTAAGGTCCTAGCTCAGTCCAAGGCACCAAAGCCGTCTGAAAAGTCAATAATCGATAACTAAAACTTGAATTGTTATGCCTCTTAGTGTTTTTTACATCAACTTAGAAGCTACTCCTGTGTTCTACTATGGTACTTTTAGTGTCTGCGCATTCCGCTGTACGCCAAATAGTTTTGCACACGATAAATGTAACCATTTCATAGAGAAGAGTGGCCAATGTGACGATCTGACATTATGTCGACTCGATAGCAAATGACGAAAACGTGCGAATTTCTTAGGTTTATACTACATTCGATCACTTTCCACTTTCTCACGTGCAACGTGGCTTGTAGTCCTCCCTTCATGCAAAATCTTAAGGTCCTAGCTCACTCCAAGGCACCAAAGCCCGCTAAACAGTCAAAAATCGATAAATAAACTTGAATTCTACTGCTTCTTACTGGCTATTACATCAACTTAGAAACTTCTTCTTTGTTCTACTATGGTGCTTTAAGTGTCTCCGCATATCGCAGCACGCAACATAGCTTTGCACACGATAAATGTAACCGTTTCAGAGAGAAGAACGGCCAATGTGACGATCTGACATTAAGTCGATTCGATAGCAAATGACGAATACGGGCGGATCTCTTAGGTTTTTACTACATATGAAAACTTTTCACATTCTCCGGTACAACGTGGCTGATAGTCCTCCCTTCATGCAACATCGTAAGGTCCTAGCTCATGTCCAAGGCATCAAAGCTGACTAAAAAGTCAAAAATCGTTAACTAAAGCTTGAATTGTACTGCTTCTTATTGGCTATTACATCAACTTAGAAGCTTCTTCTGTGGTCTAGTATGGTGCTTTTAGTGTCTCCGCGTTCCGCAGCACGCGACATAGCTTTTCACACGTTAAATGTAACCGTTTCAGAGAGAAGAGCAGCCAATGTGACGATTTGATATTAAGTCAATTCGACAGCAAATGACGAAAACTAGCGGATTTCTTAGATTTTTACTACATTTGAACACATTTCACATTCTCCCGTGCAACGTGGCTGCTAGTCCTCCCTTCATACAAATTCTTAAGGTCCTAGCTCAGTCCAAGGCACCAAAGCCGTCTAAAAACTCAAAAATCGATAACTAAAACTTGAATTGTTATGCCTCTTAGTGTTTTTTACAACAACTTAGAAGCTACTTCTGTGTTCTACTATGGTACTTTTAGTGTCTGCGCATTCCGCAGCACGCCACATAGTTTTGCACACGATAAATGTAACCGTTTCATAGAGAAGAGCGGCCAATGTGACGATCTGACATTAAGTCGATTCGATAGCAAATGACGAAAACGAGCGGATTTCTTAGATTTATACTACATTCGATCACTTTTCACTATCTCACGTGCAACGTGGCAGCTAGTCCTCCCTTCATGCAAAATCTTAAGGTCCTAGTTTAGTCCAAGGCACCAAAGCCCGCTAAAAAGTCAAAAATCGATAAATAAACTTGAATTGTACTGCTTCTTACTGGCTATTACATCAACTTAGAAGCTTCTTCTGTGTTCTACTGTTGTGCTTTTAGTGTCTCTGCGTTCCGTAGCACGCGACATAGATTTGCACACAATAAATGTAACCGTTTCAGAGAGAAGAGCGGCCAGTGTGACGATCTGACATTAAGTCGATTCGATAGCAAATGACGAAAGAGGGCGGATTTCTTATGGTTTTCGTACATATGAACACTTTTCACATTCTCCCGTACAACGTGGCTGCTAGTCCTCCCTTCATAGAAATTCGAAAGGGCCTAGCTCATGTCCAAGGCACTACAGCCGGCTAATAAGTTTATAATCGATAGCTAAAACTATTATTTTACTGCTTCATACTGGCTATTCCATCAACTTAGAAGCTTCATCTGTGATCTACTATGGGGCTTTTAGTGTTTCCGCATATAGCAGCACGCGACATAGTTTTGCACACGACAAATGTAACCGTTTCAGAGAGAAGAGCGGCCAATGTGACGATCTGACATTAAGTCGATTCGACATCAAATGACGAAAACGGGCGGATTGGTAGGTTTTTACTACATATGAACACTATTCACATTCTCCCGTGCAACGTGGCTGCTAGTCCTTCATTCATGCAAATTCTTAAGGTCCTAGCTCAGTCCAAGGCACAAAAGCCGTTTAAAAAGTCAAAAATCGATAACTAAAACTTGAATTGTTATGCCTCTTAGTGTATTTTTACATCAACTTAGAAGCTACTTCTGTGTTCTACTACGGTACATTTAGTGTCTGCGCATTCCGCAGCACGCCACATAGTTGTACACACGATAAATGTAACCGTTTCATAGAGAAGAGCGGCCAATGTGACGATCTGACATTAATTCGATTCGATAGCAAATGACGAAAACGCTCGGATATCTTAGGTTTTTTTTTACATATGAACACTTTTCACATTCTCCCGTACAACGTGGCTGCTAGTCCTCCATGCAAAATCGTAAGTTCCCAGCTCATGTCCAAGGCACCAAAGCCGGCTAAAAAGTCAAAAATCGTTAACTATAACTTGAATTGTACTGCTTCTTATTGGCTATTACATCAACTTAGAAGCTTCTTCTGTGTTCTACTATGGTGCTTGTACAGTCTCCGCATTCCGCAGCACGAGACATAGCTTTGCACAAGATAAATTTAACCGTTTCAGACAGAAGAGCGGCCAGTGTGACGATCTGACATTAAGTCGATTTGATAGCAAATGACGAAAACGGTCGGATTTCTTAGGTTTTTACTACATATGAACAACTTTCACGTTCTCCCGTGCATCGTGGCTGCTAGTCCTCCCTTCATACAAAATAGTAAGGTACTAGCTCATTTCAAAGGCACCAAAGCCAGCTTAAAAGTCAAAAATAGATAAATAAAACTTGAATTGTACTGTTTCTTACTGGTTTTTACATCAACTCAGAAGCTCCTTCTGTGTTCTACTATGGTGCTTTTAGTGTCTCCGAATTCCGCATCACGCGACATTGCTTTGCACACGATAAATGTCACCGTTTCAGAGGGAAGAGCGGCCAATGTGACGATCTGACATTAAGACGATTCGATAGCAAATGACGAAAACGGGCGGATTTCTTAGGTTTTTACTACATATGAACACCTTTCACGTTCTCCCGTGCATCGTGGCTGCTAGTCCTCCCTTCATACAAAATAGTAAGGTACTAGCTCATTTCCAAGGCACCAATGCCAGCTTAACAGTCAAAAATAGATAAATAAAACTTGAATTGTACTGTTTCTTACTGGTTATTACATCAACTTAGAAGCTCCTTCTGTGTTCTACTATGGTGCTTTTAGTGTCTCCGCATTCCACAGCACGCGACATAGCTTTGCACACGTTGAATGTAACAGTTCAGAGAAAAGAGCGGCCAATGTGACCATCTGACATTAAGTCGATTCAATAGCAAATAACCAAAGAGGGGCGGATTTATTAGGTTGTTACTACTTACGAAAACTTTTCACATTCGCCCGTTTAACGTGGCTGCTAGTCCTCCCTTCATAGAAAGTCTTAAGGTCCTAGCTTATGTCCAAGTAACCAAAGGCGGCTAAAAAGTCAATAACCGATAGCCAAAACTATTACTTTACTGCTTCTTACTGCCTATTACATCAACTTAGAAGCTTCTTCTGTTTTCTACTATGGTGCTTTTAGATTCTCCGCATTCCGCAGCACGGTACATATCTTTGTACAAGATAAACGTAACCGTTTCAGAGAGAAGAGCGGTCAACGTGACGATATGATATTGAGTCGATTCGATAGCAGATGACGAAAACAGGCAGATATCTTAGGTTTTTACTACATGTGAACACTTTTTACATTCTCCCGTGCAACGTGGCAGGTAGGCGTCCCTTCATGCAAAATCTTAACGTCCTAGCTCATGTCCAAGGCACCAGAGCCAGCTCAAAAGTCAAAAATCGATAACTATACTTAAATTGTACTGCTTCTTACTGGCATTTACATCAAATTAGAAACTTCTTCTCTGTTCTTTTATGGTGCTTTTGTGTCTCTGCATTCCGCAGCACTCAACATAGCTTTGCACATGATAAATTTAACCGTTTCAGACAGAAGAGCGGCCAATGTGACCATCTGATTTTAATTCGATAGGAAATGACGAAAACGGGCGGATTTTTTACGTTTTTGCTACATATGAACAATTTTCACATGCTCCCGTGCAACATGGCTAATAGTCCTCCCTTCATGCAAAATCGTAAGGTCCTAGCTCATGTCCAAGGAACCACAGCCGCCTAAAAAGTCAACAATCGATAACTAAAACTTGTGTTGTACTGCTTCTTACTGGTTATTACATCAACTTAGAAGCTCCTTCTGTGTTCTACTATGGTAATTTTAGTGTCTCCGAATTTCGCAGCACGCAACATAGCTTTGCACACGATAAATGTAACTGTTTCAGAGAGAAGAGTGGCCAGTGTGACGATCTGACATTAAGTCGATTCGATAGCAAATGACGAAAACGAGCGGATTTCTTAGGTTTTTACTACATTCGATCTCTTTTCACATTCTCAAGTGCAACGTGGCTGTTAGCCCTCCCTTCATGCAAAATATTAAGGTCCTACCTCATGTCCAAGGCACCAAAGCCTGCTAAAAAATCAAAAATCGATAGCTAAATTTGAGTTCTACTGCTTCTTACTGGCTATTACATCAACGTAGAAGCTTCTTCTGTGTTCTACTATGGTGCTTTTAGTGTCTCCGCATATCGCAGCACGCAACATAGCTTTGCACACGATAAATGTAACCGTTTCAGAGAGAGGAGCGGCCAATGTGACGATCTGATATAAAGTCGAATCGATAGCAAATGACGAAAACGAGCGGATTACTTAGTTTTTTACTACATTCGATCACTTTTCACATTCTCCCGTGCAACGTGGTTGCTTGTCCTCCCTTTATAGAAATTCTTAAGGTCCTAGCTCATGTCCAAGTCACCAAAGCCGGCTAAAAAGTTAATAATTGATAACTAAAACGATTATTTTACGGCTTGTTACTGGCTATTACGTCAACTTGGAAGCTTCTTCTGTGTTCTACTATGGTGCTTGTAGTGTCTCCGCATATCACAGCACGCGACGTAGCTTTGCACACGATAAATGTAACCGTTTCAGATAGAAGAGCCTCCAATGTGACCATCTGACATTAAGTCGATTCGATAGCAAATGAGGAAAGCGTTCGGATTTCTTAGGTTTTTACTACATATGGACACGTTTCACATTCTCCCGTGCAACGTGGCTGCTAGTCCTCCCTTCATGCAAATTCTTAAGGTCCTAGCTCATGTCCAAGGCACCAAAGCCGGCTAAAAAATCAAAAATCGATAACTAAACTTTAATTGTACTGCTGGTTACTCGCTGTTACATCAACTTAGAAGCTTCTTCTGTGTTCTACTATGGTGCTTGTAGTGTCTCCACATGTCGCAGCACGCGACGTAGCTTTGCACACGATATATGTAACCTTTTCAGATAGACGAGCGGCCAATGTGACGGTCTGACATCAAGTCGAGTCGATAGCAAAAGACGAAAACGGGCGGATTTCTTAGGTTTTTACTACATATGAACACGTTTCATATTCTCCCGTACAACGTCGCTGCTAGTCCTTCCTTCATACAAATTGTTAAGGTCCTAGCTCATATCCAAGGCACCAAAGCCGGCTAAAAAGTGAATAATCGATAGCTAAACTATTATTTTACGTCTTCTTACTGGCTATTACGTCAACTTAGAAGCTTCTTCTGTGTTCTACTATGGTGCTTGTAGTGTCTACGCATTCCGCAGCACGCGACATAGCTTTGCACACGATAAATGTAACCGTTTCAGGGAGTAGAGCGGCCAATGTGACGATTTGATATTAAGTCACTTCGACAGCAAATGACGAAAACTAGCGGATTTCTTAGATTTTTACTACATTTGAACACATTTCACATTCTCCCTTGCAAAGTGGCTGCTAGTCCCCCCTTCATAAAAATTCTTAAGGTCCTAGCTCAGTCCAAGGCACCAAAGCCGTCTAAAATGTCAAAAATCGATAACTAAAACCTGAATTGTTATGCCTCTTAGTGTTTTTTACATCAACTTAGAAGCTACTTCTGTGTTCTACTATGGTATTTTTAGTGTCTGCGCATTCCGCAGCACCCCAAATAGTTTTGCACACGATAAATGTAACCGTTTAATAGAGAAGAGCGGCCAATGTGACGATCTGACATTAAGTTGATTCGATAGCAAATGACGAAAACGGGCGAATTTCTTAGGTTTTTTTTTACATATGAACACTTTTCACATTATCCAGTGCAATGTAGCTAGTAGTCCTCCCTTCATGCAAAATCTTAAGGTCCTAGCTTATGTCCAAGGCAACAAAGCTGACTAAAAAGTCAAAAATCGTTAACTAAAGTTTGAATTGTACTGCTTCTTATTGGCTATTACACCAACTTAGAAGCTTCATCTGTGGTCTAGTATGGTGCTTTTAGTGTCTCCCCGTTCCGCAGCACGTGACATAGCTTTTCACACGTTAAATATAACCGTTTCAGAGAGAAGAGCGGCCAATGTGACGATCTGACATTAAGTCGATTCGATAGCAAATGACGAAAACGGTCGAATTTCCTAGGTTTTTACTACATATGAACACTTTTCACATTCTCCCGTGTAACGTGGATGCTAGTCCTCCCTTCATACAAATTCTTAAGGTCGTAGCTCATGTCCAAGGCGCGAAAGCCGGCTAAGAAGTTTATAATCGATAGCTAAAACTATTATTTTACTGCTTCATACTGGCTATTCCATGAACTTAGAAGCTTCATCTTTGTTCTACTATGGTGCTTTTAGTGTTTCCGCATATCGCAGCACGCGACATAGCTTTGCACACGATTAATGTAACCGTTTCAGAGAGAAGAGCGGACAACGTGACCATATGACATTGAGTCGATTCGATAGCAAATGACGAAAACGGCTGGATTTCTTAGGTTTTTTTTTTACATATGAAAACTTTTCACATTCTCCCGTGCAACGTGGCTGCTAGTCCTCCCTTCATGCAAAATCTTAAGGTTCTCGCTCATGTCCAAGGCACAAAATCCGGCTAAAAAGTCAAAAATCGTTAACTGAAACTTGAATTGTACTGCTTCTTATTGGCTATTACATCAACTTAGAAGCTTCTTCTGTGGTCTACTATGGTGCTTTTAGTGTCACTGCATTCCGCAGCACGCAACATAGCTTTGCACACGATAAATGTAACCGTTTCATTGATAAGAGCGGCCAACGTGCCCATCTGACATTAACTAAGGCTTGATTTGTACTGCTTCTTATTGGCTATTACATCAACTTAGAAGCTTCTTCTGTGGTCTAGTATGGTGCTTTTAGTGTCTGCGCATACCGCAGCACGCCACATAGTTTTGCACACGGTAAATGTAACCGTTTCATAAAGAAGAGCGGCCAATGTGACGCTCTGACATTAAGTCGATTCGATAGCAAATGACGAAAACGAGCGGATTTCTTAGGTTTATACTACATTAGATCACTTTTCACATTCTCACGTGCAACGTGGCGGCTAGTCTTCCCTTCATGCAAAATCTTAAGGTCCTAGCTCAGTCCAAGGCACCAAAGCCATCTAAAAACTCAAAAATCGATAACTAAAACTTGAATTGTTACGCCTCTTAGTGTTTTTTACAACAACTTAGAAGCTACTTCTGTGTTCTACTATGGTACATTTCGTGTCTGCGCATACTGCAGCACGCCACATAGTTTTGCACACGATAAATGTAACCGTTTCATAAAGAAGAGCGGCCAATGTGACGATCTGACATTAATTCCATTCGATAGCAAATGACGAAAACGAGCGGATATTTTAGGTTTTTACTACATCCGATCACTTTTCACGTTCTCCCGTGCAACGTGGCTGATAGTCCACCCTTCATGCAAAATCTGAAGGTCCTAGCTCTGTCCCGTGCACCAAAGCCGGATAAAAAGTCAAAAATCGATAACTAAACTTAAATTTTACTGTTTCTTACTGACATTTACATCAAATTAAATACTTCTTCTGTGTTCTTTTATGGGGATTTCAGTGCCTCCGCATCCGCAGCAGGCGACATAGCTTTGCACATGATAAATGTCACCGTTTCAGAAGAAAGAGCGGCCAATGTGACGATCTGACATTAAGTCGATTCGATAGCAAATGACGAAAACGGGCAGATTTCTTAGGATTTTTTTTACATATGAACACTTTTCACATTCTCCCGTGCAACGGGGCTGCTAGTCTTCCATGCAAAATCTTAAGGTCCTAGCTCATGTCCAAGGCACCTAAGCCGGCTAAAAAGTTAAAATCGTTAACTAAAACTTGAATTGTACTGCTTCTTATTGGCTATTACATAAACATAGAAGCTTCTTCTGTGGTCTACTATGGTGCTTTTAGTCTCTCCGCATTCCACGGCACGCGACATAGCTTTGCACACCATAAATGTAACCGTTTCAGAGAGAAGAGCGGACAATGTGACGATCTGACAATAAGTCAATTCGATAGCAAATGACGAAAACGAGAGGATTTCTTAGGTTTTTACTACATTCGAACTCTTTTCACATTCTCCCGTGCAACGTGACTGTTAGTCCTCCCTTCATGCAAAATATTAAGGTCCTACCTCATGTTCAAGGCACCAAATCCGGCTAAAAATTCAAAAATCGATAGCTAAATTTGAGTTCTACTGCTTCTTACTGGCTATAACATCAACATAGAAGCTTCTTCTGTGTTCTACTATGGTGCTTTTAGTGTCTCCGCATATCGCAGCACGCAACATGGCTTTGCACACGATAAATGTAACCGTTTCAGAGAGAAGAGCGGCCAATATGA
The DNA here is from genome assembly GCF_023897955.1 of Schistocerca gregaria. Lineage (NCBI taxonomy): Eukaryota > Metazoa > Arthropoda > Insecta > Orthoptera > Acrididae > Schistocerca > Schistocerca gregaria. The sequence continues at coordinate 2,838,842 of NW_026061759.1, forward strand.
CGATCTGATATAAAGTCGCATCGATAGCAAATGACGCAAACGGATGGATTTCATAGGTTTTTACTACATATGAACTCTTTTCACATTCTCCCGTGCAACGTGGCTGCTAGTCCTCCATTCATACAAATTCTTAAGGTCCTAGCTCATGTCCAAGGCACCAAAGCTGTCTAAAATGTCAAAAATCGATAACTAAACTTGAATTGTACTGCTTCTTACTGGCTATTACATCAACTTAGAAGTTTTATCTGTGTTCTACTGCGGCGCTTTTAGTGTCTCCGCATATCGCAGCACGCGACATAGCTTTGCATAGATAAATGTAACCATTTCAGAGAGACGAGCAGCCAATGTGACGATTTGATATTAAGTCAATTCAACAGCAAATGACGAAAACTCGCGGATTTCTTAGATTTTAACTACATTTGAACACATTTCACATTCTCCCGTGCAACGTGGCTGCTAGTCCTCCCTTCATACAAATTCTTAAGGTCCTAGCTCATGTCCAAGGCACCAAAGCCGGCTAAAAAGTCAAAAATAGATAACTAAAACTTGAATTGTTATGCCTCTTAGTGCTTTTTACATCAACTTACAAGCTACTTCTGTGTTCTACTATGGTACTTTTAGCGTCTGCGCATTCCGCAGCACGCCACATAGTTTTGCACACGATAATTGTAACCGTTTCATTGAGAAGAGCGGCCAATGTGACGATCTGACATTAAGTCGATTCGATAGCAAATGACGAAAACGAGTGGATTTCTTAGGCTTTTAATACATTCGATCACTTTCCACATTCTCACGTGCAACGTGGCTGCTAGTCTTCCCTTCATGCAAAATCGTAAGGTCCTAGCTAATGTACAAGGCACCAAAGCCGCCTAAAAATTTAAAAATCAATCACTAAAACTTAAATTGTACTGCTCCTTACTGGCAATTACATCAACTTAGAAGCGTCTTCTGTGTTGTACTATGGGGCTTTTGGTGTCTCCGCATTCCTCAGCACGCGACATAGCTTTGCACACGATAAATTTATCAATTTCAGAGAGAAGTGCGGCCGATGTGACGACCTGACATTATGTCGATTCGATAGCAAATGACGAAAACAGGCGGGTTTCTTAGGTTTCTACTACATATGAACTCATTTTACATTCTCCCGCGCAACGTGGCTGCTAGTCCTCCCTTCATGCACAATCGTAAGGTCCTGGCTCATGTCCAAGGCACCAAACCCGTATAACATGTCAAAAATCAAAAACTAAACTTGAATTGTACTGCTGGTTACTGGCTATTACATCAACTTAGAAGCTTCTTCTGTGTTGTAATGTGGTGCTTTTAGAGTCTCCGCATATCGCAGCACGTGACATAGCTTTGCACACCATAAATGAAACCGTTTCGGAGAGAAGAGCGGCCAATGTGACGATCTGACAATAAGTCAATTGGATACAAATGACGAAAACGGACGAATATCTCATGTTTTTACTACATATGAACACTTTTCACTTTCTCCCGTGCAACGTGACTGCTAGTCCTCCATTTATGCAAAATCGTAAGGTCCTAGCTCATGTCCAAGGCACCAAAGCCGGCTAAAAATTTAAAAATCGATCACTAAACCTTAAATTGTACTGCTTCTTACTGGTTATTACATCAACTTAGAAGCTCCTTCTGTGTTCTACTATGGTGCTTTTAGTGTCTCCAAATTTCGCAGCACGCAACATAGCTTTCCACACGATAAATGTAACTGTTTCAGTGTGAAGAACGGCCAATGTGACGATCTGATATAAAGTCGCATCGATAGCAAATGACGCAAACGGACGGATTTCTTAGGTTTTTACTACATAAACACTTTTCACATTCTCCCGTGCAACGTGGCTGCTAGTCCTCCCTTCATACAAATTCTTAAGGTCCTAGCTCATGTCCAAGGCACCAAAGCCGGCCAAAAAGTCAAAAGTCGATAAATAAAACTTGAATTGTTATGCTTCTTACTCTTTATTACATCAAATTAGAAGCTACTTCTGTGTTCTACTATGGTACTTTTTAGTTTCTGCGCATTCCGCAGCACGCCACATAGTTTTGCACACGATAAATGTCACCGTTTCATAGAGAAGAGCGGCCAATGTGACGATCTGACATTAAGTCGATTCGATAGCAAACGACGAAGACGAGCGGATTTCTTAGGTTTTTAATACATTCGATCACTTTTCACATTCTCCCGTGCAACGTGGCTGCTAGTCCTCCCTTCATGCAAAATCGTAAGGTCCTAGCTCATGTCCAAGGCACCAAAGCTGTCTAAAATGTCAAAAATCGATAACTAAACTTGAATTGTACTGCTTCTTACTGGCTATTACATCAACTTAGAAGTTTCATCTGTGTTCTACTGCGGCGCTTTTAGTGTATCCGCATATCGCAGCACGCGACATAGCTTTGCATAGATAAATGTAAACATTTCATAGAGAAGAGCAGCCAATGTGACGATTTGATATTAAGTCAATTCAACAGCAAATGACGAAAACTAGCGGATTTCTTAGATTTTATCTACATTTGAACACATTTCACATTCTCCCGTGCAACGTGGCTGCTAGTCCTCCCTTCATACAAATTCTTAACGTCCTAGCTCATGTCCAAGGCACCAAAGCCGGCTAAAAAGTCAAAAATCGATAGCTAAAACTTGAATTGTTATGCCTCTTAGTGTTTTTTACATCAACTTAGAAGCTACTTCTGTGTTCTACTATGGGACTTTTAGTGTCTCCGCATTCCGCAGTACGGGACATAGTTTTGCACACGATAAATGTAACCGTTTCAGAGAGAAGAGCGGCCAATATGACAATCTGATATAAAGTCGAATCGATAGCAAACGACGAAATCGGGCGGATTTCTTAGGTTTTTACTACATATGAACACATTTCACATTCTCCCGTGCAACGTGGCTGCTAGTCTTCCCTTCATGCAAAATCGTAAGGTCCTAGCTGATGTACAAGGCACCAAAGCCGCCTAAAAATTTAAAAATCTATCACTAAAACTTTAATTGCACTGCTCCTTACTGGCTATTACACCAACTTAGAAGCGTCTTCTGTGTTCTACTATGGGGCTTTTGGCGTCTCCGCATTCCTCAGCACGCGACATAACTTTGCACACTATAAATTTATCCATTACAGAGAGAAGTGCGGCCAACGTGACGACCTGACATTATGTCGATTTGACAGCAAATGACGAAAAAAACGGGCCGGTTTCTTAGGTTTTTACTACATATGAACTCTTTTCACATTCTCCCGTGCAACGTGGCTGCTAGTCTTCCCTTCATGTAAAATCGTAAGGTCCTAGCTCATGTCCAAGGCACCATAGCCGTATAACATGTCAAAAATCGATAACTAAAACTTGAATTGTTATTCCTCTTAGTGTTTTTTACATCAACTTAGAAGCTACTTCTGTGTTCTACTATGGGACTTTTAGTGTCTCCGCATATCGCAGCACGTGACGTAGCTTTGCACACCATAAATGTAAACGTTTCAGAGAGAAGAGCGGCCAATGTGACGATCTGACAATAAGTCAATTCGATAAAAAAAAATGGCGAAAACGGACAAATTTCTCAGGTTTTTGGTACATATGAACACTTTTCACATTCTTCCGTGGAAGGTGGCTGCTAGTCCTCCCTTCATGCAAGATCGTAAGGTCCTAGCTCATGTCCAAGGCACCAAAGCCGCCTATAAAGTCAACAATCGATAACTAAAACTTCTATTGTACTGCTTCTTACTGGATATTACATCAACTTAGAAGCTCCTTCTGTATTCTGCTATGGTGCTTTTAGTGTCTCCGAATTTCACAGCACGCAACATAGCTTTGAACACGATAAATGTAACCGTTTCAGAGAGAAGAGCGGCCAGTGTGACGATCTGACATTAAGTCGGTTCGATAGCAAATGACGAATACGGGCGGGTTTCTTAGGTTTCTACTACATATGAACTCATTTCACATTATCCCGTGCAACGTGGCAGCTAGTCCTCCCTTCATGCAAAATCATAAGGTCCTAGCTCATGTCCAAGGCACCAAAGCCGTCTAACATGTCAAAAATCGATAAGTAAACTTGAATTGTACTGCTGTTTACTGGCTATTACATCAACTTAGAAGCTTCTTCTGTGTTCTACTGTGGTGCTTTTAGTGTCTCCGCATATCGCAGCACGCGACATAGCTTTGCACACCATAAATGTAACCGTTTCAGAGAGAAGAGCGGCCAATGTGACGATCTGACAATAAATGAATTCTATAGCAAATGACGAAAACGGACGAATTTATCAGGTTATTGCTACATATGAACACTTTTAACATTCTTCCGTGCAAGGTGGCTGCTAGTCCTCCCTTCATGCAAGATCGTAAGGTCCTAGCTCATGTCCAAGGCACCAAAGCCGCCTATAAAGTAAACAATCGATAACTAAAACTTGTATTGTATTGCTTCTTACTGGTTATTAGATCAACTTAGAAGCTGCTTTTGTGTTCTACTATGGTGCTTTTAGTGTCTCCAAATTTCGCAGCACGCAACATAGCTTTCCACACGATAAATGTAACTGTTTCAGAGTGAAGAGCGGCCAATGTGACGATCTGATATAAAGTCGCATCGATAGCAAATGACGCAAACGGACGGATTTCTTAGGTTTTTACTACATATGAACACTTTTCACATTCTCCCGTGCAACGTGGCTGGTAGTCCTCCCTTCATACAAATTCTTAAGGTCCTAGCTCATGTCCAAGGCACCAAAGCTGTCTAAAATGTCAAAAATCGATAACTAAACTTGAATTGTACTGCTTCTTACTGGCTATTACATCAACTTAGAAGTTTCATCTGTGTTCTACTGCGGCGCTTTTAGTGTATCCGCATATCGCAGCACGCGACATAGCTTTGCATAGATAAATGTAAACATTTCATAGAGAAGAGCAGCCAATGTGACGATTTGATATTAAGTCAATTCAACAGCAAATGACGAAAACTAGCGGATTTCTTAGATTTTAACTACATTTGAACACATTTCACATTCTCCCGTGCAACGTGGCTGCTAGTCCTCCCTTCATACAAATTCTTAAGGTCCTAGATCATGTCCAAGGCACCAAAGCCGGCTAAAAAGTCACAAATCGATAACTAAAACTTGAATTGTTATGCCTCTTAGTGTTTTTTACATCAACTTACAAGCTACTTCTGTGTTCTACTATGGTACTTTTAGTGTCTCCGATTCCGCAGCACGCGACATAGTTTTGCACACGATAAATGTAACCGTTTCAAAGAGAAGAGCGGCCAGTGTGACGATCTGATATGAAGTCGAATCGATAGCAAATGACGAAAACGGGGGAATTACTTAGGTTTTTACTACATATGAACACTTTTCACATTCTCCCGTGCAACGTGGCTGCTAGTCCTCCCTTCATGGAAAATCTTAAGGCCCTAGGTCAGTCCAGGGCACCAAAGCCGTCTATAAAGTCAAAAATCGATAACTAAAACTTGAATTGTTATGCCTCTTAGTGTTTTTTACATCAACTTAGAAGCTACTTTTGTGTTCTACTATGGTACTTTTAGCGTCTGCGCATTCCGCAGCACGCCACATAGTTTTGCACACGATAATTGTAACCGTTTCATTGAGAAGTGCGGCCAATGTGACGATCTGACATTAAGTCGATTCGATAGCAAATGACGAAAACGAGTGGATTTCTTAGGCTTTTAATACATTCGATCACTTTCCACATTCTCACGTGCAACGTGGCTGCTAGTCTTCCCTTCATGCAAAATCGTAAGGTCCTAGCTAATGTACAAGGCACCAAAGCCGCCTAAAAATTTAAAAATCAATCACTAAAACTTAAATTGTACTGCTCCTTACTGGCAATTACATCATCTTAGAAGCGTCTTCTGTGTTGTACTATGAGGCTTTTGGTGTCTCCGCATTCCTCAGCACGCGACATAGCTTTGCACACGATAAATTTATCAATTTCAGAGAGAAGTGCGGCCGATGTGACGACCTGACATTATGTCGATTCGATAGCAAATGACGAAAACAGGCGGGTTTCTTAGGTTTTTACTACATATGAACTCATTTTACATTCTCCCGCGCAACGTGGCTGCTAGTCCTCCCTTCATGCACAATCGTAAGGTCCTCGCTCATGTCCAAGGCACCAAACCCGTATAACATGTCAAAAATCAAGAACTAAACTTGAATTGTACTGCTGGTTACTGGCTATTACATCAACTTAGAAGTTTCTTCTGTGTTCTAATGTGGTGCTTTTAGAGTCTCCGCATATCGCAGCACGTGACATAGCTTTGCACACCATAAATGAAACCGTTTCAGAGAGAAGAGCGGCCAATGTGACGATCTGACAATAAGTCAATTGGATACAAATGACGAAAACGGACGAATATCTCATGTTTTTACTACATATGAACACTTTTCACTTTCTCCCGTGCAACGTGACTGCTAGTCCTCCATTTATGCAAAATCGTAAGGTCCTAGCTCATGTCCAAGGCACCAAAGCCGGCTAAAAATTTAAAAATCGATCACTAAACCTTAAATTGTACTGCTTCTTACTGGTTATTACATCAACTTAGAAGCTCCTTCTGTGTTCTACTGTGGTGCTTTTAGTGTCTCCAAATTTCGCAGCACGCAACATAGCTTTCCACACGATAAATGTAACTGTTTCAGAGTGAAAAGCGGCCAATGTGACGATCTGATATAAAGTCGCATCGATAGCAAATGACGCAAACGGACGGATTTCTTAGGTTTTTACTACATATGAACACATTTCACATTCTCTTGTGCAACGTGGCTGCTAGTCTTCCCTTCATGCAAAATCGTAAGGTCCCAGCTGATGTACAAGGCACCAAAGCCGCCTAAAAATTTAAAAATCTATCACTAAAACTTCAATTGTACTACTCCTTACTGGCTATTACACCAACTTAGAAGCGTCTTCTGTGTTCTACTATGGGGCTTTTGGCGTCTCCGCATTCCTCAGCACGCGACATAATTTTGCACACTATAAATTTATCCATTACAGAGAGAAGTGTGGCCAATGTGACGACCTGACATTATGTCGATTTGACAGCAAATGACGAAAAAAACGGGCCGGTTTCTTTGGTTTTTACTACATATGAACTCTTTTCACATTCTCCCGTGCAACGTGGCTGCTAGTCTTCCCTTCATGTAAAATCGTAAGGTCCTAGCTCATGTCCAAGGCACCAAAGCCGTATAACATGTCAAAAATCGATAACTAAAACTTGAATTGTTATTCCTCTTAGTGTTTTTTACATCAACTTAGAAGCTACTTCTGTGTTCTACTATGGGACTTTTAGTGTCTCCGCATATCGCAGCACGTGACGTAGCTTTGCACACCATAAATGTAAACGTTTCAGAGAGCAGAGCGGCCAATGTGACGATCTGACAATAAGTCAATTCAATAGCAAATGGCGAAAACGGACAAATTTCTCAGGTTTTTGGTACATATGAACACTTTTCACATTCTTCCGTGCAAGGTGGCTGCTAGTTCTCCCTTCATGCAAAATCGTAAGGTCCTAGCTCATGTCCAAGGCACCAAAGCTGTCTAAAATGTCAAAAATCGATAACTAAACTTGAATTGTACTGCTTCTTACTGGCTATTACATCAACTTAGAAGTTTCATCTGTGTTCTACTGCGGCGCTTTTAGTGTATCCGCATATCGCAGCACGCGACATAGCTTTGCATAGATAAATGTAAACATTTCATAGAGAAGAGCAGCCAATGTGACGATTTGATATTAAGTCAATTCAACAGCAAATGACGAAAACTAGCGGATTTCTTAGATTTTAACTACATTTGAACACATTTCACATTCTCCCGTGCAACGTGGCTGCTAGTCCTCCCTTCATACAAATTCTTAAGGTCCTAGCTCATGTCCAAGGCACCAAAGCCGGCTAAAAAGTCAAAAATCGATAACTAAAACTTGAATTGTTATGCCTCTTAGTGTTTTTTACATCAACTTAGAAGCTACTTCTGTGTTCTACTATGGGACTTTTAGTGTCTCCGCATATCGCAGCACGTGACGTAGCTTTGCACACCATAAATGTAAACGTTTCAGAGAGAAGAGCGGCCAATGTGACGATCTGACAATAAGTCAATTCGATAGCAAATGGCGAAAACGGACAAATTTCTCAGGTTTTTGGTACATATGAACACTTTTCACATTCTTCCGTGGAAGGTGGCTGCTAGTCCTCCCTTCATGCAAGATCGTAAGGTCCTAGCTCATGTCCAAGGCACCAAAGCCGCCTATAAAGTCAACAATCGATAACTAAAACTTGTATTGTACTGCTTCTTACTGGATATTACATCAACTTAGAAGCTCCTTCTGTATTCTGCTATGGTGCTTTTAGTGTCTCCGAATTTCACAGCACGCAACATAGCTTTGAACACGATAAATGTAACCGTTTCAGAGAGAAGAGCGGCCAGTGTGACGATCTGACAATAAGTGAATTCTATAGCAAATGACGAAAACGGACGAATTTCTCAGGTTATTGCTACATATGAACACTTTTAACATTCTTCCGTGCAAGGTGGCTGCTGGTCCTCCCTTCATGCAAGATCGTAAGGTCCTAGCTCATGTCCAAGGCACCAAAGCCGCCTATAAAGTAAACAATCGATAACTAAAACTTGTATTGTATTGCTTCTTACTGGTTATTAGATCAACTTAGAAGCTCCTTTTGTGTTCTACTATGGTGCTTATAGTGTCCGCGCATTCCGCAGCATGGCACATAGTTTTGCACACGATAAATGTCACCGTTTCATAGAGAAGAGCGGCCGATGTGACGATCAGACATTAAGTCGATTCGATAGCAAATGACGAAAACGAGCGGATTTCTTAGGTTTTTACTACATTCGATCACTTTTCACATTCTCCCGTGCAACGTGGCTGCTAGTCCACCCTTCATGCAAATTCTTAAGGTCCTACCTCATGTCCAAGGCACCAAAGCCGGCCAAAAAGTCAATAAACGATAGCTAAAACTATTATTTTACGTCTTCTTAATGGTTATTACGTCAACTTAGAAGCTACTTCTGTGTTCTAGTATGGTACTTTTAGTGTCTGCGCATTCCGCAGCACGACACATAGTTTTGCAAACGATAAATGTAACCGTTTCATTGGTAATAACGGCCAATGTGACGATCTGACATTAAGTCGATTCGATAGCAAATGACGAAAACGAGCGGATTTCTTAGGTTTTTTCTACATTCGATCACTTTTCACATTCTCCCGTGCAACGTGGCTGCTAGTCCTCCCTTCATGCATATCTTAAGGTCCTAGCTCGTGTGCAAGGCACCAAATCCAGCTAAAAATTCAAAAATCGATAACTAAACTTGAATTGTACTGCTTCTTACTGGGTATAACATCAACATTGAAGCGGCTTCTGTGTTCTACTATGGTGCTTTTAGTGTCTCCGCATATCGCAGCACGCAACATAGCTTTGCACACGATAAATGTAACCGTTTCACAGTGAAGAGCCTCCAATGTGACCATCTGACATTAAGTCGATTCGATAGCAAATGACGAAAACGGGCGGATTTCTTAGGTTTTTACTACATATGAACACTTTTCACATTCTCCCGTGCATCGTGGCTGCTAGTCCTCCCTTCGTGCAAAATCGTAAGGTCGTAGCTCATGTCCAAGGCACCAAAGCACGCTAAAAAGTCAACAATAGATAACTAAACTTGAATTGTACTGCTTCTTACTGGCTATTGCATCAACATAAAAGCTTCTTCTGTGTTCTACTTTTGTGCATTTAGTGTCTCCGCAGTCCGCAGCACGCGACATAGCATTTCACACGATAAATGTAACCGTTTCAGAGATAAAAGCGGCCAACGTGGCCGTCTGACATTAAGTCGAATCGATAGCAAGTGACGAAAACGGGCGGATTTCTTAGGTTTTTACAACATATGAAAACATTTCACATTCTCCCGTGCAAAGTGGCTGCTAGTCATCCCTTCATGCAAAATCGTAAGGTCCTAGCTCATGTCCAAGGCACCAAAGCCGGCTAAAAAGTCAAAAATCGATAACTAAAACTTGAATGGTAATGCTTCTTACTGGTTATTACATCAACTTAGAAGCTATTTCTGTGTTCTACTATGGTGGTTTGAGTGTCTCCGCATATCGCAGCACGCGACATATCTTTGCAAAGATAAATGTAACCATTTCAGAGAGAAGGGCAGCCAATGTGACGATCTGACATTAAGTCGATTCGATAGCAGATGACGCAAACGGGCGGATTTCTTAGGATTTTACTACATATGAACACTTTTCACATTCTCCCGTGCAACGTTGGTGCTAGTCCTCCCTCATGCAAAATCTTAAGATCCTAGCTCATGTCCAAGGCACCAAAGCAAACTAAAAAGTCAATAATCGATAACTAACCTTGAATTGTACTGCTTCTTACTGACTGTTACATCAACTTAGAAGCTTCATTTGTGTTCTACTTTTGTGAATTTAGTGTCTCCGCATTCCGCAGCACGCGACCGTTTCAGAGATTAGGGTCTAATGTGACCATCTAACATGAAGCCGAATAGATAGCAAATGACGAAAACGGGCTGATTTCTTAGGTTATTACTACATATGCACACCTTTCAAATACTCCCGTGCAACGGGGTTCACTAGTCCTCCGTTTATGCAATATCTTAAGGTCCTAGCTCATGTCCAAGGCACCGAACCTGGCTAAATATTCTATAACCTGTAACTTAAACTTGAATTGTACTGCTTCTTACTGTCTATTACATTAACTTAGAAGATTCTTCTGTGTTCTACTATGGTGCTTTTAGTGTCTCCGCATTTCGCAGCACGCGACATAACTTTGCACACGTTAAATGTAACCGTTTCAGAGAGAAGAGCGGTCAATGTGACGATCTGACATTAAGTCGACTCGATAGCAAATGACGATAACGGGCTGATTTCTTACGTTTTTACTACATCTGAACTCTTTTCAGATTCTCCCGTGCAACGTGGCTGCTAGTCCTCCCTTCATGCAAAATCTTAAGGCCCTTGCTCAAGTCCAACGCACCAAAGCCGGCTAAAAAGTCAAATATCGGTAAGTAAACTTGAATGGTACTGCTTCTTACTGGCTATTACATCAACTTAGAAGCTTCTTCTGTGTTCTACTATGGTGCTTTTAGTGTCTCCGCATTCCGAAGCACGCGACAAAGATTTGCACACGATAATTGTAACTGTTTCAGAGAGAAAAGCGGCCATTTTGACGATCTGACATTAAGTCGATTCGATAGCAAATGACGAAAACGGGCAGATTTCTCAGGTTTTTCCTACATATGAACACTTTTCACATTCTGCTGTGCAACGTGGCTGCTAGTCCTCCCTTCATGCAAAATCGTAAGGTCCTAGCTCATGTCCAAGGCACCGAAGCCGGCTAAAAAGTCAAAAATCGAAAACTAAACTTTAATTGTACTGCTTTATACTGGCTATTACTTCAACTTAGAAGCTTCTTCTCAGTTCTACTATGGTTCTTTTAGTGTCTCCGCATTTCGCAGTTCGCGACATAGCTTTGCACAAGATAAATGTAACCGTTTCAGAGCGAAGAGCGGCCAATGTGACTATATGACTTTAAGTCGATTCGATAGCAAATTTATTTATTTATTTAACCTGACAAGATTAGGGCCATCAGTCCCTGTCTTACATCTAACCAGGCATTCTACTTATTTTACAGTCATATGTTGTAGTAGGCATGTTAAACTACATCTAATACAAAAAGTGAGATAAACAATTAGAAAGGTACACCTCCAAAAATACATTATTGAAGAGAAAGATTTCAGATAGGAGTGCTGGCAGCAGGGAGTGTGGGGGGAAATCATGGTGAAGGGAGGAGAAGAATAGAGGGACATGATGAAACATAATTAAGGAAAATATAAAGGAAAATAAGACTGCGTGGCTAATAGAGATAGATGAAGAAGAAGGCATCTCAGAAGCAAGATAGGAGACGCTAGCTTTGCTATTTGACATATGAGAGGATTGGCCTTGCACATTAATTTTGTGGAGAATTTTATGCGGATGATAGTAGGAAATGCTTCAACTTCTTCTTAAAATCAACAGGAGATTGAATTTTCCTCAAGGTAAGGGGCAGTTTGTTCCAGAGGCGGACAGCGGCAACTGAGAAGGAGTTTGCAAAAGTTTTTGTTTTGTGAGTGGGCACAGCTAGGATACCAGATAAGAGCGACCTCGTGTTTCGATTATGATGGCATTACACGTTTTTAATCTCTGAAGCTAGGTACTGGGGTGCTTGCGCGACGAGGAGTCGGTGAAGTAGACATATAGTGTGGTAGTCACGCAGTTTGTCCGGCGGCAGCCACCCTAGCTCGGAGTATGAAGCACTAACATGATCATATCGGCGAATGTTGCAGGTGTAACGCACACAGGCATTCATGGTTAGCTCTAGTCGTCTTTTGTTTTCACTACTCATGCCTTGTTGAATCACATCACAATAGTGGAGGTTCGGTAGAACGAGTGCTTGCACGAGCTGGCGTTTCAAGTTCTGTATGAATATGTTCCGAAACTTTTTGAGAGCATAGAGACAAGCAGACGTCTTTCGGCACACTGCGACTGTATTCTCCGCCCAGTTGAGATGCTCGTCCAAAGTTACACCCAAGTTCTTCACTGTTTTCTGATATGGTATTGGAGTACCTTCGAGCAGAATAGGAGGTAGCCGTTCGCGGAAATCTGAACTTATTAATTTCTGATGGGCTATTAAGATTACTTGCGTCTTTTTTGCGTTTAATTTAAGCCCCTGGTTTTTCGCCCATGTCACTACTGAAGACAGATCATCATTCATCAGAGCGATTGCAGTGTTTACGTCTTCAGGTCTGACGCTTAGGTAGAGCTGGAGGTCGTCGGCATATGTTTACAGGAGGACAAAACCGACGAAATATCGTTGACATATAAAGAAAACAACAGTGGTCCTAAGACTGATCCTTGTGGCACTCCCGAAGAAATATGTTTCAAGGAAGATTTTTCATTTGCGCAGACAACACATTGCTGTCTGTCTTTTAAGTAGCTTTCAAACCATCTCATTGCACTATCAGAGAAATTAAGCTGTTGCATTTTTCTGAGTAATATGTCAAAGTTAACAATGTCAAAAGCTTTGCTAAAGTCCAGTACCGTCAATATTGTTGCCTTTCGATTGTCGATGGCATATTTCAGGTCATCAGTTACTTTAATTAGAGCAGTGTTTGTGCTGTGATGTTTATGGAAACCAGATTGAAATTTGTCATATAGACTGAATTCATGCAAGTGTTCAGTGATTTGGTCATGAACAATATATTCAAGGGCTTTGGAAACAGCTGGCTGTATGCTAATTGGTCGGTAATCACTAGGCAGTTGCGGGTTTTCGATCTTAGGGATGGGTCGAATTATGCTTCTTTTCCATGCAGTGGGGTATATTCCGTTCACGAGGGAAAAATTAAATATGTCAGTTAAGACAGGTACTAAGATATCGGCAACATTCTTAATCATGGTTATACCGATAATGTCGTTGCCTATTGCATCAGAAGAGATTCTCATTATTGCTTTTCTTGCCGTATTTGTTGTTACATGTTTTAGATGGAAGGTATCGTTGTTAGTTATCCTGTTTGGGGATTCTTGTGGACGGTAATTATCAGCCGTGCTGGTAATCAGAGGTGCAGAGAAGAATTCATTTAATTCGTTAGCTGACACATGAAAAGTAGTTTCCGATTTTGCCTTTCCGACCCCCAAGCTACGGACATTCTTCCATAGAGTCGTGGGTGTCAGATCGCTGCATACAAGGGAGCGAGCGTGCCTGATTTTGGCATTGCGAATGCATTGTTTCACTCTGTTCCGTAGCTTTCTATATTCTTCGAAACTCTCGGTTTTCGGATCTGCCTTGAAACGCCTGTGGGCAGCATCCCTATTAGTCATCCTTTGACGTAATTCAGCTGTCAGCGATGGAGCAGGAGATTTTCTTACACGGACTGTGCGCACAGGTGCATGTTTGTCAAAGAGGGCAGTGAGTTTATCACCAAGTTCATTAATTTTGCCGTCGCTTGTAGGTTCTCTGATTATTTGATGCCATGAGATTTCTGAGCAATCGGCTGTTAGAGCGTCAAGGTCAATACGTTTCATGTTCCTACAAGTTATGTAACGCGATTTGATCCTTGGGGGCTGCACAGAGTAGGCCAGGAATATTACATAATGTGCTGAGAGGCCAGGGGCTGCTGATTGACCAACATCTCTTACTTTGTCTGTTTCGTTGCGATCACGTCTATAAGAGTATGACTGTGCGCCATATGGTGTGTAGGTTGTAGTGGAAGAATGTTCATGCTATTGCAACTAAACAATCTTCTTAGGTTTATTGCGGAGGAAGTGTCTCTTAGCAGGTCTATGTTCAAATCACCCATTACGATGACATGTTCGTATTGACACTGAAGTGAATGTAATTCCGACTGGAAGGAACTCATTGAGCTTACTTTTGGCGCATTGTACACGACGCCAGTCAAGAATCTCCGATTTTGTATATTTATCTCAATGAACATGAATTCAGCCTCTTTTTCTTCAGCAGGATTTGACGTACTTAAAACTTTCGCTTTGAGATCTGTTCGTATATTTGCGCCGACCCCGCCACCTCGCTTTTTTGATCTGTCTGCCCTAAGAAATTTGTACCCTGGGAGATGGATAGATGCAGAGGATACGTGTGGTTTCAACCACGTTTCGGATAAGAGGATTACGTGGTAGTTTAGTTGGTTGAAGAGGAGGCTAAGTTCTTCGTAATGCGCAGGTAAAGACTGAATGTTGCAGTGAGCTGCTAAAAGCTCGCTGAGCAGCCTGGAGTAGGGTGGCAGACTGGTTGTCCCTTTCTTAGGGACTACCTGCCGCGAGGGGCACTGGCCGGTGTTTCCGCCAATTGACATCATACAGGGGTGTCCGAGATTTTGCGCGCCCTGTTTGTGACTCCGCGAGTGTCAAAAGAAACGCGACTGCAAGAGATTTCCTGAGGTTGCGGGAGTATAGAAAATGGATTAGTGGTATTCGGTGCAGGGAGAATATGACCAAAATGGAGACGGCTGTGTGTCACTGAGTATCCTATGTCGTAAGAGGAGAAATGTAATTAGAGTTGAAACGTCCCCTAGGAACAATTATACAAGACTGTGCTTAAACTGACACACAATATTTTTTAACGCAACGCAATCTGACTTTCAATAATCCCTACAAAAGAATGGCCCTGACTAACATTAATCTATACCTTTCACAAATCACTTACCTCACCAAAAATCTTCGTTACTCGAACTACTGCAATACAGCGAGCACCACTACTGCCAGCTAAATAAAAGATTCAAACTACGGAAGTCACTAACTACTGATAGGCAGGCATAGTTAGCAAATGAAAGATTTTAATTGAGAACAAACAATGTATTTACCTTAAGAGTCATTATATATATATATCAGTTCATGACACCAATTCTTACAAATTTCAAAACTCCGCCATCTCTCTCCGCACATCCACCACTGCTGGCGGCTCACCTCCAACTGCACAACGCTACGCGCTGTTAACATCCAGCCGCCCAACACTACAATGGCGAGTATTACAACAATGCCAACCTGCCACTGACTGCACACAGCACAGCCAGTGATTTTTCATACAGAGCGCTATGTGGCGTTACCAATAAAAAAATCTAAACAGCCTACTTACATAGCCCCCATGCTCACCACAAAAAATTTTACAAATTATTTTGGGCAGTGGCCAATACAGATTTGAAAAAAAATTTTCATAATTACAATAACAAAGAAATGAAATGCACACACTTATCACTACAATATTGGTCAAAAGCTAAAATTTTCTCACTGTCCATAATGACAGTCCTGATCATTCATCACAGTAAAATTGCAGAATTTTTTTTTCTCAAAGTCGGAGCAGTAAAAGAAAATGCACATGCAAGTAGTGTATTTCCATGCAGTCTTCAAGAAGTAGTGGTGTCCTTCCAACGGAAAGACATGCTGACAGGTAATGGGCCACAACGGAGCAAACCCACAGCAGAGTCAGTCGAAGTTTTGAAGAATATTGGAAGGTTGGTCATCACAGAGCAGACCTACTATAGTCCTAGTAGAGATTATGGTATTGGTGGGCCACCAGAGGTGCAGACCCACTGCAGTCCTTGTACAGATAATGGTATTGGTGAGTCATCAACGGTGTAGACCCACTGTAGTCCTTGTAGAGATGGCTAGCAGGCAACTGTTGCGACTGTGCAGGTGCACAATCACCATCGAAGAGTCTTGCGGAGAATATAGCAAATCCATCAACCAATTTTCCTTAGAACCAACAATGCTGTTAACCAGTCCCTTGCTGAATCATTAACACACGTGCAAACACTATCAGTCCCTGCTTCTCACATATTGTCTGTATACTATGGCCAACAGAAACGTGTGCAGTGAAATGTAACTTACAAGTTACTTAATTTGATGAACTGGTGTCAATTACAATTTTATAACATAAGAATACAATAACAAAGGTACAAAATACATCATTAAAACGTAATAATACAGATAACATTTGTAGTAAAACAGACATTACAAAAGAATAGAAATAAACATGCACATTAGAGTTACAAAAATTATGACATAAGTACATACATAAAAGATCAGAATAACTTTTGAAACATCAACTTCACACATGAGCATTAGAATAAAACAGAATAAATAATGTGTAAACATCTTTACGAAGTAAATAACATGTTATTAATGCAAATTATATTTGAGGATAACGGTATTCCTCATCATAGTGAATGTAGCTTAGTATTAGAAGAGAAAAAATTCTATGAAACAGTACATAGAGACAGGAAGAAAACAAATACACAAGGGTACACAAACACATAGTGGGATAACACAAAAGGAAAGGACAGGGTTTTTTTTCAATGTAACATTTGGTATTGCAGTGCAACCCAAAACTTCAGTCCATAGATCGTCCCTCTTATTTCAACATTTGCTCCAGCCAAAAAAAATCCTATCCAAGCATGCTTTCTGTTTTCTGTTCACATCCTCTTTCAAAAATAGTTTTTCTCCACTGTACACTACTTTTTTGGCCAAACCATTTTCTTATAGCTTCTCAATGCTTTTCTTCCAATTCATCATAGTTAGTTTCTTATAAAGTCTACCCCCTCTTAAGCTAACTTCAACCTACTGAGCTCAGATGCTTAACTAAGGGACGAGGCAATGCAGCAGCACAAAACAATTTACACGAACAGCAATGATAAAAAAATGGAAATTGCCAAAAAAGGCAGCAATATTACAACTATATAAGGCAATGCGCACCAAACAAGAAAAATAAATCAGTAATAAAATTGGCTTAACCTAGTAACACAAAGTGACATTCAGTAGCACTATGAATGGCAAACAGCCGCAGAAAATGCTATAACTTATACCTAAACATGACAAAGCTCAAGCAGAAAAAAATGTACACTAAAGACAACAATGCAGATATGGACAATGTCCATTCACATCTTATAGTCTATGTAATTAAAGTGGTGCACCACGAAAACTTATTGTAAAAAAATATTACTGTGTACTTGAAAAGAAAATTTTTTATTCAGTTACTGTGATTAATCCCTTCATATTGTTCTTTCTATTCAAAGTGCTCCTTTTTCGAATAATATGGATCATAAAATTATTATTTAATAGGTCTGTTGGCAGAAAGTGTTCATATTAGCAAATGCATTTAATTTTATTTTATAAAATCAGTGATGCAACACAGCTGGAAAACAGATATCAAATGAAATAAGCAACTATGGACAAAGCATAAAAATATCATTCAATAGTCATGTGACATTTCATAAGTTAGTAGAATTCTCTCAACTCTAGTAGAAAGACGTTTGTTATAATCAGGTGTCAGATGTAGGTATCTTTCTCAGTAATGAGCGTGTCGTATTTGCGGTGCTTTCTACAAAGGAATGTCAATAGCGAAGATAATGGCCTCCCTTTTTTTTTACCTGTGCCTCTGAAAGGCACACACTAATGGCTTTCTTTTGTCAGGTGGTTGTCGCGCAGCTGGGTGCCCACGACACATTACGTGCAGGTGGTCACTTAACTGTCTTATCGAAATATTTACGACACCAGTTTCCCCTACAGTGGCAGTCTCATATAAAAAAAATTCACAGATGAAGAATTTGCGTTACAAATCTGTAGAAATAAAATCTTTTAAAAATAATAGTGTTCAAAAATTTTCGACAGCATAGCGATACATTCACGCATATACATAGTTTTCATAACACTTAAAGTACGATTCCTGGTTTCCAACAACATTTTTCACAAACCAGAGTCCCTAACCACTACTCATTATTCCTTACCTTATTCGTCTACACTTCTTCAATATTTCATCATAACAGATACGTAGCATAACCAAATAACTCATATAGCATCAGCTTAAACATACCTCAGCAGCATAATTCACATCGTCGTCGTAATAATAACATTGTAACACCTCAGTCAAATCTCAAAAATGTCATAGCTTTCTGCAATAATTTCAAAGCCTAAAAAAAATTCTCTGCTCACGACAAAAGTGTCATCTACCTCAAACGTACTTTAAAAATCATGATCCCATACCAAATATATCATTCAAAGCGCTCATAGTGTCACAATGGTTCCGAAAAAATATGAACTGTTCACAAAGTACAGACAAAATACAATTTCATAAGTGTGAAGTAATCCACCCGTATAATTACGTAAACATTTGTCACTGATGTAGTAAAAATACACTCCTGGAAATGGAAAAAAGAACACATTGACACCGGTGTGTCAGACCCACCATACTTGCTCCGGACACTGCGAGAGGGCTGTACAAACAATGATCACACGCACAGCACAGCGGACACACCAGGAACCGCGGTGTTGGCCGTCGAATGGCGCTAGCTGCGCAGCATTTGTGCACCGCCGCCGTCAGTGTCAGCCAGTTTGCCGTGGCATACGGAGCTCCATCGCAATCTTTAACATTGGTAGCATGCCGCGACAGCGTGGACGTGAACCGTATGTGCAGTTGACGGACTTTGAGCGAGGGCGTATAGTGGGCATGCGGGAGGCCGGGTGGACGTACCGCCGAATTGCTCAACACGTGGGGCTTGAGGTCTCCACAGTACATCGATGTTGTCGCCAGTGGTCGGCGGAAGGTGCACGTGCCCGTCGACCTGTGACCGGACCGCAGCGACGCACGGATGCACGCCAAGACCGTAGGATCCTACGCAGTGCCGTAGGGGACCGCAGCGCCACTTCCCAGCAAATTAGGGACACTGTTGCTCCTGGGGTATCGGCGAGGACCATTCGCAACCGTCTCCATGAAGCTGGGCTACGGTCCCGCACACCGTTAGGCCGTCTTCCGCTCACCCCCCAACATCGTGCAGCCCGCCTCCAGTGGTGTCGCGACAGGCGTGAATGGAGGGACGAATGGAGACGTGTCGTCTTCAGCGATGAGAGTCGCTTCTGCCTTGGTGCCAATGATGGTCGTATGCGTGTTTGGCGCTGTGCAGGTGAGCGCCACAATCAGGACTGCATACGACCGAGGCACACAGGGCCAACACCTGGCATCATGGTGTGGGGAGCGATCTCCTACACTGGCCGTACACCTCTGGTGATCGTCAAGGGGACACTGAATAGTGCACGGTACATCCAAACCGTCATCGAACCCATCGTTCTACCATTCCTAGTCCGGCAAGGGAACTTGCTGTTCCAACAGGACAATGCACGTACGCATGTATCCCGTGCCACCCAACGTGCTCTAGAAGGTGTAAGTCAACTACCCTGGCCAGCAAGATCTCCGGATCTGTCCCCCATTGAGCATGTTTGGGACTGGATGAAGCGTCGTCTCACGCGGTCTGAACGTCCAGCACGAACGCTGGTCCAACTGAGGCGCCAGGTGGAAATGGCATGGCAAGCCGTTCCACAGGACTACATCCAGCATCTCTACGATCGTCTCCATGGGAGGATAGCAGCCTGCATCGCTGCGAAAGGTGGATATACACTGTACTAGTGCCGACATTGTGCATGCTCTGTTGCCTGTGTCTATGTGCCTGTGGTTCTGTCAGTGTGATCATGTGATGTATCTGACCCCAGGAATGTGTCAATAAAGTTTCCCCTTCCTGGGACAATGAATTCACGGTGTTCTTATTTCAATTTCCAGGAGTGTATGTTTGTCTCTCAGTTAAATCATCAGATAGCTGTGTAATTAATGTGCTAGAGAAATATGGTACCGATGTGTAAAGTTGTATAAGCAAATACTATATTAGCTAGGCCTCCTTGAGCTTGCCATACACATGGTACACAAAGTAAGCGTGTAGCCCCCTGAGGATTAATGTAATTATATCCTCAGGTGTTACAGATTACAGCAAAGGAATGAAATGTATCACGGAAAACCTTTGTATCATTGTACTTCAAATATATTTAAAAATAAATGTTTTAAGTACAAAATTAATCACTCAAATACGTGTACTGTAGCGCTAAAATGTGCGTCTTGTTGTAAGATAATCTCTGTGGAAGTGTCGTAGTTATCGTCCTCCGAAAGCTACGTTTTGCATAAGTCAATGTACTTACCTCATGATAAACAAAAGTGAAATGCTTTGCGTGTAGATATCGTAGTTACTACGCTTATTGCCGTGATGAAGTAAGTACTGTACTGTAGCGTATTGTTGTGCTACAGGAAAGGCTGTCTCATTGTAGCTATACCACAAAGTTACTACTAAAACATGTTTTCCTTTCCAGAAGAATTCAGAAAAACTGTGCAGATATAAAACAGATACACAATAAAAGCACAATGTAAGTTGTGTCACACATTAGTAGCGTCGTGATATAATCGTGTAGCTATCAAAGAAACGAAATGCAAAGTCATCTTTAATCTCACAAAACTGCAAAGCAATTATCATGTTGTATAAGTCGATAAAAAATGTAAAAATTTTCTCAAAGTTTGCGTCTATGTTATTTTTCTCGGAGCCAACGTAGCTGCTAGTCCTCCCTTCTTGCAAAATCTTAAGGTCCTAGCTCACGTCCAAGGCACCAAACCCTGCTAAAACGTCCAAAATCGATAACTAAACTTGAATTGTAATGTTTCTTACTGGCTATTACATCAACTTAGAAGGTTCTTCTGTGTTCTACTATGGTGCTTTTAGTGTCTCCGCATTCCGCAGCTCCCGACATAGCTTTGCACACGATAAATGTAACGGTTTCAGGGAGAAGAGCGGGCAATGTGACGATCTGACATTAAGTCGATTCGATAGCAAATGACGCAGACGGTCAGATTTCTTAGGTTTTTACTACATATGGACACGTTTCACATTCTCCCGCCCAACTTGGCTCCTAGTCCTCCCTTCCTGCAAAATCTTAAGGTCCTAGCTCATCTCCAAGGCACCAAACGCGGTTATAAAGTCAAAATTCGATAACTAAACTTGAAATGTAATGTTTCTTACTGGCTATTACATCAACTTAGAAGCTTCTTCTGTGTTCTGCTATGGTGCTTTTAGTGTCTCCGCATTCCGCAGCACGCGACATAGCTTGGCACAAAACAAATGTAACCGTTTGAGAGAGAAGAGCGGCCAATGTGACGATCTGACATCAAGTCGATTCGACAGCAAATGACGAAA
This sequence comes from Schistocerca gregaria, assembly GCF_023897955.1. Lineage (NCBI taxonomy): Eukaryota > Metazoa > Arthropoda > Insecta > Orthoptera > Acrididae > Schistocerca > Schistocerca gregaria. The sequence goes on from NW_026061759.1 coordinate 2,860,442, forward strand.
ACTGGCGGATTTCTTAGGTTTTTACCACATATGAACACTTTTCACTTTCTCCCGTGCAACGCTTGTGCTAGTCCACCCTTCTTGCAAAATCTTAAGGTCCTAGTTCACGTCCAAGGAGTAAAAGCCAGCTAAAGAGCAAAAAATCGATAACTAAACTTGAATTGTACTGCTTCTTACTGGCTATTACATCAACTTAGAAGCTTCTTCTGTGTTCTACTATGGGGCTTTTAGTGTATTTGCATTCCGCAGCACGTGACCTAGCTTTGCACACAATAAATGTAAGCGTTTCAGAGTGTAGAGCGACCAATGTGACGATCTGACAAAAAGTCGATTCGATAGGAAATGACGAAAACGGGCGGATTTCTTAGGTTTTTACTACATATGAACACTTTTCACACACTCCCGTGCAACGTGGATGCTAGTCCTACCTGCATGCAAAATCTTAAGCTCCTAGCTCATGTCCAAGGCACCAAAGCCGGCTAAAAAGCCAAAAATCGATAACTAAACTTGAATTGAACTGCTTCTTACTGTCCATTACGTCACCATAGAAGCTTCTTCTGCGTTCTACTGAGGGGCTTTTTGTGTCTCCGCATTCAGCTGCACGCGACATTGCTTCGCACAAGATAAATGTAACCGTTTCAGCGAGATTAGCGCCAAATGATACCATCTGACATTAAGTCCATTCGATAGCAAATGAAGAAAACGGCCGGATTTCATAGGTTGGTACTACATATGAACACTATTCACATTCCCCCGTGCAACGTGGCTGCTAGTCCTCCCTTCATGCAAAATCTTAAGGTCCTAGCTCATGTCCAAGGCACCGAAGCCGGCTTAAATGCCAAAAATCGATAACTAAACTTGAATTGTACTGCTTCTTACTGGCTATTACATCAACTTAGAAGCTTTTTCTGTGTTCTACTGAGGGACTTTTAATGTCTCCGCATTCCGCAGCACGCGACATAGCTTTGCACACGATAAATGTAACCGTTTCAAAGACAATAACTGCCAATGTGATGATCTGACAAAAAGTCGATTCGATAGCAAATGACGAAAACGGGCGGATTTCTTAGGTTTATACTACAAATGAAAAGTTTTCACCATTTCCCGTACAACGTGGCTGCTAGTCTTCCCCTCATGCAAAATCGTAAGGTCCTAGCTCATGTCCAAGGCAAAAAAAGCTGGCTAAAAAGAAAAAATCGATATCTAAACTAGAATTGTACGGCTTCATACTGGCTATTACATACTTAGAAGCTTCTTCTGTGTTCAACTATGGTGCTTTTAGTATCTCCGCATTCCGCAGCACGCGACATCGCTTTGCACACGATAAATGTAACCGTTTCAGAGAGAAGAGCGTACAATATTACGATCTGATATTTAAGTTGATTCAATAGAAAATGACGAAAACGGGCGGATTTGTTAGCTTTTAACTACATATGAGCACTTTTCACTTCCTGCCGTGCAACGTTGGTGCAAGTCCTCTCTTCATGCTAAATCTTAAGGTCCTAGCTCATCTCCAACGCACCAAATCCGGCTAAAAAGTCAAAAATCGAGAACTAAACTTGAATTGTAATGTTTCTTACTGGCTATTACATCAACTTAGAAGTTTCTTCTGTGCTCTACTATAGTGCTTTCAGTGTCTCCGCATTCCGCAGCACCCGCCATAGCTTTGCACACAATAAATACAACCGTTTCAGAGAGAACAGCGGCCAATGTGACCACCTGACATTAAGTCGATTCGATAGCAAATGACGAAAACGGGCGGATTTCTTAGGTTGTTACTACATATGAACACTTTTCATATACTCCTGTGCAACGTGGATGCTACTCCTCCCTGCATGCAAAATCTTAAGTTCCTAGCTCATGTCCAATGCACCAAAGCCGGCTAAACAGCCAAAAATCGATAACTAAACTTGAATTGAACTGCTTCTTACTGTCCATTACATCAACATAGAAGCTTCTTCTGCGTTCTACTAAGGGGCCTTTAGTTTCTCCGCATTCCGCAGCACGCGACATTGCTTTTCACACGATAAATGTACCGTTTCAGAGAGAAGAGCGGCCAATTTGACGATCTGACATTGAGTCGGTTCGAAAGCAAATGACGAAAACTGCTGGAAGTATTAGGTTTTTACTACATATCAACAATTTTCACATCCTCTCCTGCACCGTTGGGGCTAGACCACCAATCGTGCAAAATCTTAAGGTCCAAGCTCATGTCCAAGACACCAAAGCTTGCTAAAAAGTCAAAATCTATATCTAAAACTAGAATTGTACTGATTCTTACTGGCTATTACAGCAACTCAGAAGCTTCTTCTGTTTCTACTATGGTGCATGTAGTATCCCCGCATATCGCAGCATGCGACATAGTCTTTGCACTCGATAAATGAAACCGTTTCAGAGAGAAAAGTGGCCAATGTGACGATCTGACACTAAGTCGATTCGATAGCAAATGACGAGAACAGGAGGATTTCTTTGGTTTTTACTACATATGAACATTTTTCACATTCTCCCGTGCAACGTGGCTGCTAGACCTCCCTGCATGCAAAATCTTAAGGTCCTAGCTCATGTCCAAGGCACCAAAGACGGCTAAGAAGTCAAAAATCGATAACTAAACTTGAGTTGTACTGCTTCTTACTGGATATTACAACAACTTAGAAGCTTCTTCTGTGTTCTACTATGGTGCTTTTAATGTCTCAGCACATCGCAGCACGCGATATAGCTTTGCAAACGATAAATGTAACCGTTTCAGAGAGAAGAGCGGCCAATGTGACGATCTGACATTAAGTTGATTCCATAGCTAATGACGAAATCTGGCGGACTTCTTAGGTTTTTACTACATATGAACACTTTTCACATCCTCCCGTGCAACGTGGCTGCTGGTCCTCCCAGCATGCAAAATCTTAAGGTCCTAGCTCATGTCCAAGGCATCAAAGCCGGCTAAAAAATCAACAACGATAACTAAACATGAATTGTACTGCTTCTTACTATCTATTAAATCAACTTAGAATATTCTTCTGTGTTCAATTATAGTACGTTTAGTATCTCCACATATCAGAGCACGCGACATAGCTTTGCCCACGATAAATGTAACCGTTTCAGAGAGAAGAGCGGCCAATGTGACGATCTGACATTAAGTCGATTTGATAGCAAATGACGAAAACGGGAGGATTTGTTAGGTTTTTACTACATATGTACACTTTTCACATTCTCCCGTGCAACGTGGCTGATAGTCCTCCCTGCATGCAAAATCTTTAGGTCCTAGCTCATGTCCAAGTCACCAACGCCGGCTGAAAAGTCAATAATCGATAACTAAATCTTAAATTATACTGCTTATTACTGGCTGTTATGTCAAATTAAAAGCTTCTTCTGTGTTCTACTATGGTGCTTTTAGTGTCTCCGCATATCGTAGCACACGATAAATGTAACCGTTTCAGAGAGGAGCGGCGAATGGGACGATCTGGCATTAAGTCGATTTGATAGTAAATGACGAAAACGGGCGGATTTCTTAGGTTTTAACTACATTTTAACACTTTTCACATTCTGCCGTTCAACGTGGCTGCTAGACCTCCCTTCATGCCAAATCGTAAGGTCGTAGCTCATGTCCAAGGCACCAAAGCCGGCTAAAAAGTCAATAATCGATAACTAAACTTGAATTGTACTGTTCCTTACTGGTCGATTACATCAACTTACAAGCTTCTTCTGTGTTCTGCTATGTTGTAATTAGTGCTTCCGCATACCGCAGCAAGCGACGTAAGTTTGCAGACGATAAATTTTATCGTTTCAGAGAGAAAAGCGGCCATTGTGGCGATCTGGTATTTCGTCGATCCGATAGCAGATGCCGAAAACGGGCGGATTTCTTAAGTTTTTACTACATATGATCAGTTTTCACATATTCTCGTGTAACGTGGTTCCCAGACCTCGTTTCATGCAAAATCGTAACGTCGTCAGTCACATCCCTGGCGCCAAAGGCGGCTAGTAAGTCCATAATCGATAGTAAAACTTGAATTGTACTGCTTCTTACTGGCAGATTACATAAACTTAGAGCCGGCCGCGGTGGTCTAGAAGTTCTGGCACTCAGTCCGGAACCGCGGGGCTGCTATGCTCGCAGGTTGGAATCCTGCCTCGGGCATGGATGTGTTTGATGTCCTTAGGTTAGTTAGGTTTAAGGAGTTCTACGCTCTAGGGGACTGATGACAACAGATGTTAAGTCCCATAGTGCTCAGAGCCATTTGAACCAATAACTTAGAAGCTTCTTCTGTGTTCTCTGGTGTTGCTATCAGTGCCTCCGCATGCCGCAGCCCGCGACATAAGTTTCCAGACGATAAATGTAACTGTTTTATACAGAAAAGCATCCAATGTGACGATCTGTCATTACGTCGATTCGACGGCAGTTGACGAAAACGGGACGATTTCTTAGGTTTTTACAACACATGAACACTTTTCCAATTCTCTCGTGTAACGTGTCTTCCAGACTTCGTTTCATGCCAAATCTTAAGGTCGTCGGACATGTCTGAGGCACCAAAGCCGGATAATAAGTCAATAATCGATTACTAAAACTTGAATTTTACTGCTTCTTACTGGATGATTACATCAACTTATAAGCTTCTTCTGTGTTTTACTGTGTTGCTATTAGTGCCTCCGCATACCGCAGCACACAACATAAGTTTGCTGATGATGAAGGTAACCGCTTCACAGAGATATTTCAAACTCTGTGTCTGTGTCTATTGCCTGCTCATATTGTTTAAAGCAGGTTGCTGTAAATGCCCAGTGGATCTGATTCCCTTGATACCTATTCTAAACAATCTCGGATTGGTAAAGACCAAGCTCTGCTTATACTTATAGTCTGGGAAGTTGACATATCTTAGACAGTAAAATATGATGGTTAAAGATGTCCACTGAGTATTCCCATATACACTGAAGTTAGCTTTGAACAACAAATTATTAATTGGCCACCTACTCTTGACTCAATAGCTACTAAGATCTTTCACTAGTGAAGGAGGTGACGACGTTGTTATGTCCATTAGAGGCTTCTGTAGTTTGCTGAAAATGATGTGATATAATTGTGACTTGTGATTTTCTGTGGAGTACAGAGTAAGTTCTATACTGGTGCAGGACATTCATTCCTGCTGTTCTCATTCGAGGCAATCCTGGATTCTGAATCTCAAGCACCAGAGGATTATAAACAGCAATGATACCTCTGTCTTCCTGGCAGTGCACTATTTCAAAGTGCTCTGGTTGACAGTCTCTTCTCATTGTGCAGTTCTTGTAGATTATTGTAAATGGATTATCTGTAATATTTAGAACATCTCATTCTAAACTTTCTAAAGAACGAGACTTTTCTGTCATGACCACTTTTTGTGTGAGGTGATAAATACCAGGAATTTGATTGCATTTTGAGAACCTAATGGTAACTGTCATGATTGTCTATGTAAATTAATGGAACTGGATTTTTCCTGAGGTCAGCAGTTTTCCGAAGGTCGTCGTTTTTCCCGAGGTCGTCGTTTTTCCCAAGGTCGGCGTTTTTCCCCGAGGTCGGCGTTTTTCCCCGAGGTCGGCGTTTTTCCCCGAGGTCGGCGTTTTTCCCCGAGGTCGGCGTTTTTCCCCGAGGTCGGCGTTTTTCCCCGAGGTCGGCGTTTTTCCCCGAGGTCGGCGTTTTTCCCCGAGGTTGGCGTTTTTCCCCGAGGTCGGCGTTTTTCCCCGAGGTCTGCGTTTTTCCCCGAGGTCTGCGTTTTTCCCCGAGGTCGGCGTTTTTCCCCGAGGTCGGCGTTTTTTCCCAACAGCGGCGTTTTTCCCCGATGTCGGCGTTTTTCCACGATGTCGTCGTTTTTCCCCCAGGTCGGCGTTTTTCCCCGAGATCGGCGTTTTTCCCCGAGGTCGGTGTTTTTGCCCCGAGGTCGGCGTTTTTCCCCGAGGTCGGCGTTTTTCCCCGAGGTCGGCGTTTTTTCCCGAGGTCTGCATTTTTGCCCCGAGGTCGGATCAAAGATTTTTTTCCCGAGGTCTACAAATCTATCGATATATTGAAAATCCAAAGTATTTTCATGTATGTAGACTATACTGTTATGTCATGTCATCTTGAAACATTTATCCGACCACTAGATAACGGTATTTATCAAGATAGCGATATATTTCGTTATATCTATTTATTTCGATATTCGTTTTCTTAGGGGTACAGATTTATTTTGAGACGTCCATACTTTTCCCATTATCGATTCAATTCGATATATCGACATACGTAGATGCACACATTATATCATGATATCGATTTATTTCGAGATATCTACCTATATTGAGGAGTCTATTTATTTCGAGGTATCGATTGATTTCGAGTATCCGATTATATCGAGATAACGATTTATTTTGATATACCGACACAATACAGGTTGTCTATATATTTCAAAGTATCGATATATTTCCATGTATTGGTGTACTACAGATATCGATTCTTCTCGAGATATCGATATATTTCAAGGTACCTCTATATCTCTAGTAATCCATAAATTTCTAGATATCGCTATTTTTAGAGATATCTTTATATTACGTGGTACCAATATATTTCGAGATATCGATATAATTCTATACCTCGATTTATCTCGATATGTCGACTAACATCGAGATTTCGGTCTATATGGTAAGCCGAAATGCGTCTAGATGTCGATATATTTCGGGATATCGACTCATTTCGATGTAGCGGTTTTTTGGAGGTGATTTATTTCGAGGTTTCGAATTATTTCACGGTGTCGATTTATTTCGAGGTTGGGATTTATTTCGAGGTTGCGATTTATTTCGAGGTGGCGATTTATTTCGAGGTGTGGATTTATTTCAAGGGGTCGATGTATTTCCTGGTGACGATATATTTCGATGTTACTTGTCGACTGCATCAGCTTAGAACCTATTTCGTACAGAGTGGTGCGACTGCATACCTCAGCAGGCGAGATTGATATCCAGACGATGAATTTTACCGTTTCCTAGAGAAAAGCGTGCGATGTGACGAATTGTCATTATGAAAACAAATGACGAAAACGTGAGGTTTTCTTTGGTTTTTCTGCCACTGCTGCCAACTTTCAGCCCACCCCCTCCTCCCCTTCCCCAGTCGTGGCGATCAGCTGGTGTGATGGAAATGGACACAGGAAAGTAATAACGTTCCATGAAATCCCATTCTAGGGACGTTCAAGGGTAAATGTTCCAGACGGTTTAATTGCATTAAGACACGCATACTGGGCATCTACAATGTCACATCTGCCAGATCGTTTCTATTATCAACAGTGGAAAACAAAACAGCGTACTGAAGAAGCCATAGTGAGACGCGGTTTTTGGTAGAATACTCTAGCCATTGATAATGATGATCTAAAGAGAATTCTGTTATTGTTTTGAAAGATGCATTTAAATATGCATTGAACGTAGCTCCAAATTATTTTGTGAATTATAATTGTGGTATTATGAATCTACATTGGAGATTTTGTAATGCAAAACATTTCGATCTGAGAATACTTTACGTGATAGTACGTCATTGACCTTGTGTGTCATTAGGGTAAAGTTAATTTGCCGCGATTAACAAAAAATTTATCCGCCATTAAGGCTGAGTGCAACCCGAAAAATGCCAACAGCGCATAGCGGCCCATATGGTCACCCATCCAAGTGCCGACCACGCCCGAAAGTGCTAAACTTCAGTGATCTGACGGGAACCGGTGTATACACTGCGGCAAGGCCATTGCCCCTACCACTTTTACATGATATTTTTGATCGTAGTTCAGGTCTGATGGCTGGAAAGAATGGACCTTTACCATGTTATGCACATTTATATTTTCACTACGTCGACACAGCTGGACCAATTACGACCACAGGTGATGGTAGCCATAATGATCGTGCCAAGCATCCCGTGTACATTAGTTACACCCAAGTGTGTGGGCATCACAGCATTCGTGACATTTAAGTTTGTTACTTCTTTGCTACTATATTCGCAATATATTCGCAATAAATTTTGCAGACAGTATCCGCTTATGACGCTGAATGTACCTATAAAATTATATCATTGTACGACACATGTTTCAGGAGATACGTCATAAAAACTCAGGACAAGGCCAGACGCTGCATAGTACGGACGTGGACGCACAGCTGTAAATAAATGCCTGGTCAACACCAAGCTTTTCCGCTAGTCATCTATAAAGATAAGAAATCCCCAATATTGTCTACCAGCGTATTTTTGAAAAACCTTCATTTTGTCATCCATTTTTTTCCTGTAAAAATCGTAAAAGCCGTGCATCATTGTGTTTTTAAAAATCGTTTCTTATTGTCATCTCTTTTTATGTATTTTAAACCATCTATCGCTTGTGTAACCTGTGGCTACAAGTCCATTCCCTTTATGGGGTAATCGAAATAATAAACAACGGAAAAAAGTGTGGCTCAATTTCTTCCTCATTTTTCGGAACTTCTGATAATAGTAAATCGTTGGCTCTTTGAGGGCGTGGTAGGTACATACAAGAGATTAGTGTAAGATTAGAATTTGGGTTAGATGCAGTGCCAGGAGGTTCTGTTTCTATCTGGCTAGCTTCAGAGTACTTCACCATCTACCAAGTGATGCGTTTCATTGGGAATGGTGTGTTCTGTGCTAGGTCTACCCTTTACTGCACAATTCTGTTACTTCGATGCTATTAAAACCAGGATGTTATCAAAATATATGCACAGTGGCAGACTGGAGTCTGCAGAAATATTTCCAGTGGTGGGGAGGGGGGAAGGCGCGTCGGGGCTGGAGTGCATGATTCTGAAACTGGCACTCTGTGTACAAATCAGCTGGTCAGTTACGAGGTGCATCAAGCTACAAGACCCTAACTCCATGAGCGCTACAACTGGTCAAAGCTAAGGTTTATCAGTATTGTGGAGAATTCTTATCTGGAAGAGTATACTGTAACGAATAAAAACTCTTTACTCCAGATTCCAGGGAGGGTTGGGGGCGATGGGTGAAAGTGCCCTTTTGCCTATCCTCCCCTCCCCACCTCCTCCCCTCCCCATCCTCTCCCCCTCCCCCTCCCCTCCCCCTCCCCTTCCCCCTCGCGGACGCCAATGGCTGGCCCGTTCATTTTGAGAACATCAGAGCTGCAGTAACCTTTCTGAGAAACTGTTCTTGATGTCCTTGTGCGTCAATCTTACCACTCAGAACACCAGTGGGAATGTTGGTTATCGCTGAAACAACTGGTTTTCGGCTCCTATCAGTTTCCCAACCCTTCTTTAAGCTAATTGTTAAAACCCGTCACAATACCAGTTCTTGTAATAACCGATTTTCAGTCTTTTATTTACATTATTTCCTCTAGTAAACGTAGAAATCAAACAAATATTAAACAATTTTTACTTTCTCAGTTTCTTGATAAATGTAATCAAAATGTCAAATTAAATACCCTTATGATGACCTGCAGCCGTTCAGAACGAAATTAGAATTATATTAATACCGTCAGCTGCTCACGGGTGTCGATATATATCAACGGGGACAGGTGACAATGTGTGCACGTCTGGGACTCGAACCCGGGATCTCCTGCTTACATGGCAGGTGCTCTGCCCATCTGAGCCACCGAGGGCACAGACGATAGTGTGACTGCAGGTATTATCTCGCGCCCGCCTCCCGCGAGACTCACATTCTCACCTTGCACGTCCACACACTACATTCGTAGTGTCCCACACCGACACACTCATTACTCGTGGAACACATTCTTACCAAGTCCCGTAACAGTTCGCGGAATACGTGTGCATCTTCACAGAAGAAGGTCATGGCTGGTATTGCCAGAACCATATACTTATATGGATATGGACATGTCTTCCACGAGGAATGAGTGTGTTGGAGTGGGACTCTACGACTGTAGTGTATTGACATTCAAGGTGAGAATGTGAGTCTCGCAGGAGGCGTGCGCGAGATAGTCCCTGCAGTCGAACCATACACTGTGTCCTCTGTGCCTCAGATGGATAGAGCGTCTGCCATTTTAGCAAGAGATCCCGGGTTCGAGTCCCGGTCGCGGCACACATTTTCACTTGTCCACGTTGATATTTATCAACGCCCGCGAGCAACTGACGGTATTAATATAATTCTAATTTCTTTCAATTAAATAGTCCAATAAAACTTTGTCCGATGTTCGCTGCTTCTCTCAAAATATAGCGAGTGCTTCTATACTACAGAAAACTGCCAGTATTATCCTACTGATTTTAGTTTTTAGAACTCTGCTCAAAAATTATATTGAAATCGGTTATCACAGCACTATGCGGGCATTACGTATAGTCCAGCGATAAAGAGTGAAAACTGCGGCAGGAGAACTCTCTTTTTCGTTTTAATTTCTCTGTTTTTAAGGGCTAAAAGCAGATAACGGCATACTACGTAGACACAGCAGCAGATGAGGCACTTTCTACTTTTATCCCGAACTATGAATGATTTGTTAAATTTTAACTTCTTTCCTTGTATGATGTCGCAAGTCGACCAAATCTAACTTTGTGCTTCACTCGTACCGCATATCGTAAAATACTTCCAGACTTCCAGATGGTGCCATTCTATGTTACAACTGACGTTCGACAACAGCGAGAAACTGTGTCCAGTCTCGCGCACTGCTTGTGTAACAGGGACAATATTGTCTCGGCAATGTTGGACCAATCCATTTGTTGCTCGTTTCTATCAGCAGTGTTATTAAAGTGGCATACATAACTTTTCCCATTTTTTTCTGTAATAACGCCGTGTTTCAGTGCTATGGAAATCTTACGAATAAAAATAACTCGTCTTTTTTAAAAAAGGTTTATTTGAAAACAAAAAATTTTACTACCACATCTGTGGCTAATTGATATATCTGTTTTTAGGTGGTTATCAGAAAAAAATAAAAAGGTACTTGTTATAACCGAGAGCAAACAAATACCGAAAGACATCGGTTATTCAGAACTAAAATACCCATATCGTTTTAACTGATCGGTTTTTCTATCTCTAAACTGCAGTGTCGCCATAGAAAAGTGTGTCGCTCCATCAATGTCCATAGCAACTTTGAGATATGTGTTTATGCGCAATATCGGCAAATGGAAACACGAAGAGGTAATAAGCACCTGAGCGATAGAATTTATTTCACAGTCAGAAAAGTCGAGTGACAGACAAGACTGAATCACTGTAATAGAAATTATATGGAAAGCTGTGTAAAGGAAAATTTCCAGTTCTTTCGTGGATTCCAAAATTGAAGCAAATTCCGGGACACCAAGGTGACATAGTCTTATACGGATAGTATTCCATGACTAACGTAATTGGCCCATATACTGTACTGGTATACGGATTATATTACACGACTAACGTAATTTACGTGAAATAATTTACAAACATGTTACTGTAACATTCGCTACTACTCATTACGCTAATTCACCTTCAGCCATTCAGCGCAAATCTCAGTTATGATACGTGCGCCAAACAAAAATTTATCAACGTAGTAACTCAAGACAACTACAAACGATCATTGTGTGCAAAATAAATAGAACACTTCATAAGAAGAACATGACGGGTTTGAATCATTCTCACCGCAAAGGATGAAAAATTCAGGCTCGCACACAAGACCACTTGATAACTAACCAGAAATTCAGATTAGTTGTAGCTTCGGTGACAATCGCCTTTTTTACATTTTCCCCGTAAACTAGAGCAACTACTCTGAAATATCTGCGGCAACGGCCTTGCCGCGGAGGTTGCATCGGTTCACGTGAGATCACCGAAGTCGCTGATTTCACAACGAACTGTTCGTTGTCTACTGAGTATACTGTCTGTTGCACGACACTATCCCTCCCACGCTGCTAAATGTAGGTCGTCGGCAAAATATGACTGTAGTGGAACAAGGGCGTCTGCAGAAATTTCCCCAGGAGGTGGTGGTGGCATTGGTAGTGGTGTGTGTGTGTGTGTGTGTGTGTGTGTGTGTGTGTGTGTTTGTGTGTGTGTAGGACTATTACTATGAAACTCACACAGTCCAGACCGCCAAGGAAAATAAACCTTGACATTTGGAAAGGGTGTTGATCTTATACAGCTTATACTGCATATTTCGAAATTCCACCTCTAAGGGGGAGACGCAGGACATGAAAGGATTTCTGAATCATGTAGCTATTAAGGTAATTTTGAAGCTAGGCATACGAACATTTGTATCTGGTTTCTAGGTCAGAAATAAAGAAATATGTGTTCCAGTATCATTGGGAATTTAACCTCTATGAAGTGAAATAGTGGATGAACATTTTATTTTGAGATAAATAATTATGGAAGAACTATGAAAGTATTTTTAAGGCTACATCTAAGAAAATTGGTATTTGACTTCAAGGCTACAAATAAGAAAATACGTGTTTCGGTGTTTTTGGAAGTTCAACCCCTAAGGGGATGAAATAGAGTGAGCTGGTGCGTTTCTGGTGCCAGTTTCCGTCGACCGTTGTTTCGGTCTTTGAGTCGCAGTCCAGAGGACACTGTTCCTAAGTGACTGTAGTAGTTCTCTGTGCGGCCCCACATCGGGCTTACCGCGCTTACACTGGACACAGTTGCCAAGAAATCGCCTGCCATCGCGATATAGGTTGGGCCAAAACATGTATTCCCGAACTCGGTTCAAGGTCTTGAAGAACCCCAAATGACCCCCGTCCGCCAAATCGTGGAAATATCTGAGTGCCATGCTAACTCGTTCCTGTGGAATACAGACCTTCACTTGGCCACGGTTGGCTCCCCCTTTACACAAGAGGCCCGCACGAAGGCAACAGCCAGTGACGACGTCGCCATCCACCAACTGCTGCCTATTCGGTCCCCACCCGTCGTCCTCGGCCTGTTTGCCGGCTAAGTCGAAGAAGAAGCCGGGTGTCTCGGAGAGAAGGAAATTCACCCCCAGATCTGGCTCCACGTTTCTGAAAATGGTTCATTATGAAAGCATTATGAAAGCATATCTGACAATTCGTATTCGGCTAATCTGTTACAATTTTTAAAAACTACGTGTTTCACTGGTTTTTAACTTCGAGCATAAGGGGATGAGAATTTTACTGAAATATTTATTGCGTTATATTAAAATATTTTAAATCTGCATCTACGATAACCGGTATTTCACTTCTCAATTAGATACAAAGAAATATGCGTTAGGGAATGAAAGACTCTGCGGAGATATCACCACAAGAATACAAACGGCTTGATTAACAAAAACCTTGGACTCCAGCTGTCAGCATTGCTTTTTGGTCATTCAGCAAAAGACCATGCTTCAACGGCATTAAGTTTAGAAAAGTTTAGAAAGTGTTGCAGTTTATAAAAGACATAAAAAAACGATTAAAGAAAAAAATGCTTTGCAGACCATGAACGGTCTAAGTAAGTAAAGAAGCGGATGATAAGCTAGCTCTTTATGCAAATAAGTTGGTCAGTTTAAGTTCCGAGACATGTCATGCAGCAGGAACGGAATCCTATAGTTGCTACGATTGGCTAAAGGAAAAGTTTTGCAGAATCACGCGAAATCACTTCTGCAAGTGGCTGAGAATCTCGTAATGAATAAAAATTCTGTACTAAGAATTCCAAGGTTGGAGATGCAAGATTCCTCCCCCCCCCCCCTTTCCCCCTCCTCACAATCCTATCCTTCTTTACCTACAGCAAAAAATAAATAAATAAATAAAACTAGAGAAATTTCTACTGTGAAACTATTTGCATACAAGAGAACGGCCATTAAAATTTAACTCTTCAAAGTTTTAAGCCCTGCCCCGTTCGAAAAATTTAATTTCTTTGTAGTTGCATTTTTTAAAGGTGTACTTGTCTAGACTCCTGGAACGGAAAGGTTTTTTTTTTTTTAATCCGTGCTTTACAAAAGTTTCTACAGCCCAGTGTTTGAAGCAGTGTCACGGCTGCCATGAGCCGCGCGGGGTACCCGCCATGTCTCCAACGCCTTGTCAGGGTTTGCGCGGCTCCCCCCGTTGGAGGTTCGAGTCCTCCTTCGGGCATGGTTGTGTGTGTGTTGTCCTTAGCATAAGTTACTGTAAGTAGTGTGCAAACATACGGACTGATGGTTCAAATGGCTATGAGCACTTTGGGACTTAAGATCTGAGGTCATCAGTTTCCTAGAACTTAGAACGACTTAAACCTAACTAACCTAAGGACATCACACACATCCATGCTCGAGGCAGGATTTGAACCTGCGACCGTAGCGGTCGCGTGGCTCCCGACTGAAGTGCCTAGAACCGCTCGGCCACATCGGCCGGTCTATCATGTATTCTAGAAGTGCTGCACGGTCGTCAGTGGCGCCTGTTCTTTCGAGAACAGTTACTTCATATCTACGGTTAAACGTTACCCAGCCATTGACCTTCGTCTGTGCGAATGCGCACAGGTTGCCCGAACTCTTACGGGAATCGTCACATTAGTGTGAGCCAGTAATGAGTGGATAGGCAAATACCTATTACGTACATTACGTATGCGGATTGTGGACGGTTGGGGATGTGTCTCACGGGAAGCGTGCAAGGGATAAATTCCTGCAGTCGTGCTGTTCATTTGTGCCCTCGATGGCTCAGATGGATTGAGCGTCTGCCATGTAAGCAGGAGATCGTGGGTTCGAGTCCCAGTAGGGGCACACTTTTCAGCTGTCCCCATCGAAGTATATCAACAACACCTGTCGGCAGCTGAGGGTTTCAATTAATTATCAGTTGTGAAGGTGATTCGATGAACCATTTGCCAGGCACTTAAATGTGTTTTGCAGGGTATCCATATAGATGTAGATGATAACTCGTCCCGTGTCGCACGTGCTCAAAATGATTTATACTGCACAATGCATGCAAACATACTCACCGAAAATAAGGACGATTATCAAGTGCAGGCTGCCGAGTGCTGCAAATCCAGCTTAGACAGATCGGCTTTTCCTGCCAAGAAGAACAGGAAGTTGCTGTCTAGGAACAATCAGAGGTAGAGGAAGGGTTGATAAATACTCCTTGAATTGCAGACTAAACGTAAATAACGAAAATACAATTTTGGTAAAAATTGGTCAAAACATAATCGTTTGCCCTCCGTATTGGATTAGCTGTTTTGAATATTGAAAATCTGACTTCAGATTCGTTTTCAGCGACATTAAAAATATATATGTAACACTCAGTTCATGCAAATCGAAGTAATAATATAACTAAATGTTTTCCCTAAACATTGAACACATTTTTTTCGGGTAACTATTTTCTCAGAACGGCATGCAGCATAAATTGAAAGTGGTTCGATCTCTTAACTTCTACCTCTGACCCCTAAAAGTAAACACTTTTCTTAGGAACTTATAGCTATAATATGACATTTGTTAATATTAACTAATTTTTGTGTAGGCATAAGGAGTGAAACAAACCCCCAAAAATCGAACTCAAAGTTCGAATTAGCACCGTATCGTTAAATTTAAGGTTGTTTCATTGCGGTTAGGCATGCGCTCGCATAAATTTTATGTTTTATCGACTGATGTTATCCATTTTCAATTTCAGAGGAATAATGTAGTATCAACTGATGTTACCCATTTTTGAATTCAGGTAACATCTGTGGTGCCACACTGCACGCACACTGCGTACTCCAGTCTCGCAGGCCCTTGATCAAATCATAATTACGGGCGCCATTTTTATTGAAAATCTAAAATTAAGCTCATAGTATTATCACTCGTAATTCCCAAACACATCCTTCGAATGTATTGTCATTGTCTCAAAAAAAAAATTTCAAATGTACCCTTTGTTGCTCATTTGTATGAGAACCTGGCCGTAACGCCGGAATATAGTCACGAGATTTTTTTTTTCAGAGACGCTGTACGATCGCGAGAAGACTTTCGTTCTGCGCGTGTCGAAGGACATTCCTCAGATATTACTGTGTGTGTGCTACTCAGTCGTGCCAGTTAAGTGTACATCTTTGCATAGTTTTCCTTTCACGATGTAAACAGTGTTCCGCTCAATTGCTAACTGGCCAGTGAGTGGTTCCGAAGGTGTCGGATGTGCGGTGCGTTCGGTATGCTAGGACAACAGCAGACTGGCGTGGTGCGATGGCAGAAGCAGACACTGAGGGAGCTAGCTGCTGGGACGCCAGCGAACAATTTATGCCAAGTAAGACGAAGAGGACTATTCTAAAATTACGAGCCGTCTCAAAAGTGTTTACCATTGGTAAATCTTGCTGTTGAGTCTGACAAAACTGGCAGTTGGGCCTAGAGATACATTAGAGAGAGATACAGGAAATCCCCCCACCCCCCTCAATGAATTTTTGGTTGTGATGACAGGCCGATTGGTAGTGTAGCCAGAGATCTAAGTTAGGTTGGAAGGTGGTAATTTGATTGAGAGTTGTTTACGCCAACGATTATGAATGCCGACTAAACGTTGTGCGAGCAGATTGCCCTGTAGCGTAGCCTAGTGTTTCCGTCCGCGCCACATTTAACACACTTACTCTAACTGTGTACAAAAGTCTCACAACAGCCACGATAACTACGTTTCTGGTGGGGGGAGGGTAGAGTCCACTATGTAACTTTCACTGCAAATTTTAGTAACCGCCGAAACTAACCGAAATAGAAGCGTAATTTTAACTATATTTCCTTTTGTGGGAAAATAATGGTTCTCCTCTTTCGGCAGCAACTGTAATATGTAGGCGACTTATTAGTTTTCTTTAAACTATGAATCATGATCTCAATAGACGCAGTGCTTTTTTTACGTTACTTGATTTGTGGTCTATAGTAAACAATGCAACGAATTGGTAAATTCTTTGAAGTTTGACGTGTGTTACATAGACGACGTCTGCAATGTTCGTAAGGCCAAGTTTGCATATATTCGGTGTCTGTTTTTTTGGCCATGTACTGTATAATTAAGGGGAGGAGGATTATGTTCAAGGAGCAGTGTATTAGCAGTCTATGGAGAAATTGAGAATTTCGATCTAACGAACGGCATGCTCGGGCAGTTCGTGCTATTCTGTTGACCACTGTGTAATTCGGACACAGTGATCATTGCCTCTCCCTAGTAACCAGGGGACTCGGGTGCTAATCCTGGTCTGGCACAAATTTTCAACAGTGCCCATTGACTAAAGTCTGTGCCCATTGTCAACTAATGTCATTGTTTCGGTGTTAAATTGTATTTTGTTCACGATACGTCGTTTAGCTTTTTCATGGATAACAGCTTTGAAAAGCGTACAGGTTATATTGATATTCGCTCGTCGTTAGTCCAAGGCAACTATAGCGATTTATGAACACAGTTGTAGTTCGTATTAAGCCTACATACGTAATTGTGTCCTGTGTTTCTTTACCAAGAACTGCTTCGTAAGTAATTCCCCGGTAGTGGTATTTTGTTTCAGTATTTTGTTTAAATATTTATAGACTGCAGGCTTGGATGAAATATGAAACACATGTCCGAAGTTCCTGTTGATACTGCAGATACTGTTTCATCCGTACTAGGGGCCAAAACATTTAATCTAATACAAAAGGACACAATTTGTCTCGAGATTTAGCTATTTTTCGTAATAGAGGCCTTGCTTCGATATGTTTTTCTCTAATTCTTGTTTGGATATAATCTTAAAACACACTAACTCTTCCACCAGTTATTCGATATGTTGTTTCATCCCTTTCGTAGCCTAGAGTTCCTAAACGGTCGATAATATTAATGATTTCCTTTCTCAATTTTATTTTCTGTAAAATCTCCTGTTTATGGTTAATTCTAACATGTTTCACGTTCTCACTTTTATTATTTTTATTTTTCTAGTTTTTGGCTGGTAGCCAAATTTTCTTTGAATCTGGTTTTTAATTCTGAAATAGTAACAGTTGAAGGTCAAGAGAAGATGGCGATCTATTTGAGGAGAGTGGCTTGGAGATTTTTTATAATAGACGTACACAGGTCATGGGGATCCTTACCTATATAAATTTACTTCGAGTGTGATGTAGCCCATTCTCTTGTCATGATCTCGGCTGTATCGTAGCACATTGTCTCAGTTAGGTTGGAGATTTCTGTTGAGAGTTGCCGAAGTCAACGAAAGTGATTACAAAGTGAGGACTTTGCTAACAGAACGATCTGTAGCGTAGTCCAACACGTTCTTTCTGTCCTTTTAAAGCCTCTTTTAATTAAAAATAACTAAAGCTGCAAGATACAATCACAAAAACTGTTACGTAATAGAGTAATCCCAGACTATTGTTGTGTAAGTTGTGTGCGTACACTTTTTTTTGTCAGTGAATATACATTTTTTTACTCATTTGCTGGGTTTCAGTTTTCCCCGTTTTCCGGCGAAAAACCTTTTCCTGTGAAGGGCCCATTAGCTTGTCGGTTATATTTGTGACTTTCTCGACGGTCAGTAATTTCGTGATAGTCCATCCACCGGCGTCATTGTTAACATCGAATATAGATTTAAGTATTAGGAAGGCTAATATGAAGCTAATGCATGAGTAGGTCTAATAATTAATAAAAATAGGAATGCGGGTAAGCCACTACAAACAGCATAGTGAAAGCATTGTTGTGGCCAATATAGCCACGAATCCCACGCCTACCACAGTCGTAAAAGTAGTCCGCAGATGATGAAGAAATTGATGGAATGTGTGATGAGATAAAAGAAATCATTCAGATAGTGATGGGAGATGAAAATTTAATATTAGTGGGTGACTGGAATTCGACGGTAGGAAATGGAATAAAAGGAAACGCAGTAGGTGAATATGGAATGTGGGTAAAAAATGAAAGAGGAAGCCGCCTGGTAGGTTTTTGCCCAGAGCATAATTTAATCATAGCTAACACTTGGTTCAAAAATCATGAAAGAAGGTTGTATACGTGGAAGAGACCTGGAGATACAGCAATATTTCATATAGATTATATAATGGTAAGACAGAGATTTAGGAACCAGATTTTAAATTGTATGACATTTCCAGGGGCAAATGTGGTCTCTGATAACAATATATTGATTATGAACTGTAGATAAAAACTGAAGAAACTGGAAAAACGTGGGAATTTAAGGATATGGGACCTGAAAGAACTGACAGAATCAGAAGTTGTAGAGTGTTTCAGGAAGTGCATTAGGGAACGATCTACAGGAATGGGGCAAAGTAATACAGTGTGATGGGGGATCTGAGTGGTATACTGTCAAGGGGGAGGGGGTTCCTCAGGGATCAGTGTTGTGGCCGCTCTAGTTCCTTATTTATATAAATGATATGCCCTCAAGTATTATGGGTAACTCTAAAATATTTCTGATTGCTGATGACACTAGCTTGGTAGTAAAGGATGTTGTGTGCAACATTGACTCCGTTTCAAGTAGTGCAGTACATGACCTCAGTCAATGGCTTGTAGAAAATAAACTAACGTTAAATCACAGTAAGATTCAGTTTTTACAGTTTCTAACACACAATTCAACAAAACCTGACGTTTTAATCTCACAGCATGGGCAAATGATTGGTGAAGCTGAGCGGCTCAAATTCCTAGGTGTTCAAATAAATAGTAAGGTGTCATGGAAAGCCCACATTCAGGATCTTGTTCAAAGACTTAATACTGCCATTTTCACTATTCGAACGGTACCGAAAGTGAGTGATACTTCGCCAAGTAAATTAGTCTACTTTGCTTATTTCCATTCACTTATGTCGTATGGTATTATGTTTTTGGATAACTCTTCCCATTCTAGAAGGATATTTTTGGCTCAGAAACGGGAGGTTTCGGGCAAAAAGTGGTGTGAGTTCACGGACCTCTTGTCGACCTCTGTTCAGGGAGTCTGGGTGTTTTGACATTGGCCTCTCAATATGTATATTCCTTATAGTCGTTTCTTGTTACCAATATTAGTTTATTTCCAACAATAAGCAGCTTTCACTCGGTTAATACTCGGGAGAAATCAAACCTCCATTTGGATCGGACTTCCTTAACTCTTGTGCAAAAATGTGTGCAGTATACTGCTACATCCATTTTCAATAAGCTGCTACTCGAATTCAAAAATCTTAGCAGTAATCCACGCGCTTTCAAATCGAAACTGGAGTGTTTCCTCATGGGTCACTCCTTCTATTCTGTCGAGGAGTTAATTGAAAAATTAAGCTGATTCTCATTGTACTGCTGATAGCGTTTGCTTAAACTTATGGACTGATTTTCTCTCTGGTTCATGAACATGTATTTTTATCTGTTATTACTTTTATGTTGTAAGTTCATGTGTCGCCCAAACCGCCGTCTGCTTCACGTCTGCTGTGCAGCGAGCTACCTTGATTGAAGTATTAACTGTAGTTTTCTTACTTGTCACTACTTCTTCCGTGTGTTTTTGCTTTTAGGAAGCTTTAATTGTCGAGTGCTAGTAATAGAGTTAAATAGATTTCATGTTTGTTTTGAATACAGTCAGATAGAGTCCTTTTAGTCAGCCATAGTGCTAGTAGTGCTAGTGTTTGTTTTCAATACAGTCCAGAGACAGGTAGTGCTATTTTCATTGTTTTCTACAAGAAGTGGTTAGCAATCACAGTTTAGTCAGTAATCAGCCGCCTTTAGTGAATTAGCAGTCTACTTAAAAGTTGATTAAGTCTCTTCAGTATATTGATTCCTTAGGATGGATAGGATGTGTGACTGCTGTGTACGGACGCTGGCCACTCTTCGCGAACAGCTGAGCGTGTTGATGGCCGCGGTCAGCCGTCTTCAGGCTGCTGCCTCGGAGGGTAGCGGCAGTGTGGAGTCTGGTGCGTCGCATGGTGCACCCCAGGTGTTAGATGCTTCACCCACTGTCCCTGCTGTCGAGACATTTTCGCGGGTACCGAGCGCGGTTGGGCCACCCTCTCCCCAAGGGGAGTGGCGGGTTCAGCGGCGTTCGCGGCGCACGAGGCAGAGGGTCAATGTGGAGGCTGGCCGTGTGGCATCGTCCGCTCTGCCTGTGAATGGACATGTGGCTGCTCATTCAGCAAGGTCCGAGCAGGCACACGGGGGGAGGGGTTTATTAGTTATTGGGAGCTCCAACGTTAAGCTGGTGATGGAGCCCCTTAGGGAAATAGTGGAAAGGTCGGGGAAGAAGGCCAGTGTTCACTCTGTCTGCTTGCCGGGGGGTCTCATCCGAGATGTGGAGGCGGCCCTACCGGCGGTGATAGAGAGCACTGGGTGCACCCGACTGCAAATTGTTGCTGATGTCGGCACCAATGACTCCTGCCGTGTGGATTCAGAGGTCATCCTCAGTTCGTACAAGCGGTTGTTGGAGTTGGTGAAGGCGGAAAGCCTCGCTCGCGGGGTGGAATCAGACCTAACTATTTGTAGTATCGTTCCCAGAACCGATCGCGGTCCTCTGGTTTGGATCCGAGTGGAAGGCTTAAACCAGAGGCTCAGACGATTCTGCGGAGAGCTGGGGTGCAAATTTCTCGACCTCCGCAATGGGGTGGAGAAATGTAGGGTCCACTGAATATGTCAGTCGTGCACTACACGCCGGAAGCGGCTACGAGGGTAGCGGAGTACGTGTGGAGTGCACATGGTTTTTTTTTTTTTTTAGGTTAGAGAATTCCCTCCCTAGACCCGACAAGACGCCTCCTGAGACGCGGCAAGGCAGGAGTAGGCAAAATGCAACAGGGAATAACAATATTAATGTGCTAATAGTAAACTGCAGGAGCGTCTATAGAAAGGTCCCAGAACTGCTCTCATTAATAAACGGTCACAACGCCCATATAGTTCGCAGACAAAGGCTGGACAGTAAAGGGGGAGACGTGTTTATAGCGATAATAAGTGCAATAGTATCGAAGGAAATTGACGGAGATTCTAATTGTGAAATGATTTGGGTGAAGGTCACGGTTAAAGCAGGCTCAGACATGGTAATTGGATGTCTCTATAGGCCCCCAGGCTCAGCAGCGGTTGTGGCTCTGCACCAGAAGAATAATTTGGAAAATATTTCGAGTAGATTTCCCCACCATGTTATAGTTCTGGGTGGAGATTTTAATTTGCTGGATATAGACTGGGAGACTCAAACGTTCATAACGGGTGGCAGGGACAAAGAATCCAGTGAAATATTTTTAAGTGCTTTATCTGAAAACTACCTTGAGCAGTTAAACAGAGAACCGACTCGTGGCGATAATATATTAGACCTTCTGGTGACAAACAGACCCGAACTATTAGAATCAGTTAATGCAGAACAGGGAATCAGCGATCATAAAGCGGTTACTGCATCTACGATTTCAGCCGTAAATAGAAATATTAATAGAGGTAATAAGATTTTTCTGTTTAGCAAAAGTGACAAAAAGCAGATTACAGAGTACCTGATGGCTCAACACAAAAGTTATGTCTCAAGTACAGATAGTGCTGAGAATCAGTGGACAAATTTCAAAACCATCGTACAATATGCGTTAGATGAGTATGTGCCAAGCAAGATCGTAAGAAATGGAAAAGAGCCACCGTGGTACAACAACCGAGTTAGAAAACTGCTGCGGAAGCAAAGGGAACTTCACAGCCAACATAAACATAACCAAAGCCTTGCAGACAAACAAAAATTACGCGAAGCGAAATGTAGTGTGAGGTGGTCTATGCGAGAGGCTTTCAATGAATTCGAAAGTAAAGTTCTATGTACTGACTTGGCAGAAAATCGTAAGAAATTTTGGTCCTATGTCAAAGCGGTAGGTGGATCAAAACAAAATGTCCAGACACTCTGTGACCAAAATGGTACTGAAACAGAGTATGACAGACTAAAGGCCGAAATACTAAATGTCTTCTTCCAAAGCTGTTTCACAGAGTAAGACTGCACTGTGCTTCCTGCTCTTGAAGTCGCACAGTTGACAAAATGGTAGATATCGAAATAGACGACAGAGGGATAGAGAAACAATTAAAATCGCTCAATAGAGGAAAGGCCTCTGGTACTGATGGGATACCAGTTCGATTTTACACAGAGTACGCGAAGGAACTTGCCCCCCTTCTTGCAGCGGTGTACCGTAGGTCTCTAGAAGAGCGAAGCGTTCCAAAGGATTGGAAAAGGGCATAGGTCATCCCCGTTTTCAAGAAGGGACGTCGAACAGATGTGCAGAACTATAGACCTATATCTGTAACGTCAATCAGTTGTAGAGTTTTGGAACACGTATTATGTTCGAGTATAATGAATTTTCTGGAGACTAGAAATCTACTCTGTAGGAATCAGCATGGGTTTCGAAAAAGACGGCCGTGTGAAACCCAGCTCGCGCTATTCGTCCACGAGACTCAGAGGGCCTTAGACACGGGTTCACAGGTAGAAGCCGTGTTTCTTGACTTCCGCAAGGCGTTTGACACAGTTCCCCACAGTCGTTTAATGATCAAAGTAAGAGCATACGGACTATCAGATCAGTTGTGTGCTTGGATCGAGGAGTTCCTAGATAACAGAACGCAGCATGTCATTCTCAATGGAGAGAAGTCTTCCGAAGTAAGAGTGATTTCAGGTGTGCCGCAAGGGAGTGTCATAGGACCGTTGCTATTCACAATATTCATAAATGACCTGGTGGGTGACATCGGAAAGTCTCTGAGGCTTTTTGCAGATGATGCTGTGGTGTATCGAGAGGTTGCAACAATGGAAAATTGTACTGAAATGCAGGAGGATCTGCAGCGAATTGACGCATGGTGCACGGAATGGCAATAGAATCTCAATGTAGACAAGTGTAATGGGATGCGAATACATAGACTGATAGGTCCTTATCATTTAGCTACAAAATAGCAGGTCAGCAAATGGAAGCAGTTAAATCCATAAATTATCTGGGAGTACGCGTTAGGAGTGATTTAAAATGGAATGATCGTATAAAGTTGATCGTTGGTAAAGCAGATGCCAGACTGAGATTCATTGGAAGAATCCTAAGGAAATGCAATCCGACAACGAAGGAAGTAGGTTACAGTACGCTTGTTCGCCCACTGCTTGAATACTGCTCAGCAGTGTGGGATCCGCACCAGATAGGGTTGATAGAAGAGATAGAGAAGATCCAACAAAGAGCAGCGCGCTTCGTTGCAGGATCATTTAGTAATCGCGAAAGCGTTACGGAGATGATAGATAACCTCCAGTGGAAGACTCTGCAGGAGAGACGCTCCGTAGCTCTGTATGGGCTTTTGTTGAAGTTTCGAGAACATACCTTCACCGAAGAGTCAAACAGTGTATTGCTCCCTCCTACTTATATTTCGCGAAGAGACCACGAGGATAAAATTAGAGAGATTAGAGCCCACACAGAAGCATACCGAGAATCCTTCTTTCCACGTACAATACGAGACTGGAATAGAAGGGAGAACCGATAGAGGTACTCAGGGTACCCTCCGCCACACACCGTCAGGTGGCTTGCGGAGTACGGATGTAGATGTAGATACTGGCACGTTCCATGACCTAGAAGATTTGCTCCTCAATTTGGGCCTACGGAACTTGACATGCGCAAAGAAAGAGGGTAACAGAAGATATATTGAATTTAATTTATGAAAGGAGAAAATACAAAAATGCAGTAAATTAACCCGACAAAAAGAAATACAAACGTCTCAAAAATGAGATCGACAGGAAGTGCAAAATGGCTAAGCAGGGATATCTAGAGGACAAACGTAAGGATATAGATGCGCTTATCACTAGGGGCATGATAGATAGTGCCTAAAGAAAAACTAAAGAGACTTTTAGAGAAAAGAGATTCACTTGTATGCATATCAAGAGCTCAGATGGAAACCCTGTTATCAGCAAAGAAGATATTGCAGAAAGGTGGAAGGTGTATATAGAGGATCTATACAAGGGCAATGTACTTGAGGACAATATAATGGAAACGGAAGAGGATGTAGATGAAGATGAAATGGGAGATGACATACTGCGTGAAGAGTTTGACAGGGCACTGAAAGACCTTAGTGGAAATAAGGTTCCGGGAGTAGACAACATTCCATTAGAACTACTGACAGGCTTGGGAGACCCAGCTCTGACAGAACGTGACCGTCTGATGAGCAAGATGCATGAGACAGCCGAAATACCGTCAGACTTCAAGAAGAATGAAATAATTCCAATTTCAAAGAAATCAGGTGTTGACAGGTGTGAAAATTAGCTAACTATCAGTTTAATAAGTCACAGCTGCAAAATACTAACGCAAATTCTTTACAGACGAATGGAAAAAATGGTAGAAGCCGACCTCAGGGAAGACCAGTTTGGATTCCGTGGAAATACTGGGACATGTGAGGCAATACTGACCCTACGACTTACCTTATAAAGTAGATTAAGAAAAGGCAAACCTACGTTTCTAACATTTGTAGACTTAGAGAAATCCTTTGACAATGTTGACTGGAATACTCTCTTTCAAATTCTGAAGGTGGCAGGGGTAAATTACAGGGAGCGAAAGGCAATTTACAATTTGTACAGAAAGCAGGTGGTAGTTATAAGAGTCGAGGGATATGAAACGGAAGCAGTGGTTGGGAAGGGAATGAGACAGGGTTGTAGACTATCCCCAATGTTATTCAATCTGTTTATTGAGCAAGTAGTAAAGGATACAAAAGAAAAATTCTGAGTAGAAATTAAAATCCATGGATAAGAAACTAAAACCTTGAGGTTTGCCGATGACGTTCTAATTCAGAGACAGCAAAGAACCTAGAAGAGTAGCTGAACAGAATGAAGTGTCCTGAAAGGATGATATAAGATCAGCATCAATAAAAGCAAAACGAGGATAATGGAATGTAGTCGAATTAAGGTGGGTGATGCTGAGGGAATTAGATTAGGAAATGAGACATTTAAAGTAGTAAAGGAGTTTCGCTATTTAGGGAGCAAAATAACTGATGACGGTCGAAGTAGAGAGGATATAAAATGTCGACTGTCAATGGTAAGAAAAGTGTTTCTAAAGAAGAAAAATTTGTTAACATCGAGTATAGCTTTAGGTATCAGGAAGTCCTTTCTCCGAGTATTTGTATGGAGTGTAGCCACGTATGGAAGTGAATAATGGACAATATATAGTTTGAACAAGAATAGAATAGAAGCTTTCGAAATGTGGTGCTACGGAAGAATGCTGAAGATTAAGTGGGTAGATTACATAACTAATGTGGAGGTATTGAATAGGATACTGGAGAAGAGAACTTTGTGGCAAAACTTGACTAGAAGATGGGGTCGGATGGTAGGACACGTTCTGAGGCATTAAGGGATCACCAATTTAATATTGGAGGGCAGCGTGGAGGGTAAAAATCGAGGTGGGAGACCAGGAGATGAATACACTAAGCAGATTCACAAGGATATAGGTTTGCAATGGGTACTGGGAGATGAAGCTTCCACACGATACAGTAGCATGGAGAGCTGCATCAAACCAGTCTGTGGACTGAAGACAAGAGCAACAACAACAACAACAACAACAACAACAAGGTATTTGTCTGATGTGTAACCTTCAACAGAAGTGGGGCAGACAAGAGGGTTAATTCATTAATGGTGTCGGAAGAGATGGTTAGCAAGAAATCCTTTAGGCGTGGTGCGTGATGCGGCGCTCCCCATCCCCATATACCGATCAAATCAGTCACGACTTGAACCGAGCGTGCCCGAACATTGTCCTACAAAATGATGGCCGCCTTCTGCAGAAACCGACGCCGCTTCTTTCTCTCAGTTGCTTTTCTACTTTGTAACACAGTCTGTTTCGTTTTCGAGTGCAAACCGCTTAACATATATTGTTCAAATTTGGCATGGAGACAGTTTGAACCCTGAGAAAGAACATAGCCCACTTTAAAAAGCAAGAAACATTTTTTTGCATCAGTGAACGTAAACTACATTAAAACTTACTTATTTTGCTTGTACAACTTAAGAATTCTATAATGTATAAGTACTTCAGTAGTCGCCGCGCGGGATAGTCTCTACAAACGAAATTGCTCCCACGTCCGAGGCCTTTCAATATCACGTCTTCCATTCCGCTTGTAGTTCAGAATATTTTGGGGGAAGTCTGGGACGTAGCATTCTCACCAGTCTTCACGATATTTTTGAATTTTTTAGTTTCTGTTGAAAATACTTAATTTTTCTCTAGTATCTTCATTCCTAATCATTTCTTGTTGTGCAGCTCTTCGAATTTCTTAGGAACCTCATCTCTGCCGTGTGATTTATTTTTCGTTTTTTTTTAACCATGTTTTCGCTTTCATAGCATAATACAGGAACCGCGACCACGTTATAGAATTTCGGGACAACCTTTTTGTACTTTATTGCCCAATGTTCAGATAATAGTGTCACAGACAGCTTAGAATTTGTGTAATTTATTTTAAGTATCAGAGTAAAAATCAGATCTTACAGCGTAGCCTAAATGAAAGATTAAGAGACCAGTTCTAAAGCAGGATTATCCAAAACTAGTTTTAAACTGACTCAGTATTTTCCTCGGAGTGCACTTATTTTCGTTTTATTACTAGAAATTTTAAAGTTGTATTCATTGCATATTTCGTTCAGGTGGTATATAGATCTTTGGAGGTCATTTCGTGAACTTGAATCATGTCATCTACAAACAGAAGCACAATCAGGTATTTCTCATTCGTTATCCCAATTCCTTGGTCTTGTCGTAGTTCCTGCTTTCATTTATGAAGAACGAAGTCAATGTAAATACTAAAAATGCTGACTTAATCTGCTCATTTAAATGTATACCAAGCGAGCTGCCGCAGTGGTTAGTACATGGTATGATGATGATGATGATGATGATGATGATGATGATGATGATGATGATGTTTGGTTTGTGGGGCGCTCAACTGCACGGTTATCAGCGCCTGTACAAAGCCCCAACCTTTACACAGTCCAGTTTCGCCACCATCACGAATGATGAAGAAATGATGACACCACAGACACCTACTTCCCGGGCGGAGAAAGCAACCCAGCCGTGAATCGAACCCGGAATCCCATCACCAGCAACGCTTGCTACACGACGAGCTGTCAACTAGTACACTAGACTCGCATTCGGGAGGATGACGTTTAAATCCGCATCCGGCCATCCTGATACGTATTCCGTAACTTTTCTGAATCGCTCCAAGCAAATGCTGGGATGGTTCCTTTGAAAGGGAACGGCGGACTACTTTTACCCTTCCCTGACGCAGTGCCAACTCCTGCTCCGTTTCTAATGACCTCAACATCGATAGCACATTAAATGCAATCCTCCTTCCGTCCTTCATTTAAAGGCATAGGTTTACGCAATAAGTCGGGCGTTAAAAGTTAAAAACTGCGTACTCGTCTAAGGCAGCATAATTTCATGGCGCGCAAATTATCGAGACTATATTCACCGAGCATTTGTGAAAGGCAGCACGTGGCGACTTCCAACAAACTTCACACATAATTTCGAAACTTTTTTTCCCTCTGACATCCCTGGCAGAATGATGAAAGGAAAAAGACTTTTATCACTTCTACATTTTCGCTGTTCGTGTAGTAAGGTGTCAGCATCAGGCTTGATGTTTCACTTTATTACTTCTTTACTACTCACTTTATTCGCAACACATTTGTCAGACAGTATCCACATACGTCGCCGAATGTACCTGAAAATTATAGAATTGTACAACACCTAGTTCAGTACATAAATATTGAGACTTGTCAAAAAACTAGCTTCTCTTACAACAGAGCGTCTTCAACTGCAAAGGGTCATGTTTCTTCAGGTCAAGTTTTTAACACATTAACTGATACGGAAAGTGAACGAACTTCTGAAGGTGGTTTACATATGGGACTTCCAGTTTTCAGACAGCAATTTGGAGGGGAGAAGGGGGGGTGCTTACGCGGTCTATTTGAAACTTCAGTGTTTCCGTAAATGATGCAGTTGCCTGTAATAAAGTTCTGTTTGAAAGAAGCCACGCCCTCATAAGATTTCAGTGTAGTGCAAAGCATGACAACTTAGTTTAAATGTTCCCGAAATGTAGAATTGTTCGGTTCACAAAACGATATAACCTTATCCTACGAGTATAGTGCAGCGAGTCAAATTCGCAATCGCTCAACCCACATGAATACCTGGGTGTAAAAATTTCTAGAGATTTGAAATGGAACCGTCACATAGTCGCAGTCTTAGGGAAATACGGTGGCTGGCTGCAATTCGTTGGTAGAATTCTAGGAAAATACAATCAGTGTACAAAAGAAATTGCTTACAAATCACGCTTGCGACTTATCCCCCAATATTGGTCGAGATTCTTGGATCCTAATCAGATACAACTGCCAGGCGAAACTGAATGTATACAGAGAAGGGCGGCACGAATGGTCACAGGTTTTTTGACCCGTTGGAGAATGTCACGCAGTTTCTGCTCAAATTGAACAGGCAGGCGCTTGGAAACAAACGTACAATATCCAGAGTAAGTCTACTTGGAATATTTCCGGAGGAATCCTTAACTGTTGAATATAGGCGAATGGTAGTCAATGGAGGGAATGACTGTGAATGCTCGTTCGATTTGCGTTCTCTTCCGTAGGCTGCGATGCAAACTAATCCTGGTAATATTCCCGGTGTGAGATGTAGTTGGCAGCTCTGTAAATGCTGACCGGTGAGTCGCTTAAAGCCCAGGTGAAATTAATCTCGGAGGGACACATCACGCTCCCAACCGATGAAGCATATCCCCTAAGGATCGCCGAGAGCCTGTGACTAGTGCATTGAATTTAAATACGGAAAACTGCAAAAACTCACTTTTTGAACTATTTGTAATTCCATAAACTAGTTTTGTAACCTTTACAAACTCATCTTCAAATGTGGCACACAGAATTTCCGTCTCTCTGACGTGGAGACAGAGCGACAGTTACATGGCGACATGTGTCGGAAAACCAGTTATTCTACTTACTGACTAACGGACAGTTCATGGTAGACACAGACTATCCCGTGGAAGAGCAAAGTATCGCGAGGAGACCTAATTAGAAAGTTTCTAGAACTGACGTTACATGATGAAAGTAGGAATGGAATATACTGAAACCACCTACGTATTGTAACTGTAGGAAGCGTGAAGACCGGAAGAGACTAAGCACAGCACGCACAGAGGCTTTTAAGCAGCCACAGTTCGCACGCTCCATACGTCAGTGGAGTGGGAATAAGTCCTAATAACTGGTATACTGGCAAGTTCCATCTGTCACGCAATTCACGGTCGTTTATAGACTACAAATTATAAGCTGCCTATGTTTTGTTTAAATTTGGATTACAAGAAAATGGGCGTTTTGCAAAATATCCTACATAAGTCTCCTCTTCATCAACACCACCACCATGAGTGTTCTGCCCTAGGGCAGGTCTTCACATGTAGCTCTCCATGCAGTCCCATCATTTGTTACCCTCTTGTTTTCTCACAACTATTTTCTGTTCTTACGCTGTCCACCACCTGGTATGTTCTGAGTCTTCTTCTTCTTCTTCTTCTTCTTCTTCTTCTTATTGCATTCACCATTTCCTCCATACCATCAATAAACAATCTCTTCTCATTCAGTGTCCATGCCAATTGTGTTTGCTCATCCTGCTACCTTTAAAATTTCTCTCTGTTCTCCCACTCAACACCACCTCATTTCTCACTGTGCTTGCCTATTTTATCACCTATCAACGCACCCACATAAAAGCCTCCTGTTATGAAACGTCTCGTTGGCAATTGCTATACGTATTTTCACCTCCTTATTACTTCCAATGTCGTACATAATAGCACGTCGCAGTTATCTAAAAATACTAAATTGTTGTGTGTCTTCCTGCCTAACATTATAGTTGTTCTTGATTTTCTTGCACCTATCACCGGACATTTTGCGTTTTTCTTATTATTTCTCATTCCAATTTACTCACGACTCTTGTCCAATTCTTTTAACATTTCAGTCATACTTCTTTCGCTCTCTGTCAATAACACCACATGATCCGCGAGTCTAATACATTCTGCTCTCCTAACAACAACCCGCTCCCGTCTATTTCATTTCAAACGTTTTTGAATGACATGCTCCAAATATATTTACACACTAAGGAGAATAAACGTATCCCGAAGGACTTACCCCAGCGCGATGGAAATCGATACACGTGATGTCTATTCATGCCCAATAGTATCCGAACGACCTGAATTGAATTTCGCCTGATTCACATGCAACCCACATAGCGCAACTGTCTAGCAGGTCTCCTTATCGCTCCTTGGTACAGTCGTTTGACTATTGAAAGTGGTTCCAACAAGTCACCACGAGAAAAAACTGTTCTGTATCGCAATAACTCAAAATGTAAAGTAATACCACGATACTACAAATATCACGGAACACCTTATCACAGATAAGACTGCCCTTAAGGCTTGTAGCTCACATTTATTACAATAAATGACATATCTGACATTTTACCACTCTCATTATTACGTCAGATAGGTAATGCACGTAGTAAATTTGTCGTATTCTTCATTTACTCTTCAAAGTAACATACCGTACTAATTAAACACAAAATAAGATTAAAAATTAAAGGTATTCACGAGCAGCTAATTGAGAATATTTATGAACTTCAAATGACACGACGAACCGTCTCGTTCTGCATATGGGTGCAAACTCAGGTCATGCAGACTAAGCAATGATTTCGTGCCTGACGGATACTAACAGTCACTCGTGATTAGGCATATAGAGAGTGATATACCTCGATTTTAGACAGAGCCAGTTTGCAAATTCCAACTTTAAATTTCATAGCGCAAGCATTTTTGCCGGACGCGAATTCCTACCCAGCACCTGTTGTCCCTGTTAACGAACGATGAGAGATGTTGAATCTTGGTTCCTAACAAGTAACTTACTTGAATTGCCGTGAGGTAAGGCTTTGTATTTGGCAGGGATTCGAACTCAGAACTTAATCGGATAGATATCGACGCACAATCAACTGTGACATTTCGGATTTTCTCGGCAGTAGCTAGATGTTTTAACTGAAATGACGAGACGAAACATTATTTTTTTTTCCTTCCCAAGACTCCAACCTGGCACAAATCGCTGTTATATTCTACAGAAAACGAACGTTAAATATGGGTTTGTTGCACCAGCAGCGACATGTGAGCGTGTTTGAACTAGAAATAATATGACGAAGAGTTCAGTGCTCACTGGGAATACAGCTCCACACATCATATCGCTTTTGACTACACACAAAGATGCGTCAGCTTCCGAATTTTTGTCCAGCTCGGACTAACATCTTGAACTTACAGTGATCTCGCAAATAGTTCTGTCTCTCACTGGGTGTCAAAACGTCACATATCGTTAGTGTTGACAAGGAATGAAAATACATTAAACATTAAAATAATTATCCACCAGCAGATAGGTGTTCTCATGCTAGAGCTTGATAATACATAATGAAATCTATAGTGCCAGGCCAGGATTCGAACCCATTCACGCGCAGTATGTGGAGATGTTGAGGAATCTGCAGTTCTGAACAAACAACAAATTGTAGCCGTGCTGTATTCTCACGAAGGGATCAAATTCAGCCTTAAGTACGGTCTAAGTTGCATTCCCAGTTCAGAACCGATTTTATCGACATACAGAAGCTCAGATAAAATATGGACTAAATGTCCTGTGAGCCTACATAGCGTTTGTTTCGTCACTAGAAATAAATAATAAGTATAAGAAAGGTTTCTACGTGTCGCCGCCCCAGTCTTTATTGTGATTCATCCTAACGTCTACTTTGTAGAAAAGGAATATCATTTTTCATGTTAATTTCAGACCACAATGTCATTATATCTTCTTCACTTGGTGTAGCCAGAAGAGAATGGAATCTGTCTCACCTTATCTAAAATCATTGACAGAAGTTAGAATCGAACCAAGTCTATAGATATACAAGCATATCATAAGTATGTGGCTCATTTTTCTATCGTAATGCCGTTGCACCACACTGGATGAGAATTCTGACACACAGGCTTCCTGTAGTAATTTGCAGCAGGTTCAGTAAATTCATTTACTTGGTTGGCCGAATCACAATGAACTAGCTGCCTCGACTACCCAGTGCATACATTCGACTTTATTTTGTAATCACCGAAATAAAATCACGTACCTGCCACCTACACAGAACAGCCAACAGTCTAGGATGCGCAAATTTAAATAGGAAGTGTTTCTTTCCACTTGGTCTACTGTATTGCGCCATCTCTTTGTTGAAAACGTCGTGCAGTGCAAATGTCGCATTTCGTAAGTAAAGTTTTGTATTCCTAGAAACCCAAAATTTGCTTGTCATCGGCGGGAAGAGGAGTTACCTGTTGTGCAGCATTGTAAGTTTTCACCATTGCACTATGAGCCGAAAGTATTTTTTTGCGATTTCCTTATCGATGTTTTATCTGACTGCTTGTAGCTCTTTCACAGAAGGGATAAAAACGTTACAGTTAGTGAGACTGGAAGTGCGAACCATAACAGATGCTTTTTCTCAGGTCAGCGCATTACCATAGAGCTGGGGTAGAAATACGTGTCTTAGCTCACTCTTACGAGATCGATAATGTCTAGCACTCGTAAACCGCTATTTAAAGGACGAGATTAGTTGCGATTTCCACGTGCAACGACTTTCCTGGGCTGAAAACAGTAAATTTATAATCTTTTGTTACACCTAAAACGATAATAAATCAGATTATTCAATGGAAATGACAGGTAAAATCAAGTGAACCTTGAGGATAAATTTCGTGCACACCAGGAAGGAACTGGTCGATCACAGAGTTCCCAAACATACGTTGCCTTGTTGTCAAATCTCAGTTACAGTACCAGCAGAAAGACGACGACCCGATGTGATCGTACAGCGGGCTGGGAAGTGACCATAGCTGGTGTCTCCAAGTCGCGGCTACTACGGCCTGGAATACGTAATGCGTCTGATTCGCATTTCTGTAACTAGGTTTAGGGACTGAAGCGTGGTTACTAACAATACTCCGAACTGACTGAAAACTAAGCATCATATATCAGTAACTCTCACAGTTGTTTTTATATTTATTTCGTAAGTGTACTAAAAAGTAAGAAGCTCATTCAGAGACGTTTTGATGCCTCGCCGATAGTCGAGCAAAACAAACAAATAAAGAAAAAAAGAATGTGTGTGTGTGTATGATAGAGAGAGAGAGAGAGAGAAAGAGAGAGAGAGAGAGAGAGAGAGAGAGAGAGAGAGAGAGAGAGATCAAAAAGAATGAGAGAGAGTAAGAAATTGTTGTAAAGAAATTGAATCATGGTATGTAAAGAAACCTTTCATTAAAATGACATGTTACACATCATTACGAAATATCGTTTTCATGATCTATGCATTAGGAGGTGTCTGCTTCGTGCAAAAGGTCTTGAGTTCATATTGACGACAACAAGTAATTCTTCATTATAGACGTTTATTTACAAACAGAACTGACAGACTCAACAACAGACTCTCCCAGCCAACCGCACTGCACATCCGAACTGCCCATTGACAACTCCTAGGTGTACTAATATCCTTCCAAACAATGAGAGTCTTTGACAATGCTTTGTTCACAATACGATAGCAATTCACGACTTAAAACCAAATCAGACATTACAGAACTTTAGCACAGATTAAAGCAAGTAAAAGGATGAGCACATATAAATTCTTACAAGCATAATTTCAAAATAGAGTTTATAACATTTTTCTACCAGCCTTCGGATAACCTTCACCAGACTTGCACCGACGTTTCCAGAAATATCTTGACATTTGATTCTGGATATTTCTTGGGTGATTTAGAACAATTATTTATATGTAAAATGATTTAAATCCTGTTTCAAAACGTAAATAAATCTTTTTAGCAATATTTCTTGATACTAATCGTCTTTCGAAATTAGGTTATGAAACAGTTTTCACAAGTTTTCGTATTTTTGGGATGATAATATAGAATTTCTCCATAGAAAATTCCAGAAGTGTGCATTAAACGTTCATTTACAGACTTTCTCTTTAGCTGGTGAGTTTTTTAAAAGTATTTTGTCCATATTATACGAAATAATTTAGCTCAAAACTGATAATTTATACAATTAATCAGAGCTACAGCAAACAGTGAGTCTTTCTTTTACAAAATGAAATATAATTACAAAATTGAATGAAAATAGGTTACTAACACTAATATATACTTATATTAATTCTATTTTTGTTCTTTCTGTGCAAAATGTCCTAATATTGACACAGTACAATATTTAAACATCACCAAAGTTTCCCTTTACATTTTGCATATCTGTATCGACATCCCCTAAAAGTCTACAGTATCGAATACTTCAATATGTCCCAATATGTCCTGTAATGTTACAACATGAATATACATTAAAAGCGCACGTTGGTTTTCACTAGCGGGACGGTGTGCACGTTATAGGGCTTGAACTGAAACTATGAATGTTTTTGTATTGGATCAGGATGCGGACCCACATACTTACCTTTGGAGGAGACCTAGAGAAGGTTGCAGTCTTGCGAAAAGGAACGAAATGGTTGAACTATAATGTTCCGAGTGATTCAGATCCTCGAAAGAGGAGAAACGAATTCGAATCACAGTCCAGCACCAAATTTTTCAACGTCTCTAGTTCAATCAATTACAAGTAAAATAAGAGCCCCATCCTTTAAATGGCTATCGCTTCATAAAATAAAATAAAATTTTCTAATGTAAGTAAGTTTACTGGCGACTGTATTTCTGTTTACGATGACTTCCGCTATGTCGTTTCCCAACGTAACCTGGCTCTGCCCAGTTTGTAATGATGGAACGTGATTTGTATTGCGAAATCTGGATTATAACGTCTTTCTCTTGAGGTTACCAGAGGCAAAGTAAATCTGTTTGTGCTTCTTAAAAGTAAATGTCTGACCCACGCATTGCTCCTGTGATAGTTCCACCAGACCATTGTGCCCACATTTCCCAGCCCCAGGAGTGAGCTGCAACGGATGATGTGCTGAGCTTACAAAAGTAGTCACGGTGGATAAAACGCGAGTCTATTAAATGGTTAAGTAGAAACAAGCTTCTGACGCGGAGATTATGTTATTCTCATGTCAGCAGGATGTAAAGACCCTTGTAGGCATCATAGGCTCGATGTGAAGCTATTTTGAAATGTTCACAAATTCAGAAATTTTCTTAGTTCGTGAAGATCCACTGGGAAGTGTGAAGTTACCGGATAATTGGATTATTACCGTCATTATTACTATCATTTTCTTCATGCCGCTGCTGGAACACTGTACTTGAATATCAGTTCGTTCCTTTTGGTCACTATACAAGTAGTTTCCCAAGAAGAGGTTTTTTCACTGTCAACAGAATTCTTTCCATGTTAAAATCAAACACCAGCAATTACTCATAGATTACATTAAAACTAAAGTAATCGATGAAGACGTTACTTGATAACAAAAACGCTCTGCCTTTCTTCTATTACTTGCGCCTAGAAATGGCTGTCGAGTACTGCCAAACCAAAAGCCAAGAGATCTTACTGCCTGCCGATATACGTCGCTGTCAATTTTTCCATAAGATTTGGTCGACGTGACCTGTTTCAAGTTGTGTATGACAGAGAATGTTTTAGAAAATCAATTGTTTTCCTTTGCAATAAAGAAAAAGATATTCATTCTAAGCTATCCAAGTTCAAAATTTTTGGAATATTAGTTCCAGTTTAATATTCGCTTCTATAATGTAGGAAAGTATTTCGCACTTGCAAAACTCGGATCCGGCCCACTGACCTTGCACTCAGCTGCTGGCCATAAATTCTGGCTCAGAGTGACACCAGATTAATTAAACTAATATACCGAAGACTATTTGCCAGTGCTCTCTCTCACCAGAAAATACGCAGTTCACTCACTAATTGGGCTCCATTAGTACACTGTAACAGTAATTTCTGTGTGTCTGCAATGCATTCGGATTGTAGAATTTAGCGGTGCTCTCTCTCCCACTTCTGTATACAATATGACTGACCTACACGGGCCCTTTATCGTTACAGGCCCTGAGCAGTGCTACATCATACTGACAACAGTAATGTTCTTATACTGACAATCTGACTGGTCGTTTTACCTGATTTTGTAATCATTTAAATAAGACAACATGACCTTCCAGTGGGAGACATTTCGTTCTCCCTTTTCCTTCTGTGACATTTTTCCGTAATCTATTTGCCTTCCAATCAGCGAAATGCGGTAGAGTACGGCCGGTAAACGATTTACAAATCACGATTTAGTCCCGTTAAGACGATTTCTTCAAACATTGTCGTTGCTAAAGGAATTTACTTTCGTCTTAAATCGTCTCAAGCAGCAACGTTCACAGACATCCCAAATACGTAAAAGCTCATTATCCTGGTACGAAGTTTGTAAAACAAACTTCCCACAGTTTGTGTCAGGTTGATCTTTTCGTCTGATAGCACTGCCTAAGTATCACAAGTAGTGTCCCTGTAGCTGTGGGAATCATTGGTTAATAACGAGTTTAACACCAATGAGTATAGTATTGCTAAATATTCAAATTAATTATCAACCTAAGTCTGAGTTCATCCGCAGACTGTAGCGAATTTATAATACTGAAGCTAGACTTTGCATCCTTGTCCTCCTTGAGTGGGCATTGGAAGGCGTTTGCACACACGAACACAACACTATGAATACTTCTAACGCCATAGTTAACGTTGCTCTCATAAACTACTTTTGTTTTCTTAATTCTTCTAGGTGTTCAGGGTGCAATATGTGTTGTAGATACAGCCTTAGAGCAAAACATTGACCGCCGAGCCGTCCACATAAGGTGGACAACACAGTCGTGCTCCTCTCAGGATCCTGTGTCCGGCAGTATGCTCGATCAGCAACATTGTAGACTGCGGCACTTCCCAGAGGAAGTCTTGAGTTCAGTCTTAGTCCATTATTCTTGACTAAGGCTGTAGTCTTGAGGTAAAACGCGAGACTAGCTAATATGAAATCTGGCGACCGGAAGCAGACAACGACAAAATTTTTATCGCCCCTTTCGTCTCGGTGCTGAAGCTATGCGTGTAATTCAAGCGAATCTACAATATATTTCGCTTTGTGTCACACTGGTAATAATAGTTTGGTTCAACAATGTTTTAGCGAAAGATTTCTTTACCGAGCATCTGCCTCTGAACACCGTTTTCTGCCTACCGGCGGGGGCTGAGGCACTGCGCTGCCTTCTGCCGACAACATCTGCTCCACTCCACACTCTCAACCATGTACAATGCTATAATGTTGTTGAGTAGTGACCCATAAAATCTGTCTACGATTTGTGTTTCACTCCTGATAGCAAAGGAGGCACAAAACCGTTTTTATTTGATGATTACTTTATTACATTAGAATGCAGTACATCAATGTGACACAAAATTAATTTCATTGTTTCAGATCCAGTGCGCTATAATTAAAGCGTCACATTCTGTTCTTTTCCTTGCACAAGAGATTCTTCAAATAATTTATTATTGTCGTGGATTCATATGTATTACTCAATGTACAGGGAGTAAATGCAATGTAATGTGTTTGGTTTCTTTCTTTGATTTTCTATGGTAAATGGATGAAAATGATTGCGTCAATACCTATCAGAACCTGCTCTATAGCTACTAAGGCAAATTGCTTGTTTTGAGGTCCATAAATTTAATTAATGGAGAAGTGAACGCTTTTCACAAATGATATTTAGATTATTCAATTGGATTTAAGGCGACAAAACTGCCCATATTTGAAGCTACCCAGAGAAAAAGTAAGTTGCTAGAGACACTGTCAGCACATGTCTGCAGGAAAGTTTAGCATAGAGTAATCAAGAGGCTCATTTCCTTCATACTTATCACCCTGGAATGTGAGTTAAGTGAAGAACAATACTGAAATTCGTATCGTTGATGGTCGATTCGAATTTCTTCAGAGACGCTGGTATTGCGAAGCAGCTTGGCAGTCAGAACGCCATGATCTATGACGATTAACACAACTTACTGAGTCGAGCTACCAAGAAGATTTGATGTGTAAAGGTTTTCTTCCGATTTCGATACAGAATTTTTTCTGGAAATTCGCAGCTCCATAAAAAAAAAGCTCGCACACGATGGTCCCTACCTCAGTTGGAACTGACGACTGATTGAGCCGTTCTGACACGAGACATGGGCGGCACCACCGGGTTACAGACACACTGCTACCTTTACACCACTCTCATCATGGTATTGGTCGCTCAGCCTCATAACGCATCGTGAAAAATAATAAAAGTTGCCACTTATGTGGAGAATAGCATTTCTTTAGCCAAAAAATTGAATTTTCTGCCTCAGTATCTTAGTTTACGTAAGGATTATACAGCATGAGCCATTCAAATGGAAAGGTACTATCAAGTAAATTTAGTGAGCCAATTCAGTACCATAGGCGGAAGTGATTGCACTGTCACAGTGTTGCCTAATGTTTGTGACGATGTTGCCAAATCTCAGGTATGCTAGGAACAGCTATGTAGCGGTATGCGTGGAGAATCCCCTGCTCGTGTCTTACGGGGATATGGAGAGGAACCGCGGGGTTTGGTTAGGATGCAGCGTTTTCTCCTAGCAGTTTTGTCAAACATTAAGGTGTATAATCTTCCATTACGATTACAGTTTCCTACAAAATATATACGAATAAAACACTTACCTTGTTTCTTTCCGACAAAAGATTATTTCAGTACGATAAAAAGTTTTTGGAAATCTCTTATGCCCACCTGTCACCAAAGTAAGATAAACACTTTGCACCTCGAAATCGATTGCATGTATGTGCAGTCTTGTGATGCTTAAATAACGCTCAAAGGACATTTAGTCCATATTTTATCTGAGCTTCTGTATGTCGATAAAATCGGTTCTGATCTGGGAATGCAACTTAGACCGTACTTAACGCTCAATTTGATCCCTTCGTGAGAATACAGCACGGCTACAATTTGTTGTTTGTTCAGAACTGCAGATTCCTCAACATCTCCACATACTGCGCGTGAATGGGTTCGAATACTGGCCCGGCACTATAGATTTCATTATGTATTATCAAGCTCTAGCATGAGAACACCTATCTGCTGGTGGATAATTATTTTAATGTTTAATGTATTTTCATTCGTTGTCAACACTAACGATATGTGACGTTTTTGACACCCAGTGAGACACAGGACTATTTGCGAGATCACTGTAAGTTCAAGATGTTAGTCCGAGCTGGACAAAAATTCGGAAGCTGACGTATCTTTGTGTGTAGTCAAAAGCGATATGATGTGTGGAGCTGTATTCCCAGTGAGCACTGAACTCTTCGTCATATTATTTCTAGTTCAAATACGCTCACATGTCGCTGCTGGTGCAACAAACCCATATTTAACGTTCGTTTTATCTAGAATATAACAGCGATAGATGCCGGGTTGGAGTCTTGGGAAGGAAAAAAATTAATGTTTGGTCTTATCATTTCAGTTAAAACATCTAGCTACTGCCGAGAAAATCCGAAATGTCACAGTTGATTGTGCGTCGATATCTATCCGATTAAGTTCTGAGTTCGAATCCCTGCCCAATACAAAGCCTTTCCTCACGGCAATTCAAGTAAGTTACTTGTTAAGAACCAAGATTCAACATCTCTCGTCGTTCGTTAACAGGGACAACAGGTGCTGGGTAGGAATTCGCGTCCGGCAAAAATACTTGCGCTATGTAATTTAAAATTGGTATTTGCAAACTGGCTCTGTCTAAAATCGAGGTATATCACTCTCTGTATGTCTAATCACGAGTGACTGTTAGTTTCCGTCAGGCACGAAATCTTTGCTTAGTCTGCATGACCTGAGTTTGCATCCATATGCAGAACGAGACGGTTCGTCGTGTAATTTGAAGTTCATAAATATTCTCAATCAGCTGCTCGTGAATACCTTTAATTTTTAATCTTATTTTGTGTTTAATAAGTACGGTATGTTACTTTGAAGAGTATATAATGATTTCGACGAATTTACTATGTGCATTACCTATCTGACGTAATAATGAGAGTGGTAAAATGTCAGATATGTCATTAATTGTAATAAATGTGAGCTACAAGCCTTAAGGGCAGTCTTATCTGTGATAAGGTGTTCCGTGATATTTGTAGTATCGTGGTATTACTTTACATCTTGAGTTATTGCGATACAGAACAGTGTTTTCTCGTGGTGACTTGTTGGAACCACTTTCAATAGTCAAACGACTGTACCAAGGAGCGATAAGGGGACCTGCTAGACAGTTGCGTTATGTGGGTTGCATGTGAATCAGGCGAAATTCAATTCGTTCGTTAGGATAGTTTTGAGCATGACTGTACGTGTAGGGCCAAATGAATGATTAGAGTTGAAGAAAAACTGGATGATTAATTCAAGACAAAGAGCTTCACAAATTGATAAGTCGATAACGTGTCGGGCCACCTCTGGCAGTTACTAGGCTTGACATTGACTGATAGGGTTAGTGGATACCCTCCTGATGGATATGGTACCAAATTCAGTTCAGTTGGTTCATTACATCGCCAAAATCGCGACCTTCTTTACAGAACCTGTCCATTTTGCTCCAAATGTTCAAAATTGGCGAGAGATGTGGCTATCTTGCTGAGAAATGTATTGCCTTGCATGTACAAACACGTAGATACGATCTCTGTGTGTGGTGCGTAAATTGTCGGCAGGCACCTCACTTAGTGTCCCGAGCAGAGTTCAAGCCGCCATAGAGACAAAGGTTGGACACACTGCATATTAATGTCCACTAATAGGTGTCTGTACATTCATTGATAGGATAGTGTATTTCGAAATGTTAGCAGATAAAGCTTACGTGGGGCGAGTCGTAGAATCTCTAAAAAGAGACACCTCTGGCAACACTAGTTGAAAGTTGCTTTCAAACTAGCCGTGCTGCGCTCTCTACCTCCGGCTATTCTCGTGGCCGTCAGAGCTCCCGTAGCCGAGACGCCCCCTGGGTAAACGCGCCTCGCGATCTGTCACGAATTATGGAATGTATTCGCAGATACCAATTGTAATACGACAACGGCTATA
Organism: Schistocerca gregaria; assembly: GCF_023897955.1. Classification (NCBI taxonomy): domain Eukaryota; kingdom Metazoa; phylum Arthropoda; class Insecta; order Orthoptera; family Acrididae; genus Schistocerca; species Schistocerca gregaria. The sequence goes on from NW_026061759.1 coordinate 2,902,040, forward strand.
CAGTTTGCTGGAAACGTACAGGATGTTCTGAAATTCCCGTCACTACCTGCTAGAACTTGTAGAGGGGACTGAGTACATAATACTCATATTTTAAATTGTAACCCGTCTCCCGAGACGTACCGTATACTAGAACCATTTGAAAACATGTTGGTAACGCTGTCACATTGACAAGTAATTTGTTACACTGTGGAGCCAAAGAAATATCGTTTATGGCCCCCGCGAGAAATCCCTCAACACGCCGTGGCATGGACTCTATTGATGGCTGAAGTCGCGCAGCAGGGAACTGACACCATGAAACCAGCAGAGCTGCCCATAAATCCGTAACAGTAAGAGGGAGCAGAGATCTCTTCTGATCAACACGTTGCAAGGCATTCCAGATATGCTAGTTAATGCTATAAAATTTACTAGAAACGTACAGTATATTTGGGGAGTTTGGTGGCCAGCGAAAGTGTTTAAGCTCGGAAGAGTGTTCCTGCAGCCACTCTTTAGCAACTGTGGTTGTGTGGGCCGCTCCTTTGTCCTGCTGGAATTAACCACTTCCGTCGGAATCCACAATGGACTCGAATGGATGCAGGTGATTAGACAGGATGTATCTAGACGTATCAGGGATCCCACATCACTCCGAATGCGCACGCTCTACAACGTCACAGAGCCTCCACCAGATTGAACAGTCCGCAGTTGACATGCGGGGTCCATGGAGTCATGATGTCGTATTCATACCCATACTCTTCCATACTGTATATACATTTTGAAATGAGACACGTCCAACCAGGCAATATGTTTCGAGTCATCAACAGTCCAATGTTCGTACCGATGGGCCCAAATGAGGCGTAAAGCTTTGTACTGTGCAGCCAGCAAGGGTACACGAGTGGGCCTTCGGCTCTGAAAGCCCATGTAGATATATTGAATATTTCGCATGCTGAAACTTGTTGATGGTCAAGCATTGAAATTTTCAGTAATTTGTGGAAGGGTTGCACTTTCGCCACGCTGAACGGTTCCATTCTTGCAGGATATTTTTCCGGCCGCAGAGATGTCGGAGATTTGTTGTTTTACTGGATTGCTAATATTCACGGTGCCCTCGTGGAATGGTCGTAGAGGAAAATCCCCACTTCATCGCTACCTCGTAGATGCTGTGTCCCATCGGCCTTGCGCCCAGTATAAAACCACGTTCAAAGTCATTTAAATCTTGATAACCTGCCATTGTAGCAGCAGTAACCGATCTAACAACTGCGCCAGACACACGTCATACACAGGCGTTGCCGGCCGCAGCACCATATTAAACCTGTTTACATACCTCTCCGTTTGAATATGCATTATTATACTAGTTTCATTGGCATTTCAGTGTAAATGTGATCTAGTACATCTATTGTATTACACTTTCACTCGTTAATAATCAAGAAACAAAGAAATCGGTCTTCAGATACACTGTTTTTACAGGAGGGCCTTTTCCAATTTGAAATTAGAATGATATTATTTCCTTCAGCTACTGACGGGCGTTGATATATATCAACGAATACAGGTGAAAATGTGTGCCCCGACCGGAACTTGAACCATGGATCTCCTGCTTACATGGCAGTCGATCTGTCCATTTGAGCCACCGACGGCACAGAGGATAGTGAGACTATAGGGACTCTCTCGCGCACGCCTCCCGCGAGACCCACTTTCTCACCTTTGTATGACCACACACTACATTCGTAGAGTCCTTTCGGACATGTCCGAAAGAACAGACACCATATCCATATAAATATATTTTCCAATTCTCGTGCGCTGCGTCTCCACGGGGCACCTCAGACGCACCTGCTAAACGGTGAAGGCACCCTTACTCGAAGACGTTGCGCAATGGTAACGAAAAGCGTGTGGGGAGGAGTCAGACGTTGTGGAAAACGATCTTGATAAAGGCGACCAGCAGCTCTCCCAGTACTGTGCGCTTTGGCCACACAATACTCGTGTCGGTGTATTCGGCAAAAGTGTACTCAGCAATGTTCCTCTAACACTCACAGAAACATCAACGAGACTCGAACCAGGTCAGAGAGGAGACAGCTGTCAAATGACATCATACGATCCGACGTAAGTAACCCCCCCCCCCCCCTCCAGTGATTATAACCCTGTTGCATACCACATTAGCGAAAGTGTATTCATACGGCTGTAGCACGGTTATACCTTTCCATACATGGGCTCCTCTTCAGAATATCATTACTCAGTTCCCTAGAAGTTTTAACGTGATTTTGGAACATCCTGTATCTCTCCAGTAACTATACAGCTGTTTCCAGAATTAGTTCCCTCTGGAGCGGAGTGTGCGCCGATATGAAACTTCGTGGCAGATTAAAACTCTGTGCGGGACCAAGATTCGAACTCGGTACCTCTGCCTTTCATGGGCAAGTGCTCTACCATCTGAGATACCCAAACACGACTCACGCCCCGTCTAAACAGCTTTACTTCTGCAGTACCTCGTCTCCTACCTACAGCTGTTGTACCACATTCGAAATATACGGATGTATTTCAGAATTTCGGCGTAATGCTACTTCGCAGAAACATGGCTGAATTTTCCTGTATATTGTTATCATTAAAACCAAGCACCGTCTCTGTCTCCATATCAAAAAGTATTAGGTACTATTTTCATCATTTCTAGCACTATTAAAGTTGGTAGGTGTAGGAAAAAATACTACTATCATTCTGAAAATATCGTTGAGAAGCGATAGAATTCCTACAAACAAATTTAAGAAAATCATTTTGGGTACTAGGCCATTTCATTATGCAACAGTGAAACAACTAAAATAACGACATTTCGACCATCGTTTCAACGATCCTCTTCAGAGCGAATAAATGCCACGAAATTTCAAATCAGCAGCAGCGAAATGAAAGGTCGATTTGGAAACAATTTCTATTTCTTCTTTCTTATCTTCGATTAATTTCCCAAATATCTCGTTCGTTTCGTATGTTGCTTTCTTTATACAAGGTGTTTCACATTTCTAGAGCTTGCAATTTTACCTAGTAACTCATGCATGCAAACGTCATCTAACGAGGCTACAGAGCATCAAAATACAGGCGCCAGCTCCGGCAAATGTATGTAAGTAGAGTGTGATGCCGTGATTATGTATCAATTTGATCATGTATCATGTTCCGGAAGTTACAAGGGAATATCGTTATCATACCTCTGACGGCGGAATACAAGTACTGGTACTGTTGTTGCTAACTTTCATAGGTGGTAGTATGGATCAAAGTAAGAAAAAAATGTCCGGTAAACATGGGATACAAAATGCATACCTGAGGCGCTATGAGCACTTGTTCAACAGTGGAGATATGTTTTATGCTAGCGAAGATGAACAAGTCCTCACAGCTCTTAAGGTATGCATTTTACAGCCCATGTGTACTGGACATTCGGTCCATACTACCACCTCTGAAAGTTTCCTGCCCTACATCTTAGCTGCAACACTACCGGTACATACTGTCACACGTAACAGGAATGTCTTCTCTTCCAATTTTCCATTATAGGGACATAACCTCAAATTTATACATTTATCCATCTCCATCATCATAGAAAATTGCTAACATCTTCATTGGATCTCCCTGTGTACACATATTTTACAGACTCCAGTGCCTGTAACTTTGTTACTCTGTAGCGTCGCTGGATGACGTTTCCAGACATCGATTCCCAGGTAGGTCCCCTCTACAAACGCGATAAGTGTGTCGCACGACGTGTGAAACTTTCTGTATGCAAACTCTCTCTCTCTCTCTCTCTCTCTCTCTCTCTCTCTCCCCCTCCTCAACTATCAACTACCGGCTTCCTTATAAGTCTTACATCTGCTGGCTGATTTTTGGCAGAGCTCTAGATAACATGCCGCTCACTGTATTTTATTGCTGGTTGCATCTTAAATTCAAACTGTATATTTTGGTCAAAACTGTGAAAAGTTATTTTCTACATCTATAGATGTTATAAATATGGGTTGAATTTCTTCAACCGATCTCTAGCGGCTAGTGTGTTCGATTTTCCTCTAGATCGTCTCCTCTAATGTGTTCCATTCCTCTGCAAATATTTTGGATCTGTATTTTCAGCCAGGACGTATGAAAGAGATGGTTCGGTAGTATTCACAATTATCACTATTTGCCATATGTGGTGTTGGTGTTGTTTTTTTCGTTTATTCTGAAGATTTAGCAGCATATCAGCGAGCATAGATGTTGAGCAGTGAAGCAGCAAACGCCGACAGAGTGAGTCCTCGCCGATGCTGATAGAGCCCTCTGGTAGCGAAGCTCTGCACTACAGGCAACGAAGTGTGTGAGGTACTAGTAGCGACACGTAGCAGCGAAGTGATGAACCGCAAAATGGCCGCGAATATTGAGTGACTTAAATGTCTAGTTGCTGTTTATTTCTTCCTTTACACTATTATTACAAAACAGACTACGGCATCACTGCTCGGTTTGTCTGTTACCGTATTTTTGTGTATTTCACACATTACAAAATAATTCTGTTCTCTTAACATATAATGCAAACTACATCTCGAGCGACATTAATGTACGCAGAATGTTACATTCATCATTCCCTCTTCGTAATTTAGTATTACTAATAGTTTTGTCCACTCTTTTAAGCATTAAAAATGGATTTGTGGCTCGGAACAGGGCTACTGTTATATTAAATGTTAACAAAATAATCGCACGGTATAGTGAGTTAAAGAATATTGAACAGCAACGAGAACTGTAAGTAAGTTTATGCAATGCAACGCTAGTGATATAATAGTACAACAGTAATAGACTTTTTTCATCTCTTTTTCCTATTTTACAGTTTCACTCATTACCGATGGCAAATGCCTTGCAGAGAAGGTAACATTCAGCATCTTCGGCTGAGGCCATTACAATCTCTTTCATTCAACCAGACTTAACGCGTAGAAGTAGTAATATAATTTCTCTTCTGATCCAAAAGATACTTTTACATAAAGTAGAGGCAGAGAGGTAGTCATATAACTATTAATCGAAATATTATATCAATTATATGGGCGTGTTAGTGAAATCGCCAAGAAATTCCTCTTGTTAACGTTAAGTGTTATCTGTTTGATACAGCACTCAGCTCACATAAAACCACGAGAAACAACGTTTTTCATACAAAAAAAGAGTTTATCTCTTTAGTGACCTGTGTCACATCAAACATCCCATTTTGATACTAGAATAATTTGAGAAAAAAGAAGGCCTTTGTTCGTTTTTGAAAATGCAATTATACAGGATTTATTTATCACATAGTCAATCATGATACTAAAAATAACACAGCGTTGGCTTGTGATTTGCTATTGATGTAATATTTGGCATTTTCTTATGACGTTGAAATAATTACTGCTTTTTCAGCACTGAGAACGTGTGAAATACAGTATGTAATATATGAATCAGTATGATAACCTTTTTTTTTCGAATATTGACTGTTAACTACAGGAAAATGGCACATGTTTGGGTATTTACCTCAGCAGTATTCAGTACACGAAGGAAAACAAAATCTTTTTTTTGTAAGGGTTTTATTTGATAGTTGTAATCCTACAAATATACCAAGCAGTTTCTTTTGATAGTGAGATATATTAAATACCTTAAAATATATGTAGATGAAGTCTGGTGAAGAAAGTGTGTGAATTAAAATTTTAAATGTTTGTAGCAGCATAATTAGGTACAGTTTGTAGTGTGGGAGTGAGCTCCACGTGGGATCCAAAGCACGGACCCCACGGGGGTGCCTGACATGCGCCACATGCCAAGGCAGAGGTGGAGGCTAGTGTTCGGAAGTCTGAAAATTCCAGCGCCGGCCGGGGATTGAACCCCGACCCGGCTGGGGCGAATAGCCCCAGCCGAGGCGCTGGAACGTTTCAGACCCTCTTACCACTAGACCACCGGGGACCCCGGCTGTTTCCTGCTCTGGAGTCCAGCTAGTGGTCGTAGTGCACTTCCTGCTGTCCTCCGTGTTTACACCGAGGCAGCAGTGGCGTGGTGTAACAGGAAGTGTTTACCTGCGTCCGCTGGATGTCCACTTAGTGTGGGACTTATTTACCCGGCTGACGTTCGTGTCGCTATAAAGTCCTTAGTTGAGTTACAATTATTTCCAGGGACCGAAATCTGCCTATGCAGTTCCACACAGTCGCGTCTCACTATTTGAACCTCTGTAATTCGATCGTGTTGTCAAGACCCATGTAAGAACTTCTGTTTACCGAAGAAACCTCCTGTGTTCGGTACATTCCATAAACGGATGCGGCTGTCATAACAGACAGCCCCGTAAACATTTCGTAATGAAGTGCCAGCCGGTACATATTACTCGATATCTGGAATTGTTTTATCGGTTATTAAGATAATCGTTTCATCCCTAAACACTTTGAAAAATTCCCGTGTTTTCTCAATAAAGCATAAGCACAGTACATAGATCCGCCGTGAAAATGACATCGAAGAAGTACAAGTGTTCGAGTGCCACAGAAAAGAAGTCCGTCCTTGAAGGTGTGGAACGAAGAGCAGTACAAAAGTAAGATGTCACGTTTCGGGATTCCCTCATGCTCGCTGTAGACACTCCAGAAGCAGGAAAATAAGTTTGATGATGTCTCATGAGGAGCGAGGAATAAATTCACTCTCATATAACTACTGTACGAGATGCCTCGCCGCCTCTTAAAGGGTGTCATGGGCTTCTGCGGCCGTGGACTCGGCGACCCGTGAGTCAACGTGGTGTTTCTGGCCACATACATTTTAGCTGCGGTTTCTGCGACCTGCAAGGGAAGCCGCGACAATGGGGAGGCTGTGTTTTGTAATAAGATCGCCCCTCCACATTTTATCTAGGCTTAAGGCTGTCTATGCACATAGTGCATAGCCGTGTTTAAAAAAATATTTTTTTTTTACATTTTCCGTTCTACAACATTACTTCTGTCTTATTTTACGAACTTTTCGTACGAATGACGTAAATTTTAAACTCCTTAAATCCACCAAGTCATTATGTATTCTTAAAATATCTTTTAACTCCTTTTCAACACGGATTTATTTTTAATCTCTTTCACTGAATAGGCTAACCGACGGATTACTTTTTTTTTTAATTTCAGGTATTGATTTTATTACATTCTCCTTTAGCATATTGATCAGAAATTGTAGGTTCAGATACCTTTGCCTGATTGAGTATCGTTTGCTATGCCAAACTTCGACAGTATTCATGGTCCTGTGCATCGAATTGATGACGGTAGATAGCTGACCGAAATCACTTCGAAATAAATTCTCTGAACGCAGATGTGTTAGCTATCGAGGTGTTACCTAACGCAACTGAAGACAAGTTAAGCATGAATTTATTTCGATATAATTTCGGTCGACTGTCTGTCTTTACCAATTCCACATTTCAGATGGTGTACTAGGATTTTCCATCTATTGACTGACTATATAGTCAACGAATTCATGACCTTTTCGCCACCGGGCATTTGCTACGCTGTTACCATCCATGCATCATCAAGGCAGTCCGGTGGAAGATGTGCTCTACAGCATGCATGCGGCAAGACAATCGAACTACTTCTTCATCCCTGTATTTCTCCACTAATCCATTGCAGTTAATATCCATCTGACAACTTGGTTTTAGTTGTATATTGGCCACTGGTCAATCTCTCTTCATTGTAAATATAAATACGCATTGTCACCATATATCACCAGCATAACGTTTAATACAGATGTACATTACAAAGATCTTCACTTAAAAGTACAGCATACTTTGTTTCAGAGCAATTTTTTGGATTTTTGTGCTTATAACACGACGGCATGCTGAGAAGATAACGACTCGGTCTGTTTTATTTGATGAAGTCAGTAACATTCTACATCTTTACTTTGGATTCATACAGCCCTCTGATTTTGCGTAAGGAGCGTTTTGTAACAAGTGTTTATCCTTATTTTGGATAGTTACCTCTCTTATCTGAGTGACTATGTTGGTGGGTGAGAAAGAGCTCACAAAACTAAAAGAACGAATTCGAAGACTTCGTCCGCATGTGGAGCACACTCTCCTTGAGCACGGCAGTGCCAAACTACACACGATCGCTGCGGCATCTGCAGCAAGCCGACGTCCTTGGTTCACTGCCGTCGATCATCCTACACACAGTCTCGATTTTCGTCTATCGCAAAACTAAGAAAACCTTTGAGCACTTCAGTTGTGTCAAGCGGTGCAAGCAGGGGTAAGGTTGTGGCTCTGTTAACATAGTCAAACAATACACTGTGACGGTGTCAACAAAATAGTATCTAGTTGGGGAAATTTTGCTTGTTCCGAGGGTGAGTGTCTTGAGAAATAAATTTATAGACGTGAAGAATACAATGTAGAATGTTAATGAAGTTTGTTTTATTTAAAAAGCTTTGCGAGTTTTCACGTAAAACATCTGTCGACATTACTTTTCAGTGCGTCCTCGTACGGTGGATGTCTGAGAAAATACGTACATTGATTAAAATAAGTGGTGACATGAGTGCTGTTAAGAGCACTAGGTTCAAAAAATTTTAACTGTATGCCAATTGCAGATTAATTGTAATGGCAGCTAGCGCGATTATATGAGTGGAGTATTAGATTTAATGGTGAGCATTTATGTAATTTTTAAGCATTGTCATTCTTCCTCTCTTAAGTACCTCGTCCTCCAGTAACACTGCCGATCGATAGCATGATCTGTTGTCCGTCCATGGTTTTTCAGAACATTGATTCAGTGCTGAACCCAAACTGCTGGTTTGAGTTATTTAGCCAGGTTAATCCTGTGCGTCGTGGATCACATATTCCATTAATCTTTCAAAAAATGGTTCATATGGCTCTGAGCACTATGGGACTTAACATCGGAGCTCATCAGTCCCCTAGAACCTACAACTACTTAAACCTAACTAACCTAAGGACATCACACACACCCATTTCCCGGGCAGGATTCGAACCTGCGACCGTAGCGGTCGCACGGTTCCAGACTGAAGCGCCTAGAAACGCTCGTCCAGACTGCCGGCCATTAATGTTTCCTTTAATTATTAATTTCAACAGGTTTTATTTGTTGTTGCGGAATTGCGCTACCAAAACAATCGAGTTTTGCTCTCTGGATGCTGTTGAGAATTTCTACATTTTCGTACCGCCGTACTTTTGACTAAATCTGTCGATGTATCCTTAATATTTTTCCATACGATCGCATTTCAAATGCCTAATACAGTCCATGACTCAGCTCCATAGAGTAGGACACCGAACGTGTAACATCGAAGTAGTAGAGTGCGAATCGTAATGACTGCTCTGAAGGTTCTCAACAGTCGCTACGGACTAAATGACTTCAGGGGACTCGGTTCATTGGCTACAAGTCTTCTAGTAATTCTGGAGATTTTCCATTGGACTAAGTGCGAGGTAGTCCCTCGTTGCTTAGATCGTGCAGTTTTCAGACCGTTTGTGTTACTATGGCTACACTACTAACTGTGTGTCCACCACCGTATCAGTAGATATAATGAAACGGCGGCACTCTTTCGTTATGTCTTACAAGGAGATTTCTCCAGGGGTAGGATCGACTTTCTGTAACCATCTATATGGTTATGTAGGTTAAGCACCCAAGTATTACACAGTGCAGCCATTCATCCTGGTGGGTAGACGGTTTCGAGGAACTGACGAGAAAAGAAATTCGGAATTTTGTGTGAGACTCAATAACGTGAAGAAAGCCGACTGACCTAAGTTGGTTGTGAGGCTATTGGAAAGGATACTAGCTTCACATGCATGAGGTTGTGGGTTTGAATCTCACCAGAGGAAGAAATCTATGCTAGGTGTTTATCGAAGTGATATTGATAATCATTTTCATTCAACTGATGTAAATATATTTTTTTTTATTTCCGCTCCTCGGTCACGTGATTCAATAGTGATATGAACTTCTTCATTTGCTCTAATTTTTCTTCTTATCATCCATTTTCCACTGGAAATATTTGTTCGTGAACTTTTAATTATCTTCATGTATTAATTCCGATTTAATTTCTCCTATTTTTATGGCCCTGTGTTTTCGTTATTGTGTTCATTATATCGATTTCTCACATTGCTTGAATTTTGTTTTACTTAGAAAACTTTCTCTCATTCATATCCTCATCTACCATACATTTCCATAGTACACAAAGAATTTAGGTTATGTTTTAAATATTTGTATGTCGATTACCATGCAAAAAAAGGCACGTCTTGTAACGAAAAATACGTTTTTCACGTTAATGCACAGTCAATATAAATAGATTATTTCGTCTTTTGTTTTTTTAATTAATTTATCGGAGTTTTGAAGTAATTGAATAGTCAAACAGATAGGTACAATAAAATACACATTCACAAAAATTCCGATTGGAAGAAGAATGATGTAAAGAAAAATGAAACAAATGGAAAAGTTCATACGGTGATTAAAACGATGTGACAGAGGAATAGAACGAAAGAAATTACATTTAAAACAATAAATTGAGTAAAAATAGGCACCAAAGTCATTTCGATAAGGATTTAAAAAAAAATTTACTGCACCTGACGAGGCATGGTTAAGCTTCTGTCCTAACCATTATGACACGCAACCAGACTATGGAATAAGACTTCCTTAACGCTATATAGCATGACGCAAAATTCCAAACTCTTCTGCGTCAGTTACTTGCAAACGGAGGCCCACCTGGATGCAGGGTCTGATACTGGGGGGTCTTGAGTTACACTACCGCTTATTTGGTTTCAAAAAGTCGACCCCACCGCTGGGGAGCTCTCCATGTTGGTTTTAAGAGTAACAAACGGCACATTTCGAAAGAACAGTAATGTCGCAATCCAATAGAAGCAACTAGCGGTGGCTCCTGCAAACTTAAAAGACGGCTCTAGCAAAGGCAAAAAAAAAAAAAAAAAAAAGAAATTACTGTAGCAAGTAACCTGGCAACGCTACACACACGTTAACCAACGGAACAACAACGAAATAATAATAATAACAAGCAACAAACCTAGCAACCAATACAACTGGATACAGATCACAAGTATACACAACATTTACTACCAGATGCCCAGAATTAAAATTTTTAACAGAACAACGACTAGCTGATCAGATCTGTGTAATAATCAGAATTAGAAAACATCAAACAACGAGTACAACAAATACTGGAACAAAATAATGCCCAATCAGAAGAAGAAGAAGAAAATAATACAGTAATGGACTCACACGTCCCAGAGCAAACAAACGAAGAACAACACGCATCAATTAAACAATCAAAGGGAAACGAAATCTTAAGACTGCCACCAGAACAAGTACAAATAGAACACGAAGTGACACACATGTTAGATATAAAAGAAAAATTTCAGCTTACATATATAGAATACAAAGACACAAATACAGACATTAGACCATTCTTGCATACACCGCAAAATAACCCACAAGTCGAAACAACAATAAAAACTATCAACACAATCATACACAACAAAATAAATGAAAAAACAACTATGGGAGAGTTACAACTACTGGTTTAAATAGGAGCATTCTCTACACTAAATTTACACACTAGACAGACATCAGAACCAACCAACACACAGAAGAAACCCACAAAACCTGCATGGCAACACAGGCTACAGATCGGAATAGAAAAACTGAGAGAAGACATCAGACAGCTAACACAATTTCTAAGAAAAGAAATATCATATAAAAAACGAAAAAGGTTAGGTAAAATCTCACAACAAGAAGCGATAGAGCAATTAGATGAAAAGAAGCAGAAATTAGAAGCATTGGCCAAACGACTTAGAACATACAAAAAAAGTGAAAATAGAAGGAAACAAAACCAAACATTCAACACAAACCAAAAGAAATTTTACCAGACAATAGATAACACACGCATTAAAATAGACAATCCACCAAACATAACAGACATGGAACACTTCTGAAGCAACATATGGTCAAACCTGATATAACATTAAAGACATGCACGGTGGATACAAGCGGAAACAGAGACATAAAAGATGATACCACAAATGCCTGAAGTGATAATTTTGCAACATGAAGCGACCAAAGCAATTAATTCTACACACAATTGGAAAACCACTGGAAAAGATAAAATAGCAAATTTCTGCCTAAAGAATTTCACGTCAACACATTCACATCTAACTAAATTATTTAACAGTTACATTGCAGACCCATACACATTCCCTGATACACATACACAAGGAATAACGTGTCTGAAACCTAAAGATCAAGCACACACAGCAAACCCAGCAAATTATTGCCCCATGACATGCCTACCAACAATATACTAAATATTAACTTCAGTCATTACACAGAAAATAACGATACATACAACACAGAACAAAATTACAAATGAAGAACAAAAAGGCTGTTGCAAAGGAGCACGAGGATGTAAAGAGCACCTGATAATAGATGCAGAGGTAACATATCAAGCTAAAACTAAACAAAGGTCGCTACAGTACACATACATTGATTACCGAAAAGGTTTTGATAGTGTACCCCACTCATGGTTACTATAAATATTGGACATATACAAAGTAGATCCTAAATTGATACAGTTCCTAAACATAGTAATGAAAAACGACACTTAATATCCAAACAAATTCAAATAATATCACATCACAGCCAATACAGATTAAGCGTCGAATATACTAAGGAGACTCATTAAGTCCTTTCTGGTTCTGCCTTGCTCTGAACCCACTATCCAACATGCTAAATAATACAAATTATGGATACAATATTACTGGAACATACCCACACATGGATGATCTAAAACTACTGGCAGCAACAAATCAACAACTCAACCAATTACTGAAGATAACATAAGTATTCAGCAATTATATAAATATGGCTTTTGGAACAGACAAATGTAAGAAAAATAGCATAGGCAAGGGAAAACACACTAAACAAGAAGATTACATATTGGATAACCACAGCGACTGCATAGAAGCGCTGGAATAATCAGATGCCTATAAATATCTAGGATGCAGACAAAAAATAGGAATACATAATACAAATATTAAATTTAGGAGAGTATATTTTATGTTGTACAACTTCTTGTGGTTGTCCCGTACCTCATATTGTCACATTATGACAGTTCACCTCTCCGTGTAAATGGAGTGTTGCCTCGTCACTAAACACTAACTGTGGGAGAAAACAGCAATGCTCCACCTTGCCAAGAGTGAAATTACGGAACTTCACACGATGTTAGCACCCTCACGAACAGCTCGCAGTAGCTGAATTTAATGTTGTTTGATGCAGAAACGTCGACGCATAGACGCCAGACGGACATCGGGGGCGTGCTGAGCTGTCGAGCTGCACGGCGAACGGATTTCTGCGGACCCCTCGTGAAACTGTGGCGGATGCGTTCGACGTCTGTATCATTCACTCGGGGACAGCCCGGCGGTTTGCCTTTATGCAAACATTCTGTTTCTCTTAACGCTAGGATGCATGGTGCCGAAAACAAACGTGAATGCATATGCAGGGCCTCCAAGGCCCTGTTCTAATTTAAAATTTTCCTCTTTCCACATATTCATTCTTTGGAGTTAAATTTCGTTCTGTCAAATTTTTTGTCATATTGCAAGATTCCTAAGATACAGTGACAGGATCTGGTGGGCCTGATTAAAATTTTTTATATAAAACTCTAAGAGTGAATTTTTATTAGTTACTTTCCTTTACAAACAACATATACAAATTATTTTATTAATTCACTTATAACTTGCAGTTTACATTTTAAAACACTTATTACAACCAATTTCTTCAATTAAAACATGCTCATTATTCACAGTATTATGTATATAGGCAATATTTTTATAAAAAGTTATTATTCATTGTTCACATAAAATTGCATCTTTCTTAGTTTCCAACATGTGACAAACAAGAAGCACAAAGAACGCCACTATGTTCCTTACAAATGTTGGGTTTGCACTTAATGCATGTCATAGCACTTTTCCTGTGTTTCTTATATGGACAATAATTGCATCTTCTTCTTTTTCCTGAAACATGTAGTTGGTTCGGCAATATGACATCTTCGCAAATCATCAACGATTTTCTTTGGAAGATTAGGGATCTGAATATGAAGTTCCATTAGAGGTCTTACCATTTCCTCTGCTACACCTCTTAGGAACAAACGCCTTTTATTGCTTCTTCCACTATGGTATGTCAGATGTTGGGCGGAAAATAAAATTTCAGTGGTCATTGCTGCGATGTCCATCATATTCATCCATAATGCAAATGGACATCTTCTCGTTTGTCTCTTGCAAGTGTAATAACGAATATTCTGGTCCATTTATCTACTCCACCCTTCGTAGAGTTATAGAAGTTTATTGCATCTGGTTTCTTTTTTGCATGAGTTTCATCAATGTTTCTGTCGTATTGCATTGTGCTAATGAGAACTATAGATTTCTTCTTATTGGGAAGATAACTCACCATTGTAATGACACCTATAAATGCAAACAAAGAGGAATGAATTGCTCTTGAGACAGATGGTTCATCTCATTAGGAATTTCTGGTTTATTTTGTTTGATTGTTCCCACCACTGTAATTTGCTTCTGAAGCACACTAGTAAAGAAGTTGTCAACGGTAATATTTTTTGATGATCATTGAATGCTTTTAGCAAGATCTTTCACTACATTCAATCCAAGATTTTTCTGAATAAATTCATGGGGCTTCCTTCTCGTGTAAACAGTTCCCTCTAAAGCATATGATCACATAACAAAAATATTTTTATGCCGCACTTGGCTGGTTCAGAGGGCATATACTGGGTGAAGCTGCATCTTCCACTTATCAAGAAATAGTTCACATACATAGCGAACTGCTGCATCATCTGCAGATCGAGCTTCACGGGTACGCCTGTCATCAAATCTAATCATTCTCCTTATATCCTCGAATCTATTTACTGACAAGGTAGCCTTCTATGTAGGATTTTCCTTTTCATCCTAGGATAATTCTCTAATAAGGACATCCCAAGTCTTCTCATCACCAGAAAGCAGTAAAAGACCAAGAAAACCCACCATTCCAGCAAGCAAAACGTTTTTCCACGTAAAGCAGCCACTCTTCTGCCTTCAATATTTGTGCAGACGATCATTTCCTTGGAGATGAAATAGTCCCAGGCATCCTTAGGTTTACAGGTATTCAAACCAAGGGCTGGACTAGATGCCTTCTTTACGATGTTATGGACAGGCGTACGAAAAGTTGCAGGAGGATCTAATTTCCAAATCGCTCCATTCCGACTAATGTATGTGTGGTCTTCTATACCTTTTTGTGGTGGTGCTCCATTTTCAGACTCTGATGAAGTAATATTATCGGAAGGACTGCCATCTGCCTCAATATTCACATCTGCAGGTTCATTGGCTAATTCTTCACTACTTGCATCTTCAAATATATTTCCTTCCTCGCAAGAATCATCTTCTTCAGACCACTGAGCCACAACACTTCTAGAGCTTGCAGTTTTACATAGAAACTCATGCCTGCAAACGTCACCCACCGACGCTGTGGAGCATCAAAGTCACAGGCGCCAGCTCCGGTAAATGTATGTATATGCAAGATGATCCGTGATTGTGTTACAAACTTCCTAGTATGATGGAAACAGACAAATGTATCGATTTGAGGTAAGGGCCCCTGTACCGGAAACAAACGTGTCGAAAGTTGTAAGTGAAAATCGTTATCCTGCCTCTGACAGTGGAATACATGTACTGGTACTGTTGTTGCTAGGATTGTAGGGTAGGCAAAGTTCAGAGGCGGCAGTATAGACCGAAACAAGAAAAAAAGTGCAGTAAACATGGAACTCTAAACTGCATAATTCTGGAGCTGTAAGCACTTGTTCAATAGTGGAGATGGCTTTCACGCAAGCGATGATGAACAAGTGCTCATGGTTCATGATGTATGCATCTTACAGCCTATGTGTACTGCACATTGTTTTCTTCTTTCGTTCCATACCACCGCCTCTGCAAGTTTCCTGTCCTACATCCTAGCAACAACGATAACGTTACATACTGTCAGAGGTAACAGAAAGGTTTTCTGTTATAATTTTCCGGTGCAAGGACATAATCACAAATGTACGCATTTATCCATCTGCATCATCTTAGAAAGTTTGTAACATCTTCATGGGATCCATCTATTTTTGTAGTTGCCGGTTCCTATAACTTTGACGTTCTGTAGCATCGCAAGATGACGTTTTCAGAAGTAGATTCCTATGTAAAACTTGATCAGTTAAATCCCCTGTATAGTCACGAGTAGTGTGAAACACCGTGCATATAGAATGAATAACATCAGGCAATGGACTAGAACGCTGTCTCACTCACTTCTCACGTATTGCCTTACTTTTATGTCCTTCGACTTGTACAGCCTCTGTCTCATTTCTGGTGGAGTTCTAAGTAATGTTTCTCTCGCT
Source organism: Schistocerca gregaria (assembly GCF_023897955.1). Taxonomy (NCBI): domain Eukaryota; kingdom Metazoa; phylum Arthropoda; class Insecta; order Orthoptera; family Acrididae; genus Schistocerca; species Schistocerca gregaria. Next base: position 2,918,345 of record NW_026061759.1, read on the forward strand.
ATATTTTATTCCTGGTTCCATCTTAAATTCAAACTGTATATTCTGGTCAACATCGTCAAAAGTTTTTTCTGTATCGAAAGATGTTATAAATATAGGTGCTGTTCCCTCCAAATTGATTTTCCTCTAAATCAGCTTCTGTAAGGTGCTCCATTCCTCCGCAAATAGTTTGTATCAGTATTTTCAGCTAGGAGTTATCATAGTGGTGGTTTGAAAATATTCGCACTGACCACGAGTTGCCTTATTTGGTATTGGTGCTATTACGCTTCTCGTTTAGTGTGAGGATTTAGCGGGTATCTCAGCTGGCGTACTCGTTCAGGAGTGAAGCAGCAAATCCCGGCAGAGTGAGTCGTCGCCAGCTCCGCTAGAGCCCTCTGGTAGCGAAGCCCTGCGCTACAGACAACTGACTGTATGAGGGACCAGTAGCGACACCTAGCAGCGATGTGGTGAAAAGGAAATAGTATTGCTAAAAGTTTTATCCACGCCTTTTAGCATTTAGAATGGAGATATGGCACGGAATTTAATAGCAAAAGAAAACAGCTATAGTAGCAGTCTCTCTCTCGCAATGCAACAATAGTACAACAACAATAGACCAACTGAATCTGTAGAGGTAGTAATAAAATTTCTTTTCTGACCTGCAAGGTACTTTTATATAAAGCTGAGCCTTAGAGGTTGTCATGAAACTACCAACAGAAATATTATATGAGACATGTAGACCTGTCAGTAAAATTCATTTTTTTAAATGTTAACTGTTTAATTTAGCATTCAGCTGACATAAGACCAGGAGAATTATCCTGTATCATAAAAACAAAGAGTTTATCTCATTAGTGACCTGTATCCTATCTTAATCTCATTTCGACACTTGAATAATTTGAAAAAAAGGCCTGTGTTCGTTTTGAAACTACAATTACTGACAATATTCACTTATAAATGGCACTGAGTGTGAACTGTTACGAAACGATTTCTGATACAGAATTTATTTATTATCGTATAATCAATCAGGATACTAAAAAGAAAAGGCAGACTGAGACACCTGAAAATATCTTGTGTGATGGTATTGATATAATATTTTGCATTTCTTTGACATTGAGATAATTTATTCAGTATTATAGCCAAACTTACTTTCATAATTACCTACAAGAAAATGAAAGCTGTTTTGGTATTTATCTTAGCAGCATTTAGCACAAAAAGGAAAATAAAACTTATTAGTTTTTTTAGTGAGGATTTCATTTCATTGTTGCAATCCTACAAATGTTCATGATACTATGCAGTTTCTTGCGACAGTGAGATGTCTTATGTAGAAAGTACCTGGAAAATATATGTGGATGTGGTCTGGTGAAGAAAGTGTGCGTATTAAAATTTAAAATAAGTGATTGCAGCAGCATAATGAGGTATATTTTGTAGTGTGGGAGTGAGCTCCACGTGGGATCCGAAGCACGGACCCCACGGGGGTGCCCGGCATGCGCCACATGCCAGGGCAGAGGTGGAGGCTAGTGTTCGGAAATCTGAAAATTCCAGCGCCGGCCGGGGATTGAACCCCGGCCCGGCTGGGGCGAATAGCCCCAGCCGAGGCGCTGGAACGTTCCAGACCCCCTTACCACTAGACCACCGGGGACCCCGGCCGTTTCCTGCTCTGAACTCGGTCTGGTAGACCTGTCACACTTCCTGTTGTCGGCTGTGTTTACATCGGACGCTGAGTGGCATAGTGTAGCCGGCAACATTAGAACGCTGTGAGGAGGAAGTGTTTACCTCCGACTAGTAGCTGTCCCCCCTACCCAGGTGAAGTAGCTTTACAGTTACCAAAGACATTTGAAATCAGCCTTTGCGACTGTATGCAGTCGACGGTTGTTAATCGTTTGTTTCAACCTGTTCCCAAATGCCTCGAGAAAACCGAAGCAACTTCTTCACTAATCGAGGCGACTGTCATATCAAAACGACCCGCAGACATTCTATAATTACAAGTCAACGCCTAGCTTACACCAGATAATTCTGTCTGTTTCATCAGTTGTTTTAACAATGCACGAAATACCACAGCATATTATTAATCCGTTGCAAATAAATTTCTGTGTGTGCAGTTCAGGTCTGCACCGTACATTTTTCGTGAAAACGTCGGGATAAAATCGTAACATGTGTTTCATATTAATATGAAATTAAGTTATCAATATCTTTATTACAGTGTTCACACTCACAATTTTGGACTTTTCAGTGGCTGGGGTACGATATAGCCTTTGAGTACGTTATCGCGTTGCGCAATTTCTTCCTTTTTTTCCGACTCTGAGGGAGCTGTCGCCTTCTCTCAGCGCTGCCCTATTTAGGCTTCTGGGAGGGCTTTTCTCGCGTTTTCTGTAATTTAGAGCATATTTACAAGTCCTGAGACGAACTCTCCCTTTGTGTCGTAGGTTTAAACTCAATATAGATTTTCGTTTATATTCCGGCGAATATTTTTATTTTCTGTTACTCCTAGCGGCGCTCCCTAAGCTGTTCATCGCAATGACACACAAATGAGAATCCTATCTTACAGCTACACCAGTTTATAACTTTACATAAAGATGATTCCTAACAATGACCCGCATATGCCAATACAGGCAATAAGTGACAACCACGTGGACTTAACCTTTGTTTGCGCACTGTCAGTCTCGTAATTAATAGTGATTCAAATCTGACGCCATTTTGTCACACAAGGAACTTCTACCACGGAGAAAGTAGACGTTTTTCACTTTAGGATATTTTCCAGGAAGTTTCCGACATTCGTAAAACAGAAACGAGTTTCGACGCTGTGGAATGCAACGAGAAGTAGCAGGTAACGAATTGTTTCGGGATTCCACCATCCAAGCTGCAAACGATCATCGAGCGGAAAGATAATGTTGCTCATAAGTATTAAAAAGCGGGAGCAAGCAGACCGGGCGAGGCGAAAGTTTATGGTATTGCCTTACTCAATGCAGGGTACAAAAGGTATATGTCGGAGGTTATAGCTTTACGGAACGCTAAGACATTTACGGTTAGTCTGGGAACAGAAGTCTCAGATACAAATAAGGAGTGACAAGCTAGCTCCAAAGACATAAGGTCCTTTATGAGAAACTTAATTGACAAAAAGCAACCATTCGTGACAGTTGATTCAGCATTGAAAAATGAATGAAGCTGAATTTATGTATTTTCGAACATTTGTGTGTACCTTCCTTTTCAAATACTAAAGCAAAAAACATGTAAGAAAACTGGAAATACGTTAGTAAAAAGAAAATAAAAATTTTATTTCGATTTTTCCTGATTTCATCTAGAGTAAAGTCGAGTTAAATAGAATTAATTATTCGAACTTCGAATTGTGCAGACTCGATTGTAACGGTCCTTTGCGCTTCGAATTTTCTAGTCAGGAGTAATGTCTAAAAAGTAAAAACAAATCTTTTCGTACTACTATCCACGTTGCAGTAGATGCTGGTTTGGTTGTCCTTTTTAGTATATCAGTATGATCATAGAGTCATAATCAACGTACACAACGCTGTTACGGTATAAAAGTACTTTTATTTTTACCAAAGTCGCGTAAGAATGCGCTTTTGCCATGCATCCCAACTCCCTAAATCCGCCATGAGGGAAAAGAAAATGAATACTCTTTCCTTTGCTTTCACCCTTCATCAATGACAATTGATAATGACTTGGCAGCAGAGACCTGTTTAGCTTCAGTGAGCTTAAACGGAAGGCATTGACGAATAAAAATACAAAACAGATATATACGTAACGTCACGTAACCATGAAGAAAAGCAGACTTGGTTCATTTTACCATATAAGTTCATTCTTTTAAAACATCGTAAGTAGAATTAACAATTTCGGTCGCTTTCAACATCTAGGAATGTTCTTTATAATAAATAAGTTTCTGATATTTACTTACAGCAATCTTGTGTCTTTTCCCCTTGCATTTGGAGTTGTCTTCTCTGACTGCAGATCTTCGAGCAGCAGTGATGTCATTATCCTACATTTATGTTGGTCTGCTGCGCTGAGGTTGATCCCTCACCTGTGGTCGAGTGAGAGATCATTCCAAAGTATGGCAGGCAGCGAAAGACTTTGCGAGGGGCCGATCGTAGGGCCTCCAGAGGAAGCTTCTTGGAACGCAAATTCTGTGTGTTCACAGAAGGTGAGTTTGCTGGTAGTTCGGAACTCCAATAATAGGCGCGTAATTGGCCGCCTTAGTAACATGGCTGCCAAGGAGGGGAACGACGGCAGTGTGCACAAGGTGGGGGAGTCAGTCCTGATTTGTAAAGAGTGCTTCCGGATGCCATGAAGAGTACAGGGTGCACCCAACCGCAGGTGGTGGCCCAACTCGGTGCCAATGGCGTGTGTCGCTTTGGATTGTTGGAGATTCTCTCTCCTTTTGTTTAGCGGATATGGTTAAGCGAGTTTAAGGCGGAGCTCATAATCTGCACCATCATCGACAGAACCGACTGTGGTCCTTCGGTGCAGAGCCGAGTGGAAGGTATGAATAATAGGCTCAGGCGGTTACGTGACTGTGTAGGCCTCAGATTCCTTGACTTGAGCCATAGTGTGGTGGGTTTCCGGATTCCGCTTAATAGGTCAGGAGTCCACTGCACGGGTAGTGGGGGCGGCTGGGGTGCATTTTTAGGTTAGAGGGTCTCAGGAAAACATAGAAATGGCGTCTGTCTAAAAGAGGGCAGGTAACACACAGTAAGGTGGTTGTAGAAACGATCGGTGTTGTAAATTATCGTAGCTGTGTTGGCAAAGAACCAGAGCTCCAGGCCCTAATAGAAAGCACTGAAGCTCAAACAGTTATAGGTACGGAAAGCTGGCTAAAGCCGGAAATAAGTTAAGCCGAAATTTTTTCAAACGACCTAACAACGTTCAGAAGGGATAGATTAAACATAGTTGGTGCTGGAGTATTTATTGCTGTCAGAAGTAGTTTACCTTGTAGTGAAACTAAAGTAGATAGTTCCTGCGAAACAGTATGGGTAGAGGCTATACTTGTCAATCGGACTAAACTGGATCGTTTTACCGACCCCGACTGAGAGGATATAGTTGCTGAACAGTTCAAAGAAAACGTGAGTCTCATTTCAAATCGGTACCCCACTTCCATAATTATAGTCGGTGTTGATTTCGATCTATCCTCGATATGCTGGAAAATTTATACCTTTAAAGGCGGCGGTACGCATAAAACGTCAGCCGAAATTGTACTGAATGCTTTCTAAAAACATTATTTTGAACAATTAGTTCGTGAGCCCACTCGAAGCATAAATGATTGCGAAGGCGTACTTGACCTCTTAGCAGCAAATATTCCTGGATGAATAGGTAGTATCATGACGAATACAGGGATTAGCGACCACAAGTCAGTTGCCTGTACACTGAATACTGTAACACCTACAACCATCAAAAAGAAACTTAAAGTACATCTGTTTAAAAAAAGGTGACAATGCTCTTAACGATTTTTAAGGAAACAGCCTCCACTCCTTCCGATCTGATCATGTAAGCGTAGAAAAGATGTGGAATGATTTCAGAGAAATAGTATCGATTGCAATTGAGAGATATATATACCACATCAATTAATAAGTGATGGTACTGATCCCCCATGGACAAAACGGGTGAAATCGCTGTTGCAGAAGTAACGAAAAAGCATGCCAAATCTAAAAGAATCCAAAATCCGCAAGACTGGCAATGTTTTGCAGAAGTTCTAAATATAGCGGTTACTACAGTGCGAGATGCTCTTGATAATTTCCGCAACAAAACTCTGTTTCGAAATCTGGCGAAAAACCCAAAGAGATTCTGATCATGCATAGAGTACACCAGTGTCAAGACGCAATCAGTACCTTCACTGGGCGAAAGTAACAGTGGAGTCACTGATGACAGTGCCACTAAAGTAGAGTTAAGAAACGTGGTTTTCCGAAACTCCTTCAGCAAAGAATACGAAGTAAGCATTCCCGAAGCCCAGTCAACAGAAAGTGCATATCCTCGGTGTAGCAAAGCACCTTAAATCACTTATTAAAGGCAAGGTTTCCGTTCCAGATTGTATACCAGTCAAGTTCCTCTGAGTGTGCTGATACAATAGCTCCATGTTTAGTAATTATATACAACCGCTCACAGAAAGATCCGTACCTAAAGACTGGAAAATTGCTCAGGTCACACCAATTTCTTACAGTACTGCCTTTTGTGATGTTTAACAAAACTGTTGGCAAGCGTACTTGTTATACAAATGGGCACGGCAAAGGCTTAAGGTCGTAAAAAAAATTTCAGCGTTAAACTGGAAATAGTTGTAGGAGAGTATCAGAAGTAATAACCTAATGACATCTTTAATTTCTTGTACATTAGGTTTTTGTGTTGGAGAAGATTCTCATCAGTAATTTTAATAGTCTCATAAATGTGAATGTTAGCAAGTAAATTAATTACGTTAAAGGATACGGAATTACCATCATCAGAAATGGAAAAGTTTTTAATTTTAGCTGTTAGTTAAAGGGAATTTTTGACAGTGTAGTTTTCTTCAAAAACATAATATTCTTTAAATGGTGTATCTAATTTTTTGCCGATTTCGTAGAAGCGCCGTCTGTATAGTTAACGCTGTGGACAGGAAGCGAAGGCGGCGTGCAGTCGGAGGCGATGCTGGGCACCAATTGTCGGCTACGACAGGACTGCCCGGGAGGCACACTTACACTCCAGTGGCCGCACGAGTCACAGTGGATGTAGCGAAAGGTCCGCAGCAGCACTGATACTGTCGCGGTTGTGTGCACCACCTGTTCTAGTGTCTCGTATGCACGAAGGACCTCTGCAGACCGAGTTGCAACTTTCTTAGCTCGCTGGACTGTGCATTTGCTGATTTACAGGGGCTGTGCTCGATGCAGCCCGCCTGGCAGTGGTGTGTTGCAGCGTGGCGTCAGCGCCTGACAGCTTCCGCAACTGGACAAATGAACTGGCGGTAAAAAAAAGTCACAACAACTTTCGTTTTCTGACAAAGGCTGCAGCCAGAAATTTAGTTATAGAGTTTGATGGTCTTTTCTATGTGCCTGAGCGATCATCCTTACGGTGAGTTGCTGACTACGCTCAGAGTATTTGCTCGAGTTACCCGTTGCGTGTGTTATCGCCGCGGTATCATTTCATCGACGTGGTGACTGTGACATGTGAATGGCTGGTCACATGAATGGACTTTCGTGGCGGGCAAAAATTGCAGGCCATTTCTGTGGGTCTCTCTAACGGATCGGGCCTGCCGATCCAAAGCCCATAGTTTGCCACTAATGTGCGGGTACTACCATGGACCTAGGACTGTGGTGCCCCTCCTCGGCCCCAGGCGATGTATTTCGGGAATCGTGACTGTCTCACAGCAAGTATATTGTACAGTGCGGCGTTTGATACAAAATTTATTTATTATAGTATATTTTGGCACTTCGAAAGTAGTTTATATATTTGAAAGAATGGACGATAAGAAAAAAAAATTGTGGCAGTCGCAGGCAGTTTGTACACTATGAAGTCATGTATTTATTGAAAGAAAAAAAAATCACACAATACCTGTAGATAATAGACATAACTCAGTGAGTAATAACCGACAATTACGAACATAGAAGCATAATTTTATTAGCAGTCACCTACAGTGTTGGTTGACACACCTCTTGCCCACCTTGTACATTTATTTCGAGAGGCCTACTTTTTTCTGAGATTATTTTAAATACCATCACTGCTTTCAGGAATGTGTCTCGCAACTCCAAGAAAATGCATATTTCCGTCACCAAATGGGTTTCGCTTTATGAAAATAAAATCAGTGATCTTAATTAAACATATCTACCATTGGGCTTCCTTTCTCCATCTACAAGCAGTTCATTACACAACATTTTGATGTTAGTACTTAAGATTTTTGTTCACACGTTCAGAAACACAGAGGTCATTACATTTTATTTTTTTTTTTCAATTTAGGTCTTTCACTTGGGGGAAAGTTGTGGCAACCCTGTAATAGGTTTCAATTTTCAGTCTCATTGCAGCATTGTTATTTAAGACAAGGCATAAGAATGTAATGGGTTTGAATCATTGCATGTCAGTCATCCATGAACTGCAAAATCTTACACGTCATTAAGACACATTTTCAAAAGAGAAAAAAGGTACATTGCATAATATACAAAAAATGGACTCGCTCGCTGAGGATGTTATACAAACTTAATTATGTACGTAGACAGTTCATACGTTCCGGGAATAGAGAATCTCGACTATTTTCACCCGTTATCGACATTGATCCTGGCAAGATACCGATCCCACGGATTAAAAGATTTTCGAGAATGTTTTCATTTTAATACTATAAATGTGACAAAGTCATGCAGGAAGCAGGCGACCAGTATTATTATTTTAATAATGAACAGCCTCTGTTGCATCGCTTACCTAGAATTTACCCAGGTTTCAGTAGGGATAACTCAACCTTCTTCAGAATAACAATGTTTACTGTGTGTTCATAGTGGAGATCCAGTACAGCACTCGTGGCTGCCGTATCGCGGTCGCGAAGTGGGGCCGATGCAGTGCCAGATAAGTTTTACAGTCTGGCGATAGTTTATGAATTAGTAGTATTAACTTGGCGATGTCCACTATGGACAGACAGTAGATACTGTTATTGTGAAGAAGGTTGGGTTATCCCGACTGAAACACAGGTAAATTCTAGATAAACGGTGCAACTGAGACTGTTCATTATTAAAATTAATGTTTATACAGTTGGTGACAGGACCGCGAAATGTTGCAGATATTTAAGTATTACTGTTATTAGAGTAATTAGAAGTTCTGCATTGAGGCTAACTGTGTCTGTTCTGCTTCACATGCAACTTTGAACGACATATGCAGATGCAGTAATCGCATATAGATATCTGATGACGGCTACATTCCGAAACACAATACTGCCATTCCTTGCGCGATATTTGACGTTTAGTATTGGGAACCAGTCAACATGAACGCAGAACTACTGATGTTGTAATTTGAAGTTCGATGTTGGATAACAATTTCCGTGTGATATAATAACAAATTCCCAGTTTTCGGATTTTTCCTTTACGTGTACTGTAAAACCTTGCTAATTTTCATTAGTGTAGGTCAACAGAAAGTGCCCTCTAGGTCTGTATATTTTACACCGTGAAGGGAACACGACCTCAGTATGTGAAAAAAATTTCAACTTGATACATCTCCCCGTTCCTGAAGCAAAGGATCTGCAACAGACAGACGAAAACAAGGGTAAAAGATTAAGTGGTATATTTAGCCAAAAACATGGCACACTGCACTTAAAAATACAAAAAAAGAAAGGCACCGAGATTCGAACTCACGACTTCTACTGTTCCTGCACGCTCATTATCGCTAGACTACCAAGCCCGACATTTGCCTTTTTATACTTATGTGGGGGGGGGGGATTTATTTTAATTGGTTGTGATGCCCAGATAACATACACGTAAACGCGATCCTGTTGCCAGTTACAGAGCAGTAAAACGCCCAACTCACATCAGTATATTGCTTTATTTGTATCACATATTCGAGCACAATTTCCATCTGTACTTGTGTAAACTTTTAAGAAGCTAATCGCCATAACTACGCTTACGTCTTTGGTCACGAGATATTTTTTGTACTCCTACTGTCAAACTCTGTGTTACCTTTTGCGTCGGTAATCACGTGCTGATTATCCAAGTAGCAGCCGACTGTTAATAAATGTTTTACTTTTTATCAGCGCACCTTGTATTCACGCATACGACTGTGTACAGTTCTCAGAGATTATCAGCATTAACTTCCAAGCCATCCACAAGGAATCAAGAGTGGCATTAGAGCCACCCTGAAGTCTAGGCTGGTCTTCACGGTGGCACGAAATCTTGGTCAAGCACAAAATTTATAATTCTGAACTCAGGCGTAACGAGTTACCTCAGACTGAATGAGCTCCCCCCTGCTAAGCAGCATGGATTCCGAAAACATCGACTACGTGCAACCCGACTCGAACGACAGTCTGAATACCAGAGATCAAGGCAGACAGGGGAAAACGGTGTTTACTGATTTCCGAAACGCATTTCACTCACCAGGACAACTGTGCTTTTTAAGTGAATTGGGTTTCGCATGATCTATATTCTCAAAATTCATGCTGGCTCGCGTTGAGGTCGTTCTGTTTGACCTCAGAATATGTTCTAAGGTACTACAGCAAATCGATAGCGAAAAATAAACTGTGCAGTTAAACAGGCGAAAAAATACCGTACCCTATTACCGTGATGCCAAAGAGTCGCAGTTGTAACAGCTGAAATCATACAAATACATTGTTGCAACACTTAATAGGTATAAGAAATGTCACGACCACAATAGTCTGAGTTGTAGGTAAAGCAGCAAAACAGTGCAGCTGACTATCCCCGCGAATTTCCGCTAGCCCCTTGTAACTCAAGGGCAGGCTGCCGCTTCTTGTGGTCGAACAGCCAACCCCTTACTGCATTCCACGGTTACGCCGATGGCGATGGCTGTGGTACTGAGATGAGAAGAATTTAGTGCACGAAGGCTGAGGGCTTACACATCCACACTATGTTCGTTTAGGACTTAAGCTCACGTTCTCTAAACACTTCCATAGTGGAAAATGATGAAAGGTTTCTGTTCCAGTAGTGTGCTGCAGCGTTGGCTCTTGCTATACCGTGCCCAGTTGGCTGTGTTTTGCCTTGCAATGCATAACACACTCATCCACTCGCAACTTTTATTTATCATCATCCCATTGAACCATGAACCATGGACCTTGCCGATGGTGGGGAGGCTTGCTTGCCTCAGTGATACAGATAGACGTACCATAGGGCAACCAAAACGGAGGAGTATCTGTTGAGAGGCCAGACAAACGTGTGGTTCCTAAAGAGGGGCAGCATCCTTTTTAGTAGTTGCAGGGCAACATTATGGATGATTGACTGATCTGGCCTTGTAACACGAACCGAAACGGCCCTGCTGTGCTGGTACTGCGAATGGCTGAAAGCGAGGGGAAACTATGGTAGAAATTTTTCCCGAGGGCATGCACATTTACTGTATGGTTAAATGAGATGGCGTCCACTTCGGTAAAACATTTCGGGGGTAAAATAATCCCCCATTCGGATCTCTGGGCGAGCTCTACTCAGTAGGATGTCGTTATCAGGAGAAAGAAAACTGACGTTCTACGGAACGGAGCGTGGAATTTCATATCCCTTAATCGGGCAGGTAGGTTAGAAAATTTAAAAAGGGAAATGGATAAGTTAAAGTAAGATATAGTGGGAATTGGTGAAGTTCGGTGGCAGGAGGAACAAGACTTTTGGTCAGGTGACTACAGGGTTATAAACACAAAATCAATTAGGGGTAACCAGGAGTAGGTTAAATAATGAATAAAAAAATAGGAGTGTGGGTAAGCTACTACAAACAGCATAGTAAACGCATTATTGTGGCCAAGATAGACACGAAGCCCACGCCTACCACAGTAGTAGAACTTTATATGCCAACTAGCTCTGCAGATGACAAAGAAATGTTTGATGAAGTAAAAGAAATTATTGAGATAGTGAAAGGAGACGAAAATTTAATAGTCATTGGTGACTGCAATTCGGTAGTAGGAAAATGGAAATAAGGAAACGTGGTAGGTGAATATGGATTGGGGGGGAAGAAATGAAAGAGGAAGCCATCTGGTAGAATTTTGCACAGATCATAACTTAGCTATGATTAACACTGGGTTCAAGAATCATGAAAGAAGGTTGTATATGTGGAAGAGACCTGGAGATACTGCAATATTTCAAATTATATAATGGTAAGACAGAGATTTAGAAAACAGGTTTTAAATTGTAAGACATTTCCAGGGGCAAATGTGGACTCTGGACACAATCTATTGGTTATGACCTGTAGATTAAAACTGAAGAAACTGCAAAAAGGTGGGAATTTAAGGAGATGGGACCTGGATAAACTGAAAGAACCAGTGGTTGTACAGAGCTTCAAGGAGACCATAAGGGAACAAATGACAGGAATGGGTGGAAGTAATACAGTAGAAGAAGAATGGGTAGCTTTGAGGAACGAAGTAGTGAAGGCAGCAGAGGATAAAGTAGGAAAAAAGATGAGGGCTGCTAGAAATCCTTGGGTAACAGAAGAGATATTGAACCTAACTGATGAAAGGAGAAAATATAAAAATGCAGTAAATGAAGCAGGCAAAAGGGTATACAAATGTCTCAAAAATGAGAACGACAGGACGTGCAAAATGGCTAAGCAGGGATGGGTAAAGGACAAATGTAAGGATGTAGAGGCTTGTCTCACCAGAGGTAATATAGATACTGCCTACAGGAAAATTAAAGAGAACCACTTGTATGAATATCAAGAGCTCAGATGGAAACTCAGTTCTAAGCAAAGAAGGGAAAGCTGAAAGTTGGAAGGAGTATATAGAGGGTCTATACAAGGGTGATGTACTTGAGGACAATATTGTAGAAATGGAAGAGGATGTAGATGAAGATGAAATGGGAGATATGATACTGCATGAAGAGTTTGATAGAGCAGTGAAAGACCTGAGTCGAAAACCTTCCATTAGAACTACTGACAGCCTTGGGAGAGCCAGTCCTGACAAACCTCTACCATCTGGTGAGCAAGTTGTATGAGACAGGCGAAATACCCTCAGACCTCAAGAAGAGTATAATAATTCCAATCCCAAAGAGAGCAAGCGTTGACAGATGAGAAAATTACCAAACTATAAGTTTAATAAGTCACAGCTGCAAAGTACTAACGCAAATTCTTTACAGATGAATGGAAAAAATGGTAGAAGCCAACCTCGGGGAAGATCAGTTTGGATTCTGTAGAAATATTGGAACACATGAGGCAATACTGACCCTACGACTTACCTTATAAAGTAGATTAAGGAAAGGCAAACCTACGTTTCTAACATTTGTAGACTTAGAGAAATCTTTTGACAATGTTGACTGGAATACTCTCTTTCAAATTCTAAAGGTGGCAGGGGTAAAATACAGTGAGCGAAAGGCTATTTACAGTTTGTACAGAAACAAGATGGCAGTTATAAGAGTCAAGGGACATGAAAGGGAAGCAGTGGTTGGGAAGGGAATGAGACAGGGTTGTAGCCTCTCCCCGATGTTATTCAATCTGTATATTGTGCAAGCAGTAATAGAAACAAAAGAAAAGTTCGGAGTAGGTATTAAAATCCACGGAGAAGAAATAAAAACTTTGAGGTTCACCAGTGACGTGGTAATTCTGTCAGAGACAGCAAAGGACCTGGAAGAGCAGTTGAACGGAATGAATAGTGTCTTGAAAGGAGGATATAAGGTGAACATCAACAAAAGCAAAACAAGGATAATGGAATGTAGTCGAATTAAGTCAGGTGATACTGAGGGAATTATATTAGGAAATGAGACACTTAAAGTAGTAAATGAGTTTTGCTATTTGGGGAGCAAAATAACTGATGAGAAGTAGAGAGGATATAAAATGTAGACTGGCAATGGCAAGGAAAGCGTTTCTGAAGAAGAGAAATTTGTTCACATCGAGTATAGATTTATGTGTCAGGAAGTCGTTTCTGAAAGTATTTGTATGGAGTGTAGCCTGGTATGGAAGTGAAACATGGACAATAAGAGAATAGAAGGTTTCGAAATGTGGTGCTACAGAAGAATGCTGAAGATTAGATGGGTAGATCATATAACTAATGAGGAGGTATTGGATACGATTCGGGAGAAGGCGAGTTTGTGGCACAACTTGAGTAGAAGAAGGGATCGGTTGGTAGGACATGTTCTCAGACATCACCAATTTAGTATTGGAGGGCTGCAGGGAAGGTAAAAACGTAGAGGAAGACCAAGAGATGAATACAGTAAACAGATTCAGCAGGATGTAGGTTGCAGTAGGTACTAGGAGATGAAGCAGCTTGCACAGGATAGAGTAGCATGGAGAGCTGCATCAAACCAGTATCAGGACTTAAGACCACAAAATCCCAATGATCAAATTTGTGCTGTATTCATATTAATTTATCTCATTTTTAATACAATATACAACAAATAACTGTTTTTATGACACAAGAAATTATGTGCTTTACAGACCTATTCCTTGATGTTGTGATTTCATTTGTCACATCATATATTTTTGTACAGTTGAGCAGAGCTATTCACTTATACTGTAGTGACATTTGTTAAGCATGTGGTTATTGATCTTCTTATGGGCTTGCCAGACATATTCATTGATGAAATTTCGTTCATCACATGAAATTAAATCCTTATACATTTGCGCACAGCTATTCACTTATGCTGTAATAGCATTTGTCAAGCATGTGGTTCTTTATAACAGTTTTAAATTTATCCTAATTTTCCAGCTCTTTGATATGTTTTGGTAGTGCATTAAAAAGTTTGATGCCTTGTTTACATACATGTTTCTCACTTTGGGTCCCTTATTACAGCCTGTAAGTGGAGATCTTTACATTGCCGTGTATGGTAATCTGTATTGGTTTTTCATTTTGTCGTGATTTTGTTTGAACACCGACAGACATTTCAGAATGTATAATGATGGAATTGCAAAAATTTCCAATGCTTTAAAAAGGGGCCTACGACGTGTTTGATGTGGGCTCTGGGTCATTATCTGAATAGGGTGTTTTTGTAATTTGAAAATCTCATTTAAACAACAATTTGTTTTTCCTCAAGGATACTATCCCATAGGCCTCAATTGACTGTAAATAGCCAAAATATACTAATCTGGTACAGTCATTACTACAAACTCTTGAAATTATTCCAAGTACAAAACATGCCGAATTGGGTTTTAGTGCTAAGCTCACCACATGGTCCTTCCAGTTTACCTTCTCATCAATGTGCATACCCAGGAATTTTGCTCACTGAACTCTTTCAAGTTGTTTCCCTCCATAGTGAGATGTAGGTCGTCATGTTCACTTATTCTTCCATATTGCACATAATTAGTTTTTTTTTTTTTTTTTTTTGCATTCAGTGTTAGCTTGTTTGCACTGAGCCATTTTTGTGTATCTTGTAGGACATGGTCCACAATAGTGTGCAATGACTGCTTCATAAAACAAACAATTAAACTAGTATCTTCAGCAAAACAACTTGATTCTAGCTTTTCTCTCTGGCACATGAATATAATTAATGTAAATGGGGAACAGCAAGGGGCCTAATACACTTCTTTTGGTGCTGTAATTCCAACCACCGTCATCCTCTTTTCCAGATACTACTCAAGCCACTTTTTGTTCCGGTCCTCTGATACCTATAGCTTCAAGCTTTTCCAAAAGTATGCTGTGGTCAACAGTGTCAAAGGCTTTTGACAGCTCTAGATTTATCCTGACAACACTTTTTCCCTCTCCCAATTTACTAATTATTTCTTTTGGGTTTCTTCCAGTACAGCTGTTTCGGTACTACTCCCAGCTAGAAATCCATGCTGATTACTGTTTATCAGATTCCATAATTAAGATAATGTGTCACTCTATATTTGATTAGTATCGCCAAAACCTTAGAGAAAGTTGGGAGAAGTGAGACAGGTCTGCAGTTTTCTGTTTCAAGATTATCACTCTTTTTCAACAGGGGAACGAATTTAGAAATTTTCCATTTCTGTGAAAAAAACTTGCATATTTTTTGACAAAATACAGTTGATATGCTACACTGGTTTTTTTTCTTTATTGTGTAGATACAGGGTCTGGTCCATAATATTAATGTGACCACTGCCAGCAATCAAAATCGACATGCAGTAACCACTAGCAGTGAAGGGTATACAAAGCATGTTGGGAGCCACAGAAAACAGTGCAGTTGTCACTATAAGGAGGAGACAAAATGTGCACTGTCATTGGCTTTTGGGGAAAGGGTGGAAGCATTTGGGAATGACTAAGTCTGTAAACTGTTTGCATGTCAGTGTGGTTAAAGTATACTAAGCTCAGCAAAATGGCGCTATTCAGAATTGGTGCCGAGGATACTGTGGTGTAGTCGCGGGCCACAGATGACAGGGGTGAATGTCAGCTGCAGAGACGTGCATCTGTTAAACAACTGACCACCCAGATGAACTGAGAGGCATTTCAAATGACAGATGGCTATTGGAATGCACATTGTTAAATGTCTGAAAGCAAAACACACTGCAACAACTGTCAGAATGGGGCACGACAGGGGAGGGAGTCTGTGGCATTCCCTGGGTGGTGATGATATTCTGGGAGGCACAAAGGATTAACAGATGTATCCGTCTGTCCTCGAGGGCCGTGTCCACCCGCACACACAGTTTGTTTTTATTCAGCATAGTGACATTTACCAGCAGTACAATGCAACACAGCTCGCAGGGTACATGTGTGGTTCAAACAGCAACAGGACGAGTTTATCACATGCCTCTAACCACCAAAGTCCTCGGATTTAAACCAACTGAGAATCTGTGGGAACCCCCCTGCCAGGGTGTATTGTCCGTGGATCCTCACATGAGAAACGTAGAACACCTGGACTTGGCAATGAAATCGTAATGGCTCCACACCCCTGTTAATACAGAACCTCACAGCCACGTGGGGGAGCCCAGTTTGATAAGGGATTTTTGTGTCCTTGGAAAGTGGGCATTGTGTTGTTCTTGTCATGAACAAGCATGTCTCAAAAGCAGCATAAAATGAAAAGAATTGCAGTAGGCAACTGATCGAGCCTGGATGGGGTCTGCCAGTCATTAATGCCATATGATCATTTCCATGAATCTCTTCCTGCATGTCTCGCAACGGTGTGCACTGCAAAAAGAGGTTATTCGAGGTCTTGACGGGTAGTCACATTAACGTGTATTTTCAGAAGAAATGAAGGTAACAAACTAAATAAATCATAATTACATTATTACTTTGCAGTGAGCCACAGGAGACCAAGGTCCATTGCACCAAAATACTCATAAAACACCTTTGAACCACCACCTGAATTTTATCAGTGGAGTTCATCTCACCCTTTATGTAGGAGAAAGTAAAAAACCTCCATAGACAATTTCAGAGGAGCCTCATATCTGATAGTACACTGATAAGATATCTTTTCGGTTGCTACTTTGCACTTCTGATCACTGTATGTTTCTAAGGAAAAGCCATAATGTTCAGACTTTGGTGACCAAGGTAGACAAAAGCTTTTAAATTTTGAAATAGTATCCTTGTTTGTTTATAGCCCAACACATTTAGCATATTTGGTCACTGTTCCTCTTTAGTACGTTTCCCTTTCTAATGCTCTAGGTGGAATGAAGTGGTCATATGGACATTGATACCTGGGAGTCACTTGCTGGGTAAATTTGGCTGACAAGTTGCAGGTCTTTTCTGTTGACACCACGGTGGGTGACTTTCATGCTGGCGATGATGAATCAATAATAAGGACAACATATCACCCACTCCCTGAGCAGAGAGAAGGTGCGACATGACTGGAAATGAACTGCATGGCAGTCAGATATGCTGACCACTCAGTGAAGTGGGTCGATAGATGCTACTCCACGTTATTTGCCTCCCCTCATCACATATTTTATAATGTGCCTTTTACATGCTCTTTCCTCAATCCTCCTCATATGGGATTATTCTCTCCCAAATGCTTGTCTACAAGGAATGTTGTACCACACAATGTGGCCACATTAAGATCCTAACTCGTAGTTAGTCATCGAGATGAACATTGTAAGTTGCCATTGACAGTCAGTCTCAAACACAACAGGAATCACTGCAGACCCATGTCTACTAGTTTTCAACCAAATATTGTGATGGCAAGTTGCATGCAGTGGGACCCTTGAAGAAGACTATTGAGGCATAAAAATGTATATGTTGTCAGTGGAGCAAACACCACATAATCTGGACAGCAGGTGACTTGAAATGTGTGGTGGTTTAGCCTCTTTCTGAGAACATATCAAGGGCTCTGACAGCACAATAAGGTTTTTAACCTGCAATGGGCAGAGGATAAACAGAGTGTCTCAAAAGTTACAGAACACTTATGTGGTGTAACAGCATGCAAACAAATTAGACCTAAGGTATTGTCACAAAGTTTTATGCAGTTTAATCAATTTCAACATGTGTGCACAATTTCCAGTCTGTTATCAGGATCGATCCACATTCAGCACATTATATCTGCATCACCTGTGGCAAGGACAGTAATGATTTTGTTCATTTAATTTTTGATGTGGTTGACAGCTGCTTGTTAGACTCTGTCCTTGGTATATGCTCATAGAAACAAGCCCAAGTTTCCAATGCCTGTTGGCCTAGAACACCAGGGAATAGGACCACCCCTGCCATTTCAGCATACCTCGTAACACCTGTTCCGCAACATCTGCCACAGTGCACCATATTGCTGGAAAAAGACTGTGTCTCGGGAGTCAGCCAGTCATAGTAACAGCCTGAGCATATCAAGGTAAGAGGTATTTTTTTTCTGAGGATAAAATGGTCCCAGAATACCATGGACCTCTTCCATCACAGTATGTGGATTTTTTAACATATCATTATCTTCTCACAGGATATGTATATACTCTGAATTGCCAACAAAACTGGCTTTGGCATACGTATTCAAATACAGGGATTTGTAAACATACAGATTATGGCACTGCAGTCGGCAATGCCTATATAAGATAACATTTTTCTGGCACAGATGCTAGATTGCTTAGTGCTGCTACAATGGCAGCTTATCAAGATTTACGTGAATTTGAATGTGGTGTTATAGTTGGCATATGAGCAATGGGACAAAGCATCTCCAACGTAAGAATGAAGTGGTTATTTTCATGAGCATTCAGTGAATATCCGGAATCTAGTAAAACATAAGATCTCCGACATCGTTGCAGCCGAAGAAAGATCCTGCAAAAACAGGACCAACAACTGAAGAGAATCATTCAAAGTGAAGAAGTGCAACCCTTCTGCAAATTGCTGCATATTTCAATGTTGGGTCATGGACAAGTGTCAGAGTGTGAACCATCAACGATATGAACTTTCATAGCTGAAGGTCCACTTGTGTACCCTTGATGACTGAACGACACCAATTTTTATGCCTCACCTGGGTCCATCAACACCGATATTTGACTGTTGATGAGTGGAAATGTATTGCCTTGTCGGACAAGTCTCATTTCAAACTGTGTCGTGCAGTTGGACACGTACAGGCATGGAGACAACCTCTTGAATCTATGGACACTGCATGTCAGTAGGGGACAGTTGTAGCTGGTGGAGGCTCTGTAATGATGTAGGAGGCATGCAGTTGGAGTATATGGGTAGGTATGACCCTGAAAGGTGACACATACATAAGCATCCTGTCCATTGGGAATTCCGATGGACTCGGTCAATTCCAGCAGGACAATGATACAGTTGGCAGGTCCAGAATTGCTACAAAGTGGCTCCTGGAACACTCTTCTAAATTGAAACACTTCCACTGGCCACTAAACTCCCCAGATTTGAACATTGAGCTTATCTGGTATGATTTGCAATGTGCTGCTCAGAAAAGATACTCACATAGCCCTCTATGCAGCATTCACAGTGTCAATTCCTTCCATCACTACTTCAGACAATAGTCATGCCCATGAGGCACAATCGATTACTAAACTTAGCCAGCACTGTACAACTGATGCGTGTTATGAAGATATAACATACTTTGCTCAGAGACAATAAAAGTGTGTGGGTAAATACTTTAATCAAAACTGAACATGAATGCCCAATAATAGAGTTAAGTTCCAATATTTGCAGCTCTTGCTATGTAGATGAAGTTTACTTTTAAAAACAAGAGTAGAAGGCTTAGATATATCATGCAAGATTATTTATAGTGATATCAATGTAGGTAAGATGTAAAGAGAGATAGGGGGGCAGGTTTTTTTTTTATTTAATTATTTTTGAAATAGAAAGTCTTCATAGTTGTGAAGGCAAGATTTGTCATTGAGCAAGTAGACTGGTGCTGTATCTGTGTTGAAAGATATTTCAGTTCCTTCAAGAAAGTCAGATTTCTTGCCTGGTTCTTTTCTACACTGTTTGCCACAATTCTTGCCCAGTAACTCATTCTGCAAAGTTGGATTTGTTCTGGATGTTAAGACGGAGTGCATCCCTGTGCTTCTACCAGTTTGGCAATAAACAAAGTTTGGACATACCTGACTTGTGATATTCTTGCTTAGTGCTTTCAGTATTGTGTTGCTTGTGAAGAAGCTTATTTTCATGTCATACAACTTGAAGAGGTTGGCATGAAATCTTCCTTGAGGAAGGTCAGATTATTACAAAGATGGTCTTCCTGTTTGTGGGTGGTTGTCCAGAAACTGGTTGGTTTAATTTATGTATTACAGCAGGAATGTATTCATAACTGGAGGCAGCTGATTTTACAATTTGTGTTTCTTTTTATCTTTAACTTGTATCCATTGGACCTTTACGCATGTGATTAAACATTCTTCTGAAGAACACATTTTTATATTGATATGGATGGTAACCCTGGTTATTGTTGGCTTCCTGGAAATTTCAGAATTTTATATAAAAAGCTTTGTTAATGTTTCATTCCTACAGTGACATGAAGTGAATTGAATTTTGTGGTGTAATTTATTAATTTCTTCAGCTAGATTTTCTATTTCCTTTGGTTGTTCTGTTGAAAATAATGAAATGAGAGTGTCGCAATTTCTCGTATTCTCAATGAATTAACTTATTCTAGGTCCCTACAGCTGTTGTGTGATAATCTAGTGTAAATTCCTGCAGATAAGAAAGGGATTTTGAACTCATGTCCATATAGTTTCCATAAGCTGCACTCATATGCGATACTTATAGAAATGATTCTGGTTGTTATTGAGTACAGTGGTTCTACCTGACAGCAGTTTCTAGTGATTTAAGTGTGTGTGTGTGTGTGTGTGTTTTTTTCAGGACCTCAAAACCCAGTGATGTAAGCACGGGCATTAGAATGCTTTTGAGTCTTGCAGCCAGACCACAAACAAGGTTTTGCCCCCTGCTGAACACCAAACCCACAGACAGTCTGGTTTTCTTTTTGTGAAAGTGAAAATTGAACCATTGTGGGTGCTATGATTGTCAGTTTCCATTAACATGACACAAGCAGAGTGGCAGGTATTATAAAAAAACGGTGCCATATCTTGGCGAACTTCTTTGATATGTTAAGCACTGCCCTAAAAACAGCAGAATGCCAAAGTTATGAGGTGATGTGAGATATTATGCTTGATATCATTACAGCCCACTATAAACTAGAGATTGCTTCTGCCAAGTGATCAAAATGTGGTCCATAAAGAAACTTTGTTATTCCAGCTGGCAGTGGGTCATTGATGTTTAGTATGCTTGAGAGCTGTTCTTTGTTCACACAGTGTTACTCATGAAAAATGACATCTTAGGCATGTATTGACCTCACCAATGACAACTGGCTTTGGCAAAACTTATTACTAGTCAATACCTGTTATGTGTTCAGTTGATGAATTTACACATTTGTCTATCTGGCATAGCAGTTCACAATATTTTTCCCTTTCTTCTGTGGTGAAGAGGTGGTTTGTTCTCTCGCACCCCTAGTGAAGAGGAGCAACTGTCATGGTCTTAAATAGTCCTTGATTGGCATACATAATCATTCCTAGTGTCAGTAGATCTTTCAAAGGAACATAAACAGCTCACTTCATTTCTCTGTCTCTTCTCAGCCTTGAGAACCCAGTTCCGTGCACCACCAAGATTATATAGCCACTGGCCTAATTAGAGTGATTCTCACACATTCTAATTTCTCATTCCATTTCCTTTTAGTTTTTTCTTATAAAACTTGTCTATTAAGTAAAACGTATGCTCCCAACATAAAGGAACTTGCAGACCACACAGAAGACCTGAAAATTTAGTTTGATTTTGGAGCAGAACAAGTGTTGTTGGCAGTAAAAAATTTTATAATTTCGGTGTGGAGCAACCTTACTTACCTTCTATTGTTGTGACAGAAATACTAATAAACATTTAACATGTATTTGGTCCAAAGAAGTTTATTTCTACAGTGTCTGCTAGGATGCCATTGTTTATCAGTGAACAATGTAAACCACAAAAAAGTAAATGAGAACAATAGGGTTTAGGAGCATACTTGTCACAACCATTGTAGTGGAAGTGCTTCTGCTGTGACTAACATTGTGTGAATGTTTCTAACTGGATGACAGTAAGACCATGGTCAGTACTGGAACCTGAAAGTACCTTACCTTGCTCCTGCCCTTCTGCAGTAATATAAAAATGAAACAGAGTGTCTTCCAGTGTAGAATTTTAACATTTTAAAGTAGTTCCTAGAACATGTTTCAGTATTCAGGTTGAAAAGAAATTTTTGGAGCATCTGTCAACGTTTTCAATTGTATACCTGTGTGAAAATGTACGTACGTCTTGTTCAGCAGTATTCAGTTTGTAAATATTTCAAGAGAGATGCTCTTCTTAATTTATTAAATGCCACATCAGTAAAGTGGCAATCTATGGGATCAAATTGAGGCAGTTTTAATATTGGAACTGGTATGGCTTACAGATGCACCATTGGTTATTTATACTAAACACAAGCCTTAGAACAAAATGAATAGCACTGAATGTAAACAAAATTTGAAAGAGGTAAGTGCTGGCACAGATTGCATTGACTTGTTTATCGAGTTTTGTATTGTCATCAGAGCTAATAAAGTTATTGCCAATAACAGTGAACATGAAGGAGTTATAAGTCTGTCTTGTATCAATTGGCAAAAATTGAAAACTAATAGGTTAATGTGAGAACAAGGGGACATAAGTGACAACATAATCTGGATCTTGGTGAAACAAACTCAAATGAATACAGATATTATTTAGTTACATTTACTAGCTATTCTAGGTCCCCACAACAATGTACAACTGCCTTTGGTTAGGAGATTTAGCTTTATTGCAGCAAGGTATTTCAGTGTGTACTGCAAGTATTTTGATGAATTTTCATTTTCAACAAGTAGTAAATTCTGGCTGTAGGCATACAATTTTAAATGTATTGGGCCTAATTATTGTTTCTATTGTAAACATGACTATCATTAGTGGTCATGTAAAAACAGTAGCACATATTATGTAGCTCTATTTGCTGAAGAGCTACTCAGGTCAGAATATTACAACCTATTTGTAGCCCACCTTATTGGTGAAATTACTGTAGCTGTGAAGTTGTCATTTGGAACAGAAGCGCACAATAAAGTATTTTGAGACCAGCAGAACTGCTTTTCACCAATGTATGTGGGTAGTTATAACAATTTTTCGTCCAGTGAGTCTTCCACCTAGCTTATGGTTCAACACTATGTAGCAGTGACAGACTGCAGGGAGATAACAGGTGACCATCGGCATGATTAAATGTTTCTTAACCTAACTGTTTCTGTAAGTTGATAAAATTAACCCTTAAGTAATAAAAATGGTCATGTATATAGTTGCGCACTGAAGTCCCAAATTATATTTATAATGCAGTGTTTGTTAATGTTGTAATGTGCCTACGAAACATTTATGGCTGAAATTTACTGTAAAAGATAGATGAATTTAAAAAAAAAATGCTAATGGTCTTCTTAATTTTGTTGGTTCCATTGTTCCCATCACCTATTACGTATGTGAGAAATATTAGCAGTGAGGCTGTTTCGTTTTTTCGTATGGCATCGAGTAATTACTTCGTAGCAAATCCCAGAGGTTAAAAATGTTGTACTGCATGAAAGTCATGGTAATTCTACAGAGCTGTGTACATTTTTTAAAATACAAGCAGGTATCGGTTTTATGCTGTAAATGTCTTGGTAAGCTTTCCAGTGGAACAACCAGAAATCTGTGTGCAAATTAACACCATGCAAGCAGTGTAGGTAATGGTGACAGCTCTTTTAATACACCCTGTATATGAAAACAAACTACATACACACAATTTTCGAGTGTTTAGGAGAGGAAAAGAAGCTTTTTTTTATGTGACTGCCTCTAAATTTCTTTTTTTATAGGGGGAGACGAAGTTGGTATATGAAGCACTGGTTACCAGTTCAGCTGAATGCATTGTCACTATTTGAGCAAGCATATTCCAGTTGTGCCATAATGTAGACAGGCGATATTTTCTGAATTGCCCCTATACCAATAGTCACACCATATCTTGAGCATTACTAACATCTCTGACCCCACAAATTCTTTGTGAATGTAGATTTTTGTACACAATGTATGCAATTTTTTTAGGAGCACCTGCTGACCAGAGAGTAACAACCTCAGGATAAAAGCAAGTAGCTGTACAGGACAGAAGGGTTGGAGCTTGACTAAGGTAACTCAGAAAGTACCTTTGTCCTTGATTCACATTACCTGTCATGACTAGAGAGAGATAAACAAAACAAAGATAGTTCAACTGTTAATTACCCCCCTTGCCACACACACACACACACACTGCTTAAACATAGTTTCCATCATAAGCAAAAATTTACATTAAAAGGTGACAGGCACTTCCATTGAAGTCCTAAGTATGAGGTGCATCCTGAAAGTAATTGCCAAATCATTCTACTGCCACTGCAGCACTTGTGTTGTAGGTTCACACATTTCTCTGGTTCATTGTCTTGTCACTGCAGCTCAATTTTGTGGTATTTATATTTGTTAGTGATCAGTCAAAATCTTTAGGACAACCCCTGAGCCCAGTGACTGTGACGTGTGCTCTGTTATGTTTAGTTCCAACACACAGAACATTAAGCCAGCTGAAATTCATCAACTTGTAGACATTTACGGTGAGAAAGTGGATGAGACAGTTGAAGAAACACTCATGACGAAGCATGTGTTGGACAGCCTTCTGTTGTCACTGATGATATGGGTGAGAAAACACATGGTTCACAATAAGAATGTATTTCAAAAACTGTTTTGCATGACTCAGTCATAAATTGCTTAAATTTTTGTGAATTTCGTTTGAAAAATGCTTACAAAATTATGTACCTTGGCAGAGTTTTGACATTTCAGCACTGAATACAGTGATAAGGAAGATGAGTTCTTAAATAGAATCATGACTGGTGATGAAACTTGGGGTCTTCATGACACTCCAAAATAAAATCAACAATGTATGGAGTGAAGGAACTGACAGTCCGACAATCCTCCACCACCCCCAAAAAAGAAATCATAATGAAGTTGCAAGTGCAAAAAGTCAGGTCAAATGGATTCTACGACCAACAAGGCATTCTGCTTGTTGAGTTCCTTCTGAGAGCTGAAACCATGAAAGCGGTATGATACTGGAAAACACCGAGAGAACTCCATCACACTATTCAAAACAAAAGATGCAAAACTCTCAATCGAATCATTATGATGCTTCATTTCTGCTGGTGGCACTGAAAACCTTACTAAACAATTCAGTTGGGAACAGTGAGACCACCTGCCAATCAGTGCTGATCTCACATCTCCGGACTACCACTTTTACTTCATCATCAGTCAGGATGAAGGTGCTTGAACACCTATGATGATGTAAGCAAGTGTGATCAGTATTGGAGGTCTTAACTGGTATTATCTTTCTATGAAAAGGGCATAGAAAAGTTGGATTACTGCTATGACAAATGTCTGAACAGTGGTGGCTGTTACGGTCTGAAGAAATGTTTTCATGAGTCCTTTCCCACAATGGTACTTACATTCTTGGCATACCAATGTGGGTGTAAAAGTTGACAGAGAACACCCCACATCCTCTTCTTTACAGCAGTCACGTAATGGGGATACGCAAAGCCAATATGAACCACCTATTTTCTGTCAGCAGCCATGTGGTGGAATCTTCTGGATCATACACAGGGTTATTCAGCTGCCCCTGCCATAAAGTTTTATGGAACCTGCAACATCTTCAAGAACCACACCCATGATTTTAATCTTCTCTCCTCTCCTCCCTACATGCACACTGTTAGTCCTGCAAAAACAATGAAGAGAACCTTTTTGTATCAAAATTAACTACATTACATTTTGTACTTTGTTGGACACCACACTTTCTGTGACATTCAAGAAAAAATGCATTTGAATGCCTGTCTTGTACTTTTTGAATTATTTAACAAAAACTATGGCTTCTAGCAAAAATGTATCCCCTCCCCTCCCAAAAAGAAATGACTACATTAAATTTCCCACAAAAAGATCCTGTTCATTTTTTTATGTAGGACTAGTAATTTGCATGTAGTGGGTGAGAGAAATGAAAATCTTGCCCATGACATTTGTAGGCATTGCAAGTTGCATAAAACCCATGGGTAGGTGTAGTTTAATCATCGTGTACAGGTTTTTCATGCCAAAAGAACTAATATAAGATTTCTCTGGCTTCATAAACAGCTCAAGAAACATTTTACACCACATTGATGTATAGTGTTTGCACTTTTCTTAATCAGAAAATCATTTCTCATTGCTTTCCTGACCACAGAAAATTCCTACACACAGCCAACTGTTTTTGTTGTTGTGGTCTTCAGTCCAAAGACTGGTTTGATGCAGCTCTCTATGCAAGCCTACATCTATTTGAACCTGCTTACTGTATTTCCCCTTCAACAGCTTTTCCTCCTCTCACTCAAATCCCACCAATACCAAATTGATGATTCCTCGATGCATCAGGGTATGTCTTATCAACCAGTTCCTTCTTTTACTCATGTTGTGCTGAAAATTTCTTTCAATACTATGTCCCTGGTAATTTGATTTGCAACTGCATAATTATTCCATTAGCCACCTCTAGGTGCAGTGCAGAGGGTGTCGAGTGCCAGTAGTAGTCATCTATCCACTTATTGACTACCTCTGTAACTTAGTATTCACTGCTGCTGCCTATCATGGCGAGGACGCAGGTTTAGATTCCCTGTACTGCCAGGGATTTTTCTGGGTGAGAGGATTGGGAAAGTGTACATTCACCCTTGTGATGCCAACTGAGGAACTCGAGGACAAGAAAACTGACACAGGCAGGATAGTGGTGTGCTGGACGTCATTGGTAAACGATGACACGGTGGTCGGCCAGTACCGATGGACAGAGTTTACCTTATGTTTTATCCACGTAATCATCAAAATTTCTTCCTAGAAACACATTTCAAAAGATACCATCCTTTTCTAGCTTCAACTGCTTGTTGTTCACATCTCGTTTCGGAGCAAGGCTACACTTCACGCAGATACCTCCAGAAAAGACTCCGTAACATTTACATCCACTCCTAACATATTCCTCTTTCTCAGATATACAGTCCAGCCTGCATTTTATATCCTCTCTGTGTCAGCCAAAATCAATTATTTTGTTACCCAAATAACAAAACACTTCTATTATCTTCAGTGTCTCATTTCCTAATCTGCGAGGTTTGTCCGAAAAATACATATAAAAGTTGCATAATAACTTTATTTTACAATTATTCAGGTATTACAATATGGTCTCCTTCAAAGTGCTCACCCTGAGACGTGATACACTTCTGCCAACGCCATTTCCACTGTTGATAACATTGCTGAAAGTCTTCAGTTGTGATGTTGTTTAGTTGCCATGTCGTTTCCACATCTCCCAATGCCACACCATTACGCATTTTTGGGAACATGAAGAACTGACACGGGACTAAATCCGGTGGTGATTGAGCTTCGGGCCAAAAACACAACGAGCGACATGTGTGCGGGCGCATTCTTGTGATGAAGGATCCAACTCTGGTCGAACTCTTGCCACAAGAGCTCCGAGATGTGTCAGAACTTCAACGTAAAAATTTCCGTTCTATCTCTGGCTGGGAGGGACAAATTCCTTGTGAACAATGCTCCAAGAATCAACACTGTCATCACATTGGACCTTGATTTTCGCGACTCTCCTGCTAGTTTCCATACCTTGCTTCGAGCTCCACATCGAATTTCTAAAACCAGGACACGTCTCCAGTGATGACTCGGTTGAGAAAGTACCCTCGTTCCTCTGCTTCCAACCAATCCTTACAGCACTCAACCCTCTTTGCTTTCTGTTCTGGTGTCAAGAGCTTCGGTACAATTTCTCCATTTCAAGTTTTTGTGAACAATTGTTTTGAGGGTTGACAGCTCGTCAGCAATCATTCTGTCAATCCACGGTCTTTAAGAACACAAGCTGCTGCTGCACACTCCCACCTTCACGCAGAGTGCTCTGACTCGAACTGAGCATTGATTTGATTGATTACAGCAGTAGTCTCACCTGATGGTGACTGCAACCTGTAACATAAAGACATTATTCAACCTTTATACGTATTTTCCGGACAAACCTCGTATAATGGACAATGAAAAACTTCCCATTCTAGTTAGTTAGTTATATTAGTTGTTCCATGGATCATGAACACGATTCTTTTGTAATGATGTGGAACGTGTCAAAGTGTCACCTGCCATATTCTCCAGATCTGACTGTGTCAGACTTTTTCCTTTTCCCAAACCGAAAAAAAAATACCTCAAAGGATGATGATGATGATGCAGTGACTGATGCTTTGTTGCAATTGAAATCAAAGATCTTTTACTTGAATGGTTTGCAGAAGTTATCTGAGCAGCCTCCAAGTGTATTAGTGTACACAGGTATTATATATACAAATAAATTGATACTATGAAATTTCTTTCACTCTTTATTTGTTAGGGTAGAAGCTTTTTGACCCCTCCTCGTACAGCTTTCAAATGCAAACTCGCTGATCATCCCTCGTTATTCATTCCGCATCTCCTGATTGAACTTGACTACATTCCATTATTCTTGTCTTACGTTCATCTTAGACCTGCTCTTTAACACACTATCCATTCCACTGTCTGCCTCCTTAGCTGTGCCATTCGACTAACTGCCAGCTATTTTTCCTTGGGTGGGAGGGAGGGGGGGGTGGGGGGTGACTGGTACAAAATGCAGTCAGTCTTGTGAGGAGCTGCTTGACCAAGTAGTTGTGGTTCCACAGTAAAAAAATACCCAGGAGAGAGGTGTGCTGACCAGCTGCCCCTCCATGTTGCATCACATCACATCAGATCACACCACACCACTGGCAGGGGGCAATATGTCGGTTGGTGGAATTTTAGCATTTTTAAAACAACCAACGGGAATTCCAGGTAGGAATGTCAAAAATTTCTGATTTTTATTCCTTCCATTCCATTCAACTTATCTTCCAAGACCCTTCCTGCCTCTGATATCAAGAGCTTTATTTCTTCTCTCTTCCTGTGTCTTATAAGAGTCCCGTTACTCACTCCAAACAACAAGAAAATATTGAAACGATGTAACATTTGTTTGTCAGAACTGTCTGAAGTGTAATGTTGGGATATGACACTGTAGGATAGAGTTCCAATGACATTTGTTGCATAACCTAGAAAACAGTATCAACAATCATCGACAAGATTTGAAGTATTTTGTGCTCAGCTCACCATCCAAATATATTTAGAAGTACAATTCATGTGGGCTCTAGGTCATATAGTTTCAGTTAATATCTTGACTTGCTGATGAAACAACATTGTAGCTTTTGCTAAGCCCAATTCTCCAAATGTAATCAACAACTAACACCACATTTCTAAAGCTTTGGCAACTGGCTAAAAAGAGTCACTTATTTCAAAGTTGCAGAAGTATAAAAGCAAATTACAGTTCATGAAATACACTGGGTTCACATTACTCAGTCCAACAGATAAAACTGCACTTGGTTCCATGTGACATCAAGTCCAAGGCTGGCCCAACACAACTACTCTCATTCAGTAACCTCACTAAAACTATTGAGAAAGTTAACAACGATAGCACAACTCAACTCACGGGTGCAAAGCATCAAAGGTACATTTTTACAATATTAACTTCAGGAACTGTTCTAGTGGTTATGAAAAATTATAACAGTTTCAATTTGATACAGAAGTGCTATGAGGCATTTTCATAACCAAATAATTTGAAAATGTGAAACACATGATATTTATAATCTCAAACATCAAAGAAACAGAATGAAATTTCAAACAAAATATCAATCCAAAAGGCTTCAATTTTTGAACAGCAGATTTGCAATTATTGAAAAAACATAGCTGAAAATTTAATGGAATCAGATACTTTGTTGGCCAGAATATTTATCATAATCTACTATTGAACAGAAATCTCTGTGAGACAGATTCATTAAAATCTTCAACTGTGTTGTCTGTAAACATGCTCTGAAGGATCATTTCAGGCTTATCTGCATTGTGAGTGTATAGCAGCATGGTAAGTTGCCTGTCAATTTGTCATACACCACAGTGACATCATTCAAACAAAGAACCGCTACTGTGAGACAAACCATCTTCCAGAGGTAGCCTGGAGTCAACAACCTGTTTAGAGCATAAGAGTTGTGGCTCATAGGCACCCACAAGAAAATGCAAAAGAGCTGTGCACTGCCCATTTAGAAGGCAGCTGTATTAGTACAGCCCAGTCACCAAGTTTTTTCTGAACTAAATCGGGATATTTTTTAAAAACCAAGACTAAACACACACAGGCAACAATTCAATGTTTTTTTTTTTTTTACCTTATTGAGATTTTTGCTCACTTTTCAATCTCCTTCATAGAATCTTCTTCCTCAATAAAACTGGAGACATCTAAATCACTAAACCATCTTCATTATTATTATTATTATTATTATTATTTCAGCTTCTAATGTTGCTGCTGGGAAAAGGTTCCTCTCAGCTCACCAAGTGTTCACCATCATCTGAAACAAAACGGAAAAGTTGTCATAGTTTTCATAACAATGAAAAAAAATTCCTTCCACTAATCAGATTTCAGCTTGAAAAGTTCTTTAACTGCACATATTCTTCAAACATCAAATCCCCATCTACAAGAAATAACTTCTAGATATTCTGAAAATGAGGTCTGTTTCACTGTCAGTGAAAATGGTTTGAAAGTCCTGTAGACACTTTCTTCAAAGTCAAATCATTTTTCAACATAGTTTAGACTGTGCTGCAAGTAAACTGCCATTTTGTTGTGGTTTGCCTACTTTGTTCCTTTGTTGTCCTCGGTGTCTACATACTGGCTGAAAACATAGGGGTTGGATGTGCAGTACTGTCTACTGTAAATGATGTAGCCGACAGATGCACAGTCTTCTACTTTCACTTTTCACATCCTCCCAATAATACACAGTTATGTATGGCCAGTGCACAACTTCCCATTTATAAGTCAACATCAGAATTAAAGTTACATAAAAATGACTGATTTTGCCCTATAATAAAAGATACTAACTAGGAATACTCAATATAAATTAGAAAATCAATTACACAGACAAAATTCAACCTGAGGGGGCTGCCTTTCTCTTTTATGAAAATGCAGATTACAATTCACATATGTTAATGGTAATTAGTTGAAAGTGAAGAAACAAATTTGAAGGAGGCATATGGCAAAACAAGGGGGAAGTAAAAATTATCCCAGCTTCCTTCGTCACAATTTCTCTTTCGAATGTTTTGATAAGATCATCATGACGACTAAGGCTGCCACAGGGGAAGGAAACTGCCCAACCCTATTCAATTTTTTCAGCAGAGAATTAAAAAGCACTGTCACGATTGACCGCTGATGCACTACTCGAAAACAATGGCTATTGAGTCAAGTATGGCCACTTAGCGCTGTTAATAAAAGGAGGAGTTTAAGTCAGTAACTCATACAAGACTGCCCCTCATTAGAAATTGGTAATGAGCAATTTGAAGTGAAGACCACATCATTTTATATAATGTTGTCCATTTTTATGTAACCAGGAATTTTATCTATCCCAACAAAGTACAGTTGGGAGTTGGGTTTCCAACCAGATATCTGGGATATCAGGCAACTATGGTCAAGACAGAATCCAAGTCTCCACATTATCAATGTGGCCTCAGATAGCACTAGCATCCCTCCCCCAAAGCATTCGTCTGTGGAGTTGGGTACGGGAAAACACAGAATGGGTACTCAGTCAGCAGAGTAGGATTCCATTCACTGATGCATCCAGGAGTAACCTGACATCTGATGATTGTCAAAGAAAGGTGTGAAAGCAGCAGGAAAGTATGAGACTTCAGAAAGAAAGTTACCCGTTACTATGGCAGACTGAGTAACTTTTACTGTATGCTGCAATACAATTCAAAGTGATGCAGATACTACAGTCACTAAAACCTGTAAACAACAATTGTAACATCGCACAAACTATTCAGTTTCTTGAAAATATAAATGTGCGCCTCAGTCATGGAACCATTTGAGGACTGCTGTGTGAATTTCCTCTTTGATGGAAAATCTCTTTCCTGTCAGATATCCACCGAGCTTGCTGGAAAGACTGAATGGTCTTCATCAAATTGTTGGCACTGTTTCACTACGACTGGATGCTACATTGCATTGCACCATACACTGCAAGAATTTCATGGCGAATTTGTGTGCAATTTATATGTTTGGCTAACAAGAAACTTACTGTTCCTTGTACCTCAACTTTGGAGTGCCATTTCACTCCCACAATGTGATGAACCTGTTGTCCGTACTGCAGCAGAATTGTCTCTCAGGAAATCGGTAACATGCCCACTCTTCTGAAAGGGTGCCGTGCCTGTTGTGTAACTTAATTTCAGAAGTCCCTGTACCTCAAGCATGTCTCTTGAATGAATCAATAACCATCCAAGACCATTTCTTCAGCAATTCCTTTGGATCAGTGCTCATTGTGTAGAAGCAGAAGAAGATACACACATGAATGTGAGTCACGAGGCAACGGTTCAAATCTGTGTTCTGTAACTAGTGCAACATTCTTTAATAATTCTCCTGATACTGTGTTACTATCACATTTTTACTGTTAAATGTTTGTTTGCTGATGGGGTGGTAGGGTCAACCAATAACTCTCTGGAAATTTATACAGTGAGATAATCACAAGCCTATTTGGGGCCCACCCAAACAGAACCCTGCTTGCCCCAGTACAGCATATTCCATAGCAGTTACTCAGTAATGATTGTTTCACTCCCCTCAACCCTTATTGACAAACGGTGCATTTTCAAAATTATTTTTCTCCTACAATGTTCACAGTTCAGCCAATAAGATCAAAATCCCATGCACTATGACGTACAGTGTTCCATTACTGTGTCATTGGATGGTAGGCAAAAGCATGTCCAGAGCTTAGAGTAGTAATCGACTGTTTGTGTTAACAAGTCCCCAGCTCATGAAATCCATGTTTGACAAATGTGCACCCAGTCAATGAGACTGATCTCATCAAGATGGTCAACATTTGTCATGACCCAAAAATCAAAAGTAGCATAAAGAATTATGAGGGCATAGCAAGCATTTACCATGCACCCTGCCCCCCCACCAAGTGTTTTCTGGAAGTTGAGGAAGGCAATTGTAACCTGAGAGCTTTTATCGTCTGCTTTTCTGGGGTTCCCATTGCACAGCATTAGTTCATGCTGACTATGTACTGAACTTTGTTGCTGTCTTAATCCTCAACAAAATTTTATATGAGGAGCTTACATGCAAAAGCAAGCATGTCAGGAATTTAAAATAAATGAGACACAGAATGGAACAAAACAAACAGGATAGGCAGAACCTAGATAATCATACAATTTAAGTGAAATCAAACATTTGCCGAGATACAAGCCTAGGAAAATACATGTGTGTCCACATACACATTTTGTGTGAAGGATAACTAATCCATTACATCCAGTCGAGTGATTTCCATTCCAGTCACACTGTTTCTCTAATGCAGAGCAACTGTTTGTGCTTCTGTGTTCCCTCATAATATGTTGCATAGCACTAATAATTACTATTATTAAAAGGACACAGTTACTTATGCACTGACTCCACTTTTGATAGAATAGGAAAACTTCTAAGAAAAAGGCCAACAATTGTAACAAAAGAGGAATACAATGAGATCTACAATCAGTGACTCAGCTAAGAAACCTTGCTCGCCAATGTACATCTTGTAGGTCCTTAGATAGGGATTTCACATTAAATGTGTGAAATAAAATGCACTTCCATACACAAGTACAAAGCTATGGGAAACACTCATACTCATGTTGAGACAAATTCCCAACTAGATGTAAAAGAGCAGATGAACCACTACAAAACCCTTTCCTTGGACAAAAGCAAAAGTACTTTTCAGCCATCCAGTCTAAGATAATAGGAAAAAAAGATGTTGATGGTTTACAGTAAACTATTTTTTAAGAAGCCTGCCGAAATCACTAGTACCTAAGTTGGAACACAACCATCACCGATGACATTTCCATGTTGCCTGTGACTGTTAAGAAAATTATTCTGGTTTGCATGTAACACTTACGTCAAAGAATACTTCTAAAGATAGTTAATGCCACAGTTACGTCATTTTATTCTGGCATGGTGATCTGAAACATTTCAAATCATTGTGAAGTACAGTTTTTTCTATGGTATCACATACTACACTATAAAAATATGTGAAATGATATGGTATAACAAGCATTATACAGTAAGAGGTAAGTTATTTTGAAAGAAAGAAGAAGATTTTTGGGTTTGAAAATCGCTCATGGTTCATGTAATGAATATTTTCATTCTTGATTTGATTTACAGATATGAACTGCCTTTTGGCCTAAAAGTAAAAGGCATTCACACTGCAGTATGCTATTTTCCTTCTTATGTATGCCCAAAATAAGTTTCATGTTGACTGTGATAAATTGCATTTAGTAGATATGTTCATTTTTGGATGTCACCTTCTCATCATTTGCTTGGGCCTTTGCCCCGCTTCAACACGGGGTTGACCCTGTTACTATAGAGTTGGCAATGTTAGTGTCACAGAGAGTTGTTGCCAGATGCCCTTTGTGTCACCATCATGTACCCCCCAGAACAGAAGTAATGTACCCTAGCTCTCTGCGTCTAGTGTAAGCCATGAAATAGTGCGAATGTTTTTCAGATGTCTGTAAGTTGTGTAACTGAGGTGGTACATGGGGACCAGCCCCGTATTTACCATGTGGGATATGGAAAACTGCCTAAAAACCACATTCAGGCATGCCGTCCCTCGTTGTTAACCTGCTGGGCTGATTCAGTCCGGGGCCGGCGCACCTACCCAAGTCCAGGAAGCAGCACATCAGTGCTCGTGGGTAACCTGTTGTTTCCTTCTCAGAAATTCATCTGTGGAATAGCACTTGTCAACTTTCATTATCAGCCAGCACCTTGTTAATTAAAGGGAGGTGGTCAAATATTTTTATGGCTGCATGATATGCTTCTTTCTGTGCTACAACAAGATTAAGTCCCACTGTTTTCCTCCTAGTATTGTATTTATGAATGCTAGTATTATTTTCAAATTGTGCTGATCCTTCAAAACAAACTTTGTAAGAGTGTATGTGTTGCGAGGCTACCTAATTTCTTTATCTATGTGAAGTTTGAGGATAGGCACTGTGTATTTGTGAGTGTGTGTAGTGGGAGGGAGCAGAGGCCCCCTTTCTAAATATGACATCAATGAAAGAAGGAAGTCAAATTTTCTAGTGCTGTCATTGACACTTATGGCAATCACATTTATAGCAAATGTTGCTGCACTCAGTTTTATAATTCTTGTTCTCATCACTATGTACCCCCAAGTAATTTTAACAATCAGCCTTCACATATTTCTTTTCTGTAATGCTTCATTATTAGTGATGATTTGTCTTTCCTTATTCAGTTTTGTACAAGATGCCTTTTCTTTGTAAATGGGGTGTTAGACCATTTATTGAGAACCAATGAATGACAGTTTCGAATATTTCATTTATTGCTCCGTGCTTTTGAGGTGAATTAAGAGATCTATTTTGCCTTTACTGATAAAGTTGCAGACAATTACCCTTCAGCAAATTCATGTTGAGACCTAGAGAAGACAATTCTGGTCTACAAAGAGTGTCACAATTAAGAAATGTTAACTGTGTTCTTTAATGCTTCAACAGATTGTTACCCATAATATAGGCGTGCATTTGCCTTGCAACCATTCCAGAAAATGGGAATGGTGTGTCCTTTTTAGTCACAATGCCTTGTTGCTCCAGTGACATACAATAAACTGCCACAAGAGGAGGGGCTCTCAGACTAGATACATTAATTATTTATTCCACAGACCCACAAAAGAGGGTATCCTCCTGGGTGTGGAACATGTCCATCAGTATTGGAATAGTACCTCAGAATCAAACTAAACAGGAGGTCCTGCCTGAGACCCAGGTATAGCTGCTTTCATTAAATGAAACTATATTGTTCCATTTCATTCAAAACTGAGGTGCTATTCCATGACAGTTTGACAACCTCTGTGGTGCTCTTTGTGTTTTGGGGGAATAAGTGGACTGAGGAGGGAGGCATGCTGGGGCAAACAGTGCAGAGCCACTGTGCCAGGGTGGTGTAGTGGTTCGTGCATCTGCCCAGTGAGCAGAGGATCTGGGTTCAAATTTTCATTCATCTCTTCAGTCTACATGTATACTGCATAGTTGGTTGAGACTTGTAAAGGTCCATGGAACCATAAAGTATCTTTTCGTTTTGATGGTCATTCATATCAATGTTATTTTCAGTTTCAAGTGACAACTGAAAGAACAAACTAATAGTCTTATCTCCCTTAATAATACCCTTTTCGGCGACGGAGAGAATACAGGCAAATGATTTAATAGTGACGCATCAGTCATCTAATCCGAGTTAGTTAGTAGGATACATGTTCTATGGATCATAATGATGAGGAATGTGTCATTTTACATTCATTTGCAAATTAATTTATGCATATGGTTACATTATGAACATTTCTAATGTTGAGAATATCATGATTTTGCCATGTATCAAAAAATATGAGGCGTACATAAAGTCCAGGAACACTTTCAATTATTTATTGCACAAGAATCAAACAGTGTGCAGCTATCATACATGTGTCATTTCAAAGAGACACTGAAAGTTTTTTTTTTTAATGTATACCACCACAGTGTAGTTTCGTAACTTGCGGATAGTCACAAACGTGGTGTGTTGAGGTGTGGAGTGAGCTTTCTGTGTGTTGGCGTCCAACAAAAAACTAGTGTGGTAAGGAGCCACCAACAAGGAAGGCCATTTACCACTGGCACAACAAATTTGTTACGATGGGTTGCTTGTGCCCGGGAAAGAGAAGCAGACGTCCCATCTACATCTACATGACTACTCTGCAATTCACATTTAAGTGCTTGGCAGAGGGTTCATCGAACCACAATCATACTATCTCTCTACTATTCCACTCCCGAACAGCGAGCGGGAAAAACGAACACCTAAACCTTTCTGTTCGAGCTCTGATTTCTCTTATTTTGTTTTGATGATCATTCCTACCTATGTAGGTTGGGCTCAACAAAATATTTTCGCATTCGGAAGAGAAAGTTGGTGACTGAAATTTGGTAAAAAGGTCTCGCCGCGCCGAAAAACGTCTATGCTGTAATGACTTCCATCCCAACTCGTGTATCATATCTGCCACACTCTCTCCCCTACAACGCGATAATGCAAAACGAGCTGCCCTTTTTTGCACCCTCTCGATGTCCTCCGTCAATCCCACCTGGCAAGGATCCCACACCGCGCAGCAATATTCTAACAGAGGACGAACGAGTGTAGTGTAAGCTGCCTCTTTAGTGGACTTGTTGCATCTACTAAGTGTCCTGCCAATGAAACGCAACCTTTGGCTCGCCTTCCTGACAATATTATCTATGTGGTCCTTCCAACTGAAGTTGTTCGTAATTTTAACACCCAGGTACTTAGTTGAATTGTAGTATTTATCGAGTAATCGAATTCCAACGGATTTATTTTGGAACTCATGTGGATCGTCTCACACTTTTCGTTATTTAGCGTCAACTGCCACCTGACACACCATACAGCAATCTTTTCTAAATCGCTTTGCAACTGATACTGGTCTTCGGATGACCTTACTAGATGGTAAATTACAGCATCATCTGCGAACAGTCTAAGAGAACTGCTCAGATTGTCACCCAGGTCATTTATATAGATCAGGAACAGCAGAGGTCCCAGGACGCTTCCCTGGGGAACACCTAATACCACTTCAGTTTTACTCGATGATTTGCCGTCTATTACTATGAACTGCGACCTTCCTGACAGGAAATCACGAATCCAGTCGCACAACTGAGACGACACCCCATAGCTCCGCAGCTTGATTAGAAGTCGCTTATGAGGAACGGTGTCAAAAGCTTTCCGGAATCAACTTGAGATCCCCTGTCTGTAGCGGCCATTACTTCGTGCGAATACAGAGCTAGCTGTGTTGCACAAGAGCAATGTTTTCTGAAGCCATGCTGATTACGTGTCAATAGATCGTTCCCTTCGAGGTGATTCATAATGTTTGAACACAGTATATGCTCCAAAACCCTACTGCAACCGACGTCAATGATATAGGTCTGTAGTTAAATGGATTACTCCTACTACCCTTCTTGAACACTGGTGCGACCTGCGCAATTTTCCAATCTGTAGGTACAGATCTATCGGTGAGCGAGCGGTTTTATATGAGTGCTAAGTAGGGAGCTATAGTGTCAGTGTAATCTGAAAGGAACCTAATCAGTATACAATCTGGACCTGAAGACTTGCCCGTATCAAGCGATTTGAGTTGCTTCGCAACCCCTAAGGTATCTACTTCTAAGAAACTCATTCTAGCAGATGTTCGTGTTTCAAATTTGGAATATTCCATTTGTCTTCCCTGGCGAAGGAATTTCGGAAAACTGCGTTCAATAACTCCGCTTTAGCGGCACAGTCGTCGATAACAGTACCATCGGCACTGCGCAGCGAAGGTATGACTGCGTCTTGCCGCTTGTGTACTTTACATACGACCAGAATTTCTTCGGATTTTCTACCAAAGTGTGAGTGAAGTGAATGAGGAGTGCATACGAGAGACATCTATAAGGAGTCCGAGAAAATCTGTGCGTCATGCATCCCATGATCTCAAAATAGCTCCAATGACATAGTGGAAAGTCCTGCTACAGAAGGTGGCAATGAAATCATTCAAACTGGAGCTAGTGCAGGAACTCAATGATGATGACAAAGACAAGCATTTTGAGTTTTGTTCAGAGTTGCAAAAACTGAATGAGGATGGTAATGGCTTTGATTACATAATATTTACCAGGGAAGCCATTTTTCACACTAATGGGAAAGTGAACAGGCATAATTGTCATATCTGGGGGTACAAAGCATCCACACGAATGCATTGAATTTGAGCATGAGTCCCCAGAAGTGAATGTTTTTTTTTTTGTGCCTTGTCATACCAAAAACAGCACAGGCAATTCTTCTTCACTGAGAGCACTGTTACTGGATATTCCTACTTTGATGTCTTGCAGCAATGGCTGATACCTCAAATGCAACTGGACCCTTCATTCATCTTTCAGCAGGATGGAGCTCCAACCCATTTTCATCGTGAAGTTTGTGGGTGTGTGAACACAGAGCTGCTGCATCGATGGATCGGCCTTGCTACAGAAGAGGACAGGTGTTTCACTAAATGGTTCCCCAATCACCACATCTCACTCCGTGTGACTTTTTTTCTGTGGGGACACATTACAGATCTGGTGTGTGTACTGCCTCTACCACATGATGTAGCAGTGCCCTGTTTGTTTGGAAGATTTTTACAGGTTTGCTTCAAATTGCAATATGTATGATATCTGTGCAATAATTACTTGAAAGTGTTCCTGGACTTTATGTACACCCTATATAAAGGTATGATAGGAGTGGCAGGCTTGTTAACATGGTGCTGAAATGTACAATGGTAGCTAACGAAAAGCTCTGTTTGATGTGTTGCAGACACTACTGGCTATAACAACTCCCACATTTAGGTATTTAAATATTATTCTAATGTTCTCGTAAGATAAGGCATAGTATTCACTATACTATTGTTAAAAACAGCATTGTTTATTAAACATGTTATCTTCTATATGAACCTTAAAAATTATTTAGATTTGTTTCAGCTATTGCCACATGATTTACAGTCACTTCAACTTAAAAAAATATACGAAAAAGGAGACAAACATTTTTTTCAAGGCACTTTCTTGATCCTAAATTACCACAGCATTACATTTAAATGTTTAGCAGCCAATACCATTTTTCACAGCACCTGACATTTCTTGTAACTGTACCCAAGATGTAGTCTGGAATGTCTGAAACACCATTATCATTAGTTACCTTTATAATTCAGTCAATATATGTATTATATTTTCTTTAGCAACAGTCCTTCTCACACAGGCAAGCAAAGCCACAAACATTTCATCCTGGTTACTGTAAATGCACTCCAAGAACTAGCACCTCTACTTTGTGCAGTACTCTGTTTCACCCATAGCAGTTCAATATACCAGACTGTACACAAAATGTTCACCACATCTTGTACTTTTTCTGTAAAATGTTTGTGTTTCTGACCCTGCACAATTTGTCAGATACTCCCGGCAGTACACACTGTTGAGTATTAATCAAATCCCAGGGTAGCTTGCTTGGAATCATTTCAGTTAAGACACTAATCCCATGTTCCCTGTGATCTTAACTGTCTTGGGGTGATTTCCATGCTTCAATGTAGCAAGCTGTACAATGATAACTGTAACTGAATGCAGAAAATTAAGAATTGGAAATATAACAATAATAGACACAGTGTAATCCAATGAGCAATTCTACGTTCACTTACTCATTTATATTTCAGCTTTCTATTCAATTGGAGGCTTTTTCCCCCATCATTTGTAATGAATAACCATGTCTCTGAGCTGGCAATTATAATACCAACACTTCTAGGGATACGAGTTGTGACATTTCACACCTTCCAAAAGCACATGAAAATATTCTGAATTCAAATTTTGAAGATGGAACATTTTGGTGCTACATAGGCACTGTAATATAATACACAGATGGAACACGATTCAACAGCAGAAACATATTACAAAATTAGATACTGTTATAAAGAGAAGATCCCTGATTTTGTTGTAGCAACTCAATATCATTCCTGTGTTTAGTCACTTCTCTGCCAATTCAGTTACAGTTACCTTGACAGAGAGAACACTTAAAATAGCAGAATGTCTGTGCTAGTAGTAAGTGGCATGCATTCTAATGTCTTACAAAGGTTGAATTGCAATCACACAATTCAATTTCTGAGGTTTAGAAGCAGTTTATGTTGGGATCACTATAAAACCACTTACATGCTACTTTGGCCCTCGAGATGTGCCAATGACTCGGATGGCTTGCTGTCAGATGCATTTTGATCTTTTTGGGTGTACAAGGGCTGTGGTCCAGATGATCTCACACATTGTCTGCGAATTTTAGATGCTAAAGTGAAGAAAAGTTTTCAGTCGCAGCTATTGATTTGCGTTAAAACAGGGATTTAACTTTGAGTATTGCACCATAAACCTGTTTTGATAGTAAAACATGCAAAAACTAATCTCATTCTTCACCCAGAGAGGTGCTGGTGAGTCTCCACAACACTGGTGGCCTTTACCTAAGAGGGTTCCATTTAAATAGGTCTCATTTCTTTTGCTGCCTTTGTACACTGTGTGTACCTAGAAGTGAGTTTCTATACTTGTTCAAGTTCATGCTGTATTGCATCCTAATAAGATGGAAGGAGGAGGTCGGAATTGAAAAAAGTGCTGTAATTGTAGCTCTGCATCACAAAGGCTATAGGAACAAAATTTGGCCTAACCAAGCTTACAGTAGTGTATACATTGCTCTGGTGCCAGCTCAAGTGTTTGGCAATCTGGAAGACCCTGAGTAACACCGTAAAGCAAAGATTAGTTCCTATGTGTACAGAGTAAATGTGAGGACTCCTCCTGCACCTAAAATTAATAATAAAGTAAACAATATGTGAGAAGCTCCAACCTTTGTCTCAACAGAGCAATGCCATTTGTGTGACCATGACTTAAATGGATGGATAGAGAGAAGTTGAACTGATTGCAATGGGCACAGCAATGTAAAAACTGGAGAGCGCAGCAATGGTCCAAGGATTAATCGAGTTTTAAATTTGTAAGCCTTCACTGAATGTTTACTCATTGACATTGTGGAGAACATATGAAGTCAGTACTGATCAACAATTCAGTTCAATCTGCCAAGAGGCATACTAGTTGTGGGTTGATCTGCAGCAAGACAATGATCTCAGACAGACTTCTAAATTGTGCCAATAGTAAGTCAATAGAGGAAAGAAATTTGGGAAACTGAAGAGTATGGTCTGGTGAAGTCAGCCACCTCACTTAAATCCCATCGAATACTTACGGGATGAACTTGAGGGAGGGAGATTAAACACT
Organism: Schistocerca gregaria; assembly: GCF_023897955.1. Lineage (NCBI taxonomy): Eukaryota > Metazoa > Arthropoda > Insecta > Orthoptera > Acrididae > Schistocerca > Schistocerca gregaria. The sequence goes on from NW_026061759.1 coordinate 2,960,172, forward strand.
AATGTCCCACTGAAAACAAGGTTATTAGAGACGGAGCACAAGCTTGGATTAGGGAAGTCGACTCTGCCCTTTCACAAGAACCATCACGGCATTTGCCTGAAGCGATTTAGTGATATAACAGAAAACCTAAATCAAGATGGCTGGACATGGGTTTGAACCGTTGTCCTCCTGAATGTGAGTCCAGTGTGCTAACCACTGCTCCACCTCACCCACTGGGATGAACACGGCAGGGCGATCAGAGAACTGAGGTCATCTAATGTTGAAAATCTGTGGATTACAGATGCATGGGACTGTAATCTCTGCAAAAATATTATCTCCATAATGCCAACAGTCTGCGCAGCTGTTCTTAGCACGAAGGGTACTTAATGACAGAGAGAGAGAAAATATTTGTATTGTTAGCCTATTTAGTTTGAAGAGTGTAGTTGTCTATTAAAATAAAGTGCACAGCTTTTTTCATAGGTGATCGAATAATTTTGACCTGCAGTATATACTTAGTAACAACAATAAACAGAAAATAAGCAAATATTGAGATCCTTGTCAAGGAAGGTGATTTATTGACTAAACTAGAAAGGTTACAATGAAATGCATACCATTTACTCTGCTGAAAGAAGAAACTGCAACACCCTCAAGGAAATGGTCATTTTTGTCACACGATGTGACATCGCTGTAATTTAGGTCAAATGAAACACGTGTCACAGTGAAGGGTGTCCTGTCACATCACTACAATGCATACCACTCTCTGATGGCAATGCAGGTGTATATTCTGACACATAAAGGTGCCAAATGCCATCCTGTGATACATTGCCACATAGCATCTTGGGCTGTTTGTTGGCACAATCTTTCATGAACTCACGATATATAGTGAAGTTTTGCTAAAGTTAAAAAGTGATTTTTACTGCTGAGTGTATATTTTTTGTTTTTTTCAAAGTACGACAACAATTACTGCAAAATGGCCGATACACAGCTCAGTGGAGACAACATGGCGTGTAGAGACATTGTCAATAATAGATCAACTCTATGCATTGTTTGAATAACATTACATACAAGCTAAACATTGTAGAGACGAGTTTAAAAAAAAAATCTTATTACTTTTTGCTATTGATACGGTCATGTCTCATAGAATGGATAACATAAACAGTTTGCCTACTGCAAGTTCCGTATCCTATGAAGCAGCATAGAATTAAATTACACTTGCTCAAACAAGTGAAACAGTAAATGAAATACAGAACCTAAATAATCTAGCCGTAGGAACCGACAGTAACATAGAGTTGCAAGATATGGAAAGTGAGTCACAAGCAGTAAATTCTCACGATTTACCGGGGGCAGATAATGTTCAAACAGTAAACTTCTCACAATTTATCAGTGCAGTCATGCAACAATTTCAGCAGATGAATACAAGTTTACAGAACAATGAGAAACTGTTTACGGAAAAATTTCAGGAAATAAAGAAAAAACTTGACAGTAATGATGCTAAATTAACCAAAATTGGTACTGACTTGAACAAAAGGATCACTCAAATGGCCACCTAGTTTTGAAAACTAACAGTTTTAGCAAAACATAATGAAATCAATGTCAAACCTTTAAGTAGCACATGATGACAAAAGTAGGAAAGTGACATCACGAGGCGTGTCACACAAGTAGAGGCAGATTTAGAAACCATGGCCAAGACAATCGAATTAGAGACAGACAGATGTTTTGCTAAAATGAATGAAAATAAACAAACTAATTAATTTCACATCACTTTGGCAAATTGTGCTTGGATGGGGATGAATAGGTGATTATCTGGACAACACAACACCCAGTCCCTGAGTGGAGAAAATCTCTTATCCAGCTGGGGATCAAATGCGGGCCCTTAAGATCGACAGTATGTCACACTCACCACTCAGCTAACGTGGGTCGACAATGATTTAATAGAAACAAGCAGACTGCAAACTGACTTATTCAACAACCGTGGACACTGGAGCCAATAATCAGTCTGTATTTATATGTCCAAAAGTAATAAATAAAGTATTGTATGTAAAAAAGTTAAATTGCATCATAGTGTTCTCAGTAACTATTCCTTCTCTTTGCAGCCCGTCTGTCCCCCCCCCCCCCCCACACACACACACACACATCTCCACCATCTTCCCCCTCCCCATATATGCCTATCATGTACAATGCAGTTAGCTTTCAGCTCATATTGACTCCAAATGACTTTTTTTTCCAGTAAATTGTGTCTTGCTGATTACCGCATCTTCCATTGTTAAGCTCTCAGGTTTTCAAATCTCATCCAGCGCAGGCACCAAGGATCAGTCTTTCCTTCTCATCCTGTCTGGTAAGTCTCCTCTGACCTATGGTTTTGGGCAACTTTTCCGTAACTCTCTCCCTTTCTTAAGTCTTGCCAGTCTTCTTTCTTTCCCTTCAAATCTTCTGCTAGAAGGAAGAGCCATTGGCTCTGAAAGCTTCCACATTTCTATATCCTTTACATATAGTTTCTGCTGCCACCAGTGTGGTGAGTAGATCATCTTATTTATCCAATTATACTGCAGCCATCTTCATGATAGTGCTGGCAACAAGGCTGTGGATGAGGTCGTGTTTGGTATGAGAGTCAGCTACCATCTGACATCGGTTTACGAGTACTCAACAAAAAGCTTGTGAGAATTCAATTCCATACAGCTGGAACCAAAAGAAAATTGGTAGTTCATACCAGCACAAGACCATAAATGAAAAAGTTGTTATTAATAATCTGTGTCCCTGATACTCTGTCTACAAGTATGTTAAGTAAGTTTCAATATACCATTTCACACTTAGTCTGCTATTAACACTATTTTACTCAACTCCAGTTGCTTGTGACAAATGGACTGATGCATCAAACAGGCTACAGTATATTTTATTACATGATACATTATTATCTTTTTCGCAGTTTTGGGAAAATGGTGCACACTGACACTTAAGTAAAATGCTAATCCGTGTGCATGCATAGAACTTTATTGCAGGTTTCCTAATACAAACTACTCTATCAATAATGTATTGGACTGAGTGTAATGGAGCAGCTTGTCTTTTATTGTTAGCCAAAATTAGCAGCAATGGCTTTGTGTACATGGTAGCTCCAAATTGTGACAAGCTTTGAGAGCACTTGCCTGCTAAAGGCAAAGGGTCTCAGTTTTAATCTGCCAGGAAGTTTCACATCAGCACACACTCCACTGCAGAGTGAAAATTTCATTCTGTAAACATCCCCCACGCTGTGACAAGCCATGTCTTTGCTATATCCTTTCTTCCAGGAGTGCTAGTTCTGCAGCATTGCAGGACAGCTTCTGTGAAGTTTGGATGGTAGGAGATGAGGTACTGGAGGAAGTAAAGCTGTGAGGATGGGTCATGAGTCATGCTTAGGTGGCTCAGTTGGTAGAGCACTTTCCCACAGAAGGCAAAGGTACTGAGATAGAGTCTCAGTACAGCACGCAGTTTTAAATCTGTGTACACTTTGCTGCAGAGAGAAAATTTCATTCTGGAAGCTTTGAGAGGTTGTGTGTTTGGGTGGGAAGGAGTGTTTTACGACTGTGGAACATGTATTGTGATTAGTTGGTTTATGAGCACAGAATAGAACTACTGAAACTAATAAGTTATTGGAGGTAATTTGTCACACTTTTTGTGGATTTTAGAAGCAGAGTGTTCACGACTTTGCAATACAAATATTCCGAATGAATCTCTGAGATTGTATTTACAAGATGACTTGAAGTTCCCTCGATCCCATTCAGTAGCAGCAGACCTCTTCTGTGGCTGTGTGTTGGTTGGCCAAATATTTGACAAGTCTCCTTACACATCAGTGTAGCAACTGTGAGGAGAGAAACCTCAAATTGCCAAATTTTTCTATATGTGCTTAATTTTACTAGCTGTGCTGTGGATCTTCCAAGCTCTGACTGGGAAAAATGCTCCTCAGAGAGCACAACTCCCCTTCCCTGGGCTATGTTTTACTCTGGCAACCATTGCTTCCATTTCTGCTATACCCCTTGGAAAAAGTCATGCCTCACTATTCGTATCTCTCTCCCGTGTCAGTGAGGCAACTTCCTTTTAGCTCTCTGTCACTCTGAAAAACATCAAGATGAACCACTGTCCAAAGGTCTTAAATCCCTAAACAAAATTTTTGTAAGAGTTATGTGTTTGGTGGCATTTAAAAGGCCTAGCTGGGAGTTCACCTGTAAGACAGCAATCTCTGGCACACACCCCAAAGCCAGATTTTCTGCATTTGGCAGTCAATTGCATCTTTCACAAACATTACTCCTCACTCCAACACGTAAAATATTTGTGTGAGTGAACAATGCAGAATGTCTTGACTCTTGTCCATCCGCACGGTGGTGCCATTAGGGATCACAAAGACACTTACTGGGCCAGGCTGCCACAGTGAAAGTTTCCCCTCACCGCCGCTTTCCAGACGAGCTCAGCCAGATCCCCTTATTCCCAGCTAATGTACAAATCTGTTTTAAATTACTCTCTAAACTGACTATCACTCAGACATTTAATATCAATACCGTGCTTCATTCGTAATTAATTGCACGGCTCAAGGTGGACCTCTACTATGAACTCACAAGAACTTGTGTATGTTGTATGACAGTGTTGAAAACTTGTCCTGTAACGATTATAATAGCTTCATAGTTAGGTCTACATCATTTTATGGCCACAGACAGAAAGTTCCTGTTTCAATTGACATTTTAGCTTGGAATGTGAAATATTTTAAAATGTTGTGTAAATGCCCCATTCCATCACACGAGTCAGTTTAGGTGGTTGTTGGTCACAGTTTGGAAGAGTCCATTCAGGATAGCAGACAGCTGGTCACACGTCGTACCATGCACGAATAGAGTGTAAGGAGATTTGCTAGCTGATTTTCAAGGGAATGAAATATATGGTGGGAACCTGGTATCAGGATGACATGCAAATGGTTTAAGTTAAGTGATTAATAGCATACTGTTATTGGAAGCAAACACAAAATTTTGACCACGATATTCTTACTCCTCACATCAAGCTATGATGAAGTGGGCAAAGTTCTGTTGAAAGATGTAGCCAATTTTCACAAAGCCTGTAAATGTTGGTAAGTGAAGTATTCATTTGTTAGCGAGCAATTTAGTCAAATACGTTAGGACTGTAATAAAAAACTATGGTTGTGGGATTAGACATGTCTGTTATCCAGCTTGGCAGCAAAATTCTGAGCCCTGTAAGAAACCACGTGTGATTTTAACCGATGCACATCTCGATGAAACATTGTGAGTGAAGCTCTCTGTACTGTGCTGTGTGGGCAAGGTTCAATAAGGGTGCACGCAGCCCTTGTAAGGCCAACTGAGGAGCTACTCAACTGAGAAGTAGCATTGCCATTGCCAAAAACTGACAACGGCCGGGACAGAGGTGTGGTGACCCCATTCCCCTCCAGTGAATTTGGTTAGCTGAGGATGACACAGTTGTCAGTCAGTACCATCACTGTTGAGACGTCCGATGCCTCTTCGCATAGATTTTTTTTTTTTTTTTTTTTTTTTTTTAGGTTCAAGTCATGGCTGAAATGTACTGATTGTTATTTACATTTTTTTTTATGGAAGAGTACAATACATGATTATTAAGCTGTTGTTATAAAAGTGTGCTTGTAGCCCACCATATGTACAAAGACTCTCTAAAAGACTGACAGTATGCACAGGTTCCTAATATATCTAAACTTCAGCCAATGCTCAGTATTAGTGTATTATTCAGCTTTTCCGTAAATTCACAATGGGGCACTGACTGGCTTGTAAATAAAGTTCAAAATTTCATAACGACAAAAATAAATATAAATCAACCCAGAGCACAATCTTTTTTAAATCTCGTCTTCACAAGAAACAAATAAAGCTGAGTTACACACTGGTTCCAGATGTGGCTTAAATTCCATGAGTTTACACCTCTTAAATACAAGAAGTCTCACATTTTTGTAACTTTAAAGTGGAAATTCAGGCAGTGTGTAGCACAGTCAGTCGTCATTTCTCTTGAACGACTAACTACACTGCTAGGTTAGGCATGTGGAGGCTGGCTGTCCAGCCACGCCCACTCGTCTGTGTGTCACTCCTCCGACGGCATCTGAGCGAGCTCACCGGAGGAGGGGTTCACAAGTGTTGGACACATTAGGGAAATATTGTTCACAGCAAGAAAGATAGCCAATATGCACTCAGTAGGTCTGTCAGGGAGCCTCATCCGAGATGGGGCATCTTTGCCTGTGGCTATTGAGCTTGCAGGGTGCAGTCATCTCCGAGGAGTGGCATCAGTTCTGACAGTGCCTTTTGCGAGGGTTCCGAAGTCATCCTCAGTTCATTCAGATGACTGGTGGAGGCTGCTGGCCTCTCATATGGAGTGCAAGAACAGCTCACGATTTGCAGCACAGTTTCCAGAGTTGACTGGGGTCCTAAGGTCTGGAGCCGAGTGGACAATCTCGGCCAGAGGCTTTGTTGAGTCTGACAGTCTTGGCTGGACCACCATTATTGGGTGGATAATTGTAGGACTCTCCTAGACAGGTCAGGGTACACTACACAAAGGAAGCAGCTACTCAGTTAGGTAAGTACTTGCGGGGTGCACATGGTGGTTTTTAGGCTACATGGTAGTCTGAGATACTCTGATGAACACAAAGCAGTTGACATACAGATAACAAAATCAGACAGCATTCAGAGTGAAGACACTTTGACAAATTTTATCAGTTAACTGTTGTAGTTTTTGCAACAAAATTCCCAAACTTATTTATTTATGGCTTATTTACCCTGACTAGATTAGATGCTTCAGGCGCTAACTTACATATGACCAGGAACAATATTACACAGAAACTAAATAATAATAACACTAACATTAATAATGATGCTAAAATAATGTATTATAATAATACGTTAAGACACAACAATCTCAATGCAAATAATTTGGATTATTAATGAAAAGTACACCCCCCCCCCCCCCCACCCCAAGAAACATGGACCTTGCCATTGGTGGGGAGGCTTGCGTGCCTCAGCGATACACATAGCCGTACTGTAGGAGCAACCACAACGGAGGGGTATCTGTTGAGAGGCCCGACAAACGTGTGGTTCCTGAAGAGGGGCAGCAGCCTTTTCAGTAGTTGCAGGAGCAACAGTCTGGATGATTGACTGATCTGGCCTTGAAACACTAATCAAAATGGCCCTGCTGTGCTAGTACTGCGAACGGTTGAAAGCAAGGGGAAACTACAGCCATAATTTTTCCTGAGGGCATGCAGCTTTACTGTATGGTTAAATGATGGTGTCTTCTTGGGTAAAATAGTCCCCCATTATAATCTCCAGGAGGGGCCTACTCGAGGATGTCGTTATCAGGAGAAAGAAAACTGGCATTCTATGGATCGCAGCGTGTAATGTCGGATCCCTTAATCGGGCAGGTATGTAAGAAAATTTAAAAAGAGAAATGGATAGGTTAAAGTTAGATATAGAGAGAAGTAGTAAAGTTCGGTGGCAAGAGGAACAAGACTTTTGGTGAGTTGAATACAGGGTTATCAACACAAAATCAAATAGGGGTAATGCAGGAGTAGGTTTAATAATGAATAGGAAAATAGGAATGCGGGTAAGCTACTACAAACAGCATAGTGAACGCTACTACAGTAGTACAAGTTTATATGCCAACTAGCTCTGCACATCATGAAGAAATTGATAAAATGTATGATGAGGTAAAAGAAATTATTCAGGTGGTGAAGGGAGACGAAAATTTAATAGTCATGGGTGAATGGAATTCGGTAGGGAGGAAAGGAAACATTGTAAGACATTTCCAGGGGCAGATGTGGACTCTGTCCACAATCTATTGGTTAGGACCTGTAGATTATAACTGCAAAAAGGTGGGAATTTAAGGAGATGGGATCTGGATAAACTGAAAGAACCAGAGGTTGTACAGAGTTTCAGGGAGAGCATAAGGGAACAATTGACACCAATGGCGGAAGGAAGTACAGTAGAAGGAGAATGGGTAGCATTGAGGGATGAAATAGTAAAGGCAGCAGAAGATCAAATATGTAAAAAGAAGAGGGCTAGTAGAAACTGTTGGGTAACAGAAGAAATACTGAATTTAATTGATGAAAGGAAAAAATATAAAAATGCAGGCAAAAAGTAATATAAACGTCTCAAAAATGTGATTGACAGGAAATGCAAGATGGCTAGAGGACAAATGTAAGGCTGTAAGGGCTGATCTCACTAGGGGTAAGATAGATACTGCCTACAGGAAAATTTGAGAGACCTTTGAAGAAAAGAGAACCACTTGTATGAACATCAAGAGCTCAGATGGAAACCCAGTTCTAAGCAAAGAAGGGAAAGCAGAAAGGTGGAAGGAGTATATAGAGGGTCTATACAAGGCCGATGTACTTGAGAACAATATTATGGAAATGGAAGAGAATGTAGATGAAAATGAAATGGGAGATATGATACTGTGTGAAGAGTTTGACAGAGCACTGAAAGACCTGAGTCGAACCAAGGCCCCAGGAGTAGACAACATACCATTAGAACTACTGACGGCCTTGGGAGAGCCAGTCCTGCCAAAACTCTACCATCTGGTGAGCAAAATGTATGAGACAGGCGAAATACCCTCAGACCTCAAGAAGAGTATAATAATTCCAATCCCAAAGAGAGCAAGCGTTGACAGATGAGAAAATTACCAAACTATCAGTTTAATAAGTCACTGCTGCAAAATACTAATGTGAATTCTTTACAGACAAATGGAAAAACTAGTTGAAGCCGACCTTGGGGAATGTCAGTTTGGATTCCGTAGAAATATTGGAACACGTGAGGCAATACTGACAGTCTGTGGAGATTTCAATTTGAATTTTCAGTTGTCCACTATCTGTAACTCATATGCAAATAATTTATTAAATTTGTTTGGTCTTTATATTACAACCACTGAAATAACAAGGCTTCATTATAAAGGTACTGGTACATGTATTGACAATATATTTGTATCAAATGAGTTAGTGCATCTGAAGTCAGACGTAATTAAGACCTGGGTATCTGGCCACTGACTCAGTGCACATGGCAGGAAAGAGTGTATGTGTGGTCAATTATGATAATCTAAATATGTTTAAGTCTAATATTGATAAAAGTTATTGGTTGCAAGTTTATCGAGAACATGCAATAGGTAGAAAGGTGGAAGAACTCATATCTACTCTTTCTGTATATGCTAAGATGTCGTTTCCCATTAAGGTACCAAATAATAAGAAGGCACTAAGAGTAAATAAGGTCAAGGGTGAAAAGGTGTTGGAGATCAAGAGGGAGTGTGATCAATATTATGCCTGTACAGAAGTACAGGTTCTCAAGTATTTAAAGACATGCTCACAGTGAAAAAGGAAAGATTAAGACAGGCCTTAAAGGAAGCTAGGTGTATGAAAAAATGAAGATATAATACTAACATCAGAAAATAATATCATTAACAGTCAATGCAACAGGAAAATGACTTCACAGGCTGAAGGCAGCAATCTGAATGCTGCACAGTTAAATACATCCTTCACTAAGAAAGTGATTGGCACTTACAATATAGTCACTGACCATAAATACTGCCTGAGAAATACCACAAAACCTGAAAGTACATTTAGCTTTAAATTGGTCAAGGCACAGGATGTTACCTATATACTGAGGAAAATGAAGAACAGTTTTAGTAATGACGTTTGTGGTTTAAGTTCAGCCATGTTAAATGTGATTCAGTTCAGCTGCCAGAATTGATAACACATGTAGTAAATACATGTATTTTGGAGGCTCAGTTCCCCAGGGCAGTAAAGTCACTCGAAAACACAAAAAAGGCAGCCTCCAAACATGTGATAATTTTAGGCCTGTTTCAATTGTGCCAGTCTTGTCTAAAGTGATAGAAGCTATATTAAATAGTAAAATACTTTGAAGGAAACTATATCTTCAGTGATAGACAATTTGGCTTCAGATCAGGGTTAGGATCTGTTAAATCTGCCTTATCACTTTTAACACAGTGTGTGAAGCAACTAGAAAGCAAGCTCATGGTTCAGAATAAACTCTGTGATTTATGAAAAGCTTTTGACACTGTGTCTCATGAAATCTTATTGAACAAAGTGCAATTCTATGGCTTTACACGAAGTGCTCGGGAATTGATAAGATTTTATCTAAGTAATAGAGTGCAGAAGGTGGTTTTTAATGGTACAGAATCAGATTACTTACTTGTGGCCATGTTCTGTACTTGGCCCAATTCTATTTATTATTTATATATATGACTTATCATGTAACATAGTTGGGCCATCAGCTAGGAGTTACTTATTTGCAGATGATCTTGCAGTCTGTGTAACTGCAGAAACAGCACAGAAGGTCAAATATTAAGCAGACCAGTGCACTGTCAAAGTTGAAAACTGGTGTAAAGCTAATTCCCTTTGTGTCAAAAAAATAAAATCAAGACCTGTATGTATTGTGGAATAATAACACTGAACTTGAGCAGAGCTCAAATGATGTTGATTTCCTAGGAATCTCAATTGATTCAAAAAGGTGGGAAGCAGCATTAGCAAAGGAATATTTTCTCCAAGGAAGCTGTGTCTTTGTCTAAATGTGCCAGTACTTAAAGCAAAAGAAACCACAGTCACATTTACTGTGGGGACATCAAAGCAAGGCAGCTAATGTCTTCAAACTACAAAATAAGACAGATATGTAGCTTGGCACCCAGAGCTCACTGTAGACCAAGCTTTAAAAAATTACAGATTATGACCCTGCTGTCAATATTTATACCAAGGAAAACTATCCGAAGTATCAACAGTATGACATGCGGCATAATTATAACACAAGAAACAAGCAAGACCTAGTTTCTTTCTGATGTAACTATAAGAAAACACAAAAGTGCTCTTTATACAAGCCCATAAAATTTTTTTATGCCATGCCCCAACATATCAGAGATCTTCCAATAAAAAAAAAAAAGTAAAAGAATTTCTTCTTGAACTCAACATTTATGGAACGGATGAATTTTCAAGGGAAGCAAAGAATATGGTATGACTACACTTTGTGATCAGTTTTTACATGCTTCTATATATGAGTAAGTCTGTAATTGGCTAAATTTACTATGCAATATCAATTTGTACCAGAAGTTTCTCTGTTTTGTAATGCCTCTGAGGTCTCTACAACAATAAAAATCAATCAATTGTAGACTTCCTTGAGAGTTTCATTTGCTTTCTCTTAGAGGGGTTCTCTTGTTTTCTCACTGACTATAATATTGCTGTCATCAGTGAAAAGAATTTTTTCACCATGAGTAACACTACTGGGAAAGTCATTGATGTACATCAGGAATACTATTGGTCCTAATATGATACCTTGCGGAAACCCCATATTAATGTATTTTTCGCCGGCCGTGCAGTTCAGTCCAGAACCGCACGACTGCTACGGTCGCAGGTTGAAATCCTGCCTCGGGCATGGATGTGTGTAATATGCTTACATTTGTTCGGGTAAGTGTTTTACTAAATGTTAAGCTCTATTTGAAGTATGTGTTATCACTATTCTTTGTACCTTGTCTGCTAGGTATGATCAAAACCAGTCCTTAGGAACCACTCTTATTCCTAATGCTTCTAATTTATTTAATTGAATCTGTGGTTGACTGCATCAAAGGGCTTAGAAAGATCATAAAGGAACCCTCTGACAGACTCTTCTTTATTAAGAGCATCAAGTACAACTTTTGTGCGTTCTACGACAGCTGACTCCGTATTTTTGCCACATCAGAAACAAAACTGTGATTCACTTAAAAGATTGTATTTATTCAGGTAATTCATTAATCTGTTTTTCATAATTGCTTCTATTATTTTTGAGAATGGTGACAGCTGGTAATTTTCTGCATTACCTTTCTTAAACAAAGGCACAACTCTTGCCTGTTTTAACTGCTGTGGAAATGTCCCTGGTGTACAGGATTCATTTATTATGTGTGTTAAGGGACCTTGTATAACCTCTGTGCATTGTTTTAGTACACACATTGGTACTTCATATAGGCCTGCTGACTTTTTAGTTTTTCAACAGTTTTACTGGCTTCATTATCTGTGATTTGAAGTAACATCATTGTATTTAGTGCAACATTTTTTACAGGGGTTATATTTGTTTTGGGGAATTCTTGTCGTAACTTCCCTGCCATACTTGAAAAATGCTCATTTACATAGTTTGATAAGTGTTGTGGCTTATTTATAACCTTACCAGTATGTTGTTCTGTCTGTCTTTCTTTGCCTCTCCCTGTTCCCGTTTTTATAACATCCCAGACTGCTTTGCTTTTATTCCCTGCATTATATAATACTGTGTCATTAAACGACTTTTTAGCAGCTATCAGCACCTTCCTATGGATCATTGTGACTCTTTTTCCATGGAAGTGAGGTATTTAATTGTTTGGGAGGACTTCTTAGTACCTGCTGTTATCCATCTACTTTTGTGTGACGTTGATACAGACATGCATACTTTTGGAAATGCCTTTTCAAAGTTCAATTTAAATAATGTGGATTCTTATTCACATTGGTTTCCCTATACACTTCATCCCAGCGTTTTTTTTTTTTTTTTTTTTTTTTTTTTTTTTGCTAGTTCCTTTGAAAAATCCTTTATTTTCATTTCCAATGGATGTCATTTGTAGGCTTGTAGTTTATGGGATGATTTCATGTCTCATATTACTGTTGTTGTTTGACAGAGATGGTCTGATAATCCGAGATCTTTTACAGCTACATCACATTTTTCCCTGTCCATATTTGTGGCAACATGGTCAATTACTGATGAAGTCATTGTAGCAACCCTTGTTGCACTATTGACCAATAGGGAGAGGCCAAAACTTTGAAGCATATTTATGAAGGTGCTGCTGGATTCATTTATGATATTCATATTGATTTTAATGTCCCTATACAGAATTGTGCTGAGCTTTGTGCTTGAGACTTTATATAGAAATTTTGTTAATTTATTGAAAAACAGTGTCCACACTATTTCTGGGAGATCCATACAAACACAAAATTATTAATATCTTGGTGATATCAAGCCCTGTTAATTCAAACTGCTGGAGACACTCTTTAGGCAGGGGAACCTGTTGTCTGGATTTATCCTAAAAAAGACCTACTTCTCATACTGATGACAACAGGTATTTAACCATGTGTGGCCCGAGATCCACCCCCTATACTTTCACAAATCAGCTGTACCAATCTTCCTTTGCCAGTCCTGTTTAGGTATAGGCCACACCCAGTGAAACCCCATCTGTCGATAGTCCCGACGGGCACGTGAGCAAAGTTGGCTTCCCTCAGAGCAATCCCTAACCCCAAATTGATTCGCCTCACATCTCCATCAAGGTGTGGCCAATCGTGACACCGGAACAGCTCAACAAAGTGTACGTTGGTGCCACAAGTCAGGGAAGCTATCTTGCCCAGGTCACCACCTATGTCATGTGCCCTATCCCTGTGCAAACTGTTTCCTGCCCCACCCACTATCACTACATGGTCTTCTTTTGTAAAGACCTTAAGTCCTCTATCACATGACTTAGCCCTGCATTTGGCTGGAACATACTGGTGGCCTGGTATGTTGCCCCTAAACATTCCTGTAACTCGGGGCCTACAACTCACCCATGCCTAATACCTAGCAGCAGCACTTTCTTCTTCCTAACATTTTGTATATTTCTAAGCTTCTTGGCCTCAGTTGAAGTGTGCTGCACATTTCTTGCTCCGTGTTCTACCAGAGGCTCTGGCAGTGGTAGACACACAGTTTTATCTTCAACCCCAAAAACATCAGATCATGTTCTCTTTCTTCCTACCCTCCTACAAGCTGCCAGTTCACAACCTCCCTATCTCTCTTGATCCTTATCAGTTCCTTCCTTGCTTCCTTCAACTGTGCCCCAAGGGCACAGATTTTCCTTTCCTGTACCCCAACCAAAATGTTCCTACTGCATACTCTGCAGTTCCAGGAGAGAGCCTCTTCTGTTCTCCCAAGATTCTCCCCCCACCTCTCCCTCTCCCAGTGAAAATATTTCCTACAAGGTTAGCAACAAATCCCTCTACTCACAATGCTATAACAGGTTCCACATTTCCCACTCATGATCAGTTTCAAAAGAATTATTAAGTTTTAAATTTGTCCAGAACACGAGATTGGCTATATGTATGCAAAAATGACATGGAAGTCTTACATGCCATTGTTGTTGTTTTTGTACTGATTTAGAGATACAATGACAGGAGAGTGAATTAGTAATTACTTTGCTTTTAGAGAATTTACTGTAGTGTTTGGTCAGGTTTTAAATTTATGCCTAGATGACCTCTAACTAGTGAACAATATGAAATGTGTTAGTTAAATACAATTTGGAAAACTTTTAATTATACTTTTATTGTAACAATAGGCACTGATGAAACTAGTACCTGCCTTTCTTAAACGAATTTTCCGCTATCAAGAAAATTTGAATAGACTTTTATGTGTTTTGGAACACAAAATTTCGCATTATGTCACAATTATCGTGAATTCAGATTACACAAAGTTTTTTTTCAAGAATAATCTCTATGGGGACGCAAATATTCAGTTTTGTGACAAGAATGGACACTACAGCAAATATACAAAACAAAGGAAATTTAAATTTGACACTATTTCCTCTCAAATAAGTTCTTTTAGTGGACGAAGAAAACACCTGTGATCTCACTCGCTGGACATCTTGTCTTCCTGTCTGTTTACTTAAAAGGCCTGTCACTGGGCGTGAAGGGTAAGCTTTTGGTTTAAAAAAGGTAGCTGGAGATTCCACACAGCACACCAGGTATGAGATTAATTATGTAATATGCACTATACTGAAATGCCTTGTGAGACGTCTATAAATTCAAATATGCTCAATGTTACTTTCCTGTTTCAATACACAATGCCTGCATTCTGATTTAGTGTTTACTTATTTGCTTACAGGACCTGTCATTGGGTGTGAGGGATAAGCTTTTGGCATACCATGGCAGCAAGAGCATCCAAACGGCACACCATATATGCAACTGATTGTGTGTAAGCACAATACTGAAATGCCTTGTGAGTCATCCCTATATTCATATGCCCAATGTTGCTTTCCTCTTCCGATACACAATGCCTTACAGGACTGTCAGTAAATGAGTGTGTTGGAGGCCAGCTCTGTCCATCACTGTGGCTGTCGGATAGAGAGACCAACAGCTATGCAGGGGCTCCAGGTGCAATTCCTGGCCAATTTGAGAATTTATCCTCTCAGAGGTTGGGTGTTGTGTTGTGCTTATCACCATTTTACCATTTCTTTAGATGCAAAAATAAGCAGTATCAACTGATGTAGACTTGCAGTATGCAGCCGATTTCTCCTGCATAAGAAATCCCGGCCAGAAATGCCATACTGTCATTTCATTTCACGCTAGGTATGAAACTGATTCTCTGATATGCACATTATTGAATTGTGAGTCATCTCTTAATTTGTATATGCTCAGTCGGTTTAATATTAATTTGCAGGGCTCTAGAGTAAGCAGTGTGTAGTTGTGTGCACTATGGTGAGTTGTCGTGTCACCTAGCATGGCAATACAACATGCGACTGCAACAGTGCCAACAGCACTGGGTAGTGTTGTCTACTTCACTGCATGAGAAATAGAGCTGTCACGATGGCCAGTCTGGCCTCAGTACTACATGTTTGCATGTTGGCCAGTGGATACTTGGAGCAAGTCCAGTAATACTCACATATGAAGATTCGTTTATCTTTAACATCACAGAATCATGTTTCTATATCTGCTCCATCCCCATTCCCCAGTGGAAGGGGGTCACAATTATTTTGTGCACATGAGGCTGCTAGTAATTGGATCCTTTCTACTTTTCAAAATTGCATTAACTTTCCCGTGCTCATCCATCCCTGTCCTCAATCCTTTCCCTTGCTTACATTGGCCTGGCTATCTTTTTTGTTGATACCCCTTACAGTATTATTCCTCTTGCTTTACAATTCCCTTTTTGGAAATTTTGGTCCCTCTTTGGGCATTGAACTACTCTAAATTTTGTCTCCATGGTGTGAGCAAGCTGTGGAACAACACCATACATGAAGTCTTTGGCATGTGGGCTTACCACCTCTTCCATTTTTTACCGGAAGCCATTGTCCTTTTTGTGCTGTACAGTTACACAGTAGTCATTTCGTGTGCTTGGGGTGTTATGTACTCTTTTGATGGAGTCCTCTGAAAACAGGGATGACAGTTCTGATACACGAGCTGCTACCTCCCTGTGTATGCCTAGGAGTAGTGGCTTGTCATTCTGAAGCATTGGAACTCCCAGCAACAGCCCCTATGACATTGGCCCTTGGTGTGGCTGAGTAGTGCACAAGGGGAGAGCCCCTGATTGGTTTTGGTGCTATTAGGGTCTACACTTTGTATCAAACGTATCAGACTTAAAAAACTGGCCGTCTTTGGCTGACCTTTAGTCAGGATCGACTTTTCATGATACCCCTTTTCAACTTACAACTATCCCCTCATGGGAGGAGGGTCAGACTCGCTTGCTTGGGGTCAAATCCTTTCCCCATTACCTGGTCTGCATCAAGACTGACAAGGACACCTTCCCACCATGAACCCATTATTTTGGTAGAAACTATCAAAGACAAGTTTGGCAAACCATTACTCCTCACTAGCCTTTGAATATGCTTCAGGGTGTCTTTTTCATAGAGACCTCATCTTCCAAACTGGTGAAGCGTGGGCCAGTCTGGAGTGGCAAGGCATTCATTTTGTTCATCATATTCAGAAAGGCACTAAGGACAACCACACTGATAATGACCACTTTATTCTGGTCTTTGAAGGGGATACCCCCAAGACAAGGTCAAGGTTATGGCTCATCACTGTGCACTGTGATGTATGTCCTGCCACTGCTAAAATGTTTTTGGTGTTTATGATTTGTACACATGTATTAATCCTGTATGCAATGAATGAGGATGCCCAGGTGTGCCTTTGTTCTACTGACCACGTGTATTAATTGTCACAACTGTCGCTGGATTGTAAGAAGGAAAGAATATATTGGGGTATACGATCAGCTTTGCCTTGTGTCTACAAAAATCTACTATTGACTCTGTTACATCCTTTCCCCCACCTTATCCCAGTGATGCCTCACTCTTCTCTCCCTCTCCCTCTCCCTCTCCCCTGAACTTACATCTTCCTCCCCTCCAACTGTTGCTCCTTTCATCCACCAGAGAAGTGCCTCTTCTCTGGTGTCTGCTGCCATTAGGGCCTCCTCTCAGTCCAAGAGTCTGCTGGTACACATTGGCCATGGAACCGTCAGCTCTAGCATCCCCAAGGTTGCCTGGTCTCTCTTTATAGAACTAGCAGAAGCCTCTCTCCCCCCTTACCTCTCTGGCATCTAGCGTGTGTCCTCCTCTACTTATGAAAGAGAAGAAGGAAGTCCTGGGATGAGGACACTCCATTGCTGAGGAGGATGGCATTCCATAGGGTTCAGTGTTAAGTATCCTTTTCCTCATCACTATTAAAGGACTTGTGACCTCCGTGAAACTGTTGGTCACCCCTGCTCTGCATGTGGATGACTTCTGTGTCTGAGTTATTTAACACTTGGTGGCTTTTGTGAAGTGACAGTTCCAGGGTGCCATGTGGTATGCTTCTGCATGGACCTTCTCACACAGTTTTCAGTTTTCCCCTCTTAAATTGTGGGTGGTGCATTTCTGTCACCATATTGTGTACGATACCTACTGGAGCTCTATCTCGAGACCCAATTTCTGATTGTGGTCCACCACTTCCATTTCTTGGGTCGTCTTATGACATTTACTTGTGTGTGTGTGTGTGGGGGGGGGGGGGGGCATGGTAGCCAAATTTAGGGCTCAGTTGCTCCTTCCATACTGATCCTCTTGGAGCAGGTCCACCATTGTGGTATCTGTCTGATCATCAGTACCTTTTGCACTAGCCGTATTGTTTCCTGGTTGAAGCTGGGGTTGTCCCCCACTCACTGCCCTTTTGGTTCAACAGTCTAAGCTTCTTGTTTCCTATGCCATCACCATCTTCTCTTTCCCCACACATTCCTTATATTTTATACTTTAGCAGCAGGAAATTGCTCACTCTTCAGGTGAGTTTAACAGTTGGGCTCCAGCTTGCAGTCCTTTGCCATGATTTTTATCTTCCCTCTTTGTCCTGTTCCCCATTCTCTCCAAAAACCTCCTCCCCCTTGGTTAGTTCCTTGATCCCAGATTCAGAGGGGTCTGTGTTTCATCGTTTGTTCTGCCAGCTTTTATGGGAGTTTCAGGCTGCTGTTGTGTTTTAATGGAATGGCTCTAGGCTCTAAATCTGCTAATTACAAGGAATGTGCCTTCTGCTGGCAAGTAACACCATCTCTTACCTGCCCCATGTAGCATGTGTACTGCATAGCTAATGGCCATTTACCAGGTTCTTTAGTATGTTTAATAGTCCTCTCCCACCCACGTTATGTGCAGACTTGATAACTGCCCTTGAGGCTATCAGACAGTGGTTTTCCCTCCCTCTTCTTGGTCTATGACATCTAAGACCACCTTACCAATCTTGACCATGCTGGTTGTTCAGTTGACTTTCTTTGGGTTCCCACTCATGTGGGTATCCCAGGTAATGAACTGCTGATCCTGTGGCTGGAGGGTGTGCCCCTTTTGTGTGACCTCTCTGGTGCTGGGTTTGCAGCCTCATGTCCAATTCCTTTTAGCTCAGCCTTGAGCTGACTCTTGGAGGCCAACCCCCTGCCTAATAAACTTATTGCGATAAGGGGACTCTTGCCACATGGCCCACTGGGGATCTACCATCCTCTGCGAACTTCGTATTGGTCATACAAGGTTGAATCTAAGCCTCTTACTCCATAATGATCTGTAACCCCCACATTTTATGAGACTCCCCTACCATTTGGCCTTTTGCACTAAACACACTCTTCCATTCTCCATTATCACAGATGGTAGCATACAACCTTACATAGTTACATCTGTCCTTGGTTTTCATCATAAAAGTGGTTTGTTCCATGGATTTAAGTACCTGAATTGTCTTCCACAATTGGAGGCCGTCAGTTTGGAAGGCCTGCATCATTGCTTTCATGCTGGTCAGGTTTTCCTCTCCATTTTGTGCTGTTTCATCACCCCCCCCCCCCCCCCCTCCGCCACCACGGTGTTTTCCCCATTGTGTCGCAGTCATGGTATGAAGTGCGAACTGGGGTGGGTTAGCAGTGATTCCAGCACCATGTCACACATAGCACCATTGGGGTGTCTTATGATCTCCCCCTTCCTCCCTCCAGTTCATTACTCTTCCTGACACCCCAGTGTTCCATCTTCATTTGCCTGTTTTGCTTCGCCATCAAATAGATTGTGCTGTTGGTTTGCTGCTCCCACAGTCTCTGCCACTTTGGATCTTGGGACAAATGATGTCACTGTTTCGTTCCTCTCCTCATTCAGACAATCAATCAACATCTGCAGCCAGCAGGCAAGCAGTGAGACTTGGTATCTGCTCTCTTAGCATCTGTGTCAGGGTGTTACTAGCATTAATGACAAGTTTGAAATTATTACTTGTTTCCAAATAAAAACAGCCACTTTTGTGCCCTGGTAAATTAGAACTACAAAATTATATGCTTAAATTTAGGAAATAATGGCCCGCTAAAAACAGAAAATTCTGGAATATGAGTTATTTGGTTACAGATAACTTTTCAAAAAGGGGGATTTTTTTTTAAAAGTAAAATTATACTGCAAATTGGAACCTGAAAGGCTTTCAGTTGGGTTATATTGCTAATTCATAATTACTCATTCCTAATTCCAACTGCATGTGTTTGTACTGATACTGAAATTATTATTTATTCACCAAATTTATTTTTTGGTAAATGAGTTACATTATCAGGAAAATTGATTGTGAACAATCAGATGTTAGTGTATTCTTTGCTAGAATGTGAAAATATTTAATCTGTTTAACAGTTGCACTAGTGTTACCCATCTAGCTAGATCAAAAATAAATATATATTACAAGTTGACGATTGCAACTCACTCTGTTGTCACGTTGGGACAGTTGTCAAATGTGTGGCCATCACCAGCAGTGTGCTGAGCCTCAGTCACAGTCATCACTGCCCAGCACGGCTTGGGAGGGGGCTGACCCAGTGATGCCAGCATTCTAGGCTGCTGGCACAAGCCGCAGCAGTTTCTGGTGGTCCCACGTGTCAGCAGAACTGCCGCACCAGAGGCCAGTGAAGAAGGAAGGAATATCGACATCTGACATTCTGTCAACAGTGAGGCCGTCAGAGACAGAGCATAAACTCTGACTGTTTCAAGGATGGGGGAGAAAATTGGCCTTGGCCTTGGCCTTGGCCTTTCAAAGGAACCATCCCAGGATTTGCCTTGATTGATCTAGGGAAATAATGGAAAACCTAAAACTGGATGGCAGGACACGGAATAAAGCCATCATGTTCCTGAATGTGAGATCAACACACTAGCTAATGTGGTGTAAACCTTCATCCAGAAGTGTTAACAGTTTCTTCTGTATCAGGAACTGCCATGAGTATGCAGCTTGAGGAATTTGTTTTCTTTGCTCAAAACAGTCTCCTCTGTACTGCAAGTTTTCTCTTGTGACTCCTTTGTGGGCTATTGAAAGAGACGCCACTACTGGCATGAACAGCACCTACACTAGCCTTCAGTGAAGTTACCATTTTGTTGGCCAGCTAAACTTCAGTAACTGAAATACCAGAAACAATTTCTGCCAGTACCTCTGTGTCACAGGAACAAACTGGCTTCAGAATTTTCCTCTCCAACATTCATAAGTAGTACATCTGGTAATTCAGAAATTTCAAACGGTTTTTCTTCTATACTCTCTACTTCATAAACATTATGTATATGCTTGCACGTATTTAACTTAATGCTGTAATCAATACATGCATAGTAATATCTATGAATTCTTACTTTACAGTCAGTGCACACTAATTTGGAGTTACAGTGGATAATATTTTCTTCCACAAGGTAAACTTCAAGTGATTTTGTGGCTGGTACTTTCCAACCTCTGCCTACCTTTCTAGTTGAGTCCTTATTCATCAAAATACTGGATTCGTGCTGATGGTGGATGTTCTCATTTTACTTGTTACTTTTTCTTTCACAATGACAATGAGCCCGTCAAACAGATTTGCTGTTACAAGCAACGTGAATGCAAGTACACCTTTATCCAAATGTTTCACCTGCTTTGCATTACCATGTAGAGTAAGTGGTGGTAATATGCACCCCCCCCCCCCTTAATATCTTAATAATATTTAGCTGAACTCTAGTGATGTATTAACATACCATTATTGGTTAATACTTAGATGCAACCTACTAAGTATTGGCAACAGTTTCAAATAGATTAAAAGTATGGTATTATTGCATTTTTAAGCTGTCTACACTAGTTTACAAGGTGTATGTGACTGTAATGTGGACCCCAGGGTCCATATTATAAGCAGACCGTAAAATGTTTTTATTTCTGTTTTCAGATGCCTAGGACTAATCTGGCACCTAAATGAACCCGTAAAAGGCAGGTGTGGGATAAAAACAAAATGCGAGAGGCAGTGTATGCTGTTGTAGTAAAAATCATGGGAGTTAAAAAAGCAAACATTGCGCTGTCCCAAAAACAACTCTGTGCCAGTATGTGTATGAGGCTAATACCTGACAGACGTTGAAACTAAAAAGTTTGGAAGAAAACCAGCTGCCCTAGAAAGAGAACTAGTGGTTTACATACACTATATGGAGGCCAAATTCTATGCTTTTACTAGTATGGATGTTAGAAAAATGGCCTACCAACTTGCAGTTGGGAATGGAATTGCAACAAACTTCAGAAATGAAATTGCTGGAAGGCCTTGTCTTGACCATTTTCTTTGATGTCATCAAGATAAGCTTTCAATTAGAAAGCCAACTGGAACATCATATGCTCGAGCAAAACGCTTTTCGCATGAGAGAGTTAACTCATTCTACGACTTGCTATAAGCTGAATTCTGGAAACATAAATATCCAGAAGATCGTGTATGGAACGTTGAGAAAACAGGCCTTAGTGTAGTTCAGACTGATACTGCAAGCAGAGGTAAACGCCAAATTTGTTCTGTGACAGCTGCTGAGTGTGGGTCTCTAGTAATGGTCATCTGTTTGCTGAGTGCAGGAGGTTCTTATTTTGCCCTGATGTTCGTATTCCCAAGAACGGATGAGGGGAAAGACCATTGTTTCAACTGATTTGCTGTACAAAAAAGAGTTAGAAGCCATTATTAAAGAAAAAAGAGGAAAAGAACTTTGCCAAAGACCCCCTAGTGAGATAAGCTTCTACATCCTTCATTTGTCCTCTAGCCATGCCTGCTTAGCCATTTTGCGCTTCCTGTCGATTTCATTTTTGAGACGTCTGTGTACCTTGTTGGCTGCTTCATTTATTGCATTTTTATATTTTCTCCTTTCATCAATTAAATTCAATATCTCTTCTGTTATCCAAGGATTTCTAATAGCCCTCATCTTTTTACCTATTTGATCCTCTGCTGCCTTCACTACTTCATCCTTCTACTGTATTTCCTTCCCTTGCCAAAGAAACACACTATATCATAGGATCCAACAAGTTTGCTTTCATGGAGCATCCACTGCCAAATATTCTCGCTGTAGTGAGTCTTAAGTGCATCCATAAATGTACGATCTAGCAGTTGCAGGACTAGAACAATTAGCCTCAGTAACTTCGTCATTCTTGGGAGGCAGTTCATAGTTACAATTCGCTGAAACCTGCCAGCTTGATCACCCAATCTGTTGGAGTCGTCTTTTTTACCTGGTGTGCTAGGTGAAGGCAACTCAAATCGTTCAGCTCCCGATACGATAACCTCTTTATCTGACGGCATCTCAAGTCCGATGTCAGTTTTGTCTTCCTGCATCGGTGAATACGGACTGGTCCGTGGGCCATACTCCAGTAGCTTTCAAACCTTTAATAGCAAATAGCATTGTTGCACTTTTGATGAAAAAAGCGTTGAAATTTGAAAGACCACCGCAGCCTGCACATCCCTCGGTCCATACGCGGAGTCGTTGGAGGGGAGAGGCGACAGGTATATATACCACACCGCCCGGCGGCATAGGACGTCTGTCAACAGGAGTAATCTGATGATGATGGCACGCTACGCCGTGACTGGAACACGATAGTGGGAAAAGGAAGAGAAGGAAACGTAGTAGGTGAATATGGATTGGGGTTAAGAAATGAAAGAGGAAGCTGCCTGGTAGAATTTTGCACACAGCACAACTTCATTGTAGCTAACACTTGGTTTCAGAATCATGAAAGGAGGTTGTATACATGGAAGAACCCTGGAGATACCTTTTAGTATCAGATAGATTATATAATGGTAAGGCAGAGATTAAGGAACCAGGTTTTAAATTGTAAGACATTTCCAGGGGCAAATGTGGACTCTGACCACAATCTATTGGTTATGACCTGTAGAAACTGCAAAAAGGTGGGAATTTAAGGAGATGGGACCTGGATAAACTGAAAGAACCAGTGGTTGTACAGAGCTTCAAGGAGACCATAAGGGAACAAATGACAGGAATGGGGGAAAGAAATACAGTAGAAGAAGAATGGGTAGCTTTCAGAGATGAAATAGTGAAGGCAGCAGAGGATCAAGTAGGTAAAAAGACGAGGGCTAGTAGAAATCCTTGGGTAACAGAAGAGATATTGAATCTAACTGAAGAAAGGAGAAAATATGAAAATACAGTAAGTGAAGCAGGCAAAAAGGAATACAAACGTCTCAAAAATGAAATCGACAGGAAGTGCAAAATGGCTAAGCAGGGATGGATAGAGGACAAATGTAAGGATGTAGAGTCTTGTCTCACCAGGGGTAAGATAGATACTGCCTACTGCTGCATGCCCGAGAGACCTTCAAGCACATTCATATTATATTAATATCCAGAAAAACTTGAATTTCAACACAGTCTAACATGTGTTGGACTGTGACGATACGGTAACAACTTTGATACAGCTTCCAGTTTGCGGAACTGGCGGCTGTTTAGGGGAGGCCCTTTGGGCCGGACTTGTTCTGGGTGAAATCCTGGCGCTAAGGGCACGTGTCGGTTATGCCATCGGCACCCGGACTGTTCATTCGAACGTAGAGCTTTGAGAATGCCGAGTTTATATCGTCATAGCATGGAAAACGCACGCTGGGGAGTCTTTCCAAACGTGCAGCGCAATATCAAGCAAGACAGATATTCTGAAAGTGTGTTCGAACATTGACCAAAGAGATGGAAGAACGCCTTGTACGCCATATGCACGCCATCTTTCTTCAGTACAGACTCGCCATACACCATACTGGCTTTCAGTTGGTGTTGGTTTCAATGTATAGTCTGTCTGTAAACTCAAGAGCGAGCAGCGCTTTTGGTGGGGGAAGCGGCCTTTTCCGGTAGAACCCTGCCACTGGCCTACAGGGGCACCCAAAATCAGTTGCCTATTACCTGTCTAGCGGCGTAGATCGGCGTGCAGTGGTGTTCAATACGTCGTTTCTGTTCGTGAGATCCTTGTTGCCAGCATCAGTCACTGACATACTTCGGTATCTGGAAGTGCTGGATAACAGCGTTGCATTTCAAGAAAATTGCAGAAGACGAAGAGGAGCTATTTGCGGAGTACATTTCCCCACCATGTTCTAGTTCTGGGTGGAGATTTTAATTTGCCAGATACACCAGGTGACCAAGAAGTCAGTATAAATTTGAAAACTGAATAAATCACGGAATAATGTAGATAGGGAGGTACAAATTGACACACATGCTTGGAATGACATGGGATTTGATTAGAACAAAAAAAAAAAAAGAAAAAAAATACAAAAGCTCAAAAAATGTCCGACAGGTGGCGATTCATCAGATCAGAATAGCATGACAAAGCAAAAATTATGTTCTTTACAGGAAATGCTCAATATGTCCACCATCATTCCTCAACAGTAATTGTAATCGAGGAATAATGTTGTGAAAAGCACTGTAAAGCATGTCCGGAGTATGTGGTGAGGCATTGGCGTTGGATGTTGTCTTTCAGCATCCCTAGAGATGTCGCTCGATCACGATACACTTGCGACTTCAGGTAACCCCAAAGCCAATAATAGCACGGACTGAGGTCTGGGGACCTAGGAGGCCAAGCGTGACGAAAGTGGCGGCTGATCACACGATCATCACCAAACGGCGCTCATAAGAGATCTGTCAGACATTTTGTGAATTTGTTTTTTCTAATAAATCCCCATGTCATTCCAAGCATGTGTCTCAATTTTTACCTCTCTATCTACATTATTCCATGGTTTATCACATTTTCCAATTTATACTTACTTTTTGATCACCCGTTAGACTGGGAGACTCAAACGTTTATAACGGGTGGCAGGGACAAAGAATCCAGTGAAATTTTCTTAAAGTCCTTTATCTGAAAAACTACCTTGAGCAGTTAAACAGAGAACCGACTCGTGGCGATAACATATTGGACCTTCTGGCGACAAACAGACCCGAAACAGTTAACGCAGAACACGGAATCAGCGATCATAAAGCGGTTACTGCATCACTGATTTCAGCCGTAAGTAGAAATATTAAAGAAGGTAGGAAGATTTTTCTGTTTAGCAAAAGTGACAAAAAGCAGATTACAGAGTACCTGACGGCTCAACACAAAAGTTTTGTCTCAAGTACAGATAGTGTTGAGGATCAGTGGACAAAGTTCAAAACCATCGTACAATATGCGTTAGATGAGTATGTGCCAAGCAAGATCGTAAGAAATGGAAAAGAGCCACCGTGGTACAACAACCGAGTTTGAAAACTGCTGCGGCAGCAAAGGGAACTTCTCAGCAAACATGAACATAGCCAAAGCCTTGCAGACAAACAAAAATTACGCGAAGCGAAATGTAATGTGAGGAGGGCTATGCGAGAGGCTTTCAATGAATTCGAAAGTAAAGTTCTATGTACTGACTTGGCAGAAAATCGTAAGAAATTTTGGTCTTATGTCAAAGCAGTAGGTGGAGCAAAACGAAATGTTCAGACACTCTGTGACCAAAATGGTACTGAAACAGACTGAAGGCCGAACTACTAAATGGCTAATTCACAGAGGAAGACTGCACCGTAGTTCCTTCTCTACACTGTCGCACATATGACAAAATAGTAGATGTCGCAAGAGACGGCAGAGGGATAGAGAAACAATTAAAATCGCTCAAAAGAGGAAAGGCCGCTGGACCTTATGGGATACCAGTTCGATTTTACACAGAGTACGCGAAGGAACTTGCCCCCCTTCTTGCAGCGGTGTAGCGTTCCGAACGATTGGAAAAGGGCACAGGTCATCCACGTTTTCAAGAAGGGACTTCAAACAAATGTGCAGAACTATAGACCTATATCTCTAACGTCAATCAGTTGTAGAATTTTGGAACACGTATTATGTTCGAGTATAATGACTTTTCTGGAGACTAGAAATCTACTCTGTAGGAATCAGCACGGGTTTCGGAAAAGACGGTCGTGTGATACCCAGCTCTCGCTATTCGTCCATGAGACTCACAAGGGCATAGACACGGGTTCACAGGTAGATGCCGTGTTTTTTGACTTCCGCAAGGCTTTCGATACAGTTCCCCACAATCGTTTAATGAACAAAGTAAGAGCATACGGACTATCAGACCAATTGTGTGATTGGATTGAAGAGTTCCTACATGACAGAACGCAGAATGTCATTCTCAATGGAGAGAAGTCTTCCGAAGTAAGAGTGATTTCAGGTGTGCCGCAGGGGAGTGTCATAGGACTGTTGCTATTCACAATATACATAAATGACCTTGTGGATATCATCGGAAGATCACTGAGGCTTTTTGCGGATGACGCTGTAGTCTATCCGGAGGTTGTAAAATGGAAAATTGTACCGAAATGCAGGAGGATCTGCAACGAATTAACGCATAGTGCAGGGAATGGCAATTGAATCTCAATGTGGACAAGTGTAATGTGCTGCGAATACATGGAAAGATAGATCCCTTATCATTTAGCTACAATATAGCAGGTCAGCAACTGGGAGAACGCATTAGGAGTGATTTAAAATGGAATGATCATATGAAGTTGATCGTCGGTAAAGCAGATGCCAGACTGAGATTCATTGGAAGAATCCTAAGGAAATGCAATCCGACAACAAAGGAAGTAGGTTGCAGTACCCTTGTTCGCCCACTGCTTCAATACTGCTCAGCAGTGTGGGATCCGCACCAGATAGGGTTGATAGAAGAGATAGAGAAGATCCAACGGAGAGCCGCGCGCTTCGTTACAGGACGATTTAGTAATCGCGAAAGCGTTACAGAGATGCCAGATAAACTCGAAGACTCTGCAGGAGAGACGTTCCGTAGCTCTGTATGGGCTTCTGTTGAAGTTTCTAGAACATACCTTCACCGAGGAGTCAAGCAGTATATTGCTCCCTCCTACGTATGTCTCGCGAAGAGACATGAGGATAAAATCAGAGAGATTAGAGGCCACACAGAGGCATACCGACAATCCTTCTTTCCACGAACAATACGAGACTGGAATAGAAGGGACAACTGATAGAGATACTCAAGGTACCCTCCGCCACACACCGTCAGGTGGCTTGCGGAGTACGGATGTAGATGTAGATGTAACGAGCGTTCGATCGTCTGTTATGTTACAGCGTGTGTTAAGGAGGTGACACGAAAAGAACTGTTACCCGTTCCAAGAAAAGGGCTCCAATTTATGCAAACGTCTGCCACGCCTAAGGAACGAACGCAAAAATGAACCGCGTGGTTTACAGGGATCGCCACGAAGGAAAACTAGTAATTTTGGGAGGAAACCCGTCGTCATAGACAATTTCATAAAATCGATCCTTCCACAAACGATGGAGGACTTTTACATCAATCTAAAAATAGTGCCGACATTACGGAAACTACAAATTGCCGTGAAACAAAAAAATCAAATTTTACTCGTAACAGGCTAGCCAAAAGGAATATTTAACTTTTTTTAAAATTCCATACTCTTTATTCTTAAAACAAAATGTAAGAAAGATTCTCTAATCTGTTTTTACACAAAACAAATAATCGTTGATGCTACCAAAACACATGTATCCTTTCTGACAGCTGACAATAGAGCAAATAGCCAATGCGTATAACATTGTCCACATACTTTTCACGTACGTTTACGAAGGCAGTGACAAAAAATGTAGTGCAAATCGGACTAGTACAACACAAGAAATTGTAAATTTCTTGTTACTTTTTAAACACTCATTGTGTTGCAAGACCTGTTAAGTTTCAACGCAATCCTTCAAAGAAAACTTCTATCCTTTACTAGAAACACAAAGTGACAATAATTCTTAAATTCTACAGATTCATTGCGCTTTATGGGGTAGAAGTAGAGGAACGTACATTCACATGAACAGGCATTCGGTTCCATGTTTGTAGTAAAATCCCGACTTACGTTCATATGTTAATATTATTTACTCTATAGCGTTATGTTTCGGAAGAAGCTATCGTCTTTTGTATTCTTTACGGTACTAAAACACTCGTCTAAAAATTAACGCTGCCGGGCCGTGTATGCAGACGGCGTCGCCGCCGACTTAAAGCGCGCGCCGCGGCAGGGCGGTACTGCGTCGTGAGACAGCCTATGGAGGCGCCCCGTGACGTGGCTGGGTAGCCAGAGTGGGGACAGACTGTAAACGGGTACAGTGAGGATCCATAAGAAACGCATTGTCGTTGATACAATCTGTAATATTTCAGTGTCAGTTAATAACGTATCTACCATTAAAACTTTCAGTAGGTCAGATTCAATGTATGGCCATTCGACAGTCACAGTCGGTAGAGCGAAATGATGAGGTAGCTGGTAATGTGATTCTTGTTTGCGCCTCAGTGGATCCGAATATTTTTATTACTAGTCTTCGCTTTTTCTGTTAGGATCTGATACTTTCTTTTCAGTGCAATAAAAGTATATTCTCTAATATTCGATGTTACATATGTACGTTCCATCTGAGGATGGAGTTTGTTCGAATGGTTTAATCTACAAGACAGATTGCACTACATGCAGTAAGATACAACAAGAAAGTGTAAAATAAGTTTTTTTTTTATTTCACATGTTGTGAAGATTCTGCTGCTGAATAGGAACAAATATAAAGTAAGACTTTGAATCGCGCTATTTGTTACGGAGCTTCTCTTTCTGCCTTATAACATGTCCGTGGACACTATACGCAGAACAACGTGACTCTCACGTGGACAAGAGAGGAAAGGCGCGTTTTAATAGCGCTAGCTTAAGAATTTTACGCCCATGCATTTTGTAAAGTGGGTGATAGAGAGAAACGTGTGACGAGGGCCTCCCGACCGCTCGCCTGGTGCAGGTCTTTCGACTTGACGCCACTTCGGTGACATGCGCGTAGTTGGAGATGAAATGATGACGATTAGGACAACACGACACCCAGTCCCTGAGCAGAGAAAATCTCCAACCCAGCCAGGAATCGAACCCGTCTGTCACGCTGACCACTCAGCTACCGGGGCGGACAACCGGGTGATGTGTGACCCAGATGCTGCCGCTGCGGTCGCGTGTACCACGTTGACAGGCACATGCTGTATGCACAAGTCAGAGCGTTCGGCAGCACTTTCAACTTGGCACGCTCAAGACTGACGTTCACAACACCGTCCGTGTAGTGACGGCATTACACTTTCCTAAAACAGTGCACGGAGATCGGCGCAAATACTGTTGAGTGGTACTTAAGATAGGGAAATAAATTAGTGAAATCAAGGTGAAGTAGAAATTTAAAATTAATGAGAAACTTCGTTTAGCTTAGAAGAGTTACACTCTGGCAAACAATGGGCAGAGCAGAAGAGGCAATGACCGCGAAGTCAGCACATTCAGGAGAAGCTATCGTCCTCCCCCACGTAAGCAGAAGCTGTCGATTCAGCCGTCAGGACATCGCCCGTCCGGCTCACGTGTTTCTCAATTGTCACACGTGATCAAAGGCCCTCGCCTACATTCCGAGAGCCAATGACCGACGTTAAGAAGATTCTTCGCGAAGCTTTTCGACGTGACAGAAGAGGCAACGACAGTGATGTTGTTCACCTCCAGTGAAGTGAATAAGTACGCGAGACGCAGTGGGCCCGACAGGAGTAGCTTTCAGTTCAGTTCCGGTACAGTCGGTGCTCAAGACCGTCATGCAGGAAGAAACTACATCGTACACAGAAGCACCGAGTCCGCCGCTGTAATGGAATAGCAAGCAGCAGCCTCGGCGCCAGAAGACAGAAGGTATTTGAGGCCAGATTTTTATGTACCCGAGTGACTCGTGAGGACGGGAAGGAGACAGCGCACATCAGCAGTCCCGTCCGATTCACGACTTCTTCCTCAATAATTAAACGGACCACCTCGCGATGCCCGTCTCCAGTCAACTGGGCGAAACGGCGACACGAGATACACACCGCCGTGCGTAATCAGACGCCGCCGCTCACGCAAGCAGAAGGCTTCGCAAACGACACAGTTGCCAGTATCCCAGCCAGAAACCCTTGTACAAAACTTTCAATAAAAGTTATCTTATGTAAAACTGCTGTTTCATTCTACCTCATACCTGAGCCAAGGATGAACCCACCCTGCAAAAATGTTGTTAAGAGAGAAAAAGTAATTTATTTAGTGTTTTTCACCCTGACATAATGCTTTAGAATCAAATGCCCTTTGCAGTAGTGCTCATCCTGACAGATGACCATCGCAAACAGAGAAAACCCAGTTACAGTACGGAGTAGAGAGGAGCGGAGAGTATTCGTTGTGAAGGGGTGCCGTCGAGAAAAGATACGATGTGTCAGGGGACGAAAAGCAGTTCGCTATAAAATTAACGAAGAATGCCAACAAGTTAGGAATTACTACAATAATAGTGATTGCGATATTTCTCTCGGCAGTTTAAACCGAGTAGGTGAGCGAGTAAGGTAACCAGGAAAATAACAATAGCTACAGTTGTATGCTATAGCATACAATGTAAAGAATTTCAGGCAAATAGTTTCAGATCAAGTAATGCTACAGTTAACGGTAACAGTCGAAGACACTAGCAGGAAGATAATTACGGAGTTACAGTTACAAGAACAATAGGTAAAGGCACAGAAACAGAGATAGTTGGAGAGTAGATGCAATTTCAAGATAGCATTCAGAGAAGGAGAGATGTTGCAAAAGATTAGTATTAAATTAAGGTGAGAGGTGCTAGGTTTTCGCTTTGGCTCGCATAGTTTCTCTTAATGCTGTTCAGTTCTGACACGTTTCTAAATGCATTCTTTTCAGGGGGGGGGGGGGCGGCGGTCTTAATTATGCTGCCGCCCAGAGTACATACATTCTGAAGGCCGAAATGGGGTGTGGCGCTGTTTTAAATCCTTAGATGGTCCTTTGTACACTCCTGGAAATGGAAAAAAAAACACATTGACACCGGTGTGTCAGACCCACCATACTTGCTCCGGACACAGCGAGAGGGCTGCACAAGCAATGATGACACGCACGGCACAGTGGACACACCAGGAACCGCGGTGTTGGCCATCGAATGGCGCTAGCTGCGCAGCATTTGTGCACCGCCGCCTTCAGTGTCAGTCAGTTTGCCGTGGGATACGGAGCTCCATCGCAGTCTTTAACACTGGTAGCATGCCGCGATAGCGTGGACGTGAACCGTATGTGCAGTTGACGGACTTTGAGCGAGGGCGTGTAGTGGGCATGTGGGAGGCTGGGTGGACGTACCGCCAAATTGCTCAACACGTGGGGCGTGAGTTCTCCACAGTACATCGATGTTGTCGCCAGTGGTCGGCGGAAGGAGCACGTGCCCGTCGACCTGGGACCGGACCGCAGCGACGCACGGATGCACTCCAAGACCGTAGGATCCTACGTAGTGCCGTAGGGGACCGCACCGCCACTTCCCAGCAAATTAGGGACACTGTTGCTCCTGGGGTATCGGCGAGGACCATTCGCAACCGTCTCCATGAAGCTGGGCTACGGTCCCGCACACCGTTAGGCCGTCTTCCGCTCACGCCCCAACATCGTGCAGCCCGCCTCCAGTGGTGTCGCGACAGGCGTGAATGGAGGGACGAATGGAGACGTGTCGTCTTCAGCGATGAGAGTCGCTTCTGCCTTGGTGCCAATGATGGTCGTATGCGTGTTTGGCGCCGTGCAGGTGAGCGCCATAATCAGATCTGCATACGACCGAGGCACACAGGGCCAACACCCAGCATCATGGTGTGGGGAGCGATCTCCTACACTCGCCGTACACCTCTGGTGATCGTCGAGGGGACACTGACTAGTGCATGGTACATCCAAACCGTCATCGAACCCATCGTTCTACCATTCCTAGACCGGCAAGGGAACTTGCTGTTCCAACAGGACAATGCACGTCCGCATGTATCCCGTGCCACCCAACGTGCTCTAGAAGGTGTAAATCAAGTACCCTGGCCAGCAAGATCTCTGGATCTGTCCCCCATTGAGCATGTTTGGGACTGGATGAAGCGTCGTCTCACGCAGTCTGCACGTCCAGCTGGTCCAACTGAGGCGCCAGGTGGAAATGGCATGGCAAGCCGTTCCACAGGACTACATCCAGCATCTCTACGATCGTCTCCATGGGAGAATAGCAGCCTGCATTGCTGCGAAAGGTGGATATACACTGTACTAGTGCCGACATTGTGCATGCTCTGGTGCCTGTGGTTCTGTCAGTGTGATCATGTGATGTATCTGAGCCCAGGAATGTGTCAATAAAGTTTCCCCTTCCTGGGACAATGAATTCACGGTGTTCTTATTTCAATTTATAGGAGTGTAAGATCTTGTCTTATAGTAAGCCCTGCCCTTGCTAACTATTTTTTCTCGTGGCTGGAGATCTGCGTCCTTTTTCGGTGTGAGACAAATTTGACAATTATTGGATGAGATTTCGAAGCACCTTATAATCCACGTACCACCCAGTGTCTACCTTACCTATGTCAATGCCTAATATTTCTCGTGCAACCTGTATAAGGAGGTCATCTGTGTCTTCCGGCTCATCTTCGCCGCCGGCTATTTTGCCTTTTCATGTAGACTGAAGCGAGGAGAAAGGAAACGGAAGGAACTATTAAGGTAAGCTGCACTGAGA
Source organism: Schistocerca gregaria (assembly GCF_023897955.1). Taxonomy (NCBI): domain Eukaryota; kingdom Metazoa; phylum Arthropoda; class Insecta; order Orthoptera; family Acrididae; genus Schistocerca; species Schistocerca gregaria. The sequence continues at coordinate 2,993,092 of NW_026061759.1, forward strand.
CCTTGCGCGGAATCAGCGGCAATGAGAAAAAATGTATGCAACCCTGGAACTCGAACCCGGGGTCCGCTGCTACCTGATTCATTGCTCGTAGAGGCGAATCAGTTATATGAAAGCGTGCTGTCCGTTTATTCAAACATGTCACAAAGAACAGACATCGCATATTCCTAATATTTCGCCTTTACTGCCCTCTCTGAAATTCGTCACACACAAATTATTCTCGGGACCGAGAGCTGTCTGAAACTCCAAGTATAAAGCTCTGAAATGTTTAGCGATTCGTGGAACGTGTAACGAAAAGACATGTTAAACGCCACTGATGGGGAAGCGTTTACCGAGGGTGACAAAAATGTTGTTTCTACTCAAGTCGGATTTCAGTGTGGCTGTGAAGTTATCTGGTAACGCACAACAGGTTTAGGTGAAAAGAAGGTAATTGTTGGATGTTATTAACGGCCTCCCGATTCCGTCGAGACAGAGTTATTCAAAGAAAGTCTACGCCCAGTAGTGCGGAAGTACCCAAATCGTGCAGTATTAGTTCCGAGCATAGACAAGGACACCGATGGATTCATTACAAGGTTTCCACATAAGTAGCCTTGCAGAGTACTGTTGAACATGTTTTTTCGAAAACTGTCTTGAGCACCTAGTTCGAGAGAGCACATACAATGGAAATACACACATAAAAAAAAAATTGCGTGACCCCGGTTACCAGAACTCGGGAAGATAAACTTTGGCTGTGGATATCGTATCAGATACACAGTCCCTTTGACTTTTTAAAGATGTCACTAAGCCCGACCACAGATGTGAGCAACCGTGTATGAGCAGACGGGGTCCGACAGCCGATCCGTTCCAGTCATTCCACCACGAAGGAGGTACACGGCTCGTGTTGTCTGTAGTTCAACCGTGCCTACACCGTCAATACAGCGGTCCGCATTGTTCGTTTGTGCCAGGAAGGGCTCTCAACAAGTGAAGTGTCAAGGCGAGTCGGAGTAAACGAAAGCGATGTCGATGACATGTCTCGCTCAGGATGCCCGGGGGCGACTACGGCAATCGATGACCGCTGCCTGCGGATTATGGCTCGGAGGTACCCCGACAGCAAAGCCAACATGTTGAATAATGCCTTTCGTGCAGCCACAGGACGTCGTGTTAAGACTCAAACAGTGCACAGTAACCTGCACGATGCACGTCTTCACTCCCGACGTCCGTGGCGAGATGCATCTTCGCAACTACGACACAGTGCAGCGCGGTACCGATGGGCCCAACAACATGCCGGATGGACCTCTCAGCATTGGCATCACGTTCTCTGCACCGATGAGTCTCATATATACCTTCAACCAGACAATCGTCGGAGACGTGCTTGGAGGCAACCCGGTCAGGCTGAAAGCTTTAAATACACTGTCGAGCGAGTGCAGCAACATAGAGGTTCCCTGCTGTTTTGGGGTGCCATTATGTGGGACCGATGTACTCTCTCGTGGTCATGGAAGGCGCCGCAACGGCTGTACAATACGTGAATGCCATCCTCCGACCGCTTTTTTAATTTCGTTTTTAGTGCAACGAGATCGGCAGTATACAGTATATTGCCAAGGCATCCGTCTTCATGGACGACAATTCGCGGCCCCATCGTGCACATCTTGTGGCTGACTTCCTTCAGGATAACGACATCGCCCGACTAGTGTGGCCAGCATATTCTCCAGACATGTGCCGGCCGGAGTGGCAGAGCGGTTCTAGGCGCTACAGTCTGGAGCAGGGCGACAGCTACGGTCTCAGGTTCGAATGCTGCCATGGGCATGGATGTGTGTGATGTCCTTAGGCTAGTTAGGTTTAATTAGTTCTAAGTTCTAGGCGACTCATGACCTCGTAAGTCAATGTTCATAGTGCTCAGAGCCATTTGAACCATTTTTCTCCAGACATGTACCCTATCGAACATACCTGGGACAGAATGAAGAGGGCTGTTTATGGCCGACGTGACCCTCCAACCACACTGAGTGATCTACGCCGAATCAGCTTTAGGAATGGGACAATCTGCCTTGATGAACTTGTGGATAGTATTCCACGACGAATACAGGCGTGCATTAATTCAAGAGGACGTGGTAGTGGGTATTACAGGTTCCGGTGTGTACACCAATCTGGGCAACCGACTCTGAAGGTCTCGCTATACGGTGGTACAACATGCCATGTGCCATTTTTATGAGCAATAAAAAGGGCGGAAACGATGTTTATATCGATCTCTGTACAAAAAATTGGAATAGTTTCCAGAACCAATGGAAGTGATGCTAAACTTTTTTTGATGTAAGTATTTTAGAGCATGTAGCTACAAAGATGCCTGGACTCACCGAGGGTGTCACTACAGAGACAGGCGTTTGTGATAATGACGTCGCCGTAGCGACGATGGTTACTTAAGTTATTAAATCAATCAAGAAAGCTAGGAGAGTAGTTGAGCAGAAAAGCGGTTGTTAGAATCTCAAACAGTGAATGGACATTATTTAGTTCCAGTATGATGGGTGTAGAGTAATTATAATCGTGCTGTGGAAAACTATGTGCCTAGTAAGCGAATGAAGGATGGAGAAGATACATTGCGGAAAATGATGATGAAGCAGAGACTGTTGCACTCTCAGTTCAACAGAGAGCACGCTAACAACAATTCAAGGTTAGTAGAGATTCGTGCTTCTGTGGAAAGATCGATGCTCGAGCATAAAGCTGCCACCGTCATACCTCAACAAATTATCTTGAAGAGATCGCGAGACTATTCTGGTCCTGCGTAAAACCGCTGAGTGGGGAGCGAAGCTTCAGCCTGGTGTGCTAGTAGAAAACAACAAAAGGAATGCTCAAGTTTTAAATTTCATGTTTTAGGAATATTTCACGCAGCAGAATCGTAGATACACGCAGTCGTTAAACTCTCGTGTCGACAGCACGGTAATGGACATTCCTAGCCTAGAGAAGCAGCTGGAACATTTGGTAGCAAATAAGTCGCCAGGTCCTTTCCGAATACCGATTCGGTTTCACAAACAGTACTCTACGGCATTGGCCCCTTACTTAGATTACATTTATCGTGAATCTCTCGCATAACGCAAAGTCCCAAATGACTGGATAAAAGTGACTCCTATGTACACTACTGGCCATTAAGATTGCTAAACTACGAAGATGACCTGCTACATGCGCGAAATATAACCGACAGGAAGAAGATGCTGTGATAAGCAAATAATTAGCTTTCCAGAGCATTCACACAACACTGGCGCCGCTGGCGACAACTACAACGTGCTGGCATGAGGAAAGTTTTCAACCGATTTCTCATACACAAACAGCAGTTGACCGGCGTTGTCTGGTGAAACGTTGTTGTCATGCCTCGTGTAAGGAGGAGAAATGCGTGCCATCACGTTTCCGACTTTGATAAATGTCGGATTCTAGCCTATCGCGATTGCGGTTTATCGGAGCGCGACATTGCTGCTCGCATTGGTCGAGATCCAATGACTGTTAGCAGAATATGGAATGCCGTGCAGGATGCCAACGACCTCGTATCACTAGCAGTCTAGGTGACAGGCATCTTATCCGCATGGCTGTAACGGACCGTGCAGCCACGTCTCGATCCCTGAGTCAACAGGTGGGGACGTTTCCAAAACAACAACCATCTGCACGAACAGTTTGACGACGTTTGCAGCAGCATGGACTATGAGCTCTGTTACTCTTGACGCTGCATCACAGACAAGAGCGCCTGCGATGGTGTACTCAACGACGAACCTGGGTGCACGAATGGCAAAACGCTATTTTTTCGGATGAATGCAGGTTCTGTTTACAACATCACGAAAGTGTGTATTCGTCATCGCCATACTGCTGTATCACCCCGCGTGACGGTATGGGGAGCCATTGGTTACACGTCTCGGTCACCTCTTGTCCGCATTGGCGGCACTTTGAACAGTGGACGTTACATTGCAGATGTGCTACGACCCGTGGCTCTACCCTTCATTTCAGCAGGATAATGCAAGACCACATGTTACTGGCCTTTCTGGATACAGAAAATTTTCGACTGATGCCCTGGCCAGCACATTCTCCAGATCTCTCACCAACTGAAAAGGCCTGGTCAATGGTAGCCGAGCAACGGGCTCGTCACAATACTCCAGTCACTACTTTTGATGAGCTGTGGTATCGTGTTGAAGCTGCATGGGCAGCTGTACCTGTACACGCCATCCAAGCTCTGTTTGACTCAATGCCCAGGCGTATCAAGGCCGTTATTACGGTCAGGGGTGGTTGTTCTGGGTACTGATTTCTCTGGATCTATGGACCCAAATTGCGTGAAAATGTAACGACATGTCAGTTCTAGTATAATATATTTGTCCAATGAATACCCGTTTATCATCTGTAGCTATTTTAATGGCCAGTAGTGTATAAGAACAGTAATAGGACGGACCTGCAAAATTACAGTCCAATATCGTTAACATCCATTTGCTGCAGAATTCTTGAACATACAGCGACGGAAAAAATCGCAACACCACAAGCAGTTGTGAGAGATAAACGAAAGTTGGTAGGCGTGTTTCTACAATTGAAAAATAGTGTCGATTTAAATTTCGCGCCAGTCGCATAAGAATGGTGTTAGTAGGGGCACTGTGAGGGTGCAGATCAGGTCTGCTGTAAATACACGCCGTGGCGGTTGTGAGCGTTAGTTACCTTCTAGATTGGACGTGGTGGTTTGATCTTAGCCAAGAATGCCTTTGAGGAGACAGAGACGCCATTACGATCATCTTAATGAGTTTGAACGAGGTCGTGTAATAGGGCCACGAGAAGCTGGATGTTCCTCCAGCGATTTCGCAGGAGACTTGGCAGAAATGTAGCACTGTATACTGGCAGCGGTGACCGCGAGAATGTACGGTCGCAAAAAGCTCGAGCTCCAACCGGTCACGTGGCGCTACCAAGAGGGAAGGCAGTCGTGTCTGGCGTACGTCTCTGGCACATCACATTTCTTCTGCAGTAGCAATTCGAACAGCAGTCGACGACATAACGAAATAAAAATCGATTACTTCAGGGACAGCCCCGAGCCAAGGCGCCCAGTAGCATGCATTTCACTGACCCCCAAACCACCGGCATTTGCGACACAAAACTGACATCGCAAACCATTACAACACAATGCGTGCCCGTTTCAATGCTTGCATTCAACATTCTGATCGTTACATCTGTTATTAACTTACCAGCATGTCACTTTTGCAACGGCTTATTTCGCGCTTACGTTGCCCTGTGATGCTGCAATGTTAATTACTTAAATATCCTACATAGACAGACGTATTCCCGAAATTTCATTACTCTACATGACTTTTTGTTCGTTTGTTGCTATGATTTTTTTTTATCGCCAGTTCATTTGTCCAGTCGCGGAAGCCGTCAGGCTCTGATGCCACCCTGCAACACACCTCTGCCAGGCAGGCTGCATAGAGCATAACCCCTGTAAATCAGTAACTGCACAGTCCAGCGAGCTAAGAAAGTTGCAGCTCGGTCCGCAGAGGTCCTTCGTGTACACGAGACACTAGAACAGGTGGTGCACGCATCCGCGACAGGGTCACTGCTGCTATGGACCTTCTGCTGCATCCACCGTGTCACGTGCGGCCACTCGAATGTGAGTGTGAGTGTGCCTCCCGGGCAGTCCCGTCGTAGCCGACAATTGGTGCCCACCGCTACGAACCCAGTATCGCCTCCGACTGCACGCCGCCTTCGCTTCCTGTCCACAGTGTTAACTATACAGACGGCGCTTCTATGAAATCGGCAAAAAATCTCATACACCGTTTAAAGAGTATTATGTCTTTGAAGAAAACTACACTGTTAAAAATTCCCTTTAACTAACAGCTAAAATTAAAAACTTTTCCATTCCTGATGATGGTAATTTCATATCCCTTAACGTAGTTAATTTACTTGCTAACATTCACATTTTTGAGACTATTAAAATTACTGATGAGAATCTTCTCCAACACAAAAACCTAATGTACAAGAAATTAAATCCTACAACTATTTCCAGTTTAACGCTGAAATATATTTTACGACCGTAAGCCTATGCCGTGCCCATTTGTATAACAAGTACGCTTGCCAACAATATTGTTAAACATCACAAAAGGCAGTACTTTAAGAAATTGGTGTCACCTGAGCAATTTTTCAGTCTTTAGGTACGGATCTTTCTGTGAGTGGTTGTATATAATTACTAAACATGGAGCTATTGTATCAGCACACTCAGAGGAACTTGACTGGTATACAATCTGGAACGGAAACCTTGCCTTTAATAAGTGATTTAAGGTGCTTTGCTACACCGAGGATATATGCTTCTCATTTTGGCACTTTCTGTTGACTGGGCTTCGGGAATGCTTACTTCGTATTCTTTGCTGAAGGAGTTTCGGAAAACCACGTTTCTTAACTCTACTTTAGTGACACTGTCATCAGTGACTCCACCGTTACTTTCGCGCAGTGAAGGTACTGATTGCGTCTTGACACTGGTGTACTCTATTCATGAACAGAATCTCTGGGTTTTTCGCCAGATTTCGAAACAGAGTTTTGTTGCGGAAATTATCAAGAGCATCTCGCACTGTAGTAACCGCTATATTTAGAACTTCTGCAAAACATTGCCAGTCTTGCGGATTTTGGATTCTTTTAGATTTGGCATGCTTTTTCGTTACTTCTGCAACAGCGATTTCACCCGTTTTGTCCATGGGGGATCAGTACCATCACTTATTAATTGATGTGGTATATATATCTCTCAATTGCAATCGATACTATTTCTCTGAAATCATTCCACATCTTTTCTACGCTTACATGATCAGATCGGAAGGAGTGGAGGCTGTTTCCTTAAAAATCGTTAAGAGCATTGTCAGCTTTTTTTAAACAGATGTACTTTAAGTTTCTTTTTGATGGTTGTAGGTGTTACAGTATTCAGTGTACAGGCAACTGACTTGTGGTCGCTAATCCCTGTATTCGTCATGATACTACCTATTCATCCAGGAATATTTGCTGCTATGAGGTCAAGTACGCTTTCGTAACCATTTATGCTTCGAGTGGACTCACGAACTAATAGTTCAAAATACTTTTTTTAGAAAGCATTCAGTACTATTTCAGGTGACGTTTTAAGCCTGCCGCCGGCTTTTCCAGCATATCGAGGATATATTGAAATCACCACCGACTATAATTGTGTGAGTGGGGTACCATTTGAAATGAGACTCACGTTTTCTTTGAACTGTTCAGCAACTATATCCTCTCACTCGGGGGTCGGTAAAACGATCCAGTTTAGTCCGATTGACAAGTACAGCCTCTACCCAACTATTTCGCAGGAACTATCTACTTCAGTTTCACTACAAGGTAAACTACTTCTGACAGCAATAAATACTCCAGCACCAACTATGTTTAATCTATCCCTTCTGAACGTTGTTAGGTCGTTTGAAAAAATTTCGGCTTAACATATTTCCGGCTTTAGCCAGGTTTCCGTACCTATAACTGTTTGAGCTTTAGTGCTTTCTATTAGGGCCTGGAGCTCAGGTTCTTTCCCAACACAGCTACGATAATTTACAACACCAATCGTTTCTACAACCACCTTACTGTGTGTTACCTGCCCCCTTTTAGACAGACGCCATTTCTATGTTTTCCTGAGACCCTCTAACCTAAAAATGCACCCCAGCCGCCCCCACTACCCGTGTAGTGGACTCCTGACCTATTAAGCGGAATCCAGAAACCCACTACCCTATGGCACAAGTCAAGGACTCTGAGGCCTACACAGTAAGATAACCACCCGAGCCTATGGTTCATACCTTTCATTTGGCTCTGCACCGAAGGACCACAGTCAGTTCTGTCGATGATGGTGCAGATTGTGAGCTCCGCCTTAAACTCGCTTAACCATATCCGCTAAACAAAACCAATCCAAAGCGACACACGCCATTGGCACCGACTGGGGCCACCACATGCTGTTGGCTGCGCCCTGTACTCTTCATGGCATCCGGAACACTCTTTACAAATCAGGAATGACTCCCCCACCTTGTGCACACTGCCGTCCTTCCCCTCCTTGGCAGCCATGTTATTAAGGGGGCCCAATTACTCGCCTATTATTGGAGTTCCGAACTACCAGCAAACTCACCTTCTGTGAACGCCCAGAAATTGCGTTCCAAGAAGCTTCCTCTGGAGGCCCTACGATCGGCCCCTCGCAAAGTCGTTCGCTGCCTGTCAGGCTTTGGAATGATCTCTCAGTCGACCACAGGTGAGGGATCAACCTCAGCGCTGTAGACCAACATAAATTTAGGCTAATGGCACCAGTGCTGCTCAGAAATCTGCAGTCTGAGAAGACAATTCACAAATGCAAGGGGAAAAGACACAACAATGCTGTAAGTGAATATCAGAGACTTATCTATTATAAAGAACGTTCCTAGATGTAGAAAGCGACCGAAATTGGTAATTCTACTTACGATGTTTTAAAAGAATTAACTGATATGGTAAAATAAACCAAGTCTGCTTTTCTTCATGGTTACGTGACGTTACGTATATATCTCTTTTGTATTTTTATTCATCCATGCCTTTCGTTTAAGCACTCACTCAAGCTAAACAGGTCTCTGCTGCCAAGTCATTATCACTTGTCATCGATGAAGGGTGAAAAACAAAGGAAAGGGTATTCACTTTCTTTTTCCTGATGGCGGATTTAAGGAGTGGGGATGCATAGCAAAAGCGCATTCTTACGCAACTTTGGTAAAAATAAACGTACGTTTATACCGTAACAGCGTTGCGTACGTGGATTACGACTCTAGAATCATATTGATATACTAAGAAGGACAACCAAATCAGCATCCGCTGAAAAGTGGATAGTAGCACGAGGAGATTTATTTTTACTTTCCAGACATTAATGCAGACTCTAGAAAATTCGAAGCCCAAGGGCCAGTTACAATCGAGTCTGCACAATTCGAAGGATGTAAGAAAAAGTTAGAACAATTAATTCTATTTAACTCTCCTTTATTCCAGATGGAATCAGGAAAAATCTAAATAAAATTTCGACTTTTTTTCTATTGTATTCCCAGTTTTCTTACATGTTATGTCCTTTTGTATTTGAAACGGAAGGCACGCACAAATCTTCAAAAATACATAAATTCAGCTTCATTCATTTTTTCAATACTGAACAAACTGTTACGAATGGATGCATTTTGTGAACTAAATTTCTTATAAACCACCTTATGTCTTTGGATTTAGCGTGTCACTTCTTATTTGTATCTGTGACTTCGGTTCCCAGACTAACCGTTAATGATTTAGCGTTCCGTTAAGCTATAACCTCCGACAAATACCCTTGCTACCCTGCACTGAGTAAGCCAATTCCATAAGCTTTCAGCAAGAGGCGGGAACTCGCCTCGCCGGTCTGCTTGCTCCCGCCTTTTAACAATTATCAGCAACATTATCTTTCTGCTCGATGATCGTTTGCAGCATGGATAGTGGAATCCCGAAACAATTCGTCACCTACTACTTCTCGAAGCATTCCACAGCGTCGAAACTCGTTTCTGCTTTACGAAAGTCGAAAACTTCCTGGAAGGTATTCTGACGTGAAAACGTCTAGTTTCTCCTTGGTCGGAGTTTCTTATATGACAAAATGGCGTCAGATTTGAATCACTATTAATTACGAGACCGACAGTGCGCAAACAAAGGTTAAGTCCACGTGGTTGTCGCTTATTGCCTGTGTTGGCATATGCGGGTCATTGTTAGGAATCATCTTTGTGTAAAGTTGTAAACTGGTGTAGCTGTAAGCTAGGATTCTCATTCGTGAGTCATTGCGATGAACAGCTTAGGGAGCGCCGCTAGGAGTAACAGAAAATAAAAATATTCGCCGGAATATAAACGAAAATCTATATTGAGTTTAAACCTACGACACAAAGGGAGAGTTCGTCTCAGGACTTGTAAATATGCTCTAAATTACAGAAAACGCGAGAAAAGCCTAAAAAGGGCAGCGCTGAGAGAAGGCGACAGCTCCCTCAGAGTCGGAAAAAAAGGAAGAAATTGCGCAACGCGATAACGTACTCAAAGGCTATATCGTACCCCAGCAACTGAAAAGTCCAAAATTGTGAGTGTGACCACTGTAATAAAGATATTGATAACTTAATTTCATATTAATATGAAACACATGTTACGATTTTATCCCGACGTTTTCACGAAAAATCTACGGCGCAGACCTGAACTGCACACACAGAAATTTATTTGCAACGGATTAATAATATGCTGTGGTATTTCGTGCACTGTTAAAACAACTGATGAAACAGACAGAATTATCTGGTGTAAGCTAGGCGTTGACTTTTAATTATAGAATGTCTGCGGGTCGTTTTGATATGACAGTCGCCTCGATTAGTGAAGAAGTTGCTTCGGTTTTCTCGAGGCATTTGGGAACAGGTTGAAACAAACGATTAACAACCGTCGACTGCATACAGTCGCAAAGGCTGATTTCAAATGTCTTTGGTAACTGTAAAGCTACTTCACCTGGGTAGGGGGGACAGCTACTAGTCGGAGGTAAACACTTCCCCCTCACAGCGTTCTAATGTTGCCGGCTACACTATGCCACTCAGCGTCCGATGTAAACACAGCCGACAACAGGAAGTGTGACAAGACTACCAGACAACAGGAAGTGCTCTAAGACCACTAGCTGGACTATGGAGCAGGAAACGGCCGGGGTCCCCGGTGGTCTAGTGGTAAGAGGGTCTGAAACGTTCCAGCGCCTCGGCTGGGGCTATTCGCCCCAGCCGGGCCGGGGTTCAATCCCCGGCCGGCGCTGGAATTTTCAGACTTCCGAACACTAGCCTCCACCTCTGCCCTGGCATGTGGCGCATGCCGGGCACCCCCGTGGGGTCCGTGCTTCGGATCCCACGTGGAGATCACTCCCACAATATAAAATATACCTCATTATGCTGCTGCAATCACTTATTTTAAATTTTAATACGCACACTTTCTTCACCAGACCGCATCTGCATATATTTTCCAGGTACTTTCTACATATTATATCTCACTGTCAAAAGAAACAGCATAGTATCATGAACATTTGTAGGATTACAACAATGAAATAATATCCTTACTAAAAAAAAACTAATACGTTTTATTTTCGTTTTTGTTCTAAATGCTGCTAAGATAACTACAAGAAATTGGAAGCTGTTTTGGTATTTAATAATCAGTAATTAGAAAAATAAATTTGGCTATAATACTGATACATATATTAGATACTTACTTAGTACATTCTCAGTGCAGGAACAGGATAAATTCTTTCAATGTCAAAAGAAATGCAAAATATTATATCAATTTTTTTTAATTATTCAAGAGTCAAAATGAGATTATGATATGACACAGGTCACTAATGAGGTACTCTCTTTCTTTGTATGAAAGAGGATAATTATCCTGGTTTTATGTGAGCTGAATGTTAAATTAAACAGATAACATTTAACATTTAAAAAACGAATTTCTTGACGATTTTTCTGACAGGTCTACATGTTTCATATTATATTTCTGACGGTAGTTAGCTGACATCCTCTCAGGCTCAGCTTTATATGAAAGTATCTTGCAGGTCAGAAAATAAATTTTATTACTACCTCTACAGATTCAGTTGGTCTATTGTTGTTGTACTATTGTTGCATTGCGAGAGAGAGACTGCTACTATAGCTGTTTTCTTTTTCTATTAAATTCCGTGCCATATCTCCATTCTAACTGCTAAAAGGCGTGGATAAAACTTTTAGCAATACTATTTCCTTTTCACCACATCGCTGCTAGGTGTCGCTACTGGTCCCTCACACAGTCAGTTGTCTGTAGCGCAGGGCTTGGCTACCAGTGGGCTCTAGCGGACCTGGCGACGACTCACTCTGCCGGGATTTGCTGCTTCATTCCTGAACGAGTACGCCGGCTGAAATACCCGCTAAATCCTCACACTAAACGAGAAGCGTAATAGCACCAATACCAAATAAGGCAACTCGTGGTCAGTGCGAATATTTTCAAACCACCACTATGATAACTCCTAGCTGAAAATACTGATACAAACTATTTGCAGAGGAATGGAGCACCTTACAGAAGCTGATTTAGAGGAAAATCAATTTGGAGGGAACAGCACCTATATTTATAACATCTTTCGATACAGAAAAAACTTTTGACGATGTTGACCAGAATATACAGTTTGAATTTAAGATTCAACCAGGAATAAAATATAGCGAGCGAAGCATTACTTAGAACTCCACCAGAAACGAGACAGCAGCTGTACGAGTTGAAGGACATGAAAGAAAGGAAATACGTGACAAGTGAGTGAGACAGGATTCTAGTCCATTCCCTGATGTTATTCATTCTTTATACAGGGTGTTTCACAAATCATGCTTAACACTACTCAGGGCTGTTCAGGGGATGTAACTGATGAAGTTTTACATAGGAATCTACTTCTGAAAACGTCATCCAGCGACGCTACAGAGCGTCAAAGTTATAGATACCGGTGCCTACAAAAATAGAGGGATCCCACGAAGATGTTACAACCTTTCTAAGATGATGCAGATGGAAAAATGCATAAATTTGAGATTATGTCCTTGTACCGGAAAATTATAACAGAGAACCTTTCTGTTACCTCAGTATGTACCGTTATCGTTGTTGCTAAGATGTAGGACAGGAAACTTTCAGGTGTGGTGGTACGGAACGAGAGAAGAAAACAATGTGCAGTACACATAGGCTGTTAAATGCATACATCAGGAACCATGAGCACTTGTTCATCTTCGCTAGCGTTCTTTGTAGGAACTATATCGCTTCTGTCCGATATTTTGAGAATGATACAATTATTTTTTCCTAAAACCTAGCAGCTGAATAGTGCTTGAAACGTTATAAATGGTACTTATGATTTATGGTATGGAGACAGAAACGGTAGTTCACTTTAATGATAACAATATACAGCAAAATTCAGTAATGTTTCTGCAAAATGCCATAACACCCAAATCCTGAAATATAATCGGATATTTCGAATGTGGTACGACACCAGCTGTACGGTTTACTGGACAGATACAGAGTTTTCCGAAATTCTAGCACTTTTAGAGAGAACTAAGCGACCACATTTTTAATTTGAACCCCCGTACGGAAACGTATACTTTCCGTGCTACAGCCGTTTGAATACATGTTTGCTAGGTGGGTATGCAACAGGGTAGCCATCGTGGGATGGCGGAAGGGGTGGGGGAAGATGCTTACTTCGGATGTCATTCACCGTCAGCCCTGCCACTCTGACAAGGTTCGTGCGTCACTCAAGTGTCTCTCAGTATTAGAGAAATATTGCGGAGTGCACTTTTGCCGAATACACCGATATGATCCTACTGTATGGCGAAGTTCGTCGCCTTTATCAAGCTCGTTCTCAGCAGCGTCCAACTTCACGGCATACGCTTTTCGCCACAACTGCGCAACGACTTTGAGATAATGGTGCGTTCACCGTCAGCAGGGGTGACTGCAGTGCTACAAAGAGACGCAGCGCACCTAAGTTTCAAAAGGCCGTATTGTAAAGAAGAGTGTTTCTGAAAACTTATCAAGTTTCCTTTCAGTGAGTGGAATTGTGGAACTATCGATGTACTGGGTCACAGCTAATGACTTACTTGTACAAGTGGTCGCGTTACTAACATGTTTTCCGACGGCTGTAGCGAGGAAACGGTGAGTTACAGGAGATGGGTTCCAATTCAGAATACGAGTATTGTGTACTCATTCCCCATCTACACTTATCAAGTTTCCTTTCAGTGAGTGGAATTGTGGAACTATCGATGTACTGGGTCACAGCTAATGACTTACTTGTACAAGTGGTCGCGTTACTAACATGTTTTCCGACGGCTGTAGCGAGGAAACGGTGCGTTACAGGAGATGGGTTCCAATTCAGAATACGAGTATTGTGTACTCATTCCCCATCTACACTAGGAGTTTGTAACGGAAATTTCGGAACATCGTGCATGTTTCCGGTATATTGTACAGTTGTTGTTCCACCATAATAGAAATTTCGAATACATTTCATAATTTCTGAGAGCTCACAAGGCGCGACTACCGTGTCCGCAGTATAAAACCCAGGGGGCCTCTTGCGTACGGGGGCTCTGACGCCCACGAGAACAACTGTAGGTAGAGAGCGCAACACAGCTTCTTTGATGGACATTTCACTCTAATGCTGCCAGATGTCTCTATTTTTAGAGGTATCTTGAACAGCCTCGCACCAGCTTTAAGCTCAAAGCCGAATGTCCCAAATTCTGGCCACTGCTAACATTCTGAAATACACTATCCGATCAAAAGTATCCAGACATCTGGTAGTAGACTTCAATATGCGGTATGACCACCTTTTGCCATTACGAGGGGTTAACCTCTGCTGGGAACGCTTTCAGTGTAGACGATATTTTATGCATCACACATGTTGAGAGTTTCATCTGTGTGTACGTACGTGACAGTACACTGGCCAACAAGATCTCCACCTCTCTCCCCAATTTTGGAGCTATATGGGATTCTCCTTGCAACCAGGTCGAGATTTTGACGATGTAACAAATCAATTGAACTGAATATGGTACGACATCCGTCAGGAGGACATCCACCAACTTTATCAATGAAAATCAAGTCGAATAGCTGCTTCCTTAAGGGCCAGAGGTGGACCAACGCGTTATGACTTTCTCCTGAATGAGTCACCCAATTTAACAGCAATTGTTATCATTTGTTTGCCTTTACACGTACATCACATCTAACAATTTCCTTCACTCTGGGATAATTTATTGGTGGTACTGTTTAGAGTGTAAATATGCAGGGTGTATCAAAAAGGATCAACCGATTTTTTTAAAAAAAGTAACTATTATGTTATTCGACATATGTACGTGAATAGCGTACTGCTGGAAAGAGCAAACCCTACGGCTTTACATGGTTACCGCTTGGCAGCAGCACTGTCCGACCATTTCAGTCCTAGTAAAAATGGTGTCGCGGCGACAGGAAGCGTTTTGTGTTCTGCACTTTGCGCAGTGTGGGCAGTAATAAGTGTTCGACGTGACTTTCGTACAAGGTACGATGATGATCCTCCTACAGCACAGAGCATTAGATGATGGCATCAACGATTAAGAGAAAGAGAAGGTTTGCGGAAAGGCGAATCGCCGGGCCGTCCCCGAATGCCTGACACAGACGTCAAACGCATCCGCCACAGTTTCACGAGGGGTTCGCAGAAATCCGTTCGCCGTGCAGCTCGAGAGCTCAGCACGTCCCCGATGTCCGTCTGGCGTCTCTGCGTCGACGTTTATGCATCAAACAATATTAAATTCAGCTAATGCGAGCTGTTCGTGAGGGCGATAACATCGTGTGAAGTTCCATAATTTCACTCTTGTCAAGGTGGAGGATGGCCGTTTTCTCCCACAGTCAGTGTTTAGTGACGAGGCAACACTCCATTTACACAGAGAAGTGAACTGTCATAATGTGACAATATGAGGTACGGGACAACCACATGAAGGTGTACAACATAAAATAGACTCTCCTAAATTTAATGTATTTTGTACAGTTTAGAGGGAAAATGTGTATGATTCATATTTCTTTGCCGGAAACACTGTTACAGTAAGCATATATCTCGATATGCCTGAAAACTTTCTCTTCCCACATGAACGACTTCATTTTCCAATGCGATGGGGCACCGCGACAGTGGCATCTGGAAGTGTGGGAATTTCTAAATCAAACGATTGCTGAACGATGGATCGTTCACACTGGACTAAATCACTCACCCCTAGACTACTAGACTCCAAGGTCACCGCACCCGACTATATGTGATTATATATGTATGGTTTTGTAAGAGACTCTTTATGTACCTACATTACCAACAGCAATAAATGAACTGAGACATCGCATAACAGCACCTGTGGAAACTGTAACTCCAGACATGCTTGCTGCAGTGTTGGTACAATTTGAACACCGCATTGACATGTTCCGTGCATCTCAACGATGCATATTGAACACCAATGAAAAGGATGAAAATAACTTTTTTAGTTTTCGTACATCAAAGGACAAAATTCATTGTATTCATTGTATATGTTTCTTAGTTCCAGAAATATAGACGGCCCAGGTCGGATGATTGTTTTTGATACACCACGTATAGATAATGCACTTCAAAACCTCACAATAATTAGGCCACTACCAAGATGGGAGACAACAAGTAGTCACACATGCGTCTTTGCATGTGTTGGATAAAAAGTGGTAGCACAATGCCATAACATGACGGATGTGAGTCATTCGGTACGCACACTTTCTGTTGCTGACAGATGGTGGGCTGAAGTAGTAAAGTCATCAGCACAAGTCGTGTTTGAGTCAGTTGCAGTGTGTACTCTCTCTGAGTTGGAGAGGCTAGCTCGAGTGCCTAAATAGTATGTTTGGGAAACACGAAAAAGGTGCTTGGGTGCAGACTGGAAGGGCACGTGGTCGGAGCGCGCAACAATCTTTCCTTCCAGCGCTGCATTCTACCAACTTACACGACGCCAAACGACGAGCCCTGTGCAGGAGCACCGCATACGTGGCAGCGGGACATACTGGGACATCCACCGTATTCATCCGGTAGAGTCCCCCCAATTATGGCCTGATCACCCAAATGAACGAAGTATTTCGTGGCACGTCTTACAGCAAATGATAAGGCACCATATGGCGGTCCTAGCGAGACATCATCACAGATGGATGCACTGACAGTGTATGACATCTTTCATGTGGGTGTGGAAAGTGATCGAGACGCGAGACGGAAATGTGATCAAGTGTATTTTAGTCAAAGAAGACTGACATGAATTATAGCCAAACTGCCACTACTTTTCATTCACCTCCATGTATATTACCATACCCGTTTATTTTTACTCATAAAAATTTGTCAGTAATCTTGTATGAAATGTTTTCACAATTTTGGTTTGTTTTCTAGATGTATAGCAATTCGGTAAGAAAAATGGAAGAGTTTGATTTTTACTTACAATACTGCTCTGGCTGCACATTTTTCTGGGATCGGAACTGATGCCCTTAGCGTGAATGTACTTTGGCTTACACCACAGCACATTTACGTGACGCAAAATACGACGAAATACTCTGCCAATACAGTTCGATTACCGTCTCGTAACTGTTGGACCTGGTGGTCTACCGGCACAGCGCGTGCCTGCAAATCGAGAATCTCGGGATCGAATCCCAGATGAACAAATAAATTTTTCTGTCTGCTTTTAATACAGCCTTCACCTCTCAATGATATGAGGAGTCGGTAGAAACAACATGTGGTGCGGATTCCACGTTAAACTGCCGATTCCCTTTCCCCGGTTGGACAACTGGAGTACGTTAATGATAAGCATGTCTTCAAAGTGCCGTCCAATTGAAAGACTTAAACGAGGGCACTGAAATACGCGAAATTTATTAGTATTATTACACTGTCCAGTCGCAGTAATCTGACCACGTGTTAAAATACCGAATAAACACCTTCTGCAGCACGAGACGCACAGGAATAGAGTCAATGATGTAACGACAGTCATAAGAAGCCATTCCGACACCAGTACTTGTCATGCTGCGATAGAATTCTATCGATTGAGGATCCGTGGCACAAACTACTCGATCGAGGTGACCTTTCAGATTCTCGATTGGGTTTAAAGGCGGAAAATTTGGTGGTGAGGGCAGTACGGTAAATTCATCCTAGAGCTTTCAGAACCACGCACATACACTGCGAGCTATGTTACACGTGCATCTAGGGGTGGATATGGTCCCCAAGGATAGGTGCGTACTAGGGTTGATCCATTGTGCCTTTCAGAACAACGAGATCACCCAGGGAGTGCCACTAAAACATTGCCCACACAATAACACTCCCTCAGGGTTGCAGGGCGTTTGCTTTCAATCTGTCCGATGGAGCACAAAATGTGATGAATATGGAGAGGCCACCTGTAGCACTCAGTGGACTTTCAGTTGTGGTACCGGCGTGCAAATGCAAGCTTTCAACGCCAATGAAGATCAGTCAGCGTGGGTGCAGGGACCAGGTGCCCACTGCGGAAGCCCATAAGTTGTTGAGGAAACATTGGTGGCAGCCCTCGGTTCGCCTGGGCTGTCAGCTGCACAAAAGTTGCACGTCTTCTCGCCAGCACACACATCTGCAGCTATCGTTCACCTGTGTCGCCTACTGCCCGTAGTCCAACACACTTGCCTTGGAGCCGGATTAGAATACCGAGATTTTGCCACTCACGGTTTACTTTACATACAGTGGCATGTGAAAAGATTACAGATTTTGCCGTTTCGGAAATGCTTCCACCCTTGGGAAGAAAGCCAACGATTATGCCCTGTTGGACGTCACATAAATCGCCCCTTTTATGCATTATGACAACGACTTCACTGTTTCCAGCCTCCTCCCCCCACCCCCATTCATCACCTACTAATGCTATCTCCTGGAGTCTATGGGTTATTACACGTTGACCTCGAAAATAGGAGTTGGTCATATTAATATGACTGGATCTATTATTATTATTATTGAAACTTCCTGGCAGATTGAAAATGGGTGCCGCACCGAGACTCGAACTCGGGACCCTTGCCTTTCGCGGGCAAGTGCTCTACCAACTGAGCCACTCCAGCACGACTCACGCCCTGTCCTCACAGCTTTACCAGTGCCTCGTCTCCTACCTTCCAAACTTTACAGAAGCTCTCCTGCGAACCTATTATTGTTATTATTTCGTTGTTGTTCAGTTGCCTACAGTAATTTACTTGCTACAGTAAAATTTTCTTTGCCTTTGCTGGAGTTGTCTTTCAAGTTTGCAGGGTCCGGCGCTACTGGACTGCGATATTACTGTTATTTCAAAATGTGCCGTTTGTTACTTTTAAAACTAACAAGGAGAGCCCCCAGCGGTGGGATCGACTTTTTGAATCCAAATAAGCCGTAGTGCAACTTAAGATCCCTGCATCCAGGTGGCCCTCGGATTGAAAGTAACTGACGGAAAAGATTTCAAAATTTTGCCTGGTGCTACATAGCGTGAAGGAAGTCGTATTCCACAGTCTGGTTACGTGTCATAATGGTTACGATAGAAGCTTAACCATGCCTCGTCAGGTGCAGTAATTTTTTTTAAAATCTTTATCGAAATGACTTTGATGTTTATTTGTACTCTATTTATTGGTTTAAATGTAATTTCTTTCGTTCTATTCTTTTGTCACATCGTTTTAGTCACCGTATGAACTTTTCCATTAGTTTAATTTTTCTTTATGTCATTCTTCTTCCAATCGGAATTTTTGTGAATGTGTAATTTATTATACCTATCTGTTGACTATTGAATTACTTCAAAACTCCGATAAATTAATTAAAAAACAAAAGACGAAATAATCTATTTATATTGACTGTGCATTAATGTGAAAAACGTTTTTCTTTGGGAGACGTGCCTTTTTTGCATGGTAATCGACATACAAATATTTAAAACATAACATAAAATCTTTGTGCACTATGGAAATTATAGTGTAGATGAGGACATAAATGAGAGAATGTTTTCTAAGTAAAATAAAATTCAAGCAAAGTGAGAAATCGATGTAATGTACACAATAACGTAGACGAAAATACAGGGTAATAAAAACAGGAGACATTAAATCGGAATTGATACATGAAGATAATTAAAAGTTCACAAACAAATATTTCCAGTGGAGAAGGGATGATAAGAAGAAAAACTAGACCAAATGAAGAAGTTCATATCACTATTGAATCACGTGACCCAGGAGTGGAACTAAAAAAATATATATATATTTACATCAGTTGAAGGAATATGATTATCAATGTCACTTCGATAAAGACCTAAAATAGATTTATTTCTCTGGTGAGATTCGAACCCACAACCTCATGCATGTGAAGCTAGTATCCTTTCAATTATCCTCATAACCAACTTATGTCATTCGGCTTTCTTCATACTATCGAGTCTCACACAAAATTCCGAATTTCTTTTCTCGTCACTTCCTCGCTAACGTCGACTCACCAGGATGAATGGCTGCAGTGTGCGATACTTGGGTGCTTAACCTACATAACCGTATAGATGGTTCAAAAAGTCGATCCTACCGCTGGAGATATCTCCTTGTAAGGCATGACGAAAGAGGGCCGCCGTTTCATTATATACCCTGATATGGTGGTGGATACACACTTAGTAGTGTAGCAATATTAACACAATCGGTCTGAAACCTGCACGATCTAAGCAACAAGGAACGACTTCATACTTAGTCCAAAGGAAAATCTCCAGAATTACTAGAAAACTTATGGCCAATGCATCGAGTCCCCTGCAGTCATTTAGTCCGCGGCGACTGCTGAGAACCTTCAGAGCAGTCATTAGGATTCGCACTCGACTACTTCGATGTTACATGTTCGGTGTCCTACTCTATGGAGCTGAGTCATGGACTGTATTAAGCATTTGAAATGCGATCGTATCGAAAAATATTAAGGATACCATCGACAGAGGGGTAAAATACAGGGAGCGAAAGGATATTTACAATTTGTACAGAAACCAGATGGCAATTATTAGAGTCGAGGGGCATGAAAGGGAAGCAGTGGTTGGAAAAGGAGTGAGACAGGGTTGTAGCCTCTCCCGATGTTATTCAATCTGTATATTGAGCAAACAGTGGAGGAAACAAAAGAAAAATTTGGAGTAGGTATTAAAATTCATGGAGAAGAAGTAAAAACTTTGAGGTTCGCCGATGAAGTAGTAATTCTGTCAGAGACGGCAAAGGACTTGGAAGAGCAGTTGAACGGAATGGACAGTGTCTTGAAAAGAGGATATAAGATGAACATCAAATAAAGCAAAACGAGGATAATGGAATGTAGTCAAATTAAATCGGGTGATGCTGAGGGGATTAGATTAGGAAATGAGACACTTAAAGTAGTAAAGGAGTTTTGCTATTTAGGAAGTAAAATAACTGATGATGGTCGAAGTAGAGAGGATATAAAATGTAGACTGACAATGGCAAGGAAAGCGTTTCTGAAGAAGAGAAATTTGTTAATATCGAATATAGATTTATGTATCAGGAAGTCGTTTCTCCGAGTATTTGTTTGGAGTGTAGCCATGTATGAAAGTGAAACATGGACGATAACTAGTTTGGACAAGAAGAGAATAGACGCTTTCGAAATGTGATGCTACAGAAGAATGCTGAAGATTAGATGGGTAGATCACGTAACTAATGAGGAGGTATTGAATAGGATTGGAGAGAAGAGAAGTTTGTGACACAACTTGACTAGAAGAAGGGATCGGTTGGTAGGACATGTTTGGAGGCATCAAGGGATCACAAATTTAGCATTGGAGGGCAGCGTGCAGGGTAAAAATCGTAGAGGGAGACCAAGAGATGAATACACTTAGCAGATTCAGAAGGATGTAGGTTGCAGTAGGTACTGGGAGATGAAGCAGCTTTCACAGGATAGAGTAGCATGGAGAGCTGCATCACACCAGTCTCAGGACTGAAGACAACAACAACACCATCGAAAGATATAGTCAAAAATATGGCGGTACGAAAATTCAGAAATTCTCAACAGCATCCACATAGCAAAACTCGATTGTTTTGGTAGCGCAATTCCGCAACAATAAATAAAACTTGTTGAAATTAATAATTCAATGAAACATTAATGGCCGGCCATTGTGGACGAGCTGTTCTAGGCACTTCAGTCTCGAACCGCGCGACCGCTACGGGCGTGTGTGTGTGTGTGTGTGTGTGTGTGTGTGTGTGTGTGTGTGTGTGTGTGTGTGATGTCCTTAGGTTAGTTAGAACTACTTAAACCTAAGTTCTAAGGGACTGATGACCTCAGATGTTAAGTCCCATTTCTTTGAAAGATTAATGGCATACGTGACACACGACGCACAGGATTATCCAGGATAAATAACTCAGACCAGCAGTTTGGGTTCAGCACTGAATCAATGGTCTGAAAAACCATGGACGGACAACAGATCATGCTATCGATCGACAGTGTTACTGGAAGACGAGGCACTTTAGAGAGGAAGAATGACAAGGCAGAGAATGTTTAAAAATTAGATAAATGCTCACCATTAAATCTAATAGTCCACTCATATAATCGCGCTAGCTGCCATTAAAATTAATCTGCAATTGGCATACAGTTAAAATTTTTTGAACCTAGTGCTGTTAAAAGCATTCATGTTAACACTTATTTTGATCCATGTACGTATTTTTTGAGACATCCATTGTACGAGGACGTACAGAAAAGTAATGTTGACATGTTTTGAGTGAAAAGTCACAAAGATTTTTAAATAAAACAAACTTCATGAACATTCTGCATCGGTATTCTTCACGTCAATAAATTTAGTTTTCAACACACTCACCCTCGGAACCAGCACAATTTCCCCAACTAGATACTATTTTGTTGACACCGTCACAGTATATTGTTTGACTATGTTAACAGAGCCACAACCTTACCTCTGCTTGCACCGCTTGAAATAATTGAAGTGCTCGAAGGTTTTCTTAGTTTTGCACATAGACGAAAATCGAGACTGTGTGTAGGATGATCGACGGCAGTGAACCAAGGACGTCGGCTTGCTGCAGATGCGGCAGCGATCGTGTGTAGTTTGGCACTGCCGTGCTCAAGGAGAGAGTGCTCCACATGCGGACGAAGTCTTCGAATTCGTGCTTTTAGTGTTGTGAGCTCTTTCTCACTCCCAACGTAGTCACGTCACACACCGCTATCTAACGCGGTACGAAGCAGAGGGCTGCAGATATCCATAGTAAAGATGTAGAATGTTACTGACTTCAAATAAAACAGACCGAGTCATTATCTTCTCAGCACGCCGTCGTGTTATAAGCACAAAAATCAAAAAAATTGTTTCCGAGCAAAGTATGCTGTATTTTTAAGTGAAGATCTTTGTAAGGTACATCTGTGGTAAACGTTATGCTTGTGATATATGGTGACAATTCGTATTTATATTTACAATGGAAAGAGATTGACCAGTGGCCAACAGACAACTAAAACGCAAGTTGCTAGATGGATATTAACTGCAATAGTGCTCACGCTGCCACGGTAAGTAGGTGTTTTGGTTTCGCGATACATGTCGCCGTTTAACTGCCGCTCGTGGCGATACATTAAAGAGTGCTCTGTCTTATTGTCAAAGAGCCAGTACCCAGATTCAATCTAAAGAAATAAAGACGCGAATTCTGTGCGCCACATTTTCAGATGTCCCTCAAACGGTTCCAAAACTAGTTAGCTCGAATTAAAAAAAATTCAAAAAGGGAGTTGTGTCAGTTTTCCACATTTATGTTCAGTATACATTCACAGGCAGTTGAACAGTGGTTCCCAGCCTTTCTTAGGCCGTTGCTCCTGAGTGCCATCAGACATTTGCCAGTACCCCCTGTGCCCCCCCCCCCCCGTCCCTGAGGTCTGTGGCCTTCCCTCCCCCTCCCCCACATTATCACTAACTTTGGCACATAAATAAACTGTACAGTGATCAACTTTTCTAGGAACACTTTCATTTTTAAAATCATGAGAGGTGGAGGGTATTGTGTAGGGGGGAAGGTGATATTAGACTGAATGACGAAGGAATTCGTGATGCATTTCAAGGGCTAGCCACAATTACTTCTCAGATAAGAAAGCTAACTATCCAAAATAAGGATAAACACTTGTTCCAAACGCTTCTCTTGCTCAACCACTCTACAGTACGGTACTTGCTTGATCTGCACGTTGCAACCTCAATTAAAATCAACCGAGCAAAAATGTGTGCACTTACTGTTCATAAATCACTTGATTGTTACGCTCCTTGCTTCTGAAATATAAGACTTCAGGCTTTTAAATCTTGGTATCCGAACACAACATGTGAAGCTATTATCCTTTCCATTACACCTCACAACCAACTAACGTCACTCAGCTTTCTTAATGCTACGGAGTGTCACACAAAATTCAGAATTTCTTTTCTCGTCAGTTACTCGCAAACGTGGAGCCACCATTTTGAGTGGCTGCAGTGTCTTAACCTACATAACCGTACAGATGGTTTCAGACCAAGTGTTACTTGCAGAGCAGTAGGATAACGAGCTATCGGCCTGGCAATTGAGTTTGAGTTTGGCCGAAGCAACTTTAGGCACTAAGGGGATAATGATGTGTCCCTCCGAGAATAATTTCGCGTGGGCTGTAAGGGGCGCACAGCTCAGCGTTTACATAGTTTGCCAATTACATCTCACACAGGGAATATTATTATTAAGCCCAGTTCCCACAGCAGCGAATGGAAGCGAACTCAAGCGTACGAACATTTGCAGACCACTTGCCTGTATTCATTACCTTTCGTCTAAGAGGTCTGTTTAAAAAATTCCGGAACTTTGTCCACAAAAATTTTCTACGCATACCTTCACATATTTGTATATGATCACCCCCACGACTGATAAACCGTTTCCACTTCTGGGAGCAGACTTGGTTCACCTTTCGCTGGACCGTGCGTCTATCGTTACAAATCTTCGTCCTCTCAACTTGGTTTTCAACTTTGAAAATAAATGTCTGCAAGGGCCAAGCTGACCTGACAAGCTATTTTATATGTTGATCGTTCAGAACATTTCCCTACACATTGTGAAGATTGAACCTTCATGTCAACGTCATAACTGCAGACCCACGTCTCATCACCAGTTATAATTTTCTTAAGGAACATCTCGTTCTCATTTGGGTGATCCTAAGGCTCTTCTCAGATTGGGAGGTGGAGGTCTTTCTGCTCTTAACTCGTGAGCCGTGGCACGAACTTGGCGGCAACACGATACATTCCAAGATGCTGTATTAGGATTTCACGATCCAACTGCAATGTTACATTCTTCTGCAATCTCTCGGACAGTCAGTCTTCGTTCAGCACGCACAGCATCGTTGACGTTCCTGACACAAGCGTTGCTGGCAGAAGTCGGAGGACGAGCGTCGTCTTTAGCTTCCGTCCGGCCGTTTTTAAACCGTGTGAACCATCCGTAACACGGAGTGCGGCTTAAGCACTCATCACCGTAGGCTTCCTGCATCATTTGGGGTGTCTCTGTAGAGGTGTTCTTGAGTTTAGCTCTTATGTTCCTATGGGACCAACTGCTGATGTCATCAGTCCCTAGGCTTGCACCACTTACACACACCCACGCCGAGGGAGGACTCTAACCTCCGACAGAGGGGAGCCACACGAACCGTGGCAAGGCCCCTAGACTGCGCAGCTACCCCGAGCGGCGGTTTTCTTGAGTTTCACGCAAAATTTATTGCAGGCGCATTGCTCCTCTAACTATACCCTCTCGAAGTTCGCCAACTGTGCGACACAACGTTCTAGTCAATACAGCACTGAACAATAAGCTAACAGACATACAACAGTGAAACTTCCCGCAGTTACACATTAAGCACACGCGCGTGCAGGGATGTCAACTGCATTTCGCCCCAACACGCCATTGGCGCGAAATTACGAACGTTCCCAATTTTTTTTTAACACACCTCGTATATTCAAAATTTACGGTATGTTCTAGAAATTTGGCAAGTAAGCTTTCTCGGGATAGCTTATGTGTATCTTCAGGCATCTCCCAATTTCTTCAGCATCTCTGTTACATTCTCCTGTGAACCAAACAAACCTGTGCTGACTTTATTGTGAACAGTTCAATATCCCCTGCTACTCGTATATGGGACAGGTCCCACACCACGGAGCAATATTAGAGTATGGGTCGCACCAATAGTTCAAAAAAGATCATCTTTGTGCACTGATTATATTGCTCTTTAATTCTATCAATAAATTACAGTTCGCCACCACCTTTATCTTTGACTGACACGATGTGATGGTTCCATTTCTTACTTCGTTATCACCAATGTTAAGACTCTCGCTTTTCCCGTTTATGCTTCATCTCATCACTATTGTCTTTGATTTACTCTGACCCCTAATTCTACACTCATTATATTGTATATTTCATTCATCAGATCCTGTAGTAATTCACTTTCACTGACAACGATAATATTATCAGCAAACATTGTCACTGGTATCCTTTCAACCCGTATTTCAGTGCGAATCTTGAACCTCTCTCTTATTTTCTTCATTGCTTCTTTGATGCAAACATTGAACAGTATAGGCGAATAACAATATCAAAGTCTTACTCTCTTTTTAATCCTTGCACTTCGTTCTTGGTCTTCCACTCTTATTTCCTCTTGGGTCTTGTACTAATATATACCCGTCTCTGCCTAGAGCTATTTTCTTCACAACTTCGATCTTGCACCATTTTACATTGTCGAACGCTTATCTAGGTGTAGAAATCGTATGAACGCGTCTTGAGTTTTATTCAGTCCTGCTTCCATTCCGTATCCTTACAATGTGTTACACCGAGGTATTTGTGTGAGCTGACCGATTGAAAATGAGAGTTATTGATGCTGTAGTCATAGGATACTATGATTTTTCGTTTTGTGAACTGCACAATTTTAGGTTTTCGAACATCTAAAGCAAGCTGCAAAAACATCCGGAATTCTGTTTGAGTCTACGTACAAAAATGCATTGTTAGGAAAACAAAGTAAACCAAGGAGGGACAAAATATCAGTAACGAACAACGTAGAATCTCTGTGGCTAATCTGGATTAAACTGCTCCATCATCTTCAGCAACAACCAGGGCACAATCCAAGGAGGGATCTACACCCACATGGATATTGTGCAAATCATATCTAAGTGCCAGGCATAGGGTTTATCGAATCACCTTCACAATTGTCTATTATTCCAACTTCATGTTTTGAACTGCCCAAGGTGTGGCGAAGACTAAAACGAGTCTGTCACGGAAGACTGTATTGAGTGTGATGTCTGCTCCCAACAGTGGCATGAAGAATGCACAGTTTACGAAGGTCATGGTGCATTTTCTTGTTATTGGTGTTAATGCGTACTCTTGCCAGATGATGCAGCTACGAGCAGTGTCATATATATGACATTTAAGGTTTGGGTTAAACGTTACTCAGCTGTATCTGATAAATGTTGTTCCTAAATAAATGAGCAATGGTTTGCTACTTGTTTGTTTTAACTTTCTCATCAACTAGAAATGACCGACTAAATACTAAGCGCATACTCCTTCGTGAGTTTCCCCTGCAAAGCAAATTAATGAAGTCGAATAGTCCGTAGGAAGAATTTTTGTAGTTTCATGACTTTAGGATGGCATGACTGTGATGAGCTAAGAGCGGCTGACAAAAAATAATTGTTTTATTTATAACCTTAATGTTGCAATTGAGAATGGCGTGTCCGGTTGAAGTTTCCACATTAACTGAGCAACGTTCAACGATGCGTTTTCCCTTTCAGAAGACGGAAAACGGCCGAAATATTTTCTCTAACGTTTTTTCAGTATGGTCGAAGCTGTGCGAACGACGGAAATTTTTGATAAATACGTAGGACAGTTCAAAAACCATCTAACTTCAGTGACTAATAAAAAACACCGTGGCCGGCCAATTGAACTGTCTCCTCCTTCGCTTAAAGCCGGCTCTCACGACATTACTCCTGATGGCCGACGTGTTGCAGTAGAACTGAATAGCAAAATAGCTGCAACAGGTAGTGGCACAGTCCATAACGTCGTCATTGACATGTTCAAGTACAGCGAAACAAGTCCAACGTGGGTCCCGAGAGAATTCACACAACACAAGGAAACAAAGAGTGCTATGAACGTGAAGGTGAACATTTTTCGAACGAGATTTTAACGTGTGATTAAACTTTCGTTCAAAATGGGGAACCCGACTCGAAAAGACAAGGAGTGAAATGGAAGCACACTAGTTCACCTGTCCGAAAGGAATTCAAACTCGAGCTTCAGCGAGGAAAGTGATGCTGGCCATCATTTGGATGCCAAAGTAGTTGTATTTTGGTGATTATTTGGAAGATCAGCGTACAGGATGCAGCGCTGACCACTCACACATAGTGATGAGCAAAGTAAAGCCGAAAACGAGAGGAAAGGGTCGCCAATGTCAAAGAAAAGACGTGATACTATTACACAACAACGCTCGCCCAAACATAGCGCAGCTGATCCAAGAAACCACTGGAAGGGAAAAGAAACAGTAATGGGTTGGGAGACTCTGCGTCATTATCGCTACAGTCCAGATTTGACTTTCGTGAATTTTCATTTTCATATTGCTGATATTATGGAGAATGGAAGCTGTCTGCATTGTACTTGACTGGTAAGAAAAACTTCAAAAGTCACCCTACTTGTAGAGCATTTATTGCTACCTGTTTGACCCGCTCAAGGACGCATCGCTTGGAAAGGATTCGGCGACAGCGAAGAAGTTAAAACAATTTCAGTTTTACTTACTTCATTCGCATTTATCGCCTTTCTCTTGCCCAGCAGTATTTCGCAAAGGACTGGCAAAAGCGCAAGTTGCAGCCGTATATAACGAGATCAATATACATTTGCCTTCTGAATATTACACCTGTAATGGGTCCAACCTAAGGCAGTTTAAACAATCGCAGGTGACACTCGTGTACAAGAAGAGTAAAAGAAAGGATGTGCAAAATTACAGACATCGATTTTCTGCAGAATCCTAGAACGTATTCTGAATATGATTACAATAAATTTCCTAGACACCGAAAAGCTTACGTCCAGAAATCAGCACGGTTTTAGAAAGCTCGTGTGAAACGCAGCTTGCCCTTTTCGCACATTATATACTGCGAACCACGGATGAAGGGTCCCAAGCACATTGCACTCTCCTATATTTGAGAAAAGCCTTTGGCACGGTGCTCCACTGCACACTGTTAACCAAGGGCCTCGTATGAGCATACGGAGTCGGTTCCCAGATATGAGAGCGGCTTAAAGTCTACAACAGATACCAGTACGTTCTCGACAGCGAGCGTTGATCAGACACAAGGGTATCGTCAGGAGTGTCCCAGGAAGTGTAACAGACAGCTGTTATACTGTATAGACATAAATGAGGTGACAGGCAGAGTGAACAGTAGTCTGCGGCTGTTGATGATGCTGTCGTGTACGGGAGAGTGTCGTCATTGAGTCACTGTAGGGGGATACGATTAACGGGAAGCGCGGACAACTGAGAAACGCGCAGGAGTCAGTGAGGTACTGAGCCATGCCGACGTCGGTGCCTTAGTTAGCTGCGCTACGTTTTTCGATTGAGGACCCAGGATACGAAGAGCTTCATCGAGGTGGTCCCACATATTCTCGATTCCGTTAAGTCCGGGAAGCCTGGTGGTCGACGGAGTACAGCAAACTCATCCTGGTGCTTTTCCCACTGCAAGCTGTGTCACAGATTTAGTTGTTCTGCTGGTAGATTCCGAGGGAAAAAAGACTCGATGTAGGTGTGGCAACGGTTCCGACCGATATTTCTGCTCATCCACTGTGCCTTCCAGAACGACGGGAGTGTCACGATAACGTTTGTGAGATCGTAACGATCCTTCCTCCTGTCCTAACCCTGCCACCGACTGTTGCAGGGTGTTCACTTTCAGGTGAATCGCGCCCTACACGCCAACGTCTGTCTGTCACTTGGAAAGCCCGCAGGTCACCGTTCAGTGGACGCCCAGTCGCAGAACTGGCGTGAAAATTCCAGCCTTCGTCGCGGACGAACAGCAGTCAGCATAGGTGTGTGGACCAGGAGTCTGCTGTGGAGACCTACACATAGCATTTTTCGCTGAGTGGTCTTAGAGGAGACACTGTCGGTAGGCTCTTCGGTTCACGTGCATGGTCAGTTGCTCAGCAGTTGCACGTTATTCACCTGCGGTCTCCTTTAACTCCTGTCCTCTGTGGACCGTTGGGCACCACAACGGCCTCAGCGTCGGCTCTCGACAGCGCCATGCGCGGAGTGCTTTAAATATGGCAACACGCCAACATTTTACGAACTCTGCCGTTTCGAAAATGCATCCACCTGTGGCCCGAAAGGCAATGATCACGTCCTTTTGGATGTCACATAAGTGGCTGAGTTTCCGCGTTACGCATACCCTACACATTAGCGTCGGACACAGGCGGTGGTCACGTTAATGTGACTGGAGCGTGTGGTTAGAAAAAGGAAAGGAAAAGGAAACAGAAAGGGGAAAGGATGGTAAGCGGTGCCAGGAGCACCGGAAATGTGGTAATTATACGAATTGCCTGTATAGGAACTCCGAACGGAATAGGAGCAGCGGCAGTTTAAAAATTGTAAATGGTAGAATCACGGCTCAACAGTAAGTTTCTCGCCCAACCTGACGAAACAGATGTGTAGATTGAGAAACGAATGCATAACTGCTGGGAAACAGTCTGCGGTGAGTAGACAGTGCCTTTTTTCGGAGGGTTTAAAGAGCAATTTCAAGATTTGCGAGATAAAGGTTTAGATTACGTCGCAAGTATAACGAATTATGAGAAAGACGGCAGTAGTTCAGGGATTCGGCAGCACGAAGATATTTTGAAAGTGACTGAAGTTTTTAAGGAGACATAATAACCCTGTTCCTGACAAATGAATCCTGGTGATCAGTTAAGAAGAAGGGGAGAAAATGTTTGAAAATAAAGCTCTTCTTATGGACGGACATTTCAGAGGTGTTCGAAACAACTTGTCGATACCTGAAGCACGGAAGACTAGCTTTTTTACCAGAGGAAAGTCAAAATAATTGTGAAATATTTTTTCTCAACCGAGAAATGTCATAACTTGGTTGTCATTTAAAACTGCATTGCTTTACTTCGAAATGGCTGCAAATTAAGCTATGAAAACAGTGTTATCCGAGACATTTATTTTCCAGTTGTAATTTTCATTTCAAGCAATGCCTGTGGAAGACATACAAGAACTGAGATTAGTGGAGCAATACAGGGATGAAGAAGTAGTTCGTTTGTCTTGCCGCACGTGTGCTGTAGAGTCCATCTTCCACCGGACTGCCTTGATGAAGCATGGAGAGTAACAGCGTAGCAAGTGCCCAGTGGCGTAGACTATTTAATCAGTCAATAGATGGAAAATGCTAGTACACAACCTGAAATGTGGAATTGGTGAAGACAGACAGTCGACCGAAATATTTCGAAATAAATTCACTCTTAGGTTGGCTTCAGTTGCGTTAGATAATACCTCGATACCTAACACTACTGTATCAAAGTTATCTGCGTTCAGAGAATTTATTTCAAAGTGATTTCGGTCAGCTATCTACCGTCATCAATTCGATGCACAGGACCATGAATGCTGTCGAAGTTTGGCATAGCAGACGATACTCAATAAGGCAAAGGTATCTTAACCTACAATTTCTGATCAATACGCTAAAGGAGAATGCAATAAAACCAATACCTGAAATTGAAAAAAAATCTGTTGGTCAGCTTCTTCAGTGAAAGAGGTAAAAGATACATATGTGTTGAAAAAGAGTTAAAGATATTTTAAGAATACATAATGACTCGGTGGATCTAAGAAGTTTAAAATTTATATCATTCCTACGATAAAATGTGGAGAGGCGTTCTTATTACAAAACGGCACGCAGAGCCTCCCCATTGTCGCGGCTTCCTTTGCACGTCGGAGAACCCGCAGCTAAAATGTATGTGGTCAGAAACACCGCGTTGGCTCACGGGTCGCCGAGTCCACGGCTGCAGAATCCCATGACACCCTTCAAGAGGCGGCGAGGCATCTTGTACAGTATTTATTTGAGAGTGAATTTTTTCCTCACTCCTCAAGAGACGTCATCAAACGGATCTTCCTGCTTCTGGAGTGTCTACGCGACTATGAGGGAATCCCGAAACGTTACATCTTATTTTAGTTCTGCTCTCCGTTCCACACCTTCAAGGACCCACTTGTTTTCTGTGGCACTCGAACACTTGTACTTCTCCGATGTCATTTTCGCGAGGGATTTATGTACTGTGCTTATGCTTTATTGAGAAAACACGGGAATTTTTTTAAGTGTATAGGGGTGAAACGATTATCTTAATAACCGATAAAACAACTCCAGATATCGAGTATTACGTACCGGCTGACACTTCATTACAAAACGTTTACGGGCTGTGTGTTATCCCAGTCGCTTCCGTTTATGAAATGTACCGAACACATGAGATTTCTTCGATAAACAGTTCTGACATGGGTCTTGACAACACGATCGAATTACAGAGGTTCAAATAGTGAGATGCGACTGCGTGCAACTGCATAGGCAGATTTTCAGTCCCTGCATATAATTGTAACGCAACTAAGGAGATTATAGCGACACGAACGTCAGCCGGGTAAATAAGTCGTACACTAAGTGGACATCCAGCGGACGCAAGTAAACACTTCCTGTTACACCACGCCACTGCTGCCTCGGTGTAAACACGGAGGACAACAGGAAGTGCTCTACGACCACTAGCTGGACTATGGAGCAAGAAACCGCCGGGGTCACCGGTGGTCTAGTGGTAAGGGGGTCTGGAACGTTCCAGCGCCTCGGCTGGGGCTATTCGCCCCAGCCGGGCCGGGGTTCAATCCCCGGCCGGCGCTGGAATTTTCAGACTTCCGAACACTAGCCTCCACCTCTGCCTTGGCATGTGGCGCATGCCGGGCACCCCCGTGGGGTCCGTGCTTCGGGTCCCACGTGGAGCTCACTCCCACACTACAAACTAAACCTGATTATGCTGGTGCAAGCATTTTAAAATTTAATTTACACACTTTCTTCACCAGACCACATCTACATATATTTTAAGGTACTTAATATATCTCACTATGGTATCAGTAATATTTGTAGGAAACTATCAAACAAAAACCTTACCAAAAAAATGATTTTTGTTATCCTTCGTGTGCTGAATACTTCTGAGGTAAATACCCAAACATCTGCCATTTTCTTGAAGTTAACAATGAATATTCGAAAAAAGTTTATCATACTGATTCATATATTACATAATGTATTTTACTCATTCTCAGTGCTGAAAAGGCAGTAATTATGTCAAAGTCATAAGAAAATGCAAAGTATTGTGTCACAAGCCAACAAGGTGTTCTTTTTAGTATCATGATTTACTATGCGATTTATAAATTCTGTATAATAAATCGTTTCGTAAAAATTGACAATACCTTTTAAAATACATTGTTTTCACTTATTGCATTTTCAAAAACTAAAACAGGCCTT
This sequence comes from Schistocerca gregaria, assembly GCF_023897955.1. Classification (NCBI taxonomy): domain Eukaryota; kingdom Metazoa; phylum Arthropoda; class Insecta; order Orthoptera; family Acrididae; genus Schistocerca; species Schistocerca gregaria. The sequence goes on from NW_026061759.1 coordinate 3,025,962, forward strand.
TTTTTTCTCAAATTATTCTAGTGTCAAAATGAGATGTTTGATATTACACAGGTCACTAAAGACATAAACTGTTTTTTTTTATAAAAACGATATTTCTCGTGGTTTTATGTGAGCTGAATGCTGAATCAAACAGATAACACTTAAAATTAATAAGAGGAATTTCTTGGTGATTTTACTAACACGCCCATATAGTTCATATAATATTTCGATTAATAGTTACATGACTACCTCTCTGCCTCTACTTTTTGTAAAAGTATCTTGTAGATCAGAGAAAAAATTGTATTACTACCTCTCCATGTTAAGTGCAGTTCAATGAAAGAGATTGTAAAGGCCGTACCGAAGATGCAGAATATTACGTTCTCTGCAAGGCATTTGCCATCAGTAATGAGTGAAACTGTAAAATAGAAAAAAAGGGCTGACAAACGCCTATTACTGTTGTACTATTATATCACTAACGTTGCATTGCATAAACTTACTTACAGTTCTCGTTGCTGTTCAATAATCTTTAACTCACTATACCGTGCGATTATGTTGTTAACATTTAATGTAACAGTAGTCCTGTTCCGAGCCACATATCCATTTTTAATGCTTAAAAGTGTGGACAAAACTATTAGTAATACTAAATTACGAAGAGGGAATGATGAATGTAACATGCTGCGTACATTAATGTCGCTCGAGAAGTAGTTTGCATTATATGTTACCAGAACAGAATTATTTTGTAATGTGTGAAATACACAAAAATACGGTAACAGACAAACCGAGCAGTGATGCCGTAATCTGTTTTGTAATAATAGTGTAAAGGAAGAAATAAACAGCAACTAGACATTTAAGTCACTCGATTTTCGCGGCCATTTTGCTGTTCATCACTTCGCTGCTAGATGTCGCTACTAGTTCCTCACACACTCAGTTGTCTGTAGTGCAGGGCTTCGCCACCAGAAGGCTCTATCAGCACCGGTGAGGACTCACTCTGTCGACGTTTGCTGCTTCACTCCTCAACATCTATGCTAACTGACGTGACTGCTAAATTTTCAGACTAAACGAAAAAAATAACACCAACACCAAATAAGGCAAATAGTGATAAGTGCGGATACTATCGAACCATCACTTTCATACGTCCTTGCTGAAAATACTGATCCAAAATATTTACACAGGAATTAGAGGAGACGAGCTAGAGGAAAATCGATTTTGAGAGAACACACTAGCCGCTAGAGATCGGTTGAAGAAATTCAACCCATATTTATAACATCTATAGATGTTACAAAATAACTTCTGACAATTTTGAGCAAAATATACAGTTTGAATTTAAGATGATGTAACCAGCGATAAAATACAGTGAGCGGCATGTTATCTAGAGCTCTGCCAGAAATCAGACAGCAGTTTTAAGACTTAAAAGACATAAAGGAAAGCTGGCAGTTGATAGTTGAGAAGAGAGAGTGAGAGAATGAAAGTGAGAGAATGAGAGAGAGAGAGAGAGAGAGAGAGAGAGAGAGAGAGAGAGGGAGAGAGGGAGAGAGATAATGGGAGGGGGGGCTTCGGTTCTAGTCCATTCACCCATGTTATTCACTTTGCATACAGAATGTTTCACACGTCGTGCTACACACTTATCGCGTCTGTAGAGGGGACCTACCAGATGAAGTTTTACATAGGAATCGATGTCTGGAAACGTCATCCAGCGACGCTACAGGGTATCGAAGTTACAGGCGCTGGAGTCTGTAAAATATGTGTACACAGAAAGATTCAATGAAGATGTTACCAATTTTCTATGATGATGGAGATGGATAAATCTATAAATTTGAGGTTATGTCCCTATAACGGAAAATTGGAAGAGAAGACATTCCTGTTACTTGTGACAGGATCTACCGGTAGTGTTGTAGCTGAGATGTAGGGCAGGAAACTTTCAGAGGTGGTAGTATGGACCGAATGTCCAGTACACATGGGCTGTAAAATGCATACCTTAAGAGCTGTGAGGACTTGTTCATCTTCGCTAGCATAAAACATATCTCCACTGCTGAACAAGTGCTCATAGCTCCTCAGGTATGCATTTTGTAGCCCATGTTTACCGGACATTTTTTCTTACTTTGATCCATACTACCAGCTTTGAAAGTTAGCAACAACAGTACCAGTACTTGTATTCCGCCGTCAGAGGTATGTAACTTTCGACTCATTCGTTTCTGGATCATGATACATGATCAAATTGATACATGATCACGGCATCACACTCTACTTACATACATTTGCCGGAGCTGGCGCTTGTATTTTGATGCTCTGTAGCCTCGTTAGATGACGTTTGCATGCATGAGTTACTAGGAAAAATTGCAAGCTCTAGAAATGTGAAACACCTTGTATAATGAAAGCAACATACGAAACGAACGAGATATTTGGGAAATTAATCGAAGATAAGAAAGAAGAAATAGAAACTGTTTCCAAATCGACCTTTCATTTCGCTGCTGCTGATTTGAAATTTCGTGGCATTTATTCGCTCTGAAGAGGATCGTTCAAACGATGGTCGGAATGTAGTTATTTTAGTTGTTTCACTGTTTTATAATGACATGGCTTAGAACCCAAAATGATTTTCTCCAAGTTGTTTGTAGGAATTCTATCGCTTCTCACCGATATTTTCAGTATGGTACTGGTATTTTTTTCCTACACCTACCAACTTTAATAGTGCTTGAAATGATGAAAATTGTCTCCATATCAAAAAGTATTAGGTACTGAGACGGTGATTGGTTTTAATGATGACAATATACAGGAAAATTCAGCCATGTTTCTGCGAAGTTGCATTACGCCGAAATTCTGAAATACATCCGTATATTTCGAATGTCGTACAACAGCTGTAGGTAGGAGACGGGGTACTGCAGAAGTAAAGCTGTTTAGACGCGGCGTGAGTCGTGTTTGGGTAGCTCAGATGGTAGAGCACTCGCCCACGAAAGGCAAAGGTCCCGAGTTCGAGTCTCGGTCCCGCACACAGTTTTAATCTGCCGGGAAGTTTCATATCGGCGCACACTCCACTGCAGAGGGATCTAATTCTGGAAAGAACTGTATAGTTAGTGGAGAGATACAGGATGTTGCAAAATTCCCGTTAAAAACTTCTAGGGAACTGAGTGACGATATTTTGAAGAGGAGCCCATGTATGGAAAGGTATATCCGTGATACAGCCGTATAAATACACCTTCGCTAATGTGGTATGCAACAGGGTTATAATCACTGGAGGGGGGGGGGTTACTTACGTCTGATCCTATGATGTCATTTGACGGCTGTCTCCTCTCTGACCTGATTCGAGTCTCGTTCATGTGTCTGTGAGTGTTAGAGCAACATTTCTGAGCAAACTTTTGCCGAATACACCGACACAAGTATTCTGTGTGGCCAAAGCGCTCAGTACTGGAAGAGCTGCTGGTCGCCTTTATCAAGATCGTTGTCCACAACGTCTGACTCCTCCCCACACGCTTTTCGTTACCATTGCACAACGTCTTCGAGTAAGGGTGCCTTCACCGTCAGCAGGTGCGTCTGTGGTGCTCCGTGGAGACGCAGCGCATGCGAATTGGAAAATATATTTATATGGATATTGTGTCTGTTCTTCCGGACATGTGCGAAAGGACGCTACGAATGTAATGTGTGGACATACAAAGGTGAGAATGTGGGTCTTGCGGGAGGCGTGCGAGAGACAGTCCCTGTAGTCTCACTATCCTCTGTGCCGTCGGTGGCTCAGATGGATAGAGCGACTGCCATGTAATCAGGAGATCCCTGGTTCAAGTTCCGGTCGGGGCACACATTTTCACCTGTCTTCGTTGATATCTATCAACGCCTCTCAGCAGCTGAAGGAAATAATATCATTGTAATTTCAAATTGGAAAACGCCCTCCTGTAAAACCAGTGTCTCTGAAGACCGATTTTTTTGATTCTTTGGTTATTAAAGAGTGAAACTGTAGAACAATAGATGTACTCGGTCACATCTACACTGAAATGCCAAAGAAATTATTATAATAATGCGTATTCAAACAGAGAGATATGTAAACAGGCTTAATATGGTGCTGCCGCCGGCAACGCCTATGTAAGACGTGTGTCTACCGTAGTTGTTAGATCGGTTACTGCTGCTACAATGGCAGGTTATCAAGATTTAAATGACTTTGAACGTGGTTTTATACTGGGCGCAAGGCCGATGGGACACAGCATCTACGAGGTAGCGATGAAGTGGGGATTTTCCTGTACGACCATTTCACGAGGGCACCGTGAACATCAGCAATCCAGTAAAACAAAAAATCTCCAACATCTCTGCGGCCAGAAAAAAAAATCCTGCAAGAATGGAATCTGAAGAGAATCGTTCAGAGTGGCGAAAGTGCAACCCTTCCGAAAATAACTGAAAATTTCAATGCTTGACCATCAACAAGTATCAGCATGCGAACCATTCATGGAAACATCATCTACATGGGCTTTCAGAGCCGAAGGCCCACTCGTGTACCCTTGCTGACTGCACAGCACAAAGCTTTACGCCTCATTTGGGCCCATCGGTACGAACATTGGACTGTTGATGACTCGAAACATAATCCCTGGTTGGACGTGTCTCATTTCAAAATGTATATACAGTATGGACGTGTATGGGTATGAAGACAACATCATGACTCCATGGACCCCGCATGTCAACTGCGGACTGTTCAATCTGGTGAAGGCTCTGTGACGTTGTAGAGCGTGCGCATTCGGAGTGATGTGGGATCCCTGATACGTCTAGATACATCCTGTCTGATCACCTGCATCCATTCGTGTCCATTGTGGATTCCGACGGAAGTGGGTAATTCCAGCAGGACAAAGGAGCGGCCCACACAACCACAATTGCTACATGGTCGCTGCAGAAACACTCTTCCGAGCCTAAACACTTTCGCTGGCCACCAAACTCCCCAAACATACTGTACGTTTCTAGTAAATTTTATAGCATTAACTAGCATATCTGGAATGCCTTGCAACGTGTTGATCAGAAGAGATCTCTGCTCCCTCTTACTGTTACGGATTTATGGGCAGCTCTGCAGGTTTCATGGTGTCAGTTCCCTGCAGCGCGACTTCAGCCATCAGCAGAGTCCATACCACGGCGTGTTGAGGCACTTCTGCGTGCTCGCGGGGACCATAAACGATATTTCTTTGGCTCCTCAATGTAACAAATTACTTGTCAAAGTGACATCGTTACCAACATGTTTTCAAGTGGTTCTAGTATACGGTACGTCTCGGGAGACAGGTTACAATTTAAAATATGAGTATTATGTACTCAGTCCCCTCTACAAGTTGTAGCAGGTAGTGATGGGAATTTCAGAACATCCTGTACGTTTCCTGCAAACTGTATAGCCGTTGTCGTATTACAATTGGTATCTGCGAATACATTCCATAATTCGTGACAGATCGCGAGGCGCGACTGCAGAAGTCCGTAGCGTTTACCCAGGGGGCGTCTCGGCTACGGCAGCTCTGACGGCTAGTTTGAAGGCCACTTTCAACTAGTGTTGCCAGAGGTGTCTCTTTATAGAGATTCTACGACTCTCCCCACTTAAGCTTTAAGAGGAAGACCAAATGCTCCAACTTCTGGCCTCTGCTAACATTTCGAAATACACTATCCTATCAGTGAGTGTACAGACACCTGTTAGTGGACATTAATATGCAGTGCGTCCACCCTTTGTCTTAATGGCGGCTTGAACTCTGCTCGGGACACTAAGTGAGGTGCCTACCGACAATTTACGCACCACACACGGACATCGTATCTACGTGTTTGTACACGCAAGGCAATACATTGCACAGCAAGATCGCCATATCTCTCACCAATTTTAAACATCTGGAGCACAATGGGCAGGTTCTTTAAAGCAGGTCGCGATTTTGAGGATGTAACGAACCAACTGAACTGAATTTGGTACGAAATCCGTCAGAAGGGTATCCACTAACTTTATCAGTGAATGCCAAGCCTAGTAACTGCCCGCGGAAAGACCAGAGGTGGCCCAACACGTTATCGACTTATCAATTTGTGAAGCTCTTTGTCTTGAATTAATCATCCAGTTTTTCTTCAACTCTAATCATTCATTTGCCCCTACACGTACAGTCATGCTCAAAACTATCCTAACGCCCGAATTGAATTTCGCCTGATTCACATGCAACCCACATAACGCAACTGTCTAGCAGGTCCCCTTATCGCTCCTTGGTACAGTCGTTTGACTATTGAAAATGGTTCCAACAAATCACCACAAGAAAACACTGTTCTGTATCGCAATAACCCAAGATGTAAAGTAATACCACGATACTACAAATATCACGGAACACCTTCTCACAGATAAGACTGCCCTTAAGGCTTGTAGCTCACATTTATTACAATAAATGACATACCTGACATTTTACCACTCTCATTATTACGTCAGATAGGTAATACACGTAGTAAATTCGTCGTATTCATGATTTCCTCTTCAATGTAACATACCGTACTTATCATTGAACACAAAATGAGATTAAAAATTAAAGTAATTCACGGGCAACCAGTTGAGAATATGTATGAACTTCAAATGACACGACGAACCGTCTCGTTTTGCATATGGATTCAAACCCAGGTCATGCAGACTAAGCAAAGATTTCGTGCCTGACGGAAACTAACAGTCACTCCTGATTAGGCATACAGAGAGTGATATACCTCGATTTTAGAGAGAGCCAGTTTGCAAATACCAACTTTAAATTACATAGCGCAAGCATTTTTGCCGGACGCGAATTCCTACCAAGCACCTATTGCTCCTGTTAACGAACGACGAGAGATGTTGAATCTTGGTTCTTGACAAGTAACTTACTTGAATTGCCGTGAGGTAAGGCTTTGTACTGGGCAGGGATTCGCACTCAGAACTTAATCGGATAGATATCGACGCACAATCGACTGTGACATTTCGGATTTTCTCGGCAGTAGCTAGATGTTTTAACTGAAATGACGAGACGAAACATATTTTTTTTTTTCCTTCGAAAGACTCCAACCCGGCATCTATCGCTGTTATATTCTACAGAAAACGAACGTTAAATATGGGTTTGTTGCACCAGCAGCTACATGTGAGCGTGTTTGACCTAGAAATAAAATGACGAAGAGTTCAGTGCTCACTGGGAATACAGCTCCACACATCATATCGCTTTTGACTACACACAAAAATACGTCAGCTTCCGAATTTTTGTCCAGCTCGGACTAACATCTTGAACTTACAGTGATCTCGCAAATAGTCCTGTGTCTCACTGGGTGTCAAAAACGTCACATATCGTTAGTGTTGACAACGAATGAAAATACATTAAACATTAAAATAATTATCCACCAGCAGATAGGTGTTCTCATGCTAGAGCTTGATAATACATAATGAAATCTATAGTGCCGGGCCAGGATTCGAACCCATTCACGCGCAGTATGTGGAGATGTTGAGGAATCTGCAGTTCTGAACAAACAACAAATTGTAGCCGTGCTGTATTCTCACGAAGGGACCAAATTGAGCGTTAAGTACGGTCTAAGTTGCATTCCCAGATCAGAGCCGATTTTATCGACATACAGAAGCTCAGATAAAATATGGACTAAATGTCCTTTGAGCGTTATTTAAGCATCACAAGACTGCACATACATGCAATCGATTTCGAGGTGCAAAGTGTTTATCTTACTTTGGTGACAGGTGGGCATAAGAGATTTCCAAAAACTTTTTATCGTACTGAAATAATCTTTTGTCGGAAAGAAACAAGGTAAGTGTTTTATTTGTATATATTTTGTAGGAAACTGTAATCGTGAGGGAAGATTATACACCTTAATGTTTGACACAACTGCTAGGAGAAAACGCTGCATCCTAACCAAACCCTGCAGTTCCTCTCCATATCCCCGTAAGACACGAGCAGGGGATTCTCCACGCATACCGCTACACAGCTGTTCCTAGCACACCTGAGATTTGGCAACATCGTCACAAACATTAGGCAACACTGTGACAGTGCAATCACTTCCGCCTATGGTACTGAATTGGCTCACTAAATTTACTTGATATTACCTTTCCATTTGAATGGCTCATGCTGTATAATCCTTACGTAAACTAAGATACTGAGGCAGAAAATTCAATTTTTTGGCTAAAGAAATGCTATTCTTCACATAAGTGGCAACTTTTATTATCTTTCACGATGCGTTATGAGGCTGAGCGACCAATACCATGATGAGAGTGGTGCAAAGGTAGCAGTGTGTCTGTAACCCGGTGGTACCGCCCATGTCTCGTGTCAGAACGGCTCAATCAGTCGTCAGTTCCAACTGAGGTAGGGACCATCGTGTGCGAGCTTTTTTTTTAAGGAGCTGCGAATTTCCAGAAAAAATTCTGTATCGAAATCGGAAGAAAACCTTTACACATCAAATCTTCTTGGTAGCTCGACTCAGTAAGTTGTGTTAATCGTCATAGATCATGGCGTTCTGACTTCCAAGCTGCTTCGCAATACCAGCGTCTCTGAAGAAATTCGAATCGACCATCAACGATACGAATTTCAATATTGTTCTTCACTTAAGACTCACATGCCAGGGTGATAAGTATGAAGGAAATGAGCCTCTTGATTACTCTATGCTAAACTTCCCTGCAGACATGTGCTGACAGTGTCTCTAGCAACTTACTTTTTCTCTGGGTAGCTTCAAATATGGGCAATTTTTTCGCCTTAAATCCAATTGAATATTCTAAATATCATTTGTGAACAGCGTTCACTTCTCCATTAATTAATTTATGGACCTCAAAACAAGCAGTTTGCCTTAGTAGCTATAGAGCAGGTTCTCATAGGTATTGACGCAATCTTTTGCATCCATTTACCATAGAAAATCTAAGAAAGATACCAAACACATTACATTGCATTTACTCCCTGTGCCTTGAGTAACACATATGAATCCATGACAATAATAATTTATTTGAAGAATCTCCTGTGCAAGGAAAGGAACAGAATGTGACGCTTTAATTATAGCGCACTGGATCAGAAACAATGAAATTAATTCTGCGTCACATTGATGTACTGCATTCTAATGTAATAAAGTAATCATCAAATAAAAACGGTTTTGTGCCTCCTTTGCTATGAAGAGTGAAACACAAATCGTAGGCAGATTTTATGGGTCACTACTCAACAACATTAAAGCATTTTACATGGTTGAGAGTGTGGAGTGGAGCAGATGTTGTCGGCAGAAGGCAGCGCAGTGCCTCAGCCCCCGCCGGTAGGCAGCAAACGGGTCCCAGAGAACTCAGACGCATGCGGTGTTCAGAGGCAGATGCTCGGTAAAGAAATCTTTCGCTAAGACATTGTTGAACCAAACTATTATTACCAGTGTGACACAAAGCGAAATATATTGTAGATTCGCTTGAATTACAAGCATAGCTTCAGCACCGAGAGCAAAGGGGCGATAAAAATTTTGTCGTTGTCTGCTTCCGGTCGCCAGACGTCATATTAGCTAGTCTCGCGTTTTACCTCAAGACTACGGCCTTAGTCAAGAATAATGTACTAAGACTGAACTCAAGACTTCCTCTGGGAAGTGCCGCAGTCTACAATGTTGCTGATCGAGCATACTGCCGGACACAGGATCCTGAGAGGAGCACGACTGTGTTGTCCACCTTATGTGGACGGCTCGGCGGTCAATGTTTTGCTCTAAGGCTGTATCTACAACACATATTGCACCCTGAACACCTAGAAGAATTAAGAAAACAAAAGTAGTTTATGAGAGCAACGTTAACTATGGCGTTCGAAGTATTCATAGTGTTGTGTTCGTGTGTGCAAACGCCTTCCAATGCCCACTCAAGGAGGACAAGGATGCAAAGTCTAGCTTCAGTATTATAAATTCGCTACAGTCTGCGGATGAACTCAGACTTAGGTTGATAATTAATTTGAATATTTAGCAATACTATACCCACTGGTGTTAAACTCGTTGTTAACCAATGATTCCCAAAGCTACAGGGACACTACTTGTGATACTTAGGCTGAGCTATCAGACGAAAAGATCAACCTGACACAAACTGTGGTAAGTTTGTTTTACAAACTTCGTACCAGGATAATGAGCTTTTACGTATTTGGGATGTCTGTGAACGTTGCTGCTTGAGACGATTTAAGACGAAAGTAAATTCCTTTAGCAACGACAATGTTTGAAGAAATCGTCTTAACGGGACTAAACCGTGATTTGTAAATCGTTTACCGGCCGTACTCTACCGCATTTCGCTGATTGGAAGGCAAATAGATTACGGAAAAATGTCACAGAAGGAAAAGGGAGAACGAAATGTCTCCCACTGGAAGGTCATGTTGTCTTATTTAAATGATTACAAAATCAGGTAAAACGACCAGTCAGATTGTCAGTATAAGAACATTACTGTTGTCAGTATGATGTAGCACTGCTCAGGGCCTGTAACGATAAAGGGCCCGTTTAGGTCAGTCATATTGTATACAGAAGTGGGAGAGAGAGCACCGCTAAATTCTACAATCCGAATGCATTGCAGACACACAGAAATTACTGTTACAGTGTACTAATGGAGCCCAATTAGTGAGTGAACTGCGTATTTTCTGGTGAGAGAGAGCACTGGCAAATAATCTTCGCTATATTAGGTTACTTAATCTGGTGTCACTCTGAGACAGAATTTATGGCCGGCGGCTGAGTGTAAGGTCAATGGGCCGGATCCGAGTTTTGCAAGTGCGAAATACTTTCCTACATTATAGAAGCGAATATTAAACTGGAACTAATATTCCAAAAATTTTGAACTTGGATAGCTTAGAATGAAAATCTTTTTCTTTATTGCAAAGGAAAACAATTGATTTTCTAAAACATTCTCTGTCATACACAACTTGAAACAGGTCACGTCAACCAAATCATATGGAAAAATTGACAGCGACGTATATCGGCAGGCAGTAAGATCTCTTGGCTTTTGGTTTGGCAGTACTCGACAGCCATTTCTAGGCGCAAGTAATAGAAGAAAGGCAGAGCGTTTTTGTTATCAAGTAACGTCTTCATCGATTACTTTAGTTTTAATGAAATCTATGAGTAATTGCTGATGTTTGATATTAACATGAAAAGAATTCTGTAGACAGAGAAAGAACCTCTTCTTGTGAAACTACTTGTATAGTGACCAAAAGGCACGAACTGATATTCAAGTACAGTGTTCCAGCAGCGGCATGAAGAAAATGATAGTAATAATGACGGTAATAATCCAATTATCCGGTAACTTCACACTTCCCAGTGGATCTTCACGAAATAAGAAAATATCTGAATTTGTGAACATTTCAAAATGGCTTCACATCGAGCCTATGATGCCTACAAGGGTCTTTACATCCTGCTGACATGAGAATAGCATAATCTCCGCGTCAGAAGCTTGTTTCTACTTAAACATTTAATAGACTCGCGTTTTATCCACCGTGACTACTTTTGTAAGCTCAGCACATCATCCGTTGCAGCTCACTCCTGGGGCTGGGAAATGTGGGCACAATGGCCTGGTGGAACTATCACAGGAGCAATGCGTGGGTTCAGACATTTACTTTTAAGAAGCACAAACAGATTTACTTTGCGTCTGGTAACCTCAAAAGAAAGACGTTATAATCCAGAATTCGCAATACAAATCACGTTCCATCATTACCAACTGGGCAGAGCCAGGTTACGTTGGGAAATGACATAGCGGAAGTCATCGTAAACAGAAATACAGTCGCCAGTAAACTTACTTACATTAGAAAATTTTATTTTATTTTATGAACCGATAGCCATTTAAAGGATGGGGCTCTTATTTTACTTGTAATTGATTGAACTAGAGACGTTGTAAAATTTGATGCTGGACTGTGATTCGAATTCGTTTCTCCTCTTTCGAGGATCTGAATCTCTCGGAACATTATAGTTCAACCATTTCGTTCCTTTTCGCAAGACTGCAACCTTCTCTAGGTCTCCTCCAAAGGTAAGTATGTGGGTCCGAATCCTGATCCAATACAAAAATATTCATAGTTTCAGTTCAAGCCCTATAACGTGCACACCGTCCCGCTAGTGAAAACCAACGTGCGCTTTTAATGTCTATTCATGTGTTGCCAACAATCGCAATAGGTGTCATTATTTCTTGTCAAACACGCACACACCTTACCGTTGGTGAGTAAGCAACTGATATTTAAGCTATATTTGTGGATGCACGGTAGGCGTGCAGTTAGATTGTCGCTTAGGTACTAAAGTTTGTATCTTTAGTTTAGATCCAAACACCTAGCAGCTGGTAAGAAAAACCGATACGTAACATTTGATTTTACTTAACTAACAATACGATTACGTGTTGGGTTCGTATCTCCGTCATATAACTTCACATCATGCACTTAATCTTTAAATGCATGCGCACTTTGTTACTTGAGCATGGAGGTATATCAGACATCTTTCGTGGTTAGTTAAGAGGGACGAAAGGGTCTTGTTAGGAGTCCCGGTTTATTACAAAAATTGTCGTCTTTTATTTTCAAGTTTAGATTTCATTACTGGTATTGGCAAAAATTTCGGTAATTTATGACTCTTCATGGATAGCCATCAATATGATATGATTAGATTACATTAGATCAATTCTTGTTTCATAGATCATGAATACGATATTTCGTAATGATGTGTAACATGTCATTTTAATGAAAGGTTTCTTTACATACCATGATTCAATTTCTTTACAAAAATTTCTTACTCTCTCTCATTCTTTTTGATCTCTCTCTCTCTCTCTCTCTCTCTCTATCATACACACACACATTCTTTTTTTCTCTATTTGTTTGTTTTGCTCGACTATCGGCGAGGCATCAAAACGTTTCTGAATGAGCTTCTTAGTTTTTAGTACACTTACGAAATAAATATAAAAGCAACTGTGAGAGTTACTGATATATGATGCTTAGTTTTCAGTCAGTTCGGAGTATTATTAGTAACCACGCTCCAGTCCCTAAACCTAGTTACAGAAATGCGAATCAGACGCATTACGTATTCCAGGCCGTAGCAACCGCGACTTGGAGACACCAGCTATGGTCACTTCCCAGACCGCTGTACGATCACATCGGTTCGTCTTCTTTCTGCTGGTACTGTAACTGAGATTTTACAACAAGGCAACGTATGTTTGGCAACTATGTGATCGACGAGTTCCTTCCTGGTGCGCACGGAATTTATCCTCAAAGTTCACTTGATTTTACCTGTCATTTCCATTAAATAATCTGATTTATTATCACGTTAGGTGTAACAAAAGTTTGTAAATTTACGGTTTTCAGCCCAGGAAAGTCGTTGCACGTGGAAATCGCAACTAATCTCGTCCTTTAAATAGCGGTTTACGAGTGCTAGACATTATCGAACTCGTAAGAGTAAGCTAAGACACGTACTTCTACGCCAGCTCTATGGTAATGCGCTGGCCTGAGAAATAGCATCTGTTATGGTTCGCACTTCCAGTCTCACTGACTGTAACGTTTTTATCCCTTCTGTGAAAGAGCTACAAGCAGTCAGATAAAACATCGATAAGGAAATCGCAAAAAAATACTTTCGGCTCATAGTGCAATGGTGAAAACTTACAATGCTGCACAACAGGTAACTCCTCTTCCCGCCGCTCACAAGCAAATTTTGGGTTTCTAGGAATACAAAACTTTACTTATGAAATGCGACATTTGCACTGCACGACGTTTTCAACAAAGAGATGGCGCAATACAGTAGCTCAAGTGGAAAGAAACACTTCCTTTTCAAATTTGTGCATCCTACACTGTTGGCTGTTCTGTGTAGGTGGCAGGTACGTGATTTTATTTCGGTGATTACAAAATAAAGTCGAATGTATGCACTGGGTAGTCGAGGCAGCTAGTTCATTGTGATTCGGTCAACCAAGTACATGAATTTACTGAACCTGCTGCAAATTACTACAGGAAGCCTGTGTGTCAATTCTCATCCGGAGAGGTGCAACGGCGTTACGATAGAAAAATGAGCCACATACTTATAATATGCTTGTATATCTATGGACTGGGTTCGAGTCCAACTTCTGTCAATGATTTTAGATAGGGAGAGACAGATTCCATTCTCTTCTGGCTACACCAAGTGAAGAAGATATAGTGACATTGTGGTCTGAAATTAACATGAAAAATGATATTCCTTTTCTACAAAGTAGACGTTAGGATGAATCACAATAAAGACTGGAGCGGCGACACGTAGAAACCTTTCTTATACTTGTTATTTATTTCTAGTGACGAAACAAACGCTATGTAGGCTCACAGGACATTTAGTCCATATTTTATCTGAGCTTCTTTATGTCGATAAAATCGGTTCTGAACTGAGAATGCAACGTAGACCGTACTTAAGGCTGAATTTGATCCCTTCGTGAGAATACAGCACGGCTACAATTTGTTGTTTGTTCAGAACTGCAGATTCCTCAACATCTCCACATACTGCGCGTGAATGGGTTCGAATCCTGGCCCGGCACTATAGATTTCATTATGTATTATCAAGCTCTAGCATGAGAACACCTATCTGCTGGTGGATAATTATTTTAATGTTTAATGTATTTTCATTCGTTGTCAACACTAACGATATGTGACGTTTTGACACCCAGTGAGACACAGGACTATTTGCGAGATCACTGTAAGTTCAAGATGTTAGTCCGAGCTGGACAAAAATTCGGAAGCTGACGTATCTTTGTGTGTAGTCAAAAGCGATATGATGTGTGGAGCAGTATTCCCAGTGAGCACTGAACTCTTCGTCATATTATTTCTAGTTCAAACACGCTCACATGTCGCTGCTGGTGCAACAAACCCATATTTAACGTTCGTTTTCTGCAGAATATAACAGCGATAGATGCCGGGTTGGAGTCTTTCGAAGGAAAAAAAATTATGTTTCGTCTCGTCATTTCAGTTAAAACATCTAGCTACTGCCGAGAAAATCCGAAATGTCACAGTTGATTGTGCGTCGATATCTATCCGATTAAGTTCAGAGTTCGAATCCCTGCCCAGTACAAAGCCTTACCTCACGGCAATTCAAGTAAATTACTTGTTAAGAACCAAGATTCAACATCTCTCGTCGTTCGTTAACAGGAGCAATAGGTGCTTGGTAGGAATTCGCGTCCGGCAAAAATGCTTGCGCTATGTAATTTAAAGTTGGTATTTGCAAACTGGCTCTCTCTAAAATCGAGGTATATCACTCTCTGTATGCCTAATCAGGAGTGACTGTTAGTTTCCGTCAGGCACGAAATCTTTGCTTAGTCTGCATGACCTGGGTTTGAATCCATATGCAAAACGAGACGGTTCGTCGTGTCATTTGAAGTTCATACATATTCTCAACTGGTTGCCCGTGAATAACTTCAATTTTTAAACTCATTTTGTGTTCAATGATAAGTACGGTATGTTACTTTGAAGAGGAAATCATGAATACGACGAATTTACTACGTGTATTACCTATCTGACGTAATAATGAGTGTGGTAAAATGTCAGGTATGTCATTTATTGTAATAAATGTGAGCTACAAGCCTTAAGGGCAGTCTTATCTGTGAGAAGGTGTTCCGTGATATTTGTAGTATCATGGTATTACTTTGCATCTTGAGTTATTGCGATACAGAACAGTTTTTTCTCGTGGTGACTTGTTGGAACCACTTTCAATAGTCAAACGACTGTACCAAGGAGCGATAAGGAGACCTGCTAGACAGTTGCGCTATGTGGGTTGCATGTGAATCAGGTGAAATTCAATTCAGGTCGTTCGGATACTATTGGGCATGAATGAACATCACGTGTATCGATTTCCATCGCGCTGGGGTAAGTCCTCATGGATACGTTTATTCTCCTTAGAGTGTAAATATATTTGGAGCATGTCATTCAAAAACGTTTGAAACGACATAGACGGGAGCGGGTTGTTGTTAGGAGAGCAGAATGTATTAGACTCGCGGATCATGTGGTGTTATTGGCAGAGAGCGAAAGAAGTATGACTGAAATGTTAAAAGAATTGAACAAGAGGCGTGAGTAAATTGGAATGAGAAATAATAAGAAAATCGCAAAATGTCCGGTGATAGGTGCAAGAAAAGCAAGAACAACTATAACGTTAGGCAGGAAGATACACAACAATTTAGTGTTTTTAGATAACTGCGACGTGCTATTATGGACGACATTGGAAGTAATAAGGAGGTGAAAATACGTATAGCAATTGCCAACGAGACGTTTCATAACAGGAGGCTTTTATGTGGGTGCATTGATAGGGGATAAAATAGGCAGGCACAGTGAGAAATGAGGTGGTGTTGAGTGGGAGAACAGAGAGAAATTTTAAAGGTAGCAAGATGAGCAAACACAATTGGCATGGACACTGAATGAGAAGAGATTGTTTATTGATGGTATGAAGGAAATGGTGAATGCAAGAAGAAGAAGAAGAAGAAGAAGAAGAAGACGCAGAACATACCAGGTGGTGGACAGCGTAAGAACAGAAAATAGTTGTGAGAAAACAAGAGGGTAACAAATGATGGGACTGCATGGAGAGCTACATGTGAAGACCTGCCCTAGGGCAGAACACTCATGGTGGTGGTGTTGATGAAGAGGAGACTTATGTAGGACATTTTGCAAAACGCCCATTTTCTTGTAATCCAAATTTAAACAAAACATAGGCAGCTTATAATTTGTAGTCTATAAACGACCGTGAATTGCGTGACAGATGGAACTTGCCAGTATACCAGTTATTAGGACTTATTCCCACTCCACTGACGTATGGAGCGTGCGAACTGTGGCTGCTTAAAAGCCTCTGTGCGTGCTGTGCTTAGTCTCTTCCGGTCTTCACGCTTCCTACAGTTACAATACGTAGGTGGTTTCAGTATATTCCATTCCTACTTTCATCATGTAACGTCAGTTCTAGAAACTTTCTAATTAGGTCTCCTCGCGATACTTTGCTCTTCCACGGGATAGTCTGTGTCTACCATGAACTGTCCGTTAGTCAGTAAGTAGAATAACTGGTTTTCCGACACATGTCGCCATGTAACTGTCGCTCTGTCTCCACGTCAGAGAGACGGAAATTCTGTGTGCCACATTTGAAGATGAGTCTGTAAAGGTTACAAAACTAGTTAATGGAATTACAAATAGTTCAAAAAGTGAGTTTTTGCGGTTTTCCGTATTTACATTCAATGCACTAGTCACAGGCTCTAGGCGATCCTTAGGGGATATGCTTAGTCGGTTGAGAGCATGAAGTGTCCCTCCGAGATTAATTTCACCTGGGCTTTAAGCGACTCACCGGTCAGCATTTACAGAGCTGCCAACTACATCTCACACCGGGAATATTATCAGGATTGGTTTGCATCGCAGCCTACGGAAGAGAACGAAAATCGAACGAGCATTCGCAGTCATTCCCTCCATTGACTACCATTCGCCTATATTCAACAGTTAAGGATTCCTCCGGAAATATTCCAAGTAGACTTTCTCTGGATATTTTACGTTTCTTTCCAAGCGCCTGCCTGTTCAATTTGATCAGAAACTGTGTGACATTCTCCATCGCGTCAAAAAACCTGTGACCATTCGTGCCGCCCTTCTCTGTATACATTCAGTATCGCCTGGCAGTTGTATCTGATTAGGATCCAAGAATCTCGAGCAATATTGGGGGATGGGTCACAAGCGTGATTTGTAAGCAATTTCTTTTGTACACTGATTGTATTTTCCTAGAATTCTACCAACGAATTGCAGCCAGCCACCGTATTTCCCTAAGACTGCGACTATGTGACGGTTCCATTTCAAATCTCTAGAAATTTTTACACCCAGGTATTCATGTGGGTTGAGCGATAGCGAATTTGACTCGCTGCACTATACTCGTAGGATAAGGTTATATCGCTTTGTGAACCGAACAATTTTACATTTCGGGAACATTTAAACTAATTTGTCATGCTTTGCACTACACTGAAATCTTATGAGGGCGTGACTTCTTTCAAACAGAACTTTATTACAGGCAACAGCATCATTTGCGAAAACACTGAAGTTCCAAATAGACCGCGTAACCACCGCCCCCTTCTCCCCTCCAAATTGCTGTCTGAAAACTGGAAGTCCCACTTGTAAAACACCTTCAGAAGTTCGTTCACATTCCGTATCAGTTAATGTGTTAAAAACTTGACCTGAAGAAACATAACCCTTTGCAGTTGAAGACGCTCTGTTGTAAGAGAAGCTAGTTTTTCGAAAACGTCTCAATATTTATTTACTGAACTAGGTGTTGTACAATTCTATAATTTTCAGGTACATTCGGCGACGTATGTGGATACTGTGACAAATGTGTTGCGAATAAAGTGAGTAGTAAAGAAGTAATAAAGTGAAACATCAAGCCTGATGCTGACACCTTACTACACGAACAGCGAAAATGTAGAAGTGATCAAAGTCTTTTTCCTTTCATCATTATGTCAGGGATGTCAGAGGGGAAAAAAAGTTTCGCCAAGTTTCGAAATTATGTGTGAAGTTTGTTGGAAGTCGCCACGTGCTGCCTTTCACAAATGCTCGGTGAATATATTCTCGATAATTTGCGCGCCATGAAATTGTGCTGCCTTAGACGAGTACGCAGTTTTTAACTTTCAACGCCCGACTTATTGCGTAAACCTATGCCTTTAAATGAAGGACGGAAGGAGGATTGCATTTAATGTGCCATCGATGTTGAGGTTGGTTTGTGGGGGGTTAAAGGGACCAGACTACTTAGGTCATCGGTCCCTTGTTCCACGACCATAATAATACACGAAGAAAAGTCCAACAAGCAATAAACACATAACGGAGACGACAAGGGACGACACAGTACAAGAAAGACATAGACGAAGACCAGAGAAAAGAGATTAAAAGACACACAGAGTGCGACGGTCATTGGCCGACCATGAAAATAAAACTGGAAAGGCCAACAACCAAGGGACACATTAAAACACCACAAACTAAAACCCCAGGCCAAAAGCCACAGTCGACACTAAAAAAAAAATGAAAAGGGACTCTCATATTGAATGATAAAAACCCCCTGCTCGAATAAAACGGAGAACTAAGTCAGCCATAGTAGAGTCATCGGTTAAAAGAGCAGGGAGTGTATCAGGCAGCGCGAACGTCTGCCTGAGGGCAGTTAAAAGTGGGCAGTCTAGTAAGACGTGTACCACGGTCAGGGCCAATCCGCAGCGACAGAGAGGCGGGTCGTCACGGCACAAGAGATACGCGTGCGTGAGCCGGGTATGTCCTATGCGGAGCCGGCAGAGGACGACAGCGTCCTTGCGAGACCCCCGCATGGAGGAGCGCCACACACTGGTTGTCTCCTTGACTGCCCGAAGTTTGTTGGGAGAGGGCAGGGTGCGCCACTCATCACGCCAAGCAGCAAGGACCTTCTGCCGCAATACGGATCGGACGTCACTCTCTAAAAGACCGATCTCCATGGCCGGGGAACTGACCGCCTGTTTCGCCAGTTCGTCAACCCGCTCGTTACCCGGGATGCCGACGTGACCCGGGGACCAAACAAAGGTGACAGAGCGGCCGCAACGGACGAGAGTATGGAGGGACTCCTGGATGGCCATCACCAGACGGGAACGAGGGAAACACTGGTCAAGAGCTCGTAAACCGCTCAGGGAGTCACTACAGATGACAAAGGACTCACCTGAGCGGGAGCGGAGAAACTCTAGGGCACAATAGATGGCAACCAACTCGGCAGTGTATACACTGGAGCCAGCTGCCAATGACCGTTGCTCACAATAATCCCGTAGAGTGAGAGCGTAACCAGTGTGACCAGAGACCACCGAACCGTCGGTGTAGGCCACCACCGCGTTCGGAAACTCGGCCAGGATGGAAAGAAAGCGGCGGCGGAGGGCCTCCGGAGGCACTGAGACCTTCGGACCCTGTGCCAAGTCGAGCCGAAGGCACGGTCGGGGCACACTCCACGGGGGCAGACGGAGATTGGCCCGGAAAACAGGCGGCAGAGGAAAAAAGTCAAGGCCACGGAGAAGGTCCCGGAGGCGAACCGCAATGGGACACCCTGACCGGGGCCGCCTGTCTGGAACATGGACGATCGAGCGCGGGAACAGGAGACGGTAGTTTGGATGCCCTGGCATGCTATAAACGTGCGCGGCATAGGCGGCCAGAAGGCGGTCACGCCGGAACCGCAATGGAGGGACACCAGCCTCCACAAGTATGCTGTCGACGGGGCTTGTCCGGAACGCCCCGTGGCGAGGCGGATCCTGCAGTGGTGTATGGGATCCAGCAATCGCAATGCTGAAGGCGAGGCAGAACCGTACGCCACACACCCATAATCAAGGCGGGACTGGATCAGCGCTTGATATAGGTGGAGGAGGGTGGACCGGTCGGCACCCCACCTTGTGTGGCTTAAGCAACGGAGAGCGTTTAAGTGCCGCCAGCATGTTTGCTTCAGCTGCCTAATATGGGGCAGCCAAGTCAACCGGGTTTCGAACACCAGTCCCAAGAACCGATGCGTCGCGACCACAGCAAGAGGTTCACCATCAAGGTAAAGGCGCGGCTCAGGGTGAACCGTGCGACGCCGGCAGAAATGCATAACGCAGGTCTTCGCGGCCGAAAACTGGAAGCCGTGCGCTACAGCCCATGACTGCGCCTTGCGGATGGCACCTTGCAGCTGCCGTTCAGCAGCGGCGATGCCACTGGAGCTGTAATATAGGCAGAAGTCGTCCGCATATAAAGAAGCCTCGACGGACGACCCCACCGCCTCAAGGAGCCCATTGATGGCAATTAAAAACAGGGACACACTGAGGACAGACCCCTGTGGGACCCCGTTCTCCTGGACCCGGGAGGAACTATGCGACGCAGCTACTTGCACGCGGAAGGAACGATACGAAAGAAAATTCTGAATAAAAATCGGGAGCGGGCCCCTAAGGCCCCACCCATGAAGTGTGGCCAGGATGTGATGGCGCCAAGTCGTATCGTATGCCTTCCGCATGTCGAAGAAGACGGCAACCAGATGTTGGCGGCGTGCAAAGGCTGTACGGATGGCAGACTCCAGGGAGACCAGATTATCGACAGCAGAGCGGCCTTTACGGAACCCACCCTGAGACGGAGCCAGAAGGCCCCGAGACTCGAGGAGCCAACTCAACCTCCGGCTCACCATACGTTCCAGCAACTTGCAAGGAACGTTGGTGAGGCTTATGGGGCGATAGCTGTCCACCTCCATCGGGTTCTTGCCAGGTTTCAATACGGGGAGGACTATGCTTTCCCGCCATTGAGACGGGAAAACACCCTCGACCCAGACGCGATTGAAAAGATCTAGGAGGCGTCGCTGGCAAGGCACTGAGAGGTGTTTCAGCATCTGGCTGTGAATGCGGTCTGGTCCAGGAGCCGTATCAGGGCAAGCAGAAAGTGCGCTCTGGAATTCCCATTCGCTGAAAGGAGCATTGTACGACTCCACGTGGCGCGTGTGAAAGGAAAGCCTCCGACTTTCCAACCGCTCTTTCCGGGAGCGGAAGGCCAACGGGTAGTTCGTTGACGCGGAACACTGAGCAAAATGCTCTGCTAACCGGTCCGCAATCGTGTCGGAGTCGGTGCACACTGCTCCATTCAGCGAAAGCCCAGGGACAGAGACAGGTGGCCGATAGCCTTGGAGTCGCCGAATCTGGGCCCAAACCTGCGATGCAGAGGTACGGACGCCAATGGTGGAAACATAACGTTCCCAACACTCCTGCTTCCGTTGGCGAATAAGGCGTCGGGCTCGGGCGCGGAACTGTTTAAAAGCAATGAGGGTCTCCAACGACGGGTGCCGCTTATGGCGCTGAAGAGCCCGCCGGCGATCTCGAATCGCCTCTGCGATCTCGGGCGACCACCACGGCACAGTCCTCCGCCGAGGTGACCCGGATGTACAGGGAATCGCAGATGCCGCCGCAGAAACGATGCTGGTGGTGACCGACTGAACCACCGCATCAATCGGATCAGTGGAAGGAGGTGCGATCACTGCGACAGATGTAAATAAGTCCCAATCAGCCTTATTCAGAGCCCATCTGGAGGGGCGTTCAGAAGAGTGACGCTGTGGCAGTGACAGAAAGATGGGGAAATGGTCACTACCACATAAGTCGTCATGGACCCTCCAGTGGATGGGTGGTGAAAGTCCGGGGCTGCAAATAGAAAGGTCAATGGCCGAAAACGAGCCATGGACCGCACTAAAGTGGGTCGCCTCTCCCGTGTTTAAAAGGCAGAGGTCAAGCTGTGACAGAAGAGTCTCGACATCTCTGCCCCGGCCAGTAATCGCGGCGCTACCCCACAAGGGGTTATGGGCGTTAAAGTCGCCCAGCAACACAAAGGGAGGCGGCAGTTGTCCTATCAATGCAGCCAACACATGACGAGAGACATCACCATCCGGCGGAAGGTACAAACTGCAGACAGTAATAGGCTGAGGCGTCCACATCCTTACAGCGACAGCCTCTAAGGGTGTATGAAGAGGCACACACTCGCTGTAGATAGAGTTAAGGACGTAGACGCAGACTCCACCAGACACCCTCTCATAAGCTGCCCGGTTCTTATAATAACCCCGATACCCTCGTAGGGCAGGGGTCCGCATTGCCGGAAACCACGTTTCCTGGAGGGCAATGCAGAAGAAAGGGTGACTGCTGACGAGTTGGCGGAGCTCAGCAAGGTGGTGGAAAAAACCGCTGCAGTTCCACTGGAGAATCACTTTGTCCATGGGCGAAATAGGCGTGAAGGGACCGAGGAGGCAGATCACGTCACTGGGTCACCTGCTGTCACCGATCGAGGACCAGTACAATCGGCGTCCTTGGCGTCTGAGGGTATGGCGAGATCCAGGTCCTCAGCGGACGCCAGGATATCCACCTCATCCCCAGACGCAGAGCCTGTATGGAGTGGTGGGGTGGATGCCACCGCGCGTTCCTTGGCCTTAGAGGCCTTCTTCTTCTTCGTCTTCTCTCTCTGCTCCTTGGGCTTTACTAGCTGGGAGGGCTCCACCGAGTCAGTCTCCGGGACGGAGGAGGAGCGGGAAGCCCTGCGACCAGCCGCTGGCCTGCTTTTCAGCCATTGGCTGACGTCACCCTTCCCAGAGGTGGAAACCTGGGAAGGGAGGGACCCGAGGGATCCCTTGCGAGAGAGAGTCGCCGAAGAAGTCGGACGCTTCTCCGGCTTAGAGTTGGGGACTTGTGTCCCCGATGGTTGGGGGGTCGTTGCTCCTGAGGTAGATGGTGCAGGAGCAACAGATGGGGAAGTGCCCCCCACCATCAAGGGGGCAGGTGTAGTATTCCGGCTCAGAGTGTTCAGTGGAATCGGTGCAGCAGATGACAAAACTACTGTTTTGGCAGCGGTGGCATAGGAGCTGGTCAGAGCCACAGGATGTAGCCTCTCGTATTTCCGCTTAGCCTCAGTATAGGTCATGCGGTCCAGGGCCTTATATTCCATGATCCTTCGTTCTTTCAGTAGGACCTTGCAGTCTGGCGAGCAAGGGGAATGGTGTTCGCCGCAGTTCACACATATGGGAGGCGGCGCACATGCAGTATTAGGATGTGAAGGACGTCCACAATCTCTGCATGTCATGCTGGAAGTACACCGAGATGACATGTGGCCGAACTTCCAGCATTTGAAACACCTCATCGGGGGAGGGATATAGGGCTTCACATCACATCGGTAGACCATCACCTTGACCTTTTCGGGTAGGACGTCACCCTCGAAGGCCAAGATGAAGGCACCGGTGGCTACCTGATTATCCCTCGGACCCCGATGGACGCGCCGGACGAAGTGAACACCCCGCCGTTCTAAATTGGCGCGTAGCTCGTCGTCTGACTGCAAGAGTAGGTCCCTATGGCATATAATGCCCTGGACCATGTTGAGACTCTTATGGGGTGTGATCGTGACGGAAACATCCCCCAACTTGTCACAAGCGAGTAACCGCCGTGACTGTGCAGAGGATGCCGTTTTGATCAATACTGCCCCAGAGCGCATTTTGGACAAGCCCTCCACCTCCCCAAACTTGTCCTCCAAGTGCTCGACAAAAAACTGAGGCTTGGTCGCCATAAACGATTCCCCATCGACTCGTGTACAGACTAAATAGCGAGGTGAATAAGGTTCGCTGCCAACCGTAGCCTTTCGTTCCTCCCATGGTGTGGCCAGGGAGGGGAACGATTGTGGATCATATGCCTGAGCGTTGTATTGAGGCCGAGAACGCTTAGAGACTGCTGGCGGCTGGCCGCCAGCAAGAGATGATGTACCACGCTTCATCGCGGGTCATCCGCCCTGATGCCACCTACTCCGACCAAGGGCCCTCCCCACGGGCGCCACCCAGCCTCAGCAACGACCACCTGGCGGGATGGCCATTGCCGGGAGTCCCGATGCCCCAAGGAGACAGGCATCTACTCCTTGGCATACGCGGGGAGTTAACGGCGCAGGCATCAGTAGAGCGATCCCTGTGTTGTCAGGGGGCTACAACCGACAGGGTACATGGCGGCCCCACCACAACGGACTGGCTACCATGCTGGATTTCAGGCGAAATGTAGCCCATGATCGTCATTGGCGCATAAAGCGACACAGCAGAGCAGACTGCAAAAACCGCACCCAAGAACAAAGCCACGCCCTAGAGATGGTGAGTGGGCGGGACAGCTATGCGACGACGACCAACCAAGCTAGAGATGGTAATGAGCGATGGACACATTGCACCTTGTAAGGCGCCCTTCCCCAATCAGCTCGCTCTTCGGAAGAATTTAGAAGATGGAGGTCAAACCCGGTAGGGGACCATCACATAAGGCCGAAACGTTTGAGACTCCTTTTAGTCGCCTCTTACGACAGGCAGGAATACCGTGGGCCTATTCTTACCCCCGAACCCACAGGGGGCCATCGATGTTGAGGTCATTAGAAACGGAGCAGGAGTTGGCACTGCGTCAGGGAAGGGTAAAAGAAGTCCGCCGTTCCCTTTAAAAGGAACCATCCCAGCATTTGCTTGGAGCGATTCAGGAAAGTTACGGAAAACGTATCAGGATGGCCGGATGCGGATTTAAACGTCATCCTCCCGAATGCGAGTCTAGTGTACTAGTTGACAGCTCGTCGTGTAGAAGCTAGCGTTGCTGGTGGTGGGATTCCGGGTTCGATTCACGGCTGGGTTGCTTTCTCCGCCCGGGAAGTAGGTGTCTGTGGTGTCATCATTTCATCATCATCCGTGAAGGTGGCGAAACTGGACTGTGTAAAGGTTGGGGCTTTGTACAGGCGCTGATAACCGTGCAGTTAAGCGCCCCAAAAACCAAACATCATCATCATCATCATCATACCATGGAATAACCACTGCGGCAGCTCGTTCGGAATACATTTAAATGAGCAGATTAAGTCAGCATTTTTAGTATATACATTGACTTCGTTCTTCATAAATGAAAGCAGGAACTACGACAAGACAAAGGAATTGGGATAACGAATGAGAAATACCTGATTGTGCTTCTGTTTGTAGATGACATGATTCAAGTTCACGAAATGACCTCCAAAGATCTATGTACCACCTGAACGAAATATGCAATGAATACAACTTTAAAATTTCTAGTAATAAAACGGAAATAAGTGCACTCCGAGGAAAATACTCAGTCAGTTTAAAACTAGTTTTGGATAATCCTGCTTTAGAACTGGTCTCTTAATCTTTCATTTAGGCTACGCTGTAAGATCTGATTTTTACTCTGATACTTAAAATAAATTACACAAATTCTAAGCTGTCTGTGACACTATTATCTGAATATTGGGCAATAAAGTACAAAAAGATTGTCCCGAAATTCTATAACGTGGTCGCGGTTCCTGTATTATGCTATGAAAGCGAAAACATGGTTAAAAAAAAAGCAAAAAAAATCACACGGCAGAGATGAGGTTCCTACGAAATTCGAAGAGCTGCACAACAAGAAATGATTAGGAATGAAGTTACTAGAGAAAAATTAAGTATTTTCAAAAGAAACTAAAAAATTCAAAAATATCGTGAAGACTGGTGAGAATGCTACGTCCCAGACTTCCCCAAAATATTCTGAACTACAAGCGGAATGGAAGACGTGATATTCAAAGGCCTCGGACGTGGGAGCAATTTCGTTTGAGAGACTATCCCGAGCGGCGACTACTGAAGTACTTATACATTATAGAATTCTTAAGTTATACAACCAAAATAAGTAAGTTTTAATGTAGTTTACGTTCACTGATGCAAAAAAAAATTTCTTGCTTTTTAAAGTGGGCTATGTTCTTTCTAAGGGTTCAAACTGTCTCCATGACAAATTTGAACAATATCTGTTAAGCTGTTTGGACTCTAAAACGAAACAGACTGTGTTACAAAGTAGAAAAGCAACTGAGAGAAAGAAGCGGCGTCGGTTTCTGCAGGAGGCGGCCATCATTTTGTAGGACAATGTTCGGGCACGCTCGGTTCAAGTCGTGACTGATTTGATCGGTATATAGGGATGGGGAGCGCCGCATCACGCACCACACTCATCTACATCTATATTTATACTCCGCAAGCCACCCAAAGGTGTGTTGGAAGGCACTTTACGTGCCACTGTCATTACCTCCCTTTCCTGTTCCAGTCGCGTATGGTTCGCGGGAGGAAAGACTGTCTGAAAGCCTCCGTGCGCTCTCTAATCTCTCTAATTTTACATTCGTGAACTCCTCGGGAGGTATAAGTAGGGGGAAGCAATATATTCGATACCTCATCCAGAAACGCACCCTCTCGAAATCTGGCGAGCAAGCTACACCGCGATGAAGAGCGGCTCTCTTGCAGAGTCTGGCACTTGAGTTTGTCAAACATCTCCGTAACGCTATCACGGTTACCAAATAACCCTGTGACGAAACGCGCCGCTCTTCTTTGAATCTTCTCTATCTCCTCCGCAAACCCGATCTGGTACGGATCCCACACTGATGAGCAATACTCAAGTATAGGTCGAACGAGTGTTTTTTAAGCCACCTCCTTTGTTGATGAACTACAGTTTCTAAGGACTCTCCCAATGGATCTCAACGTGGTACGCGCCTTACCAACAGTTAATTTTATATGATCATTCCACTTCAAATCGTTCCGCACGCATACTCCGAGATATTTTACAGAAGTAACTGCTACCAGTGTTTGATCCGCTATCATATAATCATACAATAAAGGATCCTTCTTTCTATGTATTCGCAATACATTACATTTGTATATGTTAAGGGTCAGTTTCCACTCCCTGCACCAATGGCCTATCCGCTGCAGATCTTCCGGCATTTCGCTACAATTTTCTAATGCTGCAACTTCTGTGTATGCTACAGAATCATCCGCGAAAAACCGCATGGAACTTCCGACACTATCTACTACCTCATTTATATATATTGTGAAAAGTAATGGTCCCATAACACTCCCCTGTGGCACGCCAGAGATTATTTTAACGTCTGTAGACGTCTCTCCAGTGATAACAACATGCTGTGTTCTGTTTGTTAAAACTTTTCAATCCAACCAGAGAGCTGATCTGATATTCCGTGGGCTCTTACTTTATTTATCAGGCGACAGTGCGGAACTGTATCGAACGCCTTCCGGAAGTCGAGAAAAATAGCATCTACCTGGGAGCCTGTATCTAATATTTTCTGGGTCTCATGAACAAATAAAGTGAGTTGGGTCTCACACGATGGATGTTTCCGGAATCCATGTTGATTCCTACAGAGTAGATTCTGGGTTTCCAAAAACTACATGATACTCGAGCAAAAAACATGTTCTAAAATTCTACAACAGATCGACGTCAGAGATATAGGTCTATAGTTTTGCGCATCTGCTCTACGACCCTTCTTGAAGACTCGGACTACCTGTGCTCTTTTCCAATCATTTGGAGCCTTCCGTTCCCCTAGAGACTTGCGGTACACGGCTGTTAAAAGGGAGGGCAAGTTCTTTCGCGTACTGTGTAGAATCGAATTGGTACCCCGTCAGGTTCAGTGGACTTTCCTCTGTTGAGTGATTCCAGTTGCTTTTCTACTCCTTGGACACTTATTTCGATGTCAGCCATTTTCTCGTTTGTGCTAGGATTTAGAGAAGGAACTGCAGTGCGGTCTTCCTCTATGAAACATCTTTGGAAAAATGTGTTTAGTATTTCAGCTTTACGCCTGTCATCCTCTGTTTCAATGCCATCATCACCCCGGAGTGTCTGGACATGCTGTTTCCAACCACTTACTGATTTAACGTGAGACCAGAACTTTCTAGGATATTCTGTCAAGTCGGTACATAGAATTTTACTTTCGAATTCACTGAACGCTTCACGCATAGCCCTCCTTACGCTAAGTTTGACATCGTTTAGCTTCTGTTTGTCTGAGAGGTTTTGGCTGCGTTTATACTTGGAGTGAAGCTGTCTTTGCTTTCGCAGTAGTTTCCTAACTTTGTTGTTGAACCACGGTGGGTTTATCCCGTCCCTCACAGTTTTACTCTACACGTACCTGTATAAAACGCATTTTACGATTGCCTTGAACTTTTTCCATAAATACTGAACATTGTCAGTGTCAGAACAGAAATTTTCGTTTTGATCTGTTAGGTAGACTGAAATCTGCCTTCTATTACCCTTGCTAAACACGTAAGCCTTCCTCCCTCTTTTTATATTCCTATTAACTTCCATATTCAGGGATGTTGCAACAGCCTTATGATCACTAATCCCTGTTCTGCACATACAGAGTCGAAAAGTTCGGGTCTGTTTGTTATCAGTAGGTCCAAGATGTTATCTCCACGAGTCGGTTCTCTGTTTAATTGCCTGAGGTAATTTTCGGATAGCGCACTCAGTATATTGTCACTCGACGCTCTGTCCCTACGACCCATCCTAAACATCTGAGTGTCCCAGTCTATATCTGGTAAATTGAAATCTCTACCTAAGACTATAACATGCTGAGAAAATTGATTTGAAATGTATTCCAAATTTTCTCTCAGTTGTTCTGCCACTAATGCAGCTGGGTCGGGAGGTCAGTAAAAGGAGCCAATTATTAACCTAGCTCGGCTGTTGCGTGTAACCTCCACCCATAATAATTCACAGGAACTATCCACTTCTACTTAACTACAGGATAAACTTCTACTAACAGCGACTAACTCTCCACCACCGGTTGCATGCAATCTATCATTTCTACCTGTCTGTACCTTTGTAAAAATTTCGGCAGAATTTCTCTCTGGTTTCAGCCAGCTTTCTGTACCTATAACGATTTCAGCTTCGGTACTTTCTATCAGCGCTTGAAGTTCCGGTACTTTACCAACGCAGCTTCGACAGTTTACCATTACAATACCGATTGCTGCTTGGTCCCCGCATGTCCTGCTTTGCCCCGAACTCGTTGAAGCTGCCGCCCTTTCTGTACTTGCCCAATGCCATCTAACCTAAAAAACCGCCCAGCTCACGCCACACAACCCCTGCTACCCGTGTAGCCGCTTGTTGCGTGTAGTGGACTCCTGACCTATCCAGCGGAACCCGAAACCCCACCACCCTATGGCTCAAGTCGAGGAATCTGCAGCCCACACGGTCGCAGAACAATCTCAGCCTCTGATTCAGACCCTTTACTCAGCTCTTTACCAAAGGCCCGCAGTCAGTCCTGTCGACGATGCTACAGATGGTGAGCGGTGAGCTCTGCTTTCATCCGGCTAGCGAGACTGGCAGTCTTCACCAAATCAGATAGCCAGGGAGGGTTTCCTCCGATCCATAGCGACACACATCATTGGTGCCGACATGAGCGACCACCTGCAAATGGGTGCAACCTGTACCCTTCATGGCATCCGGAAGGACCCTTTTTCACATCTGGAATGACTCACCCCGGTATGCACACGGATTGCACATTGGTTTTCTTCCCCTCTCTTCCCCTCTCTGCCCCATTACGCGCCTGACGTTGGAGCTCCCAACTACCAGTAAGACCACCCTCTGCGACTGCTCGGATCTTGCAGACTGAGGGGCAACACCTGGAACAGGACAAGCAGCCACGTCAGGCCGAAGATCAGTATCGGCCTGAGACAGACCCGGACTTGCGCCCTTCTGAGCTCAGCTTGATTCCTGACGTGAAGGTAGCGTTCTCGCTTTCCGCGTCTGGGTTCCCGGGTTCGATTCACGGCGGGGTCAGGGATTTTGTCTGCCTCGTGATGGCTGGGTGTTGTGTGATGTCCTTAGGTTAGTTAGGTTTACGTAGTTCTAAGTTCTAGGAGACTGATGACCATAGATGTTAAGACCCATAGTGCTCAGAGCCATTTGAACCATTTGTCGAACTTTGGGGTATTCGGTTCGGAGCTGTTATGGAGATACGTCAGACAATAGACCGCTCCATTCGAACTACCTAATCAACTGGCGTAGTTAGGGGTATCTTGCTCTTTCGACATCACTGGCGATGGCTTATATACATGAGCTGTTCAAAAAATATCCGACCTTTTTTAATTGTTGAAATCAACAATGGTATCAGGGCGCGCATGGGCTCATGTTTTCAGGCATATTTAGCACACATACCTGATTTTCTCCACTACTTCGGAACACTTGCAAGTCGTACACGTTGGATTTAGTATTCTGAGCAAAATGACGTCTTTACATCACATTTGGCTCCAAGCTTGGCGATTCTCAAGTTGAAACCATCGTGTGTTTGTGGACAAAGTAATGGGTACTGCAGGGCTAAAGGAGTGGTACAACCATTTCAAAGGTAGCCGCTAATCAATGAAGACAGAAGCCAGTTAAGGTACGCCCGCAATATCAACAAATCAGGTCGTTACTGATCCCGCAATATTGCTGGTGAAGCAGAATGGACTAATCACTATGAGAGAAGTTGCAGTCTAATCTAAAAGCCGTAAAGTCAACTAAATAACAAGGTATTACAATAACTAACGTCCGCCCCCGGTAGCTGAGTGGTCAGCACGACAGACTGTCAATCCTAAGATTCCTTCGATTCCCGGCTGGGTCGGAGATTTTCTCCGCCCAGGGACTGGGTGTTGTGTTGTACTAATCATCATTTCATCCCCATCGACGCGCAAGTCGCCGAAGTGGCGTCAAATCGAAAGACTTGCACCAGGCGAACGGTCTACCCGATGGGAGGCCCTCGTCACACGCCATTATTATTATACAATAACGAACAACTTAAATTGGAAAGAACACATAGAAAATGTTGCGGTTAAGGCTAACCAAAGACTGCGTTTTATTGGCACAACACTTAGAAAACGTAACAGACCTAGAAAGGACACTGCCTACACTACGCTTGTCCGTCCTCTTTTAGAATACTGCTGGGAAATGTGGGATCCTTACAAGATAGGACTGACGGAGTAGATCTAAAAAGTCCAATGAAAGGCAGCACGTCCTCCTATTATCGCGAAATATGAGAGAGTGTGTCACACAAATGATACAGGATTTTGGCTGGACATCATTAAAAGAAAAGCGTTTTTCTTTGCGACGGAATCTTCTCACGAAATTCCAATCACCAACTTTTTCCTCCGAATGCGAAAATATTTTGTTGACACCGACCTACGTAGGGAGAAACGACCACAACGATAAAATAAGGGAAGTCAGAGCTCGTATGGAAAGACACAGGTGATCATTCTTTCCGGGTGCTATGCGAGATTGGAATAATAGAGACTTGTGAAGGTGGTTCGATGAACAATCTGCCAGGCACTTAAATGTGATTTGCAGAGTATCCATGTAGATGCAAGTATAGGTGGTCACATTTTTATTATCCCCTGTATGTGCATATCGCTTCACACGGACTTTGTTACCTCTATGTCGATATCTGCATCATTTTCGAAATATGTGAGCTTACTTATATTATCTGTAATGTTAATATACAACATGAACAGTAAGGCTACCAACACACTCCCTCTGGCACAAGTGGTTACATTTACACGTATAGATGAACTCTTCATTCAGGATGAGATGATGTGTCCTCCCTACAAAAATATTTTATTGGCCGTACTCTATACGGTGCAGGCAAACGGTCAACTACAATTGCTGTTTACTGTGCGGTAACCTCTAGCGTATCAGAAGCAGTTTAGGAACATTTTTTCAAATGAGTATACGCACTCGTATTTCGGCAGGTGCACAGTTTTGCCATTTCAATTTTTGCACGTTCCCCAGATACCTTTTCGAAAATTTCGAGCAAAACAAATAGAAATCTTTATTACATCATGAAACAATGAAGAAGCAAATTCGGATTTGTTCGCAAGCCCGAAGCAAAATCTAGTACAAGAATCATTGATTTTAACAAAGTAGCTGTCGATAGGTTTTTTTCGTTGCTAACAAATGTAACTGACAATCACAAACTAATGACTTCTCAAATAACTAATTGTGATGGAACAGGCGTCTCGGTTAATGCTAAAAACCAATCGAACATCGCAGCTTGCAAAGGGAACCGTCCAGTGCGATCGTTAACCTCTGCAAAAAGGGGCGAAACTGCAACCAGCCTCATTAGTACTTCAGCAAGCGGAGCTGACATTCCTCCTACGATTATTTTTCCACGAAAGAAGAAGCAGAAAGAATTTGAGTTAGGACTGGCAGCAGGAGGTTGCGCTGAGGTCCACAGCACCGCATGGATGGCCACAGAGTCATTCTTTGTATGGTTTCCACAATTTGTGGTATTTTCTAAGGCATCAAAGCACGTCCCAGTTCTCCTTATATCAGATGGCCACTCAGCTCATACCACGAACAATGACGTTATGGACAACGCGAGGGAGAGTGGCGTTTCTTCACCACCACATTGCTCTCACAGACTTCAGCCGCTTGATGTTTGTTTTATAAATCCTCGTTATAGTGATCAGCTTCGAAAATGGCTGCGAAGCCACGCAGGGAAAGTCGTAACTGTCTTTCAAATTTCAACGCTTTTTGGTTCAGCTTTCGTCTAAAGCGCAAAAATGAAAACCGCTATTAAAGGTTTCGAAGCTACTGCAATATGGCCCACGGACCCATCCATATTCACGACGCACACTTCCTCCCGGCACACACAACTGACAGCGGACGTGATAGGCCGTCAGATAAAGGGGTTATTATATCTGAACAATTGTAATTGCCTCCACCTAGCACACCAGCTGAAAAAGACGACTCAAACGGGCTGGATAATCAAGCGGACGAGGTTTCAGCTATTTGTTACAATGAACTGCCGCCTAAGAATAACAAAGTTATTGGGGCTAATTGTTCTAATCTTGGGTGCTCTTGGATGACAACTGACAACACAACCTCCTCATTTCATATTTCACCTGAGATTCTGATTTTCTTGTCAAAAGTTAACGAAAGCAAGAAAAGAGCGAGACTGAAAATGGGGAAGAACGTTGTTTTAACTGATTCGCCGTACAAAAAAAGAGTTAAAAGTCATTAATGGGAGAAACAGAAAAAAGAACTTTGACAAAGAAGAAAGAGCAAACAGAAAACTTTTTGCGAAAGAGAATAAAGTTAAGAACTCAAAAAAGAGAGAAAGAATCTGAAGGTAAATGGAAAAAAGGAGAGAGAATACAATACTAACGAGAGTGATTACGAGGAAAGTTCTGACTGTCAATGTGTATATTGTGGTGGGTTATATTCAAAATCAGTTGGAGGTTGGGTAGCTTGTTCCACGTGCAAAAAATGGACACACGATTCTTGTGCAGGAATAGATAGCGAAGATGATGAGTGTCTCCCCGTGTGTGAATTTTGTAAACAGCCTCAAGAAAAGGATACGATACATGAAAACTGTAGTTTGACATTAATACTCACTTTGAACTAAAAAAAATTCCGAGCAAGCCAATATTTTCTGCATTTCCGATAATTTTATACGTTTTTGTAATCACTTGTATTTACCACCCCATACTACCGCGTGCAAATGATATAAATTTCTGTTTTTGAGTCAGAAAATATTGTTGTTTTATTTTATGGCAATGTTCTTGTATTTTTCTGATTAATACATCATAATGTGTTCATATAAAAATTTGTAGCTCTCTTATTTATCAATTTTGTACATTTAATCAAAGTTTTCAACTGTGTACCCCATTATACCTTGGATACCCCAACGTGTCGGATAAGAAAGATAAAAATACAATCACTACTCGTTTCTTCAACGACAATTTAAGCTGTGTTCAGTGGTTCCTCCCAGAGTTCATCACGATATATTCCGAAAAAAAATCATAGTTAACGAACATTATAAATTGTTCTAGAAACGAAGGCAATCACAGTTAACATTTAATAAGGCCACTGGTATCCTTCGAAATGCAACTAATCAACGTCATGCAGAACGTCATGGGTCACAGTGGATGGGTGGAATCGAAATATGACATTTACCCACGATCGCTTCTTTTTGTCAATTTGTGCCATTAATTTCTCTGCTCCCTAATCTGATTTCGTATCTCCCCTTCAGCTATTCGATCAAAGCTTTTTTAGCATTCTTCTACACCACCACATTTCGGAAGTTTCTAGTCGTCTCCTGTTTGGGGAACCAGGCATGTTAACTACTGATTCGCAATATATTTATTCCGAAAGGCAAAAGGAACCCCGAAAACAATGAAAATAATTTTGTTTATTGGTGATTGTACCAGTTTTATTTACACTTAGTGCGAATATGAAAGTATTTTAGTCCAAATCCTTATTTGAAGGTCCTAAATGTCGGTTTAAATGGCTGCTTGCTATGTAAGACATGCCCACTTGTTTCTCTGTGCCATCTCTTCTTTGAGACGATAAGCCTAGGACATTTTACCCGTAGCTTTGAGCTTTCACCTATGAATACATTTTTTCTTGTCTCGTAGTCAGTTTACTATTAGCACATTAATATTGTTATTCCCTGTTGCATTTTGCCTACTCCTGCCTTGCCGCGTCTCAGGAGGCGTCTTGTCGGGTCTAGGGAGGGAATTCTCTAACCTAAAAAATACCCCATGTGCACTCCACACGTACTCCGCTACCCTCGTAGCCACTTCCGGCGTGTAGTGCATGCCTGACCTATTCAGGGGGACCCTACATTTCTGCACCCTATTGCGGAGGTCGAGAAATTTGCACCCCAGCTCTCCGAAGAATCTTCTGAGCCTCTGGTTTAAGCCTTCCACTCGGCTCCAAACCAGAGGACCGCGATCGGTTCTGGGAACGATACTACAAATAGTTAGCTCTGATTCCACCCCGCGAGCGAGGCTTTCCGCCTTCATACAATCCGCCAACCGCCTGTACGAAATGAGGATGACCTCTGAACCCAGACGGCAGGAGTCATTGGTGCCGACATCAGCAACAATTTGCAGTCGGGTGCACCCAGTGCTCTCTATCGCCGCCAGTAGGGCCCCCTCCACATCTCGAATGAGACCCCCCGGCAAGCAGACAGAGTGAACACTGGCCTTCTTCCCCGACCTTTCCGCTATTTCCCTAAGGGGCTCCATCACCAGCCTAACGTTGGAGCTCCCAATAACTAATAAACTCCTCCCCCCGTGTGCCTGCTCGGACCTTGCTGAAGGAGCACCCACATGTCCATTCACAGGCAGAGCGGGCGATGCCACACGGCCAGCCTCCACATTGGCCCAACTGTGCCCGGTACCCGCGAAGATGTCTCGACAGCAGGGACAGTGGGTGAAGCATCTAACACCTGAGGTGCACCATGCGACGCACCAGACTCCCCACTGCCGCTACACTCCGAGGCAGCAGCCTGAAGATGGCTGACCATGGCCATCAACACGCTCAGCTGTTCGCGAAGAGTGGCCAGCGTCCGTACACAGCAGTCACACATCCTATCCATCCTAAGGAATCAATTTACCGAAGAGACTTAATCAACTTTTAAGTATCCAGAATGAGATTTTCACTCTGCAGCGGAGTGTGCGCTGATATGAAACTTCCTGGCAGATTAAAACTGTGTGCCCGACCGAGACTCGAACTCGGGACCTTTGCCTTTCGCGGGCAAGTGGTCGGGCACACAGTTTTAATCTGCCAGGAAGTTTCATATCAGCGCACACTCCGCTGCAGAGTGAAAATCTCATTCTGGAAACATCCCCCAGGCTGTGGCTAAGCCATGTCTCCGCAGTATCCTTTCTTTCAGGAGTGCTAGTTCTGCACGTTTCGCAGAAGAGCTTCTGTAAAGTTTGGAAGGTAGGAGACGGATACTGGCAGAAGTAAAGCTGTGAGTACCGGACGTGAGTCGTGCTTCGGTAGCTCAGTTGGTAGAGCACTTGCCCGCGAAAGGCAAAGGTCCCGAGTTCGAGTCTCGGTCGGGCACACAGTTTTAATCTGCCAGGAAGTTTCATATCAGCGCACACTCCGCTGCAGAGTGAAAATCTCATTCTGGAAACATCCCCCAGGCTGTGGCTAAGCCATGTCTCCGCAGTATCCTTTCTTTCAGGAGTGCTAGTTCTGCACGTTTCGCAGAAGAGCTTCTGTAAAGTTTGGAAGGTAGGAGACGGATACTGGCAGAAGTAAAGCTGTGAGTACCGGACGTGAGTCGTGCTTCGGTAGCTCAGTTGGTAGAGCACTTGCCCGCGAAAGGCAAAGGTCCCGAGTTCGAGTCTCGGTCGGGCACACAGTTTTAATCTGCCAGGAAGTTTCATATCAGCGCACACTCCGCTGCAGAGTGAAAATCTCATTCTGAAAACATCCCCCAGGCTGTGGCTAAGCCATGTCTCCGCAGTATCCTTTCTTTCAGGAGTGCTAGTTCTGCACGTTTCGCAGAAGAGCTTCTGTAAAGTTTGGAAGGTAGGAGACGGATACTGGCAGAAGTAAAGCTGTGAGTACCGGACGTGACTCGTGCTTTGGTAGCTCAGTTGGTAGAGCACTTGCCCGCGAAAGGCAAAGGTCCCGAGTTCGAGTCTCGGTCGGGCACACAGTTTTAATCTGCCAGGAAGTTTCATATCAGCGCACACTCCGCTGCAGAGTGAAAATCTCATTCTGGAAACATCCCCCAGGCTGTGGCTAAGCCATGTCTCCGCAGTATCCTTTCTTTCAGGAGTGCTAGTTCTGCACGTTTCGCAGAAGAGCTTCTGTAAAGTTTGGAAGGTAGGAGACGGATACTGGCAGAAGTAAAGCTGTGAGTACCGGACGTGAGTTGTGCTTCGGTAGCTCAGTTGGTAGAGCACTTGCCCGCGAAAGGCAAAGGTCCCGAGTTCGAGTCTCGGTCGGGCACACAGTTTTAATCTGCCAGGAAGTTTCAGCTTTTAAGTAGACTGCTAATTCACTAAAGGTGGCTGATTACTGACTAAACTGTGATTGCTAACGACTTCTTGTAGAAAACAATGAAAATAGTACTACCTGTCTCTGGACTGTATTCAAAACAAACACTAGCATTACTGGCACTATGGCTGACTACAAGGACTCTCTCTGACTGTATTCAAAACAAACACGAAATCTATGTAACTGTATTACTAGCACTCGACAATTAAAGCTTCCTAAAAGCAAAAACACACGGAAGAAGAAGTGACAAGTAAGAAAAATACAGTTAATACTTAAATTAAGGTAGCTCGCTGAACAGCAGACGTGAAGCAGACGGCGGTTATGGCGACACATGAACTTACAACATAAAAGTAATAACAGATAAAAATACATGTTCATGAACCTGAGAGAAAATCAGTCCATAAGTTTAAGCAAACGCTATCAGCAGTACAATGAGAATCAGCTTAATTTTTCAATTAACTCCTTGACAGGATAAAAGGAGTGACCCATGAGGAAACACTCCAGTTTCGATTTGAAAGCGCGTGGATTACTGCAAAGATTTTTTAATTCGAGTGGCAGCTTATTGAAAATGGATGCAGCAGTATACTGCACACATTTTTGCACAAGAATTAAGGAAGTCCGAACCAAATGGGAGTTTGACTTCTGCCGAGTATTAACCGAGTGAAAGCTGCTTATTGTTGGAAATAAACTAATATTGGTAACAAGAAACGACAATAAGGAATATACATATTGAGAGGCCAAGGTCAAAATACCCAGACTCCCTGAACAGAGGTCGACAAGTGGTTCGTGAACTCACACCACTTTTTGCCCGAACCTCCAGTTTCTGAGCCAAAAATATCCTTCTAGAATGGGAAGAGTTACCCAAAAACATAATACCATATGACATAAGTGAATGGAAATAGGCAAAGTAGACTAATTTACTTGTCGAAGTATCACTCACTTTCGGTACCGTTCGAATAGTGAAAATGGCAGTATTAAGTCTTTGAGCAAGATCCTGAACGTGGGCTTTCCACAACACCTTACTATTTATTTGAACACCTAGGAATTTGAACCGTTTAGTATCACTAATCATATGCCCATGCTGTGAGATTAAAACGTCAGGTTTTGTTGAATTGTGTGTTAGAAACTGTAAAAACTGAATCTTACTGTGATTTAACGTTAGTTTATTTTCTATAAGCCATTGACTGAGGTCATGTACTGCACTACTTGAAACGGAGTCAATGTTGCACACAACATCCTTTACTACCAAGCTAGTGTCATCAGCAAACAGAAATATTTTTG
The DNA here is from genome assembly GCF_023897955.1 of Schistocerca gregaria. Classification (NCBI taxonomy): domain Eukaryota; kingdom Metazoa; phylum Arthropoda; class Insecta; order Orthoptera; family Acrididae; genus Schistocerca; species Schistocerca gregaria. The sequence continues at coordinate 3,064,171 of NW_026061759.1, forward strand.
AGTTACCTGTAATACTTGAGGGCATATCATTTATATAAATAAGGAACAGGAGCGGCCCCAACACTGATCCCTGAGGAACCCCCTCCCCTTGACAGTACACCACTCAGATCCCCCATCACACTGTATTACTTTCCCCCATTCCTGTAGATCGTTCCCTAATGCTCTTCCTGAAACACTGTACAACTTCTGATTCTGTCAGTTCTTTCGGGTCCCATCTCCTTAAATTCCCACCTTTTTACAGTTTCTTCAGTTTTTATCTACAGTTCATAATCAATATACTGTGATCAGAGACCACATTTGCCCCTGGAAATGTCATACAATTTAAAATCTGGTTCCTAAATCTCTGTCTTACCATTATATAATCTATATGAAATATTGCAGTATCTCCAGGTCTTTTATGATTTTTGAACCAAGTGTTAGCTATGATTAAGTTATGCTCTGGGAAAAAACCTACCAGGCGGCTTCCTCTTTCATTTTTTACCCCCATTCCATATTCACCTACTACGTTTCCTTTTCTTCCATTTCCTACTGTCGAATTCCAGTCACCCATTAATATTAAATTTTCATCTCCCATCACTATCTGAATGATTTCTTTTATCGCATCACACATTCCATCAGTTTCATAATCATCTGCGGACTACTTTTACGACTTTGGTAGGCGTGGGATTCGTGGCTATCTTGGCCACAACAATGCGTTCACTATGCTGTTTGTAGTATCTTACCCACATTTCTATTTTTATTAATTGTTAGACCTACTCATGCATTAGCTTCATATTAGCCTTCCTAATACTTAAATCTATATTCGATGTTAACAATGATGCCGGTGGATGGACTATCACGAAATTACTGACCGTCGAGAAAGTCACAAATATAACCGACAAGCTAATGGGCCCTTCACAGGAAAAGGTTTTTTGCCGTTAAAGGGGAAAACTGAAACCCAGCAAATGAGTAAAAAAATGTATATTCACTGACAAAAAAAAAATACTGTACGCACACAACTTACACAACAATAGTCTGGGATTACTCTATTACGTAACACAGTTTTTGTGATTGTATCTTGCAGCTTTAGTTATTTTTAATTAAAAGAGGCTTTAAAAGGACAGAAAGAACGTGTTGGACTACGCTACAGATCGTTCTGTTAGCACAGTCTTTACTTTGTAATCACTTTCGTTGACTTCGGCAACTCTCAACAGAAATCTCCAACCTAACCGAGACAATGTGCTACGATACGGCCGAGATCATGACAAGAGAATGGGCTACATCACACTCGAAGTAAATTTATATAGGTAAGGATCCCCATGACCTGTGTACGTCTATTATAGAAAATCTCCAAGCCACTCTCCTCAAATATATCGCAATCTTCTCTTGACCTTCATCTGTTACTATTTCAGAATTAAAAACCAGATTCAAAGAACATTTGGCTACCAGTCACAAAACTAGAAAAATAAAAATAATAAAAGTGAGAACGTGAAACACGTTAGCAATAACCATAAACAGGAGATTTTACAGAAAATAAAATTGAGAAAGGAAATTATTAATATTATCGACCGTTTAGGAACTCTAGGCTACGAAAGGTATGAAACCACATATCGAATAACTGGTGGAAGAGTTAGTGTGTTTTAAGATTAAATCCAAACAAGAATTAGAGAAAAATATATCGAAGCAAGGCAACTATTACGAAAAATTGCTAAATCTCGAGACAAATTGTGTCCTTCTGTATTAGATGAAATGTTTTGGCCCCTAGTACGGATGAAACAGTATCTGCAGAATCAACAAGAACTTCGGACATGTGTTTCATATTTCATCCAAGCTTGCAGTCTATAAATATTTAAACAAAATACTAAAACAAAATACCACTACAGGGGAATTACTTACGAAGTAATTCTTGGTAAAGAAAAACAGGACACAATTACGTATGTAGGCTTAATACGAACTACAGCTGTGTTTATAAATCGCTATAGTTGCCTTGGACTAACGACGAGAGAATATCAATATAACCTATACGCTTTTCAAAGCTGTTATCCATGAAAAAGCTAAACTACGTATCGTAAACAAAATACAATTTAACACCGAAACAATGACTTTAGCTGACAATGGGCACAGACTTTAGTCAATGGGCACTTGAAAATTTGTGCCAGACCAGGATTAGCACCCGAGTCCCCTGGTTACTAGGGAGAGGCCATCATCACTGTGTCCCAATTACACAGTGGTCAACAGAATAGCACGAACTGCCCGAGCATGCCGTTCGTTAGATCGAAATTCTCAATTTCTCCATAGACTGCTAATACACTGCTCCTTGAACATAATCCTCCTCCCCTTAATTATACAGTACATGGCCAAAAAAACAGACACCGAATATATGCAAACTTGGCCTTACGAACATTGCAGACGTCGTCTATGTAACACACGTCAAACTTCAAAGAATTTACCAATTCGTTGCATTGTTTACTATAGACCACAAATCAAGTAACGTAAAAAAAGCACTGCGTGTATTGAGATCATGATTCATAGTTTAAAGAAAACTAATAAGTCGCCTACATATTACAGTTGCTGCCGAAAGAGGAGAACCATTATTTTCCCACAAAAGGAAATATAGTTAAAATTACGCTTCTATTTCGGTTAGTTTCGGCGGTTACTAAAATTTGCAGTGAAAGTTACATAGTGGACTCTACCCTCCCCCCACAAGAAACGTAGTTATCGTTGCTGTTGTGAGACTTTTGTACACAGTTAGAGAATGTGTGTTAAATGTGGCGCGGGCGGAAACACTAGGCTACGCTACAGGGCAATCTGCTCGCACAACGTTTAGTCGGCATTCATAATCGTTGGCGTAAACAACTCTCAATCAAATTACCACCTTCCAACCTAACTTAGATCTCGGGCTACACTACCAATCGGCCTGTCATCACAAACAAAAATTCATTGAGGGGGGTGGGGGGATTTCCTGTATCTCTCTCTGTAATGTATCTGTAGGCAAAACTGCCAGTTTTGTCAGACTCAACTGCAAGATTTACCAATGGTAAACCCTTTTGAGACGGCTCGTAATTTTAGAATAGTCCTCTTCGTCTTACTTGGCATAAATTGTTCGCTGGCGTCCCAGCAGCTAGCTCCCTCAGTGTCTGCTTCTGCCATCGCACCACGCTAGTCTGCTGTTGTCCTAGCAGACCGAACGCACCGCACATCCGATACCTTCGGAACCACTAACTGGCCAGTTAGCAACTGAGCGGAACACTGTTTACATCGTGAAAGGAAAACTATGCAAAGATGTACACTTAAATGGCACGACTGAGTAGCACACACACAGTAATATCTGAGGAATGTCCTTCGACACGCGCAGAACGAAAGTCTTCTCGCGAACGTACAGCATCTCTGAAAAAAAATCTCGTGACTATATTCCGGCGTTACGGCCAGGTTCTCATACAATTGAGCAAAAAAGGGTACATTTGAAATTTTCTTTGAGACAATGACAATACATTCGAAGGATCTGTTTGGGAATTACGAGTGATAATACTATGAGCTTAATTTTAGATTTTCAATAAAAAATGGCGCCCGTAATTATGATTTGATCAAGGGCCTGCGAGACTGGAGTACGTAGAGTGCGTGCAGTGTGGCACCTGAGATGTTACCTGAATTCAAAAATGGGTATGGGTAACATCAGTTGATACTACATTATTTCTTTGAAATTGAAAATGGATAACATCAGTCGATAATACATAAAATTTATGGGAGCGCATACCTAACCGCAATGAAACAACCTTAAATTTAACGATACAGTGCTAATTCGAACTTTGAGTTCGATTTTGGGGGGTTTGTTTCACTCCTTATGCCTACACAAAAATTAGTTAATATTAACAAATGTCATATTATAGCTATAAGTTCCTAAGAAAAGTGTTTACTTTTAGGGGTCAGAGGTAGAAGTTAAGAGATCGAACCACTTTTAATTTATACTGCATGCCGTTCTGAGAAAATCGTTACTCGAAAAAAAAGTGTTCAAAGTTTAGGGAAAACATTTAGTTATATTATTACTTCGATTTGCATGAACTGAGTGTTACATATATATTCTTAATGTCGCTGAAAACGAATCTGAAGTCAGATTTTCAATATTCAAAACAGCTAATCCAATACGGAGGGCAAACGATTATTTTTGACAAATTTTTACCAAAAATGTATTTTCGTTATTTACGTTTAGTCTGCAATTAAAGGAGTATTTATCAACCCTTCCTCTACCTCTGATTGTTACTAGACAGCAACTTCCTGTTCTTCTTGGCAGGAAGGTCGCAGTTCGCAGTAATAGACGGCAAATCATCGAGTAAAACTGGTGATATCAGGTGTTCCCCAGGGAAGCGTCCTGGGACCTCTACTGTTCCTGATCTATATAAATGACCTGGGTGACAATCTGAGCAGTTCTCTTAGGTTGTTCGCAGATGATGCTGTAATTTACCGTCTAGTAAGGTCATCCGAAGACCAGTATCAGCTGCAAAGCGATTTAGAAAAGATTGCTGTATGGTGTGTCAGGTGGCAGTTGACGCTAAATAACGAAAAGTGTGAGATGATCCACATGAGTTCCAAAAGAAATCCGTTGGAATTCGATTACTCGATAAATAGTACAATTCTCAAGGCAGTCAATTCAACTAAGTACCTGGGTGTTAAAATTACAAACAACTTCAGTTGGAAGGACCACATAGATAATATTGTCGGGAAGGCGAGCCAAAGGTTGCGTTTCATTGGCAGGACACTTAGAAGATGCAACAAGTCCACTAAAGGGACAGCTTACACTACACTCGTTCGTCCTCTGTTAGAATATTGCTGCGCGGTGTGGGATCCTTACCAGGTGGGATTGACGGAGGACATCGAGAGGGTGCAAAGAAGGGCAGCTCGTTTTGTATTATCGCGTTATAGGGGAGAGAGTGTGGCAGATATGATACACGAGTTGGGATGGAAGTCATTACAGCATAGACGTTTTTCGTCGCGGCGAGACCTTTTTACGAAATTTCAGTCACCAACTTTCTGTTCCGAATGCGAAAATATTTTGTTGAGCCCAACCTACATAGGTAGGAATGATCATCAAAATAAAATAAGAGAAATCAGAGCTCGAACAGAAAGGTTTAGGTGTTCGTTTTTCCCGCTCGCTGTTCGGGAGTGGAATAGTAGAGGGATAGTATGATTGTGGTTCGATGAACCCTCTGCCAAGCACTTAAATGTGAATTGCAGAGTAGTCATGTAGATGTAGTCATGTAGATGTAGATGAAAAGCCGATCTGTCTAAGCTGGATATGCAGCACTCGGCAGCCTGCACTTGATATTCGTCCGTATTTTCGGTGAGTATGTTTGCATGCATTCTGCAGTATGAATCATTTTGAGCACGTGCGACACGGGACGAGTTATCATCTACATCTATATGGATACCCTGCAAAACACATTAAAGTTCCTGGCAAAGGGTTCATCGAATCACCTTCACAACTGATAATTAATTGAAACCCTCAGCTGCCAACAGGTGTTGTTGATATACTTCGATGGGGACAGCTGAAAAGTGTGCCCCTACTGGGACTCGAACCCAAAATCTCCTGCTTACATGTCAGACGCCCAATCCATCTGAGCCATCGAGGGCACAAATGAACATCAGGACTGCAGGAATTTATCCCTCGCACGCTTCCTGTGAGACTCACATCCTCAAACGTCCACAATCCGATTACGTAATGTACTTAATAGGTATTTGTCCATCCACTCATTACTGGCTCACACTAAGGTGAGTTCCGGCAACCTGTGCGCATTCGCACAGACGAAGGTCAATGGCTGGGTAACGTTTAACCATAGATATGAAGATAGTAACTCTTCTCGAAAGAACAGGCGCCACCGACGACCGTGCAGCTCTTCTAGAATACATGACAGACCGGCCGATGTGGCCGAGCGGTTGTAGAAGCTTCAGTCGGGAGCCACGCGCCCGCTACGGTCGCAGGTTCAAATCCTGCCTCGAGCATGGATGTGTGTGATGTCCTTAATTTAGTTAGGTTTAAGTCGTTCTAAGTTCTAGGAAACTGATGACCTCAGATGTTAAGTCCCAAAGTGCTCAGAACCATTTGAACCATCAGTCCCTATGTTTACACACTACTTACAGTAACTTATGCTAAGGACAACACACACACACAACCATGCCCGAGGGAGGACTCGAACCTCCAACGGGGGGAGCCGCGCGAACCGTGACAAGGCGTTGGAGACATGGCGGGTACCCCGCGCGGCTCATGGCAGCCGTGACACTGCTTCAAACAATGGACTGTAGAAACTTGTGTAAAGCACGGATTAAAAAAAAAACCTTTCCGTTCCAAGAGTCTAGACAAGTACACCTTTAAAAAATGCAACTACAAAGAAATTGAATTTTCGAACGTTTTGAATGAGAACCTGTCCTTATGGAACACCGTTGATCAAATGTCACAGGGATTATATACTCAGGTTTCACCTGTGGATTAACACTTTCTAATCAATATCCGGAATGAGCAGGGCTTAAAACTTTGAAGAGTTAAATTTCAAGGGCCGTTCTCTTGTATGCAAATAGTTTCACAGTAGAAGTTTCTCTAGTTTTGTTTATTAATTAATTTATTTATTTTTTGCTGTAGGTAAAGAAGGATAGCATTGTGAGGAGGGGGAAGGGGGAGGGAGGAATCTTGCATCTCCCACCTTGGAATTCTCAGTACAGAATTTTTATTCATTACGAGATTCTTAGCCACTTGCAGAAGTGATTTCGAGTGATTCTGCAAAACTTTTCCTTTAGCCAATTGTAGCAACTATAGGATTCCGTTCCTGCTGCATGACATGTCTCGGAACGTACACTGACCAACTCATTTGCATAAAGAGCTAGCTTATCATCCGCTTCTCTACTTGCGTAGACCGTTCATGGTCTGCAAAGAATTTTTTTCTTTAATCGTTTTTTTATGTCTTTTATAAACTGCAAGACTTTCTAAACTTTCTAAACTTAGCACCGTTGAAGCATGGTCTTTTACTGAATGATCAAAAAGCAATGCTGACAGCTGGAGTCCAAGGTTTTTGTTAATCAAGCCGTTTGTATTCTTGTGGTGATATCTCCGTAGAGTCTTTCATTCCCTAACGCATATTTCTTTATATCTAATTGAGAAGTGAAATACCGGTTTTCATAGATGCAGATTTAAAATATTTTAATATAACGCAATAAATATTTCATTAAAATTTTCATCCCCTTATGCTCGAAGTTCCAAAACCAGAAAAACACGTAGTTTTTAAAAATTGTAACACATTAGCCGAATACGAATTGTCAGATATATTTAGCAATCCTTTCATAATGAACCATTTTCTGAAACATCTCACACCCTTTAGGGGTTGGGTTTTCAAAAACAATTAAACACATATTCTTCTATTTAGAGCCGAGGAGCCAAATTCAAATCTTCATCCATTTAATTCTAAAAATTCTTTCATAGTGAAATATTTCATAAAACATTTCATCCCCTATTTCACTCTGTTAGTGAGTTAAATTTCCAAAAGCAACGAAACACATTTATTTTACATCCAACCGAGATGTCAAATACCTATTTTCATAGATGTAGCTATAGAAATGCTTCAGTAGTTCTTTAATAATTATTTATTTTCAAAAAACCTTCACTAATTATTTTATCCCCCAATGGAAGAATTTCGGAAAATGCTAAAAACTTGTTTCTTTTTTGTTTCTGACTGAGACACCAAATATCAATTTTCGTAGTTTTGTAGTTATAGCTTCAATAGGGACATAGGGACATATATTAAAAAAAACTTTCAACCCATATTTCACCCCCTTAGGAGTGAAATTTCGAACAATCTCTTCTTAAATGATGCTTTCAGCGTAAGATTTACACCTTCATCAAATTTCAAGTCCATATACTTTGCAGGTTGGGCTGGAAGGCTATGGGTCAGTGAAACCTGTGCTCCTATTGCACCTTCTTGGAGGTTGTAGTTCCAAAAACAGTGAAACACGTATTTTTCAATAACACAATTTTCATAGATTTCGCTTTAAAAATTCTTTCGCACTGAAATACTTTCATAAAACATTACATCCTATATTCCACCCCTCTTAATGGTTGAATGTATCAAAAACAGGTTTTCATATATTTCATGAAACATTTCATCCTCTATGAAATGGGGTATGGTAGTGACACACCAAAATCACAATAGTAATCCGTTGTAGTTGCTACATATTTTATTACAATCAAAAGCATTATAAAATCACAATCACAATAATAGAGGAGACTGCCTTACAAGGCCAGATCAGTTGGACAAATAATAAATAAGTGGAACGAGACCCGTAAAACTTGAAATTTGAATATGACTATGTAAATATACTTAGGTAAAGCTTTACTAAAATAGCACAAATGTCCATAAAATTCATAGCAGAACTCTCACTACTTGCAATCAGGGGAGAAACAGATTAAGCGTAAGAATACAGATATTTAACGTTCGGCTAGCCAACTTTCCTAAACAAAACTGTATAAAAATGAGTAAAACAATTAAGGGGGTCCTTTAATTTTGACCAAACGGACCTTCAAATTTACTTACTCAGTTGATTAATCAACAATATTCTTAGAATGATTACAACTAGAACATGACTATATGACAATACCCTTAAAATAAGGTTGCTTCAATATTTCGCGTGAATTGGCGATAGACGCGAGCAGACTAAGGATTCTAATCAATACAAGAGATCCACGAGGCAGAGAATGACATAGAAATATACTCAACTTGGCAATGCAATTGAACTTTGGATGCTATAGTTCAGCACCGGAAAGATGGAATCACGCAAAAGTGACAACATAACCCAGGATGTAAAGGAGAGGACATGGCCTTAAATATCTCTCTGCCGCCGTGGTGCTCTGCTCGCAGTATGTTAGCGTCGACCGCTGCCAATTATCTCTAACAAAACACACATCAAGGGCAGACACTTCTCTGAGACATAAACTACACAACCTTATCTGGAGAACAGGTGAGCAATACAACTGGACTGAAACCAATGAGCCTCCGTGAGTTACTTGGCCAGTGCCAGCCCTTAAACTTTGATTAATAAGATCGCTAAAAATCATACCGAAGTTAAGATGACAAGACTTATCTCCAGGTTCGGCATATTAGTGGAAGAGACAATGAATTGGCGACGCTCTCAGCCGTATGTTCGCGGTAGAGTCTAGGGAAGGCAAGGGCCACGTGGAGCCGGATCTTGGGGAGAATTTCCTTCTCTCCGAGACACCCGGCTTCTTCTGCGACTTAGCCGGCAAACAGGTTGAGGACCCCGGGTGGGGACCGATTCGGCAGCAGTTGGCGGATGGCGAGGTCTTCGGGGGGTGGGGGGGGGGGGGGGTCTTGTGTAAAGGGGAAGACAACCGTGGTGAAGGGAAGGTCTGTATTCCACAGGAACGAGTTAGCATGGCACTCAGATATTTCCACTATTCGGCGGTAGGGGATCATTTGGGGTTCTACAAGTCCTTGAACCGAGTTCGGGAACACATGTTTTGGCCCAACCTATATGGTGATGGCAGGCGATTTGTTGGCAACTGTGTCCAGTGTAAGCGCGGTAAGCCCGATGTTGGGCCGCACAGGGAACTACTACAGTCGCTTAGGGAGCAGTGTCCTCTGGACCGCGACTCAAAGATCGAAACAACGATCGACGGAAACTGGCGCCAGAAACGCACCAGCTCACTCTATTTCATCCCCTTAGAGGTTGAACTTCCAAAAACACGAAAATACGTATTTTCTTATTTGTAACCTTGAAGTCAAATACCAATTTTCGTAGATGTAGCCTTAAAAATACTTCCATAGTTCTTCCATAATTTTTTATCTCAAAATAAAATGTTCATCCACTATTTCACCTCATAGAGGTTAAATTCCCAATAATACTGGAACACATATTTCTTTATTTCTGACCTAGAAACCAGATACAAGTTTTCGTCTGCCAAGCTTCAAAATTACCTTAATAGCTACATGTTTCAAAAATCCTTTCATTTCCTGTGTATCCCCCTTAGAGGTGGAATTTCGAAATATGCAGCATAAGCGGTATAAGATCAACACCCTTTCCAAATCTCAAGGTTTATTTTCCTTGGCGGTCTGGACTGCGTGAATTTCATAGTAATGGCCTCCACACACACACGCACACACACACACACACACACACACACACACACACCACTAACAATGCCACCACCACCTCCTGGGGAAATTTCTGCAGACGCCCTTGTTCCACTGCAGTCATATTTTGCCGACGACCTACATTTAGCAGCGTGGGAGGGATAGTGTCGTGCAACAGACAGTATACTCAGTAGATAACGAACTGTTAGTTGTGAAATCAGCGACATAGGAACCGAGACTGACACAGAAGGTGCTGTAGGTGAAGCACACTAGACTCGTGTCTACCACGGCTTCAAATAGTATCGATTTACTATGAACGGAAGTTCCGAAAAGTGAGCAAGTAATTTTACAGTGAATTCAGTACCGATTGTGAGGATATACAACGAAAAACATTTCTATAATATTTCAGAAATAATGAAACATTCCACTCAAGTCGCGCGGCTGAAAACGCAATGGATATGCTTGCACTTAAGACGGAAGGCCCCACGTGCTTACGCAGGCTTACGACAGATCGCAAAATTCGGCAGTAGGCGTAAGGCAACCTCTTGTGCTGCCATCTGTTATTGATGCCAGGAATCAGGGTCTCAGTAGTACGACCATCCACTGGAGAGTAGTTTGCTTTGTAAGCACTCCGTCTTCAGGCCACGAGTGGCCTGCTGGGACGGGACCATCCGACCGCCGTGTCATCATCCGTGGAGGATGCGAACAGGAGGGGCGGGGGTCAGCACACTGTTCTCCCAGTCGTTATGATGGTTTTCTTTGACCGGAGCCGCTACTATTGGGTCGAGTAACTCCTCGATTGGCATCATGAGGCTTAGTGCACCCCGAAAAATGGCAAGAGCGCATGGCGGACTGGATGATCACCCATCCAATTGCCTTCAACGCCCGACAACGCACTTAACTTCGGTGATCTCACGTGAACCGATGTAACCTCCGCGGCAAGTCCGTTGCTGCAGATATTTTAGAGTAGTTGTTACGTTTCATAATTATCTAGTTTACGGGGAAAATGTAAAAAAGGCGATTGTCACCGAAGCTACAACTAATCTGAATTTCTGGTTAGTTATCAAGTGGTCTTATGTGCAAGCCTGAATATTTCATCCTTTGAGGTGGGAATGATTCAAACCCGTCATGTTCTTCTTATGAGGTGTTCTATTTATTTTGCACACAATGATCGTTTGTAGTTGTGTTGAGTTACCACCTTGATAAATTTTTGGATGGCGCACGTATCATAACTGAGATCTGCGCTTGCGCTTAATGGCTGAAGGTCAATTAGCGTAATGAGTAGTAGCGAATGTTATAGTTACATGTTTGTAAATTACTTCAGGTAAATTACCTTAGTAGTGTAATATTATCAGTATACCAGTACAGTATGTGGGCCAATTACGTTAGTCATGGAATACTATCCGTATAAGACTATGTCACCTTGATGTCCCGGACTTGGCTTCAATTTTGGAATCCACGAAAGAACTGGAAATTTTCCTTTGCACAGCTTTCCATATAATTTCTATTACAGTGATTCAGTTTTGTCTCTCACTCGACTTTTCTGACTGTGAAATAAATTCTATCGCTCAGGTGCTTATTACCACTTCGTGTTTCCATTTGCCGATATTGCGCATAAACACTTACATATCTCAAAGTTGCTATGGACATTGATGGAACGACACACTTTTCTGTGGCGACATTGCAGTTTAGAGATAGAAAAACCGATCAGTTATAACGACATGGGTATTTTAGTTCTGAATAACCGATGTCTTTCGGTATTTGTTTGCTCTCGGTTATAACAAGTATCTTTTTATTTTTTCCTGATAACCACGTAAAAACAGATATACCAATTAGCCACAGCTGTCGTAGTAAAATTTTTAGTTTTCAAATAAACCTTTTTTAAAAAAGACGAGTAATTTTTATTCGTAAGATTTCCATAGTTCTAAAATACTGCGTTATTACAGAAAAAATGGGTAAAGTGATGTATGCCGCTTTAATAACACTGCTGATAGAAACGAGCAACAAATGAATTGGTCCAACATTGCCGAGACAATACTGTGCGTGCCTGTTATACAAGCAGTTCGCGAGAATGGACGCAGTTTCTCGCTGTTGTCGAACGTCAGTTGTAACACAGAATGGCACCATCTGAAAGCCTGGAAGTATTTTACGATATGCAGTACGAGTGAAGCACAATGGTCGATTTGGTCACTTGCGACATCATACAAGGAAAAAAGTTAAAATTTTACAAATCATTCATAGTTCGGGATAAAAATAGAAAGTGCGTGATCTGCTGCCTGTGTCTATGTAGTATGCCGTTATCTGCTTTTAGCCTTTAACAGAGAAATTAAAACGAAAAAGAGAGTTCTCCTGCCGCAGTTTTCACTCTTTATCGCTGGACTATACGTAATGCCCGCATAGTGCTGTGATAACCGATTTCAATATAATTTTTGATCAGAGTTCTAAAAACTAAAATCAGTAGGATAATACTGGCAGTTTTCTGTAGTATAGAAGCACTCGCTATATTTTGAGAGAAGCAGCGAACATCGGACAAAGTTTTATTGGACTATTTAATTGAAAGAAATTAGAATTATATTAATACCGTCAGTTGCTCAAGGGCGTTGATAAATATCAACGTGGACAAGTGAAAATGTGTGCCGCGACCGGGACTCGAACCCGGGATCTCTTGCTAAAATGACAGACGCTCTATCCATCTAGGCCACCGAGGGCACAGTGTATGGTTCGACTGCAGGGACTATCTCGCGCACGCCTCCTGCGAGACACACATTCTCACCTTGAATGTCCATACACTACAGTCGTAGAGTCCCACTCCAACACACTCATTCCTCGTGGAAGACATGTCCATATCCATATAAGTATATGGTTCTGGCAATACCAGCCATGACCTTCTTCTGTGAAGATGCACAAGTATTCCCCGAACTGCTACGGGACTTGGTAAGAATGTGTTCCACAAGTAATGAGTGTGTTGGTGTGGGACACTACGAATGTAGTGTGTGCATATGCAAGGTGAGAATGTGAGTCTCGCGGGAGGCGTGCGCGAGATAGTACCTGCAGTCACACTATCGTCTGTGCCCTCGGTGGCTCAGATGGGCAGAGCGCCTGCCACGTAAGCAGGATATCCCGGTTCGAGTCCCAGACGTGCACACATTGTCACCTGTCCCCGTTGATATTTATCGACACCCGTGAGCAGCTGACGGTATTAATATAATTCTAATTTCGTTCTGGACGGCTGCAGGTCGTCATAAATGTATTTGACGTTTTGATTCCATTTATCAATAAACTGAGAAAGTAAAATTTTTTTAATCTTTGTTTGATTTCTACGTTTACTAGAGGAAATAATGTAAATAAAAGACTGAAAATCGGTTATTACAAGAACTGTTATTGTGACGGGCTTTAACAATTAGGTTAAAGTGAGGCTGGGAAACTGATAAGAGCCGAAAACCAGTTGTTTCAGCGATAACCGACATTCCCACTGCTGTTCTGAGTGGTAAGATTGACGCGCAAGGACATCTAGAACAGTTTCTCAGAAAGGTTACTGCAACTCTGATGTTCTCAAAATGAACGGGCCAGCCATTGGCGTCCGCGAGGGGGAAGGGGAGGGGGAGGGGAGGAGGTGGGGAGGGGAGGATTGGCAAAAGGGCACTTTCACCCGTCGCCCCTAACCATCCTTGGAATCTGGAGTAAAGAGTTTTTATTCGTTACAGTATACTCATACTCTTCCAGATAAGAATTCTCCACAATACTGCTAAACCTTAGCTTTGACCAGTTGTAGCGCTTATACAGTTAGGGTCTTGTAGCTTGATGCACCTCGTAACTGACCAGCTGATTTGTACACAGAGTGCCAGTTTCAGAATCATGCATTCCAGCCCCGACGCGCCTTCCCCCCTCCCCACCACTGGAAATATTTCTGCAGACTCCAGTCTGCCACTGTGCATATATTTTGATAACATCCTGGTTTTAATAGCATCGAGGGAACAGCATTGTGGAGTAAGGGTAGACCTAGCACAGAACACACCATTCCCAATGAAACGCATCACTTAGTAGATGGTGAAGTACTCTGAAGCTAGCCAGATAGAAACAAAACCTCCTGGCACTGTATCTAACCCAAATTCTAATCTTACACTAATCTCTTGTATGTACCTACCACGCCCTCAAAGGGCCAACGATTTACTATTATCAGAAGTTCCGAAAAATGAGGAAGAAATTGACCCACACTTTTTTCCGTTGTTCATTATTTCGATTACCCCATAAAGGGAATGGACTTGTAGCCACAGGTTACACAAGCGATAGATGGTTTAAAATACATAAAAAGAGATGACAATAGGAAACGATTTTTAAAAACACAATGATGCTCGGCTTTTACGATTTTTACAGGAAAAAAATGGATGACAAAATAAAGGTTTTTCAAAAATACGCTGGTGGGCAATATTGGGGATTTTTTTATCTGTATAGATGACTAGCGGAAAAGCTTGGTGTTGACCAGGCATTTATTTACAGCTGTGCGTCCACGTCCGTACTATGCAGCGTCTGGCCTTGTCCTGAGTTTTTATGACGTATCTCCTGAAACATGTGTCGTACAATGATATAATTTTGTAGGTACATTCAGCATCATATGCGGATACTGTCTGCAAAATTTATTGCGAATATAGTACCAAAGAAGTAACAAATTTAAATGTCACGAATGCTGTGATCCCCACACACATGGGTGCAACTAATGTACACAGGATGCTTGGCTCCATCATTATGGCTACCATCACCTGTGGTCGAAATTGGACCAGCTGTGTCGACGTAGTGAAAATATAAATGTGCATAACATGGTAAACGTCCATTCTTTCCAGCCATCAGACCTGATCTACGATCAAAAATATCATGTAAAAGTTGGAGGGGCAACGGCCTTGCCGCAGTGGATACACCGGTTCCCGTCAGATCACTGAAGTTTAGCACTTTCGGGCATGGTCGGCACTTGGATGGGTGACCATCCGATCCGCTATGCGCTGTTTCCATTTTTCGGGTTGCACTCAGCTTTGCGATGCCAATTGAGGAACTACTCGACCGAATAGTAGCGGCTCAAGTCAAAGGAAACTACCACAACGAGTGGGAGAGCCAGCTCCTCCTCCACCCTCAGTGCGAATGACGTGGCGGTCGGATGGTCCTGATTGGCCACTTGTGGCCTGAACACGGAGTGCTTTCTTAAAGTAGTGCTCCCTACATAAAATTGACAGTCTTGGCTCAGGGACTGTCCACGGTAAATGCTGCATTGGACCTACGAATACTATTAAAATAACGGTTTGAGTTCTCTTTAATTGTCCAATCATCTGAAGTGAGTCCTTATTGAAGTGCGCTGAAAAATAGATTTTATGTTAATGGCGGATAAATTTTTTGTTAATGGCGGCAAATTAACTTTACCCTAATGACACACAAGGTCAATGCCGTTCTATCACGTAAAGTATTCTCAGATCGAAATGTTTTGCATTACCAAATCTCCAGTGTAGATTCATCATACCGCAATTATAATTCTCAAAATAATTTGGAGCTACGTTCAATGCATATTTAAATGCATCTTTCAAAACAATACCAGAATTCTCATTAGATCATCATTAACAGTGGCTAGAGTATTCCTATTATTTCGTCTACCAAAAACCGCGTTTCACTATGGCTTTTTCAGTACGCTGTTTTGTTTTCCACTGCTGACAATAGAAACGATCTGGCAGATGTGACATTGTAGATGTCCAGTATGCGTGTCTTAATGCAAATAAACCGTCTGGAACATTTACCCTTGAACCTCCCTAGAATGGGATTTCATGGAACGTTATTACTTTCCTGTGTCCATTTCTATCACACCAGCTGATCGCCACGACTGGGGAGAGTGAGGAGGGGTTGGGGTGAAAGTTGGCAGCACTTTGAGTGACAGAAACCTCACGTTTCCGTCATTTGTTTTCATAATGACGTAGTGCCAATTCGTCACATTGGACGCTTTTCTCTCGGAAACGTTTACATTCATCGTCTGGATATCAATGTCGCCTTCTGAGGTATGCAGTCGCACCACTCTGTACGAAATAGGTTCTAAGCTGATGCAGTCGACAAGTAACGTCGAAATATATCGTCACATCGAAATATATCGACACCTCGAAATAAATCAACACCTAGAAATAAAAGGCCACCCCGAAATAAATCGCAACCTCGAAATAAATCGACACAATGAGAAAAATCGAAACTTCGAAATAAATCGACACCTCCAAAAGACTGCTACATCGAAATGATTCGATATCCCGAAATATATCGACATCTAGATGCATTCAGCTTACCATATAGAACGATATCTCGAAACTCAAGGAGCTCTCGAGATAAATCGAGGTATAGAAACATATCGATATCTTGAAATATAATGGTACCTCGTAATATAAAGATATCTCTAAAAATACGATATCTAGAAATTTATGGATTACTTGAGATATAGAGGTTCCTTGAAATATATCGATGTCTCGATATTAATTGATATCTGAAGTACACCGATACATTGAAATATATCGATACCTCGAAATATATAGACAACCTGATTGCGTCGGTATATCAAAATAAATCGATAACTCGACGTACACGTGTACTTCGAAACCAATCGATACCTCGAAATAAATGGACTCCTCAGTATAGATAGATATCTCGAAATAAATCGACATCTCGATATAATGTGTGCCTCGAAATAAGTCAATATACCGAAATAAATCGATAATGGGAAAAAACTGGACGTCTCGAAATAAATCTGTACCCCTAAGAAAACGATTCTCGAAATAAATAGATATATCGAAATATATCGCTATCTCGATAAATACCGATATCTAGTGGTCGGATATATGTTTCAAGATGACATGACATATCAGTATAGTTCGATATACATGAAAATACTTTGGATTTTCAATATATTCGTAGATTTCTGGACCTCGGGGAAAAAATCGCCGATCCGACCTCGGTGCAAAAACGCAGACCTAGGGAAAAAACGCCGACCTCGGGGAAAAACGCAGACGTCGAGGGAAAAACGCCGACGTCGGGGTAAAACGCCGACCTCGGGGGAAAAACGCCGACCTCGGGGTAAACCGCCAGCCTCGGGGAAAAACGACGATATCGTGGGAAAACGCCGACCTTCGGAAAACTGCCGACCTCAGAAAAAATCCAGTTCCATTAATTTACACAGACACTAATGTATGTCACCATTAGGTTCTCAAAATGCAACAAAATTCCTGGTATTTATCACCTCACACAAAAAGTGGTCGCGACAGAAAAGTCTCGTTCTTTAGAAAGTTTAGAATGAGATGTTCTAAATATTGCAGTTTATCCATTTACAATAATCTACAAGCACTGCACAATGAGAAGAGACTGTCAACCACAGCACTTTGAAATAGTGGACAGCCAGGAAGACAGAGGTTGCATTGCTGTTTCTAATCCACTGGTGCTTGAGATTCAGAATCCAGGATTGCCTCGAATAAGAACAGCAGGAATGAATGTCCTGCACCAGTGTAGAACTTATTCTGGAACTCCACAGAAAATCACAAGGCACAATTATATCACATCATTCTCAGAAAACTACAGAAGCCTCTAATGGACGTAACAACGTCGTCAACTCCTTCACCAGTGAAAGATCTTAGTAGCTATTGAGTCAAGAGTAGGTGGCCAATTAATAATTTGTTGTTCAAAGCTAACTTCAGTGTATATGGGAATACTCAGTGGACATCTTTAACCATCATATTTTACTGTCTAAGATATGTCAACTTCCCAGACTATAAGTATAAGCTGAGCTTGGTCTTTCCCAATCCGAGATTGTTTAGAATGGGTATCACGGGAATCAGATCCACTGGGCATTTAGAGCAACCTGCTTTAAACTATATGAGCAGGCAATAGACACAGACACAGAATTTGAAATTTCTCTGTGAAGCGGTTACCTTCATCGTCTGCAAACTTATGTTGTGTGCTGCGGTATGCGGAGGCACTAATAGCAACACAGTAGAACATAGAAGAAGCTTCTAGGTTTATGTAAGTAGCCCGTAGGATACAGTACAATTCAGGTTTTAGTTATCGATTATTGATTTATTAGCCGGCTTTGCCAGTAAAATGACCTACTACCTTAAGATTTGGCATTAAACAAGGTCTGGCAGCCACGTTACACGAGAGAATGTGAAAAGTGTTCATATGAACTAAAAACCTAACAAATCCGCCCGTTTTCACATCTGCTTTTGAATCCACGTAATGCGAGATCGTCACATTGGCCGTTTTCTCTCTGAAACGGTTACATTTATCGTTTGCAATGCTATGTAGCGTGCTGCGATTGCGGAAACACTAAAACCACCATAGTAGAACACAGAAGAAGCTTTTAATTTGGTGTAATAGCCAGTAAGAAGCAGTACAAATCAAGTTTTAGTTATCGATTATTGAATTTTTAGCCAGCTTTGGTGCCTTGGACATGGGCTAGGACCTCAAGATTTGGCATGAGGGGACGTCTAGCAACCACGTTGCACGGGAGAATGTGAAAAGTTTTCATGTGCAGTAAAAACCTAAGAAACCCGCCCGTTTTCGTCATCTGCTTTCGAATCGACGTAATGCCAGATCATCACATTGGCCGTTTTCAACCTGAAACGGTTACATATATCATGTGCAAAGCTTTGTCGCGTGCTGCGGTATGCGGAGACACTGGAAGCACCATAGTAGAACACAGAAGAAGCTTTTAATTTGATGTAACAGCCACTAAGGAGCAGTACAACTCAAGTTTTGGTTATCGATTATTGATTTTTAGCCGGCTTTGGTGCCTTGGACATGGGCTACGACCTTAGGATTTTGCATGAAGGGAAGTCTAGAAGCCGCATTGCACGAGAGAATGTGAAAAGTGTTCATATGTAGTAAAAACCTGAGAAATCCGTCCGTTTTCGTCATTTGTTATCGAACCGACATATAGAAAGATAGTCACATTGGCCGCTCTTCTCTTTGAAACGGTTACATTTATCGTCTGGAAAGCTATGTCGCGTGCTGCGGTATGCGCGAGACACTAAAAGCACCATAGTAGAACACAGAAGAAGCTTCTAAGTTGATGTAATAGCCAGTAACAAACGGTGCAATTCAAGTTTTAGTTATCGATTATTGACCTTTTACCCTTCTTTGGTGCCTTGGACATGAGCTAGGACCTGAAGATTTTACATGAAGCTAAGTCTAGCAGCCGCCTTGCACGGGAGAATGTGAAAAGTGTTCATATGTAGTAAAAACCTGAGAAAACCGTCCGTTTTCGCCATTTGTTATTGAATCGACTTAAAGCCATATCGATACATTGGGCGCTCTTCTCTCTGAAACGGTTACATTTATCGTCTGCAAAGCTATGTCGCGTGCTGCGGTATACGGAGAAACTAAAAGCACCATAGTAGAACACAGAAGATGCTTCTAAGTTCATGTAATAGCCAGTAAGAAGTAGTACAAATCAAGTTTTTTGTTATCGATTATTCACTTTTTAGCCGGCATTGGTGCCTTGTACATGAGCTAGGACCTTACGGTTTTGCATGAAAGGAGCACTAGCAGCCGCGTTGCACGGGAGAATGTGTTAAGTGTTCATTTGTAGTAAAAACCTTAGAAATCCGTTTGTTTTCGTCATTTGTTATCAAATCGGCTTAAAGCCAGATCGTCACATTGGTCGCTCTTCTCTTAAAACGGTTACATTTATTGTCTGGAAAGCTATGTCGCGTGATGCGGTATGCGGAGACACTAAAAGCACCATAGCAGAACACAGAAGAAGCTTCTAAGTTGAAGTAATAGCCAGTAAGAAGTAGTACAATCCAAGTTTTAGTTATCGATTATTGACTTTTTAGCCCGCTTTGGTACCTTGGACATGAGCTAGGACCTTACGATATTGCAAGAATGGACGACTAGCAGCTGCGTGCATGGGAGAATGTGAAAATTGTTCTTATGTAGTAAACACCTGAGATATCCGTCCCTTTTCGTCATTTGTTACCAAATCGACTTAAAGCCAGATCGTTACATTGGCAGCACTTGTCTCTGAAACGGTTACATTTATCGTCTGCATGGCTATGTCGCGTGCTAAAGTATGCGGAGACACTAAAAACACCATAGTAGAACACAGAAGAACCTTCTAAGTTGATGTAACAGCCAGTAAGCAGTAGTACAATCAAGTTTTAGTTATTGGTTTTTGACTTTTTATTCTGCTATGTAATAGCCAGTAAGATGTTGTACAATTCAAGTTTTAATTATCGATTATTGAATTTTTAGCTTTATGGTGCCTTGGACATGAGGTAGGACCTTACGATTTTGTATGAAAGGAGGATTAGCAGCCGCGATGCTCGGGACAATGTGAAAAGTGTTCATTTGTAGTAAAAACCTGAGAAATCCGTCCGTTTTCGTCATTTGTTATCAAATCGACTTTAAGCCAGTTCGTCACATTGGCCGCTCTTGTCTCTGAAACAGTTACATTTATCGTCTGGAAAGCTATGTCGCGTGCTGCGGTATGCGGAGACACTAAAAGCACCATAGTAGAGCACAGAAGATGCTTCTAAGTTCATGTAATAGCCAGTAAAAAGTAGTACAAATCAAGTTTTCGTTATCGATTATTCACTTTTCAGCCGGCTTTGGTGCCTTGTACATGAGCTAGGACCTTACGATTCTGCATGAAAGGAGGACTAGCAGCCGCGTTGCACGGGAGGAAAGTGTTCATATCTAGATAAAACCTGAGAAATCCTGCCGTTTTCGTCATTTGTTATGGAGTCGACTTAAAGTTAGATCGTCACATTATCCGCTCTTCCCTCTGAAACGGTTACATTTATAGTCTGAAAGGCTATGTCGCGTGCTGCGGTATGCGCAAGACACTAAAAGTACCATAGTTGAACACAGAAGAAGCTTCTGAGTTCATGTAATAGCCAGTAAG
Source organism: Schistocerca gregaria (assembly GCF_023897955.1). Taxonomy (NCBI): domain Eukaryota; kingdom Metazoa; phylum Arthropoda; class Insecta; order Orthoptera; family Acrididae; genus Schistocerca; species Schistocerca gregaria. Next base: position 3,085,186 of record NW_026061759.1, read on the forward strand.
AAACATTACAATTCAAGTTTTAGTTATCGATTATTGACCTTTTACCCTTCCTGGGTGCCTTGGACATAAGCTAAGACCATAAGACTTTGCATGAAAGGAGCACTAGCAGCCGCGTTGCACGGGAGAATATGTTAAGTCTTCATTTGTAGTAAAAACCTTAGAAATCCGTTCGGTTTCGTCATTTGTTATCAAATCGACTTAAAGCCAGATCGTCACATTGGTCGCTCTTCTCACTGAAACGGTTACATTTATAGTCTGGAAAGCTATGTCGCGTGATGCGGTATGCAGAGACACTAAAAGCACCATAGCAGAACACAGAAGAAGCTTCTAAGTTGAAGTAATAGCCAGTAATAAGTAGTACAATGCAAGTTTTAGTTATCGATTATTGACTTTTTAGCCCGCTTTGGTATCTTGGACAGGAGCTAGGACCTTACGATATTGCAAAAATGGACGACTAGCAGCTGCGTTGCATGGGAGAATTTGAATATTTTTCTTATGTAGTAAACACCTGAGATATCCGTCCCTTTTCCTCATTTGTTATCAAATAAACTTAAAGCCAGATCGTTACATTAACCACTCTTCTGTCTGAAACGGTTACATTTATCGTCTGCATAGCTATGTCGCGTGCTGCCGTACGCGCAAGACACTAAAAGCACCACAGTTGAACTCAGAAGAAGCTTCTAAGTTCATGTAATAGTCAGTAAGAAACATTACAATTCAAGTTTAAGTTATCGATTATTGATCTTTTACCCTTCCTGTTTGCGTTGGACTTGATCTAGGACCTTAAGACTTTGCATGAAAGGACCACTAGCAGCCGCGTTGCACGGGAGAATGTGTTAAGTGTTCATTTGTAGTAAAAACCTTAGAAATCCGTTCGGTTTCGTCATTTGTTATCAAATCGAATTAAAGCCAGATCGTCACATTGGTCGCTCTTCTCACTGAAACGGTTACATTTATAGTCTGGAAAGCTATGTCGCGTGATGCGGTATGCAGAGACACTAAAAGCACCATAGCAGAACACAGAAGAAGCTTCTAAGTTGAAGTAATAGCCAGTAATAAGTAGTACAATGCAAGTTTTAGTTATCGATTATTGACTTTTTAGCCCGCTTTGGTACCTTGGACAGGAGCTAGGACCTTACGATATTGCAAAAATGGACGACTAGCAGCTGCGTTGCATGGGAGAATTTGAATATTTTTCTTATGTAGTAAACACCTGAGATATCCGTCCCTTTTCCTCATTTGTTATCATACCGACTTAAAGCCAGATCGTTACATTGGCAGCTCTTGTCTCTGAAACGGTTACATTTATCGTCTGTATAGCTATGTCGCGTGCTAAGGTATGCGGAGACACTAAAAGCACCATAGTAGAACACAGAAGAACCTTCTAAGTTGATGTAACAGCCAGTAAGCAGTAGTAAAATCAAGTTTTAGTTATTGGTTTTTGACTTTTTATTTTGCTATGTAATAGCCAGTAAGATGTATTACAATTCAAGTTTTAATTATCGATTATTGAATTTTTAGACTGTTTTGGTGCCTTGGACATGAGCTAGGACCTTACGATTTTGTATGAAAGGAGGATTAGCAGCCGCGTTGCTCGGGACAATGTGAAAAGTGTTCATATGTAGTAACAAACTGAGAAGTCCGTCCGTTTTCGTCATTTGTTATCGAATCGACTTAAGGCAAGGACGTTACATTGGCCGCTCTTCTCTCTGAAACGGTTACACTTATCATCTGCAAAGCAATGTCGCGTGCTCCAGTATGCGGAGACACTAAAAGCACCATAGTAGAACACAGAAGAAACTTCCAAGTTGATGTAATTACCAGTAAGAAACAGTACAATTCAAGTTTTCGTTATCGATTATTGATCTTTTACCCTTTTTTGGTGCCTTGGACATGAGCTATTACCTTAAGATATTGCATGAATCGAAGTGTACCAGCCGCTTTGCGCGGGAGAATGTGAAAAGTGTTCATATATAGTAAAAACCTTGAGAAATCCGTCCGTTATCGTCATTTGTTATCGAATAGACTTAAACCAAGATCGTCACGTAGGCCGCTCTTCTCTCTGAAACGGTTACATTTATCGTCTGCAAAGCTATGTCTCATGCTGCGGTATGCGGAGACACAAAAAGCACCATAGTAGAACACAGAGGAAGCTTCTAAGTTGAAGTAATAGCCAGTAAGTAGTACAATGCAAGTATTACTTATCGATTACTGACTTTTTAGCCGGCTTTGGTACCTTGGACATGAGCTAGGACGTTATGATTTTGCATGAAGGGAACTGTAGCAGCCGCTTTGCACGGGAGAATGTGAAATATGTTCATATATAGTAAAAACCTGAGAATTCCCTCCGTTTCCGTCATTTGTTATCGAATCGACTTAAACCCAGATCGTCACGTTGGCCGCTCTTCTCTCTGAAACGGTTACATTTATCGTCTGCAAAGCTGTGTCGCGTGATGCCGTATGCGGAGACAGTAAAAGCACCATAGTAGAACACTGATAAAGCTTCTACGTTTATGTAATTGGCATTAAGAAGTAGTACAATTCACGTTTTATTTATCTATTATTGACTATTTAGCCGGCTTTGGTGCATTGGACATGAGCTAGGACCTTAAGATCTTGCATGAAAGGAGGACTATTAGCCGCGTTGCACGGGAGAATGTGAAAAGTGTTCATATGTATTAAAAACCTGAGAAATCCGGCCGTTTTCGTCATTTGTTATCGAATCGACTTAAAGCCAGATCGTCTTATTGGACGCACTTCCCTCTGAAACGGTTACATTTATACGCTGCTAAGCTATGTCGCTGGGTGCGGTATTCGGAGACACTAAAAGCACCATAGTAGAACACAGATGAAGCTTCTAAGTTGATGTAATACCCAGTAAGAAGTAGTACAACTAAAGTTCTAGTTGTCGATTATTGACTTTTTAGCCGGCTTTGGTGCTTTGGTCATGAGCTAGGACCTTAAGATTTTGCATGAAAGGAGGACTAGCAGCCGAATTGCACGGGAGAATGTGAAAACTGTTCATACGTGGTAAAAACCTGAGAAATCCTTCCGTTTTCGTCATTTGTTATCGAATCGAATTACAGCCAGATCGCCTTATTGACCGGTCCTCCCTCTGAAACGGTTACATTTATCGGCTGCTAAGCTATGTCGCAGGGTGCGGTATGCGGAGACACTAAAAGCACCATAGTAGAACACAGAAGAAGCTTCTAAGTTGATGTAATAGCCAGTAAGAAGTAGTACAATTCAAGTTTTCGTTAACGATTATTCACTTTTCAGCCGGCTTTGGTGCCTTGTACATGCTCTAGGTCCTTAAGATTTTGCATGAAAGGAGGACTAGCAGCCGCATTGCATGGGAGAATGTGAAAATTGTTCTTATGTAGGAAACACCTGAGATATCCGTCCCTTTTCGTCATTTGTTATCAAATCGACTTAAAGCCAGATCGTTACATTGGCAGCACTTGTCTCTGAAACGGTTACATTTATCGTCTGGAAAGCTATGTCGCGTGATGCGGTATGCAGAGACACTAAAAGCACCATAGCAGAACACAGAAGAAGATTCTAAGTTGAAGTAATAGCCAGTAATAAGTAGTACAATGCAAGTTTTAGTTATCGATTATTGACTTTCTAGCCTGCTTTGGTACCTTGGACAGGAGCTAGGACCTTAGATATTTCAAAAATGGACGACTAGCAGCTGCGTTGCATGGGAGAATTTGAATATTTTTCTTATGTAGTAAACACCTGAGATATCCGTCCCTTTTCCTCATTTGTTATCAAATCGACTTAAAGCCAGATCGTTACATTGGCAGCTCTTGTCTCTGAAACGGTTACATTTATCGTCTGTATAGCTATGTCGCGTGCTAAGGTATGCGGAGACACTAAAAGCACCATAGTAGAACACAGAAGAACCTTCTAAGTTGATGTAACAGCCAGTAAGCAGTAGTACAATCAAGTTTTAGTAGTTGGTTTTTGACTTGTTATTTTGCTATGTAATAGCCAGTAAGATGTATTACAATTCAAGTTTTAATTATCGATTATTGAATTTTTAGCCTTTTTTGGTGCCTTGGACATGAGCTAGGACCTAACGATTTTGTATGAAAGGAGGATTAGCAGCCGTGTAGCTCGGGACAATGTGAAAAGAATTCATATGTAGTAACAAACTGAAAAGTCCGTCCGTTTTCGTCATTCGTTATCGAATCGACTTAAGGCAAGGACGTTACATTGGCCGCTCTTCTCTCTGAAACGGTTACACTTATCATCTGCAAAGCAATGTCGCGTGCTCCAGTATGCGGAGACACTAAAAGCACCATAGTAGAACACAGAAGAAACTTCCAAGTTGATGTAATTGCCAGTAAGAAACAGTACAATTCAAGTTTTCGTTATCGATTATTGATCTTTTACCCTTCTTTGTTGCCTTGGACATGAGCTATTACCTTAAGATATTGCATGAATCGAAGTGTACCAGCCGCTTTGCGCGGGAGAATGTGAAAAGTGTTCATATATAGTAAAAACCTGAGAAATCCGTCCGTTATCGTCATTTGTTATCGAATAGACTTAAACCAAGATCGTCACGTAGGCCGCTCTTCTCTCTGAAACGGTTACATTTATCGTCTGCAAAGCTATGTCTCGTGCTGCGGTATGCGGAGACACAAAAAGCACCATAGTAGAACACAGAGGAAGCTTCTAAGTTGAAGTAATAGCCAGTAAGTAGTACAATGCAAGTTTTAGTTATCGATTAGTGACTTTTTAGCCGGCTTTGGTACCTTGGACATGAGCTAGGACGTTACGATTTTGCATGAAGGGAACTGTAGCAGCCGCTTTGCACGGGAGAATGTGAAAAATGTTCATATATAGTAAAAACTTGAGCATTCCCTCCGTTTCCGTCATTTGTTATCGAATCGACTTAAAGCCAGATCGTCTCATTGGTGGCTCTTCTCTCTGAAACAGTTACATTTATCGTCTGCAAAGCTATGTCGCGTGCTGCGGTATGGGCGAGACACTAAAAGGAGCATAGTAGAACACAGAAGAAGCTTCTAAGTTGTTGTAATAGACAGTAAGAAGTAGTACAATTCAAGTTTTAGTTATCGATTATTGACTTTTTATTCGGCTTTCGTGCCTTGGGCATAAGCTAGGACCTTAAGATTTTGCATGAAAGGAGGACTAGCAGCCGCGTTGCACGGGAGACTGTGAAAAGTGCTCATTTGTAGTAAAAACCTAAAAAATCCGCCCGTTTTCGTCATTTGTTGTCAAATCGACTTAAAGCCAGTTCCTCACATTGTCCGCTCTTCTCTCTGAAACGGTTACATTTATCGTGTGCAAAGCTATGTCGAGTGTTGCGGTATGCGGAGTCACTAAAAGCACCATAGTACAACACAGCAGAATTTTCTAAGTTCATGTATTAGCCAGTAAGAAACAGTGCAATTCAAGTTTTAGTTATCGATTATTGACTTTTTAGCCGGCTTTCATACCTTAGACATGAGCTAGGTCTTTATGATTTTGCATGAAAGGAGGACTAGAATCCGCGGGCACGGGAGAATGGGAAAAGTGTTCATATATAGTAAAAACCTGAGAAATCCGTCAGTTTTCGTCATTTGTTATCGAATGGACTTAAACCCAGATCGTCACGTTGGCCGCTCTTCTCTCAGAAACGGTTACATTTATCGTCTGCAAAGCTGTGTCGCGTGATGCCGTATGCGGAGACAGTAAAAGCACCATAGTAGAACACTGATAAAGCTTCTACGTTTATGTAATAGGCATTAAGAAGTAGTACAATTCACGTTTTAGTTATCGATTATTGACTATTTAGCCGGCTTTGGTGCATTGGACATGAGCTAGGACCTTAAGATCTTGCATGAAAGGAGGACTATTAGCCGCGTTGCACGGGAGAATGTGAAAAGTGTTCATATGTATTAAAAACCTGAGAAATTCGTCCGTTTTCGTCATTTGTTATCGAATCGACTTAAAGCCAGATCGTCTTATGGGACGCACTTCCCTCTGAAACGGTTACATTTATCGGCTGCTAAGCTATGTCGCTGGGTGCGGTATGCGGAGACACTAAAAGCACCATAGTAGAACACAGAAGAAGCTTCTAAGTTGATGTAATACCCAGTAAGAAGTAGTACAACTAAAGTTCTAGTTGTCGTTTATTGACTTTTTAGCCGGCTTTGGTGCTTTGGCCATGAGTTAGGACCTTAAGATTTTGCATGAAAGGAGGACTAGCAGCCGAATTGCACGGGAGAATGTGAAAAGTGTTCATACGTGGTAAAAACCTGAGAAATCCTTCCGTTTTCGTCATTTGTTATCGAATCGACTTAAAGCCAGATCGTTACATTGGCAGCACTTGTCTCTGAAACGGTTACATTTATCGTCTGCATAGCTATGTCGCGTGTTAAAGTATGCGGAGACACTAAAAGCACCATAGTAGAACACAGAAGAACCTTCTAAGTTGATGTAACAGCCAGTAAGCAGTAGTACAATCAAGTTTTAGTTATTGGTTTTTGACTTTTTATTCTGCTATGTAATAGCCAGTAAGATGTAGTAAAATTCAAGTTTTAATTATCGATTATTGAATTTTTAACCTTTTTTGGTGCCTTGGACATGAGCTAGGACCTTACGATTTTGTATGAAAGGAGGAGTAGCATACGCGTTGCTCGGGACAATGTGAAAAGTGTTCATATGTAGTAACAAACTGAGAAGTCCGTCCGTTTTCGTCATTTGTTATCGAATCGACTTAAGGCAAGGACGTTACATTGGCCGCTCTTCTCTCTGAACTGGTTAGATTTATCGTCTGCAAAGCTATGTCGCTGGGTGCGGTATGCGGAGACACTAAAAGCACCATAGTGGAACACAGAGGAAGCTTCTAAGTTTATGTTATAGCCAGTAAGAAGTAGTACAATTCAAGTTTTCGTTATCGATTATTCACTTTTCAGCCGGCTTAGGTGCCTTGTACATGATCTAGGACCTTAAGATTTTGCATGAAAGGAGGACTAGCAGCCGCGTTGCACGAGGGAACGTGAAAAGTGTTAATATGTAGTAAAAACCTGAGAATTCCGGCCGTTTTCGTCATTTGTTATCGAGTCGACTTAAACCCAGATCGTCACATTGGCCGCACTTCCCTCTGAAACGGTTACATTTTTCGCCTGCAAAGCTATGTCGCTGGGTGCGGTATGCGGAGACACTAAAGGCACCACAGTAGAAGCTTCTAAGTTGATGTAGTAGCCAGTAAGAAGTGGTACAATTCAAGTTTTAGTTATCGGTTTTTGACTTTTTATTCGGTTTTGTAATAGCCAGTAAGATTTAGTACAATTCAAGTTTTAACTATCGATTATTGAATTTCTAGCCTTCTTTGGTGCCTTGGACATGAGCTAGGACCTTACGATTTTGTATGAAAGGAGGATTAGCAGCCGCGTTGCTCGAGACAATGTGAAAAGTGTTCATATGTAGTAACAACCTTAGAAATCCGTCAGTTTTCTTCATTTGTTATCGAATCGACTTAAAGCAAGGACGTTACATTGGCCGCTCTTCTCTCTGAAACGGTTACATTTATCGTCTGCAAAGCTATGTCGCGTGCTGCGGTATGGGCCAGACATTAAAAGCACCATGGGAGAACACAGAAAAAGCTTCTATGTTGACGTAATAGCCAGTAAGAGACAGTAAAATTCAAGTTTTAGTTATTGATTATTTACCTTTTACCTTCCTTTGGTGCCTTGGACATAAGCTAGAACCCTACGATTTTGCTTGATGGGAAGTCTAGCAGCCGCGTTGCACAGGAGAATCTGAAAAGTGTTTATATGTAGAAAAAACCTGAAAAATCCGGCCGTTTTCGTTATTTGTTATCTGTTCGACTTAAAACCAGATCGTCACACTGGCCGCTCTTCTCTCTGAAACGGTTACATTTATCGTCTGCAAAGCTATGTCGCGTGCTGCCGTATGCGCAAGACACTAAAAGCACCGCAGTTGAACACAGAAGAAGCTTCTAAGTTCATGTAATAGTCAGTAAGAAACATTACAATTAAAGTTTTAGTTATCGATTATTGACCTTTTACCCTTCCTGGGTGCGTTGGACGTGATCTAGGACCTTAAGACTTTGCATGAAAGGACCACTAGCAGCCGCGTTGCACGGGAGAATGTGTTAAGTGTTCATTTGTAGTAAAAACCTTAGAAATCCGTTCGGTTTCGTCATTTGTTATCAAATCGACTTAAAGCCAGATCGTCACATTGGTCGCTCTTCTCACTGAAACGGTTACATTTATAGTCTGGAAAGCTATGTCGCGTGATGCGGTATGCGTAGACACTAAAAGCACCATAGCAGAACACAGAAGAAGCTTCTAAGTTTAAGTAATAGCCAGTAATAAGTAGTACAATGCAAGTTTTAGTTATCGATTATTGACTTTTTAGCCCAGCTTGGTACCTTGGACAGGAGCTAGTACCTTACGATATTGCAAAAATGGACGACTAGCAGCTGCGTTGCATGGGAGAATTTGAATATTTTTCTTATGTAGTAAACACCTGAGACATCCGTCCCTTTATCTCATTTGTTATCAAATCGACTGAAAGCCAGATCGTTACATTGGCAGCTCTTGTCTCTGAAACGGTTACATTTATCGTCTGTATAGCTATGTCGCGTGATGCGGTATGCGGAGACACAAAAAGCACCATAGTAGAACACAGAGGAAGCTTCTAAGTTGAAGTAATAGCCAGTAAGTAGTACAATGCAAGTTTTAGTTATCGATTACTGACTTTTTAGCCGGCTTTGGTACCTTGGACATGAGCTAGGACGTTACGATTTTGCATGAAGGGAACTGTAGCAGCCGCTTTGCACGGGAGAATGTGAAAAATGTTCATATATATTAAAAACCTGAGAATTCCCTCCGTTTCCGTCATTTGTTATCGAATCGACTTAAAGCCAGATCGACTCATTGGTGGCTCTTCTCTCTGAAACAGTTACATTTATCGTCTGCAACGCTATGTCGCGTGCTGCGGTATGCGGAGACACTAAAGGCAGCATAGTAGAACACAGAAGAAGCTTCTAAGTTGTTGTAATAGACAGTAAGAAGTAGTACAATTCCAGTTTTAGTTATCGATCATTGACTTTTTATTCAGCTTTCGTGCCTTGGGCATAAGCTAGGACGTTAAGATTTTGCATGAGAGCAGGACTAGCAGCCGCGTTGCACGGGAGACTGTGAAAAGTGCTCATTTGTAGTAAAAACCTAAGAAATCCGCCCGTTTCCGTCATTTGTTGTCAAATCGACTTAAAGCCAGTTCGTCACATTGCCCGCTCTTCTCTCTGAAACGGTTACATTTGTCGTCTGCAAAGCTATGTCGCGTGCTGCTGTATGTGGAGTCACTAGAAGCACCATAGTAGAACACAGATGAAGCTTCTAAGTTGATGTAATACCCAGTAAGAAGTAGTACAATTCACGTTAATTTATCGATTATTGACTTTTTAGCCTTTTTTGGTGCTTTGGGCATGAGCTAGGATCTTAAGATTTTGCATGAAAGGAGAACTAGCAGCAGCGTGGCACGGGAGAATCTGAAAAGTATTTATATGTAGTAAAAACTCTTAGAAATCCGTCCGTTTTCGTCATTTGTTATCGAATCGACTTAAAGCCAGATCGCACATTGGCCGCTCTTCTCTCTGAAACGGTTACATTTATCGTCTGCAAAGCTATGTCGCTGGGTGCGGTATGCCGAGACACTAAAAGCACCATAGTAGAACACAGAAGAAGCTTCTAAGTTGAAGCAATAGCCAGTAAGAAGTAGTACAATTCAAGTTTTAGTTGTCGATTATTCACATTTTAGCCGGCTTTGGTGGCTTGGATATGACTTAGGACCTTAAGATTTTGCATGAAAGGAGGACTAGCAGCCGCGTTGCACGGGAAAATGGGAAAAGTGTTTCATATGTAGTAAAAACCTGAAAAATCCGTCCGTTTTCGTCATTTGTTATCGAATCGACTTAAAGCCACATGGTCACATTGGCCGCTCTTCTCTCTGAAACGATTACATTTATCGTCAGCGAAGCTATGACGCGTGCTGCAGTATTCGGAGTCACTAAAAGCACCATAGTAGAACACAGAAGAACTTCTAAGTTGATGTAATAGCCAGTAAGAAGTATTACAATTTAAGTTTTAGTTATCGATTATAGACTTTTTAGCCGGCTTTGGTACCTTGGACATGAGCTATGACCTTACGATTTTGCATGAAAGGATAACTAGGAGCTGCGTTGCACGGGAGAATGTGAAAAGTGTTGATATGTAGTAAAAACCTAAGATATTCGCCCGTTTTCCTCATTTGTTATCAAACCGACTTTAAGCCAGATCGTCACTTTTGCCGCTCTTCTCTTCGAAACGGTAACATTTATCGTCTGCAGAACTATGTCGCGTGTTGCGGTATGCGGAGACACTAAAAGCACCATAGTAGAACACAAAAGCAGGTTATAAGTTGATGTAATACCCAGTAAGATGCAGTACAATTAATGTTTTAGTTATCGATTATTGACTTTTAATAATTTTTTGGGGCCTAGGGCATGAGCTAGGACCTTAAGATTTCGCATGAATGGCGGAATATTAGCCGCGTTGCACGGGAGAATGTAAAAAGTGTTCATATGTAGTAAAAACCTGAGATATCCGGCCGTTTTCGTCATTTGTTATCGAATCGACTTAAAGCCAGATCGCCACATTGGCCGCTCTTCTCTCTGAGACGGTTACATTTATCGTCTGCAAAGCTATGTCGCGTGCTGCGGTACGCGGAGACACTAAAAGCGCCATAGTAGAACACAGAAAAATCTTCTAAGTTGAAGCAATAGCCAGTAAGAAGCAGTACAATTCAAGTATTGTTTATCGATTATTGATTTTTAGCCGAGTTTGGTGCTTTGTACAGCAGCTAGGACCTTAAGATTTTGCATGAAAGGCGGAATATTAGCCGCATTGCACGGGCGAATGTGAAAAGTGTTCATATGTAGTAAAAACATGAGATATCCGGCCGTTTTCGTCATTTGTTATCGAATCGACTTTAAGCCAGATCGTCACATTGGCCGCCCTTCCCTCTGAAACGGTGTTATTTATCGTCTGCAAAGCTATGTCGCTGGGTGCAGTATGCGGAGACACTTAAAGCACCATAGTACAACACAGAAGAAGCTTCTAAGTTGATGTAATAGCCAGTAATAAGTAGTACAATTCACATTCTAGTTATCGATTATTCACTTTTTAGCCGGCTTTGGTGCCCTTTACATGAGCTAGGACCTTAAGATTTTGCATGAAAGGAGGACTATTAGCCGCGTTGCACGGGAGAATGTGAAAAATGTTCATATGTAGTAAAAACCTGAGAAATCACTCCGTTTTCGTCATTTGTTATCGAATTGACTTAAAGCCATTTCGTCACATTTGCCGCTCTTCTCTCTGAAACGGTTACATTTATCGTCTGCAAAGCTATGTCGCGTGCTGCGGTATGTGGAGACACTAAAAGCACCATAGTAGAACACAGAAGAAGCTTCTAAGTTGAAGCAATAGCCAGTAAGAAGTAGTACAATTCAAGTTTTAGTTGTCGATTATTCACTCTTTAGCCGGCTTTGGTGGCTTGGACACGACCTAGGTACTTAAGTTTTTGCATGGAAGGAGGACTAGCAGCCGCGTTGCACGGGAGAATGTGAGAAGTGTCTGAAAAGCTATGTCGCGTGCTGCGGTATGCGAAGACACTAAAAGCATCATAGTAGAACACAGAAGAAGCTTCTAAGTTGAAGCAATAGCCAGTAAGAAGTAGTACAATTCAAGTTTTAGTTGTCGATTATTCACTTTTTAGCCGGCTTTGGTGGCCTGGACATGACCTAGGACCTTAAGGTTTTGCATGAAAGGAGGTTTAGCAGCCACGTTGCAAGGTAGAATGTGAAAAGTGTTCATATGTAGTAAAAACCTGAGAAATCCGTCTCTTTTCGTCATATGTTATCGAATCGACTTAGAGCCAGATCGTCAAATTGGCCGCTCTTCTCTCTGAAACGGTTACATTTATCGTCTGCAAAGCTATGTCGCGTGCTGCGGAATGTGCGAGACACTAAAAGCACCATAGTAGAACACAGAAAAAGCTTCTAAGTTTATGTAATAGCCAGTAAGAAGAAGTACAGTTCACGTTTAAGTTATCGATTATTGACTTTTAGGGGGCTATGGGGCATTGGACGTGAGCTAGGACCTTAAGATTTTGCATGAAAGGAGGACTAGAGGGTGCGTTGCACGGGAGAATGTGAAAAGTGTTGATATGTAGTAAAAACCTGAGAAATACGTCCGTTTTCGTCATTTGTTATCGAATCGACTTAAAGCCAGATCGTCAAATTATACACTTTTCTCTCTGAGACGGTTACATTTATCGTCTGCAAAGCTATGTCGCGTGCTGCGGTATGCGGAGACACTAAAAGCACCATAGTAGAACATAGAAGAAGCTTCTAAGTTGAAGCAATATCCAGTAAGAAGTAGTACAATTCAAGTTTTAGTTGTCGATTATTCACTTTTTAGCCGGCTTTGGTGGCTTGGACATGACCTAGGACCTTAAGATTTTGCATGAAAGGAGGACTAGCTGCCGCGTTGCACGGGAGAATGTGAAAAGTGTTCATATGTAGTAAAAACTTGAGAAATCCGTCTGTTTTCGTCATTTGTTATCATATCGACTTAGAGCCAGATCGTCACATTGGCCGCTCTTCGCTCTGAAACGGTTACATTTATCGTCTGCAAAGCTATGTCGCGTGCTGCGGTATGCGGAGACACTAAAAGCACCATAGTAGAACACAGAAGAAGCTTCTATGTTGATGTAATAGCCAGTAAGAAGTAGTACAATTCACGTCTTATTTATCGATTATTGACTTTTTAGAAGGCTTTGGTGCCTTGGACATTGGCTAGGACCTTAAGATTTTGCATGAAAGGGCGACTAGCAGCCGCGTTGCACGGGAGAATGTGAAAAGTGTTCATATGTAGTAAAAACCTGAGAAATCCGTCTGTTTTCGTCATTTGTTATCATATCGAATTAGAGCCAGATCGTCACAAAGGCCGCTCTTCTCTCTGAGACAGTTACATTTATCGTCTGCAAAGCTATGTCGCGTGCTGCGGTATGCGGAGACACTAAAAGCACCATAGTAGAACGCAGAAGAAGCTTCTAAGTTGAAGTAATATCCAGTAAGATGTAGTACAAATCAAGTTTTAGTTGTCGATTATTCACTTTTTAGCCGGCTTTATTGGCTTGGATATGACCTAGGACCTTAAGATTTTGCATGAAAGGAGGACTAGCAGCCGCGTTGCACTGGAGAATGTAAAAAGTGTTCATATGTAGTAAAAACCTGAGAAATCCGTCTGTTTTCGTCATTTGTTATCATATCGACTTCGAGCCAGATCGTCACATTGGCCGCTCTTCGCTCTGAAACCGTTACATTTATCGTCTGCAAAGCTATGTCGCGTGCTGCAGTATGCGGAGACACTAAAAGCACCATAGTAGAACACAGAAGAAGCTTCTATTTTGATGTAATAGCCAGTAAGAAGTAGTACAATTCACGTCTTAGTTATCGATTGTTGACTTTTTAGAAGGCTTTGGTGCCTTGGACATTGGCTAGGACCTTAAGATTTTGCATGAAAGGGCGACTAGCAGCAGCGTTGCCCGGGAGAATGTGAAAAGTGTTCATATGTAGTAAAAACCTGATAAATTCGCACGTTTTCGTCATTTGCTATCGAATCGATTTAAAGCCAGACCGTTACATTGGCCGCTCTTCTCTCTGAAACGGTTACATTTATCGTCTGCAAAGCTATGTCGTGTGCTGTGGTATGCGGAGACACTAAAAGCACAATAGTAGAACACAGACGATGCTCCTAAGGCGAAGCAATAGCCAGTAAGAAGTAGTACAATTTAAGTTTTAGTTGTCGATTATACACTTTTTAGCCGGGTTTGGTGGCTTGGACATGACCTAGGACTTTACGATTTTGCATGAAACGGCGACTAGCAGCCGCGTTCCACGGGAGAATGTGAAAAGTGTTCATATGTAGTAGAAAACCTGATAAATCCGCACGTTTTCGTCATTTGCTATCGAATCGATTTAAAGCCAGACCGTTACATTGGCCGCTCTTCTCTCTGAAACGGTAACATTTATCGTCTGCAAAGCTATGTCGCGTGCTGCGGTATGCGGAGACACTAAAAGCACCATAGTAGAACACAGAAGAAGCTTCTAAGAGAATGTAATAGTAAGTTAGAAGAAGTACTATTCAAGTTTTAGTTATCGATTATTGACTTTTTTGCCGGCTTTGGTGTTTTGGCCATGAGCTAGGACCTTAAGATTTTGCATGAAAGGGCGACTAGCAGCCGCGTTGCACGGGAGAATGTGAAAAGTGTTCATATGTAGTACAAACCAGATAAATCCGTCCGTTTTCGTCATTTGTTATCGAATCGACTTTAAGCCAGATCGTCACATAGGCCGCTCTTCTCTCTGAAACGGTTACATGTATCGTCTGCAAAGCTATGTCGCGTGCTGCGGTATGCGGAGACACTAAAAGCACAATAGTAGAACACAGAAGAAGCTCCTAAGGCGAAGCAATAGCCAGTAAGAAGTAGTACAATTCAAGTTTTTGTTTTCGATTATTCACTTTTTAGCCGGCTTTGGTGGCTTGGACATGACCTAGGATCTTAAGATTTTGCATGATAGAAGGTCTAGCAGCCGCGTTGCACGGAAGAATGTGAAAAGATTTCATATGTAGTAAAAACTTGAGAAATCCGTACGTTTTCGTCATTTGTTATCGAATCGACTTAAACCCAGATCGTCACATTGGACGCTCTTCTCTCTGAAATGGTTACATTTATCGTCTGCAAAGCTATGTCGCGTGCTGCGGTATGCGGAGCCCCCTAAAGCACCATAGTAGAACACAGAAGAAGCTTCTAAGAGAATGTAATAGTAAGATAGAAGTAGTACTATTCAAGTTTTAGTTATCGATTATTGACTTTCTTGCCGGCTTTGGTGCCTTGGCCATGAGCTAGGACCTTAAGATTTTGCATGAAAGGGCGACTAGCAGCCGCGTTGCACGGGAGTATGTGAAAAGTGTTCATATGTAGTAAAAACCTGATAAATCCCCACGTTTTCGTCATTTGCTATCGAATCGATTTAAAGCCAGACCGTTACATTGGCCGCTCTTCTCTCTGAAACGGTAACATTTATCGTCTGTAAAGCTATGTCGCGTGCTGCGGTATGCGGAGACACTAAAAGCACCATAGTAGAACACAGAAGAAGCTTCTAAGAGAATGTAATAGTAAGTTAGAAGTAGTACTATTCAAGTTTTAGTTATCGATTATTGATCTTTTTGCCAGCTTTTGTGCCTTGGCCATGAGCTAGGACCTTAAGATTTTGCATGAAAGGGCGACTAGCAGCCGCGTTGCACGGGAGAATGTGAAAAGTGTTCATATGTAGTAAAAACCTGAGAAATCCGTCTGTTTTCGTCATTTGTTATCATATCGACTTAGAGCCAGATCGTCACAAAGGCCGCTCTTCTCTCTGAGACAGTTACATTTATCGTCTGCAAAGCTATGTCGCGTGCTGCGGTATGCGGAGACACTAAAAGCACCATAGTAGAACTCAGAAGAAGCTTCTAAGTTGAAGTAATATCCAGTAAGATGTAGTACAAATCAAGTTTTAGTTGTTGATTATTCACTTTTTAGCCGGCTTTGGTGGCTTGGATATGACCTAGGACCTTAAGATTTTGCATGAAAGGAGGACTAGCAGCCGCGTTGCACGGGAGAATGTAAAAAGTGTTCATATGTAGTAAAAACCTGAGAAATCCGTCTGTTTTCGTCATTTGTTATCATATCGACTTCGAGCCAGATCGTCACATTGGCCGCTCTTCGCTCTGAAACCGTTACATTTATCGTCTGCAAAGCTATGTCGCGTGCTGCGGTATGCGGAGACACTAAAAGCACAATAGTAGAACACAGACGATGCTCTTAAGGCGAAGCAATAGCCAGTAAGAAGTAGTACAATTTAAGTTTTAGTTGTCGATTATACACTTTTTAGCCGGCTTTGGTGGCTTGGACATGACCTAGGACTTTACGATTTTGCATGAAACGGCGACTAGCAGCCGCGTTCCACGGGAGAATGTGAAAAGTGTTCATATGTAGTAGAAAACCAGATAAATCCGCACGTTTTCGTCATTTGCTATCGAATCGATTTAAAGCCAGACCGTAACATTGGCCGCTCTTCTCTCTGAAACGGTAACATTTATCGTCTGCAAAGCTATGTCGCGTGCTGCGGTATGCGGAGACACTAAAAGCACCATAGTAGAACACAGAAGAAGCTTCTAAGAGAATGTAATAGTAAGTTAGAAGAAGTACTATTCAAGTTTTAGTTATCGATTATTGACTTTTTTGCCGGCTTTGGTGTTTTGGCCATGAGCTAGGACCTTAAGATTTTGCATGAAAGGGCGACTAGCAGCCGCGTTGCACGGGAGAATGTGAAAAGTGTTCATATGTAGTACAAACCAGATAAATCCGTCCGTTTTCGTCATTTGTTATCGAATCGACTTTAAGCCAGATCGTCACATTGGACGCTCTTCTCTCTGAAACGGTTACATGTATCGTCTGCAAAGCTATGTCGCGTGCTGCGGTATGCGGAGACACTAAAAGCACAATAGTAGAACACAGAAGAAGCTCCTAAGGCGAAGCAATAGCCAGTAAGAAGTAGTACAATTCAAGTTTTTGTTTTCGATTATTCACTTTTTAGCCGGCTTTGGTGGCTTGGACATGACCTAGGATCTTAAGATTTTGCATGATAGAAGGTCTAGCAGCCACGTTGCACGGAAGAATGTGAAAAGATTTCATATGTAGTAAAAACTTGAGAAATCCGTACGTTTTCGTCATTTGTTATCGAATCGACTTAAACCCAGATCGTCACATTGGACGCTCTTCTCTCTGAAATGGTTACATTTATCGTCTGCAAAGCTATGTCGCGTGCTGCGGTATGCGGAGCCCCCTAAAGCACCATAGTAGAACACAGAAGAAGCTTCTAAGAGAATGTAATAGTAAGATAGAAGTAGTACTATTCAAGTTTTAGTTATCGATTATTGACTTTTTTGCCGGCTTTGGTGCCTTGGCCATGAGCTAGGACCTTAAGATTTTGCATGAAAGTGCGACTAGCAGCCGCGTTGCACGGGAGAATGTGAAAAGTGTTCATATGTAGTACAAACCTGATAAATCCGTCCGTTTTCGTCACTTGTTATCGAATCGACTTAAAGCCAGATCGTCACATTGGCCGCTTTTCTCTCTGAGACGGTTACATTTATCGTCTGCAAAGCTATGTCGCGTTTTGCGGTATGCGGAGACACTAAAAGCACCATACTGGAACACAGAAGAAGCTTCTAAGTTGAAGCAATAGCCAGTAAGAAGTAGTAAAATTCAAGTTTCAGTTGTGGATTATTCACTTTTTAGCCGGCTTTGGTGGCTTGGATATGACCTAGGACCTTAAGATTTTGCATGAAAGGAGGACTAGCACCCGCGTTGCACTGGAGAATGTGAAATGTGTTCATATGTAGTAAAAACCTGAGATATCCGTCTGTTTTCGTCATTTGTTATCATATCGACTTAGAGCCAGATCGTCACATTGGCCGCTCTTCGGTCTGAAACGGTTACATTTATCGTCTGCAAAGCTATGTCGCGTGCTGCGGTATGCGGAGACACTAAAAGCACCATAGTAGAACCCAGAAGAAGCTTCTATGTTGATGTAATAGCCAGTAAGAAGTAGTACAATTCACGTCTTAGTTATCGATTATTGACTTTTTAGAAGACTGTGGTGCCTTGGACATTGGCTAGGACCTTACGATTTTGCATGAAAGGACGACTAGCAGCGGCGTTGCACGGGAGAATGTGAAAAGTGTTCATATGTAGTAAAAACCTGATAAATCCGCACATTTTCGTCATTTGCTATCGAATCGACTTAAAGCCAGACCGTCACATTGGCCGCTCTTCTCTCTGAAACGGTAACATTTATCGTCTGCAAAGCTATGTCGCGTGCTGCAGTATGCGGGGACACTAAAAGCACCATAGCAGAACACAGAAGAAGCTTCTAAGTTGAAGCAATAGCCAGTAAGAAGTAGTACAATTCAAGTTTTAGTTGTGGATTATTCACTTTTTAGCCGGCTTTTGTGGCTTGGATATGACCTAGGACCTTAAGATTTTGCATGAAAGGAGGACTAGCAGCCGCGTTGCACGGGAGAATGTGAAAAGGGTTCATATGTAGTAAAAGCCTGAGAAATCCGTCCGTTTTCGTAATTTGTTATCGAATCGACTTAAAGCCAGATCGTCACATTGGCCGCTTTTCTCTCTGAGACGGTTACATTTTTCGTCTGCAAAGCTATGTCGCGTGCTGCGGTATGCGGAGACACTAAAAGCACCATAGTAGAACACAGAGGAAGCTTCTAAGTTGAAGCAATTGCCAGTAAGAAGCAGTACAATTCACGTTTTGGTTATCGATTATTGATTTTTAGTCGGCTTAGGTGCCTTGGACATGAGGTGGAACATTAAGATTTTGCATGAAAGGAAAACTAGCAGCCGCGTTGCACGCGAGAATGTGAAAAGTGTTAATATGTAGTAAAAACCTGAGAAATCCGTCCGTTTTCGTCATTTGTTATCGAATCGATTTAAAGCCAGATCGTCTCATTGGCCGCTCTTCTCTCTGAAACGGTTACTTTTATCGTGTGGACAGCTATGTCGCGTGCTGCGGAATGCGGAGACATCAAAAGCACCATAGTAGAACACAGAAGAAGCTTCGAAGTTGAAGCAATACCCAGTAAGGAGGAGTACAATTCAAGTTTTGGTTATCGATTATTGATTTTTAGGCGGCTTTGGTGCCTTGGACATGAGGTGGAACATTAAGATTTTGCATGAAAGGAGGACTAGCAGCCGCGTTGCACGGGAGAATGTGAAAAGTGTTCTTATGTAGTAAAAAGCTGAGAAATCCGTCCGTTTTCGTCATTTGTTATCGAATCGACTTAGAGCCAGATCGTCACATTGGCCGCTTTTCTCTCTGAGATGGTTACATTTTTCGTCTGCAAAGGTATGTCGCGTGCTGCAGTATGCGGAGACTCTAAAGGCACCATAGTAGAACCCAGAAGAATCTTCTAAGTTGAAGCAATAGCCAGTAAGAAGCAGTACAATTCACGTTTTGGTTATCGATTACTGATTTTTAGACGGCTTTGGTGCCTTGGACATGAGGTGGAACCTTAAGATTTTGCATGAAAGGAGGACTAGCAGTCCCGTTGCACGGGAGAATGAGAGAAGTAAAAACCTGAGAAATCCGTCCGTTTTCGACTTTTGTTATCGAATCGACTTAAAGCCAGATCGTCACATTGGCCGCTTTTCTCTCTGAGACGGTTACATTTATCGTCAGCAAAGCTATGTCGCGTGCTGCAGTATGCGGAGACACTAAAGGCACCATAGTAGAACCCAGAAGAATCTTCTAAGTTGAAGCAATAGCCAGTAAGAAGCAGTACAATTCACGTTTTGGTTATCGATTACTGATTTTTAGACGGCTTTGGTGCCTTGGACATGAGGTGGAACCTTAAGATTTTGCATGAAAGGAGGACTAGCAGTCCCGTTGCACGGGAGAATGAGAGAAGTAAAAACCTGAGAAATCCGTCCGTTTTCGTCATTTGTTATCGAATCGACTTAAAGCCAGATCGTCACATTGGCTGCTTTTCTCTCTGAGACGGTTACATTTATCGCCTGCAAAGCTATGTCGCGTGCTGCGGTATGCGGAGACACTAAAAGCACCATAGTAGAACACAGAAGAAGCTTCGAAGTTCAAGCAATAGCCAGTAAGAAGCAGTCCAATTCAAGTTTTGGTTATCGATTATTGATTTTTGGCCGGCTTTGGTGCCTTGGACATAAGGTGGAATCTTAAGATTTCTCATGAAAGGAGGACTAGCAGCCGCGTTGCACGGGAGAATGTGAAAAGGGTTCATATGTAGTAAAAACCTGAGAAATCCGTCCGTTTTCGTCATTTGTTATCGAATCGACTTAAAGCCAGATCGTCACATTGGCCGCTCTTCTCTCTGAATCGGTTGCATTTGTCGTCTGCAAAGCTATGTCGCGTGCTGCGGTATGCGGAGACACTAAAAGCACCATAGTAGAACACAGAAGAAGCTTCTAAGTTGAAGCAATATCCAGTAAGAAGTAGTACAATTCAAGATTTAGTTGTCGAATATTCACTCTTTAGCCGGCTTTGGTGGCTTGGACATGACCTAGGACCTTAACATTTTGCATGAAAGGAGGACTAGCAGCCGCGTTGCACGGGAGAATGTGTAAAGGGTTCATATGTAGTAAAAACCTGAGAAATCCGTCCGTTATCGTCATTTGTTATCGAATCAACTTAAAGCCAGATCGTCACTTTGGCCGCTTTTCTCTATGAGACGGTTACATTTATCGTCTGCAAAGCTATGTCGCCTGCTGCGGTATGCAGAGACACTAAAAGCACCATAGTAGAACACAGAAGAAGCTTCTAAGTTGATGTAATAGCCAGTAAGAAGTAGTACAATTCAATTTTTAGTTGTCGATTATTCACTTTTTAGCCGGCTTTGGTGGCTTGGACATGACCTAGGACCTTAAGATTTTGCATGGAAGGAGGACTAACAGCCGCGTTGCACGGAAGAATGTGAAAAGTGTTCATATATAGTAAACACCTGAGAAATCCGTCCGTTTTCGTCATTTGTTATCGATTCGACTTAAAGCCAGATCGTCACATTGGCCGCTTTTCTCTCTGAGACGGTTACGTTTATAGTCTGCAAAGCTATGTCGCGTGCTGCGGTATGCGGAAACACTAAAAGCACCATAGTAGAAGACATAAGAAGCTTCTAAGTTGAAGCAATATTCAGTAAGAAGCAGTACAATTCAAGTTTTGGTTATCGATTATTGACTTTTACCCGGCTTTGGTGGCTTGCACATGACCTAGGACCTTAAGATTTTGCATGAAAGGAGGACTAGCAGCCGCGTTGCACGGGAGAATGTGAAAAGGGTTCATATGTAGTAAAAACCTGAGAAATCCGTCCGTTTTCGTCATTTGTTATCGAATCGACTCAAAGCCAGATCGTGACATTGGCCGCTTTTCTCTCTGAGACGGTTACATTTATCGTCTGCAAAGATATGTCGCGTGCTGCGGTATGCGGAAACACTAAAAGCACCATAGTAGAACACAGAAGAAGCTTCTAAGTTGAAGCAATAGCCAGTAAGAAGAAGTACAATTCAAGTTTTGGTTATCGATTATTGTTATGTAGCCGGCTTTGGTGCCTTGGACATGAGGTGGAACCTTAAGTTTTTGCATGAAAGGAGGACTAGCAGCCGCGTTGCACGGGAGAATGTGAAAAGTGGTTATATGTAGTAAAAACCTGAGAAATCCGTCCGTTTTCGTCATTTGTTATCGAATCGACTTAAAGCCAGATCGTCACATTGGCCGCTTTTCTCTCCGAGACGGTTACATTTATCGTCTGCAAAGCTATGTTGCGTGCTGCGGTATGCGGAGACAACTAAAAGCACCATAGTAGAACACAGAAGAAGCTTCTAAGTTGAAGCAATAGCCAGTAAGAAGCAGTCCAATTCAAGTTTTGGTTATCGATTATTGATTTTTGGCCGTCTTTGGTGCCTTAGACATAAGGTGGAATCTTAAGATTTTGCATGATAGGAGGACTAGCAGCCGCGTTGCACGGGAGAATGTAAAAAGGGTTCATATGTAGTAAAAACCTGAGAAATCCGTCCGTTTTCGTCATTTGTTATCGAATCGACTTAAAGCCAGATCGTAACATTGGCCGCTCTTCTCTCTGAATCGGTTACATTTATCGTCTGCAAAGCTATGTCGCGTGCTGCGGTATGCTGAGACACTAAAAGCACCATAGTATAACACAGAAGAAGCTTCTAAGTTGAAGCAATAGCCAGTAAGATGTAGTAGAATTCAAGTTTTAGTTGTCGATTATTCACTCTTTAGCCGGCTTTGGTGGCTTGGACACGACCTAGGACCTTAAGATTTTGCATGAAAGGAGGACTAGCAGCCGCGTTGCACGGGAGTATGTGAAAAGGGTTCATATGTAGTAAAAACCTGAGAAATCCGTCCGTTACCGTAATTTGTTATCGAATCAACTTAAAGCCAGATCGTCACTTTGGCCGCTTTTCTCTATGAGACGGTTACATTTATCGTCTGCAAAGCTATGTCGCCGGCTGCGGTATGCAGAGACACTAAAAGCACCATAGCAGAACACAGAAGAAGCTTCTAAGTTGATGTAATAGCCAGTAAGAAGTAGTACAATTCAATTTTTAGTTGTCGATTATTCACTTTTTAGCCGGCTTTGGTGGCTTGGACATGACCTAGGACCTTAAGATTTTGCATGAAAGGATGACTAGCAGCCGCGTTGCACGGGAGAATGTGAAATGTGTTCATATGTAGTAAAAACCTGAGAAATCCGTCCGTTTTCGTCATTTGTTATCGAATCGACTTAAAGCCAGATCGTCACATTGGCCGCTTTTCTCTCTGAGACGGTTACATTTATCGTCTGCAAAGCTATGTCGCGTGCTGCGGTATGCGGAGACTCTAAAAGCACCATAGTAGAACACAGAAGAAGCTTCTAAGTTGAAGCAATAGCCAGTAATAAGCAGTACATTTCAAGTTTTGGTTATCGATTATTGACTTTTACCCGGCTTTGGTGGCTTGCACATGACATAGGACCTTAAGATTTTGCATGAAAGGAGGACTAGCAGCCGCGTTGCACGGGAGAATGTAAAAAGGGTTCATATGTAGTAAAAACCTGAGAAATCCGTCCGTTTTCGACATTTGTTATCGAATCGACTTACAGCCAGATCGTCACATTGGCCGCTCTTCTCTCTGAATCGGTTACATTTATCGTCTACAAAGCTATGTCGCGTGCTGCGGTATGCGGAGACACTAAAAGCACAATAGTAGAACACAGAA
Organism: Schistocerca gregaria; assembly: GCF_023897955.1. Taxonomy (NCBI): domain Eukaryota; kingdom Metazoa; phylum Arthropoda; class Insecta; order Orthoptera; family Acrididae; genus Schistocerca; species Schistocerca gregaria. The sequence goes on from NW_026061759.1 coordinate 3,108,137, forward strand.
GAAGCTTCTAAGTTCAAGCAATAGCCAGTAAGAAGTAGTACAATTCAAGTTTTAGTGTTCGATTATTCACTCTTTAGCCGGCTTTGGTGGCTTGGACATGACCTAGGACCTTAAGATTTTGCATGAAAGGAGGACTAGCAGCCGCGTTGCACGGGAGTATGTGAAAAGGGTTTATATGTAGTAAAAACCTGAGAAATCCGTCCGTTTTCGTCATTTGTTATCGAATCGACTTAAAGCCAGATCGTCACATTGGCCGCTTTTCTCTATGAGACGGTTACATTTATCGTCTGCAAAGCTATGTCGAATGCTGCGGTATGCAGAGACACTAAAAGCACCATAGTGGAACACAGAAGAAGCTTCTAAGTTGAAGTAATAGCCAGTAAGAAGTAGTACAATTCAAGTTTTAGTTGTCGAGTGTTAACTTTTTAGCCGGCTTTGGAGGCTTGGACATGACCTAGTACCTTGAGATTTTGCATGAAAGGAGGACTAGCAGCCGCGTTGCACGGGAGTATGTGAAAAGGGTTCATATGTAGTAAAAACCTGAGAAATCCGTCCGTTACCGTAATTTGTTATCGAATCAACTTAAAGCCAGATCGTCACTTTGGCCGCTTTTCTCTATGAGACGGTTACATTTATCGTCTGCAAAGCTATGTCGCCGGCTGCGGTATGCAGAGACACTAAAAGCACCATAGCAGAACACAGAAGAAGCTTCTAAGTTGATGTAATAGCCAGTAAGAAGTAGTACAATTCAATTTTTAGTTGTCGATTATTCACTCTTTAGCCGGCTTTGGTGGCTTGGACATGACCTAGGACCTTAAGATTTTGCATGAAAGGATGACTAGCAGCCGCGTTGCACGGGAGAATGTGAAATGTGTTCATATGTAGTAAAAACCTGAGAAATCCGTCCGTTTTCGTCATTTGTTATCGAATCGACTTAAAGCCAGATCGTCACATTGGCCGCTTTTCTCTCTGAGACGGTTACATTTATCGTCTGCAAAGCTATGTCGCGTGCTGCGGTATGCGGAGACTCTAAAAGCACCATAGTAGAACACAGAAGAAGCTTCTAAGTTGAAGCAATAGCCAGTAATAAGCAGTACATTTCAAGTTTTGGTTATCGATTATTGACTTTTACCCGGCTTTGGTGGCTTGCACATGACATAGGACCTTAAGATTTTGCATGAAAGGAGGACTAGCAGCCGCGTTGCACGGGAGAATGTAAAAAGGGTTCATATGTAGTAAAAACCTGAGAAATCCGTCCGTTTTCGACATTTGTTATCGAATCGACTTACAGCCAGATCGTCACATTGGCCGCTCTTCTCTCTGAATCGGTTACATTTATCGTCTACAAAGCTATGTCGCGTGCTGCGGTATGCGGAGACACTAAAAGCACAATAGTAGAACACAGAAGAAGCTTCTAAGTTCAAGCAATAGCCAGTAAGAAGTAGTACAATTCAAGTTTTAGTGTTCGATTATTCACTCTTTAGCCGGCTTTGGTGGCTTGGACATGACCTAGGACCTTAAGATTTTGCATGAAAGGAGGACTAGCAGCCGCGTTGCACGGGAGTATGTGAAAAGGGTTTATATGTAGTAAAAACCTGAGAAATCCGTCCGTTTTCGTCATTTGTTATCGAATCGACTTAAAGCCAGATCGTCACATTGGCCGCTTTTCTCTATGAGACGGTTACATTTATCGTCTGCAAAGCTATGTCGAATGCTGCGGTATGCAGAGACACTAAAAGCACCATAGTGGAACACAGAAGAAGCTTCTAAGTTGAAGTAATAGCCAGTAAGAAGTAGTACAATTCAAGTTTTAGTTGTCGAGTGTTAACTTTTTAGCCGGCTTTGGAGGCTTGGACATGACCTAGTACCTTGAGATTTTGCCTGAAAAGAGGACAAGCAGCCCCGTTGCACGGGAGAATGTGAAAAGTGTTCATATGTTGTAAAAACCTGAGAACTCAGTCCGTTTTCGTCATTTGTTATCGAATCGACATACAGCCAGATCGTCACATTGGTCGCTTTTCTCTCTGAGACGGTAACATTTATCGTCTGCAAAGCTATGTCGCGTGCTGCGGTATGCGGAGATTCTAAAAGCATCATAGTAGAACACAGAAGAAGCTTCTAAGTTGAAGCAATTGCCAGTAAGAAGCAGTACAATTCAAGTTTTGGTTATCGATTATTGATTTTTAGACGGCTTTGGTGCCTTGGACATGAGGTGGAACCTTAAGATTTTGCATGAAAGGAGGACTAGCAGCCGCGTTGCACGGGATAATGTGAAAAAAGTTCATATGTAGTAAAAACCTGAGAAATCCGTCCGTTTTCGTCATTTGTTATCGAATCGACTTAAAGCCAGATCGTCACATTGGCCGCTTTTCTCTCAGAGACGGTTACATTTATCGTCTGCATAGCTATGTCGCGTGCTGCGGAGACACTAAAAGCACGATAGTAGAACACAGAAGAAGCTTCTAAGTTGAAGCAATAGCCAGTAAGAAGCAGTCCAATTCACGTTTTTGTTGTAGATTGTTCACTTTTTAGCCGGCTTTGGTGGCTTGGACATGACCTAGGACCTTAAGATTTTGCATGAAAGGAGGACTAGCAGCCGCGTTGCACGGGAGAATATGAAAAGGGTTCATATGTAGTAAAAACCTGAGAAATCCGTCCGTTTTCGGCATTTGTTATCGAATCGACGTAAAGCCAGATCGTCAAATTGGCCGCTCTTCTCTCTAAAACGGTTACATTTATCGTGTGCAAAGCTATGCCGCGTGCTGCGGCATGCGGAGACACTAAAAGCACCATAGTAGAACACAGAAGAAGCTTCTAAGTTGAAGTAATAGCCAGTAAGGAGTAGTACAATTGAAGTTTTAGTTGTCGATTATTCACTTTTTAGCCGGCTTTGGTGGCTTGGACATGACCTAGGACCTTAGGATTTTGCATGAAAGGAGGACTAGCAGCCCCGTTGCACGGCAGAATGTGAAAAGTGTTCATATATAGTAAAAACCTGAGAAATCCGTCCGTTTTCGTCATTTGTTATCGAATCGACTTAAAGCCAGATCGTCACATTAGCCGCTTTTCTCTCTGAGACGGTTACATTTATCGTCTGCAAAGCTATGTCGCGTGCTGCGGTATGCGAAGACACTAAAAGCACCATAGTAGAACACAGAAGATGCTTCCAAGTTGAAGCAATAGCCAGTAAGAAGTAGTAGAATTCAAGTTTTAGTTGTCGATTATTCACTCGCTAGCCGGCTTTGGTGGCTTGGACATGACCTAGGACCTTAAGATTTTGCATGAAAGGAGGACTAGCAGCCGCGTTGCACGGGAGAATGTGAAAAGGGTTCATATGTAGTAAAAACCTGAGAAATCCGTCGGTTATCGTCATTTAATATCGAAACAACTTAAAGCCAGATCGTCACATTGGCCGCTTTTCTCTATGAGACGGTTACATTTATCGTCTGCAAAGCTATGTCGCGTGCCGCGGTATGCGGAAACACTAAAAGCACCATAGTAGAACACACAAGAAGCTTCTAAGTTGAAGCAATACTCAGTAAGAAGCAGTAAGATTCAAGTTTTGGTTATCGATTATTGACTTTTACCCGGCTTTGCTGGCTTGCACATGATCTAGGACCTTAAGATTTTGCATGAAAGGAGGACTAGCAGCCGCGTTGCACGGGAGAATGTGAAAAGGGTTCATATGTAGTAAAAACCTGAGAAATCCGTCCGTTTTCGTCATTTGTTATCGAATCGACTTAAAGCCAGATCGTCACATTGGCCGCTTTTCTCTCTGAGACGGTTACATTTATTGTCTGCAAAGCTATGTCGCGTGCTGCGGTATGCGGAGACTCTAAAAGCACCATAGTAGAACACAGAAGAAGCTTCTAAGTTGAAGGAATCGCCAGTAAGAAGCAGTACAATTCAAGTTTTGGTCATCGATTATTGATTTTTAGTCGGCTTTGGTGCTTTGGACATGAGGTGGAACCTTAAGATTTTGCATGAAAGGAGGACTAGCAGCCGCGTTGCACGGGAGAATGAGAAAAGGTTTCATATGTAGTAAAAACCTGAGAAATCCGTCCGTTTTCGTCATTTGTTATCGAATCGACTTAAAGCCAGATCGTCACATTGGCCGCTTTTCTCTCTGAGACGGTTACATTTATAGTCTGCTAAGCTATGTCGCCTGCTGCGGTATGCGGAAACTCTAAAAGCACCATAGTAGAACATATAAGAAGCTTCTAAGTTGAAGCAATAGTCAGTAAGAAGCAGTACAATTCAAGTTTTGGTTATCGATTATTGATTTTTAGCCAGCTTTGGTGGCTTTTACATGACCTAGGACCTTAAGATTTTGCCTGAAAGGAGGACTCGAAGCCGCGTTGCACGGGAGAATATGAAAGGGGTTCATATGTAGTAACAACCTGAGAAATCCGTCCGTTTTCGTCATTTGTTATCGAATCGAAATAAAGCCAGATCGTCACATTGGCCGCTTTTCTCTCTGAGACGGTTACATTTTTCGTCTGCAAAGCTATGTCGCGTGCTGCGGTATGCGGAGACACTAAAAGCACCATAGTAGAACACAGAAGAAGCTTCTAAGTTGAAGCAATAGCCAGTAAGAAGCAGTACAATTCAAGTTTTGGTTATCGATTATTGATTTTTGGCCGGCTTTGGTGCCTTGGACATAAGGTGGAATCTTAAGATTTTGCATGAAAGGAGGACTAGCAGCCGCGTTGCACGGGAGAATGTGAAAAGGGTTCATATGTAGTAAAAACCTGAGATATCCGTCCGTTTTCGTCATTTGTTATCGAAACGACTTAAAGCCAGATCGTCACATTGGCCGCTCTTCTCTCTGAGTCGGTTACATTTATCGTCTGCAAAGCTATGTCGCGTGCTGCGGTATGCGGAGACACTAAAAGCACCATAGTAGAACACAGAAGAAGCTTCTAAGTTGAACCAATAGCCAGTAAGAAGCAGTCCAATTCAAGTTTTGGTTATCGATTATTGAACTTTGGCCGTCTTTGGTGCCTTGGACATAAGGTGGAATCTTAAGATTTTGCATTATTGGAGGACTAGCAGCCGCGTTGCACGGGAGAATGTGAAAAGGGTTCATATGTAGTAAAAACCTGAGAAATCCGTCCGTTTCCGTCATTCTTTATCGAATCGACTTAAAGCCAGATCATCACATTGGCCGCTCTTCTCTCTGAATCGGTTACATTTATCGTCTGCAAAGCGATGTCGCATGCTGCGGTATGCTGAGACACTAAATGCACCATAGTAGAACACAGAAGAAGCTTCTAAGTTGAGGCAATAGCCAGTAAGATGTAGTAGAATTCAAGTTTTAGTTGTCGATTATTCACTCTTTAGCCGGCTTCGGTGGCTTGGACATGACCTAGGACCTTAAGATTTTGCATGAAAGGAGGAGTAGCAGCCGCGTTGCACGGGAGTATGTGAAAAGGGTTCATATGTAGTAAAAACCTGAGAAATCCGTCCGTTATCGTCATTTGTTATCGAATCGACTTAAAGCCAGATCGTCACATTGGCCGCTTTTATCTCTGAGACGGTTACATTTATCGTCTGCAAAGCTATGTCGCGTGCTGGGGTATGCGGAGACACTAAAAGCACCATAGTAGAACACAGAAGAACTTCTAAGTTGAAGCAATAGCCAGTAAGAAGCAGTCCAATTAAAGTTTTGGTTATCGATTATTGACTTTTAGCCGGCTTTGGTGGCTTGGACATGACCTAGGACCTTAAGATTTTGCATGAAAGGAGGACTAGCAGCCGCGTTGCACGGGAGAATATGAAAAGGGTTCATATGTAGTAAAAACCTGAGAAATCCGTCCGTTTTCGGCATTTGTTATCGAATCGACGTAAAGCCAGACCGTCACATTGGCCGCTCTTCTCTCTGAAACGGTTACATTTATCGTGTGCAAAGCTATGTCGCGTGCTGCGCCATACGGAGACACTAAAAGCACCATAGTAGAACACAGAAGAAGCTTCTAAGTTGAAGTAATAGCCAGTAAGAAGTAGTACAATTGAAGTTTTAGTTGTCGATTATTCACTTTTTAGCCGGCTTTGGTGGCTTGGACATGACCTAGGACTTTAGGATTTTGCATGAAAGGAGGACTAGCAGCCCCGTTGCACGGGAGAATGTGAAAAGTGTTCATATATAGTTAACACCTGAGAAATCCGTCCGTTTTCGTCATTTGTTATCGATTCGACTTAAAGCCAGATCGTCACATTGGCCGCTTTTCTCTCTGAGACGGTTACATTTATAGTCTGCAAAGCTATGTCGCGTTCTGCGGTATGCGGAAACACTAAAAGCACCATAGTAGAAGACATAAGAAGCTTCTAAGTTGAAGCAATAGTCAGTAAGAAGCATTACAATTCAAGTTTTGGTTATCGATTATTGACTTTTACCCGGCTTTGGTGGATTGTACACGACATAGGACCTTAAGATTTTGCATGAAAGGAGGACTAGCAGCCGCGTTGCACGGGAGAATGTGAAAAGGGTTCATATGTAGTAAAAACCTGAGAAATCCCTCCGTTTTCGTCATTTGTTATGGAATCGACTTCAAGCCAGATCGTCACATTGGGCGCTCTTCTCTCTGAATCGGTAACATTTATCGTGTGCAAAGCTATGTCGGGTGCTGCGGTATGCGGAGGCACTAAAAGCACCATAGTAGAACACAGAAGAACTTCTAAGTTGAACTAATAGCCAGTAAGAAGTAGTACAATTGGAGTTTTAGTTGTCGATTATTCACTTTTTAGCCGGCTTTGGTGGCTTGGACATGACCTAAGACCTTAAGATTTTGCATGAAAGGAGGACTAGCAGCCGCGTTGCAAGGGAGAATGTGAAAAGTGATCATATATAGTAAACACCTGAGAAATGAGTCCGTTTTCGTCATTTGTTATCGATTCGACTTAAAGCCAGATCGTCACATTGGCCGCTTTTCTCTCTGAGACGGTTACTTTTATCGTCTGCAAAGCAATGTCGCGTGCTGCGGTATGCGGAGACACTAAAAGCACCATAGTAGAACACAGAAGAAGCTTCTAAGTTGAAGCAATAGCCTTAACAAGCAGTACAATTCAAATTTGGTTATCGATTATTGATTTTTAGCCAGCTTTGGTGCCTTGGACATGAGGTGGAACCTCAAGATTTTGCATGAAAGGAGGACTAGCAGTCGCGTTGCACGGGAGAATATGAAAAGGGTTCATATGTAGTAAAAACCTGAGAAATCCGTCCGTTTTCGGCATTTGTTATCGAATCGACGTAAAGCCACATCGTCACATTGGCCGCTCTTCTCTCTGAAACGGTTACATTTATCGTCTGCAAAGCTATGTCGCGTGCTGCTGTATGCGGAGTCACTAGAAGCACCATAGTAGAACACAGATGAAGCTTCTAAGTTGATGTAATACCCAGTAAGAAGTAGTACAATTCACGTTAATTTATCGATTATTGACTTTTTAGCCTTTTTTGGTGCTTTGGGCAGGAGCTAGGACCTTAAGATTTTGCATGAAAGGAGAACTAGCAGCAGCGTGGCACGGGAGAATGTGAAAAGTATTCATATGTAGTAAAAACTCTTAGAAATCAGTCCGTTTTCGTCATTTGTTATCGAATCGACTTAAAGCCAGATCGCACATTGGCCGCTTTTCTCTCTGAGACGGTTACATTTATCGTCTGCAAAGCTATGTCGCGTGCTGCGGTATGCGGAGACACTAAAAGCACAGTATTAGAACACAGAAGAAGCTTCTAAGTTGAAGCAATAGCCAGTAAGAAGCAGTACAATTCTAGTTTTGGTTATCGATTATTGATTTTTGGCCGGCTTTGGTGCCTTAGACATAAGGTGGAATCTTAAGATTTTGCATGAAAGGTGGACTAGCAGCCGCGTGGAACGGGAGAATGTGAAAAGCGTTCATATGTAGTAAGAACCTGACAAATCCGTCCGTTTTCGTCATTTGTTATCGAATCGACTTAAAGCCAGATCGTCACATTGGCCGCTCTTCTCTCCGAGACGGTTACTTTTATCGTCTGCAAAGCTATGTCGCGTGCTGCGGTATGCGGAGACACTAAAAGCACCATAGTAAAACACAGAAGAAGCTTATAAGTTGAAGCAATAGCCAGTAAGAAGCAGTACAATTCAAGTTTTGGTTATCGATTATTGATTTTTAGCCGGCCTTGTTACTATGGACATAAGGTGGAAACTTAAGATTTTGCATGAAAGGAGGACTAGCAGCCCCGTTGCACGGGAGAATGTGAAAAGTAAAAACCTGAGAAATCAGTCCGTTTTCGTCATTTGTTATCGAATCGACTTAAAGCCAGATCGTCACATTGGCCGCTTTTCTCTCTGAGACGGTTACATTTATAGTCTGCAAAGCTATGTCGCGTGCTGCGGTATGCGGAAACTCTAAAAGAACCATAGTAGAACACATAAGAAGCTTCTATGTTGAAGCAATAGTCAGTAAGAAGCAGTACAATTCAAGTTTTGGTTATCGATTATTATTTTTAGCCGGCTTTGGTGGCTTGGACATGACCTAGGACCTTAAGATTTTACATGAGAGGAGGACTAGCAGCCATGTTGCACGGGAGAATATGAAAAGGTTTCATATGTAGTAAAAACCTGAGAAATCCGTCCGTTTTCGTCATTTGTTATCGAATCGACTTAAAGCCAGATCGTAACATTGACCGCTTTTCTCTCTGAGACGGTACATTTTTCGTCTGCAAAGCTATGTCGCGTGCTGCGGTATGCGGAGACACTAAAAGCACCATAGTAGAACACAGAAGAATCTTCTAAGTTGAAGCAATAGTAAGTAAGAAGCAGTACAATTCAAGTTTAGGTTATCGATTATTGATTTTTAGGGGGCTTTGGTGCCTTGGACATGAGGTGGAACGTTAAGATTTTGCATGAAAGGAGGACTAGCAGTCCGGTTGCACGGGAGAATGTGAAAAGTAAAAACCTGAGAAATCAGTCCGTTTTCGTCATTCGTTATCGAATCCACTTAAAGCCAGATCGTCACATTGGCCGCTTTTCTCTCTGAGACGGTTACATTTATCGTCTGCAAAGCTATGTCGCGTGCTGCAGTATGCGGGGACACTAAAAGCACCATAGCAGAACACAGAAGAAGCTTCTAAGTTGAAGCAATAGCCAGTAAGAAGTAGTACAATTCAAGTTTTAGTTGTGGATTATTCACTTTTTAGCCGGCTTTTGTGGCTTGGATATGACCTAGGACCTTAAGATTTTGCATGAAAGGAGGACTAGCAGCCGCGTTGCACGGGAGAATGTGAAAAGGGTTCATATGTAGTAAAAGCCTGAGAAATCCGTCCGTTTTCGTAATTTGTTATCGAATCGACTTAAAGCCAGATCGTCACATTGGCCGCTTTTCTCTCTGAGACGGTTACATTTTTCGTCTGCAAAGCTATGTCGCGTGCTGCGGTATGCGGAGACACTAAAAGCACCATAGTAGAACACAGAAGAATCTTCTAAGTTGAACCAATAGCCAGTAAGGAGCAGTACAATTCAAGTTTTGGTTATCTATTATTGATTTTTCGCCGGCCTTGGTGCCTTGGACATGAGGTGGAACCTTAAGATTTTGCATGAAGGGAGGACTAGCAGCCGCATTGCACGGGAGAATGTAAAAAGGGTTCATATGTAGTAAAAACCTGAGAAATCCGTCCGTTTTCGTCATTTGTTATCGAATCGACTTAAAGCAAGATCGTCACATTGGCCGCTTTTCTCTCTGAGACGGTTACATTTATCGTCTGCAAAGCTACGTCGCGTGCTGCGGTATGCGGAGACACTAAAAGCACCATAGTAGAACACAGAAAAAGCTTCTAAGTTGAAGTAATAGCCAGTAAGAAGTAGTACAATTGAAGTTTTAGTTGTCGATTATTCACTTTTTAGCCGGCTTTGGTGGCTTGGACATGACCTAAGACCTCGCGATTTTGCATGAAAGGAGGACTAGCAGCCGCGTTGCACGGGAGTATGTGAAAAGTGTTCATATGTAGTAAAAACCTGATAAATCCCTACGTTTTCGTCATTTGTTATCGAATCGACTTAAAGCCAGATCGTCACATTGGCCGCTTTTCTCTCTGAGACGGTTACATTTATCGTCTGCAAAGCTATGTCGCGTGCTGCGGTATGCGGAGACACTAAAAGCACCATAGTAGAACACAGAGGAAGCTTCTAAGTTGAAGCAATTGCCAGTAAGAAGCAGTACAATTCACGTTTTGGTTATCGATTATTGATTTTTAGTCGGCTTAGGTGCCTTGGACATGAGGTGGAACATTAAGATTTTGCATGAAAGGAAAACTAGCAGCCGCGTTGCACGCGAGAATGTGAAAAGTGTTCATATGTAGTAAAAACCTGAGAAATCCGTCCGTTTTCGTCATTTGTTATCGAATCGATTTAAAGCCAGATCGTCTCATTGGCCGCTTTTCTCTCTGAAACGGTTACTTTTATTGTGTGGACAGCTATGTCGCGTGCTGCGGAATGCGGAGACATCAAAAGCACCATAGTAGAACACAGAAGAAGCTTCGAAGTTGAAGCAATACCCAGTAAGGAGGAGTACAATTCAAGTTTTGGTTATCGATTATTGATTTTTAGGCGGCTTTGGTGCCTTGGACATGAGGTGGAACATTAAGATTTTGCATGAATGGAGGACTAGCAGCCGCGTTGCACGGGAGAATGTGAAAAGTGTTCTTATGTAGTAAAAAGCTGAGAAATCCGTCCGTTTTCGTCATTTGTTATCGAATCGACTTAGAGCCAGATCGTCACATTGGCCGCTTTTCTCTCTGAGATGGTTACATTTTTCGTCTGCAAAGGTATGTCGCGTGCTGCAGTATGCGGAGACTCTAAAGGCACCATAGTAGAACCCAGAAGAATCTTCTAAGTTGAAGCAATAGCCAGTAAGAAGCAGTACAATTCACGTTTTGGTTATCGATTACTGATTTTTAGACGGCTTTGGTGCCTTGGACATGAGGTGGAACCTTAAGATTTTGCATGAAAGGAGGACTAGCAGTCCCGTTGCACGGGAGAATGAGAGAAGTAAAAACCTGAGAAATCCGTCCGTTTTCGTCATTTGTTATCGAATCGACTTAAAGCCAGATCGTCACATTGGCTGCTTTTCTCTCTGAGACGGTTACATTTATCGCCTGCAAAGCTATGTCGCGTGCTGCGGTATGCGGAGACACTAAAAGCACCATAGTAGAACACAGAAGAAGCTTCGAAGTTGAAGCAATAGCCAGTAAGAAGCAGTCCAATTCAAGTTTTGGTTATCGATTATTGATTTTTGGCCGGCTTTGGTGCCTTGGACATAAGGTGGAATCTTAAGATTTCTCATGAAAGGAGGACTAGCAGCCGCGTTGCACGGGAGAATGCGAAAAGTGTTCATATGTAGTAAAAACCTGAGAAATCCGTCCGTTTTCGTCATTTGTTATCGAATCGACTTAAAGCCAGATCGTCACATTGGCCGCTCTTCTCTCTGAATCGGTTGCATTTGTCGTCTGCAAAGCTATGTCGCGTGCTGCGGTATGCGGAGACACTAAAAGCACCATAGTAGAACACAGAAGAAGCTTCTAAGTTGAAGCAATATCCAGTAAGAAGTAGTACAATTCAAGTTTTAGTTGTCGAATATTCACTCTTTAGCCGGCTTTGGTGGCTTGGACATGACCTAGGACCTTAACATTTTGCATGAAAGGAGGACTAGCAGCCGCGTTGCACGGGAGAATGTGTAAAGGGTTCATATGTAGTAAAAACCTGAGAAATCCGTCCGTTATCGTCATTTGTTATCGAATCAACTTAAAGCCAGATCGTCACTTTGGCCGCTTTTCTCTATGAGACGGTTACATTTATCGTCTGCAAAGCTATGTCGCCTGCTGCGGTATGCAGAGACACTAAAAGCACCATAGTAGAACACAGAAGAAGCTTCTAAGTTGATGTAATAGCCAGTAAGAAGTAGTACAATTCAATTTTTAGTTGTCGATTATTCACTTTTTAGCCGGCTTTGGTGGCTTGGACATGACCTAGGACCTTAAGATTTTGCATGGAAGGAGGACTAACAGCCGCGTTGCACGGAAGAATGTGAAAAGTGTTCATATATAGTAAACACCTGAGAAATCCGTCCGTTTTCGTCATTTGTTATCGATTCGACTTAAAGCCAGATCGTCACATTGGCCGCTTTTCTCTCTGAGACGGTTACGTTTATAGTCTGCAAAGCTATGTCGCGTGCTGCGGTATGCGGAAACACTAAAAGCACCATAGTAGAAGACATAAGAAGCTTCTAAGTTGAAGCAATATTCAGTAAGAAGCAGTACAATTCAAGTTTTGGTTATCGATTATTGACTTTTACCCGGCTTTGGTGGCTTGCACATGACCTAGGACCTTAAGATTTTGCATGAAAGGAGGACTAGCAGCCGCGTTGCACGGGAGAATGTGAAAAGGGTTCATATGTAGTAAAAACCTGAGAAATCCGTCCGTTTTCGTCATTTGTTATCGAATCGACTCAAAGCCAGATCGTGACATTGGCCGCTTTTCTCTCTGAGACGGTTACATTTATCGTCTGCAAAGATATGTCGCGTGCTGCGGTATGCGGAAACACTAAAAGCACCATAGTAGAACACAGAAGAAGCTTCTAAGTTGAAGCAATAGCCAGTAAGAAGAAGTACAATTCAAGTTTTGGTTATCGATTATTGATATGTAGCCGGCTTTGGTGCCTTGGACATGAGGTGGAACCTTAAGATTTTGCATGAAAGGAGGACTAGCAGCCGCGTTGCACGGGAGAATGTGAAAAGTGGTTATATGTAGTAAAAACCTGAGAAATCCGTCCGTTTTCGTCATTTGTTATCGAATCGACTTAAAGCCAGATCGTCACATTGGCCGCTTTTCTCTCCGAGACGGTTACATTTATCGTCTGCAAAGCTATGTTGCGTGCTGCGGTATGCGGAGACAACTAAAAGCACCATAGTAGAACACAGAAGAAGCTTCTAAGTTGAAGCAATAGCCAGTAAGAAGCAGTCCAATTCAAGTTTTGGTTATCGATTATTGATTTTTGGCCGTCTTTGGTGCCTTAGACATAAGGTGGAATCTTAAGATTTTGCATGATAGGAGGACTAGCAGCCGCGTTGCACGGGAGAATGTAAAAAGGGTTCATATGTAGTAAAAACCTGAGAAATCCGTCCGTTTTCGTCATTTGTTATCGAATCGACTTAAAGCCAGATCGTAACATTGGCCGCTCTTCTCTCTGAATCGGTTACATTTATCGTCTGCAAAGCTATGTCGCGTGCTGCGGTATGCTGAGACACTAAAAGCACCATAGTATAACACAGAAGAAGCTTCTAAGTTGAAGCAATAGCCAGTAAGATGTAGTAGAATTCAAGTTTTAGTTGTCGATTATTCACTCTTTAGCCGGCTTTGGTGGCTTGGACACGACCTAGGACCTTAAGATTTTGCATGAAAGGAGGACTAGCAGCCGCGTTGCACGGGAGTATGTGAAAAGGGTTCATATGTAGTAAAAACCTGAGAAATCCGTCCGTTACCGTAATTTGTTATCGAATCAAAGCCAGATCGTCACTTTGGCCGCTTTTCTCTATGAGACGGTTACATTTATCGTCTGCAAAGCTATGTCGCCGGCTGCGGTATGCAGAGACACTAAAAGCACCATAGTAGAACACAGAAGAAGCTTCTAAGTTGATGTAATAGCCAGTAAGAAGTAGTACAATTCAATTTTTAGTTGTCGATTATTCACTTTTTAGCCGGCTTTGGTGGCTTGGACATGACCTAGGACCTTAAGATTTTGCATGAAAGGATGACTAGCAGCCGCGTTGCACGGGAGAATGTGAAATGTGTTCATATGTAGTAAAAACCTGAGAAATCCGTCCGTTTTCGTCATTTGTTATCGAATCGACTTAAAGCCAGATCGTCACATTGGACGCTTTTCTCTCTGAGACGGTTACATTTATCGTCTGCAAAGCTATGTCGCGTGCTGCGGTATGCGGAGACTCTAAAAGCACCATAGTAGAACACAGAAGAAGCTTCTAAGTTGAAGCAATAGCCAGTAATAAGCAGTACATTTCAAGTTTTGGTTATCGATTATTGACTTTTACCCGGCTTTGGTGGCTTGCACATGACATAGGACCTTAAGATTTTGCATGAAAGGAGGACTAGCAGCCGCGTTGCACGGGAGAATGTAAAAAGGGTTCATATGTAGTAAAAACCTGAGAAATCCGTCCGTTTTCGACATTTGTTATCGAATCGATTTACAGCCAGATCGTCACATTGGCCGCTCTTCTCTCTGAATCGGTTACATTTATCGTCTGCAAAGCTATGTCGCGTGCTGCGGTATGCGGAGACACTAAAAGCACAATAGTAGAACACAGAAGAAGCTTCTAAGTTCAAGCAATAGCCAGTAAGAAGTAGTACAATTCAAGTTTTAGTGTTCGATTATTCACTCTTTAGCCGGCTTTGGTGGCTTGGACATGACCTAGGACCTTAAGATTTTGCATGAAAGGAGGACTAGCAGCCTCGTTGCACGGGAGTATGTGAAAAGGGTTTATATGTAGTAAAAACCTGAGAAATCCGTCCGTTTTCGTCATTTGTTATCGAATCGACTTAAAGCCAGATCGTCACATTGGCCGCTTTTCTCTATGAGACGGTTACATTTATCGTCTGCAAAGCTATGTCGAATGCTGCGGTATGCAGAGACACTAAAAGCACCATAGTGGAACACAGAAGAAGCTTCTAAGTTGAAGTAATAGAAAGTAAGAAGTAGTACAATTCAAGTTTTAGTTGTCGAGTGTTAACTTTTTAGCCGGCTTTGGGGGCTTGGACATGACCTAGTACCTTGAGATTTTGCCTGAAAAGAGGACAAGCAGCCCCGTTGCACGGGAGAATGTGAAAAGTGTTCATATGTTGTAAAAACCTGAGAACTCAGTCCGTTTTCGTCATTTGTTATCGAATCGACATACAGCCAGATCGTCACATTGGTCGCTTTTCTCTCTGAGACGGTAACATTTATCGTCTGCAAAGCTATGTCGCGTGCTGCGGTATGCGGAGATTCTAAAAGCATCATAGTAGAACACAGAAGAAGCTTCTAAGTTGAAGCAATTGCCAGTAAGAAGCAGTACAATTCAAGTTTTGGTTATCGATTATTGATTTTTAGACGGCTTTGGTGCCTTGGACATGAGGTGGAACCTTAAGATTTTGCATGAAAGGAGGACTAGCAGCCGCGTTGCACGGGATAATGTGAAAAAAGTTCATATGTAGTAAAAACCTGAGAAATCCGTCCGTTTTCGTCATTTGTTATCGAATCGACTTAAAGCCAGATCGTCACATTGGCCGCTTTTCTCTCAGAGACGGTTACATTTATCGTCTGCCTAGCTATGTCGCGTGCTGCGGAGACACTAAAAGCACCATAGTAGAACACAGAAGAAGCTTCTAAGTTGAAGCAATAGCCAGTAAGAAGCAGTCCAATTCACGTTTTTGTTGTAGATTGTTCACTTTTTAGCCGGCTTTGGTGGCTTGGACATGACCTAGGACCTTAAGATTTTGCATGAAAGGAGGACTAGCAGCCGCGTTGCACGGGAGAATATGAAAAGGGTTCATATGTAGTAAAATCCTGAGAAATCCGTCCGTTTTCGGCATTTGTTATCGAATCGACGTAAAGCCAGATCGTCAAATTGGCCGCTCTTCTCTCTAAAACGGTTACATTTATCGTGTGCAAAGCTATGTCGCGTGCTGCGGCATGCGGAGACACTAAAAGCACCATAGTAGAACACAGAAGAAGCTTCTAAGTTGAAGTAATAGCCAGTAAGGAGTAGTACAATTGAAGTTTTAGTTGTCGATTATTCACTTTTTAGCCGGCTTTGGTGGCTTGGACATGACCTAGGACCTTAGGATTTTGCATGAAAGGAGGACTAGCAGCCCCGTTGCACGGCAGAATGTGAAAAGTGTTCATATATAGTAAACACCTGAGAAATCCGTCCGTTTTCGTCATTTGTTATCGAATCGACTTAAAGCCAGATCGTCACATTAGCCGCTTTTCTCTCTGAGACGGTTACATTTTTCGTCTGCAAAGCTATGTGGCGTGCTGCGGTATGCGGAGACACTAAAAGCACCATAGTAGAACACAGAAGAACTTCTAAGTTGAAGCAATAGCCAGTAAGAAGCAGTACAATTCAAGTTTTGGTTATCGATTATTGATTTTTAGGGGGCTTTGGTGTCTTGGACATAAGGTGGAATCTTAAGATATTGCTTGAAAGGAGGACTAGCAGCCGCGTTGCACGGGAGAATGTGAAAAGTGTTCATATGTAGTAAAAACCTGAGAAATCCGTCCGTTTTCGTCATTTGTTATCGAATCGACTTAAAGCCAGATCGTCACATTGGCCGCTTTTCTCTCTGAGACGGTTACATTTATCGTCTGCAAAGCTATGTCGCGTGCTGCGGTATGCGAAGACACTAAAAGCACCATAGTAGAACACAGAAGATGCTTCTAAGTTGAAGCAATAGCCAGTAAGAAGTAGTAGAATTCAAGTTTTAGTTGTCGATTATTCACTCGCTAGCCGGCTTTGGTGGCTTGGACATGACCTAGGACCTTAAGATTTTGCATGAAAGGAGGACTAGCAGCCGCGTTGCACGGGAGAATGTGAAAAGGGTTCATATGTAGTAAAAACCTGAGAAATCCGTCGGTTATCGTCATTTAATATCGAAACAACTTAAAGCCAGATCGTCACATTGGCCGCTTTTCTCTATGAGACGGTTACATTTATCGTCTGCAAAGCTATGTCGCGTGCCGCGGTATGCGGAAACACTAAAAGCACCATAGTAGAACACATAAGAAGCTTCTAAGTTGAAGCAATACTCAGTAAGAAGCAGTAAAATTCAAGTTTTGGTTATCGATTATTGACTTTTACCCGGCTTTGCTGGCTTGCACATGACCTAGGACCTTAAGATTTTGCATGAAAGGAGGACTAGCAGCCGCGTTGCACGGGAGAATGTGAAAAGGGTTCATATGTAGTAAAAACCTGAGAAATCCGTCCGTTTTCGTCATTTGTTATCGAATCGACTTAAAGCCAGATCGTCACATTGGCCGCTTTTCTCTCTGAGACGGTTACATTTATTGTCTGCAAAGCTATGTCGCGTGCTGCGGTATGCGGAGACTCTAAAAGCACCATAGTAGAACACAGAAGAAGCTTCTAAGTTGAAGGAATCGCCAGTAAGAAGCAGTACAATTCAAGTTTTGGTCATCGATTATTGATTTTTAGTCGGCTTTGGTGCTTTGGACATGAGGTGGAACCTTAAGATTTTGCATGAAAGGAGGACTAGCAGCCGCGTTGCACGGGAGAATGAGAAAAGGTTTCATATGTAGTAAAAACCTGAGAAATCCGTCCGTTTTCGTCATTTGTTATCGAATCGACTTAAAGCCAGATCGTCACATTGGCCGCTTTTCTCTCTGAGACGGTTACATTTATAGTCTGCTAAGCTATGTCGCCTGCTGCGGTATGCGGAAACTCTAAAAGCACCATAGTAGAACATATAAGAAGCTTCTAAGTTGAAGCAATAGTCAGTAAGAAGCAGTACAATTCAAGTTTTGGTTATCGATTATTGATTTTTAGCCAGCTTTGGTGGCTTTTACATGACCTAGGACCTTAAGATTTTGCCTGAAAGGAGGACTAGAAGCCGCGTTGCACGGGAGAATATGAAAGGGGTTCATATGTAGTAACAACCTGAGAAATCCGTCCGTTTTCGTCATTTGTTATCGAATCGAAATAAAGCCAGATCGTCACATTGGCCGCTTTTCTCTCTGAGACGGTTACATTTTTCGTCTGCAAAGCTATGTCGCGTGCTGCGGTATGCGGAGACACTAAAAGCACCATAGTAGAACACAGAAGAAGCTTCTAAGTTGAAGCAATAGCCAGTAAGAAGCAGTACAATTCAAGTTTTGGTTATCGATTATTGATTTTTGGCCGGCTTTGGTGCCTTGGACATAAGGTGGAATCTTAAGATTTTGAATGAAAGGAGGACTAGCAGCCGCGTTGCACGGGAGAATGTGAAAAGGGTTCATATGTAGTAAAAACCTGAGATATCCGTCCGTTTTCGTCATTTGTTATCGAAACGACTTAAAGCCAGATCGTCACATTGGCCGCTCTTCTCTCTGAGTCGGTTACATTTATCGTCTGCAAAACTATGTCGCGTGCTGCGGTATGCGGAGACACTAAAAGCACCATAGTAGAACACAGAAGAAGCTTCTAAGTTGAACCAATAGCCAGTAAGAAGCAGTCCAATTCAAGTTTTGGTTATCGATTATTGAACTTTGGCCGTCTTTGGTGCCTTGGACATAAGGTGGAATCTTAAGATTTTGCATTATTGGAGGACTAGCAGCCGCGTTGCACGGGAGAATGTGAAAAGGGTTCATATGTAGTAAAAACCTGAGAAATCCGACCGTTTCCGTCATTCTTTATCGAATCGACTTAAAGCCAGATCGTCACATTGGCCGCTCTTCTCTCTGAATCGGTTACATTTATCGTCTGCAAAGCGATGTCGCATGCTGCGGTATGCTGAGACACTAAATGCACCATAGTAGAACACAGAAGAAGCTTCTAAGTTGAGGCAATAGCCAGTAAGATGTAGTAGAATTCAAGTTTTAGTTGTCGATTATTCACTCTTTAGCCGGCTTCGGTGGCTTGGACATGACCTAGGACCTTAAGATTTTGCATGAAAGGAGGACTAGCAGCCGCGTTGCACGGGAGTATGTGAAAAGGGTTCATATGTAGTAAAAACCTGAGAAATCCGTCCGTTATCGTCATTTGTTATCGAATCGACTTAAAGCCAGATCGTCACATTGGCCGCTTTTATCTCTGAGACGGTTACATTTATCGTCTGCAAAGCTATGTCGCGTGCTGGGGTATGCGGAGACACTAAAAGCACCATAGTAGAACACAGAAGAACTTCTAAGTTGAAGCAATAGCCAGTAAGAAGCAGTCCAATTAAAGTTTTGGTTATCGTTATTGACTTTTAGCCGGCTTTGGTGGCTTGGACATGACCTAGGACCTTAAGATTTTGCATGAAAGGAGGACTAGCAGCCGCGTTGCACGGGAGAATATGAAAAGGGTTCATATGTAGTAAAAACCTGAGAAATCCGTCCGTTTTCGGCATTTGTTATCGAATCGACGTAAAGCCAGATCGTCACATTGGCCGCTCTTCTCTCTGAAACGGTTACATTTATCGTGTGCAAAGCTATGTCGCGTGCTGCGCCATACGGAGACACTAAAAGCACCATAGTAGAACACAGAAGAAGCTTCTAAGTTGAAGTAATAGCCAGTAAGAAGTAGTACAATTGAAGTTTTAGTTGTCGATTATTCACTTTTTAGCCGGCTTTGGTGGCTTGGACATGACCTAGGACTTTAGGATTTTGCATGAAAGGAGGACTAGCAGCCCCGTTGCACGGGAGAATGTGAAAAGTGTTCATATATAGTTAACACCTGAGAAATCCGTCCGTTTTCGTCATTTGTTATCGATTCGACTTAAAGCCAGATCGTCACATTGGCCGCTTTTCTCTCTGAGACGGTTACATTTATAGTCTGCAAAGCTATGTCGCGTTCTGCGGTATGCGGAAACACTAAAAGCACCATAGTAGAAGACATAAGAAGCTTCTAAGTTGAAGCAATAGTCAGTAAGAAGCATTACAATTCAAGTTTTGGTTATCGATTATTGACTTTTACCCGGCTTTGGTGGATTGTACACGACATAGGACCTTAAGATTTTGCATGAAAGGAGGACTAGCAGCCGCGTTGCACGGGAGAATGTGAAAAGGGTTCATATGTAGTAAAAACCTGAGAAATCCGTCCGTTTTCGTCATTTGTTATGGAATCGACTTCAAGCCAGATCGTCACATTGGGCGCTCTTCTCTCTGAATCGGTAACATTTATCGTGTGCAAAGCTATGTCGGGTGCTGCGGTATGCGGAGGCACTAAAAGCACCATAGTAGAACACAGAAGAACTTCTAAGTTGAACTAATAGCCAGTAAGAAGTAGTACAATTGGAGTTTTAGTTGTCGATTATTCACTTTTTAGCCGGCTTTGGTGGCTTGGACATGACCTAAGACCTTAAGATTTTGCATGAAAGGAGGACTAGCAGCCGCGTTGCAAGGGAGAATGTGAAAAGTGATCATATATAGTAAACACCTGAGAAATGAGTCCGTTTTCGTCATTTGTTATCGATTCGACTTAAAGCCAGATCGTCACATTGGCCGCTTTTCTCTCTGAGACGGTTACTTTTATCGTCTGCAAAGCAATGTCGCGTGCTGCGGTATGCGGAGACACTAAAAGCACCATAGTAGAACACAGAAGAAGCTTCTAAGTTGAAGCAATAGCCTTAACAAGCAGTACAATTCAAATTTGGTTATCGATTTTTGATTTTTAGCCAGCTTTGGTGCCTTGGACATGAGGTGGAACCTTAAGATTTTGCATGAAAGGAGGACTAGCAGTCGCGTTGCACGGGAGAATATGAAAAGGGTTCATATGTAGTAAAAACCTGAGAAATCCGTCCGTTTTCGGCATTTGTTATCGAATCGACGTAAAGCCACATCGTCACATTGGCCGCTCTTCTCTCTGAAACGGTTACATTTATCGTCTGCAAAGCTATGTCGCGTGCTGCTGTATGCGGAGTCACTAGAAGCACCATAGTAGAACACAGATGAAGCTTCTAAGTTGATGTAATACCCAGTAAGAAGTAGTACAATTCACGTTAATTTATCGATTATTGACTTTTTAGCCTTTTTTGGTGCTTTGGGCAGGAGCTAGGACCTTAAGATTTTGCATGAAAGGAGAACTAGCAGCAGCGTGGCACGGGAGAATGTGAAAAGTATTCATATGTAGTAAAAACTCTTAGAAATCAGTCCGTTTTCGTCATTTGTTATCGAATCGACTTAAAGCCAGATCGCACATTGGCCGCTTTTCTCTCTGAGACGGTTACATTTATCGTCTGCAAAGCTATGTCGCGTGCTGCGGTATGCGGAGACACTAAAAGCACAATATTAGAACACAGAAGAAGCTTCTAAGTTGAAGCAATAGCCAGTAAGAAGCAGTACAATTCTGGTTTTGGTTATCGATTATTGATTTTTGGCCGGCTTTGGTGCCTTAGACATAAGGTGGAATCTTAAGATTTTGCATGAAAGGTGGACTAGCAGCCGCGTGGAACGGGAGAATGTGAAAAGCGTTCATATGTAGTAAGAACCTGACAAATCCGTCCGTTTTCTTCATTTGTTATCGAATCGACTTAAAGCCAGATCGTCACATTGGCCGCTCTTCTCTCTGAGACGGTTACTTTTATCGTCTGCAAAGCTATGTCGCGTGCTGCGGTATGCGGAGACACTAAAAGCACCATAGTAAAACACAGAAGAAGCTTATAAGTTGAAGCAATAGCCAGTAAGAAGCAGTACAATTCAAGTTTTGGTTATCGATTATTGATTTTTAGCCGGCCTTGTTACTATGGACATAAGGTGGAAACTTAAGATTTTGCATGAAAGGAGGACTAGCAGCCCCGTTGCACGGGAGAATGTGAAAAGTAAAAACCTGAGAAATCAGTCCGTTTTCGTCATTTGTTATCGAATCGACTTAAAGCCAGATCGTCACATTGGCCGCTTTTCTCTCTGAGACGGTTACATTTATAGTCTGCAAAGCTATGTCGCGTGCTGCGGTATGCGGAAACTCTAAAAGAACCATAGTAGAACACATAAGAAGCTTCTATGTTGAAGCAATAGTCAGTAAGAAGCAGTACAATACAAGTTTTGGTTATCGATTTTTAATTTTTAGCCGGCTTTGGTGGCTTGGACATGACCTAGGACCTTAAGATTTTACATGAGAGGAGGACTAGCAGCCATGTTGCACGGGAGAATATGAAAAGGTTTCATATGTAGTAAAAACCTGAGAAATCCGTCCGTTTTCGTCATTTGTTATCGAATCGACTTAAAGCCAGATCGTAACATTGACCGCTTTTCTCTCTGAGACGGTACATTTTTCGTCTGCAAAGCTATGTCGCGTGCTGCGGTATGCGGAGACACTAAAAGCACCATAGTAGAACACAGAAGAATCTTCTAAGTTGAAGCGATAGTAAGTAAGAAGCAGTACAATTCAAGTTTAGGTTATCGATTATTGATTTTTAGGGGGCTTTGGTGCCTTGGACATGAGGTGGAACGTTAAGATTTTGCATGAAAGGAGGACTAGCAGTCCGGTTGCACGGGAGAATGTGAAAAGTAAAAACCTGAGAAATCAGTCCGTTTTCGTCATTCGTTATCGAATCGACTTAAAGCCAGATCGTCACATTGGCCGCTTTTCTCTCTGAGACGGTTACATTTATCGTCTGCAAAGCTATGTCGCGTGCTGCGGTATGCGGAGATTCTAAAAGCACCACAGCAGAACACAGAAGAAGCATCTAATTTGAAGCAATAGCCAGTAAGAAGCCGTACAATTCAAGTTTTGGTTATCGAAAATTGATTTTTAGCCGGCTTTGGTGCCATAGACATGAGGTGGAACCTTAAGATTATGCATGAAAGGAGGACTAGCAGCCGCGTTGCACGGGAGAATGTGAAAAGGGTTCATATGTAGTAAAAATCTGAGAAATCCGTCCGTTTTCGTCATTTGTTTTGGAATCGACTTAAAGCCAGATCGTCACATTGGCCGCTCTTCTCTCTGAATCGGTTACATTTATCGTATGCAAAGCTATGTCGCGTGCTGCGGTATACGGAGACACTAATAGCACCATAGTAGAACACAGAAGAAGCTTCTAAGTTGAAGCAATAGCCAGTAAGAAGTAGTACAATTCAAGTTTTAGTTGTCGATTATTCACTTTTTAGCCAGCTTTGGTGGCTTGGACATAACCTAGGACCATATGATTTTGCATGAAAGGAGGACTAGCAGCCGCGTTGCACGGGAGAATGTGATAAAGGGTTCATATGTAGTAAAAACCTGAGAAATCAGTCCGTTTTCGTCATTCGTTATCGAATCGACTTAAAGCCAGAACGTCACATTGGCCGCTTTTCTCTCTCAGACGGATACATTTATCGTCTGCAAAGCTATGTCGCGTGGTGCGGTATGCGGAGACCCTAAAAGCACCATAGTAGAACACAGAAGAAGCTTCTAAGTTGAAGCAATAGCCAGTAAGAAGTAGTACAATTCAAGTTTTAGTTGTCGATTATTCACTTTTTAGACGGCTTTGGTGGCTTGGACATGACCTAGGACCGTAAGATTTTGCATGAAAGGATGACTAGCAGCCGCGTTGCACGGGAGAATGTGATAAAGGGTTCATATGTAGTAAAAACATGAGAAATCCGTCCGTTATCGTCTTTTGTTATCGAATCGACTTAAAGCCAGATCGTCACATTGGCCGCTTTTTTCTCTGAGACGGTTACATTTATCGTCTGCAAAGCTATGTCGCGTGCTGCGGTATGCGGAGACACTAAAAGCACCATAGTAGAACACAGAAGAAGCTTCTAAGTTGAAGCAATAGCCAGTAAGAAGCAGTACAATTCAAGTTTTGTTTATCGATTATTGATTTGTAGCCGGCCTTGGTGCTTTGGACATAAGGTAGAAACTTAAGATTTTGCATGAAAGGAGGAGTAGCAGCCCCGTTGCACGGGAGAATGTGAAAAGTAAAAACCTGAGAAATCAGTCTGTTTTCGTCATTTGTTATCGAATCGACTTAAAGCCAGATCGTCACATAGGCCGCTTTTCTCTCTGAGACGGTTACATTTATCGTCTGCAAAGCTATGTCCCGTGCTGCGGTATGCGGAGACTCTAAAAGCATCATAGTAGAACACAGAAGAAGCTTCTAAGTTGAAGCAATAGGCAGTAAGAAGCAGTACAATTCAAGTTTTGGTTATCGATTATTGATTTTTAGCCGGCTTTGGTGGTTTGGACATGACCTAGGACCTTAAGATTTTGCCTGAAAGGAGGATTAGAAGCCGCGTTGCACGGGAGAATATGAAAAGGGTTCATATGTAGTAAAAACCTGAGAAATCCGTCCGTTTTCGTCATTTGTTATCGAATCGACTTAAAGCCAGATCGTCACATTGGCCGCTTTTCTCTCTGAGACGGTTACATTTTTCGTCTGCAAAGCTATGCCGCGTGCTGCGGTATGCGGAGACACTAAAAGCACCATAGTAGAACACAGAAGAATCTTCTAAGTTGAAGCAATAGCCAGTAAGAAGCAGTACAATTCAAGTTTTGGTTATCGATTATTGATTTTTAGGGGGCTTTGGTGCCTTGGACATGTGGTGGAACGTTAAGATTTTGCATGAAAGGGGGACTAGCAGCCCCGTTGCACGGGAGAACGTGAAAAGTAAAAACCTGAGAAATCAGTCCGTTTTCGTCATTTGTTATCGAATCGACTTAAAGCCAGATCGTCACATTGGCCGCTTTTCTCTCTGAGACGGTTACATTTTTCGTCTGCAAAGCTATGTAGCGTGCTGCGGTATGCGGAGACACTAAAAGCACCATAGTAGAACACAGAAGAATCTTCTAAGTTGAGGCAATGGCCAGTAAGAGTCAGTACAATTCAAGTTTCTGTTATCGATTATTGATTTTTAGGGGGCTTTGGTGCCTTGGACATGAGGTAGAACGTTAAGATTTTGCATGAAAGGAGGACTAGCAGCCGCGTGGAACGGGAGAATGTGAAAAGTAAAAACCAGAGAAATCAGTCCGTTTTCGTCATTTGTTATCGAATCGACTTAAAGCCAGATCGTCACATTGGCCGCTCTTCTCACTGAGACAGTTACATTTTTCGCCTGCAAAGCTATGTCCCGTGCTGCGGTATGCGGAGACTCTAAAAGCACCATAGTTGAACACAGAAGAAGCTTCTAAGTTGAAGTAATAGCCAGTAAGAAGTAGTACAATTCAAGTTTTAGTTGACGAGTATTCACATTTTAGCCGGCTGTGGTGGCTTGGACATGACCTAGGACCTTAGGATTATCCCTGAAAGTAGGACTAGAAGCCACGTTGCACGGGAGAATATGAAAAGGGTTCATATGTAGTAAAAGCCTGAGAAATCCGTCCGTTTTCGTCATTTGTTATCGAATCGACTTAAAGCCAGATCGTCACATTGGCCGCTTTTCTCTCTGAGACGGATACATTTTTCGTCTTCAAAGCTATGTCGCGTGCTGCGGTATGCGGAGACACTAAAAGCACCATAGTAGAACACAGAAGAATCTTCTAAGTTGAAGGAATAGCCAGTAAGAAGCAGTACAATTCAAGTTTTGGTTATCGATTATTGATTTTTAGGGGGTTTTGGTGCCTTGGACATGAGGTGGAACGTTAAGATTTTGCATGAAAGGAGGACTAGCAGCCGCGTTGCACGGGAGAATGTGAAGAGGGTTCATATCTAGTAAAAACCTGAGAAATCCGTCCGTTTTCGTCATTTGTTATCGAATCGACTTAAAGCCAGATCGTCACATTGGCCGCTTTTCTCTCTGAGACGGTTACATTTATCGTCTGCAAAGCTATGTCGCGTGCTGCGGTATGCGGAGACACTAAAAGCACTATAGTAGAACACAGAAGAAGCTTCTAAGTTGAAGCAATAGCCAGTAAGAAGCAGTACAATTCAAGTTTTGGTTATCGATTATTGATTTTTGGCCGGCTTTGGTGCCTTGGACATAAGGTGGAATCTTAAGATTTTGCATGAAAGGAGGACTAGCAGCCGCGTTGCACGGGAGAATGTGAAAAGGGTTCATATGTAGTAAAAACCAGAGAAATCCGTCCGTTTTCGTCATTTGTTATGGAATCGACTTAAAGCCAAATCGTCACATTGGCCGCTCTTCTCTCTGAATCGGTTACATTTATCGTCTGCAAAGCTATGTCGCGTGCTGCGCTATACGGAGACACTAAAAGCACCATAGTAGAACACAGAAGAAGCTTCTAAGTTGAAGCAATAGCCAGTAAGAAGTAGTACAATTCAAGTTTTAGTTGTCGATTATTCACTTTTTAGCCAGCTTTGGTGGCTTGGACATAACCTAGGACCTTAAGATTTTGCATGAAAGGAGGACTAGCAGCCGCGTTGCACGGGAGAATGTGATAAAGGGTTCATATGTAGTAAAAACCTGAGAAATCCGTCCGTTATCGTCATTTGTTATCGAATCGACTTAAAGCCAGATCGTCACATTGGCCGCTTTTCTCTCTGAGACCATTACATTTATCGTCTGCAAAGCTATGTCGCGTGGTGCGGTATGCGGAGACACTAAAAGCACCATAGTAGATCACAGAAGAAGCTTCTAAGTTGAAGCAATAGCCAGTAAGAAGCAGTACAATTCAAGTTTTGTTTAACGATTATTGATTTTTAGCCGGCCTTGGTGCTTTGGACATAAAGTGGAACCTTAAGATTTTGCATGAAAGGAGGACTAGCAGTCCCGTTGCACGGGAGAATGTGAAAAGTAAAAACCTGAGAAATCAGTCCGTTTTCGTCATATGTTATCGAATCGACTTAAAGCCAGATCGTCACATTGGCCGCTTTTCTCTCTGAGACGGTTACATTTATCGTCTGCAAAGCTACGTCGCGTGCTGCGGTATGCGGAGACACTAAAAGCACCATAGTAGAACACAGAAGAAGTTTCTAAGTTGAAGTAATAGCCAGTAAGAAGTAGTACAACTCAAGTTTTAGTTGTCGATTATTCACTTTTTAACCGGGTTTGGTGGCTTGGACGTGACCTAGGACCTTAAGATTTTGCATGAAAGGAGGACTAGCAGCCGCGTTGCACGGGAGAATGTGAAAAGTGTTGATATGTAGTAAAAACCTGAGAAATCCGTTCGTTTTCGTCATTTGTTATCGAATCGACTTAAAGTTAGATCGTCACATTGGCCGCTTTTCTCTCTGAGACGGTTACATTTGTCGTCTGCAAAGCTATGTCTCGTGCTGCGGTATGCGGAGACACTAAAAGCACCATAGTAGAACACAGAAGAAGCTTCTAAGTTGAAGCAATAGCCAGTAAGAAGTAGTACAATTCAAGTTTTAATTGTCGATTATTCACTTATAAGCCGGCTTTGGTGGCTTGGACATGGCCTAGGACCTTAAGATTTTGCATGAAAGGAGGACTAGCAGCCGCGTTGCACGGGAGAATGTGATAAAGGGTTCATATGTAGTAAAAACCTGAGAAATCCGTCCGTTTTCGTCATTTGTTACTGAATCGACTTAAAGCCAGATCGTCACATTGGCCGCTTTTCTCTCTGAGACGGTTACATTTATCGTCTGCAAAGCTATGTCACGTGCTGCGGTATGCGGAGACTCTAAAAGCACCATAGTAGAGCACAGAAGAAGCTTCTAAGTTGAAGCAATAGCCAGTAAGAAGCAGCACAATTCAAGTTTTGGTTATCGAATATTGATTTTTAGGGGGCTTTAGTGCCATGGACATGAGGTGGAACCTTAAGATTTTGCATGAAAGGAGGACTAGCAGCCGCGTACCACGGTAGAATGTGAAAAGTGTTCAAATATAATAAACACCTGAGAAATCCGTCCGTTTTCGTCACTTGTTATCGAATCGACTTAAAGCCAGATCGTCACATTGGCCGCTTTTCTCTCTGAGACGGTTACATTTATCGTCTGCAAAGCTACGTTGCGTGCTGCGGTATGCGGAGACACTAAAAGCACCATAGTAGAACACAGAAGAAGCTTCTAAGTTGAAGCAATAGCCAGTAAGAAGCAGTACAATTCAAGTTTTGTTTATCGATTATAGATTTGTAGCCGGCCTTGGTGCTTTGGACATAAGGTAGAAACTTAAGATTTTGCATGAAAGGAGGACTAGCAGCCCCGTTGCACGGGAGAATGTGAAAAGTAAAAACCTGAGAAATCAGTCCGTTTTCGTCATTTGTTATCGAATCGACTTAAAGCCAGATCGTCACATATGCCGCTTTTCTCTCTGAGACGGTTACATTTATCGTCTGCAAAGCTATGTCCCGTGCTGCGGTATGCGGAGACTCTAAAAGCATCATAGTAGAACACAGAAGAAGCTTCTAAGTTGAAGCAATAGGCAGTAAGAAGCAGTACAATTCAAGTTTTGGTTATCGATTATTGATTTTTAGCCGGCTTTGGTGGTTTGGACATGACCTAGGACCTTAAGATTTTGCCTGAAAGGAGGATTAGAAGCCGCGTTGCACGGGAGAATATTAAAAGGGTTCATATGTAGTAAAAACCTGAGAAATCCGTCCGTTTTCGTCATTTGTTATCGAATCGACTTAAAGCCAGATCGTCACATTGGCCGCTTTTCTCTCTGAGACGGTTACATTTTTCGTCTGCAAAGCTATGTCGCGTGCTGCGGTATGCGGAGACACTAAAAGCACCATAGTAGAACACAGAAGAATCTTCTAAGTTGAAGCAATAGCCAGTAAGAGTCAGTACAATTCAAGTTTCTGTTATCGATATTTGATTTTTAGGGGGCTTTGGTGCCTTGGACATGAGGTAGAACGTTAAGATTTTGCATGAAAGGAGGACTAGCAGCCGCGTGGAACGGGAGAATGTGAAAAGTAAAAACCAGAGAAATCAGTCCGTTTTCGTCATTTGTTATCGAATCGACTTAAAGCCAGATCGTCACATTGGCCGCTCTTCTCTCTGAGACGGTTACATTTTTCGTCTGCAAAGCTATGTCCCGTGCTGCGGTATGCGGAGACTCTAAAAGCACCATAGTTGAACACAGAAGAAGCTTCTAAGTTGAAGTAATAGCCAGTAAGAAGTAGTACAATTCAAGTTTTAGTTGTCGATTACTCACTTTTTAGCCGGCTTTGGTGGCTTGGACATGACCTAGGACCTTAAGATTTTGCATGAAAGGAGGACTAGCAGCCGCGTTGCACGGGAGAATGTGATAAAGGGTTCATATGTAGTAAAAACCTGAGAAATCCGTCCGTTATCGTCATTTGTTATCGAATCGACTTAAAGCCAGATCGTCACATTGGCCGCTTTTCTCTCTGAGACCATTACATTTATCGTCTGCAAAGCTATGTCGCGTGCTGCGGTATGCGGAGACACTAAAAGCACCATAGTAGAACACAGAAGAATCTTCTAAGTTGAAGGAATAGCCAGTAAGAAGCAGTACAATTCAAGTTTTGGTTATCGATTATTGATTTTTAGGGGGTTTTGGTGCCTTGGACATGAGGTGGAACGTTAAGATTTTGCATGAAAGGAGGACTAGCAGCCGCGTTGCACGGGAGAATGTGAAGAGGGTTCATATCTAGTAAAAACCTGAGAAATCCGTCCGTTTTCGTCATTTGTTATCGAATCGACTTAAAGCCAGATCGTCACATTGGCCGCTTTTCTCTCTGAGACGGTTACATTTATCGTCTGCAAAGCTATGTCGCGTGCTGCGGTATGCGGAGACAGTAAAAGCAATATAGTACAACACAGAAGAAGCTTCTAAGTTGAAGCAATAGCCAGTAAGAAGCAGTACAATTCAAGTTTTGGTTATCGATTATTGATTTTTGGCCGGCTTTGGTGCCTTGGACATAAGGTGGAATCTTAAGATTTTGCATGAAAGGAGGACTAGCAGCCGCGTTGCACGGGAGAATGTGAAAAGGGTTCATATGTAGTAAAAACCTGAGAAATCCGTCCGTTTTCGTCATTTGTTATGGAATCGACTTAAAGCCAAATCGTCACATTGGCCGCTCTTCTCTCTGAATCGGTTACATTTATCGTCTGCAAAGCTATGTCGCGTGCTGCGGTATGCGGAGACACTAAAAGCACCATAGTAGAACACAGAAGAAGCTTCTAAGTTGAAGCAATAGCCAGTAAGAAGTAGTACAATTCAAGTTTTAGTTGTCTATTATTCACTTTTTAGCCGGCTTTGGTGGCTTGGACATGACCTAGGACCTTAAGATTTTGCATGAAAGGATGACTAGCAGCCGCGTTGCACGGGAGAATGTGATAAAGGGTTCATATGTAGTAAAAACATGAGAAATCCGTCCGTTATCGTCTTTTGTTATCGAATCGACTTAAAGCCAGATCGTCACATTGGCCGCTTTTCTCTCTGAGACGGTTACATTTTTCGTCTGCAAAGCTATGTCGCGTGCTGCGGTATGCGGAGACACTAAAAGCACCATAGTAGATCACAGAAGAAGCTTCTAAGTTGAAGCAATAGCCAGTAAGAAGCAGTACAATTCAAGTTTTGTTTATCGATTATTGATTTTTAGCCGGCCTTGGTGCTTTGGACATAAAGTGGAACCTTAAGATTTTGCATGAAAGGAGGACTAGCAGCCCCGTTGCACGGGAGAATGTGAAAAGTAAAAACCTGAGAAATCAGTCCGTTTTCGTCATATGTTATCGAATCGACTTAAAGCCAGATCGTCACATTGTCCGCTTTTCTCTCTGAGACGGTTACATTTATCGTCTGCAAAGCTACGTCGCGTGCTGCGGTATGCGGAGACACTAAAAGCACCATAGTAGAACACAGAAGAAGTTTCTAAGTTGAAGTAATAGCCAGTAAGAAGTAGTACAACTCAAGTTTTAGTAGTCGATTATTCACTTTTTAGCCGGGTTTGGTGGCTTGGACGTGACCTAGGACCTTAAGATTTTGCATGAAAGGAGGACTAGCAGCCGCGTTGCACGGGAGAATGTGAAAAGTGTTGATATGTAGTAAAAACCTGAGAAATCCGTTCGTTTTCGTCATTTGTTATCGAATCGACTTAAAGCCAGATCGTCACATTGGCCGCTTTTCTCTCTGAGACGGTTACATTTGTCGTCTGCAAAGCTATGTCTCGTGCTGCGGTATGCGGAGACACTAAAAGCACCATAGTAGAACACAGAAGAAGCTTCTAAGTTGAAGCAATAGCCAGTAAGAAGTAGTACAATTCAAGTTTTAGTTGTCGATTATTCACTTATAAGCCGGCTTTGGTGGCTTGGACATGGCCTAGGACCTTAAGATTTTGCATGAAAGGAGGACTAGCAGCCGCGTTGCACGGGAGAATGTGATAAAGGGTTCATATGTAGTAAAAACGTGAGAAATCCGTCCGCTTTCGTCATTTGCTACTGAATCGACTTAAAGCCAGATGGTCACATTGGCCGCTTTTCTCTCTGAGACGGTTACATTTATCGTCTGCAAAGCTATGTCACGTGCTGCGGTATGCGGAGACTCTAAAAGCACCATAGTAGAGCACAGAAGAAGCTTCTAAGTTGAAGCAATAGCCAGTAAGAAGCAGCACAATTCAAGTTTTGGTTATCGAATATTGATTTTTAGGGGGCTTTAGTGCCATGGACATGAGGTGGAACCTTAAGATTTTGCATGAAAGGAGGACTAGCAGCCGCGTACCACGGTAGAATGTGAAAAGTGTTCAAATATAATAAACACCTGAGAAATCCGTCCGTTTTCGTCATTTGTTATCGAATCGACTTAAAGCCAGATCGTCACATTGGCCGCTTTTCTCTCTGAGACGGTTACATTTATCGTCTGCAAAGCTACGTTGCGTGCTGCGGTATGCGGAGACACTAAAAGCACCATAGTAGAACACAGAAGAAGCTTCTAAGTTGAAGCAATAGCCAGTAAGAAGTAGTACAATTCAAGTTTTAGTTGTCGATTATTCACTTTTTAGCCGGCTTTGGTGGCTTGGACATGACCTAGGACCTTAAGATTTTGCATGAAAGGAGGACTAGCAGCCCCGTTGCACGGGATAATGTGAAAAGTAAAAACCTGAGAAATCAGTCCGTTTTCGTCATTTGTTATCGAATCGACTTAAAGCCAGATCGTCACATTGGCCGCTTTTCTCTCTGAGACGGTTACATTTATCGTCTGCAAAGCTATGTCCCGTGCTGCGGTATGCGGAAACTCTAAAAGCACCATAGTAGAACACATAAGAAGCTTCTAAGCTGAAGCAATAGTCAGTAAGAAGCAGTACAATTCAAGTTTTGGTTATCGATTATTGATTTTTAGCCGGCTTTGGTGGCTTGGACATGACCTAAAACGTTAAGATTTTGCCTGAAAGGAGGATTAGAAGCCGCGTTGCACGGGAGAATATGAAAAGGGTT
Organism: Schistocerca gregaria; assembly: GCF_023897955.1. NCBI lineage: Eukaryota > Metazoa > Arthropoda > Insecta > Orthoptera > Acrididae > Schistocerca > Schistocerca gregaria. The sequence goes on from NW_026061759.1 coordinate 3,140,092, forward strand.
CATATGTAGTAAAAACCTGAGAAGTCCGTCCGTTTTCGTCATTTGTTATCGAATCGACTTAAAGCCAGATCGTCACATTGGCCGCTTTTCTCTCTGAGACGGTTACGTTTATCGTCTGCAAAGCTATGTCACGTGCTGCGGTATGCGGAGACACTAAAAGCACCATAGTAGAACACAGAAGAATCTTCTAAGTTGAAGCAATAGCCAGTAAGAAGCAGTACAATTCAAGTTTTGGTTATCGATTATTGATTTTTAGGGGGCTTTGGTGCCTTGGACATGAGGTGGAACGTTAAGATTTTGCATGAAAGGGGGACTAGCAGCCCCGTTGCACGGGAGAATGTGAAAAGTAAAAACCTGAGAAATCAGTCCGTTTTCGTAATTTGTTATCGAATCGACTTAAAGCCAGATCGTCACATTGGCCGCTTTTCTCTCTGAGACGGTTACATTTTTCGTCTGCAAAGCTATGTCGCGTGCTGCGGTATGCGGAGACACTAAAAGCACCATAGTAGAACACAGAAGAATCTTCTAAGTTGAAGCAATAGCCAGTAAGAGTCAGTACAATTCAAGTTTCTGTTATCGATTATTGATTTTTAGGGGGCTTTGGTGCCTTGGACATGAGGTAGAACGTTAAGATTTTGCATGAAAGGAGGACTAGCAGCCGCGTGGAACGGGAGAATGTGAAAAGTAAAAACCAGAGAAATCAGTCTGTTTTCGTCATTTGTTATCGAATCGACTTATAGCCAGATCGTCACATTGGCCGCTCTTCTCTCTGAGACGGTTACATTTTTCGTCTGCAAAGCTATGTCCCGTGCTGCGGTATGCGGAGACTCTAAAAGCACCATAGTTGAACACAGAAGAAGCTTCTAAGTTGAAGTAATAGCCAGTAAGATGTAGTACAATTCAAGTTTTAGTTGTCGATTACTCACTTTTTAGCCGGCTTTGGTGGCTTGGACATGACCTAGGACCTTAAGATTTTACATGAAAGGAGGACTTGCAGCCGTGTTGCACGGGAGAATGTGAAAAGTGTTCATATGTAGTAAAAACCTGAGAAATCCGTCCGTTTTCGTCATTTGTTACCGAATCGACTTAAAGCCAGATCGTCACATTGGCCGCTTTTCTCTCTGAGACGGTTACATTTATCGTCTGCAAAGCTATGTCGCGTGGTGCGGTATGCGGAGACACTAAAAGCACCATAGTAGAACACAGAAGAAGCTTCTAAGTTGAAGCAATAGCGAGTAAGAAGTAGTACAATTCAAGTTTTAGTTGACGAGTATTCTCATTTTAGCCGGCTTTGGTGGCTTGGACATGACCTAGGACCTTAGGATTATACCTGAAAGTAGGACAAGAAGCCGCGTTGCACGGGAGAATATGAAAAGGGTTCATATGTAGTAAAAGCCTGAGAAATCCGTCCGTTTTCGTCATTTGTTATCGAATCGACTTAAAGCCAGATCGTCACATTGGCCGCTTTTCTCTCTGAGACGGATACATTTTTCGTCTTCAAAGCTATGTCGAGTGCTGCGGTATGCGGAGACACTAAAAGCACCATAGTAGAACACAGAAGAATCTTCTAAGTTGAAGCAATAGCCAGTAAGAAGCAGTACAATTCAAGTTTTGGTTATCGATTATTGATTTTTAGGGGGTTTTGGTGCCTTGGACATGAGGTGGAACGATAAGATTTTGCATGAAAGGAGGACTAGCAGCCCCGTTGCACGGGAGAATGTGAAAAGTAAAAACCTGAGAAATCAGTCCGTTTTCGTCATTTGTTATCGAATCGACTTAAAGCCAGATCGTCACATTGGCCGCTTTTCTCTCTGAGACGGTTACATTTATCGTCTGCAAAGCTATGTCGCGTGCTGCGGTATGCGGAGATTCTAAAAGCACCATAGCAGAACACAGAAGAAGCTTCTAATTTGAAGCAATAGCCAGTAAGAAGCCGTACAATTCAATTTTTGGTTATCGAAAATTGATTTTTAGCCGGCTTTGGTGCCATGGACATGAGGTGGAACCTTAAGATTATGCATGAAAGGAGGACTAGCAGCCGCGTTGCACGGGAGAATGTGAAAAGGGTTCATATCTAGTAAAAACCTGAGAAATCCGTCCGTTTTCGTCATTTGTTATCGAATCGACTTAAAGCCAGATCGTCACATTGGCCGCTTTTCTCTCTGAGACGGTTACATTTATCGTCTGCAAAGCTATGTCGCGTGCTGCGGTATGCGGAGACACTAAAAGCACTATAGTAGAACACAGAAGAAGCTTCTAAGTTGAAGCAATAGCCAGTAAGAAGCAGTACAATTCAAGTTTTGGTTATCGATTATTGATTTTTGGCCGGCTTTGGTGCCTTGGACATAAGGTGGAATCTTAAGATTTTGCATGAAAGGAGGACTAGCAGCCGCGTTGCACGGGAGAATGTGAAAAGGGTTCATATGTAGTAAAAACCTGAGAAATCCGTCCGTTTTCGTCATTTGTTATGGAATCGACTTAAAGCCAAATCGTCACATTGGCCGCTCTTCTCTCTGAATCGGTTACATTTATCGTCTGCAAAGCTATGTCGCGTGCTGCGGTATACGGAGACACTAAAAGCACCATAGTAGAACACAGAAGAAGCTTCTAAGTTGAAGCAATAGCCAGTAAGAAGTAGTACAATTCAAGTTTTAGTTGTCCATTATTCACTTTTTAGGCAGCTTTGGTGGCTTGGACATAACCTAGGACCTTAAGATTTTGCACGAAAGGAGGACTAGCAGCCGCGTTGCACGGGAGAATGTGATAAAGGGTTCATATGTAGTAAAAACCTGAGAAATCCGTCCGTTATCGTCATTTGTTATCGAATCGACTTAAAGCCAGATAGTCACATTGGCCGCTTTTCTCTCTGAGACCATTACATTTATCGTCTGCAAAGCTATGTCGCGTGCTGCGGTATGCAGAGACACTAAATGCACCATAGTAGAACACAGAAGAAGCTTCTAAGTTGAAGTAATAGCCAGTAAGAAGTAGTACAATTCAAGTTTAAATGGTCGATTACTGACTTTTTAGCCGGCTTTGGTGGCTTGGACATGACCTAGGACCTTAAGATTTTACATGAAAGGAGGACTTGCAGCCGTGTTGCACGGGAGAATGTGAAAAGTGTTCATATGTAGTAAAAACCTGAGAAATCCGTCCGTTTTCGTCATTTGTTACCGAATCGACTTAAAGCCAGATCGTCACATTGGCCGCTTTTCTCTCTGAGACGGTTACATTTATCGTCTGCAAAGCTATGTCGCGTGGTGCGGTATGCGGAGACACTAAAAGCACCATAGTAGAACACAGAAGAAGCTTCTAAGATGAAGCAATAGCCAGTAAGAAGTAGTACAATTCAAGTTTTAGTTGTCGATTATTCACTTTTTAGCCGGCTTCGGTGGCTTGGACATGACCTAGGACCTTAAGATTTTGCATGAAAGGATGACTAGCAGCCACGTTGCACGGGAGAATGTGATAAAGGGTTCATATGTAGTAAAAACATGAGAAATCCGTCCGTTATCGTCTTTTGTTATCGAATCGACTTAAAGCCAGATCGTCACATTGGCCGCTTTTCTCTCTGAGACGGTTACATTTTTCGTCTGCAAAGCTATGTCGCGTGCTGCGGTATGCGGAGACACTAAAAGCACCATAGTAGATCACAGAAGAAGCTTCTAAGTTGAAGCAATAGCCAGTAAGAAGCAGTACAATTCAAGTTTTGTTTATCGATTATTGATTTTTAGCCGGCCTTGGTGCTTTGGACATAAAGTGGAACCTTAAGATTTTGCATGAAAGGAGGACTAGCAGCCCCGTTGCACGGGAGAATGTGAAAAGTAAAAACCTGAGAAATCAGTCCGTTTTCGTCATATGTTATCGAATCGACTTAAAGCCAGATCGTCACATTGGCCGCTTTTCTCTCTGAGACGGATACATTTATAGTCTGCAAAGATATGTCGCGTGCTGCGGTATGCGTAAACTCTAAAAGCACCATAGTAGAACACGTAAGAAGCTTCTAAGTTGAAGCAATAGTCAGTAAGAAGCAGTACAATTCAAGTTTTGGTTATCGATTATTGATTTTTAGCCGGCTTTGGTGGCTTGGACATGACCTAGGACGTTAAGATTTTGCATGAAAGGAGGACTAGCAGCAGCGTTGCACGCGAGAATGTGAAAAGGGTTCATATGTAGTAAAAACCTGAAAAATCCGTCCGTTTTCGTCATTTTTTATCGAATCGACTTAAAGCCAGATCGTCACATTGGCCGCTTTTCTCTCTGAGACGGTTACATTTATCGTCTGCAAAGCTACGTCGGGTGCTGCGGTATGTGGAGACACTAAAAGCACCATAGTAGAACACAGAAGAAGTTTCTAAGTTGAAGTAATAGCCAGTAAGAAGTAGTACAACTCAAGTTTTAGTTGTCGATTATTCACTTTTTAGCCGGGTTTGGTGGCTTGGACATGACCTAGGACCTTAAGATTTTGCATGAAAGGAGGACTAGCAGCCGCGTTGCACGGGAGAATATGAAAAGTGTTGATATGTAGTAAAAACCTGAGAAATCCGTACGTTTTCGTCATTTGTTATCGAATCGACTTAAAGCCAGATCGTCACATTGGCCGCTTTTCTCTCTGAGACGGTTACATTTGTCGTCTGCAAAGCTATGTCTCGTGCTGCGGTATGCGGAGACACTAAAAGCACCATAGTAGAACACAGAAGAAGCTTCTAAGTTGAAGCAATAGCCAGTAAGAAGTAGTACAATTCAAGTTTTAGTTGTCGATTATTCACTTATAAGCCGGCTTTGGTGGCTTGGACATGGCCTAGGACCTTAAGATTTTGCATGAAAGGAGGACTAGCAGCCGCATTGCACGGGAGAATGTGATAAAGGGTTCATATGTAGTAAAAACCTGAGAAATCCGTCCGTTTTCGTCATTTGTTACTGAATCGACTTAAAGCCAGATCGTCACATTGGCCGCTTTTCTCTCTGAGACGGTTACATTTATCGTCTGCAAAGCTATGTCACGTGCTGCGGTATGCGGAGACTCTAAAAGCACCATAGTAGAGCACAGAAGAAGCTTCTAAGTTGAAGCAATAGCCAGTAAGAAGCAGCACATTCAAGTTTTGGTTATCGAATATTGATTTTTAGGGGGCTTTAGTGCCATGGACATGAGGTGGAACCTTAAGATTTTGCATGAAAGGAGGACTAGCAGCCGCGTACCACGGTAGAATGTGAAAAGTGTTCAAATATAATAAACACCTGAGAAATCCGTCCGTTTTCGTCATTTGTTATCGAATCGACTTAAAGCCAGATCGTCACATTGGCCGCTTTTCTCTCTGAGACGGTTACATTTATCGTCTGAAAAGCTACGTTGCGTGCTGCGGTATGCGGAGACACTAAAAGCACCATAGTTGAACACAGAAGAAGCATCTAAGTTGAAGCAATTGCCAGTAAGAAGTAGTACAATTGAAGTTTTAGTTGTCAATTATTCACTTTTTTAGCCGGCTTTGGTGGCTTGAACATGACCTAGGACCTTAAGATTTTGCATGAAAGGAGGACTAGCAGCCGCGTTGCACGGGAGAATGTGAAAAGTGTTCATATGTAGTAAAAACCTGAGAAATCCGTCTGTTTTCGTAATTTGTTATCGAATCGACTTAAAGCCAGATCGTCACATTGGCCGCTTTTCTCTCTGAGACGGTTACATTTTTCGTCTGCAAAGCTATGTCGCGTGCTGCGGTATGCGGAGACCCCAAATGCACCATAGTAGAACACAGAAGAAGCTTCTAAGTTGAAGCAAAAGCCAGTAAGAAGCAGTACAATTCAAGTTTTGGTAATCGATTATTAATTTTTTGCCGGCTTTGGTGTCTTGGACATAAGGTGGAATCTTAAGATTTTGCATGAAAGGAGGACTAGCAGCCACGTTGCACGGGAGAATGTAAAAAGGGTTCATATGTAGTAAAAACCTGAGAAATCAGTCCGTTTTCGTCATTTGTTATCGAATCGACTTAAAGCCAGATCGTCACATTGGCCGCTTTTCTCTCTGAGACGGTTACATTTATCGTCTGCAAAGCTATGTCGCGTGCTGCGGTATGCGGAGACACTAAAAGCACCATAGTAGAACACAGAAAAATCTTCTAAGTTGAAGCAATAGCCAGTAAGAAGCAGTACAATTTAAGTTTTGGTTATCCATTATCGATTTTTAGCCGACTTTGGTGCGTTGGACATGAGGTGGAACATTAAGATTTTGCATGAAAGGAGGACTAGCAGCCGCGTTGCACGGCAGAATGTGAAAAGTGTTCATATGTAGTAAAAACCTGAGAAATCCGTCCGTTTTCGTCATTTGTTATCGAATCGACTTAAAGCCAGATCGTCACATTGGCCGCTTTTCTCTCTGAGACGGTTACATTTATAGTCTGCAAAGCTATGTCGCGTGCTGCGGTATGCGGAGACACTAAATGCACCATAGTAGAACACAAAAGAAGCTTCTAAGTTGAAGCAATAGCCAGTAAGAAGCTGTACAATTCAAGTTTTGGTTATCGATTATTGATTTTTAGCCGGCCTTGGTGCTTTGGACATGAGGTGGAACCTTAAGATTTTGCATGAAAGGAGGACTAGCAGCCCCGTTTCACGGGAGAATGTGAAAAGTAAAAACCTAAGAAATCAGTCCGTTTTCGTCATTTGTTATCGAATCGACTTAAAGCCTGATCGTCACATTGGCCGCTTTTCTCTCTGAGACGGTTACATTTATCGTCTCCAAAGCTATGTCGCCTGCTGCGGTATGCGGAGTCTCTAAAAGCACCATAGTAGAACACAGAAAAATCTTCTAAGTTGAAGCAATAGCCAGTAAGAAGCAGTACAATTCAAGTTTTGGTTATCGATTATTAATTTTTTGCCGGCTTTGGTGTCTTGGACATGAGGTGGAACATTAAGATTTTGCATGAAAGGAGGACTAGCAGCCGCGTTGCAAGGGAGAATGTGAAAAGTGTTCATATGTAGTAAAAAGCTGAGAAATCCGTCCGGTTTCGTCATTTGTTATCGAATCGACTTAAAGCCAGATCGTCACATTGGCCGCTTTTCTCTCTGAGACTGTTACATTTATCGTCTGCATAGCTATGTCTCGTGCTGCGGTATGCGGAGACACTAAAAGCACCATATTAGAACACAGATGAAGCTTTTAAGTTGAAGCAATAGCCAGTAAGAAGCAGTACAATTCAAGTTTTGGTTATCGATTATTAATTTTAGGTGGCTTTGGTGCCTTGGACATGAGGTGGAACATTAAAATTTTGCATGAAAGGAGGACTAGCAGCCGCGTTGCAGGGGAGAATGTGAAAAGGGTTCATATGTAGTAAAAACCTGAGAAATCCGTACGTTTTCGTCATTTGTTATCGAATCGAATTAAAGCCAGATCGTCACATTGGCCGCTTTTCTCTCTGAGACGGTTACATTTACAGTCTGCAAAGCTATGTCGCGAGCTGCGGTATGCGGAGACACTAAAAGCACCATAGTAGAACACAAAAGAAGCTTCTAAGTTGAAGCAATAGCCAGTAAGAAGCTGCAAAATTCAAGTTTTGGTGTTCGATTATTGATTTTTAGCCGGCCTTGGTGCTTTGGACATGAGGTGGAACCTTAAGATTTTGCATGAAAGGAGGACTAGCAGCCCCGTTTCACGGGAGAATGTGAAAAGTAAAAACCTAAGAAATCAGTCCGTTTTCGTCATTTGTTATCGAATCGACTTAAAGCCTGATCGTCACATTGGCCGCTTTTCTCTCTGAGACGGTTACATTTATCGTCTCCAAAGCTATGTCGCCTGCTGCGGTATGCGGAGACTCTAAAAGCACCATAGTAGAACACAGAAGAAGCTTCTAAGTTGAAGCAATAGCCAGTAAGAAGCAGTACAATTCAAGTTTTGGTTATCGAATATTGATTTTTAGCCGGCCTTGGTGCTTTGGACATAAAGTGGAACCTTAAGATTTTGCATGAAAGGAGGACTAGCAGCCCCGTTGCACGGGAGGATGTGAAAAGTAAAAACCTGAGAAATCAGTCCGTTTTCGTCATATGTTATCGAATCGACTTATAGCCAGATCGTCACATTGGCCGCTTTTCTCTCTGAAACGGTTACATTTATCGTCTGCAAAACTATGTCCCGTGCTGCGGTATGCGGAGACTCTAAAAGCACCATATTAAAACACAGAAGAAGCTTCTAAGTTGAAGGAATCGCCAGTAAAAAGCAGTACAATTCAAGTTTTCGTTATCGATTATTGATTTTTAGCCGACTTTGGTGCCTTGGACATGAGGTGGAACCTTACGATTTTGCATGAAAGGAGGACTAGCAGCCGCGTTGCACGGGAGAATGAGAAAAGGGTTCAGATGTAGTAAAAACCTGAGAAATCCGTCCGTTTTCGTCATTTGTTATCGAATCGACTTAAAGCCAGATCGTCACATTGGCCGCTTTTCTCTCTGAGACGGATACATTTATAGTCTGCAAAGCTATGTCGCGTGCTGCGGTATGCGTAAACACTAAAAGCACCATAGTAGAACACAGAAGAAGCTTCTAAGTTGAAGCAATTGCCAGTACGAAGTAGTACAATTGAAGTTTTAGTTGTCGATTATTCACTTTTTAGCCGGCTTTGGTGGCTTGGACATGACCTAGGACCTTAAGATTTTGCATGAAAAGAGGACTAGCAGCCGCGTTGCAAGGGAGAATGTGAAAAGTGTTCATATGTAGTAAAAACCTGAGAAATCCGTCCGTTTTCGTCATTTGTTATCGAATCGACTTAAAGGCAGATAGTCACATTGGCCGCTTTTCTCTCTGAGACGGTTACATTTATCGTCTGCAAAGCTATGTCGCATGCTGCGGAATACGGAAACACTAAAAGCACCATAGTAGAACACAGAAGAAGCTTCTAAGTTGAAGCAATAACCAGTAATAAGCAGTACAATTCAAGTTTTGGTTATCGATTATTGATTTTTAGGAGGCTCTGGTGCCTTGGACATGAGGTGGAACATTAAGATTCTGCATGAAAAGAGGATTAGCAGCCGAGTTGCACGGGAAAATGTGAAAAGTGTTCATATGTAGTAAAAACCTGAAAAATCCGTCCATTTTCGTCATTTGTTATCGAATCGACTTAAAGCCAGATCGTCACATTGGCCGCTTTTCTCTCTGAGACGGTTACATTTATGGTCTGCAAAGATATGTCGCGTGCTGCGGTATGCGGAAACTCTAAAAGCACCATAGTAGAAGACATAAGAAGCTTCTAAGATTAAGCAATAGCCAGTAAGAAGCAGTACAATTCAAGTTTTGGTTATCGATTATTGATTTTTAGCCGGCCTTGGTGCTTTGGACATTAGGTGGAACCTTAAGATTTTGCATGAAAGGAGGAATAGCAGCCGCGTTGCACGGGAGAATGTGAAAAGTGTTCATATGTAGTAAAAACCTGAGAAATCCGTCCGTTTTCGTCATTTGTTATCGAATCGACTTAAAGCCAGATCGTCACATTGGCCGCTTTTCTCTCTGAGACGGTTTCATTTATGGTCTGCAAAGCTATGTCGCGTGCTGCGGTATGCGGAGACACTAAAAGCACCATAGTAGAACACAGAAGAAGCTTCTAAGTTGAAGCAATAGCCAGTAAGAAGTAGTACAATTGAAGTTTTAGTTGTCAATTATTCACTTTTTTAGCCGGCTTTGGTGGCTTGGACATGACCTAGGACCTTAAGATTTTGCATGAAAGGAGGACTAGCAGCCCCGTTGCACGGGAGAATGTAAAAAGTGTTCATATGTAGTAAAAACCTGATAAATCCGTCCATTTTCGTCATTTGTTATCGAATCGACTTAAAGCCAGATCGTCACGTTGGCCGCTTTTCTCTCTGAGACGGTTACATTTATCGTCTGCAAAGATATGTCGCGTGCTGCGGTACGCGGAAACAATAAAAGCATCATAGTAGAACACAGAAGAAACTTCTAAGTTGAAGCAATAGTCAGTAAGAAGCAGTAAAATTCTTGTTTAGTTTATCGATAATTGATTTTTAGCCGGCTTTGGTGTATTGGACATGAGGTGGAACCTTAAGATTTTGCATGAAAGGAGGACTGGCAGCCGCGTTGCACGGGAGAATGTGAAAAGTGTTCATATGTAGTAAAAACCTGAGAAATCCGTCCGTTTTCGTCATTTGTTATCGAATCGACTTAAAGCCAGATCGTCACCTTGGCCGCTTTTCTCTCTGAGACGGTTACATTTATCGTCTGCAAAGCTATGTCGCGTGCTGCGGTATGCGGAGACACTACAAGCACCATAGTAGAACACAGAAGAAGCTTCTAAGTTGACGTAATAGCCAGTAAGAAGTAGTACAATTCAAGTTTTAGTTGTCGATTATTCCCTTTTAAGCCGGCTTTGGTGGCTTGGACATGACCTAGGACCTTAAGATTTTGCATGAAAGGAGGACTAGCAGCCGCGTTGCACGGGAGAATATGAAAAGTATTTATATGTAGTAAAAAAATGAGAAATCCGTCCGTTTTCGTAATGTGTTATCGAAGCGACTTAAAGCCAGATCGTCACATTGGCCGCTTTTCTCTCTGAGACGGTTACATTTATCGTCTGCAAAGCTATGTCGCGTGCTGCGGTATGCGGAGACACTAAAAGCACCATAGTAGAACACAAAAGAAGCTTCTAAGTTGAAGCAATAGCCAGTAAGAAGCTGTACAATTCAAGTTTTGGTTGTCGATTATTGATTTTTAGCCGGCCTTGGTGCTTTGGACAATAGGTGGAACCTTAAGATTTTGCATGAAAGGAGGAATAGCAGCCGCGTTGCACGGGAGAATGTGAAAAGTGTTCATATGTAGTAAAAACCTGAGAAATCCGTCCGTTTTCGTCATTTGTTATCGAATCGACTTAAAGCCAGATCGTCACATTGGCCGCTTTTCTCTCTGAGACGGTTTCATTTATGGTCTGCAAAGCTATGTCGCGTGCTGCGGTATGCGGAGACACTAAAAGCACCATAGTAGAACACAGAAGAAGCTTCTAAGTTGAAGCAATAGCCAGTAAGAAGTAGTACAATTCAAGTATTAGTTGTCGATTATTCCCTTTTAAGCCGGCTTTGGTGGCTTGGACATGACCTAGGACCTTAAGATTTTGCATGAAAGGAGGACTAGCAGCCGCGTTGCACGGGAGAATATGAAAAGTGTTTATATGTAGTAAAAAAATGAGAAATCCGTCCGTTTTCGTAATGTGTTATCGAATCGACTTAAAGCCAGATCGTCACCTTGGCCGCTTTTCTCTCTGAGACGGTTACATTTATCGTCTGCAAAGCTATGTCGCGTGCTGCGGTATGCGGAGACACTAAAAGCACCATAGTAGAACACAAAAGAAGCTTCTAAGTTGAAGCAATAGCCAGTAAGAAGCTGTACAATTCAAGTTTTGGTTGTCGATTATTGATTTTTAGCCGGCCTTGGTGCTTTGCACATGAGGTGGAACCTTAAGATTTTGCATGAAAGGAGGACTAGCAGCCCCGTTTCACGGGAGAATGTGAAAAGTAAAAACCTAAGAAATCAGTCCGTTTTCGTCATTTGTTATCGAATCGACTTAAAGCCAGATCGTCACATTGGCCGCTTTTCTCTCTGAGACGGTTACATATATCGTCTGCAAAGCTATGTCGCGTGCTGCGGTATGCGGAAACACTAAAAGCACCATAGTAGAACACAGAAGAAGCTTCTAAGTTGAAGTAATAGCCAGTAAGAAGTAGTACAATTCAAGTTTTAGTTGTCAAGTATTCACTTTTTAGCCGGCTTTGGTGGCTTGGACATGACCTAGGAACATAAGATTTTGCATGAAAGGAGGACTAGCAGCCGCGTTGCACGGGAGAATGTGAAAAGTGTTCATATATAGTAAACACCTGAGAAATCCGTCCGTTTTCGTCATTTGTTATCGAATCGACTTAAAGCCAGATCGTCACATTGGCCGCTTTTCTCTCTGAGACGGTTACATTTATCGTCTGCATAGTTATGTCTCGTGCTGCGGTATGCGGAGACACTAAAAGCACCATATTAGAACACAGATGAAGCTTTTAAGTTCAAGCAATAGCCAGTAAGAAGCAGTACAATTCAAGTTTTTGTTATCGATTATTGATTTTAGGCGGCTTTGTTGCCTTGGACATGAGGTGGAACATTAAGATTTTGCATGAAAGGAGGACTAGCAGCCGCGTTGCACGGGAGAATGTGAAAAGTGTTCATATGTAGTAAAAACCTGAGAAATCCGTCTGTTTTCGTAATTTGTTATCGAATCGACTTAAAGCCAGATCGTCACATTGGCCGCTTTTCTCTCTGACACGGTTACATTTTTCGTCTGCAAAGCTATGTCGCGTGCTGCGGTATGCGGAGACCCCAAATGCACCATAGTAGAACACAGAAGAATCTTCTAAGTTGAAGCAATAACCAGTAAGAAGCAGTACAATTCAAGTTTTGGTAATCGATTATTAATTTTTTGCCGGCTTTGGTGTCTTGGACATAAGGTGGAATCTTAAGATTTTGCATGAAAGGAGGACTAGCAGCCACGTTGCACGGGAGAATGTAAAAAGGGTTCATATGTAGTAAAAACCTGAGAAATCAGTCCGTTTTCGTCAGTTGTTATCGAATCGACTTAAAGCCAGATCGTCACATTGGTCGCTTTTCTCTCTGAGACGGTTACATTTATCGTCTGCAAAGCTATGCGCATGCTGCGGTATGCGGAGACACTAAAAGCACCATAGTAGAACACAGAAAAATCTTCTAAGTTGAAGCAATAGCCAGTAAGAAGCAGTACAATTTAAGTTTTGGTTATCCATTATCGATTTTTAGCCGACTTTGGTGCCTTGGACATGAGATGGAACATTAAGATTTTGCATGAAAGGAGGACTAGCAGCCGCGTTGCACGGCAGAATGTGAAAAGTGTTCATATGTAGTAAAAACCTGAGAAATCCGTCCGTTTTCGTCATTTGTTATCGAATCGACTTAAAGCCGGATCGTCACATTGGCCACTTTTCTCTCTGAGACGGTTACATTTATCGTCTGCAAAGCTATGTCGCGTGCTGCGGTATGCGGAGACACTAAGAGCACCATAGTAGAGCACAGAAGAAGCTTCTAAGTTGAAGCAATAGCCAGTAAGAAGCAGTACAATTCAAGTTTTGGTTATCGATTATTAATTTTTTGCGGCTTTGGTGTCTTGGACATAAGGTGGAATCTTAAGATTTTGCATGAAAGGAGGACCAGCAGCCGCGTTGCACGGGAGAATGTAAAAAGGGTTCATATGTAGTAAAAACCTGAGAAATCCGTCCGTTTTCGTCATTTGTTATCGAATCGACTTAAAGCCAGATCGTCACATTGGCCGCTTTTCTCTCTGAGACGGTTACATTTATCGTCTGCAAAGCTATGTCGCGTGCTGCGGTATGCGGAGACACTAAAAGCACCATAGTAGAACACAGAAAAATCTTCTAAGTTGAAGCAATAGCCAGTAAGAAGCAGTACAATTCAAGTTTTGGTTATCGATTATTAATTTTTTGCCGACTTTGGTGTCTTGGACATGAGGTGGAACATTAAGATTTTGCATGAAAGGAGGACTAGCAGCCGCGTTGCAAGGGAGAATGTGAAAAGTGTTCATATGTAGTAAAAAGCTGAGAAATCCGTCCGGTTTCGTCATTTGTTATCGAATCGACTTAAAGCCAGATCGTCACATTGGCCGCTTTTCTCTCTGAGACGGTTACATTTATCGTCTGCATAGCTATGTCTCGTGCTGCGGTATGCGGAGACACTAAAAGCACCATATTAGAACACAGATGAAGCTTTTAAGTTGAAGCAATAGCCAGTAAGAAGCAGTACAATTCAGGTTTTGGTTATCGATTATTAATTTTAGGCGGCTTTGGTGCCTTGGACATGCGGTGGAACATTAAGATTTTGCATGAAAGGAGGAATAGCTGCCGCGTTGCAGGGGAGAATGTGAAAAGGGTTCATATGTAGTAAAAACCTGAGAAATCCGTCCGTTTTCGTCATTTGTTATCGAATCGACTTAAAGCCAGATCGTCACATTGGCCGCTTTTCTCTCTGAGACGGTTACATTTATAGTCTGCAAAGCTATGTCGCGTGCTGCGGTATGCGGAGACACTAAATGCACCATAGTAGAACACAAAAGAAGCTTCTAAGTTGAAGCAATAGCCAGTAAGAAGCTGTACAATTCAAGTTTTGGTTGTCGATTATTGATTTTTAGCCGGCCTTGGTGCTTTGGACATGAGGTGGAACCTTAATATTTTGCATGAAAGGAGGACTAGGAGCCCCGTTTCACGGGAGAATGTGAAAAGTAAAAACCTAAGAAATCAGTCCGTTTTCGTCATTTGTTATCGAATCGACTTAAAGCCTGATCGTCACATTGGCCGCTTTTCTCTCTGAGACGGTTACATTTATCGTCTGCAAAGCTATGTCGCCTGCTGCGGTATGCGGAGACTCTAAAAGCACCGTAGTAGAACACAGAAGAAGCTTCTAAGTTGAAGTAATAGCCAGTAAGAAGTAGTACAATTCAAGTTTTAGTTGTCAAGTATTCACTTTTTAGCCGGCTTTGGTGGCTTGGACATGACCTAGGAACATAAGATTTTGCATGGAAGGAGGACTAGCAGCCACGTTGCACGGGAGAATGTGAAAAGTGTTCATATATAGTAAACACCTGAGAAATCCGTCCGTTTTCGTCATTTGTTATCGAATCGACTTAAAGCCAGATCGTCACATTGGCCGCTTTTCTCTCTGAGACGGTTACATTTATCGTCTGCATAGCTATGTCGCGTGCTGCGGTATGCGGAGACCCCAAATGCACCATAGTAGAACACAGAAGAATCTTCTAAGTTGAAGCAATAGCCAGTAAGAAGCAGTACAATTCAAGATTTGGTAATCGATTATTAATTTTTTGCCGGCTTTGGTGTCTTGGACATAAGGTGGAATCTTAAGATTTTGCATGAAAGGAGGACTAGCAGCCGCGTTGCACGGGAGAATGTAAAAAGGGTTCATATGTAGTAAAAACCTGAGAAATCAGTCCGTTTTCGTCATTTGTTATCGAATCGACTTAAAGCCAGATCGTCACATTGGCCGCTTTTCTCTCTGAGACGGTTACATTTATCGTCTGCAAAGCTATGTCACGTGCTGCGGTATGCGGAGACACTAAAAGCACCATAGTAGAACAAAGAAAAATCTTCTAAGTTGAAGCAATAGCCAGTAAGAAGCAGTACAATTTAAGTTTTGGTTATCCATTATCGATATTTAGCCGGCTTTGGTGCCTTGGACATGAGGTGGAACATTAAGATTTTGCATGGAAGGAGGACTAGCAGCCGCGTACCACGGGAGAATGTGAAAAGGGTTCACATGTAGTAAAATCCTGAGAAATGCGTCCGTTTTCGTCATTTGTTATCGAATCGACTTAAAGTCAGATCGTCACATTGGCCGCTTTTCTCTCTGAGACGGTTACATTTTTCGTCTGCAAAGATATGTCGCGTGCTGCGGTATGCGAAAACACTAAAAGCACCAGAGTAGAACACAGAAGAAGCTTCTAAGTTGAAGTAATAGCCAGTAAGAAGTAGTACAATTCAAGTTTTAGTTGTCGATTATTCACTTTTTAGCAGGCTCTGGTGGCTTGGACATGATCTAGGAACTTAAGATTTTGCATGAAAGGAGGACTAGCAGCCGCGTTGCACGGGAGAATGTGAAATGTGTTCATATATAGTAAACACCTGAGAAATCCGTCCGTTTTCGTCATTTGCTATCGAATCGACTTAAAGCCTGATCGTCACATTGGCCGCTTTTCTCTCTGAGACGGTTACATTTATCGTCTGCAAAGCTACGTCGCGTGCTGCGGTATGCGGAGACCCCAAATGCACCATAGTAGAACACAGAAGAATCTTCTAAGTTGAAGCAATAGCCAGTAAGAAGCAGTACAATTCAAGTTTTGGTAATCGATTATTAATTTTTTGCCGGCTTTGGTGTCTTGGACATAAGGTTGAATCTTAAGATTTTGCATGAAAGGAGGACTAGCAGCCGCGTTGCACGGGAGAATGTAAAAAGGGTTC
Organism: Schistocerca gregaria; assembly: GCF_023897955.1. NCBI lineage: Eukaryota > Metazoa > Arthropoda > Insecta > Orthoptera > Acrididae > Schistocerca > Schistocerca gregaria. The sequence continues at coordinate 3,156,136 of NW_026061759.1, forward strand.
ATATGTAGTAAAAACCTGAGAAATCCGTCCGTTTTCGTCATTTGTTATCGAATAGACTTAAAGCCAGATCGTCACATTGGCCGCTTTTCTCTCTGAGACGGTTACATTTATCGTCTGCAAAGCTATGTCGCGTGCTGCGGTATGCGGAGACACTAAAAGCACCATAGTAGAACACAGAAAAATCTTCTAAGTTGAAGCAATAGCCAGTAAGATGCAGTACAATTTAAGTTTTGGTTATCGAGTATCGATTTTTAGCCGGCTTTGGTGCCTTGGACATGAGGTGGAACCTTAAGATTTTGCATGAAAGGAGTACTAGCAGCCGCGTTGCACGGGAGAATGAGAAAAGGGTTCATATGTAGTAAAAACCTGAGAAATACGTCCGTTTTCGTCATTTGTTATCGAATCGACTTAAAGCCAGATCGTCACTTTGGCCACTCTTCTTTCTGAAACGGTTACATTTGTCGTCTGCAAAGCTATGTCGCGTGCTGCGGTATGCGGAGACACTAAAAGCACCATAGTAAAACACAGAAGAAGCTTCTAAGTTGAAGCAATAGCCAGTAATAAGCAGTACAATTCAAGTTTTGGTTATCGATTATTGATTTTTAGGAGGCTTTGGTGCCTTGAACATGAGGTGGAACATTAAGAATCTGCATGAAAAGAGGATTAGCAGCCGAGTTGCACGGGAGAATGTGAAAAGTGTTCATATGTAGTAAAAACCTGAGAAATCCGTCCACTTTCGTTATTTGTTATCGAATCGACTTAAAGCCAGATCGTCACATTGGCCGCTTTTCTCTCTGAGACGGTTACATTTATCGTCTGCAAAGCTATGTCGCGTGCTGCGGTATGCGGAGACACTAAAAGCACCATAGTAGAACACAGAAAAATCTTCTAAGTTGAAGCAATAGCCATAAGAAGCAGTACAATTCAAGTTTTGGTTATCGATTATTGATTTTTAGCCGGCTTTGGTGCCTTGGACATGAGGTGGAACCTTAAGATTTTGCATGAAAGGAGGACTAGCAGCCGCGTTGCACGGGAGAATGAGAAAAGGGTTCAAATGTAGTAAAAACCTGAGAAATCCGTCCGTTTTCGTCATTTGTTATCGAATCGATTTAAAGTGAGATCGTCACATTGGCCACTCTTCTTTCTGAATCGGTTACATTTATCGTCTGCAAAGCTATGTCGCGTGCTGCGGTATGCGGAGACACTAAAAGCACCATAGTAGAACACAGAAGAAGCTTCTAAGTTGAAGCAATAGCCAGTAAGAAGTAGTACAATTGAAGTTTTAGTTGTCAATTATTCACTTTTTTAGCCGGCTTTGGTGGCTTGGACATGACCTAGGACCTTAAGATTTTGCATGAAAGGAGGACTAGTAGCCCCGTTGCACGGGAGAATGTAAAAAGTGTTCATATGTAGTAAAAACCTGATAAATCCGTCCATTTTCGTCATTTGTTATCGAATCGACTTAAAGCCAGATCGTCACGTTGGCCGCTTTTCTCTCTGAGACGGTTACATTTGTCGTCTGCAAAGATATGTCGCGTGCTGCGGTACGCGGAAACAATAAAAGCATCATAGTAGAACACAGAGGAAACTTCTAAGTTGAAGCAATAGTCAGTAAGAAGCAGTAAAATTCTTGTTTAGTTTATCGATAATTGATTTTTAGCCGGCTTTGGTGTATTGGACATGAGGTGGAACCTTAAGATTTTGCATGAAAGGAGGACTGGCAGCCGCGTTGCACGGGAGAATGTGAAAAGTGTTCATATGTAGTAAAAACCTGAGAAATCCGTCCGTTTTCGTCATTTGTTATCGAATCGACTTAAAGCCAGATCGTCACATTGGCCGCTTTTCTCTCTGAGACGGTTACATTTATCGTCTGCAAAGCTATGTCGCGTGCTGCGGTATGCGGAGACTCTAAAAGCACCATAGTAGAACACAGAAGAAGCTTCTAAGTTGAAGCAATAGCCAGTAAGAAGCAGTACAATTCAAGTTTTGGTTTTCGAATATTGATTTTTAGCCGGCTTTGGTGCCATGGGCATGAGGTGGAACCATAAGATTTTGCATGAAAGGAGGACTAGCAGCCGCGTTGCACGGGAGAATGTGAAAAGGGTTCAGATGTAGTAAAAACCTGAGAAATCCGTCCGTTTTCGTCATTTGTTATCGACTCGACTTAAAGCCAGATCGTCACATTGGCCGCTTTTCTCTCTGAGACGGTTACATTTATCGTCTGCAAAGCTATGTCGCGTGCTGCGGTATGCGGAGACACTAAAAGCACCATAGTAGAACACAGAAAAATCTTCTAAGTTGAAGCAATAGCCAGTAAGAAGCTATACAATTTAAGTTTTGGTTATCCATTATCGATTTTTAGCCGGCTTTGGTGTCTTGGACATGAGGTGAAACATTAAGATTTTGCATGAAAGGAGGACTAGCAGCCGCGTTGCACGGGAGAATGAGAAAAGGGTTCATATGTAGTAAAAACCTGAGAAATCCGTCCGTTTTCGTCATTTGTTATCGAATCGACTTAAAGCCAGATCGTCACTTTGGCCGCTTTTCTCTCTGAGACGGTTACATTTATCGTCTGCAAAGCTATATCGCGTGCTGCGGTATGCGGAGACACTAAGAGCACCATAGTAGAATACAGAAGAAGCTTCTAAGTTGAAGCAATAGCCAGTAAGAAGCAGTACAATTCAAGTTTTGGTTATCGATTATTAATTTTTTGCCGGCTTTGGTGTCTTGGACATAAGGTGGTATCTTAAGATTTTGCATGAAAGAAGGACTAGCAGCCGCGTTGCAGGGGAGAATGTAAAAAGGGTTCATATGTAGTAAAAACCTGAGAAATCCGTCCGTTTTCGTCATTTGTTATCGAATCGACTTAAAGCCAGATCGTCACATTGGCCGCTTTTCTCTCTGAGACGGTTACATTTATAGTCTGCAAAGCTATGTCGCGTGCTGCGGTATGCGGAAACACTAAAAGCACCATAGTAGAACACAGAAGAAGCTTCTAAGTTGAAGCAATAGTCAGTAAAATGTAGTACAATTCAAGATTTAGTTGTCGATTATTCACTTTTTAGCCGGCTTTGGTGGCTTGGACATGACGTAGGACCTTAAGATTTTGCATGGAAGGAGGACTAGCAGCCGCGTTGCACGGGAGAATGTGAAAAGGGTTCACATGTAGTAAAATCCTGAGAAATGCGTCCGTTTTCGTCATTTGTTATCGAATTGACTTAAAGTCAGATCGTCACATTGGCCGCTTTACTCTCTGAGACGGTTACATTTTTCGTCTGCAAAGATATGTCGCGTGCTGCGGTATGCGAAAACACTAAAAGCACCAGAGTAGAACACAGAAGAAGCTTCTAAGTTGAAGTAATAGCCAGTAAGAAGTAGTACAATTCAAGTTTTAGTTGTCGATTATTCACTTTTTAGCAGGCTTTGGTGGCTTGGACATGATCTAGGAACTTAAGATTTTGCATGAAAGGAGGACTAGCAGCCGCGTTGCACGGGAGAATGTGAAATGTGTTCATATATAGTAAACACCTGAGAAATCCGTCCGTTTTCGTCATTTGCTATCGAATCGACTTAAAGCCTGATCGTCACATTGGCCGCTTTTCTCTCTGAGACGGTTACATTTATCGTCTGCAAAGCTACGTCGCGTGCTGCGGTATGCGGATACCCCAAATGCACCATAGTAGAACACAGGAGAATCTTCTAAGTTGAAGCAATAGCCAGTAAGAAGCAGTACAATTCAAGTTTTGGTAATCGATTATTAATTTTTTGCCGGCTTTGGTGTCTTGGACATAAGGTGGAATCTTAAGATTTTGCATGAAAGGAGGACTAGCAGCCGCGTTGCACGGGAGAATGTAAAAAGGGTTCATATGTAGTAAAAACCTGAGAAATCCGTCCGTTTTCGTCATTTGTTATCGAATCGACTTAAAGCCAGATCGTCACATTGGCCGCTTTTCTCTCTGAGACGGTTACATTTATCGTCTGCAAAGCTATGTCGCGTGATGCGGTATGCGGAGACACTAAAAGCACCATAGTAGAACACAGAAAAATCTTCTAAGTTGAAGCAATAGCCAGTAAGAAGCAGTACAATTTAAGTTTTGGTTATCGAGTATCGATTTTTAGCCGGCTTTGGTGCCTTGGACATGAGGTGGAACCTTAAGATTTTGCATGAAAGGAGGACTAGCAGCCGCGTTGCACGGGAGAATGAGAAAAGGGTTCATATGTAGTAAAAACCTGAGAAGTACGTCCGTTTTCTTCATTTGTTATCGAATCGACTTAAAGCCAGATCGTCACTTTGGCCACTCTTCTTTCTGAAACGGTTACATTTGTCGTCTGCAAAGCTATGTCGCGTGCTGCGGTATGCGGAGACACTAAAAGCACCATAGTAAAACACAGAAGAAGCTTCTAAGTTGAAGTAATAGCCAGTAAGTAGTAGTACAATTCAAGTTTTAGTTGTCGATTATTCACTTTTTAGCCGGCTTTGCTGGCTTGGACATGATGTAGGAATTTAAGACTTTGCATGAAAGGAGGACTAGCAGCCGCGTTGCACGGGAGAATGTGAAAAGTGCTCATATATAGTAAACACCTGAGAAATCCGTCCGTTTTCGTTATTTGTTATCGAATCGACTTAAAGCCAGATCGTCACATTGGCCGCTCTTCTCTCTGAGACGGTTATATTTATCGTCTGCAAAGCTATGTCGCGTGATGCGGTATGCGGAGACACTAAAAGCACCATAGTAGAACACAGAAAAATCTTCTAAGTTGAAGCAATAGCCAGTAAGAAGCAGTACAATTTAAGTTTTGGTTATCGAGTATCGATTTTTAGCCGGCTTTGGTGCCTTGGACATGAGGTGGAACCTTAAGATTTTGCATGAAAGGAGGACTAGCAGCCGCGTTACACGGGAGAATGTGAAAAGTGCTCATATATAGTAAACACCTGAGAAATCCGTCCGTTTTCGTTATTTGTTATCGAATCGACTTAAAGCCAGATCGTCACATTGGCCGCTCTTCTCTCTGAGACGGTTATATTTATCGTCTGCAAAGCTACGTCGCGTGCTGCGGTATGCGGAGACACTAAAAGCACCATAGTAGAACACAGAAGAAGCTTCTAAGTTGAAGTAATAGCCAGTAAGAAGTAGTACAATTCAAGTTTTAGTTGTCGATTATTCACTTTTGAGCCGGCTTTGGTGGTTTGGACATGACCTAGGACCTCAAGATTTTGCATGAAAGGAGGACTAGCAGCCCCTTTGCACGGGAGAATGTACAAAGTTTTCATATGTAGTAAAAACCTGAGAAATCCGTCCGTTTTCGTCATTTGTTATCGAATCGACTTAAAGCCAGATCGTCACTTTGGCCGCTTTTCTCTCTGAGACGGTTACATTTATCGTCTGCAAAGCTATATCGCGTGCTGCGGTATGCGGAGACACTAAGAGCACCATAGTAGAATACAGAAGAAGCTTCTAAGTTGAAGCAATAGCCAGTAAGAAGCAGTACAATTCAAGTTTTGGTTATCGATTATTAATTTTTTGCCGGCTTTGGTGTCTTGGACATAAGGTGGTATCTTAAGATTTTGCATGAAAGAAGGACTAGCAGCCGCGTTGCAGGGGAGAATGTAAAAAGGGTTCATATGTAGTAAAAACCTGAGAAATCCGTCCGTTTTCGTCATTTGTTATCGAATCGACTTAAAGCCAGATCGTCACATTGGCCGCTTTTCTCTCTGAGACGGTTACATTTATAGTCTGCAAAGCTATGTCGCGTGCTGCGGTATGCGGAAACACTAAAAGCACCATAGTAGAACACAGAAGAAGCTTCTAAGTTGAAGCAATAGTCAGTAAAATGTAGTACAATTCAAGATTTAGTTGTCGATTATTCACTTTTTAGCCGGCTTTGGTGGCTTGGACATGACGTAGGACCTTAAGATTTTGCATGGAAGGAGGACTAGCAGCCGCGTTGCACGGGAGAATGTGAAAAGGGTTCACATGTAGTAAAATCCTGAGAAATGCGTCCGTTTTCGTCATTTGTTATCGAATTGACTTAAAGTCAGATCGTCACATTGGTCGCTTTTCTCTCTGAGACGGTTACATTTTTCGTCTGCAAAGATATGTCGCGTGCTGCGGTATGCGAAAACACTAAAAGCACCAGAGTAGAACACAGAAGAAGCTTCTACGTTGAAGTAATAGCCAGTAAGAAGTAGTACAATTCAAGTTTTAGTTGTCGATTATTCACTTTTTAGCAGGCTTTGGTGGCTTGGACATGATCTAGGAACTTAAGATTTTGCATGAAAGGAGGACTAGCAGCCGCGTTGCACGGGAGAATGTGAAATGTGTTCATATATAGTAAACACCTGAGAAATCCGTCCGTTTTTGTCATTTGCTATCGAATCGACTTAAAGCCTGATCGTCACATTGGCCGCTTTTCTCTCTGAGACGGTTACATTTATCGTCTGCAAAGCTACGTCGCGTGCTGCGGTATGCGGAGACCCCAAATGCACCATAGTAGAACACAGGAGAATCTTCTAAGTTGAAGCAATAGCCAGTAAGAAGCAGTACAATTCAAGTTTTGGTAATCGATTATTAATTTTTTGCCGGCTTTGGTGTCTTGGACATAAGGTGGAATCTTAAGATTTTGCATGAAAGGAGGACTAGCAGCCGCGTTGCACGGGAGAATGTAAAAAGGGTTCATATGTAGTAAAAACCTGAGAAATCCGTCCGTTTTCGTCATTTGTTATCGAATCGACTTAAAGCCAGATCGTCACATTGGCCGCTTTTCTCTCTGAGACGGTTACATTTATCGTCTGCAAAGCTATGTCGCGTGATGCGGTATGCGGAGACACTAAAAGCACCATAGTAGAACACAGAAAAATCTTCTAAGTTGAAGCAATAGCCAGTAAGAAGCAGTACAATTTAAGTTTTGGTTATCGAGTATCGATTTTTAGCCGGCTTTGGTGCCTTGGACATGAGGTGGAACCTTAAGATTTTGCATGAAAGGAGGACTAGCAGCCGCGTTGCACGGGAGAATGAGAAAAGGGTTCATATGTAGTAAAAACCTGAGAAGTACGTCCGTTTTCTTCATTTGTTATCGAATCGACTTAAAGCCAGATCGTCACTTTGGCCACTCTTCTTTCTGAAACGGTTACATTTGTCGTCTGCAAAGCTATGTCGCGTGCTGCGGTATGCGGAGACACTAAAAGCACCATAGTAAAACACAGAAGAAGCTTCTAAGTTGAAGTAATAGCCAGTAAGTAGTAGTACAATTCAAGTTTTAGTTGTCGATTATTCACTTTTTAGCCGGCTTTGCTGGCTTGGACATGATGTAGGAATTTAAGACTTTGCATGAAAGGAGGACTAGCAGCCGCGTTGCACGGGAGAATGTGAAAAGTGCTCATATATAGTAAACACCTGAGAAATCCGTCCGTTTTCGTTATTTGTTATCGAATCGACTTAAAGCCAGATCGTCACATTGGCCGCTCTTCTCTCTGAGACGGTTATATTTATCGTCTGCAAAGCTATGTCGCGTGATGCGGTATGCGGAGACACTAAAAGCACCATAGTAGAACACAGAAAAATCTTCTAAGTTGAAGCAATAGCCAGTAAGAAGCAGTACAATTTAAGTTTTGGTTATCGAGTATCGATTTTTAGCCGGCTTTGGTGCCTTGGACATGAGGTGGAACCTTAAGATTTTGCATGAAAGGAGGACTAGCAGCCGCGTTACACGGGAGAATGTGAAAAGTGCTCATATATAGTAAACACCTGAGAAATCCGTCCGTTTTCGTTATTTGTTATCGAATCGACTTAAAGCCAGATCGTCACATTGGCCGCTCTTCTCTCTGAGACGGTTATATTTATCGTCTGCAAAGCTACGTCGCGTGCTGCGGTATGCGGAGACACTAAAAGCACCATAGTAGAACACAGAAGAAGCTTCTAAGTTGAAGTAATAGCCAGTAAGAAGTAGTACAATTCAAGTTTTAGTTGTCGATTATTCACTTTTGAGCCGGCTTTGGTGGTTTGGACATGACCTAGGACCTCAAGATTTTGCATGAAAGGAGGACTAGCAGCCCCTTTGCACGGGAGAATGTAAAAAGTTTTCATATGTAGTAAAAACCTGAGAAATCCGTCCGTTTTCGTCATTTGTTATCGAATCGACTTAATGCCAGATCGTCACATTGGCCGCTTTTCTCTCTGAGACGGTTACATTTATCGTCTGCAAAGCTATGACGCGTGCTGCGGTATGCGGAAACACTAAAAGCACCATAGTAGAACACAGAAGAAACTTCTAAGTTGAAGCAATAGTCAGTAAGAAGCAGTACAATTCTTGTTTTGTTTATCGACAATTGATTTGTAGCCGGCTTTGGTGCCTTGGACATGAGGTGGAACGTTAAGATTTTGCATGAAAGGAGGACTAGCAGCCGCGTTGGCGGGAGAATGTAAAAAGGGTTCATATGTAGTAAAATCCTGAGAAATCCGTCCGTTATCGTCATTTGTTACCGAAACGACTTAAAGCCAGATCGTCACATTAGCCGCTTTTCTCTCTGAGACGGTTACATTTATCGTCTGCAAAGATATGTCGTGTGCTGCGGTATGCGGAAACACTAAAAGCACCATAGTAGAACACAGAAGAAGCTTCTAAGTTGAAGCATTAGCCAGTAAGAAGCAATACAATTCAAGTTTTGGTTATCGATTATTGATTTTTACGCGGCTTTGGTGCCTTGGACATGAGGTGGAACATAAAGATTTTGTATGAAAGGAGGACTAGCAGCCGCGTTGCACGGGAGAATGTGAAAAGTGTTCATATGTAGTGAAAACCTGAGAAATCCGTCCGTTTTCGTCATTTGTTATCGAATCGACTTAAAGCCAGATCGTCACATTGGCCGCTTTTCTCCCTGAAACGGTTACATTTATCGTCTGCAAAGCTATGTCACGTGCTGCGGTATGCGGAGACATTAAAAGCACAATAGTAGAACACAGAAGAAGAATCTAAGTTGAAGCAGTAGCCAGTAAGAAGTAGTACAGTTCAAGTTTTAGTTGTCGATTATCACTTTTTAGAAGCGTTATTGGCTTCTACATGACCTAGTACCTTAAGATTTTGCATGAAAGGAGGACTAACAGCCGCGTTGTACGGGAGAATGTGAAATGTGTTCATATGTAGTAAAAACCTGAGAAATCCGTCCGTTTTCGTCATTTGTTATCGAATCGACTTAAAGCCAGATCGTCACATTGGCCGCTTTTCTCTCTGAGACGGTTACATTTATCTTCTGCAAAGCTATGTCGCGTTCTGCGGTATGCAGAGACAAAGCACCATAGTACAACACAGAAGAAGCTTCTAAGTTGAAGTAATAGGCAGTAAGAAGTAGTACAATTCAAGTTTTAGTTGTCGATTATTCGCTTTTTATCCGGCTTTGGTGACTTGGACATGACCTAGGACCTTAAGACTTTGCATGAAAGGAGGACTAACAGCCGCGTTGTACGGGAGAATGTGAAATGTGTTCATATGTAGTAAAAACCTGAGAAATCCGTCCGTTTTCGTCATTTGTTATCGAATCGACTTAAAGCCAGATCGTCACATTGGCCGCTCTTCTCTCTGAATCGGTTACATTTATCGTCTGCAAAGCTATGTCGCGTGCTGCGGTATGCGGAGTCACTAAAAGCACCATAGTAGAACACAGAAGAAGCTTCTAAGTTGAAGCAATGGCCAGTAAGACGTAGTACAATTCAAGTTTTGGTTATCGATTATTGATTTTTAGCCGGCTTTGGTGCCTTGGACATGAGGTGGAACCTTAAGATTTTGCATGAAAGGAGGACTAGCAGCTGCGTTGCACGGGAGAATGTGAAAAGGTTTCATATGTAGTAAAAACCTGAGAAATCCGTCCGTTTTCGTAATTTCTTATCGAATAGACTTAAAGCCAGATCGTCACATTGGCCGCTTTTCTCTCTGAGACGGTTACATTTATCGTCTGCAAAGCTATGTCGCGTGCTGCGGTATGTGGAGACACTAAAAGCACCATAGTAGAACACAGAAGAAGCTTCTAAGTTGAAGCAATAGCCATAAGAAGCAGTAGAATTCAAGATTGGGTATCGATTATTGATTTTTAGCGGCTTTGGTGCCTTGGACAAGAGGTGGAACCTTTAGATTTTGCATGAAAGGAGGACTAGCAGCCGCGTGGCACGGGAGAATGTGAAATGTGTTCATATGTACTAAAAACCTGAGAAATCCGTCCGTTTTCGTCATTTGTTATCGAACCGACTTAAAGCCAGATAGTCACATTGGCCGCTTTTCTCTCTGAGACGGTTACATTTATCGTCTGCAAAGCTATGTCGCGTGCTGCGGTATGCGGAGACACTAAAAGCACCATAGTAGAACACAGAAAAATCTTCTAAGTTGAAGCAATAGCCGTAAGAAGCAGTACAATTCAAGTTTTGGTTATCGATTATTGATTTTTTGCGGCTTTGGTGCCTTGGACAAGAGGTGGAACCTTAAGATTTTGCATGAAAGGAGGACTAGCAGCCGCGTTACACGGGAGAATGTGAAAAGCGTTCATATGTAGTAAAAACCTGAGAAATCCGTCCGTTTTCGTCATTTGTTATCGAATCGACTTAAAGCCAGATCGTCACATTGGCCGCTTTTCTCTCTGAAACGGTTACGTTTATCGTCTGCAAAGCTATGTCACGTGCTGCGGTATGCGGAGACACTAAAAGCACCATAGTAGAACACAGAATAAGCTTCTAAGTTGAAGCAATAGCCTTAACAAGCAGTACAATTCAAGTTTTGGTTATCGATTATTGATTTTTAGCCGGCTTTGGTGCCTTGGACATGAGGTGGAGCCTTAAGATTTTGCATGAAAGGAGGACTAGCAGCTGCGTTCACGGGAGTATGTGAAAAGGGTTCATATGTAGTAAAAACCTGAAAAATCCGTCCGTTTTCGTCATTTGTTATCGAATCGACTTAAAGCCAGATCGTCACATTGGCCGCTTTTCTCTCTGAAACGGTTACGTTTATCGTCTGCAAAGCTATGTCACGTCCTGCGGTATGTGGAGACACTAAAAGCACCATAGTAGAACACAGAAGAAGCTTCTAAGTTGAAGCAATAACCAGTACGAAGTAGTACAAATCAAGTTTTAGTTGTCGATTATTCACTTTTTAGCCGGCTTTATTGGCTTGGACATGACCTAGAACCTTAAGATTTTGCTTGAAAGGAGGACTGGTAGCCGCGTTGCACGGGAGAATGTGAAAAGTGTTCATATGTACTAAAAACCTGAGAAATCCGTCCGTTTTCGTCATTTGATATCGAATCGACTTAAAGCCAGATCGTCACATTGGCCGCTTTTCTCTCTGAGACGGTTACATTTATCGTCTGCAAACCTATGTCGCGTGCTGCGGTATGCGGAGACACTAAAAGCACCAAAGTAGAACACAGAAGAAGCTTCTAAGTTGAAGCAATAGTGAGTAAGATGTAGTACAATTCAAGATTTAGTTGTCGATTATTCACTTTTTAGCCGGCTTTGGTGGCTTGGACATGACCTAGGACCTTAAGACTTTGCATGAAAGGAGGACTAGCAGCTGCGTTGCACGGGAGAATGTGAAAAGTGTTCATATGTAGTACAAACCTGAGAAATCCGTTCGTTTTCGTCATTTGTTATAGAATCGACTTAAAGCCAGATCGTCACATTGGCCGCTTTTCTCTCTGAAACGGTTACATTTATCGTCTGCAAAGCTATGCCGCGTGCTGCGGTATGCGGAGACACTAAATGCACCATAGTAGAACACAGAAGAAGCTTCTAAGTTGAAATAATAGCCAATAAGATGTAGTACAATTCAAGTTTTAGGCGTCGATTATTCACTTTTTAGCCAGTTTTGGTAGCTTGGACATGACCTCGGACCTTAAGATTTTGCATGAAAGGAGGACTAGTAGCCGCGTTACACGGGAGAATGTGAAAAGTGTTCATATGTAGTAAAAACCTGAGAAATCCGTCCGTTTTCGTAATTTGTTATCGAATCGCCTTAAAGCCAGATCGTCACATTGGCCGCTTTTCTCTCTGAGACGGTTACATTTATCGTCTGCAAAGCTATGTCGCGTGCTGCGGTATGCGGAGACACTAAAAGCACCATAGTAGAACACAGAAGAAGCTTCTAAGTTGAAGCAATAACCATAAGAAGCAGTACAATTCAAGGTTTGGTTATCGATTATTGATTTTTAGCCGGCTTTGGTGCCTTGGACATGAGGTGGAACCTTAACATTTTGCATAAAAGGAGGACTAGCAGCTGCGTTGCACGGGAGAATGTGAAAAGGGTTCATATGTAGCAAAAACCTGAGAAATCCGCCCGTTTTCGTCATTTGTTATCCAATCAACTTAAAGCCAGATCGTTACATTGGCCGCTCTTCTCTCTGAATCGGTTACATTTATCGTCTGCAAAGCTATGTCGCGTGCTGCGGTATGCGGAGACACTAAAAGCACCATAGTAGAACACAGAAGAAGTTTCTAAGTTGAAGCAATAGCCAGTAAGAAGTAGTACAATTCAAGTTTTAGTTGTCGAGTATTCACATTTTAGCCGGCTTTGGTGGCTTGGACATGACCTAGGACCTTAATATTTTCCATGAAAGGAGGACTAGCAGCCGCGGTGCACGGGAGAATGTGAAAAGTGTTCATATGTAGTAAAAACATGAGATATCTGTCCGTTTTCGTAATTTGTTATCGAATCGACTTAAAGCCAGATCGTCACATTGGCCGCTTTTCCCTCTGAGACGGTTACATTTATCGTCTGCAAAGCTATGTCGCGTGCTGCGGTATGCGGAGACACTAAAAGCACCATAGTAGAACACAGAAGAAGCTTCTAAGTTAAAGCAATGGCCAGTAAGAAGTAGTACAATTCAAGTTTTGGTTATCGATTATTGATTTTTAGCCGGCTTTGGTGCCTTGGACATGATGTGGAACCTTAAGATTTTGCATGAAAGGAGGACTAGCAGCTGCGTTGCACGGGAGAATGTGAAAAGGTTTCATATGTAGTAAAAACCTGAGAAATCCGTCCGTTTTCGTCATTTGTTATCGAATCGACTTATAGCCAGATCGTCACATTGGCCGCTTTTCTCTCTGAAACGGTTACGTTTATTGTCTGCAAACCTATGTCACGTGCTGCGGTATGCGGAGACACTAAAAGCACCATAGTAGAACACAGAAGAAGCTTCTAAGTTGAACCAATAACCAGTACGAAGTAGTACAATTCAAGTTTTAGTTGTCGATTATTCACTTTTTAGCCGGCTTTATTGGCTTGCACATGACCTAGTACCTTAAGATTTTGCTTGAAAAGAGGACTAGCAGCCGCGTTGCACGGGAGAATGTGAAAAGTGTTCATATGTACTAAAAACTTGAGAAATCCGTCCGTTTTCGTCATATGTTATCGAATCGACTTAAAGCCAGATCGTCACATTGGCCGCTTTTCTCTCTGAGACGGTTACATTTATCGTCTGCAAAGCTATGTCGCGTGCTGCGGTATGCGGAGACACTAAAAGCACCATAGTAGAACACAGAAGAAGCTTCTAAGTTGAAACAATAGCCATAAGAAGCAGTACAATTCAAGTTTTGGTTATCGATTATTGATTTTTAGCCGGCTTTGGTGCCTTGGACATGAGGTGGAACCTTATGATTTTGCATGAAAGGAGGACTAGCAGCTGCGTTGCACGGGAGAATGTGAAAAGGGTTCATATGTAGCAAGAACCTGAGAAATACGCCCGTTTTCGTCATTTGTTATCGAATCTACTTAAAGCCATATCGTCACATTGGCCGCTCTTCTCTCTGAATCGGTTACATTTATCGTCTGCAAAGCTATGTCGCGTGCTGCGGTATGCGGAGACACTAAAAGCACCATAGTAGAACACAGAAGAAGCTTCTAAGTTGAAGCAATAGCCATAAGAAGCAGTACAATTCAAGTTTTGGTTATCGATTATTGATTTTTAGCGGCTTTGGTGCCTTGGACAAGAGGTGGAACCTTTAGATTTAGCATGAAAGGAGGACTAACAGCCGCGTTGCACGGGAGAATGTGAAAAGTGTTCATATGTACTAAAAACCTGAGAAATCCGTCCGTTTTCGTCATTTGTTATCGAACCGACTTAAAGCCAGATCGTCACATTGGCCGCTTTTCTCTCTGAGACGGTTACATTTATCGTCTGCAAAGCTATGTCGCGTGCTGCGGTATGCGGAGACACTAAAAGCACCGTAGTAGAACACAGAAGAAGCTTCTAAGTTGAAGCAATAGCCGTAAGAAGCAGTACAATTCAAGTTTTGGTTATCGATTATTGATTTTTTGCAGCTTTGGTGCCTTGGACAAGATGTGGAACCTTAAGATTTTGCATGAAAGGAGGACTAGCAGCCGCGTTCCACGGGAGAATGTGAAAAGTGTTCATATGTAGTAAAAACCTGAGAAATCCGTCGGTTTTCGTCATTTGTTATCGAATCGACTTAAAGCCAGATCGTCACATTGGCCGCTTTTCTCTCTGAAACGGTTACGTTTATCGTCTGCAAAGCTATGTCACGTGCTGCGGTATGCGGAGACACTAAAAGCACCATAGTAGAACACAGAAGAAGCTTCTAAGATGAAGTAATAGCCAGTAAGAAGTAGTACAAGACAAGTTTTAGGCGTCGATTATTCACTTTTTAGAGGGCTTTGGTGGCTTGGACATGACCTAGGACTTTAAGATTTTGCATGAAAGGAATACTAGCAGCCGCGTTGCACGGGAGAATGTGAAAAGTGTTCATATGTAGTAAAAACCTGAGAAATCCGTCTGTTTTCGTCATTTATTATCGAATCGACTTAAAGCCAGATCGTCACATTGGCCGCTTTTCTCTCTGAAACGGTTACGTTTATCGTCTGCAAAGCTATGTCGCGTGCTGCGGTATGCGGAGACACTAAAAGCACCGTAGTAGAACACAGAAGAAGCTTCTAAGTTGAAGCAATAGCCGTAAGAAGCAGTACAATTCAAGTTTTGGTTATCGATTATTGATTTTTTGCAGCTTTGGTGCCTTGGACAAGAGGTGGAACCTTAAGATTTTGCATGAAAGGAGGACTAGCAGCTGCGTTCACGGGAGTATGTGAAAAGGGTTCATATGTAGTAAAAACCTGAGAAATCCGTCCGTTTTCGTCATTTGTTATCGAATCTACTTAAAGCCAGATCGTCACATTGGCCGCTTTTCTCTCTGAAACGGTTACATTTATCGTCTGCAAAGCTATGTCACGTGCTGCGGTATGTGGAGACACTAAAAGCACCATAGTAGAACACACAAGAAGCTTCTAAGTTGAAGCAATAACCAGTACGAAGTAGTACAAATCAAGTTTTAGTTGTCGATTATTCACTTTTTAGCAGGCTTTATTGGCGTGGACATGACCTAGTACCTTAAGATTTTGCTTGAAAGGAGGACTAGCAGCCGCGTTGCACGGGAGAATGTGAAAAGTGTTCATATGTACTAAAAACCTGAGAAATCCGTCCGTTTTCGTCATTTGTTATCGAATCGACTTAAAGCCAGATCTTCACATTGGCCGCTTTTCTCTCTGAGACGGTTACATTTATCGTCTGCAAAGGTATGTCGCGTGCTGCGGTATGCGGAGACACTAAAAGCACCATAGTAGAACACAGAAGAAGCTTCTAAGATGAAGTAATAGCCAGTAAGAAGTAGTACAATTCAAGTTTTAGGCGTCGATTATACACTTTTTAGAGGGCTTTGGTGGCTTGGACATGACCTAGGACTTTAAGATTTTGCATGAAAGGAATACTAGCAGCCGCGTTGCACGGGAGAATGTGAAAAGTGTTCATATGTAGTAAAAACCTGAGAAATCCGTCTGTTTTCGTCATTTATTATCGAATCGACTTTAAGCCAGATCGTCACATTGGCCGCTTTTCTCTCTGAGACGCTTTCATTTATCGTCTGCAAAGCTATGTCGCGTGCTGCGGTATGCGGAGACACTAAAAGCACCATAGTAGAACACAGAAGAAGCTTCTAAGTTGAAGCAATAGCCATAAGAAGCAGTACAATTCAAGTTTTGTTTATCGTTTATTGATTTTTAGCGGCTTTGGTGAATTGGGCAAGAGGTGGAACCTTAAGATTTTGCATGAAAGGAGGACTAGCAGCTGCGTTGCACGGGAGAATGTGAAAAGGGTTCATATGTAGTAAAAACCTGAGAAATCCGCCCGTTTTCGTCATTTGTTATCGAATCGACTTAAAGCCAGATCGTCACATTGGCCGCTCTTCTCTCTGAATTGGTTACATTTATCGTCTGCAAAGCTATGTCGCGTGCTGCGCTATGCGGAGACACTAAAAGCTCCATAGTAGAACACAGAAGAAGCTTCTAAGTTGAAGCAATAGCCAGTAAGAAGTAGTACAATTCAAGTTTTAGTTGTCGATTATTCACATTTTAGCCAGCTTTGGTGGCTTGGACATGACCTAGGACCTTAATATTTTGCATGAAAGGTGGACTAGCAGCCGCGGTGCACGGGAGAATGTGAAAAGTGTTCATATGTAGTAAAAACCTAAGAAATCAATCCGTTTTCGTCATTTGTTATCGAATCGACTTAAAGCCAGATCGTCACATTGGCCGCTTTTCTCTCTGAGACGGTTACATTTATCGTCTGCAAAGCTATGTCGCGTGCTGCGGTATGCGGAGACACTAAAAGCACCATAGTAGAACACAGAAGAAGCTTCTAAGTTGAAGCAATGGCCAGTAAGAAGTAGTACAATTCAAGTTTTGGTTATCGATTATTGAGTTTTAGCCGGCTTTGGTGCCTTGGGCATGAGGTGGAACCTTAAGATTTTGCATGAAAGGAGGACTAGCAGCTGCGTTGCACGGGAGAATGTGAAAAGGGTTCATATGTAGTAAAAACCTGAGAAATCCGTCCTTTTTCGTCTTTTGTTATCGAATCGACTTAAAGCCAGATCGTCACATTGGCCGCTTTTCTCTCTGAGACGGTTACATTTATCGTCTGCAAAGCTATGTCGCGTGCTGCGGTATGCGGAGACACTAAAAGCACCATAGTAGAACACAGAAGAAGCTTCTAAGTTGAAGCAATAGCCATAAGAAGCAGTACAATTCAAGTTTTGGTTATCGATTATTGATTTTTAGCGGCTTTGGTGCCTTGGACAAGAGGTGGAACCTTTAGATTTTGCATGAAAGGAGGACTAACAGCCGCGTTGCACGGGAGAATGTGAAAAGTGTTCATATGTACTAAAAACCTGAGAAATCCGTCCGTTTTTGTCATTTGTTATCGAACCGACTTAAAGCCAGATCGTCACATTGGCCGCTTTTCTCTCTGAGACGGTTACATTTATCGTCTGCAAAGCTATGTCGCGTGCTGCCGTATGCGGAGACACTAAAAGCACCATAGTGGAACACAGAATAAGCTTCTAAGTTGAAGCAATGGCCAGTAAGAAGTAGTACAATTCAAGTCTTGGCTATCGATTATTGATCTTTAGCCGGCTTTGGTGCCTTGGACATGAGGTCGATCCTTATGATTTTGCTTGAAAGGAGGACTAGAAGCTGCGTTGCACGGGAGAATGTAAAAAGGGTTCATATGTAGTAAAAACCTGAGAAATCCGTCCGTTTACGTCATTTGTTATCGAATCGACTTAAAGCCAGATCGTCACTTTGGCCGCTTTTCTCTCTGAAATGGTTACGTTTATCGTCTGCAAGGCTATGTCACGTGCTGCGGTATGCGGAGACACTAAAAGCACCATAGTAGAACACAGAAGAGGCTTCTAAGTTGAAGCAATAAAAAGTAACGAGTAGTACAATTCAAGTATTAGTTGTCGATTTTTCACTTTTTAGCCGGCTTTATTGGCTTGGACATGACCTAGTACCTTAAGATTTTGCACGAAAGGAGCATTAGCAGCCGCGTTGCACGGGAGAATGTTAAAAGTGTTCATATGTACTAAAAACCTGAGAAATCCGTCCGTTTTCGTCATTTGTTATCGAATCGACTTAAAGCCAGATCGCCACATTGGCCGCTTTTCTCTCTGAGACGGTTACATTTATCGTCTGCAAAGCTATGTCGCGTGCTGCGGTATGCGGAGACACTAAAAGCACCATAGTAGAACACAGAAGAAGCTTCTAAGTTGAAGCAATAACCAGTACGAAGTAGTACAATTCAAGTTTTAGTTGTCGATTATTCACTTTTTAGCCGGCTTTATTGACTTGGACATGACCTAGTACCTTAAGATTTTGCTTGAAAGGAGGACTAGCAGCCGCGTTGCACGGGAGAATGTGAAAAGTGTTCATATGTAGTAAAAACCTGAGATATCCGTCCGTTTTCGTCATTTGTTATCGAATCGACTTAAAGCCAGATCGTCACATTGGCCGCTTTTCTCTCTGAGACGGTTACATTTATCGTCTGCAAAGCTATGTCGCGTGCTGCGGTATGCGGAGACACTAAAAGCACCATAGTAGAACACAGAAGAAGCTTCTAAGATGAAGTAATAGCCAGTAAGAAGTAGTACAATTCAAGTTTTAGGCGTCGATTATTCACTTTGTAGCCGGCTTTGGTGGCTTGGACATGACCTAGGACTTTAAGATTTTGCATGAAAGTAGGACTAGCAGCCGCGTTGCACGGGAGAATGTGAAAAGTGTTCATATGTAGTAAAAAGCTGAGAAATCCGTCCGTTTTCGTCATTTGTTATCGAATCGACTTAAAGCCAGATCGTCACATGGGCCGCTTTTCTCTCTGAGACGGTTACATTTATCGTCTGCAAAGCTATGTCGCGTGCTGCGGTATGCGGAGACACTAAAAGCACCATAGTGGAACAATGAATAAGCTTCTAAGTTGAAGCAATGGCCAGTAAGAAGTAGTACAATTCAAGTTTTGGCTATAGATTATTGATCTTTAGCCGGCTTTGGTGCCTTGGACATGAGGTCGAACCTTAAGATTTTGCTTGAAAGAAGGACTAGCAGCTGCGTTGCACGGGAGTATGTGAAAAGGGTTCATATGTAGTAAAAACCTGAGAAATCCGTCCGTCTTCGTCATTTGTTATCGAATCGACTTAGAGCCAGATCGTCACTATGGCCGCTTTTCTCTCTGAAATGGTTACGTTTATCGTCTGCAAAGCTATGTCACGTGCTGCGGTATGCGGAGACACTAAAAGCACCATAGTAGAACACAGAAGAAGCTTCTAAGTTGAAGCAATAAAAAGTAACAAGTAGTACAATTCAAGTATTAGTTGTCGATTATTCACTTTTTAGCCGGCTTTATTGGCTTGGACATGACCTAGTACCTAAAGATTTTGCATGAAAGGAGGACTTGCAGCCGCGTTGCACGGGAGAATGTGAAAAGTGTTCATATGTACTAAAAACCTGAGAAATCCGTCCGTTTTCGTCATTTGTTATCGAATCGAGTTAAAGCCAGATCGTCACATTGGCCGCTTTTCTCTCTGAGACGGTTACATTTATCGTCTGCAAAGCTATGTCGCGTGCTGTGGTATGCGGAGACACTTAAAGCACCATAGTAGAACACAGAAGAAGCTTCTAAAATGAAGTAATAGCCAGTAAGAAGTAGTACAATTCAAGTTTTAGGCGTCGATTATTCACTTTGTAGCCGGCTTTGGTGGCTTGGACATGACCTAGGACTTTAAGATTTTGCATGAAAGTAGGACTAGCAGCCGCGTTGCACGGGAGAATGTGAAAAGTGTTCATATGTAGTAAAAAGCTGAGAAATCCGTCCGTTTTCGTCATTTGTTATCGAATCGACTTAAAGCCAGATCGTCACATTGGCCGCTTTTCTCTCTGAGACGGTTACATTTATCGTCTGCAAAGCTATGTCGCGTGCTGCGGTATGCGGAGACACTAAAAGCACCATAGTGGAACAATGAATAAGCTTCTAAGTTGAAGCAATGGCCAGTAAGAAGTAGTACAATTCAAGTTTTGGCTATCGATTATTGATCTTTAGCCGGCTTTGGTGCCTTGGACATGAGGTCGAACCTTAAGATTTTGCTTGAAAGAAGGACTAGCAGCTGCGTTGCACGGGAGTATGTGAAAAGGGTTCATATGTAGTAAAAACCTGAGAAATCCGTCCGTCTTCGTCATTTGTTATCGAATCGACTTAGAGCCAGATCGTCACTATGGCCGCTTTTCTCTCTGAAATGGTTACGTTTATCGTCTGCAAAGCTATGTCACGTGCTGCGGTATGCGGAGACACTAAAAGCACCATAGTAGAACACAGAAGAAGCTTCTAAGTTGAAGCAATAAAAAGTAACAAGTAGTACAATTCAAGTATTAGTTGTCGATTATTCACTTTTTAGCCGGCTTTATTGGCTTGGACATGACCTAGTACCTAAAGATTTTGCATGAAAGGAGGACTTGCAGCCGCGTTGCACGGGAGAATGTGAAAAGTGTTCATATGTACTAAAAACCTGAGAAATCCGTCCGTTTTCGTCATTTGTTATCGAATCGAGTTAAAGCCAGATCGTCACATTGACCGCTTTTCTCTCTGAGACGGTTACATTTATCGTCTGCAAAGCTATGTCGCGTGCTGTGGTATGCGGAGACACTAAAAGCACCATAGTAGAACACAGAAGAAGCTTCTAAGTTGAAGCAATAGCCATAAGAAGCAGTACAATTCAAGTTTTGGTTATCGATTATTGATTTTTAGCGGCTTTGGTGCCTTGGACAAGAGTTGGAACCTTTAGATTTTGCATGAAAGGAGGACTAACAGCCGCGTTGCACGGGAGAATGTGAAAGGTGTTCATATGTAGTAAAAACCTGAGATATCCGTCCGTTTTCGTCATTTGTTATCGAATCGACTTAAAGCCAGATCGTCACATTGGCCGCTTTTCTCTCTGAGACGGTTACATTTATCGTCTGCAAAGCTATGTCGCGTGCTGTGGTATGCGGAGACACTAAAAGCACCATAGTAGAACACAGAAGAAGCTTCTAAAATGAAGTAATAGCCAGTAAGAAGTAGTACAATTCAAGTTTTAGGCGTCGATTATTCACTTTGTAGCCGGCTTTGGTGGCTTGGACATGACCTAGGACTTTAAGATTTTGCATGAAAGTAGGACTAGCAGCCGCGTTGCACGGGAGAATGTGAAAAGTGTTCATATGTACTAAAAACCTGAGAAATCCGTCCGTTTTCGTCATTTGTTATCGAATCGACTTAAAGCCAGATCGTCACATTGGCCGCTTTTCTCTCTGAGACGGTTACATTTATCGTCTGCGAAGCTATGTCGCGTGCTGCGGTATGCGGAGACACTAAAAGCACCATAGTAGAACACAGAAGAAGCTTCTAAGTTGAAGCAATAACCAGTACGAAGTAGTACAATTCAAGTTTTAGGCGTCGATTATTCACTTTTTAGCCAGTTTTGGTGGCTTGGACATGACCTAGGACCTTAAGATTTTGCATGAAAGGAGGACTGGTAGCCGCGTTGCACGGGAGAATGTGAAAGGTGTTCATATGTAGTAAAAACCTGAGATATCCGTCCGTTTTCGTCATTTGTTATCGAATCCACTTAAAGCCAGATCGTCACATTGGCCGCTTTTCTCTCTGAGACGGTTACATTTATCGTCTGCAAACCTATGTCGCGTGCTGCGGTATGCGGAGACACTAAAAGCACCTTAGTAGAACACAGAAGAAGCTTCTAAAATGAAGTAATAGCCAGTAAGAAGTAGTACAATTCAAGTTTTAGGCGTCGATTATTCACCTTGTAGCCGGCTTTGGTGGCTTGGACATGACCTAGGACTTTAAGATTTTGCATGAAAGTAGGACTAGCAGCCGCGTTGCACGGGAGAATGTGAAAAGTGTTCATATGTAGTAAAAAGCTGTGAAATCCGTCCGTTTTCGTCATTTGTTATCGAATCGACTTAAAGCCAGATCGTCACATTGGCCGCTTTTCTCTCTGAGACGGTTACATTTATCGTCTGCAAAGCTATGTCGCGTGCTGCGGTATGCGGAGACACTAAAAGCACCATAGTGGAACAATGAATAAGCTTCTAAGTTGAAGCAATGGCCAGTAAGAAGTAGTACAATTCAAGTTTTGGCTATCGATTATTGATCTTTAGCCGGCTTTGGTGCCTTGGACATGAGGTCGAACCTTAAGATTTTGCTTGAAAGAAGGACTAGCAGCTGCGTTGCACGGGAGTATGTGAAAAGGGTTCATATGTAGTAAAAACCTGAGAAATCCGTCCGTCTTCGTCATTTGTTATCGAATCGACTTAGAGCCAGATCGTCACTATGGCCGCTTTTCTCTCTGAAATGGTTACGTTTATCGTCTGCAAAGCTATGTCACGTGCTGCGGTATGCGGAGACACTAAAAGCACCATAGTAGAACACAGAAAAAGCTTCTAAGTTGAAGCAATAAAAAGTAACAAGTAGTACAATTCAAGTATTAGTTGTCGATTATGCACTTTTTAGCCGGCTTTATTGGCTTGGACATGACCTAGTACCTAAAGATTTTGCATGAAAGGAGGACTTGCAGCCGCGTTGCACGGGAGAATGTGAAAAGTGTTCATATGTACTAAAAACCTGAGAAATCCGTCCGTTTTCGTCATTTGTTATCGAATCGAGTTAAAGCCAGATCGTCACATTGGCCGCTTTTCTCTCTGAGACGGTTACATTTATCGTCTGCAAAGCTATGTCGCGTGCTGCGGTACGCGGAGACACTAAAAGCACCATAGTAGAACACAGAAGAAGCTTCTAAGTTGAAGCAATAGCCATAAGAAGCAGTACAATTCAAGTTTTGGTTATCGATTATTGATTTTTAGCGGCTTTGGTGCCTTGGACAAGAGTTGGAACCTTTAGATTTTGCATGAAAGGAGGACTAACAGCCGCGTTGCACGGGAGAATGTGAAAGGTGTTCATATGTAGTAAAAACCTGAGATATCCTTCCGTTTTCGTCATTTGTTATCGAATCGACTTAAAGCCAGATCGTCACATTGGCCGCTTTTCTCTCTGAGACGGTTACATTTATCGTCTGCAAAGCTATGTCGCGTGCTGTGGTATGCGGAGACACTAAAAGCACCATAGTAGAACACAGAAGAAGCTTCTAAAATGAAGTAATAGCCAGTAAGAAGTAGTACAATTCAAGTTTTAGGCGTCGATTATTCACTTTGTAGCCGGCTTTGGTGGCTTGGACATGACCTAGGACTTTAAGATTTTGCATGAAAGTAGGACTAGCAGCCGCGTTGCACGGGAGAATGTGAAAAGTGTTCATATGTACTAAAAACCTGAGAAATCCGTCCGTTTTCGTCATTTGTTATCGAATCGACTTAAAGCCAGATCGTCACATTGGCCGCTTTTCTCTCTGAGACGGTTACATTTATCGTCTGCGAAGCTATGTCGCGTGCTGCGGTATGCGGAGACACTAAAAGCACCATAGTAGAACACAGAAGAAGCTTCTAAGTTGAAGCAATAACCAGTACGAAGTAGTACAATTCAAGTTTTAGGCGTCGATTATTCACTTTTTAGCCAGTTTTGGTGGCTTGGACATGACCTAGGACCTTAAGATTTTGCATGAAAGGAGGACTGGTAGCCGCGTTGCACGGGAGAATGTGAAAGGTGTTCATATGTAGTAAAAACCTGAGATATCCGTCCGTTTTCGTCATTTGTTATCGAATCCACTTAAAGCCAGATCGTCACATTGGCCGCTTTTCTCTCTGAGACGGTTACATTTATCGTCTGCAAAGCTATGTCGCGTGCTGTGGTATGCGGAGACACTAAAAGCACCATAGTAGAACACAGAAGAAGCTTCTAAAATGAAGTAATAGCCAGTAAGAAGTAGTACAATTCAAGTTTTAGGCGTCGATTATTCACCTTGTAGCCGGCTTTGGTGGCTTGGACATGACCTAGGACTTTAAGATTTTGCATGGAAGTAGGACTAGCAGCCGCGTTGCACGGGAGAATGTGAAAAGTGTTCATATGTAGTAAAAAGCTGAGAAATCCGTCCGTTTTCGTCATTTGTTATCGAATCCACTTAAAGCCAGATCGTCACATTGGCCGCTCTTCTCTCTGAGACGGTTACATTTATCGTCTGCAAAGCTATGTCACGTGCTGCGGTATGCGGAGACACTAAAAGCACCATAGTAGAACACAGAAGAAGCTTCTAAGTTGAAGCAATAAAAAGTAACAAGTAGTACAATTCAAGTATTAGTTGTCGATTATTCACTTTTTAGCCAGTTTTGGTGGCTTGGACATGACCTAGGACCTTAGGATTTTGCATGAAAGGAGGATTGGTAGCCGCGTTGCACGGGAGAATGTGAAAGGTGTTCATATGTAGTAAAAACCTGAGATATCCGTCCGTTTTCGTCATTTGTTATTGAATCGACTTAAAGCCAGATCGTCACTATGGCCGCTTTTCTCTCTGAAACGGTTACGTTTATCGTCTGCAAAGCTATGTCACGTGCTGCGGTATGCGGAGACACTAAAAGCACCATAGTAGAACACAGAAGAAGCTTCTAAGTTGAAGCAATAAAAAGTAACAAGTAGTACAATTCATGTAAGAGTTGTCGATTATTCACTTTTTAGCTGGCTTTATTGGCTTGGACATGACCTAGTACCTTAAGATTTTGCATGAAATGAGGATTAGCAGCCGCGTTGCACGGGAATATGTGAAAAGTGTTCATATGTTCTAAAAACCTGAGAAATCCGTCCGTTTTCGTCATTTGTTATCGAATCGACTTAAAGCCAGATCGTCACATTGGCCGCTTTTCTCTCTGAGACGGTTACATTTATCGTCTGCAAAGCTATGTCGCGTGCTGCGGTATGCGGAGACACTAAAAGCACCATAGTAGAACACAGAAGAAGCTTCTAAGTTGAAGCAATAGCCATAAGAAGCAGTACAATTCAAGATTTGGTTATCGATTAATGATTTTTAGCGGCTTTGGTGCCTTGGACAAGAGTTGGAACCTTTAGATTTTGCATGAAAGGAGGACTAACAGCCGCGTCGCACGGGAGAATGTGAAAAGTGTTCATATGTACTAAAAACCTGAGAAATCCGTCCGTTTTCGTCATTTGTTATCGAACCGACTTAAAGCCAGATCGTCACATTGGCCGCTTTTCTCTCTGAGACGGTTACATTTATCGTCTGCAAAGCTATGTCGCGTGCTGCCGTATGCGGAGACACTAAAAGCACCATAGTGGAACACAGAATAAGCTTCTAAGTTGAAGCAATAGCCAGTAAGAAGTAGTACAATTCAAGTCTTGGCTATCGATTATTGATCTTTAGCCGGCTTTGGTGCCTTGGAAATGAGGTCGATAATTAAGATTTTGCTTGAAAGGAGGACTAGAAGCTGCGTTGCACGGGAGAATGTGAAAAGGGTTCATATGTAGTAAAAACCTGAGAAATCCGTCCGTTTTCGTCATTCGTTTTCGAATCGACTTAAAGCCAGATCGTCACTTTGGCCGCTTTTCTCTCTGAAATGGTTACGTTTATCGTCTGCAAGGCTATGTCACGTGCTGCGGTATGCGGAGACACTAAAAGCACCATAGTAGAACACAGAAGAGGCTTCTAAGTTGAAGCAATAAAAAGTAACGAGTAGTACAATTCAAGTATTAGTTGTCGATTATTCACTTTTTAGCCGGCTTTATTGGCTTGGACATGACCTAGTACCTTAAGATTTTGCATGAAAGCAGGATTAGCAGCCGCGTTGGACGGGAGAATGTGAAAAGTGTTCATATGTACTAAAAACCTGAGAAATCCGTCCGTTTTCGTCATTTGTTATCGAATCGACTTAAAGCCAGATCGCCACATTGGCCGCTTTTCTCTCTGAGACGGTTACATTTATCGTCTGCAAAGCTATGTCGCGTGCTGCGGTATGCGAAGACACTAAAAGCACCATAGTAGAACACAGAAGAAGCTTCTAAGTTGAAGCAATAACCAGTACGAAGTAGTACAATTCAAGTTTTAGTTGTCGATTATTCACTTTTTAGCCGGCTTTATTGACTTGGACATGACCTAGTACCTTAAGATTTTGCTTGAAAGGAGGACTAGCAGCCGCGTTGCACGGGAGAATGTGAAAAGTGTTCATAGGTACAAAAAACCTGAGAAATCCGTCCGTTTTCGTCATTTGTTATCGAATCGACTTAAAGCCAGATCGTCACATTGGCCGCTTTTCTCTCTGAGACGGTTACATTTATCGTCTGCAAAGCTATGTCGCGTGCTGCGGTATGCGGAGACACTAAAAGCACCATAGTAGAACACAGAAGAAGCTTCTAAGTTGAAGTAATAGCCAGTAAGAAGTAGTACAATTCAAGTTTTAGGCGTCGATTATTCACTTTTTAGCCAGTTTTGGTGGCTTGGACATGACCTAGGACCTTAAGATTTTGCATGAAAGGAGGACTGGTAGCCGCGTTGCACGGGAGAATGTGAAAGGTGTTCATATGTAGTAAAAACCTGAGATATCCGTCCGTTTTCGTCATTTGTTATCGAATCCACTTAAAGCCAGATCGTCACATTGGCCGCTTTTCTCTCTGAGACGGTTACATTAATCGTCTGCAAAGCTATGTCGCGTGCTGTGGTATGCGGAGACACTAAAAGCACCATAGTAGAACACAGAAAAAGCTTCTAAAATGAAGTAATAGCCAGTAAGAAGTAGTACAATTCAAGTTTTAGGCGTCGATTATTCACTTTGTAGCCGGCTTTGGTGGCTTGGACATGACCTAGGACTTTAAGATTTTGCATGAAATTAGGACTAGCAGCCGCGTTGCACGGGAGAATGTGAAAAGTATTCATATGTAGTAAAAAGCTGAGAAATCCGTCCGTTTTCGTCATTTGTTATCGAATCGACTTAAAGCCAGATCGTCACATGGGCCGCTTTTCTCTCTGAGACGGTTACATTTATCGTCTGCAAAGCTATGTCGCGTGCTGCGGTATGCGGAGACACTAAAAGCACCATAGTGGAACAATGAATAAGCTTCTAAGTTGAAGCAATGGCCCGTAAGAAGTAGTACAATTCAAGTTTTGGCTATCGATTATTGATCTTTAGCCGGCTTTGGTGCCTTGGACATGAGGTCGAACCTTAAGATTTTGCTTGAAAGAAGGACTAGCAGCTGCGTTGCACGGGAGAATGTGAAAAGGGTTCATATGTAGTAAAAACCTGAGAAATCCGTCCGTTTTCGTCATTTGTTATCGAATCGACTTAAAGCCAGATCGTCACTATGGCCGCTTTTCTCTCTGAAATGGTTACGTTTATCGTCTGCAAAGCTATGTCACGTGCTGCGGTATGCGGAGACACTAAAAGCACCATAGTAGAACACAGAAGAAGCTTCTAAGTTGAAGCAATAAAAAGTAACAAGTAGTACAATTCAAGTATTAGTTGTCGATTATTCACTTTTTAGCCGGCTTTATTGGCTTGGACATGACCTAGTACCTAAAGATTTTGCATGAATGTAGGACTTGCAGCCGCGTTGCACGGGAGAATGTGAAAAGTGTTCATATGTACTAAAAACCTGAGAAATCCGTCCGTTTTCGTCATTTGTTATCGAATCGACTTAAAGCCAGATCGTCACATTGGCCGCTTTTCTCACTGAGACGGTTACATTTATCGTCTGCAAAGCTATGTCGCGTGCTGCGGTATGCGGAGACACTAAAAGCACCATAGTAGAACACAGAAGAAGCTTCTAAGTTGAAGCAATAGCCATAAGAAGCAGTACAATTCAAGTTTTGGTTATCGATTATTGATTTTTAGCGGCTTTGGTGCCTTGGACAAGAGGTGGAACCTTAAGTTTTTGCATGAACGGAGGACTAGCAGCCGCGTTGCACGGGAGTATGTGAAAAGGGTTCATATGTAGTAAAAACCTGAGAAATCCGCCCGTTTTCGTCATTTGTTATTGAATCAACTTAAAGCCAGATCGTCACATTGGCCGCTTTTCTCTCTGAGACGGTTACGTTTATCGTCTGCAAAGCTATGTCGCGTGCTGCGGTATGCGGAGACACTAAAAGCACCATAGTAGAACACAGAAGAAGCTTCTAAGTTGAAGTAATAGCCAGTAAGAATTAGTACAATTCAAGTTTTAGGCGTCGATTATTCACTTTTTAGCCAGTTTGGTTGCTTGGACATGACCTAGGACCTTAATATTTTGCATGAAAGGAGGACTAACAGCCGCGGTGCACGGGAGAATGTGAAAAGTGTTCATATGTACCAAAAACCTGAGAAATCCGTCCGTTTTCGTCATTTGTTATCGAATCGACTTAAAGCCAGATCGTCACTATTGCCGCTTTCCTCTCTGAAACGGTTACGTTTATCGTCTGCAAAGCTATGTCACGTGCTGCGGTATGCGGAGACACTAAAAGCACCATAGTAGAACACAGAAGAAGCTTCTAAGTTGAAGCAATAAAAAGTAACAAGTAGTACAATTCAAGTATTAGTTGTCGATTATTTACTTTTTAGCCGGCTTTATTGGCTTGGACATGACCCAGTACCCTAAGATTTTGCATGAAAGGAGGACTAGCAGCCGCGTTGCACGGTAGAATGTGAAAAGAGTTCATATGTACTAAAAACCTGAGAAATCCGTCCGTTTTCGTCATTTGTTATCGAATCGACTTAAAGCCAGATCGTCACATTTTCCGCTTTTCTCTCTGAGACGGTTACATTTATCGTCTGCAAAGCTATGTCGCGTGCTGCGGTATGCGGAGACACTAAAAGCACCATAGTAGAACACAGAAGAAGCTTCTAAGTTGAAGTAATAGCCAGTAAGAATTAGTACAATTCAAGTTTTAGGCGTCGATTATTCACTTTTTAACCAGTTTGGTGGCTTGGACATGACCTAGGACCTTAAGATTTTGCATGAATGGAGGACTAGTAGAAGCGTTGCACGGGAGAATGTGAGAGGTGTTCATATGTAGTAAAAACCTGAGAAATCCGTCCGTTTTCGTCATTTGTTATCGAATCGACTTAAAGCCAGATCGTCACATTGGCCGCTTTTATCTCTGAGACGGTTACATTTATCGTCTGCAACGCTATGTCGCGTGCTGCGGTATGCGGAGACACTAAAAGCACCATAGTAGAACACAGAAGAAGCTTCTATGTTGAAGTAATCGCCAGTAAGAAGTAGTACAATTCAAGTTTTAGGCGTCGATTATTCACTTTTTAGCCGTCATTGGTGGCTTGGACATGACCTAGGACCTTAAGATTTTGCATGAAAGGAGGACTAGCAGCCGCGTTGCACGGGTGAATGTGAAAAGTGTTCATATGTACTAAAAACCTGAGAAATCCGTCCGTTTTCGTCATTTGTTATCGAATCGACTTAAAGCCAGATCGTCACATTGGCCGCTTTTCTCTCTGAGACGGTTACATTTATCGTCTTCAAAACTATGTCGCGTGCTGCGGTATGCGGAGACACTAAAAGCACCATAGTAGAACACAGAAGAAGCTTGTAAGTTTAAGCAATAGGCAGTAAGAAGTAGTACAATTCAAGTTTTGGCTATCGATTATTCACATTTTAGCCGGCTTTGGTGGCTTGGACATGACCTAGGACCTTAATATTTTGCATGAAAGGAGGACTAGCAGCCGCGGTGCACGGGAGAATGTGAAAAGTGTTCATATGTAGTAAAAACCTGAGAAATCCGTTCGCTTTCGTCATTTGTTATCGAATCGACTTAAAGCCAGATCGTCACTATGGACGATTTTCTCTCTGAATCGGTTACATTTATCGTCTGCAAAGCTATGTCGCGTGCTGCGGTATGCGGAGACACTAAAAGCACCATAGTAGAACACAGAAGAAGCTTCTAGGTTGAAGTAATAGCCAGTAAGAAGTAGTACAATTCAAGTTTTAGGCGTCGATTATTTACTTTTTAGAAAGTTTTGGTGGCTTGGACATGACGTAGGACCTTAAGATTTTGCATGAAAGGAGGACTGGTAGCCGCGTTGCACGGGAGAATGTGAAAGGTGTTCATATGTAGTAAAAAGCTGAGAAATCCGTCCGTTTTCGTCATTTGTTACCGAATCTACTTAAAGCCAGATCGTCACATTGGCCGCTCTTCTCTCTGAATCGGTTACATTTATCGTCTGCAAAGCTATGTCGCGTGCTGCGGTATGCGGAGACACTAAAAGCACCATAGTAGAACACTGAAGAAGCTTCTAAGTTGAAGCAATAGCCAGTAAGAAGTAGTACAATTCAAGTTTTGGCTATCGATTATTCACATTTTAGCCGGCTTTGGTGGCTTGGACATGACCTAGGACCTTAATATTTTGCATGAAAGGAGGACTAGCAGCCGCGGTGCACGGGAGAATGTGAAAAATGCTCATATGTAGTAAAAACCTGAGAAATCCGTTCGCTTTCGTCATTTGTTATCGAATCGACTTAAAGCCAGATCGTCACTATGGACGATTTTCTCTCTGAAACGGTTACGTTTGTCGTCTGCAAAGCTATGTCATGTGCTGCGGTATGCGGAGACACTAAAATCACCATAGTACAACACACAAGAAGCTTCTAAGTTGAAGCAATAACCAGTACGAAGTAGTACAAATCAAGTTTTAGTTGTCGATTATTCACTTTTTAGCCGGCTTTATTTGCTTGGACATGACCTA
Source organism: Schistocerca gregaria (assembly GCF_023897955.1). Lineage (NCBI taxonomy): Eukaryota > Metazoa > Arthropoda > Insecta > Orthoptera > Acrididae > Schistocerca > Schistocerca gregaria. Next base: position 3,186,616 of record NW_026061759.1, read on the forward strand.
GTACCTTAAGATTTTGCTTGAAAGGAGGACTAGCAGCCGCGTTGCACGGGAGAATGTGAAAAGGGTTCATATGTAGTAAAAACCTGAGAAATCCGTCCGTTTTCGTCATTCGTTATCGAATCGACTTAAAGCCAGTTCGTCACATTGGATGCTTTTCTCTCTGAAACGGTTACGTTTATCGTCTGCAAAGCTATGTCACGTGCTGCGGTATGCGGAGACACTAAAAGGACCATAGTAGAACACAGAAAAAGCTTCTAAGTTGAAGCAATGGTCAGTAAGAAGTAGTACAATTCAAGTTTTGGCTATCGATTATTGATTTTTAGCCGGCTTTGGTGCCTTGGACATGAGGTGGAACCTTAAGATTTTGCATGAAAGGAGGACTAGCAGCCGCGGTGCACGGGAGAATGTGAAAAGTGTTCATATGTAGTAAAAACCTGAGAAAACCGTTCGTTTTCGTCTTTTGTTATCAAATCGACTTAAAGCCAGATCGTCACATTGGCCGCTTTTCTCTCTGAGACGGTTACATTTATCGTCTGCAAAGCTATGTCGCGTGCTGCGGTATGATGAGACACTAAAAGCACCATAGTGGAACACAGAAGAAGCTTCTAAGTTGAAGCAATAGCGAGTAAGAAGTAGTACAATTCAAGTTTTAGTTGACGAGTATTCACATTTTAGCCGGCTTTGGTGCCTTGGACATGAGGTCGAACCTTAAGATTTTGCTTGAAAGGAGGACTAGCAGCTGCGTTGCACGGGAGAATGTGAAAAGGGTTCATATGTAGTAAAAACCTGAGAAATCCGTCCGTTTTCGTCATTTGTTATCGAATCGACTTAAAGCCAGATCGTCACTATGGCCGCTTTTCTCTCTGAAATGGTTACGTTTATCGTCTGCAAGGCTATGTCACGTGCTGCGGTATTCGGAGACACTAAAAGCACCATTGTAGAACACAGAAGAAGCTTCTAAGTTGAAGCAATAAAAAGTAACGAGTAGTACAATTCAAGTATTAGTTGTCGATTATTCACTTTTTAGCCGGCTTTATTGGCTTGGGCATGACCTAGTACCTTAAGATTTTGCATGAAAGGAGGATTAGCAGCCGCGTTGCACGGGAGAATGTGAAAAGTGGTCATATGTACTAAAAACCTGAGAAATCTTTCCGTTTTCGTCATTTGTTATCGAATCGACTTAAAGCCAGATCGCCACATTGGCCGCTTTTCTCTCTGAGACGGTTACATTTATCGTCTGCAAAGCTATGTCGCGTGCTGCGGTATGCGGAGACACTAAAAGCACCATAGTAGAACACAGAAGAAGCTTCTAAGTTGAAGCAATAACCAGTACGAAGTAGTACAATTCAAGTTTTAGTTGTCGATTATTCACTTTTTAGCCGGCTTTATTGGCTTGGACATGACCTAGTATCTGAAGATTTTGCTTGAAAGGAGGACTAGCAGCCGCGTTGCACGGGAGAATGTGAAAAGCGTTCATATGTACTAAAAACCTGAGAAATCCGTCCGTTTTCCTCATTTGTTATCGAATCGACTTAAAGCCAGATCGTCACTATGGCCGCTTTTCTCTCTGAAATGGTTACGTTTATCTTCTGCAAGGCTATGTCACGTGCTGCGGTATGCGGAGACACTAAAAGCACCATAGTAGAACACAGAAGAAGCTTCTAAGTTGAAGCAATAAAAAGTAACGAGTAGTACAATTCAAGTATTAGTTGTCGATTATTCACTTTTTAGCCGGCTTTATTGGCTTGGACATGACCTATTACCTTAAGATTTTGCATGAAAGGAGGACTTGCAGAAGCGTTGCACGGGAGAATGTGAAAAGTGTTCCTATGTACTAAAAACCTGAGAAATCCGTCCGTTTTCGTCATTTGTTATCGAATCGACTTAAAGCCAGATCGTCACATTGGCCGCTTTTCTATCTGAGACGGTTACATTTATCGTCTGCAAAGCTATGTCGCGTGCTGCGGTATGCGGAGACACTAAAAGCACCATAGTAGAACACAGAAGAAGCTTCTAAGTTGAAGCAATAACCAGTACGAAGTAGTACAATTCAAGTTTTAGTTGTCGATTATTCACTTTTTAGCGAGTTTTGGTGGCTTGGACATGACCTAGGACCTTAAGATTTTGCATGAAAGGAGGACTGGTAGCCGCGTTGCACGGCAGAATGTGAAAGGTGTTCATATGTAGTAAAAACCTGAGATATCCGTCCGTTTTCGTCCTTTGTTAACGAATCGACTTAAAGCCAGATCGTCACATTGGCCGCTTTTCTCTCTGAGACGGTTACATTTATCGTCTGCAAAGCTATGTCGCGTGCCGCGGTATGCGGAGACACTAAAAGCACCATAGTGGAACATGAAATAAGCTTCTAAGTTGAAGCAATGGCCAGTAAGAAGTAGTACAATTCAAGTTTTGTCTATCGATTATTGATCTTTAGCCGGCTTTGGTGCCTTGGACATGAGGTCGAACCTTAAGATTTTGCTTGAAAAAAGACTAGCAGCTGCGTTGCACGGGAGTATGTGAAAAGGGTTCATATGTAGTAAAAACCTGAGAAATCCGTCCGTTTTCGTCATTTGTTATCGAATCGACTTAAAGCCAGATCGTCACTATAGCCGCTTTTCTCTCTGAAATGGTTACGTTTATCGTCTGCAAAGCAATGTCACGTGCTGCGGTATTAGGAGACACTAAAAGCACCATAGTAGAACACAGAAGAAGCTTCTAAGTTGAAGCAATAAAAAGTAACAAGTTGTACAATTCATGTAAGAGTTGTCGATTATTCACTTTTTAGCCGGCTTTATTGGCTTGGACATGACCTAGTACCTTAAGATTTTGCATGAAAGGAGGATTAGCAGCCGCGTTGCACGGGAGAATGTGAAAAGTGTTCATATGTACTAAAAACCTGAGAAATCCGTCCGTTTTCGTCATTTGTTATCGAATCGACTTAAAGCCAGATCGCCACATTGGCCGCATTTCTCTCTGAGACGGTTACATTTATCGTCTGCAAAGCTATGTCGCGTGCTGCGGTATGCGGAGACACTAAAAGCACCATAGTAGAACACAGAAGAAGCTTCTAAGTTGAAGCAATAACCAGTACGAAGTAGTACAATTCAAGTTTTAGTTGTCGATTATTCACTTTTTAGCCGGCTTTATTGGCATGGACATGACCTACTACCTTAAGATTTTGCTTGAAAGGAGGACTAGCAGCCGCGTTGCACGGGAGAATGTGAAAAGTGTTCATATGTACTAAAAACCTGAGAAATCCGTCCGTTTTCGTCATTTGTTATCGAATCGACTTAAAGCCAGATCGTCACATTGGCCGCTTTTCTCTCTGAGACGGTTACATTTTTCGTCTGCAAACCTATGTCGCGTGCTGCGGTATGCGGAGACACTAAAAGCACCATAGTCGAACACAGAATAAGCTTCTAAGTTGAAACAATGGCCAGTAAGAAGTAGTACAATTCAAGTCTTGGCTATCGATTATTGATCTTTAGCCGGCTTTGGTGCCTTGGACATGATGTCGAACCTTAAGATTTTGCTTGAAAGGATTAGTACCAGCTGCGTTGCACGGGAGAATGTCAAAAGGGTTCATATGTAGTAAAAACTTGAGAAATCCGTCCGTTTTCGTCATTTGTTATCGAATCGACTTAAAGCCAGATCGTCACTATGGCCGCTTTTCTCTCTGAAATGGTTACGTTTATCGTCTGCAAGGCTATGTCGCGTGCTGCGGTATGCGGAGACACTAAAAGCAGCATAGTAGAACACAGAAGAAGCTTCTAAGTTGAAGTAATAGCCAGTAAGAAGTAGTACAATTCAAGTTTTAGGCGTCGATTATTCACTTTTTAGCCAGTTTTGGTGGCTTGGACATGACCTAGGACCTTAAGATTTTGCATGAAAGGAGGACTGGTAGCCGCGTTGCACGGGAGAATGTGAAAGGTGTTCATATGTAGTAAGAACCTGAGATATCCGTCCGTTTTCGTCATTTGTTAACGAATCGAATTAAAGCCAGATCGTCACATTGGCCGCTTTTCTCTCTGAGACAGTTACATTTATCGTCTGCAAAGCTATGTCGCGTGCTGTGGTATGCGGAGACACTAAAAGCACCATAGTAGAACACAGAAGAAGCTTCTAAAATGAAGTAATAGCCAGTAAGAAGTAGTACAATTCAAGTTTTAGGCGTCGATTATTCACTTTTTAGCCGGCTTTGGTGGCTTGGACATGACCTAGGACTTTAAGATTTTGCATGTAAGTAGGACTAGCAGCCGCGTTGCACGGGAGAATGTGAAAAGTGTTCATATGTAGTAAAAAGCTGAGAAATCCGTCCGTTTTCGTCATTTGTTATCGAATCGACTTAAAGCCAGATCGTCACATTGGCCGCTTTTCTCTCTGAGACGGTTACATTTATCGTCTGCAAAGCTATGTCGCGTGCTGCGGTATGCGGAGACACTAAAAGCACCATAGTGGAACACAGAATAAGCTTCTAAGTTGAAGCAATGGCCAGTAAGAAGTAGTACAATTCAAGTTTTCGCTATCGATTATTGATCTTTAGCCGGCTTTGGTGCCTTGGACATGAGGTCGAACCTCACGATTTTGCTTGAAAGAAGGACTAGTAGCTGCGTTGCACGGGAGTATGTGAAAAGGGTTCATATGTAGTAAAAACCTGAGAAATCCGTCCGTTTTCGTCATTTGTTATCGAATCGACTTAAAGCCAGATCGTCACTATGGCCGCTTTTCTCTCTGAAATGGTTACGTTTATCGTCTGCAAAGCTATGTCACGTGCTGCGGTATGCGGAGACACTAAAAGCACCATAGTAGAACACAGAAGAAGCTTCTAAGTTGAAGCAATAAAAAGTAACAAGTAGTACAATTCAAGTATTAGTTGTCGATTATTCACTTTTTAGCCGGCTTTATTGGCTTGGACATGACCTAGTACCTAAAGATTTTACATGAAAGGAGGACTTGCAGCCGCGTAGTACGGGAGAACGTGAAAAGTGTTCATATGTACTAAAAACCTGAGAAATCCGTCCGTTTTCGTCATTTGTTATCGAATCGACTTAAAGCCAGATCGTCACATTGGCCGCTTTTCTCTCTGAGACCGTTACATTTATCGTCTGCAAAGCTATGTCGCGTGCTGCGGTATGCGGAGACACTAAAAGCACCATAGTAGAACACAGAAGAAGCTTCTATGTTGAAGTAATAGCCATAAGAAGTAGTACAATTCAAGTTTGAGGCGTCGATTATTCACTTTTTAGCCGGCTTTGGTGCCTTGGACATGAGGTGGAACCTTAAGATTTTGCATGAAAGGAGGACTAGCAGCCGCGTTGCACGGGAGAATGTGAAAAGGGTTCGTATGTAGTAAAAACCTCAGAAATCCGTACGTTTTCGTCATTTGTTATCGAATCGACTTAAAGCCAGATCGTCACTATGGCCGCTTTTCTCTCCGAAACGGTTACGTTTAACGTCTACAAAGCTATGTCACGTGCTGCGGTATGCGGAGACACTAAAAGCACCATAGTAGAACACAGAAGAAGCATCTAAGTTGAAGTAATAGCCAGTAAGAAGTAGTACAATTCAAGTTTTAGGCGTCGATTATTCACTTTTTAGCCGGCTTTGGTGGCTTGGACATGACCTAGGACTTAAAGATTTTGCATGAAAGGAGGACTAGCAGCCGCGTTGCACGGGAGAATGTGAAAAGTGTTCATATGTAGTAAAAACCTGAGAAATCCGTCCGTTTTCGTCATTTGTTATCTAATCTACTTAAAGCCAGATCGCCACATTGGCCGCTTTTCTCTCTGAGACGGTTACATTTATCGTCTGCAAAGCTATGTCGCGTGCTGCGGTATGCGGAGACACTAAAAGCACCATAGTAGAACACAGAAGAAGCTTCTAAGTTGAAGCAATAGCCATAGGAAGCAGTACAATTCAAGATTTAGTTATCGATTATTGTTTTTTAGCGGCTTTGGTGCCTTGGACAAGATGTGGAACCTTAAGATTTTGCATGAAAGGAGGACTAGCAGCTGCGTTGCACGGGAGAATGTAAAAAGGGTTCATATGTAGTAAAAACCTGAGAAATCCGCCCGTTTTCGTCATTTGTTATCTAATCTACTTAAAGCCAGATCGTCACATTGGCCGCTCTTTTCTCTGAATCGGTTACATTTATCGTCTGCAAAGCTATGTCGCGTGCTGCGGTATGCGGAGACACTAAAAGCACCATAGTTGAACACAGAAGAAGCTTCTAAGTTGAAGCAATAAAAAGTAACAAGTAGTACAATTCAATATTAGTTGTCGATTATTCACTTTTTAGGCGGCTTTATTGGCTTGGACATGACCTAGTACCTTACGATTTTGCATGAAAGGAGGACTAGCAGCCGCGTTCCACGGGAGAATGGGAAAAGTGTTCATATGTAGTAAAAACCTGAGAAATCCGTCCCATTTCGTCATTTGTTATCGAATCGACTTAAAGCCAGATCGTCACATTGATGCTCTTCTCTCTGAGACGGTTACATTTCTCGTCTGCAAAGCTATGTCGCGTGCTGCGGTATGCGGAGACACTAAAAGCACCATAGTAGAACACAGAAGAAGCTTCTAGGTTGAAGTAATAGCCAGTAAGAAGTAGTACAATTCAAGTTTTAGGCGTCGATTATTTACTTTTTAGAAAGTTTTGGTGGCTTGGACATGACCTAGGACCTTAAGATTTTGCATGAAAGGAGGACTGGTAGCCGCGTTGCACGGGAGAATGTGAAAGGTGTTCATATGTAGTAAAAAGCTGAGAAATCCGTCCGTTTTCGTCATTTGTTACCGAATCTACTTAAAGCCAGATCGTCACATTGGCCGCTCTTCTCTCTGAATCGGTTACATTTATCGTCTGCAAAGCTATGTCGCGTGCTGCGGTATGCGGAGACACTAAAAGCACCATAGTAGAACACTGAAGAAGCTTCTAAGTTGAAGCAATAGCCAGTAAGAAGTAGTACAATTCAAGTTTTGGCTATCGATTATTCACATTTTAGCCGGCTTTGGTGGCTTGGACATGACCTAGGACCTTAATATTTTGCATGAAAGGAGGACTAGCAGCCGCGGTGCACGGGAGAATGTGAAAAATGCTCATATGTAGTAAAAACCTGAGAAATCCGTTCGCTTTCGTCATTTGTTATCGAATCGACTTAAAGCCAGATCGTCACTATGGACGATTTTCTCTCTGAAACGGTTACGTTTGTCGTCTGCAAAGCTATGTCATGTGCTGCGGTATGCGGAGACACTAAAATCACCATAGTACAACACACAAGAAGCTTCTAAGTTGAAGCAATAACCAGTACGAAGTAGTACAAATCAAGTTTTAGTTGTCGATTATTCACTTTTTAGCCGGCTTTATTGGCTTGGACATGACCTAGTACCTTAAGATTTTGCTTGAAAGGAGGACTAGCAGCCGCGTTGCACGGGAGAATGTGAAAAGGGTTCATATGTAGTAAAAACCTGAGAAATCCGTCCGTTTTCGTCATTCGTTATCGAATCGACTTAAAGCCAGATCGTCACATTGGATGCTTTTCTCTCTGAAACGGTTACGTTTATCGTCTGCAAAGCTATGTCACGTGCTGCGGTATGCGGAGACACTAAAAGGACCATAATAGAACACAGAAATAGCTTCTAAGTTGAAGCAATGGTCAGTAAGAAGTAGTACAATACATGTTTTGGCTATCGATTATTGATTTTTAGCCGGCTTTGGTGCCTTGGACATGAGGTGGAACCTTAAGATTTTGCATGAAAGGAGGACTAGCAGCCGCGGTGCACGGGAGAATGTGAAAAGTGTTCATATGTAGTAAAAACCTGAGAAATCCGTTCGATTTCGTCTTTTGTTATCAAATCGACTTAAAGCCAGATCGTCACATTGGCCGCTTTTCTCTCTGAGACGGTTACATTTATCGTCTGCAAAGCTATGTCGCGTGCTGCGGTATGATGAGACACTAAAAGCACCATAGTGGAACACAGAAGAAGCTTCTAAGTTGAAGCAATAGCGTGTAAGAAGTAGTACAATTCAAGTTTTAGTTGACGAGTATTCACATTTTAGCCGGCTTTGGTGCCTTGGACATGAGGTCGAACCTTAAGATTTTGCTTGAAAGGAGGACTAGCAGCTGCGTTGCACGGGAGAATGTGAAAAGGGTTCATATGTAGTAAAAACCTGAGAAATCCGTCCGTTTTCGTCATTTGTTATCGAATCGACTTAAAGCCAGATCGTCACTATGGCCGCTTTTCTCTCTGAAATGGTTACGTTTATCGTCTGCAAGGCTATGTCACGTGCTGCGGTATTCGGAGACACTAAAAGCACCATTGTAGAACACAGAAGAAGCTTCTAAGTTGAAGCAATAAAAAGTAACGAGTAGTACAATTCAAGTATTAGTTGTCGATTATTCACTTTTTAGCCGGCTTTATTGGCTTGGGCATGACCTAGTACCTTAAGATTTTGCATGAAAGGAGGATTAGCAGCCGCGTTGCACGGGAGAATGTGAAAAGTGGTCATATGTACTAAAAACCTGAGAAATCTTTCCGTTTTCGTCATTTGTTATCGAATCGACTTAAAGCCAGATCGCCACATTGGCCGCTTTTCTCTCTGAGACGGTTACATTTATCGTCTGCAAAGCTATGTCGCGTGCTGCGGTATGCGGAGACACTAAAAGCACCATAGTAGAACACAGAAGAAGCTTCTAAGTTGAAGCAATAACCAGTACGAAGTAGTACAATTCAAGTTTTAGTTGTCGATTATTCACTTTTTAGCCGGCTTTATTGGCTTGGACATGACCTAGTATCTGAAGATTTTGCTTGAAAGGAGGACTAGCAGCCGCGTTGCACGGGAGAATGTGAAAAGCGTTCATATGTACTAAAAACCTGAGAAATCCGTCCGTTTTCGTCATTTGTTATCGAATCGACTTAAAGCCAGATCGTCACTATGGCCGCTTTTCTCTCTGAAATGGTTACGTTTATCGTCTGCAAGGCTATGTCACGTGCTGCGGTATGCGGAGACACTAAAAGCACCATAGTAGAACACAGAAGAAGCTTCTAAGTTGAAGCAATAAAAAGTAACGGGTAGTACAATTCAAGTATTAGTTGTCGATTATTCACTTTTTAGCCGGCTTTATTGGCTTGGACATGACCTATTACCTTAAGATTTTGCATGAAAGGAGGACTTGCAGAAGCGTTGCACGGGAGAATGTGAAAAGTGTTCCTATGTACTAAAAACCTGAGAAATCCGTCCGTTTTCGTCATTTGTTATCGAATCGACTTAAAGCCAGATCGTCACATTGGCCGCTTTTCTCTCTGAGACGGTTACATTTATCGTCTGCAAAGCTATGTCGCGTGCTGCGGTATGCGGAGACACTAAAAGCAGCATAGTAGAACACAGAAGAAGCTTCTAAGTTGAAGTAATAGCCAGTAAGAAGTAGTACAATTCAAGTTTTAGGCGTCGATTATTCACTTTTTAGCGAGTTTTGGTGGCTTGGACATGACCTAGGACCTTAAGATTTTGCATGAAAGGAGGACTGGTAGCCGCGTTGCACGGCAGAATGTGAAAGGTGTTCATATGTAGTAAAAACCTGAGATATCCGTCCGTTTTCGTCCTTTGTTAACGAATCGACTTAAAGCCAGATCGTCACATTGGCCGCTTTTCTCTCTGAGACGGTTACATTTATCGTCTGCAAAGCTATGTCGCGTGCCGCGGTATGCGGAGACACTAAAAGCACCATAGTGGAACACAGAATAAGCTTCTAAGTTGAAGCAATGGCCAGTAAGAAGTAGTACAATTCAAGTTTTGTCTATCGATTATTGATCTTTAGCCGGCTTTGGTGCCTTGGACATGAGGTCGAACCTTAAGATTTTGCTTGAAAGAAAGACTAGCAGCTGCGTTGCACGGGAGTATGTGAAAAGGGTTCATATGTAGTAAAAACCTGAGAAATCCGTCCGTTTTCGTCATTTGTTATCGAATCGACTTAAAGCCAGATCGTCACTATGGCCGCTTTTCTCTCTGAAATGGTTACGTTTATCGTCTGCAAAGCTATGTCACGTGCTGCGGTATGCGGAGACACTAAAAGCACCATAGTAGAACACAGAAGAAGCTTCTAAGTTGAAGCAATAAAAAGTAACAAGTAGTACAATTCAAGTATTAGTTGTCGATTATTCACTTTTTAGCCGGCTTTATTGGCTTGGACATGACCTAGTACCTAAAGATTTTACATGAAAGGAGGACTTGCAGCCGCGTAGTACGGGAGAACGTGAAAAGTGTTCATATGTACTAAAAACCTGAGAAATCCGTCCGTTTTCGTCATTTGTTATCGAATCGACTTAAAGCCAGATCGTCACATTGGCCGCTTTTCTCTCTGAGACCGTTACATTTATCGTCTGCAAAGCTATGTCGCGTGCTGCGGTATGCGGAGACACTAAAAGCACCATAGTAGAACACAGAAGAAGCTTCTATGTTGAAGTAATAGCCATAAGAAGTAGTACAATTCAAGTTTGAGGCGTCGATTATTCACTTTTTAGCCGGCTTTGGTGCCTTGGACATGAGGTGGAACCTTAAGATTTTGCATGAAAGGAGGACTAGCAGCCGCGTTGCACGGGAGAATGTGAAAAGGGTTCGTATGTAGTAAAAACCTCAGAAATCCGTACGTTTTCGTCATTTGTTATCGAATCGACTTAAAGCCAGATCGTCACTATGGCCGCTTTTCTCTCCGAAACGGTTACGTTTAACGTCTACAAAGCTATGTCACGTGCTGCGGTATGCGGAGACACTAAAAGCACCATAGTAGAACACAGAAGAAGCATCTAAGTTGAAGTAATAGCCAGTAAGAAGTAGTACAATTCAAGTTTTAGGCGTCGATTATTCACTTTTTAGCCGGCTTTGGTGGCTTGGACATGACCTAGGACTTAAAGATTTTGCATGAAAGGAGGACTAGCAGCCGCGTTGCACGGGAGAATGTGAAAAGTGTTCATATGTAGTAAAAACCTGAGAAATCCGTCCGTTTTCGTCATTTGTTATCTAATCTACTTAAAGCCAGATCGCCACATTGGCCGCTTTTCTCTCTGAGACGGTTACATTTATCGTCTGCAAAGCTATGTCGCGTGCTGCGGTATGCGGAGACACTAAAAGCACCATAGTAGAACACAGAAGAAGCTTCTAAGTTGAAGCAATAGCCATAGGAAGCAGTACAATTCAAGATTTAGTTATCGATTATTGTTTTTTAGCGGCTTTGGTGCCTTGGACAAGATGTGGAACCTTAAGATTTTGCATGAAAGGAGGACTAGCAGCTGCGTTGCACGGGAGAATGTAAAAAGGGTTCATATGTAGTAAAAACCTGAGAAATCCGCCCGTTTTCGTCATTTGTTATCTAATCTACTTAAAGCCAGATCGTCACATTGGCCGCTCTTTTCTCTGAATCGGTTACATTTATCGTCTGCAAAGCTATGTCGCGTGCTGCGGTATGCGGAGACACTAAAAGCACCATAGTTGAACACAGAAGAAGCTTCTAAGTTGAAGCAATAAAAAGTAACAAGTAGTACAATTCAATATTAGTTGTCGATTATTCACTTTTTAGGCGGCTTTATTGGCTTGGACATGACCTAGTACCTTACGATTTTGCATGAAAGGAGGACTAGCAGCCGCGTTCCACGGGAGAATGGGAAAAGTGTTCATATGTAGTAAAAACCTGAGAAATCCGTCCCATTTCGTCATTTGTTATCGAATCGACTTAAAGCCAGATCGTCACATTGATGCTCTTCTCTCTGAGACGGTTACATTTCTCGTCTGCAAAGCTATGTCGCGTGCTGCGGTATGCGGAGACACTAAAAGCACCATAGTAGAACACAGAAGAAGCTTCTAGGTTGAAGTAATAGCCAGTAAGAAGTAGTACAATTCAAGTTTTAGGCGTCGATTATTTACTTTTTAGAAAGTTTTGGTGGCTTGGACATGACCTAGGACCTTAAGATTTTGCATGAAAGGAGGACTGGTAGCCGCGTTGCACGGGAGAATGTGAAAGGTGTTCATATGTAGTAAAAAGCTGAGAAATCCGTCCGTTTTCGTCATTTGTTACCGAATCTACTTAAAGCCAGATCGTCACATTGGCCGCTCTTCTCTCTGAATCGGTTACATTTATCGTCTGCAAAGCTATGTCGCGTGCTGCGGTATGCGGAGACACTAAAAGCACCATAGTAGAACACTGAAGAAGCTTCTAAGTTGAAGCAATAGCCAGTAAGAAGTAGTACAATTCAAGTTTTGGCTATCGATTATTCACATTTTAGCCGGCTTTGGTGGCTTGGACATGACCTAGGACCTTAATATTTTGCATGAAAGGAGGACTAGCAGCCGCGGTGCACGGGAGAATGTGAAAAATGCTCATATGTAGTAAAAACCTGAGAAATCCGTTCGCTTTCGTCATTTGTTATCGAATCGACTTAAAGCCAGATCGTCACTATGGACGATTTTCTCTCTGAAACGGTTACGTTTGTCGTCTGCAAAGCTATGTCATGTGCTGCGGTATGCGGAGACACTAAAATCACCATAGTACAACACACAAGAAGCTTCTAAGTTGAAGCAATAACCAGTACGAAGTAGTACAAATCAAGTTTTAGTTGTCGATTATTCACTTTTTAGCCGGCTTTATTGGCTTGGACATGACCTAGTACCTTAAGATTTTGCTTGAAAGGAGGACTAGCAGCCGCGTTGCACGGGAGAATGTGAAAAGGGTTCATATGTAGTAAAAACCTGAGAAATCCGTCCGTTTTCGTCATTCGTTATCGAATCGACTTAAAGCCAGATCGTCACATTGGATGCTTTTCTCTCTGAAACGGTTACGTTTATCGTCTGCAAAGCTATGTCACGTGCTGCGGTATGCGGAGACACTAAAAGGACCATAATAGAACACAGAAAAAGCTTCTAAGTTGAAGCAATGGTCAGTAAGAAGTAGTACAATACATGTTTTGGCTATCGATTATTGATTTTTAGCCGGCTTTGGTGCCTTGGACATGAGGTGGAACCTTAAGATTTTGCATGAAAGGAGGACTAGCAGCCGCGGTGCACGGGAGAATGTGAAAAGTGTTCATATGTAGTAAAAACCTGAGAAATCCGTTCGATTTCGTCTTTTGTTATCAAATCGACTTAAAGCCAGATCGTCACATTGGCCGCTTTTCTCTCTGAGACGGTTACATTTATCGTCTGCAAAGCTATGTCGCGTGCTGCGGTATGATGAGACACTAAAAGCACCATAGTGGAACACAGAAGAAGCTTCTAAGTTGAAGCAATAGCGTGTAAGAAGTAGTACAATTCAAGTTTTAGTTGACGAGTATTCACATTTTAGCCGGCTTTGGTGCCTTGGACATGAGGTCGAACCTTAAGATTTTGCTTGAAAGGAGGACTAGCAGCTGCGTTGCACGGGAGAATGTGAAAAGGGTTCATATGTAGTAAAAACCTGAGAAATCCGTCCGTTTTCGTCATTTGTTATCGAATCGACTTAAAGCCAGATCGTCACTATGGCCGCTTTTCTCTCTGAAATGGTTACGTTTATCGTCTGCAAGGCTATGTCACGTGCTGCGGTATTCGGAGACACTAAAAGCACCATTGTAGAACACAGAAGAAGCTTCTAAGTTGAAGCAATAAAAAGTAACGAGTAGTACAATTCAAGTATTAGTTGTCGATTATTCACTTTTTAGCCGGCTTTATTGGCTTGGGCATGACCTAGTACCTTAAGATTTTGCATGAAAGGAGGATTAGCAGCCGCGTTGCACGGGAGAATGTGAAAAGTGGTCATATGTACTAAAAACCTGAGAAATCTTTCCGTTTTCGTCATTTGTTATCGAATCGACTTAAAGCCAGATCGCCACATTGGCCGCTTTTCTCTCTGAGACGGTTACATTTATCGTCTGCAAAGCTATGTCGCGTGCTGCGGTATGCGGAGACACTAAAAGCACCATAGTAGAACACAGAAGAAGCTTCTAAGTTGAAGCAATAACCAGTACGAAGTAGTACAATTCAAGTTTTAGTTGTCGATTATTCACTTTTTAGCCGGCTTTATTGGCTTGGACATGACCTAGTATCTGAAGATTTTGCTTGAAAGGAGGACTAGCAGCCGCGTTGCACGGGAGAATGTGAAAAGCGTTCATATGTACTAAAAACCTGAGAAATCCGTCCGTTTTCGTCATTTGTTATCGAATCGACTTAAAGCCAGATCGTCACTATGGCCGCTTTTCTCTCTGAAATGGTTACGTTTATCGTCTGCAAGGCTATGTCACGTGCTGCGGTATGCGGAGACACTAAAAGCACCATAGTAGAACACAGAAGAAGCTTCTAAGTTGAAGCAATAAAAAGTAACGGGTAGTACAATTCAAGTATTAGTTGTCGATTATTCACTTTTTAGCCGGCTTTATTGGCTTGGACATGACCTATTACCTTAAGATTTTGCATGAAAGGAGGACTTGCAGAAGCGTTGCACGGGAGAATGTGAAAAGTGTTCCTATGTACTAAAAACCTGAGAAATCCGTCCGTTTTCGTCATTTGTTATCGAATCGACTTAAAGCCAGATCGTCACATTGGCCGCTTTTCTCTCTGAGACGGTTACATTTATCGTCTGCAAAGCTATGTCGCGTGCTGCGGTATGCGGAGACACTAAAAGCAGCATAGTAGAACACAGAAGAAGCTTCTAAGTTGAAGTAATAGCCAGTAAGAAGTAGTACAATTCAAGTTTTAGGCGTCGATTATTCACTTTTTAGCGAGTTTTGGTGGCTTGGACATGACCTAGGACCTTAAGATTTTGCATGAAAGGAGGACTGGTAGCCGCGTTGCACGGCAGAATGTGAAAGGTGTTCATATGTAGTAAAAACCTGAGATATCCGTCCGTTTTCGTCCTTTGTTAACGAATCGACTTAAAGCCAGATCGTCACATTGGCCGCTTTTCTCTCTGAGACGGTTACATTTATCGTCTGCAAAGCTATGTCGCGTGCCGCGGTATGCGGAGACACTAAAAGCACCATAGTGGAACACAGAATAAGCTTCTAAGTTGAAGCAATGGCCAGTAAGAAGTAGTACAATTCAAGTTTTGTCTATCGATTATTGATCTTTAGCCGGCTTTGGTGCCTTGGACATGAGGTCGAACCTTAAGATTTTGCTTGAAAGAAAGACTAGCAGCTGCGTTGCACGGGAGTATGTGAAAAGGGTTCATATGTAGTAAAAACCTGAGAAATCCGTCCGTTATCGTCATTTGTTATCGAATCGACTTAAAGCCAGATCGCCACATTGGCCGCATTTCTCTCTGAGACAGTTACATTTATCGTCTGCAAAGCTATGTCGCGTGCTGCGGTATGCGGAGACACTAAAAGCACCATAGTAGAACACAGAAGAAGCTTCTAAGTTGAAGCAATAACCAGTACGAAGTAGTACAATTCAAGTTTTAGTTGTCGATTATTCACTTTTTAGCGAGTTTTGGTGGCTTGGACATGACCTAGGACCTTAAGATTTTGCATGAAAGGAGGACTGGTAGCCGCGTTGCACGGCAGAATGTGAAAGGTGTTCATATGTAGTAAAAACCTGAGATATCCGTCCGTTTTCGTCCTTTGTTAACGAATCGACTTAAAGCCAGATCGTCACATTGGCCGCTTTTCTCTCTGAGACGGTTACATTTATCGTCTGCAAAGCTCTGTCGCGTGGCGCGGTATGCGGAGACACTAAAAGCACCATAGTGGAACACAGAATAAGCTTCTAAGTTGAAGCAATGGCCAGTAAGAAGTAGTACAATTCAAGTTTTGTCTATCGATTATTGATCTTTAGCCGGCTTTGGTGCCTTGGACATGAGGTCGAACCTTAAGATTTTGCTTGAAAGGAGGACTAGCAGCTGCGTTGCACGGGAGTATGTGAAAAGGGTTCATATGTAGTAAAAACCTGAGAAATCCGTCCGTTTTCGTCATTTGTTATCGAATCGACTTAAAGCCAGATCGTCACTATAGTTGCTTTTCTCTCTGAAATGGTTACGTTTATCGTCTGCAAAGCAATGTCACGTGCTGCGGTGTGCGGAGACACTAAAAGCACCATAGTAGAACACAGAAGAAGCTTCTAAGTTGAAGCAATAAAAAGTAACAAGTTGTACAATTCATGTAAGAGTTGTCGATTATTCACTTTTTAGCCGGCTTTATTGGCTTGGACATGACCTAGTACCTTAAGATTTTGCATGAAAGGAGGATTAGCAGCCGCGTTGCACGGGAGAATGTGAAAAGTGTTCATATGTACTAAAAACCTGAGAAATCCGTCCGTTTTCGTCATTTGTTATCGAATCGACTTAAAGCCAGATCGCCACATTGGCCGCATTTCTCTCTGAGACGGTTACATTTATCGTCTGCAAAGCTATGTCGCGTGCTGCGGTATGCGGAGACACTAAAATCACCATAGTAGGACACAGAAGAAGCTTCTAAGTTGAAGCAATAACCAGTACGAAGTAGTACAATTCAAGTTTTAGTTGTCGATTATTCACTTTTTAGCCGGCTTTATTGGCATGGACATGACCTACTACCTTAAGATATTGCTTGAAAGGAGGACTAGCAGCCGCGTTGCACGGGAGAATGTGAAAAGTGTTCATATGTACTAAAAACCTGAGAAATCCGTCCGTTTTCGTCATTTGTTTTCGAATCGACTTAAAGCCAGATCGTCACATTGGCCGCTTTTCTCTCTGAGACGGTTACATTTTTCGTCTGCAAACCTATGTCGCGTGCTGCGGTATGCGGAGACACTAAAAGCACCATAGTCGAACACAGAATAAGCTTCTAAGTTGAAACAATGGCCAGTAAGAAGTAGTACAATTCAAGTCTTGGCTATCGATTATTGATCTTTAGCCGGCTTTGGTGCCTTGGACATGATGTCGAACCTTAAGATTTTGCTTGAAAGGATTAGTAGCAGCTGCGTTGCACGGGAGAATGTCAAAAGGGTTCATATGTAGTAAAAACTTGAGAAATCCGTCCGTTTTCGTCATTTGTTATCGAATCGACTTAAAGCCAGATCGTCACTATGGCCGCTTTTCTCTCTGAAATGGTTACGTTTATCGTCTGCAAGGCTATGTCGCGTGCTGCGGTATGCGGAGACACTAAAAGCAGCATAGTAGAACACAGAAGAAGCTTCTAAGTTGAAGTAATAGCCAGTAAGAAGTAGTACAATTCAAGTTTTAGGCGTCGATTATTCACTTTTTAGCCAGTTTTGGTGGCTTGGACATGACCTAGGACCTTAAGATTTTGCATGAAAGGAGGACTGGTAGCCGCGTTGCACGGGAGAATGTGAAAGGTGTTCATATGTAGTAAGAACCTGAGATATCCGTCCGTTTTCGTCATTTGTTAACGAATCGAATTAAAGCCAGATCGTCACATTGGCCGCTTTTCTCTCTGAGACGGTTACATTTATCGTCTGCAAAGCTATGTCGCGTGCTGTGGTATGCGGAGACACTAAAAGCACCATAGTAGAACACAGAAGAAGCTTCTAAAATGAAGTAATAGCCAGTAAGAAGTAGTACAATTCAAGTTTTAGGCGTCGATTATTCACTTTTTAGCCGGCTTTGGTGGCTTGGACATGACCTAGGACTTTAAGATTTTGCATGAAAGTAGGACTAGCAGCCGCGTTGCACGGGAGAATGTGAAAAGTGTTCATATGTAGTAAAAAGCTGAGAAATCCGTCCGTTTTCGTCATTTGTTATCGAATCGACTTAAAGCCAGATCGTCACATTGGCCGCTTTTCTCTCTGAGACGGTTACATTTATCGTCTGCAAAGCTATGTCGCGTGCTGCGGTATGCGGAGACACTAAAAGCACCATAGTGGAACACAGAATAAGCTTCTAAGTTGAAGCAATGGCCAGTAAGAAGTAGTACAATTCAAGTTTTGGCTATCGATTATTGATCTTTAGCCGGCTTTGGTGCCTTGGACATGAGGTCGAACCTCACGATTTTGCTTGAAAGAAGGACTAGTAGCTGCGTTGCACGGGAGTATGTGAAAAGGGTTCATATGTAGTAAAAACCTGAGAAATCCGTCCGTTTTCGTCATTTGTTATCGAATCGACTTAAAGCCAGATCGTCACTATGGCCGCTTTTCTCTCTGAAATGTTTACGTTTATCGTCTGCAAAGCTATGTCACGTGCTGCGGTATGCGGAGACACTAAAAGCACCATAGTAGAACACAGAAGAAGCTTCTAAGTTGAAGCAATAAAAAGTAACAAGTAGTACAATTCAAGTATTAGTTGTCGATTATTCACTTTTTAGCCGGCTTTATTGGCTTGGACATGACCTAGTACCTAAAGATTTTGCATGAAAGGAGGACTTGCAGCCGCGTTGCCCGGGAGAATGTGAAAAGTGTTCATATGTACTAAAAACCTGAGAAATCCGTCCGTTTTCGTCATTTGTTATCGAATCGACTTAAAGCCAGATCGTCACATTGGCCGCTTTTCTCTCTGAGACCGTTACATTTATCGTCTGCAAAGCTATGTCGCGTGCTGCGGTATGCGGAGACACTAAAAGCACCATAGTAGAACACAGAAGAAGCTTCTATGTTGAAGTAATAGCCATAAGAAGTAGTACAATTCAAGTTTTAGGCGTCGATTATTCACTTTTTAGCCGGCTTTGGTGGCTTGGACATGACCTAGGACCTTAAGATTTTGCATGAAAGGAGGACTAGCAGCCGCGTTGCACGGGAGAATGTGAAAAGTGTTCATATGTAGTAAAAACCTGAGAAATCCGTCCGTTTTCGTCTTTTGTTATCGAATCGACTTAAAGCCAGATCGTCACATTGGCCGCTTTTCTCTCTGAGACGGTTACATTTATCGTCTGCAAAGCTATGTCGCGTGCTGCGGTATGCGGAGACACTAAAAGCAGCATAGTAGAACACAGAAGAAGATTCTAAGTTGAAGTAATAGCCAGTAAGAATTAGTACAATTCAAGTTTTAGGCGTTGATTATTCACTTTTTAGCCAGTTTGGTGGCTTGGACATGACCTAGGACCTTAAGATTTTGCATGAAAGGAGGACTAGTAGAAGCGTTGCACGGGAGAATGTGAGAGGTGTTCATATGTAGTAACAACCTGAGAAATCCGTCCGTTTTCGTCATTTGTTATCGAATCGACTTAAAGCCAGATCGTCACATTGGCCGCTTTTCTCTCTGAGACGGTTACATTTATCGTCTGCAAAGCTATCTCGCGTGCTGCGGTATGTGGTGACACTAAAAGCACCATAGTAGAACACAGAAGAAGCTTCTAAGTTGTAGTAATAGCCAGTAAGAAGTAGTACAATTCAAGTTTTAGGCGTCGATTATTAACTTTTTAGCCGTCTTTGGTGGCTTGGACATGACCTAGGACCTTAGGATTTTGCATGAAAGGAGGACTAGCAGCCGCGTTGCACGGGAAAATGTGAAAAGTGTTCATATGTAGTAAAAACCTGAGAAATCCTTCCGTGTTCGTCATTTGTTATAGAATCGACTTAAAGCCAGATCGTCACATTCGCCGCTTTTTTCTCTGAGACGGTTACATTTATCGTCTGCAAAGCTATGTCGCGTGCTGCGGTATGCGGAGACCTTAAAAGCACCATAGTAGAACACAGAATAAGCTTCTAAGTTGAAGCAATGGTCAGTAAGAAGTAGTACAATTCATGTTTTGGTTATCGATTATTGATTTTTAGCCGGCTTTGGTGCCTTGGACATGAGGTCGAACCTTAAGATTTTGCATGAAAGGAGGACTAGCAGCTGCGTTGCACGGGAGATTGTGAAAAGGGTTCATATGTAGTAAAAACCTGAGAAATCCGTCCGTTTTCTTCATTTGTTATCGAATCTACTTAAAGCCAGATCGTCACATTGGCCGCTTTTCTCTCTGAAACGGTTACGTTTATCGTCTGCAAAGCTATCTCACGTGCTGCGGTATGCGGAGACACTAAAAGCACCATAGTAGAACACAGAAGAAGCTTCTAAGTTGAAGTAATAGCCGGTAAGACGTAGTACAATTCAAGTTTTAGGCGTCGATTATTCACTTTTTAGCCAGTTTTGGTGGCTTGGACATGACCTAGGACCTTAAGATCTTGCATGAAAGGAGGACTAGCAGCCGCGTTGCATGGGAGAATGTGAAAAGTGTTCATATGTAGTAAAAACCTGAGAAATCCGTCCGTTTTCGTCATTTGTTATCGAATCGACTTAAAGCCAGATCGTCACATTGGCCGCTTTTCTCTCTGAGACGGTTACATTTATCGTCTGCAAAGCTATGTCGCGTGCTGCGGTATGTGGTGACACTAAAAGCACCATAGTAGAACACAGAAGAAGCTTCTATGTTGAAGTAATAGCCATAAGAAGTAGTACAATTCAAGTTTTAGGCGTCGATTATTAACTTTTTAGCCGGCTTTGGTGGCTTGGACATGACCTAGGACCTTATGATTTTGCATGAAAGGAGGACTTGCAGCCGCGTTGCACGGGAGAATGTGAAAAGTGTTCATATGTACTAAAAACCTGAGAAATCCGTCCGTTTTCGTCATTTGTTATCGAATCGACTTAAAGCCAGATCGTCACATTGGCGCTTTTCTCTCTGAGACGGTTACATTTATCGTCTGCAAAGCTACGTCGCGTGCTGCGGTATGCGGAGACACTAAAAGCACCATAGTAGAACACAGAAGAAGCTTCTAAGTTGAAGTAATAGCCGGTAAGAAGTAGTGCAATTCAAGTTTTAGGCGTCGATTATTCACTTTTTAGCCAGTTTTAGTGGCTTGGACATGACCTAGGACCTTAAGATTTTGCATGAAAGGAGGACTAGCAGCCGCGTTGCACGGGAGAATGTGAAAAGTGTTCATATGTAGTAAAAACCTGAGAAATCCGTCCGTTTTCGTCTTTTGTTATCGAATCGACTTAAAGCCAGATCGTCACATTGGCCGCTTTTCTCTCTGAGACGGTTACATTAATCGTCTGCAAAGCTATGTCGCGTGCTGCGGTATGCGGAGACACTAAAAGCAGCATAGTAGAACACAGAAGAAGCTTCTAAGTTGAAGTAATAGCCAGTAAGAATTAGTACAATTCAAGTTTTAGGCGTCGATTATTCACTTTTTAGCCAGTTTGGTGGCTTGGACATGACCTAGGACCTTAAGATTTTGCATGAAAGGAGGACTAGTAGAAGCGTTGCACGGGAGAATGTGAGAGGTGTTCATATGTAGTAAAAACCTGAGAAATCCGTCCGTTTTCGTCATTTGTTATCGAATCGACTTAAAGCCAGATCGTCACATTGGCCGCTTTTCTCTCTGAGACGGTTACATTTATCGTCTGCAAAGCTATGTCGCGTGCTGCGGTATGTGGTGACACTAAAAGCACCATAGTAGAACACAGAAGAAGCTTCTATGTTGTAGTAATAGCCAGTAAGAAGTAGTACAATTCAAGTTTTAGGCGTCGATTATTCACTTTTTAGCCGTCTTTGGTGGCTTGGACATGACCTAGGACCTTAAGATTTTGCATGAAAGGAGGACTAGCAGCCGCGTTGCACGGGAAAATGTGAAAAGTGTTCATATGTAGTAAAAACCTGAGAAATCCTTCCGTTTTCGTCATTTGTTATCGAATCGACTTAAAGCCAGATCGTCACATTCGCCGCTTTTCTCTCTGAGACGGTTACATTTATCGTCTGCAAAGCTATGTCGCGTGCTGCGGTATGCGGAGACCTTAAAAGCACCATAGTAGAACACAGAATAAGCTTCTAAGTTGAAGCAATGGTCAGTAAGAAGTAGTACAATTCATGTTTTGGTTATCGATTATTGATTTTTAGCCGGCTTTGGTGCCTTGGACATGAGGTCGAACCTTAAGATTTTGCATGAAAGGAGGTCTAGCAGCTGCGTTGCACGGGAGATTGTGAAAAGGGTTCATATGTAGTAAAAACCTGAGAAATCCGTCCGTTTTCTTCATTTGTTATCGAATCTACTTAAAGCCAGATCGTCACATTGGCCGCTTTTCTCTCTGAAACGGTTACGTTTATCGTCTGCAAAGCTATCTCACGTGCTGCGGTATGCGGAGACACTAAAAGCACCATAGTAGAACACAGAAGAAGCTTCTAAGTTGAAGTAATAGCCGGTAAGACGTAGTACAATTCAAGTTTTAGGCGTCGATTATTCACTTTTTAGCCAGTTTTAGTGGCTTGGACATGACCTAGGACCTTAAGATTTTGCATGAAAGGAGGACTAGCAGCCGCGTTGCACGGGAGAATGTGAAAAGTGTTCATATGTAGTAAAAACCTGAGAAATCCGTCCGTTTTCGTCTTTTGTTATCGAATCGACTTAAAGCCAGATCGTCACATTGGCCGCTTTTCTCTCTGAGACGGTTACATTAATCGTCTGCAAAGCTATGTCGCGTGCTGCGGTATGCGGAGACACTAAAAGCAGCATAGTAGAACACAGAAGAAGCTTCTAAGTTGAAGTAATAGCCAGTAAGAATTAGTACAATTCAAGTTTTAGGCGTCGATTATTCACTTTTTAGCCAGTTTGGTGGCTTGGACATGACCTAGGACCTTAAGATTTTGCATGAAAGGAGGACTAGTAGAAGCGTTGCACGGGAGAATGTGAGAGGTGTTCATATGTAGTAAAAACCTGAGAAATCCGTCCGTTTTCGTCATTTGTTATCGAATCGACTTAAAGCCAGATCGTCACATTGGCCGCTTTTCTCTCTGAGACGGTTACATTTATCGTCTGCAAAGCTATGTCGCGTGCTGCGGTATGTGGTGACACTAAAAGCACCATAGTAGAACACAGAAGAAGCTTCTATGTTGTAGTAATAGCCAGTAAGAAGTAGTACAATTCAAGTTTTAGGCGTCGATTATTCACTTTTTAGCCGTCTTTGGTGGCTTGGACATGACCTAGGACCTTAAGATTTTGCATGAAAGGAGGACTAGCAGCCGCGTTGCACGGGAAAATGTGAAAAGTGTTCATATGTAGTAAAAACCTGAGAAATCCTTCCGTTTTCGTCATTTGTTATCGAATCGACTTAAAGCCAGATCGTCACATTCGCCGCTTTTCTCTCTGAGACGGTTACATTTATCGTCTGCAAAGCTATGTCGCGTGCTGCGGTATGCGGAGACCTTAAAAGCACCATAGTAGAACACAGAATAAGCTTCTAAGTTGAAGCAATGGTCAGTAAGAAGTAGTACAATTCATGTTTTGGTTATCGATTATTGATTTTTAGCCGGCTTTGGTGCCTTGGACATGAGGTCGAACCTTAAGATTTTGCATGAAAGGAGGTCTAGCAGCTGCGTTGCACGGGAGATTGTGAAAAGGGTTCATATGTAGTAAAAACCTGAGAAATCCGTCCGTTTTCTTCATTTGTTATCGAATCTACTTAAAGCCAGATCGTCACATTGGCCGCTATTCTCTCTGAAACGGTTACGTTTATCGTCTGCAAAGCTATCTCACGTGCTGCGGTATGCGGAGACACTAAAAGCACCATAGTAGAACACAGAAGAAGCTTCTAAGTTGAAGTAATAGCCGGTAAGACGTAGTACAATTCAAGTTTTAGGCGTCGATTATTCACTTTTTAGCCAGTTTTGGTGGCTTGGACATGACCTAGGACCTTAAGATCTTGCATGAAAGGAGGAGTAGCAGCCGCGTTGCATGGGAGAATGTGAAAAGTGTTCATATGTAGTAAAAACCTGAGAAATCAGTCCGTTTTCGTCATTTGTTATCGAATCGACTTAAAGCCAGATCGTCACATTGGCCGCTTTTCTCTCTGAGACGGTTACATTTATCGTCTGCAAAGCTATGTCGCGTGCTGCGGTATGCGGAGACACTAAAAGCACCATAGTATTACACAGAAGAAGCTTCTAAGCTGAAGCAGAAGCCATAAGAAGCAGTACAATTCAAGATTTGGTTATCGATTATTCACTTTTTAGGCGGCTTTGGTGCCTTGGACAAGAGGTGGAACCTTATGATTTTGCATGAAAGGTGGACTAGCAGCCGCTTTGCACGGGAAAATGTGAAAAGCGTTCATATGTAGTAAAAACCTGAGAAATCCGCCCGTTTTCGTCAATTGTTATCGAATCTACTTAAAGCCAGATCGTCACATTGGCCGCTCTTCTCTCTGAATCGGTTACATTTATCGTCTTCAAAGCTATGTCGCGTGCTGCGGTATGCGGAGATACTAAAAGCACCATAGTAGAACACAGAATAAGCTTCTAAGTTGAAGCAATAGCGAGTAAGAAGTAGTACAATTCAAGTTTTAATTGTCGATTATTCACATTTTAGCCGGCTTTGGTGGCTTGGACATGACCTGGGACCTTAATATTTTGCATGAAAGGAGGACTAGCAGCCGCGGTGCACGGGAGAATGTGAAAAGTGTTCATATGTAGTAAAAACCTGAGAAATCCGTCCGTTTTCGTCATTTGTTATCGAATCGACTTAAAGCCAGATCGTCACTATGGCCGCTTTTCTCTCTGAAATGGTTACGTTTATCGTCTGCAAGGCTATGTCACGTGCTGCGGTATTCGGAGACACTAAAAGCACCATTGTAGAACACAGAAGAAGCTTCTAAGTTGAAGCAATAAAAAGTAACGAGTAGTACAATTCAAGTATTAGTTGTCGATTATTCACTTTTTAGCCGGCTTTATTGGCTTGGGCATGACCTAGTACCTTAAGATTTTGCATGAAAGGAGGATTAGCAGCCGCGTTGCACGGGAGAATGTGAAAAGTGGTCATATGTACTAAAAACCTGAGAAATCTTTCCGTTTTCGTCATTTGTTATCGAATCGACTTAAAGCCAGATCGCCACATTGGCCGCTTTTCTCTCTGAGACGGTTACATTTATCGTCTGCAAAGCTATGTCGCGTGCTGCGGTATGCGGAGACACTAAAAGCACCATAGTAGAACACAGAAGAAGCTTCTAAGTTGAAGCAATAACCAGTACGAAGTAGTACAATTCAAGTTTTAGTTGTCGATTATTCACTTTTTAGCCGGCTTTATTGGCTTGGACATGACCTAGTATCTGAAGATTTTGCTTGAAAGGAGGACTAGCAGCCGCGTTGCACGGGAGAATGTGAAAAGCGTTCATATGTACTAAAAACCTGAGAAATCCGTCCGTTTTCGTCATTTGTTATCGAATCGACTTAAAGCCAGATCGTCACTATGGCCGCTTTTCTCTCTGAAATGGTTACGTTTATCGTCTGCAAGGCTATGTCACGTGCTGCGGTATGCGGAGACACTAAAAGCACCATAGTAGAACACAGAAGAAGCTTCTAAGTTGAAGCAATAAAAAGTAACGAGTAGTACAATTCAAGTATTAGTTGTCGATTATTCACTTTTTAGCCGGCTTTATTGGCTTGGACATGACCTAGTATCTGAAGATTTTGCTTGAAAGGAGGACTAGCAGCCGCGTTGCACGGGAGAATGTGAAAAGCGTTCATATGTACTAAAAACCTGAGAAATCCGTCCGTTTTCGTCATTTGTTATCGAATCGACTTAAAGCCAGATCGTCACTATGGCCGCTCTTCTCTCTGAAATGGTTACGTTTATCGTCTGCAAGGCTATGTCACGTGCTGCGGTATGCGGAGACACTAAAAGCACCATAGTAGAACACAGAAGAAGCTTCTAAGTTGAAGCAATAAAAAGTAACGAGTAGTACAATTCAAGTATTAGTTGTCGATTATTCACTTTTTAGCCGGCTTTATTGGCTTGGACATGACCTATTACCTTAAGATTTTGCATGAAAGGAGGACGTGCAGAAGCGTTGCACGGGAGAATGTGAAAAGTGTTCCTATGTACTAAAAACCTGAGAAATCCGTCCGTTTTCGTCATTTGTTATCGAATCGACTTAAAGCCAGATCGTCACATTGGCCGCTTTTCTCTCTGAGACGGTTACATTTATCGTCTGCAAAGCTATGTCGCGTGCCGCGGTATGCGGAGACACTAAAAGCACCATAGTGGAACACAGAATAAGCTTCTAAGTTGAAGCAATGGCCAGTAAGAAGTAGTACAATTCAAGTTTTGTCTATCGATTATTGATCTTTAGCCGGCTTTGGTGCCTTGGACATGAGGTCGAACCTTAAGATTTTGCTTGAAAGAAAGACTAGCAGCTGCGTTGCACGGGAGTATGTGAAAAGGGTTCATATGTAGTAAAAACCTGAGAAATCCGTCCGTTATCGTCATTTGTTATCGAATCGACTTAAAGCCAGATCGCCACATTGGCCGCATTTCTCTCTGAGACGGTTACATTTATCGTCTGCAAAGCTATGTCGCGTGCTGCGGTATGCGGAGACACTAAAAGCACCATAGTAGAACACAGAAGAAGCTTCTAAGTTGAAGCAATAACCAGTACGAAGTAGTACAATTCAAGTTTTAGTTGTCGATTATTCACTTTTTAGCGAGTTTTGGTGGCTTGGACATGACCTAGGACCTTAAGATTTTGCATGAAAGGAGGACTGGTAGCCGCGTTGCACGGCAGAATGTGAAAGGTGTTCATATGTAGTAAAAACCTGAGATATCCGTCCGTTTTCGTCCTTTGTTAACGAATCGACTTAAAGCCAGATCGTCACATTGGCCGCTTTTCTCTCTGAGACGGTTACATTTATCGTCTGCAAAGCTATGTCGCGTGCCGCGGTATGCGGAGACACTAAAAGCACCATAGTGGAACACAGAATAAGCTTCTAAGTTGAAGCAATGGCCAGTAAGAAGTAGTACAATTCAAGTTTTGTCTATCGATTATTGATCTTTAGCCGGCTTTGGTGCCTTGGACATGAGGTCGAACCTTAAGATTTTGCTTGAAAAAAGACTAGCAGCTGCGTTGCACGGGAGTATGTGAAAAGGGTTCATATGTAGTAAAAACCTGAGAAATCCGTCCGTTTTCGTCATTTGTTATCGAATCGACTTAAAGCCAGATCGTCACTATAGTTGCTTTTCTCTCTGAAATGGTTACGTTTATCGTCTGCAAAGCAATGTCACGTGCTGCGGTATGCGGAGACACTAAAAGCACCATAGTAGAACACAGAAGAAGCTTCTAAGTTGAAGCAATAAAAAGTAACAAGTTGTACAATTCATGTAAGAGTTGTCGATTATTCACTTTTTAGCCGGATTTATTGGCTTGGACATGACCTAGTACCTTAAGATTTTGCATGAAAGGAGGATTAGCAGCCGCGTTGCACGGGAGAATGTGAAAAGTGTTCATATGTACTAAAAACCTGAGAAATCCGTCCGTTTTCGTCATTTGTTATCGAATCGACTTAAAGCCAGATCGCCACATTGGCCGCATTTCTCTCTGAGACGGTTACATTTATCGTCTGCAAAGCTATGTCGCGTGCTGCGGTATGCGGAGACACTAAAATCACCATAGTAGAACACAGAAGAAGCTTCTAAGTTGAAGCAATAACCAGTACGAAGTAGTACAATTCAAGTTTTAGTTGTCGATTATTCACTTTTTAGCCGGCTTTATTGGCATGGACATGACCTACTACTTTAAGATTTTGCTTGAAAGGAGGACTAGCAGCCGCGTTGCACGGGAGAATGTGAAAAGTGTTCATATGTACTAAAAACCTGAGAAATCCGTCCGTTTTCGTCATTTGTTATCGAATCGACTTGAAGCCAGATCGTCACATTGGCCGCTTTTCTCTCTGAGACGGTTACATTTTTCGTCTGCAAACCTATGTCGCGTGCTGCGGTATGCGGAGACACTAAAAGCACCATAGTCGAACACAGAATAAGCTTCTAAGTTGAAACAATGGCCAGTAAGAAGTAGTACAATTCAAGTCTTGGCTATCGATTATTGATCTTTAGCCGGCTTTGGTGCCTTGGACATGAGGTCGAACCTTAAGATTTTGCTTGAAAGGATTAGTAGCAGCTGCGTTGCACGGGAGATTGTGAAAAGGGTTCATATGTAGTAAAAACCTGAGAAATCCGTCCGTTTTCGTCTTTTGTTATCGAATCGACTTAAAGCCAGATCGTCACATTGGCCGCTTTTCTCTCTGAGACGGTTACATTAATCGTCTGCAAAGCTATGTCGCGTGCTGCGGTATGCGGAGACACTAAAAGCAGCATAGTAGAACACAGAAGAAGCTTCTAAGTTGAAGTAATAGCCAGTAAGAATTAGTACAATTCAAGTTTTAGGCGTCGATTATTCACTTTTTAGCCAGTTTGGTGGCTTGGACATGACCTAGGACCTTAAGATTTTGCATGAAAGGAGGACTAGTAGAAGCGTTGCACGGGAGAATGTGAGAGGTGTTCATATGTAGTAAAAACCTGAGAAATCCGTCCGTTTTCGTCATTTGTTATCGAATCGACTTAAAGCCAGATCGTCACATTGGCCGCTTTTCTCTCTGAGACGGTTACATTTATCGTCTGCAAAGCTATGTCGCGTGCTGCGGTATGTGGTGACACTAAAAGCACCATAGTAGAACACAGAAGAAGCTTCTATGTTGTAGTAATAGCCAGTAAGAAGTAGTACAATTCAAGTTTTAGGCGTCGATTATTCACTTTTTAGCCGTCTTTGGTGGCTTGGACATGACCTAGGACCTTAAGATTTTGCATGAAAGGAGGACTAGCAGCCGCGTTGCACGGGAAAATGTGAAAAGTGTTCATATGTAGTAAAAACCTGAGAAATCCTTCCGTTTTCGTCATTTGTTATCGAATCGACTTAAAGCCAGATCGTCACATTCGCCGCTTTTCTCTCTGAGACGGTTACATTTATCGTCTGCAAAGCTATGTCGCGTGCTGCGGTATGCGGAGACCTTAAAAGCACCATAGTAGAACACAGAATAAGCTTCTAAGTTGAAGCAATGGTCAGTAAGAAGTAGTACAATTCAAGTTTTAGGCGTCGATTATTCACTTTTTAGCCGTCTTTGGTGGCTTGGACATGACCTAGGACCTTAAGATTTTGCATGAAAGGAGGATTAGCAGCCGCGTTGCACGGGAGAATGTGAAAAGTGTTCATATGTACTAAAAACCTGAGAAATCCGTCCGTTTTCGTCATTTGTTATCGAATCGACTTAAAGCCAGATCGCCACATTGGCCGCATTTCTCTCTGAGACGGTTACATTTATCGTCTGCAAAGCTATGTCGCGTGCTGCGGTATGCGGAGACACTAAAATCACCATAGTAGAACACAGAAGAAGCTTCTAAGTTGAAGCAATAACCAGTACGAAGTAGTACAATTCAAGTTTTAGGCGTCGATTATTCACTTTTTAGCCGGCTTTATTGGCATGGACATGACCTACTACTTTAAGATTTTGCTTGAAAGGAGGACTAGCAGCCGCGTTGCACGGGAGAATGTGAAAAGTGTTCATATGTACTAAAAACCTGAGAAATCCGTCCGTTTTCGTCATTTGTTATCGAATCGACTTGAAGCCAGATCGTCACATTGGCCGCTTTTCTCTCTGAGACGGTTACATTTTTCGTCTGCAAACCTATGTCGCGTGCTGCGGTATGCGGAGACACTAAAAGCACCATAGTCGAACACAGAATAAGCTTCTAAGTTGAAACAATGGCCAGTAAGAAGTAGTACAATTCAAGTCTTGGCTATCGATTATTGATCTTTAGCCGGCTTTGGTGCCTTGGACATGAGGTCGAACCTTAAGATTTTGCTTGAAAGGATTAGTAGCAGCTGCGTTGCACGGGAGAATGTCAAAAGGGTTCATATGTAGTAAAAACTTGAGAAATCCGTCCGTTTTCGTCATTTGTTATCGAATCGACTTAAAGCCAGATCGTCACTATGGCCGCTTTTCTCTCTGAAATGGTTACGTTTATCGTCTGCAAGGCTATGTCGCGTGCTGCGGTATGCGGAGACACTAAAAGCAGCATAGTAGAACACAGAAGAAGCTTCTACGTTGAAGTAATAGCCAGTAAGAAGTAGTACAATTCAAGTTTTAGGCGTCGATTATTCACTTTTTAGCCAGTTTTGGTGGCTTGGACATGACCTAGGACCTTAAGATTTTGCATGAAAGGAGGACTGGTAGCCGCGTTGCACGGGAGAATGTGAAAGGTGTTCATATGTAGTAAGAACCTGAGATATCCGTCCGTTTTCGTCATTTGTTAACGAATCGAATTAAAGCCAGATCGTCACATTGGCCGCTTTTCTCTCTGAGACGGTTACATTTATCGTCTGCAAAGCTATGTCGCGTGCTGTGGTATGCGGAGACACTAAAAGCACCATAGTAGAACACAGAAGAAGCTTCTAAAATGAAGTAATAGCCAGTAAGAAGTAGTACAATTCAAGTTTTAGGCGTCGATTATTCACTTTTTAGCCGGCTTTGGTGGCTTGGACATGACCTAGGACTTTAAGATTTTGCATGAAAGTAGGACTAGCAGCCGCGTTGCACGGGAGAATGTGAAAAGTGTTCATATGTAGTAAAAAGCTGAGAAATCCGTCCGTTTTCGTCATTTGTTATCGAATCGACTTAAAGCCAGATCGTCACTATGGCCGCTTTTCTCTCTGAAATGGTTACGTTTATCGTCTGCAAAGCTATGTCACGTGCTGCGGTATGCGGAGACACTAAAAGCACCATAGTAGAACACAGAAGAAGCTTCTAAGTTGAAGCAATAAAAAGTAACAAGTAGTACAATTCAAGTATTAGTTGTCGATTATTCACTTTTTAGCCGGCTTTATTGGCTTGGACATGACCTAGTACCTAAAGATTTTGCATGAAAGGAGGACTTGCAGCCGCGTTGCACGGGAGAATGTGAAAAGTGTTCATATGTACTAAAAACCTGAGAAATCCGTCCGTTTTCGTCATTTGTTATCGAATCGACTTAAAGCCAGATCGTCACATTGGCCGCTTTTCTCTCTGAGACCGTTACATTTATCGTCTGCAAAGCTATGTCGCGTGCTGCGGTATGCGGAGACACTAAAAGCACCATAGTAGAACACAGAAGAAGCTTCTATGTTGAAGTAATAGCCATAAGAAGTAGTACAATTCAAGTTTTAGGCGTCGATTATTCACTTTTTAGCCGGCTTTGGTGGCTTGGACATGACCTAGGACCTTAGGATTTTGCATGAAAGGAGGACTAGCAGCCGCGTTGCACGGGAAAATGTGAAAAGTGTTCATATGTAGTAAAAACCTGAGAAATCCTTCCGTGTTCGTCATTTGTTATAGAATCGACTTAAAGCCAGATCGTCACATTCGCCGCTTTTTTCTCTGAGACGGTTACATTTATCGTCTGCAAAGCTATGTCGCGTGCTGCGGTATGCGGAGACCTTAAAAGCACCATAGTAGAACACAGAATAAGCTTCTAAGTTGAAGCAATGGTCAGTAAGAAGTAGTACAATTCATGTTTTGGTTATCGATTATTGATTTTTAGCCGGCTTTGGTGCCTTGGACATGAGGTCGAACCTTAAGATTTTGCATGAAAGGAGGACTAGCAGCTGCGTTGCACGGGAGATTGTGAAAAGGGTTCATATGTAGTAAAAACCTGAGAAATCCGTCCGTTTTCTTCATTTGTTATCGAATCTACTTAAAGCCAGATCGTCACATTGGCCGCTTTTCTCTCTGAAACGGTTACGTTTATCGTCTGCAAAGCTATCTCACGTGCTGCGGTATGCGGAGACACTAAAAGCACCATAGTAGAACACAGAAGAAGCTTCTAAGTTGAAGTAATAGCCGGTAAGACGTAGTACAATTCAAGTTTTAGGCGTCGATTATTCACTTTTTAGCCAGTTTTGGTGGCTTGGACATGACCTAGGACCTTAAGATCTTGCATGAAAGGAGGACTAGCAGCCGCGTTGCATGGGAGAATGTGAAAAGTGTTCATATGTAGTAAAAACCTGAGAAATCCGTCCGTTTTCGTCATTTGTTATCGAATCGACTTAAAGCCAGATCGTCACATTGGCCGCTTTTCTCTCTGAGACGGTTACATTTATCGTCTGCAAAGCTATGTCGCGTGCTGCGGTATGTGGTGACACTAAAAGCACCATAGTAGAACACAGAAGAAGCTTCTATGTTGAAGTAATAGCCATAAGAAGTAGTACAATTCAAGTTTTAGGCGTCGATTATTCACTTTTTAGCCGGCTTTGGTGGCTTGGACATGACCTAGGACCTTATGATTTTGCATGAAAGGAGGACTTGCAGCCGCGTTGCACGGGAGAATGTGAAAAGTGTTCATATGTACTAAAAACCTGAGAAATCCGTCCGTTTTCGTCATTTGTTATCGAATCGACTTAAAGCCAGATCGTCACATTGGCGCTTTTCTCTCTGAGACGGTTACATTTATCGTCTGCAAAGTTACGTCGCGTGCTGCGGTATGCGGAGACACTAAAAGCACCATAGTAGAACACAGAAGAAGCTTCTAAGTTGAAGTAATAGCCGGTAAGAAGTAGTACAATTCAAGTTTTAGGCGTCGATTATTCACTTTTTAGCCAGTTTTAGTGGCTTGGACATGACCTAGGACCTTAAGATTTTGCATGAAAGGAGGTCTAGCAGCCGCGTTGCACGGGAGAATGTGAAAAGTGTTCATATGTAGTAAAAACCTGAGAAATCCGTCCGTTTTCGTCTTTTGTTATCGAATCGACTTAAAGCCAGATCGTCACATTGGCCGCTTTTCTCTCTGAGACGGTTACATTAATCGTCTGCAAAGCTATGTCGCGTGCTGCGGTATGCGGAGACACTAAAAGCAGCATAGTAGAACACAGAAGAAGCTTCTAAGTTGAAGTAATAGCCAGTAAGAATTAGTACAATTCAAGTTTTAGGCGTCGATTATTCACTTTTTAGCCAGTTTGGTGGCTTGGACATGACCTAGGACCTTAAGATTTTGCATGAAAGGAGGACTAGTAGAAGCGTTGCACGGGAGAATGTGAGAGGTGTTCATATGTAGTAAAAACCTGAGAAATCCGTCCGTTTTCGTCATTTGTTATCGAATCGACTTAAAGCCAGATCGTCACATTGCCCGCTTTTCTCTCTGAGACGGTTACATTTATCGTCTGCAAAGCTATGTCGCGTGCTGCGGTATGTGGTGACACTAAAAGCACCATAGTAGAACACAGAAGAAGCTTCTATGTTGTAGTAATAGCCAGTAAGAAGTAGTACAATTCAAGTTTTAGGCGTCGATTATTCACTTTTTAGCCGTCTTTGGTGGCTTGGACATGACCTAGGACCTTAAGATTTTGCATGAAAGGAGGACTAGCAGCCGCGTTGCACGGGAAAATGTGAAAAGTGTTCATATGTAGTAAAAACCTGAGAAATCCTTCCGTTTTCGTCATTTGTTATCGAATCGACTTAAAGCCAGATCGTCACATTCGCCGCTTTTCTCTCTGAGACGGTTACATTTATCGTCTGCAAAGCTATGTCGCGTGCTGCGGTATGCGGAGACCTTAAAAGCACCATAGTAGAACACAGAATAAGCTTCTAAGTTGAAGCAATGGTCAGTAAGAAGTAGTACAATTCATGTTTTGGTTATCGATTATTGATTTTTAGCCGGCTTTGGTGCCTTGGACATGAGGTCGAACCTTAAGATTTTGCATGAAAGGAGGACTAGCAGCTGCGTTGCACGGGAGATTGTGAAAAGGGTTCATATGTAGTAAAAACCTGAGAAATCCGTCCGTTTTCTTCATTTGTTATCGAATCTACTTAAAGCCAGATCGTCACATTGGCCGCTTTTCTCTCTGAAACGGTTACGTTTATCGTCTGCAAAGCTATCTCACGTGCTGCGGTATGCGGAGACACTAAAAGCACCATAGTAGAACACAGAAGAAGCTTCTAAGTTGAAGTAATAGCCGGTAAGACGTAGTACAATTCAAGTTTTAGGCGTCGATTATTCACTTTTTAGCCAGTTTTGGTGGCTTGGACATGACCTAGGACCTTAAGATCTTGCATGAAAGGAGGACTAGCAGCCGCGTTGCATGGGAGAATGTGAAAAGTGTTCATATGTAGTAAAAACCTGAGAAATCAGTCCGTTTTCGTCATTTGTTATCGAATCGACTTAAAGCCAGATCGTCACATTGGCCGCTTTTCTCTCTGAGACGGTTACATTTATCGTCTGCAAAGCTATGTCGCGTGCTGCGGTATGCGGAGACACTAAAAGCACCATAGTATTACACAGAAGAAGCTTCTAAGCTGAAGCAGAAGCCATAAGAAGCAGTACAATTCAAGATTTGGTTATCGATTATTCACCTTTTAGGCGGCTTTGGTGCCTTGGACAAGAGGTGGAACCTTATGATTTTGCATGAAAGGAGGACTAGCAGCCGCTTTGCACGGGAAAATGTGAAAAGCGTTCATATGTAGTAAAAACCTGAGAAATCCGCCCGTTTTCGTCAATTGTTATCGAATCTACTTAAAGCCAGATCGTCACATTGGCCGCTCTTCTCTCTGAATCGGTTACATTTATCGTCTTCAAAGCTATGTCGCGTGCTGCGGTATGCGGAGATACTAAAAGCACCATAGTAGAACACAGAATAAGCTTCTAAGTTGAAGCAATAGCGAGTAAGAAGTAGTACAATTCAAGTTTTAATTGTCGATTATTCACATTTTAGCCGGCTTTGGTGGCTTGGACATGACCTGGGACCTTAATATTTTGCATGAAAGGAGGACTAGCAGCCGCGGTGCACGGGAGAATGTGAAAAGTGTTCATATGTAGTAAAAACCTGAGAAATCCGTCCGTTTTCGTCATTTGTTATCAAATCGACTTAAAGCCAGATCGTCACTATTGCCGCTTTTCTCTCTGAGACGGTTACGTTTATCGTCTGCAAAACTATGTCACGTGCTGCGGTATGCGGAGACACTAAAAGCACCATAGTAGAACACAGAAGAAGCTTCTAAGTTGAAGCAATAGCCATAAGAAGCAGTACAATTCAAGTTTTGGTTATCGATTATTGTTTTTTAGCGGCTTTGGTGCCTTGGACAAGAGGTGGAACCTTAAGATTTTGCATGAAAGGAGGACTAGCAGCTGCGTTGCACGGGAGAATGTGAAAAGTGTTCATATGTAGTAAAAACCTGAGAAATCCGTCCGTTTTCGTCATTTGTTATCGAATCGACTTAAAGCCAGATCGTCATATTGGCCGCTTTTCTCTCTGAGACGGTTACATTTATCGTCTGCAAAGCTATGTCGCGTGCTGCGGTATGCGGTGACACTAAAAGCACCATAGTAGAACACAGAAGAAGCTTCTATGTTGTAGTAATAGCCAGTAAGAAGTAGTAGAATTCAAGTTTTAGGCGTCGATTATTCACTTTTTAGCCGGCTTTATTGGCTTGGACATGACCTATTACCTTAAGATTTTGCATGAAAGGAGGACTTGCAGAAGCGTTGCACGGGAGAATGTGAAAAGTGTTCCTATGTACTAAAAACCTGAGAAATCCGTCCGTTTTCGTCATTTGTTATCGAATCGACTTAAAGCCAGATCGTCACATTGGCCGTTTTTCTCTTTGAGACCGTTACATTTATCGTCTGCAAGGCTATGTCGCGTGCTGCGGTATGCGGAGACACTAAAAGCAGCATAGTAGAACACAGAAGAAGCTTCTAAGTTGAAGTAATAGCCAGTAAGAAGTAGTACAATTCAAGTTTTGGGCGTCGATTATTCACTTTTTAGCCGGCTTTGGTGGCTTGGACATGACCTAGGACTTTAAGATTTTGCATGAAAGTAGGACTAGCAGCCGCGTTGCACGGGAGAATGTGAAAAGTGTTCATATGTAGTAAAAAGCTGAGAAATCCGTCCGTTTTCGTCATTTGTTATCGAATCGACTTAAAGCCAGATCGTCACATTGGCCGCTTTTCTCTCTGAGACGGTTACATTTATCGTCTGCAAAGCTATGTCGCGTGCTGCGGTATGCGGAGACACTAAAAGCACCATAGTGGAACACAGAATAAGCTTCTAAGTTGAAGCAATGGCCAGTAAGAAGTAGTACAATTCAAGTTTGGCTATCGATTATTGATCTTTAGCCGGCTTTGGTGCCTTGGACATGAGGTCGAACCTTAAGATTTTGCTTGCACTAGATCGCGTGTTCCAATATGGCGCCTCGCAACTCTACGGAAGGGAGACGGCGTGCTTGTGACGTAGGTGGCGTTGTGCCATCTCATTGGTCAACGCTCACACGCACGCTCATAATATCTGACTCCCGAGTGTGCTATTCCATGATGTGATGTCAGGAACTCGGCACGCTCAACGCTCAACGTACGGATGCACGGTCCCGTGTGCCGACGGCTTTACGCTGTCTTACTAGGAGGGAATGAAGCAATAAAAAGTAACTAGTAGTACAATTCAAGTATTAGTTGTCGATTATTTACTTTTTAGCCGGCTTTATTGGCTTGGACATGACCTAGTACCTAAAGATTTTGCATGAAAGGAGGACTTGCAGCCGCGTTGCACGGGAGAATGTGAAAAGTGTTCATATGTACTAAAAACCTAAGAAATCCGTCCGTTTTCGTCATTTGTTATCGAATCGACTTAAAGCCAGATCGTCACATTGGCCGCTTTTCTCTCTGAGCCGGTTACATTTATCGTCGTCAAAGCTATGTCGCGTGCTGCGGTATGCGGAGACACTAAAAGCACCATAGTAGAACACAGAAGAAGCTTCTAAGTTGAAGTAATAGCCAGTAAGAAGTAGTACAATTCAAGTTTTAGGCGTCGATTATTCACTTTTTAGCCAGTTTTGGTGGCTTGGACATGACCTAGGACCTTAAGATTTTGCATGAAAGGAGGACTGGTAGCCGCGTTGCACGGGAGAATGTGAAAGGTGTTCATATGTAGTAAAAACCTGAGAAATCCGTCCGTTTTCGTCATTTGTTATCGAATCGACTTAAAGCCAGATCGTCACATTGGCCGCTTTTCTCTCTGAAATGGTTACGTTTATCGTCTGCAAGGCTATGTCACGTGCTGCGGTATGCGGAGACACTAAAAGCACCATAGTAGAACACAGAAGAAGCTTCTAAGTTGAAGCAATAAAAAGTAACGAGTAGTATAATTCAAGTATTAGTTGTCGATTATTCACTTTTTAGCCGGCTTTATTGGCTTGGACATGACCTAGTACCTTAAGATTTTGCATGAAAGGAGGATTAGCAGCCGCGTTGCACGGGAGAAAGTGAAAAGTGTTCATATGTACTAAAAACCTGAGAAATCCGTCCGTTTTCGTCATTTGTTATCGATTCGACTTAAAGCCAGATCGCCACATTGGCCGCTTTTATCTCTGAGACGGTTACATTTATCGTCTGCAAAGCTATGTCGCGTGCTGCGGTTATCGGAGACACTAAAAGCACCATAGTAGAACACAGAAGAGGCTTCTAAGTTGAAGAAACAGCCAGTAAGATG
Organism: Schistocerca gregaria; assembly: GCF_023897955.1. Lineage (NCBI taxonomy): Eukaryota > Metazoa > Arthropoda > Insecta > Orthoptera > Acrididae > Schistocerca > Schistocerca gregaria. The sequence goes on from NW_026061759.1 coordinate 3,223,806, forward strand.
TAGTACAATTCAAGTTTTAATTATCGATTATTCACTTTTTAGCCGGCTTTGGTGGCTTGGATATGACTTAGGACCTTAAGATTTTGCATGAAAGGAGGACTAGCAGCCGCGTTGCACGGGAGAATGTGAAAAGTGTTCATATGTAGTAAAAACCTGAGAAATCCGTCCGTTTTCGTCATTTGTTATCGAATCGACTTAACGCCAGATCGTCACATTGGCCGCTTTTCTCTCTGAGACGGTTACATTTATCGTCTGCAAAGCTATGTCGCGTGCTGCGGTATGCGGAGACACTAAAAGCACCATAGTGGAACACAGAATAAGCTTCTAAGTTGAAACAATGGCCAGTAAGAAGTAGTACAATTCAAGTTTTAGGCGTCGATTATTCACTTTTTAGCCGGCTTTATTGGCTTGGACATGACCTAGTACCTTAAGATTTTGCTTGAAAGGAGGACTAGCAGCCGCGTTGCACGGGAGAATGTAAAAAGTGTTCATATGTACTAAAAACCTGAGAAATCCGTCCGTTTTCGTCATTTGTTATCGAATCGACTTAACGCCAGATCGTCACATTGGCCGCTTTTCTCTCTGAGACGGTTACATTTATCGTCTGCAAAGCTATGTCGCGTGCTGCGGTATGCGGAGACACTAAAAGCACCATAGTAGAACACAGAAGAAGCTTCTAAGTTGAAGTAATAGCCAGTAAGAATTAGTACAATTCAAGTTTTAGGCGTCGATTATTCACTTTTTAGCCAGTTTGGTGGCTTGGACATGACCTAGGACCTTAAGATTTTGCATGAAAGGAGGACTAGTAGAAGCGTTGCACGGGAGAATGTGAGAGGTGTTCATATGTAGTAAAAACCTGAGAAATCCGTCCGTTTTCGTCATTTGTTATCGAATCGACTTAAAGCCAGATCGTCACATTGGCCGCTGTTCTCTCTGAGACGGTTACATTAATCGTCTGCAAAGCTATGTCGCGTGCTGCGGTATGCGGAGACACTAAAAGCAGCATAGTAGAACACAGAAGAAGCTTCTAAGTTGAAGTAATAGCCAGTAAGAATTAGTACAATTCAAGTTTTAGGCGTCGATTATTCACTTTTTAGCCAGTTTGGTGGCTTGGACATGACCTAGGACCTTAAGATTTTGCATGAAAGGAGGACTAGTAGAAGCGTTGCACGGGAGAATGTGAGAGGTGTTCATATGTAGTAAAAACCTGAGAAATCCGTCCGTTTTCGTCATTTGTTATCGAATCGACTTAAAGCCAGATCGTCACATTGGCCGCTGTTCTCTCTGAGACGGTTACATTAATCGTCTGCAAAGCTATGTCGCGTGCTGCGGTATGCGGAGACACTAAAAGCACCATAGTAGAACACAGAAGAAGCTTCTATGTTGTAGTAATAGCCAGTAAGAAGTAGTACAATTCAAGTTTTGGGCGTCGATTATTCACTTTTTAGCCGTCTTTGGTGGCTTGGACATGACCTAGGACCTTAAGATTTTGCATGAAAGGAGGACTAGCAGCCGCGTTGCACGGGAAAATGTGAAAAGTGTTCATATGTAGTAAAAACCTGAGAAATCCTTCCGTTTTCGTCATTTGTTATCGAATCGACTTAAAGCCAGATCGTCACATTCGCCGCTTTTCTCTCTGAGACGGTTACATTTATCGTCTGCAAAGCTATGTCGCGTGCTGCGGTATGCGGAGACCTTAAAAGCACCATAGTAGAACACAGAATAAGCTTCTAAGTTGAAGCAATGGTCAGTAAGAAGTAGTACAATTCATGTTTTGGTTATCGATTATTGATTTTTAGCCGGCTTTGGTGCCTTGGACATGAGGTCGAACCTTAAGATTTTGCATGAAAGGAGGACTAGCAGCTGCGTTGCACGGGAGATTGTGAAAAGGGTTCATATGTAGTAAAAACCTGAGAAATCCGTCCGTTTTCTTCATTTGTTATCGAATCTACTTAAAGCCAGATCGTCACATTGGCCGCTTTTCTCTCTGAAACGGTTACGTTTATCGTCTGCAAAGCTATCTCACGTGCTGCGGTATGCGGAGACACTAAAAGCACCATAGTAGAACACAGAAGAAGCTTCTAAGTTGAAGTAATAGCCGGTAAGACGTAGTACAATTCAAGTTTTAGGCGTCGATTATTCACTTTTTAGCCAGTTTTGGTGGCTTGGACATGACCTAGGACCTTAAGATCTTGCATGAAAGGAGGACTAGCAGCCGCGTTGCATGGGAGAATGTGAAAAGTGTTCATATGTAGTAAAAACCTGAGAAATCAGTCCGTTTTCGTCATTTGTTATCGAATCGACTTAAAGCCAGATCGTCACATTGGCCGCTTTTCTCTCTGAGACGGTTACATTTATCGTCTGCAAAGCTATGTCGCGTGCTGCGGTATGCGGAGACACTAAAAGCACCATAGTATTACACAGAAGAAGCTTCTAAGCTGAAGCAGAAGCCATAAGAAGCAGTACAATTCAAGATTTGGTTATCGATTATTCACCTTTTAGGCGGCTTTGGTGCCTTGGACAAGAGGTGGAACCTTATGATTTTGCATGAAAGGAGGACTAGCAGCCGCTTTGCACGGGAAAATGTGAAAAGCGTTCATATGTAGTAAAAACCTGAGAAATCCGCCCGTTTTCGTCAATTGTTATCGAATCTACTTAAAGCCAGATCGTCACATTGGCCGCTCTTCTCTCTGAATCGGTTACATTTATCGTCTTCAAAGCTATGTCGCGTGCTGCGGTATGCGGAGATACTAAAAGCACCATAGTAGAACACAGAATAAGCTTCTAAGTTGAAGCAATAGCGAGTAAGAAGTAGTACAATTCAAGTTTTAATTGTCGATTATTCACATTTTAGCCGGCTTTGGTGGCTTGGACATGACCTGGGACCTTAATATTTTGCATGAAAGGAGGACTAGCAGCCGCGGTGCACGGGAGAATGTGAAAAGTGTTCATATGTAGTAAAAACCTGAGAAATCCGTCCGTTTTCGTCATTTGTTATCGAATCGACTTAAAGCCAGATCGTCACTATTGCCGCTTTTCTCTCTGAGACGGTTACGTTTATCGTCTGCAAAACTATGTCACGTGCTGCGGTATGCGGAGACACTAAAAGCACCATAGTAGAACACAGAAGAAGCTTCTAAGTTGAAGCAATAGCCATAAGAAGCAGTACAATTCAAGTTTTGGTTATCGATTATTGTTTTTTAGCGGCTTTGGTGCCTTGGACAAGAGGTGGAACCTTAAGATTTTGCATGAAAGGAGGACTAGCAGCTGCGTTGCACGGGAGAATGTGAAAAGTGTTCATATGTAGTAAAAACCTGAGAAATCCGTCCGTTTTCGTCATTTGTTATCGAATCGACTTAAAGCCAGATCGTCATATTGGCCGCTTTTCTCTCTGAGACGGTTACATTTATCGTCTGCAAAGCTATGTCGCGTGCTGCGGTATGCGGTGACACTAAAAGCACCATAGTAGAACACAGAAGAAGCTTCTATGTTGTAGTAATAGCCAGTAAGAAGTAGTAGAATTCAAGTTTTAGGCGTCGATTATTCACTTTTTAGCCGGCTTTATTGGCTTGGACATGACCTATTACCTTAAGATTTTGCATGAAAGGAGGACTTGCAGAAGCGTTGCACGGGAGAATGTGAAAAGTGTTCCTATGTACTAAAAACCTGAGAAATCCGTCCGTTTTCGTCATTTGTTATCGAATCGACTTAAAGCCAGATCGTCACATTGGCCGTTTTTCTCTTTGAGACCGTTACATTTATCGTCTGCAAGGCTATGTCGCGTGCTGCGGTATGCGGAGACACTAAAAGCAGCATAGTAGAACACAGAAGAAGCTTCTAAGTTGAAGTAATAGCCAGTAAGAAGTAGTACAATTCAAGTTTTGGGCGTCGATTATTCACTTTTTAGCCGGCTTTGGTGGCTTGGACATGACCTAGGACTTTAAGATTTTGCATGAAAGTAGGACTAGCAGCCGCGTTGCACGGGAGAATGTGAAAAGTGTTCATATGTAGTAAAAAGCTGAGAAATCCGTCCGTTTTCGTCATTTGTTATCGAATCGACTTAAAGCCAGATCGTCACATTGGCCGCTTTTCTCTCTGAGACGGTTACATTTATCGTCTGCAAAGCTATGTCGCGTGCTGCGGTATGCGGAGACACTAAAAGCACCATAGTGGAACACAGAATAAGCTTCTAAGTTGAAGCAATGGCCAGTAAGAAGTAGTACAATTCAAGTTTGGCTATCGATTATTGATCTTTAGCCGGCTTTGGTGCCTTGGACATGAGGTCGAACCTTAAGATTTTGCTTGAAAGAAGGACTAGCAGCTGCGTTGCACGGGAGTATGTGAAAAGGATTCATATGTTGTAAAAACCTGAGAAATCCGTCCGTTTTCGTCATTTGTTATCGAATCGACTTAAAGCCAGATCGTCACTATGGCCGCTTTTCTCTCTGAAATGGTTACGTTTATCGTCTGCAAAGCTATGTCACGTGCTGCGGTATGCGGAGACACTAAAAACACCATAGTAGAACGCAGAAGAAACTTCTAAGTTGAAGCAATAAAAAGTAACTAGTAGTACAATTCAAGTATTAGTTGTCGATTATTTACTTTTTAGCCGGCTTTATTGGCTTGGACATGACCTAGTACCTAAAGATTTTGCATGAAAGGAGGACTTGCAGCCGCGTTGCACGGGAGAATGTGAAAAGTGTTCATATGTACTAAAAACCTAAGAAATCCGTCCGTTTTCGTCATTTGTTATCGAATCGACTTAAAGCCAGATCGTCACATTGGCCGCTTTTCTCTCTGAGCCGGTTACATTTATCGTCGTCAAAGCTATGTCGCGTGCTGCGGTATGCGGAGACACTAAAAGCACCATAGTAGAACACAGAAGAAGCTTCTAAGTTGAAGTAATAGCCAGTAAGAAGTAGTACAATTCAAGTTTTAGGCGTCGATTATTCACTTTTTAGCCAGTTTTGGTGGCTTGGACATGACCTAGGACCTTAAGATTTTGCATGAAAGGAGGACTGGTAGCCGCGTTGCACGGGAGAATGTGAAAGGTGTTCATATGTAGTAAAAACCTGAGAAATCCGTCCGTTTTCGTCATTTGTTATCGAATCGACTTAAAGCCAGATCGTCACATTGGCCGCTTTTCTCTCTGAAATGGTTACGTTTATCGTCTGCAAGGCTATGTCACGTGCTGCGGTATGCGGAGACACTAAAAGCACCATAGTAGAACACAGAAGAAGCTTCTAAGTTGAAGCAATAAAAAGTAACGAGTAGTATAATTCAAGTATTAGTTGTCGATTATTCACTTTTTAGCCGGCTTTATTGGCTTGGACATGACCTAGTACCTTAAGATTTTGCATGAAAGGAGGATTAGCAGCCGCGTTGCACGGGAGAAAGTGAAAAGTGTTCATATGTACTAAAAACCTGAGAAATCCGTCCGTTTTCGTCATTTGTTATCGATTCGACTTAAAGCCAGATCGCCACATTGGCCGCTTTTATCTCTGAGACGGTTACATTTATCGTCTGCAAAGCTATGTCGCGTGCTGCGGTTATCGGAGACACTAAAAGCACCATAGTAGAACACAGAAGAAGCTTCTAAGTTGAAGCAATAACCAGTACGAAGTAGAACAATTCAAGTATTAGTTGTCGATTATTCACTTTTTAGCCGGCTTTATTGGCTTGGACATGACCTAGTACCTTAAGATTTTGCTTGAAAGGAGGACTAGCAGCCGCGTTGCACGGGAGAATGTAAAAAGTGTTCATATGTACTAAAAACCTGAGAAATCCGTCCGTTTTCGTCATTTGTTATCGAATCGACTTAACGCCAGATCGTCACATTGGCCGCTTTTCTCTCTGAGACGGTTACATTTATCGTCTGCAAAGCTATGTCGCGTGCTGCGGTATGCGGAGACACTAAAAGCACCATAGTGGAACACAGAATAAGCTTCTAAGTTGAAACAATGGCCAGTAAGAAGTAGTACAATTCAAGTTTTAGGCGTCGATTATTCACTTTTTAGCCGGCTTTATTGGCTTGGACATGACCTAGTACCTTAAGATTTTGCTTGAAAGGAGGACTAGCAGCCGCGTTGCACGGGAGAATGTAAAAAGTGTTCATATGTACTAAAAACCTGAGAAATCCGTCCGTTTTCGTCATTTGTTATCGAATCGACTTAACGCCAGATCGTCACATTGGCCGCTTTTCTCTCTGAGACGGTTACATTTATCGTCTGCAAAGCTATGTCGCGTGCTGCGGTATGCGGAGACACTAAAAGCACCATAGTAGAACACAGAAGAAGCTTCTAAGTTGAAGCAATAACCAGTACGAAGTAGAACAATTCAAGTATTAGTTGTCGATTATTCACTTTTTAGCCGGCTTTATTGGCTTGGACATGACCTAGTACCTTAAGATTTTGCTTGAAAGGAGGACTAGCAGCCGCGTTGCACGGGAGAATGTAAAAAGTGTTCATATGTACTAAAAACCTGAGAAATCCGTCCGTTTTCGTCATTTGTTATCGAATCGACTTAAAGCCAGATCGTCACTATGGCCGCTTTTCCCTCTGAAATGGTTACGTTTATCGTCTGCAAGGCTATGTCGCGTGCTGCGGTATGCGGAGACACTAAAAGCAGCATAGTAGAACACAGAAGAAGCTTCTAAGTTGAAGTAATAGCCAGTAAGAAGTAGTACAATTCAAGTTTTAGGCGTCGATTATTCACTTTTTAGCCAGTTTTGGTGGCTTGGACATGACCTAGGACCTTAAGATTTTGCATGAAAGGAGGACTGGTAGCCGCGTTGCACGGGAGAATGTGAAAGGTGTTCATATGTAGTAAGAACCTGTGATATCCGTCCGTTTTCGTCAATTGTTAACGAATCGACTAAAAGCCAGATCGTCACATTGGCCGCTTTTCTCTCTGAGACGGTTACATTTATCGTCTGCAAAGCTATGTCGCGTGCTGTGGTATGCGGAGACACTAAAAGCACCATAGTAGAACACAGAAGAAGCTTCTAAAATGAAGTAATAGCCAGTAAGAAGTAGTACAATTCAAGTTTTAGGCGTCGATTATTCACTCTTTACCCGGCTTTGGTGGCTTGGACATGACCTAGGACTTTAAGATTTTGCATGGAAGTAGGACTAGCAGCCGCGTTGCACGGGAGAATGTGAAAAGTGTTCATATGTAGTAAAAAGCTGAGAAATCCGTCCGTTTTCGTCATTTGTTATCGAATCGACTTAAAGCCAGATCGTCACATTGGCCGCTTTTCTCTCTGAGACGGTTACATTTATCGTCTGCAAAGCTATGTCGCGTGCTGCGGTATGCGGAGACACTAAAAGCACCATAGTGGAACACAGAATAAGCTTCTAAGTTGAAGCAATGGCCAGTAAGAAGTAGTACAATTCAAGTTTTGGCTATCGATTATTGATCTTTAGCCGGCTTTGGTGCCTTGACATGAGGTCGAACCTTAAGATTTTGCTTGAAAGGAGGACTAGCAGCTGCGTTGCACGGGAGAATTTCAAAAGGGTTCATATGTAGTAAAAACTTGAGAAATCCGTCCGTTTTCGTCATTTGTTATCGAATCGACTTAAAGCGAGATCGTCACTATGGCCGCTTTTCTCTCTGATATGGTTACGTTTATCGTCTGCAAAGCTATGTCACGTGCTGCTGTATGCGGAGACACTAAAAGCACCATAGTAGAACACAGAAGAAGCTTCTAAGTTGAAGCAATAAAAAGTAACAAGTAGTACAATTCAAGTATTAGTTGTTGATTATTCACTTTTTAGCCGGCTTTATTGGCTTGGACATGACCTAGTACCTTAAGATTTTGCATGAAAGGAGGACTAGTAGAAGCGTTGCACGGGAGAATGTGAGAGGTGTTCATAAGTAGTAAAAACCTGAGAAATCCGTCCGTTTTCGTCATTTGTTATCGAATCGACTTAAAGCCAGATCGTCACATTGGCCGCTTTTCTCTCTGAGACGGTTATATTTATCGTCTGCAAAGCTACGTCGCGTGCTGCGGTATGCGGAGACACTAAAAGCACCATAGTAGAACACAGAAGAAGCTTCTAAGTTGAAGTAATAGCCGGTAAGAATTAGTACAATTCAAGTTTTAGGCGTCGATTATTCACTTTTTAGCCAGTTTGGTGGCTTGGACATGACCTAGGACCTTAAGATTTTGCATGAAAGGAGGACTAGTAGAAGCGTTGCACGGGAGAATGTGAAAAGTTTTCATATGTAGTAAAAACCTGAGAAATCCTTCCGTTTTCGTCATTTGTTATAGAATCGACTTAAAGCCAGATCGTCACATTCGCCGCTTTTGTCTCTGAGACGGTTACATTTATCGTCTGCAAAGCTATGTCGCGTGCTGCGGTATGCGGAGACCTTAAAAGCACCATAGTAGAACACAGAATAAGCTTCTAAGTTGAAGCAATGGTCAGTAAGAAGTAGTACAATTCATGTTTTTGTTATCGATTATTGATTTTTAGCCGGCTTTGGTGCCTTGGACATGAGGTCGAACCTTAAGATTTTGCATGAAAGGAGGACTAGCAGCTGGGTTGCACGGGAGATTGTGAAAAGGGTTCATATGTAGTAAAAACCTGAGAAATCCGTCCGTTTTCTTCATTTGTTATCGAATCTACTTAAAGCCAGATCGTCACATTGGCCGCTTTTCTCTCTGAAACGGTTACGTTTATCGTCTGCAAAGCTATCTCACGTGCTGCGGTATGCGGAGACACTAAAAGCACCATAGTAGAACACAGAAGAAGCTTCTAAGTTGAAGTAATAGCCGGTAAGACGTAGTACAATTCAAGTTTTAGGCGTCGATTATTCACTTTTTAGCCAGTTTTGGTGGCTTGGACATGACCTAGGACCTTACGATCTTGCATGAAAGGAGGACTAGCAGCCGCGTTGCATGGGAGAATGTGAAAAGTGTTCATATGTAGTAAAAACCTGAGAAATCCGTCCGTTTTCGTCATTTGTTGTCGAATCTACTTAAAGCCAGATCGTCACATTGGCCGCTCTTCTCTCTGAATCGGTTACATTTATCGTCTTCAAAGCTATGTCGCGTGCTGCGGTATGCGGAGATACTAAAAGCACCATAGTAGAACACAGAATAAGCTTCTAAGTTGAAGCAATAGCCACTAAGAAGTAGTACAATTCAAGTTTTAGTTGTCGATTATTCACATTTTAGCCTGCTTTGGTGGCTTGGACATGACCTGGGACCTTAATATTTTGCATGAAAGGAGGACTAGCAGCCGCGGTGCACGGGAGAATGTGAAAAGTGTTCATATGTAGTAAAAACCTGAGAAATCCGTCCGCTCTTGTCATTTGTTATCGAATCGACTTAAAGCCAGATCGTCACTATTGCCGCTTTTCTCTCTGAGACGGTTACGTTTATCGTCTGCAAAACTATGTCACGTGCTGCGGTATGCGGAGACACTAAAAGCACCATAGTAGAACACAGAAGAAGCTTCTAAGTTGAAGCAATACCCATAAGAAGCAGTACAATTCAAGTTTTGGTTATCGATTATTGTTTTTTAGCGGCTTTGGTGCCTTGGACAAGAGGTGGAACCTTAAGATTTTGCATGAAAGGAGGACTAGCAGCTGCGTTGCACGGGAGAATGTGAAAAGTGTTCATATGTAGTAAATACCTGAGAAATCCGTCCGTTTTCGTCATTTGTTATCGAATCGACTTAAAGCCAGATCGTCACATTGGCCGCTTTTCTCTCTGAGACGGTTACATTTATCGTTTGCAAAGCTATGTCGCGTGCTGCGGTATGCAGAGACACTAAAAGCACCATAGTAGAACACAGAAGAAGCTTCTATGTTGAAGTAATAGCCATAAGAAGTAGTACAATTCAAGTTTTAGGCGTCGATTATTCACTTTTTAGCCAGTTTTGGTGGCTTGGACATGACCTAGGACCTTCAGATCTTGCATGAAAGGAGGACTAGCAGCCGCGTTGCATGGGAGAATGTGAAAAGTGTTCATATGTAGTAAAAACCTGAGAAATCCGTCCGTTTTCGTCTTTTGTTATCGAATCGACTTAAAGCCAGATCGTCACATTGGCCGCTTTTCTCTCTGAGACGGTTACATTTATCGTCTGCAAAGCTATGTCGCGTGCTGCGGTATGCGGAGACACTAAAAGCACCATAGTATTACACAGAAGAAGCTTCTAAGCTGAGGCAATAGCCATAAGAAGCAGTACAATTCAAGTTTTGGTTATCGATTATTCACTTTTTAGGCGGCTTTGGTGCCTTGGACAAGAGGTGGAACCTTATGATTTTGCATGAAAGGAGGACTAGCAGCCGCGTTGCACGGGAAAATGTGAAAAGCGTTCATATGTAGTAAAAACCTGAGAAATCCGCCCGTTTTCGTCAATTGTTATCGAATCTACTTAAAGCCAGATCGTCACATTGGCCGCTCTTCTCTCTGAATCGGTTACATTTATCGTCTGCAAAGCTATGTCGCGTGCTGCGGTATGCGGAGATACTAAAAGCACCATAGTAGAACACAGAATAAGCTTCTAAGTTGAAGCAATAGCCAGTAAGAAGTAGTACAATTCAAGTTTTAGTTGTCGATTATTCACATTTTAGCCGGCTTTGGTGGCTTGAACATGACCTAGGACCTTAATATTTTGCATGAAAGGAGGACTAGAAGCCGCGGTGCACGGGAGAATGTGAAAAGTGTTCATATGTAGTAAAAACCTGAGAAATCCGTCCGTTTTCGTCATTTGTTATCGAATCGACTTAAAGCCACATCGTCACTATTGCCGCTTTTCTCTCTGAGACGGTTACGTTTATCGTCTGCAAAACTATGTCACGTGCTGCGGCATGCGGAGACACTAAAAGCACCATAGCAGAACACAGAAGAAGATTCTAAGTTGAAGCAATAGCCATAAGAAGCAGTACAATTCAAGTTTTGGTTATCGATTATTGTTTTTTAGAGGCTTTGGTGCCTTGGACAAGAGGTGGAACCTTAAGACTTTGCATGAAAGGAGGACTAGCAGCTGCGTTGCACGGGAGAATGTGAAAAGTGTTCATATGTAGTAAAAACCTGAGAAATCCGCCCGTTTTCGTCATTTGTTATCTAAACTACTTAAAGCCAGATCGTCACATTGGCCGCTCATCTCTCTGAATCGGTTACATTTATCGTCTGCAAAGCTATGTCGCGTGCTGCGGTATGCGGAGACACTAAAAGCACCATAGTAGAACACAGAAGAAGCTTCTAAGTTGAAGCAATGGCCAGTAAGAAGTAGTACAATTCAAGTTTTGGCTATGTATTATTGATTTTTAGCCGGCTTTGGTGCCTTGGACATGAGGTGGAACCTTAAGATTTTGCTTGAAAGGAGGACTAGCAGCCGCGTTCCACGGGAGAATGTTAAAAGTGTTCATATGTAGTAAAAACCTGAGAAATCCGTCCGTTTTCGTCATTTGTTATCGAATCGACTCAAAGCCAGATCGTCACATTGACGCTTTTCTCTCTGAGGCGGTTACATTTATCGTCTGCAAAGCTATGTCGCGTGCTGCGGTATGCGGAGACACTAAAAGCACCATAGTAGAACACAGAAGAAGCTTCTAGGTTGAAGTAATAGCCAGTAAGAAGTAGTACAATTCAAGTTTTAGGCGTCGATTATTCACTTTTTCGAAAGTTTTGGTGGCTTGGACATGACCTAGGACCTTAAGATTTTGCGTGATAGGAGGACTTGTAGCCGCGTTGCACGGGAGAATGTGAAAGGTGTTCATATGTAGTAAAAACCTGAGAAATCCGTCCGTTTTCGTCATTTGTTATCGTATCGACTTAAAGCCAGATCGTCACATTGGCCTCTTTTCTCTCTGAGACGGTTACATTTATCTTCTGCAAAGCTATGTCGCGTGCTGCGGTATGCGGAGACACTAAAAGCACCATAGTAGAACACAGATGAAGCTTCTAAGTTGAAGCAATGGCCAGTAAGAAGTAGTACAATTCAGGTTTTAGTTGTCGATTATTCACATTTTAGCCGGCTTTGGTGGCTTGGACATTACCTAGGACCTTAATATTTTGCATGAAAGGAGGACTAGCAGCCGCGGTGCACCTGAGAATGTGAAAATTGTTCATATGTAGTAAAAACCTGAGAAATCCGTCCGTTTTCGTCATTTGTTATCGAATCGACTTAAAGCCAATTCGTCACTATTGCCGCTTTTCTCTCTGAGACGGTTACGTTTATCGTCTGCAAAACTATGTCACGTGCTGCGGTATGCGGAGACACTAAAAGCACCATAGTAGAACACAGAAGAAGCTTCTAAGTTGAAGCAATAAAAAGTAACAAGTAGTACAATTCAAGTATTAGTTGTCGATTATTTACTTTTTAGCTGGCTTTATTGGCTTGGACATGACCCAGTACCCTAAGATTTTGGATGAAAGGAGGACTAGCAGCCGCGTTGCACGGAAGAATGTGAAAAGTGTTCATATGTACTAAAAACCTGAGAAATCCGTCCGTTTTCGTCATTTGTTATCGAATCGACTTAAAGCCAGATCGTCACTTTGGCCGCTTTTCTCTCTGAAATGGTTACGTTTATCGTCTGCAAGGCTATGTCACGTGCTGCGGTATGCGGAGACACTAAAAGCACCATAGTAGAACACAGAAGAGGCTTCTAAGTTGAAGCAATAAAAAGTAACGAGTAGTACAATTCAAGTATTAGTTGTCGATTATTCACTTTTTAGCCGGCTTTATTGGCTTGGACATGACCTAGTACCTTAAGATTTTGCATGAAAGGAGGACTAGCAGCCGCGTTGCACGGGAGAATGTGAAAAGTGTTCATATGTAGTAAAAACCTGAGAAATCCGTCCGTTTTCGGCATTTGTTATCGAATCGACTTAAAGCCAGATCGCCACATTGGCCGCTTTTCTCTCTGAGACGATTACATTTATCGTCTGCAAAGCTATGTCGCGTGCTGCGGTATGCGGAGACACTAAAAGCACCATAGTAGAACACAGCAGAAGCTTCTAAGTTAAAGCAATAGCCAGTAAGAAGTAGTACAATTCAAGTGTTAGTTGTCGATTATCCACATTTTAGCCGGCTTTGGTGGCTTGGACATGACCTAGGACCTTAAGATTTTGCATGAAAGGAGGACTAGCAGCCGCGGTGCACGGGAGAATGTGAAAAGTGTTCATATGTAGTAAAAACCTGAGAAATCCGTTCGTTTTCGTCTTTTGTTATCAAATCGACTTAAAGCCAGATCGTCACATTGGCCGCTTTTCTCTCTGAGACGGTTACATTTATCGTCCTCAAAGCTATGTCGCGTGCTGCGGTATGCGGAGACCTTAAAAGCATCATAGTAGAACACAGAATAAGCTTCTAAGTTGAAGCAATGGTCAGTAAGAAGTAGTACAATTCAATGTTTTGGTTATGTTTTATTGATTTTTAGCCGGCTTTGGTGCCTTGGACATGAGGTGGAACCTTAAGATTTTGCTTGAAAGGAGGACTAGCAGCCGCGTTGCACGGGAGAATGTGAAAAGGGTTCGCATGTAGTAAAAACCTCAGAAATCCGTCCGTTTTCGTCATTTGTTATCGAATCGACTTAAAGCCAGATCGTCACTATGGCCGCTTTTCTCTCCGAAACGGTTACGTTTATCGTCTACAAAGCTATGTCACGTGCTGCGGTATGCGGAGACACTAAAAGCACCATAGTAGAACACAGAAGAAGCTTCTAAGTTGAAGTAATAGCCAGTAAGAAGTAGTACAATTCAAGTTTTAGGCGTCGATTATTCACTTTTTAGCCGACTTTGGTGGCTTGGACATGACCTAGGACCTTAAGATTTTGCATGAAAGGAGGACTGGCAGTCGCGTTGCGCGGGAGAACGTGAAAAAGTGTTCATATGTACTAAAAACCTGAGAAATCCGTCCGTTTTCGTCATTTGTTATCGAATCGACTTAAACCCAGATCGCCACATTGGCCACTTTTCTCTCTGAGACGGTTACATTTATCGTCTGCAAAGCTATGTCGCGTGCTGCGGTATGCGGAGACACTAAAAGCACCATAGTAGAGCACAGACGAAGCTTCTAAGTTGAAGCAATAGCCATAAGAAGCAGTACAATTCAAGTTTTGGTTATCGATTATTGTTTTTTAGCGGCTTTGGTGCCTTGGACAAGAGGTGGAACCTTAAGATTTTGCATGAAAGGAGGACTAGCAGCTGCGTTGCACGGGAGAATGTAAAAAGGGTTCATATGTGTTAAAAACCTGAGAAATCCCCCCGTTTTCGTCATTTGTTATCTAATCTACTTAAAGCCAGATCGTCACATTGGCCACTCTTCTCTCTGGATCGGTTACATTTATCGTCTGCAAAGCTATGTCGCGTGCTGCGGTATGCGGAGACACTAAAAGCACCATAAGAGAACACAGAAGAAGCTTCTAAGTTGAAGCAATAAAAAGTAACAAGTAGTACAATTCAATATTAGTTGTCGATTATTCACTTTTTAGGCGGCTTTATTGGCTTGGACATGACCTAGTACCTTACGATTTTGCATGAAAGGAGTACTAGCAGCCGCGTTCCACGGGAGAATGTTAAAAGAGTTCATATGTAGTAAAAACCTGAGAAATCCGTCCGTTTTCGTCATTTGTTATCGAATCGACTTAAAGCCAGATCATCACATTGACGCTTTTCTCTCTGAGACGGTTACATTTACCGTCTGCAAAGCTATGTCGCGTGCTGCGGTATGCGGAGACACTAAAAGCACCATAGTAGAACACAGAAGAAGCTTCTAGGTTGAAGTAATAGCCAGTAAGAAGTAGTACAATTCAAGTTTTAGGCGTCGATTATTCACTTTTTAGAAAGTTTTGGTGGTTTGGACATGACCTAGGACCTTAAGATTTTGCATGATAGGAGGACTGGTAGCCGCGTTGCACGGGAGAATGTGAAAGGTGTTCATATGTAGTAAAAACCTGAGAAATCCGTCCGTTTTCGTCATTTGTTATCGAATCGACTTAAAGCCAGATCGTCACATTGGCCGCTTTTCTCTCTGAGACGGTTACATTTCTCGTCTGCAAAGCAATGTCGCGTGCTGCGGTATGCGGAGACACTAAAAGCACCATAGTAGAACACAGAAGAAGCTTCTAAGTGGAAGCAATAGCCATAAGAAGCAGTACAATTCAAGTTTTGGTTATCGATTATTGTTTTTAGCGGCTTTGGTGCCTTGGACATGAGGTGGAACCTTAAGATTTTGCATGAAAGGAGGTCTAGCAGCTGCGTTGCACGGGAGAATGTGAAAAGGGTTCATATGTAGTAAAAACCTGAGAAATCCGCCCGTTTTCGTCATTTGTTATCTAATCTACTTAAAGCCAGATCGTCACATTGGCCGCTCTTCTCTCTGAATCGGTTACATTCATCGTCTGCTATGTCGCGTGCTGCGGTATCCGGAGACACTAAGAGCACCATAGTAGAACGCAGAAGAAGCTTCTAAGTTGAAGTAATAGCCAGTAAGAAGTAGTACAATTCAAGTATTAGTTGTCGATTATTCACTTTTTAGCCAGTTTTGGTGGCTTGGACATGACCTACGACCTTAAGATTTTGCATGAAAAGAGGACTGGTAGCCGCGTTGCACGGGAGAATGTGAAAGGTGTTCATATGTAGTAAAAATCTGAGAAATCCGTCCGTTTTCGTCTTTTGTTATCGAATCGACTTAAAGCCAGATCGTCACATTGGCCGCTTTTCTCTCTGAGACGGTTACATTTATCGTCTGCAAAGCAATGTCGCGTGCTGCGGTATGCGGAGACACTGAAAGCACCACAGTAGAACACACAAGAAGCTTCTAAGTTGAAGCAATAGCCATAAGAAGCAGTACAGTTCAAGTTTCGGTTATCGATTATTGATTTTTAGCCGGCTTTGGTGCCTTGGATATGAGGTGGAACCTTAAGATTTTGCATGAAAGGAGGACTAGCAGCCGCGGTGCACGGGAGAATGTGAAAAGTGTTCATATGTAGTAAAAACCTGAGAAATCCGTCCGTTTTCGTAATTTGTTATCGAATCGACTTAAAGCCAGATAGTCATATTGGCCGCTTTTCTCCCTGAGACGGTTACATTTATCGTTTGCAAAGCTATGTCACGTGCTGCGGTATGCGGAGACACTAAAAGCACCATAGTAGAAAACAGATGAAGCTTCGAAGTTGAAGCAATGGCCAGTAAGAAGTAGTACAATTCAAGTTTAGTTTACCAATTATTGATTTTTAGCCGGCTTTGGTGCCTTGGACATGAGTTGGAACCTTAAGATTTTGCATCAAAGGAGGACTAGCAGCTGCGTTGCACGGGAGAATGTGAAAAGGGTTCATATGTAGTAAAAAGCTGAGAAATCCGTCCGTTTTCGTCATTTGTTATCGAATCGACTTAAAGCCAGATCGTCACATTGGCCGCTCTTCTGTCTGAAACGGTTACATTTATCGTCTGCAAAGCTATGTCGCGTGCTGCGGTATGCGGAGATGCTAAAAGCACCATAGTAGAACATAGGAGAAGCTTCTAAGTTGAAGCAATAGCCAGTAAGAATTAGTGCAATTAAAGTTTTAGTTGTCGATTATTCACTTTTTATCCGGCTTTGGTGGCTTGGACAGGACCTAGGACCTTAAGATTTTGCATGAAAGGAGGACTTGCAGCCGCGTTGCACGGGAGAATGTGAAAAGTGTTCATATGTAGTAAAAGCCTGAAAAATCCGTCCGTTTTCGTCATTTGTTGCTGAATCGACTTAAAGCCAGATCGTCACATTGGCCGCTCTTCTGCTGAAAAGGTTACATTTATCGTCTGCAAAGCTATGTCGCGTGCTGCGGTATGCGAAGACACTAAAAGCACAAGAGTAGAACACAGAAGAAGCTTCTAAGTTGAAGCAGTAGCCAGTAAAAAGTAGTACATTTCAAGTTTTAGTTGTCGATTATTCACTTTTTAGCCGGCTTTCGTGGCTTGGACATAAACTAGGACCTTAAGATTTTGCATGAAAGGAGGACTAGCAGCCGCGTTGCACGGGAGAATGTGAAAAGTGTTCATATGTAGTAAAAACATGAGAAATCCGTCCGTTTTCGTCATTTGTTATCGAATCGACTTGAAGGAAGATCGTCACATTGGCCATTCTTCTCTCTAAAACGGTTACATTTATCGTCTGCAAAGATATGTCGCGTGCTGCGGTAAGCCGAAACACTAAAAGCACCATAGTAGAACACAGAAGAAGCTTCTAAGTTTAAATAATAGCCAGTAAGAAGTAGTACAATTCAAGTTTCAGTTGTCGATTATTCACTTTTTAGCCCGCATTGGTGGCTTGGACATGACCTAGGACCATAAGATTTTGCATGAAAGGAGGACTTGCAGCCGCGTTGCACGGGAGGATGTGAAAAGTGTTCATATGTAGTAAAAACATGAGAAATCCCTCCGTTTTCGTCATTTGTTATCGAATCGACTTAAAGCCAGATCGTCACATTGGCCGCTTTTCTCTCTGAGACGGTTACATTTATCGACTGCAAAGCTATGTCGCGTGCTGCAATATGCGGAGACACTAAGAGCACCATAGAACACAGAAGAAGCTTCTAAGTTGAAGTAATAGCCAGTAAGAAGTAGTACAATTCAAATTTTAGTGTTCGATTATTCACTTTTTAGCCGGCTTTGGTGGCTTGGACATGACCTAGGACCTTAAGATTTTGCATGAAAGGAGGACTTGCAGCCGCGTTGCACGGGATAATGTGAAAAGTGTTCATATGTAGGAAAAACCTGAGAAATCCGTCCGTTTTCGTCATTTGTTATCGAATCGACTTAAAGCCAGATCGTCACATTGGCCGCTTTTCTCTCTGAAACGGTTACATTTATCGTCTGCAAAGCTATGTCGCGTGCTGCGGTATGCGGAGACACTAAAAGAACCATAGTAGAACACAGAATAAGCTTCTAAGTTGAAGTAATAGCCAGTAAGAAGTAGTACAATTCAAGTTGTAGTTGTCGATTATTCACTTTTTAGCCGGCTTTGGTGGCTTGGACATGACCTAGGACCTTAAGATTTTGCATGAAAGGAGGACTAGCAGCCGCGTTGCACGGGAGAGTGTGAAAAGTGTTCATATGTAGTAAAAAGCTGAGAAATCCGTCCGTTTTCGTCATTTGTTATCGAATCGACTTAAAGCCAGATCGTCACATTGGCCGCTCTTCTGTCTGAAACGGTTACATTTATCGTCTGCAAAGCTATGTCGCGCGCTGCGGTATGCGGAGACACTAAAAGCACCATAGTAGAACACAGAAGAAACTTCTAAGTTGAAGTAATAGCCAGTAAGAAGTAGTACAATTCAAGTTTTTGTTGTCGATTGTTCACTTTTTAGCCGGCTTTGGTGGCTATGACATGACCTAGGACCATACGATTTTGTATGAAAGGAGGACTAGCAGCCGCGTTGCACGGGAGAATGTGAAAAGTGTTCATATGTAGTAAAAACCTTAGAAATCCGTCCGTTTTCGTCATTTGTTATCGAATCGACTTAAAATTAGATCGTCACATTGGCCGCTCTTCTCTCTTAGACGGTTGTACTTATCGTTTGCAAAGCTATGTCGCGTGCTGCGGTATGCGGAGACACTAAAAGTTCAGTAGTAGAACACAGATGAAACTTCTAAGTTGATGTAATAGAAAGTAAGAAGTAGTACAAGTCAAGTTATAGGTATCGATTATTCACTTTTTAGCCGGATTTGGTGGCTTGGACATGACCTAGGACCTTAAGATTTTGCTTGAAAGGAGGACTAGCAGCCGCGTTGCACGGGAGAATGTGAAAAGTGTTTATATGAAGTAAAAACATGAGAAATCCGTCCGTTTTCGTCATTTGTTATCGAATCGACTTAAAGCCAGATCGTCACATTGGCCGCTTTTCTCTCTGAGACGGTTACATTTATCGTCTGCAAAGCTATGTCGCGTGCTGCAATATGCGGAGACACTAAGAGCACCATAGAACACAGAAGAAGCTTCTAAGTTGAAGTAATTGCCAGTAAGAAGTAGTACAATTCAAATTTTAGTGTTCGATTATTCACTTTTTAGCCGGCTTTGGTGGCTTGGACATGACCTAGGACCTTAAGATTTTGCATGAAAGGAGGACTTGCAGCCGCGTTGCACGGGATAATGTGAAAAGTGTTCATATGTAGGAAAAACCTGAGAAATCCGTCCGTTTTCGTCATTTGTTATCGAATCGACTTAAAGCCAGATCGTCACATTGGCCGCTTTTCTCTCTGAAACGGTTACATTTATCGTCTGCAAAGCTATGTCGCGTGCTGCGGTATGCGGAGACACTAAAAGAACCATAGTAGAACACAGAATAAGCTTCTAAGTTGAAGTAATAGCCAGTAAGAAGTAGTACAATTCAAGTTGTAGTTGTCGATTATTCACTTTTTAGCCGGCTTTGGTGGCTTGGACATGACCTAGGACCTTACGATTTTGCTTGAAAGGAGGACTAGCAGCCGCGTTGCACGGGAGAATGTGAAAAGTGTTCATATGTAGTAAAAACCTGAGAAATCCGTCCGTTTTCGTCATTTGTTATCGAATCGACTTAAAGCCAGATCGTCACATTGGCCGCTCTTCTCTCTGAAACGGTTATATTTATCGTCTGCAAAAGCTATGTCGCGTGCTGCGGTATGCGGAAACACTAAAAGCACCATAGTAGAATACAGAAGAAGCTTCTAAGTTGCAGTAATAGCCAGTAAGAAGTAGTACAATTCAAGTTTTAGTTGTCGATTATTCACTTTTTAGCCGGCCTTCGTGGCTTGGACATAAACTAGGACCTTAAGATTTTGCATGAAAGGAGGACTAGCAGCCGCGTTGCACGGGAGAGTGTGAAAAGTGTTCATATGTAGTAAAAAGCTGAGAAATCCGTCCGTTTTCGTCATTTGTTATCGAATCGACTTAAAGCCAGATCGTCACATTGGCCGCTCTTCTGTCTGAAACGGTTACATTTATCGTCTGCAAAGCTATGTCGCGCGCTGCGGTATGCGGAGACACTAAAAGCACCATAGTAGAACACAGAAGAAACTTCTAAGTTGAAGTAATAGCCAGTAAGAAGTAGTACAATTCAAGTTTTTGTTGTCGATTGTTCACTTTTTAGCCGGCTTTGGTGGCTATGACATGACCTAGGACCATACGATTTTGTATGAAAGGAGGACTAGCAGCCGCGTTGCACGGGAGAATGTGAAAAGTGTTCATATGTAGTAAAAACCTTAGAAATCCGTCCGTTTTCGTCATTTGTTATCGAATCGACTTAAAATTAGATCGTCACATTGGCCGCTCTTCTCTCTTAGACGGTTGTACTTATCGTTTGCAAAGCTATGTCGCGTGCTGCGGTATGCGGAGACACTAAAAGTTCAGTAGTAGAACACAGATGAAACTTCTAAGTTGATGTAATAGAAAGTAAGAAGTAGTACAAGTCAAGTTATAGGTATCGATTATTCACTTTTTAGCCGGATTTGGTGGCTTGGACATGACCTAGGACCTTAAGATTTTGCATGAAAGGAGGACTTGCAGCCGCGTTGCACGGGATAATGTGAAAAGTGTTCATATGTAGGAAAAACCTGAGAAATCCGTCCGTTTTCGTCATTTGTTATCGAATCGACTTAAAGCCAGATCGTCACATTGGCCGCTTTTCTCTCTGACACGGTTACATTTATCGTCTGCAAAGCTATGTCGCGTGCTGCGGTATGCGGAGGCACTAAAAGAACCATAGTAGAACACAGACGAAGCTTCTAAGTTGAAGTAATAGCCAGTAAGAAGTAGTACAATTCAAGTTGTAGTTGTCGATCATTCAATTTTTAGCCGGCTTTGGTGGCTTGGACATGACCTAGGACCTTAAGATTTTGCTTGAAAGGAGGACTAGCAGCCGCGTTGCACGGGATAATGTGAAAAGTGTTCATATGTAGGAAAAACCTGAGAAATCCTTCCGTTTTCGTCATTCGTTACCGAATCGACTTAAAGCCAGATCGTCACATTGGCTGCTTTTCTCTCTGAGACGGTTACATTTATCGTGTGCAAATCTATGTCGCCTGCTGCGGTATGCGGAGACACTAAAAGCACCATAGTAGAACACAGAAGAAGCTTCTAAGTTGAAGTAATAGCCAGTAAGAAGTAGTACAATTCAAGTTTTAGTTGTCGATTATTCATTTTTTAGCCGGCTTTGGTGGCTTGGACATGACCTAGGACCTAAAGATTTTGCATGAAAGGAGGACTTGCAGCCGCGTTGCACGGGAGAATGTGAAAAGTGTTCATATGTAGTAAAAACCTAAGAAATCCGTCCGTTTTCGTAATTTGTTATCGAATCGACTTAAAGCCAGATCGTCACATTGGCCGCTTTTCTCTCAGAGACGGTTACATTTATCGTCTGCAAACCTATGTCGCGTGCTGCGGTATGCGGACACACTAAAAGCACCATAGTAGAACACAGAAGAAGCGTCTAAGTTGAAGTAATAACAAGTAAGAAGTAGTACAATTCTAGTATTAGTTGTCGATTATTCACATTTTAGCCGGCTTTGGTGGCTTGGACATGACCTAGGACCTTAAGATTTTGCTTGAAAGGAGGACTTGCAGCCGCGTTGCACGGGAGAATGTGAAAAGTGTTCATATGAAGTAAAAACATGAGAAATCCGTCCGTTTTCGTAATTTGTTATCGAATCGACTTAAAGCCAGATCGTCACATTGGCCGCTTTTCTCTCTGAGACGGTTACACGTATCGTCTGCAAAGCTATGTCGCGTGCTGCAATATGCGGAGACACTAAGAGCACCACAGATCACAGAAGAAGCTTCTAAGTTGAAGTAATAGCCAGTAAGAAGTAGTACAATTCAAATTTTAGTTGTCGATTATTCACTTTTTAGCCGGCTTTGGTGGCTTGGACATGACCTAGGACCTTAAGATTTTGCATGAAAGGAGGACTAGCAGCCGCGTTGCACGGGATAATGTGAAAAGTGTTCATATGTAGGAAAAACCTGAGAAATCCGTCCGTTTTCGCCATTTGTTATCGAATCGACTTAAAGCCAGATCGTCACATTGGCCGCTTTTCTCTCTGACACGGCTACATCTATCGTCTGCAAAGCTATGTCGCGTGCTGCGGTATGCGGAGGCACTAAAAGAACCATAGTAGAACACAGAATAAGCTTCTAAGTAGAAGTAATAACCAGTAAGAAGTAGTACAATTCAAGTTGTAGTTGTCGATTATTCACTTTTTAGCCGGCTTTGGTGGCTTGGACATGACCTAGGACCTTAAGATTTTGCTTGAAAGGAGGACTAGCAGCCGCGTTGCACGGGAGAATGTGAAAAGTGTTCATATGTAGTAAAAACCTGAGAAATCCGTCCGTTTTCGTCATTTGTTATCGAATCAACTTAAAGCCAGATCGTCACATTGGCCGCTTTTCTCTCTGACACGGTTACATTTATCGT
The DNA here is from genome assembly GCF_023897955.1 of Schistocerca gregaria. Lineage (NCBI taxonomy): Eukaryota > Metazoa > Arthropoda > Insecta > Orthoptera > Acrididae > Schistocerca > Schistocerca gregaria. The sequence continues at coordinate 3,246,186 of NW_026061759.1, forward strand.
CTGCAAAGCTATGCCGCGTGCTGCGGTATGCGGAGACACTAAAAGCACCATAGTAGAACACAGATGAAGCTTCAAAGTTGACGTAATAGCCAGTAAGAAGTAGTACAATTCAGATATTAGTTGTCGATTATTCACTTTTTAGCCGGCTTTGGTGGCTTGGACATGGCCTATGACCTTAAGATTTTGCATGAAAGGAGGACTAGCAGCCTCTTTGCACGGGAGAATGTGAAAAGTGTTCAAATGTAGGAAAAACCTGAGAAATCCGTCCGTTTTCGTCTTTTGTTATCGAATCGACATAAAGCCAGATCGCCACATTGGCCACTTTTCTCTCTGAGAAGGTTTCATTTATTGTCTGCAATGATATGTCGCGTGCTGCGGTATGCGGAGACACTAAAAGCACCATAGTGGAACACAGAAGAAACTTGTAAGTTAAAGTAATAGCCAGTAAGAAGTAGTACAATTCAAGTTTTAGTTGTCGATTATTCACTTTTTAGCCGGCTTTGGTGGCTTGGACATGACCTAGGACCTTAAGATTTTGCATGAAAAGAGTACTTGCAGCCGCGTTGCACGGGAAATGTGAAATGTGTTCATATGTAGGAAAAACCTGAGAAATCCGCCCGTTTTCGTCATTTGTTATCGAATCTACTTAAAGCCAGATCGTCACCTTGGACGCTCTTCTCTCTGAATCGGTTACATTTATCGTCTGCAAAGCTATGTCGCGTGCTGCAGTATGCGGAAACACTAAAAGCACCATAGTAGAACACAGAAGAAGCTTCTAAGTTGAAGTGATAGCCAGTAAGAAGTAGTACAATTCAAGTTTTAGGCGTCGATTATTCACTTTTTAGACGGCTTTTGTGGCTTGGACATCACCTAGGACGTTAAAATTTTGCATGAAAGGAGGACTGGCAGCCGCGTTGCAAGGGGGAATGTGAAAAGTGTTCATATGTAGTAAAAACGTGAGAAATCCGTCCGTTTTCGTCATTTGTTATCGAATCGACTTAAAGCCAGATCGTCACATTGGCCGCTTTTCTCTCTGAGACGGTCACATTTATCGTCTGCAAAGCTATGTCGCGTGCTGCGGTGTGCGGAGACACTAAAAGCACCATAGTAGAACACAGAAGAATCTTCTAAGTTGAAGTAATAGCCAGTAAGAAGTAGTACAATTCAAGTTTTAGTTGTCGATTATTCACTTTTTAGCCGGCTTTGGCGGCTTGGACATGACCTAGGACCATAAGATTTTGCATGAAAGGAGGACTAGCAGCCGCGTTGCACGGGAGAATGTGAAAAATGTTCATATGTAGCAAAAACCTGCGAAATCCGTCCGTTTTCGTCATTTGTTACCGAATCGACTTAAAGCCAGATCGTCACATTGGCCGCTCTTCTCTCTGAAACGGTTACACTTATCGTCTGCAAAGCTATGTCGCGTGCTGCGGTGTGCGGAGACACTAAAAGCACCATAGTAGAACACAGAAGAAGCTTCTAAGTTGACGTAATAGCTAGTAAGAAGTAGTACAATTCAAGTTTTAGTTATCGATTATTGACATTTTAGCTGGCTTTGGTGCCTTGGCCATGAGCTAGGACCTTAACATTTTGCATGAAAGGAGGACTAGCAGCCGCGTTGCATGGGGGAATGTGAAAAGTGTTCATATGTACTAAAAACCTGAGAAATCCGTCCGTTTTCGTCTTTTGTTATCGAATCGACTTAAAGCCAGATCGTCACATTGGCCGCTTTTCTCTCTGAGACGGTTACATTTATCGTCTGCAAAGCTATGTCGCGTGCTGCGGGATGCGGAGACACTAAAAGAACCATAGTAGAACACAGAAGAAGCTTCTAAGTTGAAGCAATAGCCAGTAAGAAGTAGTACAATTCAAGTTTTAGTTGTCGATTATTCACTTTTTAGACGGCTTTGGTGGCTTGGACATCACCTAGGACGTTAAAATTTTGCATGAAAGGAGGACTTGCAGCCGCGTTGCACGGGATAATGTGAAAAGTGTTCATATGTAGGAAAAACCTGAGAAATCCGTCCGTTTTCGTCATTTGTTATCGAATCGACTTAAAGCCATATCGTCACATTGGCCGCTTTTCTCTCTGACACGGTTACATTTATCGTCTGCAAAGCTATGTCACGTGCTGCGGTATGCGGAGGCACTAAAAGAACCATAGTAGAACACAGAATAAGCTTCTAAGTTGAAGTAATAGCCAGTAAGAAGTAGTACAATTCAAGTTGTAGTTGTCGATTATTCACTTTTTAGCCGGCTTTGGTGGCTTGGACATGACTTAGGACCTTAAGATTTTGCTTGAAAGGAGGACTAGCAGCCGCGTTGCACGGGAGAATGTGAAAAGTGTTCATATGTAGTAAAAACCTGAGAAATCCGTCCGTTTTCGTCATTTGTTACCGAATCGACTTAAAGCCAGATCGTCACATTGGCCGCTCTTCTCTCTGAAACGGTTACATTTATCGTCTGCAAAGCTATGTCGCGTGCTGCGGTATGCGGAAACACTAAAAGCACCATAGTAGAACACAGAATAAGCTTCTAAGTTGAAGTAATAGCCAGTAAGAAGTAGTACAATTCAAGTTTTAGTTGTCGATTATTCACATTTTAGCAGGCTTTGGTGGCTTGGACATGACATAGGACCTTAAGATTTTGCATGAAAGGAGGACTTGCAGCCGCGTTGCACGGGAGAATGTGAAAAGTGTTCATATGTAGTAAAAACCTAAGAAATCCGTCCGTTTTCGTAATTTGTTATCGAATCGACTTAAAGCCAGATCGTCACATTGGCCGCTTTTCTCTCAGAGACGGTTACATTTATCCTCTGCAAAGCTATGTCGCGTTCTGCGGTATGCAGAGACACTAAAAGCACCATAGTACAACACAGAAGAAGCTTCTAAGTTGAAGTAATAGGCAGTAAGAAGTAGTACAATTCAAGTTTTAGTTGTCGATTATTCGCTTTTTAGCCGGCTTTGGTGGCTTGGACATGACCTAGGACCTTAAGACTTTGCATGAAAGGAGGACTAGCAGCTACGTTGCACGGGAGAATGTGAAAAGTGTTCATATGTAGTAAAAACCTGAGAAATCCGTCCGTTTTCGTCATTTCTTATCGAATCGACTTGAAGCCAGATCGTCACATTGGCCGCTTTTCTCTCTGAGACGGTTACATTTATCCCTCTGCAAAGTTATGTCGTGTGCTGCGGTATGCGGAGACACTAAAAGCACCATAGTAGAACACAGAAGAAACTTCAAAGTTGAAGTAATAGCCAGTAAGAAGTAGTACAATTCAGATATTAGTTATCGATTATTCACTTTTTAGCCGGCTTTGGTGTCTTGGACATGGCCTATGACCTTAAGATTTTTCATGAAAGGAGGACTAGCAGCCGCGTTGCATGGGAGAATGTGAAAAGTGTTCATATGTAGTAAAAACCTGAGAAATCCGTCCGTTTTCGTCATTTGTTATCGAATCGACTTAAAGTAAGATCGTCACATTGGCCGCTCTTCTCTCTGAAACGGTTGCACTTATCGTCTGCAAAGCTATGTCACGTGCTGCGGTGTGCGGAGACACTAAAAGCACCATAGTAGAACACAGAAGAAGCTTCTAAGTTGACGTAATAGGCAGTGAGAAGTAGTACTATTCAAGTTTAGTTGTCGATTATTCACTTTTTAGCCGGCTTTGGTGGCTTAGACATGACCTACGACCTTAAGATTTTGCATGAAAGGAGGACTAGCAGCCGCGTTGCACGGGAGAATGTGAAAAGTGTTCATATGTAGTAGAAACCTGAGAAATCCGTCCATTTTCGTCATTTGTTATCGAATCGACTTAAATTAAGATAGTCACATTGGCCGCTTTTCTCTCTGAGACGGTTACATTTATCGTCTGCAAAGCTATGTCGCGTGCTGCGGTGTGCGGAGACACTAAAAGCACCATAGTAGAACACAGAAGAATCTTCTAAGTTGAAGTAATAGCCAGTAAGAAGTAGTACAATTCAAGTTTTAGTTGTCGATTATTCACTTTTTAGACGGCTTTGGTGGCTTGGACATGAACTATGACCATAAGATTTTGCATGAAAGGAGGACTAGCAGCCGCGTTGCACGGGAGAATGTGAAAATGTTCGTATGTAGTAAAAACCTGCGAAATCCGTCCGTTTTCGTCACTTGTTATCGAATCGACTTAAAGCCAGATCGTCACATTGACTGCTTTCCTCAATGAGACGGTTACATTTATTGTCTGCAAAGCTATGTCGCGTTCTGCGGTATGCGGAGACACTAAAAGCACCACAGTAGAACACAGAAGAATCTTCTAAGTTGAAGTAATAGCCAGTAAGAAGTAGTACAATTCAAGTTTTAGTTATCGATTATTGACATTTTAGCTGGCTTTGGTGCCTTGGCCATGAGCTAGGACCTTAACATTTTGCATGAAAGGAGGACTAGCAGCCGCGTTGCATGGGGGAATGTGAAAAGTGTTCATATGTACTAAAAACCTGAGAAATCCGTCCGTTTTCGTCTTTTGTTATCGAATCGACTTAAAGCCAGATCGTCACATTGGCCGCTTTTCTCTCTGAGACGGTTACATTTATCGTCTGCAAAGCTATGTCGCGTGCTGCGGGATGCGGAGACACTAAAAGAACCATAGTAGAACACAGAAGAAGCTTCTAAGTTGAAGCAATAGCCAGTAAGAAGTAGTACAATTCAAGTTTTAGTTGTCGATTATTCACTTTTTAGACGGCTTTGGTGGCTTGGACATCACCTAGGACGTTAAAATTTTGCATGAAAGGAGGACTTGCAGCCGCGTTGCACGGGATAATGTGAAAAGTGTTCATATGTAGGAAAAACCTGAGAAATCCGTCCGTTTTCGTCATTTGTTATCGAATCGACTTAAAGCCATATCGTCACATTGGCCGCTTTTCTCTCTGACACGGTTACATTTATCGTCTGCAAAGCTATGTCACGTGCTGCGGTATGCGGAGGCACTAAAAGAACCATAGTAGAACACAGAATAAGCTTCTAAGTTGAAGTAATAGCCAGTAAGAAGTAGTACAATTCAAGTTGTAGTTGTCGATTATTCACTTTTTAGCCGGCTTTGGTGGCTTGGACATGACTTAGGACCTTAAGATTTTGCTTGAAAGGAGGACTAGCAGCCGCGTTGCACGGGAGAATGTGAAAAGTGTTCATATGTAGTAAAAACCTGAGAAATCCGTCCGTTTTCGTCATTTGTTACCGAATCGACTTAAAGCCAGATCGTCACATTGGCCGCTCTTCTCTCTGAAACGGTTACATTTATCGTCTGCAAAGCTATGTCGCGTGCTGCGGTATGCGGAAACACTAAAAGCACCATAGTAGAACACAGAATAAGCTTCTAAGTTGAAGTAATAGCCAGTAAGAAGTAGTACAATTCAAGTTTTAGTTGTCGATTATTCACATTTTAGCAGGCTTTGGTGGCTTGGACATGACATAGGACCTTAAGATTTTGCATGAAAGGAGGACTTGCAGCCGCGTTGCACGGGAGAATGTGAAAAGTGTTCATATGTAGTAAAAACCTAAGAAATCCGTCCGTTTTCGTAATTTGTTATCGAATCGACTTAAAGCCAGATCGTCACATTGGCCGCTTTTCTCTCTGAGACGGTTACATTTATCCTCTGCAAAGCTATGTCGCGTTCTGCGGTATGCAGAGACACTAAAAGCACCATAGTACAACACAGAAGAAGCTTCTAAGTTGAAGTAATAGGCAGTAAGAAGTAGTACAATTCAAGTTTTAGTTGTCGATTATTCGCTTTTTAGCCGGCTTTGGTGGCTTGGACATGACCTAGGACCTTAAGACTTTGCATGAAAGGAGGACTAGCAGCTACGTTGCACGGGAGAATGTGAAAAGTGTTCATATGTAGTAAAAACCTGAGAAATCCGTCCGTTTTCGTCATTTCTTATCGAATCGACTTGAAGCCAGATCGTCACATTGGCCGCTTTTCTCTCTGAGACGGTTACATTTATCCCTCTGCAAAGTTATGTCGTGTGCTGCGGTATGCGGAGACACTAAAAGCACCATAGTAGAACACAGAAGAAACTTCAAAGTTGAAGTAATAGCCAGTAAGAAGTAGTACAATTCAGATATTAGTTATCGATTATTCACTTTTTAGCCGGCTTTGGTGTCTTGGACATGGCCTATGACCTTAAGATTTTTCATGAAAGGAGGACTAGCAGCCGCGTTGCATGGGAGAATGTGAAAAGTGTTCATATGTAGTAAAAACCTGAGAAATCCGTCCGTTTTCGTCATTTGTTATCGAATCGACTTAAAGTAAGATCGTCACATTGGCCGCTCTTCTCTCTGAAACGGTTGCACTTATCGTCTGCAAAGCTATGTCACGTGCTGCGGTGTGCGGAGACACTAAAAGCACCATAGTAGAACACAGAAGAAGCTTCTAAGTTGACGTAATAGGCAGTGAGAAGTAGTACTATTCAAGTTTAGTTGTCGATTATTCACTTTTTAGCCGGCTTTGGTGGCTTAGACATGACCTACGACCTTAAGATTTTGCATGAAAGGAGGACTAGCAGCCGCGTTGCACGGGAGAATGTGAAAAGTGTTCATATGTAGTAGAAACCTGAGAAATCCGTCCATTTTCGTCATTTGTTATCGAATCGACTTAAATTAAGATAGTCACATTGGCCGCTTTTCTCTCTGAGACGGTTACATTTATCGTCTGCAAAGCTATGTCGCGTGCTGCGGTGTGCGGAGACACTAAAAGCACCATAGTAGAACACAGAAGAATCTTCTAAGTTGAAGTAATAGCCAGTAAGAAGTAGTACAATTCAAGTTTTAGTTGTCGATTATTCACTTTTTAGACGGCTTTGGTGGCTTGGACATGAACTATGACCATAAGATTTTGCATGAAAGGAGGACTAGCAGCCGCGTTGCACGGGAGAATGTGAAAATGTTCGTATGTAGTAAAAACCTGCGAAATCCGTCCGTTTTCGTCACTTGTTATCGAATCGACTTAAAGCCAGATCGTCACATTGACTGCTTTCCTCAATGAGACGGTTACATTTATTGTCTGCAAAGCTATGTCGCGTTCTGCGGTATGCGGAGACACTAAAAGCACCACAGTAGAACACAGAAGAATCTTCTAAGTTGAAGTAATAGCCAGTAAGAAGTAGTACAATTCAAGTTTTAGTTGTCGATTATTCACTTTTTATCCGGCTTTGGTGGCTTGGACATGACCTAGGACCTCAAGATTTTGCATGAAGAAGTTCTAACAGCCGAGTTGCATGGGAGAATTTGAAAAGTGTTCATATGTAGTAAAAACCTGAGAAATCCGTCCATTTTCGTCATTTGTTATCGAATTGACTTCAAGCCAGATCGACACATTGGCCATTCTTCTCTCTCAAACGGTTACATTTATCGTCTGCAAAGCTATGACGCGTGCTGCGATATGCCGAAACACTAAATGCACCATAGTAGAACACAGAAGGAGCTTCTAAGTTGAAGTAATAGCCAATAAGAAGCAGTACAATTCAAGTTTTAGTTGTCGATTATTCGCTTTTTAGCCGGCTTTGGTGGCTTGGACTTGCGGTGGAACCTTAAGACTTTGCATGACAGGAAGACTAGCAGCCGCGTTGCATGGGAGAATTGTGAAAAGTGTTCATATGTAGTAAAAACTTGAGAAATCCGTCCGTTTTCGTCATTTGCTATCGAATCGACTTAAAGCCAGATCGTCTCATTGGCCGCTTTTCTCTCTGAGACGGTTACATTTATCGTTTGCAAAGCTATGTCGCGTGCTGCGGTGTGCGGAGACACTAAAAGCACCATAGTAGAACACAGAAGAAGCTTCTAAGTTGAAGTAATAGCCAGTAAGAAGTAGTACAATTCATGTTTTAGTTGTCGATTATTCACTTTTTAGCCGGCTTTGGTGGCTTGGACATGACCTACGACCTTAAGATTTTGCATGAAAGGAGGACTAGGAGCCGCGTTGCACGGGAGAATGTGAAAAGTGTTCATATGTTGGAAAAACCTGAGAAATCCGTCCGTTTTTGTCATTTGTTATCGAATCGACTTAAAGCCAGATCGTCACACTGGCCGCTTTTCTCTCTGAGACGGTTTCATTTATCGTCTGCAAAGCTGTGACGCGTGCTGCGGTATGCGGAGACACTAAAAGCACCATAGTAGAACACAGAAGAAGCTTCTAAGTTGAAGTAATAGCCAGTAAGAAGTAATACAATTCAAGTTTTAGTTGTCGATTATTCACTTTTTAGCCGGCTTTGGTGGATTGGACATGACCCAGGACCTTAGGATTTTGCATGAAAGGAGGACTAGCAGCCGCGTCGCACGGTAGAATGTAAAAAGTGTTCACATGCAGTAAAAACCTGAGAAATCCGTCCGTTTTCGTCATTTGTTATCGAATCGACTTAAAGCCAGATCGTCACATTGGCCATTCTTCTCTCTCAAACGGTTACATTTATCGTCTGCAAAGCTATGTCGCGTGCTACGGTATGCCAAAACACTAAAAGCACGATAGTAGAACCCAGAAGAAGCTTCTAAGTTGAAGTAATAGCCAGTAAGAAGTAGTACAATTCATGTATTAGTTGTCGATTATTCACTTTTTAGCCGGCTTTGGTGGCTATGACATGACCTAGGACCATAAGATTTTGCATGAAAGGAGGACTAGCAGCCGCGTTGCACGGGAGAATGTGAAAAGTGTTCATATGTAGTAAAAACCTGAGAAATCCGTCCGTTTTCGTCATTTGTTATCGAATCGACTTAAAGCCAGATCGTCTCATTGGCCCCTTTTCTCTCTGAGACGGTTACATTTATCGTCTGCAAAGCTATGTCGCGTGCTGCGGTATGCGGAGACACTAAAAGCACCATAGTAGAACACAGAAAAAGCTTCTAAGTTGAAGTAATAGCCAGTAAGAAGTAGTACAATTCAAGTTTTAGTTGTCGATTATTCACTTTTTAGCCGGCTTTGGTGGCTTGGACATGACCTAGGACCTTAAGATTTTGCATGAAAGGAGGACTAGCAGCCGCGTTGCACGGGAGAATGTGAAAAGTGTTCATATGTTGGAAAAACCTGAGAAATCCGTCCGTTTTCGTCATTTGTTATGGAATCGACTTAAAGCCAGATCGTCACATTTGCCGCTTTTCTCTCTGAGACGGTTACATTTATCGTCTGCAAAGCTATGTCGCGTGCTGCGGTATGCGGAGACACTAAAAGCACCATAGTAGAACACAGAAGAAGCTTCTAAGTTGAAGTAACAGCCAGTAAGAAGTAGTACAATTCAAGTTTTAGTTATCGATTATTCACTTTTTAGGCGGCTTTGGTGGCTTGGACATGACCTAGGACCGTAAGATTTTGCATGAAAGGAGGTCTAACAGCCGCGTTGCTTGGGAGAATGTGAAAAGTGTTCATATGTAGTAAAAACCTGAGAAATCCGTCCATTTTCGTCATTTGTTATCGAATTGACTTCAAGCCAGATCGTCACATTGGCCATTCTTCTCTCTCAAACGGTTACATTTATCGTCTGCAAAGCTATGTCGCGTGCTGCGATATGCCGAAACACTAAAAGCACCATAGTAGAACACAGAAGGAGCTTCTAAGTTGAAGTAATAGCCAGTAAGAAGTAGTACAATTCAAGTTTTAGTTGTCGATTATTCACTTTTTAGCCGGCTTTGGTGGCTTGGATATGCGGTGGAACCTTAAGATTTTGCATGAAAGGAGTACTTGCAGGCGCGTTGCATGGGAGAATGTGAAAAGTGTTCATATGTAGTAAAAACGTGAGAAATCCGTCTGTTTTCGCCATTTGTTATCGAATCGACTTAAAGCCAGATCGTCACATTTGCCGCTTTTCTCTCTGAGACGGTTACATTTATCGTCTGCAAAGCTATGTCGCGTGCTGCGGTATGCGGAGACACTAAAAGCACCATAGTAGAACACAGAAAAAGCTTCTAAGTTGAAGTAATAGCCAGTAAGAAGTAGTACAATTCAAGTTTTAGTTGTCGATTATTCACTTTTTAGCCGGCTTTGGTGGCTTGGACATGACCTAGGACCTTAAGATTTTGCATGAAAGGAGGACTAGCAGCCGCGTTGCACGGGAGAATGTGAAAAGTGTTCATATGTTGGAAAAACCTGAGAAATCCGTCCGTTTTCGTCATTTGTTATGGAATCGACTTAAAGCCAGATCGTCACATTTGCCGCTTTTCTCTCTGAGACGGTTACATTTATCGTCTGCAAAGCTATGTCGCGTGCTGCGGTATGCGGAGACACTAAAAGCACCATAGTAGAACACAGAAGAAGCTTCTAAGTTGAAGTAACAGCCAGTAAGAAGTAGTACAATTCAAGTTTTAGTTGTCGATTATTCACTTTTTAGCCGGCTATGGTGGCTTGGACACGACGTAGGACCTTATGATTTTGCATGAAAGGAGGACTAGCAGCCGCGTTGCATGGGAGAATGTGAAAAGTGTTCATATGTAGTAAAAACCTGAGAAATCCGTCCATTTTCGTCATTTGTTATCGAATGGACTTAAAGCCAGATCGTCACATTGGTCGCTTTTCTCTCTGAGACGGTTACATTTATTGTCTGCAAAGCTATGTCGCGTGCTGCGGTATGCGGAGACACTAAAAGCACCACAGTAGAACACAGAAGAATCTTCTAAGTTGAAGTAATAGCCAGTAAGAAGTAGTACAATTCAAGTTTTAGTTGTCGATTTTTCGCTTTTTAGCCGGCTTTGGTGGCCTGGACATGCGGTGGAACCTTAAGATTTTGCATGAAAGGAAGACTAGCAGCCGCGTTGCACGGGAGAATGTGAAAAGTGTTCATATGTAGTAAAAACCTGAGAAATCCGTCCGTTTTCGTCATTTGCTATCGAATCGACTTAAAGCCGGATCGTCTCATTGGCCGCTTTTCTCTCTGAGACGGTTACATTTATCGTCTGCAAAGCTATGTCGCGTGCTGCGGTATGCGGAGACACTAAAAGCACCATAGTAGAACACAGAAGAAGCTTCTAAGTTGAAGTAATAGCCAGTAAGAAGTAGTACAATTCAAGTTTTAGTTGTCGATTATTCACTTTTTAGCCGGCTTTGGTGGCTTGGACATGACCTAGAACCTTAAGATTTTGCATGAAAGGAGGACTAGCAGCCGCGTTGCACGGGAGAATGTGAAAAGTGTTCATATGTTGGAAAAACCTGAGAAATCCGTCCGTTTTCGTCATTTGTTATCGAATCGACTTAAAGCCAGATCGTCACATTGGCCGCTTTTCTCTCTGAGACGGTTTCATTTATCGTCTGCAAAGCTATGTCGCGTGCTGCGGTATGCGGAGACACTAAAATCACCATAGTAGAACACAGAAGAAGCTTCTAAGTTGAAGTAATAGCCAGTAAGAAGAAATACAATTCAAGTTTTAGTTGTCGATTATTCACATTTTTGCCGGCTTTAGTCGCTTGGACATGACCTAGGACATTAAGATTTTGCATGAAAGGAGGACTAGCAGCCGCGTTGCACGGGAGAATGTGAAAAGTGTTCATATGTAGTAAAACCTGAGAAATCCGTCCGTTTTCGTCATTTGTTATCGAATTGACTTAAAGCCAGATCGTCACATTGGCCGCTCTTCTCTCTGAAACGGTTACACTTATCGTCTGCAAAGCTATGTCGCGTGCTGCGATATACGGAAACACTAAAAGCACCATAGTAGAACACAGAAGAAGCTTCTAAGTTGAAGTAATAGCCAGTAAGAAGTAGTACAATTCAAGTTTTAGTTGTCGATTATTCACTTTTTAGCCGGCTTTGGTGGATTGGACATGACCTAGGACCTTAGGATTTTGCATGAAAGGAGGACTAGCAGCCGCGTTGCACGGTAGAATGTAAAAAGTGTTCACATGCAGTAAAAACGTGAGAAATCCGTCCGTTTTCGTCATTTGTTATCGAATCGACTTAAAGCCAGATCGTCACATTGGCCATTCTTCTCTCTCAAACGGTTACATTTATCGTCTGCAAAGCTATGTCGCGTGCTACGGTATGCCAAAACACTAAAAGCACCATAGTAGAACCCAGAAGAAGGTTCTAAGTTGAAGTAATAGCCAGTAAGAAGTAGTACAATTCAAGTATTAGTTGTCGATTATTCACTTTTTAGCCGGCTTTGGTGGCTATGACATGACCTAGGACCATAAGATTTTGCATGAAAGGAGGACTAGCAGCCGCGTTGCACGGGGGAATGTGAAAAGTGTTCATATGTAGTAAAAACCTGAGAAATCCGTCCGTTTTCGTCATTTGTTATCGAATCGACTTAAAGCCAGATCGTCACATTGGTCTCTTTTCTCTCTGAAACGGTTACACTTATCGTCTGCAAAGCTATGTCGCGTGCTGCGGTATGCGGAGACACTAAAAGCTCCATAGTAGAACACAGAAGAAGCTTCTAAGTTGAAGTAATAGCCAGTAAGAAGTAGTACAATTCAAGTTTTAGTTGTCGATTATTCACTTTTTAGCCGGCTTTGGTGGCTTGGACATGACCTAGTACCTTAAGATTTTCCATGAAAGGAGGACCAGCAGCCGCGTTGCACGGGAGAATGTGAAAGGTGCTCATATGTAGTAAAAACCTGAGAAATCCGTCCGTTTTCGCCATTTATTATCGAATCGTCTTAAAGCCAGATCGTCACATTGGCCGCTCTTCTCTCTGAAACGAATACATTTATCGTCTACAAAGCTATGACGCGTGCTGCGGTATGCGGAAACACTAAAAGCACCATAGTAAAACACAGAAGAAGCTTCTATGTTGAAGTAATAGCCAGTAAGAAGTAGTACAATTCAAGTATTAGTTGTCGATTATTCACTTTTTTGCCGGCTTTGGTTTCTTGGACATGACCTAGGACCTTAAGATTTTGCATGAAAGGAGGACTAGCAGCCGCGTTGCATGGGAGAATGTGAAAAGTGTTCATAAGTAGTAAAAACCTGAGAAATCCGTCCATTTTCGTCATTTGTTATCGAATTGACTTCAAGCCAGATCGTCACATTGGCCATTCTTCTCTCTCAAACGGTTACATTTATTGTCTGCAAAGCTATGTCGCGTGCTGCGATATGCCGAAACACTAAAAGCACCATAGTAGAACACAGAAGGAGCTTCTAAGTTGAAGTAATTGCCAGTAAGAAGTAGTACAATTCAAGTTTTAGTTGTCGATTATTCACTTTTTAGCCGGCTTTGCTGGCTTGGACATGCGGTGGAACCTTAAGATTTTGCATGAAAGGAAGACTAGCAGGCGCGTTGCACGGGAGAATGTGAAAAGTGTTCATATGTAGTAAAAACCTGAGAAATCTGTCCGTTTTCTTCATTTGTTATCGAATCGACTTAAAGCCAGATCGTCTCATTGGCCCCTTTTCTCTCTGAGACGGTTACATTTATCGTCTGCAAAGCTATGTCGCGTGCTGCGGTATGCGGAGACACTAAAAGCACCATAGTAGAACACAGAAGAAGCTTCTAAGTTGAAGTAATAGCCAGTAAGAAGTAGTACAATTCAAGTTTTAGTTGTCGATTATTCACTTTTGAGCCGGCTTTGGTGGCTTGGACATGACCTAGGACCTTAAGATTTTGCATGAAAGGAGTACTTGCAGGCGCGTTGCACGGGAGAATGTGAAAAGTGTTCATATGTAGTAAAAACGTGAGAAATCCGTCCATTTTCGTCATTTGTTATAGAATGGACTTAAAGCCAGATCGTCACATTGGTCGCTTTTCTCTCTGAGACGGTTACATTTATTGTCTGCAAAGCTATGTCGCGTGCTGCGGTATGCGGAGACACTAAAAGCACCACAGTAGAACACAGAAGAATCTTCTAAGTTGAAGTAATAGCCAGTAAGAAGTAGTACAATTCAAGTTTTAGTTGTCGATTATTCGCTTTTTAGCCGGCTTTGGTGGCCTGGACATGCGGTGGAACCTTAAGATTTTGCATGAAAGGAAGACTAGCAGCCGCGTTGCACGGGAGAATGTGAAAAGTGTTCATATGTAGTAAAAACCTGAGAAATCCGTCCGTTTTCGTCATTTGCTATCGAATCGACTTAAAGCCGGATCGTCTCATTGGCCGCTTTTCTCTCTGAGACGGTTACATTTATCGTCTGCAAAGCTATGTCGCGTGCTGCGGTATGCGGAGACACTAAAAGCACCATAGTAGAACACAGAAGAAGCTTCTAAGTTGAAGTAATAGCCAGTAAGAAGTAGTACAATTCAAGTTTTAGTTGTCGATTATTCACTTTTTAGCCGGCTTTGGTGGCTTGGACATGACCTAGAACCTTAAGATTTTGCATGAAAGGAGGACTAGCAGCCGCGTTGCACGGGAGAATGTGAAAAGTGTTCATATGTTGGAAAAACCTGAGAAATCCGTCCGTTTTCGTCATTTGTTATCGAATCGACTTAAAGCCAGATCGTCACATTGGCCGCTTTTCTCTCTGAGACGGTTTCATTTATCGTCTGCAAAGCTATGTCGCGTGCTGCGGTATGCGGAGACACTAAAATCACCATAGTAGAACACAGAAGAAGCTTCTAAGTTGAAGTAATAGCCAGTAAGAAGAAATACAATTCAAGTTTTAGTTGTCGATTATTCACATTTTTGCCGGCTTTAGTCGCTTGGACATGACCTAGGACATTAAGATTTTGCATGAAAGGAGGACTAGCAGCCGCGTTGCACGGGAGAATGTGAAAAGTGTTCATATGTAGTAAAACCTGAGAAATCCGTCCGTTTTCGTCATTTGTTATCGAATTGACTTAAAGCCAGATCGTCACATTGGCCGCTCTTCTCTCTGAAACGGTTACACTTATCGTCTGCAAAGCTATGTCGCGTGCTGCGATATACGGAAACACTAAAAGCACCATAGTAGAACACAGAAGAAGCTTCTAAGTTGAAGTAATAGCCAGTAAGAACTAGTACAATTCAAGTTTTAGTTGTCGATTATTCACTTTTTAGCCGGCTTTGGTGGATTGGACATGACCTAGGACCTTAGGATTTTGCATGAAAGGAGGACTAGCAGCCGCGTTGCACGGTAGAATGTAAAAAGTGTTCACATGCAGTAAAAACGTGAGAAATCCGTCCGTTTTCGTCATTTGTTATCGAATCGACTTAAAGCCAGATCGTCACATTGGCCATTCTTCTCTCTCAAACGGTTACATTTATCGTCTGCAAAGCTATGTCGCGTGCTACGGTATTCCAAAACACTAAAAGCACCATAGTAGAACCCAGAAGAAGGTTCTAAGTTGAAGTAATAGCCAGTAAGAAGTAGTACAATTCAAGTATTAGTTGTCGATTATTCACTTTTTAGCCGGCTTTGGTGGCTATGACATGACCTAGGACCATAAGATTTTGCATGAAAGGAGGACTAGCAGCCGCGTTGCACGGGAGAATGTGAAAAGTGTTCATATGTAGTAAAAACCTGAGAAATCCGTCCGTTTTCGTCATTTGTTATCGAATCGACTTAAAGCCAGATCGTCACATTGGTCTCTTTTCTCTCTGAAACGGTTACACTTATCGTCTGCAAAGCTATGTCGCGTGCTGCGGTATGCGGAGACACTAAAAGCTCCATAGTAGAACACAGAAGAAGCTTCTAAGTTGAAGTAATAGCCAGTAAGAAGTAGTACAATTCAAGTTTTAGTTGTCGATTATTCACTTTTTAGCCGGCTTTGGTGGCTTGGACATGACCTAGTACCTTAAGATTTTCCATGAAAGGAGGACTAGCAGCCGCGTTGCACGGGAGAATGTGAAAGGTGCTCATATGTAGTAAAAACCTGAGAAATCCGTCCGTTTTCGCCATTTGTTATCGAATCGTCTTAAAGCCAGATCGTCACATTGGCCGCTCTTCTCTCTGAAACGAATACATTTATCGTCTACAAAGCTATGACGCGTGCTGCGGTATGCGGAAACACTAAAAGCACCATAGTAGAACACAGAAGAAGCTTCTATGTTGAAGTAATAGCCAGTAAGAAGTAGTACAATTCAAGTATTAGTTGTCGATTATTCACTTTTTTGCCGGCTTTGGTTTCTTGGACATGACCTAGGACCTTAAGATTTTGCATGAAAGGAGGACTAGCAGCCGCGTTGCATGGGAGAATGTGAAAAGTGTTCATAAGTAGTAAAAACCTGAGAAATCCGTCCATTTTCGTCATTTGTTATCGAATTGACTTCAAGCCAGATCGTCACATTGGCCATTCTTCTCTCTCAAACGGTTACATTTATTGTCTGCAAAGCTATGTCGCGTGCTGCGATATGCCGAAACACTAAAAGCACCATAGTAGAACACAGAAGGAGCTTCTAAGTTGAAGTAATTGCCAGTAAGAAGTAGTACAATTCAAGTTTTAGTTGTCGATTATTCACTTTTTAGCCGGCTTTGCTGGCTTGGACATGCGGTGGAACCTTAAGATTTTGCATGAAAGGAAGACTAGCAGGCGCGTTGCACGGGAGAATGTGAAAAGTGTTCATATGTAGTAAAAACCTGAGAAATCTGTCCGTTTTCTTCATTTGTTATCGAATCGACTTAAAGCCAGATCGTCTCATTGGCCCCTTTTCTCTCTGAGACGGTTACATTTATCGTCTGCAAAGCTATGTCGCGTGCTGCGGTATGCGGAGACACTAAAAGCACCATAGTAGAACACAGAAGAAGCTTCTAAGTTGAAGTAATAGCCAGTAAGAAGTAGTACAATTCAAGTTTTAGTTGTCGATTATTCACTTTTGAGCCGGCTTTGGTGGCTTGGACATGACCTAGGACCTTAAGATTTTGCATGAAAGGAGTACTTGCAGGCGCGTTGCACGGGAGAATGTGAAAAGTGTTCATATGTAGTAAAAACGTGAGAAATCCGTCTGTTTTCGCCATTTGTTATCGAATCGACTTAAAGCCAGATCGTCACATTGGCCGCTTTTCTCTCTGAAACGGTTACATTTATCGTCTGCAAAGCTATGTCGCGTGCTGCAGTATGCGGAAACACTAAAAGCACCATAGTAGAACACAGAAGAAGCTTCTAAGTTGAAGTAATAGCCAGTAAGAAGTAGTACAATTCAAGTTTTAGTTATCGATTATTCACTTTTTAGGCAGCTTTGGTGGCTTGGACATGACCTAGGACCTTAAGATATTGCATGAAAGGAGGTCTAACAGCCGCGTTGCATGGGAGAATGTGAAAAGTGTTCATATGTAGTAAAAACCTGAGAAATCCGTCCGTTTTCGTCATTTGTTATCGAATCGACTTAAAGCCAGATCGTCACATTGGCCGCTCTTCTCTCTGAAACGGTTACACTTATCGTCTGCAAAGCTATGTAACGTGCTGCGATATGCCGAAACACTAAAAGCACCATAGTAGAACACAGAAGGAGCTTCTAAGTTGAAGTAATAGCCAGTAAGAAGCAGTACAATTCAAGTTTTAGTTATCGATTATTCACATTTTAGCCGGCTTTGGTGGCTTGGACATGATCTAGGACCTTACGAATTTGCGTGAAAGGAGGTCTAACAGCCGCGTTGCATGGGAGAATGTGAAAAGTGTTCATATGTACTAAAAACCTGAGAAATCCGTCAGTTTTCGTCATTTGATATCGAATCGACTTAAAGCCAGATCGTCACATTGGCCTATTTTCTCTCTGAGAAGGTTACATTTATCGTCTGCAAAGCTATGTCGCGTGCTGCGGTGTGCGGAGACACTAGAAGCACCATAGTAGAACACAGAAGAAGCTTCTAAGTTGAAGTAATAGCCAGTAAGAAGTAGTACAATTCAAGTTTTAGTTGTCGATTATTCACTTTTTAGCCGGCTTTGGACCTTAAGATTTTGCATGAAAGGAGGACTAGCAGCCGCTTTGCACGGGAGAATGTGAAAAGGGTTCATATGTAGTAAAAACCTGAGAAATCCGTCCATTTTCGTCATTTGTTATCGAATCGACTTAAAGCCAGATCGTCACATTGGCCACTTTTCTCTCTGAGATGGTTACATTTATCGTCTGCAAAGCTATGTCGCGTGCTGTGGTATGCGGAGACACTAAAAGCGCACAGTAGAACACAGAAGAAGCTTCTAAGTTGAAGTAATAGCCAGTAAGAAGTAGTACAATTCAAGTTTTAGTTATCGATTACTCACTTTTTAGCCGGCTTTGGTGGCTTGGACATGACCTAGGACCTTAAGATTTTGCATGAAAGGAGTACTTGCAGGCGCGTTGCATGGGAGAATGTGAAAAGTGTTCATATGTAGTAAAAACGTGAGAAATCCGTCTGTTTTCGTCATTTGTTATCGAATCGACTTAAAGCCATATCGTCACATTGGCCGCTTTTCTCTCTGAAACGGTTACATTTATCGTCTGCAAAGCTATGTAACGTGCTGCGGTATGCCGAAACAATAAAAGCACCATAGTAGAACACAGAAGAAGCTTCTCAGTTGACGTAATAGCCAGTAAGAAGTAGTACAATTCAAGTTTTTGTTATCGATTATTCACTTTTTAGGCGGCTTTGGTGGCTTGGACATGACCTAGGACCTTAAGATTTTGCATGAAAGGAGGTCTAACAGCCGCGTTGCATGGGAGAATGTGAAAAGTGTTCATATGTAGTAAAAACCTGAGAAATCCGTCCGTTTTCGTCATTTGTTATCGAATCGACTTAAAGCCAGATCGTCACATTGGCCACTTTTCTCTTTGAGAAGGTTACATTTACTGTCTGCAAAGCTATGTCGCGTGCTGCGGTATGCGGAGACACTAAAAGCAACACAGTAGAACACAGAATAACCTTCTAAGTTGAAGTAATAGCCAGTAAGAAGTAGTACAATTCAAGTTTTAGTAGTCGATTATTCACTTTTTAGCCGGCTTTGGTGGCTTGGACATGACCTAGGACCTTAAGATTTTGCATGAAAGGAGTACTTGCAGGCGCGTTCACGGGAGAATGTGAAAAGTGTTCATATGTAGTAAAAACGTGAGAAATCCGTCTGTTTTCGCCATTTGTTACCGAATCGACTTAAAGCCAGATCGTCACATTGGCCGCTTTTCTCTCTGAAACGGTTACATTTATCGTCTGCAAAGCTATGTCGCGTGCTGCAGTATGCGGAAACACTAAAAGCACCATAGTAGAACACAGAAGAAGCTTCTAAGTTGAAGTAATAGCCAGTAAGAAGTAGTACAATTCAAGTTTTAGTTATCGATTATTCACTTTTTAGGCGGCTTTGGGGGCTTGGACATGACCTAGGACCTTTAGATTTTCATGAAAGGAGGTCTAACAGCCGCGTTGCATGGGAGAATGTGAAAAGTGTTCATATGTAGTAAAAACCTGAGAAATCCGTCCGTTTTCGTCATTTGTTATCGAATCGACTTAAAGCCAGATCGTCACATTGGCCGCTCTTCTCTCTGAAACGGTTACACTTATCGTCTGCAAAGCTAGGTAACGTGCTGCGGTATGCCGAAACATAAAAGCACCATAGTAGAACACAGAAGAAGCTTCTAAGTTGACGTAATAGCCAGTAAGAAGTAGTACAATTCAAGTTTTAGTTGTCGATTATTCACTTTTTAGCCGGCTATGGTGGCTTGGACATGACCTAGGACCTTATGATTTTGCATGAAAGGAGGACTAGCAGCCGCGTTGCATGGGAGAATGTGAAAAGTGTTCATATGTAGTAAAAACCTGAGAAATCCGTCCATTTTCGTCATTTGTTATCGAATGGACTTAAAGCCAGATCGTCACATTGGCCGCTTTCTCTCTGAGACGGTTACATTTATTGTCTGCAAAGCTATGTCGCGTGCTACGGTATGCCAAAACACTAAAAGCACCATAGTAGAACCCAGAAGAAGCTTCTAAGTTGAAGTAATAGCCAGTAAGAAGTAGTACAATTCAAGTTTTAGTTGTCGATTATTCACTTTTTATCCGGCTTTGGTGGCTTGGACATGACCTAGGACCTCAAGATTTTGCATGAAAGGACGTCTAACAGCCGAGTTGCATGGGAGAATTTGAAAAGTGTTCATATGTAGTAAAAACCTGAGAAATCCTTCCATTTTCGTCATTTGTTATCGAATTGACTACAAGCCAGATCGACACATTGGCCATTCTTCTCTCTCAAACGGTTACATTTATCGTCTGCAAAGCTATGACGCGTGCTGCGATATGCCGAAACACTAAAAGCACCATAGTAGAACACAGAAGGAGCTTCTAAGTTGAAGTAATAGCCAGTAAGAAGCAGTACAATTCAAGTTTTAGTTGTCGATTATTCGCTTTTTAGCCGACTTTGGTGGATTGGACATGCGGTGAAACCTTAAGACTTTGCATGAAAGGAAGACTAGCAGCCGCGTTGCCATGGAGAATTGTGAAAAGTGTTCATATGTAGTAAAAACCTGAGAAATCCGTCCGTTTTCGTCATTTGCTATCGAATCGACTTAAAGCCAGATCGTCTCATTGGCCGCTTTTCTCTCTGAGACGGTTACATTTATCGTTTGCAAAGCTATGTCGCGTGCTGCGGTGTGCGGAGACACTAAAAGCACCATAGTAGAACACAGAAGAAGCTTCTAAGTTGAAGTAATAGCCAGTAAGAAGTAGTACAATTCATGTTTTAGTTGTCGATTATTCACTTTTTAGCCGTCTTTGGTGGCTTGGACATGACCTAGGACCTTAATATTTTGCATGAAAGGAGGACTAGGAGCCGCGTTGCACGGAAGAATGTGAATAGTGTTCATATGTTGGAAAAACCTGAGAAATCCGTCCGTTTTCGTCATTTGTTATCGAATCGACTTAAAGCCAGATCGTCACATTGGCCGCTTTTCTCTCTGAGACGGTTTCATTTATCGTCTGCAAAGCTATGACGCGTGCTGCGGTATGCGGAGACACTAAAAGCACCATAGTAGAACACAGAAGAAGCTTCTAAGTTGAAGTAATAGCCAGTAAGAAGTAATACAATTCAAGTTTTAGTTGTCGATTATTCACTTTTTAGCCGGCTTTGGTGGATTGGACATGACCTAGGACCTTAGGATTTTGCATGAAAGGAGGACTAGCAGCCGCGTTGCAATGTAGAATGTAAAAAGTGTTCATATGCAGTAAAAACCTGAGGAATCCGTCCGTTTTCGTCATTTGTTATCGAATCGACTTAAAGCCAGATCGTCACATTGGCCATTCTTCTCTCTCAAACGGTTACATTTATCGTCTGCAAAGCTATGTCGCGTGCTACGGTATGCCAAAACACTAAAAGCACCATAGTAGAACCCAGAAGAAGCTTCTAAGTTGAAGTAATAGCCAGTAAGAAGTAGTACAATTCAAGTATTAGTTGTCGATTATTCACTTTTTAGCCGGCTTTGGTGGCTATGACATGACCTAGGACCATAAGATTTTGCATGAAACGAGGACTAGCAGCCGCGTTGCACGGGAGAATGTGAAAAGTGTTCATATGTAGTAAAAACCTGAGAAATCCGTCCGTTTTCGTCATTTGTATCGAATCGACTTAAAGCCAGATCGTCACATTGGTCTCTTTTCTCTCTGAAACGGTTACACTTATCGTCTGCAAAGCTATGTCGCGTGCTGCGGTATGCGGAGACACCAAAAGCTCCATAGTAGAACACAGAAGAAGCTTCTAAGTTGAAGTAATAGCCAGTAAGAAGTAGTACAATTCAAGTTTTAGTTGTCGATTATTCACTTTTTAGCCGGCTTTGGTGGCTTGTACATGACCTAGTACCTTAAGATTTTCCATGAAAGGAGGACTAGCAGCCGCATTGCACGGGAGAATGTGAAAGGTGTTCATGTGTAGTAAAAACCTGAGAAATCCGTCCGTTTTCGCCATTTGTTATCGAATCGTCTTAAAGCCAGATCGTCACATTGGCCGCTCTTCTCTCTGAAACGGTTACATTTATCGTCTACAAAGCTATGTCGCGTGCTGCGGTATGCGGAAACACTAAAAGCACCATAGTAGAACACAGAAGAAGCTTCTATGTTGAAGTAATAGCCAGTAAGAAGTAGTACAATTGAAGTTTTAGTTGTCGATTATTCACTTTTTAGCCGGCTTTGGTTTCTTGGACATGACCTAGGACCTTAAGATTTTGCATGAAAGGAGGACTAGCAGCCGCGTTGCATGGGAGATAGTGAAAAATGTTCATAAGTAGTAAAAACCTGAGAAATCCGTCCATTTTCGTCATTTGTTATCGAATTGACTTCAAGCCAGATCGTCACATTGGCCATTCTTCTCTCTCAAACGGTTACATTTATCGTCTGCAAAGCTATGTCGCGTGCTGCGATATGCCGAAACACTAAAAGCACCATAGTAGAACACAGAAGGAGCTTCTATGTTGAAGTAATAGCCAGTAAGAAGTAGTACAATTCAAGTTTTAGTTGTCGATTATTCACTTTTTAGCCGGCTTTGGTGGCTTGGACATGCGGTGGAACCTTAAGATTTTGCATGAAAGGAAGACTAGCAGCCGCGTTGCACGGGAGAATGTGAAAAGTGTTCATATGTAGTAAAAACCTGAGAAAACCGTCCGTTTTCGTCATTTGTTATCGAATCGACTTAAAGCCAGATCGTCTCATTGGCCCCTTTTCTCTCTGAGACGGTTACATTTATCGTCTGCCAAGCTATGTCGCGTGCTGCGGTATGCGGAGACACTAAAAGCACCATAGTAGAACACAGAAAAAGCTTCTAAGTTGAAGTAATAGCCAGTAAGAAGTAGTACAATTCAAGTTTTAGTTGTCGATTATTCACTTTTTAGCCGGCTTTGGTGGCTTGGACATGACCTAGGACCTTATGATTTTGCATGGAAGGAGGACTAGCAGCCACGTTGCACGGGAGAATGTGAAAAGTGTTCATATGTAGGAAAAACCTGAGAAATCCGTCCGTTTTCGTCATTTGTTATGGAATCGACTTAAAGCCAGATCGTCACATTTGCCGCTTTTCTCTCTGAGACGGTTACATTTATCGTCTGCAAAGCTATGTCGCGTGCTGCGGTATGCGGAGACACTAAAAGCACCATAGTAGAACACAGAAGAAGCTTCTAAGTTGAAGTAATAGCCAGTAAGAAGTAGTACAATTCAAGTTTTAGTTATCGATTATTCACTTTTTAGGCGGCTTTGGTGGCTTGGACATGACCTAGGACCTTAAGATTTTGCATGAATGGAGGTCTAACAGCCGCGTTGCATGGGAGAATGTGAAAAGTGTTCATATGTAGTAAAAACCTGAGAAATCCGTCCATTTTCGTCATTTGTTATCGAATTGACTTCAAGCCAGATCGTCACATTGGCCATTCTTCTCTCTCAAACGGTAACATTTATCGTCTGCAAAGCTATGTCGCGTGCTGCGATATGCCGAAACACTAAAAGCACCATAGTAGAACACAGAAGGAGCTTCTAAGTTGAAGTAATAGCCAGTAAGAAGTAGTACAATTCAAGTTTTAGTTGTCGATTATTCACTTTTTAGCCGGCTTTGGTGGCTTGGACATGCGGTGGAACCTTAAGATTTTGCATGAAAGGAGTACTTGCAGGCGCGTTGCATGGGAGAATGTGAAAAGTGTTCATATGTAGTAAAAACGTGAGAAATCCGTCTGTTTTCGCCATTTGTTATCGAATCGACTCGAAGCCAGATCGTCACATTGGCCGCTTTTCTCTCTGAAACGGATACATTTATCGTCTGCAAAGCTAAGTCGCGTGCTGCAGTATGCGGAAATACTAAAAGCACCATAGTAGAACACAGAAGAAGCTTCTAAGTTGAAGTAATAGCCAGTAAGAAGTAGTACAAGTCAAGTTTTAGTTGTCGATTATTCACTTTTTAGCCGGCTATGGTGGCTTGGACACGACCTAGGACCTTATGATTTTGCATGAAAGGAGGACTAGCAGCCGCGTTGCATGGGAGAAGGTGAAAAGTGTTCATATGTAGTAAAAACCTGAGAAATCCGTCCATTTTCGTCATTTGTTATCGAATGGACTTAAAGCCAGATCGTCACATTGGTCGCTTTTCTCTCTGAGACGGTTACATTTATTGTCTGCAAAGCTATGTCGCGTGCTGCGGTATGCGGAGACACTAAAAGCACCACAGTAGAACACAGAAGAATCTTCTAAGTTGAAGTAATAGCCAGTAAGAAGTAGTACAATTAAAGTTTTAGTTGTCGATTATTCGCTTTTTAGCCGGCTTTGGTGGCTTGGACATGCGGTGGAACCTTAAGATTTTGCATGAAAGGAAGACTAGCAGCCGCGTTGCACGGGAGAATGTGAAAAGTGTTCATATGTAGTAAAAACCTGAGAAATCCGTCCGTTTTCGTCATTTGCTATCGAATCGACTTAAAGCCAGATCGTCTCATTGGCCGCTTTTCTCTCTGAGACGGTTACATTTATCGTCTGCAAAGCTATGTCGCGTGCTGCGGTATGCGGAGACACTAAAAGCACCATAGTAGAACACAGAAGAAGCTTCTAAGTTGAAGTAATAGCCAGTAAGAAGTAGTACAATTCAAGTTTTAGTTGTCGATTATTCACTTTTTAGCCGGCTTTGGTGGCTTGGACATGACCTAGGACCTTAAGATTTTGCATGAAAGGAGGACTAGCAGCCGCGTTGCACGGGAGAATGTGAAAAGTGTTCATATGTAGTAAAAACCTTAGAAATCCGTCCGTTTTCGTCATTTGTTATCGAATCGACTTAAAGCCAGATCGTCACATTGGCCGCTTTTCTCTCTGAGACGGTTTCATTTATCGTCTGCAAAGCTATGTCGCGTGCTGCGGTATGCGGAGACACTAAAAGCACCATAGTAGAACACAGAAGAAGCTTCTAAGTTGAAGTAATAGCCAGTAAGAAGAAATACAATTCAAGTTTTAGTTGTCGATTATTCACATTTTTGCCGGCTTTGGTCGCTTGGACATGACCTAGGACATTAAGATTTTGCATGAAAGGAGGACTAGCAGCCGCGTTGCACGGGAGAATGTGAAAAGTGTTCATATGTAGTAAAACCTGAGAAATCCGTCCGTTTTCGTCATTTGTTATCGAATCGACTTAAAGCCAGATCGTCACATTGGCCGCTCTTCTCTCTAAAACGTTTACACTTATCGTCTGCAAAGCTATGTCGCGTGCTGCGATATACGGAAACACTAAAAGCACCATAGTAGAACACAGAAGAAGCTTCTAAGTTGAAGTAATAGCCAGTAAGAAGTAGTACATTTCAAGTTTTAGTTGTCGATTATTCACTTTTTAGCCGGCTTTGGTGGATTGGACATGACCTAGGACCATAAGATTTTGCATGAAAGGAGGACTAGCAGCCGCGTTGCACGGGAGAATGTGAAAAGTGTTCATATGTAGTAAAAACCTGAGAAATCCGTCCGTTTTCGTCATTTGTTATCGAATCGACTTAAAGCCAGATCGTCACATTGGCCGTTCTTCTCTCTGAAACGGTTACGCTTATCGTCTGCAAAGCTGTCGCGTGCTGCGGTATGCGGAGACACTAAAAGCTCCATAGTAGAACACAGAAGAAGCTTCTAAGTTGAAGTAATAGCCAGTAAGAAGTAGTACAATTCAAGTTTTAGTTGTCGATTATTCACTTTTTAGCCGGCTTTTTTGGCTATGACATGACCTAGGACAATAAGAATTTGCATGAAAGGAGGACTAGCAGCCGCGTTGCACGGGAGAATGTGAAAAGTGTTCATATGTAGTAAAAAACTGAGAAATCCGTCCGCTTTCGTCATTTGTTATCGATTCGACTTAAAGCCAGATCGTCTCATTGGCCGCTTTTCTCTCTGAGACGGTTACATTTATCGTCTGCAAAGCTATGTCGCGTGCTGCGGTACGCGGAGACACTAAAAGCACCATAGTACAACACAGAAGAAGCTTCTATGTTGTAGTAATAGCCAGTAAGAAGTAGTACAATTCAAGTTTTAGTTGTCGATTATTCACTTTTTAGCCGGCTTTGGTGGCTTGGACATGACCTAGGACCTTAAGATTTTGCATGAAAGGAGGACTAGCAGCCGCGTTGCACGGGAGAATGTGAAATGTGTTCATATGTTGGAAAAACCTGAGAAATCCGTCCGTTTTCGTCATTTGTTATCGAATCGACTTAAAGCCAGATCGTCACATTTGCTGCTTTTCTCTCTGAGACGGTTACATTTATCGTCTGCAAAGCTATGTCGCGTGCTGCGGTCTGCGGAGACACTAAAAGCACCATAGTAGAACACAGAAGAAGCTTCGAAGTTGAAGTAATAGCCAGTAAGAAGTAGTACAATTCAAGTTTTAGTTGTCGATTATTCACTTTTTAGCCGGCTTTGGTGGCTTGGACATGACCTAGGACCTTAAGATTTTGCATGAAAGGAGGACTAGCAGCCGCGTTGCACGGGAGAATGTAAAAAGTGTTCATATGTTGGAAAAACCTGATAAATCCGTCCGTTTTCGTCATTTGTTATCGAATCGACTTAAAGTCAGATCGTCACATTTTTCTCTTTTCTCTCTAAAACGGTTACACTTATCGTCTGCAAAGCTATGTCGCGTGCTGCGGTATGCGGAGACACTAAAAGCTCCATAGTAGAACACAGAAGAAGCTTCTAAGTTGAAGTAATAGCCAGTAAGAAGTAGTACAATTCAAGTTTTAGTTGTCGATTATTCACTTTTTAGCCGGCTTTGGTGGCTTGGAAATGACATAGGACCTTAAGATTTTGCATGAAAGGAGGACTAGCAGCCGCGTTGCACGGGAGAATGTGAAAAGTGTTCATATGTTGGAAAAACCTGAGAAATCCGTCCGTTTTCGTCATTTGTTATCGAATCGACTTAAAGCCAGATCGTCACATTGTCCGCTCTTCTCTCTGAAACGGTTACACTTATCGTCTGCAAAGCTATGTCGCGTGCTGCGATATGCGGAAACACTAAAAGCACCACAGTACAACACAGAAGAAGCTTCTAAGTTGAAGTAATAGCCAGTAAGAAGTAGTACAATTCAAGTTTTAGTTGTCGATTATTCACTTTTTAGCCGGCATTTTTGGCTTGGACATGACCTAGGACCTTAGGATTTTGCATGAAAGGAGGACTAGCAGCCGCGTTGCACGGTAGAATTTAATAAGTGTTCATAAGTAGTAAAAACCTGTGAAATCCGTCCGTTTTCGTCATTTGTTATCGAATCGACTTAAAGCCAGATCGTCAGATTGGCCATTCTTCTCTCTCAAACGGTTACATTTATCGTCTGCAATGCTATGTCGCGTGCTGCGATATGCGGAAACACTAAAAGCACCACAGTACAACACAGAAGAAGCTTCTAAGTTGAAGTAATAGCCAGTAAGACGTAGTACAATTCAAGTTTTAGTTGTCGATTATTCACTATT
Organism: Schistocerca gregaria; assembly: GCF_023897955.1. Classification (NCBI taxonomy): domain Eukaryota; kingdom Metazoa; phylum Arthropoda; class Insecta; order Orthoptera; family Acrididae; genus Schistocerca; species Schistocerca gregaria. The sequence goes on from NW_026061759.1 coordinate 3,273,396, forward strand.
TAGCCGGCTTTTTTGGCTTGGACATGACCTAGGACCTTAGGATTTTGCATGAAAGGAGGACTAGCAGCCGCGTTGCACGGTAGATTGTAATAAGTGTTCATAAGTAGTAAAATCCTTAGAAATCCGTCCGTTTTCGTCATTTGTTATCGAATCGACTTAAAGCCAGATCGTCACATTGGCCATTCTTCTCTCTCAAACGGTTACATTTATCGTCTGCAAAGCTATGTCGCGTGCTACGGTATGCCGAAACACTAAAAGCACCATAGTACAACCCAGAAGAAGCTTCTAAGTTGAAGTAATAGCCAGTAAGAAGTAGTACAATTTAAGTTTTAGTTGTCGATTATTCACTTTTTAGCCGGCTTTGGTGACTATGACATGACCTAGGACAATAAGATTTTGCATGAAAGGAGGACTAGCAGCCGCGTTGCACGGGAGAATGTGATAAGTGTTCATATGTAGTAAAAAACTGAGAAATCCGTCCGTTTTCGTCATTTGTTATCGATTCGACTTAAAGCCAGATCGTATCATTGGCCGCTTTTCTCTCTGAGACGGTTACATTTATCGTCTGCAAAGCTACGTCGCGTGCTGCGGTATGCGGAGATACTAAAAGCACCATAGTACAACACAGAAGAAGCTTCTATGTTGAAGTAATAGCCAGTAAGAAGTAGTACAATTCAAGTTTTAGTTGTCGATTATTCACTTTTTAGCCGGCTTTGGTGGCTTGGACATGACCTAGGACCTTAAGATTTTGCATGAAAGGAGGACTAGCAGCCGCGTTGCACGGGAGAAAGTGAAAAGTGTTCATATGTTGGAAAAACCTGAGAAATCTGTCTGTTTTCGTCATTTGTTATCGAATCGACTTAAAGCCAGATCGTCACATTTGCCGCTTTTCTCTCTGAGACGGTTACATTTATCGTCTGCAAAGATATGTCGCGCGCTGCGGTATGTGGAGACACTAAATGCACCATAGTAGAACACAGAAGAAGCTTCTAAGTTAAAGTACTAGCCAGTAAGAAGTAATACAATTTAAGTTTTAGTTGTCGATTATTCACATTTTTGCCGGCTTTGGTCGCTTGGACATGACCTAGGACCTTAAGATTTTGCATAAAAGGAGGACTAGCAGACGCGTTGCACGGGAGAATGGGAAAAGTGTTCACATGTAGTAAAAACCTGAGAAAACCGTCCGTTTTCGCCATTTGTTATCGAATCGTCTTAATGCCAGATCGTCACATTGGAGGCTCTTCTCTCTGAAACGGTTACATTTATCGTCTGCAAAGCTATGTCGCGTGCTGCGATATGCCGAAACACTAAAAGCACCATAGTAGAACACAGAAGAAGCTTCTAAGTTGAAGTAATAGCCAGTAAGAAGTAGTACAATTCAAGCTTTAGTTGTCGATTATTCACTTTTTAGCCGGCTTTGGTGGCTTGGACATGAGGTTGAACCTTAAGATTTTGCATGAAAGGACGACTAGCAGCCGCGTTGCACGGGAGAATGTGAAAAGTGTTCATATGTAGTAAAAACCTGAGAAATATGTCCGTTTTCGTCATTTGTTATCGAATCGACTTAAAGCCAGATCGTCACATTGGTCGCTCTTCTCTCTGAAACGGTTACACTTATCGTCTGCAAAGCTATGTCGCGTGCTGCGATATGCGGAAACACTAAACGCACCACAGTACAACACAGAAGAAGCTTCTAAGTTGAAGTAATAGCCAGTAAGAAGTAGTACAATTCAAGTTTTAGTTGTCGATTATTCACTTTTTAGCCGGCTTTTTTGGCTATGACATGACCTAGGACAATACGATTTTGTATGAAAGGAGGACTAGCAGCCGCGTTGCACGGGAGAATGTGAAAAGTGTTCATATGTAGTAAAAAACTGAGAAATCCGTCCGTTTTCGTCATTTGTTATCAAATCGACTTAAAGTCAGATCGTCACATTTTTCTCTTTTCTCTCTAAAACGGTTACACTTATCGTCTGCAAAGCTATGTCGCGTGCTGCGGTATGCGGAGACACTAAAAGCTCCATAGTAGAACACAGAAGAAGCTTCTATGTTGAAGTAATAGCCAGTAAGAAGTAGTACAATTGAAGTTTTAGTTGTCGGTTATTCACTTTTTTGCCGGCTTTGGTGGCTTGGACATGACCTAGGACCTTAAGATTTTGCATGAAAGGAGGACTAGCAGTTGCGTTGCATGGGAGAATGTGAAAAGTGTTAATAAGTAGTAAAAACCTGAGAAATCCGTCCATTTTCGTCATTTGTTATCGAATCGACTTAAAGCCAGATCGTCATATTGCCCATTCTTCTCTCTCAAACGGTTACATTTATCGCCTGCAAAAGCTATGTCGCGTACTACGGTATGCCAAAACACTAAAAGCACCATAGTAGAACCCAGAAGAAGCTTCTAAGTTGAAGTAATAGCCAGTAAGGAGTAGTACAATTCAAGTTTTAGTTGTCGATTATTCACTTTTAAGCCGACTTTGGTGGCTATGACATGACCTAGGACCATAAGATTTTGCATGAAAGGAAGACTAGCAGCCGCGTTGCACGGTAGAATGTGAAAAGTGTTCATATGTAGTAAAAACCTGAGAAATCCGTCCATTTTCGTCATTTGTTATCGAATTGACTTCAAGCCAGATCGTCACATTTTCCATTCCTCTCTCTCAAACGGTTACATTTATCGTCTGCAAAGCTATGTCGCGTGCTGCGATATGCCGAAACACTAAAAGCACCATAGTAGAACAAAGAAGGAGCTTCTAAGTTGAAGTAATAGCCAGTAAGAAGTAGTACAATTCAAGTTTTAGTTGTCGATTATTCACTTTTTAGCCGGCTTTGGTGGCTTGGACAAGCGGTGGAACCTTAAGATTTTGCATGAAAGGAAGACTAGCAGCCGCGTTGCACGGGAGAATGTGAAAAGTGTTCATATTAGTAAAAACCTGAGAAATCCGTCCGTTTTCGTTATTTGTTATGGAATCGACTTAAAACCAGATCGTCTCATTGGCCACTTTTCTCTCTGAAACGGTTACATTTATCGTCTGCAAAGCTATGTCGCGTGCTGCGGTATGCGGAGACACTAAAAGCACCATAGTAGAACACAGAAGAAGCTTCTAAGTTGAAGTAATAGCCAGTAAGAAGTAGTACAATTCAAGTATTAGTTGTCGATTATTCACTTTTTATCCGGCTTTGGTGGCTATGACACGACCTAGGACCATAAGATTTTGCATGAAAGGAGGACTAGCAGCCGCGTTGCACGGGAGAATGTGAAAAGTGTTCATATGTAGTAAAAACCTGAGAAATATGTCCGTTTTCGTCATTTGTTATTAATCGACTTAAAGCCAGATCGTCATATTGGCCGCTCTTCTCTCTGAAACGGTTACATTTATCGTCTGCAAAGCTATGTCGCGTGATGCGGTATGCGGAAACACTAAAAGCACCATAGTAGAACACAGAAGAAGCTTCTATGTTGAAGTAATAGCCAGTAAGAAGTAGTACAATTCAAGTTTTAGTTGTCGATTATTCACTTTTTAGCCGGCTTTGGTGGCTTGGACATGCGGTGGAACCTTAAGATTTTGCATGAAAGGAAGACAAGCAGCCGCGTTGCACGGGAGAATGTGAAAAGTGTTCATATGTAGTAAAAACCTGAGAAATCCGTCCGTTTTCGTCATTTGTTATCGAATCGACTTAAAGCCAGATCGTCTCATTGGCCCCTTTTCTCTCTGAGTCAGTTACATTTATCGTCTGCAAAGCTATGTCGCGTGCTGTGGTATGCGGAGACACTAAAAGCACCATAGTAGAACACAGAAGAAGATTCTAAGTTGAAGTAATAGCCAGTAAGAAGTAGTACAATTCAAGTTTTAGTTGTCGATTATTCACTTTTTAGCCGGCTTTGGTGGCTATGACATGACCTAGGACAATAAGATTTTGCATGAAAGGAGGACTAGCAGACGCGTTGCACGGGAGAATGTGAAAAGTGTTCATATGTAGTTAAAAACGGAGAAATCCGTCCGTTTTCGTCATTTGTTATCGAATCGACTTAAAGCCAGATCGTCACATTGGTCTCTTTTCTCTCTGAAACGGTTACACTTATCGTCTGCAAAGCTATGTCGCGTGCTGCGGTATGCGGAGACACTAAAAGCACCATAGTAGAACACAGAAGAAGATTCTAAGTTGAAGTAATAGCCAGTAAGAAGTAGTAAAATTCAAGTTTTAGTTGTCGATTATTCACATTTTTGCCGGGTTTGGTCGCTTGGACATGACCTAGGACCTTAAGATTTTGCATGAAAGGAGGACTAGCAGCCGCGTTGCACGGGAGAATGTGAAAATTGTTCATATGTAGTAAAAACCTGAGAAAACCGTCCGTTTTCGCCATTTGTTATCGAATCGTCTTTATGCCAGATCGTCACTTTGGCCGCTCTTCTCTCTGAAACGGTTACATTTATCGTCTGCAAAGCTATGTCGCGTGCTGCGTTAAGCCAAAACACTAAAAGTACCATAGTAGAACACAGAAGAAGCTTCTAAGTTGAAGTAATAGCCAGTAAGAAGTAGTACAATTCAAGTTTTAGTTGTCGATTATTCACTTTTTAGCCGGCTTTGGTGGCTTGGACATGAGGTTGAACCTTAAGATTTTGCATGAAAGGACGACTAGCAGCCGCGTTGCACGGGAGAATGTGAAAAGTGCTCATATGTAGTAAAAACCTGAAAATCCGTCCATTTTCGTCATTTGTTATCGAATTGACTTCAAGCCAGATCGTCACATTTTCCATTCCTCTCTCTCAAACGGTTACATTTATCGTCTGCAAAGCTATGTCGCGTGCTGCGATATGCCGAAACACTAAAAGCACCATAGTAGAACAAAGAAGGAGCTTCTAAGTTGAAGTAATAGCCAGTAAGAAGTAGTACAATTCAAGTTTTAGTTGTCGATTATTCACTTTTTATCCGGCTTTGGTGGCTTGGACATGACCTAGGACCTTAAGATTTTGCATGAATGGAGGACTAGCAGCCGCGTTGCACGGGAGAATGTTGGAAAAACCTGAGAAATCCGTCCCTTTTCGTCATTTGTTATCGAATCGACTTCAAGCCAGATCGTCACATTGGCCGCTTTTCTCTCTGAGACGGTTACATTTATCGTCTGCAAAGCTATGTCGCGTGCTACGGTATGCCAAAACACTAAAAGCACCATAGTAGAACCCAGAAGAAGCTTCTAAGTTGAAGTAATAGCCAGTAAGGAGTAGTACAATTCGAGTTTTAGTTGTCGATTATTCACTTTTAGCCGGTTTTGGTGGCTTGTACATGAGGTTGAACCTTAAGATTTTGCATGAAAGGAGGACTAGCAGCCGCGTTGCACGGGAGAATGTGAAATGTGTTTATATGCAGTAAAAACCTGAGAAATCCGTCCGTTTTCGTCATTTGTTATCGAATCGACTTAAAGCCAGATCGTCATATTGGCCGCTCTTCTCTCTGAAACGGTTACATTTATCGTCTGCAAAGCTATGTCGCTTGCTGCGGTATGCGGAAACACTAAAAGCACCATAGTAGAACACAGAAGAAGCTTCTATGTTGAAGTAATTGCCAGTAAGAAGTAGTACAATTCAAGTTTTAGTTGTCGATTATTCACTTTTTAGCCGGCTTTGGTGGCTTGGACATGCGGTGGAACCTTAAGATTTTGCATGAAAGGAAGACTAGCAGCCGCGTTGCACGGGAGAATGTGAAAAGTGTTCATATGTAGTAAAAACCTGAGAAATCCGTCCGTTTTCGTCATTTGTTATCGAATCGACTTAAAGCCAGATCGTCTCATTGGCCCCTTTTCTCTCTGAGTCGGTTACATTTATCGTCTGCAAAGCTATGTCGCGTGCTGCGGTATGCGGAGACACTAAAAGCACCATAGTAGAACACAGAAGAAGATTCTAAGTTGAAGTAATAGCCAGTAAGAAGTAGTACAATTCAAGTTTTAGTTGTCGATTATTCACTTTTTAGCCGGCTTTGGTGGCTATGACGTGACCTAGGACAATAAGATTTTGCACGAAAGGAGGACTAGCAGCCGCGTTGCACGGGAGAATGTGAAAAGTGTTCATATGTAGTAAAAAACTGAGAAATCCGTCCGTTTTCGTCATTTGTTATCGAATCGACTTAAAGCCAGATCGTCACATTGGTCTCTTTTCTCTCTGAAACGGTTACACTTATCGTCTGCAAAGCTATGACGCGTGCTGCGGTATGCGGGGACACTAAAAGCTCCATAGTAGAACACAGAAGAAGCTTCTACGTTGAAGTAATAGCCAGTAAGAAGTAGTACAATTCAAGTTTTAGTTTTCGATTATTCACTTTTTAGCCGGCTTTGGTGGCTTGGACATGACCTAGGACCTTAAGATTTTCCATGAAAGGAGGACTAGCAGCCGCGTTGCATGGGAGAATGTGAAAAGTGTTCATAAGTAGTAAAAACCTGAGAAATCCGTCCGTTTTCGTCATTTGTTATCGAATTGACTTCAAGCCAGATCGTCACATTGGCCATTCTTCTCTCACAAACGGTTACATTTATCGTCTGCAAAGCTATGTCCCGTGCTGCGATATGCCGAAACACTAAAAGCACCATAGTAGAACACAGAAGGAGCTTCTAAGTTGAAGTAATAGCCAGTAAGAAGTAGTACAATTCAAGTTTTAGATGTCGATTATTTTCTTTTTAGCCGGCTTTGGTGGCTTGGACATGCGGTGGAACCTTAAGATTTTGCATGAAAGGAAGACTAGCAGCCACGTTGCATGGGAGAATGTGAAAAGTGTTCATATGTAGTAAAAACCTGAGAAATCCGTCCGTTTTCGTCATTTGTTATCGAATCGACTTAAAGCCAGATCGTCTCATTGGCCACTTTTCTCTCTGAGACGGTTACATTTATCGTCTGCAAAGCTATGTCGCGTGCTGCGGTATGCGGAGACACTAAAAGCACCATAGTAGAACACAGAAGAAGATTCTAAGTTGAAGTAATAGCCAGTAAGAAGTAGTACAATTCAAGTTTTAGTTGTCGATTATTCACTTTTAAGCCGACTTTGGTGGCTATGACATGACCTAGGACCATAAGATTTTGCATGAAAGGAGGACTAGCAGCCGCGTTGCACGGGAGAATGTGAAAAGTGTTCATATGTAGTAAAAACCTGAGACATCCGTCCGTTTTCGTCATTAGTTATCGAATCGATTTAAAGCCAGATCGTCACATTAGTCTCTTTTCTCTCTGAAACGGTTACACTTATCGTCTGGAAAGCTATGACGCGTGCTGCGGTATGCGGAGACACTAAAAGCTCCATAGTAGAACACAGAAGAAGCTTCTAAGTTGAAGTAATAGCCAGTAAGAAGTAGTACAATTCAAGTTTTAGTTGTCGATTATTCACTTTTTAGCCGGCTTTGGTGGCTTGGACATGACCTAGGACTTTAAGATTTTCCATGAAAGGAGGACTAGCAGCCGCGTTGCACGGGAGAATGTGAAAGGTGTTCATATGTAGTAAAAACCTAAGAAATCCGTCCGTTTTCGCCATTTGTTCTCGAATCGCCTTAAAGCCAGATCGTCATATTGGCCGCTCTTCTCTCTGAAACAGTTACATTTATCGTCTACAAAGCTATGTCGCGTGCTGCGGTATGCGGAAACACTAAAAGCACCATAGTAGAACACAGAAGAAGCTTCTATGTTGAAGTAATAGCCAGTAAGAAGTAGTACAATTCAAGTTTTAATTGTCGATTATTCACTTATTTGCCGGCTTTGGTAGCTTGGACATGACCTAGGACCTTATGATTTTGCATGAAAGGAGGACTAGCAGCCGCGTTGCACGGGAGAATGTGAAAAGTGTTCATAAGTAGTAAAATCCTGAGAAATCCGTCCATTTTCGTCATTTGTTATCGAATTGACTTCAAGGCAGATCGTCACATTTTCCATTCTTCTCTCTCAAACGGTTACATTTATCGTCTGCAAAGCTATGTCGCGTGCTGCGATATGCCGAAACACTAAAAGCACCATAGTAGAACACAGAAGGAGCTTCTAAGTTGAAGTAATAGCCAGTAAGAAGTAGTACAATTCAAGTTTTAGTTGTCGATTATTCACTTTTTAGCCGGCTTTGGTGGCTTGGACATGCGGTGGAACCTTAAGATTTTGCATGAAAGGAAGACTAGCAGCCGCGTTGCACGGGAGAATGTGAAAAGTGTTCATATTAGTAAAAACCTGAGAAATCCGTTCGTTTTCGTCATTTGTTATGGAATCGACTTAAAACCAGATCGTCTCATTGGCCCCTTTTCTCTCTGAGACGGTTACATTTATCGTCTGCAAAGCTATGTCGCGTGCTGCGGTATGCGGAGACACTAAAAGCACCATAGTAGAACACAGAAGAAGCTTCTAAGTTGAAGTAATAGCCAGTAAGATGTAGTACAATTCAAGTTTTAGTTGTCGATTATTCACTTTTTAGCCGTCTTTGGTGGCTTGGACATGACCTAGGACCTTAAGATTTTGCATGAAAGGAGGACTAGCAGCCGCGTTGCACGGGAGAATGTGAAAAGGGTACATATGTTGGAAAAACCTGAGAAATCCGTCCCTTTTCGTCATTTGTTATCGAATCGACTTCAAGCCAATTCGTCACATTGGCCGCGTTTCTCTCTGAGACGGTTACATTTATCGTCTGCAAAGCTATGTCGCGTGCTACGGTATGCCAAAACACTAAAAGCACCATAGTAGAACCCAGAAGAAGCTTCTAAGTTGAAGTAATAGCCAGTAAGGAGTAGTACAATTCAAGTTTTAGTTGTCGATTATTCACTTTTTAGCCGGCTTTGGTGGCTATGACATGACCTAGGACCATAAGATTTTGCATGAAAGGAGGACTAGCAGCCGCGTTGCACGGTAGAATGTGAAAAGTGTTCATATGTTGGAAAAACCTGAGAAATGCGTCCGTTTTCGTCATTTGTTATCGAATCGACTTAAAGCCAGATCGTCACATCGGCCGCTTTTCTCTCTGAGACGATTACATTTATCGTCTGCAAAGCTATGTCGCGTGCTGCGGTATGCGGAGACACTAAAAGCACCATAGTAGAACACAGAAGAAGCTTCTAAGTTGAAGTAATAGCCAGTAAGAAGTAATACAATTCAAGTTTTAGTTGTCGATTATTCACATTTTTGCCGGCTTTGGGCGCTTGGACATGACCTAGGACCTTACGATTTTGCATGAAAGGAAGACTAGCAGCCGCGTTGCACGGGAGAATGTGAAAAGTGTTCATATGTAGTAAAAACCTGAGAAAACCGTCCGTTTTCGCCATTTGTTATCGAATCGTCTTAATGCCAGATCGTCACATTGGCCGCTCTTCTCTCTGAAACGGTTACATTTATCGTCTGCAACGCTATGTCGCGTGCTGCGGTATGCCGAAACACTAAAAGCACCATAGTACAACACAGAAGAAGCTTCTAAGTTGAAGTAATAGCCAGTAAGAAGTAGTACAATTCAAGTTTTAGTTGTCGATTATTCACTTTTTAGCCGGCTTTGGTGGCTTGGACATGAGGTTGAACCTTAAGATTTTGCATGAAAGGACGACTAGCAGCCGCGTTGCACGGGAGAATGTGAAAAGTGCTCATATGTAGTAAAAACCTGAGAAATCAGTCCGTTTTCGTCATTTGTTACCGAATCGACTTAAAGCCAGATCGTCACATTGGCCGCTCTTCTCTCTGAAACGGTTACACTTATCGTCTGCAAAGCTATGTCGCGTGCTGCGATATGCGGAAACACTAAAAGCACCATAGTACAACACAGAAGAAGCCTCTAAGTTGAAGTAATAGCCAGTAAGAAGTAGTACAATTCAAGTTTTAGTTGTCGATTATTCACTTTTTAGCCGGCTTTGGTGGCTTGGACATGACCTAGGACCTTAGGATTTTGCATTAAAGGAGGACTAGCAGCCGCGTTGGGCGGTAGAATGTGAAAAGTGTTCATATGCAGTAAAAACCTGAGAAATCAGTCCGTTTTCTTCATTTGTTATCGAATCGACTTAAAGCCAGATCGTCATATTGGCCATTCTTCTCTCTCAAACGGTTACATTTATCGTCTGCAAAGCTATGTCGCGTACTACGGTATGCCAAAACACTAAAAGCCCCATAGTAGAACCGAGAAGAAGCTTCTAAGTTGAAGTAATAGCCAGTAAGGAGTAGTACAATTCAAGTTTTAGCTGTCGATTATTCACTTTTTAGCCGGCTTTGGTGGCTATGACATGACCTACGACCATAAGATTTTGCATGAAAGGAGGACTAGCAGCCGCGTTGCACGGGAGAATGTGAAAGGTGTTCATATGTAGTAAAAACCTAAGAAATCCGTCCGTTTTCGCCATTTGTTATCGAATCGCCTTAAAGCCAGATCGTCGCATTGGCCGCTCTTCTCTCTGAAACGGTTACATTTATCGTCTACAAAACTATGTCGCGTGCTGCGGTGTGCGGAAACACTAAAAGCACCATAGCAGAACACAGAAGTAGCTTCTATGTTCAAGTAATAGTCAGTAAGAAGTAGTACAATTGAAGTTTTAATTGTCGATTATTCACTTTTTTGCCGGCTTTGGTGGCTTGGACATGACCTAGGACCTTAAGATTTTGCATGAAAGGAGGACTAGCAGCCGCGTTGCACACAAGAATGTGAAAAGTGTTCATAAGTAGTAAAATCCTGAGGAATCCGTCCATTTTCGTCATTTGTTATCGAATTGACTTCAAGCCAGATCGTCACATTTTCCATTCTTCTCTCTCAAACGGTTAAATTTAGTGTCTGCAAAGCTATGTCGCGTGCTGCGATATGCCGAAACACTAAAAGCACCATAGTAGAACAAAGAAGGAGCTTCTAAGTTGAAGTAATAGCCAGTAAGAAGTAGTACAATTCAAGTTTTAGTTGTCGATTATTCACTTTTTAGCCGGCTTTGGTGGCTTGGAAATGCGGTGGAACCTTAAGATTTTGCATGAAAGGAAGACTAGCAGCCGCGTTGCACGGGAGAATGTGAAAAGTGTTCATATTAGTAAAAACCTGAGAAATCCGTCCGTTTTCGTTATTTGTTATGGAATCGACTTAAAACCAGATCGTCTCATTGGCACCTTTTCTCTCTGAGACGGTTACATTTATCGTCTGCAAAGCTATGTCGCGTGCTGCGGTATGCGGAGACACTAAAAGCACCATAGTAGAACACAGAAGAAGCTTCTAAGTTGAAGTAATAGCCAGTAAGAAGTAGTACAATTCAAGTTTTAGTTGTCGATTATTCACTTTTTAGCCGGCTTTGGTGGCTATGACGTGACCTAGGACAATAAGATTTTGCATGAAAGGAGGACTAGCAGCCGCGTTGCACGGGAGAATGTGAAAAGTGTTCATATGTAGTAAAAAACTGAGAAATCCGTCCGTTTTCGTCATTTGTTATCGAATCGACTTAAAGCCAGATCGTCACATTGGTCTCTTTTCTCTCTGAAACGGTTACACTTATCGTCTGCAAAGCTATGTCGCGTGCTGCGGTATGCGGAGACACTAAAAGCTCCATAGTAGAACACAGAAGAAGCTTCTAAGTTGAAGTAATAGCCAGTAAGAAGTAGTACAATTCAAGTTTTAGATGTCGATTATTTTCTTTTTAGCCGGCTTTGGTGGCTTGGACATGCGGTGGAACCTTAAGATTTTGCATGAAAGGAAGACTAGCAGCCACGTTGCACGGGAGAATGTGAAAAGTGTTCATATGTAGTAAAAACCTGAGAAATCCGTCCGTTTTCGTCATTTGTTATCGAATCGACTTAAAGCCAGATCGTCTCATTGGCCACTTTTCTCTCTGAGACGGTTACATTTATCGTCTGCAAAGCTATGTCGCGTGCTGCGGTATGCGGAGACACTAAAAGCACCATAGTAGAACACAGAAGAAGATTCTAAGTTGAAGTAATAGCCAGTAAGAAGTAGTACAATTCAAGTTTTAGTTGTCGATTATTCACTTTTTAGCCGGCTTTGGTGGCTTGGACATGACCTAGGACCTTAAGATTTTGCATGAAAGGAGGACCAGCAGCCGCGTTGCACGGTAGAATGTGAAAAGTGTTCATATGTTGGAAAAACCTGAGAAATGCGTCCGTTTTCGTCATTTGTTATCGAATCGATTTAAAGCCAGATCGTCACATTAGTCTCTTTTCTCTCTGAAACGGTTACACTTATCGTCTGGAAAGCTATGACGCGTGCTGCGGTATGCGGAGACACTAAAAGCTCCATAGTAGAACACAGAAGAAGCTTCTAAGTTGAAGTAATAGCCAGTAAGAAGTAGTACAATTCAAGTTTTAGTTGTCGATTATTCACTTTTTAGCCGGCTTTGGTGGCTTGGACATGACCTAGGACCTTAAGATTTTCCATGAAAGGAGGACTAGCAGCCGCGTTGCACGGGAGAATGTGAAAGGTGTTCATATGTAGTAAAAACCTAAGAAATCCGTCCGTTTTCGCCATTTGTTCTCGAATCGCCTTAAAGCCAGATCGTCATATTGGCCGCTCTTCTCTCTGATACAGTTACATTTATCGTCTACAAAGCTATGTCGCGTGCTGCGATATGCCGAAACACTAAAAGCACCATAGTAGAACACAGAAGGAGCTTCTAAGTTGAAGTAATAGCCAGTAAGAAGTAGTACAATTCAAGTTTTAGTTGTCGATTATTCACTTTTTAGCCGGCTTTGGTGGCTTGGACATGACCTAGGACCTTATGATTTTGCATGAAAGGAGGACTAGCAGCCGCGTTGCACGGGAGAATGTGAAAAGTGTTCATAAGTAGTAAAATCCTGAGAAATCCGTCCATTTTCGTCATTTGTTATCGAATTGACTTCAAGGCAGATCGTCACATTTTCCATTCTTCTCTCTCAAACGGTTACATTTATCGTCTGCAAAGCTATGTCGCGTGCTGCGATATGCCGAAACACTAAAAGCACCATAGTAGAACACAGAAGGAGCTTCTAAGTTGAAGTAATAGCCAGTAAGAAGTAGTACAATTCAAGTTTTAGTTGTCGATTATTCACTTTTTAACCGGCTTTGGTGGCTTGGACATGCGGTGGAACCTTAAGATTTTGCATGAAAGGAAGACTAGCAGCCGCGTTGCACGGGAGAATGTGAAAAGTGTTCATATTAGTAAAAACCTGAGAAATCCGTTCGTTTTCGTCATTTGTTATGGAATCGACTTAAAACCAGATCGTCTCATTGGCCCCTTTTCTCTCTGAGACGGTTACATTTATCGTCTGCAAAGCTATGTCGCGTGCTGCGGTATGCGGAGACACTAAAAGCACCATAGTAGAACACAGAAGAAGCTTCTAAGTTGAAGTAATAGCCAGTAAGATGTAGTACAATTCAAGTTTTAGTTGTCGATTATTCACTTTTTAGCCGGCTTTGGTGGCTTGGACATGACCTAGGACCTTAAGATTTTGCATGAAAGGAGGACTAGCAGCCGCGTTGCACGGGAGAATGTGAAAAGGGTACATATGTTGGAAAAACCTGAGAAATCCGTCCCTTTTCGTCATTTGTTATCGAATCGACTTCAAGCCAATTCGTCACATTGGCCGCGTTTCTCTCTGAGACGGTTACATTTATCGTCTGCAAAGCTATGTCGCGTGCTACGGTATGCCAAAACACTAAAAGCACCATAGTAGAACCCAGAAGAAGCTTCTAAGTTGAAGTAATAGCCAGTAAGGAGTAGTACAATTCAAGTTTTAGTTGTCGATTATTCACTTTTTAGCCGGCTTTGGTGGCTATGACATGACCTAGGACCATAAGATTTTGCATGAAAGGAGGACTAGCAGCCGCGTTGCACGGGAGAATGTGAAAAGTGTTCATATGTAGTAAAAACCTGAGAAATCCGTCCGTTTTCGTCATTTGTTATCGAATCGACTTAAAGCCAGATCGTCTCATTGGCCCCTTTTCTCTCTGAGACGGTTACATTTATCGTCTGCAAAGCTATGTCGCGTGCTGCGGTATGCGGAGACACTAAAAGCACCATAGTAGAACACAGAAGAAGATTCTAAGTTGAAGTAATAGCCAGTAAGATGTAGTACAATTCAAGTTTTAGTTGTCGATTATTCACTTTTTAGCCGGCTTTGGTGGCTTAGACATGACCTAGGACCTTAAGATTTTGCATGAAAGGAGGACTAGCAGCCGCGTTGCACGGTAGAATGTGAAAAGTGTTCATATGTTGGAAAAACCTGAGAAATGCGTCCGTTTTCGTCATTTGTTATCGAATCGACTTAAAGCCAGATCGTCACATCGGCCGCTTTTCTCTCTGAGACGATTACATTTATCGTCTGCAAAGCTATGTCGCGTGCTGCGGTATGCGGAGACACTAAAAGCACCATAGTAGAACACAGAAGAAGCTTCTAAGTTGAAGTAATAGCCAGTAAGAAGTAATACAATTCAAGTTTTTGTTGTCAATTATTCACATTTTTGCCGGCTTTGGGCGCTTGGACATGACCTAGGACCTTAAGATTTTGCATGAAAGGAAGACTAGCAGCCGCGTTGCACGGGAGAATGTGAAAAGTGTTCATATGTAGTAAAAACCTGAGAAAACCGTCCGTTTTCGCCATTTGTTATCGAATCGTCTTAATGCCAGATCGTCACATTGGCCGCTCTTCTCTCTGAAACGGTTACATTTATCGTCTGCAACGCTATGTCGCGTGCTGCGGTATGCCGAAACACTAAAAGCACCATAGTAGAACACAGAAGAAGCTTCTAAGTTGAAGTAATAGCCAGTAAGAAGTAGTACAATTCAAGTTTTAGTTGTCGATTATTCACTTTTTAGCCGGCTTTGGTGGCTTGGACATGAGGTTGAACCTTAAGATTTTGCATGAAAGGACGACTAGCAGCCGCGTTGCACGGGAGAATGTTAAAAGTGCTCATATGTAGTAAAAACCTGAGAAATCAGTCCGTTTTCGTCATTTGTTATGGAATCGACTTAAAGCCAGATCGTCACATTGGCCGCTCTTCTCTCTGAAACGGTTACACTTATCGTCTGCAAAGCTATGTCGCGTGCTGCGATATGCGGAAACACTAAAGCACCATAGTACAACACAGAAGAAGCCTCTAAGTTGAAGTAATAGCCAGTAAGAAGTAGTACAATTCAAGTTTTAGTTGTCGATTATTCACTTTTTAGCCGGCTTTGGTGGCTTGGACATGACCTAGGACCTTAGGATTTTGCATTAAAGGAGGACTAGCAGCCGCGTTGGGCGGTAGAATGTGAAAAGTGTTCATATGCAGTAAAAACCTGAGAAATCAGTCCGTTTTCTTCATTTGTTATCGAATCGACTTAGAGCCAGATCGTCATATTGGCCATTCTTCTCTCTCAAACGGTTACATTTATCGTCTGCAAAGCTATGTCGCGTGCTACGGTATGCCAAAACACTAAAAGCACCATAGTAGAACCGAGAAGAAGCTTCTAAGTTGAAGTAATAGCCAGTAAGGAGTAGTACAATTCAAGTTTTAGCTGTCGATTATTCACTTTTTAGCCGGCTTTGGTGGCTATGACATGACCTACGACCATAAGATTTTGCATGAAAGGAGGACTAGCAGCCGCGTTGCACGGGAGAATGTGAAAAGTGTTCATATGTAGTAAAAACCTGAGAAATCCGTCCGTTTTCGTCATTTGTTATCGAATCGACTTAAAGCCAGATCGTCACATTGGTCTCTTTTCTCTCTGAAACGGTTACACTTATCGTCTGGATAGTTATGTCGCGTGCTGCGGTATGCGGAGACACTAAAAGCTCCATAGTAGAACAGAGAAGAAGCTTCTAAGTTGAAGTAATAGCCAGTAAGAAGTAGTACAATTCAAGTTTTAGTTGTCGATTATTCACTTTTTAGCCAGCTTTGGTCGCTTGGACATGACCTAGTACCTTAAGATTTTCCATGAAAGGAGGACTAGCAGCCGCGTTGCAGGGGAGAATGTGAAAGGTGTTCATATGTAGTAAAAACCTAAGAAATCCGTCCGTTTTCGCCATTTGTTATCGAATCGCCTTAAAGCCAGATCGTCGCATTGGCCGCTCTTCTCTCTGAAACGGTTACATTTATCGTCTACAAAGCTATGTCGCGTGCTGCGGTGTGCCGAAACACTAAAAGCACCATAGCAGAACACAGAAGAAGCTTCTATGTTCAAGTAATAGTCAGTAAGAAGTAGTACAATTGAAGTTTTAATTGTCGATTATTCACTTTTTTGCCGGCTTTGGTGGCTTGGACATGACCTAGGACCTTACGATTTTGCATGAAAGGAGGACTAGCAGCCGCGTTGCACACAAGAATTTGAAAAGTGTTCATAAGTAGTAAAATCCTGAGAAATCCGTCCATTTTCGTCATTTGTTATCGAATTGACTTCAAGCCAGATCGTCACATTTTCCATTCTTCTCTCTCAAACGGTTAAATTTAGTGTCTGCAAAGCTATGTCGCGTGCTGCGATATGCCGAAACACTAAAAGCACCATAGTAGAACACAGAAGGAGCTTCTAAGTTGAAGTAATAGCCAGTAAGAAGTTGTACAATTCAAGTTTTAGTTGTCGTTTATTCACTTTTTAGCCGCCTTGGTGGCTTGGACATGACCTAGGACCTTAAGATTTTGCATGAAAGGAGGACTAGCAGCCGCGTTGCACGGGAGAATGTGAAAAGTGTTCATATGTAGTAAAAACCTGAGAAATACGTCCGTTTTCGTCATTTGCTATCGAATCGACTTAAAGCCAGATCGTCACATTGGCCGCTTTTCTCTCTGAGACGGTTACATTTATTGTCTGCAAAGCTATGTCGCGTACTGCGGTATGCGGAGACACTAAAAGCACCATAGTAGAACATAGAAGATGCTTCTAAGTTGAAGTAATATTCAGTAAGAAGTAGTACAATTCAAGTTTTAGTTATCGATTATTCACCTTTTAGCCGGCTTTGGTGGCTTGGACATGACCTAGGGCCTTAAGATTTTGCATGAAAAGAGGTCTAGCAGCCGCGTTGCATGGGAGAACGTGAAAAGTGTTCATATGTAGTAAAAACCTGAGAAATCCGTCCGTTTTCGTCATTTGTTATCGAATCGACTTAAACCAGATCGTCACATTGGCCGCTTTTCTCTCTGAGACGGTTACATTTATCGCCTGCAAAGCTGTGTCGCGTGCTGCGGTGTGTGGAGACACTAAAAGCACCATAGTAGAACACAGAAGAAGCTTCTAAGTTGAAGTAATAGCCAGTAAGAAGTAGTACAATTCAAGTTTTAGTTGTCGATTATTCACTTTTTAGCCGGCCTTGGTGGCTTGGACATGACCTAGGACCTTAAGATTTTGCATGAAAGGAGGACTAGCAGCCGCGTTGCACGGGAGAATGTGAAAAGTGTTCATATGTAGTAAAACCCTGAGAAATCCGTCCGTTTTTGTCATTTGTTATCGAATCGACTTAAAGCCAGATCGTCACATTTTCCGCTTTACTCTCTGAGACGGTTACATTTGTTGTCTTCAAAGCTATGTCGCGAGCTGCGGTCTGCGGAGACACTAAAAGCACCATAGTAGAACACAGAAGAAGCTTCTATGTTGAAGTAATAGCCAGTAAGAAGTAGTACAATTCAAGGTTTAGTTGTCGATTATTCACTTTTTAGCCGGCTTTGGAGGCTTGGACATGTGGTGGAACCTTAAGATTTTGCATGAAAGGATGACTAGCAGCCGCGTTGCATGGGAGAATGTGAAAAGTGTTCATATGTAGTAAAAACCTGAGAAATCAGTCCGTTTTCGTCATTTGTTATCGAATCGGCTTAAAGCCAGATCGTCACATTGGCCGCCTTTCTCTCTGAGACGGTTACATTTATCGTCTGCAAAGCTATGTCGAGTGCTGCGGTATGCGGAAATACTAAAAGCACCATAGTAGAACACAGAAGAAGCTTCTAAGTTGAAGAAACAGCCAGTAAGAAGTAGTACAATTCAAGTAGTCGATTATTCACTTTATAGCCGGCTTTGGTGGCTTGGACATGACCTAGGACCTTAAGATTTTCCATGGAAGGAGGACTTGCAGCCGCGTTGCACGGGAGAATGTGAAATGTGTTCATATGTAGTAAAAACCTGAGAAATCCGTCCGTTTTCGTCATTTGTTATCGAATCGACTTAAAGCCAGATCGTCACATTGGCCGTTCTTCTCTCTGAAACGGTTACATTTATCGCTGCAAAGCTATGTCGCGTGCTGCGGTATGCGGAAACACTAAAAGCACCATAGTAGAACACAGAAGAGGCTTCTAAGTTGAAGAAACAGCCAGTAAGATGTAGTACAATTCAAGTTTTAATTATCGATTATTCACTTTTTAGCCGGCTTTGGTGGCTTGGATATGACTTAGGACCTTAAGATTTTGCATGAAAGGAGGACTAGCAGCCGCGTTGCACGGAGAATGTAAAAGTGTTCATATGTAGTAAAAACCTGAGAAATCCGTCCGTTTCCGTCATTTGTTATCGAATCGACTTAAAGCCAGATCGTCACATAGGCCGCTTTTCTCTCTGAGACGGTTACATTTATCGTCTGCAAAGCTTATTCGCGTGCTGCGGTATGCGGAGACTCTAAAAGCACCATAGTAGAACACAGAAGAAGCTTCTAAATTGAAGCAATAGCCAGTAAGAAGTAGTACAATACAAGTTTTAGTTGTCGATTATTCACTTTTTAGCCGGCTTTGGTGGCTTGGACATGACCTAGGTCCTTAAGATTTTGCATGAAAGGAGGACTAGCAGCCGCGTTGTATGGGAGAATGTTAAAAGTGTTCATATGTAGTAAAACCCTGAGAAATCCGTCCGTTTTCGTCATTTGTTATCGAATCGACTTAAAGCCAGATCGTCACATTTTCCGCTTTACTCTCTGAGACGGTTACATTTGTTGTCTTCAAAGCTATGTCGCGAGCTGCAGTATGCGGAGACACTAAAAGCACCATAGTAGAACACAGAAGAAGCTTCTAAGTTGAAGTAATAGCCAGTAAGAAGTAGTACAGTTCAAGTTTTAGTTGTCGATTATTCAAATTTTAGCCGGCTTTGGTGGCTTGGACATGACCTAGTACCTTAAGATTTTGCATGAAAGGAGGACTAGCAGCCGCGTTCCACGGGAGAATGTGAAAAGTGTTCATATGTAGTAAAAACCTGAGAAATCCGTCCGTTTTCGTCATTTGTTACCGAATCGACTTAAAGCCAGATCGTCACATTGGCCACTTTTCTCTCTGAGACGGTTACATTTATCGTCTGCAACGCTATGTCGCGTGCTGCGGTGTGCGGAGACACTAAAAGCACCATGGTAGAACACAGAAGAAGCTTCTATGTTGAAGTAATAGCCAGTAAGAAGTAGTACAATTCAAGTTTTAGTTGTCGATTATTCACATTTTAGCCGGCTTTGGTGGCTTGGACATGACCTAGGACCTTAAGATTTTGCATGCAAGGAGTACTTGCAGCCGCGTTGCACGGGAGAATGTGAAAAGTGTTCATATGTAGTAAAAACCTGAGAAATCGGTCCGTTTTCGTCATTTGATATCGAATCGACTTAAAGCCAGATCGTCACATTGGCCGCTTTTCTCTCTAAAACGGTTACATTTATCGTCTGCAACGCTATGTCGCGTGCTGCGGTGTGCGGAGACACTAAAAGCACCATAGTAGAACACAGAAGAAGCTTCTATGTTGAAGTAATAGCCAGTAAGAAGTAGTACAATTCAAGTTTTAGTTGTCGATTATTCACTTTTTAGCCGGCTTTGGTGGCTTGGACATTAGGTGGAACCTTAAGATTTTGCATGAAAGGAAGACTAGCAGCCGCGTTGCACGGGAGAATGTGAAAAGTGTTCATATGTAGTAAAAACCTGAGAAATCCGTCCGTTTTCGTAATTTGTTATCGAATCGACTTAAAGCCAGATCGTCACATTGGCCGCTCTACTCTCTGAAACGGTTACATTTATCGTCTGCAAAGCTATGTCGCGTGCTGCTGTATGCGGAAACACAAAAAGCACCATAGTAGAACACAGAAGAAGCTTCTAAGTTGAAGTAATAGCCAGTAAGAAGTAGTACAATTCAAGTTTTTGTTGTCGATTATTCACTTTTTAGCCGGCTTTGGTGGCCTGGACATGACCTAGGACCATACGATTTTGCATGAAAGGAGGACTAGCAGCCGCGTTGCACGGGAGAATGTGAAATGTGTTCATATGTAATAAAAACCTGAGAAATCCGTCCGTTTTCGTCATTTGTTATCGAATCGACTTAAAGCCAGATCGTCTCATTGGCACCTTTTCTCTCTGAGACGGTTACATTTATCGTCTGCAAAGGTATGTCGCGTGCTGCGGTATGCGGAGACACTAAAAGCACCATAGTAGAACGCAGAAGGAGCTTCTAAGTTGAAGCAATAGCCAGTAAGAAGTAGTACAATTCAAGTTTTAGTTGTCGATTATTCACTTTTTAGCCGGCTTTGGTGGATTGGACATTACCTAGGACGTTAAGATTTTGCATGAAAGGAGGACTGGCAGCCGCGTTGCACAAGAAAATGTGAAATGTGTTCATATGTGGTAAAAACCTGAGAAATCCGTCCGCTTTCGTCATTTGTTATCGAATCGACTTAAAGCCAGATCGTCACATTGGCCGCTTTTCTCTCTGAAACGGTTATATTTATCGTCTGCAAATCTATGCCGCGTGCTGCGGTATGCGGAAACACTAAAAGCACCATAGTAGAACACAGAAGAAGCTTCTAAGTTGAAGAAACAGAAAGTAAGAAGTAGTACAATTCAAGTTTTAATTATCGATTATTCACTTTTTAGCCGGCTTTGGTGGCTTGGATATGACCTAGGACCTTAAGATTTTGCATGAAAGGAGGACTAGCAGCCGCGTTGCACGGGAGAATGTGAAAAGTGTTCATATGTAGTAAAAACCTGAGAAAACCGTCCGTTTCCGTCATTTGTTATCGAATCGACTTAAAGCCAGATCGTCACATTGGCCGCTTTTCTCTCTGAGACGGTTACATTTATCGTCTGCAAAGCTAAGTCGCGTGCTGCGGTATGCGGAGACACTAAAAGCACCATAGTAGAACACAGAAGAAGCTTCTAAGTTGAAGCAATAACCAGTAAGAAGTAGTACAATTCAAGTTGTAGTTGTCGATTATTCACTTTTTAGCCGGCTTTGGTGGCTTGGACACCACCTAGTACCTTAAGATTTTGCATGAAAGGAGGACCTGCAGCTGCGTTGCACGGGAGAATGTGAAAAGTGTTCATATGTAGTAAAAACCTGAGAAATCCGTCCGTTTTTGTCATTTGTTATCGAATCGACTTAAAGCCAGATCGTAACGTTGGCCGCTCTTCTCTCTGAGACGGTTACATTTATCGTCTGCAAAGCTATGACGCGTGCTGCAGTATGCGGATACACTAAAAGCACCATAGTAGAACACAGAAGAAGCTTCTAAGTTGAAGTAATAGCCAGTAAGAGGTAGTACAATTCAAGTTTTGGATGTCGATTATTCACTTTTTTGCCGGCTTTGGTGGCTATGACATGACCTAGGACCATAAGATTTTGCATGAAAGGAGGACTAGCAGCCGCGTTGTATGGGAGAATGTGAAAAGTGTTCATATGTAGTAAAAACCTGAGAAATCCGTCCGTTTTCGTCATTTGTTATCGAATCGACTTAAAGCCAGATCGTCACATTGGCCGAATTTCTCTCTGAGACAGTTACATTTATCGTCTGCAAAGCTATGTCGCGTGCTGCGGTGTGCGGAGACACTAAAAGCACCATAGTAGAACACAGAAGAAGCTTCTAAGTTGAAGTAATAGCCAGTAAGAAGTAGTACAATTCAAGTTTTAGTTGTCGATTATTCACTTTTTAGCCGGCTTTGGTGGCTTGGACATGAACTAGGACCTTAAGATTTTGCATGAAAGGAGTACTTGCAGCCGCGTTGCACGGGAGAATGTGAAATATGTTCATATGTAGTAAAAACCTGAGAAATCCGTCCTTTTTCGTCATTTGTTATCGAATCGCCTTAAAGCCAGATCGTCACATTGGCCGCTTTTCTCTCTGAGACGGTTACATTTATCGTCTGCCAAGGTATGTCGCGTGCTGCGGTATGCGGAGACACTAAAAGAACCATAGTAGAACACAGAAGAAGCTTCTAAGTTGAAGTAATAGCCAGTAAGACGTAGTACAATTCAAGTTTTAGTTATCGATTATTCACTTTTTAGCCGGCTTTGGTGGCTTTTACATGACCTAGGACCTTACGATTTTGCATGAAAGGAGGTCTAGCAGCCACGTTGCATGGGAGAATGTGTAAAGTGTTCATATGAAGTAAAAACCTGAGAAATCCGTCCGTTTTCGTCATTTGTTATCGAATCGACTTGAAGCCAGATCGTCACATTGGCCGCTTTTCTCTCTGAGACGGTTACATTTATCGTCTGCAAAGCTATGTCGCGTGCTGCGGTGTGCGGAGACACTAAAAGCACCATAGTAGAACACAGAAGAAGCATCTAAGTTGAAGAAATAGCCAGTAAGAGGTAGTAGAATTAGAGTTTATTTGTCGATTATTCACCTTTTAGCCGACTTTGTTGGCTTCTACATGACCTAGGACCTTAAGATTTTGCATGAAAGGAGGTCTAGCAGCCGCTTTGCATAGGAGAATGTGAAGAGTGTTCATATGTACTAAAATCCTGAGAAATCCGTCCGTTTTCGTCATTTGTTATCGAATCGACTTAAAGCCAGATCGTCACATTGGCCGTTCTTCTCTCTGAAACGGTTACATTTATCGTCTGCAATGCTATGTCGCGTGCTGCGGTATGCGGAAACACTAAAAGCACCATAGTAGAAAACAGAAGAAGCTTCTAAGTTGAAGAAACAGCCAGTAAGATGTAGTACAATTCAAGTTTTAATTATCGATTATTCACTTTTTAGCCGGGTTTGGTGGCTTGGATATGACCTAGGACCTTAAGATTTTGCATGAAAGGAGGACTAGCAGCCGCGTTGCACGGGAGAATGTGAAAAGTGTTCATATGTAGTAAAAACCTGAGAAAACCGTCCGTTTCCGTCATTTGTTATCGAATCGACTTAAAGCCAGATCGTCACATTGGCCGCTTTTCTCTCTGAGACGGTTACATTTATCGTCTGCAAAGCTAAGTCGCGTGCTGCGGTATGCGGAGACACTAAAAGCACCATAGTAGAACACAGAAGAAGCTTCTAAGTTGAAGCAATAGCCAGTAAGAAGTAGTACAATTCAAGTTGTAGTTGTCGATTATTCACTTTTTAGCCGGCTTTGGTGGCTTGGACACCACCTAGGACCTTAAGATTTTGCATGAAAGGAGGACTTGCAGCTGCGTTGCACGGGAGAATGTGAAAAGTGTTCATATGTAGTAAAAACCTGAGAAATCCGTCCGTTTTTGTCATTTGTTATCGAATCGACTTAAAGCCAGATCGTCACGTTGGCCGCTCTACTCTCTAAAACGGTTACATTTATCGTCTGCAAAGCTATGACGCGTGCTGCAGTATGCGGAAACACTAAAAGCACCATAGTAGAACACAGAAGAAGCTTCTAAGTTGAAGTAATAGCCAGTAAGAGGTAGTACAATTCAAGTTTTGGATGTCGATTATTCACTTTTTTGCCGGCTTTGGTGGCTATGGCATGACCTAGGACCATAAGATTTTGCATGAAAGGAGGACTAGCAGCCGCGTTGTATGGGAGAATGTAAAAAGTGTTCATATGTAGTAAAAACCTGAGAAATCAGTCCGTTTTCGTCATTTGTAATCGAATCGACTTAAAGCCAGATCGTCACATTGGCCGCCTTTCTCTCTGAGACGGTTACATTTATCGTCTGCAAAGCTATGTCGCGTGCTGCGCTATGCGGAAACACTAAAAGCACCATAGTAGAACACAGAAGAAGCTTCTAAGTTGAAGAGACAGCCAGTAAGATGTAGTACAATTCAAGTTTTAACTATCGATTATTCACTTTTTAGCCGGCTTTGGTGGCTTGGATATGACCTAGGACCTTAAGATTTTGCATGAAAGGAGGACTAGCAGCCGCGTTGTATGGGAGAATGTGAAAAGTGTTCATATGTAGTAAAAACCTGAGAAATCAGTCTGTTTTCGTCATTTGTTATCGAATCGACTTAAAGCCAGATCGTCACATTGGCCGAATTTCTCTCTGAGACAGTTACATTTATCGTCTGCAAAGCTATGTCGCGTGCTGCGGTGTGCGGAGACACTAAAGGCACCATAGTAGAACACAGAAGAAGCTTCTAAGTTGAAGTAATAGCCAGTAAGACGTAGTACAAATCAAGTTTTAGTTGTCGATCATTCACTTTTTAGCTGGCTTTGGTGGCTTCGACATGACCTAGGACCTTAAGATTTTGCATGAAAGGAGGACTAGCAGCCGCGTTGCATGGGAGAATGTGAAAAGTGTTCATATGTAGTAAAAACCACAAAAATCCGTCCGTTTTCGTCATTTGATATCGAATCGACTTAAAGCCAGATCGTCACATTGGCCGCTTTTCTCTATGAGACTGTTACATTTATCGTCTGCAAAGCTATGTAGCGTGCTGCCGTCTGCGGAGACCCTAAAAGCACCATAGGAGAACACAGAAGAAGCTTCTAAGTTGAAGTAATAGCCAGTAAGAAGTAGTACAATTGAAGTTTCAATTGTCGATTATTCACTTTTTAGCCGGCTATGGTGGCTCGGACATGACCTAGGACATTAAGATTTTGCATGAAAGGAGGACTAGCAGCCGCGTTGCACTGGAGAATGTGAAAAGTGTTCATATGTGGTAAAATCCTGAGAAATCCGTCCGTTTTCGTCATTTGATATCGATTCGACTTAAAGCCAGATCGTCACATTGGCCGCTCTTCTCTCTGAAACGGTTACATTTATCGTCTACAGAGCTGTGTCGCGTGCTGCGGTATGCGGAAACACTAAAAGCACCATAGTAGAGCACAGAAGAAGCTTCTAAGTTGAAGTAATAGCCAGTAAGAAGTAGTACAATTGAAGTTTTAGTTGTCGATCATTCACTTTTTAGCTGGCTTTGGTGGCTTCGACATGACCTAGGACCTTAAGATTTTGCATGAAAGGAGGACTAGCAGCCGCGTTGCATGGGAGAATGTGAAAAGTGTTCATATGTAGTAAAAACCACAGAAATCCGTCCGTTTTCGTCATTTGTTATCGAATCGACTTAAAGCCAGATCGTCACATTGGTCGCTTTTCGCTCTGAGACGGTTACATTTATCGTCTGCAAAGCTATGTCACGTGCTGCGGTATGCGGAAACACTAAAAGCACCATAGTAGAACACAGAAGAAGCTTCTATGTTGAAGTAATAGCCAGTAAGAAGTAGTACAATTGAAGTTTTAGTTGTCGATTATTCGCTTTGGAGCCGGCTTTGGTGGCTTGGACATGACCGATGACCTTAAGATTTTGCATGAAAGGAGGACTAGCAGCCGCGTTGCATGGGAGAATGGGAAAAGTGTTCATATGTAGTAAAAACCTGAGAAATCCGTCTGCTTTCTTCATTTGTTATCGAATCGACTTATAGCCTGATCGTCACATTGGCCGCTTTTCTCTCTGAGACGGTTACATTTATCGTCTGCAAAGCTATGTCGCGTGCTGCGGTATGCGGAGACACTAAAAGCACCTTAGTAGAACACAGAAGAAGCTTCTAAGTTCAAGTAATAGCCAGTAAGAAGTAATACAATTCAAATTTTAGTTGTCGATTATTCACATTTTAGCCGGCTTTGGTGGCTTGCACATGACCTATGCCCTTAAGATTTTGCATGAAAGGAGGACTAGCAGCCGCGTTGCATGGGAGAATGTGAAAAGTGTTCATATGTAGTAAAAACCTGAGAAATCCGTCCGTTTTCGTCATTTGTTATCTAATCGACTGAAAGCCAGATCGTCACATTGGCCGCTTTTCTCTCTGAGACGGTTACATTTATCGTCTGCAAAGCTATGTCGCGTGCTGCGGTATGCGGACACACTAAAAGCACCATAGTAGAACACAGAAGAAGCTTCTAAGTTGAAGTAATAGCCAGTAAGAAGTAGTAAAATTCAAGTTTTAGTTATCGATTATTGACTTTTCAGCCGGCTTTGGTAGCTTGGACATGACCTAGGACCTTAAGATTTTGCATGAAAGGGGGTCTAGCAGCCGTGTTGCATGGGAGAATGTGAAAAGTGTTCATATGTAGTAAAAACCTGAGAAATCCGTCCGTTTTCGTCATTTGTTATCGAATCGACTTAAAGCCAGATCGCCACATTGGCCGCTTTTCTCTCTGAGACGGTTACATTTATCGTCTGCAAAGCTATGTCGCGTGCTGCGGTGTGCGGAGACACTAAAAGCACCATAGTAGAACACAGAAGAAGCTTCTAAGTTGAAGTAATAGCCAGTAAGAAGTAGTAGAATTCAAGTTTTAGTTGTCGATTATTCACTTTTTAGCCGGCTTTGGTGGCCTTTACATGACCTAGGACCTAAAGATTTTGCATGAAAGGAGGTCTAGCAGCCGCGTTGCATGGGAGAATGTGAAAAGTGTTCATATGTAGTAAAAACCTGAGAAATCCGTCCGTTTTCGTCATTTGTTATCGAATCGCCTTAAAGCCAGATCGTCACATTGGCCGCTCTACTCTCCGAAACGGTTACACTTATCGTCTGCAAAGCTATGTCGCGTGCTGCGGTATGCCGAAACACTAAAAGCACCATAGTAGAACACAGAAGAAGCTTCTAAGTTGAAGTAATAGCCAGTAAGAAATAGTACAATTTAAGTTTTAGTTGTCGATTATTCTCATTTTAGCCCGCTTTGGTGGCTTGGACATGACCTAGGACCTTAAGATTTTGCATGAAAGGAGGACTAGCAGCCGCGTTGGACGGGAGAATGTGAAAAGTGTTCATATGTAGTAAAAACCTGAGAAATCCGTCCGTTTTCGTCATTTGTTATCGAATCGACTTAAAGCCAGATCGTCACATTGGCCGCTCTTCTCTCTGAAACGGTTACATTTATCGTCTGCAAAGCTATGTCGCGTGCTGCGGAATGTTGAAACACTAAAAGCACCATAGTAGAACACAGAAGAAGCTTCTAAGTTGAAGTAATAGCCAGTAAGAAGTACTACAATTCAAGTTTTAGTTGTCGATTATTCACTTTTTAGCCGGCTTTGGTGGCTTGGACATGACCTAGGACCTTAAGATTTTGCATGAAAGGAGTACTTGCAGCCGCGTTGCACCTGAGAATGTGAAATGTGTTCATATGTAGTAAAAACCTGAGAAATCCGTCCGTTTTCGTCATTTGTTATCGAATCGACTTAAAGCCAGATCGTCACATTGGCCGCTCCACTCTCTGCAACGGTTCATTTATCGTCTGCAAAGCTATGTCGCGCGCTGCAGTATGCGGAAACGCTGAAAGCACCATAGTAGAACACAGAAGAAGC
Source organism: Schistocerca gregaria (assembly GCF_023897955.1). NCBI lineage: Eukaryota > Metazoa > Arthropoda > Insecta > Orthoptera > Acrididae > Schistocerca > Schistocerca gregaria. The sequence goes on from NW_026061759.1 coordinate 3,300,746, forward strand.
TTCTAAGTTGAAGTAATAGCCAGTAAGAAGTAGTAGAATTCAAGTTTTAGTTGTCGATTATTCACTTTTTAGCCGGCTTTGGTGGCTTTTACATGACCTAGGACCTTAAGATTTTGCATGAAAGGAGGACTAGCAGCCGCGTTGGACGGGAGAATGTGAAAAGTGTTCATATGTAGTAAAAACCTGAGAAATCCGTCCGTTTTCGTCATTTGTTATCGTATCGACTTAAAGCCAGATCGTCACATTGGCCGCTCTTCTCTCTGAAACGGTTACATTTATCGTCTGCAAAGCTATGTCGCGTGCTGCGGTTTGCTGAAACACTAAAAGCACCATAGTAGAACACAGAAGAAGCTTCTCAGTTGAAGTAATAGCCAGTAAGAAGTAGTACGATTCAAGTTTTAGTTATCGATTATTCACTTTTTAGCCGGCTTTGGTGGCTTTTACATGACCTAGGACCTTAAGATTTTGCATGAAAGGAGGTCTAGCAGCCGCGTTGCATGGGAGAATGTGAAAAGTGTTCATATGTAGTAAAAAACCTGAGAAATCCGTCCGTTTTCGTCATTTGTTATCGAATCGACTTAAAGCCAGATCGTCACATTGGCCGCTTTTCTCTCTGAGACGGTTACATTTATCGTCTGCAAAGCTATGTCGCGTGCTGCGGTATGCGGAGACACTAAAAGCGCCATAGTAGAAAAAAGAAGAAGTTTCTAAGTTGAAGTAATAGCCAGTAAGAAGTAGTACAATTCAAGTTTTAGTTGTCGATTATTCACTTTTTAGCCGGCTTTGGTGGCTTGGACATGACCTAGGACCTTACGTATTTGCATGAAAGGAGTACTTGCAGCCACGTTGCACGGGAGAATGTGAAATGTGTTCATATGTAGTAAAAACCTGAGATATCCGTCCGTTTTCGTCATTTGTTATCGAATCGACTAAAAGCCAGATCGTCACATTGGCCGCTTTTCTCTCTGAGACGGTTACATTTATCGTCTGCAAAGCTATGTCGCATGCTGCGGTATGCGGAGACACTGAAAGTACCATAGTAGAACACAGAAGAAGCTTCTAAGTTGAAGTAATAGCCAGTAAGAAGTTATACGATTCAAGTTTTAGTAGTCGATTATTCACATTTTAGCCGGCTTTGGTGGCTTGGACATGACCTAGGACGTTAAGATTTTGCATGAAAGGAGGACTAGCAGCCGCGTTGCACGGGAGAATGTGAAAAGTGTTCATATGTAGTAAAAACTTGCGAAATCCATCCGTTTTCGTCATTTGTTATCGAATCGATTTAAAGCCAGATCGTCACAGTGGCCGCTCTTCTCTCTGAAACGGTTACATTTATCGTCTGCAAAGCTATGTCGCGTGCTGCGGTGTGCGGAGACACTAAAAGCACCATAGTAGAACACAGAAGAAGCTTCTAAGTTGAAGTAATTGTTAGTAAGAAGTAGTACAATTCAAGTTTTAGTTATCGATTATTCACTTTTCAGCCGGCTTTTGTGGCTTGGACTTGACCTAGGACCTTAAGATTTTGCATGAGAGGAGGTCCAGCAGCCGCGTTGCATGGGAGAATGTGAAAAGTGTTCATATGTAGTAAAAACCTGAGAAACCCGTCCGTTTTCGTCATTTGTTATCGAATCGACTTAAAGCCAGATCGTCACATTGGCCGCTTTTCTCTCTGAGACGGTTACATTTATCGTCTGCAAAGCTACGTCGATGCTGCGGTGTGCGGAGACTCTAAAAGCACCATAGTAGAACACAGAAGAAGCTTCCAAGTTGGAGTAATAGCCAGTAAGAAGTAGTACAATTCAAGTTTTAGTTGTCGATTATTCACATTTTAGCCGGCTTTGGTGGCTTGGACATGACCTAGGACCTTAAGATTTTGCATGAAAGGAGGACTAGCAGCCGCGTTGCATGGGAGAATGTGAAAAGTGTTTATATGTAGTAAAAACCTGAGAAATCCGTCCGTTTTCGTCATTTGTTATCGAATCGACTTAAAGCCAGATCGTCACATTGGCCGCTCTTCTCTCTGAAACGCTTAAATTTATCGTCTACAAAGCCATGTCGCGTGCTGCGGTATGCGGAAACACTAAAAGCACCATAGTAGAACAGAGAAGAAGCTTCTAAGTTGAAGTAATAGCCAGTAAGAAGTAGTACAATTCAAGTTTTAGTTGTCAAATATTCACTTTTTAGAAAGCTTTGGTGGCTTGGACATGACCTAGGTCCTCAAGATTTTGCATGAAAGGAGGACTAGCAGCCGCGTTGCATGGGAGAATGTGAAAAGTGTTCATATGTAGTAAAAACCTGAGAAACTCGTCCGTTTTCGTCATTTGTTATCGAATCGACTTAAAGCCAGATCGTCACATTGGCCGGTTTTCTCTCTGAGACGGTTACATTTATCGTCTGCAAAGTTATGTCGCGTGCTGCGGTCTGCGGAGACACTAAAAGCACCATAGTAGAACACAGAAGAAGCTTCTAAGTTGAAGTAATAGCCAGTAAGAAGTAGTACAATTCAAGTTTTTGTTATCGATTATTCTCTTTTTAGCCGGCTTTGGTGGCTTTTACATGACCTAGGACCATAAGATTTTGCATGAAAGGAGGACTAGCAGCCGCGTTGCACGGGAGAATGTGAAAAGTGTTCATATGTAGTAAAAACCTGCGAAATCCGTCCGTTTTCGTCATTTGTTATCAAATCGACTTGAAGCCAGATCGTCACATTGGCCGCTCTTCTCTCTGAAACGGTTACATTTATCGTCTGCAAAGCTATGTCGCGTGCTGCTGTAAGCGGAGACACTAAAAGCACCATAGTACAACACAGAAGAAGCTTCTAAGTTGAAGTAATAGTTAGTAAGAAGTAATACAATTCAAGTTTTAGTTGTCGATTTTTTACATTTTAGCCGTCTCTGGTGACTTGGACATGACCTAGGACCTTAAGATTTTGCATGAAAGCAGGACTAGCAGCCGCGTTGCATGGGAGAATGTGAAAAGTGTTCATATGTAGTAAAAACCTGAGAAATGTGTCCGTTTTCGTCATTTGTTATCGAACCGACTTAAAGCCAGATCGTCACATTGGCCGCTTTTCTCTCTGAGACGGTTATATTTATCGTCTGCAAAGCTATGTCGCGTGCTGCGATATGCGGTAACACTAAAAGCACCATAGTAGAACACAGAAGAAGCTTCTATGTTGAAGAAATAGCCAGTAAGAAGTAGTACAATTCAACTTTTAGTTTTCGATTATTCACTTTTTAGATGACTTTGGTGGCTTGGACATGACCTAGGACCTTAAGATTTTGCATGAAAGGAGGACTGGCAGCCGCGTTGCACAGGAGAATGTGAAAAGTGTTCATATGTAGTAAAAACCTGAGAAACCCGTCCGTTTTCGTCATTTGTTATCGAAACGACTTAAAGCCAGATCGTCACATTGGCCGCTTTTCTCACTGAGGAGGTTACATTTATTGTCTGCATAGCTATGTCGCGTGCTGCGGTATGCGGAGACACTAAAAGCACCATAGTAGAACACAGAAGAAGCTTCTAAGTTGAAGTAATAGCCAGTAAGAAGTAGTACAATTCAAGTTTTAGTTGTCGATTATTCACTTTTTAGCCGGCTTTGGTTGCTTGGAGATGACCTAGGACCTTAAGAATTTGCATGAAAGGAGTACTTGCAGCCGCGTTGCACGGGAGAATGTGAAATGTGTTCATATGTAGTAAAAACCTGAGAAATCCGTCCGTTTTCGTCATTTGTTATCGAATCGACTTAAAGCCAGATCGTCACATTGGCCGCCTTTCTCTCTGAGAAGGTTACATTTATCATCTGCAAAACTATGTCGCGTGCTGCGGTATGCGGAGACACTAAAAGCACCATGGTAGAACGCAGAAGAAGCTTCTAAGTTGAAGTAATAGCCAGTAAGAAGTAATACAATTCAAGTTTTAGTTGTCGATTATTCACATTTTAGCCGGCTTTGGTGGCTTGGACATGACCTAGCACCTTAAGATTTTGCATGAAAGGAGGACTAGCAGCCGCGTTGCTCGGGAGAATGTGAAAACTGTTCATATGTAGTAAAAACCTGAGAAATCCGTCAGTTTTCGTCATTTGTTATCGAATCGACTTAAAGCCAGATCGTCAATTTGGCCGCTTATCTCTCTGAGACGGTTACATTTATCGTCTGCAAAGCTATGTCGCATGCTGCGGTATGCGGAGACACTAAAAGCACCATAGTAGAATACAGAAGAAGCTTCTAAGTTGAAGTAATAGCCAGTAAGAAGTAGTGCAATTCAAGTTTTAGTTATCGATTATTCACTTTTTAGCCGGCTTTGGCGGCTTTTACATGACCTAGGACCTTAAGATTTTGCATGAAAGGAGGTCTAGCAGCCGCGTTGTATGGGAGAATGTGAAAAGTGTTCATATGTAGTAAAAACCTGAGAAATCCGTCCGTTTTCGTCATTTTTTATCGAATCGACTTAAAGCCAGATCGTCACATTGGCCGCTTTTCTCTCTGAGACGGTTACATTTATCGTCTGCAAAGCTATGTCGTGTGCTGCGGTATGCGGAGACACTAAAAGCACCATAGTAGAACACAGAAGAAGCTTCTATGTTGAAGTAATAGCCAGTAAGAAGTAGTACAATTCAAGTTTTTGTTGTCGATTATTCACTTTTTAGCCGGCTTTGGTGGCTTGGACATGGGGTGGAACCATAAGATTTTGCATGAAAGGGAGACTAGCAGCCACGTTGCACGGGAGAAAGTGAAAAGTGTTCATATGTAGTAAAAACCTGAGAAATCCGTCCGTTTTCGTCATTTGTTATCGAATCGACTTAAAGCCAGATCGTCACATTGGCCGCTTTTCTCTCTGAGAAGGTTACATTTATTGTCTGCAAAGCTATGTCGCATGCTGCGGTATGCGGAGACACTAAAAGCACCATAGTAGAATACAGAAGAAGCTTCTAAGTTGAAGTAATAGCCAGTAAGAAGTAGTGCAATTCAAGTTTTAGTTATCGATTATTCACTTTTTAGCCGGCTTTGGCGGCGTTTACATGACCTAGGACCTTAAGATTTTGCATGAAAGGAGGTCTAGCAGCCGCGTTGTATGGGAGAATGTGAAAAGTGTTCATATGTAGTAAAAACCTGAGAATTCCGTCCGTTTTCGTCATTTTTTATCGAATCGACTTAAAGCCAGATCGTCACATTGGCCGCTTTTCTCTCTGAGACGGTTACATTTATCGTCTGCAAAGCTATGTCGCGTGCTGCGGTCTGCGGAGACACTAAAAGCACCATAGGAGAACACAGAAGAAGCTTTTAAGTTGAAGTAAAAGAAAGTAAGAAGTAGCACAATTGAAGTTTTAGTTGTCGTTTATTCACTTTTTAGCCGGCTTTGGTGGCCTGGACATGACCTAATACCTTAAGATTTTGCATGAAAGGAGGACTAGCAGCCGAGTTGCATGGCAGAATGTGAAAAGTGTTCATATGTAGTAAAAACCTTGGAAATCCGTCCGTTTTCGTCATTTGTTATCGAATCGACTTAAAGCCAGATCGTCACATTGGCCGCCTTTCTCACTGAGAAGGTTACATTTATCATCTGCAAAACTATGTCGCGTGCTGCGGTATGCGGAGACACTAAAAGCACCATAGTAGAACGCAGAAGAAGCTTCTAAGTTGAAGTAATAGCCAGTAAGAAGTAATACAATTCAAGTTTTAGTTGTCGATTATTCACATTTTAGCCGGCTTTGGTGGCTTGGACATGACCTAGCACCTTAAGATTTTGCATGAAAGGAGGACTAGCAGCCGCGTTGCTCGGGAGAATGTGAAAACTGTTCATATGTAGTAAAAACCTGAGAAATCCGTCAGTTTTCGTCATTTGTTATCGAATCGACTTAAAGCCAGATCGTCAATTTGGCCGCTTTTCTCTCTGAGACGGTTACATTTATCGTCTGCAAAGCTATGTCGCATGCTGCGGTATGCGGAGACACTAAAAGCACCATAGTAGAATACAGAAGAAGCTTCTAAGTTGAAGTAATAGCCAGTAAGAAGTAGTGCAATTCAAGTTTTAGTTATCGATTATTCACTTTATAGCCGGCTTTGGTGGCTTTTACATGACCTAGGACCTTAAGATTTTGCATGAAAGGAGGTCTAGCAGCCGCGTTGTATGGGAGAATGTGAAAGGTGTTCATATGTAGTAAAAACCTGAGAAACTCGTCCGTTTTCGTCATTTTTTATCGAATCGACTTAAAGCCAGATCGTCACATTGACCGCTTTTCTCTCTGAGACGATTACATTTATCGTCTGCAAAGCTATGTCGCGTGCTGCGGTCTGCGGAGACACTAAAAGCACCATAGGAGAACACAGAAGAAGCTTTTAAGTTGAAGTAAAAGAAAGTAAGAAGTAGCACAATTGAAGTTTTAGTTGTCGTTTATTCACTTTTTAGCCGGCTTTGGTGGCCTGGACATGACCTAATACCTTAAGATTTTGCATGAAAGGACGACTAGCAGCCGAGTTGCATGGCAGAATGTGAAAAGTGTTCATATGTAGTAAAAACCTAGGAAATCCGTCCGTGTTCGTCATTTGTTATCGAATCGACTTAAAGCCAGATCGTCACATTGGCCGCCTTTCTCACTGAGAAGGTTACATTTATCATCTGCAAAACTATGTCGCGTGCTGCGGTATGCGGAGACACTAAAAGCACCATAGTAGAACGCAGAAGAAGCTTCTAAGTTGAAGTATTAGCCAGTAAGAAGTAATACAATTCAAGTTTTAGTTGTCGATTATTCACATTTTAGCCGGCTTTGGTGGCTTGGACATGACCTAGCACCTTATGATTTTGCATGAAAGGAGGACTAGCAGCCGCGTTGCTCGGGAGAATGTGAAAACTGTTCATATGTAGTAAAAACCTGAGAAATCCGTCAGTTTTCGTCATTTGTTATCGAATCGACTTAAAGCCAGATCGTCACATTGGCCGCTTTTCTCTCTGAGACGGTTACATTTATCGTCTGCAAAGCTATGTCGTGTGCTGCGGTATGCGGAGACACTAAAAGCACCATAGTAGAACACAGAAGAAGCTTCTAAGTTGAAGTAATAGCCAGTAAGAAGTAGTACAATTCAAGTTTTAGTTGTCGATTATTCACTTTTTAGCCGGCTTTGGTGGCTTGGACATGACCAAGGACCTTAAGAATTTGCATGAAAGGAGTACTTGCAGCCGCGTTGCACGGGAGAATGTGAAATGTGTTCATATGTAGTAAAAACCTGAGAAATCCGTCCGTTTTCGTCATTTGTTATCGAATCGACTTAAAGCCAGATCGTCACATTGGCCGCTTTTCTCTCTGAGACGGTTACATTTATCGTCTGCAAAGCTATGTCGCGTGCTGCGGTATGCGGAGACACTAAAAGCACCATAGTAGAACGCAGAAGAAGCTTCTAAGTTGAAGTAATAGCCAGTAAGAAGTAGTACAATTCAAGTTTTAGTTGTCGATTATTCACTTTTTAGCCGGCTTTGGTGGCTTGGACATGACCAAGGACCTTAAGAATTTGCATGAAAGGAGTACTTGCAGCCGCGTTGCACGGGAGAATGTGAAAAGTGTTCATATGTAGTAAAAACCTGAGAAATCCGTCCGTTTTCGTCATTTGTTATCGAATCGACTTAAAGCCAGATCGTCACATTGGCCGCCTTTCTCTCTGAGAAGGTTACATTTATTGTCTGCAAAGCTATGTCGCGTGCTGCGGTATGCGGAGACACTAAAAGCACCATAGAAGAATACAGAAGATGCTTCTAAGTTGAAGTAATAGCCAGTAAGAAGTAGTACAATTCAAGTTTTAGTTGGTGATTATTCACTTTTTAGCCGGCTTTGGTGGCTTGGACATGACCTAGGACGTTAAGATTTTGCATGAAAGGAGGACTAGCATCCGCGTTGCATGGGAGAATGTGAAAAGTGTTCATATGTAGTAAAAACCTGAGAAATCCGTCCGTTTTCGTCATTTGTTATCGAAACGACTTAAAGCCAGATCGTCACATTGGCCGCCTTTCTCTCTGAGAAGGTTACATTTATCATCTGCAAAACTATGTCGCGTGCTGCGGTATGCGGAGACACTAAAAGCACCATAGTAGAACGCAGAAGAAGCTTCTAAGTTGAAGTAATAGCCAGTAAGAAGTAATACAATTCAAGTTTTAGTTGTCGATTGTTCACATTTTAGCCGGCTTTGGTGGCTTGGACATGACCTAGCACCTTAAGATTTTGCATGAAAGGAGGACTAGCAGCCGCGTTGCTCGGGAATATGTGAAAACTGTTCATATGTAGTAAAAACCTGAGAAATCCGTCAGTTTTCGTCATTTGTTATCGAATCGACTTAAAGCCAGATCGTCAATTTGGCCGCTTATCTCTCTGAGACGGTTACATTTATCGTCTGCAAAGCTATGTCGCGTGCTGCGGTATGCGGAGACACTAAAAGCACCATAGTAGAATACAGAAGAAGCTTCTAAGTTGAAGTAATAGCCAGTAAGAAGTAGTGCAATTCAAGTTTTAGTTATCGATTATTCACTTTTTAGCCGGCTTTGGCGGCGTTTACATGACCTAGGACCTTAAGATTTTGCATGAAAGGAGGTCTAGCAGCCGCGTTGTATGGGAGAATGTGAAAAGTGTTCATATGTTGGAAAAACCTGAGAAATCCGTCCGTTTTCGTCATTTTTTATCGAATCGACTTAAAGCCAGATCGTCACATTGGCCGCTTTTCTCTCTGAGACGGTTACATTTATCGTCTGCAAAGCTATGTCGCGTGCTGCGGTCTGCGGAGACACTAAAAGCACCATAGGAGAACACAGGAGAAGCTTTTAAGTTGAAGTAAAAGAAAGTAAGAAGTAGCACAATTGAAGTTTTAGTTGTCGTTTATTCACTTTTTAGCCGGCTTTGGTGGCCTGGACATGACCTAATACCTTAAGATTTTGCATGAAAGGAGGACTAGCAGCCGAGTTGCATGGCAGAATGTGAAAAGTGTTCATATGTAGTAAAAACCTAGGAAATCCGTCCGTTTTCGTCATTTGTTATCGAATCGACTTAAAGCCAGATCGTCACATTGGCCGCCTTTCTCACTGAGAAGGTTACATTTATCATCTGCAAAACTATGTCGCGTGCTGCGGTATGCGGAGACACTAAAAGCACCATAGTAGAACGCAGAAGAAGCTTCTAAGTTGAAGTAATAGCCAGTAAGAAGTAATACAATTCAAGTTTTAGTTGTCGATTATTCACATTTTAGCCGGCTTTGGTGGCTTGGACATGACCTAGCACCTTAAGATTTTGCATGAAAGGAGGACTAGCAGCCGCGTTGCTCGGGAGAATGTGAAAACTGTTCATATGTAGTAAAAACCTGAGAAATCCGTCAGTTTTCGTCATTTGTTATCGAATCGACTTAAAGCCAGATCGTCACATTGGCCGCTTTTCTCTCTGAGACGGTTACATTTATCGTCTGCAAAGCTATGTCGTGTGCTGCGGTATGCGGAGACACTAAAAGCACCATAGTAGAACACAGAAGAAGCTTCTAAGTTGAAGTAATAGCCAGTAAGAAGTAGTAAAATTCAAGTTTTAGTTGTCGATTATTCACTTTTTAGCCGGCTTTGGTGGCTTGGACATGACCAAGGACCTTAAGAATTTGCATGAAAGGAGTACTTGCAGCCGCGTTGCACGGGAGAATGTGAAATGTGTTCATATGTAGTAAAAACCTGAGAAATCCGTCCGTTTTCGTCATTTGTTATCGAATCGACTTAAAGCCAGATCGTCACATTGGCCGCTTTTCTCTCTGAGACGGTTACATTTATCGTCTGCAAAGCTATGTCGCGTGCTGCGGTATGCGGAGACACTAAAAGCACCATAGTAGAACGCAGAAGAAGCTTCTAAGTTGAAGTAATAGCCAGTAAGAAGTAGTACAATTCAAGTTTTAGTTGTCGATTATTCACTTTTTAGCCGGCTTTGGTGGCTTGGACATGACCAAGGACCTTAAGAATTTGCATGAAAGGAGTACTTGCAGCCGCGTTGCACGGGAGAATGTGAAATGTGTTCATATGTAGTAAAAACCTGAGAAATCCGTCCGTTTTCGTCATTTGTTATCGAATCGACTTAAAGCCAGATCGTCACATTGGCCGCCTTTCTCTCTGAGAAGGTTACATTTATTGTCTGCAAAGCTATGTCGCGTGCTGCGGTATGCGGAGACACTAAAAGCACCATAGAAGAACACAGAAGATGCTTCTAAGTTGAAGTAATAGCCAGTAAGAAGTAGTACAATTCAAGTTTTAGTTGGTGATTATTCACTTTTTAGCCGGCTTTAGTGGCTTGGACATGACCTAGGACGTTAAGATTTTGCATGAAAGGAGGACTAGCATCCGCGTTGCATGGGAGAATGTGAAAAGTGTTCATATGTAGTAAAAACCTGAGAAATCCGTCCGTTTTCGTCATTTGTTATCGAAACGACTTAAAGCCAGATCGTCACATTGGCCGCCTTTCTCTCTGAGAAGGTTACATTTATCATCTGCAAAACTATGTCGCGTGCTGCGGTATGCGGAGACACTAAAAGCACCATAGTAGAACGCAGAAGAAGCTTCTAAGTTGAAGTAATAGCCAGTAAGAAGTAATACAATTCAAGTTTTAGTTGTCGATTATTCACATTTTAGCCGGCTTTGGTGGCTTGGACATGACCTAGCACCTTAAGATTTTGCATGAAAGGAGGACTAGCAGCCGCGTTTCTCGGGAATATGTGAAAACTGTTCATATGTAGTAAAAACCTGAGAAATCCGTCAGTTTTCGTCATTTGTTATCGAATCGACTTAAAGCCAGATCGTCAATTTGGCCGCTTATCTCTCTGAGACGGTTACATTTATCGTCTGCAAAGCTATGTCGCGTGCTGCGGTATGCGGAGACACTAAAAGCACCATAGTAGAATACAGAAGAAGCTTCTAAGTTGAAGTAATAGCCAGTAAGAAGTAGTGCAATTCAAGTTTTAGTTATCGATTATTCACTTTTTAGCCGGCTTTGGCGGCGTTTACATGACCTAGGACCTTAAGATTTTGCATGAAAGGAGGTCTAGCAGCCGCGTTGTATGGGAGAATGTGAAAAGTGTTCATATGTAGTAAAAACCTGAGAAATCCGTCCGTTTTCGTCATTTTTTATCGAATCGACTTAAAGCCAGATCGTCACATTGGCCGCTTTTCTCTCTGAGACGGTTACATTTATCGTCTGCAAAGCTATGTCGCGTGCTGCGGTCTGCGGAGACACTAAAAGCACCATAGGAGAACACAGGAGAAGCTTTTAAGTTGAAGTAAAAGAAAGTAAGAAGTAGCACAATTGAAGTTTTAGTTGTCGTTTATTCACTTTTTAGCCGGCTTTGGTGGCCTGGACATGACCTAATACCTTAAGATTTTGCATGAAAGGAGGACTAGCAGCCGAGGTGCATGGCAGAATGTGAAAAGTGTTCATATGTAGTAAAAACCTAGGAAATCCGTCCGTTTTCGTCATTTGTTATCGAATCGACTTAAAGCCAGATCGTCACATTGGCCGCCTTTCTCACTGAGAAGGTTACATTTATCATCTGCAAAACTATGTCGCGTGCTGCGGTATGCGGAGACACTAAAAGCACCATAGTAGAACGGAGAAGAAGCTTCTAAGTTGAAGTAATAGCCAGTAAGAAGTAATACAATTCAAGTTTTAGTTGTCGATTATTCACATTTTAGCCGGCTTTGGTGGCTTGGACATGACCTAGCACCTTAAGATTTTGCATGAAAGGAGGACTAGCAGCCGCGTTGCTCGGGAGAATGTGAAAACAGTTCATATGTAGTAAAAACCTGAGAAATCCGTCAGTTTTCGTCATTTGTTATCGAATCGACTTAAAGCCAGATCGTCACATTGGCCGCTTTTCTCTCTGAGACGGTTACATTTATCGTCTGCAAAGCTATGTCGTGTGCTGCGGTATGCGGAGACACTAAAAGCACCATAGTAGAACACAGAAGAAGCTTCTAAGTTGAAGTAATAGCCAGTAAGAAGTAGTACAATTCAAGTTTTAGTTGTCGATTATTCACTTTTTAGCCGGCTTTGGTGGCTTGGACATGACCAAGGACCTTAAGAATTTGCATGAAAGGAGTACTTGCAGCCGCGTTGCACGGGAGAATGTGAAATGTGTTCATATGTAGTAAAAACCTGAGAAATCCGTCCGTTTTCGTCATTTGTTATCGAATCGACTTAAAGCCAGATCGTCACATTAGCCGCTTTTCTCTCTGAGACGGTTACATTTATCGTCTTCAAAGCTATGTCGCGTGCTGCGGTATGCGGAGACACTAAAAGCACCATAGTAGAACGCAGAAGAAGCTTCTAAGTTGAAGTAATAGCCAGTAAGAAGTAATACAATTCAAGTTTTAGTTGTCGATTATTCACATTTTAGCCGGCTTTGGTGGCTTGGACATGACCTAGCACCTTAAGATTTTGCATGAAAGGAGGACTAGCAGCCGCGTTGCTCGGGAGAATGTGAAAAATGTTCATATGTAGTAAAAACCTGAGAAATCCGTCAGTTTTCTTCATTTGTTATCGAATCGACTTAAAGCCAGATCGTCAATTTGGCCGCTTATCTCTCTGAGACGGTTACATTTATCGTCTGCAAAGCTATGTCGCATGCTGCGGTATGCGGAAACACTAAAAGCACCATAGTAGAATACAGAAGAAGCTTCTAAGTTGAAGTAATAGCCAGTAAGAAGTAGTGCAATTCAAGTTTTAGTTATCGATTATTCACTTTTTAGCCGGCTTTGGCGGCTTTTACATGACCTAGGACCTTAAGATTTTGCATGAAAGGAGGTCTAGCAGCCGCGTTGTATGGGAGAATGTGAAAAGTGTTCATATGTAGTAATAACCTGAGAAATCCGTCCGTTTTCGTCATTTTTTATCGAATCGACTTAAAGCCAGATCGTCACATTGGCCGCTTTTCTCTCTGAGACGGTTACATTTATCGTCTGCAAAGCTATGTCGCGTGCTGCGGTCTGCGGAGACACTAAAAGCACCATAGGAGAACACAGAAGAAGCTTTTAAGTTGAAGTAAAAGAAAGTAAGAAGTAGCACAATTGAAGTTTTAGTTGTCGTTTATTCACTTTTTAGCCGGGTTTGGTGGCCTGGACATGACCTCGGACCTTAAGATTTTGCATGAAAGGAGGACTAGCAGCCGAGTTGCATGGCAGAATGTGAAAAGTGTTCATATATAGTAAAAACCTAGGAAATCCGTCCGTTTTCGTCATTTGTTATCGAATCGACTTAAAGCCAGATCGTCACATTGGCCGCCTTTCTCACTGAGAAGGTTACATTTATCATCTGCAAAACTATGTCGCGTGCTGCGGTATGCGGAGACACTAAAAGCACCATAGTAGAACACAGAAGAAGCTTCTAAGTTGAAGTAATAGCCAGTAAGAAGTAGTACAATTCAAGTTTTAGTTGGTGATTATTCACTTTTTAGCCGGCTTTGGTGGCTTGGACATGACAAGGGACCTTAAGATTTTGCATGAAAGGAGGACTAGCATCCGCGATGCATGGGAGAATGTGAAAAGTGTTCATATGTAGTAAAAACCTGAGAAATCCGTCCGTTTTCGTCATTTGTTATCGAATCGACTTAAAGCCAGATCGTCAAATTGGCCGCTTTTCTCTCTGAGACGGTTACATTTATCGTCTGCAAAGCTATGTCGCGTGCTGCGGTATGCGGAGACACTAAACGCACCATAGTAGAACACAGAAGAAGCTTCTAAGTTGAAGTAATAGCCAGTAATAAGTAGTACAATTCAAGTTTTAGTTGTCGATTATTCACTTTTTAGCCGGCATTGGTAGCTCGGACATCACCTAGGACGTTAAGATTTTGCATGAAAGGAGGACTGGCAGCCGCGTTGCACGGGGGAATATAAAAAGTGTTCATATGTAGTAAAAACCTGAGAAATCCGTCCGTTTTCGTCATTTGTTATCGAATCGACTTAAAGCCAGATCGTCACATAACCGCTCTTCTCTCTGAAACGGTTACACTTATCGTCTGCAAATCTATGTCGCCTGCTGTGGTATGCGGAGACACTAAAAGCACCATATGAGAACACTGAAGAAGCTTCTAAGTTGAAGCAATAGCCAGTAAGAAGTAGTACAATTGAAGTTTTAGTTGTCGATTATTCACTTTTTAGCCGGCTTTGGTGGCTTGGACATGACCTAGGATAATAAGATTTTGCATGAAAGGAGGACTAACAGCCGCGTTGCACGGGAGAATGTGAAAAGTGTTCATATGTAGTAAAAACCTGAGAAATCCGTCCGTTTTCGTCATTTGTTATCGAATCGTCTTAAAGCCAGATCGTCACATTGGCCGCTTTTCTCTCTGAGACGGTTACATTTATCATCTGCAAAGCTATGTCGCGTGCTGCGGTATGCGGAGACACTAAAAGCACCATAGTAGAACACTGAAGAAGCTTCTAAGTTGAAGCAATAGCCAAAAAGAAGTAGTACAATTGAAGTTTTAGTTGTCGATTATTCACTTTTTAGCCGGCTTTGGTGGCTTGGACATGACCTAGGACCATAAGATTTTGCATGAAAGGAGGCCTAACAGCCGCGTAGCACGGGAGAATGTGAAAAGTGTTCATATGTAGTAAAAACCTGAGAAATCCGTCCGTTTTCGTCATTAGTTATCGAATCGACTTAAAGGCAGATCGTCACACTGGCCCCTTTTCTCTCTGAGACGGTTACATTTATCGTCTGCAACGCTATGTCGCGTGCTGCGGTATGCGGAGACACTAAAAGCACCATAGTAGAACACAGAAGAAGCTTCTAAGTTGAAGTAATAGCCAGTAAGATGTAATACAATTCAAGTTTTAGTTGTCGATTATTCACATTTTAGCAGGCTTTGGTGGCTTGGACATGACCTAGGACCTTAAGATTTTGCATGAAAGGAGGACTAGCAGCCGCGTTGCATGGCAGAATGTGAAAAGTGTTCATATGTAGTAAAAACCTCAGAAATCCGTCCGTTTTCGTCATTTGTTATCGAATCGACTTTAAGCCAGATCGTCACATTGGCCGCTCTTCTCTCTGAAACGGTTACATTAATCGTCTACAAAGCTATGTCGCGTGCTGCGTTATGCGGAAACACTAAAAGCACCATAATAGAACACAGAAGAAGCTTCTATGTTAAAGTAATAGATAGTAAGAAGTAGTACAATTGAAGTTTTAGTTGTCGATTATTCACTTTTTAGCCGGCTTTGGTGGCTTGGATATGAGGTGGAACCATAAGATTTTGCATGAAAGGAAGACTAGCAGCCACGTTGCACGGGAGAATGTGAAAAGTGGTCATATGTAGTAAAAACCTGAAAAATGCGTCCGTTTTCGTCATTTGTTATCGAATCGAATTAAAGCCACATAGTCACATTGGCTGCTTTTCTCTCTGAGACTGTTACATTTATCGTCTGCAAAGCTATGTCGCGTGCTGCGGTCTGCGGAGACACTAAACGCACCATAGGAGAACACAGAAGAAGCTTCTAAGTTGAAGTAATAGCCAGTAAGAAGTAGTACAATTTAAGTTTTAGTTGTCGATTATTCACATTTTAGCCGGCTTTGGTGGCTTGGACATGACCTAGGACCATAAGATTTTGCATGAAAGGAGGACTAGTTGCCGCGTTGCATGGGAGAAAGTGAAACGAGTTCATATGTAGTAAAAACCTGAGAAATCCGTCCGTTTTCGTCATTTGTTAACGAATCGACTTAAAGCCAGTTCGTCACATTGGCCGCTTTTCTCTCTGAGACGGTTACATTTATCGTCTGCAAAGCTATGTCGCGTGCTGCGGTATGCGGAGACACTAAAAGCACCATAGTAGAACACAGAAGAAGCTTCTAAGTTGAAGTAATAGCCAGTAAGAAGTATTTCAATTCAAATTTAGTTGTCGATTATTCACTTTTTAGCCGGCTTTGGTGGCTTGGACATGACCTAGGACCTTAAGATTTTGCATGAATGGAGGACTAGCAGCCGCGTTGCACGGGAGAATGTGAAAAGTGTTCATATGTAGTAAAAACCTGAGAAATCCGTCCGTTTTCGTCATTTGTTATCGAATCGACTTAAAGCCAGATCGCCACATGGGCCCCTCTTCTCTCTGAAACGGTTACATTTATCGTCTGCAAAGCTATGTCGCGTGCTGCGGTATGCGGAAACACTAAAAGCACCATAGTAGAACACAGAAGAAGCTTTTATGTTGATGTGATAGCCAGTAAGAAGTAGTACAATTGAAGTTTTAGTTGTCGATTATTCACTTTTTAGCCGGCTTTGGTGGCTTGGATATGAGGTGGAACCATAAGATTTTGCATGAAAGGAAGACTAGCAGCCACGTTGCACGGGAGAATGTGAAAAGTGGTCATATGTAGTAAAAACCTGAAAAATGCGTCCGTTTTCGTCATTTGTTATCGAATCGACTTAAAGCCAGATCGTCAAATTGGCCGCTTTTCTCTCTGAGACGGTTACATTTATCGTCTGCAAAGCTATGTCGCGTGCTGCGGTATGCGGAGACACTAAACGCACCATAGTAGAACACAGAAGAAGCTTCTAAGTTGAAGTAATAGCCAGTAATAAGTAGTACAATTCAAGTTTTAGTTGTCGATTATTCACTTTTTAGCCGGCATTGGTAGCTCGGACATCACCTAGGACGTTAAGATTTTGCATGAAAGGAGGACTGGCAGCCGCGTTGCACGGGGGAATATAAAAAGTGTTCATATGTAGTAAAAACCTGAGAAATCCGTCCGTTTTCGTCATTTGTTATCGAATCGACTTAAAGCCAGATCGTCACATAACCGCTCTTCTCTCTGAAACGGTTACACTTATCGTCTGCAAATCTATGTCGCCTGCTGTGGTATGCGGAGACACTAAAAGCACCATATGAGAACACTGAAGAAGCTTCTAAGTTGAAGCAATAGCCAGTAAGAAGTAGTACAATTGAAGTTTTAGTTGTCGATTATTCACTTTTTAGCCGGCTTTGGTGGCTTGGACATGACCTAGGATAATAAGATTTTGCATGAAAGGAGGACTAACAGCCGCGTTGCACGGGAGAATGTGAAAAGTGTTCATATGTAGTAAAAACCTGAGAAATCCGTCCGTTTTCGTCATTTGTTATCGAATCGTCTTAAAGCCAGATCGTCACATTGGCCGCTTTTCTCTCTGAGACGGTTACATTTATCGTCTGCAAAGCTATGTCGCGTGCTGCGGTATGCGGAGACACTAAAAGCACCATAGTAGAACACTGAAGAAGCTTCTAAGTTGAAGCAATAGCCAAAAAGAAGTAGTACAATTGAAGTTTTAGTTGTCGATTATTCACTTTTTAGCCGGCTTTGGTGGCTTGGACATGACCTAGGACCATAAGATTTTGCATGAAAGGAGGACTAACAGCCGCGTAGCACGGGAGAATGTGAAAAGTGTTCATATGTAGTAAAAACCTGAGAAATCCGTCCGTTTTCGTCATTAGTTATCGAATCGACTTAAAGGCAGATCGTCACACTGGCCCCTTTTCTCTCTGAGACGGTTACATTTATCGTCTGCAACGCTATGTCGCGTGCTGCGGTATGCGGAGACACTAAAAGCACCATAGTAGAACACAGAAGAAGCTTCTAAGTTGAAGTAATAGCCAGTAAGATGTAATACAATTCAAGTTTTAGTTGTCGATTATTCACATTTTAGCAGGCTTTGGTGGCTTGGACATGACCTAGGACCTTAAGATTTTGCATGAAAGGAGGACTAGCAGCCGCGTTGCATGGCAGAATGTGAAAAGTGTTCATATGTAGTAAAAACCTCAGAAATCCGTCCGTTTTCGTCATTTGTTATCGAATCGACTTTAAGCCAGATCGTCACATTGGCCGCTCTTCTCTCTGAAACGGTTACATTAATCGTCTACAAAGCTATGTCGCGTGCTGCGTTATGCGGAAACACTAAAAGCACCATAATAGAACACAGAAGAAGCTTCTATGTTGAAGTAATAGATAGTAAGAAGTAGTACAATTGAAGTTTTAGTTGTCGATTATTCACTTTTTAGCCGGCTTTGGTAGCTTGGATATGAGGTGGAACCATAAGATTTTGCATGAAAGGAAGACTAGCAGCCACGTTGCACGGGAGAATGTGAAAAGTGGTCATATGTAGTAAAAACCTGAAAAATGCGTCCGTTTTCGTCATTTGTTATCGAATCGAATTAAAGCCACATAGTCACATTGGCTGCTTTTCTCTCTGTGACTGTTACATTTATCGTCTGCAAAGCTATGTCGCGTGCTGCGGTCTGCGGAGACACTAAAAGCACCATAGGAGAACACAGAAGAAGCTTCTAAGTTGAAGTAATAGCCAGTAAGAAGTAGTAAAATTGAAGTTTTAGTTGTCGATTATTCACTTTTTAGCCGGCTTTGGTGGCTTGGACATGACCTGGGACCATAAGATTTTACATGAAAAGAGGACTGGCAGCCGCGTTGCACGGGAGAATGTGAAAAGTGTTCATATGTGGTAAAAACCTGATATATCCGTCCGTTTTCGTCATTTGTTATCGAATCGACTTAAAGGCAGATCGTCACATTGGCCGCTTTTCTCTCTGAGACGGTTACATTTATCGTCTGCAACGCTATGTCGCGTGCTGCGGTATGCGGAGACACTAAAAGCACCATAGTAGAACACAGAAGAAGCTTCTAAGTTGAAGTAATAGCCAGTAAGAAGAAATACAATTCAAGTTTTAGTTGTCGATTATTCACATTTTAGCCGGCTTTGGTGGCTTGGACATGACCTAGGACCTTAACATTTTGCCTGAAAGGAGGACTAGCAGCCGCGTTGCACGGGAGAATGTGAAAAGTGTTCATATGTAGTAAAAAACTGAGAAATCCGTCCGTTTTCGTCATTTGTTATCGAATCGACTTAAAGCCAGATCGTCACATTGGCCGCTCTTCTCTCTGAAACGGTTTCATTTATCGTCTGCAAAGCTATGTAGCGTGCTGCGGTATGCGGAGACACTAAAAGCACCATAGTAGAGCACAGAAGAAACTTCAAAGTTGAAGTAATAGCCAGTAAGAAGTAGTACAATTCAAGTTTTAGTTGTCGATTATTCACTTTTTAGCCGGCTTTGGTGGCTTGGATATGACCTAGGACCATAAGAGTTTGCATGAAAGGAGGACTAGCAGACGCGTTGCACGGGAGAATGTGAAAAGTGTTCATATGTAGTAAAAACCTGAGAAATCCGTCCGTTTTCGTCATTTGTTATCGAATCGACTTAAAGCCACATAGTCACATTGGCCGCTCTACTCTCTGAAACGGTTACATTTAACGTCTGCAAAGCTATGTCGCGTGCTGCAGTATGCGGAAACACTAAAAGCACCATAGTAGAACACTGAAGAAGCTTCTATGTTGAAGTAATAGCCAGTAAGAAGTAGTGCAATTGAAGTTTTAGTTGTCGATTATTCACATTTTAGCCGGCTTTGGTGGCTTGGACATAAGATTTTGCATGAAAGGAGGACTAACAGCCGCGTTGCACGGGAGAATGTGTAAAGTGTTCATATGTAGTAAAAACCTGAGAAATCCGTCCGTTTTCGTCATTTGTTATCGAATCGTCTTAAAGCCAGATCGTCACATTGGCCGCTTTTCTCTCTGAGACGGTTACATTTATCTTCTGCAAAGCTGTGTCGCGTGCTGCGGTATGCGGAGACACTAAAAGCACCATAGTAGAACACTGAAGAAGCTTCTAAGTTGAAGCAATAGCCAGAAAGAAGTAGTACAATTGAAGTTTTAGTTGTCGATTATTCACTTTTTAGCCGGCTTTGGTGGCTTGGACGTGACTTAGGACCATAAGATTTTGCATGAAATGAGGACTAACAGCCGCGTTGCACGGGAGAATGTGAAAAGTGTTCATATGTAGTAAAAACCTGAGAAATCCGTCCGTTTTCGTCATTTGTTATCGAATCGACTTAAAGCCAGATCGTCACATGGGCCGCTTTTCTCTCTGGGACGGTTACATTTATCGTCTGCAAAGCTATGTCGCGTGCTGCGGTATGCGGAGACACTAAAAGCACCATAGTAGAACACAGAAGAAACTTCAAAGTTGAATCAATAGCCAGTAAGAAGTAGTACAATTCAAGTTTTAGTTGTCGATTATTCAGTTTTTAGCCGGCTTTGGTGGCTTGGATATGACCTAGGACCATAAGATTTTACATGAAAGGAGGACTAGCAGACGCGTTGCACGGGAGAATGTGAAAGGTGTTCATATGTAGTAAAAACCTGAGAAATCCGTCCGTTTTCGTCATTTGTTATCGAATCGACTTAAAGTCAGATCGTCACATTGGCCCCTCTTCTCTCTGAAACGGTTACATTTATCGTCTACAAAGCTATGTCGCGTGCTGCGGTATGCGGAAACACTAAAAGCACCACAGTAGAACACAGAAGAAGCTTCTAAGTTGCAGTAATAGCCAGTAAGAAGTAGTACAATTCATGTTTTAGTTGTCGATTATTCACTTTTTAGCCGGCTTTGGTGCCTTGGACATGACCTGGGACCTTACGATTTTGCATGAAAGGAGGACTAGCAGCCGCGTTGCATGGGAGAATGTGAAAAGTGTTCATGTGTAGTAAAAACCTGAGAAATCCGTCCGTTTTCGTCATTTGTTATCGAATCGACTTAAAGCCAGATCGTCACATTTGCCGCCTTTCTCTCTGAGAAGGTTACACTTATTGTCTGCAAAGCTATGGCGCGTGCTGCAGTATGCGGAGACACTAAAAGCACCATAGAAGAACACAGAAGATGCTTCTAAGTTGAAGTAATAGCCAGTAAGAAGTAGTACAATTGAAGTTTTAGTTGTCGATTATTCACTTTTTAGCCGGCTTTGGTGGCTTGGACATGACCTAGGACCTTAAGATTTTGCATGAAAGGAGGACTAGCAGCCGCGTTGCACGGGAGAATGTGAAAAGTGTTCATATGTAGTAAAAACCTGAGAAATCCGTCCGTTTTCGTCATTTGTTATCGAATCGACTTAAAGCCAGATCGTCACATTGGCTGCTCTTCCCTCTGAAACGGTTACATTTATCGTCTGCAACGCTATGTCGCGTGCTGCGGTATGCGGAGACACTAAAAGCACCATGGCAGAACACAGAAGAAGCTTCTAAGTTGAAGCAATAGCCAGTAAGAAGTAGTACAATTCAAGTTTTAGTTGTCGATTATTCACTTTTTAGCCGGCTTTGGTGGCTTGGACATGAGGTGGAACCATAAACTTTTGCATGAAAGGAAGACTAACAGCCACGTTGCACCGGAGAATGTGAAAAGTATTCACATGTAGTAAAAACCTGAGAAACCCGTTCGTTTTCGTCATTTGTTATCGAATCGACTTAAAGGCAGATCGTCACATTGGCCGCTTTTCTCTCTGAGACGGTTACATTTATCGTCTGCAACGCTATGTCGCGTGCTGCGGTATGCGGAGACACTAAAAGCACCATAGTAGAACACAGAAGAAGCTTCTAAGTTGAAGTAATAGCCAGTAAGAAGTAATCCAATTCAAGTTTTAGTTGTCGATTATTCACATTTTAGCCGGCTTTGGTGGCTTGGACATGACCTAGGACCTTAAGATTTTGCATGAAAGGAGGACTAGCAGCCGCGTTGCACGGGAGAATGTGAAAAGTGTTCATATGTAGTAAAAACCTGAGAAATCCGTCCGTTTTCGTCATTTGTTATCGAATCGACTTAAAGCCAGATCGTCACATTGGCCGCTCTTCTCTCTGAAACGGTTACATTTATCGTCTACAATGCTATGTCGCGTGCTGCGTTATGCGGAAACACTAAAAGCACCATAGTAGAACACTGAAGAAGCTTCTATGTTGAAGTAATAGCCAGTAAGGAGTAGTACAATTCAAGTTTTAGTTGTCGATTATTCACTTTTTAGCCGGCTTTGGTTGCTTGGACATGAGGTGGAACCATAAAATTTTGCATGAAAGGAAGACTAGCAGCCACGTTGCACCGGAGAATGTGAAAAGTGTTCATATGTAGTAAAAACCTGAGAAATCCGTCCGTTTTCGTCATTTGTTATCGAATCGTCTTAAAGCCAGATCGTCACATTGGCTGCTATTCTTTCTGAGACGGTTACATTTATCGTCTGCAAATCTATGTCGCGTGCTGCGGTATGCGGAGACACTAAAAGCACCATAGTAGAACACTGAAGAAGCTTCTAAGTTGAAGCAATAGCCAGTAAGAAGTAGTACAATTGAAGTTTTAGTTGTCGATTATTCACTTTTTAGCCGGCTTTGGTGGCTTGGACATGACATAGGACCATACGATTTTGCATGAAAGGAGGACTAACAGCCGCGTTGCACGGGATAATGTGAAAAGTGTTCATATGTATTAAAAACCTGAGAAATCCGTCCGTTTTCGTCATTTGTTATCGAATCGTCTTAAAGCCAGATCGTCACATTGGCCGCTTTTCTCTCTGAGACGGTTACATTTATCGTCTGCAAAGCTATGTCGCGTGCTGCGGTATGCGGAGACACTAAAAGCACCATAGTAGAACACTGAAGAAGCTTCTAAGTTGAAGTAATAGCCAGTAAGAAGTAGTACAATTCAAGTTTTAGTTGTCGATTATTCACTTTTTAGCCGGCTTTGGTGGCTTGGACATGACCAAGGACCTTAAGAATTTGCATGAAAGGAGTACTTGCAGCCGCGTTGCACGGGAGAATGTGAAATGTGTTCATATGTAGTAAAAACCTGAGAAATCCGTCCGTTTTCGTCATTTGTTATCGAATCGACTTAAAGCCAGATCGTCACATTGGCCGCTTTTCTCTCTGAGACGGTTACATATATCATCTGCAAAGCTATGTCGCGTGCTGCGGTATGCGGAGACACTAAAAGCACCATAGTAGAACGCAGAAGAAGCTTCTAAGTTGAAGTAATAGCCAGTAAGAAGTTATACAATTCAAGTTTTAGTTGTCGATTATTCACATTTTAGCCGGCTTTGGTGGCTTGGACATGACCTAGCACCTTAAGATTTTGCATGAAAGGAGGACTAGCAGCCGCGTTGCTCGGGAGAATGTGAAAACTGTTCGTATGTAGTAAAAACCTGAGAAATCCGTCAGTTTTCGTCATTTGTTATCGAATCGACTTAAAGCCAGATCGTCAATTTGGCCGCTTATCTCTCTGAGACGGTTACATTTATCGTCTGCAAAGCTATGTCGCATGCTGCGGTATGCGGAGACACTAAAAGCACCATAGTAGAATACAGAAGAAGCTTCTAAGTTGAAGTAATAGCCAGTAAGAAGTAGTGCAATTCAAGTTTTAGTTATCGATTATTCACTTTTTAGCCGGCTTTGGCGGCTTTTACATAACCTAGGACCTTAAGATTTTGCATGAAAGGAGGTCTAGCAGCCGCGTTGTATGGGAGAATGTGAAAAGTGTTCATATGTAGTAAAAACCTGAGAAATCCGTCCGTTTTCGTCATTTTTTATCGAATCGACTTAAAGCCAGATCGTCACATTGGCCGCTTTTCTCTCTGAGACGGTTACATTTATCGTCTGCAAAGCTATGTCGCGTGCTGCGGTCTGCGGAGACACTAAAAGCACCATAGGAGAACACAGAAGAAGCTTTTAAGTTGAAGTAAAAGAAAGTAAGAAGTAGCACAATTGAAGTTTTAGTTGTCGTTTATTCACTTTTTAGCCGGCTTTGGTGGCCTGGACATGACCTAATACCTTAAGATTTTGCATGAAAGGAGGACTAGAGGCCGAGTTGCATGGCAGAATGTGAAAAGTGTTCATATGTAGTAAAAACCTAGGAAATCCGTCCGTTTTCGTCATTTGTTATCGAATCGACTTAAAGCCAGATCGTCACATTGGCCGCCTTTCTCACTGAGAAGGTTACATTTATCATCTGCAAAACTATGTCGCGTGCTGCGGTATGCGGAGACACTAAAAGCACCATAGTAGAACGCAGAAGAAGCTTCTAAGTTGAAGTAATAGCCAGTAAGAAGTAATACAATTCAAGTTTTAGTTGTCGATTATTCAGATTTTAGCCGGCTTTGGTGGCTTGGACATGACCTAGCACCTTAAGATTTTGCATGAAAGGAGGACTAGCAGCCGCGTTGCTTGGGAGAATGTGAAAACTGTTCATATGTAGTAAAAACCTGAGAAATCCGTCAGTTTTCGTCATTTGTTATCGAATCGACTTAAAGCCAGATCGTCAATTTGGCCGCTTTTCTCTCTGAGACGGTTACATTTATCGTCTGCAAAGCTATGTCGCATGCTGCGGTATGCGGAGACACTAAAAGCAAGATAGTAGAATACAGAAGAAGCTTCTAAGTTGAAGTAATAGCCAGTAAGAAGTAGTGCAATTCAAGTTTTAGTTATCGATTATTCACTTTATAGCCGGCTTTGGTGGCTTTTACATGACCTAGGACCTTAAGATTTTGCATGAAAGGAGGTCTAGCAGCCGCGTTGTATGGGAGAATGTGAAAAGTGTTCATATGTAGTAAAAAACTGAGAAATCCGTCCGTTTTCGTCATTTTTTATCGAATCGACTTAAAGCCAGATCGTCACATTGGCCGCTTTTCTCTCTGAGACGGTTACATTTATCGTCTGCACAGCTATGTCGCGTGCTGCGGTCTGCGGAGACACTAAAAGCACCATAGGAGAACACAGAAGAAGCTTTTAAGTTGAAGTAAAAGAAAGTAAGAAGTAGCACAATTGAAGTTTTAGTTGTCGTTTATTCACTTTTTAGCCGGCTTTGGTGGCCTGGACATGACCTAGGACCTTAAGATTTTGCATGAAAGGAGGACTAGCAGCCGAGTTGCATGGCAGAATTTGAAAAGTGTTCATATGTAGTAAAAACCTAGGAAATCCGTCCGTTTTCGTCATTTGTTATCGAATCGACTTAAAGCCAGATCGTCACATTGGCCGCTTTTCTCACTGAGAAGGTTACATTTATCATCTGCAAAACTATGTCACGTGCTGCGGTATGCGGAGACACTAAAAGCACCATAGTAGAACACAGAAGAAGCTTCTAAGTTGAAGTAATAGCCAGTAAGAAGTAGTACAATTCAAGTTTTAGTTGGTGATTATTCACTTTTTAGCCGGCTTTGGTGGCTTGGACATGACAAGGGACCTTAAGATTTTGCATGAAAGGAGGACTAGCATCCGCGTTGCATGGGAGAATGTGAAAAGTGTTCATATGTACTAAAAACCTGAGAAATCCGTCCGTTTTCGTCATTTGTTATCGAATCGACTTAAAGCCAGATCGTCAAATTGGCCGCTTTTCTCTCTGAGACGGTTACATTTATCGTCTGCAAAGCTATGTCGCGTGCTGCGGTCTGCGGAGACACTAAACGCACCATAGTAGAACACAGAAGAAGCTTCTAAGTTGAAGTAATAGCCAGTAATAAGTAGTACAATTCAAGTTTTAGTTGTCGATTATTCACTTTTTAGCCGGCATTGGTAGCTCGGACATCACCTAGGACGTTAAGGTTTTGCATGAAAGGAGGACTGGCAGCCGCGTTGCACGGGGGAATATAAAAAGTGTTCATATGTAGTAAAAACCTGAGAAATCCGTCCGTTTTCGTCATTTGTTATCGAATCGACTTAAAGCCAGATCGTCACATAACCGCTCTTCTCTCTGAAACGGTTACACTTATCGTCTGCAAATCTATGTCGCCTGCTGTGGTATGCGGAGACACTAAAAGCACCATAGTAGAACACTGAAGAAGCTTCTAAGTTGAAGCAATAGCCAGTAAGAAGTAGTACAATTGAAGTTTTAGTTGTCGATTATTCACTTTTTAGCCGGCTTTGGTGGCTTGGACATGACCTAGGATAATAAGATTTTGCATGAAAGGAGGACTAACAGCCGCGTTGCACGGGAGAATGTGAAAAGTGTTCATATGTAGTAAAAACCTGAGAAATCCGTCCGTTTTCGTCATTTGTTATCGAATCGTCTTAAAGCCAGATCGTCACATTGGCCGCTTTTCTCTCTGAGACGGTTACATTTATCGTCTGCAAAGCTATGTCGCGTGCTGCGGTCTGCGGAGACACTAAAAGCACCATAGGAGAACACAGAAGAAGCTTTTAAGTTGAAGTAAAAGAAAGTAAGAAGTAGCACAATTGAAGTTTTAGTTGTCGTTTATTCACATTTTAGCCGGCTTTGGTGGCTTGGACATGACCTAGCACCTTAAGATTTTGCATGAAAGGAGGACTAGCAGCCGCGTTGCTCGGGAGAATGTGAAAACTGTTCATATGTAGTAAAAACCTGAGAAATCCGTCAGTTTTCGTCATTTGTTATCGAATCGACTTAAAGCCAGATCGTCAATTTGGCCGCTTTTCTCTCTGAGACGGTTACATTTATCGTCTGCAAAGCTATGTCGCATGCTGCGGTATGCGGAGACACTAAAAGCACCATAGTAGAATACAGAAGAAGCTTCTAAGTTGAAGTAATAGCCAGTAAGAAGTAGTGCAATTCAAGTTTTATTTATCGATTATTCACTTTATAGCCGGCTTTGGTGGCTTTTACATGACCTAGGACCTTAAGATTTTGTATGAAAGGAGGTCTAGCAGCCGCGTTGTATGGGAGAATGTGAAAAGTGTTCATATGTAGTAAAAACTTGAGAAATCCGTCCGTTTTCGTCATTTTTTATCGAATCGACTTAAAGGCAGATCGTCACATTGGCCGCTTTTCTCTCTGAGACGGTTACATTTATCGTCTGCAAAGCTATGTCGCGTGCTGCGGTCTGCGGAGACACTAAAAGCACCATAGGAGAACACAGAAGAAGCTTTTAAGTTGAAGTAAAAGAAAGTAAGAAGTAGCACAATTGAAGTTTTAGTTGTCGATTATTCACTTTTTAGCCGGCTTTGGTGGCCTGGACATGACCTAATACCTTAAGATTTTGCATGAAAGGAGGACTAGCAGCCGAGTTGCATGGCAGAATGTGAAAAGTGTTCATATGTAGTAAAAACCTAGGAAATCCGTCCGTTTTCGTCATTTGTTATCGAATCGACTTAAAGCCAGATCGTCACATTGGCCGCCTTTCTCACTGAGAAGGTTACATTTATCATCTGCAAAACTATGTCGCGTGCTGCGGTATGCGGAGACACTAAAAGCACCATAGTAGAACGCAGAAGAAGCTTCTAAGTTGAAGTAATAGCCAGTAAGAAGTAATACAATTCGAGTTTTAGTTGTCGATTATTCACATTTTAGCCGGCTTTGGTGGCTTGGACATGACCTAGCACCTTAAGATTTTGCATGAAAGGAGGACTAGCAGCCGCGTTGCTCGGGAGAATGTGAAAACTGTTCATATGTAGTACAAACCTGAGAAATCCGTCAGTTTTCGTCATTTGTTATCGAATCGACTTAAAGCCAGATCGTCAATTTAGCCGCTTATCTCTCTGAGACGGTTACATTTATCGTCTGCAAAGCTATGTCGCATGCTGCGGTATGCGGAGACACTAAAAGCACCATAGTAGAATACAGAAGAAGCTTCTAAGTTGAAGTAATAGCCAGTAAGAAGTAGTGCAATTCAAGTTTTAGTTATCGATTATTCACTTTTTAGCCGGCTTTGGCGGCTTTTACATGACCTAGTACCTTAAGATTTTGCATGAAAGGAGGTCTAGCAGCCGCGTTGTATGGGAGAATGTGAAAAGTGTTCATATGTAGTAAAAACCTGAGAAATCCGTCCGTTTTCGTCATTTTTTATCGAATCGACTTAAAGCCAGATCGTCACATTGGCCGCTTTTCTCTCTGAGACGGTTACATTTATCGTCTGCAAAGCTATGTCGCTTGCTGCGGTCTGCGGAGACACTAAAAGCACCATAGGAGAACACAGAAGAAGCTTTTAAGTTGAAGTAAAAGAAAGTAAGAAGTAGCACAATTGAAGTTTTAGTTGTCGTTTATTCACTTTTTAGCCGGCTTTGGTGGCCTGGACATGACCTAATACCTTAAGATTTTGCATGAAAGGAGGACTAGCAGCCGAGTTGCATGGCAGAATGTGAAAAGTGTTCATATGTAGTAAAAACCTAGGAAATCCGTCCGTTTTCGTCATTTGTTATCGAATCGACTTAAAGCCAGATCGTCACATTGGCCGCCTTTCTCACTGAGAAGGTTACATTTATCATCTGCAAAACTATGTCGCGTGCTGCGGTATGCGGAGACACTAAAAGCACCATAGTAGAACGCAGAAGAAGCTTCTAAGTTGAAGTAATAGCCAGTAAGAAGTAATACAATTCAAGTTTTAGTTGTCGATTATTCACATTTTAGCCGGCTTTGGTGGCTTGGACATGACCTAGCACCTTAAGATTTTGCATGAAAGGAGGACTAGCAGCCGCGTTGCTCGGGAGAATGTGAAAACTGTTCATATGTAGTAAAAACCTGAGAAATCCGTCAGTTTTCGTCATTTGTTATCGAATCGACTTAAAGCCAGATCGTCAATTTGGCCGCTTATCTCTCTGAGACGGTTACATTTATCGTCTGCAAAGCTATTTCGCATGCTGCGGTATGCGGAGACACTAAAAGCACAATAGTAGAATACAGAAGAAGCTTCTAAGTTGAAGTAATAGCCAGTAAGAAGTAGTGCAATTCAAGTTTTAGTTATCGATTATTCACTTTTTAGCCGGCTTTGGCGGCTTTTACATGACCTAGGACCTTAAGATTTTGCATGAAAGGAGGTCTAGCAGCCGCGTTGTATGGGAGAATGTGAAAAGTGTTCATATGTAGTAAAAACCTGAGAAATCCGTCCGTTTTCGTCATTTTTTATCGAATCGACTTAAAGCCAGATCGTCACATTGGCCGCTTTTCTCTCTGAGACGGTTACATTTATCGTCTGCAAAGCTATGTCGCGTGCTGCGGTCTGCGGAGACACTAAAAGCACCATAGGAGAACACAGAAGAAGCTTTTAAGTTGAAGTAAAAGAATGTAAGAAGTAGCACAATTGAAGTTTTAGTTGTCGTTTATTCACTTTTTAGCCGGCTTTGGTGGCCTGGACATGACCTAATACCTTAAGATTTTGCATGAAAGGAGGACTAGCAGCCGAGTTGCATGGCAGAATGTGAAAAGTGTTCATATGTAGTAAAAACCTAGGAAATCCGTCCGTTTTCGTCATTTGTTATCGAATCGACTTAAAGCCAGATCGTCACATTGGCCGCCTTTCTCACTGAGAAGGTTACATTTATCATCTGCAAAACTATGTCGCGTGCTGCGGTATGCGGAGACACTAAAAGCACCATAGTAGAACGCAGAAGAAGCTTCTAAGTTGAAGTAATAGCCAGTAAGAAGTAATACAATTCAAGTTTTAGTTGTCGATTATTCACATTTTAGCCGGCTTTGGTGGCTTGGACATGACCTAGCACCTTAAGATTTTGCATGAAAGGAGGACTAGCAGCCGCGTTGCTCGGGAGAATGTGAAAACTGTTCATATGTAGTAAAAACCTGAGAAATCCGTCAGTTTTCGTCATTTGTTATCGAATCGACTTAAAGCCAGATCGTCAATTTGGCCGCTTTTCTCTCTGAGACGGTTACATTTATCGTCTGCAAAGCTATGTCGCATGCTGCGGTATGCGGAGACACTAAAAGCACCATAGTAGAATACAGAAGAAGCTTCTAAGTTGAAGTAATAGCCAGTAAGAAGTAGTGCAATTCAAGTTTTATTTATCGATTATTCACTTTATAGCCGGCTTTGGTGGCTTTTACATGACCTAGGACCTTAAGATTTTGTATGAAAGGAGGTCTAGCAGCCGCGTTGTATGGGAGAATGTGAAAAGTGTTCATATGTAGTAAAAACCTGAGAAATCCGTCCGTTTTCGTCATTTTTTATCGAATCGACTTAAAGGCAGATCGTCACATTGGCCGCTTTTCTCTCTGAGACGGTTACATTTATCGTCTGCAAAGCTATGTCGCGTGCTGCGGTCTGCGGAGACACTAAAAGCACCATAGGAGAACACAGAAGAAGCTTTTAAGTTGAAGTAAAAGAAAGTAAGAAGTAGCACAATTGAAGTTTTAGTTGTCGATTATTCACTTTTTAGCCGGCTTTGGTGGCCTGGACATGACCTAATACCTTAAGATTTTGCATGAAAGGAGGACTAGCAGCCGAGTTGCATGGCAGAATGTGAAAAGTGTTCATATGTAGTAAAAACCTAGGAAATCCGTCCGTTTTCGTCATTTGTTATCGAATCGACTTAAAGCCAGATCGTCACATTGGCCGCCTTTCTCACTGAGAAGGTTACATTTATCATCTGCAAAACTATGTCGCGTGCTGCGGTATGCGGAGACACTAAAAGCACCATAGTAGAACGCAGAAGAAGCTTCTAAGTTGAAGTAATAGCCAGTAAGAAGTAATACAATTCAAGTTTTAGTTGTCGATTATTCACATTTTAGCCGGCTTTGGTGGCTTGGACATGACCTAGCACCTTAAGATTTTGCATGAAAGGAGGACTAGCAGCCGCGTTGCTCGGGAGAATGTGAAAACTGTTCATATGTAGTAAAAACCTGAGAAATCCGTCAGTTTTCGTCATTTGTTATCGAATCGACTTAAAGCCAGATCGTCAATTTGGCCGCTTATCTCTCTGAGACGGTTACATTTATCGTCTGCAAAGCTATGTCGCATACTGCGGTATGCGGAGACACTAAAAGCACCATAGTAGAATACAGAAGAAGCTTCTAAGTTGAAGTAATAGCCAGTAAGAAGTAGTGCAATTCAAGTTTTAGTTATCGATTATTCACTTTTTAGCCGGCTTTGGCGGCTTTTACATGACCTAGGACCTTAAGATTTTGCATGAAAGGAGGTCTAGCAGCCGCGTTGTATGGGAGAATGTGAAAAGTGTTCATATGTAGTAAAAACCTGAGAAATCCGTCCGTTTTCGTCATTTTTTATTGAATCGACTTAAAGCCAGATCGTCACATTGGCCGCTTTTCTCTCTGAGACGGTTACATTTATCGTCTGCAAAGCTATGTCGCTTGCTGCGGTCTGCGGAGACACTAAAAGCACCATAGGAGAACACAGAAGAAGCTTTTAAGTTGAAGTAAAAGAAAGTAAGAAGTAGCACAATTGAAGTTTTAGTTGTCGTTTATTCACTTTTTAGCCGGCTTTGGTGGCCTGGACATGACCTAATACCTTAAGATTTTGCATGAAAGGAGGACTAGCAGCCGAGTTGCATGGCAGAATGTGAAAAGTGTTCATATGTAGTAAAAACCTAGGAAATCCGTCCGTTTTCGTCATTTGTTATCGAATCGACTTAAAGCCAGATCGTCACATTGGCCGCCTTTCTCACTGAGAAGGTTACATTTATCATCTGCAAAACTATGTCGCGTGCTGCGGTATGCGGAGACACTAAAAGCACCATAGTAGAACGCAGAAGAAGCTTCTAAGTTGAAGTAATAGCCAGTAAGAAGTAATACAATTCAAGTTTTAGTTGTCGATTATTCACATTTTAGCCGGCTTTGGTGGCTTGGACATGACCTAGCACCTTAAGATTTTGCATGAAAGGAGGACTAGCAGCCGCGTTGCTCGGGAGAATGTGAAAACTGTTCATATGTAGTAAAAACCTGAGAAATCCGTCAGTTTTCGTCATTTGTTATCGAATCGACTTAAAGCCAGATCGTCAATTTGGCCGCTTATCTCTCTGAGACGGTTACATTTATCGTCTGCAAAGCTATTTCGCATGCTGCGGTATGCGGAGACACTAAAAGCACAATAGTAGAATACAGAAGAAGCTTCTAAGTTGAAGTAATAGCCAGTAAGAAGTAGTGCAATTCAAGTTTTAGTTATCGATTATTCACTTTTTAGCCGGCTTTGGCGGCTTTTACATGACCTAGGACCTTAAGATTTTGCATGAAAGGAGGTCTAGCAGCCGCGTTGTATGGGAGAATGTGAAAAGTGTTCATATGTAGTAAAAACCTGAGAAATCCGTCCGTTTTCGTCATTTTTTATCGAATCGACTTAAAGCCAGATCGTCACATTGGCCGCTTTTCTCTCTGAGACGGTTACATTTATCGTCTGCAAAGCTATGTCGCGTGCTGCGGTCTGCGGAGACACTAAAAGCACCATAGGAGAACACAGAAGAAGCTTTTAAGTTGAAGTAAAAGAATGTAAGAAGTAGCACAATTGAAGTTTTAGTTGTCGTTTATTCACTTTTTAGCCGGCTTTGGTGGCCTGGACATGACCTAATACCTTAAGATTTTGCATGAAAGGAGGACTAGCAGCCGAGTTGCATGGCAGAATGTGAAAAGTGTTCATATGTAGTAAAAACCTAGGAAATCCGTCCGTTTTCGTCATTTGTTATCGAATCGACTTAAAGCCAGATCGTCACATTGGCCGCCTTTCTCACTGAGAAGGTTACATTTATCATCTGCAAAACCATGTCGCGTGCTGCGGTATGCGGAGACACTAAAAGCACCATAGTAGAACGCAGAAGAAGCTTCTAAGTTGAAGTAATAGCCAGTAAGAAGTAATACAATTCAAGTTTTAGTTGTCGATTATTCACATTTTAGCCGGCTTTGGTGGCTTGGACATGACCTAGCACCTTAAGATTTTGCATGAAAGGAGGACTAGCAGCCGCGTTGCTCGGGAGAATGTGAAAACTGTTCATATGTAGTAAAAACCTGAGAAATCCGTCAGTTTTCGTCATTTGTTATCGAATCGACTTAAACCCAGATCGTCAATTTGGCCGCTTTTCTCTCTGAGACGGTTACATTTATCGTCTGCAAAGCTATGTCGCATGCTGCGGTATGCGGAGACACTAAAAGCACCATAGTAGAATACAGAAGAAGCTTCTAAGTTGAAGTAATAGCCAGTAAGAAGTAGTGCAATTCAAGTTTTATTTATCGATTATTCACTTTATAGCCGGCTTTGGTGGCTTTTACATGACCTAGGACCTTAAGATTTTGTATGAAAGGAGGTCTAGCAGCCGCGTTGTATGGGAGAATGTGAAAAGTGTTCATATGTAGTAAAAACCTGAGAAATCCGTCCGTTTTCGTCATTTTTTATCGAATCGACTTAAAGGCAGATCGTCACATTGGCCGCTTTTCTCTCTGAGACGGTTACATTTATCGTCTGCAAAGCTATGTCGCGTGCTGCGGTCTGCGGAGACACTAAAAGCACCATAGGAGAACACAGAAGAAGCTTTTAAGTTGAAGTAAAAGAAAGTAAGAAGTAGCACAATTGAAGTTTTAGTTGTCGATTATTCACTTTTTAGCCGGCATTGGTAGCTCGGACATCACCTAGGACGTTAAGATTTTGCATGAAAGGAGGACTGGCAGCCGCGTTGCACGGGGGAATATAAAAAGTGTTCATATGTAGTAAAAACCTGAGAAATCCGTCCGTTTTCGTCATTTGTTATCGAATCGACTTAAAGCCAGATCGTCACATAACCGCTCTTCTCTCTGGAACGGTTACACTTATCGTCTGCAAATCTATGTCGCGTGCTGCGGTATGCGGAGACACTAAAAGCACCATAGTAGAACACTGAAGAAGCTTCTAAGTTGAAGCAATAGCCAAAAAGAAGTAGTACAATTGAAGTTTTAGTTGTCGATTATTCACTTTTTAGCCGGCTTTGTTGGCTTGGACATGACCAAGGACCTTAAGAATTTGCATGAAAGGAGTACTTGCAGCCGCGTTGCACGGGAGAATGTGAAATGTGTTCATATGTAGTAAAAACCTGAGAAATCCGTCCGTTTTCGTCATTTGTTATCGAATCGACTTAAAGCCAGATCGTCACATTGGCCGCTTTTCTCTCTGAGACGGTTACATTTATCGTCTGCAAAGCTATGTCGCGTGCTGCGGTATGCGGAGACACTAAAAGCACCATAGTAGAACGCAGAAGAAGCTTCTAAGTTGAAGTAATAGCCAGTAAGAAGTAATACAATTCAAGTTTTAGTTGTCGATTATTCACATTTTAGCCGGCTTTGGTGGCTTGG
Source organism: Schistocerca gregaria (assembly GCF_023897955.1). Classification (NCBI taxonomy): domain Eukaryota; kingdom Metazoa; phylum Arthropoda; class Insecta; order Orthoptera; family Acrididae; genus Schistocerca; species Schistocerca gregaria. Next base: position 3,334,610 of record NW_026061759.1, read on the forward strand.
ACATGACCTAGCACCTTAAGATTTTGCATGAAAGGAGGACTAGCAGCCGCGTTGCTCGGGAGAATGTGAAAACTGTTCATATGTAGTAAAAACCTGAGAAATCCGTCAGTTTTCGTCATTTGTTATCGAATCGACTTAAAGCCAGATCGTCAATTTGGCCGCTTATCTCTCTGAGACGGTTACATTTATCGTCTGCAAAGCTATGTCGCATGCTACGGTATGCGGAGACACTAAAAGCACAATAGTAGAATACAGAAGAAGCTTCTAAGTTGAAGTAATAGCCAGTAAGAAGTAGTGCAATTCAAGTTTTAGTTATCGATTATCCACTTTTTAGCCGGCTTTGGCGGCTTTTACATGACCTAGGACCTTAAGATTTTGCATGAAAGGAGGTCTAGCAGCCGCGTTGTATGGGAGAATGTGAAAAGTGTTCATATGTAGTAAAAACCTGAGAAATCCGTCCGTTTTCGTCATTTTTTATCGAATCGACTTAAAGCCAGATCGTCACATTGGCCGCTTTTCTCTCTGAGACGGTTACATTTATCGTCTGCAAAGCTATGTCGCGTGCTGCGGTCTGCGGAGACACTAAAAGCACCATAGGAGAACACAGAAGAAGCTTTTAAGTTGAAGTAAAAGAAAGTAAGAAGTAGCACAATTGAAGTTTTAGTTGTCGATTATTCACTTTTTAGCCGGCTTTGGTGGCCTGGACATGACCTAATACCTTAAGATTTTGCATGAAAGGAGGACTAGCAGCCGAGTTGCATGGCAGAATGTGAAAAGTGTTCATATGTAGTAAAAACCTAGGAAATCCGTCCGTTTTCGTCATTTGTTATCGAATCGACTTAAAGCCAGATCGTCACATTGGCCGCCTTTCTCACTGAGAAGGTTACATTTATCATCTGCAAAACTATGTCGCGTGCTGCGGTATGCGGAGACACTAAAAGCACCATAGTAGAACGCAGAAGAAGCTTCTAAGTTGAAGTAATAGCCAGTAAGAAGTAATACAATTCAAGTTTTAGTTGTCGATTATTCACATTTTAGCCGGCTTTGGTGGCTTGGACATGACCTAGCACCTTAAGATTTTGCATGAAAGGAGGACTAGCAGCCGCGTTGCTCGGGAGAATGTGAAAACTGTTCATATGTAGTAAAAACCTGAGAAATCCGTCAGTTTTCGTCATTTGTTATCGAATCGACTTAAAGCCAGATCGTCAATTTGGCCGCTTATCTCTCTGAGACGGTTACATTTATCGTCTGCAAAGCTATGTCGCATGCTGCGGTATGCGGAGACACTAAAAGCACCATAGTAGAATACAGAAGAAGCTTCTAAGTTGAAGTAATAGCCAGTAAGAAGTAGTGCAATTCAAGTTTTAGTTATCGATTATTCACTTTTTAGCCGGCTTTGGCGGCTTTTACATGACCTAGGACCTTAAGATTTTGCATGAAAGGAGGTCTAGCAGCCGCGTTGTATGGGAGAATGTGAAAAGTGTTCATATGTAGTAAAAACCTGAGAAATCCGTCCGTTTTCGTCATTTTTTATCGAATCGACTTAAAGCCAGATCGTCACATTGGCCGCTTTTCTCTCTGAGACGGTTACATTTATCGTCTGCAAAGCTATGTCGCTTGCTGCGGTCTGCGGAGACACTAAAAGCACCATAGGAGAACACAGAAGAAGCTTTTAAGTTGAAGTAAAAGAAAGTAAGAAGTAGCACAATTGAAGTTTTAGTTGTCGTTTATTCACTTTTTAGCCGGCTTTGGTGGCCTGGACATGACCTAATACCTTAAGATTTTGCATGAAAGGAGGACTAGCAGCCGAGTTGCATGGCAGAATGTGAAAAGTGTTCATATGTAGTAAAAACCTAGGAAATCCGTCCGTTTTCGTCATTTGTTATCGAATCGACTTAAAGCCAGATCGTCACATTGGCCGCCTTTCTCACTGAGAAGGTTACATTTATCATCTGCAAAACTATGTCGCGTGCTGCGGTATGCGGAGACACTAAAAGCACCATAGTAGAACGCAGAAGAAGCTTCTAAGTTGAAGTAATAGCCAGTAAGAAGTAATACAATTCAAGTTTTAGTTGTCGATTATTCACATTTTAGCCGGCTTTGGTGGCTTGGACATGACCTAGCACCTTAAGATTTTGCATGAAAGGAGGACTAGCAGCCGCGTTGCTCGGGAGAATGTGAAAACTGTTCATATGTAGTAAAAACCTGAGAAATCCGTCAGTTTTCGTCATTTGTTATCGAATCGACTTAAAGCCAGATCGTCAATTTGGCCGCTTATCTCTCTGAGACGGTTACATTTATCGTCTGCAAAGCTATTTCGCATGCTGCGGTATGCGGAGACACTAAAAGAACAATAGCAGAATACAGAAGAAGCTTCTAAGTTGAAGTAATAGCCAGTAAGAAGTAGTGCAATTCAAGTTTTAGTTATCGATTATTCACTTTTTAGCCGGCTTTGGCGGCTTTTACATGACCTAGGACCTTAAGATTTTGCATGAAAGGAGGTCTAGCAGCCGCGTTGTATGGGAGAATGTGAAAAGTGTTCATATGTAGTAAAAACCTGAGAAATCCGTCCGTTTTCGTCATTTTTTATCGAATCGACTTAAAGCCAGATCGTCACATTGGCCGCTTTTCTCTCTGAGACGGTTACATTTATCGTCTGCAAAGCTATGTCGCGTGCTGCGGTCTGCGGAGACACTAAAAGCACCATAGGAGAACACAGAAGAAGCTTTTAAGTTGAAGTAAAAGAATGTAAGAAGTAGCACAATTGAAGTTTTAGTTGTCGTTTATTCACTTTTTAGCCGGCTTTGGTGGCCTGGACATGACCTAATACCTTAAGATTTTGCATGAAAGGAGGACTAGCAGCCGAGTTGCATGGCAGAATGTGAAAAGTGTTCATATGTAGTAAAAACCTAGGAAATCCGTCCGTTTTCGTCATTTGTTATCGAATCGACTTAAAGCCAGATCGTCACATTGGCCGCCTTTCTCACTGAGAAGGTTACATTTATCATCTGCAAAACTATGTCGCGTGCTGCGGTATGCGGAGACACTAAAAGCACCATAGTAGAACGCAGAAGAAGCTTCTAAGTTGAAGTAATAGCCAGTAAGAAGTAATACAATTCAAGTTTTAGTTGTCGATTATTCACATTTTAGCCGGCTTTGGTGGCTTGGACATGACCTAGCACCTTAAGATTTTGCATGAAAGGAGGACTAGCAGCCGCGTTGCTCGGGAGAATGTGAAAACTGTTCATATGTAGTAAAAACCTGAGAAATCCGTCAGTTTTCGTCATTTGTTATCGAATCGACTTAAAGCCAGATCGTCAATTTGGCCGCTTTTCTCTCTGAGACGGTTACATTTATCGTCTGCAAAGCTATGTCGCATGCTGCGGTATGCGGAGACACTAAAAGCACCATAGTAGAATACAGAAGAAGCTTCTAAGTTGAAGTAATAGCCAGTAAGAAGTAGTGCAATTCAAGTTTTATTTATCGATTATTCACTTTATAGCCGGCTTTGGTGGCTTTTACATGACCTAGGACCTTAAGATTTTGTATGAAAGGAGGTCTAGCAGCCGCGTTGTATGGGAGAATGTGAAAAGTGTTCATATGTAGTAAAAACCTGAGAAATCCGTCCGTTTTCGTCATTTTTTATCGAATCGACTTAAAGGCAGATCGTCACATTGGCCGCTTTTCTCTCTGAGACGGTTACATTTATCGTCTGCAAAGCTATGTCGCGTGCTGCGGTCTGCGGAGACACTAAAAGCACCATAGGAGAACACAGAAGAAGCTTTTAAGTTGAAGTAAAAGAAAGTAAGAAGTAGCACAATTGAAGTTTTAGTTGTCGATTATTCACTTTTTAGCCGGCATTGGTAGCTCGGACATCACCTAGGACGTTAAGATTTTGCATGAAAGGAGGACTGGCAGCCGCGTTGCACGGGGGAATATAAAAAGTGTTCATATGTAGTAAAAACCTGAGAAATCCGTCCGTTTTCGTCATTTGTTATCGAATCGACTTAAAGCCAGATCGTCACATTGGCCGCTTTTCTCTCTGAGACGGTTACATTTATCGTCTGCAAAGCTATGTCGCGTGCTGCGGTATGCGGAGACACTAAAAGCACCATAGTAGAACGCAGAAGAAGCTTCTAAGTTGAAGTAATAGCCAGTAAGAAGTAATACAATTCAAGTTTTAGTTGTCGATTATTCACATTTTAGCCGGCTTTGGTGGCTTGGACATGACCTAGCACCTTAAGATTTTGCATGAAAGGAGGACTAGCAGCCGCGTTGCTCGGGAGAATGTGAAAACTGTTCATATGTAGTAAAAACCTGAGAAATCCGTCAGTTTTCGTCATTTGTTATCGAATCGACTTAAAGCCAGATCGTCAATTTGGCCGCTTATCTCTCTGAGACGGTTACATTTATCGTCTGCAAAGCTATGTCGCATGCTACGGTATGCGGAGACACTAAAAGCACAATAGTAGAATACAGAAGAAGCTTCTAAGTTGAAGTAATAGCCAGTAAGAAGTAGTGCAATTCAAGTTTTAGTTATCGATTATCCACTTTTTAGCCGGCTTTGGCGGCTTTTACATGACCTAGGACCTTAAGATTTTGCATGAAAGGAGGTCTAGCAGCCGCGTTGTATGGGAGAATGTGAAAAGTGTTCATATGTAGTAAAAACCTGAGAAATCCGTCCGTTTTCGTCATTTTTTATCGAATCGACTTAAAGCCAGATCGTCACATTGGCCGCTTTTCTCTCTGAGACGGTTACATTTATCGTCTGCAAAGCTATGTCGCGTGCTGCGGTCTGCGGAGACACTAAAAGCACCATAGGAGAACACAGAAGAAGCTTTTAAGTTGAAGTAAAAGAAAGTAAGAAGTAGCACAATTGAAGTTTTAGTTGTCGTTTATTCACTTTTTAGCCGGCTTTGGTGGCCTGGACATGACCTAGGACCTTAAGAATTTGCATGAAAGGAGGACTAGCAGCCGAGTTTCATGGCAGAATGTGAAAAGTGTTCATATGTAGTAAAAACCTAGGAAATCCGTCCGTTTTCGTCATTTGTTATCGAATCGACTTAAAGCCAGATCGTCACATTGGCCGCCTTTCTCACTGAGAAGGTTACATTTATCATCTGCAAAACTATGTCGCGTGCTGCGGTATGCGGAGACACTAAAAGCACCATAGTAGAACGCAGAAGAAGCTTCTAAGTTGAAGTAATAGCCAGTAAGAAGTAATACAATTCAAGTTTTAGTTGTCGATTATTCACATTTTAGCCGGCTATGGTGGCTTGGACATGACCTAGCACCTTAAGATTTTGCATGAAAGGAGGACTAGCAGCCGCGTTGCTCGGGAGAATGTGAAAACTGTTCATATGTAGTAAAAACCTGAGAAATCCGTCAGTTTTCGTCATTTGTTATCGAATCGACTTAAAGCCAGATCGTCACATTGGCCGCTTTTCTCTCTGAGACGGTTACATTTATCGTCTGCAAAGCTATGTTGTGTGCTGCGGTATGCGGAGACACTAAAAGCACCATAGTAGAACACAGAAGAAGCTTCTAAGTTGAAGTAATAGCCAGTAAGAAGTAGTACAATTCAAGTTTTAGTTGGTGATTATTCACTTTTTAGCCGGCTTTGGTGGCTTGGACATGACAAGGGACCTTAAGATTTTGCATGAAAGGAGGACTAGCATCCGCGTTGCATGGGAGAATGTGAAAAGTGTTCATATGTAGTAAAAACCTGAGAAATCCGTCCGTTTTCGTCATTTGTTATCGAATCGACTTAAAGCCAGATCGTCACATAACCGCTCTTCTCTCTGAAACGGTTACACTTATCGTCTGCAAATCTATGTCGCCTGCTGTGGTATGCGGAGACACTAAAAGCACCATAGTAGAACACTGAAGAAGCTTCTAAGTTGAAGCAATAGCCAGTAAGAAGTAGTACAATTGAAGTTTTAGTTGTCGATTATTCACTTTTTAGCCGGCTTTGGTGGCTTGGACATGACCTAGGATAATAAGATTTTGCATGAAAGGAGGACTAACAGCCGCGTTGCACGGGAGAATGTGAAAAGTGTTCATATGTAGTAAAAACCTGAGAAATCCGTCCGTTTTCGTCATTTGTTATCGAATCGTCTTAAAGCCAGATCGTCACATTGGCCGCTTTTCTCTCTGAGACGGTTACATTTATCGTCTGCAAAGCTATGTCGCGTGCTGCGGTATGCGGAGACACTAAAAGCACCATAGTAGAACACTGAAGAAGCTTCTAAGTTGAAGCAATAGCCAAAAAGAAGTAGTACAATTGAAGTTTTAGTTGTCGATTATTCACTTTTTAGCCGGCTTTGGTGGCTTGGACATGACCTAGGACCATAAGATTTTGCATGAAAGGAGGACTAACAGCCGCGTAGCACGGGAGAATAAGAAAAGTGTTCATATGTAGTAAAAACCTGAGAAATCCGTCCGTTTTCGTCATTTGTTATCGAATCGACTTAAAGGCAGATCGTCACACTGGCCCCTTTTCTCTCTGAGACGGTTACATTTATCGTCTGCAACGCTATGTCGCGTGCTGCGGTATGCGGAGACACTAAAAGTACCATAGTAGAACACAGAAGAAGTTTCTAAGTTGAAGTAATAGCCAGTAAGATGTAATACAATTCAAGTTTTAGTTGTCGATTATTCACATTTTAGCAGGCTTTGGTGGCTTGGACATGACCTAGGACCTTAAGATTTTGCATGAAAGGAGGACTAGCAGCCGCGTTGCACGGGAGAATGTGAAAAGTGTTCATATGTAGTAAAAACCTGAGAAATCCGTCCGTTTTCGTCATTTGTTATCGAATCGACTTTAAGCCAGATCGTCACATTGGCCGCTCTTCTCTCTGAAACGGTTACATTTATCGTCTACAAAGCTATGTCGCGTGCTGCGTTATGCGGAAACACTAAAAGCACCATAACAGAACACAGAAGAAGCTTCTATGTTGAAGTAATAGATAGTAAGAAGTAGTACAATTGAAGTTTTAGTTGTCGATTATTCACTTTTTAGCCGGCTTTGGTGGCTTGGATATGAGGTGGAACCATAAGATTTTGCCTGAAAGGAAGACTAGCAGCCACGTTGCACGGGAGAATGTGAAAAGTGGTCATATGTAGTAAAAACCTGAAAAATGCGTCCGTTTTCGTCATTTGTTATCGAATCGACTTAAAGCCACATAGTCACATTGGCTGCTTTTCTCTCTGAGACTGTTACATTTATCGTCTGCAAAGCTATGTCGCGTGCTGCGGTCTGCGGAGACACTAAAAGCACCATAGGAGAACACAGAAGAAGTTTCTAAGTTGAAGTAATAGCCAGTTAGAAGTAGTACAATTTAAGTTTTAGTTGTCGATTATTCACATTTTAGCCGGCTTTGGTGGCTTGGACATGACCTAGGACCATAAGATTTTGCATGAAAGGAGGACTAGTTGCCGCGTTGCATGGGAGAAAGTGAAAAGAGTTCATATGTAGTAAAAACCTGAGAAATCCGTCCGTTTTCGTCATTTGTTATCGAATCGACTTAAAGCCAGTTCGTCACATTGGCCGCTTTTCTCTCTGAGACGGTTACATTTATCGTCTGCAAAGCTATGTCGCGTGCTGCGGTATGCGGAGACACTAAAAGCACCATAGTAGAACACAGAAGAAGCTTCTAAGTTGAAGTAATAGCCAGTAAGAAGTATTTCAATTCAAATTTAGTTGTCGATTATTCACTTTTTAGCCGGCTTTGGTGGCTTGGACATGACCTAGGACCTTAAGATTTTGCATGAATGGAGGACTAGCAGCCGCGTTGCACGGGAGAATGTGAAAAGTGTTCATATGTAGTAAAAACCTGAGAAATCCGTCCGTTTTCGTCATTTGTTATCGAATCGACTTAAAGCCAGATCGTCACATGGGCCCCTCTTCTCTCTGAAACGGTTACATTTATCGTCTGCAAAGCTATGTCGCGTGCTGCGGTATGCGGAAACACTAAAAGCACCATAGTAGAACACAGAAGAAGCTTCTATGTTGATGTGATAGCCAGTAAGATGTAGTACAATTAAAGTTTTAGTTGTCGATTATTCACTTTTTTGCCGGCTTTGGTGGCTTTTACATGACCTAGGACCTTACGATTTTGCATGAAAGGAGGTCTAGCAGCCGCGTTGCACGGGAGAATGTGAAAAGTGTTCATATGTAGTAAAAACCTGAGAAATCCGTCCGTTTTCGTCATTTGTTATCGAATCGACTTAAAGCCAGATCGTCACATTGGCCGCTTTTCTCTCTGAGACTGTTACATTTATCTTCTGCAAAGCTATGTCGCGTGCTGCGGTCTGCGGAGACACTAAAAGCACCATAGGAGAACACAGAAGAAGCTTCTAAGTTGAAGTAATAGAAAGTAAGAAGTAGTACAATTGAAGTTTTAGTTGTCGATTATTCACTTTTTAGCCGGCTTTGGTGGCTTGGACATGACCTAGGACCTTAAGATTTTGCATGAAAGGAGGACTAGCAGCCGCGTTGCATGGCAGAATGTGAAAAGTGTTCATATGTGGTAAAAACCAGAGAAATGCGTCCGTTTTCGTCATTTGTTATCGAATTGACTTGAAGCCAGATCGTCACATTGGCCGCTTTTCTCTCTGAGACGGTTACATTTATCGTCTGCAAAGCTATGTCGCGTGCTGCGGTATGCGGAGACACTAAAAGCACCATAGTAGAACACAGAAGAAGCTTCTAAGTTGAAGTAATAGCCAGTAAGAAGTAGTAAAATTGAAGTTTTAGTTGTCGATTATTCACTTTTTAGCCGGCTTTGGTGGCTTGGACATGACCTGGGACCATAAGATTTTACATGAAAAGAGGACTGGCAGCCGCGTTGCACGGGAGAATGTGAAAAGTGTTCATATGTGGTAAAAACCTGATATATCCGTCCGTATTCGTCATTTGTTATCGAATCGACTTAAAGGCAGATCGTCACATTGGCCGCTTTTCTCTCTGAGACGGTTACATTTATCGTCTGCAAAGCTATGTAGCGTGCTGCGGTATGCGGAGACACTAAAAGCACCATAGTAGAACACAGAAGAAACTTCAAAGTTGAAGTAATAGCCAGTAAGAAGTAGTACAATTCAAGTTTTAGTTGTCGATTATTCACTTTTTAGCCGGCTTTGGTGGCTTGGATATGACCTAGGACCATACGATTTTGCATGAAAGGAGGACTAGCAGTCGCGTTGCACGGGAGAATGTGAAAAGTGTTCATATGTAGTAAAAACCTGAGAAATCCGTCCGTTTTCGTCATTTGTTATCGAATCGACTTAAAGCCACATAGTCACATTGGCCGCTCTACTCTCTGAAACGGTTACATTTATCGTCTGCAAAGCTATGTCGCGTGCTGCAGTATGCGGAAACACTAAAAGCACCATAGTAGAACACTGAAGAAGCTTCTATGTTGAAGTAATAGCCAGTAAGAAGTAGTGCAATTGAAGTTTTAGTTGCCGATTATTCACATTTTAGCCGGCTTTGGTGGCTTGGACATGAGGTGGAACCATAAGATTTTGCATGAAAGGAGGACTAACAGCCGCGTTGCACGGGAGAATGTGAAAAGTGTTCATATGTAGTAAAAACCTGAGAAATCCGTCCGTTTTCGTCACCTCTTATCGAATCGACTTTAAGCCAGATCGTCACATTGGCCGCTTTTCTCTCTGAGACGGTTACATTTATCGTCTGCAAATCTATGTCGCCTGCTGTGGTATGCGGAGACACTAAAAGCACCATAGTAGAACACTGAAGAAGCTTCTAAGTTGAAGCAATAGCCAGTAAGAAGTAGTACAATTGAAGTTTTAGTTGTCTATTATTCACTTTTTAGCCGGCTTTGGTGGCTTGGACATGACCTAGGATAATAAGATTTTGCATGAAAGGAGGACTAACAGCCGCGTTGCACGGGAGAATGTGAAAAGTGTTCATATGTAGTAAAAACCTGAGAAATCCGTCCGTTTTCGTCATTTGTTATCGAATCGACTTAAAGCCAGATCGTCACATTGGCCGCTTTTCTCTCTGAGACGGTTACATTTATCGTCTGCAAAGCTATGTCGCGTTCTGCGTTATGCGGAGACACTAAAAGCACCATAGTAGAACACTGAAGAAGCTTCTAAGTTGAAGCAATAGCCAGAAAGAAGTAGTACAATTGAAGTTTTAGTTGTCGATTATTCACTTTTTAGCCGGCTTTGGTGGCTTGGACGTGACTTAGGACCACAAGATTTTGCATGAAAGGAGGACTAACAGCCGCGTTGCACGGGAGAATGTGAAAAGTGTTCATATGTAGTAAAAACCTGAGAAATCCGTCCGTTTTCGTCATTTGTTATCGAATCGACTTAAAGCCAGATCGTCACATGGGCCGCTTTTCTCTCTGGGACGGTTACATTTATCGTCTGCAAAGCTATGTCGCGTTGTGCGGTATGCGGAGACACTAAAAGCACCATAGTAGAACACAGAAGAAACTTCAAAGTTGAATCAATAGCCAGTAAGAAGTAGTACAATTCAAGTTTTAGTTGTCGATTATTCACTTTTTAGCCGGCTTTGGTGGCTTGGATATGACCTAGGACCATAAGATTTTACATGAAAGGAGGACTAGCAGACGCGTTGCACGGGAGAATGTGAAAGGTGTTCATATGTAGTAAAAACCTGAGAAATCCGACCGTTTTCGTCATTTGTTATCGAATCGACTTAAAGCCACATAGTCACATTGGCCGCTCTACTCTCTGAAACGGTTACATTTATCGTCTGCAAAGCTATGTCGCGTGCTGCAGTATGCGGAAACACTAAAAGCACCATAGTAGAACACAGAAGAAGCTTCTAAGTTGAAGTAATAGCCAGTAAGAAGTATTTCAATTCAAATTTAGTTGTCGATTATTCACTATTTAGCCGGCTTTGGTGGCTTGGACATGACCTAGGACCTTAAGATTTTGCATGAAAGGAGGACTAACAGCCGCGTTGCACGGGAGAATGTGAAAAGTGTTCATATGTAGTAAAAACCTGAAAAATCCGTCCGTTTTCGTCATTTGTTATCGAATCGACTTAAAGTCAGATCGTCACATTGGCCCCTCTTCTCTCTGAAACGGTTACATTTATCGTCTACAAAGCTATGTCGCGTGCTGCGGTATGCGGAAACACTAAAAGCACCATAGTAGAACTTAGAAGAAGCTTCTAAGTTGAAGTAATAGCCAGTAAGATGTAGTACAATTCATGTTTTAGTTGTCGATTATTCACTTTTTAGCCGGCTTTGGTGCCTTGGACATGACCTGGGACCTTACGATTTTGCATGAAAGGAAGACTAGCAGCCGCGTTGCATGGGAGAATGTGAAAAGTGTTCATGTGTAGTAAAAACCTGAGAAATCCGTCCGTTTTCGTCATTTGTTATCGAATCGACTTAAAGCCAGATCGTCACATTTGCCGCCTTTCTCTCTGAGAAGGTTACACTTATTGTCTGCAAAGCTATGTCACGTGGTGCAGTATGCGGAGACACTAAAAGCACCATAGAAGAACACAGAAGATGCTTCTAAGTTGAAGTAATAGCCAGTAAGAAGTAGTACAATTGAAGTTTTAGTTGTCGATTATTCACTTTTTAGCCGGCTTTGGTGGCTTGGACATGACCTAGGACCTTAAGATTTTGCATGAAAGGAGGACTAGCAGCCGCGTTGCACGGGAGAATGTGAAAAGTGTTCATATGTAGTAAAAACCTGAGAAATCCGTCCGTTTTCGTCATTTGTTATCGAATCGACTTAAAGGCAGATCGTCACATTGGCCGCTTTTCTCTATGAGACGGTTACATTTATCGTCTGCAACGCTATGTCGCGTGCTGCGGTATGCGGAGACACTAAAAGCACCATAGTAGAACACTGAAGAAGCTTCTAAGTTGAAGCAATAGCCAGTAAGAAGTAGTACAATTGAAGTTTTAGTTGTCGATTATTCACTTTTTAGCCGGCTTTGGTGGCTTGGACATGACATAGGACCATACGATTTTGCATGAAAGGAGGACTAACAGCCGCGTTGCACGGGATAATGTGAAAAGTGTTCATATGTATTAAAAACCTGAGAAATCCGTCCGTTTTCGTCATTTGTTATCGAATCGACTTAAAGCCAGATCGTCACATTGGCCGCTTATCTCTCTGAAACGGTTACACTTATCGTTTGCAAAGCAATGTCGGGTGCTAGGGTATGCCGAAACACTAAAAGCACCATAGTAGAACACAGAAGAAGCTTCTAAGTTAAAGTAATAGCCAGTAAGAAGTAGTACAATTCAAGTTTTAGTTGTCGATTATTCACTTTTTAGCCGGCTTTGGTTGCTTGGACATGACCTAGCACCTTATCATTTTGCATGAAAGGAGGACTAGCACCCGCGTTGCTCGGGAGAATGTGAAAAGTGGTCATATGTAGTAAAAACCTGAGAAATCCGTCCGTTTTCGTCATTTTTTATCCAATCGACTTAAAGCCAGATCGTCACATTGGCCGCTTTTCTCTCTGAGACGGTTACATTTATCGTCTGCAAAGCTATGTCGCGTGCTGCGGTATGCGGAGACACTAAAAGCACCATAGTAGAACGCAGAAGAAGCTTCTAAGTTGAAGTAATAGCCAGTAAGAAGTAATACAATTCAAGTTTTAGTTGTCGATTATTCACCTTTTAGCCGGCTTTGGTGGCTTGGACATCACCTAGGACGTTAAGATTATGCATGAAAGGAGGACTGGCAGCCGCGTTGCACGGGAGAATGTGAAAAGTGTTCATATGTGGTAAAAACCTGAGAAATGCTTGCGTTTTCGTCATTTGTTATCGAATCGTTTTAAAGCCAGATCGTCACATTGGCCGCTTTTCTCTCTGAGACGGTTACATTTATCGTCTGCAAAGCTATGTCGTGTGCTGCGGTATGCGGAGACACTAGAAGCACCATAGTAGAACACTGAAGAAGCTTCTAAGTTGAAGTAATAGCCAGTAAGAAGTAGTACAATTGAAGTTTTAGTTGTCGATTATTCACTTTTTAGCCGGCTTTGGTGGCTTGGACATGACCTAGGACCTTAAGATTTTGCATGAAAGGAGGACTAGCAGCCGCGTTGCACGGGAGAATGTGAAAAGTGTTCATATGTGGTAAAAACCTGAGAAATGCGTCCGTTTTCGTCATTTGTTATCGAATCGACTTAAAGGCAGATCGTCACATTGGCCGCTTTTCTCTCTGAGACGGTTACATTTATCGTCTGCAACGCTATGTCGCGTGCTGCGGTATGAGGAGACACTAAAAGCACCATAGTAGAACACAGAAGAAGCTTCTAAGTTGAAGTAATAGCCAGTAAGAAGTAATATAATTCAAGTTTTAGTTATCGATTATTCACTTTTTAGCCGGCTTTGGTGACTTGGACATGACCTAGGACCATAAGATTTTGCATGAAAGGAGGACTAGCAGCCGCGTTGCACGGGAGAATGTGAAAAGTGTTCATATGTAGTAAAAACCTGTGAAATCCGTCCGTTTTCGTCATTTGTTATCGAATCGACTTAAAGCCAGATCGTCACATTGGCCGCTCTTCTCTCTGAAACGGTTACATTTATCGTCTACAAAGCTATGTCGCGTGCTGCGTTATGCGGAAACACTAAAAGAACCATAATAGAACACAGAAGAAGCTTCTATGTCGAAGTAATAGCCAGTAAGAAGTAGTACAATTCAAGTTTTAGCTGTCGATTATTCACTTTTTAGCCGGCTTTGGTGGCTTGGATATGAGGTGGAACCATAAGATTTTGCATGAAAGGAAGACTAGCAGCCACGTTGCACGAGAGAATGTGAAAAGTGGTCATATGTAGTAAAAACCTGAAAAATGCGTCCGTTTTCGTCATTTGTTATCGAATCGACTTAAAGCCAGATCGTCACATTGGCTGCTTTTCTCTCTGAGACTGTTACATTTATCGTCTGCAAAGCTATGTCGCGTGCTGCGGTCTGCGGAGACACTAAAAGCACCATAGGAGAACACAGAAGAAGCTTCTAAGTTGAAGTAATAGCCAGTAAGAAGTAGTACAATTTAAGTTTTAGTTGTCGATTATTCACATTTTAGCCGGCTTTGGTGGCTTGGACATGACCTAGGACCATAAGATTTTGCATGAAAGGAGGACTAGTTGCCGCGTTGCATGGGAGAAAGTGAAAAGAGTTCATATGTAGTAAAAACCTGAGAAATCCGTCCGTTTTCGTCATTTGTTATAGAATCGACTTAAAGCCAGTTCGTCACATTGGCCGCTTTTCTCTCTGAGACGGTTACATTTATCGTCTGCAAAGCTATGTCGCGTGCTGCGGTATGCGGAGACACTAAAAGCACCATAGTAGAACACAGAAGAAGCTTCTAAGTTGAAGTAATAGCCAGTAAGAAGTAGTACAATTCAAGTATTAGTTGTCGATTATTCACTTTTTAGCCGGCTTTGGTGGCTTGGACATGACCTAGGACCATAAGATTTTGCATGAAAGGAGGACTAGCAGCCGCGTTGCACGGGAGAATGTGAAAAGTGTTCATATGTAGTAAAAACCTGAGAAATCCGTCCGTTTTTGTCATTTGTTATCGAATCGACTTAAAGCCAGATCGTCACATTGGCCTCTCTTCTCTCTGAAACGGTTACAGTTATCGTCTGCAAAGCTATGTCGCGTGCTGCAGTATGCGGAAACTCTAAAAGCACCATAGTAGAACACAGAAGAAGCTTCTAAGTTGAAGTAATAGCCAGTAAGAAGTATTTCAATTCAAATTTAGTTGTCGATTATTCACTTTTTAGCCGGCTTTGGTGGCTTGGACATGACCTAGGACCATAAGATTTTGCATGAAAGGAGGACTAGCAGCCGCGTTGCACGGGAGAATGTGAAAAGTGTTCATATGTAGTAAAAACCTGAGAAATCCGTCCGCTTTCGTCATTTGTTATCGAATCGACTTAAAGCCAGATCGTCACATTGTCCCCTCTTCTCTCTGAAACGGTTACATTTATCGTCTGCAAAGCTATGTCGCGTGCTGCGGTATGCGGAAACACTAAAAGCACCATAGTAGAACACAGAAGAAGCTTCTATGTTGAAGTAATAGCCAGTAAGAAGTAGTACAATTAAAGTTTTAGTTGTCGATTATTCACTTTTTAGCCGGCTTTGGTGGCTTTTACATGACCTAGGACCTTAAGATTTTGTATGAAAGGAGGTCTAGCAGCCGCGTTGCACGGGAGAATGTGAAAAGTGTTCATATGTAGTAAAAACCTGAGAAATCCGTCCGTTTTCGTCATTTGTTATCGAATCGACTTAAAGCCAGATCGTCACATTGGCCGCTTTTCTCTCTGAGACTGTTACATATATCGTCTGCAAAGCTATGTCACGTGCTGCGGTCTGCGGAGACACTAAAAGCACCATAGGAGAACACAGAAGAAGCTTCTAAGTTGAAGTAATAGAAAGTAAGAAGTAGTACAATTGAAGTTTTAGTTGTCGATTATTCACTTTTTAGCCGGCTTTGGTGGCTTGGACATGACCTAGGACCTTAAGATTTTGCATGAAAGGAGGACTAGCAGCCGCGTTGCATGGCAGAATGCGAAAAGTGTTCATATGTGGTAAAAACCTGAGAAATGCGTCCGTTTTCGTCATTTGTTATCGAATTGACTTAAAGCCAGATCGTCACATTGGCCGCTTTTCTCTCTGAGACGGTTACATTTATCGTCTGCAAAGCTATGTCGCGTGCTGCGGTATGCGGAGACACTAAAAGCACCATAGTAGAACACAGAAGAAGCTTCAAAGTTGAAGTAATAGCCAGTAAGAAGTAGTACAATTGAAGTTTTAGTTGTCGATTATTCACTTTTTAGCCGGCTTTGGTGGCTTGGACATGACCTGGGACCATAAGATTTTACATGAAAAGAGGACTGGTAGCAGCGTTGCACGGGAGAATGTGAAAAGTGTTCATATGTGGTAAAAACCTGATAAATCCGTCCGTTTTCGTCATTTGTTATCGAATCGACTTAAAGCCAGATCGTCACATTGGCCGCTTTTCTCTCTGAGACTGTTACATTTATCGTCTGCAAAGCTATGTCGCGTGCTGCGGTCTGCGGAGACACTAAAAGCACCATAGTAGAACACAGAAGAAGCTTCTAAGTTAAAGTAATAGGCAGTAAGAAGAAATACAATTCAAGTTTTAGTTGTCGATTATTCACATTTTAGCCGGATTTGGTGGCTTGGACATGACCTAGGACCTTAACATTTTGCATGAAAGGAGGACTAGCAGCCGCGTTGCACGGGAGAATGTGAAAAGTGTTCATATGTAGTCAAAACCTGAGAAATCCGTCCGTTTTCGTCACCTCTTATCGAATCGACTTTAAGCCAGATCGTCACATTGGCCGCTTTTCTCTCTGAGACGGTCACATTTATCGTCTGCAAAGCTATGTCGCGTGCTGCGGTATGCGGAGACACTAAAAGCACCATAGTAGAACACTGAAGAAGCTTCTAAGTTGAAGCAATAACCAGAAAGAAGTAGTACAATTGAAGTTTTAGTTGTCGATTATTCACTTTTTAGCCGGCTTTGGTGGCTTGGACATGACCTAGGACCTTAAGATTTTGCATGAAAGGAGGACTAACAGCCGCGTTGCACGGGAGAATGTGAAAAGTGTTCATATGTAGTAAAAACCTGAGAAATCCGTCTGTTTTCGTCATTTGTTAACGAATCGACTTAAAGCCAGATCGTCACATTGGCCGCTTTTCTCTCTGGGACGGTTACATTTATCGTCTGCAAAGCTATGTCGCGTGCTGCGGTATGCGGAGACACTAAAAGCACCATTGTATAACACAGAAGAAACTTCAAAGTTGAAGTAATAGCCAGTAAGAAGTAGTACAATTCAAGTTTTAGTTGTCGATTATTCACTTTTTAGCGGGCTTTGGTGGCCTGGATATGACCTAGGACCATAAGATTTTGCATGAAAGGAGGACTAGCAGACGCGTTGCACGGGAGAATGTGAAAAGTGTTGATATGTAGTAAAAACCTGAGAAATCCGTCCGTTTTCGTCATTTGTTATCGAATCGACTTAAAGCCACATAGTCACATTGGCCGCTCTACTCTCTGAAACGGTTACATTTATCGTCTGCAAAGCTATGTCGCGTGCTGCAGTATGCGGAAACACTAAAAGCACCATAGTAGAACACTGAAGAAGCTTCTAAGTTGAAGTAATAGCCAGTAAGAAGTATTTCAATTCAAATTTAGTTGTCGATTATTCACTATTTAGCCGGCTTTGGTGGCTTGGACATGACCTAGGACCTTAAGATTTTGCATGAAAGGAGGACTAGCTGACGCGTTGCACGGGAGAATGTGAAAAGTGTTCATATGTAGTAAAAACCTGAGAAATCCGTCCGTTTTCGTCATTTGTTATCGAATCGACTTAAAGCCACATAGTCACATTGGCCGCTCTACTCTCTGAAACGGTTACATTTATCGTCTGCAAAGCTATGTCGCGTGCTGCAGTATGCGGAAACACTAAAAGCACCATAGTAGAACACAGAAGAAGCTTCTATGTTGAAGTAATAGCCAGTAAGAAGTAGTGCAATTTAAGTTTTAGTTGTCGCTTATTCACTTTTTAGCCGGCTTTGGTGGCTTGGACATGAGGTGGAACCATAAAATTTTGCAGGAAAGGAAGACTAGCAGCCACGTTGCACCGGAGAATGTGAAAAGTGTTCATATGTAGTAAAAACCTGAGAAATCCATCGTTTTCGTCATTTGTTATCAAATCGTCTTAAAGCCAGATCCTCACATTGGCAGCTTTTCTCTCTGAGACTGTTACATATATCGTCTGCAAAGCTATGTCACGTGCTGCGGTCTGCGGAGACACTAAAAGCACCATAGGAGAACACAGAAGAAGCTTCTAAGTTGTAGTAATAGAAAGTAAGAAGTAGTACAATTGAAGTTTTAGTTGTCGATTATTCACTTCTTAGCCGGCTTTGGTGGCTTGGACATGACCTAGGACCTTAAGATTTTGCATGAAAGGAGGACTAGCAGCCGCGTTGCATGGCAGAATGTGAAAAGTGTTCATATGTGGTAAAAACCTGAGAAATGCGTCCGTTTTCGTCATTTGTTATCGAATTGACTTAAAGCCAGATCGTCACATTGGCCGCTTTTCTCTCTGAGACGGTTACATTTATCGTCTGCAAAGCTATGTCGCGTGCTGCGGTATGCGGAGACACTAAAAGCACCATAGTAGAACACAGAAGAAGCTTCTAAGTTGAAGTAATAGCCAGTAAGAAGTAGTAAAATTGAAGTTTTAGTTGTCGGTTATTCACTTTTTAGCCGGCTTTGGTGGCTTGGACATGACCTAGGACCTTAACATTTTGCATGAAAGGAGGACTAGCAGCCGCGTTGCACGGGAGAATGTGAAAAGTGTTCATATGTAGTAAAAACCTGAGAGATCCATCGTTTTCGTCATTTGCTATCAAATCGTCTTAAAGCCAGATCGTCACATTGGCTGCTTTTCTCTCTGAGACGGTTACATTTATCGTCTGCAAATCTATGTCGCCTGCTGCGGTATGCGGAGACACTAAAAGCACCATAGTAGAACACTGAAGAAGCTTCTAAGTTGAAGCAATAGCCAGTAAGAAGTAGTACAATTCAAGTTTTAGTTGTCGATTATTCACTTTTTAGCCGGCTTTGGTGGCTTGGACATGACCTAGGACCATAAGATTTTGCATGAAAGGAGGACTAACAGCCGCGTTGCACGGGAGAATGTGAAAAGTGTTCATATGTAGTAAAAACCTGAGAAATCCGTCCGTTTTCGTCACCTCTTATCGAATCGACTTTAAGCCAGATCGTCACATTGGCCGCTTTTCTCTCTGAGACGGTTACATTTATCGTCTGCAAAGCTATGTCGCGTGCTGCGGTATGCGGAGACACTAAAAGCACCATAGTAGAACACTGAAGAAGCTTCTAAGTTGAAGTAATAGCCAGTAAGAAGTAATACAATTCAAGTTTTAGTTGTCGATTATTCACATTTCAGCAGGCTTTGGTGGCTTGGACATGACCTAGGACCTTAAGATTTTGCATGAAAGGAGGACTAGCAGCCGCGTTGCACGGGAGAATGTGAAAAGTGTTCATATGTAGTAAAAACCTGAGAAATCCGTCCGTTTTCGTCATTTGTTATCGAATCGACTTAAAGCCAGTTCGTCACATTGGCCGCTCTTCTCTCTGAGACGGTTACATTTATCGTCTGCAAAGCTATGTCGCGTGCTGCGGTATGCGGAGACACTAAAAGCACCATAGGAGAACACAGAAGAAGCTTCTAAGTTGAAGTAATAGCCAGTAAGAAGTAGTACAATTCAAGTATTAGTTGTCGATTATTCACTTTTTAGCCGGCTTTGGTGGCTTGGACATGACCTAGGACCATAAGATTTTGCATGAAAGGAGGACTAGCAGCCGCGTTGCACGGGAGAATGTGAAAAGTGTTCATATGTAGTAAAAACCTGAGAAATCCGTCCGTTTTTGTCATTTGTTATCGAATCGACTTAAAGCCAGATCGTCACATTGGCCTCTCTTCTCTCTGAAACGGTTACAGTTATCGTCTGCAAAGCTATGTCGCGTGCTGCAGTATGCGGAAACCCTAAAAGCACCATAGTAGAACACAGAAGAAGCTTCTAAGTTGAAGTAATAGCCAGTAAGAAGTATTTCAATTCAAATTTAGTTGTCGATTATTCACTTTTTAGCCGGCTTTGGTGGCTTGGACATGACAAGGGACCTTAAGATTTTGCATGAAAGGAGGACTAGCAGCCGCGTTGCACGGGAGAATGTGAAAAGTGTTCATATGTAGTAAAAACCTGAGAAATCCGTCCGTTTTCGTCATTTGTTATCGAATCGACTTAAAGCCAGATCGTCACATTGTCCCCTCTTCTCTCTGAAACGGTTACATTTATCGTCTGCAAAGCTATGTCGTGTGCTGCGGTATGCGGAAACACTAAAAGCACCATAGTAGAACACAGAAGAAGCTTCTATGTTGAAGTAATAGCCAGTAAGAAGTAGTACAATTAAAGTTTTAGTTGTCGATTATTCACTTTTTAGCCGGCTTTGGTGGCTTTTACATGACCTAGGACCTTAAGATTTTGTATGAAAGGAGGTCTAGCAGCCGCGTTGCACGGGAGAATGTGAAAAGTGTTCATATGTAGTAAAAACCTGAGAAATCCGTCCGTTTTCGTCATTTGTTATCGAATCGACTTAAAGCCAGATCGTCACATTGGCCGCTTTTCTCTCTGAGACTGTTACATATATCGTCTGCAAAGCTATGTCACGTGCTGCGGTCTGCGGAGACACTAAAAGCACCATAGGAGAACACAGAAGAAGCTTCTAAGTTGAAGTAATAGAAAGTAAGAAGTAGTACAATTGAAGTTTTAGTTGTCGATTATTCACTTTTTAGCCGGCTTTGGTGGCTTGGACAAGACCTAGGACCTTAAGATTTTGCATGAAAGGAGGACTAGCAGCCGCGTTGCATGGCAGAATGCGAAAAGTGTTCATATGTGGTAAAAACCTGAGAAATGCGTCCGCTTTCGTCATTTTTTATCGAATTGACTTAAAGCCAGATCGTCACATTGGCCGCTTTTCTCTCTGAGACGGTTACATTTATCGTCTGCAAAGCTATGTCGCGTGCTGCGGTATGCGGAGACACTAAAAGCACCATAGTAGAACGCAGAAGAAGCTTCTAAGTTGAAGTAATAGCCAGTAAGAAGTAGTACAATTGAAGTTTTAGTTGTCGATTATTCATTTTTTAGCCGGCTTTGGTGGCTTGGACATGACCTAGGACCTTAAGATTTTGCATGAAAGGAGGACTAGCAGCCGCGTTGCATGGCAGAATGTGAAAAGTGTTCATATGTGGTAAAAAAATGAGAAATGCGTCCGTTTTCGTCATTTGTTATCGAATTGACTTAAAGCCAGATCGTCACATTGGCCGCTTTTCTCTCTGAGACGGTTACATTTATCGTCTGCAAAGCTATGTCGCGTGCTGCGATCTGCGGAGACACTAAAAGCACCATAGTAGAACACAGAAGAAGCTTCTAAGTTAAAGTAATAGCCAGTAAGAAGAAATACAATTCAAGTTTTAGTTGTCGATTATTCACATTTTAGCCGGCTTTGGTGGCTTGGACATGACCTAGGACCTTAAGATTTTGCATGAAAGGAGGACTAGCAGCCGCGTTGAACGGGAGAATGTGAAAAGTGTTCATATGTAGTCAAAACCTGAGAAATCCGTCCGTTTTCGTCACCTCTTATCGAATCGACTTTAAGCCAGATCGTCACATTGGCCGCTTTTCTCTCTGAGACGGTCACATTTATCGTCTGCAAAGCTATGTCGCGTGCTGCGGTATGCGGAGACACTAAAAGCACCATAGTAGAACACTGAAGAAGCTTCTAAGTTGAAGCAATAGCCAGAAAGGATAGTACAATTGAAGTTTTAGTTGTCGATTATTCACTTTTTAGCCGGCTTTGGTGGCTTGGACATGACCTAGGACCATAAGATTTTGCATGAAAGGAGGACTAACAGCCGCGTTGCACGGGAGAATGTGAAAAGTGTTCATATGTAGTAAAAACCTGAGAAATCCGTCCGTTTTCGTCATTTGTTATCGAATCGACTTAAAGCCAGATCGCCACATTGGCCGTTTTTTCTCTGAGACGGTTACATTTATCGTCTACAAAGCTATGTCGCGTGCTGCGGTATGCCGAAACACTAAAAGCACCTTAGTAGAACACAGAAGAAGCTTCTAATTTGAAGTAATAGCCAGTAAGAAGTAATACAATTCAAGTTTTAGTTGTCGATTATTCACATTTTAGCAGGCTTTGGTGGCTTGGACATGACCTAGGACCTAAAGATTTTGCATGAAAGGAGGACTAGCAGCCGCGTTGCACGGGAGAATGTGAAAAGTGTTCATATGTAGTAAAAACCTGAGAAATCCGTCCGTTTTCGTCATTTGTTATCGAATCGACTTAAAGCCAGATCGTCCATTGGCCGCTCTTCTCTCTGAAACGGTTACATTTATCGTCTACAAAGCTATGTCGCGTGCTGCGTTATGCGGAAACACTAAAAGCACCATAATAGAACACAGAAGAAGCTTCTATGTTGAAGTAATAGATAGTAAGAAGTAGTACAATTGAAGTTTTAGTTGTCGATTATTCACTTTTTAGCCGGCTTTGGTGGCTTGGACATGACCTAGGACCATAAGATTTTGCATGAAAGGAGGACTATTTGCCGCGTTGCATGGGAGAAAGTGAAAAGAGTTCATATGTAGTAAAAACCTGAGAAATCCGTCCGTTTTCGTCATTTGTTATCGAATCGACTTAAAGCCAGTTCGTCACATTGGCCGCTTTTCTCTCTGAGACGGTTACATTTATCGTCTGCAAAGCTATGTCGCGTGCTGCGGTATGCGGAGACACTAAAAGCACCATAGTAGAACACAGAAGAAGCTTCTAAGTTGAAGTAATAGCCAGTAAGAAGTAGTACAATTCAAGTATTAGTTGTCGATTATTCACTTTTTAGCCGGCTTTGGTGGCTTGGACATGACCTAGGACCATAAGATTTTGCATGAAAGGAGGACTAGCAGCCGCGTTGCATGGCAGAATGTGAAAAGTGTTCATATGTGGTAAAAAAATGAGAAATGCGTCCGTTTTCGTCATTTGTTATCGAATTGACTTAAAGCCAGATCGTCACATTGGCCGCTTTTCTCTCTGAGACGGTTACATTTATCGTCTGCAAAGCTATGTCGCGTGCTGCGATCTGCGGAGACACTAAAAGCACCATAGTAGAACACAGAAGAAGCTTCTAAGTTAAAGTAATAGCCAGTAAGAAGAAATACAATTCAAGTTTTAGTTGTCGATTATTCACATTTTAGCCGGCTTTGGTGGCTTGGACATGACCTAGGACCTTAAGAGTTTGCATGAAAGGAGGACTAGCAGCCGCGTTGCACGGGAGAATGTGAAAAGTGTTCATATGTAGTCAAAACCTGAGAAATCCGTCCGTTTTCGTCACCTCTTATCGAATCGACTTTAAGCCAGATCGTCACATTGGCCGCTTTTCTCTCTGAGACGGTCACATTTATCGTCTGCAAAGCTATGTCGCGTGCTCCGGTATGCGGAGACACTAAAAGCACCATAGTAGAACACTGAAGAAGCTTCTAAGTTGAAGCAATAGCCAGAAAGAAGTAGTACAATTGAAGTTTTAGTTGTCGATTATTCACTTTTTAGTCGGCTTTGGTGGCTTGGACATGACCTAGGACCATAAGATTTTGCATGAAAGGAGGACTAGCAGCCGCGTTGCACGGGAGAATGTGAAAAGTGTTCATATGTAGTAAAAACCTGAGAAATCCGTCCGTTTTCGTCATTTGTTATCGAATAGACTTAAAGCCAGATCGTCACATTGTCCCCTCTTCTCTCTGAAACGGTTACATTTATCGTCTGCAAAGCTATGTCGTGTGCTGCGGTATGCGGAAACACTAAAAGCACCATAGTAGAACACAGAAGAAGCTTCTATGTTGAAGTAATAGCCAGTAAGAAGTAGTACAATTAAAGTTTTAGTTGTCGATTATTCACTTTTTAGTCGGCTTTGGTGGCTTGGACATGACCTAGGACCATAAGATTTTGCATGAAAGGAGGTCTAGCAGCCGCGTTGCACGGGAGAATGTGAAAAGTGTTCATATGTAGTAAAAACCTGAGAAATCCGTCCGTTTTCGTCATTTGTTATCGAATCGACTTAAAGCCAGATCGTCACATTGGCCGCTTTTCTCTCTGAGACTGTTACATATATCGTCTGCAAAGCTATGTCACGTGCTGCGGTCTGCGGAGACACTAAAAGCACCATAGGAGAACACAGAAGAAGCTTCTAAGTTGAAGTAATAGAAAGTAAGAAGTAGTACAATTGAAGTTTTAGTTGTCGATTATTCACTTTTTAGCCGGCTTTGGTGGCTTGGACATGACCTAGGACCTTAAGATTTTGCATGAAAGGAGGACTAGCAGCCGCGTTGCATGGCAGAATGCGAAAAGTGTTCATATGTGGTAAAAACCTGAGAAATGCGTCCGTTTTCGTCATTTGTTATCGAATTGACTTAAAGCCAGATCGTCACATTGGCCGCTTTTCTCTCTGAGACGGTTACATTTATCGTCTGCAAAGCTATGTCGCGTGCTGCGGTATGCGGAGACACTAAAAGCACCATAGTAGAACACAGAAGAAGCTTCTAAGTTGAAGTAATAGCCAGTAAGAAGTAGTACAATTGAAGTTTTAGTTGTCGATTATTCATTTTTTAGCCGGCTTTGGTGGCTTGGACATGACCTAGGACCTTAAGATTTTGCATGAAAGGAGGACTAGCAGCCGCGTTGCATGGCAGAATGTGAAAAGTGTTCATATGTGGTTAAAACCTTAGAAATGCGTCCGTTTTCGTCATTTGTTATCGAATTGACTTAAAGCCAGATCGTCACATTGGCCGCTTTTCTCTCTGAGACGGTTACATTTATCGTCTGCAAAGCTATGTCGCGTGCTGCGATCTGCGGAGACACTAAAAGCACCATAGTAGAACACAGAAGAAGCTTCTAAGTTAAAGTAATAGCCAGTAAGAAGAAATACAATTCAAGTTTTAGTTGTCGATTATTCACATTTTAGCCGGCTTTGGTGGCTTGGACATGACCTAGGACCATAAGATTTTGCATGAAAGGAGGACTAACAGCCGCGTTGCACGGGAGAATGTGAAAAGTGTTCATATGTAGTAAAAACCTGAGAAATCCGTCCGTTTTCGTCATTTGTTATCGAATCGACTTAAAGCCAGATCGCCACATTGGCCGTTTTTCTCTCTGAGACGGTTACATTTATCGTCTGCAAAGCTATGTCGCGTGCTGCGGTATGCGGAGACACTAAAAGCACCATAGTATAACACAGAAGAAACTTCAATGTTGAAGTAATAGCCAGTAAGAAGTAGTACAATTCAAGTTTTAGTTGTCGATTATTCACTTTTTAGCGGGCTTTGGTGGCTTGGATATGACCTAGGACCATAAGATTTTTCATGAAAGGAGGACTAGCAGACGCGTTGCACGGGAGAATGTGAAAAGTGTTCATATGTAGTAAAAACCTGAGAAATCCGTCCGTTTTCGTCATTTGTTATCGAATCGACTTAAAGCCACATAGTCACATTGGGCGCTCTACTCTCTGAAACGGTTACATTTATCGTCTGCAAAGCTATGTCGCGTGCTGCAGTATGCGGAAACACTAAAAGCACCATAGTAGAACACTGAAGAAGCTTCTAAGTTGAAGTAATAGCCAGTAAGAAGTATTTCAATTCAAATTTAGTTGTCGATTATTCACTATTTAGCCGGCTTTGGTGGCTTGGACATGACCTAGGACCTTAAGATTTTGCATGAAAGGAGGACTAGCAGACGCGTTGCACGGGAGAATGTGAAAAGTGTTCATATGTAGTAAAAACCTTAGAAATCCGTCCGTTTTCGTCATTTGTTATCGAATCGACTTAAAGCCACATAGTCACATTGGCCGCTCTACTCTCTGAAACGGTTACATTTATCGTCTGCAAAGCTATGTCGCGTGCTGCAGTATGCGGAAACACTAAAAGCACCATAGTAGAACACTGAAGAAGCTTCTATGTTGAAGTAATAGCCAGTAAGAAGTAGTGCAATTGAAGTTTTAGTTGTCGATTATTCACTTTTTAGCCGGCTTTGGTGGCTTGGACATGAGGTGGAACCATAAAATTTTGCAGGAAAGGAAGACTAGCAGCCACGTTGCACCGGAGAATGTGAAAAGTGTTCATATGTAGTAAAAACCTGAGAAATCCGTCCGTTTTCGTCATTTGTTATCGAATCGACTTAAAGCCAGATCGTCACATTGGCTGCTTTTCTCTCTGAGACGGTTACAAATATCGTCTGCAAAGCTATGTCGCGTGCTGCGGTATGCGGAGACACTAAAAGCACCATAGTAGAACACTGAAGAAGCTTCTAAGTTGAAGCAATAGCCAGAAAGAAGTAGTACAATTCAAGTTTTAGTTGTCGATTATTCACTTTTTAGCCGGCTTTGGTGGCTTGGATATGACCTAGGACCATAAGATTTTGCATGAAAGGAGGACTAGCAGACGCGTTGCACGGGAGAATGTGAAAAGTGTTCATATGTAGTAAAAACCTTAGAAATCCGTCCGTTTTCGTCATTTGTTATCGAATCGACTTAAAGCCAGATCGTCACATTGGCCGCTCTACTCTCTGAAACGGTTACATTTATCGTCTGCAAAGCTATGTCCCGAGCTGCAGTATGCGGAAACACTAAAAGCACCATAGTAGAACACAGAAGAAGCTTCTAAGTTGAAGTAATAGCCAGTAAGAAGTATTTCAATTCAAATTTAGTTGTCGATTATTCACTTTTTAGCCGGCATTGGTAGCTCGGACATCACCTAGCACGTTAAGATTTTGCATGAAAGGAGGACTGGCAGCCGCGTTGCACGGGGGAATATAAAAAGTGTTCATATGTAGTAAAAACCTGAGAAATCCGTCCGTTTTCGTCATTTGTTATCGAATCGACTTAAAGTCAGATCGTCACATTGGCCCCTCTTCTCTCTGAAACGGTTACATTTATCGTCTACAAAGCTATGTCGCGTGCTGCGGTATGCGGAAACACTAAAAGCACCATAGTAGAACACAGAAGAAGCTTCTAAGTTGAAGTAATAGCCAGTAAGAAGTAGTACAATTCATGTTTTAGTTGTCGATTATTCACTTTTTAGCCGGCTTTGGTGGCTTGGACATGACCTAGGACCATAAGATTTTGCATGAAAGGAGGACTAACAGCCGCGTTGCACGGGAGAATGTGAAATGTGTTCATATGTAGTAAAAACCTGAGAAATCCGTCCGTTTTCGTCATTTGTTATCGAATCGACTTAAAGCCAGATCGTCACATTGGCCGCTCTTCTCTCTGAAACGGTTACATTTATCGTCTGCAAAGCTATGTCGCGTGCTGCGATCTGCGGAGACACTAAAAGCACCATAGGAGAACACAGAAGAAGCTTCTAAGTTGAAGTAATAGCCAGTAAGAAGTAGTACAATTGTAGTTTTAGTTGTCGATTATTCACTTTTTAGCTGGCTTTGTTGGCTTGGACATGACCTGGGACCTTAAGATTTTACATGAAAGGAGGACTGGCAGCCGCGTTGCACGGGAGAATGTGAAAAGTGTTCATATGTGGTAAAAACCTGATAAATCCGTCCGTTATCGTCATTTGTTATCGAATCGACTTAAAGCCAGATCGTCACATTGGCCGCTTTTCTCTCTGGGACGGTTACATTTATCGTCTGCAAAGCTATGTCGCGTGCTGCGGTATGCGGAGACACTAAAAGCACCATAGTATAACACAGAAGAAACTTCAAAGTTGAAGTAATAGCCAGTAAGAAGTAGTACAATTCAAGTTTTAGTTGTCGATTATTCACTTTTTAGCCGGCTTTGGTGGCTTGGATATGACCTAGGACCATAAGATTTTGCATGAAAGGAGGACTAGCAAACGCGTTGCACGGGAGAATGTGAAAAGTGTTCATATGTAGTAAAAACCAGAGAAATCCGTCCGTTTTCGTCATTTGTTATCAAATCGACTTAAAGCCACATAGTCACATTGGCCGCTCTACTCTCTGAAACGGTTACATTTATCGTCTGCAAAGCTATGTCGCGTGCTGCAGTATGCGGAAACACTAAAAGCACCATAGTAGAACACTGAAGAAGCTTCTAAGTTGAAGTAATAGCCAGTAAGAAGTATTTCAATTCAAATTTATTTGTCGATTATTCACTATTTAGCCGGCTTTGGTGGCTTGGACATGACCTAGGATCTTAAGATTTTGCATGAAAGGAGGACTAGCTGACGCGTTGCACGGGAGAATGTGAAAAGTGTTTATATGTAGTAAAAACCTGAGAAATCCGTCCGTTTTCGTCATTTGTTATCGAATCGACTTAAAGCCACATAGTCACATTGGCCGCTCTACTCTCTGAAACGGTTACATTTATCGTCTGCAAAGCTATGTCGCGTGCTGCAGTATGCGGAAACACTAAAAGCACCATAGTAGAACACCGAAGAAGCTTCTATGTTGAAGTAATAGCCAGTAAGAAGTAGTGCAATTGAAGTTTTAGTTGTCGATTATTCACTTTTTAGCCGGCTTTGGTGGCTTGGACATGAGGTGGAACCATAAAATTTTGCATGAAAGGAAGACTAGCAGCCACGTTGCACCGGAGAATGTGAAAAGTGTTCATATGTAGTAAAAACCTGAGAAATCCATCGTTTTCGTCATTTGTTATCAAATCGTCTTAAAGCCAGATCGTCACATTGGCTGCTTTTCTCTCTGAGACGGTTACATTTATCGTCTGCAAATCTATGTCGCCTGCTGCGGTATGCGGAGACACTAAAAGCACCATAGTAGAACACTGAAGAAGCTTCTAAGTTGAAGCAACAGCCAGTATGAAGTAGTACAATTGAAGTTTTAGTTGTCGATTATTCACTTTTTACCCGGCTTTGGTGGCTTGGACATGACCTAGTACCATAAGATTTTGCATGAAAGGAGGACTAACAGCCGCGTTGCACGGGAGAATGTGAAAAGTGTTCATATGTAGTAAAAACCTGAGAAATCCGTCCGTTTTCGTCATTTGTTATCGAATCGACTTAAAGCCAGATCGCCACATTGGCCGCTTTTCTCTCTGAGACGGTTACATTTATCGTCTGCAAAGCTATGTCGCGTGCTGCGGTATGCGGAGACACTAAAAGCACCATAGTAGAACACAGAAGAAGCTTCTAAGTTGAAGTAATAGCCAGTAAGAAGTAGTACAATTCAAGTATTAGTTGTCGATTATTCACTTTTTAGCCGGCTTTGGTGGCTTCGACATGACCTAGGACCATAAGATTTTGCATGAAAGGAGGACTAGCAGCCGCGTTGCACGGGAGAATGTGAAAAGTGTTCATATGTAGTAAAAACCTGAGAAATCCGTCCGTTTTTGTCATTTGTTATCGAATCGACTTAAAGCCAGATCGTCACATTGGCCTCTCTTCTCTCTGAAACGGTTACAGTTATCGTCTGCAAAGCTATGTCGCGTGCTGCAGTATGCGGAAACCCTAAAAGCACCATAGTAGAACACAGAAGAAGCTTCTAAGTTGAAGTAATAGCCAGTAAGAAGTATTTCAATTCAAATTTAGTTGTCGATTATTCACTTTTTAGCCGGCTTTGGTGGCTTGGACATGACCTAGGACCTTAAGATTTTGCATGAAAGGAGGACTAGCAGCCGCGTTGCACGGGAGAATGTGAAAAGTGTTCATATGTAGTAAAAACCTGAGAAATCCGTCCGTTTTCGTCATTTGTTATCGAATCGACTTAAAGCCAGATCGTCACATTGTCCCCTCTTCTCTCTGAAACGGTTACATTTATCGTCTGCAAAGCTATGTCGTGTGCTGCGGTATGCGGAAACACTAAAAGCACCATAGTAGAACACAGAAGAAGCTTCTATGTTGAAGTAATAGCCAGTAAGAAGTAGTACAATTAAAGTTTTAGTTGTCGATTATTCACTTTTTAGCCGGCTTTGGTGGCTTTTACATGACCTAGGACCTTAAGATTTTGTATGAAAGGAGGTCTAGCAGCCGCGTTGCACGGGAGAATGTGAAAAGTGTTCATATGTAGTAAAAACCTGAGAAATCCGTCCGTTTTCGTCATTTGTTATCGAATCGACTTAAAGCCAGATCGTCACGTTGGCCGCTTTTCTCTCTGAGACTGTTACATATATCGTCTGCAAAGCTATGTCACGTGCTGCGGTCTGCGGAGACACTAAAAGCACCATAGGAGAACACAGAAGAAGCTTCTAAGTTGAAGTAATAGAAAGTAAGAAGTAGTACAATTGAAGTTTTAGTTGTCGATTATTCACTTTTTAGCCGGTTTTGGTGGCTTGGACATGACCTAGGACCTTAAGATTTTGCATGAAAGGAGGACTAGCAGCCGCGTTGCATGGCAGAATGCGAAAAGTGTTCATATGTGGTAAAAACCTGAGAAATGCGTCCGTTTTCGTCATTTGTTATCGAATTGACTTAAAGCCAGATCGTCACATTGGCCGCTTTTCTCTCTGAGACGGTTACATTTATCGTCTGCAAAGCTATGTCGCGTGCTGCGGTATGCGGAGACACTAAAAGCACCATAGTAGAACACAGAAGAAGCTTCTAAGTTGAAGTAATAGCCAGTAAGAAGTAGTACAATTGAAGTTTTAGTTGTCGATTATTCATTTTTTAGCCGGCTTTGGTGGCTTGGACATGACCTAGGACCTTAAGATTTTGCATGAAAGGAGGACTAGCAGCCGCGTTGCATGGCAGAATGTGAAAAGTGTTCATATGTGGTAAAAACCTGAGAAATGCGTCCGTTTTCGTCATTTGTTATCGAATTGACTTAAAGCCAGATCGTCACATTGGCCGCTTTTCTCTCTGAGACGGTTACATTTATCGTCTGCAAAGCTATGTCGCGTGCTGCGATCTGCGGAGACACTAAAAGCACCATAGTAGAACACAGAAGAAGCTTCTAAGTTAAAGTAATAGCCAGTAAGAAGAAATACAATTCAAGTTTTAGTTGTCGATTATTCACATTTTAGCCGGCTTTGGTGGCTTGGACATGACCTAGGACCTTAACATTTTGCATGAAAGGAGGACTAGCAGCCGCGTTGCACGGGAGAATGTGAAAAGTGTTCATATGTAGTCAAAACCTGAGAAATCCGTCCGTTTTCGTCACCTCTTATCGAATCGACTTTAAGCCAGATCGTCACATTGGCCGCTTTTCTCTCTGAGACGGTTACATTTATCGTCTGCAAAGCTATGTCGCGTGCTGCGGTATGCGGAGACACTAAAAGCACCATAGTAGAACACTGAAGAAGCTTCTAAGTTGAAGTAATAGCCAGTAAGAAGTAGTACAATTGTAGTTTTAGTTGTCGATTATTCACTTTTTACCCGGCTTTGGTGGCTTGGACATGACCTAGGACCATAAGATTTTGCATGAAAGGAGGACTAACAGCCGCGTTGCACGGGAGAATGTGAAATGTGTTCATATGTAGTAAAAACCTGAGATATCCGTCCGTTTTCGTCATTTGTTATCGAATCGACTTAAAGCCAGATCGTCACATTGGCCGCTCTTCTCTCTGAAACGGTTACATTTATCGTCTGCAAAGCTATGTCGCGTGCTGCGATCTGCGGAGACACTAAAAGCACCATAGGAGAACACAGAAGAAGCTTCTAAGTTGAAGAAATAGAAAGTAAGAAGTAGTACAATTGAAGTTTTAGTTGTCGATTATTCACTTTTTAGCTGGCTTTGGTGGCTTGGACATGACCTGGGACCTTAAGATTTTACATGAAAGGAGGACTGGCAGCCGCGTTGCACGGGAGAATGTGAAAAGTGTTCATATGTGGTAAAAACCTGATAAATCCGTCCGTTATCGTCATTTGTTATCGAATCGACTTAAAGCCAGATCGTCACATTGGCCGCTTTTCTCTCTGGGACGGTTACATTTATCGTCTGCAAAGCTATGTCGCGTGCTGCGGTATGCGGAGACACTAAAAGCACCATAGTATAACACAGAAGAAACTTCAAAGTTGAAGTAATAGCCAGTAAGAAGTAGTACAATTCAAGTTTTAGTTGTCGATTATTCACTTTTTAGCCGGCTTTGGTGGCTTGGATATGACCTAGGACCATAAGATTTTGCATGAAAGGAGGACTAGCAAACGCGTTGCACGGGAGAATGTGAAAAGTGTTCATATGTAGTAAAAACCAGAGAAATCCGTCCGTTTTCGTCATTTGTTATCAAATCGACTTAAAGCCACATAGTCACATTGGCCGCTCTACTCTCTGAAACGGTTACATTTATCGTCTGCAAAGCTATGTCGCGTGCTGCAGTATGCGGAAACACTAAAAGCACCATAGTAGAACACTGAAGAAGCTTCTAAGTTGAAGTAATAGCCAGTAAGAAGTATTTCAATTCAAATTTAGTTGTCGATTATTCACTATTTAGCCGGCTTTGGTGGCTTGGACATGACCTAGGACCTTAAGATTTTGCATGAAAGGAGGACTAGCTGACGCGTTGCACGGGAGAATGTGAAAAGTGTTCATATGTAGTAAAAACCTGAGAAATCCGTCCGTTTTCGTCATTTGTTATCGAATCGACTTAAAGCCACATAGTCACATTGGCCGCTCTACTCTCTGAAACGGTTACATTTATCGTCTGCAAAGCTATGTCGCGTGCTGCAGTATGCGGAAACACTAAAAGCACCATAGTAGAACACCGAAGAAGCTTCTATGTTGAAGTAATAGCCAGTAAGAAGTAGTGCAATTGAAGTTTTAGTTGTCGATTATTCACTTTTTAGCCGGCTTTGGTGGCTTGGACATGAGGTGGAACCATAAAATTTTGCATGAAAGGAAGTCTAGCAGCCACGTTGCACCGGAGAATGTGAAAAGTGTTCATATGTAGTAAAAACCTGAGAAATCCATCGTTTTCGTCATTTGTTATCAAATCGTCTTAAAGCCAGATCGTCACATTGGCTGCTTTTCTCTCTGAGACGGTTACATTTATCGTCTGCAAATCTATGTCGCCTGCTGCGGTATGCGGAGACACTAAAAGCACCATAGTAGAACACTGAAGAAGCTTCTAAGTTGAAGCAACAGCCAGTATGAAGTAGTACAATTGAAGTTTTAGTTGTCGATTATTCACTTTTTACCCGGCTTTGGTGGCTTGGACATGACCTAGTACCATAAGATTTTGCATGAAAGGAGGACTAACAGCCGCGTTGCACGGGAGAATGTGAAAAGTGTTCATATGTAGTAAAAACCTGAGAAATCCGTCCGTTTTCGTCATTTGTTATCGAATCGACTTAAAGCCAGATCGCCACATTGGCCGCTTTTCTCTCTGAGACGGTTACATTTATCGTCTGCAAAGCTATGTCGCGTGCTGCGGTATGCGGAGACACTAAAAGCACCATAGTAGAACACAGAAGAAGCTTCTAAGTTGAAGTAATAGCCAGTAAGAAGTAGTACAATTCAAGTATTAGTTGTCGATTATTCACTTTTTAGCCGGCTTTGGTGGCTTCGACATGACCTAGGACCATAAGATTTTGCATGAAAGGAGGACTAGCAGCCGCGTTGCACGGGAGAATGTGAAAAGTGTTCATATGTAGTAAAAACCTGAGAAATCCGTCCGTTTTTGTCATTTGTTATCGAATCGACTTAAAGCCAGATCGTCACATTGGCCTCTCTTCTCTCTGAAACGGTTACAGTTATCGTCTGCAAAGCTATGTCGCGTGCTGCAGTATGCGGAAACCCTAAAAGCACCATAGTAGAACACAGAAGAGGCTTCTAAGTTGAAGTAATAGCCAGTAAGAAGTATTTCAATTCAAATTTAGTTGTCGATTATTCACTTTTTAGCCGGCTTTGGTGGCTTGGACATGACCTAGGACCTTAAGATTTTGCATGAAAGGAGGACTAGCAGCCGCGTTGCACGGGAGAATGTGAAAAGTGTTCATATGTAGTCAAAACCTGAGAAATCCGTCCGTTTTCGTCACCTCTTATCGAATCGACTTTAAGCCAGATCGTCACATTGGCCGCTTTTCTCTCTGAGACGGTCACATTTATCGTCTGCAAAGCTATGTCGCGTGCTGCGGTATGCGGAGACACTAAAAGCACCATAGTATAACACAGAAGAAACTTCAAAGTTGAAGTAATAGCCAGTAAGAAGTAGTACAATTCAAGTTTTAGTTGTCGATTATTCACTTTTTAGCGGGCTTTGGTGGCTTGGATATGACCTAGGACCAGAAGATTTTTCATGAAAGGAGGACTAGCAGACGCGTTGCACGGGAGAATGTGAAAAGTGTTCATATGTAGTAAAAACCTGAGAAATCCGTCCGTTTTCGTCATTTGTTATCGAATCGACTTAAAGCCACATAGTCACATTGGCCGCTCTACTCTCTGAAACGGTTACATTTATCGTCTGCAAAGCTATGTCGCGTGCTGCAGTATGCGGAAACACTAAAAGCACCATAGTAGAACACTGAAGAAGCTTCTAAGTTGAAGTAATAGCCAGTAAGAAGTAGTACAATTGTAGTTTTAGTTGTCGATTATTCACTTTTTAGCTGGCTTTGGTGGCTTGGACATGACCTGGGACCTTACGATTTTGCATGAAAGGAGGACTAGCAGCCGCGTTGCATGGGAGAATGTGAAAAGTGTTCATGTGTAGTAAAAACCTGAGAAATCCGTCCGTTTTCGTCATTTGTTATCGAATCGACTTAAAGCCACATAGTCACATTGGCCGCTTTTCTCTCTGAGACGGTTACATTTATCGTCTGCAAAGCTATGTCGCGTGCTGCGGTATGCGGAGACACTAAAAGCACCATAGTATAACACAGAAGAAACTTCAAAGTTGAAGTAATAGCCAGTAAGAAGTAGTACAATTCAAGTTTTAGTTGTCGATTATTCACTTTTTAGCGGGCTTTGGTGGCTTGGATATGACCTAGGACCATAAGATTTTTCATGAAAGAGGACTAGCAGACGCGTTGCACGGGAGAATATGAAAAGTGTTCATATGTAGTAAAAACCTGAGAAATCCGTCCGTTTTCGTCATTTGTTATCGAATCGACTTAAAGCCACATAGTCACATTGGCCGCTCTACTCTCTGAAACGGTTACATTTATCGTCTGCAAAGCTATGTCGCGTGCTGCAGTATGCGGAAACACTAAAAGCACCATAGTAGAACACTGAAGAAGCTTCTAAGTTGAAGTAATAGCCAGTAAGAAGTAGTACAATTGTAGTTTTAGTTGTCGATTATTCACTTTTTAGCTGGCTTTGGTGGCGTGGACATGACCTGGGACCTTACGATTTTGCATGAAAGGAGGACTAGCAGCCGCGTTGCATGGGAGAATGTGAAAAGTGTTCATGTGTAGTAAAAACCTGAGAAATCCGTCCGTTTTCGTCATTTGTTATCGAATCGACTTAAAGCCACATAGTCACATTGGCCGCTCTACTCTCTGAAACGGTTACATTTATCGTCTGCAAAGCTATGTCGCGTGCTGCAGTATGCGGAAACACTAAAAGCACCATAGTAGAACACTGAAGAAGCTTCTATGTTGAAGTAATAGCCAGTAAGAAGTAGTGCAATTGAAGTTTTAGTTGTCGATTATTCACTTTTTAGCCGGCTTTGGTGGCTTGGACATGAGGTGGAACCATAAAATATTGCATGAAAGGAAGACTAGCAGCCACGTTGCTCCGGAGAATGTGAAAAGTGTTCATATGTAGTAAAAACCTGAGAAATCCATCGTTTTCGTCATTTGTTATCAAATCGTCTTAAAGCCAGATCGTCACATTGGCTGCTTTTCTCTCTGAGACGGTTACATTTATCGTCTGCAAATCTATGTCGCCTGCTGCGGTATGCGGAGACACTAAAAGCACCATAGTAGAACACTGAAGAAGCTTCTAAGTTGAAGCAACAGCCAGTATGAAGTAGTACAATTGAAGTTTTAGTTGTCGATTATTCACTTTTTACCCGGCTTTGGTGGCTTGGACATGACCTAGGACCATAAGATTTTGCATGAAAGGAGGACTAACAGCCGCGTTGCACGGGAGAATGTGAAAAGTATTCATATGTAGTAAAAACCTGAGAAATCCGTCCGTTTTCGTCATTTGTTATCGAATCGACTTAAAGCCAGATCGCCACATTGGCCGCTTTTCTCTCTGAGACGGTTACATTTATCGTCTGCAAAGCTATGTCGCGTGCTGCGGTATGCGGAGACACTAAAAGCACCATAGTAGAACACAGAAGAAGCTTCTAAGTTGAAGTAATAGCCAGTAAGAAGTAGTACAATTCAAGTATTAGTTGTCGATTATTCACTTTTTAGCCGGCTTTGGTGGCTTGGACATGACCTAGGACCATAAGATTTTGCATGAAAGGAGGACTAGCTGCCGCGTTGCACGGGAGAATGTGAAAAGTGTTCATATGTAGTAAAAACCTGAGAAATCCGTCCGTTTTTGTCATTTGTTATCGAATCGACTTAAAGCCAGATCGTCACATTGGCCTCTCTTCTCTCTGAAACGGTTACAGTTATCGTCTGCAAAGCTATGTCGCGTGCTGCAGTATGCGGAAACCCTAAAAGCACCATAGTAGAACACAGAAGAAGCTTCTAAGTTGAAGTAATAGCCAGTAAGAAGTATTTCAATTCAAATTTAGTTGTCGATTATTCACTTTTTAGCCGGTTTTGGTGGCTTGGACATGACCTAGGACCTTAAGATTTTGCATGAAAGGAGGACTAGCAGCCGCGTTGCACGGGAGAATGTGAAAAGTGTTCATATGTAGTAAAAACCTGAGAAATCCGTCCGTTTTCGTCATTTGTTATCGAATCGACTTAAAGCCAGATCGCCACATTGGCCGCTTTTCTCTCTGAGACTGTTACATATATCGTCTGCAAAGCTATGTCACGTGCTGCGGTCTGCGGAGACACTAAAAGCACCATAGGAGAACACAGAAGAAGCTTCTAAGTTGAAGTAATAGAAAGTAAGAAGTAGTACAATTGAAGTTTTAGTTGTCGATTATTCACTTTTTAGCCGGTTTTGGTGGCTTGGACATGACCTAGGACCTTAAGATTTTGTATGAAAGGAGGTCTAGCAGCCGCGTTGCACGGGAGAATGTGAAAAGTGTTCATATGTTGTAAAAACCTGAGAAATCCGTCCGTTTTCGTCATTTGTTATCGAATCGACTTAAAGCCAGATCGTCACGTTGGCCGCTTTTCTCTCTGAGACTGTTACATATATCGTCTGCAAAGCTATGTCACGTGCTGCGGTCTGCGGAGACACTAAAAGCACCATAGGAGAACACAGAAGAAGCTTCTAAGTTGAAGTAATAGAAAGTAAGAAGTAGTACAATTGAAGTTTTAGTTGTCGATTATTCACTTTTTAGCCGGTTTTGGTGGCTTGGACATGACCTAGGACCTTAAGATTTTGCATGAAAGGAGGACTAGCAGCCGCGTTGCATGGCAGAATGCGAAAAGTGTTCATATGTGGTAAAAACCTGAGAAATGCGTCCGTTTTCGTCATTTGTTATCGAATTGACTTAAAGCCAGATCGTCACATTGGCCGCTTTTCTCTCTGAGACGGTTACATTTATCGTCTGCAAAGCTATGTCGCGTGCTGCGGTATGCGGAGACACTAAAAGCACCATAGTAGAACACAGAAGAAGCTTCTAAGTTGAAGTAATAGCCAGTAAGAAGTAGTACAATTCATGTTTTAGTTGTCGATTATTCACTTTTTAGCCGGCTTTGGTGGCTTGGACATGACCTAGGACCATAAGATTTTGCATGAAAGGAGGACTAACAGCCGCGTTGCACGGGAGAATGTGAAATGTGTTCATATGTAGTAAAAACCTGAGAAATCCGTCCGTTTTCGTCATTTGTTATCGAATCGACTTAAAGCCAGATCGTCACATTGGCCGCTCTTCTCTCTGAGACGGTTACATTTATCGTCTGCAAAGCTATGTCGCGTGCTGCGATCTGCGGAGACACTAAAAGCACCATAGTAGAACACAGAAGAAGCTTCTAAGTTAAAGTAATAGCCAGTAAGAAGAAATACAATTCAAGTTTTAGTTGTCGATTATTCACTTTTTAGCGGGCTTTCGTGGCTTGGATATGACCTAGGACCATAAGATTTTTCATGAAAGGAGGACTAGCAGACGCGTTGCACGGGAGAATGTGAAAAGTGTTCATATGTAGTAAAAACCTGAGAAATCCGTCCGTTTTCGTCATTTGTTATCGAATCGACTTAAAGCCACATAGTCACATTGGCCGCTCTACTCTCTGAAACGGTTACATTTATCGTCTGCAAAGCTATGTCGCGTGCTGCAGTATGCGGAAACACTAAAAGCACCATAGTAGAACACTGAAGAAGCTTCTAAGTTGAAGTAATAGCCAGTAAGAAGTATTTCAATTCAAATTTAGTTGTCGATTATTCACTATTTAGCCGGCTTTGGTGGCTTGGACATGACCTAGGACCTTAAGATTTTGCATGAAAGGAGGACTAGCAGCCGCGTTGCATGGGAGAATGTGAAAAGTGTTCATGTGTAGTAAAAACCTGAGAAATCCGTCCGTTTTCGTCATTTGTTATCGAATCGACTTAAAGCCAGATCGTCACATTTGCCGCCTTTCTCTCTGAGAAGGTTACACTTATTGGGTGCAAAGCTATCTCGCGTGCTGCAGTAAGCGGAGACACTAAAAGCACCATAGAAGAACACAGAAGATGCTTCTAAGTTGAAGTAATAGCCAGTAAGAAGTAGTACAATTGAAGTTTTAGTTGTCGATTATTCACTTTTTAGCCGGCTTTGGTGGCTTGGACATGACAAGGGACCTTAAGATTTTACATGAAAGGAGGACTGGCAGCCGCGTTGCACGGGAGAATGTGAAAAGTGTTCATATGTTGTAAAAACCTGAGAAATGCGTCCGTTTTCGTCATTTGTTATCGAATTGACTTAAAGCCAGATCGTCACATTGGCCGCTTTTCTCTCTGAGACGGTTACATTTATCGTCTGCAAAGCTATGTCGCGTGCTGCGATCTGCGGAGACACTAAAAGCACCATAGTAGAACACAGAAGAAGCTTCTAAGTTAAAGTAATAGCCAGTAAGAAGAAATACAATTCAAGTTTTAGTTGTCGATTATTCACATTTTAGCCGGCTTTGGTGGCTTGGACATGACCTAGGACCTTAACATTTTATATGAAAGGAGGACTAGCAGCCGCGTTGCACGGGAGAATGTGAAAAGTGTTCATATGTAGTCAAAACCTGAGAAATCCGTCCGTTTTCGTCACCTCTTATCGAATCGACTTTAAGCCAGATCGTCACATTGGCCGCTTTTCTCTCTGAGACGGTCACATTTATCGTCTGCAAAGCTATGTCGCGTGCTGCGGTATGCGGAGACACTAAAAGCACCATAGTAGAACACTGAAGAAGCTTCTAAGTTGAAGCAATAGCCAGAAAGAAGTAGTACTATTGAAGTTTTAGTTGTCGATTATTCACTTTTTAGCCGGCTTTGGTGGCTTGGACATGACCTAGGACCATAAGATTTTGCATGAAAGGAGGACTAACAGCCGCGTTGCACGGGAGAATGTGAAAAGTGTTCATATGTAGTAAAAACCTGAGAAATCCGTCCGTATTCGTCATTTGTTATCGAATCGACTTAAAGCCAGATCGCCACATTGGCCGCTTTTCTCTCTGAGACGGTTACATTTATCGTCTGCAAAGCTATGTCGCGTGCTGCGGTATGCGGAGACACTAAAAGCACCATAGTAGAACACTGAAGAAGCTTCTAAGTTGAAGCAATAGCCAGAAAGAAGTAGTACTATTGAAGTTTTAGTTGTCGATTATTCACTTTTTAGCCGGCTTTGGTGGCTTGGACAAGACCTAGGACCATAAGATTTTGCATGAAAGGAGGACTAGCAGCCGCGTTGCACGGGAGAATGTGAAAAGTGTTCATATGTAGTAAAAACCTGAGAAATCCGTCCGTTTTTGTCATTTGTTATCGAATCGACTTAAAGCCAGATCGTCACATTGGCCTCTCTTCTCTCTGAAACGGTTACAGTTATCGTCTGCAAAGCTATGTCGCGTGCTGCAGTATGCGGAAACCCTAAAAGCACCATAGTAGAACACAGAAGAAGCTTCTAAGTTGAAGTAATAGCCAGTAAGAAGTATTTCAATTCAAATTTAGTTGTCGATTATTCACTTTTTAGCCGGCTTTGGTGGCTTGGACATGACCTAGGACCTTAAGATTTTGCATGAAAGGAGGACTAGCAGCCGCGTTGCACGGGAGAATGTGAAAAGTGTTCATATGTAGTAAAAACCTGAGAAATCCGTCCGTTTTCGTCATTTGTTATCGAATCGACTTAAAGCCAGATCGCCACATTGGCCGCTTTTCTCTCTGAGACTGTTACATATATCGTCTGCAAAGCTATGTCACGTGCTGCGGTCTGCGGAGACACTAAAAGCACCATAGGAGAACACAGAAGAAGCTTCTAAGTTGAAGTAATAGAAAGTAAGAAGTAGTACAATTGAAGTTTTAGTTGTCGATTATTCACTTTTTAGCCGGTTTTGGTGGCTTGGACATGACCTAGGACCTTAAGATTTTGTATGAAAGGAGGTCTAGCAGCCGCGTTGCACGGGAGAATGTGAAAAGTGTTCATATGTAGTAAAAACCTGAGAAATCCGTCCGTTTTCGTCATTTGTTATCGAATCGACTTAAAGCCAGATCGTCACGTTGGCCGCTTTTCTCTCTGAGACTGTTACATATATCGTCTGCAAAGCTATGTCACGTGCTGCGGTCTGCGGAGACACTAAAAGCACCATAGGAGAACACAGAAGAAGCTTCTAAGTTGAAGTAATAGAAAGTAAGAAGTAGTACAATTGAAGTTTTAGTTGTCGATTATTCACTTTTTAGCCGGTTTTGGTGGCTTGGACATGACCTAGGACCTTAAGATTTTGCATGAAAGGAGGACTAGCAGCCGCGTTGCATGGCAGAATGCGAAAAGTGTTCATATGTGGTAAAAACCTGAGAAATGCGTCCGTTTTCGTCATTTGTTATCGAATTGACTTAAAGCCAGATCGTCACATTGG
The DNA here is from genome assembly GCF_023897955.1 of Schistocerca gregaria. Classification (NCBI taxonomy): domain Eukaryota; kingdom Metazoa; phylum Arthropoda; class Insecta; order Orthoptera; family Acrididae; genus Schistocerca; species Schistocerca gregaria. Next base: position 3,375,224 of record NW_026061759.1, read on the forward strand.
CCGCTTTTCTCTCTGAGACGGTTACATTTATCGTCTGCAAAGCTATGTCGCGTGCTGCGGTATGCGGAGACACTAAAAGCACCATAGTAGAACACAGAAGAAGCTTCTAAGTTGAAGTAATAGCCAGTAAGAAGTAGTACAATTGAAGTTTTAGTTGTCGATTATTCATTTTTTAGCCGGCTTTGGTGGCTTGGACATGACCTAGGACCTTAAGATTTTGCATGAAAGGAGGACTAGCAGTCGCGTTGCATGGCAGAATGTGAAAAGTGTTCATATGTGGTAAAAACCTGAGAAATGCGTCCGTTTTCGTCATTTGTTATCGAATTGACTTAAAGCCAGATCGTCACATTGGCCGCTTTTCTCTCTGAGACGGTTACATTTATCGTCTGCAAAGCTATGTCGCGTGCTGCGATCTGCGGAGACACTAAAAGCACCATAGTAGAACACAGAAGAAGCTTCTAAGTTAAAGTAATAGCCAGTAAGAAGAAATACAATTCAAGTTTTAGTTGTCGATTATTCACTTTTTAGCGGGCTTTGGTGGCTTGGATATGACCTAGGACCATAAGATTTTTCATGAAAGGAGGACTAGCAGACGCGTTGCACGGGAGAATGTGAAAAGTGTTCATATGTAGTAAAAACCTGAGAAATCCGTCCGTTTTCGTCATTTGTTATCGAATCGACTTAAAGCCACATAGTCACATTGGCCGCTCTACTCTCTGAAACGGTTACATTTATCGTCTGCAAAGCTATGTCGCGTGCTGCAGTATGCGGAAACACTAAAAGCACCATAGTAGAACACTGAAGAAGCTTCTAAGTTGAAGTAATAGCCAGTAAGAAGTATTTCAATTCAAATTTAGTTGTCGATTATTCACTATTTAGCCGGCTTTGGTGGCTTGGACATGACCTAGGACCTTAAGATTTTGCATGAAAGGAGGACTAGCAGCCGCGTTGCATGGGAGAATGTGAAAAGTGTTCATGTGTAGTAAAAACCTGAGAAATCCGTCCGTTTTCGTCATTTGTTATCGAATCGACTTAAAGCCAGATCGTCACATTTGCCGCCTTTCTCTCTGAGAAGGTTACACTTATTGTCTGCAAAGCTATGTCGCGTGCTGCAGTAAGCGGAGACACTAAAAGCACCATAGAAGAACACAGAAGATGCTTCTAAGTTGAAGTAATAGCCAGTAAGAAGTAGTACAATTGAAGTTTTAGTTGTCGATTATTCACTTTTTAGCCGGCTTTGGTGGCTTGGACATGACAAGGGACCTTAAGATTTTACATGAAAGGAGGACTGGCAGCCGCGTTGCACGGGAGAATGTGAAAAGTGTTCATATGTGGTAAAAACCTGATAAATCCGTCCGTTATCGTCATTTGTTATCGAATCGACTTAAAGCCAGATCGTCACGTTGGCCGCTTTTCTCTCTTAGACTGTTACATATATCGTCTGCAAAGCTATGTCACGTGCTGCGGTCTGCGGAGACACTAAAAGCACCATAGGAGAACACAGAAGAAGCTTCTAAGTTGAAGTAATAGAAAGTAAGAAGTAGTACAATTGAAGTTTTAGTTGTCGATTATTCACTTTTTAGCCGGTTTTGGTGGCTTGGACATGACCTAGGACCTTAAGATTTTGCATGAAAGGAGGACTAGCAGCCGCGTTGCATGGCAGAATGCGAAAAGTGTTCATATGTGGTAAAAACCTGAGAAATGCGTCCGTTTTCGTCATTTGTTATCGAATTGACTTAAAGCCAGATCGTCACATTGGCCGCTTTTCTCTCTGAGACGGTTACATTTATCGTCTGCAAAGCTATGTCGCGTGCTGCGGTATGCGGAGACACTAAAAGCACCATAGTAGAACACAGAAGAAGCTTCTAAGTTGAAGTAATAGCCAGTAAGAAGTAGTACAATTGAAGTTTTAGTTGTCGATTATTCATTTTTTAGCCGGCTTTGGTGGCTTGGACATGACCTAGGACCTTAAGATTTTGCATGAAAGGAGGCCTAGCAGCCGCGTTGCATGGCAGAATGTGAAAAGTGTTCATATGTGGTAAAAACCTGAGAAATGCGTCCGTTTTCGTCATTTGTTATCGAATTGACTTAAAGCCAGATCGTCACATTGGCCGCTTTTCTCTCTGAGACGGTTACATTTATCGTCTGCAAAGCTATGTCGCGTGCTGCGATCTGCGGAGACACTAAAAGCACCATAGTAGAACACAGAAGAAGCTTCTAAGTTAAAGTAATAGCCAGTAAGAAGAAATACAATTCAAGTTTTAGTTGTCGATTATTCACATTTTAGCCGGCTTTGGTGGCTTGGACATGACCTAGGACCTTAACATTTTGTATGAAAGGAGGACTAGCAGCCGCGTTGCACGGGAGAATGTGAAAAGTGTTCATATGTAGTCAAAACCTGAGAAATCCGTCCGTTTTCGTCACCTCTTATCGAATCGACTTTAAGCCAGATCGTCACATTGGCCGCTTTTCTCTCTGAGACGGTCACATTTATCGTCTGCAAAGCTATGTCGCGTGCTGCGGTATGCGGAGACACTAAAAGCACCATAGTAGAACACTGAAGAAGCTTCTAAGTTGAAGCAATAGCCAGAAAGAAGTAGTACTATTGAAGTTTTAGTTGTCGATTATTCACTTTTTAGCCGGCTTTGGTGGCTTGGACATGACCTAGGACCATAAGATTTTGCATGAAAGGATGACTAACAGCCGCGTTGCACGGGAGAATGTGAAAAGTGTTCATATGTAGTAAAAACCTGAGAAATCCGTCCGTTTTCGTCATTTGTTATCGAATCGACTTAAAGCCACATAGTCACATTGGCCGCTCTACTCTCTGAAACGGTTACATTTATCGTCTGCAAAGCTATGTCGCGTGCTGCAGTATGCGGAAACACTAAAAGCACCATAGTAGAACACTGAAGAAGCTTCTAAGTTGAAGTAATAGCCAGTAAGAAGTATTTCAATTCAAATTTAGTTGTCGATTATTCACTATTTAGCCGGCTTTGGTGGCTTGGACATGACCTAGGACCTTAAGATTTTGCATGAAAGGAGGACTAGCAGCCGCGTTGCATGGGAGAATGTGAAAAGTGTTCATGTGTAGTAAAAACCTGAGAAATCCGTCCGTTTTCGTCATTTGTTATCAAATCGACTTAAAGCCAGATCGTCACATTTGCCGCCTTTCTCTCTGAGAAGGTTACACTTATTGTCTGCAAAGCTATGTCGCGTGCTGCAGTAAGCGGAGACACTAAAAGCACCATAGAAGAACACAGAAGATGCTTCTAAGTTGAAGTAATAGCCAGTAAGAAGTAGTACAATTGAAGTTTTAGTTGTCGATTATTCACTTTTTAGCCGGCTTTGGTGGCTTGGACATGACAAGGGACCTTAAGATTTTACATGAGAGGAGGACTGGCAGCCGCGTTGCACGGGAGAATGTGAAAAGTGTTCATATGTGGTAAAAACCTGATAAATCCGTCCGTTCTCGTCATTTGTTATCGAATCGACTTAAAGCCAGATCGTCACATTGGCCGCTTTTCTCTCTGGGACGGTTACATTTATCGTCTGCAAAGCTATGTCGCGTGCTGCGGTATGCGGAGACACTAAAAGCACCATAGTATAACACAGAAGAAACTTCAAAGTTGAAGTAATAGCCAGTAAGAAGTAGTACAATTCAAGTTTTAGTTGTCGATTATTCACTTTTTAGCCGGCTTTGGTGGCTTGGATATGACCTAGGACCATAAGATTTTGCATTAAAGGAGGACTAGCAGACGCGTTGCACGGGAGAATGTGAAAAGTGTTCATATGTAGTAAAAACCAGAGAAATCCGTCGGATTTCGTCATTTGTTATCGAATCGACTTAAAGCCACATAGTCACATTGGCCGCTCTACTCTCTGAAACGGTTACATTTATCGTCTGCAAAGCTATGTCGCGTGCTGCAGTATGCGGAAACACTAAAAGCACCATAGTAGAACACTGAGGAAGCTTCTATGTTGAAGTAATAGCCAGTAAGAAGTAGTGCAATTGAAGTTTTAGTTGTCGATTATTCACTTTTTAGCCGGCTTTGGTGGCTTGGACATGAGGTGGAACCATAAAATTTTGCATGAAAGGAAGACTAGCAGCCACGTTGCACCGGAGAATGTGAAAAGTGTTCATATGTAGTAAAAACCTGAGAAATCCATCGTTTTCGTCATTTGTTATCAAATCGTCTTAAAGCCAGATCGTCACATTGGCTGCTTTTCTCTCTGAGACGGTTACATTTATCGTCTGCAAATCTATGTCGCCTGCTGCGGTATGCGGAGACACTAAAAGCACCATAGTAGAACACTGAAGAAGCTTCTAAGTTGAAGCAACAGCCAGTATGAAGTAGTACAATTGAAGTTTTAGTTGTCGATTATTCACTTTTTACCCGGCTTTGGTGGCTTTTACATGACCTAGGACCTTAAGATTTTGTATGAAAGGAGGTCTAGCAGCCGCGTTGCACGGGAGAATGTGAAAAGTGTTCATATGTAGTAAAAACCTGAGAAATCCGTCCGTTTTCGTCATTTGTTATCGAATCGACTTAAAGCCAGATCGTCACGTTGGCCGCTTTTCTCTCTGAGACTGTTACATATATCGTCTGCAAAGCTATGTCACGTGCAGCGGTCTGCGGAGACACTAAAACACCATAGGAGAACACAGAAGAAGCTTCTAAGTTGAAGTAATAGAAAGTAAGAAGTAGTACAATTGAAGTTTTAGTTGTCGATTATTCACTTTTTAGCCGGCTTTGGTGGCTTGGACATGACCTAGGACCTTAAGATTTTGCATGAAAGGAGGACTAGCAGCCGCGTTGCATGGCAGAATGCGAAAAGTGTTCATATGTGGTAAAAACCTGAGAAATGCGTCCGTTTTCGTCATTTGTTATCGAATTGACTTAAAGCCAGATCGTCACATTGGCCGCTTTTCTCTCTGAGACGGTTACATTTATCGTCTGCAAAGCTATGTCGCGTGCTGCGGTATGCGGAGACACTAAAAGCACCATAGTAGAACACAGAAGAAGCTTCTAAGTTGAAGTAATAGCCAGTAAGAAGTAGTACAATTGAAGTTTTAGTTGTCGATTATTCATTTTTTAGCCGGCTTTGGTGGCTTGGACATGACCTAGGACCTTAAGATTTTGCATGAAAGGAGGACTAGCAGCCGCGTTGCATGGCAGAATGTGAAAAGTGTTCATATGTGGTAAAAACCTGAGAAATGCGTCCGTTTTCGTCATTTGTTATCGAATTGACTTAAAGCCAGATCGTCACATTGGCCGCTTTTCTCTCTGAGACGGTTACATTTATCGTCTGCAAAGCTATGTCGCGTGCTGCGATCTGCGGAGACACTAAAAGCACCATAGTAGAACACAGAAGAAGCTTCTAAGTTAAAGTAATAGCCAGTAAGAAGAAATACAATTCAAGTTTTAGTTGTCGATTATTCACATTTTAGCCGGCTTTGGTGGCTTGGACATGACCTAGGACCTTAACATTTTGCATGAAAGGAGGACTAGCAGCCGCGTTGCACGGGAGAATGTGAAAAGTGTTCATATGTAGTCAAAACCTGAGAAATCCGTCCGTTTTCGTCACCTCTTATCGAATCGACTTTAAGCCAGATCGTCACATTGGCCGCTTTTCTCTCTGAGACGATCACATTTATCGTCTGCAAAGCTATGTCGCGTGCTGCGGTATGCGGAGACACTAAAAGCACCATAGTAGAACACTGAAGAAGCTTCTAAGTTGAAGCAATAGCCAGAAAGAAGTAGTACAATTGAAGTTTTAGTTGTCGATTATTCACTTTTTAGCCGGCTTTGGTGGCTTGGACATGACCTAGGACCATAAGATTTTGCATGAAAGGAGGACTAACAGCCGCGTTGCACGGGAGAATGTGAAAAGTGTTCATATGTAGTAAAAACCTGAGAAATCCGTCCGTTTTCGTCATTTGTTATCGAATCGACTTAAAGCCAGATCGCCACATTGGCCGCTTTTCTCTCTGAGACGGTTACATTTATCGTCTGCAAAGCTATGTCGCGTGCTGCGGTATGCGGAGACACTAAAAGCACCATAGTATAACACAGAAGAAACTTCAAAGTTGAAGTAATAGCCAGTAAGAAGTAGTACAATTCAAGTTTTTGTTGTCGATTATTCACTTTTTAGCGGGCTTTGGTGGCTTGGATATGACCTAGGACCATAAGATTTTTCATGAAAGGAGGACTAGCAGACGCGTTGCACGGGAGAATGTGAAAAGTGTTCATATGTAGTAAAAACCTGAGAAATCCGTCCGTTTTCGTCATTTGTTATCGAATCGACTTAAAGCCACATAGTCACATTGGCCGCTCTACTCTCTGAAACGGTTACATTTATCGTCTGCAAAGCTATGTCGCGTGCTGCAGTATGCGGAAACACTAAAAGCACCATAGTAGAACACTGAAGAAGCTTCTAAGTTGAAGTAATAGCCAGTAAGAAGTATTTCAATTCAAATTTAGTTGTCGATTATTCACTATTTAGCCGGCTTTGGTGGCTTGGACATGACCTAGGACCTTAAGATTTTGCATGAAAGGAGGACTAGCAGACGCGTTGCACGGGAGAATGTGAAAAGTGTTCATATGTAGTAAAAACCTTAGAAATCCGTCCGTTTTCGTCATTTGTTGTCGAATCGACTTAAAGCCACATAGTCACATTGGCCGCTCTACTCTCTGAAACGGTTACATTTATCGTCTGCAAAGCTATGTCGCGTGCTGCAGTATGCGGAAACACTAAAAGCACCATAGTAGAACGATGAAGAAGCTTCTATGTTGAAGTAATAGCCAGTAAGAAGTAGTGCAAGTGAAGTTTTAGTTGTCGATTATTCACTTTTTAGCCGGCTTTGGTGGCTTGGACATGAGGTGGAACCATAAAATTTTGCAGGAAAGGAACACTAGCAGCCACGTTGCACCGGAGAATGTGAAAAGTGTTCATATGTAGTAAAAACCTGAGAAATCCATCGTTTTCGTCATTTGTTATCAAATCGTCTTAAAGCCAGATCCTCACATTGGCTGCTTTTCTCTCTGAGACGGTTACAATTATCGTCTGCAAATCTATGTCGCCTGCTGCGGTATGCGGAGACACTAAAAGCACCATAGTAGAACACTGAAGAAGCTTCTAAGTTGAAGCAATAGCCAGTAAGAAGTAGTACAATTGAAGTTTTAGTTGTCGATTATTCACTTTTTAGCCGGCATTGGTAGCTCGGACATCACCTAGGACGTTAAGATTTTGCATGAAAGGAGGACTGGCAGCCGCGTTGCACGGGGGAATATAAAAAGTGTTCATATGTAGTAAAAACCTGAGAAATCCGTCCGTTTTCGTCATTTGTTATCGAATCGACTTAAAGTCAGATCGTCACATTGGCCCCTCTTCTCTCTGAAACGGTTACATTTATCGTCTACAAAGCTATGTCGCGTGCTGCGGTATGCGGAAACACTAAAAGCATCATAGTAGAACACAGAAGAAGCTTCTAAGTTGAAGTAATAGCCAGTAAGAAGTAGTACAATTCATGTTTTAGTTGTCGATTATTCACTTTTTAGCCGGCTTTGGTGGCTTGGACATGACCTAGGACCATAAGATTTTGCATGAAAGGAGGACTAACAGCCGCGTTGCACGGGAGAATGTGAAATGTGTTCATATGTAGTAAAAACCTGAGAAATCCGTCCGTTTTCGTCATTTGTTATCGAATCGACTTAAAGCCAGATCGTCACATTTGCCGCTCTTCTCTCTGAAACGGTTACATTTATCGTCTGCAAAGCCATGTCGCGTGCTGCGATCTGCGGAGACACTAAAAGCACCATAGGAGAACACAGAAGAAGCTTCTAAGTTGAAGTAATAGCCAGTAAGAAGTAGTGCAATTGTAGTTTTAGTTGTCGATTATTCACTTTTTAGCTGGCTTTGGTGGCTTGGACATGACCTGGGACCTTACGATTTTGCATGAAAGGAGGACTAGCAGCCGCGTTGCATGGGAGAATGTGAAAAGTGTTCATGTGTAGTAAAAACCTGAGAAATCCGTCCGTTTTCGTCATTTGTTATCGAATCGACTTAAAGCCAGATCGTCACATTTGCCGCCTTTCTCTCTGAGAAGGTTACACTTATTGTCTGCAAAGCTATGTCGCGTGCTGCAGTATGCGGAGACACTAAAAGCACCATAGAAGAACACAGAAGATGCTTCTAAGTTGAAGTAATAGCCAGTAAGAAGTAGTACAATTGAAGTTTTAGTTGTCGATTATTCACTTTTTAGCCGGCTTTGGTGGCTTGGACATGACAAGGGACCTTAAGATTTTACATGAAAGGAGGACTGGCAGCCGCGTTGCACGGGAGAATGTGAAAAGTGTTCATATGTGGTAAAAACCTGATAAATCCGTCCGTTATCGTCATTTGTTATCGAATCGACTTAAAGCCAGATCGTCACATTGGCCGCTTTTCTCTCTGGGACGGTTACATTTATCGCCTGCAAAGCTATGTCGCGTGCTGCGTTATGCGGAGACACTAAAAGCACCATAGTATAACACAGAAGAAACTTCAAAGTTGAAGTAATAGCCAGTAAGAAGTAGTACAATTCAAGTTTTAATTGTCGATTATTCACTTTTTAGCCGGCTTTGGTGGCTTGGATATGACCTAGGACCATAAGATTTTGCATGAAAGGAGGACTAGCAGACGCGTTGCACAGGAGAATGTGAAAAGTGTTCATATGTAGTAAAAACCTGAGACATCCGTCCGTTTTCGTCATTTGTTATCGAATCGACTTAAAGCCACATAGTCACATTGGCCGCTCTACTCTCTGAAACGGTTACATTTATCGTCTGCAAAGCTATGTCGCGTGCTGCAGTATGCGGAAACAATAAAAGCACCATAGTAGAACACTGAAGAAGCTTCTAAGTTGAAGTAATAGCCAGTAAGAAGTATTTCAATTCAAATTTAGTTGTCGATTATTCACTATTTAGCCGGCTTTGGTGGCTTGGACATGACCTAGGACCTTAAGATTTTGCATGAAAGGAGGACTAGCTGACGCGTTGCACGGGAGAATGTGAAAAGTGTTCATATGTAGTAAAAACCTGAGAAATCCGTCCGTTTTCGTCATTTGTTATCGAATCGACTTAAAGCCACATAGTCACATTGGCCGCTCTACTCTCTGAAACGGTTACATTTATCGTCTGCAAAGCTATGTCGCGTGCTGCAGTATGCGGAAACACTAAAAGCACCATAGTAGAACACTGAAGAAGCTTCTATGTTGAAGTAATAGCCAGTAAGAAGTAGTGCAATTGAAGTTTTAGTTGTCGATTATTCACTTTTTAGCCGGCTTTGGTGGCTTGGACATGAGGTGGAACCATAAAATTTTGCATGAAAGGAAGACTAGCAGCCACGTTGCACCGGAGAATGTGAATAGTGTTCATATGTAGTAAAAACCTGAGAAATCCATCGTTTTCGTCATTTGTTATCAAATCGTCTTAAAGCCAGATCGTCACATTGGCTGCTTTTCTCTCTGAGACGGTTACATTTATCGTCTGCAAATCTATGTCGCCTGCTGCGGTATGCGGAGACACTAAAAGCACCATAGTGGAACACTGAAGGAGCTTCTAAGTTGAAGCAACAGCCAGTATGAAGTAGTACAATTGAAGTTTTAGTTGTCGATTATTCACTTTTTACCCGGCTTTGGTGGCTTGGACATGACCTAGGACCATAAGATTTTGCATGAAAGGAGGACTAACAGCCGCGTTGCACGGGAGAATGTGAAAAGTGTTCATATGTAGTAAAAACCTGAGAAATCCGTCCGTTTTCGTTATTTGTTATCGAATCGACTTAAAGCCAGATCGCCACATTGGCCGCTTTTCTCTCTGAGACGGTTACATTTATCGTCTGCAAAGCTATGTCGCGTGCTGCGGTATGCGGAGACACTAAAAGCACCATAGTAGAACACTGAAGAAGCTTCTAAGTTGAAGCAATAGCCAGAAAGAAGTAGTGCAATTGAAGTTTTAGTTGTCGATTATTCACTTTTTAGCCGGCTTTGGTGGCTTGGACATGACCTAGTACCATAAGATTTTGCATGAAAGGAGGACTAACAGCAGCGTTGCACGGGAGAATGTGAAAAGTGTTCATATGTAGTAAAAACCTGAGAAATCCGTCCGTTTTAGTCCTTTGTTATCGAATCGACTTAAAGCCAGATCGTCACATTGGCCGCTTTTCTCTCTGGGACGGTTACATTTATCGTCTGCAAAGCTATGTCGCGTGCTGCGGTATGCGGAGACACTAAAAGTACCATAGTAGAACACAGAAGAAACTTCAAATTTGAATCAATAGCCAGTATGAAGTAGTACAATTCAAGTTTTAGTTGTCGATTATTCACTTTTTAGCCGGCTTTGGTGGCTTGGATATGACCTAGGACCATATGATTTTGCATGAAAGGAGGACTAGCAGACGCGTTGCACGGGAGAATGTGAAAAGTGTTCATATGTAGTAAAAACCTTAGAAATCCTTCCGTTTTCGTCATTTGTTATCGAATCGACTTAAAGCCAGATCGTCACATTGGCCGCTCTACTCTCTGAAACGGTTACATTTATCGTCTGCAAAGCTATGTCGCGAGCTGCAGTATGCGGAAGCACTAAAAGCACCATAGTAGAACACAGAAGAAGCTTCTAAGTTGAAGTAATAGCCAGTAAGAAGTATTTCAATTCAAATTTAGTTGTCGATTATTCACTTTTTAGCCGGCATTGGTAGCTCGGACATCACCTAGGACGTTAAGATTTTGCATGAAAGGAGGACTGGCAGCCGCGTTGCACGGGGGAATATAAAAAGTGTTCATATGTAGTAAAAACCTGAGAAATCCGTCCGTTTTCGTCATTTGTTATCGAATCGACTTAAAGTCAGATCGTCACATTGGCCACTCTTCTCTCTGAAACGGTTACATTTATCGTCTATAAAGCTATGTCGCGTGCTGCGGTATGCGGAAACACTAAAAGCACCATAGTAGAACACAGAAGAAGCTTCTAAGTTGAAGTAATAGCCAGTAAGAAGTAGTACAATTCATGTTTTAGTTGTCGATTATTCACTTTTTAGCCGGCTTTGGTGGCTTGGACATGACCTAGGACCATAAGATTTTGCATGAAAGGAGGACTAACAGCCGCGTTGCACGGGAGAATGTGAAATGTGTTCATATGTAGTAAAAACCTGAGAAATCCGTCCGTTTTCGTCATTTGTTATCGAATCGACTTAAAGCCAGATCGTCACATTTGCCGCTCTTCTCTCTGAAACGGTTACATTTATCGTCTGCAAAGCTATGTCGCGTGCTGCAGTACGCGGAGACACTAAAAGCACCATAGTATAACACAGAAGAAACTTCAAAGTTGAAGTAATAGCCAGTAAGAAGTAGTACAATTCAAGTTTTAGTTGTCGATTATTCACTTTTTAGCCGGCTTTCGTGGCTTGGATATGACCTAGGACCATAAGATTTTGCATGAAAGGAGGACTAGCAGACGCGTTGCACGGGAGAATGTGAAAAGTGTACATATGTAGTAAAAACCAGAGAAATCCGTCCGTTTTCGTCATTTGTTATCGAATCGACTTAAAGCCACATAGTCACATTGGCCGCTCTACTCTCTGAAACGGTTACATTTATCGTCTGCAAAGCTATGTCGCGTGCTGCAGTATGCGGAAACACTAAAAGCACCATAGTAGAACACTGAAGAAGCTTCTAAGTTGAAGTAATAGCCAGTAAGAAGTATTTCAATTCAAATTTAGTTGTCGATTATTCACTATTTAGCCGGCTTTGGTGGCTTGGACATGACCTAGGACCTTAAGATTTTGCATGAAAGGAGGACTAGCTGACGCGTTGCACGGGAGAATGTGAAAAGTGTTCATATGTAGTAAAAACCTGAGAAATCCGTCCGTTTTCGTCATTTGTTATCAAATCGTCTTAAAGCCAGATCGTCACATTGGCTGCTTTTCTCTCTGAGACGGTTACATTTATCGTCTGCAAATCTATGTCGCCTGCTGCGGTATGCGGAGACACTAAAAGCACCATAGTAGAACACTGAAGAAGCTTCTAAGTTGAAGCAACAGCCAGTATGAAGTAGTACAATTGAAGTTTTAGTTGTCGATTATTCACTTTTTACCCGGCTTTGGTGGCTTGGACATGACCTAGGACCATAAGATTTTGCATGAAAGGAGGACTAACAGCCGCGTTGCACGGGAGAATGTGAAAAGTGTTCATATGTAGTAAAAACCTGAGAAATCCGTTCGTTTTCTTCATTTGTTATCGAATCGACTTAAAGCCAGATCGTCACATTGGCCGCTTTTCTCTCTGGGACGGTTACATTTATCGTCTGCAAAGCTATGTCGCGTGCTGCGGTATGCGGAGACACTAAAAGCACCATAGTATAACACAGAAGAAACTTCAAAGTTGAAGTAATAGCCAGTAAGAAGTAGTACAATTCAAGTTTTAGTTGTCGATTATTCACTTTTTAGCCGGCTTTGGTGGCTTGGATATGACCTAGGACCTTAAGATTTTGCATGAAAGGAGGACTAGCAGACGCGTTGCACGAGAGAATGTGAAAAGTGTTCATATGTAGTAAAAACCTGAGAAATCCGTCCGTTTTCGTCATTTGTTATCGAATCGACTTAAAGCCACATAGTCACATTGGCCGCTCTACTCTCTGAAACGGTTACATTTATCGTCTGCAAAGCTATGTCGCGTGCTGCAGTATGCGGAAACACTAAAAGCACCATAGTAGAACACTGAAGAAGCTTCTAAGTTGAAGTAATAGCCAGTAAGAAGTATTTCAATTCAAATTTAGTTGTCGATTATTCACTATTTAGCCGGCTTTGGTGGCTTGGACATGACCTAGGACCTTAAGATTTTGCATGAAAGGAGGACTAGCAGACGCGTTGCACGGGAGAATGTGAAAAGTGTTCATATGTAGTAAAAACCTGAGAAATCCATCGTTTTCGTCATTTGTTATCAAATCGTCTTAAAGCCAGATCGTCACATTGGCGGCTTTTCTCTCTGAGACGGTTACATTTATCGTCTGCAAATCTATGTCGCCTGCTGCGGTATGCGGAGACACTAAAAGCACCATAGTAGAACACTGAAGAAGCTTCTAAGTTGAAGCAATAGCCAGTAAGAAGTAGTACAATTGAAGTTTTAGTTGTCGATTATTCACTTTTTAGCCGGCTTTGGTGGCTTGGACATGACCTAGGACCATACGATTTTGCATGAAAGGAGGACTAACAGCCGCGTTGCACGAGAGAATGTGAAAAGTGTTCATATGTAGTCAAAACCTGAGAAATCCGTCCGTTTTCGTCATTTGTTATCGAATCGACTTAAAGCCAGATCGTCACATTGGCCGCTTTTCTCTCTGAGACGGTTACATTTATCGTCTGCAAAGCTATGTCGCGTGCTGCGGTATGCGGAGACACTAAAAGCACCATAGTAGAACACTGAAGAAGCTTCTAAGTTGAAGCAATAGCCAGAAAGAAGTAGTACAATTGAAGTTTTAGTTGTCGATTATTCACTTTTTAGCCGGCTTTGGTGGCTTGGACATGACCTAGGGCCATAAGATTTTGCATGAAAGGAGGACTAACAGCCGCGTTGCATGGGAGAATGTGAAAAGTGTTCATATGTAGTAAAAACCTGAGAAATCCGTCCGTTTTCGTCATTTGTTATCGAATCGACTTAAAGTCAGATCGTCACATTGGCCCCTCTTCTCTCTGAAACGGTTACATTTATCGTCTACAAAGCTATGTTGCGTGCTGCGGTATGCGGAAACACTAAAAGCACCATAGTAGAACACAGAAGAAGCTTCTAAGTTGAAGTAATAGCCAGTAAGAAGTATTTCAATTCAAATTTAGTTGTCGATTATTCACTATTAAGCCGGCTTTGGTGGCTTGGACATGACCTAGGATCTTAAGATTTTGCATGAAATGAGGACTAGCAGCCGCGTTGCACGGGAGAATGTGAAAAGTGTTCATATGTAGTAAAAACCTGAGAAATCCGTCCGTTTTCGTCATTTGTTATCGAATCGACTTAAAGTCAGATCGTCACATTGGCCCCTCTTCTCTCTGAAACGGTTACATTTATCGTCTACAAAGCTATGTTGCGTGCTGCGGTATGCGGAAACACTAAAAGCACCATAGTAGAACACAGAAGAAGCTTCTAAGTTGAAGTAATAGCCAGTAAGAAGTAGTACAATTCATGTGTTAGTTGTCGATTATTCACTTTTTAGCCGGCTTTGGTGGCTTGGACATGACCTAGGACCATAAGATTTTTCATGAAAGGAGGACTAACAGCCGCGTTTCACGGGAGAATGTGAAATGTGTTCATATGTAGTAAAAACCTGAGAAATCCGTCCGTTTTCGTCATTTGTTATCGAATCGACTTAAAGCCAGATCGTCACATTTGCCGCTCTTCTCTCTGAAACGGTTACATTTATCGTCTGCAAAGCTATGTCGCGTGCTGCGATCTGCGGAGACACTAAAAGCACCATAGGAGAACACAGAAGAAGCTTCTAAGTTGAAGTAATAGCCAGTAAGAAGTAGTACAATTGAAGTTTTAGTTGTCGATTATTCACTTTTTAGCTGGCTTTGGTGGCTTGGACATGACCTGGGACCTTACGATTTTGCATGAAAGGAGGACTAGTAGCCATGTTGCATGGGAGAGTGTGAAAAGTGTTCATGTGTAGTAAAAACCTGAGAAATCCGTCCGTTTTCGTCATTTGTTATCGAATCGACTTAAAGCCAGATCGTCACATTTGCCGCCTTTCTCTCTGAGAAGGTTACACTTAATGTCTGCAAAGCTATGTCGCGTGCTGCAGTATGCGGAGACACTAAAACACCATAGAAGAACACAGAAGATGCTTCTAAGTTGAAGTAATAGCCAGTAAGAAGTAGTACAATTGAAGTTTTAGTTGTCGATTATTCACTTTTTAGCCGGCTTTGGTGGCTTGGACATGACAAGGGACCTTAAGATTTTACATGAAAGGAGGACTGGCAGCCGCGTTGCACGGGAGAATGTGAAAAGTGTTCATATGTGGTAAAAACCTGATAAATCCGTCCGTTATCGTCATTTGTTATCGAATCGACTTAAAGCCAGATCGTCACATTGGCCGCTTTTCTCTCTGGAACGTTTACATTTATCGTCTGCAAAGCTATGTCGCGTGCTGCGGTATGCGGAGACACTAAAAGCACCATAGTATAACACAGAAGAAACTTCAAAGTTGAAGTAATTGCCAGTAAGAAGTAGTACAATTCAAGTTTTAGTTGTCGATTATTCACTTTTTAGCCGGCTGTGGTGGCTTGGATATGACCTAGGACCATAAGATTTTGTATGAAAGGAGGACTAGCAGACGCGTTGCACGGGAGAATGTGAAAAGTGTTCATATGTAGTAAAAACCTGAGAAATCCGTCCGTTTTCGTCATTTGTTATCGAATCGACTTAAAGCCACATAGTCACATTGGCCGCTCTACTCTCTGAAACGGTTACATTTATCGTCTGCAAAGCTATGTCGCGTGCTGCAGTATGCGGAAACACTAAAAGCACCATAGTAGAACACAGAAGAAGCTTCTAAGTTGAAGTATAAGCCAGTAAGAAGTATTTCAATTCAAATTTAGTTGTCGATTATTCACTATTAAGCCGGCTTTGGTGGCTTGGACATGACCTAGGATCTTAAGATTTTGCATGAAAGGAGGACTAGCAGCCGCGTTGCACGGGAGAATGTGAAAAGTGTTCATATGTAGTAAAAACCTGAGGAATCCGTCCGTTTTCGTCATTTGTTATCGAATCGACTTAAAGTCAGATCGTCACATTGGCCCCTCTTCTCTCTGAAACGGTTACATTTATCGTCTACAAAGCTATGTTGCGTGCTGCGGCATGCGGAAACACTAAAAGCACCATAGTAGAACACAGAAGAAGCTTCTAAGTTGAAGTAATAGCCAGTAAGAAGTAGTACAATTCATGTGTTAGTTGTCGATTATTCACTTTTTAGCCGGCTTTGGTGGCTTGGACATGACCTAGGACCATAAGATTTTGCATGAAAGGAGGACTAACAGCCGCGTTTCACGGGAGAATGTGAAATGTGTTCATATGTAGTAAAAACCTGAGAAATCCGTCCGTTTTCGTCATTTGTTATCGAATCGACTTAAAGCCAGATCGTCACATTTACCGCTCTTCTCTCTGAAACGGTTACATTTATCGTCTGCAAAGCTATGTCGCGTGCTGCGATCTGCGAAGACACTAAAAGCACCATAGGAGAACACAGAAGAAGCTTCTAAGTTGAAGTAATAGCCAGTAAGAAGTAGTACAATTGAAGTTTTAGTTGTCGATTATTCACTTTTTAGCTGGCTTTGGTGGCTTGGACATGACCTGGGACCTTACGATTTTGCATGAAAGGAGGACTAGCAGCCATGTTGCATGGGAGAGTGTGAAAAGTGTTCATGTGTAGTAAAAACCTGAGAAATCCGTCCGTTTTCGTCATTTGTTATCGAATCGACTTAAAGCCAGATCGTCACATTTGCCGCCTTTCTCTCTGAGAAGGTTACACTTAATGTCTGCAAAGCTATGTCGCGTGCTGCAGTATGCGGAGACACTAAAAGCACCATAGAAGAACACAGAAGATGCTTCTAAGTTGAAGTAATAGCCAGTAAGAAGTAGTACAATTGAAGTTTTAGTTGTCGATTATTCACTTTTTAGCCGGCTTTGGTGGCTTGGACATGACAAGGGACCTTAAGATTTTACATGAAAGGAGGACTGGCAGCCGCGTTGCACGGGAGAATGTGAAAAGTGTTCATATGTGGTAAAAACCTGATAAATCCGTCCGTTATCGTCATTTGTTATCGAATCGACTTAAAGCCAGATCGTCACATTGGCCGCTTTTCTCTCTGGAACGTTTACATTTATCGTCTGCAAAGCTATGTCGCGTGCTGCGGTATGCGGAGACACTAAAAGCACCATAGTATAACACAGAAGAAACTTCAAAGTTGAAGTAATTGCCAGTAAGAAGAAGTACAATTCAAGTTTTAGTTGTCGATTATTCACTTTTTAGCCGGCTTTGGTGGCTTGGATATGACCTAGGACCATAAGATTTTGCATGAATGGAGGACTAGCAGACGCGTTGCACGGGAAAATGTGAAAAGTGTTCATATGTAGTAAAAACCTGAGAAATCCGTCCGTTTTCGTCATTTGTTATCGAATCGACTTAAAGCCACATAGTCACATTGGCCGCTCTCTGAAACGGTTACATTTATCGTCTGCAAAGCTATGTCGCGTGCTGCAGTATGCGGAAACACTAAAAGCACCATAGTAGAACACTGAAGAAGCTTCTAAGTTGAAGTAATAGCCAGTAAGAAGTATTTCAATTCAAATTTAGTTGTCGATTATTCACTATTTAGCCGGCTTTGGTGGCTTGGACATGACCTAGGACCTTAAGATTTTGCATGAAAGGAGGACTAGCAGACGCGTTGCACGGGAGAATGTGAAAAGTGTTCATATGTAGTAAAAACCTGAGAAATCCGTCCGTTTTCGTCATTTGTTATCGAATCGACTTAAAGCCACATAGTCACATTGGCCGCTCTACTCTCTGAAACGGTTACATTTATCGTCTGCAAAGCTATGTCGCGTGCTGCAGTATGCGGAAACACTAAAAGCACCATAGTAGAACACTGAAGAAGCTTCTATGTTGAAGTAATAGCCAGTAAGAAGTAGTGCAATTGAACTTTTAGTTGTCGATTATTCACTTTTTAGCCGGCTTTGGTGGCTTGGACATGAGGTGGAACCATAAAATTTTGCATGAAAGGAAGACTAGCAGCCACGTTGCACCGGAGAATGTGAAAAGTGTTCATATGTAGTACAAACCTGAGAAATCCATCGTTTTCGTCATTTGTTATCAAATCGTCTTAAAGCCAGATCGTCACATTGGCTGCTTTTCTCTCTGAGACGGTTACATTTATCGTCTGCAAATCTATGTCGCCTGCTGCGGTATGCGGAGCCACTAAAAGCACCATAGTAGAACACTGAAGAAGCTTCTAAGTTGAAGCAACAGCCAGTAAGAAGTAGTACAATTGAAGTTTTAGTTGTCGATTATTCACTTTTTAGCCGGCTTTGGTGGCTTGTACATGACCTAGGACCATAAGATTTTGCATGAAAGGAGGACTAACAGCCGCGTTGCACGGGAGAATGTGAAAAGTGTTCATATGTAGTAAAAACCTGAGAAATCCGTCCGTTTTCGTCTTTGTTATCGAATCGACTTAAAGCCAGATCGTCACATTGGCCGCTTTTCGATCTGAGACGGTTACATTTATCGTCTGCAAAGCTATGTCGCGTGCTGCGGTATGCGGAGACACTAAAAGCACCATAGTAGAACACTGAAGAAGCTTCTAAGTTGAAGCAATAGCCAGAAAGAAGTAGTACAATTGAAGTTTTAGTTGCCGATTATTCACTTTTTAGCCGGCTTTGGTGGCTTGGACATGACCTAGGACCATAAGATTTTGCATGCAAGGAGGACTAACAGCCGCGTTGCACGGGAGAATGTGATAAGTGTTCATATGTAGTAAAAACCTGAGAAATCCGTCCGTTTTCGTCATTTGTTATCGAATCGACTTAAAGCCAGATCGTCACATTGGCCGCTTTTCTCTCTGGGACGGTTACATTTATCGTCTGCAAAGCTATGTCGCGTGCTGCGGTATGCGGAGACACTAAAAGCACCATAGTAGAACACAGAAGAAACTTCAAAGTTGAATCAATAGCCAGTAAGAAGTAGTACAATTCAAGTTTTAGTTGTCGATTATTCACTTTTTAGCCGGCTTTGGTGGCTTGGATATCACCTAGGACCATAAGATTTTGCATGAAAGGAGGACTAGCAGACGCGTTGCACGGGAGAATGTGAAAAGTGTTCATATGTAGTAAAAACCTTAGAAATCCGTCCGTTTTCGTCATTTGTTATCGAATCGACTTAAAGCCAGATCGTCACATTTGCCGCTCTTCTCTCTGAAACGGTTACATTTATCGTCTGCAAAGCTATGTCGCGTGCTGCGATCTGCGGAGACACTAAAAGCACCATAGGAAAACACAGAAGAAGCTTCTAAGTTGAAGTAATAGCCAGTAAGAAGTAGTACAATTGAAGTTTTAGTTGTCGATTATTCACTTTTTAGCCGGCTTTGGTGGCTTGGACATGACCTGGGACCTTACGATTTTGCATGAAAGGAGGACTAGCAGCCGCGTTGCATGGGAGAATGTGAAAAGTGTTCATGTGTAGTAAAAACCTGAGAAATCGGTCCGTTTTCGTCATTTGTTATCGAATCGACTTAAAGGCAGATCGTCACATTTGCCGCCTTTCTCTCTGAGAAGGTTACACTTATTGTCTGCAAAGCTATGTCGCGTGCTGCAGTATGCGGAGACACTAAAAGCACCATAGTAGAACACAGAAGAAGCTTCTAAGTTGAAGTAATAGCCAGTAAGAAGTAATACAATTCAAGTTTTAGTTGTCGATTATTCACTTTTTAGCCGGCTTTGGTGGCTTGGACATGACCTAGGACCTTAAGATTTTGCATGAAAGGAGGACTAGCAGCCGCGTTGCACGGGAGAATGTGAAAAGTGTTCATATGTAGTAAATATCTGAGAAATCCATCGTTTTCGTCATTTGTTATCAAATCGTCTTAAAGCCAGATCGTCACATTGGCTGCTTTTCTCTCTGAGACGGTTACATTTATCGTCTGCAAATCTATGTCGCCTGCTGCGGTATGCGGAGACACTAAAAGTACCATAGTAGAACACTGAAGAAGCTTCTAAGTTGAAGTAATAGCCAGTAAGAAGTATTTCAATTCAAATTTAGTTGTCGATTATTCACTATTTAGCCGGCTTTGGTGGCTTGGACATGACCTAGGACCTTAAGATTTTGCATGAAAGGAGGACTAGCAGACGCGTTGCACGGGAGAATGTGAAAAGTGTTCATATGTAGTAAAAACCTGAGAAATCCGTCCGTTTTCGTCATTTGTTATCGAATCGACTTAAAGCCAGATCGTCAATTTTTCCGCTCTACTCTCTGAAACGGTTACATTTATCGTCTGCAAAGCTATGTCGCCTGCTGCAGTATGCGGAAACACTAAAAGCTCCATAGTAGAACACTGAAGAAGCTTCTATGTTGAAGTAATAGCCAGTAAGAAGTAGTGCAATTGAAGTTTTAGTTGTCGGTTATTCATATTTTAGCGGCTTTGGTGGCCTGGACATGAGGTGGAACCATAAAATTTTGCATGAAAGGAACACTAGCAGCCACGTGGCACCGGAGAATGTGAAAAGTGTTCATATGTAGTAAAAACCTGAGAAATAAATCGTTTTCGTCATTTGTTATCAAATCGTCTTAAAGCCAGATCGTCACATTGGCTGCTTTTCTCTCTGAGACGGTTACATTTATCGTCTGCAAATCTGTGTCGCCTGCTGCGGTATGCGGAGACACTAAAAGCACCATAGTAGAACACTGAAGAAGCTTCTAAGTTGAAGCAATAGCCAGTAAGAAGTAGTAAAATTGAAGTTTTAGTTGTCGATTATTCACTTTTTAGCCGGCTTTGGTGGCTTGGACATGACCTAGGACCATAAGATTTTGCATGAAAGGAGGACTAACAGCCGCGTTGCACGCGAGAATGTGAAAAGTGTTCATATGTCGTAAAAACCTGCGAAATCCGTCCGTTTTCGTCATTTGTTATCGAATCGACTTAAAGTCAGATCGTCACATTGGTCCCTCTTCTCTCTGAAACGGCTACATTTATCGTCTACAAAGCTATGTCGCGTGCTGCGGTATGCGGAAACACTAAAAGCACCATAGTAGAACACAGAAGAAGCTTCTAAGTTGAAGTAATAGCCAGTAAGAAGTAGTACAATTCATGTTTTAGTTGTCGATTATTCACTTTTTAGCCGGCTTTGGTGGCTTGGACATGACCTAGGACCATAAGATTTTGCATGAAAGGAGGACTAACAGCCGCGTTGCACGGGGGAATGTGAAAAGTGTTCATGTGTAGTAAAAACCTGAGAAATCCGTCCGTTTTCGTCATTTGTTATCGAATCGACTTAAAGCCAGATCGTCACATTTGCCGCTCTTCTCTCTGAAACGGTTACATTTATCGTCTGCAAAGCTATGTCGCGTGCTGCGATCTGCGGAGACACTAAAAGCACCATTGTAGAACACTGAAGAAGCTTCTAAGTTGAAGCAATAGCCAGAAAGAAGTAGTACAATTGAAGTTTTAGTTGCCGATTATTCACTTTTTAGCCGGCTTTGGTGGCTTGGACATGACCTAGGACCATAAGATTTTGCATGAAAGGAGGACTAACAGCCGCGTTGCACGGGAGAATGTGATAAGTGTTCATATGTAGTAAAAACCTGAGAAATCCGTCCGTTTTCGTCATTTGTTATCGAATCGACTTAAAGCCAGATCGTCACATTGGCCGCTTTTCTCTCTGGGACGGTTACATTTATCGTCTGCAAAGCTACGTCGCGTGCTGCGGTATGCGGAGACACTAAAAGCACCATAGTAGAACACAGAAGAAACTTCAAAGTTGAATCAATAGCCAGTAAGAAGTAGTACAATTCAAGCTTTAGTTGTCGATTATTCACTTTTTAGCCGGCTTTGGTGGCTTGGATATGACCTAGGACCATAAGATTTTGCATGAAAGGAGGACTAGCAGACGCGTTGCACGGGAGAATGTGAAAAGTGTTCATATGTAGTAAAAACCTTAGAAATCCGTCCGTTTTCGTCATTTGTTATCGAATCGACTTAAAGCCAGATCGTCACATTTGCCGCTCTTCTCTCTGAAACGGTTACATTTATCGTCTGCAAAGCTATGTCGCGTGCTGCGATCTGCGGAGACACTAAAAGCACCATAGGAGAACACAGAAGAAGCTTCTAAGTTGAAGTAATAGCCAGTAAGAAGTAGTACAATTGAAGTTTTAGTTGTCGATTATTCACTTTTTAGCCGGCTTTGGTGGCTTGGACATGACCTGGGACCTTACGATTTTGCATGAAAGGAGGACTAGCAGCCGCGTTGCATGGGAGAATGTGAAAAGTGTTCATGTGTAGTAAAAACCTGAGAAATCGGTCCGTTTTCGTCATTTGTTATCGAATCGACTTAAAGGCAGATCGTCACATTTGCCGCCTTTCTCTCTGAGAAGGTTACACTTATTGTCTGCAAAGCTATGTCGCGTGCTGCAGTATGCGGAGACACTAAAAGCACCATAGAAGAACACAGAAGATGCTTCTAAGTTGAAGTAATAGCCAGTAAGATGTAGTACAATTGAAGTTTTAGTTGTCGATTATTCACTTTTTAGCCGGCTTTGGTGGCTTGGACATGACAAGGGACCTTAAGATTTTACATGAAAGGAGGACTGGCAGCCGCGTTGCACGGGAGAATGTGAAAAGTGTTCATATGTGGTAAAAACCTGATAAATCCGTCCGTTTTCGTCATTTGTTATCGAATCGACTTAAAGGCAGATCGTCACATTGGCCGCTTTTCTCTCTGAGACGGTTACATTTATCGTCTGCTTCGCTATGTCACGTGCTGCGGTATGCGGAGACACTAAAAGCACCATAGTAGAACACAGAAGAAGCTTCTAAGTTGAAGTAATAGCCAGTAAGAAGTAATACAATTCAAGTTTTAGTTGTCGATTATTCACTTTTTAGCCGGCTTTGGTGGCTTGGACATGACCTAGGACCTTAAGATTTTGCATGAAAGGAGGACTAGCAGCCGCGTTGCACGGGAGAATGTGAAAAGTGTTCATATGTAGTAAATATCTGAGAAATCCATCGTTTTCGTCATTTGTTATCAAATCGTCTTAAAGCCAGATCGTCACATTGGCTGCTTTTCTCTCTGAGACGGTTACATTTATCGTCTGCAAATCTGTGTCGCCTGCTGCGGTATGCGGAGACACTAAAAGCACCATAGTAGAACACTGAAGAAGCTTCTAAGTTGAAGCAATAGCCAGTAAGAAGTAGTAAAATTGAAGTTTTAGTTGTCGATTATTCACTTTTTAGCCGGCTTTGGTGGCTTGGACATGACCTAGGACCATAAGATTTTGCATGAAAGGAGGACTAACAGCCGCGTTGCACGCGAGAATGTGAAAAGTGTTCATATGTCGTAAAAACCTGAGAAATCCGTCCGTTTTCGTCATTTGTTATCGAATCGTCTTAAAGCCAGATCGTCACATTGGCTGCTTTTCTCTCTGAGACGGTTACATTTATCGTCTGCAAAGCTATGTCGCGTGCTGCGGTATGCGGACACACTAAAAGCACCATAGTAGAACACTGAAGTAGCTTCTAAGTTGAAGCAATAGCCAGTATGAAGTAGTACAATTCAAGTTTTAGTTGTCGATTATTCACTTTTTAGCCGGCTTTGGTGGCTTGGATATGACCTGGGACCATAAGATTTTGCATGAAAGGAGGACTAGCAGACGCGTTGCACGGGAGAATGTGAAAAGTGTTCATATGTAGTATAAACCTGAGAAATCCGTCCGTTTTCGTTATTTGTTATCGAATCGACTTAAAGCCACATAGTCACATTGGCCGCTCTACTCTCTGAAACGGTTACATTTATCGTCTGCAAAGCTATGTCGCGTGCTGCAGTATGCGGAAACACTAAGAGCACCATAGTAGAACACAGAAGAAGCTTCTAAGTTGAAGTAATAGCTAGTAAGAAGTATTTCAATTCAAATTTAGTTGTCGATTATTCACTATTTAGCCGGCTTTGGTGGCTTGGACATGACCTAGGACCTTAAGATTTTGCATGAAAGGAGGACTAGCAGCCGCGTTGCACGGGAGAATGTGAAAAGTGTTCATATGTAGTAAAAACCTGCGAAATCCGTCCGTTTTCGTCATTTGTTATCGAATCGACTTAAAGTCAGATCGTCACATTGGTCCCTCTTCTCTCTGAAACGGCTACATTTATCGTCTACAAAGCTATGTCGCGTGCTGCGGTATGCGGAAACACTAAAAGCACCATAGTAGAACAAAGAAGAAGCTTCTAAGTTGAAGTAATAGCCAGTAAGAAGTAGTACAATTCATGTTTTAGTTGTCGATTATTCACTTTTTAGCCGGCTTTGGTGGCTTGGACATGACCTAGGACCATAAGATTTTGCATGAAAGGAGGACTAACAGCCGCGTTGCACGGGGGAATGTGAAAAGTGTTCATGTGTAGTAAAAACCTGAGAAATCCGTCCGTTTTCGTCATTTGTTATCGAATCGACTTAAAGCCAGATCGTCACATTTGCCGCTCTTCTCTCTGAAACGGTTACATTTATCGTCTGCAAAGCTATGTCGCGTGCTGCGATCTGCGGAAACACTAAAAGCACCATAGTAGAACACTGAAGAAGTTTCTAAGTTGAAGTAATAGCCAGTAGAAGTAGTACAATTGAAGTTTTAGTTGTCGATTATTCACTTTTTAGCCGGCTTTGGTGGCTTGGACATGACCTGGGACCTTACGATTTTGCATTAAAGGAGGACTAGCAGCCGCGTTGCATGGGAGAATGTGAAAAGTGTTCATGTGTAGTAAAAACCTGAGAAATCCGTCCGTTTTCGTCATTTGGTATAGAATCGACTTAAAGTCAGATCGTCACATTTGCCGCCTTTCTCTCTGAGAAGGTTACACTTATTGTCTGCAAAGCTATGTCGCGTGCTGCAGTATGCGGAGACACTAAAAGCACCATAGAAGAACACAGAAGATGCATCTAAGTTGAAGTAATAGCCAGTAAGAAGTAGTACAATTGAAGTTTTAGTTGTCGATTATTCACTTTTTAGCCGGCTTTGGTGGCTTGGACATGACAAGGGACCTTAAGATTTTACATGAAAGGAGGACTGGCAGCCGCGTTGCACGGGAGAATGTGAAAAGTGTTCATATGTGGTAAAAACCTGATAAATCCGTCCGTTTTCGTCATTTGTTAACGAATCGACTTAAAGGCAGAACGTCACATTGGCCGCTTTTCTCTCTGAGACGGTTACATTTATCGTCTGCAACGCTATGTCGCGTGCTGCGGTATGCGGAGACACTAAAAGCACCATAGTAGAACACAGAAGAAGCTTCTAAGTTGAAGTAATAGCCAGTAAGAAGTAATACAATTCAAGTTTTAGTTGTCGATTATTCACATTTTAGCCGGCTTTGGTGGCTTGGACATGACCTAGGACCTTAAGATTTTGCGTGAAAGGAGGACTAGCAGCCGCGTTGCACGGGAGAATGTGAAAAGTGTTCATATGTAGTAAAAACCTGAGAAATCCGTCCGTTCTCGTCATTTGTTATCGAATCGACTTAAAGCCAGATCGTCACATTGGCCGCTCTTCTCTCTGAAACGGTTACATTTATCGTCTGCAAAGCTATGTCGCGTGCTGCGGTATGCGGAGACACTAAAAGCACCATAGTAGAACACAGAAGAAGCTTCTAAGTTGAAGCAATAGCCAGTAAGAAGTAGTACAATTCAAGTTTTAGTTGTCGATTATTCACTTATTAGCCGGCTTTGGTGGCTTGGACATGAGGTGGAACCATAAAATTTTGCATGAAAGGAAGACTAGCAGCCACGTTGCACCGGAGAATGCGAAAAGTGTTCATATGTAGTAAAAACCTGAGAAATCCGTCCGTTTTTGTCATTTGTTATCGAATCGTCTTAAAGCCAGATCGTCACATTGGCTGCTTTTCTTTCTGAGACGGTTACATTTATCGTCTGCAAATCTATGTCGCGTGCTGCGGTATGCGGGGACACTAAAAGCACCATAGTAGAACACTGAAGAAGCTTCTAAGTTGAAGCAATAGCCAGTAAGAAGTAGTACAATTGAAGCTTTAGTTGTCGATTATTCACTTTTTAGCGGGCTTTGGTGGCTTGGACATGACCTAGGACCATAAGATTATGCATGAAAGGAGGACTAACAGCCGCGTTGCACGGGAGAATGTGAAAAGTGTTCATATGTAGTAAAAACCTGAGAAATCCGTCCGTTTTCGTCATTTGTTATCGAATCGTCTTAAAGCCAGATCATCACATTGGCCGCTTTTCTCTCTGAGACGGTTACATTTATCGTCTGCAAAGCTATGTCGCGTGCTGCGGTATGCGGAGACACTAAAAGCACCATAGTAGAACACTGAAGAAGCTTCTAAGTTGAAGCAATAGCCAGTAAGAAGTAGTACAATTGAAGTTTTAGTTGTCGATTATTCACTTTTTAGCCGGCTTTGGTGGCTTGGACATGACCTAGGACCATACGATTTTGCATGAAAGGAGGACTAACAGCCGCGTTGCACGGGAGAATGTGAAAAGTGTTCATATGTAGTAAAAACCTGAGAAATCCGTCCGTTTTCGTCATTTGTTATCGAATCGACTTAAAGCCAGATCGTCACATTGGCCGCTTTTCTCTCTGAGACGGTTACATTTATCGTCTGCAAAGCTATGTCGCGTGCTGCGGTATGCGGAGACACTAAAAACACCATAGTAGAACACAGAAGAAACTTCAAAGTTGAAGTAATAGCCAGTAAAAAGTAGTACAATTCAAGTTTTAGTTGTCGATTATTCACTTTTTAGCCGGCTTTGGTGGCTTGGACATGACCTAGGACCATAAGACTTTGCATGAAAGGAGGACTAGCAGACGCGTTGCACGGGAGAATGTGAAAAGTGTTCATATGTAGTAAAAACCTGAGAAATCCGTCCGTTTTCGACATTTGTTATCGAATCGACTTTAAGCCACATAGTCACATTGGCCGCTCTACTCTCTGAAACGGTTACATTTAGCGTCTGCAAAGCTATGTCGCGTGCTGCAGTATGCGGAAACACTAAAAGCACCATAGTAGAACACAGAAGAAGCTTCTAAGTTGAAGTAATAGCCAGTAAGAAGTAGTACAATTGAAGTTTTAGTTGTCGATAATTCACTTTTTAGCCGGCTTTGGTGGCTTGGACATGAGGTGGAACCATAAAATGTTGCATGAAAGGAAGACTAGCAGCCGCGTTGCACGGGAGAATGTGAAAAGTGTTCATATGTAGTAAAAACCTGAGAAATCCGTCCGTTTTCGTCATTTGTTATCGAATCGTCTTAAAGCCAGATCGTCACATTGGCCGCATTTCTCTCTGAGACGGTTACATTTATCGTCTGCAAAGCTATGTCGCGTGCTGCGGTATGCGGAGACACTAAAAGCACCATAGTAGTACACAGAAGAAACTTCAAAGTTGAATCAATAGCCAGTAAGAAGTAGTACAATTCAAGTTTTAGTTGTCGATTATTCACTTTTTAGCCGGCTTTGGTGGCTTGGATATGACCTAGGACCATAAGATTTTGCATGAAAGGAGGACTAGCAGACGCGTTGCACGGGAGAATGTGAAAAGTGTTCATATGTAGTAAAAACCTTAGAAATCCGTCCGTTTTCGTCATTTGTTATCGAATCGACTTAAAGCCAGATCGTCACATTTGCCGCTCTTCTCTCTGAAACGGTTACATTTATCGTCTGCAAAGCTATGTCGCGTGCTGCGATCTGCGGAGACACTAAAAGCACCATAGGAGAACACAGAAGAAGCTTCTAAGTTGAAGTAATAGCCAGTAAGAAGTAGTACAATTGAAGTTTTAGTTGTCGATTATTCACTTTTTAGCCGGCTTTGGTGGCTTGGACATGACCTGGGACCTTACGATTTTGCATGAAAGGAGGACTAGCAGCCGCGTTGCATGGGAGAATGTGAAAAGTGTTCATGTGTAGTAAAAACCTGAGAAATCGGTCCGTTTTCGTCATTTGTTATCGAATCGACTTAAAGGCAGATCGTCACATTTGCCGCCTTTCTCTCTGAGAAGGTTACACTTATTGTCTGCAAAGCTATGTCGCGTGCTGCAGTATGCGGAGACACTAAAAGCACCATAGAAGAACACAGAAGATGCTTCTAAGTTGAAGTAATAGCCAGTAAGATGTAGTACAATTGAAGTTTTAGTTGTCGATTATTCACTTTTTAGTCGGCTTTGGTGGCTTGGACATGACAAGGGACCTTAAGATTTTACATGAAAGGAGGACTGGCAGCCGCGTTGCACGGGAGAATGTGAAAAGTGTTCATATGTGGTAAAAACCTGATAAATCCGTCCGTTTTCGTCATTTGTTATCGAATCGACTTAAAGGCAGATCGTCACATTGGCCGCTTTTCTCTCTGAGACGGTTACATTTATCGTCTGCTTCGCTATGTCACGTGCTGCGGTATGCGGAGACACTAAAAGCACCATAGTAGAACACAGAAGAAGCTTCTAAGTTGAAGTAATAGCCAGTAAGAAGTAATACAATTAAAGTTTTAGTTGTCGATTATTCACTTTTTAGCCGGCTTTGGTGGCTTGGACATGACCTAGGACCTTAAGATTTTGCATGAAAGGAGGACTAGCAGCCGCGTTGCACGGGAGAATGTGAAAAGTGTTCATATGTAGTAAATATCTGAGAAATCCATCGTTTTCGTCATTTGTTATCAAATCGTCTTAAAGCCAGATCGTCACATTGGCTGCTTTTCTCTCTGAGACGGTTACATTTATCGTCTGCAAATCTATGTCGCCTGCTGCGGTATGCGGAGACACTAAAAGTACCATAGTAGAACACTGAAGAAGCTTCTAAGTTGAAGTAATAGCCAGTAAGAAGTATTTCAATTCAAATTTAGTTGTCGATTATTCACTATTTAGCCGGCTTTGGTGGCTTGGACATGACCTAGGACCTTAAGATTTTGCATGAAAAGAGGACTAGCAGACGCGTTGCACGGGAGAATGTGAAAAGTGTTCATATGTAGTAAAAACCTGAGAAATCCGTCCGTTTTCGTCATTTGTTATCGAATCGACTTAAAGCCAGATCGTCAATTTTTCCGCTCTACTCTCTGAAACGGTTACATTTATCGTCTGCAAAGCTATGTCGCGTGCTGCAGTATGCGGAAACACTAAAAGCTCCATAGTAGAACACTGAAGAAGCTTCTATGTTGAAGTAATAGCCAGTAAGAAGTAGTGCAATTGAAGTTTTAGTTGTCGGTTATTCATATTTTAGCGGCTTTGGTGGCCTGGACATGAGGTGGAACCATAAAATTTTGCATGAAAGGAACACTAGCAGCCACGTGGCACCGGAGAATGTGAAAAGTGTTCATATGTAGTAAAAACCTGAGAAATAAATCGTTTTCGTCATTTGTTATCAAATCGTCTTAAAGCCAGATCGTCACATTGGCTGCTTTTCTCTCTGAGACGGTTACATTTATCGTCTGCAAATCTGTGTCGCCTGCTGCGGTATGCGGAGACACTAAAAGCACCATAGTAGAACACTGAAGAAGCTTCTAAGTTGAAGCAATAGCCAGTAAGAAGTAGTAAAATTGAAGTTTTAGTTGTCGATTATTCACTTTTTAGCCGGCTTTGGTGGCTTGGACATGACCTAGGACCATAAGATTTTGCATGAAAGGAGGACTAACAGCCGCGTTGCACGCGAGAATGTGAAAAGTGTTCATATGTCGTAAAAACCTGAGAAATCCGTCCGTTTTCGTCATTTGTTATCGAATCGTCTTAAAGCCAGATCGTCACATTGGCTGCTTTTCTCTCTGAGACGGTTACATTTATCGTCTGCAAAGCTATGTCGCGTGCTGCGGTATGCGGACACACTAAAAGCACCATAGTAGAACACTGAAGTAGCTTCTAAGTTGAAGCAATAGCCAGTATGAAGTAGTACAATTCAAGTTTTAGTTGTCGATTATTCACTTTTTAGCCGGCTTTGGTGGCTTGGATATGACCTGGGACCATAAGATTTTGCATGAAAGGAGGACTAGCAGACGCGTTGCACGGGAGAATGTGAAAAGTGTTCATATGTAGTAAAAACCTGAGAAATCCGTCCGTTTTCGTTATTTGTTATCGAATCGACTTAAAGCCACATAGTCACATTGGCCGCTCTACTATCTGAAACGGTTACATTTATCGTCTGCAAAGCTATGTCGCGTGCTGCAGTATGCGGAAACACTAAGAGAACCATAGTAGAACACAGAAGAAGCTTCTAAGTTGAAGTAATAGCTAGTAAGAAGTATTTCAATTCAAATTTAGTTGTCGATTATTCACTATTTAGCCGGCTTTGGTGGCTTGGACATGACCTAGGACCTTAAGATTTTGCATGAAAGGAGGACTAGCAGCCGCATTGCACGGGAGAATGTGAAAAGTGTTCATATGTAGTAAAAACTTGCGAAATCCGTCCGTTTTCGTCATTTGTTATCGAATCGACTTAAAGTCAGATCGTCACATTGGTCCCTCTTCTCTCTGAAACGGCTACATTTATCGTCTACAAAGCTATGTCGCGTGCTGCGGTATGCGGAAACACTAAAAGCACCATAGTAGAACACAGAAGAAGCTTCTAAGTTGAAGTAATAGCCAGTAAGAAGTAGTACAATTCATGTTTTAGTTGTCGATTATTCACTTTTTAGCCGGCTTTGGTGGCTTGGACATGACCTAGGACCATAAGATTTTGCATGAAAGGAGGACTAACAGCCGCGTTGCACGGGGGGAATGTGAAAAGTGTTCATGTGTAGTAAAAACCTGAGAAATCCGTCCGTTTTCGTCATTTGTTATCGAATCGACTTAAAGCCAGATCGTCACATTTGCCGCTCTTCTCTCTGAAACGGTTACATTTATCGTCTGCAAAGCTATGTCGCGTGCTGCGATCTGCGGAGACACTAAAAGCACCATAGTAGAACACTGAAGAAGCTTCTAAGTTGAAGTAATAGCCAGTAGAAGTAGTACAATTGAAGTTTTAGTTGTCGATTATTCACTTTTTAGCCGGCTTTGGTGGCTTGGACATGACCTGGGACCTTACGATTTTGCATGAAAGGAGGACTAGCAGCCGCGTTGCATGGGAGAATGTGAAAAGTGTTCATGTGTAGTAAAAACCTGAGAAATCCGTCCGTTTTCGTCATTTGTTATAGAATCGACTTAAAGTCAGATCGTCACATTTGCCGCCTTTCTCTCTGAGAAGGTTACACTTATTGTCTGCAAAGCTATGTCGCGTGCTGCAGTATGCGGAGACACTAAAAGCACCATAGAAGAACACAGAAGATGCTTCTAAGTTGAAGTAATAGCCAGTAAGAAGTAGTACAATTGAAGTTTTAGTTGTCGATTATTCACTTTTTAGCCGGCTTTGGTGGCTTGGACATGACAAGGGACCTTAAGATTTTACATGAAAGGAGGACTGGCAGCCGCGTTGCACGGGAGAATGTGAAAAGTGTTCATATGTGGTAAAAACCTGATAAATCCGTCCGTTTTCGTCATTTGTTAACGAATCGACTTAAAGGCAGAACGTCACATTGGCCGCTTTTCTCTCTGAGACGGTTACATTTATCGTCTGCAACGCTATGTCGCGTGCTGCGGTATGCGGAGACACTAAAAGCACCATAGTAGAACACTGAAGAAGCTTCTAAGTTGAAGTAATAGCCAGTAGAAGTAGTACAATTGAAGTTTTAGTTGTCGATTATTCACTTTTTAGCCGGCTTTGGTGGCTTGGACATGACCTGGGACCTTACGATTTTGCATGAAAGGAGGACTAGCAGCCGCGTTGCATGGGAGAATGTGAAAAGTGTTCATGTGTAGTAAAAACCTGATAAATCCGTCCGTTTTCGTCATTTGTTAACGAATCGACTTAAAGGCAGAACGTCACATTGGCCGCTTTTCTCTCTGAGACGGTTACATTTATCGTCTGCAACGCTATGTCGCGTGCTGCGGTATGCGGAGACACTAAAAGCACCATAGTAGAACACAGAAGAAGCTTCTAAGTTGAAGCAATAGCCAGTAAGAAGTAGTACAATTCAAGTTTTAGTTGTCGATTATTCACTTATTAGCCGGCTTTGGTGGCTTGGACATGAGGTGGAACCATAAAATTTTGCATGAAAGGAAGACTAGCAGCCACGTTGCACCGGAGAATGCGAAAAGTGTTCATATGTAGTAAAAACCTGAGAAATCCGTCCGTTTTTGTCATTTGTTATCGAATCGTCTTAAAGCCAGATCGTCACATTGGCTGCTTTTCTTTCTGAGACGGTTACATTTATCGTCTGCAAATCTATGTCGCGTGCTGCGGTATGCGGGGACACTAAAAGCACCATAGTGGAACACTGAAGAAGCTTCTAAGTTGAAGCAATAGCCAGTAAGAAGTAGTACAATTGAAGTTTTAGTTGTCGATTATTCACTTTTTAGCGGGCTTTGGTGGCTTGGACATGACCTAGGACCATAAGATTATGCATGAAAGGAGGACTAACAGCCGCGTTGCACGGGAGAATGTGAAAAGTGTTCATATGTAGTAAAAACCTGAGAAATCCGTCCGTTTTCGTCATTTGTTATCGAATCGTCTTAAAGCCAGATCATCACATTGGCCGCTTTTCTCTCTGAGACGGTTACATTTATCGTCTGCAAAGCTATGTCGCGTGCTGCGGTATGCGGAGACACTAAAAGCACCATAGTAGAACACTGAAGAAGCTTCTAAGTTGAAGCAATAGCCAGTAAGAAGTAGTACAATTGAAGTTTTAGTTGTCGATTATTCACTTTTTAGCCGGCTTTGGTGGCTTGGACATGACCTAGGACCATACGATTTTGCATGAAAGGAGGACTAACAGCCGCGTTGCACGGGAGAATGTGAAAAGTGTTCATATGTAGTAAAAACCTGAGAAATCCGTCCGTTTTCGTCATTTGTTATCGAATCGACTTAAAGCCAGATCGTCACATTGGCCGCTTTTCTCTCTGAGACGGTTACATTTATCGTCTGCAAAGCTATGTCGCGTGCTGCGGTATGCGGAGACACTAAAAACACCATAGTAGAACACAGAAGAAACTTCAAAGTTGAAGTAATAGCCAGTAAAAAGTAGTACAATTCAAGTTTTAGTTGTCGATTATTCACTTTTTAGCCGGCTTTGGTGGCTTGGACATGACCTAGGACCATAAGATTTTGCATGAAAGGAGGACTAGCAGACGCGTTGCACGGGAGAATGTGAAAAGTGTTCATATGTAGTAAAAACCTGAGAAATCCGTCCGTTTTCGACATTTGTTATCGAATCGACTTTAAGCCACATAGTCACATTGGCCGCTCTACTCTCTGAAACGGTTACATTTAGCGTCTGCAAAGCTATGTCGCGTGCTGCAGTATGCGGAAACACTAAAAGCACCATAGTAGAACACAGAAGAAGCTTCTAAGTTGAAGTAATAGCCAGTAAGAAGTAGTACAATTGAAGTTTTAGTTGTCGATAATTCACTTTTTAGCCGGCTTTGGTGGCTTGGACATGAGGTGGAACCATAAAATGTTGCATGAATGGAAGACTAGCAGCCACGTTGCACCGGAGAATGTGAAAAGTGTTCATATGTAGTAAAAACCTGAGAAATCCGTCCGTTTTCGTCATTTGTTATCGAATCGTCTTAAAGCCAGATCGTCACATTGGCCGCATTTCTCTCTGAGACGGTTACATTTATCGTCTGCAAAGCTATGTCGCGTGCTGCGGGATGCGGAGACACTAAAAGCACCATAGTAGAACACAGAAGAAGCTTCTAAGTTGAAGTAATAGCCAGTAAGAAGTAGTACAATTCATGTTTAGTTGTCGATTGTTCACTTTTTAGCCGGCTTTGGTGGCTTGGACATGACCTAGGACCATAAGATTTTGCATGAAAGGAGGACTAACTGCCGCGTTGCACGGGAGAATGTGAAAAGTGTTCATGTGTAGTAAAAACCTGAGAAATCCGTCCGTTTTCGTCATTTGTTATCGAATCGACTTAAAGCCAGATCGTCACATTTGCCGCCTTTCTCTCTGAGAAGGTTACACTTATTGTCTGCAAAGCTATGTCGCGTGCTGCAGTATGCGGAGACACTAAAAGCACCATAGAAGAACACAGAAGATGCTTCTAAGTTGAAGTAATAGCCAGTAAGAAGTAGTACAATTGAAGTTTTAGTTGGCGATTATTCACTTTTTAGCCGGCTTTGGTGGCTTGGACATGACAAGGGACCTTAAGATTTTACATGAGAGGAGGACTGGCAGCCGCGTTGCACGGGAGAATGTGAAAAGTGTTCATATGTGGTAAAAACCTGATAAATCCGTCCGTTTTCATCATTTGTTAACGAATCGACTTAAAGGCAGAACGTCACATTGGCCGCTTTTCTCTCTGAGACGGTTACATTTATCGTCTGCAACGCTATGTCGCGTGCTGCGGTATGCGGAGACACTAAAAGCACCATAGTAGAACACAGAAGAAGCTTCTAAGTTGAAGTAATAGCCAGTAAGAAGTAATACAATTCAAGTTTTAGTTGTCGATTATTCACATTTTAGCCGGCTTTGGTGGCTTGGACATGACCTAGGACCTTAAGATTTTGCATGAAAGGAGGACTAGCAGCCGCGTTGCACGGGAGAATGTGAAAAGTGTTCATATGTAGTAAAAACCTGAGAAATCCGTCCGTTTTCGTCATTTGCTATCGAATCGACTTAAAGCCAGATCGTCACATTGGCCGCTCTTCTCTCTGAAACGGTTACATTTATCGTCTGCAAAGCTATGTCGCGTGCTGCGGTATGCGGAGACACTAAAAGCACCATAGTAGAACACAGAAGAAGCTTCTAAGTCGAAGCAATAGCCAGTAAGAAGTAGTACAAATGAAGTTTTAGTTGTCGATTATTCACTTTTTAGCCGGCTTTGGTTGCTTGGACATGAGGTGGAACCATAAAATTTTGCATGAAAGGAAGACTAGCAGCCACGTTGCACCGGAGAATGCGAAAAGTGTTCATATGTAGTAAAAACCTGAGAAATCCGTCCGTTTTCGTCATTTGTTATCGAATCGTCTTAAAGCCAGATCGTCACATTGGCCGCTTTTCTCTCTGAGACGGTTACATTTATCGTCTGCAAAGCTATGTCGCGTGCTGCGGTATGCGGAGACACTAAAAGCACCATAGTAGAACACTGAAGAAGCTTCTAAGTTGAAGCAATAGCCAGTAAGAAGTAGTACAATTGAAGTTTTAGTTGTCGATTATTCACTTTTTAGCCGGCTTTGGTGGCTTGGACATGACCTAGGACCATACGATTTTGCATGAAAGGAGGACTAACAGCCGCGTTGCACGGGATAATGTGAAAAGTGTTCATATGTATTAAAAACCTGAGAAATCCGTCCGTTTTCGTCATTTGTTATCGAATCGTCTTAAAGCCAGATCGTCACATTGGCCGCTTTTCTCTCTGAGACGGTTACATTTATCGTCTCCAAAGCTATGTCGCGTGCTGCATTATGCGGAGACACTAAAAGCACCATAGTAGAACACTGAAGAAGCTTCTAAGTTGAAGCAATAGCCAGTAAGAAGTAGTACAATTGAGTTTTAGTTGTCGATTATTCACTTTTTAGCCGGCTTTGTTGGCTTGGACATGACCTAGGACCATAAGATTTTGCATGAAAGGAGGACTAACAGCCGCGTTGCTCGGGAGAATGTGAAAAGTGTTCATATGTAGTAAAAACCTGAGAAATCCGTCCGTTTTCGTCATTTGTTATCGAATCGACTTAAAGCCAGATCGTCACATTGGCCGCTTTTCTCTCTGAGACGGTTACATTTATCGTCTGCAAAGCTATGTCGCGTGCTGCGGTGTGCGGAGACACTAAGAACACCATAGTAGAACACAGAAGAAACTTCAAAGTTGAAGTAATAGCCAGTAAGAAGTAGTACAATTGAAGTTTTAGTTGTCGATTATTCACTTTTTAGCCGGCTTTGGTGCCTTGGACATGAGGTGGAACCATAAAATTTTGCATGAAAGGAAGTCTAGCAGCCACGTTGCACCGGAGAATGTGAAAAGTGTTCATATGTAGTAAAAACCTGAGAAATCCGTCCGTTTTCGTCATTTGTTATCGAATCGTCTTAAAGCCAGATCGTCACGTTGGCCGCATTTCTCTCTGAGACGGTTACATTTATCGTCTGCAAAGCTATGTCGCGTGCTGCGAGATGCGGGGACACTAAAAGCACCATAGTAGAACACTGAAGAAGCTTCTAAGTTGAAGCAATAGCCAGTAAGAAGTAGTACAATTGAAGTTTTAGTTATCGATTATTCACTTTTTAGCCGGCTTTGGTGGCTTGGACATGACCTAGGACCATACGATTTTGCATGAAAGGAGGACTAACATCCGCGTTGCACGGGATAATGTGAAAAGTGTTCATATGTATTAAAAACCTGAGAAATCCGTCCGTTTTCGTCATTTGTTATCGAATCGTCTTAAAGCCAGATCGTCACATTGGCCGCTTTTCTCTCTGAGACGGTTACATTTATCGTCTCCAAAGCTATGTCGCGTGCTGCGGTATGCGGAGACACTAAAAGCACCATAGTAGAACACTGAAGAAGCTTCTAAGTTGAAGCAATAGCCAGTAAGAAGTAGTACAATTCAAGTTTTAGTTGTCGATTATTCACTTTTTAGCCGGCTTTGGTGGCTTGGACATGACCTAGGACCATAAGATTTTGCATGAAAGGAGGACTATCAGACGCGTTGCACGGGAGAATGTGAAAAGTGTTCATGAGTAGTAAAAACCTGAGAAATCCGTCCGTTTTCGTCATTTGTTATCGAATCGACTTTAAGCCACATAGTCACATTGGCCGCTCTACTCTCTGAAACGGTTACATTTAGCGTCTGCAAAGCTATGTCGCGTGCTGCAGTATGCGGAAACACTAAAAGCACCATAGTAGAACACAGAAGAAGCTTCTAAGTTGAAGTAATAGCCAGTAAGAAGTAGTACAATTGAAGTTTTAGTTGTCGATTATTCGCTTTTTAGCCGGCTTTGGTGGCTTGGACATGAGGTGGAACCATAAAATTTTGCATGAAAGGAAGACTAGCAGCCACGTTGCACCGGAGAATGTGAAAAGTGTTCATATGTAGTAAAAACCTGAGAAATTCGTCCGTTTTCGTCATTTGTTATCGAATCGACTTTAAGCCACATAGTCACATTGGCCGCTCTACTCTCTGAAACGGTTACATTTAGCGTCTGCAAAGCTATGTCGCGCGCTGCGGGATGCGGAGACACTAAAAGCACCATAGTAGAACACTGAAGAAGCTTCTAAGTTGAAGCAATAGCCAGTAAGAAGTAGTACAATTGAAGTTTTAGTTGTCGATTATTCACTTTTTAGCCGGCTTTGGTGGCTTGGACATGACCTAGGACCATACGATTTTGCATGAAAGGAGGACTAACAGCCGCGTTGCACGGGAGAATGTGAAAAGTGTTCATATGTAGTAAAAACCTGAGAAATCCGTCCGTTTTCGTCATTTGTTATCGAATCGTCTTAAAGGCAGATCGTCACATTTGCCGCATTTCTCTCTGAGACGGTTACATTTATCGTCTGCAAAGCTATGTCGCGTGCTGCGGGATGCGGAGACACTAAAAGCACCATAGTAGAACACAGAAGAAGCTTCAAAATTGAAGTAATAGCCAGTAAGAAGTAATACAATTCAAGTTGTAGTTGTCGATTATTCAAATTTTAGACGGCTTTGGTGGCTTGGACATGACCTAGGACCTTAAGATTTTGCATGAAAGGAGGACTAGCAGCCGCGTTTCACGGGAGAATGTGAAAAGTGTTCATATGTAGTAAAAACCTGAGAAATCCGTCCGTTTTCGTCATTTGTTATCGAATCGACTTAAAGCCAGATCGTCACATTGGCCGCTCTTCTCTCTGAAACGGTTACATTTATCGTCTACAAAGCTATGTCGCGTGCTGCGTTATGCGGAAACACTAAAAGCACCATAGTAGAACACTGAAGAAGCTTCTATGTTGAAGTAATAGCCAGTAAGAAGTAGTACAAATGAAGTTTTAGTTGTCGATTATTCACTTTTTAGCCGGCTTTGGTTGCTTGGACATGAGGTGGAACCATAAAATTTTGCATGAAAGGAAGAC
Source organism: Schistocerca gregaria (assembly GCF_023897955.1). Classification (NCBI taxonomy): domain Eukaryota; kingdom Metazoa; phylum Arthropoda; class Insecta; order Orthoptera; family Acrididae; genus Schistocerca; species Schistocerca gregaria. Next base: position 3,413,084 of record NW_026061759.1, read on the forward strand.
TAGCAGCCACGTTGCACCGGAGAATGCGAAAAGTGTTCATATGTAGTAAAAACCTGAGAAATCCGTCCGTTTTCGTCATTTGTTATCGAATCGTCTTAAAGCCAGATCGTCACATTGCTTTTCTTTCTGAGACGGTTACATTTATTGTCTGCAAATCTATGTCGCGTGCTGCGGTATGCGGAGACACTAAAAGCACCATAGTAGAACACTGAAGAAGCTTCTAAGTTGAAGCAATAGCCAGTAAGAAGTAGTACAATTGAAGTTTTAGTTGTCGATTATTCACTTTTTAGCCGGCTTTGGTGGCTTGGACATGACCTAGGACCATACGATTTTGCATGAATGGAGGACTAACAGCCGCGTTGCACGGGATAATGTGAAAAGTGTTCATATGTATTAAAAACCTGAGAAATCCGTCCGTTTTCGTCATTTGTTATCGAATCGTCTTAAAGCCAGATCGTCACATTGGCCGCTTTTCTCTCTGAGACGGTTACATTTATCGTCTCCAAAGCTATGTCGCGTGCTGCGGTATGCGGAGACACTAAAAGCACCATAGTAGAACACTGAAGAAGCTTCTAAGTTGAAGCAATAGCCAGTAAGAAGTAGTACAATTCAAGTTTTAGTTGTCGATTATTCACTTTTTAGCCGGCTTTGGTGGCTTGGACATGACCTAGGACCATAAGATTTTGCATGAAAGGAGGACTAGCAGACGCGTTGCACGGGAGAATGTGAAAAGTGTTCATATGTAGTTAAAACCTGAGAAATCCGTCCGTTTTCGTCATTTGTTATCGAATCGACTGTAAGCCACATAGTCACATTGGCCGCTCTACTCTCTGAAACGGTTACATTTATCGTCTGCAAAGCTATGTCGCGTGCTGCAGTATGCGGAAACACTAAAAGCACCATAGTAGAACACAGAAGAAGCTTCTAAGTTGAAGTAATAGCCAGTAAGAAGTAGTACAATTGAAGTTTTAGTTGTCGATTATTCACTTTTTAGCCGGCTTTGGTTGCTTGGACATGAGGTGGAACCATAAAATTTTGCATGAAAGGAAGACTAGCAGCCACGTTGCAGCGGAGAATGTGAAAAGTGTTCATATGTAGTAAAAACCTGAGAAATCCGTCCGTTTTCGTCATTTGTTATCGAATCGTCTTAAAGCCAGATCGTCACATTGGCCGCATTTCTCTCTGAGACGGTTACATTTATCGTCTGCAAAGCTATGTCGCGTGCTGCGGGATGCGGAGACACTAAAAGCACCATAGTAGAACACTGAAGAAGCTTCTAAGTTGAAGCAATAGCCAGTAAGAAGTAGTACAATTGAAGTTTTAGTTGTCGATTATTCACTTTTTAGCCGGCTTTGTTGGCTTGGACATGACCTAGGACCATACGATTTTGCATGAAAGGAGGACTAACAGCCGCGTTGCACGGGAGAATGTGAAAAGTGTTCATATGTAGTAAAAACCTGAGAAATCCGTCCGTTTTCGTCATTTGTTATCGAATCGACTTAAAGCCAGATCGTCACATTGGCCGCTTTTCTCTCTGAGACGGTTACATTTATCGTCTGCAAAGCTATGTCGCGTGCTGCGGTATGCGGAGACACTAAAAGCACCATAGTAGAACACAGAAGAAACTTCAAAGTTGAAGTAATAGCCAGTAAGAAGTAGTACAATTCAAGTTTTAGTTGTCGATTATTCACTTTTTAGCCGGCTTTGGTGGCTTGGACATGACCTAGGACCATAAGATTTTGCATGAAAGGAGGACTAGGAGACGCGTTGCACGGGAGAATGTGAAAAGTGTTCATATGTAGTAAAAACCTGAGATACCAGTCCGTTTTCGTCATTTGTTATCGAATCGTCTTAAAGCCTGATCGTCACATTGGCCGCATTTCTCTCTGAGACGGTTACATTTATCGTCTGCAAAGCTATGTCGCGTGCTGCGGTATGCGGAGACACTAAAAGCACCATAGTAGAACACTGAAGAAGCTTCAAAGTTGAAGCAATAGCCAGTAAGAAGTAGTACAATTGAAGTTTTAGTTGTCGATTATTCACTTTTTAGCCGGCTTTGGTGGCTTGGACATGACCTAGGACCATACGATTTTGCATGAATGGAGGACTAACAGCCGCGTTGCACGGGATAATGTGAAAAGTGTTCATATGTATTAAAAACCTGAGAAATCCGTCCGTTTTCGTCATTTGTTATCGAATCGTCTTAAAGCCAGATCGTCACATTGGCCGCTTTTCTCTCTGAGACGGTTACATTTATCGTCTCCAAAGCTATGTCGCGTGCTGCGGTTATCGGAGACACTAAAAGCACCATAGTAGAACACTGAAGAAGCTTCTAAGTTGAAGCAATAGCCAGTAAGAAGTAGTACAATTCAAGTTTTAGTTGTCGATTATTCACTTTTTAGCCGGCTTTGGTGGCTTGGACATGACCTAGGACCATAAGATTTTGCATGAAAGGAGGACTAGCAGACGCGTTGCACGGGAGAATGTGAAAATTGTTCATATGTAGTTAAAACCTGAGAAATCCGTCCGTTTTCGTCATTTGTTATCGAATCGACTGTAAGCCACATAGTCACATTGGCCGCTCTACTCTCTGAAACGGTTACATTTATCGTCTCCAAAGCTATGTCGCGTGCTGCGGTATGCGGAGACACTAAAAGCACCATAGTAGAACACTGAAGAAGCTTCTAAGTTGAAGCAATAGCCAGTAAGAAGTAGTACAATTCAAGTTTTAGTTGTCGATTATTCACTTTTTAGCCGGCTTTGGTGGCTTGGACATGACCTAGGACCATAAGATTTTGCATGAAAGGAGGACTAACAGCCGCGTTGCACGGGAGAATGTGAAAAGTGTTCATATGTAGTAAAAACCTGAGAAATCCGTCCGTTTTCGTCATTTGTTATCGAATCGTCTTAAAGCCAGATCGTCACATTGGCCGCATTTCTCTCTGAGACGGTTACATTTATCGTCTGCAAAGCTATGTCGCGTGCTGCGGGATGCGGAGACACTAAAAGCACCATAGTAGAACACAGAAGAAGCTTCTAAATTGAAGTAATAGCCAGTAAGAAGTAATACAATTCAAGTTGTAGTTGTCGATTATTCACATTTTAGCCGGCTTTGGTGGCTTGGACATGACCTAGGACCTTAAGATTTTGCATGAAAGGAGGACTAGCAAACGCGTTGCACGGGAGAATGTGAAAAGTGTTCATATGTAGTAAAAACCTGAGAAATCCGTCCGTTTTCGTCATTTGTTATCGAATCGACTTAAAGCCAGATCGTCACATTGGCCGCTCTTCTCTCTGAAACGGTTACATTTATCGTCTACAAAGCTATGTCGCGTGCTGCGTTATGCGGAAACACTAAAAGCACCATAGTAGAACACTGAAGAAGCTTCTATGTTGAAGTAATAGCCAGTAAGAAGTAGTACAAATGAAGTTTTAGTTGTCGATTATTCACTTTTTAGCCGGCTTTGGTTGCTTGGACATGAGGTGCAACCATAAAATTTTGCATGAAAGGAAGACTAGCAGCCACGTTGCACCGGAGAATGCGAAAAGTGTTCATATGTAGTAAAAACCTGAGAAATCCGTCCGTTTTCGTCATTTGTTATCGAATCGTCTTAAAGCCAGATCATCACATTGGCCGCTTTTCTCTCTGAGACGGTTACATCTATCGTCTGCAAAGCTATGTCGCGTGCTGCGGTATGCGGAGACACTAAAAGCACCATAGTAGAACACAGAAGAAGCTTCTAAGTTGTAGCAATAGCCAGTAAGAAGTAGTACAATTGAAGTTTTAGTTGTCGATTATTCACTTTTTAGCCGGCTTTGGTGGCTTGGACATGACCTAGGACCATAAGGTTTTGCATGAAAGGAGGACTAACAGCCGCGTTGCACGGGAGAATGTGAAAAGTGTTCATATGTAGTAAAAACCTGAGAAATCCGTCCGTTTTCGTCATTTGTTATCGAATCGACTTAAAGCCAGATCGTCACATTGGCCGCTTTTCTCTCTGAGACGGTTACATTTATCGTCTGCAAAGCTATGTCGCGTGCTGCGGTATGCGGAGACACTAAAAGCACCATAGTAGAACACAGAAGAAACTTCAAAGTTGAAGTAATAGCCAGTAAGAAGTAGTACAATTCAAGTTTTAGTTGTCGATTATTCACTTTTTAGCCGGCTTTGGTGGCTTGGACATGACCTAGGACCATAAGATTTTGCATGAAAGGAGGACTAGCAGACGCGTTGCACGGGAGAATGTGAAAAGTGTTCATATGTAGTAAAAACCTGAGAAATCCGTCCGTTTTCGTCATTTGTTATCGAATCGACTTTAAGCCACATAGTCACATTGGCCGCTCTACTCTCTGAAACGGTTACATTTAGCGTCTGCAAAGCTATGTCGCGTGCTGCAGTATGCGGAAACACTAAATGCACCATAGTAGAACACAGAAGAAGCTTCTAAGTTGAAGTAATAGCCAGTAAGAAGTAGTACAATTGAAGTTTTAGTTGTCGATTATTCGCTTTTTAGCCGGCTTTGGTGGCTTGGACATGAGGTGGAACCATAAAATTTTGCATGAAAGGAAGACTAGCAGCCACGTTGCACCGGAGAATGTGAAAAGTGTTCATATGTAGTAAAAACCTGAGAAATCCGTCCGTTTTCGTCATTTGTTATCGAATCGACTTTAAGCCACATAGTCACATTGGCCGCTCTACTCTCTGAAACGGTTACATTTAGCGTCTGCAAAGCTATGTCGCGCGCTGCGGGATGCGGAGACACTAAAAGCACCATAGTAGAACACTGAAGAAGCTTCTAAGTTGAAGCAATAGCCAGTAAGAAGTAGTACAATTGAAGTTTTAGTTGTCGATTATTCACTTTTTAGCCGGCTTTGGTGGCTTGGACATGACCTAGGACCATACGATTTTGCATGAAAGGAGGACTAACAGCCGCGTTGCACGGGAGAATGTTAAAAGTGTTCATATGTAGTAAAAACCTGAGAAATCCGTCCGTTTTCGTCATTTGTTATCGAATCGTCTTAAAGGCAGATCGTCACATTTGCCGCATTTCTCTCTGAGACGGTTACATTTATCGTCTGCAAAGCTATGTCGCGTGCTGCGGGATGCGGAGACACTAAAAGCACCATAGTAGAACACAGAAGAAGCTTCAAAATTGAAGTAATAGCCAGTAAGAAGTAATACAATTCAAGTTGTAGTTGTCGATTATTCAAATTTTAGACGGCTTTGGTGGCTTGGACATGACCTAGGACCTTAAGATTTTGCATGAAAGGAGGACTAGCAGCCGCGTTGCACGGGAGAATGTGAAAAGTGTTCATATGTAGTAAAAACCTGAGAAATCCGTCCGTTTTCGTCATTTGTTATCGAATCGACTTAAAGCCAGATCGTCACATTGGCCGCTCTTCTCTCTGAAACGGTTACATTTATCGTCTACAAAGCTATGTCGCGTGCTGCGTTATGCGGAAACACTAAAAGCACCACAGTAGAACACTGAAGAAGCTTCTATGTTGAAGTAATAGCCAGTAAGAAGTAGTACAAATGAAGTTTTAGTTGTCGATTATTCACTTTTTAGCCGGCTTTGGTTGCTTGGACATGAGGTGGAACCATAAAATTTTGCATGAAAGGAAGACTAGTAGCCACGTTGCAGCGGAGAATGTGAAAAGTGTTCATATAGTAAAAACCTGAGAAATCCGTCCGTTTTCGTCATTTGTTATCGAATCGTCTTAAAGCCAGATCGTCACATTGCTTTTCTTTCTGAGACGGTTACATTTATCGTCTGCAAATCTATGTCGCGTGCTGCTGTATGCGGAGACACTAAAAGCACCATAGTAGAACACTGAAGAAGCTTCAAAGTTGAAGCAATAGCCAGTAAGAAGTAGTACAATTGAAGTTTTAGTTGTCGATTATTCACTTTTTAGCCGGCTTTGGTGGCTTGGACATGACCTAGGTCCATACGATTTTGCATGAATGGAGGACTAACAGCCGCGTTGCACGGGATAATGTGAAAAGTGTTCATATGTATTAAAAACCTGAGAAATCCGTCCGTTTTCGTCATTTGTTATCGAATCGTCTTAAAGCCAGATCGTCACATTGGCCGCTTTTCTCTCTGAGACGGTTACATTTATCGTCTGCAAAGCTATGTCGCGTGCTGCGGTATGCGGAGACACTAAAAGCACCATAGTAGAACACAGAAGAAACTTCAAAGTTGAAGTAATAGCCAGTAAGAAGTAGTACAATTCAAGTTTTAGTTGTCGATTATTCACTTTTTAGCCGGCTTTGGTGGCTTGGACATGACCTAGGACCATAAGATTTTGCATGAAAGGAGGACTAGCAGACGCGTTGCACGGGAGAATGTGAAAATTGTTCATATGTAGTTAAAACCTGAGAAATCCGTCCGTTTTCGTCATTTGTTATCGAATCGACTGTAAGCCACATAGTCACATTGGCCGCTCTACTCTCTGAAACGGTTACATTTATCGTCTGCAAAGCTATGTCGCGTGCTGCAGTATGCGGAAACACTAAAAGCACCATAGTAGAACACAGAAGAAGCTTCTAAGTTGAAGTAATAGCCAGTAAGAAGTAGTACAATTGAAGTTTTAGTTGTCGATTATTCACTTTTTAGCCGGCTTTGGTTGCTTGGACATGAGGTGGAACCATAAAATTTTGCATGAAAGGAAGACTAGCAGCCACGTTGCAGCGGAGAATGTGAAAAGTGTTCATATGTAGTAAAAACCTGAGAAATCCGTCCGTTTTCGTCATTTGTTATCGAATCGTCTTAAAGCCAGATCGTCACATTGGCCGCATTTCTCTCTGAGACGGTTACATTTATCGTCTGCAAAGCTATGTCGCGTGCTGCGGGATGCGGAGACACTAAAAGCACCATAGTAGAACACTGAAGAAGCTTCTAAGTTGAAGCAATAGCCAGTAAGAAGTAGTACAATTGAAGTTTTAGTTGTCGATTATTCACTTTTTAGCCGGCTTTGTTGGCTTGGACATGACCTAGGACCATAAGATTTTGTATGAAAGGAGGACTAACAGCCGCGTTGCACGGGAGAATGTGAAAAGTGTTCATATGTAGTAAAAACCTGAGAAATCCGTCCGTTTTCGTCATTTGTTATCGAATCGACTTAAAGCCAGATCGTCACATTGGCCGCTTTTCTCTCTGAGACGGTTACATTTATCGTCTGCAAAGCTATGTCGCGTGCTGCGGTATGCGGAGACACTAAAAGCACCATAGTAGAACACAGAAGAAACTTCAAAGTTGAAGTAATAGCCAGTAAGAAGTAGTACAATTCAAGTTTTAGTTGTCGATTATTCACTTTTTAGCCGGCTTTGGTGGCTTGGACATGACCTAGGACCATAAGATTTTGCATGAAACGAGGACTAGGAGACGCGTTGCACGGGAGAATGTGAAAAGTGTTCATATGTAGTAAAAACCTGAGAAATCCGTCCGTTTTCGTCATTTGTTATCGAATCGACTTTAAGCCACATAGTCACATTGGCCGCTCTACTCTCTGAAACGGTTACATTTATCGTCTGCAAAGCTATGTCGCGTGCTGCAGTATGCGGAAACACTAAAAGCACCATAGTAGAACACAGAAGAAGCTTCTAAGTTGAAGTAATAGCCAGTAAGATGTAGTAAAATTGAAGTTTTAGTTGTCGATTATTCACTTTTTAGCCGGCTTTGGTGGCTTGGACATGAGGTGGAACCATAAAATTTTGCATGAAAGGAAGACTAGCAGCCACGTTGCACCGGAGAATGTGAAAAGTGTTCATATGTAGTAAAAACCTGAGATACCAGTCCGTTTTCGTCATTTGTTATCGAATCGTCTTAAAGCCTGATCGTCACATTGGCCGCATTTCTCTCTGAGACGGTTACATTTATCGTCTGCAAAGCTATGTCGCGTGCTGCGGGATGCGGAGACACTAAAAGCACCATAGTAGAACACAGAATAAGCTTCTAAGTTGAAGCAATAGCCAGTAAGAAGTAGTACAATTGAAGTTTTAGTTGTCGATTATTCACTTTTTAGCCGGCTTTGGTGGCTTGGACATGACCTAGGACCATAAGATTTTGCATGAAAGGAGGACTAACAGCCGCGTTGCACGGGAGAATGTGAAAAGTGTTCATATGTAGTAAAAACCTGAGAAATCCGTCCGTTTTCGTCATTTGTTATCGAATCGTCTTAAAGCCAGATCGTCACATTGGCCGCATTTCTCTCTGAGACGGTTACATTTATCGTCTGCAAAGCTATGTCGCGTGCTGCGGGATGCGGAGACACTAAAAGCACCATAGTAGAACACAGAAGAAGCTTCTAAATTGAAGTAATAGCCAGTAAGAAGTAATACAATTCAAGTTGTAGTTGTCGATTATTCACATTTTAGCCGGCTTTGGTGGCTTGGACATGACCTAGGACCTTAAGATTTTGCATGAAAGGAGGACTAGCAGCCGCGTTGCACGGGAGAATGTGAAAAGTGTTCATATGTAGTAAAAACCTGAGAAATCCGTCCGTTTTCGTCATTTGTTATCGAATCGACTTAAAGCCAGATCGTCACATTGGCCGCTCTTCTCTCTGAAACGGTTACATTTATCGTCTACAAAGCTATGTCGCGTGCTGCGTTATGCGGAAACACTAAAGGCACCATAGTAGAACACTGAAGAAGCTTCTATGTTGAAGTAATAGCCAGTAAGAAGTAGTACAAATGAAGTTTTAGTTGTCGATTATTCACTTTTTAGCCGGCTTTGGTTGCTTGGACATGAGGTGCAACCATAAAATTTTGCATGAAAGGAAGACTAGCAGCCACGTTGCACCGGAGAATGCGAAAAGTGTTCATATGTAGTAAAAACCTGAGAAATCCGTCCGTTTTCGTCATTTGTTATCGAATCGTCTTAAAGCCAGATCATCACATTGGCCGCTTTTCTCTCTGAGACGGTTACATCTATCGTCTGCAAAGCTATGTCGCGTGCTGCGGTATGCGGAGACACTAAAAGCACCATAGTAGAACACAGAAGAAGCTTCTAAGTTGTAGCAATAGCCAGTAAGAAGTAGTACAATTGAAGTTTTAGTTGTCGATTATTCACTTTTTAGCCGGCTTTGGTGGCTTGGACATGACCTAGGACCATACGATTTTGCATGAAAGGAGGACTAACAGCCGCGTTGCACGGGATAATGTGAAAAGTGTTCATATGTATTAAAAACCTGAGAAATCCGTCCGTTTTCGTCATTTGTTATCGAATCGTCTTAAAGCCAGATCGTCACATTGGCCGCATTTCTCTCTGAGACGGTTACATTTATCGTCTGCAAAGCTATGTCGCGTGCTGCGGTATGCGGAGACACTAAAAGCACCATAGTAGAACACTGAAGAAGCTTCTCAGTTGAAGCAATAGCCAGTAAGAAGTAGTACAATTGAAGTTTTAGTTGTCGATTATTCACTTTTTAGCCGGCTTTGTTGGCTTGGACATGACCTAGGACCATAAGATTTTGCATGAAAGGAGGACTAACAGCCGCGTTGCACGGGAGAATGTGAAAAGTGTTCATATGTAGTAAAAACTTGAGAAATCCAGCCGTTTTCGTCATTTGTTATAGAATCGACTTAAATCCAGATCGTCACATTGGCCGCTTTTCTCTCTGAGACGGTTACATTTATCGTCTGCAAAGCTATGTCGCGTGCTGCGGGATGCGGAGACACTAAAAGCACCATAGTAGAACACAGAAGAAGCTTCTAAATTGAAGTAATAGCCAGTAAGAAGTAATACAATTCAAGTTTTAGTTGTCGATTATTCACATTTTAGCCGGCTTTGGTGGCTTGGACATGACCTAGGACCTTAAGATTTTGCATGAAAGGAGGACTAGCAGCCGCGTTGCACGGGAGAATGTGAAAAGTGTTCATATGTATTAAAAACCTGAGAAATCCGTCCGTTTTCGTCATTTGTTATCGAATCGACTTAAAGCCAGATCGTCACATTGGCCGCTCTTCTCTCTGAAACGGTTACATTTATCGTCTACAAAGCTATGTCGCGTGCTGCGTTATGCGGAAACACTAAAAGCACCATAGTAGAACACTGAAGAAGCTTCTATGTTGAAGTAATAGCCAGTAAGAAGTAGTACAAATGAAGTTTTAGTTGTCGATTATTCACTTTTTAGCCGGCTTTGGTTGCTTGGACATGAGGTGGAACCATAAAATTTTGCATGAAAGGAAGACTAGCAGCCACGTTGCACCGGAGAATGCGAAAAGTGCTCATATGTAGTAAAAACCTGAGAAATCCGTCCGTTTTCGTCATTTGTTATCGAATCGTCTTAAAGCCAGATCATCACATTGGCCGCTTTTCTCTCTGAGACGGTTACATTTATCGTCTGCAAAGCTATGTCGCGTGCTGCGGTATGCGGAGACACTAAAAGCACCATAGTAGAACACAGAAGAAGCTTCTAAGTTGTAGCAATAGCCAGTAAGAAGTAGTACAATTGAAGTTTTAGTTGTCGATTATTCACTTTTTAGCCGGCTTTGGTGGCTTGGACATGACCTAGGACCATACGATTTTGCATGAAAGGAGGACTAACAGCCGCGTTGCACGGGATAATGTGAAAAGTGTTCATATGTATTAAAAACCTGAGAAATCCGTCCGTTTTCGTCATTTGTTATCGAATCGTCTTAAAGCCAGATCGTCACATTGGCCGCTTTTCTCTCTGAGACGGTTACATTTATCGTCTCCAAAGCTATGTCGCGTGCTGCGGTATGCGGAGACACTAAAAGCACCATAGTAGAACACAGAGGAAACTTCAAAGTTGAAGTAATAGCCAGTAAGAAGTAGTACAATTCAAGTTTTAGTTGTCGATTATTCACTTTTTAGCCGGCTTTGGTGGCTTGGACATGACCTAGGACCATAAGATTTTGCATGAAAGGAGGACTAGCAGACGCGTTGCACTGGAGAATGTGAAAAGTGTTCATATGTAGTAAAAACCTGAGAAATCCGTCCGTTTTCGTCATTTGTTATCGAATCGACTTTAAGCCACATAGTCACATTGGCCGTTCTACTCTCTGAAACGGTTACATTTATCGTCTGCAAAGCTATGTCGCGTGCTGCAGTACGCGGAAACACTAAAAGCACCATAGTAGAACACAGAAGAAGCTTCTAAGTTGAAGTAATAGCCAGTAAGAAGTAGTACAATTGAAGTTTTAGTTGTCGATTATTCACTTTTTAGCCGTCTTTGGTGGCTTGGACATGACCTGGGACCATAAGATTTTACATGAAAGGAGGACTGGCAGCCGCGTTGCACGGGAGAATGTGAAAAGTGTTCATATGTAGTAAAAACCTGATAAATCCGTCCGTTGTCGTCATTTGTTATCGAATCGACTTAAAGGCAGATCGTCACATTGGCCGTTTTTCACTCTGAGACGGTTACATTTATCGTCTGCAACGCTATGTCGCGTGCTGCGGGATGCGGAGACACTAAAAGCACCATAGTAGATCACAGAAGAAGCTTCTAAGTTGAAGTAATAGCCAGTAAGAAGTAATACAATTCAAGTTTTAGTTGTCGATTATTCACATTTTAGCCGGCTTTGGTGGCTTGGACATGACCTAGGACCATAAGATTTTGCATGAAAGGAGGACTAACAGCCGCGTTGCACGGGAGAATGTGAAAAGTGTTCATATGTAGTAAAAACCTGAGAAATCCGTCCGTTTTCGTCATTTGTTATCGAATCGACTTAAAGCCAGATCGTCACATTGGCCGCTTTTCTGTCTGAGATGGTTACATTTATCGTCTCCAAAGCCATGTCGCGTGCTGCGGTATGCGGAGACACTAAAAGCACCTTAGCAGAACACTGAAGAAGCTTCTAAGTTGAAGCAATAGCCAGTAAGAAGTAGTACAATTGAAGTTTTAGTTGTCGATTATTCACTTTTTAGCCGGCTTTGGTGGATTGGACATGAGGTGGAACCATAAAATTTTGCATGAAAGGAAGACTAGTAGCCACGTTGCAGCGGAGAATGTGAAAATGTTCATATGTAGTAAAAACCTGATAAATCCGTCCGTTGTCGTCATTTGTTATCGAATCGACTTAAAGGCAGATCGTCACATTGGCCGCTTTTCACTCTGAGACGGTTACATTTATCGTCTGCAACGCTATGTCGCGTGCTGCAGTATGCGGAAACACTAAAAGCACCATAGTAGAACACAGAAGAAGCTTCTAAGTTGAAGTAATAGCCAGTAAGAAGTAGTACAATTGAAGTTTTAGTTGTCGATTATTCACTTTTTAACCGGCTTTGGTGGCTTCGACATGAGGTGGAACCATAAAATTTTGCATGAAAGGAAGACTAGCAGCCACGTTGCACCGGAGAATGTGAAAAGTGTTCATATGTAGTAAAAACCTGAGGAATCCGTCCGTTTTCGTCATTTGTTACCGAATCGACTTAAAGCCAGATCGTTAAATTGGCCGCTTTTCTCTCTGAGACGGTTACATTTATCGTCTGCAAAGCTATGTCGCGTGCTGCGGTATGCGGAGACACTAAAAGCACCATAGTAGAACACAGAAGAAGCTTCTAAGTTGAAGTAATAGCCAGTAAGAAGTAATACAATTCAAGTTTTAGTTGTCGATTATTCACATTTTAGCCGGCTTTGGTGGCTTGGACATGACCTAGGACCTTAAGATTTTGCATGAAAGGAGGACTAGCAGCCGCGTTGCACGGGAGAATGTGAAAAGTGTTCATATGTAGTAAAAACCTGAGAAATCCGTCCGTTTTCGTCATTTGTTATCGAATCGACTTAAAGCCAGATCGTCACATTGGCCGCTCTTCTCTCTGAAACGTTTACATTTATCGTCTATAAAGCTATGTCGCGTGCTGCGTTATGCGGAAACACTAAAAGCACCATACTAGAACACTGAAGAAGCTTCTATGTTGAAGTAATAGCCAGTAAGAAGTAGTACAAATGAAGTTTTAGTTGTCGATTATTCACTTTTTAGCCGGCATTGGTTGCTTGGACATGAGGTGGAACCATAAAATTTTGCATGAAAGGAAGACTAGCAGCCACGTTGCACCGGAGAATGTGAAAATTGTTCATATGTAGTAAAAACCTGAGAAATCCGTCCGTTTTCGTCATTTGTTATCGAATCGTCTTAAAGCCAGATCGTCACATTGGCCACTTTTCTCTCTGAGACGGTTACATTTATCGTCTGCAAAGCTATGTCGCGTGCTGCGGTATGCGGAGACACTAAAAGCTCTATAGTAGAACACTGAAGAAGCTTCTAAGTTGAAGCAATAGCCAGTAAGAAGTCGTAAAATTGAAGTTTTAGTTGACGATTATTCACTTTTTAGCCGGCTTTGTTGGCTTGGACATGACCTAGGACCATAAGATTTTGCATGAAAGGAGGACTAACAGCCGCGTTGCACGGGAGAATGTGAAAAGTGTTCATATGTGGTAAAAACCTGATAAATCCGTCCGTTTTCGTCATTTGTTATCGAATCGACTTAAAGGCAGATCGTCACATTGGCCGCTTTTCTCTCTGAGACGGTTACATTTATCGTCTGCAACGCTATGTCGCGTGTTGCGGTATGCGGAGACACTAAAAGCACCATAGTAGAACACAGAAGAAGCTTCTAAGTTGAAGTAATAGCCAGTAAGAAGTAATACAATTCAAGTTTTAGTTGTCGATTATTCACATTTTAGCCGGCTTTGGTGGCTTGGACATGACCTAGGACCTTAAGATTTTGCATGAAAGGAGGACTAGCAGCCGCGTTGCACGGGAGAATGTGAAAAGTGTTCATATGTAGTAAAAACCTGAGAAATCCGTCCGTTTTCGTCATTTGTTATCGAATCGACTTAAAGCCAGATCGTCACATTGGCCGCTCTTGTCTCTGAAACGGTTACATTTATCGTCTACAACGCTATGTCGCGTGCTGCGTTATGCGGAAACACTAAAAGCACCATAGTAGAACACTGAAGAAGCTTCTATGTTGAAGTAATAGCCAGTAAGAAGTAGTACAATTGAAGTTTTAGTTGTCGATTATTCACTTTTTAGCCGGCTTTGGTGGCTTGGACATGAGGTGGAACCATAAAATTTTGCATGAAAGGAAGACTAGCAGCCACGTTGCACCGGAGAATGTGAAAAGTGTTCATATGTAGTAAAAACCTGAGAAATCCGTCCGTTTTCGTCATTTGTTATCGAATCGACTTAAAGCCACATAGTCACATTGGCCGCTCTACTCTCTGAAACGTTTACATTTATCGTCTGCAAAGCTATGTCGCGTGCTGCAGTATGCGGAGACACTAAAAGCACCATAGTAGAACACTGAAGAAGCTTCTAAGTTGAAGCAATAGCCAGTAAGAAGTAGTACAATTGAAGTTTTAGTTGTCGATTATTCACTTTTTAGCCGGCTTTGGTGGCTTGGACATGACCTAGGACCATAAGATTTTGCATGCAAGGAGGACTAACAGCCGCGCTGCACGGGAGAATGTGAAAAGTGTTCATATGTAGTAAAAACCTGAGAAATCCGTCCGTTTTCGTCATTTGTTATCGAATCGTCTTAAAGCCAGATCGTCACATTGGCCGCTTTTCTCTCTGAGACGGTTACATTTATCGTCTGCAAAGCTATGTCGCGTGCTGCGGTATGCGGAGACACTAAAAGCACCATAGTAGAACACTGAAGAAGCTTCTAAGTTGAAGCAGTAGCCAGTAAGAAGTAGTACAATTGAAGTTTTAGTTGTCGATTATTCACTTTTTAGCCGGCTTTGGTGGCTTGGACATGACCTAGGACCATACGATTTTTCATGAAAGGAGGACTAACAGCCGCGTTGCACGGGAGAATGTGAAAAGTGTTCATATGTATTAAAAACCTGAGAAATCCGTCCGTTTTCGTCATTTGTTATCGAATCGTCTTAAAGCCAGATCGTCACATTGGCCGCTTTTCTCTCTGAGACGGTTACATTTATCGTCTGCAACGCTATGTCGCGTGCTGCGGTATGCGGAGACACTAAAAGCACCATAGTAGAACACTGAAGAAGCTTCTAAGTTGAAGCAATAGCCAGTAAGAAGTAGTACAATTGAAGTTTTAGTTGTCGATTGTTCACTTTTTAGCCGGCTATGTTGGCTTGGACATGACCTAGGACCATAAGATTTTGCATGTAAGGAGGACTAACAGCCACGTTGCACGGGAGAATGTGAAAAGTGTTCATATGTAGTAAAAACCTGAGAAATCCGTCCGTTTTCGTCATTTGTTATCGAATCGACTTAAAGCCAGATCGTCACATTGGCCGCTTTTCTCTCTGAGACGGTTACATTTATCGTCTGCAAAACTATGTCGCGTGCTGCGGTATGCGGAGACACTAAAAGCACCATAGTAGAACACAGAAGAAACTTCAAAGTTGAAGTAATAGCCAGTAAGAAGTAGTACAATTCAAGTTTTAGTTGTCGATTATTCACTTTTTAGCCGTCTTTGGTGGCTTGGACATGACCTAGGACCATAAGATTTTGCATGAAAGGAGGACTAGCAGACGCGTTGCACGGGAGAATGTGAAAAGTGTTGATATGTATTAAAATCCTGAGAAATCCGTCCGTTTTCGTCATTTGTTATCGAATCGACTTAAAGCCACATAGTCACATTGGCCGCTCTACTCTCTGAAACGGTTACATTTATCGTCTGCAAAGCAATGTCGCGTGCTGCAGTATGCGGAAACACTAAAAGCACCATAGTAGAACACAGAAGAAGCTTCTAAGTTGAAGTAATAGCCAGTAAGAAGTAGTACAATTGAAGTTTTAGTTGTCGATTATTCACTTTTTAGCCGTCTTTGGTGGCTTGGACATGATCTGGGACCATAAGATTTTACATGAAAGGAGGACTGGCAGCCGCGTTGCACGGGAGAATGTGAAAAGTGTTCATATGTAGTAAAAACCTGATAAATCCGTCCGTTTTCGTCATTTGTTATCGAATCGACTTAAAGGCAGTTCGTCACATTGGCCGCTTTTCACTCTGAGACGGTTACATTTATCGTCTGCAACGCTATGTCGCGTGCTGCGGTATGCGGAGACACTAAAAGCACCATAGTAGAACACAAAAGAAGCTTCTAAGTTGAAGTAATAGCCAGTAAGAAGGAATACAATTCAAGTTTTAGTTGTCGATTATTCACATTTTAGCCGGCTTTGGTGGCTTGGACATGACCTAGGACCTTAAGATTTTGCATGAAACGAGGACTAGCAGCCGCGTTGCACGGGAGAATGTGAAAAGTGTTCATATGTAGTAAAAACCTGAGAAATCCGTCCGTTTTCGCCATTTGTTATCGAATCGACTTAAAGCCAGATCGTCACATTGGTCGCTCTTCTCTCTGAAACGGTTACATTTATCGTCTACAAAGCTATGTCGCGTGCTGCAATATGCGGAAACACTAAAAGCACCATAGTAGAACACTGAAGAAGCTTCTATGTTGAAGTAATAGCCAGTAAGAAGTAGTACAATTGAAGTTTTAGTTGTCGATTATTCACCTTTTAGCCGGCTTTGGTGGCTTGGACATGAGGTGGATCCATAAAATTTTGCATGAAAGGAAGACTAGCAGCAACGTTGCACCGGAGAATGTGAAAAGTGTTCATATGTAGTAAAAACCTGATAAATCCGTCCGTTTTCGTCATTTGTTATCGAATCGTCTTAAAGCCAGATCGTCACATTGGCTGCTTTTCTCTCTGAGACGGTTACATTTATCGTCCGCAAATCTATGTCGCGTGCTGCGGTATGCGGAGACACTAAAAGCACCATAGTAGAACACTGAAGAAGCTTCTAAGTTATAGCAATAGCCAGTAAGAAGTAGTACTATTGAAGTTTTAGTTGTCGATTATTCACTTTTTAGCCGGCTTTGGTGGCTTGGACATGACCAAGGACCTTAAGATTTTGCATGAAAGGAGGACTAGCAGCCGCGTTGCACGGGAGAATGTGAAAAGTGTTCATATGTAGTAAAAACCTGAGATATCCGTCTGTTTACGTCATTTGTTATCGAATCGACTTAAGGCCAGATCGTCACATTGGCCCCTCTTCTCTCTGAAACGGTTACATTTATCGTCTGCAAAGCTATGTCGCGTGCTGCGGTATGCGGAAACACTAAAAGCACCATAGTAGAACACAGAAGAAGCTTCTATGTTGAAGTAATAGCCAGTAAGAAGTAGTACAATTAAAGTTTTAGTTGTCGATTATTCACTTTTTAGCCGGCTTTTGTGGCTTGGACATGAGTTGGAACCTTAAGATTTTGCATGAAAGGAAGACTAACAGCTGCGTTGCACGGCAGAATGTGAAAAGTGTTCATATGTAGTAAAAACCTGAGAAATCCGTCCGTTTTCGTCATTTGTTATCGAATCGACTTAAAGCCAGATCGTCACATTGGCCGCTTTTCTCTCTGAGACGGTTACATTTATCGTCTGCAACTCTATGTCGCGTGCTGCGGTATGCGGAGACACTAAAAGCACCATAGAAGAACACTGAAGAAGCTTCTAAGTTGAAGCAATAGCCAGTAAGAAGTAGTAAAATTGAAGTTTTAGTTGTCGATTATTCACTTTTTAGCCGGCTTCGGTGGCTTGGACATGACCTAGGACCTTACGATTTTGCATGAAAGGAGGACTAGCAGACAAGTTGCACGGGAGAATGTGAAAAGTGTTCATATGTAGTAAAAACCTGAGAAATCCGTCCGTTTTCGTCATTTGTTATCGAATCGACTTAAGGCCAGATCGTCACATTGGCCACTCTTCTCTCTGAAACGGTTACACTTATCGTCTGCAAAGCTATGTCGCGTGCTGCGGTATGCCGAAACACTAAAAGCACCATAGTAGAACACAGAAGAAGCTTCTAAGTTGAAGTAATAGCCAGTAAGAAATAGTACAATTGAAGTTTTAGTTGTCGATTATTCACATTTTAGCCGGCTTTGGTAGCTTGGACATGACCTAGGACCTTAAGATTTTGCATGAAAGGAGGACTAGCAAACGCGTTGCACGGGAGAATGTGAAAAGTGTTCATATGTAGTAAAAACCTGAGAAATCCGTCCGTTTTCGTCATTTGTCATCGAATCGACTTAAAGCCAGAGCGTCACCTTGGCCGCTCTACTCTCTGAAACGGTTACATTTATCGTCTGTAAAGCTATGTCGCGTGCTGCAGTATGCAGAAACACAAAAAGAACCATAGTAGAACACAGAAGAGGCTTCTAAGTTGAAGTAATAGCCAGTAAGAAGTAGTACAATTCATGTTTTAGTTGTCGATTATTCACTTTTTAGCCGGCTTTGGTGGCTATGACATGACCTAGGACCATAAGATTTTGCATGAAAGGAGGACTAACAGCCGCGTTGCACGGGAGAATGTGAAAATTGTTCATATGTAGTAAAAACCTGAGAAATCCGTCCGTTTTCGTCATTTGTTTTCGAATCGACTTAAAGCTAGATCGTCACATTGGCCGCTCTCCTCTCTGAAACGGTTACATTTATCGTCTGCAAAGCTATGTCGCGTACTGCAGTATGCGGAAACACTAAAAGCACCATAGTAGAACACAGAGGAAGCTTCTAAATTGAAGTAATAGAGAGTAAGAAGTAGTACAATTCAAGTTTTAGTTGTCGATTATTCACTTTTTGCCGGCTTTGGTGGCTATGACATGACCTAGGACCATAAGATTTTGCATGAAAGGAGGACTAGCGTCCGCGTTGCAAGGGAGAAAGTGAAAAGTGTTCATATGTAGTAAAAACCTGAGAAATCCGTCCGTTTTCGTCATTTGTTATCGAATCGACTTAAAGCCAGATCGTCACATTGGCCGCTTTTCTCTCTGAGACGGTTACATTTATCGTCTGCAAAGCTATGTCGCGTGCTGCGGTATGCGGAGACACTAAAAGCACCATAGTAGAGCACAGAAGAAGCTTCTAAGTTGAAGTAATAGCCAGTAAGAAGTAGTGCAATTCAAGTTTTATTTATCGATTATTCACTTTTTAGCCGGCTTTGGTGGCTTGGACATGACCTAGGACCTTAAGATTTTACATGAAAGGAGGACTAGCAGCCGCGTTGCACGGGAGAATGTGAAAAGTGTTCATATGTAGTAAAAACCTGAGATATCCGTCTGTTTTCGTCATTTGTTATCGAATCGACTTAAGGCCAGATCGACACATTGGCCCCTCTTCTCTCTGAAACGGTTACATTTATCGTCTGCAAAGCTATGTCGCGTGCTGCGATATGCGGAAACACTAAAAGCACCATAGTAGAACACAGAAGAAGCTTCTAAGTTGAAGTAATAGCCAGTAAGAAGTAGTACAATTCAAGTTTTAGTTGTCGATTATTCTCTTTTTAGCCGGCTTTGGTGGCTATGACATGACCTAGGGCCATAAGATTTTGCATGAAAGGAGGACTAACAGCCGCGTTGCACGGGAGAATGTGAAAAGTGTTCATACGTAGTAAAAACCTGAGAAATCCGTCCGTTTTCGTCATTTGTTATCGAATCGACTTAAAGCCAGATCGTCACATTGGCCGCCTTTCTCTCTGAGACGGTTACATTTATCGTCTGCAAATCTATGTCGCGTGCTGCGGTATGCGGAGACACTAAAAGCACCATAGTAGAACACTGAAGAAGCTTCTAAGTTGAAGCAATAGACAGTAAGAAGTAGTAAAATTGAAGTTTTAGTTGTCGATTATTCACATTTTAGCCGGCATTGGTAGCTTGGACATGACCTAGGACCTTAAGATTTTGCATGAAAGGAGGACTAGCAGACGCGTTGCACGGGAGAATGTGAAAAGTGTTCATATGTAGTAAAAACCTGAGAAATCCGTCCGTTTTCGTCATTTGTCGTCGATCGACTTAAAGCCATAGCGTCACATTGGCCGATCTACTCTCTGAAACGGTTACATTTATCGTCTGCAAAGCTATGTCGCGTGCTGCAGTATGCAGAAACACAAAAAGAACCATAGTAGAACACAGAAGAAGCTTCTAAGTTGAAGTAATAGCCAGTAAGAAGTAGTACAATTCATGTTTTAGTTGTCGATTAACACAGAAGAAGCTTCTAAATTGAAGTAATAGAAGGTAAGAAGTAGTACAATTCAAGTTTTAGTTGTCGATTATTCACTTTTTAGCTGGCTTTGGTGGCCATGACATGACCTAGGACCATAAGATTTTGCATGAAAGGAGGACTAGCAGCCGCGTTGCACGGGAGAAAGTGAAAAGTGTTCATATGTAGTAAAAACCTGAGAAATCCGTCCGTTTTCGTCATTTGTTATCGAATCGGCTTAAAGCCAGAGCGTCACATTGGCCGCTTTTCTCTCTGAGACGGTTACATTTATCGTCTGCAAAGCTATGTCGCGTGCTGCAGTATGCGGAGACACTAAAAGCACCATAGTAGAACACAGAAGAAGCTTCTAAGTTGAAGTAATAGCCAGTAAGAAGTAGTGCAATTCAAGTTTTAGTTATCGATTATTCACTTTTTAGCCGGCTTGGTGGCTTTTACATGACCTAGGACCGTAAGATTTAGCATGAAAGGAGGTCTAGTAGCCGCGTTGCATGGGAGAATGTGAAAAGTGTTCATATGTAGTAAAAACGTGAGAAATCCGTCCGTTTTAGTCATTTGTTATCGAATCGACTTGAAGCCAGATCGTCACATTGGCCGCTTTTCTCTCTGAGACGGTTACATTTATCGTATGCAAAGCTATGTCGCGTGCTGCGGTATGCGGAGATACTAAAAGCACCATAGTAGAACACAGAAGAAGCTTCTAAGTTGAAGTAATAGCCAGTAAGAAGTAGTTCAATTCAAGTTATAGTTGTCGATTATTCACTTTTTAGCCGGCTTTGGTGGCTTGGACATGACCTAGGACCTTAAGATTTTGCATGAAAGGAGGACTAGCAGCCGCGTTGCACGGGAGAATGTGAAAAGTGTTCATATGTAGTAAAAACCTGAGATATCCGTCTGTTTTCGTCATTTGTTATCGAATCGACTTAAAGCCAGATCGTCACATTGGACCCTCTTCTCTCTGAAACGGTTACATTTATCGTCTACAAAGCTATGTCCCGTGCTGCGGTATGCGGAAACACTAAAAGCACCATAGTAGAACACAGAAGAAGCTTTATGTTGAAGTAATAGATAGTAAGAAGTAGTACAATTGAAGTTTTAGTTGTCGATTATTCACTTTTTAGCCGGCTTTGGTGGCTATGACATGACCTAGGACCATAAGATATTGCAAGAAAGGAGGACTAACAGCCGCGTTGCATGGGAGAATATGAAAAGTGTTCATAAGTAGTAAAAACCTGAGAAATCCGTCCGTTTTCGTGATTTGTTATCGAATGGACTTAAAGCCAGATCGTCACATTGGCCGCTCTTCTCTCTGAAACGATTGCACTTATCGTCTGGAAAGCTATGTCGCGTGCTGCGGTATGCCGAAACACTAAAAGCACCATAGTATAACACAGAAGAAGCTTCTAAGTTGAAGTAATAGCCAGTAAGAAATAGTACAATTCAAGTTTTAGTTGTCGATTATTCACATTTTAGCCGGCTTTGGTGGCTTGGACATGACCCAGGACCTTACGATTTTGCATGAAAGGAGGGCTAGCAGCCGCGTTGCACGGGAGAATGTGAAAAGTGTTCATATGTAGTAAAAACCTGAGAAATCCGTCCGTTTTCGTCATTTGTTATCGAATCGAATTAAAGCCAGATCGTCACATTGGCCGCTCTACTCTCTGAAACGGTTACATTTATCGTCTGCAAAGCTATGTCGCGTGCTGCGGTATGCGGAGACACTAAAAGCACCATAGAAGAACACAGAAGTAGCTTGTAAGTTGAAGTAACAGCCAGTAAGAAGTAGTACAATTCAAGTTTTAGTTGTCGATTATTCACTTTTTAGCCGGCTTTGGTGGCTTGGACATGACCTAGGACGTTTTAGATTTTGCATGCAAGGAGGACTGGCAGCCGCGTTGCACGGGAGAATGTGAAAAGAGTTCATATGTGGTAAAAACCTGATAAATCCGTCCGTTTTCGTCATTTGTTATCGAAACGACTTAAAGGCAGATCGTCGCATTGGCCGCTCTTCTCTCTGAAACGGTTACATTGATCGTCTACAAAGCTATGTCGCGTGCTGCGTTATGCGGAAACACTAAAAGCACAATAGTAGAACACAGAAGAAGCTTCTATGTTGAAGTAATAGCCAGTAAGAAGTAGTACAATTGAAGTTGTAGTTGTCGATTATTCACTTTTTAGCCAGCTTTGGTGGCTTGGACATGAGGTGGAACCATAAGATTTTGCATGAAAAGAAGACTAGCAGCAGCGTTGCACGGGAGAATGTGAAAAGTGTTCATATGTAGTAAAAACCTGAGAAATCCGTCCGTTTTCGTCATTTGTTATCGAATCGACTTAAAGCCAGATCGTCACATTGGCCGCTCTCCTCTCTGAAACGGTTACATTTATCGTCTGCAAAGCTATGTCGCGTACTGCAGTATGCGGAAACACTAAAAGCACCATAGTAGAACACAGAAGAAGCTTCTAAATTGAAGTAATAGAAGGTAAGAAGTAGTACAATTCAAGTTTTAGTTGTCGATTATTCACTTTTTAGCTTGCTTTGGTGGCCATGACATGACCTAGGACCATAAGATTTTGCATGAAAGGAGGACTAGCAGCCGCGTTGCACGAGAGAAAGTGAAAAGTGTTCATATGTAGTAAAAACCTGAGAAATCCGTCCGTTTTCGTCATTTGTTATCGAATCGGCTTAAAGCCAGAGCGTCACATTGGCCGCTTTTCTCTCTGAGACGGTTACATTTATCGTCTGCAAAGCTATGTCGCGTGTTGCGGTATGCGGAGACACTAAAAGCACCATAGTAGAACACAGAAGAAGCTTCTAAGTTGAAGTAATAGCCAGTAAGAAGTAGTGCAATTCAAGTTTTAGTTATCGATTATTCACTTTTTAGCCGGCTTGGTGGCTTTTACATGACCTAGGACCGTAAGATTTTGCATGAAAGGAGGTCTAGTAGCCGCGTTGCATGGGAGAATGTGAAAAGTGTTCATATGTAGTAAAAACCTGAGAAATCCGTCCGTTTTAGTCATTTGTTATCGAATCGACTTAAAGCCAGATCGTCACATTGGCCGCTTTTCTCTCTGAGACGGTTACATTTATCGTCTGCAAAGCTATGTCGCGTGCTGCGGTATGCGGAGATACTAAAAGCACCATAGTAGAACACAGAAAAAGCTTCTAAGTTGAAGTAATAGCCAGTAAGAAGTAGTTCAATTCAAGTTTTAGTTGTCGATTATTCACTTTTTAGCCGGCTTTGGTGGCTTGGACATGACCTAGGACCTTAAGATTTTGCATGAAAGGAGGACTAGCAGCCGCGTTGCACGGGAGAATGTGAAAAGTGTTCATATGTAGTAAAAACCTGAGATATCCGTCTGTTTTCGTCATTTGTTATCGAATCGACTTAAAGCCAGATCGTCACATTGGAACCTCTTCTCTCTGAAACGGTTACATTTATCGTCTACAAAGCTATGTCCCGTGCTGCGGTATGCGGAAACACTAAAAGCACCATAGTAGAACACAGAAGAAGCTTTATGTTGAAGTAATAGATAGTAAGAAGTAGTACAATTGAAGTTTTAGTTGTCGATTATTCACTTTTTAGCCGGCTTTGGTGGCTATGACATGACCTAGGACCATAAGATATTGCAAGAAAGGAGGACTAACAGCCGCGTTGCACGGGAGAATATGAAAAGTGTTCATAAGTAGTAAAAACCTGAGAAATCCGTCCGTTTTCGTGATTTGTTATCGAATGGACTTAAAGCCAGATCGTCACATTGGCCGCTCTTCTCTCTGAAACGGTTGCACTTATCGTCTGGAAAGCTATGTCGCGTGCTGCGGTATGCCGAAACACTAAAAGCACCATAGTATAACACAGAAGAAGCTTCTAAGTTGAAGTAATAGCCAGTAAGAAATAGTACAATTCAAGTTTTAGTTGTCGATTATTCACATTTTAGCCGGCTTTGGTGGCTTGGTTATGACCTAGGACCTTACGATTTTCCATGAAAGGAGGACTAGCAGCCGCGTTGCACGGGAGAATGTGAAAAGTGTTCATATGTAGTAAAAACCTGAGAAATCCGTCCGTTTTCGTCATTTGTTATCGAATCGAATTAAAGCCAGATCGTCACATTGGCCGCTCTACTCTCTGAAACGGTTACATTTATCGTCTGCAAAGCTATGTCGCGTGCTGCGGTATGCGGAGACACTAAAAGCACCATAGAAGAACACAGAAGTAGCTTGTAAGTTGAAGTAATAGCCAGTAAGAAGTAGTACAATTCAAGTTTTAGTTGTCGATTATTCACTTTTTAGCCGGCTTTGGTGGCTTGGACATGACCTAGGACGTTAAGATTTTGCATGAAAGGAGGACTGGCAGCCGCGTTGCACGGGAGAATGTGAAAAGAGTTGATATGTGGTAAAAACCTAATAAATCCGTCCGTTTTCGTCATTTGTTATCGAAACGACTTAAAGGCAGATCGTCACATTGGCCGCTTTTCTCTCTGAGACGGTTACATTTATCGTCTGCAACGCTATGTCGCGTGCTGCGGTATGCGGAGACACTAATAGCACCATAGTAGGACACAGAAGAAGCTTCTAAGTTGGAGTAATAGCCAGTAAGAAGTAATACAATTCAAGTTTTAGTTGTCGATTATTCACATTTTAGCCGGCTTTGGTGGCTTGGACATGACCTAGGTCCTTAAGATTTTGCATGAAAGGAGGACTAGCAGCCGCGTTGCACGGGAGAATGTGAAAAGTGTTCATATGTAGTAAAAACCTGAGAAATCCGTCCGTTTTCGTCATTTGTTTTCGAATCGACTTAAAGCCAGATCGTCACATTGACCGCTCTTCTCTCTGAAACGGTTACATTTATCGTCTACAACGCTATGTCGCGTGCTGCGTTATGCGGAAACACTAAAAGCACTATAGTAGAACACAGAAGAAGCACATATGTTGAAGTAATAGCCAGTAAGAAGTAGTACAATTGAAGTTTTAGTTGTCGGTTATTCACTTTTTAGCCAGCTTTGGTGGCTTGGACATGAGGTGGAACCATACGATTTTGCATGAAAAGAAGACTAGCAGCAGCGTTGCACGGGAGAATGTGAAAAGTGTTCATATGTAGTAAAAACCTGAGAAATCCGTCCGTTTTCGTCATTTGTTATCGAATCAACTTAAAGCCAGATCGTCACATTGGCCGCTCTACTCTCTGAAACGTTTACATTTATCGTCTGCAAAGCTATGTCGCGTGCTGCAGTATGCGGAGACACTAAAAGCACCATAGTAGAACACTGAAGAAGCTTCTAAGTTGAAGCAATAGCCAGTAAGAAGTACTACAATTGAAGTTTTAGTTGTCGATTATTCACTTTTTAGCCGGCTTTGGTGGCTTGGACATGACCTAGGACCATAAGATTTTGCATGCAAGGAGGACTAACAGCCGCGTTGCACGGGAGAATGTGAAAAGTGTTCATATGTAGTAAAAACCTGAGAAATCCGTCCGTTTTCGTCATTTGTTATCGAATCGTCTTAAAGCCAGATCGTCACATTGGCCGCTTTTCTCTCTGAGACGGTTACATTTATCGTCTGCAAAGCTATGTCGCGTGCTGCGGTATGTGGAGACACTAAAAGCACCATAGTAGAACACTGAAGAAGCTTCTAAGTTGAAGCAGTAGCCAGTAAGAAGTAGTGCAATTGAAGTTTTAGTTGTCGATTATTCACTTTTTTGCCGGCTTTTGTGGCTTGGACATGATCCTGGACCATAAGATTTTACATGAAAGGAGGACTGGCAGCCGCGTTGCACGGGAGAATGTGAAAAGTGTTCATATGTAGTAAAAACCTGATAAATCCGTCCGTTTTCGTCATTTGTTATCGAATCGACTTAAAGGCAGATCGTCACATTGGCCGCTTTTCACTCTGAGACGGTTACATTTATCGTCTGCAACGCTATGTAGCGTGCTGCGGTATGCGGAGACACTAAAAGCACCATAGTAGAACACAGAAGAAGCTTCTAAGTTGAATTAATAGCCAGTAAGAAGGAATACAATTCAAGTTTTAGTTGTCGATTATTCACATTTTAGCCGGCTTTGGTGGCTTGGACATGACCTAGGACCTTAAGATTTTGCATGAAACGAGGACTAGCAGCCGCGTTGCACGGGAGAATGTGAAAAGTGTTCATATGTAGTAAAAACCTGAGAAATCCGTCCGTTTTCGTCATTTGTTATCGAATCGACTTAAAGCCAGATCGTCACATTGGTCGCTCTTCTCTCTGAAACGGTTACATTTATCGTCTACAAAGCTATGTCGCGTGCTGCATTATGCGGAAACACTAAAAGCACCATAGTAGAACACTGAAGAAGCTTCTATGTTGAAGTAATAGCCAGTAAGAAGTAGTACAATTGAAGTTTTAGTTGTCGATTATTCACTTTTTAGCCGGCTTTGGTGGCTTGGACATGAGGTGGAACCATAAAATTTTGCATGAAAGGAAGACTAGCAGCCACGTTGCACCGGAGAATGTGAAAAGTGTTCATATGTAGTAAAAACCTGAGAAATCCGTCCGTTTTCGTCATTTGTTATCGAATCGTCTTAAAGCCAGATCGTCACATTGGCTGCTTTTCTCTCTGAGACGGTTACATTTATCGTCCGCAAATCTATGTCGCGTGCTGCGGTATGCGGAGACACTAAAAGCACCATAGTAGAACACTGAAGAAGCTTCTAAGTTATAGCAATAGCCAGTAAGAAGTAGTACTATTGAAGTTTTAGTTGTCGATTATTCACTTTTTAGCCGGCTTTGGTGGCTTGGACTTGACCTAGGACCATAAGATTTTGCATGAAAGGAGGACTAACAGCCGCGTTGCACGGGAGAATGTGAAAAGTGTTCATATGTATTAAAAACCTGAGAAATCCGTCCGTTTTCGTCATTTGTTATCGAATCGTCTTAAAGCCAGATCGTCACATTGGCCGCTTTTCTCTCTGAGACGGTTACATTTATCGTCTGCAAAGCTATGTCGCGTGCTGCGGTATGCGGAGACACTAAAAGCACCATAGTAGAGCACAGAAGAAGCTTCTAATTTGAAGTAATATCCAGTAAGAGGTAGTACAAATCAAGTTTTAGTTGTCAATTATTCACTTTTTAGCCGGCTTTGGTGGCTTGGACATGACCTAGGACCTTAAGATTTTGCGTGAAAGGAGGACTTGCAGCCGCGTTGCAAGGGAGAATGTGAAAAGTGTTCATATGTAGTAAAAACCTGAGAAATCCGTCCGTTTTCGTCAATTGTTATCGAATCGACTTAAAGCCAGATCGTCACATTATCCGCTTTTCTCTCTGAGACGGTTACATTTATCGTCTGCAACTCTATGTCGCGTGCTGCGGTATGCGGAGACACTAAAAGCACCATAGTAGAACACTGAAGAAGCTTCTAAGTTGAAGCAATAGCCAGTAAGAAGTAGTACAATTAAAGTTTTAGTTGTCGATTATTCACTTTTTAGCCGGCTTTTGTGGCTTGGACATGACCTAGGACCACATGATTTTGCATGAAAGGAGGACTAGCAGACAAGTTGCACGGGAGAATGTGAAAACTGTTCATATGTAGTAAAAACCTGAGAAATCCGTCCGTTTTCGTCATTTGTTATCGAATCGACTTAAGGCCAGATCGTCACATTGGCCGCTCTTCTCTCTGAAACGGTTATACTTATCGTCTGCAAAGCTATGTCGCGTGCTGCGGTATGCCGAAACACTAAAAGCACCATAGTAGAACACAGAAGAAGCTTCTAAGTTGAAGTAATAGCCAGTAAGAAATAGTACAATTCAAGTTTTAGTTGTCGATTATTCACATTTTAGCCGGCTTTGGTAGCTTGGACATGACCTAGGACCTTAAGATTTTGCATGAAAGGAGGACTAGCAAACGCGTTGCACGGGAGAATGTGAAAAGTGTTCATACGTAGTAAAAACCTGAGAAATCCGTCCGTTTTCGTCATTTGTCATCGAATCGACTTAAAGCCAGGGCGTCACCTTGGCCGCTCTACTCTCTGAAACGGTTACATTTATCGTCTGTAAAGCTATGTCCCGTGCTGCAGTATGCAGAAACACAAAAAGAACCATAGTAGAACACAGAAGAGGCTTCTAAGTTGAAGTAATAGCCAGTAAGAAGTAGTACAATTCATGTTTTAGTTGTCGATTATTCACTTTTTAGTCGGCTTTGGTGGCTATGACAGGACCTAGGACCATAAGATTTTGCATGAAAGGAGGACTAACAGCCGCGTTGCACGGGAGAATGTGAAAATTGTTCATATGTAGTAAAAACCTGAGAAATCCGTCCGTTTTCGTCATTTGTTTTCGAATCGACTTAAAGCCAGATCGTCACATTGGCCGCTCTCCTCTCTGAAACGGTTACATTTATCGCCTGCAAAACTATGTCGCGTGCTGCGGTATGCGGGCACACTAAAAGCACCATAGTAGAACACAGAAGAAGCTTCTAAGTTGAAGTAATAGCCAGTAAGAAGTAGTGCAATTCAAGTTTTAGTTATCGATTATTCACTTTTTAGCGGGCTTTGGTGGCTTGGACATGACCTAGGACCTTAAGATTTTGCATGAAAGGAGGACTAGCAGCCGCGTTGCACGGGAGAATGTGAAAAGTGTTCATATGTAGTAAAAACCTGAGATATCCGTCTGTTTTCGTCATTTGTTATCGAATCGACTTAAGGCCAGATCGTCACATTGGCCCCTCTTCTCTCTGAAACGGTTACATTTATCGTCTGCAAAGCTATGTCGCGTGCTGCGATATGCGGAAACACTAAAAGCACCATAGTAGAACACAGGAAAGGTTCTAAGTTGAAGTAATAGCCAGTAAGAAGTAGTACAATTCAAGTTTTAGTTGTCGATTATTCACTTTTTAGCCGGCTTTGGTGGCTATGACATGACCTAGGACCATAAGATTTTGCATGAAAGGAGGACTAACAGCCGCGTTGCACGGGAGAATGTGAAAAGTGTTCATATGTAGTAAAAACCTGAGAAATCCGTCCGTTTTCGTCATTTGTTATCGAATCGACTAAAAAGCCAGATCGTCACATTGGCCGCTTTTCTCTCTGAGACGGTTACATTTGTCGTCTGCAAATCTATGTCGCGTGCTGCGGTATGCGGAGACACTAATAGCACCAGAGTAGAACACTGAAGAAGCTTCTAAGTTGAAGCAATAGCCAGTAAGAAGTAGTAAAATTGAAGTTTTAGTTGTCGATTATTCACATTTTAGCCGGCATTGGTAGCTTGGACATGACCTAGGACCTTAAGATTTTGCATGAAAGGAGGACTAGCAGACGCGTTGCACGGGAGAATGTGAAAAGTGTTCATATGTAGTAAAAACCTGAGAAATCCGTCCGTTTTCGTCATTTGTCGTCGAATCGACTTAAAGCCAGAGCGTCACATTGGCCGCTCTACTCTCTGAAACGGTTACATTTATCGTCTGCAAAGCTATGTCGCGTGCTGCAGTATACAGAAACACAAAAAGAACCATAGTAGAACACAGAAGAAGCTTCTAAGTTGAAGTAATAGCCAGTAAGAAGTAGTACAATTCATGTTTTAGTTGTCGATTATTCACATTTTAGCCGGCTTTGGTGGCTATGACATGACCTAGGACCTTAAGATTTTGCATGAAAGGAGGACTAGCAAACGCGTTGCACGGGAGAATGTGAAAAGTGTTCATATGTAGTAAAAACCTGAGAAATCCGTCCGTTTTCGACATTTGTCATCGAATCGACTTAAAGCCAGAGCGTCACCTTGTCCGCTCTACTCTCTGAAACGGTTACATTTATCGTCTGCAAAGCTATGTCGCGTGCTGCAGTATGCAGAAACACAAAAAGAACCATAGTAGAACACAGAAGAAGCTTCTAAGTTGAAGTAATAGCCAGTAAGAAGTAGTACAATTCATGTTTTAGTTGTCGATTATTCACTTTTTAGCCGGCTTTGGTGGCTATGACATGACCTAGGACCATAAGATTTTGCATGAAAGGAGGACTAACAGCCGCGTTGCACGGGAGAATGTGAAAATTGTTCATATGTAGTAAAAACCTGAGAAATCCGTCCGTTTTCGTCATTTGTTTTCGAATCGACTTAAAGCCAGATCGTCACATTGGCCGCTCTCCTCTCTGAAACGGTTACATTTATCGTCTGCAAAGCTATGTCGCGTACTGCAGTATGCGGAAACACTAAAAGCACCATAGTAGAACACAGAGGAAGCTTCTAATTTGAAGTAATAGAGAGTAAGAAGTAGTATAATTCAAGTTTTAGTTGTCGATTATTCACTTTTTGCCGGCTTTGGTGGCTATGACATGACCTAGGACCATAAGATTTTGCATGAAAGGAGGACTAGCGTCCGCGTTGCACGGGAGAAAGAGAAAAGTGTTCATATGTAGTAAAAACCTGAGAAATCCTTCCGTTTTCGTCATTTGTTAAAGAATCGACTTAAAGCCAGATCGTCACATTGGCTGCTTTTCTCTCTGTGACGGTTACATTTATCGTCTGCAAAGCTATGTCGCGTGCTGCGGTATGCGGAGACACTAAAAGCACCATAGTAGAGCACAGAAGAAGCTTCTAAGTTGAAGTAATAGCCAGTAAGAAGTAGTGCAATTCAAGTTTTAGTTATCGATTATTCACTTTTTAGCCGGCTTTGGTGGCTTGGACATGACCTAGGACCTTAAGATTTTGCATGAAAGGAGGACTAGCAGCCGCGTTGCACGGGAGAATGTGAAAAGTGTTCATATGTAGTAAAAACCTGAGATATCCGTCTGTTTTCGTCATTTGTTATCGAATCGACTTAAGGCCAGATCGACACATTGGCCCCTCTTCTCTCTGAAACGGTTACATTTATCGTCTGCAAAGCTATGTCGCGTGCTGCGATATGCGGAAACACTAAAAGCACCATAGTAGAACACAGAAGAAGCTTCTAAATTGAAGTAATAGAAGGTAAGAAGTAGTACAATTCAAGTTTTAGTTGTCGATTATTCACTTTTTAGCTGGCTTTGGTGGCCATGACATGACCTAGGACCATAAGATTTTGCATGAAAGGAGGACTAGCAGCCGCGTTGCACGGGAGAAAGTGAAAAGTGTTCATATGTAGTAAAAACCTGAGAAATCCGTCCGTTTTCGTCATTTGTTATCGAATCGGCTTAAAGCCAGAGCGTCACATTGGCCGCTTTTCTCTCTGAGACGGTTACATTTATCGTCTGCAAAGCTATGTCGCGTGCTGCGGTATGCGGAGACACTAAAAGCACCATAGTAGAACACAGAAGAAGCTTCTAAGTTGAAGTAATAGCCAGTAAGAAGTAGTGCAATTCAAGTTTTAGTTATCGATTATTCACTTTTTAGCCGGCTTGGTGGCTTTTACATGACCTAGGACCGTAAGATTTTGCATGAAAGGAGGTCTAGTAGCCGCGTTGCATGGGAGAATGTGAAAAGTGTTCATATGTAGTAAAAACCTGAGAAATCCGTCCGTTTTAGTCATTTGTTATCGAATCGACTTGAAGCCAGATCGTCACATTGGCCGCTTTTCTCTCTGAGACGGTTACATTTATCGTCTGCAAAGCTATGTCGCGTGTTGCGGTATGCGGAGATACTAAAAGCACCATAGTAGAACACAGAAGAAGCTTCTAAGTTGAAGTAATAGCCAGTAAGAAGTAGTTCAATTCAAGTTTTAGTTGTCGATTATTCACTTTTTAGCCGGCTTTGGTGGCTTGGACATGACCTAGGACCTTAAGATTTTGCATGAAAGGAGGACTAGCAGCCGCGTTGCACGGGAGAATGTGAAAAGTGTTCATATGTAGTAAAAACCTGAGATATCCGTCTGTTTTCGTCATTTGTTATCGAATCGACTTAAAGCCAGATCGTCACATTGGACCCTCTTCTCTCTGAAACGGTTACATTTATCGTCTACAAAGCTATGTCCCGTGCTGCGGTATGCGGAAACACTAAAAGCACCATAGTAGAACACAGAAGAAGCTTTATGTTGAAGTAATAGATAGTAAGAAGTAGTACAATTGAAATTTAGTTGTCGATTATTCACTTTTTAGCCGGCTTTGGTGGCTATGACATGACCTAGGACCATAAGATATTGCAAGAAAGGAGGACTAACAGCCGCGTTGCACGGGAGAATATGAAAAGTGTTCATAAGTAGTAAAAACCTGAGAAATCCGTCCGTTTTCGTGATTTGTTATCGAATGGACTTAAAGCCAGATCGTCACATTGGCCGCTCTTCTCTCTGAAACGGTTGCACTTATCGTCTGGAAAGCTATGTCGCGTGCTGCGGTATGCCGAAACACTAAAAGCACCATAGTATAACACAGAAGAAGCTTCTAAGTTGAAGTAATAGCCAGTAAGAAATAGTACAATTCAAGTTTTAGTTGTCGATTATTCACATTTTAGCCGGCTTTGGTGGCTTGGACATGACCTAGGACCTTACGATTTTGCATGAAAGGAGGACTAGCAGCCGCGTTGCACGGGAGAATGTGAAAAGTGTTCATATGTAGTAAAAACCTGAGAAATCCGTCCGTTTTCGTCATTTGTTATCGAATCGAATTAAAGCCAGATCGTCACATTGGCCGCTCTACTCTCTGAAACGGTTACATTTATCGTCTGCAAAGCTATGTCGCGTGCTGCGGTATGCGGAGACACTAAAAGCACCATAGAAGAACACAGAAGTAGCTTGTAAGTTGAAGTAATAGCCAGGAAGAGGTAATACAATTCAAGTTTTAGTTGTCGATTATTCACTTTTTAGCCGGCTTTGGTGGCTTGGACATGACCTAGGACGTTAAGATTTTGCATGAAAGGAGGACTGGCAGCCGCGTTGCACGGGAGAATGTGAAAAGAGTTGATATGTGGTAAAAACCTGATAAATCCGTCCGTTTTCGTCATTTGTTATCGAAACGACTTAAAGGCAGATCGTCGCATTGGCCGCTCTTCTCTCTGAAACGGTTACATTGATCGTCTACAAAGCTATGTCGCGTGCTGCGTTATGCGGAAACACTAAAAGCACTATAGTAGAACACAGAAGAAGCTTCTATGTTGAAGTAATAGCCAGTAAGAAGTAGTACAATTGAAGTTGTAGTTGTCGATTATTCACTTTTTAGCCAGCTTTGGTGGCTTGGACATGAGGTGGAACCATAAGATTTTGCATGAAAAGAAGACTAGCAGCAGCGTTGCACGGGAGAATGTGAAAAGTGTTCATATGTAGTAAAAACCTGAGAAATCCGTCCGTTTTCGTCATTTGTTATCGAATCGACTTAAAGCCATATCGTCACATTGGCCGCTCTCCTCTCTGAAACGGTTACATTTATCGTCTGCAAAGCTATGTCGCGTACTGCAGTATGCGGAAACACTAAAAGCACCATAGTAGAACACAGAAGAAGCTTCTAAATTGAAGTAATAGAAGGTAAGAAGTAGTACAATTCAAGTTTTAGTTGTCGATTATTCACTTTTTAGCTTGCTTTGGTGGCCATGACATGACCTAGGACCATAAGATTTTGCATGAAAGGAGGACTAGCAGCCGCGTTGCACGGGAGAAAGTGAAAAGTGTTCATATGTAGTAAAAACCTGAGAAATCCGTCCGTTTTCGTCATTTGTTATCGAATCGGCTTAAAGCCAGAGCGTCACATTGGCCGCTTTTCTCTCTGAGACGGTTACATTTATCGTCTGCAAAGCTATGTCGCGTGCTGCGGTATGCGGAGACACTAAAAGCACCATAGTAGAACACAGAAGAAGCTTCTAAGTTGAAGTAATAGCCAGTAAGAAGTAGTGCAATTCAAGTTTTAGTTATCGATTATTCACTTTTTAGCCGGCTTGGTGGCTTTTACATGACCTAGGACCGTAAGATTTTGCATGAAAGGAGGTCTAGTAGCCGCGTTGCATGGGAGAATGTGAAAAGTGTTCATATGTAGTAAAAACCTGAGAAATCCGTCCGTTTTCGTCATTTGTTATCGAATCGACTTAAAGCCAGATCGTCACATTGGCCGCTTTTCTCTTTGAGACGGTTACATTTATCGTCTGCAAAGCTATGTCGCGTGCTGCGGTATGCGGAGATACTAGAAGCACCATAGTAGAACACAGAAGAAGCTTCTAAGTTGAAGTAATAGCCAGTAAGAAGTAGTTCAATTCAAGTGTTAGTTGTCGATTATTCACTTTTTAGCCGGCTTTGGTGGCTTGGACATGACCTAGGACCTTAAGATTTTGCATGAAAGGAGGACTAGCAGCCGCGTTGCACGGGAGAATGTGAAAAGTGTTCATATGTAGTAAAAACCTCAGATATCCGTCTGTTTTCGTCATTTGTTATCGAATCGACTTAAAGCCAGATCGTCACATTGGAACCTCTTCTCTCTGAAACGGTTACATTTATCGTCTACAAAGCTATGTCGCGTGCTGCGGTATGCGGAAACACTAAAAGCACCATAGTAGAACACAGAAGAAGCTTTATGTTGAAGTAATAGATAGTTAGAAGTAGTACAATTGAAGTTTTAGTTGTCGATTATTCACTTTTTAGCCGGCTTTGGTGGCTATGACATGACCTAGGACCATAAGATATTGCAAGAAAGGAGGACTAACAGCCGCGTTGCACGGGAGAATATGAAAAGTGTTCATAAGTAGTAAAAACCTGAGAAATCCGTCCGTTTTCGTGATTTGTTATCGAATGGACTTAAAGCCAGATCGTCACATTGGCCGCTCTTCTCTCTGAAACGGTTGCACTTATCGTCTGGAAAGCTATGTCGCGTGCTGCGGTATGCCGAAACACTAAAAGCACCATAGTATAACACAGAAGAAGCTTCTAAGTTGAAGTAATAGCCAGTAAGAAATAGTACAATTCAAGTTTTAGATGTCGATTATTCACACTTTAGACGGCTTTGGTGGCTTGGACATGACCTAGGACCTTACGATTTTGCATGAAAGGAGGACTAGCAGCCGCGTTGCACGGGAGAATGTGAAAAGTGTTCATATGTAGTAAAAACCTGAGAAATCCGTCCGTTTTCGTCATTTGTTATCGAATCGGCTTAAAGCCAGAGCGTCACATTGGCCGCTTTTCCCTCTGAGACGGTTACATTTATCGTCTGCAAAGCTATGTCGCGTGCTGCGGTATGCGGAGACACTAAAAGCACCATAGTAGAACACAGAAGAAGCTTCTAAGTTGAAGTAATAGCCAGTAAGAAGTAGTGCAATTCAAGTTTTAGTTATCGATTATTCACTTTTTAGCCGGCTTGGTGGCTTTTACATGACCTAGGACCGTAAGATTTTGCATGAAAGGAGGACTGGCAGCCGCGTTGCACGGGAGAATGTGAAAAGAGTTGATATGTGGTAAAATCCTGATAAATCCGTCCGTTTTCCTCATTTGTTATCGAAACGACTTAAAGGCAGATCGTCACATTGGCCGCTTTTCTCTCTGAGACGGTTACATTTATCGTCTGCAACGCTATGTCGCGTGCTGCGGTATGCGGAGACACTAATAGCACCATAGTAGGACACAGAAGAAGCTTCTAAGTTGGAGTATAAGCCAGTAAGAAGTAATACAATTCAAGTTTTAGTTGTCGATTATTCACATTTTAGCCGGCTTTGGTGGCTTGGACATGACCTAGGTCCTTAAGATTTTGCATGAAAGGAGGACTAGCAGCCGCGTTGCACGGGAGAATGTGAAAAGTGTTCATATGTAGTAAAAACCTGAGAAATCCGTCCGTTTTCGTCATTTGTTATCGAATCGACTTAAAGCCACATAGTCACATTGGCCGCTCTACTCTCTGAAACGGTTACATTTATCGTCTGCAAAGCTATGTCGCGTGCTGCGTTATGCGGAAACACTAAAAGCACTATAGTAGAACACAGAAGAAGCACCTATGTTGAAGTAATAGCCAGTAAGAAGTAGTACAATTGAAGTTTTAGTTGTCGGTTATTCACTTTTTAGCCAGCTTTGGTGGCTTGGACATGAGGTGGAACCATAAGATTTTGCATGAAAAGAAGACTAGCAGCAGCGTTGCACGGGAGAATGTGAAAAGTGTTCATATGTAGTAAAAACCTGAGAAATCCGTCCGTTTTCGTCATTTGTTATCGAATCGACTTAAAGCCAGATCGTCACATTGGCCGCTCTCCTCTCTGAAACGGTTACATTTATCGTCTGCAAAGCTATGTCGCGTACTGCAGTATGCGGAAACACTAAAAGAACCATAGTAGAACACAGAAGAAGCTTCTAAATTGAAGTAACAGAAGGTAAGAAGTAGTACAATTCAAGTTTTAGTTGTCGATTATTCACTTTTTAGCTTGCTTTGGTGGCCATGACATGACCTAGGACCATAAGATTTTGCATGAAAGGAGGACTAACAGCCGCGTTGCACGGGAGAAACTGAAAAGTGTTCATATGTAGTAAAAACCTGAGAAATCCGTCCGTTTTCGTCATTTGTTATCGAATCGGCTTAAAGCCAGAGCGTCACATTGGCCGCTTTTCCCTCTGAGACGGT
Source organism: Schistocerca gregaria (assembly GCF_023897955.1). Taxonomy (NCBI): domain Eukaryota; kingdom Metazoa; phylum Arthropoda; class Insecta; order Orthoptera; family Acrididae; genus Schistocerca; species Schistocerca gregaria. The sequence goes on from NW_026061759.1 coordinate 3,449,530, forward strand.
TACATTTATCGTCTGCAAAGCTATGTCGCGTGCTGCGGTATGCGGAGACACTAAAAGCACCATAGTAGAACACAGAAGAAGCTTCTAAGTTGAAGTAATAGCCAGTAAGAAGTAGTGCAATTCAAGTTTTAGTTATCGATTATTCACTTTTTAGCCGGCTTGGTGGCTTTTACATGACCTAGGACCGTAAGATTTTGCATGAAAGGAGGTCTAGTAGCCGCGTTGCATGGGAGAATGTGAAAAGTGTTCATATGTAGTAAAAACCTGAGAAATCCGTCCGTTTTAGTCATTTGTTATCGAATCGACTTAAAGCCAGATCGTCACATTGGCCGCATTTCTCTCTGAGACGGTTACATTTATCGTCTGCAAAGCTATGTCGCGTGCTGCGGTATGCGGAGATACTAAAAGCACCATAGTAGAACACAGAAGAAGCTTCTAAGTTGAAGTAATAGCCAGTAAGAAGTAGTTCAATTCAAGTGTTAGTTGTCGATTATTCACTTTTTAGCCGGCTTTGGTGGCTTGGACATGACCTAGGACCTTACGATTTTGCATGAAAGGAGGACTAGCAGCCGCGTTGCACGGGAGAATGTGAAAAGTGTTCATATGTAGTAAAAACCTGAGATATCCGTCTGTTTTCGTCATTTGTTATCGAATCGACTTAAAGCCAGATCGTCACATTGGACCCTCTTCTCTCTGAAACGGTTACATTTATCGTCTACAAAGCTATGTCCCGTGCTGCGGTATGCGGAAACACTAAAAGCACCATAGTAGAACACAGAAGAAGCTTTATGTTGAAGTAATAGATAGTAAGAAGTAGTACAATTGAAGTTTTAGTTGTCGATTATTCACTTTTTAGCCGGCTTTGGTGGCTATGACATGACCTAGGACCATAAGATATTGCAAGAACGGAGGACTAACTGCCGCGTTGCACGGGAGAATATGAAAAGTGTTCATAAGTAGTAAAAACCTGAGAAATCCGTCCGTTTTCGTGATTTGTTATCGAATGGACTTAAAGCCAGATCGTCACATTGGCCGCTCTTCTCTCTGAAACGGTTGCACTTATCGTCTGGAAAGCTATGTCGCGTGCTGCGGTATGCCGAAACACTAAAAGCACCATAGTATAACACAGAAGAAGCTTCTAAATTGAAGTAATAGCCAGTAAGAAATAGTACAATACAAGTTTTAGTTGTCGATTATTCACATTTTAGCCGGCTTTGGTGGCTTGGACATGACCTAGGACCTTACGATTTTGCATGAAAGGAGGACTAGCAGCCGCGTTGCACGGGAGAATGTGAAAAGTGTTCATATGTAGTAAAAACCTGAGAAATCCGTCCGTTTTCGTCATTTGTTATCGAATCGAATTAAAGCCAGATCGTCACATTGGCCGCTCTACTCTCTGAAACGGTTACATTTATCGTCTGCAAAGCTATGTCGCGTGCTGCGGTATGCGGAGACACTAAAAGCACCATAGTAGAACACAGAAGAAGCTTCTAAGTTGAAGTAACAGAAGGTAAGAAGTAGTACAATTCAAGTTTTAGTTGTCGATTATTCACTTTTTAGCTTGCTTTGGTGGCCATGACATGACCTAGGACCATAAGATTTTGCATGAAAGGAGGACTAACAGCCGCGTTGCACGGGAGAAACTGAAAAGTGTTCATATGTAGTAAAAACCTGAGAAATCCGTCCGTTTTCGTCATTTGTTATCGAATCGGCTTAAAGCCAGAGCGTCACATTGGCCGCTTTTCCCTCTGAGACGGTTACATTTATCGTCTGCAAAGCTATGTCGCGTGCTGCGGTATGCGGAGACACTAAAAGCACCATAGTAGAACACAGAAGAAGCTTCTAAGTTGAAGTAATAGCCAGTAAGAAGTAGTGCAATTCAAGTTTTAGTTATCGATTATTCACTTTTTAGCCGGCTTGGTGGCTTTTACATGACCTAGGACCGTAAGATTTTGCATGAAAGGAGGTCTAGTAGCCGCGTTGCATGGGAGAATGTGAAAAGTGTTCATATGTAGTAAAAACCTGAGAAATCCGTCCGTTTTAGTCATTTGTTATCGAATCGACTTAAAGCCAGATCGTCACATTGGCCGCATTTCTCTCTGAGACGGTTACATTTATCGTCTGCAAAGCTATGTCGCGTGCTGCGGTATGCGGAGATACTAAAAGCACCATAGTAGAACACAGAAGAAGCTTCTAAGTTGAAGTAATAGCCAGTAAGAAGTAGTTCAATTCAAGTGTTAGTTGTCGATTATTCACTTTTTAGCCGGCTTTGGTGGCTTGGACATGACCTAGGACCTTACGATTTTGCATGAAAGGAGGACTAGCAGCCGCGTTGCACGGGAGAATGTGAAAAGTGTTCATATGTAGTAAAAACCTGAGATATCCGTCTGTTTTCGTCATTTGTTATCGAATCGACTTAAAGCCAGATCGTCACATTGGACCCTCTTCTCTCTGAAACGGTTACATTTATCGTCTACAAAGCTATGTCCCGTGCTGCGGTATGCGGAAACACTAAAAGCACCATAGTAGAACACAGAAGAAGCTTTATGTTGAAGTAATAGATAGTAAGAAGTAGTACAATTGAAGTTTTAGTTGTCGATTATTCACTTTTTAGCCGGCTTTGGTGGCTATGACATGACCTAGGACCATAAGATATTGCAAGAACGGAGGACTAACTGCCGCGTTGCACGGGAGAATATGAAAAGTGTTCATAAGTAGTAAAAACCTGAGAAATCCGTCCGTTTTCGTGATTTGTTATCGAATGGACTTAAAGCCAGATCGTCACATTGGCCGCTCTTCTCTCTGAAACGGTTGCACTTATCGTCTGGAAAGCTATGTCGCGTGCTGCGGTATGCCGAAACACTAAAAGCACCATAGTATAACACAGAAGAAGCTTCTAAATTGAAGTAATAGCCAGTAAGAAATAGTACAATTCAAGTTTTAGTTGTCGATTATTCACATTTTAGCCGGCTTTGGTGGCTTGGACATGACCTAGGACCTTACGATTTTGCATGAAAGGAGGACTAGCAGCCGCGTTGCACGGGAGAATGTGAAAAGTGTTCATATGTAGTAAAAACCTGAGAAATCCGTCCGTTTTCGTCATTTGTTATCGAATCGAATTAAAGCCAGATCGTCACATTGGCCGCTCTACTCTCTGAAACGGTTACATTTATCGTCTGCAAAGCTATGTCGCGTGCTGCGGTATGCGGAGACACTAAAAGCACCATAGAAGAACACAGAAGTAGCTTGTAAGTTGAAGTAATAGCCAGTAAGAAGTAGTACAATTCAAGTTTTAGTAGTCGATTATTCACTTTTTAGCCGGCTTTGGTGGCTTGGACATGACCTAGGACGTTAAGATTTTGCATGAAAGGAGGACTGGCAGCCGCGTTGCACGGGAGAATGTGAAAAGAGTTGATATGTGGTAAAAACCTGATAAATCCGTCCGTTTTCGTCATTTGTTATCGAAACGACTTAAAGGCAGATCGTCACATTGGCCGCTTTTCTCTCTGAGACGGTTACATTTATCGTCTGCAACGCTATGTCGCGTGCTGCGGTATGCGGAGACACTAATAGCACCATAGTAGGACACAGAAGAAGCTTCTAAGTTGGAGTAATAGCCAGTAAGAAGTAATACAATTCAAGTTTTAGTTGTCGATTATTCACATTTTAGCCGGCTTTGGTGGCTTGGACATGACCTAGGTCCTTAAGATTTTGCATGAAAGGAGGACTAGCAGCCGCGTTGCACGGGAGAATGTGAAAAGTGTTCATATGTAGTAAAAACCTGAGAAATCCGTCCGTTTTCGTCATTTGTTTTCGAATCGACTTAAAGCCAGATCGCCACATTGACCGCTCTTCTCTCTGAAACGGTTACATTTATCGTCTACAACGCTATGTCGCGTGCTGCGTTATGCGGAAACACTAAAAGCACTATAGTAGAACACAGAAGAAGCTTCTATGTTGAAGTAATAGCCAGTAAGAAGTAGTACAATTGAAGTTTTAGCTGTCGGTTATTCTCTTTTTAGCCAGCTTTGGTGGCTTGGACATGAGGTGGAACCATAAGATTTTGCATGAAAAGAAGACTAGCAGCAGCGTTGCACGGGAGAATGTGAAAAGTGTTCATATGTAGTAAAAACCTGAGAAATCCGTCCGTTTTCGTCATTTGTTATCGAATCGACTTAAAGCCAGATCGTCACATTGGCCGCTTTTCTCTCTGAGAAGGTTACATATACTGTCTGCAAAGCTATGTCGCGTGCTGCGGTATGCGGAGACACTAAAAGCGCCATAGTAGAACACAGGAGATGCTTCTAAGTTGAAGTAATAGCCAGTAAGAAGCAGTACAATTCAAGTTTTAGTTGTCTATTATTCACATTTTAGCCGGATTTGGTGGTTTGGACATGACCTAGGACATTAAGAATTTGCATGAAAGGAGTAGTTTCAGCCGCGTTGCACGGGAGAATGTGAAATGTGTTCATATCTAGTAAAAACCTGAGAAATCCGTCCGTTTTCGTCATTTGTTATCGAATCGACTTAAAGCCAGATCGTCACATTGGCCGCTCTTCTCTCTGAAACGGTTACATTTATCGTCTACAAAGCTATGTCGCGTGCTGCGGTATGCGGAAACACTAAAAGCACCATAGTAGAACACAGAAGAAGCTTCTATGTTGACGTAACAGCCAGTAAGAAGTAGTACAATTGAAGTTTTGGTTGCCGATTATTCACTTTTTAGCCGGCTTTGTTGGCTTGGACATGACCTAGGACCTTACGATTTTGCATGAAAGGAGGACTAGCAGCCACGTTGCATGGGAGAATATGAAAAGTGTTCATATGTAGTAAAAACCTGAGAAATCCGTCCGTTTTCGTCATTTGTTATCGAATCGACTCAAAGCCAAATCGTCACATTGGCCGCCTTTCACTCTGAGAAGGTTACATTTATTGTCTGCAAAGCTATGTCGCGTGCTGCGGTATGCGGAGACACTAAAAGCACCATAGAAGATCACAGAAGATGCTTCTAAGTTGAAGTAATAGCCAGACAGAAGTAGTACAATTCAAGTTTTAGTTGTCGATTATTCACTTTTTAGCCGGCTTTGGTGGCTTGGACATGACCTAGGACCTTAAGATTTTGCATGAAAGGAGGACTAGCAGCCACGTTGCATGTGAGAATGTGAAAAGTGTTCATATGTAGTAAAAACCTGAGAAATCCGTCCGTTTTCGTCATTTGTTATCGAATCGACTTAAAGCCAGATCGTCACATTGGCCGCTTTTCTCTCTGAGACGGTTACATTTATCGCCTGCAAAGCTATGTCGCGTGCTGCGGTATGCGGAGACACTAAAAGCACCATAGTAGAACACAGAAGAAGGTTCTAAGTTGAAGTAATAGCCAGTAAGAAGTAGTACTATTCAAGTTTTAGTTGTCGATTATTCACTTTTTAGCCGGCTTTGGTGGCTTGGACATGAGGTGGAACCTTAAGATTTTGCATCAAAGGAGGACTAGCAGAAGCGTTGCACGGGAGAATGTGAAAAGTGTTCATATGTAGTAAAAACATAAGAAATCTGTCCGTTTTCGTCATTTGTTATCGAATCGACTTAAAGCCAGATCGTCACATTGGCCGCTTTTCTCTCTGAGACGGTCACATTTATCGTCTGCAAAGCTATGTCACGTGCTGCGGTATGCGGAGACACTAAAAGCACCATAGAAGAACACAGAAGATGCTTCTAAGTTGAAGTAATAGCCAGTAAGAAGTAGTACAATTCAAGTTTTAGTTGTCGATTATTCACTTTTTAGCCGGCTTTGGTGACTTGGACATCACCTAGGACGTTAAGATTATGCATGAAAGGAGGACTGGCAGCCGCGTTGCACGGGAGAATGTGAAAAGTGTTCATATGTGGTAAAAACCTGAGAAATGCGTCCATTTTCATCATTTGTTATCGAATCGACTTAAAGAAAGATCGTCACATTGGCCGCTTTTCACTCTGAGACGATTACATTTATCGTCTTTAACGCTATGTCGCGTGCTGCGGTATGCAGAAACACTAAAAGCACCATAGGAGAACACAGAAGAAGCTTCTAAGTTGAAGTATTAGCCAGTAAGAAGTAGTACAATTGAAGTTTTGAGTTGTCAATTATTCACTTTTTAGCCGCCTTTGTTGGCTTGAACATGCCCTAGGACCTTAAGATTTTGCATGAAAGGAGGACTAGCAGCCGCGTTGCATGGGAGAATGTGAAAAGTGTTCATATGTAGTAAAAACCTGAGAAATCCGTCCGTTTTCGTCATTTGTTATCGAATCGACTTAAAGCCAGATCGTCACATTGGCCGCTTTTCTCTCTGAAACGGTTACATTTATCGTCTGCAAAGCTATGTCGCGTGCTGCGGTATGCGGAGACACTAAAGGCACCATAGTAGAACACAGATGAAGCTTCTAAGTTGAAGTAATAGCCAGTAAGAAGTAGTACAATTCAAGTTTTAGTTGTCGATTATTCACTCTTTAGCCGGCTTTGGTGGCTTGGACATGACCTAGGACCTTAAGATTTTGCATGAAAGGAGGACTAACAGCCGCGTTGCACGGGAGAAACTGAAAAGTGTTCATATGTAGTAAAAACCTGAGAAATCCGTCCGTTTTCGTCATTTGTTATCGAATCGACTTAAAGATAGATCGTCACATTGGCCGCTCTTCTCTCTGAAACGGTTACATTTATCCTCTACAAAGCTATTTCGCGTGCTGCGGTATGCCGAAACACTAAAAGCACCATAGTAGAACACAGAAGAAGCTTCTAAGTTGAAGTAATAGCCAGTAAGAAATAGTACAAATCAAGTTTTAGTTGTCGATTATTCACATTTTAGACGGCTTTGGTGGCTTGGACATGACCTAGGACCTTAAGATTTTGCATGAAAGGAGGACTAGCAGCCGCGTTGCATGGGAGAATGTGAAAAAGGTTCATATGTAGTAAAAACCTGAGAAATCCGTCCGTTTTCGTCATTTGTTATCGAATCGACTTAAAGCCAGATCGTCACATTGGCCGCTTTTCTCTCTGAGACGGTTACATTTATCGTCTGCAAAGCTACGTCGCGTGCTGCGGTGTGCGGAGACACTAAAAGCAGCATAGTAGTACACAGAAGAAGCTTCTAAGTTGAAGTAATAGCCAGTAAGAATTAGTACAATTCAAGTTTTAGTTGTCGATTATTCACTTTTTAGCCGGCTTTGGTGGCTTGGACATGACCTAGGACCTTAAGATTTTGCATGAAAGGAGGAATATCAGCCGCGTTGCACGGGAAAATGTGAAAAGTGTTCATATGTAGTAAAAACCTGAGAAATCCGTCCGTTTTCGTCATTTGTTATCGAATCGACTTAAAGCCAGATCGTCACATTGGCCGCTTTTCTCTCTGAGAAGGTTACATATACTGTCTGCAAAGCTATGTCGCGTGCTGCGGTATGCGGAGATACTAAAAGCGCCATAGTAGAACACAGAAGAAGCTTCTATGCTGAAGTAATAGCCAGTAAGAAGCAGTACAATTCAAGTTTTAGTTATCGATTATTCACTTTTTAGCCGTCTTTGGTAGCTTGGACATGACCTAGGACCTTACGATTTTGCATGAAAGGCGGACTAGCAGCAGCGTTGCATGGGAGAATGTGAAAAGTGTTCATATGTAGTAAAAACCTGAGAAATCCGTCCGTTTTCGTCATTTATTATCGAATTGACTTAAAGCCAGATCGTCACATTTGCCGCTTTTCGCTCTCAGACGGTTACATTTATCGTCTGCAAAACTAAGTCGCTTGCTGCGGTATGCGGAAACACTAAAAGCACCATAGTAGAACACAGAAGAAGCTTCTAATTTGAAGTAATAGCCAGTAAGAAGTAGTACAATTCAAGTTTTAGTTTTCGATTATTCACTTTTTAGTCGGCTTTGGTGTCTTCGACATTAGGTGGAACCTTAATATTTTGCATGAAAGGAGGAGTAGCAGCCGCGTTGCACGGGAGAATGTGAAAAGTGTTCATATGTAGAAAAACCTGAGAAATCCGTCCGTTTTCGTCATTTGTTATCGAATCGACTTAAAGCCAGATCGTCACATTGGCCGCTCTTCTCTCTGAAACGGTTACATTTATCGTCTGCAAAGTTATGTCGCGTGCTGCAGTATGCGGAAACACTAAAAGCACCATAGTAGAACACAGAAGAAGCTTCTAATTTGAAGTAATAGCCAGTAAGATGTAGTACAATTCATGTTTTAGTTGTCGATTATTCACTTTTTAGCCGGCTTTGGTGGCTATGACATGTCCTTGGACCATAAGATTTTGCATGAAAGGAGGACTAGCAGCCGCGTTGCACGGGAGAATGTGAAAAGTGTTCATATGTAGTAAAAACCTTAGAAATCCGTTCGTTTTCGTCACTTGTTGTCGAATCGACTTAAAGCCAGATCGTCACATTGGCCGCTCTTCTGTCTGAAACGGTTACATTCATCGTCTGCAAAGCTATGTCGCGTGCTGCGGTATGCGGAGACACAAAAAGCACCATAGTAGAACACAGAAGAAGCTTCTACGTTGAACTAATAGCCAGTAAGAAGTAGTAAAATTCAAGTTTTAGTTATCGATTATTCACTTTTTAGCCGTCTTTGGTAACTTGGACATGACCTAGGACCTTAAGATTTTGCATGAAAGGCGGACTAGCAGCAGCGTTGCATGGGAGAATGTGAAAAGTGTTCATATGTAGTAAAAACCTGAGAAATCCGTCCGTTTTCGTCATTTATTATCGAATTGACTTAAAGCCAGATCGTCACATTGGCCGTTCTTCTCTCTGAAACGGTTACATTTATCGCCTGCAAAGCTATGTCGCGTGCTGCGGTATGCCGAAACACTAAAAGCACCATAGTAGAACACAGAAGAAGCATGTAATTTGAAGTAATAGCCAGTAAGAAGTAGTACAATTCAAGTTTTAGTTGTCGATTATTCACTTTTTAGCCGGCTTTGGTGGCTTTGACATTAGGTGGAACCTTAAGATTTTGCATGAAAGGAGGACAAGCTGCCGCGTTGCACGCGAGAATGTGAAAAGTGTTCATAAGTAGTAAAAACCTGAGAAATCCGTCCGCTTTCGTCATTTGTTATCGAATCGACTTAAAGTCAGATCGTCACATTGGCCGCTTTTCTCTCTGAGACGGTAACATTTATCGTCTGCAAAGCTATGTCGCGTGCTGCGGTATGCGGAGACACTAAAAGCACCATAGTAGAACACAGAAGAAGCTTCTAAGTTGAAGCAATAGCCAGTAAGAAGTAGTACAATTCAAGTTTTAGTTGTCGATTATTGACTTTTTAGCCGGCTTTGGTGGCTTGGACATCACCTAGGACCTTAAGATTTTGAAGGAAAGGAGGACTTGCAGCCGCGTTGCAAGGGAGAATGTGAAAAGTGTTCATATGTAGTAAAAACCTGATAAATCCGTCCGTTTTCGTCATTTGTTATCGAATCGACTTAAAGCCAGATCGTCACATTGGCCGCTTTTCTCTCTGAAACGGTTACATTTATCGTCTTCAAAGCTATGTCGCGTGCTGCGGTATGCGGAAACACTAAAAGCACCATAGTAGAACACAGAATAAGCTTCTATGTTGAAGTAATAGCCAGTAAGAAGTAGTACAATTGAAGTTTTAGTTGTTGATTATTCACTTTTTAGCCTGCTTTGGTGGCTTGGACATGACCTATGACCTTAAGATTTTGCATGAAAGGAGGACTAGCAGCCGCGTTGCATGGGAGAATGTGAAATGTGTTCATATGTAGTAAAAACCTGAGAAATCCGTCCGTTTTCTTCATTTGTTATCGAATCGACTTAAAGCCAGATCGTCACATTGGCCGCTTTTCTCTCTGAGACGGTTACATTTATCGTCTGCAAAGCTATGTCGCGTGCTGCGGTATGCGGAAACACTTAAAGCACCATAGTAGAACACAGAAGAAGCTTCTAAGTTGAAGTAATAGCCAGTAAGAAGTAGTACAATTCAAGTTTTAGTTGTCGATTATTCACATTTTAGCCGGCTTTGGTGGCTTGGACATGACCTAGCACCTTAAGAATTTGCATGAAAGGAGGATTAGCAGCCGCGTTGCACGGGAGAATGTGAAAAGTGTTCATATGTAGTACAAACCTGATAAATCCGTCCGTTTCGTCATTTGTTATCGAATCGACTTAAAGCCAGATCGTCACATTGGCCGTTCTTCTCTCTGAAACGGTTACATTTATCGTCTGCAAAGCTATGTCGCGTGCTGCGGTATGCCGAAACACTAAAAGCATCATAGTAGAACACAGAAGAAGCTTCTAATTTGAAGTAATAGCCAGTAAGAAGTAGTACAATTCAAGTTTTAGTTGTCGATTATTCACTTTTTAGCCGGCTTTGGTGTCTTCGACATTAGGTGGAACCTTAATATTTTGCATGAGAGGAGGAGTAGCAGCCGCGTTGCACGGGAGAATGTGAAAAGTGTTCATATGTAGAAAACCTGAGAAATCCGTCCGTTTTCGTCATTTGTTATCGAATCGACTTAAAGCCAGATCGTCACATTGGCCGCTCTTCTCTCTGAAACGGTTACATTTATCGTCTGCAAAGTTATGTCGCGTGCTGCAGTATGCGGAAACACTAAAAGCACCATAGTAGAACACAGAAGAAGCTTCTAATTTGAAGTAATAGCCAGTAAGATGTAGTACAATTCAAGTTTTAGTTGTCGATTATTCATTCACTTTTTAGCCGGCTTTGGTGGCTATGACATGTCCTTGGACCATAAGATTTTGCATGAAAGGAGGACTAGCAGCCGCGTTGCACGGGAGAATGTGAAAAGTGTTCATATGTAGTAAAAACCTTAGAAATCCGTTCGTTTTCGTCACTTGTTGTCGAATCGACTTAAAGCCAGATCGTCACATTGGCCGCTCTTCTGTCTGAAACGGTTACATTTATCGTCTGCAAAGCTATGTCGCGTGCTGCGGTATGCGGAGACACAAAAAGCACCATAGTAGAACACAGAAGAAGCTTCTAAGTTGAACTAATAGCCAGTAAGAAGTAGTACAATTCAAGTTTTAGTTGTCGATTATTCACTTTTTAGCCGGCTTTGGTAGCTTTGACATTAGGTGGAACCTTAAGATTTTGCATGAAAGGAGGACTAGCTGCCGCGTTGCACGCGAGAATGTCAAAAGTGTTCATATGTAGTAAAAACCTGAGAAATCCGTCCGTTTTCGTCATTGGTTATCGAATCGACTTAAAGCCAGATCGTCACATTGGCCGTTCTTCTCTCTGAAACGGTTACATTTATCGCCTGCAAAGCTATGTCGCGTGCTGCGGTATGCCGAAACACTAAAAGCACCATAGTAGAACACAGAAGAAGCATGTAATTTGAAGTAATAGCCAGTAAGAAGTAGTACAATTCAAGTTTTAGTTGTCGATTATTCACTTTTTAGCCGGCTTTGGTGGCTTTGACATTAGGTGGAACCTTAAGATTTTGCATGAAAGGAGGACAAGCTGCCGCGTTGCACGCGAGAATGTGAAAAGTGTTCATATGTGGTAAAAACCTGAGAAATCCGTCCGCTTTCGTCATTTGTTATCGAATTGACTTAAAGCCAGATCGTCACATTGGCTGCTCTTCTCTCTAAAACGGTTACATTTATTGTCTGCAAAGCTATGTCGCGTGCTGCGGTATGCGGAAACACTAAAAGCACCATAGTAGAACACAGAAGAAGCTTCTATGTTGAAGTAATAGCCAGTAAGAAGTAGTACAATTGAAGTTTAAGTTGTCGATTATTCACTTTTTAGCCGGCTTTTGTGGCTTGGACATGACCTAGGACCTTAAGATTTTGCATGAAAGGAGGACTAGCAGCCGCGTTGCCCGGGAGAATGTGAAAAGTGTTCATATGCAGTAAAAACCTGAGAAATCCGTCCGTTTTCGTCATTCGTTATCGAATCGACTTAAAGCCAGATTGTCACATTGGCCGCTCTTCTCTCTGAAACGGTTACATTTATCGTCTGCAAAGGTATGTTGCGTGCTGCGGTATGCGGAAACACTAAAAGCACCATAGTAGAACAAAGAAGAAGCTTCTATGTTGAAGTAATAGCCAGTAAGAAGTAGTACAATTCAAGTTTTAGTTGTCGATTATTCACTTTTTAGCCGGCTTTGGTGGATTGGACATGACCTACGACTTTAAGATGTTGCATGAAAGGAGGACTAGCAGCCGCGTTGCATGGGAGAATGTGAAAAGTGTTCATATGTAGTAAAAACCTGAGAAATCATTTCGTTTTCGTCATTTGTTATCGAATCGACTTAAAGCCAGATCGTCACATTGGCCGCTTTTCTCTCTGAGACGGTTACATTTATCGTCTGCAAAGCTATGTCGCGTGCTGCGGTATGCGGAGACACTAAAAGCACCATAGTAGAGCACAGAAGAAGCTTCTAAGTTGAAGTAATAGCCAGTAAGAAGTAGTACAATTCAAGTTTTAGTTATCGATTATTCACTTTTTAGCCGTCTTTGGTGGCTTGCACATGCCCTAGGTCCTTAAGATTTTGCATGAAAGGAGGAGTAGCAGCGGCGTTGCCCGCGAGAATGTAAAAAGTGTTCATATGTAGTAAAAACCTGAGAAATCCGTCCGCTTTCGTCACTTGTTATCGAATCGACTTAAAGTCAGATCGTCACATTGGCCGCTTTTATCTCTGAGACGGTTACATTTATCGTCTGCAAAGCTATGTCGCGTGCTGCGGTATGCGGAGACACTAAAAGCACCATAGTAGAGCACAGAAGAAGCTTCTAAGTTAAAGTAATAGCCAGTAAGAAGTAGTACAATTCAAGTTTTAGTTATCGATTATTCACTTTTTAGCCGTCTTTGGTGGCTTGGACATGACCTAGGACCTTAAGATTTTGCATGAAAGGAGGAGTAGCAGCCGCGTTGCCCGCGAGAATGTGAAAAGTGTTCATATGTAGTAAAAACCTGAGAAATCCGTCGCTTTCGTCACTTGTTATCGAATCGACTTAAAGTCAGATCGTCACATTGGCCGCTTATCTCTCTGAGACGGTTACATTTATCGTATGCAAAGCTATGTCGCGTGCTGCGGTATGCGGAGACACTAAAAGCACCATAGTAGAACACAGAAGAAGCTTCTAAGTTGAAGCAATAGCCAGTAAGAAGTAGTACAATTCAAGTTTTAGTTGTCGATTATTCACTTTTTAGCCGGCTTTGGTGGCTTGGGCATGACCTAGGACCTTAACATGTTGCATGAAAGGAGGACTAGCAGCCGCGTTGCACGGGAGAATGTGAAAAGTGTTCATATGCAGTAAAAACCTGAGAAATCCGTCCGTTTTCGTCACTTGTTATCGAATCGACTTAAAGCCAGATCGTCACATTGGCCGCTCTTTTCTCTGAAACGGTTACATTTATCGTCTACAAAGCTATGTCGCGTGCTGCGGTATGCGGAAACACTAAAAGCACCATAGTAGAACACAGAACAAGCTTCTTTGTTGAAGTAATAGACAGTAAGAAGTAGTACAATTCAAGTTTTAGTTGTCGATTATTCACTTTTTAGCCGGCTTTGGTGGATTGGACATGACCTAGGACTTTAAGATGTTGCATGAAAGGAGGACTAGCTGCCGCGTTGCATGGGAGAATGTGAAAAGTGTTCATATGTAGTAAAAACCTGAGAAATCCGTCCGCTTTCGTCACTTGTTATCGAATCGACTTAAAGTCAGATCGTCACATTAACCGCTTTTCTCTCTGAGACGGTTACATTTATCGTATGCAAAGCTATGTCGCGTGCTGCGGTATGCGGAGACACTAAAAGCACCATAGTAGAACACGGAAGAAGCTTCTACGATGAAGCAATAGCCAGTAAGAAATAGCACAATTCAAGTTTTAGTTGTCGATTATTCACTTTTTAGCCGGCTTTGGTGGCTTGGACATCACCTAGGACCTTAAGATTTTGCGTGAAAGGAGGACTTGCAGCCGCGTTGCAAGGGAGAATGTGAAAAGTGTTCATATGTAGTAAAAACCTGAGAAATCCGTCCGTTTTCGTCATTTGTTATCGAATCGACTTAAAGCCAGATCGTCACATTGGCCGTTCTTCTCTCTGAAACGGTTACATTTATCGTCTGCAAAGCTATGTCGCGTGCTGCAGTATACCGAAACACTAAAAGCACCGTAGTAGAACACAGAAGAAGCTTCTAATTTGAAGTAATAGCCAATAAGAAGTAGTACAATTCAAGTTTTAGTTTTCGATTATTCACTTTTTAGCCGGCTTTGGTGGCTTGGACATGACCTAGGACCTTAAGATGTTGCATGAAAGGGGGACTAGCAGCCGCGTTGCATGGGAGAATGTGAAAAGTGTTCATATGTAGTAAAAACCTGATAAATCCGTCCGTTATCGTCATTTGTTATCGTATCGACTTAAAGCCAGATCGTCACATTGGCCGTTCTTCTCTCTGAGACGGTTACATTTATCGTCTGCAAAGCTATGTCGCGTGCTGCGGTATGCGGAGACACTAAAAGCACCATAGTAGAGCACAGAAGAAACTTCTAAGTTGAAGCAATAGCCAGTAAGAAGTAGTACAATTCAAGTTTTAGTTGTCGATTATTCACTTTTTAGCCGTCTTTGGTGGCTTGGACATCACCTAGGACCTTAAGATTTTGCATGAAAGGAGGACTTGCAGCCGCGTTGCAAGGGAGATTGTGAAAAGTGTTCATATGTAGTAAAAACCTGAGAAATCCGTCCGTTTTCGTCATTTGTTATTGAATCGACTTAAAGCCAGATCGTCACATTGGCCGCTGTTCTCTCTGAAACGGTTACATTAATCGTCTGCAAAGCTATGTCGCGTGCTGCGGTATGCGGAAACACTAAAAGCACCATAGTAGAACACAGAAGAAGCTTCTATGTTGAAGTAATAGCCAGTAAGAAGTAGTACAATTGAAGTTTTAGTTGTCGATTATTCACTTTTTAGCCTGATTTGGTGGCTTGGACATGACCTAGGACCTTAAGATTTTGCATGAAAGGAGGACTAACAGCCGCTTTGCATGGGAGAAAGTGAAAAGTGTTCATATGTAGTAAAAACCTGAGAAATCCGTCCGTTTTCGTCATTTGTTATCGAATCGACTTAAAGCCAGTTCGTCACATTGGCCGCTCTTCTCTCTGAAACGGTTACATTTATCGTCGGCAAAGCTATGTCGCGTGCTGCGGTATGCGGAAACACTAAAAGCACCATAGTAGAAAACAGAAGAAGCTTCTATGTTGAAGTAATAGCTAGTAAGAAGTAGTACAATTGAAGTTTTAGTTGTCGATTATTCACTTTTTAGCCTGCTTTGGTGGCTTGGACATGACCTAGGACCATAAGATTTTGCATGAAAGGAGGACTAGCAGCCGCGTTGCACGGGAGAATGTGAAAAGTGTTCATATGTAGTAAAAACCTGATAAATCCGTCCGTTTTCGTCATTTGTTATCGAATCGACTTAAAGCCAGATCGTCACATTAGCCGTTCTTCTCTCTGAAACGGTTACATTTATCGTCTGCAAAGCTATGTCGCGTGCTGCAGTATACCGAAACACTAAAAGCACCATAGTAGAACACAGAAGAAGCTTCTAATTTGAAGTAATATCCAGTAAGAGGTAGTACAAATCAAGTTTTAGTTGTCAATTATTCACTTTTTAGCCGGCTTTGGTGGCTTGGACATGACCTAGGACCTTAAGATTTTGCGTGAAAGGAGGACTTGCAGCCGCGTTGCAAGGGAGAATGTGAAATGTGTTCATATGTAGTAAAAACCTGAGAAATCCGTCCGTTTTCGTCATTTGTTATCCAATCGACTTAAAGCCAGTTCGTCACATTGGCCGTTCTTCTCTCTGAAACGGTTACATTTATCGTCTGCAAAGCTATGTCGCGTGCTGCGGTATGCGGAGACACTAAAAGCACCATAGTAGAGCACAGAAGATGCTTCTAAGTTGAAGTAATAGCCAGTAAGAAGTAGTACAATTCAAGTTTTAGTTATCGATTATTCACTTTTTAGCCGTCTTTGGTGGCTTGGACATGACCTAGGACCTTAAGATTTTGCATGAAAGGAGGAGTAGCAGCCGCGTTGCCCGCGAGAATGTGAAAAGTGTTCATATGTAGTAAAAACCTGAGAAATCCGTCCGCTTTCGTCTCTTGTTATCGAATCGACTTAAAGTCAGATCGTCACATTGGCCGCTTTTCTCTCAGAGACGGTTACATTTATCGTATGCAAAGCTATGTCGCGTGCTGCGGTATGCGGAGACACTAAAAGCACCATAGTAGAACACAGAAGAAGCTTCTAAGTTGAAACAATAGCCAGTAAGAAGTAGTACAATTCAAGTTTTAGTTGTCGATTATTCACTTTTAAGCCGGCTTTGGTGGATTGGGCATGACCTAGGACCTTAAGATTTTGCATGAAAGGAGGACTAGCAGCCGCGTTGCACAGGAGAATGTGAAAAGTGTTCATATGTAGTAAAAACCTGAGAAATCCGTCCGTTTTCGTCATTCGTTATCGAATCGACTTAAAGCCAGATCGTCACATTGGCCGTTCTTCACTCTGAAACGGTTACATTTATCGTCTGCAAAGCTATGTCGCGTGCTGCAGTATACCGAAACACTAAAAGCACCATAGTAGAACACAGAAGAAGCTTCTAATTTGAAGTAATAGCCAGTAAGAAGTAGTACAATTCAAGTTTTAGTTTTCGATTATTCACTTTTTAGCCGGCTTTGGTGGCTTGGACATGACCTAGGACCTTAAGATGTTCATGAAAGGAGGACTAGCAGCCGCGTTGCATGGGAGAATGTGAAAAGTATTCATATGTAGTAAAAACCTGAGAAATCCGTCCGTTTTCTTCATTTGTTATCGAATCGACTTAAAGCCAGATCGTCACATTGGCCGTTCTTCTCTCTGAAACGGTTACATTTATCGTCTGCAAAGCTATGTCGCGTGCTGCGGTATGCCGAAACACTAAAAGCACCTTAGTAGAACACAGAAGAAGCTTCTAATTTGAAGTAATAGCCAGTAAGAAATAGTACAATTCAAGTTTTAGTTGTCGATTATTCACTTTTTAGCCGGCTTTGGTGGCTTGGACATTAGGTGGAACCTTAATATTTTGCATGAAAGGAGGAGTAGCATCCGCGTTGCACGGGAGAATGTGAAAAGTGTTCATATGTAGTAAAAACCTGAGAAATCCGTCCGTTTTCGTCATTTGTTATCGAATCAACTTAAAGCCAGATCGTCACATTGGCCGCTCTTCTCTCTGAAACGGTTACATTTATCGTCTGCAAAGCTAAGTCGCGTGCTGCGGTATGCGGACACACTAAAAGCACCATAGTAGAACACAGAAGAAGCTTCTATGTTGAAGTAATAGCCAGTAAGAAGTAGTACAATTGAAGTTTTAGTTGTCGATTATTCACTTTTTAGCCTGCTTTGGTGGCTTGGACATGACCTAGGACCTTAAGATTTTGCATTAAAGGAGGAGTAGCAGCCGCGTTGCCCGCGAGAATGTGAAAAGTGTTCATATGTAGTAAAAACCTGAGAAATCCGTCCGCTTTCGTCATTTGTTATCGAATCGCCTTAAAGACAGATCGTCACATTGGCCGCTTTTCTCTCTGAGACGGTTACATTTATCGTCTGCAAAGCTATGTCACGTGCTGCGGTATGCGGAGACACTAAAAGCACCATAGTAGAACACAGAAGAAGCTTCTAAGTTGAAGCAATAGCCAGTAAGAAGTAGTACAATTCAAGTTTTAGTTATCGATTATTCACTTTTTAGCCGGCTTTGGTGGCTTGGACATCACCTAGGACCTTAAGATTTTGCATGAAAGGAGGACTTGCACCCGCGTTGCAAGGGAGAATGTGAAAAGTGTTCATATGTAGTAAAAACCTGAGAAATCCATCCGTTTTCGTCATTTGTTATCGAATCGACTTAAAGCCAGATCGTCACATTGGCCGCTCTTCTCTCTGAAACGGTTACATTTATCGTCTGCAAAGCTATGTCGCGTGCTGCGGTATGCGGAAACACTAAAAGCACCATAGTAGAACACTGAAGAAGCTTCTATGTTGAAGTAATAGCCAGTAAGAAGTAGTACAATTCAAGTTTTTGTTGTCGATTATTCACTTTTTAGCCGGCTTTGGTGGATTGGACATGACCTAGGACTTTAAGATGTTGCATGAAAGGAGGACTAGCAGCCGCGTTGCATGGGAGAATGTGAAAAGTGTTCATATGTAGTAAAAACCTGAGAAATCAGTCCGTTTTCGTCATTTGTTATCGAATCGACTTAAAGCCAGATCGTCACATTGGCCGCTTTTCTCTCTGAGACGGTTACATTTATCGTCTGCAAAGCTATGTCGCGTGCTGCAGTATACCGAAACACTAAAAGCACCATAGTAGAACACAGAAGAAGCTTCTAATTTGAAGTAATAGCCAGTAAGAAGTAGTACAATTCAAGTCTTAGTTTTCGATTATTCACTTTTTAGCCAGCTTTGGTGGCTTGGACATGACCTAGGACCTTAAGATGTTGCATGAAAGGAGAACTAGCAGCCGCGTTGCATGGGAGAATGTGAAAAGTGTTCATATGTAGTAAAAGCCTGAGAAATCCGTCCGTTTTCGTCATTTGTTATCGAATCGTCTTAAAGCCAGATCGTCACATTGGCCGCTTTCTCTCTGAGACGGTTACATTTATCGTCTGCAAAGCTATGTCGCGTGATGCGGTTTGCGGAGACACTAAAAGCACCATAGTAGAGCACAGAAGAAGCTTCTAAGTTGAAGCAATAGCCAGTAAGAAGTAGTACAATTCAAGTTTTAGTTGTCGATTGTTCACTTTTTAGCCGGCTTTGGTGGCTTGGACATCACCTAGGACCTTAAGATTTTGCGTGAAAGGAGGACTTGCAGCCGCTTTGCAAGGGAGAATGTGAAAAGTGTTCATATGTAGTAAAAACCTGAGAAATCCGTCCGTTTTCGTCATTTGTTATCGAATCGACTTAAAGCCAGATCGTCACATTGGCCGCTCTTCTCTCTGAAACGGTTACATTTATCGTCTGCAAAGCTATGTCGCGTGCTGCGGTATGCCGAAACACTAAAAGCATCATAGTAGAACACAGAAGAAGCTTCTAATTTGAAGTAATAGCCAGTAAGAAGTAGTACAATTCAAGTTTTAGTTGTCGATTATTCACTTTTTAGCCTGCTTTGGTGGCTTGGACATGACCTAGGACCTTAAGATTTTGCATGAAAGGAGGACTAGCAGCCGCGTTGCATGGGAGAAAGTGAAAAGTGTTCATATGTAGTAAAAACCTGAGAAATCCGTCCGTTTTCGTCATTTGTTATCGAATCGACTTTAAGCCAGTTCGTCACATTGGCCGCTCTTCTCTCTGAAACGGTTACATTTATCGTCTGCAAAGCTATGTCGCGTGCTGCGGTATGCGGAAACACTAAAAGCACCATAGTAGAACACAGAAGAAGCTTCTATGTAGAAGTAATAGCCAGTAAGAAGTAGTACAATTGAAGTTTTAGTTGTCGATTATTCACTTTTTAGCCTGCTTTGGTGGCTTGGACACGACCTAGGACCTTAAGATTTTGCATGAAAGGAGGACTAGCAGCCGCGTTGCACGGAAGAATGTGAAAAGTGTTCATATGTAGTAAAAACCTGATAAATCCGTCCGTTTTCGTCATTTGTTATCGAATCGACTAAAAGCCAGATCGTCACATTGGCCGTTCTTCTCTCTGAAACGGTTACATTTATCGTCTGCAAAGCTATGTCGCGTGCTGCAGTATACCGAAACACTAAAAGCACCATAGTAGAACACAGAAGAAGCTTCTAATTTGAAGTAATAGCCAGTAAGAAGTAGTACAATTCAAGTTTTAGTTGTCGATTATTCACTTTTTAGCCGGCTTTGGTGGATTGGACATGACCTAGGACTTTAAGATGTTGCATGAAAGGAGGACTAGCAGCCGCGTTGCATGGGAGAATGTGAAAAGTGTTCATATGTAGTAAAAACCTGAGAAATCCGTCCGCTTTCGTCACTTGTTATCGAATCGACTTAAAGTCAGATCGTCACATTGGCCGCTTTTCTCTCTGAGACGGTTACATTTATCGTATGCAAAGCTATGTCGCGTGCTGCGGTATGCGGAGACACTAAAAGCACCATAGTAGAACACAGAAGAAGCTTCTACGTTGAAGCAATAGCCAGTAAGAAGTAGTACAATTGAAGTTTTAGTTGTCGATTATTCACTTTTTAGCCGGCTTTGGTGGCTTGGACATGACCTAGGACCTTAAGATGTTGCATGAAAGGGGGACTAGCAGCCGCGTTGCATGGGAGAATGTGAAAAGTGTTCATATGTAGTAAAAACCTGAGAAATCAGTCCGTTTTCGTCATTTGTTATCGAATCGACTTAAAGCCAGATCGTCACATTGGCCGCTTTTCTCTCTGAGACGGTTACATTTATCGTCTGCAAAGCTATGTCGCGTGCTGCGGTATGCGGAGACACTAAAAGCACCATAGTAGAGCACAGAAGAAGCTTCTAAGTTGAAGTAATAGCCAGTAAGAAGTAGTACAATTCAAGTTTTAGTTATCGATTATCCACTTTTTAGCCGTCTTTGGTGGCTTGGACATGACCTAGGACCTTAAGATTTTGCATGAAAGGAGGACTAGCAGCCGCGTTGCACGGAAGAATGTGAAAAGTGTTCATATGTAGTAAAAACCTGAAAAATCCGTCCGTTTTCGTCATTCGTTATCGAATCGACTTAAAGCCAGATCGTCACATTGGCCGTTCTTCTCTCTGAAACGGTTACATTTATTGTCTGCAAAGCTATGTCGCGTGCTGCAGTATACCGAAACACTAAAAGCACCATAGTAGAACACAGAAGAAGCTTCTAATTTGAAGTAATAGCCAGTAAGAAGTAGTACAATTCAAGTTTTAGTTTTCGATTATTCACTTTTTAGCCGGCTTTGGTGGCTTGGACATGACCTAGGATCTTAAGATGTTGCATGAAAGGGGGACTAGCAGCCGCGTTGCATGGGAGAAAGTGAAACGTGTTCATATGTAGTAAAAACCTGAGAAATCCGTCCGTTTTCGTCATTTGTTATCGAATCGACTTAAAGCCAGTTCGTCACATTGGCCGCTCTTATCTCTGAAACGGTTACATTTATCGTCTGCAAAGCTATGTCGCGTGCTGCGGTATGCCGAAACACTAAAAGCACCTTAGTAGAACACAGAAGAAGCTTCTAATTTGAAGTAATAGCCAGTAAGAAGTAGTACAATTCAAGTTTTAGTTGTCGATTATTCACTTTTTAGCCGGCTTTGGTGGATTGGACATTAGGTGGAACCTTAATATTTTGTATGAAAGGAGGAGTAGCAGCCGCGTTGCACGGGAGAATGTGAAAAGTGTTCATATGTAGTAAAAACCTGAGAAATCCGTCCGTTTTCGTCATTTGTTATCGAATCGACTTAAAGCCAGTTCGTCACATTGGCCGCTCTTCCCTCTGAAACGGTTACATTTATCGTCTGCAAAGCTATGTCGCGTGCTGCGGTATGCGAAAACACTAAAAGCACCATAGTAGAACACAGAAGAAGCTTCTATGTTGAAGTAATAGCCAGTAAGAAGTAGTACAATTGAAGTTTTAGTTGTCGATTATTCACTTTTTAGCCTGCTTTGGTGGCTTGGACATGACCTAGGACCTTAAGATTTTGCATGAAAGGAGGACTAGCAGCCGCGTTGCACGGAAGAATGTGAAAAGTGTTCATATGTAGTAAAAACCTGATAAATCCGTCCGTTTTCGTCATTCGTTATCGAATCGACTTAAAGCCAGATCGTCACATTGGCCGTTCTTCTCTCTGAAACGGTTACATTTATCGTCTGCAAAGCTATGTCGCGTGCTGCGCTATGCGGAAACACTAAAAGCACCATAGTAGAACACAGAAGAAGCTTCTATGTTGAAGTAATAGCCAGTAAGAAGTAGTACAATTGAAGTTTTAGTTGTCGATTATTCACTTTTTAGCCTGCTTTGGTGGCTTGGACATGACCTAGGACCTTAAGATTTTGCATGAAAGGAGGACTAGCAGCCGCGTTGCACGGAAGAATGTGAAAAGTGTTCATATGTAGTAAAAACCTGATAAATCCGTCCGTTTTCGTCATTCGTTATCGAATCGACTTAAAGCCAGATCGTCACATTGGCCGTTCTTCTCTCTGAAACGGTTACATTTATCGTCTGCAAAGCTATGTCGCGTGCTGCGCTATGCGGAAACACTAAAAGCACCATAGTAGAACACAGAAGAAGCTTCTATGTTGAAGTAATAGCCAGTAAGAAGTAGTACAATTGAAGTTTTAGTTGTCGATTATTCACTTTTTAGCCGGCTTTGGTGGCTTGGACATGACCTAGGACCTTAAGATGTTGCATGAAAGGGGGACTAGCAGCCGCGTTGCATGGGAGAATGTGAAAAGTGTTCATATGTAGTAAAAACCTGAGAAATCAGTCCGTTTTCGTCATTTGTTATCGAATCGACTTAAAGCCAGATCGTCACATTGGCCGCTTTTCTCTCTGAGACGGTTACATTTATCGTCTGCAAAGCTATGTCGCGTGCTGCGGTATGCGGAGACACTAAAAGCACCATAGTAGAGCACAGAAGAAGCTTCTAAGTTGAAGTAATAGCCAGTAAGAAGTAGTACAATTCAAGTTTTAGTTATCGATTATCCACTTTTTAGCCGTCTTTGGTGGATTGGACATGACCTAGGACCTTAAGATTTTGCATGAAAGGAGGAGTAGCAGCAGCGTTGCCCGCGAGAATGTGAAAAGTGTTCATATGTAGTAAAAACCTGAGAAATCCGTCCGCTTTCGTCACTTGTTATCGAATCGACTTAAAGTCAGATCGTCACATTGGCCGCTTTTCTCTCTGAGACGGTTACATTTATCGTATGCAAAGCTATGACGCGTGCTGCGGTATGCGGAGACACTAAAAGCACCATAGTAGAACACAGAAGAAGCTTCTACGTTGAAGCAATAGCCAGTAAGAAGTAGTACAATTCAAGTTTTAGTTGTCGATTATTCACTTTTTAGCCGGCTTTGGTGGCTTGGGCATGACCTAGGACCTTAAGATTTTGCATGAAAGGAGGACTAGCAGCCGCGTTGCACGGAAGAATGTGAAAAGTGTTCATATGTAGTAAAAACCTGATAAATCCGTCCGTTTTCGTCATTCGTTATCGAATCGACTTAAAGCCAGATCGTCACATTGGCCGTTCTTCTCTCTGAAACGGTTACATTTATTGTCTGCAAAGCTATGTCGCGTGCTGCAGTATACCGAAACACTAAAAGCACCATAGTAGAACACAGAAGAAGCTTCTAATTTGAAGTAATAGCCAGTAAGAAGTAGTACAATTCAAGTTTTAGTTTTCGATTATTCACTTTTTAGCCGGCTTTGGTGGCTTGGACATGACCTAGGATCTTAAGATGTTGCATGAAAGGGGGACTAGCAGCCGCGTTGCATGGGAGAAAGTGAAACGTGTTCATATGTAGTAAAAACCTGAGAAATCCGTCCGTTTTCGTCATTTGTTATCGAATCGACTTAAAGCCAGTTCGTCACATTGGCCGCTCTTATCTCTGAAACGGTTACATTTATCGTCTGCAAAGCTATGTCGCGTGCTGCGGTATGCCGAAACACTAAAAGCACCTTAGTAGAACACAGAAGAAGCTTCTAATTTGAAGTAATAGCCAGTAAGAAGTAGTACAATTCAAGTTTTAGTTGTCGATTATTCACTTTTTAGCCGGCTTTGGTGGATTGGACATTAGGTGGAACCTTAATATTTTGTATGAAAGGAGGAGTAGCAGCCGCGTTGCACGGGAGAATGTGAAAAGTGTTCATATGTAGTAAAAACCTGAGAAATCCGTCCGTTTTCGTCATTTGTTATCGAATCGACTTAAAGCCAGTTCGTCACATTGGCCGCTCTTCCCTCTGAAACGGTTACATTTATCGTCTGCAAAGCTATGTCGCGTGCTGCGGTATGCGAAAACACTAAAAGCACCATAGTAGAACACAGAAGAAGCTTCTATGTTGAAGTAATAGCCAGTAAGAAGTAGTACAATTGAAGTTTTAGTTGTCGATTATTCACTTTTTAGCCTGCTTTGGTGGCTTGGACATGACCTAGGACCTTAAGATTTTGCATGAAAGGAGGACTAGCAGCCGCGTTGCACGGGAGAATGTGAAAAGTGTTCATATGTAGTAAAAACCTGATAAATCCGTCCGTTTTCGTCATTTGTTATCGAATCGACTTAAAGCCAGATCGTCACATTGGCCGTTCTTCTCTCTGAAACGGTTCCATTAATGTCTGCAAAGCTATGTCGCGTGCTGCAGTATACCGAAACACTAAAAGCACCATAGTAGAACACAGAAGAAGCTTCTAATTTGAAGTAATAGCCAGTAAGAAGTAGTACAATTCAAGTTTTAGTTGTCGATTATTCACTTTTTAGCCGGCTTTGGTGGCTTGGACATGACCTAGGACCTTAAGATTTTGCATGATAGGAGGAGTAGCAGCCGCGTTGCCCGCGAGAATGTGAAAAGTGTTCATATGTAGTAAAAACCTGAGAAATCCGTCCGCTTTCGTCATTTGTTATCGAATCGCCTTAAAGACAGATCGTCACATTGGCCGCTTTTCTCTCTGAGACGGTTACATTTATCGTCTGCAAAGCTATGTCACGTGCTGCGGTATGCGGAGACACTAAAAGCACCATAGTAGAACACAGAAGAAGCTTCTAAGTTGAAGCAATAGCCAGTAAGAAGTAGTACAATTCAAGTTTTAGTTATCGATTATTCACTTTTTAGGCGGCTTTGGTGGCTTGGACATCACCTAGGACCTTAAGATTTTGCATGAAAGGAGGACTTGCACCCGCGTTGCAAGGGAGAATGTGAAAAGTGTTCATATGTAGTAAAAACCTGAGAAATCCGTCCGTTTTCGTCATTTGTTATCGAATCGACTTAAAGCCAGATCGTCACATTGGCCGCTCTTCTCTCTGAAACGGTTACATTTATCGTCTGCAAAGCTATGTCGCGTGCTGCGGTATGCGGAAACACTAAAAGCACCATAGTAGAACACAGAAGAAGCTTCTATGTTGAAGTAATAGCCAGTAAGAAGTAGTACAATTCAAGTTTTAGTTGTCGATTATTCACTTTTTAGCCGGCTTTGGTGGATTGGACATGACCTAGGACTTTAAGATGTTGCATGAAAGGAGGACTAGCAGCCGCGTTGCATGGGAGAATGTGAAAAGTGTTCATATGTAGTAAAAACCTGAGAAATCAGTCCGTTTTCGTCATTTGTTATCGAATCGACTTAAAGCCAGATCGTCACATTGGCCGCTTTTCTCTCTGAGACGGTTACATTTATCGTCTGCAAAGCTATGTCGCGTGCTGCAGTATACCGAAACACTAAAAGCACCATAGTAGAAAACAGAAGAAGCTTCTAATTTGAAGTAATAGCCAGTAAGAAGTAGTACAAATCAAGTTTTAGTTGTCGATTATTCACATTTTAGCCGGCTTTGGTGGCTTGGACATTAGGTGGAACCTTAATATTTTGCATGAAAGGAGGAGTAGCAGCCGCGTTGCACGGGAGAATGTGAAAAGTGTTCATATGTAGTAAAAACCTGAGAAATCCGTCCGCTTTCGTCATTTGTTATCGAATCGCCTTAAAGTCAGATCGTCACATTGGCCGCTTTTCTCTCTGAGACGGTTACATTTATCGTCTGCAAAGCTATGTCACGTGCTGCGGTATGCGGAGACACTAAAAGCACCATAGTAGAACACAGAAGAAGCTTCTAAGTTGAAGCAATAGCCAGTAAGAAGTAGTACAATTCAAGTTTTAGTTATCGATTATTCACTTTTTAGCCGTCTTTGGTGGCTTGGACATGACCTAGGACCTTAAGATTTTGCATGAAAGGAGGAGTAGCAGCAGCGTTGCCCGCGAGAATGTGAAAAGTGTTCATATGTAGTAAAAACCTGAGAAATCCGTCCGCTTTCGTCACTTGTTATCGAATCGACTTAAAGTCAGATCGTCACATTGGCCGCTTTTCTCTCTGAGACGGTTACATTTATCGTATGCAAAGCTATGTCGCGTGCTGCGGTATGCGGAGACACTAAAAGCACCATAGTAGAACACAGAAGAAGCTTCTACGTTGAAGTAATAGCCAGTAAGAAGTAGTACAATTCAAGTTTTAGTTGTCGATTATTCACTTTTTAGCCGGCTTTGGTGGATTGGGCATGACCTAGGACCTTAAGATATTGCATGAAAGGAGGACTAGCAGCCGCGTTGCACGGGAGAATGTGAAAAGTGTTCATATGTAGTAAAAACCTGATAAATTCGTCCGTTTTCGTCATTCGTTATCGAATCGACTTAAAGCCAGATCGTCACATTGGCCGTTCTTCTCTCTGAAACGGTTACATTTATCGTCTGCAAAGCTATGTCGCGTGCTGCAGTATACCGAAACACTAAAAGCACCATAGTAGAACACAGAAGAAGCTTCTAATCTGAAGTAATAGCCAGTAAGAAGTAGTACAATTCAAGTTTTAGTTTTCGATTATTCACTTTTTAGCCGGCTTCGGTGGCTTGGACATGACCTAGGACCTTAAGATGTTCATGAAATTAGGACTAGCAGCCGCGTTGCATGGGAGAATGTGAAAAGTATTTATATGTAGTAAAAACCTGAGAAATCCGTCCGTTTTCTTCATTTGTTATCGAATCGACTTAAAGCCAGATCGTCACATTGGCCGTTCTTCTCTCTGAAACGGTTACATTTATCGTCTGCAAAGCTATGTCGCGTGCTGCGTTATGCCGAAACACTAAAAGCACTTTAGTAGAACACAGAAGAAGCTTCTAATTTGAAGTAATAGCCAGTAAGAAGTAGTACAATTCAAGTTTTAGTTGTCGATTATTCACTTTTTAGCCGGCATTGGTGGCTTGGACATTAGGTGGAACCTTAATATTTTGCATGAAAGGAGGAGTAGCAGCCGCGTTGCACGGGAGAATGTGAAAAGTGTTCATATGTAGTAAAAACCTGATAAATCCGTCCGTTTTCGTCATTTGTTATCGAATCGACTTAAAGCCAGATCGTCACATTGGCCGTTCTTCTCTCTGAAACGGTTACATTTATCGTCTGCAAAGCTATGTCGCGTGCTGCAGTATACCGAAACACTAAAAGCACCATAGTAGAACACAGGAGAAGCTTCTAATTTGAAGTAATAGCCAGTAAGGAGTAGTACAATTCAAGTTTTAGTTGTCGATTATTCACTTTTTAGCCGGCTTTGGTGGCTTGGACATGACCTAGGACCTTAAGATTTTGCATGAAAGGAGGAGTAGCAGCCGCGTTGCCCACGAGATTGTGAAAAGTGTTCATATGTAGTAAAAACGTGAGAAATCCGTCCGCTTTCGTCATTTGTTATCGAATCGCCTTAAAGACAGATCGTCACATTGGCCGCTTTTCTCTCTGAGACGGTTACATTTATCGTCTGCAAAGCTATGTCGCGTGCTGTGGTATGCGGAAACACTAAGAGCACCATAGTAGAACACAGAAGAAGCTTCTATGTTGAAGTAATAGCCAGTAAGAAGTAGTACAATTGAAGTTTTAGTTGTCGATTATTCACTTTTTAGCCTGCTTTGGTGGCTTGGACATGACCTAGGACCTTAAGATTTTGCATGAAAGGAGGACTAGCAGCCGCGTTGCATGGGAGAAAGTGAAAAGTGTTCATATGTAGTAAAAACCTGAGAAATCCGTCCGTTTTCGTCATTTGTTATCGAATCGACTTAAAGCCAGTTCGTCACATTGGCCGCTCTTCTCTCTGAATCGGTTACATTTATCGTCTGCAAAGCTATGTCGCGTGCTGCGGTATGCGGAAACACTAAAAGCACCATAGTAGAACACAGATGAAGCTTCTATGTTGAACTAATAGCCAGTAAGAAGTAGTACAATTGAAGTTTTAGTTGTCGATTATTCACTTTTTAGCCTGCATTGGTGGCTTGGACATGACCTAGGACCTTAAGATTTTGCATGAAAGGAGGAGTAGCAGCAGCGTTGCCCGCGAGAATGTGAAAAGTGTTCATATGTAGTAAAAACCTGAGAAATCCGTCCGCTTTCGTCACTTGTTATCGAATCGACTTAAAGTCAGATCGTCACATTGGCCGCTTTTCTCTCTGAGACGGTTACATTTATCGTATGCAAAGCTATGTCGCGTGCTGCGGTATGCGGAGACACTGAAAAGTGTTCATATGTAGAAAAAACCTGATAAATCCGTCCGTTTTCGTCATTCGTTATCGAATCGACTTAAAGCCAGATCGTCACATTGGCCGTTCTTCTCTCTGAAACGGTTACATTTATCGTCTGCAAAGCTATGTCGCGTGCTGCAGTATACCGAAACACTAAAAGCACCATAGTAGAACACAGAAGAAGCTTCTAATTTGAAGTAATAGCCAGTAAGAAGTAGTACAATTCAAGTCTTAGTTTTCGATTATTCACTTTTTAGCCAGCTTTGGTGGCTTGGACATGACCTAGGACCTTAAGATGTTGCATGAAAGGAGGACTAGCAGCCGCGTTGCATGGGAGAATGTGAAAAGTGTTCATATGTAGTAAAAACCTGAGAAATCCGTCCGTTTTCGTCATTTGTTATCGAATCGTCTTAAAGCCAGATCGTCACATTGGCCGTTCTTCTCTCTGAGACGGTTACATTTATCGTCTGCAAAGCTATGTCGCGTGCTGCGGTATGCGGAGACACTAAAAGCACCATAGTAGAGCACAGAAGAAGCTTCTAAGTTGAAGCAATAGCCAGTAAGAAGTAGTACAATTCAAGTTTTAGTTGACGATTATTCACTTTTTAGCCGGCTTTGGTGGCTTGGACATCACCTAGGACCTTAAGATTTTGCGTGAAAGGAGGACTTGCAGCCGCGTTGCAAGGGAGAATGTGAAAAGTGTTCATATGTAGTAAAAACGTGATAGATCCGTCCGTTTTCGTCATTTGTTATCGAATCGACTTAAAGCCAGATCGTCACATTGGCCGTTCTTCTCTCTGAAACGGTTACATTTATCGTCTGCAAAGCTATGTCGCGCGCTGCAGTATACCGAAACACTAAAAGCACCATAGTAGAACACAGAAGAAGCTTCTAATTTGAAGTAATAGCCAGTAAGAAGTAGTACAATTCAAGTTTTAGTTGTCGATTATTCACTTTTTAGCCGGCTTTGGTGGCTTGGACATGACCTAGGACCTTAAGATTTTGCATGATAGGAGGAGTAGCAGCCGCGTTGCCCACGAGATTGTGAAAAGTGTTCATATGTAGTAAAAACGTGAGAAATCCGTCCGCTTTCGTCATTTGTTATCGAATCGCCTTAAAGACAGATCGTCACATTGGCCGCTTTTCTCTCTGAGACGGTTACATTTATCGTCTGCAAAGCTATGTCGCGTGCTGCGGTATGCGGAAACACTAAAAGCACCATAGTAGAACACAGAAGAAGCTCCTATGTTGAAGTAATAGCCAGTAAGAAGTAGTACAATTGAAGTTTTAGTTGTCGATTATTCACTTTTTAGCCTGCTTTGGTGGCTTGGATATGACCTAGGATCTTAAGATTTTGCATGAAAGGAGGACTAGCAGCCGCGTTGCATGGGAGAAAGTGAAAAGTGTTCATATGTAGTAAAAACCTGAGAAATCCGTCCGTTTTCGTCATTTGTTATCGAATCGACTTAAAGCCAGTTCGTCACATTGGCCGCTCTTCTCTCTGAAACGGTTACATTTATCGTCTGCAAAGCTATGTCGCGTGCTGCGGTATGCGGAAACACTAAAAGAACCATAGTAGAACACAGATGAAGCTTCTATGTTGAAGTAATAGCCAGTAAGAAGTAGTACAATTGAAGTTTTAGTTGTCGATTATTCACTTTTTAGCCGGCTTTGGTGGCTTGGACATGACCTAGGACCTTAAGATTTTGCATGAAAGGAGGACTAGCAGCCGCGTTGCACGGGAGAATGTGAAAAGTGTTCATATGTAGTAAAAACCTGATAAATCCGTCCGTTTTCGTCATTTGTTATCGAATCGACTAAAAGCCAGATCGTCACATTGGCCGTTCTTCTCTCTGAAACGGTTACATTTATCGTCTGCAAAGCTATGTCGCGTGCTGCAGTATACCGAAACACTAAAAGCACCATAGTAGAACACAGAAGAAGCTTCTAATTTGAAGTAATAGCCAGTAAGAAGTAGTACAATTCAAGTTTTAGTTTTCGATTATTCACTTTTTAGCCGGCTTTGGTGGATTGGACATGACCTAGGACTTTAAGATGTTGCATGAAAGGAGGAGTAGCAGCCGCGTTGCATGGGAGAATGTGAAAAGTGTTCATATGTAGTAAAAACCTGAGAAATCAGTCCGTTTTCGTCATTTGTTATCGAATCGACTTAAAGCCAGATCGTCACATTGGCCGCTTTTCTCTCTGTGACGGTTACATTTATCGTCTGCAAAGCTATGTCGCGTGCTGTGGTATGCGGAGACACTAAAAGCACCATAGTAGAGCACAGAAGAAGCTTCTAAGTTGAAGTAATAGCCAGTAAGAAGTAGTACAATTCAAGTTTTAGTTATCGATTATTCACTTTTTAGCCGTCTTTGGTGGCTTGGACATGACCTAGGACCTGAAGATTTTGCATGAAAGAGGAGTAGCAGCAGCGTTGCCCGCGAGAATGTGAAAAGTGTTCATATGTAGTAAAAACCTGAGAAATCCGTCCGCTTTCGTCACTTGTTATCGAATCGACTTAAAGTCAGATCGTCACATTGGCCGCTTTTCTCTCTGAGACGGTTACATTTATCGTATGCAAAGCTATGTCGCGTGCTGCGGTATGCGGAGACACTGAAAAGTGTTCATATGTAGAAAAAACCTGATAAATCCGTCCGTTTTCGTCATTCGTTATCGAATCGACTTAAAGCCAGATCGTCACATTGGCCGTTCTTCTCTCTTAAACGGTTACATTTATCGTCTGCAAAGCTATGTCGCGTGCTGCAGTATACCGAAACACTAAAAGCACCATAGTAGAACACAGAAGAAGCTTCTAATTTGAAGTAATAGCCAGTAAGAAGTAGTACAATTCAAGTCTTAGTTTTCGATTATTCACTTTTTAGCCGGCTTTGGAGGCTTGGACATGACCTAGGACCTTAAGATGTTGCATGAAAGGAGGACTAGCAGCCGCGTTGCATGGGAGAATGTGAAAAGTGTTCATATGTAGTAAAAACCTGAGAAATCCGTCCGTTTTCGTCATTTGTTATCGAATCGTCTTAAAGCCAGATCGTCACTGGCCGTTCTTCTCACTGAGACGGTTACATTTATCGTCTGCAAAGCTATGTCGCGTGCTGCGGTATGCGGAGACACTAAAAGCACCATAGTAGAGCACAGAAGAAGCTTCTAAGTTGAAGCAATAGCCAGTAAGAAGTAGTACAATTCAAGTTTTAGTTGTCGATTATTCACTTTTTAGCCGGCTTTTGTGGCTTGGACATCACCTAGGACCTTAAGATTTTGCGTGAAAGGAGGACTTGCAGCCGCGTTGCAAGGGAGAATGTGAAAAGTGTTCATATATAGTAAAAACCTGAGAAATCCGTCCGTTTTCGTCATTTGTTATCGAATCGACTTAAAGCCAGATCGCCACATTGGCCGCTCTTCTCTCTGAAACGGTTACATTTATCGTCTGCAAAGCTATGTCGCGTGCTGCGGTATGCGGAAACACTAAAAGCACCATAGTAGAACACAGATGAAGCTTCTATGTTGAAGTAATAGCCAGTAAGAAGTAGTACAATTGAAGTTTTAGTTGCCGATTATTCACTTTTTAGCCTGCTTTGGTGGCTTGGACATGACCTAGGACCTTAAGATGTTGCATGAAAGGAGGACTAGCAGCCGCGTTGCATGGGAGAAAGTGAAAAGTGTTCATATGTAGTAAAAACCTCAGAAATCCGTCCGTTTTCGTCATTTGTTATCGAATCGACTTAAAGCCAGTTCGTCACATTGGCCGCTCTTCTCTCTGAAACGGTTACATTTATCGTCTGCAAAGCTATGTCGCGTGCTGCGGTATGCGGAAACACTAAAAGCACCATAGTAGAACACAGAAGAAGCTTCTATGTTGAAGTAATGGCCAGTAAGAAGTAGTACAATTGAAGTTTTAGTTGTCGATTATTCACTTTTTAGCCTGCTTTGGTGGCTTGAACATGACCTAGGACCTTAAGATTTTGCATGAAAGGAGGACTAGCAGCCGCGTTGCACGGGAGAATGTGAAAAGTGTTCATATGTAGTAAAAACCTGATAAATCCGTCCGTTCTCGTCATTTGTTATCGAATCGACTTAAAGCCAGATCGTCACATTGGCCGTTCTTCTCTCTGAAACGGTTACATTTTTCGTCTGCAAAGCTATGTCGCGCGCTGCAGTATACCGAAACACTAAAAGCACCGTAGTAGAACGCAGAAGAAGCTTCTAATTTGAAGTAATAGCCAGTAAGAAGTAGTACAATTCAAGTTTTAGTTGTCGATTATTCACTTTTTAGCCGGCTTTGGTGGCTTGGACATCACCTAGGACCTTAAGATTTTGCATGAAAGGAGGAGTAGCAGCCGCGTTGCCCGCGAGAATGTGAAAAGTGTTCATATGTAGTAAAAACCTGAGAAATCCGTCCGTTTTCGTCATTTGTTATCGAATCGACTTAAAGCCAGATCGTCACATTGGCCACTCTTCTCTCTGAAACGGTTACATTTATCGTCTGCAAAGCTATGTCGCGTGCTGCGGTATGCGGAAACACTAAAAGCACCATAGTAGAACACAGAAGAAACTTCTATGTTGAAGTAATAGCCAGTAAGAAGTAGTACAATTCAAGTTTTAGTTGTCGATTATTCACTTTTTAGCCGGCTTTGGTGGATTGGACATGACCTAGGACTTTAAGATGTTGCATGAAAGGAGGACTAGCAGCCGCGTTGCATGGGAGAATGTGAAAAGTGTTCATATGTAGTAAAAACCTGAGAAATGAGTCCGTTTTCGTCATTTGTTATCGAATCGACTTAAAGCCAGATCGTCACATTGGCCGCTTTTCTCTCTGAGACGGTTACATTTATCGTCTGCAAAGCTATGTCGCGTGCTGCGGTATGCGGAGACACTAAAAGCACCATAGTAGAACACAGAAGAAGGTTCTAAGTTGAAGCAATAGCCAGTAAGAAGTAGTACAATTCAAGTTTTAGTTGTCGATTATTCACTTTTTAGCCGGCTTTGGTGGCTTGTGCATGACTTAGGACCTTAAGATTTTGCATCAAAGGAGGACTAGCAGCCGCGTTGCACGGGAGAATGTGAAAAGTGTTCATATGTAGTAAAAACCTGATAAATCCGTCCGTTTTCGTCATTCGTTATCGAATCGACTTAAAGCCAGATAGTCACATTGGCCGTTCTTCTCTCTGAAACGGTTACATTTATCGTCTGCAAAGCTATGTCGCGTGCTGCAGTATACCGAAACACTGAAAGCACCATAGTAGAACAAAGAAGAAGCTTCTAATTTGAAGTAAAAGCCAGTAAGAAGTAGTACAAATAAAGTTTTAGTTTTCGATTATTCACTTTTTAGCCGGCTATGGTGACTTGGACATGACCTAGGACCTTAAGATGTTGCATGAAAGGAGGACTAGCTGGCGCGTTGCATGGGAGAATGTGAAAAGTGTTTATATGTAGTAAAAACCTGATAGATCCGTCCGTTTTCGTCATTTGTTATCGAATCGACTTAAAGCTAGATCGTCACATTGGCCGTTCTTCTCTCTGAGACGGTTACATTTATCGTCTGCAAAGCTATGTCGCGTGCTGCGGTATGCGGAGACACTAATAGCACCATAGTAGAGCACAGAAGAAGCTTCTAAGTTGAAGCAATAGCCAGTAAAAAGTAGTACAATTCAAGTTTTAGTTGTCGATTATTCACTTTTTAGCCGGCTTTGGTGGCTTGGACATCACCAAGGACCTTAAGATTTTGCGTGAAAGGAAGACTTGCAGCCGCGTTGCAAGGGAGAATGTGAAAAGTGTTCATATGTAGTAAAAACCTGAGAAATCCGTCCGTTTTCGTCATTTGTTATCGAATCGACTTAAAGCCAGATCGTCACATTGGCCGTTCTTCTCTCTGAAACGGTTACATTTATCGTCTGCAAAGCTATGTCGCGTGCTGCGGTATGCGGAAACACTAAAAGCACCATAGTAGAACACAGAAGAAGCTTCTATGTTGAAGTAATAGCCAGTAAGGAGTAGTACAATTGAAGTTTTAGTTGTCGATTATTCACTTTTTAGCCTGCTTTGGTGGCTTGGACATGACCTAGGACCTTAAGATTTTGCATGAAAGGAGGACTAGCAGCCGCGTTGCATGGGAGAAAGTGAAAAGTGTTCATATGTAGTAAAAACCTGAGAAATCCGTCCGTTTTCGTCATTTGTTATCGAATCGACTTAAAGCCAGTTCGTCACATTGGCCGCTCTTCTCTCTGAAACGGTTACATTTATAGTCTGCAAAGCTATGTCGCGTGCTGCGGTATGCGGAAACACTAAAAGCACCATAGTAGAACACAGAAGAAGCTTCTATGTTGAAGTAATAGCCAGTAAGAAGTAGTACAATTGAAGTTTTAGTTGTCGATTATTCACTTTTTGGCCTGCTTTGGTGGCTTGGACATGACCTAGGACCTTAAGATTTTGCATGAAAGGAGGACTAGCAGCCGCGTTGCACGGGAGAATGTGAAAAGTGTTCATATGTAGTAAAAACCTGATAGATCCGTCCGTTTTCGTCATTTGTTATCGAATCGACTTAAAGCCAGATCGTCACATTGGCCGTTCTTCTCTCTGAAACGGTTACATTTCTCGTCTGCAAAGCTATGTCGCGTGCTGCAGTATACCAAAACACTAAAAGCACCATAGTAGAACACAGAAGAAGCTTCTAATTTGAAGTAATAGCCAGTAAGGAGTAGTACAATTGAAGTTTTAGTTGTCGATTAATCACTTTTTAGCCTGCTTTGGTGGCTTGGACATGATCTAGGACCTTAAGATTTTGCATGAAAGGAGGACTAGCAGCCGCGTTGCATGGGAGAAAGTGAAAAGTGTTCATATGTAGTAAAAACCTGAGAAATCCGTCCGCTTTCGTCATTTGTTATCGAATCGACTTAAAGCCAGATCGTCACATTGGCCGCTCTTCTCTCTGAAACGGTTACATTTATCGTCTGCAAAGCTATGTCGCGTGCTGCGGTATGCGGAAACACTAAAAGCACCATAGTAGAACACAGAAGAAGCTTCTATGTTGAAGTAATAGCCAGTAAGAAGTAGTACAATTCAAGTTTTAGTTGTCGATTATTCATTTTTTAGCCGGCTTTGGTGGATTGGACATGACCTAGGACTTTAAGATGTTGCATGAAAGGAGGACTAGCAGCCGCGTTGCATGGGAGAATGTGAAAAGTGTTCATATGTAGTAAAAACCTGAGAAATGAGTCCGTTTTCGTCATTTGTTATCGAATCGACTTAAAGCCAGATCGTCACATTGGCCGCTTTTCTCTCTGAGACGGTTACATTTATCGTCTGCAAAGCTATGTCGCGTGCTGCGGTATGCGGAGACACTAAAAGCACCATAGTAGAACACAGAAGAAGCTTCTAAGTTGAAGCAATAGCCAGTAAGAAGTAGTACAATTCAAGTTTTAGTTGTCGATTATTCACTTTTTAGCCGGCTTTGGTGGCTTGTGCATGACCTAGGACCTTAAGATTTTGCATCAAAAGAGGACTAGCAGCCGCGTTGCACGGGAGAATGTGAAAAGTGTTCATATGTAGTAAAAACCTGATAAATCCGTCCGTTTTCGTCATTCGTTATCGAATCGACTTAAAGCCAGATCGTCACATTGGCCGTTCTTCTCTCTGAAACGGTTACATTTATCGTCTGCAAAGCTATGTCGCGTGCTGCAGTATACCGAAACACTGAAAGCACCATAGTAGAACAAAGAAGAAGCTTCTAATTTGAAGTAAAAGCCAGTAAGAAGTAGTACAAATCAAGTTTTAGTTTTCGATTATTCACTTTTTAGCCGGCTATGGTGGCTTGGACATGACCTAGGACCTTAAGATGTTGCATGAAAGGAGGACTAGCAGCCGTGTTGCATGGGAGAATGTGATAAGTGTTCATATGTAGTAAAAACCTGATAGATCCGTCCGTTTTCGTCATTTGTTATCGAATCGACTTAAAGCTAGATCGTCACATTGGCCGTTCTTCTCTCTGAGACGGTTACATTTTTCGTCTGCAAAGCTATGTCGCGTGCTGCGGTATGCGGAGACACTAATAGCACCATAGTAGAGCACAGAAGAAGCTTCTAAGTTGAAGCAATAGCCAGTAAAAAGTAGTACAATTCAAGTTTTAGTTGTCGATTATTCACTTTTTAGCCGGCTTTGGTGGCTTGGACATCACCAAGGACCTTAAGATTTTGCGTGAAAGGAAGACTTGCAGCCGCGTTGCAAGGGAGAATGTGAAAAGTGTTCATATGTAGTAAAAACCTGAGAAATCCGTCCGTTTTCGTCATTTGTTATCGAATCGACTTAAAGCCAGATCGTCACATTGGCCGTTCTTCTCTCTGAAACGGTTACATTTATCGTCTGCAAAGCTATGTCGCGTGTTGCGGTATGCGGAAACACTAAAAGCACCATAGTAGAACACAGAAGAAGCTTCTATGTTGAAGTAATAGCCAGTAAGGAGTAGTACAATTGAAGTTTTAGTTGTCGATTATTCACTTTTTAGCCTGCTTTGGTGGCTTGGACATGACCTAGGACCTTAAGATTTTGCATGAAAGGAGGACTAGAAGCCGCGTTGCATGGGAGAAAGTGAAAAGTGTTCATATGTAGTAAAAACCTGAGAAATCCGTCCGTTTTCGTCATTTGTTATCGAATCGACTTAAAGCCAGTTCGTCACATTGGCCGCTCTTCTCTCTGAAACGGTTACATTTATAGTCTGCAAAGCTATGTCGCGTGCTGCGGTATGCGGAAACACTAAAAGCACCATAGTAGAACACAGAAGAAGCTTCTATGTTGAAGTAATAGCCAGTAAGAAGTAGTACAATTGAAGTTTTAGTTGTCGATTATTCACTTTTTGGCCTGCTTTGGTGGCTTGGACATGACCTAGGACCTTAAGATTTTGCATGAAAGGAGGACTAGCAGCCGCGTTGCACGGGAGAATGTGAAAAGTGTTCATATGTAGTAAAAACCTGATAGATCCGTCCGTTTTCGTCATTTGTTATCGAATCGACTTAAAGCCAGATCGTCACATTGGCCGTTCTTCTCTCTGAAACGGTAACATTTCTCGTCTGCAAAGCTATGTCGCTTGCTGCAGTATACCAAAACACTAAAAGCACCATAGTAGAACACAGAA
Source organism: Schistocerca gregaria (assembly GCF_023897955.1). Lineage (NCBI taxonomy): Eukaryota > Metazoa > Arthropoda > Insecta > Orthoptera > Acrididae > Schistocerca > Schistocerca gregaria. Next base: position 3,486,886 of record NW_026061759.1, read on the forward strand.
GAAGCTTCTAATTTGAAGTAATAGCCAGTAAGAAGTAGTACAATTCAAGTTTTAGTTGTCGATTAATCACTTTTTAGCCGGCTTTGGTGGCTTGGACATGACCTAGGACCTTAAGATTTTGCATGAAAGGAGGAGTAGCAGCCGCGTTGCCCGCGAGAATGTGAAAAGTGTTCATATGTAGTGAAAACCTGAGAAATCCGTCCGCTTTCGTCATTTGTTATCGAATCGACTTAAAGCCAGTTCGTCACATTGGCCGCTCTTCTCTCTGAAACGGTTACATTTATAGTCTGCAAAGCTATGTCGCGTGCTGCGGTATGCGGAAACACTAAAAGCACCATAGTAGAACACAGAAGAAGCTTCTATGTTGAAGTAATAGCCAGTAAGAAGTAGTACAATTGAAGTTTTAGTTGTCGATTATTCACTTTTTGGCCTGCTTTGGTGGCTTGGACATGACCTAGGACCTTAAGATTTTGCATGAAAGGAGGACTAGCAGCCGCGTTGCACGGGAGAATGTGAAAAGTGTTCATATGTAGTAAAAACCTGATAGATCCGTCCGTTTTCGTCATTTGTTATCGAATCGACTTAAAGCCAGATCGTCACATTGGCCGTTCTTCTCTCTGAAACGGTAACATTTCTCGTCTGCAAAGCTATGTCGCTTGCTGCAGTATACCAAAACACTAAAAGCACCATAGTAGAACACAGAAGAAGCTTCTAATTTGAAGTAATAGCCAGTAAGAAGTAGTACAATTCAAGTTTTAGTTGTCGATTAATCACTTTTTAGCCGGCTTTGGTGGCTTGGACATGACCTAGGACCTTAAGATTTTGCATGAAAGGAGGAGTAGCAGCCGCGTTGCCCGCGAGAATGTGAAAAGTGTTCATATGTAGTGAAAACCTGAGAAATCCGTCCGCTTTCGTCATTTGTTATCGAATCGACTTAAAGACAGATCGTCACATTGGCCGCTTTTCTCTCTGAGACGGTTACATTTATGGTCTGCAAAGCTATGTCACGTGCTGCGGTATGCGGAGACACTAAAAGTACCATAGTAGAACACAGAAGAAGCTTCTAAGTTGAAGCAATAGCCAGTAAGAAGTAGTACAATTCAAGTTTTTGTTATCGATTATTCACTTTTTAGCCGGCTTTGGTGGCTTGGACATCACCTAGGACCTTAAGATTTTGCATGAAAGGAGGACTTGCACCCGCGTTGCAAGGGAGAACGTGAAAAGTGTTCATATGTAGTAAAAACCTGAGAAATCCGTCCGTTTTCGTCATTTGCTATCGAATCGACTTAAAGCCAGATCGTCACATTGGCCGTTCTTCTCTCTGAGACGGTTACATTTATCGTCTGCAAAGCTATGTCGCGTGCTGCGGTATGCGGAGACACTGATAGCACCATAGTAGAGCACAGAAGAAGCTTCTAAGTTGAAGCAATAGCCAGTAAGAAGTAGTACAATTCAAGTTTTAGTTGTCGATTATTCACTTTTTAGCCGGCTTTGGTGGCTTGGACATGACCTAGGACCTTAAGATTTTGCATGAAAGGAGGACTAGCAGCCGCGCTGCACGGGAGAATGTGAAAAGTGTTCATATGTAGTAAAAACCTGAGAAATCCGTCCGTTTTCGTCATTTGTTATCGAATCGACTTAAAGCCAGATCGTCACATTGGCCGCTCTTCTCTCTGAAACGGTAACATTTATCGTCTGCAAAGCTATGTCGCGTGCTGCGGTATGCGGAAACACTAAAAGCACCATAGTAGAACACAGAAGAAGCTTCTATGTTGAAGTAATAGCCAGTAAGAAGTAGTACAATTGAAGTTTTAGTTGTCGATTATTCACATTTTAGCCTGCTTTGGTGGCTTGGACATGACCTAGGACCTTAAGATTTTGCATGAAAGGAGGACTAGCAGCCGCGTCGCATGGGAGAAAGTGAAAAGTGTTCATATGTAGTAAAAACCTGAGAAATCCGTCCGTTTTCGTCATTTGTTATCGAATCGACTTAAAGCCAGTTCGTCACATTGGCCGCTCTTCTCTCTGAAACGGTTACATTTATAGTCTGCAAAGCTATGTCGCGTGCTGCGGTATGCGGAAACACTAAAAGCACCATAGTAGAACACAGAAGAAGCTTCTATGTTGAAGTAATAGCCAGTAAGAAGTAGTACAATTGAAGTTTTATTTGTCGATTATTCACTTTTTGGCCTGCTTTGGTGGCTTGGACATGACCTAGGAACTTAAGATTTTGCATGAAAGGAGGACTAGCAGCCGCGTTGCACGGGAGAATGTGAAAAGTGTTCATATGTAGTAAAAACCTGATAGATCCGTCCGTTTTCGTCATTTGTTATCGAATCGACTTAAAGCCAGATCGTCACATTGGCCGTTCTTCTCTCTGAAACGGTTACATTTATCGTCTGCAAAGCTATGTCGCGTGCTGCAGTATACCAAAACACTAAAAGCACCATAGTAGAACACAGAAGAAGCTTCTAATTTGAAGTAATAGCCAGTAAGAAGTAGTACAATTCAAGTTTTAGTTGTCGATTAATCACTTTTTAGCCGGCTTTGGTGGCTTGGACATGACCTAGGACCTTAAGATTTTGCATGAAAGGAGGAGTAGCAGTTGCGTTACCCGCGAGAATGTGAAAAGTGTTCATATGTAGTAAAAACCTGAGAAATCCGTCCGGTTTCGTCTTTGTTATTGAATCGACTTAAAGCCAGATCGTCACATTGGTCGCTCTTCTCTCTGAGACGGTTACATTTATCGTCTGCAAAGCTATGTCGCGTGCTGCGGTATCCGGAGACACTAAAAGCACGATAGTAGAACACAGAAGATGCTTCTAAGTTGAAGTAAAAGCCAGTAAGAAGTAGTTCACTTCAAGTTTTAGTTGTCGATTATTCACTCTTTAGCCTGCTTTGGTGGCTTGGACATGACCTAGGACCTTAAGATTTTGCATGAAAGGAGGACTAGCAGCCGCGCTGCACGGGAGAATGTGAAAAGTGTTCATATGTAGTAAAAACCTGAGAAATCCGTAGGTTTTCGTCATTTGTTATCGAATCGACAAAGCCAGATCGTCACATTGGCCGTTCTTCTCTCTGAGACGGTTACATTTATCGTCTGCAAAGCTATGTCGCGTGCTGCGGTATGCGGAGACACTGATAGCACCATAGTAGAGCACAGAAGAAGCTTCTAAGTTGAAGCAATAGCCAGTAAGAAGTAGTACAATTCAAGTTTTAGTTGTCGATTATTCACTTTTTAGCCGGCTTTGGTGGCTTGGACATCACCTAGGACCTTAAGATTTTGCGTGAAAGGAGGACTTGCAGCCGCGTTGCAAGGGAGAATGTGAAAAGTGTTCATATGTAGTAAAAACCTGAGAAATCCGTCCGTTTTCGTCATTTGTTATCGAATCGACTTAAAGCCAGATCGTCACATTGGCCGCTCTTCTCTCTGAAACGGTAACATTTATCGTCTGCAAAGCTATGTCGCGTGCTTCGGTATGCGGAAACACTAAAAGCACCATAGTAGAACACAGAAGAAGCTTCTATGTTGAAGTAATAGCCAGTAAGAAGTAGTACAATTGAAGTTTTAGTTGTCGATTATTCACTTTTTAGCCTGCTTTGGTGGCTTGGACATGACCTAGGACCTTAAGATTTTGCATGAAATGAGGACTAGCAGCCGCGTTGCATGGGAGAAAGTGAAAAGTGTTCATATGTAGTAAAAACCTGAGAAATCCGTCCGTTTTCGTCATTTGTTATCGAATCGACTTAAAGCCAATTCGTCACATTGGCAGCTCTTCTCTCTGAAACGGTTACATTTATAGTCTGCAAAGCTATGTCGCGTGCTGCGGTATGCGGAAACACTAAAAGAACCATAGTAGAACACAGAAGAAGCTTCTAATTTGAAGTAATAGCCGGTAAGAAGTAGTACAATTCAAGTTTTAGTTGTCGATTAATCACTTTTTAGCCGGCTTTGGTGGCTTGGACATGACCTAGGACCTTAAGATTTTGCATGAAAGGAGGAGTAGCAGCCGCGTTGCCCGCGAGAATGTGAAAAGTGTTCATATGTAGTAAAAACCTGAGAAATCCGTCCGCTTTCGTCATTTGTTATCGAATCGACTTAAAGACAGATCGTCACATTGGCCGTTCTTCTCTCTGAGACGGTTACATTTATCGTCTGCAAAGCTATGTCGCGTGGTGCGGTATGCGGAGACACTGATAGCACCATAGTAGAGCACAGAAGAAGCTTCTAAGTTGAAGCAATAGCCAGTAAGAAGTAGTACAATTCAAGTTTTAGTTGTCGATTATTCACTTTTTAGCCGGCTTTGGTGGCTTGGACATCACCTAGGACCTTAAGATTTTGCGTGAAAGGAGGACTTGCAGCCGCGTTGCAAGGGAGAATGTGAAAAGTGTTCATATGTAGTAAAAACCTGAGAAATCCGTCCGTTTTCGTCATTTGTTATCGAATCGACTTAAAGCCAGATCGTCACATTGGCCGCTCTTCTCTCTGAAACGGTTACATTTATCGTCTGCAAAGCTATGTCGCGTGCTGCAGTATACCAAAACACTAAAAGCACCATAGTAGAACACAGAAGAAGCTTCTATGTTGAAGTAATAGCCAGTAAGAAGTAGTACAATTGAAGTTTTAGTTGTCGATTATTCACTTTTTAGCCTGCTTTGGTGGCTTGGACATGATCTAGGACCTTAAGATTTTGCATGAAAGGAGGACTAGCAGCCGCGTTGCATGGGAGAGAGTGAAAAGTGTTCATATGTAGTAAAAACCTGAGAAATCCGTCCGTTTTCGTCATTTGTTATCGAATCGACTTAAAGCCAGTTCGTCACATTGGCCGCTCTTCTCTCTGAAACGGTTACATTTATAGTCTGCAAAGCTATGTCGCGTGCTGCGGTATGCGGAAACACTAAAAGCACCATAGTAGAACACAGAAGAAGCTTCTATGTTGAAGTAATAGCCAGTAAGAAGTAGTACAATTGAAGTTTTAGTTGTCGATTATTAACTTTTTAGCCTGCTTTGGTGGCTTGGACATGACCTAGGACCTTAAGATTTTGCATGAAAGGAGGACTAGCAGCCGCGTTGCACGGGAGAATGTGAAAAGTGTTCATATGTAGTAAAAACCTGATAAATCCGTCCGTTCTCGTCATTTGTTATCGAATCGACTTAAAGCCAGATCGTCACATTGGCCGTTCTTCTCTCTGAAACGGTTACATTTATCGTCTGCAAAGCTATGTCGCGGGCTGCAGTATACCGAAAGACTAAAAGCACCATAGTAGAACACAGAAGAAGCTTCTATCTTGAAGTAATAGCCAGTAAGAAGTAGTACAATTCAAGTTTTAGTTGTCGATTATTCACTTTTTAGCCGGCTTTGGTGGCTTGGACATGACCTAGGACCTTAAGACTTTGCATGAAAGGAGGAGTAGCAGCCGCGTTGCCCGCGAGAATGTGAAAAGTGTTCATATGTAGTAAAAACCTGAGAAATCCGTCCGCTTTCGTCATTTGTTATCGAATCGACTTAAAGCCAGATCGTCACATTGGCCGCTCTTCTCTCTGAAACGGTTACATTTATCGTCTGCAAAGCTATGTCGCGTGCTGCGGTATGCGGAAACACTAAAAGCACCATAGTAGAACACAGAAGAAGCTTCTATGTTGAAGTAATAGCCAGTAAGAAGTAGTACAATTCAAGTTTTAGTTGTCGATTATTCATTTTTTAGCCGGCTTTGGTGGATTGGACATGACCTAGGACTTTAAGATGTTGCATGAAAGGAGGACTAGCAGCCGCGTTGCATGGGAGAATGTGAAAAGTGTTCATATGTAGTAAAAACCTGAGAAATGAGTCCGTTTTCGTCATTTGTTATCGAATCGACTTAAAGCCAGATCGTCACATTGGCCGCTTTTCTCTCTGAGACGGTTACATTTATCGTCTGCAAAGCTATGTCGCGTGCTGCGGTATGCGGAGACACTAAAAGCACCATAGTAGAACACAGAAGAAGCTTCTAAGTTGAAGCAATAGCCAGTAAGAAGTAGTACAATTCAAGTTTTAGTTGTCGATTATTCACTTTTTAGCCGGCTTTGGTGGCTTGTGCATGACCTAGGACCTTAAGATTTTGCATCAAAAGAGGACTAGCAGCCGCGTTGCACGGGAGAATGTGAAAAGTGTTCATATGTAGTAAAAACCTGATAAATCCGTCCGTTTTCGTCATTCGTTATCGAATCGACTTAAAGCCAGATCGTCACATTGGCCGTTCTTCTCTCTGAAACGGTTACATTTATCGTCTGCAAAGCTATGTCGCGTGCTGCAGTATACCGAAACACTGAAAGCACCATAGTAGAACAAAGAAGAAGCTTCTAATTTGAAGTAAAAGCCAGTAAGAAGTAGTACAAATCAAGTTTTAGTTTTCGATTATTCACTTTTTAGCCGGCTATGGTGGCTTGGACATGACCTAGGACCTTAAGATGTTGCATGAAAGGAGGACTAGCAGCCGCGTTGCATGGGAGAATGTGAAAAGTGTTCATATGTAGTAAAAACCTGATAGATCCGTCCGTTTTCGTCATTTGTTATTGAATCGACTTAAAGCTAGATCGTCACATTGGCCGTTCTTCTCTCTGAGACGGTTACATTTTTCGTCTGCAAAGTTATGTCGCGTGCTGCGGTATGCGGAGACACTAATAGCACCATAGTAGAGCACAGAAGAAGCTTCTAAGTTGAAGCAATAGCCAGTAAAAAGTAGTACAATTCAAGTTTTAGTTGTCGATTATTCACTTTTTAGCCGGCTTTGGTGGCTTGGACATCACCAAGGACCTTAAGATTTTGCGTGAAAGGAAGACTTGCAGCCGCGTTGCAAGGGAGAATGTGAAAAGTGTTCATATGTAGTAAAAACCTGAGAAATCCGTCCGTTTTCGTCATTTGTTATCGAATCGACTTAAAGCCAGATCGTCACATTGGCCGTTCTTCTCTCTGAAACGGTTACATTTATCGTCTGCAAAGCTATGTCGCGTGCTGCGGTATGCGGAAACACTAAAAGCACCATAGTAGAACACAGAAGAAGCTTCTATGTTGAAGTAATAGCCAGTAAGGAGTAGTACAATTGAAGTTTTAGTTGTCGATTATTCACTTTTTAGCCTGCTTTGGTGGCTTGGACATGACCTAGGACCTTAAGATTTTGCATGAAAGGAGGACTAGAAGCCGCGTTGCATGGGAGAAAGTGAAAAGTGTTCATATGTAGTAAAAACCTGAGAAATCCATCCGTTTTCGTCATTTGTTATCGAATCGACTTAAAGCCAGTTCGTCACATTGGCCGCTCTTCTCTCTGAAACGGTTACATTTATAGTCTGCAAAGCTATGTCGCGTGCTGCGGTATGCGGAAACACTAAAAGCACCATAGTAGAACACAGAAGAAGCTTCTATGTTGAAGTAATAGCCAGTAAGAAGTAGTACAATTGAAGTTTTAATTGTCGATTATTCACTTTTTGGCCTGCTTTGGTGGCTTGGACATGACCTAGGACCTTAAGATTTTGCATGAAAGGAGGACTAGCAGCCGCGTTGCACGGGAGAATGTGAAAAGTGTTCATATGTAGTAAAAACCTGATAGATCCGTCCGTTTTCGTCATTTGTTATCGAATCGACTTAAAGCCAGATCGTCACATTGGCCGTTCTTCTCTCTGAAACGGTTACATTTCTCGTCTGCAAAGCTATGTCGCTTGCTGCAGTATACCAAAACACTAAAAGCACCATAGTAGAACACAGAAGAAGCTTCTAATTTGAAGTAATAGCCAGTAAGAAGTAGTACAATTCAAGTTTTAGTTGTCGATTAATCACTTTTTAGCCGGCTTTGGTGGCTTGGACATGACCTAGGACCTTAAGATTTTGCATGAAAGGAGGAGTAGCAGCCGCGTTGCCCGCGAGAATGTGAAAAGTGTTCATATGTAGTGAAAACCTGAGAAATCCGTCCGCTTTCGTCATTTGTTATCGAATCGACTTAAAGACAGATCGTCACATTGGCCGCTTTTCTCTCTGAGACGGTTACATTTATCGTCTGCAAAGCTATGTCACGTGCTGCGGTATGCGGAGACACTAAAAGTACCATAGTAGAACACAGAAGAAGCTTCTAAGTTGAAGCAATAGCCAGTAAGAAGTAGTACAATTCAAGTTTTAGTTATCGATTATTCACTTTTTAGCCGGCTTTGGTGGCTTGGACATCACCTAGGACCTTAAGATTTTGCATGAAAGGAGGACTTGCACCCGCGTTGCAAGGGAGAACGTGAAAAGTGTTCATATGTAGTAAAAACCTGAGAAATCCGTCCGTTTTCGTCATTTGCTATCGAATCGACTTAAAGTCAGATCGTCACATTGGCCGCTTTTATCTCTGAGACGGTTACATTTATCGTCTGCAAAGCTATGTCGCGTGCTGCGGTATGCGGAGACACTGATAGCACCATAGTAGAGCACAGAAGAAGCTTCTAAGTTGAAGCAATAGCCAGTAAGAAGTAGTACAATTCAAGTTTTAGTTGTCGATTATTCACTTTTTAGCCGGCTTTGGTGGCTTGGACATCACCTAGGACCTTAAGATTTTGCGTGAAAGGAGGACTTGCAGCCGCGTTGCAAGGGAGAATGTGAAAAGTGTTCATATGTAGTAAAAACCTGAGAAATCCGTCCGTTTTCGTCATTTGTTATCGAATCGACTTAAAGCCAGATCGTCACATTGGCCGCTCTTCTCTCTGAAACGGTTACATTTATCGTCTGCAAAGCTATGTCGCTTGCTGCGGTATGCGGAAACACTAAAATCACCATAGTAGAACACAGAAGAAGCTTCTATGTTGAAGTAATAGCCAGTAAGAAGTAGTACAATTGAAGTTTTAGTTGTCGATTATTCACTTTTTAGCCTGCTTTGGTGGCTTGGACATGATCTAGGACCTTAAGATTTTGCATGAAAGGAGGACTAGCAGCCGCGTTGCATGGGAGAAAGTGAAAAGTGTTCATATGTAGTAAAAACCTGAGAAATCCGTCCGTTTTCGTCATTTGTTATCGAATCGACTTAAAGCCAGTTCGTCACATTGGCCGCTCTTCTCTCTGAAACGGTTACATTTATAGTCTGCAAAGCTATGTCGCGTGCTGCGGTATGCGGAAACACTAAAAGCACCATAGTAGAACACAGAAGAAGCTTCTATGTTGAAGTAATAGCCAGTAAGAAGTAGTACAATTGAAGTTTTAGTTGTCGATTATTCACTTTTTAGCCTGCTTTGGTGGCTTGGACATGACCTAGGACCTTAAGATTTTGCATGAAAGGAGGACTAGCAGCCGCGTTGCACGGGAGAATGTGAAAAGTGTTCATATGTAGTAAAAACCTGATAAATCCGTCCGTTCTCGTCATTTGTTATCGAATCGACTTAAAGCCAGATCGTCACATTGGCCGTTCTTCTCTCTGAAACGGTTACATTTATCGTCTGCAAAGCTATGTCGCGGGCTGCAGTATACCGAAAGACTAAAAGCACCATAGTAGAACACAGAAGAAGCTTCTATCTTGAAGTAATAGCCAGTAAGAAGTAGTACAATTCAAGTTTTAGTTGTCGATTATTCACTTTTTAGCCGGCTTTGGTGGCTTGGACATGACCTAGGACCTTAAGACTTTGCATGAAAGGAGGAGTAGCAGCCGCGTTGCCCGCGAGAATGTGAAAAGTGTTCATATGTAGTAAAAACCTGAGAAATCCGTCCGCTTTCGTCATTTGTTATCGAATCGACTTAAAGCCAGATCGTCACATTGGCCGCTCTTCTCTCTGAAACGGTTACATTTATCGTCTGCAAAGCTATGTCGCGTGCTGCGGTATGCGGAAACACTAAAAGCACCATAGTAGAACACAGAAGAAGCTTCTATGTTGAAGTAATAGCCAGTAAGAAGTAGTACAATTCAAGTTTTAGTTGTCGATTATTCATTTTTTAGCCGGCTTTGGTGGATTGGACATGACCTAGGACTTTAAGATGTTGCATGAAAGGAGGACTAGCAGCCGCGTTGCATGGGAGAATGTGAAAAGTGTTCATATGTAGTAAAAACCTGAGAAATGAGTCCGTTTTCGTCATTTGTTATCGAATCGACTTAAAGCCAGATCGTCACATTGGCCGCTTTTCTCTCTGAGACGGTTACATTTATCGTCTGCAAAGCTATGTCGCGTGCTGCGGTATGCGGAGACACTAAAAGCACCATAGTAGAACACAGAAGAAGCTTCTAAGTTGAAGCAATAGCCAGTAAGAAGTAGTACAATTCAAGTTTTAGTTGTCGATTATTCACTTTTTAGCCGGCTTTGGTGGCTTGTGCATGACCTAGGACCTTAAGATTTTGCATCAAAAGAGGACTAGCAGCCGCGTTGCACGGGAGAATGTGAAAAGTGTTCATATGTAGTAAAAACCTGATAAATCCGTCCGTTTTCGTCATTCGTTATCGAATCGACTTAAAGCCAGATCGTCACATTGGCCGTTCTTCTCTCTGAAACGGTTACATTTATCGTCTGCAAAGCTATGTCGCGTGCTGCAGTATACCGAAACACTGAAAGCACCATAGTAGAACAAAGAAGAAGCTTCTAATTTGAAGTAAAAGCCAGTAAGAAGTAGTACAAATCAAGTTTTAGTTTTCGATTATTCACTTTTTAGCCGGCTATGGTGGCTTGGACATGACCTAGGACCTTAAGATGTTGCATGAAAGGAGGACTAGCAGCCGCGTTGCATGGGAGAATGTGAAAAGTGTTCATATGTAGTAAAAACCTGATAGATCCGTCCGTTTTCGTCATTTGTTATTGAATCGACTTAAAGCTAGATCGTCACATTGGCCGTTCTTCTCTCTGAGACGGTTACATTTTTCGTCTGCAAAGTTATGTCGCGTGCTGCGGTATGCGGAGACACTAATAGCACCATAGTAGAGCACAGAAGAAGCTTCTAAGTTGAAGCAATAGCCAGTAAAAAGTAGTACAATTCAAGTTTTAGTTGTCGATTATTCACTTTTTAGCCGGCTTTGGTGGCTTGGACATCACCAAGGACCTTAAGATTTTGCGTGAAAGGAAGACTTGCAGCCGCGTTGCAAGGGAGAATGTGAAAAGTGTTCATATGTAGTAAAAACCTGAGAAATCCGTCCGTTTTCGTCATTTGTTATCGAATCGACTTAAAGCCAGATCGTCACATTGGCCGTTCTTCTCTCTGAAACGGTTACATTTATCGTCTGCAAAGCTATGTCGCGTGCTGCGGTATGCGGAAACACTAAAAGCACCATAGTAGAACACAGAAGAAGCTTCTATGTTGAAGTAATAGCCAGTAAGGAGTAGTACAATTGAAGTTTTAGTTGTCGATTATTCACTTTTTAGCCTGCTTTGGTGGCTTGGACATGACCTAGGACCTTAAGATTTTGCATGAAAGGAGGACTAGAAGCCGCGTTGCATGGGAGAAAGTGAAAAGTGTTCATATGTAGTAAAAACCTGAGAAATCCATCCGTTTTCGTCATTTGTTATCGAATCGACTTAAAGCCAGTTCGTCACATTGGCCGCTCTTCTCTCTGAAACGGTTACATTTATAGTCTGCAAAGCTATGTCGCGTGCTGCGGTATGCGGAAACACTAAAAGCACCATAGTAGAACACAGAAGAAGCTTCTATGTTGAAGTAATAGCCAGTAAGAAGTAGTACAATTGAAGTTTTAGTTGTCGATTATTCACTTTTTGGCCTGCTTTGGTGGCTTGGACATGACCTAGGACCTTAAGATTTTGCATGAAAGGAGGACTAGCAGCCGCGTTGCACGGGAGAATGTGAAAAGTGTTCATATGTAGTAAAAACCTGATAGATCCGTCCGTTTTCGTCATTTGTTATCGAATCGACTTAAAGCCAGATCGTCACATTGGCCGTTCTTCTCTCTGAAACGGTTACATTTCTCGTCTGCAAAGCTATGTCGCTTGCTGCAGTATACCAAAACACTAAAAGCACCATAGTAGAACACAGAAGAAGCTTCTAATTTGAAGTAATAGCCAGTAAGAAGTAGTACAATTCAAGTTTTAGTTGTCGATTAATCACTTTTTAGCCGGCTTTGGTGGCTTGGACATGACCTAGGACCTTAAGATTTTGCATGAAAGGAGGAGTAGCAGCCGCGTTGCCCGCGAGAATGTGAAAAGTGTTCATATGTAGTGAAAACCTGAGAAATCCGTCCGCTTTCGTCATTTGTTATCGAATCGACTTAAAGACAGATCGTCACATTGGCCGCTTTTCTCTCTGAGACGGTTACATTTATCGTCTGCAAAGCTATGTCACGTGCTGCGGTATGCGGAGACACTAAAAGTACCATAGTAGAACACAGAAGAAGCTTCTAAGTTGAAGCAATAGCCAGTAAGAAGTAGTACAATTCAAGTTTTAGTTATCGATTATTCACTTTTTAGCCGGCTTTGGTGGCTTGGACATCACCTAGGACCTTAAGATTTTGCATGAAAGGAGGACTTGCACCCGCGTTGCAAGGGAGAACGTGAAAAGTGTTCATATGTAGTAAAAACCTGAGAAATCCGTCCGTTTTCGTCATTTGCTATCGAATCGACTTAAAGCCAGATCGTCACATTGGCCGTTCTTCTCTCTGAGACGGTTACATTTATCGTCTGCAAAGCTATGTCGCGTGCTGCGGTATGCGGAGACACTGATAGCACCATAGTAGAGCACAGAAGAAGCTTCTAAGTTGAAGCAATAGCCAGTAAGAAGTAGTACAATTCAAGTTTTAGTTGTCGATTATTCACTTTTTAGCCGGCTTTGGTGGCTTGGACATGACCTAGGACCTTAAGATTTTGCATGAAAGGAGGACTAGCAGCCGCGCTGCACGGGAGAATGTGAAAAGTGTTCATATGTAGTAAAAACCTGAGAAATCCGTAGGTTTTCGTCATTTGTTATCGAATCGACAAAGCCAGATCGTCACATTGGCCGTTCTTCTCTCTGAGACGGTTACATTTATCGTCTGCAAAGCTATGTCGCGTGCTGCGGTATGCGGAGGCACTGATAGCACCATAGTAGAGCACAGAAGAAGCTTCTAAGTTGAAGCAATAGCCAGTAAGAAGTAGTACAATTCAAGTTTTAGTTGTCGATTATTCACTTTTTAGCCGGCTTTGGTGGCTTGGACATCACCTAGGACCTTAAGATTTTGCGTGAAAGGAGGACTTGCAGCCGCGTTGCAAGGGAGAATGTGAAAAGTGTTCATATGTAGTAAAAACCTGAGAAATCCGTCCGTTTTCGTCATTTGTTATCGAATCGACTTAAAGCCAGATCGTCACATTGGCCGCTCTTCTCTCTGAAACGGTAACATTTATCGTCTGCAAAGCTATGTCGCGTGCTGCGGTATGCGGAAACACTAAAAGCACCATAGTAGAACACAGAAGAAGCTTCTAATTTGAAGTAATAGCCGGTAAGAAGTAGTACAATTCAAGTTTTAGTTGTCGATTAATCACTTTTTAGCCGGCTTTGGTGGCTTGGACATGACCTAGGACCTTAAGATTTTGCATGAAAGGAGGAGTAGCAGCCGCGTTGCCCGCGAGAATGTGAAAAGTGTTCATATGTAGTAAAAACCTGAGAAATCCGTCCGCTTTCGTCATTTGTTATCGAATCGACTTAAAGACAGATCGTCACATTGGCCGTTCTTCTCTCTGAGACGGTTACATTTATCGTCTGCAAAGCTATGTCGCGTGGTGCGGTATGCGGAGACACTGATAGCACCATAGTAGAGCACAGAAGAAGCTTCTAAGTTGAAGCAATAGCCAGTAAGAAGTAGTACAATTCAAGTTTTAGTTGTCGATTATTCACTTTTTAGCCGGCTTTGGTGGCTTGGACATCACCTAGGACCTTAAGATTTTGCGTGAAAGGAGGACTTGCAGCCGCGTTGCAAGGGAGAATGTGAAAAGTGTTCATATGTAGTAAAAACCTGAGAAATCCGTCCGTTTTCGTCATTTGTTATCGAATCGACTTAAAGCCAGATCGTCACATTGGCCGCTCTTCTCTCTGAAACGGTTACATTTATCGTCTGCAAAGCTATGTCGCTTGCTGCGGTATGCGGAAACACTAAAATCACCATAGTAGAACACAGAAGAAGCTTCTATGTTGAAGTAATAGCCAGTAAGAAGTAGTACAATTGAAGTTTTAGTTGTCGATTATTCACTTTTTAGCCTGCTTTGGTGGCTTGGACATGATCTAGGACCTTAAGATTTTGCATGAAAGGAGGACTAGCAGCCGCGTTGCATGGGAGAAAGTGAAAAGTGTTCATATGTAGTAAAAACCTGAGAAATCCGTCCGTTTTCGTCATTTGTTATCGAATCGACTTAAAGCCAGTTCGTCACATTGGCCGCTCTTCTCTCTGAAACGGTTACATTTATAGTCTGCAAAGCTATGTCGCGTGCTGCGGTATGCGGAAACACTAAAAGCACCATAGTAGAACACAGAAGAAGCTTCTATGTTGAAGTAATAGCCAGTAAGAAGTAGTACAATTGAAGTTTTAGTTGTCGATTATTCACTTTTTAGCCTGCTTTGGTGGCTTGGACATGACCTAGGACCTTAAGATTTTGCATGAAAGGAGGACTAGCAGCCGCGTTGCACGGGAGAATGTGAAAAGTGTTCATATGTAGTAAAAACCTGATAAATCCGTCCGTTCTCGTCATTTGTTATCGAATCGACTTAAAGCCAGATCGTCACATTGGCCGTTCTTCTCTCTGAAACGGTTACATTTATCGTCTGCAAAGCTATGTCGCGGGCTGCAGTATACCGAAAGACTAAAAGCACCATAGTAGAACACAGAAGAAGCTTCTATCTTGAAGTAATAGCCAGTAAGAAGTAGTACAATTCAAGTTTTAGTTGTCGATTATTCACTTTTTAGCCGGCTTTGGTGGCTTGGACATGACCTAGGACCTTAAGACTTTGCATGAAAGGAGGAGTAGCAGCCGCGTTGCCCGCGAGAATGTGAAAAGTGTTCATATGTAGTAAAAACCTGAGAAATCCGTCCGCTTTCGTCATTTGTTATCGAATCGACTTAAAGCCAGATCGTCACATTGGCCGCTCTTCTCTCTGAAACGGTTACATTTATCGTCTGCAAAGCTATGTCGCGTGCTGCGGTATGCGGAAACACTAAAAGCACCATAGTAGAACACAGAAGAAGCTTCTATGTTGAAGTAATAGCCAGTAAGAAGTAGTACAATTCAAGTTTTAGTTGTCGATTATTCATTTTTTAGCCGGCTTTGGTGGATTGGACATGACCTAGGACTTTAAGATGTTGCATGAAAGGAGGACTAGCAGCCGCGTTGCATGGGAGAATGTGAAAAGTGTTCATATGTAGTAAAAACCTGAGAAATGAGTCCGTTTTCGTCATTTGTTATCGAATCGACTTAAAGCCAGATCGTCACATTGGCCGCTTTTCTCTCTGAGACGGTTACATTTATCGTCTGCAAAGCTATGTCGCGTGCTGCGGTATGCGGAGACACTAAAAGCACCATAGTAGAACACAGAAGAAGCTTCTAAGTTGAAGCAATAGCCAGTAAGAAGTAGTACAATTCAAGTTTTAGTTGTCGATTATTCACTTTTTAGCCGGCTTTGGTGGCTTGTGCATGACCTAGGACCTTAAGATTTTGCATCAAAAGAGGACTAGCAGCCGCGTTGCACGGGAGAATGTGAAAAGTGTTCATATGTAGTAAAAACCTGATAAATCCGTCCGTTTTCGTCATTCGTTATCGAATCGACTTAAAGCCAGATCGTCACATTGGCCGTTCTTCTCTCTGAAACGGTTACATTTATCGTCTGCAAAGCTATGTCGCGTGCTGCAGTATACCGAAACACTGAAAGCACCATAGTAGAACAAAGAAGAAGCTTCTAATTTGAAGTAAAAGCCAGTAAGAAGTAGTACAAATCAAGTTTTAGTTTTCGATTATTCACTTTTTAGCCGGCTATGGTGGCTTGGACATGACCTAGGACCTTAAGATGTTGCATGAAAGGAGGACTAGCAGCCGCGTTGCATGGGAGAATGTGAAAAGTGTTCATATGTAGTAAAAACCTGATAGATCCGTCCGTTTTCGTCATTTGTTATTGAATCGACTTAAAGCTAGATCGTCACATTGGCCGTTCTTCTCTCTGAGACGGTTACATTTTTCGTCTGCAAAGTTATGTCGCGTGCTGCGGTATGCGGAGACACTAATAGCACCATAGTAGAGCACAGAAGAAGCTTCTAAGTTGAAGCAATAGCCAGTAAAAAGTAGTACAATTCAAGTTTTAGTTGTCGATTATTCACTTTTTAGCCGGCTTTGGTGGCTTGGACATCACCAAGGACCTTAAGATTTTGCGTGAAAGGAAGACTTGCAGCCGCGTTGCAAGGGAGAATGTGAAAAGTGTTCATATGTAGTAAAAACCTGAGAAATCCGTCCGTTTTCGTCATTTGTTATCGAATCGACTTAAAGCCAGATCGTCACATTGGCCGTTCTTCTCTCTGAAACGGTTACATTTATCGTCTGCAAAGCTATGTCGCGTGCTGCGGTATGCGGAAACACTAAAAGCACCATAGTAGAACACAGAAGAAGCTTCTATGTTGAAGTAATAGCCAGTAAGGAGTAGTACAATTGAAGTTTTAGTTGTCGATTATTCACTTTTTAGCCTGCTTTGGTGGCTTGGACATGACCTAGGACCTTAAGATTTTGCATGAAAGGAGGACTAGAAGCCGCGTTGCATGGGAGAAAGTGAAAAGTGTTCATATGTAGTAAAAACCTGAGAAATCCATCCGTTTTCGTCATTTGTTATCGAATCGACTTAAAGCCAGTTCGTCACATTGGCCGCTCTTCTCTCTGAAACGGTTACATTTATAGTCTGCAAAGCTATGTCGCGTGCTGCGGTATGCGGAAACACTAAAAGCACCATAGTAGAACACAGAAGAAGCTTCTATGTTGAAGTAATAGCCAGTAAGAAGTAGTACAATTGAAGTTTTAGTTGTCGATTATTCACTTTTTGGCCTGCTTTGGTGGCTTGGACATGACCTAGGACCTTAAGATTTTGCATGAAAGGAGGACTAGCAGCCGCGTTGCACGGGAGAATGTGAAAAGTGTTCATATGTAGTAAAAACCTGATAGATCCGTCCGTTTTCGTCATTTGTTATCGAATCGACTTAAAGCCAGATCGTCACATTGGCCGTTCTTCTCTCTGAAACGGTTACATTTCTCGTCTGCAAAGCTATGTCGCTTGCTGCAGTATACCAAAACACTAAAAGCACCATAGTAGAACACAGAAGAAGCTTCTAATTTGAAGTAATAGCCAGTAAGAAGTAGTACAATTCAAGTTTTAGTTGTCGATTAATCACTTTTTAGCCGGCTTTGGTGGCTTGGACATGACCTAGGACCTTAAGATTTTGCATGAAAGGAGGAGTAGCAGCCGCGTTGCCCGCGAGAATGTGAAAAGTGTTCATATGTAGTGAAAACCTGAGAAATCCGTCCGCTTTCGTCATTTGTTATCGAATCGACTTAAAGACAGATCGTCACATTGGCCGCTTTTCTCTCTGAGACGGTTACATTTATCGTCTGCAAAGCTATGTCACGTGCTGCGGTATGCGGAGACACTAAAAGTACCATAGTAGAACACAGAAGAAGCTTCTAAGTTGAAGCAATAGCCAGTAAGAAGTAGTACAATTCAAGTTTTAGTTATCGATTATTCACTTTTTAGCCGGCTTTGGTGGCTTGGACATCACCTAGGACCTTAAGATTTTGCATGAAAGGAGGACTTGCACCCGCGTTGCAAGGGAGAACGTGAAAAGTGTTCATATGTAGTAAAAACCTGAGAAATCCGTCCGTTTTCGTCATTTGCTATCGAATCGACTTAAAGCCAGATCGTCACATTGGCCGTTCTTCTCTCTGAGACGGTTACATTTATCGTCTGCAAAGCTATGTCGCGTGCTGCGGTATGCGGAGACACTGATAGCACCATAGTAGAGCACAGAAGAAGCTTCTAAGTTGAAGCAATAGCCAGTAAGAAGTAGTACAATTCAAGTTTTAGTTGTCGATTATTCACTTTTTAGCCGGCTTTGGTGGCTTGGACATGACCTAGGACCTTAAGATTTTGCATGAAAGGAGGACTAGCAGCCGCGCTGCACGGGAGAATGTGAAAAGTGTTCATATGTAGTAAAAACCTGAGAAATCCGTAGGTTTTCGTCATTTGTTATCGAATCGACAAAGCCAGATCGTCACATTGGCCGTTCTTCTCTCTGAGACGGTTACATTTATCGTCTGCAAAGCTATGTCGCGTGCTGCGGTATGCGGAGACACTGATAGCACCATAGTAGAGCACAGAAGAAGCTTCTAAGTTGAAGCAATAGCCAGTAAGAAGTAGTACAATTCAAGTTTTAGTTGTCGATTATTCACTTTTTAGCCGGCTTTGGTGGCTTGGACATCACCTAGGACCTTAAGATTTTGCGTGAAAGGAGGACTTGCAGCCGCGTTGCAAGGGAGAATGTGAAAAGTGTTCATATGTAGTAAAAACCTGAGAAATCCGTCCGTTTTCGTCATTTGTTATCGAATCGACTTAAAGCCAGATCGTCACATTGGCCGCTCTTCTCTCTGAAACGGTAACATTTATCGTCTGCAAAGCTATGTCGCGTGCTGCGGTATGCGGAAACACTAAAAGCACCATAGTAGAACACAGAAGAAGCTTCTATGTTGAAGTAATAGCCAGTAAGAAGTAGTACAATTGAAGTTTTAGTTGTCGATTATTCACATTTTAGCCTGCTTTGGTGGCTTGGACATGACCTAGGACCTTAAGATTTTGCATGAAAGGAGGACTAGCAGCCGCGTCGCATGGGAGAAAGTGAAAAGTGTTCATATGTAGTAAAAACCTGAGAAATCCGTCCGTTTTCGTCATTTGTTATCGAATCGACTTAAAGCCAGTTCGTCACATTGGCCGCTCTTCTCTCTGAAACGGTTACATTTATAGTCTGCAAAGCTATGTCGCGTGCTGCGGTATGAGGAAACACTAAAAGCACCATAGTAGAACACAGAAGAAGCTTCTATGTTGAAGTAATAGCCAGTAAGAAGTAGTACAATTCAAGTTTTAGTTGTCGATTATTCACTTTTTAGCTGGCTTTGGTGGCTTGGACATGACCTAGGACCTTAAGACTTTGCATGAAAGGAGGAGTAGCAGCCGCGTTGCCCGCGAGAATGTGAAAAGTGTTCATATGTAGTAAAAACCTGAGAAATCCGTCCGCTTTCGTCATTTGTTATCGAATCGACTTAAAGCCAGATCGTCACATTGGCCGCTCTTCTCTCTGAAACGGTTACATTTATCGTCTGCAAAGCTATGTCGCGTGCTGCGGTATGCGAAAACACTAAAAGCACCATAGTAGAACACAGAAGAAGCTTCTATGTTGAAGTAATAGCCAGTAAGAAGTAGTACAATTCAAGTTTTAGTTGTCGATTATTCATTTTTTAGCCGGCTTTGGTGGATTGGACATGACGTAGGACTTTAAGATGTTGCATGAAAGGAGGACTAGCAGACGCGTTGCATGGGAGAATGTGAAAAGTGTTCATATGTAGTAAAAACCTGAGAAATGAGTCCGTTTTCGTCATTTGTTATCGAATCGACTTAAAGCCAGATCGTCACATTGGCCGCTTTTCTCTCTGAGACGGTTACATTTATCGTCTGCAAAGCTATGTCGCGTGCTGCGGTATGCGGAGACACTAAAAGCACCATAGTAGAACACAGAAGAAGCTTCTAAGTTGAAGCAATAGCCAGTAAGAAGTAGTACAATTCAAGTTTTAGTTGTCGATTATTCACTTTTTAGCCGGCTTTGGTGGCTTGTGCATGACCTAGGACCTTAAGATTTTGCATCAAAAGAGGACTAGCAGCCGCGTTGCACGGGAGAATGTGAAAAGTGTTCATATGTAGTAAAAACCTGATAAATCCGTCCGTTTTCGTCATTCGTTATCGAATCGACTTAAAGCCAGATCGTCACATTGGCCGTTCTTCTCTCTGAAACGGTTACATTTATCGTCTGCAAAGCTATGTCGCGTGCTGCAGTATACCGAAACACTGAAAGCACCATAGTAGAACAAAGAAGAAGCTTCTAATTTGAAGTAAAAGCCAGTAAGAAGTAGTACAAATCAAGTTTTAGTTTTCGATTATTCACTTTTTAGCCGGCTATGGTGGCTTGGACATGACCTAGGACCTTAAGATGTTGAATGAAAGGAGGACTAGCAGCCGCGTTGCATGGGAGAATGTGAAAAGTGTTCATATGTAGTAAAAACCTGATAGATCCGTCCGTTTTCGTCATTTGTTATCGAATCGACTTAAAGCTAGATCGTCACATTGGCCGTTCTTCTCTCTGAGACGGTTACATTTTTCGTCTGCAAAGCTATGTCGCGTGCTGCGGTATGCGGAGACACTAATAGCACCATAGTAGAGCACAGAAGAAGCTTCAAAGTTGAAGCAATAGCCAGTAAAAAGTAGTACAATTCAAGTTTTAGTTGTCGATTATTCACTTTTTAGCCGGCTTTGGTGGCTTGGACATCACCAAGGACCTTAAGATTTTGCGTGAAAGGAAGACTTGCAGCCGCGTTGCAAGGGAGAATGTGAAAAGTGTTCATATGTAGTAAAAACCTGAGAAATCCGTCCGTTTTCGTCATTTGTTATCGAATCGACTTAAAGCCAGATCGTCACATTGGCCGTTCTTCTCTCTGAAACGGTTACATTTATCGTCTGCAAAGCTATTTCGCGTGCTGCGGTATGCGGAAACACTAAAAGCACCATAGTAGAACACAGAAGAAGCTTCTATGTTGAAGTAATAGCCAGTAAGGAGTAGTACAATTGAAGTTTTAGTTGTCGATTATTCACTTTTTAGCCTGCTTTGGTGGCTTGGACATGACCTAGGACCTTAAGATTTTGCATGAAAGGAGGACTAGAAGCCGCGTTGCATGGGAGAAAGTGAAAAGTGTTCATATGTAGTAAAAACCTGAGAAATCCGTCCGTTTTCGTCATTTGTTATCGAATCGACTTAAAGCCAGTTCGTCACATTGGCCGCTCTCCTCTCTGAAACGGTTACATTTATAGTCTGCAAAGCTATGTCGCGTGCTGCGGTATGCGGAAACACTAAAAGCACCATAGTAGAACACAGAAGAAGCTTCTATGTTGAAGTAATAGCCAGTAAGAAGTAGTACAATTGAAGTTTTAGTTGTCGATTATTCACTTTTTGGCCTGCTTTGGTGGCTTGGACATGACCTAGGACCTTAAGATTTTGCATGAAAGGAGGACTAGCAGCCGCGTTGCACGGGATAATGTGAAAAGTGTTCATATGTAGTAAAAACCTGATAGATCCGTCCGTTTTCGTCATTTGTTATCGAATCGACTTAAAGCCAGATCGTCACATTGGCCGTTCTTCTCTCTGAAACGGTTACATTTCTCGTCTGCAAAGCTATGTCGCTTGGTGCAGTATACCAAAACACTAAAAGCACCATAGTAGAACACAGAAGAAGCTTCTATGTTGAAGTAATAGCCAGTAAGAAGTAGTACAATTGAAGTTTTGTTGTCGATTATTCACTTTTTAGCCTGCTTTGGTGGCTTGGACATGACCTAGGACCTTAAGATTTTGCATGAAATGAGGACTAGCAGCCGCGTTGCATGGGAGAAAGTGAAAAGTGTTCATATGTAGTAAAAACCTGAGAAATCCGTCCGTTTTCGTCATTTGTTATCGAATCGACTTAAAGCCATTTCGTCACATTGGCCGCTCATCTCTCTGAAACGGTTACATTTATAGTCTGCAAAGCTATGTCGCGTGCTGCGGTATGCGGAAACACTAAAAGCACCATAGTAGAACACAGAAGAAGCTTCTATGTTGAAGTAATAGCCAGTAACAAGTAGTACAATTCAAGTTTTAGTTGTCGATTATTCACTTTTTAGCCGGCTTTGGTGGCTTGGACATGACCTAGGACCTTAAGATTTTGCATGAAAGGAGGAGTAGCAGCCGCGTTGCCCGCGAGAATGTGAAAAGTGTTCCTATGTAGTAAAAACCTGAGAAATCCGTCCGTTTTCGTCATTTGCTATCGAATCAACTTAAAGCCAGATCGTCACATTGGCCGTTCTTCTCTCTGAGACGGTTACATTTATCGTCTGCAAAGCTATGTCGCGTGCTGCGGTATGCGGAGACACTAATAGCACCATAGTAGAGCACAGAAGAAGCTTCTAAGTTGAAGCAATACCCAGTAAGAAGTAGTACAATTCAAGTTTTAGTTGTCGATTATTCACTTTTTAGCCGGCTTTGGTGGCTTGGACATCACCTAGGACCTTAAGATTTTGCGTGAAAGGAGGACTTGCAGCCGCGTTGCAAGGGAGAATGTGAAAAGTGTTCATATGTAGTAAAAACCTGAGAAATCCGTCCGCTTTCGTCATTTGTTATCGAATCGACTTAAAGCCAGATCGTCACATTGGCCGCTCTTCTCTCTGAAACGGTTACATTTATCATCTGCAAAGCTATGTCGCGTGCTGCGGTATGCGGAAACACTAAAAGCACCATAGTAGAACACAGAAGAAGCTTCTATGTTGAAGTAATAGCCAGTAAGAAGTAGTACAATTGAAGTTTTAGTTGTCGATTATTCACTTTTTAGCCTGCTTTGGTGGCTTGGACATGACCTAGGACCTTACGATTTTGCATGAAAGGAGGACTAGCAGCCGCGTTGCATGGGAGAAAGTGAAAAGTGTTCATATGTAGTAAAAACCTGAGAAATCCGTCCGTTTTCGTCATTTGTTATCGAATCGACTTAAAGCCAGTTCGTCACATTGGCCGCACTTCTTCTCTCTGAAACGGTTACATTTATAGTCTGCAAAGCTATGTCGCGTGCTGCGGTATGCGGAGACACTAAAAGCACCATAGTAGAACACAAAAGAAGCTTCTATGTTGAAGTAATAGCAAGTAAGAAGTAGTACAATTCAAGTTTTAGTTGTCGATTATTCACTTTTTGGCCTGCTTTGGTGGCTTGGACATGACCTAGGACCTTAAGATTTTGCATGAAAGGAGGACTTGCACCCGCGTTGCAAGGGAGAATGTGAAAAGTGTTCATATGTAGTAAAAACCTGAGAAATCCGTCCGTTTTCGTCATTTGTTATCGAATCGACTTAAAGCCAATTCGTCACATTGGCCGCTCATCTCTCTGAAACGGTTACATTTATAGTCTGCAAAGCTATGTCGCGTGCTGCGGTATGCGGAAACACTAAAAGCACCATAGTAGAACACAGAAGAAGCTTCTATGTTGAAGTAATAGCCAGTAAGAAGTAGTACAATTGAAGTTTTAGTTGTCGATTATTCACTTTTTGGCCTGCTTTGGTGGCTTGGACATGACCTAGGACCTTAAGATTTTGCATGAAAGGAGGACTAGCAGCCGCGTTGCACGGGATAATGTGAAAAGTGTTCATATGTAGTAAAAACCTGATAGATCCGTCCGTTTTCGTCATTTGTTATCGAATCGACTTAAAGCCAGATCGTCACATTGGCCGTTCTTCTCTCTGAAACGGTTACATTTCTCGTCTGCAAAGCTATGTCGCTTGGTGCAGTATACCAAAACACTAAAAGCACCATAGTAGAACACAGAAGAAGCTTCTATGTTGAAGTAATAGCCAGTAAGAAGTAGTACAATTGAAGTTTTGTTGTCGATTATTCACTTTTTAGCCTGCTTTGGTGGCTTGGACATGACCTAGGACCTTAAGATTTTGCATGAAATGAGGACTAGCAGCCGCGTTGCATGGGAGAAAGTGAAAAGTGTTCATATGTAGTAAAAACCTGAGAAATCCGTCCGTTTTCGTCATTTGTTATCGAATCGACTTAAAGCCAATTCGTCACATTGGCCGCTCATCTCTCTGAAACGGTTACATTTATAGTCTGCAAAGCTATGTCGCGTGCTGCGGTATGCGGAAACACTAAAAGCACCATAGTAGAACACAGAAGAAGCTTCTATGTTGAAGTAATAGCCAGTAACAAGTAGTACAATTCAAGTTTTAGTTGTCGATTATTCACTTTTTAGCCGGCTTTGGTGGCTTGGACATGACCTAGGACCTTAAGATTTTGCATGAAAGGAGGAGTAGCAGCCGCGTTGCCCGCGAGAATGTGAAAAGTGTTCCTATGTAGTAAAAACCTGAGAAATCCGTCCGTTTTCGTCATTTGTTATCGAATCGACTTAAAGCCAGATCGTCACATTGGCCGTTCTTCTCTCTGAGACGGTTACATTTATCGTCTGCAAAGCTATGTCGCGTGCTGCGGTATGCGGAGACACTAATAGCACCATAGTAGAGCACAGAAGAAGCTTCTAAGTTGAAGCAATACCCAGTAAGAAGTAGTACAATTCAAGTTTTAGTTGTCGATTATTCACTTTTTAGCCGGCTTTGGTGGCTTGGACATCACCTAGGACCTTAAGATTTTGCGTGAAAGGAGGACTTGCAGCCGCGTTGCAAGGGAGAATGTGAAAAGTGTTCATATGTAGTAAAAACCTGAGAAATCCGTCCGTTTTCGTCATTTGTTATCGAATCGACTTAAAGCCAGATCGTCACATTGGCCGCTCTTCTCTCTGAAACGGTTACATTTATCATCTGCAAAGCTATGTCGCGTGCTGCGGTATGCGGAAACACTAAAAGCACCATAGTAGAACACAGAAGAAGCTTCTATGTTGAAGTAATAGCCAGTAAGAAGTAGTACAATTGAAGTTTTAGTTGTCGATTATTCACTTTTTAGCCTGCTTTGGTGGCTTGGACATGACCTAGGACCTTACGATTTTGCATGAAAGGAGGACTAGCAGCCGCGTTGCATGGGAGAAAGTGAAAAGTGTTCATATGTAGTAAAAACCTGAGAAATCCGTCCGCTTTCGTCATTTGTTATCTAATCGATTTAAAGACAGATCGTCACATTGGCCGCTTTTCTCTCTGAGACGGTTACATTTATCGTCTGCAAAGCTATGTCACGTGCTGCGGTATGCGGAGACACTAAAAGTACCATAGTAGAACACAGAAGAAGCTTCTAAGTTGAAGTAATAGCCAGTAAGAAGTAGTAGAATTCAAGTTTTAGTTATCGATTATTCACTTTTTAGCCGGCTTTGGTGGCTTGGACATCACCTAGGACCTTAAGATTTTGCATGAAAGGAGGACTTGCACCCGCGTTGCAAGGGAGAATGTGAAAAGTGTTCATATGTAGTAAAAACCTGAGAAATCCGTCCGTTTTCGTCATTTGCTATCGAATCGACTTAAAGCCAGTTCGTCACATTGGCCGCACTTCTTCTCTCTGAAACGGTTACATTTATAGTCTGCAAAGCTATGTCGCGTGCTGCGGTATGCGGAAACACTAAAAGCACCATAGTAGAACACAAAAGAAGCTTCTATGTTGAAGTAATAGCAAGTAAGAAGTAGTACAATTGAAGTTTTAGTTGTCGATTATTCACTTTTTGGCCTGCTTTGGTGGCTTGGACATGACCTAGGACCTTAAGATTTTGCATGAAAGGAGGACTAGCAGCCGCGTTGCACGGGAGAATGTGAAAAGTGTTCATATGTAGTAAAAACCTGATAGATCCGTCCGTTTTCGTCATTTGTTATCGAATCGACTTAAAGCCAGATCGTCACATTGGCCGTTCTTCTCTCTGAAACGGTTACATTTATCGTCTGCAAAGCTATGTCGCGTGCTGCAGTATACCGAAACATTAAAAGCACCATAGTAGAACACAGAAGAAGCTTCTAATTTGAAGTAATAGCCAGTAAGAAGTAGTACAATTCAAGTTTTAGTTGTCGATTAATCACTTTTTAGCCGGCTTTGGTGGCTTGGACATGACCTAAGACCTTAAGATTTTGCATGAAAGGAGGAGTAGCAGCCGCGTTGCCCGCGAGAATGAGAAATCCGTCCGTTTTCGTCATTTGTTATCGAATCGACTTAAAGACAGATCGTCACATTGGCCGCTTTTCTCTCTGAGACGGTTACATTTATCGTCTGCAATGCTATGTCACGTGCTGCGGTATGCGGAGACACTAAAAGTACCATAGTAGAACACAGAAGAAGCTTCTAAGTTGAAGCAATAGCCAGTAAGAAGTAGTACAATTCAAGTTTTAGTTATCGATTATTCACTTTTTAGCCGGCTTTGGTGGCTTGGACATCACCTAGGACCTTAAGATTTTGCATGAAAGGAGGACTTGCACCCGCGTTGCAAGGGAGAATGTGAAAAGTGTTCATATGTAGTAAAAACCTGAGAAATCCGTCCGTTTTCGTCATTTGCTATCGAATCGACTTAAAGCCAGATCGTCACATTGGCCGCTTTTCTCTCTGAAACGGTTACATTTATCGTCTGCAAAGCTATGTCGCGTGCTGCGGTATGCGGAAACACTAAATAAACCATAGTAGAACACAGAATAAGCTTCTATGTTGAAGTAATAGCCAGTAAGAAGTAGTACAATTCAAGTTTTAGTTGTCGATTATTCACTTTTTAGCCGGCTTTGGTGGATTGGACATGACCTAGGACTTTAAGATGTTGCATGAAAGGAGGACTAGCAGCCGCGTTGCATGGGAGAATGTGAAAAGTGTTCATATGTAGTAAAAACCTGAGTAATCAGTCCGTTTTCGTCATTTGTTATCGAATCGACTTAAAGCCAGATCGTCACATTGGCCGCTTTTCTCTCTGAGACGGTTACATTTATCGTCTGCAAAGCTATGTCGCGTGCTGCGGTATGCGGAGACACTAAAAGCACCATAGTACAGCACAGAAGAAGCTTCTAAGTTGAAGTAATAGCCAGTAAGAAGTAGTACAATTCAAGTTTTAGTTATCGATTATTCATTTTTTAGCCGTCTTTGGTGGCTTGGGCATGACCTAGGACCTTAAGATTTTGCATGAAAGGAGGACTAGCAGCCGCGTTGCACGGGAGAATGTGAAAAGTGTTCATATGCAGTAAAAACCTGAGAAATCCGTACGTTTTCGTCATTTGTTATCGAATCGACTTAAAGCTAGATCGTCACATTGGCCGCTCTTCTCTCTGAAACGGTTACTTTTATCGTCTGCAAAGCTATGTCGCGTGCTGCAGTATACCGAAACACTAAAAGCACCATAGTAGAACACAGAAGAAGCTTCTAATTTGAAGTAATAGCCAGTAAGAAGTAGTACAATTCAAGTTTTAGTTGTCGATTATTCACTTTTTAGCCGGCTTTGGTGGCTTGGACATGACCTAGGACCTTAAGATTTTGCATGAAAGGAGGAGTAGCAGCCGCGTTGCCCGCGAGAATGTGAAAAGTGTTCATATGTAGTAAAAACCTGAGAAATCCGTCCGTTTTCGTCATTTGTTATCGAATCGACTTAAAGCCAGATCGTCACATTGGCCGCTCTTCTCTCTGAAACGGTTACATTTATCGTCTGCAAAGCTATGTCGCGTGCTGCGGTATGCGGAAACACTAAAAGCACCATAGTAGAACACAGAAGAAGCTTCTATGTTGAAGTAATAGCCAGTAAGAAGCAGTACAATTGAAGTTTCAGTTGTCGATTATTCACTTTTTAGCCTGCTTTGGTGGCTTGGACATGACCTAGGACCTTAAGATTTTGAATGAAAGGAGGACTAGCAGCCGCGTTGCATGGGAGAAAGTGAATAGTGTTCATATGTAGTAAAAACCTGAGAAATCCGTCCGTTTTCGTCATTTGTTATCGAATCGACTTAAAGCCAGTTCGTCACATTGGCCGCTCTTCTCTCTGAAATGGTTACATTTATCGTCTGCAAAGCTATGTCGCGTGCTGCGGTATGCGGAAACACTAAAAGCACCATAGTAGAACATAGAAGAAGCTTCTATGTTGAAGTAATAGCCAGTAACAAGTAGTACAATTCAAGTTTTAGTTGTCGATTATTCACTTTTTAGCCGGCTTTGGTGGATTGGACATGACCTAGGACTTTAAGATGTTGCATGAAAGGAGGACTAGCAGCCGCGTTGCATGGGAGAATGTGAAAAGTGTTCATATGTAGTAAAAACATGAGAAATCTGTCCGTTTTCGTCATTTGTTATCGAATCGACTTAAAGCCAGATCGTCACATTGGCCGCTTTTCTCTCTGAGACGGTTACATTTATCGTCTGCAAAGCTATGTCGCGTGCTGCGGTATGCGGGAACACTAAAAGCACCATATTAGAACACAGAAGAAACTTCTAAATTGAAGTAATAGCCAGTAAGAAGTAGTACAATTCAAGTTTTAGTTATCGATTATTCACTTTTTAGCCGTCTTTGGTGCTTTGAACATGACCTAGGACCTTAAGATTTTGCATGAAAGGAGGAGTAGCAGCCGCGTTGCCCGCGAGAATGTGAAAAGTGTTCATATGTAGGAAAAACCTGAGAAATCCGTCCGCTTTCGTCACTTGTTATCGAATCGACTTAAAGTCAGATCGTCACATTGGTCGCTTTTCTCTCTGAGACGGTTACATTTATCGTATGCAAAGCTATGTCGCGTGCTGCGGTATGCGGAGACACTAAAAGCACCATAGTAGAACACAGAAGAAGCTTCTAAGTTGAAGCAATAGCCAGTAAGAAGTAGTACAATTCAAGTTTTAGTTGTCGATTATTCACTTTTTAGCCGGCTTTGGTGGCTTGGGCATGACCTAGGACCTTAAGATTTTGCATGAAAGGAGGACTAGCAGCCGCGTTGCATGGGAGAAAGTGAAAAGTGTTCATATGTAGTAAAAACCTGAGAAATCCGTCCCTTTTCGTCATTTGTTATCGAATCGACTTAAAGCCAGTTCGTCACATTGGCCGCTCTTCTCTCTGAAACGGTTACATTTATCGTCTGCAAAGCTATGTCGCGTGCTGCGGTATGCGGAAACACTAAAAGCACCATAGTAGAACACAGAAGAAGCTTCTGTGTTGAAGTAATAGCCAGTAAGAAGTAGTATAATTGAAGTTTTAGTTATTGATTATTCACTTTTTAGCCGGCTTTGGTGGCTTGGACATCACCTAGGACCTTAAGATTTTGCATGAAAGGAGGACTTGCACCCGCGTTGCAAGGGAGAATGTGAAAAGTGTTCATATGTAGTAAAAACCTGAGAAATCCGTCCGTTTTCGTCATTTGTTATCGAATCGACTTAAAGCCAGATCGTCACATTGGCCGCTCTTCTCTCTGAAACGGTTACATTTATCGTCTGCAAAGCTATGTCGCGTGCTGTGGTTTGCGGAAACACTAAAAGCACCATAGTAGAACACAGAAGAAGCTTCTATGTTGAAGTAATAGCAGGTAACAAGTAGTACAATTCAAGTTTTAGTTGTCGATTATTCACTTTTTAGCCGGCTTTGGTGGATTGGACATGACCTAGGACTTTAAGATGTTGCATGAAAGGAGGACTAGCAGCCGCGTTGCATGGGAGAATGTGAAAAGTGTTCATATGTAGTAAAAACCTGAGAAATCAGTCCGTTTTCGTCATTTGTTATCGAATCGACTTAAAGCCAGATCGTCACATTGGCCGCTTTTCTCTCTGAGACGGTTACATTTATCGTCTGCAAAGCTATGTCGCGTTCTGCGGTATGCGGAGACACTAAAAGCACCATAGTAGAGCACAGAAGAAGCTTCTAAGTGGAAGTAATAGCCAGTAAGAAGTAGTACAATTCCAGTTTTAGTTATCGATTATTCACTTTTTAGCCGTCTTTGGTGGCTTGGACATGACCTAGGACCTTAAGATTTTGCATGAAAGGAGGAGTAGCAGCCGCGTTGCCCGCGAGAATGTGAAAAATGTTCATATGTAGTAAAAACCTGAGAAATCCGTCCGCTTTCGTCACTTGTTATCGAATGGACATAAAGTCAGATCGTCACATTGGCCGCTTTTCTCTCTGAGACGGTTACATTTATCGTATGCAAAGCTATGTCGCGTGCTGCGGTATGCGGAGATACTAAAAGCACCATAGTAGAACACAGAAGAAGCTTCTAAGTTGAAGCAATAGCCAGTAAGAAGTAGTATAATTCAAGTTTTAGTTGTCGATTATTCACTTTTTAGCCGGCTTTGGTGGCTTGGGCAAGACCTAGGACCTTAAGATTTTGCATGAAAGGAGGACTAGCAGCTGCGTTGCACGGGAGAATGTGAAAAGTGTTCATATGTAGTAAAAACCTGAGAAATCCGTCCGTTTTCGTCATTTGTTATCAAATCGACTTAAAGCCAGATCGTCACATTGGCCGCTCTTCTCTCTGAAACGGTTTTATTTATCGTCTGCAAAGCTATGTCGCGTGCTGCGGTATGCGGAAACACTAAAATCACCATAGTAGAACACAGAAGAAGCTTCTATGTTGAAGTAATAGCCAGTAAGAAGTAGTACAATTGAAGTTTTAGTTGTCGATTATTCACTTTTTAGCCGGCTTTGGTGGCTTGGACATCACCTAGGACCTTAAGATTTTGCGTGAAAGGAGGACTTGCAGCCGCGTTGCAAGGCAGAATATGAAAAGTGTTCATATGTAGTAAAAACCTGAGAAATCCGTCCGTTTTCGTCATTTGTTATCGAATCGACTTAAAGCCAGATCGTCACATTGGCCGCTTTTCTCTCTGAAACGGTTACATTTATCGTCTGCAAAGCTATGTCGCGTGCTGCGGTATGCGGAAACACTAAAAGCACCATAGTAGAACACAGAAGAAGCTTCTATGTTGAAGTAATAGCCAGTAAGAAGTAGTACAATTGAAGTTTTAGTTGTCGATTATTCACTTTTTAGCCTGCTTTGGTGGCTTGGACATGACCTAGGACCTTAAGATTTTGCATGAAAGGAGGACTAGCAGCCGCGTTGCACGGGAGAATGTGAAAATTGTTCATATGTAATAAAAACCTGATAAATCCGTCCGTTTTCGTCATTTGTTATCGAATCGACTTAAAGCCAGATCGTCACATTGGCCGTTCTTCTCTCTGAAACGGTTACATTTATCGTCTGCAAAGCTATGTCGCGTGCTGCAGTATACCGAAACACTAAAAGCACCATAGTAGAACACAGAAGAAGCTTCTATGTTGAAGTAATAGCCAGTAAGAAGTAGTACAATTCAAGTTTTAGTTGTCGATTATTCACCTTTTAGCCGGCTTTGAGGGCTTGGACATGACGTAGGACCATAAGATTTTGCTTGAAAGGAGGTCTAGCAGCCGCGTAGCACGGGAGAATGTGAAAAGTGTTCATATGTAGTAAGAACCTGAGAAATCCGTCCGTTTTCGTCATTTGTTATCGAATCGACTTAAAGCCAGATCGTCACGTTGGCCGCTCTTCTCTCAGAAACGGTTACATATATCGTCTGCAAAGCTATGTCGCGTGCTGCGGTAAGCGGAGACACTAAAAGCACCATAGTAAAACACAGAAGAAGCTTCTAAGTTGAAGTAATAGCCAGTAAGAAGTAGTACAATTCAAGTTTTAGTTGTCGATTATACACTATTTAGCCGGCTTTGGTGGCTTTGACATTAGGTGGAACCTTAATATTTTGCATGAAAGGAGGAGTAGCAGCCGCGTTGCACGCGAGAATGTGAAAAGTGTTCAGATGTAGTAAAAACCTGAGAAATCCGTCCGTTTTCGTCATTTGTTATCGAATCGAATTAAAGCCAGATCGTCACATTGGCCGCTCTTCTCTCTGACACGGTTACATTTATCGTCTGCAAAGCTATGTCGCGTGCTGCGGTATGCGGAAACACTAAAAGCACCAGAGTAGAACACAGAATAAGCTTCTATGTTGAAGTAATAGCCAGTAAGAAGCAGTACAATTGAAATTTTAGTTGTCGATTATTCACTTTTTAGCCTGCTTTGGTGGCTTGGACATGACCTAGGACCTTAAGATTTTGCATGAAAGGAGGACTAGCAGCCGCGTTGCATGGGAGAAAGTGAAAAGTGTTCATATGTAGTAAAAACCTGAGAAATCCGTCCGTTTTCGTCATTTGTTATCGAATCGACTTAAAGCCAGTTCGTCACATTGGCCGCTCTTCTCTCTGAAACGGTTACATTTATCGTCTGCAAAGCTATGTCGCGTGCTGCGGTATGCGGAAACACTAAAAGCACCATAGTAGAACACAGAAGAAGCTTCTATGTTGAAGTAATAGCCAGTAAGAAGTAGTATAATTGAAGTTTTAGTTATTGATTATTCACTTTTTAGCCGGCTTTGGTGGCTTGGACATCACCTAGGACCTTAAGATTTTGCATGAAAGGAGGACTTGCAGCCGCGTTGCAAGGCAGAATATGAAAAGTGTTCATATGTAGTAAAAACCTGAGAAATCCGTCCGTTTTCGTCATTTGTTATCGAATCGACTTAAAGCCAGATCGTCACATTGGCCGCTTTTCTCTCTGAAACGGTTACATTTATCGTTTGCAAAGCTATGTCGCGTGCTGCGGTATGCGGAGACACTAAAAGCACCATAGTAGAACACAGAAGAAGCTTCTATGTTGAAGTAATAGCCAGTAAGAAGTAGTACAATTGAAGTTTTAGTTGTCGATTATTGACTTTTTAGCCTGCTTTGGTGGCTTGGACATGACGTAGGACCATAAGATTTTGCTTGAAAGGAGGACTAGCAGCCGCGTAGCACGGGAGAATGTGAAAAGTGTTCATATGTAGTAAGAACCTGAGAAATCCGTCCGTTTTCGTCATTTGTTATCGAATCGACTTAAAGCCCGATCGTCACATTGGCCGCTTTTCTCTCTGAGACGGTTACATTTATCGTCTGCAAAGCTATGTCGCGTGCTGCGGTAAGCGGAGACACTAAAAGCACCATAGTAAAACACAGAAGAAGCTTCTAAGTTGAAGTAATATCCAGTAAGAAGTAGTACAATTCAAGTTTTAGTTGTCGATTATACACTATTTAGCCGGCTTTGGTGGCTTTGACATTAGGTGGAACCTTAATATTTTGCATGAAAGGAGGAGTAGCAGCCGCGTTGCACGCGAGAATGTGAAAAGTGTTCATATGTAGTAAAAACCTGAGAAATCCGTCCGCTTTCGTCATTTGTTATCGAATCGACATAAAGACAGATCGTCACATTGGCCGCTTTTCTTTCTGAGACGGTTACAATTATCGTCTGCAAAGCTATGTCGCGTGCTGAGGTATGCGGAGACATTAAAAGCACCATAGTAAAACACAGAAGAAGCTTCTAAGTTGAAGTAATAGCCAGTAAGAAGTAGTACAATTCAAGCTTTAGTTGTCGATTATTCACTTTTTAGCCGGCTTTGATGGCTTGGACATGAGGTGGAACCTTAAGATTTTGCATGAAAGGAAGACTAGCAGCCGCGTTGCACGAGAGAGTGTGAAAAGTTTTCATATGTAGTAAAAACCTCAGAAATCCGTCCGGTTTCGTCATTTGTTATCGAATCGACTTAAAGCCAGATCGTCACATTGGCCGCTCTTCTCTCTGAAACGGTTACACTTATCGTCTGCAAAGCTATGTCGCGTGCTGCGGTAAGCGGAGACACTAAAAGCACCATAGTAAAACACAGAAGAAGCTTCTAAGTTGAAGTAATAGCCAGTAAGAAGTAGTACAATTCAAGTTTTAGTTGTCGATTATACACTATTTAGCCGGCTTTGGTGGCTTTGACATTAGGTGGAACCTTAATATTTTGCATGAAAGGAGGAGTAGCAGCCGCGTTGCACGCGAGAATGTGAAAAGTGTTCATAAGTAGTAAAAACCTGAGAAATCCGTCCGCTTTCGGCATTTGTTATCGAATCGACATAAAGACAGATCGTCACATTGGCCGCTTTTCTTTCTGAGACGGTTACAATTATCGTCTGCAAAGCTATGTCGCGTGCTGAGGTATGCGGAGACACTAAACGCACCATAGTAAAACACAGAAGAAGCTTCTAAGTTGAAGTAATAGCCAGTAAGAATTAGTACAATTCAAGTTTTAGTTGTCGATTATTCACTTTTTAGCCGGCTTTGATGGCTTGGACATGAGGTGGAACCTTAAGATTTTGCATGAAAGGAAGACTAGCAGCCGCGTTGCACGAGAGAGTGTGAAAAGTGTTCATATGTAGTAAAAACCTGAGAAATCCGTCCGTTTTCGTCATTTGTTATCGAATCGACTTAAAGCCAGATCGTCACATTGGCCGCTCTTCTCTCTGAAACGGTTACACTTATCGTCTGCAAAGCTATGTCGCGTGCTGCGGTATGCCGAAACACTAAAAGCACCATGGTAGAACACAGAAGAAGCTTCTAAGTTGAAGTAATAGCCAGTAAGATGTAGTACAATTCAAGTTTTAGTTGTCGATTATTCACGTTTTTGCCGGCTTTGGTGGCTTGGACATGACGTAGGACCATAAGATATTGCTTGAAAGGAGGACTAGCAGCCGCGTTGCACGGGAGAATGTGAAAAGTGTTCATATGTAGTAAGAACCTGAGAAATCCGTCCCTTTTCGTCATTTGTTATCGAATCGACTTAAAGCCAGATCGTCACATTGGCCGCTCTTCTCTCTGAAA
Organism: Schistocerca gregaria; assembly: GCF_023897955.1. Lineage (NCBI taxonomy): Eukaryota > Metazoa > Arthropoda > Insecta > Orthoptera > Acrididae > Schistocerca > Schistocerca gregaria. Next base: position 3,521,268 of record NW_026061759.1, read on the forward strand.
CGGTTACATATATCGTCTGCAAAGCTATGTCGCGTGCTGCGGTATGCCGAAACACTAAAAGCACCATGGTAGAACACAGAAGAAGCTTCTAAGTTGAAGTAATAGCCAGTAAGAAGTAGTACAATTCAAGTTTTAGTTGTCGATTAATCACTTTTTAGCCGGCTTTGGTGGCTTGGACATGACCTAGGACCTTAAGATTTTGCATGAAAGGGAGACTAGCAGCCGCGTTGCATGGGAGAATGTGAAAAGTTTTCATATGTAGTAGAAACCTGAGAAATCCGTCCGTTTTCGTCTTTGTTATCGAATCGACTTAAAGCCAGGTGGTCACATTGGCCGCTTTTCTCTCTGAGACGGTTACATTTATCATCTGCAAAGCTATTTCGCGTGCTGCCGTATGCGAAAACACTAAAAGCACCACAGTAGAATACAGAAGAAGCTTCTATGTTGAAGTAATAGCCAGTAAGAAGTAGTACAATTCAAGTTTTAGTTGTCGATTATTCACATTTTAGCCGGCTTTGGTGGCTTGGACATGACCTAGTACCTTAAGATTTTGCATGAAAGGAGGACTAGCAGCCGCGTTCCACGGGAGAATGTGAAAAGTGTTCATATGTAGTAAAAACCTGAGAAATCCGTCCGTTTTCGTCATTTGTTATCGAGTCGACTTAAAGCCAGATCGTCACATTGGCCGCTTTTCTCTCTGAAACAGTTACATTTATCGTCTGCAAAGCTATGTCACGTGCTGCGATATGCGGAGACACTAAAAGCACCATAGTAGAACACAGAAGAAGCTTCTAAGTTGAAGTAATAGCCAGTAAGAAGTAGTACAATTCATGTTTTAGTTATTGATTATTCACTTTTAGCCGGCTTTGGTGGCTTGGACATGAGGTGGAACCTTAAGATTTTGCATGAAAGTAGGACTAGCAGCCGCGTTGCACGGTAGAATGTGAAAAGTGTTCATATGTAGTAAGAACCTGAGAAATCCGTCCGTTTTCGTCATTTGTTATCGAATCGACTTAAAGCCAGATCGTCACATTTTCCGCTCTTCTCTCTGAAACGGTTACATATATCGTCTGCAAAGCTATGTCGCGTGCTGCGGTAAGCGGAGACACTAAAAGCACCATAGTAAAACACAGAAGAAGCTTCTAAGTTGAAGTAATAGCCAGTAAGAAGTAGTACCATTCAAGTTTTAGTTGTCGATTATTCACTTTTTAGCCGGCTTTGGTGGCTTGGACATGACCTAGAACCTTAAGATTTTGCATGAAAGGAGGACTAGCAGCCGCGTTGCATGGGAGAATGTGAAAAGTGTTCATATGTAGCAGAAACCTGAGAAATCCGTCCGTTTTCGTCTTTGTTATCGAATCGACTTTAAGCCAGATCGTCACATTGGCCGCTTTTCTCTCTGAGACGGTTACATTTATCGTCTGCAAAGCTATGTCGCGTGCTGCGGTGTGCGGAGAGACTAAAAGCACCATAGTAGAACACAGAAGAAGCTTCTATGTTGAAGTAATAGCCAGTAAGAAGTAGTATAATTGAAGTTTTAGTTATTGATTATTCACTTTTTAGCCGGCTTTGGTGGATTGGACGTGACATAGGACTTCAAGATGTTGCATGAAAGGAGGACTAGCAGCCGCGTTGCATGGGAGAAAGTGAAAAGTGTTCATATGTAGTAAAAACCTGAGAAATCCGTCCGTTTTCGTCATTTGTTATCGAATCGACTTAAAGCCAGTTCGTCACATTGGCCGCTCTTCTCTCTGAAACGGTTACATTTATCGTATGCAAAGCTATGTCGCGTGCTGCGGTATGCGGAGACACTAAAAGCACCATAGTAGAACACAGAAGAAGCTTCTACGTTGAAGCAATAGCCAGTAAGAAGTAGTACAATTCAAGTTTTAGTTGTCGATTATTCACTTTTTAGCCGGCTTTGGTGGCTTGGACATCACCTAGGACCTTAAGATTTTGCGTGAAAGGAGGACTTGCAGCCGCGTTGAAAGGGAGAATGTGAAAAGTGTTCATATGTAGTAAAAACCTGAGAAATCCGTCCGTTTTCGTCATTTGTTATCGAATCGACTTAAAGCCAGATCGTCACATTGGCCGCTCTTCTCTCTGAAACGGTTACATTTATCGTCTGCAAAGCTATGTCGCGTGCTGCGGTATGCAGAAACACTAAAACCACCATAGTAGAACACAGAAGAAGCTTCTATGTTGAAGTAATAGCCAGTAAAAAGTAGTACAATTGAAGTTTTAGTTGTCGATTATTCACTTTTTAGCCTGCTTTGGTGGCTTGGACATGACCTAGGACCTTAAGATGTTGCATGAAAGGAGGAGTAGCAGCCGCGTTGCATGGGAGAATGTGAAAAGTGTTCATATGTAGTAAAAACCTGAGAAATCCGTCCGTTTTCGTCAATTGTTATCGAATCGACTTAAAGCCAGATCGTCACATTGGCCGCTCTTCTCTCTGAAACGGTTACATTTATCGTCTGCAAAGCTATGTCGCGTGCTGCGGTATGCGGAAACACTAAAAGCACCATAGTAGAACACAGAAGAAGCTTCTATGTTGAAGTAATAGCCAGTAAGAAGTAGTACAATTGAAGTTTTAGTTGTCGATTATTCACTTTTAGCCTGCTTTGGTGGCTTGGACATGACCTAGGACCTTAAGATTTTGCATGAAAGGAGGACTAGCAGCCGCGTTGCATGGGAGAATGTGAAAAGGATTCATATGTAGTAAAAACCTGAGAAATCCCTCCGTTTTCGTCATTTGTTATCGAATCGACTTAAAGCCCGATCGTCACATTGGCCGCTTTTCTCTCTGAGACGGTTACATTTATCGTCTGCAAAGCTATGTCGCGTGCTGCGGTAAGCGGAGACACTAAAAGCACCATAGTAAAACACAGAAGAAGCTTCTAAGTTGAATTAATATCCAGTAAGAAGTAGTACAATTCAAGTTTTAGTTGTCGATTATACACTATTTAGCCGGCTTTGGTGGCTTTGACATTAGGTGGAACCTTAATATTTTGCATGAAAGGAGGAGTAGCAGCCGCGTTGCACGCGAGAATGTGAAAAGTGTTCATATGTAGTAAAAACCTGAGAAATCCGTCCGCTTTCGTCATTTGTTATCGAATCGACATAAAGACAGATCGTCACATTGGCCGCTTTTCTTTCTGAGACGGTTACAATTATCGTCTGCAAAGCTATGTCGCGTGCTGAGGTATGCGGAGACATTAAAAGCACCATAGTAAAACACAGAAGAAGCTTCTAAGTTGAAGTAATAGCCAGTAAGAAGTAGTACAATTCAAGCTTTAGTTGTCGATTATTCACTTTTTAGCCGGCTTTGATGGCTTGGACATGAGGTGGAACCTTAAGATTTTGCATGAAAGGAAGACTAGCAGCCGCGTTGCACGAGAGAGTGTGAAAAGTTTTCATATGTAGTAAAAGCCTCAGAAATCCGTCCGGTTTCGTCATTTGTTATCGAATCGACTTAAAGCCAGATCGTCACATTGGCCGCTCTTCTCTCTGAAACGGTTACACTTATCGTCTGCAAAGCTATGTCGCGTGCTGCGGTAAGCGGAGACACTAATAGCACCATAGTAAAACACAGAAGAAGCTTCTAAGTTGAAGTAATAGCCAGTAAGAAGTAGTACAATTCAAGTTTTAGTTGTCGATTATACACTATTTAGCCGGCTTTGGTGGCTTTGACATTAGGTGGAACCTTAATATTTTGCATGAAAGGAGGAGTAGCAGCCGCGTTGCACGCGAGAATGTGAAAAGTGTTCATAAGTAGTAAAAACCTGAGAAATCCGTCCGCTTTCGGCATTTGTTATCGAATCGACATAAAGACAGATCGTCACATTGGCCGCTTTTCTTTCTGAGACGGTTACAATTATCGTCTGCAAAGCTATGTCGCGTGCTGAGGTATGCGGAGACACTAAACGCACCATAGTAAAACACAGAAGAAGCTTCTAAGTTGAAGTAATAGCCAGTAAGAAGTAGTACAATTCAAGTTTTAGTTGTCGATTATTCACTTTTTAGCCGGCTTTGATGGCTTGGACATGAGGTGGAACCTTAAGATTTTGCATGAAAGGAAGACTAGCAGCCGCGTTGCACGAGAGAGTGTGAAAAGTGTTCATATGTAGTAAAAACCTGAGAAATCCGTCCGTTTTCGTCATTTGTTATCGAATCGACTTAAAGCCAGATCGTCACATTGGCCGCTCTTCTCTCTGAAACGGTTACACTTATCGTCTGCAAAGCTATGTCGCGTGCTGCGGTATGCCGAAACACTAAAAGCACCATGGTAGAACACAGAAGAAGCTTCTAAGTTGAAGTAATAGCCAGTAAGATGTAGTACAATTCAAGTTTTAGTTGTCGATTATTCACGTTTTTGCCGGCTTTGGTGGCTTGGACATGACGTAGGACCATAAGATATTGCTTGAAAGGAGGACTAGCAGCCGCGTTGCACGGGAGAATGTGAAAAGTGTTCATATGTAGTAAGAACCTGAGAAATCCGTCCCTTTTCGTCATTTGTTATCGAATCGACTTAAAGCCAGATCGGCACATTGGCCGCTCTTCTCTCTGAAACGGTTACATATATCGTCTGCAAAGCTATGTCGCGTGCTGCGGTATGCGGAAACACTAAAAGCACCATATTAAAACACAGAAGGAGGTTCTAAATTGAAGTAATGCCACTAAGAAGTAGTACTATTTAAGTTTTAGTTGTCGATTAATCACTTTTTAGCCGGCTTTGGTGGCTTGGACATGACCTAGGACCTTAAGATTTTGCATGAAAGGGAGACTAGCAGCCGCGTTGCATGGGAGAATGTGAAAAGTTTTCATATGTAGTAGAAACCTGAGAAATCCGTCCGTTTTCGTCTTTGTTATCGAATCGACTTAAAGCCAGGTGGTCACATTGGCCGCTTTTCTCTCTGAGACGGTTACATTTATCATCTGCAAAGCTATTTCGCGTGCTGCCGTATGCGAAAACACTAAAAGCACCACAGTAGAATACAGAAGAAGCTCCTATGTTGAAGTAATAGCCAGTAAGAAGTAGTACAATTCAAGTTTTAGTTGTCGATTATTCACATTTTAGCCGGCTTTGGTGGCTTGGACATGACCTAGTACCTTAAGATTTTGCATGAAAGGAGGACTAGCAGCCGCGTTCCACGGGAGAATGTGAAAAGTGTTCATATGTAGTAAAAACCTGAGAAATCCGTCCGTTTTCGTCATTTGTTATCGAGTCGACTTAAAGCCAGATCGTCACATTGGCCGCTTTTCTCTCTGAAACAGTTACATTTATCGTCTGCAAAGCTATGTCACGTGCTGCGATATGCGGAGACACTAAAAGCACCATAGTAGAACACAGAAGAAGCTTCTAAGTTGAAGTAATAGCCAGTAAGAAGTAGTACAATTCATGTTTTAGTTATTGATTATTCACTTTTAGCCGACTTTGGTGGCTTGGACATGAGGTGGAACCTTAAGATTTTGCATGAAAGTAGGACTAGCAGCCGCGTTGCACGGTAGAATGTGAAAAGTGTTCATATGTAGTAAGAACCTGAGAAATCCGTCCGTTTTCGTCATTTGTTATCGAATCGACTTAAAGCCAGATCGTCACATTTTCCGCTCTTCTCTCTGAAACGGTTACATATATCGTCTGCAAAGCTATGTCGCGTGCTGCGGTAAGCGGAGACACTAAAAGCACCATAGTAAAACACAGAAGAAGCTTCTAAGTTGAAGTAATAGCCAGTAAGAAGTAGTACCATTCAAGTTTTAGTTGTCGATTATTCACTTTTTAGCCGGCTTTGGTGGCTTGGACATGACCTAGAACCTTAAGATTTTGCATGAAAGGAGGACTAGCAGCCGCGTTGCATGGGAGAATGTGAGAAGTGTTCATATGTAGCAGAAACCTGAGAAATCCGTCCGTTTTCGTCTTTGTTATCGAATCGACTTTAAGCCAGATCGTCACATTGGCCGCTTTTCTCTCTGAGACGGTTACATTTATCGTCTGCAAAGCTATGTCGCGTGCTGCGGTGTGCGGAGAGACTAAAAGCACCATAGTAGAACACAGAAGAAGCTTCTAAGTTGAAGTAATAGCCAGTAAGAAGTAGTACAATTCAAGTTTTAGTTGTCGATTATTCACTTTTTGGCCGGCTTTGATGGCTTGGACATGACGTGGAACCTTAAGATTTCGCATGAAAGGAAGACTAGCAGCCGCGTTGCACGAGAGAGTGTGAAAAGTGTTCATATGTAGTAAAAACCTGAGAAATCCGTCCGTTTTCGTCATTTGTTATCGAATCGATTTAAAGCCAGATCGTCACATTGGCCGCTCTTCTCTCTGAAACGGTTACAATTATCGTCTGCAAAGCTATGTCGCGTGCTGCGGTGTGCCGAAACACTAAAAGCACCATAGTAGAACACAGAAGAAGCTTCTAAGTTGAAGTAATAGCCAGTAAGAAGTAGTACAATTCAAGTTTTAGTTGTCGATTATTCACGTTTTTGCCGGCTTTGGTGGCTTGGACATGACCTAGGACCTTAAGATTTTGCTTGAAAGGAGGACAAGCAGCCGCGTTGCACGGGAGAATGTGAAAAGTGTTCATATGTAGTAAGAACCTGAGAAATCCGTCCGTTTTCGTCATTTGTTATCGAATCGACTTAAAGCCAGATCGTCACATTGGCCGCTCTTCTCACTGAAACGGTTACATATATCGTCTGCAAAGCTATGTCGCGTGCTGCGGTAAGCGGAAACACTAAAAGCACCATAGTAGAACACAAAAGAAGCTTCTAAGTTGAAGTAATAGCCAGTAAGAAGTAGTACAATTCAAGTTTTGGTTGTCGATTTTTCACTTTTTAGCCGGCTTTGGTGGCTTGGACATGACGTAGGACCATAAGATTTTGCTTGAAAGGAGGACTAGCAGCCGCGTTGCATGGGAGAATGTGAAAAGTGTTCATATGTAGTAAGAACCTGAGAAATCCGTCCGTTTTCGTCATTTGTTATCGAATCGACATAAAGCCAGATCGTCACATTGGCCGCTCTTCTCTCTGAAACGGTTACATATATCGTCTGCAAAGCTATGTCGCGTGCTGCGGTATGCGGAAACACTAAAAGCACCATAGTAGAACACAAAAGAAGCTTCTAATTTGAAGTAATAGCCAGTAAGAAGTAGTACAATTCAAGTTTTAGTTGTCGATTATTTACTTTTCAGCCGGCTTTGGTGGCTTGGTCATGACCTAGGACCTTAAGATTTTGCATGAAAGGAGGAGTAGCAGCCGCGTTGCCCGCGAGAATGTGAAAAGTGTTCATATGTAGTAAAAACCTCAGAAATCCGTCCGCTTTCGTCATTTGTTATCGAATCGACTTAAAGCCAGATCGTCACATTGGCCGTTCTTCTCTCTGAAACGGTTACATTTGTCGTCTGCAAAGCTATGTCGCGTGCTGCGGTATGCCGAAACACTAAAAGCACCATAGTAGAACACAGAAGAAGCTTCTAATTTGAAGTAATAGCCAGTAAGAAGTAGTACAATTCAAGTTTTAGTTGTCGATTATTCACTTTTTAGCCGGCTTTTGTGGCTTTGACATTAGGTGGAAGCTTAAGATTTTGCATGAAAGGAGGACTAGCAGCCGCGTTGCACGCGAGAGTGTGAAAAGTGTTCATATGTAGTAAAAACCTGAGAAATCCGTCAGTTTTCGTCGTTTGTTATCGAGTCGACTTAAAGTCAGATCGTCACATTGGCCGCTTTTCTCTCTGAGACGGTTACATTTATCGTCTGCAAAGCTATGTCGCGTGCTGCGGTGTGCGGAGACACTAAAAGCACCATAGTAGAACACAGAAGAAGCTTCTAAGTTGAAGTAATAGGCAGTAAGAAGTAGTACAATTCAAGTTTTAGTTATCGATTATTCACTTTTTAGCCGGCTTTGATATCTTGGACATGACCTAGGACCTTAAGATTTTGCATGAAAGGAGGACTAGCAGCCGCGTTGCATGGGAGAATGTGAAAAGTGTTCATATAAAGTAAAAACCTGAGAAATCCGTCCGTTTTCGTCATTTGTTATCGAATCGACTTAAAGCCAGATCGTCACATTGGCCGCTCTTCTCTCTGAAACGGTTACACTTATCGTCTGGAAAGCTATGTCGCGTGCTGCGGTATGCCGAAACACTAAAAGCACCATAGTAGAACACAGAAGAAGCTTCTAAGTTGAAGTAATAGCCAGTAAGAAGTAGTACAATTCAAGTTTTACTTGTCGATTATTCACTTTTTAGCCGGCTTTGGTGGCTTGGACATGACCTAGGATCTTAAGATTTTACATGAAAGGAGGACTTGCAGCCGCGTTGCACGGGAGAATGTGAAAAGTGTTCATATGTAGAAAAACCTGAGAAATCCGTCCGTTTTCGTCATTTGTTATCGAATCGACTTAAAGCCAAATCGTCACATTGGCCATTCTTCTCTCTGAAAGAGTTACATTTATCGTTTGCAAAGTTATGTCGCGTGCCGCAGTATGCGGAAACACTAAAAGCACCATAGTAGAACACAGAAGAAGCTTGTAAGTTGAAGTAATAGAGAGTAAGAAGTAGTACAACTCAAGTTTTAGTTGTCGATTATTCACTTTTTAGCCGGCTTTGGTGGCTTCGACATTAGGTGGAACCTTAATATTTTGCATGAAAGGAGGAGTAGCAGCTGCGTTGCACGCGAGAATGTGAAAAGTGTTCATATGTAGTAAAAATCTGAGAAATCTGTCCGTTTTCGTCATTTGTTATCGAATCGACTTAAAGCCAGATCGTCACGTTGGCCGCTCTTCTGTCTGAAACGGTTACATTTATCGTCTGCAAAGCTATGTCGCGTGCTGCGGTATGCGGAGACACTAAAAGCATCATAGTAGAACACAGAAGAATCTTCTAAGTTGAAGTAATAGCCAGTAAGATGTAGCACAATTCAAGTTTTAGTTGTCGATTATTCACTTTTTAGCCTGCTTTGGTGGCTTGGACGTGATCTAGGACCTTAAGATTTTGCATGAAAGGAGACCTAGCAGCCGCGTTTCATGGGAGAATGTGAAAAGTGTTCATATGTAGTAAAAACCTGAGAAATCCGTCCGTTTTCGTCATTTGTTATCGAATCGACTTAAAGCCACATCGTCACATTGGCCATTCTTCTCTCTGAAAGAGTTACATTTATCGTTTGCAAAGTTATGTCGCGTGCCGCAGTATGCGGAAACACTAAAAGCACCATAGTAGAACACAGAAGAAGCTTGTAAGTTGAAGTAATAGAGAGTAAGAAGTAGTACAATTCAAGTTTTAGTTGTCGATTATTCACTTTTTAGCCGGCTTTGGTGGCTTCGACATTAGGTGGAACCTTAATATTTTGCATGAAAGGAGGAGTAGCAGCCGCGTTGCACGCGAGAATGTGAAAAGTGTTCATATGTAGTAAAAACCTGAGAAATCTGTCCGTTTTCGTCATTTGTTATCGAATCGACTTAAAGCCAGATCGTCACGTTGGCCGCTCTTCTGTCTGAAACGGTTACATTTATCGTCTGCAAAGCTATGTCGCGTGCTGCGGTATGCGGAGACACTAAAAGCATCATAGTAGAACAAAGAAGAATCTTCTAAGTTGAAGTAATAGCCAGTAAGATGTAGCACAATTCAAGTTTTAGTTGTCGATTATTCACTTTTTAGCCTGCTTTGGTGGCTTGGACGTGATCTAGGACCTTAAGATTTTGCATGAAAGGAGACCTAGCAGCCGCGTTTCATGGGAGAATGTGAAAAGTGTTCATATGTAGTAAAAACCTGAGAAATCCGTCCGTTTTCGTCATTTGTTATCGAATCGACTTAAAGCCACATCGTCACATTGGCCATTCTTCTCTCTGAAAGAGTTACATTTATCGTTTGCAAAGTTATGTCGCGTGCCGCAGTATGCGGAAACACTAAAAGCACCATAGTAGAACACAGAAGAAGCTTGTAAGTTGAAGTAATAGAGAGTAAGAAGTAGTACAATTCAAGTTTTAGTTGTCGATTATTCACTTTTTAGCCGGCTTTGGTGGCTTCGACATTAGGTGGAACCTTAATATTTTGCATGAAAGGAGGAGTAGCAGCCGCGTTGCACGCGAGAATGTGAAAAGTGTTCATATGTAGTAAAAACCTGAGAAATCTGTCCGTTTTCGTCATTTGTTATCGAATCGACTTAAAGCCAGATCGTCACGTTGGCCGCTCTTCTGTCTGAAACGGTTACATTTATCGTCTGCAAAGCTATGTCGCGTGCTGCGGTATGCGGAGACACTAAAAGCATCATAGTAGAACACAGAAGAATCTTCTATGTTGAAGTAATAGCAAGTAAGATGTAGCACAATTCAAGTTTTAGTTGTCGATTATTCACTTTTTAGCCTGCTTTGGTGGCTTGGACGTGATCTAGGACCTTAAGATTTTGCATGAAAGGAGACCTAGCAGCCGCGTTTCATGGGAGAATGTGAAAAGTGTTCATATGTAGTAAAAACCTGAGAAATCCGTCCGTTTTCGTCATTTGTTATCGAATCGACTGAAAGCCACATCGTCACATTGGCCGCTCTTCTGTCTGAAACGGTTACATTTATCGTCTGCAAAGCTATGTCGCGTGCTGCGGTATGCGGAGACACTAAAAGCACCATATTAGAACACAGAAGAAGCTTGTAAGTTGAAGTAATAGAGAGTAAGAAGTAAAACAATTCAAGTTTTAGTTGTCGATTATTCACTTTTTAGCCGGCTTTGGTGGCTTCGACATTAGGTGGAACCTTAATATTTTGCATGAAAGGAGGAGTAGCAGCCGCGTTGCACGCGAGAATGTGAAAAGTGTTCATATGTAGTAAAAACCTGAGAAATCCGTCCGTTTTCGTCATTTGTTATCGAATCGACTTAAAGCCAGATCGTCACATTGGCCGTTCTTCTCTCTGAAACGGTTACATTTGTCGTCTGCAGAGCTATGTCGCGTGCTGCGGTATGCCGAAACACTAAAAGCACCATAGTAGCACACAGAAGAAGCTTCTAATTTGAAGTAATAGCCAGTACGAAGTAGTACAATTCAAGTTTTAGTTGTCGATTATTCACTTTTTAGCCGGCTTTGGTGGCTTTGACATTAGGTGGAAGGTTAAGATTTTGCATGAAAGGAAGACTAGCAGCCGCGTTGCACGCGAGAATGTGAAAAGTGTTCATATGTAGTAAAAACCTGAGAAATCCGTCCGTTTTCGTCATTTGTTATCGAGTCGACTTAAAGCCAGAACGTCACATTGGCCGCTTTTCTCACTGAGACGGTTACATTTATCGTCTGCAAAGCTATGTCGCGTGCTGCGGTATGTGGAGACACTAAAAGCACCATAGTAGAACACAGAAGAAGATTCTAAGTTGAAGTAATAGCCAGTAAGAAGTAGTACAATTCAAGTTTTAGTTATCGATTATTCACTTTTTAGCCGGCTTTGGTGGCTTGGACATGACCTAGGACCTTACGATTTTGCATGAAAGGAGGACTAGCAGCCGCGTTGCATGGGAGAATGTGAAAAGTGTTCATATGTAGTAAAAACCTGAGAAATCCGTCCGTTTTCGTCATTTGTTATCGAATCGACTTAAAGCCAGATCGTCACATTGGCCGCTTTTCTCTCTGAGACGGTTACATTTATCGTCTGCAAAGCTATGTCGCGTGATGCGGTGTGCGGAGACACTAAAAGCACCATAGTAGAACACAGAAGAAGCTTCTAAGTTGAAGTAATAGCCATTAAGAAGTAGTACAATTTAAGTTTTAGTTGTCGAATATTCACTTTTTTGCCGGCTTTGGTGGCTTGGACATGACCTAGGACCTTACGATTTTGCATGAAAGGAGGAATAGCAGCCGCGTTGCACGGGAGAATGTGAAAAGTGTTCATATGTAGTAAAAACCTGAGAAATCCGTCCGTTTTCGTCATTTGTTATCGAATCGACTTAAAGCCAGATCGTCACATTGGCCGTTCTTCTCTCTGAAACGGTTACATTTGTCGTCTGCAGAGCTATGTCGCGTGCTGCGGTATGCCGAAACACTAAAAGCACCATAGTAGAACACAGAAGAAGCTTCTAATTTGAAGTAATAGCCAGTAAGAAGTAGTACAATTCAAGTTTTAGTTGCCGAATATTCACTTTTTAGCCGGCTTTGGTGGCTTGGACATGACCTAGGACCTTAAGATTTTGCATGAAAGGAGTACTTGCAGCCGCGTTGCACGGGAGAATGTGAAATGTGTTCATATGTGGTAAAAAAATGAGAAATCCGTCCGTTTTCGTCATTTGTTATCGAAACGACTTAAAGCCAGATCGTCACATTGGCCGCTTTTCTCTCTGAAACAGTTACATTTATCGTCTGCAAAGCTATGTCACGTGCTGCGATATGTGGAGACACTAAAAGCACCGTAGTAGAACACAGAAGAAGCTTCTAAGTTGAAGTAATAGCCAGTAAGAAGTAGTACAATTCATGTTTTAGTTATTGATTATTCACTTTTTAGCCGGCTTTGGTGGCTTGGACATGAGGTGGAACCTTAAGATTTTGCATGAAAGTAGGACTAGCAGCCGCGTTGCACGGGAGAATGTGAAAAGTGTTCATATGTAGTAAAAACCTGAGAAATCCGTCCGTTTTCGTCATTTGTTATCGAATCGACTTAAAGCCAGATCGTCACATTGGCCGCTTTTCTCTCTGAGACGGTTACATGTATCGTCTTCAAGGCTATGTCGCGTGCTGCGGTATGCGGAAACACTAAAAGCACCATAGTAGAACACAGAAGAAGCTTCTAAGTTGAAGTAATAGCCAGTAAGAAGTAGTACCATTCAAGTTTTAGTTGTCGATTATTCACTTTTTAGCCGGCTTTGGTGGCTTGGACATGACCTAGAACCTTAAGATTTTGCATAAAATGAGGACTAGCAGCCGCGTTGCATGGGAGAATGTGAAAAGTGTTCATATGTAGTAAAAACCTGAGAAATCCGTCCGTTTTCGTCATTTGTTATCGAATCGACCTAAAGCCAGATCGTCATATTGGCCGCTTTTCTCTCTGAGACGGTTACATTTATCGTCTGCAAAGCTATGTCGCGTGCTCCGGTATGCGGAGACACTAAAAGCACCATATTAGAACACAGAAGAAGCTTCTAAATTGAAGTAAAGCCGGTAAGAAGTAATACTATTTAAGTTTTAGTTGTCGGTTAATCACTTTTTAGCCGGCTTTGGTGGCTTGGACATGACCTAGGACCTTAAGATTTTGCATGAAAGAAGACTAGCAGCCGCGTTGCACGGGAGAATGTGAAAAGTTTTCATATGTAGTAGAAACCTGAGAAATCTGTCCGTTTTCGTCTTTGTTATCGAATCGACTTAAAGCCAGATCGTCACATTGGCCGCTTTTCTCTCTGAGACGGTTACATTTATCATCTGCAAAGCTATTTCGCGTGCTGCCGTATGCGGAGACACTAAAAGCACCATATTAGAACACAGAAGAAGCTTCTAAGTTGAAGTAATAGCCAGTAAGAAGTAGTACAATTCAAGTTTTAGTTAATGATTATTCACTTTTTAGCCGGATTTGGTGGCTTGGACATGAGGTGGAACCTTAAGATCTTGCATTATAGGAGGATTAGCAGCCGCGTTGCACGGGAGAATGTGAAAAGTGTTCATATGTAGTAAAAACCTGAGAAATCCGTCCGTTTTCGTCATTTGTTATCGAATCGACCTAAAGCCAGATCGTCACATTGGCCGCTTTTCTCTCTGAGACGGTTACAATTATCGTCTGCAAAGCTATGTCGCGTGCTGCGGTATGCGGAGACACTAAAAGAACCATATTAGAACACAGAAGAAGCTTCTAAATTGAAGTAAAACCAGTAAGAAGTAGTACTATTTAAGTTTTAGTTGTCGATTAATCACTTTTTAGCCGGCTTTGGTGGCTTGGACATGACCAAGGACCTTAAGATTTTGCATGAAAGGAAGACTAGCAGCCGCGTTGCACGGGAGAATGTGAAAAGTTTTCATATGTAGTAGAAACCTGAGAAATCCGGTTGTTTTCGTCTTTGTTATTGAATCGATTTAAAGCCAGGTGTCACATTGGACGCTTTTCTCTCTGAGACGGTTACATTTATCATCTGCAAAGCTATTTCGCGTGCTGCCGTATGCGGAGACACTAAAAGCACCATATTAGAACATAGAAGAAGCTTCTAAGTTGAAGTAATAGCCAGTAAGAAGTAGTACAATTGAAGTTTTAGTTGTCGATTGTCACTTTGTAGCCGGCTTTGGTGGCAGTGACATGACCTAGGACCATAAGATTTTGCATGAAAGGAGGACTAGCAGCCGCGTTTCACGGGAGAATGTGAAAAGTGTTCATATGTAGTAAAAACCTGAGAAATCCGTCCCTTTTCGTCATTTGTTATCGAATCGACTTAAAGCCAGATCGTCACATTGGCCGCTTTTCTCTCTGAGACGGTTACATTTATCGTCTGCAAAGCTATGTCGCATGCTGCGGTATGCGGAAACACTAAAAGCACCATAGTAGAACACAGAAGAAGCTTCTAAGTTGAAGCAATAGCCAGTAAGATGTAGTACAATTCAAGTTTTAGTTATCGATTATTCACCTTTTAGCCGGCTTTGGTATCTTGGATATGACCTAGGACCTTACGATTTTGCATGAAAGGGGACCTAGCAGCCGCGTTGCATGGGAGAATGTGAAAAGTGTTCATATGTAGTAAAAACCTGAGAAATCTGTCCAATTTCTTCATTTGTTATCGAATCGACTTAAAGCCAGATCGTCACATTGGCCGCTTTTCTCTCTGAGACGGTTACATTTATCGTCTGCAAAGCTATGTCGTGTGCTGCGGTATGCGGAGACACTAAAAGCACCATAGTAGAACACAGAAGAAGCTTCAAAGTTGAAGTAATAGCCAGTAAGAAGTAGTACAATTAAAGTTTTAGTTGTCGATTATTCACTTTTTAGCCGGCTTTGGTGGCTTGGACATGACCTTGGACTTTACGATTTTGCATGAAAGGAGGACTAGCAGCCGCGTTGCACGGGAGAATGTGAAAAGTGTTCATATGTAGTAAAAACCTGAGAAATCCGTCCGTTTTCGTCATTTGTTATCGAATCGACTTAAAGCCAGATCGTCACATTGGCCGCTTTTCTCTCTGAGACGGTTACATTTATCGTCTGCAAAGCTATGTCGCATGCTGCGGTATGCGGAAACACTAAAAGCACCATAGTAGAATACAGAAGAAGCTTCTAAGTTGAAGCAATAGCCAGTAGGAAGTAGTACAATTCAAGTCTTAGTTATCGATTATTCACCTTTTAGCCGGCTTTGGTGGCTTGGACATGACCTAGGACCTTACGATTTTGCATGAAAGGAGGACTAGCAGCCGCGTTGCATGGGAGAATGTGAAAGGTGTTCATATGTAGTAAAAACCTGAGAAATCTGTCCATTTTCGTCATTTGTTATCGAATCGACTTAAGGCCAGATCGTCATATTGGCCGCTTTTCTCTCTGAGACGGTTACATTTATCGTCTGCAAAGCTATGTCGCGTGCTGCGGTATGCGGAGACACTAAAAGCACCATAATAGAACACAGAAGAAGCTTCTAAGTTGAAATAATAGCCTGTAAGAAGTAGTACAATGCAAGTTTTAGATATCGATTATTCACTTTTTAGCTGTCTTTGATGGCTTGGACATGACCTAGGACCTTAAGATTTTGCAGGAAAGGAGACCTAGCAGCCGCGTTCCACGGGAGAATGTGAAAAGTGTTCATATGTAGTAAAAATCTGAAAAATCCGTCCGTATTCGTCATTTGTTATCGAATGGACTAAAGCCAGGTCGTCACATTGGCCGTTCTTCTCCCTGAAACGGTTACACTTGTCGTCTGCAAAGCTATGTCGCGTGCTGCGGTATGCCGA
Organism: Schistocerca gregaria; assembly: GCF_023897955.1. Classification (NCBI taxonomy): domain Eukaryota; kingdom Metazoa; phylum Arthropoda; class Insecta; order Orthoptera; family Acrididae; genus Schistocerca; species Schistocerca gregaria. The sequence goes on from NW_026061759.1 coordinate 3,537,141, forward strand.
AACACTAAAAGCACCATAGTAGCACACAGAAGAAGCTTCTAATTTGAAGTAATAGCCAGTACGAAGTAGTACAATTCAAGTTTTAGTTGTCGATTATTCACTTTTTAGCCGGCTTTGGTGGCTTTGACATTAGGTGGAAGGTTAAGATTTTGCATGAAAGGAAGACTAGCAGCCGCGTTGCACGCGAGAATGTGAAAAGTGTTCATATGTAGTAAAAACCTGAGAAATCCGTCCGTTTTCGTCATTTGTTATCGAGTCGACTTAAAGCCAGAACGTCACATTGGCCGCTTTTCTCACTGAGACGGTTACATTTATCGTCTGCAAAGCTATGTCGCGTGCTGCGGTATGTGGAGACACTAAAAGCACCATAGTAGAACACAGAAGAAGCTTCTAAGTTGAAGTAATAGCCAGTAAGAAGTAGTACAATTCAAGTTTTAGTTATCGATTATTCACTTTTTAGCCGGCTTTGGTGGCTTGGACATGACCTAGGACCTTACGATTTTGCATGAAAGGAGGACTAGCAGCCGCGTTGCATGGGAGAATGTGAAAAGTGTTCATATGTAGTAAAAACCTGAGAAATCCGTCCGTTTTCGTCATTTGTTATCGAATCGACTTAAAGCCAGATCGTCACATTGGCCGCTTTTCTCTCTGAGACGGTTACATTTATCGTCTGCAAAGCTATGTCGCGTGATGCGGTGTGCGGAGACACTAAAAGCACCATAGTAGAACACAGAAGAAGCTTCTAAGTTGAAGTAATAGCCATTAAGAAGTAGTACAATTTAAGTTTTAGTTGTCGAATATTCACTTTTTTGCCGGCTTTGGTGGCTTGGACATGACCTAGGACCTTACGATTTTGCATGAAAGGAGGAATAGCAGCCGCGTTGCACGGGAGAATGTGAAAAGTGTTCATATGTAGTAAAAACCTGAGAAATCCGTCCGTTTTCGTCATTTGTTATCGAATCGACTTAAAGCCAGATCGTCACATTGGCCGTTCTTCTCTCTGAAACGGTTACATTTGTCGTCTGCAGAGCTATGTCGCGTGCTGCGGTATGCCGAAACACTAAAAGCACCATAGTAGAACACAGAAGAAGCTTCTAATTTGAAGTAATAGCCAGTAAGAAGTAGTACAATTCAAGTTTTAGTTGCCGAATATTCACTTTTTAGCCGGCTTTGGTGGCTTGGATATGACCTAGGACCTTAAGATTTTGCATGAAAGGAGTACTTGCAGCCGCGTTGCACGGGAGAATGTGAAATGTGTTCATATGTGGTAAAAAAATGAGAAATCCGTCCGTTTTCGTCATTTGTTATCGAAACGACTTAAAGCCAGATCGTCACATTGGCCGCTTTTCTCTCTGAGACGGTTACATTTATCGTCTGCAAAGCTATGTCACGTGCTGCGATATGTGGAGACACTAAAAGCACCGTAGTAGAACACAGAAGAAGCTTCTAAGTTGAAGTAATAGCCAGTAAGAAGTAGTACAATTCATGTTTTAGTTATTGATTATTCACTTTTTAGCCGGCTTTGGTGGCTTGGACATGAGGTGGAACCTTAAGATTTTGCATGAAAGTAGGACTAGCAGCCGCGTTGCACGGGAGAATGTGAAAAGTGTTCATATGTAGTAAAAACCTGAGAAATCCGTCCGTTTTCGTCATTTGTTATCGAATCGACTTAAAGCCAGATCGTCACATTGGCCGCTTTTCTCTCTGAGACGGTTACATGTATCGTCTTCAAGGCTATGTCGCGTGCTGCGGTATGCGGAAACACTAAAAGCACCATAGTAGAACACAGAAGAAGCTTCTAAGTTGAAGTAATAGCCAGTAAGAAGTAGTACCATTCAAGTTTTAGTTGTCGATTATTCACTTTTTAGCCGGCTTTGGTGGCTTGGACATGACCTAGAACCTTAAGATTTTGCATAAAATGAGGACTAGCAGCCGCGTTGCATGGGAGAATGTGAAAAGTGTTCATATGTAGTAAAAACCTGAGAAATCCGTCCGTTTTCGTCATTTGTTATCGAATCGACCTAAAGCCAGATCGTCACATTGGCCGCTTTTCTCTCTGAGACGGTTACAATTATCGTCTGCAATTCTATGTCGCGTGCTGCGGTATGCGGAGACACTAAAAGAACCATATTAGAACACAGAAGAAGCTTCTAAATTGAAGTAAAACCAGTAAGAAGTAGTACTATTTAAGTTTTAGTTGTCGATTAATCACTTTTTAGCCAGCTTTGGTGGCTTGGACATGACCAAGGACCTTAAGATTTTGCATGAAAGGAAGACTAGCAGCCGCATTGCACGGGAGAATGTGAAAAGTTTTCATATGTAGTAGAAACCTGAGAAATCCGGTTGTTTTCGTCTTTGTTATTGAATCGATTTAAAGCCAGGTGTCACATTGGACGCTTTTCTCTCTGAGACGGTTACATTTATCATCTGCAAAGCTATTTCGCGTGCTGCCGTATGCGGAGACACTAAAAGCACCATATTAGAACATAGAAGAAGCTTCTAAGTTGAAGTAATAGCCAGTAAGAAGTAGTACAATTGAAGTTTTAGTTGTCGATTGTCACTTTGTAGCCGGCTTTGGTGGCAGTGACATGACCTAGGACCATAAGATTTTGCATGAAAGGAGGACTAGCAGCCGCGTTTCACGGGAGAATGTGAAAAGTGTTCATATGTAGTAAAAACCTGAGAAATCCGTCCCTTTTCGTCATTTGTTATCGAATCGACTTAAAGCCAGATCGTCACATTGGCCGCTTTTCTCTCTGAGACGGTTACATTTATCGTCTGCAAAGCTATGTCGCATGCTGCGGTATGCGGAAACACTAAAAGCACCATAGTAGAACACAGAAGAAGCTTCTAAGTTGAAGCAATAGCCAGTAAGATGTAGTACAATTCAAGTTTTAGTTATCGATTATTCACCTTTTAGCCGGCTTTGGTATCTTGGATATGACCTAGGACCTTACGATTTTGCATGAAAGGGGACCTAGCAGCCGCGTTGCATGGGAGAATGTGAAAAGTGTTCATATGTAGTAAAAACCTGAGAAATCTGTCCAATTTCTTCATTTGTTATCGAATCGACTTAAAGCCAGATCGTCACATTGGCCGCTTTTCTCTCTGAGACGGTTTCATTTATCGTCTGCAAAGCTATGTCGTGTGCTGCGGTATGCGGAGACACTAAAAGCACCATAGTAGAACACAGAAGAAGCTTCAAAGTTAAAGTAATAGCCAGTAAGAAGTAGTACAATTCAAGTTTTAGTTGTCGATTATTCACTTTTTAGCCGGCTTTGGTGGCTTGGACATGACCTTGGACTTTACGATTTTGCATGAAAGGAGGACTAGCAGCCGCGTTGCACGGGAGAATGTGAAAAGTGTTCATATGTAGTAAAAACCTGAGAAATCCGTCCGTTTTCGTCATTTGTTATCGAATCGACTTAAAGCCAGATCGTCACATTGGCCGCTTTTCTCTCTGAGACGGTTACATTTATCGTCTGCAAAGCTATGTCGCATGCTGCGGTATGCGGAAACACTAAAAGCACCATAGTAGAATACAGAAGAAGCTTCTAAGTTGAAGCAATAGCCAGTAGGAAGTAGTACAATTCAAGTTTTAGTTATCGATTATTCACCTTTTAGCCGGCTTTGGTGGCTTGGACATGACCTAGGACCTTACGATTTTGCATGAAAGGAGGACTAGCAGCCGCGTTGCATGGGAGAATGTGAAAAGTGTTCATATGTAGTAAAAACCTGAGAAATCTGTCCATTTTCGTCATTTGTTATCGAATCGACTTAAAGCCAGATCGTCACATTGGCCGCTTTTCTCTCTAAGACGGTTACATTTATCGTCTGCAAAGCTATGTCGCGTGCTGCGGTATGCGGAGACACTAAAACCACAATAGTAGAACACAGAAGAAGCTTCTAAGTTGAAGTAATAGCCAGTAAGAAGTAGTACAATTCAAGTTTTTGTTATCGATTATTCACTTTTTAGCCGTCTTTGGTGGCTTGAACATAACCTAGGACCTTATGATTTTGCATGAAAGGATGACTAGCAGCCGCGTTGCACGGGAGAATGTGAAAAGTGTTCATATGTAGTAAAAACCTGAGAAATCTGTCCATTTTCGTCATTTGTTATCGAATCGACTTAAAGCCAGATCGTCATATTGGCCGCTTTTCTCTCTGAGACGGTTACATTTATCGTCTGCAAAGCTATGTCGCGTGCTGCGGTATGCGGAGACACTAAAAGCACCATAATAGAACACAGAAGAAGCTTCTATGTTGAAATAATAGCCTGTAAGAAGTAGTACAATGCAAGTTTTAGATATCGATTATTCACTTTTTAGCTGTCTTTGATGGCTTGAACATGACCTAGGACCTTAAGATTTTGCATGAAAGGAGGACTATCAGTCGCGTTGCACGGGAGAATGTGAAAAGTGTTCATATGTAGTAAAAACCTGAGAAATCCGTCCGGTTTCGTCTTTGTTATCGAATGCACTTAAAGCCAGATCGTCACATTGGCCGCTTTTCTCTCTGAGACGGTTACATTTATCGTCTGCAAAGTTACGTCGCGTGCTGCCGTATGCGGAGACAGTAAAAGCACCATAGCAGAACACAGAAGAAGCTTCTAAGTTGAAGTAATAGCCAGTAAGATGTAGTACAATTCAAGTTTTATTTGTCGATTGTCACTTTTTAGCCGGCTTTGGTGGCTATGATATGACCTAGGAGCATAAGATTTTGCATGAAAGGAGTACCAGCAGCCGCGTTGCACGGGAGAATGTGAAAAGTGTTCAGATGTAGTAAAAACCTGAGAAATCCGTCCGTTTTCGTCATTTGTTATCGAATCGACATAAAGCCAGATCGTCACATTGGCTGCTTTTCTCTCTGAGACGGTTACATTTATCGTCTGCAAAGCTATGTCGCGTGCTGTGGTATGCGGAAACACTAAAAGCACCATAGTAGAACACAGAAGAAGCTTCTAAGTTGAAGCAATAGCCAGTAAGAAGTAGTACTATTCAAGTTTAAGTTATCGATTATTCACCTTTTAGCCGGCTTTGGTGGCTTGGACATGACCTAGGACCTTAAGAGTTTGCATGAAATGAGGACTAGCAGCCGCGTTACATGGGAGAATGTGAAAGTGTTCATATGTAGTAAAAACCTGAGAAATCTGACCATTTTCGTCATTTGTTATCGAATCGACTTAAAGCCAGATCGTCACATTGGCCGCTTTTCTCCCTGAGACGGTTACATTTATCGTCTGCAAAGCTATGTCGCGTGCTGCCGTATGCGGAGACACTAAAAGCACCATAGTAGAACACATAAGGAGTTTCTAAGTTGAAGTAATAGCCAGTAAGAAGTAGTACAATTCAAGTTTTAGTTGTCGATTATTCACTTTTTAGCCGGCTTTGGTTGCTTTGACATGACCTAGGACCTTAGGATTTTGCATGGAAGGAGGACAAGCAGCCGCGTTGCACTGGTGAATGTGAAATTGTTCATATGTAGTAAAAACCTGAGAAATCAGTCCGTTTTCGTCATTTGTTATCGAATCGACTTAAAGCCAGATCGTCACATTGGCCGCTTTTCTTTCTGAGACGGTTACATTTATCGTCTGCAAAGCTATGTCGCGTGCTGCGGTATGCGGAGACACTAAAAGCACCATAGTAGAACACAGAAGAAGCTTCTAAGTTGAAGTAATAGCCAGTAAGAAGTAGTAAAATTCAAGTTTTAGTTATCGATTATTCACTTTTTAGCGGTCTTTGGAGGCTTGGACATGACCTCGGACCATAAGATTTTGCATGAAAGGAGGACTAGCAGCCGCGTTGCATGGGAGAATGTGAAAAGTGTTCATATGTAGTAAAAACCTGAGAACTCCGTCCGTTTTCGTCATTTGTTATCGAATCGACTTAAAGCCAGATCGTCACATTGGCCGATTTTCTCTCTGAGACGGTTACATTTATCGTCTGCAAAGCAACGTCGCGTGCTGCGGTATGCGGAGACACTAAAAGCACCATATTAGAACACAGAAGAAGCTTCTAAATTGAAGTAATAGCCAGAAAGAAGTAGTACTATTTAAGTTTTAGTTGTCGATTAATCACTTTTTAGCCGGCTTTGGTGGCTTGGACATGACCTAGGACCTTAAGATTTTGCATGAAAGGAAGACTAGCAGCCGCGTTGCACGGGAGAATGTGAAAAGTGTTCATATGTAGTAAAAACCTGAGAAATCCGTCTTTTTTCGTCATTTGTTATCGAATCGATTTAAAGCCAGATCGACACATTGGCCGCTCTTCTCTCTGAAACGGTTACATTTATCGTCTGCAAAGCTATGTCGCATGCTTCGGTATGCGGGAACACTAAAAGCACCATAGTAGAACACAGAAGAAGCTTCTAAGTTGAAGTAATAGTCAGTAAGAAGTAGTACAATTCAAGTTTTAATTATCGATTATTCACATTTTAGCCGGCTTTGGTGGCTTGGATATGACCTAGGACCTTAACATTTTGCATGAAAGGAAGACTAGCAGCCGCGTTGCACGGGAGAATGTGAAAAGTGTTCATATGTAGTAAAAACCTGAGAAATCCGTCCGTTTTCGTCATTTGTTATCGAATCCATTTAAAGCCAGATCGTCACATTGGCCGCTCTTCTCTCTGAAACGGTTACATTTATCGTCTGCAAAGCTATGTCGCATGCTGCGGTATGCGGAGACACTAAAAGCACCATAATAGAACACAGAAGAAGCTACTAAGTTGAAGTAATAGCCAGAAAGAAGTAGTACAATGCAAGTTTTAGTTATCGATTATTCACTTTTTAGCTGTCTTTGATGGCTTGAACATGACCTAGGACCTTAAGATTTTGCATGAAAGGAGGACTATCAGTCGCGTTGCACGGGAGAATGTGAAAAGTGTTCATATGTAGTAAAAACCTGAGAAATCCGTCCGGTTTCGTCTTTGTTATCGAATGCACTTAAAGCCAGATCGTCACATTGGGCGCTTTTCTCTCTGAGACGGTTACATTTATCGTCTGCAAAGTTACGTCGCGTGCTGCCGTATGCGGAGACACTAAAAGCACCAAAGCAGAACACAGAAGAAGCTTCTAAGTTGAAGTAATAGCCAGTAAGATGTAGTACAATTCAAGTTTTAGTTGTCGATTATTCACTTTTTAGCCGGCTTTGGTGGGTTGGACATGACCTTGGACCTTAAGATTTTGCATGAAAGGAGGACTAGCAGCCGCGTTGCACGGGAGAATGTGAAACGTGTTCATATGGAGTAAAAACCTGAGAAATCCGTCCGTTTTCGTCATTTGTTATCGAATCGACTTACAGCCAGATCGCCACATTGGCCGCTTTTCTCTCTGAGATGGTTACATTTATCGTCTGCAAAGCTATGTCGCGTGCTGCGGCATGCGGAAACACTAAATGCACCATAGTAGAACACAGAAGAAGCTTCTACGTTGAAGCAATAGCCAGTAAGAAGTAGTACAATTCAAGTTTTAGTTATTGATTATTCACGTTTTAGCCGGCTTTGGTGGCTTGGACATGACCTTGGCCCTTAAGATTTTGCATGAAAGGAGGACTAGCAGCCGCGTTGCACGGGAGAATGTGAAAAGTGTTCATATGTAGTAAAAACCTGAGAAATCCGTCCGTTTTCGTCATTTGTTATCGAATCGACTTAAAGCCAGATCGTCACATTGGCCGCTTTTCTCTCTGAGACGGTTACATTTATCGTCTGCAAAGCTATGTCGCATGCTGCGGTATGCGGAAACACTAAAAGCACCATAGTAGAATACAGAAGAAGCTTCTAAGTTGAAGCAATAGCCAGTAGGAAGTAGTACAATTCAAGTTTTAGTTATCGATTATTCACCTTTTAGCCGGCTTTGGTGGCTTGGACATGACCTAGGACCTTACGATTTTGCATGAAAGGAGGACTAGCAGCCGCATTGCATGGGAGAATGTGAAAAGTGTTCATATGTAGTAAAAACCTGAGAAATCTGTCCATTTTCGTCATTTGTTATCGAATCGACTTAAAGCCAGATCGTCACATTGGCCGCTTTTCTCTCTAAGACGGTTACATTTATCGTCTGCAAAGCTATGTCGCGTGCTGCGGTATGCGGAGACACTAAAACCACAATAGTAGAACACAGAAGAAGCTTCTAAGTTGAAGTAATAGCCAGTAAGAAGTAGTACAATTCAAGTTTTTGTTATCGATTATTCACTTTTTAGCCGTCTTTGGTGGCTTGAACATAACCTACGACCTTATGATTTTGCATGAAAGGATGACTAGCAGCCGCGTTGCACGGGAGAATGTGAAAAGTGTTCATATGTAGTAAAAACCTGAGAAATCTGTCCATTTTCGTCATTTGTTATCGAATCGACTTAAAGCCAGATCGTCATATTGGCCGCTTTTCTCTCTGAGACGGTTACATTTATCGTGTGCAAAGCTATGTCGCGTGCTGCGGTATGCTGAGACACTAAAAGCACCATAATAGAACACAGAAGAAGCTTCTAAGTTGAAGTAATAGCCAGTAAGAAGTAGTACAATGTAAGTTTTAGTTATCGATTATTCACTTTTTAGCTGTCTTTGATGGCTTGAACATGACCTAGGACCTTAAGATTTTGCATGAAAGGAGGACAATCAGACGCGTTGCACGGGAGAATGTGAAAAGTGTTCATATGTACTAAAAACCTGAGAAATCCGTCCGGTTTCGTCTTTGTTATCGAATGCACTTAAAGCCAGATCGTCACATTGGCCGCTTTTCTCTCTGAGACGGTTACATTTATCGTCTGCAAAGTTACGTCGCGTGCTGCCGTATGCGGAGACACTAAAAGCACCATAGCAGAACACAGAAGAAGCTTCTAAGTTGAAGTAATAGCCAGTAAGATGTAGTACAATTCAAGTTTTATTTGTCGATTGTCACTTTTTAGCCGGCTTTGGTGGCTATGATATGACCTAGGAGCATAAGATTTTGCATGAAAGGAGTACCAGCAGCCGCGTTGCACGGGAGAATGTGAAAAGTGTTCAGATGTAGTAAAAACCTGAGAAATCCGTCCGTTTTCGTCATTTGTTATCGAATCGACATAAAGCCAGATCGTCACATTGGCTGCTTTTCTCTCTGAGACGGTTACATTTATCGTCTGCAAAGCTATGTCGCGTGCTGCGGTATGCGGAAACACTAAAAGCACCATAGCAGAACACAGAAGGAGTTTCTAAGTTGAAGTAATAGCCAGTAAGAAGTAGTACAATTCAAGTTTTAGTTGTCGATTATTCACTTTTTAGCCGGCTTTGGTTGCTTTGACATGACCTAGGACCTTAAGATTTTGCATGGAAGGAGGACTAGCAGCCGCGTTGCACTGGTGAATGTGAAATTGTTCATATGTAGTAAAAACCTGAGAAATCCGTCCGTTTTCGTCATTTGTTATCGAATCGACTTAAAGCCAGATCGTCACATTGGCCGCTTTTCTTTCTGAGACGGTTACATTTATCGTCTGCAAAGCTATGTCGCGTGCTGCGGTATGCGGAGACACTAAAAGCACCATAGTAGAACACAGAAGAAGCTTCTAAGTTGAAGTAATAGCCAGTAAGAAGTAGTACAATTCAAGTTTTAGTTATCGATTATTCACTTTTTAGCCGTCTTTGGTGGCTTGGACATGACCTCGGACCATAAGATTTTGCATGAAAGGAGGACTAGCAGCCGCGTTGCATGGGAGAATGTGAAAAGTGTTCATATGTAGTAAAAACCTGAGAACTCCGTCCGTTTTCGTCATTTGTTATCGAATCGACTTAAAGCCAGATCGTCACATTGGCCGCTTTTCTCTCTGAGACGGTTACATTTATCGTCTGCAAAGCTACGTCGCGTGCTGCGGTATGCGGAGACACTAAAAGCACCATATTAGAACACAGAAGAAGCTTCTAAATTGAAGTAATAGCCAGAAAGATGTAGTACTATTTAAGTTTTAGTTGTCGATTAATCACTTTTTAGCCGGCTTTGGTGGCTTGGACATGACCTAGGACCTTAAGATTTTGCATGAAAGGAAGACTAGCAGCCGCGTTGCACGGGAGAATGTGAAAAGTGTTCATATGTAGTAAAAACCTGAGAAATCCGTCCGTTTTCGTCATTTGTTATCGAATCGATTTAAAGCCAGATCGACACATTGGCCGCTCTTCTCTCTGAAACGGTTACATTTATCGTCTGCAAAGCTATGTCGCGTGCTTCGGTATGCGGGAACACTAAAAGCACCATAGTAGAACACAGAAGAAGCTTCTAAGTTGAAGTAATAGTCAGTAAGAAGTAGTACAATTCAAGTTTTAATTATCGATTATTCACATTTTAGCCGGCTTTGGTGGCTTGGATATGACCTAGGACCTTAACATTTTGCATGAAAGGAAGACTAGCAGCCGCGTTGCACGGGAGAATGTGAAAAGTGTTCATATGTAGTAAAAACCTGAGAATTCCGTCCGTTTTCGTCATTTGTTATCGAATCGATTTAAAGCCAGATCGTCACATTGGCCGCTCTTCTCTCTGAAACGGTTACATTTATCGTCTGCAAAGCTATGTCGCGTGCTGCGGTATGCGGAGACACTAAAAGCACCATAATAGAACACAGAAGAAGCTTCTAAGTTGAAGTAATAGCCAGTAAGAAGTAGTACAATGCAAGTTTTAGTTAACGATTATTCACTTTTTAGCTGTCTATGATGGCTTGAACATGACCTAGGACCTTAAGATTTTGCATGAAAAGAGGACTATCAGTCGCGTTGCACGGGAGAATGTGAAAAGTGTTCATATGTAGTAAAAACCTGAGAAATCCGTCCGGTTTCGTCTTTGTTATCGAATGCACTTAAAGCCAGATCGTCACATTGGCCGCTTTTCTCTCTGAGACGGTTACATTTATCGTCTGAAGAGTTACGTCGCGTGCTGCCGTATGCGGAGACACTAAAAGCACCATAGCAGAACACAGAAGAAGCTTCTAAGTTGAAGTAATAGCCAGTAAGATGTAGTACAATTCAAGTTTTATTTGTCGATTGTCACTTTTTAGCCGGCTTTGGTGGCTATGATATGACCTAGAAGCATAAGATTTTGCATGAAAGGAGTACTAGCAGCCGCGTTGCACGGGAGAATGTGAAAAGTGTTCATATGTAGTAAAAACCTGAGAAATCCGTCCGTTTTCGTCATTTGTTGTCGAATCGACATATAGCCAGATCGTCACATTGGCTGCTTTTCTCTCTGAGACGGTTACATTTATCGTCTGCAAAGCTATGTCGCGTGCTGCGGTATGCGGAAACACTAGAAGCACCATAGGAGAACACAGAAGAAGCTTCTAAGTTGAAGCAATAGCCAGTAAGAAGTAGTACAATTCAAGTTTAAGTTATCGATTATTCACCTTTTAGCCGGCTTTGGTGGCTTGGACATGACCTAGGACCTTAAGATTTTGCATGAAAGGAGGACTAGCAGCCGCGTTACATGGGAGAATGTGAAAGTGTTCATATGTAGTAAAAACCTGAGAAATCTCGCCATTTTCGTCATTTGTTATCGAATCGACTTAAAGCCAGATCGTCACATTGGCCGCTTTTCTCCCTGAGACGGTTACATTTATCGTCTGCAAAGCTATGTCGCGTGCTGCCGTATGCGGAGACACTAAAAGCACCATAGTAGAACACAGAAGGAGTTTCTAAGTTGAAGTAATAGCCAGTAAGAAGTAGTACAATTCAAGTTTTAGTTATCGATTATTCACTTTTTAGCCGTCTTTGGTGGCTTGGACATGACCTCGGACCATAAGATTTTGCATGAAAGGAGGACTAGCAGCCGCGTTGCATGGGAGAATGTGAAAAGTGTTCATATGTAGTAAAAACCTGAGAAATCCGTCTTTTTTCGTCATTTGTTATCGAATCGATTTAAAGCCAGATCGACACATTGGCCGCTCTTCTCTCTGAAAAGGTTACATTTATCGTCTGCAAAGCTATGTCGCGTGCTTCGGTATGCGGGAACACTAAAAGCACCATAGTAGAACACAGAAGAAGCTTCTAAGTTGAAGTAATAGTCAGTAAGAATTAGTACAATTCAAGTTTTAATTATCGATTATTCACATTTTAGCCGGCTTTGGTGGCTTGGATATGACCTAGGACCTTAACATTTTGCATGAAAGGAAGACTAGCATCCGCGTTGCACGGGAGAATGTGAAAAGTGTTCATATGTAGTAAAAACCTGAGAAATCCGTCCGTTTTCGTCATTTGTTATCGAATCGATTTAAAGCCAGATCGTCACATTGGCCGCTCTTCCCTCTGAAACGGTTACATTTATCGTCTGCAAAGCTATGTCGCGTGCTGCGGTATGCGGAGACACTAAAAGCACCATAATAGAACACAGAAGAAGCTTCTAAGTTGAAGTAATAGCCAGTAAGAAGTAGTACAATGCAAGTTTTAGTTATCGATTATTCACTTTTTAGCTGTCTTTGATGGCTTGAACATGACCTAGGACCTTAAGATTTTGCATGAAAGGAGGACTATCAGTCGCGTTGCACGGGAGAATGTGAAAAGTGTTCATATGTAGTAAAAACCTGAGAAATCCGTCCGGTTTCGTCTTTGTTATCGAATGCACTTTAAGCCAGATCGTCACATTGGCCGCTTTTCTCTCTGAGACGGTTACATTTATCGTCTGAAGAGTTACGTCGCGTGCTGCCGTATGCGGAGACACTAAAAGCACCATAGCAGAACACAGAAGAAGCTTCTAAGTTGAAGTAATAGCCAGTAAGATGTAGTACAATTCAAGTTTTATTTGTCGATTGTCAGTTTTTTGCCGGCTTTGGTGGCTATGATATGACCTAGAAGCATAAGATTTTGCATGAAAGAAGTACTAGCAGCCGCGTTGCACGGGCGAATGTGAAAAGTGTTCATATGTAGTAAAAACCTGAGAAATCCGTCCGTTTTCGTCATTTGTTGTCGAATCGACATAAAGCAAGATCGTCACATTGGCTGCTTTTCTCTCTGAGACGGTTACATTTATCGTCTGCAAAGCTATGTCGCGTGCTGCGGTATGCGGAAACACTAAAAGCACCATAGTAGAACACAGAAGAAACTTCTAAGTTGAAGCAATAGCCAGTAAGAAGTAGTACAATTCAAGTTTAAGTTATCGATTATTCACCTTTTAGCCGGCTTTGGTGGCTTGGACATGACCTAGGACCTTAAGATTTTGCATGAAAGGAGGACTAGCAGCCGCGTTACATGGGAGAATGTGAAAGTGTTCATATGTAGTAAAAACCTGAGAAATCTGACCATTTTCGTCATTTGTTATCGAATCGACTTACAGCCAGATCGTCACATTGGCCGCTTTTCTCCCTGAGACGGTTACATTTATCGTCTGCAAAGCTATGTCGCTTGCTGCCGTATGCGGAGACACTAAAAGCACCATAGTAGAACACAGAAGGAGTTTCTAAGTTGAAGTAATAGTCAGTAATAAATAGTACAATTCAAGTTTTAGTAGTCGATTATTCACTTTTTAGCCGGCTTTGGTTGCTTTGACATGACCTAGGACCTTAAGATTTTGCATGGAAGGAGGACTAGCAGCCGCGTTGCACTGGAGAATGTGAAATTGTTCATATGTAGTAAAAACCTGAGAAATCAGTCCGTTTTCGTCATTTGTTATGGAATCGACTTAAAGCCAGATCGTCACATTGGCCGCTTTTCTTTCTGAGACGGTTACATTTATCGTCTGCAAAGCTATGTCGCGTGCTGCGGTATGCGGAGACACTAAAAGCACCATAGTAGAACACAGAGGAAGCTTCTAAGTTGAAGTAATTGCCAGTAAGAAGTAGTACAATTCAAGTTTTAGTTATCGATTATTCACTTTTTAGCCGTGTTTGGTGGCTTGGACATGACCTCGGACCATAAGATTTTGCATGAAAGGAGGACTAGCAGCCGCGTTGCATGGGAGAATGTGAAAAGTGTTCAAATGTAGTAAAAACCTGAGAACTCCGTCCGTTTTCGTCATTTGTTATCGAATCAACTTAAAGCCAGATCGTCACATTGGCCGCTTTTCTCTCTGAGACGGTTACATTTATCGTCTGCAAAGCTATGTCGCGTGCTGCGGTATGCGGAGACACTAAAAGCACCATAGTAGAACACAGAAGAAGCTTCTAAGTTGACGTAATAGCCAGTAAGAAGTAGTACAATTCAAGTTTTAATTATCGATTATTCACTTTTTAGCCGGCTTTGGTGGCAATGACATGACCTAGGACCATAAGATTTTGCATGAAAGGAGCACTAGCAGCCGCGTTGCACGGGAGAATGTGAAAAGTGTTCACATGTAGTAAAAACCTGAGAAATCCGTCCGTTTTCGTCATTTGTTATCGAATCGACTTACAGCCAGATCGTCACATTGGACGCTTTTCTCTCTGAGACGGTTACATTTATCGTCTGCAAAGCTATGTTGCGTGCTGCGGTATGCGGAAACACAAAAAGCACCATAGTAGAACACAGAAGAAGCTTCTAAGTTGAAGTAATAGCCTGTAAGAAGTAGTACAATTCAAGTTTTAATTATCGATTATTCACTTTTTAGCCGGCTTTGGTGGCTTGGATAAGACCTAGGACCTTAAGATTTTGCATGAAAGGAGGACTAGCAGCCGCGTTGCACGGGAGAATAAGAAAAGTGTTCACATGTAGTAAAAACCTGTGAAATCCGTCCCTTTTCGTCATTTGTAATCGAATCGACTTAACGCCAGATCGTCACATTGGCCGCTTTTCTCTCTGAGACGGTTACATTTATCGTCTGCAAAGCTATGTCGCATGCTGCGGTATGCGGAAACACTAAAAGCACCATAGTAGAATACAGAAGAAGCTTCTAAGTTGAAGCAATAGCCAGTAAGAAGTAGTACATTTCAAGTTTTAATTATCGATTATTCACCTTTTAGCCGGCTTTGGTGGCTTGGACATGACCTAGGACCTTAAGATTTTGCATGAAAGGAGGAGTAGCAGCCGCGTTGCATGGGAGAATGTGAAAAGTGTTCATATGTAGTAAAAACCTGAGAAATCTGACCATTTTCGTCATTTGTTATCGAATCGACTTAAAGCCAGATCGTCACATTGGCCGCTTTTCTCTCTGAGACGGTTACATTTATCGTCTGCAAAGCTATGTCGCGTGCTGCGGTATGCGGAGACACTAAAAGCACAATAGTAGAACACAGAAGAAGCTTCTAAGTTGAAGTAATAGCCAGTAAATAGTAGTACTATTCAAGTTTTAGTTATCGATTATTCACTTTTTAGCCGTCTTTGGTGGCTTGAACATGACCTAGGACCTTAAGATTCTGCATGAAAGGAGGACTAGCAGCCGCGTTGCATGGGAGAATGTGAAAAGTGTTCATATGTAGTAAAAACCTGAGAAATCCGTCCGTTTTCGTCATTTGTTATCGAAACGATTTAAAGCCAGATCGTCACATTGGCCGCTCTTCTCTCTGAAACGGTTACATTTATCGTCTGCAAAGCTATGTCGCGTGCTGCGGTATGCGGGAACACTAAAAACACCATAGTAGAACACAGAAGAAGCTTCTAAGTTGAAGTAATAGCCAGTAAGAAGTAGTACAAGTCAAGTTTTAATTATCGATTATTCACTTTTTAGCCGGCTTTGGTGGCTTGGATAAGACCTAGGACCTTAAGATTTTGCATGAAAGGAGGACTAGCAGCCGCGTTGCACGGGAGAATGTGAAAAGTGTTCATATGGAGTAAAAACCTGAGAAATCCGTCCGTTATCGTCATTTGTTATCGAATCGACTTAAAGCCAGATCGTCACATTGGCCGCTTTTCTCTCTGAGACGGTTACATTTATCGTCTGCAAAGCAATGTCGCGTGCTGCGGTATGCGGAGACACTAAATGCACCATATTAGAACACAGAAGAAACTTCTAAGTTGAAGTAATAGCCAGTAAGAAGTAGTACAATTCAAGTTTTAGTTGTCGATTATTCACTTTTTAGCCGCTTTGGTGGCTTGGACATGACCTAGGACCTTAAGATTTTGCATGAAAGGAGGACTATCAGTCGCCTTGCACGGGAGAATGTGAAAAGTATTCATATGTAGTAGAAACCTGAGAAATCCGTCCGGTTTCGTCTTTGTTATCGAATGCACTTAAAGCCAGATCGTCACATTGGCCGCTTTTCTCTCTGAGACGGTTACATTTATCGTCTGCAAAGCTATGTCGCGTGCTGCCGTATGCGGAGACACTAAAAGCACCATAGTAGAACACAGAAGAAACTTCTAAGTTGAAGTAATAGCCAGTAAGAAGTAGTACAATTAAACTTTTAGTTATTGATTATTCACCTTTTAGCCAGCTTTGGTGGCTTGGACATGACGTAGGACCTTAAGATTTTGCATGAAAGGAGGACTAGCAGCCGCGTTGCATGGGAGAATGTGAAAAGTGTTCATATGTAGTAAAAACCTGAGAAATCCGTCCGTTTTCGTCATTTGTTATCGAAACGACTTAAAGCCAGATCGTCACATTGGACGCTTTTCTCTCTGAGACGGTTACATTTATCGTCTGCAAAGCTATGTTGCGTGCTGCGGTATGCGGAAACACTAAAAGCACCATAGTAGAACACAGAAGAAGCTTCTAAGTTGAAGTAGTAGCCAGTAAGAAGTAGTAAAATTCAAGTTTTAGTTGTCGATTATTCACTTTTTAGCCGGCTTTGGTGGCTTGGACATGACCTAGGACCTTAAGATTCTGCATGAAAGGAGGACTAGCAGCCGCGTTGCATGGGAGAATGTGAAAAGTGTTCATATGTAGTAAAAACCTGAGAAATCCGTCCGTTTTCGTCATTTGTTATCGAAACGACTTAAAGCCAGATCGTCACATTGGCCGCTTTTCTCTCTGAGACGGTTACATTTATCGTCAGCAAAGCTATGTCGCGTGCTGCGGTATGCGGAGGCACTAAAAGCACCATATTAGAACACAGAAGAAGCTTCTAAATTGAAGTAATAGCCAGTAAGAAGTAGTACTATTTAAGTTTTAGTTGTCGGTTAATCACTTTTTAGCCGGCTTTGGTGGCTTGGACATGACTTAGGACCTTAAGATTTTGCATGAAACGAAGACTAGCAGCCGCGTTGCACGGGAGAATGTGAAAAGTGTTCAATGTAGTAAAAACCTGAGAAATCCGTCCGTTTTCGTCATTTGTTATCGAATCGATTTAAAGCCAGATCGTCACATTGGCCGCTCTTCTCTCTGAAACGGTTACATTTATCGTCTGCAAAGCTATGCCGCGTGCTGCGGTATGCGGGAACACTAAAAGCACCATAGTAGAACACAGAAGAAGCTTCTAAGTTGAAGTAATAGCCAGTAAGAAGTAGTACAATTCAAGTTTTAATTATCGATTATTCACTTTTTAGCCGGCTTTGGTGGCTTGGATAAGACCTAGGACCTTAAGATTTTGCATGAAAGGAGGACTAGGAGCCGCGTAGCACGGGAGAATGTGAAAAGTGTTCATATGGAGTAAAAACCTGAGAAATCCGTCCGTTTTCGTCATTTGTTATCGAATCGTCTTAAAGCCAGATCGTCACATTGGCCGCTTTTCTCTCTGAGACGGTTACATTTATCGTCTGCAAAGCTATGTCGCGTGTTGCGGTATGCGGAGACACTAAAAGCACCATAGTAGAACACTGAAGAAGCTTCTAAGTTGAAGTAATAGCCAGTATGAAGTAGTACAATTCAAGTTTTAGTTGTCGATTGTCACTTTTTAGCCGGCTTTGGTGGCAATGACAAGACCTAGGACCTTAAGATGTTGCATGAAAGGAGGACTAGCAGCCGCGTTGCACGGGAGAATGTGAAAAGTGTTCATATGGAGTAAAAACCTGAGAAATCCGTCCGTTATCGTCATTTGTTATCGAATCGACTTAAAGCCAGATCGTCACATTGGCCGCTTTTCTCTCTGAGACGGTTACATTTATCGTCTGCAAAGCAATGTCGCGTGCTGCGGTATGCGGAGACACTAAATGCACCATATTAGAACACAGAAGAAACTTCTAAGTTGAAGTAATAGCCAGTAAGAAGTAGTACAATTCAAGTTTTAGTTGTCGATTATTCACTTTTTAGCCGCTTTGGTGGCTTGGACATGACCTAGGACCTTAAGATTTTGCATGAAAGGAGGACTATCAGTCGCCTTGCACGGGAGAATGTGAAAAGTATTCATATGTAGTAGAAACCTGAGAAATCCGTCCGGTTCCGTCTTTGTTATCGAATGCACTTAAAGCCAGATCGTCACATTGGCCGCTTTTCTCTCTGAGACGGTTACATTTATCGTCTGCAAAGCTATGTCGCGTGCTGCCGTATGCGGAGACACTAAAAGCACCATAGTAGAACACAGAAGAAACTTCTAAGTTGAAGTAATAGCCAGTAAGAAGTAGTACAATTAAACTTTTAGTTATTGATTATTCACCTTTTAGCCAGCTTTGGTGGCTTGGACATGACGTAGGACCTTAAGATTTTGCATGAAAGGAGGACTAGCAGCCGCGTTGCACGGGAGAATGTGAAAAGTGTTCACATGTAGTAAAAACCTGAGAAATCCGTCCGTTTTCGTCATTTGTTATCGAATCGACTTAAAGCCAGATCGTCACATTGGACGCTTTTCTCTCTGAGACGGTTACATTTATCGTCTGCAAAGCTATGTTGCGTGCTGCGGTATGCGGAAACACTAAAAGCACCGTAGTAGAACACAGAAGAAGCTTCTAAGTTGAAGTAGTAGCCAGTAAGAAGTAGTAAAATTCAAGTTTTAGTTGTCGATTATTCACTTTTTAGCCGGCTTTGGTGGCTTGGACATGACCTAGGACCTTAAGACTCTGCATGAAAGGAGGACTAGCAGCCGCGTTGCATGGGAGAATGTGAAAAGTGTTCATATGTAGTAAAAACCTGAGAAATCCGTCCGTTTTCGTCATTTGTTATCGAAACGACTTAAAGCCAGATCGTCACATTGGCCGCTTTTCTCTCTCAGACGGTTACATTTATCGTCAGCAAAGCTATGTCGCGTGCTGCGGTATGCGGAGGCACTAAAAGCACCATATTAGAACACAGAATAAGCTTCTAAATTGAAGTAATAGCCAGTAAGAAGTAGTACTATTTAAGTTTTAGTTGTCGGTTAATCACTTTTTAGCCGGCTTTGGTGGCTTGGACATGACTTAGGACGTTAAGATTTTGCATGAAACGAAGACTAGCAGCCGCGTTGCACGGGAGAATGTGAAAAGTGTTCATATGTAGTAAAAACCTGAGAAATCCGTCCGTTTTCGTCAATTCTTATCGAATCGATTTAAAGCCAGATCGTCACATTGGCCGCTCTTCTCTCTGAAACGGTTACATTTATCGTCTGCAAAGCTATGCCGCGTGCTGCGGTATGCGGGAACACTAAAAGCACCATAGCAGAACACAGAAGAAGCTTCTAAGTTGAAGTAATAGCCAGTAAGAAGTAGTACAATTCAAGTTTTAATTATCGATTATTCACTTTTTAGCCGGCTTTGGTGGCTTGGATAAGACCTAGGACCTTAAGATTTTGCATGAAAGGAGGACTAGGAGCCGCGTAGCACGGGAGAATGTGAAAAGTGTTCATATGGAGTAAAAACCTGAGAAATCCGTCCGTTTTCGTCATTTGTTATCGAATCGTCTTAAAGCCAGATCGTCACATTGGCCGCTTTTCTCTCTGAGACGGTTACATTTATCGTCTGCAAAGCTATGTCGCGTGTTGCGGTATGCGGAGACACTAAAAGCACCATAGTAGAACACTGAAGAAGCTTCTAAGTTGAAGTAATAGCCAGTATGAAGTAGTACAATTCAAGTTTTAGTTGTCGATTGTCACTTTTTAGCCGGCTTTGGTGGCAATGACAAGACCTAGGACCATAAGATTTTGCATGAAAGGAGGACTAGCAGCCGCGTTGCATGGGAGAATGTGAAAAGTGTTCATATGTAGTAAAAACCTGAGAAATCTGTCCATTTTCATTATTTGTTATCGAATCGACTTAAAGCCAGATCGTCACATTGGCCGCTTTTCTGTCTGAGACGGCTACATTTATCGTCTGCAAAGCTATGTAGCGTACTGCGGTATGCGGATACACTAAAAGCACAATTGTAGAACACAGAAGAAGCTTCTAAGTTGAAGTAATAGCCAGTAAGAAGTAGTACAATTCAAGTTTTAGTTATCGATTATTCACTTTTTAGCCGTCTTTGGTGGCTTGAACATGACCTAGGACCTTAAGATTCTGCATGAAAGGAGGACTAGCAGCCGCGTTGCATGAGGGAATGTGAAAAGTGTTCATATGTAGTAAAAACCTGAGAAATCCGTCCGTTTTCGTCATTTGTTATCGAAACGACTTAAAGCCAGATCGTCACATTGGCCGCTTTTCTCTCTGAGACGGTTACATTTATCGTCAGCAAAGCTATGTCGCGTGCTGCGGTATGCGGAGGCACTAAAAGCACCATATTAGAACACAGAAGAAGCTTCTAAATTGAAGTAATAGCCAGTAAGAAGTAGTACAATTGAAGTTTTAGTTGTCGATTAATCACTTTTTAGCCGGCTTTGGTGGCTTGGACATGACTTAGGACCTTAAGATTTTGCATGAAAGGACGACTAGCAGCCGCGTTGCACGGGAGAATGTGAAAAGTGTTCATATGTAGTAAAAACCTGAGAAATCCGTCCGTTTTCGTCATTTGTTATCGAATCGAATTAAAGCCAGATCGTCACATTGGCCGCTCTTCTCTCTGAAACGGTTACATTTATCGTCTGCAAAGCTATGTCGCGTGCTGCGGTATGCGGGAACACTAAAAGCACCATAGTAGAACACAGAAGAAGCTTCTAAGTTGAAGTAATAGCCAGTAAGAAGTAGTACAATTCAAGTTTTATTTATCGATTATACACTTTTTAGCCGGCTTTGGTGGCTTGGATAAGACCTAGGACCTTAAGATTTTGCATGAAAGGAGGACTAGGAGCCGCGTAGCACGGGAGAATGTAAAAAGTGTTCATATGGAGTAAAAACCTGAGAAATCCGTCCGTTTTCGTCATTTGTTATCGAATCGTCTTAAAGCCAGATCGTCACATTGGCCGCTTTTCTCTCTGAGACGGTTACATTTATTGTCTGCAAAGCTATGTCGCGTGTTGCGGTATGCGGAGACACTAAAAGCACCATAGTAGAACACTGAAGAAGCTTCTAAGTTGAAGTAATAGCCAGTATGAAGTAGTACAATTCAAGTTTTAGTTGTCGATTGTCACTTTTTAGCCGGCTTTGGTGGCAATGACAAGACCTAGGACCATAAGATTTTGCATGAAAGGAGGACTAGCAGCCGCGTTGCATGGGAGAATGTGAAAAGTGTTCATATGTAGTAAAAACCTGAGAAATCTGTCCATTTTCATTATTTGTTATCGAATCGACTTAAACCCAGATCGTCACATAGGCCGCTTTTCTCTCTGAGACGGTTACATTTATCGTCTGCAAAGCTATGTCGCGTGCTGCGGTATGCGGATACACTAAAAGCACAATAGTAAAACACAGAAGAAGCTTCTAAGTTGAAGTAATAGCCAGTAAGAAGTAGTACAATTCAAATTTTAGTTATCGATTATTCACTTTTTAGCCGTCTTTGGTGGCTTGAACATGACCTAGGACCTTAAGATTCTGCATGAAACGAGGACTAGCAGCCGCGTTGCATGGGAGAATGTGAAAAGTGTTCATATGTAGTAAAAACCTGAGAAATCCGTCCGTTTTCGTCATTTGTTATCGAAACGACTTAAAGCCAGATCGTCACATTGGCCGCTTTTCTCTCTGAGACGGTTACATTTATCGTCAGCAAAGCTATGTCGCGTGCTGCGGTATGCGGAGGCACTAAAAGCACCATATTAGAACACAGAAGAAGCTTCTAAATTGAAGTAATAGCCAGTAAGAAGTAGTACAATTGAAGTTTTAGTTTTCGATTAATCACTTTTTAGCCTGCTTTGGTGGCTTGGACATGACTTAGGACCTTAAGATTTTGCATGAAAGGAAGACTAGCAGCCGCGTTGCACGGGGGAATGTGAAAAGTGTTCATATGTAGTAAAAACCTGAGAAATCCGTCCGTTTTCGTCATTTGTTATCGAATCGATTTAAAGCCAGATCGTCACATTGGCCGCTCTTCTCTCTGAAACGGTTACATTTATCGTCTGCAAAGCTATGTCGCGTGCTGCGGTATGCGGGAACACTAAAAGCACCATATTAGAACACAGAAGAAACTTCTAAATTGAAGTAATAGCCAGTAAGAAGTAGTACAATTCAAGTTATAGTTGTCGATTATTCACTCTTTAGCCGGCTTAGGTGGCTTGGACATGACCTAGGACCTTAAGATTTTGCATGAAAGGAGGACTATCAGTCGCGTTGCACGGGAGAATGTGAAAAGTGTTCATATGTAGTAGAAACCTGAGAAATCCGTCCGGTTTCGTCTTTGTTATCGAATGCACTTAAAGCCAGATCGTCACATTGGCCGCTTTTCTCTCTGAGACTGTTACATTTATCGTCTGCAAAGCTATGTCGCGCGCTGCCGTATGCGGAGACACTAAAAGCACCATAGTAGAACACAGAAGAACTTCTAAGTTGAAGTAATAGCCAGTAAGAAGTAGTACAATTAAAGTTTTAGTTATCGATTATTCACCTTTTAGCCGGCTTTGGTGGCTTGGACATGACCTAGGACCTTAAGATTTTGCATGAAAGGAGGACTAGCAGCCGCGTTGCACGGGAGAATGTGAAAAGTGTTCATATGTAGTAAAAACCTGAGAAATCCGACCGTTTTCGTCATTTGTTATCGAATCGACTTAAAGCCAGATCGTCACATTGGCCGCTTTTCTCTCTGAGACGGTTACATTTATCGTCTGCAAAGCTATGTCGCGTGCTGCGGTATGCGGAAACACTAAAAGCACCATAGTAGAACACAGAAGAAGCTTCTAAGTTGAAGCAATAGCCAGTAAGAAGTAGTACAATTGAAGGTTAAGTTATCGATTATTCACCTTTTAGCCGGCTTTGGTGGCTTGTACATGACCTAGGACCTTAAGATTTTGCATGAAAGGAGGACTAGCAGCCGCGTTGCATGTGAGAATGTGAAAGTGTTCATATGTAGTAAAAACCTGAGAAATCTGACCATTTTCGACATTTGTTATGGAATCGACTTAAAGCCAGATCGTCACATTGGCCGCTTTTCTCCCTGAGACGGTTACATTTATCGTCTGCAAAGCTATGTCGCGTGCTGCGGTATGTGGAGACACTAAAAGCACCATATTAGAACACAGAAGGATCTTCTAAGTTGAAGTAATAGCCAGTAAGAAGTAGTACAATTCAAGTTTTTGATGTCGATTATTCACTTTTTAGCCGGCTTTGGTGGCTTGGACATGACCTAGGACCATAAGATTTTGCATGAAAGGAGGACTAGCAGCCGCGTTGCATGGGAGAATGTGAAAAGTGTTCATATGTAGTAAAAACCTGAGAAATCCGTCCGTTTTCGTCATTTGTTATCGAAACGACTTAAAGCCAGATCGTCACATTGGCCGCTTTTCTCTCTGAGACGGTTATATTTATCGTCTGCAAAGCTATGTCGCGTACTGCGGTATGCGGGAACACTAAAAGCACCATATTAGAACACAGAAGAAACTTCTAAATTGAAGTAATAGCCAGTAAGAATTAGTACAATTCAAGTTATAGTTGTCGATTATTCACTCTTTAGCCGGCTTTGGTGGCTTGGACATGACCTAGGACCTTAAGATTTTGCATGAAAGGAGGACTATCAGTCGCGTTGCACGGGAGAATGTGAAAAGTGTTCATATGTAGTAGAAACCTGAGAAATCCGTCCGGTTTCGTCTTTGTTATCGAATGCACTTAAAGCCAGATCGTCACATTGGCCGCTTTTCTCTCTGAGACTGTTACATTTATCGTCTGCAAAGCTATGTCGCGTGCTGCCGTATGCGGAGACACTAAAACACCATAGTAGAACACAGAAGAACTTCTAAGTTGAAGTAATAGCCAGTAAGAAGTAGTACAATTAAAGTTTTAGTTATCGATTATTCACCTTTTAGCCGGCTTTGGTGGCTTGGACATGACCTAGGACCTTAAGATTTTGCATGAAAGGAGGACTAGCAGCCGCGTTGCACGGGAGAATGTGAAAAGTGTTCATATGTAGTAAAAACCTGAGAAATCCGACCGTTTTCGTCATTTGTTATCGAATCGACTTAAAGCCAGATCGTCACATTGGCCGCTTTTCTCTCTGAGACGGTTACATTTATCGTCTGCAAAGCTATGTCGCATGCTGCGGCATGCGGAAACACTAAAAGCACCATAGTAGAACACAGAAGAAGCTTCTAAGTTGAAGCAATAGCCAGTAAGAAGTAGTACAATTGAAGTTTAAGTTATCGATTATTCACCTTTTAGCCGGCTTTGGTGGCTTGTACATGACCTAGGACCTTAAGATTTTGCATGAAAGGAGGACTAGCAGCCGCGTTGCATGTGAGAATGTGAAAGTGTTCATATGTAGTAAAAACCTGAGACATCTGACCATTTTCGACATTTGTTATGGAATCGACTTAAAGCCAGATCGTCACATTGGCCGCTTTTCTCCCTGAGACGGTTACATTTATCGTCTGCAAAGCAATGTCGCGTGCTGCGGTATGTGGAGACACTAAAAGCACCATATTAGAACACAGAAGGATCTTCTAAGTTGAAGTAGTAGCCAGTAAGAAGTAGTACAATTCAAGTTTTTGTTGTCGATTATTCACTTTTTAGCCGGCTTTGGTGGCTTGGACATGACCTAGGACCATAAGATTTTGCATGAAAGGAGGACTAGCAGCCGCGTTGCACGGGAGAATGTGAAAGGTGTTCATATGTAGTAAAAACCTGAGAAATCCGTCCCTTTTCGTCATTTGTAATCGAATCGACTTAAAGATAGATCGTCACATTGGCCGCTTTCCTCTCAGAGACGGTTACATTTATCGTCTGCAAAGCTATGTCGCATGCTGCGGTATGCGGAAACACTAAAAGCACCATAGTAGAGTACAGAAGAAGCTTCTATGTTGATGTAATAGCCAGTAAGAAGTAGTACAATTCAAGTTTTAGTTGTCGATTATTCACTTTTTAGCCGTCTTTGGTGGCTTGAACATGACCTAGGACCTTAACATTCTGCATGAAAGGAGGACTAGCAGCCGCGTTGCATGGGAGAATGTGAAAAGTGTTCATATGTAGTAAAAACCTGAGAAATCCGTCCGTTTTCGTCATTTGTTATCGAAACGACTTAAAGCCAGATCGTCACATTGGCCGCTTTTCTCTCTGAGACGGTTACATTTATCGTCTGCAAAGCTATGTCGCGTACTGCGGTATGCGGGAACACTAAAAGCACCATATTAGAACACAGAAGAAACTTCTAAATTGAAGTAATAGCCAGTAAGAAGTAGTACAATTCAAGTTATAGTTGTCGATTATTCACTCTTTAGCCGGCTTTGGTGGCTTGGACATGACCTAGGACCTTAAGATTTTGCATGAAAGGAGGACTATCAGTCGCGTTGCACGGGAGAATGTGAAAAGTGTTCATATGTAGTAGAAACCTGAGAAATCCGTCCGGTTTCGTCTTTGTTATCGAATGCACTTAAAGCCAGATCGTCACATTGGCCGCTTTTCTCTCTGAGACTGTTACATTTATCGTCTGCAAAGCTATGTCGCATGCTGCCGTATGCGGAGACACTAAAACACCATAGTAGAACACAGAAGAACTTCTAAGTTGAAGTAATAGCCAGTAAGAAGTAGTACAATTAAAGTTTTAGTTATCGATTATTCACCTTTTAGCCGGCTTTGGTGGCTTGGACATGACCTAGGACCTTAAGATTTTGCATGAAAGGAGGACTAGCAGCCGCGTTGCACGGGAGAATGTGAAAAGTGTTCATATGTAGTAAAAACCTGAGAAATCCGACCGTTTTCGTCATTTGTTATCGAATCGACTTAAAGCCAGATCGTCACATTGGCCGCTTTTCTCTCTGAGACGGTTACATTTATCGTCTGCAAAGCTATGTCGCATGCTGCGGCATGCGGAAACACTAAAAGCACCATAGTAGAACACAGAAGAAGCTTCTAAGTTGAAGCAATAGCCAGTAAGAAGTAGTACAATTGAAGTTTAAGTTATCGATTATTCACCTTTTAGCCGGCTTTGGTGGCTTGTACATGACCTAGGACCTTAAGATTTTGCATGAAAGGAGGACTAGCAGCCGCGTTGCATGTGAGAATGTGAAAGTGTTCATATGTAGTAAAAACCTGAGAAATCTGACCATTTTCGACATTTGTTATGGAATCGACTTAGAGCCAGATCGTCACATTGGCCGCTTTTCTCCCTGAGACGGTTACATTTATCGTCTGCAAAGCTATGTCGCGTGCTGCGGTATGTGGAGACACTAAAAGCACCATATTAGAACACAGAAGGATCTTCTAAGTTGAAGTAATAGCCAGTAAGAAGTAGTACAATTCAAGTTTTTGTTGTCGATTATTCACTTTTTAGCCGGCTTTGGTGGCTTGGACATGACCTAGGACCATAAGATTTTGCATGAAAGGAGGACTAGCAGCCGCGTTGCACGGGAGAATGTGAAAAGTGTTCATATGTAGTAAAAACCTGAGAAATCCGTCCCTTTTCGTCATTTGTAATCGAATCGACTTAAAGATAGATCGTCACATTGGCCGCTTTTCTCTCTGAGACGGTTACATTTATCGTCTGCAAAGCTATGTCGCATGCTGCGGTATGCGGAAACACTAAAAGCACCATAGTAGAGTACAGAAGAAGCTTCTATGTTGATGTAATAGCCAGTAAGAAGTAGTACAATTCAAGTTTTAGTTGTCGATTATTCACTTTTTAGCCGTCTTTGGTGGCTTGAACATGTCCTAGGACCTTAAGATTCTGCATGAAAGGAGGACTAGCAGCCGCGTTGCATGGGAGAATGTGAAAAGTGTTCATATGTAGTAAAAACCTGAGAAATCCGTCCGTTTTCGTCATTTGTTATCGAAACGACTTAAAGCCAGATCGTCACATTGGCCATTTTCTCTCTGAGACGGTTACATTTATCGTCTGCAAAGCTATGTCGCGTGCTGCGGTATGCGGGAACACTAAAAGCACCATATTAGAACACAGAAGAAACTTCTAAATTGAAGTAATAGCCAGTAAGAAGTAGTACAATTCAAGTTATAGTTGTCGATTATTCACTCTTTAGCCGGCTTTGGTGGCTTGGACATGACCTAGGACCTTAAGATTTTGCATGAAAGGAGGACTATCAGTCGCGTTGCACGGGAGAATGTGAAAAGTGTTCATATGTAGTAGAAACCTGAGAAATCCGTCCGGTTTCGTCTTTGTTATCGAATGCACTTAAAGCCAGATCGTCACATTGGCCGCTTTTCTCTCTGAGACTGTTACATTTATCGTCTGCAAAGCTATGTCGCGTGCTGCCGTATGCGGAGACACTAAAACACCATAGTAGAACACAGAAGAACTTCTAAGTTGAAGTAATAGCCAGTAAGAAGTAGTACAATTAAAGTTTTAGTTATCGATTATTCACCTTTTAGCCGGCTTTGGTGGCTTGGTCATGACCTAGGACCTTAAGATCTTGCATGAAAGGAGGACTAGCAGCCGCGTGGCATGTGAGAATGTGAAAGTGTTCATATGTAGTAAAAACCTGAGAAATCTGACCATTTTCGACATTTGTTATGGAATCGACTTAAAGCCAGATCGTCACATTGGCCGCTTTTCTCTCTGAGACGGTTACATTTATCGTCTGCAAAGCTATGTCGCGTGCTGCGGTATGTGGAGACACTAAAAGCACCATATTAGAACACAGAAGGATCTTCTAAGTTGAAGTAATAGCCAGTAAGAAGTAGTACAATTCAAGTTTTTGTTGTCGATTATTCACTTTTTAGCCGGCTTTGGTGGCTTGGACATGACCTAGGACCATAAGATTTTGCATGAAAGGAGGACTAGCAGCCGCGTTGCACGGGAGAATGTGAAAAGTGTTCATATGTAGTAAAAACCTGAGAAATCCGTCCCTTTTCGTCATTTGTAATCGAATCGACTTAAAGATAGATCGTCACATTGGCCGCTTTTCTCTCTGAGACGGTTACATTTATCGTCTGCAAAGCTATGTCGCATGCTGCGGTATGCGGAAACACTAAAAGCACCATAGTAGAGTACAGAAGAAGCTTCTAAGTTGATGTAATAGCCAGTAAGAAGTAGTACAATTCAAGTTTTAGTTGTCGATTATTCACTTTTTAGCCGTCTTTGGTGGCTTGAACATGACCTAGGACCTTAAGATTCTGCATGAAAGGAGGACTAGCAGCCGCGTTGCATGGGAGAATGTGAAAAGTGTTCATATGTAGTAAAAACCTGAGAAATCCGTCCGTTTTCGTCATTTGTTATCGAAACGACTTAAAGCCAGATCGTCACATTGGCCGCTTTTCTCTCTGAGACGGTTACATTTATCGTCAGCAAAGCTATGTCGCGTGCTGCGGTATGCGGAGACACTAGAAGCACCATATTAGAACACAGAAGAAGCTTCTAAATTGAAGTAATAGCCAGTAAGAAGTAGTACTATTTAAGTTTTAGTTGTCGATTAATCACTTTTTAGCCTGCTTTGGTGGCTTGGACATGACTTAGGACCTTAAGATTTTGCATGAAAGGAAGACTAGCAGCCGCGTTGCACGGGAGAATGTGAAAAGTGTTCATATGTAGTAAAAACCTGAGAAATCCGTCCGTTTTCGTCATTTGTTATCGAATCGATTTATAGCCAGATCGTCACATTGGCCGCTCTTCTCTCTGAAACGGTTACATTTATCGTCTGCAAAGCTATGTCGCGTGCTGCGGTATGCGGGAACACTAAAAGCACCATAGTAGAACACAGAAGAAGCTTCTAAGTTGAAGTAATAGCCAGTAAGAAGTAGTACAATTCAAGTTTTAATTATCGATTATTCACTTTTTAGCCGGCTTAGGTGGCTTGGATAAGACCTAGGACCTTAAGATTTTGCATGAAAGGAGGACTAGCAGCCGCGTTGCACGGGAGAATGTGAAAAGTGTTCATATGAAGTAAAAACCTGAGAAATCCGTCCGTATCGTCATTTGTTATCGAATCGACTTAAAGCCAGATCGTCACATTGGCCGCTTTTCTCTCTGAGACGGTTACATTTATCGCCTGCAACGCTATGTCGCGTGCTGCGGTATGCGGAGACACTAAAAGCACCATATTAGAACACAGAAGGATCTTCTAAGTTGAAGTAATAGCCAGTAAGAAGTAGTACAATTCAAGTTTTTGTTGTCGATTATTCACTTTTTAGCCGGCTTTGGTGGCTTGGACATGACCTAGGACCATAAGATTTTGCATGAAAGGAGGACTAGCAGCCGCGTTGCACGGGAGAATGTGAAAAGTGTTCATATGTAGTAAAAACCTGAGAAATCCGTCCCTTTTCGTCATTTGTAATCGAATCGATTTAAAGATAGATCGTCACATTGGCCGCTTTTCTCTCTGAGACGGTTACATTTATCGTCTGCAAAGCTATGTCGCATGCTGCGGTATGCGGAAACACTAAAAGCACCATAGTAGAGTACAGAAGAAGCTTCTATGTTGATGTAATAGCCAGTAAGAAGTAGTACAATTCAAGTTTTAGTTGTCGATTATTCACTTTTTAGCCGTCTTTGGTGGCTTGAACATGACCTAGGACCTTAAGATTCTGCATGAAAGGAGGACTAGCAGCCGCGTTGCATGGGAGAATGTGAAAAGTGTTCATATGTAGTAAAAACCTGAGAAATCCGTCCGTTTTCGTCATTTGTTATCGAAACGACTTAAAGCCAGATCGTCACATTGGCCGCTTTTCTCTCTGAGACGGTTACATTTATCGTCTGCAAAGCTATGTCGCGTGCTGCGGTATGCGGGAACACTAAAAGCACCATATTAGAACACAGAAGAAACTTCTAAATTGAAGTAATAGCCAGTAAGAAGTAGTACAATTCAAGTTATAGTTGTCGATTATTCACTCTTTAGCCGGCTTTGGTGGCTTGGACATGACCTAGGACCTTAAGATTTTGCATGAAAGGAGGACTATCAGTCGCGTTGCACGGGAGAATGTGAAAAGTGTTCATATGTAGTAGAAACCTGAGAAATCCGTCCGGTTTCGTCTTTGTTATCGAATGCACTTAAAGCCAGATCGTCACATTGGCCGCTTTTCTCTCTGAGACTGTTACATTTATCGTCTGCAAAGCTATGTCGCGTGCTGCCGTATGCGGAGACACTAAAACACCATAGTAGAACACAGAAGAACTTCTAAGTTGAAGTAATAGCCAGTAAGAAGTAGTACAATTAAAGTTTTAGTTATCGATTATTCACCTTTTAGCCGGCTTTGGTGGCTTGGACATGACTTAGGACCTTAAGATTTTGCATGAAAGGAAGACTAGCAGCCGCGTTGCACGGGAGAATGTGAAAAGTGTTCATATGTAGTAAAAACCTGAGAAATCCGTCCGTTTTCGTCATTTGTTATCGAATCGATTTATAGCCGGATCGTCACATTGGCCGCTTTTCTCTCTGAGACGGTTACATTTATCGTCTGCAAAGCTATGTCGCGTGCTGCGGTATGCGGGAACACTAAAAGCACCATAGTAGAACACAGAAGAAGTTTCTAAGTTGAAGTAATAGCCAGTAAGAAGTAGTACAATTCAAGTTTTAATTATCGATTATTCACTTTTTAGCCGGCATTGGTGACTTGGATAAGACCTAGGACCTTAAGATTTTGCATGAAAGGAAGACTAGCAGCCGCGTTGCACGGGAGAATGTGAAAAGTGTTCATATGAAGTAAAAACCTGATAAATCCGTCCGTTATCGTCATTTGTTATCGAATCGACTTAAAGCCAGATCGTCACATTGGCCGCTTTTCTCTCTGAGACGGTTACATTTATCGCCTGCAAAGCTATGTCGCGTGCTGCGGTATGCGGAGACACTAAAAGCACCATATTAGAACACAGAAGAAGCTTCTAAATTGAAGTAATAGCCAGTAAGAATTAGTACTATTTATGTTTTAGTTGTCGACTAATCACTTTTATGCCGGCTTTGGTCGCTTGGACATGACTTAGGACCTTAAGATTTTGCATGAAAGGAAGACTAGCAGCCGCGTTGCACGGGAGAATGTGAAAAGTGTTCATATGTAGTAAAAACCTGAGAAATCCGTCCGTTTTCGTCATTTGTTATCGAATCGATTTAAAGCCAGATCGTCACATTGGCCGCTCTTCTCTCTGAAACGGTTACATTTATCGTCTGCAAAGCTATGTCGCGTGCTGCGGTATGCGGGCACACGAAAAGCACCATAGTAGAACACAGAAGAAGCTTCTAAGTTGAAGTAATAGCCAGTAACAAGTAGTACAATTCAAGTTTATATTATCGATTATTCACTTTTTAGCCGGCTTTGGTGGCTTGGATAAGACCTAGGACCTTAAGATTTTGCATGAAAGGAGGACTAGCTGCCGCGTTGCATGGGAGAATGTGAAAAGTGTTCATATGGTGTAAAAACCTGAGAAATCCGTCCGTTATCGTCATTTGTTATCGAATCGACTTAAAGCGAGATCGTCACATTGGCCGCTTTTCTCTCTGAGACGGTTACATTTATCGTCTGCAATGCTATGTCGCGTGCTGCGGTATGCGGAGACACAAAAAGCACCATCTTAGAACACAGAAGAAACTTCTAAGTTGAAGTAATAGCCAGTAAGAAGTAGTAAAATTCAAGTTTTAGTTGTCGATTATTCACTTTTTAGCCGGCTTTGGTGGCTTGGACATGACCTAGGACCTTAAGATTTTGCATGAAAGGAGAACTAGTAGCCGCGTTGCACGGGAGAATGTGAAAACTGTTCATATGTAGTAAAAACCTGGGAAATCCGTCCGGTTTCGTATTTGTTATCGAATCCACTTAAAGCCAGATCGTCACATTGGCCGCTTTTCGCTCTGAGACGGTTACATTTATCGTCTGCAAAGCTATGTCGCGTGCTGCCGTATACGGAGACACTTAAAGCACCATAGTAGAACACAGAAGAAGCTTCTAAGTTGAAGCAATAGCCAGTAAGAAGTAGTACAATTCAAATTTTTGTTATCGATTATTCACTTTTTAGCCGTCTTTGGTGGCTTGAACATGACCTAGGACCTTAAGATTCTGCATGAAAGGACGACTAGCA
The DNA here is from genome assembly GCF_023897955.1 of Schistocerca gregaria. Classification (NCBI taxonomy): domain Eukaryota; kingdom Metazoa; phylum Arthropoda; class Insecta; order Orthoptera; family Acrididae; genus Schistocerca; species Schistocerca gregaria. Next base: position 3,569,296 of record NW_026061759.1, read on the forward strand.
GCCGCGTTGCATGGGAGAATGTGAAAAGTGTTCATATGTAGTAAAAACCTGAGAAATCCGTCCGTTTTCGTCATTTGTTATCGAAACGACTTAAAGCCAGATCGTCACATTGGCCGCTTTTCTCTCTGAGACGGTTACATTTATCGTCAGCAAAGCTATGTCGCGTGCTGCGGTATGCGGAGGCACTAAAAGCACCATAGTAGAGTACAGAAGAAGCTTCTATGTTGATGTAATAGCCAGTAAGAAGTAGTACAATTGAAGTTTTAGTTGTCGATTAATCACTTTTTAGCCTGCTTTGGTGGCTTGGACATGACTTAGGACCTTAAGATTTTGCATGAAAGGAAGACTAGCAGCCGCGTTGCACGGGAGAATGTGAAAAGTGTTCATATGTAGTAAAAACCTGAGAAATCCGTCCGTTTTCGTCATTTGTTATCGAATCGATTTAAAGCCAGATCGTCACATTGGCCGCTCTTCTCTCTGAAACGGTTACATTTATCGTCTGCAAAGCTATGTCGCGTGCTGCGGTATGTGGGAACACTAAAAGCACCATATTAGAACACAGAAGAAACTTCTAAATTGAAGTAATAGCCAGTAAGAAGTAGTACAATTCAAGTTATAGTTGTCGATTATTCACTCTTTAGCCGGCTTGTGTGGCTTGGACATGACCTAGGACCTTAAGATTTTGCATGAAAGGAGGACTATCAGTCGCGTTGCACGGGAGAATGTGAAAAGTGTTCATATGTAGTAGAAACCTGAGAAATCCGTCCGGTTTCGTCTTTGTTATCGAATGCACTTAAAGCCAGATCGTCACATTGGCCGCTTTTCTCTCTGAGACTGTTACATTTATCGTCTGCAAAGCTATGTCGCGTGCTGCCGTATGCGGAGACACTAAAACACCATAGTAGAACACAGAAGAACTTCTAAGTTGAAGTAATAGCCAGTAAGAAGTAGTACAATTAAAGTTTTAGTTATCGATTATTCACCTTTTAGCCGGCTTTGGTGGCTTGGACATGACCTAGGACCTTAAGATTTTGCATGAAAGGAGGACTAGCAGCCGCGTTGCATGTGAGAATGTGAAAGTGTTCATATGTAGTAAAAACCTGAGAAATCTGACCATTTTCGACATTTGTTATGGAATCGACTTAAAGCCAGATCGTCACATTGGCCGCTTTTCTCCCTGAGACGGTTACATTTATCGTCTGCAAAGCTATGTCGCGTGCTGCGGTATGTGGAGACACTAAAAGCACCATATTAGAACACAGAAGGATCTTCTAAGTTGAAGTAATAGCCAGTAAGAAGTAGTACAATTCAAGTTTTTGTTGTCGATTATTCACTTTTTAGCCGGCTTTGGTGGCTTGGACATGACATAGGACCATAAGATTTTGCATGAAAGGAGGACTAGCAGCCGCGTTGCACGGGAGAATGTGAAAAGTGTTCATATGTAGTAAAAACCTGAGAAATCCGTCCCTTTTCGTCATTTGTAAACGAATCGACTTAAAGATAGATCGTCACATTGGCCGCTTTTCTCTCTGAGACGGTTACATTTATCGTCTGCAAAGCTATGTCGCATGCTGCGGTATGCGGAAACACTAAAAGCACCATAGTAGAGTACAGAAGAAGCTTCTAAGTTGATGTAATAGCCAGTAAGAAGTAGTACAATTCAAGTTTTAGTTGTCGATTATTCACTTTTTAGCCGTCTTTGGTGGCTTGAACATGACCTAGGACCTTAAGATTCTGCATGAAAGGAGGACTAGCAGCCGCGTTGCATGGGAGAATGTGAAAAGTGTTCATATGTAGTAAAAACCTGAGAAATCCGTCCGTTTTCGTCATTTGTTATCGAAACGACTTAAAGCCAGATCGTCACATTGGCCGCTTTTCTCTCTGAGACGGTTACATTTATCGTCAGCAAAGCTATGTCGCGTGCTGCGGTATGCGGAGACACTAGAAGCACCATATTAGAACACAGAAGAAGCTTCTAAATTGAAGTAATAGCCAGTAAGAAGTAGTACTATTTAAGTTTTAGTTGTCGATTAATCACTTTTTAGCCGGCTTTGGTGGCTTGGACATGACTTAGGACCTTAAGATTTTGCATGAAAGGAAGACTAGCAGCCGCGTTGCACGGGAGAATGTGAAAAGTGTTCATATGTAGTAAAAACCTGAGAAATCCGTCCGTTTTCGTCATTTGTTATCGAATCGATTTATAGCCAGATCGTCACATTGGCCGCTCTTCTCTCTGAAACGGTTACATTTATCGTCTGCAAAGCTATGTCGCGTGCTGCGGTATGCGGGAACACTAAAAGCACCATAGTAGAACACAGAAGAAGTTTCTAAGTTGAAGTAATAGCCAGTAAGAAGTAGTACAATTCAAGTTTTAATTATCGATTATTCACATTTTAGCCGGCTTAGGTGGCTTGGATAAGACCTAGGACCTTAAGATTTTGCATGAAAGGAGGACTAGCAGCCGCGTTGCACGGGAGAATGTGAAAAGTGTTCATATGAAGTAAAAACCTGAGAAATCCGTCCGTATCGTCATTTGTTATCGAATCGACTTAAAGCCAGATCGTCACATTGGCCGCTTTTCTCTCTGAGACGGTTACATTTATCGCCTGCAAAGCTATGTCGCGTGCTGCGGTATGCGGAGACACTAAAAGCACCATATTAGAACACAGAAGAAGCTTCTAAATTGAAGTAATAGCCAGTAAGAAGTAGTACTATTTAAGTTTTAGTTGTCGACAAATCACTTTTTCTCCGGCTTTGGTGGCTTGGACATGACTTAGGACCTTAAGATTTTGCATGAAAGGAGGACTAGCAGCCGCGTTGCACGGGAGAATGTGAGAAGTGTTCATATGTAGTAAAAACCTGAGAAATCCGTCCGTTTTCGTCATTTGTTATCGAATCGATTTAAAGCCAGATCGTCACATTGGCCGCTCTTCTCTCTGAAACGGTTACATTTATGGCCTGCAAAGCTATGTCGCGTGCTGCGGTATGCGGGCACACTAAAAGCACCATAGTAGAACACAGAAGAAGCTTCTAAGTTGAAGTAATAGCCAGTAAGAAGTAGTACAATTCAAGTTTATATTATCGATTATTCACTTTTTAGCCGGCTTTGGTGGCTTGGATAAGACCTAGGACCTTAAGATTTTGCATTTAAGGAGGACTAGCAGCCGCGTTGCACGGGAGAATGTGAAAAGTGTTCATATGGAGTAAAAATCTGAGAAATCCGTCCGTTATCGTCATTTGTTATCGAATCGACTTAAAGCGAGATCGTCACATTGGCCGCTTTTCTCTCTGAGACGGTTACATTTATCGTCTGCAAAGCTATGTCGCGTGCTGCGGTATGCGGGAACACTAAAAGCACCATAGTAGAACACAGAAGAAGTTTCTAAGTTGAAGTAATAGCCAGTAAGAAGTAGTACAATTCAAGTTTTAATTATCGATTATTCACTTTTTAGCCGGCATTGGTGACTTGGATAAGACCTAGGACCTTAAGATTTTGCATGAAAGGAAGACTAGCAGCCGCGTTGCACGGGAGAATGTGAAAAGTGTTCATATGAAGTAAAAACCTGATAAATCCGTCCGTTATCGTCATTTGTTATCGAATCGACTTAAAGCCAGATCGTCACATTGGCCGCTTTTCTCTCTGAGACGGTTACATTTATCGCCTGCAAAGCTATGTCGCGTGCTGCGGTATGCGGAGACACTAAAAGCACCATATTAGAACACAGAAGAAGCTTCTAAATTGAAGTAATAGCCAGTAAGAAATAGTACTATTTATGTTTTAGTTGTCGACTAATCACTTTTATGCCGGCTTTGGTCGCTTGGACATGACTTAGGACCTTAAGATTTTGCATGAAAGGAAGACTAGCAGCCGCGTTGCACGGGAGAATGTGAAAAGTGTACATATGTAGTAAAAACCTGAGAAATCCGTCCGTTTTCGTCATTTGTTATCGAATCGATTTAAAGCCAGATCGTCACATTGGCCGCTCTTCTCTCTGAAACGGTTACATTTATCGTCTGCAAAGCTATGTCGCGTGCTGCGGTATGCGGGCACACGAAAAGCACCATAGTAGAACACAGAAGAAGCTTCTAAGTTGAAGTAATAGCCAGTAACAAGTAGTACAATTCAAGTTTATATTATCGATTATTCACTTTTTAGCCGGCTTTGGTGGCTTGGATAAGACCTAGGACCTTAAGATTTTGCATGAAAGGAGGACTAGCTGCCGCGTTGCATGGGAGAATGTGAAAAGTGTTCATATGGTGTAAAAACCTGAGAAATCCTTCCGTTATCGTCATTTGTTATCGAATCGACTTAAAGCGAGATCGTCACATTGGCCGCTTTTCTCTCTGAGACGGTTACATTTATCGTCTGCAATGCTATGTCGCGTGCTGCGGTATGCGGAGACACAAAAAGCACCATCTTAGAACACAGAAGAAGCTTCTAAGTTGAAGCAATAGCCAGTAAGAAGTAGTACAATTCAAATTTTAGTTATCGATTATTCACTTTTTAGCCGTCTTTGGTGGCTTGAACATGACCTAGGACCTTAAGATTCTGCATGAAAGGACGACTAGCAGCCGCGTTGCATGGGAGAATGTGAAAAGTGTTCATATGTAGTAAAAACCTGAGAAATCCGTCCGTTTTCGTCATTTGTTATCGAAACGACTTAAAGCCAGATCGTCACATTGGCCGCTTTTCTCTCTGAGACGGTTACATTTATCGTCAGCAAAGCTATGTCGCGTGCTGCGGTATGCGGAGGCACTAAAAGCACCATAGTAGAGTACAGAAGAAGCTTCTATGTTGATGTAATAGCCAGTAAGAAGTAGTACAATTCAAGTTTTAGTTGTCGATTATTCACTTTTTAGCCGTCTTTGGTGGCTTGAACATGACCTAGGACCTTAAGATTCTGCATGAAAGGAGGACTAGCAGCCGCGTTGCATGGGAGAATGTGAAAAGTGTTCATATGTAGTAAAAACCTGAGAAATCCGTCCGGTTTCGTCTTTGTTATCGAATGCACTTAAAGCCAGATCGTCACATTGGCCGCTTTTCTCTCTGAGACTGTTACATTTATCGTCTGCAAGGCTATGTCGCGTGCTGCCGTATGCGGAGACACTAAAAGCACCATAGAAGAACACAGAAGAACTTCTAAGTTGAAGTAATAGCCAGTAAGAAGTAGTACAATTAAAGTTTTAGTTATCGATTATTCACCTTTTAGCCGGCTTTGGTGGCTTGGACATGACCTAGGACCTTAAGATTTTGCATGAAAGGAGGACTAGCAGCCGCGTTGCACGGGAGAATGTGAAAAGTGTTCATATGTAGTAAAAACCTGAGAAATCCGACCGTTTTCGTCATTTGTTATCGAATCGACTTAAAGCCAGATCGTCACATTGGCCGCTTTTCTCTCTGAGACGGTTACATTTATCGTCTGCAAAGCTATGTCGCGTGCTGCGTTATGCGGAAACACTAAAAGCACCATAGTAGAACACAGAAGAAGCTGCTAAGTTGAAGCAATAGCCAGTAAGAAGTAGTACAATTGAAGTTTAAGTTATCGATTATTCACGTTTTAGCCGGCTTTGGTGGCTTGTACATGACCTAGGACCTTAAGATTTTGCATGAAAGGAGGACTAGCAGCCGCGTTGCATGTAAGAATGTGAAAGTGTTCATATGTAGTAAAAACCTGAGAAATCTGACCATTTTCGACATTTGTTATGGAATCGACTTAAAGCCAGATCGTCACATTGGCCGCTTTTCTCCCTGAGACGGTTACATTTATCGTCTGCAAAGCTATGTCGCGTGCTGCGGTATGTGGAGACACTAAAAGCACCATATTAGAACACAGAAGGATCTTCTAAGTTGAAGTAATAGCCAGTAAGAAGTAGTACAATTCAAGTTTTTGTTGTCGATTATTCACTTTTTAGCCGGCTTTGGTGGCTTGGACATGACCTAGGACCATAAGATTTTGCATGAAAGGAGGACTAGCAGCCGCGTTGCACGGGAGAATGTGAAAAGTGTTGATATGTAGTAAAAACCTGAGAAATCCGTCCCTTTTCGTCATTTGTAATCGAATCGACTTAAAGATAGATCGTCACATTGGCCGCTTTTCTCTCTGAGACGGTTACATTTATCGTCTGCAAAGCTATGTCGCATGCTGCGGTATGCGGAAACACTAAAAGCACCATAGTAGAGTACAGAAGAAGCTTCTAAGTTGATGTAATAGCCAGTAAGAAGTAGTACAATTCAAGTTTTAGTTGTCGATTATTCACTTTTTAGCCGTCTTTGGTAGCTTGAACATGACCTAGGACCTTAATATTCTGCATGAAAGGAGGACTAGCAGCCGCGTTGCATGGGAGAATGTGAAAAGTGTTCATATGTAGTAAAAACCTGAGAAATCCGTCCGTTTTCGTCATTTGTTATCGAAACGACTTAAAGCCAGATCGTCACATTGGCCGCTTTTCTCTCTGAGACGGTTACATTTATCGTCAGCAAAGCTATGTCGCGTGCTGCGGTATGCGGAGACACTAGAAGCACCATATTAGAACACAGAAGAAGCTTCTAAATTGAAGTAATAGCCAGTAAGAAGTAGTACTATTTAAGTTTTAGTTGTCGATTAATTACTTTTTAGCCGGCTTTGGTGGCTTGGACATGACTTAGGACCTTAAGATTTTGCATGAAAGGAAGACTAGCAGCCGCGTTGCACGGGAGAATGTGAAAAGTGTTCATATGTAGTAAAAACCTGAGAAATCCGTCCGTTTTCGTCATTTGTTATCGAATCGATTTATAGCCAGATCGTCACATTGGCCGCTCTTCTCTCTGAAACGGTTACATTTATCGTCTGCAAAGCTATGTCGCGTGCTGCGGTATGCGGGAACACTAAAAGCACCATAGTAGAACACAGAAGAAGCTTCTAAGTTAAAGTAATAGCCAGTAAGAAGTAATACAATTCAAGTTTTAATTATCGATTATTCACTTTTTAGCCGGCTTAGGTGGCTTGGATAAGACCTAGGACCTTAAGATTTTGCGTGAAAGGAGGCCTAGCAGCCGCGTTGCACGGGAGAATGTGAAAAGTGTTCATATGAAGTAAAAACCTGAGAAATCCGTCCGTATCGTCATTTGTTATCGAATCGACTTAAAGCCAGATCGTCACATTGGCCGCTTTTCTCTCTGAGACGGTTACATTTATCGCCTGCAAAGCTATGTCGCGTGCTGCGGTATGCGGAGACACTAAAAGCACCATATTAGAACACAGAAGAAGCTTCTAAATTGAAGTAATAGCCAGTAAGAAGTAGTACTATTTAAGTTTTAGTTGTCGACTAATCACTTTTTCTCCGGCTTTGGTGGCTTGGACATGACTTAGGACCTTAAGATTTTGCATGAAAGGAGGACTAGCAGCCGCGTTGCACGGGAGAATGTGAGAAGTGTTCATATGTAGTAAAAACCTGAGAAATCCGTCCGTTTTCGTCATTTGTTATCGAATCGATTTAAAGCCAGATCGTCACATTGGCCGCTCTTCTCTCTGAAACGGTTACATTTATCGCCTGCAAAGCTATGTCGCGTGCTGCGGTATGCGGGCACACTAAAAGCACCATAGTAGAACACAGAAGAAGCTTCTAAGTTGAAGTAATAGCCAGTAAGAAGTAGTACAATTCAAGTTTATATTATCGATTATTCACTTTTTAGCCGGCTTTGGTGGCTTGGATAAGACCTAGGACCTTAAGATTTTGCATGAAAGGAGGACTAGCAGCCGCGTTGCACGGGAAAATGTGAAAAGTGTTCATATGGAATACAAATCTGAGAAATCCGTCCGTTATCGTCATTTGTTATCGAATCGACTTAAAGCGAGATCGTCACATTGGCCGCTTTTCTCTCTGAGACGGTTACATTTATCGTCTGCAAAGCTATGTCGCGTGCTGCGGTATGCGGGAACACTAAAAGCACCATAGTAGAACACAGAAGAAGTTTCTAAGTTGAAGTAATAGCCAGTAAGAAGTAGTACAATTCAAGTTTTAATTATCGATTATTCACTTTTTAGCCGGCTTTGGTGACTTGGATAAGACCTAGGACCTTAAGATTTTGCATGAAAGGAAGACTAGCAGCCGCGTTGCACGGGAGAATGTGAAAAGTGTTCATATGAAGTAAAAACCTGATAAATCCGTCCGATATCGTCATTTGTTATCGAATCGACTTAAAGCCAGATCGTCACATTGGCCGCTTTTCTCTCTGAGACGGTTACATTTATCGTCTGCAAAGCTATGTCGCGTGCTGCGGTATGCGGAAACACTAAAAGCACCATAGTAGAACACAGAAGAAGCTGCTAAGTTGAAGCAATAGCCAGTAAGAAGTAGTACAATTGAAGTTTAAGTTATCGATTATTCACCTTTTAGCCGGCTTTGGTGGCTTGTACATGACCTAGGACCTTAAGATTTTGCATGAAAGGAGGACTAGCAGCCGCGTTGCATGTGAGAATGTGAAAGTGTTCATATGTAGTAAAAACCTGAGAAATCTGACCATTTTCGACATTTGTTATGGAATCGACTTAAAGCCAGATCGTCACATTGGCCGCTTTTCTCCCTGAGACGGTTACATTTATCGTCTGCAAAGCTATGTCGCATGCTGCGGTATGCGGAAACACTAAAAGCACCATAGTAGAGTACAGAAGAAGCTTCTATGCTGATGTAATAGCCAGTAAGAAGTAGTACAATTCAAGTTTTAGTTGTCGATTATTCACTTTTTAGCCGTCTTTGATGGCTTGAACATGACCTAGGACCTTAAGATTCTGCATGAAAGGAGGACTAGCAGCCGCGTTGCATGGGAGAATGTGAAAAGTGTTCATATGTAGTAAAAACCTGAGAAATCCGTCCGTTATCGTCATTTGTTATCGAAACGACTTAAAGCCAGATCGTCACATTGGCCGCTTTTCTCTCTGAGACGGTTACATTTATCGTCTGCAAAGCTATGTCGCGTGCTGCGGTATGCGGGAACACTAAAAGCACCATATTAGAACACAGAAGAAACTTCTAAATTGAAGTAATAGCCAGTAAGAAGTAGTACAATTCAAGTTATAGTTGTCGATTATTCACTCTTTAGCCGGCTTTGGTGGCTTGGACATGACCTAGGACCTTAAGATTTTGCATGAAAGGAGGACTATCAGTCGCGTTGCACGGGAGAATGTGAAAAGTGTTCATATGTAGTAGAAACCTGAGAAATCCGTCCGGTTTCGTCTTTGTTATCGAATGCACTTAAAGCCAGATCGTCACATTGGCCGCTTTTCTCTCTGAGACTGTTACATTTATCGTCTGCAAAGCTATGTCGCGTGCTGCCGTATGCGGAGACACTAAAAGCACCATAGTAGAACACAGAAGAACTTCTAAGTTGAAGTAATAGCCAGTAAGAAGTAGTACAATTAAAGTTTTAGTTATCGATTATTCACCTTTTAGCCGGCTTTGGTGGCTTGGACATGACCTAGGACCTTAAGATTTTGCATGAAAGGAGGACTAGCAGCCGCGTTGCACGGGAGAATGTGAAAAGTGTTCATATGTAGTAAAAACCTGAGAAATCCGACCGTTTTCGTCATTTGTTATCGAATCGACTTAAAGCCAGATCGTCACATTGGCCGCTTTTCTCTCTGAGACGGTTACATTTATCGTCTGCAAAGCTATGTCGCGTGCTGCGGCATGCGGAAACACTAAAAGCACCATAGTAGAACACAGAAGAAGCTTCTAAGTTGAAGCAATAGCCAGTAAGAAGTAGTACAATTGAAGTTTAAGTTATCGATTATTCACCTTTTAGCCGGCTTTGGTGGCTTGTACATGACCTAGGACCATAAGATTTTGCATGAAAGGAGGACTAGCAGCCGCGTTGCACGGGAGAATGTGAAAAGTGTTGATATGTAGTAAAAACCTGAGAAATCCGTCCCTTTTCGTCATTTGTAATCGAATCGACTTAAAGATAGATCGTCACATTGGCCGCTTTTCTCTCTGAGTCGGTTACATTTATCGTCTGCAAAGCTATGTCGCATGCTGCGGTATGCGGAAACACTAAAAGCACCATAGTAGAGTACAGAAGAAGCTTCTAAGTTGATGTAATAGCCAGTAAGAAGTAGTACAATTCAAGTTTTAGTTGTCGATTATTCACTTTTTAGCCGTCTTTGGTGGCTTGAACATGACCTAGGACCTTAAGATTCTGCATGAAAGGAGGACTAGCAGCCGCGTTGCATGGGAGAATGTGAAAAGTGTTCATATGTAGTAAAAACCTGAGAAATCCGTCCGTTTTCGTCATTTGTTATCGAAACGACTTAAAGCCAGATCATCACATTGGCCGCTTTTCTCTCTGAGACGGTTACATTTATCGTCAGCAAAGCTATGTCTTGTGCTGCGGTATGCGGAGACACTAGAAGCACCATATTAGAACACAGAAGAAGCTTCTAAATTGAAGTAATAGCCAGTAAGAAGTAGTACTATTTAAGTTTTAGTTGTCGATTAATCACTTTTTAGCCGGCTTTGGTGGCTTGGACATGACTTAGGACCTTAAGATTTTGCATGAAAGGAAGACTAGCAGCCGCGTTGCACGGGAGAATGTGAAAAGTGTTCATATGTAGTAAAAACCTGAGAAATCCGTCCGTTTTCGTCATTTGTTATCGAATCGATTTATAGCCAGATCGTCACATTGGCCGCTCTTCTCTCTGAAACGGTTACATTTATCGTCTGCAAAGCTATGTCGCGTGCTGCGGTATGCGGGAACACTAAAAGCACCATAGTAGAACACAGAAGAAGTTTCTAAGTTGAAGTAATAGCCAGTAAGAAGTAGTACAATTCAAGTTTTAATTATCGATTATTCACTTTTTAGCCGGCTTTGGTGACTTGGATAAGACCTAGGACCTTAAGATTTTGCATGAAAGGAAGACTACCAGCCGCGTTGCACGGGAGAATGTGAAAAAGTGTTCATATGAAGTAAAAACCTGATAAATCCGTCCGTTATCGTCATTTGTTATCGAATCGACTTAAAGCCAGATCGTCACATTGGCCGCTTTTCTCTCTGAGACGGTTACATTTATCGCCTGCAAAGCTATGTCGCGTGCTGCGGTATGCGGAGACACTAAAAGCACCATATTAGAACACAGAAGAAGCTTCTAAATTGAAGTAATAGCCAGTAAGAAGTAGTACCATTTATGTTTTAGTTGTCGACTAATCACTTTTATGCCGGCTTTGGTCGCTTGGACATGACTTAGGACCTTAAGATTTTGCATAAAAGGAAGACTAGCAGCCGCGTTGCACGGGAGAATGTGAAAAGTGTTCATATGTAGTAAAAACCTGAGAAATCCGTCCGTTTTCGTCATTTGTTATCGAATCGATTTAAAGCCAGATCGTCACATTGGCCGCTCTTCTCTCTGAAACGGTTACATTTATCGTCTGCAAAGCTATGTCGCGTGCTGCGGTATGCGGGCACACTAAAAGCACCATAGTAGAACACAGAAGAAGCTTCTAAGTTGAAGTAATAGCCAGTAAGAAGTAGTACAATTCAAGTTTATATTATCGATTATTCACTTTTCAGCCGGCTTTGGTGGCTTGGATAAGACCTAGGACCTTAAGATTTTGCATGAAAGAGGACTAGCAGCCGCGTTGCATGGGAGAATGTGAAAAGTGTTCATATGGTGTAAAAACCTGAGAAATCCGTCCGTTATCGTCATTTGTTATCGAATCGACTTAAAGCGAGATCGTCACATTGGCCGCTTTTCTCTCTGAGACGGTTACATTTATCGTCTGCAATGCTATGTCGCGTGCTGCGGTATGCGGAGACACAAAAAGCACCATATTAGAACACAGAAGAAACTTCTAAGTTGAAGTAATAGCCAGTAAGAAGTAGTACAATTCAAGTTTTAGTTGTCGATTATTCACTTTTTAGCCGGCTTTGGTGGCTTGGACATGACCTAGGACCTTAAGATTTTGCATGAAAGGAGGACTAGTAGCCGCGTTGCACGGGAGAATGTGAAAAGTGTTCATATGTAGTAAAAACCTGGGAAATCCGTCCGGTTTCGTATTTGTTATCGAATCCACTTAAAGCCAGATCGTCACATTGGCCGCTTTTCTCTCTGAGACGGTTACATTTATCGTCTGCAAAGCTATGTCGCGTGCTGCCGTATACGGAGACACTTAAAGCACCATAGTAGAACACAGAAGAAGCTTCTAAGTTGAAGCAATAGCCAGTAAGAAGTAGTTCAATTCAAGTTTTAATTATAGATTATTCACTTTTTAGCCGGCTTTGGTGGCTTGGATAAGACCTTGGACCTTAAGATTTTGCATGAAAGGAGGACTAGCAGCCGCGTTGCACGGGAGAATGTGAAAAGTGTTCATATGTAGTAAAAACCTGAGAAATCCGTCCGTTATCGTCATTTGTTATTGAATCGACTTAAAGCCAGATCGTCACATTGGCCGCTTTTCTCTCTGAGACGGTTACATTTATTGTCTGCAAAGATATGTCGCGTGCTGCGGTATGCGGAAACACTAAAAGCACAATAGTAGAATACAGAAGAGGCTTCTAAGTTGAAGTAATAGCCAGTAAGAAGTAGTACAATTCAAGTTTTAGTTATCGATTATTAACTTTTTAGCCGTCTTTGGTGGTTTGAACATGACCTAGGACCTTAAGATTCTGCATGAATGGAGGACTAGCAGCCGCGTTGCATGGGAGAATGTGAAAAGTGTTCATATGTAGTAAAAACCTGAGAAATCCGTCCGTTTTCGTCATTTGTTATCGAAACGACTTAAAGCCAGATCGTCACATTGGCCGCTTTTCTCTCTGAGACGGTTACATTTATCGTCAGCAAAGCTATGTCGCGTGCTGCGGTATGCGGAGACACTAAAAGCACCATATTAGAACACAGAAGAAGCTTCTTAATTGAAGTAATAGCCAGTAAGAAGTAGTACTATTTAAGTTTTAGTTGTCGATTAACCACTTTTTAGCCGGCTTTGGTGGCTTCGACATGACTTAGGACCTTAAGAGTTTGCATGAAAGGAAGACTAGCAGCCGCGTTGCACGGGAGAATGTGAAAAGAGTTCATATGTAGTAAAAACCTGAGAAATCCTTCCGTTTTCGTCATTTGTTATCGAATCGATTTAAAGCCAGATCGTCACATTGGCCGCTCTTCTCTCTGAAACGGTTACATTTATCGTCTGCAAAGCTATGTCGCGTGCTGCGGTATGCGGGCACACTAAAAGCACCATAGTAGAACACAGAAGAAGCTTCTAAGTTGAAGTAATAGCCAGTAAGAAGTAGTACAATTCAAGTTTATATTATCGATTATTCACTTTTCAGCCGGCTTTGGTGGCTTGGATAAGACCTAGGACCTTAAGATTTTGCATGAAAGAGGACTAGCAGCCGCGTTGCATGGGAGAATGTGAAAAGTGTTCATATGGTGTAAAAACCTGAGAAATCCGTCCGTTATCGTCATTTGTTATCGAATCGACTTAAAGCGAGATCGTCACATTGGCCGCTTTTCTCTCTGAGACGGTTACATTTATCGTCTGCAATGCTATGTCGCGTGCTGCGGTATGCGGAGACACAAAAAGCACCATATTAGAACACAGAAGAAACTGCTAAGTTGAAGTAATAGCCAGTAAGAAGTAGTACAATTCAAGTTTTAGTTGTCGATTATTCACTTTTTAGCCGGCTTTGGTGGCTTGGACATGACCTAGGACCTTAAGATTTTGCATGAAAGGAGGACTAGTAGCCGCGTTGCACGGGAGAATGTGAAAAGTGTTCATATGTAGTAAAAACCTGGGAAATCCGTCCGGTTTCGTATTTGTTATCGAATCCACTTAAAGCCAGATCGTCACATTGGCCGCTTTTCTCTCTGAGACGGTTACATTTATCGTCTGCAAAGCTATGTCGCGTGCTGCCGTATACGGAGACACTTAAAGCACCATAGTAGAACACAGAAGAAGCTTCTAAGTTGAAGCAATAGCCAGTAAGAAGTAGTTCAATTCAAGTTTTAATTGTAGATTATTCACTTTTTAGCCGGCTTTGGTGGCTTGGATAAGACCTTGGACCTTAAGATTTTGCATGAAAGGAGGACTAGCAGCCGCGTTGCACGGGAGAATGTGAAAAGTGTTCATATGTAGTAAAAATCTGAGAAATCCGTCCGTTATCGTCATTTGTTATTGAATCGACTTAAAGCCAGATCGTCACATTGGCCGCTTTTCTCTCTGAGACGGTTACATTTATTGTCTGCAAAGATATGTCGCGTGCTGCGGTATGCGGAAACACTAAAAGCACAATAGTAGAATACAGAAGAGGCTTCTAAGTTGAAGTAATAGCCAGTAAGAAGTAGTACAATTCAAGTTTTAGTTATCGATTATTAACTTTTTAGCCGTCTTTGGTGGTTTGAACATGACCTAGGACCTTAAGATTCTGCATGAATGGAGGACTAGCAGCCGCGTTGCATGGGAGAATGTGAAAAGTGTTCATATGTAGTAAAAACCTGAGAAATCCGTCCGTTTTCGTCATTTGTTATCGAAACGACTTAAAGCCAGATCGTCACATTGGCCGCTTTTCTCTCTGAGACGGTTACATTTATCGTCAGCAAAGCTATGTCGCGTGCTGCGGTATGCGGAGACACTAAAAGCACCATATTAGAACACAGAAGAAGCTTCTAAATTGAAGTAATAGCCAGTAAGAAGTAGTACTATTTAAGTTTTAGTTGTCGATTAACCACTTTTTAGCCGGCTTTGGTGGCTTCGACATGACTTAGGATCTTAAGAGTTTGCATGAAAGGAAGACTAGCAGCCGCGTTGCACGGGAGAATGTGAAAAGAGTTCATATGTAGTAAAAACCTGAGAAATCCTTCCGTTTTCGTCATTTGTTATCGAATCGATTTAAAGCCAGATCGTCACATTGGCCGCTCTTCTCTCTGAAACGGTTACATTTATCGTCTGCAAAGCTATGTCGCGTGCTGCGGTATGCGGGAATACTAAAAGCACCATAGTAGAACACAGAAGAAGCTTCTAAGTTGAAGTAATAGCCAGTAAGAAGTAGTACTATTTATGTTTTAGTTGTCGACTAATCACTTTTATGCCGGCTTTGGTCGCTTGGACATGACTTAGGACCTTAACATTTTGCATGAAAGGAAGACTAGCAGCCGCGTTGCACGGGAGAATGTGAAAAGTGTTCATATGTAGTAAAAACCTGAGAAATCCGTCCGTTTTCGTCATTTGTTATCGAATCGATTTAAAGCCAGATCGTCACATTGGCCGCTCTTCTCTCTGAAACGGTTACATTTATCGTCTACAAAGCTATGTCGCGTGCTGCGGTATGCGGGCACACTAAAAGCACCATAGTAGAACACAGAAGAAGCTTCTAAGTTGAAGTAATAGCCAGTAAGAAGTAGTACAATTCAAGTTTATATTATCGATTATTCACTTTTTAGCCGGCTTTGGTGGCTTGGATAAGACCTAGGACCTTAAGATTTTGCATGAAAGGAGGACTAGCAGCCGCGTTGCACGGGAGAATGTGAAAAGTGTTCATATGGTGTAAAAACCTGAGAAATCCGTCCGTTTTCGTCATTTGTTATCGAAACGACTTAAAGCCAGATCGTCACATTGGCCGCTTTTCTCTCTGAGACGGTTACGTTTATCGTCAGCAAAGCTATGTCGCGTGCTGCGGTCTGCGGAGACACTAAAAGCACCATATTAGAACACAGAAGAAGCTTCTAAATTGAAGTAATAGCCAGTAAGAAGTAGTACTATTTAAGTTTTAGTTGTCGACTAATCACTTTTTCTCCGGCTTTGGTGGCTTGGACATGACTTAGGACCTTAAGATTTTGCATGAAAGGAAGACTAGCAGCCGCGTTGCACGGGAGAATGTGAAAAGTGTTCATATGTAGTAAAAACCTGAGAAATCCGTCCGTTTTCGTCATTTGTTATCGAATCGATTTAAAGCCAGATCGTCACATTGGCCGCTCTTCTCTCTGAAACGGTTACATTTATCGCCTGCAAAGCTATGTCGCGTGCTGCGGTATGCGGGCACACTAAAAGCACCATAGTAGAACACAGAAGAAGCTTCTAAGTTGAAGTAATAGCCAGTAAGAAGTAGTACAATTCAAGTTTATATTATCGATTATTCACTTTTTAGCCGGCTTTGGTGGCTTGGATAAGACCTAGGACCTTAAGATTTTGCATGAAAGGAGGACTAGCAGCCGCGTTGCACGGGAGAATGTGAAAAGTGTTCATATGGAGTAAAAACCTGAGAAATCCGTCCGTTATCGTCATTTGTTATCGAATCGACTTAAAGCGAGATCGTCACATTGGCCGCTTTTCTCTCTGAGACGGTTACATTTATCGTCTGAAAAGATATGTCGCGTGCTGCGGTATGCGGAGACACTAAAAGCACCATATTAGAACACAGAAGAAGCTTCTAAATTGAAGTAATAGCCAGTAAGAAGTAGTACAATTCAAGTTTTAGTCGTCGATTATTCACTTTTTAGCCGGCTTTGGTGGCTTGGACATGACCTAGGACCTTACGATTTTGCATGAAAGGAGGACTAGCAGCCGCGTTGCACGGGAGAATGTGAAAAGTGTTCATATGTAGTAAAAACCTGGGATATCCGTCCGGATTCGTATTTGTTATCGAATCCACTTAAAGCCAGATCGTCACATTGGCCGCTTTTCTCTCTGAGACGGTTACATTTATCGTCTGCAAAGCTATGTCGCATGCTGCGGTATGAGGAAACACTAAAAGCACCATAGTAGAATACAGAAGAAGCTTCTAAGTTGAAGCAATAGCCAGTAAGAAGTAGTACAATTCAAGTTTTAGTTATCGATTATTCACCTTTTAGCCGGCTTTGGTGGCTTGGACATGACCTAGGACCTTAAGATTTTGCATGAAAGGAGGACTAGCAGCCGCGTTGCACGGGAGAATGTGAAAAGTGTTGATATGTAGTAAAAACCTGAGAAATCCGTCCGTTTTCGTCATTTGTTATCGAATCGACTTAAAGCCAGATCGTCACATTGGCCACTTTTCTCTCTGAGACGGTTACATTTATCGTCTGCAAAGCTATGTCGCGTGCTGCGGTATGCGGAAACACTAAAAGCACCATAGTAGAACACAGAAGAAGCTTCTAAGTTGAAGCAATAGCCAGTAAGAAGTAGTACAATTGAAGTTTAAGTTATCGATTATTCACCTTTTAGCCGGCTTTGGTGGCTTGTACATAACCTAGGACCTTAAGATTTTGCATGAAAGGAGGACTAGCAGCCGCGTTGCATGTGAGAATGTGAAAGTGTTCATATGTAGTAAAAACCTGAGAAATCTGACCATTTTCGACATTTGTTATGGAATCGACTTAAAGCCAGATCGTCACATTGGCCGCTTTTCTCCCTGAGACGGTTACATTTATCGTCTGCAAAGCTATGTCGCGTGCTGCGGTATGTGGAGACACTAAAAGCACCATATTAGAACACAGAAGGATCTTCTAAGTTGAAGTAATAGCCAGTAAGAAATAGTACAATTCATGTTTTAGTTGTCGATTATTCACTTTTTAGCCGGCTTTGGTGGCTTGGACATGACCTAGGACAATAATATTTTGCATGAAAGGAGGACTAGCAGCCGCGTTGCACGGGAGAATGTGAAAAGTGTTCATATGTAGTAAAAACCTGAGAAATCCGTCCCTTTTCGTCATTTGTAATGGAATCGACTTAAAGATAGATCGTCACATTGGCCGCTTTTCTCTCTGAGACGGTTACATTTATCGTCTGCAAAGCTATGTCGCATGCTGCGGTATGCGGAAACACTAAAAGCACCATAGTAGAGTACAGAAGAAGCTTCTAAGTTGATGTAATAGCCAGTAAGAAGTAGTACAATTCAAGTTTTAGTTGTCGATTATTCACTTTTTAGCCGTCTTTGGTGGCTTGAACATGACCTAGGACCTTAAGATTCTGCATGAAAGGAGGACTAGCAGCCGCGTTGCATGGGAGAATGTGAAAAGTGTTCATATGTAGTAAAAACCTAAGAAATCCGTCCGTTTTCGTCATTTGTTATCGAATCGATTTAAAGCCAGATCGTCACATTGGCCGCTCTTCTCTCTAAAACGGTTACATTTATCGTCTGCAAAGCTATGTCGCGTGCTGCGGTATGCGGGAACACTAAAAGCACGATAGTAGAACACAGAAGAAGCTTCTAAGTTGAAGTAATAGCCAGTAAGAAGTAGTACAATTCAAGTTTTAATTATCGATTATTCACTTTTTAGCCGGCTTTGGTGGCTTGGATAAGACCTAGGACCTTAAGATTTTGCATGAAAGGAGGACTAGCAGCCGCGTTGCACGGGAGAATGTGAAAAGTGTTCATATGAAGTAAAAACCTGAGAAATCCGTCCGTTATCGTCATTTGTTATCGAATCGACTTAAAGCCAGATCGTCACATTGGCCGCTTTTCTCTCTGAGACGGTTACATTTATCGCCTGCAAAGCTATGTCGCGTGCTGCGGTATGCGGAGACACTAAAAGCACCATATTAGAACACAGAAGAAGCTTCTAAATTGAAGTAATAGCCAGTAAGAAGTAGTACTATTTAAGTTTTAGTTGTCGACTAATCACTTTTTCTCCGGCTTTGGTGGCTTGGACATGACTTAGGACCTTAAGATTTTGCATGAAAGGAAGACTAGCAGCCGCGTTGCACGGGAGAATGTGAAAAGTGTTCATATGTAGTAAAAACCTGAGAAATCCGTCCGTTTTCGTCATTTGTTATCGAATCGATTTAAAGCCAGATCGTCACATTGGCCGCTCTTCTCTCTGAAACGGTTACATTTATCGCCTGCAAAGCTATGTCGCGTGCTGCGGTATGCGGGCACACTAAAAGCACCATAGTAGAACACAGAAGAAGCTTCTAAGTTGAAGTAATAGCCAGTAAGAAGTAGTACAATTCAAGTTAATATTATCGATTATTCACTTTTTAGCCGGCTTTGGTGGCTTGGATAAGACCTAGGACCTTAAGATTTTGCATGAAAGGAGGACTAGCAGCCGCGTTGCACGGGAGAATGTGAAAAGTGTTCATATGGAGTAAAAACCTGAGAAATCCGTCCGTTATCGTCATTTGTTATCGAATCGATTTAAAGCCAGATCGTCACATTGGCCGCTCTTCTCTCTAAAACGGTTACATTTATCGTCTGCAAAGCTATGTCGCGTGCTGCGGTATGCGGGAACACTAAAAGCACCATAGTAGAACACAGAAGAAGCTTCTAAGTTGAAGTAATAGCCAGTAAGAAGTAGTACAATTCAAGTTTTAATTATCGATTATTCACTTTTTAGCCGGCTTTGGTGGCTTGGATAAGACCTAGGACCTTAACATTTTGCATGAAAGGAGGACTAGCAGCCGCGTTGCAC
Source organism: Schistocerca gregaria (assembly GCF_023897955.1). NCBI lineage: Eukaryota > Metazoa > Arthropoda > Insecta > Orthoptera > Acrididae > Schistocerca > Schistocerca gregaria. The sequence continues at coordinate 3,588,651 of NW_026061759.1, forward strand.
GGGAGAATGTGAAAAGTGTTCATATGAAGTAAAAACCTGAGAAATCCGTCCGTTATCGTCATTTGTTATCGAATCGACTTAAAGCCAGATCGTCACATTGGCCGCTTTTCTCTCTGAGACGGTTACATTTATCGCCTGCAAAGCTATGTCGCGTGCTGCGGTATGCGGAGACACTAAAAGCACCATATTAGAAAACAGAAGAAGCTTCTAAATTGAAGTAATAGCCAGTAAGAAGTAGTACTATTTAAGTTTTAGTTGTCGACTAATCACTTTTTCTCCGGCTTTGGTAGCTTGGACATGACTTAGGACCTTAAGATTTTGCATGAAAGGAAGACTAGCAGCCGCGTTGCACGGGAGAATGTGAAAAGTGTTCATATGTAGTAAAAACCTGAGAAATCCGTCCGTTTTCGTCATTTGTTATCGAATCGATTTAAAGCCAGATCGTCACATTGGCCGCTCTTCTCTCTGAAACGGTTACATTTATCGCCTGCAAAGCTATGTCTCGTGCTGCGGTATGCGGGCACACTAAAAGCACCATAGTAGAACACAGAAGAAGTTTCTAAGTTGAAGTAATAGCCAGTAAGAAGTAGTACAATTCAAGTTTATATTATCGATTATTCACTTTTTAGCCGGCTTTGGTGGCTTGGATAAGACCTAGGACCTTAAGATTTTGCATGAAAGGAGGACTAGCAGCCGCGTTGACGGGAGAATGTGAAAAGTGTTCATATGGAGTAAAAACCTGAGAAATCCGTCCGTTATCGTCATTTGTTATCGAATCGACTTAAAGCGAGATCGTCACATTGGCCGCTTTTCTCTCTGAGACGGTTACATTTATCGTCTGCAAAGCTATGTCGCGTGCTGCGGTATGCGGGAACACTAAAAGCACCATAGTAGAACACAGAAGAAGTTTCTAAGTTGAAGTAATAGCCAGTAAGAAGTAGTACAATTCAAGTTTTAATTATCGATTATTCACTTTTTAGCCGGCTTTGGTGGCTTGGATAAGACCTAGGACCTTAAGATTTTGCATGAAAGGAAGACTAGCAGCCGCGTTGCACGGGAGAATGTGAAAAGTGTTCATATGAAGTAAAAACCTGATAAATCCGTCCGTTATCGTCATTTGTTATCGAATCGACTTAAAGCCAGATCGTCACATTGGCCGCTTTTCTCTCTGAGACGGTTACATTTATCGCCTGCAAAGCTATGTCGCGTGCTGCGGTATGCGGAGACACTAAAAGCACCATATTAGAACACAGAAGAAGCTTCTAAATTGAAGTAATAGCCAGTAAGAAGTAGTACTATTTAAGTTTTAGTTGTCGATTAACCACTTTTTAGCCGGCTTTGGTGGCTTCGACATGACTTAGGACCTTAAGAGTTTGCATGAAAGGAAGACTAGCAGCCGCGTTGCACGGGAGAATGTGAAAAGAGTTCATATGTAGTAAAAACCTGAGAAATCCTTCCGTTTTCGTCATTTGTTATCGAATCGATTTAAAGCCAGATCGTCACATTGGCCGCTCTTCTCTCTGAAACGGTTACATTTATCGTCTGCAAAGCTATGTCGCGTGCTGCGGTATGCGCGCACACTAAAAGCACCATAGTAGAACACAGAAGAAGCTTCTAAGTTGAAGTAATAGCGAGTAAGAAGTAGTACAATTCAAGTTTATATTATCGATTATTCACTTTTTAGCCGGCTTTGGTGGCTTGGATAAGACCTAGGACCTTAAGATTTTGCATGAAAGGAGGACTAGCAGCCGCGTTGCACGGGAGAATGTGAAAAGTGTTCATATGGTGTAAAAACCTGAGAAATCCGTCCGTTTTCGTCATTTGTTATCGAAACGACTTAAAGCCAGATCGTCACATTGGCCGCTTTTCTCTCTGAGACGGTTACATTTATCGTCAGCAAAGCTATGTCGCGTGCTGCGGTCTGCGGAGACACTAAAAGCACCATATTAGAACACAGAAGAAGCTTCTAAATTGAAGAAATAGCCAGTAAGAAGTAGTACTATTTAAGTTTTAGTTGTCGACTAATCACTTTTTCTCCGGCTTTGGTGGCTTGGACATGACTTAGGACCTTAAGATTTTGCATGAAAGGAAGACTAGCAGCCGCGTTGCACGGGAGAATGTGAAAAGTGTTCATATGTAGTAAAAACCTGAGAAATCCGTCCGTTTTCGTCATTTGTTATCGAATCGATTTAAAGCCAGATCGTCACATTGGCCGCTCTTCTCTCTGAAACGGTTACATTTATCGCCTGCAAAGCTATGTCGCGTGCTGCGGTATGCGGGCACACTAAAAGCACCATAGTAGAACACAGAAGAAGCTTCTATGTTGAAGTAATAGCCAGTAAGAAGTAGTACAATTCAAGTTTATATTAGCGATTATTCACTTTATAGCCGGCTTTGGTGGCTTGGATAAGACCTAGGACCTTAAGATTTTGCATGAAAGGAGGACTAGCAGCCGCGTTGCACGGGAGAATGTGAAAAGTGTTCATATGGAGTAAAAACCTGAGAAATCCGTCCGTTATCGTCATTTGTTATCGAATCGACTTAAAGCGAGATCGTCACATTGGCCGCTATTCTCTCTGAGACGGTTACATTTATCGTCTGAAAAGCTATGTCGCGTGCTGCGGTATGCGGGAACACTAAAAGCACCATAGTAGAACACAGAAGAAGTTTCTAAGTTGAAGTAATAGCCAGTAAGAAGTAGTACAATTCAAGTTTTAATTATCGATTATTCACTTTTTAGCCGGCTTTGGTGGCTTGGATAAGACCTAGGACCTTAAGATTTTGCATGAAAGGAAGACTAGCAGCCCCGTTGCACGGGAGAATGTGAAAAGTGTTCTTATGTAGTAAAAACCTGGGAAATCCGTCCGGATTCGTATTTGTTATCGAATCCACTTAAAGCCAGATCGTCACATTGGCCGCTTTTCTCTCTGAGACGGTTACATTTATCGTCTGCAAAGCTATGTCGCATGCTGCGGTATGAGGAAACACTAAAAGCACCATAGTAGAATACAGAAGAAGCTTCTAAGTTGAAGCAATAGCCAGTAAGAAGTAGTACAATTCAAGTTTTAGTTATCGATTATTCACCTTTTAGCCGGCTTTGGTGGCTTGGACAGACCTAGGACCTTAAGATTTTGCATGAAAGGAGGACTAGCAGCCGCGTTGCACGGGAGAATGTGAAAAGTGTTGATATGTAGTAAAAACCTGAGAAATCCGTCCGTTTTCGTCATTTGTTATCGAATCGACTTAAAGCCAGATCGTCACATTGGCCGCTTTTCTCTCTGAGACGGTTACATTTATCGTCTGCAAAGCTATGTCGCGTGCAGCGGTATGCGGAAACACTAAAAGCACCATAGTAGAACACAGAAGAAGCTTCTAAGTTGAAGCAATAGCCAGTAAGAAGTAGTACAATTGAAGTTTAAGTTATCGATTATTCACCTTTTAGCCGGCTTTGGTGGCTTGTACATGACCTAGGACCTTAAGATTTTGCATGAAAGGAGGACTAGCAGCCGCGTTGCATGTGAGAATGTGAAAAGTGTTCATATGTAGTAAAAACCAGAGAAATCTGACCATTTTCGACATTTGTTATGGAATCGACTTAAAGCCAGATCGTCACATTGGCCGCTTTTCTCCCTGAGACGGTTACATTTATCGTCTGCAAAGCTATGTCGCGTGCTGCGGTATGTGGAGACACTAAAAGCACCATATTAGAACACAGAAGGATCTTCTAAGTTGAAGTAATAGCCAGTAAGATGTAGTACAATTCAAGTTTTAGTTGTCGATTATTCACTTTTTAGCCTGCTTTGGTGGATTGGACATGACCTAGGACCATAAGATTTTGCATGAAAGGAGGACTAGCAGCCGCGATGCACGGGAGAATGTGAAAAGTGTTCATATGTAGTAAAAACCTGAGAAATCCGTCCCTTTTCGTCATTTGTAATCGAATCGACTTAAAGATAGATCGTCACATTGGCCGCTTTTCTCTCATAGACGGACACATTTATCGCCTGCAAAGCTATGTCGCGTGCTGCGGTATGCGGAGACACTAAAAGCACCATATTAGAACACAGAAGAAGCTTCTAAATTGAAGTAATAGCCAGTAAGAAGTAGTACTATTTAAGTTTTAGTTGTCGACTAATCACTTTTTCTCCGGCTTTGGTGGCTTGGACATGACTTAGGAACTTAAGATTTTGCATGAAAGGAAGACTAGCAGCCGCGTTGCACGGGAGAATGTGAAAAGTGTTCATATGTAGTAAAAACCTGAGAAATCCGTCCGTTTTCGTCATTTGTTATCGAATCGATTTAAAGCCAGATCGTCACATTGGCCGCTCTTCTCTCTGAAACGGTTACATTTATCGCCTGCAAAACTATGTCGCGTGCTGCGGTATGCGGGCACACTAAAAGCACCATAGTAGAACACAGAAGAAGCTTCTAAGTTGAAGTAATAGCCAGTAAGAAGTAGTACAATTCAAGTTTATATTATCGATTATTCACTTTTTAGCCGGCTTTGGTGACTTGGATAAGACCTAGGACCTTAAGAATTTGCATGAAAGGAGGACTAGCAGCCGCGTTGCACGGGAGAATGTGAAAAGTGTTCATATGGAGTAAAAACCTGAGAAATCCGTCCGTTATCGTCATTTGTTATCGAATCGACTTAAAGCCAGATCGTCACATTGGCCGCTTTTCTCTCTGAGACGGTTACATTTATCGTCTGCAAAGCTATGTCGCGTGCTGCGGTATGCGGGAACACTAAAAGCACCATAGTAGAACACAGAAGAAGTTTCTAAGTTGAAGTAATAGCCAGTAAGAAGTAGTACAATTCAAGTTTATATTATCGATTATTCACTTTTTAGCCGGCTTTGGTGGCTTGGATAAGACATAGGACCTTAAGATTTTGCATGAAAGGAGGACTAGCAGCCGCATTGCATGGGAGAATGTGAAAAGTGTTCATATGGTGTAAAAACCTGAGAAATCCGTCCGTTATCGTCATTTGTTATCGAATCGACTTAAAACGAGATCGTCACATTGGCCGCTTTTCTCTCTGAGACGGTTACATTTATCGTCTGCAATGCTATGTCGCGTGCAGTGGTATGCGGAGACACAAAAAGCACCATATTAGAACACAGAAGAAACTTCTAAGTTGAAGTAATAGCCAGTAAGAAGTAGTACAATTCAAGTTTTAGTTGTCGATTATTCACTTTTTAGCCGGCTTTGGTGGCTTGGACATGACCTAGGACCTTAAGATTTTGCATGAAAGGAGGACTAGCAGCCGCGTTGCACGGGAGAATGTGAAAAGTGTTCATATGTAGTAAAAACCTGGGAAATCCGTCCGGTTTCGTATTTGTTATCGAATCCATTTAAAGCCAGATCGTCACATTGGCCGCTTTTCTCTCTGAGACGGTTACATTTATCGTCTGCAAAGCTATGTCGCGTGCTGCCGTATACGGAGACACTTAAAGCACCATAGTAGAAAACAGAACAAGCTTCTAAGTTGAAGCAATAGCCAGTAAGAAGTAGTTCAATTCAAGTTTATATTATCGATTATTCACTTTTTAGCCGGCTTTGGTGGCTTGGATAAGACCTTGGACCTTAAGATTTTGCATGAAAGGAGGACTAGCAGCCGCGTTGCACGGGAGAATGTGAAAAGTGTTCATATGTAGTAAAAACCTGAGAAATCCGTCCGTTATCGTCATTTGTTATTGAATCGACTTAAAGCCAGATCGTCACATTGGCCGCTTTTCTCTCTGAGACGGTTACATTTATAGTCTGCAAAGCTATGCCGCGTGCTGCGGTATGCGGAAACACTAAAAGCACAATAGTAGAATACAGAAGAAGCTTCTAAGTTGTAGTAATAGCCAGTAAGAAGTAGTACAATTCAAGTTTTAGTTATCGATTATTAACTTTTTAGCCGTCTTTGGTAGTTTGAACATGACCTAGGACCTTAAGATTCTGCATGAATGGAAGACTAGCAGCCGCGTTGCACGGGAGAATGTGAAAAGTGTTCATATGTAGTAAAAACCTGAGAAATCCGTCCGTTTTCGTCATTTGTTATCGAATCGATTTAAAGCCAGATCGTCACATTGGCCGCTCTTCTCTCTGAAACGGTTACATTTATCGTCTCCAAAGCTATGTCGCGTGCTGCGGTATGCGCGCACACTAAAAGCACCATAGTAGAACACAGAAGAAGCTTCTAAGTTGAAGTAATAGCCAGTAAGAAGTAGTACAATTCAAGTTTATATTATCGATTATTCACTTTTTAGCCGGCTTTGGTGGCTTGGATAAGACCTAGGACCTTAAGATTTTGCATGAAAGGAGGACTAGCAGCCGCGTTGCACGGGAGAATGTGAAAAGTGTTCATATGGTGTAAAAACCTGAGAAATCCGTCCGTTATCGTCATTTGTTATCGAATCGACTTAAAGCGAGATCGTCACATTGGCCGCTTTTCTCTCTGAGACGGTTACATTTATCGTCTGCATAGCTATGTCGCGTGCTGCGGTATGCGGAAACACTAGAAGCACAATAGTAGAATACAGAAGAAGCTTCTAAGTTGAAGTAATAGCCAGTAAGAAGTAGTACAATTCAAGTTTTAGTTACCGATTATTAACTTTTTAGCCGTCTTTGGTGGTTTGAACATGACCTAGGACCTTAAGATTCTGCATGAAAGGAGGACTAGCAGCCGCGTTGCATGGGAGAATGTGAAAAGTGTTCATATGTAGTAAAAACCTGAGAAATCCGTCCGTTTTCGTCATTTGTTATCGAAACGACTTAAAGGCAGATCGTCACATTGGCCGCTTTTCTCTCTGGGACGGTTACATTTATCGTCAGCAAAGCTATGTCGCGTGCTGCGGTCTGCGGAGACACTAAAAGCACCATATTAGAACACAGAAGAAGCTTCTAAATTGACGTAATAGCCAGCAAGAAGTAGTACTATTTAAGTTTTAGTTGTCGACTAATCACTTTTTCTCCGGCTTTGGTGGCTTGGACATGACTTAGGACCTTAAGATTTTGCATGAAAGGAAGACTAGCAGCCGCGTTGCACGGGAGAATGTGAAAAGTGTTCATATGTAGTAAAAACCTGAGAAATCCGTCCGTTTTCGTCATTTGTTATCGAATCGATTTAAAGCCAGATCGTCACATTGGCCGCTCTTCTCTCTGAAACGGTTACATTTATCGCCTGCAAAGCTATGTCGCGTGCTGCGGTATGCGGGCACACTAAAAGCACCATAGTAGAACACAGAAGAAGCTTCTAAGTTGAAGTAATAGCCAGTAAGAAGTAGTACAATTAAAGTTTATATTATCGATTATTCACTTTTTAGCCGGCTTTGGTGGCTTGGATAAGACCTAGGACCTTAAGATTTTGCATGAAAGGAGGACTAGCAGCCGCGTTGCACGGGAGAATGTGAAAAGTGTTCATATGGAGTAAAAACCTGAGAAATCCGTCCGTTATCGTCATTTGTTATCGAATCGACTTAAAGCGAGATCGTCACATTGGCCGCTTTTCTCTCTGAGACGGTTACATTTATCGTCTGCAAAGCTATGTCGCGTGCTGCGGTATGCAGGAACACTAAAAGCACCATAGTAGAACACAGAAGAAGTTTCTAAGTTGAAGTAATAGCCAGTAAGAAGTAGTACAATTCAAGTTTTAATTATCGATTATTCTCTTTTTAGCCGGCTTTGGTGGCTTGGATAAGACCTAGGACCTTAAGATTTTGCATGAAAGGAAGACTAGCAGCCGCGTTGCACGGGAGAATATGAAAAGTGTTCATATGAAGTAAAAACCTGAGAAATCCGTCCGTTATCGTCATTTGTAATCGAATCGACTTAAAGCCAGATCGTCACATTGGCCGCTTTTCTCTCTGAGACGGTTACATTTATCGCCTGCAAAGCTATGTCGCGTGCTGCGGTATGCGGAGACACTAAAAGCACCATATTAGAACACAGAATAAGCTTCTAAATTGAAGTAATAGCCAGTAAGAAGTAGTACTATTTATGTTTTAGTTGTCGACTAATCACTTATATGCCGGCTTTGGTCGCTTGGAAATGACTTAGGACCTTAAGATTTTGCATGAAAGGAGGGCTAGCAGCCGCGTTGCACGGGAGAATGTGAAAAGTGTTAATATGTAGTAAAAACCTGAGAAATCCGTCCGTTTTCGTCATTTGTTATCGAATCGATTTAAAGCCAGATCGTCACATTGGCCGCTCTTCTCTCTGAAACGGTTACATTTATCGTCTGCAAAGCTATGTCGCGTGCTGCGGTATGCGGGCACACTAAAATCACCATAGTAGAACACAGAAGAAGCTTCAAAGTTGAAGTAATAGCCAGTAAGAAGTAGTACAATTCAAGTTTATATTATCGATTATTCACTTTTTTAGCCGGCTTTGGTGGCTTGGATACGACCTAGGACCTTAAGATTTTGCATGAAAGGAGGACTAGCAGCCGCGTTGCGCGGGAGAATGTGAAAAGTGTTCATATGGAGTAAAAACCTGAGAAATCCGTCCGTTATCGTCATTTGTTATCGAATCGACTTAAAGCCAGATCGTCACATTGGCCGCTTTTCTCTCTGAGACGGTTACATTTATCGTCTGCAAAGCTATGTCGCGTGCTGCGGTATGCGGGAACACTAAAAGCACCATAGTAGAACACAGAAGAAGCTTCTCAGTTGAAGTAATAGCCAGTAAGAAGTAGTACAATTCAAGTTTTAGTTATCGATTATTCACCTTTTAGCCGGCTTTGGTGGCTTGGACATGACCAAGGACCTTACGATTTTGCATGAAAGGAAGACTAGCTGCCGCGTTGCATGGGAGAATGTGAAAAGTGTTCATATGTAGTAAAAACCTGAGAAATCTGTCCATTGTCGTCATTTGTTATCGAATCGACCTAAATCCAGATCATTATATTGGCCGGTTTTCTCTCTGAGACGGTTACATTATCGTCTGCAAAGCTATGTCGCGTGCTGCGGTATGCGGAACACTAAAAGCACCATAGTAGAACACAGAAGAAGATTCTAAGTTGAAGTAATAGCCAGTAAGAAGTAGTACAATTCAAGTTTTAGTTATTGATTATTCACTTTTTAGCCGGATTTGGTGGCTTGGTCATGAGGTGGAACCTTAAGATTTTGCATGATAGGAGGACTAGCAGCCGCGTTGCACGGGAGAATGTGAAAAGTGTTCATATGTAGTAAAAACCTGAAAAACCCGGCCGTTTTCGTCATTTGTTATCGAATCGATTTAAAACCAGATCGTCACATTGGCCGCTCTTCTCTCTGAAACGGTTACATTTATCGTCTGCAAAGCTATGTCGCGTGCTGCGGTATGCGGGAACACTAAAAGCACCATAGTAGAACACAGAAGAAGCTTCTAAGTTGAAGTAATAGCCAGTAAGAAGTAGTACAATTCAAGTTTTAATTATCGATTATTCACTTTTTAGCCGGCTTTGGTGGCTTGGATAAGACCTAGGACCTTAAGATTTTGCATGAAAAGGAGGACTAGCAGCCGCGTTGCGCGGGAGAATGTGAAAAGTGTTCATATGGAGTAAAAACCTGAGAAATCCGTCCGTTATCGTCATTTGTTATCGAATCGACTTAAAGCCAGATCGTCACATTGACCGCTTTTCTCTCTGAGACTGTTACATTTATCGTCTGCAAAGCTATGTCGCGTGCTGCGGTATGCGGAGACACTAAAAGCACCATATTAGAACACAGAAGAAACTTCTAAGTTGAAGTAATAGCCAGTAAGAAGTAGTACAATTAAAGTTTTAGTTATCGATTATTCACCTTTTAGCCGGCTTTGGTGGCTTGGACATGACCTAGGACCTTTAGATTTTGCATGAAAGGAGGATTAGCAGCCGCGTGGCATGGGAGAATGTGAAAAGTGATCATATGTAGTAAAAACCTGAGAAATCTGTCCATTTTCGTCACTTGTTATCGAATCGACTTAAAACCAGATCGTCACATTGGCCGCTTTTCTCTCTGAGACGGTTACATTTATCGTCTGCAAAGCTATGTCGCGTGCTGCGGTATGTGGCGACACTAAAAGCACCATAGTAGAACACAGAAGGAGCTTCTAAGTTGAAGTAATAGCCAGTAAGAAGTAGTACAATTCAAGTTTTAGTTGTCGATTATTCACTTTTTAGCCGGCTTTGGTGGCTTGGACATGACCTAGGACCTTAAGATTTTGCATGAAAGGAGGACTAGCAGCCGCGTTGCACGGGAGAATGTGAAAAGTGTTCATATGTAGTGAAAACCTGAGAAATCCGTCTGTTTTCGTCATTTGTTATCGAATCGATTTAAAGCCAGATCGTTATATTGGCCGCTTTTCTCTCTGAGATGGTTACATTTATCGTCTGCAAAGCTATGTCGCGTGCTGCGGTATGCGGAACACTAAAAGCACCATAGTAGAACACAGAAGAAGATTCTAAGTTGAAGTAATAGCCAGTAAGAAGTAGTACAATTCAAGTTTTAGTTATTGATTATTCACTTTATAGCCGGATTTGGTGGCTTGGACATGAGGTGGAACCTTAAGATTTTGATGAAAGGAGGACTAGCAGCCGCGTTGCACGGGAGAATGTGAAAAGTGTTCATATGGAGTAAAAACCTGAGAAATCCGTCCGTTTTCGTCATTTGTTATCGAATCGATTTAAAGCCAGATCGTCACATTGGCCTCTCTTCACTCTGAAACGGTTACATTTATCGTCTGCAGAGCTATGTCGCGTGCTGCCGTATGCGTAGACACTAAGAGCACCATAGTAGAACACAGAAGAAGCTTCTAAATTGAAGTAATAGCCAGTAAGAAGTAGTACAATTCAATTTTTAATTATCGATTATTCACCTTTTAGCCGGCTTTTGGTGGCTTGGACATGACCTAGGACCTTAAGATTTTGCATGAAAGGAGGACTAGCAGCCGCGTTGCACGGGAGAATGTGAAAAGTGTTCATATGGAGTAAAAACCTGAGAAACCCGTCCGTTTTCGTCATTTGTTATCGAATCGATTTAAAGCCAGATCGTCACATTGGCCGCTTTTCTCTCTGAGACGGTTACATTTATCGTCTGCAAAGCAATGTCGCGTGCTGCGGTATGTGGGGACACTAAAAGCACCATAGTAGAACACAGAATCAGCTTCTAAGTTGAAGTAATAGCCAGTAAGAAGTAGTACAATTCAAGTTTTAGTTGTCGATTATTCACTTTTTAGCCGGCTTTGGTGGCTTGGACATGACCTAGGACCTTAAGATTTTGCATGAAAGGAGGACTAGCAGCCGCGTTGCACGGGAGAATGTGAAAAGTGTTCATATGTAGTAAAAACCTGAGAAATCTGTCCATTTTCGTCATTTGTTATCGAATCGACTTAAAGCCAGATCGTCACATTGGCCGCTTTTCTCTCTGAGACGGTTACATTTATCGTCTGCAAAGCTATGTCGCGTGATGCGGTATGTGGAGACACTAAAAGCACCATAGTAGAACACAGAAGAAGCTTCTAAGTTGAAGTAATAGCCAGTAAGAAGTAGTATAATTCAAGTTTTAGTTGTCGATTGTTCACTTTTTAGCCGGCTTTGGTGGCTTGGACATGACCTAGGACCTTAAGAATTTGCATGAAAGGAGGACTAGCAGCCGCGTTGCACGGGAGACTGTGAAAAGTGTTCATATGTAGTGAAAACCTGGGAAATCCGTCCGTTTTCGTTTTTTGTTATCGAATCGACTTAAAGCCAGATCGTTATATTGGCCGCTCTTCTCTCTGAAACGGTTACATTTATCGTCTGCAAAGCTAAGTCGCGTGCTGCGGTATGCGGAATACTAAAAGCACCATAGTAGAACACAGAAGAAGATTCTAAGTTGAAGTAATAGCCAGTAAGAAGTAGTACAATTCAAGTTTTAGTTAATGATTATTCACTTTTTAGCCGGATTTGGTGGCTTGGACATGAGGTGGAACCTTAAGATCTTGCATTATAGGAGGATTAGCAGCCGCGTTGCACGGGAGAATGTGAAAAGTGTTCGTATGTAGTAAAAAACTGAGAAACCCGGCCGTTTTCGTCATTTGTTATCGAATCGATTTAAAGCCAGATTGTCACATTGGCCGCTCTTCTCTCTGAAACGGTTACATTTATCGTCTGCGAAGCTATGTCGCGTGCTGCGGTATGCGGAGACACTAAAAGCACCATAGTAGAACACAGAAGAAGCTTCTAAGTTGAAGTAATAGGCAGTAAGAAGTAAAACAATTCAAGTTTTAGTTATCGATTATTCACTTTTTAGCCGGCTTTGGTGGCTTGGACATGACCAAGGATCTTACGATTTTGCATGAAAGGAGGACTAGCAGTCTCGTTGCATGGGAGAATGTGAAAAGTGTTCATATGTAGTAAAAACCTGAGAAATCTGTCCATTTTCGTCATTTGTTATCGAATCGACTTGAAGCCAGATCGTCACATTGGCCGCTTTTCTCTCTGAGACGGTTACATTTATCGTCTGCAAAGCTATGTCGCGTGCTGCCGTATGTGGAGACACTAAAAGCACCATAGTAGAACACAGAAGGAGCTTCTAAGTTGAAGTAATAGCCAGTAAGAAGTAGTACAATTCAAGTTTTAGTTGTCGATTATTCACTTTTTAGCCGGCTTTGGTGGCTTGGACATGACCTAGGATCTTAAGATTTTGCATGAAAGGAGGACCAGCAGCCGCGTTGCACGGGAGAATGTGAAAAGTGTTCATATGTAGTAAAAACCTGAGAAATCTGTCCATTTTCGTCATTTGTTATTGAATCGACTTAAAGCCAGATCGTCACATTGGCCGCTTTTCTCTCTGAGACGGTTACATTTATCGTCTGCAAAGCTATGTCGCGTGCTGCGGTATGTGGAGACACTAAAAGCACCATAGTAGCACACAGAAGAAGCTTCTAAGTTGAAGTAATAGCCAGTAAGAAGTAGTACAATTCAAGTTTTAGTTGTCGATTATTCACTTTTTAGCCGGCTTTGGTGGCTTGGACATGACCTAGGACCTTAAGATTTTGCATGAAAGGAGGACTAGCAGCCGCGTTGCACGGGAGAATGTGAAAAGTGTTCATATGTAGTAAAAACCTGAGAAATCTGTCCATTTTCCTCATTTGTTATCGAATCGACTTAAAGCCAGATCGTCACATTGGCCGCTATTCTCTCTGAGACGGTTACATTTATCGTCTGCAAAGCTATGTCGCGTGATGCGGTATGTGGAGACACTAAAAGCACCATAGTAGAACACAGAAGAAGCTTCTAAGTTGAAGTAATAGCCAGTAAGAAGTAGTATAATTCAAGTTTTAGTTGTCGATTGTTCACTTTTTAGCCGGCTTTGGTGGCTTGGACATGACCTAGGACCTTAAGAATTTGCATGAAAGGAGGACTAGCAGCCGCGTTGCACGGGAGACTGTGAAAAGTGTTCATATGTAGTGAAAACCTGGGAAATCCGTCCGTTTTCGTATTTTGTTATCGAATCGACTTAAAGCCAGATCGTTATATTGGCCGCTCTTCTCTCTGAAACGGTTACATTTATCGTCTGCAAAGCTAAGTCGCGTGCTGCGGTATGCGGAATACTAAAAGCACCATAGTAGAACACAGAAGAAGATTCTAAGTTGAAGTAATAGCCAGTAAGAAGTAGTACAATTCAAGTTTTAGTTAATGATTATTCACTTTTTAGCCGGATTTGGTGGCTTGGACATGAGGTGGAACCTTAAGATCTTGCATTATAGGAGGATTAGCAGCCGCGTTGCACGGGAGAATGTGAAAAGTGTTCGTATGTAGTAAAAAACTGAGAAACCCGGCCGTTTTCGTCATTTGTTATCGAATCGATTTAAAGCCAGATTGTCACATTGGCCGCTCTTCTCTCGGAAACGGTTACATTTATCGTCTGCGAAGCTATGTCGCGTGCTGCGGTATGCGGAGACACTAAAAGCACCATAGTAGAACACAGAAGAAGCTTCTAAGTTGAAGTAATAGGCAGTAAGAAGTAAAACAATTCAAGTTTTAGTTATCGATTATTCACTTTTTAGCCGGCTTTGGTGGCTTGGACATGACCAAGGATCTTACGATTTTGCATGAAAGGAGGACTAGCAGCCTCGTTGCATGGGAGAATGTGAAAAGTGTTCATATGTAGTAAAAACCTGAGAAATCTGTCCATTTTCGTCATTTGTTATCGAATCGACTTGAAGCCAGATCGTCACATTGGCCGCTTTTCTCTCTGAGACGGTTACATTTATCGTCTGCAAAGCTATGTCGCGTGCTGCCGTATGTGGAGACACTAAAAGCACCATAGTAGAACACAGAAGGAGCTTCTAAGTTGAAGTAATAGCCAGTAAGAAGTAGTACAATTCAAGTTTTAGTTGTCGATTATTCACTTTTTAGCCGGCTTTGGTGGCTTGGACATGACCTAGGATCTTAAGATTTTGCATGAAAGGAGGACCAGCAGCCGCGTTGCACGGGAGAATGTGAAAAGTGTTCATATGTAGTAAAAACCTGAGAAATCTGTCCATTTTCGTCATTTGTTATTGAATCGACTTAAAGCCAGATCGTCACATTGGCCGCTTTTCTCTCTGAGACGGTTACATTTATCGTCTGCAAAACTATGTCGCGTGCTGCGGTATGTGGAGACACTAAAAGCACCATAGTAGAACACAGAAGAAGCTTCTAAGTTGAAGTAATAGCCAGTAAGAAGTAGTACAATTCAAGTTTATATTATCGATTATTCACTTTTTAGCCGGCTTTGGTGGCTTGGACATGACCTAGGACCTTAAGATTTTGCATGAAAGGAGGACAGCAGCCGCGTTGCACGGAAGAATGTGAAAAGTGTTCATATGTAGTGAAAACCTGAGAAATCCGTCTGTTTTCGTCATTTGTTATCGAATCGACTTAAAGCCAGATCGTTATATTGGCCGCTTTTCTCTCTGAGATGGTTACATTTATCGTCTGCAAAGCTATGTCGCGTGCTGCGGTATGCGGAACACTAAAAGCACCATAGTAGAACATAGAAGAAGATTCTAAGTTGAAGTAATAGCCAGTAAGAAGTAGTACAATTCAAGTTTTAGTTATTGATTATTCACTTTATAGCCGGATTTGGTGGCTTGGACATGAGGTGGAACCTTTAGATTTTGATGAAAGGAGGACTAGCAGCCGCGTTGCACGGGAGAATGTGAAAAGTGTTCATATGGAGTAAAAACCTGAGAAATCCGTCCGTTTTCGTCATTTGTTATCGAATCGATTTAAAGGAAGATCGTCACATTAGCCTCTCTTCACTCTGAAACGGTTACATTTATCGTCTGCAGAGCTATGTCGCGTGCTGCCGTATGCGTAGACACTAAAAGCACCATAGTAGAACACAGAAGAAGCTTCTAAACTGAAGTAATAGCCAGTAAGAAGTAGTACAATTCAATTTTTAATTATCGATTATTCACCTTTTAGCCGGCTTTGGTGGCTTGGACATGACCTAGGACCTTAAGATTTTGCATGAAAGGAGGACTAGCAGAAGCGTTGCACGGGAGAATGTGAAAAGTGTTCATATGGAGTAAAAACCTGAGAAACCCGTCCGTTTTCGTCATTTGTTATCGAATCGATTTAAAGCCAGATCGTCACATTGGCCGCTTTTCTCTCTGAGACGGTTACATTTATCGTCTGCAAAGCTATGTCGCGTGCTGCGGTATGTGGGGACACTAAAAGCACCATAGTAGAACACAGAATCAGCTGCTAAGTTGAAGTAATAGCCAGTAAGAAGTTGTACAATTCAAGTTTTAGTTGTCGATTATTCACTTTTTAGCCGGCTTTGGTGGCTTGGACATGACCTAGGACCTTAAGATTTTGCATGAAAGGAGGACTAGCAGCCGCGTTGCACGGGAGAATGTGAAAAGTGTTCATATGTAGTAAAAACCTGAGAAATCTGTCCATTTTCGTCATTTGTTATCGAATCGACTTCAAGCCAGATCGTCACATTGGCCGCTTTTCTCTCTGAGACGGTTACATTTATCGTCTGCAAAGCTATGTCGCGTGATGCGGTATGTGGAGACACTAAAAGCACCATAGTAGAACACAGAAGAAGCTTCTAAGTTGAAGTAATAGCCAGTAAGAAGTAGTATAATTCAAGTTTTAGTTGTCGATTGTTCACTTTTTAGCCGGCTTTGGTGGCTTGGACATGTCCTAGGACCTTAAGATTTTGCATGAAAGGAGGACTAGCAGCCGCGTTGCACGGGAGACTGTGAAAAGTGTTCATATGTAGTGAAAACATGGGAAATCTGTCCGTTTTCGTTCTTTGTTATCGAATCGACTTAAAGCCAGATCGTTATATTGGCCGCTCTTCTTTCTGAAACGGTTACATTTATCGTCTGCAAAGCTAAGTCGCGTGCTGCGGTATGCGGAATACTAAAAGCACCATAGTAGAACACAGAAGAAGATTCTAAGTTGAAGTAATAGCCAGTAAGAAGTAGTACAGTTCAAGTTTTAGTTAATGATTATTCACTTTTTAGCCGGATTTGGTGGCTTGGACATGAGGTGGAACCTTAAGATCTTGCATTATAGGAGGACTAGCAGCCGCGTTGCACGGGAGAATGTGAAAAGTGTTCGTATGTAGTAAAAAACTGAGAAACCCGGCCGTTTTCGTCATTTGTTATCGAATCGATTTAAAGCCAGATTGTCACATTGGCCGCTCTTCTCTCTGAAACGGTAACATTTATCGTCTGCGAAGCTATGTCGCGTGCTGCGGTATGCGGAGACACTAAAAGCACCATAGTAGAACACAGAAGAAGCTTCTAAGTTGAAGTAATAGGCAGTAAGAAGTAGTACAATTCAAGTTTTAGTTATCGATTATTCACTTTTTAGCCGGCTTTGGTGGCTTGGACATGACCAAGGATCTTACGATTTTGCATGAAATGAGGACTAGCAGCCGCGTTGCATGGGAGAATGTGAAAAGTGTTCATATGTAGTAAAAACCTGAGAAATCTGTCCATTTTCGTCATTTGTTATCGAATCGACTTGAAGCCAGATCGTCACATTGGCCGCTTTTCTCTCTGAGACGGTTACATTTATCGTCTGCAAAGCTATGTCGCCTGCTGCCGTATGTGGAGACACTAAAAGCACCATAGTAGAACACAGAAGGAGCTTCTAAGTTGAAGTAATAGCCAGTAAGAAGTAGTACAATTCAAGTTTTAGTTGTCGATTATTCACTTTTTAGCCGGCTTTGGTGGCTTGGACATGACCTAGGATCTTAAGATTTTGCATGAAAGGAGGACCAGCAGCCGCGTTGCACGGGAGAATGTGAAAAGTGTTCATATGTAGTTAAAACCTGAGAAATCTGTCCATTTTCGTCATTTGTTATTGAATCGACTTAAAGCCAGATCGTCACATTGGCCGCTTTTCTCTCTGAGACGGTTACATTTATCGTCTGCAAAGCTATGTCGCGTGCTGCGGTATGTGGAGATACTAAAAGCACCATAGTAGAACACAGAAGAAGCTTCTAAGTTGAAGTAATAGCCAGTAAGAAGTAGTACAATTCAAGTTTTAGTTGTCGATTATTCACTTTTTAGCCGGCTTTGGTGGCTTGGACATGACCTAGGACCTTAAGATTTTGCATGAAAGGAGGACTAGCAGCCGCGTTGCACGGGAGAATGTGAAAAGTGTTCATATGTAGTGAAAACCTGAGAAATCCGTCCGTTTTCGTCATTTGTTATCGAATCGACTTAAAGCCAGATAGTTATATTGGCCACTTTTCTCTCTGAGACGGTTACATTTATCGTCTGCAAAGCTATGTCGTGTGCTGCGGTATGCGGAACACTAAAAGCACCATAGTAGAACACAGAAGAAGATTCTAAGTTGAAGTAATAGCCAGTAAGAAGTAGTACAATTCAAGTTTTAGTTATTGATTATTCACTTTTTAGCCGGATTTGGTGGCTTGGACATGAGGTGGAACCTTAAGATTTTGCATTATAGGAGGACTAGCAGCCGCGTTGCACGGGAGAATGTGAAAAGTGTTCGTATGTAGTAAAAAACTGAGAAACCCGGCCGTTTTCGTCATTTGTTATCGAATCGATTTAAAGCCAGATTGTCACATTGGCCGCTCTTCTCTCTGAAACGGTTACATTTATCGTCTGCGAAGCTATGTCGCGTGCTGCGGTATGCGGAGACACTAAAAGCACCATAGTAGAACACAGAAGAAGCTTCTAAGTTGAAGTAATAGGCAGTAAGAAGTAGTACAATTCAAGTTTTAGTTATCGATTATTCACTTTTTAGCCGGCTTTGGTGGCTTGGACATGACCAAGGATCTTACGATTTTGCATGAAATGAGGACTAGCAGCCGCGTTGCATGGGAGAATGTGAAAAGTGTTCATATGTAGTAAAAACCTGAGAAATCTGTCCATTTTCGTCATTTGTTATCGAATCGACTTGAAGCCAGATCGTCACATTGGCCGCTTTTCTCTCTGAGACGGTTACATTTATCGTCTGCAAAGCTATGTCGCCTGCTGCCGTATGTGGAGACACTAAAAGCACCATAGTAGAACACAGAAGGAGCTTCTAAGTTGAAGTAATAGCCAGTAAGAAGTAGTACAATTCAAGTTTTAGTTGTCGATTATTCACTTTTTAGCCGGCTTTGGTGGCTTGGACATGACCTAGGATCTTAAGATTTTGCATGAAAGGAGGACCAGCAGCCGCGTTGCACGGGAGAATGTGAAAAGTGTTCATATGTAGTTAAAACCTGAGAAATCTGTCCATTTTCGTCATTTGTTATTGAATCGACTTAAAGCCAGATCGTCACATTGGCCGCTTTTCTCTCTGAGACGGTTACATTTATCGTCTGCAAAGCTATGTCGTGTGCTGCGGTATGCGGAACACTAAAAGCACCATAGTAGAACACAGAAGAAGATTCTAAGTTGAAGTAATAGCCAGTAAGAAGTAGTACAATTCAAGTTTTAGTTATTGATTATTCACTTTTTAGCCGGATTTGGTGGCTTGGACATGAGGTGGAACCTTAAGATTTTGCATTATAGGAGGACTAGCAGCCGCGTTGCACGGGAGAATGTGAAAAGTGTTCATATGGAGTAAAAACCTGAGAAATCCGTCCGTTTTCGTCATTTGTTATCGAGTCGATTTAAAGCCAGATCGTCACATTGGCCTCTCTTCTCTCTGAAACGGTTACATTAATCGTCTGCAAATCTATGTCGCGTGCTGCCGTATGCGTAGACACTAAAAGCACCATAGTAGAACACAGAAGAAGCTTCTAAGTTGAAGTAATAGCCAGTAAGAAGTAGTACAATTCAAGTTTTAGTTGTCGATTATTCACTTTTTAGCCGGCTTTGGTGGCTTGGACATGACCTAGGACATCAGATTTTGATGAAAGGAGGACTAGCAGCCGCGTTGCATGGGAGAATGTGAAAAGTGTTCATATGTAGTAAAAACCTGAGAAATCTGTCCATTTTCGTCATTTGTTATCGAATCGACTTAAAGCCAGATCGTCACATTGGCCGCTTTTCTCTCTGAGACGGTTACATTTATCGTCTGCAAAGCTATGTCGCTTGCTGCGGTATGCGGGAACACTAAAAGCACCATAGTAGAACACAGAAGAAGCTTCTAAGTCGAAGTAATAGCCAGTAAGAAGTAGTACAATTCAAGTTTTAGTTGTCGATTATTCACTTTTTAGCCGGCTTTGGTGGCTTGGACATGACCTAGGACCTTAAGATTTTGCATGAAAGAAGGACTAGCAGCCGCGTTGCACGGGAGAATGTGAAAAGTGTTCATATGTAGTAACAACCTGAGAAATCCGTCCGGTTTCGTCTTTGTTATCGAATCGACTTAAAGCCAGATCGTCACATTGGCCGCTTTTCTCTCTGAGACGGTTACATTAATCGTCTGCAAAGCTATGTCGCGTGCCGCGGTATGTGGAGACACTAAAAGCACCATAGTAGAACACAGAAGGAGCTTCTAAGTTGAAGTAATAGCCAGTAAGAAGTAGTACAATTCAAGTTTTAGTTGTCGATTATTCACTTTTTAGCCGGCTTTGGTGGCTTGGAGATGACCTAGGACCTTAAGATTTTGCATGAAAGTAGGACTAGCAGCCGCTTTGCACGGGAGAATGTGAAAAGCGTTCATATGTAGTAAAAACCTGAGAAATCAGTCCGTTTTCGTCATTTGTTATCGAATCGACTCAAAGCCAGATCGTCACATTGGCCGCTTTTCTCTCTGAGACGGTTACATTTATCGTCTGCAAAGCTATGTCGCGTGCTGCGGTATGCGGAGACACTAAAAGCACCATAGTAGAACACAGAAGAAGCTTCTAAATTGAAGTAATAGCCAGTAAGAAGTAGTACTATTTAAGTTTTAGTTGTCGATTAATCACTTTTTAGCCGGCTTTGGTGGCTTGGACATGACCTAGGACCTTAAGATTTTGCATGAAAGGGAGACTAGCAGCCGCGTTGCATGGGAGAATGTGAAAAGTGTTCATATGTAGTAAAAACCTGAGAAATCCGTCCGTTTTCGTCATTTGTCATCGAATCGTTTTAAAGCCAGATCGTCACAATGGCCGCTCTTCTCTCTGAGACGGTTACATTTATCGTCTGCAAAGCTATGTCGCGTGCTGCGGTATGCGGAGACACTAAAAGCACCATAGTAGAACACAGAAGAAGCTTCTAAATTGAAGTAATAGCCAGTAAGAAGTAGTACTATTTAAGTTTTAGTTGTCGATTAATCACTTTTTAGCCGGCTTTGGTGGCTTGGACATGACCTAGGACCTTAAGATTTTGCATGAAAGGGAGACTAGCAGCCGCGTTGCATGGGAGAATGTGAAAAGTGTTCATATGTAGTAAAAACCTGAGAAATCCGTCCGTTTTCGTCATTTGTCATCGAATCGTTTTAAAGCCAGATCGTCACAATGGCCGCTCTTCTCTCTGTAACGGTTACATTTATCGTCTGCAAAGCTATGTCGCGTGCTGCGGTATGCGGAAACACTAAAACCACCATAGTAGAACACAGAAGAAGCTTCTAAGTTCCCCCCCTCGGCTCAGCATTCACTTGCTGAGTACGGGCTTGGCGACCCCGGGGTCCTGAGCTGGGGACTGGTCAGCGCCGCCGGTGTCCTGTCACCGTAACCCCCGGACATGCTTCAGCGACCACCGTACGGCGCGGCGGTGAAACGTTGTGTGCTGCGGGGAATGGTAATCATGGCTTGACCGTCTGGATTGCGAGGAAGGCCAACCTCTATAAAAACCCCTCAATCTTTCGGTGTGCTCCGCGCCTAGAAGATGCATGGCTGTTGGGGTGGAACAGTCGCAAGTGGGCAACCTCTCGGGCACCTGCCGCACCCCAGTTGTATAAGGCTTACTCAGGCACGCGGGGCTCTGTCTGAGCGGACTTTTAGTTCCCTAGCTGCTCGTGGGACCACAATGGACCCTTCGACCTCTACTTTTCCCCCTACCAGTGGCTTGGGTGGGCTGCTGGTAGGAAAACACACCCAATCGAAAAAGCGGCTACGCGCTGCGAGTCCTCCAGCGCCTGGTGTTGCTAGAGATTTAACAGAATGTAGTAACGGAGCACATGCTGATAATCAGAATGTGTTTTTGATTATTAAAAGGAAGGAGGGTAGCTTTGAGAGGGTTTCTCCCTTTTACATCCACAAGGGTCTTGAGGGAATTGCAGGAACACTGAAATCTGTAAAGCGACTGCGCAATGGGACTCTGTTAGTTGAAACTTCTAGTTCCCGTCAAGTCGCTGCCCTTCGGAAAGCAAATTGTCTAGGAGAGTACGCTGTCGAGACCGAGCTCCACTCCACTTTGAACTATAGTAAGGGTGTTGTGACGTGTAGGGACTTGGTGGATATCCCCATAGACGTGCTAAAATCTGAGTGGGCTGACGAAGGAATTGTTGACGTGCAGCACATTATGAAACGAGTCAATGGGGACCTCGTCAAATCTGACTCGTTTATTCTCACATTCAGTTGCCCGAGACTCCCGGAGCATGTTAAAGCGGGGTTCTTACGTTTGTCCGTACGGCCATATTTCCCCAACCCAATGCGCTGTTTTAAATGTCAGCGCTTTGGGCATACTACGTTGGGGTGCAATGGAATAGCCACGTGTGGTAAATGTGGTCAGCCTGCCCATGATGGAGCCGATTGTTCATCGCCTGTGAAGTGCGTGAATTGCTCTGGGAGTCACCCTGTCTGGAGCCGGATCTGCCCCATCTATCTCGAAGAGCGGAAGGTACAGGAGATTAAAACATCTAAGCGCATCCCCTATGGTGAGGCCAAGAAGATCTTTAAGGCCATGCAACCTCCTGTGTTTTCCACATCTTTCGCTGCCGCTCTCAAAAAACCGGTACAACTGGCCACTGTTGCTACACAAACGGAGGTTGCTAGCGTTAGCACTAAAACCTGCGCTTGCCAGTGCACTTGTGCTGCTGCGGTTGTTTTGCAATCTGCGGCTCTCCCCACTACATCGGACAAAGCCGTGGTTGCTGACATTGAGGTACTTCCAGCCTCCCCCCATATGGCGCCTTCTGCCCAGGCGAGTCAACCTCCAACTGTTGACAAGGCTCTGCATTCCAAGTTCCCCAAGACAAAGCCTCAGAAGATGAAGGTTCTGCCACCTGAGGAGACTAGTCAGCGTCGGTCCGATGATGATGCCATTGTACTGTCTGACATCTCCCGTGGGTCGTCATCGGATCTTATGGACATTGATGTCGACCGGGGGCGATCTTCTCGCCCCAGGAATAAATCTCCGGCCAGTACGGTCTCTCCTCCAAAGCACAGAGGCAGGGTGAAAGTTCAGCCACCCTCATCACTGGCTCCCATATTACAGTGGAACCTGAATGGTTTCAGGACGCATGTGGCCGAATTACAACTCCTCATACGAGAGTGCCCCTTGTGCTTATGTCTCCAAGAGACACATTTTCGGGCCACTGATTCTCCTTCTTTACGCGGCTATACCGCATATCGAAAAGATGATCTGACGGGGCAAAGGGCAAAGGGTGGTGTTGCAGTTTTTGTCCGTGATGTGCACCCCTCATCTGAGCTCCCTCTCGTCACCGACTTGCAAGCAGTTGCAGTTGACATTCTTGTGGGTCGGAGGCTCACAGTCTGTTCTGTTTATTTACCACCTCCGGATGCGATAGACACTCAGGCTCTCACGGACCTTATTAGCCAACTCCCTCGCCCATTTCTTCTTCTGGGGGACTTCAACGCTCATAATGTCTTATGGGGCTCTCCGACTACTTGCCCCAGGGGTCGCATTCTGGAAAGCGTCATGATGTCTGAAGAACTGTGCCTCCTCAACTCTGGTGCTCCCACTCATTTCTGTACTGCTTCCGGATCGTCATCGGCTATTGACCTTTCCTTTTGCTCTCCAGCACTCGCGGATTCTGCTCTGTGGGAGGCTGCTGCTGACCTCCATTCTAGTGACCACTTCCCCCTCTGGATTCGCCTCCTGGATGAGGCTGTGGCATTACCAGTGCCGCCCCGGTGGCACCTTTGCAGAGCTGACTGGACACTTTTCAGTCAACTGGCTGTTTTGGAACACCGTGCCAGCGTCCACGAATGGGTAGACCATGTTGCAGCCGTGATCTCTCATGCTGCTGAATCGTCCATCCCACGGTCATCCGGTCATCCCAAGAGGCGTCCTGTCCCTTGGTGGACCACTGAGTGCCACTTAGCCATCCGCGCCCGCCGTGCAGCACTGCGCCGCTTCAAGTGCCGTCCCTCAGCTGACAATCTTGCGCCCTTTCGAGTGGCAAGGGCCAGAGCGCGGCGGGTGATTAAAGAGAGCAAACGACGGTCATGGCAATCGTTCTTGAATTCCATCTCTCGCTCCACTAGTTCTACGAAAGTATGGGAAGCCATCAGGAGGATTTCCGGGAAACTCAGCCAGCTACCTATCACGGCATTGCTGCATCAGGGATGTCTCCTCACGGCGCCGAGAGACATTGCCCAGACACTGGTCATGCATTTTGCGGAATCTACCGCCACTATTAACTGTGATCCAGATTTCTGCCGCTACCGCACTGCCGTCGAAAGGGGTCACTTGGACTTCCGGTCTCTAAATTCTGAACCCTATAACTGCCCCTTCACAATGTGGGAGCTGGATTCTGCGCTGTCTGTGGCTCATGATACTGCGCCTGGTCATGATCAAATCCGGTACAGCATGCTGCGGCACCTGTCGCTGCCATCCAAGGAAGTTCTCCTGAACTGTTTCAATATGATATGGTTATCTGGCACGTACCCTGACTCGTGGATGGAGGCAATTTTGATTCCCCTCCTCAAACCAGAGAAGGACCGAACGCATCCCAGTAGTTATCGGGGTATTGCCTTGACGAGCTGTGTTGGGAAGACGTTGGAACGCATGGTCAACCGCCGCCTGGTTTGGCTGCTCGAGACCAGGCAGCTCCTTAGCCCCTCTCAGTGTGGCTTTCGGAGATGTCGTTCCACTATAGACAACTTGACCCTGCTTGAGGCCGCCATCCAGCAGGCCTTTCTACGTAACCAGCATTGTCTAGGGGTCTTCTTTGACATTAATAAGGCGTATGACACTACTTGGCGCCGCCTTATCCTCAATCAACTCCATGAGTGGGGCTTTCGTGGCCGTCTCCCCATCTTCATTCGGTCCTTTCTTTCTCACCGCCTCTTTCGATATCGGGTTGGTAATGTGCTATCGGATTTGTACGTGCAGGAGAATGGTGTTCCTCAGGGCAGCGTTTTAAGTGTCACCCTCTTTGCCGTTGCTATTAACAGTATCACGTCCACTATCCGGAGTCCTGCCCAATGCTCCTTGTTTGTGGACGATTTTGCTGTTTTCTGTTCTTCCTCCAGTCTTGTCAGTGCTAGTCGGCAGTTACAGCTTACGATAAAGCGCTTAGAGGCATGGACTGCAAAGACGGGTTTTACCTTTTCTGCAGACAAATCTGTGTGTGTTCATTTTAATCGTTCTCGGCGTCTTTTTACCTCCCCTGAATTGCGTCTGAGGCACACCGTTCTTCCTTTTAGAGACACTGTGAGGTTCCTGGGCCTCACTTTTGATTCCAAGTTGTCGTGGTTGCCTCACCTTAAAGACCTCAAGGTGCGGGCCCTGAAGGCACTGAATATTTTGAAGTGTCTGAGCCATCAGTCCTAGGGAGCAGATCGGGCGCGTCTGCTGCAGTTTTATAGGGCTTTCGTCCGATCGCGTCTTGACTATGCTTGCACCGTGTATGGGTCAGCAAGGCCTTCGTATCTGAAGATCCTTGACGCAGTACACACCATGAGGGTATCAGGCTGGCCACTGGTGCCTTCCGTACCAGTCCCATCCCCAGCCTGTGTGCTGAGGCAGGGGAACCGCCGCTCGCCATCCGGCGGAAACTCCTCATGGTGCGACGGGTGTGTCATTTCCTTGCCTGTCCTACCTCCCCTGCGTACCCTACCGTTGCCCGACCGCCTATGGAACGTCTCTTTTCCAGTCGTCCCAGGGCAACAAAACCATTTGGGATTCGTGCCAAGCATTTGCTTGAGTCCCTTGGTGTGGAGCGTGTGGCCCCCCAACGACAAGGTTTTACTCGCCTGCCTCCCTGGTTGCTCCAGAGGCCCAGCATCCTTTTAGACTTGTCGGAGAACCGGAGGAACTGCACTCCGGCGTTTGTTTTTACCTCCTTATTTTACGATATTTTAAACCAACATCCGGACCATGTACCTGTATTCACAGATGGCTCTAAACAGGGGGACACTGTTGGTTGTGCTGTTGTTTTCCCTGATCGAGTCGTCAAGTTACGGCTTCCTGCGGTGTTTACCATCCTCGATGCCGAATTGTTTGCAATACTGCGGGCATTGGAGCAGATGAGATGTGTTCCCAGTATTAAGTTCCTCATCTGTTCTGACTCCCTGAGTGCCCTTCAGACCATTCAACACTTGTACCCAGCGGATACGGTCGTCCAGAACATCCATGATGCCCTACTCCACCTGCAACGGCAGGGGAAGGAGGTTTCTTTCTGCTGGGTGCCGGGGCACGTGGGTATTAGGGGCAACGAACTGGCGGATGTGGCTGCCAAAGATGCATGTTCCCTCCCTCACGTTGTTGAATGTGCCGTCCCCCTCCATGCTGTAACCTCCCTTTTGCGTTTTCGTGTTATGCATCAATGGGAAGAGGAGTGGTTGGCAGTTTCTGACAATAAGCTGCGTATGGTAAAGGCCACTACGCGACCATGGCGTACGTCCTACCAGTCATACAGGCGGGATGAGGTTCTCCTCACTCGCCTCCGCATTGGACACAGTCCCTTCACGCATGGTTTTTTACTCTGGCGGGAGGACCCCCCAATCTGCAGTGCTTGTGGCGTCCAGATTACTGTCCGCCACATTTTACTTGACTGTCTTTTATTCTCTGACCAGAGGGCGGTGGTTTCCTTGCCACCGGATTTGCCCTCTATTTTGCAAGACGACGCAGCGACTGTGGTTAAGGTTTTACGGTTTTGTGTCCTGTCCAATCTGTTGCCTCGGATTTTAGGGAGAAGGTTTTAATGAGCTGCTGGGTGACTGGCTCACCCAGTTTTTAGGTAAGAGGTCCGCCAGTCACGATTACCTCCTTGTTTCACTTCGGTATCTGTTCTCTTTTCCTTGTGTTTCCTTTCCTTTTTTAGTGTGTTTCTTCTCCTCTTGTTTTGCCTCTGTATGTGCGCATTTGGAACTGCGTCAGGCCTGTGTCTTTTAGCCGTTCTCCTTGTTCGGCGTCCGTCTTCGTCCCTTCACCGCCTCTGTTCCTGTTTCTATGCGCTTGGGCGCTGATGACCACGATGTTTAGCGCTCGTAAACCTCAAACACACACACACACACACGCTTCTAAGTTGAAGTAATAGCCAGTAAGAAGTAGTACAATTCAAGTTTAAATTATCGATTATTCACTTTCTAGCCGGCTTTGGTGGCTTGGATATGAACTAGGACCTTACGATTTTGCATGAAAGGAGGACTAGCAGCCGGGTTGCACGGGAGAATGTGAAAAGTGTTCATATGGAGTAAAAACCTGAGAAATCCGTCCGTTTTCGCCATTTGTTATCGAATCGACTTTAAGCCAAATCGTCACATTGGCCGCTTTTCTCTCTGAGACGCTTACATTTATCGTCTGCAAAGCTATGTCGCGTGCTGCCGTATGCGTAGACACTAAAAGCACCATAGTAGAACACAGAAGAAACTTCAAAGTTGAAGTAATAGCCAGTAAGAAGTAGTACAATTCAAGTTTTAGTTGTCGATTATTCACTTTTTAGCCGGCTTTGGTGGCTTGGACATGACCTAGGACATTAAGATTTTGCATGAAAGGAGGACTAGCAGCCGCGTTGCACGGGAGAATGTGAAAAGTGTTCATATGTAGTAAAAACCTGAGAAATCCGTCCGTTTTCGTCATTTGTTATCGAATCGACTTAAAGGCAGATCGTTATATTGGCCGCTTTTCTCTCCGAGACGGTTACATTTATCGTCTGCAAAGCTATGTCGCGTGCTGCGGTATGCGGAGACACTAAAAGCACCATAGTACAACACAGAAGAAGATTCTAAGTTGAAGTAATAGCCAGTAAGAAGTAGTACAATTGAAGTTTTAGTTGTCGATTATTCACTTTTTAGCCGGCTTTGGTGGCTTGGGCATGACATAGGACCTTAAGATTTTGCATGAAAGGAGGACTAGCAGCCGCGTTGCATGGGAGAATGTGAAAAGTGTTCATATGTAGTAACAACCTGAGAAATCCGTCCGTTTTCATCATTTGTTATCGAATCGACTTAAAGCCAGATCGTCACATTGGCCGCTTTTCTCTCTGAGACGGTTACATTAATCGTCTGCAAAGCTATGTCGCGTGCAGCGGTATGCGGACACACTAAAAGCACCATAGTAGAACATAGAAGAAGCTTCTAAGTTGAAGTAATAGCCAGTAAGAAGTAGTACAATTCAAGTTTTAGTTATCGATTATTCACTTTTTAGCCGGCTTTGGTGGCTTGGACATGACCTAGGACCTTAAGATTTTGCATGAAAGGAGGTCTAGCAGCCGCGTTGCATGGGAGAATGTGAAAAGTGCTCATATGTAGTAAAAACCTGAGAAATCCGTCCGTTTAAGTCATTTGTTATCGTATCGACAAAGCCAGATCGTTATATTGGCCGCTTTTCTCTCTGACACGGTTACATATATCGTTTGCAAAGCTATGTCGCGTGCTGCGGTGTGCGGAGACACTAAAAGCACCATAGTAGAACACAGAAGAAGCATCTAAGTTGAAGTAATAGCCAGTAAGAAGTAGTACAATTCAAGTTTTAGTTGTCGATTATTCACTTTTTAGCCGGCTTTGGTGGCTTGGACATGTCCTAGGACCTTAAGTATT
The DNA here is from genome assembly GCF_023897955.1 of Schistocerca gregaria. Taxonomy (NCBI): domain Eukaryota; kingdom Metazoa; phylum Arthropoda; class Insecta; order Orthoptera; family Acrididae; genus Schistocerca; species Schistocerca gregaria. The sequence goes on from NW_026061759.1 coordinate 3,616,934, forward strand.
TGCATGAAAGGAAGACTAGCAGCCGCGTTGCACGGGAGAATGTGAAAAGTGTTCATATGTAGTAGAAACCTGAGAAATCCGACCGTTTTCGTCATTTGTTATCGAATCGATTTAAAGCCAGATCGTCACATTGGCTCTCTGAAACGGTTACATTTATCGTCTGCAAAGCTATGTCGCGTGCTGCGGTATGCGGAGACACTAAAAGCACCATATTAGAACACAGAAGATGCTACTAAGTTGAAGTAATAGCCAGTAAGAAGTAGCACTATTTAAGTTTTAGTTGTCGATTAATCACTTTTTAACCGGCTTTGGTGGCTTGGACAGGTCCTAGGACATTAAGATTTTGCATGAAAGGAAGACTAGCAGCCGCGTTGCACGGGAGAATGTGAAAAGTGTTCATATGTAGTCAAAACCTGAGAAATCCGTCCGTTTTCGTCATTTGTTATCGAATCGATTTAAAGCCAGATCGTCACAGTGGCCGCTCTTCTCTCCGAAACGGTTACATTTATCGTCTGCAAAGCTATGTCGCGTGCTGCGGTATGCGGAAACACTAAAAGCACCATAGTAGAACCCAGAAGAAGCTTCTAAGTTGAAGTAATAGCCAGTAAGAAGTAGTACAATTCAAGTTTTAGTTGTCGATTATTCACTTTTTAGCCGGTTTTGGTGGCTTGGACATGACCTAGGACCTTAAGATTTTGCATGAAAGGAGGACTAGCAGCCGCGTTGCACGGGAGAATGTTAAAAGTGTTCATATGTAGTAAAAACGTGAGAAATCCGTCCGTTTTCGGCATTTGTTATCGAATCGACTTAGAGCCAGATCGTCATATTGGCCGCATTCTCTCTGAGACGGTTACATTAATCGTCTGCAAAGCTATGTCGCGTGCTGCGGTATGCGGAGACTCTAAAAGCACCATATTAGAACACAGAAGAAGCTTATATGTTGAAGTAATAGCCAGTAAGAAGTAGTACAATTCAAGTTTTAATTATAGATTATTCACTTTTTAGCCGGCTTTGGTGGCTTGGACATGAGGTGGACCTTAAGATTTTACATGAAAGGAGGACTAGCAGCCGCGTTGCACGGGAGAATGTGAAAAGTGTTCATATGTAGTAAAAACCTGAGAAATCCGTCCGTTTTCGTCATTTGTTATCGTATCGACTTAAAGCCAGATCATCACATTGGCCGCTTTTCTCTCTGAGACGATTTATCGTCTGCAAAGCTATGTCGCGTGCTGCGGTATGCGGAGACACTAAAAGCACCATAGTAGAACACAGATGAAGCTTCTAAGTTGAAGTAATAGCCAGTAAAATGTAGTACAATTCAAGATTTAGTTATCGATTATTCACTTTTTAGCCGGCTTTGGTGGCTTGGACATGAGGTGGAACCTTAAGATTTTGCATGAAAGGAGGACTAGCAACCGCGTTGCACGGGAGAATGTGAAAAGTGGTCATATGTAGTAAAAAACTGAGAAATCCGTGGGTTTTCGTCATTTGTTATCGTATCGACTTAAAGCCAGATCGTCACATTGGACGCTTTTCTCTCTGAGACGGTTACATTTATCGTCTGCAAAGCTATGTCGCGTGCTGCGGAATGCGGAGACACTAAAAGCACCAGATTAGAATACAGAAGAAGCTTCTAAGTTGAAGTAATAGGCAGTAAGAAGTAGTACTATTTAAGTTTTAGTTGTCGATTAATCACTTTTTAACCGGCTTTGGTGGCTTGGACCTGTCCTAGGACCTTAAGATTTTGCATGAAAGGAAGACTAGCAGCCGCGTTGCACGGGAGAATGTGAAAAGTGTTCATATGTAGTAAAAACCTGAGAAATCCGTCCGTTTTCGTCATTTGTTATCGAATCGATTTAAAGCCAGATCGTCACATTGGCCGCTCTTCTATCTGAAACGGTTACATTTATCGTCTGCAAAGCTATGTCGCGTGCTGCGGAATGCGGAAACACTAAAAGCACCACAGTAGAACTCAGAATAAGCTTCTAAGTTGAAGTAATAGCCAGTAAGGAGTAGTACAATTCAAGTTTTAATTATAGATTTTTCACATTTTAGCCGGGTTTGGTGGCTTGGATATGACCTAGGAACTTAAGAATTTGCATGAAAGGAGGACTAGCAGCCGCGTTGCACGGGAGAATGTGAAAAGTGTTCATATGTAGTAAAAACCTGAGAAATCCGTCCGTTTTCGTCATTTGTTATCGAATCGATTTAAAGTCAGATCGTCACATTGGCCGCTCTTCTCTCTGAAACGGTTACATTTATCGTCTGCAAAGCTATGTCGCGTGCTGCGGTATGCGGAGACACTAAAAGCACCATATTAGAACACAGAAGAAGCTTATATGTTGAAGTAATAGATAGTAAGAAGTAGTACAATTCAAGTTTTAATTATAGATTATTCACATTTTAGCCGTGTTTGGTGGCTTGGATATGACCTAGGAGCTTAAGAATTTGCATGAAAGGAGGACTAGCAGCCGCGTTGCACGGCAGAATGTGAAAAGTGTTCATATGTAGTAAAAACCTGAGAAATCCGTCCGTTTTCGTCATTTGTTATCGAATCGACTTAAATTCAGATCGGCACAGTGGCCGCTCTTCTCTCCGAAACGGTTACATTTATCGTCTGCAAAGCTATGTCGCGTGCTGCGGTATGCGGAAACACTAAAAGCACCATAGTAGAACCCAGAAGAAGCTTCTAAGTTGAAGTAATAGCCAGTAAGAAGTAGTACAATTCAAGTTTTAGTTGTCGATTATTCACTTTTTAGCCGGTTTTGGTGGCTTGGACATGACCTAGGACCTTAAGATTTTGCATGAAAGGAGGACTAGCAGCCGCGTTGCACGGGAGAATGTAAAAAGTGTTCATATGTAGTAAAAACCTGAGAAATCCGTCCGTTTTCGTCATTTGTTATCGTATCGACTTAAATTCAGATCGACACATTGGCCGCTTTTCTCTCTGAGACGATTTATCGTCTGCAAAGCTATGTCGCGTGCTGCGGTATGCGGAGACACTAAAAGCACCATAGTAGAACACAGAAGAAGCTTCTAAGTTGAAGTAATAGCCAGTAAAATGTAGTACAATTCAAGTTTTAATTATAGATTATTCACATTTTAGCCGGGTTCTGTGGCTTGGATATGACCTAGGACCTTAAGAATTTGCATGAAAGGAGGACTAGCAACCACGTTGCACGGCAGAATGTAAAAAGTGTTCATATGTAGTAAAAACCTGAGAAATCCGTCCGTTTTCGTCATTTGTTATCGAATCGACTTAAATTCAGATCGACACATTGGCCGCTTTTCTCTCTGAGACGGTTACATTAATCGTCTGCAAAGCTATGTCGCATGCTGCGGTATGCGGAGACACTAAAAGCACCATAGTAGAACACAGAAGAAGCTTCTAAGTTGAAGTAATAGCCAGTAAAATGTAGTACAATTCAATATTTAGTTATCGATTATTCACTTTTTAGCCGGCTTTGGTGGCTTGGACATGAGGTGGAACCTTAAGATTTTGCATGAAAGGAGGACTAGCAACCGCGTTGCACGGGAGAATGTGAAAAGTGGTCATATGTAGTAAAAAACTGAGAAATCCGTGGGTTTTCGTCATTTGTTATCGTATCGACTTAAAGCCAGATCGTCACATTGGACGCTTTTCTCTCTGAGACGGTTACATTTATCGTCTGCAAAGCTATGTCGCGTGCTGCGGAATGCGGAGACACTAAAAGCACCAGATTAGAATACAGAAGAAGCTTCTAAATTGAAGTAATAGGCAGTAAGAAGTAGTACTATTTAAGTTTTAGTTGTCGATTAATCACTTTTTAACCGGCTTTGGTGGCTTGGACCTGTCCTAGGACCTTAAGATTTTGCATGAAAGGAAGACTAGCAGCCGCGTTGCACGGGAGAATGTGAAAAGTGTTCATATGTAGTAAAAACCTGAGAAATCCGTCCGTTTTCGTCATTTGTTATCGAATCGATTTAAAGCCAGATCGTCACATTGGCCGCTCTTCTATCTGAAACGGTTACATTTATCGTCTGCAAAGCTATGTCGCGTGCTGCGGAATGCGGAAACACTAAAAGCACCACAGTAGAACTCAGAATAAGCTTCTAAGTTGAAGTAATAGCCAGTAAGGAGTAGTACAATTCAAGTTTTAATTATAGATTTTTCACATTTTAGCCGGGTTTGGTGGCTTGGATATGACCTAGGAACTTAAGAATTTGCATGAAAGGAGGACTAGCAGCCGCGTTGCACGGGAGAATGTGAAAAGTGTTCATATGTAGTAAAAACCTGAGAAATCCGTCCGTTTTCGTCATTTGTTATCGAATCGATTTAAAGTCAGATCGTCACATTGGCCGCTCTTCTCTCTGAAACGGTTACATTTATCGTCTGCAAAGCTATGTCGCGTGCTGCGGTATGCGGAGACACTAAAATCACCATATTAGAACACAGAAGAAGCTTATATGTTGAAGTAATAGGCAGTAAAAAGTAGTACAATACAAGTTGTAGTTGTCGATTAATCACTTTTTAGCTGGCTTTGGTGGGTTGGACATGACCTAGGACCTTAAGGTTTTGCATGAAAGGAAGACTAGTAGCCGCGTTGCACGGGAGAATGTGAAAAGTGTTCATATGTAGTAAAAACTTGAGAAATCCGTCCGTTTTCGTCATTTGTTATCGAATCGACTTAAAGCCAGATCGTCATATTGGCCGCTTTTCTCTCTGAGACGGTTACATTAATCGTCTGCAAAGCTATGTCGCGTGCTGCGGTATGCGGAGACACTAAAAGCACCATAGTAGAACAGAGAAGAAGCTTCTAAGTTGAAGTAATAGCCAGTAAGAAGTAGTAATATTTAAGTTTTAGTTGTCGTTTAATCACTTTTTAACCGGCTTTGGTGGCTTTGACATGTCCTAGGACTTTAAGATTTTGCATGAAAATAAGACTAGCAGCCGCTTTGCACGGGAGAATGTGAAAAGTTTTCATATGTAGTAAAAAGCTGAGAAATCCGTCCGTTTTCGTCATTTGTTATCGAATCGATTTAAAGCCAGATCGTCACAATGGCCGCTCTTCTCTCTGAAACGGTTACATTTATCGTCTGCAAAGCTATGTCGCGTGCTGCGGTATACGGAAACACTAAAAGCACCACAGTAGAACTCAGAATAAGCTTCTAAGTTGAAGTAATAGCCAGTAAGAAGTAGTACAATTCAAGTTTTAATTATAGATTATTCACATTTTAGCCGGGTTTGGTGGCTTGGATATGACCTAGGACCTTAAGAACTTGCATGAAAGGCGGACTAGCAGCCGCGTTGCACGGGAGAATGTGAAAAGTGTTCATATGTATTAAAAACCTGAGGAATACGTCCGTTTCCGTCATTTGTTATCGAATCGACTTAAATTCAGATCGACACATTGGCCGCTTTTCTCTCTGAGACGGTTACATTAATCGTCTGCAAAGCTATGTCGCATGCTGCGGTATGCGGAGACACTAAAAACACCATAGTAGAACACAGAAGAAGCTTCTAAGTTGAAGTAATAGCCAGTAAGAAGTAGTACAATTCAAGTTTTAGTTATCGATTATTCACTTTTTAGCCGGCTTTGGTGGCTTGGACATGAGGTGGGTCCTTAAGATTTTGCATGAAAGGAGGACTAGCAACCGCGTTGCACGGGAGAATGTGAAAAGTGTTCATATGTAGTAAAAACCTGAGAAATCCGTGGGTTTTCGTCATTTGTTATCGTATCGACTTAAAGCCAGATCGTCACATTGGCCGCTTTTCTCTCTGAGACGGTTACATTTATCGTCTGCGTGCTGCGGTATGCGGAGACACTAAAGGCACCATATTAGAACACAGAAGGAGCTTCTACGTTGAAGTAATAGCCAGTAAGAAGTAGTACAATTCAAGTTGTAGTTGTCGATTAATCACTTTTTAGCTGGCTTTGGTGGGTTGGACATGACGTAGGACCTTAAGATTTCGCATGAAAGGAAGACTAGCAGCCGCGTTGCACGGGAGAATGTGAAAAGTGTTCATATGTAGTAACAACCTGAGAAATCCGTCCGGTTTCGTCTTTGTTATCGAATCGACTTAAAGCCAGATCGTCACATTGGCCGCTTTTCTCTCTGAGACGGATACATTTATCGTCTGCAAAGCTATGTCGCGCGCTGCGGTATGCGGAGACACTAAAAGCACCATAGTAGAACACAGAAGAAGCTTCTAAGTTGAAGTAATAGCCAGTAAGAAGTAGTACAAATCAAGTTTTATTTGTCGATTATTCACTTTTTAGCCAGCTTTGGTGGCTATGACATGACCTAGGACCTTAAGATTTTGCATGAATAGAGGACTAGCAGCCGCGTTGCACGGGAGAATGTGAAAAGTGTTTATATGTAGTAAAAACCTTAGAAATCTGTCCATTTTCGCCATTTGTTATCGAATCGACTTAAAGCCAGATCGTCACATTGGCCGCTTTTCTCTCTGAGACGGTTACATTTTTCGTCTGCAAAGCTATGTCGCGTGCTGCGGTATGCGGAGACACTTAAAGCACCATAGTAGAACACAGAAGGAGCTTTTAAGTTGAAGTAATAGCCAGTAAGACGTAGTACAATTCAAGTTTTAGTTGTCGATTATTCACTTTTTAGCCATCTTTGGTGGCTTGGACATGACCTAGGCCCTTAAGATTTTGCATGAAAGGAGGACTAGCAGTCGCGTTGCACGGGAGAATGTGAAAAGTGTTCATATGTAGTAAAAACCTGAGAAATCCGTCCGTTTTCGGCATTTGTTATCGAATCGACTTAAAGCCAGATCGTCATATTGGCCGCTTTTCTCTCTGAGACGGTTACATTAATCGTCTGCAAAGCTATGTCGCGTGCTGCGGTATGCGGAGACACAAAAAGCACCATAGCTGAACACACTAGAAGCTTCTAAGTTGAAATAATAGCCAGTAAGAAGTAGTACAATTCAAGTTTTAGTTATCGATTATTCACTTTTTAGCCGGCTTTGGTTGCTTGGACATGAGGTGGAACCTTAAGATTTGGCATGAAAGGAGGACTAGCAGCCGCGTTGCACGGGAGAATGTGAAAAGTGTTCATATGTAGTAAAAACCTGACAAATCCGTGGGTTTTCGTCATTTGTTATCGTGTCGACTTAAAGCCAGATCGTCACATTGGCCGCTTTACTCTCTGAGACGGTTACGTTTATCGTCTGCAAAGCTATGTCGCGTGCTGCGGTATGCGGAGACACTAAAAGCACCATATTAGAACACAGAAGAAGATTCTAAGTTGAAGTAATAGCCAGTAAGAAGTAGTAGAATTCAAGTTGTAGTTGTCGATTAATCACTTTTTAGCTGGCTTTGGTGGGTTGGACATGACGTAGGACCTTAAGATTTTGCATGAAAGGAAGACTAGCAGCCGCGTTGCACGGGAGAATGTGAAAAGTGTTCATATGTAGTAACAACCTGAGAAATCCGTCCGGTTTCGTCTTTGTTATCGAATCGACTTAAAGCCAGATCGTCACATTGGCCGCTTTTCTCTCTGAGACTGTTACATTTATCGTCTGCAAAGCTATGTCGCGCGCTGCGGTATGCGGAGACAATAAAAGCACCATATTAGAACACAGAAGAAGCTTCTAAGTTGAAGTAATAGCCAGTAAGAAGTAGTACAATTCAAGTTGTAGTTGTCGATTAATCACGTTTTAGCTGGCTTTGGTGGGTTGGACATGACGTAGGACCTTAAGATTTTGCATGAAAGGAAGACTAGCAGCCGCGTTGCACGGGAGAATGTGAAAAGTGTTCATATGTAGTAACAACCTGAGAAATCCGTCCGGTTTCGTCTTTGTTATCGAATCGACTTAAAGCCAGATCGTCACATTGGCCGCTTTTCTCTCTGAGACGGTTACATTTATCGTCTGCAAAGCTATGTCGCGCGCTGCGGTATGCGGAGACAAAAAAACACCATAGCAGAACACAGAAGAAGCTTCTAAGTTGAAGTAATAGCCAGTAAGAAGTAGTACAATTCAAGTTGTAGTTGTCGATTATTCACTTTTTAGCCGGCTTTGGTGGCTTTGACATGACCTAGGACCTTAAGATTTTGCATGAAAGGAGGACTAGCAGCCGCGTTGCACGGGAGAATGTGAAAAGTGTTCATATATAGTAAAAACCTGAGAAATCTGTCCATTTTCGCCATTTGTTATCGAATCGACTTAAAGCCAGATCGTCACATTGGACGCTTTTCTCTCTGAGACGGTTACATTTTTCGTCTGCAAAGCTATGTCGCGTGCTGCGGTATGCGGAGACACTTAAAGCACCATAGTAGAACACAGAAGGAGCTTTTAAGTTGAAGTAATAGCCAGTAAGAAGTAGTACAATTCAAGTTTTAGTTGTCGATTATTCACTTTTTAGCCGTCTTTAGTGGCTTGGACATGACCTAGGACCTTAAGATTTTGCATGAAAGGAGGACTAGCAGCCGCGTTGCACGGGGGAATGTGAAAAGTGTTCATATGTAGTAAAAACCTGAGAAATCCGTCCGTTTTCGGCATTTGTTATCGAATCGACTTAAGGCCAGATCGTCATATTTGCCGCTTTTCTCTCTGAGACGGTTACATTAATCGTCTGCAAAGCTATGTCGCGTGCTGCGGTATGCGGAGACACTAAAAGCACCATAGTTGAACACAGAAGAAGCTTCTAAGTTGAAGTAATAGCCAGTAAGAAGTAGTTCAATTCAAGTTTTAGTTATCGATTATTCACTTTTTAGCCGGCTTTGGTGGCTTGGACATGAGGTGGAACCTTAAGATTTTGCATGAAAGGAGGACTAGCAGCCGCGTTGCACGGGAGAATATGAAAAGTGTTCATATGTAGTAAAAACCTGAGAAATCCGTGGGTTTTCGTCATTTGTTATCGTATCGACTTAAAGCCAGATCGTCACATTGGCCGCTTTTCTCTCTGAGACGGTTACATTTATCGTCTGCAAAGCTATGTCGCGTGCTGCGGTATGCGGAGACACTAAAAGCACCATATTAGCACACAGAAGAAGCTTCTAAGTTGAAGTAATAGCCAGTAAGAAGTAGTACAATTCAAGTTGTAGTTGTCGATTAATCACTTTTTAGCTGGCTTTGGTGGCTTGGACATGAGGTGGAACCTTAAGATTTTGCATGAAAAGAGGACTAGCAGCCGCGTTGCACGGGAGAATGTGAAAAGTGTTCATATGTAGTAAAAACCTGAGAAATCCGTGGGTTTTCGTCATTTGTTATCGTATCGACTTAAAGCCAGATCGTCACATTGGCCGCTTTTCTCTCTGAGACTGTTACATTTATCGTCTGCAAAGCTATGTCGCGCGCTGCGGTATGCGGAGACAATAAAAGCACCATATTAGAACACAGAAGAAGCTTCTAAGTTGAAGTAATAGCCAGTAAGAAGTAGTACAATTCAAGTTGTAGTTGTCGATTAATCACGTTTTAGCTGGCTTTGGTGGGTTGGACATGACCTAGGACCTTAAGATTTTGCATGAAAGGAGGACTAGCAGCCGCGTTGCACGGGATAATGTGAAAAGTGTTCATATGTAGTAAAAACCTGAGAAATCCGTCCGTTTTCGGCATTTGTTATCGAATCGACTTAAAGCCAGATCGTCATATTTGCCGCTTTTCTCTCTGAGACGGTTACATTAATCGTCTGCAAAGCTATGTCGCGTGCTGCGGTATGCGGAGACACTAAAAGCACCATAGTTGAACACAGAAGAAGCTTCTAAGTTGAAGTAATAGCCAGTAAGAAGTAGTACAATTCAAGTTTTAGTTATCGATTATTCACTTTTTAGCCGGCTTTGGTGGCTTGGACATGAGGTGGAATCTTAAGATTTTGCATGAAAGGAGGACTAGCAGCCGCGTTGCACGGGAGAATGTGAAAAGTGTTCATATGTAGTAAAAACCTGAGAAATCCGTGGGTTTTCGTCATTTGTTATCGTATCGACTTAAAGCCAGATCGTCACATTGGCCGCTTTTCTCTCTGAGACGGTTACATTTATCGTCTGCAAAGCTATGTCGCGTGCTGCGGTATGCGGAGACACGAAAAGCACCATATTAGAACACAGAAGAAGCTTCTAAGTTGAAGTAATAGCCAGTAAGAAGTAGTACAATTCAAGTTGTAGTTGTCGATTAATCACTTTTTATCTGGCTTTGGTGGCTTGGACATGAGGTGGTACCTTAAGTTTTTGCATGAATAGAGGACTAGCAGCCGCGTTGCACGGGAGAATGTGAAAAGTGTTCATATGTAGTAAAAACCTGAGAAATCCGTGGGTTTTCGTCATTTGTTATCGTATCGACTTAAAGCCAGATCGTCACATTAGCCGCTTTTCTCTCTGAGGCGGTTACATTTATCGTCTGCAAAGCTATGTCCCGTGCTGCGGTATGCGGAGACACTAAAAGCACCATATTAGAACACAGAAGAAGCTTCTAAGTTGAAGTAATAGCCAGTAAGAAGTAGTACAATTCAAGTTTTAGTTATCGATTATTCACTTTTTAGCCGGCTATGGTGGCTTGGACATGAGGTGGAACCTTAAGATTTTGCATGAAAGGGGGACTAGCAACCGCGTTGCACGGGAGAATGTGAAAAGTGTTCATATGTAGTAAAAACCTGAGAAATCCGTGGGTTTTCGTCATTTGTTATCATATCGACTTAAAGCCAGATCGCCAAATTGGCCGCTTTTCTCTCTGAGACGGTTACATTTATCGTCTGCAAAGCTATGTCGAATGCTGCGGTATGCGGAGACACTAAAAGCACCATATTAGAACACAGAAGAAGCTTCTAAGTTGAAGTAATAGCCAGTAAGATGTAGTACAATTCAAGTTGTAGTTGTCGATTAATCACTTTTTAGCTGGCTTTGGTGGCTTGGACATGACGTAGGACCTTAAGATTTTGCATGAAAGGAAGACTAGCAGCCGCGTTGCACGGGAGAATGTGAAAAGTGTTCATATGTAGTAACAACCTGAGAAATCCGTCCGGTTTCGTCTTTGTTATCGAATCGACTTAAAGCCAGATCGTCACATTGGCCGCTTTTCTCTCTGAGACGGTTACATTTATCGTCTGCAAAGCTATGTCGCGCGCTGCGGTATGCGGAGACAAAAAAACACCATAGCAGAACACAGAAGAAGCTTCTAAGTTGAAGTAATAGCCAGTAAGAAGTAGTACAATTCAAGTTTTAGTTGTCGATTATTCACTTTTTAGCCGGCTTTGGTGGCTTTGACATGACCTAGGACCTTAAGATTTTGCATGAAAGGAGGACTAGCAGCCGCGTTGCACGGGAGAATGTGAAAAGTGTTCATATATAGTAAAAACCTGAGAAATCTGTCCATTTTCGCCATTTGTTATCGAATCGACTTAAAGCCAGATCGTCACATTGGACGCTTTTCTCTCTGAGACGGTTACATTTTTCGTCTGCAAAGCTATGTCGCGTGCTGCGGTATGCGGAGACACTTAAAGCACCATAGTAGAACACAGAAGGAGCTTTTAAGTTGAAGTAATAGCCAGTAAGAAGTAGTACAATTCAAGTTTTAGTTGTCGATTATTCACTTTTTAGCCGTCTTTAGTGGCTTGGACATGACCTAGGACCTTAAGATTTTGCATGAAAGGAGGACTAGCAGCCGCGTTGCACGGGGGAATGTGAAAAGTGTTCATATGTAGTAAAAACCTGAGAAATCCGTCCGTTTTCGGCATTTGTTATCGAATCGACTTAAGGCCAGATCGTCATATTTGCCGCTTTTCTCTCTGAGACGGTTACATTAATCGTCTGCAAAGCTATGTCGCGTGCTGCGGTATGCGGAGACACTAAAAGCACCATAGTTGAACACAGAAGAAGCTTCTAAGTTGAAGTAATAGCCAGTAAGAAGTAGTTCAATTCAAGTTTTAGTTATCGATTATTCACTTTTTAGCCGGCTTTGGTGGCTTGGACATGAGGTGGAACCTTAAGATTTTGCATGAAAGGAGGACTAGCAGCCGCGTTGCACGGGAGAATATGAAAAGTGTTCATATGTAGTAAAAACCTGAGAAATCCGTGGGTTTTCGTCATTTGTTATCGTATCGACTTAAAGCCAGATCGTCACAATGGCCGCTTTTCTCTCTGAGACGGTTACATTTATCGTCTGCAAAGCTATGTCGCGTGCTGCGGTATGCGGAGACACTAAAAGCACCATATTAGAACACAGAAGAAGCTTCTAAGTTGAAGTAATAGCCAGTAAGAAGTAGTACAATTCAAGTTGTAGTTGTCGATTAATCACTTTTTAGCTGGCTTTGGTGGCTTGGACATGAGGTGGAACCTTAAGATTTTGCATGAAAAGAGGACTAGCAGCCGCGTTGCACGGGAGAATGTGAAAAGTGTTCATATGTAGTAAAAACCTGAGAAATCCGTGGGTTTTCGTCATTTGTTATCGTATCGACTTAAAGCCAGATCGTCACATTGGCCGCTTTTCTCTCTGAGACTGTTACATTTATCGTCTGCAAAGCTATGTCGCGCGCTGCGGTATGCGGAGACAATAAAAGCACCATATTAGAACACAGAAGAAGCTTCTAAGTTGAAGTAATAGCCAGTAAGAAGTAGTACAATTCAAGTTGTAGTTGTCGATTAATCACGTTTTAGCTGGCTTTGGTGGGTTGGACATGACCTAGGACCTTAAGATTTTGCATGAAAGGAGGACTAGCAGCCGCGTTGCACGGGATAATGTGAAAAGTGTTCATATGTAGTAAAAACCTGAGAAATCCGTCCGTTTTCGGCATTTGTTATCGAATCGACTTAAAGCCAGATCGTCATATTTGCCGCTTTTCTCTCTGAGACGGTTACATTAATCGTCTGCAAAGCTATGTCGCGTGCTGCGGTATGCGGAGACACTAAAAGCACCATAGTTGAACACAGAAGAAGCTTCTAAGTTGAAGTAATAGCCAGTAAGAAGTAGTACAATTCAAGTTTTAGTTATCGATTATTCACTTTTTAGCCGGCTTTGGTGGCTTGGACATGAGGTGGAATCTTAAGATTTTGCATGAAAGGAGGACTAGCAGCCGCGTTGCACGGGAGAATGTGAAAAGTGTTCATATGTAGTAAAATCCTGAGAAATCCGTGGGTTTTCGTCATTTGTTATCGTATCGACTTAAAGCCAGATCGTCACATTGGCCGCTTTTCTCTCTGAGACGGTTACATTTATCGTCTGCAAAGCTATGTCGCGTGCTGCGGTATGCGGAGACACGAAAAGCACCATATTAGAACACAGAAGAAGCTTCTAAGTTGAAGTAATAGCCAGTAAGAAGTAGTACAATTCAAGTTGTAGTTGTCGATTAATCACTTTTTATCTGGCTTTGGTGGCTTGGACATGAGGTGGTACCTTAAGTTTTTGCATGAATAGAGGACTAGCAGCCGCGTTGCACGGGAGAATGTGAAAAGTGTTCATATGTAGTAAAAACCTGAGAAATCCGTGGGTTTTCGTCATTTGTTATCGTATCGACTTAAAGCCAGATCGTCACATTAGCCGCTTTTCTCTCTGAGGCGGTTACATTTATCGTCTGCAAAGCTATGTCCCGTGCTGCGGTATGCGGAGACACTAAAAGCACCATATTAGAACACAGAAGAAGCTTCTAAGTTGAAGTAATAGCCAGTAAGAAGTAGTACAATTCAAGTTTTAGTTATCGATTATTCACTTTTTAGCCGGCTATGGTGGCTTGGACATGAGGTGGAACCTTAAGATTTTGCATGAAAGGGGGACTAGCAACCGCGTTGCACGGGAGAATGTGAAAAGTGTTCATATGTAGTAAAAACCTGAGAAATCCGTGGGTTTTCGTCATTTGTTATCATATCGACTTAAAGCCAGATCGCCAGATTGGCCGCTTTTCTCTCTGAGACGGTTACATTTATCGTCTGCAAAGCTATGTCGAATGCTGCGGTATGCGGAGACACTAAAAGCACCATATTAGAACACAGAAGAAGCTTCTAAGTTGAAGTAATAGCCAGTAAGATGTAGTACAATTCAAGTTGTAGTTGTCGATTAATCACTTTTTAGCTGGCTTTGGTGGCTTGGACATGAGGTGGTACCTTAAGTTTTTGCATGAATAGAGGACTAGCAGCCGCGTTGCATGGGAGAATGTGAAAAGTGTTCATATGTAGTAAAAACCTGAGAAATCCGTGGGTTTTCGTCATTTGTTATCGTATCGACTTAAAGCCAGATCGTCACATTGGCCGCTTTACTCTCTGAGACGGTTACGTTTATCGTCTGCAAAGCTATGTCGCGTGCTGCGGAATGCGGAGACACTAAAAGCACCATATTAGAACACAGAAGAAGCTTCTAAGTTGAAGTAATAGCCAGTAAGAAGTAGTACAATTCAAGTTGTAGTTGTCGATTAATCACTTTTTAGCTGGCTTTGGTGGGTTGGACATGACGTAGGACCTTAAGATTTTGCATGAAAGGAAGACTAGCAGCCGCGTTGCACGGGAGAATGTGAAAAGTGTTCATATGTAGTAACAACCTGAGAAATCCGTCCGGTTTCGTCTTTGTTATCGAATCGACTTAAAGCCAGATCGTCACATTGGCCGCTTTTCTCTCTGAGACTGTTACATTTATCGTCTGCAAAGCTATGTCGCGCGCTGCGGTATGCGGAGACAATAAAAGCACCATATTAGAACACAGAAGAAGCTTCTAAGTTGAAGTAATAGCCAGTAAGAAGTAGTACAATTCAAGTTGTAGTTGTCGATTAATCACGTTTTAGCTGGCTTTGGTGGGTTGGACATGACGTAGGACCTTAAGATTTTGCATGAAAGGAAGACTAGCAGCCGCGTTGCACGGGAGAATGTGAAAAGTGTTCATATGTAGTAACAACCTGAGAAATCCGTCCGGTTTCGTCTTTGTTATCGAATCGACTTAAAGCCAGATCGTCACATTGGCCGCTTTTCTCTCTGAGACGGTTACATTTATCGTCTGCAAAGCTATGTCGCGCGCTGCGGTATGCGGAGACAAAAAAACACCATAGCAGAACACAGAAGAAGCTTCTAAGTTGAAGTAATAGCCAGTAAGAAGTAGTACAATTCAAGTTGTAGTTGTCGATTATTCACTTTTTAGCCGGCTTTGGTGGCTTTGACATGACCTAGTACCTTAAGATTTTGCATGAAAGGAGGACTAGCAGCCGCGTTGCACGGGAGAATGTGAAAAGTGTTCATATGTAGTAAAAACCTGAGAAATCTGTCCATTTTCGCCATTTGTTATCGAATCGACTTAAAGCCAGATCGTCACATTGGACGCTTTTCTCTCTGAGACGGTTACATTTTTCGTCTGCAAAGCTATATCGCGTGCTGCGGTATGCGGAGACACTTAAAGCACCATAGTAGAACACAGAAGGAGCTTTTAAGTTGAAGTAATAGCCAGTAAGAAGTAGTACAATTCAAGTTTTAGTTGTCGATTATTCACTTTTTAGCCGTCTTTAGTGGCTTGGACATGACCTAGGACCTTAAGATTTTGCATGAAAGGAGGAGTAGCAGCCGCGTTGCACGGGAGAATGTGAAAAGTGTTCATATGTAGTAAAGACCTGAGAAATCCGTCGGTTTTCGTCATTTGTTATCGAATCGACTTAAAGCCAGATCGTCATATTTGCCGCTTTTCTCTCTGAGACGGTTACATTAATCGTCTGCAAAGCTATGTCGCGTGCTGCGGTATGCGGAGACACTAAAAGCACCATAGTTGAACACAGAAGTAGCTTCTAAGTTGAAGTAATAGCCAGTAAGAAGTAGTACAATTCAAGTTTTAGTTATCGATTATTCACTTTTTAGCCGGCTTTGGTGGCTTGGACATGAGGTGGAACCTTAAGATTTTGCATGAAAGGAGGACTAGCAGCCGCGTTGCACGGGAGAATGTGAAAAGTGTTCATATGTAGTAAAAACCTGAGAAATCCGTGGGTTTTCGTCATTTGTTATCGTATCGACTTAAAGCCAGATCGCCACATTGGCCGCTTTTCTCTCTGAGACGGTTACATTTATCGTCTGCAAAGGTATGTCGCGTGCTGCGGTATGCGGAGACACTAAAAGCACCATATTAGAACACAGAAGAAGCTTCTAAGTTGAAGTAATAGCCAGTAAGAAGTAGTACAATTCAAGTTGTAGTTGTCGATTAATCACTTTTTAGCTGGCTTTGGTGGCTTGGACATGAGGTGGAACCTTAAGATTTTGCATGAAAAGAGGACTAGCAGCCGCGTTGCACGGGAGAATGTGAAAAGTGTTCATATGTAGTAAAAACCTGAGAAATCCGTGGGTTTTCGTCATTTGTTATCGTATCGACTTAAAGCCAGATCGTCACATTGGCCGCTTTTCTCTCTGAGACTGTTACATTTATCGTCTGCAAAGCTATGTCGCGCGCTGCGGTATGCGGAGACAATAAAAGCACCATATTAGAACACAGAAGAAGCTTCTAAGTTGAAGTAATAGCCAGTAAGAAGTAGTACAATTCAAGTTGTAGTTGTCGATTAATCACGTTTTAGCTGGCTTTGGTGGGTTGGACATGACGTAGGACCTTAAGATTTTGCATGAAAGGAAGACTAGCAGCCGCGTTGCACGGGAGAATGTGAAAAGTGTTCATATGTAGTAAAAACCTGAGAAATCTGTCCATTTTCGCCATTTGTTATCGAATCGACTTAAAGCCAGATCGTCACATTGGACGCTTTTCTCTCTGAGACGGTTACATTTTTCGTCTGCAAAGCTATGTCGCGTGCTGCGGTATGCGGAGACACTTAAAGCACCATAGTAGAACACAGAAGGAGCTTTTAAGTTGAAGTAATAGCCAGTAAGAAGTAGTACAATTCAAGTTTTAGTTGTCGATTATTCACTTTTTAGCCGTCTTTAGTGGCTTGGACATGAGGTGGAACCTTAAGATTTTGCATGAAAGGAGGACTAGCACCCGCGTTGCACGGGAGAATGTGAAAAGTGTTCATATGTAGTAAAAACCTGAGAAATCCGTCCAATTTCGGCATTTGTTATCGAATCGACTTAAAGCCAGATCGTCATATTTGCCGCTTTTCTCTCTGAGACGGTTACATTAATCGTCTGCAAAGCTATGTCGCGTGCTGCGGTATGCGGAGACACTAAAAGCACCATAGTTGAACACAGAAGAAGCTTCTAAGTTGAAGTAATAGCCAGTAAGAAGTAGTACAATTCAAGTTTTAGTTATCGATTATTCACTTTTTAGCCGGCTTTGGTGGCTTGGACATGAGGTGGAACCTTACGATTTTGCATGAAAGGAGGACTAGCAGCCGCGTTGCACGGGAGAATGTGAAAAGTGTTCATATGTAGTAAAAACCTGAGAAATCCGTGGGTTTTCGTCATTTGTTATCGTATCGACTTAAAGCCAGATCGTCACATTGGCCGCTTTTCTCTCTGAGACGGTTACATTTATCGTCTGCAAAGCTATGTCGCGTGCTGCGGTATGCGGAGACACTAAAAGCACCATATTAGAACACAGAAGAAGCTTCTAAGTTGAAGTAATAGCCAGTAAGAAGTAGTACAATTCAATTTGTAGGTGTCGATTAATCACTTTTTAGCTGGCTTTGGTGGCTTGGACATGAGGTGGAACCTTAAGATTTTGCATGAAAAGAGGACTAGCAGCCGCGTTGCACGGGAGAATGTGAAAAGTGTTCATATGTAGTAAAAACCTGAGAAATCCGTGGGTTTTCGTCATTTGTTATCGTATCGACTTAAAGCCAGATCGTCACATTGGCCGCTTTTCTCTCTGAGACTGTTACATTTATCGTCTGCAAAGCTATGTCGCGCGCTGCGGTATGCGGAGACAATAAAAGCACCATATTAGAACACAGAAGAAGCTTCTAAGTTGAAGTAATAGCCAGTAAGAAGTAGTACAATTCAAGTTGTAGTTGTCGATTAATCACGTTTTAGCTGGCTTTGGTGGGTTGGACATGACGTAGGACCTTAAGATTTTGCATGAAAGGAAGACTAGCAGCCGCGTTGCACGGGAGAATGTGAAAAGTGTTCATATGTAGTAACAACCTGAGAAATCCGTCCGGTTTCGTCTTTGTTATCGAATCGACTTAAAGCCAGATCGTCACATTGGCCGCTTTTCTCTCTGAGACGGTTACATTTATCGTCTGCAAAGCTATGTCGCGCGCTGCGGTATGCGGAGACAAAAAAACACCATAGCAGAACACAGAAGAAGCTTCTAAGTTGATGTAATAGCCAGTAAGAAGTAGTACAATTCAAGTTGTAGTTGTCGATTATTCACTTTTTAGCCGGCTTTGGTGGCTTTGACATGACCTAGGACCTTAAGATTTTGCATGAAAGGAGGACTAGCAGCCGCGTTGCACGGGAGAATGTGAAAAGTGTTCATATGTAGTAAAAACCTGAGAAATCTGTCCATTTTCGCCATTTGTTATCGAATCGACTTAAAGCCAGATCGTCACATTGGACGCTTTTCTCTCTGAGACGGTTACATTTTTCGTCTGCAAAGCTATGTCGCGTGCTGCGGTATGCGGAGACACTTAAAGCACCATAGTAGAACACAGAAGGAGCTTTTAAGTTGAAGTAATAGCCAGTAAGAAGTAGTACAATTCAAGTTTTAGTTGTCGATTATTCACTTTTTAGCCGTCTTTAGTGGCTTGGACATGACCTAGGACCTTAAGATTTTGCATGAAAGGAGGACTAGCAGCCGCGTTGCACGGGAGAATGTGAAAAGTGTTCATATGTAGTAAAAACCTGAGAAATTCGTGGGTTTTCGTCATTTGTTATCGTATCGACTTAAAGCCAGATCGTCACATTGGCCGCTTTTCTCTCTGAGACGGTTACATTAATCGTCTGCAAAGCTATGTCGCGTGCTGCGGTATGCGGAGACACTAAAAGCACCATAGTTGAAGACAGAAGAAGCTTCTAAGTTGAAGTAATAGCCAGTAAGAAGTAGTACAATTCAAGTTTTAGTTATCGATTATTCACTTTTTAGCAGGCTTTGGTGGCTTGGACATGAGGTGGAACCTTAAGATTTTGCATGAAAGGAGGACTAGCAGCCGCGTTGCACGGGAGAATGTGAAAAGTGTTCATATGTAGTAAAAACCTGAGAAATCCGTGGGTTTTCGTCATTTGTTATCGTATCGACTTAAAGCCAGATCGTCACATTGGCCGCTTTTCTCTCTGAGACGGTTACATTTATCGTCTGCAAAGCTATGTCGCGTGCTGCGGTATGCGGAGACACTAAAAGCACCATATTAGAACACAGAAGAAGCTTCTAAGTTGAAGTAATAGCCAGTAAGAAGTAGTACAATTCAAGTTGTAGTTTTCGATTAATCACTTTTTAGCTGGCTTTGGTGGCTTGGACATGAGGTGGTACCTTAAGTTTTTGCATGAATAGAGGACTAGCAGCCGCGTTGCACGGGAGAATGTGAAAAGTGTTCATATGTAGTAAAAACCTGAGAAATCCGTGGGTTTTCGTCATTTGTTATCGTATCGACTTAAAGCCAGATCGTCACATTGGCCGCTTTTCTCTCTGAGGCGGTTACATTTATCGTCTGCAAAGCTATGTCCCGTGCTGCGGTATGCGGAGACACTAAAAGCACCATATTAGAACACAGAGGAAGCTTCTAAGTTGAAGTAATAGCCAGTAAGAAGTAGTACAATTCAAGTTTTAGTTATCGATTATTCACTTTTTAGCCGGCTATGGTGGCTTGGACATGAGGTGGAACCTTAAGATTTTGCATGAAAGGGGGACTAGCAACCGCGTTGCACGGGAGAATGTGAAAAGTGTTCATATGTAGTAAAAACCTGAGAAATCCGTGGGTTTTCGTCATTTGTTATCATATCGACTTAAAGCCAGATCGCCACATTGGCCGCTTTTCTCTCTGAGACGGTTACATTTATCGTCTGCAAAGCTATGTCGCGTGCTGCGGTATGCGGAGACACTAAAAGCACCATATTACAACACAGAAGAAGCTTCTAAGTTGAAGTAATAGCCAGTAAGAAGTAGTACAATTCAAGTTGTAGTTGTCGATTAATCACGTTTTAGCTGGCTTTGGTGGTTTGGACATGACGTAGGACCTTAGGATTTTGCATGAAAGGAAGACTAGCAGCCGCGTTGCACGGGAGAATGTGAAAAGTGTTCATATGTAGTAAAAACCTGAGAAATCCGTGGGTTTTCGTCATTTGTTATCGTATCGACTTAAAGCCAGATCGTCACATTGGCCGCTTTTCTCTCTGAGACGGTTACATTTATCGTCTGCAAAGCTATGTCGCGTGCTGCGGTATGCGGAGACACTAAAAGCACCATATTAGAACACAGAAGAAGCTTCTAAGTTGAAGTAATAGCCAGTAAGAAGTAGTACAATTCAAGTTGTAGTTGTCGATTAATCACATTTTAGCTGGCTTTGGTGGCTTGGACATGAGGTGGTACCTTAAGTTTTTGCATGAATAGAGGACTAGAAGCCGCGTTGCATGGGAGAATGTGAAAAGTGTTCATATATAGTAAAAACCTGAGAAATCTGTCCATTTTCGCCATTTGTTATCGAATCGACTTAAAGCCAGATCGTCACATTGGACGCTTTTCTCTCTGAGACGGTTACATTTTTCGTCTGCAAAGCTATGTCGCGTGCTGCGGTATGCGGAGACACTTAAAGCACCATAGTAGAACACAGAAGGAGCTTTTAAGTTGAAGTAATAGCCAGTAAGAAGTAGTACAATTCAAGTTTTAGTTGTCGATTATTCACTTTTTAGCCGTCTTTAGTGGCTTGGACATGACCTAGGACCTTAAGATTTTGCATGAAAGGAGGACTAGCAGCCGCGTTGCACGGGGGAATGTGAAAAGTGTTCATATGTAGTAAAAACCTGAGAAATCCGTCCGTTTTCGGCATTTGTTATCGAATCGACTTAAGGCCAGATCGTCATATTTGCCGCTTTTCTCTCTGAGACGGTTACATTAATCGTCTGCAAAGCTATGTCGCGTGCTGCGGTATGCGGAGACACTAAAAGCACCATAGTTGAACACAGAAGAAGCTTCTAAGTTGAAGTAATAGCCAGTAAGAAGTAGTTCAATTCAAGTTTTAGTTATCGATTATTCACTTTTTAGCCGGCTTTGGTGGCTTGGACATGAGGTGGAACCTTAAGATTTTGCATGAAAGGAGGACTAGCAGCCGCGTTGCACGGGAGAATATGAAAAGTGTTCATATGTAGTAAAAACCTGAGAAATCCGTGGGTTTTCGTCATTTGTTATCGTATCGACTTAAAGCCAGATCGTCACATTGGCCGCTTTTCTCTCTGAGACGGTTACATTTATCGTCTGCAAAGCTATGTCGCGTGCTGCGGTATGCGGAGACACTAAAAGCACCATATTAGAACACAGAAGAAGCTTCTAAGTTGAAGTAATAGCCAGTAAGAAGTAGTACAATTCAAGTTGTAGTTGTCGATTAATCACTTTTTAGCTGGCTTTGGTGGCTTGGACATGAGGTGGAACCTTAAGATTTTGCATGAAAAGAGGACTAGCAGCCGCGTTGCACGGGAGAATGTGAAAAGTGTTCATATGTAGTAAAAACCTGAGAAATCCGTGGGTTTTCGTCATTTGTTATCGTATCGACTTAAAGCCAGATCGTCACATTGGCCGCTTTTCTCTCTGAGACTGTTACATTTATCGTCTGCAAAGCTATGTCGCGCGCTGCGGTATGCGGAGACAATAAAAGCACCATATTAGAACACAGAAGAAGCTTCTAAGTTGAAGTAATAGCCAGTAAGAAGTAGTACAATTCAAGTTGTAGTTGTCGATTAATCACGTTTTAGCTGGCTTTGGTGGGTTGGACATGACCTAGGACCTTAAGATTTTGCATGAAAGGAGGACTAGCAGCCGCGTTGCACGGGATAATGTGAAAAGTGTTCATATGTAGTAAAAACCTGAGAAATCCGTCCGTTTTCGTCATTTGTTATCGAATCGACTTAAAGCCAGATCGTCATATTTGCCGCTTTTCTCTCTGAGACGGTTACATTAATCGTCTGCAAAGCTATGTCGCGTGCTGCGGTATGCGGAGACACTAAAAGCACCATAGTTGAACACAGAAGAAGCTTCTAAGTTGAAGTAATAGCCAGTAAGAAGTAGTACAATTCAAGTTTTAGTTATCGATTATTCACTTTTTAGCCGGCTTTGGTGGCTTGGACATGAGGTGGAATCTTAAGATTTTGCATGAAAGGAGGACTAGCAGCCGCGTTGCACGGGAGAATGTGAAAAGTGTTCATATGTAGTAAAAACCTGAGAAATCCGTGGGTTTTCGTCATTTGTTATCGTATCGACTTAAAGCCAGATCGTCACATTGGCCGCTTTTCTCTCTGAGACGGTTACATTTATCGTCTGCAAAGCTATGTCGCGTGCTGCGGTATGCGGAGACACTAAAAGCACCATATTAGAACACAGAAGAAGCTTCTAAGTTGAAGTAATAGCCAGTAAGAAGTAGTACAATTCAAGTTGTAGTTGTCGATTAATCACTTTTTATCTGGCTTTGGTGGCTTGGACATGAGGTGGTACCTTAAGTTTTTGCATGAATAGAGGACTAGCAGCCGCGTTGCACGGGAGAATGTGAAAAGTGTTCATATGTAGTAAAAACCTGAGAAATCCGTGGGTTTTCGTCATTTGTTATCGTATCGACTTAAAGCCAGATCGTCACATTAGCCGCTTTTCTCTCTGAGGCGGTTACATTTATCGTCTGCAAAGCTATGTCCCGTGCTGCGGTATGCGGAGACACTAAAAGCACCATATTAGAACACAGAAGAAGCTTCTAAGTTGAAGTAATAGCCAGTAAGAAGTAGTACAATTCAAGTTTTAGTTATCGATTATTCACTTTTTAGCCGGCTATGGTGGCTTGGACATGAGGTGGAACCTTAAGATTTTGCATGAAAGGGGGACTAGCAACCGCGTTGCACGGGAGAATGTGAAAAGTGTTCATATGTAGTAAAAACCTGAGAAATCCGTGGGTTTTCGTCATTTGTTATCATATTGACTTAAAGCCAGATCGCCAAATTGGCCGCTTTTCTCTCTGAGACGGTTACATTTATCGTCTGCAAAGCTATGTCGAATGCTGCGGTATGCGGAGACACTAAAAGCACCATATTAGAACACAGAAGAAGCTTCTAAGTTGAAGTAATAGCCAGTAAGATGTAGTACAATTCAAGTTGTAGTTGTCGATTAATCACTTTTTAGCTGGCTTTGGTGGCTTGGACATGAGGTGGTACCTTAAGTTTTTGCATGAATAGAGGACTAGCAGCCGCGTTGCATGGGAGAATGTGAAAAGTGTTCATATGTAGTAAAAACCTGAGAAATCCGTGGGTTTTCGTCATTTGTTATCGTATCGACTTAAAGCCAGATCGTCACATTGGCCGCTTTACTCTCTGAGACGGTTACGTTTATCGTCTGCAAAGCTATGTCGCGTGCTGCGGTATGCGGAGACACTAAAAGCACCATATTAGAACACAGAAGAAGCTTCTAAGTTGAAGTAATAGCCAGTAAGAAGTAGTACAATTCAAGTTGTAGTTGTCGATTAATCACTTTTTAGCTGGCTTTGGTGGGTTGGACATGACGTAGGACCTTAAGATTTTGCATGAAAGGAAGACTAGCAGCCGCGTTGCACGGGAGAATGTGAAAAGTGTTCATATGTAGTAACAACCTGAGAAATCCGTCCGGTTTCGTCTTTGTTATCGAATCGACTTCAAGCCAGATCGTCACATTGGCCGCTTTTCTCTCTGAGACTGTTACATTTATCGTCTGCAAAGCTATGTCGCGCGCTGCGGTATGCGGAGACAATAAAAGCACCATATTAGAACACAGAAGAAGCTTCTAAGTTGAAGTAATAGCCAGTAAGAAGTAGTACAATTCAAGTTGTAGTTGTCGATTAATCACGTTTTAGCTGGCTTTGGTGGGTTGGACATGACGTAGGACCTTAAGATTTTGCATGAAAGGAAGACTAGCAGCCGCGTTGCACGGGAGAATGTGAAAAGTGTTCATATGTAGTAACAACCTGAGAAATCCGTCCGGTTTCGTCTTTGTTATCGAATCGACTTAAAGCCAGATCGTCACATTGGCCGCTTTTCTCTCTGAGACGGTTACATTTATCGTCTGCAAAGCTATGTCGCGCGCTGCGGTATGCGGAGACAAAAAAACACCATAGCAGAACACAGAAGAAGCTTCTAAGTTGAAGTAATAGCCAGTAAGAAGTAGTACAATTCAAGTTGTAGTTGTCGATTATTCACTTTTTAGCCGGCTTTGGTGGCTTTGACATGACCTAGTACCTTAAGATTTTGCATGAAAGGAGGACTAGCAGCCGCGTTGCACGGGAGAATGTGAAAAGTGTTCATATGTAGTAAAAACCTGAGAAATCTGTCCATTTTCGCCATTTGTTATCGAATCGACTTAAAGCCAGATCGTCACATTGGACGCTTTTCTCTCTGAGACGGTTACATTTTTCGTCTGCAAAGCTATATCGCGTGCTGCGGTATGCGGAGACACTTAAAGCACCATAGTAGAACACAGAAGGAGCTTTTAAGTTGAAGTAATAGCCAGTAAGGAGTAGTACAATTCAAGTTTTAGTTGTCGATTATTCACTTTTTAGCCGTCTTTAGTGGCTTGGACATGACCTAGGACCTTAAGATTTTGCATGAAAGGAGGAGTAGCAGCCGCGTTGCACGGGAGAATGTGAAAAGTGTTCATATGTAGTAAAGACCTGAGAAATCCGTCGGTTTTCGTCATTTGTTATCGAATCGACTTAAAGCCAGATCGTCATATTTGCCGCTTTTCTCTCTGAGACGGTTACATTAATCGTCTGCAAAGCTATGTCGCGTGCTGCGGTATGCGGAGACACTAAAAGCACCATAGTTGAACACAGAAGTAGCTTCTAAGTTGAAGTAATAGCCAGTAAGAAGTAGTACAATTCAAGTTTTAGTTATCGATTATTCTCTTTTTAGCCGGCTTTGGTGGCTTGGACATGAGGTGGAACCTTAAGATTTTGCATGAAAGGAGGACTAGCAGCCGCGTTGCACGGGAGAATGTGAAAAGTGTTCATATGTAGTAAAAACCTGAGAAATCCGTGGGTTTTCGTCATTTGTTATCGTATCGACTTAAAGACAGATCGTCACATTGGCCGCTTTTCTCTCTGAGACGGTTACATTTATCGTCTGCAAAGCTATGTCGCGTGCTGCGGTATGCGGAGACACTAAAAGCACCATATTAGAACACAGAAGAAGCTTCTAAGTTGAAGTAATAGCCAGTAAGAAGTAGTACAATTCAAGTTGTAGTTGTCGATTAATCATTTTTAGCTGGCTTTGGTGGCTTGGACATGAGGTGGAACCTTAAGATTTTGCATGAAAAGAGGACTAGCAGCCGCGTTGCACGGGAGAATGTGAAAAGTGTTCATATGTAGTAAAAACCTGAGAAATCCGTGGGTTTTCGTCATTTGTTATCGTATCGACTTAAAGCCAGATCGTCACATTGGCCGCTTTTCTCTCTGAGACTGTTACATTTATCGTCTGCAAAGCTATGTCGCGCGCTGCGGTATGCGGAGACAATAAAAGCACCATATTAGAACACAGAAGAAGCTTCTAAGTTGAAGTAATAGCCAGTAAGAAGTAGTACAATTCAAGTTGTAGTTGTCGATTAATCACGTTTTAGCTGGCTTTGGTGGGTTGGACATGACGTAGGACCTTAAGATTTTGCATGAAAGGAAGACTAGCAGCCGCGTTGCACGGGAGAATGTGAAAAGTGTTCATATGTAGTAAAAACCTGAGAAACCTGTCCATTTTCGCCATTTGTTATCGAATCGACTTAAAGCCAGATCGTCACATTGGACGCTTTTCTCTCTGAGACGGTTACATTTTTCGTCTGCAAAGCTATGTCGCGTGCTGCGGTATGCGGAGACACTTAAAGCACCATATTAGAACACAGAAGGAGCTTTTAAGTTGAAGTAATAGCCAGTAAGAAGTAGTACAATTCAAGTTTTAGTTGTCGATTATTCACTTTTTAGCCGTCTTTAGTGGCTTGGACATGAGGTGGAACCTTAAGATTTTGCATGAAAGGAGGACTAGCAGCCGCGTTGCACGGGAGAATGTGAAAAGTGTTCATATGTAGTAAAAACCTTAGAAATCCGTCCAATTTCGGCATTTGTTATCGAATCGACTTAAAGCCAGATCGTCATATTTGCCGCTTTTCTCTCTGAGACGGTTACATTAATCGTCTGCAAAGCTATGTCGCGTGCTGCGGTATGCGGAGACACTAAAAGCACCATAGTTGAACACAGAAGAAGCTTCTAAGTTGAAGTAATAGCCAGTAAGAAGTAGTACAATTCAAGTTTTAGTTATCGATTATTCACTTTTTAGCCGGCTTTGGTGGCTTGGACATGAGGTGGAACCTTAAGATTTTGCATGAAAGGAGGACTAGCAGCCGCGTTGCACGGGAGAATGTGAAAAGTGTTCATATGTAGTAAAAACCTGAGAAATCCGTGGGTTTTCGTCATTTGTTATCGTATCGACTTAAAGCCAGATCGTCACATTGGCCGCTTTTCTCTCTGAGACGGTTACATTTATCGTCTGCAAAGCTATGTCGCGTGCTGCGGTATGCGGAGACACTAAAAGCACCATATTAGAACACAGAAGAAGCTTCTAAGTTGAAGTAATAGCCAGTAAGAAGTAGTACAATTCAATTTGTAGTTGTCGATTAATCACTTTTTAGCTGGCTTTGGTGGCTTGGACATGAGGTGGAACCTTAAGATTTTGCATGAAAAGAGGACTAGCAGCCGCGTTGCACGGGAGAATGTGAAAAGTGTTCATATGTAGTAAAAACCTGAGAAATCCGTGGGTTTTCGTCATTTGTTATCGTATCGACTTAAAGCCAGATCGTCACATTGGCCGCTTTTCTCTCTGAGACTGTTACATTTATCGTCTGCAAAGCTATGTCGCGCGCTGCGGTATGCGGAGACAAAAAAACACCATAGCAGAACACAGAAGAAGCTTCTAAGTTGAAGTAATAGCCAGTAAGAAGTAGTACAATTCAAGTTGTAGTTGTCGATTAATCACGTTTTAGCTGGCTTTGGTGGGTTGGACATGACGTAGGACCTTAAGATTTTGCATGAAAGGAAGGCTAGCAGCCGCGTTGCACGGGAGAATGTGAAAACTGTTCATATGTAGTAACAACCTGAGAAATCCGTCCGGTTTCGTCTTTGTTATCGAATCGACTTAAAGCCAGATCGTCACATTGGCCGCTTTTCTCTCTGAGACGGTTACATTTATCGTCTGCAAAGCTATGTCGCGCGCTGCGGTATGCGGAGACAAAAAAACACCATAGCAGAACACAGAAGAAGCTTCTAAGTTGAAGTAATAGCCAGTAAGAAGTAGTATAATTCAAGTTGTAGTTGTCGATTATTCACTTTTTAGCCGGCTTTGGTGGCTTTGACATGACCTAGGACCTTAAGATTTTGCATGAAAGGAGGACTAGCAGCCGCGTTGCACGGGAGAATGTGAAAAGTGTTCATATGTAGTAAAAACCTGAGAAATCTGTCCATTTTCGCCATTTGTTATCGAATCGACTTAAAGCCAGATCGTCACATTGGACGCTTTTCTCTCTGAGACGGTTACATTTTTCGTCTGCAAAGCTATGTCGCGTGCTGCGGTATGCGGAGACACTTAAAGCACCATAGTAGAACACAGAAGGAGCTTTTAAGTTGAAGTAATAGCCAGTAAGAAGTAGTACAATTCAAGTTTTAGTTGTCGATTATTCACTTTTTAGCCGTCTTTAGTGGCTTGGACATGACCTAGGACCTTAAGATTTTGCATGAAAGGAGGACTAGCAGCCGCGTTGCACGGCAGAATGTGAAAAGTGTTCATATGTAGTAAAAACCTGAGAAATTCGTGGGTTTTCGTCATTTGTTATCGTATCGACTTAAAGCCAGATCGTCACATTGGCCGCTTTTCTCTCTGAGACGGTTACATTAATCGTCTGCAAAGCTATGTCGCGTGCTGCGGTATGCGGAGACACTAAAAGCACCATAGTTGAACACAGAAGAAGCTTCTAAGTTGAAGTAATAGCCAGTAAGAAGTAGTACAATTCAAGTTTTAGTTATCGATTATTCACTTTTTAGCCGGCTTTGGTGGCTTGGACATGAGGTGGAACCTTAAGATTTTGCATGAAAGGAGGACTAGCAGCCGCGTTGCACGGGAGAATGTGAAAAGTGTTCATATGTAGTAAAAACCTGAGAAATCCGTGGGTTTTCGTCATTTGTTATCGTATCGACTTAAAGCCAGATCGTCACATTGGCCGCTTTTCTCTCTGAGACGGTTACATTTATCGTCTGCAAAGCTATGTCGCGTGCTGCGGTATGCGGAGACACTAAAAGCACCATATTAGAACACAGAAGAAGCTTCTAAGTTGAAGTAATAGCCAGTAAGAAGTAGTACAATTCAAGTTGTAGTTGTCGATTAATCACTTTTTAGCTGGCTTTGGTGGCTTGGACATGAGGTGGTACCTTAAGTTTTTGCATGAATAGAGGACTAGCAGCCGCGTTGCACGGGAGAATGTGAAAAGTGTTCATATGTAGTAAAAACCTGAGAAATCCGTGGGTTTTCGTCATTTGTTATCGTATCGACTTAAAGCCAGATCGTCACATTAGCCGCTTTTCTCTCTGAGGCGGTTACATTTATCGTCTGCAAAGCTATGTCCCGTGCTGCGGTATGCGGAGACACTAAAAGCACCATATTAGAACACAGAAGAAGCTTCTAAGTTGAAGTAATAGCCAGTAAGAAGTAGTACAATTCAAGTTTTAGTTATCGATTATTCACTTTTTAGCCGGCTATGGTGGCTTGGACATGAGGTGGAACCTTAAGATTTTGCATGAAAGGGGGACTAGCAACCGCGTTGCACGGGAGAATGTGAAAAGTGTTCATATGTAGTAAAAACCTGAGAAATCCGTGGGTTTTCGTCATTTGTTATCATATCGACTTAAAGCCAGATCGCCACATTGGCCGCTTTTCTCTCTGAGACGGTTACATTTATCGTCTGCAAAGCTATGTCGCGTGCTGCGGTATGCGGAGACACTAAAAGCACCATATTACAACACAGAAGAAGCTTCTAAGTTGAAGTAATAGCCAGTAAGAAGTAGTACAATTCAAGTTGTAGTTGTCGATTAATCACGTTTTAGCAGGCTTTGGTGGTTTGGACATGACGTAGGACCTTAGGATTTTGCATGAAAGGAAGACTAGCAGCCGCGTTGCACGGGAGAATGTGAAAAGTGTTCATATGTAGTAAAAACCTGAGAAATCCGTGGGTTTTCGTCATTTGTTATCGTATCGACTTAAAGCCAGATCGTCACATTGGCCGCTTTTCTCTCTGAGACGGTTACATTTATCGTCTGCAAAGCTATGTCGCGTGCTGCGGTATGCGGAGACACTAAAAGCACCATATTAGAACACAGAAGAAGCTTCTAAGTTGAAGTAATAGCCAGTAAGAAGTAGTACAATTCAAGTTGTAGTTGTCGATTAATCACATTTTAGCTGGCTTTGGTGGCTTGGACATGAGGTGGTACCTTAAGTTTTTGCATGAATAGAGGACTAGCAGCCGCGTTGCACGGGAGAATGTGAAAAGTGTTCATATGTAGTAAAAACCTGAGAAATCCGTGGGTTTTCGTCATTTGTTATCGTATCGACTTAAAGCCAGATCGTCACATTAGCCGCTTTTCTCTCTGAGGCGGTTACATTTATCGTCTGCAAAGCTATGTCCCGTGCTGCGGTATGCGGAGACACTAAAAGCACCATATTAGAACACAGAAGAAGCTTCTAAGTTGAAGTAATAGCCAGTAAGAAGTAGTACAATTCAAGTTTTAGTTATCGATTATTCACTTTTTAGCCGGCTATGGTGGCTTGGTCATGAGGTGGAACCTTAAGATTTTGCATGAAAGGGGGACTAGCAACCGCGTTGCACGGGAGAATGTGAAAAGTGTTCATATGTAGTAAAAACCTGAGAAATCCGTGGGTTTTCGTCATTTGTTATCATATCGACTTAAAGCCAGATCGCCACATTGGCCGCTTTTCTCTCTGAGACGGTTACATTTATCGTCTGCAAAGCTATGTCGCGTGCTGCGGTATGCGGAGACACTAAAAGCACCATATTAGAACACAGAAGAAGCTTCTAAGTTGAAGTAATAGCCAGTAAGAAGTAGTACAATTCAAGTTGTAGTTGTCGATTAATCACGTTTTAGCTGGCTTTGGTGGGTTGGACATGACGTAGGACCTTAGGATTTTGCATGAAAGGAAGACTAGCAGCCGCGTTGCACGGGAGAATGTGAAAAGTGTTCATATGTAGTAACAACCTGAGAAATCCGTCCGGTTTCGTCATTGTTATCGAATCGACTTAAAGCCAGATCGTCACATTGGCCGCTTTTCTCTCTGAGACGGTTACATTTATCGTCTGCAAAGCTATGTCGCGCGCTGCGGTATGCGGAGACAATAAAAGCATCATAGTAGAACACAGAAGAAGCTTCTAAGTTGAAGTAATAGCCAGTAAGAAGTAGTACAATTCAAGTTTTAGTTGTCGATTATTCACTTTTTAGCCGGCTTTGGTGGCTTGGACATGAGGTGGAACTTTAAGATTTTGCATGAAAGGAGGACTAGCAGCCGCGTTGCACGGGAGAATGTGAAAAGTGTTCATATGTAGTAAAAACCTGAGAAATCCGTGGGTTTTCGTCATTTGTTATCGTATCGACTTAAAGCCAGATCGTCACATTGGCCGCTTTTCTCTCTGAGACGGTTACATTTATCGTCTGCAAAGCTATGTCGCGTGCTGCGGTATGCGGAGACACTAAAAGCACCATATTAGAACACAGAAGAAGCTTCTAAGTTGAAGTAATAGCCAGTAAGAAGTAGTACAATTCAATTTGTAGTTGTCGATTAATCACTTTTTAGCTGGCTTTGGTGGCTTGGACATGAGGTGGAACCTTAAGATTTTGCATGAAAAGAGGACTAGCAGCCGCGTTGCACGGGAGAATGTGAAAAGTGTTCATATGTAGTAAAAACCTGAGAAATCCGTGGGTTTTCGTCATTTGTTATCGTATCGACTTAAAGCCAGATCGTCACATTGGCCGCTTTTCTCTCTGAGACTGTTACATTTATCGTCTGCAAAGCTATGTCGCGCGCTGCGGTATGCGGAGACAATAAAAGCACCATATTAGAACACAGAAGAAGCTTCTAAGTTGAAGTAATAGCCAGTAAGAAGTAGTACAATTCAAGTTGTAGTTGTCGATTAATCACGTTTTAGCTGGCTTTGGTGGGTTGGACATGACGTAGGACCTTAAGATTTTGCATGAAAGGAAGACTAGCAGCCGCGTTGCACGGGAGAATGTGAAAAGTGTTCATATGTAGTAACAACCTGAGAAATCCGTCCGGTTTCGTCTTTGTTATCGAATCGACTTAAAGCCAGATCGTCACATTGGCCGCTTTTCTCTCTGAGACGGTTACATTTATCGTCTGCAAAGCTATGTCGCGCGCTGCGGTATGCGGAGACAAAAAAACACCATAGCAGAACACAGAAGAAGCTTCTAAGTTGAAGTAATAGCCAGTAAGAAGTAGTACAATTCAAGTTGTAGTTGTCGATTATTCACTTTTTAGCCGGCTTTGGTGGCTTTGACATGACCTAGGACCTTAAGATTTTGCATGAAAGGAGGACTAGCAGCCGCGTTGCACGGGAGAATGTGAAAAGTGTTCATATGTAGTAAAAACCTGAGAAATCTGTCCATTTTCGCCATTTGTTATCGAATCGACTTAAAGCCAGATCGTCACATTGGACGCTTTTCTCTCTGAGACGGTTACATTTTTCGTCTGCAAAGCTATGTCCCGTGCTGCGGTATGCGGAGACACTAAAAGCACCATAGTTGAACACAGAAGAAGCTTCTAAGTTGAAGTAATAGCCAGTAAGAAGTAGTACAATTCAAGTTTTAGTTATCGATTATTCACTTTTTAGCCGGCTTTGGTGGCTTGGACATGAGGTGGAACCTTAAGATTTTGCATGAAAGGAGGACTAGCAGCCGCGTTGCACGGGAGAATGTGAAAAGTGTTCATATGTAGTAAAAACCTGAGAAATCCGTGGGTTTTCGTCATTTGTTATCGTATCGACTTAAAGCCAGATCGTCACATTGGCCGCTTTTCTCTCTGAGACGGTTACATTTATCGTCTGCAAAGCTATGTCGCGTGCTGCGGTATGCGGAGACACTAAAAGCACCATATTAGAACACAGAAGAAGCTTCTAAGTTGAAGTAATAGCCAGTAAGAAGTAGTACAATTCAAGTTGTAGTTGTCGATTAATCACTTTTTAGCTGGCTTTGGTGGCTTGGACATGAGGTGGTACCTTAAGTTTTTGCATGAATAGAGGACTAGCAGCCGCGTTGCACGGGAGAATGTGAAAAGTGTTCATATGTAGTAAAAACCTGAGAAATCCGTGGGTTTTCGTCATTTGTTATCGTATCGACTTAAAGCCAGATCGTCACATTAGCCGCTTTTCTCTCTGAGGCGGTTACATTTATCGTCTGCAAAGCTATGTCCCGTGCTGCGGTATGCGGAGACACTAAAAGCACCATATTAGAACAGAGAAGAAGCTTCTAAGTTGAAGTAATAGCCAGTAAGAAGTAGTACAATTCAAGTTTTAGTTATCGATTATTCACTTTTTAGCCGGCTATGGTGGCTTGGACATGAGGTGGAACCTTAAGATTTTGCATGAAAGGGGGACTAGCAACCGCGTTGCACGGGAGAATGTGAAAAGTGTTCATATGTAGTAAAAACCTGAGAAATCCGTGGGTTTTCGTCATTTGTTATCATATCGACTTAAAGCCAGATCGCCACATTGGCCGCTTTTCTCTCTGAGACGGTTACATTTATCGTCTGCAAAGCTATGTCGCGTGCTGCGGTATGCGGAGACACTAAAAGCACCATATTACAACACAGAAGAAGCTTCTAAGTTGAAGTAATAGCCAGTAAGAAGTAGTACAATTCAAGTTGTAGTTGTCGATTAATCACGTTTTAGCTGGCTTTGGTGGGTTGGACATGACGTAGGACCTTAGGATTTTGCATGAAAGGAAGACTAGCAGCCGCGTTGCACGGGAGAATGTGAAAAGTGTTCATATGTAGTAAAAACCTGAGAAATCCGTGGGTTTTCGTCATTTGTTATCGTATCGACTTAAAGCCAGATCGTCACATTGGCCGCTTTTCTCTCTGAGACGGTTACATTTATCGTCTGCAAAGCTATGTCGCGTGCTGCGGTATGCGGAGACACTAAAAGCACCATATTAGAACACAGAAGAAGATTCTAAGTTGAAGTAATAGCCAGTAAGAAGTAGTACAATTCAAGTTGTAGTTGTCGATTAATCACATTTTAGCTGGCTTTGGTGGCTTGGACATGAGGTGGTA
Source organism: Schistocerca gregaria (assembly GCF_023897955.1). Lineage (NCBI taxonomy): Eukaryota > Metazoa > Arthropoda > Insecta > Orthoptera > Acrididae > Schistocerca > Schistocerca gregaria. The sequence goes on from NW_026061759.1 coordinate 3,650,309, forward strand.
CCTTAAGTTTTTGCATGAATAGAGGACTAGCAGCCGCGTTGCACGGGAGAATGTGAAAAGCATTCATATGTAGTAAAAACCTGAGAAATCCGTGGGTTTTCGTCATTTGTTATCGTATCGACTTAAAGCCAGATCGTCACATTAGCCGCTTTTCTCTCTGAGGCGGTTACATTAATCGTCTGCAAAGCTATGTCGCGTGCTGCGGTATGCGGAGACACTAAAAGCACCATATTAGAACACAGAAGAAGCTTCTAAGTTGAAGTAATAGCCAGTAAGAAGTAGTACAATTCAAGTTTTAGTTATCGATTATTCACTTTTTAGCCGGCTATGGTGTCTTGGACATGAGGTGGAACCTTAAGATTTTGCATGAAAGGGGGACTAGCAACCGCGTTGCACGGGAGAATGTGAAAAGTGTTCATATGTAGTAAAAACCTGAGAAATCCGTGGGTTTTCGTCATTTGTTATCATATCGACTTAAAGCCAGATCGCCACATTGGCCGCTTTTCTCTCTGAGACGGTTACATTTATCGTCTGCAAAGCTATGTCGCGTGCTGCGGTATGCGGAGACACTAAAAGCACCATATTAGAACACAGAAGAAGCTTCTAATTTGAAGTAATAGCCAGTAAGAAGTAGTACAATTCAAGTTGTAGTTGTCGATTAATCACGTTTTAGCTGGCTTTGGTGGGTTGGACATGACGTAGGACCTTAGGATTTTGCATGAAAGGAAGACTAGCAGCCGCGTTGCACGGGAGAATGTGAAAAGTGTTCATATGTAGTAACAACCTGAGAAATCCGTCCGGTTTCGTCATTGTTATCGAATCGACTTAAAGCCAGATCGTCACATTGGCCGCTTTTCTCTCTGAGACGGTTACATTTATCGTCTGCAAAGCTATGTCGCGCGCTGCGGTATGCAGAGACAATAAAACACCATAGTAGAACACAGAAGAAGCTTCTAAGTTGAAGTAATAGCCAGTAAGAAGTAGTACAATTCAAGTTTTAGTTGTCGATTATTCACTTTTTAGCCGGCTATGGTGGCTTTGACATGACCTAGGACCTTAAGATTTTGCATGAAAGGAGGACTAGCAGCCGCGTTGCACGGGAGAATGTGAAAAGTGTTCATATGTAGTAAAAACCTGAGAAATCCGTCGGTTTTCGTCATTTGTTATCGAATCGACTTAAATTCAGATCGACACATTGGCCGCTTTTCTCTCTGAGACGGTTACATTAATCGTCTGCAAAGCTATGTCGCATGCTGCGGTATGCGGAGACACTAAAAGCACCATAGTAGAACACAGAAGAAGCTTCTAAGTTGAAGTAATAGCCAGTAAGAAGTAGTACAATTCAAGTTTTAGTTGTCGATTATTCACTTTTTAGCCGGCTTTGGTGGCTTGGACATGAGGTGGAACCTTAAGATTTTGCATGAAAGGAGGACTAGCAGCCGCGTTGCACGGGAGAATGTGAAAAGTGTTCATATGTAGTAAAAACCTGAGAAATCCGTGGGTTTTCGTCATTTGTTATCGTATCGACTTACAGCCAGATCGTCACATTGGCCGCTTTTCTCTCTGAGGCGGTTACATTTATCGTCTGCAAAGGTATGTCGCGTGCTGCGGTATGCGGAAACACTAAAAGCATCATATTAGAACACAGAAGAAGCTTCTAAGTTGAAGTAATAGCCAGTAAGAAGTAGTACTATTTAAGTTTTAGTTGTCGATTAATCACTTTTTAACCTGCTTTTGTGGCTTGAACATGTCCTAGGAAATACGATTTTGCATGAAAGGAAGACTAGCAGCCGCGTTGCACGGGAGAATGTGAAAAGTGTTCATATGTAGTAAAAACCTGAGAAATCCGTCCGTTTTCGTCATTTGTTATCGAATCGATTTAAAGCCAGATCGTCACATTGGCCGCTCTTCTCTCCGAAACGGTTACATTAATCGTCTGCAAAGCTATGTCGCGTGCTGCGGTATGCGGAGACACTAAAAGCACCATAGTAGAACACAGAAGAAGCTTCTAAGTTGAAGTAATAGCCAGTAAGAAGTAGTACTATTTACGTTTTAGTTGTCGTTTAATCACTTTTTAGCCGGCTTTGGTGGCTTGGACATGAGGTGGAACCTTAAGATTTTGCATGAAACGAAGACTAGCAGCCGCGTTGCACGGGAGAATGTGAAAAGTGTTCATATGTAGTAAAAACCTGAGAAATCCGTCCGTTTTCGTCATTTGTTATCGAATCGATTTAAAGCCAGATCGTCACAATGGCCGCTCTTCTCTCTGAAACGGTTACATTTATCGTCTCCAAAGCTATGTCGCGTGTTGCGGTATACGGAAACACTAAAAGCACCACAGTAGAACTCAGAATAAGCTTCTAAGTTGAAGTAATAGCCAGTTAGAAGTAGTACAATTCAAGTTTTAATTATAGATTATTCATATTTTAGCCGGCTTTGGTGGCTTGGATATGACCTAGGACCTTACGACTTTGCTTGAAAGGAGGACTAGCAGCCACGTTGCAACGGGAGAATGTGAAAAGTGTTCATATGTAGTAAAAACCTGAGAATCCGTCCGTTTTCGTCATTTGTTATAGCATCGACTTAAATTCAGATCGACACATTGGCCGCTTTTTCCTCTGAGACGGTTACATTTATCGTCTGCAAAGCTATGTCCCGTGCTGCGGTATGCGGAGACACTAAAAGCACCATAGCAGAACACAGAAGAAGCTTCTAAGTTGAAGTAATAGCCAGTAAGAAGTAGTACAATTCATGTTTTACTTGTCGATTATTCACTTTTTAGCCGGCTTTGGTGGCTTGGACATGACCTAGGACCTTAAGATTTTGCATGAAAGGAAGACTAGCAGCCGCGTTGCACGGGAGAATGTGAAAAGTGTTCATATGTAGTAAAAACCTGAGAAATCCGTCCGTTTTCGTCATTTGTTATCGAATCGATTTAAAGCCAGATCGTCACAATGGCCGCTCTTCTCTCTGAAACGGTTACATTTATCGTCTGCAAAGCTATGTCGCGTGCTGCGGTATACGGAAACACTAAAAGCACCACAGTAGAACTCAGAATAAGCTTCTAAGTTGAAGTAATAGCCAGTAAGAAGTAGTACAATTCAAGTTTTAATTATAGATTATTCACATTTTAGCCGGCTTTGGTGGCTTGGATATGACCTAGGACCTTACGAATTTGCTTGAAAGGAGGAATAGCAACCGCGTTGCACGGGAGAATGTGAAAAGTGTTCATATGTAGTAAAAACCTGAGAAATCCGTGGGTTTTCGTCATTTGTTATCATATCGACTTAAAGCCAGATCGCCACATTGGCCGCTTTTCTCTCTGAGACGGTTACATTTATCGTCTGCAAAGCTATGTCGCGTGCTGCGGTATTCGGAGACACTAAAAGCACCATATTAGAACACAGAATAAGCTTCTAAGTTGAAGTAATAGCCAGTAAGAAGTAGTACAATTCAAGTTGTAGTTGTCGATTAATCACGTTTTAGCTGGCTTTGGTGGGTTGGACATGACGTAGGACCTTAGGATTTTGCATGAAAGGAAGACTAGCAGCCGCGTTGCACGGGAGAATGTGAAAAGTGTTCATATGCAGTAACAACCTGAGAAATCCGTCCAGTTTCGTCATTGTTATCGAATCGAATTAAAGCCAGATCGTCACATTGGCCGCTTTTCTCTCTGAGACGGTTACATTTATCGTCTGCAAAGCTATGTCGCGCGCTGCGGTATGCGGAGACAATAAAACACCATAGTAGAACACAGAAGAAGCTTCTAAGTTGAAGTAATAGCCAGTAAGAAGTAGTACAATTCAAGTTTTAGTTGTCGATTATTCACTTTTTAGCCGTCTTTAGTGGCTTGGACATGACCTAGGACCTTAAGATTTTGCATGAAAGGAGGACTAGCAGCCGCGTTGCACGGGAGAATGTGAAAAGTGTTCATATGTAGTAAAAACCTGAGAAATTCGTGGGTTTTCGTCATTTGTTATCGTATCGACTTAAAGCCAGATCGTCACATTGGCCGCTTTTCTCTCTGAGACGGTTACATTAATCGTCTGCAAAGCTATGTCGCGTGCTGCGGTATGCGGAGACACTAAAAGCACCATAGTTGAAGACAGAAGAAGCTTCTAAGTTGAAGTAATAGCCAGTAAGAAGTAGTACAATTCAAGTTTTAGTTATCGATTATTCACTTTTTAGCCGGCTTTGGTGGCTTGGACATGAGGTGGAACCTTAAGATTTTGCATGAAAGGAGGACTAGCAGCCGCGTTGCACGGGAGAATGTGAAAAGTGTTCATATGTAGTAAAAACCTGAGAAATCCGTGGGTTTTCGTCATTTGTTATCGTATCGACTTAAAGCCAGATCGTCACATTGGCCGCTTTTCTCTCTGAGACGGTTACATTTATCGTCTGCAAAGCTATGTCGCGTGCTGCGGTATGCGGAGACACTAAAAGCACCATATTAGAACACAGAAGAAGCTTCTAAGTTGAAGTAATAGCCAGTAAGAAGTAGTACAATTCAAGTTGTAGTTGTCGATTAATCACTTTTTAGCTGTCTTTGGTGGCTTGGACATGAGGTGGTACCTTAAGTTTTTGCATGAATAGAGGACTAGCAGCCGCGTTGCACGGGAGAATGTGAAAAGTGTTCATATGTAGTAAAAACCTGAGAAATCCGTGGGTTTTCGTCATTTGTTATCGTATCGACTTAAAGCCAGATCGTCATATTAGCCGCTTTTCTCTCTGAGGCGGTTACATTTATCGTCTGCAAAGCTATGTCGCGTGCTGCGGTATGCGGAGACACTAAAAGCACCATATTAGAACACAGAAGAAGCTTCTAAGTTGAAGTAATAGCCAGTAAGAAGTAGTACAATTCAAGTTGTAGTTGTCGATTAATCACGTTTTAGCTGGCTTTGGTGGGTTGGACATGACGTAGGACCTTAGGATTTTGCATGAAAGGAAGACTAGCAGCCGCGTTGCACGGGAGAATGTGAAAAGTGTTCATATGTAGTAACAACCTGCGAAATTCGTGGGTTTTCGTCATTTGTTATCGTATCGACTTAAAGCCAGATCGTCACATTGGCCGCTTTTCTCTCTGAGACGGTTACATTAATCGTCTGCAAAGCTATGTCGCGTGCTGCGGTATGCGGAGACACTAAAAGCACCATAGTTGAACACAGAAGAAGCTTCTAAGTTGAAGTAATAGCCAGTAAGAAGTAGTACAATTCAAGTTTTAGTTGTCGATTATTCACTTTTTAGCCGGCTATGGTGGCTTTGACATGACCTAGGACCTTAAGATTTTGCATGAAAGGAGGACTAGCAGCCGCGTTGCACGGGAGAATGTGAAAAGTGTTCATATGTAGTAAAAACCTGAGAAATCCGTCGGTTTTCGTCATTTGTTATCGAATCGACTTAAATTCAGATCGACACATTGGCCGCTTTTCTCTCTGAGACGGTTACATTAATCGTCTGCAAAGCTATGTCGCATGCTGCGGTATGCGGAGACACTAAAAGCACCATAGTAGAACACAGAAGAAGCTTCTAAGTTGAAGTAATAGCCAGTAAGAAGTAGTACAATTCAAGTTTTAGTTGTCGATTATTCACTTTTTAGCCGGCTTTGGTGGCTTGGACATGAGGTGGAACCTTAAGATTTTGCATGAAAGGAGGACTAGCAGCCGCGTTGCACGGGAGAATGTGAAAAGTGTTCATATGTAGTAAAAACCTGAGAAATCCGTGGGTTTTCGTCATTTGTTATCGTATCGACTTACAGCCAGATCGTCACATTGGCCGCTTTTCTCTCTGAGGCGGTTACATTTATCGTCTGCAAAGGTATGTCGCGTGCTGCGGTATGCGGAAACACTAAAAGCATCATATTAGAACACAGAAGAAGCTTCTAAGTTGAAGTAATAGCCAGTAAGAAGTAGTACTATTTAAGTTTTAGTTGTCGATTAATCACTTTTTAACCTGCTTTTGTGGCTTGAACATGTCCTAGGAAATACGATTTTGCATGAAAGGAAGACTAGCAGCCGCGTTGCACGGGAGAATGTGAAAAGTGTTCATATGTAGTAAAAACCTGAGAAATCCGTCCGTTTTCGTCATTTGTTATCGAATCGATTTAAAGCCAGATCGTCACATTGGCCGCTCTTCTCTCCGAAACGGTTACATTAATCGTCTGCAAAGCTATGTCGCGTGCTGCGGTATGCGGAGACACTAAAAGCACCATAGTAGAACACAGAAGAAGCTTCTAAGTTGAAGTAATAGCCAGTAAGAAGTAGTACTATTTACGTTTTAGTTGTCGTTTAATCACTTTTTAGCCGGCTTTGGTGGCTTGGACATGAGGTGGAACCTTAAGATTTTGCATGAAACGAAGACTAGCAGCCGCGTTGCACGGGAGAATGTGAAAAGTGTTCATATGTAGTAAAAACCTGAGAAATCCGTCCGTTTTCGTCATTTGTTATCGAATCGATTTAAAGCCAGATCGTCACAATGGCCGCTCTTCTCTCTGAAACGGTTACATTTATCGTCTCCAAAGCTATGTCGCGTGTTGCGGTATACGGAAACACTAAAAGCACCACAGTAGAACTCAGAATAAGCTTCTAAGTTGAAGTAATAGCCAGTTAGAAGTAGTACAATTCAAGTTTTAATTATAGATTATTCATATTTTAGCCGGCTTTGGTGGCTTGGATATGACCTAGGACCTTACGACTTTGCTTGAAAGGAGGACTAGCAGCCACGTTGCAACGGGAGAATGTGAAAAGTGTTCATATGTAGTAAAAACCTGAGAATCCGTCCGTTTTCGTCATTTGTTATAGCATCGACTTAAATTCAGATCGACACATTGGCCGCTTTTTCCTCTGAGACGGTTACATTTATCGTCTGCAAAGCTATGTCCCGTGCTGCGGTATGCGGAGACACTAAAAGCACCATAGCAGAACACAGAAGAAGCTTCTAAGTTGAAGTAATAGCCAGTAAGAAGTAGTACAATTCATGTTTTACTTGTCGATTATTCACTTTTTAGCCGGCTTTGGTGGCTTGGACATGACCTAGGACCTTAAGATTTTGCATGAAAGGAAGACTAGCAGCCGCGTTGCACGGGAGAATGTGAAAAGTGTTCATATGTAGTAAAAACCTGAGAAATCCGTCCGTTTTCGTCATTTGTTATCGAATCGATTTAAAGCCAGATCGTCACAATGGCCGCTCTTCTCTCTGAAACGGTTACATTTATCGTCTGCAAAGCTATGTCGCGTGCTGCGGTATACGGAAACACTAAAAGCACCACAGTAGAACTCAGAATAAGCTTCTAAGTTGAAGTAATAGCCAGTAAGAAGTAGTACAATTCAAGTTTTAATTATAGATTATTCACATTTTAGCCGGCTTTGGTGGCTTGGATATGACCTAGGACCTTACGAATTTGCTTGAAAGGAGGAATAGCAACCGCGTTGCACGGGAGAATGTGAAAAGTGTTCATATGTAGTAAAAACCTGAGAAATCCGTGGGTTTTCGTCATTTGTTATCATATCGACTTAAAGCCAGATCGCCACATTGGCCGCTTTTCTCTCTGAGACGGTTACATTTATCGTCTGCAAAGCTATGTCGCGTGCTGCGGTATTCGGAGACACTAAAAGCACCATATTAGAACACAGAATAAGCTTCTAAGTTGAAGTAATAGCCAGTAAGAAGTAGTACAATTCAAGTTGTAGTTGTCGATTAATCACGTTTTAGCTGGCTTTGGTGGGTTGGACATGACGTAGGACCTTAGGATTTTGCATGAAAGGAAGACTAGCAGCCGCGTTGCACGGGAGAATGTGAAAAGTGTTCATATGCAGTAACAACCTGAGAAATCCGTCCAGTTTCGTCATTGTTATCGAATCGAATTAAAGCCAGATCGTCACATTGGCCGCTTTTCTCTCTGAGACGGTTACATTTATCGTCTGCAAAGCTATGTCGCGCGCTGCGGTATGCGGAGACAATAAAACACCATAGTAGAACACAGAAGAAGCTTCTAAGTTGAAGTAATAGCCAGTAAGAAGTAGTACAATTCAAGTTTTAGTTGTCGATTATTCACTTTTTAGCCGTCTTTAGTGGCTTGGACATGACCTAGGACCTTAAGATTTTGCATGAAAGGAGGACTAGCAGCCGCGTTGCACGGGAGAATGTGAAAAGTGTTCATATGTAGTAAAAACCTGAGAAATTCGTGGGTTTTCGTCATTTGTTATCGTATCGACTTAAAGCCAGATCGTCACATTGGCCGCTTTTCTCTCTGAGACGGTTACATTAATCGTCTGCAAAGCTATGTCGCGTGCTGCGGTATGCGGAGACACTAAAAGCACCATAGTTGAAGACAGAAGAAGCTTCTAAGTTGAAGTAATAGCCAGTAAGAAGTAGTACAATTCAAGTTTTAGTTATCGATTATTCACTTTTTAGCCGGCTTTGGTGGCTTGGACATGAGGTGGAACCTTAAGATTTTGCATGAAAGGAGGACTAGCAGCCGCGTTGCACGGGAGAATGTGAAAAGTGTTCATATGTAGTAAAAACCTGAGAAATCCGTGGGTTTTCGTCATTTGTTATCGTATCGACTTAAAGCCAGATCGTCACATTGGCCGCTTTTCTCTCTGAGACGGTTACATTTATCGTCTGCAAAGCTATGTCGCGTGCTGCGGTATGCGGAGACACTAAAAGCACCATATTAGAACACAGAAGAAGCTTCTAAGTTGAAGTAATAGCCAGTAAGAAGTAGTACAATTCAAGTTGTAGTTGTCGATTAATCACTTTTTAGCTGTCTTTGGTGGCTTGGACATGAGGTGGTACCTTAAGTTTTTGCATGAATAGAGGACTAGCAGCCGCGTTGCACGGGAGAATGTGAAAAGTGTTCATATGTAGTAAAAACCTGAGAAATCCGTGGGTTTTCGTCATTTGTTATCGTATCGACTTAAAGCCAGATCGTCATATTAGCCGCTTTTCTCTCTGAGGCGGTTACATTTATCGTCTGCAAAGCTATGTCGCGTGCTGCGGTATGCGGAGACACTAAAAGCACCATATTAGAACACAGAAGAAGCTTCTAAGTTGAAGTAATAGCCAGTAAGAAGTAGTACAATTCAAGTTGTAGTTGTCGATTAATCACGTTTTAGCTGGCTTTGGTGGGTTGGACATGACGTAGGACCTTAGGATTTTGCATGAAAGGAAGACTAGCAGCCGCGTTGCACGGGAGAATGTGAAAAGTGTTCATATGTAGTAACAACCTGCGAAATTCGTGGGTTTTCGTCATTTGTTATCGTATCGACTTAAAGCCAGATCGTCACATTGGCCGCTTTTCTCTCTGAGACGGTTACATTAATCGTCTGCAAAGCTATGTCGCGTGCTGCGGTATGCGGAGACACTAAAAGCACCATAGTTGAACACAGAAGAAGCTTCTAAGTTGAAGTAATAGCCAGTAAGAAGTAGTACAATTCAAGTTTTAGTTATCGATTATTCACTTTTTAGCCGGCTTTGGTGGCTTGGACATGAGGTGGAACCTTAAGATTTTGCATGAAAGGAGGACTAGCAGCCGCGTTGCACGGGAGAATGTGAAAAGTGTTCATATGTAGTAAAAACCTGAGAAATCCGTGGGTTTTCGTCATTTGTTATCGTATCGACTTAAAGCCAGATCGTCACATTGGACGCTTTTCTCTCTGAGACGGTTACATTTATCGTCTGCAAAGCTATGTCGCGTGCTGCGGTATGCGGAGACACTAAAAGCACCATATTAGAACACAGAAGAAGCTTCTAATTTGAAGTAATAGCCAGTAAGAAGTAGTACAATTCAAGTTGTAGTTGTCGATTAATCACTTTTTAGCTGGCTTTGGTGGCTTGGACATGAGGTGGTACCTTAAGTTTTTGCATGAATAGAGGACTAGCAGCCGCGTTGCACGGGAGAATGTGAAAAGTGTTCATATGTAGTAAAAACCTGAGAAATCCGTGGGTTTTCGTCATTTGTTATCGTATCGACTTAAAGCCAGATCGTCATATTAGCCGCTTTTCTCTCTGAGGCGGTTACATTTATCGTCTGCAAAGCTATGTCCCGTGCTGCGGTATGCGGAGACACTAAAAGCACCATATTAGAACACAGAAGAAGCTTCTAAGTTGAAGTAATAGCCAGTAAGAAGTAGTACAATTCAAGTTTTAGTTATCGATTATTCACTTTTTAGCCGGCTATGGTGGCTTGGACATGAGGTGGAACCTTAAGATTTAGCATGAAAGGGGGACTAGCAACCGCGTTGCACGGGAGAATGTGAAAAGTGTTCATATGTAGTAAAAACCTGAGAAATCCGTCCGTTTTCGTCATTTGTTATCGAATCGACTTAAAGCCAGATCGTCACATTGGCCGCTTTTCTCTCTGAGACGGTTACATTTATCGTCTGCAAAGCTATGTCGCGCGCTGCGGTATGCGGAGACAATAAAAGCATCATAGTAGAACACAGAAGAAGCTTCTAAGTTGAAGTAATAGCCAGTAAGAAGTAGTACAATTCAAGTTTTAGTTGTCGATTATTCACTTTTTAGCCGGCTTTGGTGGCTTGGACATGAGGTGGAACCTTAAGATTTTGCATGAAAGGAGGACTAGCAGCCGCGTTGCACGGGAGAATGTGAAAAGTGTTCATATGTAGTAAAAACCTGAGAAATCCGTGGGTTTTCGTCATTTGTTATCGTATCGACTTACAGCCAGATCGTCACATTGGCCGCTTTTCTCTCTGAGGCGGTTACATTTATCGTCTGCAAAGGTATGTCGCGTGCTGCGGTATGCGGAAACACTAAAAGCATCATATTAGAACACAGAAGAAGCTTCTAAGTTGAAGTAATAGCCAGTAAGAAGTAGTACAATTCAAGTTTTAGTTGTCGATTAATCACTTTTTAACCTGCTTTTGTGGCTTGAACATGTCCTAGGAAATACGATTTTGCATGAAAGGAAGACTAGCAGCCGCGTTGCACGGGAGAATGTGAAAAGTGTTCATATGTAGTAAAAACCTGAGAAATCCGTCCGTTTTCGTCATTTGTTATCGAATCGATTTAAAGCCAGATCGTCACATTGGCCGCTCTTCTCTCCGAAACGGTTACATTAATCGTCTGCAAAGCAATGTCGCGTGCTGCGGTATGCGGAGACACTAAAAGCACCATAGTAGAACACAGAAGAAGCTTCTAAGTTGAAGTAATAGCCAGTAAGAAGTAGTACTATTTACGTTTTAGTTGTCGTTTAATCACTTTTTAGCCGGCTTTGGTGGCTTGGACATGAGGTGGAACCTTAAGATTTTGCATGAAACGAAGACTAGCAGCCGCGTTGCACGGGAGAATGTGAAAAGTGTTCATATGTAGTAAAAACCTGAGAAATCCGTCCGTTTTCGTCATTTGTTATCGAATCGATTTAAAGCCAGATCGTCACAATGGCCGCTCTTCTCTCTGAAACGGTTACATTTATCGTCTCCGAAGCTATGTCGCGTGTTGCGGTATACGGAAACACTAAAAGCACCACAGTAGAACTCAGAATAAGCTTCTAAATTGAAGTAATAGCCAGTTAGAAGTAGTACAATTCAAGTTTTAAGTATAGATTATTCATATTTTAGCCGGCTTTGGTGGCTTGGATATGACCTAGGACCTTACGACTTTGCTTGAAAGGAGGACTAGCAGCCACGTTGCAACGGGAGAATGTGAAAAGTGTTCATATGTAGTAAAAACCTGAGAATCCGTCCGTTTTCGTCATTTGTTATAGCATCGACTTAAATTCAGATCGACACATTGGCCGCTTTTCCTCTGAGACGGTTACATTTATCGTCTGCAAAGCTATGTCCCGTGCTGCGGTATGCGGAGACACTAAAAGCACCATAGCAGAACACAGAAGAAGCTTCTAAGTTGAAGTAATAGCCAGTAAGAAGTAGTACAATTCATGTTTTAGTTGTCGATTATTCACTTTTTAGCCGGCTTTGGTGGCTTGGACATGACCTAGGACCTTAAGATTTTGCATGAAAGGAAGACTAGCAGCCGCGTTGCACGGGAGAATGTGAAAAGTGTTCATATGTAGTAAAAACCTGAGAATCCGTCCGTTTTCGTCATTTGTTATAGCATCGACTTAAATTCAGATCGACACATTGGCCGCTTTTTCCTCTGAGACGGTTACATTTATCGTCTGCAAAGCTATGTCCCGTGCTGCGGTATGCGGAGACACTAAAAGCACCATAGCAGAACACAGAAGAAGCTTCTAAGTTGAAGTAATAGCCAGTAAGAAGTAGTACAATTCAAGTTGTAGTTGTCGATTAATCACGTTTTAGCTGGCTTTGGTGGGTTGGACATGACGTAGGACCTTAGGATTTTGCATGAAAGGAAGACTAGCAGCCGCGTTGCACGGGAGAATGTGAAAAGTGTTCATATGTAGTAACAACCTGAGAAATCCGTCCAGTTTCGTCATTGTTATCGAATCGAATTAAAGCCAGATCGTCACATTGGCCGCTTTTCTCTCTGAGACGGTTACATTTATCGTCTGCAAAGCTATGTCGCGCGCTGCGGTATGCGGAGACAATAAAACACCATAGTAGAACACAGAAGAAGCTTCTAAGTTGAAGTAATAGCCAGTAAGAAGTAGTACAATTCAAGTTTTAGTTGTCGATTATTCACTTTTTAGCCGTCTTTAGTGGCTTGGACATGACCTAGGACCTTAAGATTTTGCATGAAAGGAGGACTAGCAGCCGCGTTGCACGGGAGAATGTGAAAAGTGTTCATATGTAGTAAAAACCTGAGAAATTCGTGGGTTTTCGTCATTTGTTATCGTATCGACTTAAAGCCAGATCGTCACATTGGCCGCTTTTCTCTCTGAGACGGTTACATTTATCGTCTGCAAAGCTATGTCGCGTGCTGCGGTATGCGGAGACACTAAAAGCACCATATTAGAACACAGAAGAAGCTTCTAAGTTGAAGTAATAGCCAGTAAGAAGTAGTACAATTCAAGTTGTAGTTGTCGATTAATCACTTTTTAGCTGTCTTTGGTGGCTTGGACATGAGGTGGTACCTTAAGTTTTTGCATGAATAGAGGACTAGCAGCCGCGTTGCACGGGAGAATGTGAAAAGTGTTCATATGTAGTAAAAACCTGAGAAATCCGTGGGTTTTCGTCATTTGTTATCGTATCGACTTAAAGCCAGATCGTCATATTAGCCGCTTTTCTCTCTGAGGCGGTTACATTTATCGTCTGCAAAGCTATGTCCCGTGCTGCGGTATGCGGAGACACTAAAAGCACCATATTAGAACACAGAAGAAGCTTCTAAGTTGAAGTAATAGCCAATAAGAAGTAGTACAATTCAAGTTTTAGTTATCGATTATTCACTTTTTAGCCGGCTATGGTGGCTTGGACATGAGGTGGAACCTTAAGATTTTGCATGAAAGGGGGACTAGCAACCGCGTTGCACGGGAGAATGTGAAAAGTTTTCATATGTAGTAAAAACCTGAGAAATCCGTGGGTTTTCGTCATTTGTTATCATATCGACTTAAAGCCAGATCGCCACATTGGCCGCTTTTCTCTCTGAGACGGTTACATTTATCGTCTGCAAAGCTATGTCGCGTGCTGCGGTATGCGGAGACACTAAAAGCACCATATTAGAACACAGAAGAAGCTTCTAAGTTGAAGTAATAGCCAGTAAGAAGTAGTACAATTCAAGTTGTAGTTGTCGATTAATCACGTTTTAGCTGGCTTTGGTGGGTTGGACATGACGTAGGACCTTAGGATTTTGCATGAAAGGAAGACTAGCAGCCGCGTTGCACGGGAGAATGTGAAAAGTGTTCATATGTAGTAACAACCTGCGAAATTCGTGGGTTTTCGTCATTTGTTATCGTATCGACTTAAAGCCAGATCGTCACATTGGCCGCTTTTCTCTCTGAGACGGTTACATTAATCGTCTGCAAAGCTATGTCGCGTGCTGCGGTATGCGGAGACACTAAAAGCACCATAGTTGAACACAGAAGAAGCTTCTAAGTTGAAGTAATAGCCAGTAAGAAGTAGTACAATTCAAGTTTTAGTTATCGATTATTCACTTTTTAGCCGGCTTTGGTGGCTTGGACATGAGGTGGAACCTTAAGATTTTGCATGAAAGGAGGACTAGCAGCCGCGTTGCACGGGAGAATGTGAAAAGTGTTCATATGTAGTAAAAACCTGAGAAATCCGTGGGTTTTCGTCATTTGTTATCGTATCGACTTAAAGCCAGATCGTCACATTGGCCGCTTTTCTCTCTGAGACGGTTACATTTATCGTCTGCAAAGCTATGTCGCGTGCTGCGGTATGCGGAGACACTAAAAGCACCATATTAGAACACAGAAGAAGCTTCTAATTTGAAGTAATAGCCAGTAAGAAGTAGTACAATTCAAGTAGTAGTTGTCGATTAATCACTTTTTAGCTGGCTTTGGTGGCTTGGACATGAGGTGGTACCTTAAGTTTTTGCATGAATAGAGGACTAGAAGCCGCGTTGCACGGGAGAATGTGAAAAGTGTTCATATGTAGTAAAAACCTGAGAAATCCGTGGGTTTTCGTCATTTGTTATCGTATCGACTTAAAGCCAGATCGTCATATTAGCCGCTTTTCTCTCTGAGGCGGTTACATTTATCGTCTGCAAAGCTATGTCCCGTGCTGCGGTATGCGGAGACACTAAAAGCACCATATTAGAACACAGAAGAAGCTTCTAAGTTGAAGTAATAGCCAGTAAGAAGTAGTACAATTCAAGTTTTAGTTATCGATTATTCACTTTTTAGCCGGCTATGGTGGCTTGGACATGAGGTGGAATCTTAAGATTTTGCATGAAAGGGGGACTAGCAACCGCGTTGCACGGGAGAATGTGAAAAGTGTTCATATGTAGTAAAAACCTGAGAAATCCGTGGGTTTTCGTCATTTGTTATCATATCGACTTAAAGCCAGATCGCCACATTGGCCGCTTTTCTCTCTGAGACGGTTACATTTATCGTCTGCAAAGCTATGTCGCGTGCTGCGGTATGCGGAGACACTAAAAGCACCATATTAGAACACAGAAGAAGCTTCTAAGTTGAAGTAATAGCCAGTAAGAAGTAGTACAATTCAAGTTTTAGTTATCGATTATTCACTTTTTAGCCGGCTTTGGTGGCTTGGACATGAGGTGGAACCTTAAGATTTTGCATGAAAGGATGACTAGCAGCCGCGTTGCACGGGAGAATGTGAAAAGTGTTCATATGTAGTAAAAACCTGAGAAATCCGTGGGTTTTCGTCATTTGTTATCGTATCGACTTACAGCCAGATCGTCACATTGGCCGCTTTTCTCTCTGAGGCGGTTACATTTATCGTCTGCAAAGGTATGTCGCGTGCTGCGGTATGCGGAAACACTAAAAGCATCATATTAGAACACAGAAGAAGCTTCTAAGTTGAAGTAATAGCCAGTAAGAAGTAGTACAATTTAAGTTTTAGTTGTCGATTAATCACTTTTTAACCTGCTTTTGTGGCTTGAACATGTCCTAGGAAATACGATTTTGCATGAAAGGAAGACTAGCAGCCGCGTTGCACGGGAGAATGTGAAAAGTGTTCATATGTAGTAAAAACCTGAGAATCCGTCCGTTTTCGTCATTTGTTATAGCATCGACTTAAATTCAGATCGACACATTGGCCGCTTTTTCCTCTGAGACGGTTACATTTATCGTCTGCAAAGCTATGTCCCGTGCTGCGGTATGCGGAGACACTAAAAGCACCATAGCAGAACACAGAAGAAGCTTCTAAGTTGAAGTAATAGCCAGTAAGAAGTAGTACAATTCAAGTTGTAGTTGTCGATTAATCACTTTTTAGCTGGCTTTGGTGGCTTGGACATGAGGTGGTACCTTAAGTTTTTGCATGAATAGAGGACTAGCAGCCGCGTTGCACGGGAGAATGTGAAAAGTGTTCATATGTAGTAAAAACCTGAGAAATTCGTGGGTTTTCGTCATTTGTTATCGTATCGACTTAAAGCCAGATCGTCACATTGGCCGCTTTTCTCTCTGAGACGGTTACATTAATCGTCTGCAAAGCTATGTCGCGTGCTGCGGTATGCGGAGACACTAAAAGCACCATAGTTGAACACAGAAGAAGCTTCTAAGTTGAAGTAATAGCCAGTAATTAGTAGTACAATTCAAGTTTTAGTTATCGATTATTCACTTTTTAGCCGGCTTTGGTGGCTTGGACATGAGGTGGAACCTTAAGATTTTGCATGAAAGGAGGACTAGCAGCCGCGTTGCACGGGAGAATGTGAAAAGTGTTCATATGTAGTAAAAACCTGAGAAATCCGTGGGTTTTCGTCATTTGTTATCGTATCGACTTAAAGCCAGATCGTCACATTGGCCGCTTTTCTCTCTGAGACGGTTACATTTATCGTCTGCAAAGCTATGTCGCGTGCTGCGGTATGCGGAGACACTAAAAGCACCATATTAGAACACAGAAGAAGCTTCTAATTTGAAGTAATAGCCAGTAAGAAGTAGTACAATTCAAGTTGTAGTTGTCGATTAATCACTTTTTAGCTGGCTTTGGTGGCTTGGACATGAGGTGGTACCTTAAGTTTTTGCATGAATAGAGGACTAGCAGCCGCGTTGCACGGGAGAATGTGAAAAGTGTTCATATGTAGTAAAAACCTGAGAAATCCGTGGGTTTTCGTCATTTGTTATCGTATCGACTTAAAGCCAGATCGTCATATTAGCCGCTTTTCTCTCTGAGGCGGTTACATTTATCGTCTGCAAAGCTATGTCGCGTGCTGCGGTATGCGGAGACACTAAAAGCACCATATTAGAACACAGAAGAAGCTTCTAATTTGAAGTAATAGCCAGTAAGAAGTAGTACAATTCAAGTTGTAGTTGTCGATTAATCACTTTTTAGCTGGCTTTGGTGGCTTGGACATGAGGTGGTACCTTAAGTTTTTGCATGAAAGGAGGACTAGCAGCCGCGTTGCACGGGAGAATGTGAAAAGTGTTCATATGTAGTAACAACCTGAGAAATTCGTGGGTTTTCGTCATTTGTTATCGTATCGACTTAAAGCCAGATCGTCACATTGGCCGCTTTTCTCTCTGAGACGGTTACATTAATCGTCTGCAAAGCTATGTCGCGTGCTGCGGTATGCGGAGACACTAAAAGCACCATAGTTGAACACAGAAGAAGCTTCTAAGTTGAAGTAATAGCCAGTAAGAAGTAGTACAATTCAAGTTTTAGTTATCGATTATTAACTTTTGAGCCGGCTTTGGTGGCTTGGACATGAGGTGGAACCTTAAGATTTTGCATGAAAGGAGGACTAGCAGCCGCGTTGCACGGGAGAATGTGAAAAGTGTTCATATGTAGTAACAACCTGAGAAATCCGTCCGGTTTCGTCATTGTTATCGAATCGACTTAAAGCCAGATCGTCACATTGGCCGCTTTTCTCTCTGAGACGGTTACATTTATCGTCTGCAAAGCTATGTCGCGCGCTGCGGTATGCGGAGACAATAAAACACCATAGTAGAACACAGAAGAAGCTTCTAAGTTGAAGTAATAGCCAGTAAGAAGTAGTACAATTCAAGTTTTAGTTATCGATTATTCACTTTTTAGCCGGCTATGGTGGCTTGGACATGAGGTGGAATCTTAAGATTTTGCATGAAAGGGGGACTAGCAACCGCGTTGCACGGGAGAATGTGAAAAGTGTTCATATGTAGTAAAAACCTGAGAAATCCGTGGGTTTTCGTCATTTGTTATCATATCGACTTAAAGCCAGATCGCCACATTGGCCGCTTTTCTCTCTGAGACGGTTACATTTATCGTCTGCAAAGCTATGTCGCGTGCTGCGGTATGCGGAGACACTAAAAGCACCATATTAGAACACAGAAGAAGCTTCTAAGTTGAAGTAATAGCCAGTAAGAAGTAGTACAATTCAAGTTTTAGTTATCGATTATTCACTTTTTAGCCGGCTTTGGTGGCTTGGACATGAGGTGGAACCTTAAGATTTTGCATGAAAGGATGACTAGCAGCCGCGTTGCACGGGAGAATGTGAAAAGTGTTCATATGTAGTAAAAACCTGAGAAATCCGTGGGTTTTCGTCATTTGTTATCGTATCGACTTACAGCCAGATCGTCACATTGGCCGCTTTTCTCTCTGAGGCGGTTACATTTATCGTCTGCAAAGGTATGTCGCGTGCTGCGGTATGCGGAAACACTAAAAGCATCATATTAGAACACAGAAGAAGCTTCTAAGTTGAAGTAATAGCCAGTAAGAAGTAGTACAATTTAAGTTTTAGTTGTCGATTAATCACTTTTTAACCTGCTTTTGTGGCTTGAACATGTCCTAGGAAATACGATTTTGCATGAAAGGAAGACTAGCAGCCGCGTTGCACGGGAGAATGTGAAAAGTGTTCATATGTAGTAAAAACCTGAGAATCCGTCCGTTTTCGTCATTTGTTATAGCATCGACTTAAATTCAGATCGACACATTGGCCGCTTTTTCCTCTGAGACGGTTACATTTATCGTCTGCAAAGCTATGTCCCGTGCTGCGGTATGCGGAGACACTAAAAGCACCATAGCAGAACACAGAAGAAGCTTCTAAGTTGAAGTAATAGCCAGTAAGAAGTAGTACAATTCAAGTTGTAGTTGTCGATTAATCACTTTTTAGCTGGCTTTGGTGGCTTGGACATGAGGTGGTACCTTAAGTTTTTGCATGAATAGAGGACTAGCAGCCGCGTTGCACGGGAGAATGTGAAAAGTGTTCATATGTAGTAAAAACCTGAGAAATTCGTGGGTTTTCGTCATTTGTTATCGTATCGACTTAAAGCCAGATCGTCACATTGGCCGCTTTTCTCTCTGAGACGGTTACATTAATCGTCTGCAAAGCTATGTCGCGTGCTGCGGTATGCGGAGACACTAAAAGCACCATAGTTGAACACAGAAGAAGCTTCTAAGTTGAAGTAATAGCCAGTAATTAGTAGTACAATTCAAGTTTTAGTTATCGATTATTCACTTTTTAGCCGGCTTTGGTGGCTTGGACATGAGGTGGAACCTTAAGATTTTGCATGAAAGGAGGACTAGCAGCCGCGTTGCACGGGAGAATGTGAAAAGTGTTCATATGTAGTAAAAACCTGAGAAATCCGTGGGTTTTCGTCATTTGTTATCGTATCGACTTAAAGCCAGATCGTCACATTGGCCGCTTTTCTCTCTGAGACGGTTACATTTATCGTCTGCAAAGCTATGTCGCGTGCTGCGGTATGCGGAGACACTAAAAGCACCATATTAGAACACAGAAGAAGCTTCTAATTTGAAGTAATAGCCAGTAAGAAGTAGTACAATTCAAGTTGTAGTTGTCGATTAATCACTTTTTAGCTGGCTTTGGTGGCTTGGACATGAGGTGGTACCTTAAGTTTTTGCATGAATAGAGGACTAGCAGCCGCGTTGCACGGGAGAATGTGAAAAGTGTTCATATGTAGTAAAAACCTGAGAAATCCGTGGGTTTTCGTCATTTGTTATCGTATCGACTTAAAGCCAGATCGTCATATTAGCCGCTTTTCTCTCTGAGGCGGTTACATTTATCGTCTGCAAAGCTATGTCGCGTGCTGCGGTATGCGGAGACACTAAAAGCACCATATTAGAACACAGAAGAAGCTTCTAATTTGAAGTAATAGCCAGTAAGAAGTAGTACAATTCAAGTTGTAGTTGTCGATTAATCACTTTTTAGCTGGCTTTGGTGGCTTGGACATGAGGTGGTACCTTAAGTTTTTGCATGAATAGAGGACTAGCAGCCGCGTTGCACGGGAGAATGTGAAAAGTGTTCATATGTAGTAACAACCTGAGAAATTCGTGGGTTTTCGTCATTTGTTATCGTATCGACTTAAAGCCAGATCGTCACATTGGCCGCTTTTCTCTCTGAGACGGTTACATTAATCGTCTGCAAAGCTATGTCGCGTGCTGCGGTATGCGGAGACACTAAAAGCACCATAGTTGAACACAGAAGAAGCTTCTAAGTTGAAGTAATAGCCAGTAAGAAGTAGTACAATTCAAGTTTTAGTTATCGATTATTAACTTTTGAGCCGGCTTTGGTGGCTTGGACATGAGGTGGAACCTTAAGATTTTGCATGAAAGGAGGACTAGCAGCCGCGTTGCACGGGAGAATGTGAAAAGTGTTCATATGTAGTAACAACCTGAGAAATCCGTCCGGTTTCGTCATTGTTATCGAATCGACTTAAAGCCAGATCGTCACATTGGCCGCTTTTCTCTCTGAGACGGTTACATTTATCGTCTGCAAAGCTATGTCGCGCGCTGCGGTATGCGGAGACAATAAAACACCATAGTAGAACACAGAAGAAGCTTCTAAGTTGAAGTAATAGCCAGTAAGAAGTAGTACAATTCAAGTTTTAGTTGTCGATTATTCACTTTTTAGCCGGCTATGGTGGCTTTGACATGACCTAGGACCTTAAGATTTTGCATGAAAGGAGGACTAGCAGCCGCGTTGCACGGGAGAATGTGAAAAGTGTTCATATGTAGTAAAAACCTGAGAAATCCGTCGGTTTTCGTCATTTGTTATCATATCGACTTAAATTCAGATCGACACATTGGCCGCTTTTTCCTCTGAGACGGTTACATTTATCGTCTGCAAAGCTATGTCGCGTGCTGCGGTATGCGGAGACACTAAAAGCACCATATTAGAACACAGAAGAAGCTTCTAATTTGAAGTAATAGCCAGTAAGAAGTAGTACAATTCAAGTTGTAGTTGTCGATTAATCACTTTTTAGCTGGCTTTGGTGGCTTGGACATGAGGTGGTACCTTAAGTTTTTGCATGAATAGAGGACTAGCAGCCGCGTTGCACGGGAGAATGTGAAAAGTGTTCATATGTAGTAACAACCTGAGAAATTCGTGGGTTTTCGTCATTTGTTATCGTATCGACTTAAAGCCAGATCGTCACATTGGCCGCTTTTCTCTCTGAGACGGTTACATTAATCGTCTGCAAAGCTATGTCGCGTGCTGCGGTATGCGGAGACACTAAAAGCACCATAGTTGAACACAGAAGAAGCTTCTAAGTTGAAGTAATAGCCAGTAAGAAGTAGTACAATTCAAGTTTTAGTTATCGATTATTCACTTTTTAGCCGGCTTTGGTGGCTTGGACATGAGGTGGAACCTTAAGATTTTGCATGAAAGGAGGACTAGCAGCCGCGTTGCACGGGAGAATGTGAAAAGTGTTCATATGTAGTAAAAACCTGAGAAATCCGTGGGTTTTCGTCATTTGTTATCGTATCGACTTAAAGCCAGATCGTCACATTGGCCGCTTTTCTCTCTGAGACGGTTACATTTATCGTCTGCAAAGCTATGTCGCGTGCTGCGGTATGCGGAGACACTAAAAGCACCATATTAGAACACAGAAGAAGCTTCTAATTTGAAGTAATAGCCAGTAAGAAGTAGTACAATTCAAGTAGTAGTTGTCGATTAATCACTTTTTAGCTGGCTTTGGTGGCTTGGACATGAGGTGGTACCTTAAGTTTTTGCATGAATAGTGGACTAGCAGCCGCGTTGCACGGGAGAATGTGAAAAGTGTTCATATGTAGTAAGAACCTGAGAAATCCGTGGGTTTTCGTCATTTGTTATCGTATCGACTTAAAGCCAGATCGTCATATTAGCCGCTTTTCTCTCTGAGGCGGTTACATTTATCGTCTGCAAAGCTATGTCCCGTGCTGCGGTATGCGGAGACACTAAAAGCACCATATTAGAACACAGAAGAAGCTTCTAAGTTGAAGTAATAGCCAGTAAGAAGTAGTACAATTCAAGTTTTAGTTATCGATTATTCACTTTTTAGCCGGCTATGGTGGCTTGGACATGAGGTGGAACCTTAAGATTTTGCATGAAAGGGGGACTAGCAACCGCGTTGCACGGGAGAATGTGAAAAGTGTTCATATGTAGTAAAAACCTGAGAAATCCGTGGGTTTTCGTCATTTGTTATCATATCGACTTAAAGCCAGATCGCCACATTGGCCGCTTTTCTCTCTGAGACGGTTACATTTATCGTCTGCAAAGCTATGTCGCGTGCTGCGGTATGCGGAGACACTAAAAGCACCATATTAGAACACAGAAGAAGCTTCTAAGTTGAAGTAATAGCCAGTAAGAAGTAGTACAATTCAAGTTGTAGTTGTCGATTAATCACGTTTTAGCTGGCTTTGGTGGGTTGGACATGACGTAGGACCTTAGGATTTTGCATGAAAGGAAGACTAGCAGCCGCGTTGCACGGGAGAATGTGAAAAGTGTTCATATGTAGTAACAACCTGAGAAATCCGTCCAGTTTCGTCATTGTTATCGAATCGAATTAAAGCCAGATCGTCACATTGGCCGCTTTTCTCTCTGAGACGGTTACATTTATCGTCTGCAAAGCTATGTCGCGCGCTGCGGTATGCGGAGACAATAAAACACCATAGTAGAACACAGAAGAAGCTTCTAAGTTGAAGTAATAGCCAGTAAGAAGTAGTACAATTCAAGTTTTAGTTGTCGATTATTCACTTTTTAGCCGTCTTTAGTGGCTTGGACATGACCTAGGACCTTAAGATTTTGCATGAAAGGAGGACTAGCAGCCGCGTTGCACGGGATAATGTGAAAAGTGTTCATATGTAGTAAAAACCTGAGAAATCGTCCGTTTTCGGCATTTGTTATCGAATCGACTTAAAGCCAGATCGTCATATTGGCCGCTTTTCTCTCTGAGACGGTTACATTAATCGTCTGCAAAGCTATGTCGCGTGCTGCGGTATGCGGAGACACTAAAAGCACCATAGTTGAACACAGAAGAAGCTTCTAAGTTGAAGTAATAGCCAGTAAGAAGTAGTACAATTCAAGTTTTAGTTATCGATTATTCACTTTTTAGCCGGCTTTGGTGGCTTGGACATGAGGTGGAACCTTAAGATTTTGCATGAAAGGAGGACTAGCAGCCGCGTTGCACGGGAGAATGTGAAAAGTGTTCATATGTAGTAAAAACCTGAGAAATCCGTGGGTTTTCGTCATTTGTTATCGTATCGACTTAAAGCCAGATCGTCACATTGGCCGCTTTTCTCTCTGAGACGGTTACATTTATCGTCTGCAAAGCTATGTCGCGTGCTGCGGTATGCGGAGACACTAAAAGCACCATATTAGAACACAGAAGAAGCTTCTAATTTGAAGTAATAGCCAGTAAGAAGTAGTACAATTCAAGTAGTAGTTGTCGATTAATCACTTTTTAGCTGGCTTTGGTGGCTTGGACATGAGGTGGTACCTTAAGTTTTTGCATGAATAGAGGACTAGCAGCCGCGTTGCACGGGAGAATGTGAAAAGTGTTCATATGTAGTAAAAACCTGAGAAATCCGTGGGTTTTCGTCATTTGTTATCGTATCGACTTAAAGCCAGATCGTCATATTAGCCGCTTTTCTCTCTGAGGCGGTTACATTTATCGTCTGCAAAGCTATGTCCCGTGCTGCGGTATGCGGAGACACTAAAAGCACCATATTAGAACACAGAAGAAGCTTCTAAGTTGAAGTAATAGCCAGTAAGAAGTAGTACAATTCAAGTTTTAGTTATCGATTATTCACTTTTTAGCCGGCTATGGTGGCTTGGACATGAGGTGGAACCTTAAGATTTTGCATGAAAGGGGGACTAGCAACCGCGTTGCACGGGAGAATGTGAAAAGTGTTCATATGTAGTAAAAACCTGAGAAATCCGTGGGTTTTCGTAATTTGTTATCATATCGACTTAAAGCCAGATCGCCACATTGGCCGCATTTCTCTCTGAGACGGTTACATTTATCGTCTGCAAAGCTATGTCGCGTGCTGCGGTATGCGGAGACACTAAAAGCACCATATTAGAACACAGAAGAAGCTTCTAAGTTGAAGTAATAGCCAGTAAGAAGTAGTACAATTCAAGTTGTAGTTGTCGATTAATCACGTTTTAGCTGGCTTTGGTGGGTTGGACATGACGTAGGACCTTAGGATTTTGCATGAAAGGAAGACTAGCAGCCGCGTTGCACGGGAGAATGTGAAAAGTGTTCATATGTAGTAACAACCTGAGAAATCCGTCCAGTTTCGTCATTGTTATCGAATCGAATTAAAGCCAGATCGTCACATTGGCCGCTTTTCTCTCTGAGACGGTTACATTTATCGTCTGCAAAGCTATGTCGCGCGCTGCGGTATGCGGAGACAATAAAACACCATAGTAGAACACAGAAGAAGCTTCTAATTTGAAGTAATAGCCAGTAAGAAGTAGTACAATTCAAGTTTTAGTTGTCGATTATTCACTTTTTAGCCGTCTTTAGTGGCTTGGACATGACCTAGGACCTTAAGATTTTGCATGAAAGGAGGACTAGCAGCCGCGTTGCACGGGATAATGTGAAAAGTGTTCATATGTAGTAAAAACCTGAGAAATCGTCCGTTTTCGGCATTTGTTATCGAATCGACTTAAAGCCAGATCGTCATATTGGCCGCTTTTCTCTCTGAGACGGTTACATTAATCGTCTGCAAAGCTATGTCGCGTGCTGCGGTATGCGGAGACACTAAAAGCACCATAGTTGAACACAGAAGAAGCTTCTAAGTTGAAGTAATAGCCAGTAAGAAGTAGTACAATTCAAGTTTTAGTTATCGATTATTCACTTTTTAGCCGGCTTTGGTGGCTTGGACATGAGGTGGAACCTTAAGATTTTGCATGAAAGGAGGACTAGCAGCCGCGTTGCACGGGAGAATGTGAAAAGTGTTCATATGTAGTAAAAACCTGAGAAATCCGTGGGTTTTCGTCATTTGTTATCGTATCGACTTAAAGCCAGATCGTCACATTGGCCGCTTTTCTCTCTGAGGCGGTTACATTTATCGTCTCCAAAGCTATGTCGCGTGCTGCGGTATACGGAAACACTAAAAGCACCATTGTAGAACTCAGAATAAGCTTCTAAGTTGAAGTAATAGCCAGTAAGAAGTAGTACAATTCAAGTTTTAATTATAGATTATTCACATTTTAGCCGGCTTTGGTGGCTTGGAAATGACCTAGGACCTTAAGAATTTGCATGAAAGGAGGACTAGCAGCCGCGTTGCACGGGAGAATGTGAAAAGTGTTCATATGTAGTAAAAACCTGAGAAATCCGTCGGTTTTCGTCATTTGTTATCGAATCGACTTAAATTCAGATCGACACATTGGCCGCTTTTCTCTCTGAGACGGTTACATTAATCGTCTGCAAAGCTATGTCGCATGCTGCGGTATGCGGAGACACTAAAAGCACCATAGTAGAACACAGAAGAAGCTTCTAAGTTGAAGTAATAGCCTGTAAGAAGTAGTACAATTCAAGTTTTAATTATAGATTATTCACATTTTAGCCGGCTTTGGTGGCTTGGATATGACCTAGGACCTTAAGAATTTGCATGAAAGGCGGACTAGCAGCCGCGTTGCACGGGAGAATGTGAAAAGTGTTCATATGTATTAAAAACCTGAGAAATCCGTCCGTTTTCGTCATTTGTTATCGAATCGACTTAAAGCAAGATCGTCACATTGGCCGCTTTTCTCTCTGAGACGGTTACATTTATCGTCTGCAAAGCTATGTGGCGCGCTGCGGTATGCGGAGACAATAAAAGCACCATAGTAGAACACAGAAGAAGCTTCTAAGTTGAAGTAATAGGCAGTAAGAAGTAGTACAATTCAAGTTTTAGTTGTCGATTATTCACTTTTTAGCCGGCTTTGGTGGCTATGACATGACCTAGGACCTTAAGATTTTGCATGAAAGGAGGACTAGCAGCCGCGTTGCACGGGAGAATGTGAAAAGTGTTCATATGTAGTAAAAACCTGAGAAATCTGTCCATTTTCGCCATTTGTTATCGAATCGATTTAAAGCCAGATCGACACATTGGCCGCTTTTCTCTCTGAGACGGTTACATTTTTCGTCTGCAAAGCTATGTCGCGTGCTGCGGTATGCGGAGACACTAAAAGCACCATAGTTGAACACAGAAGAAGCTTCTAAGTTGAAGTAATAGCCAGTAAGAAGTAGTACAATTCAAGTTTTAGTTATCGATTATTCACTTTTTAGCCGGCTTTGGTGGCTTGGACATGAGGTGGAACCTTAAGATTTTGCATGAAAGGAGGACTAGCAGCCGCGTTGCACGGGAGAATGTGAAAAGTGTTCATATGTAGTAAAAACCTGAGAAATCCGTGGGTTTTCGTCATTTGTTATCGTATCGACTTACAGCCAGATCGTCACATTGGCCGCTTTTCTCTCTGAGGCGGTTACATTTATCGTCTGCAAAGGTATGTCGCGTGCTGCGGTATGCGGAAACACTAAAAGCATCATATTAGAACACAGAAGAAGCTTCTAAGTTGAAGTAATAGCCAGTAAGAAGTAGTACTATTTAAGTTTTAGTTGTCGATTAATCACTTTTTAACCGGCTTTGGTGGCTTGGACATGTCCTAGGATATTAAGATTTTGCATGAAATGAAGACTAGCATCCGCGTTGCACGGGAGAATATGAAAAGTGTTCATATGTAGTAAAAACCTGAGAAATCCGTCCGTTTTCGTCATTTGTTATCGAATCGACTTAAAGCCAGATCGTCATATTGGCCGCATTCTCTCTGAGACGGTTACATTAATCGTCTGCAAAGCTATGTCGCGTGCTGCGGTATGCGGAGACACCAAAAGCACCATAGTAGAAAAGAGAAGAAGCTTCTAAGTTGAAGTAATAGCCAGTATGAAGTAGTACTATTTAAGTTTTAGTTGTCGATTAATCACTTTTTAACCTGCTTTTGTGGCTTGAACATGTCCTAGGAAATACGATTTTGCATGAAAGGAAGACTAGCAGCCGCGTTGCACGGGAGAATGTGAAAAGTGTTCATATGTAGTAAAAACCTGAGAAATCCGTGGGTTTTCGTCATTTCTTATCGAATCGATTTAAAGCCAGATCGACACATTGGCCGCTCTTCTCTCCGAAACGGTTACATTTATCGTCTGCAAAGCTATGTCGCGTGCTGCGGTATGCGGAGACACTAAAAGCACCATAGTAGAACACAGAAGAAGTTTCTAAGTTGAAGTAATAGCCAGTAAGAAGTAGTACTATTTAAGTTTTAGTTGTCGTTTAATCACTTTTTAGCCGGCTTTGATGGCTTGGACATGGGGCGGAACCTTAAGATTTTGCATGAAACGAAGACTAGCAGCCGCGTTGCACGGGAGAATGTGAAAAGTGTTCATATGTAGTAAAAACCTGAGAAATCCGTCCGTTTTCGTCATTTGTTATCGAATCGATTTAAAGCCAGATCGTCACAATGGCCGCTCTTCTCTCTGAAACGGTTACATTTATCGTCTCCAAAGCTATGTCGCGTGTTGCGGTATACGGAAACACTAAAAGCACCACAGTAGAACTCAGAATAAGCTTCTAAGTTGAAGTAATAGCCAGTTAGAAGTAGTACAATTCAAGTTTTAATTATAGATTATTCATATTTTAGCCGGCTTTGGTGGCTTGGATATGACCTAGGACATTACGAATTTGCTTGAAAGGAGGACTAGCAGCCACGTTGCAACGGGAGAATGTGAAAAGTGTTCATATGTAGTAAAAACCTGAGAATCCGTCCGTTTTCGTCATTTGTTATAGCATCGACTTAAATTCAGATCGACACATTGGCCGCTTTTTCCTCTGAGACGGTTACATTTATCGTCTGCAAAGCTATGTCCCGTGCTGCGGTATGCGGAGACACTAAAAGCACCATAGTAGAACACAGAAGAAGCTTCTAAGTTGAAGTAATAACCAGTAAGAAGTAGTACAATTCATGTTTTAGTTGTCGATTATTCACTTTTTAGCCGGCTTTGGTGGCTTGGACATGACCTAGGACCTTAAGATTTTGCATGAAAGGAAGACTAGCAGCCGCGTTGCACGGGAGAATGTGAAAAGTGTTCATATGTAGTAAAAACCTGAGAAATCCGTCCGTTTTCGTCATTTGTTATCGAATCGATTTAAAGCCAGATCGTCACAATGGCCGCTCTTCTCTCTGAAACGGTTACATTTATCGTCTGCAAAGCTATGTCGCGTGCTGCGGTATACGGAAACACTAAAAGCACCACAGTAGAACTCAGAATAAGCTTCTAAGTTGAAGTAATAGCCAGTAAGAAGTAGTACAATTCAAGTTTTAATTATAGATTATTCACATTTTAGCCGGCTTTGGTGGCTTGGATATGACCTAGGACCTTACGAATTTGCTTGAAAGGAGGAATAGCAGCCACGTTGCACGGGAGAATGTGAAAAGTGTTCATATGTAGTAAAAACCTGAGAATCCGTCCGTTTTCGTCATTTGTTATCGCATCGACTTACATTCAGATCGACACATTGGCCGCTCTTGCCTCTGAGACGGTTACATTTATCGTCTGCAAAGCTATGTCGCGTGCTGCGGTATGCGGAGACACTAAAAGCACCATAGTAGAACACAGAAGAAGCTTCTAAGTTGATGTAATAGCCAGTAAGAAGTAATACAATTCAAGTTTCAGTTGTCGATTATTCACTTTTTAGCCGGCTTTGGTGGCTTGGACATGACCTAGGACCTTAATATTTTGCATGAAAGGAAGACTAGCAGCCGCGTTGCACGGGAGAATGTGAAAAGTGTTCATATGTAGTAAAAACCTGAGAAATCCGTCCGTTTCCGTCATTTGTTATCGAATCGATTTAAAGCCACATTGGCCGCTCTTCTCTCTGAAACGGTTACATTTATCGTCTGCAAAGCTATGTCGCGTGCTGCGGTATGCGGAGACACTAAAACCACCATATTAGAACACAGAAGAAGCTAATAAGTTGAAGTAATAGCCAGTAAGAAGTAGTACAATTCAAGTTTTAGTTATCGATTAATCACTTTGTAGCTGGCTTTGGTGGGTTGGACATGACCTAGGACCTTAAGATTTTGCATGAATGGAAGACTAGCGCCGCGTTGCACGGGAGCATGTGAAAAGTGTTCATATGTAGTAAAAACCTGAGAAATCCGTCCGTTTTCGTCATTTGTTATCGAATCGATTTAAAGCCAGATCGTCACATTGGCCGCTATTCTCTCTGAAACGGTTACATTTATCGTCTGCAAAGCTATGTCGCGTGCTGCGGTATGCGGAGACACTAAAACCACCATATTAGAACACAGAAGAAGCTAATAAGTTGAAGTAATAGCCAGTAAGAAGTAGTACAATTCAAGTTTTAGTTATCGATTAATCACTTTTTAGCTGGCTTTGGTGGGTTGGACATGACCTGGGACCTTAAGATTTTGCATGAAAGGAAGACTAGCGCCGCGTTGCACGGGAGCATGTGAAAAGTGTTCATATGTAGTAAAAACCTGAGAAATCCGTCCGTTTTCGTCATTTGTTATCGAATCGATTTAAAGCCAGATCGTCACATTGGCCGCTATTCTCTCTGAAACGGTTACATTTATCGTCTGCAAAGCTATGTCGCGTGCTGCGGTATGCGGAAACACTAAAAGCACCATAGTAGAACACAGAAGAAGCTTCTAAGTTGAAGTAATAGCCAGTAAGAAGTAGTACAATTCAAGTTTTAGTTGTCGATTATTCACTTTTTAGCCGGCTTTGGTGGCTTGGACATGACCTAGGACCTTACGATTTTGCATGAAAGGAGGACTAGTAGCCGCGTTGCACGGGAGAATGTGAAAAGTGTTCATATGTAGTAAAAACCTGAGAAATCCGTCCGTTTTCGTCATTTGTTATCGAATCGCCTTAAAGCCAGATCGTCATATTGGCCGATTTTTTCTCTCTGAGACGGTTACATTAATCGTCTGCAAAGCTATGTCGCGTGCTGCGGTATGCTGAGACACTAAATGCACCATAGTAGAACACAGAAGAAGCTTCTAAGTTGAAGTAATAGCCAGTAAGAAGTAGTACTATTTAAGTTTTAGTTGTCGATTAATCACTTTTTAACCGGCTTTGGTGGCTTGGACATGTCCTAGGACATTAAAATTTTGCATGAAAGGAGGACTAGCAGCCGCGTTGCACGGGAGAATGTGAAAAGTGTTCATATGTAGTAAATACCTGAGAAATCCGTCCGTTTTCGTCATTTGTTATCGAATCGACTTAAAGCCAGATCGTCATATTGGCCGTTTTTCTCTCTGAGACTGTTACATTAATCGTCTGCAAAGCTATGTCGCGTGCTGCGGTATGCGGAAACACTAAAAGCACCATAGTAGAACAGAGAAGAAGCTTCTAAGTTGAAGTAATAGCCAGTAAGAAGTAGTACTATTTAAGTTTTAGTTGTCGTTTAATCACTTTTTAACCAGCTTTGGTGGCTTGGACATGTCCTAGGACCTTAAGATTTTGCATGAAAGGAAAACTAGCAGCCGCGTTGCCCGGGAGAATGTGAATAGTGTTCATATGTAGTATAAACCTGAGTAATCCGTCCGTTTTCGTCATTTGTTATCGAATCGATTAAAAGCCAGATCGTCACATTGGCCGCTCTTCTCTCCGAAACGGTTACATTTATCGCCTGCAAAGCTATGTCGCGTGCTGCGGTATGCGGAGACACTAAAAGCACCATAGTAGAACACAGAAGAAGCTTCTAAGTTGAAGTAATAGCCAGTAAGATGTAGTACAATTCAAGTTTTAGTTGTCGATTATTCACTTTGTAGCCGGCTTTGATGGCATGGAAATGAGGTGGAACCTTAAGATTTTGCATGAAAGGAAGACTAGCAGCCGCGTTGCACGAGAGGGTGTGAAAAGTGTTCATATGTAGTAAAAACCTGAGAAATCCGTCCGTTTTCGTCATTTGTTATCGAATCGATTTAAAGCCAGATCGTCACATTGGCCGCTCTTCTCTCTGAAACGGTTACATTTTTCGTCTGCAAAGCAATGTCGCGTGCTGCGGTATGCGGGAACACTAAAAGCACCATAGTAGAACAGAGAAGAAGCTTCTAAGTTGAAGTAATAGCCAGTAAGAAGTAGTAATATTTAAGATTTAGTTGTCGATTAATCACTTTTTAACTGGCTTTGGTGGCTTGGATATGACCTACGACCTTACGAATTTGCTTGAAAGTTGTAATAGCAGCCACGTTGCACGGGAGAATGTGAAAAGTGTTCATATGTAGTAAAAACCTGAGAATCCGTCCGTTTTCGTCATTTGTTATCGCATCGACTTAAATTCAGATCGACACATTGGCCGCTTTTCCCTCTGAGACGGTTACATTTATCGTCTGCAAAGCTATGTCGCGTGCTGCGGTATGCGGAGACACTAAAAGCACCATAGTAGAACACAGAAGAAGCTTCTAAGTTGATGTAATAGCCAGTAAGAAGTAATACAATTCAAGTTTTAGTTGTCGATTATTCACTTTTTAGCCGGCTTTGGTGGCTTGGACATGACCTAGGACCTTAATATTTTGCATGAAAGGAAGACTAGCAGCCGCGTTGCACGGGAGAATGTGAAAAGTGTTCATATGTAGTAAAAACCTGAGAAATCCGTCCGTTTCCGTCATTTGTTATCGAATCGATTTAAAGCCACATTGGCCGCTCTTCTCTCTGAAACGGTTACATTTATCGTCTGCAAAGCTATGTCGCGTGCTGCAGTATGCGGAGACACTAAAACCACCATATTAGAACACAGAAGAAGCTAATAAGTTGAAGTAATAGCCAGTAAGAAGTAGTACAATTCAAGTTTTAGTTATCGATTAATCACTTTTTAGCTGGCTTTGGTGGGTTGGACATGACCTAGGACCTTAAGATTTTGCATGAAAGGAAGACTAGCGCCGCGTTGCACGGGAGCATGTGAAAAGTGTTCATATGTAGTAAAAACCTGAGAAATCCGTCCGTTTTCGTCATTTGTTATCGAATCGATTTAAAGCCAGATCGTCACATTGGCCGCTATTCTCTCTGAAACGGTTACATTTATCGTCTGCAAAGCTATGTCGCGTGCTGCGGTATGCGGAAACACTAAAAGCACCATAGTAGAACACAGAAGAAGCTTCTAAGTTGAAGTAATAGCCAGTAAGAAGTAGTACAATTCAAGTTTTAGTTGTCGATTATTCACTTTTTAGCCGGCTTTGGTGGCTTGGACATGACCTAGGACCTTACGATTTTGCATGAAAGGAGGACTAGTAGCCGCGTTGCACGGGAGAATGTGAAAAGTGTTCATATGTAGTAAAAACCTGAGAAATCCGTCCGTTTTCGTCATTTGTTATCGAATCGCCTTAAAGCCAGATCGTCATATTGGCCGATTTTTTCTCTCTGAGACGGTTACATTAATCGTCTGCAAAGCTATGTCGCGTGCTGCGGTATGCTGAGACACTAAATGCACCATAGTAGAACACAGAAGAAGCTTCTAAGTTGAAGTAATAGCCAGTAAGAAGTAGTACTATTTAAGTTTTAGTTGTCGATTAATCACTTTTTAACCGGCTTTGGTGGCTTGGACATGTCCTAGGACATTAAAATTTTGCATGAAAGGAGGACTAGCAGCCGCGTTGCACGGGAGAATGTGAAAAGTGTTCATATGTAGTAAATACCTGAGAAATCCGTCCGTATTCGTCATTTGTTATCGAATCGACTTAAAGCCAGATCGTCATATTGGCCGCTTTTCTTTCTGAGACTGTTACATTAATCGTCTGCAAAGCTATGTCGCGTGCTGCGGTATGCGGAAACACTAAAAGCACCATAGTAGAACAGAGAAGAAGCTTCTAAGTTGAAGTAATAGCCAGTAAGAAGTAGTACTATTTAAGTTTTAGTTGTCGTTTAATCACTTTTTAACCAGCTTTGGTGGCTTGGACATGTCCTAGGACCTTAAGATTTTGCATGAAAGGAAAACTAGCAGCCGCGTTGCCCGGGAGAATGTGAAAAGTGTTCATATGTAGTATAAACCTGAGTAATCCGTCCGTTTTCGTCATTTGTTATCGAATCGATTAAAAGCCAGATCGTCACATTGGCCGCTCTTCTCTCCGAAACGGTTACATTTATCGCCTGCAAAGCTATGTCGCGTGCTGCGGTATGCGGAGACACTAAAAGCACCATAGTAGAACACAGAAGAAGCTTCTAAGTTGAAGTAATAGCCAGTAAGATGTAGTACAATTCAAGTTTTAGTTGTCGATTATTCACTTTGTAGCCGGCTTTGATGGCTTGGAAATGAGGTGGAACCTTAAGATTTTGCATGAAAGGAAGACTAGCAGCCGCGTTGCACGAGAGGGTGTGAAAAGTGTTCATATGTAGTAAAAACCTGAGAAATCCGTCCGTTTTCGTCATTTGTTATCGAATCGATTTAAAGCCAGATCGTCACATTGGCCGCTCTTCTCTCTGAAACGGTTACATTTTTCGTCTGCAAAGCAATGTCGCGTGCTGCGGTATGCGGAAACACTAAAAGCACCATAGTAGAACAGAGAAGAAGCTTCTAAGTTGAAGTAATAGCCAGTAAGAAGTAGTAATATTTAAGATTTAGTTGTCGATTAATCACTTTTTAACCGGCATTGGTGGCTTGGACATGTCCTGGGACCTTAAGACTTTGCAAGAAATAAGACTAGCAGCCGCGTTGCACGGGAGAATGTGAAAAGTGTTCATATGTAGTAAAAACCTGAGAAATCCGTCCGTTTACGTCATTTGTTATCGAATCGATTTAAAGCCAGATCGTCACAATGGCCGCTCTTCTCTCTGAAACGGTTACATTTATCGTCTGCAAAGCTATGTCGAATGCTGCGGTATACGGAAACACTAAAAGCACCACAGCAGAACTCAGAATAAGTTTCTAAGTTGAAGTAATAGCCAGTAAGAAGTAGTACAATTCAAGTTTTAATTATAGATTATTCACATTTTAGACGGCTTTGGTGGCTTGGATATGACCTAGGACCTTAAGGATTTGCATGAAAGGAGGACTAGCAGCCGCGTTGCACGGGAGAATGTGAAAAGTGTTCATATGTAGTAAAAACCTGAGAAATCCGTCCGTTTTCGTCATTTGTTATCGAATCGACTTACATTCAGATCGACACATTGGCCGCTTTTCTCTCTGAGACGGTTACATTTAATGTCTGCAAAGCTATGTCGCGTGCTGCGGTAAGCGGAGACACTAAAAGCACCATAGTAGAACACAGAAGAAGCTTCTAAGTTGAAGTAATAGCCAGTAAGAAGTATAAAAATTCAAGTTTAAGTTGTCAATTATTCACTTTCTCGCCGGCTTTGGTGGCTTGGACATGACCTAGGACCTTAAGATTTTGCATGAGAGGAAGACTAGCAGCCGCGTTGCACTGGAGAATGTGAAAAGTGTTCATATGTAGTAAAAACCTGAGAAATCCGTCCGTTTTCGTCATTTGTTATCGAATCGATTTAAAGCCAGATCGTCACATTGGCCGCTCTTCTCTCTGAAACGGTTACATTTATCGTCTGCAAAGCTATGTCGCGTGCTGCGGTATGCGGAGACACTAAAAGCACCATAGTAGAAAAGAGAAGAAGCTTCTAAGTTGAAGTAATAGCCAGTATGAAGTAGTACTATTTAAGTTTTAGTTGTCGATTAATCACTTTTTAACCTGCTTTTGTGGCTTGAACATGTCCTAGGAAATACGATTTTGCATGAAAGGAAGACTAGCAGCCGCGTTGCACGAGAGAATGTGAAAAGTGTTCATATGTAGTAAAAACCTGAGAAATCCGTCCGTTTTCGTCATTTGTTATCGAATCGATTTAAAGCCAGATCGTCACATTGGCCGCTCTTCTCTCCGAAACGGTTACATTTATCGTCTGCAAAGCTATGTCGTGTGCTGCGGTATGCGGAGACACAAAAAGCACCATAGTAGAACTCAGAAGAAGCTTCTAAGTTGAAGTAATAGCCATTAAGAAGTAGTACTATTCAAGTTTTAGTTGTCGTTTAATCACTTTTTAGCCGGCTTTGGTGGCTTGGACATGAGGTGGAACCATAAGATTTTGCATGAAACGAAGACTAGCAGCCGCGTTGCACGGGAGAATGTGAAAAGTGTTCATATGTAGTAAAAACCTGAGAAATCCGTCCGTTTTCGTCATTTGTTATCGAATCGATTTAAAGCCAGATCGTCACAATGGCCGCTCTTCTCTCTGAAACGGTTACATTTATCGTCTGCAAAGCTATGTCGCGTGTTGCGGTATACGGAAACACTAAAAGCACCACAGTAGAACTCAGAATAAGCTTCTAAGTTGAAGTAATAGCCAGTTAGAAGTAGTACAATTCAAGTTTTAATTATAGATTATTCATATTTTAGCCGGCTTTGGTGGCTTGGATATGACCTAGGACCTTACGAATTTGCTTGAAAGGAGGACTAGCAGCCACGTTGCAACGGGAGAATGTGAAAAGTGTTCATATGTAGTAAAAACCTGAGAATCCGTCCGTTTTCGTCATTTGTTATAGCATCGACTTAAATTCAGATCGACACATTGGCCGCTTTTTCCTCTGAGACGGTTACATTTATCGTCTGCAAAGCTATGTCCCGTGCTGCGGTATGCGGAGACAATAAAAGCACCATAGTAGAACACAGAAGAAGCTTCTAAGTTGAAGTAATAGCCAGTAAGAAGTAGTACAATTCATGTTTTAGTTTTCGATTATTCACTTTTTAGCCGGCTTTGGTGGCTTGGACATGACCTAGGACCTTAAGATTTTGCATGAAAGGAAGACTAGCAGCCGCGTTGCACGAGAGGGTGTGAAAAGTGTTCATATGTAGTAAAAACCTGAGAAATCCGTCCGTTTTCGTCATTTGTTATCGAATCGATTTAAAGCCAGATCGTCACATTGGCCGCTCTTCTCTCTGAAACGGTTACATTTATCGTCTGCAAAGCAATGTCGCGTGCTGCGGTATGCGGAAACACTAAAAGCACCATAGTAGAACAGAGAAGAAGCTTCTAAGTTGAAGTAATAGCCAGTAAGAAGTAGTAATATTTAAGATTTAGTTGTCGATTAATCACTTTTTAACTGGCTTTGGTGGCTTGGACATGTCCTAGGACCTTAAGATTTTGCATGAAAGGAAGACTAGCAGCCGCGTTGCACGGGAGAATGTGAAAAGTGTTCATATGTAGTAAAAACCTGAGAAATCCGTCCGTTTTCGTCATTTGTTATCGAATCGACTTAAATTCAGATCGACACATTGGCCGCTTTTCTCTCTGAGACTGTTACATTTATCGTCTGCAAAGCTATGTCGCGTGCTGCGGTATGCGGAGACACTAAAAGCACCATATTAGAACACAGAAGAAGCTTCTAAGTTGAAGTAATAGCCAGTAAAAAGTAGTACTATTTAAGTTTTAGTTGTCGTTGAATCACTTTTTAACCGGCTTTGGTGGCTTGGACATGTCCTAGGACCTTAAGATTTTGCAAGAAATAAGACTAGCAGCCGCGTTGCACGGGAGAATGTGAAAAGTGTTCATATGTAGTAAAAACCTGAGAAATCCGTCCGTTTACGTCATTTGTTATCGAATCGATTTAAAGCCAGATCGTCACAATGGCCGCTCTTCTCTCTGAAACGGTTACATTTATCGTATGCAAAGCTATGTCGAATGCTGCGGTATACGGAAACACTAAAAGCACCACAGCAGAACTCAGAATAAGTTTCTAAGTTGAAGTAATAGCCAGTAAGAAGTAGTACAATTCAAGTTTTAATTATAGATTATTCACATTTTAGACGGCTTTGGTGGCTTGGATATGACCTAGGACCTTAAGGATTTGCATGAAAGGAGGACTAGCAGCCGCGTTGCACGGGAGAATGTGAAAAGTGTTCATATGTAGTAAAAACCTGAGAAATCCGTCCGTTTTCGTCATTTGTTATCGAATCGACTTACATTCAGATCGACACATTGGCCGCTTTTCACTCTGAGACGGTTACATTTATCGTCTGCAAAGCTATGTCGCGTGCTGCGGTATGCGGAGACTAAAAGCACCATAGTAGAACACAGAAGAAGCTTCTAAGTTGAAGTAATAGCCAGTAAGAAGTATAAAAATTCAAGTTTAAGTTGTCGATTATTCACTTTTTCGACGGCTTTGGTGGCTTGGACATGACCTAGGACCTTAAGATTTTGCATGAGAGGAAGACTAGCAGCCGCGTTGCACTGGAGAATGTGAAAAGTGTTCATATGTAGTAAAAACCTGAGAAATCCGTCCGTTTTCGTCATTTGTTATCGAATCGATTTAAAGCCAGATCGTCACATTGGCCGCTCTTCTCTCTGAAACGGTTACTTTTATCGTCTGCAAAGCAATGTTGCGTGCTGCGGTATGCGGAGACACTATAAGCACCATAGTAGAAAAGAGAAGAAGCTTCTAAGTTGAAGTAATAGCCAGTATGAAGTAGTACTATTTAAGTTTTAGTTGTCGATTAATCACTTTTTAACCTGCTTTTGTGGCTTGAACATGTCCTAGGAAATACGATTTTGCATGAAAGGAAGACTAGCAGCCGCGTTGCACGAGAGAATGTGAAAAGTGTTCATATGTAGTAAAAACCTGAGAAATCCGTCCGTTTTCGTCATTTGTTATCGAATCGATTTAAAGCCAGATCGTCACATTGGCCGCTCTTCTCTCCGAAACGGTTACATTTATCGTCTGCAAAGCTATGTCGCGTGCTGCGGTATGCGGAGACACAAAAAGCACCATAGTAGAACACAGAAGAAGCTTCTAAGTTGAAGTAATAGCCATTAAGAAGTAGTACTATTTAAGTTTTAGTTGTCGTTTAATCACTTTTTAGCCGGCTTTGGTTGCTTGGACATGAGGTGGAACCTTAAGATTTTGCATGAAACGAAGACTAGCAGCCGCGTT
This sequence comes from Schistocerca gregaria, assembly GCF_023897955.1. NCBI lineage: Eukaryota > Metazoa > Arthropoda > Insecta > Orthoptera > Acrididae > Schistocerca > Schistocerca gregaria. Next base: position 3,687,961 of record NW_026061759.1, read on the forward strand.
GCACAGGAGAATGTGAAAAGTGTTCATATGTAGTAAAAACCTGAGAAATCCGTCCGTTTTCGTCATTTGTTATCGAATCGATTTAAAGCCAGATCGTCACAATGGCCGCTCTTCTCTCTGAAACGGTTACATTTATCGTCTGCAAAGCTATGTCGCATGTTGCAGTATACGGAAACACTAAAAGCACCACAGTAGAACTCAGAATAAGCTTCTAAGTTGAAGTAATAGCCAGTTAGAAGTAGTACAATTCAAGTTTTAATTATAGATTATTCATATTTTAGCCGGCTTTGGTGGCTTGGATATGACCTAGGACCTTACGAATTTGCTTGAAAGGAGGACTAGCAGCCACGTTGCAACGGGAGAATGTGAAAAGTGTTCATATGTAGTAAAAACCTGAGAATCCGTCCGTTTTCGTCATTTGTTATAGCATCGACTTAAATTCAGATCGACACATTGGCCGCTTTTTCCTCTGAGACGGTTACATTTATCGTCTGCAAAGCTATGTCCCGTGCTGCGGTATGCGGAGACACTAAAAGCACCATAGTAGAACACAGAAGAAGCTTCTAAGTTGAAGTAATAGCCAGTAAGAAGTAGTACAATTCATGTTTTAGTTGTCGATTATTCACTTTTTAGCCGGCTTTGGTGGCTTGGACATGACCTAGGACCTTAAGATTTTGCATGAAAGGAAGACTAGCAGCCGCGTTGCACGGGAGAATGTGAAAAGTGTTCATATGTAGTAAAAACCTGAGAAATCCGTCCGTTTCCATCATTTGTTATCGAATCGATTTAAAGCCAGATCTTCACATTGGCCGCTCTTCTCTCTGAATCGGTTACATTTATCGTCTGCAAAGCTATGTCGCGTGCTGCGGTATGCGGAGACACTAAAAGCACCATATTAGAACACAGAAGAAGCTAATAAGTTGAAGTAATAGCCAGTAAGAAGTAGTACAATTCAAGATTTAGTTATCGATTAATCACTTTTTAGCTGGCTTTGGTGGGTTGGACATGACCTAGGACCTTAAGATTTTGCATGAAAGGAAGACTAGCGCCGCGTTGCACGGGAGCATGTGAAAAGTGTTCATATGTAGTAAAAACCTGAGAAATCCGTCCGTTTTCGTCATTTGTTATCGAATCGATATAAAGCCAGATCGTCACATTGGCCGCTATTCTCTCTGAAACGGTTACATTTATCGTCTGCAAAGCTATGTCGCGTGCTGCGGTATGCGGAAACACTAAAAGCACCATAGTAGAACACAGAAGAAGCTTCTAAGTTGAAGTAATAGCCAGTAAGAAGTAGTACAATTCAAGTTTTAGTTGTCGATTATTCACTTTTTAGCCGGCTTTGGTGGCTTGGACATGACCTAGGACCTTACGATTTTGCATGAAAGGAGGACTAGTAGCCGCGTTGCACGGGAGAATGTGAAAAGTGTTCATATGTAGTAAAAACCTGAGAAATCCGTCCGTTTTCGTCATTTGTTATCGAATCGGCTTAAAGCCAGATCGTCATATTGGCCGGTTTTTTCTCTCTGAGACGGTTACATTAATCGTCTGCAAAGCTATGTCACGTGCTGCGGTATGCTGAGACACTAAATGCACCATAGTAGAACACAGAAGAAGCTTCTAAGTTGAAGTAATAGCCAGTAAGAAGTAGTAGTATTTAAGTTTTAGTTGTCGATTAATCACTTTTTAACCGGCTTTGGTGGCTTGGACATGTCCTAGGACATTAAGATTTTGCATGAAAGGAGGACTAGCAGCCGCGTTGCACGGGAGAATGTGAAAAGTGTTCATATGTAGTAAATACCTGAGAAATCCGTCCGTTTTCGTCATTTGTTATCGAATCGACTTAAAGCCAGATCGTCATATTGGCCGCTTTTCACTCTGAGACTGTTACATTAATCGTCTGCAAAGCTATGTCGCGTGCTGCGGTATGCGGAAACACTTATAGCACCATAGTAGAACAGAGAAGAAGCTTCTAAGTTGAAGTAATAGCCAGTAAGAAGTAGTACTATTTAAGTTTTAGTTGTCGTTTAATCACTTTTTAACCAGCTTTGGTGGCTTGGACATGTCCTAGGACCTTAAGATTTTGCATGAAAGGAAAACTAGCAGCCGCGTTGCCCGGGAGAATGTGAAAAGTGTTCATATGTAGTAAAAACCTGAGTAATCCGTCCGTTTTCGTCATTTGTTATCGAATCGATTAAAAGCCAGATCGTCACATTGGCCGCTCTTCTCTCCGAAACGGTTACATTTATCGCCTGCAAAGCTATGTCGCGTGCTGCGGTATGCGGAGACACTATAAGCACCATAGTAGAACACAGAAGAAGCTTCTAAGTTGAAGTAATAGCCAGTAAGATGTAGTACAATTCAAGTTTTAGTTGTCGATTATTCACTTTGTAGCCGGCTTTGATGGCTTGGAAATGAGGTGGAACCTTAAGATTTTGCATGAAAGGAAGACTAGCAGCCGCGTTGCACGAGAGGGTGTGAAAAGTGTTCATATGTAGTAAAAACCTGAGAAATCCGTCCGTTTTCGTCATTTGTTATCGAATCTATTTAAAGCCAGATCGTCAAAATGGCCGCTCTTCTCTCTGAAACGGTTACATTTATCGTCTGCAAAGCTGTGTCGCGTGCTGCGGTATACGGAAACACTAAAAGCACCACAGTAGAACTCAGAATAAGCTTCTAAGTTGAAGTAATAGCCAGTAAGAAGTAGTACAATTCAAGTTTTAATTATAGATTATTCACATATTATCCGGCTTTGGTGGCTTGGATATGACCTAGGACCTTATGAATTCGCATGAAATGAGGACTAGCAGACGCGTTGCACGGGAGAATGTGAAAAGTGTTCATATGTAGTCAAAACCTGAGAATCCGTCCGTTTTCATCATTTGTTATCGAATCGATTTAATGCCAGATCGTCACATTGGCCGCTATTCTCTCTGAAACGGTTACATTTATCGTCTGCAAAGCTATGTCGCGTGCTGCGGTATGCGGAGACACTAAAAGCACCATATTAGAACACAGAAGAAGCTTATAAGTTGAAGTAATAGCCAGTAAGAAGTAGTACAATTCAAGTTGTAGTTGTCGATTAATCACTTTTTAGCTGGCTTTGGTGGGTTGGACATGACCTAGGACCTTAAGACTTTGCATGAAAGGAAGAGTAGCGCCGCGTTGCACGGGAGAATGTGAAAAGTGTTCATATGTAGTAAAAACCTGAGAAATCCGTCCGTTTTCGTCATTTGTTATCGAATCGATTTAAAGCCAGATCGTCACAATGGCCGCTCTTCTCTCTGAAACGGTTACATTTATCGTCTGCAAAGCTATGTCGCGTGTTGCGGTATACGGAAACACTAAAAGCACCACAGTAGAACTCAGAATAAGCTTCTAAGTTGAAGTAATAGCCAGTTAGAAGTAGTACAATTCAAGTTTTAATTATAGATTATTCATATTTTAGCCGGCTTTGGTGGCTTGGATATGACCTAGGACCTTACGAATTTGCTTGAAAGGAGGACTAGCAGCCTCGTTGCAACGGGAGAATGTGAAAAGTGTTCATATGTAGTAAAAACCTGAGAATCCGTCCGTTTTCGTCATTTGTTATAGCATCGACTTAAATTCAGATCGACACATTGGCCGCTTTTTCCTCTGAGACGGTTACATTTATCGTCTGCAAAGCTATGTCCCGTGCTGCGGTATGCGGAGACACTAAAAGCACCATAGTAGAACACAGAAGAAGCTTCTAAGTTGAAGTAATAGCCAGTAAGAAGTAGTACAATTCATGTTTTAGTTGTCGATTATTCACTTTTTAGCCGGCTTTGGTGGCTTGGACATGACCTAGGACCTTAAGATTTTGCATGAAAGGAAGACTAGCAGCCGCGTTGCACGGGAGAATGTGAAAAGTGTTCATATGTAGTAAAAACCTGAGAAATCCGTCCGTTTTCGTCATTTGTTATCGAATCGATGTAAAGCCAGATCGTCACATTGGCCGCTCTTCTCTCTGAAACGGTTACATTTATCGTCTGCAAAGCAATGTCGCGTACTGCGGTATGCGGAAACACTAAAAGCACCATAGTAGAACAGAGAAGAAGCTTCTAAGTTGAAGTAATAGCCAGTAAGAAGTAGTAATATTTAAGATTTAGTTGTCGATTAATCACTTTTTAACTGGCTTTGGTGGCTTGGACATGTCCTAGGACCTTAAGATTTTGCATGAAAGGAAGACTAGCAGCCGCGTTGCACGGGAGAATGTGAAAAGTGTTCATATGTAGTAAAAACCTGAGAAATCCGTCCGTTTTCGTCATTTGTTATCGAATCGACTTAAATTCAGATCGACACATTGGCCGCTTTTCTCTCTGAGACTGTTACATTTATCGTCTGCAAAGCTATGTCGCGTGCTGCGGTATGCGGAAACACTAAAAGCACCATAGTAGAACACAGAAGAAGCTTCTAAGTTGAAGTAATAGCCAGTAAGAAGTAGTACAATTCAAGTTTTAGTTGTCGATTATTCACTTTTTAGCCGGCTTTGGTGGCTTGGACATGACCTAGGACCTTACGATTTTGCATGAAAGGAGGACTAGTAGCCGCGTTGCACGGGAGAATGTGAAAAGTGTTCATATGTAGTAAAAACCTGAGAAATCCGTCCGTTTTCGTCATTTGTTATCGAATCGCCTTAAAGCCAGATCGTCATATTGGCCGGTTTTTTCTCTCTGAGACGGTTACATTAATCGTCTGCAAAGCTATGTCGCGTGCTGCGGTATGCTGAGACACTAAATGCACCATAGTAGAACACAGAAGAAGCTTCTAAGTTGAAGTAATAGCCAGTAAGAAGTAGTAGTATTTAAGTTTTAGTTGTCGATTAATCACTTTTTAACCGGCTTTGGTGGCTTGGACATGTCCTAGGACATTAAGATTTTGCATGAAAGGAGGACTAGCAGCCGCGTTGCACGGGAGAATGTGAAAAGTGTTCATATGTAGTAAATACCTGAGAAATCCGTCCGTTTTCGTCATTTGTTATCGAATCGACTTAAAGCCAGATCGTCATATTGGCCGCTTTTCACTCTGAGACTGTTACATTAATCGTCTGCAAAGCTATGTCGCGTGTTGCGGTATACGGAAACACTAAAAGCACCACAGTAGAACTCAGAATAAGCTTCTAAGTTGAAGTAATAGCCAGTTAGAAGTAGTACAATTCAAGTTTTAATTATAGATTATTCATATTTTAGCCGGCTTTGGTGGCTTGGATATGACCTAGGACCTTACGAATTTGCTTGAAAGGAGGACTAGCAGCCTCGTTGCAACGGGAGAATGTGAAAAGTGTTCATATGTAGTAAAAACCTGAGAATCCGTCCGTTTTCGTCATTTGTTATAGCATCGACTTAAATTCAGATCGACACATTGGCCGCTTTTTCCTCTGAGACGGTTACATTTATCGTCTGCAAAGCTATGTCCCGTGCTGCGGTATGCGGAGACACTAAAAGCACCATAGTAGAACACAGAAGAAGCTTCTAAGTTGAAGTAATAGCCAGTAAGAAGTAGTACAATTCATGTTTTAGTTGTCGATTATTCACTTTTTAGCCGGCTTTGGTGGCTTGGACATGACCTAGGACCTTAAGATTTTGCATGAAAGGAAGACTAGCAGCCGCGTTGCACGGGAGAATGTGAAAAGTGTTCATATGTAGTAAAAACCTGAGAAATCCGTCCGTTTTCGTCATTTGTTATCGAATCGATGTAAAGCCAGATCGTCACATTGGCCGCTCTTCTCTCTGAAACGGTTACATTTATCGTCTGCAAAGCAATGTCGCGTGCTGCGGTATGCGGAAACACTAAAAGCACCATAGTAGAACAGAGAAGAAGCTTCTAAGTTGAAGTAATAGCCAGTAAGAAGTAGTAATATTTAAGATTTAGTTGTCGATTAATCACTTTTTAACTGGCTTTGGTGGCTTGGACATGTCCTAGGACCTTAAGATTTTGCATGAAAGGAAGACTAGCAGCCGCGTTGCACGGGAGAATGTGAAAAGTGTTCATATGTAGTAAAAACCTGAGAAATCCGTCCGTTTTCGTCATTTGTTATCGAATCGCCTTAAATCCAGATCGTCATATTGGCCGGTTTTTTCTCTCTGAGACGGTTACATTAATCGTCTGCAAAGCTATGTCGCGTGCTGCGGTATGCTGAGACACTAAATGCACCATAGTAGAACACAGAAGAAGCTTCTAAGTTGAAGTAATAGCCAGTAAGAAGTAGTAGTATTTAAGTTTTAGTTGTCGATTAATCACTTTTTAACCGGCTTTGGTGGCTTGGACATGTCCTAGGACATTAAGATTTTGCATGAAAGGAGGACTAGCAGCCGCGTTGCACGGGAGAATGTGAAAGGTGTTCATATGTAGTAAATACCTGAGAAATCCGTCCGTTTTCGTCATTTGTTATCGAATCGACTTAAAGCCAGATCGTCATATTGGCCGCTTTTCACTCTGAGACTGTTACATTAATCGTCTGCAAAGCTATGTCGCGTGCTGCGGTATGCGGAAACACTAAAAGCACCATAGTAGAACAGAGAAGAAGCTTCTAAGTTGAAGTAATAGCCAGTAAGAAGTAGTACTATTTAAGTTTTAGTTGTCGTTTAATCACTTTTTAACCAGCTTTGGTGGCTTGGACATGTCCTAGGACCTTAAGATTTTGCATGAAAGGAAAACTAGCAGCCGCGTTGCCCGGGAGAATGTGAAAAGTGTTCATATGTAGTAAAAACCTGAGTAATCCGTCCGTTTTCGTCATTTGTTATCGAATCGATTAAAAGCCAGATCGTCACATTGGCCGCTCTTCTCTCCGAAACGGTTACATTTATCGCCTGCAAAGCTATGTCGCGTGCTGCGGTATGCGGAGACACTATAAGCACCATAGTAGAACACAGAAGAAGCTTCTAAGTTGAAGTAATAGCCAGTAAGATGTAGTACAATTCAAGTTTTAGTTGTCGATTATTCACTTTGTAGCCGGCTTTGATGGCTTGGAAATGAGGTGGAACCCTAAGATTTTGCATGAAAGGAAGACTAGCAGCCGCGTTGCACGAGAGGGTGTGAAAAGTGTTCATATGTAGTAAAAACCTGAGAAATCCGTCCGTTTTCGTCATTTGTTATCGAATCTATTTAAAGCCAGATCGACAAAATGGCCGCTCTTCTCTCTGAAACGGTTACATTTATCGTCTGCAACGCTATGTCGCGTGCTGCGGTATACGGAAACACTAAAAGCACCACAGTAGAACTCAGAATAAGCTTCTAAGTTGAAGTAATAGCCAGTAAGAAGTAGTACAATTCAAGTTTTAATTATAGATTATTCACATATTAGCCGGCTTTGGTGGCTTGGATATGACCTAGGACCTTATGAATTCGCATGAAAGGAGGACTAGCAGCCGCGTTGCACGGGAGAATGTGAAAAGTGTTCATATGTAGTCAAAACCTGAGAATCCGTCCGTTTTCATCATTTGTTATCGAATCGATTTAAAGCCAGATCGTCACATTGGCCGCTATTCTCTCTGAAACGGTTACATTTATCGTCTGCAAAGCTATGTCGCGTGCTGCGGTATGCGGAGACACTAAAAGCACCATATTAGAACACAGAAGAAGCTTATAAGTTGAAGTAATAGCCAGTAAGAAGTAGTACAATTCAAGTTGTAGTTGTCGATTAATCACTTTTTAGCTGGCTTTGGTGGGTTGGACATGACCTAGGACCTTAAGACTTTGCATGAAAGGAAGAGTAGCGCCGCGTTGCACGGGAGAATGTGAAAAGTGTTCATATGTAGTAAAAACCTGAGAAATCCGTCCGTTTTCGTCATTTGTTATCGAATCGATGTAAAGCCAGATCGTCACATTGGCCGCTCTTCTCTCTGAAACGGTTACATTTATCGTCTGCAAAGCAATGTCGCGTGCTGCGGTATGCGGAAACACTAAAAGCACCATAGTAGAACAGAGAAGAAGCTTCTAAGTTGAAGTAATAGCCAGTAAGAAGTAGTAATATTTAAGAGTTAGTTGTCGATTAATCACTTTTTAACTGGCTTTGGTGGCTTGGACATGTCCTAGGACCTTAAGATTTTGCATGAAAGGAAGACTAGCAGCCGCGTTGCACGGGAGAATGTGAAAAGTGTTCATATGTAGTAAAAACCTGAGAAATCCGTCCGTTTTCGTCATTTGTTATCGAATCGACTTAAATTCAGATCGACACATTGGCCGCTTTTCTCTCCGAGACTGTTACATTTATCGTCTGCAAAGCTATGTCGCGTGCTGCGGTATGCGGAGACACTAAAAGCACCATATTAGAACACAGAAGAAGCTTCTAAGTTGAAGTAATAGCCAGTAAAAAGTAGTACTATTTAAGTTTTAGTTGTCGTTGAATCACTTTTTAACCGGCTTTGGTGGCTTGGACATGTCCTAGGACCTTAAGATTTTGCAAGAAATAAGACTAGCAGCCGCGTTGCACGGGAGAATGTGAAAAGTGTTCATATGTAGTAAAAACCTGAGAAATCCGTCCGTTTTCGTCATTTGTTATCGAATCGATTTAAAGCCAGATCGTCACAATGGCCGCTCTTCTCTCTGAAACGGTTACATTTATCGTCTGCAAAGCTATGTCGAATGCTGCGGTATACGGAAACACTAAAAGCACCACAGCAGAATTCAGAATAAGTTTCTAAGTTGAAGTAATAGCCAGTAAGAAGTAGTACAATTCAAGTTTTAATTATAGATTATTCACATTTTAGACGGCTTTGGTGGCTTGGATATGACCTAGGACCTTAAGGAATTGCATGAAAGGAGGACTAGCAGCCGCGTTGCACGGGAGAATGTGAAAAGTGTTCATATGTAGTAAAAACCTGAGAAATCCGTCCGTTTTCGTCATTTGTTATCGAATCGACTTACATTCAGATCGACACATTGGCCGCTTTTCTCTCTGAGACGGTTACATTTATCGTCTGCAAAGCTATGTCGCGTGCTGCCGTATGCGGAGACACTAAAAGCACCATAGTAGAACACAGAAGAAGCTTCTAAGTTGAGGTAATAGCCAGGAAGAAGTATAAAAATTCAAGTTTAAGTTGTCGATTATTCACTTTTTAGCCGGCTTTGGTGGCTTGGACATGACCTAGGACCTTAAGATTTTGCATGAGAGGAAGACTAGCAGCCGCGTTGCACTGGAGAATGTGAAAAGTGTTCATATGTAGTAAAAACCTGAGAAATCCGTCCGTTTTCGTCATTTGTTATCGAATCGTTTTAAAGCCAGATCGTCACATTGGCCGCTCTTCTCTCTGAAACGGTTACGTTTATCGTCTGCAAAGCTATGTCGCGTGCTGCGGTATGCGGAGACACTAAAAGCACCATATTAGAACACAGAAGAAGCTTATAAGTTGAAGTAATAGCAAGTAAGAAGTATAAAAATTCAAGTTTAAGTTGTCGATTATTCACTTTTTAGCCGGCTTTGGTGGCTTGGACATGACCTAGGACCTTAAGATTTTGCATGAGAGGAAGACTAGCAGCCGCGTTGCACTGGAGAATGTGAAAAGTGTTCATATGTAGTAAAAACCTGAGAAATCCGTCCGTTTTCGTCATTTGTTATCGAATCGTTTTAAAGCCAGATCGTCACATTGGCCGCTCTTCTCTCTGAAACGGTTACGTTTATCGTCTGCAAAGCTATGTCGCGTGCTGCGGTATGCGGAGACACTAAAAGCACCATATTAGAACACAGAAGAAGCTTATAAGTTGAAGTAATAGCAAGTAAGAAGTCGTACAATTCAAGTTATAGTTGTCGATTAATCACTTTTTAGCTGGCTTTGGTGGGTTGGACATGACCTAGGACCTTAAGATTTTGCATGAAGGGAAGACTAGCGCCGCGTTGCACGGGAGAATGTGAAAAGTGTTCATATGTAGTAAAAACCTGAGAAATCCGTCCGTTTTCGTCATTTGTTATCGAATCGATTTAAAGCCAGATCGTCACATTGGCCGCTCTTCTCTCTGAAACGGTTACATTTATCGTCTGCAAAGCTATGTCGCGTGCTGCGTTATGCGGAAACACTAAAAGCACCATAGTAGAACACAGAAGAAGCTTCTAAGTTGAAGTATGAGCCAGTAAGAAGTAGTATAATTCAAGTTTTAGTTGTCGATTATTCACTTTTTAGCCGGCTTTGGTGGCTTGGACATGACCTAGGACCTTACGATTTTGCATGAAAGGAGGACTAGTAGCCGCGTTGCACGGGAGAATGTGAAAAGTGTTCATATGTAGTAAAAACCTGAGAAATCCGTCCGTTTTCGTCATTTGTTATCGAATCGACTTAAAGCCCGATCGTCATATTGGCCGCTTTTCTCTCTGAGACGGTTACATTAATCGTGTGCAAAGCTATGTCGCGTGCTGCGGTATGCGGACACACTAAAAGCACCATAGTAGAACACAGAAGAAGCACTAAGTTGAAGTAATAGCCAGTAAGTAGTAGTACAATTCAAGTTTTAGTTATCGATTATTCACTTTTTAGCCGGCTTTGGTGGCTTGGACATGAGGTGGAACCTTAAGATTTTGCATGAAAGGAAGACTAGCAGCCGCGTTGCACGGGAGAATGTGAAAAGCATATGTAGTAAAAACCGGAGGAATCCGTCCGTTTTCGTCATTTGTTATCGAATCGACTTAAATTCAGATCGACACATTGGCCGCTTTTCTCTCTGAGACGGTTACATTAATCGTCTGCAAAGCTATGTCGCATGCTGCGGTATGCGGAGACACTAAAAGCACCATAGTAGAACACAGAAGAAGCTTCTAAGTCTAAGTAATAGCCAGTAAGAAGTAGTACAATTCAAATTTTAGTTATCGATTATTAACTTTTTAGCCAGCTTTGGTGGCTTGGACATGAGGTGGAACCTTAAGATTTTGCATGAAAGGAAGACTAGCAGCCGCGTTCACGGGAGAATGTGAAAAGTGTTCATATGTAGTAAAAACCTGAAAAATCCGTCCGTTTTCGTCATTTGTTATCGAATCGATTTAAAGCCAGATCGTCACAGTGGCCGCTCTTCTCTCCGAAACGGTTACATTTATCGTCTGCAAAGCTATGTCGCGTGCTGCGGTATGCGGAAACACTAAAAGCACCATAGTAGAACAGAGAAGAAGCTTCTAAGTTGAAGTAATAGCCAGTAAAAAGTAGTACTATTTAAGTTTTAAATGTCGTTGATTCACTTTTTAACCGGCTTTGGTGGCTTGGACATGTCCTAGGACCTTAAGATTTTGAAAGATAGGAAGACTAGCAGCCGCGTTGCACGGGAGAATGTGAAAAGTGTTCATATGTAGTAAAAACCTGAGAAATCCGTCCGTTTTCGTCATTTGTTATCGAATCGATTTAAAGCCAGATCGTCACAATGGCCGCTCTTCTCTCTGAAACGTTTACATTTATCGTCTGCAAAGCTATGTCGAATGCTGCGGTATACGGAAACACTAAAAGCACCACAGTAGAACTCAGAATAAGTTTCTAAGTTGAAGTAATAGCCAGTAAGAAGTAGTACAATTCAAGTTTTAATTATAGATTATTCACATTTTAGACGGCTTTGGTGGCTTGGATATGACCTAGGACCATAAGGATTTGCATGAAAGGAGGACTAGCAGCCGCGTTGCACGGGAGAATGTGAAAAGTGTGCATATGTAGTAAAAACCTGAGAAATCCGTCCGTTTTCGTCATTTGTTATCGAATCGACTTAAATTCAGATCGACACATTGGCCGCTTTTCTCTCTGAGACGGTTACATTTATCGTCTGCAAAGCTATGTCGCGTGCTGCGGTATGCGGAGACACTAAAAGCACCATAGTAGAACACAGAAGAAGCTTCTAAGTTGAAGTAATAGCCAGTAAGAAGTAGAAAAATTCAAGTTTAAGTTGTCGATTATTCACCTTTTAGCCGGCTTTGGTGGCTTGGACATGACCCAGGACCTTAAGATTTTGCATGAAAGGAGGACTAGCAGCCGCGTTGCACGGGAGAATGTGAAAAGTGTTCATAGGTAGTAAAAACCTGAGTAATCCGTCCGTTTTCGTCATTTGTTATCGAATCGATTAAAAGCCAGATCGTCACATTGGCCGCTCTTCTCTCCGAAACGGTTACATTTATCGTCTGCAAAGCTATGTCGCGTGCTGCGGTATGCGGAGACACTAAAAGCACCATATTAGAACACAGAAGAAGCTTATAAGTTGAAGTAATAGCCAGTAAGAAGTAGTACAATTCAAGTTGTAGTTGTCGATTAATCACTTTTTAGCTGGCTTTGGTGGGTTGGACATGACCTAGGACCTTAAGATTTTGCATGAAAAGAGGACTAGCAGCCGCGTTGCACGGGAGAATGTGAAAAGTGTTCATATGTAGTAAAAACCTGAGAAATCCGTCCGTTTCCGTCATTTGTTATCGAATCGACTTAAAGCCCGATCGTCATATTGGCCGCTTTTCTCTCTAAGACGGTTACATTAATCGTGTGCAAAGCTATGTCGCGTGCTGCGGTATGCGGAGACACTAAAAGCACCATAGTAGAACACAGAAGAAGCACTAAGTTGAAGTAATAGCCAGTAAGAAGTACTACAATTCAAGTTTTAGTTATCGATTATTCACTTTTTAGCCGGCTTTGGTGGCTTGGACATGAGGTGGAACCTTAAGATTTTGCATGAAAGGAAGACTAGCAGCCGCGTTGCACGGGAGAATGTGAAAAGTGTTCATATGTAGTAAAAACCTGAGGAATCCGTCCGTTTTCGTCATTTGATATCGAATCGACTTAAATTCAGATCGACACATTGGCCGGTTTTCTCTCTGAGACGGTTACAGTAATCGTCTGAAAAGCTATGTTGCATGCTGCGGTATGCGGAGACACTAAAAGCACCATAGTAGAACACAGAAGAAGCTTCTAAGTCTAAGTAATAGCCAGTAAGAAGTAGTACAATTCAAGTTTTAGTTATCGATTATTCACTTTTTAGCCAGCTTTAGTGGCTTGGACATGAGGTGGAACCTTAAGATTTTGCATGAAAGGAAGACTAGCAGCCGCGTTGCACGGGACAATGTGAAAAGTGTTCATATGTAGTAAAAACCTGAGAAATCCGTCCGTTTTCGTCATTTGTTATCGAATCGATTTAAAGCCAGATCGTCACAGTGGCCGCTCTTCTCTCCGAAACGGTTACATTTATCGTCTGCAAAGCTATGTCGCGTGCTGCGGTATGCGGAGACACTAAAAGCACCATATTAGAACACAGAAGAAGCTTCTAAGTTGAAGTAATAGTCAGTAAAAAGTAGTACTATTTAAGTTTTAGTTGTCGTTGAATCACTTTTTAACCGGCTTTGGTGGCTTGGACATGTCCTAGGACCTTAAGATTTTGCAAGAAAGGAAGACTAGCAGCCGCGTTGCACGGGAGAATGTGAAAAGTGTTCATATGTAGTAAAAACCTGAGAAATCCGTCCGTTTTCGTCATTTGTTATCGAATCGATTTAAAGCCAGATCGTCACAATGGCCGCTCTTCTCTCTGAAACGGTTACATTTATCGTCTGCAAAGCTATGTCGAATGCTGCGGTATACGGAAACACTAAAAGCACCACAGTAGAACTCAGAATAAGTTTCTAAGTTGAAGTAATAGCCAGTAAGAAGTAGTACAATTCAAGTTTTAATATAGATTATTCACATTTTAGACGGCTTTGGTGGCTAGGATATGACCTAGGACCTTAAGGATTTGCATGAAAGGAGGACTAGCAGCCGCGTTGCACGGGAGAATGTGAAAAGTGTTCATATGTAGTAAAAACCTGAGAAATCCGTCCGTTTTCGTCATTTGTTATCGAATCGACTTAAATTCAGATCGACACATTGGCCTCTTTTCTCTCTGAGACGGTTACATTTATCGTCTGCAAAGCTATGTCGCGTGCTGCGGTATGCGGAGACACTAAAAGCACCATAGTAGAACACAGAAGAAGCTTCTAAGTTGAAGTAATAGCCAGTAAGAAGTAGAAAAATTCAAGTTTAAGTTGTCGATTATTCACTTTTTAGCCGGCTTTGGTGGCTTGGACATGACCTAGGACCTTAAGATTTTGCATGAGAGGAAGACTAGCAGCCGCGTTGCACGGGAGAATGTGAAAAGTGTTCATATGTAGTAAAAACCTGAGAAATCCGTCCGTTTTCGTCATTTGTTATCGAATCGATTTAAAGCCAGATCGTCACATTGGCCGCTCTTCTCTCTGAAACGGTTACATTTATCGTCTGCAAAGCTATGTCGCGTGCTGCGTTATGCGGAAACACTAAAAGAACCATAGTAGAACACAGAAGAAGGTTCTAAGTTGAAGTAATAGCCAGTAAGAAGTAGTACAATTCAAGTTTTAGTTGTCGATTATTCACTTTTTAGCCGGCTTTGGTGGCTTGGACATGACCTAGGACCTTACGATTTTGCATGAAAGGAGGACTAGTAGCCGCGTTGTACGGGAGAATGTGAAAAGTGTTCATATGTAGTAAAAACCTGAGAAATCCGTCCGTTTTCGTCATTTGTTATCGAATCGACTTAAAGCCCGATCGTCATATTGGCCGCTTTTCTCTCCAAGACGGTTACATTAATCGTGTGCAAAGCTATGTCGCGTGCTGCGGTATGCGGAGACACTAAAAGCACCATAGTAGAACACAGAAGAAGCACTAAGTTGAAGTAATAGCCAGTAAGAAGTAGTAAAATTCAAGTTTTAGTTATCGTTTATTCACTTTTTAGCCGGCTTTGGTGGCTTGGACATGAGGTGGAACCTTAAGATTTTGCGTGAAAGGAAGACTAGCAGCCGCGTTGCACGGGAGAATGTGAAAAGTGTTCATATGTAGTAAAAACCTGAGGAATCCGTCCGTTTTCGTCATTTGATATCGAATCGACTTAAATTCAGATCGACACATTGGCCGGTTTTCTCTCTGAGACGGTTACATTAATCGTCTGAAAAGCTATGTCGCATGCTGCGGTATGCGGAGACACTAAAAGCACCATAGTAGAACACAGAAGAAGCTTCTAAGTCTAAGTAATAGCCAGTAAGAAGTAGTACAATTCAAGTTTTAGTTATCGATTATTCACTTTTTAGCCAGCTTTTGTGGCTTGGACATGAGGTGGAACCTTAAGATTTTGCATGAAAGGAAGACTAGCAGCCGCGTTGCACGGGAGAATGTGAAAAGTGTTCATATGTAGTAAAAACCTGAGAAATCCGTCCGTTTTCGTCATTTGTTATCGAATCGATTTAAAGCCAGATCGTCACAGTGGCCGCTCTTCTCTCCGAAACGGTTTCATTTATCGTCTGCAAAGCTATGTCGCGTGCTGCGGTATGCGGAAACACTAAAAGTACCATAGTAGAACAGAGAAGAAGCTTCTGAGTTGAAGTAATAGCCAGTAAAAAGTAGTACTATTTAAGTTTTAGTTGTCGTTGAATCACTTTTTAACCGGCTTTGGTGGCTTGGACATGTCCTAGGACCTTAAGATTTTGCAAGAAAGGAAGACTAGCAGCCGCGTTGCACGGGAGAATGTGAAAAGTGTTCATATGTAGTAAAAACCTGAGAAATCCGTCCGTTTTCGTCATTTGTAATCGAATCGATTTAAAGCCAGATCGTCACAATGGCCGCTCTTCTCTCTGAAACGGTTACATTTATCGTCTGCAAAGCTATGTCGAATGCTGCGGTATACGGAAACACTAAAAGCACCACAGTAGAACTCAGAATAAGTTTCTAAGTTGAAGTAATAGCCAGTAAGAAGTAGTACAATTCAAGTTTTAATTATAGATTATTCACATTTTAGACGGCTTTGGTGGCTTGGATATGACCTAGGACCTTAAGGATTTGCATGAAATGAGGACTAGCAGCCGCGTTGCACGGGAGAATGTGAAAAGTGTTCATATGTAGTAAAAACCTGAGAAATCCCTCCGTTTTCGTATTTTGTTATCGATTCGACTTAAATTCAGATCGACACATTGGCCGCTTTTCTCTCTGAGACGTTTACATTTATCGTCTGCAAAGCTATGTCGCGTGCTGCGGTATGCGCAGACACTAAAAGCACCATAGTAGAACACAGAAGAAGCTTCTAAGTTGAAGTAATAGCCAGTAAGAAGTAGAAAAATTCAAGTTTAAGTTGTCGATTATTCACTTTTTAGCCGGCTTTGGTGGCTTGGACATGACCTAGGACCTTAAGATTTTGCATGAGAGGAAGACTAGCAGCCGCGTTGCACGGGAGAATGTGAAAAGTGTTCATATGTAGTAAAAACCTGAGAAATCCGTCCGTTTTCGTCATTTGTTATCGAATCGATTTAAAGCCAGATCGTCACATTGGCCGCTCTTCTCTCTGAAACGGTTACATTTATCGTCTGCAAAGCTATGTCGCGTGCTACGGTATGCGGAAACACTAAAAGCACCATAGTAGAACACAGAAGAAGCTTATAAGTTGAAGTATGAGCCAGTAAGAAGTAGTACAATTCAAGTTTTAGTTGTCGATTATTCACTTTTTAGCCGGCTTTGGTGGCTTGGACATGACCCAGGACCTTAAGATTTTGCATGAAAGGAGGACTAGCAGCCGCGTTGCACGGGAGAATGTGAAAAGTGTTCATATGTAGTAAAAACCTGAGAAATTCGTCCGTTTTCGTCATTTGTTATCGAATCGACTCAAAGCCAGATCGTCATATTGCCCGCTTTTCTCTCTGAGACGGTTACATTAATGGTCTGCAAAGCTATGTCGCGTGCTGCGGTATGCGGAGACACTAAAAGCACCATAGTAGAACAGAGAAGAAGCTTCTAAGTTGAAGTAATAGCCAGTAAGAAGTAGTAATATTTAAGATTTAGTTGTCGATTAATCACTTTTTAACCGGCTTTGGTGGCTTGGACATGTCCTAGGACCTTAAGATTTTGCATGAAAGGAAGACTAGCAGCCGCGTTGCACGGGAGAATGTGAAAAGAGTTCATATGTAGTAAAAAGATGAAATCCGTCCGTTTTCGTCATTTGTTATCGAATCGACTTAAATTCAGATCGACACATTGGCCGCTTTTCTCTCTGAGACGGTTACATTAATCGTCTGCAAAGCTATGTTGCATGCTGCGGTATGCGGAGACACTAAAAGCACCATAGTAGAACACAGAAGAAGCTTCTAAATTGAAGTAATAGCCAGTAAGATGTAGTACAATTCAAGTTTTAGTTATCGATTATTCACTTTTTAGCCGGCTTTGGTGGCTTGGACATGAGATGGAACCTTAAGATTTTGTACGAAAGCAGGACTAACAACCGCGTTGCACGGGAGAATGTGAAAAGTGTTCATATGTAGTAAAAACCTAAGAAATCCATGGGTTTTCGTCATTTGTTAACGTATCGAATTAAAGCCAGATCGTCACATTGGCCGCTTTTCTCTCTGAGACTGTTACATTTATCGTCTGCAAAGCTATGTCGCGTGCTGCGGTATGCGGAGACACTAAAAGCACCATATTAGAACACAGAAGAAGCTTCTAAGTTGAAGTAATAGCCAGTAAAAAGTAGTACTATTTAAGTTTTAGTTGTCGTTGAATCACTTTTTAACCGGCTTTGGTGGCTTGGACATGTCCTAGGACCTTAAGATTTTGCAAGAAAGGAAGACTAGCAGCCGCGTTGCACGGGAGAATGTGAAAAGTGTTCATATGTAGTAAAAACCTGAGAAATCCGTCCGTTTTCGTCATTTGTTATCGAATCGATTTAAAGCCAGATCGTCACAATGGCCGCTCTTCTCTCTGAAACGGTTACATTTATCGTCTGCAAAGCTATGTCGAATGCTGCGGTATACGGAAACACTAAAAGCACCACAGTAGAACTCAGAATAAGTTTCTAAGTTGAAGTAATAGCCAGTAAGAAGTAGTACAATTCAAGTTATAATATAGATTATTCACATTTTAGACGGCTTTGGTGGCTAGGATATGACCTAGGACCTTAAGGATTTGCATGAAACGAGGACTAGCATCCGCGTTGCACGGGAGAATGTGAAAAGTGTTCATATGTAGTAAAAACCTGAAAAATCCGTCCGTTTTCGTCATTTGTTATCGAATCGACTTAAAGCCAGATCGTCACATTGGCCGCTCTTCTCTCTGAAACGGTTACATTTATCGTCTGCAAAGCTATGTCGCGTGCTACGGTATGCGGAAACACTAAAAGCACCATAGTAGAACACAGAAGAAGCTTATAAGTTGAAGTATGAGCCAGTAAGAAGTAGTACAATTCAAGTTTTAGTTGTCGATTATTCACTTTTTAGCCGGCTTTGGTGGCTTGGACATGACCCAGGACCTTAAGATTTTGCATGAAAGGAGGACTAGCAGCCGCGTTGCACGGGAGAATGTGAAAAGTGTTCATATGTAGTAAAAACCTGAGAAATTCGTCCGTTTTCGTCATTTGTTATCGAATCGACTCAAAGCCAGATCGTCATATTGCCCGCTTTTCTCTCTGAGACGGTTACATTAATGGTCTGCAAAGCTATGTCGCGTGCTGCGGTATGCGGAGACACTAAAAGCACCATAGTAGAACAGAGAAGAAGCTTCTAAGTTGAAGTAATAGCCAGTAAGAAGTAGTAATATTTAAGATTTAGTTGTCGATTAATCACTTTTTAACCGGCTTTGGTGGCTTGGACATGTCCTAGGACCTTAAGATTTTGCATGAAAGGAAGACTAGCAGCCGCGTTGCACGGGAGAATGTGAAAAGAGTTCATATGTAGTAAAAAGATGAAATCCGTCCGTTTTCGTCATTTGTTATCGAATCGACTTAAATTCAGATCGACACATTGGCCGCTTTTCTCTCTGAGACGGTTACATTAATCGTCTGCAAAGCTATGTTGCATGCTGCGGTATGCGGAGACACTAAAAGCACCATAGTAGAACACAGAAGAAGCTTCTAAATTGAAGTAATAGCCAGTAAGATGTAGTACAATTCAAGTTTTAGTTATCGATTATTCACTTTTTAGCCGGCTTTGGTGGCTTGGACATGAGATGGAACCTTAAGATTTTGTACGAAAGCAGGACTAACAACCGCGTTGCACGGGAGAATGTGAAAAGTGTTCATATGTAGTAAAAACCTAAGAAATCCATGGGTTTTCGTCATTTGTTAACGTATCGAATTAAAGCCAGATCGTCACATTGGCCGCTTTTCTCTCTGAGACTGTTACATTTATCGTCTGCAAAGCTATGTCGCGTGCTGCGGTATGCGGAGACACTAAAAGCACCATATTAGAACACAGAAGAAGCTTCTAAGTTGAAGTAATAGCCAGTAAAAAGTAGTACTATTTAAGTTTTAGTTGTCGTTGAATCACTTTTTAACCGGCTTTGGTGGCTTGGACATGTCCTAGGACCTTAAGATTTTGCAAGAAAGGAAGACTAGCAGCCGCGTTGCACGGGAGAATGTGAAAAGTGTTCATATGTAGTAAAAACCTGAGAAATCCGTCCGTTTTCGTCATTTGTTATCGAATCGATTTAAAGCCAGATCGTCACAATGGCTGCTCTTCTCTCTGAAACGGTTACATTTATCGTCTGCAAAGCTATGTCGAATGCTGCGGTATACGGAAACACTAAAAGCACCACAGTAGAACTCAGAATAAGTTTCTAAGTTGAAGTAATAGCCAGTAAGAAGTAGTACAATTCAAGTTATAATATAGATTATTCACATTTTAGACGGCTTTGGTGGCTAGGATATGACCTAGGACCTTAAGGATTTGCATGAAACGAGGACTAGCATCCGCGTTGCACGGGAGAATGTGAAAAGTGTTCATATGTAGTAAAAACCTGAGAAATCCGTCCGTTTTCGTCATTTGTTATCGAATCGACTTAAATTCAGATCGACACATTGGCCTCTTTTCTCTCTGAGACGGTTACATTTATCGTCTGCAAAGCTATGTCGCGTGCTGCGGTATGCGGAGACACTAAAAGCACCATAGTAGAACACAGAAGAAGCTTCTAAGTTGAAGTAATAGCCAGTAAGAAGTAGAAAAATTCAAGTTTAAGTTGTCGATTATTCACTTTTTAGCCGGCTTTGGTGGCTTGGACATGACCTAGGACCTTAAGATTTTGCATGAGAGGAAGACTAGCAGCCGCGTTGCACTGGAGAATGTGAAAAGTGTTCATATGTAGTAAAAACCTGAGAAATCCGTCCGTTTGCGTCATTTGTTATCGAATCGATTTAAAGCCAGATCGTCACATTGGCCGCTCTTCTCTCTGAGACGGTTACATTTATCGTCTGCAAAGCTATGTCGCGTGCTGCGGTATGCGGAGACACTAAAAGCAGCATATTAGAACACAGAAGAAGCTTCTAAGTTGAAGTAATAGCCAGTAAGAAGTAGTACAATTCATGTTTTAGTTGTCGATTATTCACTTTTTAGCCGGCTTTGGTGGCTTGGACATGACCTAGGACCTTACGATTTTGCATGAAAGGAGGACTAGTAGCCGCGTTGCACGGGAGAATGTGAAAAGTGTTCATATGTAGTAAAAACCCTGAGAAATCCGTCCGTTTTCGTCATTTGTTATCGAATCGATTAAAGCCCGACCGTCATATTGGCCGCATTTCACTCTGAGACGGTTACATTAATCGTCTGCAAAGCTATGTCGCGTGCTGCGGTATGCTGAGACACTAAAAGCACCATATTAGAACACAGAAGAAGCTTATAAGTTGAAGTAATAGCAAGTAAGAAGTAGTACAATTCAAGTTATAGTTGTCGATTAATCACTTTTTAGCTGGCTTTGGTGGGTTGGACATGACCTAGGACCTTAACATTTTGCATGAAAGGAAGACTAGCGCCGCGTTGCACGGGAGAATGTGAAAAGTGTTCATATGTAGTAAAAACCTGAGAAATCCGTCCGTTTTCGTCATTTGTTATCGAATCGATTTAAAGCCAGATCGTCACATTGGCCGCTCTTCTCTCTGAAACGGTTACATTTATGGTCTGCAAAGCTATGTCGCGTGCTGCGTTATGCGGAAACACTAAAAGCACCATAGTAGATCACAGAAGAAGCTTCTAAGTTGAAGTATTAGCCAGTAAGAAGTAGTACAATTCAAGTTTTAGTTGTCGATTATTCACTTTTTAGCCGGCTTTGGTGGCTTGGACATGACCTAGGACCTTACGATTTTGCATGAAAGGAGGACTAGTAGCCGCGTTGCACGGGAGAATGTGAAAAGTGTTCATATGTAGTAAAAACCCTGAGAAATCCGTCCGTTTTCGTCATTTGTTATCGAATCGATTAAAGCCCGACCGTCATATTGGCCGCATTTCACTCTGAGACGGTTACATTAATCGTGTGCAAAGCTATGTCGCGTGCTGCGGTATGCGGAGACACTAAAAGCACCATAGTAGAACACAGAAGAAGCTTCTAAGTCTAAGTAATCGCCAGTAAGAAGTAGTACAATTCAAGTTTTAGTTATCGATTATTCACGTTTTAGCCAGCTTTGGTGGCTTGGACATGAGGTGGAACCTTAAGATTTTGCATGAAAGGAAGACTAGCAGCCGCGTTGCACGGGAGAATGTGAAAAGTGTTCATATGTAGTAAAAACCTGAGAAATCCGTCCGTTTTCGTCATTTGTTATCGAATCGATTTAAAGCCAGATCGTCACGTTGGCCGCTCTTCTCTCTGAAACGGTTACATTAATCGTCTGCAAAGCTATGTCGCATGCTGCGGTATGCGGAGACACTAAAAGCACCATATTAGAACACAGAAGAAGCTTCTAAGTAGAAGTAATAGCCAGTAAGTAGTAGTACTATTTAAGTTTTAGTTGTCGATTAATCACATTTTAACCGGCTTTGGTGGCTTGGACATGACCTAGGACATTAAGATTTTGCATGACAGGAAGACTAGCAGCCGCGTTGCACGGGAGAATGTGAAAAGTGTTCATATGTAGTAAAAACCTGAGAAATCCGTCCGTTTTCGTCATTTGTTATCGAATCGATTTAAAGCCAGATCGTCACAGTGGCCGCTCTTCTCTCCGAAACGTTTACATTTATCGTCTGCAAAGCTATGTCGCGTGCTGCGGTATGCGGAAACACTAAAAGCACCATAGTAGAACAGAGAAGAAGCTTCTAAGTTGAAGTAATAGCCAGTAAAAAGTAGTACTATTTAAGTTTTAGTTGTCGTTGAATCACTTTTTAACCGGCTTTGGTGGCTTGGACATGTCTTAGGACCTTAAGATTTTGCAAGAAAGGAAGACTAGCAGCCGCGTTGCACGGGAGAATGTGAAAAGTGTTCATATGTAGTAAAAACCTGAGAAATCCGTCCGTTTTCGTCATTTGTTATCGAATCGATTTAAAGCCATATCGCCACATTGGCCGCTCTTCTCTCTGAAACGGTTACATTTATGGTCTGCAAAGCTATGTCGCGTGCTGCGTTATGCGGAAACACTAAAAGCACCATAGTAGAACACAGAAGAAGCTTCTAAGTTGAAGTAATAGCCAGTAAGAAGTAGTACAATTCAAGTTTTAGTTGTCGATTATTCACTTTTTAGCCGGCTTTGGTGGCTTGGACATGACCTAGGACCTTACGATTTTGCATGAAAGGAGGACTAGTAGCCGCGTTGCACGGGAGAATGTGAAAAGTGTTCATATGTAGTAAAAACCTGAGAAATCCGTCCGTTTTCGTCATTTGTTATCGAATCGACTTAAAGCCCGATCGTCATATTGGCCGTTTTTCTCTCTGAGACGGTTACATTAATCGTGTGCAAAGCTATGTCGCGTGCTGCGGTATGCGGAGACATTAAAAGCACCATAGTAGAACACAGAAGAAGCACTAAGTTGAAGTAATAGCCAGTAAGAAGTAGTACAATTCAAGTTTTAGTTATCGATTATTCACTTTTTAGCCGGCTTTGGTGGCTTGGACATGAGGTGGAAACTTAAGATTTTGCATGAAAGGAAGACTAGCAGCCGCGTTGCACGGGAGAATGTGAAAAGTGTTCATATGTAGTAAAAACCTGAGAAATCCGTCCGTTTTCGTCATATGTTATCGAATCGACTTAAATTCAGATCGACACATTGGCCGCTTTTCTCTCTGAGACGGTTACATAAATCGTCTGCAAAGCTATGTCGCATGCTGCGGTATGCGGAGACACTAAAAGCACCATAGTAGAACACAGAAGGAGCTTCTAAGTCTAAGTAATCGCCAGTAAGAAGTAGTACAATTCAAGTTTTAGTTATCGATTATTCACGTTTTAGCCAGCTTTGGTGGCTTGGACATGAGGTGGAACCTTAAGATTTTGCATGAAAGGAAGACTAGCAGCCGCGTTGCACGGGAGAATGTGAAAAGTGTTCATATGTAGTAAAAACCTGAGAAATCCGTCCGTTTTCGTCATTTGTTATCGAATCGATTTAAAGCCAGATCTTCACATTGGCCGCTCTTCTCTCTGAAACGGTTACATTAATCGTCTGCAAAGCTATGTCGCATGCTGCGGTATGCGGAGACACTAAAAGCACCATATTAGAACACAGAAGAAGCTTCTAAGTAGAAGTAATAGCCAGTAAGTAGTAGTACTATTTAAGTTTTAGTTGTCGATTAATCACTTTTTAACCGGCTTTGGTGGCTTGGACATGACCTAGGACATTAAGATTTTGCATGACAGGAAGACTAGCAGCCGCGTTGCACGGGAGAATGTGAAAAGTGTTCATATGTAGTAAAAACCTGAGAAATCCGTCCGTTTTCGTCATTTGTTATCGAATCGATTTAAAGCCAGATCGTCACAGTGGCCGCTCTTCTCTCCGAAACGGTTACATTTATCGTCTGCAAAGCTATGTCGCGTGCTGCGGTATGCGGAAACACTAAACGCACCCTAGTAGAACAGAGAAGAAGCTTCTAAGTTGAAGTAATAGCCAGTAAAAAGTAGTACTATTTAAGTTTTAGATGTCGTTGAATCACTTTTTAACCGGCTTTGGTGGCTTGGACATGTCTTAGGACCTTAACATTTTGCAAGAAAGGAAGACAAGCAGCCGCGTTGCACGGGAGAATGTGAAAAGTGTTCATATGTAGTAAAAACCTGAGAAATCCGTCCGTTTTCGTCATTTGTTATCGAATCGATTTAAAGCCAAATCGTCACAATGGCCGCTCTTCTCTCTGAAACGGTTACATTTATCGTCTGCAAAGCTATGTCGAATGCTGCGGTATACGGAAACACTAAAAGCACCACAGTAGAACTCAGAATAAGTTTCTAAGTTGAAGTAATAGCCAGTAAGAAGTAGTACAATTCAAGTTTTAATTATAGATTATTCACATTTTAGACGGCTTTGGTGGCTTGGATATGACCTAGGACCTTAAGGATTTGCATGAAAGGAGGACTAGCAGCCGCGTTGCACGGGAGAATGTGAAAAGTGTTCATATGTAGTAAAAACCTGAGAAATCCGTCCGTTTTCGTCATTTGTTATCGAATCGACTTAAATTCTGATCGACACATTGGCTGCTTTTCTCTCTGAGACGGTTACATTTATCGTCTGCAAAGCTATGTCGCGTGCTGCGGTATGCGGAGACACTAAAAGCACCATATTAGAACACAGAAGAAGCTTATAAGTTGAAGCAATAGCAAGTAAGAAGTAGTACAATTCAAGTTATAGTTGTCGATTAATCACTTTTTAGCTGGCTTTGGTGGCTTGGACATGACCTAGGACCTTAAGATTTTGCATGAAAGGAAGACTAGCAGCCGCGTTGCACGGAGAATGTGAAAAGTGTTCATATGTAGTAACAACCTGAGAAATCCGTCCGTTTTCGTCATTTGTTATCGAATCGTCTTAAAGCCTGATCGTCATATTGGCCGCTTTTCTCTCTGAGACGGTTACATTAATCGTCTGCAAAGCTATGTCGCGTGCTGCGGTATGTGGTGACCCTAAAAGCACCATAGTAGAACACGGATGAAGTTTCTAAGTTGATGTAATAGCCAGTAAGAAGTAATACAATTCAAGTTTTAGGTATCGATTATTGACTTTTTACCCTTCTTTTGTGCCTTGGACATGAGTTAGGATATTAAGATTTTGCATGAAAGGAGGACTAGCAGCCGCGTGTGCACGGGAGAATGTGAAAAGTGTTCATATGTAGTAAAAACCTGAGAAATCCGTCCGTTTTCGTCATTTGTTATCGAATCGACTTAAAGCCAGATCGTCACATTTGCCGCTATTCTCTCTGGAACGGTTGTACTTATCGTCTGCAAAGCTATGTCGCGTGCTGCGGTATGCGGAGACACTAAAAGCACCATAGTAAAACACAGATGAAGCTTCCAAGTTGATGTAATAGTCAGTATGAAGTAGTACAATTCAAGTTTTTGTTATCGATTATTGACTTTTTCTCTTCTTTGGTGCCTTGGACATGAGCTAGGACCTTAAGATTCTGCATGAAAGGAGGAT
The DNA here is from genome assembly GCF_023897955.1 of Schistocerca gregaria. Taxonomy (NCBI): domain Eukaryota; kingdom Metazoa; phylum Arthropoda; class Insecta; order Orthoptera; family Acrididae; genus Schistocerca; species Schistocerca gregaria. The sequence continues at coordinate 3,713,273 of NW_026061759.1, forward strand.
TAGTAGCCGAGTTGCACAGGAGAATGTGAAAAGTGTTCAGATGTAGTAAAAACCTGAGAATCCGTCCGTTTTCGTCATTTGTTATCGAATCGACTTTAAGCCAGATCGCCACATTGGCCGCTCTTCTCTCTGAAACGGTTGTACTTATCGTCTGCAAAGCTATGTCGTTTGCTGCGGTATGTGTAGACCCTAAAAGCACCATAGTAGAACACGGATGAAGTTTCTAAGTTGATGTAATAGCCAGTAAGAAGTAGTACAATTCAAGGTTTAGGTATCGATTATTGACTTTTTAGCTGGCTTAGGTGCTTTGGACATGAGCTAGGAACTTAAGTTTCTTCATGAAAGGAGGACTAGCAGCCGAGTTGCACGGGAGAATGTGAAAAGTGTTCATATGTAGTACAAACCTGAGAAATCCGTCCGTTTTCGTCATTAGTTATCAAATCAACTTAAAGCCAGATCGTCACATTGGCCACTCTTCTCTCTGAAACGGTTTTACTTATCGTCTGCAAAGCTATGTCGCGTGCTGCGGTATGCGGAGACACTAAAAGCACCATAGTAGAACACAGATGAAGCTTCTAAGTTGATGTAATAGTCAGTAAGAAGTAGTACAATTCAAGTTTTAGTTGTCGATTATTCACTTTTTAGCCGGCTTTGGTGGCTTGGACATGACCTATGACCTTAAGATTTTGCATGAAAGGAAGACTAGCAGCCGCGTTGCACGGGAGAATGTGAAAAGTGTTCATATGTAGTAAAAACCTGAGAAATCCGTCCGTTTTCGTCATTTGTTATCGAATCGACTTAAAGCCAGATCGTCACATTTGCCGCTCTTCTCTCTGAAACGGTTGTACTTATCGTCTGCAAAGCTATGTCGCGTGCTGCGGTATGCGGAGACACTAAAAGCACCATAGTAGAACACAAATGAAGCTTCTAAGTTGATATAATAGTTAGTATGAAGTAGTATAATTCAAGTTCTGTTATCGATTGTTGACTTTTTACCCATCTTTGGTGCCTTGGACATGAGCTAGAAACTAAAGATTTTGCATGAAAGGAGGACTAGCAGCCGCGTTGCATGGGACAATGTGAAAAGTGATCATATGTAGTAAAAACCTGAGAAATCCGTCCGTTTTCGTCATTTGTTATCGAATCGACTTAAACCCAGATCGTCACATTGGCCGCTCTTCTGACTGAAACGGTTACATTTATCGTCTGCAAAGCTATGTCGCGTGGTGCGGTACGCGGAGACACAAAATGCACCATAGTAGAACACAGATGAAGCATCTAAGTTGATGTAATAGCTAGAAAGAAGTAGTAAAATTCAAGTTTTAGGTATTGATTATTGACGTTTTAGCTGGCTTTGGTGTCTTGGACATGAGCTAGGAGCTTAAGATTCTGCATGAAAGGAGGACTAGCAGCAGAGTTGCATGGGAGAATGTGAAAAGTCTTCATATGTAGTTAAATCCTGAGAAATCCGTCCGTTTTCGTTATTTGTTATCGAATCGACTTAAACCCAGATCGTCACATTGGCCGCTCTTCTCTCTGAAACGGTTGTACTTATCGTCCGCAAAGCTATGTTGCGTGCTGCGGTATGCGGAGACACTAAAAGCACCATAGTAGAACACAGATGAAGCTTCTAATTTGAAGTAATAGCCATTAAGAAGTAGTACAATTCAAGTTTTAGGTATCGATTATTGATTTTTTAGCTGGCTTTGGTGCCTTGGACATGAGCTAGGACTTTAAGATTCTGCATGAAAGGAGGACTAGCAGCCGAGTTGCACGGGAGAATGAGAAAAGTGTTCATATGTAGTAAACACCTGAGAAATCTGTCCGTTTTCGTAATTTGTTATCGAATCGACTTAAAGCCAGATCGTCACATTCGCCGCTCTTCTCCTGAAACGGTTGTACTTATCGTCCGCAAAGCTATGTCGCGTGCTGCGATATGCGGAGACACTAAAAGCACCATAGTAGAACACAGATGAAGCTTCTAAGTTGATGTAATAGCCATTAAGTAGTAGTACAAATCAAGTTTTAGGTTTCGATTATTGACTTTTTAGCTGGCTTTGGTGCCTTGGACATGAGCTAGGAACTTAAGTTTCTTCATGAAAGGAGGACTAGCAGCCGAGTTGCACGGGAGAATGTGAAGAGTGTTGATATGTAGTAAAAACCTGAGAAATCCGTCCGTTTTCGTCATTTGTTATAGAATCGACTTAAAGCCAGATCGTCACATTTGCCGCTCTTCTCTCTGAAACGGTTGTACTTTTCGTCTGCAAAGCTATGTCGCGTGCTGCGGTATGCGCAGACACTAAAAGCACCATAGTAAAACACAGATGAAGCTTCTAAGTTGATGTAATAGTCAGTATGAAGTAGTATAATTCAAGTTATGTTATCGATTATTGACTTTTTACCCATCTTTGGTGCCTTGGACATGAGCTAGAAACTAAAGATTTTGCATGAAAGGAGGACTAGCAGCCGCGTTGCATGGTACAATGTGAAAAGTGATCATATGTAGTAAAAACCTGAGAAATCCGTCCGTTTTCGTCATTTGTTTTCGAATCGACTTAAAGCCAGATCGTCACATTGGCCGCTCTTCTCTCTGAAACGGTTGTACTTATCATCTGCAAAAGTATGTCGCGTGCTGCGGTATGGGGAGACACTAAAAGCACCATAGTAGAACACAGATGAAGTTCTAAGTTGATGTAATAGCCAGTAAGAAGGAGTACAATTCAAGTTTTAGGTATCGATTATTGAATTTTTACCCTTCTTTGGTGCCTTGGACATGAGCTAGGAACTTAAGATTGTGCATGAAAGGAGGACTAGCAGCCGAGTTGCACAGGAGAATGTGAAAAGTGTTCATACGTAGTAAAAACCTGAGAAATCCGTCCGTTTTCGTCATTTCTTATCGAATCGACTTAAAGCCAGATCGTCACATTGGCCGCTCTTCTCTCTGAAACGGTTGTACTTATAGTCCGCAAAGCTATGTTGCGTGCTGCGGTATGCGGAGACACTAAAAGCACCATAGTAGAACACAGATGAAGCTTCTAATTTGAAGTAATAGCCATTAAGAAGTAGTACAATTCAAGTTTTAGGTATCGATTATTGACTTTTTAGCTGGCTTTGGTGCCTTGGACATGAGCTAGGACCTTAAGATTCTGCATGAAAGGAGGATTAGTAGCCGAGTTGCACAGGAGAATGTGAAAAGTGTTCATATGTAGTAAAAACCTGAGAATCCGTCCGTTTTCGTCATTTGTTATCGAATCGACTTAAAGCCAGATCGCCACATTGGCCGCTCTTCTCTCTGGAACGGTTGTACTTATCGTCTGCAAAGCTATGTCGCGTGCTGCGGTATGTGGAGACCCTAAAAGCACCATAGTAGACCACGGATGAAGTTTCTAAGTTGATGTAATAGCCAGTAAGAAGTAGTACAATTCAAGTTTTAGGTATCGAATATTGACTTTTTACCCTTCTTTGGTGCCTTGGACATGAGTTAGGATATTAAGATTTTTCATGAAAGGAGGACTAGCAGCCACGTGTGCATGGGAGAATGTAAAAAGTGTTCATATGTAGTACAAACCTGAGAAAACCGTCCGTTTTCGTCATTTGTTAGCGAATCGACTTAAAGCCAGATCGTCACATTTGCAGCTCTTCTCTCTGAAACGATTGTACTTATCGTCTGCAAAACTATGACGCGTGCTGCGGTATGCGGAGACATTAAAAGCACCATAGTAGAACACAGATGAAGCATCTAAGTTGATGTAATAGCTAGTAAGAAATAGTACAATTCAAGTTTTAGGTATCGATTATTGACTTTTTAGCTGGCTTTGGTGCTTTGGACATGAGCTAGGAACTTAAGTTTCTTCATGAAAGGAGGACTAGCAGCCGAGTTGCACGGGAGAATGTGAAAAGTGTTCATATGTAGTACAAACCTGAGAAATCCGTCCGTTTTCGTCATTAGTTATCAAATCAACTTAAAGCCAGATCGTCACATTGGCCACTCTTCTCTCTGAAACGGTTTTACTTATCGTCTGCAAAGCTATGTCGCGTGCTGCGGTATGCGGAGACACTAAAAGCACCATAGTAGAACACAGATGAAGCTTCTAAGTTGATGTAATAGTCAGTAAGAAGTAGTACAATTCAAGTTTTACATGTCGATTATTCACTTTTTAGACGGCTTTGGTGGCTTGGACATGACCTAGGACCTTAAGATTTTGCATGAAAGGAAGACTAGCAGCCGCGTTGCACGGGAGAATGTGAAAAGTGTTCATATGTAGTAAAAACCTGAGAAATCCGTCCGTTTTCGTTATTTGTTATCGAATCGACTTAAACCCAGATCGTCACATTGGCCGCTCTTCTCTCTGAAACGGATGTACTTATCGTCCGCAAACCTATGTCGCGTGCTGCGGTATGCGGAGACACTAAAAGCACCATAGTAGAACACAGATGAAGCTTCTAATTTGAAGTAATAGCCATTAAGAAGTAGTACAATTCAAGTTTTAGGTATCGATTATTGACGTTTTAGCTGGCTTTGGTGCCTTGGACATGAGCTAGGACCTTAAGATTCTGCATGAAAGGAGGACAAGCAGCCGAGTTGCACGGGAGAATGAGAAAAGTGTTCATATGTAGTAAACACCTGAGAAATCTGTCCGTTTTCGTAATTTGTTATCGAATCGACTTAAAGCCAGATCGTCACATTCGCCGCTCTTCTCCTGAAACGGTTGTACTTACCGTCCGCAAAGCTATGTCGCGTGCTGCGATATGCGGAGACACTAAAAGCACCATAGTAGAACACAGATGAAGCTTCTAAGTTGATGTAATAGCCATTAAGTAGTAGTACAATTCAAGTTTTAGGTATCGATTATTGACTTTTTAGCTGGCTTTGGTGCCTTGGACATGAGCTAGGACCTTCAGTTTCTGCATCAAAGGAGGACTACAGCCGAGTTGCTCGGGAGAATGTGAAAAGTGTTCATATGTAGTAAAAACCTGAGAAATCCATCCGTTTTCGTCATTTGTTATGAAATCGACTTAAATTCAGATCGTCACATTGGCTGCTCTTCTCTCTGAAACGGTTGTCCTTATCGTCCGCAAGGCTATGTCGCGTGCTGCGGAATGCGTAGACACTAAAAGCACCATAGTAGAACACAGATGAAGCTTCTAATTTGAAGTAATAGCCATTAAGAAGTAGTACAATTCAAGTTTTAGGTATCGATTATTGACTTTTTAGCTGGCTTTGGTGCCTTGGCCATGAGCTAGGACCTTAAGATTCTGCATGAAAGGAGGACTAGCAGCCGAGATGCACGGGAGAATGAGAAAAGTGTTCATATGTAGTAAACACATGAGAAATATGTCCGTTTTCGTAATTTGTTATCGAATCGACTTAAAGCCAGATCGTCACATTCGCCGCTCTTCTCCTGAAACGGTTGTACTTATCGTCCGCAAAGCTATGTCGCGTGCTGCGGTATGTGGAGACACTAAAAGCACCATAGTAGAACACAGATGAAGCTTCTAAGTTGATGTAATAGCCAGTAAGAAGTAGTACAATTCAAGTTTTAGGTATCGATTATTGACTTTTACCCTTCTTTGGTGCCTTGGACATGAGCTAGGAACTTAAGATTGTGCATGAAAGGAAGACTAGCAGCCGAGTTGCACAGGAGAATGTGAAAAGTGTTCATACGTAGTAAAAACCTGAGAAATCCGTCCGTTTTCGTCACTTCTTATCGAATCGACCTAAAGCCAGATCGTCACATTGGCCGCTCTTCTGACTGAAACGGTTACATTTATCGTCTGCAAAGCTATGTCGCGTGGTGCGGTACGCGGAGACACTAAAAGCACCATAGTAGAACACAGATGAAGCATCTAAGTTGATGTAATAGCTAGAAAGAAGTAGTAAAATTCAAGTTTTAGGTATCGATTATTGACGTTTTAGCTGGCTTTGGTGCCTTGGAGATGAGCTAGGAATTTAAGATTCTGCATGAAAGGAGGACTAGCAAGAGAGTTGCATGGGAGAATGTGAAAAGTGTTCATATGTAGTAAAAACATGAGAAATCCTGTCCGTTTTCGTCATTTGTTATCGAATCGACATAAAGCCAGATCGTCACATTGGCCGCTCTTCTCTCTGAAACGGTTGTACTTATCGTCCGCAATGCTATGTCGCGTGCTGCGGTTTGCGGAGACACTAAAAGCACCATAGTAGAACACAGATGAAGCTTCTAATTTGAAGTAATAGCCATTAAGAAGTAGTACAATTCAAGTTTTAAGTATCGATTATTGACTTTTTAGCTGGCTTTGGTGCCTTGGACATGAGCTAGGACCTTAAGATTCTGCATGAAAGGAGGACTAGCAGCCGAGTTGCACGGGAGAATGAGAAAAGTGTTCATATGTAGTAAAAAAATGAGAAATCTGTTTGTTTTCGTAATTTGTTATCGAATCGACTTAAATCCAGATCGTCACATTGGCCGCTCTTCTTTCTGAAACGGTTGTCCTTATCATCCGCAAGGCTATGTCGCGTGCTGCGGTATGCGGAGACACTAAAAGCACCATAGTAGAACACAGATGAAGCTTCTAAGTTGATGTAATAGCCAGTAAGAAGTAGTAAAATTGAAGTTTTAGCTATCGATTATTGAACTTTTACCCTTTTTTGGTGCCTTGGACATGAGCTAGGACCTTAAGATTCTGCATGAAAGGAGGACTAGCAGCCGAGTTGCACGGGAGAATGAGAAAAGTGTTCATATGTAGTAAAAACATGAGAAATCCTGTCCGTTTTCGTCATTTGTTATCGAATCGACTTAAAGCCAGATCGTCACATTGGCCGCTCTTCTCTCTGAAACGGTTGTACTTATCGTCCGCAAAGCTATGTCGCGTGCTGCGGTTTGCGGAGACACTAAAAGCACCATAGTAGAACACAGATGAAGCTTCTAATTTGAAGTAATAGCCATTAAGAAGTAGTACAATTCAAGTTTTAGGTATCGATTATTGACTTTTTAGGTGGCTTTGGTGCCTTGGACATGAGCTAGGAACTTAAGATTCTGCATGAACGGAGGACTAGCAGCCGCGCTGCACGGGAGAATGTGAAAGGTGTTCATGTGTAGTAAAAACCTGAGAAATCCGTCCGTGTTCGTCATTTGATATCGAATCGACTTAAAGCCCGATCGTCTATTTGGCTACTGTTCTGTCTGAAACGGTTACATTTATCGTCTGCAAACCTAAGTCGCGTGCTGCGGTATGCGGAGACACTAAACGCACCATAGCAGAACACAGATGAAGCATCTAAGTTGATGTAATAGCTAGTAAAAAATAGTACAATTCAAGTTTTAGGTATCGATTATTGACTTTTTAGCTGGCTTTGGTGCCTTGGACATGAGCTAGGAACTTAAGATTCTTCATGAAAGGAGGACTAGCAGCCGTGTTTCACGGGAGAATGTGAAAAGTGTTCATATGTAGTAAAAACCTGAGAAATCCGTCCGTTTTCGTCATTTGTTATCGAATCGACTTAAAGCCAGATCGTCACATTGGCCGCTCTTCTCTCAGAAACGGTTGTACTTGTCGTCCGCAAAGCTATGTCGCGTGCTGCGTTATGCGGAGACACTAAAAGCACCATAGTAGAACACAGATGAAGTTTCTAAGTTGATGTAATAGCCAGTAAGAAGTAGTAAAATTCAAGTTTCAGGTATCGATTATTGACCTTTTAGCTGGCTTTGGTGCCTTAGACATGAGCTAGGACCTTAAGATTCTGCATTAAAGGAGGACTAGCAGCCGAGTTGCACGGGAGAATGTGAAAGGTGTTCATATGTAGTAAAAACCTGAGAAATCCGTCCGTTTTCGTCATTTGTTATCGAATCGACTTAAAGCCAGATCGTCACATTGGCCGCTCTTCTCTAAGATACGGTTGTACTTATCGTCTGCAAAGCTATGTAGCGTGCTGCGGTATGCGGAGACACTAAAAGCACCATAGTAGAACACAGATGAAGCATCTAAGTTGATGTAATAGGTAGTAAGAAATAGTACAATTCAAGTTTAGGTATCGATTATTGACTTTTTGTCTGGCTTTGGTGCCTTGGACATGAGCTAGGAACTTAAGATTCTTCATGAAAGGAGGACTAGCAGCCGAGTTGCACGGGAGAATGTGAAAAGTGTTCATATGTAGTAAAAACCTGAGAAATCCGTCCGTTTTCGTCATTTGTTATCGAATCGACTTAAGGCCAGATCGTCACATTGGCCGCTTTTCTCTCTGAGACGGTTACATTTATCGTCTGCAAAGCTATTTCGCGTGCTGCGGTCTGCGGAGAGACTAAAAGCACCATAGTAGAACACAGAATAAGCTTCTAAGTTGAAGTAATAGCCAGTAAGAAGTAGTACAATTCAAGTTTCAGTTGTCGATTATTCACTTTTTAGCCGGCTTTGGTGGCTTGGACATGCCCTAGGACCTTAAGATTTTGCATGAAATGAGGGACTAGCAGCCGCGTTGCATGGGAGAATGTGAAAAGTGTTCATATGTAGTAAAAACCTTAGAAATCCGCCCGTTTTCGTCATTTGTTATCAAATCGACTTAAAGCCAGATCGTCACATTGGAAGCTCTTCTGTCTGAAACGGTTACATTTATCGTCTGCAAAGCTATGTCGCGTGCTGCGGTATGCGGAGACACTAAAAGCACCAAAGTATAACACAGAAGAAGCTTCTATGTTGATGTAATAGCCAGTAAGAAGTAGTACAATTCAAGTTTTAGTTGGCGATTATTCACTTTTTAGCCGTCTTTGGTGGCTTGGACATGACCTAGGACCTTACGATTTTGCATGAAAAGAGGACTAGCAGCCGCGTTGCACGGGAGAGTGTGAAAAGTGTTCATGTGTAGTAAAAACCTGAGAAATCCGTCCGTTTTCGTCATTTGTTATCGAATCGACTTAAAGCCAGATCATCACATTGGCCGCTTTTCTCTCTGAGACGGTTACATTTATCGTCTGCAAAGATATGTCGCATGCTGCGGTATGCGAAACCACTAAAAGCACCATAGTAGAACACAGAAGAAGCTTCTAAGTTGAAGTAATAGCCAGTAAGAAGTAGTACCATTCAAGTTTTAGTTGTCGATTATTCACTTTTTAGCCGACTTTGGTGGCTTGGACATGACCTAGGACCTTACGATTTTGCATGAAAAGAGGACTAACAATAGCGTTGCACTGGAGAATGTGAAAAGAGTTCATATGTAGTAAAAACCTGAGAAATCCGTCTGTTTTCGTCATTTGTTATCAAATCGACTTAAAGCCAGATCATCAGATTGGCCGCTTTTCTCTCTGAGACGGTTACATTTATCGTCTGCAGAGCTATGTCACGTGCTACGGTATGCGAAGACACTATAATAGTAGAACACAGAAGAAGCTTCTAAGTAGAAGTAATAGCCAGTAAGAAGTAGTACAATTCTACTTTTAGTTGTCGATTATTCACATTTTAGCCGCCTTTGGTGGCTTGGACAGGACATAGGACCTTAAGATTTTGCATGAAAGGAGGACTAGCAGCCGCGTTGCATGGGAGAATGTGACAAGTGCTCATATGTAGTAAAAACCTGAGAAAGCCGTCCGGTATCGTCATTTGTCATCGAATCGACTTAAAGCCAGATTGTCACATTGGCCGCTCTTCTCTCTGAAACAGTTACATTTATCGTCTGCAAAACTATTTCGCGTGCTGCGGTCTGCGGAGAGACTAAAAGCACCATAGTAGAACACAGAATAAGCTTCTAAGTTGAAGTAATAGCCAGTAAGAAGTAGAACAATTCAAGTTTCAGTTGTCGATTATTCACTTTTAGCCGGCTTTGGTGGCTTGGACATGACCTAGGACCTTAAGATTTTGCATGAAATGAAGACTAGCATCCGCGTTGCACGGGAGAATGTGAAAAGTGTTCATATGTAGTAAACACCTGAGAAATCCGACCGTTTTCGTCATTTGATATCGAAACGACTTAAAGCCAGATCGTCACATTGGCCGCACTTCTGTCTGAAACGGTTACATTTATCGTCTGCAAAGCTATGTCGCGTGCTGCGGTATGCGCAGACACTAAAAGCACGAAGTATAACACAGAAGAAGCTTCTAAGTTGAAGTAATAGCCAGTAAGAAGTAGTACAATTCAAGTTTTAGTTGTCGATTATTCACTTTTTAGCCGACTTTGGTGGCTTGGACATGACCTAGGACCTTACGATTTTGCATGAAAAGAGGACTAGCAGCCGCGTTGCACGGGAGAATGTGAAAAGTGTTCATATGTAGTAAAAACCTGAGAAATCCGTCCGTTTTCGTCATTTGTTACCGAATCGACTTAAAGCCAGATCATCACATTGGCCGCTTTTCTCTCTGAGACGGTTACATTTATCGTCTGCAAAGCTATGTCGCGTGCTGCGGTATGCGAAGACACTATAAGCACCATAGTAGAACACAGAATAAGCTTCTAAGTTGAAGTAATAGCCAGTAAGAAGTAGTACAATTCAAGTTTTAGGTATCGATTATTGGCTATTTAGCTTGCTTTGGTGCCTTGGACATGAGCTAGGACCTTAAGATTCTGCATGAAAGGAGGACTAGCAGCCAAGTTGCAAGGGAGAATGTTAAAAGTATTCATATGTAGTAAAAACCTGAGAAATCCGTCCGTTTTCGTCATTTGTTATCGAATCGACCTAAAGCCAATTCGTCACATTGGGCGCACGTCTGTCTGAAACGGTTACATTTATCGTCTGCAAAGCTATGTCGCGTGCTGCGGTATGCGGAGACACTAAAAGCACCATAGTAGAAGACAGATGAAGCTTCTAAGTTGATGTAATAGCCAGTAAGAAGTAGTACAATTCAAGTTTCAGTTGTCGATTATTCACTTTTTAGCCGGCTTTGGTGGCTTGGACATGACCTAGGACCTTAAGATTTTGCATGAAATGAGGACTAGCAGCCGCGTTGCACGGGAGAATGTGATAAGTGTTCATATGTAGTAAAAACCTGAGAAAGCCGTCCGGTATCGTCATTTGTCATCGAATCGACTTAAAGCCAGATTGTCACATTGGCCGCTTTTCTCTCTGAAACAGTTACATTTATCGTCTGCAAAGCTATTTCGCGTGCTGCGGTCTGCGGGGAGACTAAAAGCACCATAGTAGAACACAGAATAAGCTTCTAAATTGAAGTAATAGCCAGTAAGAAGTAGTACAATTCAAGTTTCAGTTGTCGATTATTCACTTTTTAGCCGGCTTTGGTGGCTTGGACATGACCTAGGACCTTAAGATTTTGTATGAAATGACGACTAGCAGCCGCGTTGCACGGGAGAATGTGAAAAGTGTTCATATGTAGTAAGAACCTTAGAAATCCGTCCGTTTTCGTCTTTTGTTATCAAATCGACTTAAAGCCAGATCGTCACATTGGCCGCTCTTCTCTCTGAAACGGTTACATTTATCGTCTGCAAAGCTATGTCGCGTGCTGCGGTATGCGGAGACACTAAAAGAACCATAGTAGAAGACAGATGAAGCTTCTAATTTGATGTAATAGCCAGTAAGAAGTAGTACAATTCAAGTTTTAGTTATCAATTATTGACTTTTCAGCTGGTTTTGGTGCCTTGGACATGAGCTAGGACCTTAACATTTTGCATGAAAGGAGGACTAGCAGCCGCGTTGTACGGGAGAATGTAAAAAGTGTTCATATGTAGTAAACACCTGAGAAATCCGTCCGTTTTCGTCATTTGATATCGAAACGACTTAAAGCCAAATCGTCACATTGGCCGCACTTCTGTCTGAAACGGTTACATTTATCGTCTGCAAAGCTATGTCGCGTGCTGCGGTATGCGAAGACACTATAAGCACCATAGTAGAACACAGAAGAAGCTTCTAAGTTGAAGTAATAGCCAGTAAGAAGTAGTACAATTCAAGTTTTAGTTGTCGATTATTCACTTTTTAGCCGACTTTGGTGGCTTGGACATGACCTAGGACCTTACGATTTTGCATGAAAAGAGGACTAACAATAGCGTTGCACTGGAGAATGTGAAAAGAGTTCATATGTAGTAAAAACCTGAGAAATCCGTCTGTTTTCGTCATTTGTTATCGAATCGACTTAAAGCCAGATCATCACATTGGCCGCTTTTCTCTCTAAGACGGTTACATTTATCGTCTGCAAAGCTATGTCGCGTGCTGCGGTATGCGAAAACACTATAAGCACCATAGTAGAACACAGAAGAAGCTTCTAAGTTGAAGTAATAGCCAGTAAGAAGTAGTACAATTCTACTTTTAGTTGTCGATTATTCACATTTTAGCCGCCTTTGGTGGCTTGGACATGACCTAGGACCTTAAGATTTTGCATGAAAGGAGGACTAGCAGCCGCGTTGCACGGGAGAATGTGAGAAGTGTTCATATGTAGTAAAAACCTGAGAAAGCCGTCCGGTATCGTCCTTTGTCATCGAATCGACTTAAAGCCAGATTGTCACATTGGCCGCTATTCTCTCTGAAACAGTTACATTTATCGTCTGCAAAACTATTTCGCGTGCTGCGGTCTGCGGGGAGACTAAAAGCACCATAGTAGAACACAGAATAAGCTTCTAAGTTGAAGTAATAGCCAGTAAGAAGTAGTACAATTCAAGTTTCAGTTGTCGATTATTCACTTTTTAGCCGGTTTTGGTGGCTTGGACATGACCTAGGACCTTAAGATTTTGCATGAAATGAGGACTAGCAGCCGCGTTGCACGGGAGAATGTGAAAAGTGTTCATATGTAGTAAGAACCTTAGAAATCCGTCCGTTTTCGTCATTTGTTATCAAATCGACTTAAAGCCAGATCATCACATTGGAAGCTCTTCTGTCTGAAACGGTTACATTTGTCGTCTGCAAAGCTATGTCGCGTGCTGCGGTATGCGGAGACACTAAAAGCACCATAGTAGAAGACAGATGAAGCTTCTAAGTTGATGTAATAGCCAGTAAGAAGTAGTACAATTCAAGTTTTAGTTATCAATTATTGACTTTTCAGCTGGTTTTGGTGCCTAGGACATGAGCTAGGACCTTAACATTTTGCATGAAAGGAGGACTAGCAGCAGCGTTGTACGGGAGAATGTAAAAAGTGTTCATATGTAGTAAACACCTGTGAAATCCGTCCGTTTTCGTCATTTGATATCGAAACGACTTAAAGCCAGATCGTCACATTGGTCGCACTTCTGTCTGAAGCGGTTACATTTATCGTCTGCAAAGCTATGTCACGTGCCGCGGTATGCAAAGACACTATAAGCACCATAGTAGAACACAGAAGAAGCTTCTAAGTTGAAGTAATAGCCAGTAAGAAGTAGTACAATTCAAGTTTTAGGTATCGATTATTGACTTTTTACCCTTTTTTGGTTTCTTGGACATGAGCTAGGAACTTAAGATTTTGCATGGAAGGAGGACTAGCAGCTGCGTTGCACGGGAGAATGTGAAAAGTGTTCATATGTAGTAAACACCTGAAAATCCGTCCGTTTTCGTCATTTGTTATCGAATCGACTTAAAGCCAGATCGCCACATTGGCCGCTCTTCTATCTGAGACGGTTACAATTATCGTCTGCAAGGCTATGTCGCGTGCTGCGGTATGCGAAGACACTATAAGCACCATAGTAGAACACAGAAGAAGCTTCTAAGTTGATGTAATAGCCAGTAAGGAGTAGTACAATTCAAGTTTCAGTTGTCGATTATTCACTTTTTAGCCGGCTATGGTGGCTTGGACATGACCTAGGACCTTACGATTTTGCATGAAATGAGGACTAGCATCCGCGTTGCACGGGAGAATGTGAAAAGTGTTCATATGTAGTAAGAACCTTAGAAATCCGTCCGTTTTCGTCATTTGTTATCAAATCGACTTAAAGCCAGATCGTCACATTGGAAGCTCTTCTGTCTGAAACGGTTACATTTATCGTCTGCAAAGCTATGTCGCGTGCTGCGGTATGCTGAGACACTAAAAGCACCATAGTAGAAGACAGATGAAGCTTCTAAGTTGATGTAATAGCCAGTAAGAAGTAGTACAATTCAAGTTTCAGTTGTCGATTATTCACTTTTTAGCCGGCTTTGGTGGCTTGGACATGACCTAGGACATTAAGATTTTGCATGAAAGGAGGACTAGCAGCCGCGTTGTACGGGAGAATGTAAAAAGTGTTCATATGTAGTAAACACCTGAGAAATCCGTCCGTTTTCGTCATTTGATATCGAAACGACTTAAAGCCAGATCGTCACATTGGCCGCACTTCTGTCTGAAACGGTTACATTTATCGTCTGCAACGCTATGTCGCGTGCTGCGGTATGCGAAGACACTATAAGCACCATAGTAGAACACAGAAGAAGCTTCTATGTTGATGTAATAGCCAGTAAGAAGTAGTACAATTCAAGTTTTAGTTGGCGATTATTCACTTTTTAGCCGACTTTGGTGGCTTGGACATGACCTAGGACCTTACGATTTTGCATGAAAAGAGGACTAGCAGCCGCGTTGCACGGGAGAATGTGAAAAGTGTTCATATGTAGTAAAAACCTGAGAAATCCGTCCGTTTTCGTCATTTGTTATCGAATCGACTTAAAGCCAGATCATCACATTGGCCGCTTTTCTCTCTGAGACGGTTACATTTATCGTCTGCAAAGCTATGTCGCGTGCTGCGGTATGCGAAGACACTATAAGCACCATAGTAGAACACAGAAGAAGTTTCTAAGTTGAAGTAATAGCCAGTAAGAAGTAGTACAATTCTACTTTTAGTTGTCGATTATTCACATTTTAGCCGCCTTTGGTGGCTTGGACATGACCTAGGACCTTAAGATTTTGCATGAAAGGAGGACTAGCACCCGCGATGCACGGGAGAATGTAACAAGTGTTCATATGTAGTAAAAACCTGAGAAAGCCGTCCGGTATCGTCATTTGTCATCGAATCGACTTAAAGCCAGATTGTCACATTGGCCGCTCTTCTTTCTGAAACAGTTACATTTATCGTCTGCAAAGCTATTTCGCGTGCTGCGGTCTGCGGAGAGACTAAAAGCACCATAGTAGAACACATAATAAGCTTCTAAGTTGAAGTAATAGCCAGTAAGAAGTAGTACAATTCAAGTTTCAGTTGTCGATTATTCACTATTTAGCCGGTTTTGGTGGCTTGGACATGACCTAGGACCTTAAGATTTTGCATGAAAGGAGGACTAGCAGCCGCGTTGCACGGGAGAATGTGAGAAGTGTTCATATGTAGTAAAAACCTGAGAAAGCCGTCCTGTATCGTCCTTTGTCATCGAATCGACTTAAAGCCAGATTGTCACATTGGCCGCTCTTCTCTCTGAAACAGTTACATTTATCGTCTGCAAAACTATTTCGCGTGCTGCGGTCTGCGGAGAGACTAAAAGCACCATAGTAGAACACAGAATAAGCTTCTAAGTTGAAGTAATAGCCAGTAAGAAGTAGTACAATTCAAGTTTCAGTTGTCGATTATTCACTTTTTAGCCGGTTTTGGTGGCTTGGACATGACCTAGGACCTTAAGATTTTGCATGAAATGAGGACTAGCATCCGCGTTGCACGGGAGAATGTGAAAAGTGTTCATATGTAGTAAGAACCTTAGAAATCCGTCCGTTTTCGTCTTTTGTTATCTAATCGACTTAAAGCCAGATCATCACATTGGAAGCTCTTCTGTCTGAAACGGTTACATTTGTCGTCTGCAAAGCTATGTCGCGTGCTGCGGTATGCGGAGACACTAAAAGCACCATAGTAGAAGACAGATGAAGCTTCTAAGTTGATGTAATAGCCAGTAAGAAGTAGTACAATTCAAGTTTTAGTTATCAATTATTGACTTTTCAGCTGGTTTTGGTGCCTTGGACATGAGCTAGGACCTTAACATTTTGCATGAAAAGAGGACTAGCAGCCGCGTTGTACGGGAGAATGTAAAAAGTGTTCATATGTAGTAAACACCTGTGAAATCCGTCCGTTTTCGTCATTTGATATCGAAACGACTTAAAGCCAGATCGTCACATTGGCCGCACTTCTGTCTGAAACGGTTACATTTATCGTCTGCAAAGCTATGTCACGTGCTGCGGTATGCAAAGACACTATAAGCACCATAGTAGAACACAGAAGAAGCTTCTAAGTTGAAGTAATAGCCAGTAAGAAGTAGTACAATTCAAGTTTTAGGTATCGATTATTGACTTTTTACCCTTTTTTGGTGTCTTCGACATGAGCTAGGAACTTAAGATTTTGCATGGAAGGAGGACTAGCAGCTGCGTTGCACGGGAGAATGTGAAAAGTGTTCATATGTAGTAAACACCTGAAAATCCGTCCGTTTTCGTCATTTGTTATCGAATCGACTTAAAGCCAGATCGCCACATTGGCCGCTCTTCTCTCTGAGACGGTTACATTTATCGTCTGCAAGGCTATGTCGCGTGCTGCGGTATGCGAAGACACTATAAGCACCATAGTAGAACACAGAAGAAGCTTCTAAGTTGATGTAATAGCCAGTAAGAAGTAGTACAATTCAAGTTTCAGTTGTCGATTATTCACTTTTTAGCCGGCTTTGGTGGCTTGGACATGACTTAGGACCTTAAGATTTTGCATGAAATGAGGACTAGCATCCGCGTTGCACGGGAGAATGTGAAAAGTGTTCATATGTAGTAAGAACCTTAGAAATCCGTCCGTTTTCGTCATTTGTTATCAAATCGACTTAAAGCCAGATCGTCACATTAGAAGCTCTTCTGTCTGAAACGGTTACATTTATCGTCTGCAAAGCTATGTCGCGTGCTGCGGTATGCTGAGACACTAAAAGCACCATAGTAGAAGACAGATGAAGCTTCTAAGTTGATGTAATAGCCAGTAAGAAGTAGTACAATTCAAGTTTCAGTTGTCGATTATTCACTTTTTAGCTGGCTTTGGTGGCTTGGACATGACCTAGGACCTTAAGATTTTGCATGAAATGAGGACTAGCAGCCGCGTTGCATGGGAGAATGTGAAAAGTGTTCATATGTAGTAAGAACCTTAGAAATCCGTCCGTTTTCGTCTTTTGTTATCTAATCGACTTAAAGCCAGATCATCACATTGGAAGCTCTTCTGTCTGAAACGGTTACATTTGTCGTCTGCGAAGCTATGTCGCGTGCTGCGGTATGCGGAGACACTAAAAGCACCATAGTAGAAGACAGATGAAGCTTCTAAGTTGATGTAATAGCCAGTAAGAAGTAGTACAATTCAAGTTTTAGTTATCAATTATTGACTTTTCAGCTGGTTTTGGTGCCTTGGACATGAGCTAGGACCTTAACATTTTGCATGAAAAGAGGACTAGCAGCCGCGTTGTACGGGAGAATGTAAAAAGTGTTCATATGTAGTAAACACCTGTGAAATCCGTCCGTTTTCGTCATTTGATATCGAAACGACTTAAAGCCAGATCGTCACATTGGCCGCACTTCTGTCTGAAACGGTTACATTTATCGTCTGCAAAGCTATGTCACGTGCTGCGGTATGCAAAGACACTATAAGCACCATAGTAGAACACAGAAGAAGCTTCTAAGTTGAAGTAATAGCCAGTAAGAAGTAGTACAATTCAAGTTTTAGGTATCGATTATTGACTTTTTACCCTTTTTTGGTGGCTTGGACATGAGCTAGGAACTTAAGATTTTGCATGGAAGGAGGACTAGCAGCTGCGTTGCACGGGAGAATGTGAAAAGTGTTCATATGTAGTAAACACCTGAAAATCCGTCCGTTTTCGTCATTTGTTATCGAATCGACTTAAAGCCAGATCGCCACATTGGCCGCTCTTCCCTCTGAGACGGTTACATTTATCGTCTGCAAAGATATGTCGCGTGCTGCGGTATGCGAAGACACTAAAAGCACCATAGCAGAACACAGAAGAAGCTTCTAAGTTGAAGTAATAGCCAGTAAGAAGTAGTACAATTCAAGTTTTAGTTGTCGATTATTCACTATTTAGCCGGTTTTGGTGGCTTGGACATGACCTAGGACCTTAAGATTTTGCATGAAATGAGGACTAGCAGCCGCGTTGCACGGGAGAATGTGAAAAGTGTTCATATGTAGTAAGAACCTTAGAAATCCGTCCGTTTTTGTCTTTTGTTATCAAATCGACTTAAAGCCAGATCGTCACATTGGAAGCTCTTCTGTCTGAAACGGTTACATTTATCGTCTGCAAAGCTATGTCGCGTGCTGCGGTATGCGGAGACACTAAAAGCACCATAGTAGAAGACAGATGAAGCTTCTAAGTTGATGTAATAGCCAGTAAGAAGTAGTAAAATTCAAGTTTTAGTTATCAATTATTGACTTTTCAGCGGGTTTTGGTGCCTTGGACATGAGCTAGGACCTTAACATTTTGCATGAAAGGAGGACGAGCAGCCGCGTTGTACGGGAGAATGTAAAAAGTGTTCATATGTAGTAAACACCTGAGAAATCAGTCCGTTTTCGTCATTTGATATCGAAACGACTTAAAGCCAGATCGTCACATTGGCCGCACTTCTGTCTGAAACGGTTACATTTATCGTCTGCAAAGCTATGTCGCGTGCTGCGGTATGCGGAGACACTAAAAGCACCATAGCAGAACACAGAAGAAGCTTCTAAGTTGAAGTAATAGCCAGTAAGAAGTAGTACAATTCAAGTTTCAGTTGTCGATTATTCACTTTTTAGCCGGCGTTGGTGGCTTGGACATGACCTAGGACCTTAAGATTTTGCATGAAATGAGGACTAGCAGCCGCGTTGCACGGGAGAATGTGAAAAGTGTTCATATGTAGTAAGAACCTTAGAAATCCGTCCGTTTTCGTCTTTTGTTATCAAATCGACTTAAAGCCAGATCGTCACATTGAAAGCTCTTCAGTCTGAAACGGTTACATTTATCGTCTGCAAAGCTATGTCGCGTGCTGCGGTATGCGGAGACACTAAAAGCACCATAGTAGAAGACAGATGAAGCTTCTATGTTGATGTAATAGCCAGTAAGAAGTAGTACAATTCAAGTTTTAGTTATCAATTATTGACTTTTCAGCTGGTTTTGGTGCTTGGACATGGGCTAGGACCTTAACATTTTGCATGGAAGGAGGACTAGCAGCCGCGTTGTACGGGAGAATGTAAAAAGTGTTCATATGTAGTAAACACCTGAGAAATCCGTCCGTTTTCGTCATTTGATATCGAAATGACTTAAAGCCAGATCGTCACATTGGCCGCACTTCTGTCTGAAACGGTTACATTTATCGTCTGCAAAGCTATGTCGCGTGCTGCGGTATGCGAGGACACTATAAGCACCATAGTAGATCACAGAAGAAGCTTCTAAGTTGAAGTAATAGCCAGTAAGAAGTAGTACAATTCTACTTTTAGTTGTCGATTATTCACATTTTAGCCGCCTTTGGTGGCTTGGACATGACCTAGGACCTTAAGATTTTGCATGAAAGGAGGACTAGCAGCCGCGTTGCACGGGAGAATGTGAAAAGTGTTCATATGTAGTAAAAACCTGAGAAAGCCGTCCGGTATCGTCATTTGTCATCGAATCGACTTAAAGCCAGATTGTCACATTGGCCGCTCTTCTCTCTGAAACAGTTACATTTATCGTCTGCAAAGCTATTTCGCGTGCTGCGGTCTGCGGAGAGACTAAAAGCACCATAGTAGAACACAGAATAAGCTTCTAAGTTGAAGTAATAGCCAGTAAGAAGTAGTACAATTCAAGTTTCAGTTGTCGATTATTCACTTTTTAGCCGGCTTTGGTGGCTTGGACATGACCTAGGACCTTAAGATTTTGCATGAAATGAGGACTAGCAGCCGCGTTGCACGGGAGAATGTGAAAAGTGTTCATATGTAGTAAGAACCTTAGAAATCCGTCCGTTTTCGTCTTTTGTTATCAAATCGACTTAAAGCCAGATCGTCACATTGGAAGCTCTTCTGTCTGAAACGGTTACATTTATCGTCTGCAAAGCTATGTCGCGTGCTGCGGTATGCGGAGACACTAAAAGCTCCATAGTAGAAGACAGATGAAGCTTCTAAGTTGATGTAATAGCCAGTAAGAAGTAGTACAATTCAAGTTTTAGTTATCAATTATTGACTTTTCAGCTGGTTTTGGTGCCTTGGACATGAGCTAGGACCTTAACATTTTGCATGAAAGGAGGACTAGCAGCCGCGTTGTACGGGAGAATGTAAAAAGTATTCATATGTAGTAAACACCTGAGAAATCCGTCCGTTTTCGTCATTTGATATCGAAACGACTTAAAGCCAGATCGTCACATTGGCCGCACTTCTGTCTGAAACGGTTACATTTATCATCTGCAAGGCTATGTCGCGTGCTGCGGTATGCGAAGACACTATAAGCACCATAGTAGAACACAGAAGAAGCTTCTAAGTTGAAGTAATAGCCAGTAAGAAGTAGTACAATTCAAGTTTTAGTTGTCGATTATTCACTTTTTAGCCGACTTTGGTGGCTTGGACATGACCTAGGACCTTACGATTTTGCATGAAAAGAGGACTAACAATAGCGTTGTACTGGAGAATGTGAAAAGAGTTCATATGTAGTAAAAACCTGAGAAATCCGACTGTTTTCGTCATTTGTTATCGAATCGACTTAAAGCCAGATCATCACATTGGCCGCTTTTCTCTCTAAGACGGTTACATTTATCGTCTGCAAAGCTATGTCGCGTGCTGCGGTATGCGAAGACACAATAAGCACCAGAGTAGAACACAGAATAAGCTTCTAAGTTGAAGTAATAGCCAGTAAGAAGTAGTACAATTCTACTTTTAGTTGTCGATTATTCACATTTTAGCCGCCTTTGGTGGCTTGGACATGACCTAGGACCTTAAGATTTTGCATGAAAGGAGGACCAGCAGCCGCGTTGCACGGGAGAATGTGAAAAGTGTTCATATGTAGTAAAAACCTGAGAAAGCCGTCCGGTATCGTCATTTGTCATCGAATCGACTTAAAGCCAGATGTCACATTGGACGCTCTTCTCTCTGAAACAGTTACATTTATCGTCTGCAAAGCTATTTCGCGTGCTGCGGTCTGCGGAGAGACTAAAAGCACCATAGTAGAACACAGAATAAGCTTCTAAGTTGAAGTAATAGCCAGTAAGACGTAGTACAATTCAAGTTTCAGTTGTCGATTATTCACTTTTTAGCCGGCTTTGGTGGCTTGGACATGACCTAGGACCTTACGATTTTGCATGAAAAGAGGACTAACAATAGCGTTGTACTGGAGAATGTGAAAAGAGTTCATATGTAGTAAAAACCTGAGAAATCCGTCTGTTTTCGTCATTTGTTACCGAATCGACTTAAAGCCAGATCATCACATTGGCCGCTTTTCTCTCTGAGACGGTTACATTTATCGTCTGCAAAGCTATGTCGCGTGCTGCGGTATGCGAAGACACTATAAGCACCATAGTGGAACACAGAAGAAGCTTATAAGTTGAAGTAATAGCCAGTAAGAAGTAGTACAATTCAAGTTTTAGGTATCGATTATTGACTATTTAGCTTGCTTTGGTGAGTAGGACATGAGCTAGGACTTTAAGATTCTGCATGAAAATAGGACTAGCAGCCGAGTTGCAAGGGAGAATCTTAAAAGTATTCATATGTAGTAAAAACCTGAGAAATCCGTACGTTTTCGTCATTTGTTATCGAATCGACCTAAAGCCAATTCGTCACATTGGCCGCACGTCTGTCTGAAACGGTCACATTTATCGTCTGCAAAGCTATGTCGCGTGCTGCGGTATGCGGAGACACTAAAAGCACCATAGTAGAAGACAGATGTAGCTTCTAAGTTGATGTAATAGCCAGTAAGAAGTAGTACAATTCAAGTTTTATTTGTCGATTATTCACTTTTTAGCCGCCTTTGGTGGCTTGGACATGACCTAGGACCTTAAGATTTTGCATGTAAGGAGGACTAGCAGCCGCGTTGCACGGGCGAATGTGAAAAGTGTTCATATTTAGAAAAACCTGAGAAATCCGTCCGATTTCGTCATTTGTTATCGAATCGGCTTAAAGCCAGATCGCCACATTGGCCGCTCTTCTCTCTGAAACGGTTACATTTATCGTCAGCAAAGCTATGTCGCGTGCTGCGGTATGCGGAAACACTAAAATCACCATAGTAGAACACAGAAGAAGCTTCTAAGTTGAAGTAATAGCCAGGAAGAAGTAGTACAATTCAAGTTTTAGGTATCGATTATTGACTTTTTACCCTTTTTTGGTGCCTTGGACATGAGCTAGGAACTTAAGATATTGCATGGAAGGAGGACTAGCAGCTGCGTTGCACGCGATTATGTGAAAAGTGTTCATATGTAGTAAACACCTGAGAAATCCGTCCGTTTTCGTCATTTGTTATCGAATCGACTTAAAGCCAGATCGTCATATTGGCCGCTTTTCTCTCTGAGACGGTTGTAATTATCGTCTGCAAAGCTATGTCGCGTGCTGCGGTATCCGGAGACACTAAAAGCTCCATAGTAGAACACAGATGAAACTTCTAAGTTGATGTAATAGCCAGTAAGAAGTAGTACAATTCAAGTTTTAGGTATCGATTATTGACTTTTTACGATTTTTTGGTGCCTTGGACATAAGCTAGGAACTTAAGATTTTGCATGGAAGGAGGACTAGCAGCTGCGTTCCACGGGAGAATGTGAAAAGTGTTCATATGTAGTAAACACCTGAGAAATCCGTCCGTTTTCGTCATTTGTTATCGAATCGGCTTAAAGCCAGATCGTCACATTGACCGCTTTTCTCTCTGAGACGGTTGTACTTATCGTCTGCAAAGCTATGTCGCGTGCTGCGGTATCCGGAGACACTAAACGCTCCATAGTAGAACATAGATGAAACTTCTAAGTTGATGTAATAGGAAGTAAGAAGTAGTACAATTCAAGTTTTAGGTGTCGATTATTGACTTTTTACACTTTTTTGGTGCCTTGGACATGAGCTAGGAACTTAAGATTTTGCATGGAAGGAGGACTAGCAGCTGCGTTCCCCGGGAGAATGTGAAAAGTGTTCATATGTAGTAAACACCTGAGAAATCCGTCCGTTTTCGTCATTTGTTATCGAAACGGCTTAAAGCCAGATCGTCAGATTGGCCGCTCTTCTCTCTGAAACGGTTACATTTATCGTCTGCAAAGCTATGTCCGTGCTGCGGTATGCGGAAACACTAAAATCACCATAGTAGAACACAGAAGAAGCTTCTACGTTGATGTAATAGCCAGTAAGAACTAGTACAATTCAAGTTTTAGTTGTCGATTATTCACTTTTTAGCCGACTTTGGTGGCTTGGACATGACCTAGGACCTTACGATTTTGCATGAAAAGAGGACTAGCAGCCGCGTTGCACGGGAGAATGTGAAAAGTGTTCATATGTAGTAAGAACCTTAGAATTCCGTCCGTTTTCGTCATTTGTTATCAAATCGACTTAAAGCCAGATCGTCACATTGGGCGCTCTTCTGTCTGAAACGGTTACATTTATCGTCTGCAAAGCTAAGTCGCGTGCTGCGGTATGCGGAGACACTAAAAGCACCATAGTAGAAGACAGATGAAGCTTCTAAGTTTATGTAATAGCCAGTAAGAAGTAGTACGATTCAAGTTTTAGTTATCAATTATTGACTTTTTAGCTGGCTTTGGTGTTTTGGACATGAGCTAGGACCTTAACATTTTGCATGAAAGGAGGACTAGCAGCCGCGTAGTACGGGAGAATGTGAACAGTGTTCATATGTAGTAAAAACCTGAGAAATCCGTCCGTTTTCGTCATTTGTTATCGAATCGACTTAAAGCCAGATCGTCACATTGGCCGCTCTTTTCTCTGAAACTGTTACATTTATCGTCTGCAAAGCTATGTCGCGTACTGCGGTATGCGGAGAGACTAAAAGCACCATAGTAGAACACAGAAGAAGGTTCTAAGTTGAAGTAATAGCCAGTAAGAAGTAGTACAATTCATATTTTAGTTATCAATTATTCACTTTTTAGCCGACTTTGGTGGCTTGGACATGACCTAGGACCTTAAGATTTTGCATGAAAGGAGGACTAGCAGCCGCGTTGCACGGGAGAATGTGAAAAGTGTTCATATGCAGTAAAAACCTGAGAAATCCGTCCGTTTTCGTCATTTGTTATCGAATCGGCTTCAAGCCAGATCGTCACATTGGCCGCTCTTCTCTCTGAATCGGTTACATTTTTCGTCAGCAAACCCATGTCGCGTGCTGCGGTATGCGAAACACTAAAATCACCATAGTAGAACACAGAAGAAGCTTCTAAGTTGAAGTAATAGCCAGTAAGAAGTAGTACAATTCAAGTTTTAGGTATCGATTATTGACTTTTTACCCTTTTTTGGTGCCTTGGACATGAGCTAGGGACTTAAGATTTTGCATGGAAGGAGGACTAGCAGCTGCATTGCACGGGAGAATGTGAAAAGTGTTCATATGTAGTAAACACCTGAGAAATCCGTCCGTTTTCGTCATTTGTTACCGAATCGACTTAAAGCCAGATCGTCACATTGGCCGCTTTTCTCTCTGAGACGGTTGTAATTATCGTCTGCAAAGCTATGTCGCGTGCTGCGGTATCCGGAGACACTAAAAGCTCCATAGTAGAACACAGATGAAACTTCTAAGTTGATGTAATAGCCAGTAAGAAGTAGTACAATTCAAGTTTTAGGTATCGATTATTGACTTTTTACGCTTTTTTGGTGCCTTGGACATAAGCTAGGAACTTAAGATTTTGCATGGAAGGAGGACTAACAGCTGCGTTCCACGGGAGAATGTGAAAAGTGTTCATATGTAGTAAACACCTGAGAAATCCGTCCGTTTTCGTCATTTGTTATCGAATCGGCTTAAAGCCAGATCGTCACATTGACCGCTTTTCTCTCTGAGACGGTTGTACTTATCGTCTGCAAAGCTATGTCGCGTGCTGCGGTATCCGGAGACACTAAACGCTCCATAGTAGAACATAGATGAAACTTCTAAGTTGATGTAATAGGAAGTAAGAAGTAGTACAATTCAAGTTTTAGGTGTCGATTATTGACTTTTTACACTTTTTTGGTGCCTTGGACATGAGCTAGGAACTTAAGATTTTGCATGAAAGGAGGACTAGCAGCTGCGTTCCCCGGGAGAATGTGAAAAGTGTTCATATGTAGTAAACACCCGAGAAATCCGTCCGTTTTCGTCATTTGTTATCGAAACGGCTTAAAGCCAGATCGTCAGATTGGCCGCTCTTCTCTCTGAAACGGTTACATTTATCGTCTGCAAAGCTATGTCCGTGCTGCGGTATGCGGAAACACTAAAATCACCATAGTAGAACACAGAAGAAGCTTCTACGTTGATATAATAGCCAGTAAGAACTAGTACAATTCAAGTTTTAGTTGTCGATTATTCACTTTTTAGCCGACTTTGGTGGCTTGGACATGACCTAGGACCTTACGATTTTGCATGAAAAGAGGACTAGCAGCCGCGTTGCACGGGAGAATGTGAAAAGTGTTCATATGTAGTAAGAACCTTAGAATTCCGTCCGTTTTCGTCATTTGTTATCAAATCGACTTAAAGCCAGATCGTCACATTGGGCGCTCTTCTGTCTGAAACGGTTACATTTATCGTCTGCAAAACTATGTCGCGTGCTGCGGTATGCGGAGACACTAAAAGCACCATAGTAGAAGACAGATGAAGCTTCTAAGTTTATGTAATAGCCAGTAAGAAGTAGTACGATTCAAGTTTTAGTTATCAATTATTGACTTTTAGCTGGCTTTGGTGCCTTGGACATGAGCTAGGACCTTAACATTTTGCATGAAAGGAGGACTAGCAGCCGCGTAGTACGGGAGAATGTGAAAAGTGTTCATATGTAGTAAAAACCTGAGAAATCCGTCCGTTTTCGTTATTTGTTATCGAATCGACTTAAAGCCAGATCGTCACATTGGCCGCTCTTCTGTCTGAAACGGTTACATTTATCGTCTGCAAAGCTATGTCGCGTACTGCGGTATGCGGAGAGACTAAAAGCACCATAGTAGAACACAGAAGAAGCTTATAAGTTGAAACAATAGCCAGTAAGAAGCAGTACAATTCAAGTTTTGGTTATCGATTATTGATTTTTAGCCGGCTTTGGTGCCTTGGACAAGAGGTGGAACCATAAGATTTTGCATGAAAGGAGGAGTAGCAGCCGCGTTGCACGAGAGAATGTGAAAAGGGTTCATATGTAGTATAAACGTGAGAATTCCGTCCGTTTTCGTCATTTCTTATCCATTCGAGTTAAAGGCAGATCGTCACATTGGCCGCTCTTCTCTATGAAATGGTTGTAAATTATCGTCTGCAAAGCTATATCGCGTGCTGCGGTATGCGGAGACATTAAAAGCACCATAGTTGATCAGAGATGAAGCTTCTAAGTTGATGTAATAGCCAGTAAGTAGTAGTACAATTCAAGTTTTAGGTACCGATTATTGACTTTTTACCCTTTTTTGGTGCCTTGGACATGCGCTAGGAACTTATGATTTAGCATGGAAGGAGGACTAGCAGCTGCGTTGCACGGGAGAATGTGAAAAGTGTTCATATGTAGTAAGAACCTTAGAAATCCGTCCGTTTTCGTCATTTGTTATCAAATCGACTTAAAGCCAGATCGTCACATTGGGCGCTCTTCTGTTTGAAACGGTTACATTTATCGTCTGCAAAGCTATGTCGCGTGCTGCGGTATGCGGAAACACTAAAAGCACCATAGTAGAAGACAGATGAAGCTTCTAAGTTGATGTAATAGCCAGTAAGAAGTAGTACAATTCAAGTTTTAGTTATCAATTATTGACTTCTTAGCTGGCTTTGGTGCCTTCGACATGAGCTACGACCTTAACATTTTGCATGAAAGGAGGACTAGTAGCCGCGTTGTACGGGAGAATGTGAAAAGTGTTCATATGTAGTAAAAACCTGAGAAATCAGTCCGTTTTCGTCATTTGTTATCAAATCGACTCAAAGCCAGATCGTCACATTGGCCGCTCTTCTCTCTGAATCGTTTACATTTATAATCTGCAAAGCTATGTCGCGTGCTGCGGTATGCGGAGAGAATAAAAGCACCATAGTAGAACACAGAAGTAGCTTCTAAGTTGAAGTAATAGCCAGTAAGAAGTAGTACAATTCAAGTTTTAGCTGTCGATTATTCACTTTTAGCCGGCTGTGGTGGCTTGGACATGACCTAGGACCTTAAGATTTTGCATGAAAGGAGGATTAGCAGCCGCGTTGTACGGGAGAATGTGAAAAGTGTTCATATGTAGTAAAAACCTGAGAAATCCGTCCGTTTTCGTCATTTGTTATCGAATCGACTTAAAGCCAGATCGTCACATTTTCCGCATTTCTCTGTAAGACGGTTATATTTATCGTCTGCAAAGCTATGTCGCATGCTGCGGTATGCGGAAACACTAAAATCACCATAGTATAACACAGAAGAAGCTTCTAAGTTGAAGTAATAGCCAGTAAGAAGTAGTACAATTCAAGTTTTAGTAGTCGATTATTCACTTTTTAGCCGGCTTTGGTGTCTTGGACGTGACCTAGGACCTTAAGATTTTGCATGAAAGGAGGACTAGCAGCCGCGTTGCACGGGAGAATGTGAAAAGTGTTCATATGTAGTAAAAACCTGAGAAATCCGTCCGTTTTCCTCATTTGTATTCGAATCGACTTAAAGACAGATCGTCACATTGGCCGCTCTTCTCCCTGAAACGGTTGTACTTATCGCCTGCAAAGCTATGTCGCGTGCTGCGGTATGCGGATACACTAAATGCACCATAGTTGAACAGAGATGAAACTTCTAAGTTGATGTAATAGCTAGTAAGAAGTGGTACAATTCAAGTTTTAGGTATCGATTATTGACTTTTTACCATTCTTTGGCGCCTTGGACATGAGCTATTAACATAAGATTTTGCATGAAAGGAGGACTAGCAGCCGCGTTGCAAGGGAGAATCTGAAAAGTGTTCATATGTAGTAAAAACCTGAGAAATCTGTCCGTTTTCGTCATTTGTTATCGAATCGACTTAAATCCAGATCGTCATATTGGCCGTTCTTCTCTCTGAAACGGTTGTACTTATCGTCTGCAAAGCTATGTCGCATGCTGCGGTATGCGGAGACACTAAAAGCACCATAGTAGAACACAGATGAAGCTTTTATGTTGATGTAATAGCCAGTAAGAAGTAGTACTATTCAAGTTTAGCTATCGATTATTGACATTTTACCCTTCTTTGGTGCCTTAACACGAGCTAGGAACTTAAGATTTTGCATGAAAGGAGGACTAGCAGCCGCGTTGCAAGGGAGAATGTGAAAAGTGTTCATATGTAGTAAAAACCTCAGAAATCTGTCCGTTTTCGTCATTTGTTATCGAATCGACTTAAAGCCAGATCGTCACATTGGCCGCAGCTCTGTCTGAAAACGTTACATTTATCGTCTGCAAAGCTATGTCGCGTGCTGCGGTATGGGGAGACACTAAATGCACCATAGTAGAACACAGATGAAGCTTCTAAGTTGATGTAATAGCCAGTAAGAAGTAGTACAATTCAAGTTTTACGTATCGATTATTGACTTTGTACCCTTCTTTGGTGCCTTGGACATGATCTAGGAACATAAGATTCTGCATGAAAGGAGGACTAGCAGCCGCTTAGCACGGTAGAATGTGAAAAGTGTTCATATGTAGTAAAAACCTGAGAAATCCGTCCGTTTTCGTCATATGGTTATCAAATCGACTTAAAGCCAGATCGACACGTTGGCCGCTCTTCTGTCTGAAACGGTTACATTTATCGTCTGCAAAGCTATGTCGCATGCTGCGGTATGCGGAGACACAAAAAGCACCGTAGTAGAACACAGGTGAAGCTTCTAAGTTGATGAAATAACTAGTAAGAAGTAGTACAATTCAAGTTTTAGTTATCGATTGTTCACTTTTTACCCTTCTTTGGTGCCTTGGACATGAGCTAGGAACATAATATTTTGCATGAAAGGAGGACTAGCAGCCGCGTTGCACGGGAGAATGTGGAAAGTGTTCATATGTAGTAAAAACCTGAGAAATATGTCTGTTTTCGTCACTTGTTATCGAATCGACTTAAAGCCAGATCGTCACATTGTCCCCTCTCCTCTCTGAAACGGTTGTACTTATCGTCTGCAAAGCTATGTCGCGTGCTGCGGTATGCAGAGACACTAAAAGCACCATAGTAGAACACAGATGAAGCTTCTATGTTGATGTAATAGAGAGTAAGAAGTAGTACAATTCAAGTATTAGGTATCGATTATTGACTATTTAGTTGGCTTTGGTGCCTTGAACATGAGCTAGGAACTTAAGATTTTGCATGAAAGGAGGACTAGCAGCCGCGTTTTATGGGTGAATGTGAAATGTGTTCATATGTAGTAAAAACCTGAGAAATCCGTCCGTTTTCGTCATATGTTATCGAATCGACTTAAAGCCAGGTCGTCACATTGGCCGCTCTTCTCTCTGAAACGGTTGTACTTACCGTCTGCAAAGCTATGTCGCGTGCTGCGGTATGTGGAGACACTAAAAGCACCATAGTGAATCACAGATGAAGCATCTAAGTTGATGTAATAGCCAGTATGAAGTAGTATAACTCAAGTTTTATCTATCGACTATTGACTTCTAGCTGGCTTTGGTGCCTTGGACATGAGGTAGGATCTTCAGATTCTGCATGAAAGGTGGACTAGCAGCCGGGTTGCACGCGAGAATGTGAAAATGGTTCATATGTAGTAAAAACCTGAGAAATCCGAACGTTTTCGTCATTTGTTATCGAATCGACTTAAAGCCAGATCGTCACATTGGCCGCTCTTCTGTCTGAAACGGTTACATTTATCGTCTGCAAAGCTATGTCGCGTGCTGCGGTATGCGGAGACACTACAAGCACCATAGTGGAAAACAGATGAAGCATCTAAGTTGATGTAATAGCCAGTAAGAAGTAGTATAATTCAAGTTTTATCTACGGATTATTGACTTTCTGGATTTGGTGCCTTGGACATGAGCTAGTACCTTAAGTTTCTGCATGAAAGGAGCACTAGCAGCCAAGTTGCACGGGAGAAAGTGAAAAGTGTTCATACGTAGTAAAAACGTGAGAAATCCGTCCGTTTTCGTAATTTGTTATCGAATCGACTTTAAGCCAGATCGTCACATTGGCCGCTCTTCTCTCTGAAACGGTTGTACTTATCGTTTGCAAAGCTATGTCGCGTGCTGCGGTGTGCGGAGACACTAAAAGCACCATAGTAGAACACAGATAAAGCTTCTAAGTTGTTGTAATAGCCAGTAAGAATCATTACAATACAAGTTAAAGGTATCGATTATTGACTTTTTACCCTTTTTTGTAATAGCCAGTAAGAAGTAGTATAATTCAAGTTTTATCTACGGATTATTGACTTTCTGGATTGGGTGCCTAGGACATGAGCTAGTACCTTAAGTTTCTGCATGAAAGGAGCACTAGCATCCAAGCTGCACGGGAGAAAGTGAAAAGTGTTCATACGTAGTAAAAACCTGAGAAATCCGTCCGTTTTCGTAATTTGTTATCGAATCGACTTTAAGCCAGATCGTCACATTGGCCGCTCTTCTCTCTGAAACGGTTGTACTTATCGTTTGCAAAGCTATGTCGCGTGCTGCGGTATGTGGAGACACTAAAACCACCATAGTAGAACACAGATGAAGCTTCTAAGTTGATGTAATAGCCAGTAATAAGTAGTACAACTCAAGTTTTAGGTATCGATTATTGACTTTTTAGCTGGCTTTGGTGCCAGTAATAAGTAGCACAATTCAAGTTTTAGGTATCGATTTTTGACTTTTTAGCTGGCTTTGGTGCCTTGGACATGAGCTAGGACCTTAAGATTCTGCATGAAAGGACGACTAGCAGCCGAGTTGCACGGGAGAAAGTGAAAAGTTTTCATACATAGTAAAAACCTGAGAAATCCGTCCGTTTTCGTCATTTGTTATTGAATCGGCTTAAAGCCAAATCGTCACATTCGCCGCTCTTCTGTCTGAAACGGTTACATTTATCGTCTGCAAAGCTATGTGGCGTGCTGCGGTATGCGGAGACACAAAAAGCACCATAGTGGAACATAGATGAAGCATCTAAGTTGATGTAATAGCCAGTAAGATGTAGTATAATACAAGTTTTATCTATCGATTATTGACTTTTTAGCTGGATTTGGTGCCTTGGACATGAGGTAGGATCTTCAGATTCTGCATGAAGGGAGGACTAGCAGCCGCGTTGCATGGGAGAATGTGAAAAGTTTTCATATGTAGTAAAAACCTGAGAAATCCGAACGTTTTCGTCACTTGTTATCAAATCGACTTAAAGCCAGATCGTCACATTGGCCGCCCTACTCTCTGAAACGGTTGTACTTATCGTCTGCAAAGCTATGTCGCGTGCTGCGGTATGCGGAGACACTAAAAGCACCATAGTAGAACACAGATGAAGCTTCTAAGTTGATGTAATACCTAGTAAGATGTAGTACAATTCAAGTTTCAGTTATCGATTATTGACTTTTTTGCTGGCTTTGGTGCCTTCGACATGAGCTACGACTTTAAGATTTTGCATGAAAGGAGGACTAGCACCCGAGTTGCACGGGAGAATGTAAAAAATGTTCATATGTTGTAAAAACCTGAGTTATCCGTCCGTATTCGTCATTTGTTATCGAATCGACTTAAAGCCAGATCGTCACATTGGCCGCTCTTCTCTCTGAAACGGTTGTACTTATCGTCTGCAAAGCTATGTCGCGTGCTGCGGTGTGCGGAGACACTAAAAGCACCATAGTAGAACACAGATAAAGCTTCTAAGTTGTTGTAATGATAGGAGGACTAGCAGCCGCTTTGCACGGGAGAATGTGAAAAGTGTTCATATGTAGTAAAAACCTGAGAAATCCGTCCGTTTTCGTCATATGTTATCAAATCGACTTAAAGCCATATCGTCACGTTGGCCGCTCTTCTGTCTGAAACGGTTACATTTATCGTCTGCAAAGCTATGTCGCATGCTGCGGTATGCGGAGACACAAAAAGCACCGTAGTAGAACACAGGTGAAGCTTTATAAGTTGATGTAATAACTAGTAAGAAGTAGTACAATTCAAATTTTAGGTATCGATTGTTGCCTTTTTACTCTTCTTTGGTGCCTTGGACATGAGCTAGGAACTTAATATTTTGCATGAAAGGAGGACTAGCAGCCGCGTTGCACGGGAGAATGTGGAAAGTGTTCATATGTAGTAAAAACCTGAGAAATATGTCTGTTTTCGTCATTTGTTATCGAATCGACTTAAAGCCAGATCGTCACATTGCCCCTCTCCTCTCTGAAACGGTTGTACTTATCGTCTGCAAAGTTATGACGCGTGCTGCGTTATGCAGAGACACTAAAAGCACCATAGTAGAACACAGATGAAGCTTCTAAGTTGATGTAATAGAGAGTAAGAAGTAGTACAATTCAAGTATTAGGTATCGATTATTGACTTTTTAGTTGGCTTTGGTGCCTTGAACATGAGCTAGGAACTTAAGATTTTGCATGAAAGGGGGACTAGCAGCCGCGTTGCACGGGAGAATGTGAAAAGTGTTCATATGTAGTAAAAACCTGAGTTATCCGTCCGTATTCGTCATTTGTTATCGAATCGACTTAAAGCCAGATCGTCTCATTGGCCGCTCTTCTGTCTGAAACGGTTACATTTATCGTCTGCAAAGCTATGTCGCGTGTTGCGGTATGTGGAGACACAAAAAGCACCATAGTAGAACACAGATGAAGCTTGTAAGTTGATGTATAAGCCAGTAAGAAGTATTACAAGTCAAGTTTCAGGTATCGATTATTGACTTTTTACCCTTCTTTGGTGCCTTAGACATGTGCTAGGAAATTAAGATTTTGCATGAAAGGAGGACTAGCAGCCGCGTTGCACGGGAGAACGTGAAAAGTGTTCATATGTAGTAAAAACCTGAGAAATCCGTTCGTTTTCGTCATTTGTTATTGAATCGGCTTAAAGCCAAATCGTCACATTCGCCGCTCTTCTCTCTGAAACGGTTGTACTTACCGTTTGCAAAGCTATGTCGCGTGCTGCGGTATGCGGAGACACTAAAAGCACCATAGTAGAACACAGATGAAGCTTCTAAGTTGATGTAGTACAATTCTAGTTTTAGTTGTGGATTTTTGACTTTTTACCCTTCTTTGGTGCCTTGGACATGAGCTGGGAACTTAAGGTTTTGCATGAAAGGAGGACTAGCAGACGCGTTGCACGGGAGAATGTGAGAAGTGTTCATATGTAGTAAAAACCTGAGAAACCCGTCCGGGTTCGTCATTTGTATTCGAATCGACTTAAAGCCAGATAGTCACATTGGCCGCTCTTCTCCCTGAAACGGTTGTACTTATCGCCTGCAAACTATGTCGCGTGCTGCGGTATGCGGAGACACTAAATGCACCATAGTTGAACACAGATGAAACTTCTAAGGTGATGTAATAGCCAGTAAGAAGTAGTACAAGTCAAGTTTTACGTATCGATTATTGACATTTTACCCTTCTTTTGTGCCTTGGACATGAGCTAGGAACTTAAGATTTTGCATGAAAGGAGGACTAGCAGCCGCGTTAAAAGGGAGAGTATGAAAAGTGTTCATATGTAGTAAAAACCTGAGAAATCTGTCCGTTTTCGTCATTTGTTATCGAATCGACTTAAAGCCAGATCGTCACATTGGCCGCAGATCTGTCTGAAAACGTTACATTTATCGTCTGCAAAGCTATGTCGCGTGCTGCGGTATGCGGAGACACTAAATGCACCATTGTAGAACACAGATGAAGCTTCTAAGTTGATGTAATAGCCAGTAAGAAGTAGTACAATTCAAGTTTTACGTATCGATTATTGACTTTTTACCCTTCTTTTGTGCCTTGGACATGAGCTAGGAACATAAGATTCTGCATGATAGGAGGACTAGCAGCCGCTTTGCACGGGAGAATGTCAAAAGTGTTCATATGTAGTAAAAACCTGAGAAATCCGTCCGTTTTCGTCATATGTTATCAAATCGACTTAAAGCCATATCGTCACGTTGGCCGCTCCTCTGTCTGAAACGGTTACATTTATCGTCTGCAAAGCTATGTCGCATGCTGCGGTATGCGGAGACACAAAAAGCACCGTAGTAGAACACAGGTGAAGCTTTATAAGTTGATTTAATAACTAGTAAGAAGTAGTACAATTCAAATTTTAGGTATCGATTGTTGCCTTTTTACCCTTCTTTGGTGCCTTGGACATGAGCTAGGAACTTAATATTTTGCATGAAAGGAGGACTAGCAGCCGCGTTGCACGGGAGAATGTGGAAAGTGTTCATATGTAGTAAAAACCTGAGAAATATGTCTGTTTTCGTCATTTGTTATCGAATCGACTTAAAGCCAGATCGTCACATTGCCCCCTCTCCTCTCTGAAACGGTTGTACTTCTCGTCTGCAAAGTTATGTCGCGTGCTGCGTTATGCAGAGACACTAAAAGCACCATAGTAGAACACAGATGAAGCTTCTAAGTTGATGTAATAGAGAGTAAGAAGTAGTACAATTCAAGTATTAGGTATCGATCTTTGACTTTTTAGCTGGCTTTGGTGCCTTGGACATGAGCTAGGAACTTAAGATTTTGCATGAAAGGGGGACTAGCAGCCGCGTTGCACGGGAGAATGTGAAAAGTGTTCATATGTAGTAAAAACCTGAGTTATCCGTCCGTATTCGTCATTTGTTATCGAATCGACTTAAAGCCAGATCGTCTCATTGGCCGCTCTTCTGTCTGAAACGGTTACATTTATCGTCTGCAAAGCTATGTCGCGTGCTGCGGTATGTGGAGACACAAAAAGCACAATAGTAGAACACAGATGAAGCTTGTAAGTTGATGTATAAGCCAGTATGAAGTAGTACAATTCAAGTTTCAGGTATCGATTATTGACTTTTTACCCTTCTTTGGTGCCTTAGACATGTGCTAGGAACTTAAGATTTTGCATGAAAGGGGGACTAGCAGCCGCGTTGCACGGGAGATTGTGAAAAGTGTTCATATGTAGTAAAAACCTGAGTTATCCGTCCGTATTCGTCATTTGTTATTGAATCGGCTTAAAGCCAAATCGTCACATTCGCCGCTCTTCTCTCTGAAACGGTTGTACTTACCGTTTGCAAAGCTATGTCGCGTGCTGCGGTATGCGGAGACACTAAAAGCACCATAGCAGAACACAGATGAAGCTTCTAAGTTGATGTAGTACAATTCTAGTTTTAGTTGTGGATTTTTGACTTTTTACCCTTCTTTGGTGCCTTGGACATGAGCTGGGAACTTAAGGTTTTGCATGAAAGGAGGACTAGCAGACGCGTTGCACGGGAGAATGTGGAAAGTGTTCATATGTAGTAAAAACCTGAGAAATATGTCTGTTTTCGTCATTTGTTATCGAATCGACTTAAAGCCAGATCGTCACATTGCCCCCTCTCCTCTCTGAAACGGTTGTACTTATCGTCTGCAAAGTTATGTCGCGTGCTGCGTTATGCAGAGACACTAAAAGCACCATAGTAGAACACAGATGAAGCTTCTAAGTTGATGTAATAGAGAGTAAGAAGTAGTACAATTCAAGTATAAGGAATCGATTATTGACTTTTTAGTTGGCTTTGGTGCATTGAACATGAGCTAGGAACTTAAGATTTTGCATGAAAGGGGGACTAGCAGCCGAGTTGCACGGGAGAATGTGAAAAGTGTTCATATGTAGTAAAAACCTGAGTTATCCGTCCGTATTCGTCATTTGTTATCGAATCGACTTAAAGCCAGATCGTCTCATTGGCCGCTCTTCTGTCTGAAACGGTTACATTTATCGTCTGCAAAGCTATGTCGCGTGCTGCGGTATGTGGAGACACAAAAAGCACCATAGTAGAACACAGATGAAGCTTGTAAGTTGATGTATAAGCCAGTAAGAAGTAGTACAATTCAAGTTTCAGGTATCGATTATTGACTTTTTACCCTTCTTTGGTGCCTTAGACATGTGCTAGGAAATTAAGATTTTGCATGAAAGGAGGACTAGCAGCCGCGTTGCACGGGAGAACGTGAAAAGTGTTCATATGTAGTAAAAACCTGAGAAATCCGTCCGTTTTCGTCATTTGTTATGGAATCGACTTAAAGCCAGATCGTCACATTGGCCGCTCTTCGCTCTAGGACGGTTGTACGTATCGTCTGCAAAGCTATGTCGCGTGCTGCGGTATGTGGAGACACTAAAAGCACCATTATAGAACACAGATGAAGCTTCTAAGTTGATGTAATAGCCAGTAAGAAGTAGTACAATTCAAGTATTAGGTATCGATCTTTGACTTTTTAGCTGGCTTTGGTGCCTTGGACATGAGCTAGGAACTTAAGATTTTGCATGAAAGGGGGACTAGCAGCCGCGTTGCACGGGAGATTGTGAAAAGTGTTCATATGTAGTAAAAACCTGAGTTAACCGTCCGTATTCGTCATTTGTTATCGATTCGACTTAAAGCCAGGTCGTCACATTGGCCGCTCTTCTCTCTGAAACGGTTGTACCTACCGTCTGCAAAGCTATGTCGCGTGCTGCGGTATGTGGAGACACTAAAAGCACCATAGTGGATCACAGATGAAGCTTCTAAGTTGATGTAATAGCCAGTAAGAAGTAGTACAATTCAAGTTTTAGGTATCTATTATTGACTTTGTAGCTGGCTTTGGTGCATTGGACATGAGCTAGGAACTTAAGATTTTGCATGAAAGGGGGACTAGCAGCCGCGTTGCACGGGAGAATGTGAAAAGTGTTCATATGTAGTAAAAACCTGAGTAAACCGTAAGTTTTCGTAATTTGTTATCGAATCGACTTAAAGCCACATCGTCACATTGGCCGCTCTTCTGTCTGAAACGGTTACATTTATCGTCTGCAAAGCTATGTGGCGTGCTGCGGTATGCGGAGACACTAAAAGCACCATAGTGGAACATAGATGAAGCATCTAAGTTGATGTAACAGCCAGTAAGAAGTAGTATAATACAAGTTTTATCTATCGATTATTGACTTCTTAGCTGGATTTGGTGCCCTTTTACATGAGGTAGGATCTTCAGATTCTGCATGAAGGGGTGACTAGCAGCCGCGTTGCATGGGAGAATGTGAAAAGTTTTCATATGTAGTAAAAACCTGAGAAATCCGAACGTTTTCGTCACTTGTTATCAAATCGACTTAAAGCCAGATCGTCACATTGGCCGCCCTTCTCTCTGAAACGGTTGTACTGATCGTCTGCAAAGCTATGTCGCGTGCTGCGGTATGCGGAGACACTAAAAGCACCATAGTAGAACACAGATGAAGCTTCTAAGTTGATGTAATACCTAGTAAGATGTAGTACAATTCAAGTTTCAGTTATCGATTATTGACTTTTTTGCTGGCTTTGGTGCCTTCGACATGAGCTACGACTTTAAGATTTTGCATGAAAGGAGGACTAGCAGCCGAGTTGCACGGGAGAATGTGAAAAGTGTTCATATGTAGTAAAAACCTGAGAAATCCGTCCGTTTTCGTCATTTGTTATTGAATCGGCTTAAAGCCAAATCGTCACATTCGCCGCTCTTCTCTCTGAAACGGTTGTACTTATCGTTTGCAAAGGTATGTCGCGTGCTGCGGTATGCGGAGACACTAAAACCACCATAGTAGAACACAGATGAAGCTTCTAAGTTGATGTAATAGCCAGTAAGAAGTAGTACAATTCAGGTTTTAGGTATGGATTACTGACTTTTTAGCTGGCTTTGGTGCCTTGGACATGAGCTAGGACCTTAAGATTCTGCATGAAAGGAGGACTAGCAACAGAGTTGCACAGGAGAAAGTGAAAAGTGTTGATATGTAGTAAAAACCTTAGAAATCCGTCCGTTTTCGTCATTTGTTATCGAATGGACTTAAAGCCAGATCGCCACGTTGGCCGCTCTTCTGTCTGAAACGGATACATTTATCGTCTGCAAAACTATGTCTCGTGCTGCGGTATGTGGAGACACTAAAAGCACCATAGTGGAACACAGATGAAGCATCTAAGTTGATGTAATAGCCAGTAAGAAGTAGTATAATTCAAGTTTTATCTATCGATTATTGACTTTTTAGCCGGCTTTGGTGCCTTGGACATGAGGTAGGATCTTCAGATTCTGCATGAAGGGAGGACTAGCAGCCGCGTTGCACGGGAGAATGTGAAAAGTGTTCATATGTAGTAAAAACCTGAGAAATCCGAACGTTTTCGTCATTTTCTATCGAATCGACTTAAAGCCAGATCGCCATATTGGCCGCTCTTCACTCTGAAACGGTTGTACTTATCGTCTGCAAAGCTATGTCGCTTGCTGCGGTATGTGGAGACACTAAAAGCACCATAGTAGAACACAGATGAAGCTTCTAAGTTGATGTAATAGCCAGTAAGAAGTAGTACAATTCAAGTTTTAGGTATCTATTATTGACTTTGTAGCTGGCTTTGGTGCATTGGACATGAGCTAGGAACTTAAGATTTTGCATGAAAGGGGGACTAGCAGCCGCGTTGCACGGGAGAATGTGAAAAGTGTTCATATGTAGTAAAAACCTGAGTAAACCGTAAGTTTTCGTAATTTGTTGTCGAATCGACTTAAAGCCAGATCGTCACATTGGCCGCTCTTCTTTCTGAAACGGTTACATTTATCGTCTGCAAAGCTATGTCGCGTGCTGCGGTATGTGGAGACACTAAAAGTACCATAGTAGAACACAGGTGAAGCTTCTAAGTTGATGTAATAGCTAGTAAGATGTAGTACAATTCAAGTTTCAGTTATCGATTATTGACTTTTTTGCTAGCTTTGGTGCCTTGGACATGAGCTAGGACCTTAAGATTCTGCATGAAAGGAGGACTAGCAGCCGCGTTGCAAGGGAGAAAATAAAAAGTGTTCATATGTAGTAAAAACCTGAGAAATCCGTCCGTTTTCGTCATTTGTTATCGAATGGACTTAAAGCCAGATCGTCACATTGGCCGCTCTTCTCCCTGAAACGGTTGTACTTATCGTCTGCAAAGCTATGTCGCGTGCTGCGGTATGTGGAGACACTAAAAGCACCATAGTAGAACACAGATGAAGCTTCTAAGTCGATGTAATAGCCAGTAATAAGTAGTACAATTCAAGTTTTAGGTATCGATTATTGACTTTTTAGCAGGCTTTGGCGCCAGTAATAAGTAGTACAATTCAATTTTTAGGTATCGATTATTGACTTTTTAACTGGCTTTGGTGCCTCGGACATGAGCTAGGACCTTAACATTCTGCATGAAAGGAGGACTAGCAATCGAGTTGCACGGGAGAATGTGAAAATTGTTCATATGGAGTAAAAACATGAGAAATCCGTCCGTTTTCGTCAATTGTTATCGAATCGACTTAAAGCCAGATCGTCACATTGGCCGCTCTTCTCTCTGAAACGGTTGTACTTATCGTCTGCAAAGCTATGTCGCGTGCTGCGGTATGCGGAGACACTAAAAGCACCATAGTAGAACACAGATGAAGCTTCTAAGTTGTTGTAATAGCCAGCAAGAAGTAGTACAATTCAAGTTTGAGGTATCGATTATTGACTTTTTACCCCTCTTTGGTGCCTTGGACATGAGCTAGAAACTTAAGATTTTGCATGAAAGGAGGACTAGCAGGAGAATTGCACGGGAGAATGTGAAAAGTGTTCATATGTAGTAAAAACCTGAGAAATCCGTCCGTTTTCGTCATTTGTTATCAAATCGACTTAAAGCCAGATCGCCACATTGGCCTCTCTTCTGTCTGAAACGGTTACATTTATCGTATGCAAAGCTATGTGGCGTGCTGCGGTATGCGGAGACACTAAAAGCACCATAGTGGAACATAGATGAAGCATCTAAGTTGATGTAATAGCCAGTAAGAAGTAGTATAATTCAAGTTTTATCTATCGATTATTGAGTTTTTAGCTGGCTTTGGTGCCTTGGACATGAGGTAAGATCGTCAGATTCTGCATGAATCGAGGACTAGCAGCCGCGTTGCATGGGAGAATGTGAAAAGTGTACATATGCAGTAAAAACCTAGGAAATCCGAACGTTTTCGTCACTTGTTATCGAATCGACTTAAACCCAGATCGTCACATTGGCCGCCCTCCTCTCTGAAACGGTTGTACTTATCGTCTGCAAAGCTATGTCGTGTGCTGCGGTATGCGGAGACACTAAAAGCACCAAAGAAGAACACAGATGAAGCTTCTAAGTTGATGTAATACCTAGTAAGATGTAGTACAATTAAAGTTTCAGTTATCGATTATTGACTTTTTAGCTGGCTTTGGTGCCTTGGACATGAAGTAGGATCTTCAGATTCTGCATGAAGGGAGGACTAGCAGCCGCGTTGCATGGGAGAATGTGAAAAGTGTTCATATGTAGTAAAAACCTGAGAAATCCGAACGTTTTCGTCATTTGTTATCGAATCGACTTAAAGCCAGATCGTCACATTGGCTGCTCTTCTCCCTGAAACGGTTGTACTTATCGTCTGCAAAGCTATGTCGCGGGCTGTGGTATGCGGAGACACTAAAAGCAACATAGTAGAACACAGATGAAGCTTCTAAGTTGAAGTAATAGCCAGTAAGAAGTAGTACAATTCAAGTTTTAGGTATCGATTATTGACTTTTTAGCTGGCTTTGGTGCCTTGGATATGAGCTAGGATCTTAAGATTTTGCATGAAAGGAGGACTAGCAGCCGCGTTGCACGGGAGAATGTGAAAAATGTTCATATGTAGTAAAAACCTGAGTTATCTGTCCGTATTCGTCATTTGTTATCGAATCGACTTAAAGCCAGATCGTCACATTGGCCGCTCTTCTCTCTGAAACGGTTGTACTTATCGTCTGCAAAGCTATGTCGCGGGCTGCGGTGTGCGGAGACACTAAAAGCACCATAGTAGAACACAGATGAAGCTTCTAAGTTGATGCAATAGCCAGTAATAAGTAGTACAATTCAAGTTTTAGGCATCGATTATTGACTCTTTAGCTGGCTTTGGTGCCAGTAATAAGTAGTACAATTCAAGTTTTAGGTAATGATTATTGACTTTTTAACTGGCTTTGGTGCCTCGGACATGAGCTAGGACCATAAGATTCTGCATGAAAGGAGGACTAGCAGCCGAGTTTCACGGGAGAATGTGA
This sequence comes from Schistocerca gregaria, assembly GCF_023897955.1. Lineage (NCBI taxonomy): Eukaryota > Metazoa > Arthropoda > Insecta > Orthoptera > Acrididae > Schistocerca > Schistocerca gregaria. The sequence continues at coordinate 3,754,226 of NW_026061759.1, forward strand.
AAATTGTTCATATGTAGTAAAAACATGAGAAATCCGTCCGTTTTCGTCATTTGTTATCGAATCGACTTAAAGCCAGACCGTCACATTGGCCGCTCTTCTGTCTGGAACGGTTACATTTATCGTCTGCAAAGCTATGTCGCGTGCTGCGGTATGCGGAGACACTAAAAGCACCATATTGGAAAACAGATGAACCATCTAAGTTGATGTAATAGCCAGTAAGAAGTAGTATAATTCAAGTTTTATCTATCGATTATTGACTTTCTGGCTTTGGTGCCTCGGACATGAGCTAGGACCTTAAGTTTCTGCATGAAAGGAGCACTAGCAGCCAAGCTGCACGGGAGAAAGTGAAAAGTGTTCATACGTAGTAAAAACCTGAGAAATCCGTCCGTTTTCGTCATTTGTTATCGAATCGACTTAAAGCCAGATCGTCACATTGGCCGCTCTTCTCTCTGAAACGGTTGTACTTATCGTCTGCCAAGCTATGTCGCGTGCTGCGGTACGCGGAAACACTAAAAGCACCATAGTAGAACACAGATGAAGCTTCTAAGTTGTTGTAATAGCCAGCAAGAAATAGTACAATTCAAGTTCTAGGTATCGATTATTGACTTTTTAGCTGGCTTTGGTGCCTTGGACATGAGCTAGGAACTTAAGATTTTGCATGAAAGGGGGACTAGCAGCCGCGTGGCACGGGAGAATGTGAAAAGTGTTCATATGTAGTAAAAACCTGAGTAAACCGTAGGCTTTCGTAATTTGTTGTCGAATCGACTTAAAGCCAGATCGTCACATTGGCCGCTCTTCTTTCTGAAACGGTTACATTTATCGTCTGCAAAGCTATGTCGCGTGCTGCGGTATGTGGAGACACTAAAAGTACCATAGTAGAACACAGATGAAGCTTCTAAGTTGATGTAATAGCTAGTAAGATGTAGTACAATTCAAGTTTCAGTTATCGATTATTGACTTTTTTGCTAGCTTTGGTGCCTTGGACATGAGCTAGGACCTTAAGATACAGCATGAAAGGAGGATTAGCAGCCGCGTTGCAAGGTAGAAAATGAAAAGTGTTCATATGTAGTAAGAACCTGAGAAATCCGTCCGTTTTCGTCATTTGTTATCGATTCGACTTAAAGCCAGATCGTCACATTGGCCGCTCTTCTCTCTGAAACGGTTGTACTTATCGTCTGCAAAGCTATGTCGCGTGCTGCGGTGTGCGGAGACACTAAAAGCACCATAGTAGAACACAGATAAAGCTTCTAAGTTGTTGTAATAGCCAGTAAGAATCAGTACAATACAAGTTTTAGGTATCGATTATTGACTTTTTACCCTTCTTTGGTGCCTTGGACATGAGGTAGGAACTTAAGATTTTGCATGAAAGGAGGACTAGCAGCCGAGTTGCACAGGAGAATGTGAAAAGTGTTCATATGTAGTAAAAACCTGAGAAATACGTCCGTTTTCGTCATTTGTTATTGAATCGGCTTAAAGCCAAATCGTCACATTCGCCGCTCTTCTCTCTGAAACGGTTGTACTTATCGTTCACAAAGCTATGTCGCGTGCTGCGGTATGCGGAGACACTAAAACCACCATAGTAGAACACAGATGAAGCTTCTAAGTTGATGTAACAGCCAGTAAGAAGTAGTACAATTCAAGTTTTAGGTATCGATTATTGACTTTTTAGCTGGCTTTGGTGCATTGGACATGAGCTAGGAACTTAAGATTTTGCATGAAAGGGGGACTAGCAGCCGCGTTGCACGGGAGAATGTGAAAAGTGTTCATATGTAGTAAAAACCTGAGTAAACCGTAGGTTTTCGTAATTTGTTGTCGAATCGACTTAAAGCCAGATCGTCACATTGGCCACTCTTCTTTCTGAAACGGTTACATTTATCGTCTGCAAAGCTATGTCACGTTCTGCGGTATGTGGAGACACTAAAAGTACCATAGTAGAATACAGATGAAGCTTCTAAGTTGATGTAATAGCTAGTAAGAAGTAGTACAATTCAAGTTTCAGTTATCGATTATTGACTTTTTTGCTAGCTTTGGTGCCTTGGACATGAGCTAGGACCTTAAGATTCTGCATGAAGGGAGGACTAGCAGCCGCGTTGCACGGGAGAATGTGAAAAGTGATCACATGTAGTAAAAACCTGAGAAATCCGTCCGTTTTCGTCAGTTTCTATCGAATCGACTTAAAGCCAGATCGTCATATTGGCTGCTCTTCTCTCTGAAACGGTTGTACTTATCGTCTGCAAAGCTATGTCGCTTGCTGCGGTATGTGGAGACACCAAAAGCACCATAGTAGAACACAGACGAAGCTTCTAAGTTGATGTAATAGCCAGTAAGAAGTAGTACAATTCAAGTTTTAGGTATCAATTATTGACTTTTTAGCTGGCTTTGGTGCCTTGGTCATGAGCTAGGAACTTAAGATTTTGCATGAAAGGGGACTAGCAGCCGCGTTGCACGGGAGAATGTGAAAAGTGTTCATATGTAGTAAAAACCTGAGTAAACCGTACGTTTTCGTAATTTGTTGTCGAATCGACTTAAAGCCAGATCGTCACATTGGCCGCTCTTCTTTCTGAAACAGTTACATTTATCGTCTGCAAAGCTATGTCGCGTGCTGCGGTATGTGGAGACACTAAAAGTACCACAGTAGAACACAGATGAAGCTTCTAAGTTGATGTAATAGCCAGTAAGAAGTACTACAATTCAAGTTTTAGGTATCGATTATTGACTTTTTACCCTTCTCTGGTGCCTTGGACATGGGCTAGGAACTTAGGATTTTGAATGAAAGGAGGACTAGCAGCCGCGTTGCAAGGGAGAATATGAAAAGTGTTCATATGTAGTAAAACCTGAGAAATCCGTCCGTTTTCGTCATTTGTTACCGAATGGACTTAAAGCCAGATCGCAACATTGGCCGCTCTTCTGTCTGAAACGGTTACATTTTTCGTCTGCAAAGCTATATGGCGTGCTGCGGTATGCGGAGACACTAAAAGCACCATAATGGAACACAGATGAAGCATCTAAGTAGATGTAATAGCCAGTAAGAAGTAGTATAATTCAAGTTTTATCTATCGATTATTGACTTTTTAGCCGGCTTTGGTGCCTTGGACATGAGGTAGGATCTTCAGATTCTACATGAAGGGAGGACTGGCAGTCGCGTTGCACGGGGGAATGTGAAAAGTGTTCATATGTAGTAAAAACCTGAGAAATCCGAACGTTTTCGTCATTTTCTATCGAATCGACTTAAAGCCAGATCGTCATATTGGCCGCTCTTCTCTCTGAAACGGTTGTACTTATCGTCTGCAAAGCTATGTCGCTTGCTGCGGTATGTGGAGACACTAAAAGCACCATAGTAGAACACAGATGAAGCTTCTAAGTTGATGTAATTGCCAGTAAGAAGTAGTACAATTCAAGTTTTAGGTATCGATTATTGACTTATTAGGTGGCTTTGGTGCCTTGGACATGAGCTAGGAACTTAAGATTTTGCATGAAAGGGGGACTAGCAGCCGCGTTGCACGGGAGAATGTGAAAAGTGTTCATATGTAGTAAAAACCTGAGTAAACCGTACGTTTTCGTAATTTGTTGTCGAATCGTCTTAAAGCCAGATCGTCACATTGGCCGCTCTTCTTTCTGAAACGGTTACATTTATCGTCTGCAAAGCTATGTCGCGTGCTGCGGTATGTGGAGACACTAAAAGTACCATAGTAGAACACAGACGAAGCTTCTAAGTTGATGTAATAGCTAGTAAGATGTAGTACAATTCAAGTTTCAGTTATCGATTATTGACTTTTTTGCTAGCTTTGGTGCCTTGGACATGAGCTAGGACCTTAAGATTTTGCATGAAAGGAGGACTAGCAGCCGCGTTGCAAGGGAGAAAATGAAAAGTGTTCATATGTAGTAAAAACCTGAGAAATCCGTCCATTTTCGTCAGTTGTTATCGAATGGACTTAAAGCCAGATCGCCACATTGGCCGCTCTTCTGTCTGAAACGGTTACATTTATCGTCTGCAAAGCTATGTGGCGTGCTGCGGTATGCGGAGACACTAAAAGCACCATAGTGGAACACAGATGAAGCATCTAAGTTGATGTACTAGCCAGTAAGAAGTAGTATAATTAAAAGTTTTATCTATCGATTATTGACTTTTTAGCTGGCTTTGGTGCCTTGGACATGAGGTAGGATCTTCAGATTCTGCATGAAGGGAGGACTAGCAGCCGCGTTGCACGGGTGAATGTGAAAAGTGTTCATATGTAGTAGAAACCTGAAAAAACCGTCCGTTGAAGTCATTTGTTATCGAATTGACTTGAAGACAGATCGTCACATTGGCCGCAGTTCTCTCTGAAACGGTTGTACTTATCGTCTACAAGGCTATGTCGCGTGCTGCGGTATGCGGAGACACTAAAAGCACCATAGTAGAACACAGATGAAGCTTCTAAGTTGATGTAATAGCCAGTATGAAGTAGTATAATTCAAGTTTTAGGTATCGATTATTGACTTTTTACCCTTCTTTGGTGCCTTGAGCTAGGAACTTAAGATTTTGCATGAAAGGAAAACTCGCAGCCGCGTTGCACGGGGGAATGTGAAAAGTGTTCATATGTAGTAGAAACCTGAGAAAACCGTCCGTTGTCGTCATTTGTTATCGAATTGACTTGAAGACAGATCGTCACATTGGCCGCTCTTCTCTCTGAAACGGTTGTACTTATCGTCTGCAAGGCTATGTCGCGTGCAGCGGTATGCGGAGACACTAAAAGCACCATAGTATAACACAGATGAAGCTTCTAAGTTGATGTAATAGCCAGAAGAAGTAGTACAATTCGAGTTTTAGGTATCGATTATTGACCTTTAGCTGGCTTTGGTGCCTTGGACATGAGCTAGGACCTTAAGATTCTGCATGAAAGGAAGACAAGCAGCCGCGTTGCACGGGAGAATTGTAAAAAGTGTTCATATGTAGTAAAAACCTGATAAATCCGTCAGTTTTCGTCATTTGTTATCAAATCGACTTAAAACCAGATCCTCAAATTGGCCGCTCTTCTCTCTGAAACGGTTGTACTTTTCGTGTGCAAAGCTATGTCGCGTGCTGCGGTATGCGGAGACACTAAAAGCACCATCGTAGAACACAGATGAAGCTTCTAAGTTGTTGTAATAGCCAGTATGAAGTAGTACAATTCAAGTTTTAGGTATCGATTATTGACTTTTTACCCTTCTTTGGTGCCTTGGACATGAGCTAGGAACTTAAGATTTTGCATGAAAGGAGGACTAGCAGCCGAGTTGCACGGGAGAATGTGAAAAGTGTTCATATGTAAAAAAAACCCTAAGAAATCCAACCGTTTTCGTCATTTGTTATCGAATCGACATAATGCCAGAACGTCACATTAGCCGCTCTTCTCTCTGAAATGGTTGTATTTATTGTCTGCATTGCTACGTCGCGAGCTGCGGTATGCGGAGACACTAAAAGCACCATAGTAGAACACAGATGAAGCTCCTAAGTTGATATAATATCCAGTAAGGAGTAGTACAATTGAAGTTTTATATATCGGTTATAGACTTTTTAGCTGGCTTTGCTGTCTTGGACATGAGCTAGGACCTTAAGATTCTGCATGAAAGGAGGACTAGCAGCCCAGTTGCATGGGAGAATGTGAATAATGTTCATATGTAGTAAAAACCTGAGAAATCCGTCCGTTTTCGTCGTTTGTTATCGAATCGACGTAAAGCCAGACCATCATATTTGCTGCTCTTGTCTCTGAAACGGTTGTACTTATCGTGTGCAAAGCTATGTCGCGAGCTGCGGTATGCGGAGACACTAAAAGCACCATAGTAGAACACAGATGAAGCTTCCAAGTTGATGTAATAGCCAGTAAGAAGTAGTACAGTTCAAGTTTTACTTATCGATTATTGACTTTGTACCCTCCTTTTGTGCCTTGGACATGAACTAGGGACTTAAGATTTTGCATGAAAGGAGGACTAGCAGCCGCGTTGCACGGGAGAATGTGAAAAGTGTCCATGTGTAGCAAAATACTGAGAAATCCGTCCGATTTCGTCATTTGTTATCGAATCGACTTAAAGCCAGATCGTCACATTGGCCGCCCTTCTCTCTGAAACAGTTGTACTTATGGTCTGCAAAGCTATGTCGTGTGCTGCGGTATGCGGAGACACTAAAAGCGTCATAGTAGAACACAGATGAAGATTCTATGTTGATGTAATAGCCAGGAAGATGTAGTACAATACAAGTTTTGGGTATCGATTATTGACTTTTTACCCTTCTTTGGTGCCTTGGACATGAGCTAGGAACTTAAAATTTTGCATGAAAAGAGGACAATCAGCCGCGTTGCACGTGAGAATGTGAAAAGTGTTCATATGTAGTAAAAACCTGAGCCAGATCGTCACATTGGCCGCACTTTTGTCTGAAACGGTTGTACTAATCGTCTGCAAAGCTATGTCGCGTGCTGCGGTATGCGGAGACACTAAAAGCACCATAGTAGAACACAGACGAAGCTCCTAAGTTGATATAATATCCAGTAAGAAGTAGTACAGTTCAAGTTTTACTTATCGATTATTGACTTTGTACCCTCCTTTGGTGCCTTGGACATGAACTAGGGACTTAAGATTTTGCATGAAAGGAGGACTAGCAGCCGCGTTGCACGGGAGAATGTGAAAAGTGTCCATGTGTAGCAAAATACTGAGATATCCGTCCGATTTCGTCATTTGTTATCGAATCGACTTAAAGCCAGATCGTCACATTGGCCGCACTTTTGTCTGAAACGGTTGTACTAATCGTCTGCAAAGCTATGTCGTGTGCTGCGGTATGCAGAGACACTAAAAGCACCATAGTAGAACACAGATGAAGCTTCTAAGTTGATGTAATAGCCAGTATGAAGTAGTATAATTCAAGTTTTAGGTATCGATTATTGACTTTTTACACTTCTTTGGTGCCTTGAGCTAGGAACTTAAGATTTTGCATGAAAGGAAAACTCGCAGCCGCGTTGCACGGGGGAATGTGAGAAGTGTTCATATGTAGTAGAAATCTGAGAAAACCGTCCGTTGTCGTCATTTGTTATCGAATTGACTTGAAGACAGATCGTCACATTGGCCGCTCTTCTCTCTGAAACGGTTGTACTTATCGTCTGCAAGGCTATGTCGCGTGCAGCGGTATGCGGAGACACTAAAAGCACCATAGTAGAACACTGATGAAGCTTCTAAGTTGATGTAATAGCCAGTAAGAGGTAGTACAAATCGAGTTTTAGGTATCAATTATTGACTTTTTAGCTGGCTTTGGTGCCTTGGACATGAGCTAGGACCTTAAGATTCTGCATGAAAGGAGGTCAAGCAGCCGAGTTGCACGGGAGAATGTGAAAAGTGTTCATATGTAAAAAAAAAACCTAAGAAATCCGTCCGTTTTCGGCATTTGTTATCGAATCGACATAAAGCCAGAACGTCACATTAGCCGCTCTTCTCTCTGAAACGGTTGTATTTATCATCTGCATTGCTATGTCGCGAGCTGCGGTATGCGGAGACACTAAAAGCACCATAGTAGAACACAGATGAAGCTCCTAAGTTGATATAATATCCAGTAAGAAGTAGTACAATTCAAGATTTATATATCGGTTATAGATTTTTTAGCTGGCTTCGGTGTCTTGGACATGAGGTAGGACCTTAAGATTCTGCATGAAAGGAGGACTACCAGCCCAGTTGCACGGGAGAATGTGAAAAGTGTTCATATGTAGTAAAAACCTGAGAAATCCGTCCGTTTTCGTCATTTGTTATCGAATCGACTTAAAGCCAGATCGTCACATTGGCCGCTCTTCTGTCTGAAACGGTTACATTTATTGTCTGCAAAGCTATGTCGCGTGCTGCGGTATGCGGAGACACTAAAAGCACCATAGTAGAACACAGATGAAGCTTCTAAGTTGATGTAATAGCCAGTAAGAAGTAGTACAATTCAAGTTTTATATATCGATTATAGACTTTTTAGCTGGCTTTGGTGCCTTGGACATGAGCTAGGACCTTAAGATTCTGCATGAAAGGAGGACAAGCAGCCGAGTTGCACGGGAGAATGTAAAAAGTGTTCATATTTAGTAAAAACCTGAGAAATCCGTCAGTTTTCGTCATTTGTTATCAAATCGACTTAAAGCCAGATCCTCACATTGGCCGCTCTTCTCTCTGAAAAAGTTGTACTTATCGTGTGCAAAGCTATGTCGCGTGCTTCGGTATGCGGAGACACTAAAAGCACCATAGTAGAACACAGATCAAGCTTCTAAGTTGATGTAATAGCCAGTATGAAGTAGTACAATTCTAGTTTTAGGTATCGATTATTGACTTTTTACCCTTCTTTGGTGCCTTGGATATGAGCTAGGAACTTAAGATTTTGCATGAAAGGAGGACTAGCAGCCGAGTGGCACGGGAGAATGTGAAAAGTGTTCATATGTAAAAAAAAACCCTAAGAAATCCGTCCGTTTTCGGCATTTGTTATCGAATCGACATAAAGCAGAAACGTCACATTAGCCGCTCTTCCCTATGAAACGGATGTATTTATCGTCTGCATTGCAATGTCGCGAGCTGCGGTATGCGGAGACACTAAAAGCACCATAGTAGAACACAGATGAAGCTCCTAAGTTGATATAATATCCAGTAAGACGTAGTACAATTCAAGTTTTATATATCGGTTATAGACTTTTTAGCTGGCTTTGGTGTCTTGGACATGAGCTAGGACCTTAAGATTCTGCATGAAAGGAGGACTAGCAGCCGAGTTGCACGGGAGAATGTGAAAAGTGTTCATATGTAGTAAAAACCTAAGAAATCCGTCCGTTTTCGGCATTTGTTATCGCATAGACTTAAAGCCAGAACGTCATATTGGCCGCTCTTCTTTCTGAAACGGTTGTACTTATCGTCTGCATAGCTATGTCGCGTGCTGCGGTATGCGGAGACACTAAAAGCACCATAATAGAACACAGATAAAGCTTCTAAGTTGATGTAATATCCACTAAGAAGTAGTACAATTCAAGTTTTATATATCGATTATAGACTTTTTAGCTGGCTTTGGTGCCTTGGACATGAGCTAGGACCTTAAGATTCTGCATGAAAGGATGACTAGCAGCCGCGTTGCACGGGAGAATGTCAAAAGTGTTCATATGTAGTAAAAACTTAGAAATCCGTCCGATTTCGTCATTTGTTATCGAATCCACTTAAAGCCAGATCGTCACATTGGCCGCCCTTCTCTCTGAAACGGTTGTACTTATCGTCTGCATAGTTATGTCGCGTGCTGCGGTATGCGGAGACACTAAAAGCACCATAGTAGAACACAGATGAAGCTTCTATGTTGCTGTAATATCCTCTAAGAAGTAGTACAATTCAAGTTTTATATATCGATGATAGACTTTTCAGCTGGCTTTGGTGCCTTGGACATCAGCTAAACCTTGAGATTCTGCATGAAAGGAGGACTAGCAGCCGCGTTGCACGGGAGAATGTGAAAAGTGTCCATATTTATTAAAAAAACTTAGAAATCCGTCCGATTTCGTCATTTGTTATCGAATCCACTTAAAGCCAGATCGTCACATTGGCCGCCCTTCTCTCTGAAACGGTTGTACTAATCGTCTGCAAAGCTATGTCGCGTGCTGCGGTATGCGGAGGCACTAAAAGCATCATAGTGCAACACAGATGAAGCTTCTATGTTGCTGTAATATCCTCTAAGAAGTAGTACAATTCAAGTTTTATATATCGATGATAGACTTTTCAGCTGGCTTTGGTGCCTTGGACATCAGCTAAGACCTTGAGATTCTTCTTGAAAGGAGGACTAGCAGCCGCGTTGCACGGGAGAATGTGAAAAGTGTCCATATTTATTAAAAAAACTTAGAAATCCGTCCGATTTCGTCATTTGTTATCGAATCCACTTAAAGCCAGATCGTCACATTGGCCGCCCTTCTCTCTGAAACGGTTGTACTTATCTTCTGCAAAGCTATGTCGTGTGCTGCGGTATGTGGAGACACTAAAAGCATCATAGTGGAACACAGATGAAGCTTCTAAGTTGATGTAATAGTCAGTAAGATGTAGTACAATACAAGTTTTAGGTATCGATTATTGACTTTTTACCCTTCTTTGGTGCCTTGGACATGAGCTAGGAACTTAAAATTTTGCATGAAAGGAGGACTAGCAGCCGCGTTGCACGTGAGAATGTGAAAAGTGTTCATATGTAGTAAAAACCTGAGAAATCCGTCCGTTTTCGTCATTTGTTATCGAATCGACTTAAAGCCAGATCGTCACATTGGCCGCACTTCTGTCTGAAACGGTTACATTTATCGTGTGCAAAGCTATGTCGCGTGCTGCGGTATGCGGAGACACTAAAAGCACCATCTTAGAACTTAGATGAAGCATCTAAGTTGATGTAATAGCCAGTAAGGTGTAGTACAATACAAGTTTTAGGTATCGATTATTGACTTTTTACCCTTCTTTGGTGCCTTGGACATGAGCTAGGAAATTAAGGCATTGCATGAAAGGAGGACTAGCAGCCGCGTTGCACGGGAGAATGTGATAAGTTTTCATATGTAGTAAAAACCTGAGAAATCCGTCCGTTTTCGTCGTTTGTTATCGAATCGACTTAAAGCCAGATCGTCATATTGGTCGCTCTTCTCTCTGAAACGGTTGTACTTATCGTCTGCAAAGCTATGTCGCGAGCTGCGGTATGCGGAGACACTAAAAGCACCATAGTGGAACACAGATGAAGCATCCAAGTTGATGTAATAGCCAGTATGAAGTAGTACAGTTCAAGTTTTACTAATCGATTATTGACTTTTTACCCTCCTTTGGTGCCTTGGACATGAGCTAGGAACTTAAGATTCTGCATGAAAGGAGGACCAGCAGCCGAGTTGCACGGGAGAATGTGAAAAGTGTTCATATGTAAAAAAAAACCCTAAGAAATCCGTCCGTTTTCGGCATTTGTTATCGAATCGACATAAAGCCAGAACGTCACAATACCCGCTCTTCTCTCTGAAACGGTTGTGTTTATCGTCTGCATTGCTATGTCGCGAGCTGCGGTATGCGGAGACACTAAAAGCACCATAGTAGAACACAGATGAAGCTCCTAAGTTGATATTATATCCAGTAAGAAGTAGTACAATTCAAGTTTTATATATCGGTTATAGACTTTTTAGCTGGCTTTGCTGTCTTGGACATGAGCTAGGATCTTAAGATTCTGCATGAAAGGAGGACTAGAAACCCAGTTGCATGGGAGAATGTGAAAAGTGTTCATATGTAAAAAAAACCCTAAGAAATCCGTCCGTTATCGTCGTTTGTTATCGAATCGACTTAAAGCCAGATCATCAAATTTGCTGCTCTTCTCTCTGAAACGGTTGTACTTATCGTGTGCAAAGCTATGTCGCGAGCTTCGGTATGCGGAGACACTAAAAGCACCATAGTAGAACACAGATGAAGCTTCCAAGTTGATGTAATAGCCAGTATGAAGTAGTACAGTTCAAGTTTTACTTATCGATTATTGACTTTGTACCCTCCTTTGGTGCCTTGGACATGAGCTAGGACCTTAAGATTTTGCATGAAAGGAGGACTAGCAGCCGCGTTGCACGGGAGAATGTGAGAAGTGTCCATATGTAGTAAAAAACTGAGAAATCCGTCCGATTTCGTCATTTGTTATGGAATCCACTTAAAGCCAGATCGTCACGTTGGCCGCACTTCTCTCTGAAACGGTTGTACTTATCGTCTGCATAGTTAAGTCGCGTGCTGCGGTATGCGGAGACACTAAAAGCACCATAGTAGAACACAGATGAAGCTTCTATGTTGCTGTAATATCCTCTAAGAAGTAGTACAATTCGAGTTTTATATATCGATTATAGACTTTTTAGCTGGCTTTGGTGCCTTGGACATGAGCTAGGACCTTGAGATTCTGCATGAAAGGAGGACTAGCAGCCGCGTTGCACGGGAGAATGTGAAAAGTGTTCATATGTAGTAAAAACCTGAGAAATCCGTCCGTTTTCGTTATTTGTTATCGAATCGACTTAAAGCCAGATCGTCACATTGGCCGCCTTTCTCTCTGAAACAGTTGTACTTATCGTCTGCAAAGCTATGTCATGTGCTGCGGTATGCGGAGACTATAAAAGCATCATAGTAGAACACAGATGAAGCTTCTAAGTTGATGTAATAGCCAGTAAGATGTAGTACAATACATGTTTTAGGTATCGAATATTGACATTTTACCCTTCTTTGGTGCCTTGGACATGAGCTAGGAACATAAAATTTTGCATGAAAGGAGGACAAGCAGCCGCGTTGCACGTGAGAATGTGAAAAGTGTTCATATGTAGTAAAAACCTGAGAAATCCGTCCGTTTTCGTCATTTGTTATCGAATCGACTTAAAGCCAGATCGTCACATTGGCCGCACTTCTCTCTGAAACGGTTGTACTAATCGTCTGCAAAGCTATGTCAAGTGCTGCGGTATGCGGAGACACTAAAAGCACCATAGTAGAACTCAGATGAAGCTCCTAAGTTGATATAATATCCAGTAAGAAGTAGTACAATTCAAGATTTATATATCGGTTATAGATTTTTTAGCTGGCTTCGGTGTCTTGGACATGAGGTAGGACCTTAAGATTCTGCATGAAAGGAGGACTAGCAGCCGCGTTGCACGTGAGAATGTGAAAAGTGTTCATATGTAGTAAAAACCTGAGAAATCCGTCCGTTTTCGTCATTTGTTATCGAATCGACTTAAAGCCAGATCGTCACATTGGCCGCTCTTCTGTCTGAAACGGTTACATTTATTGTCTGCAAAGCTATGTCGCGTGCTGCGGTATGCGGAGACACTAAAAGCACCATAGTAGAACACAGATGAAGCTTCTAAGTTGATGTAATAGCCAGTAAGAAGTAGTACAATTCAAGTTTTATATATCGATTATAGACTTTTTAGCTGGCTTTGGTGCCTTGGACATGAGCTAGGACCTTAAGATTCTGCATGAAAGGAGGACAAGCAGCCGAGTTGCACGGGAGAATGTAAAAAGTGTTCATATTTAGTAAAAACCTGAGAAATCCGTCAGTTTTCGTCATTTGTTATCAAATCGACTTAAAGCCAGATCCTCACATTGGCCGCTCTTCTCTCTGAAAAAGTTGTACTTATCGTGTGCAAAGCTATGTCGCGTGCTTCGGTATGCGGAGACACTAAAAGCACCATAGTAGAACACAGATCAAGCTTCTAAGTTGATGTAATAGCCAGTATGAAGTAGTACAATTCTAGTTTTAGGTATCGATTATTGACTTTTTACCCTTCTTTGGTGCCTTGGATATGAGCTAGGAACTTAAGATTTTGCATGAAAGGAGGACTAGCAGACGAGTGGCACGGGAGAATGTGAAAAGTGTTCATATGTAAAAAAAAACCCTAAGAAATCCGTCCGTTTTCAGCATTTGTTATCGAATCGACATAAAGCAGAAACGTCACATTAGCCGCTCTTCCCTATGAAACGGATGTATTTATCGTCTGCATTGCAATGTCGCGAGCTGCGGTATGCGGAGACACTAAAAGCACCATAGTAGAACACAGATGAAGCTCCTAAGTTGATATAATATCCAGTAAGACGTAGTACAATTCAAGTTTTATATATCGGTTATAGACTTTTTAGCTGGCTTTGGTGTCTTGGACATGAGCTAGGACCTTAAGATTCTGCATGAAAGGAGGACTAGCAGCCGAGTTGCACGGGAGAATGTGAAAAGTGTTCATATGTAGTAAAAACCTAAGAAATCCGTCCGTTTTCGGCATTTGTTATCGCATAGACTTAAAGCCAGAACGTCACATTGGCCGCTCTTCTTTCTGAAACGGTTGTACTTATCGTCTGCATAGCTATGTCGCGTGCTGCGGTATGCGGAGACACTAAAAGCAGAATAATAGAACACAGATAAAGCTTCTAAGTTGATGTAATATCCACTAAGAAGTAGTACAATTCAAGTTTTATATATCGATTATAGACTTTTTAGCTGGCTTTGGTGCCTTGGACATGAGCTAGGACCTTAAGATTCTGCATGAAAGGATGACTAGCAGCCGCGTTGCACGGGAGAATGTCAAAAGTGTTCATATGTAGTAAAAACTTAGAAATCCGTCCGATTTCGTCATTTGTTATCGAATCCACTTAAAGCCAGATCGTCACATTGGCCGCCCTTCTCTCTGAAACGGTTGTACTTATCGTCTGCATAGTTATGTCGCGTGCTGCGGTATGCGGAGACACTAAAAGCACCATAGTAGAACACAGATGAAGCTTCTATGTTGCTGTAATATCCTCTAAGAAGTAGTACAATTCAAGTTTTATATATCGATGATAGACTTTTCAGCTGGCTTTGGTGCCTTGGACATCAGCTAAACCTTGAGATTCTGCATGAAAGGAGGACTAGCAGCCGCGTTGCACGGGAGAATGTGAAAAGTGTCCATATTTATTAAAAAAACTTAGAAATCCGTCCGATTTCGTCATTTGTTATCGAATCCACTTAAAGCCAGATCGTCACATTGGCCGTCCTTCTCTCTGAAACGGTTGTACTCATCGTCTGCAAAGCTATGTCGCGTACTGCGGTATGCGGAGGCACTAAAAGCATCATAGTGCAACACAGATGTAGCTTCTATGTTGCTGTAATATCCTCTAAGAAGTAGTACAATTCAAGTTATATATATCGATGATAGACTTTTCAGCTGGCTTTGGTGCCTTGGACATCAGCTAAGACCTTGAGATTCTGCATGAAAGGAGGACTAGCAGCCGCGTTGCACGGGAGAATGTGAAAAGTGTCCATATTTATTAAAAAAACTTAGAAATCCGTCCGATTTCGTCATTTGTTATCGAATCCACTTAAAGCCAGATCGTCACATTAGCCGCTCTTCGCTCTGAAACAGTTGTACTCATCGTCTGCAAAGCTATGTCGCGTGCTGCGGTATGTGGAGACACTAAAAGCACCATAGTAGAACACAGATGAAGCTTCTAAGTTGATGTAATAGCCAGTAAGTAGTAGTAAAATTCAAGTATTAGGTATCGATTATTGACTTTTTACCCTTCTTTGGTGCCTTGGACATGAGCTAAGAACTTAAGATTTTGCATGGAAGGAGGACTAGCAGCCGCGTTACACGGGAGAATGTGAAAAGTGTTCATATGTAGTAAAAATCTGAGAAATCCGTATATTTTCTTAATTTGTTATCGAATCGACTTAAAGCCAGATCGTCATATTAGCCGCTCTTCGCTCTGAAACGGCTGTACTTATCGTCTGCAAAGCTATGTCGCGTGCTGCGGTATGCGGAGACACTAAAAGCACCATAGTAGAACACAGATGATGCTTCTAAGTTAATGTAATAGCCAGTAAGAAGAAGTACAACTCAGGTTTTAGGTATCGATTATTGACTTTTTTGCTGGCTTTGGTGCCTTGGACATGAGCTAGGACCTTAAGATTTTGCATGAAAGGAGCACTAGCAGCCGCGTTGCACGCGAGAATGTGGAAAGTGTTCATATGTAGTAAAAACCTGAGAAATCCGTCCGTTTTCGTCATTTGTTATCCAATCGACTTAAAGCCAGATCGTCACATTGGCCGCTCTTCTGTCTGAAACGGATACATTTATCGTCTGAAAAGCTATGTCGCGTGCTGCGGTATGCGGAGACACAAAAAGCACCATAGTAGAAAACAGATGAAGCTCCTAAGTTGATGTAATAGGTAGTAAGAAGTAGTACAATTCAAGTTTTACGTATCGATTATTGACATTTTACATTTCTTTGGTGCCTTGGACATGAGCTAGGAATTATGATTTTGCATGAAAGGAGGACTAGCAGCCGCGTTGCACGCGAGAATGTGAAAAGTGTTCATATGTAGTAAAAACCTGAGAAATCCGTCCGTATTCTTCATTTGTTATCGAATCGACTTAAAGCCAGATCGTCACATTAGCCGCTCTTCGCTCTGAAACAGTTGTACTCATCGTCTGCAAAGCTATGTCGCGTGCTGCGGTATGCGAAGACAGTAAAAGCACCATAGTAGAACGCAGATGAAGTTTTTAAGTTGATGTAATAGCCAGTAAGAAGTAGTACAACTTAGGTTTTAGGTATCGATTATTGACTTTTTTGCTGTCTTTGGTGCTTTGGACACGAGCTAGGACCTTAAGACACTGCATGAAAGGAGGACTAGCAGCCGAGTTGCACGGGAGAATGTGAAAAGTGTTCTTATGTAGTAAAAGCGTGATAAATCCGTCCGTATTCTTCATTTGTTATCGAATCGACTTAAAGCCAGATCGTCACATTAGCCGCTCTTCGCTCTAAAACAGTTGTACTCATCGTCTGCAAAGCTATGTCGCGTGCTGCGGTATGCGGAGACAATAAAAGCACAATAGTAGAACACAGATGAAGCTTCTAAGTTGATGTAATAGCCAGTAAGAAGTAGTAGAATTGAAGTTTTAGGTATCGATTATTGATTTTTACCCTTCTTTCTTGCCTTGGACATGAGCTAGGAACTTAAGATATTGCATGAAACGTGGACTAGCAGCCGAGTTGCACGGGAGAATGTGCTAAGTGTTCATATGTAGGAAAAACCTGAGAAATCCGTCCGTTTTCGTCATTTGTTATCGTGTCGACTTAAAGCCAGATCGTCACACTGGCCGCTCTTCTGTCTGAAACGGTTACATTTATCATCTGCAAAGCTATGTCGCGTGCTGCAGTATGCGGAGACACAAAAAGCACCATAGTAGAAAACAGATGAAGCTCCTAAGTTGATGTAATAGGTAGTAAGAAGTAGTACAATTCAAGTTTTAGGTATCGATTATTGACTTTTTACATTTCTTTGGTGCCTTGGACATGAGCTAAGAAGTTAAGATTTTTCATGAAAGGAGGACTAGCAGCCGCGTTGCACGAGAGAATGTGAAAAGTTTTCATATGTAGTAAAAGCCTGAGAAATCCGTCCGTGTTCGTCATTTGTTATCGATTCGACATAAAGCCAGTTCGTCAAATTGGCCGCTCTTCTTTCTGAAACGATTACGTTTATTGTCTGCAAAGCTATGTCGCGTGCTGCGGTATGCGGAGACACTAAAAGCAGCATAGTAGAACACAGATGAAGCTTCTAAGTTGATGTAATAGCAAGTAAGAAGTAGTACAATTCAAGTTTTAAGTATCGATTATTGACTTCTTACCCTTCTTTGGTGCCTTGGACATGAGCTAGCAACTTAAGATTTTGCATGAAAGGAGGGCTAGCAGCCGCGTTGCACGGGAGAATGTGAAAAGTGTTCATATGTAGTAAAAATCTGAGAAATCCGTCAGTTTTCGTCGTTTGTTATCGAATCGTTTTAAAGCCAGATCGACGCATTGGCCGCTCTTCTTTCTGAAACGGTTACGTTTATTGTCTGCAATGCTATGTCGCGTGCTGCGGTATACCGAGACACTAAAAGCTCATAGTAGAACACAGATGAAGCTTCTAAGTTGATGTAATAGCCAATAAGAAGTAGTGCAATGCAATTTTTAGTTACCGATTATTGACATTTTAGACGGCTTTGGTGCCTTGGACATAAGCTAGGACCTTAAGATTTTGCATGATAGGAGGACTAGCAGCCCCGTTGCATGGGAGAATGTGAAAAGTGTTCATATGTAGTAAAAACCTGAGAAATCCGTCAGTTTTCGTCATTTGTTATCGAATCGACTTAAAGCCAGATCGTCACATTGGCCGCTCTTATGTCTGAAACGGTTACGTTTATTGTCTGCAAAGCTATGTCGCGTGCTGCGGTATGCGGAGACAATACAAGCACACTAGTAGAACACAGATGAAGCTTGTAAGTTGATGTAATAGCCAGTAAAAAGTAGTACAATTCAAGTTTTAGGTATCGATAATTGACTTTCTACTGTTCTTTGGTGCCTTGGACATGAGCTAAGAAGTTAAGATTTTTCATGAAAGGAGGACTATCAGCCGCGTTGCACGAGAGAATGTGAAAAGTTTTCATATGTAGTAAAAGCCTGAGAAATCCGTCCGTGTTCGTCATTTGTTATCGATTCGACATAAAGCCAGATCGTCAAATTGGCCGCTCTTCTTTCTGAAACGATTACGTTTATTGTCTGCAAAGCTATGTCGCGTGCTGCGTTATGCGGAGACACTAAATGCACCATAGTAGAACACTGATGAAACTCCTAAGTTGATGTAATAGCTAGTAAGAAGTAGTACAATTCAAGTTTTAGGTATCAATTATTGACTTTTTACCCTTCTTTAATGCCTTGGACATGAGCTAGGGATTAGTATTTTGCATGAAAGGAGTACTAGCAGCCGCGTTGCATGGGAGAATGTGAAAAGTGTTCATATGTAGGAAAAACCTGAGAAATCCGTCCGTTTTCGTCATTTGTTCCCGAGTCGACTCAGAGCCAGATCGTCACACTGGCCGCTCTCCTCTCTGAAACAGTTGTACTTATCGTCTGCAAAGTAATGTCACGTGCTGCGGTATGCAGAGATACTAAAAGAACCTTAGTAGACCACAGATGAAGCTTCTAAGTTGATGTAATAGCCAGTAAGAAGTAGTACAATTCAAGTTTTAGATATCGATTATTGACTTTTTACCCTTCTTTAATGCCTTGGCCATGAGCTAGGGATTATGATTTTGCATGAAAGGAGGACTAGCAGCCGCGTTGCTTGGGAGAATATGAAAAGTGTTCATATGTAGGAAAAACCTGAGAAATCCGTCCGTTTTCGTCATTTGTTGTCGAGTCGACTTAGAGCCAGATCGTCACACTGGCCGCTCTCCTCTCTGAAACGGTTGTACTTATCATCTGCAAAGCTATGTCGCGTGCTGCGGTATGCGGAGACAATAAAAGCACCATAGTAGAACACAGATGAAGTTTCTAAGTTGATGTAATAGCCAGTAAGAAGTAGTACAACTCAGGTTATAAGTATCGATTATTGACTTTTTACGCTTTTTTGGTGCCTTGGACATAAGCTAGGAACTTAAGATTTTGCATGGAAGGAGGACTAACAGCTGCGTTCCACGGGAGAATGTGAAAAGTGTTCATATGTAGTAAACACCTGAGAAATCCGTCCGTTTTCGTCATTTGTTATCGAATCGGCTTAAAGCCAGATCGTCACATTGACCGCTTTTCTCTCTGAGACGGTTACGTTTATCGTCTGCAAAGCTATGTCGCGTGCTGCGTTATGCGGAGACACTAAATGCACCATAGTAGAACACTGATGAAACTCCTAAGTTGATGTAATAGCTAGTAAGAAGTAGTACAATTCAAGTTTTAGATATCGATTATTGACTTTTTACCCTTCTTTAATGCCTTGGACATGAGCTAGGGATGATGATTTTGCATGAAAGGAGTTGTAGCAGCCGCGTTGCATGGGAGAATGTGAAAAGTGTTCATATGTAGGAAAAACCTGAGAAATCCGTCCATTTTCGTCATTTGTTGTCGAGTCGACTTAGAGCCAGATCGTCACACTGGCCGCTCTCCTCTCTGAAACAGTTTACTTATCGTCTGCAAACAATGTCACGTGCTGCGGTATGCGGAGATACTAAAAGAACCATAGTAGAACACAGATGAAGCTTCTAAGTTGATGTAATAGCCAGTAAGAAGTAGTACAATTCTAGTTTTAGATATCGATTATTGACTTTTTACCCTTCTTTAATGCCTTGGACATGAGCTAGGGATTATGATTTTGCATGAAAGGAGGACTAGCAGCCGCGTTGCATGGGAGAATATGAAAAGTGTTCATATGTAGGAAAAACCTGAGAAATCCGTCCGTTTTCGTCATTTGTTGTCGAGTCGACTTAGAGCCAGATCGTCACACTGGCCGCTCTCCTCTATGAAACGGTTGTACTTATGATCTGCAAAGCTATGTCGCGTGCTGCGGTATGCGGAGACAATAAAACCACCATAGTAGAACACAGATGAAGTTTCTAAGTTGATGTAATAGCCAGTAAGAAGTAGTACAACTCAGGTTTTAGGTATCGATTATTGACTTTTTTGCTGGCTTTGGTGCCTTGGACAAGAGCTAGGACCTTAAGATTCTGCATGAAAGGAGGACTAGCAGCCGAGTTGCACTGGAGAATGTTAAAAGTGTTCTTATGTAGTAAAAACGTGATAAATCCGTCCGTTTTCGTAATTTGTTATCGAATCGTCTTAAAGCCAGATTGTCACATTGGCCATCTCCTCTCTGAAACAGTAGTACTTATCGTCTGCAAAGCTATTTCACGTGCTGCGGTATGCGGAGACAATAAAAGCACCATAGTATAACACAGATGAAGCTTCTAAGTTGATGTAATAGCCAGTAAGAAGTAGTACATTTCAAATTTTAAGTATCGATTATTGACTTTTTACACTTCTTCGGTGCATTGGACATGAGCTAGGAACTTCACATTTTGCATGAAAGGAGGACTAGCAGCCGAGTTGCACGGGAGAATATGAAAAGTTTTCATATGTAGTAAAAACCTGAGAAATCCGTCAGTTTTCGTCATTTGTTATCGAATCGACTTAAAGCCAGATCTTCACATTGGCCGCTCTTCTGTCTGAAACGGTTACGTTTATTGTCTGCAAAGCTATGTCGCGTGCTGCGGTATGGGGAGACACTAAAAGCTCAAAGTAGAACACAGATGAAGCTTCTAAGTTGATGTAATAGCCAGTATGAAGTAGTAGAATTCAAGTTTTAGGTATCGATTATTGACTTTTTACCCTTCTTTGGTGCCTTGGACATGAGCTAGGAACTTAAGATATTGCATGAAACTTGGACTAGCAGCCGAGTTGCACGGGAGAATGTGAAAAGTGTTCATATGTAGGAAAAACCTGAGAAATCCGTCCGTTTTCGTTATTTGTTATCGAGTCGACTTAAAGCCAGATCGTCACATTGGCCGCTCTTCTGTCTGAAACGGTTACATTTATCATCTGCAAAGCTATGTCGCGTGCTGCGGTATGCGGAGACACGAAAATGCACCATCGTAGAACACAGATGAGGCTCCTAAGTTCATGTAATAGGTAGTAAGAAGTAGTACAATTCAAGTTCTAGGTATCGATTATTGACTTTTTACCCTTCTTTGGTGCCTTGGACATGAGCTATGGACTTTCGATATCGCATGAAAGGAGGACTAGCAGCCGCGTTGCATGGGAGAACGTGAAAAGTGTTCATATGTAGGAAAAATATGAGAAATCCGTCCGTTTTCGTAATTTGTTTTCGAGTCGACTTAAAGCCAGGTCGTCACCTTGGCCGCTCTGCTGTCTGAAACAGGTACTTTTATCGTCTACAAAGCAATGTCAAGTGCTGCGGTATGCGGAGACGCAAAAAGCACCATAGTAGAACACAGATGAAGCTCCTAAGTTGATGTAATAGCTAGGAAGAAGTAGAAAAATTCAAGTTTTAGGTATCGATTATTGACTTTTTACCCTTCTTTGGTGCCGTGGACATGAGCTAGGAACTTCACATTTTGCATGAAAGGAGGACTAGCAGCCGAGTTGCACGGGAGAATATGAAAAGTTTTCATATGTAGTAAAAACCTGAGAAATCCGTCAGTTTTCGTCATTTGTTATCGAATCGACTTAGAGCCAGATCGTCACATTGGCCGCTCTTCTGTCTGAAACGGTTACGTTTAATGTCTGCAAAGCTATGTCGCGTGCTGCTGTATGGGGAGACACTAAAAGCTCATAGTAGAACTCAGATGAAGCTTCTACGTTGATGTAATAGCCAGTAAGAAGTAGTAGAATTCAAGTTTTAGGTATCGATTATTGACTTTTTACCCTTCTTTGGTGCCTTGGACATGAGCTAGGAACTTTAGATATTGCATGAAACGTGGACTAGCAACCGAGTTGCACGGGAGAATGTGAAAAGTGTTCATATGTAGGAAAAACCTGAGAAATCCGTCCGTTTTCGTCATTAGTTATCGAGTCGACTTAAAGCCAGATCGTCACATTGGCCGCTCTTCTGTCTGAAACGGTTACATTTATCATCTGCAAAGCTGTGTCGCGTGCTGCGGTATGCGGAGACACGAAAATGCACCATCGTAGAACACAGATGAAGCTCCTAAGTTCATGTAATAGCTAGTAAGAAGTAGTACAATTCAAGTTTTAGGTATCGATTATTGACTTCTTACCCTTCTTTGGTGCCTTGGACATGAGCTATGGACTTTTGATATCGCATGAAAGGAGGACTAGCAGCCGCGTTGCATGGGAGAACGTGAAAAGTGTTCATATGTAGGAAAAAAATGAGAAATCCGTCCGTTTTCGTAATTTGTTATCGAGTCGACTTAAAGTCAGATCGTCACCTTGGCCGCTCTGCTGTCTGAAACGGGTACATTTATCGTCTGCAAAGCAATGTCAAGTGCTGCGGTATGCGGAGACGCAAAAAGCACCATAGTAGAACACAGATGAAGCTCCTAAGTTGATGTAATAGCTAGGAAGAAGTAGGAAAATTCAAGTTTTAGGTATCGATTATTGACTTTTTACCCGTCTTTGGTGCCGTGGACATGAGCTAGGGACTTATGATTTTGCATGAAAGGAGGACTAGCAGACGCGTTGCATGGGAGAATGTGAAAAGTTTCATATTTAGTAAAAACCTGAGAAATCCGTCCGTTTTCGTAATTTGTTATCGAATCGACTTAGCCAGATCGTCACATTGGCCATCTCCTCTCTGAAACAGTTTACTTATCGTCTGCAAAGCAATGTCACTTGCTGCGGTATGCGGAGATACTAAAAGAACCATAGTAGAACACAGATGAAGCTTCTAAGTTGATGTAATAGCCAGTAAGAAGTAGTACAATTCTAGTTTTAGATATCGATTATTGACTTTTTACCCTTCTTTAATGCCTTGGACATGAGCTAGGGATTATGATTTTGCATGAAAGGAGGACTAGCAGCCGCGTTGCATGGGAGAATATGAAAAGTGTTCATATGTAGGAAAAACCTGAGAAATCCGTCCGTTTTCGTCATTTGTTGTCGAGCGACTTAGAGCCAGATCGTCACACTGGCCGCTCTCCTCTCTGAAACGGTTGTACTTATCATCTGCAAAGCTATGTCGCGTGCTGCGGTATGCGGAGACAATAAAAGCACCATAGTAGAACACAGATGAAGCTTCTAAGTTGATGTAATAGCCAGTAAGAAGTAGTACAATTCAACTTTAAGTATCGATTATTGACTTTTTACACTTCTTCGGTGCATTGGACATGAGCTAGGAACTTCACATTTTGCATGAAAGGAGGACTAGCAGCCGAGTTGCACGGGAGAATATGAAAAGTTTTCATATGTAGTAAAAACCTGAGAAATCCGTCAGTTTTCGTCATTTGTTATCGAATCGACTTAAAGCCAGATCGTCACATTGGCCGCTCTTCTGTCTGAAACGGTTACGTTTAATGTCTGCAAAGCTATGTCGCGTGCTGCTGTATGGGGAGACACTAAAAGCTCATAGTAGAACTCAGATGAAGCTTCTACGTTGATGTAATAGCCAGTAAGAAGTAGTAGAATTCAAGTTTTAGGTATCGATTATTGACTTTTTACCCTTCTTTGGTGCCTTGGACATGAGCTAGGAACTTTAGATATTGCATGAAACGTGGACTAGCAGCCGAGTTGCACGGGAGAATGTGAAAAGTGTTCATATGTAGGAAAAACCTGAGAAATCCGTCCGTTTTCGTCATTTGTTATCGAGTCGACTTAAAGCCAGATCGTCACATTGGCCGCTCTTCTGTCTGAAACGGTTACATTTATCATCTGCAAAGCTGTGTCGCGTGCTGCGGTATGCGGAGACACGAAAATGCACCATCGTAGAACACAGATGAAGCTCCTAAGTTCATGTAATAGCTAGTAAGAAGTAGTACAATTCAAGTTTTAGGTATCGATTATTGACTTTTTACCCTTCTTTGGTGCCTTGGACATGAGCTATGGACTTTTGATATCGCATGAAAGGAGGACTAGCAGCCGCGTTGCATGGGAGAACGTGAAAAGTGTTCATATGTAGGAAAAAAATGAGAAATCCGTCCGTTTTCGTAATTTGTTATCGAGTCGACTTAAAGCCAGATCGTCACCTTGGCCGCTCTGCTGTCTGAAACGGGTACATTTATCGTCTGCAAAGCAATGTCAAGTGCTGCGGTATGCGGAGACGCAAAAAGCACCATAGTAGAACACAGATGAAGCTCCTAAGTTGATGTAATAGCTAGGAAGAAGTAGGAAAAGTCAAGTTTTAGGTATCGATTATTGACTTTTTACATTTCTTTGGTGCCTTGGGCATGAGCTAGGGACCTATGATTTTGCATGAAAGGAGGACTAGCAGCCGCGTTGCATGGGAGAATGTGAAAAGTGTTCTTATGTAGTAAAAACGTAATAAATCCGTCCGTTTTCGTAATTTGTTATCGAATCGACTTAAAGCCAGATCGTCACATTGGCCATCTCCTCTCTGAAACAGTAGTACTTATCGTCTGCAAAGCTATTTCACGTGCTGCGGTATGCGGAGACAATAAAAGCACCATAGTAGAACACAGATGAAGCTTCTAAGTTGATGTAATAGCCAGTAAGAAGTAGTACAATTCAAGTTTTAAGTATCGATTATTGACTTTTTACGCTTCTTTGGTGCATTGGACATGAGGTCGGAACTTCAGATTTTGCATGTAATAGCTAGGAAGAAGTAGGAAAATTCAAGTTTTAGGTATCGATTATTGACTTTTTACCCGTCTTTGGTGCCGTGGACATGAGCTAGGGACTTATGATTTTGCATGAAAGGAGGACTAGCAGACGCGTTGCATGGGAGAATGTGAAAAGTTTCATATGTAGTAAAAACCTGAGAAATCGTCCGTTTTCGTCATTTGTTATCGAGTCGTCTTAAAGCCAGATCGTCACATTGGCCGCTCTTCTGTCTGAAACGGTTACATTTATCATCTGCAAAGCTATGTCGCGTGCTGCGGCATGCGGAGACACTAAAAGCACCATAGTAGAACACAGATGAAGGTTCTAAGTTAATGTAATAGCCAGTAAGAAGTAGTACAATTCAAGTTTTAGGTATCGATTATTGACTTTTTACATTTCTTTGGTGCCTTGGACATGAGCTACGGACTTATGAATTTGCATGAAAGGAGGATTAGCAGCCGCGTTGAGCGTGAGAATGTGAAAAGTGTTCATATGTAGTAAAAACCTGAGAAATCCTTCCGTTTTCGTCATATGTTATCAAATCGACTTAAAGAAAGATCGTCACATTGGCCGCTCTTCTGTCTGAAACGGTTACGTTTATCGTCTGCAAAGCTATGTCGCGTGCTGCGTTATGCGGAGACACAAAATGCACCATAGTAGAACACAGATGAAACTACTAAGTTGATGTAATAGCTAGTAAGAAGTAGTACAATTCAAGTTGTAGGTATCGATTATTGACTTTTTACCCTTCTTTGGTGCCTTGGACATGAGCTAGGGACTTATGATTTTGCATGAAAGAAGGACTAGCAGACGCGTTGCATGGGAGAATGTGAAAAGTTTCATATGTAGTAAAAACCTGAGAAATCCGTCAGTTTTCGTCATTTGTTATCGAATCGACTTCAAGCCAGATCGTCACATTGGCCGTTCTTCTGTCTGAAACGGTTACGTTTATTGTCTGCAAAGCTATGTCGCGTGCTGCGGTATGCGGAGACACTAAAAGCACCATAGTAGAAAACAGATAAAGCTTCTAAGTTGATGTAATAGCCAGTAAGAAGTAGTAGAATTCAAGTTTTAGGTATCGATTATTGACTTTTTACCCTTCTTTGCTGATTTGGACTTGAGCTAGGAACTTATGATATTGCATGAAAGGAGGACTAGCAGCCGAGTTGCACGGGAGAATGTGAAAAGTGTTCATATGTAGTAAAAACCTGATAAATCCGTCCGTTTCCGTAATTTGTTGTCGAATCGACTTAAAGCCAGATCGTCACATTGGCCGCCCTCCACTCTCAAACAGTTGTACTTATCGTCTGCAAAGCTATGTCGCGTGCTGCGGTATGCGGAGACACTAAAAGCACCATAGTAGAGCACAGATGAAGCTTCTAAGTTGATGTAATAGCCAATAAGAAGTAGTACAACTCAGGTTTTAGGTATCGATTATTGACTTTCTTGCTGGCTTTGGTGCCTTGGACATGAGCTAGGACCTTAAGATTCTGCATAAAGGGAGGACTAGCAGCCGCGTTACACGGGAGAATGTGAAAAGTGTTCATATATAGAAAAAATCTGAGAAATCCGTCCATTTTCTTCATTTGTTATCGAATCGACTTAAAGCCAGATCGTCACATTAGCCGCTCGTCGCTCTGAAACGGTTGTACTTATCGTCTGCAAAGCTATGTCGCGTGCTGCGGCATGCGGAGACACTAAAAGCACCATAGTAGAACACAGATGAAGGTTCTAAGTTAATGTAATAGCCAGTAAGAAGTAGTACAATTCAAGTTTTAGTTATCGATTATTGACTTTTTACCCTTCTTTGATGCCTTGGACATGAGCTAGGAACTTAAGATTTTGCATGGAAGGAGGACTAGCAGCCGCGTTGCACAGGAGAATGTGAAAAGTGTTCATATGTAGTAAAAACCTGAGAAATCCGTCAGTTTTCGTCATTTTAATCGAATCGACTTAAAGCCAGATCGTCGCATTGGCCGCTCTTCTGTCTGAAACGGTTACGTTTATTGTCTGCAAAGCTATGTCGCGTGCTGCGGTATGCGGAGACACTAAAAGCACCATAGTAGAGCACATATGAAGCTTCTAAGTTGATGTAATAGCCAATAAGAAGTAGTACAACTCAGGTTTTAGGTATCGGTTATTGACTTTTTTGCTGGCTTTGGTGCCTTGGACATGAGCTAGGACCTTAAGATTCTGCATGAAGGGAGGTCTATCAGCCGCGTTACACGGGAGAATGTAAAAAGTGTTCATATGTATTAAAAACCTGAGAAATCCGTCCGTTTTCGTCATTTGTTATCGAATCGACTTAAAGCCAGATCGTCACATTGGCCGCTCTTCTGCCTGAAACATTTACATTTATCGTCTGCAAAGCTATGTCAGGTGCTGTGGTATGCGGAGACAATAAAAGCACCATAGTAGAACACAGATGAAGCTTGTAAGTTGATGTAATTGCCAGTAAGAAGTAGTACAATTCAAGTTTTAGTTATCGATTATTGGCTTTTTACCCTTCTTTGATGCATTGGTCATGAGCTAGGAACTTAAGATATTGCATGGAAGGAGGACTAGCAGCCGCGTTACACGGGAGAATGTGAAAAGTGTTCATATGTAGTAAAAATCTGAGAAATCCGTCCATTTTCTTCATTTGTTATCGAATCGACTTAAAGCCAGATCGTCACATTAGCCGCTCTTCGCTCTGATACGGTTGTACTTATCGTCTGCAAAGCTATGTCGCGTGCTGCGGCATGCGGAGACACTAAAAGCACCATAGTAGAACACAGATGAAGGTTCTAAGTTGATGTAATAGCCAGGAAGAAGTAGTACAATTCAAGTTTTAGGTATCGATTATTGACTTTTTACCCTTCTTTGGTGCGTTGGACATGAGCTAAGAACTTAAGATTTAGCATGAAATTAGGACTATTAGCCAACGTTGCACGGGAGAATGTGAAAAGTGTTCATATGTAGTAAAAACCTTAGAAATCCGTCCATTTTCGTCATAGGTTATCGAATCGACTTAAAGCCATATCGTCACATTGGCCGCTCTTCTGTCTGAAACCGTTACGTTTATCGTCTGCAAAGCTATGTCGCGTGCTGCGGTATGCGGAGATACTAAAAGCACCATAGCAGAACACAGATGAAGCTTCTAAGTTGATGTAATAGCCAGGAAGAAGTAGTACAATTCAAGTTTTAGGTATTGATCATTGACTTTTTACCCTTCTTTGGGGCCTTGGACATAAGCTAAGAACTTAAGATTTTTCATGAACGGAGGACTAGCAGCCGCGTTGCACGGGAGAATGTGAAAAGTTTTCAAATGTAGTAAAAACCTGAGAAATCCATCCGTATTCTTCATTTGTTATCGAATCGACTTCAAGCCAGATCGTCACATTGGCCGTTCTTCTGTCTGAAACGGTTACGTTTATTGTCTGCAAAGCTATGTCGCGTGCTGCGGTATGCGGACACACTAAAAGCACCATAGTAGAACACAGATGAAGTTTCTAAGTTGATGTAATAGCCAGTAAGAAGTAGTACAACTCAGGTTTTAGGTATCGATTATTGACTTTTTTGCTGGCTTTGGTGCCTTGGACATCAGCTAGGACCTTAAGATTTTGCATGAAAGGAGCACTAGCAGCCGCGTTGCACTCGAGAATGTGAAAAGCGTTCTTATGTAGTA
Source organism: Schistocerca gregaria (assembly GCF_023897955.1). NCBI lineage: Eukaryota > Metazoa > Arthropoda > Insecta > Orthoptera > Acrididae > Schistocerca > Schistocerca gregaria. The sequence continues at coordinate 3,782,439 of NW_026061759.1, forward strand.
AAAACCTGAGAAATCCGTCCGTTTTCGTCATGTGTTATCCAATCGACTTAAAGCCAGATCGTCACATTGGCCGCTCTTCTGTCTGAAACGGATACATTTATCGTCTGCAAAGCTGTGTCGCGTGCTGCGGTATGCGGAGACATTAAAAGTACCATATAAGAACACAGATGAAGCTTCTAAGTTGATGTAATAGCCAGTAAGATGTAGTACAATTCAAGTTTTAGGTACCGATTATTGACTTTTTACCCTTCTTTGGTGCCTTGGACATGAGCTAGGAACTTAAGATATTGCATGAAACGTGGACTAGCAGCCGAGTTGCACGAGAAAATGTGAAAAGTGTTCATATGTAGTAAAAACCCTAGAAATCCGTCCGTTTTCGTCATAGGTTATCGAATCGACTTAAAGCCAGACCGTCACATTGGCCGCTCTTCTGTCTGAAACGGTTACATTTATCGTCTGCAAAGCGATGTCGCGTGCTGCAGTATGCGGAGACACAAAAAGCACCATTGTAGAACACAGATGAATCTCCTAAGTTGATGTAATAGCTAGTAAGAAGTAGTACAATTCAAGTTTTAGGTATCGATTATTGACTTTTTACACTTCTTTGGTGCCTTGGACATGAGCTAGGGACTTATGATTTTGCATGAAAGTAGGACTAGCAGACGCGTTGCATGGGAGAATGTGAAAAGTGTTCATATGTAGGAAACACCTGAGAAATCCGTCAGTTTTCGTCATTTGTTATCGAATCGACTTAAAGCCAGATCGTCACATTGGCCGCTCTTGTGTCTGAAACGGTTACGTTTATTGTCTGCAAAGCTATGTCGCGTGCTGCGGTATGCGGAGACACTAAAAGCACCATAGTAGAACACAGACGAAGCTTCTAAGTTGATGTAATAGCCAGTAAGAAGTAGTACAACTCAGGTTTTAGGTATCGATTATTGACTTTTTTGCTGGCTTTGGTGCCTTGGACATGAGCTAGGACCTTAAGATTTTGCATGAAAGGATGACTAGCAGCCACGTTGCACGTGAGAATGTGAAAAGGTCTCATATGTAGTAAAAACCTGAGAAATCCGTCCGTTTTGGTCATTTGTTATCGAATCGACTTAAAGCCAGATCGTCACATTGGCCGCTCTTGTCTCTGAAACGGTTGTACTTATCGTCTGCAAAGCTATGTCGCGTGCTGCGGTATGCGGAGACACTAAAAACGCCATAGTAGAACACAGATGAAGCATGTAAGTTGATGTAATAGCCAGTAAGAAGTACTACAATTCAAGTTTTAGGTACCGATTATTGACTTTTAGCTGGCTTTGGTGCCTTGGACATGAGCTAGTACCTTAAGATTTTGCATGAAAGGAGCAGTAGCAGCAGCGTTGCAAGCAAGAATGTGAAAGGTGGTCATATGTAGCAAAAACCTGAGAAATCCGTCCGTTCTCGTCATTTGTTATCCAATCGACTTAAAGCCAGATCGTCACATTAGCCGCTCTTCGCTCTGAAACGGTTGTACTTATCGTCTGCAAAGCTATGTCGCGTGCTGCGGCATGCGGAGACACTAAAAGCACCATAGTAGAACACAGATGAAGGTTCTAAGTTGATGTAATAGCCAGGAAGAAGTAGTACAATTCAAGTTTTAGGTATCGATTATTGACTTTTTACCCTTCTTTGGTGCGTTGGACATGAGCTAAGAACTTAAGATTTTTCATGAAATTAGGACTATTAGCCACGTTGCACGGGAGAATGTGAAAAGTGTTCATATGTAGTAAAAACCTTAGAAATCCGTCCGTTTTCGTCATAGGTTATCGAATCGACTTAAAGCCATATCGTCACATTGGCCGATCTTCTGTCTGAAACGGATACATTTATCGTCTGCAAAGCTATGTCGCGTGCTGCGGTATGCGGAGACATTAAAAGTACCATAGAAGAACAAGATGAAGCTTCTAAGTTGATGTAATAGCCAGTAAGATGTAGTACAATTCAAGTTTTAGGTACCGATTATTGACTTTTTACCCTTCTTTGGTGCCTTGGACATGAGCTAGGAACTTAAGATTTAGCATGAAACGTGGACTAGCAGCCGAGTTGCACGGGAGAATGTGAAAAGTGTTCATATGTAGTAAAAACCCTAGAAATCCGTCCGTTTTCGTCATAGGTTATCGAATCGACTTAAAGCCAGATCGTCACATTGGCCGCTCTTCTGTCTGAAACGGTTACATTTATCGTCTGCAAAGCTATGTCGCGTGCTGCGGCATGCGGAGACACAAAAATGCACCATAGTAGAACACAGATGAAGCTCCTAAGTTGATGTTATAGCTGGTAAGAAGTAGTACTATTCAAGTTTTAGGTATCGATTATTGACTTTTTACACTTCTTTAGTGCCTTGGACATGAGCAAGGGACTTGTGATTTTGCATGAAAGGAGGACTAGCAGCCGCGTTGCATGGGAGAATGTGAAAAGTGTTCATATGTAGGAAACACCTGAGAAATCCGTCAGTTTTCGTCATTTGTTATCGAATCGACTTAAAGCCAGATCGTCACATTGGCCGCTCTTGTGTCTGAAACGGTTACGTTTATTGTCTGCAAAGATATGTCGCGTGCTGCGGTATGCGGAGACACTAAAAGCACCATAGTAGAACACAGATGAAGCTTCTAAGTTGATGTAATAGCCAGTAAGAAGTAGTACAACTCAGGTTTAAGGTATCGATTATTGACTTTTTTGCTGGCTTTGGTGCCTTGGACATGAGCTAGGACCTTAAGATTTTGCATGAAAGGATGACTAGCAGCCACGTTGCACGTGAGAATGTGAAAAGGTCTCATATGTAGTAAAAACCTGAGAAATCCTTCCGTTTTGGTCATTTGTTATCGAATCGACTTAAAGCCAGATCGTCACATTGGCCGCTCTTGTCTCTGAAACGGTTGTACTTATCGTCTGCAAAGCTATGTCGCGTGCTGCGGTATGCGGAGACACTAAAAACGCCATAGTAGAACACAGATGAAGCATCTAAGTTGATGTAATAGCCAGTAAGAAGTACTACAATTCAAGTTTTACGTACCGATTATTGACTTTTAGCTGGCTTTGGTGCCTTGGACATGAGCTAGTACCTTAAGATTTTGCATGAAAGGAGCACTAGCAGCCGCGTTGCAAGCAAGAATGTGAAAGGTGGTCATATGTAGCAAAAACCTGAGAAATCCGTCCGTTTTCGTCATTTGTTATCCAATCGACTTAAAGCCAGATCGTCACATTAGCCGCTCATCGCTCTGAAACGGTTGTACTTATCGTCTGCAAAGCTATGTCGCGTGCTGCGGTATGCGGAGACACTAAAAGCACCATAGTAGAACACAGATGAAGGTTCTAAGTTGATGTAATAGCCAGGAAGAAGTAGTACAATTCAAGTTTTAGGTATCGATTATTGACTTTTTACCCTTCTTTGGTGCCTTGGACATGAGCTAGGAACTTAAGATATTGCATGAAACGTGGACTAGCAGCCGAGTTGCACGGGAGAATGAGAAAAGTGTTCATATGTAGGAAAAACCTGAGAAATCCGTCAGTTTTCGTCATTTGTTATCGAATCGACTTAAAGCCAGATCGTCACATTGGCCGCTCTTCTGTCTGAAACGGTTACGTTTATTGTCTGCAAAGCTATGTCGCGTGCTGCGGTATGCGGAGAAACTAAAAGCTCATAGTTGAACACAGATGAAGCTTCTAAGTTGATGTAATAGCCAGTAAGAAGTAGTAGAATTCAAGTTTTAGGTATCGATTATTGACTTTTTACCCTTCTTTGGTGCCTTGGACATGAGCTAGGAACTTAAGATATTGCATGAAACGTGGACTAGCAGCCGAGTTGCACGGGAGAATGTGAAAAGTGTTCATATGTAGGAAAAACCTGAGAAATCCGTCCGTTTTCGTCATTTGTTATCGAGTCGACTTAAAGCCAGATCGTCACATTGGTCGCTCTTCTGTCTGGACTGGTTACATTTATCATCTGCAAAGCTATGTCGCGTGCTGCGGTATCCGGAGACACAAAAAGCACCATAGTAGAAAACAGATGAAGCTCCTAAGTTGATGTAATAGGTAGTAAGAAGTAGTACAATTCAAGTTTTAGGTATCGATAATTGACTTTTTACATTTCTTTGGTGCCTTGGACATGAGCTAGGGACCTATGATTTTGCATGAAAGGAGGACTAGCAGCCGCGTTGCATGGGAGAATGTGAAAAGTGTTCATATGTAGGAAAAACCTGAGAAATCCGTCCGTTTTCGTCATTTGTTATCGAATCGACTTAAAGCCAGATCGTCACATTGGCCGCTCTTCTGTCTGAAACGGTTACGTTTATTGTCTGCAAAGCTATGTCGCGTGCTGCGGTATGTGGAGACACTAAAAGCACCATAGTAGAGCACAGATGAAGCTTCTAAGTTGATGTAATAGCCAGTAAGAAGTAGTACAACTCAGGTTTTAGGTATCGATTATTGACATTTTTGCTGGCTTTGGTGCCTTGGACATGAGCTAGGACCTTAAGATTCAGCATGAAGGGAGTACTAGCAGCCGAGTTGCACGGGGGAATGTGAAAAGTGTTCATATGTAGTATAAACCTGATAAATCCGTCCGTTTTCGTCATTTGTTATCGAATCGACTTAAAGCCAGATCGTTACATTGGCCGACCTCCTCTCTGAAACAGTTGTACTTATCGTCTGAAAAGCTATGTCACGTGCTGCGGTATGCGGAGACAATTAAAACACCATAGTAGAACACAGATAAAGCTTCTAAGTTGATGTAATTGCCAGTAAGAACTAGTACAATTCAAGTTTTAGGTATCGATTAGTGGCTTTTTACCCTTCTTTGGTGCCTTGGTCATGAGCTAGGATCTTAAGATTTAGCATGGAAGGAGGACTAGCAGCCGCGTTGCACGGGAGAATGTGAAAAGTGTTCATATGTAGTAAAAACCTGAGAAATCCGTCCGTTTTCGTCATTTGTTATCCAATCGACTTAAAGCCAGATCGTCACATTGGCCGCTATTGTCTCTGAAACGGTTGTACTTATCGTCTGCAAAGCTATGTCGCGTGCTGCGGTATGCGGAGACACAAAAATGCACCATAGTAGAACACAGATGAAGTTCCTAAGTTGATGTTATAGCTAGTAAGAAGTAGAACAATTCAAGTTTTAGGTATCGATTAATGACTTTTTACCCTTCTTTAGTGCCTTGGACATGAGCTAGGGACTTATGATTTTGCATGAAAGGAGGACTAGCAGCCGCGTTGCATGGGAGAATGTGAAAAGTGTTCGTATGTAGGAAAAACCTGAGAAATCCGTCCGTTTTCGTCATTTGTTATCGAGCCGACTTAAAGCCAGATCGTCACCTTGGCCGCTCTTCTGTCTGAAACGGTTACATTTATCGTCTGCAAAGCTATGTCGCGTGCTGCGGTATGCGGAGACACTAAAAGCACCATAGTAGAACACAGATGAAGCTTCTAAGTTGATGTAATAGCCAGTAAGAAGTAGTAAAACTCAGGTTTTAGGTATCGATTATTGACTTTTTTGCTGGCTTTGGTGCCTTGGACATGAGCTAGGACCTTAAGATTTTGCATGAAAGGATGACTAGCAGCCACGTTGCACGTGAGAATGTGAAAAGGTCTCATATGTAGTAAAAACCTGAGAAATCCGTCCTTTTTCGTCATTTGTTATCGAATCGACTTAAAGCCAGATCGTCACATTGGCAGCTCTTGTCTCTGAAACGGTTGTACTTATCGTCTGCAAAGCTATGTCGCGTGCTGCGGTATGCGGAAAAAATAAAAACACCATAGTAGAACACAATGAAGCATCTAAGTTGATGTAATAACCAGTAAGAAGTACTACAATTCAAGTTTTATGTACCGATTATTGACATTTAGCTGGCTTTGGTGTCTTGGACATGAGCTAGGACCTTAAGATTTTGCATGAAAGGAGCGCTAGCAGCCGCGTTGCACGCGAGAATGTGAAAAGTGTTCATATGTAGTAAAAACCTGAGAAATCCGTCAGTTTTCGTCATTTGTTATCGAATCGACTTAAAGCCAGATCGTCACATTGGCCGCTCTTCTGTCTGACACGGTTACGTTTATTGTCTGCAAAGCTATGTCGCGTGCTGCGGTATGCCGAGACACTAAAAACACCATAGTGGAACACAGATGAAGCTTCTAAGTTGATGTAATAGGCAGTAAGAAGCACTACAATTCAAGTTTTACGTATCGATTATTGACTTTTTAGCTGGCTTTGGTGCCTTGGACATGAGCTAGGACCTTAAGATTTTGAATGAAAGGAGCACTAGCAGCCGTTTTGCACGCGACAATGTGAAAAGTATACATATGTAGTAAAAACCTGAGAAATCCGTCCGTTTTCGTCATTTGTTATCCAATCGACTTAAAGCCAGATCGTCACATTGGCCGCTCTTCTGTCTGAAAAGGGATACATTTATCGTCTGAAAAGCTATGTCGCTTGCTGCGGTATGCGGAGACACTAAAAGTACCATAGAACAGCACAGATGAAGCTTCTAAGTTGATGTAATAGCCAGTACGATGTAGTACAATTCAAGTTTTAGGTGTCGATTATTGACTTTTTACCCTTCTTTGGTGCCTTGGACATGAGCTAGGAACGTAAGATATTGCATGAAACGTGGACTAGCAGCCGAGTTGCACGGGAGAATGTGAAAGGTGTTCATGTGTAGTAAAAACCTGAGAAATCCGTACGTTTTCGTCATTTGTTATCGAATCGACTTAAGGCCAGATCGTCACATTTGCCGCTCTTCTGTCTGAAACGGTTACGTTTATTGTCTGCAAAGCTATGTCGCGTGCTGCGGAATGCGGAGACACTAAAAGTACCATAGAAGAACACAGATGAAGCTTCTAAGATGATGTAATAGCCAGTAAGGAGTAGTACAAATGAAGTTTTAGGTATCGATTATTGACTTTTTACCCTTCTTTGGTGCCTTGGACATGAGCTAGGAACTTAAGATATTGCATGAAAGGAGGACTAGCAGCCGAGTTGCACGGGAGAATGTGAAAAGTGTTCATATTTAGTAAAAACCTGAGAAATCCATCCTTTTTCGTCATTTGTTATCGAATCGACTTAAAGCCAGATCGTCACATTGGCCGCTCTTCTGTCTGAAACGGATACATTTATCGTCTGCAAAGCTATGTCGCGTGCTGCGGTATGCGGAGACACTAAAAGCACTTTAGTAGAACACAGATTAAGCTTCTAGGTTGATGTAATAGCCAGTAAGAAGTACTACAATTCAAGTTTTAGTATCAATTATTGACTTTTTACCCTTCTTTAGTGCCTTGGACATGAGCTAGGGACTTATGATTTTGCATGAAAGGAGGACTAGCAGCCGCGTTGCACGGGAGAATGTGAAAAGTGTTCATATGTAGTAAAAACCTGAGAAATCCGTCCGTTTTCGGCATTTGTTATCGAATCGACTTAAAGCCAGAGCGTCACATTGGCCGCTCTTCTGACTGAAATGGATACATTTATCGTCTGCAAACCTATGTCACATGCTGTGGTATGCGGAGACACTAAAAGCACCATAGTCGAACACAGATGAAGCTTCTAAGTTGATGTAATAGCCAGTAAGAAGTAGTACAACTCAGGTTTTAGGTATCGATTATTGACTTTTTTGCTGGCGTTGGTGCCTTGGACATGAGCTAGGACCTTAAGATTCTGCATGAAAGGAGGACTAGCAGCCGAGTTGCATGGGAGAATGTGAAAAGTGTTCTTATGTAGTAAAAACGTGATAAATCCGTGCGTTTTCGTAATTAGTTATCGAATCGACTTAAAGCCAGATCGTCACATTGGCCATCTCCTCTCTGAAACAGTTGTACTTATCGTCTGCAAAGCTATGTCACGAGCTGCGGTATGCGGAGACAATAAAAGCACCATAGTAGTACACAGATGAAACTTCTAAGTTGTTGTAATAGCCAATAAAGGAGTAGTACAATTCAAGTTTTAGGTATCGATTGTTGACATTTTACCCTTCTTTGGTGCCTTTGACTTGAGCTAGGAACTTAAGATATTGCATGAAACGAAGACCCAGCAGCCGAGTTGCTTGGGAGTATGTGAAAATTGTTCATATGTAGTAAAAACCTGAAAAATCCGTCCGTTTTCGTCATTTGTTATCGAATCGACTTAAAGCCAGATCATCACATTGGCCGCTCTTCTGTCTGAAACGGATACATTTATCGTCTGCAAAGCTATGTCGCGTGCTGCGGTATGCGGAGACACTAAAAGTACCATAGGTGAACACAGATGAAGCTTCTAAGTTGATGTAATAGCCAGTAAGAAGTAGTAGAATTCAAGTTTTAGGTATCGATTATTGACTTTTTACCCTTCTTTGGTGCCTTGGACTTGAGCTAGGAACTTAAGATATTGCATGAAAGGAGGACTAGCAGCCGAGTTGCGCGGGAGAATGTGAAAAGTGTTCATACGTAGTAAAAACCTGAGAAATCCGTCCGTTTTCGACATTTGTTATCGAATCGACTTAAAGCTAGATCGTCACATTGGCCGCTCTTCTGTCTGAAACGGTTACGTTTATCGACTGCAAAGCTATGACGCGTGCTGCGGAATGCGGAGACACTAAAAGCATTTTAGTAGAACACAGATTAAGCTTCTAAGTTGATGTAATAGCCAGTAAGATGTACTACAATTCAAGTTTTAGTTATCGATTATTGACTTTTTACCCTTCTTTGATCCCTTGGACATGAGCTACGAACTTAAGATTTTGCATGAAAGGAGCACTAGCAGCCGCGTTGCATGTGAGAATGTGAAAAGTGTTCATATGTAGTAAAAATCTGAGAAATCCGTCCGTTTACGTCAATTGTTATCGAATCGACTTAAATCCAGATCGTCACATTGGCCGCTCTTCTGTCTGAAACGGTTACGTTTATCGTCTGCAAAGCTATGTCGCGTGCTGCGGAATGCGGAGACACTAAAAGTACCATAGAAGAACACAGATGAAGCTTCTAAGATGATGTAATAGCCAGTAAGGAGTAGTACTATTGAAGTTTTAGGTATCGATTATTGACTTTTTACCCTTCTTTGGTGCATTGGACATGAGCTAGGAACTTAAGATATTGCATGAAAGGAGGACTAGCAGCCGAGTTGCACGGGAGAATGTGAAAAGTGTTCATATTTAGTAAAAACCTGAGAAATACGTCCTTTTTCGTCATTTGTTATCGAATGGACTTAAAGCCAGATCGTCACATTGGCCGCTCTTCTGTCTGAAACGGATACATTTATCGTCTGCAAAGATATGTCGCGTGCTGCGGTATGCGGAGACACTAAAAGCACTTTAGTAGAACACAGATTAAGCTCCTAAGTTGATGTAATAGCCAGTAAGAAGTACTACAATTCAAGTTTTAGTTATCGATTATTGACATTTTACCCTTCTTTGATCCCTTGGACATGAGCTACGAACTTAAGATTTCGCATGAAAGGAGCACTAGCAGCCGCGTTGCACGGGAGAATGTGAAAAGTGTTCATATGTAGTAAAAACCTGAGAAATTCGTTCGTTTTCGGCATTTGTTATCGAATCGACTTAAAGCCAGATCGTCACATTGGCCATCTCCTCTCTGAAACAGTTGTACTTATCGTCTGCAAAGCTATGTAACGAGCTGCGGTATGCGGAGACAATAAAAGCACCATAGTAGTACACAGATGAAGCATCTAAGTTGATGTAATAGCCATTATGAAGTAGTACAATTCAAGTTTTAAGTATCGATTATTGACTTTGTACCTTTCTTTGGTGCATTGGACATGAGCTAGGAACATCAGATTTTGCATGGAAGGAGGACTAGCAGCCGCGTTGCACGGGAGAATGTGAAAAGTGTTCATATGTAGTAAAAACCTGAGAAATCCGTCAGTTTTCGTCATTTGTTATCGAATCGACTTAAAGCCAGATCGTCACATTGGCCGCTCTTCTCTCTGAAACGGTTGTACTTATCGTCTGCAAACCTATGTCGCGCGCAGCGGTATGCGGAGACACTACATGCACCATAGTAAAACACAGATGAAACTTCTAAGTTGATGTAATAGCCAATAAGAAGTAGTACAATTCAAGTTCTAGGTATCGATTATTGACTTTTTACCCTTCTTTGGTGCCTTGGACATGAGCTAAGAACTTAAGATTTTGCATGAAAGGAGGACTAGCAGCCACGTTGCACGTGAGAATGTGAAAAGTGTTCATATGTAGTAAAAACCTGAGAAATCCGTCAGTTTTCGTCATTTGTTATCGAATCGACTGAAAGCCAGATCGTCACATTGTCCGCTCTTCTGTCTGAAACGGTTACGCTTATTGTCTGCAAAGCTATGTCGCGTGCTGCGGTATGTGGAGACACTAAAAGCACCATAGTAGAACACAGATGAAGCTTCAAAGTTGATGTAATAGCCAGTAATAAGTAGTACAACTCAGGTCTTAGGTATCGATTATTGACTTTTTTGCTGGCTTTGCTGCCTTGGACATGAGCTAGGACCTTAAGATTCTGCATGAAAGGAGTACTAGCAGCCGAGTTGCACGGGAGAATGTGAAAAGTGTTCTTATGTAGTAAAAACGTGCTAAATCCGTCCGTTTTCGTCATTTGTTATCGAATCGACTTAAAGCCAGATCGTCACATTGGCCATCTCCTCTCTGAAACAGTTGTACTTATCGTCTGCAAAGCTATGTCACGCGCTGCGGTATGCGGAGACAATAAAAGCACGATAGTAGTACACAGATGAAGCTTCTAAGTTGATGTAATAGCCAGTAAGAAGTAGTAGAATTCAAGTTTTAGGTAGCGATTATTGACTTTTTACCCTTCTTTGGTGCCTTGGACTTGAGCTAGGAACTTAAGATATTGCATGAAAGGAGGACTAGCAGCCGAGTTGCACGGGAGAATGTGAAAAGTGTTCATATGTAGTAAAAACCTGAGAAATCCGTCCGTATTCGTCATTTGTTATCGAATCGACTTAAAGCCAGATCGTCACATTGGCCGCTCTTCTGTCTGAAACGGTTACGTTTATCCACTGCAAAGCTATGTCGCGTGCTGCGGTATGTGGAGACACTAAAAGAACTTTAGTAGAACACAGATTAAGCTTCTAAGTTGATGTAATAGCCAGTAAGAAGTACTACAATTCAAGTTTTAGTTATCGATTATTGACTTTTTACCCTTCTTTGATCCCTTGGACATGAGCTTCCAACTTAAGATAATGCATGAAAGGAGCACTAGCAGCCGCGTTGCACGGGAGAATGTGAAAAGTGTTCATATGTAGTAAAAACCTGAGAAATCCGTCCGTTTTCGGCATTTGTTATCGAATCGACTTAAAGCCAGATCGTCACATTGGCCGCTCTTCTGTCTCAAACGGATACATTTATCGTCTGCAAAGCTAAGTCGCGTGCTGTGGTTTGCGTAGACACTAAAAGTACCATAGAAGAACACAGATGAAGCTTCTAAGATGATGTAATACCCAGTAAGGAGTAGTACAATTGAAGTTTATGTATCGATTATTGACTTTTTACCCTTCTTTGGTGCCTTGGACATGAGCTAGGAACTTAAGATATTGCATGAAAGGAGGACTAGCAGCCGAGTTGCACGGGAGAATGTGAAAAGTGTTCATATTTAGTAAAAACCTGAGAAATCCGTCCTTTTTCGTCATTTGTTATCGAATCGACTTAAAGCCAGATCATCACATTGGCCGCTCTTCTGTCTGAAACGGATACATTTATCGTCTGCAAAGCTATGTCGTGTGCTGCGGTATGCGGAGACACTAAAAGTACCATAGGTGAACACAGATGAAGCTTCTAAGTTGATGTAATAGCCAGTAAGAAGTAGTAGAATTCAAGTTTTAGGTATCGATTATTGACTTTTTACCCTTCTTTGGTGCCTTGGACTTGAGCTAGGAACTTAAGATATTGCATGAAAGGAGGACTAGCAGCCGAGTTGCGCGGGAGAATGTGAAAAGTGTTCATACGTAGTAAAAACCTGAGAAATCCGTCCGTTTTCGACATTTGTTATCGAATCGACTTAAAGCTAGATCGTCACATTGGCCGCTCTTCTGTCTGAAACGGTTACGTTTATCGACTGCAAAGCTATGACGCGTGCTGCGGAATGCGGAGACACTAAAAGCATTTTAGTAGAACACAGATTAAGCTTCTAAGTTGATGTAATAGCCAGTAAGATGTACTACAATTCAAGTTTTAGTTATCGATTATTGACTTTTTACCCTTCTTTGATCCCTTGGACATGAGCTACGAACTTAAGATTTTGCATGAAAGGAGCACTAGCAGCCGCGTTGCATGTGAGAATGTGAAAAGTGTTCATATGTAGTAAAAACCTGAGAAATCCGTCCGTTTACGTCAATTGTTATCGAATTGACTTAAATCCAGATCGTCACATTGGCCGCTCTTCTGTCTGAAACGGTTACGTTTATCGTCTGCAAAGCTATGTCGCGTGCTGCGGAATGCGGAGACACTAAAAGTACCATAGAAGAACACAGATGAAGCTTCTAAGATGATGTAATAGCCAGTAAGGAGTAGTACTATTGAAGTTTTAGGTATCGATTATTGACTTTTTACCCTTCTTTGGTGCATTGGACATGAGCTAGGAACTTAAGATATTGCATGAAAGGAGGACTAGCAGCCGAGTTGCACGGGAGAATGTGAAAAGTGTTCATATTTAGTAAAAACCTGAGAAATACGTCCTTTTTCGTCATTTGTTATCGAATGGACTTAAAGCCAGATCGTCACATTGGCCGCTCTTCTGTCTGAAACGGATACATTTATCGTCTGCAAAGATATGTCGCGTGCTGCGGTATGCGGAGACACTAAACGCACTTTAGTAGAACACAGATTAAGCTCCTAAGTTGATGTAATAGCCAGTAAGAAGTACTACAATTCAAGTTTTAGTTATCGATTATTGACATTTTACCCTTCTTTGATCCCTTGGACATGAGCTACGAACTTAAGATTTCGCATGAAAGGAGCACTAGCAGCCGCGTTGCACGGGAGAATGTGAAAAGTGTTCATATGTAGTAAAAACCTGAGAAATTCGTTCGTTTTCGGCATTTGTTATCGAATCGACTTAAAGCCAGATCGTCACATTGGCCATCTCCTCTCTGAAACAGTTGTACTTATCGTCTGCAAAGCTATGTAACGAGCTGCGGTATGCGGAGACAATAAAAGCACCATAGTAGTACACAGATGAAGCATCTAAGTTGATGTAATAGCCATTATGAAGTAGTACAATTCAAGTTTTAAGTATCGATTATTGACTTTGTACCTTTCTTTGGTGCATTGGACATGAGCTAGGAACATCAGATTTTGCATGGAAGGAGGACTAGCAGCCGCGTTGCACGGGAGAATGTGAAAAGTGTTCATATGTAGTAAAAACCTGAGAAATCCGTCAGTTTTCGTCATTTGTTATCGAATCGACTTAAAGCCAGATCGTCACATTGGCCGCTCTTCTCTCTGAAACGGTTGTACTTATCGTCTGCAAACCTATGTCGCGCGCAGCGGTATGCGGAGACACTACATGCACCATAGTAAAACACAGATGAAACTTCTAAGTTGATGTAATAGCCAATAAGAAGTAGTACAATTCAAGTTCTAGGTATCGATTATTGACTTTTTACCCTTCTTTGGTGCCTTGGACATGAGCTAAGAACTTAAGATTTTGCATGAAAGGAGGACTAGCAGCCACGTTCACGTGAGAATGTGAAAAGTGTTCATATGTAGTAAAAACCTGAGAAATCCGTCAGTTTTCGTCATTTGTTATCGAATCGACTGAAAGCCAGATCGTCACATTGTCCGCTCTTCTGTCTGAAACGGTTACGCTTATTGTCTGCAAAGCTATGTCGCGTGCTGCGGTATGTGGAGACACTAAAAGCACCATAGTAGAACACAGATGAAGCTTCAAAGTTGATGTAATAGCCAGTAATAAGTAGTACAACTCAGGTCTTAGGTATCGATTATTGACTTTTTTGCTGGCTTTGCTGCCTTGGACATGAGCTAGGACCTTAAGATTCTGCATGAAAGGAGTACTAGCAGCCGAGTTGCACGGGAGAATGTGAAAAGTGTTCTTATGTAGTAAAAACGTGCTAAATCCGTCCGTTTTCGTCATTTGTTATCGAATCGACTTAAAGCCAGATCGTCACATTGGCCATCTCCTCTCTGAAACAGTTGTACTTATCGTCTGCAAAGCTATGTCACGCGCTGCGGTATGCGGAGGCAATAAAAGCACGATAGTAGTACACAGATGAAGCTTCTAAGTTGATGTAATAGCCAGTAAGAAGTAGTAGAATTCAGGTTTTAGGTAGCGATTATTGACTTTTTACCCTTCTTTGGTGCCTTGGACTTGAGCTAGGAACTTAAGATATTGCATGAAAGGAGGACTAGCAGCCGAGTTGCACGGGAGAATGTGAAAAGTGTTCATATGTAGTAAAAACCTGAGAAATCCGTCCGTATTCGTCATTTGTTATCGAATCGACTTAAAGCCAGATCGTCACATTGGCCGCTCTTCTGTCTGAAACGGTTACGTTTATCCACTGCAAAGCTATGTCGCGTGCTGCGGTATGTGGAGACACTAAAAGAACTTTAGTAGAACACAGATAAAGCTTCTAAGTTGATGTAATAGCCAGTAAGAAGTACTACAATTCAAGTTTTAGTTATCGATTATTGACTTTTTACCCTTCTTTGATCCCTTGGACATGAGCTTCCAACTTAAGATAATGCATGAAAGGAGCACTAGCAGCCGCGTTGCACGGGAGAATGTGAAAAGTGTTCATATGTAGTAAAAACCTGAGAAATCCGTCCGTTTTCGGCATTTGTTATCGAATCGACTTAAAGCCAGATCGTCACATTGGCCGCTCTTCTGTCTCAAACGGATACATTTATCGTCTGCAAAGCTAAGTCGCGTGCTGTGGTTTGCGTAGACACTAAAAGTACCATAGAAGAACACAGATGAAGCTTCTAAGATGATGTAATACCCAGTAAGGAGTAGTACAATTGAAGTTTATGTATCGATTATTGACTTTTTACCCTTCTTTGGTGCCTTGGACATGAGCTAGGAACTTAAGATATTGCATGAAAGGAGGACTAGCAGCCGAGTTGCACGGGAGAATGTGAAAAGTGTTCATATTTAGTAAAAACCTGAGAAATCCGTCCTTTTTCGTCATTTGTTATCGAATCGACTTAAAGCCCGATCGTCACATTGGCCGCTCTTCTGTCTGAAGCGGATACATTTATCGTCTGCAAAGCTATGTCGCGTGCTGCGGTATGCGGAGACAGTAAAAGCACCATAGTAGAACACAGATGAACCTTCTAAATTGATGTAATAGCCAGTAAGAAGTAGTAGATTTCAAGTTTTAAGTATCGATTATTGGCTTTTTACCCTTCTTTGGTGCCTTGGACATGAGCTAGGAACTTAAGATTTTGCATGAAAGGAGGACTAGCAGCCGCGTTGCACGGGAGAATGTGAAAAGTGTTCATATGTAGTAAAAACCTAAGAAATCCGTCCGTTTTGTCATTTGTTATCGAAATGACTTGAAGCCAGATTCTCACATTGGCCGCTCTTCTGTCTGAAACGGTTACATTTATCGTCTGCAAAGCTACGTCGCGTGCTGCGGTATGCGGAGACACTAAAAGAACCATAGTAGAACACAGATGAAGCACCTGAGTCGATGTAATAGCCAGTGAGAGGTAGTACAATTCAAGTTTTAGATATGGATTATTGAATTTTTAACCTTGTTTGGTGCCTTGGACATGAGCTAGGAACTTAACATTTTGCATTGAAGGAGGACTAGCAGCTGCGTTGCACAGGCGAATGTGAAAAGTGTTCATATGTAGTAAAAACATGAGAAATCCGTCCGTGTTCGTAATTTGTTATCGAATCGACTTAAAGCCAGATCGTCACATTGGCCGTTCTTCTCTCTGAAACGGTTGTAATTATCGTCTGCAAAGCTATGTCGCGTGCTGCGGTATGCGGGGACACTAAAAGCACCATAGTAGAACACAGATGAATCTGCTTAGTTGATTGCAATAGCCAGTAAGAAATAGTACTATTCAA
Organism: Schistocerca gregaria; assembly: GCF_023897955.1. Taxonomy (NCBI): domain Eukaryota; kingdom Metazoa; phylum Arthropoda; class Insecta; order Orthoptera; family Acrididae; genus Schistocerca; species Schistocerca gregaria. The sequence goes on from NW_026061759.1 coordinate 3,798,486, forward strand.
GTATTAGGCATCGATTATTGACTTTTTAGCTGGCTTTGGTGCCTTGGACATTACCTAAGACTTTAAGATTCTGCATGAAAGGAGGACTAGCAGCCGAGTTGCATGAGAGAATGTGAAAAGTGTTCATATGTAGTAAAAACCTGAGAAATCCGTCCGTTTTCGTCATTTGTTATAGAATCGACTTAAAGCCAGATGGTCACATTAGCCGCTCTTCTGTCTGAAACGGTTCCATTTATCGTCTGCAAAGCTATGTCGCGTGCTGCGGTATGCGGAGACACTAAAAGCACCATAGTAGAACACAGATGAAGCTTCTAAGTTGATGTAATAGCCAGTAAGAAGTAGTACAATTCAAGTTTTAGTTATCGATTATTGACTTTTTAGCCGGCTTTGGTGACTTGAACATTACCTAGGACTTTAAGATTCTGCATGGAAGGAGGACTAGCAGCCGAGTTGCACAAGAGAATGTGAAAAGTGTTCATATGTAGCTAAAACCTGAGAAATCCGTCCGTTTTCGTCATTTGTTATCGAAACGACTTAAGCCAGATCGTCACAATGACCGCTCTTCTCTCTGAAACAGTTGTACTTATCGTCTGCAAAGCTATGTCGCGCGCTGCGGTATGCGAAGACACTAAAAGCACCAAAGTAGAACACAGATGAAGCTTCTAAGTTGATGTAATAGCCAGTAAGAAGTAGAACAATTCTAGTTTTAGGTATCGATTATTGACTTTTTAGCTGGCTTTTTTGCCTTGGACATGAGCTAGGACCGAAAGATTCTGCTTGAAAGGAGGACTAGCAGCCGAGTTGCATGGGGGAATCTGAAAAGTGTTCATATGTAGTAAAAACCTGAGAAATCTGTCCGCTTTCGTCATTTGTTATCGAATCGACTTAAAGACAGATCGCCACATTAGCCGCTCTTCTGTCTGAAACGGTTACATTTATCATCTGCAAAGCTATGTCGCGTGCTGCGGTATGCGGAGACACTAAAAGCACCATCGTAGACCACAGATGAAGCTTCCAAGTTGATGTAATAGCCAGTAAGGTGTAGTAGAATTCAAGTTTTAGGTATCGATTATTGACTTGTTAGCTGGCTTTGGTGCCTTGGACATGAGCTAGGACCTTAAGATTCTGCATGAAAGGAGGATTAGCAGCCGAGTTGCATGGGAGAATGTGAAAAGTGTTTATATGTAGTAAAAACTTGAGAAATCCGTCAGTTTTCGTCATTTGTTATCGAATCGACTTAAAGCCAGATCACCACATTGGCCGCTATTCTGTCTGAAACGGTTACATTTATCGTCTGCAAAGCTATGTCGCGTGCTGCGGTATGCGGAGACACTAAAAGCACCATAGTAGAAGACAGATGAAGCTTCTAAGTTGATATAATAGCCAGTAAGAAGTAGTACAATTCAAGTTTTAAGTATCGATTATTGGATTTGTACCCTTCTTTGGTGCCATGGACATGAGCTAGGAACTTAAGATTTTGCATGAAATGAGGACTAGCCGCCGCGTTGCACGGGAGAATGTGAAAAGTGTTCATATGTAGTAAAAACCTAAGAAATCCGTCCGTTTCGTCATTTGTTATCGAAATGACTTAAAGCCAGATTGTCACATTGGCCGCTCTTCTGTCTGAAACGGTTACATTTATCGTCTGCAAAGCTATGTCGCGTGCTGCGGTATGCGGGGACACTAAAAGCACCATAGTAGAACGCAGATGAATCTGCTTAGTTGATTGCAATAGCCAGTAAGAAATAGTACTATTCAAGTATTAGGTATCGATTATTGACTTTTTAGCTGGCTTTGGTGCCTTGGACATTACCTAGGACTTTAAGATTCTGCATGAAAGGAGGATTAGCAGCCGCGTTGCACGGGAGAATGTGAAAAGTGTTCATATGTAGTAAAAACCTGAGAAATCCATCCGTTTTCGTCATTTGTTATCGAATCGACTTAAAGCCAGATCGTCACATTGGCCGCTCTTCTGTCTGAAACTATTACATTTATCGTCTGCAAAGCTATGTCGCGTGCTGCGGTATGCGGAGACACTAAAAGCACCATAGTAGACCACAGATGAAGCTTCTAAGTTGATGTAATAGGCAGTAAGAAGTAGTACAATTCAAGATTTAGTTATCGATTATTGACTTTTTAGCTGGCTTTGGTGCCTTGGACATTACCTAGGACTTTAAGATTCTGCATGAAAGGAGGACTAGCAGCCGAGTTGCACGAGAGAATGTGAAAAGTGTTCATATGTAGTAAAAACCTGAGAAATCCGTCCGTTTTCGTCATTTGTTATCGAAACGACTTAAGCCAGATCGTCACAATGACCGCTCTTCTCTCTGAAACAGTTGTACTTATCGTCTGCAAAGCTATGTCGCGCGCTGCGGTATGCAAAGACACTAAAAGCACCAAAGTAGAACACAGATGAAGCTTCTAAGTTGATGTAATAGCCAGTAAGAAGTAGCACAATTCTAGTTTTAGGTATCGATTATTGACTTTTTAGCTGGCTTTGGTGCCTTGGACATGAGCTAGGACCGAAAGATTCAGCTTGAAAGGAGGACTAGCAGCCGAGTTGCATGGGAGAATGTGAAAAGTGTTCATATGTAGTAAAAACCTGAGAAATCTGTCCGCTTTCGTCATTTGTTATCGAATCGACTTAAAGACAGATCGCCACATTAACCGCTCTTCTGTCTGAAACGGTTACATTTATCATCTGCAAAGCTATGTCGCGTGCTGCGGTATGCGGAGACACTAAAAGCACCATAGTAGACCACAGATGAAGCTTCTAAGTTGATGTAATAGCTAGTAAGAAGTAGTACAATTCAAGTTTTAGGTATCGATTACTGACCTTTTACCCTTCTTTGGTGCCTTGGACAAGAGCTAGGATCTTAAGATTTTGCATGAAAGGAGGACTAGCAGCCGCGTGGCACGGGAGAATGTGAAAAGAGTTCATATGTAGTAAAAACCTGAGCAATACGTCCGTTTTCGTCATTTGTTATGGAATCGACTTAAAGCCAGATCGACACATTTGCCGCTCTTCTCTGTATAAAGGTTGTAATTATCGTCTGCAAAGATACGTCGCGTGCTGCGGCATGCGGAGACACTAAAAGCACCATAGTATACCACAGATGAAGCTTCCAAGTTGATGTAATAGCCAGTAAGATGTAGTAGAATTCAAGTTTTAGGTATCGATTATTGACTTGTTAGCTGGCTTTGGTGCCTTGGACATGAGGTAGGACCTTAAGATTCTGCATGAAAGGAGGATTAGCAGCCGCGTGGCACGGGAGAAAGTAAAACGAGTTCATATGTAGTAAAAACCTGAGAAATACGTCCGTTTTCGTCATTTGTTATTGAACAGAATTAAAGCCAGATGGTCACATTAGCCGCTCTTCTGTCTGAAACGGTTACATTTATCGTCTGCAAAGCTATGTCGCGTGCTGCGGTATGCGGAGACACTAAAAGCTCCATAGTAGAACACAGATGAAGCTTCTAAGTTAATGTAATAGCCAATAAGAGGTAGTAGAATTCAAGTTTTAGGTATCGATTATTGACGTTTTAGCTGGCTTTGGTGCCTTGGACATGAGCTAGGACATTAAGATTCTGCATGAAAGGAGGATTAGCAGCCGCGTTGCACGGGAGAATGTGAAAAGTGTTCATATGTAGTAAAAACTTGAGAAATCCATCCGTTTTCGTCATTTGTTATCGAATCGACTTAAAGCCAGATCGTCACATTGGCCGCTCTTCTGTCTGAAACGATTACATTTATCGTCTGCAAAGCTATGTCGCGTGCTGCGGCATGCGGAGACACTAAAAGCACCATAGTAGATCACAGATGAAGCTTCAAAGTTGATGTAATAGCCAGTAAGAAGTAGTACAATTCAAGTTTTAAGTATCGATTATTGGCTTTGTACCCTTCTTTGGTGCCTTGGACATGAGCTAGGAACATAAGATTTTGCATGAAAGGAGGACTAGCCGCCGCGTTGCACGGAAGAATGTGAAAAGTGTTCATATGTACTAAAAACCTAAGAAATCCGTCCGTTTCGTCATTTGTTATCGAAATGACTTAAAGCCAGATTGTCACATTGGCCGCTCTTCTGTCTGAAACGGTTACATTTATCGTCTGCAAAGCTATGTCGCGTGCTGCGGTATGCGGAGACACTAAAAGAACCATAGTAGAACACAGATGAAGCTCGTGAGTCGATGTAATAGCCAGTGAGAGGTAGTACAATTCAAGTTTTAGATATGGATTATTGACTTTTTACCCTTGTATGGTGCCTTGGACATGAGCTAGGAACTTAACATTTTGCATGAAAGGAGGACTAGCGGCTGCGTTGCACATTCGAATGTGAAAAGTGTTCATATGTAGTAAAAACCTGAGAAATCCGTCCGTGTTCGTCATTTGTTATCGAATCGACTTAAAGCCAGATCGTCACATTGGCCGCTCTTCTCTCTGAAACGGTTGTACTTATCGTCTGCAAAGCTATGTCGCGTGCTGCGGTGTGCGGGGACACTAAAAGCACCATAGTAGAACACAGATGAATCTTCTTAGTTGATGCAATAGCCAGTAAGAAGTAGTACTATTCAAGTATTGGGTATCGATTATTGACTTTTTAGCTGGCTTTGGTGCCTTGGACATGAGCTAGGACATTAAGATTCTGCATGAAAGGAGGATTAGCAGCCGCGTTGCACGGGAGAATGTGAAAAGTGTTCATATGTACTAAAAACTTGAGAAATCCATCCGTTTTCGACATTTGTTATCGAATCGACTTAAAGCCAGATCGTCACATTGGCCGCTCTTCTGTCTGAAACGATTACATTTATCGTCTGCAAAGCTATGTCGCGTGCTGCGGTATGCGGAGACACTAAAAGCACCATAGTAGAACACAGATGACGCTTCTAAGTTAATGTAATAGCCAGTAAGAAGTAGTACAATTTAAGTTTTAGGTATCGATTATTGACTTTTTACCCTTCTTTGCTGCCTTGGACATGAGCTAGGAACTTCAGATTTTGCATGAAAGGAGGACTAGCAGCCGCGTTGCACGAGAGACTGTGAAAAGTGTTCATATGTAGTAAAAACCTGAGAAATCCGTCCGTTTTCGTCATTTGTTATCGAATCGGCTTAAAGCCAGATCTACACATTGGCCGCCCTTCTCTCTGAAACGGTTGTACTTATCGTCTGCAAACCTATGTCGCGTGTTGCGGTATGCGCAGACACTGACCGCACCATAGTAGAACTCAGATGAAGCTTCTAAGTTGATGTAATAGCCAGTAAGAAGTAGTTCAAATCAAGTTTTAGGTATCGATTATAAACTTTTTACCCTTCTTCGGTGCCTCGGAAATGAGCTAGGAACTTAAGATTTTGCATGAAAGGAGTACTAGCAGTCGCGTTGCACGGGAGAATGTGAAAAGTGTTCATATGTAGTAAAAACCTAAGAAATTCGTCCGTTTCGTCATTTGTTATCGAATCGCCTTAAAGCCAGATCGTCACATTGGCCGCTCTTCTGTCTGAAACGATTACATTTATCGTCTGCAAAGCTATGTCGCGTGCTGCGGTATGCCGAGACACTAAAAGCACCATAGTAGAAAACAGATGAAGCTTCTAAGATGATGCAATAGCCAATAAGAAGTAGTACAATTCAAGTTTTCAATTATCGATTATTGACTTTTTACCCTTCTTTGGTGCCTTGGACATGAGCTAGGAACTTAAGAATTTGCATGAAAGGAGGACTAACAGCCGCGTTGCACGGGAGATTGTGAAAAGTGTTCATATGTAGTAAAAACCTGAGAAATCCGTCCGTTTTCGTCATTTGTTATCCAATCGGCTTCAAGCCAGATTGTCACATTGGCCGCCCTTCTCTCTGAAACGGTTGTACTTATCGTCTGCAAAGCTATGTCGCGTGTTGCGGTATGCGGAGGCACTAAAAGCACCATAGTAGAACACAGATGAAGCTTCTAAGTTGATGTAATATCCAGTAAGAAGTAGTACAATTGAAGTTTTAGGTATCGATTATTGCCTTGTTAGCTGGCTTTGGTGTCTTGGACAAGAGCAAGGACTTTAAGATTCGGCATGAAAGGAGGACTAGCAGCCGAGTAGCACGGGAGAATGTGAAAAGTGTTCATATGTAGTAAAAACCTGAGAAACAAGTCCGTTTTCGTCATTTGTTATCGAATCGACTTAAAGCCAGATCGTCACATTGGCCGCACTTCTGTCTGAAACGGTTACATTTATCGTCTGCAAAGCTATGTCGCGTGCTGCGGTATGCGGAGGCACTTAAAGCACCATAGTAGAACACAGATGAAGCTTCTAAGTTGATGTAACAGCCAGTAAGAAGTAGTAGAATTCAAGTTTTAGGTATCAATTATTGACATTTTAGCTGGCTTTGGTGCCTTGGACATGAGCTAGGACCTTAAGATTCTGCATGAAAGGAGGATTAGCAGCCGCGTTGCTTGGGAGAATGTGAAAAGTGTTCATATGTAGTAAAAACTTGAGAAATCCGTCCGTTTTCGTCATTTCTTATCGAATCGACTAAAAAACCCAGATCGTCACATTGGCCGCACTTCTGTCTGAAACGGTTAGATTTATCGTTTGCAGAGCTATGCCGCGTGCTGCGATATGCGGATACACTTAAAGCTCCATAGTAGATCACAGATGAAGCTTCTAAGTTGATGTAATAGCCAGTAAGAAGTAGTACAAATCAAGTTTTAGGTATCGATTATAAACTTTTTACCATTCTTCGGTGCCTTGGAAATGATCTAGGAACTTAAGATTTTGCATGAAAGGAGGACTAGCAGTCGCGTTGCACGGGAGAATGTGAAAAGTGTTCATATGTAGTAAAAACCTGAGAAATCTGTCCGTTTTCGTCATTTGTTATCGAAACGACTTAAGCCAGATCGTCACAATGACCGCTCTTCATTCTGAAACAGTTTTACTTATCGTCTGCAAAGCTATTTCGCGTGCTGCGGTATGCGAAGACACTAAAAGCACCAAAGTAGAACACAGATGAAGCTTCTAAGTTGATGTAATATCCAGTAAGAAGTAGCACAATTCCAGTTTTAGGTATCGATTATTGACTTTTTAGTTGGCTTTGGTGCCTTGGACATGAGCTAGGACCGAATGATTCTGCTTGAAAGGAGGACTAGCAGCCGAGTTGCATGGGAGAATGTGAAAAGTGTTCATATGTAGTAAAAACCTGAGAAATCTGTCCGTTTTCGTCATTTGTTATCGAATCGACTTAAAGCCAGATAGCCACATTGGCCGCTCTACTGTCTGAAACGGTTACATTTATCGTCTGCAAAGCTATGTCGCGTATTGCGGTATGCCGAGACACTAAAAGCACCATAGTAGAACACAGATGAAGCTTCTAAGATGATGCAATAGCCAATAAGAAGTAGTACAATTCAAGTTTTAATTATCGATTATTGACTTTTTACCCTTCATTGGTGCCTTGGACATGTGCTAGGAACTTAACATTTTGCATGAAAGGAGGACTAGCAGCCGCGTTGCACGGGAGATTGTGAAAAGTGTTCATGTGTAGTAAAAACCTAAGAAATCCGTCCGTTTTCTTCACTTGTTATCGAATCGGCTTAAAGCCAGATCGTCACATTGGCCGCCCTTCTCTCTGAAACGGTTGTACTTATCGTCTGCAAAGCTATGTCGCGTGTTGCGGTATGCGGAGGCACTAAAAGCACCATAGTAGAACACAGATGAAGCTTCTAAGTTGATGTAATAGGCAGTGAGAAGTAGTACAATTCAAGTTTTATGTATCGATTTTTGACTTTTTACCCTTCTTTGGTGCCTTGGACATGAGCTAGGTACTTAAGATTTTGCATGAAAGGAGGACTAGCAGCGGCGTTGCACGGGAGAATGTGAAAAGTGTTCATATGTAGTAAAAACCTGAGAAATCCGTCCGTTTTCTTCATTTGTTATCGAAACGACTTAAGCCAGATCGTCACAATGACCGCTCTTCTCTCTGAAACAGTTTTACTTATCGTCTGCAAAGCTATTTCGCGTGCTGCAGTATGCGAAGACACTAAAAACACCAAAGTAGAACACAGATGAATCTTCTTAGTTGATGCAATAGCCAGTAAGTAGTAGTACTATTCAAGTATTAGGTATCGATTATTGACTTTTTAGCTGGCTTTGGTGCCTTGGACATGAGCTAGGACCGAATGATTCTGCTTGAAAGGAGGACTAGCAGCCGAGTTGCATGGGAGAATGTGAAAAGTGTTCATATGTAGTAAAAACCTGAGAAATCTGTCCGTTTTCGTCATTTGTTATCGAATCGACTTAAAGATAGATAGCCACATTGGCCGCTCTTCTGTCTGAAACGGTTACATTTATCGTCTGCAAAGCTATGTCGCGTGCTGCGGTATGTGGAGACACTACAAGCACTATAGTAGAACACAGATGACGCTTCTAGGTTGTTGTAATATCCAGTAAGAAGTAGTACAATTCAAGTTTTAGGTATCGAATATTGCCTTTTTAGCTGGCTTTGGTGCCTTGGACACGAGCTAGGACTTAAAGATTCTGCATGAAAGGAGGACTAGCAGCCGAGTTGCACGGGAGAGTGTGAAAAGTGTTCATGTGTAGTAAAAACCTGAGAACTCCGTCCGTTTTCGTCATTTGTTATCGAAAAGACTTAAAGCCAGATCGTCACATTGGCCGCTCTACTGCCTGAAACGGTTACATTTATCGTCTGCAAAGCTATGTCGTGTGCTGTGGTATGCGGAGACACTAAAAGAACCATAGTAGAACACAGATGAAGCTCCTAAGTCGATGTAATAGCCAGTGAGAAGTAGTATAATTCAAGTTTTAGTTATCGATTATTGACGTTTTACCCTTCTTTGGTGCCTTGGACATGAGCTAGGTACTTAAGATTTTGCATGAAAGGAGGACTAGCAGCCGCGTTGCACGGGAGAATGTGAAAAGTGTTCATATGTAGTAAAAACCTAAGAAATCCGTCCGTTTCCTCATTTGTTATCGAAATGACTTAAAGCCAGATTATCACATTGGCCGCTCTTCTGTCTGAAACGGTTACATTTATCGTCTGCAAAGCTATGTCGCGTGCTGTGGTATGCGCAGACACTAAAAGAACCATAGTAGAACTCAGATGAAGCTTCTAAGTTGATGTAATAGCCAGTAAGAAGTAGTTCAAATCAAGTTTTAGGTATCGATTATAAACTTTTTACCCTTCTTAGGTGCCTTGGACATGAGCTAGGAACTTAAGATTTTGCATGAAAGGAGGACTAACAGCCGCGTTGCACAGGAGATTGTGAAAAGTGTTCATATGTAGTAAAAACCTGAGAAATCCGTCCGTTTTCGTCATTTGTTATCGAATCGGCTTAAAGCCAGACCGTCACATTGGCCGCCCTTCTCTCTGAAACGGTTGTACTTATCGTCTGCAAAGCTATGTCGCGTGTTGCGGTATGCGGAGGCACTAAAAGCACCATAGTAGAACACAGATGAAGCTTCTAAGTTGATGTAATATCCAGTAAGAGGTAGCACAATTCAAGTTTTAGGTATCGATTATTGACTTTTTAGCTGGCTTTGGTGCCTTGGACATGAGATAGGACCGTAAGATTCTGCTTGAAAGGAGGACTAGCAGCCGAGTTGCATGGGAGAATGTGAAAAGTGTTCATATGTAGTAAAAACCTGAGAAATCCGTCCGTTTTCGTCATTTCTCATCAAATCGACTTAAGCCAGATCGTCACATTGGTCGCTCTTCTCTCTGAAACGGTTACATTTATCGTCTGCAAAGCAATGTCGCGTGCTGCGGTATGCGGAGACACTAACAGCACCATAGTAGAACACTGATGAAACTTCTAAGTTGATGTAATAGCCAGTAAGAAGTAGTGCAATAACGTTTTAGATATCGATTATTGACTTTTTAGCTGGCTTTGGGGACTTGGACATGAGCTAGGACCTTAAGATTTTGCATCAAGGGAGGACTAGCAGCTGCGATGCACGGGAGAATGTGCAAAGTGTTCATATGTAGTAAAAACCTGAGAAATCCGTCCGTTTTCGTCATTTCTTATCAAATCGACTTAAAGCCATATCGTCACATTGGTCGCTCTTCTCTCTGAAAAGGTTATGTTTATCGTGTGAAAAGCTATGTCGCGTGCTGCGATATGCGGAAACACTAACAGCACCATAGTAGAAAACGGATGAAACTTCTAAGTTGATGTAATAGCCAGTAAGAAGTAGTACAATAACGTTTTTGGTACCGATTATTGACTTTTTAGCTGAATTTGGGGACTTGGACATGAGCTAGGACCTTAAGATTTTGCATCAAAGGAGAACTAGCAGCTGAATTGCACGGGAGAATGTGAAAAGTGTTCATATGTAGTAAAAAACTGAGAAATCCGTCAATTTTCGTCATTTCTTATCAAATCGACTTAAAGCCAGTTCGTCACATTGGTCGCTCTTCTCCCTGAAATGGTTACATTTATCGTCTGCAAAGCTATGTCGCGTGCTGCGGTATGCGGAGACACTAACAGCACCATAGTAGAACACTGATGAAACTTCTAAGTTGATGTAATAGCCAGTAAGAAGTAGTACAATGACGTTTTAGAAACCGATTATTGACTTTTTATCTGGCTTTGTGGTCTTGGACCTTAAGACTTTGCATCAAAGGAGGACTAGCAGCTCCGTTGCACGGGAGAATGTCAAAAGTGTTCATATGTAGTGAAAACCTGAGAAATCCGTCCGTTTTCGTCATTTCTTATCAAATCGACTTAAAGCCAGATCGTCACATTGGTAGCTCTTCTCCCTGAAACGGTTACATTTATCGTCTGCAAAGCTATGTCGCGTGCTGCGGTATGCGGAGACACTAACAGGTTCATAGTAGAACACAGATGAAACTTCTAAGTTGATGTAATAGCCAGTAAGAAGTAGTACAATAACGTTTTAGATACCGATTATTGACTTTTTAGCTGGCTTTGGGGCCTTGGACATGAGCTAGGACCTTAAGATTTTGCATCAAAGGAGAACTAGCAGCTGTGTTGCACGGGAGAATGTGAAAAGTGTTCATATGCAGTGAAAACCTGAGAAATCCGTCCGTATTCGTCATTTCTTATCAAATCGACTTAAAGCCAGATCGTCACGTTGGTCGCTCTTCTCCCTGAAACGGTTACATTTATCGTCTGCAAAGCTAAGTCGCGTGCTGAGGTATGCGGAGACACTAACAGCACCTTAATAGAACACAGATGAAATTTCTCAGTTATTGTAATAGCCTGTAAGGAGTAGTACAATAACGTTTTAGATATCGATTATTGACTTTTTAGCTGGCTTTGGGGCCTTCGACATGAGCTAGGACCTTAAGATTTTGCATCAAAGGAGGACTAGATGCTCCGTTGCACGGGAGAATGTAAAAAGTGTTCATGTGCAGTAAAAACCTGAGAAATCCGTCCGTTTTCGTAATTTCTCATCAAATCGACTTAAAGCCAGGACGTCACATTGGACGCTCTTCTCTCTGAAAAGGTTACATTACTCGTCTGCAAAGCTATGTCGCGTGCTGCGGTATGCGGAGACACTAACAGCACCATAGTAGAACACAGATGAAACTTCTAAGTCGATGTAATAGCCAGTAAGAAGTAGTACAATAACGTTTTAGATATCGATTATTGACTTTTTAGCCGGCTTTGGGGCCTAGGACATGAGCTAGGACCTTAAGATTTTGCATCAAAGGAGGACTAGCAGCTGCGTTGCCCGGGAGAATGTGAAAAGTGTTCATATGTAGTAAAAACCTTAGAAATCCGTCCGTTTTTGTCATTTCTTATCAAATCGACTTAAAACCAGGTCTTCACATTGGTCGCTCTTCTCTCTGAAACGGTCACATTTATCGTCTGCAAAGCTATGTCGCGTGCTGCGGTAAGCGGAGACCCTAACAGCACCATAGTAGAAAACAGATGAAACTTCTAAGTTGATGTTATAGCCAGTAAGAAATAGTACAATAACTTTTAGATATCGATTATTGACTTTTTAGCCGGCTTTGGGGACTTGGACATGAGCTAGGACCTTAAGATTTTGCATCAATGGAGGACTAGCAGCTGCGTTGCACGGGAGAATGTGAAAAGTGTTCATATGTAGTAAAAACCTGAGAAATCCGTCCGTTTTCGTCATTTCTTATCAAATCGACTTAAAGCCATATCGTCACATTGGTCGCTCTTCTCTCTGAAAAGGTTATGTTTATCGTGTGAAAAGCTATGTCGCGTGCTGCGATATGCGGAAACACTAACAGCACCATAGTAGAAAACGGATGAAACTTCTAAGTTGATGTAATAGCCAGTAAGAAGTAGTACAATAACGTTTTTGGTACCGATTATTGACTTTTTAGCTGGATTTGGGGACTTGGACATGAGCTAGGACCTTAAGATTTTGCATCAAAGGAGAACTAGCAGCTGAGTTGCACGGGAGAATGTGAAAAGTGTTCATATGTAGTAAAAAACTGAGAAATCCGTCAATTTTCGTCATTTCTTATCAAATCGACTTAAAGCCAGTTCGTCACATTGGTCGCTCTTCTCCCTGAAATGGTTACATTTATCGTCTGCAAAGCTATGTCGCGTGCTGCGGTATGCGGAGACACTAACAGCACCATAGTAGAACACTGATGAAACTTCTAAGTTGATGTAATAGCCAGTAAGAAGTAGTACAATGACGTTTTAGAAACCGATTATTGACTTTTTATCTGGCTTTGTGGTCTTGGACCTTAAGACTTTGCATCAAAGGAGGACTAGCAGCTCCGTTGCACGGGAGAATGTCAAAAGTGTTCATATGTAGTGAAAACCTGAGAAATCCGTCCGTTTTCGTCATTTCTTATCAAATCGACTTAAAGCCAGATCGTCACATTGGTCGCTCTTCTCCCTGAAACGGTTACATTTATCGTCTGCAAAGCTATGTCGCGTGCTGCGGTATGCGGAGACACTAACAGGTTCATAGTAGAACACAGATGAAACTTCTAAGTTGATGTAATAGCCAGTAAGAAGTAGTACAATAACGTTTTAGATACCGATTATTGACTTTTTAGCTGGCTTTGGGGCCTTGGACATGAGCTAGGACCTTAAGATTTTGCATCAAAGGAGAACTAGCAGCTGTGTTGCACGGGAGAATGTGAAAAGTGTTCATATGCAGTGAAAACCTGAGAAATCCGTCCGTATTCGTCATTTCTTATCAAATCGACTTAAAGCCAGATCGTCACGTTGGTCGCTCTTCTCCCTGAAACGGTTACATTTATCGTCTGCAAAGCTAAGTCGCGTGCTGAGGTATGCGGAGACACTAACAGCACCTTAATAGAACACAGATGAAATTTCTCAGTTATTGTAATAGCCTGTAAGGAGTAGTACAATAACGTTTTAGATATCGATTATTGACTTTTTAGCTGGCTTTGGGGCCTTCGACATGAGCTAGGACCTTAAGATTTTGCATCAAAGGAGGACTAGATGCTCCGTTGCACGGGAGAATGTAAAAAGTGTTCATGTGCAGTAAAAACCTGAGAAATCCGTCCGTTTTCGTAATTTCTCATCAAATCGACTTAAAGCCAGGACGTCACATTGGACGCTCTTCTCTCTGAAAAGGTTACAATACTCGTCTGCAAAGCTATGTCGCGTGCTGCGGTATGCGGAGACACTAACAGCACCATAGTAGAACACAGATGAAACTTCTAAGTCGATGTAATAGCCAGTAAGAAGTAGTACAATAACGTTTTAGATATCGATTATTGACTTTTTAGCCGGCTTTGGGGCCTAGGACATGAGCTAGGACCTTAAGATTTTGCATCAAAGGAGGACTAGCAGCTGCGTTGCCCGGGAGAATGTGAAAAGTGTTCATATGTAGTAAAAACCTTAGAAATCCGTCCGTTTTTGTCATTTCTTATCAAATCGACTTAAAACCAGGTCTTCACATTGGTCGCTCTTCTCTCTGAAACGGTCACATTTATCGTCTGCAAAGCTATGTCGCGTGCTGCGGTAAGCGGAGACCCTAACAGCACCATAGTAGAAAACAGATGAAACTTCTAAGTTGATGTTATAGCCAGTAAGAAATAGTACAATAACTTTTAGATATCGATTATTGACTTTTTAGCTGGCTTTGGGGACTTGGACATGAGCTAGGACCTTAAGATTTTGCATCAATGGAGGACTAGCAGCTGCGTTGCACGGGAGAATGTGAAAAGTGTTCATATGTAGTAAAAACCTGAGAAATCCGTCCGTTTTCATCATTTCTTATAAAAGCGACTTAAAGCCAGATCGTCACATTGGTCGCTCTTCTCTCTGAAACCGTTACATTTATCGTCTGCAAAGCTATGTTGCGTGCTGCGGTATGCAGAGACACAAACAGCACCATAGTAGAACACTGATGAAACTTCTAAGTTGATGCAATAACCTGTAAGAAGTAGTACAATAACGTTTTAGAAACCGATTATTGACTTTTAAGCTGGCTTTGGGGCCTTGGACATGAGCTAGGACCTTAAGATTTTGCATCAAAGGAGGACTAGCAGCTGCGTTGCCCGGGAGAATGTGAAGAGTGTTCATATGTACTAAAACATGAGAAATCCGTCCGTTTTCGTCATTTCTTATCAAATCGACTTAAAGCCAGGTCTTCACATTGGTCGCTCTTCTCTCTGAAACGGTCACATTTATCGTCTGCAAAGCTATGTCGCGTGCTGCGGTATGCGGAGACACTAACAGCACCATAGTAGAACACTGATGAAACTTCTAAGTTGATGTAATAGCCAGTAAGAAGTAGTACACTTCAAGTTTTAAGTATCGATTATTGGCTTTTTACCCTTCTTTGGTGCCTTGGACATGAGCTAGGAACTTAAGATTTTGCATGAAAGGAGGACTAGCAGCCGCGTTGCACGGGAGAATGTGAAAAGTGTTCATATGTAGTAAAAACCTAAGAAATCTGTCCGTTTCCTCATTTGTTATCGAAATGACTTAAAGCCAGATTATCACATTGGCCGCTCTTCTGTCTGAAACGGTTACATTTATCGTCTGCAAAGCTATGTCGCGTGCTGCGGTATGCGCAGACACTAAAAGAACCATAGTAGAACACAGATGAATCTTCTAAGATGATGCAATAGCCAATAAGAAGTAGTACATTTCAAGTTTTAATTATCGATTATTGACTTTTTACCCTTCTTTGGTGCCTTGGACATGAGCTAGGAACTTAAGATTTTGCATGAAAGGAGGACTAACAGCCGCGTTGCACGGGAGATTGTGAAAAGTGTACATATGTAGTAAAAACCTGAGAAATCCGTCCGTTTTCGTCATTTGTTATCGAATCGGCTTAAAGCCAGACCGTCACATTGGCCGCCCTTCTCTCTGAAACGGTTGTACTTATCGTCTGCAAAGCTATGTCGCGTGTTGCGGTATGCGGAGGCACTAAAAGCACCATAGTAGAACACAGATGAAGCTTCTAAGTTGATGTAAAATCCAGTAAGAGGTAGCACAATTCAAGTTTTAGGTATCGATTATTGACTTTTTAGCTGGCTTTGGTGCCTTGGACATGAGCTAGGACCGTAAGATTCTGCTTGAAAGGAGGACTAGCAGCCGAGTTGCATGGGAGAATGTGAAAAGTGTTCATATGTAGTAAAAACCTGAGAAATCCGTCCGTTTTCGTCATTTCTTCTCAAATCGACTTAAAGCCAGATCGTCACATTAGTCGCTCTTCTCTCTGAAACGGTTACATTTATCGTCTGCAAAGCAAAGTCGCGTGCTGCGGTATGCGGAGACACTAACAGCACCATAGTAGAACACTAATGAAACTTCTAAGTTGATGTAATAGCCAGTAAGAAGTAGTGCAATAACGTTTTAGATATCGATTATTGACTTTTTTGCTGGCTTTGGGGACTTGGACATGAGCTAGGACCTTAAGATTTTGCATCAAGGGAGGACTAGCAGCTGCATTGCACGGGAGAATGTGAAAAGTGTTCATATGTAGAAAAAACTGGGAAATCCGTCCATTTTCGTCATCTCTTATCAAATCGACTTAAAGCCAGATCGTCACATTGGTCGCTCTTCTGTCTGAAACGGTTACATTTATCGTCTGCAAAGCTATGTCGCGTGCTGCGGTATGCAGAGACACTAACAGCACCATAGTAGAACACTGATGATACTTCTAACTTCTTGTAATAGCCAGTAAGAAGTATTGCAATAACGTTTTAGATATAGATTATTGACTTTTTATCTGTCTTTGGGGTCTTGGACATGAGCTAGGAGCTTAAGACTTTGCATCAAAGGAGGACTAGCAGCTCCGTATCACGTAAGAATGTCAAAAGTGTTCATATGCAGTGAAAACCTGAGATATCCATCCGTTTTCGTCATTTCTTATCAAATCGACTTAAAGCCAGATCGTCACATTGATCGCTCTTCTCTCTGAAACGGTTACATTTATCGTCTGCAAAGCTATGTCGCGTGCTGCGGTATGCGGAGACACTAACAGGACCATAGTAGAACACAGATGAAACTTCTAAGTTGATGTAATAGCCAGTAAGAAATAGTACAATAACGTTTTAGATTCCGATTATTGACTTTTTAGCTGGCTTTGGAGCCTTGGACATGTGCTAGGACCTTAAGATTTTGCATCAAAGGAGAACTAGCATCTGCGTTGCACGGGAGAATGTGAAAAATGTTCATATGTAGTAAAAATCTGAGAAATCCGTCCATTTTCGTCATTTCTTATCAAATCGACTTAAAGCCAGATCGTCACATTGGTCGCCCTTCTCTCTGAAACGGTTACATTTATCGTCTCCAAAGCAATGTCGCGTGCTGCGGTATGCAGAGACACTAACAGCACCACAGTAGAACAGTGATGAAACTTCTAAGTTGATGTAATAGCCAGTAAGAAGTAGTGCAATAACGTTTTAGATATCGATTATTGACTTTTTAGCTGGCTTTGTGGTCTTGGACATGAGCTAGGACCTTAAGACTTTGCATCAAAGGAGGACTAACAGCTGCGTTGCACGGGAGAATGTGAAAAGTGTTCATATGTAGTAAAAACCTGAGAAATCCGACCGTTATCGTCATTTCTTATCAAATCGACTTAAAGCCAGATCGTCACATTGGTCGCTCTTCTCGCTGAAACGGTTACATTT
This sequence comes from Schistocerca gregaria, assembly GCF_023897955.1. NCBI lineage: Eukaryota > Metazoa > Arthropoda > Insecta > Orthoptera > Acrididae > Schistocerca > Schistocerca gregaria. The sequence goes on from NW_026061759.1 coordinate 3,815,564, forward strand.
ATTGTCTGCAAAGCTGTGTCGCGTGCTGCGGTATGCGGAGACACTAACAGCACCATAGTAGAAAACAGATGAAACTTCTAAGTTGATGTAATAGCCTGTAAGAAGTAGTACAATAACGTTTTAGATTCCGATTATTGACTTTTTAGCTTGCTTTGGGGCCTTGGACATGAGCTAGGACCTTAAGATTTTGCATCAAAGGAGAACTTGCAGCTGCGTTGCACGGGAGAATGTGAAAAGTGTTCATATGTAGTGAAAACCTGAGAAATCCGTCCGTTTTCGTCATTTCTTATCAAATCGACTTAAAGCCAGATCGTCAAATTGGTCGCTCTTCTCCCTGAAACGGTTACATTTATCGTCTGCAAAGCTACGTCGCGTGCTGCGGTATGCGGAGACACTAACAGCACCTTAATAGAACACAGATGAAATTTCTCAGTTATTGTAATAGCCAGTAAGGAGTAGTACAATAACGTTTTAGATATCGATTATTGACTTTTTAGCTGGCTTTGGGGCCTTGGATATGAGCTAGGACCTTAAGATTTTGCATCAAACGAGGACTAGATGCTCCGTTGCACGGAGAATGTAAAAAGTGTTCATATGCAGTAAAAACCTGAGAAATCCGTCCGTTTTCGTAATTTCTTATCAAATCGACTTAAAGCCAGGACGTCACATTGGATGCTCTTCTCTCTGAAAAGGTTACATTACTCGTCTGCAAAGCTATGTCGCGTGCTGCGGTATGCGGAGACACTAACAGCACCATAGTAGAACACAGATGAAACTTCTAAGTTGATGTAATAGCCAGTAAGAAGTAGTACAATAACGTTTTAGATATCGATTATTTACTTTTTAGCTGGCTTTGGGGCCTAGGACATGAGCTAGGACCTTAAGATTTTGCATCAAAGGAGGACTAGCAGCTGCGTTGCCCGGGAGAATGTCAAAAGGCTTCATATGTAGTAAAAACCTTAGAAATCCGTCCGTTTTTGTCATTTCTTATCAAATCGACTTAAAACCAGGTCTCACATTGGTCGCTCTTCTTTCTGAAAAGGTCACATTTATCGTCTGCAAAGCTATGTCGCGTGCTGCGGTAAGCGGAGACCCTAACAGCACCATAGTAGAAAACAGATGAAACTTCTAAGTTGATGTTATAGCCAGTAAGAAGTAGTACAACAACTTTAGATATCGATTATTCACTTTTTAGCTGGCTTTGGGGACTTGGGCATGAGCTAGGACCTTAAGATTTTGCATCAAAGGAGGACTAGCAGCTGCGTTGCACGGGAGAATGTGAAAAGTGTTCATATGTAGTAAAAACCTGAGAAATCCGTCCGTTTTCGTCATTTCGTATCAAATCGACTTAAAGCCAGATCGTCACATTGGTCGCTCTTCTCCCTGAAATGGTTACATTTATCGTCTGCAAAGCTATGTGGCGTGCTGCGGTATGCGGAGACACTAGCAGCACCATAGTAGAACACTGATGAAACTTCTAAGTTGATGTAATAGCCAGTAAGAAGTAGTACAATAACGTTTTAGAAACCGATTATTGACTTTTTAGCTGGCTTTGGGGCCTCGGACTTGAGCTAGGACCTTAAGATTTTGCATCAAAGGAGAACTAGCAGCTGCGTTGCACGGGAGAATGTGAAAAGTGTTCATATGTAGTAAAAACCTGAGAAATCCGTCCGTTTTCGTCATTTCTTATCAAATCGACTTAAAGCCAGATCGTCACATTGGTCGCTCTTCTCCCTGAAATGGTTACATTTATCGTCTGCAAAGCTATGTCGCGTGCTGCGGTATGCGGAGACACTAGCAGCACCATAGTAGAACACTGAAGAAACTTCTAAGTTGATGTAATAGCCAGTAAGAAGTAGTACAATAACGTTTTAGAAACCGATTATTGACTTTTAAGCTGGCTTTGGGGCCTTGGACATGAGCTAGGACCTTAAGATTTTGCATCAAAGGAGGACTAGCAGCTGCGTTGCCCGGGAGAATGTGAAGAGTGTTCATATGTACTAAAACATGAGAAATCCGTCCATTTTCGTCATTTCTTATCAATTCGACTTAAAGCCAGGTCTTCACATTGGTCGCTCTTCTCTCTGAAACGGTCACATTTATCGTCTGCAAAGCTATGTCGCGTGCTGCGGTATGTGGAGACACTAAGAGCACCATAGTAGAACACAGACGAAGCTTCTAAGTTGATGTTATAGCCAGTAAGAAGTAGTAATATAACGTTTTAGATACCGATTATTGACTTTTTAGCTGGCTTTGGGGCCTCGGACATGAGCTAGGACCTTAAGATTTTGCATCAAAGGAGAACTAGCAGCTGCGTTGCACGGGAGAATGTGAAAAGTGTTCATATGTAGTAAAAACCTGAGAAATCCGTCCGTTTTCGTCATTTCTTATCAAATCGACTTAAAGCCAGATCGTCACATTTGTCGCCCTTCTCTCTGAAACGGTTACATTTATCGTCTGCAAAGCAATGTCGCGTGCTGCGGTATGCAGAGACACTAACAGCACCAGAGTAGAACAGTGATGAAACTTCTAAGTTGATGTAATAGCCAGTAAGAAGTAGTACAATAACGTTTTAGATATCGATTATTGACTTTTTAGCTGGCTTTGGGGTCTTGGACATGATCTAAGACCTTAAGATTTTGCATGAAACTAAGACTAGCAGCCTCGTTGCACGGGAGTATGTGAAAAGTGTTCATATGTAGTAAAAACCTGAGAAATCCGTCCGTTTTCGTCATTTCTTATAAAAGCGACTTAAAGCCAGATCGTCACATTGGTCGCTCTTCTCTCTGAAACGGTTACATTTATTGTCTGCAAAGCTATGTTGCGTGCTGCGGTATGCGGAGACACTAGCAGCACCATAGTAGAACACTGATGAAACTTCTAAGTTGATGTAATAGCCAGTAAGAAGTAGTACAATAACGTTTTAGAAACCGATTATTGACTTTTTAGCTGGCTTTGGGGCCTCGGACTTGAGCTAGGACCTTAAGATTTTGCATCAAAGGAGAACTAGCAGCTGCGTTGCCCGGGAGAATGTGAAAAGTGCTCATATGTAGTAAAAACCTGAGAAATCCGTCCGTTTTCGTCATTTCTTATCAAATCGACTTAAAGCCAGATCGTCACATTTGTCGCTCTTCTCCCTGAAACGGTTACATTTATCGTCTGCAAAGCTACGTCGCGTGCTGCGGTATGCGGAGACACTAACAGCACCTTAATAGAACACAGATGAAATTTCTCAGTTATTGTAATAGCCAGTAAGGAGTAGTACAATAACGTTTTAGATATCGATTATTGACTTTTTAGCTGGCTTTGGGGCCTAGGACATGAGCTAGGACCTTAAGATTTTGCATCAAGGGAGGACTAGCAGCTGCATTGCACGGGAGAATGTGAAAAGTGTTCATATGTAGTAAAAACTGGGAAATCCGTCCATTTTCGTCATCTCTTATCAAATCGACTTAAAGCCAGATCGTCACATTGGACGCTCTTCTGTCTGAAACGGTTACATTTATCGTCTGCAAAGCTATGTCGCGTGCTGCGGTATGCAGAGACACTAACAGCACCATAGTAGAACACTGATGATACTTCTAACTTCTTGTAATAGCCAGTAAGAAGTATTGCAATAACGTTTTAGATATAGATTATTGACTTTTTATCTGGCTTTGGGGTCTTGGACATGAGCTAGGAGCTTAAGACTTTGCATCAAAGGAGGACTAGCAGCTCCGTATCACGTAAGAATGTCAAAAGTGTTCATATGCAGTGAAAACCTGAGATATCCATCCGTTTTCGTCATTTCTTATCAAATCGACTTAAAGCCAGATCGTCACATTGATCGCTCTTCTCTCTGAAACGGTTACATTTATCGTCTGCAAAGCTATGTCGCGTGCTGCGGTATGCGGAGACACTAACAGGACCATAGTAGAACACAGATGAAACTTCTAAGTTGATGTAATAGCCAGTAAGAAATAGTACAATAACGTTTTAGATTCCGATTATTGACTTTTTAGCTGGCTTTGGGGCCTTGGACATGTGCTAGGACCTTAAGATTTTGCATCAAAGGAGAACTAGCAGCTGCGTTGCACGGGAGAATGTGAAAAATGTTCATATGCAGTAAAAACCTGAGAAATCCGTCCATTTTCGTCATTTCTTATCAAATCGACTTAAAGCCAGATCGTCACATTGGTCGCCCTTCTCTCTGAAACGGTTACATTTATCGTCTCCAAAGCAATGTCGCGTGCTGCGGTATGCAGAGACACTAACAGCACCACAGTAGAACAGTGATGAAACTTCTAAGTTGATGTAATAGCCAGTAAGAAGTAGTGCAATAACGTTTTAGATATCGATTATTGACTTTTTAGCTGGCTTTGTGGTCTTGGACATGAGCTAGGACCTTAAGACTTTGCATCAAAGGAGGACTAACAGCTGCGTTGCACGGGAGAATGTGAAAAGTGTTCATATGTAGTAAAAACCTGAGAAATCCGACCGTTATCGTCATTTCTTATCAAATCGACTTAAAGCCAGATCGTCACATTGGTCGCTCTTCTCGCTGAAACGGTTACATTTATTGTCTGCAAAGCTGTGTCGCGTGCTGCGGTATGCGGAGACACTAACAGCACCATAGTAGAAAACAGATGAAACTTCTAAGTTGATGTAATAGCCTGTAAGAAGTAGTACAATAACGTTTTAGATTCCGATTATTGACTTTTTAGCTTGCTTTGGGGCCTTGGATATGAGCTAGGACCTTAAGATTTTGCATCAAAGGAGAACTTGCAGCTGCGTTGCACGGGAGAATGTGAAAAGTGTTCATATGTAGTGAAAACCTGAGAAATCCGTCCGTTTTCGTCATTTCTTATCAAATCGACTTAAAGCCAGATCGTCATATTGGTCGCTCTTCTCCCTGAAACGGTTACATTTATCGTCTGCAAAGCTACGTCGCGTGCTGCGGTATGCGGAGACACTAACAGCACCTTAATAGAACACAGATGAAATTTCTCAGTTATTGTAATAGCCAGTAAGGAGTAGTACAATAACGTTTTAGATATCGATTATTGACTTTTTAGCTGGCTTTGGGGCCTTGGACATGAGCTAGGACCTTAAGATTTTGCATCAAACGAGGACTAGATGCTCCGTTGCACGGAGAATGTAAAAAGTGTTCATATGCAGTAAAAACCTGAGAAATCCGTCCGTTTCCGTAATTTCTTATCAAATCGACTTAAAGCCAGGACGTCACATTGGACGCTCTTCTCTCTGAAAAGGTTACATTACTCGTCTGCAAAGCTATGTCGCGTGCTGCGGTATGCGGAGACACTAACAGCACCATAGTAGAACACGGATGAAACTTCTAAGTTGATGTAATAGCCAGTAAGAAGTAGTACAATAACGTTTTAGATATCGATTATTTACTTTTTAGCTGGCTTTGGGGCCTAGGACATGAGCTAGGACCTTAAGATTTTGCATCAAAGGAGGACTAGCAGCTGCGTTGCCCGGGAGAATGTCAAAAGTCTTCATATGTAGTAAAAACCTTAGAAATCCGTCCGTTTTTGTCATTTCTTATCAAATCGACTTAAAACCAGGTCTTCACATTGGTCGCTCTTCTTTCTGAAACGGTCACATTTATCGTCTGCAAAGCTATGTCGCGTGCTGCGGTAAGCGGAGACCCTAACAGCACCATAGTAGAAAACAGATGAAACTTCTAAGTTGATGTTATAGCCAGTAAGAAGTAGTACAACAACTTTAGATATCGATTATTCACTTTTTAGCTGGCTTTGGGGACTTGGGCATGAGCTAGGACCTTAAGATTTTGCATCAAAGGAGGACTAGCAGCTGCGTTGCACGGGAGAATGTGAAAAGTGTTCATATGTAGTAAAAACCTGAGAAATCCGTCCGTTTTCGTCATTTCTTATCAAATCGACTTAAAGCCAGATCGTCACATTGGTCGCTCTTCTCCCTGAAATGGTTACATTTATCGTCTGCAAAGCTATGTCGCGTGCTGCGGTATGCGGAGACACTAGCAGCACCATAGTAGAACACTGAAGAAACTTCTAAGTTGATGTAATAGCCAGTAAGAAGTAGTACAATAACGTTTTAGAAACCGATTATTGACTTTTAAGCTGGCTTTGGGGCCTTGGACATGAGCTAGGACCTTAAGATTTTGCATCAAAGGAGGACTAGCAGCTGCGTTGCCCGGGAGAATGTGAAGAGTGTTCATATGTACTAAAACATGAGAAATCCGTCCATTTTCGTCATTTCTTATCAATTCGACTTAAAGCCAGGTCTTCACATTGGTCGCTCTTCTCTCTGAAACGGTCACATTTATCGTCTGCAAAGCTATGTCGCGTGCTGCGGTATGTGGAGACACTAAGAGCACCATAGTAGAACACAGACGAAGCTTCTAAGTTGATGTTATAGCCAGTAAGAAGTAGTAATATAACATTTTAGATACCGATTATTGACTTTTTAGCTGGCTTTGGGGCCTCGGACATGAGCTAGGACCTTAAGATTTTGCATCAAAGGAGAACTAGCAGCTGCGTTGCACGGGAGAATGTGAAAAGTGTTCATATGTAGTAAAAACCTGAGAAATCCGTCCGTTTTCGTCATTTCTTATCAAATCGACTTAAAGCCAGATCGTCAGATTGGTCGCCCTTCTCTCTGAAACGGTTACATTTACCGTCTGCAAAGCAATGTCGCGTGCTGCGGTATGCAGAGACACTAACAGCACCAGAGTAGAACAGTGATGAAACTTCTAAGTTGATGTAATAGCCAGTAAGAAGTAGTACAATAACGTTTTAGATATCGATTATTGACTTTTTAGCTGGCTTTGGGGTCTTGGACATGATCTAAGACCTTAAGATTTTGCATGAAACTAAGACTAGCAGCCTCGTTGCACGGGAGTATGTGAAAAGTGTTCATATGTAGTAAAAACCTGAGAAATCCGTCCGTTTTCGTCATTTCTTATAAAAGCGACTTAAAACCAGATCGTCACATTGGTCGCTCTTCTCTCTGAAACGGTTACATTTATTGTCTGCAAAGCTATGTTGCGTGCTGCGGTATGCGGAGACACTAGCAGCACCATAGTAGAACACTGATGAAACTTCTAAGTTGATGTAATAGCCAGTAAGAAGTAGTACAGTAACGTTTTAGAAACCGATTATTGACTTTTTAGCTGGCTTTGGGGCCTCGGACTTGAGCTAGGACCTTAAGATTTTGCATCAAAGGAGAACTAGCAGCTGCGTTGCCCGGGAGAATGTGAAAAGTGCTCATATGTAGTAAAAACCTGAGAAATCCGTCCGTTTTCGTCATTTCTTATCAAATCGACTTAAAGCCAGATCGTCACATTTGTCGCTCTTCTCCCTGAAACGGTTACATTTATCGTCTGCAAAGCTACGTCGCGTGCTGCGGTATGCGGAGACACTAACAGCACCTTAATAGAACACAGATGAAATTTCTCAGTTATTGTAATAGCCAGTAAGGAGTAGTACAATAACGTTTTAGATATCGATTATTGACTTTTTAGCTGGCTTTGGGGCCTTGGACATGAGCTAGGACCTTAAGATTTTGCATCAAACGAGGACTAGATGCTCCGTTGCACGGAGAATGTAAAAAGTGTTCATATGCAGTAAAAACCTGAGAAATCCGTCCGTTTTCGTAATTTCTTATCAAATCGACTTAAAGCCAGGACGTCACATTGGACGCTCTTCTCTCTGAAAAGGTTACATTACCCGTCTGCAAAGCTATGTCGCGTGCTGCGGTATGCGGAGACACTAACAGCACCATAGTAGAACACAGATGAAACTTCTAAGTTGATGTAATAGCCAGTAAGAAGTAGTACAATAACGTTTTAGATATCGATTATTGACTTTTTAGCTGGCTTTGGGGCCTAGGACATGAGCTAGGACCTTAAGATTTTGCATCAAAGGAGGACTAGCAGCTGCGTTGCCCGGGAGAATGTCAAAAGAGTTCATATGTAGTAAAAACCTTAGAAATCCGTCCGTTTTTGTCATTTCTTATCAAATCGACTTAAAACCAGGTCTTCACATTGGTCGCTCTTCTTTCTGAAACGGTCACATTTATCGTCTGCAAAGCTATGTCGCGTGCTGCGGTAAGCGGAGACCCTAACAGCACCATAGTAGAAAACAGATGAAACTTCTAAGTTTATGTTATAGCCAGTAAGAAGTAGTACAACAACTTTAGATATCGATTATTCACTTTTTAGCTGGCATTGGGGACTTGGGCATGAGCTAGGACCTTAAGATTTTGCAGCAAAGGAGGACTAGCAGCTGCGTTGCACGGGAGAATGTGAAAAGTGTTCATATGTAGTAAAAACCTGAGAAATCCGTCCGTTTTCGTCATTTCTTATCAAATCGACTTAAAGCCAGATCGTCACATTGGTCGCTCTTCTCCCTGAAATGGTTACATTTATCGTCTGCAAAGCTATGTCGCGTGCTGCGGTATGCGGAGACACTAGCAGCACCATAGTAGAACACTGATGAAACTTCTAAGTTGATGTAATAGCCAGTAAGAAGTAGTACAATAACGTTTTAGAAACCGATTATTGACTTTTAAGCTGGCTTTGGGGCCTTGGACATGAGCTAGGACCTTAAGATTTCGCATCAAAGGAGGACTAGCAGCTGCGTTGCCCGGGAGAATGTGAAGAGTGTTCATATGTACTAAAACATGAGAAATCCGTCCGTTTTCGTCATTTCTTATCAAATCGACTTAAAGCCAGATCGTCACATTGGTCGCTCTTCCCTCTGAAACGGTTACATTTATTGTCTGCAAAGCTATGTCGCGTGCTGCGGTATGCGGAGACACTCACAGCACCATAGCAGAAAACAGATGAAACTTCTAAGTTGATGTAATAGCTTGCAAGAAGTAGTACAATAACGTTTTAGATGCCGATTATTGTCTTTTTAGCTGGCTTTGGGGTCTTGGACATGAGCTAGGACCTTAAGATTTTCCATCAAAGGAGAACTAGCGGCTGCGTTGCACGGGAGAATGTGAAAAGCGTTCATATGTAGTAAAAACCTGAGAAATCCGTCCATTTTCGTCATTTCTTATCAAATCGACTTAAAGCCAGATCGTCACATTGGTCGCTCTTCTCCCTGAAACGGTTACATTTATCGTCTGCAAAGCTACGTCGCGTGCTGCGGTATGCGGAGACACTAACAGCACCATAGTAGAACACAGATGAAATTTCTCAGTTATTGTAATAGCCAGAAAAGAGTAGTACAATAACGTTTTAGATATCGATTATTGACTTTTTAGCTGGCTTTGGGGCCTTGGACATGAGCTAGGACCTTAAGATTTTGCATCAAAAGATGACTAGCAGCTGCGTTGCACGGGAGAATGTAAATAGTGTTCATATGTAGTAAAAACCTGAGAAATACGTCCGTTTTCGTCATTTGTTACCGAATCGACTTAATGTCAGATCGTCTCATTGGCCGCTCATATCTCTGAAACGGTTACATTTATCGTCTGCAAAGCTATGTCGCGTGCTGCGGTATGCGGAGACACTAACAGCACCATTGTAGAAAACAGAAGAAGCTTCCAAGTTGATGTAATAGCCAGTAAGAAGCAGTACAAATCAGGTTTTACTCATCGATTATTGCCTTTTGTGCCGGCTTTGGTGCCTTGGACATGAGCTAGGACCTTACGATTTTGCATAAAAGAAGGACTAGCATCAGCGTTGTTCGGGAGAATACGAAAAGTGTTCATATGTAGTAAAAACCCGAGAAATCCGTCCTTTGTCGTCATTTGTTATCGAGTCGACTTAAAGCCAGAACGTCACATTGGTCGCTCTTCTCTCTGAAACGGTTACATTTATCGTCTGCAAAGCTACGTCGCGTGCTGCGGTATGCGGAGACACTAACAGCACCATAGCGGAACACAGATGAAACTTCTATGTTGATGTAATAGCCAGTAAGAAGTAGTACAATAACGTTTTAGGTACCGATTATTGACTTTTTAGCTGGCTTTGGGGACTTGGACATGAGCTAGGACCTTAAGATTTTTCATCAAAGGAGAACTAGCAGCTGCGTTGCTCGGGAGAATGTGAAAAGTGTTCATATGTAGTAAAAACCTGAGAAATCCGTCCGTTTTCGTCATTTCTTATCAAATCGACTTAAAGCCAGATCGTCACATTGGTCGCTCTTCTCTCTGAAACGGTTACATTTATCGTCTGCAAAGCTATGTCGCGTGCTGCGGTATGCAGAGACACTAATAGCACCATAGTAGAACACTGATGAAACTTCTAAGTTGATGTAATAGCCAGTAAGAAGTAGTAAAATAACGTTTTAGATATCGATTATTGACTTTTTAGCTGGCTTTGGGGACTTGGACATGAGCTAGGACCTTAAGATTTTGCATCAAAGGAGAACTAGCAGCTGCGTTGCACGGGAGAATGTGAAAAGTGTTCATATGTACTAAAAACCTGAGAATTCCGTCCGTTTTCGTCATTTCTTATCAAATCGACTTAAAGCCAGGTCTTCACATTGGTCGCTCTTCTCTCTGAAACGGTCACATTTATCGTCTGCAAAGCTATGTCGCGAGATGCGGTATCTGGAGACACTAACAGCACCATAGTAGAACACAGACGAAGCTTCTAAGTTGTTGTGATAGCCAGTAAGAAGTAGTACAATAACGTTTTAGATATCGATTATTGACTTTTTAGCTGGCTTTGGGGACTTGGACATGATCTAGGACCTCAAGATTTTGCATCAAAGGAGGACTAGCAGTTGCGTTGCACGGGAGAATGTGAAAAGTGTTCATATGTAGTAAAAACCTGAGAAATCCGTCCATTTTCGTCATTTCATATCAAATCGACTTAAAACCAGATCGTCACAGTGGTCGCTCTTCTCTCTGAAACGGTTACATTTATCGTCTGCAAAGCTATGTCGCGTGCTGCGGTATGCAGAGACACTAACAGCACCATAGTAGAACACTGAAGAAACTTCTAAGTTGTTGTAATAGCCAGTAAGAAGTAGTGCAATAACGTTTTAGATATAGATTATTGACTTTTTAGCTGGCTTTGGGGTCTTGGACATGAGCTAGGACCTTAAGACTTTGCATCAAAGGAGGACTAGGAGCCGCGTTGCACGGGAGAATGTAAATAGTGTTCATATGTAGTAAAAACCTGAGAAATCCGTCCGTTTTCGTCTGTTATCGAATCGACTTAATGTCAGATCGTCTCATTGGCCGCTCATATCTCTGAAACGGTTACATTTATCGTCTGCAAAGCTATGTCGCGTGCTGCGGTATGCGGAGACACTAACAGCACCATAGTAGAACACAGAAGAAGCTTCCAAGTTGATGTAATAGCCAGTAAGAAGCAGTACAAATCAGGTTTTACTTATCGATTATTGCCTTTTGTGCCGGCTTTGGTGCCTTGGACATGAGCTAGGACCTTACGATTTTGCATAAAAGAAGGACTAGCATCAGCGTTGTTCGGGAGAATACGAAAAGTGTTCATATGTAGTAAAAACCAGAGAAATCCGTCCTTTGTCGTCATTTGCTATCGAGTCGACTTAAAGCCAGATCGTCACATTGGTCGATCTTCTCTCTGAAACGGTTACATTTATCGTCTGCAAAGCTACGTCGCGTGCTGCGGTATGCGGAGAAACTAACAGCACCATAGCGGAACACAGATGAAACTTCTAAGTTGATGTAATAGCCAGTAAGAAGTAGTACAATAACGTTTTAGATTTCGATTATTGGCTTTTTAGCTGGCTTTGGGGACTTGGACATGAGCTAGGACCTTAAGATTTTGCATGAATGGAGGACTAGCAGCTGCGTTGCACGGGAGAATGTCAAAAGTGTTCATATGTAGTAAAACCCTGAGATATCCGTCCGCTTTCGTCATTTCTTATCAAATCGACTTATAGCCAGATCGTCACATTGGTCGCTCTTCTCTCTGAAACGGTTATATTTATCGTCTGCAAAGCTACGTCGCGTGCTGCGGTATGCGGAGAAACTAACAGCACCATAGCGGAACACAGATGAAACTTCTAAGTTGATGTAATAGCCAGTAAGAAGTAGTACAATAACGTTTTAGATTTCGATTATTGGCTTTTTAGCTGGCTTTGGGGACTTGGACATGAGCTAGGACCTTAAGATTTTGCATGAATGGAGGACTAGCAGCTGCGTTGCACGGGAGAATGTCAAAAGTGTTCATATGTAGTAAAACCCTGAGATATCCGTCCGCTTTCGTCATTTCTTATCAAATCGACTTATAGCCAGATCGTCACATTGGTCGCTCTTCTCTCTGAAACGGTTATATTTATCGTCTGCAAAGCTATGTCGCGTGCTGCGGCATGCGGAGACACTAACAGCACCATAGTATAAAACAGATGAAACTTCTAAGTTGATGTAATAGCCAGTAAGAAGTAGTACAATAACGTTTTAGGTACCGATTATTGACTTTTTAGCTTACTTTGGGGACTTGGACATGAGCTAGGTCCTTAAGAGTTTTCATCAAAGGAGAACTAGCAGCTGCGTTGCTCTGGAGAATGTGAAAAGTGTTCATATGTAGTAAAAACCTGAGAAATCCGTCCGTTTTCGTCATTTCTTATCAAATCGACTTAAAGCCAGATCGCCACATTGGTCGCTCTTCTCTCTGAAACGGTTACATTTATCGTCTGCAAAACTATGTCGCGTGCTGCGGTATGCAGAGACACAAATAGCACCATAGTAGAACACTGATGAAACTTCTAAGTTGATGTAATAGCCAGTAAGAAGTAGTACAATAACGTTTTACATATCGATTATTGACTTTTTAGCTGGCTTTGGGGACTTGGACATGAGCTAGGACCTTAAGATTTTGCATCAAAGGAGAACTAGCAGCTGCGTTGCACGGGAGAATGTGAAAAGTGTTCATATGTACTAAAAACCTGAGAATTCCGTCCGTTTTCGTCATTTCTTATCAAATCGACTTAAAGCCAGGTCTTCACATTGGTCGCTCTTCTCTCTGAAACGGTCACATTTATCGTCTGAAAAGCTATGTCGCGTGCTGCGGTATCTGGATACACTAACAGCACCATAGTAGAACACAGACGAAGCTTCTAAGTTGTTGTGATAGCCAGTAAGAAGTAGTACAATAACGTTTTAGATATCGATTATTGACTTTTTAGCTGGCTTTGGGGACTTGGACATGAGCTAGGACCTTAAGGTTTTGCATCAAAGGAGGACTAACAGTTGCGTTGCACGGGAGAATGTGAAAAGTGTTCATATGTAGTAAAAACCTGAGAAATCCGTCCATTTTCGTCATTTCTTATCAAATCGACTTAAAACCAGATCGTCACATTGGTCGCTCTTCTCTCTGAAACGGTTACATTTATCGTCTGCAAAGCTATGTCGCGTGCTGCGGTATGCAGAGACACTAACAGCACCATAGTAGAACACTGAAGAAACTTCTAAGTTGTTGTAATAGCCAGTAAGAAGTAGTGCAATAACGTTTTAAATATCCTTTATTGAGTTTTTAGCTGGCTTTGGGGTCTTGGACATGAGCTAGGACCTTAAGACTTTGCATCAAAGGAGGACTAGCAGCTCCGTTGCGCGGGAGAATGTGAAAAGTGTTCATATGTAGTAAAAACCTGAGAAATCCGTCCGTTTTCGTCATTTCTTATCAAATCGACTTAAAGCCAGATCGTCACATTGGACACTCTTCTCTCTGAAACGGTTACATTTATCGTCTGCAAAGCTATGTCGCGTGCTGCGGTATGCGGAGACACTAACAGCACCATAGTAGAACACAGAAGAAGCTTCCAAGTTGATGTAATAGCCAGTAAGAAGCAGTACAAATCAGGTTTTACTTATCGATTATTGCCTTTTGTGCCGGCTTTGGTGCCTTGGACATGAGCTAGGACCTTACGATTTTGCATAAAAGAAGGACTAGCATCAGCGTTGTTCGGGAGAATACGAAAAGTGTTCATATGTAGTAAAAACCAGAGAAATCCGTCCTTTGTCGTCATTTGCTATCGAGTCGACTTAAAGCCAGATCGTCACATTGGTCGATCTTCTCTCTGAAACGGTTACATTTATCGTCTGCAAAGCTACGTCGCGTGCTGCGGTATGCGGAGAAACTAACAGCACCATAGCGGAACACAGATGAAACTTCTAAGTTGATGTAATAGCCAGTAAGAAGTAGTACAATAACGTTTTAGATTTCGATTATTGGCTTTTTAGCTGGCTTTGGGGACTTGGACATGAGCTAGGACCTTAAGATTTTGCATGAATGGAGGACTAGCAGCTGCGTTGCACGGGAGAATGTCAAAAGTGTTCATATGTAGTAAAACCCTGAGATATCCGTCCGCTTTCGTCATTTCTTATCAAATCGACTTATAGCCAGATCGTCACATTGGTCGCTCTTCTCTCTGAAACGGTTATATTTATCGTCTGCAAAGCTATGTCGCGTGCTGCGGCATGCGGAGACACTAACAGCACCATAGTATAAAACAGATGAAACTTCTAAGTTGATGTAATAGCCAGTAAGAAGTAGTACAATAACGTTTTAGGTACCGATTATTGACTTTTTAGCTTACTTTGGGGACTTGGACATGAGCTAGGTCCTTAAGAGTTTTCATCAAAGGAGAACTAGCAGCTGCGTTGCTCTGGAGAATGTGAAAAGTGTTCATATGTAGTAAAAACCTGAGAAATCCGTCCGTTTTCGTCATTTCTTATCAAATCGACTTAAAGCCAGATCGCCACATTGGTCGCTCTTCTCTCTGAAACGGTTACATTTATCGTCTGCAAAACTATGTCGCGTGCTGCGGTATGCAGAGACACAAATAGCACCATAGTAGAACACTGATGAAACTTCTAAGTTGATGTAATAGCCAGTAAGAAGTAGTACAATAACGTTTTACATATCGATTATTGACTTTTTAGCTGGCTTTGGGGACTTGGACATGAGCTAGGACCTTAAGATTTTGCATCAAAGGAGAACTAGCAGCTGCGTTGCACGGGAGAATGTGAAAAGTGTTCATATGTACTAAAAACCTGAGAATTCCGTCCGTTTTCGTCATTTCTTATCAAATCGACTTAAAGCCAGGTCTTCACATTGGTCGCTCTTCTCTCTGAAACGGTCACATTTATCGTCTGAAAAGCTATGTCGCGTGCTGCGGTATCTGGATACACTAACAGCACCATAGTAGAACACAGACGAAGCTTCTAAGTTGTTGTGATAGCCAGTAAGAAGTAGTACAATAACGTTTTAGATATCGATTATTGACTTTTTAGCTGGCTTTGGGGACTTGGACATGAGCTAGGACCTTAAGGTTTTGCATCAAAGGAGGACTAACAGTTGCGTTGCACGGGAGAATGTGAAAAGTGTTCATATGTAGTAAAAACCTGAGAAATCCGTCCATTTTCGTCATTTCTTATCAAATCGACTTAAAACCAGATCGTCACATTGGTCGCTCTTCTCTCTGAAACGGTTACATTTATCGTCTGCAAAGCTATGTCGCGTGCTGCGGTATGCAGAGACACTAACAGCACCATAGTAGAACACTGAAGAAACTTCTAAGTTGTTGTAATAGCCAGTAAGAAGTAGTGCAATAACGTTTTAAATATCCTTTATTGAGTTTTTAGCTGGCTTTGGGGTCTTGGACATGAGCTAGGACCTTAAGACTTTGCATCAAAGGAGGACTAGCAGCTCCGTTGCGCGGGAGAATGTGAAAAGTGTTCATATGTAGCAAAAACCTGAGAAATCCGTCCGTTTTCGTCATTTCTTATCAAATCGACTTAAAGCCAGATCGTCACATTGGACACTCTTCTCTCTGAAACGGTTACATTTATCGTCTGCAAAGCTATGTCGCGTGCTGCGGTACGCGGAGACACTAACAGAACCGTAGTAGAACACAGATGATACTTCTAAGTTGATGTAATAGCCAGTAAGAAGTAGTGCAATAACGTTTTAGATATCGATTATTGACTTTTTAGCTGGCTTTGTGGTCTTGGACATGAGCTAGGACCTTAAGACTTTGCATCAAAGGAGGACTAGCTGCTGCGTTGCACGGGAGAATGTGAAAAGTGTTCATATGTAGTAAAAACCTGAGAAATCCGTCCGTTATCGTCATTTCTTATCAAATCGACTTAAAGCCACATCGTCACATTGGTCGCTCTTCTCTCTGAAACGGTTACATTTATCGTCTGCAAAGCTATGTCGCGTGCTGCGGTATGCGGAGACACTAACAGCACCATAGTAGAACACAGATGAAACTTCTAAGTTGATGTAATAGCCAGTAACAGGTAGTCCAATTCAAGTTTTAGTTATCGACTTTTGACTATTTACCCGGCTATGTAATAGCAAGTAAGAAATTCGCCCGTTTTCGTCATTTGTTATCAAATCGACTTTAAGCCAGATCGCCACATTGGCCGCTCTTCTATCTGAAATGGTTACATTTATCGTCTGCAAAGCTATGTCGCGTGTTGCGGTATGCGGAGTCACTAAAATCACCATAGTAGAAAACAGAAGTAGCTTCTAAATTGATGTAATACCCAGTAAAAAGTAGTAAAATTCACGTTTTAGTTATCGATTATTCACTTTTTAGCCATTTTTGATGCTTTGGGCATGAGCTAGGACCTTACGATTTTGCATGAAAGGAGGAATAGCAGCCGCGTTGCACGGGAGAATGTGAAAGGTGTTCATATGTCGTGAAAATCTGAGAAATCCGGCCGTTTTCGTCATTTGTTATCGAATCGACTTAAAGCCAGGACGTACATTCGCCGCTTTTCTCTCTGAAACGGTTACATTTGTCGTCTGCGAAGCTATGTCGCGTGCTGCGGTTTGCGGAGACACTAAAAGCACCATAGTAGAACACAGATGAAGCTTCTCAGTTGATGTAATAGCCAGTAAGAAACAGTATAATTCAAGTTTTAGTTATCGATTATTGACTTTTACTTTTCTTTGGTGCCTTGGAAATGAGCTAGGACTTTACGATTTTGCATGAAGGGAAGTGTAGCAGCCGCTTTGCACGGGAGAATGTGAAAAATGTTCATATATAGTAAAACCTGTGAAATCCCACCGTTTTCGTCATATGTTATCGAATCGACTTCAAGCCAGATCGTCACATATGCGGCTCTTCTCTCTGAAACGGTTACATTTATCGTCTGCAAAGCTATGTCGCGTGCTGCGATATGCGGAGACACTAAAAGCACCATAGTTGAACACAGATGAAGCTTCTGAGTTGTTGTAATAGCCAGTCAGAAGCAGTACAATTCAAGTATTGGTTATTGATTATTGATTTTTAGCCGGCTTTGGTTCCTTGGACATGAGGTGGAACCATAAGATTTTGCATGAAAGGAGGACTAGCAGCTGCGTTGCACGGGAGAATGTGAAAAGGTTCATATGTAGTGAAATCTGAGAAATCCGTATGTTTTCGTCAATTGTTATCGAATCGACTTAAAGCCAGATCGTACATTGGCCGCTCTTCCCTCTGAAACCGTTACATTTATCGGCTCCAAAGATGTGTCGCGAGCTACGTAATGCGGAGACACTAAAAGCACTATACTAGAACACAGATGAAGCTTCTAAGTTGATGTTATAGCCAGTAAGAAGTAGTGTAATTCAAGTATTCGTTATCGATTATTCACTTTTCACCCGGCTTTGGTACCTTGTACAGCAGCTGGGACATTAAGATTTTGCATGAAAGGAGGACTATTAGCCGCGTTGCACGGGAGAATGTGAAAAGTGTTCATATGTAGTAAAAACCTGAGAAATCCGTCCGTTTTCGTAATTTGTTAATTTGTACATTGGCCGCTCTCCTCTCTGAAACGGTTACATTTATCGTCTGCAAAGCTATGTCGCGTGCTGCGTTATGCGGGACTCTAAAATCACCATAGTAGAACACAGAAGTAGCTTCTAAGTTGATGTAATACCTAGTAAGAAGTAGTACAATTCACGTTTTAGTTATCGATTATTGACTATTTAGCCTTTTTTGGTGCCTTGTGCATGAGCTAGGACGTTACGATTTTGAATAAAAGGACTACTAGCATCCGCGTTGCACGGGAGAATGTGAAAAGTGTTCATATGTAGTAAAAACCTGAGAAATCTGTCCGTGTTCGTAATTTGTTTTCGATTCGCCTTAAAGGCAGATCGTCACATTGGCCGGTCTACCCTCTGAAACGGTTACATTTATCGTCTGCAAAGCTATGTCGCTGGGTGCGGTATGCGGAGACACTAAAAGCACTATACTAGAACACAGAAGAAGCTTCTAAGTTGATGTAATAGCCAGTAAGAAGTAGCACAATTCAAGTTTTAGTTTTCGATTACTGACTTTTTAGCCGGCTTTGGTGCCTTGGACATGAGCTAGGACCTTAAGATTTTGCATGAAAGGAGGACTAGCAGCCTCGTTTCAGGGGAGAATGTGAAAAGTGTTCACATGTACTAAAAACCTGAGAAATCCGTCGGTTTTGGTCATTTGTTATCGAATCGACTTAAAGCCAGATCGTCACATTGGCCGCTCATGTCTCTGAAACGGTTACATTTATCGTCTGCAAAGCTATGTCGCGTGCTGCGGTATGCGGAGACACAAAAATCAGCACAGTATAACACAGTTGTAGCTTCTAAGTTGATGTAATACCCAGTAAGTAGTAGTAAAATTCACGTTTTAGCAATCGATTATTGACTTTTTAGCCGGCTTTGGTGCCTTGGGCATGAGCTAGGACCTTAAGATTTTGCATGAAAGAAGGACTAGAAGCCGCGTTGCACGGGAAAATGTGAAAAGTGATCATATGTAGTAAGAACCTGAGAAATCTTTCCGTTTTCGTCATTGTTATCAAATCGACTTAAAGCAAGATCGTTACATAGGTCGCTCTTCTCTCTGAAACGGTTTTATTTATCGTCTGCAAAGCTATGTCGTTGGGTGCGGTATGCGGAGACACTAAAAGCCTTATAGTAGAACACAGTAGAAGCTTCTAAGTTGATGTAATAGGTAGTACAATTGAAGTTTTAGTTTTTGATTATTGAGTTTCTAACCGGCTTTAGTCACTTGGACATGAGCTAGGACCATAAGATTTTGCATGAAAGGAGGACTAGCAGCCGCGTTGCACGGGAAAATGTGTTAAAGCGTTCATATGTAGTAAAAAACTGATAAATCTGCCGGTTTTCTTCATTTGTTATCGAATTGACTTAAAGCCAGGACGTTACATTGTCTGCTCTTCTCTCTGAAACGGTTACATTTATCGTCTGCAAAGCTATGTCGCGTGCTGCGGTATGCGGAGACACAAAAAGCACCATAGTAGAACACTGAAAAAGCTTCTAAGTTTATGTAATAGCAAGTAAAAAGTAGTACAATTCACGTTTTAGTTATCGATTATTGACTTTTTGGCCGGCTTTGGTGCCTTGGACGTGAGCTAGGACCTTAAGATTTTGCATGAAAGGAGGACTAGTAGCTGCGATACACGGGAGAGAGTGAAAAGTGTTCATTTGTAGTAAAAACCTAAGGTATTCGGCCGGTTTCGTCATTTGCTATCAAATCGACTTAAGGCCAGATCGTCACATTGGCCTCTCTTCTCTCTGAAACAATTACATTTATCGTCTGCAAAGTTATGTCACGTGCTGCGGTATGCGGAGACACTAAAAGCACCGTAGTAGAACACAGATGAAGCTTCTAAGTTGATGTAATAGCCAGTAAGATGTAGTACAATTCGTATTTTGGGTATAGATTATTGACTTTTTACCTTTCTTTGGAGCCTTGGACTTGAGCTAAGAACTTAAGATTTTGCATGAAAGGAGGACTAGCACCCGCGTTGCACGGGAAAATGTGAAAAGTGTTCGTATGTAGTAAATACCTGAGAAATCCGTCCGTTTTCGACATTTGTTATCGAATCGACTTAAAGCCACATCGTCTCATTGGCCGCACTTCTGTCTGAAACGGTTACATTTATCGTCTGCAAAGCTATGTCGCGTGCTGCGGTATGCGGAGACACTAAAAGCACCATAGTAGAACACAGATGAAGCTTCTAAGTTGATGTAATAACCAGTAAGATGTAGTACAATTGAAGTTTTAGGTATTGATTATTGACTTTTCACCCTTCTTTGGTGCCTTTGACATGAGCTAGGAACATAAGATTTTGCATGAAAGGTGGACTAGCAGCCGCGTTGCACGGGAGAATGTGAACTGTGTTCATATGTGGTAAAAACTTGAGAAATTCGTCCGTTTTCGTCATTTGTTATCAAATCGACTTAAACCCAGATCGTCACATTGGGCACACTTCTGTCTGAAGCGGTTATATTTATCGTCTGCAAAGCTATGTCGCGTGCTGCGGTATACAGAGACACTAAAAGCACCATAGTAGAACATAGATGAAGCTTCTAAGTTGACGTAATAGCCAGTAAGATGTAGTACAATTCGTGTTTTAGGTATAGATTATTGACTTTTTACACTTCTTTGGTGCTTTGGACTTGAGCTAGGAACTTAAGATTTTGCATGAAAGGAGGACTAGCACCCGCGTTGTACGGGAGAATGTGAAAAGTGTTCATATGTAGTAAATACCTGAGAAATCAGTCCGTTTTCGTCATTTGTTGTCGAATCGACTTAAAGCCAGATCGTCACATTGGCCGCACTTCTGTCTGAAACGGTTACATTTATCGTCTGCATAGCTATGTCGTGTGCTGCGGTATGCGGAGACACTAAAAGCACCATAGTAGAACACAGATGAAGCTTCTAAGTTGATGTAATAGCCAGTAAGAAGTAGTACACTTCAATTTTCAGGTATTGATTATTGACTTTTTACCCTTCTTTGGTGCCTTGGACAAAACCTAGGAACTTAAGATTTTGCATTAAAGGAGGAATAGCAGCCGCGTAGCACGGGCGAATGTGAAAAATGTTCATATGTAGTAAAAACCTGAGAAACCTGTCCGTTTTCGTCATTTGTTATCGAATCGTCTTAAAGCCAGATCGTCACATTGGCCGCTCTTCTCTCTGAAACGGTTGTACTTATCGTCTGCAAAGCTATGTCACGTGCTGCGGTATGCGGAGACACTAAAAGCACCATAGTAGAACACAGATGAAGCTTCTAAGTTGATGTAATAGCCAGTAAGAAGTAGTACTATTCAAGTTTTAGGTATCGATTATTGACTTTTTACCCTTCTTTGGCGACTCGGACATGAGCTAGGAACTTAAGATTTTGCATGAAAGGAGGACTAGCAGCCGCGTTGCTCAGGAGAATGTGAAAAGTGTTCATA
The DNA here is from genome assembly GCF_023897955.1 of Schistocerca gregaria. Taxonomy (NCBI): domain Eukaryota; kingdom Metazoa; phylum Arthropoda; class Insecta; order Orthoptera; family Acrididae; genus Schistocerca; species Schistocerca gregaria. The sequence goes on from NW_026061759.1 coordinate 3,836,739, forward strand.
TGTGGTAAGAACCTGAGAAATCCGTCAGTTCTCGTCATTTGCTATCGAATCGACTTAAAGCCAGATCGTCTCTTTGGCCGCTCTTCTGTCTGAAACGGTTACATTTATCGTCTGCAAAGCTATGTCGCGTGCTGTGGTATGCGGAGACACTAAAAGCACCATAGTAGAACACAGATGCAGCTTCTAAGTTGATGTAATAGCCAGTAAGAAGTAGTACTATGCAAGTATTAGGTATCGATTATTGACTTTTTACCCTTCTTTGGTGCCTTGGACATGAGCTAGGAGCTTAAGATTTTGCATGAAAGGAGGACTAGCAGCCGCGGTGCACGGGCGACAGTGAGAAGTGTTCATATGTAGTAAAAACCTGAGAAATCCGTGAGATTTCGTCATTTGTTATCGAATCGACTTAAAGCCAGATCGTCACATTGGCCAGTCTTCTGTCTGAAACGGTTACATTTATCGTCTGCAAAGCTATGTCGCGTGCTGCGGTATGCGGAGACACTAAAAGCACCATAGTAGAACACAGATGAAGCTTCTAAGTTGATGTAATAGCCAGTAAGAAGTAGTACTATTCAAGTTTTAGGTATCGATTATTGACTTTTTACCCTTCTTTGGCGACTCGGACATGAGCTAGGAACTTAAGATTTTGCATGAAAGGAGGACTAGCAGCCGCGTTGTACGGGAGAATGTGAAAAGTGTTCATATGTAGTAAAAACCTGAGAAATCCGTCCGTTTTCGTCACTTGTTATCGAATCGACTTAAAGCCAGATCGTCACATTAGCCGCACTTCTGTCTGAAACGGTTACATTTATCGTCTGCAAAGCTATGTCGCAGGCTGCGATATGCGGAGACACTAAAAGCACCATAGTAGAACACAGATGAAGCTTCTAAGTTTGTGTAATAGTCCGTAAGAAGTAGTACAATTCAAGTTTCAGGTATTGATTATTGACTTTTTACCCTCTTTGGTGCCTTGGACATGAGCTAGGATCTTAATATTTTGCATGAAAGGAGGACTAGCAGCCGTGTAGCACGGGCGAATGTGAAAAGTGTTCATATGTAGTAAAAATCTGAGAAATCCGTCCGTTTTCTTCATTTGTTACCGAATCGACTTAAAGCCAGATCATCACATTGGCCGCTCTTCCCTCTGAAACTGTTACATTTACCGTCTGCAAAGTTATGTCGTTGGGTGCGGTATGCGGAGACACTAAAAGCCTTATAGTAGAACACAGTAGAAGCTTCTAAGTTGATGTAATAGGTAGTACAATTGAAGTTTTAGTTTTCGATTATTGAGTTTTTAACCGGCTTTAGTCACTTGGACATGAGCTAGGACCATAAGATTTTGCATGAAACGAGGACTAGAAGCCGCGTTGCACGGGAAAATGTGTTAAAGCGTTCATATGTAGTAAAAAACTGAGAAATCTGTCGGTTTTCTTCATTTGATATCGAATTGACTTAAAGCCAGGACGTTACATTGTCTGCTCTTCTCTCTGAAACGGTTACATTTATCGTCTGCAAAGCTATGTCGAGTGCTGCGGTATGCGGAGACCCAAAAAGCACCATAGTAGAACACTGAAAAAGCTTCTAAGTTTATGTAATAGCAAGTAAAAAGTAGTACAATTCACGTTTTAGTTATCGATTATTGACTTTTTAGCCGGCTTTGGTGCCTTGGACGTGAGCTAGGACCTTAAGATTTTGCATGAAAGGAGGACTAGTAGCTGCGATACACGGGAGAGTGTGAAAAGTGTTCATTTGTAGTAAAAACCTAAGGTATTCGGCCGTTTTCGTCATTTGTTATCAAATCGAATTAAGGCCAGATCGTCACATTGGCCTCTCTTCTCTCTGAAACGGTTACATTTATCGTCTGCAAAGTTATGTCGTGTGCTGCGGTATGCGGAGACACTAAAAGCACCATAGTAGAACACAGATGAAGCTTCTAAGTTAATGTAATAACCAGTAAGAAGTACTACAATTCAAGTTTTAGGTATCGATTATTGACTTTTTACCCTTCTATGGTGGCTTGGACATGAGCTAGGAACTTAAGGTTTTGCATGAAAGGAGGACTAGCAGCCGCGTTGCACGGGAGAATGTGAAAAGTGTTCATATGTTTTAAAAACCCGAGAAATCCGTCCGTTTTCGTCATTTGTTATCGAATCGACTTAAAGCCAGATCGTCACATCGGCCACACCTATGTCTGAAACGGGTACATTTATCGTCTGCAAAGCTATGTCGCGTGCTGCGGTATGCGGAGACACTAAAGGCACCATAGTAGAACACAGATGAAGCTTCTAAGTTGATTTAATAGGCAGTAAGATGTAGTACAATTCATGTTTTAGGTTTCGATTATTGACTTTTTACCCTTCTATGGTGCCTTGGACTTGAGCTAGGGACTTAAGATTTTGCATGAAAGGAGGATTAGCAGCCGATTTGCACGGGAGAATGTGACAAGTGTTCATATCTAGTAAAAACCTGAGAAATCCGTAAGTTTTCTTCATTTGTTACCGAATCGACTTAAAAGCCAGATCGTCACATTGGCCGCACTTGTGTCTGAAACGGTTACATTTACCGTCTGCAAAGTTATGTCACGTGCTGCGGTATGCGGAGACACTAAAAGCACCATAGTAGAACACAGATGAAGCTTCTACGTTGATGTAATAACCATTAAGAAGTAGTACAATTCAAGTTTTAGGTATTGATTATTGACTTTTCACCCTTCTTTGGTGCCTTTGACATGAGCAAGGAACTTAAGATTTTGCATGAAAGGTGGACTAGCAGCCGCGTTGCACGGGAGAATGTGAAAAGTGTTCATATGTGGTAAAAACTTGAGAAATCCGTCCGTTTTCGTCATTTGTTATCGAATCGACTTAATCCCAGATCGTTACATTGGGCACACTTCTGTCTGAAACGGTTACATTTATCGTCTGCATAGCTATTTCGTGTGCTGCGGTATGCGGAGACACTAAAAGCACCATAGTAGAACACAGATGAAGCTTCTAAGTTGATGTAATAGCCAGTAAGAAGTAGTACACTTCAATTATCAGGTATTGATTATTGACTTTTTACCCTTCTTTGGTGCCTTGGACAAAACCTAGGAACTTAAGATTTTGCATTAAAGGAGGACTAGCAGCCGCGTAGCACGGGCGAATGTGAAAAATGTTCATATGTAGTAAAAACCTGAGAAACCCGTCCGTTTTCGTCATTTGTTATCGAATCGACTTAAAGCCTGATCGTCACATTGGCCGCTCTTCTCTCTGAAACGGTTGTACTTATCGTCTGCAAATCTATGTCACGTGCTGCGGTATGCGGAGACACTAAAAGCACCATAGTAGAACACAGATGAAGCTTCTAAGTTGATGTAATAGCCAGTAAGAAGTAGTAGTATTCAAGTTTTAGGTATCGTTTATTGACTTTTTACCCTTCTTTGGCGACTCGGACATGAGCTAGGAACTTAAGATTTTGCATGAAAGGAGGACTAGCAGCCGCGTTGCTCAGGAGAATGTGAAAAGTGTTCATATGTGGTAAGAACCTGAGAAATCCGTCCGTTCTCGTCATTTGTTATCGAATCGACTTAAAGCCAGATCGTCTCTTTGGCCGCTCTTCTGTCTGAAACGGTTACATTTATCGTCTGCAAAGCTATGTCGCGTGCTGCGGTATGCGGAGACTCTAAAAGCACCATAGTAGAACACAGATGAAGCTTCTAAGTTGATGTAATAGGCAGTAAGATGTAGTACAATTCAAGTTTTAGGTATCGATTATTGACTTTTTACCCTTCTATGGTGCCTTGGACTTGAGCTAGGAACTTAAGATTTTGCAGGAAAGGAGGATTAGCAGCCGATTTGCACGGGAGAATGTGAAAAGTGTTCATATCTAGTAAAAACCTGAGAAATCCGTAAGTTTTCTTCACTTGTTATCGAATCGACTTAAAAGCCAGATCGTCACATTGGCCGCACTTGTGTCTGAAACGGTTACATTTACCGTCTGCAAAGTTATGTCACGTGCTGCGGTATGCGGAGACACTAAAAGCACCATAGTAGAACACAGATGAAGCTTCTAAGTTGATGCAATAACCATTAAGAAGTAGTACAATTCAAGTTTTAGGTATTGATTATTGACTTTTCACCCTTCTTTGGTGCCTTTGACATGAGCAAGGAACTTAAGATTTTGCATGAAAGGTGGACTAGCTGCCGCGTTGCACGGGAGAATGTGAAAAGTGTTCAGATGTGGTAAAAACTTGAGAAATCCGTCCGTTTTCGTCATTTGTTATCGAATCGACTTAATCCCAGATCGTCACATTGGGCACACTTCTGTCCGAAACGGTTACATTTATCGTCTGCATAGCTATTTCGTGTGCTGCGGTATGCGGAGACACTAAAAGCACCATAGTAGAACACAGATGAAGCTTCTAAGTTGATGTAATAGCCAGTAAGAAGTAGTACACTTCAATTTTCAGGTATTGATTATTGACTTTTTACCCATCTTTGGTGCCTTATACAAAACCTAGGAACTTAAGATTTTGCATTAAAGGAGGACTAGCAGCCGCGTAGCACGGGCGAATGTGAAAAATGTTCATATGTAGTAAAAACCTGAGAAACCCGTCCGTTTTCGTCATTTGTTATCGAATCGACTTAAAGCCTGATCGTCACATTGGCCGCTCTTCTCTCTGAAACGGTTACATTTATCGTTTGCAAAGCTATGTCGCGTGCTGCGGTATTAGGAGGCAATAAAAGCACAATAGTAGAACACAGATGAAGCTTCTTAGTTGATGTAATAGCCAGTAAGATGTAGTAAAATTCAAGTTTTAGGTATCGATTATTGACTTTTTACCCTTCTTTGGTGCCTTGGACATGAGCTATGAACTTAATATTTTGCATGAAAGGAGGATTAGCAGCCGAGTTGCACGGGAGAATGTGAAAAGTGTTCATATGTTTTAAAAAATTGACAAATCCGTCCGTTTTCGTCATTTCTTATAGAATCGACTTAAAGCCAGATCGTCACATCGGCCACACCTATGTCTGAAACGGGTACATTTATCGTCTGCAAAGCTATGTCGCGTGCTGCGGTATGCGGAGACACTAAAAGCACCATAGTAGAACACAGATGAAGCTTCTAAGTTGATGTAATAGGCAGTAAGATGTAGTACAATTCAAGTTTTAGGTATCGATTATTGACTTTTTACCCTTCTATGGTGCCTTGGACTTGAGCTAGGAACTTAAGATTTTGCATGAAAGGTGGACTAGCAGCCGCGTTGCACGGGAGAATGTGAAAAGTGTTCATATGTGGTAAAAACTTGAGAAATCCGTCCGTTTTCGTCATTTGTTATCGAATCGACTTAAAGCCAAATCGTCACATTGGCCGCTCTTCTGTCTGAAACGGTTACATTTATCGTCTGCAAAGCTATGTCACGTGCTGCGGTATGAGGAGACACTAAAAGCACCATAGTAGAACACAGATGAAGCTTCTAAGTTGATGTAATAACCAGTAAGAAGTACTACAATTCAAGTTTTAGGTATCGATTATTGACTTTTTACTCTTCTTTGGTGACTTGGACATGAGCTAGGAACTTAGGATTTTGCATTAAAGGAGGACTAGCAGCCGCGTTGCACGGGAGAATGTGAAAAGAGTTCATATGTAGTAAGAACCTTAGAAGTCCGTCCGTTTTCGTCACCTGTTATCAAATCGACTTAAAGCCAGATCGTCACATTGGCCGCTCTTCCTTCGAGAAACGGTTTCATTTATCGTGTGCAAAGCTATGTCGCGTGCTGTGATATGTGGAGACACTAAAAGCGCCATAGTAGAAAACAGATGAAGCTTCTAAGTTGATGATAGCCAGTAAGAAGTAGTACAATTCAAGTTTTAGGCATGGATTATTGACTTTTAAGATGGCTTTGCTGCCTTGGACATGAGCTAGGACCTTGAGATTCTGCATCAAAGGGGGACTAGCAGCCGCGTTGCACGGGAGATTCTGGAAAGTGTTCATATGTAGTAAAACCCTGAGAAATCCGTCCGTTTTCGTCATTTGTTATCGAATCGACTTAAAGACAGATCGTCACATTGGCCGCTCTTCACTCTGAAACTTGTGTACTTACCGTCTGCAAAGCTATGTCGCGTGCTGCGGTATGCGGAGACACTAAAAGCACCATAGTAGAACACAGATGAAGTTTCTAAGTTGATGTAATAGCCAGTAAGAAGTAGTACAATTCAAGTTTTATTTATCGATTATTGACTGTTTACCCTTCTTTGGTGACTTGGACATGAGTTAGGAACTTAGGACTTTGCCTGAAATGAGGACTAGTAGCCCTGTTGCACGGGAGAATGAGAAAAGTGTCCATATGTAGTAAAAACCTGAGAAATCCGTCCGTTTTCGTCAATTGTTAACGAATCGACTTAAAGCCAGATCGTCACATTGGCCGCTCTTCCCTCTGAAACGGTTGTAATTATCGACTGCAAAGCTATGTCGCGTGCTGCGGTATGCGGAGACAATGAAAGCACCATAGTAGAACACAGTTGAAGCTTCTAAGTAGATGTAATAGCCAGTAAGAAGTAGTACAATTCAGGTTTTAGGAATCGATAATTGACTTTTTATCCTACTTTGGTGCCTTGGACATGAGCTAGGAACTTAAGATTTTGCATGAAAGGAGGACTAGCAACCGCGTTGCACGGGAGAATGTGGAAAGTGTTCATATGTAGTAAAACCCTGAGAAATCCGTCCGTTTTCGACATTTGTTATCGAATCGACTTAAAGACAGATCGTCACATTGGCCGCTCTTCACTCTGAAACGGGTGTACTTACCGTCTGCAAAGCTATGTCGCGTGCTGCGGTATGCGGACACACTAAAAGCACCATAGTAGAACACAGATGAAGCTTCTAAGTTGATGTAATAGCCAGTAAGAAGTAGTACAATTCAAGTTTTAGGCATGGATTATTGACTTTTAAGCTGGCTTTGGTGCCTTGGACATGAGCTAGGACCTTGAGATTCTGCATCAAAGGAGGACTAGCAGCCGCGTTGCACGGGAGAATGTGAAAAATGTTCATATGTAGAAAACCCTGAGAAATTCGTCCGTTTTCGTCAATTGTTATCGAATCGACTTAAAGCCAGATCGTCTCATTGGCCGCTCTTCTCTCTGAAACGGTTGTACTTATCGTCTGCAAAGCTATGTCGCGTGCTGCGGTATGCGGAGACAATGAAAGCACCATAGTAGAACACAGTTGAAGTTTCTAAGTAGATGTAATAGCCAGTAAGAAGTAGTACAATTCAAGTTTTATTTATCGATAATTGACTGTTTACCCTTCTTTGGTGCCTTGGACATGAGCTAGGAACTTAAGATTTTGCATGATATGAGGACTAGTAGCCCTGTTGCACGGGAGAATGAGAAAAGTGTCCATATGTAGTAAAAACCTGAGAAATCCGTCCGTTTTCGTCAATTGTTAACGAATCGACTTAAAGCCAGATCGTCACATTGGCCGCTCTTCTCTCTGAAACGGTTGTAATTATCGACTGCAAAGCTATGTCGCGTGCTGCGGTATGCGGAGACAATGAAAGCACCATAGTAGAACACAGTTGAAGCTTCTAAGTAGATGTAATAGCCAGTAAGAAGTAGTACAATTCAAGTTTTAGGTATCGATTATTGACTTTTTACCCTTCTTTGGTGCCTTGGACATGAGCTAGGAACTTAAGATTTTGCATGAAAGGAGGACTAGCAACCGCGTCGCTCGGGTCAATTTGGAAAGTGTTCGTATGTAGTAAAAACCTGAGAAATCCGTCCGTTTTCGACATTTGTTATCAAATCGACTAAAAGCCAGATCGTCACAATGGCCGCTTTTCTCTCTGAAACGGTTACATTTATCGTGTGCCAACCTATGTCGCGTGCTGCGATATGCGGAGACTCTAAAAGCACCATAGTAGAACACAGTTGAAGCTTCTGAGTTGATGTAATAGACAGTAGAAGTAGTACAGTTCAAGTTTTAGGTATCGATAATTGAGTTTTTTTACTCTTCTTTGGTGCCTTGGACATGACCTAGGAACTTAAGATTTTGCATGAAATGAGGACTAGTAGCCCTGTTGCACGTGAGAATTTGAAAAGTGTTCATATGTAGTAAAAACCTGTGAAATCTGTAACTTTTTTTCATTTGTTATCGAATCTACTTAAAGCCCGATCGTCACATTGGCCGCACTTCTGTCTGAAACAGTTACATTTATCGTCTGCAAAGCTATGTCGCGTGCTGCGGTATGCGGAGACACTAAATGCACAATAGTAGAACACAGATGAAGCTTCTAAGTTGATGTAATAGTCAGTACGAAGTAGTGCAATTCAAGTTTTAGGCATGGATTATTGCCCTTTAAGCTGGCTTTGGTGCCTTGGACATGAGCTAGGAACTTAAGATTTTGCATGAAAGGAGGACTAGCAACCGCGTCGCTCGGGACAATTTGGAAAGTGTTCATATGTAGTAAAAAACTGAGACATCCGTCCGTTTTCGTCATTTGTTAACGAATCGACTTTAAGCCAGATCGTCACATTGGCCGCTCTTCACTCTGAAACGGGTGTACTTACCGTCTGCAAAGCTATGTCGCGTGCTGCGGTATGCGGAGACACTAAAAGCACCATAGTAGAACACAGATGAAGCTTCTAAGTTGATGTAATGGCCAGTAAGAAGTAGTACAGTTCAAGTTTTATTTATCGATTATTGACTGTTTACCCTTCTTCGGTGATTTGGACATGAGCTAGGAAATTAAGATTTAGCATTTATGGAGGACTAGCAGCCGCGTTGCACGGGAGAATGTGGAAAGTGTTCATATGTAGTAAAAACCTGAGAAATCCGTCCGTTTTCGTCAATTGTTATCTAATCGACTTAAAGCCAGATCGTCACATTGGCCGCTCTTCTCTCTGAAACGGTTGTACTCATCGTCTGCAAAGCTATGTCGCGTGCTGCGGTATGCAGAGACAATGAAAGCACCATAGTAGAACACAGTTGAAGCTTCTAAGTAGATGTAATAGCCAGTAAGAAGTAGTACAATTCAATTTTTAGGTATCGATTTTGACTTTTTTACCCTTCTTTTGTGCCTTGGACATGAGCTAGGAACTTACGATTTTGCATAAAAGGAAGACCAGCAGCCGCCTTGCACGGGAGAATGTGGAAAGTGTTCATATGTAGTAAAAACCTGAGATATCCGTCCGTTTTCGTCATTTGTTATCGAATCGACTTAAAGCAAGATCGTCACATTGGTCGCTTTTCTCTCTGAAACGGGTGTACTTATCGTCTGCAAAGCCATGTCGTGTGCTGCGGTATACGGAGACACTAAAAGCACCATAGTAGAACACAGATGAAGCTTCTAAGTTGATGTATTAGCCAGTAAGAAGTAGTACAATTCAAGGTTTAGGTATCGATTATTGACTTTTTTACCCTTCTTTGTGGCTTGGACATGAGCTAGGACCTTAAGATTCGACATGAAAGGAGGACTAGCAGCCGAGTTGCACGGGAGAACGTGAAAAGTTCATATGTAGTAAAAACCTGAGAAATCCGTCCCCTTTGGTAATTTGTTATCGAATCGACTTAAAGCCAGATCGTCACATTGGCCGCTCTTCTCTCTGAAACGGTTGTAATTATCGACTGCAAAGCTATGTCACGTGCTGCGGTATGCGGAGACACTAAAAGCTCCATAGTAGAACACAGATGAAGCTTCTAAGTTGATGTAATAGCCAGTAAGAAGTAGTACAATTCAAGTTTTAGGCATGGATTATTGACTTTTAAGCTGGCTTTGGTGCCTTGGACATGAGCTAGGACCTTGAAATTCTGCATCAAAGGAGGACTAGCAGCCGCGTTGCACGGGAGAATGTGGAAAGTGTTCATATGTAGTAAAACCCTGAGAAATCAGTCCGTTTTACACATTTGTTATCGAATCGACTTAAAGACAGATCGTCACATTGGCCGCTCTTCACTCTGAAACGGGTGTACATACCGTCTGCAAAGCTATGTCGCGTGCTGCGGTATGCGGAGACACTAAAAGCACCATAGTAGAACACAGATGAAGCTTCTAAGTTGATGCAATGACCAGTAAGAAGTTGTAAAATTCAAGTTTTAGGTATCGATTATTGACTTTTTACCCTTCTTTGGTGCCTTAGACATGAGCTAGGAACTAAAGATGTTGCATGAAAGGAGGACTAGCAGCCGCGTTGCAAGGGAGAATGTGGAAAGTGTTCATATGTAGTAAAACCCTGAGAAATCCGTCCGTTTTCATCATTTGTTATCGAATCGACTTAACGCCAGATCGTCACATTGGCCGCTCTTCTCTCTAAAACGGTTGTACTTATCGTCCGCAAAGCTATGTCGCGTGCTGCAATATGCGGAAACACTAAAGGCACCATAGTAGAATACATATGGAGCTTCTAAGTTGATGTAATAGCCAGTAAGAAGCAGTACAATTCAAGTTTTTTTTATCGATTATTGGCTGTTTACCCTTCTTTGGTGCCTTGGACATGAGCTAGGAACTTAAGATTTTGCATGAAATGAGGACTAGTAGCCCTGTTGCACGGGAGAATGTGAAACTTGTCCATATGTAGCAAAAACCTGAAAAGTCCGTCCGTTTTCGTCATTTGTTATCAAATCGACTTAAAGCCAGATCGTAACATTGGCAGCTCTTCCCTCTGAAACGGTAACATTTATCGCGTGCAAAGCTAAGTCGCGTGCTGTGATATGCGGAGACACTAAAAGCACCATAGTAGAACACAGATGAAGCTTCTAAGTTGATGTAATAGCCAGTAAGAAATAGTAAAAATCAAGTTTTAGGTATCGATTATTGACTTTTTACCCTTCTTTGGTGATTTGGACATGAGCTAGGAACTTAAGATTTTGCATGAAAGGAGGATTAGCAGCTGCGTTGCACGGGACAATGTGACAAGTGTTCATATGTACAAAAAACCTGAGAAATCCGTCCGTTTTCGTCATTTGCTATCGAATCGACTTAAAGCCAAATCGTCACATTGGCCGCTCTTCTCTCTACAACGGTTGTAATTATCGTCTGCAAAACTATGTCGCGTGCTGCGGTATGCGGAGACACTAAAAGCACCATAGTAGAACACGGATGAAGCTTCTAAGTTGATGTAATAGCCAGTAAGAAGTAGTACAATTCAAGTTTTATTTATCGATTATTGACTGTTTACCCTTCTTTGGTGCCTTGGACATGAACTAGGAAGTTAAGATTTTGCATGAAATGAGGACTAGCAGCCCTGTAGCACGGGAGAATGTGAAAAGTGTTCATATGTATTAAAAACCTGAGAAATCCGTCCGTTTTCGTCATTTGTTATCGAATCGACTTAAAACCAGATCGTCACATTGGCCGCTCTTCTCTCTGAAACGGTTGTACTTATCGTCTGCAAAGCTATGTCGCGTGCTGCGGTATGCGGAGACACTAAAAGGACAATAGCAGAACACAGATGAAGCTTCTAAGTTGATGTAATAGTGAGTAAGAAGTAGTACAATTCAAGTTTTAGGTATGGATTATTGTCTTTTAAGCTGGCTTTCCCCCCATGAACCATGGACCTTGCCGTTGGTGGGGAGGCTTGCGTCCCTCAGCGATACAGATGGCCGTACCGTAGGTGCAACCACAACGGAGGGGTATCTGTTGAGAGGCCAGACAAACGTGTGGTTCCTGAAGAGGGGCAGCAGCCTTTTCAGTAGTTGCGGGGGCAACAGTCTGGATGATTGACTGATCTGGCCTTGCAACATTAACCAAAACGGCGTTGCTGTGCTGGTACTGCGAACGGCTGAAAGCAAGGGGAAACTACAGCCGTAATTTTTCCCGAGGACATGCAGCTTTACTGTATGATTAAATGATGATGGCATCCTCTTGGGTAAAATATTCCGGAGGTAAAATAGTCCCCCATTCGGATCTCCGGGCGGGGACTACTCAGGAGGATGTCGTTATCAGGAGAAGGAAAACTGGCGTTCTACGGATCGGAGCGTGGAATGTCAGATCCCTTAATCGGGCAGGTAGGTTAGAAAATTTAAAAATTGAAATGGATAGGTTAAAGTTAGATATAGTGGGAATTAGTGAAGTTCGGTGGCAGGAGGAACAAGACTTCTGGTCAGGTGATGACAGGTTTATAAACACAAAATCAAATAGGGGTAATGCAGGAGTAGGTTTAATAATGAATAGGAAAATAGGAATGCGGGTAAGCTACTACAAACAGCATAGTGAACGCATTATTGTGGCCAAGATAGATACGAAGCCCACACCTACTACAATAGTACAAGTTTATATGCCAACTAGCTCTGCAGATGACGAAGAAATTGAAGAAATGTACGATGAAATAAAAGAAATTATTCAGATAGTGAAGGGAGACGAAAATTTAATAGTAATGGGTGACTGGAATTCGAGTCTAGGAAAAGGGAGAGAAGGAAACATAGTAGGTGAATATGGATTGGGGCTAAGAAATGAAAGAGGAAGCCGCCTAGTAGAATTTTGTACAGAGCACAACTTAATCATAGGTAACACTTGGTTTAAGAATCATGAAAGAAGGTTGTATACGTGGAAGAATCCTGGAGATACTAAAAGGTATCAGATAGATTATATAATGGTAAGACAGAGATTTAGGAACCAGGTTTTAAGTTGTAAGACATTTCCAGGGGCAGATGTGGACTCTGACCACAATCTATTGGTTATGACCTGTAGATTAAAACTGAAGAAACTGCAAAAATGTGGGAAATTAAGGAGATGGGACCTGGATAAACTGAAAGAACCAGAGGTTGTACAGAGTTTCAGGGAGAGCATTAGGGAACAATTGACAGGAATAGGGGAAAGAAATACAGTAGAAGAAGAATGGGTAGCTCTGAGGGATGAAGTAGTGAAGGCAGCAGAGGATAAAGTAGGTAAAAAGACGAGGGCTGCTAGAAATCCTTGGGTAACAGAAGAAATATTGAATTTAATTGATGAAAGGAGAAAATATAAAAATGCAGTAAATGAAGCAGGCAAAAAGGAATACAAACGTCTCAAAAATGAGATCGACAGGAAGTGCAAAATGGCTAAACAGGGATGGCTAGAGGACAAATGTAAGGATGTAGAAGCTTATCTCACTAGGGGTAAGATAGATACTGCCTACGGGAAAATTAAAGAGACCTTTGGAGAGAAGAGAACCACGTGTATGAATATCAAGAGCTCAGATGGCAACCTAGTTCTAAGCAAAGAAGGGAAGGCAGAAAGGTGGAAGGAGTATATAGAAGGTTTATACAAGGGTGATGTACTTGAGGACAATATTATGGAAATGGAAGAGGATGTAGATGAAGACGAAATGGGTGATACGATACTGCGTGAAGAGTTTGACAGAGCACTGAAAGACCTGAGTCGAAACAAGGCCCCCGGAGTAGACAACATTCCATTAGAACTACTGACGGCTTTGGGAGAGCCAGTCATGACTAAACTCTACCAGCTGGTGAGCAAGATGTATGAGACAGGCGAAATACCCTCAGACTTCAAGAAGAATATAATTCCAATCCCAAAGAAAGCAGGTGCTGACAGATGTGAAAATTACCGAACTATCAGTTTAATAAGTCACAGCTGCAAAATACTAACGCGAATTCTTTACAGACGAATGGAAAAACTGGTAGATGCGGACCTCGGGGAGGATCAGTTTGGATTCCGTCGAAATGTTGGAACACGTGAGGCAATACTGACCTTACGACTTATCTTAGAAGAAAGATTAAGAAAAGGCAAACCTACGTTTCTAGCATTTGTAGACTTAGAGAAAGCTTTTGACAATGTTGACTGGAATATTCTTTTTCAAATTCTAAAGGTGGCAGGTGTAAAATACAGGGAGCGAAAGGCTATTTACAATTTGTACAGAAACCAGATGGCAGTCATAAGAGTCGAGGGGCATGAAAGGGAAGCAGTGGTTGGGAAAGGAGTGAGACAGGGTTGTAGCCTCTCCCCGATGTTATTCAATCTGTATATTGAGCAAGCAGTAAAGGAAACAAAAGAAAAATTTGGAGTAGGTATTAAAATTCATGGAGAGGAAGTAAAAACTTTGAGGTTCGCCGATGACATTGTAATTCTGTCAGAGACGGCAAAGGACTTGGAAGAGCAGTTGAACGGAATGGACAGTGTCTTGAAAGGAGGATATAAGATGAACATCAACAAAAGCAAAACGAGGATAATGGAATGTAGTCCAATTAAATCGGGTGATGCTGAGGGAATTAGATTAGGAAATGAGACACTTAAAGTAGTAAAGGAGTTTTGCGATTTAGGAAGTAAAATAACTGATGATGGTCGAAGTAGAGAGGATATAAAATGTAGACTGGCAATGGCAAGGAAAGCGTTTCTGAAGAAGAGAAATTTGTTAACATCGAATATAGATTTAAGTGTCAGGAAGTCATTTTTGAAAATATTTGTTTGGAGTGTAGAAGTGAAACATGGACGATAACTAGTTTGGACAAGAAGAGAATAGAAGCTTTCGAAATGTGGTGCTACAGAAGAATACTGAAGATAAGGTGGATAGATCACGTAACTAATGAGGAGGTATTGAATAGGATTGGGGAGAAGAGAAGTTTGTGGCACAACTTGACTAGAAGAAGGGATCGGTTGGTAGGACATGTTTTGAGGCATCAAGGGATCACAAATTTAGCATTGGAGGGCAGTGTGGAGGGTAAAAATCGTAGAGGGAGACCGAGAGATGAGTACACTAAGCAGATTCAGAAGGATGTAGGTTGCAGTAGGTACTGGGAGATGAAGAAGCTTGCACAGGATAGAGTAGCATGGAGAGCTGCATCAAACCAGTCTCAGGACTGAAGACCACAACAACAACAACAACAACAACAACAAGCTGGCTTTGGTGCCTTGGACATGAGCTAGGACCTTAAGATTCAGCATGAAAGGAAGACTAGCAGCCGAGCTGCACGGGAGAATGTGAAAAGTGTTCATATGTAGAAAAAACCTGAAAAATCCGTCCGTTTTCGTCATTTGTTATCGAATCTACTTAAAGCCAGATCGTCACATTGGCCGCACTTCCGTCTGAAACAGTTACATTTGTCGTCTGCAAAGCTATGTCGCGTGCTGCGGTATGCGGAAACACTAAAAGCACCATAGTAGAACACAGATGAAGCTTCTAAGTTGATGTAATAGCCAGTAAGAAGTAGTACAATTCAAGTATTAGGCATGGATTATTGACCTTTAAGCTGGCTTTGGTGCCTTGGACATGAGCTAGGACCTTAAGATTCTGCATGAAAGGAGGACTAGCAGCCGAGTTGCACGGGAGAACGTAAAAAGTGTTCATATGTACTAAAAACCTGAGAAATCCGTCAGTTTTTGCCATTTGTTATCGAATCGACTTAAAGCCAGATCGTCACATTGGCCGCTCTTCGCTCTGAAACGGTTACATTTATCGTGTGCAATGGTATGTCGCGTGCTGCTATATGCGGAGACACTAAAAGCACCATAGTAGAACACAGATGAAGCATCTAAGTTGATGTAATAACCAGTAAGAAGAAGTACAATTCAAGTTTTAGGAATCGGCTATTGACTTTTTACCCTTCTTTGGTGCCTTGGACATGAGCTAGGACCTTAAGATTTTGCATGTAAGGAGGACTAGCAGCCGCGTTACTCGGGAGAATTTGGAAAGTGTTCATATGTGGTAAAAACCTGAGAAATCCGTCCGTTTTCGTCATTTGTTAACGAATCGACTTAAAGCCAGATCGTCACATTGGCCGCTCTTCTCTCTGAAACGGTTGTAATTATCGTCTGCAATGCTATGTCGCGTGCTGCGGCATGCGGAGACACTAAAAGCACCATAGTAGAACACAGATGAAACTTCTAAGTTGATGTTATAGCCAGTAAGAAGTAGTGCAATTCAAGTTTTATTTATCGATTATTGACTGTTTACCCTTCTTTAGGGCCTTGGACATGAGCTAGGAACTTAAGATTTTGCATGAAATGAGGACTAGTAGCCCTGTTGCACGGAAGAATGTGAAAAGTGTTCATATGTACAAAAAGCCTGAGAAATCCGGCCGTTTTCGTCATTTGTTATCGAATCGACTTAAAGCAAGATCGTCACATTGGCCGCTCTTCTCTCTACAAAGGTTGTAATTATCGTCTGCAAAGCTATGTCGCGTGCTGAGGTTTGCGGAGACACTAAAAGCACCATAGTAGAACACAGATGAAGCTTCTAAGTTGATGTAATACCCAGAAAAAAGTAGTACAATTCAAGATTTAGGTAAGGATTATTGACTATTAAGCTGGCTTTGGTGGCTTGGACATGAGCTAGGAACTTAAGATTCTGCATGAAAGGAAGACTAGCAGCCGAGGTGCACGGGAGAATGTGAAAAGTGTTCATATGTACTAAAAGCCTGAGAAATCCGTCATTTTCGTCATTTGTTATCGAATCGACTTAAAGCCAAATCGTCACATTGGCCACTCTTCTCTCTACAACGGTTGTAATTATCGTCTGCAAAGCTATGTCGCGTGCTGCGGTATGTGGAGATACCAAAAGCACCATAGTAGAACATGGATGAAGCTTCTAAGTTGATGTAATAGCCAGTAAGACGTAGTACAATTCAAGTTTTATTTATCGATTAATGACTGTGTACCCTTCTTTGGTGCCTTGGACATGAGCTAGGAACTTAAGATTTTGCATGAAATGAGGACTAGTAGCCCTGTTGCACGGAAGAATGTGAAAAGTGTTCATATGTACAAAAAGCCTGAGAAATCCGGCCGTTTTCGTCATTTGTTATCGAATCGACTTAAAGCCAGATCGTCACATTGGCCGCACTTCTGTCTGAAACAGTTACATTTATCGTCTGCAAAGCTATGTCGCGTGCTGCGGTAAGCGTAAACACTAAAAGCACCATAGTAGAACACAGATGAAGCTTCTAAGTTGATGTAATAGCCAGTATGAAGTAGTATATTTCAAGTTTTAGGCATGGATTATTGACCTTTAAGCTTGCTTTGGTGCTTTGACTTGAGCTAGGACCTTAAGATTCTGCATGAAAGGAGGACCAGCAGACGAGTTGCACGGGAGAACGTGAAAAGTGTTCATATGTAGTAAAAACCTGAGAAAACCGTCCCTTTTTGTCTTTTGTTATCGAATCGACTTAAAGCCAGATCGTCACATTGGCCGCTCTTCTCTCTGAAACGGTTGTACTTATCGTCTGCAAAGCTATGTCGCGTGCTGCGGTATGCGGAGACACTAAAAGCACCATAGTAGAACACAGATGAAGCTTCTAAGTCGATGTAATAGCCAGTAAGAAGCAGTACAATTCAAGTTTTAGGTATCGATTATTGACTTTTTACACTTCTTTGGTGCCTTGGACATGAGCTAGGAACTTAACGTTTTGCATGAAAGGAGGACCAGCGGCCGCGTTGCACGGGAGAATGTGAAAAGTTTTCATAAGTAGTAAAAACCTGAGAAATCCGTCCGTTTTCGTCATTTGTTATCGAATCGACTTAAAGCCAGATCGTCACATTGGCCGCTCTTCTCTCTGAAACGGTTGTACTTATCGTCTGCAAAGCTATGCCGCGTACTGCGTTATGCGGAGACACTAAAAGCACCATAGTAGAACACAGATGAAGCTTCTAAGTTGATGTAATAGCCAGTAAGAAGTAGTACAGTTCAAGTTTTAGGTATCGATTATTGACTTTTTAGATGGCTTTGGTGCCTTGGACATGAGCTAGGAACGTATGATTTTGCATGAAAGGAGGACTAGCAGCCGCGTTGCAGGGGAGAATGTGAAAAGTGTTCATATGTAGCAAAAACCTGAGAAATCCGTCCGTTTTCGTCATTTGTTATCGAATCGACTTAAAGCCAGATCGTCACACTGGCCGTACTTCTGTCTGAAACGGTTACATTTATCGTCTGCAAAGCTATGTCGCGTGCTGCGGTATGCGGAGACACTAAAAGCACCATAGTAGAACACAGATGAAGCTTCTAAGTTGATGTAATAGCCAGTAAGAAGTAGTACAATTCAAGTTTTAGGTACAGGTTATTGACTTTTTACCCCTCTTTGGTGCCTTGGACTTGAGCTAGGAACTTATGATTTTGCATGAAAGGAGGACTAGCAGCCGCGTTGCACGGGCGAAGGTGAAAAGTGTTCATATGTAGCAAAAACCTGAGAAATCCGTCCGTTTTCGTCATTTGTTATCGAATCGACTTAAAGCCGGATCGTCACACTGGCCGTACTTCTGTCTGGAACGGTTACATTTATCGTCTGCAAAGCTATGTCGCGTGCTGCGGTATGCGGAGACACTAAAAGCACCATGTTAGAACACAGATGAAGCTTCTAAGTTGATGTAATAGCCAGTAAGAATTAGTACAATTCAAGTTTTAGGTATAGGTTATTGACTTTTTACCCTTCTTTGGTGCCTTGGACTTGAGCTAGGAACTTATGATATTGCATGAAAGGAGGACTAGCAGCCGCGTTGCACGGGAGAATGTGAAAAGTGTTCATATGTAGCAAAAACCTGAGAAATCCGTCCGTTTTCGTCATTTGTTATCGAATCGACTTAAAGCCAGATCGTCACACTGGCCGTACTTCTGTCTGAAACGGTTACATTTATCGTCTGCAAAGCTATGTCGCGTGCTGCGGTATGCGGAGACACTAAAAGCACCATAGTAGAACACAGATGAAGCTTCTAAATTGATGTAATAGCCAGTAAGATGTAGTAAAATTGATGTTTTAGGTATCGATTATTGACTTTTTACCCTTCTTTGGTGACTTGGACATGAGCTAGGAACTTAAGATTTTGCATCAAAGGAGGACTAGCAGCCCCGTTGCACGGGAGAATGTGAAAACTGTTCATATGTAGTAAAATCCCTGAGAAATCCGTCCGTTTTCGTCATTTGTTATCGACTCGACTTAAAGCCAGATCGTCACATTGGCCGCTCTTCTCTCTGAAACGGTTGTACTTATCGTCTGCAAAGCAATGTCGCATGCTGCGGTATGCGGAGACGCTAAAAGCACCATAGTAGAAGACAGATGAAGCATCTACGTTGATGTAATAGCCAGTAAGAAGTAGTACAATTCAAGTTTTAGGTATCCATTCTTGACTTTTTACCCTTCTTTGGTGCCTTGGACATGAGCTAGGAACTTAAGGTTTTGCATGAAAGGAGGACCAGCAGCCGCGTTGCACGGAAGAATGTGAAAAGTTTTCATAAGTAGTAAAAACCTGAGAAACCCGTCTGTTTTCGTCATTTGTTATCGAATCGACTTAAAGCCAGATCGTCACATTGGCCGCTCTTGTCACTGAAACGGTTGTACTTATCGTCTGCAAGGCTATGTCGCGTGCTGCGTTATGCGGAAACACTAAAAGCACCATAGTAGAACACAGATGAAGCTTCTAAGTTGATGTAATAGCCAGTAAGAAGTAGTACAATTCAAGTTTTAGGTATAGGTTTTTGACTTTTTAACCTTCTTTGGTGCCTTGGACTTGAGCTAGGAACTTATGATATTGCATGAAAGGAGGACTAGCAGCCGCGTTGCACGGAGAATGTGAAAAGCGTTCGTATGTAGTAAAAACCTGAGAAATCCGTCCGTTTTCGTCATGTGTTATCAAATCGACTTAATGCCAGATCGTCACACTGGCCGCACTTCTGTCTGAAACGGTTACATTTATCGTCTGCAAAGCTATGTCGCGTGCTGCGGTATGCGGAGACACTAAAAGCACGATAGTAGAACACAGATGAAGCTTCTAAGTTGATGTAATTGCCAGTAAGAAGTAGAAAAATTCAAGCTTTAGGTATCGATTATTGACTTTTTACCCTTCTTTGGTGCCTTCGACATGAGCTAGGAACTTAAGATTTTGCATCAAAGGAGGACTAGCAGCCGCGTTGCACGGGAGAATGTGAAAAGTTTTCAGATGTAGTAGAAACCTGAGAAATCTGTCCGTTTTCGTCATTTGTTATCGAATCGACTTAAAGCCAGATCGTCACATTGGCCGCTCTTCTCTCTGAAACCGTTGTACTTGTCGTCTGCAAAGCTATATCGCGTGCTGCGGTATGCGGAGACACTAAAAGCACCATAGTAGAACACAGATGAAGCTTCTAAGTTGATGTAATAGCCAGTAAGTAGTAGTACTATTAAAGTTTTAGGTATCGGTTATTGACTTTTTAGATGGCTTTGGTGCCTTGGACATGAGCTAGGAACTTATGATTTTGCATGAAAGGAGGAGTAGCAGCCGCGTTGCACGGGAGAATGTGAAAAGTGTTCATATGTAGCAAAAACCTGAGAAATCCGTCCGTTTTAGTTATTTGTTATCGAATCGACTTAAAGCCAGATCGTCACACTGGCCGCACTTCTGTCTGAACCGGTTACATTTATCGTCTGCTAAGCTATGTCGCGTGCTGCGGTATGCGGAGACACTAAAAGCAACATAGTAGAACACAGATGAAGCTTCTAAGTTGATGTAATAGCCAGTAAGAAGTAGTACAATTCAAGTTTTAGGTATCCATTCTTGACTTTTTACCCTTCTTTGGTGCCTTGGACATGAGCTAGGAACTTAAGGTTTTGCATGAAAGGAGGACCAGCAGCCGCGTTGCACGGGAGAATGTGAAATGTTTTCATAAGTAGTAAAAACCTGAGAAACCCGTCCGTTTTCGTCATTTGTTATCGAATCGACTTAAAGCCAGATCGTCACATTGGCCGCTCTTCTTTCTGAAACGGTTGTACTTATCGTCTGCAAAGCTATGTCGCGTGCTGCGTTATGCGGAAACACTAAAAGCACCATAGTAGGACACAGATGAAGCTTCGAAGTTGATGTAATAGCCAGTAAGAAGTAGTACAGTTCAAGTTTTAGGTATCGATTATTGACTTTTTAGATGGCTTTGGTGCCTTGGACATGAGTTAGGAACTTATGATTTTGCATGAAAGGAGGACTAGCAGCCGCGTTGCACGGGAGATTGTGAAAAGTGTTCATATGTAGCAAAAACCTGAGAAATCCGTCCGTTTTCGTCATTTGTTATCGAATCGACTTAAAGCCAGATCGTCACACTGGCCGTACTTCTGTCTGAAACGGTTACATTTATCGTCTGCAAAGCTATGTCGTGTGCTGCGGTATGCGGAGACACTAAAAGCACCATAGTAGAACACAGATGAAGCTTCTAAGTTGATGTAATAGCCAGTAAGAAGTAGTACATTTCAAGTTTTTGGTATAGGTTATTGACTTTTTACCCTTCTTTGGTGCCTTGGACTTGAGCTAGGAACTTATGATATTGCATGAAAGGAGGACTAGCAGCCGCGTTGCACGGGAGAATGTGAAAAGCGTTCGTATGTAGTAAAAACCTGAGAAATCCGTCCGTTTTCGTCATGTGTTATCAAATCGACTTAATGCCAGATCGTCACACTGGCCGCACTTCTGTCTGAAACGGTTACATTTATCGTCTGCAAAGCTATGTCGCGTGCTGCGGTATGCGGAGACACTAAAAGCACCATAGTAGAACACAGATGAAGCTTCTAAGTTGATGTAATAGCCAGTAAGAAGTAGTACAATTCAAGTTTTAGGTATAGGTTATTGACATTTTACCCTTCTTTGGTGCCTTGGACTTGAGCTAGGAACTTATGATATTGCATGAAAGGAGGACTAGCAGCCGCGTTGCACGGGAGAATGTGAAAAGCGTTCGTATGTAGTAAAAACCTGAGAAATCCGTCCGTTTTCGTCATGTGTTATCAAATCGACTTAATGCCAGATCGTCACACTGGCCGCACTTCTGTCTGAAACGGTTACATTTATCGTCTGCAAAGCTATGTCGCGTGCTGCGGTATGCGGAGACACTAAAAGCACGATAGTAGAACACAGATGAAGCTTCTAAGTTGATGTAATTGCCAGTAAGAAGTAGAAAAATTCAAGCTTTAGGTATCGATTATTGACTTTTTACCCTTCTTTGGTGCCTTCGACATGAGCTAGGAACTTAAGATTTTGCATCAAAGGAGGACTAGCAGCCGCGTTGCACGGGAGAATGTGAAAAGTTTTCAGATGTAGTAGAAACCTGAGAAATCTGTCCGTTTTCGTCATTTGTTATCGAATCGACTTAAAGCCAGATCGTCACATTGGCCGCTCTTCTCTCTGAAACCGTTGTACTTGTCGTCTGCAAAGCTATATCGCGTGCTGCGGTATGCGGAGACACTAAAAGCACCATAGTAGAACACAGATGAAGCTTCTAAGTTGATGTAATAGCCAGTAAGTAGTAGTACTATTAAAGTTTTAGGTATCGGTTATTGACTTTTTAGATGGCTTTGGTGCCTTGGACATGAGCTAGGAACTTATGATTTTGCATGAAAGGAGGAGTAGCAGCCGCGTTGCACGGGAGAATGTGAAAAGTGTTCATATGTAGCAAAAACCTGAGAAATCCGTCCGTTTTAGTTATTTGTTATCGAATCGACTTAAAGCCAGATCGTCACACTGGCCGCACTTCTGTCTGAACCGGTTACATTTATCGTCTGCAAAGCTATGTCGCGTGCTGCGGTATGCGGAGACACTAAAAGCAACATAGTAGAACACAGATGAAGCTTCTAAGTTGATGTAATAGCCAGTAAGAAGTAGTACAATTCAAGTTTTAGGTATCCATTCTTGACGTTTTACCCTTCTTTGGTGCCTTGGACATGAGCTAGGAACTTAAGGTTTTGCATGAAAGGAGGACCAGCAGCCGCGTTGCACGGGAGAATGTGAAATGTTTTCATAAGTAGTAAAAACCTGAGAAACCCGTCCGTTTTCGTCATTTGTTATCGAATCGACTTAAAGCCAGATCGTCACATTGGCCGCTCTTCTTTCTGAAACGGTTGTACTTATCGTCTGCAAAGCTATGTCGTGTGCTGCGTTATGCGGAAACACTAAAAGCACCATAGTAGAACACAGATGAAGCTTCGAAGTTGATGTAATAGCCAGTAAGAAGTAGAAAAATTAAAGCTTTAGGTATCGATTATTGACTTTTTACCCTTCTTTGGTGCCTTCGACATGAGCTAGGAACTTACGATTTTGCATCAAAGGAGGAATAGCAGCCGCGTTGCACGGGAGAATGTGAAAAGTTTTCATATGTAGTAAAAACCTGAGAAATCTGTCCGTTTTCGTCATTTGTTATCGAATCTACTTAATGCCAGATCGTCACATTGGCCGCTCTTCTCTCTGAAATGGTTGTATTTTTCGTCTGCAAAGCTATGTCGCGTGCTGCGGTATGCGGAGACACTAAAAGCACCATAGTAGAACACAGATGAAGCTTCTAAATTGATGTAATAGCCAGTAAGAAGTAATACAATTCAAGTTTTAGGTATCCATTATTGACTTTTTACCCTTCTTTGTTGCCTTATACATGAGCTAGGAACTTAAGATTTTACATCAAAGGAGGACTAGCAGCCCCGTTGCACGGGAGAATGTGAAAACTGTTCATATGTAGTAAAATCCCTGAGAAATCCGTCCGTTTTCGTCATTTGTTATCGACTCGACTTAAAGCCAGATCGTCACATTGGCCGCTCTTCTCTCTGAAACGGTTGTACTTATCGTCTGCAAAGCAATGTCGCATGCTGCGGTATGCGGAGACGCTAAAAGCACCATAGGAGAAGACAGATGAAGCATCTACGTTGATGTAATAGCCAGTAAGAAGTAGTACAATTCAAGTTTTAGGTATCCATTCTTGACTTTTTACCCTTCTTTGGTGCCTTGGACATGAGCTAGGAACTTAAGGTTTTGCATGAAAGGAGGACCAGCAGCCGCGTTGCACGGAAGAATGTGAAAAGTTTTCATAAGTAGTAAAAACCTGAGAAACCCGTCCGTTTATGTCATTTGTTATCGAATCGACTTAAAGCCAGATCGTCACATTGGCCGCTCTTGTCACTGAAACGGTTGTACTTATCGTCTGCAAGGCTATGTCGCGTGCTGCGTTATGCGGAAACGCTAAAAGCACCATAGTAGAACACAGATGAAGCTTCTAAGTTGATGTAATAGCCAGTAAGAAGTAGTACAATTCAAGTTTTAGGTATAGGTTTTTGACTTTTTAACCTCCTTTGGTGCCTTGGACTTGAGCTAGGAACTTATGATATTGCATGAAAGGAGGACTAGCAGCCGCGTTGCACGGGAGAATGTGAAAAGCGTTCGTATGTAGTAAAAACCTGAGAAATCCGTCCGTTTTCGTCATGTGTTATCGAATCGACTTAATGCCAGATCGTCACACTGGCCGTACTTCTGTCTGAAACGGTTACATTTATCGTCTGCAAAGCTATGTCGCGTGCTGCGGTATGCGGAGACACTAAAAGCACGATAGTAGAACACAGATGAAGCTTCTAAGTTGATGTAATAGCCAGTAAGAAGTAGAAAAATTCAAGCTTTAGGTATCGATTATTGACTTTTTACCCTTCTTTGGTGCCTTCGACATGAGCTAGGAACTTACGATTTTGCATCAAAGGAGGACTAGCAGCCGCGTTGCACGGGAGAATGTGAAAAGTTTTCAGATGTAGTGAAAACCTGAGAAATCTGTCCGTTTTCGTCATTTGTTATCGAATCGACTTAAAGCCAGATCGTCACATTGGCCGCTCTTCTCTCTGAAACCGTTGTACTTGTCGTCTGCAAAGCTATATCGCGTGCTGCGGTATGCGGAGACACTAAAAGCACCATAGTAGAACACAGATGAAGCTTCTAAGTTGATGTAATAGCCAGTAAGTAGTAGTGCTATTAAAGTTTTAGGTATCGATTATTGACTTTTTAGATGGCTTTGGTGCCTTGGACATGAGCTAGGAACTTATGATTTTGCATGATAGGAGGAGTAGCAGCCGCGTTGCACGGGAGAATGTGAAAAGTGTTCATATGTAGCAAAAACCTGAGAAATCCGTCCGTTTTAGTTATTTGTTATCGAATCGACTTAAAGCCAGATCGTCACACTGGCCGCACTTCTGTCTGAACCGGTTACATTTATCGTCTGCAAAGCTGTGTCGCGTGCTGCGGTATGCGGAGACACTAAAAGCAACATAGTAGAACACAGATGAAGCTTCTAAGTTGATGTAATAGCCAGTAAGAAGTAGTACAATTCAAGTTTTAGGTATCCATTCTTGACTTTTTACCCTTCTTTGGTGCCTTGGACATGAGCTAGGAACTTAAGGTTTTGCATGAAAGGAGGACCAGCAGCCGCGTTGCACGGGAGAATGTGAAATGTTTTCATAAGTAGTAAAAACCTGAGAAACCCGTCCGTTTTCGTCATTTGTTATCGAATCGACTTAAAGCCAGATCGTCACATTGGCCGCTCTTCTTTCTGAAACGGTTGTACTTATCGTCTGCAAAGCTATGTCGCGTGCTGCGTTATGCGGAAACACTAAAAGCACCATAGTAGAACACAGATGAAGCTTCGAAGTTGATGTAATAGCCAGTAAGAAGTAGTACAGTTCAAGTTTTAGGTATCGATTATTGACTTTTTAGATGGCTTTGGTGCCTTGGACATGAGCTAGGAACTTATGATTTTGCATGAAAGGAGGACTAGCAGCCGCGTTGCATGGGAGAATGTGAAAAGTGTTCATATGTAGCAAAAACCTGAGAAATCCGTCCGTTTTCGTCATTTGTTATCGAATCGACTTAAAGCCAGATCGTCACACTGGCCGTACTTCTGTCTGAAACGGTTACATTTATCGTCTGCAAAGCTATGTCGCGTGCTGCGGTATGCGGAGACACTAAAAGCACCATAGTAGAACACAGATGAAGCTTCTAAGTTGATGTAATAGCCAGTAAGAAGTAGTACTATTCAAGTTTTTGGTATAGGTTATTGACTTTTTACCCTTCTTTGGTGCCTTGGACTTGAGCTAGGAACTTATGATATTGCATGAAAGGAGGACTAGCAGCCGCGTTGCACGGGAGAATGTGAAAAGTGTTCATATGTAGCAAAAACCTGAGAAATCCGTCCGTTTTCGTCATTTGTTATCGAATCGACTTAAAGCCAGATCGTCACACTGGCCGTACTTCTGTCTGAAACGGTTACATTTATCGTCTGCAAAGCTATGTCGCGTGCTGCGGTATGCGGAGACACTAAAAGCACCATAGTAGAACACAGATGAAGCTTCTAAGTTGATGTAATAGCCAGTAAGAAGTAGTACAATTCAAGTTTTTGGTATAGGTTATTGACTTTTTACCCTTCTTTGGTGCATTGGACTTGAGCTAGGAACTTATGATATTGCATGAAAGGAGGACTAGCAGCCGCGTTGCACGGGAGAATGTGAAAAGCGTTCGTATGTAGTAAAAACCTGAGAAATCCGTCCGTTTTCGTCATGTGTTATCGAATCGACTTAATGCCAGATCGTCACACTGGCCGCACTTCTGTCTGAAATGGTTACATTTATCGTCTGCAAAGCTATGTCGCGTGCTGCGGTATGCGGAGACACTAAAAGCACGATAGTAGAACACAGATGAAGCTTCTAAGTTGATGTAATAGCCAGTAAGAAGTAGAAAAATTCAAGCTTTAGGTATCGATTATTGACTTTTTACCCTTCTTTGGTGCCTTCGACATGAGCTAGGAACTTAAGATTTTGCATCAAAGGAGGAATAGCAGCCGCGTTGCACGGGAGAATGTGAAAAGTTTTCATATGTAGTAAAAACCTGAGAAATCTGTCCGTTTTCGTCATTTGTTATCGAATCGACTTAAAGCCAGATCGTCACATTGGCCGCTCTTCTCTCAGAAACGGTTGTACCTATCGTCTGCAAAGCTATGTCGCGTGCTGCGTTATGCGGAAACACTAAAAGCACCATAGTAGAACACAGATGAAGCTTCTAAGTTGATGTAATAGCCAGTAAGAAGTAGTAGAGTTCAAGTTTTAGGTATCGATTATTGACTTTTTAGATGGCTTTGGTGCCTTGGACATGAGCTAGGAACTTATGATTTTGCATGAAAGGAGGATTAGCAGCCGCGTTACACTTGAGAATGTGAAAAGTTTTCATAAGTAGTAAGAACATGAGAAATCTGTCCGTTTTCGTCATTTGTTATCGAATCGACTTAAAGCCAGATCGTCACATTGGCCGCTCTTCTCTCTGAAACGGTTGTACTTGTCGTCTGCAAAGCTATATCGCGTGCTGCGGTATGAGGAGACACTAAAAGCACCATAGTAGAACACCGATGAAGCTTCTAAGTTGATGTAATAGCCAGTAAGTAGTAGCACTATTCAAGTTTTAGGTATCGATTATTGACTTTTTCCCTTCTTTGGTGCCTTGGACATGAGCTAGGAACTTATGATTTTGCATGAAAGGAGGAGTAGCAGCCGCGTTGCACGGGAGAATGTGAAAAGTGTTCATATGTAGCAAAAACCTGAGAAATCCGTCCGTTTTAGTTATTTGTTATCGAATCGACTTAAAGCCAGATCGTCACACTGGCCGCACTTCTGTCTGAAAGAGTTACATTTATCGTCTGCAAAGCTATGTCGCGTGGTGCGGTATGCGGAGACACTAAAAGGACAATAGCAGAACACAGATGAAGCTTCTAAGTTGATGTAATAGCCAGTAAGAAGTAGTAAAATTGAAATTTTAGGTATCGATTATTGACTTTTTACCCTTCTTTGGTGCCTTGGACATGAGCTAGGAACTTAAGATTTTGCATCAAAGGAGCACTAGCAGCCAAGTTGCACGGGAGAATGTGAAAAGTGTTCTTATGTAGTAAAATCCCTGAGAAATCCGTCCGTTTTCGTCATTTGTTATCGACTCGACTTAAAGCCAGATCGTCACATTGGCCGCTCTTCTCTCTGAAACGGTTGTACTTATCGTCTGCAAAGCAATGTCGCATGCTGCGGTATGCGGAGACGCTAAAAGCACCATAGTAGAAGACAGATGAAGCATCTACGTTGATGTAATAGCCAGTAAGAAGTAGTACAATTCAAGTTTTAGGTATCCATTCTTGACTTTTACCCTTCTTTGGTGCCTGGGACATGAGCTAGGAACTTAAGGTTTTGCATGAAAGGGGGACCAGCAGCCGCGTTGCACGGGAGAATGTGAAAAGTTTTCATAAGTAGTAAAAACATGAGAAATCTGTCCGTTTTCGTCATTTGTTATCGAATCGACTTAAAGCCAGATCGTCACATTGGCCGCTCTTCTCTCTGAAACGGTTGTACTTGTCGTCTGCAAAGCTATATCGCGTGCTGCGGTATGCGGAGACACTAAAAGCACTGTAGTAGAACACAGATGAAGTTTCTAAGTTGATGTAATAGCCAGTAAGTAGTAGTACTATTCAAGTTTTAGGTATCGATTATTGACTTTTTACCCTTCTTTGGTGCCTTGGATATGAGCTAGGAACTTATGATCTTGCATGAAAGGAGGAGTAGCAGCCGCGTTGCACGGGAGAATGTGAAAAGTGTTCATATGTAGCAAAAACCTGAGAAATCCGTCCGTTTTCGTTATTTGTTATCGAATCGACCAAAAGCCAGATCGTCACACTGGCCGCACTTCTGTCTGAAACGGTTACATTTATCGTCTGCAAAGCTATGTCGCGTGCTGCAGTATGCGGAGACACTAAAAGCACCATAGTAGAACACAGATGAATCTTCTAAGTTGATGTAATAGCCAGTAAGAAGTAGTAAAATTCAAGTTTTAGGTATCGATTATTGACTTCTTACCTTTCTTTGGTGCCTTGGACATGAGCTAGGAACTTAAGATTTTGCATGAAAGGAGGACTAGCAGCCGCGTTGCAAGGGAGAATATGAAAAGTGTTCATATGTAGTAAAATCCCTGAGAAATCCGTCCGTTTTCGTCATTTGTTATCGACTCGACTTAAAGCCAGATCGTCACATTGGCCGCTCTTCTCTCTGAAACGGTTGTACTTATCGTCTGCAAAGCTATGTCGCGTGCTGCGTTATGCGGAAACACTAAATGCACCATAGTAGAACACAGATGAAGCTTCTAAGTTGATGTAATAGCCAGTAAGAAGTAGTACAGTTCAAGTTTTAGGTATCGATTATTGACATTTTAGATGGCTTTGGTGCCTTGGACATGAGCTAGGAACTTATGATTTTGCATGAAAGGAGGATTAGCAGCCGCGTTGCATTTGAGAATGTGAAAAGTTTTCATAAGTAGTAAAAACATGAGAAATCTGTCCGTTTTCGTCATTTGTTATCGAATCGACTTAAAGCCAGATCGTCACATTTGCCGCTCTTCTCTCTGAAACGGTTGTAGTTGTCGTCTGCAAAGCTATATCGCGTGCTGCGGTATGAGGAGACACTAAAAGCACCATAATAGAACACAGATGAAGCTTCTAAGTTGATGTAATAGCCAGTGAGTAGTAGTACTATTCAAGTTTTAGGTATCGATTATTGACTCTTTACACTTCTTTGGTGCCTTGGACATGAGCTAGGAACTTAAGATTTTGCATGAAAGGAGGAGTAGCAGCCGCGTTGCACTGGAGAATGTGAAAAGTGTTCATATGTAGCAAAAACCTGAGAAATCCGTCCGTTTTAGTTATTTGTTAACGAATCGACTTAAAGCCAGATCGTCACACTGGCCGCACTTCTGTCTGAAACGGTTACATTTATCGTCTGCAAAGCTATGTCGCGTGCTGCGGTATGCGGAGACACTAAAAGCACGATAGTAGAACACAGATGAAGCTTCTAAGTTGATGTAATAGCCAGTAAGAAGTAGTAAAATTGAAGTTTTAGGTATCGATTATTGACTTTTTACCCTTCTTTGGTGCCTTGGACATGAGCTAGGAACTTACGATTTTGCATCAAAGGAGGACTAGCAGCCCCGTTGCACGGGAGATTGTGAAAAGTGTTCATATGTAGTAAAATCCCTGAGAAATCCGTCCGTTTTCGTCATTTGTCATCGACTCGACTTAAAGCCAGATCGTCACATTGGCCGCTCTTCTGTCTGAAACGGTTACATTTATCGTCTGCAAAGCTATGTCGCGTGCTGCGGTATGAGGAGACACTAAAAGCACCATAGTAGACCACAGATGAAGCTTCTAAGTTGATGTAATAGCCAGTAAGAAGTAGTAAAATTCAAGTTTTAGGTATCGATTATTGACTTCTTACCCTTCTTTGGTGCCTTGGACATGAGCTAGGAACTTAAGATTTTGCATGAAAGGAGGACTAGCAGCCGCGTTGCAAGGGAGAATATGAGAAGTGTTCATATGTAGTAAAATCCCTGAGAAATCCGTCCGTTTTCGTCATTTGTTATCGACTCGACTTAAAGCCAGATCGTCACATTGGCCGCTCTTCTCTCTGAAACGGTTGTACTTATCGTCTGCAAAGCAATGTTGCATGCTGCGGTATGCGGAGACGCTAAAAGCACCATAGTAGAAGACAGATGAAGCATCTACGTTGATGTAATAGCCATTCAAAAGTAGTACAATTCAAGTTTTAGGTATCGATTATTGACTTTTTACCCTTCTTTGGTGCCTTGGATATGAGCTAGGAACTTATGATCTTGCATGAAAGGAGGAGTAGCAGCCGCGTTGCACGGGAGAATGTGAAAAGTGTTCATATGTAGCAAAAACCTGAGAAATCCGTCCGTTTTCGTTATTTGTTATCGAATCGACCAAAAGCCAGATCGTCACACTGGCCGCACTTCTGTTTGAAACGGTTACATTTATCGTCTGCAAAGCTATGTCGCGTGCTGCAGTATGCGGAGACACTAAAAGCACCATAGTAGAACACAGATGAATCTTCTAATTTGATGTAATAGCCAGTAAGAAGTAGTAAAATTCAAGTTTTAGGTATCGATTATTGACTTCTTACCTTTCTTTGGTGCCTTGGACATGAGCTAGGAACTTAAGATTTTGCATGAAAGGAGGACTAGCAGCCGCGTTGCAAGGGAGAATATGAAAAGTGTTCATATGTAGTAAAATCCCTGAGAAATCCGTCCGTTTTCGTCATTTGTTATCGACTCGACTTAAAGCCAGATCGTCACATTGGCCGCTCTTCTCTCTGAAACGGTTGTACTTATCGTCTGCAAAGCTATGTCGCGTGCTGCGTTATGCGGAAACACTAAATGCACCATAGTAGAACACAGATGAAGCTTCTAAGTTGATGTAATAGCCAGTAAGAAGTAGTACAGTTCAAGTTTTAGGTATCGATTATTGACATTTTAGATGGCTTTGGTGCCTTGGACATGAGCTAGGAACTTATGATTTTGCATGAAAGGAGGATTAGCAGCCGCGTTGCATTTGAGAATGTGAAAAGTTTTCATAAGTAGTAAAAACATGAGAAATCTGTCCGTTTTCGTCATTTGTTATCGAATCGACTTAAAGCCAGATCGCCACATTTGCCGCTCTTCTCTCTGAAACGGTTGTACTTGTCGTCTGCAAAGCTATATCGCGTGCTGCGGTATGCGGAGACACTAAAAGCACTGTAGTAGAACACAGATGAAGTTTCTAAGTTGATGTAATAGCCAGTAAGTAGTAGTACTATTCAAGTTTTAGGTATCGATTATTGACTTTTTACCCTTCTTTGGTGCCTTGGATATGAGCTAGGAACTTATGATCTTGCATGAAAGGAGGAGTAGCAGCCGCGTTGCACGGGAGAATGTGAAAAGTGTTCATATGTAGCAAAAACCTGAGAAATCCGTCCGTTTTCGTTATTTGTTATCGAATCGACCAAAAGCCAGATCGTCACACTGGCCGCACTTCTGTCTGAAACGGTTACATTTATCGTCTGCAAAGCTATGTCGCGTGCTGCAGTATGCGGAGACACTAAAAGCACCATAGTAGAACACAGATGAATCTTCTAAGTTGATGTAATAGCCAGTAAGAAGTAGTAAAATTCAAGTTTTAGGTATCGATTATTGACTTCTTACCTTTCTTTGGTGCCTTGGACATGAGCTAGGAACTTAAGATTTTGCATGAAAGGAGGACTAGCAGCCGCGTTGCAAGGGAGAATATGAAAAGTGTTCATATGTAGTAAAATCCCTGAGAAATCCGTCCGTTTTCGTCATTTGTTATCGACTCGACTTAAAGCCAGATCGTCACATTGGCCGCTCTTCTCTCTGAAACGGTTGTACTTATCGTCTGCAAAGCTATGTCGCGTGCTGCGTTATGCGGAAACACTAAATGCACCATAGTAGAACACAGATGAAGCTTCTAAGTTGATGTAATAGCCAGTAAGAAGTAGTACAGTTCAAGTTTTAGGTATCGATTATTGACATTTTAGATGGCTTTGGTGCCTTGGACATGAGCTAGGAACTTATGATTTTGCATGAAAGGAGGATTAGCAGCCGCGTTGCATTTGAGAATGTGAAAAGTTTTCATAAGTAGTAAAAACATGAGAAATCTGTCCGTTTTCGTCATTTGTTATCGAATCGACTTAAAGCCAGATCGTCACATTTGCCGCTCTTCTCTCTGAAACGGTTGTAGTTGTCGTCTGCAAAGCTATATCGCGTGCTGCGGTATGAGGAGACACTAAAAGCACCATAATAGAACACAGATGAAGCTTCTAAGTTGATGTAATAGCCAGTGAGTAGTAGTACTATTCAAGTTTTAGGTATCGATTATTGACTCTTTACACTTCTTTGGTGCCTTGGACATGAGCTAGGAACTTAAGATTTTGCATGAAAGGAGGAGTAGCAGCCGCGTTGCACTGGAGAATGTGAAAAGTGTTCATATGTAGCAAAAACCTGAGAAATCCGTCCGTTTTAGTTATTTGTTAACGAATCGACCTAAAGCCAGATCGTCACACTGGCCGCACTTCTGTCTGAAACGGTTACATTTATCGTCTGCAAAGCTATGTCGCGTGCTGCGGTATGCGGAGACACTAAAAGCACGATAGTAGAACACAGATGAAGCTTCTAAGTTGATGTAATAGCCAGTAAGAAGTAGTAAAATTGAAGTTTTAGGTATCGATTATTGACTTTTTACCCTTCTTTGGTGCCTTGGACATGAGCTAGGAACTTACGATTTTGCATCAAAGGAGGACTAGCAGCCCCGTTGCACGGGAGATTGTGAAAAGTGTTCATATGTAGTAAAATCCCTGAGAAATCCGTCCGTTTTCGTCATTTGTCATCGACTCGACTTAAAGCCAGATCGTCACATTGGCCGCTCTTCTGTCTGAAACGGTTACATTTATCGTCTGCAAAGCTATGTCGCGTGCTGCGGTATGAGGAGACACTAAAAGCACCATAGTAGACCACAGATGAAGCTTCTAAGTTGATGTAATAGCCAGTAAGAAGTAGTAAAATTCAAGTTTTAGGTATCGATTATTGACTTCTTACCCTTCTTTGGTGCCTTGGACATGAGCTAGGAACTTAAGATTTTGCATGAAAGGAGGACTAGCAGCCGCGTTGCAAGGGAGAATATGAGAAGTGTTCATATGTAGTAAAATCCCTGAGAAATCCGTCCGTTTTCGTCATTTGTTATCGACTCGACTTAAAGCCAGATCGTCACATTGGCCGCTCTTCTCTCTGAAACGGTTGTACTTATCGTCTGCAAAGCAATGTTGCATGCTGCGGTATGCGGAGACGCTAAAAGCACCATAGTAGAAGACAGATGAAGCATCTACGTTGATGTAATAGCCATTCAAAAGTAGTACAATTCAAGTTTTAGGTATCGATTATTGACTTTTACCATTCTTTGCTGCCTTGGACATAAGCTAGGACCTTAAGATTCTGCATGAAAGGAGGATTAGCAGCCGAGTTGCACGGGAGAATGTGAAAAGTGTTCATATGTAGTAAAAACCTGAGAAATCCGTCCGTTTTCGTCATTTGTTATCGAATGGACTTAAAGACCGATCGTCACATTGGCCGCTCTTCTCGCTGAAACGGTTGTACTTATCGTCTGAAAAGCTATGTCGCGTGCTACGGTATGCGGAGACACTAAAAGTACCATAGTAGAACACAGATGAAGCTTCTAAGTTGATGTAATAGCCAGTAAGAAGTAGTACAATTCAAGTTTTAGTTATCGATTGTTGACTTTGTACCCTTCTTTGGTGCCTTGGACATGAGCTAGGAACTTAAGATTTTGCATGAAAGGAGGATTAGCAGCCGCGTTGCACGGGAGAATGTGGAAAGTGTTCATATGTAGTAAAAACCTGAGAAATCCGTCCGTTTTCGTCATTTGTTATCGAATCGACTTAAAGCCAGATCGTCACATTGGCCGCTCTTCTCTCTACAACGGTAGTACATATCGTCTGCAAAGCTATGTCGCGAGCTGCGGTATGCGGAGACACTAAAAGCACCATAGTAGAACACAGATGAAGCTTCTAAGTTGATGTAATAGCCAGTAAGAAGTAATACAGTTCAAGTTTTAGGTATCGATTATTTACTTTTTAGCTGCCTTTGGTGCCTTGTACATAAGCTAGGACCTTAAGATTCTGCATGAAAAGAGGACTAGCAGCCGAGTTGCACGTGAGAATGTGAAAAGTGTTCATATGTAGTAAAAACCTGAGAAATCCGTACGTTTTCGTCATTTGTTATCGAATCGACTTAAAGCCAGATCGTCACATTGGCCGCTCTTCTCGCTGAAACGGTTGTACTTATCGTCTGCAAAGCTATGTCGCGTGCTGCGGTATGCGGAGACACTAAAAGCACCATAGTACAACACAGATGAAGCTTCTAAGTTGAGGTAATAGCCAGTAAGAAGTAGTACAATTCAAGTTTTAGGTATCCATTCTTGACTTTTTACCCTTCTATGGTGGCTTGGACATGAGCTAGGAACTTAAGGTTTTGCATGAAAGGAGGACCAGCAGCCGCGTTGCACGGGAGAATGTGGAAAGTGTTCATATGTAGTAAAAACCTGAGAAATCCCTCCGTTTTCGTCATTTGTTATCGAATCGACTTAAAGCCAGATCGTCACATTGGCCGCTCTTCTCTCGACAACGGTTGTACTTATCGTCTGCAAAGCAATGTCGCGTGCTGCGGTATGCGGAGACACTAAAAGCACCATAGTAGAACACAGATGAAGCTTGTAAGTTGATGTAATATCCAGTTAGAAGTAGTACAGTTCAAGTTTTAGGTATCGATTATTGACTTTTTAGCTATCTTTGGTGCCTTGGCCATGATCCAGGACCTTAAGGATTTGCATGAAAGGATGACTAGCAGCCGCGGTGCACGGGAGAATGTGAAAAGTTTTCATAAGTATTAAAAACCTGAGAAATCTGTCCGTTTTGGTCATTTGTTATCAAATCGACTTGAAGCCAGATCGTCACACTGACCGCACTTCTGTCGGAAACGGTTGCATTTATCGTCTGCAAAGCTATGTCGCGTGCTGCGGTATGCGGAGACACTAAAAGCACCATAGTAGAACACAGATGAAGTTTCTAAGTTGATGTAATAGCCAGTAAGAAGTAGAAAAATTCAAGCTTTAGGTATAGATTATTGACTTTTTACCCTTCTTTGGTGCCTTCGACATGAGCTACGAACTTAAGACTTTGCATCAAAGGAGGACTAGCAGCCCCGTTGCACGGGAGAATGTGAAAAGCGTTCGTATGTAGTAAAATCCTGAGAAATCCGTTCGTTTTCGTCATTTGTTATCGAATCGACTTAAAGCCAGATCGTCACATTGGCCGCTCTTTTCTCTGAAATGGTTGCATTTTTCGTCTGCAAAGCTATGTCGCGTGCTGCGGTATGCGGAGACACTAAAAACACCATAGTAGAACACAGACGAAGCTTCTAAATTGATGTAGAAGCCAGTAAGAAGTAGTACAATTCAAGTTTTAGGTATCCATTATTGACTTTCTACCCGTCTTTGTTGCCTTATACATGAGCTAGGAACGTAAGGTTTTGCATGAAAGGAGGATTAGCAGCCGCGTTGCACGGGAGAATGTGAAAAGTTTTCATAAGTAGTTAAAACCTGAGAAATCTGTCCGTTTTCGTCATTTGTTATCGAATCGACTTAAAGCCAGATCGTCACATTGACCGCTCTTCTCTCTGAAACGGTCGTACTTGTCGTCTGCAAAGCTATGTCGCGTGCTGTGGTATGCGGAGACACTAAAAGCACCATAGTAGAACACAGATTAAGCTTCTAAGTTGATGTAATAGCCAGTAAGAAGTAGTACAATTCAAGTTTTAGGTATCGATTATTGACTTTTTACCCTTCTTTGATGCCTTGGACATGAGCTAGGAACTTATGATTTTGCATGAAAGGAGGACTAGCATCGGCTTTGTACGGGAGAATGTGAAAAGTGTTCATATGTAGCAAAAACCTGAGAAATCCGTCCGTTTTCCTTATTTGTTATCGAATCGACTTAAAGCGAGATCGTCACACTGGCCGCACTTCTGTCTGAAACGGTTACATTTATCGTCTGCAAAGCTATGTCGCGTGCTGCGGTATGCGGAGACACTAAAAGCACCATAGTAGAACACAGATGAAGCTTCTAAGTTGATGTAATAGCCAGTAAGAAGTAGCAAAATTCAAGTTTTAGGTATCGATTATTGACTTTTTACCCTTCTTTGGTCCCTTGGACATGAGCTAGGAACTTAAGATTTTGCATCAAAGGAGGACTAGCAGCCCCGTTGCACGGGAGAATGTGAAAAGTTTTCATATGTAGTAAAAACCTGGGAAATCTGTCCGCTTTCGTCATTTATTATCGAATCGACTTAAAGCCAGATCGTCACATTGGCCGCTCTTCTGTCTGAAACGGTTACATTTATTGCCTGCAAAGCTATGTCGCGTGCTGCGGTATGCGGAGACACTAAAAGCACAATAGTAGAACACAGATGAAGCTTCTAAGTTGATGTATAGCCAGTAAGAAGTAGTATAATTCAAGTTTTAGGTATCGATTATTGACTTTTTACCCTTCTTTGCTGTCTTGGACATGAGCTAGGACCTTAAGATTCTGCATGAAAGGAGGACTAGCAGCCGAGTTGCACGGGAGAAAGTGAAAAGTGTTCATATGTAGTAAAAACCTGAGAAATCCGTCCGTTTTCGTCATTTGTTATCGAATCGACTTAAAGCCCGATCGTCACATTGGCCGCTCTTCTCTCTAAAATGGTTGTACTTATCGTCTGAAAAGCTATGTCGCGTGCTGCAGTATGCGAAGACACCAAAAGCACCATAGTAGAACACAGATGAAGCTTCTAAGTTGATGTAATTGCCAGTAAGAAGTAGTTCAATTCAAGTTTCAGGTATCGATTATTGACTTTTTAGCTGGCTTTGGTGCCTTCGACATGAGCTAGGACCTTAAGGTTCTGCATGAAAGGAGGACCAGGAGCCGAGTTGCACGGGAGAATGTGAAAAGTGTTCATATGTAGAAAAAACCTGAGAAATCCGTCTGTTTTCGTCGTTTGTTATCGAATCGACTTAAAGCCAGATCGTCACATCGGCCGCTCTTCTCTCTGAAACGGTTGTACTTATTGTCTGCAAAGCTATGTCGCGTGCTGTGGTATGCGGAGACACTATAAGCACCATAGTACAACACAGATGAAGCTACTAAGTTGATGTAATACTCAGTAAGAAGTAGTAAAATTCAAGTTTTACCAATCGATTATTGCCTTTTTACCTTCTTTGGTGCCTTGGACATGGGCTACGAACTTAAGATTTAGCATCAAACGAGGAATAACAGCCGCGTTGCACGGGACAATGTGAAAAATTTTCATATGTAGTAAGAACCTGAGAAATCTGTCCGTTTTCGTCATTTGTTATCGAATCGACTTAATGCCAGATCGTCACATTGGCCGCTCTTCTCTCTGAAACGGTTGTACTTATCGTCTGCAAGGCTATGTCGCGTGCTGCGTTATGCGGAAACACTAAAAGCACCATAGTAGAACACAGATGAAGCTTCTAAGTTGATGTAATAGCCAGTAAGAAGTAGTACAGTTCAAGTTTTAGGTATCGATTATTGACTTTTTAGATGGCTTTGGTGCCTTGGACATGAGCTAGGACCTTATGATTTTGCATGAAAGGAGGACTAGCAGCCGCGTTGCACGGCAGAATGTGGAAAGTGTTCATATGTAGCAAAAACCTGAGAAATCCGTCCGTTTTCGTCATTTGTTATCGAATCGACTTAATGCAAGATCGTCACACTGGCCGCTCTTCTCTCTGAAACGGTTACATTTATCGTCTGCAAAGCTATGTCGCGTGCTGCGGTATGCGGAGACACTAAAAGCACCATAGTAGAACACAGATGAAGTTTCTAAGTTGATGTAATAGCCAGTAAGAAGTAGAAAAATTCAAGCTTTAGGTATCGATTATTGACTTTTTACCCTTCTTTGGTGCCTTCGACATGAGCTAGGAACTTAAGATTTTGCATCAAAGTAGGACTAGCAGCCCCGTTGCACGGGAGAATGTGAAAAGCGTTCATATGTAGTAAAAACGTGTCAAATCCGTCCGTTTTCCTTATTTGTTATCGAATCGACTTAAAGCCAGATCGTCACACTCACCGCACTTCTGTCTGAAACGGTTGCATTTATCGTCTGCAAAGCTATATCGCGTGATGCGGTATGCGGAGACACTAAAAGCACCATAGTACAACACAGATGAAGCTTCTAAGTTGATGTAATAGGCAGTAAGAAGTAGTACAATTCAAGTTTTAGGTATAGGTTATTGACTTTTTACCCTTCTTTGGTGCCTTGGACTTGAGCTAGGAACTTATGATATTGCATGAAAGGAGGACTAGCAATCGCGTTGCACGGGAGAATGTGAAAAGCTTTCATATGTAGTAAAAACGTGTCAAATCCGTCCGTTTTCCTTATTTGTTATCGAATCGACTTATAGCCAGATCGTCACACTGGCCGCACTTCTGTCTGAAACGGTTACGTTTATCGTCTGCAGAGATATGTCGCGTGCTGCGGTATGCGGAGACACTAAAAGCACCATAGTAGAACACAGATGAAGCTTCTAAGTTGATGTAATAGCCAGTAAGAAGTAGCAAAATTCAAGTTTTAGGTATCGATTATTGACTTTTTACCCTTCTTTGGTGCCTTGGACATGAGCTAGGTACTTAAGATATTGCAACAAAGGAGGACTAGCAGCCCCGTTGCACGGGAGAATATGATAAGTTTTCATATGTAGTAAAAACCTGAGAAATCTGTCCGCTTTCGTCATTTGTTATCGAACCGACTTAAAGCCAGATCGTCACATTGGCCGCTCTTCTGTCTGAAACGGTTACATTTATTGTCTGCAAAGCTATGTCGCGTGCTGCGGTATGCGGAGACACTAAAAGCACCATAGTAGAACACAGATGAAGCTTCTAAGTTGATGTATAGCCAGTAAGAAGTAGTACAATTCAAGTTTTAGGTATCGATTATTGACTTTTTACCCTTCTTTGCTGTCTTGGACATGAGCTAGGACCTTACGATTCTGCATGAAAGGAGGACTAGCAGCCGAGTTGCACGGGAGAATGTGAAAAGTGTTCATATGTAGTAAAAACCTGAGAAATCCGTCCGTTTTCGTCATTTGTTATCGAATCGACTTAAAGCCCAATCGTCACATTGGCCGCTCTTCTCTCTAAAATGGTTGTACTTATCGTCTGAAAAGGTATGTCGCGTGCTGCAGTATGCGAAGACACCAAAAGCACCATAGTAGAACACAGATGAAGATTCTAAGTTGATGTATAGCCAGTAAGAAGTAGTACAATTCAAGTTTTAGGTATCGATTATTGACTTTTTACCCTTCTTTGGTACCTTGGACATGAGCTAGGAACTTAAGATTTTGCATGAAAGTGGGACTAGCAGCCGCGTTGCACGGGAGAATGTGCAAAGTGGTCATATGTAGTAAAAACCTGAGAAATCCGTCCGTTTTCGTCATTTGTTATCGAATCGACATAAAGCCAGATCGTCACATTGGCCGCTCTTCTCTCTGAAAGGGGTGTACTTATTGTCTGCAAAGCTATGTCGCGTGCTGTGGTATGCGGAGACACTATAAGCACCATAGTAGAACACAGATGAAGCTTCTAAGCTGATGTAATACCCAGTAAGAAGTAGTACAATTCAAGTTTTACGTGTCGATTATTGACTTTTTACCCTTCTTTGGTGCTTTGGACATGAGCTAGGAACTTAAGATTTTGCATCAATCGAGGACTAACAGCCGCGTTGCACGGGAGAATGTGAAAAATATTCATATGTAGTAAGAACCTGAGAAATCGGTCCGTTTTCGTCATATGTTATCGAATCGACTTAAAGCCAGATCGTCACATTGGCCGCTCTTCTCTCTAAAATGGTTGTACGTATCGTGTGCAAAGCTAAGTCGCTTGCTGCGGTATGCGGAGACACTAAAAGCACCATAGTAAATCACAGATGAAGCTTCTAAGTTGATGTAATAGCCAGTAAGAAGTAAAAAAATTCAAGCTTTAGGTATCGATTATTGACTTTTTACCCTTCTTTGGTGCCTTGGACATGAGCTAGGAACTTAAGAATTTGCATCAAAGGAGGACTAGCAGCCCCGTTGCACGGGAGAATGTGAAAAGTTTTCATATGTAGTAAAAACCAGAGAAATCCGTCTATTTTCGTCATTTGTTATCGAATCGACTTAAAGCCCGATCGTCACATTGGCCGCTCTTCTGTCTGAAACGGTTACATTTATTGTCTGCAAAGCTATGTCGCGTGCTGCGGTATGCGGAGACACTAAAAGCACCATAGTAGAACACAGATGAAGCTTCTAAATTGATGTATAGCCAGTAAGAAGTAGTACAATTCAAGTTTTAGGTATCGATTATTGACTTTTTACCCTTCTTTGCTGTCTTGGACATGAGCTAGGACCTTAAGATTCTGCATGAAAGGATGACTAGCAGCCGAGTTGCACGGGAGAATGTGAAAAGTGTTCATATGTAGTAAAAACCAGAGAAATCCGTCTATTTTCGTCATTTGTTATCGAATCGACTTAAAGCCCGATCGTCACATTGGCCGCT
Organism: Schistocerca gregaria; assembly: GCF_023897955.1. Lineage (NCBI taxonomy): Eukaryota > Metazoa > Arthropoda > Insecta > Orthoptera > Acrididae > Schistocerca > Schistocerca gregaria. The sequence continues at coordinate 3,877,423 of NW_026061759.1, forward strand.
CTTGTCTCTAAAATGGTTGTAATTATCGTCTGAAAAGCTATGTCGCGCGCTGCAGTATGCGAAGACACCAAAAGCACCATAGTAGAACACAGATGAAGCTTCTAAGTTGATGTAATTGCCAGTAAGAAGTAGTACAATTCAAGTTTCAGGTATCGATTATTGACTTTTTAGCTGGCTTTGGTGCCTTCGACATGAGCTAGGACCTTAAGGTTCTGCATGAAAGGAGGACTAGGAGCCGAGTTGCACGGGAGAATGTGAAAAGTGTTCATATGTAGTAAAAACCTGAGAAATCCGTCCGTTTTCGTCGTTTGTTATCGAATCGACTTGAAGCCAGATCGTCACATTGGCCGCTCTTCTCTCTGAAAGGGTTGTACTTATTGTCTGCAAAGCTATGTCGCGTGCTGTGGTATGCGGAGACACTATAAGCACCATAGTACAACACAGATTAAGCTTCTAAGTTGATGTAATACCCAGTAAGAAGTAGTACAATTCAAGTTTTACATATCGATTATTGACTTTTTACCCTTCTTTGGTGCCTTGGACATGAGCTAGGAACTTAAGATTTTGCATCAAACGAGGACTAACAGCCGCGTTGCACGGGAGAATGTGAAAAATTTTCATATGTAGTAAGAACCTGAGAAATCTGTCCGTTTTCGTCATTTGTTATCGAATCGACTTAAAGCCAGATCGTCACATTGGCCGCTCTTCTCTCTGAAACGGTTGTACTTATCGTCTGCAAGGCTATGTCGCGTGCTGCGTTATGCGGAAACACTAAAAGCACCATAGTAGAACACAGATGAAGCTTCTAAGTTGATGTAATAGCCAGTAAGAAGTAGTACAGTTCAAGTTTTAGGTATCGATTGTTGACTTTTTAGATGGCTTTGGTGCCTTGGACATGAGCTAGGACCTTATGATTTTGCATGAAAGGAGGACTAGCAGCCGCGTTGCACGGGAGAATGTGAAAAGCGTTCGTATGTAGTAAAAACCTGAGAAATCCGTCCGTTTTCCTTATTTGTTATCGAATCGACTTAAAGCCAGATCGTCACATTGGCCGTACTTCTGTCTGAAACGGTTACATTTATCGTCTGCAAAGCCATGTCGCGTGCTGCGGTATGTGGAGACACTAAAAGCACCATAGTAGAACACAGATGAAGTTTCTAAGTTAATGTAATAGCCAGTAAGAAGTAGTACAATTCAAGTTTTAGGTATAGGTTATTGACTTTTTACCCTTCTTTGGTGCCTTGGACTTGAGCTAGGAACTTATGATATTGCATGAAAGGAGGACTAGCAGCCGCGTTGCACGGGAGAATGTGAAAAGTGTTCATATGTAATAAAAACCTGACAAATCTGTCCGTTTTTCTTATTTGTTATCGAATCGACTTAAAGCCAGATCGTCACACTGGCCGCACTTCTGTCTGAAACGGTTAAATTTATCGTCTGCAAAGCTATGTCGCGTGCTGCGGTATGCGGAGACACTAAAAGCACCATAGTAGAACACAGATGAAGCTTCTAAGTTGATGTAATAGCTAGTAAGAAGTAACAAAATTCAAGTTTTAGGTATCGATTATTGACTTTTTACCCTTCTTTGGTGCCTTGCACATGAGCTAGGAACTTAAGATTTTGCATCAAAGGAGGACTAGCAGCCCCGTTGCACGGGAGAGTGTGATAAGTTTTCATATGTAGTAAAAACCTGACAAATCTGTCCGCTTTCGTCATTTGTTATCGAATCGACTTAAAGCCAGATCGTCACATTGGCCGCTCTTCTGCCTGAAACGGTTACATTTATTGTCTGCAAAGCTATGTCGCGTGCTGCGGTATGCGGAGACACTAAAAGCACCATAGTAGAACACAGATGAAGCTTCTAAGTTGATGTATAGCCAGTAAGAAGTAGTACAATTCAAGTTTTTGGTATCGATTATTGACTTTTTACCCTTCTTTGCTGTCTTGGATATGAGCTGGGACATTAAGATTCTGCATGAAAGGAGGACTAGCAGCTGAGTTGCACGGGAGAATGTGAAAAGTGTTCATATGTAGTAAAAACCTGAAAAATCCGTCAGATTTCGTCATTTGTTATCGAATCGACTTAAAGCCCGATCGTCACATTGGCCGCTCTTCTCTCTAAAATGGTTGTACTTATCGTCTGAAAAGCTATGTCGCGTGCTGCAGTATGCGAAGACACCAAAAGCACCATAGTAGAACACAGATGAAGATTCTAAGTTGATGTATAGCCAGTAAGAAGTAGTACAATTCAAGTTTTAGGTATCGATTATTGACTTTTTACCCTTCTTTGGTACCTTGGACATGAGCTAGGAACTTAAGATTTTGCATGAAACTGGGACTAGCAGCCGCGTTGCACGGGAGAATGTGCAAAGTAGTCATATGTAGTAAAAACCTGAGAAATCCGTCCGTTTTCGTCATTTGTTATCGAATCGACTTAAAGCCAGATCGTCACATTGGCCGCTCTTCTCTCTGAAACGGTTGTAATTATCGTCTGCAAAGCTATGTCGCGTGCTGCGGTATGCGGAGTCACTAAAAGCACCATAATAGAACACAGATGAAGCTTCTAAGTTGATGTAATTGCCAGTAAGAAGTAGTACAATTCAGGTTTCAGGTATCGATTATTGACTTTTTAGCTGGCTTTGGTGCCTTCGACACAAGCTAGGACCTTACGGTTCTGCATGAAAGGAGGACTAGGAGCCGAGTTGCACGGGAGAATGTGAAAAGTGTTCATATGTAGTAAAAACCTGAGAAATCCGTCCGTTTTCGTCGTTTGTTATCGAATCGACTTAAAGCCAGATCGTCACATTGGCCGCTCTTCTCTCTGAAAGGGTTGTACTTATTGTCTGAAAAGCTATGTCGCGTGCTGTGGTATGCGGAGACACTATAAGCACCATAGTAGAACACAGATGAAGCTTCTAAGTTGATGTAATTGCCAGTAAGAAGTAGTTCAATTCAAGTTTCAGGTATCGATTATTGACTTTTTAGCTGGCTTTGGTGCCTTCGACATGAGCTAGGACCTTAAGGTTCTGCATGAAAGGAGGACCAGGAGCCGAGTTGCACGGGAGAATGTGAAAAGTGTTCATATGTAGAAAAAACCTGAGAAATCCGTCTGTTTTCGTCGTTTGTTATCGAATCGACTTAAAGCCAGATCGTCACATTGGCCGCTCTTCTCTCTGAAACGGTTGTACTTATTGCTGCAAAGCTATGTCGCGTGCTGTGGTATGCGGAGACACTATAAGCACCATAGTACAACACAGATGAAGCTACTAAGTTGATGTAATACCCAGTAAGAAGTAGTACAATTCAAGTTTTACGTATCGATTATTGCCTTTTTACCTTCTTTGGTGCCTTGGACATGAGCTACGAACTTAAGATTTTGCATCAAACGAGGACTAACAGCCGCGTTGCACGGGAGAATGTGAAAAATTTTCATATGTAGTAAGAACCTGAGAAATCTGTCCGTTTTCGTCATTTGTTATCGAATCGACTTAAAGCCAGATCGTCACATTGGCCGCTCTTCTCTCTGAAACGGTTGTACTTATAGTCTGCAAGGCTATGTCGCGTGCTGCGTTATGCGGAAACACTAAAAGCACCATAGTAGAACACAGATGAAGCTTCTAAGTTGATGTAATAGCCAGTAAGAAGTAGTACAATTCAAGTTTTAGGTATCGATTATTGACTTTTTACCCTTCTTTGGTGCCTTGGACATGAGCTAGGAACTTAAGATATTGCAACAAAGGAGGACTAGCAGCCCCGTTGCACGGGAGAATATGATAAGTCTTCATATGTAGTAAAAACCTGAGAAATCTGTCCGCTTTCGTCATTTGTTATCGAACCGACTTAAAGCCAGATCGTCACATTGGCCGCTCTTCTGTCTGAAACGGTTACATTTATTGTCTGCAAAGCTATGTCGCGTGCTGCGGTATGCGGAGACACTAAAAGCACCATAGTAGAACACAGATGAAGCTTCTAAGTTGATGTATAGCCAGTAAGAAGTAGTACAATTCAAGTTTTAGGTATCGATTATTGACTTTTTACCCTTCTTTGCTGTCTTGGACATGAGCTAGGACCTTACGATTCTGCATGAAAGGAGGACTAGCAGCCGAGTTGCACGGGAGAATGTGAAAAGTGTTCATATGTAGTAAAAACCTGAGAAATCCGTCCGTTTTCGTCATTTGTTATCGAATCGACTTAAAGCCCGATCGTCACATTGGCCGCTCTTCTCTCTAAAATGGTTGTACTTATCGTCTGAAAAGGTATGTCGCGTGCTGCAGTATGCGAAGACACCAAAAGCACCATAGTAGAACACAGATGAAGATTCTAAGTTGATGTATAGCCAGTAAGAAGTAGTACAATTCAAGTTTTAGGTATCGATTATTGACTTTTTACCCTTCTTTGGTACCTTGGACATGAGCTAGGAACTTAAGATTTTGCATGAAAGTGGGACTAGCAGCCGCGTTGCACGGGAGAATGTGCAAAGTGGTCATATGTAGTAAAAACCTGAGAAATCCGTCCGTTTTCGTCATTTGTTATCGAATCGACATAAAGCCAGATCGTCACATTGGCCGCTCTTCTCTCTGAAAGGGGTGTACTTATTGTCTGCAAAGCTATGTCGCGTGCTGTGGTATGCGGAGACAGTATAAGCACCATAGTAGAACACAGATGAAGCTTCTAAGCTGATGTAATACCCAGTAAGAAGTAGTACAATTCAAGTTTTACGTGTCGATTATTGACTTTTTACCCTTCTTTGGTGCTTTGGACATGAGCTAGGAACTTAAGATTTTGCATCAATCGAGGACTAACAGCCGCGTTGCACGGGAGAATGTGAAAAATATTCATATGTAGTAAGAACCTGAGAAATCGGTCCGTTTTCGTCATATGTTATCGAATCGACTTAAAGCCAGATCGTCACATTGGCCGCTCTTCTCTCTAAAATGGTTGTACGTATCGTGTGCAAAGCTAAGTCGCTTGCTGCGGTATGCGGAGACACTAAAAGCACCATAGTAAATCACAGATGAAGCTTCTAAGTTGATGTAATAGCCAGTAAGAAGTAAAAAAATTCAAGCTTTAGGTATCGATTATTGACTTTTTACCCTTCTTTGGTGCCTTGGACATGAGCTAGGAACTTATGATTTTGCATGAAAGGAGGAGTAGCAGCCGCGTTGCACGGGAGAATGTGAAAAGCGTTCGTATGTAGTAAAAACCTCAGAAATCCGTCCGTTTTCATCATTTGTTATCGAATCGACTTAAAGCCAGATCGTCACACTCACCGCACTTCTGTCTGAAACGGTTGCATTTATCGTCTGCAAAGCTATGTCGCGTGATGCGGTATGCGGAGACACTAGATGCACCATAGTAGAACACAGATGAAGTTTCTAAGTTGATGTAATAGCCAGTAAGAAGTAGAAAAATTCAAGCTTTGGGTATCGATTATTGACTTTTTACCCTTCTTTGGTGCCTTCGACATGAGCTAGGAACTTAAGAATTTGCATCAAAGGAGGACTAGCAGCCCCGTTGCACGGGAGAATGTGAAAAGTTTTCATATGTAGTAAAAACCAGAGAAATCCGTCTATTTTCGTCATTTGTTATCGAATCGACTTAAAGCCCGATCGTCACATTGGCCGCTCTTCTGTCTGAAACGGTTACATTTATTGTCTGCAAAGCTATGTCGCGTGCTGCGGTATGCGGAGACACTAAAAGCACCATAGTAGAACACAGATGAAGCTTCTAAATTGATGTATAGCCAGTAAGAAGTAGTACAATTCAAGTTTTAGGTATCGATTATTGACTTTTTACCCTTCTTTGGTACCTTGGACATGAGCTAGGAACTTCAGATTTTGCATGAAACTGGGACTAGCAGCCGCGTTGCACGGGAGAATGTGCAAAGTGGTCATATGTAGTAAAAACCTGAGAAATCCGTCCGTTTTCGTCATTTGTTATCGAACCGACTTAAAGCCAGATCGTCACGTTGGCCGCTCTTCTCTCTGAAACGGTTGTAATTATCGTCTGCAAAGCTATGTCGCGTGCTGCGGTATGCGGAGTCACTAAAAGCACCATAATAGAACACAGATGAAGCTTCTAAGTTGATGTAATAGCCAGTAAGAAGTAGTACAGTTCAAGTTTTAGGTATCGATTGTTGACTTTTTAGATGGCTTTGGTGCCTTGGACATGAGCTAGGACCTTATGATTTTGCATGAAAGGAGGACTAGCAGCCGCGTTGCACGGGAGAATGTGAAAAGCGTTCGTATGTAGTAAAAACCTGAGAAATCTGTCCGTTTTCCTTATTTGTTATCGAATCGACTTAAAGCCAGATCGTCACATTGGCCGTACTTCTGTCTGAAACGGTTACATTTATCGTCTGCAAAGCCATGTCGCGTGCTGCGGTATGTGGAGACACTAAAAGCACCATAGTAGAACACAGATGAAGTTTCTAAGTTAATGTAATAGCCAGTAAGAAGTAGTACAATTCAAGTTTTAGGTATAGGTTATTGACTTTTTACCCTTCTTTGGTGCCTTGGACTTGAGCTAGGAACTTATGATATTGCATGAAAGGAGGACTAGCAGCCGCGTTGCACGGGAGAATGTGAAAAGTGTTCATATGTAGTAAAAACCTGACAAATCTGTCCGTTTTCCTTATTTGTTATCGAATCGACTTAAAGCCAGATCGTCACACTGGCCGCACTTCTGTCTGAAACGGTTAAATTTATCGTCTGCAAAGCTATGTCGCGTGCTGCGGTATGCGGAGACACTAAAAGCACCATAGTAGAACACAGATGAAGCTTCTAAGTTGATGTAATAGCCAGTAAGAAGTAACAAAATTCAAGTTTTAGGTATCGATTATTGACTTTTTACCCTTCTTTGGTGCCTTGGACATGAGCTAGGAACTTAAGATTTTGCATCAAAGGAGGACTAGCAGCCCCGTTGCACGGGAGAGTGTGATAAGTTTTCATATGTAGTAAAAACCTGACAAATCTGTCCGCTTTCGTCATTTGTTATCGAATCGACTTAAAGCCAGATCGTCACATTGGCCGCTCTTCTGCCTGAAACGGTTACATTTATTGTCTGCAAAGCTATGTCGCGTGCTGCGGTATGCGGAGACACTAAAAGCACCATAGTAGAACACAGATGAAGCTTCTAAGTTGATGTATAGCCAGTAAGAAGTAGTACAATTCAAGTTTTTGGGATCGATTATTGACTTTTTACCCTTCTTTGCTGTCTTGGATATGAGCTGGGACCTTAAGATTCTGCATGAAAGGAGGACTAGCAGCTGAGTTGCACGGGAGAATGTGAAAAGTGTTCATATGTAGTAAAAACCTGAAAAATCCGTCAGATTTCGTCATTTGTTATCGAATCGACTTAAAGCCCGATCGTCACATTGGCCGCTCTTCTCTCTAAAATGGTTGTACTTATCGTCTGAAAAGCTATGTCGCGTGCTGCAGTATGCGAAGACACCAAAAGCACCATAGTAGAACACAGATGAAGATTCTAAGTTGATGTATAGCCAGTAAGAAGTAGTACAATTCAAGTTTTAGGTATCGATTATTGACTTTTTACCCTTCTTTGGTACCTTGGACATGAGCTAGGAACTTAAGATTTTGCATGAAACTGGGACTAGCAGCCGCGTTGCACGGGAGAATGTGCAAAGTGGTCATATGTAGTAAAAACCTGAGAAATCCGTCCGTTTTCGTCATTTGTTATCGAATCGACTTAAAGCCAGATCGTCACATTGGCCGCTCTTCTCTCTGAAACGGTTGTAATTATCGTCTGCAAAGCTATGTCGCGTGCTGCGGTATGCGGAGTCACTAAAAGCACCATAATAGAACACAGATGAAGCTTCTAAGTTGATGTAATTGCCAGTAAGAAGTAGTACAATTCAAGTTTCAGGTATCGATTATTGACTTTTTAGCTGGCTTTGGTGCCTTCGACACAAGCTAGGACCTTAAGGTTCTGCATGAAAGGAGGACTAGGAGCCGAGTTGCACGGGAGAATGTGAAAAGTGTTCATATGTAGTAAAAACCTGAGAAATCCGTCCGTTTTCGTCGTTTGTTATCGAATCGACTTAAAGCCAGATCGTCACATTGGCCGCTCTTCTCTCTGAAAGGGTTGTACTTATTGTCTGAAAAGCTATGTCGCGTGCTGTGGTATGCGGAGACACTATAAGCACCATAGTAGAACACAGATGAAGCTTCTAAGTTGATGTAATTGCCAGTAAGAAGTAGTTCAATTCAAGTTTCAGGTATCGATTATTGACTTTTTAGCTGGCTTTGGTGCCTTCGACATGAGCTGGGACCTTAAGGTTCTGCATGAAAGGAGGACCAGGAGCCGAGTTGCACGGGAGAATGTGAAAAGTGTTCATATGTAGAAAAAACCTGAGAAATCCGTCTGTTTTCGTCGTTTGTTATCGAATCGACTTAAAGCCAGATCGTCACATTGGCCGCTCTTCTCTCTGAAACGGTTGTACTTATTGCTGCAAAGCTATGTCGCGTGCTGTGGTATGCGGAGACACTATAAGCACCATAGTACAACACAGATGAAGCTACTAAGTTGATGTAATACCCAGTAAGAAGTAGTACAATTCAAGTTTTACGTATCGATTATTGCCTTTTTACCTTCTTTGGTGCCTTGGACATGAGCTACGAACTTAAGATTTTGCATCAAACGAGGACTAACAGCCGCGTTGCACGGGAGAATGTGAAAAATTTTCATATGTAGTAAGAACCTGAGAAATCTGTCCGTTTTCGTCATTTGTTATCGAATCGACTTAAAGCCAGATCGTCACATTGGCCGCTCTTCTCTCTGAAACGGTTGTACTTATCGTCTGCAAAGCTATGTCGCGTGCTGCGGTATGCGGAGACACTAAAAGCACCATAGTAGAACACAGATGAAGCTTCTAAGTTGATGTATAGCCAGTAAGAAGTAGTACAATTCAAGTTTTTGGTATCGATTATTGACTTTTTACCCTTCTTTGCTGTCTTGGATATGAGCTAGGACCTTAAGATTCTGCATGAAAGGAGGACTAGCAGCTGAGTTGCACGGGAGAATGTGAAAAGTGTTCATATGTAGTAAAAACCTGAAAAATCCGTCAGATTTCGTCATTTGTTATCGAATCGACTTAAAGCCCGATCGTCACATTGGCCGCTCTTCTTTCTAAAATGGTTGTACTTATCGTCTGAAAAGCTATGTCGCGTGCTGCAGTATGCGAAGACACCAAAAGCACCATAGTAGAACACAGATGAAGATTCTGAGTTGATGTATAGCCAGTAAGAAGTAGTACAATTCAAGTTTTAGGTATCGATTATTGACTTTTTACCCTTCTTTGGTACCTTGGACATGAGCTAGGAACTTCAGATTTTGCATGAAACTGGGACTAGCAGCCGCGTTGCACGGGAGAATGTGCAAAGTGGTCATATGTAGTAAAAACCTGAGAAATCCGTCCGTTTTCGTCATTTGTTATCGAACCGACTTAAAGCCAGATCGTCACATTGGCCGCTCTTCTCTCTGAAACGGTTGTAATTATCGTCTGCAAAGCTATGTCGCGTGCTGCGGTATGCGGAGTCACTAAAAGCACCATAATAGAACACAGATGAAGCTTCTAAGTTGATGTAATTGCCAGTAAGAAGTAGTACAATTCAAGTTTCAGGTATCGATTATTGACTTTTTAGCTGGCTTTGGTGCCTTCGACATGAGCTAGGACCTTAAGGTTCTGCATGAAAGGAGGACTAGGAGCCGAGTTGCACGGGAGAATGTGAAAAGTGTTCATATGTAGTAAAAACCTGAGAAATCCGTCCGTTTTCGTCGTTTGTTATCGAATCGACTTAAAGCCAGATCGTCACATTGGCCGCTCTTCTCTCTGAAAGGGTTGTACTTATTGTCTGAAAAGCTATGTCGCGTGCTGTGGTATGCGGAGACACTATAAGCACCATAGTAGAACACAGATGAAGCTTCTAAGCTGATGTAATACCCAGTAAGAAGTAGTACAATTCAAGTTTTACGTGTCGATTATTGACTTTTTACCCTTCTTTGGTGCCTTGGACATGAGCTAGGAACTTAAGATTTTGCATCAATCGAGGACTAACAGCCGCGTTGCACGGGAGAATGTGAAAAATATTCATATGTAGTAAGAACCTGAGAAATCGGTCCGTTTTCGTCATTTGTTATCGAATCGACTTAAAGCCAGATCGTCACATTGGCCGCTCTTCTCTCTAAAATGGTTGTACGTATCGTGTGCAAAGCTAAGTCGCTTGCTGCGGTATGCGGAGACACTAAAAGCACCATAGTAAATCACAGATGAAGCTTCTAAGTTGATGTAATAGCCAGTAAGAAGTAAAAAAATTCAAGCTTTAGGTATCGATTATTGACTTTTTACCCTTCTTTGGTGCCTTGGACATGAGCTAGGAACTTATGATTTTGCATGAAAGGAGGAGTAGCAGCCGCGTTGCACGGGAGAATGTGAAAAGCGTTCGTATGTAGTAAAAACCTCAGAAATCCGTCCGTTTTCATCATTTGTTATCGAATCGACTTAAAGCCAGATCGTCACACTCACCGCACTTCTGTCTGAAACGGTTGCATTTATCGTCTGCAAAGCTATGTCGCGTGATGCGGTATGCGGAGACACTAGAAGCACCATAGTAGAACACAGATGAAGTTTCTAAGTTGATGTAATAGCCAGTAAGAAGTACAAAAATTCAAGCTTTGGGTATCGATTATTGACTTTTTACCCATCTTTGGTGCCTTGGACATGAGCTAGGAACTTAAGAATTTGCATCAAAGGAGGACTAGCAGCCCCGTTGCACGGGAGAATGTGAAAAGTTTTCATATGTAGTAAAAACCTGAGAAATCTGTCCGCTTTCGTCATTTGTTATCGAATCGACTTAAAGCCAGATCGTCACATTGGCCGCTCTTCTGTCTGAAACGGTTAAATTTATCGTCTGCAAAGCTATGTCGCGTGCTGCGGTATGCGGAGACACTAAAAGCACCATAGTAGAACACAGATGAAGCTTCTAAGTTGATGTAATAGCCAGTAAGAAGTAACAAAATTCAAGTTTTAGGTATCGATTATTGACTTTTTACCCTTCTTTGGTGCCTTGGACATGAGCTAGGAACTTAAGATTTTGCATCAAAGGAGGACAACAGCCCCGTTGCACGGGAGAGTGTGATAAGTTTTCATATGTAGTAAAAACCTGACAAATCTGTCCGCTTTCGTCATTTGTTATCGAATCGACTTAAAGCCAGATCGTCACATTGGCCGCTCTTCTGCCTGAAACGGTTACATTTATTGTCTGCAAAGCTATGTCGCGTGCTGCGGTATGCGGAGACACTAAAAGCACCATAGTAGAACACAGATGAAGCTTCTAAGTTGATGTATAGCCAGTAAGAAGTAGTACAATTCAAGTTTTTGGTATCGATTATTGACTTTTTACCCTTCTTTGCTGTCTTGGACCTGAGCTAGGACCTTAAGATTCTGCATGAAAGGAGGACTAGCAGCCGAGTTGCACGGGAGAATGTGAAAAGTGTTCATATGTAGTAAAAACCTGAAAAATCCGTCAGATTTGGTCATTTGTTATCGAATCGACTTAAAGCCCGATCGTCACATTGGCCGCTCTTCTCTCTAAAATGGTTGTACTTATCGTCTGAAAAGCTATGTCGCGTGCTGCAGTATGCGAAGACACCAAAAGCACCATAGTAGAACACAGATGAAGATTCTAAGTTGATGTATAGCCAGTAAGAAGTAGTACAATTAAAGTTTTAGGTATCGATTATTGACTTTTTACCCTTATTTGGTACCTTGGACATGAGCTAGGAACTTAAGATTTTGCATGAAAGTGGGACTAGCAGCCGCGTTGCACGGGAGAATGTGCAAAGTGGTCATATGTAGTAAAAACCTGAGAAATCCGTCCGTTTTCGTCGTTTGTTATCGAATCGACTTAAAGCCAGATCGTCACATTGGCCGCTCTTCTCTCTGAAAGGGTTGTACTTATTGTCTGAAAAGCTATGTCGCGTGCTGTGGTATGCGGAGACACTATAAGCACCATAGTAGAACACAGATGAAGCTTCTAAGTTGATGTAATACCCAGTAAGAAGTAGTACAATTCAAGTTTTACGTGTCGATTATTGACTTTTTACCCTTCTTTGGTGCCTTGGACATGAGCTAGGAACTTAAGATTTTGCATCAAACGAGGACTAACAGCCGCTTGCACGGGAGAATGTGAAAAATTTTCATATGTAGTAAGAACCTGAGAAATCGGTCCGTTTTCGTCATTTGTTATCGAATCGACTTAAAGCCAGATCGTCACATTGGCCGCTCTTCTCTCTAAAATGGTTGTACGTATCGTGTGCAAAGCTAAGTCGCTTGCTGCGGTATGCGGAGACACTAAAAGCACCATAGTAAAACACAGATGATGCTTCTAAGTTGATGTAATAGCCAGTAAGAAGTAAAAAAATTCAAGCTTTAGGTATCGATTATTGACTTTTTACCCTTCTTTGGTGCCTTGGACATGAGCTAGGAACTTATGATTTTGCATGAAAGGAGGAGTAGCAGCCGCGTTGCACGGGAGAATGTGAAAAGCGTTCGTAAGTAGTAAAAACCTGAGAAATCCGTCCGTTTTCGTCATTTGTTATCGAATCGACTTAAAGCCAGATCGTCACACTCACCGCACTTCTGTCTGAAACGGTTGCATTTATCGTCTGCAAATCTATGTCGCGTGATGCGGTATGCGGAGACACTAGAAGCACCATAGTAGAACACAGATGAAGTTTCCAAGTTGATGTAATAGCCAGTAAGAAGTAGAAAAAATTAAGCTTTAGGTATCGATTATTGACTTTTTACCCTTCATTGGTGCCTTCGACATTAGCTACGAACTTAAGATTTTGCATCAAAGGAGGAGTAGCAGCCCCGTTGCACGGGAAAATGTGAAAAGCGTTCATATGTAGTAAAATCCTGAGAAATCCGTCCGTTTTCGTCATTTGTTATCGAATCGACTTAAAGCCAGATCGTCACATTGGCCGCTCTTTTCTCTGAAATGGTTGTATTTTTCGTCTGCATAGCTATGTCGCGTGCTGCGGTATGCGGAGACACTAAATACACCATAGTAGAACACAGATGAAGCTTCTAAATTGATGAAGAAGCCAGTAAGAAGTAGTACAATTCAAGTTTTAGGTATCCATTATTGACTTCCTACCCGTCTTTGTTGCCTTATACATGAGCTAGGAACGTAAGGTTTTGCATGAAAGGAGGATTAGCAGCCGCGTTGCACGGGAGAATGTGAAAAGTTTTCATAAGTAGTAAAAACCTGAGAAATCTATCCGTTTTCGTCATTTGTTATCGAATCGACTTAAAGCCAGATCATCACATTGACCGCTCTTCTCCCTGAAACGGTTGTACTTGTCGTCTGCAAAGCTATGTCGCGTGCTGCGGTATGCGGAGACACTAACAGCACCATAGTAGAACACAGATGAAGCTTCTAAGTTGATGTAATAGCCAGTAAGAAGTAGTACAATTCAAGTTTTAGGTATCGATTATTGACTTTTTACCCTTCTTTGATGCCTTGGACATGAGCTAGGAACATATGATTTTGCATGAAAGGAGGACTAGCATCGGCGTTGCACGGGAGAATGTGAAAGGTGTTCATATGTAGCAAAAACCTGAGAAATCCGTCCGTTTTCGTCATTTGTTATCGAATCGACTTAAAGCCAGATCATCACATTGGCCGCTCTTCTGTCTGAAACGGTTACATTTATTGTCTGCAAAGCTATGTCGCGTGCTGCGGTATGCGGAGGCACTAAAAGCACCATAGTAAAACACAGATGAAGCTTCTAAGTTGATGTAATAGCCAGTAAGAAGTAGTAGAATTCAAGTTTTAGGTATCGATTATTGACTTTTTAACCTTCTTTGGTGCCTTGGACATGAGCTAGGAACTTAAGATTTTGCATCAAAGGAGGACTAGCAGCCGCGTTGCACGGGAGAATGTGGAAAGTGTTCATATGTAGCAAAAACCTGAGAAATCCGTCCGTTTTCGTCATTTGTTATCGAATCGACTTAAAGCCAGATCGTCACATTGACCGCTCTTGTCTCTGAAACGGTTGTACTTGTCGTCTGCAAAGCTATGTCGCGTGCTGCGGTATGCGGAGACACTAAAAGCACCATAGTAGAACACAGATGAAGCTTCTAAGTTGAAGTAATAGCCAGTAAGAAGTAGTACAATTCAAGTTTTAGGTATCGATTATTGACTTTTTACCCTTCTTTGATGCCTTGGACATGAGCTAGGAACTTATGATTTTGCATGAAAGGAGGACTAGCATCGGCGTTGCACGGGAGAATGTGAAAAGTGTTCATATGTAGCAAAAACCTGAGAAATCCGTCCGTTTTCGTCATTTGTTATCGAATCGACTTAAAGCCAGATCGTCACATTGGCCGTACATCTGTCTGAAACGGTTACATTTATCTTCTGCAAAGCCATGTCGCGTGCTGCGGTATGTGGAGACACTAAAAGCACCATAGTAGAACACAGATGAAGTTTCTAAGTTAATGTAATAGCCAGTAAGTAGTAGTACAATTCAAGTTTTAGGTATAGGTTATTGAATTTTTACCCTTCTTTGGTGCCTTGGACTTGAGCTAGGAACTTATGATATTGCATGAAAGGAGGACTAGCAGCCGCGTTGCACGGGAGAATGTGAAAAGCGTTCATATGTAGTAAAAACCTGAGAAATCCGTCCGTTTTCGTCATGTGTTATCGAATTGACTTAATGCCAGATCGTCACACTGGCCGCTCTTCTCTCTGAAACGGTTACATTTATCGTCTGCAAAGCTATGTCGCGTGCTGCGGTATGCGGAGACACTAAAGGCACCATAGTAGAACACAGATGAAGCTTCTAAGTTGATGTAATTGCCAGTAAGAAGTAGAAAAATTCAAGCTTTAGGTATCGAATATTGACTTTTTACACTTCTTTGGTGCCTTCGACATGAGCTACGAACTTAAGATTTTGCACCAAAGGAGGACTAGCAGCCCCGTCGCACGGGAGAATGTGAAAAGCGTTCGTATGTAGTAAAAACCTGAGAAATCTGTCCGCTTTCGTCATTTGTTATCGAATCGACTTAAAGCCAGATCGTCACATTGGCCGCTCTTCTGTCTGAAACTGTTACATTTATCGTCTGCAAAGCTATGTCGCGTGCTGCGGTATGCGGAGACACTATAAGCACCATAGTAGAACACAGATGAAGCTTCTAAGTTGATGTAATAGCCAGTAAGAAGTAGTACAATTCAAGTTTTAGGTATCGATTATTGACTTCTTACCCTTCTTTGGTGCCTTGGACATGAGCTAGGAACTTAAGATTTTGCATGAAAGGAGGATTAGCAGCCGCGTTGCACGGGAGAATGTGAAAAGTTTTCATTAGTGGTAAAAACATGAGAAATCTGTCCGTTTTCGTCATTTGTTATCGAATCGACTTAAAGCCAGATCATCACATTGGCCGCTCTTCTCTCTGAAACCGTTGTACTTGTCGTCTGCAAAGCTATATCGAGTGCTGCGGTATGCGGAGACACTAATAGCACCATAGTAGAACACAGATGAAGCTTCTAAGTTGATGTAATAGCCAGTAAGTAGTAGTACTATTCAAGTTTTAGGTATCGATTATTGACTTTTTACCCTTCTATGGTGCCTTGGACATGAGCTAGGACCTTACGATTCTGCAAGAAAGGAGGACTAGAAGCCGAGTTAACGGGGGAATGTGAAAAGTGTTCATATGTAGTAAAAACCTGAGAAATCCGTCCGTTTTCGTCATTTGTTATCGAATCGACTTAAAGCCCGATCGTCACATTGGCCGCTCTTCTCTCTAAAATGGTTGTACTTATCGTCTGAAAAGCTATGTCCCGTGCTGCAGTATGCGAAGACACCAAAAGCACCATAGTAGAACACAGATGAAGCTTCTAAGTTGATGTAATAGCCAGTAAGAAGTAGTACAATTCAAGTTTTAGGTATCGATTATTGACTTTTTACAATTCTTTGGTACCTTGGACATCAGCTAGTAACTTATGATTTTGCATTAAAGTGGGACTAGCAGCCGCGTTGCACGGGAGAATGTGGAAAGTGGTCATATGTATTAAAAACCTGAGAAATCCGTCCGTTTTCGTCATTTGTTATCGAATCGACTTAAAGCCAGATCGTCACATTGGCCGCTCTTCTCTCTCAAACGGTTGTCATATCGTCTGCAAAGCTACGTCGCGTGTTGCGGTATGCGGAGACACTAAAAGCACCATAGTAGAACACAGATGAAGCTTCTAAGTTGATGTAATAGCCAGTAAGAAGTAGTAAAATTCAAGTTTTAGGTATCGATTATTGACTTTTTACCCTTCTTTGGTGCCTTGGACATGAGCTAGGAACTTAAGATTTTGCATCAAAGGAGGACTAGCAGCCCCGTTGCACGGGAGAATGTGAAAAGTGTTCATATGTAGTAAAATCCCTGAGAAATCCGTCCGTTTTCGTCATTTGTTATCGACTCGACTTAATGCCAGATCGTCACATTGGCCGCTATTCTCTCTGAAACGGTTGTACTTATCGTCTGCAAAGCAATGTCGCATGCTGCGGTATGTGGAGACGCTAAAAGCACCATAGTAGAAGACAGATGAAGCATCTACGTTCATGTAATAGCCAGTAAGAAATGGTACAATCCCAGTTTTAGGTATCCATTCTTGACTTTTTACCCTTCTTTGGTGCCTTGGACATGAGCTAGGAACTTAAGGTTTTGCATGATAGGAGGACCAGCAGCCGCGTTGCAAGGGAGAATGTGAAAAGTTTTCATAAGTAGTAAAAACCTGAGAAATCCGTCCGTTTTCGTCATTTGTTATCGAATCGACTTAAAGCCAGATCGTCACATTGGCCGCTCTTCTCTCTGAAACGGTTGTACTTATCGTCTGCAAGGCTATGTCGCGTGCTGCGTTATGCGGAAACACTAAAAGCACCATAGTAGAACACAGATGAAGCTTCTAAGTTGATGTAATAGCCAGTAAGAAGAAGAAAAATTCAAGCTTTAGGTATCGATTATTGACTTTTTACCCTTCTTTGGTGCCTTCGACATGAGCTAGGAACTTAAGATTTTGCATGAAAGGAGTATTAGCAGCCGCGTTGCACGGGAGAATGTGAAAAGTTTTCATAAGTGGTAAAAACATGAGAAATCTGTCCGTTTTCGTCATTTGTTATCGAATCGACTTAAAGCCAGATCATCACATTGGCCGCTCTTCTCTCTGAAACCGTTGTACTTGTCGTCTGCAAAGCTATATCGAGTGCTGCGGTATGCGGAGACACTAAAAGCACCATAGTAGAACACGGATGAAGCTTCTAAGTTGATGTAATAGCCAGTAAGTAGTAGTACTATTCAAGTTTTAGGTATCGATTATTGACTTTTTACCCTTCTTTGGTGCCTTGGACATGAGCTAGGAACTTATGATTTTGCATGAAAGGAGGAGTAGCAGCCGCGTTGCACGGGAGAATGTGAAAAGTGTTCATATGTAGCAAAAACCTGAGAAATCCGTCCGTTTTAGTTACTTGTTATCGAATCGACTTAAAGCCAGATAGTCACACTGGCCGCACTTCTGTCTGTAACGGTTACATTTATCGTCTGCAAAGCTATGTCGCGTGCTGCGGTATGCGGAGACACTAAAAGCACCATAATAGAACACAGATGAAGCTTCTAAGTTGATGTAATAGCCAGTAAGAAGTAGTACAATTCAAGTTTCAGGTATCGATTATTGACTTTTTAGCTGGCTTTGGTGCCTTCGACATGAGCTAGGACCTTAAGGTTCTGCATGAAAGGAGGACTAGGAGCCGAGTTGCACGGGAGAATGTGAAAAGTGTTCATATGTAGTAAAAACCTGAGAAATCCGTCCGTTTTCGTCGTTTGTTATCGAATCGACTTAAAGCCAGATCGTCACATTGGCCGCTCTTCTCTCTGAAAGGGTTGTACTTATTGTCTGCAAAGCTATGTCGCGTGCTGTGGTATGCGGAGACACTATAAGCACCATAGTAGAACACAGATGAAGCTTTTAAGTTGATGTAATACCCAGTAAGAAGTAGTACAATTCAAGTTTTACGTATCGATTATTAACTTTTTACCCTTCTTTGGTGCCTTGGACATGAGCTAGGAACTTAAGATTTTGCATCAAACGAGGACTAACAGCCGCGTTGCACGGGAGAATGTGAAAAATTTTCATATGTAGTAAGAACCTGAGAAATCACTCGGTTTTCGTCATTTGTTATCGAATCGACTTAAAGCCAGATCGTCACATTATCCGCTCTTCTCTCTAAAATGGTTGTACGTATCGTATGCAAAGCTACGTCGCTTGCTGCGGTATGCGGAGACACTAGAAGCACCATAGTGGAACACAGATGAAGCTTCTAAGTTGATGTAATAGCCAGTAAGAAGTAGTAGAATTCAAGTTTTAGGTATCGATTATTGACTTTTTACCCTTCTTTGGTGCCTTGGACATGAGCTACGAACTTAAGATTTTGCACCAAAGGAGGACTAGCAGCCCCGTCGCACGGGAGAATGTGAAAAGCGTTCGTATGTAGTAAAAACCTGAGAAATCTGTCCGCTTTCGTCATTTGTTATCGAATCGACTTAAAGCCAGATCGTCACATTGGCCGCTCTTCTGTCTGAAACTGTTACATTTATCGTCTGCAAAGCTATGTCGCGTGCTGCGGTATGCGGAGACACTATAAGCACCATAGTAGAACACAGATGAAGCTTCTAAG
Organism: Schistocerca gregaria; assembly: GCF_023897955.1. NCBI lineage: Eukaryota > Metazoa > Arthropoda > Insecta > Orthoptera > Acrididae > Schistocerca > Schistocerca gregaria. The sequence continues at coordinate 3,896,167 of NW_026061759.1, forward strand.
TTGATGTAATAGCCAGTAAGAAGTAGTACAATTCAAGTTTTAGGTATCGATTATTGACTTCTTACCCTTCTTTGGTGCCTTGGACATGAGCTAGGAACTTAAGATTTTGAATGAAAGGAGGACTAGCAGCCGCGTTGCACGGGAGAATATGAAAAGTGTTCATATGTAGTAAAATCCCTGAGAAATCCGTCCGTTTTCGTCATTTGTTATCGAATCGACTTAAAGAAAGGTCGTCACATTGGCCGCTCTTCTCTCTGAAACGGTTGTACTTAACGTCTGCAAAGCAATGTCGCGTGCTGCGGTATGCGGAAACGCTAAAAGCACCATAGTAGAAGACAGATGAAGCATCTACGTTGATGTAATAGCCAGTAAGAAGTAGTACAATTCAAGTTTTAGGAATCCATTCTTGACTTTTTACCCTTCTTTGGTGCCTTGGACATGAGCTAGGACCTTACGATTCTGCAAGAAAGGAGGACTAGAAGCCGAGTTAACGGGAGAATGTGAAAAGTGTTCATATGTAGTAAAAACCTGAGAAATCCGTCCGTTTTCGTCATTTGTTATCGAATCGACTTAAAGCCCGATCGTCACATTGGCCGCTCTTCTCTCTACAATGGTTGTACTTATCGTCTGAAAAGCTATGTCCCGTGCTGCAGTATGCGAAGACACCAAAAGCACCATAGTAGAACACAGATGAAGCTTCTAAGTTGATGTAATAGCCAGTAAGAAGTAGTACAATTCAAGTTTTAGGTATCGATTATTGACTTTTTACAATTCTTTGGTACCTTGGACATCAGCTAGGAACTTAAGATTTTGCATTAAAGTGGGACTAGCAGCCGCGTTGCACGGGAGAATGTGGAAAGTGGTCATATGTATTAAAAACCTGAGAAATCCGTCCGTTTTCGTCATTTGTTATCGAATCGACTTAAAGCCAGATCGTCACATTGGCCGCTCTTCTCTCTCAAACGGTTGTCATATCGTCTGCAAAGCTACGTCGCGTGTTGCGGTATGCGGAGACACTAAAAGCACCATAGTAGAACACAGATGAAGCTTCTAAGTTGATGTAATAGCCAGTAAGAAGAAGAAAAATTCAAGCTTTAGGTATCGATTATTGACTTTTTACCCTTCTTTGGTGCCTTCGACATGAGCTAGGAACTTAAGATTTTGCATGAAAGGAGGATTAGCAGCGGCGTTGCACGGGAGAATGTGGAAAGTTTTCATAAGTGGTAAAAACATGAGAAATCTGTCCGTTTTCGTCATTTGTTATCGAATCGACTTAAAGCCAGATCATCACATTGGCCGCTCTTCTCTCTGAAACCGTTGTACTTGTCGTCTGCAAAGCTATATCGAGTGCTGCGGTATGCGGAGACACTAAAAGCACCATAGTAGAACACAGATGAAGCTTCTAAGTTGATGTAATAGCCAGTAAGTAGTAGTACTATTCAAGTTTTAGGTATCGATTATTGACTTTTTACCCTTCTTTGGTGCCTTGGACATGAGCTAGGAACTTATGATTTTGCATGAAAGGAGGAGTAGCAGCCGCGTTGCACGGGAGAATGTGAAAAGTGTTCATATGTAGCAAAAACCTGAGAAATCCCTCCGTTTTAGTTATTTGTTATCGAATCGACTTAAAGCCAGATAGTCACACTGGCCGCACTTCTGTCTGAAACGGTTACATTTATCGTCTGCAAAGCTATGTCGCGTGCTGCGGTATGCGGAGACACTAAAAGCACCATAGTAGAACACAGATGAAGCTTGTAAGTTGATGTAATAGCCAGTAAGAAGTAGTAAAATTGAAGTTTTAGTTATCGATTATTGACTTTTTACCCTTCTTTGGTGCCTTGGACATGAGCTAGGAACTTAAGATTTTGCATCAAAGGAGGACTAGCAGCCCCGTTGCACGGGAGAATGTGAAAAGTGTTCATATGTAGTAAAATCCCTGAGAAATCCGTCCGTTTTCGTCGTTTGTTATCGACTCGACTTAAAGCCAGATCGTCACATTTTCCGCCCTTCTCTCTGAAACGGTTGTACTTATCGTCTGCAAAGCTATGTCGCGTGCTGCGGTATGCGGAGACACTAAAAGCACCATAGTAGAACACAGATGAAGCTTCTAAGTTGATGTAATAGCCAGTAAGAGGTAGTAAAATTCAAGTTTTAGGTATCGATTATTGAATTCTTACCTTTCTTTGGTGCCTTGGACATGAGCTAGGAACTTATGATTTTGCATGAAAGGAGGAGTAGCAGCCGCGTTGCACGGGAGAATGTGAAAAGTGTTCATATGTAGCAAAAACCTGAGAAATCCGTCCGTTTTCGTTATTTGTTATCTAATCGACTAAAAGCCAGATCGTCACACTGGCAGCACTTCTGTCTGAAACGGTTACATTTATCGTCTGCAAAGCTATGTCGCGTGCTGCGGTATGCGGAGACACTAAAAGCACCATAGTAGAACACAGATGAAGCTTCTAAGTTGATGTAATAGCCAGTAAGAAGTAGTAAAATTCAAGTTTTAGGTAAAGATTATTGACTTTTTACCCTTCTTTGGTGCCTTGGACATGAGCTAGGAACTTAAGATTTTGCATCAAAGCAGGACTAGCTGTGCCGTTGCACGGGAGAATGTGAAAAGTTTTAATATGTAGTAAAAACCTGAGAAATCTGTCCGCTTAAGTCATTAGTTATCGAATCGACTTAAAGCCAGATCGTCACATTGGCCGCTCTTCTGTTTGAAACGGTTACATTTATCGTCTGCTAAGCTATGTCGCGTGCTGCGGTATGAGGAGACACTAAAAGCACCATAGTAGACCACAGATGAAGCTTCTAAGTTGATGTAATAGCCAGTAAGAGGTAGTAAAATTCAAGTTTTAGGTATCGATTATTGACTTCTTACCCTTCTTTGGTGCCTTGGACATGAGCTAGGAACTTAAGATTTTGCATGAAAGGAGGACTAGCAGCCGCGTTGCACTTGAGAATGTGAAAAGTTTTCATAAGTAGTATAAACATGAGAAATCTGTCCGTTTTCGTCAATTGTTATCGATTCGACTTAAAGCCAGATCGTCACATTGGCCGCTCTTCTCTCTGAAACGGTTGTACTTATCGTCTGCAAAGCAATGTCGCATGCTGCGGTATGCGGAGACGCTAAAAGCACCATAGTAGAAGACAGATGAAGCATCTACGTTGATGTAATAGCCATTCAAAAGTAGTACAATTCAAGTTTTAGGTATCGATTATTGACTTTTTACCCTTCTTTGCTGCCTTGGACATGAGCTAGGACCTTAAGATTCTGCATGAAAGGAGGATTAGCAGCCGAGTTGCACGGGAGAATGTGAAAAGTGTTCATATTTAGTAAAAACCTGAGAAATCCGTCCGTTTTCGTCATTTGTTATCGAATCGACTTAAAGACCGATCGCCACATTGGCCGCTCTTCTCTCTAAAATGGTTGTACTTATCGTCTGAAAAGCTATGTCGCGTGCTACGGTATGCGGAGACACTAAAAGTACCATAGTAGAACACAGATGAAGCTTCTAAGTTGATGTAATAGCCAGTAAGAAGTAATACAGTTCAATTTTTAGGTATCGATTATTTACTTTTTAGCTGCCTTTGGTGCCTTGTACATAAGCTAGGACCTTAAGATTCTGCATGAAAAGAGGACTAGCAGCCGAGTTGCACGGGAGAATGTGAAAAGTGTTCATATGTAGTAAAAACCTGAGTAATCCGTCCGTTTTCGTTATTTGTTATCGAATAGACTTAAAGCCAGATCGTCACATTGGCCGCACGTCTGTCTGAAACTGTTACATTTATCGTCTGCAAGGCTATGTCGCGTACTGCGGTATGCGGAGACACTAAAAGAACCATAGTAGAACACAGATGAAGCTTCTAAGTTGAGGTAATAGCCAGTAAGAAGTAGTACAATTCAAGTTTTAGGTATCCATTCTTGACTTTTTACCCTTCTTTGGTGGCTTGGACATGAGCTAGGAACTTAAGGTTTTGCATGAAAGGAGGACCAGCAACCGCGTTGCACGGGAGAATGTGGAAAGTGTTCATATGTAGTAAAAACCTCAGAAATCCCTCCGTTTTCGTCATTTGTTATCGAATCGACTTAAAGCCAGATCGTCACATTGGCCGCTCTTCTCTCGACAACGGTTGTACTTGTCGTCTGCAAAGCAATGTCGCGTGCTGCGGTATGCGGAGACACTAAAAGCACCATAGTGGAACACAGATGAAGCTTCTAAGTTGATGTAATATCCAGTAAGAAGTAGTACAGTTCAAGTTTTAGGTATCGATTATTGACTTTTTAGCTATCTTTGGTGCCTTGGACATGATCTAGGACCTTAAGGTTTTGCATGAAAGGATGACTAGCAGCCGCGTTGCACGGGAGAATGTGAAAAGTTTTCATAAGTATTAAAAACCTGAGAAATCTGTCCGTTTTGGTCATTTGTTATCAAATCGACTTGAAGCCAGGTCGTCACACTGACCGCACTTCTGTCTGAAACGGTTGCATTTATCGTCTGTAAAGCTATGTCGTGTGCTGCGGTATGCGGAGACACTAAAAGCACCATAGTAGAACACAGATGAAGCTTCTAAGTTGATGTAATAACCAGTAAGAAGTAGTACAATTCAAGTTTTAGGTATCGATTATTGACTTTTTACCCTTCTTTGGTGCCTTCGACATGAGCTACGAAGTTAAGATTTTGCATCAAAGGAGGACTAGCAGCCCCGTTGCACGGGAGAATGTGAAAAGCGTTCGTATGTAGTAAAATCCTGAGAAATCCGTCCGTTTTCGTCATTTGTTATCGAATCGACTTAAAGCCAGATCGTCTCATTGGCCGCTCTTTTCTCTGAAATGGTTGTATTTTTCGTCTGCAAAGCTATGTCGCGTGCTGCGGTATGCGGAGACACTAAAAACACCATAGTAGAACACAGATGATGCTTCTAAATTGATGTAGAAGCCAGTAAGAAGTAGTACAATTCAAGGTTTAGGTATCCATTATTGACTTTCTACCCGTCTTTGTTGCCTTATACATGAGCTAGGAACGTAAGGTTTTGCAAGAAAGGAGGATTAGCAGCCGCGTTGCACGGGAGAATGTGAAAAGTTTTCATAAGTAGTAAAAACCTGAGAAATCTGTCCGTTTCGTCATTTGTTATCGAATCGACTTAAAGCCAGATCGTCACATTGACCGCTCTTCTCTCTGAAACGGTTGTACTTGTCGTCTGCAAAGCTATGTCGCGTGCTGCGGTATGCGGAGACACTAAAAGCACCATAGTAGAACACAGATGAAGCTTCTAAGTTGATGTAATAGCCAGTAAGAAGTAGTACAATTCAAGTTTTAGGTGTCGATAATTGACTTTTTACCCTTCTTTGATGCCTTGGACATGAGCTAGGAACTTATGATTTTGCATGAAAGGAGGACTAGCATCGGCGTTGCACGGGAGAATGTGAAAAGTGTTCATATGTAGCAAAAACCTGAGAAATCCGTCCGTTTTCCTTATTTGTTATCGAATCGACTTAAAGCCAGATCGTCACACTGGCCGCACTTCTGTCTGAAACGGTTACATTTATCGTGTGCAAAGCTATGTCGCGTGCTGCGGTATGCGGAGACACTAAAAGCAACATAGTAGAACACAGATGAAGCTTCTAAGTTGATGTAATAGCCAGTAAGTAGTAGTTCTATTCAAGTTTTAGGTATCGATTATTGACTTTTTACCCTTCTTTGGTGCCTTGGACATGAGATAGGTACATATGATTTTGCATGAAAGGAGGAGTAGCAGCCGCGTTGCACGGGAGAATGTGAAAAGTGTTCATATGTAGCAAAACCCTGAGAAATCCGTCTGTTTTCGTTATTTGTTATCGAATCGACTAAAAGCCAGATCGTCACACTGGCCGCACTTCTGTCTGAAACGGTTACATTTATCGTCTGCAAAGCTATGTCGCGTGCTGCGTTATGCGGAGACACTAAAAGCACCATAGTAGAACACAGATGAAGCTTCTAAGTTGATGTAATAGCCAGTAAGAAGTAGTAAAATTCAAGTTTTAGGTATCGATTATTGACTTTTTACCCTTCTTTGGTGCCTTGGAAATGAGCTAGGAACTTAAGATTTTGCATCAAAGCAGGACTAGCAGCGCCGTTGCACGGGAGAATGTGAAAAGTTTTCATATGTAGTAAAAACCGGAGAAATCTGTCCGCTTATGTCATTAGTTATCGAATCGACTTAAAGCCAGATCGTCACATTGGCCGCTCTTCTGTCTGAAACGGTTACATTTATCGTCTGCTAAGCTATGTCGCGTGCTGCGGTATGAGGAGACACTAAAAGCACCATAGTAGACCACAGATGAAACTTCTAAGTTGATGTAATAGCCAGTAAGAGGTAGTAAAATTCAAGTTTTAGGTATCGATTATTGACTTCTTACCTTTCTTTGGTGCCTTGGACATGAGCTAGGAACTTATGATTTTGCATGAAAGGAGGAGTAGCAGCCGCGTTGCACGGGAGAATGTGAAAAGTGTTCATATGTAGCAAAAACCTGAGAAATCCGTCCGTTTTCGTTATCTGTTATCTAATCGACTAAAAGCCAGATCGTCACACTGGCAGCACTTCTGTCTGAAACGGTTACATTTATCGTCTGCAAAGCTATGTCGCGTGCTGCCGTATGCGGAGACACTAAAAGCACCATAGTAGAACACAGATGAAGCTTCTAAGTTGATGTAATAGCCAGTAAGAAGTAGTAAAATTCAAGTTTTAGGTAAAGATTGTTGACTTTTTACCCTTCTTTGGTGCCTTGGACATGAGCTAGGAACTTAAGATTTTGCATCAAAGCAGGACTAGCAGTGCCGTTGCACGGGAGAATGTGAAAAGTTTTAATATGTAGTAAAAACCTGAGAAATCTGTCCGCTTAAGTCATTAGTTATCGAATCGACTTAAAGCCAGATCGTCACATTGGCCGCTCTTCTGTCTGAAACGGTTACATTTATCGTCTGCTAAGCTATGTCGCGTGCTGCGGTATGAGGAGACACTAAAAGCACCATAGTAGACCACAGATGAAGCTTCTAAGTTGATGTAATAGCCAGTAAGAGGTAGTAAAATTCAAGTTTTAGGTATCGATTATTGACTTCTTACCCTTCTTTGGTGCCTTGGACATGAGCTAGGAACTTAAGATTTTGCATGAAAGGAGGACTAGCAGCCGCGTTGCACTTGAGAATGTGAAAAGTTTTCATAAGTAGTATAAACATGAGAAATCTGTCCGTTTTCGTCATTTGTTATCGATTCGACTTAAAGCCAGATCGTCACATTGGCCGCTCTTCTCTCTGAAACGGTTGTACTTATCGTCTGCAAAGCAATGTCGCATGCTGCGGTATGCGGAGACGCTAAAAGCACCATAGTAGAAGACAGATGAAGCATCTACGTTGATGTAATAGCCATTCAAAAGTAGTACAATTCAAGTTTTAGGTATCGATTATTGACTTTTTACCCTTCTTTGCTGCCTTGGACATGAGCTAGGACCTTAAGATTCTGCATGAAAGGAGGATTAGCAGCCGAGTTGCACGGGAGAATGTGAAAAGTGTTCATATTTAGTAAAAACCTGAGAAATCCGTCCGTTTTCGTCATTTGTTATCGAATCGACTTAAAGACCGATCGCCACATTGGCCGCTCTTCTCTCTAAAATGGTTGTACTTATCGTCTGAAAAGCTATGTCGCGTGCTACGGTATGCGGAGACACTAAAAGAACCATAGTAGAACACAGATGAAGCTTCTAAGTTGATGTAATAGCCAGTAAGAAGTAATACAGTTCAATTTTTAGGTATCGATTATTTACTTTTTAGCTGCCTTTGGTGCCTTGTACATAAGCTAGGACCTTAAGATTCTGCATGAAAAGAGGACTAGCAGCCGAGTTGCACGGGAGAATGTGAAAAGTGTTCATATGTAGTAAAAACCTGAGTAATCCGTCCGTTTTCGTTATTTGTTATCGAATCGACTTAAAGCCAGATCGTCACATTGGCCGCTCTTCTCTCGACAACGGTTGTACTTGTCGTCTGCAAAGCAATGTCGCGTGCTGCGGTATGCGGAGACACTAAAAGCACCATAGTGGAACACAGATGAAGCTTCTAAGTTGATGTAATATCCAGTAAGAAGTAGTACAGTTCAAGTTTTAGGTATCGATTATTGACTTTTTAGCTATCTTTGGTGCCTTGGACATGATCTAGGACCTTAAGGTTTTGCATGAAAGGATGACTAGCAGCCGCGTTGCACGGGAGAATGTGAAAAGTTTTCATAAGTATTAAAAACCTGAGAAATCTGTCCGTTTTGGTCATTTGTTATCAAATCGACTTGAAGCCAGATCGTCACACTGACCGCACTTCTGTCTGAAACGGTTGCATTTATCGTCTGTAAAGCTATGTCGTGTGCTGCGGTATGCGGAGACACTAAAAGCACCATAGTAGAACACAGATGAAGCTTCTAAGTTGATGTAATAGCCAGTAAGAAGTAGTACAATTCAAGTTTTAGGTATCGATTATTGACTTTTTACCCTTCTTTGGTGCCTTCGACATGAGCTACGAAGTTAAGATTTTGCATCAAAGGAGGACTAGCAGCCCCGTTGCACGGGAGTATGTGAAAAGCGTTCGTACGTAGTAAAATCCTGAGAAATCCGTCCGTTTTCCTTATTTGTTATCGAATCGACTTAAAGCCAGATCGTCACACTGGCCGCACTTCTGTCTGAAACGGTTACATTTATCGTCTGCAAAACTATGTCGCGTGCTGCGGTATGCGGAGACACTAAAAGCACCATAGTAGAACACAGATGAAGCTTCTAAGTTGATGTAATAGCCAGTAAGAAGTAGCAAAATTCAAGTTTTAGGTATCGGTTATTGACTTTTTAGCTCTCTTTGGTGCCTTGGACATGATCTAGGACCTTAAGGTTTTGCATGAAAGGGTGACTAGCAGCCGCGTTGCACGGGAGAATGTGAAAAGTTTTCATAAGTATTAAAAACCTGAGAAATCTGTCCGTTTTGGTCATTTGTTATCAAATCGACTTGAAGCCAGATCGTCACACTGACCGCACTTCTGTGTGAAACGGTTGCATTTATCGTCTGCAAAGCAATGTCGCGTGCTGCAGTATGCGGAGACACTAAAAGCACCATAGTGGAACACAGATGAAGCTTCTAAGTTGATGTAATATCCAGTAAGAAGTAGTACAATTCAAGTTTTAGGTATCGATTATTGACTTTTTACCCTTCTTTGCAGCCTTGGACATAAGCTAGGAACTTAAGATTTTGCATGAAAGGAGGACTAGCAGCCGCGTTGCACGGGAGAATGTGAAAAGTGTTCATATGTAGCAAAAACCTGAGAAATCCGTCCGTTTTCCTTATTTGTTATCGAATCGACTTAAAGCCAGATCGTCACACTGGCCGCACTTCTGTCTGAAACGGTTACATTTATCGTCTGGAAAGCTATGTCGCGTGCTGCGGTATGCGGAGACACTAAAAGCACCATATTAGAACACAGATGAAGCTTCCAAGTTGATGTAATATCCAGTAAGAAGTAGTACAATTCAAGTTTTAGGTATCGATTATTGACTTTTTACCCTTCTTTGGTGCCTTGGACATGAGCTAGGAACTTAAGATTTTGCATCAAAGGAGGACTAGCAGCCCCGTTGCACGGGAGAATGTGAAAAGTTTTCATATGTAGTAAAAACCTGAGAAATCTGTCCGCTTTCGTCATTTGTTATCGAATCGACTTAAAGCCAGGTCGTCACATTGGCCGCTCTTCTGTCTGAAACGGTTACATTTATTATCTGCAAAGCTATGTCGCGTGCTGCGGTATGCGGAGACACTAAAAGCACCATAGTAGAACACAAATGAAGCTTCTAAGTTGATGTATAGCCAGTAAGAAGAAGTACAATTCAAGTTTTAGGTATCGATTATTGACTTTTTACCCTTCTTTGTGTCTTGGACATGAGCTAGGAACTTAAGATTTTGCATCAAAGGAGGACTAGCAGCCCCGTTGCACGGGAGAATGTGAAAAGTTTTCATATGTAGTAAAAACCTGAGAAATCCGTCCGTTTTCGTCATTTGTTATCGAATCGACTTAAAGCCCGATCGTCACATTGGCCGCTCTTCTCTCTAAAATGGTTGTACTTATCGTCTGAAAAGCTATGTCGCGTGCTGCAGTATGCGAAGACACTAAAAGCACCATAGTAGAACACAGATGAAGCTTCTAAGTTGATGTAATAGCCAGTAAGAAGTAGTACAATTCAAGTTTTAGGTGTCGATTATTGACTATTTACCCTTCTTTGATGCCTTGGACATGAGCTAGGAACTTATGATTTTGCATGAAAGGAGGACTAGCATCGGCGTTGCACGGGAGAATGTGAAATGTGTTCATATGTAGCAAAAACCTGAGAAATCCGTCCGTTTTCCTTATTTGTTATCGAATCGACTTAAAGCCAGATCGTCACACTGGCCGCACTTCTGTCTGAAACGGTTACATTTATCGTCTGCAAAGCTATGTCGTGTGCTGCGGTATGCGGAGACACTAAAAGCACCATAGTAGAACACAGATGAAGCTTCTAAATTGATGTAATAGCCAGTAAGAAGTAGTACAATTCAAGTTTTAGGTATACATTATTGACTTTTTACCCTTCTTTGTTGCCTTATACATAAGCTAGGAACTTAAGATTTTGCATGAAAGGAGATTTAGCAGCCGCGTTGCACTTGAGAATGTGAAAAGTTTTCATAAGTAGTATAAACATGAGAAATCTGTCCGTTTTCGTCATTTGTTATCGAATCGACTTAAAGCCAGATCGTCACATTGGCCGTTCTTCTCTCTGAAACGGTTGTACTTGTCGTCTGCAAAGCTATATCGCGTGCTGCGGTATGCGGAGACACTAAAAGCACCATAGTAGAACACAGATGAAGCTTCTAAGTTGATGTAATAGCCAGTAAGTAGTAGTACTATTCAAGTTTTAGGTATCGATTATTGACTTTTTACCCTTCTTTGGTGCCTTGGACATGAGCTAGGAACTTATGATTTTGCATGAAAGGAGGAGTAGCAGCCGCGTTGCACGGGAGAATGTGAAAAGTGTTCATATGTAGCAAAAACCTGAGAAATCCGTCCGTTTTCGTTATTTGTTATCGAATCGACTAAAAGCCAGATCGTCACATTGGCAGCTCTTCTCACTGAAACGTTTGTACTTATCGTCTGCAAAGCTATGTCGCGTGCTGCGGTATGCGGAGACACTAAAGGCACCGTAGTAGAACACAGATGAAGCTTCTAAGTTGATGTAATAGCCAGTAAGAAGCAGTACAATTCAAGTTTTAGGTATCGGTTATTGACTTTTTAGCTGGCTTTGGTGCCTTGGAAATGAGCTACGAACTTATGATTTTGCATGAAAGGAGGACTAGCATCGGCGTTGCACGGGAGAATGTGAAAAGTGTTCGTATGTAGTAAAAACCTGAGAAATCCGTCCGTTTTCGTAATTTGTTATCGAATCGACTTAAAGCCAGATCGTCACATTGGCCGCACTTCTGTCTGAAACTGTTACATTTATCGTCTGCAAGGCTATGGCGCGTGCTGCGGTATGCGGAGACACTAAAAGAGCCATAGTAGAACACAGATGAAGCTTCTAAGTTGGGGTAATAGCCAGTAAGAAGTAGTACAATTCAAGTTTTAGGTATCCATTCTTGACTTTTTACCCTTCTTTGGTGGCTTGGACATGAGCTAGGAACTTAAGGTTTTGCATGAAAGGAGGACCAGCAGCCGCGTTGCACGGGAGAATGTGGAAAGTGTTCATATGTAGTAAAAACCTGAGAAATCCCTCCGTTTTCGTCATTTGTTATCGAATCGACTTAAAGCCAGATCGTCACATTGGCCGCTCTTCTCTCGACAACGGTTGTACTTATCGTCTGCAAAGCAATGTCGCGTGCTGCGGTATGCGGAGACACTAAAAGCACCATAGTGGAACACAGATGAAGCTTCTAAGGTGATGTAATATCCAGTAAGAAGTAGTACAGTTCAAGTTTTAGGTATCGGTTATTGACTTTTTAGCTATCTTTGGTGCCTTGGACATGATCTAGGACCTTAAGGTTTTGCATGAAAGGATGACTAGCAGCCGCGTTGCTCGGGAGAATGTGAAAAGTTTTCATAAGTATTAAAAACCTGAGAAATCTGTCCGTTTTGGTCATTTGTTACCAAATCGACTTGAAGCCAGATCGTCACACTGACCGCACTTCTGTCTGAAACGGTTGCATTTATCGTCTGCAAAGCTATGTCGTGTGCTGCGGTATGCGGAGACACTAAAAGCACCATAGTAGAACACAGATGAAGCTTCTAAGTTGATGTAATAGCCAGAAAGAAGTAGTACAATTCAAGTTTTAGGTATCGATTATTGACTTTTTACCCTTCTTTGCAGCCTTGGACATAAGCTAGGAACTTAAGATTTTGCATGAAAGGAGGACTAGCTGCCGCGTTGCACGGCAGAATGTGAAAAGTGTTCATATGTAGCAAAAACCTGAGAAATCCGTCCGTTTTCCTTATTTGTTATCGAATCGACTTAAAGCCAGATCGTCACACTGGCCGCACTTCTGTCTGAAACGGTTACATTTATCGTCTGCAAAGCTATGTCGCGTGCTGCGGTATGCGGAGACACTAAAAGCACCATATTAGAACATAGATGAAGCTTCTAAGTTGATGTAATATCCAGTAAGAAGTAGTACAATTCAAGTTTTAGGTATCGATTATTGACTTTTTACCCTTCTTTGGTGCCTTGGACATGAGCTAGGAACTTAAGATTTTGCATCAAAGGAGGACTAGCAGCCCCGTTGCACGGGAGAATGTGAAAAGTTTTCATATGTAGTAAAAACCTGAGAAATCTGTCCGCTTTCGTCATTTGTTATCGAATCGACTTAAAGCCAGGTCGCCACATTGGCCGCTCTTCTGTCTGAAACGGTTACATTTATTGTCTGCAAAGCTATGTCGCGTGCTGCGGTATGCAGAGACACTAAAAGCACCACAGTAGAACACAGATGAAGCTTCTAAGTTGATGTATAGCCAGTAAGAAGAAGTACAATTCAAGTTTTAGTTATCGATTATTGACTTTTTACCCTTCTTTGTGTCTTGGACATGAGCTAGGACCTTAAGATTCTGCATGAAAGGAGGACTAGCAGCCGAGTTGCACGGGAGAATGTGAAAAGTGTTCATATGTAGTAAAAACCTGAGAAATCCGTCCGTTTTCGTCATTTGTTATCGAATCGACTTAAAGCCCGATCGTCACATTGGCCGCTCTTCTCTCTAAAATGGTTGTACTTATCGTCTGAAAAGCTATGTCGCGTGCTGCAGTATGCGAAGACACCAAAAGCACCATAGTAGAACACAGATGAAGCTTCTAAGTTGTTGTAATTGCCAGTAAGTAGTAGTACAATTCAAGTTTCAGGTATCGATTATTGACTTTTTAGCTGGCTTTGGTGCCTTCGACATGGGCTAGGACCTTAAGGTTCTGCATGAAAGGAGGACTAGGAGCCGAGTTGCACGGGAGAATGTGAGAAGTGTTCATATGTAGTAAAAACCTGAGAAATCCGTCCGTTTTCGTCGTTTGTTATCGAATCGACTTAAAGCCAGATCGTCACATTGGCCGCTCTTCTCTCGACAACGGTTGTACTTATCGTCTGCAAAGCAATGTCGCGTGCTGCGGTATGCGGAGACACTAAAAGCACCATAGTGGAACACAGATGAAGCTTCTAAGGTGATGTAATATCCAGTAAGAAGTAGTACAGTTCAAGTTTTAGGTATCGGTTATTGACTTTTTAGCTATCTTTGGTGCCTTGGACATGATCTAGGACCTTAAGGTTTTGCATGAAAGGATGACTAGCAGCCGCGTTGCACGGGAGAATGTGAAAAGTTTTCATAAGTATTAAAAACCTGAGAAATCTGTCCGTTTTGGTCATTTGTTATCAAATCGACTTGAAGCCAGATCGTCACACTGACCGCACTTCTGTCTGAAACGGTTGCATTTATCGTCTGCAAAGCTATGTCGTGTGCTGCGGTATGCGGAGACACTAAAAGCACCATAGTAGAACAAAGATGAAGCTTCTAAGTTGATGTAATAGCCAGAAAGAAGTAGTACAATTCAAGTTTTAGGTATCGATTATTGACTTTTTACCCTTCTTTGCAGCCTTGGACATAAGCTAGGAACTTAAGATTTTGCATGAAAGGAGGACTAGCAGCCGCGTTGCACGGCAGAATGTGAAAAGTGTTCATATGTAGCAAAAACCTGAGAAATCCGTCCGTTTTCCTTATTTGTTATCGAATCGACTTAAAGCCAGATCGTCACACTGGCCGCACTTCTGTCTGAAACGGTTACATTTATCGTCTGCAAAGCTATGTCGCGTGCTGCGGTATGCGGAGACACTAAAAGCACCATATTAGAACATAGATGAAGCTTCTAAGTTGATGTAATATCCAGTAAGAAGTAGTACAATTCAAGTTTTAGGTATCGATTATTGACTTTTTACCCTTCTTTGGTGCCTTGGACATGAGCTAGGAACTTAAGATTTTGCATCAAAGGAGGACTAGCAACCCCGTTGCACGGGAGAATGTGAAAAGTTTTCATATGTAGTAAAAACCTGAGAAATCTGTCCGCTTTCGTCATTTGTTATCGAATCGACTTAAAGCCAGGTCGTCACATTGGCCGCTCTTCTGTCTGAAACGGTTACATTTATTGTCTGCAAAGCTATGTCGCGTGCTGCGGTATGCAGAGACACTAAAAGCACCATAGTAGAACACAGATGAAGCTTCTAAGTTGATGTATAGCCAGTAAGAAGAAGTACAATTCAAGTTTTAGTTATCGATTATTGACTTTTTACCCTTCTTTGTGTCTTGGACATGAGCTAGGACCTTAAGATTCTGCATGAAAGGAGGACTAGCAGCCGAGTTGCACGGGAGAATGTGAAAAGTGTTCATATGTAGTAAAAACCTGAGAAATCCGTCCGTTTTCGTCATTTGTTATCGAATCGACTTAAAGCCCGATCGTCACATTGGCCGCTCTTCTCTCTACAATGGTTGTACTTATCGTCTGAAAAGCTATGTCGCGTGCTGCAGTATGCGAAGACACCAAAAGCACCATAGTAGAACACAGATGAAGCTTCTAAGTTGTTGTAATTGCCAGTAAGTAGTAGTACAATTCAAGTTTCAGGTATCGATTATTGACTTTTTAGCTGGCTTTGGTGCCTTCGACATGAGCTAGGACCTTAAGGTTCTGCATGAAAGGAGGACTAGGAGCCGAGTTGCACGGGAGAATGTGAGAAGTGTTCATATGTAGTAAAAACCTGAGAAATCCGTCCGTTTTCGTCGTTTGTTATCGAATCGACTTAAAGCCAGATCGTCACATTGGCCGCTCTTCTCTCGACAACGGTTGTACTTATCGTCTGCAAAGCAATGTCGCGTGCTGCGGTATGCGGAGACACTAAAAGCACCATAGTAGAACACAGATGAAGCTTCTAAGTTGATGTAATAGCCAGTAAGAAGTAGCAAAATTCACGTTTTAGGTATCGATTATTGACTTTTTACCCTTCTTTGGTGCCTTGGACATGAGCTAGGAACTTAAGATTTTGCATCAAAGGAGGACTAGCAGCCCCGTTGCACGGGAGAATGTGAAAAGCGTTCGTATGTAGTAAAATCCTGAGAAATCCGTCCGTTTTCGTCATTTGTTATCGAATCGACTTAAAGCCAGATCGTCACATTGGCCGCTCTTTTCTCTGAAATGGTTGTATTTTTCGTCTGCAAAGCTATGTCGCGTGCTGCGGTATGCGGAGACACTAAAAACACCATAGTAGAACACAGATGAAGCTTCTAAATTGATGTAATAGCCAGTAAGAAGTAGTACAATTCAAGTTTTAGGTATAGGTTATTGACTTTTTACCTTTCTTTGGTGCCTTGGACTTGAGCTAGGAACTTATGATATTGCATGAAAAGAGAACTAGCAGCCGCGTTGCACGGGAGAATGTGAAAAGCGTTCATATGTAGTAAAAACCTGAGAAATCCGTCCGTTTTCGTCATTTGTTATCGAATCGACTTAAAGCCAGATCGTCACATTGACGGCTCTTCTCTCTGAAACGGTTGTACTTGTCGTCTGCAAAGCTATGTCGCGTGCTGCGGTATGCGGAGACACTAAAAGCACCATAGTAGAACACAGATGAAGTTTCTAAGTTGATGTAATAGCCAGTAAGAAGTAGTACAATTTAAGTTTTAGGTATCGATTATTGACTATTTACCCTTCTTTGATGCCTTGGACATGAGCTAGGAACTTATGATTTTGCAAGAAAGGAGGACTAGCATCGGCGTTGCACGGGAGAATGTGAAAAGTGTTCATATGTAGCAAAAACCTGAGAAATCCGTCCGTTTTCCTTATTTGTTATCGAATCGACTTAAAGCCAGATCGTCACACTGGCCGCAAATCTGTTTGAAACGGTTACATTTATCGTCTGCAAAGCTATGTCGCGTACTGCGGTATGCGGAGACACTAAAAGCACCATAGTAGAACACAGATGAAGCTTCTAAGTTGATGTAATAGCCAGTAAGAAGTAGCAAAATTCAAGTTTTAGGTATCGATTATTGACTTTTTACCCTTCTTTGGTGCCTTGGACATGAGCTAGGAACTTTAGATTTTGCATCAAAGGAGGACTAGCAGCCCCGTTGCACGGGAGAATGTGAAAAGTTTTCATATGTAGTAAAAACCTGAGAAATCTGTCCGCTTTCGTCATTTGTTATCGAATCGACTTAAAGCCAGATCGTCAAATTGGCCGCTCTTCTGTCTGAAACGGTTACATTTATTGTCTGCAAAGCTATGTCGCGTGCTGCGGTATGCGGAGACACTAAAAGCACCATAGTAGAACACAGATGAAGCTTCTAAGTTGATGTATAGCCAGTAAGAAGAAGTACAATTCAAGTTTTAGGTATCGATTTTTGACCTTTTACCCTTCTTTGCTGCCTTGGACATGAGCTAGGACCTTAAGATTCTGCATGAAAGGAGGACTAGCAGCCGAGTTGCACGGGAGAATGTGAAAAGTGTTCATATATAGTAAAAACCTGAGAAATCCGTCCGTTTTCGTCATTTGTTATCGAATCGACTTAAAGCCCGATCGTCACATTGGCCGCTCTTCTCTCTAAAATGGTTGTACTTATCGTCTGACAAGCTATGTCGCCTGCTGCAGTATGAGAAGACACCAAAAGCACCATAGTAGAACACAGATGAAGCTTCTAAGTTAATGTATTGCCAGTAAGAAGTAGTACAATTCAAGTTTTAGGTATCGATTATTGACTTTTTACAATTCTTTGGTACCTTGGACATCAGCTAGGAACTTAAGATTTTGCATGAAAGTGGGACTAGCAGCCGCGTTGCACGGGAGAATGTGGAAAGTGGTCATATGTATTAAAAACCTGTGAAATCCGTCCGTTTTCGTCATTTGTTATCTAATCGACTTAAAGCCAGATCGTCACATAGGCCGCTCTTCTCTCTGAAACGTGTGTCATATTATATGCAAAGCTATGTCGCGTGCTGCGGTATGCGGAGACACTATAAGCACCATAGTAGAACACAGATGAATCTTCTAAGTTGATGTAATAGCCAGTAAGAAGTCGTACAATTCAAGTTTTAAGTATCGATTATTGACTTTCTACCCTTCTTTGGTGCCTTGTACATGAGCTAGGAACTTATGATTTTGCATGAAAGGAGGACTAGCATCCGCGTTGCACGGGAGAATGAGAAAAGTGTTCGTATGTAGTAAAAACCTGAGAAATCCGTCCGTTGTCGTCATTTGTTATCGAATCGACTTAAAGCCAGATCGTCACACTGGCCGCACTTCCGTCTGAAACAGTTATATTTATCGACTGAAAAGCTATGTCGCGTGCTGCGGTATGCGGAGACACTAAAAGCACCATAGTAGAACACAGATGAAGCTTCTAAGTTGATGTAATAGCCAGTAAGAAGAAGTACAATTCAAGTTTTACGTATCGATTATTGACTTTTTACCCTTCTTTGGTGCCTTGGACATGAGCTAGGAACTTAAGATTTTGCATCAAACGAGGAATAACAGCCGCGTTGCACAGGAGAATGTGAAAAATTTTCATATGTAGTAAGAACCTGTGAAATCAGTCCGTTTTCGTCATTTGTTATCGAATCGACTTAAAGCCAGATCGTCACATTGACCGCACTTCTCTCTAAAAAGGTTGTACGTATCGTGTGCAAAGCTAAGTCGCTTGCTGCAGTATGCGGGGACACTAAAATCACCATAGTAGAACACAGATGAAGCTTCTAAGTTGATGTAATAGCCAGTAAGAAGTAAAAAAATTCAAGCTTTAATTATAGATTATTGACATTTTACCCTTCTTTGGTGCCTTCGACATGAGCTACGAACTTACGATTTTGCATCAAAGGAGGACTAGCAGCCCCGTTGCACGGGAGAATGTGAAAAGTTTTCATAAGTAGTAAAAACCTGAGAAATCTGTCCGTTTTCGTCATTTGTTATCGAATCGACTTAAAGCCAGATCGTCACATTGGCCGCTCTTCTCCCTGAAACGGTTGTACTTATCGTCTGCAAAGCAATGTCGCGTGCTGCGGTACGCGGAGACGCTAATAGCACCATAGTAGAACACAGATGAAGCATATAAGTTGATGTAATAGCCATTCAAAAGTAGTACAATTCAAGTTTTAGGTATCGATTATTGACTTTTTACCCTTCTTTGCTGCCTTGGACATGAGCTAGGATCTTAAGATTCTGCATGAAAGAAGGACTAGCAGCCGAGTTGCACGGGAGAATGTGAAAATTGTTCATATGTAGTAAAAACCTGAGAAATCCGTCCGTTTTCGTCATTTGTTATCGAATCGACTTAAAGCCCAATCGTCACATTGGCCGCTCTTCTCTCTAAAATGGTTGTACTTATCGTCTGAAAAGCTATGTCGCGTGCTGCGGTATGCGGAGACACTAAAAGCACCATAGTAGAACACAGATGAAGCTTCTAAGTTCATGTAATAGCCAGTAAGAAGTAGTACAATTCAAGATTTAGGTAGCGATTATAGACTTTTTACCCTTCTTTGGTGCCTTGGACATGAGCTAGGAACTTAAGATTTTGCATGAAAGTGGGACTAGCAGCCGCGTTGCACGGGAGAATGTGGAAAGTGATCATATGTAGTAAAAACCTGAGAAATCCGTCCGTTTTCGTCATTTGTTATCGAATCGACTTAAAGCCAGATCGTCCAATTGGCCGCTCTTCTTACTGAAATGTTTGTAATTTTCGTCTGCAAAGCTATGTCACGTGCTGCGGAATGCGGAGACACTAAAAGCACCATAGTAGATCACAGATGAAGCTTCTAAATTGATTTAATAGCCAGTAAGAAGTAGTACAATTCAAGTTTTAGGTATCCATTATTGACTTTCTACCCTTCTTTGTTGCCTTATACATGAGCTAGGAACGTAAGGTTTTGCATGAAAGGAGGATTAGCAGCCGCGTTGCACGGGAGAATGTGAAAAATTTTCATAAGTAGTAAAAACCTGAGAAATCTGTCCGTTTTCGTCATTTGTTATCGAATCGACTTAAAGCCAGATCGTCCCATTGGCCGCTCTTCTCTCTGAAATGGTTGTACTTGTCGTCTGCAAAGCTATGTCGCGTGTTGCGGTATGCGGAGACACTAAAAGCACCATAGTAGAACACAGATGAAGCTTCTAAGCTGATGTAATATCCAGTAAGAAGTAGTACAATTCAAGTTTTAGGTATCGATTATAGACTTTTTACCCTTCTTTGGTGCCTTGGACATGAGCTAGGAATTTATGATTTTGCATGAAAGGAGGAGTAGCAGCCGCGTTGCACGGGAGAATGTGAAAAGTGTTCATATGTAGCAAAAACCTGAGAAATCCGTCCGTTTTCGTTATTTGTTATCGAATCGACTTAAAGCCAGATCGTCACACTGGCCGCACTTCTGTCTGAAACGGTTACATTTATCGTCTGCAAAGCTACGTCGCGTGCTGCGGTATGCGGAGACACTAAAAGCACCATAGTAGAACACAGATGAAGCTTCTAAGGTGATGTAATAGCCAGTAAGAAGTAGTACATTTCAAGTTTTAGGTATCGATTATTGTCTTCTTACCCTTCTTTGGTGCCTTCGACATGAGATAGGAACTTCAGATTTTGCATGAAAGTAGAATTAGCAGCCGCGTTGCACGGGAGAATGTGAAAAGTGTTCATATGTAGTAAAAACCTGAGAAATCCTTCCATTTTCGTCATTTGTTATGGAATCGACTTGAAGCCAGATCGTCACATTGGCCGCTCTTCTGTCTGAGACAGTTACATTTATCGTGTGCAAATCTATATCGCGGGCTGTGGTGTGCGGAGACACTAAAAGCACCATAGTAGAACACAGATGAAGCTTCTAAGTTGATGTAATAGCCAGTAAGAAGTAGTAGAATTCAAGTTTTAGGTATCGATTATTGACTTTTTACCCTTCTCTTGTGCCTTGGACATGAGCTAGGAACTTAAGATTTTGCATGAAAAAAGGACTAGCAGCCGCGTTGCGCGGGAGAAATTGAAAAGTGTGCATATGTAGTAAAAACCTGAGAAATCGGTCCGTTTTCGTCATTTGTTATCGAATCGACTTAAAGCCAGATCTACACATCGGCCGCTCTTCTCTCTGAAACGGTTGTACTTATCGTCTGCAAAGCTATGTCGCGTGCTGCGGTATGCGGAGACGCTAAAAACACCATAGTAGAACACAGATGAACTTCTAAGTTGATGTAATAGCCATTCGAAAGTAGTACAATTCAAGTTTTAGGTATCATTTATTGACTTTTTACCCTTCTTTGCTACCTTGGACATGTGCTTTGAACTTAAGATTTTGCATGAAAGGGGGACTATCAGCCGCGTTGCATGGGAGAATGTGAAAAGTTTTCATATGTGGTAAAAACATGAGAAATCCGCCCCTTTTCATCATTTGTTATTGAATCGACTTAAAGCCAGATCGTCACATTAGAATCACTTCTGACTGAAACGGTTACATTTATTGTCTGCAAAGCTATGTCGCGTGCTGCAGTATGCGGAGACAGCAAATGCACCATTGTAATACACAGAAGAAGCTTCTAAGTTGATGTAATAGCCAGTAAGAAGTAGTACAATTCAAGTTTTAGTTATCGATTATTGAATTTTTAGCTCGCTTTGGTGCCTTGGACATGAGCTAGGACCTTAAGATTCTGCATGAAAGGAGGACTAGCAGCCGCGTTGCAAGGGAGAATGTGAAAAGTGTTCATATGTACTAAAAACCTGAGAAATCCGTCCGTTTTCGTCATTTGTTATCGAATCGACTTAAAGCCAGATCTTCACATTGGCCGCTCTTCTCTCTGAAACGGTTGTACTTATCGTCTGCAAAGCTATGTCGCGTGCTGCGGTTTGTGGAGACACTAAAAGCACCATAGTAGAATACAGATAAAGCTTGCAAGTTGATGTAATAGCCAGTAAGAAGTAGTACAATTAAAGTTTTAGGTATCGATTATTGACTTTTTACCCTTCATTGGTGCCTTGCACATGAACTAGGAATTTAAGATTTTCCATGAAAGGAGGACTCGCAGCCGCGTTGCATGGCAGAATGTGAAAAGTGTTCATATGTAGTAAAAACCTGAGAAATCCGTTCGTTATCGTCATTTGTTATCGAATCGACTTTAAAACAGATCGTCACATTGGCCGCTCTTCTCTCTGAAACGGTTGTACTTATCGTCTGCAAAACTTCGTCGCGTGCTGTGGTATAGGGAGACACTATAAGCACCATAGTAGAACACAGATGAAGCTTCTAAGTTGATGTAATAGACAGTAAGAAGTAGTACAATTCAAGTTTTAGTTATCGATTATTGAATTTTTAGCTGGCTTTGGTGCCTTTGACATGAGCTAGGAACTTAAGATTTTGCATGAAAGGAGGACTAGCCGCCGCGTTGCACGGGAGGATGTGAAAAGTTTCCATATGTAGTAAAATCCAGAGAAATCCGTCCGTTTTCGTCATATGTTATCGAATCGGCTTAAAGCCAGATCTTCACATTGGCCGCTCTTCTCTCTGAAACGGTTGTACTTATCGTCTGCAAAGCTATGTCGCGTGCTGCGGTATGCGGAGACACTAAAAGCACCATAGTAGAACACAGATGAAGCTTCTAAGTTGATGTAATAGCCAGTAAGAAGTAGTACAATTCAAGTTTTAGGAATGGATTACTGACTTTTTACCCTCCTTTGGTGCCCTGGACATGAGCTAGGAACTTAAGATTTTGCATGAAAGGAGGACTAGCAGCCGCGTTTCGTGGGAGAATGTGAAAAGTGTTCATATGTAGTAAAAACCTGTGAAATCCGTCCGTTTTCGTAATTTGTTATCGAACTGACTGAAAGCCACATCGTCACATTGGCCGCTCTTCTCTCTGAAACGGTTGTACTTACCGTCTGCAAATTTATGTCGCGTGCTGCGGTATGCGGAGACACGAAAAGCACCGTAGTAGAACACAGATGAAGCTTCTAAGTTGTTGTAATAGCCAGTAAGAAGTAGTACAATTCAAGTTTTAGGTATCGATTATTGACTTTTTTACCCTTCTTCGGTGCCTTGGAAATGAGCTAGGAACTTAAGATTTTGC
This sequence comes from Schistocerca gregaria, assembly GCF_023897955.1. Taxonomy (NCBI): domain Eukaryota; kingdom Metazoa; phylum Arthropoda; class Insecta; order Orthoptera; family Acrididae; genus Schistocerca; species Schistocerca gregaria. The sequence goes on from NW_026061759.1 coordinate 3,918,795, forward strand.
AAGAAAGGAGGACTAACAGCCGAGTTGCACGGGAGAATGTGAAAAGTGTTCATATGTAGTAAAAACTTGAGAAACCCGTCCGTTTTCGTCATTTGTTATCGAATCGACTTAAAGCCTGATCGTCACATTGGCCGCTCTTCTCTCTGAAACGGTTGTACTTATCGTCTGCAAAGCTATGTCACGTGCTGCGGTATGCGGAGACACTAAAAGCACCATAGTAGAACACAGATGAAGCTTCTAAGTTGATGTAATACCCAGTAAGAAGTAGTACTATTCAAGTTTTAGGTATCGTTTATTGACTTTTTACCCTTCTTTGGCGACTCGGACAAGAGCTAGGACCTTAAGATTCTCCGTGAAAGGAGGACTAGAAGCCGAGTTGCAAGGGAGAATGTGAAAAGTGTTCATTTGTAGTAAAAACCTGAGATATCCGTCCGTTTTCGTCATTTGTTATCGAATCGACTTAGCCAGATCGTCACATTGGACGCTCTTCTGTCTGAAACAGTTACATATATCGTGTGCAAAGCTATTTTTCGCGCTGTGGTATGCGGAGACACGAAAAGCACCATAGTAGAACACAGATGAAGCTTCTAAGTTGGTGTAATAGCAGTAAGAAGTAGTACAATTAAAATTTTAGGTATCGATTATTGCCGTTTTACCCTTCATTGGTGCCTTGAACATGAGCTAGGAACTTAAGATTTTGCATGAAAGGAGGACTAGCATCTGCGTTGCTTGGGAGAAAGTAAAAAGTGTTCATATGTAGTAAAAACCTGATAAATCCGTCCGTTTTCGTCATTTGTTATCGAATCGACTTAAAGCCAGATCTTCACAATAACCGCTCTTCTCCCTGAAACGGTTGTACTTATAGTCTGCAAAGCTATGTCGCGTTCTGCGGTTAGCGGAGACACTAAAAGCACCATAGTAGAATACAGATAAAGCTTGCAAGTTGATGTAATAGCCAGTAAGAAGTAGTACAATTCAAGTTTTAGGTATCGATTACTGAATTTTTACCCTTCATTAGTGCATTGGACATGAGCTAGGAACTTAAGATTTTGCATGAAAGGAGGACTCGCAGCCGCGTTGCATGGCAGAATGTGAAAAGGGTTCATATGTAGTAAAAACCTGAGAAATCCGTTCGTTATCGTCATTTGTTATCGAATCGACTTTAAAACAGATCGTCACATTGGCCGCTCTTCTCTCTGAAACGGTTACATTTATCGTGTTCAAAGCTATGTCGCGTTCTGCGGTATGCGGAGACACTAAAAGCACCATAACAGAACACAGATGAAGCTTCTAAGTTGATGTGATAGCCTGTACGAAGCAGTACAATTCAAGTTTTAGTTATCGATTATTGAATTTTTAGACTATTTTGGTGCCTTGGACATGAGGTAGGACCTTACGACCTTGCATGAAGGGAGGTCTAGCAGCCGCGTTGCACGGGGGAATGTGAAAAGTGTTCATATGTAGTGAATACCTGAGAGATCCGCCCGTTTTGTCATTTGCTATCGAATCGACTTTTGCCTGATGGTCATATAGGCCGCCCTTCTCTCTGAAACGCTTACATTTACCGTGTGCAAAGCAAGGTCTCGTGCTGCGGTATGCGGAGACACTAAACGCACCATAATGGATCACAGAAGAAGCTTCTCAGTTAATGTGATAGACAGTACGAAGCAGTACAGTTAAAGTTTTAGGTATCGATTATTGACTTTTTAGACTGTTTTGGTGCCTTGGACATGAGCTAGGACCTCACGATTTTGAATGAAGGGAGGTCTAGCAGCCGCGTTGCACGGGAGAATGTGAAAAGTGCTCATGTGCGGTGAAAACCTGTGATATCCGCTCGTTTTCGTCATTTGCTATCGAATCGACTTAATGCCAGATCGTCATATTGGCCGCTCTTCTCTCTGAAACGGTTACACTTATCGTGTGCAAAGCTATGTCGCGTGCTGCGGTATGCGGAGACACTAAAAGCACCATAACAGAACACAGAAGAAGCTTCTATGATGACATGATAGCCAGTGCGAAGCCGTACAATTCAAGTTTCAGTTATCGATTACTGACTTTTTAGACGGCTTTGGTTCCTTTGACATAAGCTTCGACCTTAAGATATTGCATGAAGGGAGATCTAGGAGCTGCGTTGCATGGGGGAATGTGAAATGTGTTCATATGTAGTGAAAACCTGAGAAATCCACCCGTTTTCGTCATTTGTTATCTAATCGACTTAATGCCAGATCGTCATATAGGCCGCTATTCACTCTGAAACCGTTACATTTATCGTGTGCAAAGCTATGTCGCGTGCTGCGGTATGTGGAGACACTAAAAGGTCCATAACAGAACACAGATGAAGCTTCTAAGTTGATGTGATAGCCAGTACGATGCAGTACAATTCAGGTTCTAGTTATCGATAATTGATTTTTTAGACTGCTTTGGTGCCTTGTACATGAGCTAGGACCTTAAGATTTTCCATGAATGGAGATCTAGCAACCGCGTTGCACGGGGGAATGTGGAAAGTGTTCATATGTAGTGAAAACCTGAGAAATCCGTCCGTTTTCGTCATTTGCTATCGAATCGACTTTTGCCAGATGGTCATATTGGCCGCTCTTCTCTCTGAAACGGTTACATTTATCGTTTTCAAAGTTATGTCGCGTGCTGCGGTATGCGGAGACACTAAAAGCACATTAACAGAACACAGATGAAGCTTCTAAGTTGATGTGATAGCCTGTACGAAGCAGTACAATTCAAGTTTTAGTTATCGATTATTGAATTTTTAGACTATTTTGGTGCCTTCGACATGAGGTAGGACCTTACGACCTAGCATGAAGGGAGGTCTAGCAGCCGCGTTGCACGGGGGAATGTGAAAAATGTTCATATGTAGTGAAAACCTGAGAGATCCGCCCGTTTTCGTCATTTGCTATCGAATCGACTTAATGCCAGATCGTCATATTGGCCGCTCTTCTCTCTGAAACGGTTACATTTATCGTGTGCAAAGCTAGGTCTCGTGCTGCAGTATGCGGAGACACTAAAAGCACCATAATACAACACTGATGAAGTTTCTAAGCTGTTGTGATAACCAGTAAGAAGCAGTACAATTCAAGTTTAGTTATCGATTATTGACTTTTTAGACGGCTTTGGTGCCTTGGACATGAGCTAGGACCTTAAGATTTTGCATGAGATAGTTCTAGCAGCCGTGTTTTACGGGGGAATGTGAAAAGTGTTCATATGTAGTGAAAACCTGAGAAACCCTCCCGTTTTCGTCATTTGCTATCGATTCGACTTAATGCGAGATCGTCATATTGGCCGCTCTTCTCTCTGAAAAGGATACATTTATCGTGTGCAAAGCTATGTCGCGTGCTGTGGTATGCGGAGACACTAGAAGCACCATAATAGAACACAGAAGAAGCTTCTAGGTCGATGTTATAGCCAGTACGAAGCAGTACAATTCAAGATTTAGTTATCGATTACTGACTTTTTAGACGATTTTGGTGCCATGGAAATGCGCTAGGACTTACGACCTTGCATGAAAGGAGAATAGCAGCCGCGTTGCACGGGGGAGTGTGAAAAGTGATCGTATGTAGTGAATACCTAAGAAATCCGCTCGTTTTCGTCATTTGCTATCGAATCGACTTAATGCCAGATCGTCATATTGGCCACTCTTGTCTCTGAAATGGTTACATTTATCGTGTGCAAAGCTATGTCGCGTGCTGCGGTACGCGGAGACACTAAAAGCTCCATAATAGAACACAGAAGAAACTTCTAAGTTGATGTGATAGCCAGTACGAAGCAGTACAAGTCAAGTTTCAGTTATCTGTTATTGACTTTTTAGCCGGCTTTGGTGCCTTGGACATGAGCTAAGAACTGAAAGTTTTGCATGAAGGGAGATCTGGCAGCAGCGTTGCACGGGGGAATGTCAAAAGTGTTCTTATGTAGTGAAAACCTGAGAAATCCGCCCGTTTTCGTCATTTGTATCGAATCGACTTTTGCCAGATCGTCATATTGGCCGGTATTCTCCCTGAAAAGGTTATATTTATCGTGAGGAAAGGGATGTCGCGTGCTGCGGTATGCGGAGATACTAAAAGCACCATAATAGAACACAGAAGAATCTTCTAAGTTGATGTGATAGCTAGTACGAAGCAGTACAATTCAAATTTTAGATATCGATTATTGAATTTTTAGACGGTTTTATTGCCTTGGACATGAGCTAGGACATTACGATTTTGCATGAAGAGAGGTCTAACAACCGCGTTGCACAGGTGAATGTGAAAAGTGTTCATATGTTGTGAAAACCTGATAAACCCGCCCGTTATGGTCATTTGCTTTCGAATCGACTTAATGCCAGATCGTCATATTGGCCGTACTTCTCTCTGAAACGGTTACACTTATCGTCTGCAAAGCTATGTCGCGTGCTGCGGTATGCCGAAACACTAAAAGCACCATAGTAGAACACAGAAGAAGCTTCTAAGTTGATGTGATAGCCAATACGCAGCAGTACAATTCAGGTTTCAGTTGTCGATTATTGACTTTTTAGACGGCTTTGGTTCCTTTGACATGAGCTAGGACCTTAAGATATTGCATAAAGGGATGTCTAAGAGAAGCGATGCACGGGCAAATGTGAAAATTGTTCATATGTAGAGAAAACCTGAGATAACCGAGCGTTTTCGTCATTTGCTATCGAATCGACTTAATTACAGATTGTCATATTGCCCGCAATTCTCTCTGAAACCATTACATTTAGCGTGTGCCAAGCTATGTCGCGTGCTGCGGTATGAAGAGACACTAAAAGCACCATAATAGATCACAGAAGATGCTTCTAAGTTGATGTGATAGCCAGTAAGAAACAGTGCAATTCAGGTTTTAGTTATCGATTATTGACTTCTTAGACGGCTTTGTTGCCTTGGACATGACCTAGGACCTTAAGATTTTGCATGAAGGGAGGTCTAGCAGCCGCGTTGCACGGGGGAATGTGAAAAGTGTTCATATGTTGTGAAAACCTGAGAAATCCGTCCGTTTTCGTCATTTGCTATCGAATCGACTTTTGCCAGATCGTCATATTGGCCACTCTTTTCTCTGAAACGGTTACATTTATCGTGTGCAAAGCTTCGTCGAGTGCTGCGGTATGCGGAGACACTAAAAGCACGATAATAGAAAGCAGAAGAAGCTTCTAATTTGGTGTGATAGCCAAAACGAAGCAGTACAATTCAAGTTTTAGTTATCGATTGTTGACCTTTTTGACGGCTTTGGTGCATTGGACATGAGCTAGGACCTTAAGATTTTCCATGAAGGGAGGTCTAGCAGCCGCGTTGCACGGAGGAATGTGAAAAGTGTTCATATGTAGTGGAAACCGGAGAAATCCGCCCGTTTTCGTCATTTGCTATAGAATCGAATTAATGCCAGATCTTCATATTGGCCGCTCATCAATCTGAAACTGTTACATTTATCGTGTGCAAAGCCATATGGCGTGCTGCGGTATGTGGAGACACTAAAAGCACCATAATAGAACACAGATGAAGCTTCTAAGTTAATGTGATAGTCAGTACGATGCAGTACAATTCAAGTTTTAGTTATCGATTATTAACTTTTTAGACGGCTTCGGTGTCTTGGACCTGATCCAGGCACTTAAGATTTTGCATGAACCGAGGTCTAGCAGCCACGTTGCACTCGAGATTGTGAGAAGTGTTCATATGTAGTGAAATACTGAGAAATCCGCCCGTTTTCGTCATTTGCTATCGAATCGACTTAATGCCAGATCGTCATATTGGCCGGTATTCTCCCTGAGAAGGTTACATTTATCGTGAGGAAAGCTATGTCACGTGCTGCAGTATGCGGAGTCACTAAAAGCACCATAATAGATCAAAGAAGAAGCTTCTAAGTTGATGTGATATCCGTTTCGAAGCAGTCCAATTCAAGTTTTAACTATCGCTTATTGACTTTTTAGACGGCTTTCGTGGCTTGGACATGAGGTAGGTCCTTAAGATTTTGCATGAGGGAGGTCTAGCAGCCGCATTTGACGGGGGATTGTGAGAGGTGTTCATATATAGTGAAAACCTGGGAAATCCGCCCGTTCTCCTCATTTGCTATCGAATCGACATTTGCCAGATCGTCATATTGGCGGCTCTTCTCTCTGAAACGGTTACATTTATCGTGTGCAAAGCTATGTCACGTGCTGCGGTATGCGGAGACACTAAAAGCACCACAATAGAACACAGAAGAAGCCTTTAAGTTGATGTGATAGCCAAAACGAAGCAGTACAATTCAAGTTTTAGCTATCGATTATTGACTTTTTAGACGGCTTTGGTGTCTTGGACATGAGCTAGGACATTAAAATTTTGCATGAAGGGAGATCTAGCAGCCGCGTTGCACGGGGGAATGTGAAAAGTGTTCATATGTAGTGAAAACCTGATAAACCCGCCCGTTTTCTTCATTTGCTATCGAATCAACTTAATGCCAGATCGTCATATTGGCCGTACTTCTCTCTGAAACGGTTACATTTATCATGTGCAAAGCTATGTCGCGTGCTGCGGTATGCGGAGACACTAAAAGCACCATAATGGATCACAGAAGAAGCATCTAAGTTGATGTGATAGCTAGTACGTAGCAGTACAATTCAAGTTTTAGATATCGATTATTGAATTTTTAGACGGTTTTGGTGCCTTCGACATGAGCTAGGACATTACGATTTTGCATGAAGGGAGGTCTAGGAGCTGTGTTGCACTGGGGAATGTGAAAAGTGTTCATATGTAGTGAAAACCTGAGAAATCCGCCCGTTTTCGTCATTTGCTATCGTATCAGCTTAATGCCAGATCGTCATATTGGCCGCTTTTCTCTCTGAAACCGTTAGATTTATCGTGTTCAAAGCTATGTCGCGTGCTTCGGTATGCGGAGACACTAAAATCACCATAGTAGAACACAGAAGAAGCTTCTAAGTTGATGTGATAGCCAGTACGAAGCAGTACAATTTAAGTTTAGCTATCGATTATTGATTTTGTAGACGGCTTTGTTGCGTTGGGCATGAGCTAGGACCTTCAGATTTTGCATGAAGGGAGCTCTAGTAGCCGCATTGCTCGGGGGAATGTGCAAAAGTGTTCATATGTAGTGATAACCTGAGAAACCCGCCAGTTTTTGTCATTTGCTATTGAATCGACTTAATGCCAGATCGTCAGATTAGCCGCTCTTCTCTCTGATACGGTTAAATATATCGTCTGCAAAGCTATGGCGCGTGCTGCGTATGCGGAGATACTAAAAGCGCCATAGTAGAACTCAGATGAAGCTTCTAAGTTGATGTAATAGCTAGTAAGAAGTAATACAACACAAGTTTTAGATATCGATTATTGTCTTTTTAGACTTTGGTGCCTTTGACATGAGCTAGGACCTTACGATTTTGCATGATGGGAGGTCTAGCAGCCGCGTTGCACGAGAGAGTGTGAAAAGTGTTCATTCGTAGTAAAAACCAGAGAAATCAGTCCGTTTTCGTCATTTGTTATCGAATCGGCTTTTAGCTAGATCGTCACATTGGCCGGTCTTCTCTCTGAAACGGTTACATTTATCGAATGCAAATCTATGTCGCGTGCTGCGGTATGCGTAGACACTAAAAGGAAATGCAATCCGACAACAAAGGAAGTAGGTTACAGTACGCTTGTTCGCCCAATGCTTGAATACTGCTCAGCAGTGTGGGATCCGCACCAGGTAGGGTTGATAGAAGAGATAGAGAAGATCCAACGGAGAGCAGCGCGCTTCGTTACAGGATCATTTAGTAATTGCGAAAGCGTTACGGAGATGATAGATAAACTCCAGTGGAAGACTCTGCAGGAGAGACGCTCAGTAGCTCGGTACGGGCTTTTGTTAAAGTTTCGAGAACATACCTTCACCGAAGAGTCAAGCAGTATATTGCTCCCTCCTACGTATATCTCGCGAAGAGACCATGAGGATAAAATCAGAGAGATTAGAGCCCACACAGAAGCATACCGACAATCCTTCTTTCCACGTACAATACGAGACTGGAATAGAAGGGAGAACCGATAGAAGTACTCAGGGTACCCTCCGCCACACACCGTCAGGTGGCTTGCGGAGTACGGATGTAGATGTAGATGTAGACATAAGAGGCTTCTAAGTTGATGTAATAGGCAGTAAGAAGCAGTACAATTCAAGTTTTAGTTATCGATTATTGACTTTTTAGCCTTCTTTGGTGCCTAGGACTTGAGCTAGGACCTTACAATTTTGCACGAAAGAAGAACTAGCACAAGGGAGAATGTGAAAAGTGTTCAAAAGTAGTAAAAACCTGTGAAATCCGTCCGTTTTCGTCATTTGTTATCAAATCGTCTTAAAGTGAGATCGTCACATTGGCCACTCTTCACTCTGAAACGGTTACATTTATCGTCTGCAAAGCTAAGTCGCGTGCTGCGGTATACGGAGACAATAAAAGCACCATAGTAGAACACAGAAGAAGACTCTCAGAAGATGCAATCTTCTAGTACGAAGCATTACAATTCACATTTTACTTATCTATTATTGACTTATTAACCGGCTTTGGTTATTTGGAGATGAGCTATGACCTTGAGATTGTTCATGAAACGAGGTCTGTCTGCCACGTTGCGCCTGAGAATGTGAAAAGTGTTCATATGTAGTAAAAACCTGAGAAATCCTCCCGTTTTCGTCATTTTCTATTTAATCGATTTACTGCCAGATCGTCATATTGGCCGCTTTTCTCTCTGAAACTGTTACATATATCGTCTGCAAGCTTATGTCGCGTGCTGCGTTATGCGGAGACAGTCAAAGCATCACAGTAGAACACAGATGAAGCTTCTCTGTTGGTGTAATCAGCGAGAAAGAACAAGTAATAAGCAGTACAATTAAAATTTTAGTTATCATTTATTGACTTATTAGCCTGCTTTGGTACCTTGGACATGAGCTAGGGCCTTAAGATTTTGCATGAAACGCGGTCTGGACGCCACGTTGCACGGGATGATGGGAAAAGTGTCCATTTGTAGTAAAAACCTAAGAAATCCGACCGTTTTCTTCATTTGCTGTCGAATCGACTTATTGGCAGATCGTCACATCGGCCGCTTTACGCTCTGAGACGGTTAAATTTATAGTCTGCAAACTTATGTCGCCTGCTGCGGTTTGCGGAGACACTAAAAGCACCACAGTAGAAGACAGAAGAAGGTGTTAAGAAGATGTATTTAGCCAGTAAGAAGCAGTACAATTCAAGTTTTAGTTATCGATTACTGACTTATTAGCCGGCTTTGGTGCCTTGGACATGATCGAGGACCTCAAGCTTTTGCATCAAACGAGGTCTGAACGCCACGTTGCACGGGGAAATGTGAAACGTGTTAATATGTAGTAAAAACCTAAGAAAACCTTTCGCATTTATTTAAGTTCCGTTAGTACAATAAGAATCTGTTAAAAAACTGACTACAATAATCATAATCTTGCTGTACAAGGGAAGTAGCTACTATTATTAACAGTATTTATTAACAGCAAATAAAACAAATGGTAAAACAGAAAGATTATCAAACGTCTAATGGCACAGTAACGAAACTGAAAACAGTTCGCGACAATTTCTTCTGAAACTATTTCACCAGGAAACAACAAGAACAGCGATTGAAGACTACTAAAGTTCCAAAATAAACCACTATACACAAACAACTAATTAGTACTTAGCTTTGGATGTCCCGCTACAGCTGCAACTGGTCAGCGCGGAATGTAAACACAGGTAAGAAGTTAAGTTGCTCGATACGAAACACTCGCAAATATCAGGTCACAACCCAAGAAAGGCGGAGGTGAATGAAGAAACCACTAATAAGTATCTTATATAGTAAATATTATCACAAAAACCGTTAAAATATGTATCTGAAACCTATAAATGTATGAAAACTTAGAGAGCGATTTCACACGCACTCACGCGCCTAATCGTAATGCCAGATCGTCGCAGTGGCAGCTTTGCTCACGGAACTGTTTACATATACATCTGGAAACTTACGTCATGTGCTGTGGTATGCGGTCGCACCACAAACAACAAAATAGGAGCTTCTCATTTGATGCAATCGGCAGGTAAGAAGTAGTACTACTCAAGTTTTAGGTATCGAAAATTCAACTGTAGGCCGGTTCTGGTGTCTTGCAGTTGATAGAGGACCTTGGAACATGTCTGTCTTTTTACCCCCCTCCGCCCTCGTAAGATGACTGTCTACGTACACCCGCCACCCCCCCCCCCCCCCTCGTAATATGTCTGTCTACCTACTCACGCCTTCTGAAAATGTGTGTCTACCCACTTCCCCCTCAGAAGATGACTCTCTACTTATCCCCCCAACCGGAAAACGTCAGTTTTCCCACCCCCTCCCCCCCCTCAGAAGATGACTGTCTACCTACACACCCTCGGAAGATACCTGTCTACCTAACCCCCCCCCCCCCTCGTTTGGAACATGTCTGCCTACCTACCAGCCTCTCAAAATATGTCTTTCTATCTACATCCCCCACCCCCCTCAGAAGATCACTCACTACCTACTCCGCACGTGGATGATGTCTGTCTCCCTAACCCACCCTTCAGAAGATGTTTGCCTACCTACTACTCCATGGAAGATGTCTCTATACATACCACCTATCGGGTGATGTTTGTCTACTCGCCCCCCCCCCCCCCACCCCATAAGATGCCAATCTAACATCCCCCCCTGTGAAGATGCCTATCTATCGCCTAGCTCGGAAGCTACCCCAACTCAGAAGATTCCTATCTACCTGCACTTGGAAGATGACTATCTCTCCATCACCTTCAGAAGACTCTTATCTACCCCCTCAGAAGATGGCTGTCTACATACCCCACCCTCAGAATATGACTCTCTCTGATCTCCCACCCTATCTGTCTGTCTACCATTCTCACACATCGAGAGAGGTGGTACAGTGGTTAGCACACTGGACTCGCATTCGGGAGGACGACGGTTCAATCCCGTCTCCGGCCATACTGATTTAGGTTTTCCGTGATTACCCTAAATCGTTTCAGGCAAATGCCGGGATGGTTCCTTTGAAAGGGCACGGCCAATTTCTTTCCCAATCCTTCCCTAACCCGAGCTTGCGCTCCGTCTCTAATGACCTCGTTGTCGACGGGACGTTAAACACTAACCACCACCACCACCATTCTCACAATCAGAAACTGTCTGTCTACCTACCTCCCCCCCCCCCCCCGAAGATGTTTGCCTATCTGCCTAGGTACCACCATTTAGATGGTGTCTGCCTACCTACACCCACTTCAAAAGATGTGTAACTGACTACCCCACCTACGAAGATCTCTGTCAAACCCTCCTCCCATCCCTGGAGGATGTATGTGTGCAGACCCCCCTCTTGGAAGACATTTGACAACCGAAAAAACCGCTTTGGAAGATGTATGACTTCCTACCACTACACTCGGAAGGTGTATGTCTAGCTAGCACACCCTCGAAGATGCCTGTCTATCTACCGAACCGCGGTATATGCCTGCCTCACCCTGTCAGAATATGTCTGTCTACATACCCCACATGGAAGATGTCTGTCTACTTACCCCCCCCCCCCCCCCCCTTGGAAGATGTTTGTCTACCTAGCCCCTCTTGGAAGATGTCTGCCCACATAAACACACACTCGGAATATGTATGACTAGCCACCACTCCCCTCGGAACATGTGTGTCTACCTACCCCACTTCCGGACATGTCTCTCTACCTACGCCCCCACTCATAAGTTGTGTGTCTACCAACCCGCCATTTGAAGATGTCTGTCAACCTGGCCCTCCCTCAGAAAATGTCTGTCTACCTGCCCACCTTGGAATATTTATGTCTACCAAAACCCGGAGGATGTCTGTCTACCCAACACTCCCCTCAGAAGATGATTGTCTACCTACCCCCGGAAGATTTCAGTCTACCTGCACCCCCTCACTTCTGAAAGATGCCTGTCAATCAACCCCTCCAACAGAAAATGTCTGTCTACCTACTGCCCCTCGAAAGTTGTATGTCTATCACCCCTCCTCGGGAGATGTCTGTCTACCTACCCCCCTTCAGAAGATGTCTATCTACCTACCCTCCACCCCCTCGGTAAATGCCTGTCTACCCAACCCCCTCTCGGGAAAAGTATGTCTATCTATCCCCACTCGGAAGATGGCTGTCTACCTACCACCTCCCTCGGAATATGTCTGTATATCTAACCCGACCTCGGAATATGATTTTCCACCTACTGCATGGGAGATGTCAGTCCACCTGCACCTCACTTTGTAAAATGCCTGTCTACTTTCCACCCCTTTGGAAGATGTCTATCATCCCACCTCGGAAGATGTCTGTCTACCTACCCCCCTCTGAACATGATTGCCTACTGAACCACAACTCAGAAGATGATTGTCTACTGACCACCCAGAAGATGGAAGCCTACCTGCCCCCTCCCACTACAACAGAAGATGACCATACATCTAACCCCCTTGGTGGATGTCTGTTAAACTCCCCCCCCCCCCCCTTGGAGGACTTTGTCTTCCTACCCCCTCGGAAGATGTATGTATTCCATTCGCCCCTCAGAAGATGTCTATCTTCCAACCCCCCTCAGATGATTTTTGTCTACCTACCCTGCCTTGGTATATGTATGTCTTCCTACACCCCCTCATACGATGTCTGCATACCTACCCCCCTCGGAAGAAGTTTATCATCCCTCTGTTGGAGATTTTCTGTCTACCTTGCCCCCCCCCCCTCGGAAGATATATGTCTTCATATCCTCTACCCTTGGTGCCTACATACTCAACCTCAGAAGATGTCTACCAACCTACCCCACCTTATAAGAAATCTTTCTACCTACCCCCCCCCCCCCTCGTAATATCTGTGTCTACCCCTCGTAAAATGTCTATCTTTCCCAGTTGGAAAGATGTCTATCATCCCACTCTTAGAAGGTGTCTGTCTACCTATCCTCCCACTCTGAAGATGTCTGTGTACCTACCCTCCCTCAGGAGATATCGGTCTAATTGCCCACCGGGACTATGTCTATCTATATACTCTCAGCCTTGGAAAATACGTGCCTACTTACTCCACCCCCTGTAAGATATCTGTCTACCTACAACCTGCCCTCGGAAACTGTCTGTCTACATACACCCTCTAATAAGATGTCTGTCTACCTACCCCACACTGTCTGTCTTCCTACCCAAACCATCCTCGGAAGATGTATGTCTACCTACCCCTCCTTGGAAAATGCCTGTCTACCTAAATCTCGCTTGGAAAATATCTGTCTGCCTACCCCCCATCCTTGGAAGGTGTCTGTCCACCAACTCTCCTGTCGGAAGATGTATGGCTACCTAACCCCCCTCAGAAGATGTCTGTCCATCTATCTGCCTGTGGGATGTGTATGTCTACCTAACTACCTTAGACAATGTCAGTCTACATACCCCCCTCGGAAGATACCTGTCTACCAATACTCCTCTACATGCCAAAACTAATAATAAGATAGCTGCCAACCTAACCCACCTCAGAAGGTCTCTGTTTATGCACCCAAACTGAACATGTATGTCTATCTACCCCCAGAAGTTGTCTGTCTACCTGCCCCCTCAGAAAATGTCAGTCGACCTACCCCCCCTTGGAAGATTTCTGTCTACCTATAACACCTCACGGAAAATATCTGTCTACCAGCCCCCTCTCAGAAGATGTCTCTCTACCTACCACCCCCCTCAGAAGTAGTATATCTATCTACCCTACCCTTGAAACATGTCTGTCTACCTACCCCCCCCCCCCCCCCAGTCAGCAGATGTCTGTCTACCACCTACATAAGTTGTCTATCTACACCCGCTCGGAAGATGTCTGTCCAATACACCACCCTCAGAAGATATCTGTCCTACCCCTCTCGAAAATGTTAGTCTACCTACACCCCAGATAATGAATGTCTACCAACCCCACCTCGGAAGATGATTGTCTACCTACCCCATAGAAGATGTGTTTACCTACCACCACTCGTAGTATGTGTGTTTACCTACCCCCATTGGAAAATATCGGTCTACCAACCACCTTTGAAGATGTATGCCTACATACCCAACACCCTCGGAAGACGTCTGGCTACCTAGCTCCCCCTACGAAGATATCTGCCTTCATACCCACTTCTATTGGAAGATGTCTGTCAACATACCCAAATTCAGAAAACAACTGCCTACCTACCCCACCTCAGAAGATGTCTGCCTACCAACCACCCCTCGGAATATGTATGTCTACCTACACTCATTCGGAATATTGCTTTCTACCACCCCTCCCTCTGAACATGTCTATCTCCCTCCCTCCCTCAGAACATGTCTATCTACCAACATCCCCCACCTCCTATGAAGTCTCTCTCACTACCCCCACCCCCCTCGCCCCTTCGAAAGTGACACCCTACCTACCATCCTCAGGAAATGTCAGTCTTCCTACTCCCCATACCTCAGAAGGTGTGTCTAACTATCCCCATGGACAATGTCTGTCTACATACCCCTAGCCTCAGAAAATACTTGTCTAACTACACCCCCTCAGATTATTTCTGTCTACCTACAACCCAGCCTCGGATAATGTCTGTCTACCTACCCCCTCACTAATTGTCTCTCTACCTACGCTACCTTAGAAGATGTCTGTCTACATATCCCTCATCCTCTGAAGCTGTATGTCTACTACCCCTGCTCAGAAGATATCTGTCTACTTAAAAAAACCCTCAGAACATGTCTGTCTAACAACCCCCCCCCCCTCAGTTGTCTGTCTACCTACCCCCTTGAAGATGTCTGTCTACCTACCCCCAGTAAAACATCTCTGTACCCATCTTCCCCTCAGAAAATGATTGTCTACCTACCCCTGTATGTAAGATGTCTCACTACCTACCCCACCCCTTCAGGAAATGTCTGTCTATCTACCCCATCCACTCATGGAAGATGCTTATCTAATCACCTTGGAAGATGCCTTTCTACCCCAGCTCAGAAATTGTTTATCTACCCCCTCCTCAGAAGATGTCGGCCAGTGTACCACCCCTTCAGAAAATGTCAATCTACCACCCTTGGAAGATGTATGTCTGTCTACCCCTTCAAAGATATATGTCTACCTGCCCAACTCGGAAAATGTCCGTCAATGTGCCCCCCTTTGGAAAATGTCTAACATCACCAAACTCAGTAGATGTGTGTCTATCTGTCCCACACCCTCGGAAGATGTCTGTATTTCCAGCCCATCTCAGAAGAAGTATGTTTACCAACTTTACATCAGGAGAAGTCTGTCCAACTACCCCCTAGGAAGGTCTCTGTCTCCCTACCCCCTCTTGGAAGATACCTCTCTACCTACAAAACCCCTCACAAAATGTCTGTCTACCTACCCCCTCAGAAGGTTTCTGTCTACCTACACCTCCTCAGATGATGTCTATCTACCTACCCCCCCCCCCCCTCATCCTCAGAAGACGTATGTCTACCTACCATCCTCAGAAGATGTCTGTCTACCTAACCACCCCCCCCAGAAGATTTCTGTCTGTCTACTGCCTCCCTTAGAAGAAGTCTGTTACCAACACACCCATCAGAAGATGTCAGTCTACCAATCCCCACCTCAGAAGATGTCAGTCTTACCCCCCCCCCCCCCCCCCCTTGGAAAAAGTCTATCAACCTCCCTCATCAGATGTCCATCTACCACCCCATCAGAAGATGTCTGTCAACATACCCCCAGAAGATGGCACTTTTCCCAACCACAATCAGAAGATGTTTGTCTACCTGCCCTTCTGCTATAGGAAGATTACCTATCAGCCCTCAGAATATGTCTGTCTACCTAAATTCCCTCAGAAGATGTCTTACTACCAACCATCCCCCCTAAGGAAAAGTCTGTCTATCTACCCCCCCCCCCCTCGGAGGAATTTCTATCTAACCCCTAACTAGAAGTCTGTCTACCTATACCCCCTATCTAAGGTGTCTGTCTACATACCCAACCTCCAAAGATGACTGTCTACCTCCCGCCCTCAAAAACGTTGGTGTACCCATCTTCCCCCTCAGAAGATGATTGTCTACCTACTCCCATGTGCTAGATGTCCCTCTACCTGCCTCCCTTTGGAAGATGTCTGTCTAACTGCCCGCTCCACCCACAAAGATGCCTTTCTAATACTGGCAGAACATGTCTATCAACCCCCCCTCAGATGATGTCTGTCTACCCACCCCCGGAAGAGGTCTGTGTACCCATCCCCCTCAGAAGATGATTGTCTACCTACCCCCGTACAGAAGATGCCAGTCTACTTACACCCCTTTCCGAAAATGTCTGTCTACCTACCCCATCCACGCACGGAAGATTCCTATCTACCCATCTTGGACGATGCCTTTCTACCCCAACTCAGAAATGTCTATCTACCACCATCTCAGAAGATGTCTGTCTACCTACCCCCCATTGAATATATCTGCCTACCCAACCCATCTTTGGAAGATGATTGGCTACCTACCCCATGGAAGATGTCAGGCAACCTGCCCGCTCACTTAGGAAGATGCCTACCTCCCCCTTGGAAATGGTCTATTTTCCACCACTCAGAAGATGTCTGTCTAACTACCCCCTCTGAATGTATATGTCTGTCAACTATGTCTGTTTACCTACTCCCATAAGATGTCTATCATCCCCCTCAGAAGGTATCTTCCTATATACTCCCTCCCCTTGGAAGATGTCTGTCTACATACCCAAACTAAGATGACGTCTGCCAACCTACTCCCCCACAGAAGATGTCTGTCTACCTACCACCCTTGGAACATCTATGTCTTTCTACTCCCCGGAAGATGTCTGTCAGTCTGCCCAACTTGGAACATGTCTGTCTACGTGCCCTCCTTCGGAAGATGTCTATCATCCCCAGCCTCAGAAGAATTATGTCTATTTGTCCCGCACCAACAGTAGACGTCTGTGTACCTACCCCCTTAAGAAGAAGTCTGTTTACCAACCCCCCATCAGGAGATTCTCAAACCACCCACCAGGAAAGTCTCTGTCTACCTATCCCCCCCCCCCCCCCTATGGGAGATATCTGTCTACCTACAACACAACTCGGTAAATGTCTGTCTACCTACCTCTCAGAAGATGTCTGTTTATCCACACCTCCACAGATGATGTCTATCTACCTACCCCCTGCCCCCATCCTCCGAGGATGTCTGTCTACCTACACCCTCCGAAGATTTCTGTCTACCACCCCCCTTGGAAGATGTTGGTCTACTTACCCCTCTAGATGATGTCTGTCTAAGTACACCCATCAGAAGATGGCTGTCTACCAACCCACCAATGGGAGATGTCTGTCAACAAACCCCCTCGAAAGGTGCCTTTCTGCCTACCCCCTCAGAAGATTGTCTACCTACGAACACTCAGAAAATGTATGTATACCTACCCCCCCCCCCCCTCGGAAGAAGTCTGTCTAATTATTCCCCACCCCTTGGTAATTTCTGTCTACATACCACTCACTTGCAAGATGTCTGTCTACCTACTCCCTCTTGAAAGGTATCTGTTTACCTACATCTTCTGTGGGGAGGTAGGAAGACACACATCTTCCACGAGGGGTAGGTAGACAGACATATTCCAAAGCAGGGTACATGGTCAGACATCTTCCGAATGGTGGTAGGTAGACAGACATCTTCCAAGAGGGGGGAGAGACAGCTTCTGTGGTGATAATGGTAGACAAACAATTCCAAGGAGGGGTAGTAAGACAGACATCTTCTGAGGGGTTGTTTCTTAGTCATACGTCTTCAAGGGGGAGGCTTGGTAGACCGACATTTTCCAAGGGGGGAGACATTTTTCGATTGGGGCCAGATAGGGGAGGTAGACATTTTCCGGGGGGGGGGGAGATATTTTCGAGGGGGAGAGTAGATTGACATCTTCTGGGAGGGGGGAGATAGTATTCTTCCATGGGGGAAGGTGAGTAGTCAGACATCTTCAAAGGTTGGGGGGGGGGGGGGTCAGTAGACAGACATCTTCCAAGAAATGTCGGTAAGTAGACAGACATCTTCTGTGGGGAGTGATGGTATGTACACTTACGTCTTCTGATGGGTTCGGGTAGATAAACAGGCATCTTTCATGAAGGGGGGATAGAGCTCCTCGAAGATGGGGTGTAGATATCTTTGGCAAGGAGGGTAGATAGACATAATCAGAGAGGGGTTTAGATATATTTCTTCTATAGTGGGGATAGATAGACTTGTCCGGAGTTTGTGAGGTAGACAGACATACAGACATCTTCCTAGAATTTGGAGGTAGACAAACATATACAGAATGGGCAGTAGACACATTCCAAATGAAGGAAGGCTGTAGAACTCTTCTGAGTCTAGGATAAATGTTCTCTGAGAGGAGGGGCTAGATGGAAATCTTAACAGGGGTGGGGTAGGTAGACATACATATTCTGAGAGGAGGGGGTTGATAGACAGGCATCTTTCATGAGGTGAGTTATAGACATCCACGTGGGGGATAGACATCTTCTGAGGTGGGGGTAGATACACCTCTTCCGAGGAAGGTATGGATAGATAATCTTATGAGGTGGGTGTTGGTAGGCATCAGCTGAAGGGAGCTAGATTGGCATCTTCCGATGTGGAAGGGTTTAGGTAGGCATTTTTAGAGGGAGGGATTTCATCCCAGGGGTTTAGATAGGCATCTTCCAAGTGGGTGTAGAATGACATCTCAGAGAGGGGGTAGACAAAATCTTCCGAGAGGGGGTAGGTAGAAAGACATCTTTGGATGGGAGAGTAGGTAAGCAGACATCTTTTGAGTGGGGTTGGTAAACTGACATCTTCCAAAGGGGCAAGGTAGACAGATAGTTTCTGAGGGTGGGGCATAGGTAGACTGACACTTTCCGATGTGTGGTAAGTAGAATTACATCTTCTGAAGTGATGGGGTAGGTAGACAGACATTTTCCGAAGGGGTGTAGGTTTACAGACATATACCTAGGGGGAAGGTAGACAGACATGTCCCGAGTGGTGGTAGGTAGACAGCCATCTTCCAGTTGGGTAGGTACACAGACATCATCCAAGGGGGTTAGAAGGACAGACATTTTCCATGTGGGGGTTGGTAGACATAAATCATCTGAGGGGGGAGAGACATCTTTTGAGGGGAGGCTACATAGACGGACATCTTCAGAGAGGAGGTAGTCATCCTCCGAGAGGGAGATAGTCATCCTCCGAGAGGGGGAGTAGATGTCTTCCAAGATGGGAGGCAGTTGTACATCTTCCACTGGTCTTAGCTAGGCAGACATCTTCTGAGGGAGGGTATGTAGACAGACATCTTCTGAGGGGGATAACGTCGACAGTCATCTTCTGATCGGGGTGGGTGGGTAGACAGACATCTTCCGAGTGGTGGTAGGTATGGAGGCATCTTCTGAGGCTGGATTCGGTAGACAGGCATCTTCCAAGGGGGGGGGGGGTGTTGGAAGACAGATATCTTTCAAGGGGTGGGAAACATCTTCTAAAGGATGCAGTTTGGTAGACAGTATCCTCCGAGAGGGGCCTAGACATTCTGTGAGGGAGATAACGTCGACAGTCATCTTCTGATGGGGTGGGTAGGTAGAAAGACATCTTCCGAGGAGTGTTAGGTATGGAGACATCTTCTGAGCCTGGGTGCGGTAGAAAGACATCTTCCAAGGGGGGGAAGGGGGGTGTTGGAAGACAGACATCTTCCAAGGGGTGGGAAGCACCTTCTAAAGGATGCAGTTTGGTAGACAGACATCCTACGAGAGAGGATGTAGACATTCTCAGATGGGGAGTGTATATCTTCTGAGAGGAGTGGTAGATTGACATATTCCGAGAGGGGGGAGATACTTTTCTTCCATGGCGGCAATAGATACATATCTTCCCAGAGGAGTACATAGATAGACATGTTTAAATGTGTGGTGAATGTAGACAGACAACTTTCGAGAAAGGGGGGGTAGGTATACAGACATCCTCAGAGGGGGTGGGTTGGGAGACAGACATCTTCCGAGATAGGGATAAGATAGAGACAAATCATTCAAGGTGTTGTAGATAAATATACAGATTCTGAGGGGTTTAGGTAAACATTCATATTATGACGGGTTGTGGGTGTAGGTAGACAGAAACCATCCGAGGAGGGGTATTTAGGCAGATAACGTCTGAGAGGGGTTATGAAGACTGACATCTTCTGAGGGGTTGTAGGAGGACAGACGTCTTCCAAGTGGAGGGTTGGTAGACAGACATCTTCAGATGTGGGGTGGGGTAGGTAGCCAGACATCTTCCAATAGGAGGTTGGTAGGCAGACATATCATGTGAGGGGATGGTTGTAGACAGCCTTCTTCTGATGGGTGGGTGGGTAGACTGACATCTTCCATGATGGGGCGTAGGCAGAGAGACATTGTCCGAGGCAGGGTGACTATAGACATTTTTTGAGAGGGGGGGAGTTAGACAGACTTCTTCTGGGGGGTTGTAGGTAAACTGACCTCTTCAGAGGGGTGGTGTAGAATGACATTTGCCAAGAGCGGTAGGTAGAGAGACATTTTCAAATGGTGGAAAGTAGACAACATCTTCTGATGAGTGTAGGTAGACAGACATCTTCTGAGGGGGATGTGTAGATGGACATACATCTTCCGATGGTTGGTGGGTACATAGACAGACATATTCCAATGGGTGCGGTAGGTAGACAAACATCTTCCAAGTGCGGGCGTCATAGATAGATATCATACAAAAGTTCATGTAGGTAGACACACATCTTCTGAGGGGGTGTAGGGAGACAGACATTTTCCGAGGGGTGTACATAGACATACATTTTCCAAGTGGGGTCTAGGTAGACAGACATCTTCAGATGAGGGGGTAATTAGACAATCATCTTCTGGGGTAGGTAGACAGACATATTCAGAAGTATGGGTTGGTAGACAATACTTTATGACTGGAGGGATGTAGAGAGACATCTTCCAAGGGGTGTAAGTAGGTAGACAGACCTCTTCCGAAGCAGAGGTGTTGGTAAACAGACAATTATCATGGACAGGGTTAGGTAGGCAGACATCTTCCCAGTGAAGTTTTGTAGACAGGCATCTTCCGACGAAGGGTTAGGTAAACTGACACCTTCTGAGGCAGGGTAGGTAGATAGTCATCTTCAGAGGGGTGTTTGGTATACAGACATCTTCCGAATGGGTGTAGGTATACAGACATATACCTAAGGGGGAGGTAGACAGACATCATGGGAGTGGGGGTACATAGACAGACAAGTGGGTAGGTATACTGACATCTTCCGAGGGGGATTAGGAGGACAGACATTTTCCATTTGAGGGTTGATAGACTTACATCATCTGAGGGAGGAGAAATATCTTTCGAGAGGAGGGTATGTAGACAGACATCTTCAGAGAGAGGGTAGACATCATCCGAGAGGGAGGTAGTCATCCTCCAAGACAGGGGTAGATATCTTCCTAGAGGGGTGTAAATAAATATCTTCCAAGATGCGAGGTAGATGGACCTCTTCCGAGGGTTTTAGGTAGGCAGACATGTTCCGAGGCGTGGCATGTAGACATACACCTTCTGAGGGGAATAAGGTCATCTTCTTATGGGAAATGGATAGGTAGACAGACATATTCCAAGGGAGGGGGGGGGGGGGGTAGGTTAGGAGGAGATATATTCTGAGGGTGAGTTCAGTACACAGACATCTTCTGCGGGGTGTTCATTGTAGACAGACATCTTTCAAAGGGGGTGAGACATCTTCCAAAGTATGCGTTTTGGTATACAGACATCCTCCAAGAGGGGTGTGGACATTCTCTGATGTGGGAGTAGATATCTTCCCAGAGGAGTGGTAGTTTAACAACTTCCGGGAGGGGGGGGGTAGGCAGACAGATATCCTCAGAGGTAGGGGTAGGGAGACAGATATCTCCCACAGGAGGGATAAAATCGAATCATTTGAAGGGGGTAGATAGGCATACATCTTCTGAGGGGTTTAGGTAGACATTCATCTTATGACAGGGGAAGGGGGTAGGTAGACAGATCATGCGGGGGGGGGGGGGGGATATGTAGACAGATATCTTACGAGAGGGGGGTAGGTAGGCAGACATATTCTGAAGAGTTGTAGGAGGACGGACATATTCCAAGGGGGTAGGTAGACAGGCATCTACAGAGGGGGGTTAGGTAGACAGTCGTCATCAGAGGTGTATAGGTAGACAGACATCTTCTAAGGGGTTTGGTAACCGACATTTCCTAAGGAGTGGCAGGTAGACAAACTTTTTCCGAGTGTGGGTGGGTATGTAGACAGACACCTGTAAGGAATTGTAGGCTGACAGACAACCTTTGTGATAGATGGTAGGTAGGCAGAAATATTCTGAAGGGAGGGTTGGAAAACATATATCTTCCAATGGGAGGGGTAGGTAGTCATACATCTTCTGAGGGCTGGGTTTAGGTATACAGAGATCTTTCCAAGGGGGGGCAGGTAAGTAGACAGACATATACTCAGGGTAGGGGGATGAGAGACAGACATTTTCCGAGGGGGAGGGGTAGGTAGACAGACATCTTCTGATGGTTGGGTAGGTAGACAGACATCTTCCGGGATGGATAGCAAATCGGACATGGTTTGAGGGAGCTTAGGTAGACAGACATTTCCGATGGGGAGTGTAGGTAGACAGACATATTCCAAGGGTGGGGAGATGAGAGACAGACATTTTCTGATGTGGAGATAGGTAGACAGACGTCTTCTGAGGGGTTGTAGGTAGACAGACATCTTCCAAGCGGGAGCTGTAGGTAGACAGACATCTTCAGAAGGAGATTGTAGGTTGATGGACATATTTTGTGCAGGTAATGATAGATAAACAAATTCCAAGGGGTGGTAGTTTAACAGATATCTTCCCAGGGGGGCTGAGTAGATAGACAGACATCATCCAACGTGGGTAGACAGACATATTCCAGATGGAGTAGACATCCTCCAAGGGGTAGACATCTTCGAATGGTGGTCAGGGTAGGTAGACAGACATCCTATGAGAGCGGGGTTAGAGGTTCTCTAAGAGGGGGGGTGTAGATAGCTACCGAGAGTGGAGGTAGATAGACATATTCCAAGTGGGGGGGGGGTTGGATAGAAATCTTCCAGGGGTTGAAATTTGGCAGTTGGTAGACTGGGCTCTTCTGAGACTGTGTTTGGAAGACATTTTCCGAGGTGGGAGGTAGACAGATATATTCCGAGGCAGTTGGTAGGTAGACAGACTAATTCCAGGGTGGTTGGTATGCTGACAGACATCTTATGAGGGGGGGGGGGGGGTAGACAGACATCGCCTGAGGGGCTGGAAGACACCTTCCAAAGTTTGGGGGTCGCTAGACATCTTCCGAGACAGGGGTAAACAACTTCCGAGTGGGGGGGCTGAGTAGGGGTTGGGATAGGTCGACAGACAAATTCCGAGAGGGCAGGTAGGTAGATAGACATCTCCTTAGTGTGGGGGGGGGGGGGGGTTGAGAGACATCTTTCAGGGTGATAGACATCTTACGAGGTGGGGAGAGAGTTTTTGTGGGGGTGTAGATAGACATCTTCACAGGGTGAGGTAGGTGGACAAACATCTTCCTTAGGGGGGTGACGTAGGCAGACATCTGCCGAGGGGGTAGGTAGATAGACATCTCCTGTGGAGAGTTACGTAGACTGACATTTTCTAACGAGGCAAGTAGGTAGAATTACATATTAGGTGGTGGGGCGATGAGAGACAGACAGCTTTCGATGGGGTAGAGGTAGTATGAAATCTTCCGATGTGGGAGGTGTAGGTAGATATCTTCTGGGAGGGGTGGGTACACAGACATCTCCCGAGGGGTGGGGTAGGTAGACATTCATATTCTGTGGGGAGGGGTAGGTAGTCATACATATTCTAAGGGGAGGGGGTTTAGGTAGACAGACATATTCCAAGGGTGTGGGTAGGTATACAGACATCATCTGAGGGGGGAGGGGAGGTGCAGGTTGACAGAGATCTTCCATGGATCGGTAGCTCGGTAGATATCTTCTGAGGGGGATAGATAGGCATATTTCGAAGGTGGGGTAGATAGGCACCTTCCCAAGGGGGGGGGGGGGGGGGTGGGCAGATCATCATGTGTGTGACGTCACGTGAGCTGCACTGCTGTTGAAATAGCTTGTTAATGTTTTATAAATTTTAGACTTCATTTACGTATTTTAAAGTTTTTTTGTGTTATTATTTTTGCCGTAAAAGCAAATTATTTGTGGATATTCATTTATCTCAGTCTTTCTTTCTGTGGTATTGACTCGAGTGGTCTATTATTTGTGAGTGTGCTTTCATGGTTCGTCTAAGCCTCGCGCCTCATCAGTGTGTTTACATTTTGCGGCGTGCACTGCCTCTGTAGCGGTTATAAGTTAAGTACTGACGAAGTTGTTTGTGCTCTGTAATACAGTTATTAAACTGAATAGATTGCAGTGGTGTTGCTTGCCATTTTTGGCGAAATAATGACTTAATAAACTCTTGTAATCGTTCGCTCGCTGTGTTTTATAGAGTTTTCAGTGTGTTGAAGTCGTTTAGTAAATTTCGTGCTTTAGTTTTCAACTGGCGTTTAGTTTAAATTTTTTGGTTTTAGCCAATAATTTTGTGAAGTTTTGCTGGTATTGGTATCGGCTGTGTTGTAGTAGTGTTAATACAAGAAGCTGCTTTCTTAGTAGACAGAGAATTTCGAGACCATAGTTGTTAGTTCTTAAATAGTGCTGCTTTTGTAACTGAACTTTGGTAACGTAGACGTATAGTTTTTTTTAGTAACTGTAAAATTTTATCGTGAGTGAGAAGTGATGGCTATGTCGTAGGTTTGTGAGTAGTGGATTACGCTGTGGGATTTGTTCAAAGTATTTTCATTGGGGGGAATGCAGTGGGGAAGCCAGTGGTCATTTGAGGGTGATCCTGTCCTGGGAATGTAGAATCTGTAGTAGAAACAAGTTAATAGAGGAGCAGGAGCGTAAGATCTGTGCCCTTCAGGTGCAGTTACAATGCGCAAAGGAGGAACTAGATAAGTTGAGGAGGGTGAAGGGTGCTGGGGAATGGGAACTGGCAGGTGACAAGAAGATAGATAGGAAAAGGAGGTAGTCAGACAGTTTTACTTTGCATACATGCAATAGATACGACAAACTGTCAAAGTTGAGCGGAGAGGAGCCTCGTGTAGCTTATATGGAGGTAACTTGCAGCCGTCCTCAGCAATTAGGAGGCCTAGGTTCTGCTGCTAGGTAGTTACCGGGTAGAGGTGTGGGCCAGCATTTGCAAGAAGTTTTGTGGAGTGAGTACCAGGTCACAAGCATTGTGAAGCCTAATGCAGGGTTGGCTCAGGTGGCTGAAAGCATAGGGGAGTTATGTAAGAATTTTACAAAGGAGGATCAGGTAGTGATAGTGGGTGGTGCTGGGAGCAGTCACAATAGGGACAGGGGGTATGATGTCAGTGGTGACTTGGTTAAGATAGCTACTCAAACTGGTGGCACTAATGTGCTTTTCGTGCAACTGTTTCAGCATAATGATCGGGCACACCTTAATGCGGCTGTTGGGCGCGTAATTGTGGGGCTGGGGAGTGCACTGATGGGAGAGGGCATGGATCACATCTCAGTGGTGCCAGTTGGGTCTATCAGTAGATGGGGTTTCACTAGGCATGGCCTTCCCCTCAATAGGTATGCGAAGGAGAGGCTACCTAAGCTTATAGGTGACAGTGTAGTGGGTGGTGGTGGCGGTAGTGGTGTCACTCATGGAAAAATTCCTGTAGTAGTTGGTGTTAGAGCTGCACCTTTTTAATACTGAAGTCAGCTGATTGGTATACCTGCTTAAAGGAAGTGCTTCTAAGTTTCAAAAATGGTTCTAATGGCTCTGAGCACTATGCAAATTAACATATGGGGTCATCAGTCGCCTAGAACTTAGAACTAATTAAACCTAACTAACCTAAGGACATCACACACATCCATGCCCGAGGCAGGATTCGAACGTGCGACCGTAGCAGTCGCGCGGTTCCGAACTGAGCGCCTAGAACCGCAAGACCACCGCGGCCGGCGTGCCTCTAAGGGCTCTCCTCCAGAGGATGTAATGTTTCCAAGTAGAGAAGGAATTGGCATATTTCATCAGAATATAAGAGTTATTAGGGATAAAGTTAGTGAACTGCTAACAGATGTTAACGCTGAAATTATTTGTATATCAGAGCACCACTTCAATAAATTGATAATTTATAGGCTTCCTTTACCAGGCTACATATTAGCTGGCTGTTTCTCAAGGAGTTTCTTGCGGTGTGGGGAGGTGTCACCGTACATAAAAAACAGTACGTTATTTGAGTCCATAGACTTATCACGACACTGCACTGAACAGATATTTGAAAGTTGTGCAGCATTTGTTGAATTTAGTGAAACTCAACTTCTAATTGCTTGTGTTTATAGGGCCTCTAACTCCAACTTCAGAGCATTTTTGCTTAAGCTAGAGAGGGTTCTTGATTCACTTTGTAGGAAGTACCAGCAAGTAGTTATATGTGGGGGACTTCAATATTAATTTTGTATATGATTGTGCAAGAAAAAGGGGGGTTGGGTTGTTTGGGGAAGGAGACCAGACAGCGATGTCATTGGTCTCATCGGATTAGGGAAGGATGGGGAAGGAAGTCGGCCATGCCCTTTGAGAGGAACTAACCCAGAATTTGCCGGGAGTGATTTAGGGAAATCACGGAAAACCTGAATCAATATGGCTGAACGCGGGACTGAACCGTCGTCCTCCCGAATGTGAGTCCAGTGCCTTAACCACTGCGCCACCTCGCTCGGTCCTAAGAAAAATGATGTTGGTAGATCACCTAAATTCATATGATCTGATGCCAACTGTGTTTTTTTTTCAAACTAGGGTGCAGGCGAATAGTAGCACGGTCATAGACAATATTTTTATTCGTTCCTCAATACTAGATGGGCATCCTGTTAGTAAAAGTGTGAATGGCCTTTCAGACCATAATGCACAAATTTTAACACTAAAAGGTTTTTGTACTCAACTCAATGTCATATTTAGTTACAAAGAACGTAGGAAAGTCAATCCAACAGCAATAGAGTGTTTTTTAAAACTTGTCAAGGAACAAGAGTGGCAAGATGTTTATAGTGCCAATAATACAGATGATAAATACAATGCTTTCCATGGCACATTTCTCATGCTCTTTGAGAGTTGTTTTCCATTAAAACATTCTGAATGGGGTACTAGCAGTAATAGACAGCACAGTTGGCTGACTAGTGGGATAATGATTTCATGTAAAACATAGGGCGAATTATATCAAAATGTTCGAAGTAGTCACAATCAAGCTAAATAAAAATTTAGTTCCAACAGGAAATCATACAAATTTCTTAGCAAATACCTTTCTGAGATTGACGTCTGAAATACTCCTCTGTGATACAAACAAGAGAGAGATTGAGTCAATAACTATATCACTGAAGACTAAGGACTCTCATGGATATGATGGAGTGCCTAGCAGCATGTTAAAGTACTGTGCTGCACATGTTAGCCCTGTATTTAGCCATATTTGCAATTTTTCCTTTAGAACTGGTCAGTTTCCTGACCGATTAAAGTACTCATCAGTAAAGCCGCTTTATGAAAAGGGAGAAAGGGATAATGTAGCTAATTTTAGACCTACTTCTATGCCATCAGTGTTTGCAAAAGTTACCGAAAAGGCTGTGCATGTAAGGTTAATTGATCATTTGATATCACACAATTTGCTGTCAAATGAACAGTTCGGTTTTAGAAGCCGTTTGACAACTGAAAATGATGTATTCTGGCGTACAGACGTACTTTTATGCAAAATCGTAAGGTCCTAGCTCTTGTCCAATGCACCAAAGCCGACAAATAAGGGAATAACCGATAACTAAAACTTGAATAGTACTGCTTCTTACTGGCTATTACATCTTCTTAGAAGATATTTCTGTGTTCTAATAGAATGTTTTCATTTTTTTCCGCATACCGCAACACGCGACATAATTTTGCAGACGATAAATGTAACCGTTTCAGAGAGAAAAGCGGCCAATGTGAAGATGTGGCAATAAAGTCGATTCGATAGCAAATGACGAAAGCGGGCGGATTTCTGAAGTTTTTACTACGTATGAACAGTTTCACATTCTCCCGTGCAACGTGGTTTCCAGACGTCGTTTCATGCTGAATCTTTAGGTCGTCGGTCATGTCCAATGTACCAAAGCCGGCAAATAAGTGAATAACCGATAACTAAAACTTGACTACTACTGCTTGTTACTAGCCGATAACATCTTCTTAGAAGCTTCTTCTGTGACTACTATAGTGCTTTTAGTGACTGCGCATACCGCGGCAAGCGACATAACTTTGTATACGATGAATGTAACCGTTTCAGAGAGAAAAGCCACCAGTGTGACGATCTGTCATTAAGTCGATTCTTATGCAAATGACGAAAACGGGCGGATTTCTCATGGTGTTACTACATATGAAAGCTTTTCTCATTCTCCCGTACAACGTGGCGTACAGACGTACTTACATGCAAAATCTTAAGATCTTAGCTCATGTCCAATGTACCGTTTCAGAGAGAAAAGCGGCCAATATGACGGTCTGACATTAAGTCGATTCGATGGAAAATGTCGAAAACGGGCGGATTTCTCATGTTGTTAGTACATATGAACACTTTTCACATTCTCCCGTGCAACGTGGCGTACAGACGTACTTTCATGCAAAATCTTAAGGTCCTAGCTCATGTCCAACCGTGCGACTGCTAAGGTCGCAGGTTCGAATCCTGAATGGGGCATGGATGTGTGTCATCTCCTTGGGTGAGTTAGGTTTAAGTAGTTCTAAGTTCTAGGGGACTAACGACCTCAGCAGTTGAGTCCCATTGTGCTCAGAGCCATTTGAACTGATGTTCAATGCACCAAAGCCGGCAAATAAGTCAATAGTTTAGTTCTGCTTGCTGCTTTCGATTACATCTTCTTAGAAGCTTTTTTGTGTTCTAATATGATGTTTTCAGTTTCTTCCGCATATTGCAATACGCGACATACATTTCCAGACGATAAATGTAACTGTTTCAGAGAGAAAAGCGGCCAGTGTGACGATCTGGCATCAAGTCGATTCGATGGCAAATGACGAAAGCGAGTGGATCTCTCAAATTTTTACTACATATGAACAGTTTTCACATTCCCCCGCGCAATGTGATTTCCAGACGTCGTTTCATGCGAAATCTATAGGTCGTCGGTCATGTCCAATATACCAAAGCCGGCAAATAAGTGAATTACCGATAGCTAAATCTTGAATAGTACTGCTTCTTATTGGCGATTACATCTTCTTCGAAGCTTTTTCTGTGTTCTAATATAATGTTTTCAGTTTTTTTCCATACCGCAACACGCGACATAATTTTGTCGACGATGGATGTAACCTGTTCAGAGAGAAAAGCGGCCAATGGGACGATCTGGCAATACATTCGACTCGATAGCAAATGACGAAAGCGATCGGGTTTCTCAGGTTTTTACTACATATGAACACTTTCCACATTCTCCCGTGCAACGTTTCGTACAGACGTACTTTCTTGCAAAATCCTAAGGTCCTAGCTCATGTCCAATGCACAAAAGCCGGAAAATAAGTGAATAAACCGATAACTGAAACTTGAATAGTACTGCTTCTTACTGGCAAATACATCTTTTTTGAAGCTTTTTCTGTATTCTAATATAATGTTTTCAGTTTTTTCCGCATACCGCTACACGCGACATAATTTTGCATACGATAAATGTAACCGTTTCAGAGAGAAAAGCGGCCAATGTTACGATCTGGCATTAAGTCGATTCGAACGCAAATGACGAAAACTGGCGGATTTCTCATGTTGTTACTATTATGTACACCTTTCTCATTCTCCCGTGCAACGTGGCGTACAGACGTACTTTCATGCAAAATCTTAATGTTATAGCTCACGTCCAATGCACCAAAGCTTGCAAATAAGTGAATAACCGATAGCAAAAACTTGAATAGTACTGCTTCCTACTTTCGATTACGTCTTCTTAGAAGCTTTTTTGTGTTCTGATATGATGTTTTCAGTTTTTTCCGCATATTGCAATACGCGACATAAATTTCCAGACGATAAATGTAACTGTTTCAAAGAGAAAAGCGGCCAATGTGAAGATTTGGCAATACATTCGATTCGATAGCAAATGACGAAAGCGGGCGGATTTCTGAGGTTTTTAATACATATGAACACTTTCCACATTCTCCCGTGCAACGTGGCGTACGGACGTACTTTTATGCAAAATCTTAAGGTCCTAGCTCATGTCCAATGCACCAAAGCCGGCAAATTAGTAAATAACCAATAGCTAAAACGTGAATAGTACTGCTTCCTACTTTCGATTACATCTTCTTAGAAGCTTTTTCTGTGTTCTATCATGATGTTTTCAGATTTTTCCGCATATTGCAAACACGTGGCACAAATTTCCAGACGATAAATGTTACCGTTTCAGAAAGAAAAGCGGCCAATGTGAAAATCTGGCAATTAATTAGATTCGATAGCAAATGACGAAAGCGGGCGGATTTCTGAGGTTTTTACTACATATGAACACTTTCGACATTCTCGCGTGCAACGATGCGTACGGACGTAATATTATGAAAAATCTTAAGGTCCTAGCTCATGCCCATTGCACCAAAGCCGGCAAATAAGTCAATAGTATATTTCTGCTTGGTACTTTCGATTACATCTTCTTAGAAGCTTTTTTGTGATCTAATATGATTTTTTCAGTTTTTTCCTCATATTGCAATACGCGACATAAATTTTCAGACGATAAATGTAATTGTGTCAGAGATAAAAGCGGCCAATGTGAAGATCTGGCAATAAAATAGATTCGGTAGCAAATGACGAAAGCTGGCGGTTTTCTGTAGTTTTTACTACATATGAACAGTTTCCACACTCCCCCGTGCAAAGTGGTTTCCAGACGTCGTTTCATGCAAAACTTTAGGTCGTCGGACATGTCCAATGTACCAAAGGCGGAAAATAAGTGAATAACCGACTACTAAATCTTGAATAGTACTGCTTCTTATTGGCGATTACATCTTCTTAGAATGTGCTTCTGTATTATACTATGTTGCTTTTGTGTCGCCACATACCGCGGCAAGCGACCTATCTTTGCAGACGATGAATGTAACCGTTTCAGAGAGAAGAGCGGCCAATGTGGCGATCTGCCATTAAGTCGATTCGATAGCAAATGACGCAAACGGGGGTATTTCTCAGGTTTTTACTACATATGAACACTTTTCACATTTTCATATGCAACGCGTCTGCTAGACCTCCCCTCATGCAAAATCTTAAGGTACTAACTCATGTACAAGGCACCAAAGTCGGCAAAAAATTCAATTATCGGTAATTAAAACTTGAATTGTATTGCTTCTTGCTGGCTACTACATCAACTTAGAAGCTTCTTCTGTGTTCTACTATGGTGCCTTTAGTGTCTCCGCATACCTCAGAACGCGACATAGCTTTGCACACGATAAATGTAACCGTTTCAGAGAGAAGGGCAGCCAATGTGACGATCTGGCATAAAGTAGATTCGATAGCAAATGACGAAAACGAACGGATTTCTCTGATTTTTACTACATATGAACACTTTCCACATTGTCCAGTGCAACGCGGCTGCTAGACCTCCTTTCATGCAAAATCTTAACGTCCCAGCTCATGGACAAGGCACCAAAACTAGCTAATAAGTCAATAATCGATAACTAAAACTTGAATTGTACTGCATCTTACTGGCTAATACATCAACTTAGAAGCTTCTTCTGTGTTCTGCTATGGTGCTTTTAGTGTCTCCTTTCACCGCAGCACGCGGCACAGCTTTGCACACGCTAAATGTAACCGTTTCAGTGAGAAGAGCGGCCAATGAGACGATCTGACATTAAGTCGATTCGATAACAAATAACGAAAACGGGAGGATTTCTCAGGTTTTTACTACATATGAAAACTTTTCACATTCTCCCGTGCAACGCGGCTGCTAGACCTCCTTTCATGCAAAATCTTAAATTACGAACTCATGTCCAAGTCACCAAACCAGGCTAGTGAGTCAATAAACGGTAACTAAAACTAGAATTGTAGTACTCCTTACTACCCGACTATATCAACTTAGAAGCTTTTTCTGTGTTCGACTATGAAGCTTTTAGTGTCACCGCATACTTCAAAACGCTACATAGTTTGGAAGACGATAAATGAAACCGTTTCAGAGATATAAGCCTCCAATGATTCGATCGTTCAATAAGTCGATTCGATAGCAAATGACGAAAACGGGAGGATTTCTGAGGGTTTTACTACATATGAAGACATTTTGCATTCACCCGTGCAACGCGGCTGCTAGTCCTCCCTTCATGCAAAATCTTAAGGTCTTAGCTCATTTCCAAGGCACCGACGAAGGGAAAAACGTCAGTAATCGATAACTAAAACTTGAATTTTACTGCTTCTTACTGGCTATTACATCAACTTAGAAGCTTCTTCTGTGTTCTACTATGGTGCTTTTAGTGTCTCCGCATTCCGCACCGCGCGACATCGTTTTACACACAATAAATGTAACCGTTTCAGAGAGAAGAGCGGCCAGTGTGACCAACTGACATAAGGTCGATTCGATAGCAAGTGAAGAAAAGGGGCGGATTTCTTAGCTTTTTACTACATATGAACACTTTTATCATTCTCCCGAGCAACGTGGCTGATATTCCTCCCTTCATGCAAAATTAAAAAGGTCCTAGCTCATGACCAAGGCATCAAAGGCGGCTAAAAAGTCAAAAATCGATAACTAAACTTGAATTGTACTGCTACTTACTGGCTATTACATTAACTTAGAAGCTTATTCTGTGTTCTAATATGGTGCTTTTAGTGTCTCCGCATTCCGCAGCACGCGACATAGCTTTGCACGCGATAAATGTAACCGTTTCAGGAGAAGAGCGGTCAACGTGACCATATGACACTGAGTCGATTCGATTGCAGATGACGAAAACAGGCGGATTTCTTAGGTTTTTACTACATATGAACACTTTTTATATTTTCACGTGCAACGTGGCAGCTAGGCGTCCCTTCATGCAAAATCTTAAGGTCCTAGCTCATATCCATGGCACCAAAGCCAGCTCAAAAGTCATAAATCGATAACTAAACTTGAATTGTACTGCTTCTTACTGGCATTTACATGAAATTAGAAACTTCTTCTGTGTTCTTTTATGGGGATTTTAGTGTCTCCGCATCCGCAGCAGGCGACATAGCTTTGCACATGATAAATGTCACTGTTCTACATCTACATCTACATCTACATGACTACTCTGCAATTCACATTTAAGTGCTTGGCAGAGGGTTCATCGAACAACAATCATACTATCTCTCTACTATTCCACTCTCGAACAGCGAGCGGGAAAAACGAACACCTAAACCTTTCTGTTCGAGCTCTGATTTCTCTTATTTTATTTTGATGATCATTCCTACCTATGTAGGTTGGGCTCAACAAAATATTTTCGCATTCGGAAGAGTAAGTTGGTGACTGAAATTTCGTAAAAAGGTCTCGCCGCGACGAAAAACGTCTATGCTGTAATGACTTCCATCCCAACTCGTGTATCATATCTGCCACACTCTCTCCCCTATAACGCGATAATACAAAACGAGCTGCCTTTCTTTGCACCCTCACGATGTCCTCCGTCAATCCCACCTGGTAAGGATCCCACACCGCGCAGCAATATTCTAACAGAGGACGAACGAGTGTAGTGTAAGCTGTCTCTTTAGTGGACTTGTTGCATCTTCTAAGTGTCCTGCCAATGAAACGCAACCTTTGGCTCGCCTTCCCGACAATATTATCTATGTGGTCCTTCCAACTGAAGTTGTTCGTAATTTTAACACCCAGGTACTTAGTTGAATTGACAGCCTTGAGAATTGTACCATTTATCGAGTAATCGAATTCCAACGGATTTCTTTTGGAACTTAAGTGGATCATCTCACACTTTTTTTATTTAGCGTCAACTGCCACCTGACACACCATACAGCAATCTTTTCTAAATCGCTTTGCAGCTGATACTGGTCTTCGGATGACCCTACTAGACGGTAAATTACAGCATCATCTGCGAACAGTCCAAGAGAACTGCTCAGATTGTCACCCAGGTCATTTATATAGATCAGGAACAGTAGAGGTCCCAGGACGCTTCCCTGGGGAACACCTGATATCACTTCAGTTTTACTCGATGATTTGCCGTCTATTACTACGAACTGCGACCTTCGTGACAGGAAATCACGAATCCAGTCGCACAACTGAGACGATACCCCATAGCTCCGCAGCTTGATTAGAAGTCGCTTGTGAGGAACGGTGTCAAAAGCTTTCCGGAAATCTAGAAATACGGAATCAACTTGAGATCCCCTGTCGATAGCGGCAATTACTTCGTGCGAATAAAGAGCTAGCTGCGTTGCACAAGAGCGATGTTTTCTGAAGCCATACTGATTACGTGTCAATAGATCGTTCCCTTCGAGGTGATTCATAATGTTTGAATACAGTATATGCTCCAACACCCTACTGCAAACCGACGTCAATGGTATAGGTCTGTAGTTAAATGGATTACTCCTACTACTCTTCTTGAACACTGGTGCGACCTGCGCAATTTTCCAATCTGTAGGTACAGATCTATCGGTGAGCGAGCGGTTGTATATGAGTGCTAAGTAGGGAGCTATAGTATCAGCGTAATCTGAAAGAAACCTAATCGGTATACAATCTGGACCTGAAGACTTGCCCGCATCAAGCGATTTGAGTTGCTTCGCAACCCCTAAGGTATCTACTTCTAAGAAACTCATGCTAGCAGATGTTCGTGTTTCAAATTCTGGAATATTCCATTCGTCTTCCCTGCTGATGGAATTTCGGAAAACTGCGTTCAATAACTCCGCTTTAGCGGCACAGTCGTCGATAACAGTACCTTCGGCACTGCGCAGCGAAGGTATTGACTGCGTCTTGCCGCTTGTGTACTTTACATACGACCAGAATTTCTTCGGATTTTCTACCAAATTTCGAGACAATGTTTCGTTGTGGAACCTATTAAAGGCATCTCGCATCGAAGTACGTGCCAAATTTCGCGCGTCTGTAAATTTTAGCCCATCTTCAGGATTTCGCGTTCTTCTGAACTTCGCATGCTTTTTCCGTTGCCTCTTCAACAGCGTTCGGACCTTTTTTTGAGTACCACGGGGGATCCGTTCCATCTCTTACCAATTTATGAGGTATGAATATCTCAATTGCTGTTGCTTCTATATCTTTGAATTTGAGCCACATCTCGTCTACATTCGCATAGTCAGTTCGGAAGAAATGGAAATTGTCTTTTAGGAAGGCTTCTAGTGGCACTTTATCCGCTTTTTTAAATAAAATTATTTTGCGTTTGTTTCTGATGGATTTGGAAGAAATGGTATTGAGCCTAGCTACAATGACCTTGGGATCACTAATTCCTGTATCAGTCATGATGCTCTCTATCAGCTCTGGATTGTTTGTGGCCAAGAGGTCAAGTGTGTTTTCGCAACCATTTACAATTCGCGTGGGTTCGTGGACTAAC
The DNA here is from genome assembly GCF_023897955.1 of Schistocerca gregaria. Taxonomy (NCBI): domain Eukaryota; kingdom Metazoa; phylum Arthropoda; class Insecta; order Orthoptera; family Acrididae; genus Schistocerca; species Schistocerca gregaria. Next base: position 3,954,160 of record NW_026061759.1, read on the forward strand.
TGCTCGAAATAATTTTCGGAGAATGCATTTAGGACAATCTCGGAAGACGTTTTCTGCCTACCACCGGTTTTGAACAAGTATTTTTGCCAACATACCGAGGGTAGGTTGAGTCCCCACCAACTATAACTGTATGAGTGGGGTATTTATTTGTTACGAGACTCAAACTTTCTCTGAACTGTTCCGCAACTATATCATCGGAGTCTGGGGGTCGGTAGAAGGAGCCAATTATTAACTTAATTCGGCTGTTAAGTATAACCTCCACCCACACCAATTCGCACGGAGTATCTACTTCGACTTCACTACAAGATAAACCACTACTGACAGACACAAACACTCCACCACCAATTCTGCCTAATCTATCTTTCCTGAACACCGTCTGAGACTTCGTAAAAATTTCTGCAGAACTTATTTCAGGCTTTAGCCAGCTTTCTGTACCTATAACTATATCAGCTTCTGTGCTTTCTATTAGCGCTTGAAGCTCAGGGACTTTTCCAGCGCAACTACAACAATTTACAACTAAAATTCCGACTGTTCCTTGATCCAAGCACGTCCTGTAATTGCCAAGCACCCTTTGACATTTCAGCCCATCCCGCACTTTCCCGAGGCCTTCTAACCTAAAAAACCGCCCAGTCCACGCCACACAGCCTCCGCTACCCGTGTAGCCGCCAGCTGAGTGTAGTGAACTCCCGACCTATTCAGCGGAACCCGAAACCCAACCACCCTATGGCGCAAGTCTAGGAATCTGCAGCCAATACAGTCGCAAAACCGTCTGAGCCTCTGATTCAGACCCTCCACCCGGCTCTGCACCAAAGATCTACAGTCGGTTCTGTCAACGATGCTGAAGATGGTGAGCTCTGCCTTCATCTCGTAAGCAAGACCGGCAGCCTTCACCAAATCAGATAGCCGCTGGAATCCAGAGAGAATTTCCTCAGATCCAAAGCGACTCAATTCATTAGTGCCGACATGTGCCACCACCTGCAGCAGGCTGCACCCTGTGCTCTCCATAGCATCCGGAAGGACCCTTTCCACATCAGGAATGACTCCTCCCGGAATGCACACGGAGTGCACACTGGATTTCTTCCCCTCCTTAGCCGCCGTATCCCTAAGGGGCCCCATTACGCGCCTAACATTGGAGCTCCCAACTACCAGTAAGCCCACCCTCTGCGATTGCCTGGACCTTGAAGGCTGAGAATGATCCTCTGAAACAGGGCAGGCAGCTGCATCTGGCTCAGCCAGAGACAGTGCGTGAAACCGGTTTGTCAGACGCACCAGGGAGGCTTTCTGTTCAGCCTCCGGGGACGCCTTTCGCTGCCTGCCACGCCTTGGAACGACCTCCCAATCAACCACAGGCGAGGGCTCAGCCCCATTGCGGGCAGCAACCGGGGCAACCACAGCGGCAGACCGATCTGGGGACAGACGGGACGAGGTTGACATCCCCGTGATACCCGAGTCCGGCTCCCCACAGTGGTGCCCATTGGAAACAGCCTCAAGCTGCGCGACCGAAGTCAGCGCCGATTGCAGCTGTGAGGGAAGGGATGCCAAGTCAGCCCTCATCCGAACACAGCAATCGCAGTCCCTGTCCATTCTAATCGATGTTTAACAACACAAGTCCTTGCCTAGATAACGCAAGCGGAACACGCAAAGAATGTATCAACTAACCTGTACAAATGCCTAACGACTGCGCTACAATCTGCTGATTTTACGATTACAGTAACTAAAACTCGAAATTGCACCTCCTATACGAAACTCACACGCAATTTAAATAAGAATCTACGAAGTAAACACAGGGAAGAGCGGCCAATGTGACGATCTGACATTAAGTCGATTCGATAGCAAATGACGAAAACGGGCGGATTTCTTAGGTTTTTTTTACATATGAACACTTTTCACATTCTCCCGTGCAACGTGGCTGCTAGTCCTCCCTTCATGCAAAATCGTAAGGACCTAGCTCAAGTCCAAGGCACCGAAGCTGGCTAAAAAGTCAAAAATAGATAACTATACTTGAATTGTACTGCTGGTTACTGGCTATTACATCAACATAGAAGCTTCTTCTGTGTTCTACTGTGGTGCTTTTAGTGCCTCCGCATATCGCAGCACGCAACATAGCTTTGCACACCATAAATGTAACCGTTTCAGAGAGAAGAGCGGCCAATGTGACGATCTGACATTAAGAAAATTCGACAGCAAATGACGAAAACGGACGAATTTCTCAGGTTTTTACTACATATGTACACTTTTCACATTCTCCCGTGAGAGGTGGCTGCTAGTCCTACCTTCATACAAAATTGTAAGGTCCTAGCGCAGTCCGATGCACCAAAGCCGTCTAAAAATTCAAAATTCGATAACTAAAACTTGAATTGCTATGCTTCTTACTGTTTATTACTTCAACTTAGAAGCTACTTCTGTGTTCTACTATGGTACTTTTAGTGTCTGCGCATTTCGCAGCACGCCACATAGTTTTGCACACGAAAAATGTACCAGTTTCATTGAGAAGAGCGGCCAATGCGACGATCTGACATTAAGTCGATTCGATAGCAAATGACGAAAACGAGCGGATTTCTTAGGTTTTTACTACATTCGATCACTTTACACATTCTCCCGTGCAACGTGGCTGCTAGGCGTCCCTTCATGCAAATTCGTAAGGTCCTAGGTCATGTCCAAGGGCACCAAAGCCAGCTAAGAAGTTTACAATCGATAGCTAAAATTATTGTTTTACTGCTTCATACTGGCTATTCCATCAACTTAGAAGCTTCATCTGTGTTCTACTATGGTGCTTTTAGTGTTTCCCCATATCGCAGCACGCGACATAGCTTTGCACACGACAAATGTAACCGTTTCAGAGAGAAGAGCGGACAACGTGACCATATGACATTGAGTCGATTCGATAGCAGATGACGAAAACAGGCGGATTTCTTAGGTTTTTACTACATATGAAAACTTTTTCCATTCTCCGGTGCAACGTGGCAGCTAGTCCTTACTTCTTGCAAAATCTTAAGGTCCTTGCAAAATGTCCAAAGCAATAAAGCCGGCTAAAAAGTCAAAAATCGATAACTAAACTTGAATTGTAGTGCTTCTTACTGGCTATTACATCAACTTAGTAACTTCTTCTGTGTTCTTTATGAAGCTTTTTGTTTCTCCGCATTACGCAGCACGCGACATAGCTTTGCACACGATAAATGTAACCGTTTCAGAGAGAAGAGCGGACAACGTGACCATATGACATTGAGTCGATTCGATAGCAGATGACGAAAACAGGCGGATTTCTTAGGTTTTTACTACATATGAAAACTTTTTCCATTCTCCGGTGCAACGTGGCAGCTAGTCCTCCCTTCATGCAAAATCTTAAGATCCTAGCTCATTTCCAAGGCACCAAAGCCAGCTCAAAAGTCAAAAATCGATAACTAAACTGGAATTGTACTGCTTCTTACTGACATTTACATCAAATTAGAAACTTCTTCTGTGGTCTACTATGGTGCTTTTAGTGCCTCCGCATTCCGCAGCACGCAACATAGCTTTGCACACGATAAATGTAACCGTTTCAGAGAGAAGAGCGGCCAATGTGACGATCTGACATTAAGTCGATTCGATAGCAAGTGACGAAAACGCTCGGATTTCTTTGGTTTTTACTACATTTGAACAAATTTTACATTCTCCCGTGCAACGTGGCTGCTAGTCCTCCCTTCATACAAATTCTTAAGGTCCTAGCTCAGTCCAAGGCACCAAAGCCGTCTGAAAAGTCAATAATCGATAACTAAAACTTGAATTGTTATGCCTCTTAGTGTTTTTTACATCAACTTAGAAGCTACTCCTGTGTTCTACTATGGTACTTTTAGTGTCTGCGCATTCCGCTGTACGCCACATAGTTTTGCACACGATAAATGTAACCATTTCATAGAGAAGAGTGGCCAATGTGACGATCTGACATTATGTCGACTCGATAGCAAATGACGAAAACGTGCGAATTTCTTAGGTTTATACTACATTCAATCACTTTCCACTTTCTCACGTGCAACGTGGCTTGTAGTCCTCCCTTCATGCAAAATCTTAAGGTCCTAGCTCACTCCAAGGCACCAAAGCCCGCTAAACAGTCAAAAATCGATAAATAAACTTGAATTCTACTGCTTCTTACTAGCTATTACATCAACTTAGAAACTTCTTCTTTGTTCTACTATGGTGCTTTAAGTGTCTCCGCATATCGCAGCACGCAACATAGCTTTGCACACGATAAATGTAACCGTTTCAGAGAGAAGAACGTGCCAATGTGACGATCTGACATTAAGTCGATTCGATAGCAAATGACGAATACGGGCGGATCTCTTAGATTTTTACTACATTTGAACACATTTCACATTCTCCCGTGCAACGTGGCTGATAGTCCTCCCTTCATACAAATTCTTAAGGTCCTAGCTCAGTCCAAGGCACCAAAGCCGTCTAAAAACTCAAAAATCGATAACTAAAACTTGAATTGTTATGCCTCTTAGTGTTTTTTACAACAACTTAGAAGCTACTTCTGTGTTCTACTATGGTACTTTTAGTGTCTGCGCATTCCGCAGCACGCCACATAGTTTTGCACACGATAAATGTAACCGTTTCATAGAGAAGAGCGGCCAATGTGACGATCTGACATTAATTCGATTCGATAGCAAATGACGAAAACGCTCGGATATCTTAGGTTTTTTTTACATATGAACACTTTTCACATTCTCCCGTACAACGTGGCTGCTAGTTCTCCATGCAAAATCGTAAGTTCCCAGCTCATGTCCAAGGCACCAAAGCCGGCTAAAAAGTCAAAAATCGTTAACTATAACTTGAATTGTACTGCTTCTTATTGGCTATTACATCAACTTAGAAGCTTCTTCTGTGTTCTACTATGGTGCTTGTACAGTCTCCGCATTCCGCAGCACGAGACATAGCTTTGCACAAGATAAATTTAACCGTTTCAGACAGAAGAGCGGCCAGTGTGACGATCTGACATTAAGTCGATTCGATAGCAAATGACGAAAACGGTCGGATTTCTTAGGTTTTTACTACATATGAACATCTTTCACGTTCTCCCGTGCATCGTGGCTGCTAGTCCTCCCTTCATACAAAATAGTAAGGTCCTACCTCATGTCCAAGGCACCAAAGCCTGCTAAAAAATCAAAAATCGATAGCTAAATTTGAGTTCTACTGCTTCTTACTGGCTATTACATCAACGTAGAAGCTTCTTCTGTGTTCTACTATGGTGCTTTTAGTGTCTCCGCATATCGCAGCACGCAACATAGCTTTGCACACGATAAATGAAACCGTTTCAGAGAGAGGAGCGGCCAATGTGACGATCTGATATAAAGTCGAATCGATAGCAAATGACGAAAACGAGCGGATTACTTAGTTTTTTACTACATTCGATCACTTTTCACATTCTCCCGTGCAACGTGGTTGCTTGTCCTCCCTTTATAGAAATTCTTAAGTTCCTAGCTCATGTCCAAGTCACCAAAGCCGGCTAAAAAGTTAATAATCGATAGCTAAAACTATTACTTTACTGCTTCTTACTGCCTATTACATCAACTTAGAAACTTCTTCTGTTTTCTACTATGGTGCTTTTAGATTCTCCGCATTCCGCAGCACGCTACATATCTTTGCACACGATAAACGTAACCGTTTCAGAGAGAAGAGCGGTCAACGTGACGATATGATATTGAGTCGATTCGATAGCAGATGACGAAAACAGGCGGATATCTTAGGTTTTTACTACATGTGAACACTTTTTACATTCTCCCGTGCAACGTGGCAGGTAGGCGTCCCTTCATGCAAAATCTTAACGTCCTAGCTCATGTCCAAGGCACCAGAGCCAGCTCAAAAGTCAAAAATCGATAACTATACTTAAATTGTACTGCTTCTTACTGGCATTTACATCAAATTAGAAACTTCTTCTCTGTTCTTTTATGGTGCTTTTGTGTCTCTGCATTCCGCAGCACTCAACATAGCTTTGCACATGATAAATTTAACCGTTTCAGACAGAAGAGCGGCCAATGTGACCATCTGAATTTAATTCGATAGGAAATGACGAAAACGGGCGGATTTCTTACGTTTTTGCTACATATGAACATTTTTCACATGCTCCCGTGCAACATGGCTAATAGTCCTCCCTTCATGCAAAATCGTAAGGTCCTAGCTCATGTCCAAGGCACCACAGCCGCCTATAAAGTCAACAATCGATAACTAAAACTTGTGTTGTACTGCTTCTTACTGGTTATTACATCAACTTAGAAGCTCCTTCTGTGTTCTACTATGGTAATTTTAGTGTCTCCGAATTTCGCAGCACGCAACATAGCTTTGCACACGATAAATGTAACTGTTTCAGAGAGAAGAGTGGCCAGTGTGACGATCTGACATTAAGTCGATTCGATAGCAAATGACGAAAACGAGCGGATTTCTTAGGTTTTTACTACATTCGATCTCTTTTCACATTCTCAAGTGCAACGTGGCTGTTAGCCCTCCCTTCATGCAAAATATTAAGGTCCTACCTCATGTCCAAGGCACCAAAGCCTGCTAAAAAATCAAAAATCGATAGCTAAATTTGAGTTCTACTGCTTCTTACTGGCTATTACATCAACGTAGAAGCTTCTTCTGTGTTCTACTATGGTGCTTTTAGTGTCTCCGCATATCGCAGCACGCAACATAGCTTTGCACACGATAAATGAAACCGTTTCAGAGAGAGGAGCGGCCAATGTGACGATCTGATATAAAGTCGAATCGATAGCAAATGACGAAAACGAGCGGATTACTTAGTTTTTTACTACATTCGATCACTTTTCACATTCTCCCGTGCAACGTGGTTGCTTGTCCTCCCTTTATAGAAGTTCTTAAGTTCCTAGCTCATGTCCAAGTCACCAAAGCCGGTTAAAAAGTTAATAATCGATAACTAAAACGATTATTTTACGGCTTCTTACTGGCTATTACGTCAACTTGGAAGCTTCTTCTGTGTTCTACTATGGTGCTTGTAGTGTCTCCGCATATCACAGCACGCGACGTAGCTTTGCACACGATAAATGTAACCGTTTCAGATAGAAGAGCCTCCAATGTGACCATCTGACATTAAGTCGATTCGATAGCAAATGAGGAAAGCGTTCGGATTTCTTAGGTTTTTACTACATATGGACACGTTTCACATTCTCCCGTGCAACGTGGCAGCTAGTCCTCCCTTCATGCAAATTCTTAAGGTCCTAGCTCATGTCCAAGGCACCAAAGCCGGCTAAAAAATCAAAAATCGATAACTAAACTTTAATTGTACTGCTGGTTACTGGCTGTTACATCAACTTAGAAGCTTCTTCTGTGTTCTACTATGGTGCTTGTAGTGTCTCCACATGTCGCAGCACGCGACGTAGCTTTGCACACGATATATGTAACCTTTTCAGATAGACGAGCGGCCAATGTGACGGTCTGACATCAAGTCGAGTCGATAGCAAAAGACGAAAACGGGCGGATTTCTTAGGTTTTTACTACATATGAACACGTTTCATATTCTCCCGTACAACGTCGCTGCTAGTCCTTCCTTCATACAAATTGTTAAGGTCCTAGCTCATATCCAAGGCACCAAAGCCGGCTAAAAAGTGAATAATCGATAGCTAAACTATTATTTTACGTCTTCTTACTGGCTATTACGTCAACTTAGAAGCTTCTTCTGTGTTCTACTATGGTACTTGTAGTGTCTACGCATTCCGCAGCACGCGACATAGCTTTGCACACGATAAATGTAACCGTTTCAGGGAGTAGAGCGGCCAATGTGACGATTTGATATTAAGTCACTACGACAGCAAATGACGAAAACTAGCGGATTTCTTAGATTTTTACTACATTTGAACACATTTCACATTCTCCCTTGCAAAGTGGCTGCTAGTCCCCCCTTCATAAAAATTCTTAAGGTCCTAGCTCAGTCCAAGGCACCAAAGCCGTCTAAAATGTCAAAAATCGATAACTAAAACCTGAATTGTTATGCCTCTTAGTGTTTTTTACATCAACTTAGAAGCTACTTCTGTGTTCTACTATGGTATTTTTAGTGTCTGCGCATTCCGCAGCACCCCAAATAGTTTTGCACACGATAAATGTAACCGTTTAATAGAGAAGAGCGGCCAATGTGACGATCTGACATTAAGTTGATTCGATAGCAAATGACGAAAACGGGCGAATTTCTTAGGTTTTTTTTACATATGAACACTTTTCACATTCTCCCGTGCAACGTGGCTGCTAGTCCTCCCTTCATGCAAAATCTTAAGGTCCTAGCTCATGTCCAAGGCACCAAATCCGGCTAAAAAGTCAAAAATCGTTAACTAAAACTTGAATTGTACTGCTTCTTATTGGCTATTACATCAACTTAGAAGCTTCTTCTGTGGTCTTCTATGGTGCTTTTAGTGTCTCCGCATTCCGCAGCACGCAACATAGCTTCGCACACGTTAAATGTAACCGTTTTAGAGAGAATAGCGGCCAATGTGAAAATCTGCCATTAAGTCGATTCGATAGCAAAATGACGAAAACGGGCGGATCTATTAGGTTTTTACTATATATGAACAGATTTCACATTCTTTCGTGCAAAATGGCTCCTAGTCCTCCCATCATGAAAAATCTTAAGGTCCTAGCTCATGTGCAAGGCACCAAAGCCGCCTAAAAAGTCAATAATCGATAGCTAAAACTATTATTTTACTGCTTCTTACTGGCTATTACATCAACTTATAACCTTCTTCTGTTTTCTACTACGGTGCTTTTAGTGTCTCCGCAATTCGCAGCACGCAACATAGCTTTGCACCCGATAAATGTAACCGTTTCAGACATAAGAGCGGCCAACGTGGCCATCTGACATTAAAACGATTCGATAGCAAATGACGAAAACGCTAGGATTTCTTAGGTTTTTGCTACATATGAACACTTTTCACATTATCCAGTGCAATGTAGCTAGTAGTCCTCCCTTCATGCAAAATCTTAAGGTCCTAGCTTATGTCCAATGCAACAAAGCTGACTAAAAAGTCAAAAATCGTTAACTAAAGTTTGAATTGTACTGCTTCTTATTGGCTATTACATCAACTTAGAAGCTTCATCTGTGGTCTAGTATGGTGCTTTTAGTGTCTCCCCGTTCCGCAGCACGTGACATAGCTTTTCACACGTTAAATATAACCGTTTCAGAGAGAAGAGCGCCAATGTGACGATCTGACATTAAGTCGATTCGATAGCAAATGACGAAAACGGGCGAATTTCCTAGGTTTTTAGTACATATGAACACTTTTCACATTCTCCCGTGTAACGTGGATGCTAGTCCTCCCTTCATACAAATTCTTAAGGTCGTAGCTCATGTCCAAGGCGCGAAAGCCGGCTAAGAAGTTTATAATCGATAGCTAAAACTATTATTTTACTGCTTCATACTGGCTATTCCATGAACTTAGAAGCTTCATCTGTGTTCTACTATGGTGCTTTTAGTGTTTCCGCATATCGCAGCACGCGACATAGCTTTGCACACGACAAATATAACCATCTCAGAGAGAAGAGCGGCCAATGTGACGATCTGACATTAAGTCGATTCGACAGCAAATGACGAAAATGGGCGGATTCCTAGGTTTTTACTACATATGAACACTTTTCACATTCTCCCGTGCAACGTGGCTGCTAGTCCTTACTTCTTGCAAAATCTTAAGGTCCTAGCAAAATGTCCAAATCACAAGAAGCCGGCTAAAACGTCAAAAATCGATAACTTAACTTGAATTGTAGTGCTTCTTACTGGCTATTACATCAACTTAGTATCTTCTTCTGTGTTCTTTTATGGTGCTTTTAGTTTCTCCGCATTACGCAGCACGCGACATAGCTTTGCACACGATTAATGTAACCGTTTCAGAGATAAGAGCGGAAAACGTGACCATATGACATTAAGTCGATTCGATAGCAAATGACGAAAGAGGGCGGATTTCTTATGGTTTTCGTACATATGAACACTTTTCACATTCTCCCGTACAACGTGGCTGCTAGTCAGATCTGACATTAAGTTGATTCGATACCAAATGACGAAAACGGGCGAATTTCTTAGGTTTTTTTTTTACATATGATCACTTTTCACATTCTCCCGTGCAACGTGGCTGCTAGTCCTCCCTTCATGCAAAATCTTAAGGTCCTAGCTCATGTCCAAGGCACCAAAGCCGGCTAAAAAGTCAAAAATCGTTAACTATAACTTGAATTGTACTGCTTCTTATTGGCTATTACATCAACTTAGAAGCTTCTTCTGTGTTCTACTATGGTGCTTGTACAGTCTCCGCATTCCGCAGCACGAGACATAGCTTTGCACAAGATAAATTTAACCGTTTCAGACAGAAGAGCGGCCAGTGTGACGATCTGACATTAAGTCGATTCGATAGCAAATGACGAAAACGGGCGGATTTCTTAGGTTTTTACTACATATGAACAACTTTCACGTTCTCCCGTGCATCGTGGCTGCTAGTCCTCCCTTCATACAAAATAGTAAGGTACTAGCTCATTTCAAAGGCACCAAAGCCAGCTTAAAAGTAAAAAATAGATAAATAAAACTTGAATTGTACTGTTTCTTACTGGTTATTACATCAACTTAGAAGCTCCTTCTGTGTTCTACTATGGTGCTTTTAGTGTCTCCGCATTCCACAGCACGCGACATAGCTTTGCACACGTTGAATGTAACAGTTCAGAGAAAAGAGCGGCCAATGCGACCATCTGACATTAAGTCGATTCAATAGCAAATAACCAAAGAGGGGCGGATTTATTAGGTTGTTACTACTTACGAAAACTTTTCACATTCGCCCGTTTAACGTGGCTGCTAGTCCTCCCTTCATAGAAAGTCTTAAGGTCCTAGCTTACGTCCAAGTAACCAAAGGCGGCTAAAAAGTCAATAACCGATAGCTAAAACTATTACTTTACTGCTTCTTACTGCCTATTACATCAACTTAGAAGCTTCTTCTGTTTTCTACTATGGTGCTTTTAGATTCTCCGCATTCCGCAGCACGCTACATATCTTTGCACACGATAAACGTAACCGTTTCAGAGAGAAGAGCGGTCAACGTGACGATATGATATTGAGTCGATTCGATAGCAGATGACGAAAACAGGCGGATATCTTAGGTTTTTACTACATGTGAACACTTTTTACATTCTCCCGTGCAACGTGGCAGGTAGGCGTCCCTTCATGCAAAATCTTAACGTCCTAGCTCATGTCCAAGGCACCAGAGCCAGCTCAAAAGTCAAAAATCGATAACTATACTTAAATTGTACTGCTTCTTACTGGCATTTACATCAAATTAGAAACTTCTTCTCTGTTCTTTTATGGTGCTTTTGTGTCTCTGCATTCCGCAGCACTCAACATAGCTTTGCACATGATAAATTTAACCGTTTCAGACAGAAGAGCGGCCAATGTGACCATCTGAATTTAATTCGATAGGAAATGACGAAAACGGGCGGATTTCTTACGTTTTTGCTACATATGAACATTTTTCACATGCTCCCGTGCAACATGGCTAATAGTCCTCCCTTCATGCAAAATCGTAAGGTCCTAGCTCATGTCCAAGGCACCACAGCCGCCTATAAAGTCAACAATCGATAACTAAAACTTGTGTTGTACTGCTTCTTACTGGTTATTACATCAACTTAGAAGCTCCTTCTGTGTTCTACTATGGTAATTTTAGTGTCTCCGAATTTCGCAGCACGCAACATAGCTTTGCACACGATAAATGTAACTGTTTCAGAGAGAAGAGTGGCCAGTGTGACGATCTGACATTAAGTCGATTCGATAGCAAATGACGAAAACGAGCGGATTTCTTAGGTTTTTACTACATTCGATCTCTTTTCACATTCTCAAGTGCAACGTGGCTGTTAGCCCTCCCTTCATGCAAAATATTAAGGTCCTACCTCATGTCCAAGGCACCAAAGCCTGCTAAAAAATCAAAAATCGATTGCTAAATTTGAGTTCTACTGCTCCTTACTGGCTATTACATCAACGTAGAAGCTTCTTCTGTGTTCTACTATGGTGCTTTTAGTGTCTCCGCATATCGCAGCACGCAACATAGTTTTGCACACGATAAATGTAACCGTTTCAGAGAGAGGAGCGGCCAATGTGACGATCTGATATCATGTCGAATCGATAGCAAATGACGAAAACGAGCGGATTACTTAGTTTTTTACTACATTCGATCACTTTTCACATTCTCCCGTGCAACGTGGTTGCTTGTCCTCCCTTTATAGAAATTCTTAAGTTCCTAGCTCATGTCCAAGTCACCAAAGCCGGCTAAAAAGTTAATAATCGATAACTAAAACGATTATTTTACGGCTTCTTACTGGCTATTACGTCAACTTGGAAGCTTCTTCTGTGTTCTACTATGGTGCTTGTAGTGTCTCCGCATATCACAGCACGCGACGTAGCTTTGCACACGATAAATGTAACCGTTTCAGATAGAAGAGCCTCCAATGTGACCATCTGACATTAAGTCGATTCGATAGCAAATGAGGAAAGCGTTCGGATTTCTTAGGTTTTTACTACATATGAACACGTTTCACATTCTCCCGTGCAACGTGGCTGCTAGTCCTCCCTTCATGCGAATTCTTAAGGTCCAAGGCACCAAAGCCGGCTAAAAAATCAAAAATCGGTAACTAAACTTTAATTGTACTGCTGGTTACTGGCTGTTACATCAACTTAGAAGCTTCTTCTGTGTTCTACTATGGTGCTTGTAGTGTCTCCACATGTCGCAGCACGCGACGTAGCTTTGCACACGATATATGTAACCTTTTCAGATAGACGAGCGGCCAATGTGACGGTCTGACATCAAGTCGAGTCGATAGCAAAAGACGAAAACGGGCGGATTTCTTAGGTTTTTACTACATATGAACACGTTTCATATTCTCCCGTACAACGTCGCTGCTAGTCCTTCCTTCATACAAATTGTTAAGGTCCTAGCTCATATCCAAGGCACCAAAGCCGGCTAAAAAGTGAATAATCGATAGCTAAACTATTATTTTACGTCTTCTTACTGGCTATTACGTCAACTGAGAAGCTTCTTCTGTGTTCTACTATGGTGCTTGTAGTGTCTACGCATTCCGCAGCACGCGACATAGCTTTGCACACGATAAATGTAACCGTTTCAGGGAGTAGAGCGGCCAATGTGACGATTTGATATTAAGTCACTTCGACAGCAAATGACGAAAACTAGCGGATTTCTTAGATTTTTACTACATTTGAACACATTTCACATTCTCCCTTGCAAAGTGGCTGCTAGTCCCCCCTTCATAAAAATTCTTAAGGTCCTAGCTCAGTCCAAGGCACCAAAGCCGTCTAAAATGTTAAAAATCGACAACTAAAACCTGAATTGTTATGCCTCTTAGTGTTTTTTACATCAACTTAGAAGCTACTTCTGTGTTCTACTATGGTATTTTTAGTGTCTGCGCATTCCGCAGCACCCCAAATAGTTTTGCACACGATAAATGTAACCGTTTAATAGAGAAGAGCGGCCAATGTGACGATCTGACATTAAGTTGATTCGATAGCAAATGACGAAAACGGGCGAATTTCTTAGGTTTTTTTTTTACATATGAACACTTTTCACATTCTCCCGTGCAACGTGGCTGCTAGTCCTCCCTTCATGCAAAATCTTAAGGTCCTAGCTCATGTCCAAGGCACCAAATCCGGCTAAAAAGTCAAAAATCGTTAACTAAAACTTGAATTGTACTGCTTCTTATTGGCTATTACATCAACTTAGAAGCTTCTTCTGTGGTCTTCTATGGTGCTTTTAGTGTCTCCGCATTCCGCAGCACGCAACATAGCTTCGCACACGTTAAATGTAACCGTTTTAGAGAGAATAGCGGCCAATGTGAAAATCTGCCATTAAGTCGATTCGATAGCAAAATGACGAAAACGGGCGGATCTATTAGGTTTTTACTATATATGAACAGATTTCACATTCTTTCGTGCAACATGGCTCCTAGTCCTCCCATCATGAAAAATCTTAAGGTCCTAGCTCATGTGCAAGGCACCAAGCCGCCTAAAAAGTCAATAATCGATAGCTAAAACTATTATTTTACTGCTTCTTACTGGCTATTACATCAACTTATAATCTTCTTCTGTTTTCTACTATGGTGCTTTTAGTGTCTCCGCAATTCGCAGCACGCAACATAGCTTTGCACCCGATAAATGTAACCGTTTCAGACATAAGAGCGGCCAACGTGGCCATCTGACATTAAAACGATTCGATAGCAAGTGACGAAAACGCTAGGATTTCTTAGGTTTTTGCTACATATGAACACTTTTCACATTATCCAGTGCAATGTAGCTAGTAGTCCTCCCTTCATGCAAAATCTTAAGGTCCTAGCTTATGTCCAATGCAACAAAGCTGACTAAAAAGTCAAAAATCGTTAACTAAAGTTTGAATTGTACTGCTTCTTATTGGCTAATACATCAACTTAGAAGCTTCATCTGTGGTCTAGTATGGTGCTTTTAGTGTCTCCCCGTTCCGCAGCACGTGACATAGCTTTTCACACGTTAAATATAACCGTTTCAGAGAGAAGAGCGGCCAATGTGACGATCTGACATTAAGTCGATTCGATAGCAAATGACGAAAACGGGCGAATTTCCTAGGTTTTTACTACATATGAAAACTTTTCACATTCTCCCGTGTAACGTGGATGCTAGTCCTCCCTTCATACAAATTCTTAAGGTCGTAGCTCATGTCCAAGGCGCGAAAGCCGGCTAAGAAGTTTATAATCGATAGCTAAAACTATTATTTTACTGCTTCATACTGGCTATTCCATGAACTTAGAAGCTTCATCTGTGTTCTACTATGGTGCTTTTAGTGTTTCCGCATATCGCAGCACGCGACATAGCTTTGCACACGACAAATATAACCGTTTCAGAGAGAAGAGCGGCCAATGTGACGATCTGACATTAAGTCGATTCGACAGCAAATGACGAAAACGGGCGGATTCCTAGGTTTTTACTACATATGAACACTTTTCACATTCTCCCGTGCAACGTGGCTGCTAGTCCTTACTTCTTGCAAAATCTTAAGGTCCTAGCAAAATGTCCAAATCACAAGAAGCCGGCTAAAACGTCAAAAATCGATAACTAAACTTGAATTGTAGTGCTTCTTACTGGCTATTACATCAACTTAGTATCTTCTTCTGTGTTCTTTTATGGTGCTTTTAGTTTCTCCGCCTTACGCAGCACGCGACATAGCTTTGCACACGATTAATGTAACCGTTTCAGAGAGAAGAGCGGACAACGTGACCATATGACATTGAGTCGATTCGATAGCAAATGACGAAAACGGGCGGATTTCTTAGGTTTTTTTTTTTTTACATATGAAAACTTTTCACATTCTCCCGTGCAACGTGGCTGCTAGTCCTCCCTTCATGCAAAATCTTAAGGTTCTCGCTCATGTCCAAGGCACAAAATCCGGCTAAAAAGTCAAAAATCGTTAACTGAAACTTGAATTGTACTGCTTCTTATTGGCTATTACATCAACTTAGAAGCTTCTTCTGTGGTCTACTATGGTGCTTTTAGTGTCTCTGCATTCCGCAGCACGCAACATAGCTTTGCACACGATAAATGTAACCGTTTCATTGATAAGAGCGGCCAACGTGCCCATCTGACATTAACTAAGGCTTGATTTGTACTGCTTCTTATTGGCTATTACATCAACTTAGAAGCTTCTTCAGTGGTCTAGTATGGTGCTTTTAGTGTCTGCGCATACCGCAGCACGCCACATAGTTTTGCACACGGTAAATGTAACCGTTTCATAAAGAAGAGCGGCCAATGTGACGCTCTGACATTAAGTCGATTCGATAGCAAATGACGAAAACGAGCGGATTTCTTAGGTTTATACTACATTAGATCACTTTTCACATTCTCACGTGCAACGTGGCGGCTAGTCCTCCCTTCATGCAAAATCTTAAGGTCCTAGCTCAGTCCAAGGCACCAAAGCCATCTAAAAACTCAAAAATCGATAACTAAAACTTGAATTGTTACGCCTCTTAGTGTTTTTTACAACAACTTAGAAGCTACTTCTGTGTTCTACTATGGTACATTTCGTGTCTGCGCATACTGCAGCACGCCACATAGTTTTGCACACGATAAATGTAACCGTTTCATAAAGAAGAGCGGCCAATGTGACGATCTGACATTAAGTCGATTCGATAGCAAATGACGAAAACGAGCGGATTTTTTAGGTTTTTACTACATCCGATCACTTTTCACGTTCTCCCGTGCAACGTGGCTGATAGTCCACCCTTCATGCAAAATCTGAAGGTCCTAGCTCTGTCCCGTGCACCAAAGCCGGATAAAAAGTCAAAAATCGATATACTAAACTTAAATTTAATGCTTCTTACTGACATTTACATCAAATTAAATACTTCTTCTGTGTTCTTTTATCGGGATTTCAGTGCCTCCGCATCCGCAGCAGGCGACATAGCTTTGCACATGATAAATGTCACCGTTTCAGAAGAAAGAGCGGCCAATGTGACGATCTGACATTAAGTCGATTCGATAGCAAATGACGAAAACGGGCAGATTTCTTAGGATTTTTTTTACATATGAACACTTTTCACATTCTCCCGTGCAACGGGGCTGCTAGTCTTCCATGCAAAATCTTAAGGTCCTAGCTCATGTCCAAGGCACCTAAGCCGGCTAAAAAGTTAAAATCGTTAACTAAAACTTCAATTGTACTGCTTCTTATTGGCTATTACATCAACATAGAAGCTTCTTCTGTGGTCTACTATGGTGCTTTTAGTCTCTCCGCATTCCACAGCACGCGACATAGCTTTGCACACCATAAATGTAACCGTTTCAGAGAGAAGAGCGGCCAATGTGACGATCTGACAATAAGTCAATTCGATAGCAAATGACGAAAACGAGAGGATTTCTTAGGTTTTTACTACATTCGAACTCTTTTCACATTCTCCCGTGCAACGTGACTGTTAGTCCTCCCTTCATGCAAAATATTAAGGTCCTACCTCATGTTCAAGGCACCAAATCCGGCTAAAAATTCAAAAATCGATAGCTAAATTTGAGTTCTACTGCTTCTTACTGGCTATAACATCAACATAGAAGCTTCTTCTGTGTTCTACTATGGTGCTTTTAGTGTCTCCGCATATCGCAGCACGCAACATGGCTTTGCACACGATAAATGTAACCGTTTCAGAGAGAAGAGCGGCCAATATGACGATCTGATATAAAGTCGCATCGATAGCAAATGACGCAAACGGACGGATTTCTTAGGTTTTTACTACATATGAACACTTTTCACATTCTCCCGTGCAACGTGGCTGCTAGTCCTCCCTTCATACAAATTCTTAAGGTCCTAGCTCATGTCCAAGGCACCAAAGCCGGCCAAAAAGTCAAAAGTCGATAAATAAAACTTGAATTGTTATGCTTCTTACTCTTTATTACATCAAATTAGAAGCTACTTCTGTGTTCTACTATGGTACTTTCAGTTTCTGCGCATTCCGCAGCACGCCACATAGTTTTGCACACGATAAATGTCACCGTTTCATAGAGAAGAGCGGCCAATGTGACGATCTGACATTAAGTCGATTCGATAGCAAACGACGAAGACGAGCGGATTTCTTAGGTTTTTAATACATTCGATCACTTTTCACATTCTCCCGTGCAACGTGGCTGCTAGTCCTCCCTTCATGCAAAATCGTAAGGTCCTAGCTCATGTCCAAGGCACCAAAGCTGTATAAAATGTCAAAAATCGATAACTAAACTTGAATTGTACTGCTTCTTACTGGCTATTACATCAACTTAGAAGTTTCATCTGTGTTCTACTGCGGCGCTTTTAGTGTATCCGCATATCGCAGCACGCGACATAGCTTTGCATAGATAAATGTAAACATTTCATAGAGAAGAGCAGCCAATGTAACGATTTGATATTAAGTCAATTCAACAGCAAATGACGAAAACTAGCGGATTTCTTAGCTTTTAACTACATTTGAACACATTTCACATTCTCCCGTGCAACGTGGCTGCTAGTCCTCCCTTCATACAAATTCTTAAGGTCCTAGATCATGTCCAAGGCACCAAAGCCGGCTAAAAAGTAAAAAATCGATAACTAAAACTTGAATTGTTATGCCTCTTAGTGTTTTTTACATCAACTTACAAGCTACTTCTGTGTTCTACTATGGTACTTTTAGTGTCTCCGATTCCGCAGCACGCGACATAGTTTTGCACACGATAAATGTAACCGTTTCAAAGAGAAGAGCGGCCAGTGTGACGATCTGATATGAAGTCGATTCGATAGCAAATGACGAAAACGAGTGGATTTCTTAGGCTTTTAATACATTCGATCACTTTCCACATTCTCACGTGCAACGTGGCTGCTAGTCTTCCCTTCATGCAAAATCGTAAGGTCCTAGCTAATGCACAAGGCACCAAAGCCGCCTAAAAATTTAAAAATCAATCACTAAAACTTAAATTGTACTGCTCCTTACTGGCAATTACATCAACTTAGAAGCGTCTTCTGTGTTGTACTATGGGGCTTTTGGTGTCTCCGCATTCCTCAGCACGCGACATAGCTTTGCACACGATAAATTTATCAATTTCAGAGAGAAGTGCGGCCGATGTGACGACCTGACATTATGTCGATTCGATAGCAAATGACGAAAACAGGCGGGTTTCTTAGGTTTCTACTTCATATGAACTCATTTTACATTCTCCCGCGCAACGTGGCTGCTAGTCCTCCCTTCATGCACAATCGTAAGGTCCTGGCTCATGTCCAAGGCACCAAACCCGTATAACATGTCAAAAATCAAGAACTAAACTTGAATTGTACTGCTGGTTACTGGCTATTACATCAACTTAGAAGCTTCTTCTGTGTTCTAATGTGGTGCTTTTAGAGTCTCCGCATATCGCAGCACGTGACATAGCTTTGCACACCATAAATGAAACCGTTTCAGAGAGAAGAGCGGCCAATGTGACGATCTGACAATAAGTCAATTGGATACAAATGACGAAAACGGACGAATATCTCATGTTTTTACTACATATGAACACTTTTCACTTTCTCCCGTGCAACGTAACTGCTAGTCCTCCATTTATGCAAAATCGTAAGGTCCTAACTCATGTCCAAGGCACCAAAGCCGGCTAAAAATTTAAAAATCGATCACTAAACCTTAAATTGTACTGCTTCTTACTGGTTATTACATCAACTTAGAAGCTCCTTCTGTGTTCTACTGTGGTGCTTTTAGTGTCTCCAAATTTCGCAGCACGCAACATAGCTTTCCACACGATAAATGTAACTGTTTCAGAGTGAAAAGCGGCCAATGTGACGATCTGATATAAAGTCGCATCGATAGCAAATGACGCAAACGGACGGTTTTCTTAGGTTCTTACTACATATGAACACATTTCACATTCTCTTGTGCAACGTGGCTGCTAGTCTTCCCTTCATGCAAAATCGTAAGGTCCTAGCTGATGTACAAGGCACCAAAGCCGCCTAAAAATTTAAAAATCTATCACTAAAACTTCAATTGTACTGCTCCTTACTGGCTATTACACCAACTTAGAAGCGACTTCTGTGTTCTACTATGGGGCTTTTGGCGTCTCCGCATTCCTCAGCACGCGACATAACTTTGCACACTATAAATTTATCCATTACAGAGAGAAGTGCGGCCAATGTGACGACCTGACATTATGTCGATTTGACAGCAAATGACGAAAAAAACGGGCCGGTTTCTTTGGTTTTTACTACATATGAACTCTTTTCACATTCTCCCGTGCAACGTGGCTGCTAGTCTTCCCTTCATGTAAAATCGTAAGGTCCTAGCTCATGTCCAAGGCACCAAAGCCGTATAACATGTCAAAAATCGATAACTAAAACTTGAATTGTTATGCCTCTTAGTGTTTTTTACATCAACTTAGAAGCTACTTCTGTGTTCTACTATGGGACTTTTAGTGTATCCGCATATCGCAGCACGTGACGTAGCTTTGCACACCATAAATGTAAACGTTTCAGAGAGCAGAGCGGCCAATGTGACGATCTGACAATAAGTCAATTCAATAGCAAATGGCGAAAACGGACAAATTTCTCAGGTTTTGGTACATATGAACACTTTTCACATTCTTCCGTGCAAGGTGGCTGCTAGTCCTCCCTTCATGCAAAATCGTAAGGTCCTAGCTCATGTCCAAGGCACCAAAGCTGTCTAAAATGTCAAAAATCGATTACTAAACTTGAATTGTACTGCTTCTTACTGGCTATTACATCAACTTAGAAGTTTCATCTGTGTTCTACTGCGGCGCTTTTAGTGTATCCGCATATCGCAGCACGCGACATAGCTTTGCATAGATAAATGTAAACATTTCATAGAGAAGAGCAGCCAATGTGACGATTTGATATTAAGTCAATTCAACAGCAAATGACGAAAACTAGCGGATTTCTTAGATTTTAACTACATTTGAACACATTTCACATTCTCCCGTGCAACGTGGCTGCTAGTCCTCCCTTCATACAAATTCTTAAGGTCCTAGCTCATGTCCAAGGCACCAAAGCCGGCTAAAAAGTGAAAAATCGATAACTAAAACTTGAATTGTTATGCCTCTTAGTGTTTTTTACATCAACTTAGAAGCTACTTCTGTGTTCTACTATGGGACTTTTAGTGTCTCCGCATTCCGCAGCACGCGACATAGTTTTGCACACGATAAATGTAACCGTTTCAGAGAGAAGAGCGGCCAATGTGACGATCTGATATAAAGTCGAATCGATAGCAAACGACGAAATCGGGCGGATTTCTTAGGTTTTTACAACATATGAACACATTTCACATTCTCCCGTGCAACGTGGCTGCTAGTCTTCCCTTCATGCAAAATCGTAAGGTCCTAGCTGATGTACAAGGCACCAAAGCAGCCTAAAAATTTAAAAATCTATCACTAAATCTTCAATTGTACTGCTCCTTACTGGCTATTACACCAACTTAGAAGCGTCTTCTGTGTTATACTATGGGGCTTTTGGCGTCTCCGCATTCCTCAGCACGCGACATAACTTTGCACACTATAAATTTATCCATTACAGAGAGAAGTGCGGCCAATGTGACGACCTGACATTATGTCGATTTGACAGCAAATGACGAAAAAAACGGGCCGGTTTCTTAGGTTTTTACTACATATGAACTCTTTTCACATTCTCCCGTGCAACGTGGCTGCTAGTCTTCCCTTCATGTAAAATCGTAAGGTCCTAGCTCATGTCCAAGGCACCAAAGCCGTATAACATGTCAAAAATCGATAACTAAAACTTGAATTGTTATGCCTCTTAGTGTTTTTTACATCAACTTAGAAGCTACTTCTGTGTTCTACTATGGGACTTTTAGTGTCTCCGCATATCGCAGCACGTGACGTAGCTTTGCACACCATAAATGTAAACGTTTCAGAGAGAAGAGCGGCCAATGTGACGATCTGACAATAAGTCAATTCGATAGCAAATGGCGAAAACGGACAAATTTCTCAGGTTTTTGGTACATATGAACACTTTTCACATTCTTCCGTGGAAGGTGGCTGCTAGTCCTCCCTTCATGCAAGATCGTAAGGTCCTAGCTCATGTCCAAGGCACCAAAGCCGCCTATAAAGTCAACAATCGATAACTAAAACTTGTATTGTACTGCTTCTTACTGGATATTACATCAACTTAGAAGCTCCTTCTGTATTCTGCTATGGTGCTTTTAGTGTCTCCGAATTTCACAGCACGCAACATAGCTTTGAACACGATAAATGTAACCGTTTCAGAGAGAAGAGCGGCCAATGTGACGATCTGACAATAAGTGAATTCTATAGCAAATGACGAAAACGGACGAATTTCTCAGGTTATTGCTACCTATGAACACTTTTAACATTCTTCCGTGCAAGGTGGCTGCTGGTCCTCCCTTCATGCAAGATCGTAAGGTCCTAGCTCATGTCCAAGGCACCAAAGCCGCCTATAAAGTAAACAATCGATAACTAAAACTTGTATTGTATTGCTTCTTACTGGTTATTAGATCAACTTAGAAGCTCCTTTTGTGTTCTAGTATGGTACGTTTAGTGTCTGCGCATTCCGCAGCACGACACATAGTTTTGCAAACGATAAATGTAACCGTTTCATTGGTAATAACGGCCAATGTGACGATCTGACATTAAGTCGATTCGATAGCAAATGACGAAAACGAGCGGATTTCTTAGGTTTTTTCTACATTCGATCACTTTTCACATTCTCCCATGCAACGTGGCTGCTAGTCCTCCCTTCATGCATATCTTAAGGTCCTAGCTCGTGTGCAAGGCACCAAATCCAGCTAAAAATTCAAAAATCGATAACTAAACTTGAATTGTACTGCTTCTTACTGGGTATAACATCAACATTGAAGCGGCTTCTGTGTTCTACTATGGTGCTTTTAGTGTCTCCGCATATCGCAGCACGCAATATAGCTTTGCACACGATAAATGTAACCGTTTCAGAGTGAAGAGCCTCCAATGTGACCATCTGACATTAAGTCGATTCGATAGCAAATGACGAAAACGGGCGGATTTCTTAGGTTTTTACTACATATGAACACTTTTCACATTCTCCCGTGCAACGTGGCTGCTAGTCCTCCCTTCATGCAAAATCGTAAGGTCGTAGCTCATGTCCAAGGCACCAAAGCACGCTAAAAAGTCAACAATAGATAACTAAACTTGAATTGTACTGCTTCTTACTGGCTATTACATCAACATAAAAGCTTCTTCTGTGTTCTACTTTTGTGCATTTAGTGTCTCCGCAGTCCGCAGCACGCGACATAGCATTTCACACGATAAATGTAACCGTTTCAGAGATAAAAGCGGCCAACGTGGCCGTCTGACATTAAGTCGATTCGATAGCAAGTGACGAAAACGGGCGGATTTCTTAGGTTTTTACAACATATGAAAACATTTCACATTCTCCCGTGCAAAGTGGCTGCTAGTCATCCCTTCATGCAAAATCGTAAGGTCCTAGCTCATGTCCAAGGCACCAAAGCCGGCTAAAAAGTCAAAAATCGATAACTAAAACTTGAATGGTAATGCTTCTTACTGGTTATTACATCAACTTAGAAGCTATTTCTGTGTTCTACTATGGTGGTTTGAGTGTCTCCGCATATCGCAGCACGCGACATATCTTTGCAAAGATAAATGTAACCATTTCAGAGAGAAGGGCAGCCAATGTGACGATCTGACATTAAGTCGATTCGATAGCAGATGACGCAAACGGGCGGATTTCTTAGGATTTTACTACATATGAACACTTTTCACATTCTCCCGTGCAACGTTGGTGCTAGTCCTCCCTCATGCAAAATCTTAAGATCCTAGCTCATGTCCAAGGCACCAAAGCAAACTAAAAAGTCAATAATCGATAACTAACCTTGAATTGTACTGCTTCTTACTGACTGTTACATCAACTTAGAAGCTTCATTTGTGTTCTACTTTTGTGAATTTAGTGTCTCCGCATTCCGCAGCACGCGACCGTTTCAGAGATTAGGGTCCAATGTGACCATCTAACATGAAGCCGAATAGATAGCAAATGACGAAAACGGGCTGATTTCTTAGGTTATTACTACATATGCACACCTTTCAAATACTCCCGTGCAACGGGGTTCGCTAGTCCTCCGTTTATGCAATATCTTAAGGTCCTAGCTCATGTCCAAGGCACCGAACCCGGCTAAATATTCTATAACCTGTAACTTAAACTTGAATTGTACTGCTTCTTACTGTCTATTACATTAACTTAGAAGATTCTTCTGTGTTCTACTATGGTGCTTTTAGTGTCTCCGCATTTCGCAGCACGCGACATAACTTTGCACACGTTAAATGTAACCGTTTCAGAGAGAAGAGCGGTCAATGTGACGATCTGACATTAAGTCGACTCGATAGCAAATGACGATAACGGGCTGATTTCTTAGGTTTTTACTACATCTGAACTCTTTTCAGATTCTCCCGTGCAACGTGGCTGCTAGTCCTCCCTTCATGCAAAATCTTAAGGCTCTTGCTCAAGTCCAACGCACCAAAGCCGGCTAAAAAGTCAAATATCGGTAAGTAAACTTGAATGGTACTGCTTCTTACTGGCTATTACATCAACTTAGAAGCTTCTTCTGTGTTCTACTATGGTGCTTTTAGTGTCTCCGCATTCCGAAGCACGCGACAAAGATTTGCACACGATAATTGTAACTGTTTCAGAGAGAAAAGCGGCCATTTTGACGATCTGACATTAAGTCGATTCGATAGCAAATGACGAAAACGGGCAGATTTCTCAGGTTTGTCCTACATATGAACACTTTTCACATTCTGCTGTGCAACGTGGCTGCTAGTCCTCCCTTCATGCAAAATCGTAAGGTCCTAGCTCATGTCCAAGGCACCGGAGCCGGCTAAAAAGTCAAAAATCGAAAACTAAACTTTAATTGTACTGCTTTATACTGGCTATTACTTCAACTTAGAAGCTTCTTCTCTGTTCTACTATGGTTCTTTTAGTGTCTCCGCATTTCGCAGTTCGCGACATAGCTTTGCACAAGATAAATGTAACCGTTTCAGAGCGAAGAGCGGCCAATGTGACTATCTGACTTTAAGTCGATTCGATAGCAAATTTATTTATTTATTTATTTATTTATTTAACCTGACAAGATTAGGGCCATCAGTCCCTCTCTTACATCTAACCAGGCATTCTACTTATTTTACAGTCATATGTTGTAGTAGGCATGTTAAACTACATCTAATACAAAAAGTGAGATAAACAATTAGAAAGGTACACCTCCAAAAATACATTATTGAAGAGAAAGATTTCAGATAGGAGTGCTGGCAGCAGGGAGTGTGGGGGGAAATCATGGTGAAGGGAGGAGTAGAATAGAGGGACATGATGAAACATAATTAAGGAAAATATAAAGGAAAATAAGACTGCGTGGCTAATAGAGATAGATGAAGAAGAAGGCATCTCAGAAGCAAGATAGGAGACGCTAGCTTTGCTATTTGACATATGAGAGGATTGGCCTTGCACATTAATTTTGTGGAGAATTTTATGCGGATGATAGTAGGAAATGCTTCAACTTCTTCTTAAAATCAACAGGAGATTGAATTTTCCTCAAGGTAAGGGGCAGTTTGTTCCAGAGGCGGACAGCGGCAACTGAGAAGGAGTTTGCAAAAGTTTTTGTTTTGTGAGTGGGCACAGCTAGGATACCAGATAAGAGCGACCTCGTGTTTCGATTATGATGGCATTACACGTTTTTAATCTCTGAAGCTAGGTACTAGGGTGCTTGCGCGACGAGGAGTCGGTGAAGTAGACATATAGTGTGGTAGTCACGCAGTTTGTCCGGCGGCAGCCACCCTAGCTCGGAGTATGAAGCACTAACATGATCATATCGGCGAATGTTGCAGGTGTAACGCACACAGGCATTCATGGTTAGCTCTAGCCGTCTTTTGTTTTCACTACTCATGCCTTGTTGAATCACATCACAATAGTGGAGGTTCGGTAGAACGAGTGCTTGCACGAGCTGGCGTTTCAAGTTCTGTGGGAATATGTTCCGAAACTTTTTGAGAGCATAGAGACAAGCAGACGTCTTTCGGCACACTGCGACTGTATTCTCCGCCCAGTTGAGATGCTCGTCCAAAGTTACACCCAAGTTCTTCACTGTTTTATGATATGGTATTGGAGTACCTTCGAGCAGAATAGGAGGTAGCCGTTCGCGGAAATCTGAACTTATTAATTTCTGATGGGCTATTAAGATTACTTGCGTCTTTTTTGCGTTTAATTTAAGCCCCTGGTTTTTCGCCCATGTCACTACTGAAGACAGATCATCATTCATCAGAGCGATTGCAGTGTTTACGTCTTCAGGTCTGACGCTTAGGTAGAGCTGGAGGTCGTCGGCATATGTTTACAGGAGGACAAAACCGACGAAATATCGTTGACATATAAAGAAAACAACAGTGGTCCTAAGACTGATCCTTGTGGCACTCCCGAAGAAATATGTTTCAAGGAAGATTTTTCATTTGCGCAGACAACACATTGCTGTCTGTCTTTTAAATAGCTTTCAAACCATCTCATTGCACTATCAGAGAAATTAAGCTGTTGCATTTTTCTGAGTAATATGTCAAAGTTAACAATATCAAAAGCTTTGCTAAAGTCCAGTACCGTCAATATTGTTGCCTTTCGATTGTCGATGGCATATTTCAGGTCATCAGTTACTTTAATTAGAGCAGTGTTTGTGCTGTGATGTTTATGGAAACCAGATTGAAATTTGTCATATAGACTGAATTCATGCAAGTGTTCAGTGATTTGGTCATGAACAATATATTCAAGGGCTTTGGAAACAGCTGGCTGTATGCTAATTGGTCGGTAATCACTAGGCAGTTGCGGGTTTTCGATCTTAGGGATGGGTCGAATTATGCTTCTTTTCCATGCAGTGGGGTATATTCCGTTCACGAGGGAAAAATTAAATATGTCAGTTAAGACAGGTACTAAGATATCGGCAACATTCTTAATCATGGTTATACCGATAATGTCGTTGCCTATTGCATCAGAAGAGATTCTCATTATTGCTTTTCTTGCCGTATTTGTTGTTACATGTTTTAGATGGAAGGTATCGTTGTTAGTTATCCTGTTTGGGGATTCTTGTGGACGGTAATTATCAGCCGTGCTGGTAATCAGAGGTGCAGAGAAGAATTCATTTAATTCGTTAGCTGACACATGAAAAGTAGTTTCCGATTTTGCCTTTCCGACCCCCAAGCTACGGAGATTCTTCCATAGAGTCGTGGGTGTCAGATCGCTGCATACAAGGGAGCGAGCGTGCCTGATTTTGGCATTGCGAATGCATTGTTTCACTCTGTTCCGTAGCTTTCTATATTCTTCGAAACTCTCGGTTTTCGGATCTGCCTTGAAACGCCTGTGGGCAGCATCCCTATTAGTCATCCTTTGGCGTAATTCAGCTGTCAGCGATGGAGCAGGAGATTTTCTTACACGGACTGTGCGCACAGGTGCATGTTTGTCAAAGAGGGCAGTGAGTTTATCACCAAGTTCATTAATTTTGCCGTCGCTTGTAGGTTCTCTGATTATTTGATGCCATGAGATTTCTGAGCAATCGGCTGTTAGAGCGTCAAGGTCAATACGTTTCATGTTCCTACAAGTTATGTAACGCGATTTGATCCTTGGGGGCTGCACAGAGTAGGCCAGGAATATTACATAATGTGCTGAGAGGCCAGGGGCTGCTGATTGACCAACATCTCTTACTTTGTCTGTTTCGTTGCGATCACGTCTATAAGAGTATGACTGTGCGCCATATGGTGTGTAGGTTGTAATGGAAGAATGTTCATGCTATTGCAACTAAACAATCTTCTTAGGTTTATTGCGGAGGAAGTGTCTCTTAGCAGGTCTATGTTCAAATCACCCATTACGATGACATGTTCGTATTGACACTGAAGTGAATGTAATTCCGACTGGAAGGAACTCATTGAGCTTACTTTTGGCGCATTGTACACGACGCCAGTCAAGAATCTCCGATTTTGTATATTTATCTCAATGAACATGAATTCAGCCTCTTTTTCTTCAGCAGGATTTGACGTACTTAAAACTTTCGCTTTGAGATCTGTTCGTATATTTGCGCCGACCCCGCCACCTCGCTTTTTTGATCTGTCTGCCCTAAGAAATTTGTACCCTGGGAGATGGATAGATGCAGAGGATACGTGTGGTTTCAACCACGTTTCGGATAAGAGGATTACGTGGTAGTTTAGTTGGTTGAAGAGGAGGCTAAGTTCTTCGTAATGCGCAGGTAAAGACTGAATGTTGCAGTGAGCTGCTAAAAGCTCGCTGAGCAGCCTGGAGTAGGGTGGCAGACTGGTTGTCCCTTTCTTAGGGACTACCTGCCGCGAGGGGCACTGGCCGGTGTTTCCGCCAATTGACATCATACAGGGGTGTCCGAGATTTTGCGCGCCCTGTTTGTGACTCCGCGAGTGTCAAAAGAAACGCGACTGCAAGAGATTTCCTGAGGTTGCGGGAGTATAGAAAATGGATTAGTGGTATTCGGTGCAGGGAGAATATGACCAAAATGGAGACGGCTGTGTGTCACTGAGTATCCTATGTCGTAAGAGGAGAAATGTAATTAGAGTTGAAACGTCCCCTAGGAACAATTATACAAGGCTGTGCTTAAACTGACACACAATATTTTTTAACGCAACACAATCTGACTTTCAATAATCCCTACAAAAGAATGGCCCTGACTAACATTAACCTATACCTTTCACAAATCACTTACCTCACCAAAAATCTTCGTTACTCGAACTACTGCAATACAGCGAGCACCACTACTGCCAGCTAAATAAAAGATTCAAACTACGGAAGTCACTAACTACTGATAGGCAGGCATAGTTAGCAAATGAAAGATTTTAATTGAGAACAAACAATGTATTTACCTTAAGAGTCATTATATATATATTTCATGACACCAATTCTTACAAATTTCAAAACTCCGCCATCTCTCTCCGCACATCCACCACTGCTGGCGGCTCACCTCCAACTGCACAACGCTACGCGCTGTTAACATCCAGCCGCCCAACACTACAATGGCGAGTATTACAACAATGCCAACCTGCCACTGACTGCACACAGCACAGCCAGTGATTTTTCATACAGAGCGCTATGTGGCGTTACCAATAAAAAAATCTAAACAGCCTACTTACATAGCCCCCATGCTCACCACAAAAAACTTTACAAATTATTTTGGGCAGTGGCCAATACAGATTTGAAAAAAATTTTTCATAATTACAATAACAAAGAAATGAAATGCACACACTTATCACTACAATGTTGGTCAAAAGCTAAAATTTTCTCACTGTCCATAATGACAGTCCTGATCATTCATCACAGTAAAATTGCAGAATTTTTTTTTTCTCAAAGTCGGAGCAGTAAAAGAAAATGCACATGCAAGTAGTGTATTTCCATGCAGTCTTCAAGAAGTAGTGGTGTCCTTCCAACGGAAAGACATGCTGACAGGTAATGGGCCACAACGGAGCAAACCCACAGCAGAGTCAGTCGAAGTTTTGAAGAATATTGGAAGGTTGGTCATCACAGAGCAGACCTACTATAGTCCTAGTAGAGATTATGGTATTGGTGGGCCACCAGAGGTGCAGACCCACTGCAGTCCTTGTACAGATAATGGTATTGGTGAGTCATCAACGGTGTAGACCCACTGTAGTCCTTGTAGAGATGGCTAGCAGGCAACTGTTGCGACTGTGCAGGTGCACAATCACCATCGAAGAGTCTTGCGGAGAATATAGCAAATCCATCAACCAATTTTCCTTAGAACCAACAATGCTGTTAACCAGTCCCTTGCTGAATCATTAACACACGTGCAAACACTATCAGTCCCTGCTTCTCACATATTGTCTGTATACTATGGCCAACAGAAACGTGTGCAGTGAAATGTAACTTACAAGTTACTTAATTTGATGAACTGGTGTCAATTACAATTTTATAACATAAGAATACAATAACAAAGGTACAAAATACATCATTAAAACGTAATAATACAGATAACATTTGTAGTAAAACAGACATTACAAAAGAATAGAAATAAACATGCACATCAGAGTTACAAAAATTATGACATAAGTACATACATAAAAGATCAGAATAACTTTTGAAACATCAACTTCACACATGAGCATTAGAATAAAACAGAATAAATAATGTGTAAACATCTTTACGAAGTAAATAACATGTTATTAATGCAAATTATATTTGAGGATAACGGTATTCCTCATCATAGTGAATGTAGCTTAGTATTAGAAGAGAAAAAATTCTATGAAACAGTACATAGAGACAGGAAGAAAACAAATACACAAGGGTACACAAACACATAGTGGGATAACACAAAAGGAAAGGACAGGGTTTTTTTTCAATGTAACATTTGGTATTGCAGTGCAACCCAAAACTTCATTCCATAGATCGTCCCTCTTATTTCAACATTTGCTCCAGCCAAAAAAAATCCTATCCAAGCATGCTTTCTGTTTTCTGTTCACATCCTCTTTCAAAAATAGTTTTTCTCCACTGTACACTACTTTTTTGGCCAAACCATTTTTTTATAGCTTCTCAATGCTTTTCTTCCAATTCATCATAGTTAGTTTCTTATAAAGTCTACCCCCTCTTAAGCTAACTTCAACCTACTGAGCTCAGATGCTTAACTAAGGGACGAGGCAATGCAGCAGCACAAAACAATTTACACGAACAGCAATGATAAAAAAATGGAAATTGCCAAAAAAGGCAGCAATATTACAACTATATAAGGCAATGCGCACCAAACAAGAAAAATAAATCAGTAATAAAATTGGCTTAACCTAGTAACACAAAGTGACATTCAGTAGCACTATGAATGGCAAACAGCCGCAGAAAATGCTATAACTTATACCTAAACATGACAAAGCTCAAGCAGAAAAAAATGTACACTAAAGACAACAATGCAGATATGGACAATGTCCATTCACATCTTATAGTCTATGTAATTAAAGTGGTGCACCACGAAAACTTATTGTAAAAAAATATTACTGTGTACTTGAAAAGAAAATTTTGTATTCAGTTACTGTGATTAATCCCTTCATATTGTTCTTTCTATTCAAAGTGCTCCTTTTTCGAATAATATGGATCATAAAATTATTATTTAATAGGTCTGTTGGCAGAAAGTGTTCATATTAGCAAATGCATTTAATTTTATTTTATAAAATCAGTGATGCAACACAGCTGGAAAACAGATATCAAATGAAATAAGCAACTATGGACAAAGCATAAAAATATCATTCAATAGTCATGTGACATTTCATAAGTTAGTAGAATTCTCTCAACTCTAGTAGAAAGACGTTTGTTATAATCAGGTGTCAGATGTAAGTATCTTTCTCAGTAATGAGCGTGTCGTATTTGCGGTGCTTTCTACAAAGGAATGTCAATAGCGAAGATAATGGCCTCCCTTTTTTTTTACCTGTGCCTCTGAAAGGCACACACTAATGGCTTTCTTTTGTCAGGTGGTTGTCGCGCAGCTGGGTGCCCACGACACATTACGTGCAGGTGGTCACTTAACTGTCTTATCGAAATATTTACGACACCAGTTTCCCCTACAGTGGCAGTCTCATATAAAAAAAATTCACAGATGAAGAATTTGCGTTACAAATCTGTAGAAATAAAATCTTTTAAAAATAATAGTGTTCAAAAATTTTCGACAGCATAGTGATACATTCACGCATATACATAGTTTTCATAACACTTAAAGTACGATTCCTGGTTTCCAACAACATTTTTCACAAACCAGAGTCCCTAACCACTACTCATTATTCCTTACCTTATTCGTCTACACTTCTTCAATATTTCATCATAACAGATACGTAGCATAACCAAATAACTCATATAGCATCAGCTTAAACATACCTCAGCAGCATAATTCACATCGTCGTCGTAATAATAACATTGTAACACCTCAGTCAAATCTCAAAAATGTCATAGCTTTCTGCAATAATTTCAAAGCCTAAAAAAAATTCTCTGCTCACGACAAAAGTGTCATCTACCTCAAACGTACTTTAAAAATCATGATCCCATACCAAATATATCATTCAAAGCGCTCATAGTGTCACAATAGTTCCGAAAAAATATGAACTGTTCACAAAGTACAGACAAAATACAATTTCATAAGTGTGAAGTAATCCACCCGTATAATTACGTAAACATTTGTCACTGATGTAGTAAAAATATGTTTGTCTCTCAGTTAAATCATCAGATAGCTGTGTAATTAATGTGCTAGAGAAATATGGTACCGATGTGTAAAGTTGTATAAGCAAATACTATATTAGCTAGGCCTCCTTGAGCTTGCCATACACATGGTACACAAAGTAAGCGTGTAGCCCCCTGAGGATTAATGTAATTATATCCTCAGGTGTTACAGATTACAGCAAAGGAATGAAATGTATCACGGAAAACCTTTGTATCATTGTACTTCAAATATCTTTAAAAATAAATGTTTTAAGTACAAAATTAATCACTCAAATACGTGTACTGTAGCGCTAAAATGTGCGTCTTGTTGTAAGATAATCTCTGTGGAAGTGTCGTAGTTATCGTCCTCCGAAAGCTACGTTTTGCATAAGTCAATGTACTTACCTCATGATAAACAAAAGTGAAATGCTTTGCGTGTAGATATCGTAGTTACTACGCTTATTGCCGTGATGAAGTAAGTACTGTACTGTAGCGTATTGTTGTGCTAAAGGAAAGGCTGTCTCATTGTAGCTATACCACAAAGTTACTACTAAAACATGTTTTCCTTTCCAGAAGAATTAAGAAAAACTGTGCAGATATAAAACAGATACACAATAAAAGCACAATGTAAGTTGTGTCACACATTAGTAGCGTCGTGATAT
Source organism: Schistocerca gregaria (assembly GCF_023897955.1). Lineage (NCBI taxonomy): Eukaryota > Metazoa > Arthropoda > Insecta > Orthoptera > Acrididae > Schistocerca > Schistocerca gregaria. The sequence goes on from NW_026061759.1 coordinate 3,986,525, forward strand.
AATCGTGTAGCTATCAAAGAAACGAAATGCAAAGTCATCTTTAATCTCACAAAACTGCAAAGCAATTATCATGTTGTATAAGTCGATAAAAAATGTAAAAATTTTCTCAAAGTTTGCGTCTATGTTATTTTTCTCGGAGCCAACGTAGCTGCTAGTCCTCCCTTCTTGCAAAATCTTAAGGTCCTAGCTCACGTCCAAGGCACCAAACCCTGCTAAAACGTCCAAAATCGATAACTAAACTTGAATTGTAATGTTTCTTACTGGCTATTACATCAACTTAGAAGGTTCTTCTGTGTTCTACTCTGGTGCTTTTAGTGTCTCCGCATTCCGCAGCTCCCGACATAGCTTTGCACACGATAAATGTAACGGTTTCAGGGAGAAGAGCGGGCAATGTGACGATCTGACATTAAGTCGATTCGATAGCAAATGACGCAGACGGTCAGATTTCTTAGGTTTTTACTACATATGGACACGTTTCACATTCTCCCGCCCAACTTGGCTCCTAGTCCTCCCTTCCTGCAAAATCTTAAGGTCCTAGCTCATCTCCAAGGCACCAAACGCGGTTATAAAGTCAAAATTCGATAACTAAACTTGAAATGTAATGTTTCTTACTGGCTATTACATCAACTTAGAAGCTTCTTCTGTGTTCTGCTATGGTGCTTTTAGTGTCTCCGCATTCCGCAGCACGCGACATAGCTTGGCACAAAATAAATGTAACCGTTTGAGAGAGAAGAGCGGCCAATGTGACGATCTGACATCAAGTCGATTCGACAGCAAATGACGAAAACTGGCGGATTTCTTAGGTTTTTACCACATATGAACACTTTTCACTTTCTCCCGTGCAACGCTTGTGCTAGTCCACCCTTCTTGCAAAATCTTAAGGTCTTAGTTCACGTCCAAGGAGTAAAAGCCAGCTAAAGAGCAAAAAATCGATAACTAAACTTGAATTGTACTGCTTCTTACTGGCTATTACATCAACTTAGAAGCTTCTTCTGTGTTCTACTATGGGGCTTTTAGTGTATCCGCATTCCGCAGCACGTGACCTAGCTTTGCACACAATAAATGTAAGCGTTTCAGAGTGTAGAGCGACCAATGTGACGATCTGACAAAAAGTCGATTCGATAGCAAATGACGAAAACGGGCGGATTTCTTAGGTTTTTACTACATATGAACACTTTTCACACACTCCCGTGCAACGTGGATGCTAGTCCTACCTGCATGCAAAATCTTAAGCTCCTAGCTCATGTCCAAGGCACCAAAGCCGGCTAAAAAGCCAAAAATCGATAACTAAACTTGAATTGAACTGCTTCTTACTGTCCATTACGTCACCATAGAAGCTTCTTCTGCGTTCTACTGAGGGGCTTTTTGTGTCTCCGCATTCAGCTGCACGCGACATTGCTTCGCACAAGATAAATGTAACCGTTTCAGCGAGATTAGCGCCAAATGATACCATCTGACATTAAGTCCATTCGATAGCAAATGAAGAAAACGGCCGGATTTCATAGGTTGGTACTACATATGAACACTATTCACATTCCCCCGTGCAACGTGGCTGCTAGTCCTCCCTTCATGCAAAATCTTAAGGTCCTAGCTCATGTCCAAGGCACCGAAGCCGGCTAAAATGCCAAAAATCGATAACTAAACTTGAATTGTACTGCTTCTTACTGGCTATTACATCAACTTAGAAGCTTTTTCTGTGTTCTACTGAGGGACTTTTAATGTCTCCGCATTCCGCAGCACGCGACATAGCTTTGCACACGATAAATGTAACCGTTTCAAAGACAATAACTGCCAATGTGATGATCTGACAAAAAGTCGATTCGATAGCAAATGACGAAAACGGGCGGATTTCTTAGGTTTATACTACAAATGAAAAGTTTTCACCATTTCCCGTACAACGTGGCTGCTAGTCTTCCCCTCATGCAAAATCGTAAGGTCCTAGCTCATGTCCAAGGCAAAAAAAGCTGGCTAAAAAGAAAAAATCGATATCTAAACTAGAATTGTACGGCTTCATACTGGCTATTACATACTTAGAAGCTTCTTCTGTGTTCAACTATGGCGCTTTTAGTATCTCCGCATTCCGCAGCACGCGACATCGCTTTGCACACGATAAATGTAACCGTTTCAGAGAGAAGAGCGTACAATATTACGATCTGATATTTAAGTTGATTCAATAGAAAATGACGAAAACGGGCGGATTTGTTAGCTTTTAACTACATATGAGCACTTTTCACTTCCTGCCGTGCAACGTTGGTGCATGTCCTGTCTTCATGCTAAATCTTAAGGTCCTAGCTCATCTCCAACGCACCAAATCCGGCTAAAAAGTCAAAAATCGAGAACTAAACTTGAATTGTAATGTTTCTTACTGGCTATTACATCAACTTAGAAGTTTCTTCTGTGCTCTACTATAGTGCTTTCAGTGTCTCCGCATTCCGCAGCACCCGCCATAGCTTTGCACACAATAAATACAACCGTTTCAGAGAGAACAGCGGCCAATGTGACCACCTGACATTAAGTCGATTCGATAGCAAATGACGAAAACGGGCGGATTTCTTAGGTTGTTACTACATATGAACACTTTTCATATACTCCTGTGCAACGTGGATGCTACTCCTCCCTGCATGCAAAATCTTAAGTTCCTAGCTCATGTCCAATGCACCAAAGCCGGCTAAACAGCCAAAAATCGATAACTAAACTTGAATTGAACTGCTTCTTACTGTCCATTACATCAACATAGAAGCTTCTTCTGCGTTCTACTAAGGGGCCTTTAGTTTCTCCGCATTCCGCAGCACGCGACATTGCTTTTCACACGATAAATGTACCGTTTCAGAGAGAAGAGCGGCCAATTTGACCATCTGACATTGAGTCGGTTCGAAAGCAAATGACGAAAACTGCTGGAAGTCTTAGGTTTTTACTACATATCAACAATTTTCACATCCTCTCCTGCACCGTTGGGGCTAGACCACCAATCGTGCAAAATCTTAAGGTCCAAGCTCATGTCCAAGACACCAAAGCTTGCTAAAAAGTCAAAATCTATATCTAAAACTAGAATTGTACTGATTCTTACTGGCTATTACAGCAACTCAGAAGCTTCTTCTGTTTCTACTATGGTGCATGTAGTATCCCCGCATATCGCAGCATGCGACATAGTCTTTGCACTCGATAAATGAAACCGTTTCAGAGAGAAAAGTGGCCAATGTGACGATCTGACACTAAGTCGATTCGATAGCAAATGACGAGAACAGGAGGATTTCTTTGGTTTTTACTACATATGAACATTTTTCACATTCTCCCGTGCAACGTGGCTGCTAGACCTCCCTGCATGCAAAATCTTAAGGTCCTAGCTCATGTCCAAGGCACCAAAGACGGCTAAGAAGTCAAAAATCGATAACTAAACTTGAGTTGTACTGCTTCTTACTGGATATTACAACAACTTAGAAGCTTCTTCTGTGTTCTACTATGGTGCTTTTAATGTCTCAGCACATCGCAGCACGCGATATAGCTTTGCAAACGATAAATGTAACCGTTTCAGAGAGAAGAGCGGCCAATGTGACGATCTGACATTAAGTTGATTCCATAGCTAATGACGAAATCTGGCGGACTTCTTAGGTTTTTACTACATATGAACACTTTTCACATCCTCCCGTGCAACGTGGCTGCTGGTCCTCCCAGCATGCAAAATCTTAAGGTCCTAGCTCATGTCCAAGGCATCAAAGCCGGCTAAAAAATCAACAACGATAACTAAACATGAATTGTACTGCTTCTTACTATCTATTAAATCAACTTAGAATCTTCTTCTGTGTTCAATTATAGTACGTTTAGTATCTCCGCATATCAGAGCACGCGACATAGCTTTGCCCACGATAAATGTAACCGTTTCAGAGAGAAGAGCGGCGAATGGGACGATCTGGCATTAAGTCGATTTGATAGTAAATGACGAAAACGGGCGGATTTCTTAGGTTTTAACTACATTTTAACACTTTTCACATTCTCCCGTTCAACGTGGCTGCTAGACCTCCCTTCATGCCAAATCGTAAGGTCGTAGCTCATGTCCAAGGCACCAAAGCCGGCTAAAAAGTCAATAATCGATAACTAAACTTGAATTGTACTGTTCCTTACTGGTCGATTACATCAACTTACAAGCTTCTTCTGTGTTCTGCTATGTTGTAATTAGTGCTTCCGCATACCGCAGCAAGCGACGTAAGTTTGCAGACGATAAATTTTATCGTTTCAGAGAGAAAAGCGGCCATTGTGGCGATCTGGTATTTCGTCGATCCGATAGCAGATGCCGAAAACGGGCGGATTTCTTAAGTTTTTACTACATATGATCAGTTTTCACATATTCTCGTGTAACGTGGTTCCCAGACCTCGTTTCATGCAAAATCGTAACGTCGTCAGTCACATCCCTGGCGCCAAAGGCGGCTAGTAAGTCCATAATCGATAGTAAAACTTGAATTGTACTGCTTCTTACTGGCAGATTACATAAACTTAGAGCCGGCCGCGGTGGTCTAGAAGTTCTGGCACTCAGTCCGGAACCGCGGGGCTGCTATGCTCGCAGGTTGGAATCCTGCCTCGGGCATGGATGTGTTTGATGTCCTTAGGTTAGTTAGGTTTAAGGAGTTCTACGCTCTAGGGGACTGATGACAACAGATGTTAAGTCCCATAGTGCTCAGAGCCATTTGAACCAATAACTTAGAAGCTTCTTCTGTGTTCTCTGGTGTTGCTATTAGTGCCTCCGCATGCCGCAGCCCGCGACATAAGTTTCCAGACGATAAATGTAACTGTTTTATACAGAAAAGCATCCAATGTGACGATCTGTCATTACGTCGATTCGACGGCAATTGACGAAAACGGGACGATTTCTTAGGTTTTTACAACACATGAACACTTTTCCAATTCTCTCGTGTAACGTGTCTTCCAGACTTCGTTTCATGCCAAATCTTAAGGTCGTCGGACATGTCTGAGGCACCAAAGCCGGATAATAAGTCAATAATCGATTACTAAAACTTGAATTTTACTGCTTCTTACTGGATGATTACATCAACTTATAAGCTTCTTCTGTGTTTTACTGTGTTGCTATTAGTGCCTCCGCATACCGCAGCACACAACATAAGTTTGCTGATGATGAAGGTAACCGCTTCACAGAGATATTTCAAACTCTGTGTCTGTGTCTATTGCCTGCTCATATTGTTTAAAGCAGGTTGCTCTAAATGCCCAGTGGATCTGATTCCCTTGATACCTATTCTAAACAATCTCGGATTGGTAAAGACCAAGCTCTGCTTATACTTATAGTCTGGGAAGTTGACATATCTTAGACAGTAAAATATGATGGTTAAAGATGTCCACTGAGTATTCCCATATACACTGAAGTTAGCTTTGAACAACAAATTATTAATTGGCCACCTACTCTTGACTCAATAGCTACTAAGATCTTTCACTAGTGAAGGAGGTGACGACGTTGTTATGTCCATTAGAGGCTTCTGTAGTTTGCTGAAAATGATGTGATATAATTGTGACTTGTGATTTTCTGTGGAGTTCCAGAGTAAGTTCTATACTGGTGCAGGACATTCATTCCTGCTGTTCTCATTCGAGGCAATCCTGGATTCTGAATCTCAAGCACCAGAGGATTATAAACATCAATGATACCTCTGTCTTCCTGGCAGTGCACTATTTCAAAGTGCTCTGGTTGACAGTCTCTTCTCATTGTGCAGTGCTTGTAGATTATTGTAAATGGATTATCTGTAATATTTAGAACATCTCATTCTAAACTTTCTAAAGAACGAGACTTTTCTGTCATGACCACTTTTTGTGTGAGGTGATAAATACCAGGAATTTGATTGCATTTTGAGAACCTAATGGTAACTGTCATGATTGTCTATGTAAATTAATGGAACTGGATTTTTCCTGAGGTCAGCAGTTTTCCGAAGGTCGTCGTTTTTCCCGAGGTCGTCGTTTTTCCCAAGGTCGGCGTTTTTCCCCGAGGTCGGCGTTTTTCCCCGAGGTCGGCGTTTTTCCCCGAGGTCGGCGTTTTTCCCCGAGGTCGGCGTTTTTCCCCGAGGTTGGCGTTTTTCCCCGAGGTCGGCGTTTTTCCCCGAGGTCTGCGTTTTTCCCCGAGGTCTGCGTTTTTTCCCGAGGTCGGCGTTTTTCCCCGAGGTCGGCGTTTTTTCCCAACAGCGGCGTTTTTCCCCGATGTCGGTGTTTTTCCCCGATGTCGGCGTTTTTCCACGATGTCGTCGTTTTTCCCCCAGGTCGGCGTTTTTCCCCGAGATCGGCGTTTTTCCCCGAGGTCGGTGTTTTTGCCCCGAGGTCGGCGTTTTTCCCCGAGGTCGGCGTTTTTCCCCGAGGTCGGCGTTTTTTCCCGAGGTCTGCATTTTTGCCCCGAGGTCGGATCAAAGATTTTTTTCCCGAGGTCTACAAATCTATCGATATATTGAAAATCCAAAGTATTTTCATGTATGTAGACTATACTGTTATGTCATGTCATCTTGAAACATTTATCCGACCACTAGATAACGGTATTTATCAAGATAGCGATATATTTCGTTATATCTATTTATTTCGATATTCGTTTTCTTAGGGGTACACATTTATTTTGAGACGTCCATACTTTTCCCATTATCGATTCAATTCGATATATCGACATACGTAGATGCACACATTATATCATGATATCGATTTATTTCGAGATATCTACCTATATTGAGGAGTCTATTTATTTCGAGGTATCGATTGATTTCGAGTATCCGATTATATCGAGATAACGATTTATTTTGATATACCGACACAATACAGGTTGTCTATATATTTCAAAGTATCGATATATTTCCATGTATTGGTGTACTACAGATATCGATTCTTCTCGAGATATCGATATGTTTCAAGGTACCTCTATATCTCTAGTAATCCATAAATTTCTAGATATCGCTATTTTTAGAGATATCTTTATATTACGTGGTACCAATATATATCGAGATATAGATATAATTCTATACCTCGATTTATCTCGATATGTCGACTAACATCGAGATTTCGGTCTATATGGTAAGCCGAAATGCGTCTAGATGTCGATATATTTCGGGATATCGACTCATTTCGATTTAGCGGTTTTTTGGAGGTGATTTATTTCGAGGTTTCGAATTATTTCACGGTGTCGATTTATTTCGAGGTTGCGATTTATTTCGAGGTTGCGATTTATTTCGAGGTGGCGATTTATTTCGAGGTGTGGATTTATTTCAAGGTGTCGATGTATTTCCTGGTGACGATATATTTCGATGTTACTTGTCGACTGCATCAGCTTAGAACCTATTTCGTACAGAGTGGTGCGACTGCATACCTCAGCAGGCGAGATTGATATCCAGACGATGAATTTTACCGTTTCCTAGAGAAAAGCGTGCGATGTGACGAATTGTCATTATGAAAACAAATGATGAAAACGTGAGGTTTTCTTTGGTTTTTCTGCCACTGCTGCCAACTTTCAGCCCACCCCCTCCTCCCCTTCCCCAGTCGTGGCGATCAGCTGGTGTGATGGAAATGGACACAGGAAAGTAATAACGTTCCATGAAATCCCATTCTAGGGACGTTCAAGGGTAAATGTTCCAGACGGTTTAATTGCATTAAGACACGCATACTGGGCATCTACAATGTCACATCTGCCAGATCGTTTCTATTATCAACAGTGGAAAACAAAACAGCGTACTGAAGAAGCCATAGTGAGACGCGGTTTTTGGTAGAATACTCTAGCCATTGATAATGATGATCTAATGAGAATTCTGTTATTGTTTTGAAAGATGCATTTAAATATGCATTGAACGTAGCTCCAAATTATTTTGTGAATTATAATTGTGGTATTATGAATCTACATTGGAGATTTTGTAATGCAAAACATTTCGATCTGAGAATACTTTACGTGATAGTACGTCATTGACCTTGTGTGTCATTAGGGTAAAGTTAATTTGCCGCGATTAACAAAAAATTTATCCGCCATTAAGGCTGAGTGCAACCCGAAAAATGCCAACAGCGCATAGCGGCCCATATGGTCACCCATCCAAGTGCCGACCACGCCCGAAAGTGCTAAACTTCAGTGATCTGACGGGAACCGGTGTATACACTGCGGCAAGGCCATTGCCCCTACCACTTTTACATGATATTTTTGATCGTAGTTCAGGTCTGATGGCTGGAAAGAATGGACGTTTACCATGTTATGCACATTTATATTTTCACTACGTCGACACAGCTGGACCAATTACGACCACAGGTGATGGTAGCCATAATGATCGTGCCAAGCATCCCGTGTACATTAGTTACACCCAAGTGTGTGGGCATCACAGCATTCGTGACATTTAAGTTTGTTACTTCTTTGCTACTATATTCGCAATAAATTTTGCAGACAGTATCCGCTTATGACGCTGAATGTACCTATAAAATTATATCATTGTACGACACATGTTTCAGGAGATACGTCATAAAAACTCAGGACAAGGCCAGACGCTGCATAGTACGGACGTGGACGCACAGCTGTAAATAAATGCCTGGTCAACACCAAGCTTTTCCGCTAGTCATCTATAAAGATAAAAAATCCCCAATATTGTCTACCAGCGTATTTTTGAAAAACCTTCATTTTGTCATCCATTTTTTTCCTGTAAAAATCGTAAAAGCCGTGCATCATTGTGTTTTTAAAAATCGTTTCTTATTGTCATCTCTTTTTATGTATTTTAAACCATCTATCGCTTGTGTAACCTGTGGCTACAAGTCCATTCCCTTTATGGGGTAATCGAAATAATAAACAACGGAAAAAAGTGTGGCTCAATTTCTTCCTCATTTTTCGGAACTTCTGATAATAGTAAATCGTTGGCTCTTTGAGGGCGTGGTAGGTACATACAAGAGATTAGTGTAAGATTAGAATTTGGGTTAGATGCAGTGCCAGGAGGTTCTGTTTCTATCTGGCTAGCTTCAGAGTACTTCACCATCTACCAAGTGATGCGTTTCATTGGGAATGGTGTGTTCTGTGCTAGGTCTACCCTTTACTGCACAATTCTGTTACTTCGATGCTATTAAAACCAGGATGTTATCAAAATATATGCACAGTGGCAGACTGGAGTCTGCAGAAATATTTCCAGTGGTGGGGAGGGGGGAAGGCGCGTCGGGGCTGGAGTGCATGATTCTGAAACTGGCACTCTGTGTACAAATCAGCTGGTCAGTTACGAGGTGCATCAAGCTACAAGACCCTAACTCTATGAGCGCTACAACTGGTCAAAGCTAAGGTTTATCAGTATTGTGGAGAATTCTTATCTGGAAGAGTATACTGTAACGAATAAAAACTCTTTACTCCAGATTCCAGGGAGGGTTGGGGGCGATGGGTGAAAGTGCCCTTTTGCCTATCCTCCCCTCCCCACCTCCTCCCCTCCCCATCCTCTCCCCCTCCCCTCCCCCTCCCCTTCCCCCTCGCGGACGCCAATGGCTGGCCCGTTCATTTTGAGAACATCAGAGCTGCAGTAACCTTTCTGAGAAACTGTTCTTGATGTCCTTGTGCGTCAATCTTACCACTCAGAACACCAGTGGGAATGTTGGTTATCGCTGAAACAACTGGTTTTCGGCTCTTATCAGTTTCCCAGCCCTTCTTTAAGCTAATTGTTAAAACCCGTCACAATACCAGTTCTTGTAATAACCGATTTTCAGTCTTTTATTTACATTATTTCCTCTAGTAAACGTAGAAATCAAACAAATATTAAACAATTTTTACTTTCTCAGTTTCTTGATAAATGTAATCAAAATGTCAAATTAAATACCCTTATGATGACCTGCAGCCGTTCAGAACGAAATTAGAATTATACTAATACCGTCAGCTGCTCACGGGTGTCGATATATATCAACGGGGACAGGTGACAATGTGTGCACGTCTGGGACTCGAACCCGGGATCTCCTGCTTACATGGCAGGTGCTCTGCCCATCTGAGCCACCGAGGGCACAGACGATAGTGTGACTGCAGGTATTATCTCGCGCCCGCCTCCCGCGAGACTCACATTCTCACCTTGCACGTCCACACACTACATTCGTAGTGTCCCACACCGACACACTCATTACTCGTGGAACACATTCTTACCAAGTCCCGTAACAGTTCGCGGAATACGTGTGCATCTTCACAGAAGAAGGTCATGGCTGGTATTGCCAGAACCATATACTTATATGGATATGGACATGTCTTCCACGAGGAATGAGTGTGTTGGAGTGGGACTCTACGACTGTAGTGTATGGACATTCAAGGTGAGAATGTGAGTCTCGCAGGAGGCGTGCGCGAGATAGTCCCTGCAGTCGAACCATACACTGTGTCCTCTGTGCCTCAGATGGATAGAGCGTCTGTCATTTTAGCAAGAGATCCCGGGTTCGAGTCCCGGTCGCGGCACACATTTTCACTTGTCCACGTTGATATTTATCAACGCCCGCGAGCAACTGACGGTATTAATATAATTCTAATTTCTTTCAATTAAATAGTCCAATAAAACTTTGTCCGATGTTCGCTGCTTCTCTCAAAATATAGCGAGTGCTTCTATACTACAGAAAACTGGCAGTATTATCCTACTGATTTTAGTTTTTAGAACTCTGCTCAAAAATTATATTGAAATCGGTTATCACAGCACTATGCGGGCATTACGTATAGTCCAGCGATAAAGAGTGAAAACTGCGGCAGGAGAACTCTCTTTTTCGTTTTAATTTCTCTGTTTTTAAGGGCTAAAAGCAGATAACGGCATACTACGTAGACACAGCAGCAGATGAGGCACTTTCTACTTTTATCCCGAACTATGAATGATTTGTTAAATTTTAACTTCTTTCCTTGTATGATGTCGCAAGTCGACCAAATCTAACTTTGTTCTTCACTCGTACCGCATATCGTAAAATACTTCCAGACTTCCAGATGGTGCCATTCTATGTTACAACTGACGTTCGACAACAGCGAGAAACTGTGTCCAGTCTCGCGCACTGCTTGTGTAACAGGGACAATATTGTCTCGGCAATGTTGGACCAATCCATTTGTTGCTCGTTTCTATCAGCAGTGTTATTAAAGTGGCATACATAACTTTTCCCATTTTTTTCTGTAATAACGCCGTGTTTCAGTGCTATGGAAATCTTACGAATAAAAATAACTCGTCTTTTTTAAAAAAGGTTTATTTGAAAACAAAAAATTTTACTACCACATCTGTGGCTAATTCATATATCTGTTTTTAGGTGGTTATCAGAAAAAAATAAAAAGGTACTTGTTATAACCGAGAGCAAACAAATACCGAAAGACATCGGTTATTCAGAACTAAAATACCCATATCGTTTTAACTGATCGGTTTTTCTATCTCTAAACTGCAGTGTCGCCATAGAAAAGTGTGTCGCTCCATCAATGTCCATAGCAACTTTGAGATATGTGTTTATGCGCAATATCGGCAAATGGAAACACGAAGAGGTAATAAGCACCTGAGCGATAGAATTTATTTCACAGTCAGAAAAGTCGAGTGACAGACAAGACTGAATCACTGTAATAGAAATTATATGGAAAGCTGTGTAAAGGAAAATTTCCAGTTCTTTCGTGGATTCCAAAATTGAAGCAAATTCCGGGACACCAAGGTGACATAGTCTTATACGGATAGTATTCCATGACTAACGTAATTGGCCCATATACTGTACTGGTATACGGATTATATTACACGACTAACGTAATTTACGTGAAATAATTTACAAACATGTTACTGTAACATTCGCTACTACTCATTACGCTAATTCACCTTCAGCCATTCAGCGCAAATCTCAGTTATGATACGTGCGCCAAACAAAAATTTATCAACGTAGTAACTCAAGACAACTACAAACGATCATTGTGTGCAAAATAAATAGAACACTTCATAAGAAGAACATGACGGGTTTGAATCATTCTCACCGCAAAGGATGAAAAATTCAGGCTCGCACACAAGACCACTTGATAACTAACCAGAAATTCAGATTAGTTGTAGCTTCGGTGACAATCGCCTTTTTTACATTTTCCCCGTAAACTAGATAATTATGAAACGTAAGCAACTACTCTGAAATATCTGCGGCAACGGCCTTGCCGCGGAGGTTGCATCGGTTCACGTGAGATCACCGAAGTCGCTGATTTCACAACGAACTGTTCGTTGTCTACTGAGTATACTGTCTGTTGCACGACACTATCCCTCCCACGCTGCTAAATGTAGGTCGTCGGCAAAATATGACTGTAGTGGAACAAGGGCGTCTGCAGAAATTTCCCCAGGAGGTGGTGGTGGCATTGGTAGTGGTGTGTGTGTGTGTGTGTGTGTGTGTGTGTGTGTGTGTGTGTGTGTGTGTGTGTGTGTTTGTGTGTGTGTAGGACTATTACTATGAAACTCACACAGTCCAGACCGCCAAGGAAAATAAACCTTGACATTTGGAAAGGGTGTTGATCTTATACAGCTTATACTGCATATTTCGAAATTCCACCTCTAAGGGGGAGACGCAGGACATGAAAGGATTTCTGAATCATGTAGCTATTAGGGGAATTTTGAAGCTAGGCATACGAACATTTGTATCTGGTTTCTAGGTCAGAAATAAAGAAATATGTGTTCCAGTATCATTGGGAATTTAACCTCTATGAAGTGAAATAGTGGATGAACATTTTATTTTGAGATAAATAATTATGGAAGAACTATGAAAGTATTTTTAAGGCTACATCTAAGAAAATTGGTATTTGACTTCAAGGCTACAAATAAGAAAATACGTGTTTCGGTGTTTTTGGAAGTTCAACCCCTAAGGGGATGAAATAGAGTGAGCTGGTGCGTTTCTGGTGCCAGTTTCCGTCGACCGTTGTTTCGGTCTTTGAGTCGCAGTCCAGAGGACACTGTTCCTAAGTGACTGTAGTAGTTCTCTGTGCGGCCCCACATCGGGCTTACCGCGCTTACACTGGACACAGTTGCCAAGAAATCGCCTGCCATCGCGATATAGGTTGGGCCAAAACATGTATTCCCGAACTCGGTTCAAGGTCTTGAAGAACCCCAAATGACCCCCGTCCGCCAAATCGTGGAAATATCTGAGTGCCATGCTAACTCGTTCCTGTGGAATACAGACCTTCACTTGGCCACGGTTGGCTCCCCCTTTACACAAGAGGCCCGCACGAAGGCAACAGCCAGTGACGACGTCGCCATCCACCAACTGCTGCCTTTTCGGTCCCCACCCGTCGTCCTCGGCCTGTTTGCCGGCTAAGTCGAAGAAGAAGCCGGGTGTCTCGGAGAGAAGGAAATTCACCCCCAGATCTGGCTCCACGTTTCTGAAAATGGTTCATTATGAAAGCATTATGAAAGCATATCTGACAATTCGTATTCGGCTAATCTGTTACAATTTTTAAAAACTACGTGTTTCACTGGTTTTTAACTTCGAGCATAAGGGGATGAGAATTTTAATGAAATATTTATTGCGTTATATTAAAATATTTTAAATCTGCATCTACGATAACCGGTATTTCACTTCTCAATTAGATATAAAGAAATATGCGTTAGGGAATGAAAGACTCTGCGGAGATATCACCACAAGAATACAAACGGCTTGATTAACAAAAACCTTGGACTCCAGCTGTCAGCATTGCTTTTTGGTCATTCAGCAAAAGACCATGCTTCAACGGCATTAAGTTTAGAAAAGTTTAGAAAGTGTTGCAGTTTATAAAAGACATAAAAAAACGATTAAAGAAAAAAATGCTTTGCAGACCATGAACGGTCTAAGTAAGTAAAGAAGCGGATGATAAGCTAGCTCTTTATGCAAATAAGTTGGTCAGTTTAAGTTCCGAGACATGTCATGCAGCAGGAACGGAATCCTATAGTTGCTACGATTGGCTAAAGGAAAAGTTTTGCAGAATCACGCGAAATCACTTCTGCAAGTGGCTGAGAATCTCGTAATGAATAAAAATTCTGTACTAAGAATTCCAAGGTTGGAGATGCAAGATTCCTCCCCCCCCCCTTTCCCCCTCCTCACAATCCTATCCTTCTTTACCTACAGCAAAAAATAAATAAATAAATAAAACTAGAGAAATTTCTACTGTGAAACTATTTGCATACAAGAGAACGGCCATTAAAATTTAACTCTTCAAAGTTTTAAGCCCTGCCCCGTTCGAAAAATTTAATTTCTTTGTAGTTGCATTTTTTAAAGGTGTACTTGTCTAGACTCCTGGAACGGAAAGGTTTTTTTTTTTAATCCGTGCTTTACAAAAGTTTCTACAGCCCAGTGTTTGAAGCAGTGTCACGGCTGCCATGAGCCGCGCGGGGTACCCGCCATGTCTCCAACGCCTTGTCAGGGTTCGCGCGGCTCCCCCCGTTGGAGGTTCGAGTCCTCCTTCGGGCATGGTTGTGTGTGTGTTGTCCTTAGCATAAGTTACTGTAAGTAGTGTGCAAACATACGGACTGATGGTTCAAATGGCTATGAGCACTTTGGGACTTAAGATCTGAGGTCATCAGTTTCCTAGAACTTAGAACGACTTAAACCTAACTAACCTAAGGACATCACACACATCCATGCTCGAGGCAGGATTTGAACCTGCGACCGTAGCGGTCGCGTGGCTCCCGACTGAAGTCCCTAGAACCGCTCGGCCACATCGGCCGGTCTATCATGTATTCTAGAAGTGCTGCACGGTCGTCAGTGGCGCCTGTTCTTTCGAGAACAGTTACTTCATATCTATGGTTAAACGTTACCCAGCCATTGACCTTCGTCTGTGCGAATGCGCACAGGTTGCCCGAACTCTTACGGGAATCGTCACATTAGTGTGAGCCAGTAATGAGTGGATAGGCAAATACCTATTACGTACATTACGTATGCGGATTGTGGACGGTTGGGGATGTGTCTCACGGGAAGCGTGCAAGGGATAAATTCCTGCAGTCGTGCTGTTCATTTGTGCCCTCGATGGCTCAGATGGATTGAGCGTCTGCCATGTAAGCAGGAGATCGTGGGTTCGAGTCCCAGTAGGGGCACACTTTTCAGCTGTCCCCATCGAAGTATATCAACAACACCTGTCGGCAGCTGAGGGTTTCAATTAATTATCAGTTGTGAAGGTGATTCGATGAACCATTTGCCAGGCACTTAAACGTGTTTTGCAGGGTATCCATATAGATGTAGATGATAACTCGTCCCGTGTCGCACGTGCTCAAAATGATTTATACTGCACAATGCATGCAAACATACTCACCGAAAATAAGGACGATTATCAAGTGCAGGCTGCCGAGTGCTGCAAATCCAGCTTAGACAGATCGGCTTTTCCTGCCAAGAAGAACAGGAAGTTGCTGTCTAGGAACAATCAGAGGTAGAGGAAGGGTAGATAAATACTCCTTGAATTGCAGACTAAACGTAAATAACGAAAATACAATTTTGGTAAAAATTGGTCAAAACATAATCGTTTGCCCTCCGTATTGGATTAGCTGTTTTGAATATTGAAAATCTGACTTCAGATTCGTTTTCAGCGACATTAAAAATATATATGTAACACTCAGTTCATGCAAATCGAAGTAATAATATAACTAAATGTTTTCCCTAAACATTGAACACATTTTTTTCGGGTAACTATTTTCTCAGAACGGCATGCAGCATAAATTGAAAGTGGTTCGATCTCTTAACTTCTACCTCTGACCCCTAAAAGTAAACACTTTTCTTAGGAACTTATAGCTATAATATGACATTTGTTAATATTAACTAATTTTTGTGTAGGCATAAGGAGTGAAACAAACCCCCAAAAATCGAACTCAAAGTTCGAATTAGCACTGTATCGTTAAATTTAAGGTTGTTTCATTGCGGTTAGGCATGCGCTCGCATAAATTTTATGTTTTATCGACTGATGTTATCCATTTTCAATTTCAGAGGAATAATGTAGTATCAACTGATGTTACCCATTTTTGAATTCAGGTAACATCTGTGGTGCCACACTGCACGCACTCTGCGTACTCCAGTCTCGCAGGCCCTTGATCAAATCATAATTACGGGCGCCATTTTTATTGAAAATCTAAAATTAAGCTCATAGTATTATCACTCGTAATTCCCAAACACATCCTTCGAATGTATTGTCATTGTCTCAAAAAAAAAAATTTAAAATGTACCCTTTGTTGCTCATTTGTATGAGAACCTGGCCGTAACGCCGGAATATAGTCACGAGATTTTTTTTTTCAGAGACGCTGTACGATCGCGAGAAGACTTTCGTTCTGCGCGTGTCGAAGGACATTCCTCAGATATTACTGTGTGTGTGCTACTCAGTCGTGCCAGTTAAGTGTACATCTTTGCATAGTTTTCCTTTCACGATGTAAACAGTGTTCCGCTCAATTGCTAACTGGCCAGTGAGTGGTTCCGAAGGTGTCGGATGTGCGGTGCGTTCGGTATGCTAGGACAACAGCAGACTGGCGTGGTGCGATGGCAGAAGCAGACACTGAGGGAGCTAGCTGCTGGGACGCCAGCGAACAATTTATGCCAAGTAAGACGAAGAGGACTATTCTAAAATTACTAGCCGTCTCAAAAGTGTTTACCATTGGTAAATCTTGCTGTTGAGTCTGACAAAACTGGCAGTTGGGCCTAGAGATACATTAGAGAGAGATACAGGAAATCCCCCCACCCCCCTCAATGAATTTTTGGTTGTGATGACAGGCCGATTGGTAGTGTAGCCCGAGATCTAAGTTAGGTTGGAAGGTGGTAATTTGATTGAGAGTTGTTTACGCCAACGATTATGAATGCCGACTAAACGTTGTGCGAGCAGATTGCCCTGTAGCGTAGCCTAGTGTTTCCGTCCGCGCCACATTTAACACACTTTCTCTAACTGTGTACAAAAGTCTCACAACAGCCACGATAACTACGTTTCTGGTGGGGGGAGGGTAGAGTCCACTATGTAACTTTCACTGCAAATTTTAGTAACCGCCGAAACTAACCGAAATAGAAGCGTAATTTTAACTATATTTCCTTTTGTGGGAAAATAATGGTTCTCCTCTTTCGGCAGCAACTGTAATATGTAGGCGACTTATTAGTTTTCTTTAAACTATGAATCATGATCTCAATAGACGCAGTGCTTTTTTTACGTTACTTGATTTGTGGTCTATAGTAAACAATGCAACGAATTGGTAAATTCTTTGAAGTTTGACGTGTGTTACATAGACGACGTCTGCAATGTTCGTAAGGCCAAGTTTGCATATATTCGGTGTCTGTTTTTTTGGCCATGTACTGTATAATTAAGGGGAGGAGGATTATGTTCAAGGAGCAGTGTATTAGCAGTCTATGGAGAAATTGAGAATTTCGATCTAACGAACGGCATGCTCGGGCAGTTCGTGCTATTCTGTTGACCACTGTGTAATTCGGACACAGTGATCATTGCCTCTCCCTAGTAACCAGGGGACTCGGGTGCTAATCCTGGTCTGGCACAAATTTTCAACAGTGCCCATTGACTAAAGTCTGTGCCCATTGTCAACTAATGTCATTGTTTCGGTGTTAAATTGTATTTTGTTCACGATACGTCGTTTAGCTTTTTCATGGATAACAGCTTTGAAAAGCGTACAGGTTATATTGATATTCGCTCGTCGTTAGTCCAAGGCAACTATAGCGATTTATGAACACAGTTGTAGTTCGTATTAAGCCTACATACGTAATTGTGTCCTGTGTTTCTTTACCAAGAACTGCTTCGTAAGTAATTCCCCGGTAGTGGTATTTTGTTTCAGTATTTTGTTTAAATATTTATAGACTGCAGGCTTGGATGAAATATGAAACACATGTCCGAAGTTCCTGTTGATACTGCAGATACTGTTTCATCCGTACTAGGGGCCAAAACATTTAATCTAATACAAAAGGACACAATTTGTCTCGAGATTTAGCTATTTTTCGTAATAGAGGCCTTGCTTCGATATGTTTTTCTCTAATTCTTGTTTGGATATAATCTTAAAACACACTAACTCTTCCACCAGTTATTCGATATGTTGTTTCATCCCTTTCGTAGCCTAGAGTTCCTAAACGGTCGATAATATTAATGATTTCCTTTCTCAATTTTATTTTCTGTAAAATCTCGTGTTTATGGTTAATTCTAACATGTTTCACGTTCTCACTTTTATTATTTTTATTTTTCTAGTTTTTGGCTGGTAGCCAAATTTTCTTTGAATCTGGTTTTTAATTCTGAAATAGTAACAGTTGAAGGTCAAGAGAAGATGGCGATCTATTTGAGGAGAGTGGCTTGGAGATTTTTTATAATAGACGTACACAGGTCATGGGGATCCTTACCTATATAAATTTACTTCGAGTGTGATGTAGCCCATTCTCTTGTCATGATCTCGGCTGTATCGTAGCACATTGTCTCGGTTAGGTTGGAGATTTCTGTTGAGAGTTGCCGAAGTCAACGAAAGTGATTACAAAGTGAGGACTTTGCTAACAGAACGATCTGTAGCGTAGTCCAACACGTTCTTTCTGTCCTTTTAAAGCCTCTTTTAATTAAAAATAACTAAAGCTGCAAGATACAATCACAAAAACTGTTACGTAATAGAGTAATCCCAGACTATTGTTGTGTAAGTTGTGTGCGTACACTTTTTTTTGTCAGTGAATATACATTTTTTTACTCATTTGCTGGGTTTCAGTTTTCCCCGTTTTCCGGCGAAAAACCTTTTCCTGTGAAGGGCCCATTAGCTTGTCGGTTATATTTGTGACTTTCTCGACGGTCAGTAATTTCGTGATAGTCCATCCACCGGCGTCATTGTTAACATCGAATATAGATTTAAGTATTAGGAAGGCTAATATGAAGCTAATGCATGAGTAGGTCTAATAATTAATAAAAATAGGAATGCGGGTAAGCCACTACAAACAGCATAGTGAAAGCATTGTTGTGGCCAATATAGCCACGAATCCCACGCCTACCACAGTCGTAAAAGTAGTCCGCAGATGATGAAGAAATTGATGGAATGTGTGATGACATAAAAGAAATCATTCAGATAGTGATGGGAGATGAAAATTTAATATTAGTGGGTGACTGGAATTCGACGGTAGGAAATGGAATAAAAGGAAACGCAGTAGGTGAATATGGAATGTGGGTAAAAAATGAAAGAGGAAGCCGCCTGGTAGGTTTTTGCCCAGAGCATAATTTAATCATAGCTAACACTTGGTTCAAAAATCATGAAAGAAGGTTGTATACGTGGAAGAGACCTGGAGATACTGCAATATTTCATATAGATTATATAATGGTAAGACAGAGATTTAGGAACCAGATTTTAAATTGTATGACATTTCCAGGGGCAAATGTGGTCTCTGATAACAATATATTGATTATGAACTGTAGATAAAAACTGAAGAAACTGGAAAAACGTGGGAATTTAAGGATATGGGACCTGAAAGAACTGACAGAATCAGAAGTTGTAGAGTGTTTCAGGAAGTGCATTAGGGAACGATCTACAGGAATGGGGCAAAGTAATACAGTGTGATGGGGGATCTGAGTGGTATACTGTCAAGGGGGAGGGGGTTCCTCAGGGATCAGTGTTGTGGCCGCTCTAGTTCCTTATTTATATAAATGATATGCCCTCAAGTATTATGGGTAACTCTAAAATATTTCTGATTGCTGATGACACTAGCTTGGTAGTAAAGGATGTTGTGTGCAACATTGACTCCGTTTCAAGTAGTGCAGTACATGACCTCAGTCAATGGCTTGTAGAAAATAAACTAACGTTAAATCACAGTAAGATTCAGTTTTTACAGTTTCTAACACACAATTCAACAAAACCTGACATTTTAATCTCACAGCATGGGCAAATGATTGGTGAAGCTGAGCGGCTCAAATTCCTAGGTGTTCAAATAAATAGTAAGGTGTCATGGAAAGCCCACATTCAGGATCTTGTTCAAAGACTTAATACTGCCATTTTCACTATTCGAACGGTACCGAAAGTGAGTGATACTTCGCCAAGTAAATTAGTCTACTTTGCTTATTTCCATTCACTTATGTCGTATGGTATTATGTTTTTGGATAACTCTTCCCATTCTAGAAGGATATTTTTGGCTCAGAAACGGGAGGTTCGGGCAAAAAGTGGTGTGAGTTCACGGACCTCTTGTCGACCTCTGTTCAGGGAGTCTGGGTATTTTGACATTGGCCTCTCAATATGTATATTCCTTATAGTCGTTTCTTGTTACCAATATTAGTTTATTTCCAACAATAAGCAGCTTTCACTCGGTTAATACTCGGGAGAAATCAAACCTCCATTTGGATCGGACTTCCTTAACTCTTGTGCAAAAATGTGTGCAGTATACTGCTACATCCATTTTCAATAAGCTGCTACTCGAATTCAAAAATCTTAGCAGTAATCCACGCGCTTTCAAATCGAAACTGGAGTGTTTCCTCATGGGTCACTCCTTCTATTCTGTCGAGGAGTTAATTGAAAAATTAAGCTGATTCTCATTGTACTGCTGATAGCGTTTGCTTAAACTTATGGACTGATTTTCTCTCTGGTTCATGAACATGTATTTTTATCTGTTATTACTTTTATGTTGTAAGTTCATGTGTCGCCCAAACCGCCGTCTGCTTCACGTCTGCTGTGCAGCGAGCTACCTTGATTGAAGTATTAACTGTAGTTTTCTTACTTGTCACTACTTCTTCCGTGTGTTTTTGCTTTTAGGAAGCTTTAATTGTCGAGTGCTAGTAATAGAGTTAAATAGATTTCATGTTTGTTTTGAATACAGTCAGAGAGAGTCCTTGTAGTCAGCCATAGTGCTAGTAGTGCTAGTGTTTGTTTTCAATACAGTCCAGAGACAGGTAGTGCTATTTTCATTGTTTTCTACAAGAAGTGGTTAGCAATCACAGTTTAGTCAGTAATCAGCCGCCTTTAGTGAATTAGCAGTCTACTTAAAAGTTGATTAAGTCTCTTCAGTATATTGATTCCTTAGGATGGATAGGATGTGTGACTGCTGTGTACGGACGCTGGCCACTCTTCGCGAACAGCTGAGCGTGTTGATGGCCGCGGTCAGCCGTCTTCAGGCTGCTGCCTCGGAGGGTAGCGGCAGTGTGGAGTCTGGTGCGTCGCATGGTGCACCCCAGGTGTTAGATGCTTCACCCACTGTCCCTGCTGTCGAGACATTTTCGCGGGTACCGGGCGCGGTTGGGCCACCCTCTCCCCAAGGGGAGTGGCGGGTTCAGCGGCGTTCGCGGCGCACGAGGCAGAGGGTCAATGTGGAGGCTGGCCGTGTGGCATCGTCCGCTCTGCCTGTGAATGGACATGTGGCTGCTCATTCAGCAAGGTCCGAGCAGGCACACGGGGGGAGGGGTTTATTAGTTATTGGGAGCTCCAACGTTAAGCTGGTGATGGAGCCCCTTAGGGAAATAGTGGAAAGGTCGGGGAAGAAGGCCAGTGTTCACTCTGTCTGCTTGCCGGGGGGTCTCATCCGAGATGTGGAGGCGGCCCTACCGGCGGTGATAGAGAGCACTGGGTGCACCCGACTGCAAATTGTTGCTGATGTCGGCACCAATGACTCCTGCCGTGTGGATTCAGAGGTCATCCTCAGTTCGTACAAGCGGTTGTCGGAGTTGGTGAAGGCGGAAAGCCTCGCTCGCGGGGTGGAATCAGACCTAACTATTTGTAGTATCGTTCCCAGAACCGATCGCGGTCCTCTGGTTTGGATCCGAGTGGAAGGCTTAAACCAGAGGCTCAGACGATTCTGCGGAGAGCTGGGGTGCAAATTTCTCGACCTCCGCAATGGGGTGGAGAAATGTAGGGTCCCCTGAATATGTCAGTCGTGCACTACACGCCGGAAGCGGCTACGAGGGTAGCGGAGTACGTGTGGAGTGCACATGGTTTTTTTTTTTTTAGGTTAGAGAATTCCCTCCCTAGACCCGACAAGACGCCTCCTGAGACGCGGCAAGGCAGGAGTAGGCAAAATGCAACAGGGAATAACAATATTAATGTGCTAATAGTAAACTGCAGGAGCGTCTATAGAAAGGTCCCAGAACTGCTCTCATTAATAAACGGTCACAACGCCCATATAGTTCGCAGACAAAGGCTGGACAGTAAAGGGGGAGACGTGTTTATAGCGATAATAAGTGCAATAGTATCGAAGGAAATTGACGGAGATTCTAATTGTGAAATGATTTGGGTGAAGGTCACGGTTAAAGCAGGCTCAGACATGGTAATTGGATGTCTCTATAGGCCCCCAGGCTCAGCAGCGGTTGTGGCTCTGCACCAGAAGAATAATTTGGAAAATATTTCGAGTAGATTTCCCCACCATGTTATAGTTCTGGGTGGAGATTTTAATTTGCTGGATATAGACTGGGAGACTCAAACGTTCATAACGGGTGGCAGGGACAAAGAATCCAGTGAAATATTTTTAAGTGCTTTATCTGAAAACTACCTTGAGCAGTTAAACAGAGAACCGACTCGTGGCGATAATATATTAGACCTTCTGGTGACAAACAGACCCGAACTATTAGAATCAGTTAATGCAGAACAGGGAATCAGCGATCATAAAGCGGTTACTGCATCTACGATTTCAGCCGTAAATAGAAATATTAATAGAGGTAATAAGATTTTTCTGTTTAGCAAAAGTGACAAAAAGCAGATTACAGAGTACCTGACGGCTCAACACAAAAGTTATGTCTCAAGTACAGATAGTGTTGAGAATCAGTGGACAAATTTCAAAACCATCGTACAATATGCGTTAGATGAGTATGTGCCAAGCAAGATCGTAAGAAATGGAAAAGAGCCACCGTGGTACAACAACCGAGTTAGAAAACTGCTGCGGAAGCAAAGGGAACTTCACAGCCAACATAAACATAACCAAAGCCTTGCAGACAAACAAAAATTACGCGAAGCGAAATGTAGTGTGAGGTGGTCTATGCGAGAGGCTTTCAATGAATTCGAAAGTAAAGTTCTATGTACTGACTTGGCAGAAAATCGTAAGAAATTTTGGTCCTATGTCAAAGCGGTAGGTGGATCAAAACAAAATGTCCAGACACTCTGTGACCAAAATGGTACTGAAACAGAGTATGACAGACTAAAGGCCGAAATACTAAATGTCTTCTTCCAAAGCTGTTTCACAGAGTAAGACTGCACTGTGCTTCCTTCTCTTGAAGTCGCACAGTTGACAAAATGGTAGATATCGAAATAGACGACAGAGGGATAGAGAAACAATTAAAATCGCTCAATAGAGGAAAGGCCTCTGGTACTGATGGGATACCAGTTCGATTTTACACAGAGTACGCGAAGGAACTTGCCCCCCTTCTTGCAGCGGTGTACCGTAGGTCTCTAGAAGAGCGAAGCGTTCCAAAGGATTGGAAAAGGGCACAGGTCATCCCCGTTTTCAAGAAGGGACGTCGAACAGATGTGCAGAACTATAGACCTATATCTCTAACGTCAATCAGTTGTAGAGTTTTGGAACACGTATTATGTTCGAGTATAATGAATTTTCTGGAGACTAGAAATCTACTCTGTAGGAATCAGCATGGGTTTCGAAAAAGACGGCCGTGTGAAACCCAGCTCGCGCTATTCGTCCACGAGACTCAGAGGGCCTTAGACACGGGTTCACAGGTAGAAGCCGTGTTTCTTGACTTCCGCAAGGCGTTTGACACAGTTCCCCACAGTCGTTTAATGATCAAAGTAAGAGCATACGGACTATCAGATCAGTTGTGTGCTTGGATCGAGGAGTTCCTAGATAACAGAACGCAGCATGTCATTCTCAATGGAGAGAAGTCTTCCGAAGTAAGAGTGATTTCAGGTGTGCCGCAAGGGAGTGTCATAGGACCGTTGCTATTCACAATATTCATAAATGACCTGGTGGGTGACATCGGAAAGTCTCTGAGGCTTTTTGCAGATGATGCTGTGGTGTATCGAGAGGTTGCAACAATGGAAAATTGTACTGAAATGCAGGAGGATCTGCAGCGAATTGACGCATGGTGCACGGAATGGCAATAGAATCTCAATGTAGACAAGTGTAATGGGATGCGAATACATAGACTGATAGGTCCTTATCATTTAGCTACAAAATAGCAGGTCAGCAAATGGAAGCAGTTAAATCCATAAATTATCTGGGAGTACGCGTTAGGAGTGATTTAAAATGGAATGATCGTATAAAGTTGATCGTTGGTAAAGCAGATGCCAGACTGAGATTCATTGGAAGAATCCTAAGGAAATGCAATCCGACAACGAAGGAAGTAGGTTACAGTACGCTTGTTCGCCCACTGCTTGAATACTGCTCAGCAGTGTGGGATCCGCACCAGATAGGGTTGATAGAAGAGATAGAGAAGATCCAACCAAGAGCAGCGCGCTTCGTTGCAGGATCATTTAGTAATCGCGAAAGCGTTACGGAGATGATAGATAACCTCCAGTGGAAGACTCTGCAGGAGAGACGCTCCGTAGCTCTGTATGGGCTTTTGTTGAAGTTTCGAGAACATACCTTCACCGAAGAGTCAAACAGTGTATTGCTCCCTCCTACTTATATTTCGCGAAGAGACCACGAGGATAAAATTAGAGAGATTAGAGCCCACACAGAAGCATACCGAGAATCCTTCTTTCCACGTACAATACGAGACTGGAATAGAAGGGAGAACCGATAGAGGTACTCAGGGTACCCTCCGCCACACACCGTCAGGTGGCTTGCGGAGTACGGATGTAGATGTAGATACTGGCACGTTCCATGACCTAGAAGGTTTGCTCCTCAATTTGGGCCTACGGAACTTGACATGCGCAAAGAAAGAGGGTAACAGAAGATATATTGAATTTAATTTATGAAAGGAGAAAATACAAAAATGCAGTAAATTAACCCGACAAAAAGAAATACAAACGTCTCAAAAATGAGATCGACAGGAAGTGCAAAATGGCTAAGCAGGGATATCTAGAGGACAAACGTAAGGATATAGATGCGCTTATCACTAGGGGCATGATAGATAGTGCCTAAAGAAAAACTAAAGAGACTTTTAGAGAAAAGAGATTCACTTGTATGCATATCAAGAGCTCAGATGGAAACCCTGTTATCAGCAAAGAAGATATTGCAGAAAGGTGGAAGGTGTATATAGAGGATCTATACAAGGGCAATGTACTTGAGGACAATATAATGGAAACGGAAGAGGATGTAGATGAAGATGAAATGGGAGATGACATACTGCGTGAAGAGTTTGACAGGGCACTGAAAGACCTTAGTGGAAATAAGGTTCCGGGAGTAGGCAACATTCCATTAGAACTACTGACAGGCTTGGGAGACCCAGCTCTGACAGAACGTGACCGTCTGATGAGCAAGATGCATGAGACAGCCGAAATACCGTCAGACTTCAAGAAGAATGAAATAATTCCAATTTCAAAGAAATCAGGTGTTGACAGGTGTGAAAATTAGCTAACTATCAGTTTAATAAGTCACAGCTGCAAAATACTAACGCAAATTCTTTACAGACGAATGGAAAAAATGGTAGAAGCCGACCTCAGGGAAGACCAGTTTGGATTCCGTGGAAATACTGGGACATGTGAGGCAATACTGACCCTACGACTTACCTTATAAAGTAGATTAAGAAAAGGCAAACCTACGTTTCTAACATTTGTAGACTTAGAGAAATCCTTTGACAATGTTGACTGGAATACTCTCTTTCAAATTCTGAAGGTGGCAGGGGTAAATTACAGGGAGCGAAAGGCAATTTACAATTTGTACAGAAAGCAGGTGGTAGTTATAAGAGTCGAGGGATATGAAACGGAAGCAGTAGTTGGGAAGGGAATGAGACAGGGTTGTAGACTATCCCCAATGTTATTCAATCTGTTTATTGAGCAAGTAGTAAAGGATACAAAAGAAAAATTCTGAGTAGAAATTAAAATCCATGGATAAGAAACTCAAACCTTGAGGTTTGCCGATGACGTTCTAATTCAGAGACAGCAAAGAACCTAGAAGAGTAGCTGAACAGAATGAAGTGTCCTGAAAGGATGATATAAGATCAGCATCAATAAAAGCAAAACGAGGATAATGGAATGTAGTCGAATTAAGGTGGGTGATGCTGAGGGAATTAGATTAGGAAATGAGACATTTAAAGTAGTAAAGGAGTTTCGCTATTTAGGGAGCAAAATAACTGATGACGGTCGAAGTAGAGAGGATATAAAATGTCGACTGTCAATGGTAAGAAAAGTGTTTCTAAAGAAGAAAAATTTGTTAACATCGAGTATAGCTTTAGGTATCAGGAAGTCCTTTCTCCGAGTATTTGTATGGAGTGTAGCCACGTATGGAAGTGAATAATGGACAATATATAGTTTGAACAAGAATAGAATAGAAGCTTTCGAAATGTGGTGCTACGGAAGAATGCTGAAGATTAAGTGGGTAGATTACATAACTAATGTGGAGGTATTGAATAGGATACTGGAGAAGAGAACTTTGTGGCAAAACTTGACTAGAAGATGGGGTCGGATGGTAGGACACGTTCTGAGGCATTAAGGGATCACCAATTTAATATTGGAGGGCAGCGTGGAGGGTAAAAATCGAGGTGGGAGACCAGGAGATGAATACACTAAGCAGATTCACAAGGATATAGGTTTGCAATGGGTACTGGGAGATGAAGCTTCCACACGATACAGTAGCATGGAGAGCTGCATCAAACCAGTCTGTGGACTGAAGACAAGAGCAACAACAACAACAACAACAACAACAACAACAACAAGGTATTTGTCTGATGTGTAACCTTCAACAGAAGTGGGGCAGACAAGAGGGTTAATTCATTAATGGTGTCGGAAGAGATGGTTAGCAAGAAATCCTTTAGGCGTGGTGCGTGATGCGGCGCTCCCCATCCCCATATACCGATCAAATCAGTCACGACTTGAACCGAGCGTGCCCGAACATTGTCCTACAAAATGATGGCCGCCTTCTGCAGAAACCGACGCCGCTTCTTTCTCTCAGTTGCTTTTCTACTTTGTAACACAGTCTGTTTCGTTTTCGAGTGCAAACCGCTTAACATATATTGTTCAAATTTGGCATGGAGACAGTTTGAACCCTGAGAAAGAACATAGCCCACTTTAAAAAGCAAGAAAAATTTTTTTGCATCAGTGAACGTAAACTACATTAAAACTTACTTATTTTGCTTGTACAACTTAAGAATTCTATAATGTATAAGTACTTCAGTAGTCGCCGCGCGGGATAGTCTCTACAAACGAAATTGCTCCCACGTCCGAGGCCTTTCAATATCACGTCTTCCATTCCGCTTGTAGTTCAGAATATTTTGGGGAAGTCTGGGACGTAGCATTCTCACCAGTCTTCACGATATTTTTGAATTTTTTAGTTTCTGTTGAAAATACTTAATTTTTCTCTAGTATCTTCATTCCTAATCATTTCTTGTTGTGCAGCTCTTCGAATTTCTTAGGAACCTCATCTCTGCCGTGTGATTTATTTTTCGTTTTTTTTAACCATGTTTTCGCTTTCATAGCATAATACAGGAACCGCGACCACGTTATAGAATTTCGGGACAACCTTTTTGTACTTTATTGCCCAATGTTCAGATAATAGTGTCACAGACAGCTTAGAATTTGTGTAATTTATTTTAAGTATCAGAGTAAATATCAGATCTTACAGCGTAGCCTAAATGAAAGATTAAGAGACCAGTTCTAAAGCAGGATTATCCAAAACTAGTTTTAAACTGACTGAGTATTTTCCTCGGAGTGCACTTATTTTCGTTTTATTACTAGAAATTTTAAAGTTGTATTCATTGCATATTTCGTTCAGGTGGTATATAGATCTTTGGAGGTCATTTCGTGAACTTGAATCATGTCATCTACAAACAGAAGCACAATCAGGTATTTCTCATTCGTTATCCCAATTCCTTGGTCTTGTCGTAGTTCCTGCTTTCATTTATGAAGAACGAAGTCAATGTAAATACTAAAAATGCTGACTTAATCTGCTCATTTAAATGTATACCAAGCGAGCTGCCGCAGTGGTTAGTACATGGTATGATGATGATGATGATGATGATGATGATGATGATGATGATGATGTTTGGTTTGTGGGGCGCTCAACTGCACGGTTATCAGCGCCTGTACAAAGCCCCAACCTTTACACAGTCCAGTTTCGCCACCATCACGAATGATGAAGAAATGATGACACCATAGACACCTACTTCCCGGGCGGAGAAAGCAACCCAGCCGTGAATCGAACCCGGAATCCCATCACCAGCAACGCTTGCTACACGACGAGCTGTCAACTAGTACACTAGACTCGCATTCGGGAGGATGACGTTTAAATCCGCATCCGGCCATCCTGATACGTATTCCGTAACTTTTCTGAATCGCTCCAAGCAAATGCTGGGATGGTTCCTTTGAAAGGGAACGGCGGACTACTTTTACCCTTCCCTGACGCAGTGCCAACTCCTGCTCCGTTTCTAATGACCTCAACATCGATAGCACATTAAATGCAATCCTCCTTCCGTCCTTCATTTAAAGGCATAGGTTTACGCAATAAGTCGGGCGTTAAAAGTTAAAAACTGCATACTCGTCTAAGGCAGCATAATTTTATGGCGCGCAAATTATCGAGACTATATTCACCGAGCATTTGTGAAAGGCAGCACGTGGCGACTTCCAACAAACTTCACACATAATTTCGAAACTTTTTTTCCCTCTGACATCCCTGGCAGAATGATGAAAGGAAAAAGACTTTTATCACTTCTACATTTTCGCTGTTCGTGTAGTAAGGTGTCAGCATCAGGCTTGATGTTTCACTTTATTACTTCTTTACTACTCACTTTATTCGCAACACATTTGTCAGACAGTATCCACATACGTCGCCGAATGTACCTGAAAATTATAGAATTGTACAACACCTAGTTCAGTACATAAATATTGAGACTTGTCAAAAAACTAGCTTCTCTTACAACAGAGCGTCTTCAACTGCAAAGGGTCATGTTTCTTCAGGTCAAGTTTTTAACACATTAACTGATACGGAAAGTGAACGAACTTCTGAAGGTGGTTTACATATGGGACTTCCAGTTTTCAGACAGCAATTTGGAGGGGAGAAGGGGGGGTGCTTACGCGGTCTATTTGAAACTTCAGTGTTTCCGTAAATGATGCAGTTGCCTGTAATAAAGTTCTGTTTGAAAGAAGCCACGCCCTCATAAGATTTCAGTGTAGTGCAAAGCATGACAACTTAGTTTAAATGTTCCCGAAATGTAGAATTGTTCGGTTCACAAAACGATATAACCTTATCCTACGAGTATAGTGCAGCGAGTCAAATTCGCAATCGCTCAACCCACATGAATACCTGGGTGTAAAAATTTCTAGAGATTTGAAATGCAACCGTCACATAGTCGCAGTCTTAGGGAAATACGGTGGCTGGCTGCAATTCGTTGGTAGAATTCTAGGAAAATACAATCAGTGTACAAAAGAAATTGCTTACAAATCACGCTTGCGACTTATCCCCCAATATTGGTCGAGATTCTTGGATCCTAATCAGATACAACTGCCAGGCGAAACTGAATGTATACAGAGAAGGGCGGCACGAATGGTCACAGGTTTTTTGACCCGTTGGAGAATGTCACGCAGTTTCTGCTCAAATTGAACAGGCAGGCGCTTGGAAACAAACGTACAATATCCAGAGTAAGTCTACTTGGAATATTTCCGGAGGAATCCTTAACTGTTGAATATAGGCGAATGGTAGTCAATGGAGGGAATGACTGTGAATGCTCGTTCGATTTGCGTTCTCTTCCGTAGGCTGCGATGCAAACTAATCCTGGTAATATTCCCGGTGTGAGATGTAGTTGGCAGCTCTGTAAATGCTGACCGGTGAGTCGCTTAAAGCCCAGGTGAAATTAATCTCGGAGGGACACATCACGCTCCCAACCGATGAAGCATATCCCCTAAGGATCGCCGAGAGCCTGTGACTAGTGCATTGAATTTAAATACGGAAAACTGCAAAAACTCACTTTTTGAACTATTTGTAATTCCATTAACTAGTTTTGTAACCTTTACAGACTCATCTTCAAATGTGGCACACAGAATTTCCGTCTCTCTGACGTGGAGACAGAGCGACAGTTACATGGCGACATGTGTCGGAAAACCAGTTATTCCACTTACTGACTAACGGACAGTTCATGGTAGACACAGACTATTCCGTGGAAGAGCAAAGTATCGCGAGGAGACCTAATTAGAAAGTTTCTAGAACTGACGTTACATGATGAATGTAGGAATGGAATATACTGAAACCGCCTACGTATTGTAACTGTAGGAAGCGTGATGACCAGAAGAGACTAAGCACAGCACGCACAGAGGCTTTTAAGCAGCCACAGTACGCACGCTCCATACGTCAGTGGAGTGGGAATAAGTCCTAATAACTGGTATACTGGCAAGTTCCATCTGTCACGCAATTCACGGTCGTTTATAGACTACAAATTATAAGCTGCCTATGTTTTGTTTAAATTTGGATTACAAGAAAATGGGCGTTTTGCAAAATATCCTACATAAGTCTCCTCTTCATCAACACCACCACCATGAGTGTTCTGCCCTAGGGCAGGTCTTCACATGTAGCTCTCCATGCAGTCCCATCATTTGTTACCCTCTTATTTTCTCACAACTATTTTCTGTTCTTACGCTGTCCACCACCTGGTATGTTCAGAGTCTTCTTCTTCTTCTTCTTCTTCTTCTTCTTATTGCATTCACCATTTCCTCCATACCATCAATAAACAATCTCTTCTCATTCAGTGTCCATGCCAATTGTGTTTGCTCATCCTGCTACCTTTAAAATTTCTCTCTGTTCTCCCACTCAACACCACCTCATTTCTCACTGTGCTTGCCTATTTTATCACCTATCAACGCACCCACATAAAAGCCTCCTGTTATGAAACGTCTCGTTGGCAATTGCTATACGTATTTTCACCTCCTTATTACTTCCAATGTCGTCCATAATAGCACGTCGCAGTTATCTAAAAATACTAAATTGTTGTGTGTCTTCCTGCCTAACATTATAGTTGTTCTTGATTTTCTTGCACCTATCACCGGACATTTTGCGTTTTTCTTATTATTTCTCATTCCAATTTACTCACGACTCTTGTTCAATTCTTTTAACATTTCAGTCATACTTCTTTCGCTCTCTGTCAATAACACCACATGATCCGCGAGTCTAATACATTCTGCTCTCCTAACAACAACCCGCTCCCGTCTATGTCATTTCAAACGTTTTTGAATGACATGCTCCAAATATATTTACACACTAAGGAGAATAAACGTATCCCGAAGGACTTACCCCAGCGCGATGGAAATCGATACACGTGATGTCTATTCATGCCCAATAGTATCCGAACGACCTGAATTGAATTTCGCCTGATTCACATGCAACCCACATAGCGCAACTGTCTAGCAGGTCTCCTTATCGCTCCTTGGTACAGTCGTTTGACTATTGAAAGTGGTTCCAACAAGTCACCACGAGAAAAAACTGTTCTGTATCGCAATAACTCAAAATGTAAAGTAATACCACGATACTACAAATATCACGGAACACCTTATCACAGATAAGACTGCCCTTAAGGCTTGTAGCTCACATTTATTACAATAAATGACATATCTGACATTTTACCACTCTCATTATTACGTCAGATAGGTAATGCACGTAGTAAATTTGTCGTATTCTTCATTTACTCTTCAAAGTAACATACCGTACTAATTAAACACAAAATAAGATTAATAATTAAAGGTATTCACGAGCAGCTAATTGAGAATATTTATGAACTTCAAATGACACGACGAACCGTCTCGTTCTGCATATGGGTGCCAACTCAGGTCATGCAGACTAAGCAATGATTTCGTGCCTGACGGATACTAACAGTCACTCGTGATTAGGCATATAGAGAGTGATATACCTCGATTTTAGACAGAGCCAGTTTGCAAATTCCAACTTTAAATTTCATAGCGCAAGCATTTTTGCCGGACGCGAATTCCTACCCAGCACCTGTTGTCCCTGTTAACGAACGACGAGAGATGTTGAATCTTGGTTCCTAACAAGTAACTTACTTGAATTGCCGTGAGGTAAGGCTTTGTATTTGGCAGGGATTCGAACTCAGAACTTAATCGGATAGATATCGACGCACAATCAACTGTGACATTTCGGATTTTCTCGGCAGTAGCTAGATGTTTTAACTGAAATGACGAGACGAAACATTTTTTTTTTTCCTTCCCAAGACTCCAACCTGGCACAAATCGCTGTTATATTCTACAGAAAACGAACGTTAAATATGGGTTTGTTGCACCAGCAGCGACATGTGAGCGTGTTTGAACTAGAAATAATATGACGAAGAGTTCAGTGCTCACTGGGAATACAGCTCCACACATCATATCGCTTTTGACTACACACAAAGATGCGTCAGCTTCCGAATGTTTGTCCAGCTCGGACTAACATCTTGAACTTACAGTGATCTCGCAAATAGTTCTGTCTCTCACTGGGTGTCAAAACGTCACATATCGTTAGTGTTGACAAGGAATGAAAATACATTAAACATTAAAATAATTATCCACCAGCAGATAGGTGTTCTCATGCTAGAGCTTGATAATACATAATGAAATCTATAGTGCCAGGCCAGGATTCGAACCCATTCACGCGCAGTATGTGGAGATGTTGAGGAATCTGCAGTTCTGAACAAACAACAAATTGTAGCCGTGCTGTATTCTCACGAAGGGATCAAATTCAGCCTTAAGTACGGTCTAAGTTGCATTCCCAGTTCAGAACCGATTTTATCGACATACAGAAGCTCAGATAAAATATGGACTAAATGTCCTGTGAGCCTACATAGCGTTTGTTTCGTCACTAGAAATAAATAATAAGTATAAGAAAGGTTTCTACGTGTCGCCGCCCCAGTCTTTATTGTGATTCATCCTAACGTCTACTTTGTAGAAAAGGAATATCATTTTTCATGTTAATTTCAGACCACAATGTCATTATATCTTCTTCACTTGGTGTAGCCAGAAGAGAATGGAATCTGTCTCACCTTATCTAAAATCATTGACAGAAGTTGGAATCGAACCAAGTCTATAGATATACAAGCATATCATAAGTATGTGGCTCATTTTTCTATCGTAACGCCGTTGCACCACACTGGATGAGAATTCTGACACACAGGCTTCCTGTAGTAATTTGCAGCAGGTTCAGTAAATTCATTTACTTGGTTGGCCGAATCACAATGAACTAGCTGCCTCGACTACCCAGTGCATACATTCGACTTTATTTTGTAATCACCGAAATAAAATCACGTACCTGCCACCTACACAGAACAGCCAACAGTCTAGGATGCGCAAATTTAAATAGGAAGTGTTTCTTTCCACTTGGTCTACTGTATTGCGCCATCTCTTTGTTGAAAACGTCGTGCAGTGCAAATGTCGCATTTCGTAAGTAAAGTTTTGTATTCCTAGAAACCCAAAATTTGCTTGTCATCGGCGGGAAGAGGAGTTACCTGTTGTGCAGCATTGTAAGTTTTCACCATTGCACTATGAGCCGAAAGTATTTTTTTGCGATTTCCTTATCGATGTTTTATCTGACTGCTTGTAGCTCTTTCACAGAAGGGATAAAAACGTTACAGTTAGTGAGACTGGAAGTGCGAACCATAACAGATGCTTTTTCTCAGGTCAGCGCATTACCATAGAGCTGGGGTAGAAATACGTGTCTTAGCTCACTCTTACGAGATCGATAATGTCTAGCACTCGTAAACCGCTATTTAAAGGACGAGATTAGTTGCGATTTCCACGTGCAACGACTTTCCTGGGCTGAAAACAGTAAATTTATAATCTTTTGTTACACCTAAAACGATAATAAATCAGATTATTCAATGGAAATGACAGGTAAAATCAAGTGAACCTTGAGGATAAATTTCGTGCACACCAGGAAGGAACTGGTCGATCACAGAGTTCCCAAACATACGTTGCCTTGTTGTCAAATCTCAGTTACAGTACCAGCAGAAAGACGACGACCCGATGTGATCGTACAGCGGGCTGGGAAGTGACCATAGCTGGTGTCTCCAAGTCGCGGCTACTACGGCCTGGAATACGTAATGCGTCTGATTCGCATTTCTGTAACTAGGTTTAGGGACTGGAGCGTGGTTACTAACAATACTCCGAACTGACTGAAAACTAAGCATCATATATCAGTAACTCTCACAGTTGTTTTTATATTTATTTCGTAAGTGTACTAAAAAGTAAGAAGCTCATTCAGAGACGTTTTGATGCCTCGCCGATAGTCGAGCAAAACAAACAAATAAAGAAAAAAAGAATGAATGTGTGTGTATGATAGAGA
This sequence comes from Schistocerca gregaria, assembly GCF_023897955.1. NCBI lineage: Eukaryota > Metazoa > Arthropoda > Insecta > Orthoptera > Acrididae > Schistocerca > Schistocerca gregaria. The sequence goes on from NW_026061759.1 coordinate 4,020,731, forward strand.
GAGAGAGAGAGAGAGAGAGAGAGAGAGAGAGAGAGAGAGAGATCAAAAAGAATGAGAGAGAGTAAGAAATTGTTGTAAAGAAATTGAATCATGGTATGTAAAGAAACCTTTCATTAAAATGACATGTTACACATCATTACGAAATATCGTTTTCATGATCTATGCATTAGGAGGTGTCTGCTTCGTGCAAAAGGTCTTGAGTTCATATTGACGACAACAAGTAATTCTTCATTATAGACGTTTATTTACAAACAGAACTGACAGACTCAACAACAGACTCTCCCAGCCAACCGCACTGCACATCCGAACTGCCCATTGACAACTCCTAGGTGTACTAATATCCTTCCAAACAATGAGAGTCTTTGACAATGCTTTGTTCACAATACGATAGCAATTCACGACTTAAAACCAAATCAGACATTACAGAACTTTAGCACAGATTAAAGCAAGTAAAAGGATGAGCACATATAAATTCTTACAAGCATAATTTCAAAATAGAGTTTATAACATTTTTCTACCAGCCTTCGGATAACCTTCACCAGACTTGCACCGACGTTTCCAGAAATATCTTGACATTTGATTCTGGATATTTCTTGGGTGATTTAGAACAATTATTTATATGTAAAATGATTTAAATCCTGTTTCAAAACGTAAATAAATCTTTTTAGCAATATTTCTTGATACTAATCGTCTTTCGAAATTAGGTTATGAAACAGTTTTCACAAGTTTTCGTATTTTTGGGATGATAATATAGAATTTCTCCATAGAAAATTCCAGAAGTGTGCATTAAACGTTCATTTACAGACTTTCTCTTTAGCTGGTGAGTTTTTTAAAAGTATTTTGTCCATATTATACGAAATAATTTAGCTCAAAACTGATAATTTATACAATTAATCAGAGCTACAGCAAACAGTGAGTCTTTCTTTTACAAAATGAAATATAATTACAAAATTGAATGAAAATAGGTTACTAACACTAATATATACTTATATTAATTCTATTTTTGTTCTTTCTGTGCAAAATGTCCTAATATTGACACAGTACAATATTTAAACATCACCAAAGTTTCCCTTTACATTTTGCATATCTGTATCGACATCCCCTAAAAGTCTACAGTATCGAATACTTCAATATGTCCCAATATGTCCTGTAATGTTACAACATGAATATACATTAAAAGCGCACGTTGGTTTTCACTAGCGGGACGGTGTGCACGTTATAGGGCTTGAACTGAAACTATGAATGTTTTTGTATTGGATCAGGATGCGGACCCACATACTTACCTTTGGAGGAGACCTAGAGAAGGTTGCAGTCTTGCGAAAAGGAACGAAATGGTTGAACTATAATGTTCCGAGTGATTCAGATCCTCGAAAGAGGAGAAACGAATTCGAATCACAGTCCAGCACCAAATTTTTCAACGTCTCTAGTTCAATCAATTACAAGTAAAATAAGAGCCCCATCCTTTAAATGGCTATCGCTTCATAAAATAAAATAAAATTTTCTAATGTAAGTAAGTTTACTGGCGACTGTATTTCTGTTTACGATGACTTCCGCTATGTCGTTTCCCAACGTAACCTGGCTCTGCCCAGTTTGTAATGATGGAACGTGATTTGTATTGCGAAATCTGGATTATAACGTCTTTCTCTTGAGGTTACCAGAGGCAAAGTAAATCTGTTTGTGCTTCTTAAAAGTAAATGTCTGACCCACGCATTGCTCCTGTGATAGTTCCACCAGACCATTGTGCCCACATTTCCCAGCCCCAGGAGTGAGCTGCAACGGATGATGTGCTGAGCTTACAAAAGTAGTCACGGTGGATAAAACGCGAGTCTATTAAATGGTTAAGTAGAAACAAGCTTCTGACGCGGAGATTATGTTATTCTCATGTCAGCAGGATGTAAAGACCCTTGTAGGCATCATAGGCTCGATGTGAAGCTATTTTGAAATGTTCACAAATTCAGAAATTTTCTTAGTTCGTGAAGATCCACTGGGAAGTGTGAAGTTACCGGATAATTGGATTATTACCGTCATTATTACTATCATTTTCTTCATGCCGCTGCTGGAACACTGTACTTGAATATCAGTTCGTTCCTTTTGGTCACTATACAAGTAGTTTCCCAAGAAGAGGTTTTTTCACTGTCAACAGAATTCTTTCCATGTTAAAATCAAACACCAGCAATTACTCATAGATTACATTGAAACTAAAGTAATCGATGAAGACGTTACTTGATAACAAAAACGCTCTGCCTTTCTTCTATTACTTGCGCCTAGAAATGGCTGTCGAGTACTGCCAAACCAAAAGCCAAGAGATCTTACTGCCTGCCGATATACGTCGCTGTCAATTTTTCCATAAGATTTGGTCGACGTGACCTGTTTCAAGTTGTGTATGACAGAGAATGTTTTAGAAAATCAATTGTTTTCCTTTGCAATAAAGAAAAAGATATTCATTCTAAGCTATCCAAGTTCAAAATTTTTGGAATATTAGTTCCAGTTTAATATTCGCTTCTATAATGTAGGAAAGTATTTCGCACTTGCAAAACTCGGATCCGGCCCACTGACCTTGCACTCAGCTGCTGGCCATAAATTCTGGCTCAGAGTGACACCAGATTAATTAAACTAATATACCGAAGACTATTTGCCAGTGCTCTCTCTCACCGGAAAATATGCAGTTCACTCATTAATTGGGCTCCATTAGTACACTGTAACAGTAATTTCTGTGTGTCTGCAATGCATTCGGATTGTAGAATTTAGCGGTGCTCTCTCTCCCACTTCTGTATACAATATGACTGACCTAAACGGGCCCTTTATCGTTACAGGCCCTGGGCAGTGCTACATCATACTGACAACAGTAATGTTCTTATACTGACAATCTGACTGGTCGTTTTACCTGATTTTGTAATCATTTAAATAAGACAACATGACCTTCCAGTGGGAGACATTTCTTTCTCCCTTTTCCTTCTGTGACATTTTTCCGTAAGCTATTTGCCTTCCAATCAGAGAAATGCGGCAGAGTACGGCCGGTAAACGATTTACAAACCACGATTTAGTCCGGTTAAGACGATTTCTTCAAACATTGTCGTTGCTGAAGGAATTTACTTTCGTCTTAAATCGTCTCAAGCAGCAACGTTCACAGACATCCCAAATACGTAAAAGCTCATTATCCTGGTACGAAGTTTGTAAAACAAACTTCCCACAGTTTGTGTCAGGTTGATCTTTTCGTCTGATAGCACTGCCTAAGTATCACAAGTAGTGTCCCTGTAGCTGTGGGAATCATTGGTTAATAACGAGTTTAACACCAATGAGTATAGTATTGCTAAATATTCAAATTAATTATCAACCTAAGTGTGAGTTCATCCGCAGACTGTAGCGAATTTATTATACTGAAGCTAGACTTTGCATCCTTGTCCTCCTTGAGTGGGCATTGGAAGGCGTTTGCACACACGAACACAACACTATGAATACTTCTAACGCCATAGTTAACGTTGCTCTCATAAACTACTTTTGTTTTCTTAATTCTTCTAGGTGTTCAGGGTGCAATATGTGTTGTAGATACAGCCTTAGAGCAAAACATTGACCGCCGAGCCGTCCACATAAGGTGGACAACACAGTCGTGCTCCTCTCAGGATCCTGTGTCCGGCAGTATGCTCGATCAGCAACATTGTAGACTGCGGCACTTCCCAGAGGAAGTCTTGAGTTCAGTCTTAGTCCATTATTCTTGACTAAGGCTGTAGTCTTGAGGTAAAACGCGAGACTAGCTAATATGAAATCTGGCGACCGGAAGCAGACAACGACAAAATTTTTATCGCCCCTTTCGTCTCGGTGCTGAAGCTATGCGTGTAATTCAAGCGAATCTACAATATATTTCGCTTTGTGTCACACTGGTAATAATAGTTTGGTTCAACAATGTTTTAGCGAAAGATTTCTTTACCGAGCATCTGCCTCTGAACACCGTTTTCTGCCTACCGGCGGGGGCTGAGGCACTGCGCTGCCTTCTGCCGACAACATCTGCTCCACTCCACACTCTCAACCATGTACAATGCTTTAATGTTGTTGAGTAGTGACCCATAAAATCTGTCTACGATTTGTGTTTCACTCCTGATAGCAAAGGAGGCACAAAACCGTTTTTATTTGATGATTACTTTATTACATTAGAATGCAGTACATCAATGTGACACAAAATTAATTTCATTGTTTCAGATCCAGTGCGCTATAATTAAAGCGTCACATTCTGTTCTTTTCCTTGCACAAGAGATTCTTCAAATAATTTATTATTGTCGTGGATTCATATGTATTACTCAATGTACAGGGAGTAAATGCAATGTAATGTGTTTGGTTTCTTTCTTTGATTTTCTATGGTAAATGGATGAAAATGATTGCGTCAGTACCTATCAGAACCTGCTCTATAGCTACTAAGGCAAATTGCTTGTTTTGAGGTCCATAAATTTAATTAATGGAGAAGTGAACGCTTTTCACAAATGATATTTAGATTATTCAATTGGATTTAAGGCGACAAAACTGCCCATATTTGAAGCTACCCAGAGAAAAAGTAAGTTGCTAGAGACACTGTCAGCACATGTCTGCAGGAAAGTTTAGCATAGAGTAATCAAGAGGCTCATTTCCTTCATACTTATCACCCTGGAATGTGAGTTAAGTGAAGAACAATACTGAAATTCGTATCGTTGATGGTCGATTCGAATTTCTTCAGAGACGCTGGTATTGCGAAGCAGCTTGGCAGCCAGAACGCCATGATCTATGACGATTAACACAACTTACTGAGTCGAGCTACCAAGAAGATTTGATGTGTAAAGGTTTTCTTCCGATTTCGATACAGAATTTTTTCTGGAAATTCGCAGCTCCATAAAAAAAAAGCTCGCACACGATGGTCCCTACCTCAGTTGGAACTGACGACTGATTGAGCCGTTCTGACACGAGACATGGGCGGCACCACCGGGTTACAGACACACTGCTACCTTTACACCACTCTCATCATGGTATTGGTCGCTCAGCCTCATAACGCATCGTGAAAAATAATAAAAGTTGCCACTTATGTGGAGAATAGCATTTCTTTAGCCAAAAAATTGAATTTTCTGCCTCAGTATCTTAGTTTACGTAAGGATTATACAGCATGAGCCATTCAAATGGAAAGGTACTATCAAGTAAATTTAGTGAGCCAATTCAGTACCATAGGCGGAAGTGATTGCACTGTCACAGTGTTGCCTAATGTTTGTGACGATGTTGCCAAATCTCAGGTATGCTAGGAACAGCTATGTAGCGGTATGCGTGGAGAATCCCCTGCTCGTGTCTTACGGGGATATGGAGAGGAACCGCGGGGTTTGGTTAGGATGCAGCGTTTTCTCCTAGCAGTTTTGTCAAACATTAAGGTGTATAATCTTCCATTACGATTACAGTTTCCTACAAAATATATACGAATAAAACACTTACCTTGTTTCTTTCCGACAAAAGATTATTTCAGTACGATAAAAAGTTTTTGGAAATCTCTTATGCCCACCTGTCACCAAAGTAAGATAAACACTTTGCACCTCGAAATCGATTGCATGTATGTGCAGTCTTGTGATGCTTAAATAACGCTCAAAGGACATTTAGTCCATATTTTATCTGAGCTTCTGTATGTCGATAAAATCGGTTCTGATCTGGGAATGCAACTTAGACCGTACTTAACGCTCAATTTGATCCCTTCGTGAGAATACAGCACGGCTACAATTTGTTGTTTGTTCAGAACTGCAGATTCCTCAACATCTCCACATACTGCGCGTGAATGGGTTCGAATACTGGCCCGGCACTATAGATTTCATTATGTATTATCAAGCTCTAGCATGAGAACACCTATCTGCTGGTGGATAATTATTTTAATGTTTAATGTATTTTCATTCGTTGTCAACACTAACGATATGTGACGTTTTTGACACCCAGTGAGACACAGGACTATTTGCGAGATCACTGTAAGTTCAAGATGTTAGTCCGAGCTGGACAAACATTCGGAAGCTGACGTATCTTTGTGTGTAGTCAAAAGCGATATGATGTGTGGAGCTGTATTCCCAGTGAGCACTGAACTCTTCGTCATATTATTTCTAGTTCAAATACGCTCACATGTCGCTGCTGGTGCAACAAACCCATATTTAACGTTCGTTTTATCTAGAATATAACAGCGATAGATGCCGGGTTGGAGTCTTGGGAAGGAAAAAAATTAATGTTTGGTCTTATCATTTCAGTTAAAACATCTAGCTACTGCCGAGAAAATCCGAAATGTCACAGTTGATTGTGCGTCGATATCTATCCGATTAAGTTCTGAGTTCGAATCCCTGCCCAATACAAAGCCTTTCCTCACGGCAATTCAAGTAAGTTACTTGTTAAGAACCAAGATTCAACATCTCTCGTCGTTCGTTAACAGGGACAACAGGTGCTGGGTAGGAATTCGCGTCCGGCAAAAATACTTGCGCTATGTAATTTAAAATTGGTATTTGCAAACTGGCTCTGTCTAAAATCGAGGTATATCACTCTCTGTATGCCTAATCACGAGTGACTGTTAGTTTCCGTCAGGCACGAAATCTTTGCTTAGTCTGCATGACCTGAGTTTGCATCCATATGCAGAACGAGACGGTTCGTCGTGTAATTTGAAGTTCATAAATATTCTCAATCAGCTGCTCGTGAATACCTTTCTATTTTTAATCTTATTTTGTGTTTAATAAGTACGGTATGTTACTTTGAAGAGTATATAATGATTTCGACGAATTTACTATGTGCATTACCTATCTGACGTAATAATGAGAGTGGTAAAATGTCAGATATGTCATTAATTGTAATAAATGTGAGCTACAAGCCTTAAGGGCAGTCTTATCTGTGATAAGGTGTTCCGTGATATTTGTAGTATCGTGGTATTACTTTACATTTTGAGTTATTGCGATACAGAACAGTTTTTTCTCGTGGTGACTTGTTGGAACCACTTTCAATAGTCAAACGACTGTACCAAGGAGCGATAAGGGGACCTGCTAGACAGTTGCGTTATGTGGGTTGCATGTGAATCAGGCGAAATTCAATTCGTTCGTTAGGATAGTTTTGAGCATGACTGTACGTGTAGGGCCAAATGAATGATTAGAGTTGAAGAAAAACTGGATGATTAATTCAAGACAAAGAGCTTCACAAATTGATAAGTCGATAACGTGTTGGGCCACCTCTGGCAGTTACTAGGCTTGACATTGACTGATAGGGTTAGTGGATACCCTCCTGATGGATATGGTACCAAATTCAGTTCAGTTGGTTCATTACATCGCCAAAATCGCGACCTTCTTTACAGAACCTGTCCATTTTGCTCCAAATGTTCAAAATTGGCGAGAGATGTGGCTATCTTGCTGAGAAATGTATTGCCTTGCATGTACAAACACGTAGATACGATCTCTGTGTGTGGTGCGTAAATTGTCGGCAGGCACCTCACTTAGTGTCCCGAGCAGAGTTCAAGCCGCCATAGAGACAAAGGTTGGACACACTGCATATTAATGTCCACTAATAGGTGTCTGTACATTCATTGATAGGATAGTGTATTTCGAAATGTTAGCAGATAAAGCTTACGTGGGGCGAGTCGTAGAATCTCTAAAAAGAGACACCTCTGGCAACACTAGTTGAAAGTTGCTTTCAAACTAGCCGTGCTGCGCTCTCTACCTCCGGCTATTCTCGTGGCCGTCAGAGCTCCCGTAGCCGAGACGCCCCCTGGGTAAATGCGCCTCGCGATCTGTCACGAATTATGGAATGTATTCGCAGATACCAATTGTAATACGACAACGGCTATACAGTTTGCTGGAAACGTACAGGATGTTCTGAAATTCCCGTCACTACCTGCTAGAACTTGTAGAGGGGACTGAGTACATAATACTCATATTTTAAATTGTAACCCGTCTCCCGAGACGTACCGTATACTAGAACCATTTGAAAACATGTTGGTAACGCTGTCACATTGACAAGTAATTTGTTACACTGTGGAGCCAAAGAAATATCGTTTATGGCCCCCGCGAGAAATCCCTCAACACGCCGTGGCATGGACTCTATTGATGGCTGAAGTCGCGCAGCAGGGAACTGACACCATGAAACCTGCAGAGCTGCCCATAAATCCGTAACAGTAAGAGGGAGCAGAGATCTCTTCTGATCAACACGTTGCAAGGCATTCCAGATATGCTAGTTAATGCTATAAAATTTACTAGAAACGTACAGTATATTTGGGGAGTTTGGTGGCCAGCGAAAGTGTTTAAGCTCGGAAGAGTGTTCCTGCAGCCACTCTTTAGCAACTGTGGTTGTGTGGGCCGCTCCTTTGTCCTGCTGGAATTAACCACTTCCGTCGAAATCCACAATGGACTCGAATGGATGCAGGTGATTAGACAGGATGTATCTAGACGTATCAGGGATCCCACATCACTCCGAATGCGCACGCTCTACAACGTCACAGAGCCTCCACCAGATTGAACAGTCCGCAGTTGACATGCGGGGTCCATGGAGTCATGATGTCGTATTCATACCCATACTCTTCCATACTGTATATACATTTTGAAATGAGACACGTCCAACCAGGCAATATGTTTCGAGTCATCAACAGTCCAATGTTCGTACCGATGGGCCCAAATGAGGCGTAAAGCTTTGTACTGTGCAGCCAGCAAGGGTACACGAGTGGGCCTTCGGCTCTGAAAGCCCATGTAGATATATTGAATATTTCGCATGCTGAAACTTGTTGATGGTCAAGCATTGAAATTTTCAGTAATTTGTGGAAGGATTGCACTTTCGCCACGCTGAACGGTTCTCTTCAGATTCCATTCTTGCAGGATATTTTTCCGGCCGCAGAGATGTCGGAGATTTGTTGTTTTACTGGATTGCTAATATTCACGGTGCCCTCGTGGAATGGTCGTACAGGAAAATCCCCACTTCATCGCTACCTCGTAGATGCTGTGTCCCATCGGCCTTGCGCCCAGTATAAAACCACGTTCAAAGTCATTTAAATCTTGATAACCTGCCATTGTAGCAGCAGTAACCGATCTAACAACTGCGCCAGACACACGTCATACACAGGCGTTGCCGGCCGCAGCACCATATTAAACCTGTTTACATACCTCTCCGTTTGAATATGCATTATTATACTAGTTTCATTGGCATTTCAGTGTAAATGTGATCTAGTACATCTATTGTATTACACTTTCACTCGTTAATAATCAAGAAACAAAGAAATCGGTCTTCAGATACACTGTTTTTACAGGAGGGCCTTTTCCAATTTGAAATTAGAATGATATTATTTCCTTCAGCTACTGACGGGCGTTGATATATATCAACGAATACAGGTGAAAATGTGTGCCCCGACCGGAACTTGAACCATGGATCTCCTGCTTACATGGCAGTCGATCTGTCCATTTGAGCCACCGACGGCACAGAGGATAGTGAGACTACAGGGACTCTCTCGCGCACGCCTCCCGCGAGACCCACTTTCTCACCTTTGTATGACCACACACTACATTCGTAGAGTCCTTTCGGACATGTCCGAAAGAACAGACACCATATCCATATAAATATATTTTCCAATTCTCGTGCGCTGCGTCTCCACGGGGCACCTCAGACGCACCTGCTAAACGGTGAAGGCACCCTTACTCGAAGACGTTGCGCAATGGTAACGAAAAGCGTGTGGGGAGGAGTCAGACGTTGTGGAAAACGATCTTGATAAAGGCGACCAGCAGCTCTCCCAGTACTGTGCGCTTTGGCCACACAATACTCGTGTCGGTGTATTCGGCAAAAGTGTACTCAGCAATGTTCCTCTAACACTCACAGAAACATGAACGAGACTCGAACCAGGTCAGAGAGGAGACAGCTGTCAAATGACATCATACGATCCGACGTAAGTAACCCCCCCCCCCCTCCAGTGATTATAACCCTGTTGCATACCACATTAGCGAAAGTGTATTCATACGGCTGTAGCACGGTTATACCTTTCTATACATGGGCTCCTCTTCAGAATATCATTACTCAGTTCCCTAGAAGTTTTAACGTGATTTTGGAACATCCTGTATCTCTCCAGTAACTATACAGCTGTTTCCAGAATTAGTTCCCTCTGGAGCGGAGTGTGCGCCGATATGAAACTTCGTGGCAGATTAAAACTCTGTGCGGGACCAAGATTCGAACTCGGTACCTCTGCCTTTCATGGGCAAGTGCTCTACCATCTGAGATACCCAAACACGACTCACACCCCGTCTAAACAGCTTTACTTCTGCAGTACCTCGTCTCCTACCTACAGCTGTTGTACCACATTCGAAATATACGGATGTATTTCAGAATTTCGGCGTAATGCTACTTCGCAGAAACATGGCTGAATTTTCCTGTATATTGTTATCATTAAAACCAAGCACCGTCTCTGTCTCCATATCAAAAAGTATTAGGTACTATTTTCATCATTTCTAGCACTATTAAAGTTGGTAGGTGTAGGAAAAAATACTACTATCATTCTGAAAATATCGTTGAGAAGCGATAGAATTCCTACAAACAAATTTAAGAAAATCATTTTGGGTACTAGGCCATTTCATTATGCAACAGTGAAACAACTAAAATAACGACATTTCGACCATCGTTTCAACGATCCTCTTCAGAGCGAATAAATGCCACGAAATTTCAAATCAGCAGCAGCGAAATGAAAGGTCGATTTGGAAACAATTTCTATTTCTTCTTTCTTATCTTCGATTAATTTCCCAAATATCTCGTTCGTTTCGTATGTTGCTTTCTTTATACAAGGTGTTTCACATTTCTAGAGCTTGCAATTTTACCTAGTAACTCATGCATGCAAACGTCATCTAACGAGGCTACAGAGCATCAAAATACAGGCGCCAGCTCCGGCAAATGTATGTAAGTAGAGTGTGATGCCGTGATTATGTATCAATTTGATCATGTATCATGTTCCGGAAGTTACAAGGGAATATCGTTATCATACCTCTGACGGCGGAATACAAGTACTGGTACTGTTGTTGCTAACTTTCATAGGTGGTAGTATGGATCAAAGTAAGAAAAAAATGTCCGGTAAACATGGGATACAAAATGCATACCTGAGGCGCTATGAGCACTTGTTCAACAGTGGAGATATGTTTTATGCTAGCGAAGATGAACAAGTCCTCACAGCTCTTAAGGTATGCATTTTACAGCCCATGTGTACTGGACATTCGGTCCATACTACCACCTCTGAAAGTTTCCTGCCCTACATCTTAGCTGCAACACTACCGGTACATACTGTCACACGTAACAGGAATGTCTTCTCTTCCAATTTTCCGTTATAGGGACATAACCTCAAATTTATACATTTATCCATCTCCATCATCATAGAAAATTGCTAACATCTTCATTGGATCTCCCTGTGTACACATATTTTACAGACTCCAGTGCCTGTAACTTTGTTACTCTGTAGCGTCGCTGGATGATGTTTCCAGACATCGATTCCCAGGTAGGTCCCCTCTACAAACGCGATAAGTGTGTCGCACGACGTGTGAAACTTTCTGTATGCAAACTCACTCTCTCTCTCTCTCTCTCTCTCTCTCCCTCCTCAACTATCAACTACCGGCTTCCTTATAAGTCTTACATCTGCTGGCTGATTTTTGGCAGAGCTCTAGATAACATGCCGCTCACTGTATTTTATTGCTGGTTGCATCTTAAATTCAAACTGTATATTTTGGTCAAAACTGTGAAAAGTTATTTTCTACATCTATAGATGTTATAAATATGGGTTGAATTTCTTCAACCGATCTCTAGCGGCTAGTGTGTTCGATTTTCCTCTAGATCGTCTCCTCTAATGTGTTCCATTCCTCTGCAAATATTTTGGATCTGTATTTTCAGCCAGGACGTATGAAAGAGATGGTTCGGTAGTATTCACAATTATCACTATTTGCCATATGTGGTGTTGGTGTTGTTTTTTTCGTTTATTCTGAAGATTTAGCAGCATATCAGCGAGCATAGATGTTGAGCAGTGAAGCAGCAAACGCCGACAGAGTGAGTCCTCGCCGATGCTGATAGAGCCCTCTGGTAGCGAAGCTCTGCACTACAGGCAACGAAGTGTGTGAGGTACTAGTAGCGACACGTAGCAGCGAAGTGATGAACCGCAAAATGGCCGCGAATATTGAGTGACTTAAATGTCTAGTTGCTGTTTATTTCTTCCTTTACACTATTATTACAAAACAGACTACGGCATCACTGCTCGGTTTGTCTGTTACCGTATTTTTGTGTATTTCACACATTACAAAATAATTCTGTTCTCTTAACATATAATGCAAACTACATCTCGAGCGACATTAATGTACGCAGAATGTTACATTCATCATTCCCTCTTCGTAATTTAGTATTACTAATAGTTTTGTCCACTCTTTTAAGCATTAAAAATGGATTTGTGGCTCGGAACAGGGCTACTGTTATATTAAATGTTAACAAAATAATCGCACGGTATAGTGAGTTAAAGAATATTGAACAGCAACGAGAACTGTAAGTAAGTTTATGTAATGCAACGCTAGTGATATAATAGTACAACAGTAATAGACTTTTTTCATCTCTTTTTCCTATTTTACAGTTTCACTCATTACCGATGGCAAATGCCTTGCAGAGAAGGTAACATTCAGCATCTTCGGCTGAGGCCATTACAATCTCTTTCATTCAACCAGACTTAACGCGTAGAAGTAGTAATATAATTTCTCTTCTGATCCAAAAGATACTTTTACATAAAGTAGAGGCAGAGAGGTAGTCATATAACTATTAATCGAAATATTATATCAAATATATGGGCGTGTTAGTGAAATCGCCAAGAAATTCCTCTTGTTAACGTTAAGTGTTATCTGTTTGATACAGCACTCAGCTCACATAAAACCACGAGAAACAACGTTTTTCATACAAAAAAAGAGTTTATCTCTTTAGTGACCTGTGTCACATCAAACATCCCATTTTGATACTAGAATAATTTGAGAAAAAAGAAGGCCTTTGTTCGTTTTTGAAAATGCAATTATACAGGATTTATTTATCACATAGTCAATCATGATACTAAAAATAACACAGCGTTGGCTTGTGATTTGCTATTGATGTAATATTTGGCATTTTCTTATGACGTTGAAATATTTACTGCTTTTTCAGCACTGAGAACGTGTGAAATACAGTATGTAATATATGAATCAGTATGATAACCTTTTTTTTTCGAATATTGACTGTTAACTACAGGAAAATGGCACATGTTTGGGTATTTACCTCAGCAGTATTCAGTACACGAAGGAAAACAAAATCTTTTTTTTGTAAGGGTTTTATTTGATAGTTGTAATCCTACACATATACCAAGCAGTTTCTTTTGATAGTGAGATATATTAAATACCTTAAAATATATGTAGATGAAGTCTGGTGAAGAAAGTGTGTGAATTAAAATTTTAAATGTTTGTAGCAGCATAATTAGGTACAGTTTGTAGTGTGGGAGTGAGCTCCACGTGGGATCCAAAGCACGGACCCCACGGGGGTGCCTGACATGCGCCACATGCCAAGGCAGAGGTGGAGGCTAGTGTTCGGAAGTCTGAAAATTCCAGCGCCGGCCGGGGATTGAACCCCGACCCGGCTGGGGCGAATAGCCCCAGCCGAGGCGCTGGAACGTTTCAGACCCTCTTACCACTAGACCACCGGGGACCCCGGCTGTTTCCTGCTCTGGAGTCCAGCTAGTGGTCGTAGTGCACTTCCTGCTGTCCTCCGTGTTTACACCGAGGCAGCAGTGGCGTGGTGTAACAGGAAGTGTTTACCTGCGTCCGCTGGATGTCCACTTAGTGTGGGACTTATTTACCCGGCTGACGTTCGTGTCGCTATAAAGTCCTTAGTTGAGTTACAATTATTTCCAGGGACCGAAATCTGCCTATGCAGTTCCACACAGTCGCGTCTCACTATTTGAACCTCTGTAATTCGATCGTGTTGTCAAGACCCATGTAAGAACTTCTGTTTACCGAAGAAACCTCCTGTGTTCGGTACATTCCATAAACGGATGCGGCTGTCATAACAGACAGCCCCGTAAACATTTCGTAATGAAGTGCCAGCCGGTACATATTACTCGATATCTGGAATTGTTTTATCGGTTATTAAGATAATCGTTTCATCCCTAAACACTTTGAAAAATTCCCGTGTTTTCTCAATAAAGCATAAGCACAGTACATAGATCCGCCGTGAAAATGACATCGAAGAAGTACAAGTGTTCGAGTGCCACAGAAAAGAAGTTCGTCCTTGAAGGTGTGGAACGAAGAGCAGTACAAAAGTAAGATGTCACGTTTCGGGATTCCCTCATACTCGCTGTAGACACTCCAGAAGCAGGAAAATAAGTTTGATGATGTCTCATGAGGAGCGAGGAATAAATTCACTCTCATATAACTACTGTACGAGATGCCTCGCCGCCTCTTAAAGGGTGTCATGGGCTTCTGCGGCCGTGGACTCGGCGACCCGTGAGTCAACGTGGTGTTTCTGGCCACATACATTTTAGCTGCGGTTTCTGCGACCTGCAAGGGAAGCCGCGACAATGGGGAGGCTGTGTTTTGTAATAAGATCGCCCCTCCACATTTTATCTAGGCTTAAGGCTGTCTATGCACATAGTGCATAGCCGTGTTTAAAAAAATATTTTTTTTTTTACATTTTCCGTTCTACAACATTACTTCTGTCTTATTTTACGAACTTTTCGTACGAATGACGTAAATTTTAAACTCCTTAAATCCACCAAGTCATTATGTATTCTTAAAATATCTTTTAACTCCTTTTCAACACGGATTTATTTTTAATCTCTTTCACTGAATAGGCTAACCGACGGATTACTTTTTTTTTTAATTTCAGGTATTGATTTTATTACATTCTCCTTTAGCATATTGATCAGAAATTGTAGGTTCAGATACCTTTGCCTGATTGAGTATCGTTTGCTATGCCAAACTTCGACAGTATTCATGGTCCTGTGCATCGAATTGATGACGGTAGATAGCTGACCGAAATCACTTCGAAATAAATTCTCTGAACGCAGATGTGTTAGCTATCGAGGTGTTACCTAACGCAACTGAAGACAAGTTAAGCATGAATTTATTTCGATATAATTTCGGTCGACTGTCTGTCTTCACCAATTCCACATTTCAGATGGTGTACTAGGATTTTCCATCTATTGACTGACTATATAGTCAACGAATTCATGACCTTTTCGCCACCGGGCATTTGCTACGCTGTTACCATCCATGCATCATCAAGGCAGTCCGGTGGAAGATGTGCTCTACAGCATGCATGCGGCAAGACAATCGAACTACTTCTTCATCCCTGTATTTCTCCACTAATCCATTGCAGTTAATATCCATCTGACAACTTGGTTTTAGTTGTATATTGGCCACTGGTCAATCTCTCTTCATTGTAAATATAAATACGCATTGTCACCATATATCACCAGCATAACGTTTAATACAGATGTACATTACAAAGATCTTCACTTAAAAGTACAGCATACTTTGTTTCAGAGCAATTTTTTGGATTTTTGTGCTTATAACACGACGGCGTGCTGAGAAGATAACGACTCGGTCCGTTTTATTTGATGAAGTCAGTAACATTCTACATCTTTACTTTGGATTCCTACAGCCCACTGATTTTGCGTAAGGAGCGTTTTGTAACAAGTGTTTATCCTTATTTTGGATAGTTACCTCTCTTATCTGAGTGACTATGTTGGTGGGTGAGAAAGAGCTCACAAAACTAAAAGAACGAATTCGAAGACTTCGTCCGCATGTGGAGCACACTCTCCTTGAGCACGGCAGTGCCAAACTACACACGATCGCTGCGGCATCTGCAGCAAGCCGACGTCCTTGGTTCACTGCCGTCGATCATCCTACACACAGTCTCGATTTTCGTCTATCGCAAAACTAAGAAAACCTTTGAGCATTTCAGTTGTGTCAAGCGGTGCAAGCAGGGGTAAGGTTGTGGCTCTGTTAACATAGTCAAACAATACACTGTGACGGTGTCAACAAAATAGTATCTAGTTGGGGAAATTTTGCTGGTTCCGAGGGTGAGTGTCTTGAGAAATAAATTTATAGACGTGAAGAATACAATGTAGAATGTTAATGAAGTTTGTTTTATTTAAAAAGCTTTGCGAGTTTTCACGTAAAACATCTGTCGACATTACTTTTCAGTGCGTCCTCGTACGGTGGATGTCTGAGAAAATACGTACATTGATTAAAATAAGTGGTGACATGAGTGCTGTTAAGAGCACTAGGTTCAAAAAATTTTAACTGTATGCCAATTGCAGATTAATTGTAATGGCAGCTAGCGCGATTATATGAGTGGAGTATTAGATTTAATGGTGAGCATTTATGTAATTTTTAAGCATTGTCATTCTTCCTCTCTTAAGTACCTCGTCCTCCAGTAACACTGCCGATCGATAGCATGATCTGTTGTCCGTCCATGGTTTTTCAGAACATTGATTCAGTGCTGAACCCAAACTGCTGGTTTGAGTTATTTAGCCAGGTTAATCCTGTGCGTCGTGGATCACATATTCCATTAATCTTTCAAAAAATGGTTCATATGGCTCTGAGCACTATGGGACTTAACATCGGAGCTCATCAGTCCCCTAGAACCTACAACTACTTAAACCTAACTAACCTAAGGACATCACACACACCCATTTCCCGGGCAGGATTCGAACCTGCGACCGTAGCGGTCGCACGGTTCCAGACTGAAGCGCCTAGAAACGCTCGTCCAGACTGCCGGCCATTAATGTTTCCTTTAATTATTAATTTCAACAGGTTTTATTTGTTGTTGCGGAATTGCGCTACCAAAACAATCGAGTTTTGCTCTCTGGATGCTGTTGAGAATTTCTACATTTTCGTACCGCCGTACTTTTGACTAAATCTGTCGATGGTATCCTTAATATTTTTCCATACGATCGCATTTCAAATGCCTAATACAGTCCATGACTCAGCTCCATAGAGTAGGACACCGAACGTGTAACATCGAAGTAGTAGAGTGCGAATCGTAATGACTGCTCTGAAGGTTCTCAACAGTCGCTACGGACTAAATGACTTCAGGGGACTCGGTTCATTGGCTACAAGTCTTCTAGTAATTCTGGAGATTTTCCATTGGACTAAGTGCGAGGTAGTCCCTCGTTGCTTAGATCGTGCAGTTTTCAGACCGTTTGTGTTACTATGGCTACACTACTAACTGTGTGTCCACCACTGTATCAGTAGATATAATGAAACGGCGGCACTCTTTCGTTATGTCTTACAAGGAGATTTCTCCAGGGGTAGGATCGACTTTCTGTAACCATCTATATGGTTATGTAGGTTAAGCACCCAAGTATTACACAGTGCAGCCATTCATCCTGGTGGGTAGACGGTTTCGAGGAACTGACGAGAAAAGAAATTCGGAATTTTGTGTGAGACTCAATAACGTGAAGAAAGCCGAATGACCTAAGTTGGTTGTGAGGGTATTGGAAAGGATACTAGCTTCACATGCATGAGGTTGTGGGTTTGAATCTCACCAGAGGAAGAAATCTATGCTAGGTGTTTATCGAAGTGATATTGATAATCATTTTCATTCAACTGATGTAAATATATTTTTTTTTATTTCCGCTCCTCGGTCACGTGATTCAATAGTGATATGAACTTCTTCATTTGCTCTAATTTTTCTTCTTATCATCCATTTTCCACTGGAAATATTTGTTCGTGAACTTTTAATTATCTTCATGTATTAATTCCGATTTAATTTCTCCTATTTTTATGGCCCTGTGTTTTCGTTATTGTGTTCATTATATCGATTTCTCACATTGCTTGAATTTTGTTTTACTTAGAAAACTTTCTCTCATTCATATCCTCATCTACCATACATTTCCATAGTACACAAAGAATTTAGGTTATGTTTTAAATATTTGTATGTCGATTACCATGCAAAAAAAGGCACGTCTTGTAACGAAAAATACGTTTTTCACGTTAATGCACAGTCAATATAAATAGATTATTTCGTCTTTTGTTTTTTTAATTAATTTATCGGAGTTTTGAAGTAATTGAATAGTCAAACAGATAGGTACAATAAAATACACATTCACAAAAATTCCGATTGGAAGAAGAATGATGTAAAGAAAAATGAAACAAATGGAAAAGTTCATACGGTGATTAAAACGATGTGACAGAGGAATAGAACGAAAGAAATTACATTTAAAACAATAAATTGAGTAAAAATAGGCACCAAAGTCATTTCGATAAGGATTTAAAAAAAATTTACTGCACCTGACGAGGCATGGTTAAGCTTCTGTCCTAACCATTATGACACGCAACCAGACTATGGAATAAGACTTCCTTAACGCTATATAGCATGACGCAAAATTCCAAACTCTTCTGCGTCAGTTACTTGCAAACGGAGGCCCACCTGGATGCAGGGTCTGATACTGGGGGGTCTTGAGTTACACTACCGCTTATTTGGTTTCAAAAAGTCGACCCCACCGCTGGGGAGCTCTCCATGTTGGTTTTAAGAGTAACAAACGGCACATTTCGAAAGAACAGTAATGTCGCAATCCAATAGAAGCAACTAGCGGTGGCTCCTGCAAACTTAAAAGACGGCTCTAGCAAAGGCAAAAAAAAAAAAAAAAAAAAAGAAATTACTGTAGCAAGTAACCTGGCAACGCTACTCACACGTTAACCAACAGAACAACAACGAAATAATAATAATAACAAGCAACAAACCTAGCAACCAATACAACTGGATACAGATCACAAGTATACACAACATTTACTACCAGATGCCCAGAATTAAAATTTTTAACAGAACAACGACTAGCTGATCAGATCTGTGTAATAATCAGAATTAGAAAACATCAAACAACGAGTACAACAAATACTGGAACAAAATAATGCCCAATCAGAAGAAGAAGAAGAAAATAATACAGTAATGGACTCACACATCCCAGAGCAAACAAACGAAGAACAACACGCATCAATTAAACAATCAAAGGGAAACGAAATCTTAAGACTGCCACCAGAGCAAGTACAAATAGAACACGAAGTGACACACATGTTAGATATAAAAGAAAAATTTCAGCTGACATATATAGAATACAAAGACACAAATACAGACATTAGACCATTCTTGCATACACCGCAAAATAACCCACAAGTCGAAACAACAATAAAAACTATCAACACAATCATACACAACAAAATAAATGAAAAAACAACTATGGGAGAGTTACAACTACTGGTTTAAATAGGAGCATTCTCTACACTAAATTTACACACTAGACAGACATGAGAACCAACCAACACACAGAAGAAACCCACAAAACCTGCATGGCAACACAGGCTACAGATCGGAATAGAAAAACTGAGAGAAGACATCAGACAGCTAACACAATTTCTAAGAAAAGAAATATCATATAAAAAACGAAAAAGGTTAGGTAAAATCTCACAACAAGAAGCGATAGAGCAATTAGATGAAAAGAAGCAGAAATTAGAAGCATTGGCCAAACGACTTAGAACATACAAAAAAAGTGAAAATAGAAGGAAACAAAACCAAACATTCAACACAAACCAAAAGAAATTTTACCAGACAATAGATAACACACGCATTAAAATAGACAATCCACCAAACATAACAGACATGGAACACTTCTGAAGCAACATATGGTCAAACCTGATACAACATTAAAGACATGCACGGTGGATACAAGCGGAAACAGAGACATAAAAGATGATACCACAAATGCCTGAAGTGATAATTTTGCAACATGAAGCGACCAAAGCAATTAATTCTACACACAATTGGAAAACCACTGGAAAAGATAAAATAGCAAATTTCTGCCTAAAGAAGTTCACGTCAACACATTCACATCTAACTAAATTATTTAACAGTTACATTGCAGACCCATACACATTCCCTGATACACATACACAAGGAATAACGTGTCTGAAACCTAAAGATCAAGCACACACAGCAAACCCAGCAAATTATTGCCCCATGACATGCCTACCAACAATATACTAAATATTAACTTCAGTCATTACACAGAAAATAACGATACATACAACACAGAACAAAATTACAAATGAAGAACAAAAAGGCTGTTGCAAAGGAGCACGAGGATGTAAAGAGCACCTGATAATAGATGCAGAGGTAACATATCAAGCTAAAACTAAACAAAGGTCGCTACAGTACACATACATTGATACCGAAAAGGTTTTGATAGTGTACCCCACTCATGGTTACTATAAATATTGGACATATACAAAGTAGATCCTAAATTGATACAGTTCCTAAACATAGTAATGAAAAACGACACTTAATATCCAAACAAATTCAAATAATATCACATCACAGCCAATACAGATTAAGCGTCGAATATACTAAGGAGACTCATTAAGTCCTTTCTGGTTCTGCCTTGCTCTGAACCCACTATCCAACATGCTAAATAATACAAATTATGGATACAATATTACTGGAACATACCCACACATGGATGATCTAAAACTACTGGCAGCAACAAATCAACAACTCAACCAATTACTGAAGATAACATAAGTATTCAGCAATTATATAAATATGGCTTTTGGAACAGACAAATGTAAGAAAAATAGCATAGGCAAGGGAAAACACACTAAACAAGAAGATTACATATTGGATAACCACAGCGACTGCATAGAAGCGCTGGAATAATCAGATGCCTATAAATATCTAGGATGCAGACAAAAAATAGGAATACATAATACAAATATTAAATTTAGGAGAGTATATTTTATGTTGTACAACTTGTTGTGGTTGTCCCGTACCTCATATTGTCACATTATGACAGTTCACCTCTCCGTGTAAATGGAGTGTTGCCTCGTCACTAAACACTAACTGTGGGAGAAAACAGCAATGCTCCACCTTGCCAAGAGTGAAATTACGGAACTTCACACGATGTTAGCACCCTCACGAACAGCTCGCAGTAGCTGAATTTAATGTTGTTTGATGCAGAAACGTCGACGCATAGACGCCAGACGGACATCGGGGGCGTGCTGAGCTGTCGAGCTGCACGGCGAACGGATTTCTGCGGACCCCTCGTGAAACTGTGGCGGATGCGTTCGACGTCTGTATCATTCACTCGGGGACAGCCCGGCGGTTTGCCTTTATGCAAACATTCTGTTTCTCTTAACGCTAGGATGCATGGTGCCGAAAACAAACGTGAATGCATATGCAGGGCCTCCAAGGCCCTGACCTAATTTAAAATTTTCCTCTTTCCACATATTCATTCTTTGGAGTTAAATTTCGTTCTGTCAAATTTTTTGTCATATTGCAAGATTCCTAAGATACAGTGACAGGATCTGGTGGGCCTGATTAAAATTTTTTATATAAAACTCTAAGAGTGAATTTTTATTAGTTACTTTCCTTTACAAACAACATATACAAATTATTTTATTAATTCACTTATAACTTGCAGTTTACATTTTAAAACACTTATTACAACCAATTTCTTCAATTAAAACATGCTCATTATTCACAGTATTATGTATATAGGCAATATTTTTATAAAAAGTTATTATTCATTGTTCACATAAAATTGCATCTTTCTTAGTTTCCAACATGTGACAAACAAGAAGCACAAAGAACGCCACTATGTTCCTTACAAATGTTGGGTTTGCACTTAATGCATGTCATAGCACTTTTCCTGTGTTTCTTATATGGACAATAATTGCATCTTCTTCTTTTTCCTGAAACATGTAGTTGGTTCGGCAATATGACATCTTCGCAAATCATCAACGATTTTCTTTGGAAGATTAGGGATCTGAATATGAAGTTCCATTAGAGGTCTTACCATTTCCTCTGCTAAACCTCTTAGGAACAAACGCCTTTTATTGCTTCTTCCACTATGGTATGTCAGATGTTGGGCGGAAAATAAAATTTCAGTGGTCATTGCTGCGATGTCCATCATATTCATCCATAATGCAAATGGACATCTTCTCGTTTGTCTCTTGCAAGTGTAATAACGAATATTCTGGTCCATTTATCTACTCCACCCTTCGTAGAGTTATAGAAGTTTATTGCATCTGGTTTCTTTTTTGCATGAGTTTCATCAATGTTTCTGTCGTATTGCATTGTGCTAATGAGAACTATAGACTTCTTCTTATTGGGAAGATAACTCACCATTGTAATGACACCTATAAATGCAAACAAAGAGGAATGAATTGCTCTTGAGACAGATGGTTTCATCTCATTAGGAATTTCTGGTTTATTTTGTTTGATTGTTCCCACCACTGTAATTTGCTTCTGAAGCACACTAGTAAAGAAGTTGTCAACGGTAATATTTTTTGATGATCATTGAATGCTTTTAGCAAGATCTTTCACTACATTCAATCCAAGATTTTTCTGAATAAATTCATGGGGCTTCCTTCTCGTGTAAACAGTTCCCTCTAAAGCATATGATCACATAACAAAAATATTTTTATGCCGCACTTGGCTGGTTCAGAGGGCATATACTGGGTGAAGCTGCATCTTCCACGGATTAGGACTAGCTGTTCGTCAACTGTGAGCGAATGATTGGGATTCATTCTATTTCTACACTTATCAAGAAATAGTTCACATACATAGCGAACTGCTGCATCATCTGCAGATCGAGCTTCACGGGTACGCCTGTCATCAAATCTAATCATTCTCCTTATATCCTCGAATCTATTTACTGACAAGGTAGCCTTCTATGTAGGATTTTCCTTTTCATCCTAGAATAATTCTCTAATAAGGACATCCCAAGTCTTCTCATCACCAGAAAGCAGTAAAAGACCAAGAAAACCCACCATTCCAGCAAGCAAAACGTTTTTCCACGTAAAGCAGCCACTCTTCTGCCTTCAATATTTGTGCAGATGATCATTTCCTTGGAGATGAAATAGTCCCAGGCATCCTTAGGTTTACAGGTATTCAAACCAAGGGCTGGACTAGATGCCTTCTTTACGATGTTATGGACAGGCGTACGAAAAGTTGCAGGAGGATCTAATTTCCAAATCGCTCCATTCCGACTAATGTATGTGTGGTCTTCTATACCTTTTTGTGGTGGTGCTCCATTTTCAGACTCTGATGAAGTAATATTATCGGAAGGACTGCCATCTGCCTCAATATTCACATCTGCAGGTTCATTGGCTAATTCTTCACTACTTGCATCTTCAAATATATTTCCTTCCTCGCAAGAATCATCTTCTTCAGACCACTGAGCCACAACACTTCTAGAGCTTGCAGTTTTACATAGAAACTCATGCCTGAAAACGTCACCCACCGACGCTGTGGAGCATCAAAGTCACAGGCGCCAGCTCCGGTAAATGTATGTATATGCAAGATGATCCGTGATTGTGTTACAAACTTCCTAGTATGATGGAAACAGACAAATGTATCGATTTGAGGTAAGGGCCCCTGTACCGGAAACAAACGTGTCGAAAGTTGTAAGTGAAAATCGTTATCCTGCCTCTGACAGTGGAATACATGTACTGGTACTGTTGTTGCTAGGATTGTAGGGTAGGCAAAGTTCAGAGGCGGCAGTATAGACCGAAACAAGAAAAAAAGTGCAGTAAACATGGAACTCTAAACTGCATAATTCTGGAGCTGTAAGCACTTGTTCAATAGTGGAGATGGCTTTCACGCAAGCGATGATGAACAAGTGCTCATGGTTCATGATGTATGCATCTTACAGCCTATGTGTACTGCACATTGTTTTCTTCTTTCGTTCCATACCACCGCCTCTGCAAGTTTCCTGTCCTACATCCTAGCAACAACGATAACGTTACATACTGTCAGAGGTAACAGAAAGGTTTTCTGTTATAATTTTCCGGTGCAAGGACATAATCACAAATGTACGCATTTATCCATCTGCATCATCTTAGAAAGTTTGTAACATCTTCATGGGATCCATCTATTTTTGTAGTTGCCGGTTCCTATAACTTTGACGTTCTGTAGCATCGCAAGATGACGTTTTCAGAAGTAGATTCCTATGTAAAACTTGATCAGTTAAATCCCCTGTATAGTCACGAGTAGTGTGAAACACCGTGCATATAGAATGAATAACATCAGGCAATGGACTAGAACGCTGTCTCACTCACTTCTCACGTATTGCCTTACTTTTATGTCCTTCGACTTGTACAGCCTCTGTCTCATTTCTGGTGGAGTTCTAAGTAATGTTTCTCTCGCTATATTTTATTCCTGGTTCCATCTTAAATTCAAACTGTATATTCTGGTCAACATCGTCAAAAGTTTTTTCTGTATCGAAAGATGTTATAAATATAGGTGCTGTTCCCTCCAAATTGATTTTCCTCTAAATCAGCTTCTGTAAGGTGCTCCATTCCTCCGCAAATAGTTTGTATCAGTATTTTCAGCTAGGAGTTATCATAGTGGTGGTTTGAAAATATTCGCACTGACCACGAGTTGCCTTATTTGGTATTGGTGCTATTACGCTTCTCGTTTAGTGTGAGGATTTAGCGGGTATCTCAGCTGGCGTACTCGTTCAGGAGTGAAGCAGCAAATCCCGGCAGAGTGAGTCGTCGCCAGCTCCGCTAGAGCCCTCTGGTAGCCAAGCCCTGCGCTACAGACAACTGACTGTATGAGGGACCAGTAGCGACACCTAGCAGCGATGTGGTGAAAAGGAAATAGTATTGCTAAAAGTTTTATCCACGCCTTTTAGCATTTAGAATGGAGATATGGCACGGAATTTAATAGCAAAAGAAAACAGCTATAGTAGCAGTCTCTCTCTCGCAATGCAACAATAGTACAACAACAATAGACCAACTGAATCTGTAGAGGTAGTAATAAAATTTCTTTTCTGACCTGCAAGGTACTTTTATATAAAGCTGAGCCTTAGAGGTTGTCATGAAACTACCAACAGAAATATTATATGAGACATGTAGACCTGTCAGTAAAATTCATTTTTTTAAATGTTAACTGTTTAATTTAGCATTCAGCTGACATAAGACCAGGAGAATTATCCTGTATCATACAAACAAAGAGTTTATCTCATTAGTGACCTGTATCCTATCTTAATCTCATTTTGACACTTGAATAATTTGAAAAAAAGGCCTGTGTTCGTTTTGAAACTACAATTACTGACAATATTCACTTATAAATGGCACTGAGTGTGAACTGTTACGAAACGATTTCTGATACAGAATTTATTTATTATCGTATAATCAATCAGGATACTAAAAAGAAAAGGCAGACTGAGACACCTGAAAATATCTTGTGTGATGGTATTGATATAATATTTTGCATTTCTTTGACATTGAGATAATTTATTCAGTATTATAGCCAAACTTACTTTCATAATTACCTACAAGAAAATGAAAGCTGTTTTGGTATTTATCTTAGCAGCATTTAGCACAAAAAGGAAAATAAAACTTATTAGTTTTTTTAGTGAGGATTTCATTTCATTGTTGCAATCCTACAAATGTTCATGATACTATGCAGTTTCTTGCGACAGTGAGATGTCTTATGTAGAAAGTACCTGGAAAATATATGTGGATGTGGTCTGGTGAAGAAAGTGTGCGTATTAAAATTTAAAATAAGTGATTGCAGCAGCATAATGAGGTATATTTTGTAGTGTGGGAGTGAGCTCCACGTGGGATCCGAAGCACGGACCCCACGGGGGTGCCCGGCATGCGCCACATGCCAGGGCAGAGGTGGAGGCTAGTGTTCGGAAATCTGAAAATTCCAGCGCCGGCCGGGGATTGAACCCCGGCCCGGCTGGGGCGAATAGCCCCAGCCGAGGCGCTGGAACGTTCCAGACCCCCCTTACCACTAGACCACCGGGGACCCCGGCCGTTTCCTGCTCTGAACTCGGTCTGGTAGACCTGTCACACTTCCTGTTGTCGGCTGTGTTTACATCGGACGCTGAGTGGCATAGTGTAGCCGGCAACATTAGAACGCTGTGAGGAGGAAGTGTTTACCTCCGACTAGTAGCTGTCCCCCCTACCCAGGTGAAGTAGCTTTACAGTTACCAAAGACATTTGAAATCAGCCTTTGCGACTGTATGCAGTCGACGGTTGTTAATCGTTTGTTTCAACCTGTTCCCAAATGCCTCGAGAAAACCGAAGCAACTTCTTCACTAATCGAGGCGACTGTCATATCAAAACGACCCGCAGACATTCTATAATTACAAGTCAACGCCTAGCTTACACCAGATAATTCTGTCTGTTTCATCAGTTGTTTTAACAATGCACGAAATACCACAGCATATTATTAATCCGTTGCAAATAAATTTCTGTGTGTGCAGTTCAGGTCTGCGCCGTACATTTTTCGTGAAAACGTCGGGATAAAATCGTAACATGTGTTTCATATTAATATGAAATTAAGTTATCAATATCTTTATTACAGTGTTCACACTCACAATTTTGGACTTTTCAGTGGCTGGGGTACGATATAGCCTTTGAGTACGTTATCGCGTTGCGCAATTTCTTCCTTTTTTTCCGACTCTGAGGGAGCTGTCGCCTTCTCTCAGCGCTGCCCTATTTAGGCTTCTGGGAGGGCTTTTCTCGCGTTTTCTGTAATTTAGAGCATATTTACAAGTCCTGAGACGAACTCTCCCTTTGTGTCGTAGGTTTAAACTCAATATAGATTTTCGTTTATATTCCGGCGAATATTTTTATTTTCTGTTACTCCTAGCGGCGCTCCCTAAGCTGTTCATCGCAATGACACACAAATGAGAATCCTATCTTACAGCTACACCAGTTTATAACTTTACATAAAGATGACCCGCATATGCCAATACAGGCAATAAGTGACAACCACGTGGACTTAACCTTTGTTTGCGCACTGTCAGTCTCGTAATTAATAGTGATTCAAATCTGACGCCATTTTGTCACACAAGGAACTTCTACCACGGAGAAAGTAGACGTTTTTCACTTTAGGATATTTTCCAGGAAGTTTCCGACATTCGTAAAACAGAAACGAGTTTCGACGCTGTGGAATGCAACGAGAAGTAGCAGGTAACGAATTGTTTCGGGATTCCACCATCCAAGCTGCAAACGATCATCGAGCGGAAAGATAATGTTGCTCATAAGTATTAAAAAGCGGGAGCAAGCAGACCGGGCGAGGCGAAAGTTTATGGTATTGCCTTACTCAATGCAGGGTACAAAAGGTATATGTCGGAGGTTATAGCTTTACGGAACGCTAAGACATTTACGGTTAGTCTGGGAACAGAAGTCTCAGATACAAATAAGGAGTGACAAGCTAGCTCCAAAGACATAAGGTCCTTTATGAGAAACTTAATTGACAAAAAGCAACCATTCGTGACAGTTGATTCAGCATTGAAAAATGAATGAAGCTGAATTTATGTATTTTCGAACATTTGTGTGTACCTTCCTTTTCAAATACTAAAGCAAAAAACATGTAAGAAAACTGGAAATACGTTAGTAAAAAGAAAATAAAAATTTTATTTCGATTTTTCCTGATTTCATCTAGAGTAAAGTCGAGTTAAATAGAATTAATTATTCGAACTTCGAATTGTGCAGACTCGATTGTAACGGTCCTTTGCGCTTCGAATTTTCTAGTCAGGAGTAATGTCTAAAAAGTAAAAACAAATCTTTTCGTACTACTATCCACGTTGCAGTAGATGCTGGTTTGGTTGTCCTTTTTAGTATATCAGTATGATCATAGAGTCATAATCAACGTACACAACGCTGTTACGGTATAAAAGTACTTTTATTTTTACCAAAGTCGCGTAAGAATGCGCTTTTGCCATGCATCCCAACTCCCTAAATCCGCCATGAGGGAAAAGAAAATGAATACTCTTTCCTTTGCTTTCACCCTTCATCAATGACAATTGATAATGACTTGGCAGCAGAGACCTGTTTAGCTTGAGTGAGCTTAAACGGAAGGCATTGACGAATAAAAATACAAAACAGATATATACGTAACGTCACGTAACCATGAAGAAAAGCAGACTTGGTTCATTTTACCATATAAGTTCATTCTTTTAAAACATCGTAAGTAGAATTAACAATTTCGGTCGCTTTCAACATCTAGGAATGTTCTTTATAATAAATAAGTTTCTGATATTTACTTACAGCAATCTTGTGTCTTTTCCCCTTGCATTTGGAGTTGTCTTCTCTGACTGCAGATCTTCGAGCAGCAGTGATGTCATTATCCTACATTTATGTTGGTCTGCTGCGCTGAGGTTGATCCCTCACCTGTGGTCGAGTGAGAGATCATTCCAAAGTATGGCAGGCAGCGAAAGACTTTGCGAGGGGCCGATCGTAGGGCCTCCAGAGGAAGCTTCTTGGAACGCAAATTCTGTGTGTTCACAGAAGGTGAGTTTGCTGGTAGTTCGGAACTCCAATAATAGGCGCGTAATTGGACGCCTTAGTAACATGGCTGCCAAGGAGGGGAACGACGGCAGTGTGCACAATGTGGGGGAGTCAGTCCTGATTTGTAAAGAGTGCTTCCGGATGCCATGAAGAGTACAGGGTGCACCCAACTGCAGGTGGTGGCCCAACTCGGTGCCAATGGCGTGTGTCGCTTTGGATTGTTGGAGATTCTCTCTCCTTTTGTTTAGCGGATATGGTTAAGCGAGTTTAAGGCGGAGCTCATAATCTGCACCATCATCGACAGAACCGACTGTGGTCCTTCGGTGCAGAGCCGAGTGGAAGGTATGAATAATAGGCTCAGGCGGTTACGTGACTGTGTAGGCCTCAGATTCCTTGACTTGAGCAATAGTGTGGTGGGTTTCCGGATTCCGCTTAATAGGTCAGGAGTCCACTACACGGGTAGTGGGGGCGGCTGGGGTGCATTTTTAGGTTAGAGGGTCTCAGGAAAACATAGAAATGGCGTCTGTCTAAAAGGGGGCAGGTAACACACAGTAAGGTGGTTGTAGAAACGATCGGTGTTGTAAATTATCGTAGCTGTGTTGGGAAAGAACCAGAGCTCCAGGCCCTAATAGAAAGCACTGAAGCTCAAACAGTTATAGGTACGGAAAGCTGGCTAAAGCCGGAAATAAGTTAAGCCGAAATTTTTTCAAACGACCTAACAACGTTCAGAAGGGATAGATTAAACATAGTTGGTGCTGGAGTATTTATTGCTGTCAGAAGTAGTTTACCTTGTAGTGAAACTAAAGTAGATAGTTCCTGCGAAACACTATGGGTAGAGGCTATACTTGTCAATCGGACTAAACTGGATCGTTTTACCGACCCCGACTGAGAGGATATAGTTGCTGAACAGTTCAAAGAAAACGTGAGTCTCATTTCAAATCGGTACCCCACTCCCACAATTATAGTCGGTGTTGATTTCGATCTATCCTCGATATGCTGGAAAATTTATACCTTTAAAGGCGGCGGTACGCATAAAACGTCAGCCGAAATTGTACTGAATGCTTTCTAAAAACATTATTTTGAACAATTAGTTCGTGAGCCCACTCGAAGCATAAATGATTGCGAAGGCGTACTTGACCTCTTAGCAGCAAATATTCCTGGATGAATAGGTAGTATCATGACGAATACAGGGATTAGCGACCACAAGTCAGTTGCCTGTACACTGAATACTGTAACACCTACAACCATCAAAAAGAAACTTAAAGTACATCTGTTTAAAAAAAGCTGACAATGCTCTTAACGATTTTTAAGGAAACAGCCTCCACTCCTTCCGATCTGATCATGTAAGCGTAGAAAAGATGTGGAATGATTTCAGAGAAATAGTATCGATTGCAATTGAGAGATATATATACCACATCAATTAATAAGTGATGGTACTGATCCCCCATGGACAAAACGGGTGAAATCGCTGTTGCAGAAGTAACGAAAAAGCATGCCAAATCTAAAAGAATCCAAAATCCGCAAGACTGGCAATGTTTTGCAGAAGTTCTAAATATAGCGGTTACTACAGTGCGAGATGCTCTTGATAATTTCCGCAACAAAACTCTGTTTCGAAATCTGGCGAAAAACCCAAAGAGATTCTGGTCATGCATAGAGTACACCAGTGTCAAGACGCAATCAGTACCTTCACTGGGCGAAAGTAACAGTGGAGTCACTGATGACAGTGCCACTAAAGTAGAGTTAAGAAACGTGGTTTTCCGAAACTCCTTCAGCAAAGAATACGAAGTAAGCATTCCCGAAGCCCAGTCAACAGAAAGTGCATATCCTCGGTGTAGCAAAGCACCTTAAATCACTTATTAAAGGCAAGGTTTCCGTTCCAGATTGTATACCAGTCAAGTTCCTCTGAGTGTGCTGATACAATAGCTCCATGTTTAGTAATTATATACAACCGCTCACAGAAAGATCCGTACCTAAAGACTGGAAAATTGCTCAGGTCACACCAATTTCTTACAGTACTGCCTTTTGTGATGTTTAACAAAACTGTTGGCAAGCGTACTTGTTATACAAATGGGCACGGCAAAGGCTTAAGGTCGTAAAAAAAATTTCAGCGTTAAACTGGAAATAGTTGTAGGAGAGTATCAGAAGTAATAACCTAATGACATCTTTAATTTCTTGTACATTAGGTTTTTGTGTTGGAGAAGATTCTCATCAGTAATTTTAATAGTCTCATAAATGTGAATGTTAGCAAGTAAATTAATTACGTTAAAGGATACGGAATTACCATCATCAGAAATGGAAAAGTTTTTAATTTTAGCTGTTAGTTAAAGGGAATTTTTGACAGTGTAGTTTTCTTCAAAAACATAATATTCTTTAAATGGTGTATCTAATTTTTTGCCGATTTCGTAGAAGCGCCGTCTGTATAGCTAACACTGTGGACAGGAAGCGAAGGCGGCGTGCAGTCGGAGGCGATGCTGGGCACCAATTGTCGGCTACGACAGGACTGCCCGGGAGGCACACTTACACTCCAGTGGCCGCACGAGTCACAGTGGATGCAGCGAAAGGTCCGCAGCAGCACTGATACTGTCGCGGTTGTGTGCACCACCTGTTCTAGTGTCTCGTATGCACGAAGGACCTCTGCAGACCGAGTTGCAACTTTCTTAGCTCGCTGGACTGTGCATTTGCTGATTTACAGGGGCTGTGCTCGATGCAGCCCGCCTGGCAGTGGTGTGTTGCAGCGTGGCGTCAGCGCCTGACAGCTTCCGCAACTGGACAAATGAACTGGCGGTAAAAAAAGTCACAACAACTTTCGTTTTCTGACAAAGGCTGCAGCCAGAAATTTAGTTATAGAGTTTGATGGTCTTTTCTATGTGCCTGAGCGATCATCCTTACGGTGAGTTGCTGACTACGCTCAGAGTATTTGCTCGAGTTACCCGTTGCGTGTGTTATCGCCGCGGTATCATTTCATCGACGTGGTGACTGTGACATGTGAATGGCTGGTCACATGAATGGACTTTCGTGGCGGGCAAAAATTGCAGGCCATTTCTGTGGGTCTCTCTAAGGGATCGGGCCTGCCGATCCAAAGCCCATAGTTTGCCACTAATGTGCGGGTACTACCATGGACCTAGGACTGTGGTGCCCCTCCTCGGCCCCAGGCGATGTATTTCGGGAATCGTGACTGTCTCACAGCAAGTATATTGTACAGTGCGGCGTTTGATACAAAATTTATTTATTATAGTATATTTTGGCACTTCGAAAGTAGTTTATATATTTGAAAGAATGGACGATAAGAAAAAAAAATTGTGGCAATCGCAGGCAGTTTGTACACTATGAAGTCATGTATTTATTGAAAGAAAAAAAAAATCACACAATACCTGTAGATAATAGACATAACTCAGTGAGTAATAACCGACAATTACGAACATAGAAGCATAATTTTATTAGCAGTCACCTACAGTGTTGGTTGACACACCTCTTGCCCACCTTGTACATTTATTTCGAGAGGCCTACTTTTTTCTGAGATTATTTTAAATACCATCACTGCTTTCAGGAATGTGTCTCGCAACTCCAAGAAAATGCATATTTCCGTCACCAAATGGGTTTCGCTTTATGAAAATAAAATCAGTGATCTTAATTAAACATATCTACCATTGGGCTTCCTTTCTCCATCTACAAGCAGTTCATTACACAACATTTTGATGTTAGTACTTAAGATTTTTGTTCACACGTTCAGAAACACAGAGGTCATTACATTTTATTTTTTTTTTTTTTTTTTTCAATTTAGGTCTTTCACTTGGGGGAAAGTTGTGGCAACCCTGTAATAGGTTTCAATTTTCAGTCTCATTGCAGCATTGTTATTTAAGACAAGGCATAAGAATGTAATGGGTTTGAATCATTGCATGTCAGTCATCCATGAACTGCAAAATCTTACACGTCATTAAGACACATTTTCAAAAGAGAAAAAAGGTACATTGCATAATATACAAAAAATGGACTCGCTCGCTGAGGATGTTATACAAACTTAATTATGTACGTAGACAGTTCATACGTTCCGGGAATAGAGAATCTCGACTATTTTCACCCGTTATCGACATTGATCCTGGCAAGATACCGATCCCACGGATTAAAAGATTTTCGAGAATGTTTTCATTTTAATAGTATAAATGTGACAAAGTCATGCAGGAAGCAGGCGACCAGTATTATTATTTTAATAATGAACAGCCTCTGTTGCATCGCTTACCTAGAATTTACCCAGGTTTCAGTAGGGATAACTCAACCTTCTTCAGAATAACAATGTTTACTGTGTGTTCATAGTGGAGATCCAGTACAGCACTCGTGGCTGCCGTATCGCGGTCGCGAAGTGGGGCCGATGCAGTGCCAGATAAGTTTTACAGTCTGGCGATAGTTTATGAATTAGTAGTATTAACTTGGCGATGTCCACTATGGACAGACAGTAGATACTGTTATTGTGAAGAAGGTTGGGTTATCCCGACTGAAACACAGGTAAATTCTAGATAAACGGTGCAACTGAGACTGTTCATTATTAAAATTAATGTTTATACAGTTGGTGACAGGACCGCGAAATGTTGCAGATATTTAAGTATTACTGTTATTAGAGTAATTAGAAGTTCTGCATTGAGGCTAACTGTGTCTGTTCTGCTTCACATGCAACTTTGAACGACATATGCAGATGCAGTAATCGCATATGGATATCTGATGACGGCTACATTCCGAAACACAATACTGCCATTCCTTGCGCGATATTTGACGTTTAGTATTGGGAACCAGTCAACATGAACGCAGAACTACTGATGTTGTAATTTGAAGTTCGATGTTGGATAACAATTTCCGTGTGATATAATAACAAATTCCCAGTTTTCGGATTTTTCCTTTACGTGTACTGTAAAACCTTGCTCCTTGCTAATTTTCATTAGTGTAGGTCAACAGAAAGTGCCCTCTAGGTCTGTATATTTTACACCGTGAAGGGAACACGACCTCAGTATGTGAAAAAAATTTCAACTTGATACATCTCCCCGTTCCTGAAGCAAAGGATCTGCAACAGACAGACGAAAACAAGGGTAAAAGATTAAGTGGTATATTTAGCCAAAAACATGGCACACTGCACTTAAAAATACAAAAAAAGAAAGGCACCGAGATTCGAACTCACGACTTCTACTGTTCCTGCACGCTCATTATCGCTAGACTACCAAGCCCGACATTTGCCTTTTTATACTTATGTGGGGGGGGGATTTATTTTAATTGGTTGTGATGCCCAGATAACATACACGTAAACGCGATCCTGTTGCCAGTTACAGAGCAGTAAAACGCCCAACTCACATCAGTATATTGCTTTATTTGTATCACATATTCGAGCACAATTTCCATCTGTACTTGTGTAAACTTTTAAGAAGCTAATCGCCATAACTACGCTTACGTCTTTGGTCACGAGATATTTTTTGTACTCCTACTGTCAAACTCTGTGTTACCTTTTACGTCGGTAATCACGTGCTGATTATCCA
Organism: Schistocerca gregaria; assembly: GCF_023897955.1. Lineage (NCBI taxonomy): Eukaryota > Metazoa > Arthropoda > Insecta > Orthoptera > Acrididae > Schistocerca > Schistocerca gregaria. The sequence continues at coordinate 4,054,521 of NW_026061759.1, forward strand.
AGTAGCAGCCGACTGTTAATAAATGTTTTACTTTTTATCAGCGCACCTTGTATTCACGCATACGACTGTGTACAGTTCTCAGAGATTATCAGCATTAACTTCCAAGCCATCTACAAGGAATCAAGAGTGGCATTAGAGCCACCCTGAAGTCTAGGCTGGTCTTCACGGTGGCACGAAATCTTGGTCAAGCAGAAAATTTATAATTCTGAACTCAGGCGTAACGAGTTACCTCAGACTGAATGAGCTCCCCCCTGCTAAGCAGCATGGATTCCGAAAACATCGACTACGTGCAACCCGACTCGAACGACAGTCTGAATACCAGAGATCAAGGCAGACAGGGGAAAACGGTGTTTACTGATTTCCGAAACGCATTTCACTCACCAGGACAACTGTGCTTTTTAAGTGAATTGGGTTTCGCATGATCTATATTCTCAAAATTCATGCTGGCTCGCGTTGAGGTCGTTCTGTTTGACCTCAGAATATGTTCTAAGGTACTACAGCAAATCGATAGCGAAAAATAAAACTGTGCAGTTAAACAGGCGAAAAAATACCGTACCCTATTACCGTGATGCCAAAGAGTCGCAGTTGTAACAGCTGAAATCATACAAATACATTGTTGCAACACTTAATAGGTATAAGAAATGTCACGACCACAATAGTCTGAGTTGTAGGTAAAGCAGCAAAACAGTGCAGCTGACTATCCCCGCGAATTTCCGCTAGCCCCTTGTAACTCAAGGGCAGGCTGCCGCTTCTTGTGGTCGAACAGCCAACCCCTTACTGCATTCCACGGTTACGGCGATGGCGATGGCTGTGGTACTGAGATGAGAAGAATTTAGTGCACGAAGGCTGAGGGCTTACACATCCACACTATGTTCGTTTAGGACTTAAGCTCACGTTCTCTAAACACTTCCATAGTGGAAAATGATGAAAGGTTTCTGTTCCAGTAGTGTGCTGCAGCGTTGGCTCTTGCTATACCGTGCCCAGTTGGCTGTGTTTTGCCTTGCAATGCATAACACACTCATCCACTCGCAACTTTTATTTATCATCATCCCATTGAACCATGAACCATGGACCTTGCCGTTGGTGGGGAGGCTTGCTTGCCTCAGTGATACAGATAGACGTACCATAGGGCAACCAAAACGGAGGAGTATCTGTTGAGAGGCCAGACAAACGTGTGGTTCCTAAAGAGGGGCAGCATCCTTTTTAGTAGTTGCAGGGCAACATTATGGATGATTGACTGATCTGGCCTTGTAACACGAACCGAAACGGCCCTGCTGTGCTGGTACTGCGAATGGCTGAAAGCGAGGGGAAACTATGGTAGAAATTTTTCCCGAGGGCATGCACATTTACTGTATGGTTAAATGAGATGGCGTCCACTTCGGTAAAACATTTCGGGGGTAAAATAATCCCCCATTCGGATCTCTGGGCGAGCTCTACTCAGTAGGATGTCGTTATCAGGAGAAAGAAAACTGACGTTCTACGGAACGGAGCGTGGAATTTCATATCCCTTAATCGGGCAGGTAGGTTAGAAAATTTAAAAAGGGAAATGGATAAGTTAAAGTAAGATATAGTGGGAATTGGTGAAGTTCGGTGGCAGGAGGAACAAGACTTTTGGTCAGGTGACTACAGGGTTATAAACACAAAATCAATTAGGGGTAACCAGGAGTAGGTTAAATAATGAATAAAAAAATAGGAGTGTGGGTAAGCTACTACAAACAGCATAGTAAACGCATTATTGTGGCCAAGATAGACACAAAGCCCACGCCTACCACAGTAGTAGAACTTTATATGCCAACTAGCTCTGCAGATGACGAAGAAATGTTTGATGAAGTAAAAGAAATTATTGAGATAGTGAAAGGAGACGAAAATTTAATAGTCATTGGTGACTGCAATTCGGTAGTAGGAAAATGGAAATAAGGAAACGTGGTAGGTGAATATGGATTGGGGGGGAAGAAATGAAAGAGGAAGCCATCTGGTAGAATTTTGCACAGATCATAACTTAGCTATGATTAACACTGGGTTCAAGAATCATGAAAGAAGGTTGTATATGTGGAAGAGACCTGGAGATACTGCAATATTTCAAATTATATAATGGTAAGACAGAGATTTAGAAAACAGGTTTTAAATTGTAAGACATTTCCAGGGGCAAATGTGGACTCTGGACACAATCTATTGGTTATGACCTGTAGATTAAAACTGAAGAAACTGCAAAAAGGTGGGAATTTAAGGAGATGGGACCTGGATAAACTGAAAGAACCAGTGGTTGTACAGAGCTTCAAGGAGACCATAAGGGAACAAATGACAGGAATGGGTGGAAGTAATACAGTAGAAGAAGAATGGGTAGCTTTGAGGAACGAAGTAGTGAAGGCAGCAGAGGATAAAGTAGGAAAAAAGATGAGGGCTGCTAGAAATCCTTGGGTAACAGAAGAGATATTGAACCTAACTGATGAAAGGAGAAAATATAAAAATGCAGTAAATGAAGCAGGCAAAAGGGTATACAAATGTCTCAAAAATGAGAACGACAGGACGTGCAAAATGGCTAAGCAGGGATGGGTAAAGGACAAATGTAAGGATGTAGAGGCTTGTCTCACCAGAGGTAATATAGATACTGCCTACAGGAAAATTAAAGAGAACCACTTGTATGAATATCAAGAGCTCAGATGGAAACTCAGTTCTAAGCAGAGAAGGGAAAGCTGAAAGTTGGAAGGAGTATATAGAGGGTCTATACAAGGGTGATGTACTTGAGGACAATATTGTGGAAATGGAAGAGGATGTAGATGAAGATGAAATGGGAGATATGATACTGCATGAAGAGTTTGATAGAGCAGTGAAAGACCTGAGTCGAAAACCTTCCATTAGAACTACTGACAGCCTTGGGAGAGCCAGTCCTGACAAACCTCTACCATCTGGTGAGCAAGTTGTATGAGACAGGCGAAATACCCTCAGACCTCAAGAAGAGTATAATAATTCCAATCCCAAAGAGAGCAAGCGTTGACAGATGAGAAAATTACCAAACTATAAGTTTAATAAGTCACAGCTGCAAAGTACTAACGCAAATTCTTTACAGATGAATGGAAAAAATGGTAGAAGCCAACCTCGGGGAAGATCAGTTTGGATTCTGTAGAAATATTGGAACACATGAGGCAATACTGACCCTACGACTTACCTTATAAAGTAGATTAAGGAAAGGCAAACCTACGTTTCTAACATTTGTAGACTTAGAGAAATCTTTTGACAATGTTGACTGGAATACTCTCTTTCAAATTCTAAAGGTGGCAGGGGTAAAATACAGTGAGCGAAAGGCTATTTACAGTTTGTACAGAAACAAGATGGCAGTTATAAGAGTCAAGGGACATGAAAGGGAAGCAGTGGTTGGGAAGGGAATGAGACAGGGTTGTAGCCTCTCCCCGATGTTATTCAATCTGTATATTGTGCAAGCAGTAATAGAAACAAAAGAAAAGTTCGGAGTAGGTATTAAAATCCACGGAGAAGAAATAAAAACTTTGAGGTTCACCAGTGACGTGGTAATTCTGTCAGAGACAGCAAAGGACCTGGAAGAGCAGTTGAATGGAATGAATAGTGTCTTGAAAGGAGGATATAAGGTGAACATCAACAAAAGCAAAACAAGGATAATGGAATGTAGTCGAATTAAGTCAGGTGATACTGAGGGAATTATATTAGGAAATGAGACACTTAAAGTAGTAAATGAGTTTTGCTATTTGGGGAGCAAAATAACTGATGAGAAGTAGAGAGGATATAAAATGTAGACTGGCAATGGGAAGGAAAGCGTTTCTGAAGAAGAGAAATTTGTTCACATCGAGTATAGATTTATGTGTCAGGAAGTCGTTTCTGAAAGTATTTGTATGGAGTGTAGCCTGGTATGGAAGTGAAACATGGACAATAAGAGAATAGAAGGTTTCGAAATGTGGTGCTACAGAAGAATGCTGAAGATTAGATGGGTAGATCATATAACTAATGAGGAGGTATTGGATACGATTCGGGAGAAGGCGAGTTTGTGGCACAACTTGAGTAGAAGAAGGGATCGGTTGGTAGGACATGTTCTCAGACATCACCAATTTAGTATTGGAGGGCTGCAGGGAAGGTAAAAACGTAGAGGAAGACCAAGAGATGAATACAGTAAACAGATTCAGCAGGATGTAGGTTGCAGTAGGTACTAGGAGATGAAGCAGCTTGCACAGGATAGAGTAGCATGGAGAGCTGCATCAAACCAGTATCAGGACTTAAGACCACAAAATCCCAATGATCAAATTTGTGCTGTATTCATATTAATTTATCTCATTTTTAATACAATATACAACAAATAACTGTTTTTATGACACAAGAAATTATGTGCTTTACAGACCTATTCCTTGATGTTGTGATTTCATTTGTCACATCATATATTTTTGTACAGTTGAGCAGAGCTATTCACTTATACTGTAGTGACATTTGTTAAGCATGTGGTTATTGATCTTCTTATGGGCTTGCCAGACATATTCATTGATGAAATTTCGTTCATCACATGAAATTAAATCCTTATACATTTGCGCACAGCTATTCACTTATGCTGTAAAAGCATTTGTCAAGCATGTGGTTCTTTATAACAGTTTTAAATTTATCCTAATTTTCCAGCTCTTTGATATGTTTTGGTAGTGCATTAAAAAGTTTGATGCCTTGTTTACATACATGTTTCTCACTTTGGGTCCCTTATTACAGCCTGTAAGTGGAGATCTTTACATTGCCGTGTATGGTAATCTGTATTGGTTTTTCATTTTGTCGTGATTTTGTTTGAACACCGACAGACATTTCAGAATGTATAATGATGGAATTGCAAAAATTTCCAATGCTTTAAAAGGGGGCCTACGACGTGTTTGATGTGGGCTCTGGGTCATTATCTGAATAGGGTGTTTTTGTAATTTGAAAATCACATTTAAACAACAATTTGTTTTTCCTCAAGGATACTATCCCATAGGCCTCAATTGACTGTAAATAGCCAAAATATACAAATCTGGTACAGTCATTACTACAAACTCTTGAAATTATTCCAAGTACAAAACATGCCGAATTGGGTTTTAGTGCTAAGCTCACCACATGGTCCTTCCAGTTTACCTTCTCATCAATCTGCATACCCAGGAATTTTGCTCACTGAACTCTTTCAAGTTGTTTCCCTCCATAGTGAGATGTAGGTCGTCATGTTCACTTATTCTTCCATATTGCACATAATTAGTTTTTTTTTTTTTTGCATTCAGTGTTAGCTTGTTTGCACTGAGCCATTTTTGTGTATCTTGTAGGACATGGTCCACAATAGTGTGCAATGACTGCTTCATAAAACAAACAATTAAACTAGTATCTTCAGCAAAACAACTTGATTCTAGCTTTTCTCTCTGGCACATGAATATAATTAATGTAAATGGGGAACAGCAAGGGGCCTAATACACTTCTTTTGGTGCTGTAATTCCAACCACCGTCATCCTCTTTTCCAGATACTACTCAAGCCACTTTTTGTTCCGGTCCTCTGATACCTATAGCTTCAAGCTTTTCCAAAAGTATGCTGTGGTCAACAGTGTCAAAGGCTTTTGACAGCTCTAGATTTATCCTGACAACACTTTTTCCCTCTCCCAATTTACTAATTATTTCTTTTGGGTTTCTTCCAGTACAGCTGTTTCGGTACTACTCCCAGCTAGAAATCCATGCTGATTACTGTTTATCAGATTCCATAATTAAGATAATGTGTCACTCTATATTTGATTAGTATCACCAAAACCTTAGAGAAAGTTGGGAGAAGTGAGACAGGTCTGCAGTTTTCTGTTTCAAGATTATCACTCTTTTACAACAGGGGAACGAATTTAGAAATTTTCCATTTCTGTGAAAAAAACTTGCATATTTTTTGACAAAATACAGTTGATATGCTACACTGGTTTTTTTTTCTTTATTGTGTAGATACAGGGTCTGGTCCATAATATTAATGTGACCACTGCCAGCAATCAAAATCGACATGCAGTAACCACTAGCAGTGAAGGGTATACAAAGCATGTTGGGAGCCACAGAAAACAGTGCAGTTGTCACTATAAGGAGGAGACAAAATGTGCACTGTCATTGGCTTTTGGGGAAAGGGTGGAAGCATTTGGGAATGACTAAGTCTGTAAACTGTTTGCATGTCAGTGTGGTTAAAGTATACTAAGCTCAGCAAAATGGCGCTATTCAGAATTGGTGCCGAGGATACTGTGGTGTAGTCGTGGGCCACAGATGACAGGGGTGAATGTCAGCTGCAGAGACGTGCATCTGTTAAACAACTGACCACCCAGATGAACTGAGAGGCATTTCAAATGACAGATGGCTATTGGAATGCACATTGTTAAATGTCTGAAAGCAAAACACACTGCAACAACTGTCAGAATGGGGCACGACAGGGGAGGGAGTCTGTGGCATTCCCTGGGTAGTGATGATATTCTGGGAGGCACAAAGGATTAACAGATGTATCCGTCTGTCCTCGAGGGCCGTGTCCACCCGCACACACAGTTTGTTTTTATTCAGCATAGTGACATTTACCAGCAGTACAATGCAACACAGCTCGCAGGGTACATGTGTGGTTCAAACAGCAACAGGACGAGTTTATCACATGCCTCTAACCACCAAAGTCCTCGGATTTAAACCAACTGAGAATCTGTGGGAACCCCCCTGCCAGGGTGTATTGTCCGTGGATCCTCACATGAGAAACGTAGAACACCTGGACTTGGCAATGAAATCGTAATGGCTCCACACCCCTGTTAATACAGAACCTCACAGCCACGTGGGGGAGCCCAGTTTGATAAGGGATTTTTGTGTCCTTGGAAAGTGGGCATTGTGTTGTTCTTGTCATGAACAAGCATGTCTCAAAAGCAGCATAAAATGAAAAGAATTGCAGTAGGCAACTGATCGAGCCTGGATGGGGTCTGCCAGTCATTAATGCCATATGATCATTTCCATGAATCTCTTCCTGCATGTCTCGCAACGGTGTGCACTGCAAAAAGAGGTTATTCGAGGTCTTGACGGGTAGTCACATTAACGTGTATTTTCAGAAGAAATGAAGGTAACAAACTAAATAAATCATAATTACATTATTACTTTGCAGTGAGCCACAGGAGACCAAGGTCCATTGTACCAAAATACTCATAAAACACCTTTGAACCACCACCTGAATTTTATCAGTGGAGTTCATCTCACCCTTTATGTAGGAGAAAGTAAAAAACCTCCATAGACAATTTCAGAGGAGCCTCATATCTGATAGTACACTGATAAGATATCTTTTCGGTTGCTACTTTGCACTTCTGATCACTGTATGTTTCTAAGGAAAAGCCATAATGTTCAGACTTTGGTGACCAAGGTAGACAAAAGCTTTTAAATTTTGAAATAGTATCCTTGTTTGTTTATAGCCCAACACATTTAGCATATTTGGTCACTGTTCCTCTTTAGTACGTTTCCCTTTCTAATGCTCTAGGTGGAATGAAGTGGTCATATGGACATTGATACCTGGGAGTCACTTGCTGGGTAAATTTGGCTGACAAGTTGCAGGTCTTTTCTGTTGACACCACGGTGGGTGACTTTCATGCTGGCGATGATGAATCAATAATAAGGACAACATATCACCCACTCCCTGAGCAGAGAGAAGGTGCGACATGACTGGAAATGAACTGCATGGCAGTCAGATATGCTGACCACTCAGTGAAGTGGGTCGATAGATGCTACTCCACGTTATTTGCCTCCCCTCATCACATATTTTATAATATGCCTTTTACATGCTCTTTCCTCAATCCTCCTCATATGGGATTATTCTCTCCCAAATGCTTGTCTACAAGGAATGTTGTACCACACAATGTGGCCACATTAAGATCCTAACTCGTAGTTAGTCATCGAGATGAACATTGTAAGTTGCCATTGACAGTCAGTCTCAAACACAACAGGAATCACTGCAGACCCATGTCTACTAGTTTTGAACCAAATATTGTGATGGCAAGTTGCATGCAGTGGGACCCTTGCAGAAGACTATTGAGGCATAAAAATGTATATGTTGTCAGTGGAGCAAACACCACATAATCTGGACAGCAGGTGACTTGAAATGTGTGGTGGTTTAGCCTCTTTCTGAGAACATATCAAGGGCTCTGACAGCACAATAAGGTTTTTAACCTGCAATGGGCAGAGGATAAACAGAGTGTCTCAAAAGTTACAGAACACTTATGTTGTGTAACAGCATGCAAACAAATTAGACCTAAGGTATTGTCACAAAGTTTTATGCAGTTTAATCAATTTCAACATGTGTGCACCAGTGGTAGTGGGCACAATTTCCAGTCTGTTATCAGGATCGATCCACATTCAGCACATTATATCTGCATCACCTGTGGCAAGGACAGTAATGATTTTGTTCATTTAATTTTTGATGTGGTTGACAGCTGCTTGTTAGACTCTGTCCTTGGTATATGCTCATAGAAACAAGCCCAAGTTTCCAATGCCTGTTGGCCTAGAACACCAGGGAATAGGACCACCCCTGCCATTTCAGCATACCTCGTAACACCTGTTCCGCAACATCTGCCACAGTGCACCATATTGCTGGAAAAAGACTGTGTCTCGGGAGTCAGCCAGTCATAGTAACAGCCTGAGCATATCAAGGTAAGAGGTATTTTTTTTCTGAGGATAAAATGGTCCCAGAATACCATGGACCTCTTCCATCACAGTATGTGGATTTTTTAACATATCATTATCTTCTCACAGGATATGTATATACTCTGAATTGCCAACAAAACTGGCTTTGGCATACGTATTCAAATACAGGGATTTGTAAACATACAGATTATGGCACTGCAGTCGGCAATGCCTATATAAGATAACATTTTTCTGGCACAGATGCTAGATTGCTTAGTGCTGCTACAATGGCAGCTTATCAAGATTTACGTGAATTTGAATGTGGTGTTATAGTTGGCATATGAGCAATGAGACAAAGCATCTCCAACGTAAGAATGAAGTGGTTATTTTCATGAGCATTCAGTGAATATCCGGAATCTAGTAAAACATAAGATCTCCGACATCGTTGCAGCCGAAGAAAGATCCTGCAAAAACAGGACCAACAACTGAAGAGAATCATTCAAAGTGAAGAAGTGCAACCCTTCTGCAAATTGCTGCATATTTCAATGTTGGGCCATGGACAAGTGTCAGAGTGTGAACCATCAACGATATGAACTTTCATAGCTGAAGGTCCACTTGTGTACCCTTGATGACTGAACGACACCAATTTTTATGCCTCACCTGGGTCCATCAACACCGATATTTGACTGTTGATGAGTGGAAATGTATTGCCTTGTCGGACAAGTCTCATTTCAAACTGTGTCGTGCAGTTGGACACGTACAGGCATGGAGACAACCTCTTGAATCTATGGACACTGCATGTCAGTAGGGGACAGTTGTAGCTGGTGGAGGCTCTGTAATGATGTAGGAGGCATGCAGTTGGAGTATATGGGTAGGTATGACCCTGAAAGGTGACACATACATAAGCATCCTGTCCATTGGGAATTCCGATGGACTCGGTCAATTCCAGCAGGACAATGATACAGTTGGCAGGTCCAGAATTGCTACAAAGTGGCTCCTGGAACACTCTTCTAAATTTAAACACTTCCACTGGCCACTAAACTCCCCAGATTTGAACATTGAGCTTATCTGGTATGATTTGCAATGTGCTGCTCAGAAAAGATACTCACATAGCCCTCTATGCAGCATTCACAGTGTCAATTCCTTCCATCACTACTTCAGACAATAGTCATGCCCATGAGGCACAATCGATTACTAAACTTAGCCAGCACTGTACAACTGATGCGTGTTATGAAGATATAACATACTTTGCTCAGAGACAATAAAAGTGTGTGGGTAAATACTTTAATCAAAACTGAACATGAATGCCCAATAATAGAGTTAAGTTCCAATATTTGCAGCTCTTGCTATGTAGATGAAGTTTACTTTTAAAAACAAGAGTAGAAGGCTTAGATATATCATGCAAGATTATTTATAGTGATATCAATGTAGGTAAGATGTAAAGAGAGATAGGGGGGCAGGTTTTTTTTTTTATTTAATTATTTTTGAAATAGAAAGTCTTCATAGTTGTGAAGGCAAGATTTGTCATTGAGCAAGTAGACTGGTGCTGTATCTGTGTTGAAAGATATTTCAGTTCCTTCAAGAAAGTCAGATTTCTTGCCTGGTTCTTTTCTACACTGTTTGCCACAATTCTTGCCCAGTAACTCATTCTGCAAAGTTGGATTTGTTCTGGATGTTAAGACGGAGTGCATCCCTGTGCTTCTACCAGTTTGTTTATTGCCAAAGTTTGGACATACCTGACTTGTGATATTCTTGCTTAGTGCTTTCAGTATTGTGTTGCTTGTGAAGAAGCTTATTTTCATGTCATACAACTTGAAGAGGTGGGCATGAAATCTTCCTTGAGGAAGGTCAGATTATTACAAAGATGGTCTTCCTGTTTGTGGGTGGTTTAATTTATGTATTACAGCAGGAATGTATTCATAACTGGAGGCAGCTGATTTTACAATATGTGTTTCTTTTTATCTTTAACTTGTATCCATTGGACCTTTACGCATGTGATTAAACATTCTTCTGAAGAACACATTTTTATATTGATATGGATGGTAACCCTGGTAATTGTTGGCTTCCTGGAAATTTCAGAATTTTGTATAAAAAGCTTTGTTAATGTTTCATTCCTACAGTGACATGAAGTGAATTGAATTTTGTGGTGTAATTTATTAATTTCTTCAGCTAGATTTTCTATTTCCTTTGGTTGTTCTGTTGAAAATAATGAAATGAGAGTGTCGCAATTTCTCGTATTCTCAATGAATTAACTTATTCTAGGTCCCTACAGCTGTTGTGTGATAATCTAGTGTAAATTCCTGCAGATAAGAAAGGGATTTTGAACTCATGTCCATATAGTTTCCATAAGCTGCACTCATATGCGATACTTATAGAAATGATTCTGGTTGTTATTGAGTACAGTGGTTCTACCTGACAGCAGTTTCTAGTGATTTAAGTGTGTGTGTGTGTTTTTTTCAGGACCTCAAAACCCAGTGATGTAAGCACGGGCATTAGAATGCTTTTGAGTCTTGCAGCCAGACCACAAACAAGGTTTTGCCCCCTGCTGAACACCAAACCCACAGACAGTCTGGTTTTCTTTTTGTGAAAGTGAAAATTGAACCATTGTGGGTGCTATGATTGTCAGTTTCCATTAACATGACACAAGCAGAGTGGCAGGTATTATAAAAAAACGGTGCCATATCTTGGCGAACTTCTTTGATATGTTAAGCACTGCCCTAAAAACAGCAGAATGCCAAAGTTATGAGGTGATGTGAGATATTATGCTTGATATCATTACAGCCCACTATAAACTAGAGATTGCTTCTGCCAAGTGATCAAAATGTGGTCCATAAAGAAACTTTGTTATTCCAGCTGGCAGTGGGTCATTGATGTTTAGTATGCTTGAGAGCTGTTCTTTGTTCACACAGTGTTACTCATGAAAAATGACATCTTAGGCATGTATTGACCTAACCAATGACAACTGGCTTTGGCAAAACTTATTACTAGTCAATACCTGTTATGTGTTCAGTTGATGAATTTACACATTTGTCTATCTGGCATAGCAGTTCACAATATTTTTCCCTTTCTTCTGTGGTGAAGAGGTGGTTTGTTCTCTCGCACCCCTAGTGAAGAGGACCAACTGTCATGGTCTTAAATAGTCCTTGATTGGCATACATAATCCTTCCTAGTGTCAGTAGATCTTTCAAAGGAACATAAACAGCTCACTTCATTTCTCTCTCTCTTCTCAGCCTTGAGAACCCAGTTCCGTGCACCACCAAGATTATATAGCCACTGGCCTAATTAGAGTGATTCTCACACATTCTAATTTCTCATTCCATTTCCTTTTAGTTTTTTCTTATAAAACTTGTCTATTAAGTAAAACGTATGCTCCCAACATAAAGGAACTTGCAGACCACACAGAAGACCTGAAAATTTAGTTTGATTTTGGAGCAGAACAACTGTTGTTGGCAGTAAAAAATTTTATAATTTCGGTGTGGAGCAACCTTACTTACCTTCTATTGTTGTGACAGAAATACAAATAAACATTTAACATGTATTTGGTCCAAAGAAGTTTATTTCTACAGTGTCTGCTAGGATGCCATTGTTTATCAGTGAACAATGTAAACCACAAAAAAGTAAATGAGAACAATAGGGTTTAGGAGCATACTTGTCACAACCATTGTAGTGGAAGTGCTTCTGCTGTGACTAACATTGTGTGAATGTTTCTAACTGGATGACAGTAAGACCATGGTCAGTACTGGAACCTGAAAGTACCTTACCTTGCTCCTGCCCTTCTGCAGTAATATAAAAATGAAACAGAGTGTCTTCCAGTGTAGAATTTTAACATTTTAAAGTAGTTCCTAGAACATGTTTCAGTATTCAGGTTGCAAAAGAAATTTTTGGAGCATCTGTCAACGTTTTCAATTGTATACCTGTGTGAAAATGTACGTACGTCTTGTTCAGCAGTATTCAGTTTGTAAATATTTCAAGAGAGATGCTCTTCTTAATTTATTAAATGCCACATCAGTAAAGTGGCAATCTATGGGATCAAATTGAGGCAGTTTTAATATTGGAACTGGTATGGCTTACAGATGCACCATTGGTTATTTATACTAAACACAAGCCTTAGAACAAAATGAATAGCACTGAATGTAAACAAAATTTGAAAGAGGTAAGTGCTGGCACAGATTGCATTGACTTGTTTATCGAGTTTTGTATTGTCATCAGAGCTAATAAAGTTATTGCCAATAACAGTGAACATGAAGGAGTTATAAGTCTGTCTTGTATCAATTGGCAAAAATTGAAAACTAATAGGTTAATGTGAGAACAAGGGGACATAAGTGACAACATAATCTGGATCTTGGTGAAACAAACTCAAATGAATACAGATATTATTTAGTTACATTTACTAGCTATTCTAGGTCCCCACAACAATGTACAACTGCCTTTGGTTAGGAGATTTAGCTTTATTGCAGCAAGGTATTTCAGTGTGTACTGCAAGTATTTTGATGAATTTTCATTTTCAACAAGTAGTAAATTCTGGCTGTAGGCATACAATTTTAAATGTATTGGGCCTAATTATTGTTTCTATTGTAAACATGACTATCATTAGTGGTCATGTAAAAACAGTAGCACATATTATGTAGCTCTATTTGCTGAAGAGCTACTCAGGTCAGAATATTACAACCTATTTGTAGCCCACCTTATTGGTGAAATTACTGTAGCTGTGAAGTTGTCATTTGGAACAGAAGCGCACAATAAAGTATTTTGAGACCAGCAGAACTGCTTTTCACCAATGTATGTGGGTAGTTATAACAATTTTTCGTCCAGTGAGTCTTCCACCTAGCTTATGGTTCAACACTATGTAGCAGTGACAGACTGCAGGGAGATAACAGGTGACCATCGGCATGATTAAATGTTTCTTAACCTAACTGTTTCTGTAAGTTGATAAAATTAACCCTTAAGTAATAAAAATGGTCATGTATATAGTTGCACACTGAAGTCCCAAATTATATTTATAATGCAGTGTTTGTTAATGTTGTAATGTGCCTACGAAACATTTATGGCTGAAATTTACTGTAAAAGATAGATGAATTTAAAAAAAAAAATGCTAATGGTCTTCTTAATTTTGTTGGTTCCATTGTTCCCATCACCTATTACGTATGTGAGAAATATTAGCAGTGAGGCTGTTTCGTTTTTTCGTATGGCATCGAGTAATTACTTCGTAGCAAATCCCAGAGGTTAAAAATGTTGTACTGCATGAAAGTCATGGTAATTCTACAGAGCTGTGTACATTTTTTAAAATACAAGCAGGTATCGGTTTTATGCTGTAAATGTCTTGGTAAGCTTTCCAGTGGAACAACCAGAAATCTGTGTGCAAATTAACACCATGCAAGCAGTGTAGGTAATGGTGACAGCTCTTTTAATACACCCTGTATATGAAAACAAACTACATACACACAATTTTCGAGTGTTTAGGAGAGGAAAAGAAGCTTTTTTTTATGTGACTGCCTCTAAATTTCTTTTTTTATAGGGGGAGACGAAGTTGGTATATGAAGCACTGGTTACCAGTTCAGCTGAATGCATTGTCACTATTTGAGCAAGCATATTCCAGTTGTGCCATAATGTAGACAGGCGATATTTTCTGAATTGCCCCTATACCAATAGTCACACCATATCTTGAGCATTACTAACATCTCTGACCCCACAAATTCTTTGTGAATGTAGATTTTTGTACACAATGTATGCAATTTTTTTAGGAGCACCTGCTGACCAGAGAGTAACAACCCCAGGATAAAAGCAAGTAGCTGTACAGGACAGAAGGGTTGGAGCTTGACTAAGGTAACTCAGAAAGTACCTTTGTCCTTGATTCACATTACCTGTCATGACTAGAGAGAGATAAACAAAACAAAGATAGTTCAACTGTTAATTACCCCCCTTGCCACACACACACACACACTGCTTAAACATAGTTTCCATCATAAGCAAAAATTTACATTAAAAGGTGACAGGCACTTCCATTGAAGTCCTAAGTATGAGGTGCATCCTGAAAGTAATTGCCAAATCATTCTACTGCCACTGCAGCACTTGTGTTGTAGGTTCACACATTTCTCTGGTTCATTGTCTTGTCACTGCAGCTCAATTTTGTGGTATTTATATTTGTTAGTGATCAGTCAAAATCTTTAGGACAACCCCTGAGCCCAGTGACTGTGACGTGTGCTCTGTTATGTTTAGTTCCAACACACAGAACATTAAGCCAGCTGAAATTCATCAACTTGTAGACATTTACGGTGAGAAAGTGGATGAGACAGTTGAAGAAACACTCATGACGAAGCATGTGTTGGACAGCCTTCTGTTGTCACTGATGATATGGGTGAGAAAACACATGGTTCACAATAAGAATGTATTTCAAAAACTGTTTTGCATGACTCAGTCATAAATTGCTTAAATTTTTGTGAATTTCGTTTGAAAAATGCTTACAAAATTATGTACCTTGGCAGAGTTTTGACATTTCAGCACTGAATACAGTGATAAGGAAGATGAGTTCTTAAATAGAATCGTGACTGGTGATGAAACTTGGGGTCTTCATGACACTCCAAAATAAAATCAACAATCTATGGAGTGAAGGAACTGACAGTCCGACAATCCTCCACCACCCCCAAAAAAGAAATCATAATGAAGTTGCAAGTGCAAAAAGTCAGGTCAAATGGATTCTACGACCAACAAGGCATTCTGCTTGTTGAGTTCCTTCTGAGAGCTGAAACCATGAAAGTGGTATGATACTGGAAAACACCGAGAGAACTCCATCACACTATTCAAAACAAAAGATGCAAAACTCTCAATCGAATCATTATGATGCTTCATTTCTGCTGGTGGCACTGAAAACCTTACTAAACAATTCAGTTGGGAACAGTGAGACCACCTGCCAATCAGTGCTGATCTCACATCTCCGGACTACCACTTTTACTTCATCATCAGTCAGGATGAAGGTGCTTGAACACCTATGATGATGTAAGCAAGTGTGATCAGTATTGGAGGTCTTAAATGGTATTATCTTTCTATGAAAAGGGCATAGAAAAGTTGGATTACTGCTATGACAAATGTCTGAACAGTGGTGGCTGTTACGGTCTGAAGAAATGTTTTCATGAGTCCTTTCCCACAATGGTACTTACATTCTTGGCATACCAATGTGGGTGTAAAAGTTGACAGAGAACACCCCACATCCTCTTCTTTACAGCAGTCACGTAATGGGGATACGCAAAGCCAATATGAACCACCTATTTTCTGTCAGCAGCCATGTGGTGGAATCTTCTGGATCATACACAGGGTTATTCAGCTGCCCCTGCCATAAAGTTTTATGGAACCTGCAACATCTTCAAGAACCACACCCATGATTTTAATCTTCTCTCCTCTCCTCCCTACATGCACACTGTTAGTCCTGCAAAAACAATGAAGAGAACCTTTTTGTATCAAAATTAACTACATTACATTTTGTACTTTGTTGGACACCACACTTTCTGTGACATTCAAGAAAAAAGGCATTTGAATGCCTGTCTTGTACTTTTTGAATTATTTAACAAAAACTATGGCTTCTAGCAAAAATGTATCCCCTCCCCTCCCAAAAAGAAATGACTACATTAAATTTCCCACAAAAAGATCCTGTTCATTTTTTTTATGTAGGACTAGTAATTTGCATGTAGTGGGTGAGAGAAATGAAAATCTTGCCCATGACATTTGTAGGCATTGCAAGTTGCATAAAACCCATGGGTAGGTGTAGTTTAATCATCGTGTACAGGTTTTTCATGCCAAAAGAACTAATATAAGATTTCTCTGGCTTCATAAACAGCTCAAGAAACATTTTACACCACATTGATGTATAGTGTTTGCACTTTTCTTAATCAGAAAATCATTTCTCATTGCTTTCCTGACCACAGAAAATTCCTACACACAGCCAACTGTTTTTGTTGTTGTGGTCTTCAGTCCAAAGACTGGTTTGATGCAGCTCTCTATGCAAGCCTACATCTATTTGAACCTGCTTACTGTATTTCCCCTTCAACAGCTTTTCCTCCTCTCACTCAAATCCCACCAATACCAAATTGATGATTCCTCGATGCATCAGGGTATGTCTTATCAACCAGTTCCTTCTTTTACTCATGTTGTGCTGAAAATTTCTTTCAATACTATGTCCCTGGTAATTTGATTTGCAACTGCATAATTATTCCATTAGCCACCTCTAGGTGCAGTGCAGAGGGTGTCGAGTGCCAGTAGTAGTCATCTATCCACTTATTGACTACCTCTGTAACTTAGTATTCACTGCTGCTGCCTATCATGGCGAGGACGCAGGTTTAGATTCCCTGTACTGCCAGGGATTTTTCTGGGTGAGAGGATTGGGAAAGTGTACATTCACCCTTGTGATGCCAACTGAGGAACTCGAGGACAAGAAAACTGACACAGGCAGGACAGTGGTGTGCTGGACGTCATTGGTAAACGATGACACGGTGGTCGGCCAGTACCGATGGACAGAGTTTACCTTATGTTTTATCCACGTAATCATCAAAATTTCTTCCTAGAAACACATTTCAAAAGATACCATCCTTTTCTAGCTTCAACTGCTTGTTGTTCACATCTCGTTTCGGAGCAAGGCTACACTTCACACAGATACCTCCAGAAAAGACTCCGTAACATTTACATCCACTCCTAACATATTCCTCTTTCTCAGATATACAGTCCAGCCTGCATTTTATATCCTCTCTGTGTCAGCCAAAATCAATTATTTTGTTACCCAAATAACAAAACACTTCTATTATCTTCAGTGTCTCATTTCCTAATCTGCGAGGTTTGTCCGAAAAATACATATAAAAGTTGCATAATAACTTTATTTTACAATTATTCAGGTATTACAATATGGTCTCCTTCAAAGTGCTCACCCTGAGACGTGATACACTTCTGCCAACGCCATTTCCACTGTTGATAACATTGCTGAAAGTCTTCAGTTGTGATGTTGTTTAGTTGCCATGTCGTTTCCACATCTCCCAATGCCACACCATTACGCATTTTTGGGAACATGAAGAACTGACACGGGACTAAATCCGGTGGTGATTGAGCTTCGGGCCAAAAACACAACGAGCGACATGTGTGCGGGCGCATTCTTGTGATGAAGGATCCAACTCTGGTCGAACTCTTGCCACAAGAGCTCCGAGATGTGTCAGAACTTCAACGTAAAAATTTCCGTTCTATCTCTGGCTGGGAGGGACAAATTCCTTGTGAACAATGCTCCAAGAATCAACACTGTCATCACATTGGACCTTGATTTTCGCGACTCTCCTGCTAGTTTCCATACCTTGCTTCGAGCTCCACATCGAATTTCTAAAACCAGGACACGTCTCCAGTGATGACTCGGTTGAGAAAGTACCCTCGTTCCTCTGCTTCCAACCAATCCTTACAGCACTCAACCCTCTTTGCTTTCTGTTCTGGTGTCAAGAGCTTCGGTACAATTTCTCCATTTCAAGTTTTTGTGAACAATTGTTTTGAGGGTTGACAGCTCGTCAGCAATCATTCTGTCAATCCACGGTCTTTAAGAACACAAGCTGCTGCTGCTGCACACTCCCACCTTCACGCAGAGTGCTCTGACTCGAACTGAGCATTGATTTGATTGATTACAGCAGTAGTCTCACCTGATGGTGACTGCAACCTGTAACATAAAGACATTATTCAACCTTTATACGTATTTTCCGGACAAACCTCGTATAATGGACAATGAAAAACTTCCCATTCTAGTTAGTTAGTTATATTAGTTGTTCCATGGATCATGAACACGATTCTTTTGTAATGATGTGGAACGTGTCAAAGTGTCACCTGCCATATTCTCCAGATCTGACTGTGTCAGACTTTTTCCTTTTCCCAAACCGAAAAAAAATACCTCAAAGGATGATGATGATGATGATGATGCAGTGACTGATGCTTTGTTGCAATTGAAATCAAAGATCTTTTACTTGAATGGTTTGCAGAAGTTATCTGAGCAGCCTCCAAGTGTATTAGTGTACACAGGTATTATATATACAAATAAATTGATACTATGAAATTTCTTTCACTCTTTATTTGTTAGGGTAGAAGCTTTTTGACCCCTCCTCGTACAGCTTTCAAATGCAAACTCGCTGATCATCCCTCGTTATTCATTCCGCATCTCCTGATTGAACTTGACTACATTCCATTATTCTTGTCTTACGTTCATCTTAGACCTGCTCTTTAACACACTATCCATTCCACTGTCTGCCTCCTTAGCTGTGCCATTCGACTAACTGCCAGCTATTTTTCCTTGGGTGGGAGGGAGGGGGGGGGTGGGGGGTGACTGGTACAAAATGCAGTCAGTCTTGTGAGGAGCTGCTTGACCAAGTAGTTGTGGTTCCACAGTAAAAAAATACCCAGGAGAGAGGTGTGCTGACCAGCTGCCCCTCCATGTTGCATCACATCAGATCACACCACACCACTGGCAGGGGGCAATATGTCGGTTGGTGGAATTTTAGCATTTTTAAAACAACCAACGGGAATTCCAGGTAGGAATGTCAAAAATTTCTGATTTTTATTCCTTCCATTCCATTCAACTTATCTTCCAAGACCCTTCCTGCCTCTGATATCAAGAGCTTTATTTCTTCTCTCTTCCTGTGTCTTATAAGAGTCCCGTTACTCACTCCAAACAACAAGAAAATATTGAAACGATGTAACATTTGTTTGTCAGAACTGTCTGAAGTGTAATGTTGGGATATGACACTGTAGGATAGAGTTCCAATGACATTTGTTGCATAACCTAGAAAACAGTATCAACAAGATTTGAAGTATTTTGTGCTCAGCTCACCATCCAAATATATTTAGAAGTACAATTCATGTGGGCTCTAGGTCATATAGTTTCAGTTAATATCTTGACTTGCTGATGAAACAACATTGTAGCTTTTGCTAAGCCCAATTCTCCAAATGTAATCAACAACTAACACCACATTTCTAAAGCTTTGGCAACTGGCTAAAAAGAGTCACTTATTTCAAAGTTGCAGAAGTATAAAAGCAAATTACAGTTCATGAAATACACTGGGTTCACATTACTCAGTCCAACAGATAAAACTGCACTTGGTTCCATGTGACATCAAGTCCAAGGCTGGCCCAACACAACTACTCTCATTCAGTAACCTCACTAAAACTATTGAGAAAGTTAACAACGATAGCACAACTCAACTCATGGGTGCAAAGCATCAAAGGTACATTTTTACAATATTAACTTCAGGAACTGTTCTAGTGGTTATGAAAAATTATAACAGTTTCAATTTGATACAGAAGTGCTATGAGGCATTTTCATAACCAAATAATTTGAAAATGTAAAACACATGATATTTATAATCTCAAACATCAAAGAAACAGAATGAAATTTCAAACAAAATATCAATCCAAAAGGCTTCAATTTTTGAACAGCAGATTTGCAATTATTGAAAAAACATAGCTGAAAATTTAATGGAATCAGATACTTTGTTGGCCAGAATATTTATCATAATCTACTATTGAACAGAAATCTCTGTGAGACAGATTCATTAAAATCTTCAACTGTGTTGTCTGTAAACATGCTCTGAAGGATCATTTCAGGCTTATCTGCATTGTGAGTGTATAGCAGCATGGTAAGTTGCCTGTCAATTTGTCATACACCACAGTGACATCATTCAAACAAAGAACCGCTACTGTGAGACAAACCATCTTCCAGAGGTAGCCTGGAGTCAACAACCTGTTTAGAGCATAAGAGTTGTGGCTCATAGGCACCCACAAGAAAATGCAAAAGAGCTGTGCACTGCCCATTTAGAAGGCAGCTGTATCAGTACAGCCCAGTCACCAAGTTTTTTCTGAACTAAATCGGGATATTTTTTAAAAACCATGACTAAACACACACAGGCAACAATTCAATGTTTTTTTTTTTTTTTACCTTATTGAGATTTTTGCTCACTTTTCAATCTCCTTCATAGAATCTTCTCTTCTTCCTCAATAAAACTGGAGACATCTAAATCACTAAACCATCTTCATTATTATTATTATTATTATTTCAGCTTCTAATGTTGCTGCTGGGAAAAGGTTCCTCTCAGCTCACCAAGTGTTCACCATCATCTGAAACAAAACGGAAAAGTTGTCATAGTTTTCATAACAATGAAAAAAAATTCCTTCCACTAATCAGATTTCAGCTTGAAAAGTTCTTCTCTTCATCCTTGAGAAAGTTCTTTAACTGCACATATTCTTCAAACATCAAATCCCCATCTACAAGAAATAACTTCTAGATATTCTGAAAATGAGGTCTGTTTCACTGTCAGTGAAAATGGTTTGAAAGTCCTGTAGACACTTTCTTCAAAGTCAAATCATTTTTCAACATAGTTTAGACTGTGCTGCAAGTAAACTGCCATTTTGTTGTGGTTTGCCTACTTTGTTGTCCTCGGTGTCTACATACTGGCTGAAAACATAGGGGTTGGATGTGCAGTACTGTCTACTGTAAATGATGTAGCCGACAGATGCACAGTCTTCTACTTTCACTTTTCACATCCTCCCAATAATACACAGTTATGTATGGCCAGTGCACAACTTCCCATTTATAAGTCAACATCAGAATTAAAGTTACATAAAAATGACTGATTTTGCCCTATAATAAAAGATACTAACTAGGAATACTCAATATAAATTAGAAAATCAATTACACAGACAAAATTCAACCTGAGGGGGCTGCCTTTCTCTTTTATGAAAATGCAGATTACAATTCACATATGTTAATGGTAATTAGTTGAAAGTGAAGAAACAAATTTGAAGGAGGCATATGGCAAAACAAGGGGGAAGTAAAAATTATCCCAGCTTCCTTCGTCACAATTTCTCTTTCGAATGTTTTGATAAGATCATCATGACGACTAAGGCTGCCACAGGGGAAGGAAACTGCCCAACCCTATTCAATTTTTTCAGCAGAGAATTAAAAAGCACTGTCACGATTGACCGCTGATGCGCTACTCGAAAACAATGGCTATTGAGTCAAGTATGGCCACTTAGCGCTTTTAATAAAAGGAGGAGTTTAAGTCAGTAACTCATACAAGACTGCCCCTCATTAGAAATTGGTAATGAGCAATTTGAAGTGAAGACCACATCATTTTATATAATGTTGTCCATTTTTATGTAACCAGGAATTTTATCTATCCCAACAAAGTACAGTTGGGAGTTGGGTTTCCAACCAGATATCTGGGATATCAGGCAACTATGGTCAAGACAGAATCCAAGTCTCCACATTATCAATGTGGCCTCAGATAGCACTAGCATCCCTCCCCCAAAGCATTCGTCTGTGGAGTTGGGTACGGGAAAACACAGAATGGGTACTCAGTCAGCAGAGTAGGATTCCATTCACTGATGCATCCAGGAGTAACCTGACATCTGATGATTGTCAAAGAAAGGTGTGAAAGCAGCAGGAAAGTATGAGACTTCAGAAAGAAAGTTACCCGTTACTATGGCAGACTGAGTAACTTTTACTGTATGCTGCAATACAATTCAAAGTGATGCAGATACTACAGTCACTAAAACCTGTAAACAACAATTGTAACATCGCACAAACTATTCAGTTTCTTGAAAATATAAATGTGCGCCTCAGTCATGGAACCATTTGAGGACTGCTGTGTGAATTTCCTCTTTGATGGAAAATCTCTTTCCTGTCAGATATCCACCGAGCTTGCTGGAAAGACTGAATGGTCTTCATCAAATTGTTGGCACTGTTTCACTACGATTGGATGCTACATTGCATTGCACCATACACTGCAAGAATTTCATGGCGAATTTGTGTGCAATTTATATGTTTGGCTAACAAGAAACTTACTGTTCCTTGTACCTCAACTTTGGAGTGCCATTTCACTCCCACAATGTGATGAACCTGTTGTCCGTACTGCAGCAGAATTGTCTCTCAGGAAATCGGTAACATGCCCACTCTTCTGAAAGGGTGCCGTGCCTGTTGTGTAACTTAATTTCAGAAGTCCCTGTACCTCAAGCATGTCTCTTGAATGAATCAATAACCATCCAAGACCATTTCTTCAGCAATTCCTTTGGATCAGTGCTCATTGTGTAGAAGCAGAAGAAGATACACACATGAATGTGAGTCACGAGGCAACGGTTCAAATCTGTGTTCTGTAACTAGTGCAACATTCTTTAATAATTCTCCTGATACTGTGTTACTATCACATTTTTACTGTTAAATGTTTGTTTGCTGATGGGGTGGTAGGGTCAACCAATAACTCTCTGGAAATTTATACAGTGAGATAATCACAAGCCTATTTGGGGCCCACCCAAACAGAACCCTGCTTGCCCCAGTACAGCATATTCCATAGCAGTTACTCAGTAATGATTGTTTCACTCCCCTCAACCCTTATTGACAAACGGTGCATTTTCAAAATTATTTTTCTCCTACAATGTTCACAGTTCAGCCAATAAGATCAAAATCCCATGCACTATGATGTACAGTGTTCCATTACTGTGTCATTGGATGGTAGGCAAAAGCATGTCCAGAGCTTAGAGTAGTAATCGACTGTTTGTGTTAACAAGTCCCCAGCTCATGAAATCCATGTTTGACAAATGTGCACCCAGTCAATGAGACTGATCTCATCAAGATGGTCAACATTTGTCATGACCCAAAAATCAAAAGTAGCATAAAGAATTATGAGGGCATTGCAAGCATTTACCATGCACCCTGCCCCCCCACCAAGTGTTTTCTGGAAGTTGAGGAAGGCAATTGTAACCTGAGAGCTTTTATCGTCTGCTTTTCTGGGGTTCCCATTGCACAGCATTAGTTCATGCTGACTATGTACTGAACTTTGTTGCTGTCTTAATCCTCAACAAAATTTTATATGAGGAGCTTACATGCAAAAGCAAGCATGTCAGGAATTTAAAATAAATGAGACACAGAATGGAACAAAACAAACAGGATAGGCAGAACCTAGATAATCATACAATTTAAGTGAAATCAAACATTTGCCGAGATACAAGCCTAGGAAAATACATGTGTGTCCACATACACATTTTGTGTGAAGGATAACTAATCCATTACATCCAGTCGAGTGATTTCCATTCCAGTCACACTGTTTCTCTAATGCAGAGCAACTGTTTGTGCTTCTGTGTTCCCTCATAATATGTTGCATAGCACTAATAATTACTATTATTAAAAGGACACAGTTACTTATGCACTGACTCCACTTTTGATAGAATAGGAAAACTTCTAAGAAAAAGGCCAACAATTGTAACAAAAGAGGAATACAATGAGATCTACAATCAGTGACTCAGCTAAGAAACCTTGCTCGCCAATGTACATCTTGTAGGTCCTTAGATAGGGATTTCACATTAAATGTGTGAAATAAAATGCACTTCCATACACAAGTACAAAGCTATGGGAAACACTCATACTCATGTTGAGACAAATTCCCAACTAGATGTAAAAGAGCAGATGAACCACTACAAAACCCTTTCCTTGGACAAAAGCAAAAGTACTTTTCAGCCATCCAGTCTAAGATAATAGGAAAAAAAAGATGTTGATGGTTTACAGTAAACTATTTTTTAAGAAGCCTGCCGAAATCACTAGTACCTAAGTTGGAACACAACCATCACCGATGATATTTCCATGTTGCCTGTGACTGTTAAGAAAATTATTCTGGTTTGCATGTAACACTTACGTCAAAGAATACTTCTAAAGATAGTTAATGCCACAGTTACGTCATTTTATTCTGGCATGGTGATCTGAAACATTTCAAATCATTGTGAAGTACAGTTTTTTCTATGGTATCACATACTACACTATAAAAATATGTGAAATGATATGGTATAACAAGCATTATACAGTAAGAGGTAAGTTATTTTGAAAGAAAGAAGAAGATTTTTGGTTTTGAAAATCGCTCATGGTTCATGTAATGAATATTTTCATTCTTGATTTGATTTACAGATATGAACTGCCTTTTGGCCTAAAAGTAAAAGGCATTCACACTGCAGTATGCTATTTTCCTTCTTATGTATGCCCAAAATAAGTTTCATGTTGACTGTGATAAATTGCATTTAGTAGATATGTTCATTTTTGGATGTCACCTTCTCATCATTTGCTTGGGCCTTTGCCCCGCTTCAACACGGGGTTGACCCTGTTACTATAGAGTTGGCAATGTTAGTGTCACAGAGAGTTGTTGCCAGATGCCCTTTGTGTCACCATCATGTACCCCCCAGAACAGAAGTAATGTACCCTAGCTCTCTGCGTCTAGTGTAAGCCATGAAATAGTGCGAATGTTTTTCAGATGTCTGTAAGTTGTGTAACTGAGGTGGTACATGGGGACCAGCCCCGTATTTACCATGTGGGATATGGAAAACTGCCTAAAAACCACATTCAGGCATGCCGTCCCTCGTTGTTAACCTGCTGGGCTGATTCAGTCCGGGGCCGGCGCACCTACCCAAGTCCAGGAAGCAGCACATCAGTGCTCGTGGGTAACCTGTTGTTTCCTTCTCAGAAATTCATCTATGGAATAGCACTTGTCAACTTTCATTATCAGCCAGCACCTTGTTAATTAAAGGGAGGTGGTCAAATATTTTTATGGCTGCATGATATGCTTCTTTCTGTGCTACAACAAGATTAAGTCCCACTGTTTTCCTCCTAGTATTGTATTTATGAATGCTAGTATTATTTTCAAATTGTGCTGATCCTTCAAAACAAACTTTGTAAGAGTGTATGTGTTGCGAGGCTACCTAATTTCTTTATCTATGTGAAGTTTGAGGATAGGCACTGTGTATTTGTGAGTGTGTGTAGTGGGAGGGAGCAGAGGCCCCCTTTCTAAATATGACATCAATGAAAGAAGGAAGTCAAATTTTCTAGTGCTGTCATTGACACTTATGGCAATCACATTTATAGCAAATGTTGCTGCACTCAGTTTTATAATTCTTGTTCTCATCACTATGTACCCCCAAGTAATTTTAACAATCAGCCTTCACATATTTCTTTTCTGTAATGCTTCATTATTAGTGATGATTTGTCTTTCCTTATTCAGTTTTGTACAAGATGCCTTTTCTTTGTAAATGGGGTGTTAGACCATTTATTGAGAACCAATGAATGACAGTTTCGAATATTTCATTTATTGCTCCGTGCTTTTGAGGTGAATTAAGAGATCTATTTTGCCTTTACTGATAAAGTTGCAGACAATTACCCTTCAGCAAATTCATGTTGAGACCTAGAGAAGACAATTCTGGTCTACAAAGAGTGTCACAATTAAGAAATGTTAACTGTGTTCTTTAATGCTTCAACAGATTGTTACCCATAATATAGGCGTGCATTTGCCTTGCAACCATTCCAGAAAATGGGAATGGTGTGTCCTTTTTAGTCACAATGCCTTGTTGCTCCAGTGACATACAATAAACTGCCACAAGAGGAGGGGCTCTCAGACTAGATACATTAATTATTTATTCCACAGACCCACAAAAGAGGGTATCCTCCTGGGTGTGGAACATGTCCATCAGTATTGGAATAGTACCTCAGAATCAAACTAAACAGGAGGTCCTGCCTGAGACCCAGGTATAGCTGCTTTCATTAAATGAAACTATATTGTTCCATTTCATTCAAAACTGAGGTGCTATTCCATGACAGTTTGACAACCTCTGTGGTGCTCTTTGTGTTTTGGGGGAATAAGTGGACTGAGGAGGGAGGCATGCTGGGGCAAACAGTGCAGAGCCACTGTGCCAGGGTGGTGTAGTGGTTCGTGCATCTGCCCAGTGAGCAGAGGATCTGGGTTCAAATTTTCATTCATCTCTTCAGTCTACATGTATACTGCATAGTTGGTTGAGACTTGTAAAGGTCCATGGAACCATAAAGTATCTTTTCGTTTTGATGGTCATTCATATCAATGTTATTTTCAGTTTCAAGTGACAACTGAAAGAACAAACTAATAGTCTTATCTCCCTTAATAATACCCTTTTCGGCGACGGAGAGAATACAGGCAAATGATTTAATAGTGATGCATCAGTCATCTAATCCGAGTTAGTTAGTAGGATACATGTTCTATGGATCATAATGATGAGGAATGTGTCATTTTACATTCATTTGCAAATTAATTTATGCATATGGTTACATTATGAACATTTCTAATGTTGAGAATATCATGATTTTGCCATGTATCAAAAAATATGAGGCGTACATAAAGTCCAGGAACACTTTCAATTATTTATTGCACAAGAATCAAACAGTGTGCAGCTATCATACATGTGTCATTTCAAAGAGACACTGAAAGTTTTTTTTTAATGTATACCACCACAGTGTAGTTTCGTAACTTGCGGATAGTCACAAACGTGGTGTGTTGAGGTGTGGAGTGAGCTTTCTGTGTGTTGGCGTCCAACAAAAAACTAGTGTGGTAAGGAGCCACCAACAAGGAAGGCCATTTACCACTGGCACAACAAATTTGTTACGATGGGTTGCTTGTGCCCGGGAAAGAGAAGCAGACGTCCCATCTACATCTACATCTACATGACTACTCTGCAATTCACATTTAAGTGCTTGGCAGAGGGTTCATCGAACCACAATCATACTATCTCTCTACTATTCCACTCCCGAACAGCGAGCGGGAAAAACGAACACCTAAACCTTTCTGTTCGAGCTCTGATTTCTCTTATTTTGTTTTGATGATCATTCCTACCTATGTAGGTTGGGCTCAACAAAATATTTTCGCATTCGGAAGAGAAAGTTGGTGACTGAAATTTGGTAAAAAGGTCTCGCCGCGCCGAAAAACGTCTATGCTGTAATGACTTCCATCCCAACTCGTGTATCATATCTGCCACACTCTCTCCCCTACAACGCGATAATGCAAAACGAGCTGCCCTTTTTTGCACCCTCTCGATGTCCTCCGTCAATCCCACCTGGCAAGGATCCCACACCGCGCAGCAATATTCTAACAGAGGACGAACGAGTGTAGTGTAAGCTGCCTCTTTAGTGGACTTGTTGCATCTACTAAGTGTCCTGCCAATGAAACGCAACCTTTGGCTCGCCTTCCTGACAATATTATCTATGTGGTCCTTCCAACTGAAGTTGTTCGTAATTTTAACACCCAGGTACTTAGTTGAATTGTAGTATTTATCGAGTAATCGAATTCCAACGAATTTATTTTGGAACTCATGTGGATCGTCTCACACTTTTCGTTATTTAGCGTCAACTGCCACCTGACACACCATACAGCAATCTTTTCTAAATCGCTTTGCAACTGATACTGGTCTTCGGATGACCTTACTAGATGGTAAATTACAGCATCATCTGCGAACAGTCTAAGAGAACTGCTCAGATTGTCACCCAGGTCATTTATATAGATCAGGAACAGCAGAGGTCCCAGGACGCTTCCCTGGGGAACACCTAATATCACTTCAGTTTTACTCGATGATTTGCCGTCTATTACTATGAACTGCGACCTTCCTGACAGGAAATCACGAATCCAGTCGCACAACTGAGACGACACCCCATAGCTCCGCAGCTTGATTAGAAGTCGCTTATGAGGAACGGTGTCAAAAGCTTTCCGGAATCAACTTGAGATCCCCTGTCTGTAGCGGCCATTACTTCGTGCGAATACAGAGCTAGCTGTGTTGCACAAGAGCAATGTTTTCTGAAGCCATGCTGATTACGTGTCAATAGATCGTTCCCTTCGAGGTGATTCATAATGTTTGAACACAGTATATGCTCCAAAACCCTACTGCAACCGACGTCAATGATATAGGTCTGTAGTTAAATGGATTACTCCTACTACCCTTCTTGAACACTGGTGCGACCTGCGCAATTTTCCAATCTGTAGGTACAGATCTATCGGTGAGCGAGCGGTTTTATATGAGTGCTAAGTAGGGAGCTATAGTATCAGTGTAATCTGAAAGGAACCTAATCAGTATACAATCTGGACCTGAAGACTTGCCCGTATCAAGCGATTTGAGTTGCTTCGCAACCCCTAAGGTATCTACTTCTAAGAAACTCATTCTAGCAGATGTTCGTGTTTCAAATTTGGAATATTCCATTTGTCTTCCCTGGCGAAGGAATTTCGGAAAACTGCGTTCAATAACTCCGCTTTAGCGGCACAGTCGTCGATAACAGTACCATTGGCACTGCGCAGCGAAGGTATGACTGTGTCTTGCCGCTTGTGTACTTTACATACGACCAGAATTTCTTCGGATTTTCTACCAAAGTGTGAGTGAAGTGAATGAGGAGTGCATACGAGAGACATCTATAAGGAGTCCGAGAAAATCTGTGCGTCATGCATCCCATGATCTCAAAATAGCTCCAATGACATAGTGGAAAGTCCTGCTACAGAAGGTGTCAATGAAATCATTCAAACTGGAGCTAGTGCAGGAACTCAATGATGATGACAAAGACAAGCATTTTGAGTTTTGTTCAGAGTTGCAAAAACTGAATGAGGATGGTAATGGCTTTGATTACATAATATTTACCAGGGAAGCCATTTTTCACACTAATGGGAAAGTGAACAGGCATAATTGTCATATCTGGGGTACAAAGCATCCACACGAATGCATTGAATTTGAGCATGAGTCCCCAGAAGTGAATGTTTTTTTTTGTGCCTTGTCATACCAAAAACAGCACAGGCAATTCTTCTTCACTGAGAGCACTGTTATTGGATATTCCTACTTTGATATCTTGCAGCAATGGCTGATACCTCAAATGCAACTGGACCCTTCATTCATCTTTCAGCAGGATGGAGCTCCAACCCATTTTCATCGTGAAGTTTGTGGGTGTGTGAACACAGAGCTGCTGCATCGATGGATCGGCCTTGCTACAGAAGAGGACAGGTGTTTCACTAAATGGTTCCCCAATCACCACATCTCACTCCGTGTGACTTTTTTTCTGTGGGGACACATTACAGATCTGGTGTGTGTACTGCCTCTACCACATGATGTAGCAGTGCCCTGTTTGTTTGGAAGATTTTTACAGGTTTGCTTCAAATTGCAATATGTATGATATCTGTGCAATAATTACTTGAAAGTGTTCCTGGACTTTATGTACACCCTATATAAAGGTATGATAGGAGTGGCAGGCTTGTTAACATGGTGCTGAAATGTACAATGGTAGCTAACGAAAAGCTCTGTTTGATGTGTTGCAGACACTACTGGCTATAACAACTCCCACATTTAGGTATTTAAATATTATTCTAATGTTCTCGTAAGATAAGGCATAGTATTCACTATACTATTGTTAAAAACAGCATTGTTTATTAAACATGTTATCTTCTATATGAACCTTAAAAATTATTTAGATTTGTTTCAGCTATTGCCACATGATTTACAGTCACTTCAACTTAAAAAAATATACGAAAAAGGAGACAAACATTTTTTTCAAGGCACTTTCTTGATCCTAAATTACCACAGCATTACATTTAAATGTTTAGCAGCCAATACCATTTTTCACAGCACCTGACATTTCTTGTAACTGTACCCAAGATGTAGTCTGGAATGTCTGAAACACCATTATCATTAGTTACCTTTATAATTCAGTCAATATATGTATTATATTTTCTTTAGCAACAGTCCTTCTCACACAGGCAAGCAAAGCCACAAACATTTCATCCTGGTTACTGTAAATGCACTCCAAGAACTAGCACCTCTACTTTGTGCAGTACTCTGTTTCACCCATAGCAGTTCAATATACCAGACTGCACACAAAATGTTCACCACATCTTGTACTTTTTCTGTAAAATGTTTGTGTTTCTGACCCTGCACAATTTGTCAGATACTCCCGGCAGTACACACTGTTGAGTATTAATCAAATCCCAGGGTAGCTTGCTTGGAATCATTTCAGTTAAGACACTAATCCCATGTTCCCTGTGATCTTAACTGTCTTGGGGTGATTTCCATGCTTCAATGTAGCAAGCTGTACAATGATAACTGTAACTGAATGCAGAAAATTAAGAATTGGAAATATAACAATAATAGACACAGTGTAATCCAATGAGCAATTCTACGTTCACTTACTCATTTATATTTCAGCTTTCTATTCAATTGGAGGCTTTTTCCCCCATCATTTGTAATGAATAACCATGTCTCTGAGCTGGCAATTATAATACCAACACTTCTAGGGATACGAGTTGTGACATTTCACACCTTCCAAAAGCACATGAAAATATTCTGAATTCAAATTTTGAAGATGGAACATTTTGGTGCTACATAGGCACTGTAATACACAGATGGAACACGATTCAACAGCAGAAACATATTACAAAATTAGATACTGTTATAAAGAGAAGATCCCTGATTTTGTTGTAGCAACTCAATATCATTCCTGTGTTTAGTCACTTCTCTGCCAATTCAGTTACAGTTACCTTGACAGAGAGAACACTTAAAATAGCAGAATGTCTGTGCTAGTAGTAAGTGGCATGCATTCTAATGTCTTACAAAGGTTGAATTGCAATCACACAATTCAATTTCTGAGGTTTAGAAGCAGTTTATGTTGGGATCACTATAAAACCACTTACATGCTACTTTGGCCCTCGAGATGTGCCAATGACTCGGATGGCTTGCTGTCAGATGCATTTTGATCTTTTTGGGTGTACAAGGGCTGTGGTCCAGATGATCACACACATTGTCTGCGAATTTTAGATGCTAAAGTGAAGAAAAGTTTTCAGTCGCAGCTATTGATTTGCGTTAAAACAGGGATTTAACTTTGAGTATTGCACCATAAACCTGTTTTGATAGTAAAACATGAAAAAACTAAGCTCATTCTTCACCCAGAGAGGTGCTGGTGAGTCTCCACAACACTGGTGGCCTTTACCTAAGAGGGTTCCATTTAAATAGGTCTCATTTCTTTTGCTGCCTTTGTACACTGTGTGTACCTAGAAGTGAGTTTCTATACTTGTTCAAGTTCATGCTGTATTGCATCCTAATAAGATGGAAGGAGGAGGTCGGAATTGAAAAAAGTGCTGTAATTGTAGCTCTGCATCACAAAGGCTATAGGAACAAAATTTGGCCTAACCAAGCTTACAGTAGTGTATACATTGCTCTGGTGCCAGCTCAAGTGTTTGACAATCTGGAAGACCCTGAGTAACACCGTAAAGCAAAGATTAGTTCCTATGTGTACAGAGTAAATGTGAGGACTCCTCCTGCACCTAAAATTAATAATAAAGTAAACAATATGTGAGAAGCTCCAACCTTTGTCTCAACAGAGCAATGCCATTTGTGTGACCATGACTTAAATGGATGGATAGAGAGAAGTTGAACTGATTGCAATGGGCACAGCAATGTAAAAACTGGAGAGCGCAGCAATGGTCCAAGGATTAATCGAGTTTTAAATTTGTAAGCCTTCACTGAATGTTTACTCATTGACATTGTGGAGAACATATGAAGTCAGTACTGATCAACAATTCAGTTCAATCTGCCAAGAGGCATACTAGTTGTGGGTTGATCTGCAGCAAGACAATGATCTCAGACAGACTTCTAAATTGTGCCAATAGTAAGTCAATAGAGGAAAGAAATTTGGGAAACTGAAGAGTATGGTCTGGTGAAGTCAGCCACCTCACTTAAATCCCATCGAATACTTACGGGATGAACTTGAGGGAGGGAGATTAAACACTAATGTCCCACTGAAAACAAGGTTATTAGAGACGGAGCACAAGCTTGGATTAGGGAAGTCGACTCTGCCCTTTCACAAGAACCATCACGGCATTTGCCTGAAGCGATTTAGTGATATAACAGAAAACCTAAATCAAGATGGCTGGACATGGGTTTGAACCGTTGTCCTCCTGAATGTGAGTCCAGTGTGCTAACCACTGCTCCACCTCACCCACTGGGATGAACACGGCAGGGCGATCAGAGAACTGAGGTCATCTAATGTTGAAAATCTGTGGATTACAGATGCATGGGACTGTAATCTCTGCAAAAATATTATCTCCATAATGCCAACAGTCTGCGCAGCTGTTCTTAGCACGAAGGGTACTTAATGACAGAGAGAGAGAAAATATTTGTATTGTTAGCCTATTTAGTTTGAAGAGTGTAGTTGTCTATTAAAATAAAGTGCACAGCTTTTTTCATAGGTGATCGAATAATTTTGACCTGCAGTATATACTTAGTAACAACAATAAACAGAAAATAAGCAAATAAGCAAATATTGAGATCCTTGTCAAGGAAGGTGATTTATTTACTAAACTAGAAAGGTTACAATGAAATGCATACCATTTACTCTGCTGAAAGAAGAAACTGCAACACCCTCAAGGAAATGGTCATTTTTGTCACACGATGTGACATCGCTGTAATTTAGGTCAAATGAAACACGTGTCACAGTGAAGGGTGTCCTGTCACATCACTACAATGCATACCACTCTCTGATGGCAATGCAGGTGTATATTCTGACACATAAAGGTGCCAAATGCCATCCTGTGATACATTGCCCCATAGCATCTTGGGCTGTTTGTTGGCACAATCTTTCATGAACTCACGATATATAGTGAAGTTTTGCTAAAGTTAAAAAGTGATTTTTACTGCTGAGTGTATATTTTTTGTTTTTTTCAAAGTACGACAACAATTACTGCAAAATGGCCGATACACAGCTCAGTGGAGACAACATGGCGTGTAGAGACATTGTCAATAATAGATCAACTCTATGCATTGTTTGAATAACATTACATACAAGCTAAACATTGTAGAGACGAGTTTAAAAAAAAAATCTTATTACTTTTTGCTATTGATACGGTCATGTCTCATAGAATGGATAACATAAACAGTTTGCCTACTGCAAGTTCCGTATCCTATGAAGCAGCATAGAATTAAATTACACTTGCTCAAACAAGTGAAACAGTAAATGAAATACAGAACCTAAATAATCTAGCCGTAGGAACCGACAGTAACATAGAGTTGCAAGATATGGAAAGTGAGTCACAAGCAGTAAATTCTCACGATTTACCGGGGGCAGATAATGTTCAAACAGTAAATTTCTCACAATTTATCAGTGCAGTCATGCAACAATTTCAGCAGATGAATACAAGTTTACAGAACAATGAGAAACTGTTTACGGAAAAATTTCAGGAAATAAAGAAAAAACTTGACAGTAATGATGCTAAATTAACCAAAATTGGTACTGACTTGAACAAAAGGATCACTCAAATGGCCACCTAGTTTTGAAAACTAACAGTTTTAGCAAAACATAATGAAATCAATGTCAAACCTTTAAGTAGCACATGATGACAAAAGTAGGAAAGTGACATCACGAGGCGTGTCACACAAGTAGAGGCAGATTTAGAAACCATGGCCAAGACAATCGAATTAGAGACAGACAGATGTTTTGCTAAAATGAATGAAAATAAACAAACTAATTAATTTCACATCACTTTGGCAAATTGTGCTTGGATGGGGATGAATAGGTGATTATCTGGACAACACAACACCCAGTCCCTGAGTGGAGAAAATCTCTTATCCAGCTGGGGATCAAATGCGGGCCCTTAAGATCGACAGTATGTCACACTCACCACTCAGCTAACGTGGGTGGACAATGATTTAATAGAAACAAGCAGACTGCAAACTGACTTATTCAACAACCGTGGACACTGGAGCCAATAATCAGTCTGTATTTATATGTCCAAAAGTAATAAATAAAGTATTGTATGTAAAAAAGTTAAATTGCATCATAGTGTTCTCAGTAACTATTCCTTCTCTTTGCAGCCCGTCTGTCCCCCCCCCATATATGCCTATCATGTACAATGCAGTTAGCTTTCAGCTCATATTGACTCCAAATGACTTTTTTTTCCAGTAAATTGTGTCTTGCTGATTACCGCATCTTCCATTGTTAAGCTCTCAGGTTTTCAAATCTCATCCAGCGCAGGCACCAAGGATCAGTCTTTCCTTCTCATCCTGTCTGGTAAGTCTCCTCTGACCTATGGTTTTGGGCAACTTTTCCGTAACTCTCTCCCTTTCTTAAGTCTTGCCAGTCTTCTTTCTTTCCCTTCAAATCTTCTGCTAGAAGGAAGAGCCATTGGCTCTGAAAGCTTCCACATTTCTATATCCTTTACATATAGTTTCTGCTGCCACCAGTGTGGTGAGTAGATCATCTTATTTATCCAATTATACTGCAGCCATCTTCATGATAGTGCTGGCAACAAGGCTGTGGATGAGGTCGTGTTTGGTATGAGAGTCAGCTACCATCTGACATCGGTTTACGAGTACTCAACAAAAAGCTTGTGAGAATTCAATTCCATACAGCTGGAACCAAAAGAAAATTGGTAGTTCATACCAGCACAAGACCATAAATGAAAAAGTTGTTATTAATAATCTGTGTCCCTGATACTCTGTCTACAAGTATGTTAAGTAAGTTTCAATATACCATTTCACACTTAGTCTGCTATTAACACTATTTTACTCAACTCCAGTTGCTTGTGACAAATGGACTGATGCATCAAACAGGCTACAGTATATTTTATTACATGATACATTATTATCTTTTTTGCAGTTTTGGGAAAATGGTGCACACTGACACTTAAGTAAAATGCTAATCCGTCTGCATGCATAGAACTTTATTGCAGGTTTCCTAATACAAACTACTCTATCAATAATGTATTGGACTGAGTGTAATGGAGCAGCTTGTCTTTTATTGTTAGCCAAAATTAGCAGCAATGGCTTTGTGTACATGGTAGCTCCAAATTGTGACAAGCTTTGAGAGCACTTGCCTGCTAAAGGCAAAGGATCTGAGTTTGAGTCTCAGTTTTAATCTGCCAGGAAGTTTCACATCAGCACACACTCCACTGCAGAGTGAAAATTTCATTCTGTAAACATCCCCCACGCTGTGACAAGCCATGTCTTTGCTATATCCTTTCTTCCAGGAGTGCTAGTTCTGCAGCATTGCAGGACAGCTTCTGTGAAGTTTGGATGGTAGGAGATGAGGTACTGGAGGAAGTAAAGCTGTGAGGATGGGTCATGAGTCATGCTTAGGTGGCTCAGTTGGTAGAGCACTTTCCCACAGAAGGCAAAGGTACTGAGATAGAGTCTCAGTACAGCACACAGTTTTAAATCTGTGTACACTTTGCTGCAGAGAGAAAATTTCATTCTGGAAGCTTTGAGAGGTTGTGTGTTTGGGTGGGAAGGAGTGTTTTACGACTGTGGAACATGTATTGTGATTAGTTGGTTTATGAGCACAGAATAGAACTACTGAAACTAATAAGTTATTGGAGGTAATTTGTCACACTTTTTGTGGATTTTAGAAGCAGAGTGTTCACGACTTTGCAATACAAATATTCCGAATGAATCTCTGAGATTGTATTTACAAGATGACTTGAAGTTCCCTCGATCCCATTCAGTAGCAGCAGACCTCTTCTGTGGCTGTGTGTTGGTTGGCCAAATATTTGACAAGTCTCCTTACACATCAGTGTAGCAACTGTGAGGAGAGAAACCTCAAATTGCCAAATTTTTCTATATGTGCTTAATTTTACTAGCTGTGCTGTGGATCTTCCAAGCTCTGACTGGGAAAAATGCTCCTCAGAGAGCACAACTCCCCTTCCCTGGGCTATGTTTTACTCTGGCAACCATTGCTTCCATTTCTGCTATACCCCTTGGAAAAAGTCATGCCTCACTATTCGTATCTCTCTCCCGTGTCAGTGAGGCAGCTTCCTTTTAGCTCTCTGTCACTCTGAAAAACATCAAGATGAACCACTGTCCAAAGGTCTTAAATCCCTAAACAAAATTTTTGTAAGAGTTATGTGTTTGGTGGCATTTAAAAGGCCTAGCTGGGAGTTCACCTGTAAGACAGCAATCTCTGGCACACACCCCAAAGCCAGATTTTCTGCATTTGGCAGTCAATTGCATCTTTCACAAACATTACTCCTCACTCCAACACGTAAAATATTTGTGTGAGTGAACAATGCAGTATGTCTTGACTCTTGTCCATCCGCACGGTGGTGCCATTAGGGATCACAAAGACACTTACTGGGCCAGGCTGCCACAGTGAAAGTTTCCCCTCACCGCCGCTTTCCAGACGAGCTCAGCCAGATCCCCTTATTCCCAGCTAATGTACAAATCTGTTTTAAATTACTCTCTAAACTGACTATCACTCAGACATTTAATATCAATACCGTGCTTCATTCGTAATTAATTGCACGGCTCAAGGTGGACCTCTACTATGAACTCACAAGAACTTGTGTATGTTGTATGACAGTGTTGAAAACTTGTCCTGTAACGATTATAATAGCTTCATAGTTAGGTCTACATCATTTTATGGCCACAGAAAGAAAGTTCCTGTTTCAATTGACATTTTAGCTTGGAATGTGAAATATTTTAAAATGTTGTGTAAATGTCCCATTCCATCACACGAGTCAGTTTAGGTGGTTGTTGGTCACAGTTTGGAAGAGTCCATTCAGGATAGCAGACAGCTGGTCACACGTCGTACCATGCACGAATAGAGTGTAAGGAGATTTGCTAGCTGATTTTCAAGGGAATGAAATATATGGTGGGAACCTGGTATCAGGATGACATACAAATGTACTAGCAAATGGTTTAAGTTAAGTGATTAATAGCATACTGTTATTGGAAGCAAACACAAAATTTTGACCACGATATTCTTACTCCTCACATCAAGCTATGATGAAGTGGGCAAAGTTCTGTTGAAAGATGTAGCCAATTTTCACAAAGCCTGTAAATGTTGGTAAGTGAAGTATTCATTTGTTAGCGAGCAATTTAGTCAAATACGTTAGGACTGTAATAAAAAACTATGGTTGTGGGATTAGACATGTCTGTTATCCAGCTTGGCAGCAAAATTCTGAGCCCTGTAAGAAACCACGTGTGATTTTAACCGATGCACATCTCGATGAAACATTGTGAGCGAAGCTCTCTGTACTGTGCTGTGTGGGCAAGGTTCAATAAGGGTGCACGCAGCCCTTGTAAGGCCAACTGAGGAGCTACTCAACTGAGAAGTAGCATTGCCATTGCCAAAAACTGACAACGGCCGGGACAGAGGTGTGGTGACCCCATTCCCCTCCAGTGAATTTGGTTAGCTGAGGATGACACAGTTGTCAGTCAGTACCATCACTGTTGAGACGTCCGATGCCTCTTCGCATAGATTTTTTTTTTTTTTTTAGGTTCAAGTCATGGCTGAAATGTACTGATTGTTATTTACATTTTTTTTTTATGGAAGAGTACAATACATGATTATTAAGCTGTTGTTATAAAAGTGTGCTTGTAGCCCACCATATGTACAAAGACTCTCTAAAAGACTGACAGTATGCACAGGTTCCTAATATATCTAAACTTCAGCCAATGCTCAGTATTAGTGTATTATTCAGCTTTTCCGTAAATTCACAATGGGGCACTGACTGGCTTGTAAATAAAGTTCAAAATTTCATAACGACAAAAATAAATATAAATCAACCCAGAGCACAATCTTTTTTAAATCTCGTCTTCACAAGAAACAAATAAAGCTGAGTTACACACTGGTTCCAGATGTGGCTTAAATTCCATGAGTTTACACCTCTTAAATACAAGAAGTCTCACATTTTTGTAACTTTAAAGTGGAAATTCAGGCAGTGTGTAGCACAGTCAGTCGTCATTTCTCTTGAACGACTAACTACACTGCTAGGTTAGGCATGTGGAGGCTGGCTGTCCAGCCACGCCCACTCGTCTGTGTGTCACTCCTCCGACGGCATCTGAGCGAGCTCACCGGAGGAGGGGTTCACAAGTGTTGGACACATTAGGGAAATATTGTTCACAGCAAGAAAGATAGCCAATATGCACTCAGTAGGTCTGTCAGGGAGCCTCATCCGAGATGGGGCATCTTTGCCTGTGGCTATTGAGCTTGCAGGGTGCAGTCATCTCCGAGGAGTGGCATCAGTTCTGACAGTGCCTTTTGCGAGGGTTCCGAAGTCATCCTCAGTTCATTCAGATGACTGGTGGAGGCTGCTGGCCTCTCATATGGAGTGCAAGAACAGCTCACGATTTGCAGCACAGTTTCCAGAGTTGACTGGGGTCCTAAGGTCTGGAGCCGAGTGGACAATCTCGGCCAGAGGCTTTGTTGAGTCTGACAGTCTTGGCTGGACCACCATTATTGGGTGGATAATTGTAGGACTCTCCTAGACAGGTCAGGGTACACTACACAAAGGAAGCAGCTACTCAGTTAGGTAAGTACTTGCGGGGTGCACATGGTGGTTTTTAGGCTACATGGTAGTCTGAGATACTCTGATGAACACAAAGCAGTTGACATACAGATAACAAAATCAGACAGCATTCAGAGTGAAGACACTTTGACAAATTTCATCAGTTAACTGTTGTAGTTTTTGCAACAAAATTCCCAAACTTATTTATTTATGGCTTATTTACCCTGACTAGATTAGATGCTTCAGGCGCTAACTTACATATGACCAGGAACAATATTACACAGAAACTAAATAATAATAACACTAACATTAATAATGATGCTAAAATAATGTATTATAATAATACGTTAAGACACAACAATCTCAATGCAAATAATTTGGATTATTAATGAAAAGTACACCCCCCCCCACCCCAAGAAACATGGACCTTGCCATTGGTGGGGAGGCTTGCGTGCCTCAGCGATACACATAGCCGTACTGTAGGAGCAACCACAACGGAGGGGTATCTGTTGAGAGGCCCGACAAACGTGTGGTTCCTGAAGAGGGGCAGCAGCCTTTTCAGTAGTTGCAGGAGCAACAGTCTGGATGATTGACTGATCTGGCCTTGAAACACTAATCAAAATGGCCCTGCTGTGCTAGTACTGCGAACAGTTGAAAGCAAGGGGAAACTACAGCCATAATTTTTCCTGAGGGCATGCAGCTTTACTGTATGGTTAAATGATGGTGTCTTCTTGGGTAAAATAGTCCCCCATTATAATCTCCAGGAGGGGCCTACTCGAGGATGTCGTTATCAGGAGAAAGAAAACTGGCATTCTATGGATCGCAGCGTGTAATGTCGGATCCCTTAATCGGGCAGGTATGTAAGAAAATTTAAAAAGAGAAATGGATAGGTTAAAGTTAGATATAGTGAGAAGTAGTAAAGTTCGGTGGCAAGAGGAACAAGACTTTTGGTGAGTTGAATACAGGGTTATCAACACAAAATCAAATAGGGGTAATGCAGGAGTAGGTTTAATAATGAATAGGAAAATAGGAATGCGGGTAAGCTACTACAAACAGCATAGTGAACGCTACTACAGTAGTACAAGTTTATATGCCAACTAGCTCTGCACATGATGAAGAAATTGATAAAATGTAAGATGAGGTAAAAGAAATTATTCAGGTGGTGAAGGGAGACGAAAATTTAATAGTCATGGGTGAATGGAATTCGGTAGGGAGGAAAGGAAACATTGTAAGACATTTCCAGGGGCAGATGTGGACTCTGTCCACAATCTATTGGTTAGGACCTGTAGATTATAACTGCAAAAAGGTGGGAATTTAAGGAGATGGGATCTGGATAAACTGAAAGAACCAGAGGTTGTACAGAGTTTCAGGGAGAGCATAAGGGAACAATTGACACCAATGGTGGAAGGAAGTACAGTAGAAGGAGAATGGGTAGCATTGAGGGATGAAATAGTAAAGGCAGCAGAAGATCAAATATGTAAAAAGAAGAGGGCTAGTAGAAACTGTTGGGTAACAGAAGAAATACTGAATTTAATTGATGAAAGGAAAAAATATAAAAATGCAGGCAAAAAGTAATATAAACGTCTCAAAAATGTGATTGACAGGAAATGCAAGATGGCTAGAGGACAAATGTAAGGCTGTAAGGGCTGATCTCACTAGGGGTAAGATAGATACTGCCTACAGGAAAATTTGAGAGACCTTTGAAGAAAAGAGAACCACTTGTATGAACATCAAGAGCTCAGATGGAAACCCAGTTCTAAGCAAAGAAGGGAAAGCAGAAAGGTGGAAGGAGTATATAGAGGGTCTATACAAGGCCGATGTACTTGAGAACAATATTATGGAAATGGAAGAGAATGTAGATGAAAATGAAATGGGAGATATGATACTGTGTGAAGAGTTTGACAGAGCACTGAAAGACCTGAGTCGAACCAAGGCCCCAGGAGTAGACAACATACCATTAGAACTACTGACGGCCTTGGGAGAGCCAGTCCTGCCAAAACTCTACCATCTGGTGAGCAAAATGTATGAGACAGGCGAAATACCCTCAGACCTCAAGAAGAGTATAATAATTCCAATCCCAAAGAGAGCAAACGTTGACAGATGAGAAAATTACCAAACTATCAGTTTAATAAGTCACTGCTGCAAAATACTAATGTGAATTCTTTACAGACAAATGGAAAAACTAGTTGAAGCCGACCTTGGGGAATGTCAGTTTGGATTCCGTAGAAATATTGGAACACGTGAGGCAATACTGACAGTCTGTGGAGATTTCAATTTGAATTTTCAGTTGTCCACTATCTGTAACTCATATGCAAATAATTTATTAAATTTGTTTGGTCTTTATATTACAACCACTGAAATAACAAGGCTACATTATAAAGGTACTGGTACATGTATTGACAATATATTTGTATCAAATGAGTTAGTGCATCTGAAGTCAGACGTAATTAAGACCTGGGTATCTGGCCACTGACTCAGTGCACATGGCAGGAAAGAGTGTATGTGTGGTCAATTATGATAATCTAAATATGTTTAAGTCTAATATTGATAAAAGTTATTGGTTGCAAGTTTATCGAGAACATGCAATAGGTTGAAAGGTGGAAGAACTCATATCTACTCTTTCTGTATATGCTAAGATGTCGTTTCCCATTAAGGTACCAAATAATAAGAAGGCACTAAGAGTAAATAAGGTCAAGGGTGAAAAGGTGTTGGAGATCAAGAGGGAGTGTGATCAATATTATGCCTGTACAGAAGTACAGGTTCTCAAGTATTTAAAGACATGCTCACAGTGAAAAAGGAAAGATTAAGACAGGCCTTAAAGGAAGCTAGGTGTATG
Source organism: Schistocerca gregaria (assembly GCF_023897955.1). Classification (NCBI taxonomy): domain Eukaryota; kingdom Metazoa; phylum Arthropoda; class Insecta; order Orthoptera; family Acrididae; genus Schistocerca; species Schistocerca gregaria. The sequence goes on from NW_026061759.1 coordinate 4,096,050, forward strand.
AAAAAATGAAGATATAATACTAACATCAGAAAATAATATCATTAACAGTCAATGCAACAGGAAAATGACTTCACAGGCTGAAGGCAGCAATCTGAATGCTGCACAGTTAAATACATCCTTCACTAAGAAAGTGATTGGCACTTACAATATAGTCACTGACCATAAATACTGCCTGAGAAATACCACAAAACCTGAAAGTACATTTAGCTTTAAATTGGTCAAGGCACAGGATGTTACCTATATACTGAGGAAAATGAAGAACAGTTTTAGTAATGACGTTTGTGGTTTAAGTTCAGCCATGTTAAATGTGATTCAGTTCAGCTGCCAGAATTGATAACACATGTAGTAAATACATGTATTTTGGAGGCTCAGTTCCCCAGGGCAGTAAAGTCACTCGAAAACACAAAAAAGGCAGCCTCCAAACATGTGATAATTTTAGGCCTGTTTCAATTGTGCCAGTCTTGTCTAAAGTGATAGAAGCTATATTAAATAGTAAAATACTTTGAAGGAAACTATATCTTCAGTGATAGACAATTTGGCTTCAGATCATGGTTAGGATCTGTTAAATCTGCCTTATCACTTTTAACACAGTGTGTGAAGCAACTAGAAAGCAAGCTCATGGTTCAGAATAAACTCTGTGATTTATGAAAAGCTTTTGACACTGTGTCTCATGAAATCTTATTGAACAAAGTGCAATTCTATGGCTTTACACGAAGTGCTCGGGAATTGATAAGATTTTATCTAAGTAATAGAGTGCAGAAGGTGGTTTTTAATGGTACAGAATCAGATTACTTACTTGTGGGCATGTTCTGTACTTGGCCCAATTCTATTTATTATTTATATATATGACTTATCATGTAACATAGTTGGGCCATCAGCTAGGAGTTACTTATTTGCAGATGATCTTGCAGTCTGTGTAACAGCAGAAACAGCACAGAAGGTCAAATATTAAGCAGACCAGTGCACTGTCACAGTTGAAAACTGGTGTAAAGCTAATTCCCTTTGTGTCAAAAAAATAAAATCAAGACCTGTATGTATTGTGGAATAATAACACTGAACTTGAGCAGAGCTCAAATGATGTTGATTTCCTAGGAATCTCAATTGATTCAAAAAGGTGGGAAGCAGCATTAGCAACGGAATATTTTCTCCAAGGAAGCTGTGTCTTTGTCTAAATGTGCCAGTACTTAAAGCAAAAGAAACCACAGTCACATTTACTGTGGGGACATCAAAGCAAGGCAGCTAATGTCTTCAAACTACAAAATAAGACAATAAGACTGATATGTAGCTTGGCACCCAGAGCTCACTGTAGACCAAGCTTTAAAAAATTACAGATTATGACCCTGCTGTCAATATTTATACCAAGGAAAACTATCCGAAGTATCAACAGTATGACATGCGGCATAATTATAACACAAGAAACAAGCAAGACCTAGTTTCTTTCTGATGTAACTATAAGAAAACACAAAAGTGCTCTTTATACAAGCCCATAAAATTTTTTTATGCCATGCCCCAACATATCAGAGATCTTCCAATAAAAAAAAAAAAAAAGTAAAAGAATTTCTTCTTGAACTCAACATTTATGGAACGGATGAATTTTCAAGGGAAGCAAAGAATATGGTATGACTACACTTTGTGATCAGTTTTTACATGCTTCTATATATGAGTAAGTCTGTAATTGGCTAAATTTACTATGCAATATCAATTTGTACCAGAAGTTTCTCTGTTTTGTAATGCCTCTGAGGTCTCTACAACAATAAAAATCAATCAATTGTAGACTTCCTTGAGAGTTTCATTTGCTTTCTCTTAGAGGAGTTCTCTTGTTTTCTCACTGACTATAATATTGCTGTCATCAGTGAAAAGAATTTTTTCACCATGAGTAACACTACTGGGAAAGTCATTGATGTACATCAGGAATACTATTGGTCCTAATATGATACCTTGCAGAAACCCCATATTAATGTATTTTTCGCCGGCCGTGGTGGCCGAGCAGTTCAGTCCAGAACCGCACGACTGCTACGGTCGCAGGTTGAAATCCTGCCTCGGGCATGGATGTGTGTAATATGTTTACATTTGTTCGGGTAAGTGTTTTACTAAATGTTAAGCTCTATTTGAAGTATGTGTTATCACTATTCTTTGTACCTTGTCTGCTAGGTATGATCAAAACCAGTCCTTAGGAACCACTCTTATTCCTAATGCTTCTAATTTATTTAATTGAATCTGTGGTTGACTGCATCAAAGGGCTTAGAAAGATCATAAAGGAACCCTCTGACAGACTCTTCTTTATTAAGAGCATCAAGTACAACTTTTGTGCGTTCTACGACAGCTGACTCCGTATTTTTGCCACATCAGAAACAAAACTGTGATTCACTTAAAAGATTGTATTTATTCAGGTAATTCATTAATCTGTTTTTCATAATTGCTTCTATTATTTTTGAGAATGGTGACAGCTGGTAATTTTCTGCATTACCTTTCTTAAACAAAGGCACAACTCTTGCCTGTTTTAACTGCTGTGGAAATGTCCCTGGTGTACAGGATTCATTTATTATGTGTGTTAAGGGACCTTGTATAACCTCTGTGCATTGTTTTAGTACACACATTGGTACTTCATATAGGCCTGCTGACTTTTTAGTTTTTCAACAGTTTTACTGGCTTCATTATCTGTGATTTGAAGTAACATCATTGTATTTAGTGCAACATTTTTTACAGGGGTTATATTTGTTTTGGGGAATTCTTGTCGTAACTTCCCTGCCATACTTGAAAAATGCTCATTTACATAGTTTGATAAGTGTTGTGGCTTATTTATAACCTTACCAGTATGTTGTTCTGTCTGTCTTTCTTTGCCTCTCCCTGTTCCCGTTTTTATAACATCCCAGACTGCTTTGCTTTTATTCCCTGCATTATATAATACTGTGTCATTAAACGACTTTTTAGCAGCTATCAGCACCTTCCTATGGATCATTGTGACTCTTTTTCCATGGAAGTGAGGTATTTAATTGTTTGGGAGGACTTCTTAGTACCTGCTGTTATCCATCTACTTTTGTGTGACGTTGATACAGACATGCATACTTTTGGAAATGCCTTTTCAAAGTTCAATTTAAATAATGTGGATTCTTATTCACATTGGTTTCCCTATACACTTCATCCCAGCGTTTTTTTTTTTTTTGCTAGTTCCTTTGAAAAATCCTTTATTTTCATTTCCAATGGATGTCATTTGTAGGCTTGTAGTTTATGGGATGATTTCATGTCTCATATTACTGTTGTTGTTTGACAGAGATGGTCTGATAATCCGAGATCTTTTACAGCTACATCACATTTTTCCCTGTCCATATTTGTGGCAACATGGTCAATTACTGATGAAGTCATTGTAGCAACCCTTGTTGCACTATTGACCAATAGGGAGAGGCCAAAACTTTGAAGCATATTTATGAAGGTGCTGCTGGATTCATTTATGATATTCATATTGATTTTAATGTCCCTATACAGAATTGTGCTGAGCTTTGTGCTTGAGACTTTATATAGAAATTTTGTTAATTTATTGAAAAACAGTGTCCACACTATCTCTGGGAGATCCATACAAACACAAAATTATTAATATCTTGGTGATATCAAGCCCTGTTAATTCAAACTGCTGGAGACACTCTTTAGGCAGGGGAACCTGTTGTCTGGATTTATCCTAAAAAAGACCTACTTCTCATACTGATGACAACAGGTATTTAACCATGTGTGGCCCGAGATCCACCCCCTATACTTTCACAAATCAGCTGTACCAATCTTCCTTTGCCAGTCCTGTTTAGGTATAGGCCACACCCAGTGAAACCCCATCTGTCGATAGTCCCGACGGGCACGTGAGCAAAGTTGGCTTCCCTCAGAGCAATCCCTAACCCCAAATTGATTCGCCTCACATCTCCATCAAGGTGTGGCCAATCGTGACACCGGAACAGCTCAACAAAGTGTACGTTGGTGCCACAAGTCAGGGAAGCTATCTTGCCCAGGTCACCACCTATGTCATGTGCCCTATCCCTGTGCAAACTGTTTCCTGCCCCACCCACTATCACTACATGGTCTTCTTTTGTAAAGACCTTAAGTCCTCTATCACATGACTTAGCCCTGCATTTGGCTGGAACATACTGGTGGCCTGGTATGTTGCCCCTAAACATTCCTGTAACTCGGGGCCTACAACTCACCCATGCCTAATACCTAGCAGCAGCACTTTCTTCTTCCTAACATTTTGTATATTTCTAAGCTTCTTGGCCTCAGTTGAAGTGTGCTGCACATTTCTTGCTCCGTGTTCTACCAGAGGCTCTGGCAGTGGTAGACACACAGTTTTATCTTCAACCCCAAAAACATCAGATCATGTTCTCTTTCTTCCTACCCTCCTACAAGCTGCCAGTTCACAACCTCCCTATCTCTCTTGATCCTTATCAGTTCCTTCCTTGCTTCCTTCAACTGTGCCCCAAGGGCACAGATTTTCCTTTCCTGTACCCCAACCAAAATGTTCCTACTGCATACTCTGCAGTTCCAGGAGAGAGCCTCTTCTGTTCTCCCAAGATTCTCCCCCCACCTCTCCCTCTCCCAGTGAAAATATTTCCTACAAGGTTAGCAACAAATCCCTCTACTCACAATGCTATAACAGGTTCCACATTTCCCACTCATGATCAGTTTCAAAAGAATTATTAAGTTTTAAATTTGTCCAGAACACGAGATTGGCTATATGTATGCAAAAATGACATGGAAGTCTTACATGCCATTGTTGTTGTTTTTGTACTGATTTAGAGATACAATGACAGGAGAGTGAATTAGTAATTACTTTGCTTTTAGAGAATTTACTGTAGTGTTTGGTCAGGTTTTAAATTTATGCCTAGATGACCTCTAACTAGTGAACAATATGAAATGTGTTAGTTAAATACAATTTGGAAAACTTTTAATTATACTTTTATTGTAACAATAGGCACTGATGAAACTAGTACCTGCCTTTCTTAAACGAATTTTCCGCTATCAAGAAAATTTGAATAGACTTTTTTGTGTTTTGGAACGCAAAATTTCGCATTATGTCACAATTATCGTGAATTCAGATTACACAAAGTTTTTTTTCAAGAATAATCTCTATGGGGACGCAAATATTCAGTTTTGTGACAAGAATGGACACTACAGCAAATATACAAAACAAAGGAAATTTAAATTTGACACTATTTCCTCTCAAATAAGTTCTTTTAGTGGACGAAGAAAACACCTGTGATCTCACTCGCTGGACATCTTGTCTTCCTGTCTGTTTACTTAAAAGGCCTGTCACTGGGCGTGAAGGGTAAGCTTTTGGTTTAAAAAAGGTAGCTGGAGATTCCACACAGCACACCAGGTATGAGATTAATTATGTAATATGCACTATACTGAAATGCCTTGTGAGACGTCTATAAATTCAAATATGCTCAATGTTACTTTCCTGTTTCAATACACAATGCCTGCATTCTGATTTAGTGTTTACTTATTTGCTTACAGGACCTGTCATTGGGTGTGAGGGATAAGCTTTTGGCATACCATGGCAGCAAGAGCATCCAAACAGCACACCATATATGCAACTGATTGTGTGTAAGCACAATACTGAAATGCCTTGTGAGTCATCCCTATATTCATATGCCCAATGTTGCTTTCCTCTTCCGATACACAATGCCTTACAGGACTGTCAGTAAATGAGTGTGTTGGAGGCCAGCTCTGTCCATCACTGTGGCTGTCGGATAGAGAGACCAACAGCTATGCAGGGGCTCCAGGTGCAATTCCTGGCCAATTTGAGAATTTATCCTCTCAGAGGTTGGGTGTTGTGTTGTGCTTATCACCATTTTACCATTTCTTTAGATGCAAAAATAAGCAGTATCAACTGATGTAGACTTGCAGTATGCAGCCGATTTCTCCTGCATAAGAAATCCCGGCCAGAAATGCCATACTGTCATTTCATTTCACGCTAGGTATGAAACTGATTCTCTGATATGCACATTATTGAATTGTGAGTCATCTCTTAATTTGTATATGCTCAGTCGGTTTAATATTAATTTGCAGGGCTCTAGAGTAAGCAGTGTGTAGTTGTGTGCACTATGGTGAGTTGTCGTGTCACCTAGCATGGCAATACAACATGCGACTGCAACAGTGCCAACAGCACTGGGTAGTGTTGTCTACTTCACTGCATGAGAAATAGAGCTGTCACGATGGCCAGTCTGGCCTCAGTACTACATGTTTGCATGTTGGCCAGTGGATACTTGGAGCAAGTCCAGTAATACTCACATATGAAGATTCGTTTATCTTTAACATCACAGAATCATGTTTCTATATCTGCTCCATCCCCATTCCCCAGTGGAAGGGGGTCACAATTATTTTGTGCACATGAGGCTGCTAGTAATTGGATCCTTTCTACTTTTCAAAATTGCATTAACTTTCCCGTGCTCATCCATCCCTGTCCTCAATCCTTTCCCTTGCTTACATTGGCCTGGCTATCTTTTTTTTGTTGATACCCCTTACAGTATTATTCCTCTTGCTTTACAATTCCCTTTTTGGAAATTTTGGTCCCTCTTTGGGGATTGAACTACTCTAAATTTTGTCTCCATGGTGTGAGCAAGCTGTGGAACAACACCATACATGAAGTCTTTGGCATGTGGGCTTACCACCTCTTCCATTTTTTACCGGAAGCCATTGTCCTTTTTGTGCTGTACAGTTACACAGTAGTCATTTCGTGTGCTTGGGGTGTTATGTACTCTTTTGATGGAGTCCTCTGAAAACAGGGATGACAGTTCTGATACACGAGCTGCTACCTCCCTGTGTATGCCTAGGAGTAGTGGCTTGTCATTCTGAAGCATTGGAACTCCCAGCAACAGCCCCTATGACATTGGCCCTTGGTGTGGCTGAGTAGTGCACAAGGGGAGAGCCCCTGATTGGTTTTGGTGCTATTAGGGTCTACACTTTGTATCAAACGTATCAGACTTAAAAAACTGGCCGTCTTTGGCTGACCTTTAGTCAGGATCGACTTTTCATGATACCCCTTTTCAACTTACAACTATCCCCTCATGGGAGGAGGGTCAGACTCGCTTGCTTGGGGTCAAATCCTTTCCCCATTACCTGGTCTGCATCAAGACTGACAAGGACACCTTCCCACCATGAACCCATTATTTTGGTAGAAACTATCAGAGACAAGTTTGGCAAACCATTACTCCTCACTAGCCTTTGAATATGCTTCAGGGTGTCTTTTTCATAGAGACCTCATCTTCCAAACTGGTGAAGCGTGGGCCAGTCTGGAGTGGCAAGGCATTCATTTTGTTCATCATATTCAGAAAGGCACTAAGGACAACCACACTGATAATGACCACTTTATTCTGGTCTTTGAAGGGGATACCCCCAAGACAAGGTCAAGGTTATGGCTCATCACTGTGCACTGTGATGTATGTCCTGCCACTGCTAAAATGTTTTTGGTGTTTATGATTTGTACACATGTATTAATCCTGTATGCAATGAATGAGGATGCCCAGGTGTGCCTTTGTTCTACTGACCACGTGTATTAATTGTCACAACTGTCGCTGGATTGTAAGAAGGAAAGAATATATTGGGGTATACGATCAGCTTTGCCTTGTGTCTACAAAAATCTACTATTGACTCTGTTACATCCTTTCCCCCACCTTATCCCAGTGATGCCTCACTCTTCTCTCCCTCTCCCTCTCCCTCTCCCCTGAACTTACATCTTCCTCCCCTCCAACTGTTGCTCCTTTCATCCACCAGAGAAGTGCCTCTTCTCTGGTGTCTGCTGCCATTAGGGCCTCCTCTCAGTCCAAGAGTCTGCTGGTACACATTGGCCATGGAACCGTCAGCTCTAGCATCCCCAAGGTTGCCTGGTCTCTCTTTATAGAACTAGCAGAAGCCTCTCTCCCCCCTTACCTCTCTGGCATCTAGCGTGTGTCCTCCTCTACTTATGAAAGAGAAGAAGGAACATAAGTCCTGGGATGAGGACACTCCATTGCTGAGGAGGATGGCATTCCATAGGGTTCAGTGTTAAGTATCCTTTTCCTCATCACTATTAAAGGACTTGTGACCTCCGTGAAACTGTTGGTCACCCCTGCTCTGCATGTGGATGACTTCTGTGTCTGAGTTATTTAACACTTGGTGGCTTTTGTGAAGTGACAGTTCCAGGGTGCCATGTGGTATGCTTCTGCATGGACCTTCTCACACAGTTTTCAGTTTTCCCCTCTTAAATTGTGGGTGGTGCATTTCTGTCACCATATTGTGTACGATACCTACTGGAGCTCTATCTCGAGACCCAATTTCTGATTGTGGTCCACCACTTCCATTTCTTGGGTCGTCTTATGACATTTACTTGTGTGTGTGTGTGTGTGTGTGGGGGGGGGGGGGGGGGGGAGGGGGGGGGGGCATGGTAGCCAAATTTAGGGCTCAGTTGCTCCTTCCATACTGATCCTCTTGGAGCAGGTCCACCATTGTGGTATCTGTCTGATCATCAGTACCTTTTGCACTAGCCGTATTGTTTCCTGGTTGAAGCTGGGGTTGTCCCCCACTCACTGCCCTTTTGGTTCAACAGTCTAAGCTTCTTGTTTCCTATGCCATCACCATCTTCTCTTTCCCCACACATTCCTTATATTTTATACTTTAGCAGCAGGAAATTGCTCACTCTTCAGGTGAGTTTAACAGTTGGGCTCCAGCTTGCAGTCCTTTGCCATGATTTTTATCTTCCCTCTTTGTCCTGTTCCCCATTCTCTCCAAAAACCTCCTCCCCCTTGGTTAGTTCCTTGATCCCAGATTCAGAGGGGTCTGTGTTTCATTGTTTGTTCTGCCAGCTTTTATGGGAGTTTCAGGCTGCTGTTGTGTTTTAATGGAATGGCTCTAGGCTCTAAATCTGCTAATTACAAGGAATGTGCCTTCTGCTGGCAAGTAACACCATCTCTTACCTGCCCCATGTAGCATGTGTACTGCATAGCTAATGGCCATTTACCAGGTTCTTTAGTATGTTTAACAGTCCTCTCCCACCCACGTTATGTGCAGACTTGATAACTGCCCTTGAGGCTATCAGACAGTGGTTTTCCCTCCCTCTTCTTGGTCTATGACATCTAAGACCACCTTACCAATCTTGACCATGCTGGTTGTTCAGTTGACTTTCTTTGGGTTCCCACTCATGTGGGTATCCCAGGTAATGAACTGCTGATCCTGTGGCTGGAGGGTGTGCCCCTTTTGTGTGACCTCTCTGGTGCTGGGTTTGCAGCCTCATGTCCAATTCCTTTTAGCTCAGCCTTGAGCTGACTCTTGGAGGCCAACCCCCTGCCTAATAAACTTATTGCGATAAGGGGACTCTTGCCACATGGCCCACTGGGGATCTACCATCCTCTGCGAACTTCGTATTGGTCATACAAGGTTGAATCTAAGCCTCTTACTCCATAATGATCTGTAACCCCCACATTTTATGAGACTCCCCTACCATTTGGCCTTTTGCACTAAACACACTCTTCCATTCTCCATTATCACAGATGGTAGCATACAACCTTACATAGTTACATCTGTCCTTGGTTTTCATCATAAAAGTGGTTTGTTCCATGGATTTAAGTACCTGAATTGTCTTCCACAATTGGAGGCCGTCAGTTTGGAAGGCCTGCATCATTGCTTTCATGCTGGTCAGGTTTTCCTCTCCATTTTGTGCTGTTTCATTACCCCCCCCCCCCCTCCGCCGCCACGGTGTTTTCCCCATTGTGTCGCAGTCATGGTATGAAGTGCGAACTGGGGTGGGTTAGCAGTGATTCCAGCACCATGTCACACATAGCACCATTGGGGTGTCTTATGATCTCCCCCTTCCTCCCTCCAGTTCATTACTCTTCCTGCCACCCCAGTGTTCCATCTTCATTTGCCTGTTTTGCTTCGCCATCAAATAGATTGTGCTGTTGGTTTGCTGCTCCCACAGTCTCTGCCACTTTGGATCTTGGGACAAATGATGTCACTGTTTCGTTCCTCTCCTCATTCAGACAATCAATCAACATCTGCAGCCAGCAGGCAAGCAGTGAGACTTGGTATCTGCTCTCTTAGCATCTGTGTCAGGGTGTTACTAGCATTAATGACAAGTTTGAAATTATTACTTGTTTCCAAATAAAAACAGCCACTTTTGTGCCCTGGTAAATTAGAACTACAAAATTATATGCTTAAATTTAGGAAATAATGGCCCGCTAAAAACAGAAAATTCTGGAATATGAGTTATTTGGTTACAGATAACTTTTCAAAAAGGGGGATTTTTTTTTAAAAGTAAAATTATACTGCAAATTGGAACCTGAAAGGCTTTCAGTTGGGTTATATTGCTAATTCATAATTACTCATTCCTAATTCCAACTGCATGTGTTTGTACTGATACTGAAATTATTATTTATTCACCAAATTTATTTTTTGGTAAATGAGTTACATTATCAGGAAAATTGATTGTGAACAATCAGATGTTAGTGTATTCTTTGCTAGAATATGAAAATATTTAATCTGTTTAACAGTTGCACTAGTGTTACCCATCTAGCTAGATCAAAAATAAATATATATTACAAGTTGACGATTGCAACTCACTCTGTTGTCACGTTGGGACAGTTGTCAAATGTGTGGCCATCACCAGCAGTGTGCTGAGCCTCAGTCACAGTCATCACTGCCCAGCACGGCTTGGGAGGGGGCTGACCCAGTGATGCCAGCATTCTAGGCTGCTGGCACAAGCCGCAGCAGTTTCTGGTGGTCCCACGTGTCAGCAGAACTGCCGCACCAGAGGCCAGTGAAGAAGGAAGGAATATCGACATCTGACATTCTGTCAACAGTGAGGCCGTCAGAGACAGAGCATAAACTCTGACTGTTTCAAGGATGGGGAAGAAAATTGGCCTTGGCCTTGGCCTTTCAAAGGAACCATCCCAGGATTTGCCTTGATTGATCTAGGGAAATAATGGAAAACCTAAAACTGGATGGCAGGACACGGAATAAAGCCATCATGTTCCTGAATGTGAGATCAACACACTAGCTAATGTGGTGTAAACCTTCATCCAGAAGTGTTAACAGTTTCTTCTGTATCAGGAACTGCCATGAGTATGCAGCTTGAGGAATTTGTTTTCTTTGCTCAAAACAGTCTCCTCTGTACTGCAAGTTTTCTCTTGTGACTCCTTTGTGGGCTATTGAAAGAGACGCCACTACTGGCATGAACAGCACCTACACTAGCCTTCAGTGAAGTTACCATTTTGTTGGCCAGCTAAACTTCAGTAACTGAAATACCAGAAACAATTTCTGCCAGTACCTCTGTGTCACAGGAACAAACTGGCTTCAGAATTTTCCTCTCCAACATTCATAAGTAGTACATCTGGTAATTCAGAAATTTCAAACGGTTTTTCTTCTATACTCTCTACTTCATAAACATTATGTATATGCTTGCACGTATTTAACTTAATGCTGTAATCAATACATGCATAGTAATATCTATGAATTCTTACTTTACAGTCAGTGCACACTAATTTGGAGTTACAGTGGATAATATTTTCTTCCACAAGGTAAACTTCAAGTGATTTTGTGGCTGGTACTTTCCAACCTCTGCCTACCTTTCTAGTTGAGTCCTTATTCATCAAAATACTGGATTCGTGCTGATGGTGGATGTTCTCATTTTACTTGTTACTTTTTCTTTCACAATGACAATGAGCCCGTCAAACAGATTTGCTGTTACAAGCAACGTGAATGCAAGTACACCTTTATCCAAATGTTTCACCTGCTTTGCATTACCATGTAGAGTAAGTGGTGGTAATATGCACCCCCCCCCCTTAATATCTTAATAATATTTAGCTGAACTCTAGTGATGTATTAACATACCATTATTGGTTAATACTTAGATGCAACCTACTAAGTATTGGCAACAGTTTCAAATAGATTAAAAGTATGGTATTATTGCATTTTTAAGCTGTCTACACTAGTTTACAAGGTGTATGTGACTGTAATGTGGACCCCAGGGTCCATATTATAAGCAGACCGTAAAATGTTTTTATTTCTGTTTTCAGATGCCTAGGACTAATCTGGCACCTAAATGAACCCGTAAAAGGCAAGTGTGGGATAAAAACAAAATGCGAGAGGCAGTGTATGCTGTTGTAGTAAAAATCATGGGAGTTAAAAAAGCAAACATTGCGCTGTCCCAAAAACAACTCTGTGCCAGTATGTGTATGAGGCTAATACCTGACAGACGTTGAAACTAAAAAGTTTGGAAGAAAACCAGCTGCCCTAGAAAGAGAACTAGTGGTTTACATACACTATATGGAGGCCAAATTCCATGCTTTTACTAGTATGGATGTTAGAAAAATGGCCTACCAACTTGCAGTTGGGAATGGAATTGCAACAAACTTCAGAAATGAAATTGCTGGAAGGCCTTGTCTTGACCATTTTCTTTGATGTCATCAAGATAAGCTTTCAATTAGAAAGCCAACTGGAACATCATATGCTCGAGCAAAACGCTTTTCGCATGAGAGAGTTAACTCATTCTACGACTTGCTATAAGCTGAATTCTGGAAACATAAATATCCAGAAGATCGTGTATGGAACGTTGAGAAAACAGGCCTTAGTGTAGTTCAGACTGATACTGCAAGCAGAGGTAAACGCCAAATTTGTTCTGTGACAGCTGCTGAGTGTGGGTCTCTAGTAATGGTCATCTGTTTGCTGAGTGCAGGAGGTTCTTATTTTGCCCTGATGTTCGTATTCCCAAGAACGGATGAGGGGAAAGACCATTGTTTCAACTGATTTGCTGTACAAAAAAAGAGTTAGAAGCCATTATTAAAGAAAAAAGAGGAAAAGAACTTTGCCAAAGACCCCCTAGTGAGATAAGCTTCTACATCCTTCATTTGTCCTCTAGCCATGCCTGCTTAGCCATTTTGCGCTTCCTGTCGATTTCATTTTTGAGACGTCTGTGTACCTTGTTGGCTGCTTCATTTATTGCATTTTTATATTTTCTCCTTTCATCAATTAAATTCAATATCTCTTCTGTTATCCAAGGATTTCTAATAGCCCTCATCTTTTTACCTATTTGATCCTCTGCTGCCTTCACTACTTCATCCTTCTACTGTATTTCCTTCCCTTGCCAAAGAAACACACTATATCATAGGATCCAACAAGTTTGCTTTCATGGAGCATCCACTGCCAAATATTCTCGCTGTAGTGAGTCTTAAGTGCATCCATAAATGTACGATCTAGCAGTTGCAGGACTAGAACAATTAGCCTCAGTAACTTCGTCATTCTTGGGAGGCAGTTCATAGTTACAATTCGCTGAAACCTGCCAGCTTGATCACCCAATCTGTTGGAGTCGTCTTTTTTACCTGGTGTGCTAGGTGAAGGCAACTCAAATCGTTCAGCTCCAGATACGATAACCTCTTTATCTGACGGCATCTCAAGTCCGATGTCAGTTTTGTCTTCCTGCATCGGTGAATACGGACTGGTCCGTGGGCCATACTCCAGTAGCTTTCAAACCTTTAATAGCAAATAGCATTGTTGCACTTTTGATGAAAAAAGCGTTGAAATTTGAAAGACCACCGCAGCCTGCACATCCCTCGGTCCATACGCGGAGTCGTTGGAGGGGAGAGGCGACAGGTATATATACCACACCGCCCGGCGGCATAGGACGTCTGTCAACAGGAGTAATCTGATGATGATGGCACGCTACGCCGTGACTGGAACACGATAGTGGGAAAAGGAAGAGAAGGAAACGTAGTAGGTGAATATGGATTGGGGTTAAGAAATGAAAGAGGAAGCTGCCTGGTAGAATTTTGCACACAGCACAACTTCATTGTAGCTAACACTTGGTTTCAGAATCATGAAAGGAGGTTGTATACATGGAAGAACCCTGGAGATACCTTTTAGTATCAGATAGATTATATAATGGTAAGGCAGAGATTAAGGAACCAGGTTTTAAATTGTAAGACATTTCCAGGGGCAAATGTGGACTCTGACCACAATCTATTGGTTATGACCTGTAGAAACTGCAAAAAGGTGGGAATTTAAGGAGATGGGACCTGGATAAACTGAAAGAACCAGTGGTTGTACAGAGCTTCAAGGAGACCATAAGGGAACAAATGACAGGAATGGGGGAAAGAAATACAGTAGAAGAAGAATGGGTAGCTTTCAGAGATGAAATAGTGAAGGCAGCAGAGGATCAAGTAGGTAAAAAGACGAGGGCTAGTAGAAATCCTTGGGTAACAGAAGAGATATTGAATCTAACTGAGGAAAGGAGAAAATATGAAAATACAGTAAGTGAAGCAGGCAAAAAGGAATACAAACGTCTCAAAAATGAAATCGACAGGAAGTGCAAAATGGCTAAGCAGGGATGGATAGAGGACAAATGTAAGGATGTAGAGTCTTGTCTCACCAGGGGTAAGATAGATACTGCCTACAGCTGCATGCCCGAGAGACCTTCAAGCACATTCATATTATATTAATATCCAGAAAAACTTGAATTTCAACACAGTCTAACATGTGTTGGACTGTGACGATACGGTAACAACTTTGATACAGCTTCCAGTTTGCGGAACTGGCGGCTGTTTAGGGGAGGCCCTTTGGGCCGGACTTGTTCTGGGTGAAATCCTGGCGCTAAGGGCACGTGTCGGTTATGCCATCGGCACCCGGACTGTTCATTCGAACGTAGAGCTTTGAGAATGCCGAGTTTATATCGTCATAGCATGGAAAACGCACGCTGGGGAGTCTTTCCAAACGTGCAGCGCAATATCAAGCAAGACAGATATTCTGAAAGTGTGTTCGAACATTGACCAAAGAGATGGAAGAACGCCTTGTACGCCATATGCACGCCATCTTTCTTCAGTACAGACTCGCCATACACCATACTGGCTTTCAGTTGGTGTTGGTTTCAATGTATAGTCTGTCTGTAAACTCAAGAGCGAGCAGCGCTTTTGGTGGGGGAAGCGGCCTTTTCCGGTAGAACCCTGCCACTGGCCTACAGGGGCACCCAAAATCAGTTGCCTATTACCTGTCTAGCGGCGTAGATCGGCGTGCAGTGGTGTACAATACGTCGTTTCTGTTCGTGAGATCCTTGTTGCCAGCATCAGTCACTGACATACTTCGGTATCTGGAAGTGCTGGATAACAGCGTTGCATTGCAAGAAAATTCCAGAAGACGAAGAGGAGCTATTTGCGGAGTACATTTCCCCACCATGTTCTAGTTCTGGGTGGAGATTTTAATTTGCCAGATACACCAGGTGACCAAGAAGTCAGTATAAATTTGAAAACTGAATAAATCACGGAATAATGTAGATAGGGAGGTACAAATTGACACACATGCTTGGAATGACATGGGATTTGATTAGAACAAAAAAAATACAAAAGCTCAAAAAATGTCCGACAGGTGGCGATTCATCAGATCAGAATAGCATGACAAAGCAAAAATTATGTTCTTTACAGGAAATGCTCAATATGTCCACCATCATTCCTCAACAGTAATTGTAATCGAGGAATAATGTTGTGAAAAGCACTGTAAAGCATGTCCGGAGTATGTGGTGAGGCATTGGCGTTGGATGTTGTCTTTCAGCATCCCTAGAGATGTCGCTCGATCACGATACACTTGCGACTTCAGGTAACCCCAAAGCCAATAATAGCACGGACTGAGGTCTGGGGACCTAGGAGGCCAAGCGTGACGAAAGTGGCGGCTGATCACACGATCATCACCAAACGGCGCTCATAAGAGATCTGTCAGACATTTTGTGAATTTGTTTTTTCTAATAAACCCCCATGTCATTCCAAGCATGTGTCTCAATTTTTACCTCTCTATCTACATTATTCCATGGTTTATCACATTTTCCAATTTATACTTACTTTTTGATCACCCGTTAGACTGGGAGACTCAAACGTTTATAACGGGTGGCAGGGACAAAGAATCCAGTGAAATTTTCTTAAAGTCCTTTATCTGAAAAACTACCTTGAGCAGTTAAACAGAGAACCGACTCGTGGCGATAACATATTGGACCTTCTGGCGACAAACAGACCCGAAACAGTTAACGCAGAACACGGAATCAGCGATCATAAAGCGGTTACTGCATCACTGATTTCAGCCGTAAGTAGAAATATTAAAGAAGGTAGGAAGATTTTTCTGTTTAGCAAAAGTGACAAAAAGCAGATTACAGAGTACCTGACGGCTCAACACAAAAGTTTTGTCTCAAGTACAGATAGTGTTGAGGATCAGTGGACAAAGTTCAAAACCATCGTACAATATGCGTTAGATGAGTATGTGCCAAGCAAGATCGTAAGAAATGGAAAAGAGCCACCGTGGTACAACAACCGAGTTTGAAAACTGCTGCGGAAGCAAAGGGAACTTCTCAGCAGACATGAACATAGCCAAAGCCTTGCAGACAAACAAAAATTACGCGAGGCGAAATGTAATGTGAGGAGGGCTATGCGAGAGGCTTTCAATGAATTCGAAAGTAAAGTTCTATGTACTGACTTGGCAGAAAATCGTAAGAAATTTTGGTCTTATGTCAAAGCAGTAGGTGGAGCAAAACGAAATGTTCAGACACTCTGTGACCAAAATGGTACTGAAACAGACTGAAGGCCGAACTACTAAATGGCTAATTCACAGAGGAAGACTGCACCGTAGTTCCTTCTCTACACTGTCGCACATATGACAAAATAGTAGATGTCGCAAGAGACGGCAGAGGGATAGAGAAACAATTAAAATCGCTCAAAAGAGGAAAGGCCGCTGGACCTTATGGGATACCAGTTCGATTTTACACAGAGTACGCGAAGGAACTTGCCCCCCTTCTTGCAGCGGTGTAGCGTTCCGAACGATTGGAAAAGGGCACAGGTCATCCACGTTTTCAAGAAGGGACTTCAAACAAATGTGCAGAACTATAGACCTATATCTCTAACGTCAATCAGTTGTAGAATTTTGGAACACGTATTATGTTCGAGTATAATGACTTTTCTGGAGACTAGAAATCTACTCTGTAGGAATCAGCACGGGTTTCGGAAAAGACGGTCGTGTGATACCCAGCTCTCGCTATTCGTCCATGAGACTCAGAAGGGCATAGACACGGGTTCACAGGTAGATGCCGTGTTTCTTGACTTCCGCAAGGCTTTCGATACAGTTCCCCACAATCGTTTAATGAACAAAGTAAGAGCATACGGACTATCAGACCAATTGTGTGATTGGATTGAAGAGTTCCTACATGACAGAACGCAGAATGTCATTCTCAATGGAGAGAAGTCTTCCGAAGTAAGAGTGATTTCAGGTGTGCCGCAGGGGAGTGTCATAGGACTGTTGCTATTCACAATATACATAAATGACCTTGTGGATATCATCGGAAGATCACTGAGGCTTTTTGCGGATGACGCTGTAGTCTATCCAGAGGTTGTAACAATGGAAAATTGTACCGAAATGCAGGAGGATCTGCAACGAATTAACGCATGGTGCAGGGAATGGCAATTGAATCTCAATGTGGACAAGTGTAATGTGCTGCGAATACATGGAAAGATAGATCCCTTATCATTTAGCTACAATATAGCAGGTCAGCAACTGGGAGAACGCATTAGGAGTGATTTAAAATGGAATGATCATATGAAGTTGATCGTCGGTAAAGCAGATGCCAGACTGAGATTCATTGGAAGAATCCTAAGGAAATGCAATCCGACAACAAAGGAAGTAGGTTGCAGTACCCTTGTTCGCCCACTGCTTCAATACTGCTCAGCAGTGTGGGATCCGCACCAGATAGGGTTGATAGAAGAGATAGAGAAGATACAACGGAGAGCCGCGCGCTTCGTTACAGGACGATTTAGTAATCGCGAAAGCGTTACAGAGATGACAGATAAACTCGAAGACTCTGCAGGAGAGACGTTCCGTAGCTCTGTATGGGCTTCTGTTGAAGTTTCTAGAACATACCTTCACCGAGGAGTCAAGCAGTATATTGCTCCCTCCTACGTATGTCTCGCGAAGAGACATGAGGATAAAATCAGAGAGATTAGAGGCCACACAGAGGCATACCGACAATCCTTCTTTCCACGAACAATACGAGACTGGAATAGAAGGGACAACTGATAGAGATACTCAAGGTACCCTCCGCCACACACCGTCAGGTGGCTTGCGGAGTACGGATGTAGATGTAGATGTAACGAGCGTTCGATCGTCTGTTATGTTACAGCGTGTGTTAAGGAGGTGACACGAAAAGAACTGTTACCCGTTCCAAGAAAAGGGCTCCAATTTATGCAAACGTCTGCCACGCCTAAGGAACGAACGCAAAAATGAACCGCGTGGTTTACAGGGATCGCCACGAAGGAAAACTAGTAATTTTGGGAGGAAACCCGTCGTCATAGACAATTTCATAAAATCGATCCTTCCACAAACGATGGAGGACTTTTACATCAATCTAAAAATAGTGCCGACATTACGGAAACTACAAATTGCCGTGAAACAAAAAAATCCAATTTTACTCGTAACAGGCT
The DNA here is from genome assembly GCF_023897955.1 of Schistocerca gregaria. NCBI lineage: Eukaryota > Metazoa > Arthropoda > Insecta > Orthoptera > Acrididae > Schistocerca > Schistocerca gregaria. Next base: position 4,114,499 of record NW_026061759.1, read on the forward strand.
AGCCAAAAGGAATATTTAACTTTTTTTAAAATTCCATACTCTTTATTCTTAAAACAAAATGTAAGAAAGATTCTCTAATCTGTTTTTACACAAAACAAATAATCGTTGATGCTACCAAAACACATGTATCCTTTTTGACAGCTGACAATAGAGCAAATAGCCAATGCGTATAACATTGTCCACATACTTTTCACGTACGTTTACGAAGGCAGTGACAAAAAATATAGTGCAAATCGGACTAGTACAACACAAGAAATTGTAAATTTCTTGTTACTTTTTAAACACTCATTGTGTTGCAAGACCTGTTAAGTTTCAACGCAATCCTTCAAAGTAAACTTCTATCCTTTACTAGAAACACAAAGTGACAATAATTCTTAAATTCTACAGATTCATTGCGCTTTATGGGGTAGAAGTAGAGGAACGTACATTCACATGAACAGGCATTCGGTTCCATGTTTGTAGTAAAATCCCGACTTACGTTCATATGTTAATATTATTTACTCTATAGCGTTATGTTTCGGAAGAAGCTATCGTCTTTTGTATTCTTTACTGTACTAAAACACTCGTCTAAAAATTAACGCTGCCGGGCCGTGTATGCAGACGGCGTCGCCGCCGACTTAAAGCGCGCGCCGCGGCAGGGCGGTACTGCGTCGTGAGACAGCCTATGGAGGCGCCCCGTGACGTGGCTGGGTAGCCAGAGTGGGGACAGACTGTAAACGGGTACAGTGAGGATCCATAAGAAACGCATTGTCGTTGATACAATCTGTAATATTTCAGTGTCAGTTAATAACGTATCTACCATTAAAACTTTCAGTAGGTCAGATTCAATGTATGGCCATTCGACAGTCACAGTCGGTAGAGCGAAATGATGAGGTAGCTGGTAATGTGATTCTTGTTTGCGCCTCAGTGGATCCGAATATTTTTATTACTAGTCTTCGCTTTTTCTGTTAGGATCTGATACTTTCTTTTCAGTGCAATAAAAGTATATTCTCTAATATTCGATGTTACATATGTACGTTCCATCTGAGGATGGAGTTTGTTCGAATGGTTTAATCTACAAGACAGATTGCACTACATGCAGTAAGATACAACAAGAAAGTGTAAAATAAGTTTTTTTTATTTCACATGTTGTGAAGATTCTGCTGCTGAATAGGAACAAATATAAAGTAAGACTTTGAATCGCGCTATTTGTTACGGAGCTTCTCTTTCTGCCTTATAACATGTCCGTGGACACTATACGCAGAACAACGTGACTCTCACGTGGACAAGAGAGGAAAGGCGCGTTTTAATAGCGCTAGCTTAAGAATTTTACGCCCATGCATTTTGTAAAGTGGGTGATAGAGAGAAACGTGTGACGAGGGCCTCCCGACCGCTCGCCTGGTGCAGGTCTTTCGACTTGACGCCACTTCGGTGACATGCGCGTAGTTGGAGATGAAATGATGACGATTAGGACAACACGACACCCAGTCCCTGAGCAGAGAAAATCTCCAACCCAGCCAGGAATCGAACCCGTCTGTCACGCTGACCACTCAGCTACCGGGGCGGACAACCGGGTGATGTGTGACCCAGATGCTGCCGCTGCGGTCGCGTGTACCACGTTGACAGGCACATGCTGTATGCACAAGTCAGAGCGTTCGGCAGCACTTTCAACTTGGCACGCTCAAGACTGACGTTCACAACACCGTCCGTGTAGTGACGGCATTACACTTTCCTAAAACAGTGCACGGAGATCGGCGCAAATACTGTTGAGTGGTACTTAAGATAGGGAAATAAATTAGTGAAATCAAGGTGAAGTAGAAATTTAAAATTAATGAGAAACTTCGTTTAGCTTAGAAGAGTTACACTCTGGCAAACAATGGGCAGAGCAGAAGAGGCAATGACCGCGAAGTCAGCACATTCAGGAGAAGCTATCGTCCTCCCCCACGTAAGCAGAAGCTGTCGATTCAGCCGTCCGGGCATCGCCCGTCCGGCTCACGTGTTTCTCAATTGTCACACGTGATCAAAGGCCCTCGCCTACATTCCGAGAGCCAATGACCGACGTTAAGAAGATTCTTCGCGAAGCTTTTCGACGTGACAGAAGAGGCAACGACAGTGATGTTGTTCACCTCCAGTGAAGTGAATAAGTACGCGAGACGCAGTGGGCCCGACAGGAGTAGCTTTCAGTTCAGTTCCGGTACAGTCGGTGCTCAAGACCGTCATGCAGGAAGATACTACATCGTACACAGAAGCACCGAGTCCGCCGCTGTAATGGAATAGCAAGCAGCAGCCTCGGCGCCAGAAGACAGTAGGTATTTGAGGCCAGATTTTTATGTACCCGAGTGACTCGTGAGGACGGGAAGGAGACAGCGCACATCAGCAGTCACATCCGAGTCGTCACCGTCCGATTCACGACTTCTTCCTCAATAATTAAACGGACCACCTCGCGATGCCCGTCTCCAGTCAACTGGGCGAAACGGCGACACGAGATACACACCGCCGTGCGTAATCAGACGCCGCCGCTCACGCAAGCAGAAGGCTTCGCAAACGACACAGTTGCCAGTATCCCAGCCAGAAACCCTTGTACAAAACTTTCAATAAAAGTTATCTTATGTAAAACTGCTGTTTCATTCTACCTCATACCTGAGCCAAGGATGAACCCACCCTGCAAAAATGTTGTTAAGAGAGAAAAAGTAATTTATTTAGTGTTTTTCACCCTGACATAATGCTTTAGAATCAAATGCCCTTTGCAGTAGTGCTCATCCTGACAGATGACCATCGCAAACAGAGAAAACCCAGTTACAGTACGGAGTAGAGAGGAGCGGAGAGTATTCGTTGTGAAGGGGTGCCGTCGAGAAAAGATACGATGTGTCAGGGGACGAAAAGCAGTTCGCTATAAAATTAACGAAGAATGCCAACAAGTTAGGAATTACTACAATAATAGTGATTGCGATATTTCTCTCGGCAGTTTAAACCGAGTAGGTGAGCGAGTAAGGTAACCAGGAAAATAACAATAGCTACAGTTGTATGCTATAGCATACAATGTAAAGAATTTCAGGCAAATAGTTTCAGATCAAGTAATGCTACAGTTAACGGTAACAGTCGAAGACACTAGCAGGAAGATAATCACGGAGTTACAGTTACAAGAACAATAGGTAAAGGCACAGAAACAGAGATAGTTGGAGAGTAGATGCAATTTCAAGATAGCATTCAGAGAAGGAGAGATGTTGCAAAAGATTAGTATTAAATTAAGGTGAGAGGTGCTAGGTTTTCGCTTTGGCTCGCATAGTTTCTCTTAATGCTGTTCAGTTCTGACACGTTTCTAAATGCATTCTTTTCAGGGGGGGGGGGGGGGCGGCGGTCTTAATTATGCTGCCGCCCAGAGTACATACATTCTGAAGGCCGAAATGGGGTGTGGCGCTGTTTTAAATCCTTAGATGGTCCTTTGTACACTCCTGGAAATGGAAAAAAAAACACATTGACACCGGTGTGTCAGACCCACCATACTTGCTCCGGACACAGCGAGAGGGCTGCACAAGCAATGATGACACGCACGGCACAGTGGACACACCAGGAACCGCGGTGTTGGCCATCGAATCGCGCTAGCTGCGCAGCATTTGTGCACCGCCGCCTTCAGTGTCAGTCAGTTTGCCGTGGGATACGGAGCTCCATCGCAGTCTTTAACACTGGTAGCATGCCGCGATAGCGTGGACGTGAACCGTATGTGCAGTTGACGGACTTTGAGCGAGGGTGTGTAGTGGGCATGTGGGAGGCTGGGTGGACGTACCGCCAAATTGCTCAACACGTGGGGCGTGAGTTCTCCACAGTACATCGATGTTGTCGCCAGTGGTCGGCGGAAGGAGCACGTGCCCGTCGACCTGGGACCGGACCGCAGCGACGCACGGATGCACTCCAAGACCGTAGGATCCTACGTAGTGCCGTAGGGGACCGCACCGCCACTTCCCAGCAAATTAGGGACACTGTTGCTCCTGGGGTATCGGCGAGGACCATTCGCAACCGTCTCCATGAAGCTGGGCTACGGTCCCGCACACCGTTAGGCCGTCTTCCGCTCACGCCCCAACATCGTGCAGCCCGCCTCCAGTGGTGTCGCGACAGGCGTGAATGGAGGGACGAATGGAGACGTGTCGTCTTCAGCGATGAGAGTCGCTTCTGCCTTGGTGCCAATGATGGTCGTATGCGTGTTTGGCGCCGTGCAGGTGAGCGCCATAATCAGGTCTGCATACGACCGAGGCACACAGGGCCAACACCCAGCATCATGGTGTGGGGAGCGATCTCCTACACTCGCCGTACACCTCTGGTGATCGTCGAGGGGACACTGACTAGTGCATGGTACATCCAAACCGTCATCGAACCCATCGTTCTACCATTCCTAGACCGGCAAGGGAACTTGCTGTTCCAACAGGACAATGCACGTCCGCATGTATCCCGTGCCACCCAACGTGCTCTAGAAGGTGTAAATCAAGTACCCTGGCCAGCAAGATCTCTGGATCTGTCCCCCATTGAGCATGTTTGGGACTGGATGAAGCGTCGTCTCACGCAGTCTGCACGTCCAGCTGGTCCAACTGAGGCGCCAGGTGGAAATGGCATGGCAAGCCGTTCCACAGGACTACATCCAGCATCTCTACGATCGTCTCCATGGGAGAATAGCAGCCTGCATTGCTGCGAAAGGTGGATATACACTGTACTAGTGCCGACATTGTGCATGCTCTGGTGCCTGTGGTTCTGTCAGTGTGATCATGTGATGTATCTGAGCCCAGGAATGTGTCAATAAAGTTTCCCCTTCCTGGGACAATGAATTCACGGTGTTCTTATTTCAATTTATAGGAGTGTAAGATCTTGTCTTATAGTAAGCCCTGCCCTTGCGAACTATTTTTTCTCGTGGCTGAAGATCTGCGTCCTTTTTCGGTGTGAGACAAATTTGACAAATATTGGATGAGATTTCGAAGCACCTTATAATCCACGTACCACCCAGTGTCTACCTTACCTATGTCAATGCCTAATATTTCTCGTGCAACCTGTATAAGGAGGTCATCTGTGTCTTCCGGCTCATCTTCGCCGCCGGCTATTTTGCCTTTTCATGTAGACTGAAGCGAGGAGAAAGGAAACGGAAGGAACTATTAAGGTAAGCTGCACTGAGACCTTGCGCGGAATCAGCGGCAATGAGAAAAAATGTATGCAACCCTGGAACTCGAACCCGGGGTCCGCTGCTACCTGATTCATTGCTCGTAGAGGCGAATCAGTTATATGAAAGCGTGCTGTCCGTTTATTCAAACATGTCACAAAGAACAGACATCGCATATTCCTAATATTTCGCCTTTACTGCCCTCTCTGAAATTCGTCACACACAAATTATTCTCGGGACCGAGAGCTGTCTGAAACTCCAAGTATAAAGCTCTGAAATGTTTAGCGATTCGTGGAACGTGTAACGAAAAGACATGTTAAACGCCACTGATGGGGAAGCGTTTACCGAGGGTGACAAAAATGTTGTTTCTACTCAAGTCGGATTTCAGTGTGGCTGTGAAGTTATCTGGTAACGCACAACAGGTTTAGGTGAAAAGAAGGTAATTGTTGGATGTTATTAACGGCCTCCCGATTCCGTCGAGACAGAGTTATTCAAAGAAAGTCTACGCCCAGTAGTGCGGAAGTACCCAAATCGTGCAGTATTAGTTCCGAGCATAGACAAGGACACCGATGGATTCATTACAAGGTTTCCACATAAGTAGCCTTGCAGAGTACTGTTGAACATGTTTTTTCGAAAACTGTCTTGAGCACCTAGTTCGAGAGAGCACATACAATGGAAATACACAAATAAAAAAAAAAATTGCGTGACCCCGGTTACCAGAACTCGGGAAGATAAACTTTGGCTGTGGATATCGTATCAGATACACAGTCCCTTTGACTTTTTAAAGATGTCACTAAGCCCGACCACAGATGTGAGCAACCGTGTATGAGCAGCGCCTATTAGACAGACGGGGTCCGACAGCCGATCCGTTCCAGTCATTCCACCACGAAGGAGGTACACGGCTCGTGTTGTCTGTAGTTCAACCGTGCCTACACCGTCAATACAGCGGTCCGCATTGTTCGTTTGTGCCAGGAAGGGCTCTCAACAAGTGAAGTGTCAAGGCGAGTCGGAGTAAACGAAAGCGATGTCGATGACATGTCTCGCTCAGGATGCCCGGGGGCGACTACGGCAATCGATGACCGCTGCCTGCGGATTATGGCTCGGAGGTACCCCGACAGCAAAGCCAACATGTTGAATAATGCCTTTCGTGCAGCCACAGGACGTCGTGTTAAGACTCAAACAGTGCACAGTAACCTGCACGATGCACGTCTTCACTCCCGACGTCCGTGGCGAGATGCATCTTCGCAACTACGACACAGTGCAGCGCGGTACCGATGGGCCCAACAACATGCCGGATGGACCTCTCAGCATTGGCATCACGTTCTCTGCACCGATGAGTCTCATATATACCTTCAACCAGACAATCGTCGGAGACGTGCTTGGAGGCAACCCGGTCAGGCTGAAAGCTTTAAATACACTGTCGAGCGAGTGCAGCAACATAGAGGTTCCCTGCTGTTTTGGGGTGCCATTATGTGGGACCGATGTACTCTCTCGTGGTCATGGAAGGCGCCGCAACGGCTGTACAATACGTGAATGCCATCCTCCGACCGCTTTTTTAATTTCGTTTTTAGTGCAACGAGATCGGCAGTATACAGTATATTGCCGAGGCATTCGTCTTCATGGACGACAATTCGCGGCCCCATCGTGCACATCTTGTGGCTGACTTCCTTCAGGATAACGACATCGCCCGACTAGTGTGGCCAGCATATTCTCCAGACATGTGCCGGCCGGAGTGGCAGAGCGGTTCTAGGCGCTACAGTCTGGAGCAGGGCGACAGCTACGGTCTCAGGTTCGAATGCTGCCATGGGCATGGATGTGTGTGATGTCCTTAGGCTAGTTAGGTTTAATTAGTTCTAAGTTCTAGGCGACTCATGACCTCGTAAGTCAATGTTCATAGTGCTCAGAGCCATTTGAACCATTTTTCTCCAGACATGTACCCTATCGAACATACCTGGGACAGAATGAAGAGGGCTGTTTATGGCCGACGTGACCCTCCAACCACACTGAGTGATCTACGCCGAATCAGCTTTAGGAATGGGACAATCTGCCTTGATGAACTTGTGGATAGTATTCCACGACGAATACAGGCGTGCATTAATTCAAGAGGACGTGGTAGTGGGTATTACAGGTTCCGGTGTGTACACCAATCTGGGCAACCGACTCTGAAGGTCTCGCTATACGGTGGTACAACATGCCATGTGCCATTTTTATGAGCAATAAAAAGGGCGGAAACGATGTTTATATCGATCTCTGTACAAAAAATTGGAATAGTTTCCAGAACCAATGGAAGTGATGCTAAACTTTTTTTGATGTAAGTATTTTAGAGCATGTAGCTACAAAGATGCCTGGACTCACCGAGGGTGTCACTACAGAGACAGGCGTTAGTGATAATGACGTCGCCGTAGCGACGATGGTTACTTAAGTTATTAAATCAATCAAGAAAGCTAGGAGAGTAGTTGAGCAGAAAAGCGGTTGTTAGAATCTCAAACAGTGAATGGACATTATTTAGTTCCAGTATGATGGGTGTAGAGTAATTATAAGCCAAGTTTAAACATATTCTAAATCGTGCTGTGGAAAACTATGTGCCTAGTAAGCGAATGAAGGATGGAGAAGATACATTGCGGAAAATGATGATGAAGCAGAGACTGTTGCACTCTCAGTTCAACAGAGAGCACGCTAACAACAATTCAAGGTTAGTAGAGATTCGTGCTTCTGTGGAAAGATCGATGCTCGAGCATAAAGCTGCCACCGTCATACCTCAACAAATTATCTTGAAGAGATCGCGAGACTATTCTGGTCCTGCGTAAAACCGCTGAGTGGGGAGCGAAGCTTCAGCCTGGTGTGCTAGTAGAAAACAACAAAAGGAATGCTCAAGTTTTAAATTTCATGTTTTAGGAATATTTCACGCAGCAGAATCGTAGATACACGCAGTCGTTAAACTCTCGTGTCGACAGCACGGTAATGGACATTCCTAGCCTAGAGAAGCAGCTGGAACATTTGGTAGCAAATAAGTCGCCAGGTCCTTTCCGAATACCGATTCGGTTTCACAAACAGTACTCTACGGCATTGGCCCCTTACTTAGATTACATTTATCGTGAATCTCTCGCATAACGCAAAGTCCCAAATGACTGGATAAAAGTGACTCCTATGTACACTACTGGCCATTAAGATTGCTAAACTACGAAGATGACCTGCTACATGCGCGAAATATAACCGACAGGAAGAAGATGCTGTGATAAGCAAATAATTAGCTTTCCAGAGCATTCACACAACACTGGCGCCGCTGGCGACAACTACAACGTGCTGGCATGAGGAAAGTTTTCAACCGATTTCTCATACACAAACAGCAGTTGACCGGCGTTGTCTGGTGAAACGTTGTTGTCATGCCTCGTGTAAGGAGGAGAAATGCGTGCCATCACGTTTCCGACTTTGATAAATGTCGGATTCTAGCCTATCGCGATTGCGGTTTATCGGAGCGCGACATTGCTGCTCGCATTGGTCGAGATCCAATGACTGTTAGCAGAATATGGAATGCCGTGCAGGATGCCAACGACCTCGTATCACTAGCAGTCTAGGTGACAGGCATCTTATCCGCATGGCTGTAACGGACCGTGCAGCCACGTCTCGATCCCTGAGTCAACAGGTGGGGACGTTTCCAAAACAACAACCATCTGCACGAACAGTTTGACGACGTTTGCAGCAGCATGGACTATGAGCTCTGTTACTCTTGACGCTGCATCACAGACAAGAGCGCCTGCGATGGTGTACTCAACGACGAACCTGGGTGCACGAATGGCAAAACGCTATTTTTTCGGATGAATGCAGGTTCTGTTTACAACATCACGAAAGTGTGTATTCGTCATCGCCATACTGCTGTATCACCCCGCGTGACGGTATGGGGAGCCATTGGTTACACGTCTCGGTCACCTCTTGTCCGCATTGGCGGCACTTTGAACAGTGGACGTTACATTGCAGATGTGCTACGACCCGTGGCTCTACCCTTCATTTCAGCAGGATAATGCAAGACCACATGTTACTGGCCTTTCTGGATACAGAAAATTTTCGACTGATGCCCTGGCCAGCACATTCTCCAGATCTCTCACCAACTGAAAAGGCCTGGTCAATGGTAGCCGAGCAACGGGCTCGTCACAATACTCCAGTCACTACTTTTGATGAGCTGTGGTATCGTGTTGAAGCTGCATGGGCAGCTGTACCTGTACACGCCATCCAAGCTCTGTTTGACTCAATGCCCAGGCGTATCAAGGCCGTTATTACGGTCAGGGGTGGTTGTTCTGGGTACTGATTTCTCTGGATCTATGGACCCAAATTGCGTGAAAATGTAACGACATGTCAGTTCTAGTATAATATATTTGTCCAATGAATACCCGTTTATCATCTGTAGCTATTTTAATGGCCAGTAGTGTATAAGAACAGTAATAGGACGGACCTGCAAAATTACAGTCCAATATCGTTAACATCCATTTGCTGCAGAATTCTTGAACATACAGCGACGGAAAAAATCGCAACACCACAAGCAGTTGTGAGAGATAAACGAAAGTTGGTAGGCGTGTTTCTACAATTGAAAAATAGTGTCGATTTAAATTTCGCGCCAGTCGCATAAGAATGGTGTTAGTAGGGGCACTGTGAGGGTGCAGATCAGGTCTGCTGTAAATACACGCCGTGGCGGTTGTGAGCGTTAGTTACCTTCTAGATTGGACGTGGTGGTTTGATCTTAGCCAAGAATGCCTTTGAGGAGACAGAGACACCATTACGATCATCTTAATGAGTTTGAACGAGGTCGTGTAATAGGGCCACGAGAAGCTGGATGTTCCTCCAGCGATTTCGCAGGAGACTTGGCAGAAATGTAGCACTGTATACTGGCAGCGGTGACCGCGAGAATGTACGGTCGCAAAAAGCTCGAGCTCCAACCGGTCACGTGGCGCTACCAAGAGGGAAGGCAGTCGTGTCTGGCGTACGTCTCTGGCACATCACATTTCTTCTGCAGTAGCAATTCGAACAGCAGTCGACGACATAACGAAATAAAAATCGATTACTTCAGGGACAGCCCCGAGCCAAGGCGCCCAGTAGCATGCATTTCACTGACCCCCAAACCACCGGCATTTGCGACACAAAACTGACATCGCAAACCATTACAACACAATGCGTGCCCGTTTCAATGCTTGCATTCAACATTCTGATCGTTACATCTGTTATTAACTTACCAGCATGTCACTTTTGCAACGGCTTATTTCGCGCTTACGTTGCCCTGTGATGCTGCAATGTTAATTACTTAAATATCCTACATAGACAGACGTATTCCCGAAATTTCATTACTCTACATGACTTTTTGTTCGTTTGTTGCTATGATTTTTTTTTTATCGCCAGTTCATTTGTCCAGTCGCGGAAGGCGTCAGGCTCTGATGCCACCCTGCAACACACCTCTGCCAGGCAGGCTGCATAGAGCATAACCCCTGTAAATCAGTAACTGCACAGTCCAGCGAGCTAAGAAAGTTGCAGCTCGGTCCGCAGAGGTCCTTCGTGTACACGAGACACTAGAACAGGTGGTGCACGCATCCGCGACAGGGTCACTGCTGCTATGGACCTTCTGCTGCATCCACCGTGTCACGTGCGGCCACTCGAATGTGAGTGTGAGTGTGCCTCCCGGGCAGTCCCGTCGTAGCCGACAATTGGTGCCCACCGCTACGAACCCAGTATCGCCTCCGACTGCACGCCGCCTTCGCTTCCTGTCCACAGTGTTAACTATACAGACGGCGCTTCTATGAAATCGGCAAAAAATCTCATACACCATTTAAAGAGTATTATGTCTTTGAAGAAAACTACACTGTCAAAAATTCCCTTTAACTAACAGCTAAAATTAAAAACTTTTCCATTCCTGATGATGGTAATTTCATATCCCTTAACGTAGTTAATTTACTTGCTAACATTCACATTTTTGAGACTATTAAAATTACTGATGAGAATCTTCTCCAACACAAAAACCTAATGTACAAGAAATTAAATCCTACAACTATTTCCAGTTTAACGCTGAAATATATTTTACGACCGTAAGCCTCTGCCGTGCCCATTTGTATAACAAGTACGCTTGCCAACAATATTGTTAAACATCACAAAAGGCAGTACTTTAAGAAATTGGTGTCACCTGAGCAATTTTTCAGTCTTTAGGTACGGATCTTTCTGTGAGTGGTTGTATATAATTACTAAACATGGAGCTATTGTATCAGCACACTCAGAGGAACTTGACTGGTATACAATCTGGAACGGAAACCTTGCCTTTAATAAGTGATTTAAGGTGCTTTGCTACACCGAGGATATATGCTTCTCATTTTGGCACTTTCTGTTGACTGGGCTTCGGGAATGCTTACTTCGTATTCTTTGCTGAAGGAGTTTCGGAAAACCACGTTTCTTAACTCTACTTTAGTGACACTGTCATCAGTGACTCCACCGTTACTTTCGCGCAGTGAAGGTACTGATTGCGTCTTGACACTGGTGTACTCTATGCATGAACAGAATCTCTGGGTTTTTCGCCAGATTTCGAAACAGAGTTTTGTTGCGGAAATTATCAAGAGCATCTCGCACTGTAGTAACCGCTATATTTAGAACTTCTGCAAAACATTGCCAGTCTTGCGGATTTTGGATTCTTTTAGATTTGGCATGCTTTTTCGTTACTTCTGCAACAGCGATTTCACCCGTTTTGTCCATGGGGGATCAGTACCATCACTTATTAATTGATGTGGTATATATATCTCTCAATTGCAATCGATACTATTTCTCTGAAATCATTCCACATCTTTTCTACGCTTACATGATCAGATCGGAAGGAGTGGAGGCTGTTTCCTTAAAAATCGTTAAGAGCATTGTCAGCTTTTTTTAAACAGATGTACTTTAAGTTTCTTTTTGATGGTTGTAGGTGTTACAGTATTCAGTGTACAGGCAACTGACTTGTGGTCGCTAATCCCTGTATTCGTCATGATACTACCTATTCATCCAGGAATATTTGCTGCTATGAGGTCAAGTACGCTTTCGTAACCATTTATGCTTCGAGTGGGCTCACGAACTAATAGTTCAAAATACTTTTTTTAGAAAGCATTCAGTACTATTTCAGGTGACGTTTTAAGCCTGCCGCCGGCTTTAAACGTGTAAATTTTCCAGCATATCGAGGATAGATCGAAATCAACACCGACTATAATTGTGTGAGTGGGGTACCGATTTGAAATGAGACTCACGTTTTCTTTGAACTGTTCAGCAACTATATCCTCTCACTCGGGGGTCGGTAAAACGATCCAGTTTAGTCCGATTGACAAGTACAGCCTCTACCCAACTATTTCGCAGGAACTATCTACTTCAGTTTCACTACAAGGTAAACTACTTCTGACAGCAATAAATACTCCAGCACCAACTATGTTTAATCTATCCCTTCTGAACGTTGTTAGGTCGTTTGAAAAAATTCCGGCTTAACATATTTCCGGCTTTAGCCAGGTTTCCGTACCTATAACTGTTTGAGCTTTAGTGCTTTCTATTAGGGCCTGGAGCTCAGGTTCTTTCCCAACACAGCTACGATAATTTACAACACCAATCGTTTCTACAACCACCTTACTGTGTGTTACCTGCCCCCTTTTAGACAGACGCCATTTCTATGTTTTCCTGAGACCCTCTAACCTAAAAATGCACCCCAGCCGCCCCCACTACCCGTGTAGTGGACTCCTGACCTATTAAGCGGAATCCAGAAACCCACTACCCTATGGCACAAGTCAAGGACTCTGAGGCCTACACAGTAAGATAACCACCCGAGCCTATGGTTCATACCTTTCATTTGGCTCTGCACCGAAGGACCACAGTCAGTTCTGTCGATGATGGTGCAGATTGTGAGCTCCGCCTTAAACTCGCTTAACCATATCCGCTAAACAAAACCAATCCAAAGCGACACACGCCATTGGCACCGACTGGGGCCACCACATGCTGTTGGCTGCGCCCTGTACTCTTCATGGCATCCGGAACACTCTTTACAAATCAGGAATGACTCCCCCACCTTGTGCACACTGCCGTCCTTCCCCTCCTTGGCAGCCATGTTATTAAGGGGGCCCAATTACTCGCCTATTATTGGAGTTCCGAACTACCAGCAAACTCACCTTCTGTGAACGCCCAGAAATTGCGTTCCAAGAAGCTTCCTCTGGAGGCCCTACGATCGGCCCCTCGCAAAGTCGTTCGCTGCCTGTCAGGCTTTGGAATGATCTCTCAGTCGACCACAGGTGAGGGATCAACCTCAGCGCTGTAGACCAACATAAATTTAGGCTAATGGCACCAGTGCTGCTCAGAAATCTGCAGTCTGAGAAGACAATTCACAAATGCAAGGGGAAAAGGCACAACAATGCTGTAAGTGAATATCAGAGACTTATCTATTATAAAGAACGTTCCTAGATGTAGAAAGCGACCGAAATTGGTAATTCTACTTACGATGTTTTAAAAGAATTAACTGATATGGTAAAATAAACCAAGTCTGCTTTTCTTCATGGTTACGTGACGTTACGTATATATCTCTTTTGTATTTTTATTCATCCATGCCTTTCGTTTAAGCACTCACTCAAGCTAAACAGGTCTCTGCTGCCAAGTCATTATCACTTGTCATCGATGAAGGGTGAAAAACAAAGGAAAGGGTATTCACTTTCTTTTTCCTGATGGCGGATTTAAGGAGTGGGGATGCATAGCAAAAGCGCATTCTTACGCAACTTTGGTAAAAATAAACGTACGTTTATACCGTAACAGCGTTGCGTACGTGGATTACGACTCTAGAATCATATTGATATACTAAGAAGGACAACCAAATCAGCATCCGCTGAAAAGTGGATAGTAGCACGAGGAGATTTATTTTTACTTTCCAGACATTAATGCAGACTCTAGAAAATTCGAAGCCCAAGGGCCAGTTACAATCGAGTCTGCACAATTCGAAGGATGTAAGAAAAAGTTAGAACAATTAATTCTATTTAACTCTCCTTTATTCCAGATGGAATCAGGAAAAATCTAAATAAAATTTCGACTTTTTTTCTATTGTATTCCCAGTTTTCTTACATGTTATGTCCTTTTGTATTTGAAACGGAAGGCACGCACAAATCTTCAAAAATACATAAATTCAGCTTCATTCATTTTTTCAATACTGAACAAACTGTTACGAATGGATGCATTTTGTGAACTAAATTTCTTATAAACCACCTTATGTCTTTGGATTTAGCGTGTCACTTCTTATTTGTATCTGTGACTTCGGTTCCCAGACTAACCGTTAATGATTTAGCGTTCCGTTAAGCTATAACCTCCGACAAATACCCTTGCTACCCTGCACTGAGTAAGCCAATTCCATAAGCTTTCAGCAAGAGGCGGGAACTCGCCTCGCCGGTCTGCTTGCTCCCGCCTTTTAACAATTATCAGCAACATTATCTTTCTGCTCGATGATCGTTTGCAGCATGGATAGTGGAATCCCGAAACAATTCGTCACCTACTACTTCTCGAAGCATTCCACAGCGTCGAAACTCGTTTCTGCTTTACGAAAGTCGAAAACTTCCTGGAAGGTATTCTGACGTGAAAACGTCTAGTTTCTCCTTGGTCGGAGTTTCTTATATGACAAAATGGCGTCAGATTTGAATCACTATTAATTACGAGACCGACAGTGCGCAAACAAAGGTTAAGTCCACGTGGTTGTCGCTTATTGCCTGTGTTGGCATATGCGGGTCATTGTTAGGAATCATCTTTGTGTAAAGTTGTAAACTGGTGTAGCTGTAAGCTAGGATTCTCATTCGTGAGTCATTGCGATGAACAGCTTAGGGAGCGCCGCTAGGAGTAACAGAAAATAAAAATATTCGCCGGAATATAAACGAAAATCTATATTGAGTTTAAACCTACGACACAAAGGGAGAGTTCGTCTCAGGACTTGTAAATATGCTCTAAATTACAGAAAACGCGAGAAAAGCCTAAAAAGGGCAGCGCTGAGAGAAGGCGACAGCTCCCTCAGAGTCGGAAAAAAAGGAAGAAATTGCGCAACGCGATAACGTACTCAAAGGCTATATCGTACCCCAGCAACTGAAAAGTCCAAAATTGTGAGTGTGACCACTGTAATAAAGATATTGATAACTTAATTTCATATTAATATGAAACACATGTTACGATTTTATCCCGACGTTTTCACGAAAAATCTACGGCGCAGACCTGAACTGCACACACAGAAATTTATTTGCAACGGATTAATAATATGCTGTGGTATTTCGTGCACTGTTAAAACAACTGATGAAACAGACAGAATTATCTGGTGTAAGCTAGGCGTTGACTTTTAATTATAGAATGTCTGCGGGTCGTTTTGATATGACAGTCGCCTCGATTAGTGAAGAAGTTGCTTCGGTTTTCTCGAGGCATTTGGGAACAGGTTGAAACAAACGATTAACAACCGTCGACTGCATACAGTCGCAAAGGCTGATTTCAAATGTCTTTGGTAACTGTAAAGCTACTTCACCTGGGTAGGGGGGACAGCTACTAGTCGGAGGTAAACACTTCCCCCTCACAGCGTTCTAATGTTGCCGGCTACACTATGCCACTCAGCGTCCGATGTAAACACAGCCGACAACAGGAAGTGTGACAGGACTACCAGACAACAGGAAGTGCTCTAAGACCACTAGCTGGACTATGGAGCAGGAAACGGCCGGGGTCCCCGGTGGTCTAGTGGTAAGGGGGTCTGGAACGTTCCAGCGCCTCGGCTGGGGCTATTCGCCCCAGCCGGGCCGGGGTTCAATCCCCGGCCGGCGCTGGAATTTTCAGATTTCCGAACACTAGCCTCCACCTCTGCCCTGGCATGTGGCGCATGCCGGGCACCCCCGTGGGGTCCGTGCTTCGGATCCCACGTGGAGATCACTCCCACAATATAAAATATACCTCATTATGCTGCTGCAATCACTTATTTTAAATTTTAATACGCACACTTTCTTCACCAGACCGCATCTGCATATATTTTCCAGGTACTTTCTACATATTATATCTCACTGTCAAAAGAAACAGCATAGTATCATGAACATTTGTAGGATTACAACAATGAAATAATATCCTTACTAAAAAAAACTAATACGTTTTATTTTCGTTTTTGTTCTAAATGCTGCTAAGATAACTACAAGAAATTGGAAGCTGTTTTGGTATTTAATAATCAGTAATTAGAAAAATAAATTTGGCTATAATACTGATACATATATTAGATATTTACTTAGTACATTCTCAGTGCAGGAACAGGATAAATTCTTTCAATGTCAAAAGAAATGCAAAATATTATATCAATTTTTTTTAATTATTCAAGAGTCAAAATGAGATTATGATATGACACAGGTCACTAATGAGGTACTCTCTTTCTTTGTATGAAAGAGGATAATTATCCTGGTTTTATGTGAGCTGAATGTTAAATTAAACAGATAACATTTAACATTTAAAAAACGAATTTCTTGACGATTTTTCTGACAGGTCTACATGTTTCATATTATATTTCTGACGGTAGTTAGCTGACATCCTCTCAGGCTCAGCTTTATATGAAAGTATCTTGCAGGTCAGAAAATAAATTTTATTACTACCTCTACAGATTCAGTTGGTCTATTGTTGTTGTACTATTGTTGCATTGCGAGAGAGAGACTGCTACTATAGCTGTTTTCTTTTTCTATTAAATTCCGTGCCATATCTCCATTCTAACTGCTAAAAGGCGTGGATAAAACTTTTAGCAATACTATTTCCTTTTCACCACATCGCTGCTAGGTGTCGCTACTGGTCCCTCACACAGTCAGTTGTCTGTAGCGCAGGGCTTGGCTACCAGTGGGCTCTAGCGGACCTGGCGACGACTCACTCTGCCGGGATTTGCTGCTTCATTCCTGAACGAGTACGCCGGCTGAAATACCCGCTAAATCCTCACACTAAACGAGAAGCGTAATAGCACCAATACCAAATAAGGCAACTCGTGGTCAGTGCGAATATTTTCAAACCACCACTATGATAACTCCTAGCTGAAAATACTAATACAAACTATTTGCAGAGGAATGGAGCACCTTACAGAAGCTGATTTAGAGGAAAATCAATTTGGAGGGAACAGCACCTATATTTATAACATCTTTCGATACAGAAAAAACTTTTGACGATGTTGACCAGAATATACAGTTTGAATTTAAGATGCAACCAGGAATAAAATATAGCGAGCGAAGCATTACTTAGAACTCCACCAGAAACGAGACAGCAGCTGTACGAGTTGAAGGACATGAAAGAAAGGAAATACGTGACAAGTGAGTGAGACAGGATTCCAGTCCATTCCCTGATGTTATTCATTCTTTATACAGGGTGTTTCACAAATCATGCTTAACACTACTCAGGGCTGTTCAGGGGACGTAACTGATGAAGTTTTACATAGGAATCTACTTCTGAAAACGTCATCCAGCGACGCTACAGAGCGTCAAAGTTATAGATACCGGTGCCTACAAAAATAGAGGGATCCCACGAAGATGTTACAACCTTTCTAAGATGATGCAGATGGAAAAATGCATAAATTTGAGATTATGTCCTTGTACCGGAAAATTATAACAGAGAACCTTTCTGTTACCTCAGTATGTACCGTTATCGTTGTTGCTAAGATGTAGGACAGGAAACTTTCAGGTGTGGTGGTACGGAACGAGAGAAGAAAACAATGTGCAGTACACATAGGCTGTTAAATGCATACATCAGGAACCATGAGCACTTGTTCATCTTCGCTAGCGTTCTTTGTAGGAACTATATCGCTTCTGTCCGATATTTTGAGAATGATACAATTATTTTTTCCTAAAACCTAGCAGCTGAATAGTGCTTGAAACGATATAAATGGTACTTATGATTTATGGTATGGAGACAGAAACGGTAGTTCACTTTAATGATAACAATATACAGCAAAATTCAGTAATGTTTCTGCAAAATGCCATAACACCCAAATCCTGAAATATAATCGGATATTTCGAATGTGGTACGACACCAGCTGTACGGTTTACTGGACAGATACAGAGTTTTCCGAAATTCTAGCACTTTTAGAGAGAACTAAGCGACCACATTTTTAATTTGAACCCCCGTACGGAAACGTATACTTTCCGTGCTACAGCCGTTTGAATACATGTTTGCTAGGTGGGTATGCAACAGGGTAGCCATCGTGGGATGGCGGAAGGGGTGGGGGAAGATGCTTACTTCGGATGTCATTCACCGTCAGCCCTGCCACTCTGACAAGGTTCGTGCGTCACTCAAGTGTCTCTCAGTATTAGAGAAATATTGCGGAGTGCACTTTTGCCGAATACACCGATATGATCCTACTGTATGGCGAAGTTCGTCGCCTTTATCAAGCTCGTTCTCAGCAGCGTCCAACTTCACGGCATACGCTTTTCGCCACAACTGCGCAACGACTTTGAGATAATGGTGCGTTCACCGTCAGCAGGGGTGACTGCAGTGCTACAAAGAGACGCAGCTCACCTAAGTTTCAAAAGGCCGTATTGTAAAGAAGAGTGTTTCTGAAAACTTATCAAGTTTCCTTTCAGTGAGTGGAATTGTGGAACTATCGATGTACTGGGTCACAGCTAATGACTTACTTGTACAAGTGGTCGCGTTACTAACATGTTTTCCGACGGCTGTAGCGAGGAAACGGTGAGTTACAGGAGATGGGTTCCAATTCAGAATACGAGTATTGTGTACTCATTCCCCATCTACACTTATCAAGTTTCCTTTCAGTGAGTGGAATTGTGGAACTATCGATGTACTGGGTCACAGCTAATGACTTACTTGTACAAGTGGTCGCGTTACTAACATGTTTTCCGACGGCTGTAGCGAGGAAACGGTGCGTTACAGGAGATGGGTTCCAATTCAGAATACGAGTATTGTGTACTCATTCCCCATCTACACTAAGAGTTTGTAACGGAAATTTCGGAACATCGTGCATGTTTCCGGTATATTGTACAGTTGTTGTTCCACCATAATAGAAATTTCGAATACATTTCATAATTTCTGAGAGCTCACAAGGCGCGACTACCGTGTCCGCAGTATAAAACCCAGGGGGCCTCTTGCGTACGGGGGCTCTGACGCCCACGAGAACAACTGTAGGTAGAGAGCGCAACACAGCTTCTTTGATGGACATTTCACTCTAATGCTGCCAGATGTCTCTATTTTTAGAGGTATCTTGAACAGTCTCGCACCAGCTTTAAGCTCAAAGCCGAATGTCCCAAATTCTGGCCACTGCTAACATTCTGAAATACACTATCCGATCAAAAGTATCCAGACATCTGGTAGTAGACTTCAATATGCGGTATGACCACCTTTTGCCATTACGAGGGGTTAACCTCTGCTGGGAACGCTTTCAGTGTAGACGATATTTTATGCATCACACATGTTGAGAGTTTCATCTGTGTGTACGTACGTGACAGTACACTGGCCAACAAGATCTCCACCTCTCTCCCCAATTTTGGAGCTATATGGGATTCTCCTTGCAACCAGGTCGAGATTTTGACGATGTAACAAATCAATTGAACTGAATATGGTACGACATCCGTCAGGAGGACATCCACCAACTTTATCAATGAAAATCAAGTCGAATAGCTGCTTCCTTAAGGGCCAGAGGTGGACCAACGCGTTATGACTTTCTCCTGAATGAGTCACCCAATTTAACAGCAATTGTTATCATTTGTTTGCCTTTACACGTACATCACATCTAACAATTTCCTTCACTCTGGGATAATTTATTGGTGGTACTGTTTAGAGTGTAAATATGCAGGGTGTATCAAAAAGGATCAACCGATTTTTTTTAAAAAAGTAACTATTATGTTATTCGACATATGTACGTGAATAGCGTACTGCTGGAAAGAGCAAACCCTACGGCTTTACATGGTTACCGCTTGGCAGCAGCACTGTCCGACCATTTCAGTCCTAGTAAAAATGGTGTCGCGGCGACAGGAAGCGTTTTGTGTTCTGCACTTTGCGCAGTGTGGGCAGTAATAAGTGTTCGACGTGACTTTCGTACAAGGTACGATGATGATCCTCCTACAGCACCGAGCATTAGATGATGGCATCAACGATTAAGAGAAAGAGAAGGTTTGCGGAAAGGCGAATCGCCGGGCCGTCCCCGAATGCCTGACACAGACGTCAAACGCATCCGCCACAGTTTCACGAGGGGTTCGCAGAAATCCGTTCGCCGTGCAGCTCGAGAGCTCAGCACGTCCCCGATGTCCGTCTGGCGTCTCTGCGTCGACGTTTATGCATCAAACAATATTAAATTCAGCTAATGCGAGCTGTTCGTGAGGGCGATAACATCGTGTGAAGTTCCATAATTTCACTCTTGTCAAGGTGGAGGATGGCCGTTTTCTCCCACAGTCAGTGTTTAGTGACGAGGCAACACTCCATTTACACAGAGAAGTGAACTGTCATAATGTGACAATATGAGGTACGGGACAACCACATGAAGGTGTACAACATAAAATAGACTCTCCTAAATTTAATGTATTTTGTACAGTTTAGAGGGAAAATGTGTATGATTCATTTTTCTTTGCCGGAAACACTGTTACAGTAAGCATATATCTCGATATGCCTGAAAACTTTCTCTTCCCACATGAACGACTTCATTTTCCAATGCGATGGGGCACCGCGACAGTGGCATCTGGAAGTGTGGGAATTTCTAAATCAAACGATTGCTGAACGATGGATCGTTCACACTGGACTAAATCACTCACCCCTAGACTACTAGACTCCAAGGTCACCGCACCCGACTATATGTGATTATATATGTATGGTTTTGTAAGAGACTCTTTATGTACCTACATTACCAACAGCAATAAATGAACTGAGACATCGCATAACAGCACCTGTGGAAACTGTAACTCCAGACATGCTTGCTGCAGTGTTGGTACAATTTGAACACCGCATTGACATGTTCCGTGCATCTCAACGATGCATATTGAACACCAATGAAAAGGATGAAAATAACTTTTTTAGTTTTCGTACATCAAAGGACAAAATTCATTGTATTCATTGTATATGTTTCTTAGTTCCAGAAATATAGACGGCCCAGGTCGGATGATTGTTTTTGATACACCACGTATAGATAATGCACTTCAAAACCTCACAATAATTAGGCCACTACCAAGATGGGAGACAACAAGTAGTCACACATGCGTCTTTGCATGTGTTGGATAAAAAGTGGTAGCACAATGCCATAACATGACGGATGTGAGTCATTCGGTACGCACACTTTCTGTTGCTGACAGATGGTGGGCTGAAGTAGTAAAGTCATCAGCACAAGTCGTGTTTGAGTCAGTTGCAGTGTGTACTCTCTCTGAGTTGGAGAGGCTAGCTCGAGTGCCTAAATAGTATGTTTGGGAAACACGAAAAAGGTGCTTGGGTGCAGACTGGAAGGGCACGTGGTCGGAGCGCGCAACAATCTTTCCTTCCAGCGCTGCATTCTACCAACTTACACGACGCCAAACGACGAGCCCTGTGCAGGAGCACCGCATACGTGGCAGCGGGACATACTGGGACATCCACCGTATTCATCCGGTAGAGTCCCCCCAATTATGGCCTGATCACCCAAATGAACGAAGTATTTCGTGGCACGTCTTACAGCAAATGATAAGGCACCATATGGCGGTCCTAGCGAGACATCATCACAGATGGATGCACTGACAGTGTATGACATCTTTCATGTGGGTGTGGAAAGTGATCGAGACGCGAGACGGAAATGTGATCAAGTGTATTTTAGTCAAAGAAGACTGACATGAATTATAGCCAAACTGCCACTACTTTTCATTCACCTCCATGTATATTACCATACCCGTTTATTTTTACTCATAAAAATTTGTCAGTAATCTTGTATGAAATGTTTTCACAATTTTGGTTTGTTTTCTAGATGTATAGCAATTCGGTAAGAAAAATGGAAGAGTTTGATTTTTACTTACAATACTGCTCTGGCTGCACATTTTTCTGGGATCGGAACTGATGCCCTTAGCGTGAATGTACTTTGGCTTACACCACAGCACATTTACGTGACGCAAAATACGACGAAATACTCTGCCAATACAGTTCGATTACCGTCTCGTAACTGTTGGACCTGGTGGTCTACCGGCACAGCGCGTGCCTGCAAATCGAGAATCTCGGGATCGAATCCCAGATGAACAAATAAATTTTTCTGTCTGCTTTTAATACAGCCTTCACCTCTCAATGATATGAGGAGTCGGTAGAAACAACATGTGGTGCGGATTCCACGTTAAACTGCCGATTCCCTTTCCCCGGTTGGACAACTGGAGTACGTTAATGATAAGCATGTCTTCAAAGTGCCGTCCAATTGAAAGACTTAAACGAGGGCACTGAAATACGCGAAATTTATTAGTATTATTACACTGTCCAGTCGCAGTAATCTGACCACGTGTTAAAATACCGAATAAACACCTTCTGCAGCACGAGACGCACAGGAATAGAGTCAATGATGTAACGACAGTCATAAGAAGCCATTCCGACACCAGTACTTGTCATGCTGCGATAGAATTCTATCGATTGAGGATCCGTGGCACAAACTACTCGATCGAGGTGACCTTTCAGATTCTCGATTGGGTTTAAAGGCGGAAAATTTGGTGGTGAGGGCAGTACGGTAAATTCATCCTAGAGCTTTCAGAACCACGCACATACACTGCGAGCTATGTTACACGTGCATCTAGGGGTGGATATGGTCCCCAAGGATAGGTGCGTACTAGGGTTGATCCATTGTGCCTTTCAGAACAACGAGATCACCCAGGGAGTGCCACTAAAACATTGCCCACACCATAACACTCCCTCAGGGTTGCAGGGCGTTTGCTTTCAATCTGTCCGATGGAGCACAAAATGTGATGAATATGGAGAGGCCACCTGTAGCACTCAGTGGACTTTCAGTTGTGGTACCGGCGTGCAAATGCAAGCTTTCAACGCCAATGAAGATCAGTCAGCGTGGGTGCAGGGACCAGGTGCCCACTGCGGAAGCCCATAAGTTGTTGAGGAAACATTGGTGGCAGCCCTCGGTTCGCCTGGGCTGTCAGCTGCACAAAAGTTGCACGTCTTCTCGCCAGCACACACATCTGCAGCTATCGTTCACCTGTGTCGCCTACTGCCCGTAGTCCAACACACTTGCCTTGGAGCCGGATTAGAATACCGAGATTTTGCCACTCACGGTTTACTTTACATACAGTGGCATGTGAAAAGATTACAGATTTTGCCGTTTCGGAAATGCTTCCACCCTTGGGAAGAAAGCCAACGATTATGCCCTGTTGGACGTCACATAAATCGCCCCTTTTATGCATTATGACAACGACTTCACTGTTTCCAGCCTCCTCCCCCCACCCCCATTCATCACCTACTAATGCTATCTCCTGGAGTCTATGGGTTATTACACGTTGACCTCGAAAATAGGAGTTGGTCATATTAATATGACTGGATCTATTATTATTATTATTGAAACTTCCTGGCAGATTGAAAATGGGTGCCGCACCGAGACTCGAACTCGGGACCCTTGCCTTTCGCGGGCAAGTGCTCTACCAACTGAGCCACTCCAGCACGACTCACGCCCTGTCCTCACAGCTTTACCAGTGCCTCGTCTCCTACCTTCCAAACTTTACAGAAGCTCTCCTGCGAACCTATTATTGTTATTATTTCGTTGTTGTTCAGTTGCCTACAGTAATTTACTTGCTACAGTAAAATTTTCTTTGCCTTTGCTGGAGTTGTCTTTCAAGTTTGCAGGGTCCGGCGCTACTGGACTGCGATATTACTGTTATTTCAAAATGTGCCGTTTGTTACTTTTAAAACTAACAAGGAGAGCCCCCAGCGGTGGGATCGACTTTTTGAATCCAAATAAGCCGTAGTGCAACTTAAGATCCCTGCATCCAGGTGGCCCTCGGATTGAAAGTAACTGACGGAAAAGATTTCAAAATTTTGCCTGGTGCTACATAGCGTGAAGGAAGTCGTATTCCACAGTCTGGTTACGTGTCATAATGGTTACGATAGAAGCTTAACCATGCCTCGTCAGGTGCAGTAAATTTTTTTAAAATCTTTATCGAAATGACTTTGATGTTTATTTGTACTCTATTTATTGGTTTAAATGTAATTTCTTTCGTTCTATTCTTTTGTCACATCGTTTTAGTCACCGTATGAACTTTTCCATTAGTTTAATTTTTCTTTATGTCATTCTTCTTCCAATCGGAATTTTTGTGAATGTGTAATTTATTATACCTATCTGTTGACTATTGAATTACTTCAAAACTCCGATAAATTAATTAAAAAACAAAAGACGAAATAATCTATTTATATTGACTGTGCATTAATGTGAAAAACGTTTTTCTTTGGGAGACGTGCCTTTTTTGCATGGTAATCGACATACAAATATTTAAAACATAACATAAAATCTTTGTGCACTATGGAAATTATAGTGTAGATGAGGACATAAATGAGAGAATGTTTTCTAAGTAAAATAAAATTCAAGCAAAGTGAGAAATCGATGTAATGTACACAATAACGTAGACGAAAATACAGGGTAATAAAAACAGGAGACATTAAATCGGAATTGATACATGAAGATAATTAAAAGTTCACAAACAAATATTTCCAGTGGAGAAGGGATGATAAGAAGAAAAACTAGACCAAATGAAGAAGTTCATATCACTATTGAATCACGTGACCCAGGAGTGGAACTAAAAAAATATATATATATTTACATCAGTTGAAGGAATATGATTATCAATGTCACTTCGATAAAGACCTAAAATAGATTTATTTCTCTGGTGAGATTCGAACCCACAACCTCATGCATGTGAAGCTAGTATCCTTTCAATTATCCTCATAACCAACTTATGTCATTCGGCTTTCTTCATACTATCGAGTCTCACACAAAATTCCGAATTTCTTTTCTCGTCACTTCCTCGCTAACGTCGACTCACCAGGATGAATGGCTGCAGTGTGCGATACTTGGGTGCTTAACCTACATAACCGTATAGATGGTTCAAAAAGTCGATCCTACCGCTGGAGATATCTCCTTGTAAGGCATGACGAAAGAGGGCCGCCGTTTCATTATATACCCTGATATGGTGGTGGATACACACTTAGTAGTGTAGCAATACTAACACAATCGGTCTGAAACCTGCACGATCTAAGCAACAAGGAACGACTTCATACTTAGTCCAAAGGAAAATCTCCAGAATTACTAGAAAACTTATGGCCAATGCATCGAGTCCCCTGCAGTCATTTAGTCCGCGGCGACTGCTGAGAACCTTCAGAGCAGTCATTAGGATTCGCACTCGACTACTTCGATGTTACATGTTCGGTGTCCTACTCTATGGAGCTGAGTCATGGACTGTATTAAGCATTTGAAATGCGATCGTATCGAAAAATATTAAGGATACCATCGACAGAGGGGTAAAATACAGGGAGCGAAAGGATATTTAAAATTTGTACAGAAACCAGATGGCAATTATTAGAGTCGAGGGGCATGAAAGGGAAGCAGTGGTTGGAAAAGGAGTGAGACAGGGTTGTAGCCTCTCCCGATGTTATTCAACCTGTATATTGAGCAAACAGTAGAGGAAACAAAAGAAAAATTTGGAGTAGGTATTAAAATTCATGGAGAAGAAGTAAAAACTTTGAGGTTCGCCGATGAAATAGTAATTCTGTCAGAGACGGCAAAGGACTTGGAAGAGCAGTTGAACGGAATGGACAGTGTCTTGAAAAGAGGATATAAGATGAACATCAAATAAAGCAAAACGAGGATAATGGAATGTAGTCAAATTAAATCGGGTGATGCTGAGGGGATTAGATTAGGAAATGAGACACTTAAAGTAGTAAAGGAGTTTTGCTATTTAGGAAGTAAAATAACTGATGATGGTCGAAGTAGAGAGGATATAAAATGTAGACTGACAATGGCAAGGAAAGCGTTTCTGAAGAAGAGAAATTTGTTAATATCGAATATAGATTTATGTATCAGGAAGTCGTTTCTCCGAGTATTTGTTTGGAGTGTAGCCATGTATGAAAGTGAAACATGGACGATAACTAGTTTGGACAAGAAGAGAATAGAAGCTTTCGAAATGTGATGCTACAGAAGAATGCTGAAGATTAGATGGGTAGATCACGTAACTAATGAGGAGGTATTGAATAGGATTGGAGAGAAGAGAAGTTTGTGACACAACTTGACTAGAAGAAGGGATCGGTTGGTAGGACATGTTTGGAGGCATCAAGGGATCACAAATTTAGCATTGGAGGGCAGCGTGCAGGGTAAAAATCGTAGAGGGAGACCAAGAGATGAATACACTAAGCAGATTCAGAAGGATGTAGGTTGCAGTAGGTACTGGGAGATGAAGCAGCTTTCACAGGATAGAGTAGCATGGAGAGCTGCATCACACCAGTCTCAGGACTGAAGACAACAACAACACCATCGAAAGATATAGTCAAAAATATGGCGGTACGAAAATTCAGAAATTCTCAACAGCATCCACATAGCAAAACTCGATTGTTTTGGTAGCGCAATTCCGCAACAATAAATAAAACTTGTTGAAATTAATAATTCAATGAAACATTAATGGCCGGCCATTGTGGACGAGCTGTTCTAGGCACTTCAGTCTCGAACCGCGCGACCGCTACGGGCGTGTGTGTGTGTGTGTGTGTGTGTGTGTGTGTGTGTGTGTGTGTGTGTGTGTGTGTGTGTGTGGTGTCCTTAGGTTAGTTAGAACTACTTAAACCTAAGTTCTAAGGGACTGACGACCTCAGATGTTAAGTCCCATTTCTTTGAAAGATTAATGGCATACGTGACACACGACGCACAGGATTATCCAGGATAAATAACTCAGACCAGCAGTTTGGGTTCAGCACTGAATCAATGGTCTGAAAAACCATGGACGGACAACAGATCATGCTGTCGATCGACAGTGTTACTGGAAGACGAGGCACTTTAGAGAGGAAGAATGACAAGGCAGAGAATGTTTAAAAATTAGATAAATGCTCACCATTAAATCTAATAGTCCACTCATATAATCGCGCTAGCTGCCATTAAAATTAATCTGCAATTGGCATACAGTTAAAATTTTTTGAACCTAGTGCTGTTAAAAGCATTCATGTTAACACTTATTTTGATCCATGTACGTATTTTTTGAGACATCCATTGTACGAGGACGTACAGAAAAGTAATGTTGACATGTTTTGAGTGAAAAGTCACAAAGATTTTTAAATAAAACAAACTTCATGAACATTCTGCATCGGTATTCTTCACGTCAATAAATTTAGTTTTCAACACACTCACCCTCGGAACCAGCACAATTTCCCCAACTAGATACTATTTTGTTGACACCGTCACAGTATATTGTTTGACTATGTTAACAGAGCCACAACCTTACCTCTGCTTGCACCGCTTGAAATAATTGAAGTGCTCGAAGGTTTTCTTAGTTTTGCACATAGACGAAAATCGAGACTGTGTGTAGGATGATCGACGGCAGTGAACCAAGGACGTCGGCTTGCTGCAGATGCCGCAGCGATCGTGTGTAGTTTGGCACTGCCGTGCTCAAGGAGAGAGTGCTCCACATGCGGACGAAGTCTTCGAATTCGTGCTTTTAGTGTTGTGAGCTCTTTCTCACTCCCAACGTAGTCACGTCACACACCGCTATCTAACGCGGTACGAAGCAGAGGGCTGCAGATATCCATAGTAAAGATGTAGAATGTTACTGACTTCAAATAAAACAGACCGAGTCATTATCTTCTCAGCACGCCGTCGTGTTATAAGCACAAAAATCAAAAAAATTGTTTCCGAGCAAAGTATGCTGTATTTTTAAGTGAAGATCTTTGTAAGGTACATCTGTGGTAAACGTTATGCTTGTGATATATGGTGACAATTCGTATTTATATTTACAATGGAAAGAGATTGACCAGTGGCCAACAGACAACTAAAACGCAAGTTGCTAGATGGATATTAACTGCAATAGTGCTCACGCTGCCACGGTAAGTAGGTGTTTTGGTTTCGCGATACATGTCGCCGTTTAACTGCCGCTCGTGGCGATACATTAAAGAGTGCTCTGTCTTATTGTCAAAGAGCCAGTACCCAGATTCAATCTAAAGAAATAAAGACGCGAATTCTGTGCGCCACATTTTCAGATGTCCCTCAAACGGTTCCAAAACTAGTTAACTCGAATTAAAAAAAATTCAAAAAGGGAGTTGTGTCAGTTTTCCACATTTATGTTCAGTATACATTCACAGGCAGTTGAACAGTGGTTCCCAGCCTTTCTTAGGCCGTTGCTCCTGAGTGCCATCAGACATTTGCCAGTACCCCCTGTCCCCCCCCCCCCCCCCCCCGTCCCTGAGGTCTGTGGCCTTCCCTCCCCCTCCCCCACATTATCACTAACTTTGGCACATAAATAAACTGTACAGTGATCAACTTTTCTAGGAACACTTTCATTTTTAAAATCATGAGAGGTGGAGGGTATTGTGTAGGGGGGAAGGTGATATTAGACTGAATGACGAAGGAATTCGTGATGCATTTCAAGGGCTAGCCACAATTACTTCTCAGATAAGAAAGCTAACTATCCAAAATAAGGATAAACACTTGTTCCAAACGCTTCTCTTGCTCAACCACTCTACAGTACGGTACTTGCTTGATCTGCACGTTGCAACCTCAATTAAAATCAACCGAGCAAAAATGTGTGCACTTACTGTTCATAAATCACTTGATTGTTACGCTCCTTGCTTCTGAAATATAAGACTTCAGGCTTTTAAATCTTGGTATCCGAACACAACATGTGAAGCTATTATCCTTTCCATTACACCTCACAACCAACTAACGTCACTCAGCTTTCTTAATGCTACGGAGTGTCACACAAAATTCAGAATTTCTTTTCTCGTCAGTTACTCGCAAACGTGGAGCCACCATTTTGAGTGGCTGCAGTGTCTTAACCTACATAACCGTACAGATGGTTTCAGACCAAGTGTTACTTGCAGAGCAGTAGGATAACGAGCTATCGGCCTGGCAATTGAGTTTGAGTTTGGCCGAAGCAACTTTAGGCACGAAGGGGATAATGATGTGTCCCTCCGAGAATAATTTCGCGTGGGCTGTAAGCGGCGCACAGCTCAGCGTTTACATAGTTTGCCAATTACATCTCACACAGGGAATATTATTATTAAGCCCAGTTCCCACAGCAGCGAATGGAAGCGAACTCAAGCGTACGAACATTTGCAGACCACTTGCCTGTATTCATTACCTTTCGTCTAAGAGGTCTGTTTAAAAAATTCCGGAACTTTGTCCACAAAAATTTTCTACGCATACCTTCACATATTTGTATATGATCACCCCCACGACTGATAAACCGTTTCCACTTCTGGGAGCAGACTTGGTTCACCTTTCGCTGGACCGTGCGTCTATCGTTACAAATCTTCGTCCTCTCAACTTGGTTTTCAACTTTGAAAATAAATGTCTGCAAGGGCCAAGCTGACCTGACAAGCTATTTTATATGTTGATCGTTCAGAACATTTCCCTACACATTGTGAAGATTGAACCTTCATGTCAACGTCATAACTGCAGACCCACGTCTCATCACCAGTTATAATTTTCTTAAGGAACATCTCGTTCTCATTTGGGTGATCCTAAGGCTCTTCTCAGATTGGGAGGTGGAGGTCTTTCTGCTCTTAACTCGTGAGCCGTGGCACGAACTTGGCGGCAACACGATACATTCCAAGATGCTGTATTAGGATTTCACGATCCAACTGCAATGTTACATTCTTCTGCAATCTCTCGGACAGTCAGTCTTCGTTCAGCACGCACAGCATCGTTGACGTTCCTGACACAAGCGTTGCTGGCAGAAGTCGGAGGACGAGCGTCGTCTTTAGCTTCCGTCCGGCCGTTTTTAAACCGTGTGAACCATCCGTAACACGGAGTGCGGCTTAAGCACTCATCACCGTAGGCTTCCTGCATCATTTGGGGTGTCTCTGTAGAGGTGTTCTTGAGTTTAGCTCTTATGTTCCTATGGGACCAACTGCTGATGTCATCAGTCCCTAGGCTTGCACCACTTACACACACCCACGCCGAAGGAGGACTCTAACCTCCGACAGAGGGGAGCCACACGAACCGTGGCAAGGCCCCTAGACTGCGCAGCTACCCCGAGCGGCGGTTTTCTTGAGTTTCACGCAAAATTTATTGCAGGCGCATTGCTCCTCTAACTATACCCTCTCGAAGTTCGCCAACTGTGCGACACAACGTTCTAGTCAATACAGCACTGAACAATAAGCTAACAGACATACAACAGTGAAACTTCCCGCAGTTACACATTAAGCACACGCGCGTGCAGGGATGTCAACTGCATTTCGCCCCAACACGCCATTGGCGCGAAATTACGAACGTTCCCAATTTTTTTTTTAACACACCTCGTATATTCAAAATTTACGGTATGTTCTAGAAATTTGGCAAGTAAGCTTTCTCGGGATAGCTTATGTGTATCTTCAGGCATCTCCCAATTTCTTCAGCATCTCTGTTACATTCTCCTGTGAACCAAACAAACCTGTGCTGACTTTATTGTGAACAGTTCAATATCCCCTGCTACTCGTATATGGGACAGGTCCCACACCACGGAGCAATATTAGAGTATGGGTCGCACCAATAGTTCAAAAAGATCATCTTTGTGCACTGATTATATTGCTCTTTAATTCTATCAATAAATTACAGTTCGCCACCACCTTTATCTTTGACTGACACGATGTGATGGTTCCATTTCTTACTTCGTTATCACCAATGTTAAGACTCTCGCTTTTCCCGTTTATGCTTCATCTCATCACTATTGTCTTTGATTTACTCTGACCCCTAATTCTACACTCATTATATTGTATATTTCATTCATCAGATCCTGTAGTAATTCACTTTCACTGACAACGATAATATTATCAGCAAACATTGTCACTGGTATCCTTTCAACCCGTATTTCAGTGCGAATCTTGAACCTCTCTCTTATTTTCTTCATTGCTTCTTTGATGCAAACATTGAACAGTATAGGCGAATAACTATATCAAAGTCTTACTCTCTTTTTAATCCTTGCACTTCGTTCTTGGTCTTCCACTCTTATTTCCTCTTGGGTCTTGTACTAATATATACCCGTCTCTGCCTAGAGCTATTTTCTTCACAACTTCGATCTTGCACCATTTTACATTGTCGAACGCTTATCTAGGTGTAGAAATCGTATGAACGCGTCTTGAGTTTTATTCAGTCCTGCTTCCATTCCGTATCCTTACAATGTGTTACACCGAGGTATTTGTGTGAGCTGACCGATTGAAAATGAGAGTTATTGATGCTGTAGTCATAGGATACTATGATTTTTCGTTTTGTGAACTGCACAATTTTAGGTTTTCGAACATCAAAAGCAAGCTGCAAAAACATCCGGAATTCTGTTTGAGTCTACGTACAAAAATGCATTGTTAGGAAAACAAAGTAAACCAAGGAGGGACAAAATATCAGTAACGAACAACGTAGAATCTCTGTGGCTAATCTGGATTAAACTGCTCCATCATCTTCAGCAACAACCAGGGCACAATCCAAGGAGGGATCTACACCCACATGGATATTGTGCAAATCATATCTAAGTGCCAGGCATAGGGTTTATCGAATCACCTTCACAATTGTCTATTATTCCAACTTCATGTTTTGAACTGCCCAAGGTGTGGCGAAGACTAAAACGAGTCTGTCACGGAAGACTGTATTGAGTGTGATGTCTGCTCCCAACAGTGGCATGAAGAATGCACAGTTTACGAAGGTCATGGTGCATTTTCTTGTTATTGGTGTTAATGCGTACTCTTGTCAGATGATGCAGCTACGAGCAGTGTCATATATATGACATTTAAGGTTTGGGTTAAACGTTACTCAGCTGTATCTGATAAATGTTGTTCCTAAATAAATGAGCAATGGTTTGCTACTTGTTTGTTTTAACTTTCTCATCAACTAGAAATGACCAACTAAATACTAAGCGCATACTCCTTCGTGAGTTTCCCCTGCAAAGCAAATTAATGAAGTCGAATAGTCCGTAGGAAGAATTTTTGTAGTTTCATGACTTTAGGATGGCATGACTGTGATGAGCTAAGAGCGGCTGACAAAAAATAATTGTTTTATTTATAACCTTAATGTTGCAATTGAGAATGGCGTGTCCGGTTGAAGTTTCCACATTAACTGAGCAACGTTCAACGATGCGTTTTCCCTTTCAGAAGACGGAAAACGGCCGAAATATTTTCTCTAACGTTTTTTCAGTATGGTCGAAGCTGTGCGAACGACGGAAATTTTTGATAAATACGTAGGACAGTTCAAAAACCATCTAACTTCAGTGACTAATAAAAAACACCGTGGCCGGCCAATTGAACTGTCTCCTCCTTCGCTTAAAGCCGGCTCTCACGACATTACTCCTGATGGCCGACGTGTTGCAGTAGAACTGAATAGCAAAATAGCTGCAACAGGTAGTGGCACAGTCCATAACGTCGTCATTGACATGCTCAAGTACAGCGAAACAAGTCCAACGTGGGTCCCGAGAGAATTCACACAACACAAGGAAACAAAGAGTGCTATGAACGTGAAGGTGAACATTTTTCGAACGAGATTTTAACGTGTGATTAAACTTTCGTTCAAAATGGGGAACCCGACTCGAAAAGACAAGGAGTGAAATGGAAGCACACTAGTTCACCTGTCCGAAAGGAATTCAAACTCGAGCTTCAGCGAGGAAAGTGATGCTGGCCATCATTTGGATGCCAAAGTAGTTGTATTTTGGTGATTATTTGGAAGATCAGCGTACAGGATGCAGCGCTGACCACTCACACATAGTGATGAGCAAAGTAAAGCCGAAAACGAGAGGAAAGGGTCGCCAATGTCAAAGAAAAGACGTGATACTATTACACAACAACGCTCGCCCAAACATAGCGCAGCTGATCCAAGAAACCACTGGAAGGGAAAAGAAACAGTAATGGGTTGGGAGACTCTGCGTCATTATCGCTACAGTCCAGATTTGACTTTCGTGAATTTTCATTTTCATATTGCTGATATTATGGAGAATGGAAGCTGTCTGCATTGTACTTGACTGGTAAGAAAAACTGCAAAAGTCACCCTACTTGTAGAGCATTTATTGCTACCTGTTTGACCCGCTCAAGGACGCATCGCTTGGAAAGGATTCGGCGACAGCGAAGAAGTTAAAACAATTTCAGTTTTACTTACTTCATTCGCATTTATCGCCTTTCTCTTGCCCAGCAGTATTTCGCAAAGGACTGGCAAAAGCGCAAGTTGCAGCCGTATATAACGAGATCAATATACATTTGCCTTCTGAATATTACACCTGTAATGGGTCCAACCTAAGGCAGTTTAAAAAATCGCAGGTGACACTCGTGTACAAGAAGAGTAAAAGAAAGGATGTCCAAAATTACAGACATCGATTTTCTGCAGAATCCTAGAACGTATTCTGAATATGATTACAATAAATTTCCTAGACACCGAAAAGCTTACGTCCAGAAATCAGCACGGTTTTAGAAAGCTCGTGTGAAACGCAGCTTGCCCTTTTCGCACATTATATACTGCGAACCACGGATGAAGGGTCCCAAGCACATTGCACTCTCCTATATTTGAGAAAAGCCTTTGGCACGGTGCTCCACTGCACACTGTTAACCAAGGGCCTCGTATGAGCATACGGAGTCGGTTCCCAGATATGAGAGCGGCTTAAAGTCTACAACAGATACCAGTACGTTCTCGACAGCGAGCGTTGATCAGACACAAGGGTATCATCAGGAGTGTCCCAGGAAGTGTAACAGACAGCTGTTATACTGTATAGACATAAATGAGGTGACAGGCAGAGTGAACAGTAGTCTGCGGCTGTTGATGATGCTGTCGTGTACGGGAGAGTGTCGTCATTGAGTCACTGTAGGGGGATACGATTAACGGGAAGCGCGGACAACTGAGAAACGCGCAGGAGTCAGTGAGGTACTGAGCCATGCCGACGTCGGTGCCTTAGTTAGCTGCGCTACGTTTTTCGATTGAGGACCCAGGATACGAAGAGCTTCATCGAGGTGGTCCCACATATTCTCGATTCCGTTAAGTCCGGGAAGCCTGGTGGTCGACGGAGTACAGCAAACTCATCCTGGTGCTTTTCCCACTGCAAGCTGTGTCACAGATTTAGTTGTTCTGCTGGTAGATTCCGAGGGAAAAAAGACTCGATGTAGGTGTGGCAACGGTTCCGACCGATATTTCTGCTCATCCACTGTGCCTTCCAGAACGACGGGAGTGTCACGATAACGTTTGTGAGATCGTAACGATCCTTCCTCCTGTCCTAACCCTGCCACCGACTGTTGCAGGGTGTTCACTTTCAGGTGAATCGCGCCCTACACGCCAACGTCTGTCTGTCACTTGGAAAGCCCGCAGGTCACCGTTCAGTGGACGCCCAGTCGCAGAACTGGCGTGAAAATTCCAGCCTTCGTCGCGGACGAACAGCAGTCAGCATAGGTGTGTGGACCAGGAGTCTGCTGTGGAGACCTACACATAGCATTTTTCGCTGAGTGGTCTTAGAGGAGACACTGTCGGTAGGCTCTTCGGTTCACGTGCATGGTCAGTTGCTCAGCAGTTGCACGTTATTCACCTGCGGTCTCCTTTAACTCCTGTCCTCTGTGGACCGTTGGGCACCACAACGGCCTCAGCGTCGGCTCTCGACAGCGCCATGCGCGGAGTGCTTTAAATATGGCAACACGCCAACATTTTACGAACTCTGCCGTTTCGAAAATGCATCCACCTGTGGCCCGAAAGGCAATGATCACGTCCTTTTGGATGTCACATAAGTGGCTGAGTTTCCGCGTTACGCATACCCTACACATTAGCGTCGGACACAGGCGGTGGTCACGTTAATGTGACTGGAGCGTGTGGTTAGAAAAAGGAAAGGAAAAGGAAACAGAAAGGGGAAAGGATGGTAAGCGGTGCCAGGAGCACCGGAAATGTGGTAATTATACGAATTGCCTGTACAGGAACTCCGAACGGAATAGGAGCAGCGGCAGTTTAAAAATTGTAAATGGTAGAATCACGGCTCAACAGTAAGTTTCTCGCCCAACCTGACGAAACAGATGTGTAGATTGAGAAACGAATGCATAACTGCTGGGAAACAGTCTGCGGTGAGTAGACAGTGCCTTTTTTCGGAGGGTTTAAAGAGCAATTTCAAGATTTGCGAGATAAAGGTTTAGATTACGTCGCAAGTATAACGAATTATGAGAAAGACGGCAGTAGTTCAGGGATTCGGCAGCACGAAGATATTTTGAAAGTGACTGAAGTTTTTAAGGAGACATAATAACCCTGTTCCTGACAAATGAATCCTGGTGATCAGTTAAGAAGAAGGGGAGAAAATGTTTGAAAATAAAGCTCTTCTTATGGACGGACATTTCAGAGGTGTTCGAAACAACTTGTCGATACCTGAAGCACGGAAGACTAGCTTTTTTACCAGAGGAAAGTCAAAATAATTGTGAAATATTTTTTCTCAACCGAGAAATGTCATAACTTGGTTGTCATTTAAAACTGCATTGCTTTACTTCGAAATGGCTGCAAATTAAGCTATGAAAACAGTGTTATCCGAGACATTTATTTTCCAGTTGTAATTTTCATTTCAAGCAATGCCTGTGGAAGACATACAAGAACTGAGATTAGTGGAGCAATACAGGGATGAAGAAGTAGTTCGTTTGTCTTGCCGCACGTGTGCTGTAGAGTCCATCTTCCACCGGACTGCCTTGATGAAGCATGGAGAGTAACAGCGTAGCAAGTGCCCAGTGGCGTAGACTATTTAATCAGTCAATAGATGGAAAATGCTAGTACACAACCTGAAATGTGGAATTGGTGAAGACAGACAGTCGACCGAAATATTTCGAAATAAATTCACTCTTAGGTTGGCTTCAGTTGCGTTAGATAATACCTCGATACCTAACACTACTGTATCAAAGTTATCTGCGTTCAGAGAATTTATTTCAAAGTGATTTCGGTCAGCTATCTACCGTCATCAATTCGATGCACAGGACCATGAATGCTGTCGAAGTTTGGCATAGCAGACGATACTCAATAAGGCAAAGGTATCTTAACCTACAATTTCTGATCAAAACGCTAAAGGAGAATGCAATAAAACCAATACCTGAAATTGAAAAAAAATCTGTTGGTCAGCTTCTTCAGTGAAAGAGGTAAAAGATACATATGTGTTGAAAAAGAGTTAAAGATATTTTAAGAATACATAATGACTCGGTGGATCTAAGAAGTTTAAAATTTATATCATTCCTACGATAAAATGTGGAGAGGCGTTCTTATTACAAAACGGCACGCAGAGCCTCCCCATTGTCGCGGCTTCCTTTGCACGTCGGAGAACCCGCAGCTAAAATGTATGTGGTCAGAAACACCGCGTTGGCTCACGGGTCGCCGAGTCCACGGCTGCAGAATCCCATGACACCCTTCAAGAGGCGGCGAGGCATCTTGTACAGTATTTATTTGAGAGTGAATTTTTTCCTCACTCCTCAAGAGACGTCATCAAACGGATCTTCCTGCTTCTGGAGTGTCTACGCGACTATGAGGGAATCCCGAAACGTTACATCTTATTTTAGTTCTGCTCTCCGTTCCACACCTTCAAGGACCCACTTGTTTTCTGTGGCACTCGAACACTTGTACTTCTCCGATGTCATTTTCGCGAGGGATTTATGTACTGTGCTTATGCTTTATTGAGAAAACACGGGAATTTTTTTAAGTGTATAGGGGTGAAACGATTATCTTAATAACCGATAAAACAACTCCAGATATCGAGTATTACGTACCGGCTGACACTTCATTACAAAACGTTTACGGGCTGTGTGTTATCCCAGTCGCTTCCGTTTATGAAATGTACCGAACACATGAGCTTTCTTCGATAAACAGTTCTGACATGGGTCTTGACAACACGATCGAATTACAGAGGTTCAAATAGTGAGATGCGACTGCGTGCAACTGCATAGGCAGATTTTCAGTCCCTGCATATAATTGTAACGCAACTAAGGAGATTATAGCGACACGAACGTCAGCCGGGTAAATAAGTCGTACACTAAGTGGACATCCAGCGGACGCAAGTAAACACTTCCTGTTACACCACGCCACTGCTGCCTCGGTGTAAACACGGAGGACAACAGGAAGTGCTCTACGACCACTAGCTGGACTATGGAGCAAGAAACCGCCGGGGTCACCGGTGGTCTAGTGGTAAGGGGGTCTGGAACGTTCCAGCGCCTCGGCTGGGGCTATTCGCCCCAGCCGGGCCGGGGTTCAATCCCCGGCCGGCGCTGGAATTTTCAGACTTCCGAACACTAGCCTCCACCTCTGCCTTGGCATGTGGCGCATGCCGGGCACCCCCGTGGGGTCCGTGCTTCGGGTCCCACGTGGAGCTCACTCCCACACTACAAACTAAACCTGATTATGCTGGTGCAAGCATTTTAAAATTTAATTTACACACTTTCTTCACCAGACCACATCTACATATATTTTAAGGTACTTAATATATCTCACTATGGTATCAGTAATATTTGTAGGAAACTATCAAACAAAAACCTTACCAAAAAAATGATTTTTGTTATCCTTCGTGTGCTGAATACTTCTGAGGTAAATACCCAAACATCTGCCATTTTCTTGTAGTTAACAATGAATATTCGAAAAAAGTTTATCATACTGATTCATATAGTACATAATGTATTTTACTCATTCTCAGTGCTGAAAAGGCAGTAATTATGTCAAAGTCATAAGAAAATGCAAAGTATTGTGTCACAAGCCAACAAGGTGTTCTTTTTAGTATCATGATTTACTATGCGATTTATAAATTCTGTATAATAAATCGTTTCGTAACAATTGACAATACCTTTTAAAATACATTGTTTTCACTTATTGCATTTTCAAAAACTAAAACAGGCCTTTTTTTTCTCAAATTATTCTAGTGTCAAAATGAGATGTTTGATATTACACAGGTCACTAAAGACATAAACTGTTTTTTTTATAAAAACGATATTTCTCGTGGTTTTATGTGAGCTGAATGCTGAATCAAACAGATAACAC
Organism: Schistocerca gregaria; assembly: GCF_023897955.1. Lineage (NCBI taxonomy): Eukaryota > Metazoa > Arthropoda > Insecta > Orthoptera > Acrididae > Schistocerca > Schistocerca gregaria. Next base: position 4,152,709 of record NW_026061759.1, read on the forward strand.
TTAAAATTAATAAGAGGAATTTCTTGGTGATTTTACTAACACGCCCATATAGTTCATATAATATTTCGATTAATAGTTACATGACTACCTCTCTGCCTCTACTTTTTGTAAAAGTATCTTGTAGATCAGAGAAAAAATTGTATTACTACCTCTCCATGTTAAGTGCAGTTCAATGAAAGAGATTGTAAAGGCCGTACCGAAGATGCAGAATATTACGTTCTCTGCAAGGCATTTGCCATCAGTAATGAGTGAAACTGTAAAATAGAAAAAAAGGGCTGACAAACGCCTATTACTGTTGTACTATTATATCACTAACGTTGCATTGCATAAACTTACTTACAGTTCTCGTTGCTGTTCAATAATCTTTAACTCACTATACCGTGCGATTATGTTGTTAACATTTAATGTAACAGTAGTCCTGTTCCGAGCCACATATCCATTTTTAATGCTTAAAAGTGTGGACAAAACTATTAGTAATACTAAATTACGAAGAGGGAATGATGAATGTAACATGCTGCGTACATTAATGTCGCTCGAGAAGTAGTTTGCATTATATGTTACCAGAACAGAATTATTTTGTAATGTGTGAAATACACAAAAATACGGTAACAGACAAACCGAGCAGTGATGCCGTAATCTGTTTTGTAATAATAGTGTAAAGGAAGAAATAAACAGCAACTAGACATTTAAGTCACTCGATTTTCGCGGCCATTTTGCTGTTCATCACTTCGCTGCTAGATGTCGCTACTAGTTCCTCACACACTCAGTTGTCTGTAGTGCAGGGCTTCGCCACCAGAAGGCTCTATCAGCACCGGTGAGGACTCACTCTGTCGACGTTTGCTGCTTCACTCCTCAACATCTATGCTAACTGACGTGACTGCTAAATTTTCAGACTAAACGAAAAAAATAACACCAACACCAAATAAGGCAAATAGTGATAAGTGCGGATACTATCGAACCATCACTTTCATACGTCCTGGCTGAAAATACTGATCCAAAATATTTACACAGGAATTAGAGGAGACGAGCTAGAGGAAAATCGATTTTGAGAGAACACACTAGCCGCTAGAGATCGGTTGAAGAAATTCAACCCATATTTATAACATCTATAGATGTTACAAAATAACTTCTGACAATTTTGAGCAAAATATACAGTTTGAATTTAAGATGATGTAACCAGCGATAAAATACAGTGAGCGGCATGTTATCTAGAGCTCTGCCAGAAATCAGACAGCAGTTTTAAGACTTAAAAGACATAAAGGAAAGCTGGCAGTTGATAGTTGAGAAGAGAGAGTGAGAGAATGAAAGTGAGAGAATGAGAGAGAGAGAGAGAGAGAGAGAGAGAGAGAGAGAGAGAGAGAGAGAGAGAGATAATGGGAGGGGGGGGGGGCTTCGGTTCTAGTCCATTCACCCATGTTATTCACTTTGCATACAGAATGTTTCACACGTCGTGCTACACACTTATCGCGTCTGTAGAGGGGACCTACCAGATGAAGTTTTACATAGGAATCGATGTCTGGAAACGTCATCCAGCGACGCTACAGGGTATCGAAGTTACAGGCGCTGGAGTCTGTAAAATATGTGTACACAGAAAGATTCAATGAAGATGTTACCAATTTTCTATGATGATGGAGATGGATAAATCTATAAATTTGAGGTTATGTCCCTATAACGGAAAATTGGAAGAGAAGACATTCCTGTTACTTGTGACAGGATCTACCGGTAGTGTTGTAGCTGAGATGTAGGGCAGGAAACTTTCAGAGGTGGTAGTATGGACCGAATGTCCAGTACACATGGGCTGTAAAATGCATACCTTAAGAGCTGTGAGGACTTGTTCATCTTCGCTAGCATAAAACATATCTCCACTGCTGAACAAATGCTCATAGCTCCTCAGGTATGCATTTTGTAGCCCATGTTTACCGGACATTTTTTCTTACTTTGATCCATACTACCAGCTTTGAAAGTTAGCAACAACAGTACCAGTACTTGTATTCCGCCGTCAGAGGTATGTAACTTTCGACTCATTCATTTCTGGATCATGATACATGATCAAATTGATACATGATCACGGCATCACACTCTACTTACATACATTTGCCGGAGCTGGCGCTTGTATTTTGATGCTCTGTAGCCTCGTTAGATGACGTTTGCATGCATGAGTTACTAGGAAAAATTGCAAGCTCTAGAAATGTGAAACACCTTGTATAATGAAAGCAACATACGAAACGAACGAGATATTTGGGAAATTAATCGAAGATAAGAAAGAAGAAATAGAAACTGTTTCCAAATCGACCTTTCATTTCGCTGCTGCTGATTTGAAATTTCGTGGCATTTATTCGCTCTGAAGAGGATCGTTCAAACGATGGTCGGAATGTAGTTATTTTAGTTGTTTCACTGTTTTATAATGACATGGCTTAGAACCCAAAATGATTTTCTCCAAGTTGTTTGTAGGAATTCTATCGCTTCTCACCGATATTTTCAGTATGGTACTGGTATTTTTTTCCTACACCTACCAACTTTAATAGTGCTTGAAATGATGAAAATTGTCTCCATATCAAAAAGTATTAGGTACTGAGACGGTGCTTGGTTTTAATGATAACAATATACAGGAAAATTCAGCCATGTTTCTGCGAAGTTGCATTACGCCGAAATTCTGAAATACATCCGTATATTTCGAATGTCGTACAACAGCTGTAGGTAGGAGACGGGGTACTGCAGAAGTAAAGCTGTTTAGACGGGGCGTGAGTCGTGTTTGGGTAGCTCAGATGGTAGAGCACTCGCCCACGAAAGGCAAAGGTCCCGAGTTCGAGTCTCGGTCCCGCACAGAGTTTTAATCTGCCAGGAAGTTTCATATCGGCGCACACTCCACTGCAGAGGGATCTAATTCTGGAAAGAACTGTATAGTTAGTGGAGAGATACAGGATGTTGCAAAATTCCCGTTAAAAACTTCTAGGGAACTGAGTGACGATATTTTGAAGAGGAGCCCATGTATGGAAAGGTATATCCGTGATACAGCCGTATAAATACACCTTCGCTAATGTGGTATGCAACAGGGTTATAATCACTGGAGGGGGGGGGGTTACTTACGTCTGATCCTATGATGTCATTTGACGGCTGTCTCCTCTCTGACCTGGATCGAGTCTCGTTCATGTGTCTGTGAGTGTTAGAGCAACATTTCTGAGCAAACTTTTGCCGAATACACCGACACAAGTATTCTGTGTGGCCAAAGCGCTCAGTACTGGAAGAGCTGCTGGTCGCCTTTATCAAGATCGTTGTCCACAACGTCTGACTCCTCCCCACACGCTTTTCGTTACCATTGCACAACGTCTTCGAGTAAGGGTGCCTTCACCGTCAGCAGGTGCGTCTGTGGTGCTCCGTGGAGACGCAGCGCATGCGAATTGGAAAATATATTTATATGGATATTGTGTCTGTTCTTCCGGACATGTGCGAAAGGACGCTACGAATGTAGTGTGTGGACATACAAAGGTGAGAATGTGGGTCTTGCGGGAGGCGTGCGAGAGACAGTCCCTGTAGTCTCACTATCCTCTGTGCCGTCGGTGGCTCAGATGGATAGAGCGACTGCCATGTAATCAGGAGATCCCTGGTTCAAGTTCCGGTCGGGGCACACATTTTCACCTGTCTTCGTTGATATCTATCAACGCCTCTCAGCAGCTGAAGGAAATAATATCATTGTAATTTCAAATTGGAAAACGCCCTCCTGTAAAACCAGTGTCTCTGAAGACCGATTTTTTTGATTCTTTGGTTATTAAAGAGTGAAACTGTAGAACAATAGATGTACTCGGTCACATCTACACTGAAATGCCAAAGAAATTATTATAATAATGCGTATTCAAACAGAGAGATATGTAAACAGGCTTAATATGGTGCTGCCGCCGGCAACGCCTATGTAAGACGTGTGTCTACCGTAGTTGTTAGATCGGTTACTGCTGCTACAATGGCAGGTTATCAAGATTTAAATGACTTTGAACGTGGTTTTATACTTGGCGCAAGGCCGATGGGACACAGCATCTACGAGGTAGCGATGAAGTGGGGATTTTCCTGTACGACCATTTCACGAGGGCACCGTGAATATCAGCAATCCAGTAAAACAAAAAATCTCCAACATCTCTGCGGCCAGAAAAAAAAATCCTGCAAGAATGGAATCTGAAGAGAATCGTTCAGAGTGGCGAAAGTGCAACCCTTCCGAAAATAACTGAAAATTTCAATGCTTGACCATCAACAAGTATCAGCATGCGAACCATTCATGGAAACATCATCTACATGGGCTTTCAGAGCCGAAGGCCCACTCGTGTACCCTTGCTGACTGCACAGCACAAAGCTTTACGCCTCATTTGGGCCCATCGGTACGAACATTGGACTGTTGATGACTCGAAACATAATCCCTGGTTGGACGTGTCTCATTTCAAAATGTATATACAGTATGGACGTGTATGGGTATGAAGACAACATCATGACTCCATGGACCCCGCATGTCAACTGCGGACTGTTCAATCTGGTGAAGGCTCTGTGACGTTGTAGAGCGTGCGCATTCGGAGTGATGTGGGATCCCTGATACGTCTAGATACATCCTGTCTGATCACCTGCATCCATTCGTGTCCATTGTGGATTCCGACGGAAGTGGGTAATTCCAGCAGGACAAAGGAGCGGCCCACACAACCACAATTGCTACATGGTCGCTGCAGAAACACTCTTCCGAGCCTAAACACTTTCGCTGGCCACCAAACTCCCCAAACATACTGTACGTTTCTAGTAAATTTTATAGCATTAACTAGCATATCTGGAATGCCTTGCAACGTGTTGATCAGAAGAGATCTCTGATCCCTCTTACTGTTACGGATTTATGGGCAGCTCTGCAGGTTTCATGGTGTCAGTTCCCTGCAGCGCGACTTCAGCCATCAGCAGAGTCCATGCCACGGCGTGTTGAGGCACTTCTGCGTGCTCGCGGGGACCATAAACGATATTTCTTTGGCTCCTCAATGTAACAAATTACTTGTCAAAGTGACATCGTTACCAACATGTTTTCAAGTGGTTCTAGTATACGGTACGTCTCGGGAGACAGGTTACAATTTAAAATATGAGTATTATGTACTCAGTCCCCTCTACAAGTTGTAGCAGGTAGTGATGGGAATTTCAGAACATCCTGTACGTTTCCTGCAAACTGTATAGCCGTTGTCGTATTACAATTGGTATCTGCGAATACATTCCATAATTCGTGACAGATCGCGAGGCGCGACTGCAGAAGTCCGTAGCGTTTACCCAGGGGGCGTCTCGGCTACGGCAGCTCTGACGGCTAGTTTGAAGGCCACTTTCAACTAGTGTTGCCAGAGGTGTCTCTTTATAGAGATTCTACGACTCTCCCCACTTAAGCTTTAAGAGGAAGACCAAATGCTCCAACTTCTGGCCTCTGCTAACATTTCGAAATACACTATCCTATCAGTGAGTGTACAGACACCTGTTAGTGGACATTAATATGCAGTGCGTCCACCCTTTGTCTTAATGGCGGCTTGAACTCTGCTCGGGACACTAAGTGAGGTGCCTACCGACAATTTACGCACCACACACGGATATCGTATCTACGTGTTTGTACACGCAAGGCAATACATTGCACAGCAAGATCGCCATATCTCTCACCAATTTTAAACATCTGGAGCACAATGGGCAGGTTCTTTAAAGCAGGTCGCGATTTTGAGGATGTAACGAACCAACTGAACTGAATTTGGTACGATATCCGTCAGAAGGGTATCCACTAACTTTATCAGTGAATGCCAAGCCTAGTAACTGCCCGCGGAAAGACCAGAGGTGGCCCAACACGTTATCGACTTATCAATTTGTGAAGCTCTTTGTCTTGAATTAATCATCCAGTTTTTCTTCAACTCTAATCATTCATTTGCCCCTACACGTACAGTCATGCTCAAAACTATCCTAACGCCCGAATTGAATTTCGCCTGATTCACATGCAACCCACATAACGCAACTGTCTAGCAGGTCCCCTTATCGCTCCTTGGTACAGTCGTTTGACTATAGAAAATGGTTCCAACAAATCACCACAAGAAAACACTGTTCTGTATCGCAATAACTCAAGATGTAAAGTAATACCACGATACTACAAATATCACGGAACACCTTATCACAGATAAGACTGCCCTTAAGGCTTGTAGCTCACATTTATTACAATAAATGACATACCTGACATTTTACCACTCTCATTATTACGTCAGATAGGTAATACACGTAGTAAATTCGTCGTATTCATGATTTCCTCTTCAATGTAACATACCGTACTTATCATTGAACACAAAATGAGATTAAAAATTAAAGTTATTCACGGGCAACCAGTTGAGAATATGTATGAACTTCAAATGACAACACGAACCGTCTCGTTTTGCATATGGATTCAAACCCAGGTCATGCAGACTAAGCAAAGATTTCGTGCCTGACGGAAACTAACAGTCACTCCTGATTAGGCATACAGAGAGTGATATACCTCGATTTTAGAGAGAGCCAGTTTGCAAATACCAACTTTAAATTACATAGCGCAAGCATTTTTGCCGGACGCGAATTCCTACCAAGCACCTATTGCTCCTGTTAACGAACGACGAGAGATGTTGAATCTTGGTTCTTGACAAGTAACTTACTTGAATTGCCGTGAGGTAAGGCTTTGTACTGGGCAGGGATTCGAACTCAGAACTTAATCGGATAGATATCGACGCACAATCGACTGTGACATTTCGGATTTTCTCGGCAGTAGCTAGATGTTTTAACTGAAATGACGAGACGAAACATTATTTTTTTTCCTTCGAAAGACTCCAACCCGGCATCTATCGCTGTTATATTCTACAGAAAACGAACGTTAAATATGGGTTTGTTGCACCAGCAGCTACATGTGAGCGTGTTTGACCTAGAAATAAAATGACGAAGAGTTCAGTGCTCACTGGGAATACAGCTCCACACATCATATCGCTTTTGACTACACACAAAAATACGTCAGCTTCCGAATTTTTGTCCAGCTCGGACTAACATCTTGAACTTACAGTGATCTCGCAAATAGTCCTGTGTCTCACTGGGTGTCAAAAACGTCACATATCGTTAGTGTTGACAACGAATGAAAATACATTAAACATTAAAATAATTATCCACCAGCAGATAGGTGTTCTCATGCTAGAGCTTGATAATACATAATGAAATCTATAGTGCCGGGCCAGGATTCGAACCCATTCACGCGCAGTATGTGGAGATGTTGAGGAATCTGCAGTTCTGAACAAACAACAAATTGTAGCCGTGCTGTATTCTCACGAAGGGATCAAATTGAGCGTTAAGTACGGTCTAAGTTGCATTCCCAGATCAGAACCGATTTTATCGACATACAGAAGCTCAGATAAAATATGGACTAAATGTCCTTTGAGCGTTATTTAAGCATCACAAGACTGCACATACATGCAATCGATTTCGAGGTGCAAAGTGTTTATCTTACTTTGGTGACAGGTGGGCATAAGAGATTTCCAAAAACTTTTTATCGTACTGAAATAATCTTTTGTCGGAAAGAAACAAGGTAAGTGTTTTATTTGTATATATTTTGTAGGAAACTGTAATCGTGAGGGAAGATTATACACCTTAATGTTTGACACAACTGCTAGGAGAAAACGCTGCATCCTAACCAAACCCTGCAGTTCCTCTCCATATCCCCGTAAGACACGAGCAGGGGATTCTCCACGCATACCGCTACACAGCTGTTCCTAGCACACCTGAGATTTGGCAACATCGTCACAAACATTAGGCAACACTGTGACAGTGCAATCACTTCCGCCTATGGTACTGAATTGGCTCACTAAATTTACTTGATATTACCTTTCCATTTGAATGGCTCATGCTGTATAATCCTTACGTAAACTAAGATACTGAGGCAGAAAATTCAATTTTTTGGCTAAAGAAATGCTATTCTTCACATAAGTGGCAACTTTTATTATCTTTCACGATGCGTTATGAGGCTGAGCGACCAATACCATGATGAGAGTGGTGTAAAGGTAGCAGTGTGTCTGTAACCCGGTGGTACCGCCCATGTCTCGTGTCAGAACGGCTCAATCAGTCGTCAGTTCCAACTGAGGTAGGGACCATCGTGTGCGAGCTTTTTTTTTTAAGGAGCTGCGAATTTCCAGAAAAAATTCTGTATCGAAATCGGAAGAAAACCTTTACACATCAAATCTTCTTGGTAGCTCGACTCAGTAAGTTGTGTTAATCGTCATAGATCATGGCGTTCTGACTTCCAAGCTGCTTCGCAATACCAGCGTCTCTGAAGAAATTCGAATCGACCATCAACGATACGAATTTCAATATTGTTCTTCACTTAAGACTCACATGCCAGGGTGATAAGTATGAAGGAAATGAGCCACTTGATTACTCTATGCTAAACTTCCCTGCAGACATGTGCTGACAGTGTCTCTAGCAACTTACTTTTTCTCTGGGTAGCTTCAAATATGGGCAATTTTTTCGCCTTAAATCCAATTGAATATTCTAAATATCATTTGTGAACAGCGTTCACTTCTCCATTAATTAATTTATGGACCTCAAAACAAGCAGTTTGCCTTAGTAGCTATAGAGCAGGTTCTCATAGGTATTGACGCAATCTTTTGCACCCATTTACCATAGAAAATCTAAGAAAGAAACCAAACACATTACATTGCATTTACTCCCTGTGCCTTGAGTAACACATATGAATCCATGACAATAATAAATTATTTGAAGAATCTCCTGTGCAAGGAAAGGAACAGAATGTGACGCTTTAATTATAGCGCACTGGATCAGAAACAATGAAATTAATTCTGCGTCACATTGATGTACTGCATTCTAATGTAATAAAGTAATCATCAAATAAAAACGGTTTTGTGCCTCCTTTGCTATGAAGAGTGAAACACAAATCGTAGGCAGATTTTATGGGTCACTACTCAACAACATTAAAGCATTTTACATGGTTGAGAGTGTGGAGTGGAGCAGATGTTGTCGGCAGAAGGCAGCGCAGTGCCTCAGCCCCCGCCGGTAGGCAGCAAACGGGTCCCAGAGAACTCAGACGCATGCGGTGTTCAGAGGCAGATGCTCGGTAAAGAAATCTTTCGCTAAGACATTGTTGAACCAAACTATTATTACCAGTGTGACACAAAGCGAAATATATTGTAGATTCGCTTGAATTACAAGCATAGCTTCAGCACCGAGAGCAAAGGGGCGATAAAAATTTTGTCGTTGTCTGCTTCCGGTCGCCAGACGTCATATTAGCTAGTCTCACGTTTTACCTCAAGACTACGGCCTTAGTCAAGAATAATGTACTAAGACTGAACTCAAGACTTCCTCTGGGAAGTGCCGCAGTCTACAATGTTGCTGATCGAGCATACTGCCGGACACAGGATCCTGAGAGGAGCACGACTGTGTTGTCCACCTTATGTGGACGGCTCGGCGGTCAATGTTTTGCTCTAAGGCTGTATCTACAACACATATTGCACCCTGAACACCTAGAAGAATTAAGAAAACAAAAGTAGTTTATGAGAGCAACGTTAACTATGGCGTTCGAAGTATTCATAGTGTTGTGTTCGTGTGTGCAAACGCCTTCCAATGCCCACTCAAGGAGGACAAGGATGCAAAGTCTAGCTTCAGTATTATAAATTCGCTGCAGTCTGCGGATGAACTCAGACTTAGGTTGATAATTAATTTGAATATTTAGCAATACTATACCCACTGGTGTTAAACTCGTTATTAACCAATGATTCCCAAAGCTACAGGGACACTACTTGTGATACTTAGGCTGAGCTATCAGACGAAAAGATCAACCTGACACAAACTGTGGTAAGTTTGTTTTACAAACTTCGTACCAGGATAATGAGCTTTTACGTATTTGGGATGTCTGTGAACGTTGCTGCTTGAGACGATTTAAGACGAAAGTAAATTCCTTTAGCAACGACAATGTTTGAAGAAATCGTCTTAACGGGACTAAATCGTGATTTGTAAATCGTTTACCGGCCGTACTCTACCGCATTTCGCTGATTGGAAGGCAAATAGATTACGGAAAAATGTCACAGAAGGAAAAGGGAGAACGAAATGTCTCCCACTGGAAGGTCATGTTGTCTTATTTAAATGATTACAAAATCAGGTAAAACGACCAGTCAGATTGTCAGTATAAGATCATTACTGTTGTCAGTATGATGTAGCACTGCTCAGGGCCTGTAACGATAAAGGGCCCGTGTAGGTCAGTCATATTGTATACAGAAGTGGGAGAGAGAGCACCGCTAAATTCTACAATCCGAATGCATTGCAGACACACAGAAATTACTGTTACAGTGTACTAATGGAGCCCAATTAGTGAGTGAACTGCGTATTTTCTGGTGAGAGAGAGCACTGGCAAATAATCTTCGCTATATTAGGTTACTTAATCTGGTGTCACTCTGAGACAGAATTTATGGCCGGCGGCTGAGTGTAAGGTCAATGGGCCGGATCCGAGTTTTGCAAGTGCGAAATACTTTCCTACATTATAGAAGCGAATATTAAACTGGAACTAATATTCCAAAAATTTTGAACTTGGATAGCTTAGAATGAAAATCTTTTTCTTTATTGCAAAGGAAAACAATTGATTTTCTAAAACATTCTCTGTCATACACAACTTGAAACAGGTCACGTCAACCAAATCATATGGAAAAATTGACAGCGACGTATATCGGCAGGCAGTAAGATCTCTTGGCTTTTGGTTTGGCAGTACTCGACATCCATTTCTAGGCGCAAGTAATAGAAGAAAGGCAGAGCGTTTTTGTTATCAAGTAACGTCTTCATCGATTACTTTAGTTTTAATGAAATCTATGAGTAATTGCTGATGTTTGATATTAACATGAAAAGAATTCTGTAGACAGAGAAAGAACCTCTTCTTGTGAAACTACTTGTATAGTGACCAAAAGGCACGAACTGATATTCAAGTACAGTGTTCCAGCAGCGGCATGAAGAAAATGATAGTAATAATGACGGTAATAATCCAATTATCCGGTAACTTCACACTTCCCAGTGGATCTTCACGAAATAAGAAAATATCTGAATTTGTGAACATTTCAAAATGGCTTCACATCGAGCCTATGATGCCTACAAGGGTCTTTACATCCTGCTGACATGAGAATAGCATAATCTCCGCGTCAGAAGCTTGTTTCTACTTAAACATTTAATAGACTCGCGTTTTATCCACCGTGACTACTTTTGTAAGCTCAGCACATCATCCGTTGCAGCTCACTCCTGGGGCTGGGAAATGTGGGCACAATGGCCTGGTGGAACTATCACAGGAGCAATGCGTGGGTTCAGACATTTACTTTTAAGAAGCACAAACAGATTTACTTTGCGTCTGGTAACCTCAAAAGAAAGACGTTATAATCCAGAATTCGCAATACAAATCACGTTCCATCATTACCAACTGGGCAGAGCCAGGTTACGTTGGGAAATGACATAGCGGAAGTCATCGTAAACAGAAATACAGTCGCCAGTAAACTTACTTACATTAGAAAATTTTATTTTATTTTATGAACCGATAGCCATTTAAAGGATGGGGCTCTTATTTTACTTGTAATTGATTGAACTAGAGACGTTGTAAAATTTGGTGCTGGACTGTGATTCGAATTCGTTTCTCCTCTTTCGAGGATCTGAATCTCTCGGAACATTATAGTTCAACCATTTCGTTCCTTTTCGCAAGACTGCAACCTTCTCTAGGTCTCCTCCAAAGGTAAGTATGTGGGTCCGAATCCTGATCCAATACAAAAATATTCATAGTTTCAGTTCAAGCCCTATAACGTGCACACCGTCCCGCTAGTGAAAACCAACGTGCGTTTTTAATGTCTATTCATGTGTTGCCAACAATCGCAATAGGTGTCATTATTTCTTGTCAAACACGCACACACCTTACCGTTGGTGAGTAAGCAACTGATATTTAAGCTATATTTGTGGATGCACGGTAGGCGTGCAGTTAGATTGTCGCTTAGGTACTAAAGTTTGTATCTTTAGTTTAGATCCAAACACCTAGCAGCTGGTAAGAAAAACCGATACGTAACATTTGATTTTACTTAACTAACAATACGATTACGTGTTGGGTTCGTATCTCCGTCATATAACTTCACATCATGCACTTAATCTTTAAATGCATGCGCACTTTGTTACTTGAGCATGGAGGTATATCAGACATCTTTCGTGGTTAGTTAAGAGGGACGAAAGGGTCTTGTTAGGAGTCCCGGTTTATTACAAAAATTGTCGTCTTTTATTTTCAAGTTTAGATTTCATTACTGGTATTGGTAAAAATTTCGGTAATTTATGACTCTTCATGGATAGCCATCAATATGATATGATTAGATTACATTAGATCAATTCTTGTTTCATAGATCATGAATACGATATTTCGTAATGATGTGTAACATGTCATTTTAATGAAAGGTTTCTTTACATACCATGATTCAATTTCTTTACAACAATTTCTTACTCTCTCTCATTCTTTTTGATCTCTCTCTCTCTCTCTCTCTCTCTCTCTCTCTCTCTCTCTCTCTCTCTCTCTCTCTCTCTATCATACACACACACATTCTTTTTTTCTCTATTTGTTTGTTTTGCTCGACTATCGGCGAGGCATCAAAACGTCTCTGAATGAGCTTCTTAGTTTTTAGTACACTTACGAAATAAATATAAAAGCAACTGTGAGAGTTACTGATATATGATGCTTAGTTTTCAGTCAGTTCGGAGTATTATTAGTAACCACGCTCCAGTCCCTAAACCTAGTTACAGAAATGCGAATCAGACGCATTACGTATTCCAGGCCGTAGCAACCGCGACTTGGAGACACCAGCTATGGTCACTTCCCAGACCGCTGTACGATCACATCGGTTCGTCTTCTTTCTGCTGGTACTGTAACTGAGATTTTACGACAAGGCAACGTATGTTTGGCAACTATGTGATCGACGAGTTCCTTCCTGGTGCGCACGGAATTTATCCTCAAAGTTCACTTGATTTTACCTGTCATTTCCATTAAATAATCTGATTTATTATCACGTTAGGTGTAACAAAAGTTTGTAAATTTACGGTTTTCAGCCCAGGAAAGTCGTTGCACGTGGAAATCGCAACTAATCTCGTCCTTTAAATAGCGGTTTACGAGTGCTAGACATTATCGAACTCGTAAGAGTAAGCTAAGACACGTACTTCTACGCCAGCTCTATGGTAATGCGCTGGCCTGAGAAATAGCATCTGTTATGGTTTGCACTTCCAGTCTCACTGACTGTAACGTTTTTATCCCTTCTGTGAAAGAGCTACAAGCAGTCAGATAAAACATCGATAAGGAAATCGCAAAAAAATACTTTCGGCTCATAGTGCAATGGTGAAAACTTACAATGCTGCACAACAGGTAACTCCTCTTCCCGCCGCTCACAAGCAAATTTTGGGTTTCTAGGAATACAAAACTTTACTTATGAAATGCGACATTTGCACTGCACGACGTTTTCAACAAAGAGATGGCGCAATACAGTAGCTCAAGTGGAAAGAAACACTTCCTTTTCAAATTTGTGCATCCTACACTGTTGGCTGTTCTGTGTAGGTGGCAGGTACGTGATTTTATTTCGGTGATTACAAAATAAAGTCGAATGTATGCACTGGGTAGTCGAGGCAGCTAGTTCATTGTGATTCGGTCAACCAAGTACATGAATTTACTGAACCTGCTGCAAATTACTACAGGAAGCCTGTGTGTCAATTCTCATCCGGAGAGGTGCAACGGCGTTACGATAGAAAAATGAGCCACATACTTATAATATGCTTGTATATCTATGGACTGGGTTCGATTCCAACTTCTGTCAATGATTTTAGATAGGGAGAGACAGATTCCATTCTCTTCTGGCTACACCAAGTGAAGAAGATATAATGACATTGTGGTCTGAAATTAACATGAAAAATGATATTCCTTTTCTACAAAGTAGACGTTAGGATGAATCACAATAAAGACTGGAGCGGCGACACGTAGAAACCTTTCTTATACTTGTTATTTATTTCTAGTGACGAAACAAACGCTATGTAGGCTCACAGGACATTTAGTCCATATTTTATCTGAGCTTCTGTATGTCGATAAAATCGGTTCTGAACTGGGAATGCAACATAGACCGTACTTAAGGCTGAATTTGATCCCTTCGTGAGAATACAGCACGGCTACAATTTGTTGTTTGTTCAGAACTGCAGATTCCTCAACATCTCCACATACTGCGCGTGAATGGGTTCGAATCCTGGCCCGGCACTATAGATTTCATTATGTATTATCAAGCTCTAGCATGAGAACACCTATCTGCTGGTGGATAATTATTTTAATGTTTAATGTATTTTCATTCGTTGTCAACACTAACGATATGTGACGTTTTGACACCCAGTGAGACACAGGACTATTTGCGAGATCACTGTAAGTTCAAGATGTTAGTCCGAGCTGGACAAAAATTCGGAAGCTGACGTATCTTTGTGTGTAGTCAAAAGCGATATGATGTGTGGAGCTGTATTCCCAGTGAGCACTGAACTCTTCGTCATATTATTTCTAGTTCAAACACGCTCACATGTCGCTGCTGGTGCAACAAACCCATATTTAACGTTCGTTTTCTGCAGAATATAACAGCGATAGATGCCGGGTTGGAGTCTTTCGAAGGAAAAAAAATTATGTTTCGTCTCGTCATTTCAGTTAAAACATCTAGCTACTGCCGAGAAAATCCGAAATGTCACAGTTGATTGTGCGTCGATATCTATCCGGTTAAGTTCAGAGTTCGAATCCCTGCCCAGTACAAAGCCTTACCTCACGGCAATTCAAGTAAATTACTTGTTAAGAACCAAGATTCAACATCTCTCGTCGTTCGTTAACAGGAGCAATAGGTGCTTGGTAGGAATTCGCGTCCGGCAAAAATGCTTGCGCTATGTAATTTAAAGTTGGTATTTGCAAACTGGCTCTCTCTAAAATCGAGGTATATCACTCTCTGTATGCCTAATCAGGAGTGACTGTTAGTTTCCGTCAGGCACGAAATCTTTGCTTAGTCTGCATGACCTGGGTTTGAATCCATATGCAAAACGAGACGGTTCGTCGTGTCATTTGAAGTTCATACATATTCTCAACTGGTTGCCCGTGAATAACTTCAATTTTTAAACTCATTTTGTGTTCAATGATAAGTACGGTATGTTACTTTGAAGAGGAAATCATGAATACGACGAATTTACTACGTGTATTACCTATCTGACGTAATAATGAGAGTGGTAAAATGTCAGGTATGTCATTTATTGTAATAAATGTGAGCTACAAGCCTTAAGGGCAGTCTTATCTGTGAGAAGGTGTTCCGTGATATTTGTAGTATCGTGGTATTACTTTGCATCTTGAGTTATTGCGATACAGAACAGTTTTTTCTCGTGGTGACTTGTTGGAACCACTTTCAATAGTCAAACGACTGTACCAAGGAGCGATAAGGAGACCTGCTAGACAGTTGCGCTATGTGGGTTGCATGTGAATCAGGTGAAATTCAATTCAGGTCGTTCGGATACTATTGGGCATGAATGAACATCACGTGTATCGATTTCCATCGCGCTGGGGTAAGTCCTCATGGATACGTTTATTCTCCTTAGAGTGTAAATATATTTGGAGCATGTCATTCAAAAACGTTTGAAACGACATAGACGGGAGCGGGTTGTTGTTAGGAGAGCAGAATGTATTAGACTCGCGGATCATGTGGTGTTATTGGCAGAGAGCGAAAGAAGTATGACTGAAATGTTAAAAGAATTGAACAAGAGGCGTGAGTAAATTGGAATGAGAAATAATAAGAAAATCGCAAAATGTCCGGTGATAGGTGCAAGAAAAGCAAGAACAACTATAACGTTAGGCAGGAAGATACACAACAATTTAGTGTTTTTAGATAACTGCGACGTGCTATTATGGACGACATTGGAAGTAATAAGGAGGTGAAAATACGTATAGCAATTGCCAACGAGACGTTTCATAACAGGAGGCTTTTATGTGGGTGCATTGATAGGGGATAAAATAGGCAGGCACAGTGAGAAATCAGGTGGTGTTGAGTGGGAGAACAGAGAGAAATTTTAAAGGTAGCAAGATGAGCAAACACAATTGGCATGGACACTGAATGAGAAGAGATTGTTTATTGATGGTATGAAGGAAATGGTGAATGCAAGAAGAAGAAGAAGAAGACGCAGAACATACCAGGTGGTGGACAGCGTAAGAACAGAAAATAGTTGTGAGAAAACAAGAGGGTAACAAATGATGGGACTGCATGGAGAGCTACATGTGAAGACCTGCCCTAGGGCAGAACACTCATGGTGGTGGTGTTGATGAAGAGGAGACTTATGTAGGACATTTTGCAAAACGCCCATTTTCTTGTAATCCAAATTTAAACAAAACATAGGCAGCTTATAATTTGTAGTCTATAAACGACCGTGAATTGCGTGACAGATGGAACTTGCCAGTATACCAGTTATTAGGACTTATTCCCACTCCACTGACGTATGGAGCGTGCGAACTGTGGCTGCTTAAAAGCCTCTGTGCGTGCTGTGCTTAGTCTCTTCCGGTCTTCACGCTTCCTACAGTTACAATACGTAGGTGGTTTCAGTATATTCCATTCCTACTTTCATCATGTAACGTCAGTTCTAGAAACTTTCTAATTAGGTCTCCTCGCGATACTTTGCTCTTCCACGGGATAGTCTGTGTCTACCATGAACTGTCCGTTAGTCAGTAAGTAGAATAACTGGTTTTCCGACACATGTCGCCATGTAACTGTCGCTCTGTCTCCACGTCAGAGAGACGGAAATTCTGTGTGCCACATTTGAAGATGAGTCTGTAAAGGTTACAAAACTAGTTAATGGAATTACAAATAGTTCAAAAAGTGAGTTTTTGCGGTTTTCCGTATTTACATTCAATGCACTAGTCACAGGCTCTAGGCGATCCTTAGGGGACATGCTTAGTCGGTTGAGAGCATGATGTGTCCCTCCGAGATTAATTTCACCTGGGCTTTAAGCGACTCACCGGTCAGCATTTACAGAGCTGCCAACTACATCTCACACCGGGAATATTATCAGGATTGGTTTGCATCGCAGCCTACGGAAGAGAACGAAAATCGAACGAGCATTCGCAGTCATTCCCTCCATTGACTACCATTCGCCTATATTCAACAGTTAAGGATTCCTCCGGAAATATTCCAAGTAGACTTTCTCTGGATATTTTACGTTTCTTTCCAAGCGCCTGCCTGTTCAATTTGATCAGAAACTGTGTGACATTCTCCATCGCGTCAAAAAACCTGTGACCATTCGTGCCGCCCTTCTCTGTATACATTCAGTATCGCCTGGCAGTTGTATCTGATTAGGATCCAAGAATCTCGAGCAATATTGGGGGATGGGTCACAAGCGTGATTTGTAAGCAATTTCTTTTGTACACTGATTGTATTTTCCTAGAATTCTACCAACGAATTGCAGCCAGCCACCGTATTTCCCTAAGACTGCGACTATGTGACGGTTCCATTTCAAATCTCTAGAAATTTTTACACCCAGGTATTCATGTGGGTTGAGCGATAGCGAATTTGACTCGCTGCACTATACTCGTAGGATAAGGTTATATCGTTTTGTGAACCGAACAATTTTACATTTCGGGAACATTTAAACTAAGTTGTCATGCTTTGCACTACACTGAAATCTTATGAGGGCGTGACTTCTTTCAAACAGAACTTTATTACAGGCAACAGCATCATTTGCGAAAACACTGAAGTTCCAAATAGACCGCGTAACCACCGCCCCCTTCTCCCCTCCAAATTGCTGTCTGAAAACTGGAAGTCCCACTTGTAAAACACCTTCAGAAGTTCGTTCACATTCCGTATCAGTTAATGTGTTAAAAACTTGACCTGAAGAAACATAACCCTTTGCAGTTGAAGACGCTCTGTTGTAAGAGAAGCTAGTTTTTCGAAAACGTCTCAATATTTATTTACTGAACTAGGTGTTGTACAATTCTATAATTTTCAGGTACATTCGGCGACGTATGTGGATACTGTGACAAATGTGTTGCGAATAAAGTGAGTAGTAAAGAAGTAATAAAGTGAAACATCAAGCCTGATGCTGACACCTTACTACACGAACAGCGAAAATGTAGAAGTGATCAAAGTCTTTTTCCTTTCATCATTATGTCAGGGATGTCAGAGGGGAAAAAAAGTTTCGCCAAGTTTCGAAATTATGTGTGAAGTTTGTTGGAAGTCGCCACGTGCTGCCTTTCACAAATGCTCGGTGAATATATTCTCGATAATTTGCGCGCCATGAAATTGTGCTGCCTTAGACGAGTACGCAGTTTTTAACTTTCAATGCCCGACTTATTGCGTAAACCTATGCCTTTAAATGAAGGACGGAAGGAGGATTGCATTTAATGTGCCATCGATGTTGAGGTTGGTTTGTGGGGGGTTAAAGGGACCAGACTACTTAGGTCATCGGTCCCTTGTTCCACGACCATAATAATACACGAAGAAAAGTCCAACAAGCAATAAACACATAACGGAGACGACAAGGGACGACACAGTACAAGAAAGACATAGACGAAGACCAGAGAAAAGAGATTAAAAGACACACAGAGTGCGACGGTCATTGGCCGACCATGAAAATAAAACTGGAAAGGCCAACAACCAAGGGACACATTAAAACACCACAAACTAAAACCCCAGGCCAAAAGCCACAGTCGACACTAAAAAAAAAATGAAAAGGGACTCTCATATTGAATGATAAAAACCCCCTGCTCGAATAAAACGGAGAACTAAGTCAGCCATAGTAGAGTCATCGGTTAAAAGAGCAGGGAGTGTATCAGGCAGCGCGAACGTCTGCCTGAGGGCAGTTAAAAGTGGGCAGTCTAGTAAGACGTGTACCACGGTCAGGGCCAATCCGCAGCGACAGAGAGGCGGGTCGTCACGGCACAAGAGATACGCGTGCGTGAGCCGGGTATGTCCTATGCGGAGCCGGCAGAGGACGACAGCGTCCTTGCGAGACCCCCGCATGGAGGAGCGCCACACACTGGTTGTCTCCTTGACTGCCCGAAGTTTGTTGGGAGAGGGCAGGGTGCGCCACTCATCACGCCAAGCAGCAAGGACCTTCTGCCGCAATACGGATCGGACGTCACTCTCTAAAAGACCGATCTCCATGGCCGGGGAACTGACCGCCTGTTTCGCCAGTTCGTCAACCCGCTCGTTACCCGGGATGCCGACGTGACCCGGGGACCAAACAAAGGTGACAGAGCGGCCGCAACGGACGAGAGTATGGAGGGACTCCTGGATGGCCATCACCAGACGGGAACGAGGGAAACACTGGTCAAGAGCTCGTAAACCGCTCAGGGAGTCACTACAGATGACAAAGGACTCACCTGAGCGGGAGCGGAGAAACTCTAGGGCACAATAGATGGCAACCAACTCGGCAGTGTATACACTGGAGCCAGCTGCCAATGACCGTTGCTCACAATAATCCCGTAGAGTGAGAGCGTAACCAGTGTGACCAGAGACCACCGAACCGTCGGTGTAGGCCACCACCGCGTTCGGAAACTCGGCCAGGATGGAAAGAAAGCGGCGGCGGAGGGCCTCCGGAGGCACTGAGACCTTCGGACCCTGTGCCAAGTCGAGCCGAAGGCACGGTCGGGGCACACTCCACGGGGGCAGACGGAGATTGGCCCGGAAAACAGGCGGCAGAGGAAAAAAGTCAAGGCCACGGAGAAGGTCCCGGAGGCGAACCGCAATGGGACACCCTGACCGGGGCCGCCTGTCTGGAACATGGACGATCGAGCGCGGGAACAGGAGACGGTAGTTTGGATGCCCTGGCATGCTATAAACGTGCGCGGCATAGGCGGCCAGAAGGCGGTCACGCCGGAACCGCAATGGAGGGACACCAGCCTCCACAAGTATGCTGTCGACGGGGCTTGTCCGGAACGCCCCGTGGCGAGGCGGATCCTGCAGTGGTGTATGGGATCCAGCAATCGCAATGCTGAAGGCGAGGCAGAACCGTACGCCACACACCCATAATCAAGGCGGGACTGGATCAGCGCTTGATATAGGTGGAGGAGGGTGGACCGGTCGGCACCCCACCTGGTGTGGCTTAAGCAACGGAGAGCGTTTAAGTGCCGCCAGCATGTTTGCTTCAGCTGCCTAATATGGGGCAGCCAAGTCAACCGGGTATCGAACACCAGTTCCAAGAACCGATGCGTCGCGACCACAGCAAGAGGTTCACCATCAAGGTAAAGGCGCGGCTCAGGGTGAACCGTGCGACGCTGGCAGAAATGCATAACGCAGGTCTTCGCGGCCGAAAACTGGAAGCCGTGCGCTACAGCCCATGACTGCGCCTTGCGGATGGCACCTTGCAGCTGCCGTTCAGCAGCGGCGATGCCACTGGAGCTGTAATATAGGCAGAAGTCGTCCGCATATAAAGAAGCCTCGACGGACGACCCCACCGCCTCAAGGAACCCATTGATGGCAATTAAAAACAGGGACACACTGAGGACAGACCCCTGTGGGACCCCGTTCTCCTGGACCCGGGAGGAACTATGCGACGCAGCTACTTGCACGCGGAAGGAACGATACGAAAGAAAATTCTGAATAAAAATCGGGAGCGGGCCCCTAAGGCCCCACCCATGAAGTGTGGCCAGGATGTGATGGCGCCAAGTCGTATCGTATGCCTTCCGCATGTCGAAGAAGACGGCAACCAGATGTTGGCGGCGTGCAAAGGCTGTACGGATGGCAGACTCCAGGGAGACCAGATTATCGACAGCAGAGCGGCCTTTACGGAACCCACCCTGAGACGGAGCCAGAAGGCCCCGAGACTCGAGGAGCCAACTCAACCTCCGGCTCACCATACGTTCCAGCAACTTGCAAGGAACGTTGGTGAGGCTTATGGGGCGATAGCTGTCCACCTCCAGCGGGTTCTTGCCAGGTTTCAATACGGGGAGGACTATGCTTTCCCGCCATTGAGACGGGAAAACACCCTCGACCCAGACGCGATTGAAAAGATCTAGGAGGCGTCGCTGGCAAGGCACTGAGAGGTGTTTCAGCATCTGGCTGTGAATGCGGTCTGGTCCAGGAGCCGTATCAGGGCAAGCAGAAAGTGCGCTCTGGAATTCCCATTCGCTGAAAGGAGCATTGTACGACTCCACGTGGCGCGTGTGAAAGGAAAGCCTCCGGCTTTCCAACCGCTCTTTCCGGGAGCGGAAGGCCAACGGGTAGTTCGTTGACGCGGAACACTGAGCAAAATGCTCTGCTAACCGGTCCGCAATCGTGTCGGAGTCGGTGCACACTGCTCCATTCAGCGAAAGCCCAGGGACAGAGACAGGTGGCCGATAGCCTTGGAGTCGCCGAATCTGGGCCCAAACCTGCGATGCAGAGGTACGGACGCCAATGGTGGAAACATAACGTTCCCAACACTCCTGCTTCCGTTGGCGAATAAGGCGTCGGGCTCGGGCGCGGAACTGTTTAAAAGCAATGAGGGTCTCCAACGACGGGTGCCGCTTATGGCGCTGAAGAGCCCGCCGGCGATCTCGAATCGCCTCTGCGATCTCGGGCGACCACCACGGCACAGTCCTCCGCCGAGGTGACCCGGATGTACAGGGAATCGCAGACGCCGCCGCAGAAACGATGCTGGTGGTGACCGACTGAACCACCGCATCAATCGGATCAGTGGAAGGAGGTGCGATCACTGCGACAGATGTAAATAAGTCCCAATCAGCCTTATTCAGAGCCCATCTGGAGGGGCGTTCAGAAGAGTGACGCTGTGGCAGTGACAGAAAGATGGGGAAATGGTCACTACCACATAAGTCGTCATGGACCCTCCAGTGGATGGGTGGTGAAAGTCCGGGGCTGCAAATAGAAAGGTCAATGGCCGAAAACGAGCCATGGACCGCACTAAAGTGGGTCGCCTCTCCCGTGTTTAAAAGGCAGAGGTCAAGCTGTGACAGAAGAGTCTCGACATCTCTGCCCCGGCCAGTAATCGCGGCGCTACCCCACAAGGGGTTATGGGCGTTAAAGTCGCCCAGCAACACAAAGGGAGGCGGCAGTTGTCCTATCAATGCAGCCAACACATGACGAGAGACATCACCATCCGGCGGAAGGTACAAACTGCAGACAGTAATAGGCTGAGGCGTCCACATCCTTACAGCGACAGCCTCTAAGGGTGTATGAAGAGGCACACACTCGCTGTAGATAGAGTTAAGGACGTAGACGCAGACTCCACCAGACACCCTCTCATAAGCTGCCCGGTTCTTATAATAACCCCGATACCCTCGTAGGGCAGGGGTCCGCATTGCCGGAAACCACGTTTCCTGGAGGGCAATGCAGAAGAAAGGGTGACTGCTGACGAGTTGGCGGAGCTCAGCAAGGTGGTGGAAAAAACCGCTGCAGTTCCACTGGAGAATCACTTTGTCCATGGGCGAAATAGGCGTGAAGGGACCGAGGAGGCAGATCACGTCACTGGGTCACCTGCTGTCACCGATCGAGGACCAGTACAATCGGCGTCCTTGGCGTCTGAGGGTATGGCGAGATCCAGGTCCTCAGCGGACGCCAGGATATCCACCTCATCCCCAGACGCAGAGCCTGTATGGAGCGGTGGGGTGGATGCCACCGCGCGTTCCTTGGCCTTAGAGGCCTTCTTCTTCTTCGTCTTCTCTCTCTGCTCCTTGGGCTTTACTAGCTGGGAGGGCTCCACCGAGTCAGTCTCCGGGACGGAGGAGGAGCGGGAAGCCCTGCGACCAGCCGCTGGCCTGCTTTTCAGCCATTGGCTGACGTCACCCTTCCCAGAGGTGGAAACCTGGGAAGGGAGGGACCCGAGGGATCCCTTGCGAGAGAGAGTCGCCGAAGAAGTCGGACGCTTCTCCGGCTTAGAGTTGGGGACTTGTGTCCCCGATGGTTGGGGGGTCGTTGCTCCTGAGGTAGATGGTGCAGGAGCAACAGATGGGGAAGTGCCCCCCACCATCAAGGGGGCAGGTGTAGTATTCCGGCTCAGAGTGTTCAGTGGAATTGGTGCAGCAGATGACAAAACTACTGTTTTGGCAGCGGTGGCATAGGAGCTGGTCAGAGCCACAGGATGTAGCCTCTCGTATTTCCGCTTAGCCTCAGTATAGGTCATGCGGTCCAGGGCCTTATATTCCATGATCCTTCGTTCTTTCAGTAGGACCTTGCAGTCTGGCGAGCAAGGGGAATGGTGTTCGCCGCAGTTCACACATATGGGAGGCGGCGCACATGCAGTATTAGGATGTGAAGGGCGTCCACAATCTCTGCATGTCATGCTGGAAGTACACCGAGATGACATGTGGCCGAACTTCCAGCATTTGAAACACCTCATCGGGGGAGGGATATAGGGCTTCACATCACATCGGTAGACCATCACCTTGACCTTTTCGGGTAGGACGTCACCCTCGAAGGCCAAGATGAAGGCACCGGTGGCTACCTGATTATCCCTCGGACCCCGATGGACGCGCCGGACGAAGTGAACACCCCGCCGTTCTAAATTGGCGCGTAGCTCGTCGTCTGACTGCAAGAGTAGGTCCCTATGGAATATAATGCCCTGGACCATGTTGAGACTCTTATGGGGTGTGATCGTGACGGAAACATCCCCCAACTTGTCACAAGCGAGTAACCGCCGTGACTGTGCAGAGGATGCCGTTTTGATCAATACTGCCCCAGAGCGCATTTTGGACAAGCCCTCCACCTCCCCAAACTTGTCCTCCAAGTGCTCGACAAAAAACTGAGGCTTGGTCGCCATAAACGATTCCCCATCGACTCGTGTACAGACTAAATAGCGAGGTGAATAAGGTTCGCTGCCAACCGTAGCCTTTCGTTCCTCCCATGGTGTGGCCAGGGAGGGGAACGATTGTGGATCATATGCCTGAGCGTTGTATTGAGGCCGAGAACGCTTAGAGACTGCTGGCGGCTGGCCGCCAGCAAGAGATGATGTACCACGCTTCATCGCGGGTCATCCGCCCTGATGCCACCTACTCCGACCAAGGGCCCTCCCCACGGGCGCCACCCAGCCTCAGCAACGACCACCTGGCGGGATGGCCATTGCCGGGAGTCCCGATGCCCCAAGGAGACAGGCATCTACTCCTTGGCATACGCGGGGAGTTAACGGCGCAGGCATCAGTAGAGCGATCCCTGTGTTGTCAGGGGGCTACAACCGACAGGGTACATGGCGGCCCCACCACAACGGACTGGCTACCATGCTGGATTTCAGGCGAAATGTAGCCCATGATCGTCATTGGCGCATAAAGCGACACAGCAGAGCAGACTGCAAAAACCGCACCCAAGAACAAAGCCACGCCCTAGAGATGGTGAGTGGGCGGGACAGCTATGCGACGACGACCAACCAAGCTAGAGATGGTAATGAGCGATGGACACATTGCACCTTGTAAGGCGCCCTTCCCCAATCAGCTCGCTCTTCGGAAGAATTTAGAAGATGGAGGTCAAACCCGGTAGGGGACCATCACATAAGGCCGAAACGTTTGAGACTCCTTTTAGTCGCCTCTTACGACAGGCAGGAATACCGTGGGCCTATTCTTACCCCCGAACCCACAGGGGGCCATCGATGTTGAGGTCATTAGAAACGGAGCAGGAGTTGGCACTGCGTCAGGGAAGGGTAAAAGAAGTCCGCCGTTCCCTTTAAAAGGAACCATCCCAGCATTTGCTTGGAGCGATTCAGGAAAGTTACGGAAAACGTATCAGGATGGCCGGATGCGGATTTAAACGTCATCCTCCCGAATGCGAGTCTAGTGTACTAGTTGACAGCTCGTCGTGTAGAAGCTAGCGTTGCTGGTGGTGGGATTCCGGGTTCGATTCACGGCTGGGTTGCTTTCTCCGCCCGGGAAGTAGGTGTCTGTGGTGTCATCATTTCATCATCATCCGTGAAGGTGGCGAAACTGGACTGTGTAAAGGTTGGGGCTTTGTACAGGCGCTAATAACCGTGCAGTTAAGCGCCCCAAAAACCAAACATCATCATCATCATCATCATACCATGGAATAACCACTGCGGCAGCTCGTTCGGAATACATTTAAATGAGCAGATTAAGTCAGCATTTTTAGTATATACATTGACTTCGTTCTTCATAAATGAAAGCAGGAACTACGACAAGACAAAGGAATTGGGATAACGAATGAGAAATACCTGATTGTGCTTCTGTTTGTAGATGACATGATTCAAGTTCACGAAATGACCTCCAAAGATCTATGTACCACCTGAACGAAATATGCAATGAATACAACTTTAAAATTTCTAGTAATAAAACGAAAATAAGTGCACTCCGAGGAAAATACTCAGTCAGTTTAAAACTAGTTGTGGATAATCCTGCTTTAGAACTGGTCTCTTAATCTTTCATTTAGGCTACGCTGTAAGATCTGATTTTTACTCTGATACTTAAAATAAATTACACAAATTCTAAGCTGTCTGTGACACTATTATCTGAATATTGGGCAATAAAGTACAAAAAGATTGTCCCGAAATTCTATAACGTGGTCGCGGTTCCTGTATTATGCTATGAAAGCGAAAACATGGTTAAAAAAAAAGCAAAAAAAATCACACGGCAGAGATGAGGTTCCTACGAAATTCGAAGAGCTGCACAACAAGAAATGATTAGGAATGAAGTTACTAGAGAAAAATTAAGTATTTTCAAAAGAAACTAAAAAATTCAAAAATATCGTGAAGACTGGTGAGAATGCTACGTCCCAGACTTCCCCAAAATATTCTGAACTACAAGCGGAATGGAAGACGTGATATTCAAAGGCCTCGGACGTGGGAGCAATTTCGTTTGAGAGACTATCCCGAGCGGCGACTACTGAAGTACTTATACATTATAGAATTCTTAAGTTATACAACCAAAATAAGTAAGTTTTAATGTAGTTTACGTTCACTGATGCAAAAAAAAATTTCTTGCTTTTTAAAGTGGGCTATGTTCTTTCTAAGGGTTCAAACTGTCTCCATGACAAATTTGAACAATATCTGTTAAGCTGTTTGGACTCTAAAACGAAACAGACTGTGTTACAATGTAGAAAAGCAACTGAGAGAAAGAAGCGGCGTCGGTTTCTGCAGGAGGCGGCCATCATTTTGTAGGACAATGTTCGGGCACGCTCGGTTCAAGTCGTGACTGATTTGATCGGTATATAGGGATGGGGAGCGCCGCATCACGCACCACACTCATCTACATCTATATTTATACTCCGCAAGCCACCCAAAGGTGTGTGGCGGAAGGCACTTTACGTGCCACTGTCATTACCTACCTCCCTTTCCTGTTCCAGTCGCGTATGGTTCGCGGGAGGAAAGACTGTCTGAAAGCCTCCGTGCGCTCTCTAATCTCTCTAATTTTACATTCGTGAACTCCTCGGGAGGTATAAGTAGGGGGAAGCAATATATTCGATACCTCATCCAGAAACGCACCCTCTCGAAATCTGGCGAGCAAGCTACACCGCGATGAAGAGCGGCTCTCTTGCAGAGTCTGGCACTTGAGTTTGTCAAACATCTCCGTAACGCTATCACGGTTACCAAATAACCCTGTGACGAAACGCGCCGCTCTTCTTTGAATCTTCTCTATCTCCTCCGCAAACCCGATCTGGTACGGATCCCACACTGATGAGCAATACTCAAGTATAGGTCGAACGAGTGTTTTTTAAGCCACCTCCTTTGTTGATGAACTACAGTTTCTAAGGACTCTCCCAATGGATCTCAACGTGGTACGCGCCTTACCAACAGTTAATTTTATATGATCATTCCACTTCAAATCGTTCCGCACGCATACTCCGAGATATTTTACAGAAGTAACTGCTACCAGTGTTTGATCCGCTATCATATAATCATACAATAAAGGATCCTTCTTTCTATGTATTCGCAATACATTACATTTGTATATGTTAAGGGTCAGTTTCCACTCCCTGCACCAATGGCCTATCCGCTGCAGATCTTCCGGCATTTCGCTACAATTTTCTAATGCTGCAACTTCTGTGTATGCTACAGAATCATCCGCGAAAAACCGCATGGAACTTCCGACACTATCTACTACCTCATTTATATATATTGTGAAAAGTAATGGTCCCATAACACTCCCCTGTGGCACGCCAGAGATTATTTTAACGTCTGTAGACGTCTCTCCAGTGATAACAACATGCTGTGTTCTGTTTGTTAAAACTTTTCAATCCAACCAGAGAGCTGATCTGATATTCCGTGGGCTCTTACTTTATTTATCAGGCGACAGTGCAGAACTGTATCGAACGCCTTCCGGAAGTCGAGAAAAATAGCATCTACCTGGGAGCCTGTATCTAATATTTTCTGGGTCTCATGAACAAATAAAGTGAGTTGGGTCTCACACGATGGATGTTTCCGGAATCCATGTTGATTCCTACAGAGTAGATTCTGGGTTTCCAAAAACTACATGATACTCGAGCAAAAAACATGTTCTAAAATTCTACAACAGATCGACGTCAGAGATATAGGTCTATAGTTTTGCGCATCTGCTCTACGACCCTTCTTGAAGACTCGGACTACCTGTGCTCTTTTCCAATCATTTGGAGCCTTCCGTTCCCCTAGAGACTTGCGGTACACGGCTGTTAAAAGGGAGGGCAAGTTCTTTCGCGTACTGTGTAGAATCGAATTGGTACCCCGTCAGGTTCAGTGGACTTTCCTCTGTTGAGTGATTCCAGTTGCTTTTCTACTCCTTGGACACTTATTTCGATGTCAGCCATTTTCTCGTTTGTGCTAGGATTTAGAGAAGGAACTGCAGTGCGGTCTTCCTCTATGAAACATCTTTGGAAAAATGTGTTTAGTATTTCAGCTTTACGCCTGTCATCCTCTGTTTCAATGCCATCATCACCCCGGAGTGTCTGGACATGCTGTTTCCAACCACTTACTGATTTAACGTGAGACCAGAACTTTCTAGGATATTCTGTCAAGTCGGTACATAGAATTTTACTTTCGAATTCACTGAACGCTTCACGCATAGCCCTCCTTACGCTAAGTTTGACATCGTTTAGCTTCTGTTTGTCTGAGAGGTTTTGGCTGCGTTTATACTTGGAGTGAAGCTGTCTTTGCTTTCGCAGTAGTTTCCTAACTTTGTTGTTGAACCACGGTGGGTTTATCCCGTCCCTCACAGTTTTACTCTACACGTACCTGTATAAAACGCATTTTACGATTGCCTTGAACTTTTTCCATAAATACTGAACATTGTCAGTGTCAGAACAGAAATTTTCGTTTTGATCTGTTAGGTAGACTGAAATCTGCCTTCTATTACCCTTGCTAAACACGTAAGCCTTCCTCCCTCTTTTTATATTCCTATTAACTTCCATATTCAGGGATGTTGCAACAGCCTTATGATCACTAATCCCTGTTCTGCACATACAGAGTCGAAAAGTTCGGGTCTGTTTGTTATCAGTAGGTCCAAGATGTTATCTCCACGAGTCGGTTCTCTGTTTAATTGCCTGAGGTAATTTTCGGATAGCGCACTCAGTATATTGTCACTCGACGCTCTGTCCCTACGACCCATCCTAAACATCTGAGTGTCCCAGTCTATATCTGGTAAATTGAAATCTCTACCTAAGACTATAACATGCTGAGAAAATTGATTTGAAATGTATTCCAAATTTTCTCTCAGTTGTTCTGCCACTAATGCAGCTGGGTCGGGAGGTCAGTAAAAGGAGCCAATTATTAACCTAGCTCGGCTGTTGCGTGTAACCTCCACCCATAATAATTCACAGGAACTATCCACTTCTACTTAACTACAGGATAAACTTCTACTAACAGCGACTAACTCTCCACCACCGGTTGCATGCAATCTATCATTTCTACCTGTCTGTACCTTTGTAAAAATTTCGGCAGAATTTCTCTCTGGTTTCAGCCAGCTTTCTGTACCTATAACGATTTCAGCTTCGGTACTTTCTATCAGCGCTTGAAGTTCCGGTACTTTACCAACGCAGCTTCGACAGTTTACCATTACAATACCGATTGCTGCTTGGTCCCCGCATGTCCTGCTTTGCCCCGAACTCGTTGAAGCTGCCGCCCTTTCTGTACTTGCCCAATGCCATCTAACCTAAAAAACCGCCCAGCTCACGCCACACAACCCCTGCTACCCGTGTAGCCGCTTGTTGCGTGTAGTGGACTCCTGACCTATCCAGCGGAACCCGAAACCCCACCACCCTATGGCTCAAGTCGAG
Source organism: Schistocerca gregaria (assembly GCF_023897955.1). NCBI lineage: Eukaryota > Metazoa > Arthropoda > Insecta > Orthoptera > Acrididae > Schistocerca > Schistocerca gregaria. The sequence continues at coordinate 4,181,916 of NW_026061759.1, forward strand.
GAATCTGCAGCCCACACGGTCGCAGAACAATCTCAGCCTCTGATTCAGACCCTTTACTCAGCTCTTTACCAAAGGCCCGCAGTCAGTCCTGTCGACGATGCTACAGATGGTGAGCGGTGAGCTCTGCTTTCATCCGGCTAGCGAGGCTGGCAGTCTTCACCAAATCAGATAGCCAGGGAGGGTTTCCTCCGATCCATAGCGACACACATCATTGGTGCCGACATGAGCGACCACCTGCAAATGGGTGCAACCTGTACCCTTCATGGCATCCGGAAGGACCCTTTTTCACATCTGGAATGACTCACCCCGGTATGCACACGGATTGCACATTGGTTTTCTTCCCCTCTCTTCCCCTCTCTGCCCCATTACGCGCCTGACGTTGGAGCTCCCAACTACCAGTAAGACCACCCTCTGCGACTGCTCGGATCTTGCAGACTGAGGGGCAACACCTGGAACAGGACAAGCAGCCACGTCAGGCCGAAGATCAGTATCGGCCTGAGACAGACCCGGACTTGCGCCCTTCTGAGCTCAGCTTGATTCCTGACGTGAAGGTAGCGTTCTCGCTTTCCGCGTCTGGGTTCCCGGGTTCGATTCACGGCGGGGTCAGGGATTTTGTCTGCCTCGTGATGGCTGGGTGTTGTGTGATGTCCTTAGGTTAGTTAGGTTTACGTAGTTCTAAGTTCTAGAAGACTGATGACCATAGATGTTGAGACCCATAGTGCTCAGAGCCATTTGAACCATTTGTCGAACTTTGGGGTATTCGGTTCGGAGCTGTTATGGAGATACGTCAGACAATAGACCGCTCCATTCGAACTACCTAATCAACTGGCGTAGTTAGGGGTATCTTGCTCTTTCGACATCACTGGCGATGGCTTATATACATGAGCTGTTCAAAAAATATCCGACCTTTTTTAATTGTTGAAATCAACAATGGTATCAGGGCGCGCATGGGCTCATGTTTTCAGGCATATTTAGCACACATACCTGATTTTCTCCACTACTTCGGAACACTTGCAAGTCGTACACGTTGGATTTAGTATTCTGAGCAAAATGACGTCTTTACATCACATTTGGCTCCAAGCTTGGCGATTCTCAAGTTGAAACCATCGTGTGTTTGTGGACAAAGTAATGGGTACTGCAGGGCTAAAGGAGTGGTACAACCATTTCAAAGGTAGCCGCTAATCAATGAAGACAGAAGCCAGTTAAGGTACGCCCGCAATATCAACAAATCAGGTCGTTACTGATCCCGCAATATTGCTGGTGAAGCAGAATGGACTAATCACTATGAGAGAAGTTGCAGTCTAATCTAAAAGCCGTAAAGTCAACTAAATAACAAGGTATTACAATAACTAACGTCCGCCCCCGGTAGCTGAGTGGTCAGCACGACAGACTGTCAATCCTAAGATTCCTTCGATTCCCGGCTGGGTCGGAGATTTTCTCCGCCCAGGGACTGGGTGTTGTGTTGTACTAATCATCATTTCATCCCCATCGACGCGCAAGTCGCCGAAGTGGCGTCAAATCGAAAGACTTGCACCAGGCGAACGGTCTACCCGATGGGAGGCCCTCGTCACACGCCATTATTATTATACAATAACGAACAACTTAAATTGGAAAGAACACATAGAAAATGTTGCGGTTAAGGCTAACCAAAGACTGCGTTTTATTGGCACAACACTTAGAAAACGTAACAGACCTAGAAAGGACACTGCCTACACTACGCTTGTCCGTCCTCTTTTAGAATACTGCTGGGAAATGTGGGATCCTTACAAGATAGGACTGACGGAGTAGATCTAAAAAGTCCAATGAAAGGCAGCACGTCCTCCTATTATCGCGAAATATGAGAGAGTGTGTCACACAAATGATACAGGATTTTGGCTGGACATCATTAAAAGAAAAGCGTTTTTCTTTGCGACGGAATCTTCTCACGAAATTCCAATCACCAACTTTTTCCTCCGAATGCGAAAATATTTTGTTGACACCGACCTACGTAGGGAGAAACGACCACAACGATAAAATAAGGGAAGTCAGAGCTCGTATGGAAAGACACAGGTGATCATTCTTTCCGGGTGCTATGCGAGATTGGAATAATAGAGACTTGTGAAGGTGGTTCGATGAACAATCTGCCAGGCACTTAAATGTGATTTGCAGAGTATCCATGTAGATGCAAGTATAGGTGGTCACATTTTTATTATCCCCTGTATGTGCATATCGCTTCACACGGACTTTGTTACCTCTATGTCGATATCTGCATCATTTTCGAAATATGTGAGCTTACTTATATTATCTGTAATGTTAATATACAACATGAACAGTAAGGCTACCAACACACTCCCTCTGGCACAAGTGGTTACATTTACACGTATAGATGAACTCTTCATTCAGGATGAGATGATGTGTCCTCCCTACAAAAATATTTTATTGGCCGTACTCTATACGGTGCAGGCAAACGGTCAACTACAATTGCTGTTTACTGTGCGGTAACCTCTAGCGTATCAGAAGCAGTTTAGGAACATTTTTTCAAATGAGTATACGCACTCGTATTTCGGCAGGTGCACAGTTTTGCCATTTCAATTTTTGCACGTTCCCCAGATACCTTTTCGAAAATTTCGAGCAAAACAAATAGAAATCTTTATTACATCATGAAACAATGAAGAAGCAAATTCGGATTTGTTCGCAAGCCCGAAGCAAAATCTAGTACAAGAATCATTGATTTTAACAAAGTAGCTGTCGATAGGTTTTTTTCGTTGCTAACAAATGTAACTGACAATCACAAACTAATGACTTCTCAAATAACTAATTGTGATGGAACAGGCGTCTCGGTTAATGCTAAAAACCAATCGAACATCGCAGCTTGCAAAGGGAACCGTCCAGTGCGATCGTTAACCTCTGCAAAAAGGGGCGAAACTGCAACCAGCCTCATTAGTACTTCAGCAAGCGGAGCTGACATTCCTCCTACGATTATTTTTCCACGAAAGAAGAAGCAGAAAGAATTTGAGTTAGGACTGGCAGCAGGAGGTTGCGCTGAGGTCCACAGCACCGCATGGATGGCCACAGAGTCATTCTTTGTATGGTTTCCACAATTTGTGGTATTTTCTAAGGCATCAAAGCACGTCCCAGTTCTCCTTATATCAGATGGCCACTCAGCTCATACCACGAACAATGACGTTATGGACAACGCGAGGGAGAGTGGCGTTTCTTCACCACCACATTGCTCTCACAGACTTCAGCCGCTTGATGTTTGTTTTATAAATCCTCGTTATAGTGATCAGCTTCGAAAATGGCTGCGAAGCCACGCAGGGAAAGTCGTAACTGTCTTTCAAATTTCAACGCTTTTTGGTTCAGCTTTCGTCTAAAGCGCAAAAATGAAAACCGCTATTAAAGGTTTCGAAGCTACTGCAATATGGCCCACGGACCCATCCATATTCACGACGCACACTTCCTCCCGGCACACACAACTGACAGCGGACGTGATAGGCCGTCAGATAAAGGGGTTATTATATCTGAACAATTGTAATTGCCTCCACCTAGCACACCAGCTGAAAAAGACGACTCAAACGGGCTGGATAATCAAGCGGACGAGGTTTCAGCTATTTGTTACAATGAACTGCCGCCTAAGAATAACAAAGTTATTGGGGCTAATTGTTCTAATCTTGGGTGCTCTTGGATGACAACTGACAACACAACCTCCTCATTTCATATTTCACCTGAGATTCTGATTTTCTTGTCAAAAGTTAACGAAAGCAAGAAAAGAGCGAGACTGAAAATGGGGAAGAACGTTGTTTTAACTGATTCGCCGTACAAAAAAAGAGTTAAAAGTCATTAATGGGAGAAGCAGAAAAAAGAACTTTGACAAAGAAGAAAGAGCAAACAGAAAACTTTTTGCGAAAGAGAATATAGTTAAGAACTCAAAAAAGAGAGAAAGAATCTGAAGGTAAATGGAAAAAAGGAGAGAGAATACAATACTAACGAGAGTGATTACGAGGAAAGTTCTGACTGTCAATGTGTATATTGTGGTGGGTTATATTCAAAATCAGTTGGAGGTTGGGTAGCTTGTTCCACGTGCAAAAAATGGACACACGATTCTTGTGCAGGAATAGATAGCGAAGATGATGAGTGTCTCCCCGTGTGTGAATTTTGTAAACAGCCTCAAGAAAAGGATACGATACATGAAAACTGTAGTTTGACATTAATACTCACTTTGAACTAAAAAAAATTCCGAGCAAGCCAATATTTTCTGCATTTCCGATAATTTTATACGTTTTTGTAATCACTTGTATTTACCACCCCATACTACCGCGTGCAAATGATATAAATTTCTGTTTTTGAGTCAGAAAATATTGTTGTTTTATTTTATGGCAATGTTCTTGTATTTTTCTGATTAATACATCATAATGTGTTCATATAAAAATTTGTAGCTCTCTTATTTATCAATTTTGTACATTTAATCAAAGTTTTCAACTGTGTACCCCATTATACCTTGGATACCCCAACGTGTCGGATAAGAAAGATAAAAATACAATCACTACTCGTTTCTTCAACGACAATTTAAGCTGTGTTCAGTGGTTCCTCCCAGAGTTTATCACGATATATTCCGAAAAAAAATCATAGTTAACGAACATTATAAATTGTTCTAGAAACGAAGGCAATCACAGTTAACATTTAATAAGGCCACTGGTATCCTTCGAAATGCAACTAATCAACGTCATGCAGAACGTCATGGGTCACAGTGGATGGGTGGAATCGAAATATGACATTTACCCACGATCGCTTCTTTTTGTCAATTTGTGCCATTAATTTCTCTGCTCCCTAATCTGATTTCGTATCTCCCCTTCAGCTATTCGATCAAAGCTTTTTTAGCATTCTTCTACACCACCACATTTCGGAAGTTTCGAGTCGTCTCCTGTTTGGGGAACCAGGCATGTTAACTACTGATTCGCAATATATTTATTCCGAAAGGCAAAAGGAACCCCGAAAACAATGAAAATAATTTTGTTTATTGGTGATTGTACCAGTTTTATTTACACTTAGTGCGAATATGAAAGTATTTTAGTCCAAATCCTTATTTGAAGGTCCTAAATGTCGGTTTAAATGGCTGCTTGCTATGTAAGACATGCCCACTTGTTTCTCTGTGCCATCTCTTCTTTGAGACGATAAGCCTAGGGACATTTTACCCGTAGCTTTGAGCTTTCACCTATGAATACATTTTTTCTTGTCTCGTAGTCAGTTTACTATTAGCACATTAATATTGCTATTCCCTGTTGCATTTTGCCTACTCCTGCCTTGCCGCGTCTCAGGAGGCGTCTTGTCGGGTCTAGGGAGGGAATTCTCTAACCTAAAAAATACCCCATGTGCACTCCACACGTACTCCGCTACCCTCGTAGCCGCTTCCGGCGTGTAGTGCATGCCTGACCTATTCAGGGGGACCCTACATTTCTGCACCCTATTGCGGAGGTCGAGAAATTTGCACCCCAGCTCTCCGAAGAATCTTCTGAGCCTCTGGTTTAAGCCTTCCACTCGGCTCCAAACCAGAGGACCGCGATCGGTTCTGGGAACGATACTACAAATAGTTAGCTCTGATTCCACCCCGCGAGCGAGGCTTTCCGCCTTCATACAATCCGCCAACCGCCTGTACGAAATGAGGATGACCTCTGAACCCAGACGGCAGGAGTCATTGGTGCCGACATCAGCAACAATTTGCAGTCGGGTGCACCCAGTGCTCTCTATCGCCGCCAGTAGGGCCCCCTCCACATCTCGAATGAGACCCCCCGGCAAGCAAACAGAGTGAACACTGGCCTTCTTCCCCGACCTTTCCGCTATTTCCCTAAGGGGCTCCATCACCAGCCTAACGTTGGAGCTCCCAATAACTAATAAACTCCTCCCCCCGTGTGCCTGCTCGGACCTTGCTGAAGGAGCAGCCACATGTCCATTCACAGGCAGAGCGGGCGATGCCACACGGCCAGCCTCCACATTGGCCCAACTGTGCCCGGTACCCGCGAAGATGTCTCGACAGCAGGGACAGTGGGTGAAGCATCTAACACCTGAGGTGCACCATGCGACGCACCAGACTCCCCACTGCCGCTACACTCCGAGGCAGCAGCCTGAAGATGGCTGACCATGGCCATCAACACGCTCAGCTGTTCGCGAAGAGTGGCCAGCGTCCGTACACAGCAGTCACACATCCTATCCATCCTAAGGAATCAATTTACCGAAGAGACTTAATCAACTTTTAAGTATCCAGAATGAGATTTTCACTCTGCAGCGGAGTGTGCGCTGATATGAAACTTCCTGGCAGATTAAAACTGTGTGCCCGACCGAGACTCGAACTCGGGACCTTTGCCTTTCGCGGGCAAGTGGTCGGGCACACAGTTTTAATCTGCCAGGAAGTTTCATATCAGCGCACACTCCGCTGCAGAGTGAAAATCTCATTCTGGAAACATCCCCCAGGCTGTGGCTAAGCCATGTCTCCGCAGTATCCTTTCTTTCAGGAGTGCTAGTTCTGCACGTTTCGCAGAAGAGCTTCTGTAAAGTTTGGAAGGTAGGAGACGGATACTGGCAGAAGTAAAGCTGTGAGTACCGGACGTGAGTCGTGCTTCGGTAGCTCAGTTGGTAGAGCACTTGCCCGCGAAAGGCAAAGGTCCCGAGTTCGAGTCTCGGTCGGGCACACAGTTTTAATCTGCCAGGAAGTTTCATATCAGCGCACACTCCGCTGCAGAGTGAAAATCTCATTCTGGAAACATCCCCCAGGCTGTGGCTAAGCCATGTCTCCGCAGTATCCTTTCTTTCAGGAGTGCTAGTTCTGCACGTTTCGCAGAAGAGCTTCTGTAAAGTTTGGAAGGTAGGAGACGGATACTGGCAGAAGTAAAGCTGTGAGTACCGGACGTGAGTCGTGCTTCGGTAGCTCAGTTGGTAGAGCACTTGCCCGCGAAAGGCAAAGGTCCCGAGTTCGAGTCTCGGTCGGGCACACAGTTTTAATCTGCCAGGAAGTTTCAACTTTTAAGTAGACTGCTAATTCACTAAAGGTGGCTGATTACTGACTAAACTGTGATTGCTAACGACTTCTTGTAGAAAACAATGAAAATAGTACTACCTGTCTCTGGACTGTATTCAAAACAAACACTAGCATTACTGGCACTATGGCTGACTACAAGGACTCTCTCTGACTGTATTCAAAACAAACACGAAATCTATGTAACTGTATTACTAGCACTCGACAATTAAAGCTTCCTAAAAGCAAAAACACACGGAAGAAGAAGTGACAAGTAAGAAAAATACAGTTAATACTTAAATTAAGGTAGCTCGCTGAACAGCAGACGTGAAGCAGACGGCGGTTAGGGCGACACATGAACTTACAACATAAAAGTAATAACAGATAAAAATACATGTTCATGAACCTGAGAGAAAATCAGTCCATAAGTTTAAGCAAACGCTATCAGCAGTACAATGAGAATCAGCTTAATTTTTCAATTAACTCCTTGACAGGATAAAAGGAGTGACCCATGAGGAAACACTCCAGTTTCGATTTGAAAGCGCGTGGATTACTGCAAAGATTTTTTAATTCGAGTGGCAGCTTATTGAAAATGGATGCAGCAGTATACTGCACACATTTTTGCACAAGAATTAAGGAAGTCCGAACCAAATGGGAGTTTGACTTCTGCCGAGTATTAACCGAGTGAAAGCTGCTTATTGTTGGAAATAAACTAATATTGGTAACAAGAAACGACAATAAGGAATATACATATTGAGAGGCCAAGGTCAAAATACCCAGACTCCCTGAACAGAGGTCGACAAGTGGTTCGTGAACTCACACCACTTTTTGCCCGAACCTCCAGTTTCTGAGCCAAAAATATCCTTCTAGAATGGGAAGAGTTACCCAAAAACATAATACCATATGACATAAGTGAATGGAAATAGGCAAAGTAGACTAATTTACTTGTCGAAGTATCACTCACTTTCGGTACCGTTCGAATAGTGAAAATGGCAGTATTAAGTCTTTGAGCAAGATCCTGAACGTGGGCTTTCCACAACACCTTACTATTTATTTGAACACCTAGGAATTTGAACCGTTTAGTATCACTAATCATATGCCCATGCTGTGAGATTAAAACGTCAGGTTTTGTTGAATTGTGTGTTAGAAACTGTAAAAACTGAATCTTACTGTGATTTAACGTTAGTTTATTTTCTATAAGCCATTGACTGAGGTCATGTACTGCACTACTTGAAACGGAGTCAATGTTGCACACAACATCCTTTACTACCAAGCTAGTGTCATCAGCAAACAGAAATATTTTTGAGTTACCCGTAATACTTGAGGGCATATCATTTATATAAATAAGGAACAGGAGCGGCCCCAACACTGATCCCTGAGGAACCCCCTCCGCCTTGACAGTACACCACTCAGATCCCCCATCACACTGTATTACTTTCCCCCATTCCTGTAGATCGTTCCCTAATGCTCTTCCTGAAACACTGTACAACTTCTGATTCTGTCAGTTCTTTCGGGTCCCATCTCCTTAAATTCCCACCTTTTTACAGTTTCTGCAGTTTTTATCTACAGTTCATAATCAATATACTGTGATCAGAGACCACATTTGCCCCTGGAAATGTCATACAATTTAAAATCTGGTTCCTAAATCTCTGTCTTACCATTATATAATCTATATGAAATATTGCAGTATCTCCAGGTCTTTTATGATTTTTGAACCAAGTGTTAGCTATGATTAAGTTATGCTCTGGGAAAAAACCTACCAGGCGGCTTCCTCTTTCATTTTTTACCCCCATTCCATATTCACCTACTACGTTTCCTTTTCTTCCATTTCCTACTGTCGAATTCCAGTCACCCATTAATATTAAATTTTCATCTCCCATCACTATCTGAATGATTTCTTTTATCTCATCACACATTCCATCAGTTTCATAATCATCTGCGGACTACTTTTACGACTTTGGTAGGCGTGGGATTCGTGGCTATCTTGGCCACAACAATGCGTTCACTATGCTGTTTGTAGTATCTTACCCACATTTCTATTTTTATTAATTGTTAGACCTACTCATGCATTAGCTTCATATTAGCCTTCCTAATACTTAAATCTATATTCGATGTTAACAATGACGCCGGTGGATGGACTATCACGAAATTACTGACCGTCGAGAAAGTCACAAATATAACCGACAAGCTAATGGGCCCTTCACAGGAAAAGGTTTTTTGCCGTTAAAGGGGAAAACTGAAACCCAGCAAATGAGTAAAAAAATGTATATTCACTGACAAAAAAAAATACTGTACGCACACAACTTACACAACAATAGTCTGGGATTACTCTATTACGTAACACAGTTTTTGTGATTGTATCTTGCAGCTTTAGTTATTTTTAATTAAAAGAGGCTTTAAAAGGACAGAAAGAACGTGTTGGACTACGCTACAGATCGTTCTGTTAGCACAGTCTTTACTTTGTAATCACTTTCGTTGACTTCGGCAACTCTCAACAGAAATCTCCAACCTAACCGAGACAATGTGCTACGATACGGCCGAGATCATGACAAGAGAATGGGCTACATCACACTCGAAGTAAATTTATATAGGTAAGGATCCCCATGACCTGTGTACGTCTATTATAGAAAATCTCCAAGCCACTCTCCTCAAATATATCGCAATCTTCTCTTGACCTTCATCTGTTACTATTTCAGAATTAAAAACCAGATTCAAAGAACATTTGGCTACCAGTCACAAAACTAGAAAAATAAAAATAATAAAAGTGAGAACGTGAAACACGTTAGCAATAACCATAAACAGGAGATTTTACAGAAAATAAAATTGAGAAAGGAAATTATTAATATTATCGACCGTTTAGGAACTCTAGGCTACGAAAGGTATGAAACCACATATCGAATAACTGGTGGAAGAGTTAGTGTGTTTTAAGATTAAATCCAAACAAGAATTAGAGAAAAATATATCGAAGCAAGGCAACTATTACGAAAAATTGCTAAATCTCGAGACAAATTGTGTCCTTCTGTATTAGATGAAATGTTTTGGCCCCTAGTACGGATGAAACAGTATCTGCAGAATCAACAAGAACTTCGGACATGTGTTTCATATTTCATCCAAGCTTGCAGTCTATAAATATTTAAACAAAATACTAAAACAAAATACCACTACAGGGGAATTACTTACGAAGTAATTCTTGGTAAAGAAAAACAGGACACAATTACGTATGTAGGCTTAATACGAACTACAGCTGTGTTTATAAATCGCTATAGTTGCCTTGGACTAACGACGAGAGAATATCAATATAACCTATACGCTTTTCAAAGCTGTTATCCATGAAAAAGCTAAACTACGTATCGTAAACAAAATACAATTTAACACCGAAACAATGACATTAGCTGACAATGGGCACAGACTTTAGTCAATGGGCACTTGAAAATTTGTGCCAGACCAGGATTAGCACCCGAGTCCCCTGGTTACTAGGGAGAGGCCATAATCACTGTGTCCCAATTACACAGTGGTCAACAGAATAGCACGAACTGCCCGAGCATGCCGTTCGTTAGATCCAAATTCTCAATTTCTCCATAGACTGCTAATACACTGCTCCTTGAACATAATCCTCCTCCCCTTAATTATACAGTACATGGCCAAAAAAACAGACACAGAATATATGCAAACTTGGCTTTACGAACATTGCAGACGTCGTCTATGTAACACACGTCAAACTTTAAAGAATTTACCAGTTCGTTGCATTGTTTACTATAGACCACAAATCAAGTAACGTAAAAAAAGCACTGCGTCTATTGAAATCATGATTCATAGTTTTAAAAAAAACTAATAAGTCGCCTACATATTACAGTTGCTGCCGAAAGAGGAGAACCATTATTTTCCCACAAAAGGAAATATAGTTAAAATTACGCTTCTATTTCGGTTAGTTTCGGCGGTTACTAAAATTTGCAGTGAAAGTTACATAGTGGACTCTACCCTCCCCCCACAAGAAACGTAGTTATCGTTGCTGTTGTGAGACTTTTGTACACAGTTAGAGAATGTGTGTTAAATGTGGCGCGGGCGGAAACACTAGGCTACGCTACAGGGCAATCTGCTCGCACAACGTTTAGTCGGCATTCATAATCGTTGGCGTAAACAACTCTCAATCAAATTACCACCTTCCAACCTAACTTCGATCTCGGGCTACACTACCAATCGGCCTGTCATCACAAACAAAAATTCATTGAGGGGGGTGGGGGGATTTCCTGTATCTCTCTCTGTAATGTATCTGTAGGCAAAACTGCCAGTTTTGTCAGACTCAACTGCAAGATTTACCAATGGTAAACACTTTTGAGACGGCTCGTAATTTTAGAATAGTCCTCTTCGTCTTACTTGGCATAAATTGTTCGCTGGCGTCCCAGCAGCTAGCTCCCTCAGTGTCTGCTTCTGCCATCGCACCACGCTAGTCTGCTGTTGTCCTAGCAGACCGAACGCACCGCACATCCGATACCTTCGGAACCACTAACTGGCCAGTTAGCAACTGAGCGGAACACTGTTTACATCGTGAAAGGAAAACTATGCAAAGATGTACACTTAAATGGCACGACTGAGTAGCACACACACAGTAATATCTGAGGAATGTCCTTCGACACGCGCAGAACGAAAGTCTTCTCGCGAACGTACAGCATCTCTGAAAAAAAATCTCGTGACTATATTCCGGCGTTACGGCCAGGTTCTCATACAAATGAGCAAAAAAGGGTACATTTGAAATTTTCTTTGAGAAATGACAATACATTCGAAGGATCTGTTTGGGAATTACGAGTGATAATACTATGAGCTTAATTTTAGATTTTCAATAAAAAATGGCGCCCGTAATTATGATTTGATCAAGGGCCTGCGAGACTGGAGTACGTAGAGTGCGTGCAGTGTGGCACCTGAGATGTTACCTGAATTCAAAAATGGGTAACATCAGTTGATACTACATTATTTCTTTGAAATTGAAAATGGATAACATCAGTCGATAATACATAAAATTTATGGGAGCGCATACCTAACCGCAATGAAACAACCTTAAATTTAACGATACAGTGCTAATTCGAACTTTGAGTTCGATTTTGGGGGGTTTGTTTCACTCCTTATGCCTACACAAAAATTAGTTAATATTAACAAATGTCATATTATAGCTATAAGTTCCTAAGAAAAGTGTTTACTTTTAGGGGTCAGAGGTAGAAGTTAAGAGATCGAACCACTTTTAATTTATACTGCATGCCGTTCTGAGAAAATCGTTACTCGAAAAAAAAGTGTTCAAAGTTTAGGGAAAACATTTAGTTATATTATTACTTCGATTTGCATGAACTGAGTGTTACATATATATTCTTAATGTCGCTGAAAACGAATCTGAAGTCAGATTTTCAATATTCAAAACAGCTAATCCAATACGGAGGGCAAACGATTATTTTTGACAAATTTTTACCAAAAATGTATTTTCGTTATTTACGTTTAGTCTGCAATTAAAGGAGTATTTATCAACCCTTCCTCTACCTCTGATTGTTACTAGACAGCAACTTCCTGTTCTTCTTGGCAGGAAGGTCGCAGTTCGCAGTAATAGACGGCAAATCATCGAGTAAAACTGGTGATATCAGGTGTTCCCCAGGGAAGCGTCCTGGGACCTCTACTGTTCCTGATCTATATAAATGACCTGGGTGACAATCTGAGCAGTTCTCTTAGGTTGTTCGCAGATGATGCTGTAATTTACCGTCTAGTAAGGTCATCCGAAGACCAGTATCAGCTGCAAAGCGATTTAGAAAAGATTGCTGTATGGTGTGTCAGGTGGCAGTTGACGCTAAATAACGAAAAGTGTGAGATGATCCACATGAGTTCCAAAAGAAATCCGTTGGAATTCGATTACTCGATAAATAGTACAATTCTCAAGGCAGTCAATTCAACTAAGTACCTGGGTGTTAAAATTACAAACAACTTCAGTTGGAAGGACCACATAGATAATATTGTCGGGAAGGCGAGCCAAAGGTTGCGTTTCATTGGCAGGACACTTAGAAGATGCAACAAGTCCACTAAAGGGACAGCTTACACTACACTCGTTCGTCCTCTGTTAGAATATTGCTGCGCGGTGTGGGATCCTTACCAGGTGGGATTGACGGAGGACATCGAGAGGGTGCAAAGAAGGGCAGCTCGTTTTGTATTATCGCGTTATAGGGGAGAGAGTGTGGCAGATATGATACACGAGTTGGGATGGAAGTCATTACAGCATAGACGTTTTTCGTCGCGGCGAGACCTTTTTACGAAATTTCAGTCACCAACTTTCTGTTCCGAATGCGAAAATATTTTGTTGAGCCCAACCTACATAGGTAGGAATGATCATCAAAATAAAATAAGAGAAATCAGAGCTCGAACAGAAAGGTTTAGGTGTTCGTTTTTCCCGCTCGCTGTTCGGGAGTGGAATAGTAGAGGGATAGTATGATTGTGGTTCGATGAACCCTCTGCCAAGCACTTAAATGTGAATTGCAGAGTAGTCATGTAGATGTAGTCATGTAGATGTAGATGAAAAGCCGATCTGTCTAAGCTGGATATGCAGCACTCGGCAGCCTGCACTTGATATTCGTCCGTATTTTCGGTGAGTATGTTTGCATGCATTCTGCAGTATGAATCATTTTGAGCACGTGCGACACGGGACGAGTTATCATCTACATCTATATGGATACCCTGCAAAACACATTAAAGTTCCTGGCAAAGGGTTCATCGAATCACCTTCACAACTGATAATTAATTGAAACCCTCAGCTGCCAACAGGTGTTGTTGATATACTTCGATGGGGACAGCTGAAAAGTGTGCCCCTACTGGGACTCGAACCCAAGATCTCCTGCTTACATGTCAGACGCCCAATCCATCTGAGCCATCGAGGGCACAAATGAACATCAGGACTGCAGGAATTTATCCCTCGCACGCTTCCTGTGAGACTCACATCCTCAAACGTCCACAATCCGATTACGTAATGTACTTAATAGGTATTTGTCCATCCACTCATTACTGGCTCACACTAAGGTGAGTTCCGGCAACCTGTGCGCATTCGCACAGACGAAGGTCAATGGCTGGGTAACGTTTAACCATAGATATGAAGATAGTAACTCTTCTCGAAAGAACAGGCGCCACCGACGACCGTGCAGCTCTTCTAGAATACATGACAGACCGGCCGATGTGGCCGAGCGGTTGTAGAAGCTTCAGTCGGGAGCCACGCGCCCGCTACGGTCGCAGGTTCAAATCCTGCCTCGAGCATGGATGTGTGTGATGTCTTTAATTTAGTTAGGTTTAAGTCGTTCTAAGTTCTAGGAAACTGATGACCTCAGATGTTAAGTCCCAAAGTGCTCAGAACCATTTGAACCATCAGTCCCTATGTTTACACACTACTTACAGTAACTTATGCTAAGGACAACACACACACACAACCATGCCCGAGGGAGGACTCGAACCTCCAACGGGGGGAGCCGCGCGAACCGTGACAAGGCGTTGGAGACATGGCGGGTACCCCGCGCGGCTCATGGCAGCCGTGACACTGCTTCAAACAATGGACTGTAGAAACTTGTGTAAAGCACGGATTAAAAAAAAAAACCTTTCCGTTCCAAGAGTCTAGACAAGTACACCTTTAAAAAATGCAACTACAAAGAAATTGAATTTTCGAACGTTTTGAATGAGAACCTGTCCTTATGGAACACCGTTGATCAAATGTCACAGGGATTATATACTCAGGTTTCACCTGTGGATTAACACTTTCTAATCAATATCCGGAATGAGCAGGGCTTAAAACTTTGAAGAGTTAAATTTCAAGGGCCGTTCTCTTGTATGCAAATAGTTTCACAGTAGAAGTTTCTCTAGTTTTGTTTATTAATTAATTTATTTATTTTTTGCTGTAGGTAAAGAAGGATAGCATTGTGAGGAGGGGGAAGGGGGAGGGAGGAATCTTGCATCTCCCACCTTGGAATTCTCAGTACAGAATTTTTATTCATTACGAGATTCTTAGCCACTTGCAGAAGTGATTTCGAGTGATTCTGCAAAACTTTTCCTTTAGCCAATTGTAGCAATTATAGGATTCCGTTCCTGCTGCATGACATGTCTCGGAACGTACACTGACCAACTCATTTGCATAAAGAGCTAGCTTATCATCCGCTTCTCTACTTGCGTAGACCGTTCATGGTCTGCAAAGAATTTTTTTCTTTAATCGTTTTTTTATGTCTTTTATAAACTGCAACACTTTCTAAACTTTCTAAACTTAGCACCGTTGAAGCATGGTCTTTTACTGAATGATCAAAAAGCAATGCTGACAGCTGGAGTCCAAGGTTTTTGTTAATCAAGCCGTTTGTATTTTTGTGGTGATATCTCCGTAGAGTCTTTCATTCCCTAACGCATATTTCTTTATATCTAATTGAGAAGTGAAATACCGGTTTTCATAGATGCAGATTTAAAATATTTTAATATAACGCAATAAATATTTCATTAAAATTTTCATCCCCTTATGCTCGAAGTTCCAAAACCAGAAAAACACGTAGTTTTTAAAAATTGTAACACATTAGCCGAATACGAATTGTCAGATATATTTAGCAATCCTTTCATAATGAACCATTTTCTGAAACATCTCACACCCTTTAGGGGTTGGGTTTTCAAAAACAATTAAACACATATTCTTCTATTTAGAGCCGAGGAGCCAAATTCAAATCTTCATCCATTTAATTCTAAAAATTCTTTCATAGTGAAATATTTCATAAAACATTTCATCCCCTATTTCACTCTGTTAGTGAGTTAAATTTCCAAAAGCAACGAAAAACACATTTATTTTACATCCAACCGAGATGTCAAATACCTATTTTCATAGATGTAGCTATAGAAATGCTTCAGTAGTTCTTTAATAATTATTTATTTTCAAAAAACCTTCACTAATTATTTTATCCCCCAATGGAAGAATTTCGGAAAATGCTAAAAACTTGTTTCTTTTTTGTTTCTGACTGAGACACCAAATATCAATTTTCGTAGTTTTGTAGTTATAGCTTCAATAGGGACATAGGGACATATATTAAAAAAAACTTTCAACCCATATTTCACCCCCTTAGGAGTGAAATTTCGAACAATCTCTTCTTAAATGATGCTTTCAGCGTAAGATTTACACCTTCATCAAATTTCAAGTCCATATACTTTGCAGGTTGGGCTGGAAGGCTATGGGTCAGTGAAACCTGTGCTCCTATTGCACCTTCTTGGAGGTTGTAGTTCCAAAAACAGTGAAACACGTATTTTTCAATAACACAATTTTCATAGATTTCGCTTTAAAAATTCTTTCGCACTGAAATACTTTCATAAAACATTACATCCTATATTCCACCCCTCTTAATGGTTGAATGTATCAAAAACAGGTTTTCATATATTTCATGAAACATTTCATCCTCTATGAAATGGGGTATGGTAGTGACACACCAAAATCACAATAGTAATCCGTTGTAGTTGCTACATATTTTATTACAATCAAAAGCATTATAAAATCACAATCACAATAATAGAGGAGACTGCCTTACAAGGCCAGATCAGTTGGACAAATAATAAATAAGTGGAACGAGACCCGTAAAACTTGAAATTTGAATATGACTATGTAAATATACTTAGGTAAAGCTTTACTAAAATAGCACAAATGTCCATAAAATTCATAGCAGAACTCTCACTACTTGCAATCAGGGGAGAAACAGATTAAGCGTAAGAATACAGATATTTAACGTTCGGCTAGCCAACTTTCCTAAACAAAACTGTATAAAAATGAGTAAAACAATTAAGGGGGTCCTTTAATTTTGACCAAACGGACCTTCAAATTTACTTACTCAGTTGATTAATCAACAATATTCTTAGAATGATTACAACTAGAACATGACTATATGACAATACCCTTAAAATAAGGTTGCTTCAATATTTCGCGTGAATTGGCGATAGACGCGAGCAGACTAAGGATTCTAATCAATACAAGAGATCCACGAGGCAGAGAATGACATAGAAATATACTCAACTTGGCAATGCAATTGAACTTTGGATGCTATAGTTCAGCACCGGAAAGATGGAATCACGCAAAAGTGACAACATAACCCAGGATGTAAAGGAGAGGACATGGCCTTAAATATCTCTCTGCCGCCGTGGTGCTCTGCTCGCAGTATGTTAGCGTCGACCGCTGCCAATTATCTCTAACAAAACACACATCAAGGGCAGACACTTCTCTGAGACATAAACTACACAACCTTATCTGGAGAACAGGTGAGCAATACAACTGGACTGAAACCAATGAGCCTCCGTGAGTTACTTGGCCAGTGCCAGCCCTTAAACTTTGATTAATAAGATCGCTAAAAATCATACCGAAGTTAAGATGACAAGACTTATCTCCAGGTTCGGCATATTAGTGGAAGAGACAATGAATTGGCGACGCTCTCAGCCGTATGTTCGCGGTAGAGTCTAGGGAAGGCAAGGGCCACGTGGAGCCGGATCTTGGGGAGAATTTCCTTCTCTCCGAGACACCCGGCTTCTTCTGCGACTTAGCCGGCAAACAGGTTGAGGACCCCGGGTGGGGACCGATTCGGCAGCAGTTGGCGGATGGCGAGGTCTTCGGGGGGTGGGGGGGGGGGGTCTTGTGTAAAGGGGAAGACAACCGTGGTGAAGGGAAGGTCTGTATTCCACAGGAACGAGTTAGCATGGCACTCAGATATTTCCACTATTCGGCGGTAGGGGATCATTTGGGGTTCTACAAGTCCTTGAACCGAGTTCGGGAACACATGTTTTGGCCCAACCTATATGGTGATGGCAGGCGATTTGTTGGCAACTGTGTCCAGTGTAAGCGCGGTAAGCCCGATGTTGGGCCGCACAGGGAACTACTACAGTCGCTTAGGGAGCAGTGTCCTCTGGACCGCGACTCAAAGATCGAAACAACGATCGACGGAAACTGGCGCCAGAAACGCACCAGCTCACTCTATTTCATCCCCTTAGAGGTTGAACTTCCAAAAACACGAAAATACGTATTTTCTTATTTGTAACCTTGAAGTCAAATACCAATTTTCGTAGATGTAGCCTTAAAAATACTTCCATAGTTCTTCCATAATTTTTTATCTCAAAATAAAATGTTCATCCACTATTTCACCTCATAGAGGTTAAATTCCCAATAATACTGGAACACATATTTCTTTATTTCTGACCTAGAAACCAGATACAAGTTTTCGTCTGCCAAGCTTCAAAATTACCTTAATAGCTACATGTTTCAAAAATCCTTTCATTTCCTGTGTATCCCCCTTAGAGGTGGAATTTCGAAATATGCAGCATAAGCGGTATAAGATCAACACCCTTTCCAAATCTCAAGGTTTATTTTCCTTGGCGGTCTGGACTGCGTGAATTTCATAGTAATGGCCTCCACACACACACGCACACACACACACACACACACACACACACACACACACACACACCACTAACAATGCCACCACCACCTCCTGGGGAAATTTCTGCAGACGCCCTTGTTCCACTGCAGTCATATTTTGCCGACGACCTACATTTAGCAGCGTGGGAGGGATAGTGTCGTGCAACAGACAGTATACTCAGTAGATAACGAACTGTTAGTTGTGAAATCAGCGACATAGGAACCGAGACTGACACAGAAGGTGCTGTAGGTGAAGCACACTAGACTCGTGTCTACCACGGCTTCAAATAGTATCGATTTACTATGAACGGAAGTTCCGAAAAGTGAGCAATAATTTTACAGTGAATTCAGTACCGATTGTGAGGATATACAACGAAAAACATTTCTATAATATTTCAGAAATAATGAAACATTCCACTCAAGTCGCGCGGCAGAAAACGCAATGGATATGCTTGCACTTAAGACGGAAGGCCCCACGTGCTTACGCAGGCTTACGACAGATCGCAAAATTCGGCAGTAGGCGTAAGGCAACCTCTTGTGCTGCCATCTGTTATTGATGCCAGGAATCAAGGTCTCAGTAGTACGACCATCCACTGGAGAGTAGTTTGCTTTGTAAGCACTCCGTCTTCAGGCCACGAGTGGCCTGCTGGGACGGGACCATCCGACCGCCGTGTCATCATCCGTGGAGGATGCGAACAGGAGGGGCGGGGGTCAGCACACTGTTCTCCCAGTCGTTATGATGGTTTTCTTTGACCGGAGCCGCTACTATTGGGTCGAGTAACTCCTCGATTGGCATCATGAGGCTTAGTGCACCCCGAAAAATGGCAAGAGCGCATGGCGGACTGGATGATCACCCATCCAATTGCCTTCAACGCCCGACAACGCACTTAACTTCGGTGATCTCACGTGAACCGATGTAACCTCCGCGGCAAGTCCGTTGCTGCAGATATTTTAGAGTAGTTGTTACGTTTCATAATTATCTAGTTTACGGGGAAAATGTAAAAAAGGCGATTGTCACCGAAGCTACAACTAATCTGAATTTCTGGTTAGTTATCAAGTGGTCTTATGTGCAAGCCTGAATATTTCATCCTTTGCGGTGGGAATGATTCAAACCCGTCATGTTCTTCTTATGAGGTGTTCTATTTATTTTGCACACAATGATCGTTTGTAGTTGTGTTGAGTTACCACCTTGATAAATTTTTGGATGGCGCACGTATCATAACTGAGATCTGCGCTTGCGCTTAATGGCTGAAGGTCAATTAGCGTAATGAGTAGTAGCGAATGTTATAGTTACATGTTTGTAAATTACTTCAGGTAAATTACCTTAGTAGTGTAATATTATCAGTATACCAGTACAGTATGTGGGCCAATTACGTTAGTCATGGAATACTATCCGTATAAGACTATGTCACCTTGATGTCCCGGACTTGGCTTCAATTTTGGAATCCACGAAAGAACTGGAAATTTTCCTTTGCACAGCTTTCCATATAATTTCTATTACAGTGATTCAGTTTTGTCTCTCACTCGACTTTTCTGACTGTGAAATAAATTCTATCGCTCAGGTGCTTATTACCACTTCGTGTTTCCATTTGCCGATATTGCGCATAAACACTTACATATCTCAAAGTTGCTATGGACATTGATGGAACGACACACTTTTCTGTGGCGACATTGCAGTTTAGAGATAGAAAAACCGATCAGTTATAACGACATGGGTATTTTAGTTCTGAATAACCGATGTCTTTCGGTATTTGTTTGCTCTCGGTTATAACAAGTATCTTTTTATTTTTTCCTGATAACCACGTAAAAACAGATATACCAATTAGCCACAGCTGTCGTAGTAAAATTTTTAGTTTTCAAATAAACCTTTTTTAAAAAAGACGAGTAATTTTTATTCGTAAGATTTCCATAGTTCTAAAATACTGCGTTATTACAGAAAAAATGGGTAAAGTGATGTATGCCGCTTTAATAACACTGCTGATAGAAACGAGCAACAAATGAATTGGTCCAACATTGCCGAGACAATACTGTGCGTGCCTGTTATACAAGCAGTTCGCGAGAATGGACGCAGTTTCTCGCTGTTGTCGAACGTCAGTTGTAACACAGAATGGCACCATCTGAAAGCCTGGAAGTATTTTACGATATGCAGTACGAGTGAAGCACAATGGTCGATTTGGTCACTTGCGACATCATACAAGGAAAAAAGTTAAAATTTTACAAATCATTCATAGTTCGGGATAAAAATAGAAAGTGCGTGATCTGCTGCCTGTGTCTACGTAGTATGCCGTTATCTGCTTTTAGCCTTTAACAGAGAAATTAAAACGAAAAAGAGAGTTCTCCTGCCGCAGTTTTCACTCTTTATCGCTGGACTATACGTAATGCCCGCATAGTGCTGTGATAACCGATTTCAATATAATTTTTGATCAGAGTTCTAAAAACTAAAATCAGTAGGATAATACTGGCAGTTTTCTGTAGTATAGAAGCACTCGCTATATTTTGAGAGAAGCAGCGAACATCGGACAAAGTTTTATTGGACTATTTAATTGAAAGAAATTAGAATTATATTAATACCGTCAGTTGCTCAAGGGCGTTGATAAATATCAACGTGGACAAGTGAAAATGTGTGCCGCGACCGGGACTCGAACCCGGGATCTCTTGCTAAAATGACAGACGCTCTATCCATCTAGGCCACCGAGGGCACAGTGTATGGTTCGACTGCAGGGACTATCTCGCGCACGCCTCCTGCGAGACTCACATTCTCACCTTGAATGTCCATACACTACAGTCGTAGAGTCCCACTCCAACACACTCATTCCTCGTGGAAGACATGTCCATATCCATATAAGTATATGGTTCTGGCAATACCAGCCATGACCTTCTTCTGTGAAGATGCACAAGTATTCCCCGAACTGCTACGGGACTTGGTAAGAATGTGTTCCACAAGTAATGAGTGTGTTGGTGTGGGACACTACGAATGTAGTGTGTGCATATGCAAGGTGAGAATGTGAGTCTCGCGGGAGGCGTGCGCGAGATAGTACCTGCAGTCACACTATCGTCTGTGCCCTCGGTGGCTCAGATGGGCAGAGCGCCTGCCACGTAAGCAGGATATCCCGGTTCGAGTCCCAGACGTGCACACATTGTCACCTGTCCCCGTTGATATTTATCGACACCCGTGAGCAGCTGACGGTATTAATATAATTCTAATTTCGTTCTGGACGGCTGCAGGTCGTCATAAATGTATTTGACGTTTTGATTCCATTTATCAATAAACTGAGAAAGTAAAATTTTTTTAATCTTTGTTTGATTTCTACGTTTACTAGAGGAAATAATGTAAATAAAAGACTGAAAATCGGTTATTACAAGAACTGGTATTGTGACGGGCTTTAACAATTAGGTTAAAGTGAGGCTGGGAAACTGATAAGAGCCGAAAACCAGTTGTTTCAGCGATAACCGACATTCCCACTGCTGTTCTGAGTGGTAAGATTGACGCGCAAGGACATCTAGAACAGTTTCTCAGAAAGGTTACTGCAACTCTGATGTTCTCAAAATGAACGGGCCAGCCATTGGCGTCCGCGAGGGGGAAGGGGAGGGGGAGGGGAGGAGGTGGGGAGGGGAGGATTGGCAAAAGGGCACTTTCACCCGTCGCCCCTAACCATCCTTGGAATCTGGAGTAAAGAGTTTTTATTCGTTACAGTATACTCATACTCTTCCAGATAAGAATTCTCCACAATACTGCTAAACCTTAGCTTTGACCAGTTGTAGCGCTTATACAGTTAGGGTCTTGTAGCTTGATGCACCTCGTAACTGACCAGCTGATTTGTACACAGAGTGCCAGTTTCAGAATCATGCATTCCAGCCCCGACGCGCCTTCCCCCCTCCCCACCACTGGAAATATTTCTGCAGACTCCAGTCTGCCACTGTGCATATATTTTGATAACATCCTGGTTTTAATAGCATCGAGGGAACAGCATTGTGGAGTAAGGGTAGACCTAGCACAGAACACACCATTCCCAATGAAACGCATCACTTAGTAGATGGTGAAGTACTCTGAAGCTAGCCAGATAGAAACAAAACCTCCTGGCACTGTATCTAACCCAAATTCTAATCTTACACTAATCTCTTGTATGTACCTACCACGCCCTCAAAGGGCCAACGATTTACTATTATCAGAAGTTCCGAAAAATGAGGAAGAAATTGACCCACACTTTTTTCCGTTGTTCATTATTTCGATTACCCCATAAAGGGAATGGACTTGTAGCCACAGGTTACACAAGCGATAGATGGTTTAAAATACATAAAAAGAGATGACAATAGGAAACGATTTTTAAAAACACAATGATGCTCGGCTTTTACGATTTTTACAGGAAAAAAATGGATGACAAAATAAAGGTTTTTCAAAAATACGCTGGTGGGCAATATTGGGGATTTTTTTATCTGTATAGATGACTAGCGGAAAAGCTTGGTGTTGACCAGGCATTTATTTACAGCTGTGCGTCCACGTCCGTACTATGCAGCGTCTGGCCTTGTCCTGAGTTTTTATGACGTATCTCCTGAAACATGTGTCGTACAATGATATAATTTTGTAGGTACATTCAGCGTCATAAGCGGATACTGTCTGCAAAATTTATTGCGAATATAGTACCAAAGAAGTAACAAATTTAAATGTCACGAATGCTGTGATCCCCACACACATGGGTGCAACTAATGTACACAGGATGCTTGGCTCCATCATTATGGCTACCATCACCTGTGGTCGAAATTGGACCAGCTGTGTCGACGTAGTGAAAATATAAATGTGCATAACATGGTAAACGTCCATTCTTTCCAGCCATCAGACCTGATCTACGATCAAAAATATCATGTAAAAGTTGGAGGGGCAACGGCCTTGCCGCAGTGGATACACCGGTTCCCGTCAGATCACTGAAGTTTAGCACTTTCGGGCATGGTCGGCACTTGGATGGGTGACCATCCGATCCGCTATGCGCTGTTTCCATTTTTCGGGTTGCACTCAGCTTTGCGATGCCAATTGAGGAACTACTCGACCGAATAGTAGCGGCTCAAGTCAAAGGAAACTACCACAACGAGTGGGAGAGCCAGCTCCTCCTCCACCCTCAGTGCGAATGACGTGGCGGTCGGATGGTCCTGATTGGCCACTTGTGGCCTGAACACGGAGTGCTTTCTTAAAGTAGTGCTCCCTACATAAAATTGACAGTCTTGGCTCAGGGACTGTCCACGGTAAATGCTGCATTGGACCTACGAATACTATTAAAATAACGGTTTGAGTTCTCTTTAATTGTCCAATCATCTGAAGTGAGTCCTTATTGAAGTGGGCTGAAAAATAGATTTTATGTTAATGGCGGATAAATTTTTTGTTAATGGCGGCAAATTAACTTTACCCTAATGACACACAAGGTCAATGCCGTTCTATCACGTAAAGTATTCTCAGATCGAAATGTTTTGCTTTACCAAATCTCCAGTGTAGATTCATCATACCGCAATTATAATTCTCAAAATAATTTGGAGCTACGTTCAATGCATATTTAAATGCATCTTTCAAAACAATACCAGAATTCTCATTAGATCATCATTAACAGTGGCTAGAGTATTCCTATTATTTCGTCTACCAAAAACCACGTTTCACTATGGCTTTTTCAGTACGCTGTTTTGTTTTCCACTGCTGACAATAGAAACGATCTGGCAGATGTGACATTGTAGATGTCCAGTATGCGTGTCTTAATGCAAATAAACCGTCTGGAACATTTACCCTTGAACCTCCCTAGAATGGGATTTCATGGAACGTTATTACTTTCCTGTGTCCATTTCTATCACACCAGCTGATCGCCACGACTGGGGAGAGTGAGGAGGGGTTGGGGTGAAAGTTGGCAGCACTTTGAGTGGCAGAAACCTCACGTTTCCGTCATTTGTTTTCATAATGACGTAGTGCCAATTCGTCACATTGGACGCTTTTCTCTCGGAAACGTTTACATTCATCGTCTGGATATCAATGTCGCCTTCTGAGGTATGCAGTCGCACCACTCTGTACGAAATAGGTTCTAAGCTGATGCAGTCGACAAGTAACGTCGAAATATATCGTCACATCGAAATATATCGACACCTCGAAATAAATCAACACCTACAAATAAAAGGCCACCCCGAAATAAATCGCAACCTCGAAATAAATCGACACAATGAGAAAAATCGAAACTTCGAAATAAATCGACACCTCCAAAAGACTGCTACATCGAAATGATTCGATATCCCGAAATATATCGACATCTAGATGCATTCAGCTTACCATATAGAACGATATCTCGAAACTCAAGGAGCTCTCGAGATAAATCGAGGTATAGAAACATATCGATATCTTGAAATATAATGGTACCTCGTAATATAAAGATATCTCTAAAAATACGATATCTAGAAATTTATGGATTACTTGAGATATAGAGGTTCCTTGAAATATATCGATGTCTCGATATTAATTGATATCTGAAGTACACCGATACATTGAAATATATCGATACCTCGAAATATATAGACAACCTGATTGCGTCGGTATATCAAAATAAATCGATAACTCGACGTAAACGTGTACTTCGAAACCAATCGATACCTCGAAATAAATGGACTCCTCAGTATAGATAGATATCTCGAAATAAATCGACATCTTGATATAATGTGTGCCTCGAAATAAGTCAATATACCGAAATAAATCGATAATGGGAAAAAACTGGACGTCTCGAAATAAATCTGTACCCCTAAGAAAACGATTCTCGAAATAAATAGATATATCGAAATATATCGCTATCTCGATAAATACCGATATCTAGTGGTCGGATATATGTTTCAAGATGACATGACATATCAGTATAGTTCGATATACATGAAAATACTTTGGATTTTCAATATATTCGTAGATTTCTGGACCTCGGGGAAAAAATCGCCGATCCGACCTCGGTGCAAAAACGCAGACCTAGGGAAAAAACGCCGACCTCGGGGAAAAACGCAGACGTCGAGGGAAAAACGCCGACGTCGGGGTAAAACGCCGACCTCGGGGGAAAAACGCCGACCTCGGGGTAAACCGCCAGCCTCGGGGAAAAACGACGATATCGTGGGAAAACGCCGACCTTCGGAAAACTGCCGACCTCAGAAAAAATCCAGTTCCATTAATTTACACAGACACTAATGTATGTCACCATTAGGTTCTCAAAATGCAACAAAATTCCTTGTATTTATCACCTCACACAAAAAGTGGTCGCGACAGAAAAGTCTCGTTCTTTAGAAAGTTTAGAATGAGATGTTCTAAATATTGCAGTTTATCCATTTACAATAATCTACAAGCACTGCACAATGAGAAGAGACTGTCAACCACAGCACTTTGAAATAGTGGACAGCCAGGAAGACAGAGGTTGCATTGCTGTTTCTAATCCACTGGTGCTTGAGATTCAGAATCCAGGATTGCCTCGAATAAGAACAGCAGGAATGAATGTCCTGCACCAGTGTAGAACTTATTCTGGAACTCCACAGAAAATCACAAGGCACAATTATATCACATCATTCTCAGAAAACTACAGAAGCCTCTAATGGACGTAACAACGTCGTCAACTCCTTCACCAGTGAAAGATCTTAGTAGCTATTGAGTCAAGAGTAGGTGGCCAATTAATAATTTGTTGTTCAAAGCTAACTTCAGTGTATATGGGAATACTCAGTGGACATCTTTAACCATCATATTTTACTGTCTAAGATATGTCAACTTCCCAGACTATAAGTATAAGCTGAGCTTGGTCTTTCCCAATCCGAGATTGTTTAGAATGGGTATCACGGGAATCAGATCCACTGGGCATTTAGAGCAACCTGCTTTAAACTATATGAGCAGGCAATAGACAAGGACACAGAATTTGAAATTTCTCTGTGAATCGGTTACCTTCATCGTCTGCAAACTTATGTTGTGTGCTGCGGTATGCGGAGGCACTAATAGCAACACAGTAGAACATAGAAGAAGCTTCTAGGTTTATGTAAGTAGCCCGTAGGAAACAGTACAATTCAGGTTTTAGTTATCGATTATTGATTTATTAGCCGGCTTTGCCAGTAAAATGACCTACTACCTTAAGATTTGGCATTAAACAAGGTCTGGCAGCCACGTTACACGAGAGAATGTGAAAAGTGTTCATATGAACTAAAAACCTAACAAATCCGCCCGTTTTCACATCTGCTTTTGAATCCACGTAATGCGAGATCGTCACATTGGCCGTTTTCTCTCTGAAACGGTTACATTTATCGTTTGCAATGCTATGTAGCGTGCTGCGATTGCGGAAACACTAAAACCACCATAGTAGAACACAGAAGAAGCTTTTAATTTGGTGTAATAGCCAGTAAGAAGCAGTACAAATCAAGTTTTAGTTATCGATTATTGAATTTTTAGCCAGCTTTGGTGCCTTGGACATGGGCTAGGACCTCAAGATTTGGCATGAGGGGACGTCTAGCAACCACGTTGCACGGGAGAATGTGAAAAGTTTTCATGTGCAGTAAAAACCTAAGAAACCCGCCCGTTTTCGTCATCTGCTTTCGAATCGACGTAATGCCAGATCATCACATTGGCCGTTTTCAACCTGAAACGGTTACATATATC
Source organism: Schistocerca gregaria (assembly GCF_023897955.1). Classification (NCBI taxonomy): domain Eukaryota; kingdom Metazoa; phylum Arthropoda; class Insecta; order Orthoptera; family Acrididae; genus Schistocerca; species Schistocerca gregaria. The sequence goes on from NW_026061759.1 coordinate 4,208,952, forward strand.
ATGTGCAAAGCTTTGTCGCGTGCTGCGGTATGCGGAGACACTGGAAGCACCATAGTAGAACACAGAAGAAGCTTTTAATTTGATGTAACAGCCACTAAGGAGCAGTACAACTCAAGTTTTGGTTATCGATTATTGATTTTTAGCCGGCTTTGGTGCCTTGGACATGGGCTACGACCTTAGGATTTTGCATGAAGGGAAGTCTAGAAGCCGCATTGCACGAGAGAATGTGAAAAGTGTTCATATGTAGTAAAAACCTGAGAAATCCGTCCGTTTTCGTCATTTGTTATCGAACCGACATATAGAAAGATAGTCACATTGGCCGCTCTTCTCTTTGAAACGGTTACATTTATCGTCTGGAAAGCTATGTCGCGTGCTGCGGTATGCGCGAGACACTAAAAGCACCATAGTAGAACACAGAAGAAGCTTCTAAGTTGATGTAATAGCCAGTAACAAACGGTGCAATTCAAGTTTTAGTTATCGATTATTGACCTTTTACCCTTCTTTGGTGCCTTGGACATGAGCTAGGACCTGAAGATTTTACATGAAGCTAAGTCTAGCAGCCGCCTTGCACGGGAGAATGTGAAAAGTGTTCATATGTAGTAAAAACCTGAGAAATCCGTCCGTTTTCGCCATTTGTTATTGAATCGACTTAAAGCCATATCGATACATTGGGCGCTCTTCTCTCTGAAACGGTTACATTTATCGTCTGCAAAGCTATGTCGCGTGCTGCGGTATACGGAGACACTAAAAGCACCATAGTAGAACACAGAAGATGCTTCTAAGTTCATGTAATAGCCAGTAAGAAGTAGTACAAATCAAGTTTTTTGTTATCGATTATTCACTTTTTAGCCGGCATTGGTGCCTTGTACATGAGCTAGGACCTTACGATTTTGCATGAAAGGAGCACTAGCAGCCGCGTTGCACGGGAGAATGTGTTAAGTGTTCATTTGTAGTAAAAACCTTAGAAATCCGTTTGTTTTCGTCATTTGTTATCAAATCGGCTTAAAGCCAGATCGTCACATTGGTCGCTCTTCTCTTAAAACGGTTACATTTATTGTCTGGAAAGCTATGTCGCGTGATGCGGTATGCGGAGACACTAAAAGCACCATAGCAGAACACAGAAGAAGCTTCTAAGTTGAAGTAATAGCCAGTAAGAAGTAGTACAATCCAAGTTTTAGTTATCGATTATTGACTTTTTAGCCCGCTTTGGTACCTTGGACATGAGCTAGGACCTTACGATATTGCAAGAATGGACGACTAGCAGCTGTGTGCATGGGAGAATGTGAAAATTGTTCTTATGTAGTAAACACCTGAGATATCCGTCCCTTTTCGTCATTTGTTACCAAATCGACTTAAAGCCAGATCGTTACATTGGCAGCACTTGTCTCTGAAACGGTTACATTTATCGTCTGCATGGCTATGTCGCGTGCTAAAGTATGCGGAGACACTAAAAACACCATAGTAGAACACAGAAGAACCTTCTAAGTTGATGTAACAGCCAGTAAGCAGTAGTACAATCAAGTTTTAGTTATTGGTTTTTGACTTTTTATTCTGCTATGTAATAGCCAGTAAGATGTTGTACAATTCAAGTTTTAATTATCGATTATTGAATTTTTAGCTTTATTGTGCCTTGGACATGAGGTAGGACCTTACGATTTTGTATGAAAGGAGGATTAGCAGCCGCGATGCTCGGGACAATGTGAAAAGTGTTCATTTGTAGTAAAAACCTGAGAAATCCGTCCGTTTTCGTCATTTGTTATCAAATCGACTTTAAGCCAGTTCGTCACATTGGCCGCTCTTGTCTCTGAAACAGTTACATTTATCGTCTGGAAAGCTATGTCGCGTGCTGCGGTATGCGGAGACACTAAAAGCACCATAGTAGAGCACAGAAGATGCTTCTAAGTTCATGTAATAGCCAGTAAGAAGTAGTACAAATCAAGTTTTCGTTATCGATTATTCACTTTTCAGCCGGCTTTGGTGCCTTGTACATGAGCTAGGACCTTACGATTCTGCATGAAAGGAGGACTAGCAGCCGCGTTGCACGGGAGGAAAGTGTTCATATCTAGATAAAACCTGAGAAATCCTGCCGTTTTCGTCATTTGTTATGGAGTCGACTTAAAGTTAGATCGTCACATTATCCGCTCTTCCCTCTGAAACGGTTACATTTATAGTCTGAAAGGCTATGTCGCGTGCTGCGGTATGCGCAAGACACTAAAAGTACCATAGTTGAACACAGAAGAAGCTTCTGAGTTCATGTAATAGCCAGTAAGAAACATTACAATTCAAGTTTTAGTTATCGATTATTGACCTTTTACCCTTCCTGGGTGCCTTGGACATAAGCTAAGACCATAAGACTTTGCATGAAAGGAGCACTAGCAGCCGCGTTGCACGGGAGAATATGTTAAGTCTTCATTTGTAGTAAAAACCTTAGAAATCCGTTCGGTTTCGTCATTTGTTATCAAATCGACTTAAAGCCAGATCGTCACATTGGTCGCTCTTCTCACTGAAACGGTTACATTTATAGTCTGGAAAGCTATGTCGCGTGATGCGGTATGCAGAGACACTAAAAGCACCATAGCAGAACACAGAAGAAGCTTCTAAGTTGAAGTAATAGCCAGTAATAAGTAGTACAATGCAAGTTTTAGTTATCGATTATTGACTTTTTAGCCCGCTTTGGTATCTTGGACAGGAGCTAGGACCTTACGATATTGCAAAAATGGACGACTAGCAGCTGCGTTGCATGGGAGAATTTGAATATTTTTCTTATGTAGTAAACACCTGAGATATCCGTCCCTTTTCCTCATTTGTTATCAAATAAACTTAAAGCCAGATCGTTACATTAACCACTCTTCTGTCTGAAACGGTTACATTTATCGTCTGCATAGCTATGTCGCGTGCTGCCGTACGCGCAAGACACTAAAAGCACCACAGTTGAACTCAGAAGAAGCTTCTAAGTTCATGTAATAGTCAGTAAGAAACATTACAATTCAAGTTTAAGTTATCGATTATTGATCTTTTACCCTTCCTGTTTGCGTTGGACTTGATCTAGGACCTTAAGACTTTGCATGAAAGGACCACTAGCAGCCGCGTTGCACGGGAGAATGTGTTAAGTGTTCATTTGTAGTAAAAACCTTAGAAATCCGTTCGGTTTCGTCATTTGTTATCAAATCGAATTAAAGCCAGATCGTCACATTGGTCGCTCTTCTCACTGAAACGGTTACATTTATAGTCTGGAAAGCTATGTCGCGTGATGCGGTATGCAGAGACACTAAAAGCACCATAGCAGAACACAGAAGAAGCTTCTAAGTTGAAGTAATAGCCAGTAATAAGTAGTACAATGCAAGTTTTAGTTATCGATTATTGACTTTTTAGCCCGCTTTGGTACCTTGGACAGGAGCTAGGACCTTACGATATTGCAAAAATGGACGACTAGCAGCTGCGTTGCATGGGAGAATTTGAATATTTTTCTTATGTAGTAAACACCTGAGATATCCGTCCCTTTTCCTCATTTGTTATCAAACCGACTTAAAGCCAGATCGTTACATTAGCAGCTCTTGTCTCTGAAACGGTTACATTTATCGTCTGTATAGCTATGTCGCGTGCTAAGGTATGCGGAGACACTAAAAGCACCATAGTAGAACACAGAAGAACCTTCTAAGTTGATGTAACAGCCAGTAAGCAGTAGTAAAATCAAGTTTTAGTTATTGGTTTTTGACTTTTTATTTTGCTATGTAATAGCCAGTAAGATGTATTACAATTCAAGTTTTAATTATCGATTATTGAATTTTTAGACTGTTTTGGTGCCTTGGACATGAGCTAGGTCCTTACGATTTTGTATGAAAGGAGGATTAGCAGCCGCGTTGCTCGGGACAATGTGAAAAGTGTTCATATGTAGTAACAAACTGAGAAGTCCGTCCGTTTTCGTCATTTGTTATCGAATCGACTTAAGGCAAGGACGTTACATTGGCCGCTCTTCTCTCTGAAACGGTTACACTTATCAACTGCAAAGCAATGTCGCGTGCTCCAGTATGCGGAGACACTAAAAGCACCATAGTAGAACACAGAAGAAACTTCCAAGTTGATGTAATTACCAGTAAGAAACAGTACAATTCAAATTTTCGTTATCGATTATTGATCTTTTACCCTTTTTTGGTGCCTTGGACATGAGCTATTACCTTAAGATATTGCATGAATCGAAGTGTACCAGCCGCTTTGCGCGGGAGAATGTGAAAAGTGTTCATATATAGTAAAAACCTTGAGAAATCCGTCCGTTATCGTCATTTGTTATCGAATAGACTTAAACCAAGATCGTCACGTAGGCCGCTCTTCTCTCTGAAACGGTTACATTTATCGTCTGCAAAGCTATGTCTCATGCTGCGGTATGCGGAGACACAAAAAGCACCATAGTAGAACACAGAGGAAGCTTCTAAGTTGAAGTAATAGCCAGTAAGTAGTACAATGCAAGTATTACTTATCGATTACTGACTTTTTAGCCGGCTTTGGTACCTTGGACATGAGCTAGGACGTTACGATTTTGCATGAAGGGAACTGTAGCAGCCGCTTTGCACGGGAGAATGTGAAATATGTTCATATATAGTAAAAGCCTGAGAATTCCCTCCGTTTCCGTCATTTGTTATCGAATCGACTTAAACCCAGATCGTCACGTTGGCCGCTCTTCCCTCTGAAACGGTTACATTTATCGTCTGCAAAGCTGTGTCGCGTGATGCCGTATGCGGAGACAGTAAAAGCACCATAGTAGAACACTGATAAAGCTTCTACGTTTATGTAATTGGCATTAAGAAGTAGTACAATTCACGTTTTAGTTATCTATTATTGACTATTTAGCCGGCTTTGGTGCATTGGACATGAGCTAGGACCTTAAGATCTTGCATGAAAGGAGGACTATTAGCCGCGTTGCACGGGAGAATGTGAAAAGTGTTCATATGTATTAAAAACCTGAGAAATCCGGCCGTTTTCGTCATTTGTTATCGAATCGACTTAAAGCCAGATCGTCTTATTGGACGCACTTCCCTCTGAAACGGTTACATTTATAGGCTGCTAAGCTATGTCGCTGGGTGCGGTATTCGGAGACACTAAAAGCACAATAGTAGATCACAGATGAAGCTTCTAAGTTGATGTAATACCCAGTAAGAAGTAGTACAACTAAAGTTCTAGTTGTCGATTATTGACTTTTTAGCCGGCTTTGGTGCTTTGGTCATGAGCTAGGACTTTAAGATTTTGCATGAAAGGAGGACTAGCAGCCGAATTGCACGGGAGAATGTGAAAACTGTTCATACGTGGTAAAAACCTGAGAAATCCTTCCGTTTTCGTCATTTGTTATCGAATCGACTTACAGCCAGATCGCCTTATTGACCGGTCCTCCCTCTGAAACGGTTACATTTATCGGCTGCTAAGCTATGTCGCAGGGTGCGGTATGCGGAGACACTAAAAGCACCATAGTAGAACACAGAAGAAGCTTCTAAGTTGATGTAACAGCCAGTAAGCAGTAGTACAATCAAGTTTTAGTAGTTGGTTTTTGACTTGTTATTTTGCTATGTAATAGCCAGTAAGATGTATTACAATTCAAGTTTTAATTATCGATTATTGAATTTTTAGCCTTTTTTGGTGCCTTGGACATGAGCTAGGACCTTACGATTTTGTATGGAAGGAGGATTAGCAGCCGTGTTGCTCGGGACAATGTGAAAAGAATTCATATGTAGTAACAAATTGAGAAGTCCGTCCGTTTTCGTCATTCGTTATCGAATCGACTTAAGGCAAGGACGTTACATTGGCCGCTCTTCTCTCTGAAACGGTTACACTTATCATCTGCAAAGCAATGTCGCGTGCTCCAGTATGCGGAGACACTAAAAGCACCATAGTAGAACACAGAAGAAACTTCCAAGTTGATGTAATTGCCAGTAAGAAACAGTACAATTCAAGTTTTCGTTATCGATTATTGATCTTTTACCCTTCTTTGTTGCCTTGGACATGAGCTATTACCTTAAGATATTGCATGAATCGAAGTGTACCAGCCGCTTTGCGCGGGAGAATGTGAAAAGTGTTCATATATAGTAAAAACCTGAGAAATCCGTCCGTTATCGTCATTTGTTATCGAATAGACTTAAACCAAGATCGTCACGTAGGCCGCTCTTCTCTCTGAAACGGTTACATTTATCGTCTGCAAAGCTATGTCTCGTGCTGCGGTATGCGGAGACACAAAAAGCACCATAGTAGAACACAGAGGAAGCTTCTAAGTTGAAGTAATAGCCAGTAAGTAGTACAATGCAAGTTTTAGTTATCGATTAGTGACTTTTTAGCCGGCTTTGGTACCTTGGACATGAGCTAGGACGTTACGATTTTGCATGAAGGGAACTGTAGCAGCCGCTTTGCACGGGAGAATGTGAAAAATGTTCATATATAGTAAAAACTTGAGCATTCCCTCCGTTTCCGTCATTTGTTATCGAATCGACTTAAAGCCAGATCGTCTCATTGGTGGCTCTTCTCTCTGAAACAGTTACATTTATCGTCTGCAAAGCTATGTCGCGTGCTGCGGTATGGGCGAGACACTAAAAGGAGCATAGTAGAACACAGAAGAAGCTTCTAAGTTGTTGTAATAGACAGTAAGAAGTAGTACAATTCAAGTTTTAGTTATCGATTATTGACTTTTTATTCGGCTTTCGTGCCTTGGGCATAAGCTAGGACCTTAAGATTTTGCATGAAAGGAGGACTAGCAGCCGCGTTGCACGGGAGACTGTGAAAAGTGCTCATTTGTAGTAAAAACCTAAAAAATCCGCCCGTTTTCGTCATTTGTTGTCAAATCGACTTAAAGCCAGTTCCTCACATTGTCCGCTCTTCTCTCTGAAACGGTTACATTTATCGTGTGCAAAGCTATGTCGAGTGTTGCGGTATGCGGAGTCACTAAAAGCACCATAGTACAACACAGCAGAATTTTCTAAGTTCATGTATTAGCCAGTAAGAAACAGTGCAATTCAAGTTTTAGTTATCGATTATTGACTTTTTAGCCGGCTTTCATACCTTAGACATGAGCTAGGTCTTTATGATTTTGCATGAAAGGAGGACTAGAATCCGCGGGCACGGGAGAATGGGAAAAGTGTTCATATATAGTAAAAACCTGAGAAATCCGTCAGTTTTCGTCATTTGTTATCGAATGGACTTAAACCCAGATCGTCACGTTGGCCGCTCTTCTCTCAGAAACGGTTACATTTATCGTCTGCAAAGCTGTGTCGCGTGATGCCGTATGCGGAGACAGTAAAAGCACCATAGTAGAACACTGATAAAGCTTCTACGTTTATGTAATAGGCATTAAGAAGTAGTACAATTCACGTTTTAGTTATCGATTATTGACTATTTAGCCGGCTTTGGTGCATTGGACATGAGCTAGGACCTTAAGATCTTGCATGAAAGGAGGACTATTAGCCGCGTTGCACGGGAGAATGTGAAAAGTGTTCATATGTATTAAAAACCTGAGAAATTCGTCCGTTTTCGTCATTTGTTATCGAATCGACTTAAAGCCAGATCGTCTTATGGGACGCACTTCCCTCTGAAACGGTTACATTTATCGGCTGCTAAGCTATGTCGCTGGGTGCGGTATGCGGAGACACTAAAAGCACCATAGTAGAACACAGAAGAAGCTTCTAAGTTGATGTAATACCCAGTAAGAAGTAGTACAACTAAAGTTCTAGTTGTCGTTTATTGACTTTTTAGCCGGCTTTGGTGCTTTGGTCATGAGCTAGGACCTTAAGATTTTGCATGAAAGGAGGACTAGCAGCCGAATTGCACGGGAGAATGTGAAAAATGTTCATACGTGGTAAAAACCTGAGAAATCCTTCCGTTTTCGTCATTTGTTATCGAATCGACTTAAAGCCAGATCGTTACATTGGCAGCACTTGTCTCTGAAACGGTTACATTTATCGTCTGCATAGCTATGTCGCGTGTTAAAGTATGCGGAGACACTAAAAGCACCATAGTAGAACACAGAAGAACCTTCTAAGTTGATGTAACAGCCAGTAAGCAGTAGTACAATCAAGTTTTAGTTATTGGTTTTTGACTTTTTATTCTGCTATGTAATAGCCAGTAAGATGTAGTAAAATTCAAGTTTTAATTATCGATTATTGAATTTTTAACCTTTTTTGGTGCCTTGGACATGAGCTAGGACCTTACGATTTTGTATGAAAGGAGGAGTAGCATACGCGTTGCTCGGGACAAAGTGAAAAGTGTTCATATGTAGTAACAAACTGAGAAGTCCGTCCGTTTTCGTCATTTGTTATCGAATCGACTTAAGGCAAGGACGTTACATTGGCCGCTCTTCTCTCTGAACTGGTTAGATTTATCGTCTGCAAAGCTATGTCGCTGGGTGCGGTATGCGGAGACACTAAAAGCACCATAGTGGAACACAGAGGAAGCTTCTAAGTTTATGTTATAGCCAGTAAGAAGTAGTACAATTCAAGTTTTCGTTATCGATTATTCACTTTTCAGCCGGCTTAGGTGCCTTGTACATGATCTAGGACCTTAAGATTTTGCATGAAAGGAGGACTAGCAGCCGCGTTGCACGAGGGAACGTGAAAAGTGTTAATATGTAGTAAAAACCTGAGAATTCCGGCCGTTTTCGTCATTTGTTATCGAGTCGACTTAAACCCAGTTCGTCACATTGGCCGCACTTCCCTCTGAAACGGTTACATTTTTCGCCTGCAAAGCTATGTCGCTGGTGCGGTATGCGGAGACACTAAAGGCACCACAGTAGAAGCTTCTAAGTTGATGTAGTAGCCAGTAAGAAGTGGTACAATTCAAGTTTTAGTTATCGGTTTTTGACTTTTTATTCGGTTTTGTAATAGCCAGTAAGATTTAGTACAATTCAAGTTTTAACTATCGATTATTGAATTTCTAGCCTTCTTTGGTGCCTTGGACATGAGCTAGGACCTTACGATTTTGTATGAAAGGAGGATTAGCAGCCGCGTTGCTCGAGACAATGTGAAAAGTGTTCATATGTAGTAACAACCTTAGAAATCCGTCAGTTTTCTTCATTTGTTATCGAATCGACTTAAAGCAAGGACGTTACATTGGCCGCTCTTCTCTCTGAAACGGTTACATTTATCGTCTGCAAAGCTATGTCGCGTGCTGCGGTATGGGCCAGACATTAAAAGCACCATGGGAGAACACAGAAAAAGCTTCTATGTTGACGTAATAGCCAGTAAGAGACAGTAAAATTCAAGTTTTAGTTATTGATTATTTACCTTTTACCTTCCTTTGGTGCCTTGGACATAAGCTAGAACCCTACGATTTTGCTTGATGGGAAGTCTAGCAGCCGCGTTGCACAGGAGAATCTGAAAAGTGTTTATATGTAGAAAAAACCTGAAAAATCCGGCCGTTTTCGTTATTTGTTATCTGTTCGACTTAAAACCAGATCGTCACACTGGCCGCTCTTCTCTCTGAAACGGTTACAATTATCGTCTGCAAAGCTATGTCGCGTGCTGCCGTATGCGCAAGACACTAAAAGCACCGCAGTTGAACACAGAAGAAGCTTCTAAGTTCATGTAATAGTCAGTAAGAAACATTACAATTAAAGTTTTAGTTATCGATTATTGACCTTTTACCCTTCCTGGGTGCGTTGGACGTGATCTAGGACCTTAAGACTTTGCATGAAAGGACCACTAGCAGCCGCGTTGCACGGGAGAATGTGTTAAGTGTTCATTTGTAGTAAAAACCTTAGAAATCCGTTCGGTTTCGTCATTTGTTATCAAATCGACTTAAAGCCAGATCGTCACATTGGTCGCTCTTCTCACTGAAACGGTTACATTTATAGTCTGGAAAGCTATGTCGCGTGATGCGGTATGCGTAGACACTAAAAGCACCATAGCAGAACACAGAAGAAGCTTCTAAGTTTAAGTAATAGCCAGTAATAAGTAGTACAATGCAAGTTTTAGTTATCGATTATTGACTTTTTAGCCCAGCTTGGTACCTTGGACAGGAGCTAGTACCTTACGATATTGCAAAAATGGACGACTAGCAGCTGCGTTGCATGGGAGAATTTGAATATTTTTCTTATGTAGTAAACACCTGAGACATCCGTCCCTTTATCTCATTTGTTATCAAATCGACTGAAAGCCAGATCGTTACATTGGCAGCTCTTGTCTCTGAAACGGTTACATTTATCGTCTGTATAGCTATGTCGCGTGATGCGGTATGCGGAGACACAAAAAGCACCATAGTAGAACACAGAGGAAGCTTCTAAGTTGAAGTAATAGCCAGTAAGTAGTACAATGCAAGTTTTAGTTATCGATTACTGAATTTTTAGCCGGCTTTGGTACCTTGGACATGAGCTAGGACGTTACGATTTTGCATGAAGGAAACTGTAGCAGCCGCTTTGCACGGGAGAATGTGAAAAATGTTCATACATAGTAAAAACCTGAGAATTCCCTCCGTTTCCGTCATTTGTTATCGAATCGACTTAAAGCCAGATCGACTCATTGGTGGCTCTTCTCTCTGAAACAGTTACATTTATCGTCTGCAACGCTATGTCGCGTGCTGCGGTATGCGGAGACACTAAAGGCAGCATAGTAGAACACAGAAGAAGCTTCTAAGTTGTTGTAATAGACAGTAAGAAGTAGTACTATTCCAGTTTTAGTTATCGATCATTGACTTTTTATTCGGCTTTCGTGCCTTGGGCATAAGCTAGGACGTTAAGATTTTGCATGAAAGCAGGACTAGCAGCGGCGTTGCACGGGAGACTGTGAAAAGTGCTCATTTGTAGTAAAAACCTAAGAAATCCGCCCGTTTCCGTCATTTGTCGTCAAATCGACTTAAAGCCAGTTCGTCACATTGCCCGCTCTTCTCTCTGAAACGGTTACATTTGTCGTCTGCAAAGCTATGTCGCGTGCTGCTGTATGTGGAGTCACTAGAAGCACCATAGTAGAACACAGATGAAGCTTCTAAGTTGATGTAATACCCAGTAAGAAGTAGTACAATTCACGTTAATTTATCGATTATTGACTTTTTAGCCTTTTTTGGTGCTTTGAGCATGAGCTAGGATCTTAAGATTTTGCATGAAAGGAGAACTAGCAGCAGCGTGGCACGGGAGAATGTGAAAAGTATTTATATGTAGTAAAAACTCTTAGAAATCCGTCCGTTTTCGTCATTTGTTATCGAATCGACTTAAAGCCAGATCGCACATTGGCCGCTCTTCTCTCTGAAACGGTTACATTTATCGTCTGCAAAGCTATGTCGCTGGGTGCGGTATGCCGAGACACTAAAAGCACCATAGTAGAACACAGAAGAAGCTTCTAAGTTGAAGCAATAGCCAGTAAGAAGTAGTACAATTCAAGCTTTAGTTGTCGATTATTCACATTTTAGCCGGCTTTGGTGGCTTGGATATGACTTAGGACCTTAAGATTTTGCATGAAAGGAGGACTAGCAGCCGCGTTGCACGGGAAAATGGGAAAAGTGTTTCATATGTAGTAAAAACCTGAAAAATCCGTCCGTTTTCGTCATTTGTTATCGAATCGACTTAAAGCCACATGGTCACATTGGCCGCTCTTCTCTCTGAAACGATTACATTTATCGTCAGCGAAGCTATGACGCGTGCTGCAGTATTCGGAGTCACTAAAAGCACCATAGTAGAACACAGAAGAACTTCTAAGTTGATGTAATACCCAGTAAGATGCAGTACAATTAATGTTTTAGTTATCGATTATTGACTTTTTATAATTTTTTGGGGCCTAGGGCATGAGCTAGGACCTTAAGATTTCGCATGAATGGCGGAATATTAGCCGCGTTGCACGGGAGAATGTAAAAAGTGTTCATATGTAGTAAAAACCTGAGATATCCGGCCGTTTTCGTCATTTGTTATCGAATCGACTTAAAGCCAGATCGCCACATTGGCCGCTCTTCTCTCTGAGACGGTTACATTTATCGTCTGCAAAGCTATGTCGCGTGCTGCGGTACGCGGAGACACTAAAAGCACCATAGTAGAACACAGAAAAATCTTCTAAGTTGAAGCAATAGCCAGTAAGAAGCAGTACAATTCAAGTATTGTTTATCGATTATTGATTTTTAGCCGAGTTTGGTGCTTTGTACAGCAGCTAGGACCTTAAGATTTTGCATGAAAGGCGGAATATTAGCCGCATTGCACGGGCGAATGTGAAAAGTGTTCATATGTAGTAAAAACATGAGATATCCGGCCGTTTTCGTCATTTGTTATCGAATCGACTTTAAGCCAGATCGTCACATTGGCCGCCCTTCCCTCTGAAACGGTGTTATTTATCGTCTGCAAAGCTATGTCGCTGGGTGCAGTATGCGGAGACACTTAAAGCACCATAGTACAACACAGAAGAAGCTTCTAAGTTGATGTAATAGCCAGTAATAAGTAGTACAATTCACATTCTAGTTATCGATTATTCACTTTTTAGCCGGCTTTGGTGCCCTTTACATGAGCTAGGACCTTAAGATTTTGCATGAAAGGAGGACTATTAGCCGCGTTGCACGGGAGAATGTGAAAAATGTTCATATGTAGTAAAAACCTGAGAAATCACTCCGTTTTCGTCATTTGTTATCGAATTGACTTAAAGCCATTTCGTCACATTTGCCGCTCTTCTCTCTGAAACGGTTACATTTATCGTCTGCAAAGCTATGTCGCGTGCTGCGGTATGTGGAGACACTAAAAGCACCATAGTAGAACACAGAAGAAGCTTCTAAGTTGAAGCAATAGCCAGTAAGAAGTAGTACAATTCAAGTTTTAGTTGTCGATTATTCACTCTTTAGCCGGCTTTGGTGGCTTGGACACGACCTAGGTACTTAAGTTTTTGCATGGAAGGAGGACTAGCAGCCGCGTTGCACGGGAGAATGAGAGAAGTGTCTGAAAAGCTATGTCGCGTGCTGCGGTATGCGGAGACACTAAAAGCATCATAGTAGAACACAGAAGAAGCTTCTAAGTTGAAGCAATAGCCAGTAAGAAGTAGTACAATTTAAGTTTTAGTTGTCGATTATACCCTGTTTAGCCGGCTTTGGTGGCTTGGACATGACCTAGGACCTTAAGATTTTGCATGAAAGGAGGACTAGCAGCCGCGTTGCACGGGAGAATGTGAAAAGTGTTCATATGTAGTAAAACCTGAGAATTCCGTCTGTTTTCGTCATTTGTTATCATATCGACTTAGAGCCAGAACGTCACATTGGACGCTCTTCTCTCTGAAACGGTTACATTTATCGTCTGCAAAGCTATGACGCGTGCTGCGGTATGTGGAGACACTAAAAGCACCATAGTAGAACACAGAAGAAGCTTCTAAGTTGAAGCAATAGCCAGTAAGAAGTAGTACAATTCAAGTTTTAGTTGTCGATTATTCGCTTTTTAGCCGGCTTTGGTGGCCTGGACATGACCTAGGACCTTAAGGTTTGGCATGAAAGGAGGTTTAGCAGCCACGTTGCAAGGTAGAATGTGAAAAGTGTTCATATGTAGTAAAAACCTGAGAAATCCGTCTCTTTTCGTCGTATGTTATCGAATCGACTTAGAGCCAGATCGTCAAATTGGCCGCTCTTCTCTCTGAAACGGTTACATTTATCGTCTGCAAAGCTATGTCGCGTGCTGCGGAATGTGCGAGACACTAAAAGCACCATAGTAGAACACAGAAAAAGCTTCTAAGTTTATGTAATAGCCAGTAAGAAGAAGTACAGTTCACGTTTAAGTTATCGATTATTGACTTTTAGGGGGCTATGGGGCATTGGACGTGAGCTAGGACCTTAAGATTTTGCATGAAAGGAGGACTAGAGGGTGCGTTGCACGGGAGAATGTGAAAAGTGTTGATATGTAGTAATAACCTGAGAAATACGTCCGTTTTCGTCATTTGTTATCGAATCGACTTAAAGCCAGATCGTCAAATTATACACTTTTCTCTCTGAGACGGTTACATTTATCGTCTGCAAAGCTATGTCGCGTGCTGCGGTATGCGGAGACACTAAAAGCACCATAGTAGAACACAGAAGAAGCTTCTATGTTGATGTAATAGCCAGTAAGAAGTAGTACAATTCACGTCTTATTTATCGATTATTGACTTTTTAGCCGGCTTTGGTGGCTTGGACATGACCTAGGATCTTAAGATTTTGCATGATAGAAGGTCTAGCAGCCACGTTGCACGGAAGAATGTGAAAAGATTTCATATGTAGTAAAAACTTGAGAAATCCGTACGTTTTCGTCATTTGTTATCGAATCGACTTAAACCCAGATCGTCACATCGGCCGCTCTTCGCTCTGAAACCGTTACATTTATCGTCTGCAAAGCTATGTCGCGTGCTGCAGTATGCGGAGACACTAAAAGCACCATAGTAGAACGCAGAAGAAGCTTCTATTTTGATGTAATAGCCAGTAAGGAGTAGTACAATTCACGTCTTAGTTATCGATTGTTGACTTTTTAGAAGGCTTTGGTGCCTTGGACATTGGCTAGGACCTTAAGATTTTGCATGAAAGGGCGACTAGCAGCAGCGTCGCCCGGGAGAATGTGAAAAGTGTTCATATGTAGTAAAAACCTGATAAATTCGCACGTTTTCGTCATTTGCTATCGAATCGATTTAAAGCCAGACCGTTACATTGGCCGCTCTTCTCTCTGAAACGGTTACATTTATCGTCTGCACAGCTATGTCGTGTGCTGTGGTATGCGGAGACACTAAAAGCACAATAGTAGAACACAGACGATGCTGCTAAGGCGAAGCAATAGCCAGTAAGAAGTAGTACAATTTAAGTTTTAGTTGTCGATTATACACTTTTTAGCCGGGTTTGGTGGCTTGGACATGACCTAGGACTTTACGATTTTGCATGAAACGGCGACTAGCAGCCGCGTTCCACGGGAGAATGTGAAAAGTGTTCATATGTAGTAGAAAACCTGATAAATCCGCACGTTTTCGTCATTTACTATCGAATCGATTTAAAGCCAGACCGTTACATTGGCCGCTCTTCTCTCTGAAACGGTAACATTTATCGTCTGCAAAGCTATGTCGCGTGCTGCGGTATGCGGAGACACTAAAAGCACCATAGTAGAACACAGAAGAAGCTTCTAAGAGAATGTAATAGTAAGTTAGAAGAAGTACTATTCAAGTTTTAGTTATCGATTATTGACTTTTTTGCCGGCTTTGGTGTTTTGGCCATGAGCTAGGACCTTAAGATTTTGCATGAAAGGGCGACTAGCAGCCGCGTTGCACGGGAGAATGTGAAAAGTGTTCATATGTAGTACAAACCAGATAAATCCGTCCGTTTTCGTCATTTGTTATCGAATCGACTTTAAGCCAGATCGTCACATTGGCCGCTCTTCTCTCTGAAACGGTTACATGTATCGTCTGCAAAGCTATGTCGCGTGCTGCGGTATGCGGAGACACTAAAAGCACAATAGTAGAACACAGAAGAAGCTCCTAAGGCGAAGCAATAGCCAGTAAGAAGTAGTACAATTCAAGTTTTTGTTTTCGATTATTCACTTTTTAGCCGGCTTTGGTGGCTTGGACATGACCTAGGATCTTAAGATTTTGCATGATAGAAGGTCTAGCAGCCGCGTTGCACGGAAGAATGTGAAAAGATTTCATATGTAGTAAAAACTTGAGAAATCCGTAAGTTTTCGTCATTTGTTATCGAATCGACTTTAACCCAGATCGTCACATTGGACGCTCTTCTCTCTGAAATGGTTACATTTAACGTCTGCAAAGCTATGTCGCGTGCTGCGGTATGCGGAGCCCCCTAAAGCACCATAGTAGAACACAGAAGAAGCTTCTAAGAGAATGTAATAGTAAGATAGAAGTAGTACTATTCAAGTTTTAGTTATCGATTATTGACTTTCTTGCCGGCTTTGGTGCCTTGGCCATGAGCTAGGACCTTAAGATTTTGCATGAAAGGGCGACTAGCTGCCGCGTTGCACGGGAGTATGTGAAAAGTCTTCATATGTAGTAAAAACCTGATAAATCCCCACGTTTTCGTCATTTGCTATCGAATCGATTTAAAGCCAGACCGTTACATTGGCCGCTCTTCTCTCTGAAACGGTAACATTTATCGTCTGTAAAGCTATGTCGCGTGCTGCGGTATGCGGAGACACTAAAAGCACCATAGTAGAACACAGAAGAAGCTTCTAAGAGAATGTAATAGTAAGTTAGAAGTAGTACTATTCAAGTTTTAGTTATCGATTATTGACCTTTTTGCCAGCTTTTGTGCCTTGGCCATGAGCTAGGACCTTAAGATTTTGCATGAAAGGGCGACTAGCAGCCGCGTTGCACGGGAGAATGTGAAAAGTGTTCATATGTAGTAAAAACCTGAGAAATCCGTCTGTTTTCGTCATTTGTTATCATATCGACTTAGAGCCAGATCGTCACAAAGGCCGCTCTTCTCTCTGAGACAGTTACATTTATCGTCTGCAAAGCTATGTCGCGTGCTGCGGTATGCGGAGACACTAAAAGCACCATAGTAGAACTCAGAAGAAGCTTCTAAGTTGAAGTAATATCCAGTAAGATGTAGTACAAATCAAGTTTTAGTTGTTGATTATTCACTTTTTAGCCGGCTTTGGTGGCTTGGATATGACCTAGGACCTTAAGATTTTGCATGAAAGGAGGACTAGCAGCCGCGTTGCACGGGAGAATGTAAAAAGTGTTCATATGTAGTAAAAACCTGAGAAATCCGTCTGTTTTCGTCATTTGTTATCATATCGACTTCGAGCCAGATCGTCACATTGGCCGCTCTTCGCTCTGAAACCGTTACATTTATCGTCTGCAAAGCTATGTAGCGTGCTGCGGTATGCGGAGACACTAAAAGCACAATAGTAGAACACAGACGATGCTCCTAAGGCGAAGCAATAGCCAGTAAGAAGTAGTACAATTTAAGTTTTAGTTGTCGATTATACACTTTTTAGCCGGCTTTGGT
Source organism: Schistocerca gregaria (assembly GCF_023897955.1). NCBI lineage: Eukaryota > Metazoa > Arthropoda > Insecta > Orthoptera > Acrididae > Schistocerca > Schistocerca gregaria. The sequence goes on from NW_026061759.1 coordinate 4,225,845, forward strand.
GGCTTGGACACGACCTAGGACTTTACGATTTTGCATGAAACGGCGACTAGCAGCCGCGTTGCACGGGAGAATGTGAAAAGTGTTCATATGTAGTAGAAAACCAGATAAATCCGCACGTTTTCGTCATTTGCTACCGAATCGATTTAAAGCCAGACCGTAACATTGGCCGCTCTTCTCTCTGAAACGGTAACATTTATCGTCTGCAAAGCTATGTCGCGTGCTGCGGTATGCGGAGACACTAAAAGCACCATAGTAGAACACAGAAGAAGCTTCTAAGAGAATATAATAGTAAGTTAGAAGAAGTACTATTCAAGTTTTAGTTATCGATTATTGACTTTTTTGCCGGCTTTGGTGTTTTGGCCATGAGCTAGGACCTTAAGATTTTGCATGAAAGGGCGACTAGCAGCCGCGTTGCACGGGAGAATGTGAAAAGTGTTCATATGTAGTACAAACCAGATAAATCCGTCCGTTTTCGTCATTTGTTATCGAATCGACTTTAAGCCAGATCGTCACATTGGACGCTCTTCTCTCTGAAACGGTTACATGTATCGTCTGCAAAGCTATGTCGCGTGCTGCGGTATGCGGAGACACTAAAAGCACAATAGTAGAACACAGAAGAAGCTCCTAAGGCGAAGCAATAGCCAGTAAGAAGTAGTACAATTCAAGTTTTTGTTTTCGATTATTCACTTTTTAGCCGGCTTTGGTGGCTTGGACATGACCTAGGATCTTAAGATTTTGCATGATAGAAGGTCTAGCAGCCACGTTGCACGGAAGAATGTGAAAAGATTTCATATGTAGTAAAAACTTGAGAAATCCGTACGTTTTCGTCATTTGTTATCGAATCGACTTAAACCCAGATCGTCACATTGGACGCTCTTCTCTCTGAAATGGTTACATTTATCGTCTGCAAAGCTATGTCGCGTGCTGCGGTATGCGGAGCCCCCTAAAGCACCATAGTAGAAGACAGAAGAAGCTTCTAAGAGAATGTAATAGTAAGATAGAAGTAGTACTATTCAAGTTTTAGTTATCGATTATTGACTTTTTTGCCGGCTTTGGTGCCTTGGCCATGAGCTAGGACCTTAAGATTTTGCATGAAAGGGCGACTAGCAGCCGCGTTGCACGGGAGTATGTAAGAAGGGTTCATATATAGTAAAAACCTGATAAATCCCCACGTTTTCGTCATTTGCTATCGAATCGATTTAAAGCCAGACCGTTACATTGGCCGCTCTTCTCTCTGAAACGGTAACATTTATCGTCTGTAAAGCTATGTCGCGTGCTGCGGTATGCGGAGACGCTAAAAGCACCATAGTAGAACACAGAAGAAGCTTCTAAGAGAATGTAATAGTAAGTTAGAAGTAGTACTATTCAAGTTTTAGTTATCGATTATTGACCTTTTTGCCAGCTTTTGTGCCTTGGCCAAGAGCTAGGACCTTAAGATTTTGCATGAAAGTGCGACTAGCAGCCGCGTTGCACGGGAGAATGTGAAAAGTGTTCATATGTAGTACAAACCTGATAAATCCGTCCGTTTTCGTCACTTGTTATCGAATCGACTTAAAGCCAGATCGTCACATTGGCCGCTTTTCTCTCTGAGACGGTTACATTTATCGTCTGCAAAGCTATGTCGCGTTTTGCGGTATGCGGAGACACTAAAAGCACCATACTGGAACACAGAAGAAGCTTCTAAGTTGAAGCAATAGCCAGTAAGAAGTAGTAAAATTCAAGTTTCAGTTGTGGATTATTCACTTTTTAGCCGGCTTTGGTGGCTTGGATATGACCTAGGACCTTAAGATTTTGCATGAAAGGAGGACTTGCACCCGCGTTGCACTGGAGAATGTGAAATGTGTTCATATGTAGTAAAAACCTGAGATATCCGTCTGTTTTCGTCATTTGTTATCATATCGACTTAGAGCCAGATCGTCACATTGGCCGCTCTTCGGTCTGAAACGGTTACATTTATCGTCTGCAAAGCTATGTCGCGTGCTGCGGTATGCGGAGACACTAAAAGCACCATAGTAGAACCCAGAAGAAGCTTCTATGTTGATGTAATAGCCAGTAAGAAGTAGTACAATTCACGTCTTAGTTATCGATTATTGACTTTTTAGAAGACTGTGGTGCCTTGGACATTGGCTAGGACCTTACGATTTTGCATGAAAGGACGACTAGCAGCGGCGTTGCACGGGAGAATGTGAAAAGTGTTCATATGTAGTAAAAACCTGATAAATCCGCACATTTTCGTCATTTGCTATCGAATCGACTTAAAGCCAGACCGTCACATTGGCCGCTCTTCTCTCTGAAACGGTAACATTTATCGTCTGCAAAGCTATGTCGCGTGCTGCAGTATGCGGGGACACTAAAAGCACCATAGCAGAACACAGAAGAAGCTTCTAAGTTGAAGCAATAGCCAGTAAGAAGTAGTACAATTCAAGTTTTAGTTGTGGATTATTCACTTTTTAGAAGACTGTGGTGCCTTGGACATTGGCTAGGACCTTACGATTTTGCATGAAAGGAGGACTAGCAGCCGCGTTGCACGGGAGAATGTGAAAAGGGTTCATATGTAGTAAAAGCCTGAGAAATCCGTCCGTTTTCGTAATTTGTTATCGAATCGACTTAAAGCCAGATCGTCACATTGGCCGCTTTTCTCTCTGAGACGGTTACATTTTTCGTCTGCAAAGCTATGTCGCGTGCTGCGGTATGCGGAGACACTAAAAGCACCATAGTAGAACACAGAAGAATCTTCTAAGTTGAACCAATAGCCAGTAAGGAGCAGTACAATTCAAGTTTTGGTTATCTATTATTGATTTTTCGCCGGCCTTGGTGCCTTGGACATGCGGTGGAACCTTAAGATTTTGCATGAAGGGAGGACTAGCAGCCGCGTTGCACGGGAGAATGTAAAAAGGGTTCATATGTAGTAAAAACCTGAGAAATCCGTCCGTTTTCGTCATTTGTTATCGAATCGACTTAAAGCAAGATCGTCACATTGGCCGCTTTTCTCTCTGAGACGGTTACATTTATCGTCTGCAAAGCTACGTCGCGTGCTGCGGTATGCGGAGACACTAAAAGCACCATAGTAGAACACAGAAGAAGCTTCTAAGTTGAAGTAATAGCCAGTAAGAAGTAGTACAATTGAAGTTTTAGTTGTCGATTATTCACTTTTTAGCCGGCTTTGGTGGCTTGGACATGACCTAAGACCTCGCGATTTTGCATGAAAGGAGGACTAGCAGCCGCGTTGCACGGGAGTATGTGAAAAGTGTTCATATGTAGTAAAAACCTGATAAATCCCTACGTTTTCGTCATTTGTTATCGAATCGACTTAAAGCCAGATCGTCACATTGGCCGCTTTTCTCTCTGAGACGGTTACATTTATCGTCTGCAAAGCTATGTCGCGTGCTGCGGTATGCGGAGACACTAAAAGCACCATAGTAGAACACAGAGGAAGCTTCTAAGTTGAAGCAATTGCCAGTAAGAAGCAGTACAATTCACGTTTTGGTTATCGATTATTGATTTTTAGTCGGCTTAGGTGCCTTGGACATGAGGTGGAACATTAAGATTTTGCATGAAAGGAAAACTAGCAGCCGCGTTGCACGCGAGAATGTGAAAAGTGTTCATATGTAGTAAAAACCTGAGAAATCCGTCCGTTTTCGTCATTTGTTATCGAATCGATTTAAAGCCAGATCGTCTCATTGGCCGCTCTTCTCTCTGAAACGGTTACTTTTATTGTGTGGACAGCTATGTCGCGTGCTGCGGAATGCGGAGACATCAAAAGCACCATAGTAGAACACAGAAGAAGCTTCGAAGTTGAAGCAATACCCAGTAAGGAGGAGTACAATTTAAGTTTTGGTTATCGATTATTGATTTTTAGGCGGCTTTGGTGCCTTGGACATGAGGTGGAACGTTAAGATTTTGCATGAAAGGAGGACTAGCAGCCGCGTTGCACGGGAGAATGTGAAGAGGGTTCATATCTAGTAAAAACCTGAGAAATCCGTCCGTTTTCGTCATTTGTTATCGAATCGACTTAAAGCCAGATCGTCACATTGGCCGCTTTTCTCTCTGAGATGGTTACATTTTTCGTCTGCAAAGGTATGTCGCGTGCTGCAGTATGCGGAGACTCTAAAGGCACCATAGTAGAACCCAGAAGAATCTTCTAAGTTGAAGCAATAGCCAGTAAGAAGCAGTACAATTCACGTTTTGGTTATCGATTACTGATTTTTAGACGGCTTTGGTGCCTTGGACATGAGGTGGAACCTTAAGATTTTGCATGAAAGGAGGACTAGCAGTCCCGTTGCACGGGAGAATGAGAGAAGTAAAAACCTGAGAAATCCGTCCGTTTTCGTCATTTGTTATCGAATCGACTTAAAGCCAGATCGTCACATTGGCTGCTTTTCTCTCTGAGACGGTTACATTTATCGCCTGCAAAGCTATGTCGCGTGCTGCGGTATGCGGAGACACTAAAAGCACCATAGTAGAACACAGAAGAAGCTTCGAAGTTGAAGCAATAGCCAGTAAGAAGCAGTCCAATTCAAGTTTTGGTTATCGATTATTGATTTTTGGCCGGCTTTGGTGCCTTGGACAAAAGGTGGAATCTTAAGATTTCTCATGAAAGGAGGACTAGCAGCCGCGTTGCACGGGAGAATGTGAAAAGGGTTCATATGTAGTAAAAACCTGAGAAATCCGTCCGTTTTCGTCATTTGTTATCGAATCGACTTAAAGCCAGATCGTCACATTGGCCGCTCTTCTCTCTGAATCGGTTGCATTTGTCGTCTGCAAAGCTATGTCGCGTGCTGCGGTATGCGGAGACACTAAAAGCACCATAGTAGAACACAGAAGAAGCTTCTAAGTTGAAGCAATATCCAGTAAGAAGTAGTACAATTCAAGTTTTAGTTGTCGAATATTCACTCTTTAGCCGGCTTTGGTGGCTTGGACATGACCTAGGACCTTAACATTTTGCATGAAAGGAGGACTAGCAGCCGCGTTGCACGGGAGAATGTGTAAAGGGTTCATATGTAGTAAAAACCTGAGAAATCCGTCCGTTATCGTCATTTGTTATCGAATCAACTTAAAGCCAGATCGTCACTTTGGCCGCTTTTCTCTATGAGACGGTTACATTTATCGTCTGCAAAGCTATGTCGCCTGCTGCGGTATGCAGAGACACTAAAAGCACCATAGTAGAACACAGAAGAAGCTTCTAAGTTGATGTAATAGCCAGTAAGAAGTAGTACAATTCAATTTTTAGTTGTCGATTATTCACTTTTTAGCCGGCTTTGGTGGCTTGGACATGACCTAGGACCTTAAGATTTTGCATGGAAGGAGGACTAACAGCCGCGTTGCACGGAAGAATGTGAAAAGTGTTCATATATAGTAAACACCTGAGAAATCCGTCCGTTTTCGTCATTTGTTATCGATTCGACTTAAAGCCAGATCGTCACATTGGCCGCTTTTCTCTCTGAGACGGTTACGTTTATAGTCTGCAAAGCTATGTCGCGTGCTGCGGTATGCGGAAACACTAAAAGCACCATAGTAGAAGACATAAGAAGCTTCTAAGTTGAAGCAATATTCAGTAAGAAGCAGTACAATTCAAGTTTTGGTTATCGATTATTGACTTTTACCCGGCTTTGGTGGCTTGCACATGACCTAGGACCTTAAGATTTTGCATGAAAGGAGGACTAGCAGCCGCGTTGCACGGGAGAATGTGAAAAGGGTTCATATGTAGTACAAACCTGAGAAATCCGTCCGTTTTCGTCATTTGTTATCGAATCGACTCAAAGCCAGATCGTGACATTGGCCGCTTTTCTCTCTGAGACGGTTACATTTATCGTCTGCAAAGATATGTCGCGTGCTGCGGTATGCGGAAACACTAAAAGCACCATAGTAGAACACAGAAGAAGCTTCTAAGTTGAAGCAATAGCCAGTAAGAAGAAGTACAATTCAAGTTTTGGTTATCGATTATTGATATGTAGCCGGCTTTGGTGCCTTGGACATGAGGTGGAACCTTAAGATTTTGCATGAAAGGAGGACTAGCAGCCGCGTTGCACGGGAGAATGTGAAAAGTGGTTATATGTAGTAAAAACCTGAGAAATCCGTCCGTTTTCGTCATTTGTTATCGAATCGACTTAAAGCCAGATCGTCACATTGGCCGCTTTTCTCTCCGAGACGGTTACATTTATCGTCTGCAAAGCTATGTTGCGTGCTGCGGTATGCGGAGACAACTAAAAGCACCACAGTAGAACACAGAAGAAGCTTCTAAGTTGAAGCAATAGCCAGTAAGAAGCAGTCCAATTCAAGTTTTGGTTATCGATTATTGATTTTTGGCCGTCTTTGGTGCCTTAGACATAAGGTGGAATCTTAAGATTTTGCATGATAGGAGGACTAGCAGCCGCGTTGCACGGGAGAATGTAAAAAGGGTTCATATGTAGTAAAAACCTGAGAAATCCGTCCGTTTTCGTCATTTGTTATCGAATCGACTTAAAGCCAGATCGTAACATTGGCCGCTCTTCTCTCTGAATCGGTTACATTTATCGTCTGCAAAGCTATGTCGCGTGCTGCGGTATGCTGAGACACTAAAAGCACCATAGTATAACACAGAAGAAGCTTCTAAGTTGAAGCAATAGCCAGTAAGATGTAGTAGAATTCAAGTTTTAGTTGTCGATTATTCACTCTTTAGCCGGCTTTGGTGGCTTGGACACGACCTAGGACCTTAAGATTTTGCATGAAAGGAGGACTAGCAGCCGCGTTGCACGGGAGTATGTGAAAAGGGTTCATATGTAGTAAAAACCTGAGAAATCCGTCCGTTACCGTAATTTGTTATCGAATCAACTTAAAGCCAGATCGTCACTTTGGCCGCTTTTCTCTATGAGACGGTTACATTTATCGTCTGCAAAGCTATGTCGCCGGCTGCGGTATGCAGAGACACTAAAAGCACCATAGTAGAACACAGAAGAAGCTTCTAAGTTGATGTAATAGCCAGTAAGAAGTAGTACAATTCAATTTTTAGTTGTCGATTATTCACTTTTTAGCCGGCTTTGGTGGCTTGGACATGACCTAGGACCTTAAGATTTTGCATGAAAGGATGACTAGCAGCCGCGTTGCACGGGAGAATGTGAAATGTGTTCATATGTAGTAAAAACCTGAGAAATCCGTCCGTTTTCGTCATTTGTTATCGAATCGACTTAAAGCCAGATCGTCACATTGGCCGCTTTTCTCTCTGAGACGGTTACATTTATCGTCTGCAAAGCTATGTCGCGTGCTGCGGTATGCGGAGACTCTAAAAGCACCATAGTAGAACACAGAAGAAGCTTCTAAGTTGAAGCAATAGCCAGTAATAAGCAGTACATTTCAAGTTTTGGTTATCGATTATTGACTTTTACCCGGCTTTGGTGGCTTGCACATGACATAGGACCTTAAGATTTTGCATGAAAGGAGGACTAGCAGCCGCGTTGCACGGGAGAATGTAAAAAGGGTTCATATGTAGTAAAAACCTGAGAAATCCGTCCGTTTTCGACATTTGTTATCGAATCGACTTACAGCCAGATCGTCACATTGGCCGCTCTTCTCTCTGAATCGGTTACATTTATCGTCTGCAAAGCTATGTCGCGTGCTGCGGTATGCGGAGACACTAAAAGCACAATAGTAGAACACAGAAGAAGCTTCTAAGTTCAAGCAATAGCCAGTAAGAAGTAGTACAATTCAAGTTTTAGTGTTCGATTATTCACTCTTTAGCCGGCTTTGGTGGCTTGGACATGACCTAGGACCTTAAGATTTTGCATGAAAGGAGGACTAGCAGCCGCGTTGCACGGGAGTATGTGAAAAGGGTTTATATGTAGTAAAAACCTGAAAAATCCGTCCGTTTTCGTCATTTGTTATCGAATCGACTTAAAGCCAGATCGTCACATTGGCCGCTTTTCTCTATGAGACGGTTACATTTATCGTCTGCAAAGCTATGTCGAATGCTGCGGTATGCAGAGACACTAAAAGCACCATAGTGGAACACAGAAGAAGCTTCTAAGTTGAAGTAATAGCCAGTAAGAAGTAGTACAATTCAAGTTTTAGTTGTCGAGTGTTAACTTTTTAGCCGGCTTTGGAGGCTTGGACATGACCTAGTACCTTGAGATTTTGCCTGAAAAGAGGACAAGCAGCCCCGTTGCACGGGAGAATGTGAAAAGTGTTCATATGTTGTAAAAACCTGAGAACTCAGTCCGTTTTCGTCATTTGTTATCGAATCGACATACAGCCAGATCGTCACATTGGTCGCTTTTCTCTCTGAGACGGTAACATTTATCGTCTGCAAAGCTATGTCGCGTGCTGCGGTATGCGGAGATTCTAAAAGCATCATAGTAGAACACAGAAGAAGCTTCTAAGTTGAAGCAATTGCCAGTAAGAAGCAGTACAATTCAAGTTTTGGTTATCGATTATTGATTTTTAGACGGCTTTGGTGCCTTGGACATGAGGTGGAACCTTAAGATTTTGCATGAAAGGAGGACTAGCAGCCGCGTTGCACGGGATAATGTGAAAAAAGTTCATATGAAGTAAAAACCTGAGAAATCCGTCCGTTTTCGTCATTTGTTATCGAATCGACTTAAAGCCAGATCGTCACATTGGCCGCTTTTCTCTCAGAGACGGTTACATTTATCGTCTGCATAGCTATGTCGCGTGCTGCGGAGACACTAAAAGCACCATAGTAGAACACAGAAGAAGCTTTTAAGTTGAAGTAATAGCCAGTAAGGAGTAGTACAATTGAAGTTTTAGTTGTCGATTATTCACTTTTTAGCCGGCTTTGGTGGCTTGGACATGACCTAGGACCTTAGGATTTTGCATGAAAGGAGGACTAGCAGCCCCGTTGCACGGCAGAATGTGAAAAGTGTTCATATATAGTAAACACCTGGGAAATCCGTCCGTTTTCGTCATTTGTTATCGAATCGACTTAAAGCCAGATCGTCACATTAGCCGCTTTTCTCTCTGAGACGGTTACATTTTTCGTCTGCAAAGCTATGTGGCGTGCTGCGGTATGCGGAGACACTAAAAGCACCATAGTAGAACACAGAAGAACTTCTAAGTTGAAGCAATAGCCAGTAAGAAGCAGTACAAATCAAGTTTTGGTTATCGATTATTGATTTTTAGGGGGCTTTGGTGTCTTGGACATAAGGTGGAATCTTAAGATATTGCTTGAAAGGAGGACTAGCAGCCGCGTTGCACGGGAGAATGTGAAAAGTGTTCATATGTAGTAAAAACCTGAGAAATCCGTCCGTTTTCGTCATTTGTTATCGAATCGACTTAAAGCCAGATCGTCACATTGGCCGCTTTTCTCTCTGAGACGGTTACATTTATCGTCTGCAAAGCTATGTCGCGTGCTGCGGTATGCGAAGACACTAAAAGCACCATAGTAGAACACAGAAGATGCTTCTAAGTTGAAGCAATAGCCAGTAAGATGTAGTAGAATTCAAGATTTAGTTGTCGATTATTCACTCGTTAGCCGGCTTTGGTGGCTTGGACATGACCTAGGACCTTAAGATTTTGCATGAAAGGAGGACTAGCAGCCGCGTTGCACGGGAGAATGTGAAAAGGGTTCATATGTAGTAAAAACCTGAGAAATCCGTCGGTTATCGTCATTTAATATCGAAACAACTTAAAGCCAGATCGTCACATTGGCCGCTTTTCTCTATGAGACGGTTACATTTATCGTCTGCAAAGCTATGTCGCGTGCCGCGGTATGCGGAAACACTAAAAGCACCATAGTAGAACACATAAGAAGCTTCTAAGTTGAAGCAATACTCAGTAAGAAGCAGTAAAATTCAAGTTTTGGTTATCGATTATTGACTTTTACCCGGCTTTGCTGGCTTGCACATGACCTAGGACCTTAAGATTTTGCATGAAAGGAGGACTAGCAGCCGCGTTGCACGGGAGAATGTGAAAAGGGTTCATATGTAGTAAAAACCTGAGAAATCCGTCCGTTTTCGTCATTTGTTATCGAATCGACTTAAAGCCAGATCGTCACATTGGCCGCTTTTCTCTCTGAGACGGTTACATTTATCGTCTGCAAAGCTATGTCGCGTGCTGCGGTATGCGGAGACTCTAAAAGCACCATAGTAGAACACAGAAGAAGCTTCTAAGTTGAAGGAATCGCCAGTAAGAAGCAGTACAATTCAAGTTTTGGTCATCGATTATTGATTTTTAGTCGGCTTTGGTGCTTTGGACATGAGGTGGAACCTTAAGATTTTGCATGAAAGGAGGACTAGCAGCCGCGTTGCACGGGAGAATGAGAAAAGGTTTCATATGTAGTAAAAACCTGAGAAATCCGTCCGTTTTCGTCATTTGTTATCGAATCGACTTAAAGCCAGATCGTCACATTGGCCGCTTTTCTCTCTGAGACGGTTACATTTATAGTCTGCTAAGCTATGTCGCCTGCTGCGGAATGCGGAAACTCTAAAAGCACCATAGTAGAACATATAAGAAGCTTCTAAGTTGAAGCAATAGTCAGTAAGAAGCAGTACAATTCAAGTTTTAGGTATCGATTATTGACTTTTTACCCTTCTTTGATGCCTTGGACATGAGCTAGGAACTTATGATTTTGCATGAAAGGAGGACTAGCATCGGCGTTGCACGGGAGAATGTGAAAAGTGTTCATATGTAGCAAAAACCTGAGAAATCCGTCCGTTTTCGTCATTTGTTATCGAATCGACTTAAAGCCAGATCGTCACACTGGCCGCACTTCTGTCTGAAACGGTTACATTTATCGTCTGCAAAGCTATGTCGCGTGCTGCGGTATGCGGAGACACTAAAAGCACCATAGTAGAACACAGATGAAGCTTCTAAGTTGATGTAATAGCCAGTAAGAAGTAGCAAAATTCAAGTTTTAGGTATCGATTATTGACTTTTTACCCTTCTTTGGTGCCATGGCCATGAGCTAGGAACTTACGATTTTGCAGTAAAGGAGGACTAGCAGCCCCGTTGCAAGGGAGAATGTGAAAAGTTTTCATATGTAGTAAAAACCTGAGAAATCCGTCCGTTTTCGGCATTTGTTATCGAATCGACGTAAAGCCAGATCGTCAAATTGGCCGCTCTTCTCTCTAAAACGGTTACATTTATCGTGTGCAAAGCTATGTCGCGTGCTGCGGCATGCGGAGACACTAAAAGCACCATAGTGGAACACAGAAGAAGCTTCTAAGTTGAAGTAATAGCCAGTAAGGAGTAGTACAATTGAAGTTTTAGTTGTCGATTATTCACTTTTTAGCCGGCTTTGGTGGCTTGGACATGACCTAGGACCTTAGGATTTTGCATGAAAGGAGGACTAGCAGCCCCGTTGCACGGCAGAATGTGAAAAGTGTTCATATATAGTAAACACCTGGGAAATCCGTCCGTTTTCGTCATTTGTTATCGAATCGACTTAAAGCCAGATCGTCACATTAGCCGCTTTTCTCTCTGAGACGGTTACATTTTTCGTCTGCAAAGCTATGTGGCGTGCTGCGGTATGCGGAGACACTAAAAGCACCATAGTAGAACACAGAAGAACTTCTAAGTTGAAGCAATAGCCAGTAAGAAGCAGTACAAATCAAGTTTTGGTTATCGATTATTGATTTTTAGGGGGCTTTGGTGTCTTGGACATAAGGTGGAATCTTAAGATATTGCTTGAAAGGAGGACTAGCAGCCGCGTTGCACGGGAGAATGTGAAAAGTGTTCATATGTAGTAAAAACCTGAGAAATCCGTCCGTTTTCGTCATTTGTTATCGAATCGACTTAAAGCCAGATCGTCACATTGGCCGCTTTTCTCTCTGAGACGGTTACATTTATCGTCTGCAAAGCTATGTCGCGTGCTGCGGTATGCGAAGACACTAAAAGCACCATAGTAGAACACAGAAGATGCTTCTAAGTTGAAGCAATAGCCAGTAAGATGTAGTAGAATTCAAGTTTTAGTTGTCGATTATTCACTCGTTAGCCGGCTTTGGTGGCTTGGACATGACCTAGGACCTTAAGATTTTGCATGAAAGGAGGACTAGCAGCCGCGTTGCACGGGAGAATGTGAAAAGGGTTCATATGTAGTAAAAACCTGAGAAATCCGTCGGTTATCGTCATTTAATATCGAAACAACTTAAAGCCAGATCGTCACATTGGCCGCTTTTCTCTATGAGACGGTTACATTTATCGTCTGCAAAGCTATGTCGCGTGCCGCGGTATGCGGAAACACTAAAAGCACCATAGTAGAACACATAAGAAGCTTCTAAGTTGAAGCAATACTCAGTAAGAAGCAGTAAAATTCAAGTTTTGGTTATCGATTATTGACTTTTACCCGGCTTTGCTGGCTTGCACATGACCTAGGACCTTAAGATTTTGCATGAAAGGAGGACTAGCAGCCGCGTTGCACGGGAGAATGTGAAAAGGGTTCATATGTAGTAAAAACCTGAGAAATCCGTCCGTTTTCGTCATTTGTTATCGAATCGACTTAAAGCCAGATCGTCACATTGGCCGCTTTTCTCTCTGAGACGGTTACATTTATCGTCTGCAAAGCTATGTCGCGTGCTGCGGTATGCGGAGACTCTAAAAGCACCATAGTAGAACACAGAAGAAGCTTCTAAGTTGAAGGAATCGCCAGTAAGAAGCAGTACAATTCAAGTTTTGGTCATCGATTATTGATTTTTAGTCGGCTTTGGTGCTTTGGACATGAGGTGGAACCTTAAGATTTTGCATGAAAGGAGGACTAGCAGCCGCGTTGCACGGGAGAATGAGAAAAGGTTTCATATGTAGTAAAAACCTGAGAAATCCGTCCGTTTTCGTCATTTGTTATCGAATCGACTTAAAGCCAGATCGTCACATTGGCCGCTTTTCTCTCTGAGACGGTTACATTTATAGTCTGCTAAGCTATGTCGCCTGCTGCGGTATGCGGAAACTCTAAAAGCACCATAGTAGAACATATAAGAAGCTTCTAAGTTGAAGCAATAGTCAGTAAGAAGCAGTACAATTCAAGTTTTAGGTATCGATTATTGACTTTTTACCCTTCTTTGATGCCTTGGACATGAGCTAGGAACTTATGATTTTGCATGAAAGGAGGACTAGCATCGGCGTTGCACGGGAGAATGTGAAAAGTGTTCATATGTAGCAAAAACCTGAGAAATCCGTCCGTTTTCGTCATTTGTTATCGAATCGACTTAAAGCCAGATCGTCACACTGGCCGCACTTCTGTCTGAAACGGTTACATTTATCGTCTGCAAAGCTATGTCGCGTGCTGCGGTATGCGGAGACACTAAAAGCACCATAGTAGAACACAGATGAAGCTTCTAAGTTGATGTAATAGCCAGTAAGAAGTAGCAAAATTCAAGTTTTAGGTATCGATTATTGACTTTTTACCCTTCTTTGGTGCCATGGCCATGAGCTAGGAACTTACGATTTTGCAGTAAAGGAGGACTAGCAGCCCCGTTGCAAGGGAGAATGTGAAAAGTTTTCATATGTAGTAAAAACCTGAGAAATCTGTCCGCTTTCGTCATTTGTTATCGAATCGACTTAAAGCCAGATCATCACATTGGCCGCTCTTCTGTCTGAAACGGTTACATTTATTGTCTGCAAAGCTATGTCGCGTGCTGCGGTATGCGGAGACACTAAAAGCACCATAGTAGAACACAGATGAAGCTTCTAAGTTGATGTATAGCCAGTAAGAAGTAGTACAATTCAAGTTTTAGGTATCGATTATTGACTTTTTACCCTTCTTTGCTGTCTTGGACATGAGCTAGGACCTTAAGATTCTGCATGAAAGGAGGACTAGCAGCCGAATTGCACGGGAGAATGTGAAAAGTGTTCATATGTAGTAAAAACCTGAGAAATCCGTCCGTTTTCGTCATTTGTTATCGAATCGACTTAAAGCCCGATCGTCACATTGGCCGCTCTTCTCTCTAAAATGGTTGTACTTATCGTCTGAAAAGCTACGTCGCGTGCTGCAGTATGCGAAGATACCAAAAGCACCATGGTAGAACACAGATGAAGCTTCTAAGTTGATGTAATTGCCAGTAAGAAGTAGTACAATTCAAGTTTCAGGTATCGATTATTGACTTTTTAGCTGGCTTTGGTGCCTTCGACATGAGCTAGGACCTTAAGGTTCTGCATGAAAGGAGGACTAGGAGCCGAGTTACACGGGAGAATGTGAAAAGTGTTCATATGTAGTAAAAACCTGAGAAATCCGTCCGTTTTCGTCGTTTGTTATAGAATCGACTTAAAGCCAGATCGTCAAATTGGCCGCTCTTCTCTCTGAAAGGGTTGTACTTATTGTCTGCAAAGCTATGTCGCGTGCTGTGGTATGCGGAGACACTATAAGCACCATAGTACAAGACAGATGAAGCTTCTAAGTTGATGTAATACCCAGTAAGAAGTAGTAAAATTCAAGTTTTACGTATCGATTATTTTCTTTTTACCCTTCTTTGGTGCCTTGGACATGAGCTAGGAACTTAAGATTTTGCATCAAACGAGGACTAACGGCCGCGTTGCACAGGAGAATGTGAAAAATTTTCATATGTAGTAAGAACCTGAGAAATCTGTCCGTTTTCGTCATTTGTTATCGAATCGACTTAAAGCCAGATCGTCACATTGGCCGCTCTTCTCTCTAAAATTGTTGTATGTATCGTGTGCAAAGCTAAGTCGCTTGCTGCGGTATGCGGAGACACTGAAAGCACCATAGTAAAACACAGATGAAGCATCTATGTTGATGTAATAGCCAGTAAGAAGTAAAAAAATTCAAGCTTTAGGTATCGATTATTGACTTTTTACCCTTCTTTGGTGTTTTGGACATGAGCTAGGAACTTATGATCTTGCATGAAAGGAGGAGTAGCAGCCGCGTTGCACGGTAGAATGTGAAAAGCGTTTGTATGTAGTAAAAACCTGAGAAATCCGTCCGTTTTCGTTATTTGTTATCGAATCGACTTAAAGCCAGATCGTCACACTCACCGCACTTCTGTCTGAAACGGTTGCATTTATCGTCTGCAAAGCTATGTCGCGTGATGCGGTGCGCGGAGACACTAAAAGCACCATAGTAGAACACAGATGAAACTTCTAAGTTGATGTAATAGCCAGTAAGAAGTAGTAGAATTCAAGTTTTAGGTATCGATTATTGACTTTTTAACCTTATTTGGTGCCTTGGACATGAGCTAGGAACTTAAGATTTTGCATCAAAGGAGGACTAGCAGCCGCGTTGCACGGGAGAATGTGGAAAGTGTTCATATGTAGCAAAAACCTGAGAAATCCGTCCGTTATCGTCATTTGTTATCGAATCGACTTAAAGCCAGATCGTCACATTGGACGTACTTCTTTCTGAAACGGTTACATTTATCGTCTGCAAAGCCATGTCGCGTGCTGCGGTATGTGGAGACGCTAAAAGCTCCATAGTAGAACACAGATGAAGTTTCTAAGTTAATGTAATAGCCAGTAAGAAGTAGTACAATTCAAGTTTTAGGTATAGGTTATTGACTTTTTACCCTTCTTTGATGCCTTGGACTTGAGCTAGGAACTTATGATATTGCATGAAAGGAGGACTAGCAGCCGCGTTGCACGGGAGAATGTGACAAGCGTTCATATGTAGTAAAAACCTGAGAAATCCGTCCGTTTTCGTCATTTGTTATCGAATCGACTTAAAGCCAGATCGTCACATTGACCGCTCTTGTCTCTGAAACGGTTGTACTTGTCGTCTGCAAAGCTATGTCGCGTGCTGCGGTATGCGGAGACACTAAAAGCACCATAGTAGAACACAGATGAAGCTTCTAAGTTGATGTAATAGCCAGTAAGAAGTAGTACAATTCAAGTTTTAGGTATCGATTATTGACTTTTTACCCTTCTTTGATGCCTTGGACATGAGCTAGGAACTTATGATTTTGCATGAAAGGAGGACTAGCATCGGCGTTGCACGGGAGAATGTGAAAAGTGTTCATATGTAGCAAAAACCTGAGAAATCCGTCCGTTTTCCTTATTTGTTATCGAATCGACTTAAAGCCAGATCGTCACACTGGCCGCACTTCTGTCTGAAACGGTTACATTTATCGTCTGCAAAGCTATGTCGCGTGCTGCGGTATGCGGAGACACTAAAAGCACCATAGTAGAACACAGATGAAGCTTCTAAGTTGATGTAATAGCCAGTAAGAAGTAGCAAAATTCAAGTTTTAGGTATCGATTATTGACTTTTTACCCTTCTTTGGTACCTTGGACATGAGCTAGGAACTTAAGATTTTGCATGAAAGTGGGACTAGCAGCCGCGTTGCACGGGAGAATGTGCAAAGTGGTCATATGTAGTAAAAACCTGAGAAATTCGTCCGTTTTCGTCATGTGTTATCGAATCGACTTAAAGCCAGATCGTCACATTGGCCGCTCTTCTCTCTGAAACGGTTGTAATTATCGTCTGCAAAGCTATGTCGCGTGCTGCGGTATGCGGAGTCACTAAAAGCACCATAATAGAACACAGATGAAGCTTCTAAGTTGATGTAATAGCCAGTAAGAAGTAGTACAATTCAAGTTTCAGGTATCGATTATTGACTTTTTAGCTGGCTTTGGTGCCTTCGACATGAGCTAGGACCTTAAGGTTCTGCATGAAAGGAGGACTAGGAGCCGAGTTGCACGGGAGAATGTGAAAAGTGTTCATATGTAGTAAAAACCTGAGAAATCCGTCCGTTTTCGTCGTTTGTTATCGAATCGACTTAAAGCCAGATCGTCACATTGGCCGCTCTTCTCTCTGAAAGGGTTGTACTTATTGTCTGCAAAGCTATGTCGCGTGCTGTGGTATGCGGAGACACTATAAGCACCATAGTACAAGACAGATGAAGCTTCTAAGTTGATGTAATACCCAGTAAGAAGTAGTAAAATTCAAGTTTTACGTATCGATTATTTTCTTTTTACCCTTCTTTGGTGCCTTGGACATGAGCTAGGAACTTAAGATTTTGCATCAAACGAGGACTAACGGCCGCGTTGCACAGGAGAATGTGAAAAATTTTCATATGTAGTAAGAACCTGAGAAATCTGTCCGTTTTCGTCATTTGTTATCGAATCGACTTAAAGCCAGATCGTCACATTGGCCGCTCTTCTCTCTAAAATTGTTGTATGTATCGTGTGCAAAGCTAAGTCGCTTGCTGCGGTATGCGGAGACACTAAAAGCACCATAGTAAAACACAGATGAAGCATCTATGTTGATGTAATAGCCAGTAAGAAGTAAAAAAATTCAAGCTTTAGGTATCGATTATTGACTTTTTACCCTTCTTTGGTGTTTTGGACATGAGCTAGGAACTTATGATCTTGCATGAAAGGAGGAGTAGCAGCCGCGTTGCACGGTAGAATGTGAAAAGCGTTCGTATGTAGTAAAAACCTGAGAAATCCGTCCATTTTCGTTATTTGTTATCGAATCGACTTAAAGCCAGATCGTCACACTCACCGCACTTCTGTCTGAAACGGTTGCATTTATCGTCTGCAAAGCTATGTCGCGTGATGCGGTGCGCGGAGACACTAAAAGCACCATAGTAGAACACAGATGAAACTTCTAAGTTGATGTAATAGCCAGTAAGAAGTAGTAGAATTCAAGTTTTAGGTATCGATTATTGACTTTTTAACCTTATTTGGTGCCTTGGACATGAGCTAGGAACTTAAGATTTTGCATCAAAGGAGGACTAGCAGCCGCGTTGCACGGGAGAATGTGGAAAGTGTTCATATGTAGCAAAAACCTGAGAAATCCGTCCGTTATCGTCATTTGTTATCGAATCGACTTAAAGCCAGATCGTCACATTGGACGTACTTCTTTCTGAAACGGTTACATTTATCGTCTGCAAAGCCATGTCGCGTGCTGCGGTATGTGGAGACGCTAAAAGCTCCATAGTAGAACACAGATGAAGTTTCTAAGTTAATGTAATAGCCAGTAAGAAGTAGTACAATTCAAGTTTTAGGTATAGGTTATTGACTTTTTACCCTTCTTTGATGCCTTGGACTTGAGCTAGGAACTTATGATATTGCATGAAAGGAGGACTAGCAGCCGCGTTGCACGGGAGAATGTGACAAGCGTTCATATGTAGTAAAAACCTGAGAAATCCGTCCGTTTTCGTCATTTGTTATCGAATCGACTTAAAGCCAGATCGTCACATTGACCGCTCTCGTCTCTGAAACGGTTGTACTTGTCGTCTGCAAAGCTATGTCGCGTGCTGCGGTATGCGGAGACACTAAAAGCACCATAGTAGAACACAGATGAAGCTTCTAAGTTGATGTAATAGCCAGTAAGAAGTAGTACAATTCAAGTTTTAGGTATCGATTATTGACTTTTTACCCTTCTTTGATGCCTTGGACATGAGCTAGGAACTTATGATTTTGCATGAAAGGAGGACTAGCATCGGCGTTGCACGGGAGAATGTGAAAAGTGTTCATATGTAGCAAAAACCTGAGAAATCCGTCCGTTTTCCTTATTTGTTATCGAATCGACTTAAAGCCAGATCGTCACACTGGCCGCACTTCTGTCTGAAACGGTTACATTTATCGTCTGCAAAGCTATGTCGCGTGCTGCGGTATGCGGAGACACTAAAAGCACCATAGTAGAACACAGATGAAGCTTCTAAGTTGATGTAATAGCCAGTAAGAAGTAGCAAAATTCAAGTTTTAGGTATCGATTATTGACTTTTTACCCTTCTTTGGTACCTTGGACATGAGCTAGGAACTTAAGATTTTGCATGAAAGTGGGACTAGCAGCCGCGTTGCACGGGAGAATGTGCAAAGTGGTCATATGTAGTAAAAACCTGAGAAATTCGTCCGTTTTCGTCATGTGTTATCGAATCGACTTAAAGCCAGATCGTCACATTGGCCGCTCTTCTCTCTGAAACGGTTGTAATTATCGTCTGCAAAGCTATGTCGCGTGCTGCGGTATGCGGAGTCACTAAAAGCACCATAATAGAACACAGATGAAGCTTCTAAGTTGATGTAATAGCCAGTAAGAAGTAGTACAATTCAAGTTTCAGGTATCGATTATTGACTTTTTAGCTGGCTTTGGTGCCTTCGACATGAGCTAGGACCTTAAGGTTCTGCATGAAAGGAGGACTAGGAGCCGAGTTGCACGGGAGAATGTGAAAAGTGTTCATATGTAGTAAAAACCTGAGAAATCCGTCCGTTTTCGTCGTTTGTTATCGAATCGACTTAAAGCCAGATCGTCACATTGGCCGCTCTTCTCTCTGAAAGGGTTGTACTTATTGTCTGCAAAGCTATGTCGCGTGCCGTGGTATGCGGAGACACTATAAGCACCATAGTAGAACACAGATGAAGCTTCTAAGTTGATGTAATACCCAGTAAGAAGTAGTACAATTCAAGTTTTACGTATCGATTATTGACTTTTTACCCTTCTTTGGTGCCTTGGACATGAGCTAGGAACTTAAGATTTCGCATCAAACGAGGACTAACAGCCGCGTTGCACGGGAGAATGTGAAAAATTTTCATATGTAGTAAGAACCTGAGAAATCACTCGGTTTTCGTCATTTGTTATCGAATCGACTTAAAGCCAGATCGTCACATTGGCCGCTCTTCTCTCTAAAATGGTTGTACGTATCGTATGCAAAGCTACGTCGCTTGCTGCGGTATGCGGAGACACTAGAAGCACCATAGTGGAACACAGATGAAGCTTCTAAGTTGATGTAATAGCCAGTAAGAAGTAGTAGAATTCAAGTTTTAGGTATCGATTATTGACTTTTTACCCTTCTTTGGTGCCTTGGACATGAGCTAGGAACTTAAGATTTTGCATCAAAGGAGGACTAGCAGCCGCGTTGCACGGGAGAATGTGGAAAGTGTTCATATGTAGCAAAAACCTTGAGAAATCCGTCCGTTTTCGTCATTTGTTATCGATTCGACTTAAAGCCAGATCGTCACATTGGCCGTACATCTGTCTGAAACGGTTACATTTATCGTCTGCAAAGCCATGTCGCGTGCTGCGGTATGTGGAGACACTAAAAGCACCATAGTAGAACACAGATGAAGTTTCTAAGTTAATGTAATAGCCAGTAAGTAGTAGTACAATTCAAGTTTTAGGTATAGGTTATTGAATTTTTACCCTTCTTTGGTGCCTTGGACTTGAGCTAGGAACTTCTGATATTGCATGAAAGGAGGACTAGCAGCCGCGTTGCACGGGAAAATGTGAAAAGCGTTCATATGTAGTAAAAACCTGAGAAATCCGTCCGTTTTCGTCATGTGTTATCGAATCGACTTAATGCCAGATCGTCACACTGGCCGCTCTTCTCTCTGAAACGGTTACATTTATCGTCTGCAAAGCTATGTCGCGTGCTGCGGTATGCGGAGACACTAAAAGCACCATAGTAGAACACAGATGAAGCTTCTAAGTTGATGTAATTGCCAGTAAGAAGTAGAAAAATTCAAGCTTTAGGTATCGAATATTGACTTTTTACACTTCTTTGGTGCCTTCGACATGAGCTACGAACTTAAGATTTTGCACCAAAGGAGGACTAGCAGCCCCGTCGCACGGGAGAATGTGAAAAGCGTTCGTATGTAGTAAAAACCTGAGAAATCTGTCCGCTTTCGTCATTTGTTATCGAATCGACTTAAAGCCAGATCGTCACATTGGCCGCTCTTCTGTCTGAAACTGTTACATTTATCGTCTGCAAAGCTATGTCGCGTGCTGCGGTATGCGGAGACACTAAAAGACCATAGTAGAACACAGATGAAGCTTCTAAGTTGATGTAATAGCCAGTAAGAAGTAGTACAATTCAAGTTTTAGGTATCGATTATTGACTTCTTACCCTTCTTTGGTGCCTTGGACATGAGCTAGGAACTTAAGATTTTGAATGAAAGGAGGACTAGCTGCCGCGTTGCACGGGAGAATATGAAAAGTGTTCATATGTAGTAAAATCCCTGAGAAATCCGTCCGTTTTCGTCATTTGTTATCGAACCGACTTAAAGAAAGGTCGTCACATTGGCCGCTATTCTCTCTGAAACGGTTGTACTTAACGTCTGCAAAGCAATGTCGCGTGCTGCGGTATGCGGAGACGCTAAAAGCACCATAGTAGAAGACAGATGAAGCATCTACGTTGATGTAATAGCCAGTAAGAAGTAGTACAATTCAAGTTTTAGGTATCCATTCTTGACTTTTTACCCTTCTTTGGTGCCTTGGACATGAGCTAGGACCTTACGATTCTGCAAGAAAGGAGGACTAGAAGCCGAGTTAACGGGAGAATGTGAAAAGTGTTCATATGTAGTAAAAACCTGAGAAATCCGTCCGTTTTCGTCATTTGTTATCGAATCGACTGAAAGCCCGATCGTCACATTGGCCGCTCTTCTCTCTAAAATGGTTGTACTTATCGTCTGAAAAGCTATGTCCCGTGCTGCAGTATGCGAAGACACCAAAAGCACCATAGTAGAACACAGATGAAGCTTCTAAGTTGATGTAATAGCCAGTAAGAAGTAGTACAATTCAAGTTTTAGGTATCGATTATTGACTTTTTACAATTCTTTGGTACCTTGGACATCAGCTAGTTACTTAAGATTTTGCATTAAAGTGGGACTAGCAGCCGCGTTGCACGGGAGAATGTGGAAAGTGGTCATATGTATTAAAAACCTGAGAAATCCGTCCGTTTTCGTCATTTGTTATCGAATCGACTTAAAGCCAGATCGTCACATTGGCCGCTCTTCCCTTTCAAACGGTTGTCATATCGTCTGCAAAGCTACGTCGCGTGTTGCGGTATGCGGAGACACTAAAAGCACCATAGTAGAACACAGATGAAGCTTCTAAGTTGATGTAATAGCCAGTAAGAAGTAGTAAAATTCAAGTTTTAGGTATCGATTATTGACTTTTTACCCTTCTTTGGTGCCTTGGACATGAGCTAGGAACTTAAGATTTTGCATCAAAGGAGGACTAGCAGCCCCGTTGCACGGGAGAATGTGAAAAGTGTTCATATGTAGTAAAATCCCTGAGAAATCCGTCCGTTTTCGTCATTTGTTATCGACTCGACTTAATGCCAGATCGTCACATTGGCCGCTATTCTCTCTGAAACGGTTGTACTTATCGTCTGCAAAGCAATGTCGCATGCTGCGGTATGCGGAGACGCTAAAAGCACCCTAGTAGAAGACAGATGAAGCATCTACGTTGATGTAATAGCCAGTAAGAAGTAGTACAATCCAAGTTTTAGGTATCAATTCTTGACTTTTTGCCCTTCTTTGGTGCCTTGGACATGAGCTAGGAACTTAAGGTTTTGCATGAAAGGACCAGCAGCCGCGTTGCAAGGGAGAATGTGTAAAGTTTTCATAAGTAGTAAAAACCTGAGAAATCCGTCCGATTTCGTCATTTGTTATCGAATCGACTTAAAGCCAGATCGTCACATTGGCCGCTCTTCTCTCTGAAACGGTTGTACTTGTCGTCTGCAAAGCTATGTCGCGTGCTGCGGTATGCGGAGACACTAAAAGCACCATAGTAGAACACAGATGAAGCTTCTAAGTTGATGTAATAGCCAGTAAGAAGTAGTACAATTCAAGTTTTAGGTATCGATTATTGACTTTTTACCCTTCTTTGGTGCCTTGGACATGAGCTAGGAACTTAAGATTTTGCATCAAAGGAGGACTAGCAGCCGCGTTGCACGGGAGAATGTGGAAAGTGTTCATATGTAGCAAAAACCTTGAGAAATCCGTCCGTTTTCGTCATTTGTTATCGATTCGACTTAAAGCCAGATCGTCACATTGGCCGTACATCTGTCTGAAACGGTTTCATTTATCGTCTGCAAAGCCATGTCGCGTGCTGCGGTATGTGGAGACACTAAAAGCACCATAGTAGAACACAGATGAAGTTTCTAAGTTAATGTAATAGCCAGTAAGTAGTAGTACAATTCAAGTTTTAGGTATAGGTTATTGAATTTTTACCCTTCTTTGGTGCCTTGGACTTGAGCTAGGAACTTCTGATATTGCATGAAAGGAGGACTAGCAGCCGCGTTGCACGGGAGAATGTGAAAAGCGTTCATATGTAGTAAAAACCTGAGAAATCCGTCCGTTTTCGTCATGTGTTATCGAATCGACTTAATGCCAGATCGTCACACTGGCCGCTCTTCTCTCTGAAACGGTTACATTTATCGTCTGCAAAGCTATGTCGCGTGCTGCGGTATGCGGAGACACTAAAAGCACCATAGTAGAACACAGATGAAGCTTCTAAGTTGATGTAATTGCCAGTAAGAAGTAGAAAAATTCAAGCTTTAGGTATCGAATATTGACTTTTTACACATCTTTGGTGCCTTCGACATGAGCTACGAACTTAAGATTTTGCACCAACGGAGGACTAGCAGCCCCGTCGCACGGGAGAATGTGAAAAGCGTTCGTATGTAGTAAAAACCTGAGAAATCTGTCCGCTTTCGTCATTTGTTATCGAATCGACTTAAAGCCAGATCGTCACATTGGCCGCTCTTGTGTCTGAAACTGTTACATTTATCGTCTGCAAAGCTATGTCGCGTGCTGCGGTATGCGGAGACACTAAAAGACCATAGTAGAACACAGATGAAGCTTCTAAGTTGATGTAATAGCCAGTAAGAAGTAGTACAATTCAAGTTTTAGGTATCGATTATTGACTTCTTACCCTTCTTTGGTGCCTTGGACATGAGCTAGGAACTTAAGATTTTGAATGAAAGGAGGACTAGCTGCCGCGTTGCACGGGAGAATATGAAAAGTGTTCATATGTAGTAAAATCCCTGAGAAATCCGTCCGTTTTCGTCATTTGCTATCGAATCGACTTAAAGAAAGGTCGTCACATTGGCCGCTATTCTCTCTGAAACGGTTGTACTTAACGTCTGCAAAGCAATGTCGCGTGCTGCGGTATGCGGAGACGCTAAAAGCACCATAGTAGAAGACAGATGAAGCATCTACGTTGATGTAATAGCCAGTAAGAAGTAGTACAATTCAAGTTTTAGGTATCCATTCTTGACTTTTTACCCTTCTTTGGTGCCTTGGACATGAGCTAGGACCTTACGATTCTGCAAGAAAGGAGGACTAGAAGCCGAGTTAACGGGAGAATGTGAAAAGTGTTCATATGTAGTAAAAACCTGAGAAATCCGTCCGTTTTCGTCATTTGTTATCGAATCGACTGAAAGCCCGATCGTCACATTGGCCGCTCTTCTCTCTAAAATGGTTGTACTTATCGTCTGAAAAGCTATGTCCCGTGCTGCAGTATGCGAAGACACCAAAAGCACCATAGTAGAACACAGATGAAGCTTCTAAGTTGATGTAATAGCCAGTAAGAAGTAGTACAATTCAAGTTTTAGGTATCGATTATTGACTTTTTACAATTCTTTGGTACCTTGGACATCAGCTAGGAACTTAAGATTTTGCATTAAAGTGGGACTAGCAGCCGCGTTGCACGGGAGAATGTGGAAAGTGGTCATATGTATTAAAAACCTGAGAAATCCGTCCGTTTTCGTCATTTGTTATCGAATCGACTTAAAGCCAGATCGTCACATTGGCCGCTCTTCCCTTTCAAACGGTTGTCATATCGTCTGCAAAGCTACGTCGCGTGTTGCGGTATGCGGAGACACTAAAAGCACCATAGTAGAACACAGATGAAGCTTCTAAGTTGATGTAATAGCCAGTAAGAAGTAGTAAAATTCAAGTTTTAGGTATCGATTATTGACTTTTTACCCTTCTTTGGTGCCTTGGACATGAGCTAGGAACTTAAGATTTTGCATCAAAGGAGGACTAGCAGCCCCGTTGCACGGGAGAATGTGAAAAGTGTTCATATGTAGTAAAATCCCTGAGAAATCCGTCCGTTTTCGTCATTTGTTATCGACTCGACTTAATGCCAGATCGTCACATTGGCCGCTATTCTCTCTGAAACGGTTTTACTTATCGTCTGCAAAGCAATGTCGCATGCTGCGGTATGCGGAGACGCTAAAAGCACCATAGTAGAAGACAGATGAAGCATCTACGTTGATGTAATAGCCAGTAAGAAGTAGTACAATCCAAGTTTTAGGTATCCATTCTTGACTTTTTGCCCTTCTTTGGTGCCTTGGACATGAGCTAGGAACTTAAGGTTTTGCATGAAAGGACCAGCAGCCGCGTTGCAAGGGAGAATGTGAAAAGTTTTCATAAGTAGTAAAAACCTGAGAAATCCGTCCGTTTTCGTCATTTGTTATCGAGTCGACTTAAAGCCAGATCGTCACATTGGCCGCTCTTCTCTCTGAAACGGTTGTACTTGTCGTCTGCAAAGCTATGTCGCGTGCTGCGGTATGCGGAGACACTAAAAGCACCATAGTAGAACACAGATGAAGCTTCTAAGTTGATGTAATAGCCAGTAAGAAGTAGTACAATTCAAGTTTTAGGTGTCGATAATTGACTTTTTACCCTTCTTTGATGCCTTGGACATGAGCTAGGAACTTATGATTTTGCATGAAAGGAGGACTAGCATCGGAGTTGCACGGGAGAATGTGAAAAGTGTTCATATGTAGCAAAAACCTGAGAAATCCGTCCGTTTTCCTTATTTGTTATCGAATCGACTTAAAGCCAGATCGTCACACTGGCCGCACTTCTGTCTGAAACGGTTACATTTATCGTCTGCAAAGCTATGTCGCGTGCTGCGGTATGCGGAGACACTAAAAGCACCATAGTAGAACACAGATGAAGCTTCTAAGTTGATGTAATAGCCAGTAAGAAGTAGCAAAATTCAAGTTTTAGGTATCGGTTATTGACTTTTTAGCTATCTTTGGTGCCTTGGACATGATCTAGGACCTTAAGGTTTTGCATGAAAGGGTGACTAGCAGCCGCGTTGCACGGGAGAATGTGAAAAGTTTTCATAAGTATTAAAAACCTGAGAAATCTGTCCGTTTTGGTCATTTGTTATCAAATCGACTTGAAGACAGATCGTCACACTGACCGCACTTCTGTCTGAAACGGTTGCATTTATCGTCTGCAAAGCAATGTCGCGTGCTGCAGTATGCGGAGACACTAAAAGCACCATAGTGGAACACAGATGAAGCTTCTAAGTTGATGTAATATCCAGTAAGAAGTAGTACAATTCAAGTTTTAGGTATCGATTATTGACTTTTTACCCTTCTTTGCAGCATTGGACATAAGCTAGGAACTTAAGATTTTGCATGAAAGGAGGACTAGCAGCCGCGTTGCACGGCAGAATGTGAAAAGTGTTCATATGTAGCAAAAACCTGAGAAATCCGTCCGTTTTCCTTATTTGTTATCGAATCGACTTAAAGCCAGATCGTCACACTGGCCGCACTTCTGTCTGAAACGGTTATATTTATCGTCTGGAAAGCTATGTCGCGTGCTGCGGTATGCGGAGACACTAAAAGCACCATATTAGAACACAGATGAAGCTTCTAAGTTGATGTAATATCCAGTAAGAAGTAGTACAATTCAAGTTTTAGGTATCGATTATTGACTTTTTACCCTTCTTTGGTAAATTGGACATGAGCTAGGAACTTAAGATTTTGCATCAAAGGAGGACTAGCACCCCCGTTGCACGGGAGAATGTGAAAAGTTTTCATATGTAGTAAAAACCTGAGAAATCTGTCCGCTTTCGTCATTTGTTATCGAATCGACTTAAAGCCAGGTCGTCACATTGGCCGCTCTTCTGTCTGAAACGGTTACATTTATTGTGTGCAAAGCTATGTCGCGTGCTGCGGTATGCGGAGACACTAAAAGCACCATAGTAGAACACAGATGAAGTTTCTAAGTTGATGTATAGCCAGTAAGAAGAAGTACAATTCAAGTTTTAGGTATCGATTATTGACTTTTTACCCTTCTTTGTGTCTTGGACATGAGCTAGGACCTTAAGATTCTGCATGAAAGGAGGACTAGCAGCCGAGTTGCACGGGAGAATGTGAAAAGTGTTCATATGTAGTAAAAACCTGAGAAATCCGTCCGTTTTCGTCATTTGTTATCGAATCGACTTAAAGCCCGATAGTCACATTGGCCGCTCTTCTCTCTAAAATGGTTGTACTTATCGTCTGAAAAGCTATGTCGCGTGCTGCAGTATGCGAAGACACTAAAAGCACCATAGTAGAACACAGATGAAGCTTCTAAGTTGATGTAATAGCCAGTAAGAAGTAGTACAATTCAAGTTTTAGGTGTCGATTATTGACTATTTACCCTTCTTTGATGCCTTGGACATGAGCTAGGAACTTATGATTTTGCATGAAAGGAGGACTAGCATCGGCGTTGCACGGGAGAATGTGAAAAGTGTTCATATGTAGCAAAAACCTGAGAAATCCGTCCGTTTTCCTTATTTGTTATCGAATCGACTTAAAGCCAGATCGTCACACTGGCCGCACTTCTGTCTGAAACGGTTACATTTATCGTCTGCAAAGCTATGTCGTGTGCTGCGGTATGCGGAGACACTAAAAGCACCATAGTAGAACACAGATGAAGCTTCTAAATTGATGTAATAGCCAGTAAGAAGTAGTACAATTCAAGTTTTAGGTATACATTATTGACTTTTTACCCTTCTTTGTTGCCTTATACATGAGCTAGGAACTTAAGATTTTGCATGAAAGGAGATTTAGCAGCCGCGTTGCACTTGAGAATGTGAAAAGTTTTCATAAGTAGTATAAACATGAGAAATCTGTCCGTTTTCGTCATTTGTTATCGAATCGATTTAAAGCCAGATCGTCACATTGGCCGTTCTTCTCTCTGAAACGGATGTACTTGTCGTCTGCAAAGCTATATCGCGTGCTGCGGTATGCGGAGACACTAAAAGCACCATAGTAGAACACAGATGAAGCTTCTAAGTTGATGTAATAGCCAGTAAGTAGGAGTACTATTCAAGTTTTAGGTATCGATTATTGACTTTTTACAATTCTTTGGTACCTTGGACATCAGCTAGGAACTTAAGATTTTGCATTAAAGTGGGACTAGCAGCCGCGTTGCACGGGAGAATGTGGAAAGTGGTCATATGTATTAAAAACCTGAGAAATCCGTCCGTTTTCGTCATTTGTTATCGACTCGACTTAATGCCAGATCGTCACATTGGCCGCTATTCTCTCTGAAACGGTTGTACTTATCGTCTGCAAAGCAATGTCGCATGCTGCGGTATGCGGAGACGCTAAAAGCACCATAGTAGAAGACAGATGAAGCATCTACGTTGATGTAATAGCCAGTAAGAAGTAGTACAATCCAAGTTTTAGGTATCCATTCTTGACTTTTTGCCCTTCTTTGGTGCCTTGCACATGAGCTAGGAACTTAAGGTTTTGCATGAAAGGACCAGCAGCCGCGTTGCAAGGGAGAATGTGTAAAGTTTTCATAAGTAGTAAAAACCTGAGAAATCCGTCCGATTTCGTCATTTGTTATCGAATCGACTTAAAGCCAGATCGTCACATTGGCCGCTCTTCTCTCTGAAACGGTTGTACTTGTCGTCTGCAAAGCTATGTCGCGTGCTGCGGTATGCGGAGACACTAAAAGCACCATAGTAGAACACAGATGAAGCTTCTAAGTTGATGTAATAGCCAGTAAGAAGTAGTACAATTCAAGTTTTAGGTATCGATTATTGACTTTTTACCCTTCTTTGGTGCCTTGGACATGAGCTAGGAACTTAAGATTTTGCATCAAAGGAGGACTAGCAGCCGCGTTGCACGAGAGAATGTGGAAAGTGTTCATATGTAGCAAAAACCTTGAGAAATCCGTCCGTTTTCGTCATTTGTTATCGATTCGACTTAAAGCCAGATCGTCACATTGGCCGTACATCTGTCTGAAACGGTTTCATTTATCGTCTGCAAAGCCATGTCGCGTGCTGCGGTATGTGGAGACACTAAAAGCACCATAGTAGAACACAGATGAAGTTTCTAAGTTAATGTAATAGCCAGTAAGTAGTAGTACAATTCAAGTTTTAGGTATAGGTTATTGAATTTTTACCCTTCTTTGGTGCCTTGGACTTGAGCTAGGAACTTCTGATATTGCATGAAAGGAGGACTAGCAGCCGCGTTGCACGGGAGAATGTGAAAAGCGTTCATATGTAGTAAAAACCTGAGAAATCCGTCCGTTTTCGTCATGTGTTATCGAATCGACTTAATGCCAGATCGTCACACTGGCCGCTCTTCTCTCTGAAACGGTTACATTTATCGTCTGCAAAGCTATGTCGCGTGCTGCGGTATGCGGAGACACTAAAAGCACCATAGTAGAACACAGATGAAGCTTCTAAGTTGATGTAATTGCCAGTAAGAAGTAGAAAAATTCAAGCTTTAGGTATCGAATATTGACTTTTTACACTTCTTTGGTGCCTTCGACATGAGCTACGAACTTAAGATTTTGCACCAAAGGAGGACTAGCAGCCCCGTCGCACGGGAGAATGTGAAAAGCGTTCGTATGTAGTAAAAACCTGAGAAATCTGTCCGCTTTCGTCATTTGTTATCGAATCGACTTAAAGCCAGATCGTCACATTGGCCGCTCTTCTGTCTGAAACTGTTACATTTATCGTCTGCAAAGCTATGTCGCGTGCTGCGGTATGCGGAGACACTAAAAGACCATAGTAGAACACAGATGAAGCTTCTAAGTTGATGTAATAGCCAGTAAGAAGTAGTACAATTCAAGTTTTAGGTATCGATTATTGACTTCTTACCCTTCTTTGGTGCCTTGGACATGAGCTAGGAACTTAAGATTTTGAATGAAAGGAGGAATAGCTGCCGCGTTGCACGGGAGAATATGAAAAGTGTTCATATGTAGTAAAATCCCTGAGAAATCCGTCCGTTTTCGTCATTTGTTATCGAATCGACTTAAAGAAAGGTCGTCACATTGGCCGCTATTCTCTCTGAAACGGTTGTACTTAACGTCTGCAAAGCAATGTCGCGTGCTGCGGTATGCGGAGACGCTAAAAGCACCATAGTAGAAGACAGATGAAGCATCTACGTTGATGTAATAGCCAGTAAGAAGTAGTACAATTCAAGTTTTAGGTATCCATTCTTGACTTTTTACCCTTCTTTGGTGCCTTGGACATGAGCTAGGACCTTACGATTCTGCAAGAAAGGAGGACTAGAAGCCGAGTTAACGGGAGAATGTGAAAAGTGTTCATATGTAGTAAAAACCTGAGAAATCCGTCCGTTTTCGTCATTTGTTATCGAATCGACTGAAAGCCCGATCGTCACATTGGCCGCTCTTCTCTCTAAAATGGTTGTACTTATCGTCTGAAAAGCTATGTCCCGTGCTGCAGTATGCGAAGACACCAAAAGCACCATAGTAGAACACAGATGAAGCTTCTAAGTTGATGTAATAGCCAGTAAGAAGTAGTACAATTCAAGTTTTAGGTATCGATTATTGACTTTTTACAATTCTTTGGTACCTTGGACATCAGCTAGGAACTTAAGATTTTGCATTAAAGTGGGACTAGCAGCCGCGTTGCACGGGAGAATGTGGAAAGTGGTCATATGTATTAAAAACCTGAGAAATCCGTCCGTTTTCGTCATTTGTTATCGAATCGACTTAAAGCCAGATCGTCACATTGGCCGCTCTTCCCTTTCAAACGGTTGTCATATCGTCTGCAAAGCTACGTCGCGTGTTGCGGTATGCGGAGACACTAAAAGCACCATAGTAGAACACAGATGAAGCTTCTAAGTTGATGTAATAGCCAGTAAGAAGTAGTAAAATTCAAGTTTTAGGTATCGATTATTGACTTTTTACCCTTCTTTGGTGCCTTGGACATGAGCTAGGAACTTAAGATTTTGCATCAAAGGAGGACTAGCAGCCCCGTTGCACGGGAGAATGTGAAAAGTGTACATATGTAGTAAAATCCCTGAGAAATCCGTCCGTTTTCGTCATTTGTTATCGACTCGACTTAATGCCAGATCGTCACATTGGCCGCTATTCTCTCTGAAACGGTTGTACTTATCGTCTGCAAAGCAATGTCGCATGCTGCGGTATGCGGAGACGCTAAAAGCACCATAGTAGAAGACAGATGAAGCATCTACGTTGATGTAATAGCCAGTAAGAAGTAGTACAATCCAAGTTTTAGGTATCCATTCTTGACTTTTTGCCCTTCTTTGGTGCCTTGGACATGAGCTAGGAACTTAAGGTTTTGCATGAAAGGACCAGCAGCCGCGTTGCAAGGGAGAATGTGAAAAGTTTTCATAAGTAGTAAAAACCTGAGAAATCCGTCCGTTTTCGTCATTTGTTATCGAATCGACTTAAAGCCAGATCGTCACATTGGCCGCTCTTCTCTCTGAAACGGTTGTACTTGTCGTCTGCAAAGCTATGTCGCGTGCTGCGGTATGCGGAGACACTAAAAGCACCATAGTAGAACACAGATGAAGCTTCTAAGTTGATGTAATAGCCAGTAAGAAGTAGTACAATTCAAGTTTTAGGTGTCGATAATTGACTTTTTACCCTTCTTTGATGCCTTGGACATGAGCTAGGAACTTATGATTTTGCATGAAAGGAGGACTAGCATCGGCGTTGCACGGGAGAATGTGAAAAGTGTTCATATGTAGCAATAACCTGAGAAATCCGTCCGTTTTCCTTATTTGTTATCGAATCGACTTAAAGCCAGATCGTCACACTGGCCGCACTTCTGTCTGAAACGGTTACATTTATCGTCTGCAAAGCTATGTCGCGTGCTGCGGTATGCGGAGACACTAAAAGCACCATAGTAGAACACAGTTGAAGCTTCTAAGGTGATGTAATAGCCAGTAAGAAGTAGCAAAATTCAAGTTTTAGGTATCGGTTATTGACTTTTTAGCTATCTTTGGTGCCTTGGACATGATCTAGGACCTTAAGGTTTTGCATGAAAGGGTGACTAGCAGCCGCGTTGCACGGGAGAATGTGAAAAGTTTTCATAAGTATTAAAAACCTGAGAAATCTGTCCGTTTTGGTCATTTGTTATCAAATCGACTTGAAGACAGATCGTCACACTGACCGCACTTCTGTCTGAAACGGTTGCATTTATCGTCTGCAAAGCAATGTCGCGTGCTGCAGTATGCGGAGACACTAAAAGCACCATAGTGGAACACAGATGAAGCTTCTAAGTTGATGTAATATCCAGTAAGAAGTAGTACAATTCAAGTTTTAGGTATCGATTATTGACTTTTTACCCTTCTTTGCAGCATTGGACATAAGCTAGGAACTTAAGATTTTGCATGAAAGGAGGACTAGCATCGGCGTTGCACGGGAGAATGTGAAAAGTGTTCATATGTAGCAATAACCTGAGAAATCCGTCCGTTTTCCTTATTTGTTATCGAATCGACTTAAAGCCAGATCGTCACACTGGCCGCACTTCTGTCTGAAACGGTTATATTTATCGTCTGGAAAGCTATGTCGCGTGCTGCGGTATGCGGAGACACTAAAAGCACCATATTAGAACACAGATGAAGCTTCTAAGTTGATGTAATATCCAGTAAGAAGTAGTACAATTCAAGTTTTAGGTATCGATTATTGACTTTTTACCCTTCTTTGGTGAATTGGACATGAGCTAGGAACTTAAGATTTTGCATCAAAGGAGGACTAGCACCCCCGTTGCACGGGAGAATGTGAAAAGTTTTCATATGTAGTAAAAACCTGAGAAATCTGTCCGCTTTCGTCATTTGTTATCGAATCGACTTAAAGCCAGGTCGTCACATTGGCCGCTCTTCTGTCTGAAACGGTTACATTTATTGTCTGCAAAGCTATGTCGCGTGCTGGGGTATGCGGAGACACTAAAAGCACCATAGTAGAACACAGATGAAGTTTCTAAGTTGATGTATAGCCAGTAAGAAGAAGTACAATTCAAGTTTTAGGTATCGATTATTGACTTTTTACCCTTCTTTGTGTCTTGGACATGAGCTAGGACCTTAAGATTCTGCATGAAAGGAGGACTAGCAGCCGAGTTGCACGGGAGAATGTGAAAAGTGTTCATATGTAGTAAAAACCTGAGAAATCCGTCCGTTTTCGTCATTTGTTATCGAATCGACTTAAAGCCCGATAGTCACATTGGCCGCTCTTCTCTCTAAAATGGTTGTACTTATCGTCTGAAAAGCTATGTCGCGTGCTGCAGTATGCGAAGACACTAAAAGCACCATAGTAGAACACAGATGAAGCTTCTAAGTTGATGTAATAGCCAGTAAGAAGTAGTACAATTCAAGTTTTAGGAGTCGATTATTGACTATTTACCCTTCTTTGATGCCTTGGACATGAGCTAGGAACTTATGATTTTGCATGAAAGGAGGACTAGCATCGGCGTTGCACGGGAGAATGTGAAAAGTGTTCATATGTAGCAAAAACCTGAGAAATCCGTCCGTTTTCCTTATTTGTTATCGAATCGACTTAAAGCCAGATCGTCACACTGGCCGCACTTCTGTCTGAAACGGTTACATTTATCGTCTGCAAAGCTATGTCGTGTGCTGCGGTATGCGGAGACACTAAAAGCACCATAGTAGAACACAGATGAAGCTTCTAAATTGATGTAATAGCCAGTAAGAAGTAGTACAATTCAAGTTTTAGGTATACATTATTGACTTTTTACCCTTCTTTGTTGCCTTATACATGAGCTAGGAACTTAAGATTTTGCATGAAAGGAGATTTAGCAGCCGCGTTGCACTTGAGAATGTGAAAAGTTTTCATAAGTAGTATAAACATGAGAAATCTGTCCGTTTTCGTCATTTGTTATCGAATCGACTTAAAGCCAGATCGTCACATTGGCCGTTCTTCTCTCTGAAACGGATGTACTTGTCGTCTGCAAAGCTATATCGCGTGCTGCGGTATGCGGAGACACTAAAAGCACCATAGTAGAACACAGATGAAGCTTCTAAGTTGATGTAATAGCCAGTAAGTAGGAGTACTATTCAAGTTTTAGGTATAGATTATTGACTTTTTACCCTTCTTTGGTGCCTTGGACATGAGCTAGGAACTTATGATTTTGCATGAAAGGAGGAGTAGCAGCCGCGTTGCACGGGAGAATGTGAAAAGTGTTCATATGTAGCAAAAACCTGAGAAATCCGTCCGTTTTCGTTATTTGTTATCGAATCGACTAAAAGCCAGATCGTCACACTGGCAGCACTTCTGTCTGAAACGGTTACATTTATCGTCTGCAAAGCTATGTCGCGTGCTGCGGTATGCGGAGACACTAAAAGCACCATAGTAGAACACAGATGAAGCTTCTAAGTTGATGTAATAGCCAGTAAGAAGTAGTAAAATTGAAGTTTTAGGTATCGGTTATTGACTTTTTACCCTTCTTTGGTGCCTTGGACATGAGCTAGGAACTTAAGATTTTGCATGAAAGGAGGACTAGCAGCCCCGTTGCACGGGAGAATGTGAAAAGTTTTCATATGTAGTAAAATCCCTGAGAAATCCGTCCGTTTTCGTCGTTTGTTATCGACTCGACTTAAAGCCAGATCGTCACATTTTCCGCTCTTCTCTCTGTAACGGTTGTACTTATCGTCTGCAAAGCAATGTCGCATGCTCCGGTATGCGGAGACGCTAAAAGCACCATAGTAGAAGACAGATGAAGCACCTACGTTGATGTAATAGCCAGTAAGAAGTAGTACAATTCAAGTTTTAGGTATCCATTCTTGACTTTTTACCCTTCTTTGGTGCCTTGGACATGAGCTAGGAACTTAAGGTTTTGCATGAAAGGAGGACCAGCAGCCGCGTTGCACGGGAGAACGTGAAAAGTTTTCATAAGTAGTAAAAACCTGAGAAATCCGTCCGTTTTCGTCATTTGTTATCGAATCGACTTAAAGGCAGATCGTCACATTGGCCGCTCTTCTCTCTGAAATGGTTGTACTTATCGTCTGCAAAGCTATGTCGCGTGCTGCGTTATGCGGAAACACTAAAAGCACCATAGTAGAACACAGATGAAGCTTCTCAGTTGATGTAATAGCCAGTAAGAAGTAGTACAGTTCAAGTTTTAGGTATCGATTATTGACTTTTTAGATGGCTTTGGTGCCTTGGACATGAGCTAGGAACTTATGATTTTGCATGAAAGGAGGAGTAGAAGCCGCGTTGCACGGGAGAATGTGAAAAGTGTTCATATGTAGCAAAAACCTGAGAAATCCGTCCGTTTTAGTTATTTGTTATCGAATCGACTTAAAGCCAGATCGTCACACTGGCCGCACTTCTGTCTGAAACGGTTACATTTATCGTCTGCAAAGCTATGTCGCGTGCTGCGGTATGCGGAGACACTAAAAGCACCATAGTAGAACCCAGATGAAGCTTCTAAGTTGATGTAATAGCCAGTAAGAAGTAGTAAAATTGAAGTATTAGGTATCGATTATTGACTTTTTACCCTTCTTTGGTGCCTTGGACATGAGCTAGGAACTTAAGATTTTGCATCAAAGGAGGACTAGCAGACCCGTTGCACGGGAGAATGTGAAAAGTGTTCATATGTAGTAAAATCCCTGAGAAGTCCGTCCGTTTTCGTCATTTGTTATCGACTCGACTTAAAGCCAGATCGTCACATTGGCCGCTCTTCTCTCTGAAACGGTTGTACTTATCGTCTGCAAAGCTATGTCGCGTGCTGCGGTATGCGGAGACACTAAAAGCACCATAGTAGAACACAGATGAAGCTTCTAAGTTGATGTAATAGCCAGTAAGAAGTAGTACAATTCAAGTTTTAGGTATAGGTTATTGACTTTTTACCCTTCTTTGGTGCCTTGGACTTGAGCTAGGAACTTATGATATTGCATGAAAGGAGGACTAGCAGCCGCGTTGCACGGGAGAATGAGAAAAGCGTTCGTATGTAGTAAAAACCTGAGAAATCCGTCCGTTTTCGTCATGTGTTATCGAATCGACTTAATGCCAGATCGTCACACTGGCCGCACTTCTGTCTGAAACGGTTACATTTATCGTCTGCAAAGCTATGTCGCGTGCTGCGGTATGCGGAGACACTAAAAGCAACATAGTAGAACACAGATGAAGCTTCTAAGTTGATGTAATAGCCAGTAAGTAGTAGTACTATTCAAGTTTTAGGTATCGATTTTTGACTTTTTACCCTTCTTTGGTGCCTTGGACATGAGATAGGTACATATGATTTTGCATGAAAGGAGGAGTAGCAGCCGCGTTGCACGGGAGAATGTGAAAAGTGTTCATATGTAGCAAAAACCTGAGAAATCCGTCCGTTTTCGTTATTTGTTATCGAATCGACTAAAAGCCAGATCGTCACAATGGCCGCACTTCTGTCTGAAACGGTTACATTTATCGTCTGCAAAGCTATGTCGCGTGCTGCGGTATGCGGAGACACTAAAAGCACCATAGTAGAACACAGATGAAGCTTCTAAGTTGATGTAATAGCCAGTAAGAAGTAGTAAAATTCAAGTTTTAGGTATCGATTATTGACTTCTTACCCTTCTTTGGTGCCTTGGACATGAGCTAGGAACTTAAGATTTTGCATCAAAGCAGGACTAGCAGCGCCGTTGCACGGGAGAATGTGAAAAGTTTTCATATGTAGTAAAAACCGGAGAAATCTGTCCGCTTAAGTCATTAGTTATCGAATCGACTTAAAGCCAGATCGTCACATTGGCCGCTCTTCTGTCTGAAACGGTTACATTTATCGTCTGCTAAGCTATGTCGCGTGCTGCGGTATGAGGAGACACTAAAAGCACCATAGTAGACCACAGATGAAACTTCTAAGTTGATGTAATAGCCAGTAAGAGGTAGTAAAATTCATGTTTCAGGTATCGATTATTGACTTCTTACCCTTCTTTGGTGCCTTGGACATGAGCTAGGAACTTATGATTTTGCATGAAAGGAGGAGAAGCAGCCGCGTTGCACGGGAGAATGTGAAAAGTGTTCATATGTAGCAAAAACCTGAGAAATCCGTCCGTTTTCGTTATTTGTTATCGAATCGACTAAAAGCCAGATCGTCACACTGGCAGCACTTCTGTCTGAAACGGTTACATTTATCGTCTGCAAAGCTATGTCGCGTGCTGCGGTATGCGGAGACACTAAAAGCACCATAGTAGAACACAGATGAAGCTTCTAAGTTGATGTAATAGCCAGTAAGAAGTAGTACAATTCAAGTTTTAGGTATCGATTATTGACTTTTTACCCTTCTTTGGTGCCTTGGACATGAGCTAGGAACTTAAGATTTTGCATCAAAGCAGGACTAGCAGTGCCGTTGCACGGGAGAATGTGAAAAGTTTTAATATGTAGTAAAAACCTGAGAAATCTGTCCGCTTAAGTCATTAGTTATCGAATCGACTTAAAGCCAGATCGTCATATTGGCCGCTCTTCTGTCTGAAACGGTTACATTTATCGTCTGCTAAGCTATGTCGCGTGCTGCGGTATGAGTAGACACTAAAAGCACCATAGTAGACCACAGATGAAGCTTCTAAGTTGATGTAATAGCCAGTAAGAGGTAGTAAAATTCAAGTTTTAGGTATCGATTATTTACTTCTTACCCTTCTTTGGTGCCTTGGACATGAGCTAGGAACTTAAGATTTTGCATGAAAGGAGGACTAGCAGCCGCGTTGCACTTGAGAATGTGAAAAGTTTTCATAAGTAGTATAAACATGAGAAATCTGTCCGTTTTCGTCATTTGTTATCGATTCGACTTAAAGCCAGATCGTCACATTGGCCGCTCTTCTCTCTGAAACGGTTGTACTTATCGTCTGCAAAGCAATGTCGCATGCTGCGGTATGCGGAGACGCTAAAAGCACCATAGTAGAAGACAGATGAAGCATCTACGTTGATGTAATAGCCATTCAAAAGTAGTACAATTCAAGTTTTAGGTATCGATTATTGACTTTTTACCCTTCTTTGCTGCCTTGGACATGAGCTAGGACCTTAAGATTCTGCATGAAAGGAGGATTAGCAGCCGAGTTGCACGGGAGAATGTGAAAAGTGTTCATATTTAGTAAAAACCTGAGAAATCCGTCCGTTTTCGTCATTTGTTATCGAATCGACTTAAAGACCGATCGCCACATTGGCCGCTCTTCTCTCTAAAATGGTTGTACTTATCGTCTGAAAAGCTATGTCGCGTGCTACGGTATGCGGAGACACTAAAAGTACCATAGTAGAACACAGATGAAGCTTCTAAGTTGATGTAATAGCCAGTAAGAAGTAATACAGTTCAATTTTTAGGTATCGATTATTTACTTTTTAGCTGCCTTTGGTGCCTTGTACATAAGCTAGGACCTTAAGATTCTGCATGAAAAGAGGACTAGCAGCCGAGTTGCACGGGAGAATGTGTAGAGTGTTCATATGTAGTAAAAACCTTAGAAATCCGTCCGTTTTCGTTATTTGTTATCGAATAGACTTAAAGCCAGATCGTCACATTGGCCGCACGTCTGTCTGAAACTGTTACATTTATCGTCTGCAAGGCTATGTCGCGTACTGCGGTATGCGGAGACACTAAAAGAACCATAGTAGAACACAGATGAAGCTTCTAAGTTGAGGTAATAGCCAGTAAGAAGTAGTACAATTCAAGTTTTAGGTATCCATTCTTGACTTTTTACCCTTCTTTGGTGGCTTGGACATGAGCTAGGAACTTAAGGTTTTGCATGAAAGGAGGACCAGCAACCGCGTTGCACGGGAGAATGTGGAAAGTGTTCATATGTAGTAAAAACCTGAGAAATCCCTCCGTTTTCGTCATTTGTTATCGAATCGACTTAAAGCCAGATCGTCACACTGACCGCACTTCTGTCTGAAACGGTTGCATTTATCGTCTCTAAAGCTATGTCGTGTGCTGCGGTATGCGGAGACACTAAAAGCACCATAGTAGAACACAGATGAAGCTTCTAAGTTGATGTAATAGCCAGTAAGAAGTAGTACAATTCAAGTTTTAGGTATCGATTATTGACTTTTTACCCTTCTTTGGTGCCTTCGACATGAGCTACGAACTTAAGATTTTGCATCAAAGGAGGACTAGCAGCCCCGTTGCACGGGAGAATGTGAAAAGCGTTCGTATGTAGTAAAATCCTGAGAAATCAGTCCGTTTTCGTCATTTGTTATCGAATCGACTTAAAGCCAAATCGTCTCATTGGCCGCTCTTTTCTCTGAAATGGTTGTATTTTTCGTCTGCAAAGCTATGTCGCGTGCTGCGGTATGCGGAGACACTAAAAACACAATAGTAGAACACAGATGATGCTTCTAAATTGATGTAGAAGCCAGTAAGAAGTAGTACAATTCAAGGTTTAGGTATCCATTATTGACTTTCTACCCGTCTTTGTTGCCTTATACATGAGCTAGGAACGTAAGGTTTTGCATGAAAGGAGGATTAGCAGCCGCGTTGCACGGGAGAATGTGAAAAGTTTTCATAAGTAGTAAAAACCTGAGAAATCTGTCCGTTTCGTCATTTGTTATCGAATCGACTTAAAGCCAGATCGTCACATTGACCGCTCTTCTCTCTGAAACGGTTGTACTTGTCGTCTGCAAAGCTATGTCGCGTGCTGCGGTATGCGGAGACACTAAAAGCACCATAGTAGAACACAGATGAAGCTTCTATGTTGATGTAATAGCCAGTAAGAAGTAGTACAATTCAAGTTTTAGGTGTCGATAATTGACTTTTTACCCTTCTTTGATGCCTTGGACATGAGCTAGGAACTTATGATTTTGCATGAAAGGAGGACTAGCATCGGCGTTGCACGGGAGAATGTGAAAAGTGTTCATATGTAGCAAAAACCTGAGAAATCCGTCCGTTTTCCTTATTTGTTATCGAATCGACTTAAAGCCAGATCGTCACACTGGCCGCACTTCTGTCTGAAACGGTTACATTTATCGTCTGCAAAGCTATGTCGCGTGCTGCAGTATGCGGAGACACTAAAAGCACCATAGTAGAACACAGATGAAGCTTCTAAGTTGATGTAATAGCCAGTAAGAAGTAGCAAAATTCAAGTTTTAGGTATCGGTTATTGACTTTTTAGCTATCTTTGGTGCCTTGGACATGATCTAGGACCTTAAGGTTTTGCATGAAAGGGTGACTAGCAGCCGCGTTGCACGGGAGAATGTGAAAAGTTTTCATAAGTATTAAAAACCTGAGAAATCTGTCCGTTTTGGTCATTTGTTATCAAATCGACTTGAAGACAGATCGTCACACTGACCGCACTTCTGTCTGAAACGGTTGCATTTATCGTCTGCAAAGCAATGTCGCGTGCTGCAGTATGCGGAGACACTAAAAGCACCATAGTGGAACACAGATGAAGCTTCTAAGTTGATGTAATATCCAGTAAGAAGTAGTACAATTCAAGTTTTAGGTATCGATTATTGACTTTTTACCCTTCTTTGCAGCATTGGACATAAGCTAGGAACTTAAGATTTTGCATGAAAGGAGGACTAGCAGCCGCGTTGCACGGCAGAATGTGAAAAGTGTTCATATGTAGCAAAAACCTGAGAAATCCGTCCGTTTTCCTTATTTGTTATCGAATCGACTTAAAGCCAGATCGTCACACTGGCCGCACTTCTGTCTGAAACGGTTACATTTATCGTCTGGAAAGCTATGTCGCGTGCTGCGGTATGCGGAGACACTAAAAGCACCATATTAGAACACAGATGAAGCTTCTAAGTTGATGTAATATCCAGTAAGAAGTAGTGCAATTCAAGTTTTAGGTATCGATTATTGACTTTTTACCCTTCTTTGGTGCCTTGGACATGAGCTAGGAACTTAAGATTTTGCATCAAAGGAGGACTAGCAGCCCCGTTGCACGGGAGAATGTGAAAAGCGTTCGTATGTAGTAAAATCCTGAGAAATCAGTCCGTTTTCGTCATTTGTTATCGAATCGACTTAAAGCCAAATCGTCTCATTGGCCGCTCTTTTCTCTGAAATGGTTGTATTTTTCGTCTGCAAAGCTATGTCGCGTGCTGCGGTATGCGGGGACACTAAAAACACAATAGTAGAACACAGATGATGCTTCTAAATTGATGTAGAAGCCAGTAAGAAGTAGTACAATTCAAGGTTTAGGTATCCATTATTGACTTTCTACCCGTCTTTGTTGCCTTATACATGAGCTAGGAACGTAAGGTTTTGCATGAAAGGAGGATTAGCAGCCGCGTTGCACGGGAGAATGTGAAAAGTTTTCATAAGTAGTAAAAACCTGAGAAATCTGTCCGTTTCGTCATTTGTTATCGAATCGACTTAAAGCCAGATCGTCACATTGACCGCTCTTCTCTCTGAAACGGTTGTACTTGTCGTCTGCAAAGCTATGTCGCGTGCTGCGGTATGCGGAGACACTAAAAGCACCATAGTAGAACACAGATGAAGCTTCTATGTTGATGTAATAGCCAGTAAGAAGTAGTACAATTCAAGTTTTAGGTGTCGATAATTGACTTTTTACCCTTCTTTGATGCCTTGGACATGAGCTAGGAACTTATGATTTTGCATGAAAGGAGGACTAGCATCGGCGTTGCACGGGAGAATGTGAAAAGCGTTCATATGTAGCAAAAACCTGAGAAATCCGTCCGTTTTCCTTATTTGTTATCGAATCGACTTAAAGCCAGATCGTCACACTGGCCGCACTTCTGTCTGAAACGGTTACATTTATCGTCTGCAAAGCTATGTCGCGTGCTGCGGTATGCGGAGACACTAAAAGCACCATAGTAGAACACAGATGAAGCTTCTAAGTTGATGTAATAGCCAGTAAGAAGTAGCAAAATTCAAGTTTTAGGTATCGGTTATTGACTTTTTAGCTATCTTTGGTGCCTTGGACATGATCTAGGACCATAAGGTTTTGCATGAAAGGGTGACTAGCAGCCGCGTTGCACGGGAGAATGTGAAAAGTTTTCATAAGTATTAAAAACCTGAGAAATCTGTCCGTTTTGGTCATTTGTTATGAAATCGACTTGAAGACAGATCGTCACACTGACCGCACTTCTGTCTGAAACGGTTGCATTTATCGTCTGCAAAGCAATGTCGCGTGCTGCAGTATGCGGAGACACTAAAAGCACCATAGTGGAACACAGATGAAGCTTCTAAGTTGATGTAATATCCAGTAAGAAGTAGTACAATTCAAGTTTTAGGTATCGATTATTGACTTTTTACCCTTCTTTGCAGCATTGGACATAAGCTAGGAACTTAAGATTTTGCATGAAAGGAGGACTAGCAGCCGCGTTGCACGGCAGAATGTGAAAAGTGTTCATATGTAGCAAAAACCTGAGAAATCCGTCCGTTTTCCTTATTTGTTATCGAGTCGACTTAAAGCCAGATCGTCACACTGGCCGCACTTCTGTCTGAAACGGTTACATTTATCGTCTGGAAAGCTATGTCGCGTGCTGCGGTATGCGGAGACACTAAAAGCACCATATTAGAACACAGATGAAGCTTCTAAGTTGATGTAATATCCAGTAAGAAGTAGTGCAATTCAAGTTTTAGGTATCGATTATTGACTTTTTACCCTTCTTTGGTGCCTTGGACATGAGCTAGGAACTTAAGATTTTGCATGAAAGGAGGACTAGCAGCCGCGTTGCACTTGAGAATGTGAAAACTTTTCATAAGTAGTATAAACATGAGAAATCTGTCCGTTTTCGTCATTTGTTATCGAATCGACTTAAAGCCCGATCGTCACATTGGCCGCTCTTCTCTCTGAAACGGTTGTACTTATCGTCTGCAAAGCAATGTCGCATGCTGCGGTATGCGGAGACGCTAAAAGCACCATAGTAGAAGACAGATGAAGCATCTACGTTGATGTAATAGCAATTCAAAAGTAGTACAATTCAAGTTTTAGGTATCGATTATTGACTTTTTACCCTTCTTTGGTGCCTTGGCCATGAGCTAGGAACTTAAGATTTTGCATCAAAGCAGGACTAGCAGTGCCGTTGCACGGGAGAATGTGAAAAGTTTTCATATGTAGTAAAAACCTGAGAATTCTGTCCGCTTAAGTCATTAGTTATCGAATCGACTTAAAGACCGATCGTCACATTGGCCGCTCTTCTGTCTGAAACGGTTACATTTATCGTCTGCTAAGCTATGTCGCGTGCTGCGGTATGAGGAGACACTAAAAGCACCATAGTAGACCACAGATGAAGCTTCTAAGTTGATGTAATAGCCAGGAAGAGGTAGTAAAATTCAAGTTTTAGGTATCGATTATTGACTTTTTACCCTTCTTTGGTGCCTTGTACATAAGCTAGGACCTTAAGATTCTGCATGAAAAGAGGACTAGCAGCCGAGTTGCACGGGAGAATGTGAAAAGTGTTCATATGTAGTAAAA
The DNA here is from genome assembly GCF_023897955.1 of Schistocerca gregaria. Classification (NCBI taxonomy): domain Eukaryota; kingdom Metazoa; phylum Arthropoda; class Insecta; order Orthoptera; family Acrididae; genus Schistocerca; species Schistocerca gregaria. The sequence goes on from NW_026061759.1 coordinate 4,268,834, forward strand.
ACCTGAGAAATCCGTCCGTTTTCGTTATTTGTTATCGAATCGACTTAAAGCCAGATCGTCACATTGGCCGCACTTCTGTCTGAAACTGTTACATTTATCGTCTGCAAGGCTATGTCGCGTACTGCGGTATGCGGAGATACTAAAAGAACCATAGTAGAACACAGATGAAGCTTCTAAGTTGAGGTAATAGCCAGTAAGAAGTAGTACAATTCAAGTTTTAGGTATCCATTCTTGACTTTTTACCCTTCTTTGGTGGCTTGGACATGAGCTAGGAACTTAAGGTTTTGCATGAAAGGAGGACCAGCAGCCGCGTTGCACGGGAGAATGTGGAAAGTGTTCATATGTAGTAAAAACCTGAGAAATCCCTCCGTTTTCGTCATTTGTTATCGAATCGACTTAAAGCCAGATCGTCACATTGGCCGCTCTTCTCTCGACAACGGTTGTACTTATCGTCTGCAAAACAATGTCGCGTGCTGCGGTATGCGGAGACACTAAAAGCACCATAGTGGAACACAGACGAAGCTTCTAAGTTGATGTAATATCCAGTAAGAAGTAGTACAGTTCAAGTTTTAGGTATCGATTATTGACTTTTTAGCTATCTTTGGTGCCTTGGACATGATCTAGGACCTTAAGGTTTTGCATGAAAGGATGACTAGCAGCCGCGTTGCACGGGAGAATGTGAAAAGTTTTCATAAGTATTAAAAACCTGAGAAATCTGTCCGTTTTGGTCATTTGTTATCAAATCGACTTGAAGCCAGATCGTCACACTGACCGCACGTCTGTCTGAAACGGTTGCATTTATCGTCTGCAAAGCTATGTCGTGTGCTGCGGTATGCGGAGACACTAAAAGCACCATAGTAGAACACAGATGAAGCTTCTAAGTTGATGTAATAGCCAGTAAGAAGTAGTACAATTCAAGTTTTAGGTATCGATTATTGACTTTTTACCCTTCTTTGGTGCCTTCGACATGAGCTACGAACTTAAGATTTTGCATCAAAGGAGGACTAGCAGCCCCGTTGCACGGGAGAATGTGAAAAGCGTTCGTATGTAGTAAAATCCTGAGAAATCATTCCGTTTTCGTCATTTGTTATCGAATCGAATTAAAGCCAGATCGTCTCATTGGCCGCTCTTTTCTCTGAAATGGTTGTATTTTTCGTCTGCAAAGCTATGTCGCGTGCTGCGGTATGCGGAGACACTAAAAACACCATAGTAGAACACAGATGAAGCTTCTAAATTGATGTAGAAGCCAGTAAGAAGTAGTACAATTCAAGGTTTAGGTATCCATTATTGACTTTCTACCCGTCTTTGTTGCCTTATACATGAGCTAGGAACGTAAGGTTTTGCATGAAAGGAGGACTAGCAGCCGCGTTGCACGGGAGAATGTGAAAAGTTTTCATAAGTAGTTAAAACCTGAGAAATCTGTCCGTTTTCGTCATTTGTTATCGAATCGACTTAAAGCCAGATCGTCACATTGACCGCTCTTCTCTCTGAAACGGTTGTACTTGTCGTCTGCAAAGCTATGTCGCGTGCTGCGGTACGCGGAGACACTAAAAGCACCATAGTAGAACACAGATGAAGCTTCTAAGTTGATGTAATAGCCAGTAAGATGTAGTACAATTCAAGTTTTAGGTGTCGATTATTGACTTTTTACCCTTCTTTGATGCCTTGGACATGAGCTAGGAACTTATGATTTTGCATGAAAGGAGGACTGGCATCGGCGTTGCACGGGAGAATGTGAAAAGTGTTCATATGTAGCAAAAACCTGAGAAATCCGTCCGTTTTCCTTATTTGTTATCGAATCGACTTAAAGCCAGATCGTCACACTGGCCGCACTTCTGTCTGAAACGGTTACATTTATTGTCTGCAAAGCTATGTCGCGTGCTGCGGTATGCGGAGACACTAAAAGCACCATAGTAGAACACAGATGAAGCTTCTAAGTTGATGTATAGCCAGTAAGAAGTAGTACAATTCAAGTTTTCGGTATCGATTATTGTCTTTTTACCCTTCTTTGCTGTCTTGGACATGAGCTAGGACCTTAAGATTCTGCATGAAAGGAGGACTAGGAGCCGAGTTGCACGGGAGAATGTGAAAAGTGTTCATATGTAGTAAAAACCTGAGAAATCCGTCCGTTTTCGTCATTTGTTATCGAATCGACTTAAAGCCCGATCGTCACATTGGCCGAACTTCTCTCTAAAATGGTTGTACTTATCGTCTGAAAAGCTATGTCGCGTGCTGCAGTATGCGAAGACACCAAAAGCACCGTAGTAGAACACAGATGAAGCTTCTAAGTTGATGTAATTGCCAGTAAGAAGTAGTACAATTCAAGTTTCAGGTATCGATTATTGACTTTTTAGCTGGCTTTGGTGCCTTCGACATGATTTAGGACCTTAAGGTTCTGCATGAAAGGAGGACTAGGAGCCGAGTTGCACGGGAGAATGTGAGAAGTGTTCATATGTAGTAAAAACCTGAGAAATCCGTCCGTTTTCGTCGTTTGTTATCGAATCGACTTAAAGCCAGATCGTCACATTGGCCGCTCTTCTCTCTGAAAGGGTTGTACTTATTGTCTGCAAAGCTATGTCGCGTGCTGTGGTATGCGGAGACACTATAAGCACCATAGTACAACACAGATGAAGCTTCTAAGTTGATGTAATACCCAGTAAGAAGTAGTACAATTCAAGTTTTACGTATCGATTATTGACTTTTTACCCTTCTTTGGTGCCTTGGACATGAGCTAGGAACTTAAGATTTGGCATCAAACGAGGACTAACAGCCGCGTTGCACGGGAGAATGTGAAAAATTTTCATATGTAGTAAGAACCTGAGAAATCTGTCCGTTTTCGTCATTTATTATCGAATCTACTTAAAGTCAGATCGTCACATTGGCAGCTCTTCTCACTGAAACGTTTGTACTTATCGTCTGCAAAGCTATGTCGCGTGCTGCGGTATGCGGAGACACTAAAAGCACCATAGTGGAACACAGATGAAGCTTCTAAGTTGATGTAATATCCAGTAAGAAGTAGTACAGTTCAAGTTTTAGGTATCGATTATTGACTTTTTAGCTATCTTTGGTGCCTTGGACATGATCTACGACCTTAAGGTTTTGCATGAAAGGATGACTAGCAGCCGCGTTGCACGGCAGAATGTGAAAAGTTTTCATAAGTATTAAAAACCTGAGAAATCTGTCCGTTTTGGTCATTTGTTATCAAATCGACTTGAAGCCAGATCGTCACACTGACCGCACGTCTGTCTGAAACGGTTGCATTTATCGTCTGCAAAGCTATGTCGTGTGCTGCGGTATGCGGAGACATTAAAAGCACCATAGGAGAACACAGATGAAGCTTCTAAGTTGATGTAATAGCCAGTAAGAAGTAGTACAATTCAAGTTTTAGGTATCGATTATTGACTTTTTACCCTTCTTTGGTGCCTTCGACATGAGCTACGAACTTAAGATTTTGCATCAAAGGAGGACTAGCAGCCCCGTTGCACGGGAGAATGTGAAAAGCGTTCGTATGTAGTAAAATCCTGAGAAATCAGTCCGTTTTCGTCATTTGTTATCGAATCGAATTAAAGCCAGATCGTCTCATTGGCCGCTCTTTTCTCTGAAATGGTTGTATTTTTCGTCTGCAAAGCTATGTCGCGTGCTGCGGTATGCGGAGACACTAAAAGCACCATAGTAGAACACAGATGAAGCTTCTAAATTGATGTAGAAGCCAGTAAGAAGTAGTACAATTCAAGGTTTAGCTATCCATTATTGACTTTCTACCCGTCTTTGTTGCCTTATACATGAGCTAGGAACGTAAGGTTTTGCATGAAAGGAGGATCAGCAGCCGCGTTGCACGGGAGAATGTGAAAAGTGTTCATATGTAGCAAAAACCTGAGAAATCCGTCCGTTTTCCTTATTTGTTATCGAATCGACTTAAAGCCAGATCGTCACACTGGCCGCACTTCTGTCTGAAACGGTTACATTTATCGTCTGCAAAGCTATGTCGCGTGCTGCGGTATGCGGAGACACTAAAAGCACCATAGTAGAACACAGATGAAGCTTCTAAGTTGATGTAATAGCCAGTAAGAAGTAGCAAAATTCAAGTTTTAAGTATTGATTATTGACTTTTTACCCTTCTTTGGTGCCTTGGACATGAGGTAGGAACTTAAGATTTTGCATCAAAGGAGGACTAGCAGCCCCGTTGCACGGGAGAATGTGAAAAGTTTTCATATGTAGTAAAAACCTGAGAAATCTGTCCGCTTTCGTCATTTGTTATCGAATCGACTTAAAGCCAGGTCGTCACATTGACCGCTCTTCTGTCTGAAACGGTTACATTTATTGTCTGCAAAGCTATGTCGTGTGCTGCGGTATGCGGAGACACTAAAAGCACCATAGTAGAACACAGATGAAGCTTCTAAGTTGATGTAATAGCCAGTAAGAAGTAATACTGTTCAAGTTTTAGGTATCGATTATTTACTTTTTAGCTGCCTTTGGTGCCTTGTACATAAGCTAGGACCTTAAGATTCTGCATGAAAAGAGGACTAGCAGCCGAGTTGCACGGGAGAATGTGAAAAGTGTTCATATGTAGTAAAAACCTGAGAAATCCGTCCGTTTTCGTTATTTGTTATCGAATCGACTTAAAGCCAGATCGTCACATTGGCCGCACTTCTGTCTGAAACTGTTACATTTATCGTCTGCAAGGCTATGTCGCGTACTGCGGTATGCGGAGATACTAAAAGAACCATAGTAGAACACAGATGAAGCTTCTAAGTTGAGGTAATAGCCAGTAAGAAGTAGTACAATTCAAGTTTTAGGTATCCATTCTTGACTTTTTACCCTTCTTTGGTGGCTTGGACATGAGCTAGGAACTTAAGGTTTTGCATGAAAGGAGGACCAGCAGCCGCGTTGCACGGGAGAATGTGGAAAGTGTTCATATGTAGTAAAAACCTGAGAAATCCCTCCGTTTTCGTCATTTGTTATCGAATCGACTTAAAGCCAGATCGTCACATTGGCCGCTCTTCTCTCGACAACGGTTGTTCTTATCGTCTGCAAAGCAATGTCGCGTGCTGCGGTATGCGGAGACACTAAAAGCACCATAGTGGAACACAGATGAAGCTTCTAAGTTGATGTAATATCCAGTAAGAAGTAGTACAATTCAAGTTTTACGTATCGATTATTGACTTTTTACCCTTCTTTGGTGCCTTGGACATGAGCTAGGAACTTAAGATTTTGCATCAAACGAGGACTAACAGCCGCGTTGCACGGGAGAATGTGAAAAATTTTCATATGTAGTAAGAACCTGAGAAATCTGTCCGTTTTCGTCATTTATTATCGAATCTACTTAAAGTCAGATCGTCACATTGGCAGCTCTTCTCACTGAAACGTTTGTACTTATCGTCTGCAAAGCTATGTCGCGTGCTGCGGTATGCGGAGACACTAAAAGAACTATAGTAGAACACAGATGAAGCTTCTAAGTTGAGGTAATAGCCAGTAAGAAGTAGTACAATTCAAGTTTTAGGTATCCATTCTTGACTTTTTACCCTTCTTTGGTGGCTTGGACATGAGCTAGGAACTTAAGGTTTTGCATGAAAAGAGGACCAGCAGCCGCGTTGCACGGGAGAATGTGGAAAGTGTTCATATGTAGTAAAAACCTGAGAAATCCCTCCGTTTTCGTCATTTGTTATCGAATCGACTTAAAGCCAGATCGTCACATTGGCAGCTCTTCTCTCGACAACGGTTGTACTTACCGTCTGCAAAGCAATGTCGCGTGCTGCGGTATGCGGAGACACTAAAAGCACCATAGTGGAACACAGATGAAGCTTCTAAGTTGATGTAATAGCCAGTAAGAAGTAGTACAATTCAAGTTTTAGGTATCGATTATTGACTTTTTACCCTTCTTTGCAGCCTTGGACATAAGCTAGGAACTTAAGATTTTGCATGAAAGGAGGACTAGCAGCCTCGTTGCACGGCAGAATGTGAAAAGTGTTCATATGTAGCAAAAACCTGAGAAATCCGTCCGTTTTCCTTATTTGTTATCGAATCGACTTAAAGCCAGATCGTCACACTGGCCGCTCTTCTCCCTGAAACGGTTACATTTATCGTCTGCAAAGCTATGTCGCGTGCTGCGGTATGCGGAGACACTAAAAGCACCACATTAGAACACAGATGAAGCTTCGAAGTTGATGTAATATCCAGTAAGAAGTAGTACAATTCAAGTTTTAGGTATCGATTATTGACATTTTACCCTTCTTTGGTGGCTTGGACATGAGCTAGGAACTTAAGGTTTTGCATGAAAGGAGGACCAGCAGCCGCGTTGCACGGCAGAATGTGAAAAGTGTTCATATGTAGCAAAAACCTGAGAAATCCGTCCGTTTTCCTTATTTGTTATCGAATCGTCTTAAAGCCAGATCGTCACACTGGCCGCTCTTCTCCCTGAAACGGTTACATTTATCGTCTGCAAAGCTATGTCGCGTGCTGCGGTATGCGGAGACACTAAAAGCACCACATTAGAACACAGATGAAGCTTCGAAGTTGATGTAATATCCAGTAAGAAGTAGTACAATTCAAGTTTTAGGTATCGATTATTGACTTTTTACCCTTCTTTGGTGCCTTGGACATGAGCTAGGAACTTAAGATTTTGCATCAAAGGAGGACTAGCAGCCCCGTTGCACGGGAGAATGTGAAAAGTTTTCATATGTAGTAAAAACCTGAGAAATCTGTCCACTTTCGTCATTTGTTATCGAATCGACTTAAAGCCAGGTCGTCACATTGGCCGCTCTTCTGTCTGAAACGGTTACATTTATTGTCTGCAAAGCTATGTCGCGTGCTGCGGTATGCGGAGACACTAAAAGCACCATAGTAGAACACAGATGAAGCTTCTAAGTTGATGTATAGCCAGTAAGAAGAAGTACAATTCAAGTTTTAGTTATCGATTATTGACTTTTTACCCTTCTTTGTGTCTTGGACATGAGCTAGGACCTTAAGATTCTGCATGAAAGGAGGACTAGCAGCCGAGTTGCACGGGAGAATGTGAAAAGTGTTCATATGTAGTAAAATCCTGAGAAATCCGTCCGTTTTCGTCATTTGTTATCGAATCGACTTAAAGCCCGATCGTCACATTGGCCGCTCTTCTCTCTAAAATGGTTGTACTTATCGTCTGAAAAGCTATGTCGCGTGCTGCAGTATGCGAAGACACCAAAAGCACCATAGTAGAACACAGATGAAGCTTCTAAGTTGTTGTAATTGCCAGTAAGAAGTAGTACAATTCAAGTTTCAGGTATCGATTATTGACTTTTTAGCTGGCTTTGGTGCCTTCGACATGAGCTAGGACCTTAAGGTTCTGCATGAAAGGAGGACTAGGAGCCGAGTTGCACGGGAGAATGTGAGAAGTGTTCATATGTAGTAAAAACCTGAGAAATCCGTCCGTTTTCGTCGTTTGTTATCGAATCGACTTAAAGCCAGATCGTCACATTAGCCGCTCTTCTCTCTAAAATGGTTGTACGTATCGTGTGCAAAGCTAAGTCGCTTGCTGCGGTATGCGGAGACACTAAAAGCACCATAATAAAACACAGATGAAGCTTCTAAGTTGATGTAATAGCCAGTAAGAAGTAAAAAAATTCATGCTTTAGGTATCGATTATTGACTTTTTACCCTTCTTTGGTGCCTTGGACATGAGCTAGGAACTTATGATTTTGCATGAAAGGAGGAGTAGCAGCCGCGTTGCACGGGAGAATGTGAAAAGCGTTCGTATGTAGCAAAAACCTGAGAAATCCGTCCGTTTTCGTCATTTGTTATCGAATCGACTTTAAGCCAGATCGTCACACTCACCGCACTTCTGTCTGAAACGGTTGCATTTATCGTCTGCAAAGCTATGTCGCGTGCTGCGGTATGCGGAGACACTAAAAGCACCATAGTAGAACACAGATGAAGCTTCTAAGTTGATGTAATAGCCAGTAAGAAGTAGTACAATTCAAGTTTTAGGTGTCGATTATTGACTTTTTACCCTTCTTTGATGCCTTGGACATGAGCTAGGAACTTATGATTTTGCATGAAAGGAGGACTGGCATCGGCGTTGCACGGGAGAATGTGAAAAGTGTTCATATGTAGCAAAAACCTGAGAAATCCGTCCGTTTTCCTTATTTGTTATCGAATCGACTTAAAGCCAGATCGTCACACTGGCCGCACTTCTGTCTGAAACGGTTACATTTATCGTCTGCAAAGCTATGTCGCGTGCTGCGGTATGCGGAGACACTAAAAGCACCATAGTAGAACACAGATGAAGCTTCTAAGTTGATGTAATAGCCAGTAAGAAGTAGCAAAATTCAAGTTTTAAGTATTGATTATTGACTTTTTACCCTTCTTTGGTGCCTTGGACATGAGCTAGGAACTTAAGATTTTGCATCAAAGGAGGACTAGCAGCCCCGTTGCACGGGAGAATGTGAAAAGTTTTCATATGTAGTAAAAACCTGAGAAATCTGTCCGCTTTCGTCAGTTGTTATCGAATCGACTTAAAGCCAGGTCGTCACATTGGCCGCTCTTCTGTCTGAAACGGTTACATTTATTGTCTGCAAAGCTATGTCGCGTGCTGCGGTATGCGGAGACACTAAAAGCACCATAGTAGAACACAGATGAAGCTTCTAAGTTGATGTAATAGCCAGTAAGAAGTAATACTGTTCAAGTTTTAGGTATCGATTATTTACTTTTTAGCTGCCTTTGGTGCCTTGTACATAAGCTAGGACCTTAAGATTCTGCATGAAAAGAGGACTAGCAGCCGAGTTGCACGGGAGAATGTGAAAAGTGTTCATATGTAGTAAAAACCTGAGAAATCCGTCCGTTTTCGTTATTTGTTATCGAATCGACTTAAAGCCAGATCGTCACATTGGCAACACTTCTGTCTGAAACTGTTACATTTATCGTCTGCAAGGCTATGTCGCGTACTGCGGTATGCGGAGATACTAAAAGAACCATAGTAGAACACAGATGAAGCTTCTAGGTTGAGGTAATAGCCAGTAAGAAGTAGTACAATTCAAGTTTTAGGTATCCATTCTTGACTTTTTACCCTTCTTTGGTGGCTTGGACATGAGCTAGGAACTTAAGGTTTTGCATGAAAGGAGGACCAGCAGCCGCGTTGCACGGGAGAATGTGGAAAGTGTTCATATGTAGTAAAAACCTGAGAAATCCCTCCGTTTTCGTCATTTGTTATCGAATCGACTTAAAGCCAGATCGTCACATTGGCCGCTCTTCTCACTGAAACGTTTGTACTTATCGTCTGCAAAGCTATGTCGCGTGCTGCGGTATGCGGAGACACTAAAAGCACCATAGTGGAACACAGATGAAGCTTCTAAGTTGATGTAATATCCAGTAAGAAGTAGTACAATTCAAGTTTTACGTATCGATTATTGACTTTTTACCCTTCTTTGGTGCCTTGGACATGAGCTAGGAACTTAAGATTTGGCATCAAACGAGGACTAACAGCCGCGTTGCACGGGAGAATGTGAAAAATTTTCATATGTAGTAAGAACCTGAGAAATCTGTCCGTTTTCGTCATTTATTATCGAATCTACTTAAAGTCAGATCGTCACATTGGCAGCTCTTCTCACTGAAACGTTTGTACTTATCGTCTGCAAAGCTATGTCGCGTGCTGCGGTATGCGGAGACACTAAAAGAACCATAGTAGAACACAGATGAAGCTTCTAAGTTGAGGTAATAGCCAGTAAGAAGTAGTACAATTCAAGTTTTAGGTATCCATTCTTGACTTTTTACCCTTCTTTGGTGGCTTGGACATGAGCTAGGAACTTAAGGTTTTGCATGAAACGAGGACCAGCAGCCGCGTTGCACGGGAGAATGTGGAAAGTGTTCATATGTAGTAAAAACCTGAGAAATCCCTCCGTTTTCGTCATTTGTTATCGAATCGACTTAAAGCCAGATCGTCACATTGGCAGCTCTTCTCTCGACAACGGTTGTACTTACCGTCTGCAAAGCAATGTCGCGTGCTGCGGTATGCGGAGACACTAAAAGCACCATAGTGGAACACAGATGAAGCTTCTAAGGTGATGTAATATCCAGTAAGAAGTAGTACAGTTCAAGTTTTAGGTATCGGTAATTGACTTTTTAGCTATCTTTGGTGCCTTGGACATGATCTAGGACCTTAAGGTTTTGCATGAAAGGATGACTAGCAGCCGCGTTGCACGGGAGAATGTGAAAAGTTTTCATAAGTATTAAAAACCTGAGAAATCTGTCCGTTTTGGTCATTTGTTATCAAATCGTCTTGAAGCCAGATCGTCACACTGACCGCACTTCTGTCTGAAACGGTTGCATTTATCGTCTGCAAAGCTATGTCGTGTGCTGCGGTATGCGGAGACACTAAAAGCACCATAGTAGAACACAGATGAAGCTTCTAAGTTGATGTAATAGCCAGTAAGAAGTAATACTGTTCAAGTTTTAGGTATCGATTATTTACTTTTTAGCTGCCTTTGGTGCCTTGTACATAAGCTAGGACCTTAAGATTCTGCATGAAAAGAGGACTAGCAGCCGAGTTGCACGGGAGAATGTGAAAAGTGTTCATATGTAGTAAAAACCTGAGAAATCCGTCCGTTTTCGTTATTTGTTATCGAATCGACTTAAAGCCAGATCGTCACATTGGCCGCACTTCTGTCTGAAACTGTTACATTTATCGTCTGCAAGGCTATGTCGCGTACTGCGGTATGCGGAGATACTAAAAGAACCATAGTAGAACACAGATGAAGCTTCTAAGTTGAGGTAATAGCCAGTAAGAAGTAGTACAATTCAAGTTTTAGGTATCCATTCTTGACTTTTTACCCTTCTTTGGTGGCTTGGACATGAGCTAGGAACTTAAGGTTTTGCATGAAAGGAGGACCAGCAGCCGCGTTGCACGGGAGAATGTGGAAAGTGTTCATATGTAGTAAAAACCTGAGAAATCCCTCCGTTTTCGTCATTTGTTATCGAATCGACTTAAAGCCAGATCGTCACATTGGCCGCTCTTCTCACTGAAACGTTTGTACTTATCGTCTGCAAAGCTATGTCCCGTGCTGCGGTATGCGGAGACACTAAAAGCACCATAGTGGAACACAGATGAAGCTTCTAAGTTGATGTAATATCCAGTAAGAAGTAGTACAATTCAAGTTTTACGTATCGATTATTGACTTTTTACCCTTCTTTGGTGCCTTGGACATGAGCTAGGAACTTAAGATTTGGCATCAAACGAGGACTAACAGCCGCGTTGCACGGGAGAATGTGAAAAATTTTCATATGTAGTAAGAACCTGAGAAATCTGTCCGTTTTCGTCATTTATTATCGAATCTACTTAAAGTCAGATCGTCACATTGGCAGCTCTTCTCACTGAAACGTTTGTACTTATCGTCTGCAAAGCTATGTCGCGTGCTGCGGTATGCGGAGACACTAAAAGAACCATAGTAGAACACAGATGAAGCTTCTAAGTTGAGGTAATAGCCAGTAAGAAGTAGTACAATTCAAGTTTTAGGTATCCATTCTTGACTTTTTACCCTTCTTTGGTGGCTTGGACATGAGCTAGGAACTTAAGGTTTTGCATGAAACGAGGACCAGCAGCCGCGTTGCACGGGAGAATGTGGAAAGTGTTCATATGTAGTAAAAACCTGAGAAATCCCTCCGTTTTCGTCATTTGTTATCGAAGCGACTTAAAGCCAGATCGTCACATTGGCAGCTCTTCTCTCGACAACGGTTGTACTTACCGTCTGCAAAGCAATGTCGCGTGCTGCGGTATGCGGAGACACTAAAAGCACCATAGTGGAACACAGATGAAGCTTCTAAGGTGATGTAATATCCAGTAAGAAGTAGTACAGTTCAAGTTTTAGGTATCGGTTATTGACTTTTTAGCTATCTTTGGTGCCTTGGACATGATCTAGGACCTTAAGGTTTTGCATGAAAGGATGACTAGCAGCCGCGTTGCACGGGAGAATGTGAAAAGTTTTCATAAGTATTAAAAACCTGAGAAATCTGTCCGTTTTGGTCATTTGTTATCAAATCGTCTTGAAGCCAGATCGTCACACTGACCGCACTTCTGTCTGAAACGGTTGCATTTATCGTCTGCAAAGCTATGTCGTGTGCTGCGGTATGCGGAGACACTAAAAGCACCATAGTAGAACACAGATGAAGCTTCTAAGTTGATGTAATAGCCAGTAAGAAGTAGTACAATTCAAGTTTTAGGTATCGATTATTGACTTTTTACCCTTCTTTGCAGCCTTGGACATAAGCTAGGAACTTAAGATTTTGCATGAAAGGAGGACTAGCAGCCGCGTTGCACGGCAGAATGTGAAAAGTGTTCATATGTAGCAAAAACCTGAGAAATCCGTCCGTTTTCCTTATTTGTTATCGAATCGACCTAAAGCCAGATCGTCACACTGGCCGCTCTTCTCCCTGAAACGGTTACATTTATCGTCTGCAAAGCTATGTCGCGTGCTGCGGTATGCGGAGACACTAAAAGCACCACATTAGAACACAGATGAAGCTTCGAAGTTGATGTAATATCCAGTAAGAAGTAGTACAATTCAAGTTTTAGGTATCGATTATTGACTTTTTACCCTTCTTTGGTGCCTTGGACATGAGCTAGGAACTTAAGATTTTGCATCAAAGGAGGATAGCAGCCCCGTTGCACGGGAGAATGTGAAAAGTTTTCATATGTAGTAAAAACCTGAGAAATCTGTCCACTTTCGTCATTTGTTATCGAATCGACTTAAAGCCAGGTCGTCACATTGGCCGCTCTTCTGTCTGAAACGGTTACATTTATTGTCTGCAAAGCTATGTCGCGTGCTGCGGTATGCGGAGACACTAAAAGCACCATAGTAGAACACAGATGAAGCTTCTAAGTTGATGTATAGCCAGTAAGAAGAAGTACAATTCAAGTTTTAGTTATCGATTATTGACTTTTTACCCTTCTTTGTGTCTTGGACATGAGCTAGGACCTTAAGATTCTGCATGAAAGGAGGACTAGCAGCCGAGTTGCACGGGAGAATGTGAAAAGTGTTCATATGTAGTAAAATCCTGAGAAATCCGTCCGTTTTCGTCATTTGTTATCGAATCGACTTAAAGCCCGATCGTCACATTGGCCGCTCTTCTCTCTAAAATGGTTGTACTTATCGTCTGAAAAGCTATGTCGCGTGCTGCAGTATGCGAAGACACCAAAAGCACCATAGTAGAACACAGATGAAGCTTCTAAGTTGTTGTAATTGCCAGTAAGAAGTAGTACAATTCAAGTTTGAGGTATCGATTATTGACTTTTTAGCTGGCTTTGGTGCCTTCGACATGAGCTAGGACCTTAAGGTTCTGCATGAAAGGAGGACTAGGAGCCGAGTTGCACGGGAGAATGTGAGAAGTGTTCATATGTAGTAAAAACCTGAGAAATCCGTCCGTTTTCGTCGTTTGTTATCGAATCGACTTAAAGCCAGATCGTCACATTGGCCGCTCTTCTCTCTGAAAGGGTTGTACTTATTGTCTGCAAAGCTATGTCGCGTGCTGTCGTATGCGGAGACACTATAAGCACCATAGTACAACACAGATGAAGCTTCTAAGTTGATGTAATACCCAGTAAGAAGTAGTACAATTCAAGTTTTACGTATCGATAATTGACTTTTTACCCTTCTTTGGTGCCTTGGACATGAGCTAGGAACTTAAGATTTTGCATCAAACGAGGACTAACAGCCGCGTTGCACGGGAGAATGTGAAAAATTTTCATATGTAGTAAGATCTGAGAAATCTGTCCTTTTCGTCATTTGTTATCGAATCGACTTAAAGCCAGATCGTCACATTGGCCGCTCTTCTCTCTAAAATGGTTGTACGTATCGTGTGCAAAGCTAAGTCGCTTGCTGCGGTATGCGGAGACACTAAAAGCACCATAATAAAACACAGATGAAGCTTCTAAGTTGATGTAATAGCCAGTAAGAAGTAAAAAAATTCATGCTTTAGGTATCGATTATTGACTTTTTACCCTTCTTTGGTGCCTTGGACATGAGCTAGGAACTTATGATTTTGCATGAAAGGAGGAGTAGCAGCCGCGTTGCACGGGAGAATGTGAAAAGCGTTCGTATGTAGCAAAAACCTGAGAAATCCGTCCGTTTTCGTCATTTGTTATCGAATCGACTTTAAGCCAGATCGTCATACTCACCGCACTTCTGTCTGAAACGGTTGCATTTATCGTCTGCAATGCTATGTCGCGTGATGCGGTATGCGGAGACACTAAAAGCACCATAGTAAAACACAGATGAAGCTTCTAAGTTGATGTAATAGCCAGTAAGAAGTAGAAAAATTGAAGCTTTAGGTATCGATTATTGACTTATTAAACTTCTTTGGTGCCTTCGACATGAGCTACGAACTTAAGATTTTGCATCAAAGGAGGACTAGCAGCCCCGTTGCACGGGAGAATGTGAAAAGCGTTCGTATGTAGTAAATTCCTGAGAAATCCGTCCGTTTTCGTCATTTGTTATCGAATCGACTTAAAGCCAGATCGTCACATTGGCCGCTCTTTTCTCTGAAATGGTTGTATTTTTCGTCTGCAAAGCTATGTCGCGTGCTGCGGTATGCGGAGACTCTAAAAACACCATAGTAGAACACAGATGAAGCTTCTAAATTGATGTAGAAGCCAGTAAGAAGTAGTACAATTCAAGTTTTAGGTATCGATTATTGACCTTTTACCCTTCTTTGATGCCTTGGACATGAGCTAGGAACTTATGATTTTGCATGAAAGGAGGACTAGCATCGGCGTTGCACGGGAGAATGTGAAAAGTGTTCATATGTAGCAAAAACCTGAGAAATCCGTCCGTTTTCCTCATTTGTTATCGAATCGACTTAAGGCCAGATCGTCACACTGGCCGCACTTCTGTCTGAAACGGTTACATTTATCGTCTGCAAAGCTATGTCGCGTGCTGCGGTATGCGGAGACACTAAAAGCACCATAGTAGAACACAGATGAAGCTTCTAAGTTGATGTAATAGCCAGTAAGAAGTAGCAAAATTCACGTTTTAGGTATCGATTATTGACTTTTTACCCTTCTTTGGTGCCTTGGACATGAGCTAGGAACTTAAGATTTTGCATCAAAGGAGGACTAGCAGCCCCGTTGCACGGGAGAATGTGAAAAGCGTTCGTATGTAGTAAAATCCTGAGAAATCCGTCCGTTTTCGTCATTTGTTATCGAATCGACTTAAAGCCAGATCGTCACATTGGCCGCTCTTTTCTCTGAAATGGTTGTATTTTTCGTCTGCAAAGCTATGTCGCGTGCTGCGGTATGCGGAGACACTAAAAACACCATAGTAGAACACAGATGAAGCTTCTAAATTGATGTAATAGCCAGTAAGAAGTAGTACAATTCAAGTTTTAGGTATAGGTTATTGACTTTTTACCCTTCTTTGGTGCCTTGGACTTGAGCTAGGAACTTATGATATTGCATGAAAAGAGGACTAGCAGCCGCGTTGCACGGGAGAATGTGAAAAGCGTTCGTATGTAGTAAAAACCAGAGAAATCTGTCCGTTTTCGTCATTTGTTATCGAATCGACTTAATGCCAGATCGTCACACTCACCGCACTTCTGTCTGAAACGGTTGCATTTATCGTCTGCAAAGCTATGTCGCGTGATGCGGTATGCGGAGACACTAAAAGCACCATAGTAAAACACAGATGAAGCTTCTAAGTTGATGTAATATCCAGTAAGAAATAGAAAAAGTGAAGCTTTAGGTATCGATTATTGACTTTTTACCCTTCTTTGGTGCCTTCGACATGAGCTACGAACTTAAGATTTTGCATCAAAGGAGGACTAGCAGCCCCGTTGCACGGGAGATTGTGAAAAGCGTTCGTATGTAGAAAATCCTGAGAAATCCGTCCGTATTCGTCATTTGTTATCGAATCGACTTAAAGCCAGATCGTCACATTGGCCGCTCTTTTCTCTGAAATGGTTGTACTTTTCGTCTGCAAAGCTATGTCACGTGCTGCGGTATGCGGAGACTCTAAAAACACCATAGTAGAACACAGATGAAGCTTCTAAATTGATGTAGAAGCCAGTAAGAAGTAGTAGAATTCAAGTTTTAGGTATCGATTATTGACCTTTTACCCTTCTTTGATGCCTTGGACATGAGCTAGGAACTTATGATTTTGCATGAAAGGAGGACTAGCATCGGCGTTGCACGGGAGAATGTGAAAAGTGTACATATGTAGCAAAAACCTGAGAAATCCGTCCGTTTTCCTTATTTGTTATCGAATCGACTTAAGGCCAGATCGTCACACTGGCCGCACTTCTGTCTGAAACGGTTACATTTATCGTCTGCAAAGCTATGTCGCCTGCTGCGGTATGCGGAGACACTAAAAGCACCATAGTAGAACACAGATGAAGCTTCTAAGTTGATGTAATAGCCAGTAAGAAGTAGCAAAATTCACGTTTTAGGTATCGATTATTGACTTTTTACCCTTCTTTGGTGCCTTGGACATGAGCTAGGAACTTAAGATTTTGCATCAAAGGAGGACTAGCAGCCCCGTTGCACGGGAGAATGTGAAAAGCGTTAGTATGTAGTAAAATCCTGAGAAATCCGTCCGTTTTCGTCATTAGTTATCGAATCGACTTAAAGCCAGATCGTCACATTGGCCGCTCTTTTCTCTGAAATGGTTGTATTTTTCGTCTGCAAAGCTATGTCGCGTGCTGCGGTATGCGGAGACACTAAAAACACCATAGTAGAACACAGATGAAGCTTCTAAATTGATGTAATAGCAAGTAAGAAGTAGTACAATTCAAGTTTTAGGTACAGGTTATTGACTTTTTACCTTTCTTTGGTGCCTTGGACTTGAGCTAGGAACTTATGATATTGCATGAAAAGAGGACTAGCAGCCTCGTTGCACGGGAGAATGTGAAAAGCGTTCGTATGTAGTAAAAACCTGAGAAATCCGTCCGTTTTCGTCATTTGTTATCGAATCGACTTAAAGCCAGATCGTCACACTCACCGCACTTCTGTCTGAAACGGTTGCATTTATCGTATGCAAAGCTATGTCGCGTGATGCGGTATGCGGAGACACTAGAAGCACCATAGTGGAACACAGATGAAGCTTTTAAGTTGATGTAATAGCCAGTAAGAAGTAGTAGAATTCAAGTTTTAGGTATCGATTATTGACTTTTTACCTTTCTTTGGTGCCTTGGACATGAGCTAGGAACTTAAGATTTTGCATCAAAGGAGGACTAGCAGCCGCGTTGCACTGGAGAATGTGGAAAGTGTTCATATGTAGCAAAAACCTTGAGAAATCCGTCCGTTTTCGTCATTTGTTATCGAATCGACTTAAAGCCAGATCGTCACATTGGCCGTACTTCTGTCTGAAACGGTTACATTTATCGTCTGCAAAGCCATGTCGCGTGCTGCGGTATGTGGAGACACTAAAAGCACCATAGTAGAACACAGATGAAGTTTCTAAGTTAATGTAATAGCCAGTAAGAAGTAGTACAATTCAAGTTTTAGGTATAGGTTATTGAATTTTTACCCTTCTTTGGTGCCTTGGACTTGAGCTAGGAACTTATGATATTGCATGAAAGGAGGACTAGCAGCCGCGTTGCACGGCAGAATGTGAAAAGTGTTCATATGTAGCAAAAACCTGAACAATCCGTCCGTTTTCCTTATTTGTTATCGAATCGACTTATAGCCAGATCGTCACACTGGCCGCTCTTCTCCCTGAAACGGTTACATTTATCGTCTGCAAAGCTATGTCGCGTGCTGCGGTATGCGGAGACACTAAAAGCACCACATTAGAACACAGATGAAGCTTCGAAGTTGATGTAATATCCAGTAAGAAGTAGTACAATTCAAGTTTTAGGTATCGATTATTGACTTTTTACCCTTCTTTGGTGCCTTGGACATGAGCTAGGAACTTAAGATTTTGCATCAAAGGAGGACTAGCAGCCCCGTTGCACGGGAGAATGTGAAAAGTTTTCATATGTAGTAAAAACCTGAGAAATCTGTCCACTTTCGTCATTTGTTATCGAATCGACTTAAAGCCAGGTCGTCACATTGGCCCATCTTCTGTCTGAAACGGTTACATTTATTGTCTGCAAAGCTATGTCGCGTGCTGCGGTATGCGGAGGCACTAAAAGCACCATAGTAGAACACAGATGAAGCTTCTAAGTTGATGTATAGCCAGTAAGAAGAAGTACAATTCAAGTTTTAGTTATCGATTATTGACTTTTTACCCTTCTTTGTGTCTTGGACATGAGCTAGGACCTTAAGATTCTGCATGAAAGGAGGACTAGCAGCCGAGTTGCACGGGAGAATGTGAAAAGTGTTCATATGTAGTAAAATCCTGAGAAATCCGTCCGTTTTCGTCATTTGTTATCGAATCGACTTAAAGCCCGATCGTCACATTGGCCGCTCTTCTCTCTAAAATGGTTGTACTTATCGTCTGAAAAGCTATGTCGCGTGCTGCAGTATGCGAAGACACCAAAAGCACCATAGTAGAACACAGATGAAGCTTCTAAGTTGTTGTAATTGCCAGTAAGAGGTAGTACAATTCAAGTTTCAGGTATCGATTATTGACTTTTTAGCTGGCTTTGGTGCCTTCGACATGAGCTAGGACCTTAAGGTTCTGCATGAAAGGAGGACTAGGAGCCAAGTTGCACGGGAGAATGTGAGAAGTGTTCATATGTAGTAAAAACCTGAGAAATCCGTCCGTTTTCGTCATTTGTTATCGAATCGACTTAAAGCCAGATCGTCACACTCACCGCACTTCTGTCTGAAACGGTTGCATTTATCGTCTGCAAAGCTATGTCGCGTGATGCGGTATGCGGAGACACTAAAAGCGCCATAGTAAAACACAGATGAAGCTTCTAAGTTGATGTAATAGCCAGTAAGAAGTAGCAAAATTCACGTTTTAGGTATCGATTATTGACTTTTTACCCTTCTTTGGTGCCTTCGACATGAGCTACGAACTTAAGATTTTGCATCAAAGGAGGACTAGCAGCCCCGTTGCACGGGAGAATGTGAAAAGCGTTCGTATGTAGTAAAATCCTGAGAAATCCGTCCGTTTTCGTCATTTGTTATCGAATCGACTTAATGCCAGATCGTCACATTGGCCGCTCTTTTCTCTGAAATGGTTGTATTTTTCGTCTGCAAAGCTATGTCGCGTGCTGCGGTATGCGGAGTCACTAAAAACACCATAGTAGAACACAGATGAAGCTTCTAAATTGATGTAATAGCCAGTAAGAAGTAGTACAATTCAAGTTTTAGGTATAGGTTATTGACTTTTTACCCTTCTTTGGTGCCTTGGACTTGAGCTAGGAACTTATGATACTGCATGAAAAGAGGACTAGCAGCCGCGTTGCACGGGAGAATGTGAAAAGCGTTCGTATGTAGTAAAAACCAGAGAAATCTGTCCGTTTTCGTCATTTGTTATCGAATCGACTTAAAGCCAGATCGTCACACTCACCGCACTTCTGTCTGAAACGGTTGCATTTATCGTCTGCAAAGCTATGTCGCGTGATGCGGTATGCGGAGACACTAAAAGCACCATAGTAAAACACAGATGAAGCTTCTAAGTTGATGTAATAGCCAGTAAGAAGTAGAAAAAGTGAAGCTTTAGGTATCGATTATTGACTTTTTACCCTTCTTTGGTGCCTTCGACATGAGCTACGAACTTAAGATTTTGCATCAAAGGAGGACTAGCAGCCCCGTTGCACGGGAGAATGTGAAAAGCGTTCGTATGTAGAAAATCCTGAGAAATCCGTCCGTATTCGTCATTTGTTATCGAATCGACTTAAAGCCAGACCGTCACATTGGCAGCTCTTTTCTCTGAAATGGTTGTATTTTTCGTCTGCAAAGCTATGTCGCGTGCTGCGGTGTGCGGAGACTCTAAAAACACCATAGTAGAACACAGATGAAGCTTCTAAATTGATGTAGAAGCCAGTAAGAAGTAGTACAATTCAAGTTTTAGGTATCGATTATTGACCTTTTACCCTTCTTTGATGCCTTCGACATGAGCTAGGAACTTATGATTTTGCATGAAAGGAGGACTAGCGTCGGCGTTGCACGGGAGAATGTGAAAAGTGTTCATATGTAGCAAAAACCTGAGAAATCCGTCCGTTTTCCTTATTTGTTATCGAATCGACTTAAGGCCAGATCGTCACACTGGCCGCACTTCTGTCTGAAACGGTTACATTTATCGTCTGCAAAGCTATGTCGCCTGCTGCGGTATGCGGAGACACTAAAAGCACCATAGTAGAACACAGATGAAGCTTCTAAGTTGATGTAATAGCCAGTAAGAAGTAGCAAAATTCACGTTTTAGGTATCGATTATTGACTTTTTACCCTTCTTTGGTGCCTTGGACATGAGCTAGGAACTTAAGATTTTGCATCAAAGGAGGACTAGCAGCCCCGTTGCACGGGAGAATGTGAAAAGCGTTAGTATGTAGTAAAATCCTGAGAAATCCGTCCGTTTTCGTCATTAGTTATCGAATCGACTTAAAGCCAGATCGTCACATTGGCCGCTCTTTTCTCTGAAATGGTTGTATTTTTCGTCTGCAAAGCTATGTCGCGTGCTGCGGTATGCGGAGACACTAAAAACACCATAGTAGAACACAGATGAAGCTTCTAAATTGATGTAATAGCCAGTAAGAAGTAGTACAATTCAAGTTTTAGGTATAGGTTATTGACTTTTTATCTTTCTTTGGTGCCTTGGACTTGAGCTAGGAACTTATGATATTGCATGAAAAGAGGACTAGCAGCCTCGTTGCACGGGAGAATGTGAAAAGCGTTCATATGTAGTAAAAACCTGAGAAATCCGTCCGTTTTCGTCATTTGTTATCGAATCGACTTAAAGCCAGATCGTCACATTGACCGCTCTTCTCTCTGAAACGGTTGTACTTGTCGTCTGCAAAGCTATGTCGCGTGCTGCGGTATGCGGAGACACTAAAAGCACCATAGTAGAACACAGATGAAGTTTCTAAGTTGATGTAATAGCCAGTAAGAAGTAGTACAATTTAAGTTTTAGGTATCGATTATTGACTTTTTACCCTTCTTTGATGCCTTGGACATGAGCTAGGAACTTATGATTTTGCATGAAAGGAGGACTAGCATCGGCGTTGCGAGGGAGAATGTGAAAAGTGTTCATATGTAGCAGAAACCTGAGAAATCCGTCCGTTTTCCTTATTTGTTATCGAATCGACTTAAAGCCAGATCGTCACACTGGCCGCACATCTGTCTGAAACGGTTACATTTATCGTCTGCAAAGCTATGTCGCGTACTGCGGTATGCGGAGACACTAAAAGCACCATAGTAGAACACAGATGAAGCTTCTAAGTTGATGTAATAGCCAGTAAGAAGTAGCAAAATTCAAGTTTTAGGTATCGATTATTGACTTTTTACCCTTCTTTGGGGCCTTGGACATGAGCTAGGAACTTAAGATTTTGCATCAAAGGAGGACTAGCAGCCCCGTTGCACGGGAGAATGTGAAAAGTTTTCATATGTAGTAAAAACCTGAGAAATCTGTCCGCTTTCGTCATTTGTTATCGAATCGACTTAAAGCCAGATCGTCAAATTGGCCGCTCTTCTGTCTGAAACGGTTACATTTATTGTCTGCAAAGCTATGTCGCGTGCTGCGGTATGCGGAGACACTAAAAGCACCATAGTAGAACACAGATGAAGCTTCTAAGTTGATGTACAGCCAGTAAGAAGAAGTACAATTCAAGTTTTAGGTATCGATTTTTGACCTTTTACCCTACTTTGCTGCCTTGGACATGAGCTAGGACCTTAAGATTCTGCATGAAAGGAGGACTAGCAGCCGAGTTGCACGGGAGAATGTGAAAAGTGTTCATATGTAGTAAAAACCTGAGAAATCCGTCCGTTTTCGTCATTTGTTATCGAATCGACTTAAAGCCAGATCGTCACATTGGCCGCTCTTCTCTCTGAAACGGTGGTAATTATCGTCTGCAAAGTTATGTCGCGTGCTGCGGTACGCGGAGACACTAAAAGCACCATAATAGAACACAGATGAAGCTTCTAAGTTGACGTAATTGCCAGTAAGAAGTAGTACAATTCAAGTTTCAAGTATCGATTATTGACTTTTTAGCTGGCTTTGGTGCCTTCGACATGCGCTAGGACCTTAAGGTTCTGCATGAAAGGAGGACTTGGAGCCGAGTTGCACGGGAGAATGTGAAAAGTGTTCATATGTAGTAAAAACCTGAGAAATCCGTCCGTTTTCGTCGTTTGTTATCGAATCGACTTAAAGCCAGATCGTCACATTGGCCGCTCTTCTCTCTGAAAGGGTTGTACTTATTGTCTGCAAAGCTATGTCGCGTGCTGTGGTATGCGGAGACACTAAAAGCACCATAGTAAAACACAGATGAAGCTTCTAAGTTGATGTAATAGCCAGTAAGAAGTAAATAAATTGAAGCTTTAGGTATCGATTATTGACTTTTTACCCTTCTTTGGTGCATTGGACAAGAGCTAGGAACTTATGATTTTGCATGAAAGGAGGAGTAGCAGTCGCGTTGCACGGGAGAATGTGAAAAGCGTTCGTATGTAGTAAAAACCTGAGAAATCCGTCCGTTTTCGTCATTTGTTATCGAATCGACTTAAAGCCAGATCGTCACACTCACCGCACTTCTGTCTGAAACGGTTGCATTTATCGTATGCAAAGCTATGTCGCGTGATGCGGTATGCGGAGACACTAGAAGCACCATAGTGGAACACAGATGAAGCTTTTAAGTTGATGTAATAGCCAGTAAGAAGTAGTAGAATTCAAGTTTTAGGTATCGATTATTGACTTTTTACCTTTCTTTGGTGCCTTGGACATGAGCTAGGAACTTAAGATTTTGCATCAAAGGAGGACTAGCAGCCGCGTTGCACGGGAGAATGTGGAAAGTGTTCATATGTAGCAAAAACCTTGAGAAATCCGTCCGTTTTCGTCATTTGTTATCGAATCGACTTAAAGCCAGATCGTCACATTGGCCGTACTTCTGTCTGAAACGGTTACATTTATCGTCTGCAAAGCCATGTCGCGTGCTGCGGTATGTGGAGACACTAAAAGCACCATAGTAGAACACAGATGAAGTTTCTAAGTTAATGTAATAGCCAGTAAGAAGTAGTACAATTCAAGTTTTAGGTATAGGTTATTGAATTTTTACCCTTCTTTGGTGCCTTGGACTTGAGCTAGGAACTTATGATATTGCATGAAAGGAGGACTAGCAGCCGCGTTGCACGGCAGAATGTGAAAAGTTTTCATATGTAGTAAAAACCTGAGAAATCTGTCCACTTTCGTCATTTGTTATCGAATCGACTTAAAGCCAGGTCGTCACATTGGCCCCTCTTCTGTCTGAAACGGTTACATTTATTGTCTGCAAAGCTATGTCGCGTGCTGCGGTATGCGGAGGCACTAAAAGCACCATAGTAGAACACAGATGAAGCTTCTAAGTTGATGTATAGCCAGTAAGAAGAAGTACAATTCAAGTTTTAGTTATCGATTATTGACTTTTTACCCTTCTTTGTGTCTTGGACATGAGCTAGGACCTTAAGATTCTGCATGAAAGGAGGACTAGCAGCCGAGTTGCACGGGAGAATGTGAAAAGTGTTCATATGTAGTAAAATCCTGAGAAATCCGTCCGTTTTCGTCATTTGTTATCGAATCGACTTAAAGCCCGATCGTCACATTGGCCGCTCTTCTCTCTAAAATGGTTGTACTTATCGTCTGAAAAGCTATGTCGCGTGCTGCAGTATGCGAAGACACCAAAAGCACCATAGTAGAACACAGATGAAGCTTCTAAGTTGTTGTAATTGCCAGTAAGAAGTAGTACAATTCAAGTTTCAGGTATCGATTATTGACTTTTTAGCTGGCTTTGGTGCCTTCGACATGAGCTAGGACCTTAAGGTTCTGCGTGAAAGGAGGACTAGGAGCCAAGTTGCACGGGAGAATATGAGAAGTGTTCATATTTAGTAAAAACCTGAGAAATCCGTCCGTTTTCGTCATTTGTTATCGAATCGACTTAAAGCCAGATCGTCACACTCACCGCACTTCTGTCTGAAACGGTTGCATTTATCGTCTGCAAAGCTATGTCGCGTGATGCGGTATGCGGAGACACTAAAAGCGCCATAGTAAAACACAGATGAAGCTTCTAAGTTGATGTAATAGCCAGTAAGAAGTAGAAAAATTGATGCTTTAGGTATCGATTATTGACTTTTTAAACTTCTTTGGTGCCTTCGACATGAGCTACGAACTTAAGATTTTGCATCAAAGGAGGACTAGCAGCCCCGTTGCACGGGAGAATGTGAAAAGCGTTCGTATGTAGTAAATTCCTGAGAAATCCGTCCGTTTTCGTCATTTGTTATCGAATCGACTTAAAGCCAGATCGTCACATTGGCCGCTCTTTTCTCTGAAATGGTTGTATTTTTCGTCTGCAAAGCTATGTCGCGTGCTGCGGTATGCGGAGACTCTAAAAACACCATAGTAGAACACAGATGAAGCTTCTAAATTGATGTAGAAGCCAGTAAGAAGTAGTACAATTCAAGTTTTAGGTATCGATTATTGACCTTTTACCCTTCTTTGATGCCTTGGACATGAGCTAGGAACTTATGATTTTGCATGAAAGGAGGACTAGCATCGGCGTTGCACGGGAGAATGTGAAAAGTGTTCATATGTAGCAAAAACCTGAGAAATCCGTCCGTTTTCCTCATTTGTTATCGAATCGACTTAAGGCCAGATCGTCACACTGGCCGCACTTCTGTCTGAAACGGTTACATTTATCGTCTGCAAAGCTATGTCGCGTGCTGCGGTATGCGGAGACACTAAAAGCACCATAGTAGAACACAGATGAAGCTTCTAAGTTGATGTAATAGCCAGTAAGAAGTAGCAAAATTCACGTTTTAGGTATCGATTATTGACTTTTTACCCTTCTTTGGTGCCTTGGACATGAGCTAGGAACTTAAGATTTTGCATCAAAGGAGAACTAGCAGCCCCGTTGCACGGGAGAATGTGAAAAGCGTTCGTATGTAGTAAAATCCTGAGAAATCCGTCCGTTTTCGTCATTTGTTATCGAATCGACTTAAAGCCAGATCGTCACATTGGCCGCTCTTTTCTTTGAAATGGTTGTATTTTTCGTCTGCAAAGCTATGTCGCGTGCTGCGGTATGCGGAGTCACTAAAAACACCACAGTAGAACACAGATGAACCTTCTAAATTGATGTAATAGGCAGTAAGAAGTAGTACAATTCAAGTTTTAGGTATAGGTTATTGACTTTTTACCCTTCTTTGGTGCCTTGGACTTGAGCTAGGAACTTATGATACTGCATGAAAAGAGGACTAGCAGCCGCGTTGCACGGGAGAATGTGAAAAGCGTTCGTATGTAGTAAAAACCAGAGAAATCTGTCCGTTTTCGTCATTTGTTATCGAATCGACTTAAAGCCAGATCGTCACACTCACCGCACTTCTGTCTGAAACGGTTGCATTTATCGTCTGCAAAGCTATGTCGCGTGATGCGGTATGCGGAGACACTAAAAGCACCATAGTAAAACACAGATGAAGCTTCTAAGTTGATGTAATAGTCAGTAAGAAGTAGAAAAAGTGAAGCTTTAGGTATCGATTATTGACTTTTTACCCTTCTTTGGTGCCTTCGACATGAGCTACGAACTTAAGATTTTGCATCAAAGGAGGACTAGCAGCCCCGTTGCACGGGAGAATGTGAAAAGCGTTCGTATGTAGAAAATCCTGAGAAATCCGTCCGTATTCGTCATTTGTTATCGAATCGACTTAAAGCCAGACCGTCACATTGGCCGCTCTTTTCTCTGAAATGGTTGTATTTTTCGTCTGCAAAGCTATGTCGCGTGCTGCGGTATGCGGAGACTCTAAAAACACCATAGTAGAACACAGATGAAGCTTCTAAATTGATGTAGAAGCCAGTAAGAAGTAGTACAATTCAAGTTTTAGGTATCGATTATTGACCTTTTACCCTTCTTTGATGCCTTGGACATGAGCTAGGAACTTATGATTTTGCATGAAAGGAGGACTAGCGTCGGCGTTGCACGGGAGAATGTGAAAAGTGTTCATATGTAGCAAAAACCTGAGAAATCCGTCCGTTTTCCTTATTTGTTATCGAATCGACTTAAGGCCAGATCGTCACACTGGCCGCACTTCTGTCTGAAACGGTTACATTTATCGTCTGCAAAGCTATGTCGCCTGCTGCGGTATGCGGAGACACTAAAAGCACCATAGTAGAACACAGATGAAGCTTCTAAGTTGATGTAATAGCCAGTAAGAAGTAGCAAAATTCACGTTTTAGGTATCGATTATTGACTTTTTACCCTTCTTTGGTGCCTTGGACATGAGCTAGGAACTTAAGATTTTGCATCAAAGGAGGACTAGCAGCCCCGTTGCACGGGAGAATGTGAAAAGCGTTAGTATGTAGTAAAATCCTGAGAAATCCGTCCGTTTTCGTCATTAGTTATCGAATAGACTTAAAGCCAGATCGTCACATTGGCCGCTCTTTTCTCTGAAATGGTTGTATTTTTCGTCTGCAAAGCTATGTCGCGTGCTGCGGTATGCGGAGACACTAAAAACACCATAGTAGAACACAGATGAAGCTTCTAAATTGATGTAATAGCCAGTAAGAAGTAGTACAATTCAAGTTTTAGGTATAGGTTATTGACTTTTTACCTTTCTTTGGTGCCTTGGACTTGAGCTAGGAACTTATGATATTGCATGAAAAGAGGACTAGCAGCCTCGTTGCACGGGAGAATGTGAAAAGCGTTCATATGTAGTAAAAACCTGAGAAATCCGTCCGTTTTCGTCATTTGTTATCGAATCGACTTAAAGCCAGTTCGTCACATTGACCGCTCTTCTCTCTGAAACGGTTGTACTTGTCGTCTGCAAAGCTATGTCGCGTGCTGCGGTATGCGGAGACACTAAAAGCACCATAGTAGAACACAGATGAAGTTTCTAAGTTGATGTAATAGCCAGTAAGAAGTAGTACAATTTAAGTTTTAGGTATCGATTATTGACTTTTTACCCTTCTTTGATGCCTTGGACATGAGCTAGGAACTTATGATTTTGCATGAAAGGAGGACTAGCATCGGCGTTGCACGGGAGAATGTGAAAAGTGTTCATATGTAGCAGAAACCTGAGAAATCCGTCCGTTTTCCTTATTTGTTATCGAATCGACTTAAAGCCAGATCGTCACACTGGCCGCACATCTGTCTGAAACGGTTACATTTATCGTCTGCAAAGCTATGTCGCGTACTGCGGTATGCGGAGACACTAAAAGCACCATAGTAGAACACAGATGAAGCTTCTAAGTTGATGTAATAGCCAGTAAGAAGTAGCAAAATTCAAGTTTTAGGTATCGATTATTGACTTTTTACCCTTCTTTGGGGCCTTGGACATGAGCTAGGAACTTAAGATTTTGCATCAAAGGAGGACTAGCAGCCCCGTTGCACGGGAGAATGTGAAAAGTTTTCATATGTAGTAAAAACCTGAGAAATCTGTCCGCTTTCGTCATTTGTTATCGAATCGACTTAAAGCCAGATCGTCAAATTGGCCGCTCTTCTGTCTGAAACGGTTACATTTATTGTCTGCAAAGCTATGTCGCGTGCTGCGGTATGCGGAGGCACTAAAAGCACCATAGTAGAACACAGATGAAGCTTCTAAGTTGATGTACAGCCAGTAAGAAGAAGTACAATTCAAGTTTTAGGTATCGATTTTTGACCTTTTACCCTACTTTGCTGCCTTGGACATGAGCTAGGACCTTAAGATTCTGCATGAAAGGAGGACTAGCAGCCGAGTTGCACGGGAGAATGTGAAAAGTGTTCATATGTAGTAAAAACCTGAGAAATCCGTCCGTTTTCGTCGTTTGCTATCGAATCGACTTAAAGCCAGATCGTCACATTGGCCGCTCTTCTCTCTGAAAGGGTTGTACTTATTGTCTGCAAAGCTATGTCGCGTGCTGTGGTATGCGGAGACACTAAAAGCACCATAGTAAAACACAGATGAAGCTTCTAAGTTGATGTAATAGCCAGTAAGAAGTAAAAAAATTCAAGCTTTAGGTATCGATTATTGACTTTTTACCCTTCTTTGGTGCATTGGACATGAGCTAGGAACTTATGATTTTGCATGAAAGGAGGACTAGCAGCCGCGTTGCACGTGAGAATGTGGAAAGTGTTCATATGTAGCAAAAACCTTGAGAAATCCGTCCGTTTTCGTCATTTGTTATCGAATCGACTTAAAGCCAGATCGTCACATTGGCCGTACTTCTGTCTGAAACGGTTACATTTATCGTCTGCAAAGCCATGTCGCGTGCTGCGGTATGTGGAGACACTAAAAGCACCATAGTAGAACACAGATGAAGTTTCTAAGTTAATGTAATAGCCAGTAAGAAGTAGTACAATTCAAGTTTTAGGTATAGGTTATTGAATTTTTACCCTTCTTTGGTGCCTTGGACTTGAGCTAGGAACTTATGATATTGCATGAAAGGAGGACTAGCAGCCGCGTTGCACGGGAGAATGTGAAAGGCGTTCATATGTAGTAAAAACCTGAGAAATCCGTCCGTTTTCGTCATGTGTTATCGAATCGACTTAATGCCAGATCGTCACACTGGCCGCTCTTCTCTCTGAAACGGTTACATTTATCGTCTGCAAAGCCATGTCGCGTGCTGCGGTATGCGGAGACACTAGAAGCACCATAGTGGAACACAGATGAAGCTTCTAAGTTGATGTAATAGCCAGTAAGAAGTAGTACAATTCAAGTTTTAGGTATCGATTATTGACTTCTTACCCTTCTTTGGTGCCTTGGACATGAGCTAGGAACTTAAGATTTTGCATGAAAGGAGGACTAGCAGCTGCGTTGCACGGGAGAATATGAAAAGTTTTCATATGTAGTAAAATCCCTGAAAAATCCGTCCGTTTTCGTCATTTGTTATCGAATCGACTTAAAGCCAGATCTACACATTGGCCGCTCTTCTCTCTGAAACGGTTGTACTTATCGTCTGCAAAGCAATGTCGCGTGCTGCGGTATGCGGAGACGCTAATAGCACCATAGTAGAACACAGATGAAGCTTCTAAGTTGATGTAATAGCCAGTAAGAAGTAAAATAATTCAAGCTCTAGGTATCGATTATTGACTTCTTACCCTTCTTTGGTGCATTGGACATGAGCTAGGAACTTATGATTTTGCATGAAAGGAGGAGTAGCAGTCGCGTTGCACGGGAGAATGTGAAAAGCGTTCGTATGTAGTAAAAACCTGAGAAATCCGTCCGTTTTCGTCATTTGTTATCGAATCGACTTAAAGCCAGATCGTCACACTCACCGCACTTCTGTCTGAAACGGTTGCATTTATCGTATGCAAAGCTATGTCGCGTGATGCGGTATGCGGAGATACTAGAAGCACCATAGTGGAACACAGATGAAGCTTTTAAGTTGATGTAATAGCCAGTAAGAAGTAGTAGAATTCAAGTTTTAGGTATCGATTATTGACTTTTTACCTTTCTTTGGTGCCTTGGACATGAGCTAGGAACTTAAGATTTTGCATCAAAGGAGGACTAGCAGCCGCGTTGCACGGGAGAATGTGGAAAGTGTTCATATGTAGCAAAAACCTTGAGAAATCCGTCCGTTTTCGTCATTTGTTATCGAATCGACTTAAAGCCAGATCGTCACATTGGCCGTACTTCTGTCTGAAACGGTTACATTTATCGTCTGCAAAGCCATGTCGCGTGCTGCGGTATGCGGAGACACTAGAAGCACCATAGTGGAACACAGATGAAGCTTCTAAGTTGATGTAATAGCCAGTAAGAAGTAGTACAATTCAAGTTTTAGGTATCGATTATTGACTTCTTACCCTTCTTTGGTGCCTTGGACATGAGCTAGGAACTTAAGATTTTGCATGAAAGGAGGACTAGCAGCTGCGTTGCACGGGAGAATATGAAAAGTTTTCATATGTAGTAAAATCCCTGAAAAATCCGTCCGTTTTCGTCATTTGTTATCGAATCGACTTAAAGCCAGATCTACACATTGGCCGCTCTTCTCTCTGAAACGGTTGTACTTATCGTCTGCAAAGCAATGTCGCGTGCTGCGGTATGCGGAGACGCTAATAGCACCATAGTAGAACACAGATGAAGCATCTAAGTTGATGTAATAGCCATTCAAAAGTAGTACAATTCAAGTTTTAGGTATCGATTATTGACTTTTTACCCTTCTTTGCTGCCTTGAACATGAGCTAGGACCTTAAGATTGTGCATGAAAGGAGGACTAGCAGCCGAGTTGCACGGGAGAATGTGAAAAGTGTTCATATGTATTAAGAACCTGAGAAATCCGTCCGTATTCGTCAATTGTTATCGAATCGACTTAAAGAACGATCGTCACATTGGCCGCTCTTCTTTCTAAAATGGTTGTACTTATCGTCTGAAAAGCTATGTCCCGTGCTGCAGTATGCGAAGACACCAAAAGCACCATTGTAGAACACAGATGAAGCTTCTAAGTTGATGTAATAGCCAGTAAGAAGTAGTACAATTCAAGTTTTAGATATCGATTATTGACTTTTTACCCTTCTTTGGTACCTTGGACATCAGCTAGGAACTTAAGATTTTGCATGAAAGTGGGACTAGCAGCCGCGTTGCACGGGAGAATGTGGAAAGTGGTCATATGTATTAAAAACCTGTGAAATCCGTCCTTTTTCGTCATTTGTTATCTAATCGACTTAAAGCCAGATCGTCACATTGGCCGCTCTTCTCTCTGAAACGGGTGTCATATCATCTGCAAAGCTATGTCGCGTGCTGCGGTACGCGGAGACACTATAAGCACCATAGTAGAACACAGATGAATCTTCTAAGTTGATGTAAAAGCCAGTAAGAAGTAGTACAATTCCAGTTTTAAGTATCGATTATTGACTTTCTACCCTTCTTTGGTGCCTTGTACATGAGCTAGGAACTTATGATTTTGCATGAAAGGAGGACTAGCATCCGCGTTGCACGGGAGAATGAGAAAAGTGTTCGTATGTAGTAAAAACCTGAGAAATCCGTCCGTTTTCGTCATTTGTTATCGAATCGACTTAAAGCCAGATCGTCACACTGGCCGCACTTCCGTCTGAAACAGTTACATTTATCGACTGAAAAGCTATGTCGCGTGCTGCGGTATGCGGAGACACTAAAAGCACCATAGTAGAACACAGATGAAGCTTCTAAGTTGATGTAATAGCCAGTAAGAAGAAGTACAATTCAAGTTTTACGTATCGATTATTGACTTTTTACCCTTCTTTGGTGCCTTGGACATGAGCTAGGAACTTAAGATTTTGCATCAAACGAGGAATAACAGCCGCGTTGCACAGGAGAATGTGAAAAATTTTCATATGTAGTAAGAACCTGTGAAATCAGTCCGTTTTCGTCATTTGTTATCGAATCGACTTAAAGCCAGATCGTCACATTGACCGCACTTCTCTCTAAAAAGGTTGTACGTATCGTGTGCAAAGCTAAGTCGCTTGCTGCAGTATGCGGGGACACTAAAATCACCATAGTAGAACACAGATGAAGCTTCTAAGTTGATGTAATAGCCAGTAAGAAGTAAAAAAATTCAAGCTTTAATTATAGATTATTGACATTTTACCCTTCTCTGGTGCATTCGACATGAGCTACGAACTTAAAATTTGCATCAAAGGAGGACTGGCAGCCCCGTTGCACGGGAGAATGTGAAAAGCGTTAGTATGTAGTAAAATCGTGAGAAATCCGTCCGTTTTCGTCATTTGTTATCGAATCGACTCAAAGCCAGATCGTCACATTGGCCGCTCTTCTCCCTGAAACGGTTGTACTTATCGTCTGCAAAGCAATGTCGCGTGCTGCGGTACGCGGAGACGCTAATAGCACCATAGTAGAACACAGATGAAGCATATAAGTTGATGTAATAGCCATTCAAAATTAGTACAATTCAAGTTTTAGGTATCGATTATTGACTTTTTACCCTTCTTTGCTGCCTTGGACATGAGCTAGGATCTTAAGATTCTGCATGAAAGAAGGACTAGCAGCCGAGTTGCACGGGAGAATGTGAAAATTGTTCATATGTAGTAAAAACCTGAGAAATCCGTCCGTTTTCGTCATTTGTTATCGAATCGACTTAAAGCCCAATCGTCACATTGGCCGCTCTTCTCTCTAAAATGGTTGTACTTATCGTCTGAAAAGCTATGTCGCGTTCTGCAGTATGCGAAGACACCAAAAGCACCATAGTAGAACACAGATGAAGCTTCTAAGTTGATGTAATAGCCAGTAAGGAGTAGTACAATTCAAGTTTTAGGTATCGATTATTGACTTTTTACCCTTCTTTGGTACCTTGGACATGAGCTAGGAACTTAAGATTTTGCATGAAAGTGGGACTAGCAGCCGCGTTGCACGGGAGAATGTGGAAAGTGGTCATATGTAGTAAAAACCTGAGAAATCCGTCCGTTTTCGTCATTTGTTATCGAATCGACTTAATGCCAGATCGTCACATTGGCCGCTCTTCCTACTGAAATGGTTGTATTTTTCGTCTGCAAAGCTATGTCGCGTGCTGCGGTATGCGGAGACACTAAAAGCACCATAGTAGAATTCAGATAAAGCTTGCAAGTTGATGTAATAGCCAGTAAGAAGTAGTACAATTCATATTTTAGGTATCCATCATTGACTTTCTACCCTTCTTTGTTGCCTTATACATGAGCTAGGAACGTAAGGTTTTGCATGAAAGGAGAATTAGCAGCTGCGTTGCACGGGAGAATGTGAAGAGTTTTCATAAGTAGCTAAAACCTGAGAAATCTGTCCGCTTTCGTCATTTGTTATCGAATCGACTTAAAGCCAGATCGTCGCATTGGCCGCTCTTCTCTCTGAAACGGTTGTACTTGTCGTCTGCAAAGCTATGTCGCGTGTTGCGGTATGCGGAGACACTAAAAGCACCATAGTAGAACACAGATGAAGCTTCTAAGCTGATGTAATATCCAGTAAGAAGTAGTACAATTCAAGTTTTAGGTATCGATTATAGACTTTTTACCCTTCTTTGGTGCCTTGGACATGAGCTAGGAATTTATGATTTTGCATGAAAGGAGGAGTAGCAGCCGCGTTGCACGGGAGAATGTGAAAAGTGTTCATATGTAGCAAAAACCTGAGAAATCCGTCCGTTTTCGTTATTTGTTATCGAATCGACTTAAAGCCAGATCGTTACACTGGCCGCACTTCTGTCTGAAACGGTTACATTTATCGTCTGCAAAGCTATGTCGCGGGCTGCGGTATGCGGAGACACTAAAAGCACCATAGTAGAACACAGATGAAGCTTCTAAGTTGATGTAATAGCCAGTAAGAAGTAGTGCAATTCAAGTTTTAGGTATCGATTATTGACTTCCTACCCTTCTTTGGTGCCTTGGACATGAGCTAGGAACGTAAGGTTTTGCATGAAAGGAGGATTAGCAGCCGGGTTGCACGGGAGAATGTGAAAAGTTTTCATAAGTAGTAAAAACCTGAGAAATCTGTCCGTTTTCGTCATTTGTTATCGAATCGACTTAAAGCCAGATCGTCACATTCTCCGCTCTTCTCTCTGAAACGGTTGTACATATCGTCTGAAAAGCTATGTCGCGTGCTGCGGTATGCGGAGACACTAAAAGCACCATAATAGAACACAGATGAAGCTTCTAAGTTGATGTAATAGCCAGTAAGAAGTAGTACAATGCAAGTTTTAAGTATCGATTATTGACTTTCTACCCTTCTTTGGTGCCTTGTACATGAGCTAGGAACTTATGATTTTGCATGAAGGGAGGACTAGCAGCCGCGTTGCACGGGAGAATGAGAAAAGTGTTCATATGTAGTAAAAACCTGAGAAATCCGTCCGTTTTCGTCATTTGTTATCGAATCGACTTAAAGCCAGATCGTCACACTGGCCGCACTTCTGTCTGAAACGGTTACATTTATCGTCTGCAAAGCTGTGTCGCGTGCTGCGGTATGCGGAGACACTGAAAGCACCATAGTAGAACACAGATGAAGCTTCTAAGGTTATGTAATAGCCAGTAAGAAGTAGTACATTTCAAGTTTTAGGTATCGATTATTGTCTTCTTACCCTTCTTTGGTGCCTTCGACATGAGATAGGAACTTCAGATTTTGCATGAAAGTAGAACTAGTAGCCGCGTTGCACGGGAGAATGTGAAAAGTGTTCACATGTAGTAAAAACCTGAGAAATCCTTCCATTTTCGTCATTTTTTATGGAATCGACTTGAAGCCAGATCGTCACATTGGAAGCTCTTCTGTCTGAAACAGTAACATTTATCGTGTGCAAATCTATATCGCGGGCTGTGGTGTGCGGAGACACTAAAAGCACCATAGTAGAATACAGATGAAGCTTCTAAGTTGATGTAATAGCCAGTAAGAAGTAGTAGAATTCAAGTTTTAGGTATCGATTATTGACTTTTTCCCCTTCTCTTGTGCCTTGGACATGAGCTAGGAACTTAAGATTTTGCATGAAAAAAGGACTAGCAGCCGCGTTGCGCGGGAGAAATTGAAAAGTGTGCATATGTAGTAAAAACCTGAGAAATCGGTCCGTTTCCGTCATTTGTTATCGAATCGACTTAAAGCCAGATCTACACATTGGCCGCTCTTCTCTCTGAAACGGTTGTACTTATCGTCTGCAAAGCTATGTCGCGTGCTGCGGTATGCGGAGACGCTAAAAACACCATAGTAGAACACAGATGAACTTCTAAGTTGATGTAATAGCCATTCAAAAGTAGTACAATTCAAGTTTTAGGTATCATTTATTGACTTTTTACCCTTCTTTGCTACCTTTGACATGTGCTTTGAACTTAAGATTTTGCATGAAAGGGGGACTATCAGCCGCGTTGCATGGGAGAATGTGAAAAGTTTTCATATGTGGTAAAAACATGAGAAATCAGACCCTTTTCATCATTTGTTATCGAATCGACTTAAAGCCAGATCGTCACATTAGAATCACTTGTGACTGAAACGGTTACATTTATTGTCTGCAAAGCTATGTCGCGTGCTGCAGTATGCGGAGACAGCAAATGCACCATTGTAATACACAGAAGAAGCTTCTAAGTTGATGTAATAGCCAGTAAGAAGTAGTACAATTCAAGTTTTAGTTATCGATTATTGAATTTTTAGCTGGCTTTGGTGCCTTGGACATGAGCTAGGACCTTAAGATTCTGCATGAAAGGAGGACTAGCAGCCGCGTTGCAAGGGAGAATGTGAAAAGTGTTCATATGTACTAAAAACCTAAGAAATCCGTCCGTTTTC
Organism: Schistocerca gregaria; assembly: GCF_023897955.1. NCBI lineage: Eukaryota > Metazoa > Arthropoda > Insecta > Orthoptera > Acrididae > Schistocerca > Schistocerca gregaria. Next base: position 4,304,043 of record NW_026061759.1, read on the forward strand.
GTCATTTGTTATCGAATCGACTTAAAGCCAGATCTTCACATTGGCTGCTCTTCTCCCTGAAACGGTTGTACTTATCGTCTGCAAAGCTATGTCGCGTGCTGCGGTTTGTGGAGACACTAAAAGCACCATAGTAGAATACAGATAAAGCTTGCAAGTTGATGTAATAGCCAGTAAGAAGTAGTACAATTAAAGTTTTAGGTATCGATTATTGACTTTTTACCCTTCATTGGTGCCTTGCACATGAACTAGGAATTTAAGATTTTCCATGAAAGGAGGACTCGCAGCCGCGTTGCATGGCAGAATGTGAAAAGTGTTCATATGTAGTAAAAACCTGAGAAATCCGTTCGTTATCGTCATTTGTTATCGAATCGACTTTAAAACAGATCGTCACATTGGCCGCTCTTCTCTCTGAAACGGTTGTACTTATCGTCTGCAAAACTTCGTCGCGTGCTGTGGTATAGGGAGACACTAAAAGCACCATAGTAGAACACAGATGAAGCTTCTAAGTTGATGTAATAGACAGTAAGAAGTAGTACAATTCAAGTTCTAGGTATCGATTATTGACTTTTTACCCTTCTTTGGTGAATTGGACATGAGCTAGGAACTTAAGATTTTGCATGAAAGGAGGACTAGCAGCCGCGTTGCATGGGAGAATGTGAAAAGTGTTCATATGCAGTAAAAACCTGAGAAATCCATCCGTTTTCGTCATTTGTTATCAAATCGACTTAAAGCCAGATCGTCACATTGGCCGCTCTTCTGTCTGAAACAGTTACATTTATCGTGTGCAAAGCTATGTCGCGTGCTGTGGTATGCGGACACACTAAAAGCACAATTGTAGAACACAAACGAAGCTTTTAAGTGGATGTAATAGCCAGTAAGAAATAGTACAAATCAAGTTTTAGGTATGGATTACTGACTTTTTACCCTTCTCTTGTGCCTTGGACATGAGCTAGGAACTTAATATTTTGCATGAAAAAAGGACTAGCAGCCGCGTTGCGCGGGAGAAATTGAAAAGTGTTCATATGTAGTAAACACCTGAGAAGTCCGTCCTTTTTCGTCATTTGTTATCGAATCGACTTAAAGCCAGATCTACACATTGGCCGCTCTTCTCTCTGAAACGGTTGTACTTATAGTCTGCAAAGCTATGTCGCGTTCTGCGGTTTGCGGAGACACTAAAAGCACCATAGTAGAATACAGATAAAGCTTCTAAGTTGATGTAATAGACGGTAAGAAGTAGTACAATTCAAGTTCTAGGTATCGATTATTGACTTTTTACCCTTCTTTGGTGAATTGGACATGAGCTAGGAACTTAAGATTTTGCATGAAAGGAGGACTAGCAGCCGCGTTGCATGGGAGAATGTGAAAAGTTTTCATATGTGGTAAAAACATGAGAAATCCGCTTCTTTTCATCGTTTGTTATCGAATCGACTTAAAGCCAGATCGTCACATTAGAATCACTTCTGACTGAAACGGTTACATTTATTGTCTGCAAAGCTATGTCGCGTGCTGCAGTATGCCTAGTCAGCAAATGCACCATTGTAATACACAGATGAAGCTTCTAAGTTGATGTAATAGCCAGTAAGAAGTAGTACAATTCAAGTTTTAGTTATCGATTATTGACTTATTAGCTGGCTTTGGTGCCTTGGACATGAGCTAGGACCTTAAGATTCTGCATGAAAGGAGGACTAGCAGCCGCGTTGCAAGGGAGAATGTGAAAAGTGTTCATATGTACTAAAAACCTGAGAAATCCGTCCGTTTTCGTCATTTGTTATCGAATCGACTTAAAGCCAGATCTTCACATTGGCCGCTCTTCTCTCTGAAACGGTTGTACTTATCGTCTGCAAAGCTATGTCTCGTGTTGCGGAATGCGGAGACACTAAAAGCACCATAGCAAAACACGGATGAAGCTTCTAAGTTGATGTAATAGCCAGTAAGAAGTAGTACAATTCAAGTTTTAGTTATCGATTATTGAATTTTTAGCTGGCTTTGGTGCCTTTGACATGAGCTAGGAACTTAAGATTTTGCATGAAAGGAGGACTAGCCGCCGCGTTGCACGGGAGGATGTGAAAAGTTTCCATATGTAGTAAAATCCAGAGAAATCCGTCCGTTTTCGTCATATGTTATCGAATCGGCTTAAAGCCAGATCGTCACATTGGCCGCTCTTCTCTCTGAAACGGTTACATTTATCGTCTGCAGAGCTATGTCGCGTGCTGCGCTATACGGGACACTAAAAGCACAATAGTAGAATACAGATGAAGCTTGTAAGTTGGTGTATTAGCCAGGTATCGATTATTGACTTTTTACTCTTCTTTGGTGCCTTGGACATGAGCTAGGAACTAAAGATTTTGCATGACAGGAAGACTAGCAGGCGCGTTGCGTGGGAGAATGTTAAAGTGTTCATATGTAGTAAAAACCTGTGAAATCCGTCCGTTTTCGTAATTTGTTATCGAATTGACTGAAAGCCACATCGTCACATTGGCCGCTCTTCTCTCTGAAACGGTTGTACTTACCGTCTGCAAATTTATGTCGCGTGCTGCGGTATGCGGAGACACGAAAAGCACCATAGTAGAACACAGATGAAGCTTCTAAGTTGTTGTAATAGCCAGTAAGAAGTAGTACAATTCAAGTTTTAGGTATCGATTATTGACTTTTTTACCCTTCTTCGGTGCCTTGGAAATGAGCTAGGAACTTAAGATTTTGCATGAAAGGAGGACTAACAGCCGAGTTGCACGGGAGAATGTGAAAGGTGTTCATATGTAGTAAAAACCTGTGAAATCCGTCCGTTTTCGTCATTTGTTATCGAATCGACTTAAAGCCAGATCTTCACAATGGCCGCTCTTCTCCCTGAAACGGTTGTACTTATAGTCTGCAAAGCTATGTCGCGTTCTGCGGTTTGCGGAGACACTAAAAGCACCATAGTAGAATACAGATAAAGCTTGCAAGTTGATGTAATAGCCAGTAAGAAGTAGTACAATTCAAGTTTTAGGTATCGATTATTGACTTTTTACCCTTCATTAGTGCATTGGACATGAGCTAGGAACTTAAGATTTTGCATGAAAGGAGGACTCGCAGCCGCGTTGCATGGCAGAATGTGAAAAGGGTTCATATGTAGTAAAAACCTGAGAAATCCATCGTTATCGTCATTTGTTATCGAATCGAATTTAAAACAGATCGTCACATTGGCCGCTCTTCTCTCTGAAACGGTTACATTTATCGTGTTCAAAGCTATGTCGCGTTCTGCGGTATGCGGAGACACTAAAAGCACCATAACAGAACACAGATGAAGCTTCTAAGTTGATGTGATAGCCTGTACGAAGCAGTACAATTCTAGTTTTAGTTATCGATTATTGAATTTTTAGACTATTTTGGTGCCTTGGACATGAGGTAGGACCTTACGACCTTGCATGAAGGGAGGTCTAGCAGCCGCGTTGCACGGGGGAATGTGAAAAGTGTTCATATGTAGTGAAAACCTGAGAGATCCGCCCGTTTTGTCATTTGCTATCGAATCGACCTTTGCCTGATGGTCATATAGGCCGCCCTTCTCTCTGAAACGCTTACATTTACCGTGTGCAAAGCAAGGTCTCGTGCTGCGGTATGCGGAGACACTAAACGCACCATAATGGATCACAGAAGAAGCTTCTCAGTTAATGTGATAGACAGTACGAAGCAGTACAGTTAAAGTTTTAGGTATTGATTATTGACTTTTTAGACTGTTTTGGTGCCTTGGACATGAGCTAGGACCTCACGATTTTGAATGAAGGTAGGTCTAGCAGCCGCGTTGCACGGGAGAATGTGAAAAGTGCTCATGTGTGGTGAAAACCTGAGAAATCCGCACGTTTTCGTCATTTGCTATCGAATCGACTTAATGCCAGATCGTCATATTGGCCGCTCTTCTCTCTGAAACGGTTACACTTATCGTGTGCAAAGCTATGTCGCGTGCTGCGGTATGCGGAGACACTAAAAGCACCATAACAGAACACAGAAGAAGCTTCTATGATGACATGATAGCCAGTGCGAAGCCGTACAATTCAAGTTTCAGTTATCGATTACTGTCTTTTTAGACGGCTTTGGTTCCTTTGACATAAGCTTCGAACTTAAGATATTGCATGAAGGGAGATCTAGGAGCTGCGTTGCATGGGGGAATGTGAAATGTGTTCATATGTAGTGAAAACCTGAGAAATCCACCCGTTTTCGTCATTTGTTATCTAATCGACTTAATGCCGTATCGTCATATAGGCCGCTATTCACTCTGAAACCGTTACATTTATCGTGTGCAAAGCTATGTCGCGTGCTGCGGTATGTGGAGACACTAAAAGGTCCATAACAGAACACAGATGAAGCTTCTAAGTTGATGTGATAGCCAGTACGATGCAGTACAATTCAGGTTCTAGTTATCGATAATTGATTTTTTAGACTGCTTTGGTGCCTTGTACATGAGCTAGGACCTTAAGATTTACCATGAATGGAGATCTAGCAACCGCGTTGCACGGGGGAATGTGGAAAGTGTTCATATGTAGTGAAAACCTGAGAAATCCGTCCGTTTTCGTCATTTGCTATCGAATCGACTTTTGCCAGATGGTCATATTGGCCGCTCTTCTCTCTGAAACGGTTACATTTATCGTTTTCAAAGTTATGTCGCGTGCTGCGGTATGCGGAGACACTAAAAGCACATTAACAGAACACAGATGAAGCTTCTAAGTTGATGTGATAGCCTGTACGAAGCAGTACAATTCAAGTTTTAGTTATCGATTATTGAATTTTTAGACTATTTTGGTGCCTTCGACATGAGGTAGGACCTTACGACCTAGCATGAAGGGAGGTCTAGCAGCCGCGTTGCACGGGGGAATGTGAAAAATGTTCATATGTAGTGAAAACCTGAGAGATCCGCCCGTTTTCGTCATTTGCTATCGAATCGACTTAATGCCAGATCGTCATATTGGCCGCTCTTCTCTCTGAAACGGTTACATTTATCGTGTGCAAAGCTAGGTCTCGTGCTGCAGTATGCGGAGACACAAAAAGCACCATAATGGATCACAGAAGAAGCCTCTAAGTTGAAGTGATAGCCTGTACGAAGCAGTACATTTCAAGTTTTAGTTATCGATTATTGAATTTTTAGACTATTTTGGTGCCTTGGACATGAGGTAGGACCTTACGACCTCGCATGAAGGGAGGTCTAGCAGCCGCGTTGCACGGGGGAATGTGAAAAGTGTTCATATGTAGTGAAAACCTGAGAGATCTGCCCGTTTTCGTCATTTGCTATCGAATCGACTTTTGCCTGATGGTCATATAGGCCGCCCTTCTCTCTGAAACGGTTACATTTACCGTGTGCAAAGCAAGGTCTCGTGCTGCGGTATGCGGAGACACTAAACGCACCATAATGGATCACAGAAGAAGCTTCTCAGTTAATGTGATAGACAGTACGAAGCAGTACAGTTAAAGTTTTAGGTATCGATTATTGACTTTTTAGACTGTTTTCGTGCCTTGGACATGAGCTAGGACCTTACGATTTTAAATGAAGGGAGGTCTAGCAGCCGCGTTGCACGGGAGAATGTGAAAAGTGTTCATGTGTGGTGAAAACCTGAGAAATCCGCCCGATTTCGTCATTTGCTATCGAATCGACTTAATGCCAGATCGTCATATTGGCCGCTCTTCTCTCTGAAACGGTTACACTTATCGTGTGCAAAGCGATGTCGCGTGCTGCGGTATGCGGAGACACTAAAAGCACCATAACAGAACACAGATGAAGCTTCTATGATGACATGATAGCCAGTGCGAAGCCGTAAAATTCAAGTTTCAGTTATCGATTACTGACTTTTTAGACGGCTTTGGTTCCCTTGACATAAGCTTCGACCTTAAGATATTGCATGAAGGGAGATCTAGGAGCTGCGTTGCATGGGGGAATGTGAAATGTGTTCATATGTAGTGAAAACCTGAGAAATCCACCCGTTTTCGTCATTTGTTATCTAATCGACTTAATGCCAGATCGTCATATAGGCCGCTATTCACTCTGAAACCGTTACATTTATCGTGTGCAAAGCTATGTCGCGTGCTAAGGTATGCGGAGACACTAAAAGCACCATAACAGAACACAGATGAAGCTTCTAAGTTGATGTGATAGCCAGTACGATGCAGTACAATTCAGGTTTTAGTTATCGATTATTGATTTTTTAGACTGCTTTAGTGGCTTGTACATGAGCTAGGACCTTAAGGTTTTCCATGAATGGAGATCTAGCAGCAGCGTTGCACGGGGGAATGTGGAAAGTGTTCATATGTAGTGAAAACCTGAGAAATCCGTCCGTTTTCGTCATTTGCTATCGAATCGACTTTTGCCAGATGGTCATATTGGACGCTCTTCTCTCTGAAACGGTTACATTTATCGTGTTCAAAGCTATGTCGCGTGCTGCGGTATGCGGAGACACTAAAAGCACCATAACAGAACACAGATGAAGCTTCTAAGTTGATGTGATAGCCTGTACGAAGCAGTACAATTCAAGTTTTAGTTATCGATTATTGAATTTTTAGACTATTTTGGTGCCTTCGACATGAGGTAGGACCTTACGACCTTGCATGAAGGGAGGTCTAGCAGCCGCGTTGCACGGGGGAATGTGAAAAATGTTCATATGTAGTGAAAACCTGAGAGATCCGCCCGTTTTCGTCATTTGCGATCGAATCGACTTAATGCCAGATCGTCATATTGGCCACTCTTCTAACTGAAACGGTTACATTTATCGTGTGCAAAGCTAGGTCTCGTGCTGCAGTATGTGGAGACACTAAAAGCACCATAATACAACACTGATGAAGTTTCTAAGCTGTTGTGATAACCAGTAAGAAGCAGTACAATTCAAGTTTTAGTTATCGATTATTGACTTTTTAGACGGTTTTGGTGCCTTGGACATGAGCTAGGACCTTAAGATTTTGCATGAGGGAGTTCTAGCAGCCGTGTTTTACGGGGGAATGTGAAAAGTGTTCATATGTAGTGAAAACCTGAGAAACCCTCCCGTTTTCGTCATTTGCTATCGATTCGACTTATTGCGAGATCGTCATATTGGCCGCTCTTCTCTCTGAAAAGGATACATTTATCGTGTGCAAAGCTATGTCGCGTGCTGTGGTATGCTGAGACACTAGAAGCACCATAATAGAACACAGAAGAAGCTTCTAGGTCGATGTTATAGCCAGTACGAAGCAGTACAATTCAAGATTTAGTTATCGATTACTGACTTTTTAGACGATTTTGGTGCCATGGAAATGCGCTAGGACTTACGACCTTGCATGAAAGGAGAATAGCAGCCGCGTTGCACGGGGGAGTGTGAAAAGTGATCGTATGTAGTGAATACCTAAGAAATCCGCTCGTTTTCGTCATTTGCTATCGAATCGACTTAATGCCAGATCGTCATATTGGCCACTCTTGTCTCTGAAATGGTTACATTTATCGTGTGCAAAGCTATGTCGCGTGCTGCGGTACGCGGAGACACTAAAAGCTCCATAATAGAACACAGAAGAAACTTCTAAGTTGATGTGATAGCCAGTACGAAGCAGTACAATTCAAGTTTCAGTTATCTGTTATTGACTTTTTTGCCGGCTTTGGTGCCTTGGACATGAGCTAAGAACTGAAAGTTTTGCATGAAGGGAGATCTGGCAGCAGCGTTGCACAGGTGAATGTGCAAAGTGGTCATATGTAGTAAAAACCTGAGAAATCCGTCCGTTTTCGTCGTTTGTTATCGAATCGACTTAGAGCCAGATCGTCACATTGGCCGCTCTTCTCTCTGAAAGGGTTGTACTTATTGTCTGAAAAGCCATGTCGCGTGCTGTGGTATGCGGAGACACTATAAGCACCATAGTAGAACACAGATGAAGCTTCTAAGTTGATGTAATACCCAGTAAGAAGTAGTACAATTCAAGTTTTACGTGTCGATTATTGACTTTTTACCCTTCTTTGGTGCCTTGGACATGAGCTAGGAACTTAAGAATTTGTATCAAACGAGGACTAACAGCCGCTTGCACGGGAGAATGTGAAAAATTTTCATATGTAGTAAGAACCTGAGAAATCGGTCCGTTTTCGTCATTTGTTATCGAATCGACTTAAAGCCAGATCGTCACATTGGCCGCTCTTCTCTCTAAAATGGTTTTACGTATCGTGTGCAAAGCTAAGTCGCTTGCTGCGGTATGCGGAGACACTAAAAGCACCATAGTAAAACACAGATGATGCTTCTAAGTCGATGTAATAGCCAGTAAGAAGTAAAAAAATTCAAGCTTTAGGTATCGATTATTGACTTTTTACCCTTATTTGGTGCCTTGGACATGAGCTAGGAACTTATGATTTTGCATGAAAGGAGGAGTAGCAGCCGCGTTGCACGGGAGAATGTGAAAAGCGTTCGTAAGTAGTAAAAACCTGAGAAATCCGTCCGTTTTCGTCATTTGTTATCGAATCGACTTAAAGCCAGATCGTCACACTCACCGCACTTCTGTCTGAAACGGTTGCATTTATCGTCTGCAAAGCTATGTCGCGTGATGCGGTATGCGGAGACACTGGAAGCACCATAGTAGAACACAGATGAAGTTTCCAAGTTGATGTAATAGCCAGTAAGAAGTAGAAAAATTCAAGCTTTAGGTATCGATTATTGACTTTTTACCCTTCATTGGTGCCTTCGACATGAGCTACGAACTTAAGATTTTGCATCAAAGGAGGAGTAGCTGCCCCGTTGCACGGGAAAATGTGAAAAGCGTTCGTATGTAGTAAAATCCTGAGAAATCCGTCCGTTTTCGTCATTTGTTATCGAATCGACATAGAGCCAGATCGTCACATTGGCCGCTCTTTTCTCTGAAATGGTTGTATTTTTCGTCTGCAAAGCTATGTCGCGTGCTGCGGTATGAGGGGACACTAAAAACACCATAGTAGAACACAGATGAAGTTTCTAAATTGATGAAGAAGCCAGTAAGAAGTAGTACAATTCAAGTTTTAGGTATCCATTATTGACTTTCAACCCGTCTTTGTTGCCTTATACATGAGCTAGGAACGTAAGGTTTTGCATGAAAGGAGGATTAGCAGCCGCGTTGCACGGGAGAATGTGAAAAGTTTTCATAAGTAGTAAAAACCTGAGAAATCTATCCGTTTTCGTCATTTGTTATCGAATCGACTTAAAGCCAGATCGTCACATTGACCGCTCTTCTCTCTGAAACGGTTGTACTTGTCGTCTGCAAAGCTATGTCGCGTGCTGCGGTATGCGGAGACACTAAAAGCACCATAGTAGAACACAGATGAAGCTTCTAAGTTGATGTAATAGCCAGTAAGAAGTTGTACAATTCAAGTTTTAGGTATCGATTATTGACTTTTTACCCTTCTTTGATGCCTTGGACATGAGCTAGGAACTTATGATTTTGCATGAAAGGAGGACTAGCATCGGCGTTGCACGGGAGAATGTGAAAAGTGTTCATATGTAGCAAAAACCTGAGAAATCCGTCCGTTTTCGTCATTTGTTATCGAATCGACTTAAAGCCAGATCGTCACACTGGCCGCACTTCTGTCTGAAACGGTTACATTTATCGTCTGCAAAGCTATGTCGCGTGCTGCGGTATGCGGAGACACTAAAAGCACCATAGTAGAACACAGAAGAAGATTCTAAGTTGATGTAATAGCAAGTAAGAAGTAAAAAAATTCAAGCTTTAGGTATCGATTATTGACTTTTTACCCTTCTTTGGTGCCTTGGACATGAGCTAGGAACTTATGATTTTGCATGAAAGGAGGAGTAGCAGCCGCGTTGCATGGGAGAATGTGAAAAGCGTTCGTATGTAGTAAAAACCTCAGAAATCCGTCCGTTTTCATCATTTGTTATCGAATCGACTTAAAGCCAGATCGTCACACTCACCGCACTTCTGTCTGAAACGGTTGCATTTATCGTCTGCAAAGCTATGTCGCGTGCTGCGGTATGCGGAGACACTAAAAGCACCATAGTAGAACACAGATGAAGCTTCTAAGTTGATGTAATAGCCAGTAAGAAGTAGCAAAATTCAAGTTGTAGGTATCGATAATTGACTTTTTACCCTTCTTTGGTGCCATGGCCATGAGCTAGGAACTTACGATTTTGCAGTAAAGGAGGACTAGCAGCCCCGTTGCAAGGGAGAATGTGGAAAGTTTTCATATGTAGTAAAAACCTGAGAAATCTGTCCGCTTTCGTCATTTGTTATCGAATCGACTTAAAGCCAGATCGTCACATTGGCCGCTCTTCTGTCTGAAACGGTTACATTTATTGTCTGCAAAGCTATGTCGCGTGCTGCGGTATGCGGAGACACTAAAAGCACCATAGTAGAACACAGATGAAGCTTCTAAGTTGATGTAATTGCAGTAAGAAGTAGTACAATTCAAGTTTGAGGTATCGATTATTGACTTTTTAGCTGGCTTTGGTGCCTTCGACATGATCTAGGACCTTAAGGTTCTGCATGAAAGGAGGACTAGGAGCCGAGTTGCACGGGAGAATGTGAAAAGTGTTCATATGTAGTAAAAACCTGAGAAATCCGTCCGTTTTCGTCGTTTGTTATCGAATCGACTTGAAGCCAGATCGTCACATTGGCGGCTCTTCTCTCTGAAAGGGTTGTACTTATTGTCTGCAAAGCTATGTCGCGTGCTGTGGTATGCGGAGACACTATAAGCACCATAGTACAACACAGATTAAGCTTCTAAGTTGATGTAATACCCAGTAAGAATTAGTACAATTCAAGTTTTATATATCGATTATTGACTTTTTAGCTGGCTTTGGTGCCTTCGACATGATCTAGGACCTTAAGGTTCTGCATGAAAGGAGGACTAGGAGCCGAGTTGCACGGGAGAATGTGAAAAGTGTTCATATGTAGTAAGAACCTGAGAAATCTGTCCGTTTTCGTCATTTGTTATCGAATCGACTTAAAGCCAGATCGTCACATTGGCCGCTCTTCTCTGTGAAACGGTTGTACTTATCGTCTGCAAGGCTATGTCGCGTGCTGCGTTATGCGGAAACACTAAAAGCACCATAGTAGAACACAGATGAAGCTTCTAAATTGATGTAATAGCCAGTAAGAAGTAGTACAATTCAAGTTTTAGGTATCCGTTATTGACTTTTTACCCTTCTTTGTTGCCTTATACATGAGCTAGGAACTTAAGATTTTGCATGAAAGGAGATTTAGCAGCCGCGTTGCAGTTGAGAATGTGAAAAGTTTTCATAAGTAGTATAAACATGAGAAATCTGTCCGTTTTCTTCATTTGTTATCGAATCGACTTAAAGCCAGATCGTCACATTGGCCGTACTTCTGTCTGAAACGGTTGTACTTATCGTCTGCAAGGCTATGTCGCGTGCTGCGTTATGCGGAAACACTAAAAGCACCATAGTAGAACACAGATGAAGCTTCTAAGTTGATGTAATAGCCAGTAAGAAGTAGTACAGTTCAAGTTTTAGGTATCGATTATTGACTTTTTAGATGGCTTTGGTGCCTTGGACATGAGCTAGGACCTTATGATTTTGCATGAAAGGAGGACTAGTAGCCGCGTTGCACGGGAGAATGTGAAAAGCGTTCGTATGTAGTAAAAACCTGAGAAATCCGTCCGTTTTCCTTATTTGTTATCGAATCGACTTAAAGCCAGATCGTCACATTGGCCGTACTTCTGTCTGAAACGGTTACATTTATCGTCTGCAAAGCCATGTCGCGTGCTGCGGTATGGGGAGACACTAAGAGCACCATAGTAGAACACAGATGAAGTTTCTAAGTTGATGTATAGCCAGTAAGAAGTAGTACAATTCAAGTTTTTGGTATCGATTATTGACTTTTTACCCTTCTTTGGTGCCTTGGACATGAGCTAGTAACTTAAGATTTTGCATCAAAGGAGGACTAGCAGCCCCGTTGCACGGGAGAGTGTGATAAGTTTTCATATGTAGTAAAAACCTGACAAATCTGTCCGCTTTCGTCATTTGTTATCGAATCGACTTAAAGCCAGATCGTCACATTGGCCGCTCTTCTGCCTGAAACGGTTACATTTATTGTCTGCAAAGCTATGTCGCGTGCTGCGGTATGCGGAGACACTAAAAGCACCATAGTAGAACACAGATGAAGCTTCTAAGTTGATGTATAGCCAGTAAGAAGTAGTACAATTCAAGTTTTTGGTATCGATTATTGACTTTTTACCTTTCTTTGCTGTCTTGGACATGAGCTAGGACCTTAAGATTCTGCATGAAAGGAGGACTAGCAGCCGAGTTGCACGGGAGAATGTGAAAAGTGTTCATATGTAGTAAAAACCTGAAAAATCCGATAGATTTTGTCATTTGTTATCGAATCGACTTAAAGCCCGATCGTCACATTGGCCGCTCTTCTTTCTAAAATGGTTGTACTTATCGTCTGAAAAGCTATGTCGCGTGCTGCAGTATGCGAAGACACCAAAAGCACCATAGTAGAACACAGATGAAGATTCTAAGTTGATGTATAGCCAGTAAGAAGTAGTACAATTCAAGTTTTAGGTATCGATTATTGACTTTTTACCCTTCTTTGGTACCTTGGACATGAGCTAGGAACTTAAGATTTTGCACGAAAGTGGGACTAGCAGCCGCGTTGCACGGGAAAATGTGCAAAGTGGTCATATGTAGTAAAAACCTGAGAAATCCGTCCGTTTTCGTCGTTTGTTTTCGAATCGACTTAGAGCCAGATCGTCACATTGGCCGCTCTTCTCTCTGAAAGGGTTGTACTTATTGTCTGAAAAGCTATGTCGCGTGCTGTGGTATGCGGAGACACTATAAGCACCATAGTAGAACACAGATGAAGCTTCTAAGTTGATGTAATACCCAGTAAGAAGTAGTACAATTCAAGTTTTACGTGTCGATTATTGACTTTTTACCCTTCTTTGGTGCCTTGGACATGAGCTAGGAACTTAAGATTTTGCATCAAACGAGGACTAACAGCCGCTTGCACGGGAGAATGTGAAAAATTTTCATATGTAGTAAGAACCTGAGAAATCGGTCCGTTTTCGTCATTTGTTATCGAATCGACTTGAAGCCAGATCGTCACATTGGCCGCTCTTCTCTCTAAAATGGTTGTACGTATCGTGTGCAAAGCTAAGTCGCTTGCTGCGGTATGCGGAGACACTAAAAGCACCATAGTAAAACACAGATGATGCTTCTAAGTTGATGTAATAGCCAGTAAGAAGTAAAAAAATTCAAGCTTTAGGTATCGATTATTGACTTTTTACCCTTCTTTGGTGCCTTGGACATGAGCTAGGAACTTATGATTTTGCATGAAAGGAGGAGTAGCAGCCACGTTGCACGGGAGAATGTGAAAAGCGTTCGTAAGTAGTAAAAACCTGAGAAATCCGTCCGTTTTCGACATTTGTTATCGAATCGACTTAAAGCCAGATCGTCACACTCACCGCACTTCTGTCTGAAACGGTTGCATTTATCGTCTGCAAAGCTATGTCGCGTGATGCGGTATGCGGAGACACTAGAAGCACCATAGTAGAACACAGATGAAGCTTCTAAGTTGATGTAATAGCCAGTAAGAAGTAGTACAATTCAAGTTTTAGGTATCGATTATTGACTTTTTACCCTTCTTTGATGCCTTGGACATGAGCTAGGAACTTATGATTTTGCATGAAAGGAGGACTAGCATCGGCGTTGCACGGGAGAATGTGAAAAGTGTTCATATGTAGCAAAAACCTGAGAAATCCGTCCGTTTTCGTCATTTGTTATCGAATCGACTTAAAGCCAGATCGTCACACTGGCCGCACTTCTGTCTGAAACGGTTACATTTATCGTCTGCAAAGCTATGTCGCGTGCTGCGGTATGCGGAGACACTAAAAGCACCATAGTAGAACACAGATGAAGCTTCTAAGTTGATGTAATAGCCAGTAAGAAGTAGCAAAATTCAAGTTTTAGGTATCGATTATTGACTTTTTACCCTTCTTTGGTGCCATGGCCATGAGCTAGGAACTTACGATTTTGCAGTAAAGGAGGACTAGCAGCCCCGTTGCAAGGGAGAATGTGAAAAGTTTTCATATGTAGTAAAAACCTGAGAAATCTGTCCGCTTTCGTCATTTGTTATCGAATCGACTTAAAGCCAGATCATCACATTGGCCGCTCTTCTGTCTGAAACGGTTACATTTATTGTCTGCAAAGCTATGTCGCGTGCTGCGGTATGCGGAGACACTAAAAGCACCATAGTAGAACACAGATGAAGCTTCTAAGTTGATGTATAGCCAGTAAGAAGTAGTACAATTCAAGTTTTAGGTATCGATTATTGACTTTTTACCCTTCTTTGCTGTCTTGGACATGAGCTAGGACCTTAAGATTCTGCATGAAAGGAGGACTAGCAGCCGAATTGCACGGGAGAATGTGAAAAGTGTTCATATGTAGTAAAAACCTGAGAAATCCGTCCGTTTTCGTCATTTGTTATCGAATCGACTTAAAGCCCGATCGTCACATTGGCCGCTCTTCTCTCTAAAATGGTTGTACTTATCGTCTGAAAAGCTACGTCGCGTGCTGCAGTATGCGAAGATACCAAAAGCACCATGGTAGAACACAGATGAAGCTTCTAAGTTGATGTAATTGCCAGTAAGAAGTAGTACAATTCAAGTTTCAGGTATCGATTATTGACTTTTTAGCTGGCTTTGGTGCCTTCGACATGAGCTAGGACCTTAAGGTTCTGCATGAAAGGAGGACTAGGAGCCGAGTTACACGGGAGAATGTGAAAAGTGTTCATATGTAGTAAAAACCTGAGAAATCCGTCCGTTTTCGTCGTTTGTTATAGAATCGACTTAAAGCCAGATCGTCAAATTGGCCGCTCTTCTCTCTGAAAGGGTTGTACTTATTGTCTGCAAAGCTATGTCGCGTGCTGTGGTATGCGGAGACACTATAAGCACCATAGTACAAGACAGATGAAGCTTCTAAGTTGATGTAATACCCAGTAAGAAGTAGTAAAATTCAAGTTTTACGTATCGATTATTTTCTTTTTACCCTTCTTTGGTGCCTTGGACATGAGCTAGGAACTTAAGATTTTGCATCAAACGAGGACTAACGGCCGCGTTGCACAGGAGAATGTGAAAAATTTTCATATGTAGTAAGAACCTGAGAAATCTGTCCGTTTTCGTCATTTGTTATCGAATCGACTTAAAGCCAGATCGTCACATTGGCCGCTCTTCTCTCTAAAATTGTTGTATGTATCGTGTGCAAAGCTAAGTCGCTTGCTGCGGTATGCGGAGACACTAAAAGCACCATAGTAAAACACAGATGAAGCATCTATGTTGATGTAATAGCCAGTAAGAAGTAAAAAAATTCAAGCTTTAGGTATCGATTATTGACTTTTTACCCTTCTTTGGTGTTTTGGACATGAGCTAGGAACTTATGATCTTGCATGAAAGGAGGAGTAGCAGCCGCGTTGCACGGTAGAATGTGAAAAGCGTTTGTATGTAGTAAAAACCTGAGAAATCCGTCCGTTTTCGTTATTTGTTATCGAATCGACTTAAAGCCAGATCGTCACACTCACCGCACTTCTGTCTGAAACGGTTGCATTTATCGTCTGCAAAGCTATGTCGCGTGATGCGGTGCGCGGAGACACTAAAAGCACCATAGTAGAACACAGATGAAACTTCTAAGTTGATGTAATAGCCAGTAAGAAGTAGTAGAATTCAAGTTTTAGGTATCGATTATTGACTTTTTAACCTTATTTGGTGCCTTGGACATGAGCTAGGAACTTAAGATTTTGCATCAAAGGAGGACTAGCAGCCGCGTTGCACGGGAGAATGTGGAAAGTGTTCATATGTAGCAAAAACCTGAGAAATCCGTCCGTTATCGTCATTTGTTATCGAATCGACTTAAAGCCAGATCGTCACATTGGACGTACTTCTTTCTGAAACGGTTACATTTATCGTCTGCAAAGCCATGTCGCGTGCTGCGGTATGTGGAGACGCTAAAAGCTCCATAGTAGAACACAGATGAAGTTTCTAAGTTAATGTAATAGCCAGTAAGAAGTAGTACAATTCAAGTTTTAGGTATAGGTTATTGACTTTTTACCCTTCTTTGATGCCTTGGACTTGAGCTAGGAACTTATGATATTGCATGAAAGGAGGACTAGCAGCCGCGTTGCACGGGAGAATGTGACAAGCGTTCATATGTAGTAAAAACCTGAGAAATCCGTCCGTTTTCGTCATTTGTTATCGAATCGACTTAAAGCCAGATCGTCACATTGACCGCTCTTGTCTCTGAAACGGTTGTACTTGTCGTCTGCAAAGCTATGTCGCGTGCTGCGGTATGCGGAGACACTAAAAGCACCATAGTAGAACACAGATGAAGCTTCTAAGTTGATGTAATAGCCAGTAAGAAGTAGTACAATTCAAGTTTTAGGTATCGATTATTGACTTTTTACCCTTCTTTGATGCCTTGGACATGAGCTAGGAACTTATGATTTTGCATGAAAGGAGGACTAGCATCGGCGTTGCACGGGAGAATGTGAAAAGTGTTCATATGTAGCAAAAACCTGAGAAATCCGTCCGTTTTCCTTATTTGTTATCGAATCGACTTAAAGCCAGATCGTCACACTGGCCGCACTTCTGTCTGAAACGGTTACATTTATCGTCTGCAAAGCTATGTCGCGTGCTGCGGTATGCGGAGACACTAAAAGCACCATAGTAGAACACAGATGAAGCTTCTAAGTTGATGTAATAGCCAGTAAGAAGTAGCAAAATTCAAGTTTTAGGTATCGATTATTGACTTTTTACCCTTCTTTGGTACCTTGGACATGAGCTAGGAACTTAAGATTTTGCATGAAAGTGGGACTAGCAGCCGCGTTGCACGGGAGAATGTGCAAAGTGGTCATATGTAGTAAAAACCTGAGAAATTCGTCCGTTTTCGTCATGTGTTATCGAATCGACTTAAAGCCAGATCGTCACATTGGCCGCTCTTCTCTCTGAAACGGTTGTAATTATCGTCTGCAAAGCTATGTCGCGTGCTGCGGTATGCGGAGTCACTAAAAGCACCATAATAGAACACAGATGAAGCTTCTAAGTTGATGTAATAGCCAGTAAGAAGTAGTACAATTCAAGTTTCAGGTATCGATTATTGACTTTTTAGCTGGCTTTGGTGCCTTCGACATGAGCTAGGACCTTAAGGTTCTGCATGAAAGGAGGACTAGGAGCCGAGTTGCACGGGAGAATGTGAAAAGTGTTCATATGTAGTAAAAACCTGAGAAATCCGTCCGTTTTCGTCGTTTGTTATCGAATCGACTTAAAGCCAGATCGTCACATTGGCCGCTCTTCTCTCTGAAAGGGTTGTACTTATTGTCTGCAAAGCTATGTCGCGTGCTGTGGTATGCGGAGACACTATAAGCACCATAGTACAAGACAGATGAAGCTTCTAAGTTGATGTAATACCCAGTAAGAAGTAGTAAAATTCAAGTTTTACGTATCGATTATTTTCTTTTTACCCTTCTTTGGTGCCTTGGACATGAGCTAGGAACTTAAGATTTTGCATCAAACGAGGACTAACGGCCGCGTTGCACAGGAGAATGTGAAAAATTTTCATATGTAGTAAGAACCTGAGAAATCTGTCCGTTTTCGTCATTTGTTATCGAATCGACTTAAAGCCAGATCGTCACATTGGCCGCTCTTCTCTCTAAAATTGTTGTATGTATCGTGTGCAAAGCTAAGTCGCTTGCTGCGGTATGCGGAGACACTAAAAGCACCATAGTAAAACACAGATGAAGCATCTATGTTGATGTAATAGCCAGTAAGAAGTAAAAAAATTCAAGCTTTAGGTATCGATTATTGACTTTTTACCCTTCTTTGGTGTTTTGGACATGAGCTAGGAACTTATGATCTTGCATGAAAGGAGGAGTAGCAGCCGCGTTCCACGGTAGAATGTGAAAAGCGTTCGTATGTAGTAAAAACCTGAGAAATCCGTCCATTTTCGTTATTTGTTATCGAATCGACTTAAAGCCAGATCGTCACACTCACCGCACTTCTGTCTGAAACGGTTGCATTTATCGTCTGCAAAGCTATGTCGCGTGATGCGGTGCGCGGAGACACTAAAAGCACCATAGTAGAACACAGATGAAACTTCTAAGTTGATGTAATAGCCAGTAAGAAGTAGTAGAATTCAAGTTTTAGGTATCGATTATTGACTTTTTAACCTTATTTGGTGCCTTGGACATGAGCTAGGAACTTAAGATTTTGCATCAAAGGAGGACTAGCAGCCGCGTTGCACGGGAGAATGTGGAAAGTGTTCATATGTAGCAAAAACCTGAGAAATCCGTCCGTTATCGTCATTTGTTATCGAATCGACTTAAAGCCAGATCGTCACATTGGACGTACTTCTTTCTGAAACGGTTACATTTATCGTCTGCAAAGCCATGTCGCGTGCTGCGGTATGTGGAGACGCTAAAAGCTCCATAGTAGAACACAGATGAAGTTTCTAAGTTAATGTAATAGCCAGTAAGAAGTAGTACAATTCAAGTTTTAGGTATAGGTTATTGACTTTTTACCCTTCTTTGATGCCTTGGACTTGAGCTAGGAACTTATGATATTGCATGAAAGGAGGACTAGCAGCCGCGTTGCACGGGAGAATGTGACAAGCGTTCATATGTAGTAAAAACCTGAGAAATCCGTCCGTTTTCGTCATTTGTTATCGAATCGACTTAAAGCCAGATCGTCACATTGACCGCTCTCGTCTCTGAAACGGTTGTACTTGTCGTCTGCAAAGCTATGTCGCGTGCTGCGGTATGCGGAGACACTAAAAGCACCATAGTAGAACACAGATGAAGCTTCTAAGTTGATGTAATAGCCAGTAAGAAGTAGTACAATTCAAGTTTTAGGTATCGATTATTGACTTTTTACCCTTCTTTGATGCCTTGGACATGAGCTAGGAACTTATGATTTTGCATGAAAGGAGGACTAGCATCGGCGTTGCACGGGAGAATGTGAAAAGTGTTCATATGTAGCAAAAACCTGAGAAATCCGTCCGTTTTCCTTATTTGTTATCGAATCGACTTAAAGCCAGATCGTCACACTGGCCGCACTTCTGTCTGAAACGGTTACATTTATCGTCTGCAAAGCTATGTCGCGTGCTGCGGTATGCGGAGACACTAAAAGCACCATAGTAGAACACAGATGAAGCTTCTAAGTTGATGTAATAGCCAGTAAGAAGTAGCAAAATTCAAGTTTTAGGTATCGATTATTGACTTTTTACCCTTCTTTGGTACCTTGGACATGAGCTAGGAACTTAAGATTTTGCATGAAAGTGGGACTAGCAGCCGCGTTGCACGGGAGAATGTGCAAAGTGGTCATATGTAGTAAAAACCTGAGAAATTCGTCCGTTTTCGTCATGTGTTATCGAATCGACTTAAAGCCAGATCGTCACATTGGCCGCTCTTCTCTCTGAAACGGTTGTAATTATCGTCTGCAAAGCTATGTCGCGTGCTGCGGTATGCGGAGTCACTAAAAGCACCATAATAGAACACAGATGAAGCTTCTAAGTTGATGTAATAGCCAGTAAGAAGTAGTACAATTCTAGTTTCAGGTATCGATTATTGACTTTTTAGCTGGCTTTGGTGCCTTCGACATGAGCTAGGACCTTAAGGTTCTGCATGAAAGGAGGACTAGGAGCCGAGTTGCACGGGAGAATGTGAAAAGTGTTCATATGTAGTAAAAACCTGAGAAATCCGTCCGTTTTCGTCGTTTGTTATCGAATCGACTTAAAGCCAGATCGTCACATTGGCCGCTCTTCTCTCTGAAAGGGTTGTACTTATTGTCTGCAAAGCTATGTCGCGTGCCGTGGTATGCGGAGACACTATAAGCACCATAGTAGAACACAGATGAAGCTTCTAAGTTGATGTAATACCCAGTAAGAAGTAGTACAATTCAAGTTTTACGTATCGATTATTGACTTTTTACCCTTCTTTGGTGCCTTGGACATGAGCTAGGAACTTAAGATTTCGCATCAAACGAGGACTAACAGCCGCGTTGCACGGGAGAATGTGAAAAATTTTCATATGTAGTAAGAACCTGAGAAATCACTCGGTTTTCGTCATTTGTTATCGAATCGACTTAAAGCCAGATCGTCACATTGGCCGCTCTTCTCTCTAAAATGGTTGTACGTATCGTATGCAAAGCTACGTCGCTTGCTGCGGTATGCGGAGACACTAGAAGCACCATAGTGGAACACAGATGAAGCTTCTAAGTTGATGTAATAGCCAGTAAGAAGTAGTAGAATTCAAGTTTTAGGTATCGATTATTGACTTTTTACCCTTCTTTGGTGCCTTGGACATAAGCTAGGAACTTAAGATTTTGCATCAAAGGAGGACTAGCAGCCGCGTTGCACGGGAGAATGTGGAAAGTGTTCATATGTAGCAAAAACCTTGAGAAATCCGTCCGTTTTCGTCATTTGTTATCGATTCGACTTAAAGCCAGATCGTCACATTGGCCGTACATCTGTCTGAAACGGTTACATTTATCGTCTGCAAAGCCATGTCGCGTGCTGCGGTATGTGGAGACACTAAAAGCACCATAGTAGAACACAGATGAAGTTTCTAAGTTAATGTAATAGCCAGTAAGTAGTAGTACAATTCAAGTTTTAGGTATAGGTTATTGAATTTTTACCCTTCTTTGGTGCCTTGGACTTGAGCTAGGAACTTCTGATATTGCATGAAAGGAGGACTAGCAGCCGAGTTGCACGGGAAAATGTGAAAAGCGTTCATATGTAGTAAAAACCTGAGAAATCCGTCCGTTTTCGTCATGTGTTATCGAATCGACTTAATGCCAGATCGTCACACTGGCCGCTCTTCTCTCTGAAACGGTTACATTTATCGTCTGCAAAGCTATGTCGCGTGCTGCGGTATGCGGAGACACTAAAAGCACCATAGTAGAACACAGATGAAGCTTCTAAGTTGATGTAATTGCCAGTAAGAAGTAGAAAAATTCAAGCTTTAGGTATCGAATATTGACTTTTTACACTTCTTTGGTGCCTTCGACATGAGCTACGAACTTAAGATTTTGCACCAAAGGAGGACTAGCAGCCCCGTCGCACGGGAGAATGTGAAAAGCGTTCGTATGTAGTAAAAACCTGAGAAATCTGTCCGCTTTCGTCATTTGTTATCGAATCGACTTAAAGCCAGATCGTCACATTGGCCGCTCTTCTGTCTGAAACTGTTACATTTATCGTCTGCAAAGCTATGTCGCGTGCTGCGGTATGCGGAGACACTAAAAGACCATAGTAGAACACAGATGAAGCTTCTAAGTTGATGTAATAGCCAGTAAGAAGTAGTACAATTCAAGTTTTAGGTATCGATTATTGACTTCTTACCCTTCTTTGGTGCCTTGGACATGAGCTAGGAACTTAAGATTTTGAATGAAAGGAGGACTAGCTGCCGCGTTGCACGGGAGAATATGAAAAGTGTTCATATGTAGTAAAATCCCTGAGAAATCCGTCCGTTTTCGTCATTTGTTATCGAATCGACTTAAAGAAAGGTCGTCACATTGGCCGCTATTCTCTCTGAAACGGTTGTACTTAACGTCTGCAAAGCAATGTCGCGTGCTGCGGTATGCGGAGACGCTAAAAGCACCATAGTAGAAGACAGATGAAGCATCTACGTTGATGTAATAGCCAGTAAGAAGTAGTACAATTCAAGTTTTAGGTATCCATTCTTGACTTTTTACCCTTCTTTGGTGCCTTGGACATGAGCTAGGACCTTACGATTCTGCAAGAAAGGAGGACTAGAAGCCGAGTTAACGGGAGAATGTGAAAAGTGTTCATATGTAGTAAAAACCTGAGAAATCCGTCCGTTTTCGTCATTTGTTATCGAATCGACTGAAAGCCCGATCGTCACATTGGCCGCTCTTCTCTCTAAAATGGTTGTACTTATCGTCTGAAAAGCTATGTCCCGTGCTGCAGTATGCGAAGACACCAAAAGCACCATAGTAGAACACAGATGAAGCTTCTAAGTTGATGTAATAGCCAGTAAGAAGTAGTACAATTCAAGTTTTAGGTATCGATTATTGACTTTTTACAATTCTTTGGTACCTTGGACATCAGCTAGGAACTTAAGATTTTGCATTAAAGTGGGACTAGCAGCCGCGTTGCACGGGAGAATGTGGAAAGTGGTCATATGTATTAAAAACCTGAGAAATCCGTCCGTTTTCGTCATTTGTTATCGAATCGACTTAAAGCCAGATCGTCACATTGGCCGCTCTTCCCTTTCAAACGGTTGTCATATCGTCTGCAAAGCTACGTCGCGTGTTGCGGTATGCGGAGACACTAAAAGCACCATAGTAGAACACAGATGAAGCTTCTAAGTTGATGTAATAGCCAGTAAGAAGTAGTAAAATTCAAGTTTTAGGTATCGATTATTGACTTTTTACCCTTCTTTGGTGCCTTGGACATGAGCTAGGAACTTAAGATTTTGCATCAAAGGAGGACTAGCAGCCCCGTTGCACGGGAGAATGTGAAAAGTGTACATATGTAGTAAAATCCCTGAGAAATCCGTCCGTTTTCGTCATTTGTTATCGACTCGACTTAATGCCAGATCGTCACATTGGCCGCTATTCTCTCTGAAACGGTTGTACTTATCGTCTGCAAAGCAATGTCGCATGCTGCGGTATGCGGAGACGCTAAAAGCACCATAGTAGAAGACAGATGAAGCATCTACGTTGATGTAATAGCCAGTAAGAAGTAGTACAATCCAAGTTTTAGGTATCCATTCTTGACTTTTTGCCCTTCTTTGGTGCCTTGGACATGAGCTAGGAACTTAAGGTTTTGCATGAAAGGACCAGCAGCCGCGTTGCAAGGGAGAATGTGAAAAGTTTTCATAAGTAGTAAAAACCTGAGAAATCCGTCCGTTTTCGTCATTTGTTATCGAATCGACTTAAAGCCAGATCGTCACATTGGCCGCTCTTCTCTCTGAAACGGTTGTACTTGTCGTCTGCAAAGCTATGTCGCGTGCTGCGGTATGCGGAGACACTAAAAGCACCATAGTAGAACACAGATGAAGCTTCTAAGTTGATGTAATAGCCAGTAAGAAGTAGTACAATTCAAGTTTTAGGTGTCGATAATTGACTTTTTACCCTTCTTTGATGCCTTGGACATGAGCTAGGAACTTATGATTTTGCATGAAAGGAGGACTAGCATCGGCGTTGCACGGGAGAATGTGAAAAGTGTTCATATGTAGCAATAACCTGAGAAATCCGTCCGTTTTCCTTATTTGTTATCGAATCGACTTAAAGCCAGATCGTCACACTGGCCGCACTTCTGTCTGAAACGGTTACATTTATCGTCTGCAAAGCTATGTCGCGTGCTGCGGTATGCGGAGACACTAAAAGCACCATAGTAGAACACAGTTGAAGCTTCTAAGTTGATGTAATAGCCAGTAAGAAGTAGCAAAATTCAAGTTTTAGGTATCGGTTATTGACTTTTTAGCTATCTTTGGTGCCTTGGACATGATCTAGGACCTTAAGGTTTTGCATGAAAGGGTGACTATCAGCCGCGTTGCACGGGAGAATGTGAAAAGTTTTCATAAGTATTAAAAACCTGAGAAATCTGTCCGTTTTGGTCATTTGTTATCAAATCGACTTGAAGACAGATCGTCACACTGACCGCACTTCTGTCTGAAACGGTTGCATTTATCATCTGCAAAGCAATGTCGCGTGCTGCAGTATGCGGAGACACTAAAAGCACCATAGTGGAACACAGATGAAGCTTCTAAGTTGATGTAATATCCAGTAAGAAGTAGTACAATTCAAGTTTTAGGTATCGATTATTGACTTTTTACCCTTCTTTGCAGCATTGGACATAAGCTAGGAACTTAAGATTTTGCATGAAAGGAGGACTAGCAGCCGCGTTGCACGGCAGAATGTGAAAAGTGTTCATATGTAGCAAAAACCTGAGAAATCCGTCCGTTTTCCTTATTTGTTATCGAATCGACTTAAAGCCAGATCGTCACACTGGCCGCACTTCTGTCTGAAACGGTTATATTTATCGTCTGGAAAGCTATGTCGCGTGCTGCGGTATGCGGAGACACTAAAAGCACCATATTAGAACACAGATGAAGCTTCTAAGTTGATGTAATATCCAGTAAGAAGTAGTACAATTCAAGTTTTAGGTATCGATTATTGACTTTTTACCCTTCTTTGGTGAATTGGACATGAGCTAGGAACTTAAGATTTTGCATCAAAGGAGGACTAGCACCCCCGTTGCACGGGAGAATGTGAAAAGTTTTCATATGTAGTAAAAACCTGAGAAATCTGTCCGCTTTCGTCATTTGTTATCGAATCGACTTAAAGCCAGGTCGTCACATTGGCCGCTCTTCTGTCTGAAACGGTTACATTTATTGTCTGCAAAGCTATGTCGCGTGCTGCGGTATGCGGAGACACTAAAAGCACCATAGTAGAACACAGATGAAGTTTCTAAGTTGATGTATAGCCAGTAAGAAGAAGTACAATTCAAGTTTTAGGTATCGATTATTGACTTTTTACCCTTCTTTGTGTCTTGGACATGAGCTAGGACCTTAAGATTCTGCATGAAAGGAGGACTAGCAGCCGAGTTGCACGGGAGAATGTGAAAAGTGTTCATATGTAGTAAAAACCTGAGAAATCCGTCCGTTTTCGTCATTTGTTATCGAATCGACTTAAAGCCCGATAGTCACATTGGCCGCTCTTCTCTCTAAAATGGTTGTACTTATCGTCTGAAAAGCTATGTCGCGTGCTGCAGTATGCGAAGACACTAAAAGCACCATAGTAGAACACAGATGAAGCTTCTAAGTTGATGTAATAGCCAGTAAGAAGTAGTACAATTCAAGTTTTAGGAGTCGATTATTGACTATTTACCCTTCTTTGATGCCTTGGACATGAGCTAGGAACTTATGATTTTGCATGAAAGGAGGACTAGCATCGGCGTTGCACGGGAGAATGTGAAAAGTGTTCATATGTAGCAAAAACCTGAGAAATCCGTCCGTTTTCCTTATTTGTTATCGAATCGACTTAAAGCCAGATCGTCACACTGGCCGCACTTCTGTCTGAAACGGTTACATTTATCGTCTGCAAAGCTATGTCGTGTGCTGCGGTATGCGGAGACACTAAAAGCACCATAGTAGAACACAGATGAAGCTTCTAAATTGATGTAATAGCCAGTAAGAAGTAGTACAATTCAAGTTTTAGGTATACATTATTGACTTTTTACCCTTCTTTGTTGCCTTATACATGAGCTAGGAACTTAAGATTTTGCATGAAAGGAGATTTAGCAGCCGCGTTGCACTTGAGAATGTGAAAAGTTTTCATAAGTAGTATAAACATGAGAAATCTGTCCGTTTTCGTCATTTGTTATCGAATCGACTTAAAGCCAGATCGTCACATTGGCCGTTCTTCTCTCTGAAACGGATGTACTTGTCGTCTGCAAAGCTATATCGCGTGCTGCGGTATGCGGAGACACTAAAAGCACCATAGTAGAACACAGATGAAGCTTCTAAGTTGATGTAATAGCCAGTAAGTAGGAGTACTATTCAAGTTTTAGGTATAGATTATTGACTTTTTACCCTTCTTTGGTGCCTTGGACATGAGCTAGGAACTTATGATTTTGCATGAAAGGAGGAGTAGCAGCCGCGTTGCACGGGAGAATGTGAAAAGTGTTCATATGTAGCAAAAACCTGAGAAATCCGTCCGTTTTCGTTATTTGTTATCGAATCGACTAAAAGCCAGATCGTCACACTGGCAGCACTTCTGTCTGAAACGGTTACATTTATCGTCTGCAAAGCTATGTCGCGTGCTGCGGTATGCGGAGACACTAAAAGCACCATAGTAGAACACAGATGAAGCTTCTAAGTTGATGTAATAGCCAGTAAGAAGTAGTAAAATTGAAGTTTTAGGTATCGGTTATTGACTTTTTACCCTTCTTTGGTGCCTTGGACATGAGCTAGGAACTTAAGATTTTGCATGAAAGGAGGACTAGCAGCCCCGTTGCACGGGAGAATGTGAAAAGTTTTCATATGTAGTAAAATCCCTGAGAAATCCGTCCGTTTTCGTCGTTTGTTATCGACTCGACTTAAAGCCAGATCGTCACATTTTCCGCTCTTCTCTCTGTAACGGTTGTACTTATCGTCTGCAAAGCAATGTCGCATGCTCCGGTATGCGGAGACGCTAAAAGCACCATAGTAGAAGACAGATGAAGCACCTACGTTGATGTAATAGCCAGTAAGAAGTAGTACAATTCAAGTTTTAGGTATCCATTCTTGACTTTTTACCCTTCTTTGGTGCCTTGGACATGAGCTAGGAACTTAAGGTTTTGCATGAAAGGAGGACCAGCAGCCGCGTTGCACGGGAGAACGTGAAAAGTTTTCATAAGTAGTAAAAACCTGAGAAATCCGTCCGTTTTCGTCATTTGTTATCGAATCGACTTAAAGGCAGATCGTCACATTGGCCGCTCTTCTCTCTGAAATGGTTGTACTTATCGTCTGCAAAGCTATGTCGTGTGCTGCGTTATGCGGAAACACTAAAAGCACCATAGTAGAACACAGATGAAGCTTCTCAGTTGATGTAATAGCCAGTAAGAAGTAGTACAGTTCAAGTTTTAGGTATCGATTATTGACTTTTTAGATGGCTTTGGTGCCTTGGACATGAGCTAGGAACTTATGATTTTGCATGAAAGGAGGAGTAGAAGCCGCGTTGCACGGGAGAATGTGAAAAGTGTTCATATGTAGCAAAAACCTGAGAAATCCGTCCGTTTTAGTTATTTGTTATCGAATCGACTTAAAGCCAGATCGTCACACTGGCCGCACTTCTGTCTGAAACGGTTACATTTATCGTCTGCAAAGCTATGTCGCGTGCTGCGGTATGCGGAGACACTAAAAGCACCATAGTAGAACCCAGATGAAGCTTCTAAGTTGATGTAATAGCCAGTAAGAAGTAGTAAAATTGAACTATTAGGTATCGATTATTGACTTTTTACCCTTCTTTGGTGCCTTGGACATGAGCTAGGAACTTAAGATTTTGCATCAAAGGAGGACTAGCAGACCCGTTGCACGGGAGAATGTGAAAAGTGTTCATATGTAGTAAAATCCCTGAGAAGTCCGTCCGTTTTCGTCATTTGTTATCGACTCGACTTAAAGCCAGATCGTCACATTGGCCGCTCTTCTCTCTGAAACGGTTGTACTTATCGTCTGCAAAGCTATGTCGCGTGCTGCGGTATGCGGAGACACTAAAAGCACCATAGTAGAACACAGATGAAGCTTCTAAGTTGATGTAATAGCCAGTAAGAAGTAGTACAATTCAAGTTTTAGGTATAGGTTATTGACTTTTTACCCTTCTTTGGTGCCTTGGACTTGAGCTAGGAACTTATGATATTGCATGAAAGGAGGACTAGCAGCCGCGTTGCACGGGAGAATGAGAAAAGCGTTCGTATGTAGTAAAAACCTGAGAAATCCGTCCGTTTTCGTCATGTGTTATCGAATCGACTTAATGCCAGATCGTCACACTGGCCGCACTTCTGTCTGAAACGGTTACATTTATCGTCTGCAAAGCTATGTCGCGTGCTGCGGTATGCGGAGACACTAAAAGCAACATAGTAGAACACAGATGAAGCTTCTAAGTTGATGTAATAGCCAGTAAGTAGTAGTACTATTCAAGTTTTAGGTATCGATTTTTGACTTTTTACCCTTCTTTGGTGCCTTGGACATGAGATAGGTACATATGATTTTGCATGAAAGGAGGAGTAGCAGCCGCGTTGCACGGGAGAATGTGAAAAGTGTTCATATGTAGCAAAAACCTGAGAAATCCGTCCGTTTTCGTTATTTGTTATCGAATCGACTAAAAGCCAGATCGTCACAATGGCCGCACTTCTGTCTGAAACGGTTACATTTATCGTCTGCAAAGCTATGTCGCGTGCTGCGGTATGCGGAGACACTAAAAGCACCATAGTAGAACACAGATGAAGCTTCTAAGTTGATGTAATAGCCAGTAAGAAGTAGTAAAATTCAAGTTTTAGGTATCGATTATTGACTTCTTACCCTTCTTTGGTGCCTTGGACATGAGCTAGGAACTTAAGATTTTGCATCAAAGCAGGACTAGCAGCGCCGTTGCACGGGAGAATGTGAAAAGTTTTCATATGTAGTAAAAACCGGAGAAATCTGTCCGCTTAAGTCATTAGTTATCGAATCGACTTAAAGCCAGATCGTCACATTGGCCGCTCTTCTGTCTGAAACGGTTACATTTATCGTCTGCTAAGCTATGTCGCGTGCTGCGGTATGAGGAGACACTAAAAGCACCATAGTAGACCACAGATGAAACTTCTAAGTTGATGTAATAGCCAGTAAGAGGTAGTAAAATTCATGTTTCAGGTATCGATTATTGACTTCTTACCCTTCTTTGGTGCCTTGGACATGAGCTAGGAACTTATGATTTTGCATGAAAGGAGGAGAAGCAGCCGCGTTGCACGGGAGAATGTGAAAAGTGTTCATATGTAGCAAAAACCTGAGAAATCCGTCCGTTTTCGTTATTTGTTATCGAATCGACTAAAAGCCAGATCGTCACACTGGCAGCACTTCTGTCTGAAACGGTTACATTTATCGTCTGCAAAGCTATGTCGCGTGCTGCGGTATGCGGAGACACTAAAAGCACCATAGTAGAACACAGATGAAGCTTCTAAGTTGATGTAATAGCCAGTAAGAAGTAGTAAAATTCAAGTTTTAGGTATCGATTATTGACTTTTTACCCTTCTTTGGTGCCTTGGACATGAGCTAGGAACTTAAGATTTTGCATCAAAGCAGGACTAGCAGTGCCGTTGCACGGGAGAATGTGAAAAGTTTTAATATGTAGTAAAAACCTGAGAAATCTGTCCGCTTAAGTCATTAGTTATCGAATCGACTTAAAGCCAGATCGTCATATTGGCCGCTCTTCTGTCTGAAACGGTTACATTTATCGTCTGCTAAGCTATGTCGCGTGCTGCGGTATGAGTAGACACTAAAAGCACCATAGTAGACCACAGATGAAGCTTCTAAGTTGATGTAATAGCCAGTAAGAGGTAGTAAAATTCAAGTTTTAGGTATCGATTATTTACTTCTTACCCTTCTTTGGTGCCTTGGACATGAGCTAGGAACTTAAGATTTTGCATGAAAGGAGGACTAGCAGCCGCGTTGCACTTGAGAATGTGAAAAGTTTTCATAAGTAGTATAAACATGAGAAATCTGTCCGTTTTCGTCATTTGTTATCGATTCGACTTAAAGCCAGATCGTCACATTGGCCGCTCTTCTCTCTGAAACGGTTGTACTTATCGTCTGCAAAGCAATGTCGCATGCTGCGGTATGCGGAGACGCTAAAAGCACCATAGTAGAAGACAGATGAAGCATCTACGTTGATGTAATAGCCATTCAAAAGTAGTACAATTCAAGTTTTAGGTATCGATTATTGACTTTTTACCCTTCTTTGCTGCCTTGGACATGAGCTAGGACCTTAAGATTCTGCATGAAAGGAGGATTAGCAGCCGAGTTGCACGGGAGAATGTGAAAAGTGTTCATATTTAGTAAAAACCTGAGAAATCCGTCCGTTTTCGTCATTTGTTATCGAATCGACTTAAAGACCGATCGCCACATTGGCCGCTCTTCTCTCTAAAATGGTTGTACTTATCGTCTGAAAAGCTATGTCGCGTGCTACGGTATGCGGAGACACTAAAAGTACCATAGTAGAACACAGATGAAGCTTCTAAGTTGATGTAATAGCCAGTAAGAAGTAATACAGTTCAATTTTTAGGTATCGATTATTTACTTTTTAGCTGCCTTTGGTGCCTTGTACATAAGCTAGGACCTTAAGATTCTGCATGAAAAGAGGACTAGCAGCCGAGTTGCACGGGAGAATGTGTAGAGTGTTCATATGTAGTAAAAACCTGAGAAATCCGTCCGTTTTCGTTATTTGTTATCGAATAGACTTAAAGCCAGATCGTCACATTGGCCGCACGTCTGTCTGAAACTGTTACATTTATCGTCTGCAAGGCTATGTCGCGTACTGCGGTATGCGGAGACACTAAAAGAACCATAGTAGAACACAGATGAAGCTTCTAAGTTGAGGTAATAGCCAGTAAGAAGTAGTACAATTCAAGTTTTAGGTATCCATTCTTGACTTTTTACCCTTCTTTGGTGGCTTGGACATGAGCTAGGAACTTAAGGTTTTGCATGAAAGGAGGACCAGCAACCGCGTTGCACGGGAGAATGTGGAAAGTGTTCATATGTAGTAAAAACCTGAGAAATCCCTCCGTTTTCGTCATTTGTTATCGAATCGACTTAAAGCCAGATCGTCACATTGGCCGCTCTTCTCTCGACAACGGTTGTACTTGTCGTCTTTAAAGCAATGTCGCGTGCTGCGGTATGCGGAGACACTAAAAGCACCATAGTGGAACACAGATGAAGCTTCTAAGTTGATGTAATATCCAGTAAGAAGTAGTACAGTTCAAGTTTTAGGTATCGATTATTGACTTTTTAGCTATCTTTGGTGCCTTGGACATGATCTAGGACCTTAAGGTTTTGCATGAAAGGATGACTAGCAGCCGCGTTGCACGGGAGAATGTGAAAAGTTTTCATAAGTATTAAAAACCTGAGAAATCTGTCCGTTTTGGTCATTTGTTATCAAATCGACTTGAAGCCAGATCGTCACACTGACCGCACTTCTGTCTGAAACGGTTGCATTTATCGTCTCTAAAGCTATGTCGTGTGCTGCGGTATGCGGAGACACTAAAAGCACCATAGTAGAACACAGATGAAGCTTCTAAGTTGATGTAATAGCCAGTAAGAAGTAGTACAATTCAAGTTTTAGGTATCGATTATTGACTTTTTACCCTTCTTTGGTGCCTTCGACATGAGCTACGAACTTAAGATTTTGCATCAAAGGAGGACTAGCAGCCCCGTTGCACGGGAGAATGTGAAAAGCGTTCGTATGTAGTAAAATCCTGAGAAATCAGTCCGTTTTCGTCATTTGTTATCGAATCGACTTAAAGCCAAATCGTCTCATTGGCCGCTCTTTTCTCTGAAATGGTTGTATTTTTCGTCTGCAAAGCTATGTCGCGTGCTGCGGTATGCGGAGACACTAAAAACACAATAGTAGAACACAGATGATGCTTCTAAATTGATGTAGAAGCCAGTAAGAAGTAGTACAATTCAAGGTTTAGGTATCCATTATTGACTTTCTACCCGTCTTTGTTGCCTTATACATGAGCTAGGAACGTAAGGTTTTGCATGAAAGGAGGATTAGCAGCCGCGTTGCACGGGAGAATGTGAAAAGTTTTCATAAGTAGTAAAAACCTGAGAAATCTGTCCGTTTCGTCATTTGTTATCGAATCGACTTAAAGCCAGATCGTCACATTGACCGCTCTTCTCTCTGAAACGGTTGTACTTGTCGTCTGCAAAGCTATGTCGCGTGCTGCGGTATGCGGAGACACTAAAAGCACCATAGTAGAACACAGATGAAGCTTCTATGTTGATGTAATAGCCAGTAAGAAGTAGTACAATTCAAGTTTTAGGTGTCGATAATTGACTTTTTACCCTTCTTTGATGCCTTGGACATGAGCTAGGAACTTATGATTTTGCATGAAAGGAGGACTAGCATCGGCGTTGCACGGGAGAATGTGAAAAGTGTTCATATGTAGCAAAAACCTGAGAAATCCGTCCGTTTTCCTTATTTGTTATCGAATCGACTTAAAGCCAGATCGTCACACTGGCCGCACTTCTGTCTGAAACGGTTACATTTATCGTCTGCAAAGCTATGTCGCGTGCTGCGGTATGCGGAGACACTAAAAGCACCATAGTAGAACACAGATGAAGCTTCTAAGTTGATGTAATAGCCAGTAAGAAGTAGCAAAATTCAAGTTTTAGGTATCGGTTATTGACTTTTTAGCTATCTTTGGTGCCTTGGACATGATCTAGGACCTTAAGGTTTTGCATGAAAGGGTGACTAGCAGCCGCGTTGCACGGGAGAATGTGAAAAGTTTTCATAAGTATTAAAAACCTGAGAAATCTGTCCGTTTTGGTCATTTGTTATCAAATCGACTTGAAGACAGATCGTCACACTGACCGCACTTCTGTCTGAAACGGTTGCATTTATCGTCTGCAAAGCAATGTCGCGTGCTGCAGTATGCGGAGACACTAAAAGCACCATAGTGGAACACAGATGAAGCTTCTAAGTTGATGTAATATCCAGTAAGAAGTAGTACAATTCAAGTTTTAGGTATCGATTATTGACTTTTTACCCTTCTTTGCAGCATTGGACATAAGCTAGGAACTTAAGATTTTGCATGAAAGGAGGACTAGCAGCCGCGTTGCACGGCAGAATGTGAAAAGTGTTCATATGTAGCAAAAACCTGAGAAATCCGTCCGTTTTCCTTATTTGTTATCGAATCGACTTAAAGCCAGATCGTCACACTGGCCGCACTTCTGTCTGAAACGGTTACATTTATCGTCTGGAAAGCTATGTCGCGTGCTGCGGTATGCGGAGACACTAAAAGCACCATATTAGAACACAGATGAAGCTTCTAAGTTGATGTAATATCCAGTAAGAAGTAGTGCAATTCAAGTTTTAGGTATCGATTATTGACTTTTTACCCTTCTTTGGTGCCTTGGACATGAGCTAGGAACTTAAGATTTTGCATCAAAGGAGGACTAGCAGCCCCGTTGCACGGGAGAATGTGAAAAGCGTTCGTATGTAGTAAAATCCTGAGAAATCAGTCCGTTTTCGTCATTTGTTATCGAATCGACTTAAAGCCAAATCGTCTCATTGGCCGCTCTTTTCTCTGAAATGGTTGTATTTTTCGTCTGCAAAGCTATGTCGCGTGCTGCGGTATGCGGGGACACTAAAAACACAATAGTAGAACACAGATGATGCTTCTAAATTGATGTAGAAGCCAGTAAGAAGTAGTACAATTCAAGGTTTAGGTATCCATTATTGACTTTCTACCCGTCTTTGTTGCCTTATACATGAGCTAGGAACGTAAGGTTTTGCATGAAAGGAGGATTAGCAGCCGCGTTGCACGGGAGAATGTGAAAAGTTTTCATAAGTAGTAAAAACCTGAGAAATCTGTCCGTTTCGTCATTTGTTATCGAATCGACTTAAAGCCAGATCGTCACATTGACCGCTCTTCTCTCTGAAACGGTTGTACTTGTCGTCTGCAAAGCTATGTCGCGTGCTGCGGTATGCGGAGACACTAAAAGCACCATAGTAGAACACAGATGAAGCTTCTATGTTGATGTAATAGCCAGTAAGAAGTAGTACAATTCAAGTTTTAGGTGTCGATAATTGACTTTTTACCCTTCTTTGATGCCTTGGACATGAGCTAGGAACTTATGATTTTGCATGAAAGGAGGACTAGCATCGGCGTTGCACGGGAGAATGTGAAAAGCGTTCATATGTAGCAAAAACCTGAGAAATCCGTCCGTTTTCCTTATTTGTTATCGAATCGACTTAAAGCCAGATCGTCACACTGGCCGCACTTCTGTCTGAAACGGTTACATTTATCGTCTGCAAAGCTATGTCGCGTGCTGCGGTATGCGGAGACACTAAAAGCACCATAGTAGAACACAGATGAAGCTTCTAAGTTGATGTAATAGCCAGTAAGAAGTAGCAAAATTCAAGTTTTAGGTATCGGTTATTGACTTTTTAGCTATCTTTGGTGCCTTGGACATGATCTAGGACCATAAGGTTTTGCATGAAAGGGTGACTAGCAGCCGCGTTGCACGGGAGAATGTGAAAAGTTTTCATAAGTATTAAAAACCTGAGAAATCTGTCCGTTTTGGTCATTTGTTATGAAATCGACTTGAAGACAGATCGTCACACTGACCGCACTTCTGTCTGAAACGGTTGCATTTATCGTCTGCAAAGCAATGTCGCGTGCTGCAGTATGCGGAGACACTAAAAGCACCATAGTGGAACACAGATGAAGCTTCTAAGTTGATGTAATATCCAGTAAGAAGTAGTACAATTCAAGTTTTAGGTATCGATTATTGACTTTTTACCCTTCTTTGCAGCATTGGACATAAGCTAGGAACTTAAGATTTTGCATGAAAGGAGGACTAGCAGCCGCGTTGCACGGCAGAATGTGAAAAGTGTTCATATGTAGCAAAAACCTGAGAAATCCGTCCGTTTTCCTTATTTGTTATCGAGTCGACTTAAAGCCAGATCGTCACACTGGCCGCACTTCTGTCTGAAACGGTTACATTTATCGTCTGGAAAGCTATGTCGCGTGCTGCGGTATGCGGAGACACTAAAAGCACCATATTAGAACACAGATGAAGCTTCTAAGTTGATGTAATATCCAGTAAGAAGTAGTACAATTCAAGTTTTAGGTATCCATTCTTGACTTTTTACCCTTCTTTGGTGGCTTGGACATGAGCTAGGAACTTAAGGTTTTGCATGAAAGGAGGACCAGCAGCCGCGTTGCACGGGAGAATGTGGAAAGTGTTCATATGTAGTAAAAACCTGAGAAATCCCTCCGTTTTCGTCATTTGTTATCGAATCGACTTAAAGCCAGATCGTCACATTGGCCGCTCTTCTCTCGACAACGGTTGTACTTATCGTCTGCAAAACAATGTCGCGTGCTGCGGTATGCGGAGACACTAAAAGCACCATAGTGGAACACAGACGAAGCTTCTAAGTTGATGTAATAGCCAGTAAGAGGTAGTAAAATTCAAGTTTTAGGTATCGATTATTTACTTCTTACCCTTCTTTGGTGCCTTGGACATGAGCTAGGAACTTAAGATTTTGCATGAAAGGAGGACTAGCAGCCGCGTTGCACTTGAGAATGTGAAAACTTTTCATAAGTAGTATAAACATGAGAAATCTGTCCGTTTTCGTCATTTGTTATCGAATCGACTTAAAGCCCGATCGTCACATTGGCCGCTCTTCTCTCTGAAACGGTTGTACTTATCGTCTGCAAAGCAATGTCGCATGCTGCGGTATGCGGAGACGCTAAAAGCACCATAGTAGAAGACAGATGAAGCATCTACGTTGATGTAATAGCCATTCAAAAGTAGTACAATTCAAGTTTTAGGTATCGATTATTGACTTTTTACCCTTCTTTGGTGCCTTGGCCATGAGCTAGGAACTTAAGATTTTGCATCAAAGCAGGACTAGCAGTGCCGTTGCACGGGAGAATGTGAAAAGTTTTCATATGTAGTAAAAACCTGAGAATTCTGTCCGCTTAAGTCATTAGTTATCGAATCGACTTAAAGACCGATCGTCACATTGGCCGCTCTTCTGTCTGAAACGGTTACATTTATCGTCTGCTAAGCTATGTCGCGTGCTGCGGTATGAGGAGACACTAAAAGCACCATAGTAGACCACAGATGAAGCTTCTAAGTTGATGTAATAGCCAGGAAGAGGTAGTAAAATTCAAGTTTTAGGTATCGATTATTGACTTTTTACCCTTCTTTGGTGCCTTGTACATAAGCTAGGACCTTAAGATTCTGCATGAAAAGAGGACTAGCAGCCGAGTTGCACGGGAGAATGTGAAAAGTGTTCATATGTAGTAAAAACCTGAGAAATCCGTCCGTTTTCGTTATTTGTTATCGAATCGACTTAAAGCCAGATCGTCACATTGGCCGCACTTCCGTCTGAAACTGTTACATTTATCGTCTGCAAGGCTATGTCGCGTACTGCGGTATGCGGAGATACTAAAAGAACCATAGTAGAACACAGATGAAGCTTCTAAGTTGAGGTAATAGCCAGTAAGAAGTAGTACAATTCAAGTTTTAGGTATCCATTCTTGACTTTTTACCCTTCTTTGGTGGCTTGGACATGAGCTAGGAACTTAAGGTTTTGCATGAAAGGAGGACCAGCAGCCGCGTTGCACGGGAGAATGTGGAAAGTGTTCATATGTAGTAAAAACCTGAGAAATCCCTCCGTTTTCGTCATTTGTTATCGAATCGACTTAAAGCCAGATCGTCACATTGGCCGCTCTTCTCTCGACAACGGTTGTACTTATCGTCTGCAAAACAATGTCGCGTGCTGCGGTATGCGGAGACACTAAAAGCACCATAGTGGAACACAGACGAAGCTTCTAAGTTGATGTAATATCCAGTAAGAAGTAGTACAGTTCAAGTTTTAGGTATCGATTATTGACTTTTTAGCTATCTTTGGTGCCTTGGACATGATCTAGGACCTTAAGGTTTTGCATGAAAGGATGACTAGCAGCCGCGTTGCACGGGAGAATGTGAAAAGTTTTCATAAGTATTAAAAACCTGAGAAATCTGTCCGTTTTGGTCATTTGTTATCAAATCGACTTGAAGCCAGATCGTCACACTGACCGCACGTCTGTCTGAAACGGTTGCATTTATCGTCTGCAAAGCTATGTCGTGTGCTGCGGTATGCGGAGACACTAAAAGCACCATAGTAGAACACAGATGAAGCTTCTAAGTTGATGTAATAGCCAGTAAGAAGTAGTACAATTCAAGTTTTAGGTATCGATTATTGACTTTTTACCCTTCTTTGGTGCCTTCGACATGAGCTACGAACTTAAGATTTTGCATCAAAGGAGGACTAGCAGCCCCGTTGCACGGGAGAATGTGAAAAGCGTTCGTATGTAGTAAAATCCTGAGAAATCATTCCGTTTTCGTCATTTGTTATCGAATCGAATTAAAGCCAGATCGTCTCATTGGCCGCTCTTTTCTCTGAAATGGTTGTATTTTTCGTCTGCAAAGCTATGTCGCGTGCTGCGGTATGCGGAGACACTAAAAACACCATAGTAGAACACAGATGAAGCTTCTAAATTGATGTAGAAGCCAGTAAGAAGTAGTACAATTCAAGGTTTAGGTATCCATTATTGACTTTCTACCCGTCTTTGTTGCCTTATACATGAGCTAGGAACGTAAGGTTTTGCATGAAAGGAGGATTAGCAGCCGCGTTGCACGGGAGAATGTGAAAAGTTTTCATAAGTAGTTAAAACCTGAGAAATCTGTCCGTTTTCGTCATTTGTTATCGAATCGACTTAAAGCCAGATCGTCACATTGACCGCTCTTCTCTCTGAAACGGTTGTACTTGTCGTCTGCAAAGCTATGTCGCGTGCTGCGGTACGCGGAGACACTAAAAGCACCATAGTAGAACACAGATGAAGCTTCTAAGTTGATGTAATAGCCAGTAAGATGTAGTACAATTCAAGTTTTAGGTGTCGATTATTGACTTTTTACCCTTCTTTGATGCCTTGGACATGAGCTAGGAACTTATGATTTTGCATGAAAGGAGGACTGGCATCGGCGTTGCACGGGAGAATGTGAAAAGTGTTCATATGTAGCAAAAACCTGAGAAATCCGTCCGTTTTCCTTATTTGTTATCGAATCGACTTAAAGCCAGATCGTCACACTGGCCGCACTTCTGTCTGAAACGGTTACATTTATTGTCTGCAAAGCTATGTCGCGTGCTGCGGTATGCGGAGACACTAAAAGCACCATAGTAGAACACAGATGAAGCTTCTAAGTTGATGTATAGCCAGTAAGAAGTAGTACAATTCAAGTTTTCGGTATCGATTATTGTCTTTTTACCCTTCTTTGCTGTCTTGGACATGAGCTAGGAC
Organism: Schistocerca gregaria; assembly: GCF_023897955.1. Lineage (NCBI taxonomy): Eukaryota > Metazoa > Arthropoda > Insecta > Orthoptera > Acrididae > Schistocerca > Schistocerca gregaria. The sequence continues at coordinate 4,341,557 of NW_026061759.1, forward strand.
CTTAAGATTCTGCATGAAAGGAGGACTAGGAGCCGAGTTGCACGGGAGAATGTGAAAAGTGTTCATATGTAGTAAAAACCTGAGAAATCCGTCCGTTTTCGTCATTTGTTATCGAATCGACTTAAAGCCCGATCGTCACATTGGCCGAACTTCTCTCTAAAATGGTTGTACTTATCGTCTGAAAAGCTATGTCGCGTGCTGCAGTATGCGAAGACACCAAAAGCACCGTAGTAGAACACAGATGAAGCTTCTAAGTTGATGTAATTGCCAGTAAGAAGTAGTACAATTCAAGTTTCAGGTATCGATTATTGACTTTTTAGCTGGCTTTGGTGCCTTCGACATGATTTAGGACCTTAAGGTTCTGCATGAAAGGAGGACTAGGAGCCGAGTTGCACGGGAGAATGTGAGAAGTGTTCATATGTAGTAAAAACCTGAGAAATCCGTCCGTTTTCGTCGTTTGTTATCGAATCGACTTAAAGCCAGATCGTCACATTGGCCGCTCTTCTCTCTGAAAGGGTTGTACTTATTGTCTGCAAAGCTATGTCGCGTGCTGTGGTATGCGGAGACACTATAAGCACCATAGTACAACACAGATGAAGCTTCTAAGTTGATGTAATACCCAGTAAGAAGTAGTACAATTCAAGTTTTACGTATCGATTATTGACTTTTTACCCTTCTTTGGTGCCTTGGACATGAGCTAGGAACTTAAGATTTGGCATCAAACGAGGACTAACAGCCGCGTTGCACGGGAGAATGTGAAAAATTTTCATATGTAGTAAGAACCTGAGAAATCTGTCCGTTTTCGTCATTTATTATCGAATCTACTTAAAGTCAGATCGTCACATTGGCAGCTCTTCTCACTGAAACGTTTGTACTTATCGTCTGCAAAGCTATGTCGCGTGCTGCGGTATGCGGAGACACTAAAAGCACCATAGTGGAACACAGATGAAGCTTCTAAGTTGATGTAATGTCCAGTAAGAAGTAGTACAGTTCAAGTTTTAGGTATCGATTATTGACTTTTTAGCTATCTTTGGTGCCTTGGACATGATCTACGACCTTAAGGTTTTGCATGAAAGGATGACTAGCAGCCGCGTTGCACGGCAGAATGTGAAAAGTTTTCATAAGTATTAAAAACCTGAGAAATCTGTCCGTTTTGGTCATTTGTTATCAAATCGACTTGAAGCCAGATCGTCACACTGACCGCACGTCTGTCTGAAACGGTTGCATTTATCGTCTGCAAAGCTATGTCGTGTGCTGCGGTATGCGGAGACATTAAAAGCACCATAGTAGAACACAGATGAAGCTTCTAAGTTGATGTAATAGCCAGTAAGAAGTAGTACAATTCAAGTTTTAGGTATCGATTATTGACTTTTTACCCTTCTTTGGTGCCTTCGACATGAGCTACGAACTTAAGATTTTGCATCAAAGGAGGACTAGCAGCCCCGTTGCACGGGAGAATGTGAAAAGCGTTCGTATGTAGTAAAATCCTGAGAAATCAGTCCGTTTTCGTCATTTGTTATCGAATCGAATTAAAGCCAGATCGTCTCATTGGCCGCTCTTTTCTCTGAAATGGTTGTATTTTTCGTCTGCAAAGCTATGTCGCGTGCTGCGGTATGCGGAGACACTAAAAGCACCATAGTAGAACACAGATGAAGCTTCTAAATTGATGTAGAAGCCAGTAAGAAGTAGTACAATTCAAGGTTTAGCTATCCATTATTGACTTTCTACCCGTCTTTGTTGCCTTATACATGAGCTAGGAACGTAAGGTTTTGCATGAAAGGAGGATCAGCAGCCGCGTTGCACGGGAGAATGTGAAAAGTGTTCATATGTAGCAAAAACCTGAGAAATCCGTCCGTTTTCCTTATTTGTTATCGAATCGACTTAAAGCCAGATCGTCACACTGGCCGCACTTCTGTCTGAAACGGTTACATTTATCGTCTGCAAAGCTATGTCGCGTGCTGCGGTATGCGGAGACACTAAAAGCACCATAGTAGAACACAGATGAAGCTTCTAAGTTGATGTAATAGCCAGTAAGAAGTAGCAAAATTCAAGTTTTAAGTATTGATTATTGACTTTTTACCCTTCTTTGGTGCCTTGGACATGAGGTAGGAACTTAAGATTTTGCATCAAAGGAGGACTAGCAGCCCCGTTGCACGGGAGAATGTGAAAAGTTTTCATATGTAGTAAAAACCTGAGAAATCTGTCCGCTTTCGTCATTTGTTATCGAATCGACTTAAAGCCAGGTCGTCACATTGACCGCTCTTCTGTCTGAAACGGTTACATTTATTGTCTGCAAAGCTATGTCGTGTGCTGCGGTATGCGGAGACACTAAAAGCACCATAGTAGAACACAGATGAAGCTTCTAAGTTGATGTAATAGCCAGTAAGAAGTAATACTGTTCAAGTTTTAGGTATCGATTATTTACTTTTTAGCTGCCTTTGGTGCCTTGTACATAAGCTAGGACCTTAAGATTCTGCATGAAAAGAGGACTAGCAGCCGAGTTGCACGGGAGAATGTGAAAAGTGTTCATATGTAGTAAAAACCTGAGAAATCCGTCCGTTTTCGTTATTTGTTATCGAATCGACTTAAAGCCAGATCGTCACATTGGCCGCACTTCTGTCTGAAACTGTTACATTTATCGTCTGCAAGGCTATGTCGCGTACTGCGGTATGCGGAGATACTAAAAGAACCATAGTAGAACACAGATGAAGCTTCTAAGTTGAGGTAATAGCCAGTAAGAAGTAGTACAATTCAAGTTTTAGGTATCCATTCTTGACTTTTTACCCTTCTTTGGTGGCTTGGACATGAGCTAGGAACTTAAGGTTTTGCATGAAAGGAGGACCAGCAGCCGCGTTGCACGGGAGAATGTGGAAAGTGTTCATATGTAGTAAAAACCTGAGAAATCCCTCCGTTTTCGTCATTTGTTATCGAATCGACTTAAAGCCAGATCGTCACATTGGCCGCTCTTCTCTCGACAACGGTTGTTCTTATCGTCTGCAAAGCAATGTCGCGTGCTGCGGTATGCGGAGACACTAAAAGCACCATAGTGGAACACAGATGAAGCTTCTAAGTTGATGTAATATCCAGTAAGAAGTAGTACAATTCAAGTTTTACGTATCGATTATTGACTTTTTACCCTTCTTTGGTGCCTTGGACATGAGCTAGGAACTTAAGATTTTGCATCAAACGAGGACTAACAGCCGCGTTGCACGGGAGAATGTGAAAAATTTTCATATGTAGTAAGAACCTGAGAAATCTGTCCGTTTTCGTCATTTATTATCGAATCTACTTAAAGTCAGATCGTCACATTGGCAGCTCTTCTCACTGAAACGTTTGTACTTATCGTCTGCAAAGCTATGTCGCGTGCTGCGGTATGCGGAGACACTAAAAGAACTATAGTAGAACACAGATGAAGCTTCTAAGTTGAGGTAATAGCCAGTAAGAAGTAGTACAATTCAAGTTTTAGGTATCCATTCTTGACTTTTTACCCTTCTTTGGTGGCTTGGACATGAGCTAGGAACTTAAGGTTTTGCATGAAAAGAGGACCAGCAGCCGCGTTGCACGGGAGAATGTGGAAAGTGTTCATATGTAGTAAAAACCTGAGAAATCCCTCCGTTTTCGTCATTTGTTATCGAATCGACTTAAAGCCAGATCGTCACATTGGCAGCTCTTCTCTCGACAACGGTTGTACTTACCGTCTGCAAAGCAATGTCGCGTGCTGCGGTATGCGGAGACACTAAAAGCACCATAGTGGAACACAGATGAAGCTTCTAAGTTGATGTAATAGCCAGTAAGAAGTAGTACAATTCAAGTTTTAGGTATCGATTATTGACTTTTTACCCTTCTTTGCAGCCTTGGACATAAGCTAGGAACTTAAGATTTTGCATGAAAGGAGGACTAGCAGCCTCGTTACACGGCAGAATGTGAAAAGTGTTCATATGTAGCAAAAACCTGAGAAATCCGTCCGTTTTCCTTATTTGTTATCGAATCGACTTAAAGCCAGATCGTCACACTGGCCGCTCTTCTCCCTGAAACGGTTACATTTATCGTCTGCAAAGCTATGTCGCGTGCTGCGGTATGCGGAGACACTAAAAGCACCACATTAGAACACAGATGAAGCTTCGAAGTTGATGTAATATCCAGTAAGAAGTAGTACAATTCAAGTTTTAGGTATCGATTATTGACATTTTACCCTTCTTTGGTGGCTTGGACATGAGCTAGGAACTTAAGGTTTTGCATGAAAGGAGGACCAGCAGCCGCGTTGCACGGCAGAATGTGAAAAGTGTTCATATGTAGCAAAAACCTGAGAAATCCGTCCGTTTTCCTTATTTGTTATCGAATCGTCTTAAAGCCAGATCGTCACACTGGCCGCTCTTCTCCCTGAAACGGTTACATTTATCGTCTGCAAAGCTATGTCGCGTGCTGCGGTATGCGGAGACACTAAAAGCACCACATTAGAACACAGATGAAGCTTCGAAGTTGATGTAATATCCAGTAAGAAGTAGTACAATTCAAGTTTTAGGTATCGATTATTGACTTTTTACCCTTCTTTGGTGCCTTGGACATGAGCTAGGAACTTAAGATTTTGCATCAAAGGAGGACTAGCAGCCCCGTTGCACGGGAGAATGTGAAAAGTTTTCATATGTAGTAAAAACCTGAGAAATCTGTCCACTTTCGTCATTTGTTATCGAATCGACTTAAAGCCAGGTCGTCACATTGGCCGCTCTTCTGTCTGAAACGGTTACATTTATTGTCTGCAAAGCTATGTCGCGTGCTGCGGTATGCGGAGACACTAAAAGCACCATAGTAGAACACAGATGAAGCTTCTAAGTTGATGTATAGCCAGTAAGAAGAAGTACAATTCAAGTTTTAGTTATCGATTATTGACTTTTTACCCTTCTTTGTGTCTTGGACATGAGCTAGGACCTTAAGATTCTGCATGAAAGGAGGACTAGCAGCCGAGTTGCACGGGAGAATGTGAAAAGTGTTCATATGTAGTAAAATCCTGAGAAATCCGTCCGTTTTCGTCATTTGTTATCGAATCGACTTAAAGCCCGATCGTCACATTGGCCGCTCTTCTCTCTAAAATGGTTGTACTTATCGTCTGAAAAGCTATGTCGCGTGCTGCAGTATGCGAAGACACCAAAAGCACCATAGTAGAACACAGATGAAGCTTCTAAGTTGTTGTAATTGCCAGTAAGAAGTAGTACAATTCAAGTTTCAGGTATCGATTATTGACTTTTTAGCTGGCTTTGGTGCCTTCGACATGAGCTAGGACCTTAAGGTTCTGCATGAAAGGAGGACTAGGAGCCGAGTTGCACGGGAGAATGTGAGAAGTGTTCATATGTAGTAAAAACCTGAGAAATCCGTCCGTTTTCGTCGTTTGTTATCGAATCGACTTAAAGCCAGATCGTCACATTAGCCGCTCTTCTCTCTAAAATGGTTGTACGTATCGTGTGCAAAGCTAAGTCGCTTGCTGCGGTATGCGGAGACACTAAAAGCACCATAATAAAACACAGATGAAGCTTCTAAGTTGATGTAATAGCCAGTAAGAAGTAAAAAAATTCATGCTTTAGGTATCGATTATTGACTTTTTACCCTTCTTTGGTGCCTTGGACATGAGCTAGGAACTTATGATTTTGCATGAAAGGAGGAGTAGCAGCCGCGTTGCACGGGAGAATGTGAAAAGCGTTCGTATGTAGCAAAAACCTGAGAAATCCGTCCGTTTTCGTCATTTGTTATCGAATCGACTTTAAGCCAGATCGTCACACTCACCGCACTTCTGTCTGAAACGGTTGCATTTATCGTCTGCAAAGCTATGTCGCGTGCTGCGGTATGCGGAGACACTAAAAGCACCATAGTAGAACACAGATGAAGCTTCTAAGTTGATGTAATAGCCAGTAAGAAGTAGTACAATTCAAGTTTTAGGTGTCGATTATTGACTTTTTACCCTTCTTTGATGCCTTGGACATGAGCTAGGAACTTATGATTTTGCATGAAAGGAGGACTGGCATCGGCGTTGCACGGGAGAATGTGAAAAGTGTTCATATGTAGCAAAAACCTGAGAAATCCGTCCGTTTTCCTTATTTGTTATCGAATCGACTTAAAGCCAGATCGTCACACTGGCCGCACTTCTGTCTGAAACGGTTACATTTATCGTCTGCAAAGCTATGTCGCGTGCTGCGGTATGCGGAGACACTAAAAGCACCATAGTAGAACACAGATGAAGCTTCTAAGTTGATGTAATAGCCAGTAAGAAGTAGCAAAATTCAAGTTTTAAGTATTGATTATTGACTTTTTACCCTTCTTTGGTGCCTTGGACATGAGCTAGGAACTTAAGATTTTGCATCAAAGGAGGACTAGCAGCCCCGTTGCACGGGAGAATGTGAAAAGTTTTCATATGTAGTAAAAACCTGAGAAAAATGTCCGCTTTCGTCAGTTGTTATCGAATCGACTTAAAGCCAGGTCGTCACATTGGCCGCTCTTCTGTCTGAAACGGTTACATTTATTGTCTGCAAAGCTATGTCGCGTGCTGCGGTATGCGGAGACACTAAAAGCACCATAGTAGAACACAGATGAAGCTTCTAAGTTGATGTAATAGCCAGTAAGAAGTAATACTGTTCAAGTTTTAGGTATCGATTATTTACTTTTTAGCTGCCTTTGGTGCCTTGTACATAAGCTAGGACCTTAAGATTCTGCATGAAAAGAGGACTAGCAGCCGAGTTGCACGGGAGAATGTGAAAAGTGTTCATATGTAGTAAAAACCTGAGAAATCCGTCCGTTTTCGTTATTTGTTATCGAATCGACTTAAAGCCAGATCGTCACATTGGCAACACTTCTGTCTGAAACTGTTACATTTATCGTCTGCAAGGCTATGTCGCGTACTGCGGTATGCGGAGATACTAAAAGAACCATAGTAGAACACAGATGAAGCTTCTAAGTTGAGGTAATAGCCAGTAAGAAGTAGTACAATTCAAGTTTTAGGTATCCATTCTTGACTTTTTACCCTTCTTTGGTGGCTTGGACATGAGCTAGGAACTTAAGGTTTTGCATGAAAGGAGGACCAGCAGCCGCGTTGCACGGGAGAATGTGGAAAGTGTTCATATGTAGTAAAAACCTGAGAAATCCCTCCGTTTTCGTCATTTGTTATCGAATCGACTTAAAGCCAGATCGTCACATTGGCCGCTCTTCTCACTGAAACGTTTGTACTTATCGTCTGCAAAGCTATGTCGCGTGCTGCGGTATGCGGAGACACTAAAAGCACCATAGTGGAACACAGATGAAGCTTCTAAGTTGATGTAATATCCAGTAAGAAGTAGTACAATTCAAGTTTTACGTATCGATTATTGACTTTTTACCCTTCTTTGGTGCCTTGGACATGAGCTAGGAACTTAAGATTTGGCATCAAACGAGGACTAACAGCCGCGTTGCACGGGAGAATGTGAAAAATTTTCATATGTAGTAAGAACCTGAGAAATCTGTCCGTTTTCGTCATTTATTATCGAATCTACTTAAAGTCAGATCGTCACATTGGCAGCTCTTCTCACTGAAACGTTTGTACTTATCGTCTGCAAAGCTATGTCGCGTGCTGCGGTATGCGGAGACACTAAAAGAACCATAGTAGAACACAGATGAAGCTTCTAAGTTGAGGTAATAGCCAGTAAGAAGTAGTACAATTCAAGTTTTAGGTATCCATTCTTGACTTTTTACCCTTCTTTGGTGGCTTGGACATGAGCTAGGAACTTAAGGTTTTGCATGAAACGAGGACCAGCAGCCGCGTTGCACGGGAGAATGTGGAAAGTGTTCATATGTAGTAAAAACCTGAGAAATCCCTCCGTTTTCGTCATTTGTTATCGAATCGACTTAAAGCCAGATCGTCACATTGGCAGCTCTTCTCTCGACAACGGTTGTACTTACCGTCTGCAAAGCAATGTCGCGTGCTGCGGTATGCGGAGACACTAAAAGCACCATAGTGGAACACAGATGAAGCTTCTAAGGTGATGTAATATCCAGTAAGAAGTAGTACAGTTCAAGTTTTAGGTATCGGTAATTGACTTTTTAGCTATCTTTGGTGCCTTGGACATGATCTAGGACCTTAAGGTTTTGCATGAAAGGATGACTAGCAGCCGCGTTGCACGGGAGAATGTGAAAAGTTTTCATAAGTATTAAAAACCTGAGAAATCTGTCCGTTTTGGTCATTTGTTATCAAATCGTCTTGAAGCCAGATCGTCACACTGACCGCACTTCTGTCTGAAACGGTTGCATTTATCGTCTGCAAAGCTATGTCGTGTGCTGCGGTATGCGGAGACACTAAAAGCACCATAGTAGAACACAGATGAAGCTTCTAAGTTGATGTAATAGCCAGTAAGAAGTAATACTGTTCAAGTTTTAGGTATCGATTATTTACTTTTTAGCTGCCTTTGGTGCCTTGTACATAAGCTAGGACCTTAAGATTCTGCATGAAAAGAGGACTAGCAGCCGAGTTGCACGGGAGAATGTGAAAAGTGTTCATATGTAGTAAAAACCTGAGAAATCCGTCCGTTTTCGTTATTTGTTATCGAATCGACTTAAAGCCAGATCGTCACATTGGCCGCACTTCTGTCTGAAACTGTTACATTTATCGTCTGCAAGGCTATGTCGCGTACTGCGGTATGCGGAGATACTAAAAGAACCATAGTAGAACACAGATGAAGCTTCTAAGTTGAGGTAATAGCCAGTAAGAAGTAGTACAATTCAAGTTTTAGGTATCCATTCTTGACTTTTTACCCTTCTTTGGTGGCTTGGACATGAGCTAGGAACTTAAGGTTTTGCATGAAAGGAGGACCAGCAGCCGCGTTGCACGGGAGAATGTGGAAAGTGTTCATATGTAGTAAAAACCTGAGAAATCCCTCCGTTTTCGTCATTTGTTATCGAATCGACTTAAAGCCAGATCGTCACATTGGCCGCTCTTCTCACTGAAACGTTTGTACTTATCGTCTGCAAAGCTATGTCGCGTGCTGCGGTATGCGGAGACACTAAAAGCACCATAGTGGAACACAGATGAAGCTTCTAAGTTGATGTAATATCCAGTAAGAAGTAGTACAATTCAAGTTTTACGTATCGATTATTGACTTTTTACCCTTCTTTGGTGCCTTGGACATGAGCTAGTAACTTAAGATTTGGCATCAAACGAGGACTAACAGCCGCGTTGCACGGGAGAATGTGAAAAATTTTCATATGTAGTAAGAACCTGAGAAATCTGTCCGTTTTCGTCATTTATTATCGAATCTACTTAAAGTCAGATCGTCACATTGGCAGCTCTTCTCACTGAAACGTTTGTACTTATCGTCTGCAAAGCTATGTCGCGTGCTGCGGTATGCGGAGACACTAAAAGAACCATAGTAGAACACAGATGAAGCTTCTAAGTTGAGGTAATAGCCAGTAAGAAGTAGTACAATTCAAGTTTTAGGTATCCATTCTTGACTTTTTACCCTTCTTTGGTGGCTTGGACATGAGCTAGGAACTTAAGGTTTTGCATGAAACGAGGACCAGCAGCCGCGTTGCACGGGAGAATGTGGAAAGTGTTCATATGTAGTAAAAACCTGAGAAATCCCTCCGTTTTCGTCATTTGTTATCGAAGCGACTTAAAGCCAGATCGTCACATTGGCAGCTCTTCTCTCGACAACGGTTGTACTTACCGTCTGCAAAGCAATGTCGCGTGCTGCGGTATGCGGAGACACTAAAAGCACCATAGTGGAACACAGATGAAGCTTCTAAGGTGATGTAATATCCAGTAAGAAGTAGTACAGTTCAAGTTTTAGGTATCGGTTATTGACTTTTTAGCTATCTTTGGTGCCTTGGACATGATCTAGGACCTTAAGGTTTTGCATGAAAGGATGACTAGCAGCCGCGTTGCACGGGAGAATGTGAAAAGATTTCATAAGTATTAAAAACCTGAGAAATCTGTCCGTTTTGGTCATTTGTTATCAAATCGTCTTGAAGCCAGATCGTCACACTGACCGCACTTCTGTCTGAAACGGTTGCATTTATCGTCTGCAAAGCTATGTCGTGTGCTGCGGTATGCGGAGACACTGAAAGCACCATAGTAGAACACAGATGAAGCTTCTAAGTTGATGTAATAGCCAGTAAGAAGTAGTACAATTCAAGTTTTAGGTATCGATTATTGACTTTTTACCCTTCTTTGCAGCCTTGGACATAAGCTAGGAACTTAAGATTTTGCATGAAAGGAGGACTAGCAGCCGCGTTGCACGGCAGAATGTGAAAAGTGTTCATATGTAGCAAAAACCTGAGAAATCCGTCCGTTTTCCTTATTTGTTATCGAATCGACCTAAAGCCAGATCGTCACACTGGCCGCTCTTCTCCCTGAAACGGTTACATTTATCGTCTGCAAAGCTATGTCGCGTGCTGCGGTATGCGGAGACACTAAAAGCACCACATTAGAACACAGATGAAGCTTCGAAGTTGATGTAATATCCAGTAAGAAGTAGTACAATTCAAGTTTTAGGTATCGATTATTGACTTTTTACCCTTCTTTGGTGCCTTGGACATGAGCTAGGAACTTAAGATTTTGCATCAAAGGAGGATAGCAGCCCCGTTGCACGGGAGAATGTGAAAAGTTTTCATATGTAGTAAAAACCTGAGAAATCTGTCCACTTTCGTCATTTGTTATCGAATCGACTTAAAGCCAGGTCGTCACATTGGCCGCTCTTCTGTCTGAAACGGTTACATTTATTGTCTGCAAAGCTATGTCGCGTGCTGCGGTATGCGGAGACACTAAAAGCACCATAGTAGAACACAGATGAAGCTTCTAAGTTGATGTATAGCCAGTAAGAAGAAGTACAATTCAAGTTTTAGTTATCGATTATTGACTTTTTACCCTTCTTTGTGTCTTGGACATGAGCTAGGACCTTAAGATTCTGCATGAAAGGAGGACTAGCAGCCGAGTTGCACGGGAGAATGTGAAAAGTGTTCATATGTAGTAAAATCCTGAGAAATCCGTCCGTTTTCGTCATTTGTTATCGAATCGACTTAAAGCCCGATCGTCACATTGGCCGCTCTTCTCTCTAAAATGGTTGTACTTATCGTCTGAAAAGCTATGTCGCGTGCTGCAGTATGCGAAGACACCAAAAGCACCATAGTAGAACACAGATGAAGCTTCTAAGTTGTTGTAATTGCCAGTAAGAAGTAGTACAATTCAAGTTTCAGGTATCGATTATTGACTTTTTAGCTGGCTTTGGTGCCTTCGACATGAGCTAGGACCTTAAGGTTCTGCATGAAAGGAGGACTAGGAGCCGAGTTGCACGGGAGAATGTGAGAAGTGTTCATATGTAGTAAAAACCTGAGAAATCCGTCCGTTTTCGTCGTTTGTTATCGAATCGACTTAAAGCCAGATCGTCACATTGGCCGCTCTTCTCTCTGAAAGGGTTGTACTTATTGTCTGCAAAGCTATGTCGCGTGCTGTCGTATGCGGAGACACTATAAGCACCATAGTACAACACAGATGAAGCTTCTAAGTTGATGTAATACCCAGTAAGAAGTAGTACAATTCAAGTTTTACGTATCGATAATTGACTTTTTACCCTTCTTTGGTGCCTTGGACATGAGCTAGGAACTTAAGATTTTGCATCAAACGAGGACTAACAGCCGCGTTGCACGGGAGAATGTGAAAAATTTTCATATGTAGTAAGATCTGAGAAATCTGTCCTTTTCGTCATTTGTTATCGAATCGACTTAAAGCCAGATCGTCACATTGGCCGCTCTTCTCTCTAAAATGGTTGTACGTATCGTGTGCAAAGCTAAGTCGCTTGCTGCGGTATGCGGAGACACTAAAAGCACCATAATAAAACACAGATGAAGCTTCTAAGTTGATGTAATAGCCAGTAAGAAGTAAAAAAATTCATGCTTTAGGTATCGATTATTGACTTTTTACCCTTCTTTGGTGCCATGGACATGAGCTAGGAACTTATGATTTTGCATGAAAGGAGGAGTAGCAGCCGCGTTGCACGGGAGAATGTGAAAAGCGTTCGTATGTAGCAAAAACCTGAGAAATCCGTCCGTTTTCGTCATTTGTTATCGAATCGACTTTAAGCCAGATCGTCATACTCACCGCACTTCTGTCTGAAACGGTTGCATTTATCGTCTGCAATGCTATGTCGCGTGATGCGGTATGCGGAGACACTAAAAGCACCATAGTAAAACACAGATGAAGCTTCTAAGTTGATGTAATAGCCAGTAAGAAGTAGAAAAATTGAAGCTTTAGGTATCGATTATTGACTTATTAAACTTCTTTGGTGCCTTCGACATGAGCTACGAACTTAAGATTTTGCATCAAAGGAGGACTAGCAGCCCCGTTGCACGGGAGAATGTGAAAAGCGTTCGTATGTAGTAAATTCCTGAGAAATCCGTCCGTTTTCGTCATTTGTTATCGAATCGACTTAAAGCCAGATCGTCACATTGGCCGCTCTTTTCTCTGAAATGGTTGTATTTTTCGTCTGCAAAGCTATGTCGCGTGCTGCGGTATGCGGAGACTCTAAAAACACCATAGTAGAACACAGATGAAGCTTCTAAATTGATGTAGAAGCCAGTAAGAAGTAGTACAATTCAAGTTTTAGGTATCGATTATTGACCTTTTACCCTTCTTTGATGCCTTGGACATGAGCTAGGAACTTATGATTTTGCATGAAAGGAGGACTAGCATCGGCGTTGCACGGGAGAATGTGAAAAGTGTTCATATGTAGCAAAAACCTGAGAAATCCGTCCGTTTTCCTCATTTGTTATCGAATCGACTTAAGGCCAGATCGTCACACTGGCCGCACTTCTGTCTGAAACGGTTACATTTATCGTCTGCAAAGCTATGTCGCGTGCTGCGGTATGCGGAGACACTAAAAGCACCATAGTAGAACACAGATGAAGCTTCTAAGTTGATGTAATAGCCAGTAAGAAGTAGCAAAATTCACGTTTTAGGTATCGATTATTGACTTTTTACCCTTCTTTGGTGCCTTGGACATGAGCTAGGAACTTAAGATTTTGCATCAAAGGAGGACTAGCAGCCCCGTTGCACGGGAGAATGTGAAAAGCGTTCGTATGTAGTAAAATCCTGAGAAATCCGTCCGTTTTCGTCATTTGTTATCGAATCGACTTAAAGCCAGATCGTCACATTGGCCGCTCTTTTCTCTGAAATGGTTGTATTTTTCGTCTGCAAAGCTATGTCGCGTGCTGCGGTATGCGGAGACACTAAAAACACCATAGTAGAACACAGATGAAGCTTCTAAATTGATGTAATAGCCAGTAAGAAGTAGTACAATTCAAGTTTTAGGTATAGGTTATTGACTTTTTACCCTTCTTTGGTGCCTTGGACTTGAGCTAGGAACTTATGATATTGCATGAAAAGAGGACTAGCAGCCGCGTTGCACGGGAGAATGTGAAAAGCGTTCGTATGTAGTAAAAACCAGAGAAATCTGTCCGTTTTCGTCATTTGTTATCGAATCGACTTAATGCCAGATCGTCACACTCACCGCACTTCTGTCTGAAACGGTTGCATTTATCGTCTGCAAAGCTATGTCGCGTGATGCGGTATGCGGAGACACTAAAAGCACCATAGTAAAACACAGATGAAGCTTCTAAGTTGATGTAATATCCAGTAAGAAATAGAAAAAGTGAAGCTTTAGGTATCGATTATTGACTTTTTACCCTTCTTTGGTGCCTTCGACATGAGCTACGAACTTAAGATTTTGCATCAAAGGAGGACTAGCAGCCCCGTTGCACGGGAGATTGTGAAAAGCGTTCGTATGTAGAAAATCCTGAGAAATCCGTCCGTATTCGTCATTTGTTATCGAATCGACTTAAAGCCAGATCGTCACATTGGCCGCTCTTTTCTCTGAAATGGTTGTACTTTTCGTCTGCAAAGCTATGTCACGTGCTGCGGTATGCGGAGACTCTAAAAACACCATAGTAGAACACAGATGAAGCTTCTAAATTGATGTAGAAGCCAGTAAGAAGTAGTAGAATTCAAGTTTTAGGTATCGATTATTGACCTTTTACCCTTCTTTGATGCCTTGGACATGAGCTAGGAACTTATGATTTTGCATGAAAGGAGGACTAGCATCGGCGTTGCACGGGAGAATGTGAAAAGTGTACATATGTAGCAAAAACCTGAGAAATCCGTCCGTTTTCCTTATTTGTTATCGAATCGACTTAAGGCCAGATCGTCACACTGGCCGCACTTCTGTCTGAAACGGTTACATTTATCGTCTGCAAAGCTATGTCGCCTGCTGCGGTATGCGGAGACACTAAAAGCACCATAGTAGAACACAGATGAAGCTTCTAAGTTGATGTAATAGCCAGTAAGAAGTAGCAAAATTCACGTTTTAGGTATCGATTATTGACTTTTTACCCTTCTTTGGTGCCTTGGACATGAGCTAGGAACTTAAGATTTTGCATCAAAGGAGGACTAGCAGCCCCGTTGCACGGGAGAATGTGAAAAGCGTTAGTATGTAGTAAAATCCTGAGAAATCCGTCCGTTTTCGTCATTAGTTATCGAATCGACTTAAAGCCAGATCGTCACATTGGCCGCTCTTTTCTCTGAAATGGTTGTATTTTTCGTCTGCAAAGCTATGTCGCGTGCTGCGGTATGCGGAGACACTAAAAACACCATAGTAGAACACAGATGAAGCTTCTAAATTGATGTAATAGCAAGTAAGAAGTAGTACAATTCAAGTTTTAGGTACAGGTTATTGACTTTTTACCTTTCTTTGGTGCCTTGGACTTGAGCTAGGAACTTATGATATTGCATGAAAAGAGGACTAGCAGCCTCGTTGCACGGGAGAATGTGAAAAGCGTTCGTATGTAGTAAAAACCTGAGAAATCCGTCCGTTTTCGTCATTTGTTATCGAATCGACTTAAAGCCAGATCGTCACACTCACCGCACTTCTGTCTGAAACGGTTGCATTTATCGTATGCAAAGCTATGTCGCGTGATGCGGTATGCGGAGACACTAGAAGCACCATAGTGGAACACAGATGAAGCTTTTAAGTTGATGTAATAGCCAGTAAGAAGTAGTAGAATTCAAGTTTTAGGTATCGATTATTGACTTTTTACCTTTCTTTGGTGCCTTGGACATGAGCTAGGAACTTAAGATTTTGCATCAAAGGAGGACTAGCAGCCGCGTTGCACTGGAGAATGTGGAAAGTGTTCATATGTAGCAAAAACCTTGAGAAATCCGTCCGTTTTCGTCATTTGTTATCGAATCGACTTAAAGCCAGATCGTCACATTGGCCGTACTTCTGTCTGAAACGGTTACATTTATCGTCTGCAAAGCCATGTCGCGTGCTGCGGTATGTGGAGACACTAAAAGCACCATAGTAGAACACAGATGAAGTTTCTAAGTTAATGTAATAGCCAGTAAGAAGTAGTACAATTCAAGTTTTAGGTATAGGTTATTGAATTTTTACCCTTCTTTGGTGCCTTGGACTTGAGCTAGGAACTTATGATATTGCATGAAAGGAGGACTAGCAGCCGCGTTGCACGGCAGAATGTGAAAAGTGTTCATATGTAGCAAAAACCTGAGAAATCCGTCCGTTTTCCTTATTTGTTATCGAATCGACTTATAGCCAGATCGTCACACTGGCCGCTCTTCTCCCTGAAACGGTTACATTTATCGTCTGCAAAGCTATGTCGCGTGCTGCGGTATGCGGAGACACTAAAAGCACCACATTAGAACACAGATGAAGCTTCGAAGTTGATGTAATATCCAGTAAGAAGTAGTACAATTCAAGTTTTAGGTATCGATTATTGACTTTTTACCCTTCTTTGGTGCCTTGGACATGAGCTAGGAACTTAAGATTTTGCATCAAAGGAGGACTAGCAGCCCCGTTGCACGGGAGAATGTGAAAAGTTTTCATATGTAGTAAAAACCTGAGAAATCTGTCCACTTTCGTCATTTGTTATCGAATCGACTTAAAGCCAGGTCGTCACATTGGCCCCTCTTCTGTCTGAAACGGTTACATTTATTGTCTGCAAAGCTATGTCGCGTGCTGCGGTATGCGGAGGCACTAAAAGCACCATAGTAGAACACAGATGAAGCTTCTAAGTTGATGTATAGCCAGTAAGAAGAAGTACAATTCAAGTTTTAGTTATCGATTATTGACTTTTTACCCTTCTTTGTGTCTTGGACATGAGCTAGGACCTTAAGATTCTGCATGAAAGGAGGACTAGCAGCCGAGTTGCACGGGAGAATGTGAAAAGTATTCATATGTAGTAAAATCCTGAGAAATCCGTCCGTTTTCGTCATTTGTTATCGAATCGACTTAAAGCCCGTTCGTCACATTGGCCGCTCTTCTCTCTAAAATGGTTGTACTTATCGTCTGAAAAGCTATGTCGCGTGCTGCAGTATGCGAAGACACCAAAAGCACCATAGTAGAACACAGATGAAGCTTCTAAGTTGTTGTAATTGCCAGTAAGAGGTAGTACAATTCAAGTTTCAGGTATCGATTATTGACTTTTTAGCTGGCTTTGGTGCCTTCGACATGAGCTAGGACCTTAAGGTTCTGCATGAAAGGAGGACTAGGAGCCAAGTTGCACGGGAGAATGTGAGAAGTGTTCATATGTAGTAAAAACCTGAGAAATCCGTCCGTTTTCGTCATTTGTTATCGAATCGACTTAAAGCCAGATCGTCACACTCACCGCACTTCTGTCTGAAACGGTTGCATTTATCGTCTGCAAAGCTATGTCGCGTGATGCGGTATGCGGAGATACTAAAAGCGCCATAGTAAAACACAGATGAAGCTTCTAAGTTGATGTAATAGCCAGTAAGAAGTAGCAAAATTCACGTTTTAGGTATCGATTATTGACTTTTTACCCTTCTTTGGTGCCTTCGACATGAGCTACGAACTTAAGATTTTGCATCAAAGGAGGA
This sequence comes from Schistocerca gregaria, assembly GCF_023897955.1. Taxonomy (NCBI): domain Eukaryota; kingdom Metazoa; phylum Arthropoda; class Insecta; order Orthoptera; family Acrididae; genus Schistocerca; species Schistocerca gregaria. The sequence continues at coordinate 4,358,469 of NW_026061759.1, forward strand.
CTAGCAGCCCCGTTGCACGGGAGAATGTGAAAAGCGTTCGTATGTAGTAAAATCCTGAGAAATCCGTCCGTTTTCGTCATTTGTTATCGAATCGACTTAAAGCCAGATCGTCACATTGGCCGCTCTTTTCTCTGAAATGGTTGTATTTTTCGTCTGCAAAGCTATGTCGCGTGCTGCGGTATGCGGAGTCACTAAAAACACCATAGTAGAACACAGATGAAGCTTCTAAATTGATGTAATAGCCAGTAAGAAGTAGTACAATTCAAGTTTTAGGTATAGGTTATTGACTTTTTACCCTTCTTTGGTGCCTTGGACTTGAGCTAGGAACTTATGATACTGCATGAAAAGAGGACTAGCAGCCGCGTTGCACGGGAGAATGTGAAAAGCGTTCGTATGTAGTAAAAACCAGAGAAATCTGTCCGTTTTCGTCATTTGTTATCGAATCGACTTAAAGCCAGATCGTCACACTCACCGCACTTCTGTCTGAAACGGTTGCATTTATCGTCTGCAAAGCTATGTCGCGTGATGCGGTATGCGGAGACACTAAAAGCACCATAGTAAAACACAGATGAAGCTTCTAAGTTGATGTAATAGCCAGTAAGAAGTAGAAAAAGTGAAGCTTTAGGTATCGATTATTGACTTTTTACCCTTCTTTGGTGCCTTCGACATGAGCTACGAACTTAAGATTTTGCATCAAAGGAGGACTAGCAGCCCCGTTGCACGGGAGAATGTGAAAAGCGTTCGTATGTAGAAAATCCTGAGAAATCCGTCCGTATTCGTCATTTGTTATCGAATCGACTTAAAGCCAGACCGTCACATTGGCAGCTCTTTTCTCTGAAATGGTTGTATTTTTCGTCTGCAAAGCTATGTCGCGTGCTGCGGTATGCGGAGACTCTAAAAACACCATAGTAGAACACAGATGAAGCTTCTAAATTGATGTAGAAGCCAGTAAGAAGTAGTACAATTCAAGTTTTAGGTATCGATTATTGACCTTTTACCCTTCTTTGATGCCTTGGACATGAGCTAGGAACTTATGATTTTGCATGAAAGGAGGACTAGCGTCGGCGTTGCACGGGAGAATGTGAAAAGTGTTCATATGTAGCAAAAACCTGAGAAATCCGTCCGTTTTCCTTATTTGTTATCGAATCGACTTAAGGCCAGATCGTCACACTGGCCGCACTTCTGTCTGAAACGGTTACATTTATCGTCTGCAAAGCTATGTCGCCTGCTGCGGTATGCGGAGACACTAAAAGCACCATAGTAGAACACAGATGAAGCTTCTAAGTTGATGTAATAGCCAGTAAGAAGTAGCAAAATTCACGTTTTAGGTATCGATTATTGACTTTTTACCCTTCTTTGGTGCCTTGGACATGAGCTAGGAACTTAAGATTTTGCATCAAAGGAGGACTAGCAGCCCCGTTGCACGGGAGAATGTGAAAAGCGTTAGTATGTAGTAAAATCCTGAGAAATCCGTCCGTTTTCGTCATTAGTTATCGAATCGACTTAAAGCCAGATCGTCACATTGGCCGCTCTTTTCTCTGAAATGGTTGTATTTTTCGTCTGCAAAGCTATGTCGCGTGCTGCGGTATGCGGAGACACTAAAAACACCATAGTAGAACACAGATGAAGCTTCTAAATTGATGTAATAGCCAGTAAGAAGTAGTACAATTCAAGTTTTAGGTATAGGTTATTGACTTTTTATCTTTCTTTGGTGCCTTGGACTTGAGCTAGGAACTTATGATATTGCATGAAAAGAGGACTAGCAGCCTCGTTGCACGGGAGAATGTGAAAAGCGTTCATATGTAGTAAAAACCTGAGAAATCCGTCCGTTTTCGTCATTTGTTATCGAATCGACTTAAAGCCAGATCGTCACATTGACCGCTCTTCTCTCTGAAACGGTTGTACTTGTCGTCTGCAAAGCTATGTCGCGTGCTGCGGTATGCGGAGACACTAAAAGCACCATAGTAGAACACAGATGAAGTTTCTAAGTTGATGTAATAGCCAGTAAGAAGTAGTACAATTTAAGTTTTAGGTATCGATTATTGACTTTTTACCCTTCTTTGATGCCTTGGACATGAGCTAGGAACTTATGATTTTGCATGAAAGGAGGACTAGCATCGGCGTTGCGAGGGAGAATGTGAAAAGTGTTCATATGTAGCAGAAACCTGAGAAATCCGTCCGTTTTCCTTATTTGTTATCGAATCGACTTAAAGCCAGATCGTCACACTGGCCGCACATCTGTCTGAAACGGTTACATTTATCGTCTGCAAAGCTATGTCGCGTACTGCGGTATGCGGAGACACTAAAAGCACCATAGTAGAACACAGATGAAGCTTCTAAGTTGATGTAATAGCCAGTAAGAAGTAGCAAAATTCAAGTTTTAGGTATCGATTATTGACTTTTTACCCTTCTTTGGGGCCTTGGACATGAGCTAGGAACTTAAGATTTTGCATCAAAGGAGGACTAGCAGCCCCGTTGCACGGGAGAATGTGAAAAGTTTTCATATGTAGTAAAAACCTGAGAAATCTGTCCGCTTTCGTCATTTGTTATCGAATCGACTTAAAGCCAGATCGTCAAATTGGCCGCTCTTCTGTCTGAAACGGTTACATTTATTGTCTGCAAAGCTATGTCGCGTGCTGCGGTATGCGGAGACACTAAAAGCACCATAGTAGAACACAGATGAAGCTTCTAAGTTGATGTACAGCCAGTAAGAAGAAGTACAATTCAAGTTTTAGGTATCGATTTTTGACCTTTTACCCTACTTTGCTGCCTTGGACATGAGCTAGGACCTTAAGATTCTGCATGAAAGGAGGACTAGCAGCCGAGTTGCACGGGAGAATGTGAAAAGTGTTCATATGTAGTAAAAACCTGAGAAATCCGTCCGTTTTCGTCATTTGTTATCGAATCGACTTAAAGCCAGATCGTCACATTGGCCGCTCTTCTCTCTGAAACGGTGGTAATTATCGTCTGCAAAGTTATGTCGCGTGCTGCGGTACGCGGAGACACTAAAAGCACCATAATAGAACACAGATGAAGCTTCTAAGTTGACGTAATTGCCAGTAAGAAGTAGTACAATTCAAGTTTCAAGTATCGATTATTGACTTTTTAGCTGGCTTTGGTGCCTTCGACATGCGCTAGGACCTTAAGGTTCTGCATGAAAGGAGGACTTGGAGCCGAGTTGCACGGGAGAATGTGAAAAGTGTTCATATGTAGTAAAAACCTGAGAAATCCGTCCGTTTTCGTCGTTTGTTATCGAATCGACTTAAAGCCAGATCGTCACATTGGCCGCTCTTCTCTCTGAAAGGGTTGTACTTATTGTCTGCAAAGCTATGTCGCGTGCTGTGGTATGCGGAGACACTAAAAGCACCATAGTAAAACACAGATGAAGCTTCTAAGTTGATGTAATAGCCAGTAAGAAGTAAATAAATTGAAGCTTTAGGTATCGATTATTGACTTTTTACCCTTCTTTGGTGCATTGGACAAGAGCTAGGAACTTATGATTTTGCATGAAAGGAGGAGTAGCAGTCGCGTTGCACGGGAGAATGTGAAAAGCGTTCGTATGTAGTAAAAACCTGAGAAATCCGTCCGTTTTCGTCATTTGTTATCGAATCGACTTAAAGCCAGATCGTCACACTCACCGCACTTCTGTCTGAAACGGTTGCATTTATCGTATGCAAAGCTATGTCGCGTGATGCGGTATGCGGAGACACTAGAAGCACCATAGTGGAACACAGATGAAGCTTTTAAGTTGATGTAATAGCCAGTAAGAAGTAGTAGAATTCAAGTTTTAGGTATCGATTATTGACTTTTTACCTTTCTTTGGTGCCTTGGACATGAGCTAGGAACTTAAGATTTTGCATCAAAGGAGGACTAGCAGCCGCGTTGCACGGGAGAATGTGGAAAGTGTTCATATGTAGCAAAAACCTTGAGAAATCCGTCCGTTTTCGTCATTTGTTATCGAATCGACTTAAAGCCAGATCGTCACATTGGCCGTACTTCTGTCTGAAACGGTTACATTTATCGTCTGCAAAGCCATGTCGCGTGCTGCGGTATGTGGAGACACTAAAAGCACCATAGTAGAACACAGATGAAGTTTCTAAGTTAATGTAATAGCCAGTAAGAAGTAGTACAATTCAAGTTTTAGGTATAGGTTATTGAATTTTTACCCTTCTTTGGTGCCTTGGACTTGAGCTAGGAACTTATGATATTGCATGAAAGGAGGACTAGCAGCCGCGTTGCACGGCAGAATGTGAAAAGTTTTCATATGTAGTAAAAACCTGAGAAATCTGTCCACTTTCGTCATTTGTTATCGAATCGACTTAAAGCCAGGTCGTCACATTGGCCCCTCTTCTGTCTGAAACGGTTACATTTATTGTCTGCAAAGCTATGTCGCGTGCTGCGGTATGCGGAGGCACTAAAAGCACCATAGTAGAACACAGATGAAGCTTCTAAGTTGATGTATAGCCAGTAAGAAGAAGTACAATTCAAGTTTTAGTTATCGATTATTGACTTTTTACCCTTCTTTGTGTCTTGGACATGAGCTAGGACCTTAAGATTCTGCATGAAAGGAGGACTAGCAGCCGAGTTGCACGGGAGAATGTGAAAAGTGTTCATATGTAGTAAAATCCTGAGAAATCCGTCCGTTTTCGTCATTTGTTATCGAATCGACTTAAAGCCCGATCGTCACATTGGCCGCTCTTCTCTCTAAAATGGTTGTACTTATCGTCTGAAAAGCTATGTCGCGTGCTGCAGTATGCGAAGACACCAAAAGCACCATAGTAGAACACAGATGAAGCTTCTAAGTTGTTGTAATTGCCAGTAAGAAGTAGTACAATTCAAGTTTCAGGTATCGATTATTGACTTTTTAGCTGGCTTTGGTGCCTTCGACATGAGCTAGGACCTTAAGGTTCTGCGTGAAAGGAGGACTAGGAGCCAAGTTGCACGGGAGAATGTGAGAAGTGTTCATATTTAGTAAAAACCTGAGAAATCCGTCCGTTTTCGTCATTTGTTATCGAATCGACTTAAAGCCAGATCGTCACACTCACCGCACTTCTGTCTGAAACGGTTGCATTTATCGTCTGCAAAGCTATGTCGCGTGATGCGGTATGCGGAGACACTAAAAGCGCCATAGTAAAACACAGATGAAGCTTCTAAGTTGATGTAATAGCCAGTAAGAAGTAGAAAAATTGATGCTTTAGGTATCGATTATTGACTTTTTAAACTTCTTTGGTGCCTTCGACATGAGCTACGAACTTAAGATTTTGCATCAAAGGAGGACTAGCAGCCCCGTTGCACGGGAGAATGTGAAAAGCGTTCGTATGTAGTAAATTCCTGAGAAATCCGTCCGTTTTCGTCATTTGTTATCGAATCGACTTAAAGCCAGATCGTCACATTGGCCGCTCTTTTCTCTGAAATGGTTGTATTTTTCGTCTGCAAAGCTATGTCGCGTGCTGCGGTATGCGGAGACTCTAAAAACACCATAGTAGAACACAGATGAAGCTTCTAAATTGATGTAGAAGCCAGTAAGAAGTAGTACAATTCAAGTTTTAGGTATCGATTATTGACCTTTTACCCTTCTTTGATGCCTTGGACATGAGCTAGGAACTTATGATTTTGCATGAAAGGAGGACTAGCGTCGGCGTTGCACGGGAGAATGTGAAAAGTGTTCATATGTAGCAAAAACCTGAGAAATCCGTCCGTTTTCCTCATTTGTTATCGAATCGACTTAAGGCCAGATCGTCACACTGGCCGCACTTCTGTCTGAAACGGTTACATTTATCGTCTGCAAAGCTATGTCGCGTGCTGCGGTATGCGGAGACACTAAAAGCACCATAGTAGAACACAGATGAAGCTTCTAAGTTGATGTAATAGCCAGTAAGAAGTAGCAAAATTCACGTTTTAGGTATCGATTATTGACTTTTTACCCTTCTTTGGTGCCTTGGACATGAGCTAGGAACTTAAGATTTTGCATCAAAGGAGAACTAGCAGCCCCGTTGCACGGGAGAATGTGAAAAGCGTTCGTATGTAGTAAAATCCTGAGAAATCCGTCCGTTTTCGTCATTTGTTATCGAATCGACTTAAAGCCAGATCGTCACACTCACCGCACTTCTGTCTGAAACGGTTGCATTTATCGTCTGCAAAGCTATGTCGCGTGATGCGGTATGCGGAGACACTAAAAGCACCATAGTAAAACACAGATGAAGCTTCTAAGTTGATGTAATAGTCAGTAAGAAGTAGAAAAAGTGAAGCTTTAGGTATCGATTATTGACTTTTTACCCTTCTTTGGTGCCTTCGACATGAGCTACGAACTTAAGATTTTGCATCAAAGGAGGACTAGCAGCCCCGTTGCACGGGAGAATGTGAAAAGCGTTCGTATGTAGAAAATCCTGAGAAATCCGTCCGTATTCGTCATTTGTTATCGAATCGACTTAAAGCCAGACCGTCACATTGGCCGCTCTTTTCTCTGAAATGGTTGTATTTTTCGTCTGCAAAGCTATGTCGCGTGCTGCGGTATGCGGAGACTCTAAAAACACCATAGTAGAACACAGATGAAGCTTCTAAATTGATGTAGAAGCCAGTAAGAAGTAGTACAATTCAAGTTTTAGGTATCGATTATTGACCTTTTACCCTTCTTTGATGCCTTGGACATGAGCTAGGAACTTATGATTTTGCATGAAAGGAGGACTAGCGTCGGCGTTGCACGGGAGAATGTGAAAAGTGTTCATATGTAGCAAAAACCTGAGAAATCCGTCCGTTTTCCTTATTTGTTATCGAATCGACTTAAGGCCAGATCGTCACACTGGCCGCACTTCTGTCTGAAACGGTTACATTTATCGTCTGCAAAGCTATGTCGCCTGCTGCGGTATGCGGAGACACTAAAAGCACCATAGTAGAACACAGATGAAGCTTCTAAGTTGATGTAATAGCCAGTAAGAAGTAGCAAAATTCACGTTTTAGGTATCGATTATTGACTTTTTACCCTTCTTTGGTGCCTTGGATATGAGCTAGGAACTTAAGATTTTGCATCAAAGGAGGACTAGCAGCCCCGTTGCACGGGAGAATGTGAAAAGCGTTAGTATGTAGTAAAATCCTGAGAAATCCGTCCGTTTTCGTCATTAGTTATCGAATAGACTTAAAGCCAGATCGTCACATTGGCCGCTCTTTTCTCTGAAATGGTTGTATTTTTCGTCTGCAAAGCTATGTCGCGTGCTGCGGTATGCGGAGACACTAAAAACACCATAGTAGAACACAGATGAAGCTTCTAAATTGATGTAATAGCCAGTAAGAAGTAGTACAATTCAAGTTTTAGGTATAGGTTATTGACTTTTTACCTTTCTTTGGTGCCTTGGACTTGAGCTAGGAACTTATGATATTGCATGAAAAGAGGACTAGCAGCCTCGTTGCACGGGAGAATGTGAAAAGCGTTCATATGTAGTAAAAACCTGAGAAATCCGTCCGTTTTCGTCATTTGTTATCGAATCGACTTAAAGCCAGTTCGTCACATTGACCTCTCTTCTCTCTGAAACGGTTGTACTTGTCGTCTGCAAAGCTATGTCGCGTGCTGCGGTATGCGGAGACACTAAAAGCACCATAGTAGAACACAGATGAAGTTTCTAAGTTGATGTAATAGCCAGTAAGAAGTAGTACAATTTAAGTTTTAGGTATCGATTATTGACTTTTTACCCTTCTTTGATGCCTTGGACATGATCTAGGAACTTATGATTTTGCATGAAAGGAGGACTAGCATCGGCGTTGCACGGGAGAATGTGAAAAGTGTTCATATGTAGCAGAAACCTGAGAAATCCGTCCGTTTTCCTTATTTGTTATCGAATCGACTTAAAGCCAGATCGTCACACTGGCCGCACATCTGTCTGAAACGGTTACATTTATCGTCTGCAAAGCTATGTCGCGTACTGCGGTATGCGGAGACACTAAAAGCACCATAGTAGAACACAGATGAAGCTTCTAAGTTGATGTAATAGCCAGTAAGAAGTAGCAAAATTCAAGTTTTAGGTATCGATTATTGACTTTTTACCCTTCTTTGGGGCCTTGGACATGAGCTAGGAACTTAAGATTTTGCATCAAAGGAGGACTAGCAGCCCCGTTGCACGGGAGAATGTGAAAAGTTTTCATATGTAGTAAAAACCTGAGAAATCTGTCCGCTTTCGTCATTTGTTATCGAATCGACTTAAAGCCAGATCGTCAAATTGGCCGCTCTTCTGTCTGAAACGGTTACATTTATTGTCTGCAAAGCTATGTCGCGTGCTGCGGTATGCGGAGGCACTAAAAGCACCATAGTAGAACACAGATGAAGCTTCTAAGTTGATGTACAGCCAGTAAGAAGAAGTACAATTCAAGTTTTAGGTATCGATTTTTGACCTTTTACCCTACTTTGCTGCCTTGGACATGAGCTAGGACCTTAAGATTCTGCATGAAAGGAGGACTAGCAGCCGAGTTGCACGGGAGAATGTGAAAAGTGTTCATATGTAGTAAAAACCTGAGAAATCCGTCCGTTTTCGTCGTTTGCTATCGAATCGACTTAAAGCCAGATCGTCACATTGGCCGCTCTTCTCTCTGAAAGGGTTGTACTTATTGTCTGCAAAGCTATGTCGCGTGCTGTGGTATGCGGAGACACTAAAAGCACCATAGTAAAACACAGATGAAGCTTCTAAGTTGATGTAATAGCCAGTAAGAAGTAAAAAAATTCAAGCTTTAGGTATCGATTATTGACTTTTTACCCTTCTTTGGTGCATTGGACATGAGCTAGGAACTTATGATTTTGCATGAAAGGAGGAGTAGCAGTCGCGTTGCACGGGAGAATGTGAAAAGCGTTCGTATGTAGTAAAAACCTGAGAAATCCGTCCGTTTTCGTCATTTGTTATCGAATCGACTTAAAGCCAGATCGTCACACTCACCGCACTTCTGTCTGAAACGGTTGCATTTATCGTATGCAAAGCTATGTCGCGTGATGCGGTATGCGGAGACACTAGAAGCACCATAGTGGAACACAGATGAAGCTTTTAAGTTGATGTAATAGCCAGTAAGAAGTAGTAGAATTCAAGTTTTAGGTATCGATTATTGACTTTTTACCTTTCTTTGGTGCCTTGGACATGAGCTAGGAACTTAAGATTTTGCATCAAAGGAGGACTAGCAGCCGCGTTGCACGTGAGAATGTGGAAAGTGTTCATATGTAGCAAAAACCTTGAGAAATCCGTCCGTTTTCGTCATTTGTTATCGAATCGACTTAAAGCCAGATCGTCACATTGGCCGTACTTCTGTCTGAAACGGTTACATTTATCGTCTGCAAAGCCATGTCGCGTGCTGCGGTATGTGGAGACACTAAAAGCACCATAGTAGAACACAGATGAAGTTTCTAAGTTAATGTAATAGCCAGTAAGAAGTAGTACAATTCAAGTTTTAGGTATAGGTTATTGAATTTTTACCCTTCTTTGGTGCCTTGGACTTGAGCTAGGAACTTATGATATTGCATGAAAGGAGGACTAGCAGCCGCGTTGCACGGGAGAATGTGAAAGGCGTTCATATGTAGTAAAAACCTGAGAAATCCGTCCGTTTTCGTCATGTGTTATCGAATCGACTTAATGCCAGATCGTCACACTGGCCGCTCTTCTCTCTGAAACGGTTACATTTATCGTCTGCAAAGCCATGTCGCGTGCTGCGGTATGCGGAGACACTAGAAGCACCATAGTGGAACACAGATGAAGCTTCTAAGTTGATGTAATAGCCAGTAAGAAGTAGTACAATTCAAGTTTTAGGTATCGATTATTGACTTCTTACCCTTCTTTGGTGCCTTGGACATGAGCTAGGAACTTAAGATTTTGCATGAAAGGAGGACTAGCAGCTGCGTTGCACGGGAGAATATGAAAAGTTTTCATATGTAGTAAAATCCCTGAAAAATCCGTCCGTTTTCGTCATTTGTTATCGAATCGACTTAAAGCCAGATCTACACATTGGCCGCTCTTCTCTCTGAAACGGTTGTACTTATCGTCTGCAAAGCAATGTCGCGTGCTGCGGTATGCGGAGACGCTAATAGCACCATAGTAGAACACAGATGAAGCTTCTAAGTTGATGTAATAGCCAGTAAGAAGTAAAATAATTCAAGCTCTAGGTATCGATTATTGACTTTTTACCCTTCTTTGGTGCATTGGACATGAGCTAGGAACTTATGATTTTGCATGAAAGGAGGAGTAGCAGTCGCGTTGCACGGGAGAATGTGAAAAGCGTTCGTATGTAGTAAAAACCTGAGAAATCCGTCCGTTTTCGTCATTTGTTATCGAATCGACTTAAAGCCAGATCGTCACACTCACCGCACTTCTGTCTGAAACGGTTGCATTTATCGTATGCAAAGCTATGTCGCGTGATGCGGTATGCGGAGATACTAGAAGCACCATAGTGGAACACAGATGAAGCTTTTAAGTTGATGTAATAGCCAGTAAGAAGTAGTAGAATTCAAGTTTTAGGTATCGATTATTGACTTTTTACCTTTCTTTGGTGCCTTGGACATGAGCTAGGAACTTAAGATTTTGCATCAAAGGAGGACTAGCAGCCGCGTTGCACGGGAGAATGTGGAAAGTGTTCATATGTAGCAAAAACCTTGAGAAATCCGTCCGTTTTCGTCATTTGTTATCGAATCGACTTAAAGCCAGATCGTCACATTGGCCGTACTTCTGTCTGAAACGGTTACATTTATCGTCTGCAAAGCCATGTCGCGTGCTGCGGTATGCGGAGACACTAGAAGCACCATAGTGGAACACAGATGAAGCTTCTAAGTTGATGTAATAGCCAGTAAGAAGTAGTACAATTCAAGTTTTAGGTATCGATTATTGACTTCTTACCCTTCTTTGGTGCCTTGGACATGAGCTAGGAACTTAAGATTTTGCATGAAAGGAGGACTAGCAGCTGCGTTGCACGGGAGAATATGAAAAGTTTTCATATGTAGTAAAATCCCTGAAAAATCCGTCCGTTTTCGTCATTTGTTATCGAATCGACTTAAAGCCAGATCTACACATTGGCCGCTCTTCTCTCTGAAACGGTTGTACTTATCGTCTGCAAAGCAATGTCGCGTGCTGCGGTATGCGGAGACGCTAATAGCACCATAGTAGAACACAGATGAAGCATCTAAGTTGATGTAATAGCCATTCAAAAGTAGTACAATTCAAGTTTTAGGTATCGATTATTGACTTTTTACCCTTCTTTGCTGCCTTGAACATGAGCTAGGACCTTAAGATTGTGCATGAAAGGAGGACTAGCAGCCGAGTTGCACGGGAGAATGTGAAAAGTGTTCATATGTATTAAGAACCTGAGAAATCCGTCCGTATTCGTCAATTGTTATCGAATCGACTTAAAGAACGATCGTCACATTGGCCGCTCTTCTTTCTAAAATGGTTGTACTTATCGTCTGAAAAGCTATGTCCCGTGCTGCAGTATGCGAAGACACCAAAAGCACCATTGTAGAACACAGATGAAGCTTCTAAGTTGATGTAATAGCCAGTAAGAAGTAGTACAATTCAAGTTTTAGATATCGATTATTGACTTTTTACCCTTCTTTGGTACCTTGGACATCAGCTAGGAACTTAAGATTTTGCATGAAAGTGGGACTAGCAGCCGCGTTGCACGGGAGAATGTGGAAAGTGGTCATATGTATTAAAAACCTGTGAAATCCGTCCGTTTTCGTCATTTGTTATCTAATCGACTTAAAGCCAGATCGTCACATTGGCCGCTCTTCTCTCTGAAACGGGTGTCATATCATCTGCAAAGCTATGTCGCGTGCTGCGGTACGCGGAGACACTATAAGCACCATAGTAGAACACAGATGAATCTTCTAAGTTGATGTAAAAGCCAGTAAGAAGTAGTACAATTCCAGTTTTAAGTATCGATTATTGACTTTCTACCCTTCTTTGGTGCCTTGTACATGAGCTAGGAACTTATGATTTTGCATGAAAGGAGGACTAGCATCCGCGTTGCACGGGAGAATGAGAAAAGTGTTCGTATGTAGTAAAAACCTGAGAAATCCGTCCGTTTTCGTCATTTGTTATCGAATCGACTTAAAGCCAGATCGTCACACTGGCCGCACTTCCGTCTGAAACAGTTACATTTATCGACTGAAAAGCTATGTCGCGTGCTGCGGTATGCGGAGACACTAAAAGCACCATAGTAGAACACAGATGAAGCTTCTAAGTTGATGTAATAGCCAGTAAGAAGAAGTACAATTCAAGTTTTACGTATCGATTATTGACTTTTTACCCTTCTTTGGTGCCTTGGACATGAGCTAGGAACTTAAGATTTTGCATCAAACGAGGAATAACAGCCGCGTTGCACAGGAGAATGTGAAAAATTTTCATATGTAGTAAGAACCTGTGAAATCAGTCCGTTTTCGTCATTTGTTATCGAATCGACTTAAAGCCAGATCGTCACATTGACCGCACTTCTCTCTAAAAAGGTTGTACGTATCGTGTGCAAAGCTAAGTCGCTTGCTGCAGTATGCGGGGACACTAAAATCACCATAGTAGAACACAGATGAAGCTTCTAAGTTGATGTAATAGCCAGTAAGAAGTAAAAAAATTCAAGCTTTAATTATAGATTATTGACATTTTACCCTTCTCTGGTGCATTCGACATGAGCTACGAACTTAAAATTTGCATCAAAGGAGGACTGGCAGCCCCGTTGCACGGGAGAATGTGAAAAGCGTTAGTATGTAGTAAAATCGTGAGAAATCCGTCCGTTTTCGTCATTTGTTATCGAATCGACTCAAAGCCAGATCGTCACATTGGCCGCTCTTCTCCCTGAAACGGTTGTACTTATCGTCTGCAAAGCAATGTCGCGTGCTGCGGTACGCGGAGACGCTAATAGCACCATAGTAGAACACAGATGAAGCATATAAGTTGATGTAATAGCCATTCAAAATTAGTACAATTCAAGTTTTAGGTATCGATTATTGACTTTTTACCCTTCTTTGCTGCCTTGGACATGAGCTAGGATCTTAAGATTCTGCATGAAAGAAGGACTAGCAGCCGAGTTGCACGGGAGAATGTGAAAATTGTTCATATGTAGTAAAAACCTGAGAAATCCGTCCGTTTTCGTCATTTGTTATCGAATCGACTTAAAGCCCAATCGTCACATTGGCCGCTCTTCTCTCTAAAATGGTTGTACTTATCGTCTGAAAAGCTATGTCGCGTTCTGCAGTATGCGAAGACACCAAAAGCACCATAGTAGAACACAGATGAAGCTTCTAAGTTGATGTAATAGCCAGTAAGGAGTAGTACAATTCAAGTTTTAGGTATCGATTATTGACTTTTTACCCTTCTTTGGTACCTTGGACATGAGCTAGGAACTTAAGATTTTGCATGAAAGTGGGACTAGCAGCCGCGTTGCACGGGAGAATGTGGAAAGTGGTCATATGTAGTAAAAACCTGAGAAATCCGTCCGTTTTCGTCATTTGTTATCGAATCGACTTAATGCCAGATCGTCACATTGGCCGCTCTTCCTACTGAAATGGTTGTATTTTTCGTCTGCAAAGCTATGTCGCGTGCTGCGGTATGCGGAGACACTAAAAGCACCATAGTAGAATTCAGATAAAGCTTGCAAGTTGATGTAATAGCCAGTAAGAAGTAGTACAATTCATATTTTAGGTATCCATCATTGACTTTCTACCCTTCTTTGTTGCCTTATACATGAGCTAGGAACGTAAGGTTTTGCATGAAAGGAGAATTAGCAGCTGCGTTGCACGGGAGAATGTGAAGAGTTTTCATAAGTAGCTAAAACCTGAGAAATCTGTCCGCTTTCGTCATTTGTTATCGAATCGACTTAAAGCCAGATCGTCGCATTGGCCGCTCTTCTCTCTGAAACGGTTGTACTTGTCGTCTGCAAAGCTATGTCGCGTGTTGCGGTATGCGGAGACACTAAAAGCACCATAGTAGAACACAGATGAAGCTTCTAAGCTGATGTAATATCCAGTAAGAAGTAGTACAATTCAAGTTTTAGGTATCGATTATAGACTTTTTACCCTTCTTTGGTGCCTTGGACATGAGCTAGGAATTTATGATTTTGCATGAAAGGAGGAGTAGCAGCCGCGTTGCACGGGAGAATGTGAAAAGTGTTCATATGTAGCAAAAACCTGAGAAATCCGTCCGTTTTCGTTATTTGTTATCGAATCGACTTAAAGCCAGATCGTTACACTGGCCGCACTTCTGTCTGAAACGGTTACATTTATCGTCTGCAAAGCTATGTCGCGGGCTGCGGTATGCGGAGACACTAAAAGCACCATAGTAGAACACAGATGAAGCTTCTAAGTTGATGTAATAGCCAGTAAGAAGTAGTGCAATTCAAGTTTTAGGTATCGATTATTGACTTCCTACCCTTCTTTGGTGCCTTGGACATGAGCTAGGAACGTAAGGTTTTGCATGAAAGGAGGATTAGCAGCCGGGTTGCACGGGAGAATGTGAAAAGTTTTCATAAGTAGTAAAAACCTGAGAAATCTGTCCGTTTTCGTCATTTGTTATCGAATCGACTTAAAGCCAGATCGTCACATTCTCCGCTCTTCTCTCTGAAACGGTTGTACATATCGTCTGAAAAGCTATGTCGCGTGCTGCGGTATGCGGAGACACTAAAAGCACCATAATAGAACACAGATGAAGCTTCTAAGTTGATGTAATAGCCAGTAAGAAGTAGTACAATGCAAGTTTTAAGTATCGATTATTGACTTTCTACCCTTCTTTGGTGCCTTGTACATGAGCTAGGAACTTATGATTTTGCATGAAGGGAGGACTAGCAGCCGCGTTGCACGGGAGAATGAGAAAAGTGTTCATATGTAGTAAAAACCTGAGAAATCCGTCCGTTTTCGTCATTTGTTATCGAATCGACTTAAAGCCAGATCGTCACACTGGCCGCACTTCTGTCTGAAACGGTTACATTTATCGTCTGCAAAGCTGTGTCGCGTGCTGCGGTATGCGGAGACACTGAAAGCACCATAGTAGAACACAGATGAAGCTTCTAAGGTGATGTAATAGCCAGTAAGAAGTAGTACATTTCAAGTTTTAGGTATCGATTATTGTCTTCTTACCCTTCTTTGGTGCCTTCGACATGAGATAGGAACTTCAGATTTTGCATGAAAGTAGAACTAGAAGCCGCGTTGCACGGGAGAATGTGAAAAGTGTTCACATGTAGTAAAAACCTGAGAAATCCTTCCATTTTCGTCATTTGTTATGGAATCGACTTGAAGCCAGATCGTCACATTGGAAGCTCTTCTGTCTGAAACAGTAACATTTATCGTGTGCAAATCTATATCGCGGGCTGTGGTGTGCGGAGACACTAAAAGCACCATAGTAGAATACAGATGAAGCTTCTAAGTTGATGTAATAGCCAGTAAGAAGTAGTAGAATTCAAGTTTTAGGTATCGATTATTGACTTTTTACCCTTCTCTTGTGCCTTGGACATGAGCTAGGAACTTAAGATTTTGCATGAAAAAAGGACTAGCAGCCGCGTTGCGCGGGAGAAATTGAAAAGTGTGCATATGTAGTAAAAACCTGAGAAATCGGTCCGTTTCCGTCATTTGTTATCGAATCGACTTAAAGCCAGATCTACACATTGGCCGCTCTTCTCTCTGAAACGGTTGTACTTATCGTCTGCAAAGCTATGTCGCGTGCTGCGGTATGCGGAGACGCTAAAAACACCATAGTAGAACACAGATGAACTTCTAAGTTGATGTAATAGCCATTCAAAAGTAGTACAATTCAAGTTTTAGGTATCATTTATTGACTTTTTACCCTTCTTTGCTACCTTTGACATGTGCTTTGAACTTAAGATTTTGCATGAAAGGGGGACTATCAGCCGCGTTGCATGGGAGAATGTGAAAAGTTTTCATATGTGGTAAAAACATGAGAAATCAGACCCTTTTCATCATTTGTTATCGAATCGACTTAAAGCCAGATCGTCACATTAGAATCACTTGTGACTGAAACGGTTACATTTATTGTCTGCAAAGCTATGTCGCGTGCTGCAGTATGCGGAGACAGCAAATGCACCATTGTAATACACAGAAGAAGCTTCTAAGTTGATGTAATAGCCAGTAAGAAGTAGTACAATTCAAGTTTTAGTTATCGATTATTGAATTTTTAGCTGGCTTTGGTGCCTTGGACATGAGCTAGGACCTTAAGATTCTGCATGAAAGGAGGACTAGCAGCCGCGTTGCAAGGGAGAATGTGAAAAGTGTTCATATGTACTAAAAACCTGAGAAATCCGTCCGTTTTCGTCATTTGTTATCGAATCGACTTAAAGCCAGATCTTCACATTGGCTGCTCTTCTCCCTGAAACGGTTGTACTTATCGTCTGCAAAGCTATGTCGCGTGCTGCGGTTTGTAGAGACACTAAAAGCACCATAGTAGAATACAGATAAAGCTTGCAAGTTGATGTAATAGCCAGTAAGAAGTAGTACAATTAAAGTTTTAGGTATCGATTATTGACTTTTTACCCTTCATTGGTGCCTTGCACATGAACTAGGAATTTAAGATTTTCCATGAAAGGAGGACTCGCAGCCGCGTTGCATGGCAGAATGTGAAAAGTGTTCATATGTAGTAAAAACCTGAGAAATCCGTTCGTTATCGTCATTTGTTATCGAATCGACTTTAAAACAGATCGTCACATTGGCCGCTCTTCTCTCTGAAACGGTTGTACTTATCGTCTGCAAAACTTCGTCGCGTGCTGTGGTATAGGGAGACACTAAAAGCACCATAGTAGAACACAGATGAAGCTTCTAAGTTGATGTAATAGACAGTAAGAAGTAGTACAATTCAAGTTCTAGGTATCGATTATTGACTTTTTACCCTTCTTTGGTGAATTGGACATGAGCTAGGAACTTAAGATTTTGCATGAAAGGAGGACTAGCAGCCGCGTTGCATGGGAGAATGTGAAAAGTGTTCATATGCAGTAAAAACCTGAGAAATCCATCCGTTTTCGTCATTTGTTATCAAATCGACTTAAAGCCAGATCGTCACATTGGCCGCTCTTCTGTCTGAAACAGTTACATTTATCGTGTGCAAAGCTATGTCGCGTGCTGTGGTATGCGGACACACTAAAAGCACAATTGTAGAACACAAACGAAGCTTTTAAGTGGATGTAATAGCCAGTAAGAAATAGTACAAATCAAGTTTTAGGTATGGATTACTGACTTTTTACCCTTCTCTTGTGCCTTGGACATGAGCTAGGAACTTAATATTTTGCATGAAAAAAGGACTAGCAGCCGCGTTGCGGGGGAGAAATTGAAAAGTGTTCATATGTAGTAAACACCTGAGAAGTCCGTCCTTTTTCGTCATTTGTTATCGAATCGACTTAAAGCCAGATCTACACATTGGCCGCTCTTCTCTCTGAAACGGTTGTACTTATAGTCTGCAAAGCTATGTCGCGTTCTGCGGTTTGCGGAGACACTAAAAGCACCATAGTAGAATACAGATAAAGCTTCTAAGTTGATGTAATAGACGGTAAGAAGTAGTACAATTCAAGTTCTAGGTATCGATTATTGACTTTTTACCCTTCTTTGGTGAATTGGACATGAGCTAGGAACTTAAGATTTTGCATGAAAGGAGGACTAGCAGCCGCGTTGCATGGGAGAATGTGAAAAGTTTTCATATGTGGTAAAAACATGAGAAATCCGCTTCTTTTCATCGTTTGTTATCGAATCGACTTAAAGCCAGATCGTCACATTAGAATCACTTCTGACTGAAACGGTTACATTTATTGTCTGCAAAGCTATGTCGCGTGCTGCAGTATGCCTAGTCAGCAAATGCACCATTGTAATACACAGATGAAGCTTCTAAGTTGATGTAATAGCCAGTAAGAAGTAGTACAATTCAAGTTTTAGTTATCGATTATTGACTTATTAGCTGGCTTTGGTGCCTTGGACATGAGCTAGGACCTTAAGATTCTGCATGAAAGGAGGACTAGCAGCCGCGTTGCAAGGGAGAATGTGAAAAGTGTTCATATGTACTAAAAACCTGAGAAATCCGTCCGTTTTCGTCATTTGTTATCGAATCGACTTAAAGCCAGATCTTCACATTGGCCGCTCTTCTCTCTGAAACGGTTGTACTTATCGTCTGCAAAGCTATGTCTCGTGTTGCGGAATGCGGAGACACTAAAAGCACCATAGCAAAACACGGATGAAGCTTCTAAGTTGATGTAATAGCCAGTAAGAAGTAGTACAATTCAAGTTTTAGTTATCGATTATTGAATTTTTAGCTGGCTTTGGTGCCTTTGACATGAGCTAGGAACTTAAGATTTTGCATGAAAGGAGGACTAGCCGCCGCGTTGCACGGGAGGATGTGAAAAGTTTCCATATGTAGTAAAATCCAGAGAAATCCGTCCGTTTTCGTCATATGTTATCGAATCGGCTTAAAGCCAGATCGTCACATTGGCCGCTCTTCTCTCTGAAACGGTTACATTTATCGTCTGCAGAGCTATGTCGCGTGCTGCGCTATACGGGACACTAAAAGCACAATAGTAGAATACAGATGAAGCTTGTAAGTTGGTGTATTAGCCAGGTATCGATTATTGACTTTTTACTCTTCTTTGGTGCCTTGGACATGAGCTAGGAACTAAAGATTTTGCATGACAGGAAGACTAGCAGGCGCGTTGCGTGGGAGAATGTTAAAGTGTTCATATGTAGTAAAAACCTGAGAAATCCGTCCGTTTTCGTAATTTGTTATCGAATTGACTGAAAGCCAGATCGTCACATTGGCCGCTCTTCTCTCTGAAACGGTTGTACTTACCGTCTGCAAATTTATGTCGCGTGCTGCGGTATGCGGAGACACGAAAAGCACCATAGTAGAACACAGATGAAGCTTCTAAGTTGTTGTAATAGCCAGTAAGAAGTAGTACAATTCAAGTTTTAGGTATCGATTATTGACTTTTTTACCCTTCTTCGGTGCCTTGGAAATGAGCTAGGAACTTAAGATTTTGCATGAAAGGAGGACTAACAGCCGAGTTGCACGGGAGAATGTGAAAGGTGTTCATATGTAGTAAAAACCTGTGAAATCCGTCCGTTTTCGTCATTTGTTATCGAATCGACTTAAAGCCAGATCTTCACAATGGCCGCTCTTCTCCCTGAAACGGTTGTACTTATAGTCTGCAAAGCTATGTCGCGTTCTGCGGTTTGCGGAGACACTAAAAGCACCATAGTAGAATACAGATAAAGCTTGCAAGTTGATGTAATAGCCAGTAAGAAGTAGTACAATTCAAGTTTTAGGTATCGATTATTGACTTTTTACCCTTCATTAGTGCATTGGACATGAGCTAGGAACTTAAGATTTTGCATGAAAGGAGGACTCGCAGCCGCGTTGCATGGCAGAATGTGAAAAGGGTTCATATGTAGTAAAAACCTGAGAAATCCATCGTTATCGTCATTTGTTATCGAATCGAATTTAAAACAGATCGTCACATTGGCCGCTCTTCTCTCTGAAACGGTTACATTTATCGTGTTCAAAGCTATGTCGCGTTCTGCGGTATGCGGAGACACTAAAAGCACCATAACAGAACACATATGAAGCTTCTAAGTTGATGTGATAGCCTGTACGAAGCAGTACAATTCTAGTTTTAGTTATCGATTATTGAATTTTTAGACTATTTTGGTGCCTTGGACATGAGGTAGGACCTTACGACCTTGCATGAAGGGAGGTCTAGCAGCCGCGTTGCACGGGGGAATGTGAAAAGTGTTCATATGTAGTGAAAACCTGAGAGATCCGCCCGTTTTGTCATTTGCTATCGAATCGACCTTTGCCTGATGGTCATATAGGCCGCCCTTCTCTCTGAAACGCTTACATTTACCGTGTGCAAAGCAAGGTCTCGTGCTGCGGTATGCGGAGACACTAAACGCACCATAATGGATCACAGAAGAAGCTTCTCAGTTAATGTGATAGACAGTACGAAGCAGTACAGTTAAAGTTTTAGGTATTGATTATTGACTTTTTAGACTGTTTTGGTGCCTTGGACATGAGCTAGGACCTCACGATTTTGAATGAAGGTAGGTCTAGCAGCCGCGTTGCACGGGAGAATGTGAAAAGTGCTCATGTGTGGTGAAAACCTGAGAAATCCGCACGTTTTCGTCATTTGCTATCGAATCGACTTAATGCCAGATCGTCATATTGGCCGCTCTTCTCTCTGAAACGGTTACACTTATCGTGTGCAAAGCTATGTCGCGTGCTGCGGTATGCGGAGACACTAAAAGCACCATAACAGAACACAGAAGAAGCTTCTATGATGACATGATAGCCAGTGCGAAGCCGTACAATTCAAGTTTCAGTTATCGATTACTGTCTTTTTAGACGGCTTTGGTTCCTTTGACATAAGCTTCGAACTTAAGATATTGCATGAAGGGAGATCTAGGAGCTGCGTTGCATGGGGGAATGTGAAATGTGTTCATATGTAGTGAAAACCTGAGAAATCCACCCGTTTTCGTCATTTGTTATCTAATCGACTTAATGCCGTATCGTCATATAGGCCGCTATTCACTCTGAAACCGTTACATTTATCGTGTGCAAAGCTATGTCGCGTGCTGCGGTATGTGGAGACACTAAAAGGTCCATAACAGAACACAGATGAAGCTTCTAAGTTGATGTGATAGCCAGTACGATGCAGTACAATTCAGGTTCTAGTTATCGATAATTGATTTTTTAGACTGCTTTGGTGCCTTGTACATGAGCTAGGACCTTAAGATTTACCATGAATGGAGATCTAGCAACCGCGTTGCACGGGGGAATGTGGAAAGTGTTCATATGTAGTGAAAACCTGAGAAATCCGTCCGTTTTCGTCATTTGCTATCGAATCGACTTTTGCCAGATGGTCATATTGGCCGCTCTTCTCTCTGAAACGGTTACATTTATCGTTTTCAAAGTTATGTCGCGTGCTGCGGTATGCGGAGACACTAAAAGCACATTAACAGAACACAGATGAAGCTTCTAAGTTGATGTGATAGCCTGTACGAAGCAGTACAATTCAAGTTTTAGTTATCGATTATTGAATTTTTAGACTATTTTGGTGCCTTCGACATGAGGTAGGACCTTACGACCTAGCATGAAGGGAGGTCTAGCAGCCGCGTTGCACGGGGGAATGTGAAAAATGTTCATATGCAGTGAAAACCTGAGAGATCCGCCCGTTTTCGTCATTTGCTATCGAATCGACTTAATGCCAGATCGTCATATTGGCCGCTCTTCTCTCTGAAACGGTTACATTTATCGTGTGCAAAGCTAGGTCTCGTGCTGCAGTATGCGGAGACACAAAAAGCACCATAATGGATCACAGAAGAAGCCTCTAAGTTGAAGTGATAGCCTGTACGAAGCAGTACATTTCAAGTTTTAGTTATCGATTATTGAATTTTTAGACTATTTTGGTGCCTTGGACATGAGGTAGGACCTTACGACCTCGCATGAAGGGAGGTCTAGCAGCCGCGTTGCACGGGGGAATGTGAAAAGTGTTCATATGTAGTGAAAACCTGAGAGATCTGCCCGTTTTCGTCATTTGCTATCGAATCGACTTTTGCCTGATGGTCATATAGGCCGCCCTTCTCTCTGAAACGGTTACATTTACCGTGTGCAAAGCAAGGTCTCGTGCTGCGGTATGCGGAGACACTAAACGCACCATAATGGATCACAGAAGAAGCTTCTCAGTTAATGTGATAGACAGTACGAAGCAGTACAGTTAAAGTTTTAGGTATCGATTATTGACTTTTTAGACTGTTTTCGTGCCTTGGACATGAGCTAGGACCTTACGATTTTAAATGAAGGGAGGTCTAGCAGCCGCGTTGCACGGGAGAATGTGAAAAGTGTTCATGTGTGGTGAAAACCTGAGAAATCCGCCCGATTTCGTCATTTGCTATCGAATCGACTTAATGCCAGATCGTCATATTGGCCGCTCTTCTCTCTGAAACGGTTACACTTATCGTGTGCAAAGCTATGTCGCGTGCTGCGGTATGCGGAGACACTAAAAGCACCATAACAGAACACAGATGAAGCTTCTATGATGACATGATAGCCAGTGCGAAGCCGTAAAATTCAAGTTTCAGTTATCGATTACTGACTTTTTAGACGGCTTTGGTTCCCTTGACATAAGCTTCGACCTTAAGGTATTGCATGAAGGGAGATCTAGGAGCTGCGTTGCATGGGGGAATGTGAAATGTGTTCATATGTAGTGAAAACCTGAGAAATCCACCCGTTTTCGTCATTTGTTATCTAATCGACTTAATGCCAGATCGTCATATAGGCCGCTATTCACTCTGAAACCGTTACATTTATCGTGTGCAAAGCTATGTCGCGTGCTGCGGTATGCGGAGACACTAAAAGCACCATAACAGAACACAGATGAAGCTTCTAAGTTGATGTGATAGCCAGTACGATGCAGTACAATTCAGGTTTTAGTTATCGATTATTGATTTTTTAGACTGCTTTAGTGGCTTGTACATGAGCTAGGACCTTAAGGTTTTCCATGAATGGAGATCTAGCAGCAGCGTTGCACGGGGGAATGTGGAAAGTGTTCATATGTAGTGAAAACCTGAGAAATCCGTCCGTTTTCGTCATTTGCTATCGAATCGACTTTTGCCAGATGGTCATATTGGACGCTCTTCTCTCTGAAACGGTTACATTTATCGTGTTCAAAGCTATGTCGCGTGCTGCGGTATGCGGAGACACTAAAAGCACCATAACAGAACACAGATGAAGCTTCTAAGTTGATGTGATAGCCTGTACGAAGCAGTACAATTCAAGTTTTAGTTATCGATTATTGAATTTTTAGACTATTTTGGTGCCTTCGACATGAGGTAGGACCTTACGACCTTGCATGAAGGGAGGTCTAGCAGCCGCGTTGCACGGGGGAATGTGAAAAATGTTCATATGTAGTGAAAACCTGAGAGATCCGCCCGTTTTCGTCATTTGCGATCGAATCGACTTAATGCCAGATCGTCATATTGGCCACTCTTCTAACTGAAACGGTTACATTTATCGTGTGCAAAGCTAGGTCTCGTGCTGCAGTATGTGGAGACACTAAAAGCACCATAATACAACACTGATGAAGTTTCTAAGCTGTTGTGATAACCAGTAAGAAGCAGTACAATTCAAGTTTTAGTTATCGATTATTGACTTTTTAGACGGTTTTGGTGCCTTGGACATGAGCTAGGACCTTAAGATTTTGCATGAGGGAGTTCTAGCAGCCGTGTTTTACGGGGGAATGTGAAAAGTGTTCATATGTAGTGAAAACCTGAGAAACCCTCCCGTTTTCGTCATTTGCTATCGATTCGACTTATTGCGAGATCGTCATATTGGCCGCTCTTCTCTCTGAAAAGGATACATTTATCGTGTGCAAAGCTATGTCGCGTGCTGTGGTATGCTGAGACACTAGAAGCACCATAATAGAACACAGAAGAAGCTTCTAGGTCGATGTTATAGCCAGTACGAAGCAGTACAATTCAAGATTTAGTTATCGATTACTGACTTTTTAGACGATTTTGGTGCCATGGAAATGCGCTAGGACTTACGACCTTGCATGAAAGGAGAATAGCAGCCGCGTTGCACGGGGGAGTGTGAAAAGTGATCGTATGTAGTGAATACCTAAGAAATCCGCTCGTTTTCGTCATTTGCTATCGAATCGACTTAATGCCAGATCGTCATATTGGCCACTCTTGTCTCTGAAATGGTTACATTTATCGTGTGCAAAGCTATGTCGCGTGCTGCGGTACGCGGAGACACTAAAAGCTCCATAATAGAACACAGAAGAAACTTCTAAGTTGATGTGATAGCCAGTACGAAGCAGTACAATTCAAGTTTCAGTTATCTGTTATTGACTTTTTTGCCGGCTTTGGTGCCTTGGACATGAGCTAAGAACTGAAAGTTTTGCATGAAGGGAGATCTGGCAGCAGCGTTGCACGGGGGAATGTCAAAAGTGTTCTTATGTAGTGAAAACCTGAGAAATCCGCCCGTTTTCGTCATTTGCTATCGAATCGACTTTTGCCAGATCGTCATATTGGCCGGTATTCTCCCTGAAAAGGTTATATTTATCGTGAGGAAAGGGATGTCGCGTGCTGCGGTATGCGGAGATACTAAAAGCACCATAATAGAACACAGAAGAATCTTCTAAGTTGATGTGATAGCTAGTACGAAGCAGTACAATTCAAATTTTAGATATCGATTATTGAATTTTTAGACGGTTTTATTGCCTTGGACATGAGCTAGGACATTACGATTTTGCATGAAGAGAGGTCTAACAACCGCGTTGCACAGGTGAATGTGAAAAGTGTTCATATGTTGTGAAAACCTGATAAACACGCCCGTTATAGTCATTTGCTATCGAATCGACTTAATGCCAGATCGTCATATTGGCCGTACTTCTCTCTGAAACGGTTACACTTATCGTCTGCAAAGCTATGTCGCGTGCTGCGGTATGCCGAAACACTAAAAGCACCATAGTAGAACACAGAAGAAGCTTCTAAGTTGATGTGATAGCCAATACGCAGCAGTACAATTCAGGTTTCAGTTGTCGATTATTGACTTTTTAGACGGCTTTGGTTCCTTTGACATGAGCTAGGACCTTAAGATATTGCATAATGGGATGTCTAAGAGAAGCGATGCACGGGCGAATGTGAAAATTGTTCATATGTAGAGAAAACCTGAGATAACCGAGCGTTTTCGTCATTTGCTATCGAATCGACTTAATTACAGATTGTCATATTGCCCGCAATTCTCTCTGAAACCATTACATTTAGCGTGTGCCAAGCTATGTCGCGTGCTGCGGTATGAAGAGACACTAAAAGCACCATAATAGATCACAGAAGATGCTTCTAAGTTGATGTGATAGCCAGTAAGAAACAGTGCAATTCAGGTTTTAGTTATCGATTATTGACTTCTTAGACGGCTTTGTTGCCTTGGACATGACCTAGGACCTTAAGATTTTGCATGAAGGGAGGTCTAGCAGCCGCGTTGCACGGGGGAATGTGAAAAGTGTTCATATGTTGTGAAAACCTGAGAAATCCGTCCGTTTTCGTCATTTGCTATCGAATCGACTTTTGCCAGATCGTCATATTGGCCACTCTTTTCTCTGAAACGGTTACATTTATCGTGTGCAAAGCTTCGTCGAGTGCTGCGGTATGCGGAGACACTAAAAGCACGATAATAGAAAGCAGAAGAAGCTTCTAAGTTGGTGTGATAGCCAAAACGAAGCAGTACAATTCAAGTTTTAGTTATCGATTGTTGACCTTTTTGACGGCTTTGGTGCATTGGACATGAGCTAGGACCTTAAGATTTTCCATGAAGGGAGGTCTAGCAGCCGCGTTGCACGGAGGAATGTGAAAAGTGTTCATATGTAGTGGAAACCGGAGAAATCCGCCCGTTTTCGTCATTTGCTATAGAATCGAATTAATGCCAGATCTTCATATTGGCCGCTCATCAATCTGAAACTGTTACATTTATCGTGTGCAAAGCCATATGGCGTGCTGCGGTATGTGGAGACACTAAAAGCACCATAATAGAACACAGATGAAGCTTCTAAGTTAATGTGATAGTCAGTACGATGCAGTACAATTCAAGTTTTAGTTATCGATTATTAACTTTTTAGACGGCTTCGGTGTCTTGGACCTGATCCAGGCCCTTAAGATTTTGCATGAACCGAGGTCTAGCAGCCACGTTGCACTCGAGATTGTGAGAAGTGTTCATATGTAGTGAAATACTGAGAAATCCGCTCTTTTTCGTCATTTTCTATCAAGTCGAATTAATGCCAGATCGTTATAATGGCCGCTCTTATCCCAGAAACGGTTACATTTTTCGTGTGCAAAGCTATGTCGCGTGCTGCGGAATGCCTAGACGTTAAAAGCTCCATTATAGAACACAGAAGAAGCTTCTAAGTTGATGTGATAGTTAGTACGAAACAGTACAATTCAAGTCTTAGTTATCGATTATTGAATTTTTAGACGGATTCGGTGTCTTGGACATGAGCTAGGACATTACGATTTTGAATGAAGGGAGGTCTAGCGACCGCGTTGCACGGGGGAATGTGAAAGGTGTTCTTATGTAGTGAAAACCTGAGAAATCCGCCCGTTTTCGTCATTTGCTATCGAATCGACTTAATGCCAGATCGTCATATTGGCCGGTATTCTCCCTGAGAAGGTTACATTTATCGTGAGGAAAGCTATGTCACGAGCTGCAGTATGCGGAGTCACTAAAAGCACCATAATAGATCAAAGAAGAAGCTTCTAAGTTGATGTGATATCCGTTTCGAAGCAGTCCAATTCAAGTTTTAACTATCGCTTATTGACTTTTTAGACGGCTTTCGTGGCTTGGACATGAGGTAGGTCCTTAAGATTTTGCATGAGGGAGGTCTAGCAGCCGCATTTGACGGGGGAATGTGAGAGGTGTTCATATATAGTGAAAACCTGGGAAATCCGCCCGTTCTCCTCATTTGCTATCGAATCGACATTTGCCAGATCGTCATATTGGCGGCTCTTCTCTCTGAAACGGTTACATTTATCGTGTGCAAAGCTATGTCACGTGCTGCGGTATGCGGAGACACTAAAAGCACCACAATAGAACACAGAAGAAGCTTCTAAGTTGATGTGATAGCCAAAACGAAGCAGTACAATTCAAGTTTTAGCTATCGATTATTGACTTTTTAGACGGCTTTGGTGTCTTGGACATGAGCTAGGACATTAAAATTTTGCATGAAGGGAGATCTAGCAGCCGCGTTGCACGGGGGAATGTGAAAAGTGTTCATATGTAGTGAAAACCTGATAAACCCGCCCGTTTTCTTCATTTGCTATCGAATCGACTTAATGCCAGATCGTCATATTGGCCGTACTTCTCTCTGAAACGGTTACATTTATCATGTGCAAAGCTATGTCGCGTGCTGCGGTATGCGGAGACACTAAAAGCACCATAATGGATCACAGAAGAAGCATCTAAGTTGATGTGATAGCTAGTACGTAGCAGTACAATTCAAGTTTTAGATATCGATTATTGAATTTTTAGACGGTTTTGGTGCCTTCGACATGAGCTAGGACATTACGATTTTGCATGAAGGGAGGTCTAGGAGCTGTGTTGCACTGGGGAATGTGAAAAGTGTTCATATGTAGTGAAAACCTGAGAAATCCGCCCGTTTTCGTCATTTGCTATCGTATCAGCTTAATGCCAGATCGTCATATTGGCCGCTTTTCTCTCTGAAACCGTTAGATTTATCGTGTTCAAAGCTATGTCGCGTGCTTCGGTATGCGGAGACACTAAAATCACCATAGTAGAACACAGAAGAAGCTTCTAAGTTGATGTGATAGCCAGTACGAAGCAGTACAATTTAAGTTTAGCTATCGATTATTGATTTTGTAGACGGCTTTGTTGCGTTGGGCATGAGCTAGGACCTTCAGATTTTGCATGAAGGGAGCTCTAGTAGCCGCATTGCTCGGGGGAATGTGCAAAAGTGTTCATATGTAGTGATAACCTGAGAAACCCGCCAGTTTTTGTCATTTGCTATCGAATCGACTTAATGCCAGATCGTCAGATTAGACGCTCTTCTCTCTGATACGGTTAAATTTATCGTCTGCAAAGCTATGGCGCGTGCTGCGTATGCGGAGATACTAAAAGCACCATAGTAGAACTCAGATGAAGCTTCTAAGTTGATGTAATAGCTAGTAAGAAGTAATACAACACAAGTTTTAGATATCGATTATTGTCTTTTTAGACTTTGGTGCCTTTGACATGAGCTAGGACCTTACGATTGTGCATGATGGGAGGTCTAGCAGCCACGTTGCACGAGAGAGTGTGAAAAGTGTTCATTCGTAGTAAAAACCAGAGAAATCAGTCCGTTTTCGTCATTTGTTATCGAATCGGCTTTTAGCTAGATCGTCACATTGGCCGGTCTTCTCTCTGAAACGGTTACATTTATCGACTGCAAATCTATGTCGCGTGCTGCGGTATGCGTAGACACTAAAAGCAGCATAGCAGAACACATAAGAGGCTTCTAAGTTGATGTAATAGGCAGTAAGAAGCAGTACAATTCAAGTTTTAGTTATCGATTATTGACTTTTTAGCCTTCTTTGGTGCCTAGGACTTGAGCTAGGACCTTACAATTTTGCACGAAAGAAGAACTAGCACAAGGGAGAATGTGAAAAGTGTTCAAAAGTAGTAAAAACCTGTGAAATCCGTCCGTTTTCGTCATTTGTTATCAAATCGTCTTAAAGTGAGATCGTCACATTGGCCACTCTTCACTCTGAAACGGTTACATTTATCGTCTGCAAAGCTAAGTCGCGTGCTGCGGTATACGGAGACAATAAAAGCACCATAGTAGAACACAGAAGAAGACTCTCAGAAGAT
This sequence comes from Schistocerca gregaria, assembly GCF_023897955.1. Classification (NCBI taxonomy): domain Eukaryota; kingdom Metazoa; phylum Arthropoda; class Insecta; order Orthoptera; family Acrididae; genus Schistocerca; species Schistocerca gregaria. The sequence continues at coordinate 4,386,806 of NW_026061759.1, forward strand.
GCAATCTTCTAGTACGAAGCATTACAATTCACATTTTACTTATCTATTATTGACTTATTAACCGGCTTTGGTTATTTGGAGATGAGATATGACCTTGAGATTGTTCATGAAACGAGGTCTGTCTGCCACGTTGCGCCTGAGAATGTGAAAAGTGTTCATATGTAGTAAAAACCTGAGAAATCCTCCCGTTTTCGTCATTTTCTATTTAATCGATTTACTGCCAGATCGTCATATTGGCCGCTTTTCTCTCTGAAACTGTTACATATATCGTCTGCAAGCTTATGTCGCGTGCTGCGTTATGCGGAGACAGTCAAAGCATCACAGTAGAACACAGATGAAGCTTCTCTGTTGGTGTAATCAGCGAGAAAGAACAAGTAATAAGCAGTACAATTAAAATTTTAGTTATCATTTATTGACTTATTAGCCTGCTTTGGTACCTTGGACATGAGCTAGGGCCTTAAGATTTTGCATGAAACGCGGTCTGGACGCCACGTTGCACGGGATGATGGGAAAAGTGTCCATTTGTAGTAAAAACCTAAGAAATCCGACCGTTTTCTTCATTTGCTGTCGAATCGACTTATTGGCAGATCGTCACATCGGCCGCTTTACGCTCTGAGACGGTTAAATTTATAGTCTGCAAACTTATGTCGCCTGCTGCGGTTTGCGGAGACACTAAAAGCACCACAGTAGAAGACAGAAGAAGGTGTTAAGAAGATGTATTTGGCCAGTAAGAAGCAGTACAATTCAAGTTTTAGTTATCGATTACTGACTTATTAGCCGGCTTTGGTGCCTTGGACATGATCGAGGACCTCAAGCTTTTGCATCAAACGAGGTCTGAACGCCACGTTGCACGGGGAAATGTGAAACGTGTTAATATGTAGTAAAAACCTAAGAAAACCTTTCGCATTTATTTAAGTTCCGTTAGTACAATAAGAATCTGTTAAAAAACTGACTACAATAATCATAATCTTGCTGTACAAGGGAAGTAGCTACTATTATTAACAGTATTTATTAACAGCAAATAAAACAAAAGGTAAAACAGAAAGATTATCAAACGTCTAATGGCACAGTAACGAAACTGAAAACAGTTCGCGACAATTTCTTCTGAAATTATTTCACCAGGAAACAACAAGAACAGCGATTGAAGACTACTAAAGTTCCAAAATAAACCACTATACACAAACAACTAATTAGTACTTAGCTTTGGATGTCCCGCTACAGCTGCAACTGGTCAGCGCGGAATGTAAACACAGGTAAGAAGTTAAGTTGCTCGATACGAAACACTCGCAAATATCAGGTCACAACCCAAGAAAGGCGGAGGTGAATGAAGAAACCACTAATAAGTATCTTATATAGTAAATATTATCACAAAAACCGTTAAAATATGTATCTGAAACCTATAAATGTATGAAAACTTAGAGAGCGATTTCACACGCACTCACGCGCCTAATCGTAATGCCAGATCGTCGCAGTGGCAGCTTTGCTCACGGAACTGTTTACATATACATCTGGAAACTTACGTCATGTGCTGTGGTATGCGGTCGCACCACAAACAACAAAATAGGAGCTTCTCATTTGATGCAATCGGCAGGTAAGAAGTAGTACTACTCAAATTTTAGGTATCGAAAATTCAACTGTAGGCCGGTTCTGGTGTCTTGCAGTTGATAGAGGACCTTGGAACATGTCTGTCTTTTTACCCCCCTCCGCCCTCGTAAGATGACTGTCTACGTACACCCGCCACCCCCCCCCCCCTCGTAATATGTCTGTCTACCTACTCACGCCTTCTGAAAATGTGTGTCTACCCACTTCCCCCTCAGAAGATGACTCTCTACTTATCCCCCCAACCGGAAAACGTCAGTTTTCCCACCCCCTCCCCCCCCTCAGAAGATGACTGTCTACCTACACACCCTCGGAAGGTACCTGTCTACCTAACCCCCCCCCCCCCTCGTTTGGAACATGTCTGCCTACCTACCAGCCTCTCAAAATATGTCTTTCTATCTACATCCCCCACCCCCCTCAGAAGATCACTCACTACCTACTCCGCACGTGGATGATGTCTGTCTCCCTAACCCACCCTTCAGAAGATGTTTGCCTACCTACTACTCCATGGAAGATGTCTCTATACATACCACCTATCGGGTGATGTTTGTCTACTCGCCCCCCCCCACCCCATAAGATGCCAATCTAACATCCCCCCCTGTGAAGATGCCTATCTATCGCCTAGCTCGGAAGCTACCCCAACTCAGAAGATTCCTATCTACCTGCACTTGGAAGATGACTATCTCTCCATCACCTTCAGAAGACTCTTATCTACCCCCTCAGAAGATGGCTGTCTACATACCCCACCCTCAGAATATGACTCTCTCTGATCTCCCACCCTATCTGTCTGTCTACCATTCTCACACATCGAGAGAGGTGGTACAGTGGTTAGCACACTGGACTCGCATTCGGGAGGACGACGGTTCAATCCCGTCTCCGGCCATACTGATTTAGGTTTTCCGTGATTACCCTAAATCGTTTCAGGCAAATGCCGGGATGGTTCCTTTGAAAGGGCATGGCCAATTTCTTTCCCAATCCTTCCCTAACCCGAGCTTGCGCTCCGTCTCTAATGACCTCGTTGTCGACGGGACGTTAAACACTAACCACCACCACCACCATTCTCACAATCAGAAACTGTCTGTCTACCTACCTCCCCCCCCCCCCGAAGATGTTTGCCTATCTGCCTAGGTACCGCCATTTAGATGGTGTCTGCCTACCTACACCCACTTCAAAAGATGTGTAACTGACTACCCCACCTCCGAAGATCTCTGTCAAACCCTCCTCCCATCCCTGGAGGATGTATGTGTGCAGACCCCCCTCTTGGAAGACATTTGACAACCGAAAAAACCGCTTTGGAAGATGTATGACTTCCTACCACTACCCTCGGAAGGTGTATGTCTAGCTAGCACACCCTCGAAGATGCCTGTCTATCTACCGAACCGCGGTATATGCCTGCCTCACCCTGTCAGAATATGTCTGTCTACATACCCCACATGGAAGATGTCTGTCTACTTACCCCCCCCCTTGGAAGATGTTTGTCTACCTAGCCCCTCTTGGAAGATGTCTGCCCACATAAACACACACTCGGAATATGTATGACTAGCCACCACTCCCCTCGGAACATGTGTGTCTACCTACCCCACTTCCGGACATGTCTCTCTACCTATGCCCCCACTCATAAGTTGTGTGTCTACCAACCCGCCATTTGAAGATGTCTGTCAACCTGGCCCTCCCTCAGAAAATGTCTGTCTACCTGCCCACCTTGGAATATTTATGTCTACCAAAACCCGGAGGATGTCTGTCTACCCAACACTCCCCTCAGAAGATGATTGTCTACCTACCCCCGGAAGATTTCAGTCTACCTGCACCCCCTCACTTCTGAAAGATGCCTGTCAATCAACCCCTCCAACAGAAAATGTCTGTCTACCTACTGCCCCTCGAAAGTTGTATGTCTATCACCCCTCCTCGGGAGATGTCTGTCTACCTACCCCCCTTCAGAAGATGTCTATCTACCTACCCTCCACCCCCTCGGTAAATGCCTGTCTACCCAACCCCCTCTCGGGAAAAGTATGTCTATCTATCCCCACTCGGAAGATGGCTGTCTACCTACCACCTCCCTCGGAATATGTCTGTATATCTAACCCGACCTCGGAATATGATTTTCCACCTACTGCATGGGAGATGTCAGTCCACCTGCACCCCACTTTGTAAAATGCCTGTCTACTTTCCACCCCTTTGGAAGATGTCTATCATCCCACCTCGGAAGATGTCTGTCTACCTACCCCCCTCTGAACATGATTGCCTACTGAACCACAACTCAGAAGATGATTGTCTACTGACCACCCAGAAGATGGAAGCCTACCTGCCCCCTCCCACTACAACAGAAGATGACCATACATCTAACCCCCTTGGTGGATGTCTGTTAATCTCCCCCCCCCCCTTGGAGGACTTTGTCTTCCTACCCCCTCGGAAGATGTATGTATTCCATTCGCCCCTCAGAAGATGTCTATCTTCCAACCCCCCTCAGACGATTTTTGTCTACCTACCCTGCCTTGGTATATGTATGTCTTCCTACACCCCCTCATATGATGTCTGCATACCTACCCCCCTCGGAAGAAGTTTATCATCCCTCTGTTGGAGATTTTCTGTCTACCTTGCCCCCCCCCCCCTCGGAAGATATATGTCTTCATATCCTCTACCCTTGGTGCCTACATACTCAACCTCAGAAGATGTCTACCAACCTACCCCACCTTATAAGAAATCTTTCTACCTACCCCCCCCCCCCCCCCTCGTAATATCTGTGTCTACCCCTCGTAAAATGTCTATCTTTCCCAGTTGGAAAGATGTCTATCATCCCACTCTTAGAAGGTGTCTGTCTACCTATCCTCCCACTCTGAAGATGTCTGTGTACCTACCCTCCCTCAGGAGATATCGGTCTAATTGCCCACCGGGACTATGTCTATCTATATACTCTCAGCCTTGGAAAATACGTGCCTACTTACTCCACCCCCTGTAAGATATCTGTCTACCTACAACCTGCCCTCAGAAACTGTCTGTCTACATACACCCTCTAATAAGATGTCTGTCTACCTACCCCACACTGTCTGTCTTCCTACCCCAACCATCCTCGGAAGATGTATGTCTACCTACCCCTCCTTGGAAAATGCCTGTCTACCTAAATCTCGCTTGGAAAATATCTGTCTGCCTACCCCCCATCCTTGGAAGGTGTCTGTCCACCAACTCTCCTGTCGGAAGATGTATGGCTACCTAACCCCCCTCAGAAGATGTCTGTCCATCTATCTGCCTGTGGGATGTGTATGTCTACCTAACTACCTTAGACAATGTCAGTCTACATACCCCCCTCGGAAGATACCTGTCTACCAATACTCCTCTACATGCCAAAACTAATAATAAGATAGCTGCCAACCTAACCCACCTCAGAAGGTCTCTGTTTATGCACCCAAACTGAACATGTATGTCTATCTACCCCCCAGAAGTTGTCTGTCTACCTGCCCCCTCAGAAAATGTCAGTCGACCTACCCCCCCTTGGAAGATTTCTGTCTACCTATAACACCTCACGGAAAATATCTGTCTACCAGCCCCCTCTCAGAAGATGTCTCTCTACCTACCACCCCCCTCAGAAGTAGTATATCTATCTACCCTACCCTTGAAACATGTCTGTCTACCTACCCCCCCCCCCCCCAGTCAGCAGATGTCTGTCTACCACCTACATAAGTTGTCTATCTACACCCGCTCGGAAGATGTCTGTCCAATACACCACCCTCAGAAGATATCTGTCCTACCCCTCTCGAAAATGTTAGTCTACCTACACCCCAGATAATGAATGTCTACCAACCCCACCTCGGAAGATGATTGTCTACCTACCCCATAGAAGATGTGTTTACCTACCACCACTCGTAGTATGTGTGTTTACCTACCCCCATTGGAAAATATCGGTCTACCAACCGCCCTTGAAGATGTATGCCTACATACCCAACACCCTCGGAAGACGTCTGGCTACCTAGCTCCCCCTACGAAGATATCTGCCTTCATACCCACTTCTATTGGAAGATGTCTGTCAACATACCCAAATTCAGAAAACGACTGCCTACCTACCCCACCTCAGAAGATGTCTGCCTACCAACCACCCCTCGGAATATGTATGTCTACCTACACTCATTCGGAATATTGCTTTCTACCACCCCTCCCTCTGAACATGTCTATCTCCCTCCCTCCCTCAGAACATGTCTATCTACCAGCATCCCCCACCTCCTATGAAGTCTCTCTCACTACCCCCACCCCCTCCCCCCTTCGAAAGTGACACCCTACCTACCATCCTCAGGAAATGTCAGTCTTCCTACTCCCCATACCTCAGAAGGTGTGTCTAACTATCCCCATGGACAATGTCTGTCTACATACCCCTAGCCTCAGAAAATACTTGTCTAACTACACCCCCTCAGATTATTTCTGTCTACCTACAACCCAGCCTCGGATAATGTCTGTCTACCTACCCCCTCACTAATTGTCTCTCTACCTACGCTACCTTAGAAGATGTCTGTCTACATATCCCTCATCCTCTGAAGCTGTATGTCTACTACCCCTGCTCAGAAGATATCTGTCTACTTAAAAAAACCCTCAGAACATGTCTGTCTAACAACCCCCCCCCCTCAGTTGTCTGTCTACCTACCCCCTTGAAGATGTCTGTCTACCTACCCCCAGTAAAACATCTCTGTACCCATCTTCCCCTCAGAAAATGATTGTCTACCTACCCCTGTATGTAAGATGTCTCACTACCTACCCCACCCCTTCGGGAAATGTCTATCTATCTACCCCATCCACTCATGGAAGATGCTTATCTAATCACCTTGGAAGATGCCTTTCTACCCCAGCTCAGAAATTGTTTATCTACCCCCTCCTCAGAAGATGTCGGCCAGTGTACCACCCCTTCAGAAAATGTCTATCTACCACCCTTGGAAGATGTATGTCTGTCTACCCCTTCAAAGATATATGTCTACCTGCCCAACTCGGAAAATGTCTGTCAATGTGCCCCCCTTTGGAAAATGTCTAACATCACCAAACTCAGTAGATGTGTGTCTATCTGTCCCACACCCTCGGAAGATGTCTGTATTTCCAGCCCATCTCAGAAGAAGTATGTTTACCAACTTTACATCAGGAGAAGTCTGTCCAACTACCCCCTAGGAAGGTCTCTGTCTCCCTACCCCCTCTTGGAAGATACCTCTCTACCTACAAAACCCCTCAGAAAATGTCTGTCTACCTACCCCCTCAGAAGGTTTCTGTCTACCTACACCTCCTCAGATGATGTCTATCTACCTACCCCCCCCCCCCCCCCTCATCCTCAGAAGACGTATGTCTACCTACCATCCTCAGAAGATGTCTGTCTACCTAACCACCCCCCCAGAAGATTTCTGTCTATCTACTGCCTCCCTTAGAAGAAGTCTGTTACCAACACACCCATCAGAAGATGTCAGTCTACCAATCCCCACCTCAGAAGATGTCAGTCTTACCCCCCCCCCCCTTGGAAAAAGTCTATCAACCTCCCTCATCAGATGTCCATCTACCACCCCATCAGAAGATGTCTGTCAACATACCCCCAGAAGATGGCACTTTTCCCAACCACAATCAGAAGATGTTTGTCTACCTGCCCTTCTGCTATAGGAAGATTACCTATCAGCCCTCAGAATATGTCTGTCTACCTAAATTCCCTCAGAAGATGTCTTACTACCAACCATCCCCCCTAAGGAAAAGTCTGTCTATCTACCCCCCCCCCCCCTCGGAGGAATTTCTATCTAACCCCTAACTAGAAGTCTGTCTACCTATACCCCCTATCTAAGGTGTCTGTCTACATACCCAACCTCCAAAGATGACTGTCTACCTCCCGCCCTCAAAAACGTTGGTGTACCCATCTTCCCCCTCAGAAGATGATTGTCTACCTACTCCCATGTGCTAGATGTCCCTCTACCTGCCTCCCTTTGGAAGATGTCTGTCTAACTGCCCGCTCCACCCACAAAGATGCCTTTCTAATACTGGCAGAACATGTCTATCAACCCCCCCTCAGATGATGTCTGTCTACCCACCCCCGGAAGAGGTCTGTGTACCCATCCCCCTCAGAAGATGATTGTCTACCTACCCCCGTACAGAAGATGCCAGTCTACTTACACCCCTTTCCGAAAATGTCTGTCTACCTACCCCATCCACGCACGGAAGATTCCTATCTACCCATCTTGGACGATGCCTTTCTACCCCAACTCAGAAATGTCTATCTACCACCATCTCAGAAGATGTCTGTCTACCTACCCCCCATTGAATATATCTGCCTACCCAACCCATCTTTGGAAGATGATTGGCTACCTACCCCATGGAAGATGTCAGGCAACCTTCCCGCTCACTTAGGAAGATGCCTACCTCCCCCTTGGAAGTGGTCTATTTTCCACCACTCAGAAGATGTCTGTCTAACTACCCCCTCTGAATGTATATGTCTGTCAACTATGTCTGTTTACCTACTCCCATAAGATGTCTATCATCCCCCTCAGAAGGTATCTTCCTATATACTCCCTCCCCTTGGAAGATGTCTGTCTACATACCCAAACTAAGATGACGTCTGCCAACCTACTCCCCCACAGAAGATGTCTGTCTACCTACCACCCTTGGAACATCTATGTCTTTCTACTCCCCGGAAGATGTCTGTCAGTCTGCCCAACTTGGAACATGTCTGTCTACGTGCCCTCCTTCGGAAGATGTCTATCATCCCCAGCCTCAGAAGAATTATGTCTATTTGTCCCGCACCAACAGTAGACGTCTGTGTACCTACCCCCTTAAGAAGAAGTCTGTTTACCAACCCCCCATCAGGAGATTCTCAAACCACCCACCAGGAAAGTCTCTGTCTACCTATCCCCCCCCCCCCCCTTTGGGAGATATCTGTCTACCTACAACACAACTCGGTAAATGTCTGTCTACCTACCTCTCAGAAGATGTCTGTTTATCCACACCTCCACAGATGATGTCTATCTACCTACCCCCTGCCCCCATCCTCCGAGGATGTCTGTCTACCTACACCCTCCGAAGATTTCTGTCTACCTACCCCCCTTGGAAGATGTTGGTCTACTTACCCCTCTAGATGATGTCTGTCTAAGTACACCCATCAGAAGATGGCTGTCTACCAACCCACCAATAGGAGATGTCTGTCAACAAACCCCCTCGAAAGGTGCCTTTCTGCCTACCCCCTCAGAAGATTGTCTACCTACGAACACTCAGAAAATGTATGTATACCTACCCCCCCCCCCCTCGGAAGAAGTCTGTCTAATTATTCCCCACCCCTTGGTAATTTCTGTCTACATACCACTCCCTTGCAAGATGTCTGTCTACCTACTCCCTCTTGAAAGATATATGTTTACCTACATCTTCTGTGGGGAGGTAGGAAGACACACATCTTCCACGAGGGGTAGGTAGACAGACATATTCCAAAGCAGGGTACATGGTCAGACATCTTCTGAATGGTGGTAGGTAGACAGACATCTTCCAAGAGGGGGGAGAGACAGCTTCTGTGGTGATAATGGTAGACAAACAATTCCAAGGAGGGGTAGTAAGACAGACATCTTCTGAGGGGTTGTTTCTTAGTCATACGTCTTCAAGGGGGAGGCTTGGTAGACCGACATTTTCCAAGGGGGGAGACATTTTTCGATTGGGGCCAGATAGGGGAGGTAGACATTTTCCGGGGGGGGGGAGATATTTTCGAGGGGGAGAGTAGATTGACATCTTCTGGGAGGGGGGAGATAGTATTCTTCCATGGGGGAAGGTGAGTAGTCAGACATCTTCAAAGGTTGGGGGGGGGGGGGGTCAGTAGACAGACATCTTCCAAGAAATGTCGGTAAGTAGACAGACATCTTCTGTGGGGAGTGATGGTATGTACACTTACGTCTTCTGATGGGTTCGGGTAGATAAACAGGCATCTTTCATGAAGGGGGGATAGAGCTCCTTGAAGATGGGGTGTAGATATCTTTGGCAAGGAGGGTAGATAGACATAATCAGAGAGGGGTTTAGATATATTTCTTCCATAGTGGGGATAGATAGACTTGTCCGGAGTTTGTGAGGTAGACAGACATACAGACATCTTCCTAGAATTTGGAGGTAGACAAACATATACAGAATGGGCAGTAGACACATTCCAAATGAAGGAAGGCTGTAGAACTCTTCTGAGTCTAGGATAAATGTTCTCTGAGAGGAGGGGCTAGATGGAAATCTTAACAGGGGTGGGGTAGGTAGACATACATATTCTGAGAGGAGGGGGTTGATAGACAGGCATCTTTCATGAGGTGAGTTATAGACATCCGCGTGGGGGATAGACATCTTCTGAGGTGGGGGTAGATACACCTCTTCCGAGGAAGGTATGGATAGATAATCTTATGAGGTGGGTGTTGGTAGGCATCAGCTGAAGGGAGCTAGATTGGCATCTTCCGATGTGGAAGGGTTTAGGTAGGCATTTTTAGAGGGAGGGATTTCATCCCAGGGGTTTAGATAGGCATCTTCCAAGTGGGTGTAGAATGACATCTCAGAGAGGGGGTAGACAAAATCTTCCGAGAGGGGGTAGGTAGAAAGACATCTTTGGATGGGAGAGTAGGTAAGCAGACATCTTTTGAGTGGGGTTGGTAAACTGACATCTTCCAAAGGGGCAAGGTAGACAGATAGTTTCTGAGGGTGGGGCATAGGTAGACTGACACTTTCCGATGTGTGGTAAGTAGAATTACATCTTCTGAAGTGATGGGGTAGGTAGACAGACATTTTCCGAAGGGGTGTAGGTTTACAGACATATACCTAGGGGGAAGGTAGACAGACATGTCCCGAGTGGTGGTAGGTAGACAGCCATCTTCCAGTTGGGTAGGTACACAGACATCATCCAAGGGGGTTAGAAGGACAGATATTTTCCATGTGGGGGTTGGTAGACATAAATCATCTGAGGGGGGAGAGACATCTTTTGAGGGGAGGGTACATAGACGGACATCTTCAGAGAGGAGGTAGTCATCCTCCGAGAGGGAGATAGTCATCCTCCGAGAGGGGGAGTAGATGTCTTCCAAGATGGGAGGCAGTTGTACATCTTCCACTGGTCTTAGCTAGACAGACATCTTCTGAGGGAGGGTATGTAGACAGACATCTTCTGAGGGGGATAACGTCGACAGTCATCTTCTGATCGGGGTGGGTGGGTAGACAGACATCTTCCGAGTGGTGGTAGGTATGGAGGCATCTTCTGAGGCTGGATTCGGTAGACAGGCATCTTCCAAGGGGGGGGTGTTGGAAGACAGATATCTTTCAAGGGGTGGGAAACATCTTCTAAAGGATGCAGTTTGGTAGACAGTATCCTCCGAGAGGGGCCTAGACATTCTGTGAGGGAGATAACGTCGACAGTCATCTTCTGATGGGGGTGGGTAGGTAGAAAGACATCTTCCGAGGAGTGTTAGGTATGGAGACATCTTCTGAGCCTGGGTGCGGTAGAAAGACATCTTCCAAGGGGGGGAAGGGGGGTGTTGGAAGACAGACATCTTCCAAGGGGTGGGAAGCACCTTCTAAAGGATGCAGTTTGGTAGACAGACATCCTACGAGAGAGGATGTAGACATTCTCAGATGGGGAGTGTATATCTTCTGAGAGGAGTGGTAGATTGACATATTCCGAGAGGGGGGAGATACTTTTCTTCCATGGCGGCAATAGATACATATCTTCCCAGAGGAGTACATAGATAGACATGTTTAAATGTGTGGTGAATGTAGACAGACAACTTTCGAGAAAGGGGGGGTAGGTATACAGACATCCTCAGAGGGGGTGGGTTGGGAGACAGACATCTTCCGAGATAGGGATAAGATAGAGACAAATCATTCAAGGTGTGGTAGATAAATATACAGATTCTGAGGGGTTTAGGTAAACATTCATATTATGACGGGTTGTGGGTGTAGGTAGACAGAAACCATCCGAGGAGGGGTATTTAGGCAGATAACGTCTGAGAGGGGTTATGAAGACTGACATCTTCTGAGGGGTTGTAGGAGGACAGACGTCTTCCAAGTAGAGGGTTGGTAGACAGACATCTTCAGATGTGGGGTGGGGTAGGTAGCCAGACATCTTCCAATAGGAGGTTGGTAGGCAGACATATCATGTGAGGGGATGGTTGTAGACAGCCTTCTTCTGATGGGTGGGTGGGTAGACTGACATCTTCCATGATGGGGCGTAGGCAGAGAGACATTGTCCGAGGCAGGGTGACTATAGACATTTTTTGAGAGGGGGGGAGTTAGACAGACTTCTTCTGGGGGGTTGTAGGTAAACTGACCTCTTCAGAGGGGTGGTGTAGAATGACATTTGCCAAGAGCGGTAGGTAGAGAGACATTTTCAAATGGTGGAAAGTAGACAACATCTTCTGATGAGTGTAGGTAGACAGACATCTTCTGAGGGGGATGTGTAGATGGACATACATCTTCCGATGGTTGGTGGGTACATAGACAGACATATTCCAATGGGTGCGGTAGGTAGACAAACATCTTCCAAGTGCGGGCGTCATAGATAGATATCATACAAAAGTTCATGTAGGTAGACACACATCTTCTGAGGGGGTGTAGGGAGACAGACATTTTCCGAGGGGTGTACATAGACATACATTTTCCAAGTGGGGTCTAGGTAGACAGACATCTTCAGATGAGGGGGTCATTAGACAATCATCTTCTGGGGTAGGTAGACAGACATATTCAGAAGTATGGGTTGGTAGACAATACTTTATGACTGGAGGGATGTAGAGAGACATCTTCCAAGGGGTGTAAGTAGGTAGACAGACCTCTTCCGAAGCAGAGGTGTTGGTAAACAGACAATTATCATGGACAGGGTTAGGTAGGCAGACATCTTCCCAGTGAAGTTTTGTAGACAGGCATCTTCCGACGAAGGGTTAGGTAAACTGACACCTTCTGAGGCAGGGTAGGTAGATAGTCATCTTCAGAGGGGTGTTTGGTATACAGACATCTTCCGAATGGGTGTAGGTATACAGACATATACCTAAGGGGGAGGTAGACAGACATCATGGGAGTGGGGGTACATAGACAGACAGGTGGGTAGGTATACTGACATCTTCCGAGGGGGATTAGGAGGACAGACATTTTCCATTTGAGGGTTGATAGACTTACATCATCTGAGGGAGGAGAAATATCTTTCGAGAGGAGGGTATGTAGACAGACATCTTCAGAGAGAGGGTAGACATCATCCGAGAGGGAGGTAGTCATCCTCCAAGACAGGGGTAGATATCTTCCTAGAGGGGTGTAAATAAATATCTTCCAAGATGCGAGGTAGATGGACCTCTTCCGAGGGTTTTAGGTAGGCAGACATGTTCCGAGGCGTGGCATGTAGACATACACCTTCTGAGGGGAATAAGGTCATCTTCTTATGGGAAATGGATAGGTAGACAGACATATTCCAAGGGAGGGGGGGGGGGTAGGTTAGGAGGAGATATATTCTGAGGGTGAGTTCAGTACACAGACATCTTCTGCGGGGTGTTCATTGTAGACAGACATCTTTCAAAGGGGGTGAGACATCTTCCAAAGTATGCGTTTTGATATACAGACATCCTCCAAGAGGGGTGTGGACATTCTCTGATGTGGGAGTAGATATCTTCCCAGAGGAGTGGTAGTTTAACAACTTCCGGGAGGGGGGGGGGGGTAGGCAGACAGATATCCTCAGAGGTAGGGGTAGGGAGACAGATATCTCCCACAGGAGGGATAAAATCGAATCATTTGAAGGGGGTAGATAGGCATACATCTTCTGAGGGGTTTAGGTAGACATTCATCTTATGACAGGGGAAGGGGGTAGGTAGACAGATCATGCGGGGGGGGGGGGGGGGATATGTAGACAGATATCTTACGAGAGGGGGGTAGGTAGGCAGACATATTCTGAAGAGTTGTAGGAGGACGGACATATTCCAAGGGGGTAGGTAGACAGGCATCTACAGAGGGGGGTTAGGTAGACAGTCGTCATCAGAGGTGTATAGGTAGACAGACATCTTCTAAGGGGTTTGGTAACCGACATTTCCTAAGGAGTGGCAGGTAGACAAACTTTTTCCGAGTGTGGGTGGGTATGTAGACAGACACCTGTAAGGAATTGTAGGCTGACAGACAACCTTTGTGATAGATGGTAGGTAGGCAGAAATATTCTGAAGGGAGGGTTGGAAAACATATATCTTCCAAGGGGAGGGGTAGGTAGTCATACATCTTCTGAGGGCTGGGTTTAGGTATACAGAGATCTTTCCAAGGGGGGGCAGGTAAGTAGACAGACATATACTCAGGGTAGGGGGATGAGAGACAGACATTTTCCGAGGGGGAGGGGTAGGTAGACAGACATCTTCTGATGGTTGGGTAGGTAGACAGACATCTTCCGGGATGGATAGCTAATCGGACATGGTTTGAGGGAGCTTAGGTAGACAGACATTTCCGATGGGGAGTGTAGGTAGACAGACATATTCCAAGGGTGGGGAGATGAGAGACAGACATTTTCTGATGTGGAGATAGGTAGACAGACGTCTTCTGAGGGGTTGTAGGTAGACAGACATCTTCCAAGCGGGAGCTGTAGGTAGACAGACATCTTCAGAAGGAGATTGTAGGTTGATGGACATATTTTGTGCAGGTAATGATAGATAAACAAATTCCAAGGGGTGGTAGTTTAACAGATATCTTCCCAGGGGGGCTGAGTAGATAGACAGACATCATCCAACGTGGGTAGACAGACATATTCCAGGTGGAGTAGACATCCTCCAAGGGGTAGACATCCTCGAATGGTGGTGAGGGTAGGTAGACAGACATCCTATGAGAGTGGGGTTAGAGATTCTCTGAGAGGGGGGTGTAGATAGCTACCGAGAGTGGAGGTAGATAGACATATTCCAAGTGGGGGGGGGGGTTGGATAGAAATCTTCCGGGGGTTGAAATTTGGCAGTTGGTAGACTGGGCTCTTCTGAGACTGTGTTTGGAAGACATTTTCCGAGGTGGGAGGTAGACAGATATATTCTGAGGCAGTTGGTAGGTAGACAGACTAATTCCAGGGTGGTTGGTATGCTGACAGACATCTTCTGAGGGGGGGGGGGGGTAGACAGACATCGCCTGAGGGGCTGGAAGACACCTTCCAAAGTTTGGGGGTCGCTAGACATCTTCCGAGACAGGGGTAAACAACTTCCGAGTGGGGGGGCTGAGTAGGGGTTGGGATAGGTCGACAGACAAATTCCGAGAGGGCAGGTAGGTAGATAGACATCTCCTTAGTGTGGGGGGGGGGGGTTGAGAGACATCTTTCAGGGTGATAGACATCTTACGAGGTGGGGAGAGAGTTTTTGTGGGGGTGTAGATAGACATCTTCACAGGGTGAGGTAGGTGGACAAACATCTTCCTTAGGGGGGTGACGTAGGCAGACATCTGCCGAGGGGGTAGGTAGATAGACATCTCCTGTGGAGAGTTACGTAGACTGACATTTTCTAACGAGGCAAGTAGGTAGAATTACATATTAGGTGGTGGGGCGATGAGAGACAGACAGCTTTCGATGGGGTAGAGGTAGTATGAAATCTTCCGATGTGGGAGGTGTAGGTAGATATCTTCTGGGAGGGGTGGGTACACAGACATCTCCCGAGGGGTGGGGTAGGTAGACATTCATATTCTGTGGGGAGGGGTAGGTAGTCATACATATTCTAAGGGGAGGGGGTTTAGGTAGACAGACATATTCCAAGGGTGTGGGTAGGTATACAGACATCATCTGAGGGGGGAGGGGAGGTGCAGGTTGACAGAGATCTTCCATGGATGGGTAGCTCGGTAGATATCTTCTGAGGGGGATAGATAGGCATATTTCGAAGGTGGGGTAGATAGGCACCTTCCCAAGGGGGGGGGGGGGGGGCAGATCATCATGTGTGTGACGTCACGTGAGCTGCACTGCTGTTGAAATAGCTTGTTAATGTTTTATAAATTTTAGACTTCATTTACGTATTTTAAAGTTTTTTTGTGTTATTATTTTTGCCGTAAAAGCAAATTATTTGTGGATATTCATTTATCTCAGTCTTTCTTCCTGTGGTATTGACTCGAGTGGTCTATTATTTGTGAGTGTGCTTTCATGGTTCGTCTAAGCCTCGCGCCTCATCAGTGTGTTTACATTTTGCGGCGTGCACTGCCTCTGTAGCGGTTATAAGTTAAGTACTGACGAACTTGTTTGTGCTCTGTAATACAGTTATTAAACTGAATAGATTGCAGTGGTGTTGCTTGCCATTTTTGGCGAAATAATGACTTAATAAACTCTTGTAATCGTTCGCTCGCTGTGTTTTATAGAGTTTTCAGTGTGTTGAAGTCGTTTAGTAAATTTCGTGCTTTAGTTTTCAACTGGCGTTTAGTTTAAATTTTTTGGTTTTAGCCAATAATTTTGTGAAGTTTTGCTGGTATTGGTATCGGCTGTGTTGTAGTAGTGTTAATACAAGAAGCTGCTTTCTTAGTAGACAGAGAATTTCGAGACCATAGTTGTTAGTTCTTAAATAGTGCTGCTTTTGTAACTGAACTTTGGTAACGTAGACGTATAGTTTTTTTTAGTAACTGTAAAATTTTATCGTGAGTGAGAAGTGATGGCTATGTCGTAGGTTTGTGAGTAGTGGATTACGCTGTGGGATTTGTTCAAAGTATTTTCATTGGGGGGAATGCAGTGGGGAAGCCAGTGGTCATTTGAGGGTGATCCTGTCCTGGGAATGTAGAATCTGTAGTAGAAACAAGTTAATAGAGGAGCAGGAGCGTAAGATCTGTGCCCTTCAGGTGCAGTTACAATGCGCAAAGGAGGAACTAGATAAGTTGAGGAGGGTGAAGGGTGCTGGGGAATGGGAACTGGCAGGTGACAAGAAGATAGATAGGAAAAGGAGGTAGTCAGACAGTTTTACTTTGCATACATGCAATAGATACGACAAACTGTCAAATTTGAGCGGAGAGGAGCCTCGTGTAGCTGTATATGGAGGTAACTTGCAGCCGTCCTCAGCAATTAGGAGGCCTAGGTTCTGCTGCTAGGTAGTTACCGGGTAGAGGTGTGGGCCAGCATTTGCAAGAAGTTTTGTGGAGTGAGTACCAGGTCACAAGCATTGTGAAGCCTAATGCAGGGTTGGCTCAGGTGGCTGAAAGCATAGGGGAGTTATGTAAGAATTTTACAAAGGAGGATCAGGTAGTGATAGTGGGTGGTGCTGGGAGCAGTCACAATAGGGACAGGGGGTATGATGTCAGTGGTGACTTGGTTAAGATAGCTACTCAAACTGGTGGCACTAATGTGCTTTTCGTGCAACTGTTTCAGCATAATGATCGGGCACACCTTAATGCGGCTGTTGGGCGCGTAATTGTGGGGCTGGGGAGTGCACTGATGGGAGAGGGCATGGATCACATCTCAGTGGTGCCAGTTGGGTCTATCAGTAGATGGGGTTTCACTAGGCATGGCCTTCCCCTCAATAGGTATGCGAAGGAGAGGCTACCTAAGCTTATAGGTGACAGTGTAGTGGGTGGTGGTGGCGGTAGTGGTGTCACTCATGGAAAAATTCCTGTAGTAGTTGGTGTTAGAGCTGCACCTTTTTAATACTGAAGTCAGCTGATTGGAATACCTGCTTAAAGGAAGTGCTTCTAAGTTTCAAAAATGGTTCTAATGGCTCTGAGCACTATGCAAATTAACATATGGGGTCATCAGTCGCCTAGAACTTAGAACTAATTAAACCTAACTAACCTAAGGACATCACACACATCCATGCCCGAGGCAGGATTCGAACGTGCGACCGTAGCAGTCGCGCGGTTCCGAACTGAGCGCCTAGAACCGCAAGACCACCGCGGCCGGCGTGCCTCTAAGGGCTCTCCTCCAGAGGATGTAATGTTTCCAAGTAGAGAAGGAATTGGCATATTTCATCAGAATATAAGAGTTATTAGGGATAAAGTTAGTGAACTGCTAACAGATGTTAACGCTGAAATTATTTGTATATCAGAGCACCACTTCAATAAATTGATAATTTATAGGCTTCCTTTACCAGGCTACATATTAGCTGGCTGTTTCTCAAGGAGTTTCTTGCGGGGTGGGGAGGTGTCACCGTACATAAAAAACAGTACGTTATTTGAGTCCATAGACTTATCACGACACTGCACTGAACAGATATTTGAAAGTTGTGCAGCATTTGTTGAATTTAGTGAAACTCAACTTCTAATTGCTTGTGTTTATAGGGCCTCTAACTCCAACTTCAGAGCATTTTTGCTTAAGCTAGAGAGGGTTCTTGATTCACTTTGTAGGAAGTACCAGCAAGTAGTTATATGTGGGGGACTTCAATATTAATTTTGTATATGATTGTGCAAGAAAAAGGGGGGTTGGGTTGTTTGGGGAAGGAGACCAGACAGCGATGTCATTGGTCTCATCGGATTAGGGAAGGATGGGGAAGGAAGTCGGCCATGCCCTTTGAGAGGAACTAACCCAGAATTTGCCGGGAGTGATTTAGGGAAATCACGGAAAACCTGAATCAATATGGCTGAACGCGGGACTGAACCGTCGTCCTCCCGAATGTGAGTCCAGTGCCTTAACCACTGCGCCACCTCGCTCGGTCCCAAGAAAAATGATGTTGGTAGATCACCTAAATTCATATGATCTGATGCCAACTGTGTTTTTTTTTCAAACTAGGGTGCAGGCGAATAGTAGCACGGTCATAGACAATATTTTTATTCGTTCCTCAATACTAGATGGGCATCCTGTTAGTAAAAGTGTGAATGGCCTTTCAGACCATAATGCACAAATTTTAACACTAAAAGGTTTTTGTACTCAACTCAATGTCATATTTAGTTACAAAGAACGTAGGAAAGTCAATCCAACAGCAATAGAGTGTTTTTTAAAACTTGTCAAGGAACAAGAGTGGCAAGATGTTTATAGTGCCAATAATACAGATGATAAATACAATGCTTTCCATGGCACATTTCTCATGCTCTTTGAGAGTTGTTTTCCATTAAAACATTCTGAATGGGGTACTAGCAGTAATAGACAGCACAGTTGGCTGACTAGTGGGATAATGATTTCATGTAAAACATAGGGCGAATTATATCAAAATGTTCGAAGTAGTCACAATCAAGCTAAATAAAAATTTAGTTCCAACAGGAAATCATACAAATTTCTTAGCAAATACCTTTCTGAGATTGACGTCTGAAATACTCCTCTGTGATACAAACAAGAGAGAGATTGAGTCAATAACTATATCACTGAAGACTAAGGACTCTCATGGATATGATGGAGTGCCTAGCAGCATGTTAAAGTACTGTGCTGCACATGTTAGTCCTGTATTTAGCCATATTTGCAATTTTTCCTTTAGAACTGGTCAGTTTCCTGACCGATTAAAGTACTCATCAGTAAAGCCGCTTTATGAAAAGGGAGAAAGGGATAATGTAGCTAATTTTAGACCTACTTCTATGCCATCAGTGTTTGCAAAAGTTACCGAAAAGGCTGTGCATGTAAGGTTAATTGATCATTTGATATCACACAATTTGCTGTCAAATGAACAGTTCGGTTTTAGAAGCCGTTTGACAACTGAAAATGATGTATTCTGGCGTACAGACGTACTTTTATGCAAAATCGTAAGGTCCTAGCTCTTGTCCAATGCACCAAAGCCGACAAATAAGGGAATAACCGATAACTAAAACTTGAATAGTACTGCTTCTTACTGGCTATTACATCTTCTTAGAAGATATTTCTGTGTTCTAATAGAATGTTTTCATTTTTTTCCGCATACCGCAACACGCGACATAATTTTGCAGACGATAAATGTAACCGTTTCAGAGAGAAAAGCGGCCAATGTGAAGATGTGGCAATAAAGTCGATTCGATAGCAAATGACGAAAGCGGGCGGATTTCTGAAGTTTTTACTACGTATGAACAGTTTCACATTCTCCCGTGCAACGTGGTTTCCAGACGTCGTTTCATGCTGAATCTTTAGGTCGTCGGTCATGTCCAATGTACCAAAGCCGGCAAATAAGTGAATAACCGATAACTAAAACTTGACTACTACTGCTTGTTACTAGCCGATAACATCTTCTTAGAAGCTTCTTCTGTGACTACTATAGTGCTTTTAGTGACTGCGCATACCGCGGCAAGCGACATAACTTTGTATACGATGAATGTAACCGTTTCAGAGAGAAAAGCCACCAGTGTGACGATCTGTCATTAAGTCGATTCTTATGCAAATGACGAAAACGGGCGGATTTCTCATGGTGTTACTACATATGAAAGCTTTTCTCATTCTCCCGTACAACGTGGCGTACAGACGTACTTACATGCAAAATCTTAAGATCTTAGCTCATGTCCAATGTACCGTTTCAGAGAGAAAAGCGGCCAATATGACGGTCTGACATTAAGTCGATTCGATGGAAAATGTCGAAAACGGGCGGATTTCTCATGTTGTTACTACATATGAACATTTTTTATATTCTCCCGTGCAACGTGGCGTACAGACGTACTCTCATGCATAATCTTAAGGTCCTAGCTCATGTCCAATGCACCAAGGCGGCAAATAAGTGAATAACCGATAACTAAAGCATGTATATTACTGCTTCCTACTTTCGATTATATCTTCTTTGAAGCTTTTTCTGTCTTCTAATATAATGTTTTCAGTTTTTTCCGCACACCCCAACACGCGACATAACTTTACAAACGATAAATGTAACCGTTTCAGAGAGAAAAGTAACCAATATGACGATCTGGCAATAAGTCGATTCAATGGCAAATGTCGAAAACGGGCGGATTTCTCATGTTGTTAGTACATATGAACACTTTTCACATTCTCCCGTGCAACGTGGCGTACAGACGTACTTTCATGCAAAATCTTAAGGTCCTAGCTCATGTCCAACCGTGCGACTGCTAAGGTCGCAGGTTCGAATCCTGAATGGGGCATGGATGTGTGTCATCTCCTTGGGTGAGTTAGGTTTAAGTAGTTCTAAGTTCTAGGGGACTAACGACCTCAGCAGTTGAGTCCCATTGTGCTCAGAGCCATTTGAACTGATGTTCAATGCACCAAAGCCGGCAAATAAGTCAATAGTTTAGTTCTGCTTGCTGCTTTCGATTACATCTTCTTAGAAGCTTTTTTTGTGTTCTAATATGATGTTTTCAGTTTCTTCCGCATATTGCAATACGCGACATACATTTCCAGACGATAAATGTAACTGTTTCAGAGAGAAAAGCGGCCAGTGTGACGATCTGGCATCAAGTCGATTCGATGGCAAATGACGAAAGCGGGTGGATCTCTCAAATTTTTACTACATATGAACAGTTTTCACATTCCCCCGCGCAATGTGATTTCCAGACGTCGTTTCATGCGAAATCTATAGGTCGTCGGTCATGTCCAATATACCAAAGCCGGCAAATAAGTGAATTACCGATAGCTAAATCTTGAATAGTACTGCTTCTTATTGGCGATTACATCTTCTTCGAAGCTTTTTCTGTGTTCTAATATAATGTTTTCAGTTTTTTTCCATACCGCAACACGCGACATAATTTTGTCGACGATGGATGTAACCTGTTCAGAGAGAAAAGCGGCCAATGGGGCGATCTGGCAATACATTCGACTCGATAGCAAATGACGAAAGCGATCGGGTTTCTCAGGTTTTTACTACATATGAACACTTTCCACATTCTCCCGTGCAACGTTTCGTACAGACGTACTTTCTTGCAAAATCCTAAGGTCCTAGCTCATGTCCAATGCACAAAAGCCGGAAAATAAGTGAATAAACCGATAACTGAAACTTGAATAGTACTGCTTCTTACTGGCAAATACATCTTTTTTGAAGCTTTTTCTGTATTCTAATATAATGTTTTCAGTTTTTTCCGCATACCGCTACACGCGACATAATTTTGCATACGATAAATGTAACCGTTTCAGAGAGAAAAGCGGCCAATGTTACGATCTGGCATTAAGTCGATTCGAACGCAAATGACGAAAACTGGCGGATTTCTCATGTTGTTACTATTATGTACACCTTTCTCATTCTCCCGTGCAACGTGGCGTACAGACGTACTTTCATGCAAAATCTTAATGTTATAGCTCACGTCCAATGCACCAAAGCTTGCAAATAAGTGAATAACCGATAGCAAAAACTTGAATAGTACTGCTTCCTACTTTCGATTACGTCTTCTTAGAAGCTTTTTTGTGTTCTGATATGATGTTTTCAGTTTTTTCCGCATATTGCAATACGCGACATAAATTTCCAGACGATAAATGTAACTGTTTCAAAGAGAAAAGCGGCCAATGTGAAGATTTGGCAATACATTCGATTCGATAGCAAATGACGAAAGCGATCGGATTTCTCAGGTTTTTACTACATATGAACACTTTCTACATTCTCCCGTGCAACGTGGCGTACAGACGTAATTTCATGCAAAATCCTAAGGTCCTAGCTCATGTCCAATGCAACAAAGCCGCAAATAAGTGAATAACCGATCGCTTAAACTTGAATAGTACTGCTTCCTACTTTCGATTACATCTTCTTGGAAGCTTTTTCTGTGTTCTATTATGATGTTTTTAGTTTTTTCCACATATTGCAAACACGTGACACAAATTTCCAGACGATAAATGTAACCGTTTCAGAGAGAAAAGCGGCCAATATGAAGATCTGGCAAATAAGTCGATTCGATAGCAAATGACGAAAGCGGGCGGATTTCTGAGGTTTTTAATACATATGAACACTTTCCACAATCTCCCGTGCAACGTGGCGTACGGACGTACTTTTATGCAAAATCTTAAGGTACTAGATCATGTCCAATGCACCAAAGCCGGCAAATTAGTAAATAACCAATAGCTAAAACGTGAATAGTACTGCTTCCTACTTTCGATTACATCTTCTTAGGAGCTTTTTCTGTGTTCTATCATGATGTTTTCAGATTTTTCCGCATATTGCAAACACGTGGCACAAATTTCCAGACGATAAATGTTACCGTTTCAGAAAGAAAAGCGGCCAATGTGAAAATCTGGCAATTAATTAGATTCGATAGCAAATGACGAAAGCGGGCGGATTTCTGAGGTTTTTACTACATATGAACACTTTCGACATTCTCGCGTGCAACGATGCGTACGGACGTAATATTATGAAAAATCTTAAGGTCCTAGCTCATGCCCATTGCACCAAAGCCGGCAAATAAGTCAATAGTATATTTCTGCTTGGTACTTTCGATTACATCTTCTTAGAAGCTTTTTTGTGATCTAATATGATTTTTTCAGTTTTTTCCTCATATTGCAATACGCGACATAAATTTTCAGACGATAAATGTAATTGTGTCAGAGATAAAAGCGGCCAATGTGAAGATCTGGCAATAAAATAGATTCGGTAGCAAATGACGAAAGCTGGCGGTTTTCTGTAGTTTTTACTACATATGAACAGTTTCCACACTCCCCCGTGCAAAGTGGTTTCCAGACGTCGTTTCATGCAAAACTTTAGGTCGTCGGACATGTCCAATGTACCAAAGGCGGAAAATAAGTGAATAACCGACTACTAAATCTTGAATAGTACTGCTTCTTATTGGCGATTACATCTTCCTAGAATGTGCTTCTGTATTATACTATGTTGCTTTTGTGTCGCCACATACCGCGGCAAGCGACCTATCTTTGCAGACGATGAATGTAACCGTTTCAGAGAGAAGAGCAGCCAATGTGACGATCTGGCATAAAGTAGATTCGATAGCAAATGACGAAAACGAACGGATTTCTCTGGTTTTTACTACATATGAACACTTTCCACATTGTCCAGTGCAACGCGGCTGCTAGACCTCCTTTCATGCAAAATCTTAACGTCCCAGCTCATGGACAAGGCACCAAAACTAGCTAATAAGTCAATAATCGATAACTAAAACTTGAATTGTACTGCATCTTACTGGCTAATACATCAACTTAGAAGCTTCTTCTGTGTTCTACTATGGTGCTTTTAGTGTCTCCTTTCACCGCAGCACGCGGCACAGCTTTGCACACGCTAAATGTAACCGTTTCAGTGAGAAGAGCGGCCAATGAGACGATCTGACATTAAGTCGATTCGATAACAAATAACGAAAACGGGAGGATTTCTCAGGTTTTTACTACATATGAAAACTTTTCACATTCTCCCGTGCAACGCAGCTGCTAGACCTAATTTCATGCAAAATCTTAAATTACGAACTCATGACCAAGTCACCAAACCAGGCTAGTGAGTCAATAAACGGTAACTAAAACTAGAATTGTAGTACTCCTTACTACCCGACTATATCAACTTAGAAGCTTTTTCTGTGTTCGACTATGAAGCTTTTAGTGTCACCGCATACTTCAAAACGCTACATAGTTTGGAAGACGATAAATGAAACCGTTTCAGAGATATAAGCCTCCAATGATTCGATCGTTCAATAAGTCGATTCGATAGCAAATGACGAAAACGGGAGGATTTCTGAGGGTTTTACTACATATGAAGACATTTTGCATTCACCCGTGCAACGCGGCTGCTAGTCCTCCCTTCATGCAAAATCTTAAGGTCTTAGCTCATTTCCAAGGCACCGACGAAGGGAAAAACGTCAGTAATCGATAACTAAAACTTGAATTTTACTGCTTCTTACTGGCTATTACATCAACTTAGAAGCTTCTTCTGTGTTCTACTATGGTGCTTTTAGTGTCTCCGCATTCCGCACCGCGCGACATCGTTTTACACACAATAAATGTAACCGTTTCAGAGAGAAGAGCGGCCAGTGTGACCAACTGACATAAGGTCGATTCGATAGCAAGTGAAGAAAAGGGGCGGATTTCTTAGCTTTTTACTACATATGAACACTTTTATCATTCTCCCGAGCAACGTGGCTGATATTCCTCCCTTCATGCAAAATTAAAAAGGTCCTAGCTCATGTCCATGGCACCAAAGCCAGCTCAAAAGTCAAAAATCGATAACTAAACTTGAATTGTACTGCTTCTTACTGGCATTTACATGAAATTAGAAACTTCTTCTGTGTTCTTTTATGGGGATTTTAGTGTCTCCGCATCCGCAGCAGGCGACATAGCTTTGCACATGATAAATGTCACTGTTCTACATCTACATCTACATCTACATGACTACTCTGCAATTCACATTTAAGTGCTTGGCAGAGGGTTCATCGAACAACAATCATACTATCTCTCTACTATTCCACTCTCGAACAGCGAGCGGGAAAAACGAACACCTAAACCTTTCTGTTCGAGCTCTGATTTCTCTTATTTTATTTTGATGATCATTCCTACCTATGTAGGTTGGGCTCAACAAAATATTTTCGCATTCGGAAGAGTAAGTTGGTGACTGAAATTTCTAAAAAGGTCTCGCCGCGACGAAAAACGTCTATGCTGTAATGACTTCCATCCCAACTCGTGTATCATATCTGCCACACTCTCTCCCCTATAACGCGATAATACAAAACGAGCTGCCTTTCTTTGCACCCTCACGATGTCCTCCGTCAATCCCACCTGGTAAGGATCCCACACCGCGCAGCAATATTCTAACAGAGGACGAACGAGTGTAGTGTAAGCTGTCTCTTTAGTGGACTTGTTGCATCTTCTAAGTGTCCTGCCAATGAAACGCAACCTTTGGCTCGCCTTCCCGACAATATTATCTATGTGGTCCTTCCAACTGAAGTTGTTCGTAATTTTAACACCCAGGTACTTAGTTGAATTGACAGCCTTGAGAATTGTACCATTTATCGAGTAATCGAATTCCAACGGATTTCTTTTGGAACTTAAGTGGATCATCTCACACTTTTTTTACTTAGCGTCAACTGCCACCTGACACACCATACAGCAATCTTTTCTAAATCGCTTTGCAGCTGATACTGGTCTTCGGATGACCCTACTAGACGGTAAATTACAGCATCATCTGCGAACAGTCCAAGAGAACTGCTCAGATTGTCACCCAGGTCATTTATATAGATCAGGAACAGTAGAGGTCCCAGGACGCTTCCCTGGGGAACACCTGATATCACTTCAGTTTTACTCGATGATATGCCGTCTATTACTACGAACTGCGACCTTCCTGACAGGAAATCACGAATCCAGTCGCACAACTGAGACGATACCCCATAGCTCCGCAGCTTGATTAGAAGTCGCTTGTGAGGAACGGTGTCAAAAGCTTTCCGGAAATCTAGAAATACGGAATCAACTTGAGATCCCCTGTCGATAGCGGCAATTACTTCGTGCGAATAAAGAGCTAGCTGCGTTGCACAAGAGCGATGTTTTCTGAAGCCATACTGATTACGTGTCAATAGATCGTTCCCTTCGAGGTGATTCATAATGTTTGAATACAGTATATGCTCCAACACCCTACTGCAAACCGACGTCAATGGTATAGGTCTGTAGTTAAATGGATTACTCCTACTACTCTTCTTGAACACTGGTGCGACCTGCGCAATTTTCCAATCTGTAGGTACAGATCTATCGGTGAGCGAGCGGTTGTATATGAGTGCTAAGTAGGGAGCTATAGTATCAGCGTAATCTGAAAGGAACCTAATCGGTATACAATCTGGACCTGAAGACTTGCCCGCATCAAGCGATTTGAGTTGCTTCGCAACCCCTAAGGTATCTACTTCTAAGAAACTCATGCTAGCAGATGTTCGTGTTTCAAATTCTGGAATATTCCATTCGTCTTCCCTGCTGATGGAATTTCGGAAAACTGCGTTCAATAACTCCGCTTTAGCGGCACAGTCGTCGATAACAGTACCATCGGCACTGCGCAGCGAAGGTATTGACTGCGTCTTGCCGCTTGTGTACTTTACATACGACCAGAATTTCTTCGGATTTTCTACCAAATTTCGAGACAATGTTTCGTTGTGGAACCTATTAAAGGCATCTCGCATCGAAGTACGTGCCAAATTTCGCGCGTCTGTAAATTTTAGCCCATCTTCAGGATTTCGCGTTCTTCTGAACTTCGCATGCTTTTTCCGTTGCCTCTTCAACAGCGTTCGGACCTTTTTTTGAGTACCACGGGGGATCCGTTCCATCTCTTACCAATTTATGAGGTATGAATATCTCAATTGATGTTGCTACTATATCTTTGAATTTGAGCCACATGTCGTCTACATTCGCATAGTCAGTTCGGAAGAAATGGAAATTGTCTTTTAGGAAGGCTTCTAGTGGCACTTTATCCGCTTTTTTAAATAAAATTATTTTGCGTTTGTTTCTGATGGATTTGGAAGAAATGGTATTGAGCCTAGCTACAATGACCTTGTGATCACTAATTCCTGTATCAGTCATGATGCTCTCTATCAGCTCTGGATTGTTTGTGGCCAAGAGGTCAAGTGTGTTTTCGCAACCATTTACAATTCGCGTGGGTTCGTGGACTAACTGCTCGAAATAATTTTCGGAGAATGCATTTAGGACAATCTCGGAAGACGTTTTCTGCCTACCACCGGTTTTGAACAAGTATTTTTGCCAACATACCGAGGGCAGGTTGAGTCCCCACCAACTATAACTGTATGAGTGGGGTATTTATTTGTTACGAGACTCAAACTTTCTCTGAACTGTTCCGCAACTATATCATCGGAGTCTGGGGGTCGGTAGAAGGAGCCAATTATTAACTTAATTCGGCTGTTAAGTATAACCTCCACCCACACCAATTCGCACGGAGTATCTACTTCGACTTCACTACAAGATAAACCACTACTGACAGACACAAACACTCCACCACCAATTCTGCCTAATCTATCTTTCCTGAACACCGTCTGAGACTTCGTAAAAATTTCTGCAGAACTTATTTCAGGCTTTAGCCAGCTTTCTGTACCTATAACTATATCAGCTTCTGTGCTTTCTATTAGCGCTTGAAGCTCAGGGACTTTTCCAGCGCAACTACAACAATTTACAACTAAAATTCCGACTGTTCCTTGATCCAAGCACGTCCTGTAATTGCCAAGCACCCTTTGAGATTTCAGTCCATCCCGCACTTTCCCGAGGCCTTCTAACCTAAAAAAACGCCCAGTCCACGCCACACAGCCTCCGCTACCCGTGTAGCCGCCAGCTGAGTGTAGTGAACTCCCGACCTATTCAGCGGAACCCGAAACCCAACCACCCTATGGCGCAAGTCTAGGAATCTGCAGCCAATACAGTCGCAAAACCGTCTGAGCCTCTGATTCAGACCCTCCACCCGGCTCTGCACCAAAGATCTGCAGTCGGTTCTGTCAACGATGCTGAAGATGGTGAGCTCTGCCTTCATCTCGTAAGCAAGACCGGCAGCCTTCACCAAATCAGATAGCCGCTGGAATCCAGAGAGAATTTCCTCAGATCCAAAGCGACTCAATTCATTAGTGCCGACATGTGCCACCACCTGCAGCAGGCTGCACCCTGTGCTCTCCATAGCATCCGGAAGGACCCTTTCCACATCAGGAATGACTCCTCCCGGAATGCACACGGAGTGCACACTGGATTTCTTCCCCTCCTTAGCCGCCGTATCCCTAAGGGGCCCCATTACGCGCCTAACATTGGAGCTCCCAACTACCAGTAAGCCCACCCTCTGCGATTGCCTGGACCTTGAAGGCTGAGAATGATTCTCTGAAACAGGGCAGGCAGCAGCATCTGGCTCAGCCAGAGACAGTGCGTGAAACCGGTTTGTCAGACGCACCAGGGAGGCTTTCTGTTCAGCCTCCGGGGACGCCTTTCGCTGCCTGCCACGCCTTGGAACGACCTCCCAATCAACCACAGGCGAGGGCTCAGCCCCATTGCGGGCAGCAACCGGGGCAACCACAGCGGCAGACCGATCTGGGGACAGACGGGACGAGGTTGACATCCCCGTGATACCCGAGTCCGGCTCCCCACAGTGTTGCCCATTGGAAACAGCCTCAAGCTGCGCGACCGAAGTCAGCGCCGATTGCAGCTGTGAGGGAAGGGATGCCAAGTCAGCCCTCATCCGAACACAGCAATCGCAGTCCCTGTCCATTCTAATCGATGTTTAACAACACAAGTCCTTGCCTAGATAACGCAAGCGGAACACGCAAAGAATGTATCAACTAACCTGTACAAATGCCTAACGACTGCGCTACAATCTGCTGATTTTACGATTACAGTAACTAAAACTCGAAATTGCACCTCCTATACGAAACTCACACGCAATTTAAATAAGAATCTACGAAGTAAACACAGGGAAGAGCGGCCAATGTGACGATCTGACATTAAGTCGATTCGATAGCAAATGACGAAAACGGGCGGATTTCTTAGGTTTTTTTTACATATGAACACTTTTCACATTCTCCCGTGCAACGTGGCTGCTAGTCCTCCCTTCATGCAAAATCGTAAGGACCTAGCTCAAGTCCAAGGCACCGAAGCCGGCTAAAAAGTCAAAAATAGATAACTATACTTGAATTGTACTGCTGGTTACTGGCTATTACATCAACATAGAAGCTTCTTCTGTGTTCTACTGTGGTGCTTTTAGTGCCTCCGCATATCGCAGCACGCAACATAGCTTTGTACACCATAAATGTAACCGTTTCAGAGAGAAGAGCGGCCAATGTGACGATCTGACATTAAGAAAATTCGACAGCAAATGACGAAAACCGACGAATTTCTCAGGTTTTTACTACATATGTACACTTTTCACATTCTCCCGTGAGAGGTGGCTGCCAGTCCTACCTTCATGCAAAATTGTAAGGTCCTAGCTCAGTCCGATGCACCAAAGCCGTCTAAAAATTCAAAATTCGATAACTAAAACTTGAATTGCTATGCTTCTTACTGTTTATTACTTCAACTTAGAAGCTACTTCTGTGTTCTACTATGGTACTTTTAGTGTCTGCGCATTTCGCAGCACGCCACATAGTTTTGCACACGAAAAATGTACCAGTTTCATTGAGAAGAGCGGCCAATGCGACGATCTGATATTAAGTCGATTCGATAGCAAATGACGAAAACGAGCGGATTTCTTAGGTTTTTACTACATTCCATCACTTTACACATTCTCCCGTGCTACGTGGCTGCTAGTCCTTCCTTCATGCAAAATCTTAAGGTCCTAGCTCATGTCCAAGGCACCAAAGCCGGATAAAAAGTCAAAGATTAATAACTATAACTTGAATTGTACTGCTTCTTACTGGTTATTACATCAACTTAGAAGCTCCTTCTGTGTTCTACTATGGTGATTTTTGAGTCTCCGAATTTTGCAGCACGCAACATAGCTTTGCACACGATAAATGTAACCGTTTCAGAGAGAAGAGCGGCCAATGTGACGATATGACATAAAGTCGATTCGATAGCAAAGGAAGAAAACAGGCGGATTTCCTACGTTTTTACGACATATGAACACTTTTCACATTCTCCCGTGCAACGTGGCTGCTAGGCGTCCCTTCATGCAAAATCGTAAGGTCCTAGGTCATGTCCAAGGCACCAAAGCCAGCTAAGAAGTTTACAATCGATAGCTAAAATTATTGTTTTACTGCTTCATACTGGCTATTCCATCAACTTAGAAGCTTCATCTGTGTTCTACTATGGTGCTTTTAGTGTTTCCCCATATCGCAGCACGCGACATAGCTTTGCACACGACAAATGTAACCGTTTCAGAGAGAAGAGCGGCCAATGTGACGATCTGACATTAAGTCGATTCGACAGCAAATGACGAAAACGGGCGGATTCCTAGGTTTTTACTACATATGAACTCTTTTCACATTCTCCCGTGCAACGTGGCTGCTAGTCCTTACTTCTTGCAAAATCTTAAGGTCCTTGCAAAATGTCCAAAGCAATAAAGCCGGCTAAAAAGTCAAATATCGATAACTAAACTTGAATTGTAGTGCTTCTTACTGGCTATTACATCAACTTAGTAACTTCTTCTGTGTTCTTTATGAAGCTTTTTGTTTCTCCGCATTACGCAGCACGCGACATAGCTTTGCACACGATAAATGTAACCGTTTCAGAGAGAAGAGCGGAAACGTGACCGTATGACATTGAGTCGATTCGATAGCAGATGACGAAAACAGGCGGATTTCTTAGGTTTTTACTATATATGAAAACTTTTTACATTCTCCGGTGCAACGTGGCAGCTAGTCCTCCCTTCATGCAATATCTTAAGATCCTAGCTCATTTCCAAGGCACCAAAGCCAGCTCAAAAGTCAAAAATCGATAACTAATCTTAAATTGTGCTGCTTCTTACTGACATTTACATCAAATTAGAAACTTCTTCTGTGGTCTACTATGGTGCTTTTAGTGTCTCCGCATTACGCAGCACGCAACATAGCTTTGCACACGATAAATGTAACCGTTTCAGAGATAAGAGCGGCCTACGTGGCCATCTGACATTAAGTCGATTCGATAGCAAGTGACGAAAACGCTTGGATTTCTTAGGTTTTTGATACATATGAACACTTTTCACATTATTCCGTGCAATGTAGCTAATAGTCCTCCCTTCATGCAAAATCTTAAGGTCCTAGCTCAGTCCAGGGCACCAAAGCCGGCTAAAAAGTCAAAAATCGATAACTAAACTTGAATTGTACAGCTGGTTACTGGCTATTACATCAACTTAGAAACTTCTTCTGTGTTCTACTATGGTGCCTTTAGTGTCTCCGCATATCGCAGCACGCGACATAGCTTTGCACACCATAAATGTAACCGTTTCAGAGAGAAGAGCGGCCAATGTGACGATCTGACATTAAGTCGATTCGATAGCAAGTGACGAAAACGCTCGGATTTCTTTGGTTTTTACTACATTTGAACAAATTTTACATTCTCCCGTGCAACGTGGCTGCTAGTCCTCCCTTCATACAAATTCTTAAGGTCCTAGCTCAGTCCAAGGCACCAAAGCCGTCTGAAAAGTCAATAATCGATAACTAAAACTTGAATTGTTATGCCTCTTAGTGTTTTTTACATCAACTTAGAAGCTACTCCTGTGTTCTACTATGGTACTTTTAGTGTCTGCGCATTCCGCTGTACGCCACATAGTTTTGCACACGATAAATGTAACCATTTCATAGAGAAGAGTGGCCAATGTGACGATCTGACATTATGTCGACTCGATAGCAAATGACGAAAACGTGCGAATTTCTTAGGTTTATACTACATTCGATCACATTCCACTTTCTCACGTGCAACGTGGCTTGTAGTCCTCCCTTCATGCAAAATCTTAAGGTCCTAGCTCACTCCAAGGCACCAAAGCCCGCTAAACAGTCAAAAATCGATAAATAAACTTGAATTCTACTGCTTCTTACTGGCTATTACATCAACTTAGAAACTTCTTCTTTGTTCTACTATGGTGCTTTAAGTGTCTCCGCATATCGCAGCACGCAACATAGCTTTGCACACGATAAATGTAACCGTTTCATAGAGAAGAGCGGCCAATGTGACGATCTGACATTAAGTCGATTCGATAGCAAATGACGAAAACGAGCGGATTTCTTAGATTTATACTACATTCGATCACTTTTCACTATCTCACGTGAAACGTGGCAGCTAGTCCTCCCTTCATGCAAAATCTTAAGGTCCTAGTTTAGTCCAAGGCACCAAAGCCCGCTAAAAAGTCAAAAATCGATAAATAAACTTGAATTGTACTGCTTCTTACTGGCTATTACATCAACATAGAAGCTTCTTCTGTGTTCTACTATTGTGCTTTTAGCGTCTCTGCGTTCCGTAGCACGCGACATAGATTTGCACACAATAAATGTAACCGTTTCAGAGAGAAGAGCGGCCAATGTGACGATCTGACATTAAGTCGATTCGATAGCAAATGACGAAAGAGGGCGGATTTCTTATGGTTTTCGTACATATGAACACTTTTCACATTCTCCCGTACAACGTGGCTGCTAGTCCTCCCTTCATTGAAATTCGAAAGGGCCTAGCTCATGTCCAAGGCACTACAGCCGGCTAATAAGTTTATAATCGATAGCTAAAACTATTATTTTACTGCTTCATACTGGCTATTCCATCAACTTAGAAACTTCATCTGTGATCTACTATGGGGCTTTTAGTGTTTCCGCATATAGCAGCACGCGACATAGCTTTGCACACGACAAATGTAACCGTTTCAGAGAGAAGAGCGGCGAATGTGACGATCTGACATTAAGTCGATTCGACATCAAATGACGAAAACGGGCGGATTGGTAGGTTTTTACTACATATGAACACTATTCACATTCTCCCGTGCAACGTGGCTGCTAGTCCTTCCTTCATGCAAATTCTTAAGGTCCTAGCTCAGTCCAAGGCACAAAAGCCGTTTAAAAAGTCAAAAATCGATAACTAAAACTTGAATTGTTATGCCTCTTAGTGTATTTTTACATCAACTTAGAAGCTACTTCTGTGTTCTACTACGGTACATTTAGTGTCTGCGCATTCCGCAGCACGCCACATAGTTGTACACACGATAAATGTAACCGTTTCATAGAGAAGAGCGGCCAATGTGACGATCTGACATTAATTCGATTCGATAGCAAATGACGAAAACGCTCGGATATCTTAGGTTTTTTTTTACATATGAACACTTTTCACATTCTCCCGTACAACGTGGCTGCTAGTCCTCCATGCAAAATCGTAAGTTCCCAGCTCATGTCCAAGGCGCCAAAGCCGGCTAAAAAGTCAAAAATCGTTAACTATAACTTGAATTGTACTGCTTCTTATTGGCTATTACATCAACTTAGAAGCTTCTTCTGTGTTCTACTATGGTGCTTGTACAGTCTCCGCATTCCGCAGCACGAGACATAGCTTTGCACAAGATAAATTTAACCGTTTCAGACAGAAGAGCGGCCAGTGTGACGATCTGACATTAAGTCGATTCGATAGCAAATGACGAAAACGGTCGGATTTCTTAGGTTTTTACTACATATGAACAACTTTCACGTTCTCCCGTGCATCGTGGCTGCTAGTCCTCCCTTCATACAAAATAGTAAGGTACTAGCTCATTTCAAAGGCACCAAAGCCAGCTTAAAAGTCAAAAATAGATAAATAAAACTTGAATTGTACTGTTTCTTACTGGTTATTACATCAACTCAGAAGCTCCTTCTGTGTTCTACTATGGTGCTTTTAGTGTCTCCGAATTCCGCATCACGCGACATTGCTTTGCACACGATAAATGTCACCGTTTCAGAGGGAAGAGCGGCCAATGTGACGATCTGACATTAAGACGATTCGATAGCAAATGACGAAAACGGGCGGATTTCTTAGGTTTTTACTACATATGAACACCTTTCACGTACTCCCGTGCATCGTGGCTGCTAGTCCTCCCTTCATACAAAATAGTAAGGTACTAGCTCATTTCCAAGGCACCAATGCCAGCTTAACAGTCAAAAATAGATAAATAAAACTTGAATTGTACTGTTTCTTACTGGTTATTACATCAACTTAGAAGCTCCTTCTGTGTTCTACTATGGTGCTTTTAGTGTCTCCGCATTCCACAGCACGCGACATAGCTTTGCACACGTTGAATGTAACAGTTCAGAGAAAAGAGCGGCCAATGTGACCATCTGACATTAAGTCGGTTCAATAGCAAATAACCAAAGAGGGGCGGATTTATTAGGTTGTTACTACTTACGACAACTTTTCACATTCGCCCGTTTAACGTGGCTGCTAGTCCTCCCTTCATAGAAAGTCTTAAGGTCCTAGCTTATGTCCAAGTAACCAAAGGCGGCTGAAAAGTCAATAACCGATAGCTAAAACTATTACTTTACTGCTTCTTACTGCCTATTACATCAACTTAGAAGCTTCTTCTGTTTTCTACTATGGTGCTTTTAGATTCTCCGCATTCCGCAGCACGCTACATATCTTTGCACACGATAAACGTAACCGTTTCAGAGAGAAGAGCGGTCAACGTGACGATATGATATTGAGTCGATTCGATAGCAGATGACGAAAACAGGCAGATATCTTAGGTTTTTACTACATGTGAACACCTTTTACATTCTCCCGTGCAACGTGGCAGGTAGGCGTCCCTTCATGCAAAATCTTAACGTCCTAGCTCATGTCCAAGGCACCAGAGCCAGCTCAAAAGTCAAAAATCGATAACTATACTTAAATTGTACTGCTTCTTACTGGCATTTACATCAAATTAGAAACTTCTTCTCTGTTCTTTTATGGTGCTTTTGTGTCTCTGCATTCCGCAGCACTCAACATAGCTTTGCACATGATAAATTTAACCATTTCAGACAGAAGAGCGGCCAATGTGACCATCTGAATTTAATTCGATAGGATATGACGAAAACGGGCGGATTTCTTACGTTTTTGCTACATATGAACAATTTTCACATGCTCCCGTGCAACATGGCTAATAGTCCTCCCTTCATGCAAAATCGTAAGGTCCTAGCTCATGTCCAAGGCACCACAGCCGCCTAAAAAGTCAACAATCGATAACTAAAACTTGTGTTGTACTGCTTCTTACTGGTTATTACATCAACTTAGAAGCTCCTTCTGTGTTCTACTATGGTAATTTTAGTGTCTCCGAATTTCGCAGCACGCAACATAGCTTTGCACACGATAAATGTAACTGTTTCAGAGAGAAGAGTGGCCAGTGTGACGATCTGACATTAAGTCGATTCGATAGCAAATGACGAAAACGAGCGGATTTCTTAGGTTTTTACTACATTCGATCTCTTTTCACATTCTCAAGTGCAACGTGGCTGTTAGCCCTCCCTTCATGCAAAATATTAAGGTCCTACCTCATGTCCAAGGCACCAAAGCCTGCTAAAAAATCAAAAATCGATAGCTAAATTTGAGTTCTACTGCTTCTTACTGGCTATTACATCAACGTAGAAGCTTCTTCTGTGTTCTACTATGGTGCTTTTAGTGTCTCCGCATATCGCAGCACGCAACATAGCTTTGCACACGATAAATGTAACCGTTTCAGAGAGAGGAGCGGCCAATGTGACGATCTGATATAAAGTCGAATCGATAGCAAATGACGAAAACGAGCGGATTACTTAGTTTTTTACTACATTCGATCAGTTTTCACATTCTCCCGTGCAACGTGGTTGCTTGTCCTCCCTTTATAGAAATTCTTAAGGTCCTAGCTCATGTCCAAGTCACCAAAGCCGGCTAAAAAGTTAATAATCGATAACTAAAACGATTATTTTACGGCTTGTTACTGGCTATTACGTCAACTTGGAAGCTTCTTCTGTGTTCTACTATGGTGCTTGTAGTGTCTCCGCATATCACAGCACGCGACGTAGCTTTGCACACGATAAATGTAACCGTTTCAGATAGAAGAGCCTCCAATGTGACCATCTGACATTAAGTCGATTCGATAGCAAATGAGGAAAGCGTTCGGATTTCTTAGGTTTTTACTACATATGGACACGTTTCACATTCTCCCGTGCAACGTGGCTGCTAGTCCTCCCTTCATGCAAATTCTTAAGGTCCTAGCTCATGTCCAAGGCACCAAAGCCGGCTAAAAAGTGAATAATCGATAGCTAAACTATTATTTTACGTCTTCTTACTGGCTATTACGTCAACTTAGAAGCTTCTTCTGTGTTCTACTATGGTGCTTGTAGTGTCTCCACATGTCGCAGCACGCGACGTAGCTTTGCACACGATATATGTAACCTTTTCAGATAGACGAGCGGCCAATGTGACGGTCTGACATCAAGTCGAGTCGATAGCAAAAGACGAAAACGGGCGGATTTCTTAGGTTTTTACTACATATGAACACGTTTCACATTCTCCCGTACAACGTCGCTGCTAGTCCTTCCTTCATACAAATTGTTAAGGTCCTAGCTCATATCCAAGGCACCAAAGCCAGCTAAAAAGTCAATAATCGATAGCTACACTATTATTTTACGTCTTCTTACTGGCTATTACGTCAACTTAGAAGCTTCTTCTGTGTTCTACTATGGTGCTTGTAGTGTCTACGCATTCCGCAGCACGCGACATAGCTTTGCACACGATAAATGTAACCGTTTCAGGGAGTAGAGCGGCCAATGTGACGATTTGATATTAAGTCACTTCGACAGCAAATGACGAAAACTAGCGGATTTCTTAGATTTTTACTACATTTGAACACATTTCACATTCTCCCTTGCAATGTGGCTGCTAGTCCCCCCTTCATAAAAATTCTTAAGGTCCTAGCTCAGTCCAAGGCACCAAAGCCGTCTAAAATGTCAAAAATCGATAACTAAAACCTGAATTGTTATGCCTCTTAGTGTTTTTTACATCAACTTAGAAGCTACTTCTGTGTTCTACTATGGTATTTTTAGTGTCTGCGCATTCCGCAGCACCCCAAATAGTTTTGCACACGATAAATGTAACCGTTTAATAGAGAAGAGCGGCCAATGTGACGATCTGACATTAAGTTGATTCGATAGCAAATGACGAAAACGGGCGAATTTCTTAGGTTTTTTTTACATATGAACACTTTTCACATTCTCCCGTGCAACGTGGCTGCTAGTCCTCCCTTCATGCAAAATCTTAAGGTCCTAGCTCATGTCCAAGGCACCAAATCCGGCTAAAAAGTCAAAAATCGTTAACTAAAACTTGAATTGTACTGCTTCTTATTGGCTATTACATCAACTTAGAAGCTTCTTCTGTGGTCTTCTATGGTGCTTTTAGTGTCTCCGCATTCCGCAGCACGCAACATAGCTTCGCACACGTTAAATGTAACCGTTTTAGAGAGAATAGCGGCCAATGTGAAAATCTGCCATTAAGTCGATTCGATAGCAAAATGACGAAAACGGGCGGATCTATTAGGTTTTTACTATATATGAACAGATTTCACATTCTTTCGTGCAACATGGCTCCTAGTCCTCCCATCATGAAAAATCTTAAGGTCCTAGCTCATGTGCAAGGCACCAAAGCCGCCTAAAAAGTCAATAATCGATTGCTAAAACTATTATTTTACTGCTTCTTACTGGCTATTACATCAACTTATAATCTTCTTCTGTTTTCTACTATGGTGCTTTTAGTGTCTCCACAATTCGCAGCACGCAACATAGCTTTGCACCCGATAAATGTAACCGTTTCAGACATAAGAGCGGCCAACGTGGCCATCTGACATTAAAACGATTCGATAGCAAGTGACGAAAACGCTAGGATTTCTTAGGTTTTTGCTACATATGAACACTTTTCACATTATCCAGTGCAATGTAGCTAGTAGTCCCCCCTTCATGCAAAATCTTAAGGTCCTAGCTTATGTCCAAGGCAACAAAGCTGACTAAAAAGTCAAAAATCGTTAACTAAAGTTTGAATTGTACTGCTTCTTATTGGCTATTACATCAACTTAGAAGCTTCATCTGTGGTCTAGTATGGTGCTTTTAGTGTCTCCCCGTTCCGCAGCACGTGACATAGCTTTTCACACGTTAAATATAACCGTTTCAGAGAGAAGAGCGGCCAATGTGACGATCTGACATTAAGTCGATTCGATAGCAAATGACGAAAACGGGCGAATTTCCTAGGTTTTTACTACATATGAACACTTTTCACATTCTCCCGTGTAACGTGGATGCTAGTCCTCCCTTCATACAAATTCTTAAGGTCGTAGCTCATGTCCAAGGCGCGAAAGCCGGCTAAGAAGTTTATAATCGATAGCTAAAACTATTATTTTACTGCTTCATACTGGCTATTCCATGACCTTAGAAGCTTCATCTGTGTTCTACTATGGTGCTTTTAGTGTTTCCGCATATCGCAGCACGCGACATAGCTTTGCACACGACAAATATAACCGTTTCAGAGAGAAGAGCGGCCAATGTGACGATCTGACATTAAGTCGATTCGACAGCAAATGACGAAAACGGGCGGATTCCTAGGTTTTTACTACATATGAACACTTTTCACATTCTCCCGTGCAACGTGGCTGCTAGTCCTTACTTCTTGCAAAATCTTAAGGTCCTAGCAAAATGTCCAAATCACAAGAAGCCGGCTAAAACGTCAAAAATCGATAACTAAACTTGAATTGTAGTGCTTCTTACTGGCTATTACATCAACTTAGTATCTTCTTCTGTGTTCTTTTATGGTGCTTTTAGTTTCTCCGCATTACGCAGCACGCGACATAGCTTTGCACACGATTAATGTAACCGTTTCAGAGAGAAGAGCGGACAACGTGACCATATGACATTGAGTCGATTCGATAGCAAATGACGAAAACGGGTGTATTTCTTAGGTTTTTTTCTTACATATGAAAACTTTTCACATTCTCCCGTGCAACGTGGCTGCTAGTCCTCCCTTCATGCAAAATCTTAAGGTTCTCGCTCATGTCCAAGGCACAAAATCCGGCTAAAAAGTCAAAAATCGTTAACTGAAACTTGAATTGTACTGCTTCTTATTGGCTATTACATCAACTTAGAAGCTTCTTCTGTGGTCTACTATGGTGCTTTTAGTGTCACTGCATTCCGCAGCACGCAACATAGCTTTGCACACGATAAATGTAACCGTTTCATTGATAAGAGCGGCCAACGTGCCCATCTGTCATTAACTAAGGCTTGATTTGTACTGCTTCTTATTGGCTATTACATCAACTTAGAAGCTTCTTCTGTGGTCTAGTATGGTGCTTTTAGTGTCTGCGCATACCGCAGCACGCCACATAGTTTTGCACACGGTAAATGTAACCGTTTCATAAAGAAGAGCGGCCAATGTGACGCTCTGACATTAAGTCGATTCGATAGCAAATGACGAAAACGAGCGGATTTCTTAGGTTTATACTACATTAGATCACTTTTCACATTCTCACGTGCAACGTGGCGGCTAGTCCTCCCTTCATGCAAAATCTTAAGGTCCTAGCTCAGTCCAAGGCACCAAAGCCATCTAAAAACTCAAAAATCGATAACTAAAACTTGAATTGTTACGCCTCTTAGTGTTTTTTACAACAACTTAGAAGCTACTTCTGTGTTCTACTATGGTACATTTCGTGTCTGCGCATACTGCAGCACGCCACATAGTTTTGCACACGATAAATGTAACCGTTTCATAAAGAAGAGCGGCCAATGTGACGATCTGACATTAAGTCGATTCGATAGCAAATGACGAAAACGAGCGGATTTTTTAGGTTTTTACTACATCCGATCACTTTTCACGTTCTCCCGTGCAACGTGGCTGATAGTCCACCCTTCATGCAAAATCTGAAGGTCCTAGCTCTGTCCCGTGCACCAAAGCCGGATAAAAAGTCAAAAATCGATAACTAAACTTAAATTTTACTGCTTCTTACTGACATTTACATCAAATTAAATACTTCTTCTGTGTTCTTTTATGGGGATTTCAGTGCCTCCGCATCCGCAGCAGGCGACATAGCTTTGCACATGATAAATGTCACCTTTTCAGAAGAAAGAGCGGCCAATGTGACGATCTGACATTAAGTCGATTCGATAGCAAATGACGAAAACGGGCAGATTTCTTAGGATTTTTTTTACATATGAACACTTTTCACATTCTCCCGTGCAACGGGGCTGCTAGTCTTCCATGCAAAATCTTAAGGTCCTAGCTCATGTCCAAGGCACCTAAGCCGGCTAAAAAGTTAAAATCGTTAACTAAAACTTGAATTGTACTGCTTCTTATTGGCTATTACATCAACATAGAAGCTTCTTCTGTGGTCTACTATGGTGCTTTTAGCCTCTCCGCATTCCACGGCACGCGACATAGCTTTGCACACCATAAATGTAACCGTTTCAGAGAGAAGAGCGGCCAATGTGACGATCTGACAATAAGTCAATTCGATAGCAAATGACGAAAACGAGAGGATTTCTTAGGTTTTTACTACATTCGAACTCTTTTCACATTCTCCCGTGCAACGTGACTGTTAGTCCTCCCTTCATGCAACATATTAAGGTCCTACCTCATGTTCAAGGCACCAAATCCGGCTAAAAATTCAAAAATCGATAGCTAAATTTGAGTTCTACTGCTTCTTACTGGCTATAACATCAACATAGAAGCTTCTTCTGTGTTCTACTATGGTGCTTTTAGTGTCTCCGCATATCGCAGCACGCAACATGGCTTTGCACACGATAAATGTAACCGTTTCAGAGAGAAGAGCGGCCAATATGACGATCTGATATAAAGTCGCATCGATAGCAAATGACGCAAACGGATGGATTTCTTAGGTTTTTACTACATATGAACTCTTTTCACATTCTCCCGTGCAACGTGGCTGCTAGTCCTCCATTCATACAAATTCTTAAGGTCCTAGCTCATGTCCAAGGCACCAAAGCTGTCTAAAATGTCAAAAATCGATAACTAAACTTGAATTGTACTGCTTCTTACTGGCTATTACATCAACTTAGAAGTTTTATCTGTGTTCTACTGCGGCGCTTTTAGTGTCTCCGCATATCGCAGCACGCGACATAGCTTTGCATAGATAAATGTAACCATTTCAGAGAGACGAGCAGCCAATGTGACGATTTGATATTAAGTCAATTCAACAGCAAATGACGAAAACTCGCGGATTTCTTAGATTTTAACTACATTTGAACACATTTCACATTCTCCCGTGCAACGTGGCTGCTAGTCCTCCCTTCATACAAATTCTTAAGGTGCTAGCTCATGTCCAAGGCACCAAAGCCGGCTAAAAAGTCAAAAATAGATAACTAAAACTTGAATTGTTATGCCTCTTAGTGCTTTTTACATCAACTTACAAGCTACTTCTGTGTTCTACTATGGTACTTTTAGCGTCTGCGCATTCCGCAGCACGCCACATAGTTTTGCACACGATAATTGTAACCGTTTCATTGAGAAGAGCGGCCAATGTGACGATCTGACATTAAGTCGATTCGATAGCAAATGACGAAAACGAGTGGATTTCTTAGGCTTTTAATACATTCGATCACTTTCCACATTCTCACGTGCAACGTGGCTGCTAGTCTTCCCTTCATGCAAAATCGTAAGGTCCTAGCTAATGTACAAGGCACCAAAGCCGCCTAAAAATTTAAAAATCAATCACTAAAACTTAAATTGTACTGCTCCTTACTGGCAATTACATCAACTTAGAAGCGTCTTCTGTGTTGTACTATGGGGCTTTTGGTGTCTCCGCATTCCTCAGCACTCGACATAGCTTTGCACACGATAAATTTATCAATTTCAGAGAGAAGTGCGGCCGATGTGACGACCTGACATTATGTCGATTCGATAGCAAATGACGAAAACAGGCGGGTTTCTTAGGTTTCTACTACATATGAACTCATTTTACATTCTCCCGCGCAACGTGGCTGCTAGTCCTCCCTTCATGCACAATCGTAAGGTCCTGGCTCATGTCCAAGGCACCAAACCCGTATAACATGTCAAAAATCAAAAACTAAACTTGAATTGTACTGCTGGTTACTGGCTATTACATCAACTTAGAAGCTTCTTCTGTGTTGTAATGTGGTGCTTTTAGAGTCTCCGCATATCGCAGCACGTGACATAGCTTTGCACACCATAAATGAAACCGTTTCGGAGAGAAGAGCGGCCAATGTGACGATCTGACAATAAGTCAATTGGATACAAATGACGAAAACGGACGAATATCTCATGTTTTTACTACATATGAACACTTTTCACTTTCTCCCGTGCAACGTGACTGCTAGTCCTCCATTTATGCAAAATCGTAAGGTCCTAGCTCATGTCCAAGGCACCAAAGCCGGCTAAAAATTTAAAAATCGATCACTAAACCTTAAATTGTACTGCTTCTTCCTGGTTATTACATCAACTTAGAAGCTCCTTCTGTGTTCTACTGTGGTGCTTTTAGTGTCTCCAAATTTCGCAGCACGCAACATAGCTTTCCACACGATAAATGTAACTGTTTCAGAGTGAAAAGCGGCCAATGTGACGATCTGATATAAAGTCGCATCGATAGCAAATGACGCAAACGGACGGATTTCTTAGGTTTTTACTACATATGAACACATTTCACATTCTCTTGTGCAACGTGGTTGCTAGTCTTCCCTTCATGCAAAATCGTAAGGTCCCAGCTGATGTACAAGGCACCAAAGCCAGCTAAAAATTTAAAAATCTATCACTAAAACTTCAATTGTACTGCTCCTTACTGGCTATTACACCAACTTAGAAGCGTCTTCTGTGTTCTACTATGGGGCTTTTGGCGTCTCCGCATTCCTCAGCACGCGACATAATTTTGCACACTATAAATTTATCCATTACAGAGAGAAGTGTGGCCAATGTGACGACCTGACATTATGTCGATTTGACAGCAAATGACGAAAAAAACGGGCCGGTTTCTTTGGTTTTTACTACATATGAACTCTTTTCACATTCTCCCGTGCAACGTGGCTGCTAGTCTTCCCTTCATGTAAAATCGTAAGGTCCTAGCTCATGTCCAAGGCACCAAAGCCGTATAACATGTCAAAAATCGATAACTAAAACTTGAATTGTTATGCCTCTTAGTGTTTTTTACATCAACTTAGAAGCTACTTCTGTGTTCTACTATGGGACTTTTAGTGTCTCCGCATATCGCAGCACGTGACGTAGCTTTGCACACCATAAATGTAAACGTTTCAGAGAGCAGAGCGGCCAATGTGACGATCTGACAATAAGTCAATTCAATAGCAAATGGCGAAAACGGACAAATTT
Organism: Schistocerca gregaria; assembly: GCF_023897955.1. Taxonomy (NCBI): domain Eukaryota; kingdom Metazoa; phylum Arthropoda; class Insecta; order Orthoptera; family Acrididae; genus Schistocerca; species Schistocerca gregaria. The sequence goes on from NW_026061759.1 coordinate 4,429,770, forward strand.
CTCAGGTTTTTGGTACATATGAACACTTTTCACATTCTTCCGTGCAAGGTGGCTGCTAGTCCTCCCTTCATGCAAAATCGTAAGGTCCTAGCTCATGTCCAAGGCACCAAAGCTGTCTAAAATGTCAAAAATCGATAACTAAACTTGAATTGTACTGCTTCTTACTGGCTATTACATCAACTTAGAAGTTTCATCTGTGTTCTACTGCGGCGCTTTTAGTGTATCCGCATATCGCAGCACGCGACATAGCTTTGCATAGATAAATGTAAACATTTCATAGAGAAGAGCAGCCAATGTGACGATTTGATATTAAGTCAATTCAACAGCAAATGACGAAAACTAGCGGATTTCTTAGATTTTAACTACATTTGAACACATTTCACATTCTCCCGTGCAACGTGGCTGCTAGTCCTCCCTTCATACAAATTCTTAAGGTCCTAGCTCATGTGCAAGGCACCAAAGCCGGCTAAAAAGTCAAAAATCGATAACTAAAACTTGAATTGTTATGCCTCTTAGTGTTTTTTACATCAACTTAGAAGCTACTTCTGTGTTCTACTATGGGACTTTTAGTGTCTCCGCATATCGCAGCACGTGACGTAGCTTTGCACACCATAAATGTAAACGTTTCAGAGAGAAGAGCGGCCAATGTGACGATCTGACAATAAGTCAATTCGATAGCAAATGGCGAAAACGGACAAATTTCTCAGGTTTTTGGTACATATGAACACTTTTCACATTCTTCCGTGGAAGGTGGCTGCTAGTCCTCCCTTCATGCATGATCGTAAGGTCCTAGCTCATGTCCAAGGCACCAAAGCCGCCTATAAAGTCAACAATCGATAACTAAAACTTGTATTGTACTGCTTCTTACTGGATATTACATCAACTTAGAAGCTCCTTCTGTATTCTGCTATGGTGCTTTTAGTGTCTCCGAATTTCACAGCACGCAACATAGCTTTGAACACGATAAATGTAACCGTTTCAGAGAGAAGAGCGGCCAGTGTGACGATCTGACAATAAGTGAATTCTATAGCAAATGACGAAAACGGACGAATTTCTCAGGTTATTGCTACATATGAACACTTTTAACATTCTTCCGTGCAAGGTGGCTGCTGGTCCTCCCTTCATGCAAGATCGTAAGGCCCTAGCTCATGTCCAAGGCACCAAAGCCGCCTATAAAGTAAACAATCGATAACTAAAACTTGTATTGTATTGCTTCTTACTGGTTATTAGATCAACTTAGAAGCTCCTTTTGTGTTCTACTATGGTGCTTATAGTGTCCGCGCATTCCGCAGCACGGCACATAGTTTTGCACACGATAAATGTCACCGTTTCATAGAGAAGAGCGGCCGATGTGACGATCAGACATTAAGTCGATTCGATAGCAAATGACGAAAACGAGCGGATTTCTTAGGTTTTTACTACATTCGATCACTTTTCACATTCTCCCGTGCAACGTGGCTGCTAGTCCTCCCTTCATGCAAAATCGTAAGGTCGTAGCTCATGTCCAAGGCACCAAAGCACGCTAAAAAGTCAACAATAGATAACTAAACTTGAATTGTACTGCTTCTTACTGGCTATTGCATCAACATAAAAGCTTCTTCTGTGTTCTACTTTTGTGCATTTAGTGTCTCCGCAGTCCGCAGCACGCGACATAGCATTTCACACGATAAATGTAACCGTTTCAGAGATAAAAGCGGCCAACGTGGCCGTCTGAGATTAAGTCGAATCGATAGCAAGTGACGAAAACGGGCGGATTTCTTAGGTTTTTACAACATATGAAAACATTTCACATTCTCCCGTGCAAAGTGGCTGCTAGTCATCCCTTCATGCAAAATCGTAAGGTCCTAGCTCATGTCCAAGGCACCAAAGCCGGCTAAAAAGTCAAAAATCGATAACTAAAACTTGAATGGTAATGCTTCTTACTGGTTATTACGTCAACTTAGAAGCTATTTCTGTGTTCTACTATGGTGGTTTGAGTGTCTCCGCATATCGCAGCACGCGACATATCTTTGCAAAGATAAATGTAACCATTTCAGAGAGAAGGGCAGCCAATGTGACGATCTGACATTAAGTCGATTCGATAGCAGATGACGCAAACGGGCGGATTTCTTAGGATTTTACTACATATGAACACTTTTCACATTCTCCCGTGCAACGTTGGTGCTAGTCCTCCCTCATGCAAAATCTTAAGATCCTAGCTCATGTCCAAGGCACCAAAGCAAACTAAAAAGTCAATAATCGATAACTAACCTTGAATTGTACTGCTTCTTACTCACTGTTACATCAACTTAGAAGCTTCATTTGTGTTCTACTTTTGTGAATTTAGTGTCTCCGCATTCCGCAGCACGCGACCGTTTCAGAGATTAGGGTCCAATGTGACCATCTAACATGAAGCCGAATAGATAGCAAATGACGAAAACGGGCTGATTTCTTAGGTTATTACTACATATGCACACCTTTCAAATACTCCCGTGCAACGGGGTTCGCTAGTCCTCCGTTTATGCAATATCTTAAGGTCCTAGCTCATGTCCAAGGCACCGAACCTGGCTAAATATTCTATAACCTGTAACTTAAACTTGAATTGTACTGCTTCTTACTGTCTATTACATTAACTTAGAAGATTCTTCTGTGTTCTACTATGGTGCTTTTAGTGTCTCCGCATTTCGCAGCACGCGACATAACTTTGCACACGTTAAATGTAACCGTTTCAGAGAGAAGAGCGGTCAATGTGACGATCTGACATAATTCGACTCGATAGCAAATGACGATAACGGGCTGATTTCTTAGGTTTTTACTACATCTGAACTCTTTTCAGATTCTCCCGTGCAACGTGGCTGCTAGTCCTCCCTTCATGCAAAATCTTAAGGCCCTTGCTCAAGTCCAACGCACCAAAGCCGGCTAAAAAGTCAAATATCGGTAAGTAAACTTGAATGGTACTGCTTCTTACTGGCTATTACATCAACTTAGAAGCTTCTTCTGTGTTCTACTATGGTGCTTTTAGTGTCTCCGCATTCCGAAGCACGCGACAAAGATTTGCACACGATAATTGTAACTGTTTCAGAGAGAAAAGCGGCCATTTTGACGATCTGACATTAAGTCGATTCGATAGCAAATGACGAAAACGGGCAGATTTCTCAGGTTTTTCCTACATATGAACACTTTTCACATTCTGCTGTGCAACGTGGCTGCTAGTCCTCCCTTCATGCAAAATCGTAAGGTCCTAGCTCATGTCCAAGGCACCGAAGCCGGCTAAAAAGTCAAAAATCGAAAACTAAACTTTAATTGTACTGCTTTATACTGGCTATTACTTCAACTTAGAAGCTTCTTCTCTGTTCTACTATGGTTCTTTTAGTGTCTCCGCATTTCGCAGTTCGCGACATAGCTTTGCACAAGATAAATGTAACCGTTTCAGAGCGAAGAGCGGCCAATGTGACTATCTGACTTAAAGTCGATTCGATAGCAAATTTATTTATTTATTTAACCTGACAAGATTAGGGCCATCAGTCCCTCTCTTACATCTAACCAGGCATTCTACTTATTTTACAGTCATATGTTGTAGTAGGCATGTTAAACTACATCTAATACAAAAAGTGAGATAAACAATTAGAAAGGTACACCTCCAAAAATACATTATTGAAGAGAAAGATTTCAGATAGGAGTTCTGGCAGCAGGGAGTGTGGGGGGAAATCATGGTGAAGGGAGGAGAAGAATAGAGGGACATGATGAAACATAATTAAGGAAAATATAAAGGAAAATAAGACTGCGTGGCTAATAGAGATAGATGAAGAAGAAGGCATCTCAGAAGCAAGATAGGAGACGCTAGCTTTGCTATTTGACATATGAGAGGATTGGCCTTGCACATTAATTTTGTGGAGAATTTTATGCGGATGATAGTAGGAAATGCTTCAACTTCTTCTTAAAATTAACAGGAGATTGAATTTTCCTCAAGGTAAGGGGCAGTTTGTTCCAGAGGCGGACAGCGGCAACTGAGAAGGAGTTTGCAAAAGTTTTTGTTTTGTGAGTGGGCACAGCTAGGATACCAGATAAGAGCGACCTCGTGTTTCGATTATGATGGCATTACACGTTTTTAATCTCTGAAGCTAGGTACTGGGGTGCTTGCGCGACGAGGAGTCGGTGAAGTAGACATATAGTGTGGTAGTCACGCAGTTTGTCCGGCGGCAGCCACCCTAGCTCGGAGTATGAAGCACTAACATGATCATATCGGCGAATGTTGCAGGTGTAACGCACACAGGCATTCATGGTTAGCTCTAGCCGTCTTTTGTTTTCACTACTCATGCCTTGTTGAATCACATCACAATAGTGGAGGTTCGGTAGAACGAGTGCTTGCACGAGCTGGCGTTTCAAGTTCTGTGGGAATATGTTCCGAAACTTTTTGAGAGCATAGAGACAAGCAGACGTCTTTCGGCACACTGCGACTGTATTCTCCGCCCAGTTGAGATGCTCGTCCAAAGTTATACCCAAGTTCTTCACTGTTTTCTGATATGGTATTGGAGTACCTTCGAGCAGAATAGGAGGTAGCCGTTCGCGGAAATCTGAACTTATTAATTTCTGATGGGCTATTAAGATTACTTGCGTCTTTTTTGCGTTTAATTTAAGCCCCTGGTTTTTCGCCCATGTCACTACTGAAGACAGATCATCATTCATCAGAGCGATTGCAGTGTTTACGTCTTCAGGTCTGACGCTTAGGTAGAGCTGGAGGTCGTCGGCATATGTTTACAGGAGGACAAAACCGACGAAATATCGTTGACATATAAAGAAAACAACAGTGGTCCTAAGACTGATCCTTGTGGCACTCGCGAAGAAATATGTTTCAAGGAAGATTTTTCATTTGCGCAGACAACACATTGCTGTCTGTCTTTTAAGTAGCTTTCAAACCATCTCATTGCACTATCAGAGAAATTAAGCTGTTGCATTTTTCTGAGTAATATGTCAAAGTTAACAATGTCAAAAGCTTTGCTAAAGTCCAGTACCGTCAATATTGTTGCCTTTCGATTGTCGATGGCATATTTCAGGTCATCAGTTACTTTAATTAGAGCAGTGTTTGTGCTGTGATGTTTATGGAAACCAGATTGAAATTTGTCATATAGACTGAATTCATGCAAGTGTTCAGTGATTTGGTCATGAACAATATATTCAAGGGCTTTGGAAACAGCTGGCTGTATGCTAATTGGTCGGTAATCACTAGGCAGTTGCGGGTTTTCGATCTTAGGGATGGGTCGAATTATGCTTCTTTTCCATGCAGTGGGGTATATTCCGTTCACGAGGGAAAAATTAAATATGTCAGTTAAGACAGGTACTAAGATATCGGCAACATTCTTAATCATGGTAATACCGATAATGTCGTTGCCTATTGCATCAGAAGAGATTCTCATTATTGCTTTTCTTGCCGTATTTGTTGTTACATGTTTTAGATGGAAGGTATCGTTGTTAGTTATCCTGTTTGGGGATTCTTGTGGACGGTAATTATCAGCCGTGCTGGTAATCAGAGGTGCAGAGAAGAATTCATTTAATTCGTTAGCTGACACATGAAAAGTAGTTTCCGATTTTGCCTTTCCGACCCCCAAGCTACGGACATTCTTCCATAGAGTCGTGGGTGTCAGATCGCTGCATACAAGGGAGCGAGCGTGCCTGATTTTGGCATTGCGAATGCATTGTTTCACTCTGTTCCGTAGCTTTCTATATTCTTCGAAACTCTCGGTTTTCGGATCTGCCTTGAAACGCCTGTGGGCAGCATCCCTATTAGTCATCCTTTGGCGTAATTCAGCTGTCAGCGATGGAGCAGGAGATTTTCTTACACGGACTGTGCGCACAGGTGCATGTTTGTCAAAGAGGGCAGTGAGTTTATCACCAAGTTCATTAATTTTGCCGTCGCTTGTAGGTTCTCTGATTATTTGATGCCATGAGATTTCTGAGCAATCGGCTGTTAGAGCGTCAAGGTCAATACGTTTCATGTTCCTACAAGTTATGTAACGCGATTTGATCCTTGGGGGCTGCACAGAGTAGGCCAGGAATATTACATAATGTGCTGAGAGGCCAGGGGCTGCTGATTGACCAACATCTCTTACTTTGTCTGTTTCGTTGCGATCACGTCTATAAGAGTATGACTGTGCGCCATATGGTGTGTAGGTTGTAATGGAAGAATGTTCATGCTATTGCAACTAAACAATCTTCTTAGGTTTATTGCGGAGGAAGTGTCTCTTAGCAGGTCTATGTTCAAATCACCCATTACGATGACATGTTCGTATTGACACTGAAGTGAATGTAATTCCGACTGGAAGGAACTCATTGAGCTTACTTTTGGCGCATTGTACACGACGCCAGTCAAGAATCTCCGATTTTGTATATTTATCTCAATGAACATGAATTCAGCCTCTTTTTCTTCAGCAGGATTTGACGTACTTAAAACTTTCGCTTTGAGATCTGTTCGTATATTTGCGCCGACCCCGCCACCTCGCTTTTTTGATCTGTCTGCCCTAAGAAATTTGTACCCTGGGAGATGGATAGATGCAGAGGATACGTGTGGTTTCAACCACGTTTCGGATAAGAGGATTACGTGGTAGTTTAGTTGGTTGAAGAGGAGGCTAAGTTCTTCGTAATGCGCAGGTAAAGACTGAATGTTGCAGTGAGCTGCTAAAAGCTCGCTGAGCAGCCTGGAGTAGGGTGGCAGACTGGTTGTCCCTTTCTTAGGGACTACCTGCCGCGAGGGGCACTGGCCGGTGTTTCCGCCAATTGACATCATACAGGGGTGTCCGAGATTTTGCGCGCCCTGTTTGTGACTCCGCGAGTGTCAAAAGAAACGCGACTGCAAGAGATTTCCTGAGGTTGCGGGAGTATAGAAAATGGATTAGTGGTATTCGGTGCAGGGAGAATATGACCAAAATGGAGACGGCTGTGTGTCACTGAGTATCCTATGTCGTAAGAGGAGAAATGTAATTAGAGTTGAAACGTCCCCTAGGAACAATTATACAAGACTGTGCTTAAACTGACACACAATATTTTTTAACGCAACGCAATCTGACTTTCAATAATCCCTACAAAAGAATGGCCCTGACTAACATTAACCTATACCTTTCACAAATCACTTACCTCACCAAAAATCTTCGTTACTCGAACTACTGCAATACAGCGAGCACCACTACTGCCAGCTAAATAAAAGATTCAAACTACGGAAGTCACTAACTACTGATAGGCAGGCATAGTTAGCAAATGAAAGATTTTAATTGAGAACAAACAATGTATTTACCTTAAGAGTCATTATATATATATATCAGTTCATGACACCAATTCTTACAAATTTCAAAACTCCGCCATCTCTCTCCACACATCCACCACTGCTGGCGGCTCACCTCCAACTGCACAACGCTACGCGCTGTTAACATCCAGCCGCCCAACACTACAATGGCGAGTATTACAACAATGCCAACCTGCCACTGACTGCACACAGCACAGCCAGTGATTTTTCATACAGAGCGCTATGTGGCGTTACCAATAAAAAAATCTAAACAGCCTACTTACATAGCCCCCATGCTCACCACAAAAAACTTTACAAATTATTTTGGGCAGTGGCCAATACAGATTTGAAAAAAATTTTTCATAATTACAATAACAAAGAAATGAAATGCACACACTTATCACTACAATGTTGGTCAAAAGCTAAAACTTTCTCACTGTCCATAATGACAGTCCTGATCATTCATCACAGTAAAATTGCAGAATTTTTTTTTTTCTCAAAGTCGGAGCAGTAAAAGAAAATGCACATGCAAGTAGTGTATTTCCATGCAGTCTTCAAGAAGTAGTGGTGTCCTTCCAACGGAAAGACATGCTGACAGGTAATGGGCCACAACGGAGCAAACCCACAGCAGAGTCAGTCGAAGTTTTGAAGAATATTGGAAGGTTGGTCATCACAGAGCAGACCTACTATAGTCCTAGTAGAGATTATGGTATTGGTGGGCCACCAGAGGTGCAGACCCACTGCAGTCCTTGTACAGATAATGGTATTGGTGAGTCATCAACGGTGTAGACCCACTGTAGTCCTTGTAGAGATGGCTAGCAGGCAACTGTTGCGACTGTGCAGGTGCACAATCACCATCGAAGAGTCTTGCGGAGAATATAGCAAATCCATCAACCAATTTTCCTTAGAACCAACAATGCTGTTAACCAGTCCCTTGCTGAATCATTAACACACGTGCAAACACTATCAGTCCCTGCTTCTCACATATTGTCTGTATACTATGGCCAACAGAAACGTGTGCAGTGAAATGTAACTTACAAGTTACTTAATTTGATGAACTGGTGTCAATTACAATTTTATAACATAAGAATACAATAACAAAGGTACAAAATACATCATTAAAACGTAATAATACAGATAACATTTGTAGTAAAACAGACATTACAAAAGAATAGAAATAAACATGCACATCAGAGTTACAAAAATTATGACATAAGTACATACATAAAAGATCAGAATAACTTTTGAAACATCAACTTCACACATGAGCATTAGAATAAAACAGAATAAATAATGTGTAAACATCTTTACGAAGTAAATAACATGTTATTAATGCAAATTATATTTGAGGATAACGGTATTCCTCATCATAGTGAATGTAGCTTAGTATTAGAAGAGAAAAAATTCTATGAAACAGTACATAGAGACAGGAAGAAAACAAATACACAAGGGTACACAAACACATAGTGGGATAACACAAAAGGAAAGGACAGGGTTTTTTTTTCAATGTAACATTTGGTATTGCAGTGCAACCCAAAACTTCAGTCCATAGATCGTCCCTCTTATTTCAACATTTGCTCCAGCCAAAAAAAATCCTATCCAAGCATGCTTTCTGTTTTCTGTTCACATCCTCTTTCAAAAATAGTTTTTCTCCACTGTACACTACTTTTTTGGCCAAACCATTTTCTTATAGCTTCTCAATGCTTTTCTTCCAATTCATCATAGTTAGTTTCTTATAAAGTCTACCCCCTCTTAAGCTAACTTCAACCTACTGAGCTCAGATGCTTAACTAAGGGACGAGGCAATGCAGCAGCACAAAACAATTTACACGAACAGCAATGATAAAAAAATGGAAATTGCCAAAAAAGGCAGCAATATTACAACTATATAAGGCAATGCGCACCAAACAAGAAAAATAAATCAGTAATAAAATTGGCTTAACCTAGTAACACAAAGTGACATTCAGTAGCACTATGAATGGCAAACAGCTGCAGAAAATGCTATAACTTATACCTAAACATGACAAAGCTCAAGCAGAAAAAAATGTACACTAAAGACAACAATGCAGATATGGACAATGTCCATTCACATCTTATAGTCTATGTAATTAAAGTGGTGCACCACGAAAACTTATTGTAAAAAAATATTACTGTGTACTTGAAAAGAAAATTTTGTATTCAGTTACTGTGATTAATCCCTTCATATTGTTCTTTCTATTCAAAGTGCTCCTTTTTCGAATAATATGGATCATAAAATTATTATTTAATAGGTCTGTTGGCAGAAAGTGTTCATATTAGCAAATGCATTTAATTTTATTTTATAAAATCAGTGATGCAACACAGCTGGAAAACAGATATCAAATGAAATAAGCAACTATGGACAAAGCATAAAAATATCATTCAATAGTCATGTGACATTTCATAAGTTAGTAGAATTCTCTCAACTCTAGTAGAAAGACGTTTGTTATAATCAGGTGTCAGATGTAAGTATCTTTCTCAGTAATGAGCGTGTCGTATTTGCGGTGCTTTCTACAAAGGAATGTCAATAGCGAAGATAATGGCCTCCCTTTTTTTTTACCTGTGCCTCTGAAAGGCACACACTAATGGCTTTCTTTTGTCAGGTGGTTGTCGCGCAGCTGGGTGCCCACGACACATTACGTGCAGGTGGTCACTTAACTGTCTTATCGAAATATTTACGACACCAGTTTCCCCTACAGTGGCAGTCTCATATAAAAAAAATTCACAGATGAAGAATTTGCGTTACAAATCTGTAGAAATAAAATCTTTTAAAAATAATAGTGTTCAAAAATTTTCGACAGCATAGTGATACATTCACGCATATACATAGTTTTCATAACACTTAAAGTACGATTCCTGGTTTCCAACAACATTTTTCACAAACCAGAGTCCCTAACCACTACTCATTATTCCTTACCTTATTCGTGTACACTTCTTCAATATTTCATCATAACAGATACGTAGCATAACCAAATAACTCATATAGCATCAGCTTAAACATACCTCAGCAGCATAATTCACATCGTCGTCGTAATAATAACATTGTAACACCTCAGTCAAATCTCAAAAATGTCATAGCTTTCTGCAATAATTTCAAAGCCTAAAAAAAATTCTCTGCTCACGACAAAAGTGTCATCTACCTCAAACGTACTTTAAAAATCATGATCCCATACCAAATATATCATTCAAAGCGCTCATAGTGTCACAATGGTTCCGAAAAAATATGAACTGTTCACAAAGTACAGACAAAATACAATTTCATAAGTGTGAAGTAATCCACCCGTATAATTACGTAAACATTTGTCACTGATGTAGTAAAAATATGTTTGTCTCTCAGTTAAATCATCAGATAGCTGTGTAATTAATGTGCTAGAGAAATATGGTACCGATGTGTAAAGTTGTATAAGCAAATACTATATTAGCTAGGCCTCCTTGAGCTTGCCATACACATGGTACACAAAGTAAGCGTGTAGCCCCCTGAGGATTAATGTAATTATATCCTCAGGTGTTACAGATTACAGCAAAGGAATGAAATGTATCACGGAAAACCTTTGTATCATTGTACTTCAAATATCTTTAAAAATAAATGTTTTAAGTACAAAATTAATCACTCAAATACGTGTACTGTAGCGCTAAAATGTGCGTCTTGTTGTAAGATAATCTCTGTGGAAGTGTCGTAGTTATCGTCCTCCGAAAGCTACGTTTTGCATAAGTCAATGTACTTACCTCATGATAAACAAAAGTGAAATGCTTTGCGTGTAGATATCGTAGTTACTACGCTTATTGCCGTGATGAAGTAAGTACTGTACTGTAGCGTATTGTTGTGCTACAGGAAAGGCTGTCTCATTGTAGCTATACCACAAAGTTACTACTAAAACATGTTTTCCTTTCCAGAAGAATTCAGAAAAACTGTGCAGATATAAAACAGATACACAATAAAAGCACAATGTAAGTTGTGTCACACATTAGTAGCGTCGTGATATAATCGTGTAGCTATCAAAGAAACGAAATGCAAAGTCATCTTTAATCTCACAAAACTGCAAAGCAATTATCATGTTGTATAAGTCGATAAAAAATGTAAAAATTTTCTCAAAGTTTGCGCCTATGTTATTTTTCTCGGAGCCAACGTAGCTGCTAGTCCTCCCTTCTTGCAAAATCTTAAGGTCCTAGCTCACGTCCAAGGCACCAAACCCTGCTAAAACGTCCAAAATCGATAACTAAACTTGAATTGTAATGTTTCTTACTGGCTATTACATCAACTTAGAAGGTTCTTCTGTGTTCTACTATGGTGCTTTTAGTGTCTCCGCATTCCGCAGCTCCCGACATAGCTTTGCACACGATAAATGTAACGGTTTCAGGGAGAAGAGCGGGCAATGTGACGATCTGACATTAAGTCGATTCGATAGCAAATGACGCAGACGGTCAGATTTCTTAGGTTTTTACTACATATGGACACGTTTCACATTCTCCCGCCCAACTGGGCTCCTAGTCCTCCCTTCCAGCAAAATCTTAAGGTCCTAGCTCATCTCCAAGGCACCAAACGCGGTTATAAAGTCAAAATTCGATAACTAAACTTGAAATGTAATGTTTCTTACTGGCTATTACATCAACTTAGAAGCTTCTTCTGTGTTCTGCTATGGTGCTTTTAGTGTCTCCGCATTCCGCAGCACGCGACATAGCTTGGCACAAAATAAATGTAACCGTTTGAGAGAGAAGAGCGGCCAATGTGACGATCTGACATCAAGTCGATTCGACAGCAAATGACGAAAACTGGCGGATTTCTTAGGTTTTTACCACATCTGAACACTTTTCACTTTCTCCCGTGCAACGCTTGTGCTAGTCCACCCTTCTTGCAAAATCTTAAGGTCCTAGTTCACGTCCAAGGAGTAAAAGCCAGCTAAAGAGCAAAAAATCGATAACTAAACTTGAATTGTACTGCTTCTTACTGGCTATTACATCAACTTAGAAGCTTCTTCTGTGTTCTACTATGGGGCTTTTAGTGTATCCGCATTCCGCAGCACGTGACCTAGCTTTGCACACAATAAATGTAAGCGTTTCAGAGTGTGGAGCGACCAATGTGACGATCTGACAAAAAGTCGATTCGATAGCAAATGACGAAAACGGGCGGATTTCTTAGGTTTTTACTACATATGAACACTTTTGACACACTCCCGTGCAACGTGGATGCTAGTCCTACCTGCATGCAAAATCTTAAGCTCCTAGCTCATGTCCAAGGCACCAAAGCCGGCTAAAAAGCCAAAAATCGATAACTAAACTTGAATTGAACTGCTTCTTACTGTCCATTACGTCACCATAGAAGCTTCTTCTGCGTTCTACTGAGGGGCTTTTTGTGTCTCCGCATTCAGCTGCACGCGACATTGCTTCGCACAAGATAAATGTAACCGTTTCAGTGAGATTAGCGCCAAATGATACCATCTGACATTAAGTCCATTCGATAGCAAATGAAGAAAACGGCCGGATTTCATAGGTTGGTACTACATATGAACACTATTCACATTCCCCCGTGCAACGTGGCTGCTAGTCCTCCCTTCATGCAAAATCTTAAGGTCCTAGCTCATGTCCAAGGCACCGAAGCCGGCTAAAATGCCAAAAATCGATAACTAAACTTGAATTGTACTGCTTCTTACTGGCTATTACATCAACCTAGAAGCTTTTTCTGTGTTCTACTGAGGGACTTTTAATGTCTCCGCATTCCGCAGCACGCGACATAGCTTTGCACACGATAAATGTAACCGTTTCAAAGACAATAACTGCCAATGTGATGATCTGACAAAAAGTCGATTCGATAGCAAATGACGAAAACGGGCGGATTTCTTAGGTTTATACTACAAATGAAAAGTTTTCACCATTTCCCGTACAACGTGGCTGCTAGTCTTCCCCTCATGCAAAATCGTAAGGTCCTAGCTCATGTCCAAGGCAAAAAAAGCTGGCTAAAAAGAAAAAATCGATATCTAAACTAGAATTGTACGGCTTCATACTGGCTATTACATACTTAGAAGCTTCTTCTGTGTTCAACTATGGTGCTTTTAGTATCTCCGCATTCCGCAGCACGCGACATCGCTTTGCACACGATAAATGTAACCGTTTCAGAGAGAAGAGCGTACAATATTACGATCTGATATTTAAGTTGATTCAATAGAAAATGACGAAAACGGGCGGATTTGTTAGCTTTTAACTACATATGAGCACTTTTCACTTCCTGCCGTGCAACGTTGGTGCAAGTCCTCTCTTCATGCTAAATCTTAAGGTCCTAGCTCATCTCCAACGCACCAAATCCGGCTAAAAAGTCAAAAATCGAGAACTAAACTTGAATTGTAATGTTTCTTACTGGCTATTACATCAACTTAGAAGTTTCTTCTGTGCTCTACTATAGTGCTTTCAGTGTCTCCGCATTCCGCAGCACCCGCCATAGCTTTGCACACAATAAATACAACCGTTTCAGAGAGAACAGCGGCCAATGTGACCACCTGACATTAAGTCGATTCGATAGCAAATGACGAAAACGGGCGGATTTCTTAGGTTGTTACTACATATGAACACTTTTCATATACTCCTGTGCAACGTGGATGCTACTCCTCCCTGCATGCAAAATCTTAAGTTCCTAGCTCATGTCCAATGCACCAAAGCCGGCTAAACAGCCAAAAATCGATAACTAAACTTGAATTGAACTGCTTCTTACTGTCCATTACATCAACATAGAAGCTTCTTCTGCGTTTTACTAAGGGGCCTTTAGTTTCTCCGCATTCCGCAGCACGCGACATTGCTTTTCACACGATAAATGTACCGTTTCAGAGAGAAGAGCGGCCAATTTGACGATCTGACATTGAGTCGGTTCGAAAGCAAATGACGAAAACTGCTGGAAGTCTTAGGTTTTTACTACATATCAACAATTTTCACATCCTCTCCTGCACCGTTGGGGCTAGACCACCAATCGTGCAAAATCTTAAGGTCCAAGCTCATGTCCAAGACACCAAAGCTTGCTAAAAAGTCAAAATCTATATCTAAAACTAGAATTGTACTGATTCTTACTGGCTATTACAGCAACTCAGAAGCTTCTTCTGTTTCTACTATGGTGCATGTAGTATCCCCGCATATCGCAGCATGCGACATAGTCTTTGCACTCGATAAATGAAACCGTTTCAGAGAGAAAAGTGGCCAATGTGACGATCTGACACTAAGTCGATTCGATAGCAAATGACGAGAACAGGAGGATTTCTTTGGTTTTTACTACATATGAACATTTTTCACATTCTCCCGTGCAACGTGGCTGCTAGACCTCCCTGCATGCAAAATCTTAAGGTCCTAGCTCATGTCCAAGGCACCAAAGACGGCTAAGAAGTCAAAAATCGATAACTAAACTTGAGTTGTACTGCTTCTTACTGGATATTACAACAACTTAGAAGCTTCTTCTGTGTTCTACTATGGTGCTTTTAATGTCTCAGCACATCGCAGCACGCGATATAGCTTTGCAAACGATAAATGTAACCGTTTCAGAGAGAAGAGCGGCCAATGTGACGATCTGACATTAAGTTGATTCCATAGCTAATGACGAAATCTGGCGGACTTCTTAGGTTTTTACTACATATGAACACTTTTCACATCCTCCCGTGCAACGTGGCTGCTGGTCCTCCCAGCATGCAAAATCTTAAGGTCCTAGCTCATGTCCAAGGCATCAAAGCCGGCTAAAAAATCAACAACGATAACTAAACATGAATTGTACTGCTTCTTACTATCTATTAAATCAACTTAGAATCTTCTTCTGTGTTCAATTATAGTACGTTTAGTATCTCCACATATCAGAGCACGCGACATAGCTTTGCCCACGATAAATGTAACCGTTTCAGAGAGAAGAGCGGCCAATGTGACGATCTGACATTAAGTCGATTTGATAGCAAATGACGAAAACGGGCGGATTTGTTAGGTTTTTACTACATATGTACACTTTTCACATTCTCCCGTGCAACGTGGCTGATAGTCCTCCCTGCATGCAAAATCTTTAGGTCCTAGCTCATGTCCAAGTCACCAACGCCGGCTGAAAAGTCAATAATCGATAACTAAATCTTAAATTATACTGCTTATTACTGGCTGTTATGTCAAATTAAAAGCTTCTTCTGTGTTCTACTATGGTGCTTTTAGTGTCTCCGCATATCGTAGCACACGATAAATGTAACCGTTTCAGAGAGAAGAGCGGCGAATGGGACGATCTGGCATTAAGTCGATTTGATAGTAAATGACGAAAACGGGCGGATTTCTTAGGTTTTAACTACATTTTAACACTTTTCACATTCTCCCGTTCAACGTGGCTGCTAGACCTCCCTTCATGCCAAATCGTAAGGTCGTAGCTCATGTCCAAGGCACCAAAGCCGGCTAAAAAGTCAATAATCGATAACTAAACTTGAACTGTACTGTTCCTTACTGGTCGATTACATCAACTTACAAGCTTCTTCTGTGTTCTGCTATGTTGTAATTAGTGCTTCCGCAAACCGCAGCAAGCGACGTAAGTTTGCAGACGATAAATTTTATCGTTTCAGAGAGAAAAGCGGCCATTGTGGCGATCTGGTATTTCGTCGATCCGATAGCAGATGCCGAAAACGGGCGGATTTCTTAAGTTTTTACTACATATGATCAGTTTTCACATATTCTCGTGTAACGTGGTTCCCAGACCTCGTTTCATGCAAAATCGTAACGTCGTCAGTCACATCCCTGGCGGCAAAGGCGGCTAGTAAGTCCATAATCGATAGTAAAACTTGAATTGTACTGCTTCTTACTGGCAGATTACATAAACTTAGAGCCGGCCGCGGTGGTCTAGAAGTTCTGGCACTCAGTCCGGAACCGCGGGGCTGCTATGCTCGCAGGTTGGAATCCTGCCTCGGGCATGGATGTGTTTGATGTCCTTAGGTTAGTTAGGTTTAAGGAGTTCTACGCTCTAGGGGACTGATGACAACAGATGTTAAGTCCCATAGTGCTCAGAGCCATTTGAACCAATAACTTAGAAGCTTCTTCTGTGTTCTCTGGTGTTGCTATTAGTGCCTCCGCATGCCGCAGCCCGCGACATAAGTTTCCAGACGATAAATGTAACTGTTTTATACAGAAAAGCATCCAATGTGACGATCTGTCATTACGTCGATTCGACGGCAATTGACGAAAACGGGACGATTTCTTAGGTTTTTACAACACATGAACACTTTTCCAATTCTCTCGTGTAACGTGTCTTCCAGACTTCGTTTCATGCCAAATCTTAAGGTCGTCGGACATGTCTGAGGCACCAAAGCCGGATAATAAGTCAATAATCGATTACTAAAACTTGAATTTTACTGCTTCTTACTGGATGATTACATCAACTTATAAGCTTCTTCTGTGTTTTACTGTGTTGCTATTAGTGCCTCCGCATACCGCAGCACACAACATAAGTTTGCTGATGATGAAGGTAACCGCTTCACAGAGATATTTCAAACTCTGTGTCTGTGTCTATTGCCTGCTCATATTGTTTAAAGCAGGTTGCTGTAAATGCCCAGTGGATCTGATTCCCTTGATACCTATTCTAAACAATCTCGGATTGGTAAAGACCAAGCTCTGCTTATACTTATAGTCTGGGAAGTTGACATATCTTAGACAGTAAAATATGATGGTTAAAGATGTCCACTGAGTATTCCCATATACACTGAAGTTAGCTTTGAACAACAAATTATTAATTGGCCACCTACTCTTGACTCAATAGCTACTAAGATCTTTCACTAGTGAAGGAGGTGACGACGTTGTTATGTCCATTAGAGGCTTCTGTAGTTTGCTGAAAATGATGTCATATAATTGTGACTTGTGATTTTCTGTGGAGTTCCAGAGTAAGTTCTATACTGGTGCAGGACATTCATTCCTGCTGTTCTCATTCGAGGCAATCCTGGATTCTGAATCTCAAGCACCAGAGGATTATAAACAGCAATGATACCTCTGTCTTCCTGGCAGTGCACTATTTCAAAGTGCTCTGGTTGACAGTCTCTTCTCATTGTGCAGTGCTTGTAGATTATTGTAAATGGATTATCTGTAATATTTAGAACATCTCATTCTAAACTTTCTAAAGAACGAGACTTTTCTGTCATGACCACTTTTTGTGTGAGGGGATAAATACCAGGAATTTGATTGCATTTTGAGAACCTAATGGTAACTGTCATGATTGTCTATGTAAATTAATGGAACTGGATTTTTCCTGAGGTCAGCAGTTTTCCGAAGGTCGTCGTTTTTCCCGAGGTCGTCGTTTTTCCCAAGGTCGGCGTTTTTCCCCGAGGTCGGCGTTTTTCCCCGAGGTCGGCGTTTTTCCCCGAGGTCGGCGTTTTTCCCCGAGGTCGGCGTTTTTCCCCGAGGTTGGCGTTTTTCCCCGAGGTCTGCGTTTTTCCCCGAGGTCTGCGTTTTTCCCCGAGGTCTGCGTTTTTCCCCGAGGTCGGCGTTTTTCCCCGAGGTCGGCGTTTTTTCCCAACAGCGGCGTTTTTCCCCGATGTCGGCGTTTTTCCCCGATGTCGGCGTTTTTCCACGATGTCGTCGTTTTTCCCCCAGGTCGGCGTTTTTCCCCGAGATCGGCGTTTTTCCCCGAGGTCGGTGTTTTTGCCCCGAGGTCGACGTTTTTCCCCGAGGTCGGCGTTTTTCCCCGAGGTCGGCGTTTTTTCCCGAGGTCTGCATTTTTGCCCCGAGGTCGGATCAAAGATTTTTTTCCCGAGGTCTACAAATCTATCGATATATTGAAAATCCAAAGTATTTTCATGTATGTAGACTATACTGTTATGTCATGTCATCTTGAAACATTTATCCGACCACTAGATAACGGTATATATCCAGATAGCGATATATTTCGTTATATCTATTTATTTCGATATTCGTTTTCTTAGGGGTACAGATTTATTTTGAGACGTCCATACTTTTCCCATTATCGATTCAATTCGATATATCGACATACGTAGATGCACACATTATACCATGATATCGATTTATTTCGAGATATCTACCTATATTGAGGAGTCTATTTATTTCGAGGTATCGATTGATTTCGAGTATCCGATTATATCGAGATAACGATTTATTTTGATATACCGACACAATACAGGTTGTCTATATATTTCAAAGTATCGATATATTTCCATGTATTGGTGTACTACAGATATCGATTCTTCTCGAGATATCGATATATTTCAAGGTACCTCTATATCTCTAGTAATCCATAAATTTCTAGATATCGCTATTTTTAGAGATATCTTTATATTACGTGGTACCAATATATTTCGAGATATCGATATAATTCTATACCTCGATTTATCTCGATATGTCGACTAACATCGAGATTTCGGTCTATATGGTAAGCCGAAATGCGTCTAGATGTCGATATATTTCGGGATATCGACTCATTTCGATGTAGCGGTTTTTTGGAGGTGATTTATTTCGAGGTTTCGAATTATTTCACGGTGTCGATTTATTTCGAGGTTGCGATTTATTTCGAGGTTGCGATTTATTTCGAGGTGGCGATTTATTTCGAGGTGTGGATTTATTTCAAGGTGTCGATGTATTTCCTGGTGACGATATATTTCGATGTTACTTGTCGACTGCATCAGCTTAGAACCTATTTCGTACAGAGTGGTGCGACTGCATACCTCAGCAGGCGAGATTGATATCCAGACGATGAATTTTACCGTTTCCTAGAGAAAAGCGTGCGATGTGACGAATTGTCATTATGAAAACAAATGACGAAAACGTGAGGTTTTCTTTGGTTTTTCTGCCACTGCTGCCAACTTTCAGCCCACCCCCTCCTCCCCTTCCCCAGTCGTGGCGATCAGCTGGTGTGATGGAAATGGACACAGGAAAGTAATAACGTTCCATGAAATCCCATTCTAGGGACGTTCAAGGGTAAATGTTCCAGACGGTTTAATTGCATTAAGACACGCATACTGGGCATCTACAATGTCACATCTGCCAGATCGTTTCTATTATCAACAGTGGAAAACAAAACAGCGTACTGAAGAAGCCATAGTGAGACGCGGTTTTTGGTAGAATACTCTAGCCATTGATAATGATGATCTAATGAGAATTCTGTTATTGTTTTGAAAGATGCATTTAAATATGCATTGAACGTAGCTCCAAATTATTTTGTGAATTATAATTGTGGTATTATGAATCTACATTGGAGATTTTGTAATGCAAAACATTTCGATCTGAGAATACTTTACGTGATAGTACGTCATTGACCTTGTGTGTCATTAGGGTAAAGTTAATTTGCCGCGATTAACAAAAAATTTATCCGCCATTAAGGCTGAGTGCAACCCGAAAAATGCCAACAGCGCATAGCGGCCCATATGGTCACCCATCCAAGTGCCGACCACGCCCGAAAGTGCTAAACTTCAGTGATCTGACGGGAACCGGTGTATACACTGCGGCAAGGCCATTGCCCCTACCACTTTTACATGATATTTTTGATCGTAGTTCAGGTCTGATGGCTGGAAAGAATGGACCTTTACCATGTTATGCACATTTATATTTTCACTACGTCGACACAGCTGGACCAATTACGACCACAGGTGATGGTAGCCATAATGATCGTGCCAAGCATCCCGTGTACATTAGTTACACCCAAGTGTGTGGGCATCACAGCATTCGTGACATTTAAGTTTGTTACTTCTTTGCTACTATATTCGCAATAAATTTTGCAGACAGTATCCGCTTATGACGCTGAATGTACCTATAAAATTATATCATTGTACGACACATGTTTCAGGAGATACGTCATAAAAACTCAGGACAAGGCCAGACGCTGCATAGTACGGACGTGGACGCACAGCTGTAAATAAATGCCTGGTCAACACCAAGCTTTTCCGCTAGTCATCTATAAAGATAAGAAATCCCCAATATTGTCTACCAGCGTATTTTTGAAAAACCTTCATTTTGTCATCCATTTTTTTCCTGTAAAAATCGTAAAAGCCGTGCATCATTGTGTTTTTAAAAATCGTTTCTTATTGTCATCTCTTTTTATGTATTTTAAACCATCTATCGCTTGTGTAACCTGTGGCTACAAGTCCATTCCCTTTATGGGGTAATCGAAATAATAAACAACGGAAAAAAGTGTGGCTCAATTTCTTCCTCATTTTTCGGAACTTCTGATAATAGTAAATCGTTGGCTCTTTGAGGGCGTGGTAGGTACATACAAGAGATTAGTGTAAGATTAGAATTTGGGTTAGATGCAGTGCCAGGAGGTTCTGTTTCTATCTGGCTAGCTTCAGAGTACTTCACCATCTACCAAGTGATGCGTTTCATTGGGAATGGTGTGTTCTGTGCTAGGTCTACCCTTTACTGCACAATTCTGTTACTTCGATGCTATTAAAACCAGGATGTTATCAAAATATATGCACAGTGGCAGACTGGAGTCTGCAGAAATATTTCCAGTGGTGGGGAGGGGGGAAGGCGCGTCGGGGCTGGAGTGCATGATTCTGAAACTGGCACTCTGTGTACAAATCAGCTGGTCAGTTACGAGGTGCATCAAGCTACAAGACCCTAACTCCATGAGCGCTACAACTGGTCAAAGCTAAGGTTTATCAGTATTATGGAGAATTCTTATCTGGAAGAGTATACTGTAACGAATAAAAACTCTTTACTCCAGATTCCAGGGAGGGTTGGGGGCGATGGGTGAAAGTGCCCTTTTGCCTATCCTCCCCTCCCCACCTCCTCCCCTCCCCATCCTCTCCCCATCCCCCTCCCCTCCCCCTCCCCTTCCCCCTCGCGAACGCCAATGGCTGGCCCGTTCATTTTGAGAACATCAGAGCTGCAGTAACCTTTCTGAGAAACTGTTCTTGATGTCCTTGTGCGTCAATCTTACCACTCAGAACACCAGTGGGAATGTTGGTTATCGCTGAAACAACTGGTTTTCGGCTCTTATCAGTTTCCCAACCCTTCTTTAAGCTAATTGTTAAAACCCGTCACAATACCAGTTCTTGTAATAACCGATTTTCAGTCTTTTATTTACATTATTTCCTCTAGTAAACGTAGAAATCAAACAAATATTAAACAATTTTTACTTTCTCAGTTTCTTGATAAATGTAATCAAAATGTCAAATTAAATACCCTTATGATGACCTGCAGCCGTTCAGAACGAAATTAGAATTATATTAATACCGTCAGCTGCTCACGGGTGTCGATATATATCAACGGGGACAGGTGACAATGTGTGCACGTCTGGGACTCGAACCCGGGATCTCCTGCTTACATGGCAGGTGCTCTGCCCATCTGAGCCACCGAGGGCACAGACGATAGTGTGACTGCAGGTATTATCTCGCGCCCGCCTCCCGCGAGACTCACATTCTCACCTTGCACGTCCACACACTACATTCGTAGTGTCCCACACCGACACACTCATTACTCGTGGAACACATTCTTACCAAGTCCCGTAACAGTTCGCGGAATACGTGTGCATCTTCACAGAAGAAGGTCATGGCTGGTATTGCCAGAACCATATACTTATATGGATATGGACATGTCTTCCACGAGGAATGAGTGTGTTGGAGTGGGACTCTACGACTGTAGTGTATGGACATTCAAGGTGAGAATGTGAGTCTCGCAGGAGGAGTGCGCGAGATAGTCCCTGCAGTCGAACCATACACTGTGTCCTCTGTGCCTCAGATGGATAGAGCGTCTGTCATTTTAGCAAGAGATCCCGGGTTCGAGTCCCGGTCGCGGCACACATTTTCACTTGTCCACGTTGATATTTATCAACGCCCGCGAGCAACTGACGGTAATAATATAATTCTAATTTCTTTCAATTAAATAGTCCAATAAAACTTTGTCCGATGTTCGCTGCTTCTCTCAAAATATAGCGAGTGCTTCTATACTACAGAAAACTGCCAGTATTATCCTACTGATTTTAGTTTTTAGAACTCTGCTCAAAAATTATATTGAAATCGGTTATCACAGCACTATGCGGGCATTACGTATAGTCCAGCGATAAAGAGTGAAAACTGCGGCAGGAGAACTCTCTTTTTCGTTTTAATTTCTCTGTTTTTAAGGGCTAAAAGCAGATAACGGCATACTACGTAGACACAGCAGCAGATGAGGCACTTTCTACTTTTATCCCGAACTATGAATGATTTGTTAAATTTTAACTTCTTTCCTTGTATGATGTCGCAAGTCGACCAAATCTAACTTTGTTCTTCACTCGTACCGCATATCGTAAAATACTTCCAGACTTCCAGATGGTGCCATTCTATGTTACAACTGACGTTCGACAACAGCGAGAAACTGTGTCCAGTCTCGCGCACTGCTTGTGTAACAGGGACAATATTGTCTCGGCAATGTTGGACCAATCCATTTGTTGCTCGTTTCTATCAGCAGTGTTATTAAAGTGGCATACATAACTTTTCCCATTTTTTTCTGTAATAACGCCGTGTTTCAGTGCTATGGAAATCTTACGAATAAAAATAACTCGTCTTTTTTAAAAAAGGTTTATTTGAAAACAAAAAATTTTACTACCA
This sequence comes from Schistocerca gregaria, assembly GCF_023897955.1. Lineage (NCBI taxonomy): Eukaryota > Metazoa > Arthropoda > Insecta > Orthoptera > Acrididae > Schistocerca > Schistocerca gregaria. The sequence continues at coordinate 4,452,551 of NW_026061759.1, forward strand.
CATCTGTGGCTAATTGATATATCTGTTTTTAGGTGGTTATCAGAAAAAAATAAAAAGGTACTTGTTATAACCGAGAGCAAACAAATACCGAAAGACATCGGTTATTCAGAACTAAAATACCCATATCGTTTTAACTGATCGGTTTTTCTATCTCTAAACTGCAGTGTCGCCATAGAAAAGTGTGTCGCTCCATCAATGTCCATAGCAACTTTGAGATATGTGTTTATGCGCAATATCGGCAAATGGAAACACGAAGAGGTAATAAGCACCTGAGCGATAGAATTTATTTCACAGTCAGAAAAGTCGAGTGACAGACAAGACTGAATCACTGTAATAGAAATTATATGGAAAGCTGTGTAAAGGAAAATTTCCAGTTCTTTCGTGGATTCCAAAATTGAAGCAAATTCCGGGACACCAAGGTGACATAGTCTTATACGGATAGTATTCCATGACTAACGTAATTGGCCCATATACTGTACTGGTATACGGATTATATTACACGACTAACGTAATTTACGTGAAATAATTTACAAACATGTTACTGTAACATTCGCTACTACTCATTACGCTAATTCACCTTCAGCCATTCAGCGCAAATCTCAGTTATGATACGTGCGCCAAACAAAAATTTATCAACGTAGTAACTCAAGACAACTACAAACGATCATTGTGTGCAAAATAAATAGAACACTTCATAAGAAGAACATGACGGGTTTGAATCATTCTCACCGCAAAGGATGAAAAATTCAGGCTCGCACACAAGACCACTTGATAACTAACCAGAAATTCAGATTAGTTGTAGCTTCGGTGACAATCGCCTTTTTTACATTTTCCCCGTAAAATAGATAATTATGAAACGTAAGCAACTACTCTGAAATATCTGCGGCAACGGCCTTGCCGCGGAGGTTGCATCGGTTCACGTGAGATCACCGAAGTCGCTGATTTCACAACGAACTGTTCGTTGTCTACTGAGTATACTGTCTGTTGCACGACACTATCCCTCCCACGCTGCTAAATGTAGGTCGTCGGCAAAATATGACTGTAGTGGAACAAGGGCGTCTGCAGAAATTTCCCCAGGAGGTGGTGGTGGCATTGGTAGTGGTGTGTGTGTGTGTGTGTGTGTGTGTGTGTTTGTGTGTGTGTAGGACTATTACTATGAAACTCACACAGTCCAGACCGCCAAGGAAAATAAACCTTGACATTTGGAAAGGGTGTTGATCTTATACAGCTTATACTGCATATTTCGAAATTCCACCTCTAAGGGGGAGACGCAGGACATGAAAGGATTTCTGAATCATGTAGCTATTAAGGTAATTTTGAAGCTAGGCATACGAACATTTGTATCTGGTTTCTAGGTCAGAAATAAAGAAATATGTGTTCCAGTATCATTGGGAATTTAACCTCTATGAAGTGAAATAGTGGATGAACATTTTATTTTGAGATAAATAATTATGGAAGAACTATGAAAGTATTTTTAAGGCTACATCTAAGAAAATTGGTATTTGACTTCAAGGCTACAAATAAGAAAATACGTGTTTCGGTGTTTTTGGAAGTTCAACCCCTAAGGGGATGAAATAGAGTGAGCTGGTGCGTTTCTGGTGCCAGTTTCCGTCGACCGTTGTTTCGGTCTTTGAGTCGCAGTCCAGAGGACACTGTTCCTAAGTGACTGTAGTAGTTCTCTGTGCGGCCCCACATCGGGCTTACCGCGCTTACACTGGACACAGTTGCCAAGAAATCGCCTGCCATCGCGATATAGGTTGGGCCAAAACATGTATTCCCGAACTCGGTTCAAGGTCTTGAAGAACCCCAAATGACCCCCGTCCGCCAAATCGTGGAAATATCTGAGTGCCATGCTAACTCGTTCCTGTGGAATACAGACCTTCACTTGGCCACGGTTGGCTCCCCCTTTACACAAGAGGCCCGCACGAAGGCAACAGCCAGTGACGACGTCGCCATCCACCAACTGCTGCCTATTCGGTCCCCACCCGTCGTCCTCGGCCTGTTTGCCGGCTAAGTCGAAGAAGAAGCCGGGTGTCTCGGAGAGAAGGAAATTCACCCCCAGATCTGGCTCCACGTTTCTGAAGATGGTTCATTATGAAAGCATTATGAAAGCATATCTGACAATTCGTATTCGGCTAATCTGTTACAATTTTTAAAAACTACGTGTTTCACTGGTTTTTAACTTCGAGCATAAGGGGATGAGAATTTTAATGAAATATTTATTGCGTTATATTAAAATATTTTAAATCTGCATCTACGATAACCGGTATTTCACTTCTCAATTAGATATAAAGAAATATGCGTTAGGGAATGAAAGACTCTGCGGAGATATCACCACAAGAATACAAACGGCTTGATTAACAAAAACCTTGGACTCCAGCTGTCAGCATTGCTTTTTGGTCATTCAGCAAAAGACCATGCTTCAACGGCATTAAGTTTAGAAAAGTTTAGAAAGTGTTGCAGTTTATAAAAGACATAAAAAAAACGATTAAAGAAAAAAATGCTTTGCAGACCATGAACGGTCTAAGTAAGTAAAGAAGCGGATGATAAGCTAGCTCTTTATGCAAATAAGTTGGTCAGTTTAAGTTCCGAGACATGTCATGCAGCAGGAACGGAATCCTATAGTTGCTACGATTGGCTAAAGGAAAAGTTTTGCAGAATCACGCGAAATCACTTCTGCAAGTGGCTGAGAATCTCGTAATGAATAAAAATTCTGTACTAAGAATTCCAAGGTTGGAGATGCAAGATTCCTCCCCCCCCCTTTCCCCCTCCTCACAATCCTATCCTTCTTTACCTACAGCAAAAAATAAATAAATAAATAAAACTAGAGAAATTTCTACTGTGAAACTATTTGCATACAAGAGAACGGCCATTAAAATTTAACTCTTCAAAGTTTTAAGCCCTGCCCCGTTCGAAAAATTTAATTTCTTTGTAGTTGCATTTTTTAAAGGTGTACTTGTCTAGACTCCTGGAACGGAAAGGTTTTTTTTTTTAATCCGTGCTTTACAAAAGTTTCTACAGCCCAGTGTTTGAAGCAGTGTCACGGCTGCCATGAGCCGCGCGGGGTACCCGCCATGTCTCCAACGCCTTGTCAGGGTTCGCGCGGCTCCCCCCGTTGGAGGTTCGAGTCCTCCTTCGGGCATGGTTGTGTGTGTGTTGTCCTTAGCATAAGTTACTGTAAGTAGTGTGCAAACATACGGACTGATGGTTCAAATGGCTATGAGCACTTTGGGACTTAAGATCTGAGGTCATCAGTTTCCTAGAACTTAGAACGACTTAAACCTAACTAACCTAAGGACATCACACACATCCATGCTCGAGGCAGGATTTGAACCTGCGACCGTAGCGGTCGCGTGGCTCCCGACTGAAGTGCCTAGAACCGCTCGGCCACATCGGCCGGTCTATCATGTATTCTAGAAGTGCTGCACGGTCGTCAGTGGCGCCTGTTCTTTCGAGAACAGTTACTTCATATCTATGGTTAAACGTTACCCAGCCATTGACCTTCGTCTGTGCGAATGCGCACAGGTTGCCCGAACTCTTACGGGAATCGTCACATTAGTGTGAGCCAGTAATGAGTGGATAGGCAAATACCTATTACGTACATTACGTATGCGGATTGTGGACGGTTGGGGATGTGTCTCACGGGAAGCGTGCAAGGGATAAATTCCTGCAGTCGTGCTGTTCATTTGTGCCCTCGATGGCTCAGATGGATTGAGCGTCTGCCATGTAAGCAGGAGATCGTGGGTTCGAGTCCCAGTAGGGGCACACTTTTCAGCTGTCCCCATCGAAGTATATCAACAACACCTGTCGGCAGCTGAGGGTTTCAATTAATTATCAGTTGTGAAGGTGATTCGATGAACCATTTGCCAGGCACTTAAATGTGTTTTGCAGGGTATCCATATAGATGTAGATGATAACTCGTCCCGTGTCGCACGTGCTCAAAATGATTTATACTGCACAATGCATGCAAACATACTCACCGAAAATAAGGACGATTATCAAGTGCAGGCTGCCGAGTGCTGCAAATCCAGCTTAGACAGATCGGCTTTTCCTGCCAAGAAGAACAGGAAGTTGCTGTCTAGGAACAATCAGAGGTAGAGGAAGGGTTGATAAATACTCCTTGAATTGCAGACTAAACGTAAATAACGAAAATACAATTTTGGTAAAAATTGGTCAAAACATAATCGTTTGCCCTCCGTATTGGATTAGCTGTTTGGAATATTGAAAATCTGACTTCAGATTCGTTTTCAGCGACATTAAAAATATATATGTAACACTCAGTTCATGCAAATCGAAGTAATAATATAACTAAATGTTTTCCCTAAACATTGAACACATTTTTTTCGGGTAACTATTTTCTCAGAACGGCATGCAGCATAAATTGAAAGTGGTTCGATCTCTTAACTTCTACCTCTGACCCCTAAAAGTAAACACTTTTCTTAGGAACTTATAGCTATAATATGACATTTGTTAATATTAACTAATTTTTGTGTAGGCATAAGGAGTGAAACAAACCCCCAAAAATCGAACTCAAAGTTCGAATTAGCACTGTATCGTTAAATTTAAGGTTGTTTCATTGCGGTTAGGTATGCGCTCGCATAAATTTTATGTTTTATCGACTGATGTTATCCATTTTCAATTTCAGAGGAATAATGTAGTATCAACTGATGTTACCCATTTTTGAATTCAGGTAACATCTGTGGTGCCACACTGCACGCACTCTGCGTACTCCAGTCTCGCAGGCCCTTGATCAAATCATAATTACGGGCGCCATTTTTTATTGAAAATCTAAAATTAAGCTCATAGTATTATCACTCGTAATTCCCAAACACATCCTTCGAATGTATTGTCATTGTCTCAAAAAAAAAAATTTCAAATGTACCCTTTGTTGCTCATTTGTATGAGAACCTGGCCGTAACGCCGGAATATAGTCACGAGATTTTTTTTTTCAGAGACGCTGTACGATCGCGAGAAGACTTTCGTTCTGCGCGTGTCGAAGGACATTCCTCAGATATTACTGTGTGTGTGCTACTCAGTCGTGCCATTTAAGTGTACATCTTTGCATAGTTTTCCTTTCACGATGTAAACAGTGTTCCGCTCAATTGCTAACTGGCCAGTGAGTGGTTCCGAAGGTGTCGGATGTGCGGTGCGTTCGGTATGCTAGGACAACAGCAGACTGGCGTGGTGCGATGGCAGAAGCAGACACTGAGGGAGCTAGCTGCTGGGACGCCAGCGAACAATTTATGCCAAGTAAGACGAAGAGGACTATTCTAAAATTACTAGCCGTCTCAAAAGTGTTTACCATTGGTAAATCTTGCTGTTGAGTCTGACAAAACTGGCAGTTGGGCCTAGAGATACATTAGAGAGAGATACAGGAAATCCCCCCACCCCCCTCAATAAATTTTTGGTTGTGATGACAGGCCGATTGGTAGTGTAGCCCGAGATCTAAGTTAGGTTGGAAGGTGGTAATTTGATTGAGAGTTGTTTACGCCAACGATTATGAATGCCGACTAAACGTTGTGCGAGCAGATTGCCCTGTAGCGTAGCCTAGTGTTTCCGTCCGCGCCACATTTAACACACTTTCTCTAACTGTGTACAAAAGTCTCACAACAGCCACGATAACTACGTTTCTGGTGGGGGGAGGGTAGAGTCCACTATGTAACTTTCACTGCAAATTTTAGTAACCGCCGAAACTAACCGAAATAGAAGCGTAATTTTAACTATATTTCCTTTTGTGGGAAAATAATGGTTCTCCTCTTTCGGCAGCAACTGTAATATGTAGGCGACTTATTAGTTTTCTTTAAACTATGAATCATGATCTCAATAGACGCAGTGCTTTTTTTACGTTACTTGATTTGTGGTCTATAGTAAACAATGCAACGAATTGGTAAATTCTTTGAAGTTTGACGTGTGTTACATAGACGACGTCTGCAATGTTCGTAAGGCCAAGTTTGCATATATTCGGTGTCTGTTTTTTTGGCCATGTACTGTATAATTAAGGGGAGGAGGATTATGTTCAAGGAGCAGTGTATTAGCAGTCTATGGAGAAATTGAGAATTTCGATCTAACGAACGGCATGCTCGGGCAGTTCGTGCTATTCTGTTGACCACTGTGTAATTCGGACACAGTGATCATTGCCTCTCCCTAGTAACCAGGGGACTCGGGTGCTAATCCTGGTCTGGCACAAATTTTCAACAGTGCCCATTGACTAAAGTCTGTGCCCATTGTCAACTAATGTCATTGTTTCGGTGTTAAATTGTATTTTGTTCACGATACGTCGTTTAGCTTTTTCATGGATAACAGCTTTGAAAAGCGTACAGGTTATATTGATATTCGCTCGTCGTTAGTCCAAGGCAACTATAGCGATTTATGAACACAGTTGTAGTTCGTATTAAGCCTACATACGTAATTGTGTCCTGTGTTTCTTTACCAAGAACTGCTTCGTAAGTAATTCCCCGGTAGTGGTATTTTGTTTCAGTATTTTGTTTAAATATTTATAGACTGCAGGCTTGGATGAAATATGAAACACATGTCCGAAGTTCCTGTTGATACTGCAGATACTGTTTCATCCGTACTAGGGGCCAAAACATTTAATCTAATACAAAAGGACACAATTTGTCTCGAGATTTAGCTATTTTTCGTAATAGAGGCCTTGCTTCGATATGTTTTTCTCTAATTCTTGTTTGGATATAATCTTAAAACACACTAACTCTTCCACCAGTTATTCGATATGTTGTTTCATCCCTTTCGTAGCCTAGACTTCCTAAACGGTCGATAATATTAATGATTTCCTTTCTCAATTTTATTTTCTGTAAAATCTCCTGTTTATGGTTAATTCTAACATGTTTCACGTTCTCACTTTTATTATTTTTATTTTTCTAGTTTTTGGCTGGTAGCCAAATTTTCTTTGAATCTGGTTTTTAATTCTGAAATAGTAACAGTTGAAGGTCAAGAGAAGATGGCGATCTATTTGAGGAGAGTGGCTTGGAGATTTTTTATAATAGACGTACACAGGTCATGGGGATCCTTACCTATATAAATTTACTTCGAGTGTGATGTAGCCCATTCTCTTGTCATGATCTCGGCTGTATCGTAGCACATTGTCTCGGTTAGGTTGGAGATTTCTGTTGAGAGTTGCCGAAGTCAACGAAAGTGATTACAAAGTGAGGACTTTGCTAACAGAACGATCTGTAGCGTAGTCCAACACGTTCTTTCTGTCCTTTTAAAGCCTCTTTTAATTAAAAATAACTAAAGCTGCAAGATACAATCACAAAAACTGTTACGTAATAGAGTAATCCCAGACTATTGTTGTGTAAGTTGTGTGCGTACACTTTTTTTTGTCAGTGAATATACATTTTTTTACTCATTTGCTGGGTTTCAGTTTTCCCCGTTTTCCGGCGAAAAACCTTTTCCTGTGAAGGGCCCATTAGCTTGTCGGTTATATTTGTGACTTTCTCGACGGTCAGTAATTTCGTGATAGTCCATCCACCGGCGTCATTGTTAACATCGAATATAGATTTAAGTATTAGGAAGGCTAATATGAAGCTAATGCATGAGTAGGTCTAATAATTAATAAAAATAGGAATGCGGGTAAGCCACTACAAACAGCATAGTGAAAGCATTGTTGTGGCCAATATAGCCACGAATCCCACGCCTACCACAGTCGTAAAAGTAGTCCGCAGATGATGAAGAAATTGATGGAATGTGTGATGAGATAAAAGAAATCATTCAGATAGTGATGGGAGATGAAAATTTAATATTAGTGGGTGACTGGAATTCGACGGTAGGAAATGGAATAAAAGGAAACGCAGTAGGTGAATATGGAATGTGGGTAAAAAATGAAAGAGGAAGCCGCCTGGTAGGTTTTTGCCCAGAGCATAATTTAATCATAGCTAACACTTGGTTCAAAAATCATGAAAGAAGGTTGTATACGTGGAAGAGACCTGGAGATACTGCAATATTTCATATAGATTATATAATGGTAAGACAGAGATTTAGGAACCAGATTTTAAATTGTATGACATTTCCAGGGGCAAATGTGGTCTCTGATAACAATATATTGATTATGAACTGTAGATAAAAACTGAAGAAACTGGAAAAACGTGGGAATTTAAGGATATGGGACCTGAAAGAACTGACAGAATCAGAAGTTGTAGAGTGTTTCAGGAAGTGCATTAGGGAACGATCTACAGGAATGGGGCAAAGTAATACAGTGTGATGGGGGATCTGAGTGGTATACTGTCAAGGGGGAGGGGGTTCCTCAGGGATCAGTGTTGTGGCCGCTCTAGTTCCTTATTTATATAAATGATATGCCCTCAAGTATTATGGGTAACTCTAAAATATTTCTGATTGCTGATGACACTAGCTTGGTAGTAAAGGATGTTGTGTGCAACATTGACTCCGTTTCAAGTAGTGCAGTACATGACCTCAGTCAATGGCTTGTAGAAAATAAACTAACGTTAAATCACAGTAAGATTCAGTTTTTACAGTTTCTAACACACAATTCAACAAAACCTGACGTTTTAATCTCACAGCATGGGCAAATGATTGGTGAAGCTGAGCGGCTCAAATTCCTAGGTGTTCAAATAAATAGTAAGGTGTCATGGAAAGCCCACATTCAGGATCTTGTTCAAAGACTTAATACTGCCATTTTCACTATTCGAACGCTACCGAAAGTGAGTGATACTTCGCCAAGTAAATTAGTCTACTTTGCTTATTTCCATTCACTTATGTCGTATGGTATTATGTTTTTGGATAACTCTTCCCATTCTAGAAGGATATTTTTGGCTCAGAAACGGGAGGTTCGGGCAAAAAGTGGTGTGAGTTCACGGACCTCTTGTCGACCTCTGTTTAGGGAGTCTGGGTATTTTGACATTGGCCTCTCAATATGTATATTCCTTATAGTCGTTTCTTGTTACCAATATTAGTTTATTTCCAACAATAAGCAGCTTTCACTCGGTTAATACTCGGGAGAAATCAAACCTCCATTTGGATCGGACTTCCTTAACTCTTGTGCAAAAATGTGTGCAGTATACTGCTACATCCATTTTCAATAAGCTGCTACTCGAATTCAAAAATCTTAGCAGTAATCCACGCGCTTTCAAATCGAAACTGGAGTGTTTCCTCATGGGTCACTCCTTCTATTCTGTCGAGGAGTTAATTGAAAAATTAAGCTGATTCTCATTGTACTGCTGATAGCGTTTGCTTAAACTTATGGACTGATTTTCTCTCTGGTTCATGAACATGTATTTTTATCTGTTATTACTTTTATGTTGTAAGTTCATGTGTCGCCCAAACCGCCGTCTGCTTCACGTCTGCTGTGCAGCGAGCTACCTTGATTGAAGTATTAACTGTAGTTTTCTTACTTGTCACTACTTCTTCCGTGTGTTTTTGCTTTTAGGAAGCTTTAATTGTCGAGTGCTAGTAATAGAGTTAAATAGATTTCATGTTTGTTTTGAATACAGTCAGAGAGAGTCCTTGTAGTCAGCCATAGTGCTAGTAGTGCTAGTGTTTGTTTTCAATACAGTCCAGAGACAGGTAGTGCTATTTTCATTGTTTTCTACAAGAAGTGGTTAGCAATCACAGTTTAGTCAGTAATCAGCCGCCTTTAGTGAATTAGCAGTCTACTTAAAAGTTGATTAAGTCTCTTCAGTATATTGATTCCTTAGGATGGATAGGATGTGTGACTGCTGTGTACGGACGCTGGCCACTCTTCGCGAACAGCTGAGCGTGTTGATGGCCGCGGTCAGCCGTCTTCAGGCTGCTGCCTCGGAGGGTAGCGGCAGTGTGGAGTCTGGTGCGTCGCATGGTGCACCCCAGGTGTTAGATGCTTCACCCACTGTCCCTGCTGTCGAGACATTTTCGCGGGTACCGGGCGCGGTTGGGCCACCCTCTCCCCAAGGGGAGTGGCGGGTTCAGCGGCGTTCGCGGCGCACGAGGCAGAGGGTCAATGTGGAGGCTGGCCGTGTGGCATCGTCCGCTCTGCCTGTGAATGGACATGTGGCTGCTCATTCATCAAGGTCCGAGCAGGCACACGGGGGGAGGGGTTTATTAGTTATTGGGAGCTCCAACGTTAAGCTGGTGATGGAGCCCCTTAGGGAAATAGTGGAAAGGTCGGGGAAGAAGGCCAGTGTTCACTCTGTCTGCTTGCCGGGGGGTCTCATCCGAGATGTGGAGGCGGCCCTACCGGCGGTGATAGAGAGCACTGGGTGCACCCGACTGCAAATTGTTGCTGATGTCGGCACCAATGACTCCTGCCGTGTGGATTCAGAGGTCATCCTCAGTTCGTACAAGCGGTTGTCGGAGTTGGTGAAGGCGGAAAGCCTCGCTCGCGGGGTGGAATCAGACCTAACTATTTGTAGTATCGTTCCCAGAACCGATCGCGGTCCTCTGGTTTGGATCCGAGTGGAAGGCTTAAACCAGAGGCTCAGACGATTCTGCGGAGAGCTGGGGTGCAAATTTCTCGACCTCCGCAATGGGGTGGAGAAATGTAGGGTCCCCTGAATATGTCAGTCGTGCACTACACGCCGGAAGCGGCTACGAGGGTAGCGGAGTACGTGTGAAGTGCACATGGTTTTTTTTTTTTTTTTAGGTTAGAGAATTCCCTCCCTAGACCCGACAAGACGCCTCCTGAGACGCGGCAAGGCAGGAGTAGGCAAAATGCAACAGGGAATAACAATATTAATGTGCTAATAGTAAACTGCAGGAGCGTCTATAGAAAGGTCCCAGAACTGCTCTCATTAATAAACGGTCACAACGCCCATATAGTTCGCAGACAAAGGCTGGACAGTAAAGGGGGAGGCGTGTTTATAGCGATAATAAGTGCAATAGTATCGAAGGAAATTGACGGAGATTCTAATTGTGAAATGATTTGGGTGAAGGTCACGGTTAAAGCAGGCTCAGACATGGTAATTGGATGTCTCTATAGGCCCCCAGGCTCAGCAGCGGTTGTGGCTCTGCACCAGAAGAATAATTTGGAAAATATTTCGAGTAGATTTCCCCACCATGTTATAGTTCTGGGTGGAGATTTTAATTTGCTGGATATAGACTGGGGGACTCAAACGTTCATAACGGGTGGCAGGGACAAAGAATCCAGTGAAATATTTTTAAGTGCTTTATCTGAAAACTACCTTGAGCAGTTAAACAGAGAACCGACTCGTGGCGATAATATATTAGACCTTCTGGTGACAAACAGACCCGAACTATTAGAATCAGTTAATGCAGAACAGGGAATCAGCGATCATAAAGCGGTTACTGCATCTACGATTTCAGCCGTAAATAGAAATATTAATAGAGGTAATAAGATTTTTCTGTTTAGCAAAAGTGACAAAAAGCAGATTACAGAGTACCTGACGGCTCAACACAAAAGTTATGTCTCAAGTACAGATAGTGTTGAGAATCAGTGGACAAATTTCAAAACCATCGTACAATATGCGTTAGATGAGTATGTGCCAAGCAAGATCGTAAGAAATGGAAAAGAGCCACCGTGGTACAACAACCGAGTTAGAAAACTGCTGCGGAAGCAAAGGGAACTTCACAGCCAACATAAACATAACCAAAGCCTTGCAGACAAACAAAAATTACGCGAAGCGAAATGTAGTGTGAGGTGGTCTATGCGAGAGGCTTTCAATGAATTCGAAAGTAAAGTTCTATGTACTGACTTGGCAGAAAATCGTAAGAAATTTTGGTCCTATGTCAAAGCGGTAGGTGGATCAAAACAAAATGTCCAGACACTCTGTGACCAAAATGGTACTGAAACAGAGTATGACAGACTAAAGGCCGAAATACTAAATGTCTTCTTCCAAAGCTGTTTCACAGAGTAAGACTGCACTGTGCTTCCTTCTCTTGAAGTCGCACAGTTGACAAAATGGTAGATATCGAAATAGACGACAGAGGGATAGAGAAACAATTAAAATCGCTCAATAGAGGAAAGGCCTCTGGTACTGATGGGATACCAGTTCGATTTTACACAGAGTACGCGAAGGAACTTGCCCCCCTTCTTGCAGCGGTGTACCGTAGGTCTCTAGAAGAGCGAAGCGTTCCAAAGGATTGGAAAAGGGCACAGGTCATCCCCGTTTTCAAGAAGGGACGTCGAACAGATGTGCAGAACTATAGACCTATATCTCTAACGTCAATCAGTTGTAGAGTTTTGGAACACGTATTATGTTCGAGTATAATGAATTTTCTGGAGACTAGAAATCTACTCTGTAGGAATCAGCATGGGTTTCGAAAAAGACGGCCGTGTGAAACCCAGCTCGCGCTATTCGTCCACGAGACTCAGAGGGCCTTAGACACGGGTTCACAGGTAGAAGCCGTGTTTCTTGACTTCCGCAAGGCGTTTGACACAGTTCCCCACAGTCGTTTAATGATCAAAGTAAGAGCATACGGACTATCAGATCAGTTGTGTGCTTGGATCGAGGAGTTCCTAGATAACAGAACGCAGCATGTCATTCTCAATGGAGAGAAGTCTTCCGAAGTAAGAGTGATTTCAGGTGTGCCGCAAGGGAGTGTCATAGGACCGTTGCTATTCACAATATTCATAAATGACCTGGTGGGTGACATCGGAAAGTCTCTGAGGCTTTTTGCAGATGATGCTGTGGTGTATCGAGAGGTTGCAACAATGGAAAATTGTACTGAAATGCAGGAGGATCTGCAGCGAATTGACGCATGGTGCACGGAATGGCAATAGAATCTCAATGTAGACAAGTGTAATGGGATGCGAATACATAGACTGATAGGTCCTTATCATTTAGCTACAAAATAGCAGGTCAGCAAATGGAAGCAGTTAAATCCATAAATTATCTGGGAGTACGCGTTAGGAGCGATTTAAAATGGAATGATCGTATAAAGTTGATCGTTGGTAAAGCAGATGCCAGACTGAGATTCATTGGAAGAATCCTAAGGAAATGCAATCCGACAACGAAGGAAGTAGGTTACAGTACGCTTGTTCGCCCACTGCTTGAATACTGCTCAGCAGTGTGGGATCCGCACCAGATAGGGTTGATAGAAGAGATAGAGAAGATCCAACAAAGAGCAGCGCGCTTCGTTGCAGGATCATTTAGTAATCGCGAAAGCGTTATGGAGATGATAGATAACCTCCAGTGGAAGACTCTGCAGGAGAGACGCTCCGTAGCTCTGTATGGGCTTTTGTTGAAGTTTCGAGAACATACCTTCACCGAAGAGTCAAACAGTGTATTGCTCCCTCCTACTTATATTTCGCGAAGAGACCACGAGGATAAAATTAGAGAGATTAGAGCCCACACAGAAGCATACCGAGAATCCTTCTTTCCACGTACAATACGAGACTGGAATAGAAGGGAGAACCGATAGAGGTACTCAGGGTACCCTCCGCCACACACCGTCAGGTGGCTTGCGGAGTACGGATGTAGATGTAGATACTGACACGTTCCATGACCTAGAAGATTTGCTCCTCAATTTGGGCCTACGGAACTTGGCATGCGCAAAGAAAGAGGGTAACAGAAGATATATTGAATTTAATTTATGAAAGGAGAAAATACAAAAATGCAGTAAATTAACCCGACAAAAAGAAATACAAACGTCTCAAAAATGAGATCGACAGGAAGTGCAAAATGGCTAGGCAGGGATATCTAGAGGACAAACGTAAGGATATAGATGCGCTTATCACTAGGGGCATGATAGATAGTGCCTAAAGAAAAACTAAAGAGACTTTTAGAGAAAAGAGATTCACTTGTATGCATATCAAGAGCTCAGATGGAAACCCTGTTATCAGCAAAGAAGATATTGCAGAAAGGTGGAAGGTGTATATAGAGGATCTATACAAGGGCAATGTACTTGAGGACAATATAATGGAAACGGAAGAGGATGTAGATGAAGATGAAATGGGAGATGACATACTGCGTGAAGAGTTTGACAGGGCACTGAAAGACCTTAGTGGAAATAAGGTTCCGGGAGTAGGCAACATTCCATTAGAACTACTGACAGGCTTGGGAGACCCAGCTCTGACAGAACGTGACCGTCTGATGAGCAAGATGCATGAGACAGCCGAAATACCATCAGACTTCAAGAAGAATGAAATAATTCCAATTTCAAAGAAATCAGGTGTTGACAGGTGTGAAAATTAGCTAACTATCAGTTTAATAAGTCACAGCTGCAAAATACTAACGCAAATTCTTTACAGACGAATGGAAAAAATGGTAGAAGCCGACCTCAGGGAAGACCAGTTTGGATTCCGTGGAAATACTGGGACATGTGAGGCAATACTGACCCTACGACTTACCTTATAAAGTAGATTAAGAAAAGGCAAACCTACGTTTCTAACATTTGTAGACTTAGAGAAATCCTTTTACAATGTTGACTGGAATACTCTCTTTCAAATTCTGAAGGTGGCAGGGGTAAATTACAGGGAGCGAAAGGCAATTTACAATTTGTACAGAAAGCAGGTGGTAGTTATAAGAGTCGAGGGATATGAAACGGAAGCAGTGGTTGGGAAGGGAATGAGACAGGGTTGTAGACTATCCCCAATGTTATTCAATCTGTTTATTGAGCAAGTAGTAAAGGATACAAAAGAAAAATTCTGAGTAGAAATTAAAATCCATGGATAAGAAACTAAAACCTTGAGGTTTGCCGATGACGTTCTAATTCAGAGACAGCAAAGAACCTAGAAGAGCAGCTGAACAGAATGAAGTGTCCTGAAAGGATGATATAAGATCAGCATCAATAAAAGCAAAACGAGGATAATGGAATGTAGTCGAATTAAGGTGGGTGATGCTGAGGGAATTAGATTAGGAAATGAGATATTTAAAGTAGTAAAGGAGTTTCGCTATTTAGGGAGCAAAATAACTGATGACGGTCGAAGTAGAGAGGATATAAAATGTCGACTGTCAATGGTAAGAAAAGTGTTTCTAAAGAAGAAAAATTTGTTAACATCGAGTATAGCTTTAGGTATCAGGAAGTCCTTTCTCCGAGTATTTGTATGGAGTGTAGCCACGTATGGAAGTGAATAATGGACAATATATAGTTTGAACAAGAATAGAATAGAAGCTTTCGAAATGTGGTGCTACGGAAGAATGCTGAAGATTAAGTGGGTAGATTACATAACTAATGTGGAGGTATTGAATAGGATACTGGAGAAGAGAACTTTGTGGCAAAACTTGACTAGAAGATGGGGTCGGATGGTAGGACACGTTCTGAGGCATTAAGGGATCACCAATTTAATATTGGAGGGCAGCGTGGAGGGTAAAAATCGAGGTGGGAGACCAGGAGATGAATACACTAAGCAGATTCACAAGGATATAGGTTTGCAATGGGTACTGGGAGATGAAGCTTCCACACGATACAGTAGCATGGAGAGCTGCATCAAACCAGTCTGTGGACTGAAGACAAGAGCAACAACAACAACAACAACAACAACAAGGTATTTGTCTGATGTGTAACCTTCAACAGAAGTGGGGCAGACAAGAGGGTTAATTCATTAATGGTGTCGGAAGAGATGGTTAGCAAGAAATCCTTTAGGCGTGGTGCGTGATGCGGCGCTCCCCATCCCCATATACCGATCAAATCAGTCACGACTTGAACCGAGCGTGCCCGAACATTGTCCTACAAAATGATGGCCGCCTTCTGCAGAAACCGACGCCGCTTCTTTCTCTCAGTTGCTTTTCTACTTTGTAACACAGTCTGTTTCGTTTTCGAGTGCAAACCGCTTAACATATATTGTTCAAATTTGGCATGGAGACAGTTTGAACCCTGAGAAAGAACATAGCCCACTTTAAAAAGCAAGAAAAATTTTTTTGCATTAGTGAACGTAAACTACATTAAAACTTACTTATTTTGCTTGTACAACTTAAGAATTCTATAATGTATAAGTACTTCAGTAGTCGCCGCGCGGGATAGTCTCTCAAACGAAATTGCTCCCACGTCCGAGGCCTTTCAATATCACGTCTTCCATTCCGCTTGTAGTTCAGAATATTTTGGGGAAGTCTGGGACGTAGCATTCTCACCAGTCTTCACGATATTTTTGAATTTTTTAGTTTCTGTTGAAAATACTTAATTTTTCTCTAGTATCTTCATTCCTAATCATTTCTTGTTGTGCAGCTCTTCGAATTTCTTAGGAACCTCATCTCTGCCGTGTGATTTATTTTTCGTTTTTTTTAACCATGTTTTCGCTTTCATAGCATAATACAGGAACCGCGACCACGTTATAGAATTTCGGGACAACCTTTTTGTACTTTATTGCCCAATGTTCAGATAATAGTGTCACAGACAGCTTAGAATTTGTGTAATTTATTTTAAGTATCAGAGTAAAAATCAGATCTTACAGCGTAGCCTAAATGAAAGATTAAGAGACCAGTTCTAAAGCAGGATTATCCAAAACTAGTTTTAAACTGACTGAATATTTTCCTCGGAGTGCACTTATTTTCGTTTTATTACTAGAAATTTTAAAGTTGTATTCATTGCATATTTCGTTCAGGTGGTATATAGATCTTTGGAGGTCATTTCGTGAACTTGAATCATGTCATCTACAAACAGAAGCACAATCAGGTATTTCTCATTCGTTATCCCAATTCCTTGGTCTTGTCGTAGTTCCTGCTTTCATTTATGAAGAACGAAGTCAATGTAAATACTAAAAATGCTGACTTAATCTGCTCATTTAAATGTATACCAAGCGAGCTGCCGCAGTGGTTAGTACATGGTATGATGATGATGATGATGATGATGATGATGATGATGTTTGGTTTGTGGGGCGCTCAACTGCACGGTTATCAGCGCCTGTACAAAGCCCCAACCTTTACACAGTCCAGTTTCGCCACCATCACGAATGATGAAGAAATGATGACACCACAGACACCTACTTCCCGGGCGGAGAAAGCAACCCAGCCGTGAATCGAACCCGGAATCCCATCACCAGCAACGCTTGCTACACGACGAGCTGTCAACTAGTACACTAGACTCGCATTCGGGAGGATGACGTTTAAATCCGCATCCGGCCATCCTGATACGTATTCCGTAACTTTTCTGAATCGCTCCAAGCAAATGCTGGGATGGTTCCTTTGAAAGGGAACGGCGGACTACTTTTACCCTTCCCTGACGCAGTGCCAACTCCTGCTCCGTTTCTAATGACCTCAACATCGATAGCACATTAAATGCAATCCTCCTTCCGTCCTTCATTTAAAGGCATAGGTTTACGCAATAAGTCGGGCGTTAAAAGTTAAAAACTGCGTACTCGTCTAAGGCAGCATAATTTCATGGCGCGCAAATTATCGAGACTATATTCACCGAGCATTTGTGAAAGGCAGCACGTGGCGACTTCCAACAAACTTCACACATAATTTCGAAACTTTTTTTCCCTCTGACATCCCTGGCAGAATGATGAAAGGAAAAAGACTTTTATCACTTCTACATTTTCGCTGTTCGTGTAGTAAGGTGTCAGCATCAGGCTTGATGTTTCACTTTATTACTTCTTTACTACTCACTTTATTCGCAACACATTTGTCAGACAGTATCCACATACGTCGCCGAATGTACCTGAAAATTATAGAATTGTACAACACCTAGTTCAGTACATAAATATTGAGACTTGTCAAAAAACTAGCTTCTCTTACAACAGAGCGTCTTCAACTGCAAAGGGTCATGTTTCTTCAGGTCAAGTTTTTAACACATTAACTGATACGGAAAGTGAACGAACTTCTGAAGGTGGTTTACATATGGGACTTCCAGTTTTCAGACAGCAATTTGGAGGGGAGAAGGGGGGGTGCTTACGCGGTCTATTTGAAACTTCAGTGTTTCCGTAAATGATGCAGTTGCCTGTAATAAAGTTCTGTTTGAAAGAAGCCACGCCCTCATAAGATTTCAGTGTAGTGCAAAGCATGACAACTTAGTTTAAATGTTCCCGAAATGTAGAATTGTTCGGTTCACAAAACGATATAACCTTATCCTACGAGTATAGTGCAGCGAGTCAAATTCGCAATCGCTCAACCCACATGAATACCTGGGTGTAAAAATTTCTAGAGATTTGAAATGGAACCGTCACATAGTCGCAGTCTTAGGGAAATACGGTGGCTGGCTGCAATTCGTTGGTAGAATTCTAGGAAAATACAATCAGTGTACAAAAGAAATTGCTTACAAATCACGCTTGCGACTTATCCCCCAATATTGGTCGAGATTCTTGGATCCTAATCAGATACAACTGCCAGGCGAAACTGAATGTATACAGAGAAGGGCGGCACGAATGGTCACAGGTTTTTTGACCCGTTGGAGAATGTCACGCAGTTTCTGCCCAAATTGAACAGGCAGGCGCTTGGAAACAAACGTACAATATCCAGAGTAAGTCTACTTGGAATATTTCCGGAGGAATCCTTAACTGTTGAATATAGGCGAATGGTAGTCAATGGAGGGAATGACTGTGAATGCTCGTTCGATTTGCGTTCTCTTCCGTAGGCTGCGATGCAAACTAATCCTGGTAATATTCCCGGTGTGAGATGTAGTTGGCAGCTCTGTAAATGCTGACCGGTGAGTCGCTTAAAGCCCAGGTGAAATTAATCTCGGAGGGACACATCACGCTCCCAACCGATGAAGCATATCCCCTAAGGATCGCCGAGAGCCTGTGACTAGTGCATTGAATTTAAATACGGAAAACTGCAAAAACTCACTTTTTGAACTATTTGTAATTCCATTAACTAGTTTTGTAACCTTTACAGACTCATCTTCAAATGTGGCACACAGAATTTCCGTCTCTCTGACGTGGAGACAGAGCGACAGTTACATGGCGACATGTGTCGGAAAACCAGTTATTCCACTTACTGACTAACGGACAGTTCATGGTAGACACAGACTATTCCGTGGAAGAGCAAAGTATCGCGAGGAGACCTAATTAGAAAGTTTCTAGAACTGACGTTACATGA
Organism: Schistocerca gregaria; assembly: GCF_023897955.1. NCBI lineage: Eukaryota > Metazoa > Arthropoda > Insecta > Orthoptera > Acrididae > Schistocerca > Schistocerca gregaria. Next base: position 4,471,429 of record NW_026061759.1, read on the forward strand.
TGAATGTAGGAATGGAATATACTGAAACCGCCTACGTATTGTAACTGTAGGAAGCGTGATGACCAGAAGAGACTAAGCACAGCACGCACAGAGGCTTTTAAGCAGCCACAGTACGCACGCTCCATACGTCAGTGGAGTGGGAATAAGTCCTAATAACTGGTATACTGGCAAGTTCCATCTGTCACGCAATTCACGGTCGTTTATAGACTACAAATTATAAGCTGCCTATGTTTTGTTTAAATTTGGATTACAAGAAAATGGGCGTTTTGCAAAATATCCTACATAAGTCTCCTCTTCATCAACACCACCACCATGAGTGTTCTGCCCTAGGGCAGGTCTTCACATGTAGCTCTCCATGCAGTCCCATCATTTGTTACCCTCTTATTTTCTCACAACTATTTTCTGTTCTTACGCTGTCCACCACCTGGTATGTTCTGAGTCTTCTTCTTCTTCTTCTTCGTCTTCTTCTTCTTCTTCTTCTTCTTATTGCATTCACCATTTCCTCCATACCATCAATAAACAATCTCTTCTCATTCAGTGTCCATGCCAATTGTGTTTGCTCATCCTGCTACCTTTAAAATTTCTCTCTGTTCTCCCACTCAACACCACCTCATTTCTCACTGTGCTTGCCTATTTTATCACCTATCAACGCACCCACATAAAAGCCTCCTGTTATGAAACGTCTCGTTGGCAATTGCTATACGTATTTTCACCACCTTATTACTTCCAATGTCGTCCATAATAGCACGTCGCAGTTATCTAAAAATACTAAATTGTTGTGTGTCTTCCTGCCTAACATTATAGTTGTTCTTGATTTTCTTGCACCTATCACCGGACATTTTGCGTTTTTCTTATTATTTCTCATTCCAATTTACTCACGACTCTTGTTCAATTCTTTTAACATTTCAGTCATACTTCTTTCGCTCTCTGTCAATAACACCACATGATCCGCGAGTCTAATACATTCTGCTCTCCTAACAACAACCCGCTCCCGTCTATGTCATTTCAAACGTTTTTGAATGACATGCTCCAAATATATTTACACACTAAGGAGAATAAACGTATCCCGAAGGACTTACCCCAGCGCGATGGAAATCGATACACGTGATGTCTATTCATGCCCAATAGTATCCGAACGACCTGAATTGAATTTCGCCTGATTCACATGCAACCCACATAGCGCAACTGTCTAGCAGGTCTCCTTATCGCTCCTTGGTACAGTCGTTTGACTATTGAAAGTGGTTCCAACAAGTCACCACGAGAAAAAACTGTTCTGTATCGCAATAACTCAAAATGTAAAGTAATACCACGATACTACAAATATCACGGAACACCTTATCACAGATAAGACTGCCCTTAAGGCTTGTAGCTCACATTTATTACAATAAATGACATATCTGACATTTTACCACTCTCATTATTACGTCAGATAGGTAATGCACGTAGTAAATTTGTCGTATTCTTCATTTACTCTTCAAAGTAACATACCGTACTAATTAAACACAAAATAAGATTAAAAATTAAAGGTATTCACGAGCAGCTAATTGAGAATATTTATGAACTTCAAATGACACGACGAACCGTCTCGTTCTGCATATGGGTGCAAACTCAGGTCATGCAGACTAAGCAATGATTTCGTGCCTGACGGATACTAACAGTCACTCGTGATTAGGCATATAGAGAGTGATATACCTCCATTTTAGACAGAGCCAGTTTGCAAATTCCAACTTTAAATTTCATAGCGCAAGCATTTTTGCCGGACGCGAATTCCTACCCAGCACCTGTTGTCCCTGTTAACGAACGACGAGAGATGTTGAATCTTGGTTCCTAACAAGTAACTTACTTGAATTGCCGTGAGGTAAGGCTTTGTATTTGGCAGGGATTCGAACTCAGAACTTAATCGGATAGATATCGACGCACAATCAACTGTGACATTTCGGATTTTCTCGGCAGTAGCTAGATGTTTTAACTGAAATGACGAGACGAAACATTATTTTTTTTTCCTTCCCAAGACTCCAACCTGGCACAAATCGCTGTTATATTCTACAGAAAACGAACGTTAAATATGGGTTTGTTGCACCAGCAGCGACATGTGAGCGTGTTTGAACTAGAAATAATATGACGAAGAGTTCAGTGCTCACTGGGAATACAGCTCCACACATCATATCGCTTTTAACTACACACAAAGATGCGTCAGCTTCCGAATTTTTGTCCAGCTCGGACTAACATCTTGAACTTACAGTGATCTCGCAAATAGTTCTGTCTCTCACTGGGTGTCAAAACGTCACATATCGTTAGTGTTGACAAGGAATGAAAATACATTAAACATTAAAATAATTATCCACCAGCAGATAGGTGTTCTCATGCTAGAGCTTGATAATACATAATGAAATCTATAGTGCCAGGCCAGGATTCGAACCCATTCACGCGCAGTATGTGGAGATGTTGAGGAATCTGCAGTTCTGAACAAACAACAAATTGTAGCCGTGCTGTATTCTCACGAAGGGATCAAATTCAGCCTTAAGTACGGTCTAAGTTGCATTCCCAGTTCAGAACCGATTTTATCGACATACAGAAGCTCAGATAAAATATGGACTAAATGTCCTGTGAGCCTACATAGCGTTTGTTTCGTCACTAGAAATAAATAATAAGTATAAGAAAGGTTTCTACGTGTCGCCGCCCCAGTCTTTATTGTGATTCATCCTAACGTCTACTTTGTAGAAAAGGAATATCATTTTTCATGTTAATTTCAGACCACAATGTCATTATATCTTCTTCACTTGGTGTAGCCAGAAGAGAATGGAATCTGTCTCACCTTATCTAAAATCATTGACAGAAGTTGGAATCGAACCAAGTCTATAGATATACAAGCATATCATAAGTATGTGGCTCATTTTTCTATCGTAACGCCGTTGCACCACACTGGATGAGAATTCTGACACACAGGCTTCCTGTAGTAATTTGCAGCAGGTTCAGTAAATTCATTTACTTGGTTGGCCGAATCACAATGAACTAGCTGCCTCGACTACCCAGTGCATACATTCGACTTTATTTTGTAATCACCGAAATAAAATCACGTACCTGCCACCTACACAGAACAGCCAACAGTCTAGGATGCGCAAATTTAAATAGGAAGTGTTTCTTTCCACTTGGTCTACTGTATTGCGCCATCTCTTTGTTGAAAACGTCGTGCAGTGCAAATGTCGCATTTCGTAAGTAAAGTTTTGTATTCCTAGAAACCCAAAATTTGCTTGTCATCGGCGGGAAGAGGAGTTACCTGTTGTGCAGCATTGTAAGTTTTCACCATTGCACTATGAGCCGAAAGTATTTTTTTGCGATTTCCTTATCGATGTTTTATCTGACTGCTTGTAGCTCTTTCACAGAAGGGATAAAAACGTTACAGTTAGTGACACTGGAAGTGCGAACCATAACAGATGCTTTTTCTCAGGTCAGCGCATTACCATAGAGCTGGGGTAGAAATACGTGTCTTAGCTCACTCTTACGAGATCGATAATGTCTAGCACTCGTAAACCGCTATTTAAAGGACGAGATTAGTTGCGATTTCCACGTGCAACGACTTTCCTGGGCTGAAAACCGTAAATTTATAATCTTTTGTTACACCTAAAACGATAATAAATCAGATTATTCAATGGAAATGACAGGTAAAATCAAGTGAACCTTGAGGATAAATTTCGTGCACACCAGGAAGGAACTCGTCGATCACATAGTTCCCAAACATACGTTGCCTTGTTGTCAAATCTCAGTTACAGTACCAGCAGAAAGACGACGACCCGATGTGATCGTACAGCGGGCTGGGAAGTGACCATAGCTGGTGTCTCCAAGTCGCGGCTACTACGGCCTGGAATACGTAATGCGTCTGATTCGCATTTCTGTAACTAGGTTTAGGGACTGGAGCGTGGTTACTAACAATACTCCGAACTGACTGAAAACTAAGCATCATATATCAGTAACTCTCACAGTTGTTTTTATATTTATTTCGTAAGTGTACTAAAAAGTAAGAAGCTCATTCAGATACGTTTTGATGCCTCGCCGATAGTCGAGCAAAACAAACAAATAAAGAAAAAAAGAATGTGTGTGTGTGTATGATAGAGAGAGAGAGAGAGAGAGAGAGAGAGAGAGAGAGAGAGAGAGAGAGAGATCAAAAAGAATGAGAGAGAGTAAGAAATTGTTGTAAAGAAATTGAATCATGGTATGTAAAGAAACCTTTCATTAAAATGACATGTTACACATCATTACGAAATATCGTTTTCATGATCTATGCATTAGGAGGTGTCTGCTTCGTGCAAAAGGTCTTGAGTTCATATTGACGACAACAAGTAATTCTTCATTATAGACGTTTATTTACAAACAGAACTGACAGACTCAACAACAGACTCTCCCAGCCAACTGCACTGCACATCCGAACTGCCCACTGACAACTCCTAGGTGTACTAATATCCTTCCAAACAATGAGAGTCTTTGACAATGCTTTGTTCACAATACGATAGCAATTCACGACTTAAAACCAAATCAGACATTACAGAACTTTAGCACAGATTAAAGCAAGTAAAAGGATGAGCACATATAAATTCTTACAAGCATAATTTCAAAATAGAGTTTATAACATTTTTCTACCAGCCTTCGGATAACCTTCACCAGACTTGCACCGACGTTTCCAGAAATATCTTGACATTTGATTCTGGATATTTCTTGGGTGATTTAGAACAATTATTTATATGTAAAATGATTTAAATCCTGTTTCAAAACGTAAATAAATCTTTTTAGCAATATTTCTTGATACAAATCGTCTTTCGAAATTAGGTTATGAAACAGTTTTCACAAGTTTTCGTATTTTTGGGATGATAATATAGAATTTCTCCATAGAAAATTCCAGAAGTGTGCATTAAACGTTCATTTACAGACTTTCTCTTTAGCTGGTGAGTTTTTTAAAAGTATTTTGTCCATATTATACGAAATAATTTAGCTCAAAACTGATAATTTATACAATTAATCAGAGCTACAGCAAACAGTGAGTCTTTCTTTTACAAAATGAAATATAATTACAAAATTGAATGAAAATAGGTTACTAACACTAATATATACTTATATTAATTCTATTTTTGTTCTTTCTGTGCAAAATGTCCTAATATTGACACAGTACAATATTTAAACATCACCAAAGTTTCCCTTTACATTTTGCATATCTGTATCGACATCCCCTAAAAGTCTACAGTATCGAATACTTCAATATGTCCCAATATGTCCTGTAATGTTACAACATGAATATACATTAAAAGCGCACGTTGGTTTTCACTAGCGGGACGGTGTGCACGTTATAGGGCTTGAACTGAAACTATGAATGTTTTTGTATTGGATCAGGATGCGGACCCACATACTTACCTTTGGAGGAGACCTAGAGAAGGTTGCAGTCTTGCGAAAAGGAACGAAATGGTTGAACTATAATGTTCCGAGTGATTCAGATCCTCGAAAGAGGAGAAACGAATTCGAATCACAGTCCAGCACCAAATTTTTCAACGTCTCTAGTTCAATCAATTACAAGTAAAATAAGAGCCCCATCCTTTAAATGGCTATCGCTTCATAAAATAAAATAAAATTTTCTAATGTAAGTAAGTTTACTGGCGACTGTATTTCTGTTTACGATGACTTCCGCTATGTCGTTTCCCAACGTAACCTGGCTCTGCCCAGTTTGTAATGATGGAACGTGATTTGTATTGCGAAATCTGGATTATAACGTCTTTCTCTTGAGGTTACCAGAGGCAAAGTAAATCTGTTTGTGCTTCTTAAAAGTAAATGTCTGACCCACGCATTGCTCCTGTGATAGTTCCACCAGACCATTGTGCCCACATTTCCCAGCCCCAGGAGTGAGCTGCAACGGATGATGTGCTGAGCTTACAAAAGTAGTCACGGTGGATAAAACGCGAGTCTATTAAATGGTTAAGTAGAAACAAGCTTCTGACGCGGAGATTATGTTATTCTCATGTCAGCAGGATGTAAAGACCCTTGTAGGCATCATAGGCTCGATGTGAAGCTATTTTGAAATGTTCACAAATTCAGAAATTTTCTTAGTTCGTGAAGATCCACTGGGAAGTGTGAAGTTACCGGATAATTGGATTATTACCGTCATTATTACTATCATTTTCTTCATGCCGCTGCTGGAACACTGTACTTGAATATCAGTTCGTTCCTTTTGGTCACTATACAAGTAGTTTCCCAAGAAGAGGTTTTTTCACTGTCAACAGAATTCTTTCCATGTTAAAATCAAACACCAGCAATTACTCATAGATTACATTAAAACTAAAGTAATCGATGAAGACGTTACTTGATAACAAAAACGCTCTGCCTTTCTTCTATTACTTGCGCCTAGAAATGGCTGTCGAGTACTGCCAAACCAAAAGCCAAGAGATCTTACTGCCTGCCGATATACGTCGCTGTCAATTTTTCCATAAGATTTGGTCGACGTGACCTGTTTCAAGTTGTGTATGACAGAGAATGTTTTAGAAAATCAATTGTTTTCCTTTGCAATAAAGAAAAAGATATTCATTCTAAGCTATCCAAGTTCAAAATTTTTGGAATATTAGTTCCAGTTTAATATTCGCTTCTATAATGTAGGAAAGTATTTCGCACTTGCGAAACTCGGATCCGGCCCACTGACCTTGCACTCAGCTGCTGGCCATAAATTCTGGCTCAGAGTGACACCAGATTAATTAAACTAATATACCGAAGACTATTTGCCAGTGCTCTCTCTCACCGGAAAATATGCAGTTCACTCATTAATTGGGCTCCATTAGTACACTGTAACAGTAATTTCTGTGTGTCTGCAATGCATTCGGATTGTAGAATTTAGCGGTGCTCTCTCTCCCACTTCTGTATACAATATGACTGACCTAAACGGGCCCTTTATCGTTACAGGCCCTGGGCAGTGCTACATCATACTGACAACAGTAATGTTCTTATACTGACAATCTGACTGGTCGTTTTACCTGATTTTGTAATCATTTAAATAAGACAACATGACCTTCCAGTGGGAGACATTTCTTTCTCCCTTTTCCTTCTGTGACATTTTTCCGTAAGCTATTTGCCTTCCAATCAGAGAAATGCGGCAGAGTACGGCCGGTAAACGATTTACAAACCACGATTTAGTCCCGTTAAGACGATTTCTTCAAACATTGTCGTTGCTGAAGGAATTTACTTTCGTCTTAAATCGTCTCAAGCAGCAACGTTCACAGACATCCCAAATACGTAAAAGCTCATTATCCTGGTACGAAGTTTGTAAAACAAACTTCCCACAGTTTGTGTCAGGTTGATCTTTTCGTCTGATAGCACTGCCTAAGTATCACAAGTAGTGTCCCTGTAGCTGTGGGAATCATTGGTTAATAACGAGTTTAACACCAATGAGTATAGTATTGCTAAATATTCAAATTAATTATCAACCTAAGTGTGAGTTCATCCGCAGACTGTAGCGAATTTATTATACTGAAGCTAGACTTTGCATCCTTGTCCTCCTTGAGTGGGCATTGGAAGGCGTTTGCACACACGAACACAACACTATGAATACTTCTAACGCCATAGTTAACGTTGCTCTCATAAACTACTTTTGTTTTCTTAATTCTTCTAGGTGTTCAGGGTGCAATATGTGTTGTAGATACAGCCTTAGAGCAAAACATTGACCGCCGAGCCGTCCACATAAGGTGGACAACACAGTCGTGCTCCTCTCAGGATCCTGTGTCCGGCAGTATGCTCGATCAGCAACATTGTAGACTGCGGCACTTCCCAGAGGAAGTCTTGAGTTCAGTCTTAGTACATTATTCTTGACTAAGGCTGTAGTCTTGAGGTAAAACGCGAGACTAGCTAATATGAAATCTGGCGACCGGAAGCAGACAACGACAAAATTTTTATCGCCCCTTTCGTCTCGGTGCTGAAGCTATGCGTGTAATTCAAGCGAATCTACAATATATTTCGCTTTGTGTCACACTGGTAATAATAGTTTGGTTCAACAATGTTTTAGCGAAAGATTTCTTTACCGAGCATCTGCCTCTGAACACCGTTTTCTGCCTACCGGCGGGGGCTGAGGCACTGCGCTGCCTTCTGCCGACAACATCTGCTCCACTCCACACTCTCAACCATGTACAATGCTTTAATGTTGTTGAGTAGTGACCCATAAAATCTGTCTACGATTTGTGTTTCACTCCTGATAGCAAAGGAGGCACAAAACCGTTTTTATTTGATGATTACTTTATTACATTAGAATGCAGTACATCAATGTGACACAAAATTAATTTCATTGTTTCAGATCCAGTGCGCTATAATTAAAGCGTCACATTCTGTTCTTTTCCTTGCACAAGAGATTCTTCAAATAATTTATTATTGTCGTGGATTCATATGTATTACTCAATGTACAGGGAGTAAATGCAATGTAATGTGTTTGGTTTCTTTCTTTGATTTTCTATGGTAAATGGATGAAAATGATTGCGTCAATACCTATCAGAACCTGCTCTATAGCTACTAAGGCAAATTGCTTGTTTTGAGGTCCATAAATTTAATTAATGGAGAAGTGAACGCTTTTCACAAATGATATTTAGATTATTCAATTGGATTTAAGGCGACAAAACTGCCCATATTTGAAGCTACCCAGAGAAAAAGTAAGTTGCTAGAGACACTGTCAGCACATGTCTGCAGGAAAGTTTAGCATAGAGTAATCAAGAGGCTCATTTCCTTCATACTTATCACCCTGGAATGTGAGTTAAGTGAAGAACAATACTGAAATTCGTATCGTTGATGGTCGATTCGAATTTCTTCAGAGACGCTGGTATTGCGAAGCAGCTTGGCAGTCAGAACGCCATGATCTATGACGATTAACACAACTTACTGAGTCGAGCTACCAAGAAGATTTGATGTGTAAAGGTTTTCTTCCGATTTCGATACAGAATTTTTTCTGGAAATTCGCAGCTCCATAAAAAAAAAGCTCGCACACGATGGTCCCTACCTCAGTTGGAACTGACGACTGATTGAGCCGTTCTGACACGAGACATGGGCGGCACCACCGGGTTACAGACACACTGCTACCTTTACACCACTCTCATCATGGTATTGGTCGCTCAGCCTCATAACGCATCGTGAAAAATAATAAAAGTTGCCACTTATGTGGAGAATAGCATTTCTTTAGCCAAAAAATTGAATTTTCTGCCTCAGTATCTTAGTTTACGTAAGGATTATACAGCATGAGCCATTCAAATGGAAAGGTACTATCAAGTAAATTTAGTGAGCCAATTCAGTACCATAGGCGGAAGTGATTGCACTGTCACAGTGTTGCCTAATGTTTGTGACGATGTTGCCAAATCTCAGGTATGCTAGGAACAGCTATGTAGCGGTATGCGTGGAGAATCCCCTGCTCGTGTCTTACGGGGATATGGAGAGGAACCGCGGGGTTTGGTTAGGATGCAGCGTTTTCTCCTAGCAGTTTTGTCAAACATTAAGGTGTATAATCTTCCATTACGATTACAGTTTCCTACAAAATATATACGAATAAAACACTTACCTTGTTTCTTTCCGACAAAAGATTATTTCAGTACGATAAAAAGTTTTTGGAAATCTCTTATGCCCACCTGTCACCAAAGTAAGATAAACACTTTGCACCTCGAAATCGATTGCATGTATGTGCAGTCTTGTGATGCTTAAATAACGCTCAAAGGACATTTAGTCCATATTTTATCTGAGCTTCTGTATGTCGATAAAATCGGTTCTGATCTGGGAATGCAACTTAGACCGTACTTAACGCTCAATTTGATCCCTTCGTGAGAATACAGCACGGCTACAATTTGTTGTTTGTTCAGAACTGCAGATTCCTCAACATCTCCACATACTGCGCGTGAATGGGTTCGAATACTGGCCCGGCACTATAGATTTCATTATGTATTATCAAGCTCTAGCATGAGAACACCTATCTGCTGGTGGATAATTATTTTAATGTTTAATGTATTTTCATTCGTTGTCAACACTAACGATATGTGACGTTTTTGACACCCAGTGAGACACAGGACTATTTGCGAGATCACTGTAAGTTCAAGATGTTAGTCCGAGCTGGACAAAAATTCGGAAGCTGACGTATCTTTGTGTGTAGTCAAAAGCGATATGATGTGTGGAGCTGTATTCCCAGTGAGCACTGAACTCTTCGTCATATTATTTCTAGTTCAAATACGCTCACATGTCGCTGCTGGTGCAACAAACCCATATTTAACGTTCGTTTTATCTAGAATATAACAGCGATAGATGCCGGGTTGGAGTCTTGGGAAGGAAAAAAATTATTGTTTGGTCTTATCATTTCAGTTAAAACATCTAGCTACTGCCGAGAAAATCCGAAATGTCACAGTTGATTGTGCGTCGATATCTATCCGATTAAGTTCTGAGTTCGAATCCCTGCCCAATACAAAGCCTTTCCTCACGGCAATTCAAGTAAGTTACTTGTTAAGAACCAAGATTCAACATCTCTCGTCGTTCGTTAACAGGGACAACAGGTGCTGGGTAGGAATTCGCGTCCGGCAAAAATACTTGCGCTATGTAATTTAAAATTGGTATTTGCAAACTGGCTCTGTCTAAAATCGAGGTATATCACTCTCTGTATGCCTAATCACGAGTGACTGTTAGTTTCCGTCAGGCACGAAATCATTGCTTAGTCTGCATGACCTGAGTTTGCATCCATATGCAGAACGAGACGGTTCGTCGTGTAATTTGAAGTTCATAAATATTCTCAATCAGCTGCTCGTGAATACCTTTAATTTTTAATCTTATTTTGTGTTTAATAAGTACGGTATGTTACTTTGAAGAGTATATAATGATTTCGACGAATTTACTATGTGCATTACCTATCTGACGTAATAATGAGAGTGGTAAAATGTCAGATATGTCATTAATTGTAATAAATGTGAGCTACAAGCCTTAAGGGCAGTCTTATCTGTGATAAGGTGTTCCGTGATATTTGTAGTATCGTGGTATTACTTTACATCTTGAGTTATTGCGATACAGAACAGTGTTTTCTCGTGGTGACTTGTTGGAACCACTTTCAATAGTCAAACGACTGTACCAAGGAGCGATAAGGGGACCTGCTAGACAGTTGCGTTATGTGGGTTGCATGTGAATCAGGCGAAATTCAATTCGTTCGTTAGGATAGTTTTGAGCATGACTGTACGTGTAGGGCCAAATGAATGATTAGAGTTGAAGAAAAACTGGATGATTAATTCAAGACAAAGAGCTTCACAAATTGATAAGTCGATAACGTGTTGGGCCACCTCTGGCAGTTACTAGGCTTGACATTGACTGATAGGGTTAGTGGATACCCTCCTGATGGATATGGTACCAAATTCAGTTCAGTTGGTTCATTACATCGCCAAAATCGCGACCTTCTTTACAGAACCTGTCCATTTTGCTCCAAATGTTCAAAATTGGCGAGAGATGTGGCTATCTTGCTGAGAAATGTATTGCCTTGCATGTACAAACACGTAGATACGATCTCTGTGTGTGGTGCGTAAATTGTCGGCAGGCACCTCACTTAGTGTCCCGAGCAGAGTTCAAGCCGCCATAGAGACAAAGGTTGGACACACTGCATATTAATGTCCACTAATAGGTGTCTGTACATTCACTGATAGGATAGTGTATTTCGAAATGTTAGCAGATAAAGCTTACGTGGGGCGAGTCGTAGAATCTCTAAAAAGAGACACCTCTGGCAACACTAGTTGAAAGTTGCTTTCAAACTAGCCGTGCTGCGCTCTCTACCTCCGGCTATTCTCGTGGCCGTCAGAGCTCCCGTAGCCGAGACGCCCCCTGGGTAAACGCGCCTCGCGATCTGTCACGAATTATGGAATGTATTCGCAGATACCAATTGTAATACGACAACGGCTATACAGTTTGCTGGAAACGTACAGGATGTTCTGAAATTCCCGTCACTACCTGCTAGAACTTGTAGAGGGGACTGAGTACATAATACTCATATTTTAAATTGTAACCCGTCTCCCGAGACGTACCGTATACTAGAACCATTTGAAAACATGTTGGTAACGCTGTCACATTGACAAGTAATTTGTTACACTGTGGAGCCAAAGAAATATCGTTTATGGCCCCCGCGAGAAATCCCTCAACACGCCGTGGCATGGACTCTATTGATGGCTGAAGTCGCGCAGCAGGGAACTGACACCATGAAACCTGCAGAGCTGCCCATAAATCCGTAACAGTAAGAGGGAGCAGAGATCTCTTCTGATCAACACGTTGCAAGGCATTCCAGATATGCTAGTTAATGCTATAAAATTTACTAGAAACGTACAGTATATTTGGGGAGTTTGGTGGCCAGCGAAAGTGTTTAAGCTCGGAAGAGTGTTCCTGCAGCCACTCTTTAGCAACTGTGGTTGTGTGGGCCGCTCCTTTGTCCTGCTGGAATTAACCACTTCCGTCGGAATCCACAATGGACTCGAATGGATGCAGGTGATTAGACAGGATGTATCTAGACGTATCAGGGATCCCACATCACTCCGAATGCGCACGCTCTACAACGTCACAGAGCCTCCACCAGATTGAACAGTCCGCAGTTGACATGCGGGGTCCATGGAGTCATGATGTCGTATTCATACCCATACTCTTCCATACTGTATATACATTTTGAAATGAGACACGTCCAACCAGGCAATATGTTTCGAGTCATCAACAGTCCAATGTTCGTACCGATGGGCCCAAATGAGGCGTAAAGCTTTGTACTGTGCAGCCAGCAAGGGTACACGAGTGGGCCTTCGGCTCTGAAAGCCCATGTAGATATATTGAATATTTCGCATGCTGAAACTTGTTGATGGTCAAGCATTGAAATTTTCAGTAATTTGTGGAAGGGTTGCACTTTCGCCACGCTGAACGGTTCTCTTCAGATTCCATTCTTGCAGGATATTTTTCCGGCCGCAGAGATGTCGGAGATTTGTTGTTTTACTGGATTGCTAATATTCACGGTGCCCTCGTGGAATGGTCGTAGAGGAAAATCCCCACTTCATCGCTACCTCGTAGATGCTGTGTCCCATCGGCCTTGCGCCCAGTATAAAACAACGTTCAAAGTCATTTAAATCTTGATAACCTGCCATTGTAGCAGCAGTAACCGATCTAACAACTGCGCCAGACACACGTCATACACAGGCGTTGCCGGCCGCAGCACCATATTAAACCTGTTTACATACCTCTCCGTTTGAATATGCATTATTATACTAGTTTCATTGGCATTTCAGTGTAAATGTGATCTAGTACATCTATTGTATTACACTTTCACTCGTTAATAATCAAGAAACAAAGAAATCGGTCTTCAGATACACTGTTTTTACAGGAGGGCCTTTTCCAATTTGAAATTAGAATGATATTATTTCCTTCAGCTACTGACGGGCGTTGATATATATCAACGAATACAGGTGAAAATGTGTGCCCCGACCGGAACTTGAACCATGGATCTCCTGCTTACATGGCAGTCGATCTGTCCATTTGAGCCACCGACGGCACAGAGGATAGTGAGACTACAGGGACTCTCTCGCGCACGCCTCCCGCGAGACCCACTTTCTCACCTTTGTATGACCACACACTACATTCGTAGAGTCCTTTCGGACATGTCCGAAAGAACAGACACCATATCCATATAAATATATTTTCCAATTCTCGTGCGCTGCGTCTCCACGGGGCACCTCAGACGCACCTGCTAAACGGTGAAGGCACCCTTACTCGAAGACGTTGCGCAATGGTAACGAAAAGCGTGTGGGGAGGAGTCAGACGTTGTGGAAAACGATCTTGATAAAGGCGACCAGCAGCTCTCCCAGTACTGTGCGCTTTGGCCACACAATACTCGTGTCGGTGTATTCGGCAAAAGTGTACTCAGCAATGTTCCTCTAACACTCACAGAAACATGAACGAGACTCGAACCAGGTCAGAGAGGAGACAGCTGTCAAATGACATCATACGATCCGACGTAAGTAACCCCCCCCCCCCTCCAGTGATTATAACCCTGTTGCATACCACATTAGCGAAAGTGTATTCATACGGCTGTAGCACGGTTATACCTTTCCATACATGGGCTCCTCTTCAGAATATCATTACTCAGTTCCCTAGAAGTTTTAACGTGATTTTGGAACATCCTGTATCTCTCCAGTAACTATACAGCAGTTTCCAGAATTAGTTCCCTCTGGAGCGGAGTGTGCGCCGATATGAAACTTCGTGGCAGATTAAAACTCTGTGCGGGACCAAGATTCGAACTCGGTACCTCTGCCTTTCATGGGCAAGTGCTCTACCATCTGAGATACCCAAACACGACTCACGCCCCGTCTAAACAGCTTTACTTCTGCAGTACCTCGTCTCCTACCTACAGCTGTTGTACCACATTCGAAATATACGGATGTATTTCAGAATTTCGGCGTAATGCTACTTCGCAGAAACATGGCTGAATTTTCCTGTATATTGTTATCATTAAAACCAAGCACCGTCTCTGTCTCCATATCAAAAAGTATTAGGTACTATTTTCATCATTTCTAGCACTATTAAAGTTGGTAGGTGTAGGAAAAAATACTACTATCATTCTGAAAATATCGTTGAGAAGCGATAGAATTCCTACAAACAAATTTAAGAAAATCATTTTGGGTACTAGGCCATTTCATTATGCAACAGTGAAACAACTAAAATAACGACATTTCGACCATCGTTTCAACGATCCTCTTCAGAGCGAATAAATGCCACGAAATTTCAAATCAGCAGCAGCGAAATGAAAGGTCGATTTGGAAACAATTTCTATTTCTTCTTTCTTATCTTCGATTAATTTCCCAAATATATCGTTCGTTTCGTATGTTGCTTTCTTTATACAAGGTGTTTCACATTTCTAGAGCTTGCAATTTTACCTAGTAACTCATGCATGCAAACGTCATCTAACGAGGCTACAGAGCATCAAAATACAGGCGCCAGCTCCGGCAAATGTATGTAAGTAGAGTGTGATGCCGTGATTATGTATCAATTTGATCATGTATCATGTTCCGGAAGTTACAAGGGAATATCGTTATCATACCTCTGACGGCGGAATACAAGTACTGGTACTGTTGTTGCTAACTTTCATAGGTGGTAGTATGGATCAAAGTAAGAAAAAAATGTCCGGTAAACATGGGATACAAAATGCATACCTGAGGCGCTATGAGCACTTGTTCAACAGTGGAGATATGTTTTATGCTAGCGAAGATGAACAAGTCCTCACAGCTCTTAAGGTATGCATTTTACAGCCCATGTGTACTGGACATTCGGTCCATACTACCACCTCTGAAAGTTTCCTGCCCTACATCTTAGCTGCAACACTACCGGTACATACTGTCACACGTAACAGGAATGTCTTCTCTTCCAATTTTCCGTTATAGGGACATAACCTCAAATTTATACATTTATCCATCTCCATCATCATAGAAAATTGCTAACATCTTCATTGGATCTCCCTGTGTACACATATTTTACAGACTCCAGTGCCTGTAACTTTGTTACTCTGTAGCGTCGCTGGATGACGTTTCCAGACATCGATTCCCAGGTAGGTCCCCTCTACAAACGCGATAAGTGTGTCGCACGACGTGTGAAACTTTCTGTATGCAAACTCTCCCTCCCTCCCTCTCTCTCTTTCTCCCTCCCTCCCTCCTCAACTATCAACTACCGGCTTCCTTATAAGTCTTACATCTGGTGGCTGATTTTTGGCAGAGCTCTAGATAACATGCCGCTCACTAAATTTTATTGCTGGTTGCATCTTAAATTCAAACTGTATATTTTGGTCAAAACTGTGAAAAGTTATTTTCTACATCTATAGATGTTATAAATATGGGTTGAATTTCTTCAACCGATCTCTAGCGGCTAGTGTGTTCGATTTTCCTCTAGATCGTCTCCTCTAATGTGTTCCATTCCTCTGCAAATATTTTGGATCTGTATTTTCAGCCAGGACGTATGAAAGAGATGGTTCGGTAGTATTCACAATTATCACTATTTGCCATATGTGGTGTTGGTGTGGTTTTTTTCGTTTATTCTGAAGATTTAGCAGCATATCAGCGAGCATAGATGTTGAGCAGTGAAGCAGCAAACGCCGACAGAGTGAGTCCTCGCCGATGCTGATAGAGCCCTCTGGTAGCGAAGCTCTGCACTACAGGCAACGAAGTGTGTGAGGTACTAGTAGCGACACGTAGCAGCGAAGTGATGAACCGCAAAATGGCCGCGAATATTGAGTGACTTAAATGTCTAGTTGCTGTTTATTTCTTCCTTTACACTATTATTACAAAACAGACTACGGCATCACTGCTCGGTTTGTCTGTTACCGTATTTTTGTGTATTTCACACATTACAAAATAATTCTGTTCTCTTAACATATAATGCAAACTACATCTCGAGCGACATTAATGTACGCAGAATGTTACATTCATCATTCCCTCTTCGTAATTTAGTATTACTAATAGTTTTGTCCACTCTTTTAAGCATTAAAAATGGATTTGTGGCTCGGAACAGGGCTACTGTTATATTAAATGTTAACAAAATAATCGCACGGTATAGTGAGTTAAAGAATATTGAACAGCAACGAGAACTGTAAGTAAGTTTATGCAATGCAACGCTAGTGATATAATAGTACAACAGTAATAGACTTTTTTCATCTCTTTTTCCTATTTTACAGTTTCACTCATTACCGATGGCAAATGCCTTGCAGAGAAGGTAACATTCAGCATCTTCGGCTGAGGCCATTACAATCTCTTTCATTCAACCAGACTTAACGCGTAGAAGTAGTAATATAATTTCTCTTCTGATCCAAAAGATACTTTTACATAAAGTAGAGGCAGAGAGGTAGTCATATAACTATTAATCGAAATATTATATCAAATATATGGGCGTGTTAGTGAAATCGCCAAGAAATTCCTCTTGTTAACGTTAAGTGTTATCTGTTTGATACAGCACTCAGCTCACATAAAACCACGAGAAACAACGTTTTTCATACAAAAAAAGAGTTTATCTCTTTAGTGACCTGTGTCACATCAAACATCCCATTTTGATACTAGAATAATTTGAGAAAAAAGAAGGCCTTTGTTCGTTTTTGAAAATGCAATTATACAGGATTTATTTATCACATAGTCAATCATGATACTAAAAATAACACAGCGTTGGCTTGTGATTTGCTATTGATGTAATATTTGGCATTTTCTTATGACGTTGAAATAATTACTGCTTTTTCAGCACTGAGAACGTGTGAAATACAGTATGTAATATATGAATCAGTATGATAACCTTTTTTTTTCGAATATTGACTGTTAACTACAGGAAAATGGCACATGTTTGGGTATTTACCTCAGCAGTATTCAGTACACGAAGGAAAACAAAATCTTTTTTTTGTAAGGGTTTTATTTGATAGTTGTAATCCTACAAATATACCAAGCAGTTTCTTTTGATAGTGAGATATATTAAATACCTTAAAATATATGTAGATGAAGTCTGGTGAAGAAAGTGTGTGAATTAAAATTTTAAATGTTTGTAGCAGCATAATTAGGTACAGTTTGTAGTGTGGGAGTGAGCTCCACGTGGGATCCAAAGCACGGACCCCACGGGGGTGCCTGACATGCGCCACATGCCAAGGCAGAGGTGGAGGCTAGTGTTCGGAAGTCTGAAAATTCCAGCGCCGGCCGGGGATTGAACCCCGACCCGGCTGGGGCGAATAGCCCCAGCCGAGGCGCTGGAACGTTTCAGACCCTCTTACCACTAGACCACCGGGGACCCCGGCTGTTTCCTGCTCTGGAGTCCAGCTAGTGGTCGTAGTGCACTTCCTGCTGTCCTCCGTGTTTACACCGAGGCAGCAGTGGCGTGGTGTAACAGGAAGTGTTTACCTGCGTCCGCTGGATGTCCACTTAGTGTGGGACTTATTTACCCGGCTGACGTTCGTGTCGCTATAAAGTCCTTAGTTGAGTTACAATTATTTCCAGGGACCGAAATCTGCCTATGCAGTTCCACACAGTCACGTCTCACTATTTGAACCTCTGTAATTCGATCGTGTTGTCAAGACCCATGTAAGAACTTCTGTTTACCGAAGAAACCTCCTGTGTTCGGTACATTCCATAAACGGATGCGGCTGTCATAACAGACAGCCCCGTAAACATTTCGTAATGAAGTGCCAGCCGGTACATATTACTCGATATCTGGAATTGTTTTATCGGTTATTAAGATAATCGTTTCATCCCTAAACACTTTGAAAAATTCCTGTGTTTTCTCAATAAAGCATAAGCACAGTACATAGATCCGCCGTGAAAATGACATCGAAGAAGTACAAGTGTTCGAGTGCCACAGAAAAGAAGTTCGTCCTTGAAGGTGTGGAACGAAGAGCAGTACAAAAGTAAGATGTCACGTTTCGGGATTCCCTCATACTCGCTGTAGACACTCCAGAAGCAGGAAAATAAGTTTGATGATGTCTCATGAGGAGCGAGGAATAAATTCACTCTCATATAACTACTGTACGAGATGCCTCGCCGCCTCTTAAAGGGTGTGGTGTCATGGGCTTCTGCGGCCGTGGACTCGGCGACCCGTGAGTCAACGTGGTGTTTCTGGCCACATACATTTTAGCTGCGGTTTCTGCGACCTGCAAGGGAAGCCGCGACAATGGGGAGGCTGTGTTTTGTAATAAGATCGCCCCTCCACATTTTATCTAGGTTTAAGGCTGTCTATGCACATAGTGCATAGCCGTGTTTAAAAAAATATTTTTTTTTTACATTTTCCGTTCTACAACATTACTTCTGTCTTATTTTACGAACTTTTCGTACGAATGACGTAAATTTTAAACTCCTTAAATCCACCAAGTCATTATGTATTCTTAAAATATCTTTTAACTCCTTTTCAACACGGATTTATTTTTAATCTCTTTCACTGAATAGGCTAACCGACGGATTACTTTTTTTTTTAATTTCAGGTATTGATTTTATTACATTCTCCTTTAGCATATTGATCAGAAATTGTAGGTTCAGATACCTTTGCCTGATTGAGTATCGTTTGCTATGCCAAACTTCGACAGTATTCATGGTCCTGTGCATCGAATTGATGACGGTAGATAGCTGACCGAAATCACTTCGAAATAAATTCTCTGAATGCAGATGTGTTAGCTATCGAGGTGTTACCTAACGCAACTGAAGACAAGTTAAGCATGAATTTATTTCGATATAATTTCGGTCGACTGTCTGTCTTCACCAATTCCACATTTCAGATGGTGTACTAGGATTTTCCATCTATTGACTGACTATATAGTCAACGAATTCATGACCTTTTCGCCACCGGGCATTTGCTACGCTGTTACCATCCATGCATCATCAAGGCAGTCCGGTGGAAGATGTGCTCTACAGCATGCATGCGGCAAGACAATCGAACTACTTCTTCATCCCTGTATTTCTCCACTAATCCATTGCAGTTAATATCCATCTGACAACTTGGTTTTAGTTGTATATTGGCCACTGGTCAATCTCTCTTCATTGTAAATATAAATACGCATTGTCACCATATATCACCAGCATAACGTTTAATACAGATGTACATTACAAAGATCTTCACTTAAAAGTACAGCATACTTTGTTTCAGAGCAATTTTTTGGATTTTTGTGCTTATAACACGACGGCGTGCTGAGAAGATAACGACTCGGTCTGTTTTATTTGATGAAGTCAGTAACATTCTACATCTTTACTTTGGATTCCTACAGCCCTCTGATTTTGCGTAAGGAGCGTTTTGTAACAAGTGTTTATCCTTATTTTGGATAGTTACCTCTCTTATCTGAGTGACTATGTTGGTGGGTGAGAAAGAGCTCACAAAACTAAAAGAACGAATTCGAAGACTTCGTCCGCATGTGGAGCACACTCTCCTTGAGCACGGCAGTGCCAAACTACACACGATCGCTGCGGCATCTGCAGCAAGCCGACGTCCTTGGTTCACTGCCGTCGATCATCCTACACACAGTCTCGATTTTCGTCTATCGCAAAACTAAGAAAACCTTTGAGCACTTCAGTTGTGTCAAGCGGTGCAAGCAGGGGTAAGGTTGTGGCTCTGTTAACATAGTCAAACAATACACTGTGACGGTGTCAACAAAATAGTATCTAGTTGGGGAAATTTTGCTGGTTCCGAGGGTGAGTGTCTTGAGAAATAAATTTATAGACGTGAAGAATACAATGTAGAATGTTAATGAAGTTTGTTTTATTTAAAAAGCTTTGCGAGTTTTCACGTAAAACATCTGTCGACATTACTTTTCAGTGCGTCCTCGTACGGTGGATGTCTGAGAAAATACGTACATTGATTAAAATAAGTGGTGACATGAGTGCTGTTAAGAGCACTAGGTTCAAAAAATTTTAACTGTATGCCAATTGCAGATTAATTGTAATGGCAGCTAGCGCGATTATATGAGTGGAGTATTAGATTTAATGGTGAGCATTTATGTAATTTTTAAGCATTGTCATTCTTCCTCTCTTAAGTACCTCGTCCTCCAGTAACACTGCCGATCGATAGCATGATCTGTTGTCCGTCCATGGTTTTTCAGAACATTGATTCAGTGCTGAACCCAAACTGCTGGTTTGAGTTATTTAGCCAGGTTAATCCTGTGCGTCGTGGATCACATATTCCATTAATCTTTCAAAAAATGGTTCATATGGCTCTGAGCACTATGGGACTTAACATCGGAGCTCATCAGTCCCCTAGAACCTACAACTACTTAAACCTAACTAACCTAAGGACATCACACACACCCATTTCCCGGGCAGGATTCGAACCTGCGACCGTAGCGGTCGCACGGTTCCAGACTGAAGCGCCTAGAAACGCTCGTCCAGACTGCCGGCCATTAATGTTTCCTTTAATTATTAATTTCAACAGGTTTTATTTGTTGTTGCGGAATTGCGCTACCAAAACAATCGAGTTTTGCTCTCTGGATGCTGTTGAGAATTTCTACATTTTCGTACCGCCGTACTTTTGACTAAATCTGTCGATGGTATCCTTAATATTTTTCCATACGATCGCATTTCAAATGCCTAATACAGTCCATGACTCAGCTCCATAGAGTAGGACACCGAACGTGTAACATCGAAGTAGTAGAGTGCGAATCGTAATGACTGCTCTGAAGGTTCTCAACAGTCGCTACGGACTAAATGACTTCAGGGGACTCGGTTCATTGGCTACAAGTCTTCTAGTAATTCTGGAGATTTTCCATTGGACTAAGTGCGAGGTAGTCCCTCGTTGCTTAGATCGTGCAGTTTTCAGACCGTTTGTGTTACTATGGCTACACTACTAACTGTGTGTCCACCACCGTATCAGTAGATATAATGAAACGGCGGCACTCTTTCGTTATGTCTTACAAGGAGATTTCTCCAGGGGTAGGATCGACTTTCTGTAACCATCTATATGGTTATGTAGGTTAAGCACCCAAGTATTACACAGTGCAGCCATTCATCCTGGTGGGTAGACGGTTTCGAGGAACTGACGAGAAAAGAAATTCGGAATTTTGTGTGAGACTCAATAACGTGAAGAAAGCCGAATGACCTAAGTTGGTTGTGAGGGTATTGGAAAGGATACTAGCTTCACATGCATGAGGTTGTGGGTTTGAATCTCACCAGAGGAAGAAATCTATGCTAGGTGTTTATCGAAGTGATATTGATAATCATTTTCATTCAACTGATGTAAATATATTTTTTTTTTATTTCCGCTCCTCGGTCACGTGATTCAATAGTGATATGAACTTCTTCATTTGCTCTAATTTTTCTTCTTATCATCCATTTTCCACTGGAAATATTTGTTCGTGAACTTTTAATTATCTTCATGTATTAATTCCGATTTAATTTCTCCTATTTTTATGGCCCTGTGTTTTCGTTATTGTGTTCATTATATCGATTTCTCACATTGCTTGAATTTTGTTTTACTTAGAAAACTTTCTCTCATTCATATCCTCATCTACCATACATTTCCATAGTACACAAAGAATTTAGGTTATGTTTTAAATATTTGTATGTCGATTACCATGCAAAAAAAGGCACGTCTTGTAACGAAAAATACGTTTTTCACGTTAATGCACAGTCAATATAAATAGATTATTTCGTCTTTTGTTTTTTTAATTAATTTATCGGAGTTTTGAAGTAATTGAATAGTCAAACAGATAGGTACAATAAAATACACATTCACAAAAATTCCGATTGGAAGAAGAATGATGTAAAGAAAAATGAAACAAATGGAAAAGTTCATACGGTGATTAAAACGATGTGACAGAGGAATAGAACGAAAGAAATTACATTTAAAACAATAAATTGAGTAAAAATAGGCACCAAAGTCATTTCGATAAGGATTTAAAAAAAAATTTACTGCACCTGACGAGGCATGGTTAAGCTTCTGTCCTAACCATTATGCCCCGCAACCAGACTATGGAATAAGACTTCCTTAACGCTATATAGCATGACGCAAAATTCCAAACTCTTCTGCGTCAGTTACTTGCAAACGGAGGCCCACCTGGATGCAGGGTCTGATACTGGGGGGTCTTGAGTTACACTACCGCTTATTTGGTTTCAAAAAGTCGACCCCACCGCTGGGGAGCTCTCCATGTTGGTTTTAAGAGTAACAAACGGCACATTTCGAAAGAACAGTAATGTCGCAATCCAATAGAAGCAACTAGCGGTGGCTCCTGCAAACTTAAAAGACGGCTCTAGCAAAGGCAAAAAAAAAAAAAAAAAAGAAATTACTGTAGCAAGTAACCTGGCAACGCTACACACACGTTAACCAACAGAACAACAACGAAATAATAATAATAACAAGCAACAAACCTAGCAACCAATACAACTGGATACAGATCACAAGTATACACAACATTTACTACCAGATGCCCAGAATTAAAATTTTTAACAGAACAACGACTAGCTGATCAGATCTGTGTAATAATCAGAATTAGAAAACATCAAACAACGAGTACAACAAATACTGGAACAAAATAATGCCCAATCAGAAGAAGAAGAAGAAAATAATACAGTAATGGACTCACACATCCCAGAGCAAACAAACGAAGAACAACACGCATCAATTAAACAATCAAAGGGAAACGAAATCTTAAGACTGCCACCAGAACAAGTACAAATAGAACACGAAGTGACACACATGTTAGATATAAAAGAAAAATTTCAGCTGACATATATAGAATACAAAGACACAAATACAGACATTAGACCATTCTTGCATACACCGCAAAATAACCCACAAGTCGAAACAACAATAAAAACTATCAACACAATCATACACAACAAAATAAATGAAAAAACAACTATGGGAGAGTTACAACTACTGGTTTAAATAGGAGCATTCTCTACACTAAATTTACACACTAGACAGACATCAGAACCAACCAACACACAGAAGAAACCCACAAAACCTGCATGGCAACACAGGCTACAGATCGGAATAGAAAAACTGAGAGAAGACATCAGACAGCTAACACAATTTCTAAGAAAAGAAATATCATATAAAAAACGAAAAAGGTTAGGTAAAATCTCACAACAAGAAGCGATAGAGCAATTAGATGAAAAGAAGCAGAAATTAGAAGCATTGGCCAAACGACTTAGAACATACAAAAAAAGTGAAAATAGAAGGAAACAAAACCAAACATTCAACACAAACCAAAAGAAATTTTACCAGACAATAGATAACACACGCATTAAAATAGACAATCCACCAAACATAACAGACATGGAACACTTCTGAAGCAACATATGGTCAAACCTGATACAACATTAAAGACATGCACGGTGGATACAAGCGGAAACAGAGACATAAAAGATGATACCACAAATGCCTGAAGTGATAATTTTGCAACATGAAGCGACCAAAGCAATTAATTCTACACACAATTGGAAAACCACTGGAAAAGATAAAATAGCAAATTTCTGCCTAAAGAAGTTCACGTCAACACATTCACATCTAACTAAATTATTTAACAGTTACATTGCAGACCCATACACATTCCCTGATACACATACACAAGGAATAACGTGTCTGAAACCTAAAGATCAAGCACACACAGCAAACCCAGCAAATTATTGCCCCATGACATGCCTACCAACAATATACTAAATATTAACTTCAGTCATTACACAGAAAATAACGATACATACAACACAGAACAAAATTACAAATGAAGAACAAAAAGGCTGTTGCAAAGGAGCACGAGGATGTAAAGAGCACCTGATAATAGATGCAGAGGTAACATATCAAGCTAAAACTAAACAAAGGTCGCTACAGTACACATACATTGATTACCGAAAAGGTTTTGATAGTGTACCCCACTCATGGTTACTATAAATATTGGACATATACAAAGTAGATCCTAAATTGATACAGTTCCTAAACATAGTAATGAAAAACGACACTTAATATCCAAACAAATTCAAATAATATCACATCACAGCCAATACAGATTAAGCGTCGAATATACTAAGGAGACTCATTAAGTCCTTTCTGGTTCTGCCTTGCTCTGAACCCACTATCCAACATGCTAAATAATACAAATTATGGATACAATATTACTGGAACATACCCACACATGGATGATCTAAAACTACTGGCAGCAACAAATCAACAACTCAACCAATTACTGAAGATAACATAAGTATTCAGCAATTATATAAATATGGCTTTTGGAACAGACAAATGTAAGAAAAATAGCATAGGCAAGGGAAAACACACTAAACAAGAAGATTACATATTGGATAACCACAGCGACTGCATAGAAGCGCTGGAATAATCAGATGCCTATAAATATCTAGGATGCAGACAAAAAATAGGAATACATAATACAAATATTAAATTTAGGAGAGTATATTTTATGTTGTACAACTTCTTGTGGTTGTCCCGTACCTCATATTGTCACATTATGACAGTTCACCTCTCCGTGTAAATGGAGTGTTGCCTCGTCACTAAACACTAACTGTGGGAGAAAACAGCAATGCTCCACCTTGCCAAGAGTGAAATTACGGAACTTCACACGATGTTAGCACCCTCACGAACAGCTCGCAGTAGCTGAATTTAATGTTGTTTGATGCAGAAACGTCGACGCATAGACGCCAGACGGACATCGGGGGCGTGCTGAGCTGTCGAGCTGCACGGCGAACGGATTTCTGCGGACCCCTCGTGAAACTGTGGCGGATGCGTTCGACGTCTGTATCATTCACTCGGGGACAGCCCGGCGGTTTGCCTTTATGCAAACATTCTGTTTCTCTTAACGCTAGGATGCATGGTGCCGAAAACAAACGTGAATGCATATGCAGGGCCTCCAAGGCCCTGACCTAATTTAAAATTTTCCTCTTTCCACATATTCATTCTTTGGAGTTAAATTTCGTTCTGTCAAATTTTTTGTCATATTGCAAGATTCCTAAGATACAGTGACAGGATCTGGTGGGCCTGATTAAAATTTTTTATATAAAACTCTAAGAGTGAATTTTTATTAGTTACTTTCCTTTACAAACAACATATACAAATTATTTTATTAATTCACTTATAACTTGCAGTTTACATTTTAAAACACTTATTACAACCAATTTCTTCAATTAAAACATGCTCATTATTCACAGTATTATGTATATAGGCAATATTTTTATAAAAAGTTATTATTCATTGTTCACATAAAATTGCATCTTTCTTAGTTTCCAACATGTGACAAACAAGAAGCACAAAGAACGCCACTATGTTCCTTACAAATGTTGGGTTTGCACTTAATGCATGTCATAGCACTTTTCCTGTGTTTCTTATATGGACAATAATTGCATCTTCTTCTTTTTCCTGAAACATGTAGTTGGTTCGGCAATATGACATCTTCGCAAATCATCAACGATTTTCTTTGGAAGATTAGGGATCTGAATATGAAGTTCCATTAGAGGTCTTACCATTTCCTCTGCTAAACCTCTTAGGAACAAACGCCTTTTATTGCTTCTTCCACTATGGTATGTCAGATGTTGGGCGGAAAATAAAATTTCAGTGGTCATTGCTGCGATGTCCATCATATTCATCCATAATGCAAATGGACATCTTCTCGTTTGTCTCTTGCAAGTGTAATAACGAATATTCTGGTCCATTTATCTACTCCACCCTTCGTAGAGTTATAGAAGTTTATTGCATCTGGTTTCTTTTTTGCATGAGTTTCATCAATGTTTCTGTCGTATTGCATTGTGCTAATGAGAACTATAGACTTCTTCTTATTGGGAAGATAACTCACCATTGTAATGACACCTATAAATGCAAACAAAGAGGAATGAATTGCTCTTGAGACAGATGGTTTCATCTCATTAGGAATTTCTGGTTTATTTTGTTTGATTGTTCCCACCACTGTAATTTGCTTCTGAAGCACACTAGTAAAGAAGTTGTCAACGGTAATATTTTTTGATGATCATTGAATGCTTTTAGCAAGATCTTTCACTACATTCAATCCAAGATTTTTCTGAATAAATTCATGGGGCTTCCTTCTCGTGTAAACAGTTCCCTCTAAAGCATATGATCACATAACAAAAATATTTTTATGCCGCACTTGGCTGGTTCAGAGGGCATATACTGGGTGAAGCTGCATCTTCCACGGATTAGGACTAGCTGTTCGTCAACTGTGAGCGAATGATTGGGATTCATTCTATTTCTACACTTATCAAGAAATAGTTCACATACATAGCGAACTGCTGCATCATCTGCAGATCGAGCTTCACGGGTACGCCTGTCATCAAATCTAATCATTCTCCTTATATCCTCGAATCTATTTACTGACAAGGTAGCCTTCTATGTAGGATTTTCCTTTTCATCCTAGAATAATTCTCTAATAAGGACATCCCAAGTCTTCTCATCACCAGAAAGCAGTAAAAGACCAAGAAAACCCACCATTCCAGCAAGCAAAACGTTTTTCCACGTAAAGCAGCCACTCTTCTGCCTTCAATATTTGTGCAGATGATCATTTCCTTGGAGATGAAATAGTCCCAGGCATCCTTAGGTTTACAGGTATTCAAACCAAGGGCTGGACTAGATGCCTTCTTTACGATGTTATGGACAGGCGTACGAAAAGTTGCAGGAGGATCTAATTTCCAAATCGCTCCATTCCGACTAATGTATGTGTGGTCTTCTATACCTTTTTGTGGTGGTGCTCCATTTTCAGACTCTGATGAAGTAATATTATCGGAAGGACTGCCATCTGCCTCAATATTCACATCTGCAGGTTCATTGGCTAATTCTTCACTACTTGCATCTTCAAATATATTTCCTTCCTCGCAAGAATCATCTTCTTCAGACCACTGAGCCACAACACTCCTAGAGCTTGCAGTTTTACATAGAAACTCATGCCTGCAAACGTCACCCACCGACGCTGGGGAGCATCAAAGTCACAGGCGCCAGCTCCGGTAAATGTATGTATATGCAAGATGATCCGTGATTGTGTTACAAACTTCCTAGTATGATGGAAACAGACAAATGTATCGATTTGAGGTAAGGGCCCCTGTACCGGAAACAAACGTGTCGAAAGTTGTAAGTGAAAATCGTTATCCTGCCTCTGACAGTGGAATACATGTACTGGTACTGTTGTTGCTAGGATTGTAGGGTAGGCAAAGTTCAGAGGCGGCAGTATAGACCGAAACAAGAAAAAAAGTGCAGTAAACATGGAACTCTAAACTGCATAATTCTGGAGCTGTAAGCACTTGTTCGATAGTGGAGATGGCTTTCACGCAAGCGATGATGAACAAGTGCTCATGGTTCATGATGTATGCATCTTACAGCCTATGTGTACTGCACATTGTTTTCTTCTTTCGTTCCATACCACCGCCTCTGCAAGTTTCCTGTCCTACATCCTAGCAACAACGATAACGTTACATACTGTCAGAGGTAACAGAAAGGTTTTCTGTTATAATTTTCCGGTGCAAGGACATAATCACAAATGTACGCATTTATCCATCTGCATCATCTTAGAAAGTTTGTAACATCTTCATGGGATCCATCTATTTTTGTAGTTGCCGGTTCCTATAACTTTGACGTTCTGTAGCATCGCAAGATGACGTTTTCAGAAGTAGATTCCTATGTAAAACTTGATCAGTTAAATCCCCTGTATAGTCACGAGTAGTGTGAAACACCGTGCATATAGAATGAATAACATCAGGCAATGGACTAGAACGCTGTCTCACTCACTTCTCACGTATTGCCTTACTTTTATGTCCTTCGACTTGTACAGCCTCTGTCTCATTTCTGGTGGAGTTCTAAGTAATGTTTCTCTCGCTATATTTTATTCCTGGTTCCATCTTAAATTCAAACTGTATATTCTGGTCAACATCGTCAAAAGTTTTTTCTGTATCGAAAGATGTTATAAATATAGGTGCTGTTCCCTCCAAAAAGATTTTCCTCTAAATCAGCTTCTGTAAGGTGCTCCATTCCTCCGCAAATAGTTTGTATCAGTATTTTCAGCTAGGAGTTATCATAGTGGTGGTTTGAAAATATTCGCACTGACCACGAGTTGCCTTATTTGGTATTGGTGCTATTACGCTTCTCGTTTAGTGTGAGGATTTAGCGGGTATCTCAGCTGGCGTACTCGTTCAGGAGTGAAGCAGCAAATCCCGGCAGAGTGAGTCGTCGCCAGCTCCGCTAGAGCCCTCTGGTAGCGAAGCCCTGCGCTACAGACAACTGACTGTATGAGGGACCAGTAGCGACACCTAGCAGCGATGTGGTGAAAAGGAAATAGTATTGCTAAAAGTTTTATCCACGCCTTTTAGCATTTAGAATGGAGATATGGCACGGAATTTAATAGCAA
Source organism: Schistocerca gregaria (assembly GCF_023897955.1). Classification (NCBI taxonomy): domain Eukaryota; kingdom Metazoa; phylum Arthropoda; class Insecta; order Orthoptera; family Acrididae; genus Schistocerca; species Schistocerca gregaria. The sequence goes on from NW_026061759.1 coordinate 4,500,251, forward strand.
AAGAAAACAGCTATAGTAGCAGTCTCTCTCTCGCAATGCAACAATAGTACAACAACAATAGACCAACTGAATCTGTAGAGGTAGTAATAAAATTTCTTTTCTGACCTGCAAGGTACTTTTATATAAAGCTGAGCCTTAGAGGTTGTCATGAAACTACCAACAGAAATATTATATGAGACATGTAGACCTGTCAGTAAAATTCATTTTTTTAAATGTTAACTGTTTAATTTAGCATTCAGCTGACATAAGACCAGGAGAATTATCCTGTATCATACAAACAAAGAGTTTATCTCATTAGTGACCTGTATCCTATCTTAATCTCATTTTGACACTTGAATAATTTGAAAAAAAGGCCTGTGTTCGTTTTGAAACTACAATTACTGACAATATTCACTTATAAATGGCACTGAGTGTGAACTGTTACGAAACGATTTCTGATACAGAATTTATTTATTATCGTATAATCAATCAGGATACTAAAAAGAAAAGGCAGACTGAGACACCTGAAAATATCTTGTGTGATGGTATTGATATAATATTTTGCATTTCTTTGACATTGAGATAATTTATTCAGTATTATAGCCAAACTTACTTTCATAATTACCTACAAGAAAATGAAAGCTGTTTTGGTATTTATCTTAGCAGCATTTAGCACAAAAAGGAAAATAAAACTTATTAGTTTTTTTAGTGAGGATTTCATTTCATTGTTGCAATCCTACAAATGTTCATGATACTATGCAGTTTCTTGCGACAGTGAGATGTCTTATGTAGAAAGTACCTGGAAAATATATGTGGATGTGGTCTGGTGAAGAAAGTGTGCGTATTAAAATTTAAAATAAGTGATTGCAGCAGCATAATGAGGTATATTTTGTAGTGTGGGAGTGAGCTCCACGTGGGATCCGAAGCACGGACCCCACGGGGGTGCCCGGCATGCGCCACATGCCAGGGCAGAGGTGGAGGCTAGTGTTCGGAAATCTGAAAATTCCAGCGCCGGCCGGGGATTGAACCCCGGCCCGGCTGGGGCGAATAGCCCCAGCCGAGGCGCTGGAACGTTCCAGACCCCCTTACCACTAGACCACCGGGGACCCCGGCCGTTTCCTGCTCTGAACTCGGTCTGGTAGACCTGTCACACTTCCTGTTGTCGGCTGTGTTTACATCGGACGCTGAGTGGCATAGTGTAGCCGGCAACATTAGAACGCTGTGAGGAGGAAGTGTTTACCTCCGACTAGTAGCTGTCCCCCCTACCCAGGTGAAGTAGCTTTACAGTTACCAAAGACATTTGAAATCAGCCTTTGCGACTGTATGCAGTCGACGGTTGTTAATCGTTTGTTTCAACCTGTTCCCAAATGCCTCGAGAAAACCGAAGCAACTTCTTCACTAATCGAGGCGACTGTCATATCAAAACGACCCGCAGACATTCTATAATTACAAGTCAACGCCTAGCTTACACCAGATAATTCTGTCTGTTTCATCAGTTGTTTTAACAATGCACGAAATACCACAGCATATTATTAATCCGTTGCAAATAAATTTCTGTGTGTGCAGCTCAGGTCTGCGCCGTACATTTTTCGTGAAAACGTCGGGATAAAATCGTAACATGTGTTTCATATTAATATGAAATTAAGTTATCAATATCTTTATTACAGTGTTCACACTCACAATTTTGGACTTTTCAGTGGCTGGGGTACGATATAGCCTTTGAGTACGTTATCGCGTTGCGCAATTTCTTCCTTTTTTTCCGACTCTGAGGGAGCTGTCGCCTTCTCTCAGCGCTGCCCTATTTAGGCTTCTGGGAGGGCTTTTCTCGCGTTTTCTGTAATTTAGAGCATATTTACAAGTCCTGAGACGAACTCTCCCTTTGTGTCGTAGGTTTAAACTCAATATAGATTTTCGTTTATATTCCGGCGAATATTTTTATTTTCTGTTACTCCTAGCGGCGCTCCCTAAGCTGTTCATCGCAATGACACACAAATGAGAATCCTATCTTACAGCTACACCAGTTTATAACTTTACATAAAGATGATTCCTAACAATGACCCGCATATGCCAATACAGGCAATAAGTGACAACCACGTGGACTTAACCTTTGTTTGCGCACTGTCAGTCTCGTAATTAATAGTGATTCAAATCTGACGCCATTTTGTCACACAAGGAACTTCTACCACGGAGAAAGTAGACGTTTTTCACTTTAGGATATTTTCCAGGAAGTTTCCGACATTCGTAAAACAGAAACGAGTTTCGACGCTGTGGAATGCAACGAGAAGTAGCAGGTAACGAATTGTTTCGGGATTCCACCATCCAAGCTGCAAACGATCATCGAGCGGAAAGATAATGTTGCTCATAAGTATTAAAAAGCGGGAGCAAGCAGACCGGGCGAGGCGAAAGTTTATGGTATTGCCTTACTCAATGCAGGGTACAAAAGGTATATGTCGGAGGTTATAGCTTTACGGAACGCTAAGACATTTACGGTTAGTCTGGGAACAGAAGTCTCAGATACAAATAAGGAGTGACAAGCTAGCTCCAAAGACATAAGGTCCTTTATGAGAAACTTAATTGACAAAAAGCAACCATTCGTGACAGTTGATTCAGCATTGAAAAATGAATGAAGCTGAATTTATGTATTTTCGAACATTTGTGTGTACCTTCCTTTTCAAATACTAAAGCAAAAAACATGTAAGAAAACTGGAAATACGTTAGTAAAAAGAAAATAAAAATTTTATTTCGATTTTTCCTGATTTCATCTAGAGTAAAGTCGAGTTAAATAGAATTAATTATTCGAACTTCGAATTGTGCAGACTCGATTGTAACGGTCCTTTGCGCTTCGAATTTTCTAGTCAGGAGTAATGTCTAAAAAGTAAAAACAAATCTTTTCGTACTACTATCCACGTTGCAGTAGATGCTGGTTTGGTTGTCCTTTTTAGTATATCAGTATGATCATAGAGTCATAATCAACGTACACAACGCTGTTACGGTATAAAAGTACTTTTATTTTTACCAAAGTCGCGTAAGAATGCGCTTTTGCCATGCATCCCAACTCCCTAAATCCGCCATGAGGGAAAAGAAAATGAATACTCTTTCCTTTGCTTTCACCCTTCATCAATGACAATTGATAATGACTTGGCAGCAGAGACCTGTTTAGCTTGAGTGAGCTTAAACGGAAGGCATTGACGAATAAAAATACAAAACAGATATATACGTAACGTCACGTAACCATGAAGAAAAGCAGACTTGGTTCATTTTACCATATAAGTTCATTCTTTTAAAACATCGTAAGTAGAATTAACAATTTCGGTCGCTTTCAACATCTAGGAATGTTCTTTATAATAAATAAGTTTCTGATATTTACTTACAGCAATCTTGTGTCTTTTCCCCTTGCATTTGGAGTTGTCTTCTCTGACTGCAGATCTTCGAGCAGCAGTGATGTCATTATCCTACATTTATGTTGGTCTGCTGCGCTGAGGTTGATCCCTCACCTGTGGTCGAGTGAGAGATCATTCCAAAGTATGGCAGGCAGCGAAAGACTTTGCGAGGGGCCGATCGTAGGGCCTCCAGAGGAAGCTTCTTGGAACGCAAATTCTGTGTGTTCACAGAAGGTGAGTTTGCTGGTAGTTCGGAACTCCAATAATAGGCGCGTAATTGGCCGCCTTAGTAACATGGCTGCCAAGGAGGGGAACGACGGCAGTGTGCACAAGGTGGGGGAGTCAGTCCTGATTTGTAAAGAGTGCTTCCGGATGCCATGAAGAGTACAGGGTGCACCCAACTGCAGGTGGTGGCCCAACTCGGTGCCAATGGCGTGTGTCGCTTTGGATTGTTGGAGATTCTCTCTCCTTTTGTTTAGCGGATATGGTTAAGCGAGTTTAAGGCGGAGCTCATAATCTGCACCATCATCGACAGAACCGACTGTGGTCCTTCGGTGCAGAGCCGAGTGGAAGGTATGAATAATAGGCTCAGGCGGTTACGTGACTGTGTAGGCCTCAGATTCCTTGACTTGAGCCATAGTGTGGTGGGTTTCCGGATTCCGCTTAATAGGTCAGGAGTCCACTACACGGGTAGTGGGGTCGGCTGGGGTGCATTTTTAGGTTAGAGGGTCTCAGGAAAACATAGAAATGGCGTCTGTCTAAAAGGGGGCAGGTAACACACAGTAAGGTGGTTGTAGAAACGATCGGTGTTGTAAATTATCGTAGCTGTGTTGGGAAAGAACCAGAGCTCCAGGCCCTAATAGAAAGCACTGAAGCTCAAACAGTTATAGGTACGGAAAGCTGGCTAAAGCCGGAAATAAGTTAAGCCGAAATTTTTTCAAACGACCTAACAACGTTCAGAAGGGATAGATTAAACATAGTTGGTGCTGGAGTATTTATTGCTGTCAGAAGTAGTTTACCTTGTAGTGAAACTAAAGTAGATAGTTCCTGCGAAACAGTATGGGTAGAGGCTATACTTGTCAATCGGACTAAACTGGATCGTTTTACCGACCCCGACTGAGAGGATATAGTTGCTGAACAGTTCAAAGAAAACGTGAGTCTCATTTCAAATCGGTACCCCACTCCCACAATTATAGTCGGTGTTGATTTCGATCTATCCTCGATATGCTGGAAAATTTATACCTTTAAAGGCGGCGGTACGCATAAAACGTCAGCCGAAATTGTACTGAATGCTTTCTAAAAACATTATTTTGAACAATTAGTTCGTGAGCCCACTCGAAGCATAAATGGTTACGAAAGCGTACTTGACCTCATAGCAGCAAATATTCCTGGATGAATAGGTAGTATCATGACGAATACAGGGATTAGCGACCACAAGTCAGTTGCCTGTACACTGAATACTGTAACACCTACAACCATCAAAAAGAAACTTAAAGTACATCTGTTTAAAAAAAGCTGACAATGCTCTTAACGATTTTTAAGGAAACAGCCTCCACTCCTTCCGATCTGATCATGTAAGCGTAGAAAAGATGTGGAATGATTTCAGAGAAATAGTATCGATTGCAATTGAGAGATATATATACCACATCAATTAATAAGTGATGGTACTGATCCCCCATGGACAAAACGGGTGAAATCGCTGTTGCAGAAGTAACGAAAAAGCATGCCAAATCTAAAAGAATCCCAAATCCGCAAGACTGGCAATGTTTTGCAGAAGTTCTAAATATAGCGGTTACTACAGTGCGAGATGCTCTTGATAATTTCCGCAACAAAACTCTGTTTCGAAATCTGGCGAAAAACCCAGAGATTCTGTTCATGCATAGAGTACACCAGTGTCAAGACGCAATCAGTACCTTCACTGCGCGAAAGTAACGGTGGAGTCACTGATGACAGTGTCACTAAAGTAGAGTTAAGAAACGTGGTTTTCCGAAACTCCTTCAGCAAAGAATACGAAGTAAGCATTCCCGAAGCCCAGTCAACAGAAAGTGCCAAAATGAGAAGCATATATCCTCGGTGTAGCAAAGCACCTTAAATCACTTATTAAAGGCAAGGTTTCCGTTCCAGATTGTATACCAGTCAAGTTCCTCTGAGTGTGCTGATACAATAGCTCCATGTTTAGTAATTATATACAACCGCTCACAGAAAGATCCGTACCTAAAGACTGAAAAATTGCTCAGGTGACACCAATTTCTTAAAGTACTGCCTTTTGTGATGTTTAACAATATTGTTGGCAAGCGTACTTGTTATACAAATGGGCACGGCATAGGCTTACGGTCGTAAAATATATTTCAGCGTTAAACTGGAAATAGTTGTAGGATTTAATTTCTTGTACATTAGGTTTTTGTGTTGGAGAAGATTCTCATCAGTAATTTTAATAGTCTCAAAAATGTGAATGTTAGCAAGTAAATTAACTACGTTAAGGGATATGAAATTACCATCATCAGGAATGGAAAAGTTTTTAATTTTAGCTGTTAGTTAAAGGGAATTTTTGACAGTGTAGTTTTCTTCAAAGACATAATACTCTTTAAATGGTGTATGAGATTTTTTGCCGATTTCATAGAAGCGCCGTCTGTATAGTTAACACTGTGGACAGGAAGCGAAGGCGGCGTGCAGTCGGAGGCGATACTGGGTTCGTAGCGGTGGGCACCAATTGTCGGCTACGACGGGACTGCCCGGGAGGCACACTCACACTCACATTCGAGTGGCCGCACGTGACACGGTGGATGCAGCAGAAGGTCCATAGCAGCAGTGACCCTGTCGCGGATGCGTGCACCACCTGTTCTAGTGTCTCGTGTACACGAAGGACCTCTGCGGACCGAGCTGCAACTTTCTTAGCTCGCTGGAATGTGCAGTTACTGATTTACAGGGGTTATGCTCTATGCAGCCTGCCTGGCAGAGGTGTGTTGCAGGGTGGCATCAGAGCCTGACGGCTTCCGCGACTGGACAAATGAACTGGCGATAAAAAAAAAATCATAGCAACAAACGAACAAAAAGTCATGTAGAGTAATGAAATTTCGGGAATACGTCTGTCTATGTAGGATATTTAAGTAATTAACATTGCAGCATCACAGGGCAACGTAAGCGCGAAATAAGCCGTTGCAAAAGTGACATGCTGGTAAGTTAATAACAGATGTAACGATCAGAATGTTGAATGCAAGCATTGAAACGGGCACGCATTGTGTTGTAATGGTTTGCGATGTCAGTTTTGTGTCGCAAATGCCGGTGGTTTGGGGGTCAGTGAAATGCATGCTACTGGGCGCCTTGGCTCGGGGCTGTCCCTGAAGTAATCGATTTTTATTTCGTTATGTCGTCGACTGCTGTTCGAATTGCTACTGCAGAAGAAATGTGATGTGCCAGAGACGTACGCCAGACACGACTGCCTTCCCTCTTGGTAGCGCCACGTGACCGGTTGGAGCTCGAGCTTTTTGCGACCGTACATTCTCGCGGTCACCGCTGCCAGTATACAGTGCTACATTTCTGCCAAGTCTCCTGCGAAATCGCTGGAGGAACATCCAGCTTCTCGTGGCCCTATTACACGACCTCGTTCAAACTCATTAAGATGATCGTAATGGCGTCTCTGTCTCCTCAAAGGCATTCTTGGCTAAGATCAAACCACCACGTCCAATCTAGAAGGTAACTAACGCTCACAACCGCCACGGCGTGTATTTACAGCAGACCTGATCTGCACCCTCACAGTGCCCCTACTAACACCATTCTTATGCGACTGGCGCGAAATTTAAATCGACACTATTTTTCAATTGTAGAAACACGCCTACCAACTTTCGTTTATCTCACACAACTGCTTGTGGTGTAGCGATTTTTTCCGTCGCTGTATGTTCAAGAATTCTGCAGCAAATGGATGTTAACGATATTGGACTGTAATTTTGCAGGTCCGTCCTATTACTGTTCTTATACACTACTGGCCATTAAAATAGCTACAGATGATAAACGGGTATTCATTGGACAAATATATTATACTAGAACTGACATGTCGTTACATTTTCACGCAATTTGGGTCCATAGATCCAGAGAAATCAGTACCCAGAACAACCACCCCTGACCGTAATAACGGCCTTGATACGCCTGGGCATTGAGTCAAACAGAGCTTGGATGGCGTGTACAGGTACAGCTGCCCATGCAGCTTCAACACGATACCACAGCTCATCAAAAGTAGTGACTGGAGTATTGTGACGAGCCCGTTGCTCGGCTACCATTGACCAGGCCTTTTCAGTTGGTGAGAGATCTGGAGAATGTGCTGACCAGGGCATCAGTCGAAAATTTTCTGTATCCAGAAAGGCCAGTAACATGTGGTCTTGCATTATCCTGCTGAAATGAAGGGTAGAGCCACGGGTCGTAGCACATCTGCAATGTAACGTCCACTGTTCAAAGTGCCGCCAATGCGGACAAGAGGTGACCGAGACGTGTAACCAATGGCTCCCCATACCGTCACGCGGGGTGATACAGCAGTATGGCGATGACGAATACACACTTTCGTGATGTTGTAAACAGAACCTGCATTCATCCGAAAAAATAGCGTTTTGCCATTCGTGCACCCAGGTTCGTCGTTGAGTACACCATCGCAGGCGCTCTTGTCTGTGATGCAGCGTCAAGAGTAACAGAGCTCATAGTCCATGCTGCTGCAAACGTCGTCAAACTGTTCGTGCAGATGGTTGTTGTTTTGGAAACGTCCCCACCTGTTGACTCAGGGATCGAGACGTGGCTGCACGGTCCGTTACAGCCATGCGGATAAGATGCCTGTCACCTAGACTGCTAGTGATACGAGGTCGTTGGCATCCTGCACGGCATTCCATATTCTGCTAACAGTCATTGGATCTCGACCAATGCGAGCAGCAATGTCGCGCTCCGATAAACCGCAATCGCGATAGGCTAGAATCCGACATTTATCAAAGTCGGAAACGTGATGGCACGCATTTCTCCTCCTTACACGAGGCATGACAACAACGTTTCACCAGACAACGCCGGTCAACTGCTGTTTGTGTATGAGAAATCGGTTGAAAACTTTCCTCATGCCAGCACGTTGTAGTTGTCGCCAGCGGCGCCAGTGTTGTGTGAATGCTCTGGAAAGCTAATTATTTGCTTATCACAGCATCTTCTTCCTGTCGGTTATATTTCGCGCATGTAGCAGGTCATCTTCGTAGTTTAGCAATCTTAATGGCCAGTAGTGTACATAGGAGTCACTTTTATCCAGTCATTTGGGACTTTGCGTTATGCGAGAGATTCACGATAAATGTAATCTAAGTAAGGGGCCAATGCCGTAGAGTACTGTTTGTGAAACCGAATCGGTATTCGGAAAGGACCTGGCGACTTATTTGCTACCAAATGTTCCAGCTGCTTCTCTAGGCTAGGAATGTCCATTACCGTGCTGTCGACACGAGAGTTTAACGACTGCGTGTATCTACGATTCTGCTGCGTGAAATATTCCTAAAACATGAAATTTAAAACTTGAGCATTCCTTTTGTTGTTTTCTACTAGCACACCAGGCTGAAGCTTCGCTCCCCACTCAGCGGTTTTACGCAGGACCAGAATAGTCTCGCGATCTCTTCAAGATAATTTGTTGAGGTATGACGGTGGCAGCTTTATGCTCGAGCATCGATCTTTCCACAGAAGCACGAATCTCTACTAACCTTGAATTGTTGTTAGCGTGCTCTCTGTTGAACTGAGAGTGCAACAGTCTCTGCTTCATCATCATTTTCCGCAATGTATCTTCTCCATCCTTCATTCGCTTACTAGGCACATAGTTTTCCACAGCACGATTTAGAATATGTTTAAACTTGGCTTATAATTACTCTACACCCATCATACTGGAACTAAATAATGTCCATTCACTGTTTGAGATTCTAACAACCGCTTTTCTGCTCAACTACTCTCCTAGCTTTCTTGATTGATTTAATAACTTAAGTAACCATCGTCGCTACGGCGACGTCATTATCACTAACGCCTGTCTCTGTAGTGACACCCTCGGTGAGTCCAGGCATCTTTGTAGCTACATGCTCTAAAATACTTACATCAAAAAAAGTTTAGCATCACTTCCATTGGTTCTGGAAACTATTCCAATTTTTTGTACAGAGATCGATATAAACATCGTTTCCGCCCTTTTTATTGCTCATAAAAATGGCACATGGCATGTTGTACCACCGTATAGCGAGACCTTCAGAGTCGGTTGCCCAGATTGGTGTACACACCGGAACCTGTAATACCCACTACCACGTCCTCTTGAATTAATGCACGCCTGTATTCGTCGTGGAATACTATCCACAAGTTCATCAAGGCAGATTGTCCCATTCCTAAAGCTGATTCGGCGTAGATCACTCAGTGTGGTTGGAGGGTCACGTCGGCCATAAACAGCCCTCTTCATTCTGTCCCAGGTATGTTCGATAGGGTACATGTCTGGAGAAAAATGGTTCAAATGGCTCTGAGCACTATGAACATTGACTTACGAGGTCATGAGTCGCCTAGAACTTAGAACTAATTAAACCTAACTAGCCTAAGGACATCACACACATCCATGCCCATGGCAGCATTCGAACCTGAGACCGTAGCTGTCGCCCTGCTCCAGACTGTAGCGCCTAGAACCGCTCTGCCACTCCGGCCGGCACATGTCTGGAGAATATGCTGGCCACACTAGTCGGGCGATGTCGTTATCCTGAAGGAAGTCAGCCACAAGATGTGCACGATGGAGCCGCGAATTGTCGTCCATGAAGACGAATGCCTTGGCAATATACTGTATACTGCCGATCTCGTTGCACTAAAAACGAAGTTGAAAAAGCGGTCGGAGGATGGCATTCACGTATTGTACAGCCGTTGCGGCGCCTTCCATGACCACGAGAGAGTACATCGGTCCCACATAATGGCACCCCAAAACAGCAGGGAACCTCTATGTTGCTGCACTCGCTCGACAGTGTATTTAAAGCTTTCAGCCTGACCGGGTTGCCTCCAAGCACGTCTCCGACGATTGTCTGGTTGAAGGTATATATGAGACTCATCGGTGCAGAGAACGTGATGCCAATGCTGAGAGGTCCATCCGGCATGTTGTTGGGCCCATCGGTACCGCGCTGCACTGTGTCGTAGTTGCGAAGATGGATCTCGCCACGGACGTCGGGAGTGAAGACGTGCATCGTGCAGGTTACTGTGCACTGTTTGAGTCTTAACACGACGTCCTGTGGCTGCACGAAAGGCATTATTCAACATGTTGGCTTTGCTGTCGGGGTACCTCCGAGCCATAATCCGCAGGCAGCGGTCATCGATTGCCGTAGTCGCCCCCGGGCATCCTGAGCGAGACATGTCATCGACATCGCTTTCGTTTACTCCGACTCGCCTTGACACTTCACTTGTTGAGAGCCCTTCCTGGCACAAACGAACAATGCGGACCGCTGTATTGACGGTGTAGGCACGGTTGAACTACAGACAACACGAGCCGTGTACCTCCTTCGTGGTGGAATGACTGGAACGGATCGGCTGTCGGACCCCGTCTGTCTAATAGGCGCTGCTCATACACGGTTGCTCACATCTGTGGTCGGGCTTAGTGACATCTTTAAAAAGTCAAAGGGACTGTGTATCTGATACGATATCCACAGCCAAAGTTTATCTTCCCGAGTTCTGGTAACCGGGGTCACGCAATTTTTTTTTTTATGTGTGTATTTCCATTGTATGTGCTCTCTCGAACTAGGTGCTCAAGACAGTTTTCGAAAAAACATGTTCAACAGTACTCTGCAAGGCTACTTATGTGGAAACCTTGTAATGAATCCATCGGTGTCCTTGTCTATGCTCGGAACTAATACTGCACGATTTGGGTACTTCCGCACTACTGGGCGTAGACTTTCTTTGAATAACTCTGTCTCGACGGAATCGGGAGGCCGTTAATAACATCCAACAATTACCTTCTTTTCACCTAAACCTGTTGTGCGTTACCAGATAACTTCACAGCCACACTGAAATCCGACTTGAGTAGAAACAACATTTTTGTCACCCTCGGTAAACGCTTCCCCATCAGTGGCGTTTAACATGTCTTTTCGTTACACGTTCCACGAATCGCTAAACATTTCAGAGCTTTATACTTGGAGTTTCAGACAGCTCTCGGTCCCGAGAATAATTTGTGTGTGACGAATTTCAGAGAGGGCAGTAAAGGCGAAATATTAGGAATATGCGATGTCTGTTCTTTGTGACATGTTTGAATAAACGGACAGCACGCTTTCATATAACTGATTCGCCTCTACGAGCAATGAATCAGGTAGCAGCGGACCCCGGGTTCGAGTTCCAGGGTTGCATACATTTTTTCTCATTGCCGCTGATTCCGCGCAAGGTCTCAGTGCAGCTTACCTTAATAGTTCCTTCCGTTTCCTTTCTCCTCGCTTCAGTCTACATGAAAAGGCAAAATAGCCGGCGGCGAAGATGAGCCGGAAGACACAGATGACCTCCTTATACAGGTTGCACGAGAAATATTAGGCATTGACATAGGTAAGGTAGACACTGGGTGGTACGTGGATTATAAGGTGCTTCGAAATCTCATCCAATAATTGTCAAATTTGTCTCACACCGAAAAAGGACGCAGATCTTCAGCCACGAGAAAAAATAGTTAGCAAGGGCAGGGCTTACTATAAGACAAGATCTTACACTCCTATAAATTGAAATAAGAACACCGTGAATTCATTGTCCCAGGAAGGGGAAACTTTATTGACACATTCCTGGGCTCAGATACATCACATGATCACACTGACAGAACCACAGGCACCAGAGCATGCACAATGTCGGCACTAGTACAGTGTATATCCACCTTTCGCAGCAATGCAGGCTGCTATTCTCCCATGGAGACGATCGTAGAGATGCTGGATGTAGTCCTGTGGAACGGCTTGCCATGCCATTTCCACCTGGCGCCTCAGTTGGACCAGCTGGACGTGCAGACTGCGTGAGACGACGCTTCATCCAGTCCCAAACATGCTCAATGGGGGACAGATCCAGAGATCTTGCTGGCCAGGGTACTTGATTTACACCTTCTAGAGCACGTTGGGTGGCACGGGATACATGCGGACGTGCATTGTCCTGTTGGAACAGCAAGTTCCCTTGCCGGTCTAGGAATGGTAGAACGATGGGTTCGATGACGGTTTGGATGTACCATGCACTAGTCAGTGTCCCCTCGACGATCACCAGAGGTGTACGGCGAGTGTAGGAGATCGCTCCCCACACCATGATGCTGGGTGTTGGCCCTGTGTGCCTCGGTCGTATGCAGACCTGATTATGGCGCTCACCTGCACGGCGCCAAACACGCATACGACCATCATTGGCACCAAGGCAGAAGCGACTCTCATCGCTGAAGACGACACGTCTCCATTCGTCCCTCCATTCACGCCTGTCGCGACACCACTGGAGGCGGGCTGCACGATGTTGGGGCGTGAGCGGAAGACGGCCTAACGGTGTGCGGGACCGTAGCCCAGCTTCATGGAGACGGTTGCGAATGGTCCTCGCCGATACCCCAGGAGCAACAGTGTCCCTAATTTGCTGGGAAGTGGCGGTGCGGTCCCCTACGGCACTACGTAGGATCCTACGGTCTTGGAGTGCATCCGTGCGTCGCTGCGGTCCGGTCCCAGGTCGACGGGCACGTGCTCCTTCCGCCGACCACTGGCGACAACATCGATGTACTGTGGAGAACTCACGCCCCACGTGTTGAGCAATTTGGCGGTACGTCCACCCAGCCTCCCACATGCCCACTACACGCCCTCGCTCAAAGTCCGTCAACTGCACATACGGTTCACGTCCACGCTATCGCGGCATGCTACCAGTGTTAAAGACTGCGATGGAGCTCCGTATCCCACGGCAAACTGACTGACACTGAAGGCGGCGGTGCACAAATGCTGCGCAGCGAGCGCCATTCGATGGCCAACACCGCGGTTCCTGGTGTGTCCACTGTGCCGTGCGTGTCATCATTGCTTGTGCAGCCCTCTCGCTGTGTCCGGAGCAAGTATGGTGGGTCTGACACACCGGTGTCAATGTGTTTTTTTTCCATTTCCAGGAGTGTACAAAGGACCATCTAAGGATTTAAAACAGCGCCACACCCCATTTCGGCCTTCAGAATGTATGTACTCTGGGCGGCAGCATAATTAAGACCGCCGCCCCCCCCCCCCCCCCCCTGAAAAGAATGCATTTAGAAACGTGTCAGAACTGAACAGCATTAAGAGAAACTATGCGAGCCAAAGCGAAAACCTAGCACCTCTCACCTTAATTTAATACTAATCTTTTGCAACATCTCTCCTTCTCTGAATGCTATCTTGAAATTGCATCTACTCTCCAACTATCTCTGTTTCTGTGCCTTTACCTATTGTTCTTGTAACTGTAACTCCGTAATTATCTTCCTGCTAGTGTCTTCGACTGTTACCGTTAACTGTAGCATTACTTGATCTGAAACTATTTGCCTGAAATTCTTTACATTGTATGCTATAGCATACAACTGTAGCTATTGTTATTTTCCTGGTTACCTTACTCGCTCACCTACTCGGTTTAAACTGCCGAGAGAAATATCGCAATCACTATTATTGTAGTAATTCCTAACTTGTTGGCATTCTTCGTTAATTTTATAGCGAACTGCTTTTCGTCCCCTGACACATCGTATCTTTTCTCGACGGCACCCCTTCACAACGAATACTCTCCGCTCCTCTCTACTCCGTACTGTAACTGGGTTTTCTCTGTTTGCGATGGTCATCTGTCAGGATGAGCACTACTGCAAAGGGCATTTGATTCTAAAGCATTATGTCAGGGTGAAAAACACTAAATAAATTACTTTTTCTCTCTTAACAACATTTTTGCAGGGTGGGTTCATCCTTGGCTCAGGTATGAGGTAGAATGAAACAGCAGTTTTACATAAGATAACTTTTATTGAAAGTTTTGTACAAGGGTTTCTGGCTGGGATACTGGCAACTGTGTCGTTTGCGAAGCCTTCTGCTTGCGTGAGCGGCGGCGTCTGATTACGCACGGCGGTGTGTATCTCGTGTCGCCGTTTCGCCCAGTTGACTGGAGACGGGCATCGCGAGGTGGTCCGTTTAATTATTGAGGAAGAAGTCGTGAATCGGACGGTGACGACTCGGATGTGACTGCTGATGTGCGCTGTCTCCTTCCCGTCCTCACGAGTCACTCGGGTACATGAAAATCTGGCCTCAAATACCTACTGTCTTCTGGCGCCGAGGCTGCTGCTTGCTATTCCATTACAGCGGCGGACTCGGTGCTTCTGTGTACGATGTAGTATCTTCCTGCATGACGGTCTTGAGCACCGACTGTACCGGAACTGAACTGAAAGCTACTCCTGTCGGGCCCACTGCGTCTCGCGTACTTATTCACTTCACTGGAGGTGAACAACATCACTGTCGTTGCCTCTTCTGTCACGTCGAAAAGCTTCGCGAAGAATCTTCTTAACGTCGGTCATTGGCTCTCGGAATGTAGGCGAGGGCCTTTGATCACGTGTGACAATTGAGAAACACGTGAGCCGGACGGGCGATGCCCTGACGGCTGAATCGACAGCTTCTGCTTACGTGGGGGAGGACGATAGCTTCTCCTGAATGTGCTGACTTCGCGGTCATTGCCTCTTCTGCTCTGCCCATTGTTTGCCAGAGTGTAACTCTTCTAAGCTAAACGAAGTTTCTCATTAATTTTAAATTTCTACTTCACTTTGATTTCACTAATTTATTTCCCTATCTTAAGTACCACTCAACAGTATTTGCGCCGATCTCCGTGCACTGTTTTAGGAAAGTGTAATGCCGTCACTACACGGACGGTGTTGTGAACGTCAGTCTTGAGCGTGCCAAGTTGAAAGTGCTGCCGAACGCTCTGACTTGTGCATACAGCATGTGCCTGTCAACGTGGTACACGCGACCGCAGCGGCAGCATCTGGGTCACACATCACCCGGTTGTCCGCCCCGGTAGCTGAGTGGTCAGCGTGACAGACGGGTTCGATTCCTGGCTGGGTTGGAGATTTTCTCTGCTCAGGGACTGGGTGTCGTGTTGTCCTAATCGTCATCATTTCATCTCCAACTACGCGCATGTCACCGAAGTGGCGTCAAGTCGAAAGACCTGCACCAGGCGAGCGGTCGGGAGGCCCTCGTCACACGTTTCTCTCTATCACCCACTTTACAAAATGCATGGGCGTAAAATTCTTAAGCTAGCGCTATTAAAACGCGCCTTTCCTCTCTTGTCCACGTGAGAGTCACGTTGTTCTGCGTATAGTGTCCACGGACATGTTATAAGGCAGAAAGAGAAGCTCCGTAACAAATAGCGCGATTCAAAGTCTTACTTTATATTTGTTCCTATTCAGCAGCAGAATCTTCACAACATGTGAAATAAGTTTTTTTTATTTTACACTTTCTTGTTGTATCTTACTGCATGTAGTGCAATCTGTCTTGTAGATTAAACCATTCGAACAAACTCCATCCTCAGATGGAACGTACATATGTAACATCGAATATTAGAGAATATACTTTTATTGCACTGAAAAGAAAGTATCAGATCCTAACAGAAAAAGCGAAGACTAGTAATAAAAATATTCGGATCCACTGAGGCGCAAACAAGAATCACATTACCAGCTACCTCATCATTTCGCTCTACCGACTGTGACTGTCGAATGGCCATACATTGAATCTGACCTACTGAAAGTTTTAATGGTAGATACGTTATTAACTGACACTGAAATATTACAGATTGTATCAACGACAATGCGTTTCTTATGGATCCTCACTGTACCCGTTTACAGTCTGTCCCCACTCTGGCTACCCAGCCACGTCACGGGGCGCCTCCATAGGCTGTCTCACGACGCAGTACCGCCCTGCCGCGGCGCGCGCTTTAAGTCGGCGGCGACGCCGTCTGCATACACGGCCCGGCAGCGTTAATTTTTAGACGAGTGTTTTAGTACCGTAAAGAATACAAAAGACGATAGCTTCTTCCGAAACATAACGCTATAGAGTAAATAATATTAACATATGAACGTAAGTCGGGATTTTACTACAAACATGGAACCGAATGCCTGTTCATGTGAATGTACGTTCCTCTACTTCTACCCCATAAAGCGCAATGAATCTGTAGAATTTAAGAATTATTGTCACTTTGTGTTTCTAGTGAAGGATAGAAGTTTTCTTTGAAGGATTGCGTTGAAACTTAACAGGTCTTGCAACACAATGAGTGTTTAAAAAGTAACAAGAAATTTACAATTTCTTGTGTTGTACTAGTCCGATTTGCACTACATTTTTTGTCACTGCCTTCGTAAACGTACGTGAAAAGTATGTGGACAATGTTATACGCATTGGCTATTTGCTCTATTGTCAGCTGTCAAAAAGGATACATGTGTTTTGGTAGCATCAACGATTATTTGTTTTGTGTAAAAACAGATTAGAGAATCTTTCTTACATTTTGTTTTAAGAATAAAGAGTATGGAATTTTAAAAAAAGTTAAATATTCCTTTTGGCTAGCCTGTTACGAGTAAAATTGGATTTTTTTGTTTCACGGCAATTTGTAGTTTCCGTAATGTCGGCACTATTTTTAGATTGATGTAAAAGTCCTCCATCGTTTGTGGAAGGATCGATTTTATGAAATTGTCTATGACGACGGGTTTCCTCCCAAAATTACTAGTTTTCCTTCGTGGCGATCCCTGTAAACCACGCGGTTCATTTTTGCGTTCGTTCCTTAGGCGTGGCAGACGTTTGCATAAATTGGAGCCCTTTTCTTGGAACGGGTAACAGTTCTTTTCGTGTCACCTCCTTAACACACGCTGTAACATAACAGACGATCGAACGCTCGTTACATCTACATCTACATCCGTACTCCGCAAGCCACCTGACGGTGTGTGGCGGAGGGTACCTTGAGTATCTCTATCAGTTGTCCCTTCTATTCCAGTCTCGTATTGTTCGTGGAAAGAAGGATTGTCGGTATGCCTCTGTGTGGCCTCTAATCTCTCTGATTTTATCCTCATGTCTCTTCGCGAGACATACGTAGGAGGGAGCAATATACTGCTTGACTCCTCGGTGAAGGTATGTTCTAGAAACTTCAACAGAAGCCCATACAGAGCTACGGAACGTCTCTCCTGCAGAGTCTTCGAGTTTATCTGTCATCTCTGTAACGCTTTCGCGATTACTAAATCGTCCTGTAACGAAGCGCGCGGCTCTCCGTTGGATCTTCTCTATCTCTTCTATCAACCCTATCTGGTGCGGATCCCACACTGCTGAGCAGTATTGAAGCAGTGGGCGAACAAGGGTACTGCAACCTACTTCCTTTGTTGTCGGATTGCATTTCCTTAGGATTCTTCCAATGAATCTCAGTCTGGCATCTGCTTTACCGACGATCAACTTCATATGATCATTCCATTTTAAATCACTCCTAATGCGTTCTCCCAGTTGCTGACCTGCTATATTGTAGCTAAATGATAAGGGATCTATCTTTCTATGTATTCGCAGCACATTACACTTGTCCACATTGAGATTCAATTGCCATTCCCTGCACCATGCGTTAATTCGTTGCAGATCCTCCTGCATTTCGGTACAATTTTCCATTGTTACAACCTCTGGATAGACTACAGCGTCATCCGCAAAAAGCCTCAGTGATCTTCCGATGATATCCACAAGGTCATTTATGTATATTGTGAATAGCAACAGTCCTATGACACTCCCCTGCGGCACACCTGAAATCACTCTTACTTCGGAAGACTTCTCTCCATTGAGAATGACATTCTGCGTTCTGTCATGTAGGAACTCTTCAATCCAATCACACAATTGGTCTGATAGTCCGTATGCTCTTACTTTGTTCATTAAACGATTGTGGGGAACTGTGTCGAAAGCCTTGCGGAAGTCAAGAAACACGGCATCTACCTGTGAACCCGTGTCTATGCCCTTCTGAGTCTCATGGACGAATAGCGAGAGCTGGGAATCACACGACCGTCTTTTCCGAAACCCGTGCTGATTCCTACAGAGTAGATTTCTAGTCTCCAGAAAAGTCATTATACTCGAACATAATACGTGTTCCAAAATTCTACAACTGATTGAGGTTAGAGATATAGGTCTATAGTTCTGCACATTTGTTTGAAGTCCCTTCTTGAAAACGTGGATGACCTGTGCCCTTTTCCAATCGTTCGGAACGCTACACCGCTGCAAGAAGGGGGGCAAGTTCCTTCGCGTACTCTGTGTAAAATCGAACTGGTATCCCATAAGGTCCAGCGGCCTTTCCTCTTTTGAGCGATTTTAATTGTTTCTCTATCCCTCTGCCGTCTCTTGCGACATCTACTATTTTGTCATATGTGCGACAGTGTAGAGAAGGAACTACGGTGCAGTCTTCCTCTGTGAATTAGCCATTTAGTAGTTCGGCCTTCAGTCTGTTTCAGTACCATTTTGGTCACAGAGTGTCTGAACATTTCGTTTTGCTCCACCTACTGCTTTGACATAAGACCAAAATTTCTTACGGTTTTCTGCCAATCAGTACATAGAACTTTACTTTCGAATTCATTGAAAGCCTCTCGCATAGCCCTCCTCACATTACATTTCGCTTCGCGTAATTTTTGTTTGTCTGCAAGGCTTTGGCTATGTTCATGTTTGCTGAGAAGTTCCCTTTGCTTCCGCAGCAGTTTTCAAACTCGGTTGTTGTACCACGGTGGCTCTTTTCCATTTCTTACGATCTTGCTTGGCACATACTCATCTAACGCATATTGTACGATGGTTTTGAACTTTGTCCACTGATCCTCAACACTATCTGTACTTGAGACAAAACTTTTGTGTTGAGCCGTCAGGTACTCTGTAATCTGCTTTTTGTCACTTTTGCTAAACAGAAAAATCTTCCTACCTTCTTTAATATTTCTACTTACGGCTGAAATCAGTGATGCAGTAACCGCTTTATGATCGCTGATTCCGTGTTCTGCGTTAACTGTTTCGGGTCTGTTTGTCGCCAGAAGGTCCAATATGTTATCGCCACGAGTCGGTTCTCTGTTTAACTGCTCAAGGTAGTTTTTCAGATAAAGGACTTTAAGAAAATTTCACTGGATTCTTTGTCCCTGCCACCCGTTATAAACGTTTGAGTCTCCCAGTCTAACGGGTGATCAAAAAGTAAGTATAAATTGGAAAATGTGATAAACCATGGAATAATGTAGATAGAGAGGTAAAAATTGAGACACATGCTTGGAATGACATGGGGATTTATTAGAAAAAACAAATTCACAAAATGTCTGACAGATCTCTTATGAGCGCCGTTTGGTGATGATCGTGTGATCAGCCGCCACTTTCGTCACGCTTGGCCTCCTAGGTCCCCAGACCTCAGTCCGTGCTATTATTGGCTTTGGGGTTACCTGAAGTCGCAAGTGTATCGTGATCGAGCGACATCTCTAGGGATGCTGAAAGACAACATCCAACGCCAATGCCTCACCACATACTCCGGACATGCTTTACAGTGCTTTTCACAACATTATTCCTCGATTACAATTACTGTTGAGGAATGATGGTGGACATATTGAGCATTTCCTGTAAAGAACATAATTTTTGCTTTGTCATGCTATTCTGATCTGATGAATCGCCACCTGTCGGACATTTTTTGAGCTTTTGTATTTTTTTCTTTTTCTAATCAAATCCCATGTCATTCCAAGCATGTGTGTCAATTTGTACCTCCCTATCTACATTATTCCGTGATTTATTCAGTTTTCAAATTTATACTGACTTCTTGGTCACCTGGTGTATCTGGCAAATTAAAATCTCCACCCAGAACTAGAACATGGTGGGGAAATGTACTCCGCAAATAGCTCCTCTTCGTCTTCTGCAATTTTCTTGAAATGCAACGCTGTTATCCAGCACTTCCAGATACCGAAGTATGTCAGTGACTGATGCTGGCAACAAGGATCTCACGAACAGAAACGACGTATTGTACACCACTGCACGCCGATCTACGCCGCTAGACAGGTAATAGGCAACTGATTTTGGGTGCCCCTGTAGGCCAGTGGCAGGGTTCTACCGGAAAAGGCCGCTTCCCCCACCAAAAGCGCTGCTCGCTCTTGAGTTTACAGACAGACTATACATTGAAACCAACACCAACTGAAAGCCAGTATGGTGTATGGCGAGTCTGTACTGAAGAAAGATGGCGTGCATATGGCGTACAAGGCGTTCTTCCATCTCTTTGGTCAATGTTCGAACACACTTTCAGAATATCTGTCTTGCTTGATATTGCGCTGCACGTTTGGAAAGACTCCCCAGCGTGCGTTTTCCATGCTATGACGATATAAACTCGGCATTCTCAAAGCTCTACGTTCGAATGAACAGTCCGGGTGCCGATGGCATAACCGACACGTGCCCTTAGCGCCAGGATTTCACCCAGAACAAGTCCGGCCCAAAGGGCCTCCCCTAAACAGCCGCCAGTTCCGCAAACTGGAAGCTGTATCAAAGTTGTTACCGTATCGTCACAGTCCAACACATGTTAGACTGTGTTGAAATTCAAGTTTTTCTGGATATTAATATAATATGAATGTGCTTGAAGGTCTCTCGGGCATGCAGCTGTAGGCAGTATCTATCTTACACCTGGTGAGACAAGACTCTACATCCTTACATTTGTCCTCTATCCATCCCTGCTTAGCCATTTTGCACTTCCTGTCGATTTCATTTTTGAGACGTTTGTATTCCTTTTTGCCTGCTTCACTTACTGTATTTTCATATTTTCTCCTTTCCTCAGTTAGATTCAATATCTCTTCTGTTACCCAAGGATTTCTACTAGCCCTCGTCTTTTTACCTACTTGATCCTCTGCTGCCTTCACTATTTCATCTCTGAAAGCTACCCATTCTTCTTCTACTGTATTTCTTTCCCCCATTCCTGTCATTTGTTCCCTTATGGTCTCCTTGAAGCTCTGTACAACCACTGGTTCTTTCAGTTTATCCAGGTCCCATCTCCTTAAATTCCCACCTTTTTGCAGTTTCTACAGGTCATAACCAATAGATTGCGGTCAGAGTCCACATTTGCCCCTGGAAATGTCTTACAATTTAAAACCTGGTTCCTTAATCTCTGCCTTACCATTATATAATCTATCTGATACTAAAAGGTATCTCCAGGGTTCTTCCATGTATACAACCTCCTTTCATGATTCTGAAACCAAGTGTTAGCTACAATGAAGTTGTGCTGTGTGCAAAATTCTACCAGGCAGCTTCCTCTTTCATTTCTTAACCCCAATCCATATTCACCTACTACGTTTCCTTCTCTTCCTTTTCCCACTATCGTGTTCCAGTCACGGCGTAGCGTGCCATCATCATCAGATTACTCCTGTTGACAGACGTCCTATGCCGCCGGGCGGTGTGGTATATATACCTGTCGCCTCTCCCCTCCAACGACTCCGCGTATGGACCGAGGGATGTGCAGGCTGCGGTGGTCTTTCAAATTTCAACGCTTTTTTCATCAAAAGTGCAACAATGCTATTTGCTATTAAAGGTTTGAAAGGTACTGGAGTATGGCCCACGGACCAGTCCGTATTCACCGATGCAGGAAGACAAAACTGACATCGGACTTGAGATGCCGTCAGATAAAGAGGTTATCGTATCTGGAGCTGAACGATTTGAGTTGCCTTCACCTAGCACACCAGGTAAAAAAGACGACTCCAACAGATTGGGTGATCAAGCTGGCAGGTTTCAGCGAATTGTAACTATGAACTGCCTCCCAAGAATGACGAAGTTACTGAGGCTAATTGTTCTAGTCCTGCAACTGCTAGATCGTACATTTATGGATGCACTTAAGACTCACTACAGCGAGAATATTTGGCAGTGGATGCTCCATGAAAGCAAACTTGTTGGATCCTATGATATAGTGTGTTTCTTTGGCAAGGGAAGGAAATACAGTAGAAGGATGAAGTAGTGAAGGCAGCAGAGGATCAAATAGGTAAAAAGATGAGGGCTATTAGAAATCCTTGGATAACAGAAGAGATATTGAATTTAATTGATGAAAGGAGAAAATATAAAAATGCAATAAATGAAGCAGCCAACAAGGTACACAGACGTCTCAAAAATGAAATCGACAGGAAGCGCAAAATGGCTAAGCAGGCATGGCTAGAGGACAAATGAAGGATGTAGAAGCTTATCTCACTAGGGGGTCTTTGGCAAAGTTCTTTTCCTCTTTTTTCTTTAATAATGGCTTCTAACTCTTTTTTGTACAGCAAATCAGTTGAAACAATGGTCTTTCCCCTCATCCGTTCTTGGGAATACGAACATCAGGGCAAAATAAGAACCTCCTGCACTCAGCAAACAGATGACCATTACTAGAGACCCACACTCAGCAGCTGTCACAGAACAAATTTGGCGTTTACCTCTGCTTGCAGTATCAGTCTGAACTACACTAAGGCCTGTTTTCTCAACGTTCCATACACGATCTTCTGGATATTTATGTTTCCAGAATTCAGCTTATAGCAAGTCGTAGAATGAGTTAACTCTCTCATGCGAAAAGCGTTTTGCTCGAGCATATGATGTTCCAGTTGGCTTTCTAATTGAAAGCTTATCTTGATGACATCAAAGAAAATGGTCAAGACAAGGCCTTCCAGCAATTTCATTTCTGAAGTTTGTTGCAATTCCATTCCCAACTGCAAGTTGGTAGGCCATTTTTCTAACATCCATACTAGTAAAAGCATAGAATTTGGCCTCCATATAGTGTATGTAAACCACTAGTTCTCTTTCTAGGGCAGCTGGTTTTCTTCCAAACTTTTTAGTTTCAACGTCTGTCAGGTATTAGCCTCATACACATACTGGCACAGAGTTGTTTTTGGGACAGCGCAATGTTTGCTTTTTTAACTCCCATGATTTTTACTACAACAGCATACACTGCCTCTCGCATTTTGTTTTTATCCCACACCTGCCTTTTACGGGTTCATTTAGGTGCCAGATTAGTCCTAGGCATCTGAAAACAGAAATAAAAACATTTTACGGTCTGCTTATAATATGGACCCTGGGGTCCACATTACAGTCACATACACCTTGTAAACTAGTGTAGACAGCTTAAAAATGCAATAATACCATACTTTTAATCTATTTGAAACTGTTGCCAATACTTAGTAGGTTGCATCTAAGTATTAACCAATAATGGTATGTTAATACATCACTAGAGTTCAGCTAAATATTATTAAGATATTAAGGGGGGGGGGGGTGCATATTACCACCACTTACTCTACATGGTAATGCAAAGCAGGTGAAACATTTGGATAAAGGTGTACTTGCATTCACGTTGCTTGTAACAGCAAATCTGTTTGACGGGCTCATTGTCATTGTGAAAGAAAAAGTAACAAGTAAAATGAGAACATCCACCATCAGCACGAATCCAGTATTTTGATGAATAAGGACTCAACTAGAAAGGTAGGCAGAGGTTGGAAAGTACCAGCCACA
Source organism: Schistocerca gregaria (assembly GCF_023897955.1). NCBI lineage: Eukaryota > Metazoa > Arthropoda > Insecta > Orthoptera > Acrididae > Schistocerca > Schistocerca gregaria. The sequence continues at coordinate 4,524,033 of NW_026061759.1, forward strand.
AAATCACTTGAAGTTTACCTTGTGGAAGAAAATATTATCCACTGTAACTCCAAATTAGTGTGCACTGACTGTAAAGTAAGAATTCATAGATATTACTATGCATGTATTGATTACAGCATTAAGTTAAATACGTGCAAGCATATACATAATGTTTATGAAGTAGAGAGTATAGAAGAAAAACCGTTTGAAATTTCTGAATTACCAGATGTACTACTTATGAATGTTGGAGAGGAAAATTCTGAAGCCAGTTTGTTCCTGTGACACAGAGGTACTGGCAGAAATTGTTTCTGGTATTTCAGTTACTGAAGTTTAGCTGGCCAACAAAATGGTAACTTCACTGAAGGCTAGTGTAGGTGCTGTTCATGCCAGTAGTGGCGTCTCTTTCAATAGCCCACAAAGGAGTCACAAGAGAAAACTTGCAGTACAGAGGAGACTGTTTTGAGCAAAGAAAACAAATTCCTCAAGCTGCATACTCATGGCAGTTCCTGATACAGAAGAAACTGTTAACACTTCTGGATGAAGGTTTACACCACATTAGCTAGTGTGTTGATCTCACATTCAGGAACATGATGGCTTTATTCCGTGTCCTGCCATCCAGTTTTAGGTTTTCCATTATTTCCCTAGATCAATCAAGGCAAATCCTGGGATGGTTCCTTTGAAAGGCCAAGGCCAAGGCCAATTTTCTCCCCCATCCTTGAAACAGTCAGAGTTTATGCTCTGTCTCTGACGGCCTCACTGTTGACAGAATGTCAGATGTCGATATTCCTTCCTTCTTCACTGGCCTCTGGTGCGGCAGTTCTGCTGACACGTGGGACCACCAGAAACTGCTGCGGCTTGTGCCAGCAGCCTATAATGCTGGCATCACTGGGTCAGCCCCCTCCCAAGCCGTGCTGGGCAGTGATGACTGTGACTGAGGCTCAGCACACTGCTGGTGATGGCCACACATTTGACAACTGTCCCAACGTGACAACAGAGTGAGTTGCAATCGTCAACTTGTAATATATATTTATTTTTGATCTAGCTAGATGGGTAACACTAGTGCAACTGTTAAACAGATTAAATATTTTCATATTCTAGCAAAGAATACACTAACATCTGATTGTTCACAATCAATTTTCCTGATAATGTAACTCATTTACCAAAAAATAAATTTGGTGAATAAATAATAATTTCAGTATCAGTACAAACACATGCAGTTGGAATTAGGAATGAGTAATTATGAATTAGCAATATAACCCAACTGAAAGCCTTTCAGGTTCCAATTTGCTGTATAATTTTACTTTTAAAAAAAAATCCCCCTTTTTGAAAAGTTATCTGTAACCAAATAACTCATATTCCAGAATTTTCTGTTTTTAGCGGGCCATTATTTCCTAAATTTAAGCATATAATTTTGTAGTTCTAATTTACCAGGGCACAAAAGTGGCTGTTTTTATTTGGAAACAAGTAATAATTTCAAACTTGTCATTAATGCTAGTAACACCCTGACACAGATGCTAAGAGAGCAGATACCAAGTCTCACTGCTTGCCTGCTGGCTGCAGATGTTGATTGATTGTCTGAATGAGGAGAGGAACGAAACAGTGACATCATTTGTCCCAAGATCCAAAGTGGCAGAGACTGTGGGAGCAGCAAACCAACAGCACAATCTATTTGATGGCGAAGCAAAACAGGCAAATGAAGATGGAACACTGGGGTGGCAGGAAGAGTAATGAACTGGAGGGAGGAAGGGGGAGATCATAAGACACCCCAATGGTGCTATGTGTGACATGGTGCTGGAATCACTGCTAACCCACCCCAGTTCGCACTTCATACCATGACTGCGACACAATGGGGAAAACACCGTGGCGGCGGAGGGGGGGGGGGGGGGGGTGATGAAACAGCACAAAATGGAGAGGAAAACCTGACCAGCATGAAAGCAATGATGCAGGCCTTCCAAACTGACGGCCTCCAATTGTGGAAGACAATTCAGGTACTTAAATCCATGGAACAAACCACTTTTATGATGAAAACCAAGGACAGATGTAACTATGTAAGGTTGTATGCTACCATCTGTGATAATGGAGAATGGAAGAGTGTGTTTAGTGCAAAAGGCCAAATGGTAGGGGAGTCTCATAAAATGTGGGGGTTACAGATCATTATGGAGTAAGAGGCTTAGATTCAACCTTGTATGACCAATACGAAGTTCGCAGAGGATGGTAGATCCCCAGTGGGCCATGTGGCAAGAGTCCCCTTATCGCAATAAGTTTATTAGGCAGGGGGTTGGCCTCCAAGAGTCAGCTCAAGGCTGAGCTAAAAGGAATTGGACATGAGGCTGCAAACCCAGCACCAGAGAGGTCACACAAAAGGGGCACACCCTCCAGCCACAGGATCAGCAGTTCATTACCTGGGATACCCACATGAGTGGGAACCCAAAGAAAGTCAACTGAACAACCAGCATGGTCAAGATTGGTAAGGTGGTCTTAGATGTCATAGACCAAGAAGAGGGAGGGAAAACCACTGTCTGATAGCCTCAAGGGCAGTTATCAAGTCTGCACATAACGTGGGTGGGAGAGGACTGTTAAACATACTAAAGAACCTGGTAAATGGCCATTAGCTATGCAGTACACATGCTACATGGGGCAGGTAAGAGATGGTGTTACTTGCCAGCAGAAGGCACATTCCTTGTAATTCGCAGATTTAGAGCCTAGAGCCATTCCATTAAAACACAACAGCAGCCTGAAACTCCCATAAAAGCTGGCAGAACAAACAATGAAACACAGACCCCTCTGAATCTGGGATCAAGGAACTAACCAAGGGGGAGGAGGTTTTTGGAGAGAATGGGGAACAGGACAAAGAGGGAAGATAAAAATCATGGCAAAGGACTGCAAGCTGGAGCCCAACTGTTAAACTCACCTGAATGGTGAGCAATTTCCTGCTGCTAAAGTATAAAATATAAGGAATGTGTGGGGAAAGAGAAGATGGTGATGGCATAGGAAACAAGAAGCTTAGACTGTTGAACCAAAAGGGCAGTGAGTGGGGGACAACCCCAGCTTCAACCAGGAAACAATACGGCTAGTGCAAAAGGTACTGATGATCAGACAGATACCACAATGGTGGACCTGCTCCAAGAGGACCAGTATGGAAGGAGCAACTGAGCCCTAAATTTGGCTACCATGCCCCCCCCCCCCCCCACACACACACACACAAGTAAATGTCATAAGACGACCCAAGAAATGGAAGTGGTGGACCACAATCAGAAATTGGGTCTCGAGATAGAGCTCCAGTAGGTATCGTACACAATATGGTGACAGAAATGCACCACCCACAATTTAAGAGGGGAAAACTGAAAACTGTGTGAGAAGGTCCATGCAGAAGCATACCACATGGCACCCTGGAACTGTCACTTCACAAAAGCCACCAAGTGTTAAATAACTCAGACACAGAAGTCATCCACATGCAGAGCAGGGGTGACCAACAGTTTCACGGAGGTCACAAGTCCTTTAATAGTGATGAGGAAAAGGATACTTAACACTGAACCCTATGGAATGCCATCCTCCTCAGCAATGGAGTGTCCTCATCCCAGGACTTCCTTCTTCTCTTTCATAAGTAGAGGAGGACACACGCTAGATGCCAGAGAGGTAAGGGGGGAGAGAGGCTTCTGCTAGTTCTATAAAGAGAGACCAGGCAACCTTGGGGATGCTAGAGCTGACGGTTCCATGGCCAATGTGTACCAGCAGACTCTTGGACTGAGAGGAGGCCCTAATGGCAGCAGACACCAGAGAAGAGGCACTTCTCTGGTGGATGAAAGGAGCAACAGTTGGAGGGGAGGAAGATGTAAGTTCAGGGGAGAGGGAGAGAAGAGTGAGGCATCACTGGGATAAGGTGGGGGAAAGGATGTAACAGAGTCAATAGTAGATTTTTGTAGACACAAGGCAAAGCTGATCGTATACCCCAATATATTCTTTCCTTCTTACAATCCAGCGACAGTTGTGACAATTAATACACGTGGTCAGTAGAACAAAGGCACACCTGGGCATCCTCATTCATTGCATACAGGATTAATACATGTGTACAAATCATAAACACCAAAAACATTTTAGCAGTGGCAGGACATACATCACAGTGCACAGTGATGAGCCATAACCTTGACCTTGTCTTGGGGGTATCCCCTTCAAAGACCAGAATAAAGTGGTCATTATCAGTGTGGTTGTCCTTAGTGCCTTTCTGAATATGATGAACAAAATGAATGCCTTGCCACTCCAGACTGGCCCACGCTTCACCAGTTTGGAAGATGAGGTCTCTATGAAAAAGACACCCTGAAGCATATTCAAAGGCTAGTGAGGAGTAATGGTTTGCCAAACTTGTCTTTGATAGTTTCTACCAAAATAATGGGTTCATGGTGGGAAGGTGTCCTTGTCAGTCTTGATGCAGACCAGGTAATGGGGAAAGGATTTGACCCCAAGCAAGCGAGTCTGACCCTCCTCCCATGAGGGGATAGTTGTAAGTTGAAAAGGGGTATCATGAAAAGTCGATCCTGACTAAAGGTCAGCCAAAGACGGCCAGTTTTTTAAGTCTGATACGTTTGATACAAAGTGTAGACCCTAATAGCACCAAAACCAATCAGGGGCTCTCCCCTTGTGCACTACTCAGCCACACCAAGGGCCAATGTCATAGGGGCTGTTGCTGGGAGTTCCAATGCTTCAGAATGACAAGCCACTACTCCTAGGCATACACAGGGAGGTAGCAGCTCGTGTATCAGAACTGTCATCCCTGTTTTCAGAGGACTCCATCAAAAGAGTACATAACACCCCAAGCACACGAAATGACTACTGTGTAACTGTACAGCACAAAAAGGACAATGGCTTCCGGTAAAAAATGGAAGAGGTGGTAAGCCCACATGCCAAAGACTTCATGTATGGTGTTGTTCCACAGCTTGCTCACACCATGGAGACAAAATTTAGAGTAGTTCAATCCCCAAAGAGGGACCAAAATTTCCAAAAAGGGAATTGTAAAGCAAGAGGAATAATACTGTAAGGGGTATCAACAAAAAAAAGATAGCCAGGCCAATGTAAGCAAGGGAAAGGATTGAGGACAGGGATGGATGAGCACGGGAAAGTTAATGCAATTTTGAAAAGTAGAAAGGATCCAATTACTAGCAGCCTCATGTGCACAAAATAATTGTGACCCCCTTCCACTGGGGAATGGGGATGGAGCAGATATAGAAACATGATTCTGTGATGTTAAAGATAAACGAATCTTCATATGTGAGTATTACTGGACTTGCTCCAAGTATCCACTGGCCAACATGCAAACATGTAGTACTGAGGCCAGACTGGCCATCGTGACAGCTCTATTTCTCATGCAGTGAAGTAGACCACACTACCCAGTGCTGTTGGCACTGTTGCAGTCGCATGTTGTATTGCCATGCTAGGTGACACGACAACTCACCATAGTGCACACAACTACACACTGCTTACTCTAGAGCCCTGCAAATTAATATTAAACCGACTGAGCATATACAAATTAAGAGATGACTCACAATTCAATAATGTGCATATCAGAGAATCAGTTTCATACCTAGCGTGAAATGAAATGACAGTATGGCATTTCTGGCCGGGATTTCTTATGCAGGAGAAATCGGCTGCATACTGCAAGTCTACATCAGTTGATACTGCTTATTTTTGCATCTAAAGAAATGGTAAAATGGTGATAAGCACAACACAACACCCAACCTCTGAGAGGATAAATTCTCAAATTGGCCAGGAATTGCACCTGGAGCCCCTGCATAGCTGTTGGTCTCTCTATCCGACAGCCACAGTGATGGACAGAGCTGGCCTCCAACACACTCATTTACTGACAGTCCTGTAAGGCATTGTGTATCGGAAGAGGAAAGCAACATTGGGCATATGAATATAGGGATGACTCACAAGGCATTTCAGTATTGTGCTTACACACAATCAGTTGCATATATGGTGTGCTGTTTGGATGCTCTTGCTGCCATGGTATGCCAAAAGCTTATCCCTCACACCCAATGACAGGTCCTGTAAGCAAATAAGCAAATAAGTAAACACTAAATCAGAATGCAGGCATTGTGTATTGAAACAGGAAAGTAACATTGAGCATATTTGAATTTATAGACGTCTCACAAGGCATTTCAGTATAGTGCATATTACATAATTAATCTCATACCTGGTGTGCTGTGTGGAATCTCCAGCTACCTTTTTTAAACCAAAAGCTTACCCTTCACGCCCAGTGACAGGCCTTTTAAGTAAACAGACAGGAAGACAAGATGTCCAGCGAGTGAGATCACAGGTGTTTTCTTCGTCCACTAAAAGAACTTATTTGAGAGGAAATAGTGTCAAATTTAAATTTCCTTTGTTTTGTATATTTGCTGTAGTGTCCATTCTTGTCACAAAACTGAATATTTGCGTCCCCATAGAGATTATTCTTGAAAAAAAAAACTTTGTGTAATCTGAATTCATGATAATTGTGACATAATGCGAAATTTTGCGTTCCAAAATACAAAAAATTCTATTCAAATTTTCTTGATAGCGGAAAATTCGTTTAAGAAAGGCAGGTACTAGTTTCATCAGTGCCTATTGTCACAATAAAAGTATAATTAAAAGTTTTCCAAATTGTATTTAACTAACACATTTCATATTGTTCACTAGTTAGAGGTCATCTAGGCATAAATTTAAAACCTGACCAAACACTACAGTAAATTCTCTAAAAGCAAAGTAATTACTAATTCACTCTCCTGTCATTGTATCTCTAAATCAGTACAAAAACAACAACAATGGCATGTAAGACTTCCATGTCATTGTTGCATACATATAGCCAATCTCGTGTTCTGGACAAATTTAAAACTTAATAATTCTTTTGAAACTGATCATGAGTGGGAAATGTGGAACCTGTTATAGCATTGTGAGTAGAGGGATTTGTTGCTAACCTTGTAGGAAATATTTTCACTGGGAGAGGGAGAGGTGGGGGGAGAATCTTGGGAGAACAGAAGAGGCTCTCTCCTGGAACTGCAGAGTATGCAGTAGGAACATTTTGGTTGGGGTACAGGAAAGGAAAATCTGTGCCCTTGGGGCACAGTTGAAGGAAGCAAGGAAGGAACTGATAAGGATCAAGAGAGATAGGGAGGTTGTGGACTGGCAGCTTGTAGGAGGGTAGGAAGAAAGAGAACATGATCTGATGTTTTTGGGGTTGAAGATAAAACTGTGTGTCTACCACTGCCAGAGCCTCTGGTAGAACACGGAGCAAGAAATGTGCAGCACACTTCAACTGAGGCCAAGAAGCTTAGAAATATACAAAATGTTAGGAAGAAGAAAGTGCTGCTGCTAGGTATTAGGCATGGGTGAGTTGTAGGCCCCGAGTTACAGGAATGTTTAGGGGCAACATACCAGGCCACCAGTATGTTCCAGCCAAATGCAGGGCTAAGTCATGTGATAGAGGACTTAAGGTCTTTACAAAAGAAGACCATGTAGTGATAGTGGGTGGGGCAGGAAACAGTTTGCACAGGGATAGGGCACATGACATAGGTGGTGACCTGGGCAAGATAGCTTCCCTGACTTGTGGCACCAACGTACACTTTGTTGAGCTGTTCCGGTGTCACGATTGGCCACACCTTGATGGAGATGTGAGGCGAATCAATTTGGGGTTAGGGATTGCTCTGAGGGAAGCCAACTTTGCTCACGTGCCCGTCGGGACTATCGACAGATGGGGTTTCACTGGGTGTGGCCTATACCTAAACAGGACTGGCAAAGGAAGATTGGTACAGCTGATTTGTGAAAGTATAGGGGGTGGATCTCGGGCCACACATGGTTAAATACCTGTTGTCATCAGTATGAGAAGTAGGTCTTTTTTAGGATAAATCCAGACAACAGGTTCCCCTGCCTAAAGAGTGTCTCCAGCAGTTTGAATTAACAGGGCTTGATATCACCAAGATATTAATAATTTTGTGTTTGTATGGATCTCCCAGAGATAGTGTGGACACTGTTTTTCAATAAATTAACAAAATTTCTATATAAAGTCTCAAGCACAAAGCTCAGCACAATTCTGTATAGGGACATTAAAATCAATATGAATATCATAAATGAATCCAGCAGCACCTTCAAAGTTTTGGCCTCTCCCTATTGGTCAATAGTGCAACAAGGGTTGCTACAATGACTTCATCAGTAATTGACCATGTTGCCACAAATATGGACAGGGAAAAATGTGATGTAGCTGTAAATGATCTCGGATTATCAGACCATCTCTGTCAAACAACAACAGTAATATGAGACATGAAATCATCCCATAAACTACAAGCCTACAAATGACATCCATTGGAAATGAAAATAAAGGATTTTTCAAAGGAACTAGCAAAAAAAAAAAAAACGCTGGGATGAAGTGTATAGGGAAACCAATGTGAATAAGAATCCACATTATTTAAATTGAACTTTGAAAAGGCATTTCCAAAAGTATGCATGTCTGTATCAACGTCACACAAAAGTAGATGGATAACAGCAGGTACTAAGAAGTCCTCCCAAACAATTAAATACCTCACTTCCATGGAAAAAGAGTCACAATGATCCATAGGAAGGTGCTGATAGCTGCTAAAAAGTCGTTTAATGACACAGTATTATATAATGCAGGGAATAAAAGCAAAGCAGTCTGGGATGTTATAAAAACGGGAACAGGGAGAGGCAAAGAAAGACAGACAGAACAACATACTGATAAGGTTATAAATAAGCCACAACACTTATCAAACTATGTAAATGAGCATTTTTCAAGTATGGCAGGGAAGTTACGACAAGAATTCCCCAAAACAAATATAACCCCTGTAAAAAATGTTGCACTAAATACAATGATGTTACTTCAAATCACAGATAATGAAGCCAGTAAAACTGTTGAAAAACTAAAAAGTCAGCAGGCCTATATGAAGTACCAATGTGTGTACTAAAACAATGCACAGAGGTTATACAAGGTCCCTTAACACACATAATAAATGAATCCTGTACACCAGGGACATTTCCACAGCAGTTAAAACAGGCAAGAGTTGTGCCTTTGTTTAAGAAAGGTAATGCAGAAAATTACCAGCTGTCACCATTCTCAAAAATAATAGAAGCAATTATGAAAAACAGATTAATGAATTACCTGAATAAATACAATCTTTTAAGTGAATCACAGTTTTGTTTCTGATGTGGCAAAAATACGGAGTCAGCTGTCGTAGAACGCACAAAAGTTGTACTTGATGCTCTTAATAAAGAAGAGTCTGTCAGAGGGTTCCTTTATGATCTTTCTAAGCCCTTTGATGCAGTCAACCACAGATTCAATTAAATAAATTAGAAGCATTAGGAATAAGAGTGGTTCCTAAGGACTGGTTTTGATCATACCTAGCAGACAAGGTACAAAGAATAGTGATAACACATACTTCAAATAGAGCTTAACATTTAGTAAAACACTTACCCGAACAAATGTAAGCATATTACACACATCCATGCCCGAGGCAGGATTTCAACCTGCGACCGTAGCAGTCGTGCGGTTCTGGACTGAACTGCTCGGCCACCACGGCCGGCGAAAAATACATTAATATGGGGTTTCCGCAAGGTATCATATTAGGACCAATAGTATTCCTGATGTACATCAATGACTTTCCCAGTAGTGTTACTCATGGTGAAAAAATTCTTTTCACTGATGACAGCAATATTATAGTCAGTGAGAAAACAAGAGAACTCCTCTAAGAGAAAGCAAATGAAACTCTCAAGGAAGTCTACAATTGATTGATTTTTATTGTTGTAGAGACCTCAGAGGCATTACAAAACAGAGAAACTTCTGGTACAAATTGATATTGCATAGTAAATTTAGCCAATTACAGACTTACTCATATATAGAAGCATGTAAAAACTGATCACAAAGTGTAGTCATACCATATTCTTTGCTTCCCTTGAAAATTCATCCGTTCCATAAATGTTGAGTTCAAGAAGAAATTCTTTTACTTTTTTTTTTTTATTGGAAGATCTCTGATATGTTGGGGCATGGCATAAAAAAATTTTATGGGCTTGTATAAAGAGCACTTTTGTGTTTTCTTATAGTTACATCAGAAAGAAACTAGGTCTTGCTTGTTTCTTGTGTTATAATTATGCCGCATGTCATACTGTTGATACTTCGGATAGTTTTCCTTGGTATAAATATTGACAGCAGGGTCATAATCTGTAATTTTTTAAAGCTTGGTCTACAGTGAGCTCTGGGTGCCAAGCTACATATCAGTCTTATTGTCTTATTTTGTAGTTTGAAGACATTAGCTGCCTTGCTTTGATGTCCCCACAGTAAATGTGACTGTGGTTTCTTTTGCTTTAAGTACTGGCACATTTAGACAAAGACACAGCTTCCTTGGAGAAAATATTCCTTTGCTAATGCTGCTTCCCACCTTTTTGAATCAATTGAGATTCCTAGGAAATCAACATCATTTGAGCTCTGCTCAAGTTCAGTGTTATTATTCCACAATACATACAGGTCTTGATTTTATTTTTTTGACACAAAGGGAATTAGCTTTACACCAGTTTTCAACTTTGACAGTGCACTGGTCTGCTTAATATTTGACCTTCTGTGCTGTTTCTGCAGTTACACATACTGCAAGATCATCTGCAAATAAGTAACTCCTAGCTGATGGCCCAACTATGTTACATGATAAGTCATATATATAAATAATAAATAGAATTGGGCCAAGTACAGAACATGCCCACAAGTAAGTAATCTGATTCTGTACCATTAAAAACCACCTTCTGCACTCTATTACTTAGATAAAATCTTATCAATTCCCGAGCACTTCGTGTAAAGCCATAGAATTGCACTTTGTTCAATAAGATTTCATGAGACACAGTGTCAAAAGCTTTTCATAAATCACAGAGTTTATTCTGAACCATGAGCTTGCTTTCTAGTTGCTTCACACACTGTGTTAAAAGTGATAAGGCAGATTTAACAGATCCTAACCCTGATCTGAAGCCAAATTGTCTATCACTGAAGATATAGTTTCCTTCAAAGTATTTTACTATTTAATATAGCTTCTATCACTTTAGACAAGACTGGCACAATTGAAACAGGCCTAAAATTATCACATGTTTGGAGGCTGCCTTTTTTGTGTTTTCGAGTGACTTTACTGCCCTGGGGAACTGAGCCTCCAAAATACATGTATTTACTACATGTGTTATCAATTCTGGCAGCTGAACTGAATCACATTTAACATGGCTGAACTTAAACCACAAACGTCATTACTAAAACTGTTCTTCATTTTCCTCAGTATATAGGTAACATCCTGTGCCTTGACCAATTTAAAGCTAAATGTACTTTCAGGTTTTGTGGTATTTCTCAGGCAGTATTTATGGTCAGTGACTATATTGTAAGTGCCAATCACTTTCTTAGTGAAGGATGTATTTAACTGTGCAGCATTCAGATTGCTGCCTTCAGCCTGTGAAGTCATTTTCCTGTTGCATTGACTGTTAATGATATTATTTTCTGATGTTAGTATTATATCTTCATTTTTTCATACACCTAGCTTCCTTTAAGGCCTGTCTTAATCTTTCCTTTTTCACTGTGAGCATGTCTTTAAATACTTGAGAACCTGTACTTCTGTACAGGCATAATATTGATCACACTCCCTCTTGATCTCCAACACCTTTTCACCCTTGACCTTATTTACTCTTAGTGCCTTCTTATTATTTGGTACCTTAATGGGAAACGACATCTTAGCATATACAGAAAGAGTAGATATGAGTTCTTCCACCTTTCTACCTATTGCATGTTCTCGATAAACTTGCAACCAATAACTTTTATCAATATTAGACTTAAACATATTTAGATTATCATAATTGACCACACATACACTCTTTCCTGCCATGTGCACTGAGTCAGTGGCCAGATACCCAGGTCTTAATTACGTCTGACTTCAGATGCACTAACTCATTTGATACAAATATATTGTCAATACATGTACCAGTACCTTTATAATGAAGCCTTGTTATTTCAGTGGTTGTAATATAAAGACCAAACAAATTTAATAAATTATTTGCATATGAGTTACAGATAGTGGACAACTGAAAATTCAAATTGAAATCTCCACAGACTGTCAGTATTGCCTCACGTGTTCCAATATTTCTACGGAATCCAAACTGACATTCCCCAAGGTCGGCTTCAACTAGTTTTTCCATTTGTCTGTAAAGAATTCACATTAGTATTTTGCAGCAGTGACTTATTAAACTGATAGTTTGGTAATTTTCTCATCTGTCAACGCTTGCTCTCTTTGGGATTGGAATTATTATACTCTTCTTGAGGTCTGAGGGTATTTCGCCTGTCTCATACATTTTGCTCACCAGATGGTAGAGTTTTGGCAGGACTGGCTCTCCCAAGGCCGTCAGTAGTTCTAATGGTATGTTGTCTACTCCTGGGGCCTTGGTTCGACTCAGGTCTTTCAGTGCTCTGTCAAACTCTTCACACAGTATCATATCTCCCATTTCATTTTCATCTACATTCTCTTCCATTTCCATAATATTGTTCTCAAGTACATCGCCCTTGTATAGACCCTCTATATACTCCTTCCACCTTTCTGCTTTCCCTTCTTTGCTTAGAACTGGGTTTCCATCTGAGCTCTTGATGTTCATACAAGTGGTTCTCTTTTCTTCAAAGGTCTCTCAAATTTTCCTGTAGGCAGTATCTATCTTACCCCTAGTGAGATCAGCCCTTACAGCCTTACATTTGTCCTCTAGCCATCTTGCATTTCCTGTCAATCACATTTTTGAGACGTTTATATTACTTTTTGCCTGCATTTTTATATTTTTTCCTTTCATCAATTAAATTCAGTATTTCTTCTGTTACCCAACAGTTTCTACTAGCCCTCTTCTTTTTACATATTTGATCTTCTGCTGCCTTTACTATTTCATCCCTCAATGCTACCCATTCTCCTTCTACTGTACTTCCTTCCGCCATTGGTGTCAATTGTTCCCTTATGCTCTCCCTGAAACTCTGTACAACCTCTGGTTCTTTCAGTTTATCCAGATCCCATCTCCTTAAATTCCCACCTTTTTGCAGTTATAATCTACAGGTCCTAACCAATAGATTGTGGACAGAGTCCACATCTGCCCCTGGAAATGTCTTACAATGTTTCCTTTCCTCCCTACCGAATTCCATTCACCCATAACTATTAAATTTTCGTCTCCCTTCACCACCTGAATAATTTCTTTTACCTCATCATACATTTTATCAATTTCTTCATCATGTGCAGAGCTAGTTGGCATATAAACTTGTACTACTGTAGTAGCGTTCACTATGCTGTTTGTAGTAGCTTACCCGCATTCCTATTTTCCTATTCATTATTAAACCTACTCCTGCATTACCCCTATTTGATTTTGTGTTGATAACCCTGTATTCAACTCACCAAAAGTCTTGTTCCTCTTGCCACCGAACTTTACTACTTCTCACTATATCTAACTTTAACCTATCCATTTCTCTTTTTAAATTTTCTTACATACCTGCCCGATTAAGGGATCCGACATTACACGCTGCGATCCATAGAATGCCAGTTTTCTTTCTCCTGATAACGACATCCTCGAGTAGGCCCCTCCTGGAGATTATAATGGGGGACTATTTTACCCAAGAAGACACCATCATTTAACCATACAGTAAAGCTGCATGCCCTCAGGAAAAATTATGGCTGTAGTTTCCCCTTGCTTTCAACCGTTCGCAGTACTAGCACAGCAGGGCCATTTTGATTAGTGTTTCAAGGCCAGATCAGTCACTCATCCAGACTGTTGCTCCTGCAACTACTGAAAAGGCTGCTGCCCCTCTTCAGGAACCACACGTTTGTCGGGCCTCTCAACAGATACCCCTCCGTTGTGGTTGCTCCTACAGTACGGCTATGTGTATCGCTGAGGCACGCAAGCCTCCCCACCAATGGCAAGGTCCATGTTTCTTGGGGTGGGGGGGGTGTACTTTTCATTAATAAACCAAATTATTTGCATTGAGATTGTTGTGTCTTAACGTATTATTATAATACATTATTTTAGCATCATTATTAATGTTAGTGTTATTATTATTTAGTTTCTGTGTAATATTGTTCCTGGTCATATGTAAGTTAGCGCCTGAAGCATCTAATCTAGTCAGGGTAAATAAGCCATAAATAAATAAGTTTGGGAATTTTGTTGCAAAAACTACAACAGTTAACTGATAAAATTTGTCAAAGTGTCTTCACTCTGAATGCTGTCTGATTTTGTTATCTGTATGTCAACTGCTTTGTGTTCATCAGAGTATCTCAGACTACCATGTAGCCTAAAAACCACCATGTGCACCCCGCAAGTACTTACCTAACTGAGTAGCTGCTTCCTTTGTGTAGTGTACCCTGACCTGTCTAGGAGAGTCCTACAATTATCCACCCAATAATGGTGGTCCAGCCAAGACTGTCAGACTCAACAAAGCCTCTGGCCGAGATTGTCCACTCGGCTCCAGACCTTAGGACCCCAGTCAACTCTGGAAACTGTGCTGCAAATCGTGAGCTGTTCTTGCACTCCATATGAGAGGCCAGCAGCCTCCACCAGTCATCTGAATGAACTGAGGATGACTTCGGAACCCTCGCAAAAGGCACTGTCAGAACTGATGCCACTCCTCGGAGATGACTGCACCCTGCAAGCTCAATAGCCACAGGCAAAGATGCCCCATCTCGGATGAGGCTCCCTGACAGACCTACTGAGTGCATATTGGCTATCTTTCTTGCTGTGAACAATATTTCCCTAATGTGTCCAACACTTGTGAACCCCTCCTCCGGTGAGCTCGCTCAGATGCCGTCGGAGGAGTGACACACAGACGAGTGGGCGTGGCTGGACAGCCAGCCTCCACATGCCTAACCTAGCAGTGTAGTTAGTCGTTCAAGAGAAATGACGACTGACTGTGCTACACACTGCCTGAATTTCCACTTTAAAGTTACAAAAATGTGAGACTTCTTGTATTTAAGAGGTGTAAACTCATGGAATTTAAGCCACATCTGGAACCAGTGTGTAACTCAGCTTTATTTGTTTCTTGTGAAGACGAGATTTAAAAAAGATTGTGCTCTGGGTTGATTTATATTTATTTTTGTCGTTATGAAATTTTGAACTTTATTTACAAGCCAGTCAGTGCCCCATTGTGAATTTACGGAAAAGCTGAATAATACACTAATACTGAGCATTGGCTGAAGTTTAGATATATTAGGAACCTGTGCATACTGTCAGTCTTTTAGAGAGTCTTTGTACATATGATGGGCTACAAGCACACTTTTATAACAACAGCTTAATAATCATGTATTGTACTCTTCCATAAAAAAAAAAATGTAAATAACAATCAGTACATTTCAGCCATGACTTGAACCTAAAAAAAAAAAAAAAAAAAATCTATGCGAAGAGGCATCGGACGTCTCAACAGTGATGGTACTGACTGACAACTGTGTCATCCTCAGCTAACCAAATTCACTGGAGGGGAATGGGGTCACCACACCTCTGTCCCGGCCGTTGTCAGTTTTTAGGCAATGGCAATGCTACTTCTCAGTTGAGTAGCTCCTCAGTTGGCCTTACAAGGGCTGCGTGCACCCTTATTGAACCTTGCCCACACAGCACAGTACAGAGAGCTTCACTCACAATGTTTCATCGAGATGTTCATCGGTTAAAATCACACGTGGTTTCTTACAGGGCTCAGAATTTTGCTGCCAAGCTGGATAACAGACATGTCTAATCCCACAACCATAGTTTTTTATTACAGTCCTAACGTATTTGACTAAATTGCTCGCTAACAAATGAATACTTCACTTACCAACATTTACAGGCTTTGTGAAAATTGGCTACATCTTTCAACAGAACTTTGCCCACTTCATCATAGCTTGATGTGAGGAGTAAGAATATCGTGGTCAAAATTTTGTGTTTGCTTCCAATAACAGTATGCTATTAATCACTTAACTTAAACCATTTGCTAGTACATTTGTATGTCATCCTGATACCAGGTTCCCACCATATATTTCATTCCCTTGAAAATCAGCTAGCAAATCTCCTTACACTCTATTCGTGCATGGTACGACGTGTGACCAGCTGTCTGCTATCCTGAATGGACTCTTCCAAACTGTGACCAACAACCACCTAAACTGACTCGTGTGATGGAATGGGGCATTTACACAACATTTTAAAATATTTCACATTCCAAGCTAAAATGTCAATTGAAACAGGAACTTTCTTTCTGTGGCCATAAAATGATGTAGACCTAACTATGAAGCTATTATAATCGTTACAGGACCAGTTTTCAACACTGTCATACAACATACACAAGTTCTTGTGAGTTCATAGTAGAGGTCCACCTTGAGCCGTGCAATTAATTACGAATGAAGCACGGTATTGATATTAAATGTCTGAGTGATAGTCAGTTTAGAGAGTAATTTAAAACAGATTTGTACATTAGCTGGGAATAAGGGGATCTGGCTGAGCTCGTCTGGAAAGCGGCGGTGAGGGGAAACTTTCACTGTGGCAGCCTGGCCCAGTAAGTGTCTTTGTGATCCCTAATGGCACCACCGTGCGGATGGACAAGAGTCAAGACATTCTGCATTGTTCACTCACACAAATATTTTACGTGTTGGAGTGAGGAGTAATGTTTGTGAAAGATGCAATTGACTGCCAAATGCAGAAAATCTGGCTTTGGGGTGTGTGCCAGAGATTGCTGTCTTACAGGTGAACTCCCAGCTAGGCCTTTTAAATGCCACCAAACACATAACTCTTACAAAAATTTTGTTTAGGGATTTAAGACCTTTGGACAGTGGTTCATCTTGATGTTTTTCAGAGTGACAGAGAGCTAAAAGGAAGCTGCCTCACTGACACGGGAGAGAGATACGAATAGTGAGGCATGACTTTTTCCAAGGGGTATAGCAGAAATGGAAGCAATGGTTGCCAGAGTAAAACATAGCCCAGGGAAGGGGAGTTGTGCTCCCTGAGGAGCATTTTTCCCAGTCAGAGCTTGGAAGATCCACAGCACAGCTAGTAAAATTAAGCACATATAGAAAAATTTGGCAATTTGAGGTTTCTCTCCTCACAGTTGCTACACTGATGTGTAAGGAGACTTGTCAAATATTTGGCCAACCAACACACAGCCACAGAAGAGGTCTGCTGCTACTGAATGGGATCGAGGGAACTTCAAGTCATCTTGTAAATACAATCTCAGAGATTCATTCGGAATATTTGTATTGCAAAGTCGTGAACACTCTGCTTCTAAAATCCACAAAAAGTGTGACAAATTACCTCCAATAACTTATTAGTTTCAGTAGTTCTATTCTGTGCTCATAAACCAACTAATCACAATACATGTTCCACAGTCGTAAAACACTCCTTCCCACCCAAACACACAACCTCTCAAAGCTTCCAGAATGAAATTTTCTCTCTGCAGCAAAGTGTACACAGATTTAAAACTGTGTGCTGTACTGAGACTCTATCTCAGTACCTTTGCCTTCTGTGGGAAAGTGCTCTACCAACTGAGCCACCTAAGCATGACTCATGACCCATCCTCACAGCTTTACTTCCTCCAGTACCTCATCTCCTACCATCCAAACTTCACAGAAGCTGTCCTGCAATGCTGCAGAACTAGCACTCCTGGAAGAAAGGATATAGCAAAGACATGGCTTGTCACAGCGTGGGGGATGTTTACAGAATGAAATTTTCACTCTGCAGTGGAGTGTGTGCTGATGTGAAACTTCCTGGCAGATTAAAACTGAGACTCAAACTCAGATCCTTTGCCTTTAGCAGGCAAGTGCTCTCAAAGCTTGTCACAATTTGGAGCTACCATGTACACAAAGCCATTGCTGCTAATTTTGGCTAACAATAAAAGACAAGCTGCTCCATTACACTCAGTCCAATACATTATTGATAGAGTAGTTTGTATTAGGAAACCTGCAATAAAGTTCTATGCATGCAGACGGATTAGCATTTTACTTAAGTGTCAGTGTGCACCATTTTCCCAAAACTGCAAAAAAGATAATAATGTATCATGTAATAAAATATACTGTAGCCTGTTTGATGCATCAGTCCATTTGTCACAAGCAACTGGAGTTGAGTAAAATAGTGTTAATAGCAGACTAAGTGTGAAATGGTATATTGAAACTTACTTAACATACTTGTAGACAGAGTATCAGGGACACAGATTATTAATAACAACTTTTTCATTTATGGTCTTGTGCTGGTATGAACTACCAATTTTCTTTTGGTTCCAGCTGTATGGAATTGAATTCTCACAAGCTTTTTGTTGAGTACTCGTAAACCGATGTCAGATGGTAGCTGACTCTCATACCAAACACGACCTCATCCACAGCCTTGTTGCCAGCACTATCATGAAGATGGCTGCAGTATAATTGGATAAATAAGATGATCTACTCACCACACTGGTGGCAGCAGAAACTATATGTAAAGGATATAGAAATGTGGCAGCTTTCAGAGCCAATGGCTCTTCCTTCTAGCAGAAGATTTGAAGGGAAAGAAAGAAGACTGGCAAGACTTAAGAAAGGGAGAGAGTTACGGAAAAGTTGCCCAAAACCATAGGTCAGAGGAGACTTACCAGACAGGATGAGAAGGAAAGACTGATCCTTGGTGCCTGCGCTGGATGAGATTTGAAAACCTGAGAGCTTAACAATGGAAGATGCGGTAATCAGCAAGACACAATTTACTGGAAAAAAAAGTCATTTGGAGTCAATATGAGCTGAAAGCTAACTGCATTGTACATGATAGGCATATATGGGGAGGGGGAAGATGGTGGAGATGTGTGTGTGTGGGGGGGGGACAGACGGGCTGCAAAGAGAAGGAATAGTTACTGAGAACACTATGATGCAATTTAACTTTTTTACATACAATACTTTATTTATTACTTTTGGACATATAAATACAGACTGATTATTGGCTCCAGTGTCCACGGTTGTTGAATAAGTCTGTTTGCAGTCTGCTTGTTTCTATTAAATCATTGTCCACCCACGTTAGCTGAGTGGTGAGTGTGACATACTGTCGATCTTAAGGGCCCGCATTTGATCCCCAGCTGGATAAGAGATTTTCTCCACTCAGGGACTGGGTGTTGTGTTGTCCAGATAATCACCTATTCATCCCCATCCAAGCACAATTTGCCAAAGTGATGTGAAATTAATTAGTTTGTTTATTTTCATTCATTTTAGCAAAACATCTGTCTGTCTCTAATTCGATTGTCTTGGCCATGGTTTCTAAATCTGCCTCTACTTGTGTGACACGCCTCGTGATGTCACTTTCCTACTTTTGTCATCATGTGCTACTTAAAGGTTTGACATTGATTTCATTATGTTTTGCTAAAACTGTTAGTTTTCAAAACTAGGTGGCCATTTGAGTGATCCTTTTGTTCAAGTCAGTACCAATTTTGGTTAATTTAGCATCATTACTGTCAAGTTTTTTCTTTATTTCCTGAAATTTTTCCGTAAACAGTTTCTCATTGTTCTGTAAACTTGTATTCATCTGCTGAAATTGTTGCATGACTGCACTGATAAATTGTGAGAAATTTACTGTTTGAACATTATCTGCCCCCGGTAAATCGTGAGAATTTACTGCTTGTGACTCACTTTCCATATCTTGCAACTCTATGTTACTGTCGGTTCCTACGGCTAGATTATTTAGGTTCTGTATTTCATTTACTGTTTCACTTGTTTGAGCAAGTGTAATTTAATTCTATGCTGCTTCATAGGATACGGAACTTGCAGTAGGCAAACTGTTTATGTTATCCATTCTATGAGACATGACCGTATCAATAGCAAAAAGTAATAAGATTTTTTTTTAAACTCGTCTCTACAATGTTTAGCTTGTATGTAATGTTATTCAAACAATGCATAGAGTTGATCTATTATTGACAATGTCTCTACACGCCATGTTGTCTCCACTGAGCTGTGTATCGGCCATTTTGCAGTAATTGTTGTTGTACTTTGAAAAAAACAAAAAATATACACTCAGCAGTAAAAATCACTTTTTAACTTTAGCAAAACTTCACTATATATCGTGAGTTCATGAAAGATTGTGCCAACAAACAGCCCAAGATGCTATGGGGCAATGTATCACAGGATGGCATTTGGCACCTTTATGTGTCAGAATATACACCTGCATTGCCATCAGAGAGTGGTATGCATTGTAGTGATGTGACAGGACACCCTTCACTGTGACACGTGTTTCATTTGACCTAAATTACAGCGATGTCACATCGTGTGACAAAAATGACCATTTCCTTGAGGGTGTTGCAGTTTCTTCTTTCAGCAGAGTAAATGGTATGCATTTCATTGTAACCTTTCTAGTTTAGTAAATAAATCACCTTCCTTGACAAGGATCTCAATATTTGCTTATTTTCTGTTTATTGTTGTTACTAAGTATATACTGCAGGTCAAAATTATTCGATCACCTATGAAAAAAGCTGTGCACTTTATTTTAATAGACAACTACACTCTTCAAACTAAATAGGCTAACAATACAAATATTTTCTCTCTCTCTGTCATTAAGTACCCTTCGTGCTAAGAACAGCTGCGCAGACTGTTGGCATTATGGAGATAATATTTTTGCAGAGATTACAGTCCCATGCATCTGTAATCCACAGATTTTCAACATTAGATGACCTCAGTTCTCTGATCGCCCTGCCGTGTTCATCCCAGTGGGTGAGGTGGAGCAGTGGTTAGCACACTGGACTCACATTCAGGAGGACAACGGTTCAAACCCATGTCCAGCCATCTTGATTTAGGTTTTCTGTTATATCACTAAATCGCTTCAGGCAAATGCCGTGATGGTTCTTGTGAAAGGGCAGAGTCGACTTCCCTAATCCAAGCTTGTGCTCCGTCTCTAATAACCTTGTTTTCAGTGGGACATTAGTGTTTAATCTCCCTCCCTCAAGTTCATCCCGTAAGTATTCGATGGGATTTAAGTGAGGTGGCTGACTTCACCAGACCATACTCTTCAGTTTCCCAAATTTCTTTCCTCTATTGACTTACTATTGGCACAATTTAGAAGTCTGTCTGAGATCATTGTCTTGCTGCAGATCAACCCACAACTAGTATGCCTCTTGGCAGATTGAACTGAATTGTTGATCAGTACTGACTTCATATGTTCTCCACAATGTCAATGAGTAAACATTCAGTGAAGGCTTACAAATTTAAAACTCGATTAATCCTTGGACCATTGCTGCGCTCTCCAGTTTTTACATTGCTGTGCCCATTGCAATCAGTTCAACTTCTCTCTATCCATCCATTTAAGTCATGGTCACACAAATGGCATTGCTCTGTTGAGACAAAGGTTGGAGCTTCTCACATATTGTTTACTTTATTATTAATTTTAGGTGCAGGAGGAGTCCTCACATTTACTCTGTACACATAGGAACTAATCTTTGCTTTACGGTGTTACTCAGGGTCTTCCAGATTGTCAAACACTTGAGCTGGCACCAGAGCAATGTATACACTACTGTAAGCTTGGTTAGGCCAAATTTTGTTCCTATAGCCTTTGTGATGCAGAGCTACAATTACAGCACTTTTTTCAATTCCGACCTCCTCCTTCCATCTTATTAGGATGCAATACAGCATGAACTTGAACAAGTATAGAAACTCACTTCTAGGTACACACAGTGTACAAAGGCAGCAAAAGAAATGAGACCTATTTAAATGGAACCCTCTTAGGTAAAGGCCACCAGTGTTGTGGAGACTCACCAGCACCTCTCTGGGTGAAGAATGAGCTTAGTTTTTGCATGTTTTACTATCAAAACAGGTTTATGGTGCAATACTCAAAGTTAAATCCCTGTTTTAACGCAAATCAATAGCTGCGTCTGAAAACTTTTCTTCACTTTAGCATCTAAAATTCGCAGACAATGTGTGTGATCATCTGGACCACAGCCCTTGTACACCCAAAAAGATCAAAATGCATCTGACAGCAAGCCATCCGAGTCATTGGCACATCTCGAGGGCCAAAGTAGCATGTAAGTGGTTTTATAGTGATCCCAACATAAACTGCTTCTAAACCTCAGAAATTGAATTGTGTGATTGCAATTCAACCTTTGTAAGAGATTAGAATGCATGCCACTTCTACTAGCACAGACATTCTGCTATTTTAAGTGTTCTCTCTGTCACGGTAACTGTAACTGAATTGGCAGAGAAGTGACTAAACACAGGAATGATATTGAGTTGCTACAACAAAATCAGGGATCTTCTCTTTATAACAGTATCTAATTTTGTAATATGTTTCTGCTGTTGAATCGTGTTCCATCTGTGTATTATATTACAGTGCCTATGTAGCACCAAAATGTTCCATCTTCAAAATTTGAATTCAGAATATTTTCATGTGCTTTTGGAAGGTGTGAAATGTCACAACTCGTATCCCTAGAAGTGTTGGTATTATAATTGCCAGCTCAGAGACATGGTTATTCATTACAAATGATGGGGGAAAAAGCCTCCAATTGAATAGAAAGCTGAAATATAAATGAGTAAGTGAACGTAGAATTGCTCATTGGATTACACTGTGTCTATTATTGTTATATTTCCAATTCTTAATTTTCTGCATTCAGTTACAGTTATCATTGTACAGCTTGCTACATTGAAGCATGGAAATCACCCCAAGACAGTTAAGATCACAGGGAACATGGGATTAGTGTCTTAACTGAAATGATTCCAAGCAAGCTACCCTGGGATTTGATTAATACTCAACAGTGTGTACTGCCGGGAGTATCTGACAAATTGTGCAGGGTCAGAAACACAAACATTTTACAGAAAAAGTACAAGATGTGGTGAACATTTTGTGTACAGTCTGGTATATTGAACTGCTATGGGTGAAACAGAGTACTGCACAAAGTAGAGGTGCTAGTTCTTGGAGTGCATTTACAGTAACCAGGATGAAATGTTTGTGGCTTTGCTTGCCTGTGTGAGAAGGACTGTTGCTAAAGAAAATATAATACATATATTGACTGAATTATAAAGGTAACTAATGATAATGGTGTTTCAGACATTCCAGACTACATCTTGGGTACAGTTACAAGAAATGTCAGGTGCTGTGAAAAATGGTATTGGCTGCTAAACATTTAAATGTAATGCTGTGGTAATTTAGGATCAAGAAAGTGCCTTGAAAAAAATGTTTGTCTCCTTTTTCGTATATTTTTTTAAGTTGAAGTGACTGTAAATCATGTGGCAATAGCTGAAACAAATCTAAATAATTTTTAAGGTTCATATAGAAGATAACATGTTTAATAAACAATGCTGTTTTTAACAATAGTATAGTGAATACTATGCCTTATCTTACGAGAACATTAGAATAATATTTAAATACCTAAATGTGGGAGTTGTTATAGCCAGTAGTGTCTGCAACACATCAAACAGAGCTTTTCGTTAGCTACCATTGTACATTTCAGCACCATGTTAACAAGCCTGCCACTCCTATCATACCTTTATATAGGGTGTACATAAAGTCCAGGAACACTTTCAAGTAATTATTGCACAGATATCATACATATTGCAATTTGAAGCAAACCTGTAAAAATCTTCCAAACAAACAGGGCACTGCTACATCATGTGGTAGAGGCAGTACACACACCAGATCTGTAATGTGTCCCCACAGAAAAAAAGTCACACGGAGTGAGATGTGGTGATTGGGGAACCATTTAGTGAAACACCTGTCCTCTTCTGTAGCAAGGCCGATCCATCGATGCAGCAGCTCTGTGTTCACACACCCACAAACTTCACGATGAAAATGGGTTGGAGCTCCATCCTGCTGAAAGATGAATGAAGGGTCCAGTTGCATTTGAGGTATCAGCCATTGCTGCAAGATATCAAAGTAGGAATATCCAGTAACAGTGCTCTCAGTGAAGAAGAATTGCCTGTGCTGTTTTTGGTATGACAAGGCACAAAAAAAAAAACATTCACTTCTGGGGACTCATGCTCAAATTCAATGCATTCGTGTGGATGCTTTGTACCCCCAGATATGACAATTATGCCTGTTCACTTTCCCATTAGTGTGAAAAATGGCTTCCCTGGTAAATATTATGTAATCAAAGCCATTACCATCCTCATTCAGTTTTTGCAACTCTGAACAAAACTCAAAATGCTTGTCTTTGTCATCATCATTGAGTTCCTGCACTAGCTCCAGTTTGAATGATTTCATTGACACCTTCTGTAGCAGGACTTTCCACTATGTCATTGGAGCTATTTTGAGATCATGGGATGCATGACGCACAGATTTTCTCGGACTCCTTATAGATGTCTCTCGTATGCACTCCTCATTCACTTCACTCACACTTTGGTAGAAAATCCGAAGAAATTCTGGTCGTATGTAAAGTACACAAGCGGCAAGACGCAGTCATACCTTCGCTGCGCAGTGCCAATGGTACTGTTATCGACGACTGTGCCGCTAAAGCGGAGTTATTGAACGCAGTTTTCCGAAATTCCTTCGCCAGGGAAGACAAATGGAATATTCCAAATTTGAAACACGAACATCTGCTAGAATGAGTTTCTTAGAAGTAGATACCTTAGGGGTTGCGAAGCAACTCAAATTGCTTGATACGGGCAAGTCTTCAGGTCCAGATTGTATACTGATTAGGTTCCTTTCAGATTACACTGATACTATAGCTCCCTACTTAGCACTCATATAAAACCGCTCGCTCACCGATAGATCTGTACCTACAGATTGGAAAATTGCGCAGGTCGCACCAGTGTTCAAGA
The DNA here is from genome assembly GCF_023897955.1 of Schistocerca gregaria. Lineage (NCBI taxonomy): Eukaryota > Metazoa > Arthropoda > Insecta > Orthoptera > Acrididae > Schistocerca > Schistocerca gregaria. Next base: position 4,548,719 of record NW_026061759.1, read on the forward strand.
AGGGTAGTAGGAGTAATCCATTTAACTACAGACCTATATCATTGACGTCGGTTGCAGTAGGGTTTTGGAGCATATACTGTGTTCAAACATTATGAATCACCTCGAAGGGAACGATCTATTGACACGTAATCAGCATGGCTTCAGAAAACATTGCTCTTGTGCAACACAGCTAGCTCTGTATTCGCACGAAGTAATGGCCGCTACAGACAGGGGATCTCAAGTTGATTCCGGAAAGCTTTTGACACCGTTCCTCATAAGCGACTTCTAATCAAGCTGCGGAGCTATGGGGTGTCGTCTCAGTTGTGCGACTGGATTCGTGATTTCCTGTCAGGAAGGTCGCAGTTCATAGTAATAGACGGCAAATCATCGAGTAAAACTGAAGTGATATCAGGTGTTCCCCAGGGAAGCGTCCTGGGACCTCTGCTGTTCCTGATCTATATAAATGACCTGGGTGACAATCTGAGCAGTTCTCTTAGACTGTTCGCAGATGATGCTGTAATTTACCATCTAGTAAGGTCATCCGAAGACCAGTATCAGTTGCAAAGCGATTTAGAAAAGATTGCTGTATGGTGTGTCAGGTGGCAGTTGACGCTAAATAACGAAAAGTGTGAGACAATCCACACGAGTTCCAAAATAAATCCGTTGGAATTCGATTACTCGATAAATACTACAATTCAACTAAGTACCTGGGTGTTAAAATTACAAACAACTTCAGTTGGAAGGACCACATAGATAATATTGTCAGGAAGGCGAGCCAAAGGTTGCGTTTCATTGGCAGGACACTTAGTAGATGCAACAAGTCCACTAAAGAGGCAGCTTACACTACACTCGTTCGTCCTCTGTTAGAATATTGCTGCGCGGTGTGGGATCCTTGCCAGGTGGGATTGACGGAGGACATCGAGAGGGTGCAAAAAAGGGCAGCTCGTTTTGCATTATCGCGTTGTAGGGGAGAGAGTGTGGCAGATATGATACACGAGTTGGGATGGAAGTCATTACAGCATAGACTTTTTCGGCGCGGCGAGACCTTTTTACCAAATTTCAGTCACCAACTTTCTCTTCCGAATGCGAAAATATTTTGTTGAGCCCAACCTACATAGGTAGGAATGATCATCAAAACAAAATAAGAGAAATCAGAGCTCGAACAGAAAGGTTTAGGTGTTCGTTTTTCCCGCTCGCTGTTCGGGAGTGGAATAGTAGAGAGATAGTATGATTGTGGTTCGATGAACCCTCTGCCAAGCACTTAAATGTGAATTGCAGAGTAGTCATGTAGATGTAGATGGGACGTCTGCTTCTCTTTCCCGGGCACAAGCAACCCATCGTAACAAATTTGTTGTGCCAGTGGTAAATGGCCTTCCTTGTTGGTGGCTCCTTACCACACTAGTTTTTTGTTGGACGCCAACACACAGAAAGCTCACTCCACACCTCAACACACCACGTTTGTGACTATCCGCAAGTTACGAAACTACACTGTGGTGGTATACATTAAAAAAAAAACTTTCAGTGTCTCTTTGAAATGACACATGTATGATAGCTGCACACTGTTTGATTCTTGTGCAATAAATAATTGAAAGTGTTCCTGGACTTTATGTACGCCTCATATTTTTTGATACATGGCAAAATCATGATATTCTCAACATTAGAAATGTTCATAATGTAACCATATGCATAAATTAATTTGCAAATGAATGTAAAATGACACATTCCTCATCATTATGATCCATAGAACATGTATCCTACTAACTAACTCGGATTAGATGACTGATGCATCACTATTAAATCATTTGCCTGTATTCTCTCCGTCGCCGAAAAGGGTATTATTAAGGGAGATAAGACTATTAGTTTGTTCTTTCAGTTGTCACTTGAAACTGAAAATAACATTGATATGAATGACCATCAAAACGAAAAGATACTTTATGGTTCCATGGACCTTTACAAGTCTCAACCAACTATGCAGTATACATGTAGACTGAAGAGATGAATGAAAATTTGAACCCAGATCCTCTGCTCACTGGGCAGATGCACGAACCACTACACCACCCTGGCACAGTGGCTCTGCACTGTTTGCCCCAGCATGCCTCCCTCCTCAGTCCACTTATTCCCCCAAAACACAAAGAGCACCACAGAGGTTGTCAAACTGTCATGGAATAGCACCTCAGTTTTGAATGAAATGGAACAATATAGTTTCATTTAATGAAAGCAGCTATACCTGGGTCTCAGGCAGGACCTCCTGTTTAGTTTGATTCTGAGGTACTATTCCAATACTGATGGACATGTTCCACACCCAGGAGGATACCCTCTTTTGTGGGTCTGTGGAATAAATAATTAATGTATCTAGTCTCAGAGCCCCTCCTCTTGTGGCAGTTTATTGTGTGTCACTGGAGCAACAAGGCATTGTGACTAAAAAGGACACACCATTCCCATTTTCTGGAATGGTTGCAAGGCAAATGCACGCCTATATTATGGGTAACAATCTGTTGAAGCATTAAAGAACACAGTTAACATTTCTTAATTGTGACACTCTTTGTAGACCAGAATTGTCTTCTCTAGGTCTCAACATGAATTTGCTGAAGGGTAATTGTCTGCAACTTTATCAGTAAAGGCAAAATAGATCTCTTAATTCACCTCAAAAGCACGGAGCAATAAATGAAATATTCGAAACTGTCATTCATTGGTTCTCAATAAATGGTCTAACACCCCATTTACAAAGAAAAGGCATCTTGTACAAAACTGAATAAGGAAAGACAAATCATCACTAATAATGAAGCATTACAGAAAAGAAATATGTGAAGGCTGATTGTTAAAATTACTTGGGGGTACATAGTGATGAGAACAAGAATTATAAAACTGAGTGCAGCAACATTTGCTATAAATGTGATTGCCATAAGTGTCAATGACAGCACTAGAAAATTTGACTTCCTTCTTTCATTGATGTCATATTTAGAAAGGGGGCCTCTGCTCCCTCCCACTACACACACTCACAAATACACAGTGCCTATCCTCAAACTTCACATAGATAAAGAAATTAGGTAGCCTCGCAACACATACACTCTTACAAAGTTTGTTTTGAAGGATCAGCACAATTTGAAAATAATACTAGCATTCATAAATACAATACTAGGAGGAAAACAGTGGGACTTAATCTTGTTGTAGCACAGAAAGAAGCATATCATGCAGCCATAAAAATATTTGACCACCTCCCTTTAATTAACAAGGTGCTGGCTGATAATGAAAGTTGACAAGTGCTATTCCATAGATGAATTTCTGAGAAGGAAACAACAGGTTACCCACGAGCACTGATGTGCTGCTTCCTGGACTTGGGTAGGTGCGCCGGCCCCGGACTGAATCAGCCCAGCAGGTTAACAACGAGGGACGGCATGCCTGAATGTGGTTTTTAGGCAGTTTTCCATATCCCACATGGTAAATACGGGGCTGGTCCCCATGTACCACCTCAGTTACACAACTTACAGACATCTGAAAAACATTCGCACTATTTCATGGCTTACACTAGACGCAGAGAGCTAGGGTACATTACTTCTGTTCTGGGGGGTACATGATGGTGACACAAAGGGCGTCTGGCAACAACTCTCTGTGACACTAACATTGCCAACTCTATAGTAACAGGGTCAACCCCGTGTTGAAGCGGGGCAAAGGCCCAAGCAAATGATGAGAAGGTGACATCCAAAAATGAACATATCTACTAAATGCAATTTATCACAGTCAACATGAAACTTATTTTGGGCATACATAAGAAGGAAAATAGCATACTGCAGTGTGAATGCCTTTTACTTTTAGGCCAAAAGGCAGTTCATATCTGTAAATCAAATCAAGAATGAAAATATTCATTACATGAACCATGAGCGATTTTCAAAACCAAAAATCTTCTTCTTTCTTTCAAAATAACTTACCTCTTACTGTATAATGCTTGTTATACCATATCATTTCACATATTTTTATAGTGTAGTATGTGATACCATAGAAAAAACTGTACTTCACAATGATTTGAAATGTTTCAGATCACCATGCCAGAATAAAATGACGTAACTGTGGCATTAACTATCTTTAGAAGTATTCTTTGACGTAAGTGTTACATGCAAACCAGAATAATTTTCTTAACAGTCACAGGCAACATGGAAATATCATCGGTGATGGTTGTGTTCCAACTTAGGTACTAGTGATTTCGGCAGGCTTCTTAAAAAATAGTTTACTGTAAACCATCAACATCTTTTTTTCCTATTATCTTAGACTGGATGGCTGAAAAGTACTTTTGCTTTTGTCCAAGGAAAGGGTTTTGTAGTGGTTCATCTGCTCTTTTATATCTAGTTGGGAATTTGTCTCAACATGAGTATGAGTGTTTCCCATAGCTTTGTACTTGTGTATGGAAGTGCATTTTATTTCACACATTTAATGTGAAATCCCTATCTAAGGACCTACAAGATGTACATTGGCGAGCAAGGTTTCTTAGCTGAGTCACTGATTGTAGATCTCATTGTATTCCTCTTTTGTTACAATTGTTGGCCTTTTTCTTAGAAGTTTTCCTATTCTATCAAAAGTGGAGTCAGTGCATAAGTAACTGTGTCCTTTTAATAATAGTAATTATTAGTGCTATGCAACATATTATGAGGGAACACAGAAGCACAAACAGTTGCTCTGCATTAGAGAAACAGTGTGACTGGAATGGAAATCACTCGACTGGATGTAATGGATTAGTTATCCTTCACACAAAATGTGTATGTGGACACACATGTATTTTCCTAGGCTTGTATCTCGGCAAATGTTTGATTTCACTTAAATTGTATGATTATCTAGGTTCTGCCTATCCTGTTTGTTTTGTTCCATTCTGTGTCTCATTTATTTTAAATTCCTGACATGCTTGCTTTTGCATGTAAGCTCCTCATATAAAATTTTGTTGAGGATTAAGACAGCAACAAAGTTCAGTACATAGTCAGCATGAACTAATGCTGTGCAATGGGAACCCCAGAAAAGCAGACGATAAAAGCTCTCAGGTTACAATTGCCTTCCTCAACTTCCAGAAAACACTTGGTGGGGGGGCAGGGTGCATGGTAAATGCTTGCTATGCCCTCATAATTCTTTATGCTACTTTTGATTTTTGGGTCATGACAAATGTTGACCATCTTGATGAGATCAGTCTCATTGACTGGGTGCACATTTGTCAAACATGGATTTCATGAGCTGGGGACTTGTTAACACAAACAGTCGATTACTACTCTAAGCTCTGGACATGCTTTTGCCTACCATCCAATGACACAGTAATGGAACACTGTACGTCATAGTGCATGGGATTTTGATCTTATTGGCTGAACTGTGAACATTGTAGGAGAAAAATAATTTTGAAAATGCACCGTTTGTCAATAAGGGTTGAGGGGAGTGAAACAATCATTACTGAGTAACTGCTATGGAATATGCTGTACTGGGGCAAGCAGGGTTCTGTTTGGGTGGGCCCCAAATAGGCTTGTGATTATCTCACTGTATAAATTTCCAGAGAGTTATTGGTTGACCCTACCACCCCATCAGCAAACAAACATTTAACAGTAAAAATGTGATAGTAACACAGTATCAGGAGAATTATTAAAGAATGTTGCACTAGTTACAGAACACAGATTTGAACCGTTGCCTCGTGACTCACATTCATGTGTGTATCTTCTTCTGCTTCTACACAATGAGCACTGATCCAAAGGAATTGCTGAAGAAATGGTCTTGGATGGTTATTGATTCATTCAAGAGACATGCTTGAGGTACAGGGACTTCTGAAATTAAGTTACACAACAGGCACGGCACCCTTTCAGAAGAGTGGGCATGTTACCGATTTCCTGAGAGACAATTCTGCTGCAGTACGGACAACAGGTTCATCACATTGTGGGAGTGAAATGGCACTCCAAAGTTGAGGTACAAGGAACAGTAAGTTTCTTGTTAGCCAAACATATAAATTGCACACAAATTCGCCATGAAATTCTTGCAGTGTATGGTGCAATGCAATGTAGCATCCAGTCGTAGTGAAACAGTGCCAACAATTTGATGAAGACCATTCAGTCTTTCCAGCAAGCTCGGTGGATATCTGACAGGAAAGAGATTTTCCATCAAAGAGGAAATTCACACAGCAGTCCTCAAATGGTTCCATGACTGAGGCGCACATTTATATTTTCAAGAAACTGAATAGTTTGTGCGATGTTACAATTGTTGTTTACAGGTTTTAGTGACTGTAGTATCTGCATCACTTTGAATTGTATTGCAGCATACAGTAAAAGTTACTCAGTCTGCCATAGTAACGGGTAACTTTCTTTCTGAAGTCTCATACTTTCCTGCTGCTTTCACACCTTTCTTTGACAATCATCAGATTCCTGGATGCATCAGTGAATGGAATCCTACTCTGCTGACTGAGTATCCATTCTGTGTTTTCCCGTACCCAACTCCACAGACGAATGCTTTGGGGGAGGGATGCTAGTGCTATCTGAGGCCACATTGATAATGTGGAGACTTGGATTCTGTCTTGACCATAGTTGCCTGATATCCCAGATATCTGGTTGGAAACCCAACTCCCAACTGTACTTTGTTGGGATAGATAAAATTCCTGGTTACATAAAAATGGACAACATTATATAAAATGATGTGGTCTTCACTTCAAATTGCTCATTACCAATTTCTAATGAGGGGCAGTCTTGTATGAGTTACTGACTTAAACTCCTCCTTTTATTAACAGCGCTAAGTGGCCATACTTGACTCAATAGCCATTGTTTTCGAGTAGTGCATCAGCGGTCAATCGTGACAGTGCTTTTTAATTCTCTGCTGAAAAAATTGAATAGGGTTGGGCAGTTTCCTTCCCCTGTGGCAGCCTTAGTCGTCATGATGATCTTATCAAAACATTCGAAAGAGAAATTGTGACGAAGGAAGCTGGGATAATTTTTACTTCCCCCTTGTTTTGCCATATGCCTCCTTCAAATTTGTTTCTTCACTTTCAACTAATTACCATTAACATATGTGAATTGTAATCTGCATTTTCATAAAAGAGAAAGGCAGCCCCCTCAGGTTGAATTTTGTCTGTGTAATTGATTTTCTAATTTATATTGAGTATTCCTAGTTAGTATCTTTTATTATAGGGCAAAATCAGTCATTTTTATGTAACTTTAATTCTGATGTTGACTTATAAATGGGAAGTTGTGCACTGGCCATACATAACTGTGTATTATTGGGAGGATGTGAAAAGTGAAAGTAGAAGACTGTGCATCTGTCGGCTACATCATTTACAGTAGACAGTACTGCACATCCAACCCCTATGTTTTCAGCCAGTATGTAGACACCGAGGACAACAAAGTAGGCAAACCACAACAAAATGGCAGTTTACTTGCAGCACAGTCTAAACTATGTTGAAAAATGATTTGACTTTGAAGAAAGTGTCTACAGGACTTTCAAACCATTTTCACTGACAGTGAAACAGACCTCATTTTCAGAATATCTAGAAGTTATTTCTTGTAGATGGGGATTTGATGTTTGAAGAATATGTGCAGTTAAAGAACTTTCTCAAGGATGAAGAGAAGAACTTTTCAAGCTGAAATCTGATTAGTGGAAGGAATTTTTTTTCATTGTTATGAAAACTATGACAACTTTTCCGTTTTGTTTCAGATGATGGTGAACACTTGGTGAGCTGAGAGGAACCTTTTCCCAGCAGCAACATTAGAAGCTGAAATAATAATAATAATAATGAAGATGGTTTAGTGATTTAGATGTCTCCAGTTTTATTGAGGAAGAAGAGAAGATTCTATGAAGGAGATTGAAAAGTGAGCAAAAATCTCAATAAGGTAAAAAAAAAACATTGAATTGTTGCCTGTGTGTGTTTAGTCTTGGTTTTTAAAAAATATCCCGATTTAGTTCAGAAAAAACTTGGTGACTGGGCTGTACTGATACAGCTGCCTTCTAAATGGGCAGTGCACAGCTCTTTTGCATTTTCTTGTGGGTGCCTATGAGCCACAACTCTTATGCTCTAAACAGGTTGTTGACTCCAGGCTACCTCTGGAAGATGGTTTGTCTCACAGTAGCGGTTCTTTGTTTGAATGATGTCACTGTGGTGTATGACAAATTGACAGGCAACTTACCATGCTGCTATACACTCACAATGCAGATAAGCCTGAAATGATCCTTCAGAGCATGTTTACAGACAACACAGTTGAAGATTTTAATGAATCTGTCTCACAGAGATTTCTGTTCAATAGTAGATTATGATAAATATTCTGGCCAACAAAGTATCTGATTCCATTAAATTTTCAGCTATGTTTTTTCAATAATTGCAAATCTGCTGTTCAAAAATTGAAGCCTTTTGGATTGATATTTTGTTTGAAATTTCATTCTGTTTCTTTGATGTTTGAGATTATAAATATCATGTGTTTCACATTTTCAAATTATTTGGTTATGAAAATGCCTCATAGCACTTCTGTATCAAATTGAAACTGTTATAATTTTTCATAACCACTAGAACAGTTCCTGAAGTTAATATTGTAAAAATGTACCTTTGATGCTTTGCACCCGTGAGTTGAGTTGTGCTATCGTTGTTAACTTTCTCAATAGTTTTAGTGAGGTTACTGAATGAGAGTAGTTGTGTTGGGCCAGCCTTGGACTTGATGTCACATGGAACCAAGTGCAGTTTTATCTGTTGGACTGAGTAATGTGAACCCAGTGTATTTCATGAACTGTAATTTGCTTTTATACTTCTGCAACTTTGAAATAAGTGACTCTTTTTAGCCAGTTGCCAAAGCTTTAGAAATGTGGTGTTAGTTGTTGATTACATTTGGAGAATTGGGCTTAGCAAAAGCTACAATGTTGTTTCATCAGCAAGTCAAGATATTAACTGAAACTATATGACCTAGAGCCCACATGAATTGTACTTCTAAATATATTTGGATGGTGAGCTGAGCACAAAATACTTCAAATCTTGTCGATGATTGTTGATACTGTTTTCTAGGTTATGCAACAAATGTCATTGGAACTCTATCCTACAGTGTCATATCCCAACATTACACTTCAGACAGTTCTGACAAACAAATGTTACATCGTTTCAATATTTTCTTGTTGTTTGGAGTGAGTAACGGGACTCTTATAAGACACAGGAAGAGAGAAGAAATAAAGCTCTTGATATCAGAGGCAGGAAGGGTCTTGGAAGATAAGTTGAATGGAATGGAATGGAAGGAATAAAAATCAGAAATTTTTGACATTCCTACCTGGAATTCCCGTTGGTTGTTTTAAAAATGCTAAAATTCCACCAACCGACATATTGCCCCCTGCCAGTGGTGTGGTGTGATCTGATCTGATGTGATGCAACATGGAGGGGCAGCTGGTCAGCACACCTCTCTCCTGGGTATTTTTTTACTGTGGAACCACAACTACTTGGTCAAGCAGCTCCTCACAAGACTGACTGCATTTTGTACCAGTCACCCCCCACCCCCCCCTCCCTCCCACCCAAGGAAAAATAGCTGGCAGTTAGTCGAATGGCACAGCTAAGGAGGCAGACAGTGGAATGGATAGTGTGTTAAAGAGCAGGTCTAAGATGAACGTAAGACAAGAATAATGGAATGTAGTCAAGTTCAATCAGGAGATGCGGAATGAATAACGAGGGATGATCAGCGAGTTTGCATTTGAAAGCTGTACGAGGAGGGGTCAAAAAGCTTCTACCCTAACAAATAAAGAGTGAAAGAAATTTCATAGTATCAATTTATTTGTATATATAATACCTGTGTACACTAATACACTTGGAGGCTGCTCAGATAACTTCTGCAAACCATTCAAATAAAAGATCTTTGATTTCAATTGCAACAAAGCATCAGTCACTGCATCATCATCATCATCCTTTGAGGTATTTTTTTTCGGTTTGGGAAAAGGAAAAAGTCTGACACAGTCAGATCTGGAGAATATGGCAGGTGACACTTTGACACGTTCCACATCATTACAAAAGAATCGTGTTCATGATCCATGGAACAACTAATATAACTAACTAACTAGAATGGGAAGTTTTTCATTGTCCATTATACGAGGTTTGTCCGGAAAATACGTATAAAGGTTGAATAATGTCTTTATGTTACAGGTTGCAGTCACCATCAGGTGAGACTACTGCTGTAATCAATCAAATCAATGCTCAGTTCGAGTCAGAGCACTCTGCGTGAAGGTGGGAGTGTGCAGCAGCAGCTTGTGTTCTTAAAGACCGTGGATTGACAGAATGATTGCTGACGAGCTGTCAACCCTCAAAACAATTGTTCACAAAAACTTGAAATGGAGAAATTGTACCGAAGCTCTTGACACCAGAACAGAAAGCAAAGAGGGTTGAGTGCTGTAAGGATTGGTTGGAAGCAGAGGAACGAGGGTACTTTCTCAACCGAGTCATCACTGGAGACGTGTCCTGGTTTTAGAAATTCGATGTGGAGCTCGAAGCAAGGTATGGAAACCAGCAGGAGAACCGAGAACAAAAGAGTCGCGAAAATCAAGGTCCAATGTGATGACAGTGTTGATTCTTGGAGCATTGTTCACAAGGAATTTGTCCCTCCCAGCCAGAGATAGAACGGAAATTTTTACGTTGAAGTTCTGACACATCTCGGAGCTCTTGTGGCAAGAGTTCGACCAGAGTTGGATCCTTCATCACAAGAATGCGCCCGCACACATGTCGCTCGTTGTGTTTTTGGCCCGAAGCTCAATCACCACCAGATTTAGTCCCGTGTCAGTTCTTCATGTTCCCAAAAATGCGTAATGGTGTGGCATTGGGAGATGTGGAAACGACATGGCAACTAAACAACATCACAACTGAAGACTTTCAGCAATGTTATCAACAGTGGAAATGGCGTTGGCAGAAGTGTATCACGTCTCAGGGTGAGCACTTTGAAGGAGACCATATTGTAATACCTGAATAATTGTAAAATAAAGTTATTATGCAACTTTTATATGTATTTTTCGGACAAACCTCGCAGATTAGGAAATGAGACACTGAAGATAATAGAAGTGTTTTGTTATTTGGGTAACAAAATAATTGATTTTGGCTGACACAGAGAGGATATAAAATGCAGGCTGGACTGTATATCTGAGAAAGAGGAATATGTTAGGAGTGGATGTAAATGTTACGGAGTCTTTTCTGGAGGTATCTGTGTGAAGTGTAGCCTTGCTCCGAAACGAGATGTGAACAACAAGCAGTTGAAGCTAGAAAAGGATGGTATCTTTTGAAATGTGTTTCTAGGAAGAAATTTTGATGATTACGTGGATAAAACATAAGGTAAACTCTGTCCATCGGTACTGGCCGACCACCGTGTCATCGTTTACCAATGACGTCCAGCACACCACTATCCTGCCTGTGTCAGTTTTCTTGTCCTCGAGTTCCTCAGTTGGCATCACAAGGGTGAATGTACACTTTCCCAATCCTCTCACCCAGAAAAATCCCTGGCAGTACAGGGAATCTAAACCTGCGTCCTCGCCATGATAGGCAGCAGCAGTGAATACTAAGTTACAGAGGTAGTCAATAAGTGGATAGATGACTACTACTGGCACTCGACACCCTCTGCACTGCACCTAGAGGTGGCTAATGGAATAATTATGCAGTTGCAAATCAAATTACCAGGGACATATTATTGAAAGAAATTTTCAGCACAACATGAGTAAAAGAAGGAACTGGTTGATAAGACATACCCTGATGCATCGAGGAATCATCAATTTGGTATTGGTGGGATTTGAGTGAGAGGAGGAAAAGCTGTTGAAGGGGAAATACAGTAAGCAGGTTCAAATAGATGTAGGCTTGCATAGAGAGCTGCATCAAACCAGTCTTTGGACTGAAGACCACAACAACAAAAACAGTTGGCTGTGTGTAGGAATTTTCTGTGGTCAGGAAAGCAATGAGAAATGATTTTCTGATTAAGAAAAGTGCAAACACTATACATCAATGTGGTGTAAAATGTTTCTTGAGCTGTTTATGAAGCCAGAGAAATCTTATATTAGTTCTTTTGGCATGAAAAACCTGTACACGATGATTAAACTACACCTACCCATGGGTTTTATGCAACTTGCAATGCCTACAAATGTCATGGGCAAGATTTTCATTTCTCTCACCCACTACATGCAAATTACTAGTCCTACATAAAAAAATGAACAGGATCTTTTTGTGGGAAATTTAATGTAGTCATTTCTTTTTGGGAGGGGAGGGGATACATTTTTGCTAGAAGCCATAGTTTTTGTTAAATAATTCAAAAAGTACAAGACAGGCATTCAAATGCCTTTTTTCTTGAATGTCACAGAAAGTGTGGTGTCCAACAAAGTACAAAATGTAATGTAGTTAATTTTGATACAAAAAGGTTCTCTTCATTGTTTTTGCAGGACTAACAGTGTGCATGTAGGGAGGAGAGGAGAGAAGATTAAAATCATGGGTGTGGTTCTTGAAGATGTTGCAGGTTCCATAAAACTTTATGGCAGGGGCAGCTGAATAACCCTGTGTATGATCCAGAAGATTCCACCACATGGCTGCTGACAGAAAATAGGTGGTTCATATTGGCTTTGCGTATCCCCATTACGTGACTGCTGTAAAGAAGAGGATGTGGGGTGTTCTCTGTCAACTTTTACACCCACATTGGTATGCCAAGAATGTAAGTACCATTGTGGGAAAGGACTCATGAAAACATTTCTTCAGACCGTAACAGCCACCACTGTTCAGACATTTGTCATAGCAGTAATCCAACTTTTCTATGCCCTTTTCATAGAAAGATAATACCAGTTAAGACCTCCAATACTGATCACACTTGCTTACATCATCATAGGTGTTCAAGCACCTTCATCCTGACTGATGATGAAGTAAAAGTGGTAGTCCGGAGATGTGAGATCAGCACTGATTGGCAGGTGGTCTCACTGAATTGTTTAGTAAGGTTTTCAGTGCCACCAGCAGAAATGAAGCATCATAATGATTCGATTGAGAGTTTTGCATCTTTTGTTTTGAATAGTGTGATGGAGTTCTCTCGGTGTTTTCCAGTATCATACCGCTTTCATGGTTTCAGCTCTCAGAAGGAACTCAACAAGCAGAATGCCTTGTTGGTCGTAGAATCCATTTGACCTGACTTTTTGCACTTGCAACTTCATTATGATTTCTTTTTTGGGGGTGGTGGAGGATTGTCGGACTGTCAGTTCCTTCACTCCATAGATTGTTGATTTTATTTTGGAGTGTCATGAAGACCCCAAGTTTCATCACCAGTCACGATTCTATTTAAGAACTCATCTTCCTTATCACTGTATTCAGTGCTGAAATGTCAAAACTCTGCCAAGGTACATAATTTTGTAAGCATTTTTCAAACGAAATTCACAAAAATTTAAGCAATTTATGACTGAGTCATGCAAAACAGTTTTTGAAATACATTCTTATTGTGAACCATGTGTTTTCTCACCCATATCATCAGTGACAACAGAAGGCTGTCCAACACATGCTTCGTCATGAGTGTTTCTTCAACTGTCTCATCCACTTTCTCACCGTAAATGTCTACAAGTTGATGAATTTCAGCTGGCTTAATGTTCTGTGTGTTGGAACTAAACATAACAGAGCACACGTCACAGTCACTGGGCTCAGGGATTGTCCTAAAGATTTTGACTGATCACTAACAAATATAAATACCACAAAATTGAGCTGCAGTGACAAGACAATGAACCAGAGAAATGTGTGAACCTACAACACAAGTGCTGCAGTGGCAGTAGAATGATTTGGCAATTACTTTCAGGATGCACCTCATACTTAGGACTTCAATGGAAGTGCCTGTCACCTTTTAATGCAAATTTTTGCTTATGATGGAAACTATGTTTAAGCAGTGTGTGTGTGTGTGGCAAGGGGGGTAATTAACAGTTGAACTATCTTTGTTTATCTCTCTCTAGTCATGACAGGTAATGTGAATCAAGGACAAAGGTACTTTCTGAGTTACCTTAGTCAAGCTCCAACCCTTCTGTCCTGTACAGCTACTTGCTTTTATCCTGAGGTTGTTACTCTCTGGTCAGCAGGTGCTCCTAAAAAAATTGCATACATTGTGTACAAAAATCTACATTCACAAAGAATTTGTGGGGTCAGAGATGTCAGTAATGCTCAAGATATGGTGTGACTATTGGTATAGGGGCAATTCAGAAAATATCGCGTGTCTACATTATGGCACAACTGGAATATGCTTGCTCAAATAGTGACAATGCATTCAGCTGAACTGGTAACCAGTGCTTCATATACCAACTTCGTCTCCCCCTATAAAAAAAGAAATTTAGAGGCAGTCACATAAAAAAAGCTTCTTTTCCTCTCCTAAACACTCGAAAATTGTGTGTATGTAGTTTGTTTTCATATACAGGGTGTATTAAAAGAGCTGTCACCATTACCTACACTGCTTGCATGGTGTTAATTTGCACACAGATTTCTGGTTGTTCCACTGGAAAGCTTACCAAGACATTTACAGCATAAAACCGATACCTGCTTGTATTTTAAAAAATGTACACAGCTCTGTAGAATTACCATGACTTTCATGCAGTACAACATTTTTAACCTCTGGGATTTGCTACGAAGTAATTACTCGATGCCATACGAAAAAACGAAACAGCCTCACTGCTAATATTTCTCACATACGTAATAGGTGATGGGAACAATGGAACCAACAAAATTAAGAAGACCATTAGCATTTTTTTTTTTTTAAATTCATCTATCTTTTACAGTAAATTTCAGCCATAAATGTTTCGTAGGCACATTACAACATTAACAAACACTGCATTATAAATATAATTTGGGACTTCAGTGTGCAACTATATACATGACCATTTTTATTACTTAAGGGTTAATTTTATCAACTTACAGAAACAGTTAGGTTAAGAAACATTTAATCATGCCGATGGTCACCTGTTATCTCCCTGCAGTCTGTCACTGCTACATAGTGTTGAACCATAAGCTAGGTGGAAGACTCACTGGACGAAAAATTGTTATAACTACCCACATACATTGGTGAAAAGCAGTTCTGCTGGTCTCAAAATACTTTATTGTGCGCTTCTGTTCCAAATGACAACTTCACAGCTACAGTAATTTCACCAATAAGGTGGGCTACAAATAGGTTGTAATATTCTGACCTGAGTAGCTCTTCAGCAAATAGAGCTACATAATATGTGCTACTGTTTTTACATGACCACTAATGATAGTCATGTTTACAATAGAAACAATAATTAGGCCCAATACATTTAAAATTGTATGCCTACAGCCAGAATTTACTACTTGTTGAAAATGAAAATTCATCAAAATACTTGCAGTACACGCTGCAATAAAGCTAAATCTCCTAACCAAAGGCAGTTGTACATTGTTGTGGGGACCTAGAATAGCTAGTAAATGTAACTAAATAATATCTGTATTCATTTGAGTTTGTTTCACCAAGATCCAGATTATGTTGTCACTTATGTCCCCTTGTTCTCACATTAACCTATTAGTTTTCAATTTTTGCCAATTGATACAAGACAGACTTATAACTCCTTCATGTTCACTGTTATTGGCAATAAGTTCATTAGCTCTGATGACAATACAAAACTCGATAAACAAGTCAATGCAATCTGTGCCAGCACTTACCTCTTTCAAATTTTGTTTACATTCAGTGCTATTCATTTTGTTCTAAGGCTTGTGTTTAGTATAAATAACCAATGGTGCATCTGTAAGCCATACCAGTTCCAATATTAAAACTGCCTCAATTTGATCCCATAGATTGCCACTTTACTGATGTGGCATTTAATAAATTAAGAAGAGCATCTCTCTTGAAATATTTACAAACTGAATACTGCTGAACAAGACGTACGTACATTTTCACACAGGTATACAATTGAAAACGTTGACAGATGCTCCAAAAATTTCTTTTGCAACCTGAATACTGAAACATGTTCTAGGAACTACTTTAAAATGTTAAAATTCTACACTGGAAGACACTCTGTTTCATTTTTATATTACTGCAGAAGGGCAGGAGCAAGGTAAGGTACTTTCAGGTTCCAGTACTGACCATGGTCTTACTGTCATCCAGTTAGAAACATTCACACAATGTTAGTCACAGCAGAAGCACTTCCACTACAATGGTTGTGACAAGTATGCTCCTAAACCCTATTGTTCTCATTTACTTTTTTGTGGTTTACATTGTTCACTGATAAACAATGGCATCCTAGCAGACACTGTAGAAATAAACTTCTTTGGACCAAATACATGTTAAATGTTTATTAGTATTTCTGTCACAACAATAGAAGGTAAGTAAGGTTGCTCCACACCGAAATTATAAAATTTTTTACTGCCAACAACAGTTGTTCTGCTCCAAAATCAAACTAAATTTTCAGGTCTTCTGTGTGGTCTGCAAGTTCCTTTATGTTGGGAGCATACGTTTTACTTAATAGACAAGTTTTATAAGAAAAAACTAAAAGGAAATGGAATGAGAAATTAGAATGTGTGAGAATCACTCTAATTAGGCCAGTGGCTATATAATCTTGGTGGTGCACGGAACTGGGTTCTCAAGGCTGAGAAGAGAGAGAGAAATGAAGTGAGCTGTTTATGTTCCTTTGAAAGATCTGCTGACACTAGGAAGGATTATGTATGCCAATCAAGGACTATTTAAGACCATGACAGTTGGTCCTCTTCACTAGGGGTGCGAGAGAACAAACCACCTCTTCACCACAGAAGAAAGGGAAAAATATTGTGAACTGCTATGCCAGATAGACAAATGTGTAAATTCATCAACTGAACACATAACAGGTATTGACTAGTAATAAGTTTTGCCAAAGCCAGTTGTCATTGGTTAGGTCAATACATGCCTAAGATGTCATTTTTCATGAGTAACACTGTGTGAACAAAGAACAGCTCTCAAGCATACTAAACATCAATGACCCACTGCCAGCTGGAATAACAAAGTTTCTTTATGGACCACATTTTGATCACTTGGCAGAAGCAATCTCTAGTTTATAGTGGGCTGTAATGATATCAAGCATAATATCTCACATCACCTCATAACTTTGGCATTCTGCTGTTTTTAGGGCAGTGCTTAACATATCAAAGAAGTTCGCCAAGATATGGCACCGTTTTTTTATAATACCTGCCACTCTGCTTGTGTCATGTTAATGGAAACTGACAATCATAGCACCCACAATGGTTCAATTTTCACTTTCACAAAAAGAAAACCAGACTGTCTGTGGGTTTGGTGTTCAGCAGGGGGCAAAACCTTGTTTGTGGTCTGGCTGCAAGACTCAAAAGCATTCTAATGCCCGTGCTTACATCACTGGGTTTTGAGGTCCTGAAAAAAACACACACACACACTTAAATCACTAGAAACTGCTGTCAGGTAGAACCACTGTACTCAATAACAACCAGAATCATTTCTATAAGTATCGCATATGAGTGCAGCTTATGGAAACTATATGGACATGAGTTCAAAATCCCTTTCTTATCTGCAGGAATTTACACTAGATTATCACACAACAGCTGTAGGGACCTAGAATAAGTTAATTCATTGAGAATACGAGAAATTGCGACACTCTCATTTCATTATTTTCAACAGAACAACCAAAGGAAATAGAAAATCTAGCTGAAGAAATTAATAAATTACACCACAAAATTCAATTCACTTCATGTCACTGTAGGAATGAAACATTAACAAAGCTTTTTATATAAAATTCTGAAATTTCCAGGAAGCCAACAATTACCAGGGTTACCATCCATATCAATATAAAAATGTGTTCTTCAGAAGAATGTTTAATCACATGCGTAAAGGTCCAATGGATACAAGTTAAAGATAAAAAGAAACACAAATTGTAAAATCAGCTGCCTCCAGTTATGAATACATTCCTGCTGTAATACATAAATTAAACCAACCAGTTTCTGGACAACCACCCACAAACAGGAAGACCATCTTTGTAATAATCTGACCTTCCTCAAGGAAGATTTCATGCCAACCTCTTCAAGTTGTATGACATGAAAATAAGCTTCTTCACAAGCAACACAATACTGAAAGCACTAAGCAAGAATATCACAAGTCAGGTATGTCCAAACTTTGGCAATAAACAAACTGGTAGAAGCACAGGGATGCACTCTGTCTTAACATCCAGAACAAATCCAACTTTGCAGAATGAGTTACTGGGCAAGAATTGTGGCAAACAGTGTAGAAAAGAACCAGGCAAGAAATCTGACTTTCTTGAAGGAACTGAAATATCTTTCAACACAGATACAGCACCAGTCTACTTGCTCAATGACAAATCTTGCCTTCACAACTATGAAGACTTTCTATTTCAAAAATAATTAAATAAAAAAAAAAACCTGCCCCCCTATCTCTCTTTACATCTTACCTACATTGATATCACTATAAATAATCTTGCATGATATATCTAAGCCTTCTACTCTTGTTTTTAAAAGTAAACTTCATCTACATAGCAAGAGCTGCAAATATTGGAACTTAACTCTATTATTGGGCATTCATGTTCAGTTTTGATTAAAGTATTTACCCACACACTTTTATTGTCTCTGAGCAAAGTATGTTATGAAGATATAACACGCATCAGTTGTACAGTGCTGGCTAAGTTTAGTAATCGATTGTGCCTCATGGGCATGACTATTGTCTGAAGTAGTGATGGAAGGAATTGACACTGTGAATGCTGCATAGAGGGCTATGTGAGTATCTTTTCTGAGCAGCACATTGCAAATCATACCAGATAAGCTCAATGTTCAAATCTGGGGAGTTTAGTGGCCAGTGGAAGTGTTTAAATTTAGAAGAGTGTTCCAGGAGCCACTTTGTAGCAATTCTGGACCTGCCAACTGTATCATTGTCCTGCTGGAATTGACCGAGTCCATCGGAATTCCCAATGGACAGGATGCTTATGTATGTGTCACCTTTCAGGGTCATACCTACCCATATACTCCAACTGCATGCCTCCTACATCATTACAGAGCCTCCACCAGCTACAACTGTCCCCTACTGACATGCAGTGTCCATAGATTCAAGAGGTTGTCTCCATGCCTGTACGTGTCCAACTGCACGACACAGTTTGAAATGAGACTTGTCCGACAAGGCAATACATTTCCACTCATCAACAGTCAAATATCGGTGTTGATGGACCCAGGTGAGGCATAAAAATTGGTGTCGTTCAGTCATCAAGGGTACACAAGTGGACCTTCAGCTATGAAAGTTCATATCGTTGATGGTTCACACTCTGACACTTGTCCATGGCCCAACATTGAAATTTGCAGAAGGGTTGCACTTCTTCACTTTGAATGATTCTCTTCAGTTGTTGGTCCTGTTTTTGCAGGATCTTTCTTCGGCTGCAACGATGTCGGAGATCTTATGTTTTACTAGATTCCGGATATTCACTGAATGCTCATGAAAATAACCACTTCATTCTTACGTTGGAGATGCTTTGTCCCATTGCTCATATGCCAACTATAACACCACATTCAAATTCACGTAAATCTTGATAAGCTGCCATTGTAGCAGCACTAAGCAATCTAGCATCTGTGCCAGAAAAATGTTATCTTATATAGGCATTGCCGACTGCAGTGCCATAATCTGTATGTTTACAAATCCCTGTATTTGAATACGTATGCCAAAGCCAGTTTTGTTGGCAATTCAGAGTATATACATATCCTGTGAGAAGATAATGATATGTTAAAAAATCCACATACTGTGATGGAAGAGGTCCATGGTATTCTGGGACCATTTTATCCTCAGAAAAAAAATACCTCTTACCTTGATATGCTCAGGCTGTTACTATGACTGGCTGACTCCCGAGACACAGTCTTTTTCCAGCAATATGGTGCACTGTGGCAGATGTTGCGGAACAGGTGTTACGAGGTATGCTGAAATGGCAGGGGTGGTCCTATTCCCTGGTGTTCTAGGCCAACAGGCATTGGAAACTTGGGCTTGTTTCTATGAGCATATACCAAGGACAGAGTCTAACAAGCAGCTGTCAACCACATCAAAAATTAAATGAACAAAATCATTACTGTCCTTGCCACAGGTGATGCAGATATAATGTGCTGAATGTGGATCGATCCTGATAACAGACTGGAAATTGTGCCCACTACCACTGGTGCACACATGTTGAAATTGATTAAACTGCATAAAACTTTGTGACAATACCTTAGGTCTAATTTGTTTGCATGCTGTTACACAACATAAGTGTTCTGTAACTTTTGAGACACTCTGTTTATCCTCTGCCCATTGCAGGTTAAAAACCTTATTGTGCTGTCAGAGCCCTTGATATGTTCTCAGAAAGAGGCTAAACCACCACACATTTCAAGTCACCTGCTGTCCAGATTATGTGGTGTTTGCTCCACTGACAACATATACATTTTTATGCCTCAATAGTCTTCTGCAAGGGTCCCACTGCATGCAACTTGCCATCACAATATTTGGTTGAAAACTAGTAGACATGGGTCTGCAGTGATTCCTGTTGTGTTTGAGACTGACTGTCAATGGCAACTTACAATGTTCATCTCGATGACTAACTACGAGTTAGGATCTTAATGTGGCCACATTGTGTGGTACAACATTCCTTGTAGACAAGCATTTGGGAGAGAATAATCCCATATGAGGAGGATTGAGGAAAGAGCATGTAAAAGGCACATTATAAAATATGTGATGAGGGGAGGCAAATAACGTGGAGTAGCATCTATCGACCCACTTCACTGAGTGGTCAGCATATCTGACTGCCATGCAGTTCATTTCCAGTCATGTCGCACCTTCTCTCTGCTCAGGGAGTGGGTGATATGTTGTCCTTATTATTGATTCATCATCGCCAGCATGAAAGTCACCCACCGTGGTGTCAACAGAAAAGACCTGCAACTTGTCAGCCAAATTTACCCAGCAAGTGACTCCCAGGTATCAATGTCCATATGACCACTTCATTCCACCTAGAGCATTAGAAAGGGAAACGTACTAAAGAGGAACAGTGACCAAATATGCTAAATGTGTTGGGCTATAAACAAACAAGGATACTATTTCAAAATTTAAAAGCTTTTGTCTACCTTGGTCACCAAAGTCTGAACATTATGGCTTTTCCTTAGAAACATACAGTGATCAGAAGTGCAAAGTAGCAACCGAAAAGATATCTTATCAGTGTACTATCAGATATGAGGCTCCTCTGAAATTGTCTATGGAGGTTTTTTACTTTCTCCTACATAAAGGGTGAGATGAACTCCACTGATAAAATTCAGGTGGTGGTTCAAAGGTGTTTTATGAGTATTTTGGTACAATGGACCTTGGTCTCCTGTGGCTCACTGCAAAGTAATAATGTAATTATGATTTATTTAGTTTGTTACCTTCATTTCTTCTGAAAATACACGTTAATGTGACTACCCGTCAAGACCTCGAATAACCTCTTTTTGCAGTGCACACCGTTGCGAGACATGCAGGAAGAGATTCATGGAAATGATCATATGGCATTAATGACTGGCAGACCCCATCCAGGCTTGATCAGTTGCCTACTGCAATTCTTTTCATTTTATGCTGCTTTTGAGACATGCTTGTTCATGACAAGAACAACACAATGCCCACTTTCCAAGGACACAAAAATCCCTTATCAAACTGGGCTCCCCCACGTGGCTGTGAGGTTCTGTATTAACAGGGGTGTGGAGCCATTACGATTTCATTGCCAAGTCCAGGTGTTCTACGTTTCTCATGTGAGGATCCACGGACAATACACCCTGGCAGGGGGGTTCCCACAGATTCTCAGTTGGTTTAAATCCGAGGACTTTGGTGGTTAGAGGCATGTGATAAACTCGTCCTGTTGCTGTTTGAACCACACATGTACCCTGCGAGCTGTGTTGCATTGTACTGCTGGTAAATGTCACTATGCTGAATAAAAACAAACTGTGTGTGCGGGTGGACACGGCCCTCGAGGACAGACGGATACATCTGTTAATCCTTTGTGCCTCCCAGAATATCACCACCACCCAGGGAATGCCACAGACTCCCTCCCCTGTCGTGCCCCATTCTGACAGTTGTTGCAGTGTGTTTTGCTTTCAGACATTTAACAATGTGCATTCCAATAGCCATCTGTCATTTGAAATGCCTCTCAGTTCATCTGGGTGGTCAGTTGTTTAACAGATGCACGTCTCTGCAGCTGACATTCACCCCTGTCATCTGTGGCCCACGACTACACCACAGTATCCTCGGCACCAATTCTGAATAGCGCCATTTTGCTGAGCTTAGTATACTTTAACCACACTGACATGCAAACAGTTTACAGACTTAGTCATTCCCAAATGCTTCCACCCTTTCCCCAAAAGCCAATGACAGTGCACATTTTGTCTCCTCCTTATAGTGACAACTGCACTGTTTTCTGTGGCTCCCAACATGCTTTGTATACCCTTCACTGCTAGTGGTTACTGCATGTCGATTTTGATTGCTGGCAGTGGTCACATTAATATTATGGACCAGACCCTGTATCTACACAATAAAGAAAAAAAACCAGTGTAGCATATCAACTGTATTTTGTCAAAAAATATGCAAGTTTTTTTCACAGAAATGGAAAATTTCTAAATTCGTTCCCCTGTTGAAAAAGAGTGATAATCTTGAAACAGAAAACTGCAGACCTGTCTCACTTCTCCCAACTTTCTCTAAGGTTTTGGCGATACTAATCAAATATAGAGTGACACATTATCTTAATTATGGAATCTGATAAACAGTAATCAGCATGGATTTCTAGCTGGGAGTAGTACCGAAACAGCTGTACTGGAAGAAACCCAAAAGAAATAATTAGTAAATTGGGAGAGGGAAAAAGTGTTGTCAGGATAAATCTAGAGCTGTCAAAAGCCTTTGACACTGTTGACCACAACATACTTTTGGAAAAGCTTGAAGCTATAGGTATCAGAGGACCGGAACAAAAAGTGGCTTGAGTAGTATTTGGAAAAGAGGATGACGGTGGTTGGAATTACAGCACCAAAAGAAGTGTATTAGGCCCCTTGCTGTTCCCCATTTACATTAATTATATTCATGTGCCAGAGAGAAAAGCTAGAATCAAGTTGTTTTGCTGAAGATACTAGTTTAATTGTTTGTTTTATGAAGCAGTCATTGCACACTATTGTGGACCATGTCCTACAAGATACACAAAAATGGCTCAGTGCAAACAAGCTAACACTGAATGCAAAAAAAAAAAAAAACTAATTATGTGCAATATGGAAGAATAAGTGAACATGACGACCTACATCTCACTATGGAGGGAAACAACTTGAAAGAGTTCAGTGAGCAAAATTCCTGGGTATGCACATTGATGAGAAGGTAAACTGGAAGGACCATGTGGTGAGCTTAGCACTAAAACCCAATTCGGCATGTTTTGTACTTGGAATAATTTCAAGAGTTTGTAGTAATGACTGTACCAGATTAGTATATTTTGGCTATTTACAGTCAATTGAGGCCTATGGGATAGTATCCTTGAGGAAAAACAAATTGTTGTTTAAATGAGATTTTCAAATTACAAAAACACCCTATTCAGATAATGACCCAGAGCCCACATCAAACACGTCGTAGGCCCCTTTTTAAAGCATTGGAAATTTTTGCAATTCCATCATTATACATTCTGAAATGTCTGTCGGTGTTCAAACAAAATCACGACAAAATGAAAAACCAATACAGATTACCATACACGGCAATGTAAAGATCTCCACTTACAGGCTGTAATAAGGGACCCAAAGTGAGAAACATGTATGTAAACAAGGCATCAAACTTTTTAATGCACTACCAAAACATATCAAAGAGCTGGAAAATTAGGATAAATTTAAAACTGTTATAAAGAACCACATGCTTGACAAATGCTATTACAGCATAAGTGAATAGCTGTGCGCAAATGTATAAGGATTTAATTTCATGTGATGAACGAAATTTCATCAATGAATATGTCTGGCAAGCCCATAAGAAGATCAATAACCACATGCTTAACAAATGTCACTACAGTATAAGTGAATAGCTCTGCTCAACTGTACAAAAATATATGATGTGACAAATGAAATCACAACATCAAGGAATAGGTCTGTAAAGCACATAATTTCTTGTGTCATAAAAACAGTTATTTGTTGTATATTGTATTAAAAATGAGATAAATTAATATGAATACAGCACAAATTTGATCATTGGGATTTTGTGGTCTTAAGTCCTGATACTGGTTTGATGCAGCTCTCCATGCTACTCTATCCTGTGCAAGCTGCTTCATCTCCTAGTACCTACTGCAACCTACATCCTGCTGAATCTGTTTACTGTATTCATCTCTTGGTCTTCCTCTACGTTTTTACCTTCCCTGCAGCCCTCCAATACTAAATTGGTGATGTCTGAGAACATGTCCTACCAACCGATCCCTTCTTCTACTCAAGTTGTGCCACAAACTCGCCTTCTCCCGAATCGTATCCAATACCTCCTCATTAGTTATATGATCTACCCATCTAATCTTCAGCATTCTTCTGTAGCACCACATTTCGAAACCTTCTATTCTCTTATTGTCCATGTTTCACTTCCATACCAGGCTACACTCCATACAAATACTTTCAGAAACGACTTCCTGACACATAAATCTATACTCGATGTGAACAAATTTCTCTTCTTCAGAAACGCTTTCCTTGCCATTGCCAGTCTACATTTTATATCCTCTCTACTTCTCATCAGTTATTTTGCTCCCCAAATAGCAAAACTCATTTACTACTTTAAGTGTCTCATTTCCTAATATAATTCCCTCAGTATCACCTGACTTAATTCGACTACATTCCATTATCCTTGTTTTGCTTTTGTTGATGTTCACCTTATATCCTCCTTTCAAGACACTATTCATTCCGTTCAACTGCTCTTCCAGGTCCTTTGCTGTCTCTGACAGAATTACCACGTCACTGGTGAACCTCAAAGTTTTTATTTCTTCTCCGTGGATTTTAATACCTACTCCGAACTTTTCTTTTGTTTCTATTACTGCTTGCACAATATACAGATTGAATAACATCGGGGAGAGGCTACAACCCTGTCTCATTCCCTTCCCAACCACTGCTTCCCTTTCATGTCCCTTGACTCTTATAACTGCCATCTTGTTTCTGTACAAACTGTAAATAGCCTTTCGCTCACTGTATTTTACCCCTGCCACCTTTAGAATTTGAAAGAGAGTATTCCAGTCAACATTGTCAAAAGATTTCTCTAAGTCTACAAATGTTAGAAACGTAGGTTTGCCTTTCCTTAATCTACTTTATAAGGTAAGTCGTAGGGTCAGTATTGCCTCATGTGTTCCAATATTTCTACAGAATCCAAACTGATCTTCCCCGAGGTTGGCTTCTACCATTTTTTCCATTCATCTGTAAAGAATTTGCGTTAGTACTTTGCAGCTGTGACTTATTAAACTTATAGTTTGGTAATTTTCTCATCTGTCAACGCTTGCTCTCTTTGGGATTGGAATTATTATACTCTTCTTGAGGTCTGAGGGTATTTCGCCTGTCTCATACAACTTGCTCACCAGATGGTAGAGGTTTGTCAGGACTGGCTCTCCCAAGGCTGTCAGTAGTTCTAATGGAAGGTTCTCGACTCAGGTCTTTCACTGCTCTATCAAACTCTTCATGCAGTATCATATCTCCCATTTCATCATCATCTACATCCTCTTCCATTTCCACAATATTGTCCTCAAGTACATCACCCTTGTATAGACCCTCTATATACTCCTTCCAACTTTCAGCTTTCCCTTCTTTGCTTAGAACTGAGTTTCCATCTGAGCTCTTGATATTCATACAAGTGGTTCTCTTTAATTTTCCTGTAGGCAGTATCTATATTACCTCTGGTGAGACAAGCCTCTACATCTTTACATTTGT
Source organism: Schistocerca gregaria (assembly GCF_023897955.1). Classification (NCBI taxonomy): domain Eukaryota; kingdom Metazoa; phylum Arthropoda; class Insecta; order Orthoptera; family Acrididae; genus Schistocerca; species Schistocerca gregaria. The sequence continues at coordinate 4,574,523 of NW_026061759.1, forward strand.
CCTTTACCCATCCCTGCTTAGCCATTTTGCACGTCCTGTCGTTCTCATTTTTGAGACATTTGTATACCCTTTTGCCTGCTTCATTTACTGCATTTTTATATTTTCTCCTTTCATCAGTTAGGTTCAATATCTCTTCTGTTACCCAAGGATTTCTAGCAGCCCTCATCTTTTTTCCTACTTTATCCTCTGCTGCCTTCACTACTTCGTTCCTCAAAGCTACCCATTCTTCTTCTACTGTATTACTTCCACCCATTCCTGTCATTTGTTCCCTTATGGTCTCCTTGAAGCTCTGTACAACCACTGGTTCTTTCAGTTTATCCAGGTCCCATCTCCTTAAATTCCCACCTTTTTGCAGTTTCTTCAGTTTTAATCTACAGGTCATAACCAATAGATTGTGTCCAGAGTCCACATTTGCCCCTGGAAATGTCTTACAATTTAAAACCTGTTTTCTAAATCTCTGTCTTACCATTATATAATTTGAAATATTGCAGTATCTCCAGGTCTCTTCCACATATACAACCTTCTTTCATGATTCTTGAACCCAGTGTTAATCATAGCTAAGTTATGATCTGTGCAAAATTGTACCAGATGGCTTCCTCTTTCATTTCTTCCCCCCCAATCCATATTCACCTACCACGTTTCCTTATTTCCATTTTCCTACTACCGAATTGCAGTCACCAATGACTATTAAATTTTCGTCTCCTTTCACTATCTCAATAATTTCTTTTACTTCATCAAACATTTCTTCGTCATCTGCAGAGCTAGTTGGCATATAAAGTTCTACTACTGTGGTAGGCGTGGGCTTCGTGTCTATCTTGGCCACAATAATGCGTTTACTATGCTGTTTGTAGTAGCTTACCCACACTCCTATTTTTTTATTCATTATTTAACCTACTCCTGGTTACCCCTAATTGATTTTGTGTTTATAACCCTGTAGTCACCTGACCAAAAGTCTTGTTCCTCCTGCCACCGAACTTCACCAATTCCCACTATATCTTACTTTAACTTATCCATTTCCCTTTTTAAATTTTCTAACCTACCTGCCCGATTAAGGGATATGAAATTCCACGCTCCGTTCCGTAGAACGTCAGTTTTCTTTCTCCTGATAACGACATCCTACTGAGTAGAGCTCGCCCAGAGATCCGAATGGGGGATTATTTTACCCCCGAAATGTTTTACCGAAGTGGACGCCATCTCATTTAACCATACAGTAAATGTGCATGCCCTCGGGAAAAATTTCTACCATAGTTTCCCCTCGCTTTCAGCCATTCGCAGTACCAGCACAGCAGGGCCGTTTCGGTTCGTGTTACAAGGCCAGATCAGTCAATCATCCATAATGTTGCCCTGCAACTACTAAAAAGGATGCTGCCCCTCTTTAGGAACCACACGTTTGTCTGGCCTCTCAACAGATACTCCTCCGTTTTGGTTGCCCTATGGTACGTCTATCTGTATCACTGAGGCAAGCAAGCCTCCCCACCAACGGCAAGGTCCATGGTTCAATGGGATGATGATAAATAAAAGTTGCGAGTGGATGAGTGTGTTATGCATTGCAAGGCAAAACACAGCCAACTGGGCACGGTATAGCAAGAGCCAACGCTGCAGCACACTACTGGAACAGAAACCTTTCATCATTTTCCACTATGGAAGTGTTTAGAGAACGTGAGCTTAAGTCCTAAACGAACATAGTGTGGATGTGTAAGCCCTCAGCCTTCGTGCACTAAATTCTTCTCATCTCAGTACCACAGCCATCGCCATCGGCGTAACCGTGGAATGCAGTAAGGGGTTGGCTGTTCGACCACAAGAAGCGGCAGCCTGCCCTGAGTTACAAGGGGCTAGCGGAAATTCGCGGGGATAGTCAGCTGCACTGTTTTGCTGCTTTACCTACAACTCAGACTATTGTGGTCGTGACATTTCTTATACCTATTAAGTGTTGCAACAATGTATTTGTATGATTTCAGCTGTTACAACTGCGACTCTTTGGCATCACGGTAATAGGGTACGGTATTTTTTCGCCTGTTTAACTGCACAGTTTTATTTTTCGCTATCGATTTGCTGTAGTACCTTAGAACATATTCTGAGGTCAAACAGAACGACCTCAACGCGAGCCAGCATGAATTTTGAGAATATAGATCATGCGAAACCCAATTCACTTAAAAAGCACAGTTGTCCTGGTGAGTGAAATGCGTTTCGGAAATCAGTAAACACCGTTTTCCCCTGTCTGCCTTGATCTCTGGTATTCAGACTGTCGTTCGAGTCGGGTTGCACGTAGTCGATGTTTTCGGAATCCATGCTGCTTAGCAGGGGGGAGCTCATTCAGTCTGAGGTAACTCGTTACGCCTGAGTTCAGAATTATAAATTTTCTGCTTGACCAAGATTTCGTGCCACCGTGAAGACCAGCCTAGACTTCAGGGTGGCTCTAATGCCACTCTTGATTCCTTGTGGATGGCTTGGAAGTTAATGCTGATAATCTCTGAGAACTGTACACAGTCGTATGCGTGAATACAAGGTGCGCTGATAAAAAGTAAAACATTTATTAACAGTCGGCTGCTACTTGGATAATCAGCACGTGATTACCGACGCAAAAGGTAACACAGAGTTTGACAGTAGGAGTACAAAAAATATCTCGTGACCAAAGACGTAAGCGTAGTTATGGCGATTAGCTTCTTAAAAGTTTACACAAGTACAGATGGAAATTGTGCTCGAATATGTGATACAAATAAAGCAATATAATGATGTGAGTTGGACGTTTTACTGCTCTGTAACTGGCAACAGGATCGCGTTTACGTGTATGTTATCTGGGCATCACAACCAATTAAAATAAATCCCCCCCCCCCCCCCCACATAAGTATAAAAAGGCAAATGTCGGGCTTGGTAGTCTAGCGATAATGAGCGTGCAGGAACAGTAGAAGTCGTGAGTTCGAATCTCGGTGCCTTTCTTTTTTTGTATTTTTAAGTGCAGTGTGCCATGTTTTTGGCTAAATATACCACTTAATCTTTTACCCTTGTTTTCGTCTGTCTGTTGCAGATCCTTTGCTTCAGGAACGGGGAGATGTATCAAGTTGAAATTTTTTTCACATACTGAGGTCGTGTTCCCTTCACGGTGTAAAATATACAGACCTAGAGGGCACTTTCTGTTGACCTACACTAATGAAAATTAGCAAGGAGCAAGGTTTTACAGTACACGTAAAGGAAAAATCCGAAAACTGGGAATTTGTTATTATATCACACGGAAATTGTTATCCAACATCGAACTTCAAATTACAACATCAGTAGTTCTGCGTTCATGTTGACTGGTTCCCAATACTAAACGTCAAATATCGCGCAAGGAATGGCAGTATTGTGTTTCGGAATGTAGCCCTCATCAGATATCCATATGCGATTACTGCATCTGCATATGTCGTTCAAAGTTGCATGTGAAGCAGAACAGACACAGTTAGCCTCAATGCAGAACTTCTAATTACTCTAATAACAGTAATACTTAAATATCTGCAACATTTCGCGGTCCTGTCACCAACTGTATAAACATTAATTTTAATAATGAACAGTCTCAGTTGCACCGTTTATCTAGAATTTACCTGTGTTTCAGTCGGGATAACCCAACCTTCTTCACAATAACAGTATCTACTGTCTGTCCATAGTGGACATCGCCAAGTTAATACTACTAATTCATAAACTATCGCCAGACTGTAAAACTTATCTGGCACTGCATCGGCCCCACTTCGCGACCGCGATACGGCAGCCACGAGTGCTGTACTGGATCTCCACTATGAACACACAGTAAACATTGTTATTCTGAAGAAGGTTGAGTTATCCCTACTGAAACCTGGGTAAATTCTAGGTAAGCGATGCAACAGAGGCTGTTCATTATTAAAATAATAATACTGGTCGCCTGCTTCCTGCATGACTTTGTCACATTTATAGTATTAAAATGAAAACATTCTCGAAAATCTTTTAATCCGTGGGATCGGTATCTTGCCAGGATCAATGTCGATAACGGGTGAAAATAGTCGAGATTCTCTATTCCCGGAACGTATGAACTGTCTACGTACATAATTAAGTTTGTATAACATCCTCAGCGAGCGAGTCCATTTTTTGTATATTATGCAATGTACCTTTTTTCTCTTTTGAAAATGTGTCTTAATGACGTGTAAGATTTTGCAGTTCATGGATGACTGACATGCAATGATTCAAACCCATTACATTCTTATGCCTTGTCTTAAATAACAATGCTGCAATGAGACTGAAAATTGAAACCTATTACAGGGTTGCCACAACTTTCCCCCAAGTGAAAGACCTAAATTGAAAAAAAAAAATGTAATGACCTCTGTGTTTCTGAACGTGTGAACAAAAATCTTAAGTACTAACATCAAAATGTTGTGTAATGAACTGCTTGTAGATGGAGAAAGGAAGCCCAATGGTAGATATGTTTAATTAAGATCACTGATTTTATTTTCATACAGCGAAACCCATTTGGTGACGGAAATATGCATTTTCTTGGAGTTGCGAGACACATTCCTGAAAGCAGTGATGGTATTTAAAATAATCTCAGAAAAAAGTAGGCCTCTCGAAATAAATGTACAAGGTGGGCAAGAGGTGTGTCAACCAACTCTGTAGGTGACTGCTAATAAAATTATGCTTCTATGTTCGTAATTGTCGGTTATTACTCACTGAGTTATGTCTATTATCTACAGGTATTGTGTGATTTTTTTTTCTTTCAATAAATACATGACTTCATAGTGTACAAACTGCCTGCGATTGCCACAATTTTTTTTTCTTATCGTCCATTCTTTCAAATATATAAACTACTTTCGAAGTGCCAAAATATACTATAATAAATAAATTTTGTATCAAACGCCGCACTGTACAATATGCTTGCTGTGAGACAGTCACGATTCCCGAAATACATCGCCTGGGGCCGAGGAGGGGCACCACAGTCCTAGGTCCATGGTAGTACCCGCACATTAGTGGCAAACTATGGGCTTTGGATCGGCAGGCCCGATCCGTTAGAGAGACCCACAGAAATGGCCTGCAATTTTTGCCCGCCACGAAAGTCCATTCATGTGACCAGCCATTCACATGTCACAGTCACCACGTCGATGAAATGATACCGCGGCGATAACACACGCAACGGGTAACTCGAGCAAATACTCTGAGCGTAGTCAGCAACTCACCGTAAGGATGATCGCTCAGGCACATAGAAAAGACCATCAAACTCTATAACTAAATTTCAGGCTGCAGCCTTTGTCAGAAAACGAAAGTTGTTGTGACTTTTTTTTACCGCCAGTTCATTTGTCCAGTTGCGGAAGCTGTCAGGCGCTGACGCCACGCTGCAACACACCACTGCCAGGCGGGCTGCATCGAGCACAGCCCCTGTAAATCAGCAAATGCACAGTCCAGCGAGCTAAGAAAGTTGCAACTCGGTCTGCAGAGGTCCTTCGTGCATACGAGACACTAGAACAGGTGGTGCACACAACCGCGACAGTATCAGTGCTGCTGCGGACCTTTCGCTGCATCCACTGTGACTCGTGCGGCCACTGGAGTGTAAGTGTGCCTCCCGGGCAGTCCTGTCGTAGCCGACAATTGGTGCCCAGCATCGCCTCCGACTGCACGCCGCCTTCGCTTCCTGTCCACAGTGTTAACTATACAGACGGCGCTTCTACGAAATCGGCAAAAAATTAGATACACCATTTAAAGAATATTATGTTTTTGAAGAAAACTACACTGTCAAAAATTCCCTTTAACTAACAGCTAAAATTAAAAACTTTTCCATTTCTGATGATGGTAATTCCGTATCCTTTAACGTAATTAATTTACTTGCTAACATTCACATTTATGAGACTATTAAAATTACTGATGAGAATCTTCTCCAACACAAAAACCTAATGTACAAGAAATTAAAGATGTCATTAGGTTATTACTTCTGATACTCTCCTACAACTGTTTCCAGTTTAACGCTGAAATTTTTTTTACGACCTTAAGCCTTTGCCGTGCCCATTTGTATAACAAGTACGCTTGCCAACAGTTTTGTTAAACATCACAAAAGGCAGTACTGTAAGAAATTGGTGTGACCTGAGCAATTTTCCAGTCTTTAGGTACGGATCTTTCTGTGAGCGGTTGTATATAATTACTAAACATGGAGCTATTGTATCAGCACACTCAGAGGAACTTGACTGGTATACAATCTGGAACGGAAACCTTGCCTTTAATAAGTGATTTAAGGTGCTTTGCTACACCGAGGATATGCACTTTCTGTTGACTGGGCTTCGGGAATGCTTACTTCGTATTCTTTGCTGAAGGAGTTTCGGAAAACCACGTTTCTTAACTCTACTTTAGTGGCACTGTCATCAGTGACTCCACTGTTACTTTCGCCCAGTGAAGGTACTGATTGGGTCTTGACACTGGTGTACTCTATGCATGACCAGAATCTCTTTGGGTTTTTCGCCAGATTTCGAAACAGAGTTTTGTTGCGGAAATTATCAAGAGCATCTCGCACTGTAGTAACCGCTATATTTAGAACTTCTGCAAAACATTGCCAGTCTTGCGGATTTTGGATTCTTTTAGATTTGGCATGCTTTTTCGTTACTTCTGCAACAGCGATTTCACCCGTTTTGTCCATGGGGGATCGGTACCATCACTTATTAATTGATGTGGTATATATATCTCTCAATTGCAATCGATACTATTTCTCTGAAATCATTCCACATCTTTTCTACGCTTACATGATCAGATCGGAAGGAGTGGAGGCTGTTTCCTTAAAAATCGTTAAGAGCATTGTCACCTTTTTTTAAACAGATGTACTTTAAGTTTCTTTTTGATGGTTGTAGGTGTTACAGTATTCAGTGTACAGGCAACTGACTTGTGGTCGCTAATCCCTGTATTCGTCATGATACTACCTATTCATCCAGGAATATTTGCTGCTATGAGGTCAAGTACGCTTTCGTAACCATTTATGCTTCGAGTGGGCTCACGAACTAATTGTTCAAAATAATGTTTTTAGAAAGCATTCAGTACAATTTCGGCTGACGTTTTATGCGTACCGCCGCCTTTAAAGGTATAAATTTTCCAGCATATCGAGGATAGATCGAAATCAACACCGACTATAATTGTGGGAGTGGGGTACCGATTTGAAATGAGACTCACGTTTTCTTTGAACTGTTCAGCAACTATATCCTCTCAGTCGGGGTCGGTAAAACGATCCAGTTTAGTCCGATTGACAAGTATAGCCTCTACCCATACTGTTTCGCAGGAACTATCTACTTTAGTTTCACTACAAGGTAAACTACTTCTGACAGCAATAAATACTCCAGCACCAACTATGTTTAATCTATCCCTTCTGAACGTTGTTAGGTCGTTTGAAAAAATTTCGGCTTAACTTATTTCCGGCTTTAGCCAGCTTTCCGTACCTATAACTGTTTGAGCTTCAGTGCTTTCTATTAGGGCCTGGAGCTCTGGTTCTTTCCCAACACAGCTACGATAATTTACAACACCGATCGTTTCTACAACCACCTTACTGTGTGTTACCTGCCCCCTTTTAGACAGACGCCATTTCAATGTTTTCCTGAGACCCTCTAACCTAAAAATGCACCCCAGCCGCCCCCACTACCCGTGTAGTGGACTCCTGACCTATTAAGCGGAATCCGGAAACCCACCACACTATGGCTCAAGTCAAGGAATCTGAGGCCTACACAGTCACGTAACCGCCTGAGCCTATTATTCATACCTTCCACTCGGCTCTGCACCGAAGGACCACAGTCGGTTCTGTCGATGATGGTGCAGATTATGAGCTCCGCCTTAAACTCGCTTAACCATATCCGCTAAACAAAAGGAGAGAGAATCTCCAACAATCCAAAGCGACACACGCCATTGGCACCGAGTTGGGCCACCACCTGCAGTTGGGTGCACCCTGTACTCTTCATGGCATCCGGAAGCACTCTTTACAAATCAGGACTGACTCCCCCACCTTGTGCACACTGCCGTCGTTCCCCTCCTTGGCAGCCATGTTACTAAGGCGGCCAATTACGCGCCTATTATTGGAGTTCCGAACTACCAGCAAACTCACCTTCTGTGAACACACAGAATTTGCGTTCCAAGAAGCTTCCTCTGGAGGCCCTACGATCGGCCCCTCGCAAAGTCTTTCGCTGCCTGCCATACTTTGGAATGATCTCTCACTCGACCACAGGTGAGGGATCAACCTCAGCGCAGCAGACCAACATAAATGCAGGATAATGACATCACTGCTGCTCGAAGATCTGCAGTCAGAGAAGACAACTCCAAATGCAAGGGGAAAAGACACAAGATTGCTGTAAGTAAATATCAGAAACTTATTTATTATAAAGAACATTCCTAGATGTTGAAAGCGACCGAAATTGTTAATTCTACTTACGATGTTTTAAAAGAATGAACTTATATGGTAAAATGAACCAAGTCTGCTTTTCTTCATGGTTACGTGACGTTACGTATATATCTGTTTTGTATTTTTATTCGTCAATGCCTTCCGTTTAAGCTCACTCAAGCTAAACAGGTCTCTGCTGCCAAGTCATTATCAATTGTCATTGATGAAGGGTGAAAGCAAAGGAAAGAGTATTCATTTTCTTTTCCCTCATGGCGGATTTAGGGAGTTGGGATGCATGGCAAAAGCGCATTCTTACGCGACTTTGGTAAAAATAAAAGTACTTTTATACCGTAACAGCGTTGTGTACGTTGATTATGACTCTATGATCATACTGATATACTAAAAAGGACAACCAAACCAGCATCTACTGCAACGTGGATAGTAGTACGAAAAGATTTGTTTTTACTTTTTAGACATTACTCCTGACTAGAAAATTCGAAGCGCAAAGGACCGTTACAATCGAGTCTGCACAATTCGAAGTTCGAATAATTAATTCTATTTAACTCGACTTTACTCTAGATGAAATCAGGAAAAATCGAAATAAAATTTTTATTTTCTTTTTACTAACGTATTTCCAGTTTTCTTACATGTTTTTTGCTTTAGTATTTGAAACGGAAGGTACACACAAATGTTCGAAAATACATAAATTCAGCTTCATTCATTTTTCAATGCTGAATCAACTGTCACGAATGGTTGCTTTTTGTCAATTAAGTTTCTCATAAAGGACCTTATGTCTTTGGAGCTAGCTTGTCACTCCTTATTTGTATCTGAGACTTCTGTTCCCAGACTAACCGTAAATGTCTTAGCGTTCCGTAAAGCTATAACCTCCGACATATACCTTTTGTACCCTGCATTGAGTAAGGCAATACCATAAACTTTCGCCTCGCCCGGTCTGCTTGCTCCCGCTTTTTAATACTTATGAGCAACATTATCTTTCCGCTCGATGATCGTTTGCAGCTTGGATGGTGGAATCCCGAAACAATTCGTTACCTGCTACTTCTCGTTGCATTCCACAGCGTCGAAACTCGTTTCTGTTTTACGAATGTCGGAAACTTCCTGGAAAATATCCTAAAGTGAAAAACGTCTACTTTCTCCGTGGTAGAAGTTCCTTGTGTGACAAAATGGCGTCAGATTTGAATCACTATTAATTACGAGACTGACAGTGCGCAAACAAAGGTTAAGTCCACGTGGTTGTCACTTATTGCCTGTATTGGCATATGCGGGTCATTGTTAGGAATCATCTTTATGTAAAGTTATAAACTGGTGTAGCTGTAAGATAGGATTCTCATTTGTGTGTCATTGCGATGAACAGCTTAGGGAGCGCCGCTAGGAGTAACAGAAAATAAAAATATTCGCCGGAATATAAACGAAAATCTATATTGAGTTTAAACCTACGACACAAAGGGAGAGTTCGTCTCAGGACTTGTAAATATGCTCTAAATTACAGAAAACGCGAGAAAAGCCCTCCCAGAAGCCTAAATAGGGCAGCGCTGAGAGAAGGCGACAGCTCCCTCAGAGTCGGAAAAAAAGGAAGAAATTGCGCAACGCGATAACGTACTCAAAGGCTATATCGTACCCCAGCCACTGAAAAGTCCAAAATTGTGAGTGTGAACACTGTAATAAAGATATTGATAACTTAATTTCATATTAATATGAAACACATGTTACGATTTTATCCCGACGTTTTCACGAAAAATGTACGGCGCAGACCTGAACTGCACACACAGAAATTTATTTGCAACGGATTAATAATATGCTGTGGTATTTCGTGCATTGTTAAAACAACTGATGAAACAGACAGAATTATCTGGTGTAAGCTAGGCGTTGACTTGTAATTATAGAATGTCTGCGGGTCGTTTTGATATGACAGTCGCCTCGATTAGTGAAGAAGTTGCTTCGGTTTTCTCGAGGCATTTGGGAACAGGTTGAAACAAACGATTAACAACCGTCGACTGCATACAGTCGCAAAGGCTGATTTCAAATGTCTTTGGTAACTGTAAAGCTACTTCACCTGGGTAGGGGGGACAGCTACTAGTCGGAGGTAAACACTTCCTCCTCACAGCGTTCTAATGTTGCCGGCTACACTATGCCACTCAGCGTCCGATGTAAACACAGCCGACAACAGGAAGTGTGACAGGTCTACCAGACCGAGTTCAGAGCAGGAAACGGCCGGGGTCCCCGGTGGTCTAGTGGTAAGGGGGTCTGGAACGTTCCAGCGCCTCGGCTGGGGCTATTCGCCCCAGCCGGGCCGGGGTTCAATCCCCGGCCGGCGCTGGAATTTTCAGATTTCCGAACACTAGCCTCCACCTCTGCCCTGGCATGTGGCGCATGCCGGGCACCCCCGTGGGGTCCGTGCTTCGGATCCCACGTGGAGATCACTCCCACAATATAAAATATACCTCATTATGCTGCTGCAATCACTTATTTTAAATTTTAATACGCACACTTTCTTCACCAGACCACATCCACATATATTTTCCAGGTACTTTCTACATAAGACATCTCACTGTCGCAAGAAACTGCATAGTATCATGAACATTTGTAGGATTGCAACAATGAAATGAAATCCTCACTAAAAAACTAATAAGTTTTATTTTCCTTTTTGTGCTAAATGCTGCTAAGATAAATACCAAAACAGCTTTCATTTTCTTGTAGGTAATTATGAAAGTAAGTTTGGCTATAATACTGAATAAATTATCTCAATGTCAAAGAAATGCAAAATATTATATCAATACCATCACACAAGATATTTTCAGGTGTCTCAGTCTGCCTTTTCTTTTTAGTATCCTGATTGATTATACGATAATAAATAAATTCTGTATCAGAAATCGTTTCGTAACAGTTCACACTCAGTGCCATTTATAAGTGAATCTTGTCAGTAATTGTAGTTTCAAAACGAACACAGGCCTTTTTTTCAAATTATTCAAGTGTCAAAATGAGATTAAGATAGGATACAGGTCACTAATGAGATAAACTCTTTGTTTGTATGATACAGGATAATTCTCCTGGTCTTATGTCAGCTGAATGCTAAATTAAACAGTTAACATTTAAAAAAATGAATTTTACTGACAGGTCTACATGTCTCATATAATATTTCTGTTGGTAGTTTCATGACAACCTCTAAGGCTCAGCTTTATATAAAAGTACCTTGCAGGTCAGAAAAGAAATTTTATTACTACCTCTACAGATTCAGTTGGTCTATTGTTGTTGTACTATTGTTGCATTGCGAGAGAGAGACTGCTACTATAGCTGTTTTCTTTTGCTATTAAATTCCGTGCCATATCTCCATTCTAACTGCTAAAAGGCGTGGATAAAACTTTTAGCAATACTATTTCCTTTTCACCACATCGCTGCTAGGTGTCGCTACTGGTCCCTCATACAGTCAGTTGTCTGTAGCGCAGGGCTTCGCTACCAGAGGGCTCTAGCGGAGCTGGCGACGACTCACTCTGCCGGGATTTGCTGCTTCACTCCTGAACGAGTACGCCAGCTGAGATACCCGCTAAATCCTCACACTAAACGAGAAGCGTAATAGCACCAATACCAAATAAGGCAACTCGTGGTCAGTGCGAATATTTTCAAACCACCACTATGATAACTCCTAGCTGAAAATACTGATACAAACTATTTGCGGAGGAATGGAGCACCTTACAGAAGCTGATTTAGAGGAAAATCTTTTTGGAGGGAACAGCACCTATATTTATAACATCTTTCGATACAGAAAAAACTTTTGACGATGTTGACCAGAATATACAGTTTGAATTTAAGATGGAACCAGGAATAAAATATAGCGAGAGAAACATTACTTAGAACTCCACCAGAAATGAGACAGAGGCTGTACAAGTCGAAGGACATAAAAGTAAGGCAATACGTGAGAAGTGAGTGAGACAGCGTTCTAGTCCATTGCCTGATGTTATTCATTCTATATGCACGGTGTTTCACACTACTCGTGACTATACAGGGGATTTAACTGATCAAGTTTTACATAGGAATCTACTTCTGAAAACGTCATCTTGCGATGCTACAGAACGTCAAAGTTATAGGAACCGGCAACTACAAAAATAGATGGATCCCATGAAGATGTTACAAACTTTCTAAGATGATGCAGATGGATAAATGCGTACATTTGTGATTATGTCCTTGCACCGGAAAATTATAACAGAAAACCTTTCTGTTACCTCTGACAGTATGTAACGTTATCGTTGTTGCTAGGATGTAGGACAGGAAACTTGCAGAGGCGGTGGTATGGAACGAAAGAAGAAAACAATGTGCAGTACACATAGGCTGTAAGATGCATACATCATGAACCATGAGCACTTGTTCATCATCGCTTGCGTGAAAGCCATCTCCACTATTGAACAAGTGCTTACAGCTCCAGAATTATGCAGTTTAGAGTTCCATGTTTACTGCACTTTTTTTCTTGTTTCGGTCTATACTGCCGCCTCTGAACTTTGCCTACCCTACAATCCTAGCAACAACAGTACCAGTACATGTATTCCACTGTCAGAGGCAGGATAACGATTTTCACTTACAACTTTAGACACGTTTGTTTCCGGTACAGGGGCCCTTACCTCAAATCGATACATTTGTCTGTTTCCATCATACTAGGAAGTTTGTAACACAATCACGGATCATCTTGCATATACATACATTTACCGGAGCTGGCGCCTGTGACTTTGATGCTCCACAGCGTCGGTGGGTGACGTTTGCAGGCATGAGTTTCTATGTAAAATTGCAAGCTCTAGAAGTGTTGTGGCTCAGTGGTCTGAAGAAGATGATTCTTGCGAGGAAGGAAATATATTTGAAGATGCAAGTAGTGAAGAATTAGCCAATGAACCTGCAGATGTGAATATTGAGGCAGATGGCAGTCCTTCCGATAATATTACTTCATCAGAGTCTGAAAATGGAGCACCACCACAAAAAGGTATAGAAGACCACACATACATTAGTCGGAATGGAGCGATTTGGAAATTAGATCCTCCTGCAACTTTTCGTACGCCTGTCCATAACATCGTAAAGAAGGCATCTAGTCCAGCCCTTGGTTTGAATACCTGTAAACCTAAGGATGCCTGGGACTATTTCATCTCCAAGGAAATGATCATCTGCACAAATATTGAAGGCAGAAGAGTGGCTGCTTTACGTGGAAAAACGTTTTGCTTGCTGGAATGGTGGGTTTTCTTGGTCTTTTACTGCTTTCTGGTGATGAGAAGACTTGGGATGTCCTTATTAGAGAATTATTCTAGGATGAAAAGGAAAATCCTACATAGAAGGCTACCTTGTCAGTAAATAGATTCGAGGATATAAGGAGAATGATTAGATTTGATGACAGGCGTACCCGTGAAGCTCGATCTGCAGATGATGCAGCAGTTCGCTATGTATGTGAACTATTTCTTGATAAGTGTAGAAATAGAATGAATCCCAATCATTCGCTCACAGTTGACGAACAGCTAGTCCTAATCCGTGGAAGATGCAGCTTCACCCAGTATATGCCCTCTGAACCAGCCAAGTGCGGCATAAAAATATTTTTGTTATGTGATCATATGCTTTAGAGGGAACTGTTTACACGAGAAGGAAGCCCCATGAATTTATTCAGAAAAATCTTGGATTGAATGTAGTGAAAGATCTTGCTAAAAGCATTCAATGATCATCAAAAAATATTACCGTTGACAACTTCTTTACTAGTGTGCTTCAGAAGCAAATTACAGTGGTGGGAACAATCAAACAAAATAAACCAGAAATTCCTAATGAGATGAAACCATCTGTCTCAAGAGCAATTCATTCCTCTTTGTTTGCATTTATAGGTGTCATTACAATGGTGAGTTATCTTCCCAATAAGAAGAAGTCTATAGTTCTCATTAGCACAATGCAATACGACAGAAACATTGATGAAACTCATGCAAAAAAGAAACCAGATGCAATAAACTTCTATAACTCTACGAAGGGTGGAGTAGATAAATGGACCAGAATATTCGTTATTACACTTGCAAGAGACAAACGAGAAGATGTCCATTTGCATTATGGATGAATATGATGGACATCGCAGCAATGACCACTGAAATTTTATTTTCCGCCCAACATCTGACATACCATAGTGGAAGAAGCAATAAAAGGCGTTTGTTCCTAAGAGGTTTAGCAGAGGAAATGGTAAGACCTCTAATGGAACTTCATATTCAGATCCCTAATCTTCCAAAGAAAATCGTTGATGATTTGCGAAGATGTCATATTGCCGAACCAACTACATGTTTCAGGAAAAAGAAGAAGATGCAATTATTGTCCATATAAGAAACACAGGAAAAGTGCTATGACATGCATTAAGTGCAAACCCAACATTTGTAAGGAACATAGTGGCGTTCTTTGTGCTTCTTGTTTGTCACATGTTGGAAACTAAGAAAGATGCAATTTTATGTGAACAATGAATAATAACTTTTTATAAAAATATTGCCTATATACATAATACTGTGAATAATGAGCATGTTTTAATTGAAGAAATTGGTTGTAATAAGTGTTTTAAAATGTAAACTGCAAGTTATAAGTGAATTAATAAAATAATTTGTATATGTTGTTTGTAAAGGAAAGTAACTAATAAAAATTCACTCTTAGAGTTTTATATAAAAAATTTTAATCAGGCCCACCAGATCCTGTCACTGTATCTTAGGAATCTTGCAATATGACAAAAAATTTGACAGAACGAAATTTAACTCCAAAGAATGAATATGTGGAAAGAGGAAAATTTTAAATTAGGTCAGGGCCTTGGAGGCCCTGCATATGCATTCACGTTTGTTTTCGGCACCATGCATCCTAGCGTTAAGAGAAACAGAATGTTTGCATAAAGGCAAACCGCCGGGCTGTCCCCGAGTGAATGATACAGACGTCGAACGCATCCGCCACAGTTTCACGAGGGGTCCGCAGAAATCCGTTCGCCGTGCAGCTCGACAGCTCAGCACGCCCCCGATGTCCGTCTGGCGTCTATGCGTCGACGTTTCTGCATCAAACAACATTAAATTCAGCTACTGCGAGCTGTTCGTGAGGGTGCTAACATCGTGTGAAGTTCCGTAATTTCACTCTTGGCAAGGTGGAGCATTGCTGTTTTCTCCCACAGTTAGTGTTTAGTGACGAGGCAACACTCCATTTACACGGAGAGGTGAACTGTCATAATGTGACAATATGAGGTACGGGACAACCACAAGAAGTTGTACAACATAAAATATACTCTCCTAAATTTAATATTTGTATTATGTATTCCTATTTTTTGTCTGCATCCTAGATATTTATAGGCATCTGATTATTCCAGCGCTTCTATGCAGTCGCTGTGGTTATCCAATATGTAATCTTCTTGTTTAGTGTGTTTTCCCTTGCCTATGCTATTTTTCTTACATTTGTCTGTTCCAAAAGCCATATTTATATAATTGCTGAATACTTATGTTATCTTCAGTAATTGGTTGAGTTGTTGATTTGTTGCTGCCAGTAGTTTTAGATCATCCATGTGTGGGTATGTTCCAGTAATATTGTATCCATAATTTGTATTATTTAGCATGTTGGATAGTGGGTTCAGAGCAAGGCAGAACCAGAAAGGACTTAATGAGTCTCCTTAGTATATTCGACGCTTAATCTGTATTGGCTGTGATGTGATATTATTTGAATTTGTTTGGATATTAAGTGTCGTTTTTCATTACTATGTTTAGGAACTGTATCAATTTAGGATCTACTTTGTATATGTCCAATATTTATAGTAACCATGAGTGGGGTACACTATCAAAACCTTTTCGGTAATCAATGTATGTGTACTGTAGCGACCTTTGTTTAGTTTTAGCTTGATATGTTACCTCTGCATCTATTATCAGGTGCTCTTTACATCCTCGTGCTCCTTTGCAACAGCCTTTTTGTTCTTCATTTGTAATTTTGTTCTGTGTTGTATGTATCGTTATTTTCTGTGTAATGACTGAAGTTAATATTTAGTATATTGTTGGTAAGCATGTCATGGGGCAATAATTTGCTGTGTGTGCTTGATCTTTAGGTTTCAGACACGTTATTCCTTGTGTATGTGTATCAGGGAATGTGTATGGGTCTGCAATGTAACTGTTAAATAATTTAGTTAGATGTGAATGTGTTGACGTGAACTTCTTTAGGCAGAAATTTGCTATTTTATCTTTTCCAGTGGTTTTCCAATTGTGTGTAGAATTAATTGCTTTGGTCGCTTCATGTTGCAAAATTATCACTTCAGGCATTTGTGGTATCATCTTTTATGTCTCTGTTTCCGCTTGTATCCACCGTGCATGTCTTTAATGTTGTATCAGGTTTGACCATATGTTGCTTCAGAAGTGTTCCATGTCTGTTATGTTTGGTGGATTGTCTATTTTAATGCGTGTGTTATCTATTGTCTGGTAAAATTTCTTTTGGTTTGTGTTGAATGTTTGGTTTTGTTTCCTTCTATTTTCACTTTTTTTGTATGTTCTAAGTCGTTTGGCCAATGCTTCTAATTTCTGCTTCTTTTCATCTAATTGCTCTATCGCTTCTTGTTGTGAGATTTTACCTAACCTTTTTCGTTTTTTATATGATATTTCTTTTCTTAGAAATTGTGTTAGCTGTCTGATGTCTTCTCTCAGTTTTTCTATTCCGATCTGTAGCCTGTGTTGCCATGCAGGTTTTGTGGGTTTCTTCTGTGTGTTGGTTGGTTCTGATGTCTGTCTAGTGTGTAAATTTAGTGTAGAGAATGCTCCTATTTAAACCAGTAGTTGTAACTCTCCCATAGTTGTTTTTTCATTTATTTTGTTGTGTATGATTGTGTTGATAGTTTTTATTGTTGTTTCGACTTGTGGGTTATTTTGCGGTGTATGCAAGAATGGTCTAATGTCTGTATTTGTGTCTTTGTATTCTATATATGTCAGCTGAAATTTTTCTTTTATATCTAACATGTGTGTCACTTCGTGTTCTATTTGTACTTGTTCTGGTGGCAGTCTTAAGATTTCGTTTCCCTTTGATTGTTTAATTGATGCGTGTTGTTCTTCGTTTGTTGGCTCTGGGATGTGTGAGTCCATTACTGTATTATTTTCTTCTTCTTCTTCTGATTGGGCATTATTTTGTTCCAGTATTTGTTGTACTCGTTGTTTGATGTTTTCTAATTCTGATTATTACACAGATCTGATCAGCTAGTCGTTGTTCTGTTAAAAATTTTAATTCTGGGCATCTGGTAGTAAATGTTGTGTATACTTGTGATCTGTATCCAGTTGTATTGGTTGCTAGGTTTGTTGCTTGTTATTATTATTATTTCGTTGTTGTTCTGTTGGTTAACGTGTGTTTAGCGTTGCCAGGTTACTTGCTACAGTAATTTCTTTCTTTTTTTTTTTTTTTTTTTGCCTTTGCTAGAGCCGTCTTTTAAGTTTGCAGGAGCCACCGCTAGTTGCTTCTATTGGATTGCGACATTACTGTTCTTTCGAAATGTGCCGTTTGTTACTCTTAAAACCAACATGGAGAGCTCCCCAGCGGTGGGGTCGACTTTTTGAAACCAAATAAGCGGTAGTGTAACTCAAGACCCCCCAGTATCAGACCCTGCATCCAGGTGGGCCTCCGTTTGCAAGTAACTGACGCAGAAGAGTTTGGAATTTTGTGTCATGCTATATAGCGTTAAGGAAGTCTTATTCCATAGTCTGGTTGCGTGTCATAATGGTTAGGACAGAAGCTTAACCATGCCTCGTCAGGTGCAGTAAATTTTTTTTTAAATCCTTATCGAAATGACTTTGGTGCCTATTTTTACTCAATTTATTGTTTTAAATGTAATTTCTTTCGTTCTATTCCTCTGTCACATCGTTTTAATCACCGTATGAACTTTTCCATTTGTTTCATTTTTCTTTACATCATTCTTCTTCCAATCGGAATTTTGGTGAATGTGTATTTTATTGTACCTATCTGTTTGACTATTCAATTACTTCAAAACTCCGATAAATTAATTAAAAAAACAAAAGACGAAATAATCTATTTATATTGACTGTGCATTAACGTGAAAAACGTATTTTTCGTTACAAGACGTGCCTTTTTTTGCATGGTAATCGACATACAAATATTTAAAACATAACCTAAATTCTTTGTGTACTATGGAAATGTATGGTAGATGAGGATATGAATGAGAGAAAGTTTTCTAAGTAAAACAAAATTCAAGCAATGTGAGAAATCGATATAATGAACACAATAACGAAAACACAGGGCCATAAAAATAGGAGAAATTAAATCGGAATTAATACATGAAGATAATTAAAAGTTCACGAACAAATATTTCCAGTGGAAAATGGATGATAAGAAGAAAAATTAGAGCAAATGAAGAAGTTCATATCACTATTGAATCACGTGACCGAGGAGCGGAAATAAAAAAAAATATATTTACATCAGTTGAATGAAAATGATTATCAATATCACTTCGATAAACACCTAGCATAGATTTCTTCCTCTGGTGAGATTCAAACCCACAACCTCATGCATGTGAAGCTAGTATCCTTTCCAATACCCTCACAACCAACTTAGGTCATTCGGCTTTCTTCACGTTATTGAGTCTCACACAAAATTCCGAATTTCTTTTCTCGTCAGTTCCTCGAAACCGTCTACCCACCAGGATGAATGGCTGCACTGTGTAATACTTGGGTGCTTAACCTACATAACCATATAGATGGTTACAGAAAGTCGATCCTACCCCTGGAGAAATCTCCTTGTAAGACATAACGAAAGAGTGCCGCCGTTTCATTATATCTACTGATACGGTGGTGGACACACAGTTAGTAGTGTAGCCATAGTAACACAAACGGTCTGAAAACTGCACGATCTAAGCAACGAGGGACTACCTCGCACTTAGTCCAATGGAAAATCTCCAGAATTACTAGAAGACTTGTAGCCAATGAACCGAGTCCCCTGAAGTCATTTAGTCCGTAGCGACTGTTGAGAACCTTCAGAGCAGTCATTACGATTCGCACTCTACTACTTCGATGTTACACGTTCGGTGTCCTACTCTATGGAGCTGAGTCATGGACTGTATTAGGCATTTGAAATGCGATCGTATGGAAAAATATTAAGGATACCATCGACAGATTTAGTCAAAAGTACGGCGGTACGAAAATGTAGAAATTCTCAACAGCATCCAGAGAGCAAAACTCGATTGTTTTGGTAGCGCAATTCCGCAACAACAAATAAAACCTGTTGAAATTAATAATTAAAGGAAACATTAATGGCCGGCAGTCTGGACGAGCGTTTCTAGGCGCTTCAGTCTGGAACCGTGCGACCGCTACGGTCGCAGGTTCGAATCCTGCCCGGGAAATGGGTGTGTGTGATGTCCTTAGGTTAGTTAGGTTTAAGTAGTTGTAGGTTCTAGGGGACTGATGAGCTCCGATGTTAAGTCCCATAGTGCTCAGAGCCATATGAACCATTTTTTGAAAGATTAATGGAATATGTGATCCACGACGCACAGGATTAACCTGGCTAAATAACTCAAACCAGCAGTTTGGGTTCAGCACTGAATCAATGTTCTGAAAAACCATGGACGGACAGCAGATCATGCTATCGATCGGCAGTGTTACTGGAGGACGAGGTACTTAAGAGAGGAAGAATGACAATGCTTAAAAATTACATAAATGCTCACCATTAAATCTAATACTCCACTCATATAATCGCGCTAGCTGCCATTACAATTAATCTGCAATTGGCATACAGTTAAAATTTTTTGAACCTAGTGCTCTTAACAGCACTCATGTCACCACTTATTTTAATCAATGTACGTATTTTCTCAGACATCCACCGTACGAGGACGCACTGAAAAGTAATGTCGACAGATGTTTTACGTGAAAACTCGCAAAGCTTTTTAAATAAAACAAACTTCATTAACATTCTACATTGTATTCTTCACGTCTATAAATTTATTTCTCAAGACACTCACCCTCGGAACCAGCAAAATTTCCCCAACTAGATACTATTTTGTTGACACCGTCACAGTGTATTGTTTGACTATGTTAACAGAGCCACAACCTTACCCCTGCTTGCACCGCTTGACACAACTGAAATGCTCAAAGGTTTTCTTAGTTTTGCGATAGACGAAAATCGAGACTGTGTGTAGGATGATCGACGGCAGTGAACCAAGGACGTCGGCTTGCTGCAGATGCCGCAGCGATCGTGTGTAGTTTGGCACTGCCGTGCTCAAGGAGAGTGTGCTCCACATGCGGACGAAGTCTTCGAATTCGTTCTTTTAGTTTTGTGAGCTCTTTCTCACCCACCAACATAGTCACTCAGATAAGAGAGGTAACTATCCAAAATAAGGATAAACACTTGTTACAAAACGCTCCTTACGCAAAATCAGAGGGCTGTAGGAATCCAAAGTAAAGATGTAGAATGTTACTGACTTCATCAAATAAAACAGACCGAGTCGTTATCTTCTCAGCACGCCGTCGTGTTATAAGCACAAAAATCCAAAAAATTGCTCTGAAACAAAGTATGCTGTACTTTTAAGTGAAGATCTTTGTAATGTACATCTGTATTAAACGTTATGCTGGTGATATATGGTGACAATGCGTATTTATATTTACAATGAAGAGAGATTGACCAGTGGCCAATATACAACTAAAACCAAGTTGTCAGATGGATATTAACTGCAATGGATTAGTGGAGAAATACAGGGATGAAGAAGTAGTTCGATTGTCTTGCCGCATGCATGCTGTAGAGCACATCTTCCACCGGACTGCCTTGATGATGCATGGATGGTAACAGCGTAGCAAATGCCCGGTGGCGAAAAGGTCATGAATTCGTTGACTATATAGTCAGTCAATAGATGGAAAATCCTAGTACACCATCTGAAATGTGGAATTGGTGAAGACAGACAGTCGACCGAAATTATATCGAAATAAATTCATGCTTAACTTGTCTTCAGTTGCGTTAGGTAACACCTCGATAGCTAACACATCTGCGTTCAGAGAATTTATTTCGAAGTGATTTCGGTCAGCTATCTACCGTCATCAATTCGATGCACAGGACCATGAATACTGTCGAAGTTTGGCATAGCAAACGATACTCAATCAGGCAAAGGTATCTGAACCTACAATTTCTGATCAATATGCTAAAGGAGAATGTAATAAAATCAATACCTGAAATTAAAAAAAAAAGTAATCCGTCGGTTAGCCTATTCAGTGAAAGAGATTAAAAATAAATCCGTGTTGAAAAGGAGTTAAAAGATATTTTAAGAATACATAATGACTTGGTGGATTTAAGGAGTTTAAAATTTACGTCATTCGTACGAAAAGTTCGTAAAATAAGACAGAAGTAATGTTGTAGAACGGAAAATGTAAAAAAAAAATATTTTTTTTAAACACGGCTATGCACTATGTGCATAGACAGCCTTAAGCCTAGATAAAATGTGGAGGGGCGATCTTATTACAAAACACAGCCTCCCCATTGTCGCGGCTTCCCTTGCAGGTCGCAGAAACCGCAGCTAAAATGTATGTGGCCAGAAACACCACGTTGACTCACGGGTCGCCGAGTCCACGGCCGCAGAAGCCCATGACACCCTTTAAGAGGCGGCGAGGCATCTCGTACAGTAGTTATATGAGAGTGAATTTATTCCTCGCTCCTCATGAGACATCATCAAACTTATTTTCCTGCTTCTGGAGTGTCTACAGCGAGTATGAGGGAATCCCGAAACGTGACATCTTACTTTTGTACTGCTCTTCGTTCCACACCTTCAAGGACGAACTTCTTTTCTGTGGCACTCGAACACTTGTACTTCTTCGATGTCATTTTCACGGCGGATCTATGTACTGTGCTTATGCTTTATTGAGAAAACACGGGAATTTTTCAAAGTGTTTAGGGATGAAACGATTATCTTAATAACCGATAAAACAATTCCAGATATCGAGTAATATGTACCGGCTGGCACTTCATTACGAAATGTTTACGGGGCTGTCTGTTATGACAGCCGCATCCGTTTATGGAATGTACCGAACACAGGAGGTTTCTTCGGTAAACAGAAGTTCTTACATGGGTCTTGACAACACGATCGAATTACAGAGGTTCAAATAGTGAGACGCGACTGTGTGGAACTGCATAGGCAGATTTCGGTCCCTGGAAATAATTGTAACTCAACTAAGGACTTTATAGCGACACGAACGTCAGCCGGGTAAATAAGTCCCACACTAAGTGGACATCCAGCGGACGCAGGTAAACACTTCCTGTTACACCACGCCACTGCTGCCTCGGTGTAAACACGGAGGACAGCAGGAAGTGCACTACGACCACTAGCTGGACTCCAGAGCAGGAAACAGCCGGGGTCCCCGGTGGTCTAGTGGTAAGAGGGTCTGAAACGTTCCAGCGCCTCGGCTGGGGCTATTCGCCCCAGCCGGGTCGGGGTTCAATCCCCGGCCGGCGCTGGAATTTTCAGACTTCCGAACACTAGCCTCCACCTCTGCCTTGGCATGTGGCGCATGTCAGGCACCCCCGTGGGGTCCGTGCTTTGGATCCCACGTGGAGCTCACTCCCACACTACAAACTGTACCTAATTATGCTGCTACAAACATTTAAAATTTTAATTCACACACTTTCTTCACCAGACTTCATCTACATATATTTTAAGGTATTTAATATATCTCACTATCAAAAGAAACTGTTTGGTATATTTGTAGGATTACAACTATCAAATAAAACCCTTACAAAAAAAAGATTTTGTTTTCCTTCGTGTACTGAATACTGCTGAGGTAAATACCCAAACATGTGCCATTTTCCTGTAGTTAACAGTCAATATTCGAAAAAAAAGGTTATCATACTGATTCATATATTACATACTGTATTTCACACGTTCTCAGTGCTGAAAAAGCAGTAAATATTTCAACGTCATAAGAAAATGCCAAATATTACATCAATAGCAAATCACAAGCCAACGCTGTGTTATTTTTAGTATCATGATTGACTATGTGATAAATAAATCCTGTATAATTGCATTTTCAAAAACGAACAAAGGCCTTCTTTTTTCTCAAATTATTCTAGTATCAAAATGGGATGTTTGATGTGACAAAGGTCACTAAAGAGATAAACTCTTTTTTTGTATGAAAAACGTTGTTTCTCGTGGTTTTATGTGAGCTGAGTGCTGTATCAAACAGATAACACTTAACGTTAACAAGAGGAATTTCTTGGCGATTTCACTAACACGCCCATATATTTGATATAATATTTCGATTAATAGTTATATGACTACCTCTCTGCCTCTACTTTATGTAAAAGTATCTTTTGGATCAGAAGAGAAATTATATTACTACTTCTACGCGTTAAGTCTGGTTGAATGAAAGAGATTGTAATGGCCTCAGCCGAAGATGCTGAATGTTACCTTCTCTGCAAGGCATTTGCCATCGGTAATGAGTGAAACTGTAAAATAGGAAAAAGAGATGAAAAAAGTCTATTACTGTTGTACTATTATATCACTAGCGTTGCATTGCATAAACTTACTTACAGTTCTCGTTGCTGTTCAATATTCTTTAACTCACTATACCGTGCGATTATTTTGTTAACATTTAATATAACAGTAGCCCTGTTCCGAGCCACAAATCCATTTTTAATGCTTAAAAGAGTGGACAAAACTATTAGTAATACTAAATTACGAAGAGGGAATGATGAATGTAACATTCTGCGTACATTAATGTCGCTCGAGATGTAGTTTGCATTATATGTTAAGAGAACAGAATTATTTTGTAATGTGTGAAATACACAAAAGTACGGTAACAGACAAACCGAGCAGTGATGCCGTAGTCTGTTTTGTAATAATAGTGTAAAGGAAGAAATAAACAGCAACTAGACATTTAAGTCACTCAATATTCGCGGCCATTTTGCGGTTCATCACTTCGCTGCTACGTGTCGCTACTAGTACCTCACACACTTCGTTGCCTGTAGTGCAGAGCTTCGCTACCAGAGGGCTCTATCAGCATCGGCGAGGACTCACTCTGTCGGCGTTTGCTGCTTCACTGCTCAACATCTATGCTCGCTGATATGCTGCTAAATCTTCAGAATAAACGAAAAAAACCACACCAACACCACATATGGCAAATAGTGATAATTGTGAATACTACCGAACCATCTCTTTCATACGTCCTGGCTGAAAATACAGATCCAAAATATTTGCAGAGGAATGGAACACATTAGAGGAGACGATCTAGAGGAAAATCGAACACACTAGCCGCTAGAGATCGGTTGAAGAAATTCAACCCATATTTATAACATCTATAGATGTAGAAAATAACTTTTCACAGTTTTGACCAAAATATACAGTTTGAATTTAAGATGCAACCAGCAATAAAATACAGTGAGCGGCATGTTATCTAGAGCTCTGCCAAAAATCAGCCAGCAGATGTAAGACTTATAAGGAAGCCGGTAGTTGATAGTTGAGGAGGGAGAGAGAGAGAGAGAGTTTGCATACAGAAAGTTTCACACGTCGTGCGACACACTTATCGCGTTTGTAGAGGGGACCTACCTGGGAATCGATGTCTGGAAACGTCATCCAGCGACGCTACAGAGTAACAAAGTTACAGGCACTGGAGTCTGTAAAATATGTGTACACAGGGAGATCCAATGAAGATGTTAGCAATTTTCTATGATGATGGAGATGGATAAATGTATAAATTTGAGGTTATGTCCCTATAACGGAAAATTGGAAGAGAAGACATTCCTGTTACGTGTGACAGTATGTACCGGTAGTGTTGCAGCTAAGATGTAGGGCAGGAAACTTTCAGAGGTGGTAGTATGGACCGAATGTCCAGTACACATGGGCTGTAAAATGCATACCTTAAGAGCTGTGAGGACTTGTTCATCTTCGCTAGCATAAAACATATCTCCACTGTTGAACAAGTGCTCATAGCGCCTCAGGTATGCATTTTGTATCCCATGTTTACCGGACATTTTTTTCTTACTTTGATCCATACTACCACCTATGAAAGTTAGCAACAACAGTACCAGTACTTGTATTCCGCCGTCAGAGGTATGATAACGATATTCCCTTGTAACTTCCGGAACATGATACATGATCAAATTGATACATAATCACGGCATCACACTCTACTTACATACATTTGCCGGAGCTGGCGCCTGTATTTTGATGCTCTGTAGCCTCGTTAGATGACGTTTGCATGCATGAGTTACTAGGTAAAATTGCAAGCTCTAGAAATGTGAAACACCTTGTATAAAGAAAGCAACATACGAAACGAACGAGATATTTGGGAAATTAATCGAAGATAAGAAAGAAGAAATAGAAATTGTTTCCAAATCGACCTTTCATTTCGCTGCTGCTGATTTGAAATTTCGTGGCATTTATTCGCTCTGAAGAGGATCGTTGAAACGATGGTCGAAGTGTCGTTATTTTAGTTGTTTCACTGTTGCACAATGAAATGGCCTAGTACCCAAAATGATTTTCTTAAATTTGTTTGTAGGAATTCTATCGCTTCTCAACGATATTTTCAGAATGATAGTAGTATTTTTTCCTACACCTACCAACTTTAATAGTGCTAGAAATGATGAAAATAGTACCTAATACTTTTTGATATGGAGACAGAGACGGTGCTTGGTTTTAATGATAACAATATACAGGAAAATTCAGCCATGTTTCTGCGAAGTAGCATTACGCCGAAATTCTGAAATACATCCGTATATTTCGAATGTGGTACAACAGCTGTAGGTAGGAGACGAGGTACTGCAGAAGTAAAGCTGTTTAGACGGGGCGTGAGTCGTGTTTGGGTATCTCAGATGGTAGAGCACTTGCCCATGAAAGGCAGAGGTACCGAGTTCGAATCTTGGTCCCGCACAGAGTTTTAATCTGCCACGAAGTTTCATATCGGCGCACACTCCGCTCCAGAGGGAACTAATTCTGGAAACAGCTGTATAGTTACTGGAGAGATACAGGATGTTCCAAAATCACGTTAAAACTTCTAGGGAACTGAGTAATGATATTCTGAAGAGGAGCCCATGTATGGAAAGGTATAACCGTGCTACAGCCGTATGAATACACTTTCGCTAATGTGGTATGCAACAGGGTTATAATCACTGGAGGGGGGGGGTTACTTACGTCGGATCGTATGATGTCATTTGACAGCTGTCTCCTCTCTGACCTGGTTCGAGTCTCGTTCATGTTTCTGTGAGTGTTAGAGGAACATTGCTGAGTACACTTTTGCCGAATACACCGACACGAGTATTGTGTGGCCAAAGCGCACAGTACTGGGAGAGCTGCTGGTCGCCTTTATCAAGATCGTTTTCCACAACGTCTGAATCCTCCCCACACGCTTTTCGTTACCATTGCGCAACGTCTTCGAGTAAGGGTGCCTTCACCGTTTAGCAGGTGCGTCTGAGGTGCCCCGTGGAGACGCAGCGCACGAGAATTGGAAAATATATTTATATGGATATGGTGTCTGTTCTTTCGGACATGTCCGAAAGGACTCTACGAATGTAGTGTGTGGTCATACAAAGGTGAGAAAGTGGGTCTCGCGGGAGGCGTGCGCGAGAGAGTCCCTGTAGTCTCACTATCCTCTGTGCCGTCGGTGGCTCAAATGGACAGATCGACTGCCATGTAAGCAGGAGATCCATGGTTCAAGTTCCGGTCGGGGCACACATTTTCACCTGTATTCGTTGATATATATCAACGCCCGTCAGTAGCTGAAGGAAATAATATCATTCTAATTTCAAATTGGAAAAGGCCCTCCTGTAAAAACAGTGTATCTGAAGACCGATTTCTTTGTTTCTTGATTATTAACGAGTGAAAGTGTAATACAATAGATGTACTAGATCACATTTACACTGAAATGCCAATGAAACTAGTATAATAATGCATATTCAAACGGAGAGGTATGTAAACAGGTTTAATATGGTGCTGCGGCCGGCAACGCCTGTGTATGACGTGTGTCTGGCGCAGTTGTTAGATCGGTTACTGCTGCTACAATGGCAGGTTATCAAGATTTAAATGACTTTGAACGTGGTTTTATACTGGGCGCAAGGCCGATGGGACACAGCATCTACGAGGTAGCGATGAAGTGGGGATTTTCCTCTACGACCATTCCACGAGGGCACCGTGAATATTAGCAATCCAGTAAAACAACAAATCTCCGACATCTCTGCGGCCGGAAAAATATCCTGCAAGAATGGAATCTGAAGAGAACCGTTCAGCGTGGCGAAAGTGCAACCCTTCCACAAATTACTGAAAATTTCAATGCTTGACCATCAACAAGTTTCAGCATGCGAAATATTCAATATATCTACATGGGCTTTCAGAGCCGAAGGCCCACTCGTGTACCCTTGCTGGCTGCACAGTACAAAGCTTTACGCCTCATTTGGGCCCATCGGTACGAACATTGGACTGTTGATGACTCGAAACATATTGCCTGGTTGGACGTGTCTCATTTCAAAATGTATATACAGTATGGAAGAGTATGGGTATGAATACGACATCATGACTCCATGGACCCCGCATGTCAACTGCGGACTGTTCAATCTGGTGGAGGCTCTGTGACGTTGTAGAGCGTGCGCATTCGGAGTGATGTGGGATCCCTGATACGTCTAGATACATCCTGTCTAATCACCTGCATCCATTCGAGTCCATTGTGGATTCCGACGGAAGTGGTTAATTCCAGCAGGACAAAGGAGCGGCCCACACAACCACAGTTGCTAAAGAGTGGCTGCAGGAACACTCTTCCGAGCTTAAACACTTTCGCTGGCCACCAAACTCCCCAAATATACTGTACGTTTCTAGTAAATTTTATAGCATTAACTAGCATATCTGGAATGCCTTGCAACGTGTTGATCAGAAGAGATCTCTGCTCCCTCTTACTGTTACGGATTTATGGGCAGCTCTGCAGGTTTCATGGTGTCAGTTCCCTGCTGCGCGACTTCAGCCATCAATAGAGTCCATGCCACGGCGTGTTGAGGGATTTCTCGCGGGGGCCATAAACGATATTTCTTTGGCTCCACAGTGTAACAAATTACTTGTCAATGTGACAGCGTTACCAACATGTTTTCAAATGGTTCTAGTATACGGTACGTCTCGGGAGACGGGTTACAATTTAAAATATGAGTATTATGTACTCAGTCCCCTCTACAAGTTCTAGCAGGTAGTGACGGGAATTTCAGAACATCCTGTACGTTTCCAGCAAACTGTATAGCCGTTGTCGTATTACAATTGGTATCTGCGAATACATTCCATAATTCGTGACAGATCGCGAGGCGCGTTTACCCAGGGGGCGTCTCGGCTACGGGAGCTCTGACGGCCACGAGAATAGCCGGAGGTAGAGAGCGCAGCACGGCTAGTTTGAAAGCAACTTTCAACTAGTGTTGCCAGAGGTGTCTCTTTTTAGAGATTCTACGACTCGCCCCACGTAAGCTTTATCTGCTAACATTTCGAAATACACTATCCTATCAGTGAATGTACAGACACCTATTAGTGGACATTAATATGCAGTGTGTCCAACCTTTGTCTCTATGGCGGCTTGAACTCTGCTCGGGACACTAAGTGAGGTGCCTGCCGACAATTTACGCACCACACACAGAGATCGTATCTACGTGTTTGTACATTCAAGGCAATACATTTCTCAGCAAGATAGCCACATCTCTCGCCAATTTTGAACATTTGGAGCAAAATGGACAGGTTCTGTAAAGAAGGTCGCGATTTTGGCGATGTAATGAACCAACTGAACTGAATTTGGTACCATATCCATCAGGAGGGTATCCACTAACCCTATCAGTCAATGTCAAGCCTAGTAACTGCCAGAGGTGGCCCAACACGTTATCGACTTATCAATTTGTGAAGCTCTTTGTCTTGAATTAATCATCCAGTTTTTCTTCAACTCTAATCATTCATTTGGCCCTACACGTACAGTCATGCTCAAAACTATCCTAACGAACGAATTGAATTTCGCCTGATTCACATGCAACCCACATAACGCAACTGTCTAGCAGGTCCCCTTATCGCTCCTTGGTACAGTCGTTTGACTATTGAAAGTGGTTCCAACAAGTCACCACGAGAAAACACTGTTCTGTATCGCAATAACTCAAGATGTAAAGTAATACCACGATACTACAAATATCACGGAACACCTTATCACAGATAAGACTGCCCTTAAGGCTTGTAGCTCACATTTATTACAATTAATGACATATCTGACATTTTACCACTCTCACTATTACGTCAGATAGGTAATGCACATAGTAAATTCGTCGAAATCATTATATACTCTTCAAAGTAACATACCGTACTTATTAAACACAAAATAAGATTAAAAATTAAAGGTATTCACGAGCAGCTGATTGAGAATATTTATGAACTTCAAATTACACGACGAACCGTCTCGTTCTGCATATGGATGCAAACTCAGGTCATGCAGACTAAGCAATGATTTCGTGCCTGACGGAAACTAACAGTCACTCGTGATTAGGCATACAGAGAGTGATATACCTCGATTTTAGACAGAGCCAGTTTGCAAATACCAATTTTAAATTACATAGCGCAAGTATTTTTGCCGGACGCGAATTCCTACCCAGCACCTGTTGTCCCTGTTAACGAACGACGAGAGATGTTGAATCTTGGTTCTTAACAAGTAACTTACTTGAATTGCCGTGAGGAAAGGCTTTGTATTGGGCAGGGATTCGAACTCAGAACTTAATCGGATAGATATCGACGCACAATCAACTGTGACATTTCGGATTTTCTCGGCAGTAGCTAGATGTTTTAACTGAAATGATAAGACCAAACAATAATTTTTTTCCTTCCCAAGACTCCAACCCGGCATCTATCGCTGTTATATTCTAGATAAAACGAACGTTAAATATGGGTTTGTTGCACCAGCAGCGACATGTGAGCGTATTTGAACTAGAAATAATATGACGAAGAGTTCAGTGCTCACTGGGAATACAGCTCCACACATCATATCGCTTTTGACTACACACAAAGATACGTCAGCTTCCGAATTTTTGTCCAGCTCGGACTAACATCTTGAACTTACAGTGATCTCGCAAATAGTCCTGTGTCTCACTGGGTGTCAAAAACGTCACATATCGTTAGTGTTGACAACGAATGAAAATACATTAAACATTAAAATAATTATCCACCAGCAGATAGGTGTTCTCATGGTAGAGCTTGATAATACATAATGAAATCTATAGTGCCGGGCCAGTATTCGAACCCATTCACGCGCAGTATGTGGAGATGTTGAGGAATCTGCAGTTCTGAACAAACAACAAATTGTAGCCGTGCTGTATTCTCACGAAGGGATCAAATTGAGCGTTAAGTACGGTCTAAGTTGCATTCCCAGATCAGAACCGATTTTATCGACATACAGAAGCTCAGATAAAATATGGACTAAATGTCCTTTGAGCGTTATTTAAGCATCACAAGACTGCACATACATGCAATCGATTTCGAGGTGCAAAGTGTTTATCTTACTTTGGTGACAGGTGGGCATAAGAGATTTCCAAAAACTTTTTATCGTACTGAAATAATCTTTTGTCGGAAAGAAACAAGGTAAGTGTTTTATTCGTATATATTTTGTAGGAAACTGTAATCGTAATGGAAGATTATACACCTTAATGTTTGACAAAACTGCTAGGAGAAAACGCTGCATCCTAACCAAACCCCGCGGTTCCTCTCCATATCCCCGTAAGACACGAGCAGGGGATTCTCCACGCATACCGCTACATAGCTGTTCCTAGCATACCTGAGATTTGGCAACATCGTCACAAACATTAGGCAACACTGTGACAGTGCAATCACTTCCGCCTATGGTACTGAATTGGCTCACTAAATTTACTTGATAGTACCTTTCCATTTGAATGGCTCATGCTGTATAATCCTTACGTAAACTAAGATACTGAGGCAGAAAATTCAATTTTTTGGCTAAAGAAATGCTATTCTCCACATAAGTGGCAACTTTTATTATTTTTCACGATGCGTTATGAGGCTGAGCGACCAATGAGAGTGGTGTAAAGGTAGCAGTGTGTCTGTAACCCGGTGGTGCCGCCCATGTCTCGTGTCAGAACGGCTCAATCAGTCGTCAGTTCCAACTGAGGTAGGGACCATCGTGTGCGAGCTTTTTTTTTTATGGAGCTGCGAATTTCCAGAAAAAATTCTGTATCGAAATCGGAAGAAAACCTTTACACATCAAATCTTCTTGGTAGCTCGACTCAGTAAGTTGTGTTAATCGTCATAGATCATGGCGTTCTGACTGCCAAGCTGCTTCGCAATACCAGCGTCTCTGAAGAAATTCGAATCGACCATCAACGATACGAATTTCAGTATTGTTCTTCACTTAACTCACATTCCAGGGTGATAAGTATGAAGGAAATGAGCCTCTTGATTACTCTATGCTAAACTTTCCTGCAGACATGTGCTGACAGTGTCTCTAGCAACTTACTTTTTCTCTGGGTAGCTTCAAATATGGGCAGTTTTGTCGCCTTAAATCCAATTGAATAATCTAAATATCATTTGTGAAAAGCGTTCAATTCTCCATTAATTAAATTTATGGACCTCAAAACAAGCAATTTGCCTTAGTAGCTATAGAGCAGGTTCTGATAGGTATTGACGCAATCATTTTCATCCATTTACCATAGAAAATCAAAGAAAGAAACCAAACACATTACATTGCATTTACTCCCTGTACATTGAGTAATACATATGAATCCACGACAATAATAAATTATTTGAAGAATCTCTTGTGCAAGGAAAAGAACAGAATGTGACGCTTTAATTATAGCGCACTGGATCTGAAACAATGAAATTAATTTTGTGTCACATTGATGTACTGCATTCTAATGTAATAAAGTAATCATCAAATAAAAACGGTTTTGTGCCTCCTTTGCTATCAGGAGTGAAACACAAATCGTAGACAGATTTTATGGGTCACTACTCAACAACATTAAAGCATTGTACATGGTTGAGAGTGTGGAGTGGAGCAGATGTTGTCGGCAGAAGGCAGCGCAGTGCCTCAGCCCCCGCCGGTAGGCAGAAAACGGTGTTCAGAGGCAGATGCTCGGTAAAGAAATCTTTCGCTAAAACATTGTTGAACCAAACTATTATTACCAGTGTGACACAAAGCGAAATATATTGTAGATTCGCTTGAATTACACGCATAGCTTCAGCACCGAGACGAAAGGGGCGATAAAAATTTTGTCGTTGTCTGCTTCCGGTCGCCAGATTTCATATTAGCTAGTCTCGCGTTTTACCTCAAGACTACGGCCTTAGTCAAGAATAATGGACTAAGACTGAACTCAAGACTTCCTCTGGGAAGTGCCGCAGTCTACAATGTTGCTGATCGAGCATACTGCCGGACACAGGATCCTGAGAGGAGCACGACTGTGTTGTCCACCTTATGTGGACGGCTCGGCGGTCAATGTTTTGCTCTAAGGCTGTATCTACAACACATATTGCACCCTGAACACCTAGAAGAATTAAGAAAACAAAAGTAGTTTATGAGAGCAACGTTAACTATGGCGTTAGAAGTATTCATAGTGTTGTGTTCGTGTGTGCAAACGCCTTCCAATGCCCACTCAAGGAGGACAAGGATGCAAAGTCTAGCTTCAGTATAATAAATTCGCTACAGTCTGCGGATGAACTCACACTTAGGTTGATAATTAATTTGAATATTTAGCAATACTATACTCATTGGTGTTAAACTCGTTATTAACCAATGATTCCCACAGCTACAGGGACACTACTTGTGATACTTAGGCAGTGCTATCAGACGAAAAGATCAACCTGACACAAACTGTGGGAAGTTTGTTTTACAAACTTCGTACCAGGATAATGACCTTTTACGTATTTGGGATGTCTGTGAACGTTGCTGCTTGAGACGATTTAAGACGAAAGTAAATTCCTTCAGCAACGACAATGTTTGAAGAAATCGTCTTAACGGGACTAAATCGTGGTTTGTAAATCGTTTACCGGCCGTACTCTGCCGCATTTCTCTGATTGGAAGGCAAATAGCTTACGGAAAAATGTCACAGAAGGAAAAGGGAGAAAGAAATGTCTCCCACTGGAAGGTCATGTTGTCTTATTTAAATGATTACAAAATCAGGTAAAACGACCAGTCAGATTGTCAGTATAAGAACATTACTGTTGTCAGTATGATGTAGCACTGCCCAGGGCCTGTAACGATAAAGGGCCCGTTTAGGTCAGTCATATTGTATACAGAAGTGGGAGAGAGAGCACCGCTAAATTCTACAATCCGAATGCATTGCAGACACACAGAAATTACTGTTACAGTGTACTAATGGAGCCCAATTAATGAGTGAACTGCATATTTTCCGGTGAGAGAGAGCACTGGCAAATAGTCTTCGGTATATTAGTTTAATTAATCTGGTGTCACTCTGAGCCAGAATTTATGGCCAGCAGCTGAGTGCAAGGTCAGTGGGCCGGATCCGAGTTTTGCAAGTGCGAAATACTTTCCTACATTATAGAAGCGAATATTAAACTGGAACTAATATTCCAAAAATTTTGAACTTGGATAGCTTAGAATGAATATCTTTTTCTTTATTGCAAAGGAAAACAATTGATTTTCTAAAACATTCTCTGTCATACACAACTTGAAACAGGTCACGTCGACCAAATCTTATGGAAAAATTGACAGCGACGTATATCGGCAGGCAGTAAGATCTCTTGGCTTTTGGTTTGGCAGTACTCGACAGCCATTTCTAGGCGCAAGTAATAGAAGAAAGGCAGAGCGTTTTTGTTATCAAGTAACGTCTTCATCGATTACTTTAGTTTAAATGTAATCTATGAGTAATTGCTGGTGTTTGATTTTAACATGGAAAGAATTCTGTTGACAGTGAAAAAACCTCTTCTTGGGAAACTACTTGTATAGTGACCAAAAGGAACGAACTGATATTCAAGTACAGTGTTCCAGCAGCGGCATGAAGAAAATGATAGTAATAATGACGGTAATAATCCAATTATCCGGTAACTTCACACTTCCCAGTGGATCTTCACGAACTAAGAAAATTTCTGAATTTGTGAACATTTCAAAATAGCTTCACATCGAGCCTATGATGCCTACAAGGGTCTTTACATCCTGCTGACATGAGAATAACATAATCTCCGCGTCAGAAGCTTGTTTCTACTTAACCATTTAATAGACTCGCGTTTTATCCACCGTGACTACTTTTGTAAGCTCAGCACATCATCCGTTGCAGCTCACTCCTGGGGCTGGGAAATGTGGGCACAATGGCCTGGTGGAACTATCACAGGAGCAATGCGTGGGTCAGACATTTACTTTTAAGAAGCACAAACAGATTTACTTTGCCTCTGGTAACCTCAAGAGAAAGACGTTATAATCCAGATTTCGCAATACAAATCACGTTCCATCATTACAAACTGGGCAGAGCCAGGTTACGTTGGGAAACGACATAGCGGAAGTCATCGTAAACAGAAATACAGTCGCCAGTAAACTTACTTACATTAGAAAATTTTATTTTATTTTATGAAGCGATAGCCATTTAAAGGATGGGGCTCTTATTTTACTTGTAATTGATTGAACTAGAGACGTTGAAAAATTTGGTGCTGGACTGTGATTCGAATTCGTTTCTCCTCTTTCGAGGATCTGAATCACTCGGAACATTATAGTTCAACCATTTCGTTCCTTTTCGCAAGACTGCAACCTTTTCTAGGTCTCCTCCAAAGGTAAGTATGTGGGTCCGCATCCTGATCCAATACAAAAACATTCATAGTTTCAGTTCAAGCCCTATAACGTGCACACCGTCCCGCTAGTGAAAACCAACGTGCGCTTTTAATGTATATTCATGTTGTAACATTACAGGACATATTGGGACATATTGAAGTATTCGATACTGTAGACTTTTAGGGGATGTCGATACAGATATGCAAAATGTAAAGGGAAACTTTGGTGATGTTTAAATATTGTACTGTGTCAATATTAGGACATTTTGCACAGAAAGAACAAAAATAGAATTAATATAAGTATATATTAGTGTTAGTAACCTATTTTCATTCAATTTTGTAATTATATTTCATTTTGTAAAAGAAAGACTCACTGTTTGCTGTAGCTCTGATTAATTGTATAAATTATCAGTTTTGAGCTAAATTATTTCGTATAATATGGACAAAATACTTTTAAAAAACTCACCAGCTAAAGAGAAAGTCTGTAAATGAACGTTTAATGCACACTTCTGGAATTTTCTATGGAGAAATTCTATATTATCATCCCAAAAATACGAAAACTTGTGAAAACTGTTTCATAACCTAATTTCGAAAGACGATTAGTATCAAGAAATATTGCTAAAAAGATTTATTTACGTTTTGAAACAGGATTTAAATCATTTTACATATAAATAATTGTTCTAAATCACCCAAGAAATATCCAGAATCAAATGTCAAGATATTTCTGGAAACGTCGGTGCAAGTCTGGTGAAGGTTATCCGAAGGCTGGTAGAAAAATGTTATAAACTCTATTTTGAAATTATGCTTGTAAGAATTTATATGTGCTCATCCTTTTACTTGCTTTAATCTGTGCTAAAGTTCTGTAATGTCTGATTTGGTTTTAAGTCGTGAATTGCTATCGTATTGTGAACAAAGCATTGTCAAAGACTCTCATTGTTTGGAAGGATATTAGTACACCTAGGAGTTGTCAATGGGCAGTTCGGATGTGCAGTGCGGTTGGCTGGGAGAGTCTGTTGTTGAGTCTGTCAGTTCTGTTTGTAAATAAACGTCTATAATGAAGAATTACTTGTTGTCGTCAATATGAACTCAAGACCTTTTGCACGAAGCAGACACCTCCTAATGCGTAGATCATGAAAACGATATTTCGTAATGATGTGTAACATGTCATTTTAATGAAAGGTTTCTTTACATACCACGATTCAATTTCTTTACAACAATTTCTTACTCTCTCTCATTCTTTTTGATCTCTCTCTCTCTCTCTCTCTCTCTCTCTCTCTCTCTCTCTCTCTCTCTCTCTCTCTCTCTCTCTCTCTCTATCATACACACACACATTCTTTTTTTCTCTATTTGTTTGTTTTGCTCGACTATCGGCGAGGCATCAAAACGTCTCTGAATGAGCTTCTTACTTTTTAGTACACTTACGAAATAAATATAAAAACAACTGTGAGAGTTACTGATATATGATGCTTAGTTTTCAGTCAGTTCGGAGTATTGTTAGTAACCACGCTCCAGTCCCTAAACCTAGTTACAGAAATGCGAATCAGACGCATTACGTATTCCAGGCCGTAGTAGCCGCGACTTGGAGACACCAGCTATGGTCACTTCCCAGCCCGCTGTACGATCACATCGGGTCGTCGTCTTTCTGCTGGTACTGTAACTGAGATTTGACAACAAGGCAACGTATGTTTGGGAACTCTGTGATCGACCAGTTCCTTCCTGGTGTGCACGAAATTTATCCTCAAGGTTCACTTGATTTTACCTGTCATTTCCATTGAATAATCTGATTTATTATCGTTTTAGGTGTAACAAAAGATTATAAATTTACTGTTTTCAGCCCAGGAAAGTCGTTGCACGTGGAAATCGCAACTAATCTCGTCCTTTAAATAGCGGTTTACGAGTGCTAGACATTATCGATCTCGTAAGAGTGAGCTAAGACACGTATTTCTACCCCAGCTCTATGGTAATGCGCTGACCTGAGAAAAAGCATCTGTTATGGTTCGCACTTCCAGTCTCACTAACTGTAACGTTTTTATCCCTTCTGTGAAAGAGCTACAAGCAGTCAGATAAAACATCGATAAGGAAATCGCAAAAAAATACTTTCGGCTCATAGTGCAATGGTGAAAACTTACAATGCTGCACAACAGGTAACTCCTCTTCCCGCCGATGACAAGCAAATTTTGGGTTTCTAGGAATACAAAACTTTACTTACGAAATGCGACATTTGCACTGCACGACGTTTTCAACAAAGAGATGGCGCAATACAGTAGACCAAGTGGAAAGAAACACTTCCTATTTAAATTTGCGCATCCTAGACTGTTGGCTGTTCTGTGTAGGTGGCAGGTACGTGATTTTATTTCGGTGATTACAAAATAAAGTCGAATGTATGCACTGGGTAGTCGAGGCAGCTAGTTCATTGTGATTCGGCCAACCAAGTAAATGAATTTACTGAACCTGCTGCAAATTACTACAGGAAGCCTGTGTGTCAGAATTCTCATCCAGTGTGGTGCAACGGCGTTACGATAGAAAAATGAGCCACATACTTATGATATGCTTGTATATCTATAGACTTGGTTCGATTCCAACTTCTGTCAATGATTTTAGATAAGGTGAGACAGATTCCATTCTCTTCTGGCTACACCAAGTGAAGAAGATATAATGACATTGTGGTCTGAAATTAACATGAAAAATGATATTCCTTTTCTACAAAGTAGACGTTAGGATAAATCACAATAAAGACTGGGGCGGCGACACGTAGAAACCTTTCTTATACTTATTATTTATTTCTAGTGACGAAACAAACGCTATGTAGGCTCACAGGACATTTAGTCCATATTTTATCTGAGCTTCTGTATGTCGATAAAATCGGTTCTGAACTGGGAATGCAACTTAGACCGTACTTAAGGCTCAATTTGATCCCTTCGTGAGAATACAGCACGGCTACAATTTGTTGTTTGTTCAGAACTGCAGATTCCTCAACATCTCCACATACTGCGCGTGAATGGGTTCGAATCCTGGCCTGGCACTATAGATTTCATTATGTATTATCAAGCTCTAGCATGAGAACACCTATCTGCTGGTGGATAATTATTTTAATGTTTAATGTATTTTCATTCCTTGTCAACACTAACGATATGTGACGTTTTGACACCCAGTGAGAGACAGAACTATTTGCGAGATCACTGTAAGTTCAAGATGTTAGTCCGAGCTGGACAAAAATTCGGAAGCTGACGCATCTTTGTGTGTAGTCAAAAGCGATATGATGTGTGGAGCTGTATTCCCAGTGAGCACTGAACTCTTCGTCATATTATTTCTAGTTCAAAC
This sequence comes from Schistocerca gregaria, assembly GCF_023897955.1. Taxonomy (NCBI): domain Eukaryota; kingdom Metazoa; phylum Arthropoda; class Insecta; order Orthoptera; family Acrididae; genus Schistocerca; species Schistocerca gregaria. Next base: position 4,612,874 of record NW_026061759.1, read on the forward strand.
ACGCTCACATGTCGCTGCTGGTGCAACAAACCCATATTTAACGTTCGTTTTCTGTAGAATATAACAGCGATTTGTGCCAGGTTGGAGTCTTGGGAAGGAAAAAAAAATAATGTTTCGTCTCGTCATTTCAGTTAAAACATCTAGCTACTGCCGAGAAAATCCGAAATGTCACAGTTGATTGTGCGTCGATATCTATCCGATTAAGTTCTGAGTTCGAATCCCTGCCAAATACAAAGCCTTACCTCACGGCAATTCAAGTAAGTTACTTGTTAGGAACCAAGATTCAACATCTCTCGTCGTTCGTTAACAGGGACAACAGGTGCTGGGTAGGAATTCGCGTCCGGCAAAAATGCTTGCGCTATGAAATTTAAAGTTGGAATTTGCAAACTGGCTCTGTCTAAAATCGAGGTATATCACTCTCTATATGCCTAATCACGAGTGACTGTTAGTATCCGTCAGGCACGAAATCATTGCTTAGTCTGCATGACCTGAGTTTGCACCCATATGCAGAACGAGACGGTTCGTCGTGTCATTTGAAGTTCATAAATATTCTCAATTAGCTGCTCGTGAATACCTTTAATTTTTAATCTTATTTTGTGTTTAATTAGTACGGTATGTTACTTTGAAGAGTAAATGAAGAATACGACAAATTTACTACGTGCATTACCTATCTGACGTAATAATGAGAGTGGTAAAATGTCAGATATGTCATTTATTGTAATAAATGTGAGCTACAAGCCTTAAGGGCAGTCTTATCTGTGATAAGGTGTTCCGTGATATTTGTAGTATCGTGGTATTACTTTACATTTTGAGTTATTGCGATACAGAACAGTTTTTTCTCGTGGTGACTTGTTGGAACCACTTTCAATAGTCAAACGACTGTACCAAGGAGCGATAAGGAGACCTGCTAGACAGTTGCGCTATGTGGGTTGCATGTGAATCAGGCGAAATTCAATTCAGGTCGTTCGGATACTATTGGGCATGAATAGACATCACGTGTATCGATTTCCATCGCGCTGGGGTAAGTCCTCATGGATACGTTTATTCTCCTTAGAGTGTAAATATATTTGGAGCATGTCATTCAAAAACGTTTGAAATGACATAGACGGGAGCGGGTTGTTGTTAGGAGAGCAGAATGTATTAGACTCGCGGATCATGTGGTGTTATTGACAGAGAGCGAAAGAAGTATGACTGAAATGTTAAAAGAATTGAACAAGAGTCGTGAGTAAATTGGAATGAGAAATAATAAGAAAAACGCAAAATGTCCGGTGATAGGTGCAAGAAAATCAAGAACAACTATAATGTTAGGCAGGAAGACACACAACAATTTAGTATTTTTAGATAACTGCGACGTGCTATTATGGACGACATTGGAAGTAATAAGGAGGTGAAAATACGTATAGCAATTGCCAACGAGACGTTTCATAACAGGAGGCTTTTATGTGGGTGCGTTGATAGGTGATAAAATAGGCAAGCACAGTGAGAAATGAGGTGGTGTTGAGTGGGAGAACAGAGAGAAATTTTAAAGGTAGCAGGATGAGCAAACACAATTGGCATGGACACTGAATGAGAAGAGATTGTTTATTGATGGTATGGAGGAAATGGTGAATGCAATAAGAAGAAGAAGAAGAAGAAGAAGAAGAAGAAGAAGACTCAGAACATACCAGGTGGTGGACAGCGTAAGAACAGAAAATAGTTGTGAGAAAATAAGAGGGTAACAAATGATGGGACTGCATGGAGAGCTACATGTGAAGTCCTGCCCTAGGGCAGAACACTCATGGTGGTGGTGTTGATGAAGAGGAGACTTATGTAGGATATTTTGCAAAACGCCCATTTTCTTGTAATCCAAATTTAAACAAAACATAGGCAGCTTATAATTTGTAGTCTATAAACGACCGTGAATTGCGTGACAGATGGAACTTGCCAGTATACCAGTTATTAGGACTTATTCCCACTCCACTGACGTATGGAGCGTGCGTACTGTGGCTGCTTAAAAGCCTCTGTGCGTGCTGTGCTTAGTCTCTTCTGGTCATCACGCTTCCTACAGTTACAATACGTAGGCGGTTTCAGTATATTCCATTCCTACATTCATCATGTAACGTCAGTTCTAGAAACTTTCTAATTAGGTCTCCTCGCGATACTTTGCTCTTCCACGGAATAGTCTGTGTCTACCATGAACTGTCCGTTAGTCAGTAAGTGGAATAACTGGTTTTCCGACACATGTCGCCATGTAACTGTCGCTCTGTCTCCACGTCAGAGAGACGGAAATTCTGTGTGCCACATTTGAAGATGAGTCTGTAAAGGTTACAAAACTAGTTAATGGAATTACAAATAGTTCAAAAAGTGAGTTTTTGCAGTTTTCCGTATTTAAATTCAATGCACTAGTCACAGGCTCTCGGCGATCCTTAGGGGATATGCTTCATCGGTTGGGAGCGTGATGTGTCCCTCCGAGATTAATTTCACCTGGGCTTTAAGCGACTCACCGGTCAGCATTTACAGAGCTGCCAACTACATCTCACACCGGGAATATTACCAGGATTAGTTTGCATCGCAGCCTACGGAAGAGAACGCAAATCGAACGAGCATTCACAGTCATTCCCTCCATTGACTACCATTCGCCTATATTCAACAGTTAAGGATTCCTCCGGAAATATTCCAAGTAGACTTACTCTGGATATTGTACGTTTGTTTCCAAGCGCCTGCCTGTTCAATTTGAGCAGAAACTGCGTGACATTCTCCAACGGGTCAAAAAACCTGTGACCATTCGTGCCGCCCTTCTCTGTATACATTCAGTTTCGCCTGGCAGTTGTATCTGATTAGGATCCAAGAATCTCGACCAATATTGGGGGATAAGTCGCAAGCGTGATTTGTAAGCAATTTCTTTTGTACACTGATTGTATTTTCCTAGAATTCTACCAACGAATTGCAGCCAGCCACCGTATTTCCCTAAGACTGCGACTATGTGACGGTTCCATTTCAAATCTCTAGAAATTTTTACACCCAGGTATTCATGTGGGTTGAGCGATTGCGAATTTGACTCGCTGCACTATACTCGTAGGATAAGGTTATATCGTTTTGTGAACCGAACAATTCTACATTTCGGGAACATTTAAACTAAGTTGTCATGCTTTGCACTACACTGAAATCTTATGAGGGCGTGGCTTCTTTCAAACAGAACTTTATTACAGGCAACTGCATCATTTACGGAAACACTGAAGTTTCAAATAGACCGCGTAAGCACCCCCCCTTCTCCCCTCCAAATTGCTGTCTGAAAACTGGAAGTCCCATATGTAAACCACCTTCAGAAGTTCGTTCACTTTCCGTATCAGTTAATGTGTTAAAAACTTGACCTGAAGAAACATGACCCTTTGCAGTTGAAGACGCTCTGTTGTAAGAGAAGCTAGTTTTTTGACAAGTCTCAATATTTATGTACTGAACTAGGTGTTGTACAATTCTATAATTTTCAGGTACATTCGGCGACGTATGTGGATACTGTCTGACAAATGTGTTGCGAATAAAGTGAGTAGTAAAGAAGTAATAAAGTGAAACATCAAGCCTGATGCTGACACCTTACTACACGAACAGCGAAAATGTAGAAGTGATAAAAGTCTTTTTCCTTTCATCATTCTGCCAGGGATGTCAGAGGGAAAAAAAGTTTCGAAATTATGTGTGAAGTTTGTTGGAAGTCGCCACGTGCTGCCTTTCACAAATGCTCCGTGAATATAGTCTCGATAATTTGCGCGCCATGAAATTATGCTGCCTTAGACGAGTACGCAGTTTTTAACTTTTAACGCCCGACTTATTGCGTAAACCTATGCCTTTAAATGAAGGACGGAAGGAGGATTGCATTTAATGTGCTATCGATGTTGAGGTCATTAGAAACGGAGCAGGAGTTGGCACTGCGTCAGGAAAGGGTAAAAGTAGTCCGCCGTTCCCTTTCAAAGGAACCATCCCAGCATTTGCTTGGAGCGATTCAGAAAAGTTACGGAATACGTATCAGGATGGCCGGATGCGGATTTAAACGTCATCCTCCCGAATGCGAGTCTAGTGTACTAGTTGACAGCTCGTCGTGTAGCAAGCGTTGCTGGTGATGGGATTCCGGGTTCGATTCACGGCTGGGTTGCTTTCTCCGCCCTGGAAGTAGGTGTCTGTGGTGTCATCATTTCTTCATCATTCGTGATGGTGGCGAAACTGGACTGTGTAAAGGTTGGGGCTTTGTACAGGCGCTGATAACCGTGCAGTTGAGCGCCCCACAAACCAAACATCATCATCATCATCATCATCATCATCATCATCATCATCATCATACCATGTACTAACCACTGCGGCAGCTCGCTTGGTATACATTTAAATGAGCAGATTAAGTCAGCATTTTTAGTATTTACATTGACTTCGTTCTTCATAAATGAAAGCAGGAACTACGACAAGACCAAGGAATTGGGATAACGAATGAGAAATACCTGATTGTGCTTCTGTTTGTAGATGACATGATTCAAGTTCACGAAATGACCTCCAAAGATCTATATACCACCTGAACGAAATATGCAATGAATACAACTTTAAAATTTCTAGTAATAAAACGAAAATAAGTGCACTCCGAGGAAAATACTCAGTCAGTTTAAAACTAGTTTTGGATAATCCTGCTTTAGAACTGGTCTCTTAATCTTTCATTTAGGCTACGCTGTAAGATCTGATTTTTACTCTGATACTTAAAATAAATTACACAAATTCTAAGCTGTCTGTGACACTATTATCTGAACATTGGGCAATAAAGTACAAAAAGGTTGTCCCGAAATTCTATAACGTGGTCGCGGTTCCTGTATTATGCTATGAAAGCGAAAACATGGTTAAAAAAAACGAAAAATAAATCACACGGCAGAGATGAGGTTCCTAAGAAATTCGAAGAGCTGCACAACAAGAAATGATTAGGAATGAAGATACTAGAGAAAAATTAAGTATTTTCAACAGAAACTAAAAAATTCAAAAATATCGTGAAGACTGGTGAGAATGCTACGTCCCAGACTTCCCCAAAATATTCTGAACTACAAGCGGAATGGAAGACGTGATATTGAAAGGCCTCGGACGTGGGAGCAATTTCGTTTGTAGAGACTATCCCGCGCGGCGACTACTGAAGTACTTATACATTATAGAATTCTTAAGTTGTACAAGCAAAATAAGTAAGTTTTAATGTAGTTTACGTTCACTGATGCAAAAAAATTTTTCTTGCTTTTTAAAGTGGGCTATGTTCTTTCTCAGGGTTCAAACTGTCTCCATGCCAAATTTGAACAATATATATTAAGCGGTTTGCACTCGAAAACGAAACAGACTGTGTTACAAAGTAGAAAAGCAACTGAGAGAAAGAAGCGGCGTCGGTTTCTGCAGAAGGCGGCCATCATTTTGTAGGACAATGTTCGGGCACGCTCGGTTCAAGTCGTGACTGATTTGATCGGTATATGGGGATGGGGAGCGCCGCATCACGCACCACGCCTAAAGGATTTCTTGCTAACCATCTCTTCCGACTCCATTAATGAATTAACCCTCTTGTCTGCCCCACTTCTGTTGAAGGTTACACATCAGACAAATACCTTGTTGTTGTTGTTGTTGCTCTTGTCTTCAGTCCACAGACTGGTTTGATGCAGCTCTCCATGCTACTGTATCGTGTGGAAGCTTCATCTCCCAGTACCCATTGCAAACCTATATCCTTGTGAATCTGCTTAGTGTATTCATCTCCTGGTCTCCCACCTCGATTTTTACCCTCCACGCTGCCCTCCAATATTAAATTGGTGATCCCTTAATGCCTCAGAACGTGTCCTACCATCCGACCCCATCTTCTAGTCAAGTTTTGCCACAAAGTTCTCTTCTCCAGTATCCTATTCAATACCTCCACATTAGTTATGTAATCTACCCACTTAATCTTCAGCATTCTTCCATAGCACCACATTTCGAAAGCTTCTATTCTATTCTTGTTCAAACTATATATTGTCCATTATTCACTTCCATACGTGGCTACACTCCATACAAATACTCGGAGAAAGGACTTCCTGATACCTAAAGCTATACTCGATGTTAACAAATTTTTCTTCTTTAGAAACACTTTTCTTACCATTGACAGTCGACATTTTATATCCTCTCTACTTCGACCGTCATCAGTTATTTTGCTCCCTAAATAGCGAAACTCCTTTACTACTTTAAATGTCTCATTTCCTAATCTAATTCCCTCAGCATCACCCACCTTAATTCGACTACATTCCATTATCCTCGTTTTGCTTTTATTGATGCTGATCTTATATCATCCTTTCAGGACACTTCATTCTGTTCAGCTGCTCTTCTAGGTTCTTTGCTGTCTCTGAATTAGAACGTCATCGGCAAACCTCAAGGTTTTAGTTTCTTATCCATGGATTTTAATTTCTACTCAGAATTTTTCTTTTGTATCCTTTACTACTTGCTCAATAAACAGATTGAATAACATTGGGGATAGTCTACAACCCTGTCTCATTCCCTTCCCAACCACTGCTTCCGTTTCATATCCCTCGACTCTTATAACTACCACCTGCTTTCTGTACAAATTGTAAATTGCCTTTCGCTCCCTGTAATTTACCCCTGCCACCTTCAGAATTTGAAAGAGAGTATTCCAGTCAACATTGTCAAAGGATTTCTCTAAGTCTACAAATGTTAGAAACGTAGGTTTGCCTTTTCTTAATCTACTTTATAAGGTAAGTCGTAGGGTCAGTATTGCCTCACATGTCCCAGTATTTCCACGGAATCCAAACTGGTCTTCCCTGAGGTCGGCTTCTACCATTTTTTCCATTCGTCTGTAAAGAATTTGCGTTAGTATTTTGCAGCTGTGACTTATTAAACTGATAGTTAGCTAATTTTCACACCTGTCAACACCTGATTTCTTTGAAATTGGAATTATTTCATTCTTCTTGAAGTCTGACGGTATTTCGGCTGTCTCATGCATCTTGCTCATCAGACGGTCACGTTCTGTCAGAGCTGGGTCTCCCAAGCCTGTCAGTAGTTCTAATGGAATGTTGCCTACTCCCGGAACCTTATTTCCACTAAGGTCTTTCAGTGCCCTGTCAAACTCTTCACGCAGTATGTCATCTCCCATTTCATCTTCATCTACATCCTCTTCCGTTTCCATTATATTGTCCTCAAGTACATTGCCCTTGTATAGATCCTCTATATACACCTTCCACCTTTCTGCAATATCTTCTTTGCTGATAACAGGGTTTCCATCTGAGCTCTTGATATGCATACAAGTGAATCTCTTTTCTCTAAAAGTCTCTTTAGTTTTTCTTTAGGCACTATCTATCATGCCCCTAGTGATAAGCGCATCTATATCCTTACGTTTGTCCTCTAGATATCCCTGCTTAGCCATTTTGCACTTCCTGTCGATCTCATTTTTGAGACGTTTGTATTTCTTTTTGTCGGGTTAATTTACTGCATTTTTGTATTTTCTCCTTTCATAAATTAAATTCAATATATCTTCTGTTACCCTCTTTCTTTGCGCATGTCAAGTTCCGTAGGCCCAAATTGAGGAGCAAATCTTCTAGGTCATGGAACGTGCCAGTATCTACATCTACATCCGTACTCCGCAAGCCACCTGACGGTGTGTGGCGGAGGGTACCCTGAGTACCTCTATCGGTTCTCCCTTCTATTCCAGTCTCGTATTGTACGTGGAAAGAAGGATTCTCGGTATGCTTCTGTGTGGGCTCTAATCTCTCTAATTTTATCCTCGTGGTCTCTTCGCGAAATATAAGTAGGAGGGAGCAATACACTGTTTGACTCTTCGGTGAAGGTATGTTCTCGAAACTTCAACAAAAGCCCATACAGAGCTACGGAGCGTCTCTCCTGCAGAGTCTTCCACTGGAGGTTATCTATCATCTCCGTAACGCTTTCGCGATTACTAAATGATCCTGCAACGAAGCGCGCTGCTCTTTGTTGGATCTTCTCTATCTCTTCTATCAACCCTATCTGGTGCGGATCCCACACTGCTGAGCAGTATTCAAGCAGTGGGCGAACAAGCGTACTGTAACCTACTTCCTTCGTTGTCGGATTGCATTTCCTTAGGATTCTTCCAATGAATCTCAGTCTGGCATCTGCTTTGCCAACGATCAACTTTATACGATCATTCCATTTTAAATCACTCCTAACGCGTACTCCCAGATAATTTATGGATTTAACTGCTTCCATTTGCTGACCTGCTATTTTGTAGCTAAATGATAAGGACCTATCAGTCTATGTATTCGCATCCCATTACACTTGTCTACATTGAGATTCTATTGCCATTCCGTGCACCATGCGTCAATTCGCTGCAGATCCTCCTGCATTTCAGTACAATTTTCCATTGTTGCAACCTCTCGATACACCACAGCATCATCTGCAAAAAGCCTCAGAGACTTTCCGATGTCACCCACCAGGTCATTTATGAATATTGTGAATAGCAACGGTCCTATGACACTCCCTTGCGGCACACCTGAAATCACTCTTACTTCGGAAGACTTCTCTCCATTGAGAATGACATGCTGCGTTCTGTTATCTAGGAACTCCTCGATCCAAGCACACAACTGATCTGATAGTCCGTATGCTCTTACTTTGATCATTAAACGACTGTGGGGAACTGTGTCAAACGCCTTGCGGAAGTCAAGAAACACGGCTTCTACCTGTGAACCCGTGTCTAAGGCCCTCTGAGTCTCGTGGACGAATAGCGCGAGCTGGGTTTCACACGGCCGTCTTTTTCGAAACCCATGCTGATTCCTACAGAGTAGATTTCTAGTCTCCAGAAAATTCATTATACTCGAACATAATACGTGTTCCAAAACTCTACAACTGATTGACGTTAGAGATATAGGTCTATAGTTCTGCACATCTGTTCGACGTCCCTTCTTGAAAACGGGGATGACCTGTGCCCTTTTCCAATCCTTTGGAACGCTTCGCTCTTCTAGAGACCTACGGTACACCGCTGCAAGAAGGGGGGCAAGTTCCTTCGCGTACTCTGTGTAAAATCGAACTGGTATCCCATCAGTACCAGAGGCCTTTCCTCTATTGAGCGATTTTAATTGTTTCTCTATCCCTCTGTCGTCTATTTCGATATCTACCATTTTGTCAACTGTGCGACTTCAAGAGAAGGAAGCACAGTGCAGTCTTACTCTGTGAAACAGCTTTGGAAGAAGACATTTAGTATTTCGGCCTTTAGTCTGTCATACTCTGTTTCAGTACCATTTTGGTCACAGAGTGTCTGGACATTTTGTTTTGATCCACCTACCGCTTTGACATAGGACCAAAATTTCTTACGATTTTCTGCCAAGTCAGTACATAGAACTTTACTTTCGAATTCATTGAAAGCCTCTCGCATAGACCACCTCACACTACATTTCGCTTCGCGTAATTTTTGTTTGTCTGCAAGGCTTTGGTTATGTTTATGTTGGCTGTGAAGTTCCCTTTGCTTCCGCAGCAGTTTTCTAACTCGGTTGTTGTACCACGGTGGCTCTTTTCCATTTCTTACGATCTTGCTTGGCACATACTCATCTAACGCATATTGTACGATGGTTTTGAAATTTGTCCACTGATTCTCAACACTATCTGTACTTGAGACATAACTTTTGTGTTGAGCCGTCAGGTACTCTGTAATCTGCTTTTTGTCACTTTTGCTAAACAGAAAAATCTTATTACCTCTATTAATATTTCTATTTACGGCTGAAATCGTAGATGCAGTAACCGCTTTATGATCGCTGATTCCCTGTTCTGCATTAACTGATTCTAATAGTTCGGGTCTGTTTGTCACCAGAAGGTCTAATATATTATCGCCACGAGTCGGTTCTCTGTTTAACTGCTCAAGGTAGTTTTCAGATAAAGCACTTAAAAATATTTCACTGGATTCTTTGTCCCTACCACCCGTTATGAACGTTTGAGTCTCCCAGTCTATATCCAGCAAATTAAAATCTCCACCCAGAACTATAACATGGTGGGTAAATCTACTCGAAATATTTTCCAAATTATTCTTCTGGTGCAGAGCCACAACCGCTGCTGAGCCTGGGGGCCTATAGAGACATCCAATTACCATGTCTGAGCCTGCTTTAACCGTGACCTTCACCCAAATCATTTCACAATTAGAATCTCCGTCAATTTCCTTCGATACTATTGCACTTATTATCGCTATAAACACGCCTCCCCCTTTACTGTCCAGCCTTTGTCTGCGAACTATATGGGCGTTGTGACCGTTTATTAATGAGAGCAGTTCTGGGACCTTTCTATAGACGCTCCTGCAGTTTACTATTAGCACATTAATATTGTTATTCCCTGTTGCATTTTGCCTACTCCTGCCTTGCCGCGTCTCAGGAGGCGTCTTGTCGGGTCTAGGGAGGGAATTCTCTAACCTAAAAAAAAAAAAAAAAAAAAAACATGTGCACTCCACACGTACTCCGCTACCCTCGTAGCCGCTTCCGGCGTGTAGTGCACGACTGACATATTCAGGGGACCCTACATTTCTCCACCCCATTGCGGAGGTCGAGAAATTTGCACCCCAGCTCTCCGCAGAATCGTCTGAGCCTCTGGTTTAAGCCTTCCACTCGGATCCAAACCAGAGGACCGCGATCGGTTCTGGGAACGATACTACAAATAGTTAGGTCTGATTCCACCCCGCGAGCGAGGCTTTCCGCCTTCACCAACTCCGACAACCGCTTGTACGAACTGAGGATGACCTCTGAATCCACACGGCAGGAGTCATTGGTGCCGACATCAGCAACAATTTGCAGTCGGGTGCACCCAGTGCTCTCTATCACCGCCGGTAGGGCCGCCTCCACATCTCGGATGAGACCCCCCGGCAAGCAGACAGAGTGAACACTGGCCTTCTTCCCCGACCTTTCCACTATTTCCCTAAGGGGCTCCATCACCAGCTTAACGTTGGAGCTCCCAATAACTAATAAACCCCTCCCCCCGTGTGCCTGCTCGGACCTTGCTGAATGAGCAGCCACATGTCCATTCACAGGCAGAGCGGACGATGCCACACGGCCAGCCTCCACATTGACCCTCTGCCTCGTGCGCCGCGAACGCCGCTGAACCCGCCACTCCCCTTGGGGAGAGGGTGGCCCAACCGCGCCCGGTACCCGCGAAAATGTCTCGACAGCAGGGACAGTGGGTGAAGCATCTAACACCTGGGATGCACCATGCGACGCACCAGACTCCACACTGCCGCTACCCTCCGAGGCAGCAGCCTGAAGACGGCTGACCGCGGCCATCAACACGCTCAGCTGTTCGCGAAGAGTGGCCAGCGTCCGTACACAGCAGTCACACATCCTATCCATCCTAAGGAATCAATATACTGAAGAGACTTAATCAACTTTTAAGTAGACTGCTAATTCACTAAAGGCGGCTGATTACTGACTAAACTGTGATTGCTAACCACTTCTTGTAGAAAACAATGAAAATAGCACTACCTGTCTCTGGACTGTATTGAAAACAAACACTAGCACTACTAGCACTATGGCTGACTAAAAGGACTCTATCTGACTGTATTCAAAACAAACATGAAATCTATTTAACTCTATTACTAGCACTCGACAATTAAAGCTTCCTAAAAGCAAAAACACACGGAAGAAGTAGTGACAAGTAAGAAAACTACAGTTAATACTTCAATCAAGGTAGCTCGCTGCACAGCAGACGTGAAGCAGACGGCGGTTTGGGCGACACATGAACTTACAACATAAAAGTAATAACAGATAAAAATACATGTTCATGAACCAGAGAGAAAATCAGTCCATAAGTTTAAGCAAACGCTATCAGCAGTACAATGAGAATCAGCTTAATTTTTCAATTAACTCCTCGACAGAATAGAAGGAGTGACCCATGAGGAAACACTCCAGTTTCGATTTGAAAGCGCGTGGATTACTGCTAAGATTTTTGAATTCGAGTAGCAGCTTATTGAAAATGGATGTAGCAGTATACTGCACACATTTTTGCACAAGAGTTAAGGAAGTCCGATCCAAATGGAGGTTTGATTTCTCCCGAGTATTAACCGAGTGAAAGCTGCTTATTGTTGGAAATAAACTAATATTGGTAACAAGAAACGACTATAAGGAATATACATATTGAGAGGCCAATGTCAAAATACCCAGACTCCCTGAACAGAGGTCGACAAGAGGTCCGTGAACTCACACCACTTTTTGCCCGAACCTCCCGTTTCTGAGCCAAAAATATCCTTCTAGAATGGGAAGAGTTATCCAAAAACATAATACCATACGACATAAGTGAATGGAAATAAGCAAAGTAGACTAATTTACTTGGCGAAGTATCACTCACTTTCGGTACCGTTCGAATAGTGAAAATGGCAGTATTAAGTCTTTGAACAAGATCCTGAATGTGGGCTTTCCATGACACCTTACTATTTATTTGAACACCTAGGAATTTGAGCCGCTCAGCTTCACCAATCATTTGCCCATGCTGTGAGATTAAAACGTCAGGTTTTGTTGAATTGTGTGTTAGAAACTGTAAAAACTGAATCTTACTGTGATTTAACGTTAGTTTATTTTCTACAAGCCATTGACTGAGGTCATGTACTGCACTACTTGAAACGGAGTCAATGTTGCACACAACATCCTTTACTACCAAGCTAGTGTCATCAGCAATCAGAAATATTTTAGAGTTACCCATAATACTTGAGGGCATATCATTTATATAAATAAGGAACTAGAGCGGCCACAACACTGATCCCTGAGGAACCCCCTCCCCCTTGACAGTATACCACTTAGATCCCCCATCACACTGTATTACTTTGCCCCATTCCTGTAGATCGTTCCCTAATGCACTTCCTGAAACACTCTACAACTTCTGATTCTGTCAGTTCTTTCAGGTCCCATATCCTTAAATTCCCACGTTTTTCCAGTTTCTTCAGTTTTTATCTACAGTTCATAATCAATATATTGTTATCAGAGACCACATTTGCCCCTGGAAATGTCATACAATTTAAAATCTGGTTTCCAAATCTCTGTCTTACCATTATATAATCTATATGAAATATTGCAGTATCTCCAGGTCTCTTCCACGTATACAACCTTCTTTCATGATTTTTGAACCAAGTGTTAGCTATGATTAAATTATGCTCTGGGCAAAAACCTACCAGGCGGCTTCCTCTTTCATTTTTTACCCACATTCCATATTCACCTACTGCGTTTTCTTTTATTCCATTTCCTACCGTCGAATTCCAGTCACCCACTAATATTAAATTTTCATCTCCCATCACTATCTGAATGATTTCTTTTATCTCATCACACATTCCATCAATTTCTTCATCATCTGCGGACTACTTTTACGACTGTGGTAGGCGTGGGATTCGTGGCTATATTGGCCACAACAATGCTTTCACTATGCTGTTTGTAGTGGCTTACCCGCATTCCTATTTTTATTAATTATTAGACCTACTCATGCATTAGCTTCATATTAGCCTTCCTAATACTTAAATCTATATTCGATGTTAACAATGACGCCGGTGGATGGACTATCACGAAATTACTGACCGTCGAGAAAGTCACAAATATAACCGACAAGCTAATGGGCCCTTCACAGGAAAAGGTTTTTCGCCGGAAAACGGGGAAAACTGAAACCCAGCAAATGAGTAAAAAAATGTATATTCACTGACAAAAAAAAGTGTACGCACACAACTTACACAACAATAGTCTGGGATTACTCTATTACGTAACAGTTTTTGTGATTGTATCTTGCAGCTTTAGTTATTTTTAATTAAAAGAGGCTTTAAAAGGACAGAAAGAACGTGTTGGACTACGCTACAGATCGTTCTGTTAGCAAAGTCCTCACTTTGTAATCACTTTCGTTGACTTCGGCAACTCTCAACAGAAATCTCCAACCTAACCGAGACAATGTGCTACGATACAGCCGAGATCATGACAAGAGAATGGGCTACATCACACTCGAAGTAAATTTATATAGGTAAGGATCCCCATGACCTGTGTACGTCTATTATAAAAAATCTCCAAGCCACTCTCCTCAAATAGATCGCCATCTTCTCTTGACCTTCAACTGTTACTATTTCAGAATTAAAAACCAGATTCAAAGAAAATTTGGCTACCAGCCAAAAACTAGAAAAATAAAAATAATAAAAGTGAGAACGTGAAACATGTTAGAATTAACCATAAACAGGAGATTTTACAGAAAATAAAATTGAGAAAGGAAATCATTAATATTATCGACCGTTTAGGAACTCTAGGCTACGAAAGGGATGAAACAACATATCGAATAACTGGTGGAAGAGTTAGTGTGTTTTAAGATTATATCCAAACAAGAATTAGAGAAAAACATATCGAAGCAAGGCCTCTATTACGAAAAATAGCTAAATCTCGAGACAAATTGTGTCCTTTTGTATTAGATTAAATGTTTTGGCCCCTAGTACGGATGAAACAGTATCTGCAGTATCAACAGGAACTTCGGACATGTGTTTCATATTTCATCCAAGCCTGCAGTCTATAAATATTTAAACAAAATACTGAAACAAAATACCACTACCGGGGAATTACTTACGAAGCAGTTCTTGGTAAAGAAACACAGGACACAATTACGTATGTAGGCTTAATACGAACTACAATTGTGTTCATAAATCGCTATAGTTGCCTTGGACTAACGACGAGCGAATATCAATATAACCTGTACGCTTTTCAAAGCTGTTATCCATGAAAAAGCTAAACGACGTATCGTGAACAAAATACAATTTAACACCGAAACAATGACATTAGTTGACAATGGGCACAGACTTTAGTCAATGGGCACTGTTTAAAATTTGTGCCAGACCAGGATTAGCACCCGAGTCCCCTGGTTACTAGGGAGAGGCAATGATCACTGTGTCCGAATTACACAGTGGTCAACAGAATAGCACGAACTGCCCGAGCATGCCGTTCGTTAGATCGAAATTCTCAATTTCTCCATAGACTGCTAATACACTGCTCCTTGAACATAATCCTCCTCCCCTTAATTATACAGTACATGGCCAAAAAAACAGACACCGAATATATGCAAACTTGGCCTTACGAACATTGCAGACGTCGTCTATGTAACACACGTCAAACTTCAAAGAATTTACCAATTCGTTGCATTGTTTACTATAGACCACAAATCAAGTAACGTAAAAAAAGCACTGCGTCTATTGAGATCATGATTCATAGTTTAAAGAAAACTAATAAGTCGCCTACATATTACAGTTGCTGCCGAAAGAGGAGAACCATTATTTTCCCACAAAAGGAAATATAGTTAAAATTACGCTTCTATTTCGGTTAGTTTCGGCGGTTACTAAAATTTGCAGTGAAAGTTACATAGTGGACTCTACCCTCCCCCCACCAGAAACGTAGTTATCGTGGCTGTTGTGAGACTTTTGTACACAGTTAGAGAAAGTGTGTTAAATGTGGCGCGGACGGAAACACTAGGCTACGCTACAGGGCAATCTGCTCGCACAACGTTTAGTCGGCATTCATAATCGTTGGCGTAAACAACTCTCAATCAAATTACCACCTTCCAACCTAACTTAGATCTCGGGCTACACTACCAATCGGCCTGTCATCACAACCAAAAATTCATTGAGGGGGGTGGGGGGAATTCCTGTATCTCTCTCTAATGTATCTCTAGGCCCAACTGCCAGTTTTGTCAGACTCAACAGCAAGATTTACCAATGGTAAACACTTTTGAGACGGCTAGTAATTTTAGAATAGTCCTCTTCGTCTTACTTGGCATAAATTGTTCGCTGGCGTCCCAGCAGCTAGCTCCCTCAGTGTCTGCTTCTGCCATCGCACCACGCCAGTCTGCTGTTGTCCTAGCATACCGAACGCACCGCACATCCGACACCTTCGGAACCACTCACTGGCCAGTTAGCAATTGAGCGGAACACTGTTTACATCGTGAAAGGAAAACTATGCAAAGATGTACACTTAAATGGCACGACTGAGTAGCACACACACAGTAATATCTGAGGAATGTCCTTCGACACGCGCAGAACGAAAGTCTTCTCGCGATCGTACAGCGTCTCTGAAAAAAAAAATCTCGTGACTATATTCCGGCGTTACGGCCAGGTTCTCATACAAATGAGCAACAAAGGGTACATTTGAAATTTTTTTTTTTGAGACAATGACAATACATTCGAAGGATGTGTTTGGGAATTACGAGTGATAATACTATGAGCTTAATTTTAGATTTTCAATAAAAATGGCGCCCGTAATTATGATTTGATCAAGGGCCTGCGAGACTGGAGTACGCAGAGTGCGTGCAGTGTGGCACCACAGATGTTACCTGAATTCAAAAATGGGTAACATCAGTTGATACTACATTATTCCTCTGAAATTGAAAATGGATAACATCAGTCGATAAAACATAAAATTTATGCGAGCGCATGCCTAACCGCAATGAAACAACCTTAAATTTAACGATACAGTGCTAATTCGAACTTTGAGTTCGATTTTTGGGGGTTTGTTTCACTCCTTATGCCTACACAAAAATTAGTTAATATTAACAAATGTCATATTATAGCTATAAGTTCCTAAGAAAAGTGTTTACTTTTAGGGGTCAGAGGTAGAAGTTAAGAGATCGAACCACTTTCAATTTATGCTGCATGCCGTTCTGAGAAAATAGTTACCCGAAAAAAATGTGTTCAATGTTTAGGGAAAACATTTAGTTATATTATTACTTCGATTTGCATGAACTGAGTGTTACATATATATTTTTAATGTCGCTGAAAACGAATCTGAAGTCAGATTTTCAATATTCAAAACAGCTAATCCAATACGGAGGGCAAACGATTATGTTTTGACCAATTTTTACCAAAATTGTATTTTCGTTATTTACGTTTAGTCTGCAATTCAAGGAGTATTTATCAACCCTTCCTCTACCTCTGATTGTTCCTAGACAGCAACTTCCTGTTCTTCTTGGCAGGAAAAGCTGATCTGTCTAAGCTGGATTTGCAGCACTCGGCAGCCTGCACTTGATAATCGTCCTTATTTTCGGTGAGTATGTTTGCATGCATTGTGCAGTATAAATCATTTTGAGCACGTGCGACACGGGACGAGTTATCATCTACATCTATATGGATACCCTGCAAAACACATTTAAGTGCCTGGCAAATGGTTCATCGAATCACCTTCACAACTGATAATTAATTGAAACCCTCAGCTGCCGACAGGTGTTGTTGATATACTTCGATGGGGACAGCTGAAAAGTGTGCCCCTACTGGGACTCGAACCCACGATCTCCTGCTTACATGGCAGACGCTCAATCCATCTGAGCCATCGAGGGCACAAATGAACAGCACGACTGCAGGAATTTATCCCTTGCACGCTTCCCGTGAGACACATCCCCAACCGTCCACAATCCGCATACGTAATGTACGTAATAGGTATTTGCCTATCCACTCATTACTGGCTCACACTAATTTGACGATTCCCGTAAGAGTTCGGGCAACCTGTGCGCATTCGCACAGACGAAGGTCAATGGCTGGGTAACGTTTAACCATAGATATGAAGTAACTGTTCTCGAAAGAACAGGCGCCACTGACGACCGTGCAGCACTTCTAGAATACATGATAGACCGGCCGATGTGGCCGAGCGGTTCTAGGCACTTCAGTCGGGAGCCACGCGACCGCTACGGTCGCAGGTTCAAATCCTGCCTCGAGCATGGATGTGTGTGATGTCCTTAGGTTAGTTAGGTTTAAGTCGTTCTAAGTTCTAGGAAACTGATGACCTCAGATCTTAAGTCCCAAAGTGCTCATAGCCATTTGAACCATCAGTCCGTATGTTTGCACACTACTTACAGTAACTTATGCTAAGGACAACACACACACAACCATGCCCGAAGGAGGACTCGAACCTCCAACGGGGGGAGCCGCGCAAACCCTGACAAGGCGTTGGAGACATCGCGGGTACCCCGCGCGGCTCATGGCAGCCGTGACACTGCTTCAAACACTGGGCTGTAGAAACTTTTGTAAAGCACGGATTAAAAAAAAAAAACCTTTCCGTTCCAGGAGTCTAGACAAGTACACCTTTAAAAAATGCAACTACAAAGAAATTAAATTTTTCGAACGGGGCAGGGCTTAAAACTTTGAAGAGTTAAATTTTAATGGCCGTTCTCTTGTATGCAAATAGTTTCACAGTAGAAATTTCTCTAGTTTTATTTATTTATTTATTTTTTGCTGTAGGTAAAGAAGGATAGGATTGTGAGGAGGGGGAAAGGGGGGGGGGAGGAATCTTGCATCTCCAACCTTGGAATTCTTAGTACAGAATTTTTATTCATTACGAGATTCTCAGCCACTTGCAGAAGTGATTTCGCGTGATTCTGCAAAACTTTTCCTTTAGCCAATCGTAGCAACTATAGGATTCCGTTCCTGCTGCATGACATGTCTCGGAACTTAAACTGACCAACTTATTTGCATAAAGAGCTAGCTTATCATCCGCTTCTTTACTTACTTAGACCGTTCATGGTCTGCAAAGCATTTTTTTCTTTAATCGTTTTTTTATGTCTTTTATAAACTGCAACACTTTCTAAACTTTTCTAAACTTAATGCCGTTGAAGCATGGTCTTTTGCTGAATGACCAAAAAGCAATGCTGACAGCTGGAGTCCAAGGTTTTTGTTAATCAAGCCGTTTGTATTCTTGTGGTGATATCTCCGCAGAGTCTTTCATTCCCTAACGCATATTTCTTTATATCTAATTGAGAAGTAAAATACCAGTTATCGTAGATGCAGATTTAAAATATTTTAATATAACGCAATAAATATTTCATTAAAATTCTCATCCCCTTATGCTCGAAGTTAAAAACCAGTGAAACACGTAGTTTTTAAAAATTGTAACAGATTAGCCGAATACGAATTGTCAGATATGCTTTCATAATGCTTTCATAATGAACCATTTTCAGAAACGTGGAGCCAGATCTGGGGGTGAATTTCCTTCTCTCCGAGACACCCGGCTTCTTCTTCGACTTAGCCGGCAAACAGGCGGAGGACGACGGGTGGGGACCGAATAGGCAGCAGTTGGTGGATGGCGACGTCGTCACTGGCTGTTGCCTTCGTGCGGGCCTCTTGTGTAAAGGGGGAGCCAACCGTGGCCAAGTGAAGGTCTGTATTCCACAGGAACGAGTTAGCATGGCACTCAGATATTTCCACGATTTGGCGGACGGGAGTCATTTGGGGTTCTTCAAGACCTTGAACCGAGTTCGGGAATACATGTTTTGGCCCAACCTATATCGCGATGGCAGGCGATTTCTTGGCAACTGTGTCCAGTGTAAGCGCGGTAAGCCCGATGTGGGGCCGCACAGAGAACTACTACAGTCACTTAGGAACAGTGTCCTCTGGACTGCGACTCAAAGACCGAAACAACGGTCGACGGAAACTGGCACCAGAAACGCACCAGCTCACTCTATTTCATCCCCTTAGGGGTTGAACTTCCAAAAACACCGAAACACGTATTTTCTTATTTGTAGCCTTGAAGTCAAATACCAATTTTCTTAGATGTAGCCTTAAAAATACTTTCATAGTTCTTCCATAATTATTTATCTCAAAATAAAATGTTCATCCACTATTTCACTTCATAGAGGTTAAATTCCCAATGATACTGGAACACATATTTCTTTATTTCTGACCTAGAAACCAGATACAAATGTTCGTATGCCTAGCTTCAAAATTACCTTAATAGCTACATGATTCAGAAATCCTTTCATGTCCTGCGTCTCCCCCTTAGAGGTGGAATTTCGAAATATGCAGTATAAGCTGTATAAGATCAACACCCTTTCCAAATGTCAAGGTTTATTTTCCTTGGCGGTCTGGACTGTGTGAGTTTCATAGTAATAGTCCTACACACACACAAACACACACACACACACACACACACACACACACACACACACACACACACACACACACACACCACTACCAATGCCACCACCACCTCCTGGGGAAATTTCTGCAGACGCCCTTGTTCCACTACAGTCATATTTTGCCGACGACCTACATTTAGCAGCGTGGGAGGGATAGTGTCGTGCAACAGACAGTATACTCAGTAGACAACGAACAGTTCGTTGTGAAATCAGCGACTTCGGTGATCTCACGTGAACCGATGCAACCTCCGCGGCAAGGCCGTTGCCGCAGATATTTCAGAGTAGTTGCTTACGTTTCATAATTATCTAGTTTACGGGGAAAATGTAAAAAAGGCGATTGTCACCGAAGCTACAACTAATCTGAATTTCTGGTTAGTTATCAAGTGGTCTTGTGTGCGAGCCTGAATTTTTCATCCTTTGCGGTGAGAATGATTCAAACCCGTCATGTTCTTCTTATGAAGTGTTCTATTTATTTTGCACACAATGATCGTTTGTAGTTGTCTTGAGTTACTACGTTGATAAATTTTTGTTTGGCGCACGTATCATAACTGAGATTTGCGCTGAATGGCTGAAGGTGAATTAGCGTAATGAGTAGTAGCGAATGTTACAGTAACATGTTTGTAAATTATTTCACGTAAATTACGTTAGTCGTGTAATATAATCCGTATACCAGTACAGTATATGGGCCAATTACGTTAGTCATGGAATACTATCCGTATAAGACTATGTCACCTTGGTGTCCCGGAATTTGCTTCAATTTTGGAATCCACGAAAGAACTGGAAATTTTCCTTTACACAGCTTTCCATATAATTTCTATTACAGTGATTCAGTCTTGTCTGTCACTCGACTTTTCTGACTGTGAAATAAATTCTATCGCTCAGGTGCTTATTACCTCTTCGTGTTTCCATTTGCCGATATTGCGCATAAACACATATCTCAAAGTTGCTATGGACATTGATGGAGCGACACACTTTTCTATGGCGACACTGCAGTTTAGAGATAGAAAAACCGATCAGTTAAAACGATATGGGTATTTTAGTTCTGAATAACCGATGTCTTTCGGTATTTGTTTGCTCTCGGTTATAACAAGTACCTTTTTATTTTTTTCTGATAACCACCTAAAAACAGATATATCAATTAGCCACAGATGTGGTAGTAAAATTTTTTGTTTTCAAATAAACCTTTTTTAAAAAAGACGAGTTATTTTTATTCGTAAGATTTCCATAGCACTGAAACACGGCGTTATTACAGAAAAAAATGGGAAAAGTTATGTATGCCACTTTAATAACACTGCTGATAGAAACGAGCAACAAATGGATTGGTCCAACATTGCCGAGACAATATTGTCCCTGTTACACAAGCAGTGCGCGAGACTGGACACAGTTTCTCGCTGTTGTCGAACGTCAGTTGTAACATAGAATGGCACCATCTGGAAGTCTGGAAGTATTTTACGATATGCGGTACGAGTGAAGAACAAAGTTAGATTTGGTCGACTTGCGACATCATACAAGGAAAGAAGTTAAAATTTAACAAATCATTCATAGTTCGGGATAAAAGTAGAAAGTGCCTCATCTGCTGCTGTGTCTACGTAGTATGCCGTTATCTGCTTTTAGCCCTTAAAAACAGAGAAATTAAAACGAAAAAGAGAGTTCTCCTGCCGCAGTTTTCACTCTTTATCGCTGGACTATACGTAATGCCCGCATAGTGCTGTGATAACCGATTTCAATATAATTTTTGAGCAGAGTTCTAAAAACTAAAATCAGTAGGATAATACTGGCAGTTTTCTGTAGTATAGAAGCACTCGCTATATTTTGAGAGAAGCAGCGAACATCGGACAAAGTTTTATTGGACTATTTAATTGAAAGAAATTAGAATTATATTAATACCGTCAGTTGCTCGCGGGCGTTGATAAATATCAACGTGGACAAGTGAAAATGTGTGCCGCGACCGGGACTCGAACCCGGGATCTCTTGCTAAAATGACAGACGCTCTATCCATCTGAGGCACAGAGGACACAGTGTATGGTTCGACTGCAGGGACTATCTCGCGCACGCCTCCTGCGAGACTCACATTCTCACCTTGAATGTCCATACACTACAGTCGTAGAGTCCCACTCCAACACACTCATTCCTCGTGGAAGACATGTCCATATCCATATAAGTATATGGTTCTGGCAATACCAGCCATGACCTTCTTCTGTGAAGATGCACACGTATTCCGCGAACTGTTACGGGACTTGGTAAGAATGTGTTCCACGAGTAATGAGTGTGTCGGTGTGGGACACTACGAATGTAGTGTGTGGACGTGCAAGGTGAGAATGTGAGTCTCGCGGGAGGCGGGCGCGAGATAATACCTGCAGTCACACTATCGTCTGTGCCCTCGGTGGCTCAGATGGGCAGAGCACCTGCCATGTAAGCAGGAGATCCCGGGTTCGAGTCCCAGACGTGCACACATTGTCACCTGTCCCCGTTGATATATATCGACACCCGTGAGCAGCTGACGGTATTAATATAATTCTAATTTCGTTCTGAACGGCTGCAGGTCATCATAAGGGTATTTAATTTGACATTTTGATTACATTTATCAAGAAACTGAGAAAGTAAAAATTGTTTAATATTTGTTTGATTTCTACGTTTACTAGAGGAAATAATGTAAATAAAAGACTGAAAATCGGTTATTACAAGAACTGGTATTGTGACGGGTTTTAACAATTAGCTTAAAGAAGGGTTGGGAAACTGATAAGAGCCGAAAACCAGTTGTTTCAGCGATAACCAACATTCCCACTGGTGTTCTGAGTGGTAAGATTGACGCACAAGGACATCAAGAACAGTTTCTCAGAAAGGTTACTGCAGCTCTGATGTTCTCAAAATGAACGGGCCAGCCATTGGCGTCCGCGAGGGGGAAGGGGAGGGGGAGGGGAGGGGGAGGGGGAGAGGATGGGGAGGGTTGGAGGTGGGGAGGGGAGGATAGGCAAAAGGGCACTTTCACCCATCGCCCCCAACCCTCCCTGGAATCTGGAGTAAAGAGTTTTTATTCGTTACAGTATACTCTTCCAGATAAGAATCCTCCACAATAATGATAAACCTTAGCTTTGACCAGTTGTAGCGCTCATGGAGTTAGGGTCTTGTAGCTTGATGCACCTCGTAACTGACCAGCTGATTTGTACACAGAGTGCCAGTTTCAGAATCATGCACTCCAGCCCCGACGCGCCTTCCCCCCTCCCCACCACTGGAAATATTTCTGCAGACTCCAGTCTGTCACTGTGCATATATTTTGATAACATCCTGGTTTTAATAGCATCGAAGTAACAGAATTGTGCAGTAAAGGGTAGACCTAGCACAGAACACACCATTCCCAATGAAACGCATCACTTGGTAGATGGTGAAGTACTCTGAAGCTAGCCAGATAGAAACAGAACCTCCTGGCACTGCATCTAACCCAAATTCTAATCTTACACTAATCTCTTGTATGTACCTACCACGCCCTCAAAGAGCCAACGATTTACTATTATCAGATGTTCCGAAAAATGAGGAAGAAATTGAGCCACACTTTTTTCCGTTGTTTATTATTTCGATTACCCCATAAAGGGAATGGACTTGTAGCCACAGGTTACACAAGCGATAGATGGTTTAAAATACATAAAAAGAGATGACAATAAGAAACGATTTTTAAAAACACAATGATGCACGGCTTTTACGATTTTTACAGGAAAAAAATGGATGACAAAATGAAGGTTTTTCAAAAATACGCTGGTAGACAATATTGGGGATTTCTTATCTTTATAGATGACTAGCGGAAAAGCTTGGTGTTGACCAGGCATTTATTTACAGCTGTGCGTCCACGTCCGTACTATGCAGCGTCTGGCCTTGTCCTGAGTTTTTATGACGTATCTCCTGAAACATGTGTCGTACAATGATATAATTTTATAGGTACATTCAGCGTCATAAGCGGATACTGTCTGCAAAATTTATTGCGAATATAGTAGCAAAGAAGTAACAAACTTAAATGTCACGAATGCTGTGATGCCCACACACTTGGGTGTAACTAATGTACACGGGATGCTTGGCACGATCATTATGGCTACCATCACCTGTGGTCGTAATTGGTCCAGCTGTGTCGACGTAGTGAAAATATAAATGTGCATAACATGGTAAAGGTCCATTCTTTCCAGCCATCAGACCTGAACTACGATCAAAAATATCATGTAAAAGTGGTAGGGGCAATGGCCTTGCCGCAGTGTATACACCGGTTCCCGTCAGATCACTGAAGTTTAGCACTTTCGGGCGTGGTCGGCACTTGGATGGGTGACCATATGGGCCGCTATGCGCTGTTGGCATTTTTCGGGTTGCACTCAGCCTTAATGGCGGATAAATTTTTTGTTAATCGCGGCAAATTAACTTTACCCTAATGACACACAAGGTCAATGACGTACTATCACGTAAAGTATTCTCAGATCGAAATGTTTTGCATTACAAAATCTCCAATGTAGATTCATAATACCACAATTATAATTCACAAAATAATTTGGAGCTACGTTCAATGCATATTTAAATGCATCTTTCAAAACAATAACAGAATTCTCATTAGATCATCATTATCAATGGCTAGAGTATTCTACCAAAAACCGCGTCTCACTATGGCTTCTTCAGTACGCTGTTTTGTTTTCCACTGTTGATAATAGAAACGATCTGGCAGATGTGACATTGTAGATGCCCAGTATGCGTGTCTTAATGCAATTAAACCGTCTGGAACATTTACCCTTGAACGTCCCTAGAATGGGATTTCATGGAACGTTATTACTTTCCTGTGTCCATTTCCATCACACCAGCTGATCGCCACGACTGGGGAAGGGGAGGAGGGGGTGGGCTGAAAGTTGGCAGCAGTGGCAGAAAAACCAAAGAAAACCTCACGTTTTCGTCATTTGTTTTCATAATGACAATTCGTCACATCGCACGCTTTTCTCTAGGAAACGGTAAAATTCATCGTCTGGATATCAATCTCGCCTGCTGAGGTATGCAGTCGCACCACTCTGTACGAAATAGGTTCTAAGCTGATGCAGTCGACAAGTAACATCGAAATATATCGTCACCAGGAAATACATCGACACCTTGAAATAAATCCACACCTCGAAATAAATCGCCACCTCGAAATAAATCGCAACCTCGAAATAAATCGCAACCTCGAAATAAATCGACACCGTGAAATAATTCGAAACCTCGAAATAAATCACCTCCAAAAAACCGCTACATCGAAATGAGTCGATATCCCGAAATATATCGACATCTAGACGCATTTCGGCTTACCATATAGACCGAAATCTCGATGTTAGTCGACATATCGAGATAGATCGAGGTATAGAATTATATCGATATCTCGAAATATATTGGTACGACGTAATATAAAGATATCTCTAAAAATAGCGATATCTAGAAATTTATGGATTACTAGAGATATAGAGGTACCTTGAAATATATCGATATCTCGAGAAGAATCGATATCTGTAGTACACCAATACATGGAAATATATCGATACTTTGAAATATATAGACAACCTGTATTGTGTCGGTATATCAAAATAAATCGTTATCTCGATATAATCGGATACTCGAAATCAATCGATACCTCGAAATAAATAGACTCCTCAATATAGGTAGATATCTCGAAATAAATCGATATCATGATATAATGTGTGCATCTACGTATGTCGATATATCGAATTGAATCGATAATGGGAAAAGTATGGACGTCTCAAAATAAATCTGTACCCCTAAGAAAACGAATATCGAAATAAATAGATATAACGAAATATATCGCTATCTTGATAAATACCGTTATCTAGTGGTCGGATAAATGTTTCAAGATGACATGACATAACAGTATAGTCTACATACATGAAAATACTTTGGATTTTCAATATATCGATAGATTTGTAGACCTCGGGAAAAAAATCTTTGATCCGACCTCGGGGCAAAAATGCAGACCTCGGGAAAAAACGCCGACCTCGGGGAAAAACGCCGACCTCGGGGAAAAACGCCGACCTCGGGGAAAAACGCCGACCTCGGGGCAAAAACACCGACCTCGGGGCAAAAACGCCGACCTCGGGGCAAAAACGCCGATCTCGGGGAAAAACGCCGACCTGGGGGAAAAACGACGACATCGTGGAAAAACGCCGACATCGGGGAAAAACGCCGACATCGGGGAAAAACGCCGCTGTTGGGAAAAAACGCCGACCTCGGGGAAAAACGCCGACCTCGGGGAAAAACGCAGACCTCGGGGAAAAACGCAGACCTCGGGGAAAAACGCCGACCTCGGGGAAAAACGCCAACCTCGGGGAAAAACGCCGACCTCGGGGAAAAACGCCGACCTCGGGGAAAAACGCCGACCTCGGGGAAAAACGCCGACCTCGGGGAAAAACGCCGACCTTGGGGAAAAACGACGACCTCGGGAAAAACGACGACCTTCGGAAAACTGCTGACCTCAGGAAAAATCCAGTTCCATTAATTTACATAGACAATCATGACAGTTACCATTAGGTTCTCAAAATGCAATCAAATTCCTGGTATTTATCACCTCACACAAAAAGTGGTCATGACAGAAAAGTCTCGTTCTTTAGAAAGTTTAGAATGAGATGTTCTAAATATTACGGATAATCCATTTACAATAATCTACAAGCACAGCACAATGAGATGAGACTGTCAACCAGAGCACTTTGAAATAGTGCACTGCCAGGAAGACAGAGGTATCATTGCTGTTTATAATCTTCTGGTGCTTGAGATTCAGAATCCAGGATTGCCTCGAATGAGAACAGCAGGAATGAATGTCCTGCACCAGTATAGAGCTTACTCTGGAACTCCACAGAAAATCACAAGTCACAATTATATCACATCATTTTCAGCAAACTACAGAAGCCTCTAATGGACATAACAACGTCGTCACCTCCTTCACTAGTGAAAGATCTTAGTAGCTATTGAGTCAAGAGTAGGTGGCCAATTAATAATTTGTTGTTCAAAGCTAACTTCAGTGTATATGGGAATACTCAGTGGACATCTTTAACCATCATATTTTACTGTCTAAGATATGTCAACTTCCCAGACTATAAGTATAAGCAGAGCTTGGTCTTTACCAATCCGAGATTGTTTAGAATAGGTATCAAGGGAATCAGATCCACTGGGCATTTACAGCAACCTGCTTTAAACAATATGAGCAGGCAATAGACACAGACACAGAGTTTGAAATATCTCTGTGAAGCGGTTACCTTCATCATCAGCAAACTTATGTTGTGTGCTGCGGTATGCGGAGGCACTAATAGCAACACAGTAAAACACAGAAGAAGCTTATAAGTTGATGTAATCATCCAGTAAGAAGCAGTAAAATTCAAGTTTTAGTAATCGATTATTGACTTATTATCCGGCTTTGGTGCCTCAGACATGTCCGACGACCTTAAGATTTGGCATGAAACGAAGTCTGGAAGACACGTTACACGAGAGAATTGGAAAAGTGTTCATGTGTTGTAAAAACCTAAGAAATCGTCCCGTTTTCGTCAATTGCCGTCGAATCGACGTAATGACAGATCGTCACATTGGATGCTTTTCTGTATAAAACAGTTACATTTATCGTCTGGAAACTTATGTCGCGGGCTGCGGCATGCGGAGGCACTAATAGCAACACCAGAGAACACAGAAGAAGCTTCTAAGTTATTGGTTCAAATGGCTCTGAGCACTATGGGACTTAACATCTGTTGTCATCAGTCCCCTAGAGCGTAGAACTCCTTAAACCTAACTAACCTAAGGACATCAAACACATCCATGCCCGAGGCAGGATTCCAACCTGCGAGCATAGCAGCCCCGCGGTTCCGGACTGAGTGCCAGAACTTCTAGACCACCGCGGCCGGCTCTAAGTTTATGTAATCTGCCAGTAAGAAGCAGTACAATTCAAGTTTTACTATCGATTATGGACTTACTAGCCGCCTTTGGCGCCAGGGATGTGACTGACGACGTTACGATTTTGCATGAAACGAGGTCTGGGAACCACGTTACACGAGAATATGTGAAAACTGATCATATGTAGTAAAAACTTAAGAAATCCGCCCGTTTTCGGCATCTGCTATCGGATCGACGAAATACCAGATCGCCACAATGGCCGCTTTTCTCTCTGAAACGATAAAATTTATCGTCTGCAAACTTACGTCGCTTGCTGCGGTATGCGGAAGCACTAATTACAACATAGCAGAACACAGAAGAAGCTTGTAAGTTGATGTAATCGACCAGTAAGGAACAGTACAATTCAAGTTTAGTTATCGATTATTGACTTTTTAGCCGGCTTTGGTGCCTTGGACATGAGCTACGACCTTACGATTTGGCATGAAGGGAGGTCTAGCAGCCACGTTGAACGGGAGAATGTGAAAAGTGTTAAAATGTAGTTAAAACCTAAGAAATCCGCCCGTTTTCGTCATTTACTATCAAATCGACTTAATGCCAGATCGTCCCATTCGCCGCTCTTCTCTCTGAAACGGTTACATTTATCGTGTGCTACGATATGCGGAGACACTAAAAGCACCATAGTAGAACACAGAAGAAGCTTTTAATTTGACATAACAGCCAGTAATAAGCAGTATAATTTAAGATTTAGTTATCGATTATTGACTTTTCAGCCGGCGTTGGTGACTTGGACATGAGCTAGGACCTAAAGATTTTGCATGCAGGGAGGACTATCAGCCACGTTGCACGGGAGAATGTGAAAAGTGTACATATGTAGTAAAAACCTAACAAATCCGCCCGTTTTCGTCATTTGCTATCAAATCGACTTAACGTCAGATCGTCACATTGGCCGCTCTTCTCTCTGAAACGGTTACATTTATCGTGGGCAAAGCTATGTCGCGTGCTCTGATATGTGGAGATACTAAACGTACTATAATTGAACACAGAAGAAGATTCTAAGTTGATTTAATAGATAGTAAGAAGCAGTACAATTCATGTTTAGTTATCGTTGTTGATTTTTTAGCCGGCTTTGATGCCTTGGACATGAGCTAGGACCTTAAGATTTTGCATGCTGGGAGGACCAGCAGCCACGTTGCACGGGAGGATGTGAAAAGTGTTCATATGTAGTAAAAACCTAAGAAGTCCGCCAGATTTCGTCATTAGCTATGGAATCAACTTAATGTCAGATCGTCACATTGGCCGCTCTTCTCTCTGAAACGGTTACATTTATCGTTTGCAAAGCTATATCGCGTGCTGCGATGTGCTGAGACATTAAAAGCACCATAGTAGAACACAGAAGAAGCTTCTAAGTTGTTGTAATATCCAGTAAGAAGCAGTACAACTCAAGTTTAGTTATCGATTTTTGACTTCTTAGCCGTCTTTGGTGCCTTGGACATGAGCTAGGACCTTAAGATTTTGCATGCAGGGAGGTCTAGCAGCCACGTTGCACGGGAGAATGTGAAAAATGTTCATATGTAGTAAAAACCAAAGAAATCCTCCTGTTCTCGTCATTTGCTATCGAATCGAATTAGTGTCAGATCGTCACATTGGCCACTTTTCTCTCTGAAACGGTTTCATTTATCGAGTGCAAAGACTATGTCGCATGCTGCGATATGCGGGGATACTACATGCACCATAGTAGAAACAGAAGAAGCTTCTGAGTTGCTGTAATAGCCAGTAAGAATCAGTACAATTCTAGTTTTAGATATAGATTTTGACTTTTTAGCAAGCTTTGGTGTCTTGGACATGAGCTTGGACCTTAAGATTTTGCACTATTGGTGGTCTAGCCCCAACGGTGCAGGAGAGGATGTGAAAATTGTTGATATGTAGTAAAAATCTAAGACTTCCAGCAGTTTTCGTCATTTGCTTTCGAACCGACTCAATGTCAGATCGTCAAATTGGCCGCTCTTCTCTCTGAAACGGTACATTTATCGTGTGAAAAGCAATGTCGCGTGCTGCGGAATGCGGAGAAACTAAAGGCCCCTTAGTAAAAGGCAGAAGAAGCTTCTATGTTGATGTAATGGACAGTAAGAAGCAGTTCAATTCAAGTTTAGTTATCGATTTTTGGCTGTTTAGCCGGCTTTGGTGCATTGGACATGAGCTAGGAACTTAAGATTTTGCATGCAGGGAGGAGTAGCATCCACGTTGCACAGGAGTATATGAAAAGTGTTCATATGTAGTAACAACCTAAGAAATCCGCCCGTTTTCGTCATTTGCTATCGAATCGACTTAATGTCAGGTGGTCACATTGGCCGCTGTTCTCTCTGAAACGGTTGTATTTATTGTGTGCAAAGCTATGGCGGGTGCTGCGGAATGCGGAGACACTGAAAGCACTATAGTAGAGCACAGAAGAAACTTCTAAGTTGATGTAATAGCCAGTAAGAAACATTACAATTCAAGTTTAGTTCTCGATTTTTGACTTTTTAGCCGGATTTGGTGCGTTGGAGATGAGCTAGGACCTTAAGATTTAGCATGAAGAGAGGACTTGCACCAACGTTGCACGGCAGGAAGTGAAAAGTGCTCATATGTAGTTAAAAGCTAACAAATCCGCCCGTTTTCGTCATTTTCTATTGAATCAACTTAAATATCAGATCGTAATATTGTACGCTCTTCTCTCTGAAACGGTTACATTTATCGTGTGCAAAGCGATGTCGCGTGCTGCGGAATGCGGAGATACTAAAAGCACCATAGTTGAACACAGAAGAAGCTTCTAAGTATGTAATAGCCAGTATGAAGCCGTACAATTCTAGTTTAGATATCGATTTTTTCTTTTTAGCCAGCTTTTTTTGCCTTGGACATGAGCTAGGACCTTACGATTTTGCATGAGGGGAAGACTAGCAGCCACGTTGTACGGGAAATGGTGAGAACTTTTCATTTGTAGTATAAACCTAAGAAATCCGCCCGTTTTCGTCATTTGCTATCGAATCGACTTTTTGTCAGATCATCACATTGGCAGTTATTGTCTTTGAAACGGTTACATTTATCGTGTGCAAAGCTATGTCGCGTGCTGCGGAATGCGGAGACATTAAAAGTCCCTCAGTAGAACACAGAAAAAGCTTCTAAGTTGATGTAATAGCCAGTAAGAAGCAGTACAATTCAAGTTTAGTTATCGATTTTTGGCATTTTAGCCGGCTTCGGTGCCTTGGACATGAGCTAGGACCTTAAGATTTTGCATGAAGGGAGGACTAGCAGCCACGTTGCACGGGGGAATGTGAATAGTGTTCATATGTAGTACCAACCTATGAAATCCGGCCGTTTTCTTCATTTGCTATCGAATGGACTTAATGTCAGATGGTATCATTTGGCGCTAATCTCGCTGAAACGGTTACATTTATCTTGTGCGAAGCAATGTCGCGTGCAGCTGAATGCGGAGACACAAAAAGCCCCTCAGTAGAACGCAGAAGAAGCTTCTATGGTGACGTAATGGACAGTAAGAAGCAGTTCAATTCAAGTTTAGTTATCGATTTTTGGCTTTTTAGCCGGCTTTGGTGCCTTGGACATGAGCTAGGAGCTTAAGATTTTGCATGCAAGTAGGACTAGCATCCACGTTGCACGGGAGTGTGTGAAAAGTGTTCATATGTGGTAAAAACCTAAGAAATCCGCCAGTTTTCGTCATTTGCTGTCGAATCGACTTGATGTCAGATCGTCACATTGCCCGCTCTTCTCTCTCAAACGGTTACATTTATTTTGTGCCAAGCTATGTCGCGTGCTGCGGAATGCGGAGACACTAAAAGCACCATAGCAGAACACAGAAGAAGCTTCTAAGTTGATGTAATAGCCAGTAAGAAACATCACATTTCAAGTTTAGTTATCGAATTTTGACTTTATAACCGCGTTTGGTGCCTTGGAGATGAGCTAGGACCTTAAGATTTTGCAGGAAGGGAGGACTAGGAGCCAAGTTGGGCGGGAGAATGTGAAACGTGTCCATATGTAGTAAAAACCTAAGAAATCTGACCGTCTGCGTCATTTGCTATCGAATCGACTTAATGTCAGATCGTCACATTGCCCGCTCTTCTCCCTGAAACCGTTACATTTATCGTGTGCAAAGCTATGTCGGGAGCTGCGGAATGCGGAGACACTAAAAGCACCATAGTAGAACACAGAAGAACCTTCTAAGTTGATGTAATAGCCAGTAATAAACATTACAATTCAAGTTTAGTTATCGATTTTGGACGTTTTAGCAGGGTTTGGTGCCTTGGACGTGAGCTAGGACCTTAAGATTTTGCAAGAAGGGAGGACTAGCAGCTACGTTGGCTCCGAGAAAAATAACATAGACGCAAACTTTGAGAAAATTTTTACATTTTTTATCGACTTATACAACATGATAATTGCTTTGCAGTTTTGTGAGATTAAAGATGACTTTGCATTTCGTTTCTTTGATAGCTACACGATTATATCACGACGCTACTAATGTGTGACACAACTTACATTGTGCTTTTATTGTGTATCTGTTTTATATCTGCACAGTTTTTCTGAATTCTTCTGGAAAGGAAAACATGTTTTAGTAGTAACTTTGTGGTATAGCTACAATGAGACAGCCTTTCCTGTAGCACAACAATACGCTACAGTACAGTACTTACTTCATCACGGCAATAAGCGTAGTAACTACGATATCTACACGCAAAGCATTTCACTTTTGTTTATCATGAGGTAAGTACATTGACTTATGCAAAACGTAGCTTTCGGAGGACGATAACTACGACACTTCCACAGAGATTATCTTACAACAAGACGCACATTTTAGCGCTACAGTACACGTATTTGAGTGATTAATTTTGTACTTAAAACATTTATTTTTAAAGATATTTGAAGTACAATGATACAAAGGTTTTCCGTGATACATTTCATTCCTTTGCTGTAATCTGTAACACCTGAGGATATAATTACATTAATCCTCAGGGGGCTACACGCTTACTTTGTGTACCATGTGTATGGCAAGCTCAAGGAGGCCTAGCTAATATAGTATTTGCTTATACAACTTTACACATCGGTACCATATTTCTCTAGCACATTAATTACACAGCTATCTGATGATTTAACTGAGAGACAAACATATTTTTACTACATCAGTGACAAATGTTTACGTAATTATACGGGTGGATTACTTCACACTTATGAAATTGTATTTTGTCTGTACTTTGTGAACAGTTCATATTTTTTCGGAACCATTGTGACACTATGAGCGCTTTGAATGATATATTTGGTATGGGATCATGATTTTTAAAGTACGTTTGAGGTAGATGACACTTTTGTCGTGAGCAGAGAATTTTTTTTAGGCTTTGAAATTATTGCAGAAAGCTATGACATTTTTGAGATTTGACTGAGGTGTTACAATGTTATTATTACGACGACGATGTGAATTATGCTGCTGAGGTATGTTTAAGCTGATGCTATATGAGTTATTTGGTTATGCTACGTATCTGTTATGATGAAATATTGAAGAAGTGTAGACGAATAAGGTAAGGAATAATGAGTAGTGGTTAGGGACTCTGGTTTGTGAAAAATGTTGTTGGAAACCAGGAATCGTACTTTAAGTGTTATGAAAACTATGTATATGCGTGAATGTATCGCTATGCTGTCGAAAATTTTTGAACACTATTATTTTTAAAAGATTTTATTTCTACAGATTTGTAACGCAAATTCTTCATCTGTGAATTTTTTTTATATGAGACTGCCACTGTAGGGGAAACTGGTGTCGTAAATATTTCGATAAGACAGTTAAGTGACCACCTGCACGTAATGTGTCGTGGGCACCCAGCTGCGCGACAACCACCTGACAAAAGAAAGCCATTAGTGTGTGCCTTTCAGAGGCACAGGTAAAAAAAAAGGGAGGCCATTATCTTCGCTATTGACATTCCTTTGTAGAAAGCACCGCAAATACGACACGCTCATTACTGAGAAAGATACTTACATCTGACACCTGATTATAACAAACGTCTTTCTACTAGAGTTGAGAGAATTCTACTAACTTATGAAATGTCACATGACTATTGAATGATATTTTTATGCTTTGTCCATAGTTGCTTATTTCATTTGATATCTGTTTTCCAGCTGTGTTGCATCACTGATTTTATAAAATAAAATTAAATGCATTTGCTAATATGAACACTTTCTGCCAACAGACCTATTAAATAATAATTTTATGATCCATATTATTCGAAAAAGGAGCACTTTGAATAGAAAGAACAATATGAAGGGATTAATCACAGTAACTGAATACAAAATTTTCTTTTCAAGTACACAGTAATATTTTTTTACAATAAGTTTTCGTGGTGCACCACTTTAATTACATAGACTATAAGATGTGAATGGACATTGTCCATATCTGCATTGTTGTCTTTAGTGTACATTTTTTTCTGCTTGAGCTTTGTCATGTTTAGGTATAAGTTATAGCATTTTCTGCGGCTGTTTGCCATTCATAGTGCTACTGAATGTCACTTTGTGTTACTAGGTTAAGCCAATTTTATTACTGATTTATTTTTCTTGTTTGGTGCGCATTGCCTTATATAGTTGTAATATTGCTACCTTTTTTGGCAATTTCCATTTTTTTATCATTGCTGTTTGTGTAAATTGTTTTGTGCTGCTGCATTGCCTCGTCCCTTAGTTAAGCATCTGAGCTCAGTAGGTTGAAGTTAGCTTAAGAGGGGGTAGACTTTATAAGAAACTAACTATGATGAATTGGAAGAAAAGCATTGAGAAGCTATAAGAAAATGGTTTGGCCAAAAAAGTAGTGTACAGTGGAGAAAAACTATTTTTGAAAGAGGATGTGAACAGAAAACAGAAAGCATGCTTGGATAGGATTTTTTTTGGCTGGAGCAAATGTTGAAATAAGAGGGACGATCTATGGACTGAAGTTTTGGGTTGCACTGCAATACCAAATGTTACATTGAAAAAAAACCCTGTCCTTTCCTTTTGTGTTATCCCACTATGTGTTTGTGTACCCTTGTGTATTTGTTTTCTTCCTGTCTCTATGTACTGTTTCATAGAATTTTTTCTCTTCTAATACTAAGCTACATTCACTATGATGAGGAATACCGTTATCCTCAAATATAATTTGCATTAATAACATGTTATTTACTTCGTAAAGATGTTTACACATTATTTATTCTGTTTTATTCTAATGCTCATGTGTGAAGTTGATGTTTCAAAAGTTATTCTGATCTTTTATGTATGTACTTATGTCATAATTTTTGTAACTCTGATGTGCATGTTTATTTCTATTCTTTTGTAATGTCTGTTTTACTACAAATGTTATCTGTATTATTACGTTTTAATGATGTATTTTGTACCTTTGTTATTGTATTCTTATGTTATAAATTTGTAATTGACACCAGTTCATCAAATTAAGTAACTTGTAAGTTACATTTCACTGCACACGTTTCTGTTGGCCATAGTATACAGACAATATGGGAGAAGCAGGGACTGATAGTGTTTGCACGTGTGTTAATGATTCAGCAAGGGACTGGTTAACAGCATTGTTGGTTCTAAGGAAAATTGGTTGATGGATTTGCTATATTCTCCGCAAGACTCTTCGATGGTGATTGTGCACCTGCACAGTCGCAACAGTTGCCTGCTAGCCATCTCTACAAGGACTACAGTGGGTCTACACCGTTGATGACTCACCAATACCATTATCTGTACAAGGACTGCAGTGGGTCTGCACCTCTGGTGGCCCACCAATACCATAATCTCTACTAGGACTATAGTAGGGCTGCTCTGTGATGACCAACCTTCCAATATTCTTCAAAACTTCGACTGACTCTGCTGTGGGTTTGCTCCGTTGTGGCCCATTACCTGTCAGCATGTCTTTCCGTTGGAAGGACACCACTACTTCTTGAAGACTGCATGGAAATACACTACTTGCATGTGCATTTTCTTTTACTGCTCCGACTTTGAGAAAAAAAAAATTCTGCAATTTTACTGTGATGAATGATCAGGACTGTCATTATGGACAGTGAGAAAATTTTAGCTTTTGACCAATATTGTAGTGATAAGTGTGTGCATTTCATTTCTTTGTTATTGTAATTATGAAAATTTTTTTTCAAATCTGTATTGGCCACTGCCCAAAATAATTTGTAAAATTTTTTGTG
Organism: Schistocerca gregaria; assembly: GCF_023897955.1. Lineage (NCBI taxonomy): Eukaryota > Metazoa > Arthropoda > Insecta > Orthoptera > Acrididae > Schistocerca > Schistocerca gregaria. Next base: position 4,648,795 of record NW_026061759.1, read on the forward strand.
GTGAGCATGGGGGCTATGTAAGTAGGCTGTTTAGATTTTTTTATTGGTAACGCCACATAGCGCTCTGTATGAAAAATCACTGGCTGTGCTGTGTGCAGTCAGTGGCAGGTTGGCATTGTTGTAATACTCGCCATTGTAGTGTTGGGCGGCTGGATGTTAACAGCGCGTAGCGTTGTGCAGTTGGAGGTGAGCCGCCAGCAGTGGTGGATGTGCGGAGAGAGATGGCGGAGTTTTGAAATTTGTAAGAATTGGTGTCATGAACTGATATATATATATAATGACTCTTAAGGTAAATACATTGTTTGTTCTCAATTAAAATCTTTCATTTGCTAACTATGCCTGCCTATCAGTAGTTAGTGACTTCCGTAGTTTGAATCTTTTATTTAGCTGGCAGTAGTGGTGCTCGCTGTATTGCAGTAGTTCGAGTAACGAAGATTTTTGGTGAGGTAAGTGATTTGTGAAAGGTATAGGTTAATGTTAGTCAGGGCCATTCTTTTGTAGGGATTATTGAAAGTCAGATTGCGTTGCGTTAAAAAATATTGTGTGTCAGTTTAAGCACAGTCTTGTATAATTGTTCCTAGGGGACGTTTCAACTCTAATTACATTTCTCCTCTTACGACATAGGATACTCAGTGACACACAGCCGTCTCCATTTTGGTCATATTCTCCCTGCACCGAATACCACTAATCCATTTTCTATACTCCCGCAACCTCAGGAAATCTCTTGCAGTCGCGTTTCTTTTGACACTCGCGGAGTCACAAACAGGGCGCGCAAAATCTCGGACACCCCTGTATGATGTCAATTGGCGGAAACACCGGCCAGTGCCCCTCGCGGCAGGTAGTCCCTAAGAAAGGGACAACCAGTCTGCCACCCTACTCCAGGCTGCTCAGCGAGCTTTTAGCAGCTCACTGCAACATTCAGTCTTTACCTGCGCATTACGAAGAACTTAGCCTCCTCTTCAACCAACTAAACTACCACGTAATCCTCTTATCCGAAACGTGGTTGAAACCACACGTATCCTCTGCATCTATCCATCTCCCAGGGTACAAATTTCTTAGGGCAGACAGATCAAAAAAGCGAGGTGGCGGGGTCGGCGCAAATATACGAACAGATCTCCAAGCGAAAGTTTTAAGTACGTCAAATCCTGCTGAAGAAAAAGAGGCTGAATTCATGTTCATTGAGATAAATATACAAAATCGGAGATTCTTGACTGGCGTCGTGTACAATGCGCCAAAAGTAAGCTCAATGAGTTCCTTCCAGTCGGAATTACATTCACTTCAGTGTCAATACGAACATGTCATCGTAATGGGTGATTTGAACATAGACCTGCTAAGAGACACTTCCTCCGCAATAAACCTAAGAAGATTGTTTAGTTGCAATAGCATGAACATTCTTCCATTACAACCTACACACCATATGGCGCACAGTCATACTCTTATAGACGTGATCGCAACGAAACAGACAAAGTAAGAGATGTTGGTCAATCAGCAGCCCCTGGCCTCTCAGCACATTATGTAATATTCCTAGCCTACTCTGTGCAGCCCCCAAGGATCAAATCGCGTTACATAACTTGTAGGAACATGAAACGTATTGACCTTGACGCTCTAACAGCCGATTGCTCAGAAATCTCATGGCATCAAATAATCAGAGAACCTACAAGCGACGGCAAAATTAATGAACTTGGTGATAAACTCACTGCCCTCTTTGACAAACATGCACCTGTGCGCACAGTCCGTGTAAGAAAATCTCCTGCTCCATCGCTGACAGCTGAATTACGTCAAAGGATGACTAATAGGGATGCTGCCCACAGGCGTTTCAAGGCAGATCCGAAAACCGAGAGTTTCGAAGAATATAGAAAGCTACGGAACAGAGTGAAACAATGCATTCGCAATGCCAAAATCAGGCACGCTCGCTCCCTTGTATGCAGCGATCTGACACCCACGACTCTATGGAAGAATGTCCGTAGCTTGGGGGTCGGAAAGGCAAAATCGGAAACTACTTTTCATGTGTCAGCTAACGAATTAAATGAATTCTTCTCTGCACCTCTGATTACCAGCACGGCTGATAATTACCGTCCACAAGAATCCCCAAACAGGATAACTAACAACGATACCTTCCATCTAAAACATGTAACAACAAATACGGCAAGAAAAGCAATAATGAGAATCTCTTCTGATGCAATAGGCAACGACATTATCGGTATAACCATGATTAAGAATGTTGCCGATATCTTAGTACCTGTCTTAACTGACATATTTAATTTTTCCCTCGTGAACGGAATATACCCCACTGCATGGAAAAGAAGCATAATTCGACCCATCCCTAAGATCGAAAACCCGCAACTGCCTAGTGATTACCGACCAATTAGCATACAGCCAGCTGTTTCCAAAGCCCTTGAATATATTGTTCATGACCAAATCACTGAACACTTGCATGAATTCAGTCTATATGACAAATTTCAATCTGGTTTCCATAAACATCACAGCACAAACACTGCTCTAATTAAAGTAACTGATGACCTGAAATATGCCATCGACAATCGAAAGGCAACAATATTGACGGTACTGGACTTTAGCAAAGCTTTTGACATTGTTAACTTTGACATATTACTCAGAAAAATGCAACAGCTTAATTTCTCTGATAGTGCAATGAGATGGTTTGAAAGCTACTTAAAAGACAGACAGCAATGTGTTGTCTGCGCAAATGAAAAATCTTCCTTGAAACATATTTCTTCGGGAGTGCCAGAAGGATCAGTCTTAGGACCACTGTTGTTTTCTTTATATGTCAACGATATTTCGTCGGTTTTGTCCTCCTGTAAACATATGCCGACGACCTCCAGCTCTACCTAAGCGTCAGACCTGAAGACGTAAACACTGCAATCGCTCTGATGAATGATGATCTGTCTTCAGTAGTGACATGGGCGAAAAACCAGGGGCTTAAATTAAACGCAAAAAAGACGCAAGTAATCTTAATAGCCCATCAGAAATTAATAAGTTCAGATTTCCGCGAACGGCTACCTCCTATTCTGCTCGAAGGTACTCCAATACCATATCAGAAAACAGTGAAGAACTTGGGTGTAACTTTGGACGAGCATCTCAACTGGGCGGAGAATACAGTCGCAGTGTGCCGAAAGACGTCTGCTTGTCTCTATGCTCTCAAAAAGTTTCGGAACATATTCCCACAGAACTTGAAACGCCAGCTCGTGCAAGCACTCGTTCTACCGAACCTCCACTATTGTGATGTGATTCAACAAGGCATGAGTAGTGAAAACAAAAGACGGCTAGAGCTAACCATGAATGCCTGTGTGCGTTACACCTGCAACATTCGCCGATATGATCATGTTAGTGCTTCATACTCCGAGCTAGGGTGGCTGCCGCCGGACAAACTGCGTGACTACCACACTATATGTCTACTTCACCGACTCCTCGTCGCGCAAGCACCCCAGTACCTAGCTTCAGAGATTAAAGACGTGTAATGCCATCATAATCGAAACACGAGGTCGCTCTTATCTGGTATCCTAGCTGTGCCCACTCACAAAACAAAAACTTTTGCAAACTCCTTCTCAGTTGCCGCTGTCCGCCTCTGGAACAAACTGCCCCTTACCTTGAGGAAAATTCAATCTCCTGTTAATTTTAAGAAGAAGTTGAAGCATTTCCTACTATCATCCGCATAAAATTCTCCACAAAATTAATGTGCAAGGCCAATCCTCTCATATGTCAAATAGCAAAGCTAGCGTCTCCTATCTTGCTTCTGAGATGCCTTCTTCTTCATCTATCTCTATTAGCCACGCAGTCTTATTTTCCTTTATATTTTCCTTAATTATGTTTCATCATGTCCCTCTATTCTTCTCCTCCCTTCACCATGATTTCCCCCCACACTCCCTGCTGCCAGCACTCCTATCTGAAATCTTTCTCTTCAATAATGTATTTTTGGAGGTGTACCTTTCTAATTGTTTATCTCACTTTTTGTATTAGATGTAGTTTAACATGCCTACTACAACATATGACTGTAAAATAAGTAGAATGCCTGGTTAGATGTAAGAGAGGGACTGATGGCCCTAATCTTGTCAGGTTAAATAAATAAATAAATTTGCTATCGAATCGACTTAAAGTCAGATAGTCACATTGGCCGCTCTTCGCTCTGAAACGGTTACATTTATCTTGTGCAAAGCTATGTCGCGAACTGCGAAATGCGGAGACACTAAAAGAACCATAGTAGAACAGAGAAGAAGCTTCTAAGTTGAAGTAATAGCCAGTATAAAGCAGTACAATTAAAGTTTAGTTTTCGATTTTTGACTTTTTAGCCGGCTTCGGTGCCTTGGACATGAGCTAGGACCTTACGATTTTGCATGAAGGGAGGACTAGCAGCCACGTTGCACAGCAGAATGTGAAAAGTGTTCATATGTAGGAAAATCCTGAGAAATCTGCCCGTTTTCGTCATTTGCTATCGAATCGACTTAATGTCAGATCGTCAAAATGGCCGCTTTTCTCTCTGAAACAGTTACAATTATCGTGTGCAAATCTTTGTCGCGTGCTTCGGAATGCGGAGACACTAAAAGCACCATAGTAGAACACAGAAGAAGCTTCTAAGTTGATGTAATAGCCAGTAAGAAGCATTACCATTCAAGTTTTAGTTATCGATTTTTGACTTTTTAGCCGGCTTTGGTGCCTTGGACATGAGCTAGGACCTTACGATTTTGCATGAAGGGATGACTAGCAGCCACTTTGCACGGGAGAATGTGAAATGTTTTCATATGTTGTAAAAACCTAAGAAATCCGCCCGTTTTCGTCACTTGCTATCGATTCGACTTAATGTCAGACGGCCACGTTGGCCGCTTTTATCTCTGAAACGGTTACATTTATCGTGTGAAATGCTATGTCGCGTGCTGCGGACTGCGGAGACACTAAATGCACAAAAGTAGAACACAGAAGAAGCTTTTATGTTGATGCAATAGCCAGTAAGAAGCAGTACAATTCAAGTTTAGTTATCTATTGTTGACTTTTTAGCGTGCTTTGGTGCCTTGGACATGAGCTACGACCTTACGATTTTGCATGAAGGGAGGACCAGCAGCCACGTTGCACGGGAGAATGTGAAAAGTGTTCATATGTAGTAAAAACCTAAGAAATCCGCCCGTTTTCGTCATTTGCTATCGAATCGACTTAATGTCAGATGGTCACATTGGAGGCTCTTCACTCTGAAACGGTTACATTTATCGTGTGCAAAGCTATGTTGCGTGCTGCGATATGCGGAGACACTAAAAGCACCATAGTAGAACACAGAATCCGCTTCAATGTTGATGTTATACCCAGTAAGAAGCAGTACAATTCAAGTTTAGTTATCGATTTTTGAATTTTTAGCTGGATTTGGTGCCTTGCACACGAGCTAGGACCTTAAGATATGCATGAAGGGAGGACTAGCAGCCACGTTGCACGGGAGAATGTGAAAAGTGATCGAATGTAGAAAAAACCTAAGAAATCCGCTCGTTTTCGTCATTTGCTATCGAATCGACTTAATGTCAGATCGTCACATTGGCCGTTATTACCAATGAAACGGTTACATTTATCGTTTGCAAAACTATGTGTCGTGCTGCGGAATGCGCAGACACTAAAAGTACCATACTAGAACACAGAAGTAGCTTCTAAGTTGACGTAATAACCATTAAGAAGACGTAAAATAATAGTTTTAGCTATCGTTTATTGACTTTTTGGCCGGCTTTGGTGCTTTGGACATGAGCTAGGACCTTAATAATTTGTATGAAGGGAGGACTAGCAGCCACGTTGAACGGGAGAATGTGAAGAGAGTTCATATGTAGTAAAAACCTAAGAAATCCCCCCGTTTTCGTCATTTGGTATCGATTCGACTTTATATCAGATCGTCACATTGGCCGTTCTTCTCTCTGAAACGGTTACATTTATCGTGTGCAAAGCTATGTTGCGTGCTGCGATATGCGGAGACACTAAAAGCACCATAGTAGAACACAGAAAAAAGCTTCTAATTTGAAGCAACAGCCAGTAAGAAGCAGTAGAACTAAAATTTAGTTATCGATTTTTGAATTATTAGCCGGCTTTGGTGCCTTGGACATGAGGTACGACCTTAAGAATTTGCATGAAGGGTGGACTAGCAGCCACGTTGCACGGGAGAATGTGAAAAGTGATCGAATGTAGTAAAAACCTAAGAAATCCGCTCGTTTTCGTCATTTGCTATCGAATCGACTTAATGTCTGATCGTCACATCGGCCGCTCTTCTCTATGAAACGGTGACATTTATCGTGTGCAAAACTATGTGCCGTGCTGCGGAATGCGCGGACACTATAAGCACCATAGTAGAACACAAAAGGAGCTTCTAAGTTGATCTAATAACCAGTAAGAAGCAATACAATACAAGTTTTAGTTATCGATTGTTTACTTTATAGGCGGCTTTGGTGCCTTGGACATGAGCTAGGACCTTACGATCTTGCATGAAGGGAGGACCAGCAGCCACCTTGCACGGAAGAATGTTAAAAGTGTTCATATGTAGCAATAACCTGAGAAATTCGTCCGTTTTCGTCATTTGCTATAGAATTCACTTATTGTCAGATCGTCACACTGGCCGCTCTTCTCTCTGAAACGGTTACATTTATCGTGTTCAAAGCTATGTTGCGTGCTGTGAAATTCGGAGACACTAAAAGCACCATAGCAGAATACAGAAGGAGCTTCTAAGTTGATGTAATATCCAGTAAGAAGCAGTACAATACAAGTTTTAGTTATCGATTGTTGACTTTATAGGCGGCTATGGTGCCTTGGACATGAGCTAGGACCTTACGATCTTGCATGAAGGGAGGACTAGCAGCCACCTTCCACGGAAGAATGTGAAAAGTGTTCATATGTACCAAAAACCTGAGAAATTTGTCAGTTTTCGCCATTTGCTATCGAATTGACTTATTGTCAGATCGTCACATTGGCCGCTCTTCTCTCTGAAACGTTTACATTTATGGTGTGCAAAGCTACGTCACGTGCTGCGATATGCGGAGACACTAAAAGTCCCATAGTAGAACACAGAAGTAGCTTCTAAGTTGATGTAAAAAACACTAAGAGGCATAACAATTCAAGTTTTAGTTATCGATTTTTGACTTTTTAGCCGGCTTTGGTGCCTTGCACATGAGCTAGGACCTTAAGAATTTGTATGAAGGGAGGACTAGCAGCCACGTTGCACGGGAGAATGTGAAATGTGTTCAAATGTAGTTAAAATCTAAGAAATCCGCTAGTTTTCGTCATTTGCTGTTGAATTGACTTAATATCAAATCGTCACATTGGCTGCTCTTCTCTATGAAATGTTTACATTTATCTATGCAAAGCTATGTCGCGTGCTGCGATATGCGGATACACTAAAAGCGCCGCAGTAGAACACAGATGAAACTTCCTTGTTGATGTAATAGCCAGTAAGAAGCAGTACAATTCAAGTTTAGTTATCGATTTTTGACATTTTAGACAGCTTTGGTGCCTTGGACATGAGCTAGGACCTTACGATTTTGCATGAAGGGAGGACTAGCAGCCACCTTGCACGGAAGAATGTGAAAAGTGTTCATATGTACCAAAAACCTGAGAAATTTGTCCGTTTTCGCCATTTGCTATTGAATTGACTTATTGTCAGATCGTCACATTGGCCGCTCTGCTCTCTGAAACGTTTACATTTATGGTGTGCAAAGCTACGTCACGTGCTGCGATATGCGGAGACACTAAAAGTCCCATAGTAGAACACAGAAGTAGCTTCTAAGTTGATGTAAAAAACACTAAGAGGCATAACAATTCAAGTTTTAGTTATCGATTTTTGACATGTTATACGGCTTTGGTGCCTTGGACATGAGCTAGGACCTTACGATTTTACATGAAGGGAAGACTAGCAGCCACGTTGCACGGGAGAATGTGAAAAAAGTTCATATGTAGTAAAAACCAAAGAAACCGGCCCGTTTTTTTCGTCATTTGCTGTCAAATCGACATAATGTCAGGTCGTCACATTGGCCACACTTCTCTCTGTAATGGATAAATTTATAGTGTGCAAAATTATGTCGCGTGCTGAGGAATGCGGAGACGCCAAAAGCCCCATAGTAGAACACAGAAGACGCTTCTAAGTTGGTGTAATAGCCAGTAAGGAGCAGTACAATTGAAGTTTTAGTGATAGATTTTTAAATTTTTAGGCGGCTTTGGTGCCTTGTACATCAGCTGGGACCTTACGATTTTGCATGAAGGGAAGACTAGCAGCCACGTTGCACAAGAGAATGTGAAATGTGTTCATATGTAGTAAAAACCTAAGAAATCCGTCCGTTTGCGTCATTTGCTATCGATGCGACTTAATGTCAGATCGTCACATTGGCCGCACTTCTCAATGAAACGGTTACAATTATCGTGTGCAAAACTATGTGGCGTGCTGCGGAATGCGCAGACGCTAAAAGTACCATAGTAGAACACAAAAGTAGCTTCTAAGTTGATGTAAAAAACACTAAGAGGCATAACAATTCAAGTTTTAGTTATCGATTTTTGACTTTATAGACGGCTTTGGTGCCCTGGACTGACCTAGGGCCTTAAGATTTTCCATGAAGGGAGGACTAGCAGCCACGTTGCACGGGAGAATGTGAAAAGTGTTCATATGTAGTAAAAACCTAAGTAATCCCCCCGTTTTCGTCATTTGCTATCGATTCGACTTCATATCAGATCGTCACACTGGCCGCTCTTCTCTTTGAAACGGTTACATTTATCGTGTGCAAAACTATGTCGCGTGCTGCGGAATCGGAGACACTAAAAGTACCATAGTAGAACACAGAAGTAGCTTGTAAGTTGATGTAAAAAACACTAAGGGGCATAACAATTCAAGTTTTACTTATCGATTTTTGACTTTTTAGCCGGCTTTGGTGCCTTGGACATGATCTAGGACCTTAAGAATTTGTATGAAGGGAGTACTAGCAGCCACGTTGCACGGGAGAATGTGAAATGTGTTCAAATGTAGTTAAAATCTAAGAAATCCGCTAGTTTTCGTCATTTGCTGTTGAATTGACTTAATATCAAATCGTCACATTGGCTGCTCTTCTCTATGAAATGTTTACATTTATCTATGCAAAGCTATGTCGCGTGCTGCGATATGCGGAGACACTAAAAGCGCCGCAGTAGAACACAGATGAAACTTCTACGTTGATGTAATAGCCAGTAAGAAGCAGTACAATTCAAGTTTAGTTATCGATTTTTGACATTTTAGACAGCTTTGGTGCCTTGGACATGAGCTAGGACCTTAAGAATTTGTATGAAGGGAGGACTAGCAGCCACGTTGCACGGGAGAATGTGAAAAGTGTTCATATGTAGTAAAAACCTAAGAAATCCGTCCGTTTGCGTCATTTGCTATCGATGCGACTTTATATCAGATCGTCACATTGGCCGCTCTTCACTCTGAAACAGTTACATTTATCGTGTGGAAAGCTATGTTGCGTGCTGCGAAATTTGGAGACACTAAAAGCACCATAGTAGAACACAAAAGCAGCTTCTAAGTTGATCTAATAACCAGTAAGAAGCAATACAATACAAGTTTTAGTTATCGATTGTTTACTTTATAGGCGGCTTTGGTGTCTTGGACATGAGCTAGGACCTTACGATCTTGCATGAAGGGAGGACTAGCAGCCACCTTGCACGGAAGAATGTTAAAAGTGTTCATATGTAGCAATAACCTGTGAAATTCGTCCGTTTTCGTCATTTGCTATAGAATTCATTTATTGTCAGATCGTCACATTGGCCGCTCTTCTCTCTGAAACGGTTACATTTATGGTGTGCAAAGCTATGTCGCGTGCTGCGATATGCGGAGACACTAAAAGCACCACAGTAGAACACAGAAGAAGCTTCTAAGTTGATGTAATAGCCAGTAAACAGCAGTACAATTCAAGTTTACTTATCGATTTTTGACATGTTAGACGGCTTTGGTGCCTTGGACATGAGCTAGGACCTTACGATTTTGCATGAAGGGAGGACTAGCTGCCACGTTGCACGGGATAATGTGAAATGAGTTCATATGTAGTAGAAACCTAAGAAACCCGCCCGTATTCGTCATTTGCTATCGAACCGACTTAATGTCAGATCGTCACACTGGCCGCTCCTCTCTCTGAAACGGTTACATTTATCGTGTTCAAAGCTATGTTGCGTGCTGTGAAATTCGGAGACACTAAAAGCACCATAGCAGAATACAGAAGGAGCTTCTAAGTTGATGTAATATCCAGTAAGAAGCAGTACAATAGAAGTTTTAGTTATCGATTGTTGACTTTATAGGCGGCTTTGGTGCCTTGGACATGAGCTAGGACCTTACGATCTTGCATGAAGGGAGGACTAGCAGCCACCTTCCACGGAAGAATGTGAAAAGTGTTCATATGTACCAAAAACCTGAGAAATTTGTCCGTTTTCGCCATTTTTTTATCGAATTGACTTATTGTCAGATCGTCACATTGGCCGCTCTTCTCTCTGAAACGTTTACATTTATGGTGTGCAAAGCTACGTCACGTGCTGCGATATGCGGAGACACTAAAAGTCCCATAGTAGAACACAGAAGTAGCTTCTAAGTTGATGTAAAAAACACTAAGAGGCATAACAATTCAAGTTTTAGTTATCGATTTTTGACATGTTATACGGCTTTGGTGCCTTGGACATGAGCTAGGACCTTACGATTTTACATGAAGGGAAGACTAGCAGCCACGTTGCACGGGAGAATGTGAAAAGAGTTCATATGTAGTAAAAACCTAAGAAACCGGCCCGTTTTTTTCGTCATTTGCTGTCAAATCGACATAATGTCAGGTCGTCACGTTGGCCGCACTTCTCTCTGTAATGGATAAATTTATAGTGTGCAAAGTTATGTCGCGTGCTGAGGAATGCGGAGACGCCAAAAGCCCCATAGTAGAACACAGAAGACGCTTCTAAGTTGGTGTAATAGCCTGTAAGGAGCAGTGCAATTGAAGTTTTAGTGATAGATTTTTAAATTTTTAGGCGGCTTTGGTGCCTTGTACATCAGCTAGGACCTTACGATTTTGCATGAAGGGAAGACTAGCAGCCACGTTGCACGGGAGAATGTGAAATGTGTTCATATGTAGTAAAAACCTAAGAAATCCGCCCGATTTCGTCGTTTGCTATCGATTCGACTTTATATCAGATTGTCATATTGGCCGCTCTTCTCTCTGAAACGGTTACATTTATCGTGTGCAAAACTATGTCCCGTACTGCGGAATGCGGAGACACTAAAAGTCCCATAGTAGAACACAGAAGTAGCTTCTAAGTTGATGTAAAAAACACTAAGAGGCATAACAATTCAAGTTTTAGTTATCGATTTTTGACTTTTTAGCCGGCTTTGGTGCCTTGCACATGAGCTAGGACCTTAAGAATTTGTATGAAGGGAGGACTAGCAGCCACGTTGCACGGGAGAATGTGAAATGTGTTCAAATGTAGATAAAATCTAAGAAATCCGCTAGTTTTCGTCATTTGCTGTTGAATTGACTTAATATCAAATCGTCACATTGGCTGCTCTTCTCTATGAAATGTTTACATTTAACTATGCAAAGCTATGTCGCGTGCTGCGATATGCGGATACACTAAAAGCGCCGCAGTAGAACACAGATGAAACTTCTAAGTTGATGTAATAGCCAGTAAGAAGCAGTACAATTCAAGTTTAGTTATCGATTTTTGACATTTTAGACAGCTTTAGTGCCTTGGACATGAGCTAGGACCTTACGATTTTGCATGAAGGGAGGACTAGCAGCCACGTTGCACGGGAGAATGTGAAAAGTGATCGAATGTATTAAAAACCTAAGAAATCCGCTCGTCTTCCTCGTTTGCTATCGAATCGACTTAATGTCAGATCGTCACATTGGCCGCTCTTCTCTATGAAACGGTGACATTTATCGTGTGCAAAACTATGTGGCGTGCTGCGGAATGCGCAGAAACTGAAAGTACCATAGTAGAACACAGAAGTAGCTTCTAATTTGATGTAATAAAGAGTAAGAAGCATAACAATTCAAGTTTTATTTATCGACTTTTGACTTTTTGGCCGGCTTTGGTGCCTTGGACATGAGCTAGGACCTTAAGAATTTGTATGAAGGGAGGACTAGCAGCCACGTTGCACGGGAGAATGTGAAAAGTGTTCATATGTAGTAAAAACCTAAGAAATCCGTCCGTTTGCGTCATTTGCTATCGATGCGACTTTATATCAGATCGTCACATTGGCCGTTCATCACTCTGAAACAGTTACATTTATCGTGTGGAAAGCTATGTTGCGTGCTGCGAAATTTGGAGACACTAAAAGCACCATAGTAGAACACAGAAGGAGCTTCTAAGTTGATGTAATAACCAGTAAGAAGCAGTACAATTTAAGGTTTAGTGATCGATTTTTAAATTTTTAGCCGGCTTTGGTGCCTTGGACATGAGCTAGGACCTTACGATTTTGCATAAATGGAGGACTAGCAGTCACGTTGCACGGGAGAAAGTGAAAAGTGTTCATATGTAGTAAAAACATGAGATATTCGTCCGTTTTCGTCATTTGTATCCAATTGACTTATTGTCAGATCGTCACATTGGCCGCTCTTCTCTCCGAAACGGTTTCATTTATGGTGTGCAAAGCTATGTCACGTGCTGCGATATGCGGAGACTCTAAAAGCACCACATTACAACACAGAAGAAGCTTCTAAGTTGATGTAATAGCCAGTAACCAGCAGTACAATTCAAGTTTAGTTTTTGATTTTTGACATGTTATACGGGTTTGGTGCCTTGGACATGAGCCAGGACCTTACGATTGTGCATGAAGGGAGGACTAGCAGCCACGTTGCGCGGGAGAATGTAAAATGAGTTCATATGTAGTAGAAACCTAAGAAACCCGCCTGTTTTCGTCATTTTCTATCGAATCGACATAATGTCAGGTCGTCACATCGGCCGCACTTCTCTCTGAAATTGACAAATTTATCGTGTGCAAAGCTATGTCGCGTGCTGAGGAATGCGGAGACACCAAAAGCCCCATAGTACAACACAGAAGACGCTTCTAAGTGGATGTAATTGCCAGTAAGGAGCAGTACGATTTAAGTTTTAGTGATTGATTTTTAAATTTTTAGGCGGCTTTGGTGCCTTGTACATTAGCTAGGACCTTACGATTTTGCATGAAGGGAAGACTAGCAGCCACGTTGCACGTGAGAATGTGGAAAGTGATCGAATGTATTAAAAGCCTAAGAAATCCACTCGTTTTCGTCATTTGCTATCGAATCGACTTAATGTCAGATCGTCACATTGGCCGCTCTTCTCAATGAAACGGTTACAATTATCGTGTGCAAAACTATGTGGCATGCTGCGGAATGCGCAGACGCTAAAAGTACCATAGTAGAACACAGAAGTAGCTTGTAAGTTGATGTAAAAAGCACTAAGAGGCATAACAATTCAAGTTTTAGTTATCTATTTTTGACTTTTTAGCCGGCTTTCGTGCCTTGGACATGAGCTAGGACCTTAAGAATTTGTATGAAGGGAGGACTAGCAGCCACGTTGCACGGGAGAATGTGAAATGTGTTCAAATGTAGTTAAAATCTAAGAAATCCGCGAGTTTTCGTCATTTGCTGTTGAATTGACTTAATATCAAATCGTCACATTGGCTGCTCGTCTCTCTGAAATGGTTACATTTATCTATGCAAAGCTATGTCGCGTGCTGCGATATGCGGAGACACTAAAAGCGCCGCAGTAGAACACAGAAGAAGCTTCTATGTTGATGTTATAGCCAGTAAGAAGCAGTAGAACTCAAATTTAGCTATCGATTTTTGAATTTTTAGGAGGATTTGGTGCCTTGAACATGAGGTAGGACCTTAATATTTTGCATGAAGGGAGGACTAACAGTCACGTTGCACGGGAGAATGTGAAAAGAGTTCGAATGTAGTAAAAACCTAAGAAATCCTCTCGTTTTCGTCATTTGCTATCGAATTGACTTATTGTCAGATCGTCACATTGGCCGCTCTTCTCTCTGAAACGGTTACATTTATGGTGTGCAAAGCTATGTCGCGTGCCGTGGAATGCGGAGAGACTAAAAGCACCATAGTAGACCACAGAAGAAGCTTCTATGTTGATGTAATAGCCAATAAGAAGCAGTACAATTCAAGTTTTACTTAACGATTTTAACTTTTTAGCCGGCTTAGGTGCCTTGGACATGAGCTAGGACCTTAAGATTTTGCATGGAAGACTAGCAGCCCCGTTGCACGGGAGAATGTGAAAAGTGTTCATATGTAAAAAAAATCCTAAGAAATCTGCCCGTTTTCGTCATTTGCTATCGAATCGACTTAATGTCAGATCGTCACATTGGCCGCTCTTTCTTCTGAAACGGTGACATTTACCATGTGCAAAGCTATGTCGCCTGCTGCGGATGCGGAGGCACTGAAATCCCCATAAAAGAACACAGAAGAAGTATTTAATTTGATGTAAATGTTAGTAAGAAGCAGTAAAATTTAAGTTTAGTTATCGATTTTTGACTTTTTATCCGGCTTTGGTGCACGGGACAGAGCTAGGACCTTCAGATTTTGCATGAAGGGTGGACTATCAGCCACGTTGCACGGGAGAACGTGAAAAGTGATCGGATGTAGTAAAAACCTAAAAAATCCGCTCGTTTTCGTCATTTGCTATCGAATCGACTTAATGTCAGATCGTCACATTGGCCGCTCTTCTTTATGAAACGGTTACATTTATCGTGTGCAAAACTATGTGGCGTGCTGCAGTATGCGCAGACACGAAATGTACCATAGTAGAACACAGAAGTAGCTTCTAAGTTGTTGTAAAAAACACTAAGAGGCGTAACAATTCAAGTTTTAGTTATCGATTTTTGAGTTTTTAGATGGCTTTGGTGCCTTGGACTGAGCTAGGACCTTAAGATTTTGCATGAAGGGAGGACTAGCCGCCACGTTGCACGTGAGAATGTGAAAAGTGATCTAATGTAGTATAAACCTAAGAAATCCGCTCGTTTTCGTCAGTTGCTATCGAATCGACTTAATGTCAGAGCGTCACATTGGCCGCTCTTCTTTATGAAACGGTTACATTTACCGTGTGCAAAACTATGTGGCGTGCTGCGGTATGCGCAGACACTAAAAGCACCATACTAGACCACAGAAGAAGCTTCTAAGTTGATGTAATAGCAAATAAGAAGCAGTACAAATCAAGCCTTAGTTAATGTTAGATGGGCACGTTGGCCGCTCTTATCAATGAAACGGTTACATTTATCGTGTGCAAAGCTATGTTGCGTGCTGCGGAATGCAGTGACACTAAAAGCACCATAGTAGACCACAGAAGAAGCTTCTAAGTTGATGTAATAGCCAATAAGAAGCAGTACAATTCAAGTTTCAGTTAAAGATTTTTGACTTTTTAGCCGGATTTTGTGCCTTGGACATGAGCGAGAACCTTAAGATTTTGCATGAAGGGAGGACTAGCAGCCACGTTGCACGGGAGAATGTGAAAAGTTTTCATATGTAAAAAAAAACCTAAGAAATCCACCCGTTTTCGTCATTTGCTATCGAATCGACTCAATGTCATATGGTCACGTTGTCCGCTCTTCTCTCTGAAACGGTTACATTAATCGTGTGCAAAGCTATGTCGCGTGCTGCGTAATGCGGAGAAACTAAAAGCACCATAAAAGAACACAGAAGAAGATACTAAGTTGATGTAATAGCCAGTAAGAAGCACTACAATTCAAGTTTAGTTATCGATTTTTGACGTTTTAGCCGGCTTCTTGTGATTTGGACATTTTGCTAGGACCTTAAGATTTTGCAAGAAGTAAGGACTAGCAGCCACGTTGCACGGGAGAATGTGAAAAGTGTTCATATGTAGTAAAAACCTAGGAATCCGCCCGTTTTCGTCATTTGCTGTCGAATCGACTTAATGTCAGATCGTCACATTGGCCGCTCTTCTCTCTGAAACGGTTATATTTGTCGTGTGCAAAGCTATGTCGCGTGCTGCGATATGCGGAAACACTAAAAGCACCATAGTAGAACACAGATGAAGCTTCTAAGGTCATGGAATAGCCAGTATGAAGCAGTAAAATAATAGTTTTAGCTATCGATTATAAACTTCTTAGCCGGCTTTCGCGCCTTGGACATGAGCTACGACCTTAAGAATTTGTATGAAGGGAGGACTAGCATCCACGTTACACGGGAGAATGTGAAAAGTGTTCATATGTAGTAAAAACCTAGGAAATTCGCCCGTTTTCGTCATTTGCTATCGAATCGACTTAATGTCAGATCGTCACATTGGCCGCTCTTCTCTCTGAAACGGTTATATTTAACGTGTGAAAAGCTATGTCACGTGCTGCGGAACGGGGAGACACTAAAAGCACCATACTAGACCACAGATGAAGCTTCTAAGTTGATGTAATAGCCAATAAGAAGCAGTACAATTCAAACTTTAGTTAACGATTTTTGACTTTTTAGTCAGCTTTGTTGCCTTGGACATAAGCTAGGACCTTAAGATTTTGCATGAAGGGGGGACTACTAGCTACATTGCACTGGATAATGTGAAAAGTATTCATATGTAGCAAAAACCTAAGAAATCCTAGCGTTTTCGTCACTTGCTATCGAATTGTTTTAATGTCAGATGGCCACGTTGGCCGCTCTTATATCTGAAACGGTTACATTTATCGGGTGCAAAGCTATGTTGCGTGCTGCGAATTGCGGAGACACTAAAAGCACCATAGTAGTAAACAGAAGAAGATTATAAGTTGATGTAATAGCCAGTAAGAAGCAGTAAAATAATAGTTTTAGCTATCGATTATTGACTTTTTAGGCGGCTTTGGTGCCTTGCACATGAGCTAGGACCTTAAGATTTTTCATGATGGGAGGACTAGGAGCCATGTTGCACGAAAGAATGTGAAATCTGTTCATATATAGTAAAAACCTAAAAGATCCGCCCGTTTTTGTCAATTTGCTATCGAATCGACTTAATGGCAGATTTTCACATTGGCCGCTATTCTCTCTAAAACGGTTACATTTAACGTGTGCGAAGCTATGTTGCGTGCTGCGGAATGCGGAGACACTAAAAGCACCATAGAAGACCACAGAAGAAGCTTCTAAGTTGATGTAATAGCCAATAAGAAGCAGTACAATTCAAGTTTTAGTTAACGATTTTTGACTTTTTAGCCGGATTTGGTGCCTTGGACATGAGCTAGGACCTTAAGATTTTGCATGAAGGGAGGACTAGCAGCCACGTTGCACGGGAGAATGTGAAAAGTGTTCATATGTAAAAAAAAACCTAAGAAATTCGCCCGTTTTCGTCATTTGCTATCGAATCAACTTAATGTCAGATCGTCACATTGGCCGCTCTTCTCTATTAAACGGTTACATTTATCGTGTGCAAAACTATTTGGGGTGCTGCGGAATGCGCAGACACTAAAAATACCATAGTAGAACACAGAAGTAGCTTCTAAGTTGATGTAAAAAACACTAAGAGGCATAACAATTCAGGTTTTAGTTATCGATTTTTGACATTTTAGACGGCTTTGGTGCCTTGGACTGAGCTAGGACCTTAAGAATTTTTATGAAGGGGGGACTAGCAGCCACTTAGCAAGGGAGAATGTGAAATGTGTTCAAATGTAGTAAAAATCTAAGAAATCCGCTAGTTTTCGTCATTTGCTGTCGAAGTGACTTAATATCAAATCGTCACATTGGCCGCTCTACTCCCTGAAACGGTTACATTTATCGTGTGCAAAGCTATGTCGCGTGCTGCGGAATGCGTAGACACTACAAGCACCATAGTAGAACACAGAAGAAGCTTCTAAGTTGACGTAATAGCCAGTAAGAAGACGTAAAATAATAGTTTAGCTATCGATTATTCACTTTTTAGCCGGCTTTGGTGCCTTGGATATGAGCTAGGACCTTAACAATTTGTATGAAGGAAGGACTAGCAGCGACGTTGTACGGGAGAATATGAAACGTGTTCATATGTAGTAAAAACCTAAGAAATCCGCCCGTTTTCGTCTTTTGCTATCGACTCGACTTGATGTCCGACCGTCACATTGGCCGCTCGTCTATCTGAAAAGGTTACATATATCGTGTGCAAAGCTACGTCGCGTGCTGCGACATGTGGAGACACTACAAGCACCATAGTAGAACACAGAAGAAGCTTCTAAGTTGATGTAACAGCCAGTAACCAGCAGTACAATTAAAGTTTAGTTATCGATTTTTGATTTTTTAGCCGGCTTTGGTGCCTTGGACATGAGCTAGGACCTTAAGAATTTGCATGAAGGGAGGACTAGCAGCCACGTTGCACGGGAGAATGTGAAACGTGTCCATATGTAGTAAAAACCTAAGAAATCCGAACGCTTTCCTCATTTGCTATCGAATCGACTTAATGTCAGATGGTCACATTGGAGGCTCTTCTATCTGAAACGGTTACATTTATCGTGTGCAAAGCTACGTCGCGTGCTGTGATATGCGGAGACACTACAAGCACCATAGTAGAACACAGAAGAAGCTTTCAAGTTGACGTAATAGCCAGTAACAAGCCGTAAAATAATCGTTTTAGTTATCGATTATTAACTTTTTAGCCGGCTTTGGTGACTTGGACATGAGCTAGGACCTTAAGAATTTCTATAAAGGGAGGACAAGCAACCACGTTGCACGGGAGAATGTGAAAAGTGATCGAATGTAGTAAAAAACTAAGTAATCCGCTCGTTTTCGTCATTTGCTATCGATTCGACTTTATATCAGATCGTCACATTGGCCGCTCCTCTCTCTGAAACGGTTACATTTATCGTGTGCAAAGCTATGTTGCGTGCTGCGATATGCGGAGACACTAAAAGCACCATAGTAGAACACAGAAGAAGCTTCTACGTTGATGTAATAGCCAGTAAGAAGCAGTAGAACTCAAATTTAGCTATCGATTTTTGATTTTTTAGCAGGCTTTGGTGCCTTGGACATGAGGTAGGACCTTAATATTTTGCATGAAGGGAGGGCTAACAGCCACGTTGCACTTGAGAATGTGAAAAGAGATCGAATGTAGTAAAAACCTAAGAAATCCGCTCGTTTTCGTCATTTGCTATCGAATCGACTTAATGTCAGATCGTCACACTGGCCACTCTTCTCTCTGAAACAGTTACATTTATCGTGTGCAAAGCTATGTTGCGTGCTGCGAAATTCGGAGACACTAAAATTACCATAGTAGAACACAGAAGGAGCTTCTAAGTTGATGTAATAACCAGTAAGAAGCAGTACAACACAAGTTTTAGTTATCGATTGTTGACTTTTTAGGCGGCTGTGGTGCCTTGGACATGAGCTAGGACCTTACGATTTTGCATGAAGGGAGGACTATTAGCCATGTTGCACGGGAGCATGTGAAAATTGTTCATATGTAGCAAAAACGTAAGAAATCCGCCCGTTTTCGTCATTTCCTATCGAGTTAAATTCAGATGGTCACATTGGCCGCTCTTCTGTCTGAAATGGTTAAATTTATCATGTGCAAAGCTATGTTGAGTGCTGCGGAATGCAGAGACACAAAAGCACCATAAAAGAACAGAGAAGAAGTTTCTAATTTGATGTAAATGCCAGTAAGAAGCAGTACAATTTAAGTATAGTTATCGATTTTTGACTTTTGAGCTGGCTCTGGTGCCTTGGACATGAGCTAGGACGTTAAGATTTTGCATGAAGGGACGCCTACCTGCCACGTTGCACGGGAGAATGTAAAAAGTGTTCACATGTAGTAAAAACCTAAGATATCTGCCTGTTTTCGTCATCTGCTATCGAATCGACTCAATATCATATCGTCACGTTGACCGCTCTTCTCTCTGAAACGGTTACGTTTATCGTGTGCAAAGATATGTAGCGTGCTGCGGAATGCGGAGAATCTAAAAGCACCATAGTAGAAAACAGAAGAAGCTTCTAAGTTGATGTAATAGGCAGTAAGAAGCAGTAAAGCAATAGTTTTAGCTATCGGTTATTGACTTTTTAGCCGCCTTTGGTTACTTGGACATAAGCAAGGACCTTAAGACTTTCTATGAAGGGAGGACTAGCAGCCACGTTAAACGGGCGAATGTGAAAAGTTTTCGTAAGTAGTAACAACCTAATAAATCCGCCCCTCTTTGGTTATTTGCTATTGAATCGACTTAATGTCAGATGGTCACATTGGCCGCTCTTTTCTCTGAACTGTTACATTCAACGTGTGCAAAGCTATGTCGCGTGCTGTGGAATGCGGAGACACTAAAAGCACCATAGTAGAACACAGAAGGAGCTTCTAAGTTGATGTAATAACCAGTAAGAAACAGTACAATTCAAGTTTTATTTATCTATTTTTGACTGTTAAGCTGGCATTGGTGCCTTGGAAATGAGCTAGTACCTTACTATTTTGTATGAAGGGAGGACTAGCAGCCACGATGCACGGGAGAACGTGAAAGGTGTTCATATGTAGTAAAAACCTAAGAAATCCGCCCGTTTTCGTCATTTGCTATCGAATCGTCTTAATGTCAGATCGTCACATTGGCCGCTCTTCCCTCTGAAACGGTGACATTTATCGTGTGCAAAGCAATGTCGCGTGATGCGGAATTCGGAGACACTAAAAGCACCATAGTAGAACACAGAAGGAGCTTCTGAGTTGATGTAATAACCAGTAAGAAACAGTACAATTCAAGTTTTATTTATCTATTTTTGGCTTTTAAGCTGGCTTTGGTGCCTTTGAAATGAGCTAGTACCTTACTATTTTGTATGAAGGGAGGACTAGCAGCCACGATGCACGGGAGAACGTGAAAGTTGTTCATATGTAGTAAAAACCTAAGAAATCCGACCGTTTTCGTCATTTGCTATCGAATCGACTTAATGTCAGATCGTCACACTGGCCGCTCTTCTGTCTGAAACGGTTAAATTTATCTTGTGCAAAGCTATGTCTCGTGCTGCGGAATGCGGAGACTGTACAAGCACCATAGTAGAACACAGAAGAAGCTTCTAAGTTGATGTAATAGCCAATAAGAAGCAGTACAATTCAAGTTATAGTTAACGATTTTTGACTTTTTAGCCGGCTTTGGTGCCTTGGACATGAGCTGGGAACTTACGATTTTGCATGGAGGACTAGCAGCCACGTTGTACGGGAGAATGTGAAAAGTGTTCATATGTAAAAAAAAACCTAAGATATCCGAGCGTTTTCGTCATTTGCTATCGAATCGAATTAATGTCAGATCGTCACATTGGCCGCTCTTCTCTATGAAACGGTTACATTTATCGTGTGTACAACTATGTGGCGTGCTGCGGAATGCGCAGACACTAAATGTACCGTAGTAGAACACAGAAGTAGCTTCTAAGTTGATGTAAAAATACACTAAGAGGCATAACAATTCAAGTTTTAGTTATCGATTTTTGACTTTTTAAACGGCTTTTGTGCCTTGGACTGAGCTAGGACCTTAAGAATTTGCATGAAGGAAGGACTAGCAGCCACGTTGCACGGGAGAATGTGAATAGTGTTCATATGTAGTAAAAACCTACCAATCCGCCCGTTTTCGTCATTTGATGTCGAATCGACTTAATGTCAGATCGTCACATTGGCCGCTCTTCTCTCTGAAACGGTTACATTTGTCGTGTGCAAAGCTATGTCGCGTGCTGCTATATGCGGAAACACTAAAAGCCCCATAGTAGATCACAGATGAAGCTTCTAAGTTGATGGAATAGCCAGTATGAAGCAGTAAAATAATAGTTTTAGCTATCGATTATAAACTTATTAGCCGGCTGTAGTGCCTTGGACATGAGCTAGGCCCTTTCGAATTTCTATGAAGGGAGGACTAGCAGCCACGTTGTACGGGAGAATGTGAAAAGTGTTCATATGTACGAAAACCATAAGAAATCCGCCCTCTTTCGTCATTTGCTATCGAATCGACTTAATGTCAGATCGTCACATTGGCCGCTCTTCTCTCTGAAACGGTTACATTTATTGTGTGCAAATCTATGTCGCGTGCTACGGAACGCAGAGACGCTAAAAGCACAATAGTAGAACACAGAAGAAGCTTCTATGTTGATGTAATAGCCAGTAAGAAGCAGTACAATTCAAGTTTATTTATCGATTTTTGACTTTTTAGCGGGCTTTGGTGCCTTGGACTAAACTAGGACCTTAAGATTTTGCATGAAGGGAGGACTAGCTGCCACGTTGCAGGTGAGATAGTGAAAAGTGATCGAATGTAGTATAAATCTAAGAAATCCGCTCGTTTTCGTCATTTGCTATCGAATCGACTTAATGTCAGATCGTCATATTGGCCGCTCTTCTCTATGAAACGGTTACATTTATCGTGTGCAAAACTATGTGGCGTGCTGCGGAATGCGCAGACACTAAAAGTACCATAGTAGAACACAGAAGTAGCTTCTAAGTTGTTGTAAAAAACACTAAGAGGCATAACAATTCAAGTTTTAGTTATCGATTTTTGAGTTTTTAGACGGCTTTGGTGCCTTGGACTGAGCTAGGACCTTAAGAATTTGTATGAAGGGAGGACTAGCAGCCACGTTGCACGGGAGAATGTGAAATGTGTTCAAATGTAGTAAAAATCTAAGAAATCCGCTAGTTTTCGTCATTTGCTGTCGAATTGACTTAATATCAAATCGTCACATTGGCTGCTCTTCTCTCTGAAACGGTTACATTTAACGTGTGAAAAGCTATGTCGCGTGCTGCGGAACGCGGAGACACTAAAAGCACCATACTAGACCACAGAAGAAGCTTCTAAGTTGATGTAATAGCCAATAAGAAGCAGTACAATTCAAGCTTTAGTTAACGATTTTTGACTTTTTAGTCAGCTTTGATGACTTGGACATGAGCTAGGACCTTACGATGTTGCATGAAGGGAGGACTATCAGCCACGTTGTACCGGAGAATGTGAAAAGTTTTCATATGTAGTAAAAACCTAAGTGATCCGCCCGTATTCGTCATTTGCTATCGAATCGACTTAATGTCAGATCGTCACATTGGCCACTCTTCTCTATGAAATGGTTACATTTATCGTGTGCAAAACTATGTGGCGTACAGCGGAATCCGCAGACACTAAAAGTACCATAGTAGAACACAGGAGTAGCTTCTAAGTTGATGTAAAAAACACTAAGAGGCATAACAATTCAAGTTTTAGTTATCGATTATTGACTTTTCAGACGGCTTTGGTGCCTTGGACTGAGCTAGGACCTTAAGAATTTGTATGAAGGGAGGACTAGCAGCCACGTTGCACGGGAGAATGTAAAATTTGTTCAAATGTAGTAAAAACCAAAGAAATCCGAGCGTTTTCGTCACTTGCTATCGAATCGACTTAATGTCAGATCGTCACATTGGCCGCTCTTCTCTCTGAAACGGTTACATTTATGGTGTGCAAAGCTATGTCGCGTGCTGCGATATGCGGAGACACTAAAGGCACCATAGTAGAACACAGAAGAAGTTTCTAAGTTGATGTAATAGCCAGTAACCAGCTGTACAATTCAAGTTTAGTTATCGATTTTTGACTTTTTAGCCGGCTTTGGTGCCCTGGACTGAGCTAGGACCTTAAGATTTTGCATGAAGGGAGGACTATTAGCTACATTGCACGGAATAATGTGAAAAGTGTTCATATGTATCAAAAACCTAAGAAATCCAAGCGTTTTCGTCACTTGCTATCGAATCGACTTAATGTCAGATGGCCACGTAGGCCGCTCTTATCTCTGAAACGGTTACATTTATCGTGTGCAAAGCTATGTTGCGTGCTGCGGAATGCGGAGACACTAAAAGCACCATAGTAGACCACAGAAGAAGTTTCTAATTTGATGTAAATGTCAGTAAGAAGCAGTACAATTTAAGTTTAGTTATCGATTTTTGACTTTTGAGCTGGCTTTGGTGCCTTGGAAATGAGCTAGGATCTTAAGATTTTGCATGAAGGGAGGACTAGCTGCCACGTTGCACCGGAGAATGTAAAAAGTTTTCATATGTAGTAAAAACCTAAGAAATCCGCCTGTTTTCGTCATCTGCTATCGAATCGACTCAATGTCATACGGTCACGTTGTCCGCTCTTCTCTCTGAAACGGTTACATTTATCGTGTGCAAAGCTATGTCGCGTGCTGCGTAATGCGGAGAAACAAAAAGCTTCATAAAGAACACAGAAGAAGTTACTAAGTTGATGTAATAGCCAGTAAGAAGCACTACAATTCAAGTTTAGTTATCGATTTTTGACTTTTTAGCCGGCTTTATTGCTTTGGACATTTTGCAAGGACCTTAAGATTTTGCAAGAAGTAAGGACTAGCAGCCACGTTGCACGGGAGAATGTGAAAAGAGTTCATATGTAGTAAAAACCTAGGAATCCGCCCGTTTTCGTCATTTGCTGTCGAATCGACTTAATGTCAGATCGTCACATTGGCCGCTCTTCTCTCTGAAACGGTTACATTTGTCGTGTGCAAAGCTATGTCGCGTGCTGCGATATGGGGAAACACTAAAAGCACCATAGTAGAACACAGATGAAGCTTCTAAGTTGATGGAATAGCCAGTATGAAGCAGTAAAACAATAATTTTAGCTATCGATTGTAAACATCTTAGCTGGCTTTGGTGCCTTGGACATGACCTAGGACCTTACGATTTTGCATGAAGGGACGCCTAGCAGCCACGTTGCACGGGAGAATGTGAAAAGTGTTCATATGTCGTAAAAACGTAGGAAATCCGCCTGTTTTCTTCCTTTGCTATCGAATCGACTTTATGTCATATCGTCACATTGGCCGCTCTTCTCTCTGAAACGGTTACATTTATCGTGTGCAAAGCTATGTTGCGTGCTGCAAAATTCGGAGACTCAAAAATCACCATAGTAGAACACAGAAGGAGCTTCTAAGTTGATGTAATAACCAGTAAGAAGCAGTACAATTCAAGTTATAGTTATTAATCTTTGACTTTTTATCCGGCTTTGGTGCCTTGGACATGAGCTAGGACCTTAAGATTTTGCATGAAGGAAGGACTAGCAGCTACGTAGCACGGGAGAATGTGTAAAGTGATCGAATGTAGTAAAAACCTAAGAAATCCGCTCGTTTTCGTCATTTGCTATCGAATCGACTTAATGTCAGATCGTCGCATTGGCCGCTCTTCTCAATGAAACTGGTACATTTTTCGTGTGCAAAACTATGTGGCGTGCTGCGAAATGCGCAGACACTAAAAGTACCATAGTAGAACACAGAAGTAGCTTCTAAGTTGAAGTAATAAACAGTAAGAAGCATAGCAATTCAAGTTTTAGTTATCGAATTTTGAATTTTTAGACGGCTTTGGTGCATCGGACTGAGCTAGGACCTTACAATTTTGCATGAAGGTAGGACTGGCAGCCACCTCTCACGGGAGAATGTGAAAAGTGTACATATGTAGTAAAAACCTGAGAAATTCGTCCGTTTTCGTCATTTGCTGTCGAATTTTCTTAATGTCAGATCGTCACATTGGCCGCTCTTCTCTCTGAAACGGTTACATTTATGGTGTGCAAAGCTATGTTGCGTGCTGCGATATGCGGAGGCACTAAAAGCACCACAGTAGAACACAGAAGAAGCTTCTATGTTGATGTAATAGCCAGTAACCAGCAGTACAATTCAAGTATAGTTATCTATTTTTGACTTTTTAGCCGGCTTCGGTGCCTTGGACTTGAGCTAGGTCCTTACGATTTTGCATGAAGGGAGGACTAGCAGCCACGTTGCACGGGAGAATGTGAAAAGTGTTCATATGTAAAAAAAACCTAAGAAATCCGCCCGTTTTCGTCATTTGCTATCGAATCGACTTAATGTCAGATCGTCACATTGGCCGCTCTTCCCTGTGTTTACTTCGTAGATTCTTATTTAAATTGCGTGTGAGTTTCGTATAGGAGGTGCAATTTCGAGTTTTAGTTACTGTAATCGTAAAATCAGCAGATTGTAGCGCAGTCGTTAGGCATTTGTACAGGTTAGTTGATACATTCTTTGCGTGTTCCGCTTGCGTTATCTAGGCAAGGACTTGTGTTGTTAAACATCGATTAGAATGGACAGGGACTGCGATTGCTGTGTTCGGATGAGGGCTGACTTGGCATCCCTTCCCTCACAGCTGCAATCGGCGCTGACTTCGGTCGCGCAGCTTGAGGCTGTTTCCAATGGGCACCACTGTGGGGAGCCGGACTCGGGTATCACGGGGATGTCAACCTCGTCCCGTCTGTCCCCAGATCGGTCTGCCGCTGTGGTTGCCCCGGTTGCTGCCCGCAATGGGGCTGAGCCCTCGCCTGTGGTTGATTGGGAGGTCGTTCCAAGGCGTGGCAGGCAGCGAAAGGCGTCCCCGGAGGCTGAACAGAAAGCCTCCCTGGTGCGTCTGACAAACCGGTTTCACGCACTGTCTCTGGCTGAGCCAGATGCTGCTGCCTGCCCTGTTTCAGAGGATCATTCTCAGCCTTCAAGGTCCAGGCAATCGCAGAGGGTGGGCTTACTGGTAGTTGGGAGCTCCAATGTTAGGCGCGTAATGGGGCCCCTTAGGGATACGGCGGCTAAGGAGGGGAAGAAATCCAGTGTGCACTCCGTGTGCATTCCGGGAGGAGTCATTCCTGATGTGGAAAGGGTCCTTCCGGATGCTATGGAGAGCACAGGGTGCAGCCTGCTGCAGGTGGTGGCACATGTCGGCACTAATGAATTGAGTCGCTTTGGATCTGAGGAAATTCTCTCTGGATTCCAGCGGCTATCTAATTTGGTGAAGGCTGCCGGTCTTGCTTACGAGATGAAGGCAGAGCTCACCATCTTCAGCATCGTTGACAGAACCGACTGCAGATCTTTGGTGCAGAGCCGGGTGGAGGGTCTGAATCAGAGGCTCAGACGGTTTTGCGACTGTATTGGCTGCAGATTCCTAGACTTGCGCCATAGGGTGGTTGGGTTTCGGGTTCCGCTGAATAGGTCGGGAGTTCACTACACTCAGCTGGCGGCTACACGGGTAGCGGAGGCTGTGTGGCGTGGACTGGGCGGTTTTTTAGGTTAGAAGGCCTCGGGAAAGTGCGGGATGGGCTGAAATGTCAAAGGGTGCTTGGCAAATACAGGACGTGCTTGGATCAAGGAACAGTCGGAATTTTAGTTGTAAATTGTTGTAGTTGCGCTGGAAAAGTCCCTGAGCTTCAAGCGCTAATAGAAAGCACAGAAGCTGATATAGTTATAGGTACAGAAAGCTGGCTAAAGCCTGAAATAAGTTCTGCAGAAATTTTTACGAAGTCTCAGACGGTGTTCAGGAAAGATAGATTAGGCAGAATTGGTGGTGGAGTGTTTGTGTCTGTCAGTAGTGGTTTATCTTGTAGTGAAGTCGAAGTAGATACTCCGTGCGAATTGGTGTGGGTGGAGGTTATACTTAACAGCCGAATTAAGTTAATAATTGGCTCCTTCTACCGACCCCCAGACTCCGATGATATAGTTGCGGAACAGTTCAGAGAAAGTTTGAGTCTCGTAACAAATAAATACCCCACTCATACAGTTATAGTTGGTGGGGACTCAACCTGCCCTCGGTATGTTGGCAAAAATACTTGTTCAAAACCGGTGGTAGGCAGAAAACGTCTTCCGAGATTGTCCTAAATGCATTCTCCGAAAATTATTTCGAGCAGTTAGTCCACGAACCCACGCGAATTGTAAATGGTTGCGAAAACACACTTGACCTCTTGCCCACAAACAATCCAGAGCTGATAGAGAGCATCATGACTGATACAGGAATTAGTGATCACAAGGTCATTGTAGCTAGGCTCAATACCATTTCTTCCAAATCCATCAGAAACAAACGCAAAATAATTTTATTTAAAAAAGCGGATAAAGTGCCACTAGAAGCCTTCCTAAAAGACAATTTCCATTTCTTCCGAACTGACTATGCGAATGTAGACGACATGTGGCTCAAATTCAAAGATATAGTAGCAACAGCAATTGAGATATTCATACCTCATAAATTGGTAAGAGATGGAACGGATCCCCCGTGGTACTCAAAAAAAGGTCCGAACGCTGTTGAAGAGGCAACGGAAAAAGCATGCGAAGTTCAGAAGAACGCGAAATCCTGAAGATGGGCTAAAATTTACAGACGCGCGAAATTTGGCACGTACTTCGATGCGAGATGCCTTTAATAGGTTCCACAACGAAACATTGTCTCGAAATTTGGTAGAAAATCCGAAGAAATTCTGGTCGTATGTAAAGTACACAAGCGGCAAGACGCAGTCAATACCTTCGCTGCGCAGTGCCGATGGTACTGTTATCGACGACTGTGCCGCTAAAGCGGAGTTATTGAACGCAGTTTTCCGAAATTCCATCAGCAGGGAAGACGAATGGAATATTCCAGAATTTGAAACACGAACATCTGCTAGCATGAGTTTCTTAGAAGTAGATACCTTAGGGGTTGCGAAGCAACTCAAATCGCTTGATGCGGGCAAGTCTTCAGGTCCAGATTGTATACCGATTAGGTTCCTTTCAGATTACGCTGATACTATAGCTCCCTACTTAGCACTCATATACAACCGCTCGCTCACCGATAGATCTGTACCTACAGACTGGAAAATTGCGCAGGTCGCACCAGTGTTCAAGAAGAGTAGTAGGAGTAATCCATTTAACTACAGACCTATACCATTGACGTCGGTTTGCAGTAGGGTGTTGGAGCATATACTGTATTCAAACATTATGAATCACCTCGAAGGGAACGATCTATTGACACGTAATCAGTATGGCTTCAGAAAACATCGCTCTTGTGCAACGCAGCTAGCTCTTTATTCGCACGAAGTAATTGCCGCTATCGACAGGGGATCTCAAGTTGATTCCGTATTTCTAGATTTCCGGAAAGCTTTTGACACCGTTCCTCACAAGCGACTTCTAATCAAGCTGCGGAGCTATGGGGTATCGTCTCAGTTGTGCGACTGGATTCGTGATTTCCTGTCAGGAAGGTCGCAGTTCGTAGTAATAGACGGCAAATCATCGAGTAAAACTGAAGTGATATCAGGTGTTCCCCAGGGAAGCGTCCTGGGACCTCTACTGTTCCTGATCTATATAAATGACCTGGGTGACAATCTGAGCAGTTCTCGTGGACTGTTCGCAGATGATGCTGTAATTTACCGTCTAGTAGGGTCATCCGAAGACCAGTATCAGCTGCAAAGCGATTTAGAAAAGATTGCTGTATGGTGTGTCAGGTGGCAGTTGACGCTAAGTAAAAAAAGTGTGAGATGATCCACTTAAGTTCCAAAAGAAATCCGTTGGAATTCGATTACTCGATAAATGGTACAATTCTCAAGGCTGTCAATTCAACTAAGTACCTGGGTGTTAAAATTACGAACAACTTCAGTTGGAAGGACCACATAGATAATATTGTCGGGAAGGCGAGCCAAAGGTTGCGTTTCATTGGCAGGACACTTAGAAGATGCAACAAGTCCACTAAAGAGACAGCTTACACTACACTCGTTCGTCCTCTGTTAGAATATTGCTGCGCGGTGTGGGATCCTTACCAGGTGGGATTGACGGAGGACATCGTGAGGGTGCAAAGAAAGGCAGCTCGTTTTGTATTATCGCGTTATAGGGGAGAGAGTGTGGCAGATATGATACACGAGTTGGGATGGAAGTCATTACAGCATAGACGTTTTTCGTCGCGGCGAGACCTTTTTACGAAATTTCAGTCACCAACTTACTCTTCCGAATGCGAAAATATTTTGTTGAGCCCAACCTACATAGGTAGGAATGATCATCAAAATAAAATAAGAGAAATCAGAGCTCGAACAGAAAGGTTTAGGTGTTCGTTTTTCCCGCTCGCTGTTCGAGAGTGGAATAGTAGAGAGATAGTATGATTGTTGTTCGATGAACCCTCTGCCAAGCACTTAAATGTGAATTGCAGAGTAGTCATGTAGATGTAGATGTAGATGTAGAACAGTGACATTTATCATGTGCAAAGCTATGTCGCCTGCTGCGGATGCGGAGACACTAAAATCCCCATAAAAGAACACAGAAG
The DNA here is from genome assembly GCF_023897955.1 of Schistocerca gregaria. Lineage (NCBI taxonomy): Eukaryota > Metazoa > Arthropoda > Insecta > Orthoptera > Acrididae > Schistocerca > Schistocerca gregaria. The sequence continues at coordinate 4,678,693 of NW_026061759.1, forward strand.
AAGTTTCTAATTTCATGTAAATGCCAGTAAGAAGCAGTACAATTCAAGTTTAGTTATCGATTTTTGACTTTTGAGCTGGCTTTGGTGCCATGGACATGAGCTAGGACCTTAAGATTTTGCATGAAGGGACGCCTAGCTGCCACGTTGCACGTGAAAATATAAAAAGTGTTCATATGTAGTAAAAACCTAAGAAATCCGCCTGTTTTCGTCATCTGCAATCGAATCGACTCAGTGTCATATGGTCACGTTGACCGCTCTTCTCCTGAAACGGTTACATTTATCGCGTGCAAAGCTATGTCGCGTGCTGCGGAATGCGGAGACACTAAAAGCACCATATTAGAACACAGAATAAGCTTCTAAGTTAATGTAATAGCCAGTAAGTAGCAGTACAATTCAAGTTTAGTTATCGATTTTTGACTTTTTAGCCGCCTTTGATGCCTTGGACATGAGCTAGCACCTTTTTAATTTTGCATGAAGGGAGGAATATCAGCCACGTTGCTCGGGAGAATGATAAAAGTGTTCATATGTAGTAAAAAGCTAAGAAATCCGCCCCTTTTCTTCACTTGCTATCGAATCGACCTTATGTCAGTTGGTCACACTGGCCGCTCTTCTCTCTGAAACGGTTACATTTATTGTGTGTAAAACGATGTCGCGCGGTGCGGAATGCGGAGACACTAAAAGCACCATAGTAGAACACAGAAGAAGCTTCTAAGTTGATGTAATAGCCAGTAAGAAGCAGTAAAATTCAAGTTTTAGTTATCGATTACTGACGTTTTTCCCTTCGTCGGTGCCTTGGAAATGAGCTAAGACCTTAAGATTTTGCATGAAGGGAGGACTAGCAGCCGCGTTGCACGGGTGAATGCAAAATGTCTTCATATGTAGTAAAACCCTCAGAAATCCTCCCGTTTTCGTCATTTGCTATCGAATCGACTTATTGAACGATCGAATCATTGGAGGCTTATATCTCTGAAACGGTTTCATTTATCGTCTTCCAAACTATGTAGCGTTTTGAAGTATGCGGTGACACTAAAAGCTTCATAGTCGAACACAGAAAAAGCTTCTAAGTTGATATAGTCGGGTAGTAAGGAGTACTACAATTCTAGTTTTAGTTACCGTTTATTGACTCACTAGCCTGGTTTGGTGACTTGGTCATGAGTTCGTAATTTAAGATTTTGCATGAAATTAGGTCTAGCAGCCGCGTTGCACGGGAGAATGTGAAAAGTTTTCATATGTAGTAAAAACCTGAGAAATCCTCCCGTTTTCGTTATTTGTTATCGAATCGACTTAATGTCAGATCGTCTCATTGGCCGCTCTTCTCACTGAAACGGTTACATTTAGCGTGTGCAAAGCTGTGCCGCGTGCTGCGGTGAAAGGAGACACTAAAAGCACCATAGTAGAACACAGAAGAAGCTTCTAAGTTGATGTATTAGCCAGTAAGATGCAGTACAATTCAAGTTTTAGTTATCGATTATTGACTTATTAGCTAGTTTTGGTGCCTTGTCCATGAGCTGGGACGTTAAGATTTTGCATGAAAGGAGGTCTAGCAGCCGCGTTGCACTGGACAATGTGGAAAGTGTTCATATGTAGTAAAAACCAGAGAAATCCGTTCGTTTTCGTCATTTGCTATCGAATCTACTTTATGCCAGATCGTCACATTGGCTGCTCTTCTCTCTGAAACGGTTACATTTATCGTGTGCAAAGCTATGTCGCGTTCTGAGGTATGCGGAGACACTAAAGGCACCATAGTAGAACACAGAAGAAGCTTCTAAGTTGATGTAGTAGCCAGCAAGAAGCAATACAATTCAAGTTTTAATTACCGATAATTGAATTTTTTGCCGACTTTGGTGCCTTGTACATGAGTTAGTACCTTAAGATTTTGCATGAGGGGAGGTCTAGCAGACGCGTTGCATATGAAAATGTGAAAAGTGTTCATATGTAGTAAAAACCTGAGAAATACCCCCGTTTGCGTCATTTGCTATCGAATCGACTTAATGGCAGATCGCCACATTGGCCGCTCTTCTCTCTGAAACGGTTACATTCATCGTCTGCAAAGATAGGTCGCTTGCCGCGGTATGTGGCGACACAAAAGCAACATAGTATAATACAGAAGCACATTCTAGGAAGATGTAATCGCCAATAAGAAGCAGTACTATTCAAGATTTAGTAGTCGGTTATTCACTTATTTTCCGCCTTTGGTACATTGGACATGTCCGACGACCTACAGTTTTGCATGAAACCACTTTGCACGGGGGAGTGTGGAAACTGTTCATATGTAGTAAAAACTACAGAAAACCGCCAGCTTTCGTCATTTGCTACCGAATCTATTTTATTGCCAGATCTTCACATTGGCCGCTTTTATCTCTGACACAATTACATTTATCGTCTGAAAATTTATGTCGCGTATTGCAATATGAGGAAAAAACTGAAAAAATCATATTAGATCACAAAAAAGCTTCTAAGAAGATGTAATCGAAAGTACCAAGCAGAAATATACTATTGACTTATTTGCCGGCTTTGGTGCAATGGGCATGAGCTAGGACCTTAAGATTTTTCATAATATTACGTCCGTACGCATCGTTGCACGCGAGAATGTTGAAAGTGTTCATATGTAGTAAAAACCTCAGAAATCCGCCCGCTTTCGTCATTTGCTATCGAATCTAATTAATTGCCAGATTTTCACATTGGCCGCTTTTCTTTCTGAAACGGTAACATTTATCGTCTGGAAATTTGTGCCACGTGTTTGCAATATGCGGAAAAATCTGAAAACATCATGATAGAACACAGAAAAAGCTTCTAAGAAGATGTAATCGAAAGTAGGAAGCAGTACTATTCACGTTTTAGCTATTGGTTATTTACTAATTTGCCGGCTTTGGTGCATTGGACATGATCTAGGACCTTAAGATTTTGCATAAAAGTACGTCCGTACGCCACGTTGCACGGGAGAATGTGGAAAGTGTTCATATGTATTAAAAACCTCAGAAATCCGCCCGCTTTCGTCATTTGCTATCGAATCGACTTATTTGCCAGATCTTCATATTGGCCGCTTTTCTCTCTGAAACGGTTACATTTATCGTCTGGAAATTTGTGTCACGTGTTTGCAATATGTGGAAAAAACTAAAAACATCATAATAGAACACAGAAAAAGCTTCCAAGAAGATGTAATCGAAAGTAGGAAGCAGTACTATTCAAGTTTAAGCGATCGGTTATTCACTTATTTGCGGCTTTGTTGCATTGGACATGAGCTAGGACCTTAGGATTTTGCATGAAATTACGTCTGTACGCCACGTTGCACGGGAGAATGTAGAAAGTGTTCATATGTAGTAAAAACCTGAGAAATCCGATCGCTTTCGTCATTTGCTATCGAATCGAATGTATTGCCAAATCTTCACATTGGCCGCTTTTCTCTTTGAAACAGTTACATTTATCGTCTGGAAATTTATGTCGCGTATTGCAATATGCGGAAAAAACTGAAAACATCATATCAGAACACAAAAAAGCTTCTAAGAAGACGTAATGGAAAGTAGGAAGCAGTACTATTCAAGTTTTTGCTATCGGTTATTCACTTATTTGCAAGCTTTGGTGCATTGGACGTGAGCTATAACATTAAGATTTTGCATGAAAGTACGTCTGTACGCCACGTTGCACGGGAGAATGAGAAAGGTGTACATAATAGTAACAACATGAGAAATCCGCCAGTTTTCGTCATTTGCGTTCGAATCGACTTAATGCCAGATCGTAACATTGGCCGCTTTCTCTCTGAAACGGTTACATTTATCGTATGCAAAATTATGTCGCGTGTAGCGGTATGCGGAAAAAACTGAAAACATTATATTAGAATACAGAAAAAGCTTCAAAAAAGATGTATTTGCCAGTAAGAAGCAGTACTATTCAAGTTTCAGTTATCGGTTTATTCACTTATTTTCCGGCTTTTGTGCATTGGACATGAGCTAGGACCTTAGGATTTTGCAAGAAAGTACGTCTGTACGAAACGTTGCACGGGAGAATGTGGAAAGTGTTCATATGTAGTAAAAACCTGAGAAACCCGATCGCTTTCGTCATTTGCTATCGAGTCGAATGTATTGCCAGATCGTCCCATTGGCCGCTTTTCTCTCTGAACAGGTTACATCCATCGTCGACAAAATTATGTCGCGTGTTGCGGTATGGAAAAAAACTGAAAACATTATATTAGAACACAGAAAAAGCTTCGAAGAAGATGTAATCGCCAATAAGAAGCAGTACTATTCAAGATTTAGCTATCGGTAATTCACTTATTTGCCGGCTTTGGTATATTGGACATGACCGACGACCTATAGATTTCGCATGAAACGACGTCTGGAAATCACATTGCGCGGGGGAATGTGAAAACTGTTCATATGTAGTAAAAATTTGAGAGATCCACCCGCTTTCGTCATTTGCCATCGAATCGACTTGATGCCAGATCGTCACACTGGCCGCTTTTCTCTCTGAAACAGTTACATTTATCGTCTGGAAATGTATGTCGCGTATTGCAATATGCGGAAGAAACTGAAAACATCATATTAGAACACAAAAAAAGCTTCTAAGAAGATGTAATCGAAAGCAGCAAGCAGAACTAAACTATTGACTTATTTGCCGGCTTTGGTGCATTGAACATCAGTTCAAATGGCTCTGAGCACAATGGGACTCAACTGCTGAGGTCGTTAGTCCCCTAGAACTTAGAACTACTTAAACCTAACTCACCCAAGGAGATGACACACATCCATGCCCCATTCAGGATTCGAACCTGCGACCTTAGCAGTTGCACGGTTGGACATGAGCTAGGACCTTAAGATTTTGCATGAAAGTACGTCTGTACGCCACGTTGCACGGGAGAATGTGAAAAGTGTTCATATGTACTAACAACATGAGAAATCCGCCCGTTTTCGACATTTGCCATTGAATCGACTTATTGCCAGATCGTCATATTGGTTACTTTTCTCTCTGAAACGGTTACATTTATCGTTTGTAAAGTTATGTCGCGTGTTGGGGTGTGCGGAAAAAACTGAAAACATTATATTAGAAGACAGAAAAAGCTTCAAAGAAGATATAATCGAAAGTAGGAAGCAGTAATATACATGCTTTAGTTATCGGTTATTCACTTATTTGCCGCCTTGGTGCATTGGACATGAGCTAGGACCTTAAGATTATGCATGAGAGTACGTCTGTAAGCCACGTTGCACGGGAGAATATAAAAAATGTTCATATGTAGTAACAACATGAGAAATCCGCCCGTTTTCGACATTTTCCATCGAATCGACTTAATGTCAGACCGTCATATTGGCCGCTTTTCTCTCTGAAACGGTACATTGGACATGAGCTAAGATCTTAAGATTTTGCATGTAAGTACGTCTGTACGCCACGTTGTACGGGAGAATGAGAAAAGCTTTCATATGTAGTAACACCATGAGAAATCCGCCCGTTTTCGTCATTTGCATAAGAATCGACTTAATGACAGATCGTCACACTGGTGGCTTTTCTCTCTGAAACGGTTACATTCATCGTATACAAAGTTATGTCGCTTGCCGCGGTATGCGCAGTCACTAAAAGCACTATAGTAGTCACAGAAGAAGCTTCTAAGAAGATGTTATCGGCTAGTAACAAGCAGTAGTAGTCAAGTTTTAGTTATCGGTTATTCACTTATTTGCCGGCTTTGGTACATTGGACATGACCGACGACCTAAAGATTCAGCATGAAACGACGTCTGGAAACCACGTTGCACGGGAGAATGTGAAACTGTTCATACGTAGTAAAAACTTCAGAAATCCGCCCGCTTTCGTCATTTGCTATCGAATCGACTTTATTGCCACATCTTCACATTGGCCGCTTTTCTCTCTGAAACGGTTACATTTATCGTCTGCAAAATTATGTCGCGTGTTGCGGTATGCGGAAAAAAATGAAAACATTCTATTAGAACACAGAAATATCTTCTAAGAAGATGTAATAGCCAGTAAGAAGCAGTACTATTCAAGTTTTAGTTATCGGTTATTCCCTTATTTGTCGGCTTTGGTGCATTGGACAAGAGCTAGGACCTTACGATTTTGCATAAAAGTACGTCTGTACGCCAGAATACATCATTTTCAGTTGTCAAACGGCTTCTAAAACCGAACTGTTCATTTGACAGCAAATTGTGTGATATCAAATGATCAATTAACCTTACATGCACAGCCTTTTCGGTAACTTTTGCAAACACTGATGGCATAGAAGTAGGTCTAAAATTAGCTACATTATCCCTTTCTCCCTTTTCATAAAGCGGCTTTACTGATGAGTACTTTAATCGGTCAGGAAACTGACCAGTTCTAAAGGAAAAATTGCAAATATGGCTAAATACAGGGCTAACATGTGCAGCACAGTACTTTAACATGCTGCTAGGCACTCCATCATATCCATGAGAGTCCTTAGTCTTCAGTGATATAGTTATTGACTCAATCTCTCTCTTGTTTGTATCACAGAGGAGTATTTCAGACGTCAATCTCAGAAAGGTATTTGCTAAGAAATTTGTATGATTTCCTGTTGGAACTAAATTTTTATTTAGCTTGATTGTGACTACTTCGAACATTTTGATATAATTCGCCCTATGTTTTACATGAAATCATTATCCCACTAGTCAGCCAACTGTGCTGTCTATTACTGCTAGTACCCCATTCAGAATGTTTTAATGGAAAATAACTCTCAAAGAGCATGAGAAATGTGCCATGGAAAGCATTGCATTTATCATCTGTATTATTGGCACTATAAACATCTTGCCACTCTTGTTCCTTGACAAGTTTTAAAAAACACTCTATTGCTGTTGGATTGACTTTCCTACGTTCTTTGTAACTAAATATGACATTGAGTTGAGTACAAAAACCTTTTAGTGTTAAAATTTTACTAACAGGATGCCCATCTAGTATTGAGGAACGAATAAAAATATTGTCTATGACCGTGCTACTATTCGCCTGCACCCTAGTTTGAAAAAAAAACACAGTTGGCATCAGATCATATGAATTTAGGTGATCTACCAACATCATTTTTCTTGGGACCGAGCGAGGTGGCGCAGTGGTTAAGGCACTGGACTCACATTCGGGAGGACGACGGTTCAGTCCCGCGTTCAGCCATATTGATTCAGGTTTTCCGTGATTTCCCTAAATCACTCCCGGCAAATTCTGGGTTAGTTCCTCTCAAAGGGCATGGCCGACTTCCTTCCCCATCCTTCCCTAATCCGATGAGACCAATGACATCGCTGTCTGGTCTCCTTCCCCAAACAACCCAACCCCCCTTTTTCTTGCACAATCATATACAAAATTAATATTGAAGTCCCCCACATATAACTACTTGCTGGTACTTCCTACAAAGTGAATCAAGAACCCTCTCTAGCTTAAGCAAAAATGCTCTGAAGTTGGAGTTAGAGGCCCTATAAACACAAGCAATTAGAAGTTGAGTTTCACTAAATTCAACAAATGCTGCACAACTTTCAAATATCTGTTCAGTGCAGTGTCGTGATAAGTCTATGGACTCAAATAACGTACTGTTTTTTATGTACGGTGACACCTCCCCACCCCGCAAGAAACTCCTTGAGAAACAGCCAGCTAATATGTAGCCTGGTAAAGGAAGCCTATAAATTATCAATTTATTGAAGTGGTGCTCTGATATACAAATAATTTCAGCGTTAACATCTGTTAGCAGTTCACTAACTTTATCCCTAATAACTCTTATATTCTGATGAAATATGCCAATTCCTTCTCTACTTGGAAACATTACATCCTCTGGAGGAGAGCCCTTAGAGGCACGCCGGCCGCGGTGGTCTTGCGGTTCTAGGCGCTCAGTTCGGAACCGCGCGACTGCTACGGTCGCACGTTCGAATCCTGCCTCGGGCATGGATGTGTGTGATGTCCTTAGGTTAGTTAGGTTTAATTAGTTCTAAGTTCTAGGCGACTGATGACCCCATATGTTAATTTGCATAGTGCTCAGAGCCATTAGAACCATTTTTGAAACTTAGAAGCACTTCCTTTAAGCAGGTATACCAATCAGCTGACTTCAGTATTAAAAAGGTGCAGCTCTAACACCAACTACTACAGGAATTTTTCCATGAGTGACACCACTACCGCCACCACCACCCACTACACTGTCACCTATAAGCTTAGGTAGCCTCTCCTTCGCATACCTATTGAGGGGAAGGCCATGCCTAGTGAAACCCCATCTACTGATAGACCCAACTGGCACCACTGAGATGTGATCCATGCCCTCTCCCATCAGTGCACTCCCCAGCCCCACAATTACGCGCCCAACAGCCGCATTAAGGTGTGCCCGATCATTATGCTGAAACAGTTGCACGAAAAGCACATTAGTGCCACCAGTTTGAGTAGCTATCTTAACCAAGTCACCACTGACATCATACCCCCTGTCCCTATTGTGACTGCTCCCAGCACCACCCACTATCACTACCTGATCCTCCTTTGTAAAATTCTTACATAACTCCCCTATGCTTTCAGCCACCTGAGCCAACCCTGCATTAGGCTTCACAATGCTTGTGACCTGGTACTCACTCCACAAAACTTCTTGCAAATGCTGGCCCACACCTCTACCCGGTAACTACCTAGCAGCAGAACCTAGGCCTCCTAATTGCTGAGGACGGCTGCAAGTTACCTCCATATACAGCTACACGAGGCTCCTCTCCGCTCAACTTTGACAGTTTGTCGTATCTATTGCATGTATGCAAAGTAAAACTGTCTGACTACCTCCTTTTCCTATCTATCTTCTTGTCACCTGCCAGTTCCCATTCCCCAGCACCCTTCACCCTCCTCAACTTATCTAGTTCCTCCTTTGCGCATTGTAACTGCACCTGAAGGGCACAGATCTTACGCTCCTGCTCCTCTATTAACTTGTTTCTACTACAGATTCTACATTCCCAGGACAGGATCACCCTCAAATGACCACTGGCTTCCCCACTGCATTCCCCCCAATGAAAATACTTTGAACAAATCCCACAGCGTAATCCACTACTCACAAACCTACGACATAGCCATCACTTCTCACTCACGATAAAATTTTACAGTTACTAAAAAAAACTATACGTCTACGTTACCAAAGTTCAGTTACAAAAGCAGCACTATTTAAGAACTAACAACTATGGTCTCGAAATTCTCTGTCTACTAAGAAAGCAGCTTCTTGTATTAACACTACTACAACACAGCCGATACCAATACCAGCAAAACTTCACAAAATTATTGGCTAAAACCAAAAAATTTAAACTAAACGCCAGTTGAAAACTAAAGCACGAAATTTACTAAACGACTTCAACACACTGAAAACTCTATAAAACACAGCGAGCGAACGATTACAAGAGTTTATTAAGTCATTATTTCGCCAAAAATGGCAAGCAACACCACTGCAATCTATTCAGTTTAATAACTGTATTACAGAGCACAAACAAGTTCGTCAGTACTTAACTTATAACCGCTACAGAGGCAGTGCACGCCGCAAAATGTAAACACACTGATGAGGCGCGAGGCTTAGACGAACCATGAAAGCACACTCACAAATAATAGACCACTCGAGTCAATACCACAGGAAGAAAGACTGAGATAAATGAATATCCACAAATAATTTGCTTTTACGGCAAAAATAATAACACAAAAAAACTTTAAAATACGTAAATGAAGTCTAAAATTTATAAAACATTAACAAGCTATTTCAACAGCAGTGCAGCTCACGTGACGTCACACACATGATGATCTGCCCCCCCCCCCCCCCCCTTGGGAAGGTGCCTATCTACCCCACCTTCGAAATATGCCTATCTATCCCCCTCAGAAGATATCTACCGAGCTACCCATCCATGGAAGATCTCTGTCAACCTGCACCTCCCCTCCCCCCTCAGATGATGTCTGTATACCTACCCACACCCTTGGAATATGTCTGTCTACCTAAACCCCCTCCCCTTAGAATATGTATGACTACCTACCCCTCCCCACAGAATATGAATGTCTACCTACCCCACCCCTCGGGAGATGTCTGTGTACCCACCCCTCCCAGAAGATATCTACCTACACCTCCCACATCGGAAGATTTCATACTACCTCTACCCCATCGAAAGCTGTCTGTCTCTCATCGCCCCACCACCTAATATGTAATTCTACCTACTTGCCTCGTTAGAAAATGTCAGTCTACGTAACTCTCCACAGGAGATGTCTATCTACCTACCCCCTCGGCAGATGTCTGCCTACGTCACCCCCCTAAGGAAGATGTTTGTCCACCTACCTCACCCTGTGAAGATGTCTATCTACACCCCCACAAAAACTCTCTCCCCACCTCGTAAGATGTCTATCACCCTGAAAGATGTCTCTCAACCCCCCCCCCACACTAAGGAGATGTCTATCTACCTACCTGCCCTCTCGGAATTTGTCTGTCGACCTATCCCAACCCCTACTCAGCCCCCCCACTCGGAAGTTGTTTACCCCTGTCTCGGAAGATGTCTAGCGACCCCCAAACTTTGGAAGGTGTCTTCCAGCCCCTCAGGCGATGTCTGTCTACCCCCCCCCCCTCAGAAGATGTCTGTCAGCATACCAACCACCCTGGAATTAGTCTGTCTACCTACCAACTGCCTCGGAATATATCTGTCTACCTCCCACCTCGGAAAATGTCTTCCAAACACAGTCTCAGAAGAGCCCAGTCTACCAACTGCCAAATTTCAACCCCCGGAAGATTTCTATCCAACCCCCCCCCCCCCACTTGGAATATGTCTATCTACCTCCACTCTCGGTAGCTATCTACACCCCCCTCTCAGAGAATCTCTAACCCCACTCTCATAGGATGTCTGTCTATCTACCCTCACCACCATTCGAAGATGTCTACCCCTTGGAGGATGTCTACTCCACCTGGAATATGTCTGTCTACCCACGTTGGATGATGTCTGTCTATCTACTCAGCCCCCCTGGGAAGATATCTGTTAAACTACCACCCCTTGGAATTTGTTTATCTATCATTACCTGCACAAAATATGTCCATCAACCTACAATCTCCTTCTGAAGATGTCTGTCTACCTACAGCTCCCGCTTGGAAGATGTCTGTCTACCTACAACCCCTCAGAAGACGTCTGTCTACCTATCTCCACATCAGAAAATGTCTGTCTCTCATCTCCCCACCCTTGGAATATGTCTGTCTACCTACACTCCCCATCGGAAATGTCTGTCTACCTAAGCTCCCTCAAACCATGTCCGATTAGCTATCCATCCCGGAAGATGTCTGTCTACCTACCCAACCATCAGAAGATGTCTGTCTACCTACCCCTCCCCCTCGGAAAATGTCTGTCTCTCATCCCCCTACCCTGAGTATATGTCTGTCTACTTACCTGCCCCCCCTTGGAAAGATCTCTGTATACCTAAACCCAGCCCTCAGAAGATGTATGACTACCTACCCCTCCCCTTGGAAGATATATGTTTTCCAACCCTCCCTTCAGAATATTTCTGCCTACCTACCATCTATCACAAAGGTTGTCTGTCAGCCTACAATTCCTTACAGGTGTCTGTCTACATACCCACCCACACTCGGAAAAAGTTTGTCTACCTGCCACTCCTTAGGAAATGTCGGTTACCAAACCCCTTAGAAGATGTCTGTCTACCTATACACCTCTGATGACGACTGTCTACCTAACCCCCCTCTGTAGATGCCTGTCTACCTACCCCCTTGGAATATGTCCGTCCTCCTACAACTCTTCAGAATATGTCTGCCTACCTACCCCCCTCTCGTAAGATATCTGTCTACATATCCCCCCCCCCCGCATGATCTGTCTACCTACCCCCTTCCCCTGTCATAAGATGAATGTCTACCTAAACCCCTCAGAAGATGTATGCCTATCTACCCCCTTCAAATGATTCGATTTTATCCCTCCTGTGGGAGATATCTGTCTCCCTACCCCTACCTCTGAGGATATCTGTCTGCCTACCCCCCCCCCTCCCGGAAGTTGTTAAACTACCACTCCTCTGGGAAGATATCTACTCCCACATCAGAGAATGTCCACACCCGTCTTGGAGGATGTCTGTATACCAAAACGCATACTTTGGAAGATGTCTCACCCCCTTTGAAAGATGTCTGTCTACAATGAACACCTCGCAGAAGATGTCTGTGTACTGAACTCACCCTCAGAATATATCTCCTCCTAACCTACCCCCCCCCCTCCCTTGGAATATGTCTGTCTACCTATCCATTTCCCATAAGAAGATGACCTTATTCCCCTCAGAAGGTGTATGTCTACATGCCACGCCTCGGAACATGTCTGCCTACCTAAAACCCTCGGAAGAGGTCCATCTACCTCGCATCTTGGAAGATATTTATTTACACCCCTCTAGGAAGATATCTACCCCTGTCTTGGAGGATGACTACCTCCCTCTCGGATGATGTCTACCCTCTCTCTGAAGATGTCTGTCTACATACCCTCCTCTCGAAAGATATTTCTCCTCCCTCAGATGATGTAAGTCTATCAACCCTCAAATGGAAAATGTCTGTCCTCCTAATCCCCCTCGGAAGATGTCAGTATACCTACCCACCTGTCTGTCTATGTACCCCCACTCCCATGATGTCTGTCTACCTCCCCCTTAGGTATATGTCTGTATACCTACACCCATTCGGAAGATGTCTGTATACCAAACACCCCTCTGAAGATGACTATCTACCTACCCTGCCTCAGAAGGTGTCAGTTTACCTAACCCTTCGTCGGAAGATGCCTGTCTACAAAACTTCACTGGGAAGATGTCTGCCTACCTAACCCTGTCCATGATAATTGTCTGTTTACCAACACCTCTGCTTCGGAAGAGGTCTGTCTACCTACTTACACCCCTTGGAAGATGTCTCTCTACATCCCTCCAGTCATAAAGTATTGTCTACCAACCCATACTTCTGAATATGTCTGTCTACCTACCCCAGAAGATGATTGTCTAATTACCCCCTCATCTGAAGATGTCTGTCTACCTAGACCCCACTTGGAAAATGTATGTCTATGTACACCCCTCGGAAAATGTCTGTCTCCCTACACCCCCTCAGAAGATGTGTGTCTACCTACATGAACTTTTGTATGATATCTATCTATGACGCCCGCACTTGGAAGATGTTTGTCTACCTACCGCACCCATTGGAATATGTCTGTCTATGTACCCACCAACCATCGGAAGATGTATGTCCATCTACACATCCCCCTCAGAAGATGTCTGTCTACCTACACTCATCAGAAGATGTTGTCTACTTTCCACCATTTGAAAATGTCTCTCTACCTACCGCTCTTGGCAAATGTCATTCTACACCACCCCTCTGAAGAGGTCAGTTTACCTACAACCCCCCAGAAGAAGTCTGTCTAACTCCCCCCCTCTCAAAAAATGTCTATAGTCACCCTGCCTCGGGCAATGTCTCTCTGCCTACGCCCCATCATGGAAGATGTCAGTCTACCCACCCACCCATCAGAAGAAGGCTGTCTACAACCATCCCCTCACATGATATGTCTGCCTACCAACCTCCTATTGGAAGATGTCTGGCTACCTACCCCACCCCACATCTGAAGATGTCTGTCTACCAACCCTCCACTTGGAAGACGTCTGTCCTCCTACAACCCCTCAGAAGATGTCAGTCTTCATAACCCCTCTCAGACGTTATCTGCCTAAATACCCCTCCTCGGATGGTTTCTGTCTACCTACACCCACAACCCGTCATAATATGAATGTTTACCTAAACCCCTCAGAATCTGTATATTTATCTACCACACCTTGAATGATTTGTCTCTATCTTATCCCTATCTCGGAAGATGTCTGTCTCCCAACCCACCCCCTCTGAGGATGTCTGTATACCTACCCCCCCTTTCTCGAAAGTTGTCTGTCTACATTCACCACACATTTAAACATGTCTATCTATGTACTCCTCTGGGAAGATATGTATCTATTGCCGCCATGGAAGAAAAGTATCTCCCCCCTCTCGGAATATGTCAATCTACCACTCCTCTCAGAAGATATACACTCCCCATCTGAGAATGTCTACATCCTCTCTCGTAGGATGTCTGTCTACCAAACTGCATCCTTTAGAAGGTGCTTCCCACCCCTTGGAAGATGTCTGTCTTCCAACACCCCCCTTCCCCCCCTTGGAAGATGTCTTTCTACCGCACCCAGGCTCAGAAGATGTCTCCATACCTAACACTCCTCGGAAGATGTCTTTCTACCTACCCACCCCCATCAGAAGATGACTACGTTATCTCCCTCACAGAATGTCTAGGCCCCTCTCGGAGGATACTGTCTACCAAACTGCATCCTTTAGAAGATGTTTCCCACCCCTTGAAAGATATCTGTCTTCCAACACCCCCCCCCCCTTGGAAGATGCCTGTCTACCGAATCCAGCCTCAGAAGATGCCTCCATACCTACCACCACTCGGAAGATGTCTGTCTACCCACCCACCCCGATCAGAAGATGACTGTCGACGTTATCCCCCTCAGAAGATGTCTGTCTACATACCCTCCCTCAGAAGATGTCTGCCTAGCTAAGACCAGTGGAAGATGTACAACTGCCTCCCATCTTGGAAGACATCTACTCCCCCTCTCGGAGGATGACTATCTCCCTCTCGGAGGATGACTACCTCCTCTCTGAAGATGTCCGTCTATGTACCCTCCCCTCAAAAGATGTCTCTCCCCCCTCAGATGATTTATGTCTACCAACCCCCACATGGAAAATGTCTGTCCTTCTAACCCCCTTGGATGATGTCTGTGTACCTACCCAACTGGAAGATGGCTGTCTACCTACCACCACTCGGGACATGTCTGTCTACCTTCCCCCTAGGTATATGTCTGTAAACCTACACCCCTTCGGAAAATGTCTGTCTACCTACCCCATCACTTCAGAAGATGTAATTCTACTTACCACACATCGGAAAGTGTCAGTCTACCTATGCCCCACCCTCAGAAACTATCTGTCTACCTTGCCCTTTTGGAAGATGTCAGTTTACCAACCCCACTCAAAAGATGTCTGCTTACCTACTCTCCCATCCAAAGATGTCTTTCTACCTACCCCCTCTCGGAAGATTTTGTCTACCCCCTCTCTGAGATGTCATTCTACACCCACTTGGAAGATGCCTATCTAAACCCCTGGGATGAAATCCCTCCCTCTAAAAATGCCTACCTAAACCCTTCCACATCGGAAGATGCCAATCTAGCTCCCTTCAGCTGATGCCTACCAACACCCACCTCATAAGATTATCTATCCATACCTTCCTCGGAAGAGGTGTATCTACCCCCACCTCAGAAGATGTCTATCCCCCACGCGGATGTCTATAACTCACCTCATGAAAGATGCCTGTCTATCAACCCCCTCCTCTCAGAATATGTATGTCTACCTACCCCACCCCTGTTAAGATTTCCATCTAGCCCCTCCTCTCAGAGAACATTTATCCTAGACTCAGAAGAGTTCTACAGCCTTCCTTCATTTGGAATGTGTCTACTGCCCATTCTGTATATGTTTGTCTACCTCCAAATTCTAGGAAGATGTCTGTATGTCTGTCTACCTCACAAACTCCGGACAAGTCTATCTATCCCCACTATGGAAGAAATATATCTAAACCCCTCTCTGATTATGTCTATCTACCCTCCTTGCCAAAGATATCTACACCCCATCTTCAAGGAGCTCTATCCCCCCTTCATGAAAGATGCCTGTTTATCTACCCGAACCCATCAGAAGACGTAAGTGTACATACCATCACTCCCCACAGAAGATGTCTGTCTACTTACCGACATTTCTTGGAAGATGTCTGTCTACTGACCCCCCCCCCCCCCAACCTTTGAAGATGTCTGACTACTCACCTTCCCCCATGGAAGAATACTATCTCCCCCCTCCCAGAAGATGTCAATCTACTCTCCCCCTCGAAAATATCTCCCCCCCCCCCGGAAAATGTCTACCTCCCCTATCTGGCCCCAATCGAAAAATGTCTCCCCCCTTGGAAAATGTCGGTCTACCAAGCCTCCCCCTTGAAGACGTATGACTAAGAAACAACCCCTCAGAAGATGTCTGTCTTACTACCCCTCCTTGGAATTGTTTGTCTACCATTATCACCACAGAAGCTGTCTCTCCCCCCTCTTGGAAGATGTCTGTCTACCTACCACCATTCAGAAGATGTCTGACCATGTACCCTGCTTTGGAATATGTCTGTCTACCTACCCCTCGTGGAAGATGTGTGTCTTCCTACCTCCCCACAGAAGATGTAGGTAAACAGATATCTTTCAAGAGGGAGTAGGTAGACAGACATCTTGCAAGGGAGTGGTATGTAGACAGAAATTACCAAGGGGTGGGGAATAATTAGACAGACTTCTTCCGAGGGGGGGGGGGGGGGGGGTAGGTATACATACATTTTCTGAGTGTTCGTAGGTAGACAATCTTCTGAGGGGGTAGGCAGAAAGGCACCTTTCGAGGGGGTTTGTTGACAGACATCTCCCATTGGTGGGTTGGTAGACAGCCATCTTCTGATGGGTGTACTTAGACAGACATCATCTAGAGGGGTAAGTAGACCAACATCTTCCAAGGGGGGTAGGTAGACAGAAATCTTCGGAGGGTGTAGGTAGACAGACATCCTCGGAGGATGGGGGCAGGGGGTAGGTAGATAGACATCATCTGTGGAGGTGTGGATAAACAGACATCTTCTGAGAGGTAGGTAGACAGAAATTTACCGAGTTGTGTTGTAGGTAGACAGATATCTCCCAAAGGGGGGGGGGGGGGATAGGTAGACAGAGACTTTCCTGGTGGGTGGTTTGAGAATCTCCTGATGGGGGGTTGGTAAACAGACTTCTTCTTAAGGGGGTAGGTACACAGACGTCTACTGTTGGTGCGGGACAAATAGACATAATTCTTCTGAGGCTGGGGATGATAGACATCTTCCGAAGGAGGGCACGTAGACAGACATGTTCCAAGTTGGGCAGACTGACAGACATCTTCCGGGGAGTAGAAAGACATAGATGTTCCAAGGGTGGTAGGTAGACAGACATCTTCTGTGGGGGAGTAGGTTGGCAGACGTCATCTTAGTTTGGGTATGTAGACAGACATCTTCCAAGGGGAGGGAGTATATAGGAAGATACCTTCTGAGGGGGATGATAGACATCTTATGGGAGTAGGTAAACAGACATAGTTGACAGACATATACATTCAGAGGGGGTAGTTAGACAGACATCTTCTGAGTGGTGGAAAATAGACCACTTCCAAGGGGGAGGTAGGCATCTTCCTAAGTGAGCGGGAAGGTTGCCTGACATCTTCCATGGGGTAGGTAGCCAATCATCTTCCAAAGATGGGTTGGGTAGGCAGATATATTCAATGGGGGGTAGGTAGACAGACATCTTCTGAGATGGTGGTAGATAGACATTTCTGAGTTGGGGTAGAAAGGCATCGTCCAAGATGGGTAGATAGGAATCTTCCGTGCGTGGATGGGGTAGGTAGACAGACATTTTCGGAAAGGGGTGTAAGTAGACTGGCATCTTCTGTACGGGGGTAGGTAGACAATCATCTTCTGAGGGGGATGGGTACACAGACCTCTTCCGGGGGTGGGTAGACAGACATCATCTGAGGGGGGGTTGATAGACATGTTCTGCCAGTATTAGAAAGGCATCTTTGTGGGTGGAGCGGGCAGTTAGACAGACATCTTCCAAAGGGAGGCAGGTAGAGGGACATCTAGCACATGGGAGTAGGTAGACAATCATCTTCTGAGGGGGAAGATGGGTACACCAACGTTTTTGAGGGCGGGAGGTAGACAGTCATCTTTGGAGGTTGGGTATGTAGACAGACACCTTAGATAGGGGGTATAGGTAGACAGACTTCTAGTTAGGGGTTAGATAGAAATTCCTCCGAGGGGGGGGGGGGGTAGATAGACAGACTTTTCCTTAGGGGGGATGGTTGGTAGTAAGACATCTTCTGAGGGAATTTAGGTAGACAGACATATTCTGAGGGCTGATAGGTAATCTTCCTATAGCAGAAGGGCAGGTAGACAAACATCTTCTGATTGTGGTTGGGAAAAGTGCCATCTTCTGGGGGTATGTTGACAGACATCTTCTGATGGGGTGGTAGATGGACATCTGATGAGGGAGGTTGATAGACTTTTTCCAAGGGGGGGGGGGGGTAAGACTGACATCTTCTGAGGTGGGGATTGGTAGACTGACATCTTCTGATGGGTGTGTTGGTAACAGACTTCTTCTAAGGGAGGCAGTAGATAGACAGAAATCTTCTGGGGGGGTGGTTAGGTAGACAGACATCTTCTGAGGATGGTAGGTAGACATACGTCTTCTGAGGATGAGGGGGGGGGGGGTAGGTAGATAGACATCATCTGAGGAGGTGTAGGTAGACAGAAACCTTCTGAGGGGGTAGGTAGACAGACATTTTCTGAGGGGTTTTGTAGGTAGAGAGGTATCTTCCAAGAGGGGGTAGGGAGACAGAGACCTTCCTAGGGGGTAGTTGGACAGACTTCTCCTGATGTAAAGTTGGTAAACATACTTCTTCTGAGATGGGCTGGAAATACAGACATCTTCCGAGGGTGTGGGACAGATAGACACACATCTACTGAGTTTGGTGATGTTAGACATTTTCCAAAGGGGGCACATTGACGGACATTTTCCGAGTTGGGCAGGTAGACATATATCTTTGAAGGGGTAGACAGACATACATCTTCCAAGGGTGGTAGATAGACATTTTCTGAAGGGGTGGTACACTGGCCGACATCTTCTGAGGAGGGGGTAGATAAACAATTTCTGAGCTGGGGTAGAAAGGCATCTTCCAAGGTGATTAGATAAGCATCTTCCATGAGTGGATGGGGTAGATAGATAGACATTTCCCGAAGGGGTGGGGTAGGTAGTGAGACATCTTACATACAGGGGTAGGTAGACAATCATTTTCTGAGGGGAAGATGGGTACAGAGATGTTTTACTGGGGGTAGGTAGACAGACATCTTCAAGGGGGTAGGTAGACAGACAACTGAGGGGGTGGGGTTGTTAGACAGACATGTTCTGAGGGTTTTTTTAAGTAGACAGATATCTTCTGAGCAGGGGTAGTAGACATACAGCTTCAGAGGATGAGGGATATGTAGACAGACATCTTCTAAGGTAGCGTAGGTAGAGAGACAATTAGTGAGGGGGTAGGTAGACAGACATTATCCGAGGCTGGGTTGTAGGTAGACAGAAATAATCTGAGGGGGTGTAGTTAGACAAGTATTTTCTGAGGCTAGGGGTATGTAGACAGACATTGTCCATGGGGATAGTTAGACACACCTTCTGAGGTATGGGGAGTAGGAAGACTGACATTTCCTGAGGATGGTAGGTAGGGTGTCACTTTCGAAGGGGGAGGGGGTGGGGGTAGTGAGAGAGACTTCATAGGAGGTGGGGGATGCTGGTAGATAGACATGTTCTGAGGGAGGGAGGGAGATAGACATGTTCAGAGGGAGGGGTGGTAGAAAGCAATATTCCGAATGAGTGTAGGTAGACATACATATTCCGAGGGGTGGTTGGTAGGCAGACATCTTCTGAGGTGGGGTAGGTAGGCAGTCGTTTTCTGAATTTGGGTATGTTGACAGACATCTTCCAATAGAAGTGGGTATGAAGGCAGATATCTTCGTAGGGGGAGCTAGGTAGCCAGACGTCTTCCGAGGGTGTTGGGTATGTAGGCATACATCTTCAAGGGCGGTTGGTAGACCGATATTTTCCAATGGGGGTAGGTAAACACACATACTACGAGTGGTGGTAGGTAAACACATCTTCTATGGGGTAGGTAGACAATCATCTTCCGAGGTGGGGTTGGTAGACATTCATTATCTGGGGTGTAGGTAGACTAACATTTTCGAGAGGGGTAGGACAGATATCTTCTGAGGGTGGTGTATTGGACAGACATCTTCCGAGCGGGTGTAGATAGACAACTTATGTAGGTGGTAGACAGACATCTGCTGACTGGGGGGGGGGGGGGGGGTAGGTAGACAGACATGTTTCAAGGGTAGGGTAGATAGATATACTACTTCTGAGGGGGGTGGTAGGTAGAGAGACATCTTCTGAGAGGGGGCTGGTAGACAGATATTTTCCGTGAGGTGTTATAGGTAGACAGAAATCTTCCAAGGGGGGGTAGGTCGACTGACATTTTCTGAGGGGGCAGGTAGACAGACAACTTCTGGGGGGTAGATAGACATACATGTTCAGTTTGGGTGCATAAACAGAGACCTTCTGAGGTGGGTTAGGTTGGCAGCTATCTTATTATTAGTTTTGGCATGTAGAGGAGTATTGGTAGACAGGTATCTTCCGAGGGGGGTATGTAGACTGACATTGTCTAAGGTAGTTAGGTAGACATACACATCCCACAGGCAGATAGATGGACAGACATCTTCTGAGGGGGGTTAGGTAGCCATACATCTTCCGACAGGAGAGTTGGTGGACAGACACCTTCCAAGGATGGGGGGTAGGCAGACAGATATTTTCCAAGCGAGATTTAGGTAGACAGGCATTTTCCAAGGAGGGGTAGGTAGACATACATCTTCCGAGGATGGTTGGGGTAGGAAGACAGACAGTGTGGGGTAGGTAGACAGACATCTTATTAGAGGGTGTATGTAGACAGACAGTTTCCGAGGGCAGGTTGTAGGTAGACAGATATCTTACAGGGGGTGGAGTAAGTAGGCACGTATTTTCCAAGGCTGAGAGTATATAGATAGACATAGTCCCGGTGGGCAATTAGACCGATATCTCCTGAGGGAGGGTAGGTACACAGACATCTTCAGAGTGGGAGGATAGGTAGACAGACACCTTCTAAGAGTGGGATGATAGACATCTTTCCAACTGGGAAAGATAGACATTTTACGAGGGGTAGACACAGATATTACGAGGGGGGGGGGGGGGGTAGGTAGAAAGATTTCTTATAAGGTGGGGTAGGTTGGTAGACATCTTCTGAGGTTGAGTATGTAGGCACCAAGGGTAGAGGATATGAAGACATATATCTTCCGAGGGGGGGGCGGCAAGGTAGACAGAAAATCTCCAACAGAGGGATGATAAACTTCTTCCGAGGGGGGTAGGTATGCAGACATCATATGAGGGGGTGTAGGAAGACATACATATACCAAGGCAGGGTAGGTAGACAAAAATCGTCTGAGGGGGGTTGGAAGATAGACATCTTCTGAGGGGCGAATGGAATACATACATCTTCCGAGGGGGTAGGAAGACAAAGTCCTCCAAGGGGGGGGGGGGGAGATTAACAGACATCCACCAAGGGGGTTAGATGTATGGTCATCTTCTGTTGTAGTGGGAGGGGGCAGGTAGGCTTCCATCTTCTGGGTGGTCAGTAGACAATCATCTTCTGAGTTGTGGTTCAGTAGGCAATCATGTTCAGAGGGGGGTAGGTAGACAGACATCTTCCGAGGTGGGATGATAGACATCTTCCAAAGGGGTGGAAAGTAGACAGGCATTTTACAAAGTGGGGTGCAGGTGGACTGACATCTCCCATGCAGTAGGTGGAAAATCATATTCCGAGGTCGGGTTAGATATACAGACATATTCCGAGGGAGGTGGTAGGTAGACAGCCATCTTCCGAGTGGGGATAGATAGACATACTTTTCCCGAGAGGGGGTTGGGTAGACAGGCATTTACCGAGGGGGTGGAGGGTAGGTAGATAGACATCTTCTGAAGGGGGGTAGGTAGACAGACATCTCCCGAGGAGGGGTGATAGACATACAACTTTCGAGGGGCAGTAGGTAGACAGACATTTTCTGTTGGAGGGGTTGATTGACAGGCATCTTTCAGAAGTGAGGGGGTGCAGGTAGACTGAAATCTTCCGGGGGTAGGTAGACAATCATCTTCTGAGGGGAGTGTTGGGTAGACAGACATCCTCCGGGTTTTGGTAGACATAAATATTGTAAGGTGGGCAGGTAGACAGACATTTTCTGAGGGAGGGCCAGGTTGACAGACATCTTCAAATGGCGGGTTGGTAGACACACAACTTATGAGTGGGGGCATAGGTAGAGAGACATGTCCGGAAGTGGGGTAGGTAGACACACATGTTCCGAGGGGAGTGGTGGCTAGTCATACATATTCCGAGTGTGTGTTTATGTGGGCAGACATCTTCCAAGAGGGGCTAGGTAGACAAACATCTTCCAAGGGGGGGGGGGGGGGTAAGTAGACAGACATCTTCCATGTGGGGTATGTAGACAGACATATTCTGACAGGGTGAGGCAGGCATATACCGCGGTTCGGTAGATAGACAGGCATCTTCGAGGGTGTGCTAGCTAGACATACACCTTCCGAGGGTAGTGGTAGGAAGTCATACATCTTCCAAAGCGGTTTTTTCGGTTGTCAAATGTCTTCCAAGAGGGGGGTCTGCACACATACATCCTCCAGGGATGGGAGGAGGGTTTGACAGAGATCTTCGGAGGTGGGGTAGTCAGTTACACATCTTTTGAAGTGGATGTAGGTAGGCAGACACCATCTAAATGGCGGTACCTAGGCAGATAGGCAAACATCTTCGGGGGGGGGGGAGGTAGGTAGACAGACAGTTTCTGATTGTGAGAATGGTGGTGGTGGTGGTTAGTGTTTAACGTCCCGTCGACAACGAGGTCATTAGAGACGGAGCGCAAGCTCGGGTTAGGGAAGGATTGGGAAAGAAATTGGCCATGCCCTTTCAAAGGAACCATCCCGGCATTTGCCTGAAACGATTTAGGGTAATCACGGAAAACCTAAATCAGTATGGCCGGAGACGGGATTGAACCGTCGTCCTCCCGAATGCGAGTCCAGTGTGCTAACCACTGTACCACCTCTCTCGATGTGTGAGAATGGTAGACAGACAGATAGGGTGGGAGATCAGAGAGAGTCATATTCTGAGGGTGGGGTATGTAGACAGCCATCTTCTGAGGGGGTAGATAAGAGTCTTCTGAAGGTGATGGAGAGATAGTCATCTTCCAAGTGCAGGTAGATAGGAATCTTCTGAGTTGGGGTAGCTTCCGAGCTAGGCGATAGATAGGCATCTTCACAGGGGGGGATGATAGATTGGCATCTTATGGGGTGGGGGGGGGGGCGAGTAGACAAACATCACCCGATAGGTGGTATGTATAGAGACATCTTCCATGGAGTAGTAGGTAGGCAAACATCTTCTGAAGGGTGGGTTAGGGAGACAGACATCATCCACGTGCGGAGTAGGTAGTGAGTGATCTTCTGAGGGGGGTGGGAGATGTAGATAGAAAGATATTTTGAGAGGCTGGTAGGTAGGCAGACATGTTCCAAACGAGGGGGGGGGGGGGTTAGGTAGACAGGTATCTTCCGAGGGTGTGTAGGTAGACAGTCATCTTCTGAGGGGGGGAGGGGGTGGGAAAACTGACGTTTTCCGGTTGGGGGGATAAGTAGAGAGTCATCTTCTGAGGGGGAAGTGGGTAGACACACATTTTCAGAAGGCGTGAGTAGGTAGACAGACATATTACGAGGGGGGGGGGGGGGGTGGCGGGTGTACGTAGACAGTCATCTTACGAGGGCGGAGGGGGGTAAAAAGACAGACATGTTCCAAGGTCCTCTATCAACTGCAAGACACCAGAACAGGCCTACAGTTGAATTTTCGATACCTAAAACTTGAGTAGTACTACTTCTTACCTGCCGATTGCATCAAATGAGAAGCTCCTATTTTGTTGTTTGTGGTGCGACCGCATACCACAGCACATGACGTAAGTTTCCAGATGTATATGTAAACAGTTCCGTGAGCAAAGCTGCCACTGCGACGATCTGGCATTACGATTAGGCGCGTGAGTGCGTGTGAAATCGCTCTCTAAGTTTTCATACATTTATAGGTTTCAGATACATATTTTAACGGTTTTTGTGATAATATTTACTATATAAGATACTTATTAGTGGTTTCTTCATTCACCTCCGCCTTTCTTGGGTTGTGACCTGATATTTGCGAGTGTTTCGTATCGAGCAACTTAACTTCTTACCTGTGTTTACATTCCGCGCTGACCAGTTGCAGCTGTAGCGGGACATCCAAAGCTAAGTACTAATTAGTTGTTTGTGTATAGTGGTTTATTTTGGAACTTTAGTAGTCTTCAATCGCTGTTCTTGTTGTTTCCTGGTGAAATAATTTCAGAAGAAATTGTCGCGAACTGTTTTCAGTTTCGTTACTGTGCCATTAGACGTTTGATAATCTTTCTGTTTTACCTTTTGTTTTATTTGCTGTTAATAAATACTGTTAATAATAGTAGCTACTTCCCTTGTACAGCAAGATTATGATTATTGTAGTCAGTTTTTTAACAGATTCTTATTGTACTAACGGAACTTAAATAAATGCGAAAGGTTTTCTTAGGTTTTTACTACATATTAACACGTTTCACATTTCCCCGTGCAACGTGGCGTTCAGACCTCGTTTGATGCAAAAGCTTGAGGTCCTCGATCATGTCCAAGGCACCAAAGCCGGCTAATAAGTCAGTAATCGATAACTAAAACTTGAATTGTACTGCTTCTTACTGGCCAAATACATCTTCTTAACAC
The DNA here is from genome assembly GCF_023897955.1 of Schistocerca gregaria. NCBI lineage: Eukaryota > Metazoa > Arthropoda > Insecta > Orthoptera > Acrididae > Schistocerca > Schistocerca gregaria. The sequence goes on from NW_026061759.1 coordinate 4,703,169, forward strand.
TTTCTTCTGTCTTCTACTGTGGTGCTTTTAGTGTCTCCGCAAACCGCAGCAGGCGACATAAGTTTGCAGACTATAAATTTAACCGTCTCAGAGCGTAAAGCGGCCGATGTGACGATCTGCCAATAAGTCGATTCGACAGCAAATGAAGAAAACGGTCGGATTTCTTAGGTTTTTACTACAAATGGACACTTTTCCCATCATCCCGTGCAACGTGGCGTCCAGACCGCGTTTCATGCAAAATCTTAAGGCCCTAGCTCATGTCCAAGGTACCAAAGCAGGCTAATAAGTCAATAAATGATAACTAAAATTTTAATTGTACTGCTTATTACTTGTTCTTTCTCGCTGATTACACCAACAGAGAAGCTTCATCTGTGTTCTACTGTGATGCTTTGACTGTCTCCGCATAACGCAGCACGCGACATAAGCTTGCAGACGATATATGTAACAGTTTCAGAGAGAAAAGCGGCCAATATGACGATCTGGCAGTAAATCGATTAAATAGAAAATGACGAAAACGGGAGGATTTCTCAGGTTTTTACTACATATGAACACTTTTCACATTCTCAGGCGCAACGTGGCAGACAGACCTCGTTTCATGAACAATCTCAAGGTCATAGCTCATCTCCAAATAACCAAAGCCGGTTAATAAGTCAATAATAGATAAGTAAAATGTGAATTGTAATGCTTCGTACTAGAAGATTGCATCTTCTGAGAGTCTTCTTCTGTGTTCTACTATGGTGCTTTTATTGTCTCCGTATACCGCAGCACGCGACTTAGCTTTGCAGACGATAAATGTAACCGTTTCAGAGTGAAGAGTGGCCAATGTGACGATCTCACTTTAAGACGATTTGATAACAAATGACGAAAACGGACGGATTTCACAGGTTTTTACTACTTTTGAACACTTTTCACATTCTCCCTTGTGCTAGTTCTTCTTTCGTGCAAAATTGTAAGGTCCTAGCTCAAGTCCTAGGCACCAAAGAAGGCTAAAAAGTCAATAATCGATAACTAAAACTTGAATTGTACTGCTTCTTACTGCCTATTACATCAACTTAGAAGCCTCTTATGTGTTCTGCTATGCTGCTTTTAGTGTCTACGCATACCGCAGCACGCGACATAGATTTGCAGTCGATAAATGTAACCGTTTCAGAGAGAAGACCGGCCAATGTGACGATCTAGCTAAAAGCCGATTCGATAACAAATGACGAAAACGGACTGATTTCTCTGGTTTTTACTACGAATGAACACTTTTCACACTCTCTCGTGCAACGCGGCTGCTAGACCTCCCATCATGCAAAATCGTAAGGTCCTAGCTCATGTCAAAAGCACCAAAGTCTAAAAAGACAATAATCGATATCTAAAACTTGTGTTGTATTACTTCTTACTAGCTATTACATCAACTTAGAAGCTTCATCTGAGTTCTACTATGGTGCTTTTAGTATCTCCGCATACGCAGCACGCGCCATAGCTTTGCAGACGATAAATTTAACCGTATCAGAGAGAAGAGCGTCTAATCTGACGATCTGGCATTAAGTCGATTCGATAGCAAATGACAAAAACTGGCGGGTTTCTCAGGTTATCACTACATATGAACACTTTTGCACATTCCCCCGAGCAATGCGGCTACTAGAGCTCCCTTCATGCAAAATCTGAAGGTCCTAGCTCATGCCCAACGCAACAAAGCCGTCTACAAAATCAATAATCGATAGCTAAACTTAAATTGTACTGCTTCGTACTGGCTATCACATCAACTTAGAAGCTTCTTCTGTGTTCTACTATGGTGATTTTAGTGTCTCCGCATACCGAAGCACGCGACATAGCTTTGAACACGATAAATCTAACGGTTTCAGAGAGAAAAGCGGCCAATATGACGATCTGGCATTAAGCTGATACGATAGCAAATGACGAAAACGGGCGGATTTCTCAGGTTTTCACTACATATGAACACTTTTCACATTCCCCAGTGCAACACAGCTCCTAGACCTCCCTTCATGCAAAATCGTAATGTCCTAGCTCATGTCGAAGGCACCAAAACCGTCTAAAAATTCAATAATCGATATCTAAAACTTGAATTGTACTGCTACGTACTAGCTATCACATCAACTTAGATGCTTCTTCTGTGATCCATTATGGTGCTTTTAGTGTCTCCGCATACCGCAGCACGCGACATAGCTTTGCAAATGATAAATGTAACCGTTTCAGAGAGAAGTACGGCCAATATGACGATCTGGCATTAAGTCGATTCGATAGCAAATGAAGAAAACGGGCGGGTTTATCAGGTTTTCACTACATATGAACACTTTTCACATTCCCCCGTGCAACGCGGCTGCTAGATCTCCCTTCATGCAAAATTTTAATGTCCTAGCTCATGTCCAAGACACCAAAGCCGTCTAAAAAGTCAATAATCGATAGCTAAAACTTGAATTGTACTGCTTCGTTTTGGCTATCACATCAACTTAGAAGCTTCTTCTGTGTTCTATTGTGGTGCTTTTAGTGTCTCCGCATACCGCAGCACGTGACATAGCTTTGCACACGATAAATGTAACCGTTTCAGAGAGAAGAGCCGCCAATATGACGATCTGGCAATTGTCGATTCGATAGCAAATGAGGAGAACGGGCGGATTTCCCAGGTTTTCACTATATATGAACACCTCTCACATTCCCCCGTCAAATGCGGCTGCTAGACCTCCCTCATGCAAAATCTTAAGGACCTACCTCATGTCCAAGCCACGAAAGCCGTCTAAAAAGTCAATAAGCGATAGTTAAAACTTGAATTGGACTGCTTCGAAACGGATATCACATCAACTTAGAAGCTTCTTCTTTGATCTATTATGGTGCTTTTAGTGACTCCGCATACTGCAGCTCGTGACATAGCTTTCCTCACGATAAATGTAACCTTCTCAGGGAGAATACCGGCCAATATGACGATCTGGCATTAAGTCGATTCGATAGCAAATGACGAAAACGGGCGGATTTCTCAGGTTTTCACTACATAAGAACACCTTTCACATTCCCCCGTGCAACGCGGTCGCTAGACCTCCCTTCATGCAAAATCGTAATGTCCTAGCTCATGTCCAAGGCACCGAATCCGTCTAAAAATTCAATAATCGATAACTAAGACTTGAATTGTACTGTTTCGTACTAACTATCACATCAACTTAGAAGCTTCTTCTGTGTTCTATTATGGAGCTTTTAACGTCTAGGCATTCCGCAGCACGCGACATAGCTTTGCACACGAAAAATGTAACCGTTTCTGAGATAAGAGCGGCCATTATAACGATCTGGCATTAATTCGACTTGATAGAAAATGACGAAAAAGAGCGGATTTCTCAGTATTTCACTACATATGAACACTTCTCACAATCTCGAGTGCAACGTGGCTGCTAGACCTCGGTTCATGCAAAATCTTAAGTGCCTGGATCAGGTCCAAGACACCGAAGCCGTCTAAAAAGTTAATAATCGATAACTAAAACTTGAATTGTACTGCATCGTACTGACTATCACATTAACTTAGAAGCTTCATCTGTGTTCTATTATGGTGCTTTTAGTGTCTCCACATACCGCAGCACGCCATATGGCTTTGCACACGATAAATGTAACAGTTTCAGATTGATGAGCGGCCAATATGAAGATCTGGCATTAATTCGATTCTATAGGAAATGACGAAAACGGGCGGATTTCTCCGGTTTCCACTACATATCAACACTTTTCACATTCCTCCGTGCAACGCGGCTGCTAGACCTCCCTTCATGGAAAATCTTAAGGTCCTAGCTCATGTCCAATGCACCAAAGCCGTCAAAAAGGTCAACAATCGATAACTAAAACTTGAATTGTACTGCTTCGTTTTGGCTATCACACCAACTTAGAAGCTTCTTCTGCTTTCTATTATCGTGCTTTTAGTGTCTCCGCATACCGCAGCACTCGATGAAGCTTTGCACACGATAAATGTAACCGTTTCAGAGAAAAGAGTGGCCAATATGACGATCTGGCAAAAGTCGATTCGATAGCAAATGACGAAAACGGACGGATTTCTCAGGTTTTCACAACATATGAACACTTTTCACATTCCCCCGTGCAACGCGGCTGCTAGACCTCCCTTCATGCAAAATCGTAAGGTCCTAGCTCATGTCCAAGGCAATAAAACCGTCTAAAAATTCAATAATCGATATCTAAAATTTGAATTGTACTGCTTCGTACTAGCTATCACATCAGCTTAGAAGATTCTTCTGTGTTCTATTATGGTGCTTTTAGTATCTCCGCATACCGCAGCACGCGACATCCCTTTCCTCACGATAAATATAACCTTTTCAGGGAGAATACCGGCCAATATGACGATCTGGCAAAAGTCGATTCGATAGCAAATGACGAAAACGGGCGGATTTCTCAGGTTTTCACTACATAAGAACACTTTTGACATTCCCCCGTGCAACGCTGCTGCCAGATCTCCCTTCATGCAAAACTTTCAGTTCTTAGCTCATGTCCAAGGCACCAAAGCCGGCAAAAAAGTCAATAAAAGATAACTGAAACTTGAATTGTACTGCTTCGTACTGGCTATCACATCAACTTAGAAGTTTCTTCTGTGTTCTATTATGGAGCTTTTAGTGTCTCCGCGTACCGCAGCACGCGACATAGCTTTGCACACGATAAATGTAACCATTTCAGAGACAAGAGTGGCCAATATGACGATCTGGCATTAAGTCGATTCGATAGCAAATGACGAAAACGAGCGGATTTCTTAGGTATTCACTACATACGATCACTTTTCACACTCCCCCGTGCAACGCGGCTGCTATTCTCCTTTCATGCAAGGTCGTAAGTCCTAGCGCATTTCCATGGCACCAAAATCGTCTAAAAAGTCAGTAATCGATAACTAAATCTTGAATTGTACTGCTTCGTACTGGCTATAACATCGACCTAGAAGCTTCTTCTGTGTTCTATTATGGTGCTTCTAGTGTCTCCGCATACCACAGCACGCGACATAGCTTTGCACACGATAAATGTATCCTTTTCAGAGAGAAGAGCGGCCAATATGACGATCTCGCATTAAGTCGAATCGATAGCAAATGACGAAAACGGGAGGGTTTCTCAGGTTTTCACTACATATGAACACTTTTCACATTCCCCCGTGCAACGCGGCTGCTAGACCTCCCTTCATGCAAGGTCGTAAGGTCCTACCTCATGTCGAAGGCACCAAAATAGTCTAAAAATTCAATAATCGATAACTAAAACTTGATTTGTACTGCTTCGTACAGGCTATCACATCAACTTAGAAGCTTCATCTGTGTTCTGTTATGGTGCTTTTAGTGTCTCCGCATACCGCAGCACACGACATAGCTTTGAACACGATAAATGTAACCGTTTCAGAGAGAAGAGCGTCCAATATGACCATCTGGCAAAAGTCGATTCGATAGCAAATGACGAAAACGGACGGATTTCTCAGGTTTTCACTACATATGAACACTTTCCACATTCCCCCGTGCAACGCTGCTGCTAGATCTCCATTCATGGAAAACCTTAAGGTCCTAGCTCATGTACAAGCCACCAAAGCAGTCTAAAAAATCAATAATCGATAACTAAAACCTGAATTGTACTGCATCGTACTGGCTATCACATCAACTTAGAAGCTTCATCTGTGTTCTGTTATGGTGCTTTTAGTGTCTCCGCATACCTTAGCACGCGACATAGCTTTGCACACGATAAATGTAACGGTTTCAGAGTGAATAGCGGCCTATATGACGATCTGGCATTAAGTCGATTAGATAACAAATGACGAAAACGGGTGGATTTCTCAGGTTTTCACTACATATGAACACATTTCACATTCCCCCATGCAACGCAGCTCCTAGATCTCCCTTCATGCAATATCTTAAGGTCGAAGCTTATGTCAAGGGAACCAAAGCCGTCTAAAAAGTCAGTAATCGATAACTGAAACTTGAATTTTACGGCTTCGCACTGGCTATCATGTCATCATAGAAGCTTCTTCTGTGTTCTGTTATGGTGCTTTTAGTGTCTCCGCATACCGCAGCACGCGACATAGCTTTGCACACGATAAGTGTAACCGTTTCAGAGAGAAGAGCGGCCAATATGACGATCTGGCATTAAGTCGATTCGATAGCAAATGACGAAATCGGGCGGATTTCTCAGGTTTTCACCACACATGAACACTTTTCACATTCTCCCGTGCAACGCGGCTGCTAGACCTCCCTTCATTTAAAATCGTAAGGTCCTAGCTCATGTCCAAGGCACGAAAACAGTCTAAAAAGTCAATAATCGATACCTAAAACTTTAACTGTACTGCTTCGTACTGTCTATCACATTAACTGAGAAGCTTCTTCTGTGATCCATTATGGTGCGTTTAGTGTCTCCGCATACCGCAGCACGAGACCTTGCTTTGCACACGGTAAATGTAAGCGTTTCAGAGAGAAGGGCGGCCTATATGACCATCAGGCAAAAGTCGATTCGATAGCAAATGACGAAAACGGGCAGATCTCTCAGGTTTTCACTACATATGAACACTTTTCACATTCCCCCGTGCAACGCGGCTGCTAGACCTCCCTTCATGCGAGGTCGTAAGGTCCTACCTCATGTCCAAGGCACCAAAATAGTCTAAAAATTCAATAATCGATAACTAAAACTTGAAATGTACTGCTTCGTACAGGCTATCACTTCAACTTAGAGGCTTCTTCTGTGATCCATTATGGTGCTTTTTGTGTCTCCGCATACTGCAGCACGAGACCTAGCTTTGCACACGATAAATGTAACCGTTTCAGAGAGAAGAGCGGCCAATATGACGATCTGGCATTAAGTCGATTCGATAGCAAATGACGAAAACGGGCGGATCTCTCAGGTTTTCACTACATATGAACATTTTTCACATTCCCCCGTGCAACGCGGCTGCTAGACCTCCCTTCATGCTAGGTCGTAAGGTCCTACCTCATGTCGAAGGCACCAAAATAGTCTAAAAATTCAATAATCGATAACTAAAACTTGAATTGTACTGCTTCGTACAGGCTATCACATCAACTTAGAAGCTTCATCTGTGTTCTGTTAATGTGCTTTTAGTGTCTCCGCATACCGCAGCACGCGACATAACTTTGAAAACGATAAATGTAACCGTTTCAGAGAGAAGAGCGGCCAATATGACCATCTGGCAAAAGTCGATTCGATAGCAAATGACGAAAACGGACGGATTTCTCAGGTTTTCACTACATATGAACACTTTCCACATTCCCCCGTGCAACGCGGTTGCTAGATCTCCATTCATGGAAAATCTTAAGGTCCTAGCTCATGTACAAGGCACCAAAGCAGTCTAAAAAATCAATTATCGATAACTAGAACCTGAATTGTACTGCATCGTACTGGCTATCACATCAACTTAGAAGCTTCATCTGTGTTCTGTTATGGACCTTTTAGTGTCTCCACATACCGCAGCACGCGACATAGCTTTGCACACGATAAATGTAACGGTTTCAGAGTGAATAGCGGCCTATATGACGATCTGGCATTAAGTCGATTAGATAACAAATGACGAAAACGGGTGGATTTCTCAGGTTTTCACTACATATGAACACATTTCACATTCCCCCATGCAACGCAGCTCCTAGATCTCCCTTCATGCAATATCTTAAGGTCGAAGCTTATGTCAAAGGAACCAAAGCCGTCTAAAAAGTCAGTAATCGATAACTGAAACTTGAATTGTACGGCTTCGCACTGGCTATCATGTCATCATAGAAGCTTCTTCTGTGTTCTGTTATGGTGCTTTTAGTGTCTCCGCATACCGCAGCACGCGACATAGCTTTGCACACGATAAGTGTAACCGTTTCAGAGAGAAGAGCGGCCAATATGACGATCTGGCATTAAGTCGATTCGATAGCAAATGACGAAAACGTGCGGATTTCTCAGGTTTTCACCACACATGAGCACTTTTCACATTCTCCCGTGCAACGCGGCTGCTAGACCTCCCTTCATTCAAAATCGTGAGGTCCTAGCTCATGTCCAAGGCACCAAAACAGTCTAAAAAGTCAATAATCGATACCTAAAACTTTAACTGTACTGCTTCGTACTGTCTATCACATTAACTGAGAAGCTTCTTCTGTGATCCTTTATGGTGCGTTTAGTGTCTCCGCATACCGCAGCACGAGACCTTGCTTTGCACACTTTAAATGTAAGCGTTTCAGAGAGAAGGGCGGCCTATATGACCATCAGGCAAAGGTCGATTCGATAGCAAATGACAAAACGGGCGGATCTCTCAGGTTTTCACTACATATGAACACTTTTCACATTCCCCCATGCAACGCGGCTGCTAGACCTCCCTTCATGCAAGGTCGTAAGGTCCTACCTCATGTCCAAGGCACCAAAATAGTCTAAAAATTTAATAATCGATAACTAAAACTTGAATTGTACTGCTTCGTACAGGCTATCACATCAACTTAGAAGCTTCATCTGTGTTCTGTTATGGTGCTTTTAGTGTCTCCGCATACCGCAGAACGCGACATAGCTTTGAACACGATAAATGTAACCGTTTCAGAGAGAAGAGCGGCCAATGTGACGATCTGTTTTAAAGTCGATTCGATAACAAATGACGATAACGAACGGATTTCTCAGGTTTTTACTACATATGAACCCTTTTCACATTCTGCCATGCAACGCGGCTGCGAGTCCTCCTTTCATGCAAAATCTTAAGTTCCTAGCTCATGTCCAATGCACTAATGAAGGGTAAAAAGTCAATAATCGATACCTAAAACTTGAATTGTACTACTTCTTACTGGCTATTACATCAACTTGCAAGCTTTATCTGTATTCTACTATGGTGCTTTTAGTGTCCCCGCAAACCGCAGAACGCGACATAGCTTTGCAGACTATAAGTACAACCGTTTCAGGGAGAAGAGCGGCCATTGTGAAGATCTGGCTTTAAGTCGATTCGATAACAAATGACGAAAACGGACGGATTTATCAGGTTTTTACTACATATGAACACTTTTTACTTTCTCCCAAGCAACGCAGATGCTAGTCCTCCTTTCATGCAAAATCTTAAGTTCCTAGCTCATGTTCAAGGCACCAATGAAGGGTAAAAAGGCAATAATCGATACCTAAAATTTTAATTGTACTACTTCTTACTGCTATTACACCAACTTAGAAGCTTCATCTGTGTTCTACTATGGTGCTTTTCGTGTCTCCGCATACCACAGCGCGAAAAATAGCTTTGCACACGATATATGTAACTGTTTCAGACAGAAGAGCGTCCAATGTGACGATCTGGCTAAGTCGATTCGATAACAAATGACGAAAACGGACGGATATCTCAGGTTTTTAATACAAATGAACACTTTTCACATTCTCCCTTGCAACTCGGCTTCTAGTCCTCCTTTCACGGAGAATCTTAAGGTCCTAGCTCATGTCCAAGGCACCAAAGCCAGCTAAAAAGTCAATAATCGATACCTAAAACTTGAATTGTACTACCTCTAACTGGCTATTACATAAACTTAGAAGCTTCATCTGTGTTCTACGATGGTGCTTTTAGTGTCTCCGCATACCGCAGCACGCGACATAAATTTGCAGACGGTAAGTACAACCGTTTCAGAGAGAAGAGCGGCCAATGTGACGATCTGGCTTTAAGCCGATTCGATAACAAATGACGAAAACGGACGGATATCTCTGGATTTTACTACATATGGAAACTTTTCACAATCTCCCGTGCAACGCGGCGGCTAGTCCTCCTTTCATGCAAAATCTTAAGTTCCTAGCTCATGTCCAATTCACCAAAGAAGGGTAAAAAGTCAATAATCGATACCTAGAACTTGAATTGTACTACTTCTTACCGTCTATTACATCAACTTAGAAGCTTTATCTGTATTCTACTATGGTGCTTTTAGTGTCTCCGCAAACCGCAGAACGCGACATAGCTTTGCAGACTATAAGTACAACCGTTTCAGGGAGAAGAGCGGCCATTGTGAAGATCTGGCTTTAAGTCGATTCGATAACAAATGACGAAAAAGGACGGACTTCTCAGGCTTTTACTACATATGAACATTTTCACATTCTCCCGTGCAACGCGGCTGCTAGTCCTCCTTTCATGCAAAATCTTAATTTCCTAGCTCATGTCAAAAGCACCAAAGCCAGCTAAAAAGTCAATAATCGATAACTAAAACATGAATTGTACTACTTCTTACTGGCTATTACATCAACTTAGAAGCTTCATCCGTGTTTTACTATGGTGCTTTTAGTGTCTCCTCATTCCGCAACACGCGACATAGCTTTGCAGACGATAAGTACAACTGTTTCAGAGAGAAGAGCGGCCAATGTGACGATCTGTTTTAAAGTCGATTCGATAACAAATGACGATAAGGAACGGATTTCTCAGGTTTTTACTACATATGAACCCTTTTCACATTCTGCCATGCAACGCGGCTGCGAGTCCTCCTTTCATGGAAAATCTTAAGGTCCTCGCTCATGCCCAAGGCACCAAAGAAGGGTAAAAAGTCAATAATCGATACCTAAAACTTGAACTGTACTACTATTTACTGGCTATTACATCAACTTAGAAGTTTCGTCTGCGTTCTACTATGGTGCTTTCAGTGTTTCCGCATACCGCAGAACTCTACATAGTTTTGCAGACGATAAGTACAACCGTTTCAGAGAGAAAAGCGGCCAATGTGACGAGTTGGCTTTAAGTCGATTCGATAACAAATGACGAAAACGGGCGGATTTCTCAGGTTTTTAGTACATATGAACACTTTTCACATTCTCCCTTGCAACGCGGCTGCTATTCCTCCTTTTATGCTGAATCTTAAGGTCCTAGCTCACGTCCAAGGAACCAAAGCATGCTAAAAAGTCAATAATCGATACCTAAAACTTGAACTGTACTACTATTTACTGGCTATTACATCAACTTAGAAGCTTCGTCTGCGTTCTACTATGGTGCTTTCAGTGTTTCCGCATACCGCAGAACTCTACATAGTTTTGCAGACGATAAGTACAACCGTTTCAGAGAGAAAAGCGGCCAATGTGACGAGTTGGCTTTAAGTCGATTCGATAACAAATGACGAAAACGGACGGATTTCACAGGTTTTTACTACATATGAACACTTTTCACATTCTCCCGTGCAACTCGGCTGTTAGTCCTCCTTTCATGCAAAATCTTAAGTTCCTAGCTCATTTCCAAGGCACCGAAGAAGGGTAAAAAAGTCAATAATCGATACCTAAAACTTGAATTGTACTACTTCTTACTGGCTATTACAACAACTTAGAAGCTTCATCTGTGTTCTACTATGGTGCTTTTCGTGTCTCCGCATACCGCAGCACGCGACATAAATTTGCAGACGGTAAGTACAACCGTTTCAGAGAGAAGAGCGGCCAATGTGACGATGTGGCTTTCAGTCAATTCGATAACAAATTAAGAAAACGGACGGATTTCACAGGTTTTTACTACATATGAACACTTTAACATTCTCCCACGCAACGCGCCTGCTAGTCTTCCTGTCATGCAAAATCTTTAGTTCCTAGCTCATGTCCAAGGCACCAAAGAAGGGTAAAAAGTCAATAATCGATACCTGGCTAATACACCAACTTACAAGCTTCATCTGTATTCTACTATTGTGCTTTTAGTGTCCCGTATAGCGCAGCACGCGACATAGCTCTGCAGACGATAAATGTAACCGTTTCAGAGAGAAGAGCGGCCAATGTGACGATCTGGCTTTAAGCCGATTCGATAACATATGACGAAAACGGACGGATTTCTCTGGATTTTACTACATATGGAAACTTTTCACATCCTCCCGTGCAACGCGGCGGCTAGTCCTCCTTTCATGCAAAATCTTAAGTTCCTAGCTCATGTCAAAGGCACCAAAGCCAGCTAAAAATTCAATAATCGATAACTAAAACTTGAATTGTACTACTTCTTACTGGCTATTACATCAACTTAGAAGCTTCATCCGTGTTTTGCTATGGTGCTTTTAGTGTCTCCGCATTCCGCAACACGCGACATAGCTTTGCAGACGATAAGTACAACCGTTTCAGAGAGAAGAGCGGCCAATGTGAAGATCTGGCTTTAAGTCGATTCGATAACAAATGACGAAAACGGACGGATTTCTCAGGTTTTTAGTACATATGAACACTTTTCACATTCTCCCTTGCAACGCGGCTGCTAGTCCTCCTTTCATGCAGAATCTTAAGGTCCTAGCTCATGTCCAAGGCACCAAAGCCAGCTAAAAAGTCAATAATCGATAACTAAAACTTGAATTGTACTACTTCTTACTGGCTATTACATCAACTTAGAAGCTTCATCTGTGTATTACAATGGTGCATTTGCTGACTCCGCATACTGCAGCACGCGACATAGCTTTGCAGACAATAAATGTAACCGTTTCAGTCAGAAGTGATTCTAATGTGACGATCTGGCTTTAAGTCGATTCGATAACAAACGATGAAAAGGGGCGGATTTCTCATGTTTTTACCACATATGAAAACTTTTCACATTCTCCCATGCAACGCGGCTGATAGTCCTCTTTTCATGCAAAATCTTAAGTTCCTAGCTCATGTCCAATTCACCAAAGAAGGGTAAAAAGTCAATAATCGATACCTAGAACTTGAAATGTACTACTTCTTACCGTCTATTACATCAACTTAGAAGCTTTATCTGTATTCTACTATGGTGCTTTTAGTGTCTCCGCAAACCGCAGAACGCGACATAGCTTTGCAGACTATAAGTACAACCGTTTCAGAGAGAAGAGCGGCCAATGTGTAGATCTGGCTTTAAGTCGATTCGATAACAAATGACGAAAAAGGACGGACTTCTCAGGTGTTTACTACATATGAACACTTTTCAATTTCTCCCGCGCAACGCGGCTGCTAGTCCTTTTTTCATGCAAAATATTAAGTTCCTAGCTCATGTCCAAGGCACAAGAGAAGGGTAAAAAGTCAGTAATCCATACCTAAAACTTGATTTGTACTATTTCTTACTGGCTATTACATCCACTTAAAAGCTTCGTTTGTGTTCTACAATTGTGCTTTTAGTGTGTCCGCATACCACAGCACGCGACATAGCTTTGCAAACGATAAATGTAACTGTTTCAGACAGAAGAGCGGCCAATGTGACGATCTGGCTTTAAGTCGATTTGATAACAAATGACGAAAACGGATGGATTTCTCAGGTTTTTACTGCATATGAACACTTTTCACATTCTCCCATGCAACGCGGCTGCTAGTCCTCCTTTCATGCAAAATCTTAAGTTCCTAGCTCATGTCCAATTCACCAAAGAAGGGTAAAAAGTCAATAATCGATACCTAGAACTTGAATTGTACTACTTCTTACTGTCTATTACATCAACTTAGAAGCTCCATCTGTGTTCTACTGTGGTGCTTTTAGTGTCTCCCTATACCACAGCACGCGACGAAGTTTTGCAGACGATAAGTACAACCGTTTCAGAGAGAAGAGCGGCCAATGTGACGATCTGTTTTAAAGTCGATTCGATAACAAATGACGATAATGAACGGATTTCTCAGGTTTTTACTACATATGAACACTTTTCACATTCTGCCATGCAACGCGGCTGCGAGTCCTCCTTTCATGGAAAATCTTAAATTCCTAGTTCATGTGCAAGGCACCAATGAAGGGTAAAAAGTCAATAATCGATACCTAAAACTTTAATTGTACTACTTCTTACTGGCTATTACATCAACTTGCAAGCTTTATCTGTATTCTACTATGGTGCTTTTAGTGTCTCCACAAACCGCAGCACGCGACATAGCTTTGCAGACGATAAGTACAACCGTTTCAGAGAGAAGAGCGGCCAATGTGAAGATCTGGCTTTAAGTCGATTCGATAACAAATGACGAAAACGGACGGATTTCTCAGGTTTTTAGTACATATGAACACTTTTCACATTCTCCCTTGCAACGCGGCTGCTAGTCCTCCTTTCATGCAGAATCTTAAGGTCCTAGCTCATGTCCAAGGCACCAAAGCCAGCTAAAAATTCAATAATCGATAACTAAAACTTGAATTGTACTACTTCTTACTGGCTATTACATCAACTTAGAAGCTTCTTCTGTGTATTACAATGGTGCATTTGCTGTCTCCGCATACTGCAGCACGCGACATAGCTTTCCAGACAATAAATGTAACCGTTTCAGTCACAAGTGATTCTAATGTGACGATCTGGCTTTAAGTCGATTCGATAACAAATGATAAAAAGGGGCGGATTTCTCATGTTTTTACCACATATGAAAACTTTTCACATTCTCCCATGCAACGCGGCTGATAGTCCCCCTTTCATGCAAAATCTTAAGTTCAAAGCACATGTCCAAGGTAGCAAAGAAGGGTAAAAAGTCAATAAATGATACCTAAAACTTGAATTGTACTACTTTTGAATGGCTATTACATCAACTTAGAAGTTCATCTGTGTTCTACTATGGTGTTTTTAGCGTCTCCGCATTCCGCAGCACGCGACATAGCTTTGCAGACGATAAGTACAACCGTTTCAGAGAGAAGAGCGGCCAATGTGTAGATCTGGCTTTAAGTCGATTCGATAACAAATGACGAAAACGGACCGATTTCTCAGGTTTTTACTACATATGCACACTTTTCAATTTCTCCCGCGCAACGCGGCTGCTAGTCCTTTTTTCATGCAAAATCTTAAGTTCCTAGCTCATGTCCAAGGCACAAGAGAAGGGTAAAAAGTCAATAATCGATACCTAAAACTTGAATTCTACTACTTCTTACTGGCTATTACATCAACTTAGAAGCTTCATCTGTATTCTACTATGGTGCTTTTAGTGTCTCCGCACACCACAGCCCGCGATATAGATTTGCACACGATAAATGTAACTGTTTCAGACAGAAGAGCGGCCAATGTGACGATCTGGCTTCAAGTCGATTCCATAACAAATGACGAAAATGGAAGGATTTCTCAGGTTTTTACTACATGTGAACACTTTTCACATTCTCCCGTGCAACGCGGCTGCTAGTTCTACTTTCATGCAAAATCTGAAGTTCCTATCTCATGTCGAAGGCACCAAAGAAGGGTAAGAAGACAATAATCGATACCTAAAACTTGAAATGTACTACTTCTTACTGGCTATTACATCACCTTAGAAGCTTCATCTGTGTTCTACTATGGTGCTTTTAGTGTCTCCGCATACCGCAGCACGCGACACAGCTGTGCAGACGATAAGTACAACCGTTTCAGAGAGAAGAGCGGCCAATGTGACCATCTGGCGTTAAGTCAATTCGATAACAAATGACGAAAACGGACGGATTTTTTTAGCGATTTTACTACATATGAACACTTTTCATATTCTCCCGTGCAACGCGGCTGCTAATCCTCCTTTGATGCAAAATCTTAAATTCCTAGCTCATGTACAAGGCACCAAAGAAGGGTACAAAGTCAATAACTGATACCTAAAACTTGAATTGTACTACTTCTTACTGGCTATTACATCAACTTAGAAGTTTCATCTGTGTCCTACTATGGTGCTTTTAGTGTCTCCGCATACCGCTGCACGCGACATAGCTCTGCAGGCGATAAGTACAACCGTTTCAGAGAGAAGAGCGGCCAATGTGACGATCTGGCTTTAAGTCAAATCGATAACAAATGACGAAAACCGACAGATTTCTCAGGTTTTTACTACATATGAAAACTTTTCACATTCTCCCGTGCAACCCGGCTGCTAGTCCTCCTTTGATGCAAAATCTTAAGTTCCTAGCTCATGTCCAAGGCATCAAAGAAGGATAAAAAGTCAATAATCGATACCTAAAACTTGAATTGTACTACTTCATACTGGCTATTACATTAACATAGAAGCTCCATCTGTGTTCTACTATGGTGCTTTCAGTGTCTCCGCATACCGCAGCACGCGACACAGCTTTGCAGACGATAAATGTAACCGTTTCAGACAGAAGTGCGGCCAGTGTGACGATCTGGCTTTAAGTCGATTCGATAACAAATGACGAAAACGGTCAGATTTCTCAGGTTTTTACTACTTATGAAAACTTTTCACATTCTCCCGTGCAACGCGGCTGCTAATCCTCCTTTCATGCAAAACCTTACGTTCCTAGCTCATGTATAAGGCAACTAAGAAGGGTAGAAAGTCAATAATGGATACCTAAAACTTGAATTGTACTAGTTCTTACTGGCTATTACATCAGTTTAGAAGCTTCATCTGTGATCTACTATGGTGCTTTTAGTGTCTCCGCATACCGCAGCACGTGACATAGCTTTGCAGACGAAAAATTCAAACATTTCAGTAAGAAGAGCGGCCAATTGGACGATCTGGCTTTAAGTCGATTCGATAACAAATGACGAAAACGGACGGATTTCTCAGGTTTTTACTACATCTGACCACTTTCCACATTCTGCCGTGCAACGCGGCTGCTAGTCCCACTTTCATGCAAAATCTTAAGTTCCTAGCTCATGTCCAAGGCACCAAAGAAGGGTAAAAAGTCAATAATCGCTACCTAAATCTTGAATTGTACTACTTCTTACTGGCTATTACATGAACTTAGAAGCTTCATCTGTGTTCTACTATGGTGCTTTTAGTGTCTCCGCATACCGCAGCACGCGACATAGCTTTGCAGACGACAAGTACAACCGTTTCAGAGAGAAGAGCGGCCAATGCGACGATCTGGCTTTAAGTCGATTCGATAACAAATGACGAAAGCGGACAGATTTCTCAGGTTTTAGCTACTTATGAAAACTCTTCACATTCTCCCGTGCAACGCGGCTGCTAATCCTCCTTTCATGCAAAACCTTACGTTCCTAGCTCATGTATAAGGCAACAAAGAAGGGTAGAAAGTCAATGATGGATACCTAAAACTTGAATTGTACTACTTCTTACTGGCTATTACATCAATTTAGAAGCTTCATCTGTGTTCTACTATGGTGCTTTTAGTGTCTCCGCATACCGCAGCACGCGACATAGCTTTGCAGACAATAAATGTAACCGTTTCAGACAGAAGTGCGGCCAGTGTGACGATCTGGCTTTAAGTCGATTCGATAACAAATAAGGAAAACGGACGGATTTCTCAGGTTTTTGCTACATATGTACACTTTTCACATTCTCCCGTGCAACGCGGCTGCTAGTCCCACTTTCATGCAAAATCTTAAGTTCCTAGCTCATGTCCAAGGTACCAAAGAAGGGTAAAAAGTCAATAATCGATACCTAAAACTTGAATTGTACTACACCTTACTGGCTATTACATCAACTTAGAAGCTTCATCTGTGTTCCACTATGGTGCTTTTGGTGTCTTCGCATACTGCAGAACGCGACATAGCTTTTCAGACGATAAGTACAACCATTTTAGAGAGAAGAGCGGCCAATGTGACGATTGGGCTTTAAGTCGATTCGATAACAAATGACGAAAACGGACGGATTTCTCAGGTTTTTACTACATATGAACAATTTTCACATTCTCCCGTGCAACTCGGCTGCTAGTCCTTCTTTCATGCAGAATCTTAAGATCCTAGCTCATGTCCAAGGCAGCAAAGAAGGGTAAAAAGTCAATAATCGATACGTAAAACTTGAATTGTACTTCTTCTTACTGGCTATTACATCAACTTAGAAGCTTCATCTGTGTTCTACTATGGTGCTTTTAGTGTCTCCGCATACCGCAGCACGCGACATAGCTTTTCAGTCGATAAATGTAACTGTTTCAGACGGAAGTGCGGCCAGTGTGACGATCTGGCTTTAAGTCGATTCGATAACAAATGACGAAAACGGACGGATTTCTCAGGTTTTTACTACATACGAACACTTTTCTCATTCTCCCGTGCAAAGAGATGCTAGTCCTCCTTTCATGCAATATCATAAGTTCCTAGCTCATGTACAAGGCACCAAAGAAGGGTAGAAAGTCAATAATCGATACTTAAAACTTGAATTGTACTACTTCTTACTGGCTTTTACATCAACTTAGAAGATTCATCTGTGTTCTACTATGGTGCTTATAGTGTCTCCGCATACCGCAGCACGCGACATAGCTTTGCAGATGATATGACACCCGTTTCAGAGAGAAGAGTGGCCAATGTGACGATCTGGCTTTAAGTCGATTAGATAACAAATGACGAAAACGGACGGATTTCACAGGTTTTTAATACATATGACCACTTTCCACATTCTCCCGTGCAACGCGGCTGCTAGTCCCACTTTCATGCAAAATCTTAAGTTCCTAGCTGATGTCCAAGGTACCAAAGAAGGGTAGAAAGTCAATAATCGATACCTAAAACTTGAATTGTACTACTTCTTACTGGCTATTACATCAACTTAGAAGCTTCATCTGTGTTCTACAATGGTGCTTTTGGTGTTTCGCATACTGCAGCACGGGACATAGCTTTTCAGACGATAAGTACAACCATTTTAGAAAGAAGAGCGGCCAATGTGACGATCGTTCTTTAAGTCGATTCGATAACAATTGACGAATACGGACGGATTTCTCAGGTTTTTACTACATATGAACACTTTTCACATTCTCCCGTGCAACTCGGCTGCTAGTCCTCCTTTCATGCACAATCTTAAGGTCCTAGCTCATGTCCAAGGCAGCAAAGAAGGGTAAAAAGTCAATAATCGATACCTAAAACTTGAATTGTACTACTTTTGAATGGCTATTACATCAACTTAGATGCTTCATCTGTGTTCTACTATGGTGCTATTAGCGTCTCCGCATACCGCAGCACGCGACATTGCTTTGCAGACGATAAGTACAACCGTTTCAGAGAGAAGAGCGGCCAATGTGTAGATCTGGCTTTAAGTCGATTCGATAACAAATGACGAAAACGGACGGATTTTTCAGGGATTTTACTACATATGAAAACTTTTCATATTCTCCCGTGCAACGCAGCTGCTAGTCCTCCTTTCATGCAAAATCTTAAGTTCCTAGCTCATGTCCAAGGCACCAAATAAGGGTAAGAAGTCAATAATCGATACCTAAAACTTGAATTGTACTACTTCTTACTGGCTATTACATCAACTTAGAAGCTTCATCTGTGTTCTACTATGGTGCTTTTAGTGTCTCCGCATACCGCAGCACGCGACATAGCTTTGCAGACGACAAGTACAACCGTTTCAGAGAGAAGAGCGGCCAATGTGACGATCTGGCTTTAAGTCGATTCGATAACAAATGACGAAAACGGACGGATTTCTCTGGTTATTACTACATACGAACGCTTTTCACATTCTCCCGTGCAACGGGGCTGCTAGTCCTCCTTTGATGCAAAATCTTAAGTTCGTAGCTCATGTCGAAGGCACCAAAGAAGGGTAAAATGTCAATAATCTATACCTAAAGCTTGAATTTTTTTACTTCTTACTGGCTATTACATCAACTTAGAAGCTTCATCTGTGTTCTATTATGGTGCTTTTAGTGTCTCCGCATACCGCAGCACGCGACATAGCTTTGCAGACGATATGACAACCGTTTCAGAGAGAAGTGCGGCCAATGTGACGATCTGGCTTTAAGTCGATTCGATAACAAATGACGAAAACGGACAGATTTCACAGGTTCTTACTACATATGAAAATTTTTCACATTCTCCTGTGCAACGCGGCTGTTAGTCCTCGTTTGATGCAAAATCTTAAGTTCCTTGCTCATGTCCAAGGCACCAAAGAAGGGTAAAAAGTCAATAATCGATACGTAAAACTTGAATTCTACCACTTTTTACTGTCTATTACATCAACTTAGAAGCTTCATCTGTGTTCTACTATGGTGCTTTTAGTGTCTCCGCATACCGCAGCACGCGACATAGCTTTGCAGACGAAGAATACAACCATTTCAGAGAGAAGAGCGGCCAATGTGACGATCTGGCTTTAAGTCGATTCGATAACAAATGACGATAACGGACGGATTTCTCAGGTTTTTACTACATACGAACGCTTTTCACATTCTCCCGTGCGACGGGGCTGCTAGTCCTCCTTTGATGCAAAATCTTAAGTTCATAGCTCATGTCGAAGGCACCAAAGAAGTGTAAAAAGTCAATATTCGATACATAAAGCTTGAATTTTTCTACTTCTTACTGGCAATTACATCAACTTAGAAGCTTCATCTGTGTTCTACTATGGTGCTTTTATTGTCTCCGCATACCGCAGCACGCGACATAGCTTTGCAGACGATAAATGTAACCGTTTCAGAGAGAAGAGCGGCCAGTGTGACGATCTGGCATTAAGTCGATTCGATAACACATGACGAAAACGGACGGATTTCTCAGGTTTTTACTACATATGAACGCCTTTCACATTCTCCCGTGCAACGCGGCTGCTAGTCCTCCTTTCATGCATTATCATAAGTTCCTAGCTCAAGTCCAAGGCACCAAAGAAGGGTAAAAATTCAATAACCTATACCTAAAACTTGAATTGTACTACTTCTTACTGGCTATTACATTAACTTAGAAACTTCATCTGTGTTCTACTATGGTGCTTTTAGTGTCTCCACATACCGCAGCACGCGACATGGCTTTGCAGACGATAAATGTAACCGTTTCAGACAGAAGTACGGCCAATGTGACGATCTGGCTTTAAGTCGATTCGATAACAAATGACGAAAACGGACGGATTTCTCAAGGTTTTTGCTACATATGAACACTTTCCACATTCTCCCGTGCAACGCGGCTGCTAGTCCTCCTTTGATGCAAAATCTTAAGTTCCTAGCTCATGTCCAAGGCACCAAAGAAAGGTAAAAAGTCAATAATCGATACCTAAAACTTGAATTCTACTACTTCTTACTGGCTATTACATCAACTTAAAAGCTTCATCTGTATTCTACTATGGTGCTTTTAGTGTCTCCGCATACCGCATCACGCGACATAGCTTTGCAGACGATAAGTACAACCGTTTCAGAGAGAAGAGCGGCCAATGTGACGGTCTGGCTTTAAGTCGATTCGATAACAAACGACGAAAACGGACGGATTTCTCAGGTTTTTACTACATATGAACACTTTTCACATTCTCCCGTGCAACTCGGCTCCTAGTCCTCCTTTCATGCAGAACCTTAAGGTCCTAGCGCATGACGAAGGCACCAAAGCCAGCTAAAAAGTCAATAATCGATACCTGAAACTTGAATTGTACTACTTCTTACTGGCAATTACATCAACTTAGAAGCTTCATCTGTGTTCTATTATGGTGCTTTTAGTGTCTCCGCGTACCGCAGCACGCGACATAGCTTTGCAGACGATAATTACCACCGTTTCAGAGAGAAGAGCGGCCAATGTGACGATCTGGCTTTAAGTCGATTCGATAACGAGTGACGAAAACGGACGGATTTCTCAGGTTTTTACTATATATGACCACTTTGCACATTCTCCCGTGCAACGCGGCCGCTAGTCCCACTTTCATACAAAATCTTAAGTTCCTAGCTTATGTCCAAGGTACCAAAGAAGGGTAAAAAGTCAATAATCGATACCTAAAACTTGAATTGTACTACTTCTTACTGGCAATACATTAACTTAGAAGCTTCATCTGTGTTCTACTATGGTGCTTTTGGTGTCTTCGCATACTGCAGCAGGCGACATAGCTTTTCAGACGATAAGTACAACCATTTTAGAGAGAAGAGCGGCGAATGTGACGATCGGGCTTTAAGTCGATTCGATAACAAATGACGAAAACGGACGGATTTCTCAGGTTTTTACTACATATGAACACTTTTCACATTCTCCCGTGCAACTCGGCTGCTAGTCCTCCTTTCATGCAGAATCTTAAGGTCCTAGCTCATGTCCAAGGCAGCAAAGTAGGGTAAAAGGTCAAAAATCGATACCTAAAACTTGAATTGTACTTCTTCTTACTGGCTGTACATCAACTTAGAAGCTTCATCTGTGTTCTACTATGGTGCTTTTAGTGTCTCCGCATACCGCAGCACGCGACATATCTTTGCAGACGAAAAATACAACCATTTCAGAGAAAAGAGCGGCCAATGTGACGATCTGGCTTTAAGTCGATTCGATAACTAATGACGAAAACGGACGGATTTCTCAGGATTTTACTACATACTAACGCTTTTCACATTCTCCCGTGGAACGGGGCTGCTAGTCCTCCTTTGATGCAAAATCTTAAGTTCCTAGCTCATGTCCAAGGCACCAAAGAAGGGTAAAAAGTCAATAATCGATACCTAAAACGTGAATTTTGCTACTTCTTACTGGCTATTACATCAACTTAGAAGCTTCATCTGTGTTCTACTATGGTGCTTTTAGTGTCTCCGCATACCGCAGCACGCGACATAGCTTTGCAGACGATAAATGTAACCGTTTCAGACAGAAGTGCGGCCAGTGTGACGATCTGGCCTTAAGTCGATTCGATAACAAATAAAGAAAACGGACGGATTTCTCAGGTTTTTGCTACATATGAACACTTTTCACATTCTCCCGTGCAACGCCGATGCTAGTCCTCCTTTCATGCAAAATCATAAGTTCCTAGCTCATGTCCAAGGCATCAAAGAAGGGTAAAAGGTCAATAATCGATACCTAAAACTTGAATTGTACTACTTCTTACTGGCTTCTACATCAATTTAGAAGCTTCATCTGTGTTCTACTATGGTGTTTTTAGAGTCTCCGCATACCGCAGCACGCGACATAGCTTTGCAGACGAAAAATACAACCATTTCAGAGAAAAGAGCGGCCAATGTGACGATCTGGCTTTAAGTCGATTCGATAACAAATGACGAAAACGGACGGATTTCTCAGGATTTTACTACATACGAACGCTTTTCACATTCTCCCGTGCAACGGGGTTGCTAGTCCTCCTTTGATGCAAAATCTTAAGTTCCTTGCTCATGTCCAAGGCACCAAAGAAGGGTAAAAAGTCAATAATCGATACGTAAAACTTGAATTCTACCACTTTTTACTGTCTATTACATCAACTTAGAAGCTTCATCTGTGTTCTACTATGGTGCTTTTAGTGTCTCCGCATACCGCAGCACGCGACATAGCTTTGCAGACGAAGAATACAACCATTTCAGAGAGAAGAGCGGCCAATGTGACGATCTGGCTTTAAGTCGATTCGATAACAAATGACGATAACGGACGGATTTCTCAGGTTTTTACTACATACGAACGCTTTTCACATTCTCCCGTGCGACGGGGCTGCTAGTCCTCCTTTGATGCAAAATCTTAAGTTCATAGCTCATGTCGAAGGCACCAAAGAAGTGTAAAAAGTCAATATTCGATACATAAAGCTTGAATTTTTCTACTTCTTACTGGCAATTACATCAACTTAGAAGCTTCATCTGTGTTCTACTATGGTGCTTTTATTGTCTCCGCATACCGCAGCACGCGACATAGCTTTGCAGACGATAAATGTAACCGTTTCAGAGAGAAGAGCGGCCAGTGTGACGATCTGGCATTAAGTCGATTCGATAACACATGACGAAAACGGACGGATTTCTCAGGTTTTTACTACATATGAACGCCTTTCACATTCTCCCGTGCAACGCGGCTGCTAGTCCTCCTTTCATGCATTATCATAAGTTCCTAGCTCAAGTCCAAGGCACCAAAGAAGGGTAAAAATTCAATAACCTATACCTAAAACTTGAATTGTACTACTTCTTACTGGCTATTACATTAACTTAGAAACTTCATCTGTGTTCTACTATGGTGCTTTTAGTGTCTCCACATACCGCAGCACGCGACATGGCTTTGCAGACGATAAATGTAACCGTTTCAGACAGAAGTACGGCCAATGTGACGATCTGGCTTTAAGTCGATTCGATAACAAATGACGAAAACGGACGGATTTCTCAAGGTTTTTGCTACATATGAACACTTTCCACATTCTCCCGTGCAACGCGGCTGCTAGTCCTCCTTTGATGCAAAATCTTAAGTTCCTAGCTCATGTCCAAGGCACCAAAGAAAGGTAAAAAGTCAATAATCGATACCTAAAACTTGAATTCTACTACTTCTTACTGGCTATTACATCAACTTAAAAGCTTCATCTGTATTCTACTATGGTGCTTTTAGTGTCTCCGCATACCGCATCACGCGACATAGCTTTGCAGACGATAAGTACAACCGTTTCAGAGAGAAGAGCGGCCAATGTGACGGTCTGGCTTTAAGTCGATTCGATAACAAACGACGAAAACGGACGGATTTCTCAGGTTTTTACTACATATGAACACTTTTCACATTCTCCCGTGCAACTCGGCTCCTAGTCCTCCTTTCATGCAGAACCTTAAGGTCCTAGCGCATGACGAAGGCACCAAAGCCAGCTAAAAAGTCAATAATCGATACCTGAAACTTGAATTGTACTACTTCTTACTGGCAATTACATCAACTTAGAAGCTTCATCTGTGTTCTATTATGGTGCTTTTAGTGTCTCCGCGTACCGCAGCACGCGACATAGCTTTGCAGACGATAATTACCACCGTTTCAGAGAGAAGAGCGGCCAATGTGACGATCTGGCTTTAAGTCGATTCGATAACGAGTGACGAAAACGGACGGATTTCTCAGGTTTTTACTATATATGACCACTTTGCACATTCTCCCGTGCAACGCGGCCGCTAGTCCCACTTTCATACAAAATCTTAAGTTCCTAGCTTATGTCCAAGGTACCAAAGAAGGGTAAAAAGTCAATAATCGATACCTAAAACTTGAATTGTACTACTTCTTACTGGCAATACATTAACTTAGAAGCTTCATCTGTGTTCTACTATGGTGCTTTTGGTGTCTTCGCATACTGCAGCAGGCGACATAGCTTTTCAGACGATAAGTACAACCATTTTAGAGAGAAGAGCGGCGAATGTGACGATCGGGCTTTAAGTCGATTCGATAACAAATGACGAAAACGGACGGATTTCTCAGGTTTTTACTACATATGAACACTTTTCACATTCTCCCGTGCAACTCGGCTGCTAGTCCTCCTTTCATGCAGAATCTTAAGGTCCTAGCTCATGTCCAAGGCAGCAAAGTAGGGTAAAAGGTCAAAAATCGATACCTAAAACTTGAATTGTACTTCTTCTTACTGGCTGTACATCAACTTAGAAGCTTCATCTGTGTTCTACTATGGTGCTTTTAGTGTCTCCGCATACCGCAGCACGCGACATATCTTTGCAGACGAAAAATACAACCATTTCAGAGAAAAGAGCGGCCAATGTGACGATCTGGCTTTAAGTCGATTCGATAACTAATGACGAAAACGGACGGATTTCTCAGGATTTTACTACATACTAACGCTTTTCACATTCTCCCGTGGAACGGGGCTGCTAGTCCTCCTTTGATGCAAAATCTTAAGTTCCTAGCTCATGTCCAAGGCACCAAAGAAGGGTAAAAAGTCAATAATCGATACCTAAAACGTGAATTTTGCTACTTCTTACTGGCTATTACATCAACTTAGAAGCTTCATCTGTGTTCTACTATGGTGCTTTTAGTGTCTCCGCATACCGCAGCACGCGACATAGCTTTGCAGACGATAAATGTAACCGTTTCAGACAGAAGTGCGGCCAGTGTGACGATCTGGCCTTAAGTCGATTCGATAACAAATAAAGAAAACGGACGGATTTCTCAGGTTTTTGCTACATATGAACACTTTTCACATTCTCCCGTGCAACGCCGATGCTAGTCCTCCTTTCATGCAAAATCATAAGTTCCTAGCTCATGTCCAAGGCATCAAAGAAGGGTAAAAGGTCAATAATCGATACCTAAAACTTGAATTGTACTACTTCTTACTGGCTTCTACATCAATTTAGAAGCTTCATCTGTGTTCTACTATGGTGTTTTTAGAGTCTCCGCATACCGCAGCACGCGACATAGCTTTGCAGACGAAAAATACAACCATTTCAGAGAAAAGAGCGGCCAATGTGACGATCTGGCTTTAAGTCGATTCGATAACAAATGACGAAAACGGACGGATTTCTCAGGATTTTACTACATACGAACGCTTTTCACATTCTCCCGTGCAACGGGGTTGCTAGTCCTCCTTTGATGCAAAATCTTAAGTTCGTAGCTCATGTCGAAGGCACCAAAGAAGGGTAAAAAGTCAATAATCGATACCTAAAGCTTCAATTTTTCTACTTCTTACTGGCTATTACATCAACTTAGAAGCTTCATCTGTGTTTTACTATGGTGCTTTTAGTGTCTCCGCATACCGCATCACGCGACATAGCTTTGCAGACGATAAATGCAACCGTTTCAGACAGAAGTGCGGTGAGTGTGACGATCTGGCTTTAAGTCGATTCGATAACAAATAACGAAAACGGACAGATTTCTCTGGTTTTTACTACATACGAACGCTTTTCACATTCTCCCGTGCAACGCGGCTGCTAGTCCTCTTTTCATGCAATATCATAAGTTCCTAGCTCAAGTCCAAGGCACCAAAGAAGGGTAAAAAGTCAATAATCGATACCTAAAGCATGAATTTTTTTACTTCTTACTGGCTATTACATCAACTTAGAAGCTTCATCTGTGTTTTATTATGGTGCTTTTAGTGTCTCCGCATACCGCAGCAGGCGACGTAGCTTTGCACACGATACGTACAACCATTTTAGAGAGAAGAGCGGCCAATGTGACGATCTGGCTTTAAGTCGATTCGATAACAAATGACGAAAACGGACAGATTTCTCAGATCTTACTACATATGAAAATTTTTCACATTCTCCCGTGCAACGCGGCTGTTAGTCCTCGTTTGATGCAAAATCTTAAGTTCCTAGCTCATGTCCAAGGCACCAAAGAAGGGTAAAAAGTCAATTATCGATACGTAAAACTTGAATTGTACTACTTCTTACTGGGTATTACATCAACTTAGAAGCTTCATCTGTGTTGTACTATGGTGCTTATAGTGTCTCCGCATACCACAGCACGCGACATAGCTTTGCAGACAATAAGTACAACCCTTTCAGAGAGAAGAGCGGCCAATGTGACGATCTGGCCCTAAGTCGATTCGATAACAAACGACAAAAACGGACGGATTTCTCAGGTTTTTACTACATATGAACACTTCTCACATTCTCCCGTGCAACTCGGCTCCTAGTCCTCCTTTCATGCAGAACCTTAAGGTCCTAGCTCATGTCGAAGGCACCAAAGCCAGCTAAAAAGTCAATAATCGATACCTGAAACTTGAATTGTACTACTTCTTACTGGCAATTACAACAACTTAGAAGCTTCATCTGTGTTCTACTATGGTGCTTTTGGTGTCTTCGCATACTGCAGCACGCGACATAGCTTTTCAGACGATAAGTACAACCATTTTAGAGAGAAGTTCGGCCAATGTGACGATCGGGCTTTAAGTCGATTCGATAACAAATGACGAAAACGGACGGATTTCTCAGGTTTTTACTACATATGAACACTTTTCACATTCTCCCGTGCAACTCGGCTGCTAGTCCTCCTTTCATGCAGAATCTTAAGGTCCTAGCTCATGTCCAAGACACAAAGAAGGGTAAAAAGTCAATAATCGATAACTAAAACTTGAATTGTACTTCTTCTTACTGGCTATACATCAACTTAGAAGCTTCATCTGTGTTCTACTATGGTGCTTTTAGTGTCTCCGCATACCGCAGCACGCGACATAGCTTTGCAGACAATAAATGTAACCGTTTCAGACAGAAGAGCGGCCAATGTGACGACCTGGCTTTAAGTCGATTCGATAACAAATGACGAAAGTGGACAGATTTCTCAGGTTTTTACTACATATGAAAACTTTTCACATTCTCCCGTGCAACGGGGCTGCTAGTCCTCCTTTGATGCAAAATCTTAAGTTCCTAGCTCATGTCCAAGGCACCAAAGAAGGGTAAAAAGTCAATAATCGATACCTAAAACTTGAATTGTACTACTTCTTACTGGATATTACATCAACTTCGAAGCTTCATCTGTGTTCTAATGTGGTGCTTTTAGTGTCTCCGCATACCGCAGCACGCGACATAGCTTTGCAGACGATAAATGTAACCGTTTCAGGGAGAAGAGCGGCCAGTGTGACGATCTGGCTTTAAGTCGATTCGATAACAAATAAGGAAAACGGACGGATTTCTCAGGTTTTTGCTACATATGAACACTTTTCACATTCTGCCGTGCAACGCGGCTGCTAGTCCTCCTT
The DNA here is from genome assembly GCF_023897955.1 of Schistocerca gregaria. NCBI lineage: Eukaryota > Metazoa > Arthropoda > Insecta > Orthoptera > Acrididae > Schistocerca > Schistocerca gregaria. The sequence goes on from NW_026061759.1 coordinate 4,731,156, forward strand.
TCATGCAAAATCTTAAGTTCCTAGCTTATGTCCAAGGCTGCAAAGAAGGGTAAAAAGTCAATAATCGATACCTAAAACTTGAATTGTACTACTTCTTACTGGCTATTACATCAACTTAGAAGCTTCATCTGTGTTCTACTATGGTGCTTTTAGTGTCTCCGCATACCGCAGCACACGACATAGCTTTGCAGACGATAAATGCAACCGTTTCAGACAGAAGTGCGGTCAGTGTGACGATCTGGCTTCAAGTCGATTTGATAACAAATGACCAATACGGACAGATTTCTCAGGTTTTTAATACTTATGAAAACTTTTCACATTCTCCCGTGCAACGCGGCTGCTAGTCATCCTTTCATGCAAAACCTTAAGGTCCTAGATCATGTCCAAGGCACCAAAGATAGCTAAAAAGTCAATAACCGATACCTAAAACTTGAACTGTACTACTTCTTACTGGATATTACATCACCTTAGAAGCTTCATCTGTGTTCCACTATGGTGCTTTTAGTGTCTCCGCATACCGCAGCACGCGACATTGCTTTGCAGACGGTAAGTACAACCGTTGTCGAGAGAAGAGCGGCCAATGTGACGATCTGGCTTTAAGTCGATTCGATAACAAATGACGAAAACGGAGGGATTTCTCAGGTTTTTACTACATATGAACACTTTCCACATTCTCCCGTGCAACGCGGCTGCTGGTCCTCCCTTCATGCAAAACCTTAAGTTCCTAGCTCATGTCCAAGCCACCAAAGAAGGGTAAAAAGTCAAGAATGGATACCTAAAACTTGAATTGTACTACTTCTTACTGGCTATTACCTCAACTTAGAAGCTTCATCTGTGTTCTACTATGGTTCTTTTAGTGTCTCCGCATACCGCAGCACGCGACATAGCTTTGCAGACGATAAGTACAAACGTTTCAGTGAGAAGAGCTGCCAATGTGACGATCTGACTTTAAGTAGATTCGATAATAAATGACGAAAGCGGACAGATTTCTCAGGTTCTTACTACATATGAAAATTTTTCACATTCTCCCGTGCAACGCGGCTGTTAGTCCTCGTTTGATGCAAAATCTTAAGTTCCTAGCTCATGTCCAAGGCACCAAAGAAGGGTAAAAAGTCAATAATCGATACGTAAAACTTGAATTGTACTACTTCTTACTGGGTATTACATCAACTTAGAAGCTTCATCTGTGTTGTACTATGGTGCTTATAGTGTCTCCGCATACCACAGCACGCGACATAGCTTTGCAGACAATAAGTACAACCCTTTCAGAGAGAAGAGCGGCCAATGTGACGATCTGGCTTTAAGTCGATTCGATTACAAACGACGAAAACGGACGGATTTCTCAGGTTTTTACTACATATGAACACTTCTCACATTCTCCCGTGCAACTCGGCTCCTAGTCCTCCTTTCATGCAGAATCTTAAGGTCCTAGCTCATGTCCAAGACAGCAATGAAGGGTACAAAGACAATAATCGATACCGAAAACTTGAATTGTACTACTTCTTACTGGCTATACATCAACTTAGAAGCTTCATCTGTGTTCTACTATGGTGCTTTTAGTGTCTCCGCATACCGCAGCACGCGACATAGCTTTGCAGACAATAAATGTAACCGTTTCAGACAGAAGAGCGGCCAATGTGACGACCTGGCTTTAAGTCGATTCGATAACAAATGACGAAAGCGGACAGATTTCTCAGGTTTTTACTACATATGAAAACTTTTCACATTCTCCCGTGCAACGGGGCTGCTAGTCCTCCTTTGATGCAAAATCTTAAGTTCCTAGCTCATGTCCAAGGCACCAAAGAAGGGTAAAAAGTCAATAATCAATACCTAAAACTTGAATTTTGCTACTTCTTACTGGCTATTACATCAACTTAGAAGCTTCATCTGTGTTCTACTATGGTGCTTTTAGTGTCTCCGCATACCGCAGCACGCGACATAGCATTGCAGACGATAAATGTAACCGTTTCAGACAGAAGTGCGGCCAGTGTGACGATCTGGCTTTAAGTCGATTCGATAACAAATAAGGAAAACGGACGGATTTCTCAGGTTTTTGCTACATATGAACACTTTTCACATTCTCCCGTGCAACGCCGATGCCAGTCCTCCTTTCATGCAAAATCATAAGTTCCTAGCTCATGTCCAAGGCATCAAAGAAGGGTAAAAAGTCAATAATCGACACCTAAAACTTGAATTGTACTACTTCTTACTGGCTATTACATCAACTTAGAAGCTTCATCTGTGTTCTACTATGGTGCGTTTAGTGTCTCCGCATACCGCAGCACGCGACATAGCTTTGCAGACGACAAGTACAACCGTTTCAGAGAGAAGAGCGGTCAATGTGACGATCTGGCTTTAAGTCGATTCGATAACAAATGACGAAAACGGACAGATTTCTCAGGTTTTTACTACTTATGAAAACTTTTCACATTCTCCCGTGCAACGCGGCAGCTAATCCTCCTTTCATGCAAAACCTTACGTTCCTAGCTCATGTATAAGGCAACAAAGACGGGTAGAAAGTCAATAATGGATACCTAAACCTTGAATTGTACTACTTCTTACTGGCTTCTACATCAATTTAGAAGCTTCATCTGTGTTCTACTATGGTGTTTTTAGTGTCTCCGCATACCGCAGCACGCGACATAGCTTTGCAGACGAAAAATACAACCATTTCAGAGAAAAGAGCGGCCAATGAGACGATCTGGCTTTAATTCGATTCGATAACAAATGACGAAAACGGACTGATTTCTCAGGATTTTACTACATACGAACGCTTTTCACATTCTCCCGTGCAACGGGGCTGCTAGTCCTCCTTTGATGCAAAATCTTAAGTTCGTAGCTCATGTCGAAGGCACCAAAGAAGGGTAAAAAGTCAATAATCGATACCTAAAACTTGAATTGTACTACTTCTTACTGGCTATTACATCAACTTAGAAGCTTCATCTGTGTTCTACTATGGTGCTTTTAGTGTCTCCGCATACCGCAGCACACGACATAGCTTTGCAGACGATAAATGCAACCGTTTCAGACAGACGTGCGGTCAGTGTGACGATCTGGCTTCAAGTCGATTTGATAACAAATGACCAAAACGGACAGATTTCTCAGGTTTTTAATACTTATGAAAACTTTTCACATTCTCCCGTGCAACGCGGCTGCTAGTCATCCTTTCATGCAAAACCTTAAGGTCCTAGATCATGTCCAAGGCACCAAAGATAGCTAAAAGGTCAATAATCGATACCTAAAACTTGAACTGTACTACTTCTTACTGGATATTACATCAACTTAGAAGCTTCATCTGTGTTCCACTATGGTGCTTTTAGTGTCTCCGCATACCGCAGCACGCGACATTGCTTTGCAGACGATAAGTACAACCGTTGTCGAGAGAAGAGCGGCCAATGTGACGATCTGGCTTTAAGTCGATTCGATAACAAATGACGAAAACGGAGGGATTTCTCAGGTTTTTACTACATATGAACACTTTCCACATTCTCCCGTGCAACGCGGCTGCTGGTCCTCCTTTCATGCAAAACCTTAAGTTCCTAGCTCATGTCCAAGCCACCAAAGAAGGGTAAAAAGTCAAGAATGGATACCTAAAACTTGAATTGTACTACTTCTTACTGGCTATTACCTCAACTTAGAAGCTTCATCTGTGTTCTACTATGGTTCTTTAAGTATCTCCGCATACCGCAGTACGCGACATAGCCTTGCAGACGATAAATGTAACAGTTTCAGACAGAAGTGCGGCCAATGTGACGATCTGGCTTTAAGTCGATTCGATAACAAATAACGAAAACGGACGGATTTCTCAGGTTTTTACTACATATGAACACTTTTCACATTCTCCCGTGCAACTCGGCTGCTAGTCCTCTTTTCATGCAGAATCTTAAGGTCCTAGCTTATGTACAAGGCACCAAAGGCAGCTAAAAAGTAAATAATCGATACCTAAAACTTGAACAGTATTACTTCTTACTGGCTATTACATCAACTTAGAAGCTTCATCTGTGTTCTACTATGGTACTTTTAGTGTCTCCGCATACCGTAGCACGCGACATAGCTTTTCAGACGATAAGTACAACCATTTTAGAGAGAAGAGCGGCCAATGTGACGATCGGTCTTCAAGTCGATTCGATAACAAATGACGAAAACGGAGGGATTTCTCAGGTTTTTACTACATATGAACACTTTCCACATTCTCCCGTGCAACGCGGCTGCTGGTCCTCCTTTCATGCAAAACCTTAAGTTCCTAGCTCATGTCCAAGCCACCAAAGAAGGGTAAAAAGTCAAGAATGGATACCTAAAACTTGAATTGTACTACTTCTTACTGGCTATTACCTCAACTTAGAAGCTTCATCTGTGTTCTACTATGGTTCTTTTAGTGTCTCCGCATACCGCAGCACGCGACATAGCTTTGCAGACGATAAGTACAAACGTTTCAGTGAGAAGAGCTGCCAATGTGACGATCTGACTTTAAGTAGATTCGATAATAAATGACGAAAACGGACAGATTTCTCAGGTTCTTACTACATATGAAAATTTTTCACATTCTCCCGTGCAACGCGGCTGTTAGTCCTCGTTTGATGCAAAATCTTAAGTTCCTAGCTCATGTCCAAGGCACCAAAGAAGGGTAAAAAGTCAATAATCGATACGTAAAACTTGAATTGTACTACTTCTTACTGGGTATTACATCAACTTAGAAGCTTCATCTGTGTTGTACTATGGTGCTTATAGTGTCTCCGCATACCACAGCACGCGACATAGCTTTGCAGACAATAAGTACAACCCTTTCAGAGAGAAGAGCGGCCAATGTGACGATCTGGCTTTAAGTCGATTCGATAACAAACGACGAAAACGGACGGATTTCTCAGGTTTTTACTACATATGAACACTTCTCACATTCTCCCGTGCAACTCGGCTCCTAGTCCTCCTTTCATGCAGAACCTTAAGGTCCTAGCTCATGTCGAAGGCACCAAAGCCAGCTAAAAAGTCAATAATCGATACCTGAAACTTGAATTGTACTACTTCTTACTGGCAATTACATCAACTTAGAAGCTTCATCTGTGTTCTACTATGGTGCTTTTGGTGTCTTCGCATACTGCAGCACGCGACATAGCTTTTCAGACGATAAGTACAACCATTTTAGAGAGAAGTTCGGCCAATGTGACGATCGGGCTTTAAGTCGATTCGATAACAAATGACGAAAACGGACGGATTTCTCAGGTTTTTACTACATATGAACACTTTTCACATTCTTCCGTGCAACTCGGCTCCTAGTCCTCCTTTCATTCAGAATCTTAAGGTCCTAGCTCATGTCCAAGACAGCAAAGAAGGGTAAAAAGACAATAATCGATACCGAAAACTTGAATTGTACTACTTCTTACTGGCTATACATCAACTTAGAAGCTTCATCTGTGTTCTACTATGGTGCTTTTAGTGTCTCCGCATTCCGCAGCACGCGACATAGCTTTGCAGACAATAAATGTAACCGTTTCAGACAGAAGAGCGGCCAATGTGACGACCTGGCTTTAAGTCGATTCGATAACAAATGACGAAAGCGGACAGATTTCTCAGGTTTTTACTACATATGAAAACTTTTCACATTCTCCCGTGCAACGGGGCTGCTAGTCCTCCTTTGATGCAAAATCTTAAGTTCCTAGCTCATGTCCAAGGCACCAAAGAAGGGTAAAAAGTCAATAATCAATACCTAAAACTTGAATTTTGCTACTTCTTACTGGCTATTACATCAACTTAGAAGCTTCATCTGTGTTCTACTATGGTGCTTTTAGTGTCTCCGCATACCGCAGCACGCGACATAGCTTTGCAGACGATAAATGTAACCGTTTCAGACAGAAGTGCGGCCAGTGTGACGATCTGGCTTTAAGTCGATTCGATAACAAATAAGGAAAACGGACGGATTTCTCAGGTTTTTGCTACATATGAACACTTTTCACATTCTCCCGTGCAACGCCGATGCCAGTCCTCCTTTCATGCAAAATCATAAGTTCCTAGCTCATGTCCAAGGCATCAAAGAAGGGTAAAAAGTCAATAATCGACACCTAAAACTTGAATTGTACTACTTCTTACTGGCTATTACATCAACTTAGAAGCTTCATCTGTGTTCTACTATGGTGCTTTTAGTGTCTCCGCATACCGCAGCACGCGACATAGCTTTGCAGACGACAAGTACAACCGTTTCAGAGAGAAGAGCGGTCAATGTGACGATCTGGCTTTAAGTCGATTCGATAACAAATGACGAAAACGGACAGATTTCTCAGGTTTTTACTACTTATGAAAACTTTTCACATTCTCCCGTGCAACGCGGCTGCTAATCCTCCTTTCATGCAAAACCTTACGTTCCTAGCTCATGTATAAGGCAACAAAGACGGGTAGAAAGTCAATAATGGATACCTAAACCTTGAATTGTACTACTTCTTACTGGCTTCTACATCAATTTAGAAGCTTCATCTGTGTTCTACTATGGTGTTTTTAGTGTCTCCGCATACCGCAGCACGCGACATAGCTTTGCAGACGATAAGTACAACCGTTGTCGAGAGAAGAGCGGCCAACGTGACGATCTGGCTTTAATTCGATTCGATAACAAATGACGAAAACGGACTGATTTCTCAGGATTTTACTACATACGAACGCTTTTCACATTCTCCCGTGCAACGGGGCTGCTAGTCCTCCTTTGATGCAAAATCTTAAGTTCGTAGCTCATGTCGAAGGCACCAAAGAAGGGTAAAAAGTCAATAATCGATACCTAAAACTTGAATTGTACTACTTCTTACTGGCTATTACATCAACTTAGAAGCTTCATCTGTGTTCTACTATGGTGCTTTTAGTGTCTCCGCATACCGCAGCACACGACATAGCTTTGCAGACGATAAATGCAACCGTTTCAGACAGACGTGCGGTCAGTGTGACGATCTGGCTTCAAGTCGATTTGATAACAAATGACCAAAACGGACAGATTTCTCAGGTTTTTAATACTTATGAAAACTTTTCACATTCTCCCGTGCAACGCGGCTGCTAGTCATCCTTTCATGCAAAACCTTAAGGTCCTAGATCATGTCCAAGGCACCAAAGATAGCTAAAAAGTCAATAATCGATACCTAAAACTTGAACTGTACTACTTCTTACTGGATATTACATCAACTTAGAAGCTTCATCTGTGTTCCACTATGGTGCTTTTAGTGTCTCCGCATACCGTAGCACGCGACATTGCTTTGCAGACGATAAGTACAACCGTTGTCGAGAGAAGAGCGGCCAATGTGACGATCTGGCTTTAAGTCGATTCGATAACAAACGACGAAAACGGACGTATTTCTCAGGTTTTTACTACATATGAACACTTCTCACATTCTCCCGTGCAACTCGGCTCCTAGTCATCCTTTCATGCAGAACCTTAAGGTCCTAGCTCATGTCGAAGGCACCAAAGCCAGCTAAAAAGTCAATAATCGATACCTGAAACTTGAATTGTACTACTTCTTACTGGCTATACATCAACTTAGAAGCTTCATCTGTGTTCTACTATGGTGCTTTTAGTGTCTCCGCATACCGCAGCACGCGACATAGCTTTGCAGACAATAAATGTAACCGTTTAAGACAGAAGTGCGGCCAGTGTGACGATCTGGCTTTAAATCGATTCGATAACAAATAAGGAAAACGGACGGATTTCTCAGGTTTTTGCTACATATGAACACTTTTCACATTCTCCCGTGCAACGCCGATGCCAGTCCTCCTTTTATGCAAAATCTTAAGTTCCTAGCTCATGTCCAAGGCATCAAAGAAGGGTAAAAAGTCAATAATCGACACCTAAAACTTGAATTGTACTACTTCTTACTGGCTATTACATCAACTTAGAAGCTTCATCTGTGTTCTACTATGGTACTTTTAGTGTCTCCGCATACCGTAGCACGCGACATAGCTTTTCAGACGATAAGTACAACCATTTTAGAGAGAAGAGCGGCCAATGTGACGATCGGTCTTTAAGTCGATTCGATAACAAATGACGAAAATGGACGGATTTCTCAGGTTTTTGCTACATATGAACACTTTTCACATTCTCCCGTGCAACTCGGCTGCTAATCCTCCTTTCATGCAGAATCTTAAGGTCCTAGCTCATGTCCAAGGCAGCAAAGAAGGGTAAAAAGTCAATAATCGATACCTAAAACTTGAATTGTACTACTTTTGAATGGCTATTACATCAACGTAGATGCTTCATCTGTCTTCTACTATGGTGCTTTTAGCGTCTCCGCATACCGCAGCATGCGACATTGCTTTGCAGACGATAAGTACAACCGTTTCAGAGAGAAGAGCGGCCAATGTGACGATTGGGCTTTAAGTCGATTCGATAACAAATGACGAAAACGGACAGATTTCTCATGTTTATACTACTTATGAAAATTTTTCACATTCTCCCGTGCAACGCGGCTGCTAGTCCTCCTTTCATGCAAAATCTTAAGTTCCTAGCTCATGGCCAAGGCACCAAAGAAGGGTAAAAAGTCAATAATCGATACCTAAAACTTGAATTTTACTACTTCTTACTGGCTATTACATCAACTTAGAAGCTTCATCTGTGTTCTACTATGGTGCTTTTAGTGTCTCCGCATACCGCAGCACGCGACATAGCTTTGCAGACGATAAATGTAACCGTTTCAGACAGAAGTGCTGCCAGTGTGACGATCTGGCTTTTAGTCGATTCGATAACAAATAACGAAAACGGACGGATTTCTCAGGTTTTTACTACATATGAACACTTTTCACATTCTCCCGTGCAACTCGGCTGCTAGTCCTCCTTTCATGCAGAATCTTAAGGTCCTAGCTCATGTCCAAGACACAAAGAAGGGTAAAAAGTCAATAATCGATACCTAAAACTTGAATTGTACTTCTTCTTACTGGCTATACATCAACTTAGAAGCTTCATCTGTGTTCTACTATGGTGCTTTTAGTGTCTCCGCATACCGCAGCACGCGACATAGCTTTGCAGACAATAAATGTAACCGTTTCAGACAGAAGAGCGGCCAATGTGACGACCTGGCTTTAAGTCGATTCGATAACAAATGACGAAAGCGGACAGATTTCTCAGGTTTTTACTACATATGAAAACTTTTCACATTCTCCCGTGCAACGGGGGTGCTAGTCCTCCTTTGATGCAAAATCTTAAGTTCCTAGCTCTTGTCCAAGGCACCAAAGAAGGGTAAAAAGTCAATAATCGATACCTAAAACTTGAATTGTACTACTTCTTACTGGATATTACATCAACTTAGAAGCTTCATCTGTGTTCTAATATGGTGCTTTTAGTGTCTCCGCATACCGCAGCACGCGACATAGCTTTCCAGACGATAAATGTAACCGTTTCAGACAGAAGTGCGGCCAGTGTGACGATCTGGCTTTAAGTCGATTCGATAACAAATAAGGAAAACGGACGGATTTCTCAGGTTTTTGCTACATATGAACACTTTTCACATTCTGCCGTGCAACGCGGCTGCTAGTCCTCCTTTCATGCAAAATCTTAAGTTCCTAGCTTATGTCCAATGCTGCAAAGAAGGGTAAAAAGTCAATAATCGATACCTAAAACTTGAATTCTACTACTTCTTACTGGATATTACATCAACTTAGAAGCTTCATCTGTGTTCCACTATGGTGCTTTTAGTGTCTCCGCATACTGCAGCACGCGACATTGCTTTGCAGACGATAAATGCAACCGTTTCAGACAGAAGTGCGGTCAGTGTGACGATCTGTCTTCAAGTCGATTTGATAACAAATGACCAAAACGGACAGATTTCTCAGGTTTTTAATACTTATGAAAACTTTTCACATTCTCCCGTGCAACGCGGCTGCTAGTCACCCTTTCATGCAAAACCTTAAGGTCCTAGATCATGTCCAAGGCACCAAAGATAGCTAAAAAGTCAATAACCGATACCTAAAACTTGAATTTTGCTACTTCTTACTGGCTATTACATCAACTTCGAAGCTTCATCTGTGTTCTACTATGGTGCTTTTAGTGTCTCCGCATACCGCAGCACGCGACATAGCTTTGCAGACGATAAATGTAACCGTTTCAGACAGAAGTGCGGCCAGTGTGACGATCTGGCTTTAAGTCGATTCGATAACAAATAAGGAAAACGGACGGATTTCTCAGGTTTTTGCTACATATGAACACTTTTCACATTCTCCCGTGCAACGCCGATGCTAGTCCTCCTTTCATGCAAAATCATAAGTTCCTAGCTCATGTCCAAGGCATCAAAGAAGGGTAAAAAGTCAATTATCGACACCTAAAACTTGAATTGTACTACTTCTTACTGGCTATTACATCAACTTAGAAGCTTCATCTGTGTTCTACTATGGTGCTTTTAGTGTCTCCGCATACCGCAGCACGCGACATAGCTTTGCAGACGACAAGTACAACCGTTTCAGAGAGAAGAGCGGTCAATGTGACGATCTGGCTTTAAGTCGATTCGATAACAAATGACTAAACGGACAGATTTCTCAGGTTTTTACTACTTATGAAAACTTTTCACATTCTCCCGTGCAACACGGCTGCTAATCCTCCTTTCATGCAAAACCTTACGTTCCTAGCTCATGTATAAGGCAACAAAGACGGGTAGAAAGTCAATAATGGATACCTAAACCTTGAATTGTACTACTTCTTACTGGCTTCTACATCAATTTAGAAGCATCATCTGTGTTCTACTATTGTGTTTTTAGTGTCTCCGCATACCGCAGCACGCGACATAGCTTTGCAGACGAAAAATACAACCATTTCAGAGAAAAAAGCGGCCAATGAGACGATTTGGCTTTAAGTCGATTCGATAACAAATGACGAAAACGGACTGATTTCTCAGGATTTTACTACATACGAACGCTTTTCACATTCTCCCGTGCAACGGGGCTGCTAGTCCTCCTTTGATGCAAAATCTTAAGTTCGTAGCTCATGTCGAAGGCACCAAAGAAGGGTAAAAAGTCAATAATCGATACCTAAAACTTGAATTGTACTACTTCTTACTGGCTATTACATCAACTTAGAAGCTTCATCTGTGTTCTACTATGGTGCTTTTAGTGTCTCCGCATACCGCAGCACACGACATAGCTTTGCAGACGATAAATGCAACCGTTTCAGACAGACGTGCGGTCAGTGTGACGATCTGGCTTCAAGTCGATTTGATAACAAATGACCAAAACGGACAGATTTCTCAGGTTTTTAATACTTATGAAAACTTTTCACATTCTCCCGTGCAACGCGGCTGCTAGTCATCCTTTCATGCAAAACCTTAAGGTCCTAGATCATGTCCAAGGCACCAAAGATAGCTAAAAGGTCAATAATCGATACCTAAAACTTGAACTGTACTACTTCTTACTGGATATTACATCAACTTAGAAGCTTCATCTGTGTTCCACTATGGTGCTTTTAGTGTCTCCGCATACCGCAGCACGCGACATTGCTTTGCAGACGATAAGTACAACCGTTGTCGAGAGAAGAGCGGCCAATGTGACGATCTGGCTTTAAGTCGATTCGATAACAAATGACGAAAACGGAGGGATTTCTCAGGTTTTTACTACATATGAACACTTTCCACATTCTCCCGTGCAACGCGGCTGCTGGTCCTCCTTTCATGCAAAACCTTAAGTTCCTAGCTCATGTCCAAGCCACCAAAGAAGGGTAAAAAGTCAAGAATGGATACCTAAAACTTGAATTGTACTACTTCTTACTGGCTATTACCTCAACTTAGAAGCTTCATCTGTGTTCTACTATGGTTCTTTAAGTATCTCCGCATACCGCAGTACGCGACATAGCCTTGCAGACGATAAATGTAACAGTTTCAGACAGAAGTGCGGCCAATGTGACGATCTGGCTTTAAGTCGATTCGATAACAAATAACGAAAACGGACGGATTTCTCAGGTTTTTACTACATATGAACACTTTTCACATTCTCCCGTGCAACTCGGCTGCTAGTCCTCTTTTCATGCAGAATCTTAAGGTCCTAGCTTATGTACAAGGCACCAAAGGCAGCTAAAAAGTAAATAATCGATACCTAAAACTTGAACAGTATTACTTCTTACTGGCTATTACATCAACTTAGAAGCTTCATCTGTGTTCTACTATGGTACTTTTAGTGTCTCCGCATACCGTACCACGCGACATAGCTTTTCAGACGATAAGTACAACCATTTTAGAGAGAAGAGCGGCCAATGTGACGATCGGTCTTCAAGTCGATTCGATAACAAATGACGAAAACGGAGGGATTTCTCAGGTTTTTACTACATATGAACACTTTCCACATTCTCCCGTGCAACGCGGCTGCTGGTCCTCCTTTCATGCAAAACCTTAAGTTCCTAGCTCATGTCCAAGCCACCAAAGAAGGGTAAAAAGTCAAGAATGGATACCTAAAACTTGAATTGTACTACTTCTTACTGGCTATTACCTCAACTTAGAAGCTTCATCTGTGTTCTACTATGGTTCTTTTAGTGTCTCCGCATACCGCAGCACGCGACATAGCTTTGCAGACGATAAGTACAAACGTTTCAGTGAGAAGAGCTGCCAATGTGACGATCTGACTTTAAGTAGATTCGATAATAAATGACGAAAACGGACAGATTTCTCAGGTTCTTACTACATATGAAAATTTTTCACATTCTCCCGTGCAACGCGGCTGTTAGTCCTCGTTTGATGCAAAATCTTAAGTTCCTAGCTCATGTCCAAGGCACCAAAGAAGGGTAAAAAGTCAATAATCGATACGTAAAACTTGAATTGTACTACTTCTTACTGGGTATTACATCAACTTAGAAGCTTCATCTGTGTTGTACTATGGTGCTTATAGTGTCTCCGCATACCACAGCACGCGACATAGCTTTGCAGACAATAAGTACAACCCTTTCAGAGAGAAGAGCGGCCAATGTGACGATCTGGCTTTAAGTCGATTCGATAACAAACGACGAAAACGGACGGATTTCTCAATTTTTTACTACATATGAACACTTCTCACATTCTCCCGTGCAACTCGGCTCCTAGTCCTCCTTTCATGCAGAACCTTAAGGTCCTAGCTCATGTCGAAGGCACCAAAGCCAGCTAAAAAGTCAATAATCGATACCTGAAACTTGAATTGTACTACTTCTTACTGGCAATTACATCAACTTAGAAGCTTCATCTGTGTTCTACTATGGTGCTTTTGGTGTCTTCGCATACTGCAGCACGCGACATAGCTTTTCAGACGATAAGTACAACCATTTTAGAGAGAAGTTCGGCCAATGTGACGATCGGGCTTTAAGTCGATTCGATAACAAATGACGAAAACGGACGGATTTCTCAGGTTTTTACTACATATGAACACTTTTCACATTCTCCCGTGCAACTCGGCTCCTAGTCCTCCTTTCATTCAGAATCTTAAGGTCCTAGCTCATGTCCAAGACAGCAAAGAAGGGTAAAAAGACAATAATCGATACCGAAAACTTGAATTGTACTACTTCTTACTGGCTATACATCAACTTAGAAGCTTCATCTGTGTTCTACTATGGTGCTTTTAGTGTCTCCGCATTCCGCAGCACGCGACATAGCTTTGCAGACAATAAATGTAACCGTTTCAGACAGAAGAGCGGCCAATGTGACGACCTGGCTTTAAGTCGATTCGATAACAAATGACGAAAGCGGACAGATTTCTCAGGTTTTTACTACATATGAAAACTTTTCACATTCTCCCGTGCAACGGGGCTGCTAGTCCTCCTTTGATGCAAAATCTTAAGTTCCTAGCTCATGTCCAAGGCACCAAAGAAGGGTAAAAAGTCAATAATCAATACCTAAAACTTGAATTTTGCTACTTCTTACTGGCTATTACATCAACTTAGAAGCTTCATCTGTGTTCTACTATGGTGCTTTTAGTGTCTCCGCATACCGCAGCACGCGACATAGCTTTGCAGACGATAAATGTAACCGTTTCAGACAGAAGTGCGGCCAGTGTGACGATCTGGCTTTAAGTCGATTCGATAACAAATAAGGAAAACGGACGGATTTCTCAGGTTTTTGCTACATATGAACACTTTTCACATTCTCCCGTGCAACGCCGATGCCAGTCCTCCTTTCATGCAAAATCATAAGTTCCTAGCTCATGTCCAAGGCATCAAAGAAGGGTAAAAAGTCAATAATCGATACCTAAAACTTGAATTGTACTACTTCTTACTGGCTATTACATCAACTTAGAAGCTTCATCTGTGTTCTACTATGGTGCTTTTAGTGTCTCCTCATACCGCAGCACGCGACATAGCTTTGCAGACGACAAGTACAACCGTTTCAGAGAGAAGAGCGGTCAATGTGACGATCTGGCTTTAAGTCGATTCGATAACAAATGACGAAAACGGACAGATTTCTCAGGTTTTTACTACTTATGAAAACTTTTCACATTCTCCCGTGCAACGCGGCTGCTAATCCTCCTTTCATGCAAAACCTTACGTTCCTAGCTCATGTATAAGGCAACAAAGACGGGTAGAAAGTCAATAATGGATACCTAAACCTTGAATTGTACTACTTCTTACTGGCTTCTACATCAATTTAGAAGCTTCATCTGTGTTCTACTATGGTGTTTTTAGTGTCTCCGCATACCGCAGCACGCGACATAGCTTTGCAGACGATAAGTACAACCGTTGTCGAGAGAAGAGCGGCCAACGTGACGATCTGGCTTTAATTCGATTCGATAACAAATGACGAAAACGGACTGATTTCTCAGGATTTTACTACATACGAACGCTTTTCACATTCTCCCGTGCAACGGGGCTGCTAGTCCTCCTTTGATGCAAAATCTTAAGTTCGTAGCTCATGTCGAAGGCACCAAAGAAGGGTAAAAAGTCAATAATCGATACCTAAAACTTGAATTGTACTACTTCTTACTGGCTATTACATCAACTTAGAAGCTTCATCTGTGTTCTACTATGGTGCTTTTAGTGTCTCCGCATACCGCAGCACACGACATAGCTTTGCAGACGATAAATGCAACCGTTTCAGACAGACGTGCGGTCAGTGTGACGATCTGGCTTCAAGTCGATTTGATAACAAATGACCAAAACGGACAGATTTCTCAGGTTTTTAATACTTATGAAAACTTTTCACATTCTCCCGTGCAACGCGGCTGCTAGTCATCCTTTCATGCAAAACCTTAAGGTCCTAGATCATGTCCAAGGCACCAAAGATAGCTAAAAAGTCAATAATCGATACCTAAAACTTGAACTGTACTACTTCTTACTGGATATTACATCAACTTAGAAGCTTCATCTGTGTTCCACTATGGTGCTTTTAGTGTCTCCGCATACCGTAGCACGCGACATTGCTTTGCAGACGATAAGTACAACCGTTGTCGAGAGAAGAGCGGCCAATGTGACGATCTGGCTTTAAGTCGATTCGATAACAAACGACGAAAACGGACGTATTTCTCAGGTTTTTACTACATATGAACACTTCTCACATTCTCCCGTGCAACTCGGCTCCTAGTCATCCTTTCATGCAGAACCTTAAGGTCCTAGCTCATGTCGAAGGCACCAAAGCCAGCTAAAAAGTCAATAATCGATACCTGAAACTTGAATTGTACTACTTCTTACTGGCTATACATCAACTTAGAAGCTTCATCTGTGTTCTACTATGGTGCTTTTAGTGTCTCCGCATACCGCAGCACGCGACATAGCTTTGCAGACAATAAATGTAACCGTTTCAGACAGAAGTGCGGCCAGTGTGACGATCTGGCTTTAAGTCGATTCGATAACAAATAAGGAAAACGGACGGATTTCTCAGGTTTTTGCTACATATGAACACTTTTCACATTCTCCCGTGCAACGCCGATGCCAGTCCTCCTTTCATGCAAAATCTTAAGTTCCTAGCTCATGTCCAAGGCATCAAAGAAGGGTAAAAAGTCAATAATCGACACCTAAAACTTGAATTGTACTACTTCTTACTGGCTATTACATCAACTTAGAAGCTTCATCTGTGTTCTACTATGGTACTTTTAGTGTCTCCGCATACCGTAGCACGCGACATAGCTTTTCAGACGATAAGTACAACCATTTTAGAGAGAAGAGCGGCCAATGTGACGATCGGTCTTTAAGTCGATTCGATAACAAATGACGAAAATGGACGGATTTCTCAGGTTTTTGCTACATATGAACACTTTTCACATTCTCCCGTGCAACTCGGCTGCTAATCCTCCTTTCATGCAGAATCTTAAGGTCCTAGCTCATGTCCAAGGCAGCAAAGAAGGGTAAAAGTCAATAATCGATACCTAAAACTTGAATTGTACTACTTTTGAATGGCTATTACATCAACGTAGATGCTTCATCTGTCTTCTACTATGGTGCTTTTAGCGTCTCCGCATACCGCAGCATGCGACATTGCTTTGCAGACGATAAGTACAACCGTTTCAGAGAGAAGAGCGGCCAATGTGACGATTGGGCTTTAAGTCGATTCGATAACAAATGACGAAAACGGACAGATTTCTCATGTTTATACTACTTATGAAAATTTTTCACATTCTCCCGTGCAACGCGGCTGCTAGTCCTCCTTTCATGCAAAATCTTAAGTTCCTAGCTCATGGCCAAGGCACCAAAGAAGGGTAAAAAGTCAATAATCGATACCTAAAACTTGAATTTTACTACTTCTTACTGGCTATTACATCAACTTAGAAGCTTCATCTGTGTTCTACTATGGTGCTTTTAGTGTCTCCGCATACCGCAGCACGCGACATAGCTTTGCAGACGATAAATGTAACCGTTTCAGACAGAAGTGCTGCCAGTGTGACGATCTGGCTTTTAGTCGATTCGATAACAAATAACGAAAACGGACGGATTTCTCAGGTTTTTACTACATATGAACACTTTTCACATTCTCCCGTGCAACTCGGCTGCTAGTCCTCCTTTCATGCAGAATCTTAAGGTCCTAGCTCATGTCCAAGACACAAAGAAGGGTAAAAAGTCAATAATCGATACCTAAAACTTGAATTGTACTTCTTCTTACTGGCTATACATCAACTTAGAAGCTTCATCTGTGTTCTACTATGGTGCTTTTAGTGTCTCCGCATACCGCAGCACGCGACATAGCTTTGCAGACAATAAATGTAACCGTTTCAGACAGAAGAGCGGCCAATGTGACGACCTGGCTTTAAGTCGATTCGATAACAAATGACGAAAGCGGACAGATTTCTCAGGTTTTTACTACATATGAAAACTTTTCACATTCTCCCGTGCAACGGGGGTGCTAGTCCTCCTTTGATGCAAAATCTTAAGTTCCTAGCTCTTGTCCAAGGCACCAAAGAAGGGTAAAAAGTCAATAATCGATACCTAAAACTTGAATTGTACTACTTCTTACTGGATATTACATCAACTTAGAAGCTTCATCTGTGTTCTAATATGGTGCTTTTAGTGTCTCCGCATACCGCAGCACGCGACATAGCTTTCCAGACGATAAATGTAACCGTTTCAGACAGAAGTGCGGCCAGTGTGACGATCTGGCTTTAAGTCGATTCGATAACAAATAAGGAAAACGGACGGATTTCTCAGGTTTTTGCTACATATGAACACTTTTCACATTCTGCCGTGCAACGCGGCTGCTAGTCCTCCTTTCATGCAAAATCTTAAGTTCCTAGCTTATGTCCAATGCTGCAAAGAAGGGTAAAAAGTCAATAATCGATACCTAAAACTTGAATTGTACTACTTCTTACTGGATATTACATCAACTTAGAAGCTTCATCTGTGTTCCACTATGGTGCTTTTAGTGTCTCCGCATACTGCAGCACGCGACATTGCTTTGCAGACGATAAATGCAACCGTTTCAGACAGAAGTGCGGTCAGTGTGACGATCTGTCTTCAAGTCGATTTGATAACAAATGACCAAAACGGACAGATTTCTCAGGTTTTTAATACTTATGAAAACTTTTCACATTCTCCCGTGCAACGCGGCTGCTAGTCACCCTTTCATGCAAAACCTTAAGGTCCTAGATCATGTCCAAGGCACCAAAGATAGCTAAAAAGTCAATAACCGATACCTAAAACTTGAATTTTGCTACTTCTTACTGGCTATTACATCAACTTCGAAGCTTCATCTGTGTTCTACTATGGTGCTTTTAGTGTCTCCGCATACCGCAGCACGCGACATAGCTTTGCAGACGATAAATGTAACCGTTTCAGACAGAAGTGCGGCCAGTGTGACGATCTGGCTTTAAGTCGATTCGATAACAAATAAGGAAAACGGACGGATTTCTCAGGTTTTTGCTACATATGAACACTTTTCACATTCTCCCGTGCAACGCCGATGCTAGTCCTCCTTTCATGCAAAATCATAAGTTCCTAGCTCATGTCCAAGGCATCAAAGAAGGGTAAAAAGTCAATTATCGACACCTAAAACTTGAATTGTACTACTTCTTACTGGCTATTACATCAACTTAGAAGCTTCATCTGTGTTCTACTATGGTGCTTTTAGTGTCTCCGCATACCGCAGCACGCGACATAGCTTTGCAGACGACAAGTACAACCGTTTCAGAGAGAAGAGCGGTCAATGTGACGATCTGGCTTTAAGTCGATTAGATAACAAATGACTAAACGGACAGATTTCTCAGGTTTTTACTACTTATGAAAACTTTTCACATTCTCCCGTGCAACACGGCTGCTAATCCTCCTTTCATGCAAACCCTTACGTTCCTAGCTCATGTATAAGGCAACAAAGACGGGTAGAAAGTCAATAATGGATACCTAAACCTTGAATTGTACTACTTCTTACTGGCTTCTACATCAATTTAGAAGCATCATCTGTGTTCTACTATTGTGTTTTTAGTGTCTCCGCATACCGCAGCACGCGACATAGCTTTGCAGACGAAAAATACAACCATTTCAGAGAAAAAAGCGGCCAATGAGACGATTTGGCTTTAAGTCGATTCGATAACAAATGACGACAACGGACTGATTTCTCAGGATTTTACTACATACGAACGCTTTTCACATTCGCCCGTGCAACGGGGCTGCTAGTCCTCCTTTGATGCAAAATCTTAAGTTCGTAGCTCATGTCGAAGGCACCAAAGAAGGGTAAAAAGTCAATAATCGATACCTAAAACTTGAATTGTACTACTTCTTACTGGCTATTACATCAACTTAGAAGCTTCATCTGTGTTCTACTATGGTGCTTTTAGTGTCTCCGCATACCGCAGCACACGACATAGCTTTACAGACGATAAATGCAACCGTTTCAGACAGACGTGCGGTCAGTGTGACGATCTGGCTTCAAGTCGATTTGATAACAAATGACCAAAACGGACAGATTTCTCAGGTTTTTAATACTTATGAAAACTTTTCACATTCTCCCGTGCAACGCGGCTGCTAGTCATCCTTTCATGCAAAACCTTAAGGTCCTAGATCATGTCCAAGGCACCAAAGATAGCTAAAAAGTCAATAATCGATACCTAAAACTTGAACTGTACTACTTCTTACTGGATATTACATCAACTTAGAAGCTTCATCTGTGTTCCACTATGGTGCTTTTAGTGTCTCCGCATACCGCAGCACGCGACATTGCTTTGCAGACGACAAGTACAACCGTTGTCGAGAGAAGAGCGGCCAATGTGACGATCTGGCTTTAAGTCGATTCGATAACAAATGACGAAAACGGAGGGATATCTCAGGTTTTTACTACATATGAACACTTTCCACATTCTCCCGTGCAACGCGGTTGCTGGTCCTCCTTTCATGCAAAACCTTAAGTTCCTAGCTCATGTCCAAGCCACCAAAGAAGGGTAAAAAGTCAAGAATGGATACCTAAAACTTGAATTGTACTACTTCTTACTGGCTATTACCTCAACTTAGAAGCTTCATCTGTGTTCTACTATGGTTCTTTTAGTGTCTCCGCATACCGCAGTACGCGACATAGCCTTGCAGACGATAAATGTAACAGTTTCAGACAGACGTGCGGCCAATGTGACGATCTGGCTTTAAGTCTATTCGATAACAAATAACGAAAACGGACGGATTTCTCAGGTTTTTACTACATATGAACACTTTTCACATTCTCCCGTGCAACTCGGCTGCTAGTCCTCTTTTCATGCAGAATCTTAAGGTCCTAGCTTATGTACAAGGCACCAAAGGCAGCTAAAAAGTAAATAATCGATACCTAAAAATTGAACTGTATTACTTCTTACTGGCTATTACATCAACTTAGAAGCTTCATCTGTGTTCTACTATGGTACTTTTAGTGTCTCCGCATACCGTAGCACGCGACATATCTTTTCAGACGATAAGTACAACCATTTTAGAGAGAAGAGCGGCCAATGTGGCGATCGGTCTTTAAGTCGATTCGATAACAAATGACGAAAACGGACGGATTTCTCAGGTTTTTACTAAATATGAACACTTTTCACATTCTCCCGTGCAACTCGGCTGCTAATCCTCCTTTCATACAGAATCTTAAGGTCCTAGCTCATGTCCAAGGCAGCAAAGAAGGGTAAAAAGTCAATAATCGATACCTAAAACTTGAATTGTACTACTTTTGAATGGCTATTACATCAACGTAGATGCTTCATCTGTCTTCTACTATGGTGCTTTTAGCGTCTCCGCATACCGCAGCATGCGACATTGCTTTGCAGACGACAAGTACAACCGTTTCAGAGAGAAGAGCGGTCAATGTGACGATCTGGCTTTAAGTCGATTCGATAACAAATGACGAAAACGGACAGATTTCTCAGGTTTTTACTACTTATGAAAACTTTTCACATTCTCCCGTGCAACGCGGCTGCTAATCCTCCTTTCATGCAAAACCTTACGTTCCTAGCTCATGTATAAGGCAACAAAGACGGGTAGAAAGTCAATAATGGATACCTAAACCTTGAATTGTACTACTTCTTACTGGCTTCTACATCAATTTAGAAGCTTCATCTGTGTTCTACTATGGTGTTTTTAGTGTCTCCGCATACCGCAGCACGCGACATAGCTTTGCAGACGATAAGTACAACCGTTGTCGAGAGAAGAGCGGCCAACGTGACGATCTGGCTTTAATTCGATTCGATAACAAATGACGAAAACGGACTGATTTCTCAGGATTTTACTACATACGAACGCTTTTCACATTCTCCCGTGCAACGGGGCTGCTAGTCCTCCTTTGATGCAAAATCTTAAGTTCGTAGCTCATGTCGAAGGCACCAAAGAAGGGTAAAAAGTCAATAATCGATACCTAAAACTTGAATTGTACTACTTCTTACTGGCTATTACATCAACTTAGAAGCTTCATCTGTGTTCTACTATGGTGCTTTTAGTGTCTCCGCATACCGCAGCACACGACATAGCTTTGCAGACGATAAATGCAACCGTTTCAGACAGACGTGCGGTCAGTGTGACGATCTGGCTTCAAGTCGATTTGATAACAAATGACCAAAACGGACAGATTTCTCAGGTTTTTAATACTTATGAAAACTTTTCACATTCTCCCGTGCAACGCGGCTGCTAGTCATCCTTTCATGCAAAACCTTAAGGTCCTAGATCATGTCCAAGGCACCAAAGATAGCTAAAAAGTCAATAATCGATACCTAAAACTTGAACTGTACTACTTCTTACTGGATATTACATCAACTTAGAAGCTTCATCTGTGTTCCACTATGGTGCTTTTAGTGTCTCCGCATACCGTAGCACGCGACATTGCTTTGCAGACGATAAGTACAACCGTTGTCGAGAGAAGAGCGGCCAATGTGACGATCTGGCTTTAAGTCGATTCGATAACAAACGACGAAAACGGACGTATTTCTCAGGTTTTTACTACATATGAACACTTCTCACATTCTCCCGTGCAACTCGGCTCCTAGTCATCCTTTCATGCAGAACCTTAAGGTCCTAGCTCATGTCGAAGGCACCAAAGCCAGCTAAAAAGTCAATAATCGATACCTGAAACTTGAATTGTACTACTTCTTACTGGCTATACATCAACTTAGAAGCTTCATCTGTGTTCTACTATGGTGCTTTTAGTGTCTCCGCATACCGCAGCACGCGACATAGCTTTGCAGACAATAAATGTAACCGTTTCAGACAGAAGTGCGGCCAGTGTGACGATCTGGCTTTAAGTCGATTCGATAACAAATAAGGAAAACGGACGGATTTCTCAGGTTTTTGCTACATATGAACACTTTCCACATTCTCCCGTGCAACGCGGTTGCTGGTCCTCCTTTCATGCAAAACCTTAAGTTCCTAGCTCATGTCCAAGCCACCAAAGAAGGGTAAAAAGTCAAGAATGGATACCTAAAACTTGAATTGTACTACTTCTTACTGGCTATTACCTCAACTTAGAAGCTTCATCTGTGTTCTACTATGGTTCTTTTAGTGTCTCCGCATACCGCAGTACGCGACATAGCCTTGCAGACGATAAATGTAACAGTTTCAGACAGACGTGCGGCCAATGTGACGATCTGGCTTTAAGTCTATTCGATAACAAATAACGAAAACGGACGGATTTCTCAGGTTTTTACTACATATGAACACTTTTCACATTCTCCCGTGCAACTCGGCTGCTAGTCCTCTTTTCATGCAGAATCTTAAGGTCCTAGCTTATGTACAAGGCACCAAAGGCAGCTAAAAAGTAAATAATCGATACCTAAAAATTGAACTGTATTACTTCTTACTGGCTATTACATCAACTTAGAAGCTTCATCTGTGTTCTACTATGGTACTTTTAGTGTCTCCGCATACCGTAGCACGCGACATATCTTTTCAGACGATAAGTACAACCATTTTAGAGAGAAGAGCGGCCAATGTGGCGATCGGTCTTTAAGTCGATTCGATAACAAATGACGAAAACGGACGGATTTCTCAGGTTTTTACTAAATATGAACACTTTTCACATTCTCCCGTGCAACTCGGCTGCTAATCCTCCTTTCATACAGAATCTTAAGGTCCTAGCTCATGTCCAAGGCAGCAAAGAAGGGTAAAAAGTCAATAATCGATACCTAAAACTTGAATTGTACTACTTTTGAATGGCTATTACATCAACGTAGATGCTTCATCTGTCTTCTACTATGGTGCTTTTAGCGTCTCCGCATACCGCAGCATGCGACATTGCTTTGCAGACGACAAGTACAACCGTTTCAGAGAGAAGAGCGGTCAATGTGACGATCTGGCTTTAAGTCGATTCGATAACAAATGACGAAAACGGACAGATTTCTCAGGTTTTTACTACTTATGAAAACTTTTCACATTCTCCCGTGCAACGCGGCTGCTAATCCTCCTTTCATGCAAAACCTTACGTTCCTAGCTCATGTATAAGGCAACAAAGACGGGTAGAAAGTCAATAATGGATACCTAAACCTTGAATTGTACTACTTCTTACTGGCTTCTACATCAATTTAGAAGCTTCATCTGTGTTCTACTATGGTGTTTTTAGTGTCTCCGCATACCGCAGCACGCGACATAGCTTTGCAGACGATAAGTACAACCGTTGTCGAGAGAAGAGCGGCCAACGTGACGATCTGGCTTTAATTCGATTCGATAACAAATGACGAAAACGGACTGATTTCTCAGGATTTTACTACATACGAACGCTTTTCACATTCTCCCGTGCAACGGGGCTGCTAGTCCTCCTTTGATGCAAAATCTTAAGTTCGTAGCTCATGTCGAAGGCACCAAAGAAGGGTAAAAAGTCAATAATCGATACCTAAAACTTGAATTGTACTACTTCTTACTGGCTATTACATCAACTTAGAAGCTTCATCTGTGTTCTACTATGGTGCTTTTAGTGTCTCCGCATACCGCAGCACACGACATAGCTTTGCAGACGATAAATGCAACCGTTTCAGACAGACGTGCGGTCAGTGTGACGATCTGGCTTCAAGTCGATTTGATAACAAATGACCAAAACGGACAGATTTCTCAGGTTTTTAATACTTATGAAAACTTTTCACATTCTCCCGTGCAACGCGGCTGCTAGTCATCCTTTCATGCAAAACCTTAAGGTCCTAGATCATGTCCAAGGCACCAAAGATAGCTAAAAAGTCAATAATCGATACCTAAAACTTGAACTGTACTACTTCTTACTGGATATTACATCAACTTAGAAGCTTCATCTGTGTTCCACTATGGTGCTTTTAGTGTCTCCGCATACCGTAGCACGCGACATTGCTTTGCAGACGATAAGTACAACCGTTGTCGAGAGAAGAGCGGCCAATGTGACGATCTGGCTTTAAGTCGATTCGATAACAAACGACGAAAACGGACGTATTTCTCAGGTTTTTACTACATATGAACACTTCTCACATTCTCCCGTGCAACTCGGCTCCTAGTCATCCTTTCATGCAGAACCTTAAGGTCCTAGCTCATGTCGAAGGCACCAAAGCCAGCTAAAAAGTCAATAATCGATACCTGAAACTTGAATTGTACTACTTCTTACTGGCTATACATCAACTTAGAAGCTTCATCTGTGTTCTACTATGGTGCTTTTAGTGTCTCCGCATACCGCAGCACGCGACATAGCTTTGCAGACAATAAATGTAACCGTTTCAGACAGAAGTGCGGCCAGTGTGACGATCTGGCTTTAAGTCGATTCGATAACAAATAAGGAAAACGGACGGATTTCTCAGGTTTTTGCTACATATGAACACTTTTCACATTCTCCCGTGCAACGCCGATGCCAGTCCTCCTTTCATGCAAAATCTTAAGTTCCTAGCTCATGTCCAAGGCATCAAAGAAGGGTAAAAAGTCAATAATCGACACCTAAAACTTGAATTGTACTACTTCTTACTGGCTATTACATCAACTTAGAAGCTTCATCTGTGTTCTACTATGGTACTTTTAGTGTCTCCGCATACCGTAGCACGCGACATAGCTTTTCAGACGATAAGTACAACCATTTTAGAGAGAAGAGCGGCCAATGTGACGATCGGTCTTTAAGTCGATTCGATAACAAATGACGAAAATGGACGGATTTCTCAGGTTTTTGCTACATATGAACACTTTTCACATTCTCCCGTGCAACTCGGCTGCTAATCCTCCTTTCATGCAGAATCTTAAGGTCCTAGCTCATGTCCAAGGCAGCAAAGAAGGGTAAAAGTCAATAATCGATACCTAAAACTTGAATTGTACTACTTTTGAATGGCTATTACATCAACGTAGATGCTTCATCTGTCTTCTACTATGGTGCTTTTAGCGTCTCCGCATACCGCAGCATGCGACATTGCTTTGCAGACGATAAGTACAACCGTTTCAGAGAGAAGAGCGGCCAATGTGACGATTGGGCTTTAAGTCGATTCGATAACAAATGACGAAAACGGACAGATTTCTCATGTTTATACTACTTATGAAAACTTTTCACATTCTCAAGTGCAACGCGGCTGCTAGTCCTCCTTTCATGCAAAATCTTAAGTTCCTAGCTCATGTCCAAGGCACCAAAGAAGGGTAAGAAGTCAATAATCGATACCTAAAACTTGAATTTTACTACCTCTTACTGGCTATTACATCAACTTAGAAGCTTCATCTGTGGTCTACTATGGTGCTTTTAGTGTCTACTCATACCGCAGCACGCGACATAGCTTAGCAGACGATAAATGTAACCGTTTCAGACAGAAGAGCGGCCAATGTGACGATCTGGCTTTAAGTCGATTCGATAACTAATGACTTAAGCGGACAGATTTCTCAGGTTTTTACTACATATTAAAACTTTTCACATTCTCCCGTGCAACGGCACTGCTAGTCCTGCTTTGATGCAAAATCTTAAGTTCCTAGCTCATGTCCAAGGCACCAAAGAAGGGTAAAAAGTCAATAATCGATACCTAAAACTTGAATTTTACTACTTCTTACTGGCTATTACATCAACTTAGAAGCTTCATCTGTGTTCTACTATGGTGCTTTTAGTGTCTCCGCATACCGCAGCACGCGACATAGCTTTGCAGACGATAAATGTAACCGTTTCAGACAGAAGTGCTGCCAGTGTGACGATCTGGCTTTTAGTCGATTCGATAACAAATAACGAAAACGGACGGATTTCTCAGGTTTTTGCTACATATGAACACTTTTCACATTCTCCCGTGCAACGCGGCTGCTACTCCTCCTTTCATGCAAAATCATAAGTTCCTAGCTCATGTCCAAGGCACCAAAGAAGGGTAAGAAGTCAATAATCGATACCTAAAACATGAATTTTACTACCTCTTACTGGCTATTACATCAACTTAGAAGTTTCATCTGTGGTCTACTATGGTGCTTTTAGTGTCTCCTCATACCGCAGCACGCGACATAGCTTAGCAGACGATAAATGTAACCGTTTCAGACAGAAGAGCGGCCAATGTGACGATCTGGCTTTAAGTCGATTCGATAACTAATGACTTAAGCGGACAGATTTCTCCGGTTTTTACTACATATGAAAACTTTTCACATTCTCCCGTGCAACGGCGCTGCTAGTCCTGCTTTGATGCAAAATCTTAAGTTCCTAGCTCATGTCCAAGGCACCAAAGAAGGGTAAAAAGTCAATAATCGATACCTAAAACTTGAATTTTATTACTTCTTACTGGCTATTACATCAACTTAGAAGCTTCATCTGTGTTCTACTATGGTGCTTTTAGTGTCTCCGCATACCGCAGCACGCGACATAGCTTTGCAGACGATAAATGTAACCGTTTCAGACAGAAGTGCGGCCATTGTGACGATCTGGCTTTTAGTCGATTCGATAACAAATGACGAAAACGGACGGATTTCTCAGGTTTTTACTACTTATGAAAACTTTTCACATTCTCCCGTGCAACGCGGCTGCTGGTCCTCCTATCATGCAAAACCTTAAGTTCCTAGCTCATGTCCAAGGCACCAAAGAAAGGTAAAAAGTCAAGAATGGATACCTAAAACTTGAATTGTACTACTTCTTACTGGCTATTACATCAATGTAGATGCTTCATCTGTCTTCTACTATGGTGCTTTTAGCGTCTCCGCATACCGCAGCATGCGACATTGCTTTGCAGACGATAAGTACAACCGTTTCAGAGAGAAGAGCGGAAAATGTGACGATCTGGCTTTAAGTCGAGTCGATAACAAACGACGAAAACGGACGGATTTCTCAGGGATTTTACTACATATGAACACTTTTCGCATTCTCCCGTGCAACGGGGCTGCTAGTCCTCCTTTGATGCAAAATCTTAAGTTCCTAGCTCATGTCCAAGGCACCAAAGAAGGGTAAAAAGTCAATAATCGATACCTAAAACTTCAATTTTACTACTTCTTACTGGCTATTACATCAACTTAGAAGCTTCATCTGTGTTCTACTATGGTGCTTTTAGTGTCTCCGCATACCGCAGCACGCGACATAGCTTTGCAGACGATAAATGTAACCGTTTCAGACAGAAGTGCGGCCAGTGTGACTATCTGGCTTTAAGTCGATTCGATAACAAATAACTAAAACGGACGGATTTCTCAGGTTTTTGCTACATATGAACACTTTTCACATTCTCCCGTGCAACGCGGCTGCTACTCCTCCTTTCATGCAAAATCATAAGTTCCTAGCTCATGTCCAAGGCACCAAAGAAGGGGAAAAAGTCAATAATCGATACCTAAAACTTGAATAGTACTACTACTTACTGGCTATTACATCAACTTAGAAGCTTCATCTGTGTTCTACTATGGTGCTTTTAGTGTCTCCGCATACCGCAGCACTCGATATAGCTTTGCAGACGACAAGTACAACGGTTTCAGAGAGAAGAGCGGCCAATGTGATGATCTGGCTTTAAGTCGATTCGATAACAAATGACGAAAACGGACAGATTTCTCATGTTTTTACTACTTATGAACATTTTTCACATTCTCCCGTTAACTCGGCTTCTAGTCCTCCTTTCTTGCAGAATCGTAAGGTCCTAGCTCATGTCCAAGGCACCAAAGAAGGGTAAAAAGTCAAGAATGGATACCTAAAACTTGAATTGTACTACTTCTTACTGGCTATTACATCAACGTAGATGCTTCATCTGTGTTCTACTATGGTGCTTTTAGTGTCTCCGCATACCGCAGCACGCGACATAGCTTTGCAGACGATAAATGTAACCGTTTCAGAGAGAAGAGCGGCCAGTGTGACGATCTGGCATTAAGTCGATTCGATAACACATGACGAAAACGGACGGATTTCTCAGGTTTTTACTACATATGAACGCTTTTCACATTCTCCCGTGCAACGCGGCTGCCAGTCCTCCTTTCATGCAATATCATAAGTTCCTAGCTCAAGTCCAAGGCACCAAAGAAGGGTAAAAATTCAATAACCTATACCTAAAACTTGAATTGTACTACTACTTACTGGCTATTACATTAACTTAGAAACTTCATCTGTGTTCTACTATGGTGCTTTTAGTGTCTCCACATACCGCAGCACGCGACATGGCTTTGCAGACGATAAATGTAACCGTTTCAGACAGATGTACGGCCAATGTGACGATCTGGCTTTAAGTCGAATCGATAACAAATGACGAAAACGGACGGATTTCTCAAGGTTTTTGCTACATATGAACACTTTCCACATTCTCCCGTGCAACGCGGCTGTTAGTCCTCGTTTGATGCAAAATCTTAAGTTCCTAGCTCATGTCCAAGGCACCAAAGAAGGGTAAAAAGTCAATAATCGATACGTAAAACTTGAATTGTACTACTTCTTACTGGGTATTACATCAACTTAGAAGCTTCATCTGTGTTCTACTATGGTGCTTATAGTGTCTCCGCATACCACAGCACGCGACATAGCTTTGCAGACAATAAGTACAACCCTTTCAGAGAGAAGAGCGGCCAATGTGACGATCTGGCTTTAAGTCGATTCGATAACAAACGACGAAAACGGACGGATTTCTCAGGTTTTTACTACATATGAACACTTTTCACATTCTCCCGTGCAACTCGGCTCCTAGTCCTCCTTTCATGCAGAACCTTAAGGTCCTAGCTCATGTCGAAGGCACCAAAGCCAGCTACAAAGTCAATAATCGATACCTGAAACTTGAATTGTACTACTTCTTACTGGCTATTACATCAACTTAGAAGCTTCATCTGTGTTCTATTATGGTGCTTTTAGTGACTCCGCATACCGCAGCACGCGACATAGCTTTGCAGACGATAATTACAACCGTTTCAGAGAGAAGAGCGGCCAATGTGACGATCTGGCTTAAAGTCGATTCGATAACACATGACGATAACGGATGGATTTCTCAGGTTTTTGCTACATATGAACACTTTCCACATTCTCCCGTGCAACGCGGCTGCTAGTCCTCCTTTGATGCAAAATCTTAAGTTCCTAGCTCATGTCTAAGGCACCAAATAAGGTTAAAAAGTCAAGAATGGATACCTAAAACTTGAATTGTACTACTTCTTACTGGCTATTACATCAACTTAGAAGTTTCATCTGTGTTCTACTATGGTGCTTTTAGTGTCTCCGCGCACCGCATCACGCGACATAGCTTTGCAGACGATAAATGCAACCGTTTCAGACAGAAGTGCGGTGAGTGTGACGATCTGGCTTTAAGTCGATTCGATAACAAATGACGAAAACGGACGGATTTCTCAGGTTTTTACTACATACGAACGCTTTTCACATTCTACCGTGCAACGCGGCTGCTACTCCTCCTTTCATGCAAGATCATAAGTTCCTAGCTCATGTCCAAAACACCAAAGAAGGGTAAAAAGTCAATAATCGATACCTAAAGCTTGAATTTTTTTACTTCTTACTGGCTATTACATCAACATAGATGCTTGATCTGTGTTTTACTATGGTGCTTTTAGTGTCTCCGCATACCGCAGCAAGCGACTTAGCTTTGCACACGATACATACAACAATTTTAGAGAGAAGAGCGGCCAATGTGACGATCTGGCTTTAAGTCGATTCGATAACAAATGACGAAAACGGACAGATTTCTCAGGTTCTTACTACATATGAAAATTTTTCACATTCTCCTGTGCAACGCGGCCGTTAGTCCTCGTTTGATGCAAAATCTTAAGTTCCTAGCTCATGTCCAATGCACCAAAGAAGGGTAAAAAGAAAATAATCGATACGTAAAACATGAATTTTACTACCTCTTACTGGCTATTACATCAACTTAGAAGTTTCATCTGTGGTCTACTATGGTGCTTTTAGTGTCTCCTCATACCGCAGCACGCGACATAGCTTAGCAGACGATAAATGTAACCGTTTCAGACAGAAGTGCGGCCAGTGTGACGATCTGGCTTTAAGTCGATTCGATAACAAATGACGAAAACGGACGGATTTCTCAGGTTTTTACTACTTACGAACGCTTTTCACATTCTCCCGTGCAACGCAGCTGCTACTCCTCCTTTCATGCAAAATCATAAGTTCCTAGCTCATGTCCAAGGCACCAAAGAAGGGTAAAAAGTCAATAATCGATACCTAAAGCTTGAATTTTTTTACTTCTTACTGGCTATTTTTATCAACTTAGAAGCATCATCTGTGTTTTACTATGGTGCTTTTAGTGTCTCCGCATACCGCAGCAAGCGACTTAGCTTTGCACACGATACGTACAACCATTTTAGAGAGAAGAGCGGCCAATGTGTCGATCTGGCTTCAAGTCGATTCGATAACAAATGACGAAAACGGACCGATTTCTCAGGTTCTTACTACATATGAAAATTTTTCACATTCTCCCGTGCAAGCGGCTGTTAGTCCTCGTTTGATGCAAAATCTTAAGTTCCTAGCTCATGTCCAAGGCACCAAAGAAGGGTAAAAAGTCAATAATCGACACGTAAAACTTGAATTGTACTACTTCTTACTGGGTATTACATCAGCTTAGAAGCTTCATCTGTGTTCTACTATGGTGCTTATAGAGTCTCCGCATACCACAGCACGCGACATAGCTTTTCAGACAATAAGTACAACCCTTTCAGAGAGAGGAGCGGCCAATGTGACGATCTGGCTCTAAGTCGATTCGATAACAAACGACGAAAACGGACGGATTTCTCAGGTTTTTACTACATATGACCACTTTGCACATTCTCCCGTGCAACGCGGCTGCTAGTCCCACTTTCGTGCAAAATCTTAAGTTCCTAGCTCATGTCCAAGGTACCAAAGAAGGGTAAAAAGTTAATAATCGATACCTAAATCTTGAATTGTACTACTTCTTACTGGCTATACATCAACTTAGAATCTTCATCTGTGTTCTACTATGGTGCTTTTGGTGTCTTCGCATACTGCAGCACGCGACATAGCTTTTCAGACGATAAGTACAACCATTTTAGAAAGAAGAGCGGCCAATGTGACGATCGGGCTTTAAGTCGATTCGATAACAAATGACCAAATCTGACGGATTTTTCAGGTTTTTACTACATATGAACACTTTTCACATTCTCCCGTGCAACTCGGCTGCTAGTCCTCCTTTCATGCAGAATCTTAAGGTCCTAGCTCATGTCCAAGACAGCAAAGAAAGGTAAAAAGTCAATAATCGATCCCAAAAACTTGAATTGTACTACTTCTTACTGGCTATACATCAACTTAGAAGCTTCATCTGTGTTCTACTATGGTGCTTTTAGTGTCTCCGCATACCGCAGCACGCGACATAGCTTTGCAGACAATAAATGTAACCGTTTCAGGCAGAAGAGCGGCCAATGTGACGATCTGGCTTTAAGTCGATTCGATAACAAATGACGAAAGCGGACAGATTTGTCAGGTTTTTACTACATATGAAAACTTATCACACTCTCCCGTGCAACGGGGCTGCTAGTCCTCCTTTGATGCAAAATCTTAAGTTACTAGCTCATGTCCAAGGCACCAAAGAAGGGTAAAAAGTCAATAATCGATACCTAAAACTTGAATTTTGTTACTTCTTACTGGCTATTACATTAACTTAGAAACTTCATCTGTGTTCTACTATGGTGCTCTTAGTGTCTCCACATACCGCAGCACGCGACATGGCTTTGCAGACGATAAATGTAACCGTTTCAGACAGAAGTACGGCCAATGTGACGATCTGGCTTTAAGTCGATTCGATAACAAATAAGGAAAACGGACGGATTTCTCAGGTTTTTACTACATACGAACGCTTTTCACATTCTCCCGTGCAACGCGGCTGCTAGTCCTCCTTTCATGCAAAATCATAAGGTCCTAGCTCATGTCCAAGGCACCAAAGCCATCTAAAAAGTCAATAATCGATACCTAAAACTTGAACTGTACTACTTCTTACTGGCTATTACATCAACTTAGAAGCTTCATCTGTGTTCTACTATGGTGCTTTTAGTGTTTCCGCATAACGCAGCACGCGACATAGCCTTGCAGACGATAAGTACAACCGTTTCAGAGAGAAGAGCGGCCAATGTGACGATCTGGCTTTAAGTCGATTCGATAACAAATGACGAAAACGGACAGATTTCTCAGGTTCTTACTACATATGAAAATTTTTCACATTCTCCCGTGCAACGCGGCTGTTAGTCCTCGTTTGATGCAAAATCTTAAGTTCCTAGCTCATGTCCAAGGTACCAAAGAAGGGTAAAAAGTCAATAATCGATACCTACAACTTGAATTGTACTACTTCTTACTGGCTATACATCAACTTAGAATCTTCATCTGTGTTCTACTATGGTGCTTTTGGTGTCTTCGCATACTGCAGCACGCGACATAGCTTTTCAGACGATAAGTACAACCATTTTAGAGAGAAGAGCGGCCAATGTGACGATCGGGCTTTAAGTCGATTCGATAACAAATGACCAAATCTGACGGATTTTTCAGGTTTTTACTACATATGAACACTTTTCACATTCTCCCGTGCAACTCGGCTGCTAGTCCTCCTTTCATGCAGAATCTTAAGGTCCTAGCTCATGTCCAAGACAGCAAAGAAAGGTAAAAAGTCAATAATCGATACCAAAAACTTGAATTGTACTACTTCTTACTGGCTATACATCAACTTAGAAGCTTCATCTGTGTTCTACTATGGTGCTTTTAGTGTCTCCGCATACCGCAGCACGCGACATAGCTTTGCAGACAATAAATGTAACCGTTTCAGGCAGAAGAGCGGCCAATGTGACGATCTGGCTTTAAGTCGATTCGATAACAAATGACGAAAGCGGACAGATTTGTCAGGTTTTTACTACATATGAAAACTTATCACACTCTCCCGTGCAACGGGGCTGCTAGTCCTCCTTTGATGCAAAATCTTAAGTTACTAGCTCATGTCCAAGGCACCAAAGAAGGGTAAAAAGTCAATAATCGATACCTAAAACTTGAATTTTGTTACTTCTTACTGGCTATTACATCAACTTAGAAGCTTCATCTGTGTTCTACTATGGTGCTTTTAGTGTCTCCGCATACCGCAGCACGCGACATAGCTTTGCAGACGATAAATTTAACCGTTTCAGACAGAAGTGCGGCCAGTGTGACGATCTGGCTTTAAGTCGATTCGATAACAAATAAGGAAAACGGACAGATTTGTCAGGTTTTTACTACATATGAACGCTTTTCACATTCTCCCGTGCAACGCGGCTGCTAGTCCTCCTTTCATGCAATATCATAAGTTCCTAGCTCAAGTCCAAGGCACCAAAGAAGGGTAAAAAGTCAATAACCTATACCTAAAACTTGAATTGTACTACTTCTTACTGGCTATTACATTAACTTAGAAACTTCATCTGTGTTCTACTATGGTGCTCTTAGTGTCTCCACATACCGCAGCACGCGACATGGCTTTGCAGACGATAAATGTAACCGTTTCAGACAGAAGTACGGCCAATGTGACGATCTGGCTTTAAGTCGATTCGATAACAAATAAGGAAAACGGACGGATTTCTCAGGTTTTTACTACATACGAACGCTTTTCACATTCTCCCGTGCAACGCGGCTGCTAGTCCTCCTTTCATGCAAAATCATAAGGTCCTAGCTCATGTCCAAGGCACCAAAGCCATCTAAAAAGTCAATAATCGATACCTAAAACTTGAACTGTACTACTTCTTACTGGCTATTACATCAACTTAGAAGCTTCATCTGTGTTCTACTATGGTGCTTTTAGTGTTTCCGCATAACGCAGCACGCGACATAGCCTTGCAGACGATAAGTACAACCGTTTCAGACAGAAGTACGGCCAATGTGACGATCTGGCTTTAAGTCGATTCGATAACAAATAAGGAAAACGGACGGATTTCTCAGGTTTTTACTACATACGAACGCTTTTCACATTCTCCCGTGCAACGCGGCTGCTAGTCCTCCTTTCATGCAAAATCATAAGGTCCTAGCTCATGTCCAAGGCACCAAAGCCATCTAAAAAGTCAATAATCGATACCTAAAACTTGAACTTTACTACATCTTACTGGCTATTACATCAACTTAGAAGCTTCATCTGTGTTCTACTATGGTGCTTTTAGTGTTTCCGCATAACGCAGCACGCGACATAGCCTTGCAGACGATAAGTACAACCGTTTCAGAGAGAAGAGCGGCCAATGTGACGATCTGGCTTCAAGTCGATTCGATAACAAACGACGAAAATAGACGGATTTCTCAGGTTTTTACTACATATGAACACTTTTCACATTCTCCCGTGCAACTCGGCTGCTAGTCATCCTTTCATGCAGAATCTTAAGGTCCTAGCTCATGTCCAATACAGCAAAGAAGGGTAAAAAGTCAATAATCGATACCTAAAACTTGAATTGTACTACTTCTTACTGGCTATACATCAACTTAGAAGCTTCATCTGTGTTCTACTATGGTGCTTTTAGTGTCTCCGCATACCGCAGCACGCGACATAGCTTTGCAGACAATAAATGTAACCGTTTCAGACAGAAGAGCGGCCAATGTGACGATCTGGCTTTAAGTCGATTCGATAACAAATGACGAAAGCGGACAGATTTCTCAGGTTTTTGCTACATATGAAAACTTTTCACATTCTCCCGTGCAACGGGGCTGCTAGTCCTCCTTTGATGCAAATTCTAAAGTTCCTAGCTCATGTCCAAGGCACCAAAGAAGGGTAAAAAGTCAATAATCGATATGTAAAACTTGAATTGTACTACTTCTTACTGGGTATTACATCAACTTAGAAGCTTAATCTGTGTTGTACTATGGTGCTTATAGTGTCTCCGCATACCACAGCACGCGACATAGCTTTGCAGACAATAAGTACAACCCTTTCAGAGAGAAGAGCGGCCAATGTGACGATCTGGCTTAAAGTCGATTCGATAACAAACGACGAAAACGGACGGATTTCTCAGGTTTTTACTACATATGAACACTTTTCACATTCTCCCGTGCAACTCGGCTCCTAGTCCTCCTTTCATGCAGAACCTTAAGGTCCTAGCTCATGTCGAAGGCACCAAAGCCAGCTAAAAAGTCAATAATCGATACCTGAAACTTGAATTGTACTACTTCTTACTGGCAATTACATCAACTTAGAAGCTTCATCTGTGTTCTACTATGGTGCTTTTGGTGTCTTCGCGTACTGCAGCGCGCGACATAGCTTTTCAGACGATAAGTACAACCATTGTAGAGACAAGAGCGGCCAATGTGACGATCGGGCTTTAAGTCGATTCGATAACAAATGACGAAAATAGACGGATTTCTCAGGTTTTTACTACATATGAAAACTTTTCACATTCTCCTGTGCAACGGGGCTGCTAGTCCTCCTTTGATGCAAATTCTTAAGTTCCTAGCTCATGTCCAAGGCACCAAAGAAGGGTAAAAAGTCTATAATCGATACCCAAAGCTTGAATTTTTCTACTTCTTACTGGCTATTACATCAACTTAGAAACTTCATCTGTGTTCTACTATGGTGCTTCTAGTGTCTCCGCATACCGCATCACGCGACATAGCTTTGCAGACGATAAATGCAACCGTTTCAGACAGAAGTGAGGTGAGTGTGACGATCTGGCTTTAAGTCGATTCGATAACAAATGATGAAAACGGACGGATTTCTGAGGTTTTTACTACATACGAACGCTTTTCACATTCTCCAGTGCAACGCGGCTGCTACTCCTCCTTTCATGCAAAATCATAAGTTCCTAGCTCATGTCCAAGGCACCAAAGAAGGGTAAAAAGTCAATAATCGATACCTAAAGCTTGAATTTTTTTACTTCTTACTGGCTATTACATCAACTTAGAAGCTTCATCTGTGATTTACTATGGTGCTTTTAGTGTCTCCGCATACCGCAGCAAGCGACTTTGCTTTGCACACGATACGTACAACCATTTTAGAGAGAAGAGCGGCCAATGTGACGATCTGGCTTTAAGTCGATTCGATAACAAATGACGAAAACGGAACGATTTCTCAGGTTCTTACTACATATGAATATTTTTCACATTCTCCCGTGCTACGCGGCTGTTAGTCCTCGATTGATGCAAAATCTTAAATTCCTAGCACATGTC
Organism: Schistocerca gregaria; assembly: GCF_023897955.1. Lineage (NCBI taxonomy): Eukaryota > Metazoa > Arthropoda > Insecta > Orthoptera > Acrididae > Schistocerca > Schistocerca gregaria. Next base: position 4,767,425 of record NW_026061759.1, read on the forward strand.
CAAGGCACCAAAGAAGGGTAAAAAGTCAATAATCGACACGTAAAACTTGAATTGTACTACTTCTTACTGGGTATTACATCAGCTTAGAAGCTTCATCTGTGTTCTACTATGGTGCCTATATATTGTCTCCGCATACCACAGCACGCGACATAGCTTTTCAGACAATAAGTACAACCCTTTCAGAGAGAAGAGCGGCCAATGTGACGATCGGGCTTTAAGTCGATTCGATAACAAATGACGAAATCTGACGGATTTTTCAGGTTTTTACTACATATGAACACTTTTCACATTCTCCCGTGCAACTCAGCTGCTAGTCCTCCTTTCATGCAGAATCTTAAGGTCCTAGCTCATATCCAAGACAGCAAAGAAGGGTAAAAAGTCAATAATCGATACCTAAAACTTGAATTGTACTACTTCTTACTGGCTATAAATCAACTTAGAAGCTTCATCTGTGTTCTACTATGGTGCTTTTAGTGTCTCCGCATACCGCAGCACGCGACATAGCTTTGCAGACAATAAATGTAACCGTTTCAGACAGAAGAGCGGCCAATGTGACGATCTGGCTTTAAGTCGATTCGATAATAAATGACGAAAGCGGACAGATTTCTCAGGTTTTTACTACATATGAAAACTTTTCACATTCTCCCGTGCAACGGGGCTGCTAGTCCTCCTTTGATGCAAAATCTTAAGTTCCTAGCTCATGTCCAAGGGACCAAAGAAGGGTAAAAAGTCAATAATCGATACCTAAAACTTGAATTTTGCTACTTCTTACTGGCTATTACATCAACTTAGAAGCTTCATCTGTGTTCTACTATGGTGCTTTTAGTGTCTCCGCATACCGCAGCACGCGACATAGCTTTGCAGACAATAAATGTAACCGTTTCAGGCAGAAGAGCGGCCAATGTGACGATCTGGCTTTAAGTCGATTCGATAACAAATGACGAAAGCGGACAGATTTGTCAGGTTTTTACTACATATGAAAACTTATCACACTCTCCCGTGCAACGGGGCTGCTAGTCCTCCTTTGATGCAAAATCTTAAGTTACTAGCTCATGTCCAAGGCACCAAAGAAGGGTAAAAAGTCAATAATCGATACCTAAAACTTGAATTTTGTTACTTCTTACTGGCTATTACATCAACTTAGAAGCTTCATCTGTGTTCTACTATGGTGCTTTTAGTGTCTCCGCATACCGCAGCACGCGACATAGCTTTGCAGACGATAAATTTAACCGTTTCAGACAGAAGTGCGGCCAGTGTGACGATCTGGCTTTAAGTCGATTCGATAACAAATAAGGAAAACGGACAGATTTGTCAGGTTTTTACTACATATGAACGCTTTTCACATTCTCCCGTGCAACGCGGCTGCTAGTCCTCCTTTCATGCAATATCATAAGTTCCTAGCTCAAGTCCAAGGCACCAAAGAAGGGTAAAAAGTCAATAACCTATACCTAAAACTTGAATTGTACTACTTCTTACTGGCTATTACATTAACTTAGAAACTTCATCTGTGTTCTACTATGGTGCTCTTAGTGTCTCCACATACCGCAGCACGCGACATGGCTTTGCAGACGATAAATGTAACCGTTTCAGACAGAAGTACGGCCAATGTGACGATCTGGCTTTAAGTCGATTCGATAACAAATAAGGAAAACGGACGGATTTCTCAGGTTTTTACTACATACGAACGCTTTTCACATTCTCCCGTGCAACGCGGCTGCTAGTCCTCCTTTCATGCAAAATCATAAGGTCCTAGCTCATGTCCAAGGCACCAAAGCCATCTAAAAAGTCAATAATCGATACCTAAAACTTGAACTGTACTACTTCTTACTGGCTATTACATCAACTTAGAAGCTTCATCTGTGTTCTACTATGGTGCTTTTAGTGTTTCCGCATAACGCAGCACGCGACATAGCCTTGCAGACGATAAGTACAACCGTTTCAGACAGAAGTACGGCCAATGTGACGATCTGGCTTTAAGTCGATTCGATAACAAATAAGGAAAACGGACGGGTTTCTCAGGTTTTTACTACATACGAACGCTTTTCACATTCTCCCGTGCAACGCGGCTGCTAGTCCTCCTTTCATGCAAAATCATAAGGTCCTAGCTCATGTCCAAGGCACCAAAGCCATCTAAAAAGTCAATAATCGATACCTAAAACTTGAACTTTACTACTTCTTACTGGCTATTACATCAACTTAGAAGCTTCATCTGTGTTCTACTATGGTGCTTTTAGTGTTTCCGCATAACGCAGCACGCGACATAGCCTTGCAGACGATAAGTACAACCGTTTCAGAGAGAAGAGCGGCCAATGTGACGATCTGGCTTCAAGTCGATTCGATAACAAACGACGAAAATAGACGGATTTCTCAGGTTTTTACTACATATGAACACTTTTCACATTCTCCCGTGCAACTCGGCTGCTAGTCATCCTTTCATGCAGAATCTTAAGGTCCTAGCTCATGTCCAAGACAGCAAGGAAGGGTAAAAAGTCAATAATCGATACCTAAAACTTGAGTTGTACTACTTCTTACTGGCTATACATCAACTTAGAAGCTTCATCTGTGTTCTACTATGGTGCTTTTAGTGTCTCCGCATACCGCAGCACGCGACATAGCTTTGCAGACAATAAATGTAACCGTTTCAGACAGAAGAGCGGCCAATGTGACGATCTGGCTTTAAGTCGATTCGATAACAAATGACGAAAGCGGACAGATTTCTCAGGTTTTTACTACATATGAAAACTTTTCACATTCTCCCGTGCAACGGGGCTGCTAGTCCTCCTTTGATGCAAATTCTAAAGTTCCTAGCTCATGTCCAAGGCACCAAAGAAGGGTAAAAAGTCAATAATCGATATGTAAAACTTGAATTGTACTACTTCTTACTGGGTATTACATCAACTTAGAATCTTAATCTGTGTTGTACTATGGTGCTTATAGTGTCTCCGCATACCACAGCACGCGACATAGCTTTGCAGACAATAAGTACAACCCTTTCAGAGAGAAGAGCGGCCAATGTGACGATCTGGCTTCCAGTCGATTCGATAACAAACGACGAAAACGGACGGATTTCTCAGGTTTTTACTACATATGAACACTTTTCACATTCTCCCGTGCAACTCGGCTCCTAGTCCTCCTTTCATGCAGAACCTTAAGGTCCTAGCTCATGTCGAAGGCACCAAAGCCAGCTAAAAAGTCAATAATCGATACCTGAAACTTGAATTGTACTACTTCTTACTGGCAATTACATCAACTTAGAAGCTTCATCTGTGTTCTACTATGGTGCTTTTGGTGTCTTCGCGTACTGCAGCGCGCGACATAGCTTTTCAGACGATAAGTACAACCACTTTAGAGACAAGAGCGGCCAATGTGACGATCGGGCTTTAAGTCGATTCGATAACAAATGACGAAAATAGACGGATTTCTCAGGTTTTTACTACATATGAAAACTTTTCACATTCTCCCGTGCAACGGGGCTGCTAGTCCTCCTTTGATGCAAATTCTTAAGTTCCTAGCTCATGTCCAAGGCACCAAAGAAGGGTAAAAAGTCTATAATCGATACCCAAAGCTTGAATTTTTCTACTTCTTACTGGCTATTACATCAACTTAGAAACTTCATCTGTGTTCTACTATGGTGCTTCTAGTGTCTCCGCATACCGCATCACGCGACATAGCTTTGCAGACGATAAATGCAACCGTTTCAGACAGAAGTGCGGTGAGTGTGACGATCTGGCTTTAAGTCGATTCGATAACAAATGATGAAAACGGACGGATTTCTGAGGTTTTTACTACATACGAACGCTTTTCACATTCTCCCGTGCAACGCGCCTGCTACTCCTCCTTTCATGCAAAATCATAAGTTCCTAGCTCATGTCCAAGGCACCAAAGAAGGGTAAAAAGTCAATAATCGATACCTAAAGCTTGAATTTTTTTACTTCTTACTGGCTATTACATCAACTTAGAAGCTTCATCTGTGATTTACTATGGTGCTTTTAGTGTCTCCGCATACCGCAGCAAGCGACTTAGCTTTGCACACGATACGTACAACCATTTTAGAGAGAAGAGCGGCCGATGTGACGATCTGGCTTTAAGTCGATTCGATAACAAATGACGAAAACGGAACGATTTCTCAGGTTCTTACTACATATGAATATTTTTCACATTCTCCCGTGCTACGCGGCTGTTAGTCCTCGATTGATGCAAAATCTTAAATTCCTAGCTCATGTCCAAGGCACCAAAGAAGGGTAAAAAGTCAATAATCGACACGTAAAACTTGAATTGTACTACTTCTTACTGGGTATTACATCAGCTTAGAAGCTTCATCTGTGTTCTACTATGGTGCTTATATTGTTTCCGCATACCACAGCACGCGACATAGCTTTTCAGACAATAAGTACAACCCTTTCAGAGAGAAGAGCGGCCAATGTGACGATCGGGCTTTAAGTCGATTCGATAACAAATGACGAAATCTGACGGATTTTTCAGGTTTTTACTACATATGAACACTTTTCACATTCTCCCGTGCAACTCAGCTGCTAGTCCTCCTTTCATGCAGAATCTTAAGGTCCTAGCTCATATCCAAGACAGCAAAGAAGGGTAAAAAGTCAATAATCGATACCTAAAACTTGAATTGTACTACTTCTTACTGGCTATAAATCAACTTAGAAGCTTCATCTGTGTTCTACTATGGTGCTTTTAGTGTCTCCGCATACCGCAGCACGCGACATAGCTTTGCAGACAATAAATGTAACCGTTTCAGACAGAAGAGCGGCCAATGTGACGATCTGGCTTTAAGTCGATTCGATAATAAATGACGAAAGCGGACAGATTTCTCAGGTTTTTACTACATATGAAAACTTTTCACATTCTCCCGTGCAACGGGGCTGCTAGTCCTCCTTTGATGCAAAATCTTAAGTTCCTAGCTCATGTCCAAGGGACCAAAGAAGGGTAAAAAGTCAATAATCGATACCTAAAACTTGAATTTTGCTACTTCTTACTGGCTATTACATCAACTTAGAAGCTTCATCTGTGTTCTACTATGGTGCTTTTAGTGTCTCCGCATATCGCAGCACGCGACATATCTCTGCAGACGATAAACGTAACCGTTTCAGACAGAAGTGCGGCCAGTGTGACGATCTGGCTATAAGTCGATTCGATAACAAATAAGGAAAACGGACGGATTTGACACGTTTTTACTACATATGAACGCTTTTCACATTCTCCCGTGCAACGCGGCTGCTAGTCCTCCTTTCATGCAATATCATAAGTTCCTAGCTCAAGTCCAAGGCACCAAAGAAGGGTAAAAAGTCAATAACCTATACCTAAAACTTGAATTGTACTACTTCTTACTGGCTATTACATTAACTTAGAAACTTCATCTGTGTTCTACTATGGTGCTTTTAGTGTCTCCGCATACCGCATCACGCGACATAGCTTTGCAGACGATAAATGCAACCGTTTCAGACAGAAGTGCGGTGAGTGTGACGATCTGGCTTTAAGTCGATTCGATAACAAATGACGAAAACGGACGGATTTCTCAGGTTTTTGCTACATATGAACACTTTCCACATTCTGCCGTGCAACGCGGCTGCTAGTCCTCCTTTCATGCAAAATCATAAGGTCCTAGCTCATGTCGAAGGCACCAAAGAAGGGTAAAAAGTCAATAATCGATACCTAAAGCTTGAATTTTTCTACTTCTTACTGGCTATTACATCAACTTAGAAACTTCATCTGTGTTCTACTATGGTGCTTTTAGTGTCTCCGCATACCGCAGCACGCGACATAGCCTTGCAGACAATAAATGTAACCGTTTCAGAGAGAAGAGCGGCCAGTGTGACGATCTGGCATTAAGTCGATTCGATAACAAATGACGAAAACGGACGGATTTCTCAGGTTTTTGCTACATATGAACACTTTCCACATTCTGCCGTGCAACGCGGCTGCTAGTCCTCCTTTCATGCAAAATCATAAGGTCCTAGCTCAAGTCCAAGGCACCAAAGCCATCTAAAAAGTCAATAATCGATACCTAAAACTTGAACTGTACTACTTCTTACTGGCTATTACATCAACTTAGAAGCTTCATCTGTGTTCTACTATGGTGCTTTTAGTGTTTCCGCATAACGCAGCACGCGACATAGCCTTGCAGACGATAAGTACAACCGTTTCAGAGAGAAGAGCGGCCAATGTGACGATCTGGCTTTAAGTCGATTCGATAACAAATGACGAAAACGGACAGATTTCTCAGGTTCTTACTACATATGAAAATTTTTCACATTCTCCCGTGCAACGCGGCAGTTATTCCTCGTTTGATGCAAAATCTTAAGTTCGTAGCTCATGTCCAAAGCACCAAAGAAGGTAAAAAGGCAATAATCGATACGTAAAACTTGAATTGTACTACTTCTTACTGGGTATTACATCAACTTAGAAGCTTCATCTGTGTTCTACTATGGTGCTTATTGTGTCTCCGCATACCACAGCACGCGACATAGCTTTGCAGACAATAAGTACAACCGTTTCAGAGAGAAGAGCGGCCAATGTGACGATCTGGCTTTAAGTCGATTCGATAACAAACGACGAAAACAGACGGATTTCTCAGGTTTTTTCTACATATGAACACTTTTCACATTCTCCCGTGCAACTCGGCTCCTAGTCCTCCTTTCATGCAGAACCTTAAGGTCCTAGCTCATGTCGAAGGCACCAAAGCCAGCTAAAAAGTCAATAATCGATACCTGAAACTTGAATTGACTACTTCTTACTGGCAATTACATCAACTTAGAAGCTTCATCTGTGTTCTACTATGGTGCTTTTGGTGTCTTCGCATACTGCAGCACGCGACATAGCTTTTCAGACGATAAGTACAACCATTTTAGAGAGAAGAGCGGCCAATGTGACGATCGGGCTTTAAGTCGATTCGATAACAATTGACGAAATCGGACGGATTTCTCAGGTTTTTACTACATATAAACACTTTTCACATTCTCCCGTGCAACTCGGCTGCTAGTCCTCCTTTCATGCAGAATCTTAAGGTCCTAGCTCATGTCCAAGACAGCAAAGAAGGGTAAAAAGTCAATAATCGATACCTAAAACTTGAATTGTACTACTTCTTACTGGCTATAAATCAACTTAGAAGCTTCATCTGTGTTCTACTATGGTGCTTTTAGTGTCTCCGCATACCGCAGCACGCGACATAGCTTTGCAGACGATAAACGTAACTGTTTCAGACAGAAGTGCGGCCAGTGTGACGATCTCGCTTTAAGTCGATTCGATTACAAATAAGGAAAACGGACGGATTTCTCAGGTTTTTGCTACATATGAACACTTTTCACATTCTCCCGTGCAAAGCCGATGCTAGTCCTCCTTTCATGCAAAATCATAAGTTCCTGGCTCATGTCCAAGGCATCAAAGAAGGGTACAAAGTCAATAATCGATACCTAAAACTTGAATTGTACTACTTCTTACTGGCTATTACATCAACTTAGAAGCTTCATCTGTGTTCTACTATGGTGCTTTTAGTGTCTCCGCATACCACAGCACGCGACATAGCTTTGCAGACGACAAGTACAACCGTTTCAGAGGGAAGAGCGGTCAATGTGACGATCTGGCTTTAAGTCGATTCGATAACAAATGACGAAAACGGACAGATTTCTCAGGTTTTCACTACTTATGAAAACTTTTCACATTCTCCCATGCAACGCGGCTGCTAATCCTCCTTTCATGCAAAATCTTACGTTCCTAGCTCATGTATAAGGCAACAAAGACGGGTAGAAAGTCAATAATGGATACCTAAAACTTGAATTGTACTACTTCTTACTGGCTTCTACATCAATTTAGAAGCTTCGTCTGTGTTCTACTATGGTGTTTTTAGTGTCTCCGCATACCGCAGCACGCGACATAGCTTTGCAGACGAAAAATGCAACCTTTTCAGAGAAAAGAGCGGCCAATGTGACGATCTGGCTTTAAGTCGATTCGATAACAAATGACGAAAACGGACGGATTTCTCAGGATTTTACTACATACGAACGCTTTTCACATTCTCCCGTGCAACGGGGCTGCTAGTCCTCCTTTGATGCAAAGTCTTAAGTTCGTAGCTCATGTCGAAGGCACCAAAGAAGGGTAAAAAGTCAATTATCTATACCTAAAGCTTGAATTTTTCTACTTCTTACTGGCTATTACATCAACTTAGAAACTTCATCTGTGTTCTACTATGGTGCTTTTAGTGTCTCCGCATACCGCAGCACGCGACATAGCTTTGCAGACGATAAATGCAACCGTTTCCGACAGAAGTGCGGTCAGTGTGACGATCTGGCTTCAAGTCGATTTGATAACAAATGACCAAAACGGACAGATTTCTCAGGTTTTTAATACTTATGAAAACTTTTCACATTCTCCCGTGCACCGCGGCTGCTAGTCATCCTTTCATGCAAATCCTTAAGGTCCTAGATCATGTCCAAGGCGCCAAAGATAGCTAAAAAGTCAATAATCGATACCTAAAACTTGAACTGTACTACTTCTTACTGGCTATTACATCAACTTAGAAGCTTCATCTCTGTTCTACTATGGTTCTTTTAGTGTCTCCGCATACCGCAGCACGCGACATAGCTTTGCAGACGATAAATGTACCCGTTTCAGACATAGGTGTGGCCGATGTGACGATCTTGCTTTAAGTCGATTCGATAACAAATGACGAAAACGGACGGATTTCTCGGGTTTTTAAAACATATGAACACTTTTCACATTCTCCCGTGCAACGCAGCTGCTAGTCCTCCTTTAATGCAAAATCTTAAGGTCCTAGTTGCTGTACAAGTCACCAAAGCCGGGTGAAAAGTGAATAATCGATAACGAATACTTGAATTGCACTACTTCTTACTGGCTATAACATCAACTTAGAAGCTTCTTCTGTGTTCTAGTATAGTGCTTTTAGTGTCTCCGCCTAACATAGCTCGCGACATAGCTTAGCAGACGATATATGTAACCGTTTCAGAGAGAAGAGCGCCCAATGTGACGATCTGGCCTTAAGTCGATTTGATAACAAATGACGAAAACGGCCGAATACCTTAGGTTTTTACTACAAATGAACACTTTTCACACTCTCCCGTGTATCGCAGCTACTAGTCCTCCTTTCATGTAAAATCTTAAGGTCCTAGCTCACGCCAAGGCACCAAAGCCGGCTAAAAAGTCAATAATCGATAACTAAAACGTGAATTGTACTACTTTTTACTTGCTATTACATAAACGTAGAAGCTTTTTCAGTGTTCTACTATGGTGCTTTTTGTGTCTCCGCATACCGCAGCACGCGACATAGCTTTGCAGACGATAAATGTAACCGTTTCAGAGAGAAGGGCAGACAATGTAACGTCCTGGCTTTAAGTCAATTCGATAACAAATGAAGAAAACGCACAGATTTCTCAGTTTTTTACTACATATGAACACTTTAACACATTTTCCCGTGCAACGCCGCTGCTAGTCCTCCTTTCATGCAAAATCTTATGGTCCTAGCTCATGTCCAAGTGACTAAAGCCGGCTAAAAACTCAATAATCGAAAACTAAAACTTCAATTGTACTACCTATTACATCAACTTAGAAGCTTCTACTGTGTTCTACTATGAGGCTTTTAGTGTCTCCGCATACCGCACCCAACGACATAGCTTTGCAGACGGTAAATGTAACCGTTTCAGAGGGAAGAGCGGCCAATGTGATGATCTGGCTTTAAGTCGATTCGATAACAAATGTCGAACACGGACGGATTTCTCAGGTTTTTACTACATATGAACACATTTCACATTCTCCCGTGCAACACGGCTGCTAGTCCTCCTTTCATGCCAAATCTTAAGGTCCTAGCTGCTGCACAAGGCACCAAAGTCGGGTGAAAAGTGAATAATCGATAACGAATACTTGAATTGCACTACTTCTTACTGGCTATAACATCAACTTAGTAGCTTCATCTGTGTTCTAGTATAGTGCTTTTAGTGTCTCCGCATAACGTAGCTCGCGACATATCTTTGGAGACGATAAATGTAACGGTTTCAGAGGGAAGAGCGGCCAATGTAACGATCTGGCTTTAATTCGATTCGAAAACAATTGAAGAAAACATACGGATTTCTCAGGTTTTCACTACATATGAACACTTTTCACATTCTCCCGTGCCACGCGGCTGCTAGTCCTCCTTTCATGCAAAATCTTAAGATCCTAGCTCATGTCCAAGGCACCAAACCCGGCTAAAAAGTCAATAATCGATATCTAAAACGTGAATTGTGCTACTTCTTACTGGCTATTACATAAACTCAGAAGTTTTTTCAGTGTTTTACTATGGTGCTTTTAGTGTCTCCGCATACCGCAGCACGCGACATAGCATTGCAGACGATAAATGTAACCGTTTCAGAGAGAAGAGCGGCGAATGTACGTCCTGGCTTTAAGTCAATTCGATAACAAATGAAGAAAACCGACAGATTTCTCAGTTTTTTACTACATATGAACACTTTAACACATTTTCCCGTGCAACACGGCTGCTAGTCCACCTTTCACGCAAAATCTTAAGGTCCTAGCTCATGTCCAAGGCACCAAAGCCGGCTAAAAAGTCAATAATCGATATCTAAAACGTGAATTGTGCTACTTCTTACTGGCTATTACATAAACTCAGAAGTTTTTTCAGTGTTTTACTATGGTGCTTTTAGTGTCTCCGCATACCGCAGCACGCGACATAGCATTGCAGACGATAAATGTAACCGATTCAGGGAGAAGAGCGACCAATGTGACGAACTGGCTTTAAGTCGATTTGATAAGAAATGACGAAAACGGACGGATTTCTCAGGTTTTCACTACATATGAACACTTTTCACATTCTCCCGTGCAACGCAGCTGCAAGTTCTCCTTTGATGCAAAATCTTAAGGTCCTAGCTCATGTCCAAGGCCCCAAAGCAAGCTAAAAAGTCAATAATCGGAATCTAAAACGTTATTGTACTACTTCTTTCTGGCTATAACATCAACTTAGAAGTTTCATCACTGTTCTACTGTGGTGCTGTTAGTGTCTCTGCATACCGCAGCACGCGACATTGCTTTGCAGACGATAAATGTAACCGTTTCAGAGAGAAGGGCGACCAATGTGACGATCTGGCTTTAAGTCGATTTGATAAGAAATGACGAAAATGGACGGATTTCTCAGGTTTTTACTACATATGAACATTTTTCACATTCTCCCGTGCAACGCAGCTGCTAGTTCTCCTTTGATGCAAAATCTTAAGGTCCTAGCACATGTCCAAGGCCCCAAAGCCAGCTAAAAAGTCAGTAATCGGTATCTAAAACGTTATTGTACTATTTCTTACTGGCTATTACATCAACTTAGAAGTTTCATCTGTGTTCTACTATGGTCCTGTTAGTGTCTCCGCATACCGCAGCACGCGACATAGCTTTGCAGAGGATAAATGTAACCGTTTCAGAGAGAAGAGCGATCAATGTGACGATCTGGCTTTAAGTCGATTTGATACGAAATGACGAAAACGGATGGATTTCTCAGGTTTTCACTACTTATGAACACTTTTGACATTCTTACGTGATACGGAGCTGCTAGTCCTCCTTTGATGCAAAGTCTTAAGGTCCTAGCTCATGTCCAAGACCCCAAAGCCAGATAAAAAGTCAATAATCGATATCTAAAACGTTATTGCAATACTTCTTACTGGCTATTACAACAAGTTAGAAGTTTCATCAGTGTTCTACTATGGTGCTGTTAGTGTCTCTGCATACCGCAGCATGCGACATAGCTTTGCAGACGATAAATGTAACCGTTTCAGACAGAAGTGCTGCCAGTGTGACGATCTGGCTTTTAGTCGATTCGATAACAAATAACGAAAACGGACGGATTTCTCAGGTTTTTACTACATATGAACACTTTTCACATTCTCCCGTGCAATGCAGCTGCTAGTCCTCCCTTGATGCAAAATCTTAAGGTCCTAGCTCATGTCCAAGTCCCCAAAGCCAGCTAAAAAGTCAATAATCGATATCTAAAACGTTATTGCACTACTTCTTACTGGCTATTACATCAACTTAGAAGTTTCATTAGTGTTCTACTATGGTGCTGTTAGTGTCTCCGCATACCGCAGCACGCGACTTTGCTTTGCAGACGATAAATGTAACCGTTTCAGAGAGAAGAGCGACTAATGTGACGATCTGGCTTTAAGTCGATTTGATAAGAAATGACGAAAACGGACGGATTTCTCAGGTTTTTACTACATATGAACACTTTTCACATTCTCCCATGCAACTCGGCTGCTAGTCCTCCTTTCAAGCAGAATCTTACGGTCCTAGCTCATGTCCAAGGCACCAAAGCCAGTTAAAAAGTCAATAATCGATACCTAAAACTTGAATTGTGCTACCTCTTACTGGATTTTACATCAACTTAGAAGCTTCATCTGTTTTCTACTATGGTGCTTTTAGTGTCTCGGCATACCGCAGCACGCGACATAGCTTTGCAGACGATAAATGTAATCGTTTCAGAGAGAAGAGCGGCCAATCTGACGATCTGGCTTTAAGGCGATTCGATAACAAATGACTAAACGGACGGATTTCTCACGTTTTTACTACATATGAACACTTTTCACATTCGCCTGTGCAACGCAGCCGCTAGTCCTCCTTTCATGCAAAATGTTAAGTTCCTAGCTCATGTCCAAGGCACCAAAGAAGGGTAAAAAGTCAATAATCCATACCTAAAACTTGAATTGTACTACCTCTCACTGGCTATTACATCGACTCAGGAGCTTCGTCTGTGTTCTACTATGGTTCTTTTAGTGTCTGCGCATACCGCAGCACGCGACATAGCTTTGCAGACGATAAATGTAACCGTTTCAGACAGAAGAGCGGCCAATGTGATAATCTGGCTTTAAGTCATTTCGATAACAAATGAGGAAACGGACAGATTTCTTAGGTTTTTACTACATATGAACACTTTTCACATTCTCCCGTGCAACGCGGCTGTTAGTCCTCCTTTCATGCAAAATCTTAAGTTCCTAGCTCATGTCCAAGGCACCAAAGAAGGGTAAAAAGCCAATAATCAATACTTAAAACTTGAAGTGTACTACTTCTTACTGGCTATTACATCAACTTAGAAGTTTCATCCGTTTTCTACTATGGTGCTGTTAGTGTCTCCGCATATCGCAGCACGCGACATAGCTTTTCAGACGATAAACATAACCTTTTCAGAGAGAAGAGCGACCAATGTGACGATATGGCTTTAAGTCGATTTGATCAGAAATGACGAAAACGGACGGATTTCTCAGGTTTTTACTACATATGAACACTTTTCACATTCTCCCGTGCAACGCAGCTGCTAGTCCTTCTTTGATGCAAAGTCTTAAGGTCCTAGCTCATGTCCAAGACCCCAAAGCCAGATAAAAAGTCAATAATCGATATCTAAAACGTTATTGCACTACTTCTTACTGGCTATTACATCAACTTAGAAGTTTCATCAGTGTTCTTCTATGGTGCTATTAGTTTCTCCGCATACCGCAGCACGCGACATTGCTTTGCAGACGATAAATGTAACCGTTACAGAGAGAAGAGCGACCAATGTGACGATCTGGCTTTAAGTCGATTTTATAAGAAATGACGAAAACGGACGGATTTCTCAGGTTTTTACTACATATGAACACTTTTCACATTCTCCCATACAACTCGGCTGCTAGTCCTCCTTTCAAGCAGAATCTTACGGTCCTAGCTCATGTCCAAGGCACCAAAGCCAGCTAAAAAGTCAATAATCGATACCTAAAACTTGAATTGTGCTACCTCTTACTGGATATTACATCAACTTAGAAGCTTCATCTGTGTTCTACTATGGTGCTTTTAGTGCCTCCGCATACCGCAACACGCGACATAGCTTTGCAGACGATAAGTACAACCGTTTCAGAGAGAAGGGCGGCCAATGTGACGGTCTGGCTTTAAGCCGATTCGATAACAAATGACGAAAACGGACGGATTTCTCAGGTTTTTACTACATATGAACACTTTTCACAATCTCCTGTGCAACGCGGCTGTTAGTCCTCCTTTCATGCAAAATCTTAAGTTCCTAGCTCATGTCCAAGGCACCAAAGAAGGGTAAAAAGTTAATAATCGATAATTAAAACTTGAATTGTACTACTTCTTATTGGCTATTGCATCATCTTAGAAGCTTCATCTGTTTTCTACTATGGTGCTTTTAGTGTCTCGGCATACCGCAGCACGCGACATAGCTTTGCTGACGATAAATGTAATCGTTTCAGAGAGACGAGCGGCCAATCTAACGATCTGGCTTTAAGGCGATTCGATAACAAATGACTAAACGGACGAATTTCTTAGGTTTTTACTACATATGAACACTTTTCACATTCTCCTGTGAAACGCGACTGCTAGTCCTCCTTTCATGCAAAATCTAAAGTTCCTAGCTCATTTCCAAGGCACCGAAGAAGGGTAAAAAGTTTATAATCGATACCTAAAACTTGATTTGAACCACTTCTTACTGGCTATTACATCAACTTAGAAGCTTCATCTGAGTTCTACTATGGTGCGTTCAGTGTCTGCGCATACCGCAACACGCGACATAGGTTTGCAGACGATAAGTACAACCGTTTCAGAGAGAATTGCGGCCTATGTGAAGATCTGGCTTTAAGCCGATTCGATAACAAATGACGAAAACGGACGGATTCCTCACGTTTTTACTACATATGAACACCGTTTCACATTCGCCTGTGCAACGCAGCCGCTAGTCCTCCTTTCATGCAAAATGTTAAGTTCCTAGCTCATGTCCAAGGCACCAAAGAAGGGTAAAACGTCAATAATCCATAACTAAAACTTGAATTATACTACTTCTCACTGGCTATTACATCGACTTAGGAGCTTCATCTGTGTTCTACTATGGTTCTTTTACCACAGCACACGACATAGCTTTGCAGACGATAAATGTAACCGTTTCAGACAGTAGAGCGGCCAATGTGACGATCTGGCTTTAAGTCTTTTCGATAACAAATGACGAAAACGGACGGAGTTCTCAGGTTTTTACTACACATGAACACTTTTCACATTCTCCCGTGCAACTCGGCTGCTAGTCCTCCTTTCATGCAGAATCTTTAAGTCCTAGCTCGTGTCCAAGGCACCAAAGCCAGCTAAAAAGGCAATATTCGATACCTAAAACTTGAATTGTACTACTTCTTACTGGATATTACAACAACCTAGAAGCGTCATCTATGTTCTACTATAGTGCTTGTAGTGTCTCCACATACCGCAGCACGCGACATAGCTTTGCAGACGATAAATGTAACCGTTTCAGACAGAAGAGCGGCCAATGTGGCTACCTATCTTTAAGTCGATTCGATAACAAATGACGAAAACGGACAGATTTCTCAGGTTTTTACTACATATGAACACTTTTCACATTCTCCCATGCAACTCGGCTGCTAGTCCTCCTTTCATGCAGAATCTTAAGGTCCTAGGTCATGTCCAAGGCACCAAAGCCAGCTAAAAAGTCAATAATCGATACCCAATACTTGAATAGTACTACTTCTTACTGGCTATTGCATCAACTAAGAAGATTCATCTGTGTTCTACTTTGGTGTTTTTAGTGTCTTCGCATACTGCAGCACGCGAAATAGCTTTGCAGACGATAAGTAAAACTGTTTCAGAGAGAAGAGCGGTCATTGTGACGATCTGGCTTAAGTCGTTTCGATAACAAATGAAGAAAACGGACGGATTTCTCAGGTTTTTGCTACATATGAACACTTTTCACATTCTCCCGTGCAACGCGGCTGCTAGTCCTCCTTTCATGCAAAATCTTAAGTACCTAGCTCATGTCCAAGGCACCAAAGAAGGGTAAAAAGTCAAAAATCGATACATAAAACTTGAATTGTACTACTTCTCACTGCCTATTACATCAACTTAGAAGCTTCATCTGTGTTCTACTATGGTGCTTTTAGTGCCTCCGCATACCGCAACATGCGACATAGCTTTGCAGACGATAAGTACAACCGTTTCAGAGAGAAGGGCGGACAATGTGACGATCTGGCTTTAAGCCGATTCGATAACAAGTGAAGAAAACGGACGGATTTCTCAGGTTTTTACTACACATGAACACTTTTCACAATCTCCCGTGCAACGCGGCTGCTAGTCCTCCTTTCATGCAAAATCTTAAGTTCCTAGCACATGTCCAAGGCACCAATGAAGGGTAAAAAGTCAATAATCGATAATTAAAACTTGAATTGTACTACTTCTTATTGGCTATTGCATCATCTTAGAAGCTTCATCTGTGTTCTACTATGTTGCTTTTAGTGTCTCGGCATACCGCAATACGCGACATAGCTTTGCAGACGATAAATGTAACCGTTTCAGACAGTAGAGCGGCCAATGTGGCTATCTGGCTTTAAGTCGATTCGATAACAAATGACGAAAACGGACAGATTTCTCAGGTTTTTACTACATATGAACACTTTTCACATTCTCCCGTGCAACGCGACTGCTAGTCCTCCTTTCATGCAAAATCGTAAGTTCCTAGATCATTTCCAAGGCACCGAAGAATGGTAAAAAGTTTATAATCGATACCTAAAACTTGATTTGTACTACTTCTTACTGGCTATTACAACGACTTAGAAGCTTCATCTGTGATCTACTATGGAGCTTTTAGTGTATCCGCATATCGCAGCACGCGGCATAGCTCTGCAAACGATAAATCTAACCGTTTCAGACAGAAGTGCGGCCAATGTGACGATCTGGGTTTTTTAGTCAATTCGATAAGAAATGACGAAAACGGACGGATTTCTCAAGTTTTTACTACATATAAACACTTCACATTCTCCCAAGCAACGCGGCAGCTAATCCTCCTTTCATGCAGAATCTTAAGGTCCTATCTCATGTCCAAGGCACCAAAGCCAGCTAAAATGTCAATAATTGATACCTAAAACTTGAATTCTACTACATCTTACTGGCTGTTACATCAACTTAGAAGCTTCATCTGTGTTCTACTATGGTGCTTTAAGTGCCTCCGCATACCGCAGCACGCGACATAGCTTTGCAGACGATAAATGTAACTGTTTCAGACAGAAGTGCGGCCAATGTGACGATCTGGCTTTAAGTCGATTCGATAACAAATGACGAAAACGGACTTGTTTCTCAGGTTTTTACTACATATGAACACTTTTCACATTCTCCCGTGCTACTCGGCTGCTAGTCCTCCTTTCATGCCGAATCTTAAAGTCCTTGCTCTTGTCCAAGACACCAAAGCCAGCTAACAAGGCAATGTTCGATACCTAAAACTTCAATTGTACTACTTCTTACTGGATATTACATCAACTTAGAAGCTTCATCTGTGTTCTCCTATGGTGCTTTTAGTGCCTCCGCATACCGCAACACGCGACATAGCTTTGCAGACGATAAGTACAACCGTTTCAGAGAGAAGGGCGGCCAATGTGACAATCTGGCTTGAAGCCGATTGGATAACAAATGGCGAAAACGGACGGATTTCTCAGGTTTTTACTACATATGAACACTTTTCACAATCTCCCGTGCAACGCGGCTGTTAGTCCTCCTTTGATGCAAAATCTTAAGTTCCTAGCTCATGTCCAAGGCACCAAAGAAGGGTAAAAAGTCAATAATCGATAATTAAAACTTGAATTGTACTACTTCTTATTGGCTATTGCATCATCTTAGAAGCTTCATCTGTTTTCTGCTATGGTGCTTTTAGTGTCTCGGCATACCGCAGCACGCGACATAGCTTTGCAGACGATAAATGTAATCGTTTCAGACAGAAGAGCGGCCAATGTGACGATCTGGCTTTAAGGCGATTCGATAACAAATGACGAAACGAACGAATTTCTTAGGTTTTTACTACATATGAACACTTTTCACATTCTCCCGTGCAACGCGACTGCTAGTACTCCTTTCATGCAAAATCTTAAGTTCCTAGCTCATTTCCAAGGCACCGAAGAAGGGTAAAAAGTTTATAATCGATACCTAAAACTTGATTTGAACTACTTCTTACTGGCTATTACATCAACTTAGAAGCTTCATCTGTGTTCTACTATGGTGCTTTTAGTGTCTCCGCATACCGCAGCACGTGACATAACTTTGCAGACGATAAATGTAACCGTTTCAGACACAAGTGCGGCCAATGTGATGATCTGTCATTAAGTCGATTCGGTAACTAATGAAGAAAACGGACGGATTTCTCAGGTTTTTACTAGATGTGAACACTTTTCACATTCTCCCGTGCAACTCGGCTGCTAATCCTCCTTTCATGCAAAATCTTAAGTTCCTAGCTCAAGTCCAAGGCACCATAGAAGGGTAAAAAGTCAATAATTGATACCTAAAACTTGAATTGTACTACTTCTTACTGGCTATTACATTAACTTAGAAGCGTCATCTGTGTTCTACTATGGTGCTTTTAGTGTCTCCGCATACCGCAGCACGCGACATAGCTTTGCAGACGATAAATGTAATCGTTTCAGACAGAAGAGCGGCCAATGTGACGATCTGGCTTTAAGTCGATTCGATAACAAATGACGAAAACGGATGGATTTCTCAAGTTTTTACTACATATGAACACTTTTCACATTCTCCCGTGCAACGCGGCTGCTAATCCTTATTTCATGCAGAATCTTAATGTCCTAGCTCATGTCCAAGGCACCAAAGCCAGCTAAAACGTCAATAATCGATACCTAAAACTTGAATTCTACTACCTCTTATTGGCTATTACATCAACTTAGAAGCTTCATCTGTGTTCTGCTATGGTGCGTTTAGTGTCTCCGCATACCGCAGCACGTGACATAGCTTTGCAGACGATAAATGTAACCGTTTCAGACAGAAGAGCGGCTAATGTGACCATCTGGCTTTAAGTCGGTTCAATAACAAATGACGAAAACGGACGGATTTCTCAGGTTTTTACTACATATGAACACTTTTCACATTCTCTCGTGCAACTCGGCTGCTAGTCCTCCTTTCATGCAGAATCTTAAGGTCCTAGGTCATGTCCAAGGCACCAAAGCCAGCTAAAAAGTCAATAATCGATACCGAATACTTGAATAGTACTACTTCTTACTGGCTATTGCATCAACTAAGAAGATTCATCTGTGTTCTACTATGGTGCTTTTAGTGTCCCCGCACACCGCAGCACGCGACATAGCTTTGCAGACGATAAGTACAACCGTTTCAGAGAGAACAGCGGCCAATGTGACGATCTGGCTTTAAGTCATTTCGATAACAAATGACGAAACGGACGGATTTCTTAGGTTTTTACTACATATGAACACTTTTCACATTCTCCCGTGCAACGCGGCGGCTAGTTCTCCTTTCGTGCAAAATCTTAAGTTCCTAGCTCATGTCCAAGGCACCAAAGAAGGGTACAAAGCAAACAATCGATACTTAAAATTTGAATTGTACTACTTCTTACTGGCTATTACATCAACTTAGCAGCTTCATCTGTGTTCTACTATGGTGCTTTTAGTGTCTCCGCATGCCGCAGCACGCGACGTAGTTTTGCAGACGATAGTTACAACCTTTATAGAGAGAAGAGCGGCCAATGTGTCGATCTGGCTTTAAGTCGATTCCATAACAAATGACGAAAACGGACGTATTTCTCACGTTTTTACTACAGATGAACTCTTTTCACTTTCTCCCGTGCCACGCGGCTGCTAGTCCTCCTTTCATGCAAAATCTTAAGATCCTAGCTCTTGTCCAAGGCACCAAAGAAGGGTAAAAGTTCAGTAATCGATACCTAAAACTTAAATTGTACTACTTCTTACTAGCTATTACATCAACTTAGAAGCGTCATCTGTGTTCTACTATGGTGCTTTTAGAGTCTCCGCATACCGCAGCACGCGACTTAGCTTTGCAGACGATAAATGTAATCGTTTCAGACAGAAGAGCGGCCAATGTGACGATCTGGCTTTAAGTCGATTCGATAACAAATGACGAAAACTGACGGATTTCTCAAGTTTTTACTACATATGAACACTTTTCACATTCTCCCGTGCAACTCGGCTGCTAGTCCTCCTTTCATGCAGAATCTTAAGGTCCTAGCTCATGTCCAAGGCACCAAAGCCAGCTAACAAGTCAATAATCGATACCTAAAACTTGAATTCTACTACATCTTACTGGCTATTACATCAACTTAGAAGCTTCATCTGTGGTCTACTATGGTGCTTTTAGTGTCTCCGCATACCGCAGCACGCGACATAGCTTTGCAGACGATAAATGTAACCGTTTCAGACAGAATAGCGGCCAATGTGACCATCTGGCTTTAAGTCGGTTCAATAACAAATGACGAAAACGGACGGATTTCTCAGGTTTTTACTACATATGAACCCTTTTCACATTCTCCCGTGCAACTCGGCTGCTAGTCCTCCTTTCATGCCGAATCTTAAAGTCCTTGCTCATGTCCAAGACACCAAAGCCTGCTAACAACGCAATAATCGATACCTAAAACTTCAATTGTACTACTTCTTACTGGATATTACATCAACTTAGAAGCGTCATCTTTGTTCTACTATGGTGCTTTTAGTGTCTCCACATACCGCAGCACGCGACATAGCTTTGCAGACGATAAATGTAAAAGTTTCAGACAGAAGAGCGGCCAATGTGACAATCTGGCTTTAAGTCATTTCGATAACAAATGACGAAACGGACGGATTTCTTAGGTTTTTACTACATATGAACACTTTTCACATTCTCCCGTGCAACGCGGCGGCTAGTCCTCCTTTCATGCAAAATCTTAAGTTCCTAGCTCATGTCCAAGGCACCAAAGAAGGGTACAAAGCCGATAATCGATACATAAAACTTGAATTGTACTACTTCTTACTGGCTATTATATCAACTTAGAAGCTTCATCTGTGTTCTACTATGGTGCTTTTAGTGTCTCCGCTTGCCGCAGCACGCGACGTAGCTTTGCAGACGATAATTACAACCTTTATAGAGAGAAGAGCGGCAAATGTGTCGATCTGGCTTTAAGTCGATTCGATAACAAATGACGAAAACGGACGTATTGCTCAGGTTTTTACTACATATGAACTCTTTTCACATTCTCCCGTGCCACGCGGCTGCTAGTCCTCCTTTCATGCAAAATCTTAAGATCCTAGCTCTTGTCCAAGGCACCAAAGAAGGGTAAAAGGTCAGTAATCGATACCTAAAACTTGAATTGTACTACTTCTTACTAGCTATTACATCAACTTAGAAGCTTCATCTGTGGTCTACTATGGTGCTTTTAGTGTCTCCGCATACCGCAGCACGCGACATAGCTTTGCAGATGATAAATGTAACCGTTTCAGACAGAAGAGCGGCTAATGTGACGATCTGTCTTTAAGTCGATTCGATAACAAATGACGAAAGCGGACAGATTTCTCAGGTTTCTACTACATACGAACACTTTTCACATTCTCCCATGCAACTCGGCTGCTAGTCCTCCTCTCAAGCAGAATCTTTCGGTCCTAGCTCATGTCCAAGGCACCAAAGCCAGCTAAAAAGTCAATAATCGATACCTAAAACAAGAATGGTGCTACTTCTTACTGGCTATTACATCAACTTAGAAGCTTCATCTGTGTTCTACTTTGGTGCTTTTAGTGTCTTTGCATACCGCAGCGCGCGACATAGCTTTGCAGACGATAAGTACAACTGTTTCAGAGAGAAGAGCGGTCATTGTGACGATCTGGCTTAAGTCGTTTCGATAACAAATGACGAAAACGGACGGATTTCTCAGGTTTTTACTACATATGAACACTTTTCAAATTCTCTCGTGCAACTCGGCTGCTAGTCCTCCTTTCATGCAGAATCTTAAAGTCCTAGGTAATGTCCAAGGCACCAAAGCCAGCTAAAAAGTCAATAATCGATAACTAAAACTTGAATTGTACTACTTCTTACTGGCTATTACATCAACTTAGAAGCTTCATCTGTGGTCTACTATGGTGCTTTTAGTGTCTCCGCATACCGCAGCACGCGACATAGCTTTGCAGACGATAAATGTAATCGTTTCAGACAGAAGAGCGGCCAATGTGACGATCTGGCTTTAAGTTGATTCGATAACAAATGACGAAAACGGATGGATATCTCAAGTTTTTACTACATATGAACACTTTTCACATTCTCCCGTGCAACGCGGCTGCTAATCCTCCTTTCATGCAGAATCTTAATGTCCTAGCTCATGTCCAAGGCACCAAAGCCAGCTAAAACGTCAATAATCGATACCTAAAACTTGAATTCTACTACTTCTTACTGGCTATTACATCAACTTAGAAGCTTCATCTGTGTTCTACTATGGTGCTTTTAGTGTCTCCGCATACCGCAGCACGCGACATAGCTTTGCAGACGATAAATGTAACCGTTTCAGACAGAAGAGCGGCTAATGTGACCATCTGGCTTTAAGTCGGTTCAATAACAAATGACGAAAACGGACGGATTTCTCAGGTTTTTACTACATATGAACACTTTTCACATTCTCTCGTGCAACTCGGCTGCTAGTCCTCCTCTCATGCAGAATCTTAAGGTCCTAGGTAATGTCCAAGGCACCAAAGCCAGCTAAAAAGTCAATAATCGATACCCAATACTTGAATAGTACTACTTCTCCTGGCAATTGCATCAACTAAGAAGATTCATCTGTGTTCTACTATGGTGCTTCTAGTGTCCCCGCACACCGCAGCACGCGACATAGCTTTGCAGACGATAAGTACAACCGTTTCAGAGAGAAGAGCGGCCAATGTGACGATCTATCTTTAAGTCGATTCGATAACAAATGACGAACACGGACGGATTTCTCAGGTTTTTACTACATATGAACACTATTCACATTCGCCTGTGCAACGCAGCCGCTAGTCCTCCTTTCATGCAAAATGTTAAGTGCCTAGCTCATGTCCAAGGCACCAAACAAGGGTAAAAAGTCAATAATCCATATTTAAAACTTGAATTGTACTACCTCTCACTGGCTATTACATCGACTCAGGAGCTTCATCTGTGTTCTACTAAGGTTCTTTTAGTGTCTCCGCATACCGCAGCACGCGACATAGCTTTGCAGACGATAAATGTAACCGTTACAGACAGAAGAGCGGCCAATGTGACAATCCGGCTTTAAGTCATTTCGATAACAAATGACGAAACGGACGGATTTCTTAGGTTTTTTCTACATATGAACACTTTTCACATTCTCCCGTGCAACGCGGCGGCTAGTCCTCCTTTCATGCAAAATCTTAAGTTCCTAGCTCATGTCCAAGGCACCAAAGAAGGGTACAAAGCCAATAATCGATACATAAAACTTGAATTGTACTACTTCTTACTGGCTATTATATCAACTTAGAAGCTTCATCTGTGTTCTACTATGGTGCTTTTAGTGTTTCCGCATGCCGCAGCACGTGACGTAGCTTTGCAGCCGATAATTACAACCTTTATAGAGAGAAGAGCGGCCAATGTGTCGATCTGGCTTTAAGTCGATTCCATAACTAATGACGAAAACGGACGTATTTCTCAGGTTTTTACTACATATGAACTCTTTTCACACTCTCCCGTGCCACGCGGCTGCTAGTCCTCCTTTCATGCAAAATCTTAAGATCCTAGCTCTTGTCCAAGGCACCAAAGAAGGGTAAAAGGTCAGTAATCGATACCTAAAACTTGAATTGTACTACTTCTTACTAGCTATTACATCAACTTAGAAGCTTCATCTGTGGTCTACTATGGTGCTTTTAGTGTCTCCGCATACCGCAGCACGCGACATAGCTTTGCAGATGATAAATGTAACCGTTTCAGACAGAAGAGCGGCTAATGTGGCGATCTGTCTTTAAGTCGATTCGATAACAAATGACGAAAGCGGACAGATTTCTCAGGTTTTTACTACATATGAACACTTTTCACATTCTCCCATGCAACTCGGCTGCTAGTCCTCCTTTCAATCAGAATCTTTCGGTCCTAGCTCATGTCCAAGGCACCAAAGCCAGCTAAAAAGTCAATAATCGATACCTAAAACTAGAATTGTGCTACTTCTTACTGGCTATTACATCAACTTAGAAGCTTCATCTGTGTTCTACTTTGGTGCTTTTAGTGTCTTCGCATACCGCAGCGCGCGACATAGCTTTGCAGTCGATAAGTACAACTGTTTCAGAGAGAAGAGCGGTCATTGTGACGATCTGGCTTAAGTCGTTTCGATAACAAATGACGAAAACGGACGGATTTCTCAGGTTTTTACTACATATGAACACTTTTCACATTCTCTCGTGCAACTTGGCTGCTAGTCCTCCTTTCATGCAGAATCTTAAAGTCCTAGGTAATGTCCAAGGCACCAAAGCCAGCTAAAAAGTCAATAATCGATAACTAAATCTTGAATTGTACTACTTCTTACTGCCTATTACATCAACTTAGAAGCTTCATCTGTGGTCTACTATGGTGCTTTTAGTGTCTCCGCATACCGCAGCACGCGACATAGCTTTGCAGACGATAAATGTAATCGTTTCAGACAGAAGAGCGGACAATGTGACAATCTGGCTTTAAGTCATTTCGATAACAAATGACGAAACGGACGGATTTCTTAGGTTTTTACTACATATGAACACTTTTCACATTCTCCCGTGCAACGCGGCGGCTAGTCCTCATTTCATGCAAAATCTTAAGTTCCTAGCTCATGTCCAAGGCACCAAAGAAGGGTACAAATCCAATAATCGATACTTAAAACTTGAATTGTACTACTTCTTACTGGCTATTATATCAACTTAGAAGCTTCATCTGTCTTCTACTATGGTGCTTTTAGTGTCTCCGCATGCCGCAGCACGCGACGTAGCTTTGCAGACGATAATTACAACCTTTATAGAGAGAAGAGAGGCCAATGTGTCGATCTGGCTTTAAGTCGATTCCATAACAAATGACGAAAACGGACGTATTTCTCAGGTTTTTACTACAAATGAACTCTTTTCACATTCTCCCGTGCCACGCGGCTGCTAGTCCTCCTTTCATGCAAAATCGTAAGATCCTAGCTCTTGTCCAAGGCACCAAAGAAGGGTAAAAGGTCAGTAATCGATACCTAAAACTTGAATTGTACCACTTCTTACTAGCTATTACATCAACTTAGAAGCGTCATCTGTGTTCTACTATGGTGCTTTTAGTGTCTCCGCATACCGCAGCACGCGACTTAGCTTTGCAGACGATAAATGTAATCGTTTCAGACAGAAGAGCGGCCAATGTGACGATCTGGCTTTAAGTCGATTCGATAACAAATGACGAAAACTGACGGATTTCTCAAGTTTTTACTACATATGAACACTTTTCACATTCTCCCATGCAACTCGGCTGCTAATTTTCCTTTCATGCAGAATCTGAAGGTCCTAGCTCATGTCCAAGGCACCAAAGCCAGCTAACAAGTCAATAATCGATACCTAAAACTTGAATTCTACTACATCTTACTGGCTATTACATCAACTTAGAATCTTCATCTGTGGTATACTATTGTGCTTTTAGTGTCTCCGCATACCGCAGCACGCGACATAGCTTTGCAGACGATAAATATAACCGTTTCAGACAGAATAGCGGCCAATGTGACGATCTGGCTTTAAGTCGATTCGATAACAAATGACTAAAACGGTCGGATTTCTCAGGTTTTTACTACACATGAACACTTTTCACATTCTCCCGTGCAACTCGGCTGCTAGTCCACCTTTCATGCAGAATCTTAAAGTCTTAGCTCGTGTCCAAGGCACCAAAGCCAGCTAAAAAGGCAATAATCGATACCTAAAACTTGAATTGTACTACTTCTTACTGGATATTACAACAACCTAGAAGCGTCATCTGTGGTCTACTATGGTGCTTCTAGTGTCTCCGCATACCGCAGCACGCGACATAGCTTTGCAGACGATAAATGTAACCGTTTCAGACAGAATAGCGGCCAATGTGATGATCTGGCTTTAAGTCGATTCGATAACAAATGACGAAAACTGACGGATTTCTCAAGTTTTTACTACATATGAACACTTTTCACATTCTCCCATGCAACTCGGCTGCTAATCCTCCTTTCGTGCAGAATCTTAAGGTCCTAGCTCATGTCCAAGGCACCAAAGCCAGCTAACAAGTCAATAATCGATACCTAAAACTTGAATTCTACTACACCTTACTGGCTATTACATCAACTTGGAAGCTTCATCTGTGGTCTACTATGGTGCTTTTAGTGTCTCCGCATACCGCAGCACGCGACATAGCTTTGCAGATGATAAATGTAACCGTTTCAGACAGAAGAGCGGCTAATGTGGCGATCTGTCTTTAAGTCGATTCGATAACAAATGACGAAAGCGGACAGATTTCTCTGGTTTTTACTACATATGAACACTTTTCAGATTCCCCCATGCAACTCGGCTGCTAGTCCTCCTTTCAAGCAGAATCTTTCGGTCCTAGCTCATGTCCAAGGCAAAAAAGCCAGCTAAAAAGTCAATAATCGATACCTAAAACTAGAATTGTGCTACTTCTTACTGGCTATTACATCAACTTAGAAGCTTCATCTGTGTTCTACTTTGGTGCTTTTGGTGTCTTCGCATACCGCAGCGCGCGACATAGCTTTGCAGACGATAAGTACAACTGTTTCAGAGAGAAGAGCGGTCATTGTGACGATCTGGCTTAAGTCGTTTCGATAACAAATGACGAAAACGGACGGATTTCTCAGGTTTTTACTACATATGAACACTTTTCACATTCTCTCGTGCAACTCGGCTGCTAGTCCTCCTTTCATGCTGAATCTTAAAGTCCTAGGTAATGTCCAAGTCACCAAAGCCGGATAAAAAGTCAATAATCGGTAACTAAAACTTGAATTGTACTACTTCTTACTGGCTATTACATCAACTTAGAAGCTTCATCTGTGTTCTACTATGGTGCTTTTAGTGTCTCCGCATACCGCAGCACGCGACATAGCTTTGCAGACGATAAATGGAACCGTTTCGGACAGAAGAGCGGCTAATGTGACCATCTGGCTTTAAGTCGATTCTATAACAAATGACGAAAACGGACGGATTTCTCAGGTTTTTACTACATATGAACACTTTTCACATTCTCTCGTGCAACTCGGCTGCTAGTCCTCCTTTCATGCAGAATCTTAAAGTCCTAGGTAATGTCCAAGGCACCAAAGCCAGCTAAAAAGTCAATAATCGATACCTAATACTTGAATAGTACTATTTCTTACTGGCTATTGCAATCAACTAAGCAGATTCATCTGCCTTCTACTATGGTGCTTTTAGTGTCCCCGCATACCGCAGCACGCGACATAGCTTTGCAGACGATAAGTACAACCGTTTCAGAGAGAAGAACGGCCAATGTGACGATCTGGCTTTAAGTCGATTCGATAACAAATGACGAACACGGACGGATTTCTCAGGTTTTTACTACATATGAACACTATTCACATTCGCCTGTGCAACGCAGCCGCTAGTCCTCCTTTCATGCAAAATGTTAAGTTCCTAGCTCATGTCCAAGGCACCAAACAAGGGTAAAAAGTCAATAATCCATATTTAAAACTTGAATTGTACTACATCTCACTGGCTATTACATCGACTCAGGAGCTTCATCTGTGTTCTACTATGGTTCTTTTAGTGTCTCCGCATACCGCAGCACGCGACTTAGCTTTGCAGACGATAAATGTAATCGTTTCAGACAGAAGAGCGTCCAATGTGACGATCTGGCTTTAAGTCGATTCGATAACAAATGACGAAAACTGACGGATTTCTCAAGTTTTTACTACATATGAACACTTTTCACATTCTCCCATGCAACTCGGCTGCTAATCCTCCTTTCATGCAGAATCTTAAGGTCCTAGCTCATGTCCAAGGCACCAAAGCCAGCTAACAAGTCAATAATCGATACCTAAAACTTGAATTCTACTACATCTTACTGGCTATTACAACAACCCAGAAGCGTCATCTGTGGTCTACTATGGTGCTTCTAGTGTCTCCGCATACCGCAGCACGCGACATAGCTTTGCAGACGATAAATGTAACCGTTTCAGACAGAATAGCGGCCAATGTGATGATCTGGCTTTAAGTCGATTCGATAACAAATGACGAAAACTGACGGATTTCTCAAGTTTTTACTACATATGAACACTTTTCACATTCTCCCATGCAACTCGGCTGCTAATCCTCCTTTCATGCAGAATCTTAAGGTCCTAGCTCATGTCCAAGGCACCAAAGCCAGCTAACAAGTCAATAATCGATACCTAAAACTTGAATTCTACTACACCTTACTGGCTATTACATCAACTTGGAAGCTTCATCTGTGGTCTACTATGGTGCTTTTAGTGTCTCCGCATACCGCAGCACGCGACATAGCTTTGCAAACGATAAATGTAACCGTTTCAGACAGAAGAGCGGCCAATGTGACAATCTGGCTCTAAGTCATTTCGATAACAAATGGCGAAACGGACGGATTTCTTAGGTTTTTACTACATATGAACACTTTTCACATTCTCCCGTGCAACGCGGCGGCTAGTCCTCATTTCATGCAAAATCTTAAGTTCCTAGCTCATGTCCAAGGCACCAAAGAAGGGTACAAATCCAATAATCGATACTTAAAACTTGAATTGTACTACTTCTTACTGGCTATTATATCAACTTAGAAGCTTCATCTGTCTTCTACTATGGTGCTTTTAGTGTCTCCGCATGCCGCAGCACGCGACGTAGCTTTGCAGACGATAATTACAACCTTTATAGAGAGAAGAGCGGCCAATGTGTCGATCTGGCTTTAAGTCGATTCCATAACAAATGACGAAAACGGACGTATTTCTCAGGTTTTTACTACATATGAACTCTTTTCACATTCTCCCGTGCCACGCGGCTGCTAGTCCTCCTTTCATGCAAAATCTTAAGATCCTAGCTCTTGTCAAAGGCACCAAAGAAGGGTAAAAGGTCAGTAATCGATACCTAAAACTTGAATTGTACCACTTCTTACTAGCTATTACATCAACTTAGAAGCGTCATCTGTGTTCTACTACGGTGCTTTTAGTGTCTCCGCATACCGCAGCACGCGACTTAGCTTTGCAGACGATAAATGTAATCGTTTCAGACAGAAGAGCGGCCAATGTGACGATCTGGCTTTAAGTCGATTCGATAACAAATGACGAAAACTGACGGATTTCTCAAGTTTTTACTACATATGAACACTTTTCACATTCTCCCATGCAACTCGGCTGCTAATCCTCCTTTCATGCAGAATCTTAAGGTCCTAGCTCATGTCCAAGGCACCAAAGCCAGCTAACAAGTCAATAATCGATACCTAAAACTTGAATTCTACTACATCTTACTGGCTATTACAACAACCCAGAAGCGTCATCTGTGGTCTACTATGGTGCTTCTAGTGTCTCCGCATACCGCAGCACGCGACATAGCTTTGCAGACGATAAATGTAACCGTTTCAGACAGAAGAGCGGCCAATGTGATGATCTGGCTTTAAGTCGATTCGATAACAAATGACGAAAACTGACGGATTTCTCAGGTTTTTACTACATATGAACACTTTTCACATTCTCACGTGCAACGTGGCTGCTAGTCCTCCTTTCATGCAAAATCTTAAGTTCTTAGCTCATGTCCAAGGCACCAAAGAAGGGTAAAAAGTCAATAATCGATACCTAGAACTTGAATTGTACTACTTCTTATTGGCTATTACATCAACTTAGAAGTTTCATCTGTGTTTTACTATGGTGCATGTAGAGTCTCCGCATACCGCTGCGCGCGACATAGGTTTGCAGACGATAAGTACAACCGTTTCAGAGAGAAGAGCGGCCAATGTGACGATCTGGCTTTAAGTCGATTCGATAACAAATGACGAAAACTGACGGATTTCTCAGGTTTTTACTACATATGAACACTTTTCACATTCTCCCGTGCAACGCGGCTGCTAGTCCTCCTTCCATGCATAATCTGATGTTCCTAGCTCATGTCCAATGCACCAAAGAAGGGTACAAAGTCAATAATCGATACTTAAAACTTGAATTGTACTACTTCTTAATGGCTATTACATCAACTTAGATGCTTCATCTGTGTACTACTATGGTGCTTTTATTGTCTCCGCCTACCGCAGCTCGTGACATAGCTTTGCAGAAGATAAGTACAACTGTTTCAGAGAGGAGATGGCCAATGTGACGATCTGGCTTTAAGTCGATTCGATAACAAATGACAAAATGGACGGATTTCTCAGGTTTTTACTACATATGAACACTTTTCACATTCTCCCATGCAACGCGGCTGCTAGTGCTCCTTTCATGCAAAATCTTAAGTTCGTAGCTCATGTCCAAGGGATCAAAGAAGGGTAAAAAGTCAATAATCGATAACTAAAACTTGAATTCTAGTACTTCTTACTGGCTATTACATCAACTTAGAAGCTTAATCTGTGTTCTACTAAAGTGCTTTTAGTGTCTCCGCATACCGCAGCACGCGACATAGCTTTGCAGACGATAAATGTATCCGTTTCAGACAGAAGAGCGGCCAATGTGACGATCTGGCTTTAAGTCGATTCGATAACAAATGACGAAAAAGGACGGATTTCTCAGGTTTTTACTAAATATGAACACTTTTCACATTCTCCCATGCAACTCGGCTGCTAGTCCTCAATTCATGCAATATCTTAAGTTCCTAGCTCATGTCCAAGGCACCAAAGAAGGGTAAAAAGTCAATAATCGATACCTGAAACTTCAATTGTACTACTCCTTACTGGCTATTACATCATCTTAGAAGCTTCATCTGTGTTCTTCTATGGTACTTTTAGTGTCTACGCAAACCACAACACGCGACATAGCTTTGCAGACAATAAATGTATCCGTTTGAGACAGAAGAGCGGCCAATGTGACGATCTGGCTTTAAGTCGATTCGATAACAAATGCCGAAAACGGACGGATTTCTCAGGTTTTTACTACATATGAACACTTTTCACATTCTCCCGTGCAACGCGGCTGCTAGTGCTCCTTTCATGCAAAATCTTAAGTTCGTAGCTCATGTCCAAGGGATCAAAGAAGGGTAAAATGTCAATAATCGATAACTAAAACTTGAATTGTAGTACTTCTTACTGGCTATTACATCAACTTAGGAGCTTAATCTGTGTTCTACTAAAGTGCTTTTAGTGTCTCCGCATACCGCAGCACGCGACATATCTTTGCAGACGATAAATGTATCCGTTTCAGACAGAAGAGCGGCAAATGTGACGATCTGGCTTTAAGTCCATTCGATAACAAATGACGAAAAAGGACGGATTTCTCAGGTTTTTACTAAATATGAACACTTTTCACATTCTCCCGTGCAACGCGGCTGCTAGTCCTCCTTTCATGCAATATCTTAAGTTCCTAGCTCATGTCCAATGCACCAAAGAAGGGTAAAAAGTCAATAATCGATACCTAAAACTTCAATAGTACTACTCCTTACTGGCTATTACATCATCTTAGAAGCTTCATCTGTGTTCTTCTATGGTACTTTTAGTGTCTCCGCATTCCGCAGCACGCGACATAGCTTTGCAGTCGATAAACGTAACCGTTTCAGACAGAAGAGCGGCCAATGTGACGATCTGGCTTTAAGTCGAATCGATAACAAATGACGAAAGCGGACGGATTTCTCAAGTTTTAACTACATATGAACACTTTCCACATTCTCCCGTGCAACGCGGCTGCTAGCCCTCCTTCCATTCAAAATCTGAAGTTCCTAGCTCATGTCCAATGCACCAAAGAAGGGTAAAAAGTCAACAATCGATAATTAAAACTTGAAATGTACTACTTCTTAATGGCTATTACATCAACTTAGAAGCTTCATCTGTGTACTACTATGGTGCATTTATTGTCTCCGCATACCGCAGCTCCTGACATAGCTTTGCAGACGATAAGTACAACTGTTTCAGAGAGGAGATGGCCAATGTGATGATCTGCCTTTAAGTCGATTCGATAACAAATTACGAAAACGGACGGATTTATCACGTTTTTACTACATAAGAACACTTTTCACATTCTCCCGTGCAACTCGGCTGCTAGTCCTCCTTTCATAAATAATCTTAAGGTCCTAGGTCATGTCCAAGGCACCAAAGCCAGCAAAAAAGTCAATAATCGATACCTAAAACCTGAGTTGTACTACTTCTTACTGGCTATTACATCAACTTAGAAGCTTCATCTGTGTTCTACTATGGTGCTTTTGGTGTCTCCGCATACCGCAGCTCGT
The DNA here is from genome assembly GCF_023897955.1 of Schistocerca gregaria. Classification (NCBI taxonomy): domain Eukaryota; kingdom Metazoa; phylum Arthropoda; class Insecta; order Orthoptera; family Acrididae; genus Schistocerca; species Schistocerca gregaria. Next base: position 4,799,554 of record NW_026061759.1, read on the forward strand.
GAAATAGCTTTGCAGACGATAAGCACTACTGTTTCAGAGAGGAGATGGCCAATGTGACGATCTGGCTTTAAGTCGATTCGATAACAAATGACGAAAAAGGACGGATTTCTCAGGTTTTTATTAAATATGAACACTTTTCACATTCTACCGTGCAACTCGGCTGCTAGTCCTCCTTTCATGCAATATCTTCAGTTGCTAGCTCATGTCCAAGGCACCAAAGAAGGGTAAAAAGTCAATAATCGATACCTAAAATTTCAATTGTACTACTCCTTATTGGCTACTAAATCATCTTAGAAGTTTCATCTGAGTTCTTCTATGGTACTTTTAGTGTCTACGCAAACCACAGCACGCGACATAGCTTTGCAGACGATAAATGTATCCGTTTCAGACAGAAGAGCGGCCAATGTGACGATCTGGCTTTAAGTCGATTCGATAACAAATGACGAAAAAGGACGGATTTCTCAGGTTTTTATTAAATATGAACACTTTTCACATTCTCCCGTGCAACTCGGCTGCTAGTCCTCTTTTCATAAAGAATCTTAAGGTCCTAGGTCATGTCCAAGGCACCAAAGCCAGCAAAAAAGTCAATAATCGATACCTAAAACCTGAGTTGTACTACTTCTTACTGGCTATTACATCAACTTAGAAGCTTCATCTGTGTTCTACTATGGTGCTTTTAGTGTCTCCGCATACCGCAGCTCGTGAAATAGCTTTGCAGACGATAAGTACTACTGTTTCAGAGAGGAGATGGCCAATGTGACGATCTGGCTTTAAGTCGATTCGATAACAAATGACGAAAAAGGACGGATTTCTCAGGTTTTTATTAAATATGAACACTTTTCACATTCTCCCGTGCAACTCGGCTGCTAGTCCTCCTTTCATGCAATATCTTAAGTTCCTAGCTCATATCCAAGGCACCAAAGAAGGGTAAAAATTCAATAATCGATACCTAAAACTTCAATTGTACTACTCCTTACTGGCTACTACATCATCTTAGAAGCTTCATCTGAGTTCTTCTATGGTACTTTTAGTGTCTACGCAAACCACAGCACGCGACATAGCTTTGCAGACGATAGATGTATCCGTTTGAGACAGAAGAGCGGAAAATGTGACGATCTGGCTTTAAGTCGATTCGATAACAAATGCCGAAAAAGGACGGATTTCTCAGGTATTTACTACATATGAACACTTTTCACATTCTCCCATGCAACGCGGCTGCTAGTCCTCCTTTCTTGCAAAGTCATAAGTATATAGCTCATGTCCAAGGCACCAATGAAGGGTAAAAAGTCAATAATCGATACCCTAAACTTGAATTGTACTACTTCTTATTAGCTATTACATTAACTTAGGAGCTTCATCTGTGTTCTACTATGGTGCATTTTTGTGTCTCCGCATACCGCAGCACGCGACATAACTTTGCAGACTATAAATGTAACCGTTTCAGACACAAGAGCGGCCAATGTGACGATCTGTCTTTAAGTCGATTCGATAACAAAGGACGAAAACGGACGAATTTCTCAGGTTTTTTGTGCATATGAACACTTTTCACATACTCCCGTGAAACGCGGCTGCTAGTCCTCCTTCCATGCAAAAAATGAAGTTCCTAGCTCATGTCCAATGCACCAAAGAAGGGTAAAAAGTGAATAATCGATACTTAAAACTTGAATTGTACTACTTCTTACTGGCTATTACATCCACTTAGAAGCTTCATCTGTGTTCTACTATGGTGCTTTTAGTGCCTCCGCATACCGCAGCACGCGACATAGCTTTGCAGACAATAAACGTAACCGTTTCAGACAGAAGAGCGGCAAATGTGACGATCTGGCCTTAAGTCGATTCGATAACAAATGACGAAAACGTACGGATTTCTCAGGTTTTTACTACACATGAACACCTTTCACATTCTCCCGTGCAACTCGGCTGCTAGTCCACGTTTCATGCAATATCTTACGTTCCTAGCTCATGTCCAAGGCACCAAAGAAGGGTAAAAAGTCAATAATCGACACCCAAAACTTGAATTGTACTACATCGTACTGGCTATTACATCAACTTAGAAGCTTCATCTGTGCTGTTCTATGGTACTTTTAGTGTCTCCGCATACCGCAGCAAGCGACATAGCTTTTCAGACGATAAATGTATCCCTTTTCAGACAGAAGAGCGGCCAATGTGACGATCTGGCTTTAAGTCGATTGGATAACAAATGACGAAAACGGACGGATTTCTCAGGTTTTTACTACATATGAATACTTTTCACATTCTCGCGTGCAACACGGCTGCTAGTGCTCCTTTCATTCAAAATCTTAAGGTCCTAGCTCATGTCCAAGGCACCAAAGCATGCTAAAAAGTCAATAATCGATACGTAAAACTTGAATTGTAGTACTTCTTACTGCCTATTACATCAACTTAGAAGCTTCATCTGTGTTCTACTATGGTGTTTTTAGTGTCTCGGCATACCGCAGCACGCGACATAGCTTTGCAGACAATAAACGTAACCGTTTCAGACAGAAGAGCGGCCAATGTGACGATCTGGCTTTAAGTCGATTCGATAACAAATGACGAAAACTGACGGATTTCTCAGGTTTTTACTACATATGAACACTTTTCACATTCTCGCGTGCAACGCGGCTGCTAGTGCTCCTTTCATGCAAAATCTTAAGGTCCTAGCTCATGTCCAAGACACCAAAGCCAGCTAAATGTCAATAATCGGTACATAAAACTTGAATTGTAGTACTTCTTACTGATTATTACATCAACTTAGATGCTTCATCTGTGTTCCACTATGGTGTTTTTATTTTTTCCGCATACCGCAGCACGCGACATAGCTTTGCAGACGATAAGTACAACCGTTTCAGAGACAAGAGCTGCCAATGTGACGATCTGGCTTTAAGTCGATTCGATAACAAATGACGAAAAAGGACGGATTTCTCAGGTTTTTACTACATATGAGACCTTTTCACATTCTCACGTGCAACGTGGCTGCTAGTCATCCTTTCATGCAAAATCTTAAGGTCCTAGCTCATGTCCAAGGCACCAAAGCCAGCAAAAAAGTCAATAATGGATACCTAAAACCTGAGTTTTACTACTTCTTACTGGCTATTACATCAACTTAGAAGCTTCATCTGTGTTCTACTATGGTGCTTTTAGTGTCTCCGCATACCGCAGCACGCGACATAGCTTTGCAGACGATAAATGTAACCGTTTCAGACAGAAGAGCGGCCAAGGTGACGATCTGGCTTTAAGTCGGCTCGATAACAAATGACGAAAACGGACGGATTTCTCAGGTTTTTCCTACATACGAACACTTTTCACATTCTCCCATGCAACGCGGCTGCTAGTCCTCCTTTCATGCAAAATCATAAGTCCCTAGCTCATGTCCAAGGCACTAAAGAAGGGTAAAAAGTCATTAACCGATACCTAAAACTTGAATTGTTCTACTTCTTACTAGCTATAACATCAACTTAGGAACTTCATCTGTGTTCTACTATGGTGCATTTTTGTGTCTCCGCATACCGCAGCACGCGACATAGCTTTGCAGACGATAAGTACAACCGTTTCAGAGACAATAGCGGCCAATGTGACGATCTGGCTTTAAGTCGATTGGATAACCTATGACGAAAACGGACGGATTTATCAGGTTTATACTACATATGAACACTTTTCACATTCCCCCGTGAAACTCGGCTGCTAGTCCTCCCTTCATGCTGAATCTTAAGGTCCTAGCTCATGTCGAAGACACCAAAGCCAGCAAAAAAGTCAATAATCGATACCTAAAACATGAGTTGTACTACTTCTTACTGGCTATTACATCAACTTAGAAGCTTCATCTGTGCTCTACTATGGTGCTTTTAGTGTCTCCACATACCGCAGCACGCGACATAGCTTTGCAGACAATAAACGTAACCGTTTCAGACAGAAGAGCGGCCAATGTGACGATCTGGCTTTAAGTCGATTCGATAACAAATGACGAAAACGGACGGATTTCTCAGGTTTTTCCTACATATGAACACTTTTCACATTCTCCCATGCAACGCGGCTGCTAGTCCTCCTTTCATGCAAAATCATAGGTCCCTAGCTCATGTCCAAGGCACCAAAGAAATGTAAAAAGTCAATAATCGATACCTAGAACTTGAATTGTACTACTTCTTACTGCCTATTACATCAACTTAGGAGCTTCATCTGTTTTCTACTATGGTGCTTTTTGTGTCTCCGCATACCGCAGCACGCGACATAGCTTTGCAGACGATAAATGTAACCGTTCCAGACAGAAGGGCGGCCAATGTGACGATCTAGCTTTAAGTCAACTAGATAACAAATGACGAAAAAGGACGGATTTCTCAGGTTTATCCTACATAGGAACACTTTTCACATTCTCCCGTGCAACTCGGCTGCTAGTCCACGTTTCATGCAATATCTTAAGTTCCTAGCTCATGTCCAAGGCACCAAAGAAGGGTAAAAAGTCAATAATCGATACCTAAAACTTGAATTCTACTACTTCTTACTGGCTATTAGATCAACTTAGAAGCTTCATCTGTGTTCTACTATGAGCTTTTAGTGTCTCCGCATACCGCAGCACGCGATATAGCTTTGCAGACAATAAACGTAACCGTTTCAGACAGAAGAGCGGCCAATGTGACGATCTGGCTTTTAGTCGATTCGATAACAAATGACGAAAACTGACGGATTTCTCAGGTTTTTACTACATATGAACACTTTTCACATTCTCGCGTGCAACGCGGCTGCTAGTGCTCCTTTCATGCAAAATCTTAAGGTCCTAGCTCATGTCCAAGACACCAAAGCCAGCTAAAAGTCAATAATCGGTACGTAAAACTTGAATTGTAGTACTTCTTACTAGCTATTACATCAACTTAGATGCTTCATCTGTGTTCTACTATGGTGTTTTTATTTTTTCCGCATACCGCAGCACGCGACATAGCTTTGCAGACGATAAGTACAACCGTTTCAGAGACAAGAGCTGCCAATGTGACGATCTGGCTTTAAGTCGATTCGATAACAAATGACGTAAAAGGACGGATTTCTCAGGTTTTTACTACATATGAGACCTTTTCACATTCTCACGTGCAACGTGGCTGCTAGTCATCCTTTCATGCAAAATCATAAGTCCCTAGCTCATGTCCAAGGCACTAAAGAAGGGTAAAAAGTCAATAATCGATACCTAAAACTTGAATTGTACTACTTCTTACTAGCTATAACATCAACTTAGGAGCTTCATCTGTGTTCTACTATGGTGCATTTTTGTGTCTCCGCATACCGCAGCACGCGACATAGCTTTGCAGACGATGAGTACAACGGTTTCAGAGACAAGAGCGGCCAATGTGACGATCTGGCTTTAAGTCGATTGGATAACAAATGACGAAAACGGAAGGATTTCTCAGGTTTTTACTACATATGAACACTTTTCACATTCTCCCGTGCAACGCGGCTGCTAGTCCTCCTTCCATGCTAAATCTTAAGATCCTAGCTCATGACCAAGGCACCAAAGAAATGTAAAAAGTCAATTATCGATACCTAAAACTTGAATTGTACTACTTCTTACTACCTATTACATCAACTTAGGAGCTTCATCTGTTTTCTACTATGGTGCTTTTTGTGTCTCCGCATACCGCAGCACGCGACATAGCTTTGCAGATGATAAATGTAACCGTTCCAGACAGAAGAGCGACCAATGTGACGATCTGGCTTTAAGTCGACTCGATAACAAATGACGAAAACGGACGGATTTCTCAGGTTTTTCCTACATATGAACACTTTTCACATTCTCCCGTGCAACTCGGCTGCTAGTCCACGTTTCATGCAATATCTTAAGTTCCTAGCTCATGTCCAAGGCACCAAAGAAGGGTAAAAAGTCAATAATCGATACCTAAAACTTGAATTCTACTACTTCTTACTGGCTATTACATCAACTTAGAAGCTTCATCTGTGTTCAACTATGAGCTTTTAGTTTCTCCGCATACCGCAGCACGCGACATAGCTTTGCAGACAATAAACGTAACCGTTTCAGACAGAAGAGCGGCCAATGTGACGATCTGGCTTTAAGTCGATTCGATAACAAATGACGAAAACTGACGGATTTCTCAGGTTTTTCCTACATATGAACACTTTTCACATTCTCCCGTGCAACCCGGCTGCTAGTCCACGTTTCATGCAATACCTTTAGTTCCTAGCTCATGTCCAAGGCGCCAAAGAAGGGTAAAAAGTCAATAATCGGTACCTAAAACTTGAATTGTACGACATATTACTGGCTATTACATCAACTTAGAAGCTTCATCTGTGTTCTTCTATGGTACTTTTATTGTCTCCGCATACCGCAGCAAACGACATAGCTTTGCAGACGATAAATGTATCCGTTTCAGACAGAAGAGCGGCCAATGTGACGATCTGGCTTTAAGTCGATTCGATAACAAATGACGAAAACTGACGGATTTCTCAGGTTTTTCCTACATATGAACACTTTTCACATTCTCCCGTGCAACCCGGCTGTTAGTCCACGTTTCATGCAATACCATTTGTTCCTAGCTCATGTCCAAGGCACCAAAGCCAGCTAAAAGTCAATAATCGGTACGTAAAACTTGAATTGTAGTACTTCTTACTGGCTATTACATCAACTTAGATGCTTCATCTGTGTTCTACTATGGTGTTTTTAGTGTCTCCGCATACCGCAGCACGCGACATAGCTTTGCAGACGATAAGTACAACCGTTTCAGAGACAAGAGCGGCCAATGTGACGATCTGGCTTTAAGTCGATTCGATAACAAATGACGAAAACGGACGGATTTCTCAGGTTTTTACTACATATGAGACCTTTTCACATTCTCACGTGCAACGTGGCTGCTAGTCATCCTTTCATGCAATATCGTAAGGTCCTAGCTCATGTCCAAGGCACCAAAGCCAACAAAAAAGTCAATAATCGATACCTAAAACTTGAATTGTACTACTTCTTACTAGCTATTACATCAACTTAGGAGATTCATCTGTGTTCCACTATGGTGCTTTTGTGTCTCCGCATACTGCAGCACTCGACATAGCTTTGCAGACGATAAATGTAACCGTTTCAGACAGAAGAGCGGCCAAGGTGACGATCTGGCTTTAAGTCGACTCGATAACAAATGACGAAAACGAACGGATTTCTCAGGTTTTTCCTACATATGAACACTTTTCACATTCTCCCATGCAACGCGGCTGCTAGTCCTCCTTTCATGCAAAATCACAAGTCCCTTGGTCATGTCCAAGGCACTAAAGAAGGGTAAAAAGTCAATAATCGATACCTAAAACTTGAATTGTACTACTTCTTACCAGCTATAACATCAACTTAAGAGCTTCATCTGTGTTCTACTATGGTGCATTTTTGTGTCTCCGCATACCGCAGCACGCGACATAGCTTTGCAGACGATAAATGTAACCGTTTCAGACAGAAGAGCGGCCAATGTGACGATCTGGCTTTAAGTCGATTCGATAACCTATGACGAAAACGGACGGATTTCTAGGGTTATTACTACATATGAACACTTTTCACATTCTCCCGTGCAACTCGGCTGCTAGTCCACGTTTCATGCAATATCTTAAGTTCCTAGCTCATGTCCAAGGCACCAAAGAAGGGTAAAAAGTCAATAATCGGTACCTAAAACTTGAATTGTACTACATCTTACTGGCTATTACATCAACTTAGAAGCTTCATCTTGTTCTTCTATGGTACTTTTAATGTCTCCGCATACCGCAGCACGCGACATAGCTTTGCAGACGATAAATGTATCCGTTTCAGACAGAAGATCGGCCAATGTGACGATATGGCTTTAAGTCGATTCGACAACCTATGACGAAAACGGACGGATTTCTCAGGTTTTTACTACATATGAACACTTTTCACATTCTCCCGTGCAACGTGGCTAATAGTCCTAATTTCATGAAAAATCTTAAGTTCTTAGCTCATGTCCAACGCACCAAAGAAGGGTAAAAAGTCAATAATCGATACCTAAAACTTGAATTGTACTACTTCTTCCTGGCTATTACATCAACTTAGAACCTTCATCTGGGTTCTACTATGGTGCTTTTAGTGTCTCCGCATGCCGCAGCACGCGACATAGCTTTGCAGACGATAAGTACGTCCGTTTCAGAGCGATGAGCGGCTAATGTGACGATCTGGCTTTAAGTCGATTGGATAACAAATGACGAAAACGGACGGATTTCTCAGGTTTTTGCTACATATGACCACCTTTCACATTCTTGCTTGCAACGCGGCTGCTAGTGCTCCTTTCATGCAAAATCTTAAGGTACTAGCTCATGTCCAAGGCACCAAAGCCAGCTAAAAGTCAATAATCGGTACGTAAAACTTGAATTGTAGTACTTCTTACTGGCTATTACATCAATTTAGATGCCTCATCTGTGTTCTACTATGGCGTTTTTAGTGTCTCCGCATACCGCAGCACGCGACATAGCTTTGCAGACGATAAGTACAACCGTTTCAGAGACAAGAGCGGCCAATGTGACGATCTGGCTTTAAGTCGATTCGATAACAAATGACGAAAACGGACGGATTTCTCAGGGTTTTACTACATATGAACACTTTTCACATGCTCCCGTGCAACTCGGCTGCTAGTCCTCCTTTCATGCAGAATCTGAAGGTCCTAGCTCATGTCCAAGGCACCAAAGCCAGCAAAAAAGTCAATAATCGATACCTAAAACCTGAGTTGTACTACTTCTTACTGGCTATTACATCAACTTAGAAGCTTCGTCTGTGTTCTACTATGGTGCTTTTAGTGTCTCCGCATACCGCAGCACGCGACATAGCTTTGCAGACAATAAACGTAACCGTTTCAGACACAAGAGCGGCCAATGTGACGATCTGGCTTTAAGTCGATTCGATAACAAATGACGAAAACTGACGGATTTCTCAGGTGTTTCCTACATATGAACACTTTTCACATTCTCCCATGCAGCGCGGCTGCTAGTCGTCCTTTCATGCAAAATCACAAGTCCCTTGCTCATGTCCAAGGCACTAAAGAAGGGTGAAAAGTCAATAATCGATACCTAAAACTTGAATAGTACTACTTCTTACCAGCTATAACATCAACTTAGGAGCTTCATCTGTGTTCTACTATGGTGCATTTTTGTGTCTCCGCATACCGCAGCACGCGACATAGCTTTGCAGACGATAAATGTAACCGTTTCAGACAGAAGAGCGGCCAATGTGACGATCTGGCTTTAAGTCGATTCGGTAACCTATGACGAAAACGGACGGATTTCTAGGGTTTTTACTACATATGAACACTTTTCACATTCTCCCGTGCAACTCGGCTGCTAGTCCACGTTTCATGCAATATCTTAAGTTCCTAGCTCATGTCCAAGGCACCAAAGAAGGGTAAAAAGTCAATAATCGGTACCTAAAACTTGAATTGTACTACATCTTACTGGCTATTACATCAACTTAGAACCTTCGTCTGTGTTCTACTATGGTGCTTTTAGTGTCTCCGCATGCCGCAGCACGCGACATAGCTTTGCAGACGATAAGTACAACCGTTTCAGAGCGAAGAGCGGCTAATGTGACGATCTGGCTTTAAGTCGATTCGATAACAAATGAAGAAAATGGACGGATTTCTCAGATTTTTATTACATATGAACACTTCTCACATTCTCCCGTGCAACTCGGCTGCTAGTCCACGTTTCATGCAATATCTTTAGTTCCTAGCTCATGTCCAAGGCACCAAAGAAGGGTAAAAAGTCAATAATCGGTACCTAAAACTTGAATTGTACTACATCTTACTGGCTATTACATCAACTTAGAAGTTTCATCTGTGTTCTTCTATGGTACTTTTATTGTCTCCGCATACCGCAGCACGCGACATAGCTTTGCAGACGATAAATGTATCCGTTTCAGACAGAAGAGCGGCCAATGTGACGATCTGGCTTTAAGTCGATTGGATAACAAATGACGAAAACGGACGGATTTATCAGGTTTTTGCTACATATGACCACTTTTCACATTCTTGCTTGCAACGCGGCTGCTAGTGCTCCTTTCATGCAAAATCTTAAGGTACTAGCTCATGTCCAAGGCACCAAAGCCAGCTAAAAGTCAATAATCGGTACGTAAAACTTGAATTGTAGTACTTCTTACTGGCTATTACATCAACTTAGATGCTTCATCTGCGTTCTACTTTGGTGTTTTTAGTGTCTCCGCATACCGCAGCACGCGACATAGCTTTGCAGACGGTAAGTACAACCGGTTCAGAGACAAGAGCGGCCAATGTGACGATCTGGCTTTAAGTCGATTTGATAACAAATGACGAAAACGGACGGATTTCTCAGGCTTTTACTACATATGAGACCTTTTTACATTCTCACGTGCAACGTGGCGGATAGTCATCCTTTCATGCAAAATCTTAAGGTCCTAGCTCATGTCCAAGGCACGAAAGCCAGCAAAAAAGTCAATAATCGATACCTAAAACCTGAGTTGTACTACTTCTTACTGGCTATTACATCAACTTAGAAGCTTCGTCTGTGTTCTACTATGGTGCTTCTAGTGTCTCCGCATACCGCAGCACGCGACATAGCTTTGCAGACAATAAACGTAACCGTATCAGACAGAAGAGCGGCCAATGTGACGATCTGGCTTTAAGTCGATTCGATAACAAATGACGAAAACTGACGGATTTCTCAGGTTTTTCCTACATATGAACACTTTTCACATTCTCCCATGCAACACGTCTGCTAGTCCTCCTTTCATGCAAAATCATAAGTCCCTAGCTCATGTCCAAAGCACCAAAGAAGTGTAAAAAGTCAATAATCGATACCTAAAACTTGAATTGTACTACTTCTTACTAGCTATTACATCAACTTAGGAGATTCATCTGTGTTCTACAATGGTGCTTTTTGTGTCTCCGCATACTGCAGCACGCGACATAGCTTTGCAGACGATAAATGTAACCGTTTCAGACAGAAGAGCGGCCAATGTGACGGTCTGGCTTTAAGTCGATTCGATAACCTATGACGAAAACGGACGGAATTCTAGGGTTTTTACTACATATGAACACTTTTCACATTCTCCCGTGCAACGTGGCTAATAGTCCTAATTTCATGCTAAATCTTAAGTTCTTAGCTCATGTCCAACGCACCAAAGAAGGGTATAAAGTCAATAATCGATACCTAAAACTTGAATTGTACTACTTCTTCCTGGCTATTACATCAACTTAGAACCTTCATCTGTGTTCTACTATGGTGCTTTTAGTGTCTCCGCATGCCGCAGCACGCGACATAGCTTTGCAGACGATAAGTACAACCGTATCAGAGCGAAGGGCGGCTAATGTGACGATCTGGCTTTAAGTCGATTCGATAACAAATGAAGAAAATGGACGGATTTCTCAGATTTTTACTACATATGAACACTTTTCACATTCTCCCGTGTAACGCGGCTGCTAGTCCTCCTTCCATGCAATATCTTAAGGTCCTAGCTCATGTCCAAGGCACCAAAGCCAGCAAAAAAGTCAATAATCGATACCTAAAACCTGAGTTGTACTACTTCTTATTGGCTATTACATCAACTTAGAAGCTTCATATGTGCTCTACTATGGAGCTTTTAGTGTCTCCGCATACCGCAGCACGCGACATAGCTTTGCAGACAATAAACGTAACCGTTTCAGACAGAAGAGCGGCCAATGCGACGATCTGGCTTTAAGTCGATTCGATTAAAATGACGAAAACTGACGGATTTCTCAGGTTTTTACTACATATGAACACTTTTCACATTCTCCTGTGCAACGCGGCTGCTAGTCCTCCTTCCATGCAAAATCTTAAGTTCCTAGCTCATGTCCAAGGCATCAGAGAAGGGTAAAAAGTCAATAATCGATACCTAAAACTTGAATTGTACTACTTCTTACTGGCTATTACATCAACTTAGAAGCTTCATCTGTTTTCTACTATGGTGCTTTTATTGTCTCCACATACCGCAGCACTTGACATAGCTTTGCAGACGATAAGTACAACTGTTTCAGAGAGGAGGGCGGCCAATGTGACGATCTGGCTTTAAGTCGATTCGATAACAAATTACGGAAACGGACGGATTTATCAGGTTTTTACTACATATGAACACTTTTCACATTCTCCCGTGCAACTCGGCAGCTAGTCCTCCTTTCATGAAAAATCTTAAGTTCTTAGCTCATGTCCAAGGCACCAAAGAAGGGTAAAAAGTCAATAATCGATACCTAAAACTTGAATTGTACTACTTCTTAATGGCTATTACATCAACTTAGTAGCTTCATCTGTGCTCTACTATGGTGCTTTTAGTGTCTTGGCATACCGCAGCGCGTGACATAGCTTTGCAGACGATAAATGTATCCGTTTCAAACAGAAGAGCGGCCAATGTGACGATCTGACTTTAAGTCGATTCGATAACAAATGAAGAAAATTGACGGATTTCTCAGGTTTTTACTACATAAGAACACTTTTTACATTCTCCCGTGCAACTCGGCTGCTAGTCCTCCTTTCATGCAGAATCTTAAGGTCCTAGCTCATGTCCAAGGCACCAAAGCCAGCAAAAAAGTCAATAATCGATACCTAAAACCTGAGTTGTACTACTTCTTACTGGCTATTACATCAACTTAGAAACTTCATCTGTGTTCTACTATGGTGCTTTTAGTGTGTCCGCATACCGCAGCACGCGACATAGCTTTGCAGACAATAAACGTAACCGTTTCAGACAGAAGAACGGCCAATTTGACGATCTGGCTTGAAGTCGATTCGATAACAAATGAAGAATACGGACGGATTTCTCAGGTTTTTACTACATTTGAAAACTTTTCACATTCTCCCGTGCAACGCGGCTGCTAGTCCTCCGTTCATGAAAAATCTTAAGTTCTTAGCTGATGTCCAAGGCCCCAAAGAAGGGTAAAAAGTCAATGATCAATACCTAAAACTTGAATTGTACTACTTCTTACTGGCTATTACATCAACTTAGAAGCTTCATCTGTGCTCTACTACGGTGCTTTTATTGACTCCGCATACCGGAGCACGCAACATAGCTTTGCAGATGATAAGTACAACCGTTTCAGAGAGGAGAACGGCCAATGTGACGATCTGGCTCTAAGTCGATTCGATAACATATGACGAAAACGGAAGGATTTCTCAGGGTTTTACTACATATGAACACTTTTCACATTCTCCCGTGCTACGTGGCTGCTATTCTTCCTTTCATGCATAATCCTAAGTTCTTAGCTCATGTCCAAGGCACCGAAGAAGGGTAAAAAGTCAATAATCGATACCTAAAACTTGAATTGTACTACTTCTTCCTGGCTATTACATCAACTTAGAAGCTTCATCTGTGTTCTGCTATGGTGCTTTTAGTATCTCCGCATACCGCAGAACGCGACATAGCTTTGCAGACGATAAACGTAAGGGTTTCAGACAGAAGAGCGGCCAATGTGACGATCTGACTTTAAGTCGATTCGATAACAAATGACGAAAACGGACGGATTTCTCAGGTTTTTAATACATATGAACACTTTTCACATTCTCCCGTGTAACGCGGCTGATAGACCTCCCTTCATGCAGAATCTTAAGGTCCTAGCTCATGTCCAAGGCACCAAAGCCAGCAAAAAAGTCAATAATCGATACCTAAAACCTGAGTTGTACTACTTCTTATTGGCTATTACATCAACTTAGAAGCTTCATATGTGCTCTACTATGGTGCTTTTAGTGTCTCCGCATACCGCAGCACGCGACATAGCTTTGCAGACAATAAACGTAACCGTTTCAGACAGAAGAGCGGCCAATGCGACGATCTGGCTTTAAGTCGATTCGATTAAAATGACGAAAACTGACGGATTTCTCAGGTTTTTACTACATATGAACACTTTTCACATTCTCCTGTGCAACGCGGCTGCTAGTCCTCCTTCCATGCAAAATCTTAAGTTCCTAGCTCATGTCCAAGGCATCAAAGAAGGGTAAAAAGTCAATAATCGATAACTAAAACTTGAATTGTACTACTTCTTACTGGCTATTACATTAACTTAGAACCTTCATCTGTGTTCTACTATGGTGCTTTTAGTGTCTCCGCATGCCGCAGCACGCGACATAGCTTTGCAGACGATAAGTACAACCGTTTCAGAGCGACGAGCGGCTAATGTGACGATCTGGCTTTAAGTCGATTCGATTACAAAAGAAGAAAATGGACGGATTTCTCAGATTTTTTCTATATATAAACACTTTCCACATTCTCCCGTGTAACGCGGCTGCTAGTCCTCCCTTTATGCAGAATCTTAAGGTCCTAGCTCATGTCCAAGGCACCAAAGCCAGCAAAAAAGTCAATAATCGATACATAAAACCTGAGTTGTACTACTTCTTATTGGCTATTACATCAACTTAGAAGCTTCATCTGTGCTCTACTATGGTGCTTTTAGTGTCTCCGCATACCGCAGCACGCGACATAGCTTTGCAGACGATAAGTACAACTGTTTCAGAGTGGAGGGCGGCCAATGTGACGATCTGGCTTTAAGTCGATTCGACAACAAATTACGGAAACGGACGGATTTATCAGGTTTTTACTACATATGAACACTTTTCACATTCTCCCGTGCAACTCGGCTGCTAGTCCTCCTTTCATGCAATATCTTAAGTTCCTAGCTCAAGTCCAAATCAGCAAAGAAGGGTAAAAAGTCAATAATCGATACCTAAAACTTGAATTCTACTACTTCTTACTGGCTATTACATCAACTTAGAAGCTTCATCTGTGTTCTACTATGGTGCTTTTAGGGTCTCCGCATACCGCAGCACGCGACATAGCTTTGCAGACAATAAACGTAACCGTTTCAGACAGAAGAACGGCCAATGTGACGATCTGGCTTGAAGTCGATTCGATAACAAATGACGAAAACTGACGGATTTCTCAGGTTTTTGCTACATATGAAACTTTTCACATTCTCCCATGCAACGCGTCTGCTAGTCCTTCTTTCATGCAAAATCATAACTCCCTAGCTCATGTCCAAGGCACCAAAGAAGGGTAAAAAGTCAATAATCGATATCAAAAACGTGAATTTTACTACTTCTTACTGGCTATTAATTCAACTTAGAAGCTTCATCTGTGTTCTACTATGGTGCGTTTAGTGTCTCCACATACCGCAGCACGCGGCATAGCTTTGCAGACGATGAGTACAACTGTTTCAAAGCGAAGAGCGGCTAATGTGACGATCTGGCTTTAAGTCGATTCGATAACAAATGAAGAATACGGACGGATTTCTCAGGTTTTTACTACATTTGAAAACTTTTCACGTTCTCCCATGCAACGCGGCTGCTAGTCCTCCTTTCATGCGATATCAAAAGTCCATAGCTCATGTCCAAGGCACCAAAGAAGGGTAAAAAGTCAATAATCGATACCTAAAACTTGAATTGTACTACTTCTTACTAGCTATTACATAAACTTAGGAGCTTCATCTGTGTTCTACGATGGTGCATTTTCGTGTCTCCGCATACCGCAGCACGCGACATAGCTTTGGAGATGATAAATGTAACCGTTTCAGACAGAAGAGCGGCCAATGTGACGATCTGGCTTTAAGTCGACTCGATAACAAATGACGAAAACGGACGGATTTCTCAGGTTTTTCCTACATATGAACACTTTTCTCATTCTCCCGTGCAACTCGGCTGCTAGTCCTCCTTTCATGCAGAATCTTAAGGTCCTAGCTCATGGCCAAGGCACCAAAGCCAGCTAAAAAGTCAATAATCGATACCTAAAACTTGAATTGTACTACTTCTTAATGGCTATTACTTCAAATTAGAAGCTTCATCTGTGTTCTACTATGGTGCTTTTAGTGTCTCCGCATTCCGCAGCACGCGACATAGCCTTGCGGACGATAAGGACAACCGTTTCAGAGAGAAGAGCAGCCAATGTGACGATCTGAATTTAAGTCGATTTCATAACAAATGACGAAAACGGAAGGATTTCTCAGGTTTTTACTACATATGAACACTTTTCAAATTCTCCCGAGCAACTCGGCTGTAGTCCTCCTTTGATGCAGAATCTGAAGGTCCTAGCTCATGTCCAAGGCACCAAAGCCAGCTAAAAAGTCAATAATCGATACCTAAAACTTGAATTGTACTACTACTTAATGGCTATTACATCAACTTAGAAGCTTCATCTGTGTTCTACTATGGTGCTTTTAGTGTCTCCGCATATCGCAGCACGCGACATAGCTTTGCGGACGATAAGTACAACCGTTTCAGGAGAAGAGCGGCGAATGTGACGATCTGGCTTTAAGTCGATTCGATAACAAATTACGAAAACGGACAGATTTCTCATGTGTTTACTACATATGAACACTTTTCTCATTCTCCCGTGCAACTCGGCTGCTTGTCCTCCTTTCATGCAGAATCTTAAGGTCCTATCTCATGCCCAAGGCACCAAAGCCAGCTAAAACGTCAATAATCGATACCTAAAACTTGAATTGTACTACTTCTTAATGGCTATTACTTCAAATTAGAAGCTTCATCTGTGTTCTACTATGGTGCTTTTAGTGTCTCCGCATACCGCAGCACGCGACATAGCTTTGCGGACGATAAGTACAACCGTTTCAGAGAGAAGAGCGGCCAATGTGACGATCTGGGTTTAAGTCGATTCGATAACAAATAACGAAAACGGACGGATTTCTCAGGTTTTTACTACATATGAACACTTTTCACATTCTCCCATGCAACTCTGCTGCTAGTCCTCCTTTCATGCAGAGTCTTAAGCTCCTAGCTCATGTCCAAGTCACCGAAGCCAGCTAAAACGTCAATAATCGATACCTAAAACTTGAATTTTACTACTTCTTTCTAGCTATTACATCAACTTAAATGCTTCATCTATGTTCTACTATGGTGCTTTTAGTGTCTCCGCGTACCGCACCACGCGACATAGCTTTGCAGACGATAAATGTAACCGTTTCAGTCAGAAGAGCGGCCAATGTGACGATCTGGGTTTAAGTCGATTCGATAACAAATGACGAAAACGGACGGATTTCTCAGGTTTTTACTACATATGATCACTTTTCACATTGTCCCATGCAACGCGGCTGCTAGTCCTCCTTTCATGCAAAATCTTTAGTTTCTAGCTCATGTCCAAGGCACCAAAGATGGGTAAAAAGTCAATAATCGATAACAGAACTTGAATTATACTACTTCATACTAACTATTATATCAACTTAGAAGCTTCATCTGTGTTCTACTATGGTGCTTTTAGTGTCTCCGCATACCGCAGCACGCGACATAGCTTTGCAGACGATAAGTACAACCGTTTCAGAGAGAAGAGCGGCAAATGTGACGATCTGGCTTTAAGTTGATTCGATAACAAATGACGAAAACGGACGGATTTCTCAGGTTTTTACTACATATGAACACTTTTCACATTCTCCCGTGCAACTCGGCTGCTAGTCCACGTTTCATGCAATATCTTAAGTTCCTAGCTCATGTCCAAGGCACCAAAGAAGGGTAAAAAGTCAATAATCGGTACCTAAAACTTGAATTGTACTACATCTTACTGGCTATTACATCAACTTAGAAGCTTCATCTGTGTTCTACTATGGTGCTTTTAGTGTCTCCGCATACCGCAGCACGCGACATAGCTTTAGAGACGATAAGTAAAACCGTTTCAGAGAGAAGAGTGGCCAATGTGACGATCTGGCTTTAAGTCGATTTCATAACAAATGACGAAAACGGAAGGATTTCTCAGGTTTTTACTACATATGAACACTTTTCACATTCTCCCGAGCAACTCGGCTGTAGTCCTCCTTTCATGCAGAATCTGAAGGTCCTAGCTCATGTCCAAGGCGCAAAAGCCAGCTAAAAAGTCATTAATAGATACCTATAACTACCTATAACTTGAATTGTACTACTACTTAATGGCTATTACATCAACTTAGAAGCTTCATCTGTGTTCTACTACGGTGCTTTTAGTGTCTCCGCATACCGCAGCACGCGACATAGCTTTGCAGACGATAAGTACAACCGTTTCAGAGAGAAGAGCAGCAATTGTGACGATCTGGCTTTAAGTCGATTCGATAACAAATGACGAAAACGGACGGATTTCTCAGGTTTTTACTACATATGAACACTTTTCACATTCTCCCGTGCAACGCGGCTGCTAGTCTTCCTTTCATGCAAAATCTTAAGGTCCTAGGTCATGTCCAAGCCACCAAAGCCGTCTAAAAAGTGAATAATCGACAACTAAAACTTGAATTGTACTACATCTTACTGACTATTACATCAACTTAGAAGCTTCATCTGTGTTCTACTATGGTGCTTTTAGTGTTTCCGCATACCGCAGCACGCGACATAGCTTTGCAGACGATAAGTAAAACCGTTTCAGAGAGAGGAGTGGCCAATGTGACGATCTGGCTTTAAGTTGATTTGATAACTAATGACGAAAACGGACGGATTTCTCAGGTTTGTACTACATATGAACACTTTTCACATTCTCCCGTGCAACTCGGCTGCTAGTCCTCCTTTCATGAAGAAACTTAAGTTCCTAGCTCATGTCCAAAGCACCAAAGCCAGCTAAAAAGTCAATAATCGATACCTAAAACTTGAATTGTACTATTTCTTACTAGCTATTACATCAACTTAGATGCTTCATCTGTGTTCTACTATGTTGCTTTTAATGTCTCCGCATACCGCAGCACGCGTCATAGTTTTGCAGACGATAAGTACAATCGTTTCAGAGAGAAGAGCGGCAAATGTGACGATCTGGCTTTAAGTCGATTCGATAACAAATGACGAAAACGGACGGATTTCTCAGGTTTTTACTACATATGAACACTTTTTACATTCTCCCATGCACACGTGGCTGCTAGTCCTCCTTTCATGAAAAATCTTAATATCCTAACTCATGTCCAAGGCACCAAAGAAGGGTAAAAAGTCAATAATCGATACCTAAAACTTGAATTGTACTACTTCTTACTGGCTATTACATCAACTTAGAAACTTCATCCGTGTTCTACTATGGTGCTTTTAGGGTCTCCACATACCGCAGCACGCGACATAGCTTTGCAGACGATAAGTACAACCGTTCCAGAGAGAAGAGCGGCCAATGTGGCGATCTGGCTTTAAGTCGATTCGATAACAAATGACGAAAACGGACGGATTCTCAGGTTTTTACTACATATGAACACTTTTCACATTCTCCTGTGCAACTCGGCTACTAATCCTCCTTTCATGCAGAATCTTAAGGTCCTAGCTCATGTCCAAGGCACCAAAGAAGGGAAAAGGTCAATAATCGATAACTAAAACTTGAATTGTACTACTTCATACTGACTATTACATCAACTTAGAAGCTTCATCTGTGTTCTACTATGGTGCTTTTAGTGTCTCCGCATACCGCAGCACGCGACATAGCTTTGCAGACGATAAGTACAACCGTTTCAGAGAGAAGAGCGGCCAATGTGACGATCTGGCTTTAAGTCGATTCGATAACAAATGACGAAATCGGACGGATTTCTCAGGGTTTTACTACATATGAACACTTTTCACATGCTCCCGTGCAACTCGGCTGCTAGTCCTCCTTTCATGCAGAATCTGAAGGTCCTAGCTCATGTCCAAGGCACCAAAGCCAGCTAAAAAGTCAATAATCGATACCTAAAACTTGAATTGTACTACTTCTTAATGGCTATTACTTCAAATTAGAAGCTTCATCTGTGTTCTACTATGGTGCTTTTAGTGTCTCCGCATACCGCAGCACGCAACATACTTTTGCAGATGATAAGTACAATCGTCTCAGAGAGAAGAGCGGCCAATGTGACGATCTGGCTTTAAGTCGATTCGAAAACAAATGACGAAAACGGACGGATTTCTCAGGTTTTTACTACATATGATCACTTTTCACATTGTCCCATGCAACGCGGCTGCTAGTCCTCCTTTCATGCAAAATCTTTAGTTTCTAGCTCATGTCCAAGGCACCAAAGATGGGTAAAAAGTCAATAATCGATAACATAACTTGAATTATACTACTTCATACTGACTATTACATCAACTTAGAAGCTTCATCTTTGTTTTACTATGGTGCTTTTAGTGTCTCCGCATAACGCAGCACGCGACATAGCTTTGCAGACGATAAGTACAACCGTTTCAGAGAGAAGAGCGGCAAATGTGACGATCTGGCTTTAAGTCGATTCTATAACAAATGACGAAAACGGACGGATTTCTCAGGTTTTTACTACATATCAACACTCTTCACATTCTCCCGTGCAACTCGGCTGCTAGTCCTCCTTTCATGAAGAAACTTAAGTTCCTAGCTCATGTCCAAGGCACCAAAGCCAGCTAAAAAGTCAATAATCGATACCTAAAACTTGAATTGTACTACTACTTAATGGCTATTACATCAACTTAGAAGCTTCATCTGTGTTCTACTATGGTGCTTTTAGTGTCTCCGCATATCGCAGCACGCGACATAGCTTTGCGGACGATAAGTACAACCGTTTCAGGAGAAGAGCGGCGAATGTGACGATCTGGCTTTAAGTCGATTCGATAACAAATTACGAAAACGCACAGATTTCTCAGGTGTTTACTACATATGAACACTTTTCTCATTGTACCGTGCAACTCGGCTGCTAGTCCTCCTTTCATGCAGAATCTTAAGGTCCTAGCTCATGTAGAAGGCAACAAAGCCAGCTAAAAAATCAATAATCGATACCTAAAACTTGAATTGTACTACTTCTTAATGGCTATTACTTCAAATTAGAAGCTTCATCTGTGTTCTACTATGGTGCTTTTAGTGTCTCCGCATACCGCAGCACGCGACATAGCTTTGCGGACGATAAGTACAACCGTTTCAGAGAGAAGAGCGGCCAATGTGACGATCTGGGTTTAATTCGATTCGATAACAAATAACGAAAACGGACGGATTTCTCAGGTTTTTACTACATATGATCACTTTTCACATTGTCCCATGCAACGCGGCTGCTAGTCCTCCTTTCATGCAAAATCTTTACTTTCTAGCTCATGTCCAAGGCACCAAAGTTGGGTAAAAAGTCAACAATCGATAACAGAACTTGAATTATACTACTTCATACTAACTATTATATCAACTTAGAAGCTTCATCTGTGTTCTACTATGGTGCTTTTAGTGTCTCGGCATACCGCAGCACGCGACATAGCTTTGCAGACGATAAGTAGAACCGTTTCAGAGAGAAGAGCGGCAAATGTGACGATCTGGCTTTAAGTCGATTCGATAACAAATGACGAAAACGGACGGATTTCTCAGGTTTTCACTACATATGAACACATTTCACATTCTCCCGTGCAACGCGGCTGCTAGTCTTCCTTTCATGCAAAATCTTAAGGTCCTAGGTCATGTCCAAGCCACCAAAGCCGGCTAAAAAGTGAATAATCGACAACTAAAACTTGAATTGTACTACTTCTTACTGACTATTACATCAACTTAGAAGCTTCATCTGTGTTCTACTATGGTGCTTTTAGTGTCTCCGCGTACCGCAGCACGCGACATAGCTTTGCAGACGATAAGTACAACCGTTTCAGAGAGAAGAGCGGCAAATGTGACGATCTGGCTTTAAGTCGATTCGATAACAAATGACGAAAACGGACGGATTTCTCAGGTTTTTACTACATATGAACACTTTTCACATTCTCCCGTGCAACGCGGCTGCTAGTCTTCCTTTCATGCAAAATCTTAAGGTCCTAGGTCATGTCCAAGCCACCAAAGCCGTCTAAAAAGTGAATAATCGACAACTAAAACTTGAATTGTACTACATCTTACTGACTATTACATCAACTTAGAAGCTTCATCTGTGTTCTACTATGGTGCTTTTAGTGTTTCCGCATACCGCAGCACGCGACATAGCTTTGCAGACGATAAGTACAACCGTTTCAGAGAGAAGAGTGGCCAATGTGACGATCTGGCTTTAAGTTGATTTGATAACTAATGACGAAAACGGACGGATTTCTCAGGTTTGTACTACATATGAACACTTTTCACATTCTCCCGTGCAACTCGGCTGCTAGTCCTCCTTTCATGAAGAAACTTAAGTTCCTAGCTCATGTCCAAAGCACCAAAGCCAGCTAAAAAGTCAATAATCGATACCTAAAACTTGAATTGTACTATTTCTTACTAGCTATTACATCAACTTAGATGCTTCATCTGTGTTCTACTATGTTGCTTTTAATGTCTCCGCATACCGCAGCACGCGTCATAGTTTTGCAGACGATAAGTACAATCGTTTCAGAGAGAAGAGCGGCCAATGTGGCGATCTGGCTTTAAGTCGATTCGATAACAAATGACGAAAACGGACGGATTCTCAGGTTTTTACTACATATGAACACTTTTTACATTCTCCCATGCACACGTGGCTGCTAGTCCTCCTTTCATGAAAAATCTTAATATCCTAACTCATGTCCAAGGCACCAAAGAAGGGTAAAAAGTCAATAATCGATACCTAAAACTTGAATTGTACTACTTCTTACTGGCTATTACATCAACTTAGAAACTTCATCCGTGTTCTACTATGGTGCTTTTAGGGTCTCCACATACCGCAGCACGCGACATAGCTTTGCAGACGATAAGTACAACCGTTCCAGAGAGAAGAGCGGCCAATGTGGCGATCTGGCTTTAAGTCGATTCGATAACAAATGACGAAAACGGACGGATTCTCAGGTTTTTACTACATATGAACACTTTTCACATTCTCCTGTGCAACTCGGCTACTAATCCTCCTTTCATGCAGAATCTTAAGGTCCTAGCTCATGTCCAAGGCACCAAAGAAGGGAAAAAGTCAATAATCGATAACTAAAACTTGAATTGTACTACTTCATACTGACTATTACATCAACTTAGAAGCTTCATCTGTGTTCTACTATGGTGCTTTTAGTGTCTCCGCATACCGCAGCACGCGACATAGCTTTGCAGACGATAAGTACAACCGTTTCAGAGAGAAGAGCGGCCAATGTGACGATCTGGCTTTAAGTCGATTCGATAACAAATGACGAAATCGGACGGATTTCTCAGGTTTTTACTACATATGAACACTTTTCACATGCTCCCGTGCAACTCGGCTGCTAGTCCTCCTTTCATGCAGAATCTGAAGGTCCTAGCTCATGTCCAAGGCACCAAAGCCAGCTAAAAAGTCAATAATCGATACCTAAAACTTGAATTGTACTACTTCTTAATGGCTATTACTTCAAATTAGAAGCTTCATCTGTGTTCTACTATGGTGCTTTTAGTGTCTCCGCATACCGCAGCACGCAACATAGCTTTGCGGACTATAAGTACAACCGTTTCAGAGAGAAGAGCGGCCAATGTGACGATCTGGCTTTAAGTCGATTCGATAAGAAATGACGAAAACGGACGGATTTCTCAGGTTTTTACTACGTATGAACACTTTTCACATTCTCCTGTGCAACTCGGCTGCTAGTCCTCCTTTCATGCAAAATCTTTAGTTTCTAGCTCATGTCCAAGGCACCAAAGATGGGTAAAAAGTCAATAATCGATAACATAACTTGAATTATACTACTTCATACTGACTATTACATCAACTTAGAAGCTTCATCTTTGTTTTACTATGGTGCTTTTAGTGTCTCCGCATAACGCAGCACGCGACATAGCTTTGCAGACGATAAGTAAAACCGTTTCAGAGAGAAGAGCGGCAAATGTGACGATCTGGCTTTAAGTCGATTCTATAACAAATGACGAAAACGGACGGATTTCTCAGGTTTTTACTACATATCAACACTCTTCACATTCTCCCGTGCAACTCGGCTGCTAGTCCTCCTTTCATGAAGAAACTTAAGTTCCTAGCTCATGTCCAAGGCACCAAAGCCAGCTAAAAAGTCAATAATCGATACCTAAAACTTGAATTGTACTACTACTTAATGGCTATTACATCAACTTAGAAGCTTCATCTGTGTTCTACTATGGTGCTTTTAGTGTCTCCGCATATCGCAGCACGCGACATAGATTTGCGGACGATAAGTACAACCGTTTCAGGAGAAGAGCGGCGAATGTGACGATCTGGCTTTAAGTCGATTCGATAACAAATTACGAAAACGCACAGATTTCTCAGGTGTTTACTACATATGAACACTTTTCTCATTCTACCGTGCAACTCGGCTGCTAGTCCTCCTTTCATGCAGAATCTTAAGGTCCTAGCTCATGTCCAAGGCACCAAAGCCAGCTAAAAAATCAATAATCGATACCTAAAACTTGAATTGTACTACTTCTTAATGGCTATTACTTCAAATTAGAAGCTTCATCTGTGTTCTACTATGGTGCTTTTAGTGTCTCCGCATACCGCAGCACGCGACATAGCTTTGCGGACGATAAGTACAACCGTTTCAGAGAGAAGAGCGGCCAATGTGACGATCTGGGTTTAATTCGATTCGATAACAAATAACGAAAACGGACGGATTTCTCAGGATTTTACTACATATGAAGACTTTTCACATTCTCCCATGCAACTCTGCTGCTAGTCCTCCTTTCATGCAGAATCTTAAGCTCCTAGCTCATGTCCAAGACACCAAAGCCAGCTAAAACGTCAATAATCAATACCTAAAACTTGAATTTTACTACTTCTTTCTAGCTATTACATCAACTTAGATGCTTCATCTGTGTTCTACTATGGTGCTTTTAGTGTCTCCGCGTACCGCACCACGCGACATAGCTTTGCAGACGATAAATGTAACCGTTTCAGTCAGAAGAGCGGCCAATGTGACGATCTGGGTTTAAGTCGATTCGATAACAAATGACGAAAACGGACGGATTTCTCAGGTTTTTACTACATATGATCACTTTTCACATTGTCCCATGCAACGCGGCTGCTAGTCCTCCTTTCATGCAAAATCTTTACTTTCTAGCTCATGTCCAAGGCACCAAAGTTGGGTAAAAAGTCAACAATCGATAACAGAACTTGAATTATACTACTTAATACTAACTATTATATCAACTTAGAAGCTTCATCTGTGTTCTACTATGGTGCTTTTAGTGTCTCGGCATACCGCAGCACGCGACATAGCTTTGCAGACGATAAGTACAACCGTTTCAGAGAGAAGAGCGGCAAATGTGACGATCTGGCTTTAAGTCGATTCGATAACAAATGACGAAAACGGACGGATTTCTCAGGTTTTCACTACATATGAACACTTTTCACATTCTCCCGTGCAACGCGGCTGCTAGTCTTCCTTTCATGCAAAATCTTAAGGTCCTAGGTCATGTCCAAGCCACCAAAGCCGGCTAAAAAGTGAATAATCGACAACTAAAACTTGAATTGTACTACTTCTTACTGACTATTACATCAACTTAGAAGCTTCATCTGTGTTCTACTATGGTGCTTTTAGTGTCTCCGCGTACCGCAGCACGCGACATAGCTTTGCAGACGATAAGTAAAACCGTTTCAGAGAGAAGAGTGGCGAATGTGACGATCTGGCTTTAAGTTGATTTGATAACTAATGACGAAAACGGACGGATTTCTCAGGTTTGTACTACATATGAACACTTTTCACATTCTCCCGTGCAACTCGGCTGCTAGTCCTCCTTTCATGAAGAAACTTAAGTTCCTAGCTCATGTCCAAAGCACCTAAGCCAGCTAAAAAGTCAATAATCGATACCTAAAACTTGAATTGTACTATTTCTTACTAGCTATTACATCAACTTAGATGCTTCATCTGTGTTCTACTATGGTGCTTTTAATGTCTCCGCATACCGCAGCACGCGTCATAGCTTTGCAGACGATAAGTACAATCGTTTCAGAGAGAAGAGCGGCAAATGTAACGATCTGGCTTTAAGTCGATTCGATAACAAATGACGAAAACGGACGGATTTCTCAGGTTTTTACTACATATGAACACTTTTTACATTCTCCCATGCACACGTGGCTGCTAGTCCTCCTTCCATGCAAAATCTTAATATCCTAACTCATGTCCAGGGCACCAAAGAAGGGTAAAAAGTCAATAATCGATACCTAAAACTTGAATTGTACTACTTCCTACTGGCTATTACATCAACTTAGAAACTTCATCCGTGTTCTACTATGGTGCTTTTAGGGTCTCCACATACCGCAGCACGCGACATAGCTTTGCAGACGATAAGTACAACCGTTTCAGAGAGAAGAGCGGCCAATGTGGCGATCTGGCTTTAAGTCGATTCGATAACAAATGACGAAAACGGACGGATTCTCAGGTTTTTACTACATATGAACACTTTTCACATTCTCCTGTGCAACTCGGCTACTAATCCTCCTTTCATGCAGAATCTTAAGGTCCTAGCTCATGTCCAAGGCACCAAAGAAGAGAAAAAGTCAATAATCGATAACAAAAACTTGAATTGTACTACTTCATACTGACTATTACATCAACTTGGAAGCTTCATCTGTGTTTTACTATGGTGCTTTTAGTGTCTCCGCATACCGCAGCACGCGACATAGCTTTGCAGACGATAAGTACAACTGTTCCAGAGAGAATAGCGGCAAATGTGACGATCTGGCTTTAAGTCGATTCGATAACAAATGACGAAAACGGACGGATTTCTCAGGTTTTTACTACATATGAACACTTTTCACATTCTCCCGTGCACACGCGGCTGCTAGTCCTCCTTTCATGCAAAATCTTAATATCCTAACTCATGTCCAAGGCACAAAAGAAGGGTAAAAAGTCAATAATCGATACCTAAAACTTGAATTGTATTACTTCTTACTGGCTATTACATCAACTTAGAAACTTCATCCGTGTTCTACTATGGTGCTTTTAGGGTCACCACATACCGCAGCACGCGACATAGCTTTGCAGACGATAAGTACAACCGTTTCAGAGAGAAGAGCGGCCAATGTGACGATCTTGCTTTAAATCGATTCGATAACAAATGACGAAAACGGATGGATTTCTCAGGTTTTTCCTACATATGAACACTTTTCACATTCTCCCGTGCAACGCGGCTGCTAGCCTTCCTTTCATGCAAAATCTTAAGGTCCTAGGTCATGTCCAAGCCACCAAAGCCGGCTAAAAAGTTGATAATCGACAACTAAAACTTAAAAAGTACTACCTCTTACTGGCTATTACTTCAACTTAGAAGCTTCTTTTGTGTTCTAATATGGTGCTTTTAGTGTCTCCGCATACCGCAGCACGCGACATAGCTTTGCAGACGATAAATCGTCTCAGAGAGAAAACCGGCCAATGTGACGATCTGGCTTTATGTCGATACGATAACAAATGACGAAAGCCCACGGATTTCTCAGGTTTTTACTACATATGAATACTTTTCACATTCTCCCGTGCAACGCGGCTGCTAGTCCTCCTTCCATGTAAAATCTTAAGGTTCCACCTCATGTCCAAGCCACCAAAGCCGGCTAAAAAGTGAATAATCGATAACTAAAACTTGAATTGTACTACTTCTTACTGGCTATTACTTCAACTTAGAAGCTTCTTCTCTGTTCTACTAAGGTGCTTTTAGTGTCTCCGCATACCGCAGCACGCGACATAGCTTTGCAGACGATAAATGTAACCGTTTCAGAGAGAAGAGCGGCCAATGTGACGATCTGGCTTTAAATCGATTCCACAAAAAATGACGAAAACGGACGGATTTCTCAGGTTTTTACTACATATGAACACTTTTCACATTCTCCCGTGCAACGCGGCTGCTAGACTTCCTTTCATGCAAAATCCTAATGTCCTAGGACATGTCCAAGCCAGCAAAGCCGGTTAAAAAGTGATTAATCGACAACTAAAACTTAAATAGTACTACTTCTTACTGGCTATTACTTCAACTTAGAAGCTTTTTCTGTGTTCTAATATGGTGCTTTTAGTGTCTCCGTATACCGCAGAACGCGACATAGCTTTGCAGACGATAAATCGTCTCAGAGAGAAAAGCGGCCAATGTGACGATCTGGCTTTAAGTCGATACGATAACAAATGACGAAAACCCACGGATTTCTCAGGTTTTTACTACATATGAACACTTTTCACATACTCCCGTGCAACGCGGCTGCTAGTCCTCCTTTCATGTAAAATCTTAAGGTTCCACCTCATGTCCAAGCCACCAAAGCCGGCTAAAAAGTGAATAATCGATAACTAAAACTTGAATTGTACTACTTCTTACTGGCTATTACTTCAACTTAGAAGCTTCTTCTGTGTTCTACTATGGTGCTTTTAGTGTCTCCGCATACCGCAGCACGCGACATAGCTTTGCAGACGATTAATGTAACCGTCTCAGAGAGAAAAGCGCCAATATGACGATCTGGCTTTAAGTCGATACGATAACAAATGACGAAAACGGGCGGATTTCTCAGGTTTTTACTACATATGAACACTTTTCACATTCTACCGTGCAACGCGGCTGCTAGTCCTCCTTTCATGCAAAATCTTAAGGTCCTAGGTCATGTCCAAGCCACCAAAGCCGGCTAAGAAGTGAATAATCGACAACTAAAACTTGAATTGAACTTCTTCTTACTGGCTATTACTTCAACTTAGAAGCTTCATCTGTGTTCTACTATGGTCTTTTTAGTGTTTCCGCATACCGCAGCACGCGACATAGCTTTGCAGACGACAATTGTAACCGTTTCAGAAAGAAGAGCGGCCAATGTGACGATCTCGCTTTAAATCGATTCGATAACAAATGACGAAAACGGACGGATTTCTCAGGTTTTTACTACATATGAACACTTTTCACATTCTCCCGTGCAACGCGGCTGCTAGTCCTCCTTTCATGCAAAATCTTAAGGTCCTAAGTCATGTCCAAGCCACCAAAGCCGGCTAAAAAGTGAATAATCGACAACTAAAACTTGAATTGTACTACTTCTTACTGGCTATTACTTCAACTTAAAAGCTCCTTCTGTGTTCTACTATGATGCTTTTAGTGTTTCCGCATACCGCAGCACGCGACATAGCTTTGCAGACGAAAAATGTAACCGTCTCAGAGAGAAAAGCGGCCAATGTGACGATCTGGCTATAAGTCGATTCGATAAAAAATGACGAATATGGACAGATTTCTCAGGTTTTTACTACATATGAACACTTTTCACATTCTCCCATGCAACGCGGCAGCTAGTCCTCCATTCATGCAAAATCTTAAGGTCCTAGGTCATGTCCAAGCCACCAAAGCCGGCTAAAAAGTGATTAATCGACAACTAAACTTCAATTGTACTACTTTTTACTAGCTATTACTTCAACTTATAAGCTTCTTATGTGTTCTAATATGGTGCTTTTAGTGTTTCCGCATACCGCAGCACGCGACATAGCTTTGCAGACGATAAATGTAACCGTTCAGAGATAAGAGCGGCCAATGTGACGTTCTGGCTTTAAATCGATTCGATAACAAATGACGAAAACGGACGGATTTCTCAGGTTTTTACTACATATGAACACTTTTCACATTGTCCCGTGCAACGCGGCGCTAGTCTTCCTTTCATGCAAAATTTTACGGTCCTAGGTCATGTCCAACCCACCAAAGCCAGCTAAAAAGTGATTAATCGACAACTACAACTTGAATTGTACTACTTCTTACTTGCTATTACTTCAACTTATAAGCTTCTTCTGTGTTCTAATATGGTGCTTTTAGTGTCTCCGCATACCGCAGCACGCGACATAGCTTTGCAGACGATAAATGTAACCGTTTCAGAGAGAAGAGCGGCCAATGTGACGATCTGGCTTTAAATCGATTCGATAACAAATGACGAAAACGGACGGATTTCTCAGGTTTTTACTACATATGAACACTCTTCACATTCTCCCGTGCAACGCGGCTGCTAGTCTTCCTTTCATGCAAAATCTTAAGGTCCTACGACATGTACAAGCCACCAAAGTCGGTTAAAAAGTGATTAATCGACAACTAAAACTTAAATAGTACTACTTCTTACTGGCTATTACTTCAACTTAGAAGCTTCTTCTGTGTTCTAATATGGTGCTTTTAGTGTCTCTGCATACCGCAGCACGCGACATAGCTTTGCAGACGATAAATGTAACCGTATCAGAGAGAAAAGCGGCCTATGTGACTATCTGGCTTTAAGTCGATACGATAACATTATGATGAAAACCCAAGGATTACTCAGGTTTTTACTACATATTAACACTTTTCACATTCTCCCGTGCAACGCGGCTGCTAGTCCTCCTTTCATGCAAAATCTTAAGGTCCTAGGTCATGTCCAAGCCACCAAAGCCGGCTAAAAAGTGAATAATCGACAACTAAAACTTGAATTTTACTACTTCTTACTGGCTATTACTTCAACTTAAAAGCTCCTTCTGTGTTCTACTATGATGCTTTAAGTGTCTCCGCATACCGCAGCACGCGACATAGCTTTGCAGACGAAAAATGTAACCGTCTCAGAGAGAAAAGCTGCCAATGTGACAATCTGGCTTTAAGTCGATTCGATAACAAATGACCAAAATGCACAGATTTCTCAGGTTTTTACTACTTATGAACACTTTTCACATTCTCCCATGCAACGCGGCAGCTAGTCCTCCATTCATGCAAAATCTTAAGGTCCTAGGTCATGTCCAAGCCACCAAAGCCGGCCAAAATGTGAATAATCGACAACTAAAACTTGAATTGTACTACTTCTTACTGGCTATTACTTCAACATAGAAGCTTCTACTGTGTTCTAATATGGTGATTTTAGTGTCTCCGCATACCGCAGCACGCGACATAGCTTTGCAGACGATAAATGTAACCGTCTCAGAGAGAAAAGCGGCCAATGTGACGATCTGGCTTTAAGTCGATACGATAACAAATGACGAAAACGGACTGATTTCTCAGGTTTTTACTACATATGAACACTTTTCACATTCTCCCGTGCAACGCGGCTGCTAGTCCTCCTTTCATGCAAATCCTTAAGGTCCTAGGTCATATCCAAGCCACCAAAGTCGGCTAAAATGTGAATAATCTATAATTAAAACTTGAATTGTACTACTTCTTACTGGCTATTACTTCAACTCAGAAACTTATTCTGAACTCTACTGTGGTGCTTTTAGTGTTTCCGTATACCGCAGCACGCGACATAGCTTTGCAGACGATAAATGTAACCGTTTCAGAGAGAAGAGCAGCCATTGTGACGATCTGGCTTTAAATCGATTCGATAACAAATGACGAAAACGGACGGATTTCTCAGGTTTTTACTACATATGAACACTTTTCACATTCTCCCGTGCAACGCGGCTGCTAGTCCTCCTTTCATGTAAAATCTTAAGGTTCCACCTCATGTCCAATCCACCAAAGCCGGCTAAAAAGTGAATAATCGATAACTAAAACTTGAATTGTACTACTTCTTACTGGCTATTACATCAACTTAGAAGCTTCATCTGTGTTCTACTATGGTGCTTTTATTGTCTCCGCATACCGCAGCACGTGAAATAGCTTTGCAGACGATAAGTACTACTGTTTCAGAGAGGAGATGGCCAATGTGACGATCTGGCTTTAAGTCGATTCGATAACAAATGACGAAAACAGACGGATTTCTCAGGTTTTTACTACATATGAACTCTTTTCACATTCTCCAGTGCAACGCTATTGTTAGTCCTCTTTTCATGCAAAATCGTAAGGTCCTAGGTCATGTCCAAGCCACCAAAGTCGGCTAAAAAGTGAATAATCGACAACTAAAACTTGAATTGTACTACTTCTTACTGGCTATTACTTCAACTTAGAAGCTTCTTCTGTGTTCTACTATGGTGCTTATAGTGTCTTCGCATACCGCAGCACGCGACATAGCTTTGCAGACGATAAATGTAACCGTTTCAGACAGAAGTGCGGCCAATGTGACGATTTGGCTTTAAGTCGTTTCGATATCAAATGACGAAAACGGACGGATTTCTCAGGTGTTTACTACATATGAACACTTTTTACATTCTCCCGTACAACGCGGCTGCTAGTCCTCCTTTCATGCAAAATGTTAAGGTCCTAGCTCATGTCCAAGGCACCAAAACCAGCTGAAAAGTCAATAATTGATAACTAAAACTTGAATTGTACTACTTCTTACTGGCTATTACATCAAATTAGAAGCTTCATCTGTCTTCTACTATGGTGCTTTTAGTGTCTCCGCATACCGCAGCACGCGACATAGCTTTGCAGACGATAAATGTAACCGTTTCAGAGAGAAGAGCGGCCAATGTGACGATCTGGCTTTAAGTCGATTTGATAACAAAAGACGAAAACGAACGGATTTCTCAGGTTTTTACTACATATGAACACTTTTCACATTCTCCCGTGCAACGCGGCTGCTAGTCCTCTTTTCATGCAAAATCGTAAGGTCCTAGGTCATGTCCAAGCCACCAAAGTCGGCTAAAAAGTGAATAATCGCCAACTAAAACTTGAATTGTACTACTTCTTACTGGCTATTACATCAACATAGAAGCTTCTTCTGTGTTCTACTATGGTGCTTATAGTGTCTTCGCATACCGCAGCACGCGACATAGCTTTGCAGACGATAAATGTAACCGTTTCAGACAGAAGTGCGGCCAATGTGACGATCTGGCTTTAAGTCGTTTCGATATCAAATGACGAAAACGGACGGATTTCTCAGGTGTTTACTACATGTGAACACTTTTTACATTCTCCCGTACAACGCGGCTGCTAGTCCTCCTTTCATGCAAAATCTTAAGGTCCTAGGTCATGTCCAAGCCACCAAAGCCGGCTAAAAAGTGAATAATCGACAACTGTAACTTGAATTGTACTACTTCTTACTGGCTATTACATCAACTTAGAAGCTTCATCTGTCTTCTACTATGGTGCTTTTAGTGTCTCCGCATACCGCAGCACGCGACATAGCTTTGCAGACGATAAATGTAACCGTTTCAGACAGAAGAGCTTCCAATGTGACGATCTGGCTTTAAGTCGATTTGATAACAAATGACGAAAACGGACGGATTTCTAAGGTTCTTACTACATATGAACACTTTTCACATTCTCCCGTGCAACGCGGATGCTAGTCCTCCTTCCATGCAAAATCTTAAGGTCCTAGGTCATGTCCAAGCCACCAAAGCCGGCTAAAAAGTGAATAATCGACAACTGAAACTTCAATTGTACTACTTCTTACTGGCTATTACACAACTTAGAAGCTTCTTCTGTGTTCTACTATGGTGCTTATAGTGTCTTCGCATACCGCAGCACGCGACATAGCCTTGCAGACGATAAATGTAACCGTCTCAGAGAGAAGAGCGGCCAATGTGACGATCTGGCTTTAAGACGATTCGATAACAAATGACGAAAACGGACGGATTTCTCAGGTG
Organism: Schistocerca gregaria; assembly: GCF_023897955.1. Taxonomy (NCBI): domain Eukaryota; kingdom Metazoa; phylum Arthropoda; class Insecta; order Orthoptera; family Acrididae; genus Schistocerca; species Schistocerca gregaria. Next base: position 4,832,734 of record NW_026061759.1, read on the forward strand.
TTTACTACATATGAACACTTTTCACATTCTCCCGTGCAACGCAGCTGCTAGTCCTCCTTCCATGCAAAATCTTAAGTTCCTAGCGCATGTCCAAGACACCAAAAAAGGGTAAAAAGTCAACAATCGATACCTAAAACTTGAATTGTACTACTTCTTACTGGCTATTACTTCAACTTAGAAGCTTCTTCTGTGTTCTACTATGGTGCTTATAGTGTCTTTGCATACCGCAGCACGCGACATAGCTTTGCAGACGATAAATGTAACCGTCTCAGAGAGAAAAGCGGCCAATGTGATGATCTGGCTTTAAGTCGATTCGGTAACAAATGACGAAAACGGATGGATTTCTCAGGTTTTTACTACATATGAACACTTTTCACATTCTCCCGTGCAACGCGGCTGCTAGTCCTCCTTTCATGTAAAATCTTAAGGTTCCACCTCATGTCCAATCCACCAAAGCCGGCTAAAAAGTGAATAATCGATAACTAAAACTTGAATTGTACTACTTCTTACTGGCTATTACTTCAACTTAGAAGCTTCTTCTGTGTTCTAATATGGTGCTTTTAGTGTCTCTGCATACCGCAGCACGCGACATAGCTTTGCAGACGATAAATGTAACCGTATCAGAGAGAAAAGCGGCCTATGTGACTATCTGGCTTTAAGTCGATACGATAACATTATGATGAAAACCCAAGGATTACTCAGGTTTTTACTACATATTAACACTTTTCACATTCTCCCGTGCAACGCGGCTGCTAGTCCTCCTTTCATGCAAAATCTTAAGGTCCTAGGTCATGTCCAAGCCACCAAAGCCGGCTAAAAAGTGAATAATCGACAACTAAAACTTGAATTTTACTACTTCTTACTGGCTATTACTTCAACTTAAAAGCTCCTTCTGTGTTCTACTATGATGCTTTAAGTGTCTCCGCATACCGCAGCACGCGACATAGCTTTGCAGACGAAAAATGTAACCGTCTCAGAGAGAAAAGCTGCCAATGTGACAATCTGGCTTTAAGTCGATTCGATAACAAATGACCAAAATGCACAGATTTCTCAGGTTTTTACTACTTATGAACACTTTTCACATTCTCCCATGCAACGCGGCAGCTAGTCCTCTATTCATGCAAAATCTTAAGGTCCTAGGTCATGTCCAAGCCACCAAAGCCGGCTAAAAAGTGAATAATCGACAACTAAAACTTGAATTGTACTACTTCTTACTGGCTATTACTTCAACATAGAAGCTTCTACTGTGTTCTAATATGGTGATTTTAGTGTCTCCGCATACCGCAGCACGCGACATAGCTTTGCAGACGATAAATGTAACCGTCTCAGAGAGAAAAGCGGCCAATGTGACGATCTGGCTTTAAGTCGATACGATAACAAATGACGAAAACGGACTGATTTCTCAGGTTTTTACTACATATGAACACTTTTCACATTCTCCCGTGCAACGCGGCTGCTAGTCCTCCTTTCATGCAAATCCTTAAGGTCCTAGGTCATATCCAAGCCACCAAAGTCGGCTAAAATGTGAATAATCTATAATTAAAACTTGAATTGTACTACTTCTTACTGGCTATTACTTCAACTCAGAAACTTATTCTGAACTCTACTGTGGTGCTTTTAGTGTTTCCGTATACCGCAGCACGCGACATAGCTTTGCAGACGATAAATGTAACCGTTTCAGAGAGAAGAGCAGCCATTGTGACGATCTGGCTTTAAATCGATTCGATAACAAATGACGAAAACGGACGGATTTCTCAGGTTTTTACTACATATGAACACTTTTCACATTCTCCCGTGCAACGCGGCTGCTAGTCCTCCTTTCATGTAAAATCTTAAGGTTCCACCTCATGTCCAATCCACCAAAGCCGGCTAAAAAGTGAATAATCGATAACTAAAACTTGAATTGTACTACTTCTTACTGGCTATTACATCAACTTAGAAGCTTCATCTGTGTTCTACTATGGTGCTTTTATTGTCTCCGCATACCGCAGCACGTGAAATAGCTTTGCAGACGATAAGTACTACTGTTTCAGAGAGGAGATGGCCAATGTGACGATCTGGCTTTAAGTCGATTCGATAACAAATGACGAAAACAGACGGATTTCTCAGGTTTTTACTACATATGAACTCTTTTCACATTCTCCAGTGCAACGCTATTGTTAGTCCTCTTTTCATGCAAAATCGTAAGGTCCTAGGTCATGTCCAAGCCACCAAAGTCGGCTAAAAAGTGAATAATCGACAACTAAAACTTGAATTGTACTACTTCTTACTGGCTATTACTTCAACTTAGAAGCTTCTTCTGTGTTCTACTATGGTGCTTATAGTGTCTTCGCATACCGCAGCACGCGACATAGCTTTGCAGACGATAAATGTAACCGTTTCAGACAGAAGTGCGGCCAATGTGACGATTTGGCTTTAAGTCGTTTCGATATCAAATGACGAAAACGGACGGATTTCTCAGGTGTTTACTACATATGAACACTTTTTACATTCTCCCGTACAACGCGGCTGCTAGTCCTCCTTTCATGCAAAATGTTAAGGTCCTAGCTCATGTCCAAGGCACCAAAACCAGCTGAAAAGTCAATAATTGATAACTAAAACTTGAATTGTACTACTTCTTACTGGCTATTACATCAAATTAGAAGCTTCATCTGTCTTCTACTATGGTGCTTTTAGTGTCTCCGCATACCGCAGCACGCGACATAGCTTTGCAGACGATAAATGTAACCGTTTCAGAGAGAAGAGCGGCCAATGTGACGATCTGGCTTTAAGTCGATTTGATAACAAAAGACGAAAACGAACGGATTTCTCAGGTTTTTACTACATATGAACACTTTTCACATTCTCCCGTGCAACGCGGCTGCTAGTCCTCTTTTCATGCAAAATCGTAAGGTCCTAGGTCATGTCCAAGCCACCAAAGTCGGCTAAAAAGTGAATAATCGCCAACTAAAACTTGAATTGTACTACTTCTTACTGGCTATTACATCAACATAGAAGCTTCTTCTGTGTTCTACTATGGTGCTTATAGTGTCTTCGCATACCGCAGCACGCGACATAGCTTTGCAGACGATAAATGTAACCGTTTCAGACAGAAGTGCGGCCAATGTGACGATCTGGCTTTAAGTCGTTTCGATATCAAATGACGAAAACGGACGGATTTCTCAGGTGTTTACTACATGTGAACACTTTTTACATTCTCCCGTACAACGCGGCTGCTAGTCCTCCTTTCATGCAAAATCTTAAGGTCCTAGGTCATGTCCAAGCCACCAAAGCCGGCTAAAAAGTGAATAATCGACAACTAAAACTTGAATTGTACTACTTCTTACTGGCTATTACATCAACTTAGAAGCTTCATCTGTCTTCTACTATGGTGCTTTTAGTGTCTCCGCATACCGCAGCACGCGACATAGCTTTGCAGACGATAAATGTAACCGTTTCAGACAGAAGAGCTTCCAATGTGACGATCTGGCTTTAAGTCGATTTGATAACAAATGACGAAAACGGACGGATTTCTAAGGTTCTTACTACATATGAACACTTTTCACATTCTCCCGTGCAACGCGGATGCTAGTCCTCCTTCCATGCAAAATCTTAAGGTCCTAGGTCATGTCCAAGCCACCAAAGCCGGCTAAAAAGTGAATAATCGACAACTGAAACTTGAATTGTACTACTTCTTACTGGCTATTACACAACTTAGAAGCTTCTTCTGTGTTCTACTATGGTGCTTATAGTGTCTTCGCATACCGCAGCACGCGACATAGCCTTGCAGACGATAAATGTAACCGTCTCAGAGAGAAGAGCGGCCAATGTGACGATCTGGCTTTAAGTCGATTCGATAACAAATGACGAAAACGGACGGATTTCTCAGGTGTTTACTACATATGAACACTTTTCACATTCTCCCGTGCAACGCAGCTGCTAGTCCTCCTTCCATGCAAAATCTTAAGTTCCTAGCGCATGTCCAAGACACCAAAAAAGGGTAAAAAGTCAACAATCGATACCTAAAACTTGAATTGTACTACTTCTTACTGGCTATTACTTCAACTTAGAAGCTTCTTCTGTGTTCTACTATGGTGCTTATAGTGTCTTTGCATACCGCAGCACGCGACATAGCTTTGCAGACGATAAATGTAACCGTCTCAGAGAGAAAAGCGGCCAATGTGATGATCTGGCTTTAAGTCGATTCGGTAACAAATGACGAAAACGGATGGATTTCTCAGGTTTTTACTACATATGAACACTTTTCACATTCTCCCGTACAACGCGGCTGCTAGTCCTCCTTTCATGCAAAATGTTAAGGTCCCAGCTCATGTCCAAGGCACCAAAACCAGCTAAAAAGTCAATAGTTGATAACTAAAACTTGAATTGTACTACTTCTTACTGGCTATTACATCCACTTAGAAGCTTCATCTGTCTTCTACTATGGTGCTTTTAGTGTCTCCGCATACCACAGCTCGCGACATAGCTTTGCAGACGATAAATGTAACCGTTTCAGACAGACGTGCGCCCAATGTGACGAATTGGCTTTAGGTCGATTCGATAACAAATTACGAAAACGGACGGATTTCTCAGGTTTTTACTACATATGAATACTTTTAACATTCTCCCTTGCAACTTGGCTGCTAGTCCTCCTTTCATGCAGAAACTTATTGTCCTAGCTCATGTCCAAGGCACCAAAGCAAGCTAAATAGCCAATAATCGATACCTAAAACTTGAATTGTACTACTTCTTACTGGCTATTACTTCAACTTAGAAGCTTCTTCTGTGTTCTACTATGGTGCTTATAGTGTCTGCGCATACCGCAGCACGCGACATGGCTTTGCAGACGATAAATGTAACCGTTTCAGACAGAAGTGCGGCCAATGTGACGATCTGGCTTTAAGTCGATTCGATATCAAATGACGAAAACGGACGGATTTCTCAGGTGTTTACTACATATGAACACTTTTTACATTCTCCCGTGCAACGCGGCTGCTGGTCCTCCTTTCATGCAAAATGTTAAGGTCCTAGGTCATGTCCAAGCCACCAAAGCCGGCTAAAAAGTGAATAATCGACAACTGAAACTTGAATTTTACTACTTCTTACTGGCTATTACATCAACTTAGAAGATTCATCTGTCTTCTACTATGGTGCTTTTAGTGTCTCCGCATACCGCAGCACGCGACATAGCTTTGCAGACGATAAATGTAACCGTTTCAGACAGAAGAGCTTCCAATGTGACGATCTGGCTTTAAGTCGATTTGATAACAAATGACGAAAACGGACGGATTTCTAAGGTTCTTACTACATATGAACACTTTTCACATTCTCCCGTGCAACGCGGCTGCTAGTCCTCATTTCATGCAAAATCTTAAGGTCCTAGGTCATGTCCAAGCCACCAAAGCCGGCTAAAAAGTGAATAATCGACAACTGAAACTTGAATTGTACTACTTCTTACTGGCTATTACTTCAACTTAGAAGCTTATTCTGTGTTCTACTATGGTGCTTTTAGTCTCTCCGCAGACCGCAGCACGCGAAATAGTTTTGCAGACGATAAATGTAACTGTTTCAGAGAGAAGAGCGGCCAATGTGACAATCTGGCTTTAAGTCGATTCGATGACAAATGACGATACCGGACGGCTTTCTCAGGTTTTTACTACATATGAGCACTTGTCACATTCTCCCATGCAACGCGGCTGCTAGTCCTCCTTTCATGCAAAATCTTAAGGTCCTATGTCATGTCCAAGCCACCAAAGGCGGCTAAAATGTGAATAATCGACAACTAAAAGTAGAATTGTACTACTTCTTACTGGCTATTACTTCAACTTAGAAGCTTCTTCTGTGTTCTACTATTATAGTGTCTTCGCATACCGTAGCACGCGACATAGCTTTGCAGACGATAAATGTAACCGTCTCAGAGAGAAAAGCGGCAAATGTGATGATCTGGCTTTAAGTCGATTTGATAACAAATGACGAAAACAGACGGATTTCTCAGGTTTTTACTACATATGAACTCTTTTCACATTCTCCAGTGCAACGCTATTGTTAGTCCTCTTTTCATGCAAAATCGTAAGGTCCTAGGTCATGTCCAAGCCACCAAAGTCGGCTAAAAAGTGAATAATCGACAACTAAAACTTGAATTGTACTACTTCTTACTGGCTATTACTTCAACTTAGAAGCTTCTTCTGTGTTCTACTATGGTGCTTTTAGTGTCTTCGCATACCGCAGCATGCGACATATCTTTGCAGACGATAAATGTAACCGTCTCAGAGAGAAAAGCGGCCAATGTGATGATTTGGCTTTAAGTCGATTCGATAACAAATGACGAAAACGGACGGATTTCTCAGGTTTTTACTACACATGAACACTTTTCACACTCTCCCGTGCAACGCGGCTGCTAGTCCTCTTTTCATGCAAAATAGTAAGGTCCTAAGTCATGTCCAAGCCACCAAAGTCGGCTAAAAAGTGAATAATCGCCAACTAAAACTTGAATTGTACTACTTCTTACTGGCTATTACTTCAAATTAGAAGCTTCATCTGTGTTCTACTATGGTGCTTTTAGTGTCTCCGCAAACCGCAGCACGCGACATAGCTTTGCGGACGATAAGTACAACCGTTTCAGAGAGAAGAGCGGCCAATGTGACGATCTGGCTTTAAGTCGATTCGATAACAAATGACGAAAACGGAGAGGATTTCTCATGTTTTTACTACATATGAACACTTTTCACATTCTCCCGTGCAACTCGGCTGCTAGTCCTCCTTTCATGCAGAATCTTAAGGTCCTAGCTCATGTCCAAGGCACCAAAGCCACCTAAAAAGTCAATAATCGATACCTAAAACTTGAATTGTACTACTTCTTAATGGCTATTACTTCAAATTAGAAGCTTCATCTGTGTTCTACTATGGTGCTTTTAGTGTCTCCGCAAACCGCAGCACGCGACATAGCTTTGCGGACGATAAGTACAACCGTTTCAGAGAGAAGAGCGGCCAATGTGACGACCTCGCTTTAAGTCGATTCGATAACAAATGACGAAAACGGACAGGCTTTCTCATGTTTTTACTACATATGAACACTTTTCTCATTCTCCCGTGCAACTCGGCTGCTAGTCCTCCTTTCATGCAGAATCTTAAGGTCCTAGCTCATGTCCAAGGCACCAAAGCCAGCTAAAAAGTCAATAATCGATACCTAAAACTTGAATTTTACTACTTCTTTCTAGCTATTACATCAACTTAGATGCTTCATCTGTGTTCTACTATGGTGCTTTTGGTGTCTCCGCGTACCGCACCACGCGACATAGCTTTGCAGACGATAAATGTAACCGTTTCAGTCAGAAGAGCGGCCAATGTGACGATCTGGCTTTAGGTCGATTCGATAAGAAGTGACGAAAACGGACGGACTTCTCAGGTTTTTACTACGTATGAACACTTTTCACATTCTCCTGTGCAACTCGGCTGCTAGTCTTCCTTTCATGCACAATCTTAAGTTCCTAGCTCATGTCCAAGGCACCAAAGAAGGGTAAAAAGTCAATAATCGATACCTAAAACTTGAATTGTACTACTTCTTACTGGCTATTACATCAACTTAGAAGCTTCATCTGTGTTCTACTATGGTGCTTTTAGTGTCTCCGCATACCGCAGCACGCGACATAGCCTTGCGGACGATAAGGACAACCGTTTCAGAGAGAAGAGCAGCCAATGTGACGATCTCGATTTAAGTCGATTTCATAACAAATGACGAAAACGGAAGAATTTCTCAGGTTTTTACTACATATGAACACTTTTCACATTCTCCCGAGCAACTCGGCTGCTAGTCCCCCTTTCATGAAGAATCTGAAGGTCCTAGCTCATGTCCAAGGCACCAAAGCCAGCTAAAAAGTCAATAATCGATACCTACAACTTGAATTGTTCTACTTCTTAATGGCTATTACATCAACTTAGAAGATTCATCTGTGTTCTACTATGGTGCTTTTAGTGTCTCCGCATATCGCAGCACGCGACATAGCTTTGCGGACGATAAGTACAACCGTTTCAGGAGAAGAGCGGCGAATGTGACGATCTGGCTTTAAGTCGATTCGATAACAAATTACGAAAACGGACATATTTCTCATGTGTTTACTACATATGAACACTTTTCTCATTCTCCCGTGCAACTCGGCTGCTAGTCCTCCTTTCATGCAGAATCTTAAGGTCCTAGCTCATGGCCAAGGCACCAAAGCCAGCTAAAAAGTCAATAATCGATACCTAAAACTTGAATTGTACTACTTCTTAATGGCTATTACTTCAAATTAGAAGCTTCATCTGTGTTCTACTATGGTGCTTTTAGTGTCTCCGCATTCCGCAGCACGCGACATAGCCTTGCGGACGATAAGGACAACCGTTTCAGAGAGAAGAGCAGCCAATGTGACGATCTGAATTTAAGTCGATTTCATAACAAATGACGAAAACGGAAGGATTTCTCAGGTTTTTACTACATATGAACACTTTTCACATTCTCCCGAGCAACTCGGCTGTAGTCCTCCTTTGATGCAGAATCTGAAGGTCCTAGCTCATGTCCAAGGCACCAAAGCCAGCTAAAAAGTCAATAATCCATACCTAAAACTTGAATTGTACTACTACTTAATGGCTATTACATCAACTTAGAAGCTTCATCTGTGTTCTACTATGGTGCTTTTAGTGTCTCCGCATATCGCAGCACGCGACATAGCTTTGCGGATGATAAGTACAACCGTTTCAGGAGAAGAGCGGCGAATGTGACGATCTGGCTTTAAGTCGATTCGATAACAAATTACGAAAACGGACAGATTTCTCAGGTGTTTACTACATATGAACACTTTTCTCATTCTCCCGTGCAACTCGGCTGCTTGTCCTCCTTTAATGCAGAATCTTAAGGTCCTAGCTCATGTCCAAGGCACCAAAGCCAGCTAAAACGTCAATAATCGATACCTAAAACTTGAATTGTACTACTTATTAATGGCTATTACTTCAAATTAGAAGCTTCATCTGTGTTCTACTATGGTGCTTTTAGTGTCTCCGCGTACCGCACCACGCGACATAGCTTTGCAGACGATAAATGTAACCGTTTCAGTCAGAAGAGCGGCCAATGTGACGATCTGGGTTTAAGTCGATTCGATAACAAATGACGAAAACGGACGGTTTTCTCAGGTTTTTACTACATATGATCACTTTTCATATTGTCCCATGCAACGCGGCTGCTAGTCCTCCTTTCATGCAAAATCTTTAGTTTCTAGCTCATGCCCAAGGCAACAAAGATGGGTAAAAAGTCAATAATCGATAACAGAACTTGAATTATACTACTTCATACTAACTATTATATCAACTTAGAAGCTTCATCTGTGTTCTACTATGGTGCTTTTAGTGTCTCCGCATACCGCAGCACGCGACATAGCTTTGCAGACGATAAGTACAACCGTTTCAGAGAGAAGAGCGGCAAATGTGACGATCTGGCTTTAAGTTGATTCGATAACAAATGACGAAAACGGACGGATTTCTCAGGTTTTTACTACATATGAACACTTTTCACATTCTCCCGTGCAACGCGGCTGCTAGTCTTCCTTTCATGCAAAATCTTAGGGTCCTAGGTCATGTCCAAGCCACCAAAGCCGGCTAAAAAGTGAATAATCGACAACTAAAACTTGAATTGTACTACTTCTTACTGACTATTACATCAACTTAGAAGCTTCATCTGTGTTCTACTATGGTGCTTTTAGTGTCTCCGCATACCGCAGCACGCGACATAGCTTAGCAGACGATAAGTAAAACCGTTTCAGAGAGAAGAGTGGCAAATGTGACGATCTGGCTTTAAGTCGATTTCATAACAAATGACGAAAACGGAAGGATTTCTCAGGTTTTTACTACATATGAACACTTTTCACATTCTCCCGAGCAACTCGGCTGTAGTCCTCCTTTGATGCAGAATCTGAAGGTCCTAGCTCATGTCCAAGGCACAAAAGCCAGCTAAAAAGTCATTAATCGATACCTATAACTTGAATTGTACTACTACTTAATGGCTATTACATCAACTTAGAAGCTTCATCTGTGTTCTACTACGGTGCTTTTAGTGTCTCCGCATACCGCAGCACGCGACATAGCTTTGCAGACGATAAGTACAACCGTTTCAGAGAGAAGAGCGTCAAATGTGACGATCTGGCTTTAAGTCGATTCGATAACAAATGACGAAAACGGACGGATTTCTCAGGTTTTTACTACATATGAACACTTTTTACATTCTCCCATGCACACGTGGCTGCTAGTCCTCCTTTCATGAAAAATCTTAATATCCTAACTCATGTCCAAGGCACCAAAGAAGGGTAAAAAGTCAATAATCGATACCTAAAACTTGAATTATACTACTTCTTACTGGCTATTACATCAACTTAGAAACTTCATCCGTGTTCTACTATGGTGCTTTTAGGGTCTCCACATACCGCAGCACACGACATAGCTTTGCAGACGATAAGTACAACCGTTCCAGAGAGAAGAGCGGCCAATGTGGCGATCTGGCTTTAAGTCGATTCGATAACAAATGACGAAAACGGAGAGGATTTCTCATGTTTTTACTACACATGAACACTTTTCACACTCTCCCGTGCAACGCGGCTGCTAGTCCTCTTTTCATGCAAAATAGTAAGGTCCTAAGTCATGTCCAAGCCACCAAAGTCGGCTAAAAAGTGAATAATCGCCAACTAAAACTTGAATTGTACTACTTCTTACTGGCTATTACTTCAAATTAGAAGCTTCATCTGTGTTCTACTATGGTGCTTTTAGTGTCTCCGCAAACCGCAGCACGCGACATAGCTTTGCGGACGATAAGTACAACCGTTTCAGAGAGAAGAGCGGCCAATGTGACGATCTGGCTTTAAGTCGATTCGATAACAAATGACGAAAACGGAGAGGATTTCTCATGTTTTTACTACATATGAACACTTTTCACATTCTCCCGTGCAACTCGGCTGCTAGTCCTCCTTTCATGCAGAATCTTAAGGTCCTAGCTCATGTCCAAGGCACCAAAGCCACCTAAAAAGTCAATAATCGATACCTAAAACTTGAATTGTACTACTTCTTAATGGCTATTACTTCAAATTAGAAGCTTCATCTGTGTTCTACTATGGTGCTTTTAGTGTCTCCGCAAACCGCAGCACGCGACATAGCTTTGCGGACGATAAGTACAACCGTTTCAGAGAGAAGAGCGGCCAATGTGACGACCTCGCTTTAAGTCGATTTGATAACAAATGACGAAAACGGACAGGATTTCTCATGTTTTTACTACATATGAACACTTTTCTCATTCTCCCGTGCAACTCGGCTGCTAGTCCTCCTTTCATGCAGAATCTTAAGGTCCTAGCTCATGTCCAAGGCACCAAAGCCAGCTAAAAAGTCAATAATCGATACCTAAAACTTGAATTTTACTACTTCTTTCTAGCTATTACATCAACTTAGATGCTTCATCTGTGTTCTACTATGGTGCTTTTGGTGTCTCCGCGTACCGCACCACGCGACATAGCTTTGCAGACGATAAATGTAACCGTTTCAGTCAGAAGAGCGGCCAATGTGACGATCTGGCTTTAGGTCGATTCGATAAGAAGTGACGAAAACGGACGGACTTCTCAGGTTTTTACTACGTATGAACACTTTTCACATTCTCCTGTGCAACTCGGCTGCTAGTCTTCCTTTCATGCACAATCTTAAGTTCCTAGCTCATGTCCAAGGCACCAAAGAAGGGTAAAAAGTCAATAATCGATACCTAAAACTTGAATTGTACTACTACTTAATGGCTATTACATCAACTTAGAAGCTTCATCTGTGTTCTACTATGGTGCTTTTAGTGTCTCCGCATATCGCAGCACGCGACATAGCTTTGCGGATGATAAGTACAACCGTTTCAGGAGAAGAGCGGCGAATGTGACGATCTGGCTTTAAGTCGATTCGATAACAAATTACGAAAACGGACAGATTTCTCAGGTGTTTACTACATATGAACACTTTTCTCATTCTCCCGTGCAACTCGGCTGCTTGTCCTCCTTTAATGCAGAATCTTAAGGTCCTAGCCCATGTCCAAGGCACCAAAGCCAGCTAAAACGTCAATAATCGATACCTAAAACTTGAATTGTACTACTTCTTAATGGCTATTACTTCAAATTAGAAGCTTCATCTGTGTTCTACTATGGTGCTTTTAGTGTCTCCGCGTACCGCACCACGCGACATAGCTTTGCAGACGATAAATGTAACCGTTTCAGTCAGAAGAGCGGCCAATGTGACGATCTGGGTTTAAGTCGATTCGATAACAAATGACGAAAACGGACGGATTTCTCAGGTTTTTACTACATATGATCACTTTTCATATTGTCCCATGCAACGCGGCTGCTAGTCCTCCTTTCATGCAAAATCTTTAGTTTCTAGCTCATGCCCAAGGCAACAAAGATGGGTAAAAAGTCAATAATCGATAACAGAACTTGAATTATACTACTTCATACTAACTATTATATCAACTTAGAAGCTTCATCTGTGTTCTACTATGGTGCTTTTAGTGTCTCCGCATACCGCAGCACGCGACATAGCTTTGCAGACGATAAGTACAACCGTTTCAGAGAGAAGAGCGGCAAATGTGACGATCTGGCTTTAAGTTGATTCGATAACAAATGACGAAAACGGACGGATTTCTCAGGTTTTTACTACATATGAACACTTTTCACATTCTCCCGTGCAACGCGGCTGCTAGTCTTCCTTTCATGCAAAATCTTAGGGTCCTAGGTCATGTCCAAGCCACCAAAGCCGGCTAAAAAGTGAATAATCGACAACTAAAACTTGAATTGTACTACTTCTTACTGACTATTACATCAACTTAGAAGCTTCATCTGTGTTCTACTATGGTGCTTTTAGTGTCTCCGCATACCGCAGCACGCGACATAGCTTAGCAGACGATAAGTAAAACCGTTTCAGAGAGAAGAGTGGCAAATGTGACGATCTGGCTTTAAGTCGATTTCATAACAAATGACGAAAACGGAAGGATTTCTCAGGTTTTTACTACATATGAACACTTTTCACATTCTCCCGAGCAACTCGGCTGTAGTCCTCCTTTGATGCAGAATCTGAAGGTCCTAGCTCATGTCCAAGGCACAAAAGCCAGCTAAAAAGTCATTAATCGATACCTATAACTTGAATTGTACTACTACTTAATGGCTATTACATCAACTTAGAAGCTTCATCTGTGTTCTACTACGGTGCTTTTAGTGTCTCCGCATACCGCAGCACGCGACATAGCTTTGCAGACGATAAGTACAACCGTTTCAGAGAGAAGAGCGTCAAATGTGACGATCTGGCTTTAAGTCGATTCGATAACAAATGACGAAAACGGACGGATTTCTCAGGTTTTTACTACATATGAACACTTTTTACATTCTCCCATGCACACGTGGCTGCTAGTCCTCCTTTCATGAAAAATCTTAATATCCTAACTCATGTCCAAGGCACCAAAGAAGGGTAAAAAGTCAATAATCGATACCTAAAACTTGAATTATACTACTTCTTACTGGCTATTACATCAACTTAGAAACTTCATCCGTGTTCTACTATGGTGCTTTTAGGGTCTCCACATACCGCAGCACGCGACATAGCTTTGCAGACGATAAGTACAACCGTTCCAGAGAGAAGAGCGGCCAATGTGGCGATCTGGCTTTAAGTCGATTCGATAACGAATGACGAAAACGGACGGATTCTCAGGTTTTTACTACATATGAACACTTTTCACATTCTCCTGTGCAACTCGGCTACTAATCCTCCTTTCATGCAGAATCTTAAGTCCTAGCTCATGTCCAAGGCACCAAAGAAGGGAAAAAGTCAATAATCGATAACTAAAACTTGAATTGTACTACTTCATACTTACTATTACATCAACTTAGAAGCTTCATCTGTGTTCTGCTATGGTGCTTTTAGTGTCTCCGCATACCGCAGCACGCGACATAGCTTTGCAGACGATAAGTAAAACCGTTTCAGAGAGAAGAGCGGCCAATGTGACGATCTGGCATTAAGTCGATTCGATAACAAATGACGAAATCGGACGGATTTCTCAGGTTTTTACTACATATGAACACTTTTCACATGCTCCCGTGCAACTCGGCTGCTAGTCCTCCTTTCATGCAGAATCTGAAGGTCCTAGCTCATGTCCAAGGCACCAAAGCCAGCTAAAAAGTCAATAATCGATACCTAAAACTTGAATTGTACTACTTCTTAATGGCTATTACTTCAAATTAGAAGCTTCATCTGTGTTCTACTATGGTGCTTTTAGTGTCTCCGCATACCGCAGCACGCAACATAGCTTTGCGGACTCTAAGTACAACCGTTTCAGAGAGAAGAGCGGCCAATGTGACGATCTGGCTTTAAGTCGATTCGATAAGAAATGACGAAAACGGACGGATTTCTCAGGTTTTTACTACGTATGAACACTTTTCACATTCTCCTGTGCAACTCGGCTGCTAGTCCTCCTTTCATGCACAATCTTAAGTTCCTAGCTCATGTCCAAGGCACCAAAGAAGGGTAAAAAGTCAATAATCGATACCTAAAACTTGAATTGTACTACTTCTTACTGGCTATTACATCAACTTAGAACTTCATCTGTGTTCTACTATGGTGCTTTTAGTGTCTCCCCATACCGCAGCACGCGACATACTTTTGCAGATGATAAGTACAACCGTTTCAGAGAGAAGAGCGGCCAATGTGACGATCTGGCTTTAAGTCGATTCGAAAACAAATGACGAAAACGGACGGATTTCTCAGGTTTTTACTACATATGATCACTTTTCACATTGTCCCATCCAACGCGGCTGCTAGTCCTCCTTTCATGCAAAATCTTTAGTTTCTAGCTCATGTCCAAGGCACCAAAGATGGGTAAAAAGTCAATAATCGATAACATAACTTGAATTATACTGCTTCATACTGACTATTACATCAACTTAGAAGCTTCATCTGTGTTTTACTATTGTGCTTTTAGTGTCTCCGCATACCGCAGCACGCGACATAGCTTTGCAGACGATAAGTACAACCGTTTCAGAGAGAAGTGCGGCAAATGTGACGATCTGGCTTTAAGTCGATTCTATAACAAATGACGAAAACGGACGGATTTCTCAGGTTTTTACTACATATCAACACTCTTCACATTCTCCCGTGCAACTCGGCTGCTAGTCCTCCTTTCATGAAGAAACTTAAGTTCCTAGCTCATGTCCAAGGCACCAAAGCCAGCTAAAAAGTCAATAATCGATACCTAAAACTTGAATTGTACTACTATTTAATGGCTATTACATCAACTTAGAAGCTTCATCTGTGTTCTACCATGGTGCTTTTAGTGTCTCCGCATATCGCAGCACGCGACATAGCTTTGCGGACGATAAGTACAACCGTTTCAGGAGAAGAGCGGCGAATGTGACGATCTGGCTTTAAGTCGATTCGATAACAAATTACGAAAACGGACAGATTTCTCAGGTGTTTACTACATATGAACACTTTTCTCATTCTCCCGTGCAACTCGGCTGCTAGTCCTCCTTTCATGCAGAATCTTAAGGTCCTAGCTCATGTCCAAGGCACCAAAGCCAGCTAAAAAATCAATAATCGATAACTAAAACTTGAATTGTACTACTACTTAATGGCTATTACATCAACTTAGAAGCTTCATCTGTGTTCTACTACGGTGCTTTTAGTGTCTCCGCATACCGCAGCACGCGACATAGCTTAGCAGACGATAAGTAAAACCGTTTCAGAGAGAAGAGTGGCAAATGTGACGATCTGGCTTTAAGTCGATTTCATAACAAATGACGAAAACGGAAGGATTTCTCAGGTTTTTACTACATATTAACACTTTTCACATTCTCCCGAGCAACTCGGCTGTAGTCCTCCTTTGATGCAGAATCTGAAGGTCCTAGCTCATGTCCAAGGCACAAAAGCCAGCTAAAAAGTCATTAATCGATACCTATAACTTGAATTGTACTACTACTTAATGGCTATTACATCAACTTAGAAGCTTCATCTGTGTTCTACTACGGTGCTTTTAGTGTCTCCGCATACCGCAGCACGCGACATAGCTTTGCAGACGATAAGTACAACCGTTTCAGAGAGAAGAGCGTCAAATGTGACGATCTGGCTTTAAGTCGATTCGATAACAAATGACGAAAACGGACGGATTTCTCAGGTTTTTACTACATATGAACACTTTTTACATTCTCCCATGCACACGTGGCTGCTAGTCCTCCTTTCATGAAAAATCTTAATATCCTAACTCATGTCCAAGGCACCAAAGAAGGGTAAAAAGTCAATAATCGATACCTAAAACTTGAATTATACTACTTCTTACTGGCTATTACATCAACTTAGAAACTTCATCCGTGTTCTACTATGGTGCTTTTAGGGTCTCCACATACCGCAGCACGCGACATAGCTTTGCAGACGATAAGTACAACCGTTCCAGAGAGAAGAGCGGCCAATGTGGCGATCTGGCTTTAAGTCGATTCGATAACGAATGACGAAAACGGACGGATTCTCAGGTTTTTACTACATATGAACACTTTTCACATTCTCCTGTGCAACTCGGCTACTAATCCTCCTTTCATGCAGAATCTTAAGTCCTAGCTCATGTCCAAGGCACCAAAGAAGGGAAAAAGTCAATAATCGATAACTAAAACTTGAATTGTACTACTTCATACTTACTATTACATCAACTTAGAAGCTTCATCTGTGTTCTGCTATGGTGCTTTTAGTGTCTCCGCATACCGCAGCACGCGACATAGCTTTGCAGACGATAAGTAAAACCGTTTCAGAGAGAAGAGCGGCCAATGTGACGATCTGGCATTAAGTCGATTCGATAACAAATGACGAAATCGGACGGATTTCTCAGGTTTTTACTACATATGAACACTTTTCACATGCTCCCGTGCAACTCGGCTGCTAGTCCTCCTTTCATGCAGAATCTGAAGGTCCTAGCTCATGTCCAAGGCACCAAAGCCAGCTAAAAAGTCAATAATCGATACCTAAAACTTGAATTGTACTACTTCTTAATGGCTATTACTTCAAATTAGAAGCTTCATCTGTGTTCTACTATGGTGCTTTTAGTGTCTCCGCATACCGCAGCACGCAACATAGCTTTGCGGACTCTAAGTACAACCGTTTCAGAGAGAAGAGCGGCCAATGTGACGATCTGGCTTTAAGTCGATTCGATAAGAAATGACGAAAACGGACGGATTTCTCAGCTTTTTACTACGTATGAACACTTTTCACATTCTCCTGTGCAACTCGGCTGCTAGTCCTCCTTTCATGCACAATCTTAAGTTCCTAGCTCATGTCCAAGGCACCAAAGAAGGGTAAAAAGTCAATAATCGATACCTAAAACTTGAATTGTACTACTTCTTACTGGCTATTACATCAACTTAGAACTTCATCTGTGTTCTACTATGGTGCTTTTAGTGTCTCCCCATACCGCAGCACGCGACATACTTTTGCAGATGATAAGTACAACCGTTTCAGAGAGAAGAGCGGCCAATGTGACGATCTGGCTTTAAGTCGATTCGAAAACAAATGACGAAAACGGACGGATTTCTCAGGTTTTTACTACATATGATCACTTTTCACATTGTCCCATCCAACGCGGCTGCTAGTCCTCCTTTCATGCAAAATCTTTAGTTTCTAGCTCATGTCCAAGGCACCAAAGATGGGTAAAAAGTCAATAATCGATAACATAACTTGAATTATACTGCTTCATACTGACTATTACATCAACTTAGAAGCTTCATCTGTGTTTTACTATTGTGCTTTTAGTGTCTCCGCATACCGCAGCACGCGACATAGCTTTGCAGACGATAAGTACAACCGTTTCAGAGAGAAGTGCGGCAAATGTGACGATCTGGCTTTAAGTCGATTCTATAACAAATGACGAAAACGGACGGATTTCTCAGGTTTTTACTACATATCAACACTCTTCACATTCTCCCGTGCAACTCGGCTGCTAGTCCTCCTTTCATGAAGAAACTTAAGTTCCTAGCTCATGTCCAAGGCACCAAAGCCAGCTAAAAAGTCAATAATCGATACCTAAAACTTGAATTGTACTACTATTTAATGGCTATTACATCAACTTAGAAGCTTCATCTGTGTTCTACCATGGTGCTTTTAGTGTCTCCGCATATCGCAGCACGCGACATAGCTTTGCGGACGATAAGTACAACCGTTTCAGGAGAAGAGCGGCGAATGTGACGATCTGGCTTTAAGTCGATTCGATAACAAATTACGAAAACGGACAGATTTCTCAGGTGTTTACTACATATGAACACTTTTCTCATTCTCCCGTGCAACTCGGCTGCTAGTCCTCCTTTCATGCAGAATCTTAAGGTCCTAGCTCATGTCCAAGGCACCAAAGCCAGCTAAAAAATCAATAATCGATAACTAAAACTTGAATTGTACTACTTCTAATGGCTATTACTTCAAATTAGAAGCTTCATCTGTGTTCTACTATGGTGCTTTTAGTGTCTCCGCATACCGCAGCACGCGACATAGCTTTGCAGACGATAAGTACAACCGTTTCAGAGAGAAGAGCGGCAAATGTGACGATCTGGCTTTAAGTCGATTCGATAACAAATGACGAAAACGGACGGATTTCTCAGGTTTTTACTACATATGAACACTTTTCACATTCTCCCGTGCAACGCGGCTGCTAGTCTTCCTTTCATGCAAAATCTTAAGGTCCTAGGTCATGTCCAAGCCACCAAAGCCGGCTAAAAAGTGAATAATCGACAACTAAAACTTGAATTGTACTACTTCTTACTGACTATTACATCACCTTAGAAGCTTCATCTGTGTTCTACTATGGTGCTTTTAGTGTCTCCGCATACCGCAGCACGCGACATAGCTTTGCAGACGATAAGTAAAACCGTTTCAGAGAGAAGAGTGGCCAATGTGACGATCTGGCTTTAAGTTGATTTGATAACTAATGACGAAAACGGACGGATTTCTCAGGTTTGTACTACATATGAACACTTTTCACATTCTCCCGTGCAACTCGGCTGCTAGTCCTCCTTTCATGAAGAAACTTAAGTTCCTAGCTCATGTCCAAAGCAACTAAGCCAGCTAAAAAGTCAATAATCGATACCTAAAACTTGAATTGTACTATTTCTTACTAGCTATTACATCAACTTAGATGCTTCATCTGTGTTCTACTATGGTGCTTTTAATGTCTCCGCATACCGCAGCACGTGTCATAGCTTTGCAGACGATAAGTACAATCGTTTCAGAGAGAAGAGCGGCAAATGTGACGATCTGGCTTTAAGTCGATTCGATAACAAATGACGAAAACGGACGGATTTCTCAGGTTTTTACTACATATGAACACTTTTTACATTCTCCCATGCACACGTGGCTGCTAGTCCTCCTTTCATGCAAAATCTTAATATCCTAACTCATGTGAAAGGCACCAAAGAAGGGTAAAAAGTCAATAATCGATACCTAAAACTTGAATTGTACTACTTCTTACTGGCTATTACATCAACTTAGAAACTTCATCCGTGTTCTACTATGGTGCTTTTAGGGTCTCCACATACCGCAGCACGCGACATAGCTTTGCAGACGATAAGTACAACCGTTTCAGAGAGAAGAGCGGCCAATGTGGCGATCTGGCTTTAAGTCGATTCGATAACAAATACCGAAAACGGACGGATTCTCAGGTTTTTACTACATATGAACACTTTTCACATTCTCCTGTGCAACTCGGCTACTAATCCTCCTTTCATGCAGAATCTTAAGGTCCTAGCTCATGTCCAAGGCACCAAAGAAGAGAAAAAGTCAATAATCGATAACAAAAACTTGAATTGTACTACTTCATACTGACTATTACATCAACTTGGAAGCTTCATCTGTGTTTTACTATGGTGCTTTTAGTGTCTCCGCATACCGCAGCACGCGACATAGCTTTGCAGACGATAAGTACAACCGTTCCAGAGAGAATAGCGGCAAATGTGACGATCTGGCTTTAAGTCGATTCGATAACAAATGACGAAAACGGACGGATTTCTCAGGTTTTTACTACATATGAACACTTTTCACATTCTCCCGTGCACACGCGGCTGCTAGTCCTCCTTTCATGAAGAAACTTAAGTTCCTAGCTCATGTCCAAAGCACCTAAGCCAGCTAAAAAGTCAATAATCGATACCTAAAACTTGAATTGTACTATTTCTTACTAGCTATTACATCAACTTAGAAACTTCATCCGTGTTCTACTATGGTGCTTTTAGGGTTTCCACATACCGCAGCACGCGACATAGCTTTGCAGACGATAAGTACAACCGTTTCAGAGAGAAGAGCGGCCAATGTGGCGATCTGGCTTTAAGTCGATTCGATAACAAATGACGAAAACGGACGGATTCTCAGGTTTTTACTACATATGAACACTTTTCACATTCTCCTGTGCAACTCGGCTACTAATCCTCCTTTCATGCAGAATCTTAAGGTCCTAGCTCATGTCCAAGGCATTAAAGAAGAGAAAAAGTCAATAATCGATAACAAAAACTTGAATTGTACTACTTCATACTGACTATTACATCAACTTGGAAGCTTCATCTGTGTTTTACTATGGTGCTTTTAGTGTCTCCGCATACCGCAGCACGCGACATAGCTTTGCAGACGATAAGTACAACCGTTCCAGAGAGAATAGCGGCAAATGTGACGATCTGGCTTTAAGTCGATTCGATAACAAATGACGAAAACGGACGGATTTCTCAGGTTTTTACTACATATGAACACTTTTCACATTCTCCCGTGCACACGCGGCTGCTAGTCCTCCTTTCATGCAAAATCTTAATATCCTAACTCATGTCCAAGGCACAAAAGAAGGGTAAAAAGTCAATAATCGATACCTAAAACTTGAATTGTATTACTTCTTACTGGCTATTACATCAACTTAGAAACTTCATCCGTGTTCTACTATGGAGCTTTTAGGGTCACCACATACAGCAGCACGCGACATAGCTTTGCAGACGATAAGTACAACCGTTTCAGAGAGAAGAGCGGCCAATGTGACGATCTTGCTTTAAATCGATTCGATAACAAATGACGAAAACGGATGGATTTCTCAGGTTTTTACTACATATGAACACTTTTCACATTCTCCCGTGCAACGCCCCTGCTAGTCTTCCTTTCATGCAAAATCTTAAGGTCCTAGGTCATGTCCAAGCCACCAAGGCCGGCTAAAAAGTTGATAATCGACAACTAAAACTTAAATAGTACTACCTCTTACTGGCTATTACTTCAACTTAGAAGCTTCTTCTGTGTTCTAATATGGTGCTTTTAGTGTCTCCGCATACCGCAGCACGCGACATAGCTTTGCAGACGATAAATCGTCTCAGAGAGAAAACCGGCCAATGTGACGATCTGGCTTTATGTCGATACGATAACAAATGACGAAAACCCACGGATTTCTCAGGTTTTTACTACATATGAATACTTTTCACATTCTCCCGTGCAACGCGGCTGCTAGTCCTCCTTTCATGTAAAATATTATGGTTCCACCTCATGTCCAAGCCACCAAAGCCGGCTAAAAAGTGAATAATCGATAACTAAAACTTGAATTGTACTACTTCTTACTGGCTATTACTTCAACTTAGAAGCTTCTTCTCTGTTCTACTATGGTGCTTTTAGTATCTCCGCATACCGCAGCACGCGACATAGCTTTGCAGACGATAAATGTAACCGTTTCAGAGAGAAGAGCGGCCAATGTGACGATCTGGCTTTAAATCGATTCCACAACAAATGACGAAAACGGACGGATTTCTCAGGTTTTTACTACATATGAACACTTTTCACATTCTCCCGTGCAACGCGGCTGCTAGACTTCCTTTCATGCAAAATCTTAATGTCCTAGGACATGTCCAAGCCAGCAAAGCCGGTTAAAAAGTGATTAATCGACAACTAAAACTTAAATAGTACTACTTCTTACTGGCTATTACTTCAACTTAGAAGCTTCTTCTGTGTTCTAATATGGTGCTTTTAGTGTCTCCGCATACCGCAGCACGCGACATAGCTTTGCAGACGATAAATCGTCTCAGAGAGAAAAGCGGCCAATGTGACGATCTGGCTTTAAGTCGATACGATAACAAATGACGAAAACCCACGGATTTCTCAGGTTTTTACTACATATGAACACTTTTCACATTCTCCCGTGCAACGCGGCTGCTAGTCCTCCTTTCATGTAAAATCTTAAGGTTCCACCTCATGTCCAAGCCACCAAAGCCGGCTAAAAAGTGAATAATCGATAACTAAAACTTGAATTGTACTACTTCTTAATGGCTATTACTTCAACTTAGAAGCTTCTTCTGTGTTCTACTATGGTGCTTTTAGTGTCTCCGCATACCGCAGCACGCGACATAGCTTTGCAGACGATTAATGTAACCGTCTCAGAGAGAAAAGCGCCAATATGACGATCTGGCTTTAAGTCGATTCGATAACAAATGACGAAAACGGACGGATTTCTCAGGTTTTTACTACATATGAACACTTTTCACATTCTACCGTGCAACGCGGCTGCTAGTCCTCCTTTCATGCAAAATCTTAAGGTCCTAGGTCATGTCCAAGCCACCAAAGCCGGCTAAGAAGTGAATAATCGACAACTAAAACTTGAATTGTACTACTTCTTACTGGCTATTACTTCAACTTAGAAGCTTCATCTGTGTTCTACTATGGACTTTTTAGTGTTTCCTCATACCGCAGCACGCGACATAGCTTTGCAGACGACAATTGTAACCGTTTCAGAGAGAAGAGCGGCCAATGTGGAGATCTGGCTTTAAATCGATTCGATAACAAATGACGAAAACGGACGGATTTCTCAGGTTTTTACTACATATGAACACTTTTCACATTCTCCCATGCAACGCGGCAGCTAGTCCTCCATTCATGCAAAATCTTAAGGTCCTAGGTCATGTCCAAGCCACCAAAGCCGGCTAAAAAGTGATTAATCGACAACTAAACTTCAATTGTACTACTTTTTACTAGCTATTACTTCAACTTATAAGCTTCTTATGTGTTCTAATATGGTGCTTTTAGTGTTTCCGCATACCGCAGCACGCGACATAGCTTTGCAGACGATAAATGTAACCGTTCAGAGATAAGAGCGGCCAATGTGACGTTCTGGCTTTAAATCGATTCGATAACAAATGACGAAAACGGACGGATTTCTCAGGTTTTTACTACATATGAACACTTTTCACATTGTCCCGTGCAACGCGGCGCTAGTCTTCCTTTCATGCAAAATTTTAAGGTCCTAGGTCATGTCCAACCCACCAAAGCCAGCTAGAAAGTGATTAATCGACAACTACAACTTGAATTGTACTACTTCTTACTTGCTATTACTTCAACTTATAAGCTTCTTCTGTGTTCTAATATGGTGATTTTAGTGTCTCCGCATACCGCAGCACGCGACATAGCTTTGCAGACGATAAATGTAACCGTTTCAGAGAGAAGAGGGGCCAATGTGACGATCTGACTTTAAGTCGATTCGATAACAAATGACGAAAACGGACGGATTTCTCAGGTTTTTACTACATATGAACACTTTTCACATTCTCCCGTGCAACGCGGCTGCTAGTCTTCCTTTCCTGCAAAAGTATGAGGTCCTAGGACATGTACAAGCCACCAAAGTCGGTTAAAAAGTGATTAATCGACAACTAAAACTTAAATAGTACTACTTCTTACTGGCTATTACTTCAACT
This sequence comes from Schistocerca gregaria, assembly GCF_023897955.1. Taxonomy (NCBI): domain Eukaryota; kingdom Metazoa; phylum Arthropoda; class Insecta; order Orthoptera; family Acrididae; genus Schistocerca; species Schistocerca gregaria. The sequence goes on from NW_026061759.1 coordinate 4,856,457, forward strand.
TAGAAGCTTCTTCTGTGTTCTAATATGGTGCTTTTAGTGTCTCTGCATACCGCAGCACGCGACATAGCTTTGCAGACGATAAATGTAACCGTATCAGAGAGAAAAGCGGCCTATGTGACTATCTGGCTTTAAGTCGATACGATAACATTATGATGAAAACCCAAGGATTACTCAGGTTTTTACTACATATGAACACTTTTCACATTCTCCCGTGCAACGCGGCTGCTAGTCCTCCTTTCATGCAAAATCTTAAGGTCCTAGGTCATGTCCAAGCCACCAACGCCGGCTAAAAAGTGAATAATCGACAACTAAAACTTGAATTTTACTACTTCTTACTGGCTATTACTTCAACTTAAAAGCTCCTTCTGTGTTCTACTATGATGCTTTAAGTGTCTCCGCATACCGCAGCACGCGACATAGCTTTGCAGACGAAAAATGTAACCGTCTCAGAGAGAAAAGCTGCCAATGTGACAATCTGGCTTTAAGTCGATTCGATAACAAATGACGAAAATGGACAGATTTCTCAGGTTTTTACTACATATGAACACTTTTCACATTCTCCCATGCAACGCGGCAGGTAGTCCTCCATTCATGCAAAATCTTAAGGTCCTAGGTCATGTCCAAGCCACCAAAGCCGGCTAAAAAGTGAATAATCGACAACTAAAACTTGAATTGTACTACTTCTTACTGGCTATTACTTCAACATAGAAGCTTCTTCTGTGTTCTAATATGGTGCTTTTAGTGTCTCCGCATACCGCAGCACGCGACATAGCTTTGCAGACGATAAATGTAACCGTCTCAGAGAGAAAAGCGGCCAATGTGACGATCTGGCTTTAAGTCGATACGATAACAAATGACGAAAACGGACTGATTTCTCAGGTTTTTACTACATATGAACACTTTTCACATTCCCCCGAGCAACGCGGCTGCTAGTCCTCCTTTCATGCAAATCCTTAAGGTCCTAGGTCATATCCAAGCCACCAAAGTCGGCTAAAATGTGAATAATCTATAATTAAAACTTGAATTGTACTACTTCTTACTGGCTATTACTTCAACTTAGAAACTTATTCTGAGTTCTACTGTGGTGCTTTTAGTGTTTCCGTATACCGCAGCACGCGACATAGCTTTGCATACGATAAATGTAACCGTTTCAGAGAGAAGAGCAGCCATTGTGACGATCTGGCTTTAAATCGATTCGATAACAAATGACGAAAACGGACGGATTTCTCAGGTTTTTACTACATATGAACACTTTTCACATTCTCCCGTGCAACGCGGCTGCTAGTCCTCCTTTCATGTAAAATCTTAAGGTTCCACCTCATGTCCAATCCACCAAAGCCGGCTAAAAAGTGAATAATCGATAACTAAAACTTGAATTGTACTACTTCTTACTGGCTATTACTTCAACTTAGTGCTTCTTCTTTGTTCTACTATGGTCCTTTTAGTGTCTCCGCATACCGCAGCACGCGACATAGCTTTGCAGACGATTAATGTAACCGTCTCAGAGAGAAAAGCGGCCAATATGACGATCGGGCTTTAAGACGATTCGATAACAAATGACGAAAACGGACGGATTTCTCAGGTTGTTACTACATATGAACACTTTTCACATTCTCCGTGCAACGCGGCTGCTAGTCTTCCTTTCATGCAAAATCTTAAGGTCCTAGGTCATGTGCAACCCACCAAAGCCAGCTAAAAAGTGATTAATCGACAACTATAACTTGAATTGTACTACTTCTTACTTGCTATTGCTTCAACTTATAAGCTTCTTCTGTGTTCTAATATGGTGCTTTTAGTGTCTCCGCATACCGCAGCACGCGACATAGCTTTGCAGACGATAAATGTAACCGTCTCAGAGAGAAAAGCAGCCAATGTGTCGATCTGAATTTAAGTCGATTCGATAACAAATGACGAAAACGGACGGATTTCTCAGGTTTTTACTACATATGAACACTTTTCACATTCTCCCGTGCAACGCGGCTGCTAGTCTTCCTGTCATGCAAAATCTTAATGTCCTAGGTCATGTCCAAGCCACCAAAGCCGGTTAAAAAGTGATTAATCGACAACTAAAACTTAAATAGTACTACTACTTACTGGCTATTACTTCTACTTAGAAGCTTCTTCTGTGTTCTAATATGGTGCTTTTAGTGTCTCCGCATACCGCAGCATGCGACATAGCTTTGCAGACGACTAATGTAACCGTTTCAGAGAGAAGAGCGGCCAATGTGAAGATCTGGCTTTAAATCGATTCGATAACAAATGACGAAAACGGACGGATTTCTCAGGTTTTTACTACATATGAACACTTTTCACATTCTCCCGTGCAACGCGGCTGCTAGTCTTCCTTTCATGCAAAATCTTAAGGTTCCACCTCATGTCCAAGCCACCAAAGCTGGCTAAAACGTGAATAATCGATAACTAAAACTTGAATTGTACTACTTCTTACTGGCGATTACTTAGACTTAGCTTCTTCTGTGTTCTACTATGGTGCTTTTAGTGTCTCCGCATACCGCAGCATGCGACATAGCTTTGCAGACGATTAATGTAACCGTCTCAGAGAGAAAAGCGTCCAATGTGTCGATCTGAATTTAAGTCGATTCGATAACATATGACGAAAACGGACGGATTTCTCAGGTTTTTACTACATATGAACACTTTTCACATTATCCCGTGCAACGCGGCTGCTAGTCTTCCTTTCATGCAAAATCTTAAGTTTCCACCTCATGTCCAAGCCACCAAAGCCGGCTAAAAAGTGAATAATCGATAACTAAAACTTGAATTGTACTACTTATTACTGGCTATTACTTCAACTTAGTGCTTCTTCTGTGTTCTACTATGGTGCTTTTAGTGTCTCCGCATACCGCAGCACGCGACATAGCTTTGCACACGATTAATGTAACCGTCTCAGAGAGAAAAGCGGCCAATATGACGATCGGGCTTTAAGTCGATTCGATAACAAATTACGAAAACGGACGGATTTCTCAGGTTTTTACTACGTATGAACACTTTTCACATTCTCCCGTGCAACGCGGCTACTAGTCCTCCTTTCATGCAAAATCGTAAGGTCCTAGGTCATGTCCAAGGCACCAAAGCCGGCTAAAAAGTGAATAATCGACAACTAAAACTTGAATTGTACTACTTCTTACTGGCTATTACTTCAACTTAGAAGCTTCTTCTGTGTTCTACTATGGTGCTTTTAGTGTTTCCGCATAACGCAGCACGCGACATAGCTTTGCAGACCATAAATGTAACCGTTTCAGAGAGAAGAGCGGCCAATGTGGCGATCTGGCTTTAAATCGCTTCGATAACAAATGACGAAAACGGACGGATTTCTCAGGTTTTTACTACATATGAACACTTTTCACATTCTCCCGTGCATCGCGGCTGCTAGTCTTCCTTTCTTGCAAAATCTTAAGGTCCTAAGACATGTCCAAGCCACCAAAGCCGGTTAAAAAGTGATTCAACGACAACTAAAACTTAAGTAGTACTACTTTTTACTGGCTATTACTTCAACTTAGAAGCTTCTTCTCTGTTCTACTATGGTGCTTTTAGTGTTTCCGCATACCGCAGCACGCGACATAGCTTTGCAGACGATAAATGTAAACGTTTCGGAGAGAAGAGCGGCCACTGTGACGATCTGGCTTTAAATCGATTCGATAACAAATGACGAAAACGGACGGATTTCTCAGGTTTTTACTACATATGATCACTTTTCACATTCTCCCGTGCTACGCGGCTGCTAGTCTTCCTGTCACGCAAAATCTTAATGTCCTAGGTCATGTCCAAGCCACCAAAGCCGGTTAAAATGTGATTAATCGACAACTAAAACTTAAATAGTATTACTACGTACTGGCTATTACTTCTACTTAGAAGCTTCTTCTGTGTTCTAATATGGTGCTTTTAGTGTCTCCGCATACCGCAGCATGCGACATAGCTTTGCAGACGATTAATGTAACCGTTTCAGAGAGAAGAGCGGCCAACGTGACGAACTGGCTTTAAATCGATTCGATAACAAATGACGAAAACGGACGGATTTCTCAGGTTTTTACTACATATGAACACTTTTCACATTCTCCCGTGCAACGCGGCTGCTAGTCTTCCTTTCATGCAAAATCTTAAGGTTCCACCTCATGTCCAAGCCACCAAAGCTGGCTAAAACGTGAATAATCGATAACTAAAACTTGAATTGTACTGCTTCTTACTGGCGATTACTTAGACTTAGAAGCTTCTTCTGTGTTCTACTATGGTGCTTTTAGTGTCTCCGCATACCGCAGCACGCGACATAGCTTTGCACACGATTAATGTAACCGTCTCAGAGAGAAATGCGGCCAATATGACGATCGGGCTTTAATAGATTCGATAACAAATGACGAAAACGGACGGATTTCTCAGGTTTTTACTACATATGAACACTTTTCACATTCTCCCGTGCAACGCGGCTACTAGTCCTCCTTTCATGCAAAATCGTAAGGTCCTAGGTCATGTCCAAGCCACCAAAGCCGGCTAAAAAGTGAATAATCGACAACTAAAACTTGAATTGTACTACTTCTTACTGGCTATTACTTCAACTTAGAAGCTTCTTCTGTGATCTACTATGGTGCTTTTAGTGTTTCCGCATAACGCAGCACGCGACATAGCTTTGCAGACCATAAATGTAACCGTTTCAGAGAGAAGAGCGGCCAATGTGACGATCTGGCTTTAAATCGATTCGATAACAAATGACGAAAACGGACGGATTTCTCAGGTTTTTACTACATATGAACACTTTTCACATTCTCCCGTGCAACGCGGCGCTAGTCTTCCTTTCATGCAAAATGTTAAGGTCCTAGGTCATGTCCAACCCACCAAAGCCAGCTAAAAAGTGATTAATCGACAACTATAACTTGAATTGTACTACTTCTTACTTGCTATTACTTCAACTTATAAGCTTCTTCTGTGTTCTAATATGGTGCTTTTAGTGTCTCCGCATACCGCAGCACGCGACATAGCTTTGCAGACGATAAATGTAACCGTTTCAGAGAGAAGAGCGGCCAATGTGACGATCTGGCTTTAAATCGATTCGATAACAAATGACGAAAACGGACGGATTTCTCAGGTTTTTACTACATATGAACACTTTTCACATTCTCCAGTGCAACGCGGCTGCTAGTCTTCCTCTCATGCAAAATCTTAAGGTCCTAGGTCATGTCCAAGCCACCAAAGCCTACTAAAAAGTGAATAATCGACAACTTAAACTTGAATTTTTCTACTTCTTACTGGCTATTACTTCAACTTATAAGCTTCTTCTGTGTTCTACTATGGTGCTTTTAGTGTCTCCGCATACCGCAGCACGCGACATAGCTTTGCAGACGATAAATGTAACCGTCTCAGAGAGAAAAGCGGCCAATGTGTCGATCTGAATTTAAGTCGATTCGATAACAAATGACGAAAACGGACGGATTTCTCAGGTTTTTACTACATATGAACACTTTTCACATTCTCCCGTGCAACGCGGCTGCTAGTCCTCCTTTCATGCAAATCCTTAAGGTCCTAGGTCATATCCAAGCCACCAAAGCCGTCTAAAATGTGAATAATCTATATTAAAACTTGAATTGTACTACTTCTTACTGGCTATTACTTCAACTTAGAAACTTATTCTGAGTTCTACTGTGGTGCTTTTAGTGTTTCCGTATACCGCAGCATTCGACATAGCTTTGCAGACGATAAAAGTAACCGTTTCAGAGAGAAGAGCGGCCATTGTGACGATCTGGCTTTAAATCGATTCGATAACAAATGACGAAAACGGACGGATTTCTCAGGTTTTTACTACATACGAACACTTTTCACATTCTCCCGTGCAACGCGGCTGCTAGTCTTCCTTTCTTGCAAAATCTTAAGGTCCTAGGACATGTCCAAGCCACCAAAGCCGGTTAAAAAGTGATTCAACGACAACTAAAACTTAAATAGTACTACTTTTTACTGGCTATTACTTCAACTTAGAAGCTTCTTCTGTGTTCTAATATGGTGCTTTTAGTGTCTCCGCATACCGCAGCACGCGACATAGCTTTGCAGACGATAAATGTAACAGTCTCAGAGAGAAAAGCGGCCAATGTGACGATCTGGCTTTAATTCGATACGATAACAAATGACGAAAGCCCATGGATTTCTTAGGTTTTTACTACATATGAACACTTTTCACATTCTCCCGTGCAACGCGGTTGTTAGTCCTCCTTTCGTACAAAATCTTAAGGTTCCATCTCATGTCCAAGCCACCAAAGCCGGCTAAAAAGTGAATAATCGATAACTAAAACTTGAATTGTACTACTTCTTACTGGCTATTACTTAGACTTAGAAGCTTCTTCTGTGTTCTACTATGGTGCTTTTAGTGTCTCCGCATACCGCAGCACGCGACATAGCTTTGCAGACGATAAATGTAACCGTTTCAGAGAGAAGAGCGGCCAATGTGACGATCTGGCTTTAAATCGATTCGATATCAAATGACGAAAACGGACGGATTCCTCAGGTTTTTACTACATATGAGCACTTTTCACATTCTCCCGTGCAACGCGGCTGCTAGTCTTCCTTTCATCCAAAATCTTAAGGTTCCACCTCATGTCCAAGCCACCAAAGCCGGCTAAAAAGTGAATAATCGATAACTAAAACTTGAATTGTACTACTTCTTACTGGCTATTACTTCAACTTAGTGCTTCTTCTGTGTTCTACTATGGTGCTTTTAGTGTCTCCGCATACCGCAGCACGCGACATAGCTTTGCACACGATTAATGTAACCGTCTCAGAGAGAAAAGCGGCCAATATGACGATCGGGCTTTAAGTCGATTCGATAACAAATGACGGAAACGGACGGATTTCTCAGGTTTTTACTACATATGAACACTTTTCACATTCTCCCGTACAACGCGGCTACTAGTCCTCCTTTCATGCTAAATCGTAAGGTCCTAGGTCATGTCCAAGCCACCAAAGCCGGCTAAAAAGTGAATAATCGACAACTAAAACTTGAATTGTACTACTTCTTACTGGCTATTACTTCAACTTAGAAGCTTCTTCTGTGTTCTACTATGGTGCTTTTAGTGTTTCCGCATAACGCAGCACGCGACATAGCTTTGCAGACGATAAATGTAACCGTTTCAGAGAGAAGAGCGGCCAATGTGACGATCTGGCTTTAAATCGATTCGATAACAAATGACGAAAACGGATGGATTTCTCAGGTTTTTACTACATATGAACACTTTTCACATTCTCCCGTGCAACGCGGCGCTAGTCATCCCTTCATGCAAAATCTTAAGGTCCTAGGTCATGTCCAAGCCACCAAAGCCGGCAAAAAAGTGAATAATCGACAACTTAAACTTGAATTTTTCTACTTCTTACTGGCTATTACTTCAACTTAGAAGCTTCTTCTGTGTTCTACTATGGTGCTTTTAGTGTCTCCGCATACCGCAGCACGTGACATAGCTTTGCAGACGATAAATGTAACCGTCTCAGAGAGAAAAGCGGCCAATGTGTCGATCTGAATGTAAGTCGATTCGATAACAAATGACGAAAACGGACGGATTTCTCAGGTTTTTACTACATATGAACACTTTTCACATTCTCCCGTGCTACGCGGCTGCTAGTCCTCCTTTCATGCAAATCCTTAAGGTCCTAGGTCATATCCAAGCCACCAAAGCCGTCTAAAATGTGAATAATCTATAATTAAAACTTGAATTGTACTACTTCTTACTGGCTATTACTTCAACTTAGAAACTTATTCTGAGTTCTGCTGTGGTGCTTTTAGTGTTTCCGTATACCGCAGCATTCGACATAGCTTTGCAGACGATAAATGTAACCGTTTCAGAGAGAAGAGCGGCCATTGTGACGATCTGGCTTTAAATCGATTCGATATCAAATGACGAAAACGGACGGATTTCTCAGGTTTTTACTACATATGAACACTTTTCACATTCTCCCGTGCAACGCGGCTGCTAATCTTCCTTTCTTGCAAAATCTTAAGGTCCTAGGACATGTCCAAGCCACCAATGCCGGTTAAAAAGTGATTCAACGACAACTAAAACTTAAATAGTACTACTTTTTACTGGCTATTACTTCAACTTAGAAGCTTCTTCTGTGTTCTAATATGGTGCTTTTAGTGTCTCCGCATACCGCAGCACGCGACATTGTTTTGCAGACGATAAATGTAACAGTCTCAGAGAGAAAAGCGGCCAATGTGTCGATCTGAATTTAAGTCGATTCGATAACAAATGACGAAAACGGACGGATTTCTCAGGTTTTTACTACATATGAACACTTTTCACATTCTCCCGTGCAACGCGGCGCTACTCTTCCTTTCATGCAAAGTCTTAAGGTCCTTGGTCATGTCCAACCCACCAAAGCCAGCTAAGAAGTGATTAATCGACAACTACAACTTGAATTGTACTACTTCTTACTGGCTATTACTTCAACTTATCAGCTTCTTCTGTGTTCTAATATGGTGCTTTTAGTGTCTCCCCATACCGCAGCACGCGACATAGCTTTGCAGACGATAAATGTAACCGTTTCGGAGAGAAGAGCGGCCAATGTGACGATCTGGCTTTTAATCGATTCGATAACAAATGACGAAAACAGACGGATTACTCAGGTTTTTACTAAATATGAACACTTTTCACATTCTCCCGTGCAACGCGGCTGCTAGTCCTCCTTTCATGCAAAATCTTAAGGTCCTGGGTCATGTCCAAGCCACCAAAGCCGGCTAAAAAGTGAATAATCGACAACTAAAACTTGAATTGTACTACTTCTTACTGGCTCATACTTCAACTTATAAGCTTCTTCTGTGTTCTACTATGGTGCTTTTAGTGTTTCCGCATACCGCAGCACGCGACATAGCTTTGCAGACGATAAATGTAACCGTTTCAGAGAGAAGAGCGGCCAATGTGACGATCTGGCTTTAAATCGATTTGATAACAAATGACGAAAACGGACGGATTTCTCAGGTTTTTACTACATATGAACACTTTTCACATTCTCCCGTGCAACACAGCTGCTAGTCTTCCTCTCATGCAAAATCTTAAGGTCCTAGGTCATGTCCAAGCCACCAAAGCCGGCTAAAAAGTGAATAATCGACAACTTAAACTTGAATTTTTCTACTTCTTACTGGCTATTACTTCAACTTAGAAGCTTCTTCTGTGTTCTACTATGGTGCTTTTAGTGTCTCCGCATACCGCAGCACGCGACATAGCTTTGCAGACGATAAATGTAACCGTCTCAGAGAGAAAAGCGGCCAATGTGTCGATCTGAATTTAAGTCGATTCGATAACAAATGACGAAAACGGACGGATTTCTCAGGTTTTTACTACATATGAACACTTTTCACATTCTCCCGTGCAACGCGGCTGCTAGACCTCCTTTCATGCAAATCCTTATGGTCCTAGGTCATATCCAAGCCACCAAAGCCGTCTAAAATGTGAATATTCTATAATTAAAACTTGAATTGTACTACTTCTTACTGGCTATTACTTCAACTTAGAAACTTATTCTGAGTTCTACTGTGGTGCTTTTAGTGTTTCCGTATACCGCAGCATTCGACATAGCTTTGCAGACGATAAATGTAACCGTTTCAGAGAGAAGAGCGGCCATTGTGACGATCTGGCTTTAAATCGATTCGATAACAAATGACGAAAACGGACGGATTTCTCAGGTTTTTACTACATATGAACACTTTTTACATTCTCCCGTGCAACGCGGCTGCTAGTCTTCCTATCTTTCAAAATCTTAAGGTCCTAGGACATGTCCAAGCCACCAAAGCCGGTTAAAAAGTGATTCAACGACAACTAAAACTTAAATAGTACTACTTTTTACTGGCTATTACTTCAACCTAGAAGCTTCTTCTCTGTTCTACTATGGTGCTTTTAGTGTTTCCGCATACCGCAGCACGCGACATAGCTTTGCAGACGATAAATGTAACCGTTTCGGAGAGAAGAGCGGCCACTGTGACGATCTGGCTTTAAATCGATTCGATAACAAATGACGGAAACGGACGGATTTCTCAGGTTTTTACTACATATGAACACTTTTCACATTCTCCCGTGCAACGCGGCTGCTAGTCTTCCTTTCATGCAAAATCTTAAGGTTCCACCTCATGTCCAAGCCACCAAAGCTGGCTAAAAAGTGAATAATCGATAACTAAAACTTGAATTGTACTACCTCTTACTGGCTATTACTTAGACTTAGAAGCTTCTTCTGTGTTCTACTATGGTGCTTATAGTGTCTCCGCATACCGCAGCATGCGACATAGCTTTGCAGACGATTAATGTAACCGTCTCAGAGAGAAAAGCGGCCAATGTGTCGATCTGAATTTAAGTCGATTCGATAACAAATGACGAAAACGGACGGATTCCTCAGGTTTTTACTACATATGAACACTTTTCACATTCTCCCGTGCAACGCGGCTGCTAGTCTTCCTTTCATGCAAAATCTTAAGGTTCCACCTCATGTCCAAGCCGGCTAAAAAGTGAATAATCGATAACTAAAACTTGAATTGTACTACTTCTTACTGGCTATTACTTCAACTTAGTGCTTCTTCTGTGTTCTACTATGGTGCTTTTAGTGTCTCCGCATACCGCAGCACGCGACATAGCTTTGCACACGATTAATGTAACCGTCTCAGAGAGAAAAGCGGCCAATATGACGATCGGGCTTTAAGTCGATTCGATAACAAATGACGAAAACGGACGGATTTCTCAGGTTTTTACTACATATGAACACTTTTCACATTCTTCCGTGCAACGCGGCTACTAGTCCTCCTTTCATGCAAAATCGTAAGGTCCTAGGTCATGTCCAAGCCACCAAAGCCGGCTAAAAAGTGAATAATCGACAACTAAAACTTGAATTGTACTACTTCTTACTGGCTCATACTTCAACTTAGAAGCTTCTTCTGTGTTCTACTATGGTGCTTTTAGTGTTTCCGCATAACGCAGCACGCGACATAGCTTTGCAGACGATAAATGTAACCGTTTCAGAGAGAAGAGCGGCCAATGTGACGATCTGGCTTTAAATCGATTCGATAACAAATGACGAAAACGGACGGATTTCTCAGGTTTTTACTACATATGAACACTTTTCACATTCTCCCGTGCAACGCGGCGCTAGTCTTCCCTTCATGCAAAATCTTAAGGTCCTAGGTCATGTCCAACCCACCAAAGCCAGCTAAAAAGTGATTAATCGACAACTATAACTTGAATTGTACGACTTCTTACTTGCTATTACTTCAACTTATAAGCTTCTTCTGTGTTCTAATATGGTGCTTTTAGTGTCTCCGCATACCGCAGCACGCGACATAGCTTTGCAGACGATAAATGTAACCGTTTCAGAGAGAAGAGCGGCCAATGTGACGATCTGGCTTTAAATCGATTCGATAACAAATGACGAAAACGGACGGATTTCTCAGGTTTTTACTACATATGAACACTTTTCACATTCTCCAGTGCAACGCGGCTGCTAGTCTTCCTCTCATGCAAAATCTTAAGGTCCTAGGTCATGTCCAAGCCACCAAAGCCGGCTAAAAAGTGAATAATCGACAACTTAAACTTGAATTTTTATACTTCTTACTGGCTATTACTTCAACTTAGAAGCTTCTTCTGTGTTCTACTATGGTACTTTTAGTGTCTCCGCATACCGCAGCACGCGACATAGCTTTGCAGACGATAAATGTAACCGTCTCAGAGAGAAAAGCGACCAATGTGTCGATCTGAATGTAAGTCGATTCGATAACAAATGACGAAAACGGACGGATTTCTCAGGTTTTTACTACATATGAACACTTTTCACATTCTCCCGTGCAACGCGGCTGCTAGTCCTCCTTTCATGCAAATCCTTAAGGTGATAGGTCATATCCAAGCCACCAAAGCCGTCTAAAATGTGAATAATCTATAATTAAAACTTGAATTGTACTACTTCTTACTGGCTATTACTTCAACTTAGAAACTTATTCTGAGTTCTGCTGTGGTGCTTTTAGTGTTTCCGTATACCGCAGCATTCGACATAGCTTTGCAGATGATTAATGTAACCGTTTCAGAGAGAAGAGCGGCCATTGTGACGATCTGGCTTTAAATCGATTCGATAACAAATGACGAAAACGGACGGATTTCTCAGGTTTTTACTACATATGAACACTTTTCACATTCTCCCGTGCAACGCGGCTGCTAGTCTTATTTCTTGCAAAATCTTAAGGTCCTAGGACATGTCCAAGCCACCAAAGCCGGTTAAAAAGTGATTCAACGACAACTAAAACTTAAATAGTACTACTTTTTACTGGCTATTACTTCAACTTAGAAGCTTCTTCTGTGTTCTAATATGGTGCTTTTAGTGTCTCCGCATACCGCAGCACGCGACATAGCTTTGCAGACGATAAATGTAACAGTCTCAGAGAGAAAAGCGGCCAATGTGTCGATCTGAATTTAAGTCGATTCGATAAAAAATGACGAAAACGGACGGATTTCTCAGGTTTTTACTACATATGAACACTTTTCACATTCTCCCGTGCAACACGGCTGCTAGTCTTCCTTTCATGCAAAATCGTAAGGTCCTAGGACACGTCCAAGCCACCAAAGCCAGTTAAAAAGTGATTAATCGACAACTAAATCTTAAATATTACTACTTCTTACTGGCTATTACTTCAACTTAGAAGCTTCTTCTCTGTTCTACTATGGTGCTTTTAGTGTTTCCGCATACCGCAGCACGCGACATTGCTTTGCAGACGATAAATGTAACCGTTTCAGAGAGAAGAGCGGCCAATGTGACGATCTGGCTTTACATCGATTCGATACCAAATGACGAAAACGGACGGATTTCTCAGGTTTTTACTACATATGAACACTTTTCACATTCTCCCGTGCAACGCGGCGCTACTCTTCCTTTCATGCAAAGTCTTAAGGTCCTAGGTCATGTCCAACCCACCAAAGCCAGCTAAAAAGTTATTAATCGAGAACTACAACTTGAATTGTACTACTTCTTACTGGCTATTACTTCAACTTATAAGCTTCTTCTGTGTTCTAATATGGTGCTTTTAGTGTCTCCGCATACCGCAGCACGCGACATAGCTTTGCAGACGATAAATGTAACCGTTTCAGAGAGAATAGCGGCCAATGTGACGATCTGGCTTTAAATCGATTCGATAACAAATGACGAAAACGGACGGATTTCTCAGGTTTTTACTACATATGAACACTTTTCACATTCTCCCGTGCAACGCGGCGCTAGTCATCCCTTCATGCAAAATCTTAAGGTCCTAGGTCATGTCCAAGCCACCAAAGCCGGCAAAAAAGTGAATAATCGACAACTTAAACTTGAATTTTTCTACTTCTTACTGGCTATTACTTCAACTTAGAAGCTTCTTCTGTGTTCTACTATGGTGCTTTTAGTGTCTCCGCATACCGCAGCACGTGACATAGCTTTGCAGACGATAAATGTAACCGTCTCAGAGAGAAAAGCGGCCAATGTGTCGATCTGAATGTAAGTCGATTCGATAACAAATGACGAAAACGGACGGATTTCTCAGGTTTTTACTACATATGAACACTTTTCACATTCTCCCGTGCTACGCGGCTGCTAGTCCTCCTTTCATGCAAATCCTTAAGGTCCTAGGTCATATCCAAGCCACCAAAGCCGTCTAAAATGTGAATAATCTATAATTAAAACTTGAATTGTACTACTTCTTACTGGCTATTACTTCAACTTAGAAACTTATTCTGAGTTCTGCTGTGGTGCTTTTAGTGTTTCCGTATACCGCAGCATTCGACATAGCTTTGCAGACGATAAATGTAACCGTTTCAGAGAGAAGAGCGGCCATTGTGACGATCTGGCTTTAAATCGATTCGATATCAAATGACGAAAACGGACGGATTTCTCAGGTTTTTACTACATATGAACACTTTTCACATTCTCCCGTGCAACGCGGCTGCTAATCTTCCTTTCTTGCAAAATCTTAAGGTCCTAGGACATGTCCAAGCCACCAAAGCCGGTTAAAAAGTGATTCAACGACAACTAAAACTTAAATAGTACTACTTTTTACTGGCTATTACTTCAACTTAGAAGCTTCTTCTGTGTTCTAATATGGTGCTTTTAGTGTCTCCGCATACCGCAGCACGCGACATTGCTTTGCAGACGATAAATGTAACAGTCTCAGAGAGAAAAGCGGCCAATGTGTCGATCTGAATTTAAGTCGATTCGATAACAAATGACGAAAACGGACGGATTTCTCAGGTTTTTACTACATATGAACACTTTTCACATTCTCCCGTGCAACGCGGCGCTACTCTTCCTTTCATGCAAAGTCTTAAGGTCCTTGGTCATGTCCAACCCACCAAAGCCAGCTAAGAAGTGATTAATCGACAACTACAACTTGAATTGTACTACTTCTTACTGGCTATTACTTCAACTTATCAGCTTCTTCTGTGTTCTAATATGGTGCTTTTAGTGTCTCCCCATACCGCAGCACGCGACATAGCTTTGCAGACGATAAATGTAACCGTTTCGGAGAGAAGAGCGGCCAATGTGACGATCTGGCTTTTAATCGATTCGATAACAAATGACGAAAACAGACGGATTACTCAGGTTTTTACTAAATATGAACACTTTTCACATTCTCCCGTGCAACGCGGCTGCTAGTCCTCCTTTCATGCAAAATCTTAAGGTCCTGGGTCATGTCCAAGCCACCAAAGCCGGCTAAAAAGTGAATAATCGACAACTAAAACTTGAATTGTACTACTTCTTACTGGCTCATACTTCAACTTATAAGCTTCTTCTGTGTTCTACTATGGTGCTTTTAGTGTTTCCGCATACCGCAGCACGCGACATAGCTTTGCAGACGATAAATGTAACCGTTTCAGAGAGAAGAGCGGCCAATGTGACGATCTGGCTTTAAATCGATTCGATAACAAATGACGAAAACGGACGGATTTCTCAGGTTTTTACTACATATGAACACTTTTCACATTCTCCCGTGCAACACGGCTGCTAGTCTTCCTCTCATGCAAAATCTTAAGGTCCTAGGTCATGTCCAAGCCACCAAAGCCGGCTAAAAAGTGAATAATCGACAACTTAAACTTGAATTTTTCTACTTCTTACTGGCTATTACTTCAACTTAGAAGCTTCTTCTGTGTTCTACTATGGTGCTTTTAGTGTCTCCGCATACCGCAGCACGCGACATAGCTTTGCAGACGATAAATGTAACCGTCTCAGAGAGAAAAGCGGCCAATGTGTCGATCTGAATTTAAGTCGATTCGATAACAAATGACGAAAACGGACGGATTTCTCAGGTTTTTACTACATATGAACACTTTTCACATTCTCCCGTGCAACGCGGCTGCTAGTCCTCCTTTCATGCAAATCCTTATGGTCCTAGGTCATATCCAAGCCACCAAAGCCGTCTAAAATGTGAATATTCTATAATTAAAACTTGAATTGTACTACTTCTTACTGGCTATTACTTCAACTTAGAAACTTATTCTGAGTTCTACTGTGGTGCTTTTAGTGTTTCCGTATACCGCAGCATTCGACATAGCTTTGCAGACGATAAATGTAACCGTTTCAGAGAGAAGAGCGGCCATTGTGACGATCTGGCTTTAAATCGATTCGATAACAAATGACGAAAACGGACGGATTTCTCAGGTTTTTACTACATATGAACACTTTTTACATTCTCCCGTGCAACGCGGCTGCTAGTCTTCCTTTAATGCAAAATCTTAAGGTTCCACCTCATGTCCAAGCCACCAAAGCTGGCTAAAAAGTGAATAATCGATAACTAAAACTTGAATTGTACTACCTCTTACTGGCTATTACTTAGACTTAGAAGCTTCTTCTGTGTTCTACTATGGTGCTTATAGTGTCTCCGCATACCGCAGCATGCGACATAGCTTTGCAGACGATTAATGTAACCGTCTCAGAGAGAAAAGCGGCCAATGTGTCGATCTGAATTTAAGTCGATTCGATAACAAATGACGAAAACGGACGGATTCTTCAGGTTTTTACTACATATGAACACTTTTCACATTCTCCCGTGCAACGCGGCTGCTAGTCTTCCTTTCATGCAAAATCTTAAGGTTCCACCTCATGTCCAAGCCGGCTAAAAAGTGAATAATCGATAACTAAAACTTGAATTGTACTACTTCTTACTGGCTATTACTTCAACTTAGTGCTTCTTCTGTGTTCTACTATGGTGCTTTTAGTGTCTCCGCATACCGCAGCACGCGACATAGCTTTGCACACGATTAATGTAACCGTCTCAGAGAGAAAAGCGGCCAATATGACGATCGGGCTTTAAGTCGATTCGATAACAAGTGACGAAAACGGACGGATTTCTCAGGTTTTTACTACATATGAACACTTTTCACATTCTTCCGTGCAACGCGGCTACTAGTCCTCCTTTCATGCAAAATCGTAAGGTCCTAGGTCATGTCCAAGCCACCAAAGCCGGCTAAAAAGTGAATAATCGACAACTAAAACTTGAATTGTACTACTTCTTACTGGCTCATACTTCAACTTAGAAGCTTCTTCTGTGTTCTACTATGGTGCTTTTAGTGTTTCCGCATAACGCAGCACGCGACATAGCTTTGCAGACGATAAATGTAACCGTTTCAGAGAGAAGAGCGGCCAATGTGACGATCTGGCTTTAAATCGATTCGATAACAAATGACGAAAACGGACGGATTTCTCAGGTTTTTACTACATATGAACACTTTTCACATTCTCCCGTGCAACGCGGCGCTAGTCTTCCCTTCATGCAAAATCTTAAGGTCCTAGGTCATGTCCAACCCACCAAAGCCAGCTAAAAAGTGATTAATCGACAACTATAACTTGAATTGTACGACTTCTTACTTGCTATTACTTCAACTTATAAGCTTCTTCTGTGTTCTAATATGGTGCTTTTAGTGTCTCCGCATACCGCAGCACGCGACATAGCTTTGCAGACGATAAATGTAACCGTTTCAGAGAGAAGAGCGGCCAATGTGACGATCTGGCTTTAAATCGATTCGATAACAAATGACGAAAACGGACGGATTTCTCAGGTTTTTACTACATATGAACACTTTTCACATTCTCCCGTGCAACGCGGCTGCTAGTCCTCCTTTCATGCAAATCCTTAAGGTGATAGGTCATATCCAAGCCACCAAAGCCGTCTAAAATGTGAATAATCTATAATTAAAACTTGAATTGTACTACTTCTTACTGGCTATTACTTCAACTTAGAAGCTTATTCTGAGTTCTACTGTGGTGCTTTTAGTGTTTCCGTATACCGCAGCACGCGACATAGATTTGCAGACGATAAATGTAACCGTTTCAGAGAGAAGAGCGGCCATTTTGACGATCTGGCTTTAAATCGATTCGATAGCAAATGACGAAAACGGACGGATTTCTCAGGTTTTTACTACATATGAACACTTTTCACACCCTCTCGTGCAACGCGGCTGCTAGTCTTCCTTTCATGCAAAATCTTAAGGTTCCACCTCATTTCCAAGCCATCAAAGCCGGCTACAAAGTGAATAATCGACAACTAAAACTTGAATTGTACTACATCTTACTGGCTATTACTTCAACTTAGAAGCTTTTTCTGGGTTCTACAATGGTTCTTATAGTGTCTCCGCATACCGCAGCACGCGACATAGCTTTGCAGGCGATAAATGTAACCGTTTCGGAGAGAAGAGCGGCCAATGTGACGATCTGGCTTTTAATCGATTCGATAACAAATGACGAAAACGGACGGATTACTCAGGTTTTTACTACATATGAACACTTTTCACATTCTCCCGGGCAACGCGGCTGCTAGTTTTCCTTTCATGCAAAATCTTAAGGTCCTAGGACATGTCCAAGCCACCAAAGCTGGTTAAAAAGTGATTAAACGACAACTAAAACTTAAATAGTACTACTTCTTACTGGCTATTACTTCAACTTAGAAGCTTCTCTGTTCTAATATGGTGCTTTTAGTGTTTCCGCATACCGCAGCACGCGACATAGCTTTGCAGACGATTAGTGTAACAGTCTCAGAGTGAAAAGCGGCCAATATGACGATCTGGCTTTAAGTCGATTCGATAACAAATGACGAAAACGGACGGATTTCTCAGGTATTTACTACATATGAACACTTTTCACATTCTCCCGTGCAACGCGGCTGCTAGTCCTCCTTTCATGCAAAATCTTAATGTCCTAGGACATGTCCAAGCCACCAAAGCCGGTTAAAAAGTGATTAATCGACAACTAAAACTTAAATAGTACTACTTCTTACTGGCTATTACTTCAACTTAGAAGCTTCTTCTGTGTTCTACTATGGTGCATTTAGTGTCTCAGCATACCGCAGCACGCGACATAGCTTTGCAGACGATTAATGTAACCGTCTCAAAGAGAAAAAATCGGCCAATATGACGATCTGGCTTTAAGGCGATTCGATAACAAATGACGAAAACGGACGGATTTCTCAGGTTTTTACTACATATGAACTCTTTTCACATTCTCCCGTGCAACGCGGCTACTAGTCCTCCTTTCATGCAAAATCGTAAGGTCCTAGGTCATGTCCAAGCCACCAAAGCCGGCTAAAAAGTGAATAATCGACAACTAAAACTTGAATTGTACTACTTCTTACTGGCTATTACTTCAACTTAAAAGCTTCTTCTGTGTTCTACTATGGTGCTTTTAGTGTCTCCGCATACCGCAGCACGCGACATAGCTTTGCAGACGATAAATGTAACCGTTTCGGAGAGAAGAGCGGCCAATGTGACGATCTGGCTTTAAATCGATTCGATAACAAATGACGAAAACGGACGGATTTCTCAGATTTTTACTACATATGAACACTTTTCACATTCTCTCGTGCAACGCGGCTGCTAGTCTTCCTTTCATGCAAAATCGTATTTCCTAGGACATGTTCAAGCCACAAAAGCAGGTTAAAAAGTGATTAATCGACAACTAACACTTAAATAGTACTACTTCATACTGGCTATTACTTCAACTTAGAAGCTTCTTCTCTTTTCTACTATGGTGCTTTTAGTGTCTCCGCATACCGCAGCACGCGACATAGCTTTGCAGACGATAAATGTAACCGTTTCAGAGAGAAGAGCGGCCAATGTGACGATCTGGCTTTAAATCGATTCGATAACAAATGACGAAAACGGACGGATTTCTCAGGTTTTTACTACATATGAACACTTTTCACATTCTCCCGTGCAACGCGGCGCTACTCTTCCTTTCATGCAAAGTCTTAAGGTCCTAGGTCATGTCCAACCCACCAAAGCCAGCTAAAAAGTTATTAATCGACAACTACAACTTGAATTGTACTACTTCTTACTGGCTATTACTTCAACTTATAAGCTTCTTCTGTGTTCTAATATGGTGCTTTTAGTGTCTCCGCATACCGCAGCACGCGACATAGCTTTGCAGACGATAAATGTAACCGTTTCAGAGAGAATAGCGGCCAATGTGACGATCTGGCTTTAAATCGATTCGATAACAAATGATGAAAACGGACGGATTCTCAGGTTTTTACTACATATGAACACTTTTCACATTCTCCCGTGCAACGCGGCTGCTAGTCCTCCTTTCATGCGAATTCATAAGGTCCTAGGTCATATCCAAGCCACCAAAGCCGGCTAATATGTGAATAATCTATAATTAAAACTTGAATTGTACTACTTCTTACTGGCTATTACTTCAACTTAGAAGCTTATTCTGAGTTCTACTGTGGTGCTTTTAGTGTTTCCGTATACCGCAGCACGCGACATAGATTTGCAGACGATAAATGTAACCGTTTCAGAGAGAAGAGCGGCCATTTTGACGATCTGGCTTTAAATCGATTCGATAGCAAATGACGAAAACGGACGGATTTCTCAGGTTTTTACTACATATGAACACTTTTCACACCCTCTCGTGCAACGCGGCTGCTAGTCTTCCTTTCATGCAAAATCTTAAGGTTCCACCTCATTTCCAACCATCAAAGCCGGCTACAAAGTGAATAATCGACAACTAAAACTTGAATTGTACTACATCTTACTGGCTATTACTTCAACTTAGAAGCTTTTTCTGGGTTCTACTATGGTTCTTATAGTGTCTCCGCATACCGCAGCACGCGACATAGCTTTGCAGGCGATAAATGTAACCGTTTCGGAGAGAAGAGCGGCCAATGTGACGATCTGGCTTTTAATCGATTCGATAACAAATGACGAAAACGGACGGATTACTCAGGTTTTTACTACATATGAACACTTTTCACATTCTCCCGGGCAACGCGGCTGCTAGTTTTCCTTTCATGCAAAATCTTAAGGTCCTAGGACATGTCCAAGCCACCAAAGCTGGTTAAAAAGTGATTAAACGACAACTAAAACTTAAATAGTACTACTTCTTACTGGCTATTACTTCAACTTAGAAGCTTCTCTGTTCTAATATGGTGCTTTTAGTGTTTCCGCATACCGCAGCACGCGACATAGCTTTGCAGACGATTAGTGTAACAGTCTCAGAGTGAAAAGCGGCCAATATGACGATCTGGCTTTAAGTCGATTCGATAACAAATGACGAAAACGGACGGATTTCTCAGGTATTTACTACATATGAACACTTTTCACATTCTCCCGTGCAACGCGGCTGCTAGTCCTCCTTTCATGCAAAATCTTAATGTCCTAGGACATGTCCAAGCCACCAAAGCCGGTTAAAAAGTGATTAATCGACAACTAAAACTTAAATAGTACTACTTCTTACTGGCTATTACTTCAACTTAGAAGCTTCTTCTGTGTTCTACTATGGTGCATTTAGTGTCTCAGCATACCGCAGCACGCGACATAGCTTTGCAGACGATTAATGTAACCGTCTCAAAGAGAAAAAATCGGCCAATATGACGATCTGGCTTTAAGGCGATTCGATAACAAATGACGAAAACGGACGGATTTCTCAGGTTTTTACTACATATGAACACTTTTCACATTCTCCCGTGCAACGCGGCTACTAGTCCTCCTTTCATGCAAAATCGTAAGGTCCTAGGTCATGTCCAAGCCACCAAAGCCGGCTAAAAAGTGAATAATCGACAACTAAAACTTGAATTGTACTACTTCTTACTGGCTATTACTTCAACTTAAAAGCTTCTTCTGTGTTCTACTATGGTGCTTTTAGTGTCTCCGCATACCGCAGCACGCGACATAGCTTTGCAGACGATAAATGTAACCGTTTCGGAGAGAAGAGCGGCCAATGTGACGATCTGGCTTTAAATCGATTCGATAACAAATGACGAAAACGGACGGATTTCTCAGATTTTTACTACATATGAACACTTTTCACATTCTCTCGTGCAACGCGGCTGCTAGTCTTCCTTTCATGCAAAATCGTATTTCCTAGGACATGTTCAAGCCACAAAAGCAGGTTAAAAAGTGATTAATCGACAACTAACACTTAAATAGTACTACTTCATACTGGCTATTACTTCAACTTAGAAGCTTCTTCTCTTTTCTACTATGGTGCTTTTAGTGTCTCCGCATACCGCAGCACGCGACATAGCTTTGCAGACGATAAATGTAACCGTCTCAAAGAGAAAAGCGACCAATGTGTCGATCTGAATGTAAGTCGATTCGATAACAAATGACGAAAACGGACGGATTTCTCAGGTTTTTACTACATATGAACACTTTTCACATTCTCCCGTGCAACGCGGCTGCTAGTCCTCCTTTCATGCAAATCCTTAAGGTGATAGGTCATATCCAAGCCACCAAAGCCGTCTAAAATGTGAATAATCTATAATTAAAACTTGAATTGTACTACTTCTTACTGGCTATTACTTCAACTTAGAAACTTATTCTGAGTTCTGCTGTGGTGCTTTTAGTGGTTCCGTATACCGCAGCATTCGACATAGCTTTGCAGATGATTAATGTAACCGTTTCAGAGAGAAGAGCGGCCATTGTGACGATCTGGCTTTAAATCGATTCGATAACAAATGACGAAAACGGACGGATTTCTCAGGTTTTTACTACATATGAACACTTTTCACATTCTCCCGTGCAACGCGGCTGCTAGTCTTATTTCTTGCAAAATCTTAAGGTCCTAGGACATGTCCAAGCCACCAAAGCCGGTTAAAAAGTGATTCAACGACAACTAAAACTTAAATAGTACTACTTTTTACTGGCTATTACTTCAACTTAGAAGCTTCTTCTGTGTTCTAATATGGTGCTTTTAGTGTCTCCGCATACCGCAGCACGCGACATAGCTTTGCAGACGATAAATGTAACAGTCTCAGAGAGAAAAGCGGCCAATGTGTCGATCTGAATTTAAGTCGATTCGATAAAAAATGACGAAAACGGACGGATTTCTCAGGTTTTTACTACATATGAACACTTTTCACATTCTCCCGTGCAACACGGCTGCTAGTCTTCCTTTCATGCAAAATCGTAAGGTCCTAGGACACGTCCAAGCCACCAAAGCCAGTTAAAAAGTGATTAATCGACAACTAAATCTTAAATATTACTACTTCTTACTGGCTATTACTTCAACTTAGAAGCTTCTTCTCTGTTCTACTATGGTGCTTTTAGTGTTTCCGCATACCGCAGCACGCGACATTGCTTTGCAGACGATAAATGTAACCGTTTCAGAGAGAAGAGCGGCCAATGTGACGATCTGGCTTTACATCGATTCGATACCAAATGACGAAAACGGACGGATTTCTCAGGTTTTTACTACATATGAACACTTTTCACATTCTCCCGTGCAACGCGGCGCTACTCTTCCTTTCATGCAAAGTCTTAAGGTCCTAGGTCATGTCCAACCCACCAAAGCCAGCTAAAAAGTTATTAATCGACAACTACAACTTGAATTGTACTACTTCTTACTGGCTATTACTTCAACTTATAAGCTTCTTCTGTGTTCTAATATGGTGCTTTTAGTGTCTCCGCATACCGCAGCACGCGACATAGCTTTGCAGACGATAAATGTAACCGTTTCAGAGAGAATAGCGGCCAATGTGACGATCTGGCTTTAAATCGATTCGATAACAAATGATGAAAACGGACGGATTCTCAGGTTTTTACTACATATGAACACTTTTCACATTCTCCCGTGCAACGCGGCTGCTAGTCCTCCTTTCATGCGAATTCATAAGGTCCTAGGTCATATCCAAGCCACCAAAGCCGGCTAATATGTGAATAATCTATAATTAAAACTTGAATTGTACTACTTCTTACTGGCTATTACTTCAACTTAGAAGCTTATTCTGAGTTCTACTGTGGTGCTTTTAGTGTTTCCGTATACCGCAGCACGCGACATAGATTTGCAGACGATAAATGTAACCGTTTCAGAGAGAAGAGCGGCCATTTTGACGATCTGGCTTTAAATCGATTCGATAGCAAATGACGAAAACGGACGGATTTCTCAGGTTTTTACTACATATGAACACTTTTCACACCCTCTCGTGCAACGCGGCTGCTAGTCTTCCTTTCATGCAAAATCTTAAGGTTCCACCTCATTTCCAACCATCAAAGCCGGCTACAAAGTGAATAATCGACAACTAAAACTTGAATTGTACTACATCTTACTGGCTATTACTTCAACTTAGAAGCTTTTTCTGGGTTCTACTATGGTTCTTATAGTGTCTCCGCATACCGCAGCACGCGACATAGCTTTGCAGGCGATAAATGTAACCGTTTCGGAGAGAAGAGCGGCCAATGTGACGATCTGGCTTTTAATCGATTCGATAACAAATGACGAAAACGGACGGATTACTCAGGTTTTTACTACATATGAACACTTTTCACATTCTCCCGGGCAACGCGGCTGCTAGTTTTCCTTTCATGCAAAATCTTAAGGTCCTAGGACATGTCCAAGCCACCAAAGCTGGTTAAAAAGTGATTAAACGACAACTAAAACTTAAATAGTACTACTTCTTACTGGCTATTACTTCAACTTAGAAGCTTCTCTGTTCTAATATGGTGCTTTTAGTGTTTCCGCATACCGCAGCACGCGACATAGCTTTGCAGACGATTAGTGTAACAGTCTCAGAGTGAAAAGCGGCCAATATGACGATCTGGCTTTAAGTCGATTCGATAACAAATGACGAAAACGGACGGATTTCTCAGGTATTTACTACATATGAACACTTTTCACATTCTCCCGTGCAACGCGGCTGCTAGTCCTCCTTTCATGCAAAATCTTAATGTCCTAGGACATGTCCAAGCCACCAAAGCCGGTTAAAAAGTGATTAATCGACAACTAAAACTTAAATAGTACTACTTCTTACTGGCTATTACTTCAACTTAGAAGCTTCTTCTGTGTTCTACTATGGTGCATTTAGTGTCTCAGCATACCGCAGCACGCGACATAGCTTTGCAGACGATTAATGTAACCGTCTCAAAGAGAAAAAATCGGCCAATATGACGATCTGGCTTTAAGGCGATTCGATAACAAATGACGAAAACGGACGGATTTCTCAGGTTTTTACTACATATGAACACTTTTCACATTCTCCCGTGCAACGCGGCTACTAGTCCTCCTTTCATGCAAAATCGTAAGGTCCTAGGTCATGTCCAAGCCACCAAAGCCGGCTAAAAAGTGAATAATCGACAACTAAAACTTGAATTGTACTACTTCTTACTGGCTATTACTTCAACTTAAAAGCTTCTTCTGTGTTCTACTATGGTGCTTTTAGTGTCTCCGCATACCGCAGCACGCGACATAGCTTTGCAGACGATAAATGTAACCGTTTCGGAGAGAAGAGCGGCCAATGTGACGATCTGGCTTTAAATCGATTCGATAACAAATGACGAAAACGGACGGATTTCTCAGATTTTTACTACATATGAACACTTTTCACATTCTCTCGTGCAACGCGGCTGCTAGTCTTCCTTTCATGCAAAATCGTATTTCCTAGGACATGTTCAAGCCACAAAAGCAGGTTAAAAAGTGATTAATCGACAACTAACACTTAAATAGTACTACTTCATACTGGCTATTACTTCAACTTAGAAGCTTCTTCTCTTTTCTACTATGGTGCTTTTAGTGTCTCCGCATACCGCAGCACGCGACATAGCTTTGCAGACGATAAATGTAACCGTCTCAAAGAGAAAAGCGACCAATGTGTCGATCTGAATGTAAGTCGATTCGATAACAAATGACGAAAACGGACGGATTTCTCAGGTTTTTACTACATATGAACACTTTTCACATTCTCCCGTGCAACGCGGCTGCTAGTCCTCCTTTCATGCAAATCCTTAAGGTGATAGGTCATATCCAAGCCACCAAAGCCGTCTAAAATGTGAATAATCTATAATTAAAACTTGAATTGTACTACTTCTTACTGGCTATTACTTCAACTTAGAAACTTATTCTGAGTTCTGCTGTGGTGCTTTTAGTGGTTCCGTATACCGCAGCATTCGACATAGCTTTGCAGATGATTAATGTAACCGTTTCAGAGAGAAGAGCGGCCATTGTGACGATCTGGCTTTAAATCGATTCGATAACAAATGACGAAAACGGACGGATTTCTCAGGTTTTTACTACATATGAACACTTTTCACATTCTCCCGTGCAACGCGGCTGCTAGTCTTATTTCTTGCAAAATCTTAAGGTCCTAGGACATGTCCAAGCCACCAAAGCCGGTTAAAAAGTGATTCAACGACAACTAAAACTTAAATAGTACTACTTTTTACTGGCTATTACTTCAACTTAGAAGCTTCTTCTGTGTTCTAATATGGTGCTTTTAGTGTCTCCGCATACCGCAGCACGCGACATAGCTTTGCAGACGATAAATGTAACAGTCTCAGAGAGAAAAGCGGCCAATGTGTCGATCTGAATTTAAGTCGATTCGATAAAAAATGACGAAAACGGACGGATTTCTCAGGTTTTTACTACATATGAACACTTTTCACATTCTCCCGTGCAACACGGCTGCTAGTCTTCCTTTCATGCAAAATCGTAAGGTCCTAGGACACGTCCAAGCCACCAAAGCCAGTTAAAAAGTGATTAATCGACAACTAAATCTTAAATATTACTACTTCTTACTGGCTATTACTTCAACTTAGAAGCTTCTTCTCTGTTCTACTATGGTGCTTTTAGTGTTTCCGCATACCGCAGCACGCGACATTGCTTTGCAGACGATAAATGTAACCGTTTCAGAGAGAAGAGCGGCCAATGTGACGATCTGGCTTTACATCGATTCGATACCAAATGACGAAAACGGACGGATTTCTCAGGTTTTTACTACATATGAACACTTTTCACATTCTCCCGTGCAACGCGGCGCTACTCTTCCTTTCATGCAAAGTCTTAAGGTCCTAGGTCATGTCCAACCCACCAAAGCCAGCTAAAAAGTTATTAATCGACAACTACAACTTGAATTGTACTACTTCTTACTGGCTATTACTTCAACTTATAAGCTTCTTCTGTGTTCTAATATGGTGCTTTTAGTGTCTCCGCATACCGCAGCACGCGACATAGCTTTGCAGACGATAAATGTAACCGTTTCAGAGAGAATAGCGGCCAATGTGACGATCTGGCTTTAAATCGATTCGATAACAAATGATGAAAACGGACGGATTCTCAGGTTTTTACTACATATGAACACTTTTCACATTCTCCCGTGCAACGCGGCTGCTAGTCCTCCTTTCATGCGAATTCATAAGGTCCTAGGTCATATCCAAGCCACCAAAGCCGGCTAATATGTGAATAATCTATAATTAAAACTTGAATTGTACTACTTCTTACTGGCTATTACTTCAACTTAGAAGCTTATTCTCAGTTCTACTGTGGTGCTTTTAGTGTTTCCGTATACCGCAGCACGCGACATAGATTTGCAGACGATAAATGTAACCGTTTCAGAGAGAAGAGCGGCCATTTTGACGATCTGGCTTTAAATCGATTCGATAGCAAATGACGAAAACGGACGGATTTCTCAGGTTTTTACTACATATGAACACTTTTCACACCCTCTCGTGCAACGCGGCTGCTAGTCTTCCTTTCATGCAAAATCTTAAGGTTCCACCTCATTTCCAAGCCATCAAAGCCGGCTACAAAGTGAATAATCGACAACTAAAACTTGAATTGTACTACATCTTACTGGCTATTACTTCAACTTAGAAGCTTTTTCTGGGTTCTACTATGGTTCTTATAGTGTCTCCGCATACCGCAGCACGCGACATAGCTTTGCAGGCGATAAATGTAACCGTTTCGGAGAGAAGAGCGGCCAATGTGACGATCTGGCTTTTAATCGATTCGATAACAAATGACGAAAACGGACGGATTACTCAGGTTTTTACTACATATGAACACTTTTCACATTCTCCCGGGCAACGCGGCTGCTAGTTTTCCTTTCATGCAAAATCTTAAGGTCCTAGGACATGTCCAAGCCACCAAAGCTGGTTAAAAAGTGATTAAACGACAACTAAAACTTAAATAGTACTACTTCTTACTGGCTATTACTTCAACTTAGAAGCTTCTCTGTTCTAATATGGTGCTTTTAGTGTTTCCGCATACCGCAGCACGCGACATAGCTTTGCAGACGATTAGTGTAACAGTCTCAGAGTGAAAAGCGGCCAATATGACGATCTGGCTTTAAGTCGATTCGATAACAAATGACGAAAACGGACGGATTTCTCAGGTATTTACTACATATGAACACTTTTCACATTCTCCCGTGCAACGCGGCTGCTAGTCCTCCTTTCATGCAAAATCTTAATGTCCTAGGACATGTCCAAGCCACCAAAGCCGGTTAAAAAGTGATTAATCGACAACTAAAACTTAAATAGTACTACTTCTTACTGGCTATTACTTCAACTTAGAAGCTTCTTCTGTGTTCTACTATGGTGCATTTAGTGTCTCAGCATACCGCAGCACGCGACATAGCTTTGCAGACGATTAATGTAACCGTCTCAAAGAGAAAAAATCGGCCAATATGACGATCTGGCTTTAAGGCGATTCGATAACAAATGACGAAAACGGACGGATTTCTCAGGTTTTTACTACATATGAACACTTTTCACATTCTCCCGTGCAACGCGGCTACTAGTCCTCCTTTCATGCAAAATCGTAAGGTCCTAGGTCATGTCCAAGCCACCAAAGCCGGCTAAAAAGTGAATAATCGACAACTAAAACTTGAATTGTACTACTTCTTACTGGCTATTACTTCAACTTAAAAGCTTCTTCTGTGTTCTACTATGGTGCTTTTAGTGTCTCCGCATACCGCAGCACGCGACATAGCTTTGCAGACGATAAATGTAACCGTTTCGGAGAGAAGAGCGGCCAATGTGACGATCTGGCTTTAAATCGATTCGATAACAAATGACGAAAACGGACGGATTTCTCAGATTTTTACTACATATGAACACTTTTCACATTCTCTCGTGCAACGCGGCTGCTAGTCTTCCTTTCATGCAAAATCGTATTTCCTAGGACATGTTCAAGCCACAAAAGCAGGTTAAAAAGTGATTAATCGACAACTAACACTTAAATAGTACTACTTCATACTGGCTATTACTTCAACTTAGAAGCTTCTTCTCTTTTCTACTATGGTGCTTTTAGTGTCTCCGCATACCGCAGCACGCGACATAGCTTTGCAGACGATAAATGTAACCGTTTCAGAGAGAAGAGCGGCCAATGTGACGATCTGGCTTTAAATCGATTCGATAACAAATGACGAAAACGGACGGATTTCTCAGCTTTTACTACATATGAACACTTTTCACATTCTCCCGTGCAACGCGGCTGCTAGTCCTCCTCTCATGCAAAATCTTAAGGTCCTAGGTCATGTCCAAGCCACCAAAGCCGGCTAAAAAGTGAATAATCGACAACTTAAACTTGAATTTTTATACTTCTTACTGGCTATTACTTCAACTTAGAAGCTTCTTCTGTGTTCTACTATGGTGCTTTTAGTGTCTCCGCATACCGCAGCACGCGACATAGCTTTGCAGACGATAAATGTAACCGTCTCAGAGAGAAAAGCGGCCAATGTGTCGATCTGAATGTAAGTCGATTCGATAACAAATGACGAAAACGGACGGATTTCTCAGGTTTTTACTACATTTGAACACTTTTCACATTCTCCCGTGAAACGCGGCTGCTAGTCCTCCTTTCATGCAAATCCTTAAGGTCCTAGGTCATATCCAAGCCACCAAAGCCGTCTAAAATGTGAATAATCTATAATTAAAACTTGAATTGTACTACTTCTTACTGGCTATTACTTTAACTTAGAAACTTATTCTGAGTTCTGCTGTGGTGCTTTTAGTGTTTCCGTATACCGCAGCATTCGACATAGCTTTGCAGACGATAAATGTAACCGTTTCAGAGAGAAGAGCGGCCATTGTGACGATCTGGCTTTAAATCGATTCGATAACAAATGACGAAAACGGACGGATTTCTCAGGTTTTTACTACATATGAACACTTTTCACATTCTCCCGTGCAACGCGGCTGCTAGTCTTATTTCTTGCAAAATCTTAAGGTCCTAGGACATGTCCAAGCCACCAAAGCCGATTAAAAAGTGATTCAACGACAACTAAAACTTAAATTGTACTACTTTTTACTGGCTATTACTTCAACTTAGAAGCTTCTTCTGTGTTCTAATATGGTGCTTTTAGTGTCTCCGCATACCGCAGCACGCGACATAGCTTTGCAGACGATAAATGTAACACTCTCAGAGAGAAAAGCGGCCAATGTGTCGATCTGAATTTAAGTCGATTCGATAACAAATGACGAAAACGGACGGATTTCTCAGGTTTTTACTACATATGAACACTTTTCACATTCTCCCGTGCAACGCGGCTGCTAGTCTTCCTTTCATGCAAAATCTTAAGGTCCTAGGACTTGTCCAAGCCACCAAAGCCAGTTAAAAAGTGATTAATCGACAACTAAATCTTAAATATTACTACTTCTTACTGGCTATTACTTCAACTTAGAAGCTTCTTCTCTGTTCTACTATGGTGCTTTTAGTGTTTCCGCATACCGCAGCACGCGACATTGCTTTGCAGACGATAAATGTAACCGTTTCAGAGAGAAGAGCGGCCAATGTGACGATCTGGCTTTAAATCGATTCGATAACAAATGACGAAAACGGACGGATTTCTCAGGTTTTTACTACATATGAACACTTTTCACATTCTCCCGTGCAACGCGGCGCTACTCTTCCTTTCATGCAAAGTCTTAAGGTCCTAGGTCATGTCCAACCCACCAAAGCCAGCTAAAAAGTGATTAAACGACAACTACAACTTGAATTGTACTACTTCTTACTAGCTATTACTTCAACTTATAAGCTTCTTCTGTGTTCTAATATGGTGCTTTTAGTGTCTCCGCATACCGCAGCACACGACATAGCTTTGCAGACGATAAATGTAACCGTTTCAGAGAGAATAGCGGCCAATGTGACGATCTGGCTTTAAATCGATTCGATAACAAATGATGAAAACGGACGGATTCTCAGGTTTTTACTACATATGAACACTTTTCACATTCTCCCGTGCAACGCGGCTGCTAGTCCTCCTTTCATGCGAATTCATAAGGTCCTAGGTCATATCCAAGCCACCAAAGCCGGCTAATATGTGAATAATCTATAATTAAAACTTGAATTGTACTACTTCTTACTGGCTATTACTTCAACTTAGAAGCTTATTCTGAGTTCTACTGTGGTGCTTTTAGTGTTTCCGTATACCGCAGCACGCGACATAGCTTTGCAGACGATAAATGTAACCGTTTCAGAGAGAAGAGCGGCCAATGTGACGATCTGGCTTTAAGTCGATTCGATAACAAATGACGAAAACGGACGGATTTCTCAGGTTTTTACTACATATGAACACTTTTCACATTCTCCCGTGCAACGCGGCGCTACTCTTCCTTTCATGCAAAGTCTTAAGGTCCTAGGTCATGTCCAACCCACCAAAGCCAGCTAAAAAGTTATTAATCGACAACTACAACTTGAATTGTACTACTTCTTACTGGCTATTACTTCAACTTATAAGCTTTTTCTGTGTTCTAATATGGTGCTTTTAGTGTCTCCGCATACCGCAGCACGCGACATAGCTTTGCAGACGATAAATGTAACCGTTTCAGAGAGAATAGCGGCCAATGTGACGATCTGGCTTTAAATCGATTCGATAACAAATGATGAAAACGGACGGATTCTCAGGTTTTTACTACATATGAACACTTTTCACATTCTCCCGTGCAACGCGGCTGCTAGTCCTCCTTTCATGCGAATTCATAAGGTCCTAGGTCATATCCAAGCCACCAAAGCCGGCTAATATGTGAATAATCTATAATTAAAACTTGAATTGTACTACTTCTTACTGGCTATTACTTCAACTTAGAAGCTTATTCTCAGTTCTACTGTGGTGCTTTTAGTGTTTCCGTATACCGCAGCACGCGACATAGATTTGCAGACGATAAATGTAACCGTTTCAGAGAGAAGAGCGGCCATTTTGACGATCTGGCTTTAAATCGATTCGATAGCAAATGACGAAAACGGACGGATTTCTCAGGTTTTTACTACATATGAACACTTTTCACACCCTCTCGTGCAACGCGGCTGCTAGTCTTCCTTTCATGCAAAATCTTAAGGTTCCACCTCATTTCCAAGCCATCAAAGCCGGCTACAAAGTGAATAATCGACAACTAAAACTTGAATTGTACTACATCTTACTGGCTATTACTTCAACTTAGAAGCTTTTTCTGGGTTCTACTATGGTTCTTATAGTGTCTCCGCATACCGCAGCACGCGACATAGCTTTGCAGGCGATAAATGTAACCGTTTCGGAGAGAAGAGCGGCCAATGTGACGATCTGGCTTTTAATCGATTCGATAACAAATGACGAAAACGGACGGATTACTCAGGTTTTTACTACATATGAACACTTTTCACATTCTCCCGGGCAACGCGGCTGCTAGTTTTCCTTTCATGCAAAATCTTAAGGTCCTAGGACATGTCCAAGCCACCAAAGCTGGTTAAAAAGTGATTAAACGACAACTAAAACTTAAATAGTACTACTTCTTACTGGCTATTACTTCAACTTAGAAGCTTCTTCTGTGTTCTACTATGGTGCATTTAGTGTCTCAGCATACCGCAGCACGCGACATAGCTTTGCAGACGATAAATGTAACCGTCTCAGAGAGAAAAGCGGCCAATGTGTCGATCTGAATGTAAGTCGATTCGATAACAAATGACGAAAACGGACGGATTTCTCAGGTTTTTACTACATTTGAACACTTTTCACATTCTCCCGTGAAACGCGGCTGCTAGTCCTCCTTTCATGCAAATCCTTAAGGTCCTAGGTCATATCCAAGCCACCAAAGCCGTCTAAAATGTGAATAATCTATAATTAAAACTTGAATTGTACTACTTCTTACTGGCTATTACTTTAACTTAGAAACTTATTCTGAGTTCTGCTGTGGTGCTTTTAGTGTTTCCGTATACCGCAGCATTCGACATAGCTTTGCAGACGATAAATGTAACCGTTTCAGAGAGAAGAGCGGCCATTGTGACGATCTGGCTTTAAATCGATTCGATAACAAATGACGAAAACGGACGGATTTCTCAGGTTTTTACTACATATGAACACTTTTCACATTCTCCCGTGCAACGCGGCTGCTAGTCTTATTTCTTGCAAAATCTTAAGGTCCTAGGACATGTCCAAGCCACCAAAGCCGATTAAAAAGTGATTCAACGACAACTAAAACTTAAATTGTACTACTTTTTACTGGCTATTACTTCAACTTAGAAGCTTCTTCTGTGTTCTAATATGGTGCTTTTAGTGTCTCCGCATACCGCAGCACGCGACATAGCTTTGCAGACGATAAATGTAACACTCTCAGAGAGAAAAGCGGCCAATGTGTCGATCTGAATTTAAGTCGATTCGATAACAAATGACGAAAACGGACGGATTTCTCAGGTTTTTACTACATATGAACACTTTTCACATTCTCCCGTGCAACGCGGCTGCTAGTCTTCCTTTCATGCAAAATCTTAAGGTCCTAGGACTTGTCCAAGCCACCAAAGCCAGTTAAAAAGTGATTAATCGACAACTAAATCTTAAATATTACTACTTCTTACTGGCTATTACTTCAACTTAGAAGCTTCTTCTCTGTTCTACTATGGTGCTTTTAGTGTTTCCGCATACCGCAGCACGCGACATTGCTTTGCAGACGATAAATGTAACCGTTTCAGAGAGAAGAGCGGCCAATGTGACGATCTGGCTTTAAATCGATTCGATAACAAATGACGAAAACGGACGGATTTCTCAGGTTTTTACTACATATGAACACTTTTCACATTCTCCCGTGCAACGCGGCGCTACTCTTCCTTTCATGCAAAGTCTTAAGGTCCTAGGTCATGTCCAACCCACCAAAGCCAGCTAAAAAGTGATTAAACGACAACTACAACTTGAATTGTACTACTTCTTACTAGCTATTACTTCAACTTATAAGCTTCTTCTGTGTTCTAATATGGTGCTTTTAGTGTCTCCGCATACCGCAGCACACGACATAGCTTTGCAGACGATAAATGTAACCGTTTCAGAGAGAATAGCGGCCAATGTGACGATCTGGCTTTAAATCGATTCGATAACAAATGATGAAAACGGACGGATTCTCAGGTTTTTACTACATATGAACACTTTTCACATTCTCCCGTGCAACGCGGCTGCTAGTCCTCCTTTCATGCGAATTCATAAGGTCCTAGGTCATATCCAAGCCACCAAAGCCGGCTAATATGTGAATAATCTATAATTAAAACTTGAATTGTACTACTTCTTACTGGCTATTACTTCAACTTAGAAGCTTATTCTGAGTTCTACTGTGGTGCTTTTAGTGTTTCCGTATACCGCAGCACGCGACATAGCTTTGCAGACGATAAATGTAACCGTTTCAGAGAGAAGAGCGGCCATTTTGACGATCTGGCTTTAAATCGATTCAATAACAAATGACGAAAACGGACGGATTTCTCAGGTTTTTACTACATATGAACACTTTTCACACCCTCTCGTGCAACGCGGCTGCTAGTCTTCCTTTCATGCAAAATCTTAAGGTTCCACCTCATTTCGAAGCCATCAAAGCCGGCTACAAAGTGAATAATCGACAACTAAAACTTGAATTGTACTACATCTTACTGGCTATTACTTCAACTTAGAAGCTTTTTCTGTGTTCTACTATGGTGCTTATAGTGTCTCCGCATACCGCAGCACGCGACATAGCTTTGCAGGCGATAAATGTAACCGTTTCGGAGAGAAGAGCGGCCAATGTGACGATCTGGCTTTTAATCGATTCGATAACAAATGACGAAAACGGACGGATTACTCAGGTTTTTACTACATATGAACACTTTTCACATTCTCCCGGGCAACGCGGCTGCTAGTTTTCCTTTCATGCAAAATCTTAAGGTCCTAGGACATGTCCAAGCCACCAAAGCTGGTTAAAAAGTGATTAAACGACAACTAAAACTTAAATAGTACTACTTCTTACTGGCTATTACTTCAACTTAGAAGCTTCTCTGTTCTAATATGGTGCTTTTAGTGTTTCCGCATACCGCAGCACGCGACATAGCTTTGCAGACGATTAATGTAACAGTCTCAGAGTGAAAAGCGGCCAATATGACGATCTGGCTTTAAGTCGATTCGATAACAAATGACGAAAACGGACGGATTTCTCAGGTATTTACTACATATGAACACTTTTCACATTCTCCCGTGCAACGCGGCTGCTAGTCCTCCTTTCATGCAAAATCTTAATGTCCTAGGACATGTCCAAGCCACCAAAGCCGGTTAAAAAGTGATTAATCGACAACTAAAACTTAAATAGTACTACTTCTTACTGGCTATTACTTCAACTTAGAAGCTTCTTCTGTGTTCTACTATGGTGCATTTAGTGTCTCAGCATACCGCAGCACGCGACATAGCTTTGCAGACGATTAATGTAACCGTCTCAAAGAGAAAAAATCGGCCAATATGACGATCTGGCTTTAAGGCGATTCGATAACAAATGACGAAAACGGACGGATTTCTCAGGTTTTTACTACATATGAACACTTTTCACATTCTCCCGTGCAGCGCGGCTACTAGTCCTCCTTTCATGCAAAATCGTAAGGTCCTAGGTCATGTCCAAGCCACCAAAGCCGGCTAAAAAGTGAATAATCGACAACTAAAACTTGAATTGTACTACTTCTTACTGGCTATTACTTCAACTTAGAAGCTTCTTCTGTGTTCTACTATGGTGCTTTTAGTGTCTCCGCATACCGCAGCACGCGACATAGCTTTGCAGACGATAAATGTAACCGTTTCGGAGAGAAGAGCGGCCAATGTGACGATCTGGCTTTAAATCGATTCGATAACAAATGACGAAAACGGACGGATTTCTCAGGTTTTTACTACATATGAACACTTTTCACATTCTCTCGTGCAACGCGGCTGCTAGTCTTCCTTTCATGCAAAATCGTATTTCCTAGGACATGTTCAAGCCACAAAAGCAGGTTAAAAAGTGATTTATCGACAACTAACACTTAAATAGTACTACTTCATACTGGCTATTACTTCAACTTAGAAGCTTCTTCTCTTTTCTACTATGGTGCTTTTAGTGTCTCCGCATACCGCAGCACGCGACATAGCTTTGCAGACG
Organism: Schistocerca gregaria; assembly: GCF_023897955.1. Lineage (NCBI taxonomy): Eukaryota > Metazoa > Arthropoda > Insecta > Orthoptera > Acrididae > Schistocerca > Schistocerca gregaria. Next base: position 4,892,021 of record NW_026061759.1, read on the forward strand.
ATAAATGTAACCGTTTCAGAGAGAAGAGCGGCCAATGTGACGATCTGGCTTTAAATCGATTCGATAACAAATGACGAAAACGGACGGATTTCTCAGCTTTTACTACATATGAACACTTTTCACATTCTCCCGTGCAACGCGGCTGCTAGTCCTCCTCTCATGCAAAATCTTAAGGTCCTAGGTCATGTCCAAGCCTCCAAAGCCGGCTAAAAAGTGAATAATCGACAACTTAAACTTGAATTTTTATACTTCTTACTGGCTATTACTTCAACTTAGAAGCTTCTTCTGTGTTCTACTATGGTGCTTTTAGTGTCTCCGCATACCGCAGCACGCGACATAGCTTTGCAGACGATAAATGTAACCGTCTCAGAGAGAAAAGCGGCCAATGTGTCGATCTGAATGTAAGTCGATTCGATAACAAATGACGAAAACGGACGGATTTCTCAGGTTTTTACTACATTTGAACACTTTTCACATTCTCCCGTGAAACGCGGCTGCTAGTCCTCCTTTCATGCAAATCCTTAAGGTCCTAGGTCATATCCAAGCCACCAAAGCCGTCTAAAATGTGAATAATCTATAATTAAAACTTGAATTGTACTACTTCTTACTGGCTATTACTTCAACTTAGAAACTTATTCTGAGTTCTGCTGTGGTGCTTTTAGTGTTTCCGTATACCGCAGCATTCGACATAGCTTTGCAGACGATAAATGTAACCGTTTCAGAGAGAAGAGCGGCCATTGTGACGATCTGGCTTTAAATCGATTCGATAACAAATGACGAAAACGGACGGATTTCTCAGGTTTTTACTACATATGAACACTTTTCACATTCTCCCGTGCAACGCGGCTGCTAGTCTTCCTTTCATGCAAAATCTTAAGGTCCTAGGACTTGTCCAAGCCACCAAAGCCAGTTAAAAAGTGATTAATCGACAACTAAATCTTAAATATTACTACTTCTTACTGGCTATTACTTCAACTTAGAAGCTTATTCTCTGTTCTACTATGGTGCTTTTAGTGTTTCCGCATACCGCAGCACGCGACATTGCTTTGCAGACGATAAATGTAACCGTCTCAGAGAGAAAAGCGGCCAATGTGACGATCTGGCTTTAAGTGGATACGATAACAAATACGAATCCGGACGGATTTCCCAGGTTTTTACTACATATGAACACTTTTCACATTCTCCCGTGCAACGCGGCGCTACTCTTCCTTTCATGCAAAGTCTTAAGGTCCTAGGTCATGTCCAACCCACCAAAGCCAGCTAAAAAGTGATTAATCGACAACTACAACTTGAATTGTACTACTTCTTACTAGCTATTACTTCAACTTATAAGCTTCTTCTGTGTTCTAATATGGTGCTTTTAGTGTCTCCGCATACCGCAGCACGCGACATAGCTTTGCAGACGATAAATGTAACCGTTTCAGAGAGAATAGCGGCCAATGTGACGATCTGGCTTTAAATCGATTCGATAACAAATGATGAAAACGGACGGATTCTCAGGTTTTTACTACATATGAACACTTTTCACATTCTCCCGTGCAACGCGGCTGCTAGTCCTCCTTTCATGCGAATTCATAAGGTCCTAGGTCATATCCAAGCCACCAAAGCCGGCTAATATGTGAATAATCTATAATTAAAACTTGAATTGTACTACTTCTTACTGGCTATTACTTCAACTTAGAAGCTTATTCTGAGTTCTACTGTGGTGCTATTAGTGTTTCCGTATACCGCAGCACGCGACATAGCTTTGCAGACGATAAATGTAACCGTTTCAGAGAGAAGAGCGGCCATTTTGACGATCTGGCTTTAAATCGATTCGATAACAAATGACGAAAACGGACGGATTTCTCAGGTTTTTACTACATATGAACACTTTTCACACCCTCTCGTGCAACGCGGCAGCTAGTCTTCCTTTCATGCAAAATCTTAAGGTTCCACCTCATTTCCAAGCCATCAAAGCCGGCTACAAAGTGAATAATCGACAACTAAAACTTGAATTGTACTACATCTTACTGGCTATTACTTCAACTTAGAAGCTTCTTCTGTGTTCTACTATGGTGCTTTTAGTGTCTCCGCATACCGCAGCACACGACATAGCTTTGCAGACGATAAATGTAACAGTCTCAGAGAGAAAAGCGGCCAATGTGTCCATCTGAATTTAAGTCGATTCGATAACAAATGACGAAAACGGACGGATTTCTCAGGTTTTTACTACATATGAACACTTTTCACATTCTCTCGTGCAACGCGGCTTCTAGTCTTCCTTTCATGCAAAATCGTATTTCCTAGGACATGTTCAAGCCACAAAAGCAGGTTAAAAAGTGATTAATCGACAACTAACACTTAAATAGTACTACTTCATACTGGCTATTACTTCAACTCAGAAGCTTCTTCTCTTTTCTACTATGGTGCTTTTAGTGTCTCCGCATACCGCAGCACGCGACATAGCTTTGCAGACGATAAATGTAACCGTTTCAGAGAGAAGAGCGGCCAATGTGACGGTGTGGCTTTAAATCGATTCGATAACAAATGACGAAAACGGACGGATTTCTCAGGTTTTTACTACATATGAACACTTTTCACATTCTCCAGTGCAACGCGGCTGCTAGTCTTCCTCTCATGCAAAATCTTAATGTCCTAGGTCATGTCCAAGCCACAAAAGCCGGCTAAAATGTGAATAATCGACAACTTAAACTTGAATTTTTATACTTCCTACTGGCTATTACTTCAATTTAGAAGCTTCTTCTGTGTTCTACTATGGTGCTTTTAGTGTCTCCGCATACCGCAGCACGCGACATAGCTTTGCAGACGATAAATGTAACCGTCTCAGAGAGAAAAGCGGCCAATGTGTCGATCTGAATGTAAGTCGATTCGATAACAAATGACGAAAACGGACGGATTTCTCAGGTTTTTACTACATATGAACACTTTTCACATTCTCCCGTGCAACGCGGCTGCTAGTCCTCCTTTCATGCAAATCCTTAAGGTCCTAGGTCATATCCAAGCCACCAAAGCCGTCTAAAATGTGAATAATCTATAATTAAAACTTGAATTGTACTACTTCTTACTGGCTATTACTTCAACTTAGAAACTTATTCTGAGTTCTGCTGTGGTGCTTTTAGTGTTTCCGTATACCGCAGCATTCGACAAAGCTTTGCAGACGATAAATGTAACCGTTTCAGAGAGAAGAGCGGCCATTGTGACGATCTGGCTTTAAATCGATTCGATAACAAATGACGAAAACGGACGGATTTCTCAGGTTTTTACTACATATGAACACTTTTCACATTCTCCCGTGCAACGCGGCTGCTAGTCTTATTTCTTGCAAAATCTTAAGGTCCTAGGACATGTCCAAGCCACCAAAGCCGGTTAAAAAGTGATTCAACGACAACTAAAACTTAAATAGTACTACATTTTACTGGCTATTACTTCAACTTAGAAGCTTCTTCTGTGTTCTAATATGGTGCTTTTAGTGTCTCCGCATACCGCAGCACGCGACATAGCTTTGCAGACGATAAATGTAACAGTCTCAGAGAGAAAAGCGGCCAATGTGTCGATCTGAATTTAAGTCGATTCGATAACAAATGACGAAAACGGACGGACTTCTCAGGTTTTTACTACATATGAACACTTTTCACATTCTCCCGTGCAACGCGGCTGCTAGTCTTCCTTTCATGCAAAATCTTATGGTCCTAGGACATGTCCAAGCCACCAAAGCCAGTTAAAAAGTGATTAATCGACAACTAAATCTTAAATATTACTGCTTCTTACTGGCTATTACTTCAACTTAGAAGCTTCTTCTCTGTTCTACTATGGTGCTTTTAGTGTTTCCGCATACCGCAGCACGCGACATTGCTTTGCAGACGATAAATGTAACCGTTTCAGAGAGAAGAGCGGCCAATGTGACGATCTGGCTTTAAAACGATTCGATAACAAATGACGAAAACGGACGGATTTCTCAGGTTTTTACTACATATGAACACTTTTCACATTCTCCCGTGCAACGCGGCGCTACTCTTCCTTTCATGCAAAGTCTTAAGGTCCTAGGTCATGTCCAACCCACCAAAGCCAGCTAAAAAGTGATTAATCGACAACTACAACTTGAATTGTACTACTTCTTACTAGCTATTACTTCAACTTATAAGCTTCTTCTGTGTTCTAATATGGTGCTTTTAGTGTCTCCGCATACCGCAGCACGCGACATAGCTTTGCAGACGATAAATGTAACCGTTTCAGAGAGAATAGCGGCCAATTTGACGATCTGGCTTTAAATCGATTCGATAACAAATGATGAAAACGGACGGATTCTCAGGTTTTTACTACATATGAACACTTTTCACATTCTCCCGTGCAACGCGGCTGCTAGTCCTCCTTTCATGAGAATTCATAAGGTCCTAGGTCATATCCGAGCCACCAAAGCCGGCTAATATGTGAATAATCTATAATTAAAACTTGAATTGTACTACTTCTTACTGGCTATTACTTCAACTTAGAAGCTTATTCTGAGTTCTACTGTGGTGCTTTTAGTGTTTCCGTATACCGCAGCACGCGACATAACTTTGCAGACGATAAATGTAACCGTTTCAGAGAGAAGAGCGGCCATTTTGACAATCTGGCTTTAAATTGATTCGATAACAAATGACGAAAACGGACGGATTTCTCAGGTTTTTACTACATATGAACACTTTTCACACCCTCTCGTGCAACACGGCTGCTAGTCTTCCTTTCATGCAAAATCTTAAGGTTCCACCTCATTTCCAAGCCATCAAAGCCGGCTACAAAGTGAATAATCGACAACTAAAACTTGAATTGTACTACTTCTTACTGGCTATTACTTCAACTTAGAAGCTTCTTCTGTGTTCTACTATGGTGCTTTTAGTGTTTCCGCATACCGCAGCACGCGACATAGCTTTGCAGACGATAAATGTAACCGTTTCAGAGAGAATAGCGGCCAATGTGACGATCTGGCTTTAAATCGATTCGATAACAAATGACGAAAACGGACGGATTTCTCAGGTTTTTACTACATATGAACACTTTTCACATGCTCCCGTGCAACGCGGCGCTAGTCTTCCTTTCATGCAAAATCTTAAGGTCCTAGGTCATGTCCAACCCACCAAAGCCAGCTAAAAAGTGATTAATCGATAACTAAAACTTGAATTGTACTACTTCCTACTGGCTATTACTTCAAATTATTAGCTTCTTCTGTGTTCTAATATGGTGCTTTTAGTGTCTCCGCATACCGCAGCACGCGACATAGATTTGCAGACGATAAATGTAACCGTTTCAGAGAGAAGAGCGGCCAATGTGAAGATCTGGCTTTAAATCGATTCGATAACAAATGACGGAAACGGACGGATTTCTCAGGTTTTTACTACATATGAACACTTTTCACATTCTCCCGTGCAACGCGGCTGCTAGTCTTCCTTTCATGCAAAATATTAAGGTCCTAGGTCATGTCCAAGCCACCAAAGCCGGCTAAAAAGTGAATAATCGACAACTAAAACTTGAATTGTACTACTTCTTACTGGCTATTACTTCAACTTAGAAGCTTCTTCTGTGTTCTACTACGGTGCTTTTAGTGTCTCCGCATACCGCAGCACGCGACATAGCTTTGCAGACGATAAATGTAACCGTCTCAGAGGGAAAAGCGGCCAATGTGTCGATCTGAATTTAAGTCGATGCGATAACAAATGACGAAAACGGACGGATTCTCAGGTTTTTACTACATATGAACACTTTTCACATTCTCCCGTGCAACGTGGCTGCTATTCCTCCTTTCAAGCAAATTCGTAAGGTCCTAGGTCATATCCAAGCCACCAAAGCCGGCTAAAATGTGAATAATCTATAATTAAAACTTGAATTGTACTACTTCTTACTGGCTATTACTTCAACTTAGAAGCTTATTCTGAGTTCTACTGTGGTGCTTTTAGTGTTTCCGTATACCGCAGCACGCGACATAGCTTTGCAGACGATAAATGTAACCGTTTCAGAGAGAAGAGCGGCCATTGTGACGATCTGGCTTTAAATCGATTCGATAACAAATGACGAAAACGGACGGATTTCTCAGGTTTTTACTACATATGAACACTTTTCACATTCTCCCGTGCAACGCGGCTGCTAGTCTTCCTTTCATGCAAAATCTTAAGGTCCTAGGTCATGTCCAAGCCACCAAAGCCGGCTAAAAAGTGAATAATCGACAACTAAAACATGAATTGTACTACTTCTTACTGGCTATTACTTCAACTTAGAAGCTTCTTCTGTGTTCTACTATGGTGCTTTTAGTGTCTCCGCATACCGCAGCACGGGACATAGCTTTGCAGACGATAAATGTTACCGTCTCAGAGGAAAAAGCGGCCAATGTGTCGATCTGAATTTAAGTCGATGCTATAACAAATGACGAAAACGGACGGATTCTCAGGTTTTTACTACATATGAACACTTTTCACATTCTCCGGTTGCAACGTGGCTGCTAGTCCTCCTTTCAAGCAAATTCGTAAGGTCCTAGGTCATATCCAAGCCACCAAAGCCGGCTAAAATATAATAATCTATAATTAAAACTTGAATTGTACTACTTCTAACTGGCTATTACTTCAACTTAGAAGCTTATTCTGAGTTCTACTGTGGTGCTTTTAGTGTTTCCGTATACCGCAACACGCGACATAGCTTTGGAGACGATAAATGTAACCGTTTCAGAGAGAAGAGCGGCCATTGTGACGATCTGGCTTTAAATCGATTCGATAACAAATGACGAAAACGGACGGATTTCTCAGGTTTTTACTTCATATGAACACTTTTCACATTCTCCCGTGCAACGCGGCTGCTAGTCTTTGTTTCATGCAAAATCTTAAGGTTCCACCTCATGTCCAAGCCACCAAAGCCGGCTAAAAAGTGATTAAACGACAACTAAAACTTAAATAGTACTACTTCTTACTGGCTATTACTTCAACTTAGAAGCTTCTTCTGTGTTCAACTATGGTGCTTTTAGTGTCTCCGCATACCGCAGCACGCGACATAGCTTTGCAGACGATAAATGTAACCGTTTCGGAGAGAAGAGCGGCCAATGTGACGCTCTGGCTTTAAATCGATTCGATAACAAATGACGAAAACGGACGTATTTCTCAGGTTTTTACTACATATGAACACTTTTCACATTCTCCCGTGCAACGCGGCTGCTAGTCTTCCTTTCATGCAAAATCGTATTTCCTAGGACATGTTCAAGCCACAAAAGCAGGTTAAAAAGTGATTAATCGACAACTAAAACTTAAATAGTACTACTTCATACTGGCTATTACTTCAACTTAGAAGCTTCTTCTCTTTTCTACTATGGTGCTTTTGGTGTCTCCGCATACCGCAGCACGCGACATAGCTTTGCAGACGATTAATGTAACCGTCTCAGAGAGAATGCGGCCAATATGACGATCTGGCTTTAAGTCGATTCGATAACAAATGACGAAAACGGACGGATTTCTCAGGTTTTTACTACATATGAACACTTTTCATATTCTCCCGTGCAACGCGGCTGCTAGTCTTCGTTTCATGCAAAATCTTAATGTCCTAGGACATGTCCAAGCCACCAAAGCCGGTTAAAAAGTGATTAATCGACAACTAAAACTTAAATAGTACTACTTCTTACTGGCTATTACTTCAACTTAGAAGCTTCTTCTGTGTTCTAATATGATGCTTTTAGTGTTTCCGCATACCGCAGCACGCGACATACCTTTGCAGACGATAAATGTAACCGCCTCAGAGAGAAAAGCGGCCAATGTGACGATCTGGCTGTAAGTCGATACGATAACAAATGACGAAAACCCACGGATTTCTCAGGTTTTTACTACATATGAACACTTTTCACATTCTCCCGTGCAACGATGCTGCTAGTCCTCCTTTCATGCAAAATCTTAAGGTTCCACCTCATGTCCAAGCCACCAAAGCCGGCTAAAAAGTGAATAATCGATAACTAAAACTTGAATTGTACTACTTCTTACTGGCTATTACTTCAACTTAGAAGCTTCTTCTGTGTTCAACTATGGTGCTTTTAGTGTCTCCGCATACCGCAGCACGCGACATAGCTTTGCAGACGAAAAATGTAACCGTCTCAGTGAGAAAGGCGGCCAATGTGTCGATCTGGCTTTAAATCGAATCGATAACAAATGGCGAAAATGGACAGATTTCTCAGGTTTTTACTACATATGAACACTTTTCACATTCTCCCGTGCAACGCGGCTGCTAGTCCTCCTTTCATGCAAAATCTTAAGGTCCTAGGTCATGTCATAGCCACCAAAGCCGGCTAAAAAGTGAATAATCGACAACTAATTTTGAACTGTACTACTTCTTACTGGCTATTACTTCAACTTAGAAGCTTCTTCTGTGTTCTACTATGGTGCTTTTATTGTCTCCGCATACCGCAGCGCGCGACATAGCTTTGCAGACGATAAATGTAACCGTCTCAGAGAGAAAAGCGGCCAATGTGACGATCTGGCTTTAAGTCGATTCGATAACAAATGACGAAAACGGACGGATTTCTCAGGTTTTTAATACATATGAACACTTTTCACATTCTCCCGTGCAACGCGGCTGCTAGTCCGCCTTTCATGCAAATTCTTAAGGTCCTAGGTCATATCCAAGCCACCAAAGCCAGCTAAAATGTGAATAATCTATAATTAAAACTTGAATTGTACTACTTCTTACAGGCTATTACTTCAACTTAGAAGCTTCTTCTGTGTTCTACTATGGTGCTTTTAGTGTCTCCGCATACCGCAGCATGCGACATAGCTTTGCAGACGATTAATGTAACCGTCTCAGAGAGAAAAGCGGCCAATGTGTCGATCTGAATTTAAGTCGATTCGATAACAAATGACGAAAACCGACGGATTTCCCAGGTTTTTACTACATATGAGCACTTTTCACATTCTCCCGTGCAACGCGGCTGCTAGTCCTCCTTTCATGCAAATTCTTAAGGTCCTAGGTCATATCCAAGCCACCAAAGCCGGCTAAAATGTGATTAATCTATAATTAAAACTTGAATTGTACTACTTCTTACTGGCTATTACTTCAACTTAGAAGCTTCATCTGTGTTATACTATGGTGCCTTTAGTGTCTCCGCATACCGCAGCACGCGACATAGCTTTGCAGACGATAAATGTAACCGTTTCAGAGAGAAAAGCGGCCAATGTGACGATCTGGCTTTAAGTCGATACGATAACAAATGACGAAAACCCACGGATTTCTCAGGTTTTTACTACAAATGAACACTTTTCACATTCTCCCATGCAACGCGGCTGCTAGTCCTCCTTTCATGCAAAATCTTAAGGTTCCACCTCATGTCCAAGCCACCAAAGCCGGCTAAAAAGTGAATAATCGATAACTAAAACTTAAATTGTACTACTTCTTACTGGCTATTACTTCAACTTAGAAGCTTCTTCTGTGTTCAACTATGGTGCTTTTAGTGTCTCCGCATACCGCAGCACGCGACATAGCTTTGCAGACGATTAATTTAACCGTCTCAGAGAGAAAAGCGGCCAATATGACGATCTGGCTTTAAGTCGATTCGATAACAAATGCCGAAAACGGACGATTTCTCAGGTTTTTACTACATATGAACACTTTTCACGTTATCCCGTGCAACGCGGCTGCTAGTCCTCCTTTCATGCAAAATCTTAAGGTCCTAGGTCATGTCCAAGCCACTAAAGACGGCTAAAAAGTGAATAATCGACAACTAAAACTTGAATTGTACTACTTCTTACTGGCTATTATTTCAACTTAAAAGCTCCTTCTGTGTTCTACTATGGTGCTTTAAGTGTCTCCGCATACCGCAGCACGCGACATAGCTTTGCAGACGAAAAATGTAACCGTCTCAGAGAGAAAAGCGTCCAATGTGACGATCTGGCTTTAAGTCGATTCGATAACAAATGGCGAAAATGGACAGATTTCTCAGGTTTTTACTACATATGAACACTTTTCACATTCTCCTGTGCAACGCGGCTGCTAGTCCTCCTTTCATGCAAAATCTTAAGGTCCTAGGTCATGTCCAAGCCACCAAAGCCGGCTAAAAAGTGAATAATCGACAACTAAAACTTGAATTGTACTACTTCTTACTGGCTATTACTTCAACTTAGAAGCTCCTTCTGTGTTCTACTATGATGCTTTTAGTGTCTACGCATACCGCAGCACGCGACATAGCTTTGCAGACGAAAAATGTAACCGTCTCAGTGAAAAAGGCGGCCAATGTGTCGATCTGGCTTTAAATCGATTCGATAACAAATGGCGAAAATGGACAGATTTCTCAGGTTTTTACTACATATGAACACTTTTCACATTCTCCCGTGCAACGCGGCTGCTAGTCCTCCTTTCATGCAAAATCTTAAGGTCCTAGGTCATGTCCAATCCACCAAAGCCGGCTAAAAAGTGAATAATCGACAACTAAAACTTGAATTGTACTACTTCTTACTGGCTATTACTTCAACTTAGAAGCTTCTTCTGTGTTCTACTATGGTGTTTTATTGTCTCCGCATACCGCAGCGCGCGACATAGCTTTGCAGACGATAAATGTAACCGTCTCAGAGAGAAAAGCGGCCAATGTGACGATCTTTCTTTAAGTCGATTCGATAACAATGACGAAACCGGACGGATTTCTCAGGTTGTTACTACATATGAACACTTTTCACATTCTCCCGTGCAACGCGGCTGCTAGTCTTCCTTTCATGCAAAATCCTAAGGTCCTACGTCATGTCCAACCCACCAAAGCCAGCTAAAACGTGATTAATCGACAACTACAACTTGAATTGTACTACTTCTTACTGGCTATTACTTCAACTTAGAAGCTTCTTCTGTGTTCTAATATGGTGCTTTTAGTGTCTCCGCATACCGCAGCACGCGACATAGCTTTGCAGACGATAAATGTAACCGTCTCAGAGAGAAAAGCGGCCAATGTGGCGATCTGGCTTTAAGTCGATATGATAACAAATGACGAAAACCCACGGATTTCTCAGGTTTTTACTACATATGAACACTTTTCACATTCTCCCGTGCAACGCGGTTGCTATTCCTCCTTTCAAGCAAATTCGTAAGGTCCTAGGTCATATCCAAGCCACCAAAGCCGGCTAAAATGTGAATAATCTATAATTAAAACTTGAATTGTACTACTTCTTACTGGCTATTACTTCAACTTAGAAGCTTATTCTCAGTTCTACTGTGGTGCTTTTAGTGTTTCCGTATACCGCAGCACGCGACATAGCTTTGCAGACGATAAATGTAACCGTTTCAGAGAGAAGAGCGGCCATTGTGACGATCTGGCTTTAAATCGATTCGATAACAAATGACGAAAACGGACGGATTTCTCAGGTTTTTACTACATATGAACACTTTTTACATTCTCCCGTGCAACGCGGCTGCTAGTCTTCGTTTCATGCAAAATCTTAAGGTTCCACCTCATGTCCAAGCCACCAAAGCCGGCTAAAAAGTCATTAAACGACAACTAAAACTTGAATTGTACTACTTCTTACTGGCTATTACTTCAACTTAGAAGCTTCTTCTGTGTTCTACTATGGTGCTTTTAGTGTCTCCGCATACCGCAGCACGCGACATAGCTTTGCAGACGATAAATGTAACCGTTTCGGAGAGAAGAGCGGCCAATGTGACGATCTGGCTTTAAATCGATTCGATAACAAATGACGAAAACGGACGGATTTCTCAGGTTTTTACTACATATGAACACTTTTCACATTCTCCCGTGCAACGCGGCTGCTAGTCTTCCTTTCATGCTAAATCGTATTTCCTAGGACATGTTCAAGCCACAAAAGCAGGTTAAAAAGTGATTAATCGACAACTAAAACTTAAATAGTACTACTTCATACTGGCTATTAGTTCAACTTAGAAGCTTTTTCTCTTTTCTACTATGGTGCTTTTGGTGTCTCCGCATACCGCAGCACGCGACATAGCTTTGCAGAAGATTAATGTAACCGTCTCAGAGAGAATGCGGCCAGTATGACGATCTGGCTGTAAGTCGATACGATAACAAATGACGAAAACCCACGGATTTCTCAGGTTTTTACTACATATGAACACTTTTCACATTCTCCCGTGCAACGCGGCTGCTAGTCCTCCTTTCATGCAAAATCTTTAAGTTCCACCTCATGTCCAAGCCACCAAAGCCGGCTAAAAAGTGAATAATCGATAACTAAAACTTGAATTGTACTACTTCTTACTGGCTATTACTTCAACTTAGAAGCTTCTTGTGTGTTCAACTATGGTGCTTTTAGTGTCTCCGCATACCGCAGCACGCGACATAGCTTTGCAGACGAAAAATGTAACCGTCTCAGAGAGAAAAGCGGCCAATGTGTCGATCTGGCTTTAAATCGATTCGATAACAAATGGCGAAAATGGACAGATTTCTCAGGTTTTTACTACATATGAACACTTTTCACATTCTCCCGTGCAACGCGGCTCCTAGTCCTCCTTTCATGCAAAATCTTAAGGTATTAGGTCATGTCATAGCCACCAAAGCCGGCTAAAAAGTGAATAATCGACAGCTAAAACTTGAATTGTACTACTTCTTACTGGCTATTACTTCAACTTAGAAGCTTCTTCTGTGTTCTACTATGGTGCTTTTATTGTCTCCGCATACCGCAGCGCGCGACATAGCTTTGCAGACGATAAATGTAACCGTCTCAGAGAGAAAAGCGGCCAATGTGACGATCTGGCTTTAAGTCGATTCGATAACAAATGACGAAAACGAACGGATTTCTCAGGTTTTTAATACATATGAACACTTTTCACATTCTCCCGTGCAACGCGGCTGCTAGTCCGCCTTTCATGCAAATTCTTAAGGTCCTAGGTCATATCCAAGCCACCAAAGCCGGCTAAAATGTGAATAATCTATAATTAAAACTTGAATTGTACTACTTCTTACAGGCTATTACTTCAACTTAGATGCTTCTTCTGTGTTCTACTATGGTGCTTTTAGTGTCTCCGCATACCGCAGCATGCGACATAGCTTTGCAGACGATTAATGTAACCGTCTCAGAGAGAAAAGCGGCCAATGTGTCGATCTGAATTTAAGTCGATTCGATAACAAATGACGAAAACCGACGGATTTCTCAGGTTTTTACTACATATGAACACTTTTCACATTCTCCCGTGCAACGCGGCTGCTAGTCCTCCTTTCATGCAAATTCTTAAGGTCCTAGGTCATATCCAAGCCACCAAAGCCGGCTAAAATGTGAATAATCTATAATTAAAACTTGAATTGTACTACTTCTTACTGGCTATTACTTCAACTTAGAAGCTTCTTCTGAGTTCTACAATGGTGCTTTTAGTGTTTCCGTATACCGCAGCACGCGACATAGCTTTGCAGACGATAAATGTAACCGCCTCAGAGAGAAAAGCGGCCAATGTGACGATCTGGCTTTAAGTCGATACGATAACAAATGACGAAAACCCACGGATTTCTCAGGTTTTTACTACATATGAACACTTTTCACATTCTCCCGTGCAACGCGGCTGCTAGTCCTCCTTTCATGCAAAATCTTAAGGTTCCACCTCATGTCCAAGCCACCAAAGCCGGCTAAAAAGTGAATAATCGATAACTAAAACTTGAATTGTACTACCTCTTACTGGCTATTACTTCAACTTAGAAGCTTCTTCTGTGTTCAACTATGGTGCTTTTAGTGTCTCCGCATACCGCAGCACGCGACATAGCTTTGCAGACGATTAATGTAACCGTCTCAGAGAGAAAAGCGGCCAATATGACGATCTGGCTTTAAGTCGATTCGATAACAAATGCCGAAAACGGACGATTTCTCAGGTTTTTACTACATATGAACACTTTTCACATTATCCCGTGCAACGCGGCTGCTAGTCCTCCTTTCATGCAAAATCTTAAGGTCCTAGGTCATGTCCAAGCCACTAAACACGGCTAAAAAGTGAATAATCGACAAATAAAACTTGAATTGTACTACTTCTTACTGGCTATTACTTCAACTTAAAAGCTCCTTCTGTGTTCTACTATGGTGCTTTAAGTGTCTCCGCATACCGCAGCACGCGACATAGCTTTGCAGACGAAAAATGTAACCGTCTCAGAGAGAAAAGCGTCCAATGTGACGATCTGGCTTTAAGTCGATTCGATAACAAATGGCGAAAATGGACAGATTTCTCAGGTTTTTACTACATATGAACACTTTTAACATTCTCCCGTGCAACGCGGCTGCTAGTCCTCCTTTCATGCAAAATCTTAAGGTCCTAGGTCATGTCAAAGCCACCAAAGCCGGCTAAAAAGTGAATAATCGACAACTAAAACTTGAATTGTACTACTTCTTACTGGCTATTACTTCAACTTACAAGCTTCTTCTGTGTTCTACTATGGTGTTTTATTGTCTCCGCATACCGCAGCGCGCGACATAGCTTTGCAGACGATAAATGTAACCGTCTCAGAGAGAAAAGCGGCCAATGTGACGATCTGGCTTTAAGTCGATTCGATAAAAATGACGAAACCGGACGGATTTCTCAGGTTGTTACTACATATGAACACTTTTCACATTCTCCCGTGCAACGCGGCTGCTAGTCTTCCTTTCATGCAAAATCCTAAGGTCCTACGTCATGTCCAACCCACCAAAGCCAGCTAAAACGTGATTAATCGACAACTACAACTTGAATTGTACTACTTCTTACTGGCTATTACTTCAACTTAGAAGCTTCTTCTGTGTTCTAATATGGTGCTTTTAGTGTCTCCGCATACCGCAGCACGCGACCTAGCTTTGCAGACGATAAATGTAACCATCTCAGAGAGAATAGCGGCCAATGTGGCGATCTGGCTTTAAGTCGATATGATAACAAATGACGAAAACCCACGGATTTCTCAGGTTTTAACTACATATGAACACTTTACACATTCTCCCGTGCAACGCGGTTGCTAGTCCTCCTTTCATGCAAAATCTTAAGGTTCCACCTCATGTCCAAGCCACCATAGCCGGCTAAAAAGTGAATAATCGATAACTAAAACTTGAATTGTACTACTTCTTACTGGCTATTACTTCAACTTAGAAGCTTCTTCTGTGTTCTACTATGGTGCTTTTAGTGTCTCCGCATACCGCAGCACGCGACATAGCTTTGCAGACGATAAATGTAACCGCCTCAGAGAGAAAAGCGGCTAATGTGACGATCTGGCTTTAAGTCGATACGATAACAAATGACGAAAACCCACGGATTTCTCAGGTTTTTACTACATATGAACACTTTTCACATTCTCCCGTGCAACGCGGCTGCTAGTCCTCTTTTCATGCAAAATCTTAAGGTTCCACCTCATGTCCAAGCCACCAAAGCCAGCTAAAAAGTGATTAATCGACAACTACAACTTGAATTGTACTACTTCTTACTGGCTATTACTTCAACTTAGAAGCTTCTTCTGTGTTCTAATATGGTGCTGTTAGTGTCTCCGCATACCGCAGCACGCGACATAGCTTTGCAGACGATAAATGTAACCGTCTCAGAGAGAAAAGCGACCAATTTGACGATCTGGCTTTAAGTCGATACGATAACAAATGACGAAAACCCACGGATTTCTCAGGTTTTTACTACATATGAACACTTTTCACATTCTCCCGTGCAACGCGGTTGCTAGTCCTCCTTTCATGCAAAATCTTAAGGTTCCACCTCATGTCCAAGCCACCATAGCCGGCTAAAAAGTGAATAATCGATAACTAAAACTTGAATTGTACTACTTCTTACTGGCTATTACTTCAACTTAGAAGCTTCTTCTGTGTTCTACTATGGTGCTTTTAGTGTCTCCGCATACCGCAGCACGCGACATAGCTTTGCAGACGATAAATGTAACCGCCTCAGAGAGAAAAGCGGCTAATGTGACGATCTGGCTTTAAGTCGATACGATAACAAATGACGAAAACCCACGGATTTCTCAGGTTTTTACTACATATGAACACTTTTCACATTCTCCCGTGCAACGCGGCTGCTAGTCCTCTTTTCATGCAAAATCTTAAGGTTCCACCTCATGTCCAAGCCACCAAAGCCAGCTAAAAAGTGATTAATCGACAACTACAACTTGAATTGTACTACTTCTTACTGGCTATTACTTCAACTTAGAAGCTTCTTCTGTGTTCTAATATGGTGCTGTTAGTGTCTCCGCATACCGCAGCACGCGACATAGCTTTGCAGACGTTAAATGTAACCGTCTCAGAGAGAAAAGCGGCCAATGTGACGATCTGGCTTTAAGTCGATACGATAACAAATGACGAAAACCCACGGATTTCTCAGGTTTTTACTACATATGAACACTTTTCACATTCTCCCGTGCAACGCGGCTGCTAGTTCTCCTTTCATGCAAAATCTTAAGGTTCCACCTCATGTCCAAGCCACCAAAGCCGGCTAAAAAGTGAATAATCGATAACTAAAACTTGAATTGTACTACTTCTTACTGGCTATTACTTCAACTTAGAAGCTTCTTCTGTGTTCAACTATGGTGCTTTTAGTGTCTCCGCATACCGCAGCACGCGACATAGCTTTGCAGACGAATAATGTAACCGTCTCAGAGAGAAAAGCGGCAAATATGACGATCTGACTTTAAGTCGATTCGATAACAAATGCCGAAAACGGACGGATTTCTCAGGTTTTTACTACATATGAACACTTTTCACATTCTCCCGTGCAACGCGGCTGCTAGTCCTCCTTTCATGCAAAATCTTAAGGTCCTAGGTCATGTCCAAGCCACTAAAGACGGCTAAAAAGTGAATAATCTACAACTAAAACTTGAATTGTACTACTTCTTACTGGCTATTACTTCAACTTAAAAGCTCCTTCTGTGTTCTACTATGGTGCTTTAAGTGTCTCCGCATACCGCAGCACGCGACATAGCTTTGCAGACGAAAAATGTAACCGTCTCAGAGAGAAAAGCGGCCAATGTGACGATCTGGCTTTAAGTCGATTCGATAACAAAGACGAAACCGGACGGATTTCTCAGGTTGTTACTACATATGAACACTTTTCACATTCTCCCGTGCAACGCGGCTGCTAGTCTTCCTTTCTTGCAAAATCTTAAGGTCCTACGTCATGTCCAACCCACCAAAGCCAGCTAAAACGTGATTAATCGACAACTACAACTTGAATTGTACTACTTCTTACTGGCTATTACTTCAACTTAGAAGCTTCTTCTGTGTTCTAATATGGTGCTTTTATTGTCTCCGCATACTGCAGCGCGCGACATAGCTTTGCAGACGATAAATGTAACAGTCTCAGAGAGAAAAGCGGCCAATGTGACGATCTGGCTTTAAGTCGATTCGATAACAAAGACGAAACGGGACGGATTTCTCAGGTTGTTACTACATATGAACACTTTTCACATTCTCCCGTGCAACGCGGCTGCTAGTCTTCCTTTCATGCAAAATCTTAAGGTCCTACGTCATGTCCAACCCACCAAAGCCAGCTAAAAAGTGATTAATCGACAACTACAACTTGAATTGTACTACTTCTTACTGGCTATTACTTCAACTTAGAAGCTTCTTCTGTGTTCTAATATGGTGCTTTTAGTGTCTCCGCATACCGCAGCATGCGACATAGCTTTGCAGACGATAAACGTAACCGTCTCAGAGAGTAAAGCGGCCAATGTGACGATCTGGCTTTAAGTCGATACGATAACAAATGACGAAAACCCACGGATTTCTCAGGTTTTTACTACATATGAACACTTGTCACATTCTCCCGTGCAACGCGGCTGCTAGTCCTCCTTTCATGCCAAATCTTAAGATTCCACCTCATGTCCAAGCCACCAAAGCCGGCTAAAAAGTGAATAATCGATAACTAAAACTTGAATTGTACTACTTCTTACTGGCTATTACTTCAACTTAGAAGCTTCTAGTGTGTTCAGCTATGGTGCTTTTAGTGTCTCCGCATACCGCAGCACGCGACATAGCTTTGCAGACGATTAATGTAACCGTCTCAGAGAGAAAAGCGGCCAATATGACGATCTGTCTTTAAGTCGATTCGATAACAAATGCCGAAAACGGACGGATTTCTCAGGTTTTTACTACATATGAACACTTTTCACATTCTCCCGTGCAACGCGACTGCTAGTCCTCCTTTCATGCAAAATCTTAAGGGCCTAGGTCATGTCCAAGCCACCAAAGACGGCTAAAAAGTGAATAATCGACAACTAAAACTTGAATTGTACTACGTCTTACTGGCTATTACTTCAACTTAAAAGCTTCTTCTGTGTTCTACTATGGTGCTTTTAGTGTCTCCGCATACCGCAGCACGCGACATAGCTTTGCAGACGAAAAATGTAACCGTCTCAGAGAGAAAAGCGGCCAATGTGACGATCTGGCTTTAAGTCGATTCGATAACAAATGGCGAAAATGGACAGATTTCTAAGGTTTTTACTACATATGAACACTTTTCACATTCTCCCGTGCAACGCGGCTGCTAGTCCTCCTTTCATGCAAAATCTTAAGGTCCTAGGTCATGTCATAGCCACCAAAGCTGTCTAAAAAGTGAATAATCGACAACTAAAACTTGAATTGTACTACTTCTTACTGGCTATTACTTCAACTTAGAAGCTTCTTCTGTGTTCTACTATGGTGCTTTTAGTGTCTCCGCATACCGCAGCGCGCGACATAGCTTTGCAGACGATAAATGTATCCGTCTCAGAGAGAAAAGCGGCCAATGTGACGATCTGGCTTTAAGTCTATTCGATAACAAAGACGAAACCGGACGGATTTCTCAGGTTGTTACTACATATGAACACTTTTCACATTCTCCCTTGCAACGCGGCTGCTAGTCTTCCTTTCATGCAAAATCTTAAGGTCCTACGTCATGTCCAACCCACCAAAGCCAGCTAAAAAGTGATTAATCGACAACTACAACTTGAATTGTACTACTTCTTACTGGCTATTACTTCAACTTAGAAGCTCCTTCTGTGTTCTAATATGGTGCTTTTAGTGTCTCCGCATACCGCAGCACGCGACATAGCTTTGCAGACGATAAATGTAACCGTCTCAGAGAGAAAAGCGGCCAATGTGACGATCTGGCTTTAAGTCGATACGATAACAAATGACGAAAACCCACGGATTTCTCAGGTTTTTACTACATATGAACACTTTTCACATTCTCCCGTGCAACGCGGTTGCTAGTCCTCCTTTCATGCAAAATCTTAAGGACCCACCTCATGTCCAAGCCACCATAGCCGGCTAAAAAGTGAATAATCGATAACTAAAACTTGAATTGTACTACTTCTTACTGGCTATTACTTCAACTTAGAAGCTTCTTCTGTGTTCTACTATGGTGCTTTTAGTGTCTCCGCATACCGCAGCACGCGACATAGCTTTGCAGACGATAAATGTAACCGCCTCAGAGAGAAAAGCGGCTAATGTGACGATCTGGCTTTAAGTCGATACGATAACAAATGACGAAAACCCACGGATTTCTCAGGTTTTTACTACATATGAACACTTTTCACATTATCCCGTGCAACGCGGCTGCTAGTCCTCTTTTCATGCAAAATCTTAAGGTTCCACCTCATGTCCAAGCCACCAAAGCCAGCTAAAAAGTGATTAATCGACAACTACAACTTGAATTGTACTACTTCTTACTGGCTATTACTTCAACTTAGAAGCTTCTTCTGTGTTCTAATATGGTGCTGTTAGTGTCTCCGCATACCGCAGCACGCGACATAGCTTTGCAGACGATAAATGTAACCGTCTCAGAGAGAAAAGCGGCCAATTTGACGATCTGGCTTTAAGTCGATACGATAACAAATGACGAAAACCCACGGATTTCTCAGGTTTTTACCACATATGAACACTTTTCACATTCTCCCGTGCAACGCGGTTGCTAGTCCTCCTTTCATGCAAAATCTTAAGGTTCCACCTCATGTCCAAGCCACCATAGCCGGCTAAAAAGTGAATAATCGATAACTAAAACTTGAATTGTACTACTTCTTACTGGCTATTACTTCAACTTAGAAGCTTCTTCTGTGTTCTACTATGGTGCTTTTAGTGTCTCCGCATACCGCAGCACGCGACATAGCTTTGCAGACGATAAATGTAACCGCCTCAGAGAGAAAAGCGGCTAATGTGACGATCTGGCTTTAAGTCGATACGATAACAAATGACGAAAACCCACGGATTTCTCAGGTTTTTACTACATATGAACACTTTTCACATTCTCCCGTGCAACGCGGCTGCTAGTCCTCTTTTCATGCAAAATCTTAAGGTTCCACCTCATGTCCAAGCCACCAAAGCCAGCTAAAAAGTGATTAATCGACAACTACAACTTGAATTGTACTACTTCTTACTGGCTATTACTTCAACTTAGAAGCTTCTTCTGTGTTCTAATATGGTGCTGTTAGTGTCTCCGCATACCGCAGCACGCGACATAGCTTTGCAGACGTTAAATGTAACCGTCTCAGAGAGAAAAGCGGCCAATGTGACGATCTGGCTTTAAGTCGATACGATAACAAATGACGAAAACCCACGGATTTCTCAGGTTTTTACTACATATGAACACTTTTCACATTCTCCCGTGCAACGCGGCTGCTAGTTCTCCTTTCATGCAAAATCTTAAGGTTCCACCTCATGTCCAAGCCACCAAAGCCGGCTAAAAAGTGAATAATCGATAACTAAAACTTGAATTGTACTACTTCTTACTGGCTATTACTTCAACTTAGAAGCTTCTTCTGTGTTCAACTATGGTGCTTTTAGTGTCTCCGCATACCGCAGCACGCGACATAGCTTTGCAGACGAATAATGTAACCGTCTCAGAGAGAAAAGCGGCAAATATGACGATCTGACTTTAAGTCGATTCGATAACAAATGCCGAAAACGGACGGATTTCTCAGGTTTATACTACATATGAACACTTTTCACATTCTCCCGTGCAACGCGGCTGCTAGTCCTCCTTTCATGCAAAATCTTAAGGTCCTAGGTCATGTCCAAGCCACTAAAGACGGCTAAAAAGTGAATAATCGACAACTAAAACTTGAATTGTACTACTTCTTACTGGCTATTACTTCAACTTAAAAGCTCCTTCTGTGTTCTACTATGGTGCTTTAAGTGTCTCCGCATACCGCAGCACGCGACATAGCTTTGCAGACGAAAAATGTAACCGTCTCAGAGAGAAAAGCGTCCAATGTGACGATCTGGCTTTAAGTCGATTCGATAACAAATGGCGAAAATGGACAGATTTCTCAGGTTTTTACTACATATGAACACTTTTCACATTCTCCCGTGCAACGCGGCTGCTAGTCCTCTTTTCATGCAAAATCTTAAGGTCCTACGTCATGTCCAACCCACCAAAGCCAGCTAAAACGTGATTAATCGACAACTACAACTTGAATTGTACTACTTCTTACTGGCTATTACTTCAACTTAGAAGCTTCTTCTGTGTTCTAATATGGTGCTTTTATTGTCTCCGCATACTGCAGCGCGCGACATAGCTTTGCAGACGATAAATGTAACAGTCTCAGAGAGAAAAGCGGCCAATGTGACGATCTGGCTTTAAGTCGATTCGATAACAAAGACGAAACCGGACGGATTTCTCAGGTTGTTACTACATATGAACACTTTTCACATTCTCCCGTGCAACGCGGCTGCTAGTCTTCCTTTCATGCAAAATCTTAAGGTCCTACGTCATGTCCAACCCACCAAAGCCAGCTAAAAAGTGATTAATCGACAACTACAACTTGAATTGTACTACTTCTTACTGGCTATTACTTCAACTTAGAAGCTTCTTCTGTGTTCTAATATGGTGCTTTTAGTGTCTCCGCATACCGCAGCACGCGACATAGCTTTGCAGACGATAAACGTAACCGTCTCAGAGAGTAAAGCGGCCAATGTGACGATCTGGCTTTAAGTCGATACGATAACAAATGACGAAAACCCACGGATTTCTCAGGTTTTTACTACATATGAACACTTGTCACATTCTCCCGTGCAACGCGGCTGCTAGTCCTCCTTTCATGCCAAATCTTAAGATTCCACCTCATGTCCAAGCCACCAAAGCCGGCTAAAAAGTGAATAATCGATAACTAAAACTTGAATTGTACTACTTCTTACTGGCTATTACTTCAACTTAGAAGCTTCTAGTGTGTTCAGCTATGGTGCTTTTAGTGTCTCCGCATACCGCAGCACGCGACATAGCTTTGCAGACGATTAATGTAAGCGTCTCAGAGAGAAAAGCGGCCAATATGACGATCTGGCTTTAAGTCGATTCGATAACAAATGCCGAAAACGGACGGATTTCTCAGGTTTTTACTACATATGAACACTTTTCACATTCTCCCGTGCAACGCGACTGCTAGTCCTCCTTTCATGCAAAATCTTAAGGGCCTAGGTCATGTCCAAGCCACCAAAGACGGCTAAAAAGTGAATAATCGACAACTAAAACTTGAATTGTACTACGTCTTACTGGCTATTACTTCAACTTAAAAGCTTCTTCTGTGTTCTACTATGGTGCTTTAAGTGTCTCCGCATACCGCAGCACGCGACATAGCTTTGCAGACGAAAAATGTAACCGTCTCAGAGAGAAAAGCGGCCAATGTCACGATCTGGCTTTAAGTCGATTCGATAACAAATGGCGAAAATGGACAGATTTCTAAGGTTTTTACTACATATGAACACTTTTCACATTCTCCCGTGCAACGCGGCTGCTAGTCCTCCTTTCATGCAACATCTTAAGGTCCTAGGTCATGTCATAGCCACCAAAGCTGTCTAAAAAGTGAATAATCGACAACTAAAACTTGAATTGTACTACTTCTTACTGGCTATTACTTCAACTTAGAAGCTTCTTCTGTGTTCTACTATGGTGCTTTTAGTGTCTCCGCATACCGCAGCGCGCGACATAGCTTTGCAGACGATAAATGTATCCGTCTCAGAGAGAAAAGCGGCCAATGTGACGATCTGGCTTTAAGTCTATTCGATAACAAAGACGAAACCGGACGGATTTCTCAGGTTGTTACTACATATGAACACTTTTCACATTCTCCCGTGCAACGCGGCTGCTAGTCTTCCTTTCATGCAAAATCTTAAGGTCCTAAGTCATGTCCAACCCACCAAAGCCAGCTAAAAAGTGATTAATCGACAACTACAACTTGAATTGTACTACTTCTTACTGGCTATTACTTCAACTTAGAAGCTCCTTCTGTGTTCTAATATGGTGCTTTTAGTGTCTCCGCATACCGCAGCACGCGACATAGCTTTGCAGACGATAAATGTAACCGTCTCAGAGAGAAAAGCGGCCAATGTGCGATCTGGCTTTAAGTCGATACGATAACAAATGACGAAAACCCACGGATTTCTCAGGTTTTTACTACATATGAACACTTTTCACATTCTCCCGTGCAACGCGGTTGCTAGTCCTCCTTTCATGCAAAATCTTAAGGTCCCACCTCATGTCCAAGCCACCATAGCCGGCTAAAAAGTGATTAATCGATAACTAAAACTTGAATTGTACTACTTCTTACTGGCTATTACTTCAACTTAGAAGCTTCTTCTGTGTTCTACTATGGTGCTTTTAGTGTCTCCGCATACCGCAGCACGCGACATAGCTTTGCAGACGATAAATGTAACCGCCTCAGAGAGAAAAGCGGCTAATGTGACGATCTGGCTTTAAGTCGATACGATAACAAATGACGAAAACCCACGGATTTCTCAGGTTTTTACTACATATGAACACTTTTCACATTCTCCCGTGCAACGCGGCTGCTAGTCCTCTTTTCATGCAAAATCTTAAGGTTCCACCTCATGTCCAAGCCACCAAAGCCAGCTAAAAAGTGATTAATCGACAACTACAACTTGTATTGTACTACTTCTTACTGGCTATTACTTCAACATATAAGCTTCTTCTGTGTTCTAATATGGTGCTTTTAGTGTCTCCGCATACCGCAGCACGCGACGTAGCTTTGCAGACGATAAATGTAACCGTTTCAGAGAGAAGAGCGGCCAATGTGACGATCTGACTTTAAATCGATTCGATAACAAATGACGAAAACGGACGGATTTCTCAGGTTTTTACTACATATGAACACTTTTCACATTCTCCCGTGCAACGCGGCTGCTAGTCCTCCTTTCATGCAAATTCTTAAGGTCCTAGGTCATATCCAAGCCACCAAACCCGGCTAAAATGTGAATAATCTATAATTAAAACTTGAATTGTACTACTCCTTACTGGCTATTACTTCAACTTAGAAGCTTATTCTGAGTTCTACTGTGGTGCTTTTAGTGTTTCTGCATACCGCAGCACGCGACATAGCTTTGCAGACGATAAATGTAACCGTTTCAGATAGAAGAGCGGCCAATGTGACGATCTGGCTTTAAATCGATTCGATAACAAATGACGAAAACGGACGGATTTCTCAGGTTTTTACTACATATGAACACTTTTCACATTCTCCCGTGCAACGCGGCTGCTAGTCTTCCTTTCATGCAAAATCTTAAGGTCCTACGTCATGTCCAACCCACCAAAGCCAGCTAAAAAGTGATTAATCGACAACTACAACTTGTATTGTACTACTTCTTACTGGCTATTACTTCAACATATAAGCTTCTTCTGTGTTCTAATATGGTGCTTTTAGTGTCTCCGCATACCGCAGCACGCGACGTAGCTTTGCAGACGATAAATGTAACCGTTTCAGAGAGAAGAGCGGCCAATGTGACGATCTGACTTTAAATCGATTCGATAACAAATGACGAAAACGGACGGATTTCTCAAGTTTTTACTACATATGAACACTTTTCACATTCTCCCGTGCAACGCGGCTGCTAGTCCTCCTTTCATGCAAAATCTTAAGGTCCTAGGTCATGTCAAAGCCACCAAAGCCGGCTAAAAAGTGAATAATCGACAACTACAACTTGAATTGTACTACTTCTTACTGGCTATTACTTCAACTTAGAAGCTTCTTCTGTGTTCTGCTATGGTGTTTTTTTGTCTCCGCATACCGCAGCGCGCGACATAGCTTTGCAGACGATAAATGTAACCGTCTCAGAGAGAAAAGCGGCCAATGTGACGATCTGGCTTTAAGTCGATTCGATAACAAAGACGAAACCGGACGGATTTCTCAGGTTGTTACTACATATGAACACTTTTCACATTCTCCCGTGCAACGCGGCTGCTAGTCTTCCTTTCATGCAAAATCTTAAGGTCCTACGTCATGTCCAACCCACCAAAGCCAGCTAAAAAGTGATTAATCGACAACTACAACTTGAATTGTACTACTTCTTACTGGCTATTACTTCAACTTAGAAGCTTCTTCTGTGTTCTAAAATGGTGCTTTTAGTGTCTCCGCATACCGCAGCACGCGACATAGCTTTGCAGACGATAAACGTAACCGTCTCAGAGAGTACAGCGGCCAATGTGACGATCTCGCTTTAAGTCGATACGATATCAAATGACGAAAACCCACGGATTTCTCAGGTTTTTACAACATATGAACACTTTTCACATTCTCCCGTGCAACGCGGCTGCTAGTCCTCCTTTCATGCCAAATCTTAAGATTCCACCTCATGTCCAAGCCACCAAAGCCGGCTAAAAAGTGAATAATCGATAACTAAAACTTGAATTGTACTACTTCTTACTGGCTATTACTTCAACTTAGAAGCTTCTAGTGTGTTCAGCTATGGTGCTTTTAGTGTCTCCGCATACCGCAGCACGCGACATAGCTTTGCAGACGATTAATGTAACCGTCTCAGAGAGAAAAGCGGCCAATATGACGATCTGGCTTTAAGTCGATTCGATAACAAATGCCGAAAACGGACGGATTTCTCAGGTTTTTACTACATATGAACACTTTTCACATTCTCCCGTGCAACGCGACTGCTAGTCCTCCTTTCATGCAAAATCTTAAGGGCCTAGGTCATGTCCAAGCCACCAAAGACGGTTAAAAAGTGAATAATCGACAACTAAAACTTGAATTGTACTACGTCTTACTGGCTATTACTTCAACTTAAAAGCTCCTTCTGTGTTCTACTATGGTGCTTTAAGTGTCTCCGCATACCGCAGCACGCGACATAGCTTTGCAGACGAAAAATGTAACCGTCTCAGAGAGAAAAGCGGCCAATGTGACGATCTGGCTTTAAGTCTATTCGATAACAAAGACGAAACCGGACTGATTTCTCAGGTTGTTACTACATATGAACACTTTTCACATTCTCCCGTGCAACGCGGCTGCTAGTCTTCCTTTCATGCAAAATCTGAAGGTCCTACGTCATGTCCAACCCACCAAAGCCAGCTAAAAAGTGATTAATCGACAACTACAACTTGAATTGTACTACTTCTTACTGGCTATTACTTCAACTTAGAAGCTCCTTCTGTGTTCTAATATGGTGCTTTTAGTGTCTCCGCATACCGCAGCACGCGACATAGCTTTGCAGACGATAAATGTAACCGTCTCAGAGAGAAAAGCGGCCAATGTGACGATCTGGCTTTAAGTCGATACGATAACAAATGACGAAAACCCACGGATTTCTCAGGTTTTTACTACATATGAACACTTTTCACATTCTCCCGTGCAACGCGGTTGCTAGTCCTCCTTTCATGCAAAATCTTAAGGACCCACCTCATGTCCAAGCCACCAAAGCCGGCTAAAAAGTGAATAATCGATAACTAAAACTTGAATTGTACTACTTCTTACTGGCTATTACTTCAACTTAGAAGCTTCTTCTGTGTTCTACGATGGTGCTTTTAGTGTCTCCGCATACCGCAGCATGCGACATAGCTTTGCAGACGATTAATGTAACCGTCTCAGAGAGAAAAGCGGCCAATGTGTCGAACTGAATTTAAGTCGATTCGATAACAAATGACGAAAACGGACGGATTTCTCAGGTTTTTAATACATATGAACACTTTTCACATTCTCCCGTGCAACGCGGCTGCTAGTCCGCCTTTCATGCAAGTTCTTAAGGTCCTAGGTCATATCCAAGCCACCAAACCCGGCTAAAATGTGAAAAATCTATAATTAAAACTTGAATTGTACTACTTCTTACTGGCTATTACTTCAACTTAGAAGCTTATTCTGAGTTCTACTGTGGTGCTTTTAGTGTTTCCGTATACCGCAGCACGCGACATAGCTTTGCAGACGATAAATGTAACCGTTCCAGAGAGAAGAGCGGCCATTGTCACGATCTGGCTTTAAATCGATTCGATAACAAATGACGAAAACGGACGGATTTCTCAGGTTTTTACTACATATGAAAACTTTTCACATTCTCCCGTGCAAAGCGGCTGCTAGTCTTATTTTCATGCAAAATCTTAAGGTCCTAGGACATGTCAAAGCCACCAAAGCCGGTTAAAAAGTGATTAAACGACAACTAAAACTTAAATATTACTACTTCTTACTGGCTATTACTTCAACTTAGAAGCTTCTTCTCTGTTCTACTATGGTGCTTTTAGTGTCTCCGCATACCGCAGCACGCGACATAGCTTTGCAGACGATTAATGTAACTGTTTCAGAGAGAAAAGCGGCCAATATGACGATCTGGCTTTAAGTCGATTCGATAACAAATGACGAAAACGGACGGATTTCTCAAGTTTTTACTACATATGAACACTTTTCACATTCTCCCGTGCAACGCGGCTACTAGTCTTCCTTTCATGCAAATTCTTAAGGTCCTAGGTCATATCCAACCCACCAAACCCGGCTAAAATGTGAATAATCTATAATTAAAACTTGAATTGTACTACTCCTTACTGGCTATTACTTCAACTTAGAAGCTTATTCTGAGTTCTACAGTGGTGCTTTTAGTGTTTCCGCATACCGCAGCACGCGACATAGCTTTGCAGACGATAAATGTAACCGTTTCAGATAGAAGAGCGGCCAATGTGACGATCTGGCTTTAAATCGATTCGATAACAAATGACGAAAACGGACGGATTTCTCAGGTTTTTACTACATATGAACACTTTTCACATTCTCCCGTGCAACGCGGCTGCTAGTCTTCCTTTCTTGCAAAATCTTAAGGTCCTAGGACAGGTCCAAGCCACCAAAGCCGGTTAAAAAGTGATTAATCGACAACTATAACTTAAATAGTACTACTTCTTACTGCCTATTACTTCAACTTAGAAGCTTCTTCTGTGTTCTAATATGGTGCTTTTAGTGTCTCCGCATTCCGCAGCACGCGACATAGCTCTGCAGACGATAAATGTAACCGTCTCAGAGAGAAAAGCGGCCAATGTGACGATCTGGCTTTAAGTCGATACGATAACAAATGACGAAAACCCACGGATTTCTCAGTTTTTTACTACATATGACCACTTTTCACATTCTCCCGTGCTACGCGGTTGCTAGTCCTCCTTTCATGCAAAATCTTAAGCTTCCACCTCATGTCCAAGCCACCAAAGCCGGCTAAAAAGTGAATAATCGATAACTAAATCTTGAATTGTACTACTTCTTACTGGCTATTACTTCAACTTAGAAGCTTCTTCTGCGTTCTACTATGGTGCTTTTAGTGTCTCCGCATACCGCAGCATGCGACATAGCTTTGCAGACGATTAATGTAACCGTCTCAGAGAGAAAAGCGGCCAATGTGTCGATCTGGCTTTAAGTCGATTCGATAACAAATGATGAAAACGGACGGATTTCTCAGGTTTTTACTACATATGAACACTTTTCACATTCTGCCGTGCAACGCGGCTGCTAGTCCTCCTTTCATGCAAATTCTTAAGCTCCTAGGTCATATCCAAGCCACCAAACCCGGCTAAAATGTGAATAATTTATAATTAAAACTTGAATTGTACTACTTCTTACTATCTATTACTTCAACATATAAGCTTCTTCTGTGTTCTAATATGGTGCTTTTAGGGTCTCCGCATACCGCAGCACGCGACATAGCTTTGCAGACGATAAATGTAACCGTTTCAGAGAGAAGAGCGGCCAATGTGACGATCTGACTTTAAATCGATTCGATAACAAATGACGAAAACGGACGGATTTCTCAGGTTTTTACTACATATGAACACTTTTCACATTCTCCCGTGCAACGCGGCTGCTAGTCCTCCTTTCATGCAAATTCTTAAGTTCCTAGGTCATATCCAAGCCACCAAACCCGGCTAAAATGTGAAAAATCTATAATTAAAACTTGAATTGTACTACTCCTTACTGGCTATTACTTCAACTTAGAAGCTTATTCTGAGTTCTACTGTGGTGCTTTTAGTGTTTCCGCATTCCGCAGCACGCGACATAGCTTTGCAGACGATAAATGTAACCGTTTCAGATAGAAGAGCGGCCAATGTGACGATCTGGCTTTAAATCGATTCGATAACAAATGACGAAAACGGACGGATTTCTCAGGTTTTTACTACATATGAACACTTTTCACATTCTCCCGTGCAACGCGGCTGCTAGTCTTCCTTTCATGCAAAATTTTAAGGTCCTAGGACAGGTCCAAGCCACCAAAGCCGCTTAAAAAGTGATTAATCGACAACTAAAACTTAAATAGTACTACTTCTTACTGCCTATTACTTCAACTTAGAAGCTTCTTCTGTATTCTAATATGGTGCTTTTAGTGTCTCCGCATTCCGCAGCACGCGACATAGCTTTGCAGACGATAAATGTAACCGTCTCAGAGAGAAAAGCGGCCAATGTGACGATATGGCTTTAAGTCGATACGATAACAAATGACGAAAACCCACGGATTTCTCAGTTTTTTACTACATATGACCACTTTTCACATTCTCCCGTGCAACGCGGTTGCTATTCCTCCTTTCATGCAAAATCTTAAGGTTCCACCTCATGTCCAAGCCACCAAAGCCGGCTAAAATGTGAATAATCGATAACTAAATCTTGAATTGTACTACTTCTTACTGGCTATTACTTCAACTTAGAAGCTTCTTCTGTGTTCTACTATGGTGCTTTTAGTGTCTCCGCATACCGCAGCACGCGACATAGCTTTGCAGACGATTAATGTAACCGTCTCAGAGAGAATGCGGCCAATATGACGATCTGGCTTTAAGTCGATTCGATAACAAATGCCGAAAACGGACGGATTTCTCACGTTTTTACTACATATGAACACTTTTCACATTCTCCCGTGCAACGCGGCTGCTAGTCCTCCTCTCATGCAAAATCTTAAGGTCCTAGGTCATGTCCAAGCCACCAAAACCGGCTAAAAAGTGAATAATCGACAACTAAAACTTGAATTGTACTACTTCTTACTGGCTATTACTTCAACTTAGAAGCTTCTTCTGGGTTCTACTATGGTGCTTTTAGTGTTTCCGCATACCGCAGCACGCGACATAGCTTTGCAGACGATAAATGTAACCGTTTCCGAGAGAAGAGCGGCCACTGTGACGATCTGGCTTTAAATCGATTCGATAACAAATGACGAAAACGGACGGATTTCTCAGGTTTTGACTACATATGAACACTTTTCACATTCTCCCGTGCAACGCGGCTGCTAGTCTTCCTTTCATGCAAAATCTTAATGTCCTAGGACCTGTCCAAGCCACCAAAGCCGGTTAAAAAGTGATTAATCTACAACTAAAACTTAAATAGTGCTACTTCTTACTGGCTATTACTTCAACTTAGAAGCATCTTCTGTGTTCTAATTTGGTGCTTTTAGTGTCTCCGCATACCGCAGCACGCGACATAGCTTTGCAGACGATAAATGTAACCGTTTCAGAGAGCCAATGTGACGATCTGGCTTTAAATCGATTCGATAACAAATGACGAAAACGGACGGATTTCTCAGGTTTTTACTACATATGAACACTTTTCACATTCTCCCGTGCAACGCGGCTGCTAGTCTTCCTTTCATGCAAATACTTAAGGTCATAGGACATGTCCAAGCCACCAAAGCCGGCTAAAAAGTGAATAATCGACAACTAAAACTTGAATTGTACTACTTCTTACTGGCTATTACTTCAACTTAGAAGCTTCTTCTGTGTTCTACTATGGTGCTTTTAGTGTCTCCGCACACCGCAGCACGCGACATAGCTTTGCAAACGATATATGTAACCGTGTCAGAGAGAAAAGCGGCCAATATAACGATCTGGCTTTAAGTCGATACGATAACAAATGACTTAAACGGACGGATTTCTCAGGTTTTTACTACATATGAACACTTTTCACATTCTCCCATGCAACGCGGCTGCTAGACCTCCTTTCATGCAAAATCTTAAGGTCCTAGGTCATGTCCAAGCCACCAAAGCCGGCTAAAAAGTGAATAATCGATAACTAAAACTTGAATTGTACTACTTCTTACTGGCTATTACTTCAACTTAGAAGCTTCTTCTATGTTCTACTATGGTGCTTTTAGTGTGTCCGCATACCGCTGCACGCGACATAGCTTTGCAGACGATAAATGTAACCGTCTCAGAGAGAAAAGCGGCCAATGTGACGATCTGGCTTTAAGTCGATTCGATAACAAATGATGAAAACGGACGGATTTCTCAGGTTTTTACTACATATGAACACTTTTCACATTCTCCCATGCAACGCGGCTGCTAGTCCTCCTTTCATGCAAAATCTTAAGGTCCTATGTCATGCCCAAGCCACCAAAGCCGGCTAAAAAGTGAATAATCGACAACTAAAACTTCAATTGTACTACTTCTTACTGGCTATTACTTCAACTTAGAATCTTCTTCTGTGTTGTACTATGGTGCTTTTAGTGTCTCCGCATACCGCAGCACGCGACATAGCTTTGCAGACGATAAATGTAACCGTCTCAGAGAGAAAAGCGGCCAATATAACGATCTGCCTTTAAGTCGATTCGATAACAAATGACGAAAACGGACGGATTTTTCAGGTTTTTACTACATATGAACACTTTTCACATTCTCCCGTGCAACCCGGCTGCTAGTCCTCCTTTCATGCAAAATCGTAAGGTCCTAGTTCATATCCAAGCCACCAAAGCCGGCTAGAAAGTGAATAATCGATAATTTAAACTTGAATTGTACTACTTCTTACTGGCTATTACTTCAACTTAGAAGCGTGTGTGTGTGTGTGTGTGTTTGAGGTTTACGAGCGCTAAACATCGTGGTCATCAGCGCCCAAGCGCATAGAAACAGGAACAGAGGCGGTGAAGGGACGAAGACGGACGCCGAACAAGGAGAACGGCTAAAAGACACAGGCCTGACGCAGTTCCAAATGCGCACATACAGAGGCAAAACAAGAGGAGAAGAAACACACTAAAAAAGGAAAGGAAACACAAGGAAAAGAGAACAGATACCGAAGTGAAACAAGGAGGTAATCGTGACTGGCGGACCTCTTACCTAAAAACTGGGTGAGCCAGTCACCCAGCAGCACATTAAAACCTTCTCCCTAAAATCCGAGGCAACAGATTGGACAGGACACAAAACCGTAAAACCTTAACCACAGTCGCTGCGTCGTCTTGCAAAATAGAGGGTAAATCCGGTGGCAAGGAAACCACCGCCCTCTGGTCAGAGAATAAAAGACAGTCAAGTAAAATGTGGCGGACAGTAATCTGGACGCCACAAGCACTGCAGATTGGGGGGTCCTCCCGCCAGAGTAAAAAACCATGCGTGAAGGGACTGTGTCCAATGCGGAGGCGAGTGAGGAGAACCTCATCCCGCCTGTATGACTGGTAGGACGTACGCCATGGTCGCGTAGTGGCCTTTACCATACGCAGCTTATTGTCAGAAACTGCCAACCACTCCTCTTCCCATTGATGCATAACACGAAAACGCAAAAGGGAGGTTACAGCATGGAGGGGGACGGCACATTCAACAACGTGAGGGAGGGAACATGCATCTTTGGCAGCCACATCCGCCAGTTCGTTGCCCCTAATACCCACGTGCCCCGGCACCCAGCAGAAAGAAACCTCCTTCCCCTGCCGTTGCAGGTGGAGTAGGGCATCATGGATGTTCTGGACGACCGTATCCGCTGGGTACAAGTGTTGAATGGTCTGAAGGGCACTCAGGGAGTCAGAACAGATGAGGAACTTAATACTGGGAACACATCTCATCTGCTCCAATGCCCGCAGTATTGCAAACAATTCGGCATCGAGGATGGTAAACACCGCAGGAAGCCGTAACTTGACGACTCGATCAGGGAAAACAACAGCACAACCAACAGTGTCCCCCTGTTTAGAGCCATCTGTGAATACAGGTACATGGTCCGGATGTTGGTTTAAAATATCGTAAAATAAGGAGGTAAAAACAAACGCCGGAGTGCAGTTCCTCCGGTTCTCCGACAAGTCTAAAAGGATGCTGGGCCTCTGGAGCAACCAGGGAGGCAGGCGAGTAAAACCTTGTCGTTGGGGGGCCACACGCTCCACACCAAGGGACTTAAGCAAATGCTTGGCACGAATCCCAAATGGTTTTGTTGCCCTGGGACGACTGGAAAAGAGACGTTCCATAGGCGGTCGGGCAACGGTAGGGTACGCAGGGGAGGTAGGACAGGCAAGGAAATGACACACCCGTCGCACCATGAGGAGTTTCCGCCGGATGGCGAGCGGCGGTTCCCCTGCCTCAGCACACAGGCTGGGGATGGGACTGGTACGGAAGGCACCAGTGGCCAGCCTGATACCCTCATGGTGTGTACTGCGTCAAGGATCTTCAGATACGAAGGCCTTGCTGACCCATACACGGTGCAAGCATAGTCAAGACGCGATCGGACGAAAGCCCTATAAAACTGCAGCAGACGCGCCCGATCTGCTCCCCAGGACTGATGGCTCAGACACTTCAAAATATTCAGTGCCTTCAGGGCCCGCACCTTGAGGTCTTTAAGGTGAGGCAACCACGACAACTTGGAATCAAAAGTGAGGCCCAGGAACCTCACAGTGTCTCTAAAAGGAAGAACGGTGTCCCTCAGACGCAATTCAGGGGAGGTAAAAAGACGCCGAGAACGATTAAAATGAACACACACAGATTTGTCTGCAGAAAAGGTAAAACCCGTCTTTGCAGTCCATGCCTCTAAGCGCTTTATCGTAAGCTGTAACTGCCGACTAGCACTGACAAGACTGGAGGAAGAACAGAAAACAGCAAAATCGTCCACAAACAAGGAGCATTGGGCAGGACTCCGGATAGTGGACGTGATACTGTTAATAGCAACGGCAAAGAGGGTGACACTTAAAACGCTGCCCTGAGGAACACCATTCTCCTGCACGTACAAATCCGATAGCACATTACCAACCCGATATCGAAAGAGGCGGTGAGAAAGAAAGGACCGAATGAAGATGGGGAGACGGCCACGAAAGCCCCACTCATGGAGTTGATTGAGGATAAGGCGGCGCCAAGTAGTGTCATACGCCTTATTAATGTCAAAGAAGACCCCTAGACAATGCTGGTTACGTAGAAAGGCCTGCTGGATGGCGGCCTCAAGCAGGGTCAAGTTGTCTATAGTGGAACGACATCTCCGAAAGCCACACTGAGAGGGGCTAAGGAGCTGCCTGGTCTCGAGCAGCCAAACCAGGCGGCGGTTGACCATGCGTTCCAACGTCTTCCCAACACAGCTCGTCAAGGCAATACCCCGATAACTACTGGGATGCGTTCGGTCCTTCTCTGGTTTGAGGAGGGGAATCAAAATTGCCTCCCTCCACGAGTCAGGGTACGTGCCAGATAACCATATCATATTGAAACAGTTCAGGAGAACTTCCTTGGATGGCAGCGACAGGTGCCGCAGCATGCTGTACCGGATTTGATCATGACCAGGCGCAGTATCATGAGCCACAGACAGCGCAGAATCCAGCTCCCACATTGTGAAGGGGCAGTTATAGGGTTCAGAATTTAGAGACCGGAAGTCCAAGTGACCCCTTTCGACGGCAGTGCGGTAGCGGCAGAAATCTGGATCACAGTTAATAGTGGCGGTAGATTCCGCAAAATGCATGGCCAGTGTCTGGGCAATGTCTCTCGGCGCCGTGAGGAGACATCCCTGATGCAGCAATGCCGTGATAGGTAGCTGGCTGAGTTTCCCGGAAATCCTCCTGATGGCTTCCCATACTTTCGTAGAACTAGTGGAGCGAGAGATGGAATTCAAGAACGATTGCCATGACCGTCGTTTGCTCTCTTTAATCACCCGCCGCGCTCTGGCCCTTGCCACTCGAAAGGCCGCAAGATTGTCAGCTGAGGGACGGCACTTGAAGCGGCGCAGTGCTGCACGGCGGGCGCGGATGGCTGAGTGGCACTCAGTGGTCCACCAAGGGACAGGACGCCTCTTGGGATGACCGGATGACCGTGGGATGGACGATTCAGCAGCATGAGAGATCACGGCTGCAACATGGTCTACCCATTCGTGGACGCTGGCACGGTGTTCCAAAACAGCCAGTTGACTGAAAAGTGTCCAGTCAGCTCTGCAAAGGTGCCACCGGGGCGGCACTGGTAATGCCACAGCCTCATCCAGGAGGCGAATCCAGAGGGGGAAGTGGTCACTAGAATGGAGGTCAGCAGCAGCCTCCCACAGAGCAGAATCCGCGAGTGCTGGAGAGCAAAAGGAAAGGTCAATAGCCGATGACGATCCGGAAGCAGTACAGAAATGAGTGGGAGCACCAGAGTTGAGGAGGCACAGTTCTTCAGACATCATGACGCTTTCCAGAATGCGACCCCTGGGGCAAGTAGTCGGAGAGCCCTATAAGACATTATGAGCGTTGAAGTCCCCCAGAAGAAGAAATGGGCGAGGGAGTTGGCTAATAAGGTCCGTGAGAGCCTGAGTGTCTATCGCATCCGGAGGTGGTAAATAAACAGAACAGACTGTGAGCCTCCGACCCACAAGAATGTCAACTGCAACTGCTTGCAAGTCGGTGACGAGAGGGAGCTCAGATGAGGGGTGCACATCACGGACAAAAACTGCAACACCACCCTTTGCCCTTTGCCCCGTCAGATCATCTTTTCGATATGCGGTATAGCCGCGTAAAGAAGGAGAATCAGTGGCCCGAAAATGTGTCTCTTGGAGACATAAGCACAAGGGGCACTCTCGTATGAGGAGTTGTAATTCGGCCACATGCGTCCTGAAACCATTCAGGTTCCACTGTAATATGGGAGCCAGTGATGAGGGTGGCTGAACTTTCACCCTGCCTCTGTGCTTTGGAGGAGAGACCGTACTGGCCGGAGATTTATTCCTGGGGCGAGAAGATCGCCCCCGGTCGACATCAATGTCCATAAGATCCGATGACGACCCACGGGAGATGTCAGACAGTACAATGGCATCATCATCGGACCGACGCTGACTAGTCTCCTCAGGTGGCAGAACCTTCATCTTCTGAGGCTTTGTCTTGGGGAACTTGGAATGCAGAGCCTTGTCAACAGTTGGAGGTTGACTCGCCTGGGCAGAAGGCGCCATATGGGGGGAGGCTGGAAGTACCTCAATGTCAGCAACCACGGCCTTGTCCGATGTAGTGGGGAGAGCCGCAGATTGCAAAACAACCGCAGCAGCACAAGTGCACTGGCAAGCGCAGGTTTTAGTGCTAACGCTAGCAACCTCCGTTTGTGTAGCAACAGTGGCCAGTTGTACCGGTTTTTTGAGAGCGGAAGCGAAAGATGTGGAAAACACAGGAGGTTGCATGGCCTTAAAGATCTTCTTGGCCTCACCATAGGGGATGCGCTTAGATGTTTTAATCTCCTGTACCTTCCGCTCTTCGAGATAGATGGGGCAGATCCGGCTCCAGACAGGGTGACTCCCAGAGCAATTCACGCACTTCACAGGCGATGAACAATCGGCTCCATCATGGGCAGGCTGACCACATTTACCACACGTGGCTATTCCATTGCACCCCAACGTAGTATGCCCAAAGCGCTGACATTTAAAACAGCGCATTGGGTTGGGGAAATATGGCCGTACGGACAAACGTAAGAACCCCGCTTTAACATGCTCCGGGAGTCTCGGGCAACTGAATGTGAGAATAAACGAGTCAGATTTGACGAGGTCCCCATTGACTCGTTTCATAATGTGCTGCACGTCAACAATTCCTTCGTCAGCCCACTCAGATTTTAGCACGTCTATGGGGATATCCACCAAGTCCCTACACGTCACAACACCCTTACTATAGTTCAAAGTGGAGTGGAGCTCGGTCTCGACAGCGTACTCTCCTAGACAATTTGCTTTCCGAAGGGCAGCGACTTGACGGGAACTAGAAGTTTCAACTAACAGAGTCCCATTGCGCAGTCGCTTTACAGATTTCAGTGTTCCTGCAATTCCCTCAAGACCCTTGTGGATGTAAAAGGGAGAAACCCTCTCAAAGCTGCCCTCCTTCCTTTTAATAATCAAAAACACATTCTGATTATCAGCATGTGCTCCGTTACTACATTCTGTTAAATCTCTAGCAACACCAGGCGCTGGAGGACTCGCAGCGCGTAGCCGCTTTTTCGATTGGGTGTGTTTTCCTACCAGCGGCCCACCCAAGCCACTGGTAGGGGGAAAAGTAGAGGTCGAAGGGTCCATTGTGGTCCCACGAGCAGCTAGGGAACTAAAAGTCCGCTCAGACAGAGCCCCGCGTGCCTGAGTAAGCCTTATACAACTGGGGTGCGGCAGGTGCCCCAGAGGTTGCCCACTTGCGACTGTTCCACCCCAACAGCCATGCATCTTCTAGCCGCGGAGCACACCGAAAGATTGAGGGGTTTTTATAGAGGTTGGCCTTCCTCGCAATCCAGACGGTCAAGCCATGATTACCATTCCCCGCAGCACACAACGTTTCACCGCCGCGCCGTACGGTGGTCGCTGAAGCATGTCCGGGGGTTACGGTGACAGGACACCGGCGGCGCAGACCAGTCCCGAGCTCAGGACCCCGGGGTCGCCAAGCCCGTACTCAGCAAGTGAATGCTGAGCCGATGGGGGGAACTTAGAAGCTTCTTCTGTGTTCTACTATGGTGGTTTTAGTGTTTCCGCATACCGCAGCACGCGACATAGCTTTGCAGACGATAAATGTAACCGTTACAGAGAGAAGAGCGGCCATTGTCACGATCTGGCTTTAAAACGATTCGATGACAAATGACGAAAACCGACGGATTTCTCAGGTTTTTACTACATATGAACACTTTTCACATTCTCCCATGCAACGCGGCTGCTAGTCTCCCTTTCATGCAAAATCATAAGGTCCTAGGTCATGTCCAAGCCACCAAAGCCGGCTAAAAAGTGATTAATCGACAACTAAAACTTAAATAGTACTACTTCTTACTGGCTATTACTTCAATTTAGAAGCTTCTTCTGTGTTCTAATATGGTGCTTTTAGTGTCTCCGCATACCGCAGCACGCGACATAGCTTTGCAGACGATAAATGTAACCGTCTCAGAGAGAAAAGCGGCCAATGTGACGATATGGCTTTAAGTCGATTCGATAACAAATGACGAAAACGGACGGGTTTCTCAGGTATTTACTACATATGAACACTTTTCACATTCTCCCATGCAACGCGGCTGCTACTCCTCCTTTCATGCAAAATCTTAAGGTCCTAGGTCATGTCCAAGCCACCAAAGACGGTAAAAAGTGAATAATCGATAATTAAAACTTGAATTGTACTACTTCTTACTGGCTATTACTTCAACTTAGAAGCTTCTTCTGTGTTCTACTATGGTGCTTTTAGTGTCTCCGCATACCGCAGCACGCGACATAGCTTTGCAGACGATAAATGTAACCGTCTCAGAGAGAAAAGCGGCCAATGTGACGATCTGGCTTTAAGTCGATTCGATAACAAAGACGAAACCGGACGGATTTCTCAGGTTGTTACTACATATGAACACTTTTCACATTCTCCCATGCAACGCGGCTGCTAGTCCTTCTTTCATGCAAAATCTTAAGGTCCTAGGTCATGTCCAAGCCACCAAAGCCGGCTAAAAAGTGAATAATCGACAACTAAAACTTGAATTGTACTACTTCTTACTGGCTATTACTTCGACTTAGAAGCTTCTTCTGTGTTCTACTATGGTGCTTTTAGTGTTCCCGCATACCGCAGCAAGCGACATAGCTTTGCAGACGATAAATGTAACCGTTTCAGAGAGAAGAGCGGCCAACGTGACGATCTGGCTTTGAGTCGATTCGATAACAAATGACGAAAACGGACTGATTTCTCGGGTTTTTATTACATATGAACACTTTTCACAATCTCCCGTGTAACGCGGCTGCTAGTCCTCCTTTCATGCTAAATCTTAAGGTCCTAGGTCATGTCCAAGCCACCAAAGCCGGCTAAAAAGTGAATAATCGGCAACTAAAACTTGAATTGTACTACTTTTTACTGGCTATTACTTCAACTTAGAAGCTCCTTCTGTGTTCTACTATGGTGCTTTTAGTGTCTCCACATACCGCAGCACGCGACATAGCTTTGCAGACGATAAATGTAACCGTCTCAGAGAGAAAAGCGGCAAATGTGACGATCTGGCTTTAAGTCGATTCGATAACAAATGACGAAAATGGACAGATTTCTCAGGTTTTTACTACATATGAACACTTTTCACATTCTCCCATGCAACGCGGCTGCTAGTCCTCCTTTCATCAAAATCTAATGTCCTAGGTCATGTCCAAGACACCAAAGCCGGCTAAAAAGTGAATAATCGACAACTAAAACTTGAATTGTACTACTTCTTACTGGCTATTACTTCAACTTAGAAGCTTCTTCTGTGTTCTACTATGGTGCTTTTACTGTTTCCGCATACCCCAGCACGCGACATATCTTTGCAGACGATAAATGTAACCGTCTCAGAGAGAAAAGCGGCCAATGTGACGATCTGGCTTAAAATCGATTCGATAACAAATGACGAAAACGGACGGATTTCTCAGGTTTTTACTCCATATGATCACTTTTCACATTCTCCCGTGCAACGCGGCTGCTACTCCTCCTTTCATGCAAAATCTTAATGTCCTAGGTCATATCCAAGCCACCAAAGCCGGCTAAAAAGTGAATAATCGATAATTAAAAATTGAATTGTACTATTTCTTACTGGCTATTACTTCAACTTAGAAGCTTCTTCTGTGTTCTACTATGGTGCTTTTAGTGTCTCCACATACCGCAGCACGCGACATAGCTTTGCAGACGATAAATGTAACCGTCTCAGAGAGAAATGCGGCCAATGTGACGATCTGGCTTCAAGTCTATTCGATAACAAATGACGAAAATGGACAGATTTCTCAGGTTTTTACTACATATGAACACTTTTCACATTCTCCCATGCAACGCGGCTGCTAGTCCTCCTTTCATGCAAAATCGTAAGATCCTTGGTCATGTCCAAGCCACCAAAGCCGGCTAAAAAGTGAATAATCGATAACTAAAACTTGAATTGTACTACTTCTTACTGCCTATTACTTCAACTTAGAAGCTTCTTCTGTGTTCTACTATGGTGCTTTTAGTGTCTCCACATACCGCAGCACGCGACATAGCTTCGCAGACGATAAATGTAACCGTTTCAGAGAGAAGAGCGGCCAATGTGACAATCTGGCTTTAAATCGATTCGATAACAAATGACGAAAACGGCCGGGTTTCTCAGTTTTTTACTACATACGAACACTTTTCACATTCTCCCGTGCAACGCGGCTGCTAGTCCTCCTATAATGCAAGATCTTAAGGTTCCACCTCATGTCCAAGCCACCAAATCCGGCTAAAAAGTGAATAATCATTAACTAAAACTTGAATTGTACTACTTCTTACTGGCTATTACTTCAACTTAGAAGCTTCTTCTGTGTTCTACTATGGTGCTTTTAGTATTCCGCATACCGCAGCACGCGACTTAGCTTTGCAGACGATAAATGTAACCGTTTCAGAGAGAAGAGCGGCCAATATAACGATCTGGCTTTAAGTCGATTCGATAACAAAAAACGAAAACGGACGGATTTCCCAGGTTTTCACTACATATGAACACTTTTCACAGACTCCCGTGCAACGCGGCTGCTAGTCCTCCTTTCATGCAAAATCTTAAGGTCCTAGGTCATGTCCAAGCCACCAAAGCCGGCTAAAAAGTGAACAATCGACAACTAAAACTTGAATTATACTAC
Source organism: Schistocerca gregaria (assembly GCF_023897955.1). Lineage (NCBI taxonomy): Eukaryota > Metazoa > Arthropoda > Insecta > Orthoptera > Acrididae > Schistocerca > Schistocerca gregaria. The sequence goes on from NW_026061759.1 coordinate 4,932,882, forward strand.
TTCTTACTGGCTATTACTTCAACTTAGAAGCTGATTCTGTGTTCTACTATGGTGCTTTTAGTGTCCCCACATACCGCAGCACGCGACATAGCTTTGCAGACGATAAATGTAACCGTCTCAGAGAGAAAAGCGGCCAAAGTGACGATCTGGCTTTAAGTCGATTCGATAACAAATGACGAAAATGGAGAGATTTCTCAGGTTTTTACTACATATGAACACTTTTCACATTCTCCCGTGCAACGCGGCTGCTAGTCCTCCTTTCATGCAAAATCTTAAGGTCCTAGGGCATGTCCAAGCCACCAAAGCTGGCTAAAAGGTGAATAATCGATAATTAAAAATTGAATTGTACTACTTCTTACTGGCTATTACTTCAATTTAGAAGCTTCTTCTGTGTTCTACTATGGTGCTTTTAGTGTCTACGCATACGGCAGCACGCGACATAGCTCTGCAGACGATAAATGTAACCGTTTCAGAGTGAAGAGAGGCCAATGTGAAGATCTGGCTTTAAATCGATTCGATAACAAATGACGAAAACGGACGGATTTCTCAGGTTTTTACTCCATATGAACACTTTTCACATTCTCCCGTGCAACGCGGCTGCTAGTCCTCCTTTCATCAAAATCTTAAGGTTCCACCTCATGTCCAAGCCACAAAATCCGGCTATAAAGTGAATAATCAATAATTAAAACTTGAATTGTACTACTTCTTACTGGCTATTACTTCAACTTAGAATCTTCTTCTGTGTTCTACTATGGTGCTTTTAGTGTTCCGCATACCGCAGCACGCGACATAGCTTTGCAGACGATAAATGTAACCATCTCAGAGAGAAAAGCGGCCAATATAACGATCTGGCTTTAAGTCGATTCGATAACAAATGACGAAAACAGACGGATTTCTCAGGTTTTCACTACATATGAACACTTTTCACATTCTCCCGTGCAACGCGGCTCCTAGTCCTCCTTTCATGCAAAATCTTAAGGTCCTAGGTCATGTCCAAGCCACCAAAGCCGGCTAAAAAGTGAATAATCGACAACTAAAACTTGAATTGTACTACTTCTTACTGGCTATTACTTCAGCTTAGAAGCTTCTTCTGTGTTCTACTACGGTGCTTTTAGTGTCTCCACATACCGCAGCAAGTGCCATAGCTTTGCAGACGATAAATGTAACCGTCTCAGAGAGAAAAGCGGCCAATGTGACGATCTGCCTTTAAGACGAATCAATAACAAATGACGAAAATGGACAGATTTCTCAGGTTTTTACTACATATGAACACTTTTCACATTCTCCCGTGCAACGCGGCTGCTGGTCCTCCTTTCATGCAAAATCGTAAGGTCCTAGGTCATGTCCAAGCCACCAAAGCCGGCTAAAAAGTGAATAATCGACAACTAAAACTTGAATTGTACTACTTCTTACTGCCTTTACTTCAACTTAGAAGCTCCTTCTGTGTTCTACTGTGGTGCTTTTAGTGTCGCCACATACCGCAGCACGCGACATAGCTTTGCAGACGATAAATGTAACCGTCTCAGAGAGAAAAGCGGCCAATGTGACGATCTGGTTTTAAGTCGATTCGATAACAAATGACGAAAATGGACAGATTTCTCAGGTTTTTACTACATATGAACACTTTTCACATTCTCCCATGCAACGCGGCTGCTAATCCTCCTTTCATGCAAAATCTAAAGCTCCTAGGTCTTATCCAAGCCACCAAAGCCGGCTAAAAAGTGAATAATCGATAATTAAAACTTGAATTGTACTACTTCTTACTGGCTATTACTTCAACTTAGAAGCTTCTTCTGTGTACTACTATGGTGCTTTTAGTGTTCCCGCATACCGCAGCACGCGACATAGCTTTGCAGACGATAAATGTAACCGTTTCAGAGAGAAGAGCGGCCAATGTGACGATCTGGTTTTAAATCGATACGATAACAAATGACGAAAACGGCCGGGTTTCTCAGGTTTTTACTACATATGAACACTTTTCACATTCTCCCGTGCAACGCGGCTGCTAGTCCTCCTATCATGCAAAATCTTAAGGTTCCACCTCATGACCAAGCCACCAAATCCGGCTAAAAAGTGAATAATCAATAACTAAAACTTGAATTGTACTACTTCTTACTGGCTATTACTTCAACTTAGAATCTTCTTCTGTGTTCTACTATGGTGCTTTTAGTGTTCCGCATACCGCAGCACGTGACATAGCTTTGCAGACGATAAATGTAACCGTCTCAGAGAGAAAAGCGTCCAATATAACGATCTGGCTTTAAGTCGATTCGATAACAAATGACGACAATGGACAGATTTCTCAGGTTTTTACTACATATGAACACTTTTCACATTCTCCCATGCAACGCGGCTGCTAGTCTTCCCTTCATGCAAAATCGTAAGGTCCTTGGTCATGTCCAAGCCACCAAAGCCGGCTAAAAGGTGAATAATCGATAACAAAACTTGAATTGTACTACTTCTTACTGGCTATTACTTCAACTTAGAAGCTTCTTCTGTGTTCTACTATGGTGCTTTTAGTGTTCCCGCATACCGCAGCACGCGACATAGCTTTGCAGACGATAAATGTAACCGTCTCAGAGAGAAAAGCGGCCAATGTGACGATCTGGCTTTAAGTCGATTCGATAACAAATGACGATAACGGACGGATTTCTCAGGTTTTTACTTCATATGAACACTTTTCACATTCTCCCGCGCAACGCGGCTGCTAGTCCTCCTTTCATGCAAAATCTTAAGGTCCTAGGTCTTATTCAAGCCACCAAAGCCGGCAAAAAAGTGAATAATCGATAATTAAAACTTGAATTGTACTACTTCTTACCGGCTATTACTTCAACTTAGAAGCTTCTTCTGTGTTCCATTATGGTGCTTTTAGTGTTCCCGCATACCGCAGCACGCGACATAGCTTTGCAGACGATAAATGTAACCGTTTCAGAGAGAAGAGCGGCCAATGTGACGATCTGGCTTTAAATCGATTCGATAACAAATGACGAAAACGGCCGGGTTTCTCAGGTTTTTACTACATATGAACACTTTTCACATTCTCCCGTGCAACGCGGCTGCTAGTCCTCCTATCATGCAAAATCTTAAGGTTCCACCTCATGTCCAAGCCACCAAATCCGGCTAAAAAGTGAATAATCAATAACTAAAACTTGAATTGTACTACTTCTTACTGGCTATTACTTCAACTTAGAAGCTTCTTCTGTGTTCTACTATGGTGCTTTTAGTGTTCCGCATACCGCAGCACGCGACATAGCTTTGCAGACGATAAATGTAACCGTCTCAGAGAGAAAAGCGGCCAATATAACGATCTGGCTTTAAGTCGATTCGATAACAAATGACGAAAACGGACGGGTTTCTCAGGTTTTCACTACATATGAACACTTTTCACATTCTCGCGTGCAACGCGGCTGCTAGTCCTCCTTTCATGCAAAATCTTAAGGTCCTAGGTCACGTCCAAGCCACCAAAGCCGGCTAAAAAGTGAATAATCGACAACTAAACCTTGAATTGTACTACTTCTTACTGGCTATTACTTCAACTTAGAAGCTTCTTCTGTGTTCTACTATGGTGCTTTTAGTGTCTCCACATACCGCAGCACGCGACATAGCTTTGCAGACGATAAATGTAACCGTCTCAGAGAGAAAAGCGGCCATTGTGACGATCTGGCTTTAAGTCGATTCAATAACAAATGACGAAAATGGACAGATTTCTCAGGTTTTTACTACATATGAACACTTTTCACATTCTCCCGTGCAACGCGGCTGCTGGTCCTCCTTTCATGCAAAATCTTAAGGTCCTAGGTCATGTCCAAGCCACCAAAGCCGGCTAAAAAGTGAATAATCGACAACTAAAACTTGAATTGTACTACTTCTTACTGGCTATTACTTCAACTTAGAAGCTCCTTCTGAGTTCTACTATGGTGCTTTTAGTGTCGCCACATACCGCAGCACGCGACTTAGCTTTGCAGACGATAAATGTAACCGTCTCAGAGAGAAAAGCGGCCAATGTGACGATCTGGCTTTAAGTCGATTCGATAACAAATGACGATAACGGACGGATTTCTCAGGTTTTTACTCCATATGAACACTTTTCACATTCTCCCGCGCAACGCGGCTGCTAGTCCTCCTTTCATGCAAAATCTTAAGGTCCTAGGTCTTATCCAAGCCACCAAAGCCGGCTAAAAAGTGAATAATCGATAATTAAAACTTGAATTGTACTACTTCTTACTGGCTATTACTTCAACTTAGAAGTTTCTTCTGTGTTCTACTATGGTGCTTTTAGTGTCTCCACATACCGCAGCACGCGACATAGCTTTGCAGACGATAAATGTAACCGTCTCAGAGAGAAAAGCGGCCAATGTGACGATCTGGCTTTAAGTCGATTCGATAACAAATGACGAAAATGGACGGATTTCTCAGGTTTTTACGACATATGAACACTTTTCACATTCTCCCGTGCAACGCGGCTGCTAGTCCTCCTTTCATGCAAAATCGTAAGGTCCTATGTCATGTCCAAGCCACCAAAGCCGGCTAAAAAGTGAATAATCGACAACTAAAACTTGAATTGTACTACGTCTTACTGGCTATTACTTTAACTTATAAGCTCCTTCTGTGTTCTACTATGGTGCTTTTAGTGTCCCCACATACGGCAGCACGCGACATAGCTTTGCAGACGATAAATGTAACCGTCTCAGAGAAAAAAGCGGCCAATGTGACGATCTGGCTTTAAGTCGATTCGATAACAAATGACGAAGACGGACGGATTTCTCAGGTTTTTACTCCATATGAACACTTTTCACATTCTCCCGTGCAACGCGGCTGCTAGTCCTCCCTTCATGCAAAATCTTAAGGTCCTAGGTCTTATCCAAGCCACCAAAGCCGGCTAAAAAGTGAATAATTGATAATTAAAACTTGAATTGTACTACTTCTTACTGGCTATTACTTCAACTTAGAAGCTTCTTCTGTGTTCTACTATGGTGCTTTTAGTGTTTCCGCATACCGCAGCACGCGACATAGCTTTGCAGACGATAAATGTAACCGTTTCAGAGAGAAGAGCGGCCAATTTGACGATCTGGCTTTAAATCGATTCGATAACAAATGACGAAAACGGAAGGATTTCTCAGGTTTTTACTACATATGAACTCTTTTCACATTCTCCCGTGCAACGCGGCTGCTAGTCTTCCTTTCATGCAAACTCTTAAGGTCCTAAGTCATGTCGAATCCACCAAAGCCGGCTAAAAAGTGGTTAATCGACAACTAAAACTTAAATAGTACTACTTCTTACTGGCTATTACTTCAATTTAGAAGCTTCTTCTGTGTTCTAATACGGTGCTTTTAGTGTCTCCGCAGACCGCAGCACGCGACATAGCTTTGCTGACGATAAATGTAACCGTCTCAGAGAGAAAAGCGGCCAATGTGACGATCTGGCTTTAAGTCGTTTCGATAACAAATGACGAAAACGGACGGATTTCTCAGGTTTTTACTACATATGAACACTTTTCACATTCTCCCATGCAACGCGGCTGCTAGTCCTCCTTTCATGCAGAATCTTAAGGTCCTAGGTCATGTTCAAACCACCAAAGACGGCTAAAAAGTTAATAATCGATAACTAAAACTTGAATTGTACTACTTCTTACTGGCTATTACTTCAACTTAGAAGCTTCTTCTGTATTCTACTATTGTGCTTCTAGTGTTTCCGCATACCGCAGCACGCGACATAGCTTTGCAGACAATAAATGTAACCGTCTCAGAGAGAAAAGCGGCCAATGTGACGATCTGGCTTTAAGTCGAATCAATAACAAATGAAGATAACGGACGGATTTCTCAGGTTTTTACTCCATATGAACACTTTTCACATACTCCCGTGCAACGCGGCTGCTAGTCCACCTTTCATGCAAAATCTTAAGGTCCTAGGTCTTATCCAAGCCACCAAAGCCGGCTAAAAAGTGAATAATCTATAATTAAAACTTGAATTGAACTACTTCTTACTGGCTATTGCTTCAACTTAGAAGCTTCTTCTGTGTTCTACTATGGTGCTTTTAGTGTCTCCGTATACGGCAGCACGCGACATAGCTTTGCAGACGATAAATGTAACCGTCTCAGAGAGAAAAGCGGCCAATGTGACGATCTGGCTTTAAGTGGATTCGATAACAAATACGAAACCGGACGGATTTCCCAGGTTTTTACTACATATGAACACTTTTCACATTCTCCCGTGCAACGCGGCTGCTAGTCCTCCTTTCATGCAAAATCTTAAGGTCCTAGGTCATGTCCAAGCCACCAAAGCCGGCTAAAAAGTGAATAATCGACAACTAAAACTTGAATTGTACTACTTCTTACTGGCTGTTACTTCAACTTAGAAGTTTCTTCTGTGTTCTAATATGGTGCTTTTTGTGTCTCCGCATACCGCAGCACGCGACATAGCATTGCAGACGATAAATGTAACCGTCTCAGAGAGAAAAGCGGCCAATGTGGCGATCTCGCTTTAAGTCGATTCGATAACAAATGACGATAACGGACGGATTTCTCAGGTTTTTACACCATATGAACACTTTTCACATTCTCCCGTGCAACGCGGCTGCTAGTCCTCCTTTCATGCAAAATCTTAAGGTCCTAGGTCTTATCCAAGCCACCAAAGCCGGCTAAAAAAGTGAATAATCGATAATATAAACTTGAATTGTACTACTTCTTACTGGCTATTACTTCAACTTAGAAGCTTCTTCTGTGTTCTACTATGGTGATTTTAGTGTGCCCGCATACCGCAGCACGGGACATAGCTTTGCAGACGATAAATGTAACCGTTTCAGAGAGAAGAGCGGCCAATGTGACGATCTGGCTTTAAATCGATTCGATAACAAATGACGAAAACGGACGGATTTCTCAGGTTTTTACTACATATGAACACTTTTCACATTCTCCCGTGCAACGCGGCTGCTAGTCCTCCTTTCATGCAAAATCTTAAGGTCCTAAGTCATGTCCAAGCGACCAAAGCCGGCATAAAAGTGATTAGTCGACAACTAAAACATAAATAGTACTACTTCTTACTGGCTATTACTTCAATTTAGAAGCTTCTTCTGTGTTCTAATATGGTGCTTTTAGTGTCTCCGCATACCGCAGCACGCGACATAGCTTTGCAGGCGATAAATGTAACCGTCTCAGAGAGAAAAGCGGCCAATGTGACGATTTGGCTTTAAGTCGATTCGATAACAAATGACGAAACCGGACGGATTTCTCAGGTTTTTACTACTTATGAACACTTTTCACATTCTCCCATGCAACGCGGCTGCTAGTCCTCCTTTCATGCAGAATCTTAAGGTCCTAGGTCATGTTCAAACCACCAAAGACGGCTAAAAAGTTAATAATCGATAACTAAAACTTGAATTGTACTACTTCTTACTGGCTATTACTTCAACTTAGAAGCTTCTTCTGTATTCTACTATTGTGCTTTTAGTGTTTCCGCATACCGCAGCACGCGACATAGCTTTGCAGACAATAAATGTAACCGTCTCAGAGAGAAAAGCGGCCAATGTGACGATCTGGCTTTAAGTCGATTCAATAACAAATGACGATAACGGACGGATTTCTCAGGTTTTTACTACATATGAACACTTTTCACATTCTCCCGTGCAACGCGGCTGCTAGTCCTCCTTTCATGCAAAATCTTAAGGTCCAAGGTCTTATCCAAGCCACCAAAGCCGGCTAAAAGGTGAATAATCTATAATTAAAACTTGAATTGAACTACTTCTTACTGGCTATTGCTTCAACTTAGAAGCTTCTTCTGTGTTCTACTATGGTGCTTTAAGTGTCTCCGTATACGGCAGCACGCGACATAGCTTTTTAGACGATAAATGTAACCGTCTCAGAGACAAAAGCGGCCAATGTGACGATCTGGCTTTAAGTGGATTCGATAACAACTACGAAACCGGACGGATTTCCCAGGTTTTTACTACATATGAACACTTTTCACATTCTCCCGTGCAACGCGGCTGCTAGTCCTCCTTTCATGCAAAATCTTAAGGTCCTAGGTCATGTCCAAGCCACCAAAGCCGGCTAAAAAGTTAATAATCGACAACTAAAACTTGAATTGTACTACTTCTTACTGGCTATTACTTCAACTTAGAAGTTTCTTCTGTGTTCTAATATGGTGCTTTTTCTGTCTCCGCATACCGCAGCACGCGACATAGCATTGCAGACGATAAATGTAACCGTCTCAGAGAGAAAAGCGGCCAATGTGACGATCTCGCTTTAAGTCGATTCGATAACAAATGACGATAACGGACGGATTTCTCAGGTTTTTACACCATATGAACACTTTTCACATTCTCCCGTGGAACGCGGCTGCTAGTCCTCCTTTCATGCAAAATCTTAAGGTCCTAGGTCTTATCCAAGCCCCCAAAGCCGGCTAAAAAAGTGAATAATCGATAATATAAACTTGAATTGTACTACTTCTTACTGGCTATTACTTCAACTTAGAAGCTTCTTCTGTGTTCTACTATGGTGATTTTAGTGTGCCCGCATACCGCAGCACGCGACATAGCTTTGCAGACGATAAATGTAACCGTTTCAGAGAGAAGAGCGGCCAATGTGACGATCTGGCTTTAAATCGATTCGATAACAAATGACGAAAACGGACGGATTTCTCAGGTTTTTACTACATATGAACACTTTTCACATTCTCCCGTGCAACGCGGCTGCTAGTCCTCCTTTCATGCAAAATCTTAAGGTCCTAAGTCATGTCCAAGTGACCAAAGCCGGCATAAAAGTGATTAGTCGACAACTAAAACATAAATAGTACTACTTCTTACTGGCTATTACTTCAAATTAGAAGCTTCTTCTGTGTTCTAATATGGTGCTTTTAGTGTCTCCGCATACCGCAGCACGCGACATAGCTTTGCAGGCGATAAATGTAACTGTCTCAGAGAGAAAAGCGGCCAATGTGACGATCTCGCTTTAAGTCGATTCGATAACAAATGACGATAACGGACGGATTTCTCAGGTTTTTACTTCATATGAACACTTTTCACATTCTCCCGTGAAACGCGGCTGCTAGTCTTCCTTTCATGCAAAATCTTAAGGTCCTAGGTCTTATCCAAGCCACCAAAGCCGGCTAAAAAGTGAATAATCGATAATTAAAACTTGAATTGTACTACTTCTTACTGGCTATGACTTCAACTTAGAAACTTCTTCTGTGTTCTACTATGGTGCTTTTAGTGTTCCCGCATACCGCAGCACGCGACATAGCTTTGCAGACGATAAATGTAACCGTCTCAGAGAGAAAAGCGGCCAATGTGACGATCTCGCTTTAAGTCGATTCGATAACAAATGACGATAACGGACGGATTTCTCAGGTTTTTACACCATATGAACACTTTTCACATTCTCCCGTGCAACGCGGCTTCTAGTCCTCCTTTCATGCAAAATCTTAAGGTCCTAGGTCTTATCCAAGCCACCAAAGCCGGCTAAAAAGTGAATAATCGATAATATAAACTTGAATTGTACTACTTCTTACTGGCTATTACTTCAACTTAGAAGCTTCTTCTGTGTTCTACTATGGTGCTTTTAGTGTGCCCGCATACCGCAGCACGCGACATAGCTTTGGAGACGATAAATGTAACCGTTTCAGAGAGAAGAGCGGCCAATGTGACGATCTGGCTTTAAATCGATTCGATAACAAATGACGAAAACGGACGGATTTCTCAGGTTTTTACTACATATGAACACTTTTCACATTCTCCCGTGCAACGCGGCTGCTAGTCTTCCTTTCATGCAAAATCTTAAGGTCCTAAGTCATGTCCAAGCGACCAAAGCCGGCATAAAAGTGATTAGTCGACAACTAAAACATAAATAGTACTACTTCTTACTGGCTGTTACTTCAACTTAAAAGCTTCTTCTGTGTTCCACTATGGTGCTTTTAGTGTTCCCGCATACCGCAGCACGCGACATAGCTTTGCAGACGATAAATGTAACCGTTTCAGAGAGAAGAGCGGCCAATGTGACGATCTGGCTTTAAATCGATTCGATAACAAATGACGAAAACGGAAGGATTTCTCAGGTTTTTACTACATATGAACTCTTTTCACATTCTCCCGTGCAACGCGGCTGCTAGTCTTCCTTTCATGCAAACTCTTAAGGTCCTAAGTCATGTCGAAGCCACCAAAGCCGGCTAAAAAGTGGTTAATCGACAACTAAAACTTAAATAGTACTACTTCTTACTGGCTATTACTTCAATTTAGAAGCTTCTTCTGTGTTCTAATATGGTGCTTTTAGTGTCTCCGCATACCGCAGCACGCGACATAGCTTTGCTGACGATAAATGTAACCGTCTCAGAGAGAAAAGCGGCCAATGTGACGATCTGGCTTTAAGTCGTTTCGATAACAAATGACGAAAACGGACGGATTTCTCAGGTTTTTACTACATATGAACACTTTTCACATTCTCCCATGCAACGCGGCTGCTAATCCTCAATTCATGCAGAATCTTAAGGTCCTAGGTCGTGTTCAACCCACCAAAGACGGCTAATAAGTTAATAATCGATAACTAAAACTTGAATTGTACTACTTTTTACTGGCTATTACTTCAACTTAGAAGCTTCTTCTGTATTCTACTATTGTGCTTTTAGTGTTTCCGCATACCGCAGCACGCGACATAGCTTTGCAGACAATAAATGTAACCGTCTCAGAGAGAAAAGCGGCCAATGTGACGATCTGGCTTTAAGTCGATTCAATAACAAATGACGATAACGGACGGATTTCTCAGGTTTTTACTCCATATGAACACTTTTCACATACTCCTGTGCAACGCGGCTGCTAGTCCTCCTTTCATGCAAAATCTTAAGGTCCTAGGTCTTATCCAAGCCACCAAAGCCGGCTAAAAAGTGAATAATCGATAATATAAACTTGAATTGTACTACTTCTTACTGGCTATTATTTCAACTTAGAAGCTTCTTCTGTGTTCTACTATGGTGCTTTTAGTGTGCACGCATACCGCAGCACGCGACATAGCTTTGCAGGCGATAAATGTAACCGTTTCAGAGAGAAGAGCGGCCAATGTGACGATCTGGCTTTAAATCGATTCGATAACAAATGACGAAAACGGACGGATTTCTCAGGTTTTTACTACATATGAACACTTTTCACATTCTCCCGTGCGACGCGGCTGCTAGTCTTCCTTTCATGCAAAATCTTAAGGTCCTAAGTCATGTCCAAGCCACCAAAGCCGGAGAAAAAGTGATTAGTCGACAACTAAAACTTAAATAGTACTACTTCTTACTGGCTATTACTTCAATTTAGAAGCTTCTTCTGTGTTCTAATATGGTGATTTTAGTGTCTCCGCAGACAGCAGCACGCGACATAGCTTTGCTGACGATAAATGTAACCGTCTCAGAGAGAAAAGCGGCCAATGTGACGATCTGGCTTTAAGTCGTTTCGATAACAAATGACGAAAACGGACGGATTTCTCAGGTTTTTACTACATATGAACACTTTTCACATTCTCCCATGCAACGCGGCTGCTAGTCCTCCTTTCATGCAGAATCTTAAGGTCCTAGGTCATGTTCAAACCACCAAAGACGGCTAAAAAGTTAATAATCGATAACTAAAACTTGAATTGTACTACTTCTTACTGGCTATTACTTCAACTTAGAAGCTTCTTCTGTATTCTACTATTGTGCTTCTAGTGTTTCCGCATACCGCAGCACGCGACATAGCTTTGCAGACGATAAATGTAACCGTCTCAGAGAGAAAAGCGGCCAATGTGACGATCTCGCTTTAAGTCGATTCGATAACAAATGACGATAACGGAAGGATTTCTCAGGTTTTTACACCATATGAACACTTTTCACATTCTCCCGTGCAACGCGGCTGCTAGTCCTCCTTTCATGCAAAATCTTAAGGTCCTAGGTCTTATCCAAGCCACCAAAGCCGGCTAAAAAGTGAATAATCGATAATATAAACTTGAATTGTACTACTTCTTACTGGCTATTACTTCAACTTAGAAGCTTCTTCTGTGTTCTGCTATGGTGCTTTTAGTGTGCCCGCATACCGCAGCACGCGACATAGCTTTGGAGACGATAAGTGTAACCGTTTCAGAGAGAAGAGCGGCCAATGTGACGATCTGGCTTTAAATCGATTCGATAACAAATGACGAAAACAGACGGATTTCTCAGGTTTTTACTACATATGAACACTTTTCACATTCTCCCGTGCAACGCGGCTGCTAGTCTTCCTTTCATGCAAAATCTTAAGGTCCTAAGTCGTGTCCAAGCGACCAAAGCCGGCATAAAAGTGATTAGTCGACAACTGAAACATAAATAGTACTACTTCTTACTGGCTATTACTTCAACTTAGAAGCTTCTTCTGTGTTCTACTATGGTGCTTTTAGTGTTCCCGCATACCGCAGCACGCGACATAGCTTTGCAGACGATAAATGTAACCGTTTCAGAGAGAAGAGCGGCCAATGTGACGATCTGGCTTTAAATCGATTCGATAACAAATGACGAAAACGGAAGGATTTCTCAGGTTTTTACTACATATGAACTCTTTTCACATTCTCCCGTGCAACGCGGCTGCTAGTCTTCCTTTCATGCAAACTCTTAAGGTCCTAAGTCATGTCGAAGCCACCAAAGCCGGCTAAAAAGTGGTTAATCGACAACTAAAACTTAAATAGTACTACTTCTTACTGGCTATTACTTCAATTTAGAAGCTTCTTCTGTGTTCTAATATGGTGCTTTTAGTGTCTCCGCATACCGCAGCACGCGACATAGCTTTGCTGACGATAAATGTAACCGTCTCAGAGAGAAAAGCGGCCAATGTGACGATCTGGCTTTAAGTCGTTTCGATAACAAATGACGAAAACAGACGGATTTCTCAGGTTTTTACTACATATGAACACTTTTCACATTCCCCCTTGCAACGCGGCTGCTAGTCTTCCTTTCATGCAAAATCTTAAGGTCCTAAGTCGTGTCCAAGCGACCAAAGCCGGCATAAAAGTGATTAGTTGACAACTAAAACATAAATAGTGCTACTTCTTACTAGCTATTACTTCAACTTAGAAGCTTCTTCTGTGTTCTACTATGGTGCTTTTAGTGTTCCCGCATACCGCAGCACGCGACATAGCTTTGCAGACGATAAATGTAACCGTTTCAGAGAGAAGAGCGGCCAATGTGACGATCTGGCTTTAAATCGATTCGATAACAAATGACGAAAACGGAAGGATTTCTCAGGTTTTTACTACATATGAACTCTTTTCACATTCTCCCGTGCAACGCGGCTGCTAGTCTTCCTTTCATGCAAACTCTTAAGGTCCTAAGTCATGTCGAAGCCACCAAAGCCGACTAAAAAGTGGTTAATCGACAACTAAAACTTAAATAGTACTACTTCTTACTGGCTATTACTTCAATTTAGAAGCTTCTTCTGTGTTCTAATATGGTGCTTTTAGTGTCTCCGCATACCGCAGCACGCGACATAGCTTTGCTGACGATAAATGTAACCGTCTCAGAGAGAAAAGCGGCCAATGTGACGATCTGGCTTTAAGTCGTTTCGATAACAAATGACGAAAACGGACGGATTTCTCAGGTTTTTACTACATATGAACACTTTTCACATTCTCCCATGCAACGCGGCTGCTAGTCCTCCATTCATGCAGAATCTTAAGGTCCTAGGTCATGTTCAAACCACCAAAGACGGCTAAAAAGTTAATAATCGATAACTAAAACTTGAATTGTACTACTTCTTACTGGCTATTACTTCAACTTAGAAGCTTCTTCTGTATTCTACTATTGTGCTTTTAGTGTTTCCGCATACCGCAGCACGCGACATAGCTTTGCAGACAATAAATGTAACCGTCTCAGAGAGAAAAGCGGCCAATGTTACGATCTGGCTTTAAGTCGATTCAATAACAAATGACGATAACGGACGGATTTCTCAGGTTTTTACTACATATGAACACTTTTCACATTCTCCCATGCAACGCGGCTGCTAGTCCTCCTTTCATGCAAAATCTTAAGGTCCAAGGTCTTATCCAAGCCACCAAAGCCGGCTAAAAAGTGAATAATCTATAATTAAAACTTGAATTGAACTACTTCTTACTGGCTATTGCTTCAACTTAGAAGTTTCTTCTGTGTTCTAATATGGTGCTTTTTGTGTCTCCGCATACCGCAGCACGCGACATAGCATTGCAGACGATAAATGTAACCGTCTCAGAGAGAAAAGCGGCCAATGTGACGATCTCGCTTTAAGTCGATTCGATAACAAATGACGATAACGGACAGATTTCTCAGGTTTTTACACCATATGAACACTTTTCACATTCTCCCATGCAACGCGGCTGCTAGTCCTCCTTTCATGCAAAATCTTAAGGTCCTAGGTCTTATCCAAGCCACCAAAGCCGGCTAAAAAGTGAATAATCGATAATATAAACTTGAATTGTACTACTTCTTACTGGCTATTACTTCAACTTAGAAGCTTCTTCTGTGTTCTACTATGGTGCTTTTAGTGTGCCCGCATACCGCAACACGCGACATAGCTTTGCAGACGATAAATGTAACCGTTTCAGAGAGAAGAGCGGCCAATGTGACGATCTGGCTTTAAATCGATTCGATAACAAATGACGAAAACGGACGGATTTCTCAGGTTTTTACTACATATGAACACTTTTCACATTCTCCCGTGCAACGCGGCTGCTAGTCTTCCTTTCATGCAAAATCTTAAGGTCCTAAGTCATGTCCAAGCGACCAAAGCCGGCATAAAAGTGATTAGTCGACAACTAAAACATAAATAGTACTACTTCTTACTGGCTATTACTTCAATTTAGAAGCTTCTTCTGTGTTCTAATATGGTGCTTTTAGTGTCTCCGCATACCGCAGCACGCGACATAGCTTTGCAGGCGATAAATGTAACCGTCTCAGAGAGAAAAGCGGCCAATGTGACGATCTGGCTTTAAGTCGATTCGATAACAAATGACGATAACGGACGGATTTATCAGGTTTTTACTTCATATGAACACTTTTCACATTCTCCCGTGCAACGCGGCTGCTAGTCCTCCTTTCATGCAAAATCTTAAGGTCCTAGGTCTTATCCAAGCCACCAAAGCCGGCTAAAAAGTGAATAATCGATAATAGAAACTTGAATTGTACTACTTCTTACTGGCTATTACTTCAACTTAGAAGCTTCTTCTGTGTTCTACTATGGTGCTTTTAGTGTTTCCGTATACCGCAGCACGCGACATAGCTTTGGAGACGATAAATGTAACCGTTTCAGAGAGAAGAGCGGCCAATGTGACGATCTGGCTTTAAATCGATTCGATAACAAAAGACGAAAACGGACGGATTTCTCAGGTTTTTACTACATATGAACATTTTTCACATTCTCCCGTGCAACGCGGCTGCTAGTCTTCCTTTCATGCAATATCTTAAGGTCCTAAGTCATGTCCAAGCGACCAAAGCCGGCATAAAAGTGATTAGTCGACAACTAAAACATAAATAGTACTACTTCTTACTGGCTATTACTTCAACTTAGAAGCCTCTTCTGTGTTCTACTATGGTGCTTTTAGTGTTCCCGCATACCGCAGCACGCAACATAGCTTTGCAGACGATAAATGTAACCGTTTCAGAGAGAAGAGCGGCCAATGTGACGATCTGGCTTTAATTCGATTCGATAACAAATGACGAAAACGGAAGGATTTCTCAGGTTTTTACTACATATGAACTCTTTTCACATTCTCCCGTGCAACGCGGCTGCTAGTCTTCCTTTCATGCAAACTCTTAAGGTCCTAAGTCATGTCGAAGCCACCAAAGCCGGCTAAAAAGTGGTTAATCGACAACTAAAACTTAAATAGTACTACTTCTTACTGGCTATTACTTCAATTTAGAAGCTTCTTCTGTGTTCTAATATGGTGCTTTTAGTGTCTCCGCATACCGCAGCACGCGACATAGCTTTGCAGACGATAAATGTAACCGTTTCAGAGAGAAGAGCGGCCATTGTGACGATCTGGCTTTAAATCGATTCGATAACAAATGACGAAAACGGACGGATTTCTCAGGTTTTTACTACATATGAACACTTTTCACATTCTCCCGTGCAACGCGGCTGCTAGTCTTCCTTTCATGCAAAATCTTAAGGTCCTAGGTCATGTCCAAGCCACCAAAGCCGGCTAAAAAGTGAATAATCGACAACTAAAACATGAATTGTACTACTTCTTACTGGCTATTACTTCAACTTAGAAGCTTCTTCTGTGTTCTACTATGGTACTTTTAGTGTCTCCGCATACCGCAGCACGGGACATAGCTTTGCAGACGATAAATGTAACCGTCTCAGAGGAAAAAGCGGCCAATGTGTCGATCTGAATGTAAGTCGATGCTATAACAAATGACGAAAACGGACGGATTCTCAGGTTTTTACTACATATGAACACTTTTCACATTCTCCCGTTGCAACGTGGCTGCTAGTCCTCCTTCCAAGCAAATTTGTAAGGTCCTAGGTCATATCCAAGCCACCAAAGCCGGCTAAAATATGAATAATCTATAATTAAAACTTGAATTGTACTACTTCTAACTGGCTATTACTTCAACTTAGAAGCTTCTTCTGAGTTCTACTGTGGTGCTTTTAGTGTTTCCGTATACCGCAACACGCGACATAGCTTTGGAGACGATAAATGTAACCGTTTCAGAGAGAAGAGCGGCCATTGTGACGATCTGGCTTTAAATCGATTCGATAACAAATGACGAAAACGGACGGATTTCTCAGGTTTTTACTACATATGAACACTTTTCACATTCTCCCGTGCAACGCGGCTGCTAGTCTTCGTTTCATGCAAAATCTTAAGGTTCCACCTCATGTCCAAGCCACCAAAGCCGGCTAAAAAGTGATTAAACGACAACTAAAACTTGAATTGTACTACTTCTTACTGGCTATTACTTCAACTTAGAAGCTTCTTCTGTGTTCTACTATAGTGCTTTTAGTGTCTCCGCATACCGCAGCACGCGACATAGCTTTGCAGACGATAAATGTAACAGTTTCGGAGAGAAGAGCGGCCAATGTGACGATCTGGCTTTAAATCGATTCGATAACAAATGACGAAAACGGACGGATTTCTCAGGTTTTTACTACATATGAACACTTTTCACATTCTCCCGTGCAACGCGGCTGCTAGTCTTCCTTTCATGCAAAATCTTAAGGTCCTAAGTCATGTCCAAGCCACCAAAGCCGGAGAAAAAAGGATTAGTCGACAACTAAAACTTAAATAGTACTACTTCTTACTGGCTATTACTTCAATTTAGAAGCTTCTTCTGTGTTCTAATATGGTGCTTTTAGTGTCTCCGCATACCGCAGCACGCGACATAGCTTTGCAGGCGATAAATGTAACCGTCTCAGAGAGAAAAGCGGCCAATGTGACGATCTGGCTTTAAGTCGATTCGATAACAAATGACGATAACGGACGGATTTCTCAGGTTTTTACTTCATATGAACACTTTTCACATTCTCCCGTGCAACGCGGCTGCTAGTCCTCCTTTCATGCAAAATCTTAAGGTCCTAGGTCTTATCTAAGCCACCAAAGCCGGCTAAAAAGTGAATAATCGATAATTAAAACTTGAATTGTACTACTTCTTACTGGCTATTACTTCAACTTAGAAGCTTCTTCTGTGTTCTACTATGGTGCTTTTAGTGTTCCCGCATACCGCAGCACGCGACATAGCTTTGCAGTCGATAAATGTAACCGTCTCAGAGAGAAAAGCGGCCAATGTGACGATCTCGCTTTAAGTCGATTCGATAACAAATGACGATAACGGACGGATTTCTCAGGTTTTTACACCATATGAACACTTTTCACATTCTCCCGTGCAACGCGGCTGCTAGTCCTCCTTTCATGCAAAATCTTAAGGTCCTAGGTCTTATCCAAGCCACCAAAGCCGGCTAAAAAGTGAATAATCGATAATATAAACTTGAATTGTACTACTTCTTACTGGCTATTACTTCAACTTAGAAGCCTCTTCTGTGTTCTACTATGGTGCTTTTAGTGTTCCCGCATACCGCAGCACGCGACATAGCTTTGGAGACGATAAATGTAACCGTTTCAGAGAGAAGAGCGGCCAATGTGACGATCTGGCTTTAAATCGATTCGATAACAAAAGACGAAAACGGACGGATTTCTCAGGTTTTTACTACATATGAACACTTTTCACATTCTCCCGTGCAACGCGGCTGCTAGTCTTCCTTTCATGCAAAATCTTAAGGTCCTAAGTCATGTCCAAGCGACCAAAGCCGGCATAAAAGTGATTAGTCGACAACTAAAACATAAATAGTACTACTTCTTACTGGCTATTACTTCAACTTAGAAGCCTCTTCTGTGTTCTACTATGGTGCTTTTAGTGTTCCCGCATACCGCAGCACGCGACATAGCTTTGCAGACGATAAATGTAACCGTTTCAGAGAGAAGAGCGGCCAATGTGACGATCTGGCTTTAAATCGATTCGATAACAAATGACGAAAACGGAAGGATTTCTCAGGTTTTTACTACATATGAACTCTTTTCACATTCTCCCGTGCAACGCGGCTGCTAGTCTTAATTTCATGCAAACTCTTAAGGTCCTAAGTCATGTCGAAGCCACCAAAGCCGGCTAAAAAGTGGTTAATCGACAACTAAAACTTAAATAGTACTACTTCTTACTGGCTATTACTTTAATTAGGAAGCTTCTTCTGTGTTCTAATATGGTGCTTTTAGTGTCTCCGCATACCGCAGCACGCGACATAGCTTTGCTGACGATAAATGTAACCGTCTCAGAGAGAAAAGCGGCCAATGTGACGATCTGGCTTTAAGTCGTTTCGATAACAAATGACGAAAACGGACGGATTTCTCAGGTTTTTACTACATATGAACACTTTTCACATTCTCCCGTGCAACGCGGTTGCTATTCCTCCTTTCAAGCAAATTCGTAAGGTCCTAGGTCATATCCAAGCCACCAAAGCCGGCTAAAATGTGAATAATCTATAACTAAAAATTGAATTCTACTACTTCTTACTGGCGGCCAGTATGACGATCTGGCTTTAAGTCGATTCGATAACAAATGACGAAAACGGACGGATTTCTCAGGTTTTTACTACATATGAACACTTTTCATATTCTCCCGTGCAACTCGGATGCTAGTCTTCATTTCATGCAAAATCTTAATGTCCTAGGACATGTCCAAGCCACCAAAGCCGGTTAAAAAGTGATTAATCGACAACTAAAACTTAAATAGTACTACTTCTTACTGGCTATTACTTCAACTTAGAAGTTTCTTCTGTGTTCTAATATGATGCTTTTAGTGTTTCCGCATACCGCAGCACGCGACATACCTTTGCAGACGATAAATGTAACCGCCTCAGAGAGAAAAGCGGCCAATGTGACGATCTGGCTGTAAGTCGATACGATAACAAATGACGAAAACCCACGGATTTCTCAGGTTTTTACTACATATGAACACTTTTCACATTCTCCCGTGCAACGCGGCTGCTAGTCCTCCTTTCATGCAAAATCTTAAGGTTCCACCTCATGTCCAAGCCACCAAAGCCGGCTAAAAAGTGAATAATCGATAACTAAAACTTGAATTGTACTACTTCTTACTGGCTATTACTTCAACTTAGAAGCTTCTTCTGTATTCAACTATGGTGCTTTTAGTGTCTCCGCATACCGAGGCACGCGACATAGCTTTGCAGACGAAAAATGTAACCGTCTCAGAGAGAAAAGCGGCCAATGTGTCGATCTGGCTTTAAATCGATTCGATAACAAATGGCGAAAATGAACAGATTTCTCAGGTTTTTACTACATATGAACACTTTTCACATTCTCCCGTGCAACGCGGCTGCTAGTCCTCCTTTCATGCAAAATCTTAAGGTCCTAGGTCATGTCATAGCCACCAAACCCGGCTAAAAAGTGAATAATCGACAGCTAAAACTTGAATTGTACTACTTCTTACTGGCTATTACTTCAACTTAGAAGCTTCTTCTGTGTTCTACTATGGTGCTTTTATTGTCTCCGCATACCGCAGCGCGCGACATAGCTTTGCAGACGATAAATGTAACCGTCTCAGAGAGGAAAGCGGCCAATGTGACGATCTGGCTTTAAGTCGATTCGATAACAAATGACGAAAACGGACGGATTTCTCAGGTTTTTAATACATATGAACACTTTTCACATTCTCCCGTGCAACGCGGCTTCTAGTCCGCCTTTCATGCAAATTCTTAAGGTCCTAGGTCATATCCAAGCCACCAAAGCCGGCTAAAATGTGAATAATCTATAATTAAAACTTGAATTGTACTACTTCTTACAGGCTATTACTTCAACTTAGAAGCTTCTTCTGTGTTCTACTATGGTGCTTTTAGTGTCTCCGCATACCGCAGCATGCGACATAGCTTTGCAGACGATTAATGTAACCGTCTCAGAGAGAAAAGCGGCCAATGTGTCGATCTGAATTTAAGTCGATTCGATAACAAATGACGAAAACCGACGGATTTCTCAGGTTTTTACTACATATGAACACTTTTCACATTCTCCCGTGCAACGCGGCTGCTAGTCCTCCTTTCAAGCAAATTTGTAAGGTCCTAGGTCATATCCAAGCCACCAAAGCCGGCTAAAATATGAATAATCTATAATTAAAACTTGAATTGTACTACTTCTAACTGGCTATTACTTCAACTTAGAAGCTTCTTCTGAGTTCTACTGTGGTGCTTTTAGTGTTTCCGTATACCGCAACACGCGACATAGCTTTGGAGACGATAAATGTAACCGTTTCAGAGAGAAGAGCGGCCATTGTGACGATCTGGCTTTAAATCGATTCGATAACAAATGACGAAAACGGACGGATTTCTCAGGTTTTTACTACATATGAACACTTTTCACATTCTCCCGTGCAACGCGGCTGCTAGTCTTCCTTTCATGCAAAATCTTAAGGTCCTAGGTCATGTCCAAGCCACCAAAGCCGGCTAAAAAGTGAATAATCGACAACTAAAACATGAATTGTACTACTTCTTACTGGCTATTACTTCAACTTAGAAGCTTCTTCTGTGTTCTACTATGGTACTTTTAGTGTCTCCGCATACCGCAGCACGGGACATAGCTTTGCAGACGATAAATGTAACCGTCTCAGAGGAAAAAGCGGCCAATGTGTCGATCTGAATGTAAGTCGATGCTATAACAAATGACGAAAACGGACGGATTCTCAGGTTTTTACTACATATAAACACTTTTCACATTCTCCCGTTGCAACGTGGCTGCTAGTCCTCCTTTCAAGCAAATTTGTAAGGTCCTAGGTCATATCCAAGCCACCAAAGCCGGCTAAAATATGAATAATCTATAATTAAAACTTGAATTGTACTACTTCTAACTGGCTATTACTTCAACTTAGAAGCTTCTTCTGAGTTCTACTGTGGTGCTTTTAGTGTTTCCGTATACCGCTACACGCGACATAGCTTTGGAGACGATAAATGTAACCGTTTCAGAGAGAAGAGCGGCCATTGTGACGATCTGGCTTTAAATCGATTCGATAACAAATGACGAAAACGGACGGATTTCTCAGGTTTTTACTACATATGAACACTTTTCACATTCTCCCGTGCAACGCGGCTGCTAGTCTTCGTTTCATGCAAAATCTTAAGGTTCCACCTCATGTCCAAGCCACCAAAGCCGGCTAAAAAGTGATTAAACGACAACTAAAACTTGAATTGTACTACTTCTTACTGGCTATTACTTCAACTTAGAAGCTTCTTCTGTGTTCTACTATGGTGCTTTTAGTGTCTCCGCATACCGCAGCACGCGACATAGCTTTGCAGACGATAAATGTAACCGTTTCGGGGAGAAAAGCGGCCAATGTGACGATCTGGCTTTAAGTCGATTCGATAACAAATGACGATAACGGACGGATTTCTCACGTTTTTACTTCATATGAACACTTTTCACATTCTCCCGTGCAACGCGGCTGCTAGTCCTCCTTTCATGCAAAATCTTAAGGTCCTAGGTCTTATCCAAGCCACCAAAGCCGGCTAAAAAGTGAATAATCGAAAATTAAAACTTGAATTGTACTACTTCTTACTGGCTATTACTTCAGCTTAGAAGCTTCTTCTGTGTTCTACTATGGTGCTTTTAGTGTTCCCGCATACCGCAGCACGCGACATAGCTTTGCAGACGATAAATGTAACCGTCTCAGAGAGAAAAGCGGCCAATGTGACGATCTCGCTTTAAGTCGATTCGATAACAAATGACGATAACGGACGGATTTCTCAGGTTTTTACACCATATGAACACTTTTCACATTCTCCCGTGCAACACGGCTGCTAGTCCTCCTTTCATGCAAAATCTTAAGGTCCTAGGTCTTATCCAAGCCACCAAAGCCGGCTAAAAAGTGAATAATCGATAATATAATCTTGAATTGTACTACTTCTTACTGGCTATTACTTCAACTTAGAAGCTTCTTCTGTGTTCTACTATGGTGCTTTTAGTGTGCCCGCATACCGCAGCACGCGACATAGCTTTGGAGACGATAAATGTAACCGTTTCAGAGAGAAGAGCGGCCAATGTGACGATCTGGCTTTAAATCGATTCGATAACAAAAGACGAAAACGGACGGATTTCTCAGGTTTTTACTACATATGAACACTTTTCACATTCTCCCGTGCAACGCGGCTGCTAGTCTTCCTTTCATGCAAAATCTTAAGGTCCTAAGTCATGTCCAAGCGACCAAAGCCGGCATAAAAGTGATTAGTCGACAACTAAAACATAAATAGTACTACTTCTTACTGGCTATTACTTCAACTTAGAAGCCTCTTCTGTGTTCTACTATGGTGCTTTTAGTGTTCCCGCATACCGCAGCACGCGACATAGCTTTGCAGACGATAAATGTAACCGTTTCAGAGAGAAGAGCGGCCAATGTGACGATCTGGCTTTAAATCGATTCGATAACAAATGACGAAAACGGAAGGATTTCTCAGGTTTTTACTACATATGAACTCTTTTCACATTCTCCCGTGCAACGCGGCTGCTAGTCTTCCTTTCATGCAAACTCTTAAGGTCCTAAGTCATGTCGAAGCCACCAAAGCCGGCTAAAAAGTGGTTAATCGACAACTAAAACTTAAATAGTACTACTTCTTACTGGCTATTACTTCAATTAGGAAGCTTCTTCTGTGTTCTAATATGGTGCTTTTAGTGTCTCCGCATACCGCAGCACGCGACATAGCTTTGCTGACGATAAATGTAACCGTCTCAGAGAGAAAAGCGGCCAATGTGACGATCTGGCTTTAAGTCGTTTCGATAACAAATGACGAAAACGGACGGATTTCTCAGGTTTTTACTCCATATGAACACTTTTCACATTCTCCCGTGCAACGCGGTTGCTATTCCTCCTTTCAAGCAAATTCGTAAGGTCCTAGGTCATATCCAAGCCACCAAAGCCGGCTAAAATGTGAATAATCTATAATTAAAACTTGAATTGTACTACTTCTTACTGGCTATTACATCAACTTAGAAGCTTATTCTGAGTTCTACTGTGGTGCTTTTAGTGTTTCCGTATACCGCAGCACGCGACATAGCTTTGCAGACGATAAATGTAACCGTTTCAGAGAGAAGAGCGGCCATTGTGACGATCTGGCTTTAAATCGATTCGATAACAAATGACGAAAACGGACGGATTTCTCAGGTTTTTACTACATATGAACACTTTTCACATTCTCCCGTGCAACGCGGCTGCTAGTCTTCCTTTCATGCAAAATCTTAAGGTCCTAGGTCATGTCCAAGCCACCAAAGCCGGCTAAAAAGTGAATAATCGACAACTAAAACATGAATTGTACTACTTCTTACTGGCTATTACTTCAACTTAGAAGCTTCTTCTGTGTTCTACTATGGTACTTTTAGTGTCTCCGCATACCGCAGCACGGGACATAGCTTTGCAGACGATAAATGTAACCGTCTCAGAGGAAAAAGCGGCCAATGTGTCGATCTGAATGTAAGTCGATGCTATAACAAATGACGAAAACGGACGGATTCTCAGGTTTTTACTACATATGAACACTTTTCACATTCTCCCGTTGCAACGTGGCTGCTAGTCCTCCTTTCAAGCAAATTTGTAAGGTCCTAGGTCATATCCAAGCCACCAAAGCCGGCTAAAATATGAATAATCTATAATTAAAACTTGAATTGTACTACTTCTAACTGGCTATTACTTCAACTTAGAAGCTTCTTCTGAGTTCTACTGTGGTGCTTTTAGTGTTTCCGTATACCGCAACACGCGACATAGCTTTGGAGACGATAAATGTAACCGTTTCAGAGAGAAGAGCGGCCATTGTGACGATCTGGCTTTAAATCGATTCGATAACAAATGACGAAAACGGACGGATTTCTCAGGTTTTTACTACATATGAACACTTTTCACATTCTCCCGTGCAACGCGGCTGCTAGTCTTCGTTTCATGCAAAATCTTAAGGTTCCACCTCATGTCCAAGCCACCAAAGCCGGCTAAAAAGTGATTAAACGACAACTAAAACTTGAATTGTACTACTTCTTACTGGCTATTACTTCAACTTAGAAGCTTCTTCTGTGTTCTACTATGGTGCTTTTAGTGTCTCCGCATACCGCAGCACGCGACATAGCTTTGCAGACGATAAATGTAACCGTTTCGGAGAGAAGAGCGGCCAATGTGACGATCTGGCTTTAAATCGATTCGATAACAAATGACGAAAACGGACGGATTTCTCAGGTTTTTACTACATATGAACACTTTTTATATTCCCCTGTGCAACGCGGCTGCTAGTCTTCCTTTCATGCAAAATCGTATTTCCTAGGACATGTTCAAGCCACAAAAGCAGGTTAAAAAGTGATTAATCGACAACTAAAACTTAAATAGTACTACTTCCTACTGGCTATTACTTCAACTTAGAAGCTTTTTCTCTTTTCTACTATGGTGCTTTTGGTGTCTCCGCATACCGCAGCACGCGACATAGCTTTGCAGACGATTAATGTAACCGTCTCAGAGAGAATGCGGCCAGTATGACGATCTGGCTTTAAGTCGATTCGATAACAAATGACGAAAACGGACGGATTTCTCAGGTTTTTACTACATATGAACACTTTTCATATTCTCCCGTGCAACTCGGATGCTAGTCTTCATTTCATGCAAAATCTTAATGTCCTAGGACATGTCCAAGCCACCAAAGCCGGTTAAAAAGTGATTAATCGACAACTAAAACTTAAATAGTACTACTTCTTACTGGCTATTACTTCAACTTAGAAGCTTCTTCTGTGTTCTAATATGATGCTTTTAGTGTTTCCGCATACCGCAGCACGCGACATACCTTTGCAGACGATAAATGTAACCGCCTCTGAGAGAAAAGCGGCCAATGTGACGATCTGGCTGTAAGTCGATACGATAACAAATGACGAAAACCCACGGATTTCTCAGGTTTTTACTACATATGAACACTTTTCACATTCTCCCGTGCAACGCGGCTGCTAGTCCTCCTTTCATGCAAAATCTTAAGGTCCTAGGTCATGTCATAGCCACCAAAGCCGGCTAAAAAGTGAATAATCGACAGCTAAAACTTGAATTGTACTACTTCTTACTGGCTATTACTTCAACTTAGAAGCTTCTTCTGTGTTCTACTATGGTGCTTTTATTGTCTCCGCATACCGCAGCGCGCGACATAGCTTTGCAGACGATAAATGTAACCGTCTCAGAGAGGAAAGCGGCCAATGTGACGATCTGGCTTTAAGTCGATTCGATAACAAATGACGAAAACGGACGGATTTCTCAGGTTTTTAATACATATGAACACTTTTCACATTCTCCCGTGCAACGCGGCTGCTAGTCCGCCTTTCATGCAAATTCTTAAGGTCCTAGGTCATATCCAAGCCACCAAAGCCGGCTAAAATGTGAATAATCTATAATTAAAACTTGAATTGTACTACTTCTTACAGGCTATTACTTCAACTTAGAAGCTTCTTCTGTGTTCTACTATGGTGCTTTTAGTGTCTCCGCATACCGCAGCATGCGACATAGCTTTGCAGACGATTAATGTAACCGTCTCAGAGAGAAAAGCGGCCAATGTGTCGATCTGAATTTAAGTCGATTCGATAACAAATGACGAAAACCGACGTATTTCTCAGGTTTTTACTACATATGAACACTTTTCACATTCTCCCGTGCAACGCGGCTGCTAGTCCTCCTTTCATGCAAATTCTTAAGGTCCTAGGTCATATCCAAGCCACCAAAGCCGGCTAAAATGTGAATAATCTATAATTAAAACTTGAATTGTACTACTTCTTACTGGCTATTACTTCAACTTAGAAGCTTATTCTGAGTTCTACAATGGTGCTTTTAGTGTTTCCGTATACCGCAGCACGCGACATAGCTTTGCAGACGATAAATGTAACCGCCTCAGAGAGAATAGCGGCCAATGTGGCGATCTGGCTTTAAGTCGATATGATAACAAATGACGAAAACCCACGGATTTCTCAGGTTTTTACTACATATGAACACTTTTCACATTCTCCCGTGCAACGCGGTTGCTAGTCCTCCTTTCATGCAAAATCTTAAGGTTCCACCTCATGTCCAAGCCACCATAGCCGGCTAAAAAGTGAATAATCGATAACTAAAACTTGAATTGTACTACTTCTTACTGGCTATTACTTCAACTTAGAAGCTTCTTCTGTGTTCTACTATGGTGCTTTTAGTGTCTCCGCATACCGCAGCACGCGACATAGCTTTGCAGACGATAAATGTAACCGCCTCAGAGAGAAAAGCGGCTAATGTGACGATCTGGCTTTAAGTCGATACGATAACAAATGACGAAAACCCACGGATTTCTCAGGTTTTTACTACATATGAACACTTTTCACATTCTCCCGTGCAACGCGGCTGCTAGTCCTCTTTTCATGCAAAATCTTAAGGTTCCACCTCATGTCCAAGCCACCAAAGCCAGCTAAAAAGTGATTAATCGACAACTACAACTTGAATTGTACTACTTCTTACTGGCTATTACTTCAACTTAGAAGCTTCTTCTGTGTTCTAATATGGTGCTGTTAGTGTCTCCGCATACCGCAGCACGCGACATAGCTTTGCAGACGATAAATGTAACCGTCTCAGAGAGAAAAGCGGCCAATGTGACGATCTGGCTTTAAGTCGATACGATAACAAATGACGAAAACCCACGGATTTCTCAGGTTTTTACTACATATGAACACTTTTCACATTCTCCCGTGCAACGCGGCTGCTAGTCCTCCTTTCATGCAAAATCTTAAGGTTCCACCTCATGTCCAAGCCACCAAAGCCGGCTAAAAAGTGAATAATCGATAACTAAAACTTGAATTGTACTACTTCTTACTGGCTATTACTTCAACTTAGAAGCTTCTTCTGTGTTCAACTATGGTGCTTTTAGTGCTCCGCATACCGCAGCACGCGACATAGCTTTGCAGACGAATAATGTAACCGTCTCAGAGAGAAAAGCGGCAAATATGACGATCTGGCTTTAAGTCGATTCGATAACAAATGCCGAAAACGGACGGATTTCTCAGGTTTTTACTACATATGAACACTTTTCACATTCTCCCGTGCAACGCGGCTGCTAGTCCTCCTTTCATGCAAAATCTTAAGGTCCTAGGTCATGTCCAAGCCACTAAAGACGGCTAAAAAGTGAATAATCGACAACTAAAACTTGAATTGTACTACTTCTTACTGGCTATTACTTCAACTTAAAAGCTCCTTCTGTGTTCTACTATGGTGCTTTAAGTGTCTCCGCATACCGCAGCACGCGACATAGCTTTGCAGACGAAAAATGTAACCGTCTCAGAGAGAAAAGCGTCCAATGTGACGATCTGGCTTTAAGTCGATTCGATAACAAATGGCGAAAATGGACAGATTTCTCAGGTTTTTACTACATATGAACACTTTTCACATTCTCCCGTGCAACGCGGCTGCTATTCCTCCTTTCATGCAAAATCTTAAGGTCCTAGGTCATGTCAAAGCCACCAAAGCCGGCTAAAAAGTGAATAATCGACAACTACAACTTGAATTGTACTACTTCTTACTGGCTATTACTTCAACTTAGAAGCTTCTTCTGTGTTCTGCTATTTTGTTTTTTTGTCTCCGCATACCGCAGCGCGCGACATAGCTTTGCATACGATAAATGTAACCGTCTCAGAGAGAAAAGCGGCCAATGTGACGATCTGGCTTTAAGTCGATTCGATAACAAAGACGAAACCGGACGGATTTCTCAGGTTGTTACTACATATGAACACTTTTCACATTCTCCCGTGCAACGCGGCTGCTAGTCTTCCTTTCATGCAAAATCTTAAGGTCCTACGTCATGTCCAACCCACCAAAGCCAGCTAAAACGTGATTAATCGACAACTACAACTTGAATTGTACTACTTCTTACTGGCTATTACTTCAACTTAGAAGCTTCTTCTGTGTTCTAATATGGTGCTTTTATTGTCTCCGCATACCGCAGCGCGCGACATAGCTTTGCAGACGATAAATGTAACAGTCTCAGAGAGAAAAGCGGCCAATGTGACGATCTGGCTTTAAGTCGATTCGATAACAAAGACGAAACCGGACGGATTTCTCAGGTTGTTACTATATATGAACACTTTTCACATTCTCCCGTGCAACGCGGCTGCTAGTCTTCCTTTCATGCAAAATCTTAAGGTCCTACGTCATGTCCAACCCACCAAAGCCAGCTAAAAAGTGATTAATCGACAACTACAACTTGAATTGTACTA
Organism: Schistocerca gregaria; assembly: GCF_023897955.1. Taxonomy (NCBI): domain Eukaryota; kingdom Metazoa; phylum Arthropoda; class Insecta; order Orthoptera; family Acrididae; genus Schistocerca; species Schistocerca gregaria. Next base: position 4,961,613 of record NW_026061759.1, read on the forward strand.
CTTCTTACTGGCTATTACTTCAACTTAGAAGCTTCTTCTGTGGTCTAATATGGTGCTTTTAGTGTCTCCGCATACCGCAGCACGAGACATAGCTTTGCAGACGATAAACGTAACCGTCTCAGAGAGTAAAGCGGCCAATGTGACGATCTGGCTTTAAGTCGATACGATAACAAATGACGAAAACCCACGGATTTCTCAGGTTTTTACTACATATGAACACTTTTCACATTCTCCCGTGCAACGCGGCTGCTAGTCCTCCTTTCATGCCAAATCTTAAGATTCCACCTCATGTCCAAGCCACCAAAGCCGGCTAAAAAGTGAATAATCGATCACTAAAACTTGAATTGTACTACTTCTTACTGGCTATTACTTCAACTTAGAAGCTTCTAGTGTGTTCAGCTATGGTGCTTTTAGTGTCTCCGCATACCGCAGCACGTGACATAGCTTTGCAGACGATTAATGTAACCGTCTCAGAGAGAAAAGCGGCCAATATGACGATCTGTCTTTAAGTCGATTCGATAACAAATGCCGAAAACGGACGGATTTCTCAGGTTTTTACTACATATGAACACTTTTCACATTCTCCCGTGCAACGCGACTGCTAGTCCTCCTTTCATGCAAAATCTTAAGGGCCTAGGTCATGTCCAAGCCACCAAAGACGGCTAAAAAGTGAATAATCGACAACTAAAACTTGAATTGTACTACGTCTTACTGGCTATTACTTCAACTTAAAAGCTCCTTCTGTGTTCTACTATGGTGCTTTAAAAGTCTCCGCATACCGCAGCACGCGACATAGCTTTGCAGACGAAAAATGTAACCGTCTCAGAGAGAAAAGCGGCCAATGTGACGATCTGGCTTTAAGTCGATTCGATAACAAATGGCGAAAATGGACAGATTTCTAAGGTTTTTACTACATATGAACACTTTTTACATTCTCCCTTGCAACGCGGCTGCTAGTCCTCCTTTCATGCAAAATCTTAAGGTCCTAGGTCATGTCATAGCCACCAAAGCTGGCTAAAAAGTGAATAATCGACAAATAAACCTTGAATTGTACTACTTCTTACTGGCTATTACTTCAACTTAGAAGCTTCTTCTGTGTTCTACTATGGTGCTTTTAGTGTCTCCGCATACCGCAGCGCGCGACATAGCTTTGCAGACGATAAATGTATCCGTCTCAGAGAGAAAAGCGGCCAATGTGACGATCTGGCTTTAAGTCTATTCGATAACAAAGACGAAACCGGACGGATTTCTCAGGTTGTTACTACATATGAACACTTTTCACATTCTCCCGTGCAACGCGGCTGCTAGTCTTCCTTTCATGCAAAATCTTAAGGTCCTACGTCATGCCCAACCCACCAAAGCCAGCTAAAAAGTGATTAATCGACAACTACAACTTGAATTGTACTACTTCTTACTGGCTATTACTTCAACTTAGAAGCTCCTTCTGTGTTCTAATATGGTGCTTTTAGTGTCTCCGCATACCGCAGCACGCGACATAGCTTTGCAGACGATAAATGTAACCGTCTCAGAGAGAAAAGCGGCCAATGTGACGATCTGGCTTTAAGTCGATACGATAACAAATGACGAAAACCCACGGATTTCTCAGGTTTTTACTACATATGAACACTTTTCACATTCTCCCGTGCAACGCGGTTGCTAGTCCTCCTTTCATGCAAAATCTTAAGGACCCACCTCATGTCCAAGCCACCAAAGCCGGCTAAAAAGTGAATAATCGATAACTAAAACTTGAATTGTACTACTTCTTACTGGCTATTACTTCAACTTAGAAGCTTCTTCTGTGTTCTACTATGGTGCTTTTAGTGTCTCCGCATACCGCAGCATGCGACATAGCTTTGCAGACGATTAATGTAACCGTCTCAGAGAGAAAAGCGGCCAATGTGTCGATCTGAATTTAAGTCGATTCGATAACAAATGACGAAAACGGACGGATTTCTCAGGTTTTTAATACATATGAACACTTTTCACATTCTCCCGTGCAACGCGGCTGCTAGTCCGCCTTTCATGCAAGTTCTTAAGGTCCTAGGTCATATCCAAGCCACCAAACCCGGCTAAAATGTGAATAATCTATAATTAAAACTTGAATTGTACTACTTCTTACTGGCTATTACTTCAACTTAGAAGCTTATTCTGAGTTCTACTGTGGTGCTTTTAGTGTTTCCGTATACCGCAGCACGCGACATAGCTTTGCAGACGATAAATGTAACCGTTTCAGAGAGAAGAGCGGCCATTGTCACGATCTGGCTTTAAATCGATTCGATAACAAATGACGAAAACGGACGGATTTCTCAGGTTTTTACTACATATGAAAACTTTTCACATTCTCCCGTGCAAAGCGGCTGCTAGTCTTATTTTCATGCAAAATCTTAAGGTCCTAGGACATGTCAAAGCCACCAAAGCCGGTTAAAAGGTGATTAAACGACAACTAAAACTTAAATATTACTACTTCTTACTGGCTATTACTTCAACTTAGAAGCTTCTTCTCTGTTCTACTATGGTGCTTTTAGTGTCTCCGCATACCGCAGCACGCGACATAGCTTTGCAGACGATTAATGTAACCGTCTCAGAGAGAAAAGCGGCCAATATGACGATCTGGCTTTAAGTCGATTCGATAACAAATGACGAAAACGGACGGATTTCTCAAGTTTTTACTACATATGAACACTTTTCACATTCTCCCGTGCAACGCGGCTACTAGTCTTCCTTTCATGCAAAATCTTAAGGTCCTAGGTCATGTCCAACCCACCAAAGCCAGCTAAAAAGTGATTAATCGACAACTACAACTTGTATTGTACTACTTCTTACTGGGTATTACTTCAACATATAAGCTTCTTCTGTGTTCTAATATGGTGCTTTTAGTGTCTCCGCATACCGCAGCACGCGACGTAGCTTTGCAGACGATAAATGTAACCGTTTCAGAGAGAAGAGCGGCCAATGTGACGATCTGACTTTAAATCGATTCGATAACAAATGACGAAAACGGACGGATTTCTCAGGTTTTTACTACATATGAACACTTTTCACATTCTCCCGTGCAACGCGGCTGCTAGTCCTCCTTTCATGCAAATTCTTAAGGTCCTAGGTAATATCCAAGCCACCAAACCCGGCTAAAATGTGAATAATCTATAATTAAAACTTGAATTGTACTACTCCTTACTGGCTATTACTTCAACTTAGAAGCTTATTCTGAGTTCTACTGTGGTGCTTTTAGTGTTTCCGCATAACGCAGCACGCGACATAGCTTTGCAGACGATAAATGTAACCGTTTCAGATAGAAGAGCGGCCAATGTGACGATCTGGCTTTAAATCGATTCGATAACAAATGACGAAAACGGACGGATTTCTCAGGTTTTTACTACATATGAACACTTTTCACATTCTCCCGTGCAACGCGGCTGCTAGTCTTCCTTTCATGCAAAATCGTAAGGTCCTAGGACAGGTCCAAGCCACCAAAGCCGGTTAAAAAGTGATTAATCGACAACTAAAACTTAAATAGTACTACTTCTTACTGCCTATTACTTCAACTTAGAAGCTTCTTCTGTGTTCTAATATGGTGCTTTTAGTGTCTCCGCATTCCGCAGCACGCGACATAGCTTTGCAGACGATAAATGTAACCGTCTCAGAGAGAAAAGCGGCCAATGTGACGATCTGGCTTTAAGTCGATACGATAACAAATGACGAAAACCCACGGATTTCTCAGTTTTTTACTACATATGACCACTTTTCACATTCTCCCGTGCTACGCGGCTGCTAGTCCTCCTTTCATGCAAAATCTTAAGCTTCCACCTCATGTCCAAGCCACCAAAGCCGGCTAAAAAGTGAATAATCGATAACTAAATCTTGAATTGTACTACTTCTTACTGGCTATTACTTCAACTTAGAAGCTTCTTCTGCGTTCTACTATGGTGCTTTTAGTGTCTCCGCATACCGCAGCATGCGACATAGCTTTGCAGACGATTAATGTAACCGTTTCAGAGAGAAAAGCGTCCAATGTGACGATCTGGCTTTAAGTCGATTCGATAACAAATGGCGAAAATGGACAGATTTCTCAGGTTTTTACTACATATGAACACTTTTCACATTCTCCCGTGCAACGCGGCTGCTAGTCCTCCTTTCATGCAAAATCTTAAGGTCCTAGGTCATGTCAAAGCCACCAAAGCCGGCTAAAAAGTGAATAATCGACAACTACAACTTGAATTGTACTACTTCTTACTGGCTATTACTTCAACTTAGAAGCTTCTTCTGTGTTCTGCTATGGTGTTTTTTTGTCTCCGCATACCGCAGCGCGCGACATAGCTTTGCAGACGATAAATGTAACCGTCTCAGAGAGAAAAGCGGCCAATGTGACGATCTGGCTTGAAGTCGATTCGATAACAAAGACGAAACCGGACGGATTTCTCAGGTTGTTACTACATATGAACACTTTTCACATTCTCCCGTGCAACGCGGCTGCTAGTCTTCCTTTCATGCAAAATCTTAAGGTCCTACGTCATGTCCAACCCACCAAAGCCAGCTAAAACGTGATTAATCGACAACTACAACTTGAATTGTACTACTTCTTACTGGCTATTACTTCAACTTAGAAGCTTCTTCTGTGTTCTAATATGGTGCTTTTATTGTCTCCGCATACCGCAGCGCGCGACATAGCTTTGCAGACGATAAATGTAAAAGTCTCAGAGAGAAAAGCGGCCAATGTGACGATCTGGCTTTAAGTCGATTCGATAACAAAGACGAAACCGGACGGATTTCTCAGGTTTTTACTACATATGAACACATTTCACATTCTCCCGTGAAACGCGGCTGTTAGTCCTCCTTTCATGCCAAATCTTAAGATTCCACCTCATGTCCAAGCCACCAAAGCCGGCTAAAAAGTGAATAATCGATAACTAAAACTTGAATTGTACTACTTCTTACTGGCTATTACTTCAACTTAGAAGCTTCTAGTGTGTTCAGCTATGGTGCTTTTAGTGTCTCCGCATACCGCAGCACGCGACATAGCTTTGCAGACGATTAATGTAACCGTCTCAGAGAGAAAAGCGGCCAATATGACGATCTGGCTTTAAGTCGATTCGATAACAAATGCCCAAAACGGACGGATTTCTCAGGTTTTTACTACATATGAACACTTTTCACATTCTCCCATGCAACGCGGCTGCTAGTCCTCCTTTCATGCAAAATCTTAAAGTCCTAGGTCATGTCATAGCCACCAAAGCTGGCTAAAAAGTGAATAATCGACAACTAAAACTTGAATTGTACTACTTCTTACTGGCTATTACTTCAACTTAGAAGCTTCTTCTGTGTTCTACTATGGTGCTTTTAGTGTCTCCGCATACCGCAGCGCGCGACATAGCTTTGCAGACGATAAATGTATCCGTCTCAGAGAGAAAAGCGGCCAATGTGACGATCTGGCTTTAAGTCTATTCGATAACAAAGACGAAACCGGACGGATTTCTCAGGTTGTTACTACATATGAACACTTTTCACATTCTCCCGTGCAACGCGGCTGCTAGTCTTCCTTTCATGCAAATTCTTAAGGTCCTACGTCATGTCCAACCCACCAAAACCAGCTAAAAAGTGATTAATCGACAACTACAACTTGAATTGTACTACTTCCTACTGGCTATTACTTCAACTTAGAAGCTTCTTCTGTGTTCTACTATGGTGCTTTTAGTGTCTCCGCATACCGAAGCATGCGACATAGCTTTGCAGACGATTAATGTAACCGTCTCAGAGAGAAAAGCGGCCAATGTGTCGATCTGAATTTAAGTCGATTCGATAACAAATGACGAAAACGGACGGATTTCTCAGGTTTTTAATACATATGAACACTTTTCACATTCTCCCGTGCAACGCGGCTGCTAGTCCGCCTTTCATGCAAGTTCTTAAGGTCCTAGGTCATATCCAAGCCACCAAACCCGGCTAAAATGTGAATAATCTATAATTAAAACTTGAATTGTACTACTTCTTACTGGCTATTACTTCAACTTAGAAGCTTATTCTGAGTTCTACTGTGGTGCTTTTAGTGTTTCCGTATACCGCAGCACGCGACATAGCTTTGCAGACGATAAATGTAACCGTTTCAGAGAGAAGAGCGGCCATTGTCACGATCTGGCTTTAAATCGATTCGATAACAAATGACGAAAACGGACGGATTTCTCAGGTTTTTACTACATATGAAAACTTTTCACATTCTCCCGTGCAAAGCGGCTGCTAGTCTTATTTTCATGCAAAATCTTAAGGTCCTAGGACATGTCAAAGCCACCAAAGCCGGTTAAAAAGTGATTAAACGACAACTAAAACTTAAATATTACTACTTCTTACTGATTATTACTTCAACTTAGAAGCTTCTTCTCTGTTCTACTATGGTGCTTTTAGTGTCTCCGCATACCGCAGCACGCGACATAGCTTTGCAGACGATTAATGTAACCGTCTCAGAGAGAAAAGCGGCCAATATGACGATCTGGCTTTAAGTCGATTCGATAACAAATGACGAAAACGGACGGATTTCACAAGTTTTTACTACATATGAACACTTTTCACATTCTCCCGTGCAACGCGGCTACTAGTCTTCCTTTCATGCAAAATCTTAAGGTCCTAGGTCATGTCCAACCCACCAAAGCCAGCTAAAAAGTGATTAATCGACAACTACAACTTGTATTGTACTACTTCTTACTGGCTATTACTTCAACATATAAGCTTCTTCTGTGTTCTAATATGGTGCTTTTAGTGTCTCCGCATACCGCAGCACGCGGCGTAGCTTTGCAGACGATAAATGTAACCGTTTCAGAGAGAAGAGCGGCCAATGTGACGATCTGACTTTAAATCGATTCGATAACAAATGACGAAAACGGACGGATTTCTCAGGTTTTTACTACATATGAACACTTTTCACATTCTCCCGTGCAACGCGGCTGCTAGTCCTCCTTTCATGCAAATTCTTAAGGTCCTAGGTCATATCCAAGCCACCAAACCCGGCTAAAATGTGAATAATCTATAATTAAAACTTGAATTGTACTACTCCTTACTGGCTATTACTTCAACTTAGAAGCTTATTCTGATTTCTACTGTGGTGCTTTTAGTGTTTCCGCATACCGCAGCACGCGACATAGCTTTGCAGACGATAAATGTAACCGTTTCAGATAGAAGAGCGGCCACTGTGACGATCTGGCTTTAAATCGATTCGATAACAAATGACGAAAACGGACGGATTTCTCAGGTTTTTACTACATATGAACACTTTTCACATTCTCCCGTGCAACGCGGCTGCTAGTCTTCCTTTCATGCATAATCTTAAGGTCCTAGGACAGGTCCAAGCCACCAAAGCCGGTTAAAAAGTGATTAATCGACAACTAAAACTTAAATAGTACTACTTCTTACTGCCTATTACTTCAACTTAGAAGCTTCTTCTGTGTTCTAATATGGTGCTTTTAGTGTCTCCGCATTCCGCAGCACGCGACATAGCTTTGCAGACGATAAATGTAACCGTCTCAGAGAGAAAAGCGGCCAATGTGACGATCTGGCTTTAAGTCGATACGATAACAAATGACGAAAACCCACGGATTTCTCAGTTTTTTACTACATATGACCACTTTTCACATTCTCCCGTGCTACGCGGTTGCTAGTCCTCCTTTCATGCAAAATCTTAAGCTTCCACCTCATGTCCAAGCCACCAAAGCCGGCTAAAAAGTTAATAATCGATAACTAAATCTTGAATTGTACTACTTCTTACTGGCTATTACTTCAACTTAGAAGCTTCTTCTGCGTTCTACTATGGTGCTTTTAGTGTCTCCGCATACCGCAGCATGCGACATAGCTTTGCAGACAATTAATGTAACCGTCTCAGAGAGAAAAGCGGCCAATGTGTCGATCTGGCTTTAAGTCGATTCGATAACAAATGATGAAAACGGACGGATTTCTCAGGTTTTTACTACATATGAACACTTTTCACATTCTGCCGTGCAACGCGGCTGCTTGTCCTCCTTTCATGCAAATTCTTAAGCTCCTAGGTCATATCCAAGCCACCAAACCCGGCTAAAATGTGAATAATCTATAATTAAAACTTGAATTGTACTACTTCTTACTATCTATTACTTCAACATATAAGCTTCTTCTGTGTTCTAATATGGTGCTTTTAGGGTCTCCGCATACCGCAGCACGCGACATAGCTTTGCAGACGATAAATGTAACCGTTTCAGAGAGAAGAGCGGCCAATGTGACGATCTGACTTTAAATCGATTCTATAACAAATGACGAAAACGGACGGATTTCTCAGGTTTTTACTACATATGAACACTTTTCACATTCTCCCGTGCAACGCGGCTGCTAGTCCTCCTTTCATGCAAATTCTTAAGTTCCTAGGTCATATCCAAGCCACCAAACCCGGCTAAAATGTGAAAAATCTATAATTAAAACTTGAATTGTACTACTCCTTACTGGCTATTACTTCAACTTAGAAGCTTATTCTGAGTTCTACTGTGGTGCTTTTAGTGTTTCCGCATTCCGCAGCACGCGACATAGCTTTGCAGACGATAAATGTAACCGTTTCAGATAGAAGAGCGGCCAATGTGACGATCTGGCTTTAAATCGATTCGATAACAAATGACGAAAACGGACGGATTTCTCAGGTTTTTACTACATATGAACACTTTTCACATTCTCCCGTGCAACGCGGCTGCTAGTCTTCCTTTCATGCAAAATCTTAAGGTCCTAGGACAGGTCCAAGCCACCAAAGCCGGTTAAAAAGTGATTAATTGACAACTAAAACTTAAATAGTACTACTTCTTACTGCCTATTACTTCAACTTAGAAGCTTCTTCTGTATTCTAATATGGTGCTTTTAGTGTCTCCGCATTCCGCAGCACGCGACATAGCTTTGCAGACTATAAATGTAACCGTCTCAGAGAGAAAAGCGGCCAATGTGACGATATGGCTTTAAGTCGATACGATAACAAATGACGAAAACCCACGGATTTCTCAGTTTTTTACTACATATGACCACTTTTCACATTCTCCCGCGCAACGCGGTTGCTAGTCCTCCTTTCATGCAAAATCTTAAGGTTCCACCTCATGTATAAGCCACCAAAGCCGGCTAAAAAGTGAATAATCGATAACTAAATCTTGAATTGTACTACATTTTACTGGCTATTACTTCAACTTAGAAGCTTCTTCTGTGTTCTACTATGGTGCTTTTAGTGTCTCCGCATACCGCAGCATGCGACATAGCTTTGCAGACGATTAATGTAACCGTCTCAGAGAGAAAAGCGGCCAATGTGTCGATCTGAATTTAAGTCGATTCGATAACAAATGACGAAAACTGACGGATTTCTCAGGTTTTTACTACATATGAACACTTTTCACATTCTGCCGTGCAACGCGGCTGCTAGTCCTCCTTTCATGCAAATTCTTAAGGTCCTACGTCATATCCAAGCCACAGAACCCGGCTAAAATGTGAATAATCTATAATTAAAACTTGAATTGTACTACTTCTTACTGGCTATTACTTCAACTTAGAAGCTTATTCTGAGTTCTACTGTGGTGCTTTTAGTGTTTCCGTATACCGCAGCACGCGACATAGCTTTGCAGACGATAAAAGTAACCGTTTCAGAGAGAAGAGCGGCCATTGTGACGATCTGGCTTTAAATCGATTCGATAACAAATGACGAAAACGGACGGATTTCTCAGGTTTTTACTACATATGAACACTTTTCACATTCTCCCGTGCAACGCGGCGCTAGTCTTCCTTTCATGCAAAATCTTAAGGTCCTAGGTCATGTCCAACCCACCAAAGCCAGCTAAAAAGTGATTAATCGACAACTAAAACTTGAATTGTACTACTTCTTACTGGCTATTACTTCAACTTAGAAGCTTCTTCTGTGTTCTACTATGGTGCTTTAAGTGTCTCCGCATACCGCAGCACGCGACATAGCTTTGCAGACGATAAATCGTCTCAGAGAGAAAAGCGGCCAATGTGATGATCTGGCTTTAAGTCGATACGATAACAAATGACGAAAACGGACGGATTTCTCAGGTTTTTACTACATATGAACACTTTTCACATTCTCCCGTGCAACGCGGCTGCTAGTCCTCCTTTCATGCAAATTCTTAAGGTCCTAGGTCATATCCAAGCCACCAAACCCGGCTAAAATGTGAATAATCTATAATTAAAACTTGAATTGTACTACTCCTTACTGGCTATTACTTCAACTTAGAAGCTTATTCTGATTTCTACTGTGGTGCTTTTAGTGTTTCCGCATACCGCAGCACGCGACATAGCTTTGCAGACGATAAATGTAACCGTTTCAGATAGAAGAGCGGCCAATGTGACGATCTGGCTTTAAATCGATTCGATAACAAATGACGAAAACGGACGGATTTCTCAGGTTTTTACTACATATGAACACTTTTCACATTCTCCCGTGCAACGCGGCTGCTAGTCTTCCTTTCATGCATAATCTTAAGGTCCTAGGACAGGTCCAAGCCACCAAAGCCGGTTAAAAAGTGATTAATCGACAACTAAAACTTAAATAGTACTACTTCTTACTGCCTATTACTTCAACTTAGAAGCTTCTTCTGTGTTCTAATATGGTGCTTTTAGTGTCTCCGCATTCCGCAGCACGCGACATAGCTTTGCAGACGATAAATGTAACCGTCTCAGAGAGAAAAGCGGCCAATGTGACGATCTGGCTTTAAGTCGATACGATAACAAATGACGAAAACCCACGGATTTCTCAGTTTTTTACTACATATGACCACTTTTCACATTCTCCCGTGCTACGCGGTTGCTAGTCCTCCTTTCATGCAAAATCTTAAGCTTCCACCTCATGTCCAAGCCACCAAAGCCGGCTAAAAAGTTAATAATCGATAACTAAATCTTGAATTGTACTACTTCTTACTGGCTATTACTTCAACTTAGAAGCTTCTTCTGCGTTCTACTATGGTGCTTTTAGTGTCTCCGCATACCGCAGCATGCGACATAGCTTTGCAGACAATTAATGTAACCGTCTCAGAGAGAAAAGCGGCCAATGTGTCGATCTGGCTTTAAGTCGATTCGATAACAAATGATGAAAACGGACGGATTTCTCAGGTTTTTACTACATATGAACACTTTTCACATTCTGCCGTGCAACGCGGCTGCTTGTCCTCCTTTCATGCAAATTCTTAAGCTCCTAGGTCATATCCAAGCCACCAAACCCGGCTAAAATGTGAATAATCTATAATTAAAACTTGAATTGTACTACTTCTTACTATCTATTACTTCAACATATAAGCTTCTTCTGTGTTCTAATATGGTGCTTTTAGGGTCTCCGCATACCGCAGCACGCGACATAGCTTTGCAGACGATAAATGTAACCGTTTCAGAGAGAAGAGCGGCCAATGTGACGATCTGACTTTAAATCGATTCTATAACAAATGACGAAAACGGACGGATTTCTCAGGTTTTTACTACATATGAACACTTTTCACATTCTCCCGTGCAACGCGGCTGCTAGTCCTCCTTTCATGCAAATTCTTAAGTTCCTAGGTCATATCCAAGCCACCAAACCCGGCTAAAATGTGAAAAATCTATAATTAAAACTTGAATTGTACTACTCCTTACTGGCTATTACTTCAACTTAGAAGCTTATTCTGAGTTCTACTGTGGTGCTTTTAGTGTTTCCGCATTCCGCAGCACGCGACATAGCTTTGCAGACGATAAATGTAACCGTTTCAGATAGAAGAGCGGCCAATGTGACGATCTGGCTTTAAATCGATTCGATAACAAATGACGAAAACGGACGGATTTCTCAGGTTTTTACTACATATGAACACTTTTCACATTCTCCCGTGCAACGCGGCTGCTAGTCTTCCTTTCATGCAAAATCTTAAGGTCCTAGGACAGGTCCAAGCCACCAAAGCCGGTTAAAAAGTGATTAATTGACAACTAAAACTTAAATAGTACTACTTCTTACTGCCTATTACTTCAACTTAGAAGCTTCTTCTGTATTCTAATATGGTGCTTTTAGTGTCTCCGCATTCCGCAGCACGCGACATAGCTTTGCAGACTATAAATGTAACCGTCTCAGAGAGATAAGCGGCCAATGTGACGATATGGCTTTAAGTCGATACGATAACAAATGACGAAAACCCACGGATTTCTCAGTTTTTTACTACATATGACCACTTTTCACATTCTCCCGCGCACCGCGGTTGCTAGTCCTCCTTTCATGCAAAATCTTAAGGTTCCACCTCATGTATAAGCCACCAAAGCCGGCTAAAAAGTGAATAATCGATAACTAAATCTTGAATTGTACTACATTTTACTGGCTATTACTTCAACTTAGAAGCTTCTTCTGTGTTCTACTATGGTGCTTTTAGTGTCTCCGCATACCGCAGCATGCGACATAGCTTTGCAGACGATTAATGTAACCGTCTCAGAGAGAAAAGCGGCCAATGTGTCGATCTGAATTTAAGTCGATTCGATAACAAATGACGAAAACGGACGGATTTCTCAGGTTTTTACTACATATGAACACTTTTCACATTCTGCCGTGCAACGCGGCTGCTAGTCCTCCTTTCATGCAAATTCTTAAGGTCCTACGTCATATCCAAGCCACAGAACCCGGCTAAAATGTGAATAATCTATAATTAAAACTTGAATTGTACTACTTCTTACTGGCTATTACTTCAACTTAGAAGCTTATTCTGAGTTCTACTGTGGTGCTTTTAGTGTTTCCGTATACCGCAGCACGCGACATAGCTTTGCAGACGATAAAAGTAACCGTTTCAGAGAGAAGAGCGGCCATTGTGACGATCTGGCTTTAAATCGATTCGATAACAAATGACGAAAACGGACGGATTTCTCAGGTTTTTACTACATATGAACACTTTTCACATTCTCCCGTGCAACGCGGCGCTAGACTTCCTTTCATGCAAAATCTTAAGGTCCTAGGTCATGTCCAACCCACCAAAGCCAGCTAAAAAGTGATTAATCGACAACTAAAACTTGAATTGTACTACTTCTTACTGGCTATTACTTCAACTTAGAAGCTTCTTCTGTGTTCTACTATGGTGCTTTAAGTGTCTCCGCATACCGCAGCACGCGACATAGCTTTGCAGACGATAAATCGTCTCAGAGAGAAAAGCGGCCAATGTGATGATCTGGCTTTAAGTCGATACGATAACAAATGACGAAAACGGACGGATTTCTCAGGTTTTTACTACATATGAACACTTTTCACATTCTCCCGTGCAACGCGGCTGCTAGTCCTCCTTTCATGTAAAATCTTAAGGTCCACCTCATGTCCAAGCCACCAAAGCCGGCTAAAAAGTGAATAATCTATAATTAAAACTTGAATTGTACTACTTCTTACTGGCTATTACTTCAACATATAAACTTCTTCTGTGTTCTAATATGGTGCTTTTAGAGTCTCCGCATACCGCAGCACGCGACATAGCTTTGCAGACGATTAATGTAACCATCTCAGAGAGAATGCGGCCAATATGACGATCTGGCTTTAAGTCGATTCGATAACAAATGCCGAAAACGGACGGATTTCTCACGTTTTTACTACATATGAACACTTTTCACATTCTCCCGTGCAACGCGGCTGCTAGTCCTCCTCTCATGCAAAATCTTAAGGTCCTAGGTCATGTCCAAGCCACCAAAACCGGCTAAAAAGTGAATAATCGACAACTAAAACTTGAATTGTACTACTTCTTACTGGCTATTACTTCAACTTAGAAGCTTCTTCTGGGTTCTACTATGGTGCTTTTAGTGTTTCCGCATACCGCAGCACGCGACATAGCTTTGCAGACGATAAATGTAACCGTTTCGGAGAGAAAAGCGGCCACTGTGACGATCTGGCTTTAAATCGATTCGATAACAAATGACGAAAACGGACGGATTTCTCAGGTTTTGACTACATATGAACACTTTTCACATTCTCCCGTGCAACGCGGCTGCTAGTCTTCCTTTCATGCAAAATCTTAATGTCCTAGGACCTGTCCAAGCCACCAAAGCCGGTTAAAAAGTGATTAATCGACAACTAAAACTTAAATAGTGCTACTTCTTACTGGCTATTACTTCAACTTAGAAGCATCTTCTGTGTTCTAATATGGTGCTTTTAGTGTCTCCGCATACCGCAGCACGCGACATAGCTTTGCAGACGATAAATGTAACCGTTTCAGAGAGCCAATGTGACGATCTGGCTTTAAATCGATTCGATAACAAATGACGAAAACGGACGGATTTCTCAGGTTTTTACTACATATGAACACTTTTCACATTCTCCCGTGCAACGCGGCTGCCAGTCTTCCTTTGATGCAAATACCTAAGGTCCTAGGACATGTCCAAGCCACCAAAGCCGGCTAAAAAGTGAATAATCGACAACTAAAACTTGAATTGTACTACTTCTTACTGGCTATTACTTCAACTTAGAAGCTTCTTCTGTGTTCTACTATGGTGCTTTTAGTGTCTCCGCACACCGCAGCACGCGACATAGCTTTGCAAACGATATATGTAACCGTGTCAGAGAGAAAAGCGGCCAATATAACGATCTGGCTTTAAGTCGATACGATAACAAATGACTTAAACGGACGGATTTCTCAGGTTTTTACTACATATGAACACTTTTCACATTCTCCCATGCAACGCGGCTGCTAGACCTCCTTTCATGCAAAATCTTAAGGTCCTAGGTCATGTCCAAGTCACCAAAGCCGGCTAAAAAGTGAATAATCGATAACTAAAACTTGAATTGTACTACTTCTTACTGGCTATTACTTCAACTTAGAAGCTTCTTCTATGTTCTACTATGGTGCTTTTAGTGTGTCCGCATACCGCTGCACGCGACATAGCTTTGCAGACGATAAATGTAACCGTCTCAGAGAGAAAAGCGGCCAATGTGACGATCTGGCTTTAAGTCGATTCGATAACAAATGATGAAAACGGACGGATTTCTCAGGTTTTTACTACATATGAACACTTTTCACATTCTCCCATGCAACGCGGCTGCTAGTCCTCCTTTCATGCAAATTCTTAAGGTCCTATGTCATGCCCAAGCCACCAAAGCCGGCTAAAAAGTGAATAATCGACAACTAAAACTTCAATTGTACTACTTCTTACTGGCTATTACTTCAACTTAGAATCTTCTTCTGTGTTGTACTATGGTGCTTTTAGTGTCTCCGCATACCGCAGCACGCGACATAGCTTTGCAGACGATAAATGTAACCGTCTCAGAGAGAAAAGCGGCCAATATAACGATCTGCCTTTAAGTCGATTCGATAACAAATGACGAAAACGGACGGATTTCTCAGGTTTTTACTACATATGAACACTTTTCACATTCTCCCATGCAACGCGGCTGCTAGTCCTCCTTTCATGCAAAATCTTAAGGTCCTATGTCATGCCCAAGCCACCAAAGCCGGCTAAAAAGTGAATAATCGACAACTACAACTTGAATTGTACTACTTCTTACTGGCTATTACTTCAACTTAGAAGCTTCTTCTGTGTTCTAATATGGTGCTTTTAGTGTCTCCGCATACCGCAGCACGAGACATAGCTTTGCAGACGATAAACGTAACCGTCTCAGAGAGTAAAGCGGCCAATGTGACGATCTGGCTTTAAGTCGATACGATAACAAATGACGAAAACCCACGGATTTCTCAGGTTTTTACTACATATGAACACTTTTCACATTCTCCCGTGCAACGCGGCTGCTAGTCCTCCTTTCATGCCAAATCTTAAGATTCCACCTCATGTCCAAGCCACCAAAGCCGGCTAAAAAGTGAATAATCGATAACTAAAACTTGAATTGTACTACTTCTTACTGGCTATTACTTCAACTTAGAAGCTTCTAGTGTGTTCAGCTATGGTGCTTTTAGTGTCTCCGCATACCGCAGCACGTGACATAGCTTTGCAGACGATTAATGTAACCGTCTCAGAGAGAAAAGCGGCCAATATGACGATCTGTCTTTAAGTCGATTCGATAACAAATGCCGAAAACGGACGGATTTCTCAGGTTTTTACTACATATGAACACTTTTCACATTCTCCCGTGCAACGCGACTGCTAGTCCTCCTTTCATGCAAAATCTTAAGGTCCTAGGTCATGTCCAAGCCACCAAAGCCGGCTAAAAAGTGAATAATCGATAACTAAAACTTGAATTGTACTACTTCTTACTGGCTATTACTTCAACTTAGAAGCTTCTTCTATGTTCTACTATGGTGCTTTTAGTGTGTCCGCATACCGCTGCACGCGACATAGCTTTGCAGACGATAAATGTAACCGTTTCGGAGAGAAGAGCGGCCACTGTGACGATCTGGCTTTAAATCGATTCGATAACAAATGACGAAAACGGACGGATTTCTCAGGTTTTGACTACATATGAACACTTTTCACATTCTCCCGTGCAACGCGGCTGCTAGTCTTCCTTTCATGCAAAATCTTAATGTCCTAGGACCTGTCCAAGCCACCAAAGCCGGTTAAAAAGTGATTAATCGACAACTAAAACTTAAATAGTGCTACTTCTTACTGGCTATTACTTCAACTTAGAAGCATCTTCTGTGTTCTAATATGGTGCTTTTAGTGTCTCCGCATACCGCAGCACGCGACATAGCTTTGCAGACGATAAATGTAACCGTTTCAGAGAGCCAATGTGACGATCTGGCTTTAAATCGATTCGATAACAAATGACGAAAACGGACGGATTTCTCAGGTTTTTACTACATATGAACACTTTTCACATTCTCCCGTGCAACGCGGCTGCCAGTCTTCCTTTGATGCAAATACCTAAGGTCCTAGGACATGTCCAAGCCACCAAAGCCGGCTAAAAAGTGAATAATCGACAACTAAAACTTGAATTGTACTACTTCTTACTGGCTATTACTTCAACTTAGAAGCTTCTTCTGTGTTCTACTATGGTGCTTTTAGTGTCTCCGCACACCGCAGCACGCGACATAGCTTTGCAAACGATATATGTAACCGTGTCAGAGAGAAAAGCGGCCAATATAACGATCTGGCTTTAAGTCGATACGATAACAAATGACTTAAACGGACGGATTTCTCAGGTTTTTACTACATATGAACACTTTTCACATTCTCCCATGCAACGCGGCTGCTAGACCTCCTTTCATGCAAAATCTTAAGGTCCTAGGTCATGTCCAAGCCACCAAAGCCGGCTAAAAAGTGAATAATCGATAACTAAAACTTGAATTGTACTACTTCTTACTGGCTATTACTTCAACTTAGAAGCTTCTTCTATGTTCTACTATGGTGCTTTTAGTGTGTCCGCATACCGCTGCACGCGACATAGCTTTGCAGACGATAAATGTAACCGTCTCAGAGAGAAAAGCGGCCAATGTGACGATCTGGCTTTAAGTCGATTCGATAACAAATGATGAAAACGGACGGATTTCTCAGGTTTTTACTTCATATGAACACTTTTCACATTCTCCCATGCAACGCGGCTGCTAGTCCTCCTTTCATGCAAATTCTTAAGGTCCTATGTCATGCCCAAGCCACCAAAGCCGGCTAAAAAGTGAATAATCGACAACTAAAACTTCAATTGTACTACTTCTTACTGGCTATTACTTCAACTTAGAATCTTCTTCTGTGTTGTACTATGGTGCTTTTAGTGTCTCCGCATACCGCAGCACGCGACATAGCTTTGCAGACGATAAATGTAACCGTCTCAGAGAGAAAAGCGGCCAATATAACGATCTGCCTTTAAGTCGATTCGATAACAAATGACGAAAACGGACGGATTTCTCAGGTTTTTACTACATATGAACACTTTTCACATTCTCCCATGCAACGCGGCTGCTAGTCCTCCTTTCATGCAAAATCTTAAGGTCCTATGTCATGCCCAAGCCACCAAAGCCGGCTAAAAAGTGAATAATCGACAACTACAACTTGAATTGTACTACTTCTTACTGGCTATTACTTCAACTTAGAAGCTTCTTCTGTGTTCTAATATGGTGCTTTTAGTGTCTCCGCATACCGCAGCACGAGACATAGCTTTGCAGACGATAAACGTAACCGTCTCAGAGAGTAAAGCGGCCAATGTGACGATCTGGCTTTAAGTCGATACGATAACAAATGACGAAAACCCACGGATTTCTCAGGTTTTTACTACATATGAACACTTTTCACATTCTCCCGTGCAACGCGGCTTCTAGTCCTCCTTTCATGCCAAATCTTAAGATTCCACCTCATGTCCAAGCCACCAAAGCCGGCTAAAAAGTGAATAATCGATAACTAAAACTTGAATTGTACTACTTCTTACTGGCTATTACTTCAACTTAGAAGCTTCTAGTGTGTTCAGCTATGGTGCTTTTAGTGTCTCCGCATACCGCAGCACGTGACATAGCTTTGCAGACGATTAATGTAACCGTCTCAGAGAGAAAAGCGGCCAATATGACGATCTGTCTTTAAGTCGATTCGATAACAAATGCCGAAAACGGACGGATTTCTCAGGTTTTTACTACATATGAACACTTTTCACATTCTCCCGTGCAACGCGACTGCTAGTCCTCCTTTCATGCAAAATCTTAAGGGCCTAGGTCATGTCCAAGCCACCAAAGACGGCTAAAAAGTGAATAATCGACAACTAAAACTTGAATTGTACTACGTCTTACTGGCTATTACTTCAACTTAAAAGCTCCTTCTGTGTTCTACTATGGTGCTTTAAAAGTCTCCGCATACCGCAGCACGCGACATAGCTTTGCAGACGAAAAATGTAACCGTCTCAGAGAGAAAAGCGGCCAATGTGACGATCTGGCTTTAAGTCGATTCGATAACAAATGGCGAAAATGGACAGATTTCTAAGGTTTTTACTACATATGAACACTTTTCACATTCTCCCTTGCAACGCGGCTGCTAGTCCTCCTTTCATGCAAAATCTTAAGGTCCTAGGTCATGTCATAGCCACCAAAGCTGGCTAAAAAGTGAATAATCGACAAATAAACCTTGAATTGTACTACTTCTTACTGGCTATTACTTCAACTTAGAAGCTTCTTCTGTGTTCTACTATGGTGCTTTTAGTGTCTCCGCATACCGCAGCGCGCGACATAGCTTTGCAGACGATAAATGTATCCGTCTCAGAGAGAAAAGCGGCCAATGTGACGATCTGGCTTTAAGTCTATTCGATAACAAAGACGAAACCGGACGGATTTCTCAGGTTGTTACTACATATGAACACTTTTCACATTCTCCCGTGCAACGCGGCTGCTAGTCTTCCTTTCATGCAAAATCTTAAGGTCCTACGTCATGCCCAACCCACCAAAGCCAGCTAAAAAGTGATTAATCGACAACTACAACTTGAATTGTACTACTTCTTACTGGCTATTACTTCAACTTAGAAGCTCCTTCTGTGTTCTAATATGGTGCTTTTAGTGTCTCCGCATACCGCAGCACGCGACATAGCTTTGCAGACGATAAATGTAACCGTCTCAGAGAGAAAAGCGGCCAATGTGACGATCTGGCTTTAAGTCGATACGATAACAAATGACGAAAACCCACGGATTTCTCAGGTTTTTACTACATATGAACACTTTTCACATTCTCCCGTGCAACGCGGTTGCTAGTCCTCCTTTCATGCAAAATCTTAAGGACCCACCTCATGTCCAAGCCACCAAAGCCGGCTAAAAAGTGAATAATCGATAACTAAAACTTGAATTGTACTACTTCTTACTGGCTATTACTTCAACTTAGAAGCTTCTTCTGTGTTCTACTATGGTGCTTTTAGTGTCTCCGCATACCGCAGCATGCGACATAGCTTTGCAGACGATTAATGTAACCGTCTCAGAGAGAAAAGCGGCCAATGTGTCGATCTGAATTTAAGTCGATTCGATAACAAATGACGAAAACGGACGGATTTCTCAGGTTTTTAATACATATGAACACTTTTCACATTCTCCCGTGCAACGCGGCTGCTAGTCCGCCTTTCATGCAAGTTCTTAAGGTCCTAGGTCATATCCAAGCCACCAAACCCGGCTAAAATGTGAATAATCTATAATTAAAACTTGAATTGTACTACTTCTTACTGGCTATTACTTCAACTTAGAAGCTTATTCTGAGTTCTACTGTGGTGCTTTTAGTGTTTCCGTATACCGCAGCACGCGACATAGCTTTGCAGACGATAAATGTATCCGTTTCAGAGAGAAGAGCGGCCATTGTCACGATCTGGCTTTAAATCGATTCGATAACAAATGACGAAAACGGACGGATTTCTCAGGTTTTTACTACATATGAAAACTTTTCACATTCTCCCGTGCAAAGCGGCTGCTAGTCTTATTTTCATGCAAAATCTTAAGGTCCTAGGACATGTCAAAGCCACCAAAGCCGGTTAAAAGGTGATTAAACGACAACTAAAACTTAAATATTACTACTTCTTACTGGCTATTACTTCAACTTAGAAGCTTCTTCTCTGTTCTACTATGGTGCTTTTAGTGTCTCCGCATACCGCAGCACGCGACATAGCTTTGCAGACGATTAATGTAACCGTCTCAGAGAGAAAAGCGGCCAATATGACGATCTGGCTTTAAGTCGATTCGATAACAAATGACGAAAACGGACGGATTTCTCAAGTTTTTACTACATATGAACACTTTTCACATTCTCCCGTGCAACGCGGCTACTAGTCTTCCTTTCATGCAAAATCTTAAGGTCCTAGGTCATGTCCAACCCACCAAAGCCAGCTAAAAAGTGATTAATCGACAACTACAACTTGTATTGTACTACTTCTTACTGGCTATTACTTCAACATATAAGCTTCTTCTGTGTTCTAATATGGTGCTTTTAGTGTCTCCGCATACCGCAGCACGCGACGTAGCTTTGCAGACGATAAATGTAACCGTTTCAGAGAGAAGAGCGGCCAATGTGACGATCTGACTTTAAATCGATTCGATAACAAATGACGAAAACGGACGGATTTCTCAGGTTTTTACTACATATGAACACTTTTCACATTCTCCCGTGCAACGCGGCTGCTAGTCCTCCTTTCATGCAAATTCTTAAGGTCCTAGGTAATATCCAAGCCACCAAACCCGGCTAAAATGTGAATAATCTATAATTAAAACTTGAATTGTACTACTCCTTACTGGCTATTACTTCAACTTAGAAGCTTATTCTGAGTTCTACTGTGGTGCTTTTAGTGTTTCCGCATAACGCAGCACGCGACATAGCTTTGCAGACGATAAATGTAACCGTTTCAGATAGAAGAGCGGCCAATGTGACGATCTGGCTTTAAATCGATTCGATAACAAATGACGAAAACGGACGGATTTCTCAGGTTTTTACTACATATGAACACTTTTCACATTCTCCCGTGCAACGCGGCTGCTAGTCTTCCTTTCATGCAAAATCTTAAGGTCCTAGGACAGGTCCAAGCCACCAAAGCCGGTTAAAAAGTGATTAATCGACAACTAAAACTTAAATAGTACTACTTCTTACTGCCTATTACTTCAACTTAGAAGCTTCTTCTGTGTTCTAATATGGTGCTTTTAGTGTCTCCGCATTCCGCAGCACGCGACATAGCTTTGCAGACGATAAATGTAACCGTCTCAGAGAGAAAAGCGGCCAATGTGACGATCTGGCTTTAAGTCGATACGATAACAAATGACGAAAACCCACGGATTTCTCAGTTTTTTACTACATATGACCACTTTTCACATTCTCCCGTGCTACGCGGCTGCTAGTCCTCCTTTCATGCAAAATCTTAAGCTTCCACCTCATGTCCAAGCCACCAAAGCCGGCTAAAAAGTGAATAATCGATAACTAAATCTTGAATTGTACTACTTCTTACTGGCTATTACTTCAACTTAGAAGCTTCTTCTGCGTTCTACTATGGTGCTTTTAGTGTCTCCGCATACCGCAGCATGCGACATAGCTTTGCAGACGATTAATGTAACCGTTTCAGAGAGAAAAGCGTCCAATGTGACGATCTGGCTTTAAGTCGATTCGATAACAAATGGCGAAAATGGACGGATTTCTCAGGTTTTTACTACATATGAACACTTTTCACATTCTCCCGTGCAACGCGGCTGCTAGTCCTCCTTTCATGCAAAATCTTAAGGTCCTAGGTCATGTCAAAGCCACCAAAGCCGGCTAAAAAGTGAATAATCGACAACTACAACTTGAATTGTACTACTTCTTACTGGCTATTACTTCAACTTAGAAGCTTCTTCTGTGTTCTGCTATGGTGTTTTTTTGTCTCCGCATACCGCAGCGCGCGACATAGCTTTGCAGACGATAAATGTAACCGTCTCAGAGAGAAAAGCGGCCAATGTGACGATCTGGCTTGAAGTCGATTCGATAACAAAGACGAAACCGGACGGATTTCTCAGGTTGTTACTACATATGAACACTTTTCACATTCTCCCGTGCAACGCGGCTGCTAGTCTTCCTTTCATGCAAAATCTTAAGGTCCTACGTCATGTCCAACCCACCAAAGCCAGCTAAAACGTGATTAATCGACAACTACAACTTGAATTGTACTACTTCTTACTGGCTATTACTTCAACTTAGAAGCTTCTTCTGTGTTCTAATATGGTGCTTTTATTGTCTCCGCATACCGCAGCGCGCGACATAGCTTTGCAGACGATAAATGTAAAAGTCTCAGAGAGAAAAGCGGCCAATGTGACGATCTGGCTTTAAGTCGATTCGATAACAAAGACGAAACCGGACGGATTTCTCAGGTTGTTACTACATATGAACACTTTTCACATTCTCCCGTGCAACGCGGCTGCTAGTCTTCCTTTCATGCAAAATCTTAAGGTCCTACGTCATGTCCAACCCACCAAAGCCAGCTAAAAAGTGATTAATCGACAACTACAACTTGAATTGTACTACTTCTTACTGGCTATTACTTCAACTTAGAAGCTTCTTCTGTGTTCTAATATGGTGCTTTTAGTGTCTCCGCATACCGCAGCACGCGACATAGCTTTGCAGACGATAAATGTAACCGTCTCAGAGAGTAAAGCGGCCAATGTGACGATCTGGCTTTAAGTCGATACGATAACAAATGACGAAAACCCACGGATTTCTCAGGTTTTTACTACATATGAACACTTTTCACATTCTCCCGTGCAACGCGGCTGCTAGTCCTCCTTTCATGCCAAATCTTAAGATTCCACCTCATGTCCAAGCCACCAAAGCCGGCTAAAAAGTGAATAATCGATAACTAAAACTTGAATTGTACTACTTCTTACTGGCTATTACTTCAACTTAGAAGCTTCTAGTGTGTTCAGCTATGGTGCTTTTAGTGTCTCCGCATACCGCAGCACGCGACATAGCTTTGCAGACGATTAATGTAACCGTCTCAGAGAGAAAAGCGGCCAATATGACGATCTGGCTTTAAGTCGATTCGATAACAAATGCCCAAAACGGACGGATTTCTCAGGTTTTTACTACATATGAACACTTTTCACATTCTCCCATGCAACGCGGCTGCTAGTCCTCCTTTCATGCAAAATCTTAAAGTCCTAGGTCATGTCATAGCCACCAAAGCTGGCTAAAAAGTGAATAATCGACAACTAAAACTTGAATTGTACTACTTCTTACTGGCTATTACTTCAACTTAGAAGCTTCTTCTGTGTTCTACTATGGTGCTTTTAGTGTCTCCGCATACCGCAGCGCGCGACATAGCTTTGCAGACGATAAATGTATCCGTCTCAGAGAGAAAAGCGGCCAATGTGACGATCTGGCTTTAAGTCTATTCGATAACAAAGACGAAACCGGACGGATTTCTCAGGTTGTTACTACATATGAACACTTTTCACATTCTCCCGTGCAACGCGGCTGCTAGTCTTCCTTTCATGCAAATTCTTAAGGTCCTACGTCATGTCCAACCCACCAAAACCAGCTAAAAAGTGATTAATCGACAACTACAACTTGAATTGTACTACTTCCTACTGGCTATTACTTCAACTTAGAAGCTTCTTCTGTGTTCTACTATGGTGCTTTTAGTGTCTCCGCATACCGAAGCATGCGACATAGCTTTGCAGACGATTAATGTAACCGTCTCAGAGAGAAAAGCGGCCAATGTGTCGATCTGAATTTAAGTCGATTCGATAACAAATGACGAAAACGGACGGATTTCTCAGGTTTTTAATACATATGAACACTTTTCACATTCTCCCGTGCAAAGCGGCTGCTAGTCTTATTTTCATGCAAAATCTTAAGGTCCTAGGACATGTCAAAGCCACCAAAGCCGGTTAAAAAGTGATTAAACGACAACTAAAACTTAAATATTACTACTTCTTACTGATTATTACTTCAACTTAGAAGCTTCTTCTCTGTTCTACTATGGTGCTTTTAGTGTCTCCGCATACCGCAGCACGCGACATAGCTTTGCAGACGATTAATGTAACCGTCTCAGAGAGAAAAGCGGCCAATATGACGATCTGGCTTTAAGTCGATTCGATAACAAATGACGAAAACGGACGGATTTCACAAGTTTTTACTACATATGAACACTTTTCACATTCTCCCGTGCAACGCGGCTACTAGTCTTCCTTTCATGCAAAATCTTAAGGTCCTAGGTCATGTCCAACCCACCAAAGCCAGCTAAAAAGTGATTAATCGACAACTACAACTTGTATTGTACTACTTCTTACTGGCTATTACTTCAACATATAAGCTTCTTCTGTGTTCTAATATGGTGCTTTTAGTGTCTCCGCATACCGCAGCACGCGGCGTAGCTTTGCAGACGATAAATGTAACCGTTTCAGAGAGAAGAGCGGCCAATGTGACGATCTGACTTTAAATCGATTCGATAACAAATGACGAAAACGGACGGATTTCTCAGGTTTTTACTACATATGAACACTTTTCACATTCTCCCGTGCAACGCGGCTGCTAGTCCTCCTTTCATGCAAATTCTTAAGGTCCTAGGTCATATCCAAGCCACCAAACCCGGCTAAAATGTGAATAATCTATAATTAAAACTTGAATTGTACTACTCCTTACTGGCTATTACTTCAACTTAGAAGCTTATTCTGATTTCTACTGTGGTGCTTTTAGTGTTTCCGCATACCGCAGCACGCGACATAGCTTTGCAGACGATAAATGTAACCGTTTCAGATAGAAGAGCGGCCAATGTGACGATCTGGCTTTAAATCGATTCGATAACAAATGACGAAAACGGACGGATTTCTCAGGTTTTTACTACATATGAACACTTTTCACATTCTCCCGTGCAACGCGGCTGCTAGTCTTCCTTTCATGCATAATCTTAAGGTCCTAGGACAGGTCCAAGCCACCAAAGCCGGTTAAAAAGTGATTAATCGACAACTAAAACTTAAATAGTACTACTTCTTACTGCCTATTACTTCAACTTAGAAGCTTCTTCTGTGTTCTAATATGGTGCTTTTAGTGTCTCCGCATTCCGCAGCACGCGACATAGCTTTGCAGACGATAAATGTAACCGTCTCAGAGAGAAAAGCGGCCAATGTGACGATCTGGCTTTAAGTCGATACGATAACAAATGACGAAAACCCACGGATTTCTCAGTTTTTTACTACATATGACCACTTTTCACATTCTCCCGTGCTACGCGGTTGCTAGTCCTCCTTTCATGCAAAATCTTAAGCTTCCACCTCATGTCCAAGCCACCAAAGCCGGCTAAAAAGTTAATAATCGATAACTAAATCTTGAATTGTACTACTTCTTACTGGCTATTACTTCAACTTAGAAGCTTCTTCTGCGTTCTACTATGGTGCTTTTAGTGTCTCCGCATACCGCAGCATGCGACATAGCTTTGCAGACAATTAATGTAACCGTCTCAGAGAGAAAAGCGGCCAATGTGTCGATCTGGCTTTAAGTCGATTCGATAACAAATGATGAAAACGGACGGATTTCTCAGGTTTTTACTACATATGAACACTTTTCACATTCTGCCGTGCAACGCGGCTGCTTGTCCTCCTTTCATGCAAATTCTTAGGCTCCTAGGTCATATCCAAGCCACCAAACCCGGCTAAAATGTGAATAATCTATAATTAAAACTTGAATTGTACTACTTCTTACTATCTATTACTTCAACATATAAGCTTCTTCTGTGTTCTAATATGGTGCTTTTAGGGTCTCCGCATACCGCAGCACGCGACATAGCTTTGCAGACGATAAATGTAACCGTTTCAGAGAGAAGAGCGGCCAATGTGACGATCTGACTTTAAATCGATTCTATAACAAATGACGAAAACGGACGGATTTCTCAGGTTTTTACTACATATGAACACTTTTCACATTCTCCCGTGCAACGCGGCTGCTAGTCCTCCTTTCATGCAAATTCTTAAGTTCCTAGGTCATATCCAAGCCACCAAACCCGGCTAAAATGTGAAAAATCTATAATTAAAACTTGAATTGTACTACTCCTTACTGTCTATTACTTCAACTTAGAAGCTTATTCTGAGTTCTACTGTGGTGCTTTTAGTGTTTCCGCATTCCGCAGCACGCGACATAGCTTTGCAGACGATAAATGTAACCGTTTCAGATAGAAGAGCGGCCAATGTGACGATCTGGCTTTAAATCGATTCGATAACAAATGACGAAAACGGACGGATTTCTCAGGTTTTTACTACATATGAACACTTTTCACATTCTCCCGTGCAACGCGGCTGCTAGTCTTCCTTTCATGCAAAATCTTAAGGTCCTAGGACAGGTCCAAGCCACCAAAGCCGGTTAAAAAGTGATTAATTGACAACTAAAACTTAAATAGTACTACTTCTTACTGCCTATTACTTCAACTTAGAAGCTTCTTCTGTATTCTAATATGGTGCTTTTAGTGTCTCCGCATTCCGCAGCACGCGACATAGCTTTGCAGACTATAAATGTAACCGTCTCAGAGAGAAAAGCGGCCAATGTGACGATATGGCTTTAAGTCGATACGATAACAAATGACGAAAACCCACGGATTTCTCAGTTTTTTACTACATATGACCACTTTTCACATTCTCCCGCGCAACGCGGTTGCTAGTCCTCCTTTCATGCAAAATCTTAAGGTTCCACCTCATGTATAAGCCACCAAAGCCGGCTAAAAAGTGAATAATCGATAACTAAATCTTGAATTGTACTACATTTTACTGGCTATTACTTCAACTTAGAAGCTTCTTCTGTGTTCTACTATGGTGCTTTTAGTGTCTCCGCATACCGCAGCATGCGACATAGCTTTGCAGACGATTAATGTAACCGTCTCAGAGAGAAAAGCGGCCAATGTGTCGATCTGAATTTAAGTCGATTCGATAACAAATGACGAAAACGGACGGATTTCTCAGGTTTTTACTACATATGAACACTTTTCACATTCTGCCGTGCAACGCGGCTGCTAGTCCTCCTTTCATGCAAATTCTTAAGGTCCTACGTCATATCCAAGCCACAGAACCCGGCTAAAATGTGAATAATCTATAATTAAAACTTGAATTGTACTACTTCTTACTGGCTATTACTTCAACTTAGAAGCTTATTCTGAGTTCTACTGTGGTGCTTTTAGTGTTTCCGTATACCGCAGCACGCGACATAGCTTTGCAGACGATAAAAGTAACCGTTTCAGAGAGAAGAGCGGCCATTGTGACGATCTGGCTTTAAATCGATTCGATAACAAATGACGAAAACGGACGGATTTCTCAGGTTTTTACTACATATGAACACTTTTCACATTCTCCCGTGCAACGCGGCGCTAGTCTTCCTTTCATGCAAAATCTTAAGGTCCTAGGTCATGTCCAACCCACCAAAGCCAGCTAAAAAGTGATTAATCGACAACTAAAACTTGAATTGTACTACTTCTTACTGGCTATTACTTCAACTTAGAAGCTTCTTCTGTGTTCTACTATGGTGCTTTAAGTGTCTCCGCATACCGCAGCACGCGACATAGCTTTGCAGACGATAAATCGTCTCAGAGAGAAAAGCGGCCAATGTGATGATCTGGCTTTAAGTCGATACGATAACAAATGACGAAAACGGACGGATTTCTCAGGTTTTTACTACATATGAACACTTTTCACATTCTCCCGTGCAACGCGGCTGCTAGTCCTCCTTTCATGCAAATTCTTAAGGTCCTAGGTCATATCCAAGCCACCAAACCCGGCTAAAATGTGAATAATCTATAATTAAAACTTGAATTGTACTACTCCTTACTGGCTATTACTTCAACTTAGAAGCTTATTCTGATTTCTACTGTGGTGCTTTTAGTGTTTCCGCATACCGCAGCACGCGACATAGCTTTGCAGACGATAAATGTAACCGTTTCAGATAGAAGAGCGGCCAATGTGACGATCTGGCTTTAAATCGATTCGATAACAAATGACGAAAACGGACGGATTTCTCAGGTTTTTACTACATATGAACACTTTTCACATTCTCCCGTGCAACGCGGCTGCTAGTCTTCCTTTCATGCATAATCTTAAGGTCCTAGGACAGGTCCAAGCCACCAAAGCCGGTTAAAAAGTGATTAATCGACAACTAAAACTTAAATAGTACTACTTCTTACTGCCTATTACTTCAACTTAGAAGCTTCTTCTGTGTTCTAATATGGTGCTTTTAGTGTCTCCGCATTCCGCAGCACGCGACATAGCTTTGCAGACGATAAATGTAACCGTCTCAGAGAGAAAAGCGGCCAATGTGACGATCTGGCTTTAAGTCGATACGATAACAAATGACGAAAACCCACGGATTTCTCAGTTTTTTACTACATATGACCACTTTTCACATTCTCCCGTGCTACGCGGTTGCTAGTCCTCCTTTCATGCAAAATCTTAAGCTTCCACCTCATGTCCAAGCCACCAAAGCCGGCTAAAAAGTTAATAATCGATAACTAAATCTTGAATTGTACTACTTCTTACTGGCTATTACTTCAACTTAGAAGCTTCTTCTGCGTTCTACTATGGTGCTTTTAGTGTCTCCGCATACCGCAGCATGCGACATAGCTTTGCAGACAATTAATGTAACCGTCTCAGAGAGAAAAGCGGCCAATGTGTCGATCTGGCTTTAAGTCGATTCGATAACAAATGATGAAAACGGACGGATTTCTCAGGTTTTTACTACATATGAACACTTTTCACATTCTGCCGTGCAACGCGGCTGCTTGTCCTCCTTTCATGCAAATTCTTAAGCTCCTAGGTCATATCCAAGCCACCAAACCCGGCTAAAATGTGAATAATCTATAATTAAAACTTGAATTGTACTACTTCTTACTATCTATTACTTCAACATATAAGCTTCTTCTGTGTTCTAATATGGTGCTTTTAGGGTCTCCGCATACCGCAGCACGCGACATAGCTTTGCAGACGATAAATGTAACCGTTTCAGAGAGAAGAGCGGCCAATGTGACGATCTGACTTTAAATCGATTCTATAACAAATGACGAAAACGGACGGATTTCTCAGGTTTTTACTACATATGAACACTTTTCACATTCTCCCGTGCAACGCGGCTGCTAGTCCTCCTTTCATGCAAATTCTTAAGTTCCTAGGTCATATCCAAGCCACCAAACCCGGCTAAAATGTGAAAAATCTATAATTAAAACTTGAATTGTACTACTCCTTACTGGCTATTACTTCAACTTAGAAGCTTATTCTGAGTTCTACTGTGGTGCTTTTAGTGTTTCCGCATTCCGCAGCACGCGACATAGCTTTGCAGACGATAAATGTAACCGTTTCAGATAGAAGAGCGGCCAATGTGACGATCTGGCTTTAAATCGATTCGATAACAAATGACGAAAACGGACGGATTTCTCAGGTTTTTTACTACATATGAACACTTTTCACATTCTCCCGTGCAACGCGGCTGCTAGTCCTCCTTTCATGCAAATTCTTAAGGTCCTAGGTCATATCCAAGCCACCAAACCCGGCTAAAATGTGAATAATCTATAATTAAAACTTGAATTGTACTACTCCTTACTGGCTATTACTTCAACTTAGAAGCTTATTCTGATTTCTACTGTGGTGCTTTTAGTGTTTCCGCATACCGCAGCACGCGACATAGCTTTGCAGACGATAAATGTAACCGTTTCAGATAGAAGAGCGGCCAATGTGACGATCTGGCTTTAAATCGATTCGATAACAAATGACGAAAACGGACGGATTTCTCAGGTTTTTACTACATATGAACACTTTTCACATTCTCCCGTGCAACGCGGCTGCTAGTCTTCCTTTCATGCATAATCTTAAGGTCCTAGGACAGGTCCAAGCCACCAAAGCCGGTTAAAAAGTGATTAATCGACAACTAAAACTTAAATAGTACTACTTCTTACTGCCTATTACTTCAACTTAGAAGCTTCTTCTGTGTTCTAATATGGTGCTTTTAGTGTCTCCGCATTCCGCAGCACGCGACATAGCTTTGCAGACGATAAATGTAACCGTCTCAGAGAGAAAAGCGGCCAATGTGACGATCTGGCTTTAAGTCGATACGATAACAAATGACGAAAACCCACGGATTTCTCAGTTTTTTACTACATATGACCACTTTTCACATTCTCCCGTGCTACGCGGTTGCTAGTCCTCCTTTCATGCAAAATCTTAAGCTTCCACCTCATGTCCAAGCCACCAAAGCCGGCTAAAAAGTTAATAATCGATAACTAAATCTTGAATTGTACTACTTCTTACTGGCTATTACTTCAACTTAGAAGCTTCTTCTGCGTTCTACTATGGTGCTTTTAGTGTCTCCGCATACCGCAGCATGCGACATAGCTTTGCAGACAATTAATGTAACCGTCTCAGAGAGAAAAGCGGCCAATGTGTCGATCTGGCTTTAAGTCGATTCGATAACAAATGATGAAAACGGACGGATTTCTCAGGTTTTTACTACATATGAACACTTTTCACATTCTGCCGTGCAACGCGGCTGCTTGTCCTCCTTTCATGCAAATTCTTAAGCTCCTAGGTCATATCCAAGCCACCAAACCCGGCTAAAATGTGAATAATCTATAATTAAAACTTGAATTGTACTACTTCTTACTATCTATTACTTCAACATATAAGCTTCTTCTGTGTTCTAATATGGTGCTTTTAGGGTCTCCGCATACCGCAGCACGCGACATAGCTTTGCAGACGATAAATGTAACCGTTTCAGAGAGAAGAGCGGCCAATGTGACGATCTGACTTTAAATCGATTCTATAACAAATGACGAAAACGGACGGATTTCTCAGGTTTTTACTACATATGAACACTTTTCACATTCTCCCGTGCAACGCGGCTGCTAGTCCTCCTTTCATGCAAATTCTTAAGTTCCTAGGTCATATCCAAGCCACCAAACCCGGCTAAAATGTGAAAAATCTATAATTAAAACTTGAATTGTACTACTCCTTACTGGCTATTACTTCAACTTAGAAGCTTATTCTGAGTTCTACTGTGGTGCTTTTAGTGTTTCCGCATTCCGCAGCACGCGACATAGCTTTGCAGACGATAAATGTAACCGTTTCAGATAGAAGAGCGGCCAATGTGAAGATCTGGCTTTAAATCGATTCGATAACAAATGACGAAAACGGACGGATTTCTCAGGTTTTTACTACATATGAACACTTTTCACATTCTCCCGTGCAACGCGGCTGCTAGTCTTCCTTTCATGCAAAATCTTAAGGTCCTAGGACAGGTCCAAGCCACCAAAGCCGGTTAAAAAGTGATTAATTGACAACTAAAACTTAAATAGTACTACTTCTTACTGCCTATTACTTCAACTTAGAAGCTTCTTCTGTATTCTAATATGGTGCTTTTAGTGTCTCCGCATTCCGCAGCACGCGACATAGCTTTGCAGACTATAAATGTAACCGTCTCAGAGAGAAAAGCGGCCAATGTGACGATATGGCTTTAAGTCGATACGATAACAAATGACGAAAACCCACGGATTTCTCCGTTTTTTACTACATATGACCACTTTTCACATTCTCCCGCACACCGCGGTTGCTAGTCCTCCTTTCATGCAAAATCTTAAGGTTCCACCTCATGTATAAGCCACCAAAGCCGGCTAAAAAGTGAATAATCGATAACTAAATCTTGAATTGTACTACATTTTACTGGCTATTACTTCAACTTAGAAGCTTCTTCTGTGTTCTACTATGGTGCTTTTAGTGTCTCCGCATACCGCAGCATGCGACATAGCTTTGCAGACGATTAATGTAACCGTCTCAGAGAGAAAAGCGGCCAATGTGTCGATCTGAATTTAAGTCGATTCGATAACAAATGACGAAAACGGACGGATTTCTCAGGTTTTTACTACATATGAACACTTTTCACATTCTGCCGTGCAACGCGGCTGCTAGTCCTCCTTTCATGCAAATTCTTAAGGTCCTACGTCATATCCAAGCCACAGAACCCGGCTAAAATGTGAATAATCTATAATTAAAACTTGAATTGTACTACTTCTTACTGGCTATTACTTCAACTTAGAAGCTTATTCTGAGTTCTACTGTGGTGCTTTTAGTGTTTCCGTATACCGCAGCACGCGACATAGCTTTGCAGACGATAAAAGTAACCGTTTCAGAGAGAAGAGCGGCCATTGTGACGATCTGGCTTTAAATCGATTCGATAACAAATGACGAAAACGGACGGATTTCTCAGGTTTTTACTACATATGAACACTTTTCACATTCTCCCGTGCAACGCGGCGCTAGTCTTCCTTTCATGCAAAATCTTAAGGTCCTAGGTCATGTCCAACCCACCAAAGCCAGCTAAAAAGTGATTAATCGACAACTAAAACTTGAATTGTACTACTTCTTACTGGCTATTACTTCAACTTAGAAGCTTCTTCTGTGTTCTACTATGGTGCTTTAAGTGTCTCCGCATACCGCAGCACGCGACATAGCTTTGCAGACGATAAATCGTCTCAGAGAGAAAAGCGGCCAATGTGATGATCTGGCTTTAAGTCGATACGATAACAAATGACGAAAACGGACGGATTTCTCAGGTTTTTACTACATATGAACACTTTTCACATTCTCCCGTGCAACGCGGCTGCTAGTCCTCCTTTCATGTAAAATCTTAAGGTCCACCTCATGTCCAAGCCACCAAAGCCGGCTAAAAAGTGAATAATCTATAATTAAAACTTGAATTGTACTACTTCTTACTGGCTATTACTTCAACATATAAGCTTCTTCTGTGTTCTAATATGGTGCTTTTAGAGTCTCCGCATACCGCAGCACGCGACATAGCTTTGCAGACGATTAATGTAACCATCTCAGAGAGAATGCGGCCAATATGACGATCTGGCTTTAAGTCGATTCGATAACAAATGCCGAAAACGGACGGATTTCTCACGTTTTTACTACATATGAACACTTTTCACATTCTCCCGTGCAACGCGGCTGCTAGTCCTCCTCTCATGCAAAATCTTAAGGTCCTAGGTCATGTCCAAGCCACCAAAACCGGCTAAAAAGTGAATAATCGACAACTAAAACTTGAATTGTACTACTTCTTACTGGCTATTACTTCAACTTAGAAGCTTCTTCTGGGTTCTACTATGGTGCTTTTAGTGTTTCCGCATACCGCAGCACGCGACATAGCTTTGCAGACGATAAATGTAACCGTTTCGGAGAGAAGAGCGGCCACTGTGACGATCTGGCTTTAAATCGATTCGATAACAAATGACGAAAACGGACGGATTTCTCAGGTTTTGACTACATATGAACACTTTTCACATTCTCCCGTGCAACGCGGCTGCTAGTCTTCCTTTCATGCAAAATCTTAATGTCCTAGGACCTGTCCAAGCCACCAAAGCCGGTTAAAAAGTGATTAATCGACAACTAAAACTTAAATAGTGCTACTTCTTACTGGCTATTACTTCAACTTAGAAGCATCTTCTGTGTTCTAATATGGTGCTTTTAGTGTCTCCGCATACCGCAGCACGCGACATAGCTTTGCAGACGATAAATGTAACCGTTTCAGAGAGCCAATGTGACGATCTGGCTTTAAATCGATTCGATAACAAATGACGAAAACGGACGGATTTCTCAGGTTTTTACTACATATGAACACTTTTCACATTCTCCCGTGCAACGCGGCTGCCAGTCTTCCTTTGATGCAAATACCTAAGGTCCTAGGACATGTCCAAGCCACCAAAGCCGGCTAAAAAGTGAATAATCGACAACTAAAACTTGAATTGTACTACTTCTTACTGGCTATTACTTCAACTTAGAAGCTTCTTCTGTGTTCTACTATGGTGCTTTTAGTGTCTCCGCACACCGCAGCACGCGACATAGCTTTGCAAACGATATATGTAACCGTGTCAGAGAGAAAAGCGGCCAATATAACGATCTGGCTTTAAGTCGATACGATAACAAATGACTTAAACGGACGGATTTCTCAGGTTTTTACTACATATGAACACTTTTCACATTCTCCCATGCAACGCGGCTGCTAGACCTCCTTTCATGCAAAATCTTAAGGTCCTAGGTCATGTCCAAGCCACCAAAGCCGGCTAAAAAGTGAATAATCGATAACTAAAACTTGAATTGTACTACTTCTTACTGGCTATTACTTCAACTTAGAAGCTTCTTCTATGTTCTACTATGGTGCTTTTAGTGTGTCCGCATACCGCTGCACGCGACATAGCTTTGCAGACGATAAATGTAACCGTCTCAGAGAGAAAAGCGGCCAATGTGACGATCTGGCTTTAAGTCGATTCGATAACAAATGACGAAAACGGACGGATTTCTCAGGTTTTTACTACATATGAACACTTTTCACATTCTCCCATGCAACGCGGCTGCTAGTCCTCCTTTCATGCGAAATCTTAAGGTCCTATGTCATGCCCAAGCCACCAAAGCCGGCTAAAAAGTGAATAATCGACAACTAAAACTTCAATTGTACTACTTCTTACTGGCTATTACTTCAACTTAGAATCTTCTTCTGTGTTGTACTATGGTGCTTTTAGTGTCTCCGCATACCGCAGCACGCGACATAGCTTTGCAGACGATAAATGTAACCGTCTCAGAGAGAAAAGCGGCCAATATAACGATCTGCCTTTAAGTCGATTCGATAACAAATGACGAAAACGGACGGATTTCTCAGGTTTTTACTACATATGAACACTTTTCACATTCTCCCGTGCAACCCGGCTGCTAGTCCTCCTTTCATGCAAAATCGTAAGGTCCTAGTTCATATCCAAGCCACCAAAGCCGGCTAGAAAGTGAATAATCGATAATTTAAACTTGAATTGTACTACTTCTTACTGGCTATTACTTCAACTTAGAAGCGTGTGTGTGTGTGTGTGTGTTTGAGGTTTACGAGCGCTAAACATCGTGGTCATCAGCGCCCAAGCGCATAGAAACAGGAACAGAGGCGGTGAAGGGACGAAGACGGACGCCGAACAAGGAGAACGGCTAAAAGACACAGGCCTGACGCAGTTCCAAATGCGCACATACAGAGGCAAAACAAGAGGAGAAGAAACACACTAAAAAAGGAAAGGAAACACAAGGAAAAGAGAACAGATACCGAAGTGAAACAAGGAGGTAATCGTGACTGGCGGACCTCTTACCTAAAAACTGGGTGAGCCAGTCACCCAGCAGCACATTAAAACCTTCTCCCTAAAATCCGAGGCAACAGATTGGACAGGACACAAAACCGTAAAACCTTAACCACAGTCGCTGCGTCGTCTTGCAAAATAGAGGGTAAATCCGGTGGCAAGGAAACCACCGCCCTCTGGTCAGAGAATAAAAGACAGTCAAGTAAAATGTGGCGGACAGTAATCTGGACGCCACAAGCACTGCAGATTGGGGGGTCCTCCCGCCAGAGTAAAAAACCATGCGTGAAGGGACTGTGTCCAATGCGGAGGCGAGTGAGGAGAACCTCATCCCGCCTGTATGACTGGTAGGACGTACGCCATGGTCGCGTAGTGGCCTTTACCATACGCAGCTTATTGTCAGAAACTGCCAACCACTCCTCTTCCCATTGATGCATAACACGAAAACGCAAAAGGGAGGTTACAGCATGGAGGGGGACGGCACATTCAACAACGTGAGGGAGGGAACATGCATCTTTGGCAGCCACATCCGCCAGTTCGTTGCCCCTAATACCCACGTGCCCCGGCACCCAGCAGAAAGAAACCTCCTTCCCCTGCCGTTGCAGGTGGAGTAGGGCATCATGGATGTTCTGGACGACCGTATCCGCTGGGTACAAGTGTTGAATGGTCTGAAGGGCACTCAGGGAGTCAGAACAGATGAGGAACTTAATACTGGGAACACATCTCATCTGCTCCAATGCCCGCAGTATTGCAAACAATTCGGCATCGAGGATGGTAAACACCGCAGGAAGCCGTAACTTGACGACTCGATCAGGGAAAACAACAGCACAACCAACAGTGTCCCCCTGTTTAGAGCCATCTGTGAATACAGGTACATGGTCCGGATGTTGGTTTAAAATATCGTAAAATAAGGAGGTAAAAACAAACGCCGGAGTGCAGTTCCTCCGGTTCTCCGACAAGTCTAAAAGGATGCTGGGCCTCTGGAGCAACCAGGGAGGCAGGCGAGTAAAACCTTGTCGTTGGGGGGCCACACGCTCCACACCAAGGGACTCAAGCAAATGCTTGGCACGAATCCCAAATGGTTTTGTTGCCCTGGGACGACTGGAAAAGAGACGTTCCATAGGCGGTCGGGCAACGGTAGGGTACGCAGGGGAGGTAGGACAGGCAAGGAAATGACACACCCGTCGCACCATGAGGAGTTTCCGCCGGATGGCGAGCGGCGGTTCCCCTGCCTCAGCACACAGGCTGGGGATGGGACTGGTACGGAAGGCACCAGTGGCCAGCCTGATACCCTCATGGTGTGTACTGCGTCAAGGATCTTCAGATACGAAGGCCTTGCTGACCCATACACGGTGCAAGCATAGTCAAGACGCGATCGGACGAAAGCCCTATAAAACTGCAGCAGACGCGCCCGATCTGCTCCCCAGGACTGATGGCTCAGACACTTCAAAATATTCAGTGCCTTCAGGGCCCGCACCTTGAGGTCTTTAAGGTGAGGCAACCACGACAACTTGGAATCAAAAGTGAGGCCCAGGAACCTCACAGTGTCTCTAAAAGGAAGAACGGTGTCCCTCAGACGCAATTCAGGGGAGGTAAAAAGACGCCGAGAACGATTAAAATGAACACACACAGATTTGTCTGCAGAAAAGGTAAAACCCGTCTTTGCAGTCCATGCCTCTAAGCGCTTTATCGTAAGCTGTAACTGCCGACTAGCACTGACAAGACTGGAGGAAGAACAGAAAACAGCAAAATCGTCCACAAACAAGGAGCATTGGGCAGGACTCCGGATAGTGGACGTGATACTGTTAATAGCAACGGCAAAGAGGGTGACACTTAAAACGCTGCCCTGAGGAACACCATTCTCCTGCACGTACAAATCCGATAGCACATTACCAACCCGATATCGAAAGAGGCGGTGAGAAAGAAAGGACCGAATGAAGATGGGGAGACGGCCACGAAAGCCCCACTCATGGAGTTGATTGAGGATAAGGCGGCGCCAAGTAGTGTCATACGCCTTATTAATGTCAAAGAAGACCCCTAGACAATGCTGGTTACGTAGAAAGGCCTGCTGGATGGCGGCCTCAAGCAGGGTCAAGTTGTCTATAGTGGAACGACATCTCCGAAAGCCACACTGAGAGGGGCTAAGGAGCTGCCTGGTCTCGAGCAGCCAAACCAGGCGGCGGTTGACCATGCGTTCCAACGTCTTCCCAACACAGCTCGTCAAGGCAATACCCCGATAACTACTGGGATGCGTTCGGTCCTTCTCTGGTTTGAGGAGGGGAATCAAAATTGCCTCCCTCCACGAGTCAGGGTACGTGCCAGATAACCATATCATATTGAAACAGTTCAGGAGAACTTCCTTGGATGGCAGCGACAGGTGCCGCAGCATGCTGTACCGGATTTGATCATGACCAGGCGCAGTATCATGAGCCACAGACAGCGCAGAATCCAGCTCCCACATTGTGAAGGGGCAGTTATAGGGTTCAGAATTTAGAGACCGGAAGTCCAAGTGGCCCCTTTCGACGGCAGTGCGGTAGCGGCAGAAATCTGGATCACAGTTAATAGTGGCGGTAGATTCCGCAAAATGCATGGCCAGTGTCTGGGCAATGTCTCTCGGCGCCGTGAGGAGACATCCCTGATGCAGCAATGCCGTGATAGGTAGGTGGCTGAGTTTCCCGGAAATCCTCCTGATGGCTTCCCATACTTTCGTAGAACTAGTGGAGCGAGAGATGGAATTCAAGAACGATTGCCATGACCGTCGTTTGCTCTCTTTAATCACCCGCCGCGCTCTGGCCCTTGCCACTCGAAAGGCCGCAAGATTGTCAGCTGAGGGACGGCACTTGAAGCGGCGCAGTGCTGCACGGCGGGCGCGGATGGCTGAGTGGCACTCAGTGGTCCACCAAGGGACAGGACGCCTCTTGGGATGACCGGATGACCGTGGGATGGACGAT